>NC_080844.1:46028848-55753848 GCF_030435755.1 Ochotona princeps
AGTCCTCACCTTACACACGAAGGGATCCCATATGGACTCCAGTTCTAATCCTGGCAGCCCTTGCTTCCCAACTAGTTCCCTGCTTGTGGCCTGGGAGGGCTGTCAAGGATGGCCCAAAGTCTTGGGACCCTGCACCCGTGTGGGAGACCTAGAAGAGGCTCCTGGCTTCTGGCTTTGGATGGTGCAGCTCCGACCTTTGCAGCCACTTGGGTAGTGAATCAGTGGATGGAAGATCTTCTCTGTCTCTTCCTCTATGTAACTTTCCAATGAAAATAAAATAAATCTTAAAAAATAAATAAGTAAATGTGACCGTAAGATTATAGGAAGTTAAGGGGGCCCTCTGCCTGTGGGAGGGTCACTCCGGAGATTAACTAGCCTGGCTCCTGCCCTGCTGGGTGTCGCCTGTGTGGCTGGGCGTGGGTGAGCCCTCTACAGCCTGCCTCTGCAGTTACACCACCTAAGCATAAAGCGCTTCATTAACCTGTCAATCAAAACCTGCTTTTCTCCAGCTCTCACACGTTGCCCCTGCAACAGCCCCTGCTGTGTGTGTGCCACCTGCACACAGTGCTATCCCAGGATCACTGGTATTGCCCAGCCTCTCCCTACACAGGGCTCCTATGGCCTGCCTGAGATCCCCTAAATAGTCAAGTCCCACGTGGTGGTCTGAGACCTACTGATGCCTGTGCATGACGAATACACATAGAATGCTATCAAACTGTATTTGTGGCCTTGCCCCAAACTATTCACACCATGTGTGACAAAGTGGTTGTTCTAAAAACTGCAGCACTCTGAACTAGTAAGAGGAGGTGTGGTTCTGGGCTGAGTGACCTTGGACTTGTTTCCTTCCCTCCCCAGGTCTCCACGATCTCATCTGCATTAGGTTTAGACTGGCGGATCTCCAATACTCTTCTCTCAACCTTCTGAGTTTAGGTGAGGGCAGCAGATTCTCCATCTCAGGGACCGTGTGTGTGTGTGTGTGTGTGTGTGTGTGTGTGTGTGCACGCTGTGTCTTGTCCTAGCTGTTTGCCCTCACACAGAGCCAAAGTGCGGGACAGGAGACCAGCTACAGTGGCCTTAGCCTGCTGCTCCTGACCGGGAGGGGGCGTGCCTTTCTGAGAAGATGCTTGTTCTCTGGGAGCAGACTCATTCACTCGCTCTGACCAGACCCCTGAAGGAATATGCACACGGGGCATACCCAAGCAGACACACACCAGCAGATGTGGACCCAGATGATGCTGTCCCCCAACCGCACGGAGGGTGCCCCAACATTCAGGATCCCTTGAAGACACCAGCTCCTGTTTGTGGGTGGACTGGCCTTGCCCCCCTCTGCCACCCCACCTGCCAAGCCTGCTTGGGGGAATGATAGGGTGTCTTCCATGACAGAGCAGGGTTCCACTCACCCCACTTGTGGTTTCTTTATTGTGTGTTAATGAAACCCTGTTTCTTCTGGGCGTTTAATTCTTTCCATCTATTATGTTTAGACAACTCATTAACAATCATTCGTTATAATTAGACTTCAATTTTAGGCTCCTTTCTCAGGGGAGGCAATGGGGAGCTTCTACACAGATTTGCATCATAAACAGCTTCCCAATCTCTGGGTGTCACCCCTGCTTGTCCCATTCTAGCCCCATTCTTCCTTTTCTCTCCATCCCTTCCTCCCCTCTGCCCACTGGCCCCTCAAAGGCAGGGATGAGACTGCAGAAGGAAACTGGAGTGTACATACAAACTCCTCAAATCATGCTCTTCCCACAGTCTCCCTGGCCCACATGTTAGCTTGGGCTAACATGTCTCCTAGCCCACCCCGTGCCCCCCGACAGCTGGTTCTGAGTGTTCCTGGGTAGGCTCATACACACACAGACTCATCTGCCCACATGGACACATGTGTACAAGTGTGTACACCAAACCTGGGCAACCCCTTAGGGATGACGGAGGGAGTGTCTCTTGCGAGGCTTTTTGTTTTTCCATTCCTACACTGAGACCCTGGCTCCCACCGACACATCTCCCTGTGAATCCCTGGAGGTGGAGAAGTGCTATCACTCTCAGGCTTCACCTGCAGGATCACAGACGCTCTACCTGCTGCATGCATGAGCAACTCACAGTGGAAATACTGCGGGTGGCAGCGTCAGACAGGTGCAAACCCCTGTTGGTGACTGGTCAGTCACAGGACCACACAGTTAAACCAAATGAGCCTCCATTTACTTGTCTGTAAAAGGAGGGTAATAATGCCAACTTTGCAAAGACTTTTGTAAGGATGAAAGAGGAGAGCTAAAAATGTAAAGTGCCTAGCATTCCGTAGGCACTTGACCTTTGCTGGCCATAAAAACTATGAACTGCAAGTGTATTCCTTGCAGTTCATAAGGAACCAAAAGAACTGTCTCAAGAAGGGGTGCCGTGGGTCATCCTCTGCAGCTGTCCGTCCTGTGGGCAGGCATCCTGTAGCTTCCTTCGGGGAGGTGGGGCTGAGCACCCATTCCTGGCAGATTCCAAGCAGAGAGCGAAAAAGGTCTCGTAACACGCAGGTCCAGATTCTGTGCAGCCGGCCACTGGCTGGTCCCTGAAGCCTCTGGAAGCTGCCCTCCATTCAGCGGGGGTCTCCCTGGAAGGCCGAACCAGGGAGTGAGGAGGAGGGCATCGGCCCACGATGGGGCAGATGACTGGGAGAAGGCAGCAGAGAGGCCGCTGAGGGAGGCAGGGCCCAGGGTAAGACTGGACCCTTCAGAGGCTGCCAGAAGCAGAGAAAGGCCAGGGAGGGGAGGCAGAGAGGAGAGGGGACGCCAGAGGAGGAGGATTTTTCTATCAACAAAACAGCAGGACACACTCTGCCTGGTCTCTGGAAACATCTTCATCCGGCGCCAGAGGCTAGCTCGGAGCTCCTCTTAGCTCATTACTGGCAATTAGTCCTCTGGGCCCAGCCTGGGGGAGGGGCACTATTAGCTCTCACTGCCCGGGACACACACACACATCATGAATCAAGCTGACAATGCTGCCCAGGCCAGCCCTCCCGGCCCCTCTCTGGGCATGCGGTTGGCAGCACATGTGTGTATATGGATGTGTGTACCGAGGTATGTCTGCACGAGAACTTCACAGGACAGGATGTGCAGGGGCACGTGGCGAGAGGTGGTGCAAGTGTGTGTGATGGAACAGCATGTGGGAGTGTATACGTGTGTGGGGGGAGAGAGAAGACACATTCACGCACAGAGGCCATGCACCGGGCAGGGAAGAGTTGTATGGGTAGTGGACTTTGCCTTCTGGTGACCTCTGCCCGCGCACAGGAGACTCGAACCCCCCGCATGGGGGGACTGACCTCAAAGAGGAATAGAACCAGGCCTGTCCTCCGACTCTGGCCTCAGCTCCACTGGCAGGACTTGTCTTTTTTTTTTTTTTTTTGAAAGTCGTATTTACAAAGAGGAGAGACAGAGATCTTCCATCCCTTGGTTCATTCCCCAAATGGTTGCAACAGCCAGAATTAGACTGGTAAACTGGTCCAAACCAGGAGCCAAAAGCTTCTTTTGAGTCTCCCATGTGGGTGCAGGGTCCCAAGGTCTCGGGTCATCCTCTGCTGCTTTTGCAGGCCTTTTTCAGGGAGCTGGATGGGAAGTAGAGCAGGCAGGATTCGAACCAGTCAGAGGAGATTGTTTTGGGGGAGCTCCTTTCTTTGATGCAGAAAACCAAGGCCCATTGAGGAGAGTCCCAGAATTTGTTTCTTCCTTTAACCTTTTCCTTCCCAGGTGCCTAGCCCAGCACTATCTAACAGAAATACAGTGTAAGCTGCATGTGAAAGCACAATGTCTGGTGCCTATGGTTAAAAAAACAAAACAAAACAGAACAATTTTCTTCTACTTGATTGGCAGAATCAGGGAGAGAGAGATGGATCTTCCACCTTCTGGTTCACTCCTCATTGCCCAATGGGCTGGGATAGGCCAAAGTCAGAAGCCTAGAGCACAGCAGGGGACCCAAGCCTTTGAACCACCATCTGCTGGAAGCTGAGCCAGGGACAGAGTAGCCAGGACTTGGACTCAGGTACTCCAATATGGGAGTGTGGGGACATCCCATACATGGCAATGTAACCCATCGCAGCACAATAGCCACCCCTGGCTATTTTCTTTCTTTTTCTTTTTTTCTTTTTTTCTTTCTTTCTTTCTTTCTTTCTTTCTTTCTTTCTTTCTTTCTTTCTTTCTTCCTTCCTTCCTTCCTTCCTTCCTTTCTTTCTTTCTTTCTCTCTCTCTCTCTCTTTCTCTCTCTCTCTCTCTCTTTCTTTCTTTCTTTTTTTTGGAAAGATAAAAAGAAATAGATAAGGCCTGGCACAATGGCTCAATTGGCTAATCCTCCCCTTGCATGTACAAGGATTCCGTATGGGTGCCAGTTCAGGTCTTCGCTGCTCCACTTCCCATCCAGCTCCCTGCTTGTGGCCTGGGAAAGCAGCAGAGGACGGCCCAAAGCCTTGGGACCTTGCACCCGTGTGGGAGACCCAGAAGAATGTCCTGGCTCCTGGCTTTAGATCTGCTCAGCTCCGGTTATTATAGCTATTTGGGGAGTGAACCAGCGAATGAAAGAGTTTTCTCTCTGTAATATCTGCCTTCCCAATTAAAAATAAAACCTTAAGAAAAAAAATAGATAATTAGTTTTAATTAAATATTTAATTTAAGCCATTAGAGTCAAGATATCACTTTAGCATATAGCCCATACCGTTACATTGGAATACTAGCAAGACATTTTCTTTTGTATTTTTTGCTGTGTTAGATCTGTGTTAGATGTACTGACAGTACATCCCTATCGGGCCCTCCGGTGCCTGAAGACCACACATGGCTGACAGGCTAGGCCAGTGAGCGGTGGCAGGTGCTGCAGCCGGGGTGGGGAGCGGGAAGAAGCCAGCTGCCCAAAGGCACTGCATCTTCTCACTGAGGTCTGACCCCCGCCTGACCTAGTCATCTGACCCCCATGTCTAGGCCCCCACAGCTCACAGGGTAGACACAAGGCTTCTGTTTGGGAGTTTTGCTCCCGGAAATTCTTCCCTTACATCTGCGATTCCTACTACAGGCGACGCACCTGCTCTTCCGTTTGGAAGCTCTCTGTGTCCCCATTCTTAGTGCTCCCGCTCTTCTTCATCTTTCGACACTTTGGGGGTTTAAATCAGTGAATCCCACAAAAGCGAAAGTTGGTAGGGGTCGTTGCTGTGGTGTAGTGAGTAAAGTCACCGCCTGCAGTGTCAGCATCCTGTATGGAAGCTGGTTAGAGCCACAGCTGCTCTGTTTGCAATACAAGTACTTGGACCCCTTCACCCAGAAGGGAGAGCTGGGAGAATCCTGGCTCCTGGCTTCAGACCGGTCCAGCTTTGGTCATTACAATCATCTGGGGAGTCAATCAGTGGATGGACAATGTTTCTCTCTTTCTCTCTCTCTCTAACTATTTCAAATACATACATGCATCTTATGGGAGAGTCAAGAGGCTAGAAAAGCCCTACGTGTCAGATGAGAGGAGCAGTGGACACGATTAGGGGACTAGGAACGGACCACAGCATCAGGGCAGAGTTGGTAGAAGGCAGCTTTCCAGCACCTTGACCTGGGAGCGGTGCGGGGAACCCCACCCCAAGTCTCTCTCACTTCTCCTCCCCTCCCCCTCAGCCTCCGGTCACTTCCAGATCTGGCTTCTCAGTCCTTCATTTACCTCCTAAGCCAGCCTCCTGCTCCCACAAGCCACCACGGGAGACAAACCGGGAGTGAAAATCTGAGATGGGGTGTGGGGCCGGAGCCCGCAGCTTCTGGGTGTGTGGGGGTGCGGGTGGAGAGAAAGCAGGACCCTCCCAGCCCCTCCCTTCCTCTTACCCCGCCTCCTTCCCCTCCCCCCACGGGGCGGAGGTGATTCCACAGTCCCGGGGCTCCAGGGGTCTCGGGGCCCCTCGCTAATGTAAGGTTATTGTAATTGATATGAAGGTAATTGATAATGTGTTACGGTGAATAATGTCTTCAATTTTCTGCTAAATCCCATTTTTGTAGCCATCTGGGCTCCTCCAACTGCCCCCCTGGGATGCTGGGTAATAGAGAGTAATTATTCTCAAGTCATTTACTTTTTCAAAGTGTTTAGTGCTTATCTGTTTTACAATTAAAATGGAAACGACCCTGATTCACTTCCTTTCTTTTTTATTTAAATAGCACTCGCTGCCCCCCCACACCCCCCCACACACTCTCAGTCACACACACCCAACACGGGCACACAACCTTCTAGGGCGTGTATACACATACTTGCACACACGCACAGCCTCCCTGTGTGTGGCAACACGCCCACACTCAGAGACACACAAATACACGTGCTTTTTCTTTGCTGGCCACACACATAAGCACACAGACACAACCTGACCTTGAAGCACTCAGAGGGATGGTTTGGGTGTGTCAGGGGGAGGGATGGATGAGGAGTGAACTTGGGCACCTGCCTGAGTGTGCAGGAAGGTGCTGGGAGCTGGCAGGTGAACAGTTGTGTGTACACCCACTTGTGCCATATACGCAGGGTGCAGAGAGTGGGTTCATACGACGCCAAAAGTGTGTACAAGCTAAGTCATGGCCTGGGTCTCTCAGCAGCTACCAGTTTGGGCAGGTGTGGGTGGATTGTGTTTATACCCAGTACCTGGGGGAGGCCCACGGGTGCCACCCTGGTTAGGACAGGGGCCCCAGGCCACAGCAAGCTGGGCCTGAAGCCAGAGGGGACTCGAATGCAGAAGGGGGTGAGAGCAGATCTCCCTACCATGGACCCCTCACGGAATTCTCCCCCTGCTTGCTCACTGCCCCACTGTTTGGCTCCCCTCCCCACCCCGCTGTGCCTCCTGTAGTCCTGGTCCCATCTGTAGGGGTGGAGGCCAGGGCTGCCTCTGTGACCTGTGCTGGGTGCACCTGTCCGGACCTGACTCCCATTGTACTGATGGGGTCATCGAGGCACTCAGTGGGCCCTCCCAGCTGCAGTGTACCCCCTGCTCCTGCTGTCCCCTTCAACTTTCCCTAGCTGTCCAGTCTGCCGCCAGACATGTGACCAAGAGTCTGAGGGCCAGGTCCTCCTGGCCCTTGGCAAACTGACCAGGCAACCCAGGCTGCAGGCGCTGCTAGTGCAACATCGCTGTAACAAAAGGGACTGCATTAAGAGGTGTGGGCAGACCAGGCTCTTGGCGGCCAGCAGTGGTTCTGGCCTTCTCCCTTCTCTCCATGAGTCTGCCCCACCCTTTTTTGTTTGTTTGTTTTCCAAAGATCCCATTCTTGTGGGTTATCTGACTTGGGATGTCTCCGGCTTCATCTCCCCACCCCCACGGCTGTCTGTCCCGGTCTCTGCTTTGTCCCAGCCTCTGTTGCCCTCTTTGCCCCTCACACCTTCCTGGGAAAGTAAACATTTAATTTTTTTTTTTTTTGGCTGTTAATAGATTTAATGTTCATTTGTTGGTAGCCCAGGGGCAGAAACGCGTGACATTTCAAATAATTGTTGTTTCAGGGGTATCCTCTGGAGGCAAATGCGGCGAAAGTACGGAGAAGATTTAAGCAAATGACTGTGTCAGCTTCTATTTACTCCTGACACGATCGCCGGGGGCACGGCTGCGAGATAACCATTAGCGCGGCCGCGATAAAGTGGGCAGGCCGCCTTCCGACGGCTCCGCGGCCATTACGGCAAAGTTACCGGGAAACATGTTAAATAATCCCCAAAGTGGAGACGGCGGGGAGTTGGGGGCGGCGGGGACGGGCGGCCACAAGAGCCGCGCGCACCTCCGCCCGGCCACTCCGACTGGCTGCCACCAGAGGGCGGCCGCGGGCGGCCCGAGGCTCAGTCTGCCTGCCAAGAAGGTGGGTGTGCAGTCCCGTGAGCGCCCCCTGCGGCCGCGGGCAGCTTCGACGCCTTCCTCACACCTGCCGCTGGGGCCCCAGAGACCTCAAGGACTGGAGTGCGGAATGCAAACGCCTCATGGGAAGCCACAGACGAAGGTCTAACTTTAGGGTTCCAGCTAAGGGGACAGCTTGGGCTTTCATTTTTAGGACCTCTTCCTGCATGTAAAAGCCTCTCATCTGTACCTAGGCACACATTACACCTGTATGCACCTCTTCCTCGGGGCAATGCAGCAACTTGCCATCCTGCTCTCTCATCTGCTTCTGGGTCATTGGGTGACTGCAAATCCTCTGGGTCTCAGTTTCCTGACTTGTAATATGGGAATTATAGTGTTTATCTTACTTGCCTGAAGGCAGCGTAAAAATGATGGGAGCCTCAGTGCCGCACAGCACAGGTGGCAGGTGCTTTTAGGCACTGGGTCTTGTTAGCATCCTGCAAATTCCACAGCGACTCCTCCTGCAGAAAGGCAACAAGTGGGCATCCTAGGGCATGGGGAGTAGGATCCCAAGCAGTTCCCTGATGGTTTAGGGCTGAGCCCTCCAAAATTTTCTCACATAGATCCTGTTGGTACCATATCTGGGGGACTAAACTTCATGAGCCATTCTTGTGGAGGGAACAGTGTTCCAGATGGCACCTGTAAACACAGAAGGAGCTGAGAGCATGTGGCAGGAGTACGAGGCTGAGAGCGCTGGTCTGGGGATGGCAGGACGGTGCCAAGCAGGATGCAGCAGGCGGAGGGGCCATTTTCCCCCTTTAGGGCAATGCCATCTCCAGTCAGTTTCTTTCCCCTTTTCTTTAAAGAAAGAACCAAAAAGTCATTTAGTGTGAGACCTTGGAATCCAATCTGTGGTGCATTGGCAAGGCAGTGACTCGAGAAGTGACAGTTTATATAGTATAGGCACTCATTTCCAAGGCATTTTCGGGCTCCCAGGAGCTCTGATGTCCCCCTCAACTCACCCCCCAGGAGTTTTTCAATCCCTCCACCATGACAGACCTACAGGGGGGCAAGTCTGAGGCTCCCGTGCAGTTCACCATGGTGGGTTAGCAGACACTGATGTTCAGCTACCTGAGGCAGTGGCAGGTGGACACAAAAGGACACGCAGCCACCATATGTGCCAGGGGCGTGGGCCTGACTTTGCTGAGGTTGTCTGCCCAAGCCTCTTACGAGAGGGAGTGTTTGCTCTGGGGCCTTGAAGGATTGGGTAGGGCTTTGGCCAGGTGGGAGAGATGGGCTGCTGAATGATGGTAATCTACATTACCCTGCTAAGCCACGTTGATCTTATCAGTGCTTGGTCCATGGTGAGCAGGGAGCCAGGCACCTCATGCTAAGTGCTGCGCTTGCTGTGGCCTAACTGTGGGTGAATGCTGTCTACTCAGAGATAAGGCAAGTAAGGTTCCAAGAGACCCAGACATTTGCTCAAGGCTATGCAAGCATTGAGACCAAATGAAATAAAATGGCTCACTCGCTCTACCTGCTGTTTCAAGAGGGACTTGACCAAGATCCTGCCCTTGCTTCAGCATCTTGTTCATCCAGCTGTTGCACATCTACCAGGCGCCAGATGTCACTGGCCAAGTGCTGGGGACACAACACTAAGATGTAGACCCTATTCTTGAGGAACACAGTCTAGTGTGGAAGACCTACATGTTGTCTACCCAAAGCAAGGTGCAACATGCAAGTCTGAGAAAACCAAGTGCTCTGTGTCATGGAAAGGGGTAAAACTCAGAATGTGGGGTACGGTTGGATAAGAATTGAGTTTGAGCCAAAGTAGGAGTTAGCCAGCCAAGGAGGTGAGGTATGGCATTCCAGAGAGAGGAGTTAGCAAGCACAGAGGAGCAGAGAAAGCATGTCCCCAGGTGGGTGGCAAGGTGGGAAAGGTGTGGGAAGTGGAGAGGTAGAGATGAAAAGGGGACCAGGTCTTATCATATCCATCACACATGCCAAGTACAGGAGCTCAGCCTGCACAGCCTGCACCCTTTGGTGGATTGTTCTAATCAGATGAGGTCAGTCTAACGAGAGATTCCTCTTTGCTTCATCCAGAATCTGAAATTTAACAGCTTCTCTTGAGAGGCCTCGTGGAGCAATAGGTTAAATGGCTGTGTGATAGCATCCAGCCTGGGATTGAATCCTGCCTCCACTTCTGGTTCAGCTTTCTGCTAACATGCCTGGGAGCAATGGAAGAGGGTACAAGAACTTTGGCTCTTGCCACTCAACCTGGCTGTTGCAGGCATGTTCCATCAGCAGATGGAAGATCTCTCTGTCATAGCCTATGCCTGCCACTCAGCCTTACCAATAAACAAATCTTAAAAAAAACAAAACCTTATCAAATTAAAAAATAAATAAGTATCTCTCAATGCCTTACCAAAAATGAGAAAGTTCTTGTGTTTTAGTATGGACCACCCACCCACTGGGTGGCCAGCCCAGTGTTGCCTTCATTCGTAAGTGGTTTCATCCGGTTTGGACATCCTGTGGTTTCCCCACTACACTGCAGTGTCTCGCCAGTGTCACTAGCATTTGTTCGCCACAATGGGAGCCTACATGTCAGCCACCTGTTGGCATGGTGGCAGCTGCAGGTACAAAAGAGGTAATGGACTTGGCTCCCACTTGTTTGCACTGCCCTGGCTCAGCTGTCTGTTCGGCCCTCAGCCCCTTGGTGTGGGCCACTTTGTCTTCTGCCACTGTCTCAGTTTAGCAGGACCACTAGAGAGAACATCACGGTCCTGATGGCTTAGAAACCACAGCCTTTTTTTCCCTTTGCTCTGGAGCCTAGGAAGTTCTAGATGAGCATGCTGCAGGTTCAGTGTCCTGGGAGGCCTCCTTCTCCACAGGCACCTTCTCCTGTTGCCTCATCTTTTCCCTTCTCACATCCTTTATAAAGACATGAGGAGCCTCCTGGGGACTCTGCCCTCATGGCTAAATCACCTCCCAAAGGCCTTGCTGCTATTTTTCCTTTTTATTTAAGGGGTGGGGGTGGAGAGACAGAGAGACAGAGAGACAGAGAGAGAGAGAAAGAGAGAGAGAGAGAGAGAGAGAGAGAGAGAGAGAGAGAGAGAGAGAGAGAACAGCTTCTATCAAATGGTTCATTCCCTGAGTGCTGACAATAGCTGGGGCTGGGCCTGGCCAGTGCCAAGAGCCAGGAACTCAATCCAAATCTCCAGCATGGGTGGTAGGACCTCAATTACCTCAGCCATGATCACTGCCTCCTGGGGTCTGCACTGGTGGGAAGCTGGAGTCAAGAACTAGAACTGGGACTACAACCCAGGTCCTCTGATGTGGGACAAGGACAGCTTGAACACTGAGCTAAAGGTCCCCTTCTGGCCCTTCTTCTTTTCATCATCACCTGTGGAGGTTAAGATTTATTTCTTGAAAGTCAAGGTTAGAGAGAAAATAAAAAGAAATTAGAGAGAAATCTTCTGTCTGCTGGTTCACTCTTCAATAGGTGTCAAACAGGCTAAAGCCAAGAGCCTGGAACTCTACCCATGTATCCCATGCAGGTGACAGAAACCTAAGGACTTGAGCCGTCTTCTGTTGCCTTGCCAAGCACATTAGCAAGGAGTCAGTTCAAGGATCAGCTCTTCCTTCCTCTCTTTCCTTCTTTCTTTCTTTATCTCTTTCTTTTTTAAAAGTATTTCGTTCTTTTTTTTATTGGAAATGCAGAGAGAAGAAGAGACAGAAAGATCTTCCATCCATTGGCTTATTCCCCAAATGACCTCAAGAGCTGAGCCAATCTGGAGTCAGGAGCCAAGAGCTTCCTCCGGGTCCCCCTACAGATGCAGGTTCCCAAGGCTTTGGGCCTTCCTCTGCTGATTTCTCAAGCTACAAGTAGGGAGCTGCATGGGAAGTGGAGCAGCCTGGATACGAACCAGCACCCACATGGGATCCCAGCACATACAAGGCAAGGACTTTAACCACTTAGACTACTGTGCTGAGTCCAAAAAACATATTTTAAAGGAAACCATCCAGCCTGAATACAGGCTGGGAACCTTTACTATTGGAGAGGGCAGCAAAGGCAAAGGCAACCCTAGGTTCTCCTTCCATGAGGGTTCTGAGAGGTTGATCCAGCCTTGCCCAGCATGTCCATTCCCCTGCTTTCAAGCCCACAGAGTCTCTACCTCCTCTCACGGCTCCAGACAACCAACACAGATGGAAAAAGGGATGGAGAGGAAGGAGACAGTTTGCAGATGGAAGACATTCGAGAAGTCATCATCAGGAGCACTGCCACTCCCAGCATGTGGATGTGGAGACCTAATCCTGGATGGTCCCTAAGGAAACTTGTTGCTGTGCCGCCCTCATGGCTGCGCCTTCGTGCTGGGTAGGGTGGTGGCACAGGAAACATCTCCCTTACATCCTGCACATTTCTTTGCATCTTCTACACAGCTTACAATTCTGCAGTGAGTGTGTGCAGGATGTAGAAGATGCAAAGAAAAGCCAAAAACAGAGCCTGTTAGAGAACCACACAACCACTCGCTATTGCTATTTTAGCCACCATGTTACCATATCCATCTCCCTTCCTTTAAGTAAGGTACAGGTGCGCAGTGCACACAGGATTGAATGTGTTCTGTTCCACAATGCACCCCATTTTAATCAGTGAAACCTCATGGCCACTATTCCATTCCAGCAAATACAGAATCTTGTGACTATTGAATAGTTGCACTACTGTTCACTGTCTTATGGACTGACACACATTTAGGTCGTTTCTCATTTTGTTCGAGTTTAAATACTCTGAATGGAGAGTATTTGTGGGTGGATCATTTGGCAACCACACAGTTCCCTCCTCAGAGTAGATTTGTAGGAGTGGACTTAGTGGATCAGGAAAGCACACATTTCATATTTGGGCACACACATTGCCAAGCTGATTTCTCGTGAGGTGTTCTGTTGTATATTCCATGCCAGGAGGGAACTGTTAGCCCTTGGCTTAATGAAGAGCCTCTGTCCAATAGGACAGAACAACATCAGCAACTGTGATCCTTCAGTCCAATGTCCATGTGGGGCCTGTGTGATTATGATGGTCTGAGCCAGCATTATGCACCAGTGGGCTTGTACACCTGTGCTCTCTGTAAAAAAAAAAAAAACACATGTGTACCTCATGAGCTAAAGTCCTGGGTGAACATCCTCATAGGAGGATAGTCTTCTGCTGCAACCTGCACAAGGAGGAGGTCCTGCTTCCCTCCCACAGTCAGCATTGCCACCTTCACTGAGGCCTCTAGTTGTTCAGACCAGAGGGAGCAAGGCTATACCGGGTCTGTGCTTGGCAGCTCTTTAATGTTGACCCAGACTTTCCTTACAAGATGCCTCAATGCCACAGCAAAGAGGCATGAGACTGTGTGGTAGAGGCAGAGGGCAGGTCACTCAAAATCACAAAAGCTGACATGGCCATGGGCTACTCTAGAGATCCCATGAGGGGACAGGAGTTGGAGGCTGGCACTCCAGCTGCACATAGTACATGACGCCTCTAGCATTCCTCTTGGCCTTGCCAGCCTTCCTCTTGGCCCTGCCAGCCATAAGCACCTACCTGCACTCACACTCACAAGTGACCCTGCCACATACACCATTCCCTTCCAATCACATGCCAATTCCCATAAACTCACATAACCTGCACTAATTTTCATGCCATTCTACTCATATCCTTGCCTATAATACATTCACAAAATTTGATACACTATCCATCTACAAAACCCAGTCAGCCACCCACCTACATAACAAAATACTCTCCTCCCCACTCTTTTTTTTTTTAAAGAGGAGGAAAGGGCCCAGCGCAGTGGCCTAGTGGCTAAAGTCCTCACCTTGAAAGTGCCAGGAACCCACATGGACACTGGTTCTAAATCCCGACAGCTCCAGTTCCCATCCAGCTCCCTGCTTGTGGCCTGGGAAAGCAGTCAAGGATGGCCCAAAGTCTTGGGATCCTGCACCCGCGTGGGAGACCTGGAAGATCTCTGGGCTCCTGGCTTCAGATCGGCACAGCACTGGCCATTGTGGTCACTTGGGAAGTGAATCATCGGACAGAAAATATTTCTGTCTCTCCTCCTCTCTCTCTATGTATATATCTGACTTTGCAATAAAAATAAATAAAACTTTTTTAAAAGTTAAAAAATAAAAAGAGGAGGAGAGACAGACAGGAAGATCTTCCATCTGTTAATTCACTCCCCAAGTGGCTGCAATGGCCAGAGCTGCACTGATCCGAAACCAAGAGCCTGGAGCTTCCTCTGGATCTCCCATGCAGGTGCAAAGTTCCAAGGCTTTGGGCCGTCCTCGACTGCATTCCCAGGCCACAAGCAGGGAGCTGGAAGGGAAGTGGTGCTACTGGGACAAGAACCAGTGCCCATATGGGATTCCGGTATATGTGAGGCGAGGACTTTATCCATTAGGCTACTGCACCAGGCCCTCCTCCTCCCCACTCTTATCACCCAACAGTCACTCTTATGCAGTTTCAGAGTGATACATTTTGTCCCAAGAAATCATTATCACAGATCCCTCTAAGTCATCAACATTTATACTACTGTAAGCATGGCAGTATAACATACATTCTCATCCAACTTCCCCCTTTCACACATTCTTGGAGTCCCACAGAACTCTCAATTGTACTTCCTTATCCTCCACAAATCTCTTAAACTTGAAACTGGAATTTGGTGCAGCAATGAAGGTGTCACTTGGGATGCTGTATTACATATTGCAGTGCCTGGCTCAAGCCCCTGCTCTTCTGCTTCCAATCTGGCTACCTGCTAATGTACACCGTGGGAAACGGCAGGGTACCAGAGACCCTACCACAAGATCTGAATTGAGTTCTGGGATCCTGGCCCAGCCCAGCACCAGCTATTGTGGGCATCTGGGGAGTGAACCAGCAAATGGAAAGCCTGCCTCTGTCTCCCTTTGTCTGCTTATCAAACAAAGAAAACTGAAAATGAATTTAAAATTTTTATATCTTCTAAACTCTTAGTTACCCAAAGACTCTTATTTAAAAATATATTTATTAAATATATTTATTCTTTCTTTCTTTGAAAGACAGAATGACACGGAACGGGAAGAGAGAGAATTTTCCATCCTCTGGTTCACTCTCCAAATAGCAGCAATAGTCAGGGCTGTACTAGACCAAACACAGGAGCTTCATATGGGTATCAAGGAATCAAGTGTTCAGGCCGTTCTTTTCTGTGTCTGTAGGAAGCTGGATCTGAAGCAGAGCAGCCAGGACTCTAACCAACACTCTGATCTAGTCACTGACTTCGCCACACTGCAAGCCCCCTACATAGAGACTCTTATTACAACTTAGTTCATCTAGTCTTCCCTTCTGAAAGGTAAAACATACCTTGGCCAAGGTCATTTGATTAGTGAAGGCAAGCCTAGGGTATGGTTCCAGTTTTGTGGACTTCAACACAACTGCCTTTTTTCCAATGCCAAAGTCCTTCCCTTCTCAGCCTTTTTCTTGGTCCAATCCCAAGCCCCAGTAGTGAATCCCAGAAGCATTCAAATAAAGTAAGCAATCCTATAAGAGGCTGGCAGCCAGATGAATGGAATATATACAAGCTTAGGGGAAAACATGGATTGGAATATAAAATAGCTTGTGGAATGGTGACAGAACTCAGAGACAATTATGTGAGGCACCTGACACAAAGTAATAGTTGCAAACATGCATAAGGCACTTACTATATGTGAGATAATATGCTAAGCACTTTATACTTTATGAGTAGGTATTCTAAAAGAAAATTATCATATACATAAATTTCAAACTTAAATAAACGTATCTCTTTTTAGTTTTTCTAAAGATTTATTTTATTTTATTTGAAAGTCAGAGTTGCAAAGGGAGAAGGAAGACAGAAAGAGATTTACCCATTAGTTCACCCTGTAGATAGCCAAAACAGCCAGGGTTGGGTCAAGTTGAAGCTAGGAGCTAGGAACTTTATCTGCATTTCCATCATGGGTGTCAGGGACTCAAGCACTTGGGCCAGCTTCCACTGCTTCCCCAGACACATGGGCAAGGAGTTGGATGGAAGCACAGGGGGACTCAGACTTTTGCTCATATGGGATGCCAGTGATGCAGGTAGCAGCTCAATCTGTGGTACCAGGATGTGGCCTTGCATATATTTTATAGCTCATTTAAGTTTCATAATCTCTGAAAATATGATTATCTGTCTCCCACAAAAGAGGGAAATGAGATTCCTAGAAGATTTGGACTCAGCTTTTCAGCTTCTGATCCAACTGTGCTAATGCTTATAAAGGCAGTGGATTATGGTTCAAGTAGTGAGTTCCCAACATCCATGGAAGACTTGAATACAGCTCCTTCTCCTGGCTTCAGCCTCACCCAGGCCTGGTGGTTGTGACCATTTTGGGCGTGAACCAGTGGCTATAAGCTAACAGATTTCTCTCTTTTTACTTTTTAAATAAATAAGAAAGCAAAAGAAAAATCATTTTAGAAAGACTTCATAAACCATGACCATGTCATTATCACACCTAACAAAATTGGCAATAATTCTTCAATATCATCAAATCCCCAGTCTACATTCACGTGTTCCTGATGTTCCAAATTTTTCTACAGCTAGTTGATCCAAATAAGGAACTAAACAGGTCTTCCCAGCAGTGTAGTTGATCTCTCTCCTCTTTTCCCCGTCTGCTCCTCTCCTTTTGAAGAACTTGGTCCATGTGTCCAAAACAATGAGTGTTCTAGATGAATTTTTAAAGTAAATAAAGGAGCAAGCCGGTGTCGTGGTGTAGCAGATAAAGCCACCGCTATCAATACCAGCAACCCATATGACAGCTGACTCATGTGTCAGCTGCTGCACTTTCCATCCCTGCTAATGGTCTGGGAAAAGTGAAGGAAGATGGCCCAAGTACTTGGGTCCCTGGCACCCACATGGGGGACCTGGATGAGACTCCTGCCTCCTGGCTTCCAGGGTCTGGCCACTGCAGCTATTTGAGGAGTGAACCAGTGGATAAAGGCTTTTTCTCTCTCTCTCTGCCTAACTCTTGATTTTCAAATATATGTATATAGTTAGAAGTAATCACTTTTGAACATTTATTTTTAATTCACAGTAATAATAAATGCATTCTTGATGGTAAGAACAAGAATATATGGGATACCCAGGTAAAATGAAACTCTAACTCTTTAACTGAAGTCTCTGTTTTCTCATCTTTTCAGTGGGAACAGCTCTCTTTCCAGGATTCCTGCGAGGATGAAATTCTACAGCGCTCAGAAGCCTTTAGTTCTTTGCCCAGCTAACGGTGCTGAGGTCAAAAGAGCCTTCGGAGTTCACCCAGAGGACGTCGCAGTCAGCACCACGGACAGCGGCGACTGCCCGCCCAGCTCAGCGCTCGCACCCCCCCCCCTCCCCCGCGGCATGGCCTAGGCGGCTAAAGTCCTCGCCTTGAACTCCCCGGGATCCCATATGGGCGGAGGTTCTAATCCCGGCAGCTCCACTTCCCGTCCGGCTCCCTGCTTGTGGCCTGGGAAAGCAGACGAGGACGGCCCATAATCCTTGGGACCCTGCATCGGATCGGCGCATACCGGCCCATTGCGGCTCACTTGGGAAGTGAAACATTGGATGGAACATCTTCCTCTCTGTCTCTGCTCCTCTCTGTATATCCGGCTTTCCAATAATAATAATAATAAAAATCTTTTAAAAAAATGCGAGGCTTCCGGCCGGCGGCCGTGCGGTGCTACGGGCAGCGGGGAAAGGAACCCGGCTTCTCTGAGCTGCCGGCTCAGCTCGGGCTGCACGACATGTTTGGGCTGGCCTCCCTGGGTCAAGTAGGACCCGGTCCGATCCTCGGACAGCACTCGGCCTCTCCGAGGAGGCCCAGAGTCCGCGCCTCCGTCTCCTGCTCGCGAAATAACCTGCCCCAGAGAGCTCAGCTGCGGGAGAAGTCTGGGTCCTAGTCCCCTACTCCCACAGCGACCGCCACCCCGGGAGCAGGGGGATGGGGAGGCGGCGGCCTCTAGAAGCTGGCCCTGGGCACAATTAGCAGGGAGCGGAGTCTCCTGCAAAGGCTGATTTAATTAGGTGACACCGTGCCAGGCAGGATGCAGGGGGGGAGGAAGGAGCAGGGTCAAAACATTGTGTGAAAATCTGTTTCGCAAACGCTGCGTCTTCCCTCGGGCCAGAGGGAGATTATGGCGTCTTTGGTGTCCATCAAGGCTAGCAAGAGGCAGTGGGCGTGACTTCCTTCTCACTCTCTTTATGACCACTCCCCCAAAACAGCTCCCAGAGCCAGCCGGCTGTTCTGGGAGTGGGGTTGTGTTGGGGAGGCGACTTGGCAAGGAGGCCCTGGGAGGTGCACAACGTGCTGTTAGCGGCAGGCGTGGGCAGCACCTGGCTTCACAGACAGCTCCCATTTACTGAGCAAGCTACCTTCAGGCCTGGCCTTGCTAAGTCACCCATACCCCCAGCCTCAGTTTCTGTTTCTCTGAACAGTAGGGACTCACATCCTAGGGCTGATGTGAGCAGTCAAGAAAGCAGGTGCCTTCTGTGAGTTAACATTTGGTTGGTACCAGATGCCAGGCTGGCTGTCTGGCATGCTTTGTCCATGATACAGATAGTAACACCCTCTGTTGTGAATATGTCCGTTCCCATCCAACAGATGTGGAAACTGAGGATGCAGAAGCCTAAGCAATTTGGTGCTACCAATCTGTTGGGGCAGATGGAGGAAGCGGATTCAGTACTGTGTGGTGGGAAAACCTGGGTCTTTCTCTCTCTCTCTCTCTCTCTCTCACACACACACACACACACACACACACACACACCTCCCCCACTGCTCAACTGGCTGAGGCCCCCACTTGTGACTTTTCGATCAGCCTTCCTGGACTCACCCATACACTCACACCACACATGTCTGGCACAGCCATGTCCCTCTCAGGTACCCACACCTTCACAGGGCACTGAGTCAACCCTTCCCCACGTCGTGAACATGTCACCAGGGTAGGTCATACAGGGTACCCTAGCCCACAGAGAGGGCTCTGAAACCTACTACCTCACTCGAGAGTAAAGCAGTTTGCACACAATTGTCCTGCTCCATCATAAACAAAGTACCTCATCACAAAGAAAAGTGGATTCTGAAACAGTCACAGGAGAAATAAGCATACATAACAATGTGCATGTGATATGTTCGTGCACAAATGCCTCAAAGTGGGAAGACACCAGCACCATACACATAGGCACACACTGAGGGGCATTTACAGAGACACACACCAGAACCCGTAGTGACACAAACCCACTTTCCTGCAGTGTGACAGACACACTGCCACATGGAGCGGGGCAGCCATACCCTGCGTGGCACAGGAAGAAAACTGATCAAAACCCAGCTCATCCACAGACATTCCCAGACACACCTGCCCCCATCAGTGGAGACAGGGAACGATAATCACTCAGGCGCACACACACACACACACACACACACACACACACACACACATGCTCAATCTCCACTCAGACACTCTGGGAAGCTGGCTTCAATCCGTCAGTTTCTTGCCGCCCAAACTCCAGAGGGCATGCACATCAACTGCCTCCCTGCCCCCTCTTCAGTGCCAGCTGAGGCCGGGCAGCAGCAGCAGCACAGTCCCCCTGGACAGCCAGTCTTAAGGACACATTGTTTCACGTGGCATCCAGCACAAGTGAGCTCCGGCCACTGGGATTTGGGGCTATCCGCTCCACTCCCACATTCATTACCACCACCACCCCAGTACTAATTTTCAGAAGCGCAAATGGATCCACCAACAACCTCTTTCCAGGAGAGGAAGGGCTGGCTCCTCAAACCTCTACCCCACCTGTTGTCACCTACCTGTGCAGGTGTCATGCCTCAGTAGCTCAGAGCTCCAGTCTGGGCAAGGTCCCAAAGGCCAGTGGGCAGAGTTTGGTTGCATCCTCTGTGGCCCTACCTGGGGTTCCAGCTCCCTGCACAGCTACCCCCCACCCCGCTCCAAGCCCCCTGGGCAGCCCCCTCCCTACATGCTGCCTGCCTGCCCGCCCTGTGCGCTGTCTCCTCTCTGGTAAACCAGACCAGAGACTGGGGGGTGGGCGAGGCTCCCAGGAGAGGAAGTGGCATCTGACAGCCCTAGCACCAAACCTGGGGGGCTGCAGGGGGCGGGAGGAGGGGAGGAACAGGGCAGCCTCTCATTGTGTGAGGGAAATTTTATTTTTAACAGATGCTAAGGCAGATGGCGCAGAATTAACAGAAAATGGGAGAGGAAAGAGAGGAAGAACATTACTGACTCCGGAGAGAGTGGACATTAAAAAAATAAAGAATAAGGGAATGAAAACAAGTTTAAGTGCTCTCTCCGGGGGGGAGGGGGGAGGGGAGGGGAGCTGAGAGGCAGAGAGGGACAGAGCAGCGTGGTGATAACCAGAGGCGTGAAATTACAAAAGTAAAATTTGTGGGACTCGGGAGGGGCTGAGAAGGCCCTAGTTTCATTGCAAAACTCACTCAGAAATTACTGGTGTGATGTTTCAGCTTTTATCATTAATAATTACTGAGAGGGGAGGGGGAGACAAAAGGACCAAGGGCTGGGGGTGGGGGAGGAAACGCCCCAAGAGAAAAGGTGCTTGAGTCATGGAGGGGAGTAGGTAAAAGGAAGTGGGGGAGTCCTGGCTGTAGCCAAGAAAGGGAAGAGAGAACACAGAAGCAGACAGCCGTGGCTGAGACACTGAGAAACAGCAGGAGAGGGAAAGAAATAAAGGAAGGGGTATCAGGGAAGGGGAGAAGCTGTAGAAGAAGGAAGGTTCCACAGAGGGCTGGGCAGAAACAAAAGGAAGGAGTGCCTCAACTGAGACCAGGTGACAGAGGGACAGGGCTGGGGGGCACAGAGGGAGAAACAAAGCCCTAGTGGGCAAACCAAGTCATGGCCAAGTGACCACAAGCAGGAGACCCGAAAAACCAGGAGGGACGGGTGCGGAGTGCAGAACAGCAGCCCAAACAGACAAAGCAGGGAAAGTGAGACCCACACACCGAGAAAGGAAGGGAGGGGCAAAAGGAAGTAGAAAGGAAACAGACTTTGAATGCAATGCCCAAAACAAGTTGGAGACACAAGACATTTTAGGAGTGTGCAATGGGTCTTCTCCACTAGGACGAGAAGGAGAGACAGCACCCAGGGCAAGAGGTAGAGCTGGAGAAGGGCAGAGAGGCGGTCAGGCTGTGGAGCAGCCAGCAGGGAGGCCAGAAAGGGAGGAAGGGATGGGAGACAAAGAGGAATGGCCGTTTATCTCGCCTCCCAAATTAATTGAGGCTACATCAGCCTGAGCCACTAAAACGGAGCGATTATGAATGGGTTAGTCACAGGTGGAGTTAAAGGCCTTCAGAGGGATATTAGCCAAAATTGAGTGGCTTTTAATTTCTTTCTAACGAGAGACTGTGGCTGGGGAGCCAGGCGCCGCCTCCACTCAGCTCCACTGCTAAACACGGCGTGGGGGCAGCCTGGGCCACTCACCACCTGACCTGTATGGCATTAGCAGCCAAGTGGAAATGGCCGTGCCTGACACATGCATGCAGCATGCATGCAACACACCTGCTACATGAAACATGATGATGGAGGCCAGGTAGGAGCTGGGGGAAAGGTCCCAGTCCCAGGAAGACACCAAGCCAGAGGGCACACAGGGGTAGGGTTTGAGCAGTCTGGGATGCAGCAGAGAGCAAGATGCTGACAAGGGTCAGTCTTGCATCACCGTGGACTCCACCATGAAGACTGACCCATTGAGAATCCAGGACTATACACCAGCACGGAGAAACCAAGGCCCTGGGACAAGAAGTACTGCTCCCCACTTGTATATAAATTGACAGCTACTGCTGCACCCAGGGCACAGACGGTGAAGCGAGCACTAGAACACAAGCCCAGAGACCTCCACTCAGGCCTCAATTGCCTTCCTAACTCCTGGCGTTCCACAGGAACACCCTCTTCTGGCTGGCCTCAGTTTCCCTGTCTAGAACATGAGAATGATAAATCTCAGACTCCGGGGTCTGGTGCAGTGGGCTAGTAGCTGAAGTCCTTGCCTTGTACATGCCAGGATCCCATACGGGCGCAGGTTCATATCCTGGTGACCCCGCTCCCCATCCAGTTCCCTGCCTGTGGCTTGGGAAAGCAGAAGAGGATGGCCCAAAGCCTTGGGACCCTGCACCCCTGTGGGAGACCCAGAAGAGCTCCTGGCTCCTGACTTTGGATCAGTGTAGCTCCAGCCATTGTGGCCACTTGGGGAGTGAATCATCGAACGGAAGATCTTCCTCTCTGTCTCTCCTCCTCTCTGTATATCTGACTTTCCAATAAAAATAAATAAATCTTTTTTAAAAATCTCAAATCCACTCCAGCACCACCATGCTGCAACTATGTAGACTTCCTGCCTACCATTCCATCATCCAGGGTTTCTGAGACCTTGCACGGGTGGTATGGGCCAGCGAATGGGACCTGGTGACCACCAGCAGAAGGCTGGTGACGTGATCCAGGGTGACCTAATTCAGGGTCTCCAGTCCAGCAGGGTACAAGTCAGAGCAAGTGCAGTGACTGTTTCCTATGGTGGCTGAGCAGGCAAGGCACATATCATGGACCAGCTGCGTGGTGGATGGGGAGGACCACAGGAAGGCAGAGAAGCAGGAAGATGACCAGGGTCTGAAGGACCCCAGCAAGGGTGTGGTGAAAGGTGAGCCACGAATGGTGGATGGGTAAGGGACATTACTAGTGGGGACAGAGAGAACAAAAATGCAGAGTTGGCACCCCAGCCAGAATGGACCCTTCTCACATATATGTTGGGGGAAGAAAGGAGAGGCCAGAGGGACAGTGGCAGGCCCTGGTCACGTAGGGCTTTGTGGCTTGGGTGAGAGCATGGAACTCCATTCTGTTGGCACAGGGTGGAAGGCACAGGGCAGGGTCCTGAGCACAAGCAGGTAAGCATTGGAGAGCATGGAGGCAGGGTGGAGGGGAGGTGACTACGGGACAGGAATGGAGGGAGAACATGAGAACAAGTGAGCAGGAGGGTGCTGAGTGCCTGTGAGAGGGCAGACACGAGGCAGAGGATGTGGGGCTGAGGGTGGAGCATGAGGGAGAGATGACTTTAGGTGATTAAGGCCGGTGCCAGTAATAAGGCTAGCGCTCACAGACATAGACATGCGGGTTGCTGCCTAAGAGTAGGGGCCTGGGCGAGGCCTTTTGGTCCCACAGAAAGTACATTTGTATCCGTATCCACCAGGCCTGACTTCTTGCTCTGTCTGGGCTGTTCATCAGCTAGCTACAAGACCTTGGACAAGACCCCTCCCTCCCCAATCTGGGGACTTCTGTTTGTTCGTCTGTAAAACATGAGGTCAGGCTAGACTTCTTCTCAGTTCCCACTCGGTCTATGGGTCTGAGACCCCAAGACAAAGCTGGGGTCTCAGACCTGGCTGGGAATAGAGACAGAGACAAGATAGAGACTGACGAAAACTCACTGCCCAGAGTCCCTTGAGCCAACAGCTATGCCCCTCCCCCTTGCAACTCCATTAACACTCAATTAGGGGGCTTGATGGGCTGCAGGCTGCAAGCCCCATCCCTACCTCACGCACAGGCAGGTCCCATCCGAGTATTCAGCTGATGGGCCCACAGGGAGAAGGCTTCACTCAAATTTACAGCCAACTCCAGTGGCTGTGGCCTCCTCTCTCCTCTTCCTCCCAGGGCGAAGCCCGCTGAGCTGGAAGGAGGCTGGGCACAGGGGCGTGGGGGGGCAGGAAGAAACGGGAGAAGGTGAGGTGTGGGGCAGCACCCAAGTCCCAAGCCAGAGACCTAAAAGATAAAAGGGAGTAGGCCGAGGGGAGCAGAGGAAGTGGGAGGGGAGAAGTGAGGAAGAGCGTGTGAGAGTGTGCGAGAGAGAGAAAAATGACAGGCCCTGAATATTGGGCGCCCTCACTTTAAATCAAGATAAAAGACTGAAGTGGAAAATGAGAGTCCAGAGAAGCCCCGGACGGCTCGGGGCGCTAATGGAAACACATGGCTGCCGGCTGCGGGCTTGTCAGCTTCCCCCGGCGCTGCCATTCCCGTCTGATAATCCGCCTGCCATAAAATTAGACTAGCAAATACCTCCTGACAAAGATGCATGCTCCTCTCTATTGTGCCATCGTAAAAAAAACTCCGCTGGTGACTCGGGGAGCCGCAAACTTCAATTTAAATTTACAGTGCTGCGGAAGGAAAGTGATATGCACTCAAAAATTTTAATAACCTATTAAGTTACGACTTCAATTTCATTTTATGAATATTTTCCTTGGGGAGCACGGCTATCACAGAGAAAGATAGAAATTTAAAAAAGATAAATAGTGCCATTAATCTCCAACATTTCTCTTCCATTATCCTTGAAAATTAGGAGTTATTTTTGTTCAGATCTTCATGTAATTAGCTCCCTCCACTTGATTCACTAGCCAGAAAATGACCATGTTCAGAAAATTAAAAATTTGTCATTAAGTGGAATTTAACATAATATCATTTATCTTTATCTATTCCCCAGCTGACAGCAGGAAGCCTTGGCTGCTGTACCGGCTGGTGTGTCAGAGTGGGGAGGGACTGCTTAGAGAGAGACAGAGATAGAGGCCCAGGAGGGGCAAGAAGGCTGGGAGGGAGGTGGCCAGAGCTGGAAGGCACAGGCACTGCAGGAGGCCTACACGGTAGAGATGTGAGCAGGAGTGGGCAGGCAGAAGAGGCTGGAGGCTGCTGGTGTCCCCAGATCGTGGGCCTCAGGGCAGGATACACGGGAGGAGGAGGGGGTAGAAGAGCAGGGCCAGAGAGGACATCCGGAGCAGGTGCCAAAAGACCAAGGTGGCTGCTCAGCAGGGCCAGGCTGGGCGGAAGAAGCAACTTGGGCAAACAGAAACCCAGTGGAGGGAAAGGGATCTCCAGGAAGAGAGGGCTGAAGGTGATGGGGAGGATCCAGGAGTCTTCGTCCTCGCCTTCCAGAGGCACCTGGCCCCCCGACCCTGACCAGAGAGACAGAGCTGGTGAGACCACCAGGAGGCTGATTTGGAGAAGCTGGAGGTGACCCAGACAGACAGATGGCAGACAGACAGAGGAGCACCCCAGGCAGACTCAGGTCCCACAAAGGTTCTGTGTCACAGGCTCCCAGACAGGCCCTTGGACTTCGCCTCTTAGGGCTGTATGCTTCTTCTCTTCCCCTCTCCTCTAAACAGCACCCACCCTACTTCATTGTCACTCCCCCCAGCCACCCCAAGTCAGAAATCATCCAATAAACCACTCAGACCCAGTCCTGGGTGGAGGGAGCTGTGGCCGAGCCTGAGAGACTGAGAATTGGATAAAGGGATTAAACAGCGGCACATTAGTGAGAGATTTAGAGTGTAATAAACCCATTTCATAATAATATGTGCGTTGGGGCCAGCGATCCATCATCGCAAGAGCCTGTCCAGGCAGGGGGAGTGCTGACCTGCTGGGAGGGGATGTGGAGGGGTGTTGGAGGGCTGATTCTCAGGGTCTCAGGACACAGGCAATGGACACAGATGACTCCTGGTGCCAGGACAGGGCACAGGCGGGCTGAGGGCTCAAATGGCCACAGGGATCCCCAGGAGCAGGGAGGGAGCAGCAGGGACCAGGGGGCTCTAGTTTCCAAAAGAGGTCTGGGGACTGGACAGATTCCCCATGGCTCAGGACTTCCACAATAAGGGGGTGGATTCTTTGGCCAGGACTCAAAGGCAGAACCCAGACCCTTGGCTCCTTCCTGCTGGGGCCTTCCTTCCTTCTTCTCCCAGGAGAATTCCTAGGGCCCAGTAGAACATATCCTCTCCAGAGTGGGCCCTGAGCAGCCCTTCCCATGCGCACCTCCTAAAGCTGCTCCCTAGTGTGCTTAGATTTCAGGGTCTGTGCTTGACTCTGATCACCTGACCTTGGCAGGTGACTTCACTCTGAAAGCCTCAGTTTCCCCTGTTAGGTGTAGATGACCTAATAGTGTAGGATACTACTCCCACATGGGATGGCTGGGAGAATCTGCTGAGATCATGGGTATGAAATTATCCAACACAGCAGAAAGCTCTGGGCAAACATGCTCCCAGCTGTGGTTGCCCAAGTTTGGCCCCACTGCCAGGCTGCTTTGAGATACGGCTCGGTATACTGTCAGGGACAGTTTCAACTCCTAACCGGACTCTGAAGTTATTCAAGGGCCACTAAGAAATGATACTGCTGGTTCCATGATTATTTAAATGGGTGTTTTTAAAAAGATCGATCGATCGATTGATTGATTTTATTTGAAAGAGAAGGAGTTACAGAAATAGAGATGAGAGAAGAGAGAGAGAGAAAGGGGACAATCTCCCTTTTGCTAGTTCATTGCCCAGATGCTCACACGTTGGGACTGGGCTAAGCTGAAGCCAGGAACTCAGTCCACGTTACCTGAGTCTTTACCACAGCCTCCCCCAAGTGCCTTAGCAGGAAGCTCGAATTGGAAACGGGACCAGGACCCGAACCCAGACACGCTGATACAGGATGTCTAGGTCCTGAGCACCGAATACCTGCCCCTAATCGGCAGCAGGGACTAAAAAGCAAACATGCCCTCCTGAAAAGGGCTTGAGAAGTAGAAATGGATCAGTGAAATCTCCCTGACCAGTCTGGGAACTTTGGGGCGAGGGAAGACCTGAAGGTGCTGAGAGCTAGTGGTGATGTCTGGGAGAAGGGCCTGGGGAGTTGGGGCTACAGTGGGTCAGGGTGGCCCAGGGGAATATGGAGGAGGATGGGCGGGATTGGGAGGGAATTGGATATCACTTCTCTGAGACCCAGCCACACTGGCCATCCTCTCCTTCCATTGTCCCAGGTCCCACCCCATCCCAGAGGGACCAAATGGACTGGGCCTTCAGTTTTAACTAAAATGTAGGAGGCTCTCACCTACAAAATTCAACCCTGGCTAATTTCTAGGGACACAGATTCTCCTTGGAAACACTCTCTTGATTAATGGAGCCCCCTGAATCCTCAATCTAGCCAAAATTGTCACTGAATTTCCCAAAGTTGGAAGCTTCACTGGGAATGGGCATTTAGCCTATTGGTTCAAATGGCCATGTTCCCCAATGGAATCCCTGAGCTCGAATCTGCAGACTCTGGGAGGCAGCAGCAATAGCCCACATGAGGGGTTTCCCAAACCTGGCCCCAGCCCTGGCTATTGCGTGCATTTGGGTACGTGAACTAGCAGATGAAAGATTTCTCTCTTTTTTTCTCTCTTCCTCTTCCTCTTCCTCTCTCTCTCTCTCTCCCTCTCTCCCTTTCAAACAAAATGAAAATAAAATGCACATCAAGTTAAATGCAAATACATAAATGAAAACATTTGAATGTCATTGTCAGGGCCTATAGCTTCTGCCAGATAACTCTCAGTTCCCACAAAAGAACAGGGACACAAAACCACTCTGTGCTTGCTCCCAGAGCTTTGACTCACACCATTGGCTCTTTCTGCAAGTGATTATCACTTGCCTATTACAGCCAATCACAGATATCTGTGGCACAAAGCAATAAGGGTGGCCTTGATCCCTGTGAATGAATGATGCTGAGGGCTTGGAATCCTATTTTCCTGGCTCTCAGCTGTTGTCCATCTCCACCCCATTACACATTGTTGCCTCCAGCTCTTCCCTCCTTAAAACCCCTGATCCCACTCATCAATGAGCTCCTTGAGAGACTTACCCATGAACTTCTCAGTACAACCTACTCCATGATGGATTGGCACGGAAAGTTACTTCTGAACTTTAGTTTCATCGTCTGTCAGATGTAGCATCTAATGGTAGCTCATTAAGATAAAATAAGCAGGACCTGGTGCAATGGCTTGGTTGGCTAATCCTCCCCTTACAAGCACCGGGATTCCATATGGGTACTGGCTTGTGTCCCAGCTGCTCCACTTCCCATTCATCTCCCACTTGTGGCCTGGGAAAGTAGTCAAGGATGGCCCAAAGCCTTGGGACCCTGTACTTGCGTGGAAGACGGGGAAGAAACTCCTGGCTTCAGATCAGCTCAGCTCTGGATGTTAAGGCCATTTTGGGAGTGAGCCAGTGGATGGAAGATCTTTCTCTCTGTCTTTCCTCTCTGTACATCTGCCTTTCTTTTTTAAACAAACAAAAAAAAAAAGATTTATTAAAAAAAAAAGATAAAGTAAGCAAAGAGCATGCTACATGATATACACAATGTACATTTATTGTTATTTATTATTATTACTGTCGTGTTTATATTTTCCTGGCTTTTACTTCACTTTATCTCAAATCCTAAAATCCAATACATAATGGATTTTTTTTATAAGATGCTAGACAATACCCTATTGCTTATGAAGAAATTCTAAGATGCTTGGCCAAGCTTCTTTTAATTCATTTTTAAATTTCATTTGAAAGGCAGAGAGCAAGAGAGAGAGATTTTCTTCAATTCTCTGGTTCACTGCTAAAATGTTTGCAACAGCTGGATCTGGGTCAGGTCAAAGCCAGGGGCGTCAAGCCGGCACCATAGCCTAGTGGCTAAAGTCCTACCTTGCATGCACAGAGATCCCATATGGGCGCTGGTTCCCTGCTTCCCATTCAGCTCCCTGCTTGTGGCCTGGGAAAGCAGTCAAGAACAGCCAAAAGCCTTGGGATCCTACACCTGCATGGGAGATCCAGAAGAGGCTCCTGGCTTCAGATCAGTTCAGTTCCGGCCATTGCAGCCACTTGGGGAGTGAATCAGCAGACACAAGATCTTCCTCTCTGTCTCTCCTCCTCTGTATATCTGATTTTCCAATAAAAATTAAAAAAAAAAATTTAAAGCCAGGGGTCTGGAACTCAATCAGGTCTCCTACATGGACAGCTACACCTACAACTACACAACTGCTTGAGCCATCACCTGCTCCCTCCCAGGGCACACACCTGTGGAAAGTTGAAATAGGAAATGGAGCTGGAACTCAAACCCAGGAATTCTGATACATTATGTGGGTAATCCAAACAGCATCTTCAACATTGCGTCAAGTGGCCACCACTAGTTCTTTTTTTTTAAGGATTTATTTATTTTTTAATTGGAAAGACAGGTATGCAGAGGAGGAGAGAGAGGAAGATCTGCTATTCGATGGTTCACTCCCCAAGTGACTGCAATGGCTGAAGCTGAGCCGATCCAATTGAAGTCAGGAGCCAGGAACTTCCTCTGGGACTCCCACATGGATGCAGGGTCCCAAGGCTTTGGGCCATACTCGACTGCATTCCCAGACCACAGGCAGGGAGCTGGATGGGAAGTGGGGCTGCCGGGATTAGAACAAGCACCCATATGGGATCCCGGCGTGTTCAAGGCGAGGACTTTAACTGCTAGGCTATCACGCTGGCCCCACCACTAGTTCTTGAGACCCCATGGCTCAGAACTCTTCTCCAGCGGGAGGGGATGGAGTCTGATGGAGGGCTTCTAACCTGGCTTCTGTGGAACTTTAAATTCTTTAGAGATTCCCTAAAGTTCAAGTAATTTGGATTTGAAGTTTTATATGAAGATATACCCTTTGAAACCTTAATTAAGGGCCATATCCCACAGAAATGTTACAACTGGAATTTAACACATTAGAGATTATCAACACGATAACTCGTGTGCTCATTGTCCTAATTTTTCCTAATATGTAGAAAATTACAATTTTGTCCTTTATTATTAGTGCTAATGAGGCAGATGTTATGGTACAGCCACATGTAGACACTAGTTCAAGCCCAGCTGCTCTACTTCCCAGCCAGCTCCCTGCTAATGTGTCTGGGAAAGCAACTAAGGATGGCCCACATGCCTGTGCCCCTGCACCCATGTGGGAAACCCAGCAGAAGCTCCTGGCTCAGACCCAGCTATTGCAGCATTTGGGGAGTGAACCAGCAGATGGAAGATTTCTCTCTCTATCTCCCCTTGTCTTTCTTTCTCTCTGTAACTCTGTCTTTCACATAAATAACAAATCATTAAAAAAAAAAAACTTATTGAGTACAACAATATGCTGAGACCTGAGCTAGGATTTGCATGCATACATTATCATATTTCAGTCTTGCAACAATTATGCAATGTGCATTTTACAACTAATCTCATTAACAATGAGCACGACAAGGTTTGGAGTGGTTAAGTAATTTGCCAGGGTCACAAAATCACAACCCATGGAGCTGGGTTGTGAATCTATGCAGTCAGACACTAAAGTCTGTATTTTTTTAAAGATTTATTTCTTCTTTTTAGAAAATCAGATCTATAGAGAGAAGTACACACAGAGAGAAAGATCTTCTGTCTGCTAGAGCTGAGCCGATCCAAAGACAGGCGTCAGGAGTTTCTTCTGAGTCACTCACATGGTTGCAGGATCTTAAGGCTTTGGGTCATCCTCTACTGCCTTCTCATAAAGCATGTATTAAACAAGAACATTTTATTTATTTTTATGAGAAGTGGGGAGACAAAGAAAAGAGACTGATTGAGACACAGCCCCTATCTTCTGGTTCACACCCCAAATGTCCACAAGGCCAAGTCAAAGCCAGGAGCCAGGAACTTATTCCAGGGCCATCACAAACCTGGCAAGAACTCAAGTATTGGAGTCGTCACCACTGCCACCCATGGTCTGCTGTAGCGTGAAACTAGAGTCAGGACCCAGAGCTTGGAATTAAACCTACATCTCTAATGTGGGATGCATGTGCTTTAATGAGCATCTTAACCACTAGGCTAAACGTCTTCTCTGAGCCTGCACTCTTTAAAAAATGCTGAGAACTTACTAAGTACAAGGCTTGCATTTTAATTCGTGGAATTAAAATCCTGTAGTAGGTTGTGCATCTCACAAGATATCTGCAAGATGATTGTGCAAGAGACAGAACTATTTCCCTTCCCTGTAAATCTGTACAGGCCACACGATCCACGCGATTTGTTTTTCAATAATAGATTGCAACAGAAGTGATCCTGCCTGGGCTTAGGCTCTGAGAGGTTCTGCATCTGTCATATTCGCCTCCTTGGAAGTCAGCTACCATAGAGATAAGTCTGACCTCACCTGCTGGAGAAGGCAAGGCAGGAAGAGAAGACTGTAGGATGAGAGGCCACACGGAAGAGAATTGAGATGTTCCAGCTGGTAGCCACACCAGCACCAGCACTGGAGGTGTTGGGGAAGCCTCAGCTGAGCCTCCTAAAGAATGCAGTCACAGGGCCCTGCATGGTGGCCTAGCAGCTAAAGTCTTCACTTTGCGCCTGCCAGGATCCCATATGGGCGCTTGTTCTAATCCCGGCAGCCCCACTTCCCATCCAGCTCCCTGCTTGTGGCCTGGGAAAGGAGTTAAGGAAAGCCCAAAGCCTTGGGACCCTGCATCCATGTGGGAGACCTGGAGGAAGTTCCTGGCCCCTGACTTCGATTGGCTCAGCACTGGCCCTTGTGCTCACTTGGGGAGTGAATCATCAGATGGAAGATCTTCCTCTCTGTCTCTCCTCCTCTCTGTATATCTGACTTTCCAATAAAAATGAATAAATCTTAAAAAAAAGAATGCAGCCACAGTAGGGGACTCAGTCAGCACCACAGATAACAGATAAAACATCCCAGCCAGCCCACAAAATCTAGAAGAAAGTAGTCTTTAAATCATTTAAAAAATATACTTATTAATATGAAAGTCAGAGATAGAAAGAAACAATCTTCCATCCATTGGTTCACACCTCAGATGGTCCCAATGGCAGGGCTGGAGCAGGCTAATGCCAGGATCCAGGAGCTTTCTCTGGGTCTCCCACATGGATGCAGGGGCCCAGGTATTTGGACCACATTCCACTTCTTTCTCAGATGCACTAGCAGGTTTTAGTATCTGAAGTGGAGCAGCTGGAACTCCTGCCCTAAAGGGATGCTGGCATTGTAGGCAGTAGTTTCACCTACTGTTCTACAGGGCCAGCCCTAAGGAAAACCATTTCTTCATCATTGCTTTTGGTTGCTAAGATATGAAGTAGTGTGTCACATGGCAAAAGATAACTGAGAAGAAAAGGGGACAGATTACTACTTCCTTATTTTACAAATGAGAAAATTAATTCATAGGGAGTTAAACAAATGACTTAAGGTCGGGTGTCCACCCAATGACAAAATCAAAGCTCCTAACCCCTGATACCTGTGACTGTGTCAGCCTAGACAGTAATGGGGACTTTGCAGGTATCGTCATGTGGGGATGGTCTTGAGCTGGGGAGGTGATCCTGGGCTCTGGAAATGTGCAGAGTGCCACTCCAAGGGTCCTTGCAAGAGGGAGGTGACAAGGTCAAGGTTAGAGGAAAAGGTGGCCTGGAGCCAGGCCATGGAACAGCCTTGAGAAACTAGAAAAGGGGAAGTGGCAGGTTCTCTCCTAGAGCCTGCAGAAGAAACTAGGTGCCAACAAACTGGCTGCAGCCCAGAAAGATTCATTCTGGGCTTCCAGTTTCCAGAACTGTGAGATGACACATGCTGTTGCTTTAAGCCACTAAGTCTGGGCTTCTTTGCTGAAGTAGCAATAGGACACTAGCACAACAGCACACAGGACCTCTCCTTGTTCAAAGGAGCTGAACCCCTCCACAAGCCCCAGCCTGGCCCGTCCTACTTCCTGTGCTTCTACGGATCTTGAAAGTCTTTATTCTATTTCCTTCACACCTCCGCTTCTCCTCCAGGAAGCCCTCTCTGAAACTGCCTGTATTACACTCCCTCGGCCTCTCCCTGGAACATTTCAGGTTTTGCACCTGCTTGGTCAATGCTTACTCAAGTAAGTGCTAGGCACTGGCAGGCAGCCTAGTGACATTCTTGGGAGTTTGAGTCCCAGGACATCAGACTGCAGAGTGGCCTCTTCACTCTTTGACTGATGCAGCTGAGTCCCAGGAAAGAGAAGAAAACGACATTGCCAAGACTCCAGGACAGGGCTCCCAGTGTCACATTCTTAAGCTCATTCTGCTACAAGTGCTCCCTGAGTCGCGTGCTGGGTTACAATCTTCAGCAGGTGAAGTCCCAGCACTAGCAAGAGTGTCTGAGACACAATGGAGATAAACATACACAATCTCCACCAAGTACAGCTCCGTCAGTGTTAGGTGTGAGAGTGTTAAGAGATAAGGAGTTACTTTAAGCAAGGAAAATGTAGAAAGTATCTCTGAGATCATCTTTGGGCTGAGATTTGAATCATGGTAAGCAGAATTAACCAGGACCCCCTAGGGGAATGGGTGGGGGAGAAAAATGTTTCAGGCAGGAGAGTTGGGGGAGGCTGATGCAGTGGCTCAACCAGTTAATCCTCTGACTCCCGGTGCTAGCATCCCATATGGGTACTGTCTTGTGTCCCAGCTGCCCCACTTCCTTTCCAGCTCCCTGCTTGTGGCCTGGGAAAGCAGTCAAGGATGGCCCAAAGCCTCGGGACCTTGCACCTGCATGGGAGACCCTGAAGAAGCTCCTGGCTCCTCACTGTGGATTGGCTCAGCTCCAGCCACTACTGCCATTTATGGAGTCAACCAGTGGATGGAGGGTCTCTCACTCTGTCTATCCTTCTTTCTGAAAATCTGCCTTTCAAATAAAAATAAATAAATCTTTTAAAAAAGTTTTTAAGGTAGAGTAAATGATGTGGACGCAAGCTGTGGGCAGGAGGGGGTACAGCAAGGGAAGAGAAGAGGGCCAGGACATCAGAGTAACATAGGGGCTGAAGGCCACACAGGTGAACAGGAGCCAAACAACCGGGGTCTGGGAGGCCAAAGGAGGGTTTTAGGCTGAGGAATGGCATGATCATGTTTGAATTTTACAGTGTTTTCTGCCTGCCAGGACCTTCTCTTATCTCTATAGGCATGTTAGAGATCATTATTACAGGGAGTTTTATGTCACTCCATATTCCTCTCGATACCCAGCCTTGTACAAAGCAGGGGCTCCATAAATATGCGTTGATGAACCTCTCAGCATCGTGAGCCGCAGCCCCTCCCTCTCTCCTCCTGCCAGTCTTGCTTGGCGACTACAATGCTGTGCACTCAGCTCGCCCATAGCCTCTGGCCATACTGCCCTCCCTCCATTCCTCACTCTTTCTTCTTTGCCTTCCCCCCAGTCCATCCCTCGTGGCCTCCAACTACAGTGATCCCAGCTTTCTGGGCAGAATTTCAGTCCCAAGAGATAGGGGACCTTGTGGGTCTCACCACCTTTGCAGCCCAGAGACTAGCTCTGAAGGTGGCCACGGGAAGCAGCCAGTAACGACTGGGCAAGATCGTGGACTGTAGCTCCAGAACCAGTGAAAAGTCACCTGTCACCTGACACAATAGTGGTCACTAGAGGGGACTAATGAACAGGAAGGAGCCCAGAGAATTCAGGCAGGCGGGAAGCCAGAGGGAGGCAGTAGGTTCACAAGTGTGAGCAGGTAGAAAACCCACTGATTACAGGCTTCACACTTGTGTTTGTTACTGTGTGCATGGCACTGAAGTAAAGGAACAGTGCATCCTCCCCATCTCTTTCTGCAGCCACCTTCAGGTCCACTCCATTATCTCTCCTAGTCCCCCAAACCAGCTCTGCTGAGTTCCTGGTCCCCGTGTCAGCATCGCGATGCTGCTAATTACTCAGTTCCTAAGCCCCAGTGTCCTCTTGTCCCCATAACGCACCTTCCTATGTCCCTTCTCATCCGGATATCTGAGACACCTGAACCCAGAGGGTCCTGCAGGTGCACAGGATTTGCCGTGGTCCCCGAACTTTCACTCCTTCCTGTCACTTCGGTGATTGTGTTACCTGGCCAAAGGGAGATGATCCAATGGGTGCCTCATCTAATCCCCTTGTGTAAGGACACCTGTGAGTGCAGAGGGCTGTGGGCATTGTAATGGAATGGGTTAAGCCAAGCTTAGAATGCCCATGATCCCATTGCCAGTCCCAGTCTCAGCTACTCTGCCACAGTCCAGCTCCCTGTTAATGCATCCTGGAAGGCAGCAGATGGCAATTCAATAGTTGGGTTTCTGCTACCCAAGTGGGAGACCTGGAGGGACTTCTAGGTTCCTGGCTTCAGCCTGGCCCAATCCTAGCTGTTGTGGGCATTTGGGGGGTGAACCAATAGATGTAACGTCTTTCTCTTTCATCACTCTGCGTTTCCTATCCTTCCAAGCCCTTCAGGCCCATCATAGCTCAGACCTTCCTGGCCTTCCTTTTGCCCAGATGAGAGATTTGTCCCTGAGCCTCTTTCCCCAAGCCTGCCTACCCTGCTCACTACCACCAGACTAATTTTCCAAAGTTACAGCCCAGGTCATGCTCTTCTGCTCAGAAGACCTCCTGACAGTGTGGCTTGGTGGTTATGCTTCCAGAAGCAAAATACAAGGCAAAGCCCAGCTCCACCTTCTAGTAACGAGTGACCCAGATCAAACCACTTAACCCATGTGTAAATGGGGAGTGATGGTGCCATTGGGGCAGCACAGAGATTAAATGAGTGTGCAAGAAAAGAACAGCCATGCAAGGCCCAGCACTGTGGCAAGATTCACACCCTGAATTGTGGTGGCTGGTGGGAGGGGTTCGCACCTTGTTCTGATTTCCAGAAGCTCTGCCAGGACTAGGGCTGTTTCTTTTCCTGTCACTGCCCCAGTCCCCAGAACGGTGCAGAGTGCCTGGCTGGGGTCTGCTCAGCAAAGGCTCTGTGGTGGCAGCTCCCTCAAGCTGCTTTCCCGCGGGTGTTCCTGTCTGCTGTTTTTTGCTACCAGTGTCCCTTCCCCCAACTCGCTCCCTTGCCCACTCAACCCTTTCATGCATCCAGCCCATCTGAGGCAGTTCTCTGCCCAGTAACCTTAACCTGGTCTCTGAACCTACAGTGGTTTCCACAGGCACCTCTCTCTACCAGGATCACCTGCAATCTGAGTTATTTCTTTCTGTGAAAATAATGTATGTGCACTGGAGAAATTTTAGATAACACAGATAATGCAGGACATAGAAAAGAAAAATGAAAACATTTCAGATATTACTGCCCAGAGATAATTGCTGCTTTTATTGTAAAGTATGTCTTCCCATTTTCCCATATGTAATCACAAGGGATAAAATTCTTAAACCTCAAAACAGATCAATGAGGTACATTGCTCTCATTTTATTCTCTCATTTTATTAAAAAAAAAAGCTCACATAAATTCAATAATTTTTTCAAGCTCTCAGGACTAGTTCAAAACATAGAACTAGTAAGTAGCTAGACCCAGGGGCTGATGCTATGGCAATAGTAGGCTAAGCCTTCACCTGCATTGACGGTGTCCTATATAGGTACAGGTTCCAAGCTTGGCTGTTCCACTTCGGATTCAACTCCCTGCTGATGCATCTGGCAACGCAGCAGAAAATGGCTGAGGCCCTTGGGCTCTTGCACCCACATGGGAAACCCAGAAGAAGCTCTTGGCTCATAGCTTCAGATCAGCTCAGCTCTAGCTATTGCGGCCATTTGGGGAGTGAGCCAGTAGATGGAAAATCTCTCCATGTCTCTCCTTCTTTCTCTGTAGCTCTCCCTCGTGAATAAAAATTAACAGATTGATTAAAAAAAAAAAAAACAGGACCCATACTGCCTTGGGCTGAAAGCCCTTTGATCTCTCTGCTGTACCCACCACCGGTCCTGCCCCTTCTCCCTCTCTATCTCCTCCACTGCTCTCTCACTTTTTGAATTTTCAGCCCAGGCTATCCCTTCCACATCCCCTTTAACTCAGAAATTTCATTCCAGAGAGAGTCACCTTGGCACTTGGTTGCTGTGATAGGCTGGGAACGACAGAAACGGCCCCCAGAATTAGTTCACTAAATAGCAGTACATCCTCCCGGTGCAGCACTACATGGTTATGAGAAAGAATAAGAGGAATAGTCATGTATGAGACTGCATTGATCTTCAAAGTTGATTTTTAACTGTATTTTTTATTTTTAAAAAAGACAGAGAGACAGAGAAGGATCTTCTATTCATGGGCTCAATCCCCAAATGCTTGCAACAGCCAGATCTAGCCCAGACTGCAGCAGCACCAGGCAAGCTAGAGTCCCAGTGGGTAAGCAGAGGCCCAGCCACGTCCACCATCACTGCCACCTCCCAGGGTGGAGAGTTGGGAACAGAGCCAGGACTTGAACTCAGGCACTTGATAAAGGATGGGGGCATTCCAAGCAGGATCTTAATTGCTGTGATAAACGCCTACCTCCACAATATTAATAAACACCCCTCCACATATACATAACACGCCAAAATTAAAGGTTGAGAAGGGACTTAATTTTCATTCACGTATTTTTAAATTTTCACCATATGCATACATTGAATAAGTTAGGAAAAGATGTCTAAACTTTCTGTAAGCATCCCATAGAGGGCATCCTCACTCTCCATGTATGAATGAGTATGTGTGTATATGCCTACTGATACATGGATGTGCCCTGCTTCCCCACCTGCTCCCATGTCCCAGAATGAGGCTCAAATAGCCACCATTGCCAGAGACTGAAGAACACACTTCCTCTGTCAGACCAGCGCATCCTGCAGCTATGTCAAAGCCCAGGGACTTTCCTTTCTGTCCTTAGCTCTGCCACGCAATAGTTGTGTGGCCTTGGACAAGTAATTAGATGGATTCTGACCCCTCCATGAGGACCCCTAACTTCCAGGTCTATAGACCCTCTGCCTGGAACATATCGTTCTCATTTCTCATACACCCTTCAGGATAGAGTACTCAGGTCATCCCACACACACCTTGGTCTGCCTCTGCTCCCTTCCCTGGCAGGAGCCCTGTGGCTTCAGCTGAGCCGTCCTTTCTAGTGCCTGCCTCCCAGGTAGACTCCAGGCTGTGGAGAACAGCAATCCTACCTTCACCACACCTAGCACTGTGTCTGGCTTATGACAGGGACTCAACGAACTGTCAGCTCAGGGAACACCTGGGCCACACCTCTCCCTCTGACCCTGTGTCCTGAGTTGCACCAGCAGCCTTCCCCAGCTGTTCAAGAAGGAGAGGCTGGAGGGACCAAGCTGCTCATTCTTGCTCCTTCCGCAGGTGCCTCAGTGCATCTGGGACACTAGCGTTTGAGTTATCCATCATCACATCTGCAGCCTGCAAAGCCAGCTCATGCCAAGTTCTACACTTTTCCATGCCTTTCTATCAGGGTATGGCCCTACCCAGGCCAAGGCCAGCTCTGTGACCCACTGCCCACCCTACTCCCACCCCCCAGCCCAGCCAGAGAACACAGTGGCCCAGCCCAGCCCCGCAGGCCTGGCCCATCAATCGTGTTCCCAGGGGTACAAACCAATTTCTCTTGCTTTCCCAAGCCCGTCTTCCTGGCGGAGCCTGGAGGAGCCTTCAATCGCATTAATCCCAGCCTGGCGGCGGTGACGAAGACGGATTTCTGCACCAAACAATCCATTTGTATCTCTCGTGCACTCACTTGGTTTTTTCTGTGCGGATGTTCAAAATATCATGAAAAAGGCGTTCGCCAGTAGCTGTGGCGCAGCGAAATAATAGAGTGATCGGGCAATGCGCTCCTGACCTTGCAGGACAGCTAATCCATCCGCACATCTATCTTAATTATTCCCGGTTACAAAAGAGAAACTCCACCATCCATTCATTCCAGGCTGGCAATTCCATTTTCCACCCCCACTCATGCCCCATCCTTTCTCCACCATTCCACTGGCCACATAGGCCCATTTATGCCTGCTGCCACGACCTCCCCACACTAGACCACTCTTGCCAAGCCTGAACCCACTTCAGCAAAGCCCAACCTGACATCTTGAGAACTGAAGAGAGAGCACCCAGCCACCCTCTGGCTAATGTTTACTGGAGGGAGACCAGCTACATACACACACACACACAGTCACAGACTCCTGGTCTCATGCAGACTTTGAGCCTCAGGCCTCCTCTCAGATGTAGCAGACAGGCCCACCCAAATCACTCCAGCTCAACCCTCCTGCTGCCCTGGCACAGACACAGGCGGATGCTGGGAATGGCCTTTTGGCTAAGGACAGGGTGTTTTGATCTGTCTGTCTCCCACCCCCAAAGCCGAAGACCCCATTCATTGTAGCTTCTCAGGCTGACTCCTTGATACAAGCTGGGGGCTAGCCTGTGCTGCCCTCAATACAAGCTGGGCACCCACCCATGCTGGAAGAGAAAGGTTGGAATGGGAGGGAAGAAGACAGCAGATGAGGAAAGGCAGTGAGATGTGTGAGCAGAGGTCCTGCAAGCCAGATGGGGAGAAAAGGGACCAGACAGGGAGGGCAGGGTGGTGTGATGAAAAGGGCACTGACCCAGGACGTAGAAGTGACTGTTTGTATAACACAATGCCAGCCAGCTGTGCCCAGTTCACTTAGGGGATGCCTGCATCAGTCTCCAAAGCCCTTCCTAATTCTACCCCTTAATGTACGATTTTCACATCCCTCATTCTAATGATTTTAATGCAATCAGCAAAACTAGGCATGTAATTGTCTTGGCTCTGTGCTTGGCCTGGGGGCTCCTGGGAACCCAGCCTCCAGTTCCCAGACCCTCCTCTGCCTGCCTTGCCTTCCCTCCTTCACCCCCACTGCAATCTCCATCAACAAGTAAGGCAGGGAGCCTTCCTCAGCCCCTGGGGCTGAGAAGGACACAGCCAGGAAACCCAGCCCTGACTGAGGACCAGGTCCGGAGTGTCTGGGCAGTGGGGACAATCTGCCCCGCCCAGCCTGGCTGGAGTCCCTGGGTTAGAGCACGAGGGCTCCCCCTCCCCCACCTTTGCAGCCTGGGCTGGGCCTGTGGGGCCGGGCAGGGGGATGGCCATTTGTCCCCAGACAATGGCAAAGAAGTGGTCTCCGGGTGGTTGTTGAGAGCCAATTTGTAGTGGTGACGTCCGAGGTGGCTCCAAAGGCTGGGAACAGCTGGAGCTCCCAGTGACTGATGGGTGGGCCCAGGAGAGGGGCCATTGGTCTGGCAGACACAAAGGGCCCGATGGTGCGCGGGTGGGGCCCGTCAGAGTCATTAAGTGCGGAAGATGGGAGCCAGCGGACTTCAGATGGGACCCGGGGGCTAGGGGGAGAGGTCAGGCGCCGCCCCTCCCTCCCTGCAGCCCCTCCTCCACCCTCCGGATCTCAGGCTCCGGGAGCCCGGCCACCCACACCCTCATTATTATCCAATCTGCGACCCCCGTGTGCAGCCTTCCCCGTCCTTCTCCCCAATCCATCGGGAGTTGGGACTGCAGTCCTACCAAGCCCATCTGGTTCTGGCCAGGCTTTCCGCTCCCCTTTGGGGAACTTGCCCACCTAGGCACTGCCCTCGCCAACCGGCGACCTCGCCAGATCTATGAAAGCCCCCTTCCTATCCTACCCCAAATCCCAAAGGGAAAAACTTGAGACCCTGGGTGCGTATTCCTCCTCGTCTTTATGGGAAACGCTTCTCCCATTTGACCTTCCCCCAAGGGAGGGGGCAATACTACCCAGACGAAGCTCGTGCCCTCTTCCGCCCCCCTCCCCGCCCCGCCCCACCGCGCTCCCGGCAGGAGAGGGAAGCAGTGACCCGGCCAGGTGGTGATGATGCGGCCGGCCGCGCTGGTCACTCTTGGCCGCTCCCTGCGCGAGGCCCGACCCCCCTCGCATGGGTCACGGCGCCGGCAAAACTCCCTGACACAGAAACGCCGCGGGGCCTGCGCGTGTCGGGAACAATCCTGCGCCTGATGGGAAGCGACAGCTCCGCCACGCCTCCCGCCGCTGCCGCCCGCTGCAACCCAGGCAGCCCAGGCTGGCTCCCAGGTCCAACAAGTCGCCCCGACTTTCCCGAGTGCCCTGCTTTTTCGAGAGGAGAGGAGGGGGCGTCGCCCAGGCCCCTTGGCCCCAGGAGCCAGGTGAGAGCAGTGGAAAGGAGGCGCAAGCGGCCAGGCACAAGATGGGGACAACGGACGAAATGGGTAGTGCCCTACCACGCCAGTTCTGGTCTCGCCATGCCCACACGCAGAACAGGGTGCAAGAGGGACTGTTTTAGGATAGCAGTCGACAGGTGGTCTTGCTTTCTTCTCTCTGCCTCTGTCGCCCAGGTTGTGTCCTGTGCGCCTGAAATGAACCTGCTTTGGCCCTTATCCTCCAATTGCGAGTGCCAGGATTCCCATTGAACTCGCTGTTTATGACCTGGGAAAGGGACCCTGTACCTGCATGGAAGACCCCGAAGCAGCTCCTGGCTTCAGATCCACTAGGCTCGAGCTGTTGCAACCATTTGAGGAGTGAACCAGTGGGTGGAAGAGCTTTCTCTCCTTTTTATAAATCTGCCTTTCCAATTAAAAAAAAGAAGAAGAAAAAAGAGAAATAAATGTGCCTTGGGGGGTCTCACCCCATGGATAGAAAAATCAAGCATGGGCAAAAGTGCTGGTGAAGGGGGATCCTGCCCAGGCTGCAGCGTGGAAGCTGACCAGGGCACAAGCAGGAAGCTGGAACTCTCTGCAAAAGCCTGGGGTTGGGACAAGGATGGACAGAGACACCACTCCCCCTTCTCCTGCAGAGCCACTACAGGGGTAGGCCCCCATTGGCCAAGATGACCCCTGTCATTTCCTCATCCATGGACACTGGGGGAGGGGTGATGTGATTGCTGATATGTTGGCACACACCCATGCATGTTCACAAGTGTTGTCACACACCGGGAATCATATCAGTCCCTTTTCTGTTACTGTACTGAAATGCTTGGAGTAGATCACTTTATAAAGAAAAGGGGCTTGAGACAAGTGGTATTGTAGGCTAAATTTCTGTCTGTGGTACCAACAGACATCCCAGTTCATGTCCAGGCCACTTCACTTTGGATCAGCTTCATGTTTATGACCTAGGAAAGCAGTGGAGGGTATTTCAAGCCCTTGGGTCCCTGCACCCATGTGGGAGGTCCGGAAGTTCCTGGCTCCAGATCAGCTCAGCTCTGGCCATTGCAGTCATTTGGGGAGTGAACCAGCAGGTGGAAGCTTTCTCTCTCTCTCTCTCTCTCTCTCTCCTTTCCTCCTTGTAACTCTGCTTTCCAAATAACAATAAATAGAGCTTTTAAACACACACACACACACACACACACACACACAAAAGAGGTCTGTTTTGGTTCCTCACTCTGGAGGTTTGCTCACTATGGGATGTGTCTCATCCAGAACCCTTTGCGGGGACCCCAGCTCTTTCTACTCTCTCAATGTGTCACACTGGTGGATTAACTTTCAACACAGGAAGCCTCAAGGGACACTCAAACCATACCTGGACCACAACGGCCACCCCAGAAAGAGTTTCTACAGCCTCTGAAGCTTTTCCACACCCATATGTCTGCCCTAACCCTCACAGTCCCAGAAAACAACATAGCAGTGGTGTCTCCTCTTTCCTCGCTAAGCCCCAAAGTGCTTAGGATGGCTTGAGTAGGTGATGGGTGATTGGTTCCCTCCCACATCAGCAACATGGGCCCCAAGCCCTGATGACAGGAAACCAGCAAAAAGCCAGCACCTTGCCCAGCCCAGTCAGACTCCCAGGACCCCCAGAGGCGCTCAAGTTAACTGAGGGCTAGGAAAGTGCTGGGGATTAATTACCATCAGATCTCCGGACACTGTTCATCTCTGTAAACAAATATTTTAATACACAGTTAATTAATTACATCTGTCATGCTGACCCTCCTCTCATTAATCCTTCTTCTGTTTTTCTTCTGCTCACTCTACAACACCACCTCCTGCTCCCAGTGGATGCCTGGAAACCAGGTAGGCTCCTTCTTTGCACTTTCCCAGCCTTTGAAACCCCACAGTAGAGCAGGTGTTTGCCTCTGCCACACTTATTTCCCTCTCAGCCTTGGGTTCCTTTTGCTGCTTCCCTAATGCCCACTAGCTTTTGTCTTGTCTCTACCTCTGCACTTGAATTGCCCTCCCCCATTAAGTCTAATGCCAGAGACATATTCTGGGAAGGAGTGGGAAATGGAGGGATAGGGGTGGAAGAGACACAGGACAGACACCTACCCCCAGCTGCATGAGCACAGGCTCAGGCTAATTTACAAGGATTATACAAAAAGCCAAAACAGGCCCTGTTCTGGGGGTGTCTTCTCCCCCTCCCCCGTGCCAATCCTAAAACCTCCTAGGTGTCTTTCTGACCCTTTTACTACTTTTCCACTCTGCCCCCCTGCAATGTGACAAAGGCAAGGAGGAGACCATCCCCCAGGTGAGCCCGCCTTGGTTGTACCATGTCTTCAACATGACCAGAGCACCATCTTGGATCCACCCTGCGCCGCAGCCCTCCTGGCCTCGCACTGGCTAGGGACGGCCAGTTGGAGACGGAAGTCAAGCGCGTGACCTGAGCGTACCCCTGTTCCAGCAGCATCAGCATATCCTGCCAGGAGCCTGGGCAGCGGCGGCAAAATGACCCACACCTGATCTGAGGAAGGAGTCCCAAAAGAGAAAGAGCAGCGGGGCTGGAGTGGGGGGACACACACACAGGAAGGGTGGGAAGAGGAAAGGGGGCCTGCGGAGTGCTGGCCAGCCCAGGCAGCGCAGGGGGAGCCGGGAGCTGGATGGGCGGGGAAGCGCGGGCGCCACCAGGCGTGGCGCAGGGAACCGAGCAGAATGAAATGCAGATGCAAAACGTGCTCGTAAGAGTTTCCTCTCTCTCCCCATCTGCCAAAGCCGAGATTTTAATCTTTAATCCATGAGCAATCAGCGAGCAGCAGCGAATGGCACATTACAGATGTTTTACTGTCGCGGGCGCTCGCAGCCTCTGCGCTCCGCACAGGCGCGAGGGCGTCCCCGCCCCCTCCTCCCCTCTCCCACTCAGGTCGAGCTCCCTTCCTCCTCCCCAGCCTCCAGTTCGGTAACCACCCCCTCACCTGCAACCTTAAGGCTTGCAGGGGAGAATCTAGTGAGGAGCTCCAACGGCCCTGGGACTCTACTAGCGGGGTGGGATGATGGAGGAGTAACACTCAAGGGCACGGGTGGGCTGCTAGCCCGGGTGCATAAGTCGGTGCGGTGTCCTAGTAGATTGGAGGACCGGCCCCATACTGCAAGACGCCAGGACAGGGGCATCGAACACCCCGATAACTGAGCCCTCACCCACCACATCCACTTCCAAGAGCACCAGGCCGCTGGCGGCTCCAGCGATTAGCGCTCCAGATGTTTCGCGGCGCTGGGGCTCCGCTTTCCAGATGTTGGGCACCTCTGTTCTCATGTGTGGGACCGCCACCCCCTCTTCGTGATGAGGGAGGAGGCGTCTGTTGCGGTCAGATCTGGCAGTCTCACAGAATGGCTGAGAAAATCTCCCTGAGGTGGGGAGAGAGGCTCGGATTACACCCTCCCTAAAATGGGAAGCAAGAACCCCAACCACTTCTTGGGAACTAGAGCTTGGGGGAGCAAAGAGAGAACCCCTGGAATGTAGACCTACTACACACATTCCAACACTTATAGTATCCTGGAGAGTGCCTAGAGCTTGAAAAAATTCTTACTGATTCCAATATGTGAAGGTGTGTGTGTGTGTGATTTATGCCTGTGTGTCCCGCAGTCCCCATAAAGTCCAGAGCTGCATTTTCACTCACTGTGATTCCTGGCTCTTACACAGAGATCTATCTGCTCACGACTTGCTGATTTAATGAAGAAACACATACCTGCCTGGTGCTGCGTGGTGGCCTAGCAGTTAAAGTCCTTGCCTTGAACTCGTTGGGATCCCATATGGGCACCAGTTCTAATCAGCCCCACTCTCCATCCAGCTCCCTGCTTGTGGCCTGGGAAAGCAGTCAAGGACGGCCCAAAGCCTTGGGACCCTGCACCCGTATGGGAGACCTGGAAGAAGTTCCTGGCTTCAGATCAGCATAGCAACAGCCCTTGTGCTCACTTGGGGAGTGAATCATCAGATGGAAGATCTTCCTCTCTGTCTCTCCTCCTTTCTGTATCTGACTTTGTAATAAAAATAAATAAATCATAAAAAAAGAAACACATGCATTCCATTGTAGTCTTTTCTAGACACATCTTTTTATATGCTGCTGTCCATGAAGACAGGCCCCTCAGACCAGCCAGACTCCTATCCATCCCCTTTCCCCCAAGCCGCAGCCTTCATCCCTCTAACAGCTGGCTTTCATGCTCTCTCCCCAGGATCCCAAGAGTGGATCTAACATGAATCCAGGACCCCTTAGCTCAGCTGCTTTCTTCCCAACTCCAACCCTTGAGCACCACCACTCTCAGCTCACTTCTTTCCCTTGCACAGCTGGACAGCCGAACTCCTCTCCTGTCCTTAGTTTCTCTAAATGAACCCCAACTCCAGTCAGGCCACAGCCTGGTCCCAAACCCCATTTTATTAACCAGGCTTCCGTCTCCTCCACAGACTCCCTCCCCCCCCCCCCCCCCCCCCGTCCCCACCTCTGATGGCTTCCGGTCTGAGAAGAAAAAAGCAGAGAAGAATATGGAAACCAGAAATGGAGGGGGAATAAAGAGATGGAAAAATAGATTCAGAGCAAACCAGACCCACCCCCCACCCAAGCAGCCAAGAGGAATGGAGAGAAACAGAGCAGTGATTAGTCCAGGTAGCAGCCCAAAAGGGTGGATGGGGAGGAGGGGCAGAGAGAGGCTGTGGAGGTTGAGGGAGGACGCCCAGGCCGCCACCGAACCCACAGGCTGCCCCAAGAGGCGGCAGCGGCGAGGGAAGCTGGAGCGAGAGGCCTGGAACCGCGTGTTTTTATTATTATTATTTCTGATTAAAGAGGAATTCATCTCGTATCTGCCTCCTGCCAGGGGCCGAGGCGCCGCCATTGGGGTTAACGGTGCGGAAGAATACAAAAAAATTTCATTGAGGAGGATTATAAAAGTTACTAGCTGGAACATTAACAGAAGAGTAACTTGTAAAAAATGCAATATTACAATATTCACAAGGACGGCAGAGCGTGGTAAAGCTATAAAATTCAACATTAAAATCTTCCACAGCCTAGATAACCTAGTTAACAAACATGGTATTGGAACTACTTTTCTGTGGGGGCTGAGGAATCCGCGCGGGGGCGGGGAGCTGATGACCGCGGGAGGGGCGGGGCCGAGCACCGGGGCTGCCCACGCCCCTCTCCGCCACAGGCACTTCCGCAGGAAAATGGACATAACCCCCAGGCAGTGTTACGGGAATGTCTGCGGAAGCACTCCCAAACCGCACTCCCAAACCCTGCACACCTGTGAAGTTACCCTTTGGGTGTGAAGTGCTGATTAAAGCAGAGGTCAACATGGATTTAGAGTAGGATACACCACCTATAACAACCAGAATGGGTGTGAAATGTATGAAGAGAGGATTATGTGTGTGGATACAAGATGCAATGTGCATGTGTATGTGCACAGGTGTGTGTACTCAGGGTTCCTATGCATAGTTCTTGAGAACATACACATGGTGTGGAAATGTGCATGTCAGTAGGGTAACAGGGCATGGTGTTTTGAGATGCAGGGTGGGTATTCCTACATGTGTAAGCAAGTGAAACTCTGTGGGGTATCCATGTATGCACAGGTCTTGTGTAGGTAAGATGATGCGCACAGCAAATACACATGAAAAAGTGTGTGTGTGGGCATAGTGTATTTAGGTTCAGGATAAAATTATATAACTTCTTGCAAGGTGTGTTTATAAAAAGGATGCAAATTTTCATGCTTTTGCATGTGTGTACAAGGTGTGTATATATCAGGAGTGCTATGTAGATGTGAGCACAGATATTTGTGTGGCTGCTCGGCTTCCAATCCAGCTCCCTGATATGCTCCTGGGAGGGCAACAGGATGGCCCAAAGCCTTGGGACCCTGCACCTGCATGGGAGATCTGGAAGAGGCTGCTGGCTCCTGGTTTCAGCTCAGTGCAGCTCCAGCTGTTGTGGCTGCAGTGGATCATCAAATGGAAGATCTTCCTCTCTGTCTCTCCTCTCCTTATATCTGACTTTGCAATAAAAATAAATAAATGTTTGGTTTAAAAAAATACCTTCCTGCTTGTTCTGTACTGGAACTGCAACTACTACCAAAGTATCAGGGAGCTAAGCCTGTGGCTGAGGAATTTGGGGGAATTGGGATGCAGTGACCAGTCTCTGGACCAGTTGGTTCATTTGCTCTCTGTCTAGGCATGGCACCAGGACAAGGTTGCCGTGGGTTGGGGGGAGCCAGTGTGCGAACTCAGTGGCTTGCTGAGCTACTAACCTGGCTTCCGTTGCTGTCCTCTCCAACTCCAGCTTGGGGACCTTGCGCCATGGTTTTGCCCCCCCCCACCTACCTCATTCCATGGACAGCATAAGAGTGCAAGTAGGAAGAGACGGTTGTAAGAAATCTGAATTTTGGCAGTTAGTTATGCTTTTCTTCTCACCACGCAAGGGGACAAAAGACATCTGTCCTGGGGTGGGGAGGTGTCTGGACTCGCACAGTTGTGTTTGAGCAAACACACATGCACATAGGTCTCCACACGGGGAGACCATAGTATAGTTGTGGAGAGCCCCAAAGAGTGTGATAGGGCATTCAGGGAGTGAACCCACAAATGGGAAACAAAAATGGAATATGCAGTTCTCTGTGTGCATTGAAGAGGTTAAGAGCTAAAATTTGGAGTTAGCATATCAGATAAATTCTCAACTCTACCTATTCCTGACCAAGGTAACCCTGTGCAGCTTAATGAACCTCCCAGTCTGACCTTCCTCTTCTGTAAAATGGGTGAACACTGGTGTCAGATTCATAAGATCTTTAGCATAGAGCCTAGCATATAGCAAGTTCCTTATAAGTGTTGTTGGTGACAGTTATGTTATCACGGTGATGTTCTGGCCAGCAAGCCACAGGATCCAAGTTGGGATGCAAACTCTACCACAAAGGAGTGGTTGAAGTTGAGCAGCTGTGCAGCTTGAGTTCTCATCTGTGTGATGGAGTCAACCACATTTACTTCAAGAACTTGTGGAGGAGGCCAGCATTGTGTTGCATTGTGTTGAATCACAGTCCGTAATACTGGGCATTCCGTGTAGGTTCTAGCTGCTATACTTCTGCTCCCTGGTAATGCATCTGAGAAAGCAGCAGTGATTGGGCCCTGCACCTACGTGGGGGGCCTTAATGGCTTTTTGCGACAGTTAAGGACATGAACCAGTGGATGCAAGCACATGCTATCTCTCTCTTCCTCTGTCTCTCACCATTTTCCTAACTCTGCCTTTCAAATAAATTAAATAAACCTTAAAAAAATTAAGTTGTGTGAAAATAGAATTTTCAATTAAAATTTTAAAGTGGAATTCATTTTGGCATCTTTTTTTTTAAAGATTTGTGCTTAGTTTTCTTCACAATATGCATTTTCCATGAAACTTTTTGCCGACCCTTCATATGCATGGATTTCAAACACTTTAAAAATCACTTATTTGCTTATTTGAAAAGAAGAGTATATAGTTAGACACCCACTAAGAGAACTCCCATCCAAATGGGAATATGTGGGGGAACCTGAGGGGATCCAGGTCTCCTACACAGCTGGGGGAACCAATCATCACCACGGCCTCCCAGGGTGCACATTAGAAAGGGTTTAAGGACCTGATACAATGGCTCATACAATCACTGATACAATGGCTGATACAATGGACCTGATACAGTGGCTAAATCCTTGAATTGTTTGCACCAGTATCCCAGGGTGCCGAGCTCATGTCCCGCCTGTTCCCCTTCCCATCCAGCTCCCTGCTTGTGGCCTGGGAAAGCAGTCGAGGACGGCCCAAAGCCTTGGGAACCTATAACTATGTGGGAGACCCGGAGGAGGTTCCTGGTTCCTGGCTTCAAACCACTGGCTTCAGATCAGCTCGGCTCTGGCCATTGGGGCCATTTGGAGAGTAAGCCAGAGAATGAAAATCTTTGTTTCTCCTTCTCTCTGTAAATCTGCCTCTCCAATAAAAAGAAATAAATATTCAAAAAAATAATAAGGGAGCTACAATCAGCAGTGGAGTCAGGACTCTACCCCAGGCTCTCCGATAAGGGGTGCTGGGTCAAATTCTTGCTTCTGAAATTTGTTTAAACATAACTTTTAATTTCATTTTCCAAATTTTTTTCAAGTTCCTACCTTTGTGAGTTCTCCTTTTCTGTCCCTGAATGGTATGTTACACATTGTTCCAGGCCTTCTTTTATCTCTTAGTTTACCTTGGACTGCCTTTCATACCTATATATGAACAGTCACTTCCCTCTTGGTTACAGCTGCTTAGTAATCCAGCCATTTTAACCAGGCTCCCAAGAGTGGACTTGGAAAATGCTTCTCTGCAAACAAACATGGTTTACTCTCCTTGTTCGCATCTTCATCATTCAATCTGCCCAATTAAGTTTTTTTGGTTTTTGAATTCTAAGTAGCTTTCAGTGAATTTCAATGAAAAAAATCAGTATTTTTGATTTCTAAAGAAAAAAGACAATTTGAGGTAGGCATTGTGGCACAGCAGGTTAAACCATGCTTGGGATGCTCACATTCCATAGCAGAGTCAAAGTCCCAGCTGCTCCACTTCTGTTCCAGCTTCCTGATAATGTGCCTGAGAAGCAGCAGGTGATGGCTGCTCAAGTACTTGAGTCTCTACCACCCATGTGGGAGAGCTGGGTAGAGTTCTGGGCTCCAGGCTTTGGCCTGGCCCAGCTCCAGCTATCGCAGCTATTTGGAGAGCCAACTAGTCCATGGAGCCATCTTGTAGGCTCGTCCTTTACCAAGGCCTTTGCTACTCCGTCCCCAGTGCCCTCCCTCATGTTGTCTCGACTCTTCCAGCCCCTCTGCCTGTTGATGTGTGTAAGCTCCCAGGGTCTACTGAGGCCTGAGCCAGTGCTGAGACTCAATGCTCTGACGTCCTTGCTCTGTCTCCAGGGCCTTTCCCAGCCCCGGGAGGAGGAGGAGAGGGAAGGGAAGTGCCTTCCTGTACACCCTGCCCCATTGAACAAAGCAAAGGCTAATCTACCCACTAACCCTGTGCTGACCAGTGAGCAGCCACTGGCCATAGTTATGTTAACTAGATTTTAATTAAATGAAATTAAAAATCAATCCCCCAGTCATACTGTCACATTTCAAGACCTCACCAGCCACACGTACGTGGCTGGCAGCTGCCTTGGTGAATGGGGTAGATGTGGAGTTTTTGGCCCATCATCGTATGCCTAGGGCATACTGCTCTAGACAGTCTTCTCCATGAAGTAAAGGTGGGTTAGCTCCTGTCCACCACTGCAAGGGGCACGTGAAGCACAGCACTGTGACCAATGGGAGAATTCTCACTGATTAATCAATGACTGCCCAATAGCCATAGGAGATATGCTACAGTCTGCTCAACAGTTGTCTAGGAAACATTTGTCTGAAGGAAAGCCCGCTGAAACCCCCCCACACACCCCATCTGATCTAGAGAGTCTGACCTGGGCAGGCCTTCCAGAAACCAGATGCGGCAGCCAAGGTCTTGCTGCCTACAGGGACACTCAAGCCAGAGCTGCTGCAGGAACCGGGTGTTGGGGCAGGGGGTGGGAGTGGGCCTTGAGAGGCTTTGTGTGAGTTGAGACACAGAAAGAGGAGCAAGAGAAAGGGAAGGAAGGGAGGACAAGATGGGGTGCTGTGTGGGTCTGTATCGGGGGGTTTTGGAATGCGTGAGTCTTCCTGTGTCTGTATATGACCTGTGTACATGTCTGTGTGGCGTATGTATACCACACGCAGGGCTATGCATGTCATATGGAGGGTCTGTATGGGGATAGGTCTGGGTGCAGAGGGCCTGCACAGGTATGGGAGTGTATGTACTGAGGCTGTGTGCATGTGTGGTGTGAAAGACTGGGTATATTAGGGGCTGTGTTCTGCCCCACCTCTCCTGGGGGGTATAGGCAGCAGAGGCTATGGGATACCCTGGCAGTGGACGACAATGCATGTTTGGTGGAGACGTGTAGCATAAGAAAGGCATGACTGTGTCTTGCACATTACAGGAACACACTCCTGATGTGAGCCCCACATGGGACACTTGCCCTGCTTCCTGATGATGTGGAGGACCAGCCTGTTGTCCTAAATGAGCCTCCTTGCTTTTTTGCTTCTGGCAGGGAAAAGGAAGATGAGGCCCAGGAGACGCAGAGGAGACAGTCTGGGGAAAAGGGGAAGACCCAAGGGGATCCTGGGCAATAGAGAAGAGGCAGTTGGGGGAAGGGTGGGGAAAGCCGGGTGTAAACCAAAGGTCTGAGGGAGAGAGGGGCGGAAGCAGAGAGATGGGTGGAAGTGGAGACGTGGGGAGAGCTCGGTTGGGGAAGTAGAGTGGATCAAAGGCCAGAGCAGAGGCCCGCGCTGGGGGGCGGGGGAGCTGCCCGGCAGGCGCTCGGGCGCTCCGAGGCGCGCGGCTCCCCGGGGAGGCAGCAGACACTCGGCGGAGATGTTACTCCGGAGTTGGAGACGATGATAAATATGATAATTTGTATAAAATCTGAATGGGTCTTGTTTTCAGGGAGAATGCCTCGGATGATGAATGGGCTCGGTTCTCAGATAGATGGCTGATAAAAAGTGTACTGGATGTTGAGAGCGATTTTAATTCTCATTCCACTCCCGCAGATGCCTCGGCCGCCGCGCCCGGCCGCCGCCTCCCTCCTGCCCACAGTGCGGTGCGGCCGGCGGCCCGGCTGGCCTCGACGGCTCAGGAGGCTTCTGAAATGACTCTAATTACAGAGTTATTAATTTTAAGAGGAGGGTGAACGGGGGGTTTATGATTATTAATCGAGCGCCTGTGCTCGGCGGGCGGGGTGGATCGGGCGGTGGAAGATGCGCCAGGCCTTGGGGCAGCGCCAAGCCCCGTGATCAGGCCCGCTTCCGACGTGGGTACTGGCAACAGATTTTCCCGCGTCTGACCCAGCAGGCCCACCTCTGCCCCCAACCCACGCCTGCGCTGCCTCGCATTGCTCTCCGTGTTCTGGTTAGCAGGTGCACAGCTCCAGGCTGGCCTCAGAAAAGTGCGCACCTTCCCAGTGGTCATCTCCCAGCTCTTAGTTACTCTGGAATGCCCACTCCCACCTCACTCTAAGCCTGTGACTGGCGCAGTGAGGGCTCCTGAAGTGTCACAGGTTAATGCCAAAGTCATTTATGAGGACCCTACTATGTGTCAGGCTCAGCATTGGGCTTTCCACAGCAGAATGAAGGAGGAGGAAGCTTCTGGCTTCTCCAATGAGGACACTGATGCTTAGAGCAGTCCCTTGCCCTTGGGATGGTGGATCTTAACTTCAGGGGTCATGCAGACACCCTTTGTCCATATACAGAACACTTGGCCAAGAGCTGGGGAAAGGTGGCCAAGAGCTGGGGAAAGGCACCTGTTATCTATCTATCATCTATCGCCTGCAGCCCCACTTTGTTCTGGAAAGTTCAGCATATTGCCTAACACCCTGTCCATCTTAAGGGGAGATGTCAATTTTATAATATTTATTTATTCATTTGAAAGGCAGAGAAAGAAATCTTCCGTCTTCTGGCTCACTGATCCAGACACCTGAAACAGCCAGGGCTGGGTGAAAACAAAATTGGGAACTCCATCCCGGTCCCCCATCTGAAGGGGAGGAACTCAAAGGCTTCAGCAATCACCTGTTGCCCACCCTGCCCGCAACCCACTCTAAGGAGGTGCAACTGAATCCCAGGCACTCTGGCGTGGAAGGCAAGCATTGCAAGCAGTAACTTAATCTGGGAGGAAATCTTTATAAAGACTAGGCTGGAAACACAAGACCCCTCAGAGAAGAACATAAATGGTTTTGCTCCATGACACTGTTACTTTGGGGATAAATCTGCTCAACTACAGTAACTCTTTCGAAGAATTCAACAGGCACATTGGTGTATGTGTAAGGAAATGGCTAAATTCCAACTTAACTTTTGATTATTCCCTCACCCAAACGTGGACCTGGGACCCTCAAAGACAGTTCCCATCAGACCTAGATCATTCCAGAACTTCTTTAACTTTTGTCATTTAGCCTACGTGACTCCTGCCGAAGCCATAATGTGGAAGGCAGGAGGGACTGCAGGGTGTTCTGGAATAGATGGGAAGAGAGGGGACTGTCTGGCCACAGTGATGTTAGTTCTCTGAGATCAGTCACAAAAGTGTTCACAAGGAAGGGCTCCCATTCACCTGCGGCTCCCAAGGGATGAGGGCCAGTCTCCTGGAGGGGGCGTTTCTGCATGGGGCAACCCAGACCAGGCTTGGTCAGGACCTACTGTGGCCTGAGCAGAGGCTGAGCCCAGCTGGCATGAAGCTTTAAGAGGCTTTCCATGAGGAGACCATAGGCCTAGGCCATGGAAATGCCTGGGGGCACCTGGGAGAGGGAAGATGCCCAGCTGGGGAAAAGTCCAGCCTGCCCATCCCTAGGGTGGAGGCTCAGAGCTTCCTGGAGGGCCATGGACAGCTAGAGGCCCTGTGGCCTTGCAGTCTCAGTAGCTGTGGCCCTGGCCCTGGCCCTGGAAGCCAGCTTTCAGTGCCTCACAGTGGTGAAGGGGGACTAGTAGGAGGGACAGGAAGATTTCTAGTTTTACCAAATGGATACCCGTAAGGGCCCTCTCAGCCACAACGGAAAGGATTTCTTTCCCCTCATTTCGCTTTGGGGACAAAAGATATTTCAATTTACATCTAAGAGTGGGTCATGGAGGCAGTAAATGTGTAAAGATTCTACTTTGGCCACTCATTCATCATGTGAATGTGGAGACATGACTTAAAGTCTCTGTGCCTCAATTTTCTCATCTGTAAGATGGGGTTAATAGCAATTGGTCGAGGTTAAAGGTGCTGCTATATGCGAGCCCTCAGGCACATTATGTGTTACTGCTGTTGTTATGAGCCCTCTGCTTGGACATAGTCTTGAGTTCCTCACACCCTGACACCTGGGCCTGCCCAGGAGACAGACACAATCAGTGCATGGGAGCAGCTGATGGGCTCTGCAGGTACCAGGACAATGGCAACTTGGCCCCTCTAGCAATTCTGTAAGGCAGAGAATCTCATCCCCAGCATACAGATGCAGATGCCTGCAACCTGCCTGTCTCCATCTCTCGTATCCAGCTTCTCTGTTGTCCCTGGATTTTTGATTTCTTGGTTTTGGAGATCTTACACCTTGGCTATCACTTAGCCAGTCTCTGCATTCACCAGCTCCAGCTGATCATCCGTACCCTCAAAGGCTTTTCTCCTCCAGAAAAGATCTTTTTTTTGTGGCCCTGCCTCACTTCCCTCAGTGAGCATTCTGCTTGAGGAAAAATCATCAGAAGTGCTCCTCTACCTCAGAGCCTTGTTTGCCTCCCAGCCTTGGCTCCTTTTGTCCCCACCCTGACCCCATGTGGACACACTGTCATCCTTGTGCCACATTGTCTGCCTCACAGAATCCTTCCCAGTTGCATCCAAACTCCCCCAGGCCCTTCACCCTCATGGATCCCCCAGCCTCTGCAGCAAGGGGTCCTCTCAACCCCAGCCACACCCAGACCACACCTTGCCACACTGCTGCAGCTCTGTGGTTTCCAGCTCTTTCCGGGCCAGCAGGGAAGGTCCTCTGAAACAGGGCCAAGGTCAGATTTACCACTGCGGTCACAGCAGCTGGCCTACTGTAGACCCAAGTTCACAGACTAACTTACTAATATCAGAGAGATCGCCCTGCTCAGCCACTGCCTGACTCTTGGCTACAGCAACAGGAATGCTGGCTTGGCAGCAGCAGCACCCTGCTTCTGTGCAAAGGCAGGAAGTGACTCAAAGGCCCCTTCCTGGAGGACATCCTCCCCCCTCCATTATTGTCCAACTCTGTGGCTGTTGGGGGCCAGGGAGGGAGGCAGGGAACAGGAAGAGGAGTGGGCCACCCTATCTGCTAATTCTGCAGACCTTTGTCACCCCAGAGGCTACTAGTGGGCAGAGAAGCCTTTTTTTGGATCCTCTGGAAGGTGCACGCAAAGGCCTGCTGGGGTCTCATTCAGGGTCCAGTCTGAAGTCCTAGGAGCGCCAAAGAACACAGATTGGAGATAGTGAGGTGTGTCCACGGATAGTGAGGTGTTCACACAGAGACTTCGTCTGACAGGAGGGGAGATTGTCCCTAACCAGCACCCTCCTTTCCCTCTGGCATCCCCACTTTTCCTTGCTCATTGCTTCTCTTCTGCACCGACATCCCCATCTCGCCTCTCCGTTTCCTTCTCCTTGTCTTTTCTTTCCTCCTCTCCGCTCTCTGGCTTGGGAGACCTGGTGGTGCCCCAGGTGCCGGGAGCGGGTGACATCTGTGGCTAGCGGTGGCTCAGGAAATGCGCCCTCCGCTGGCGCGGGGTCGCGGTTCTCGCTGTGTTCTTTCTTTTTTCTTCCTTTTCTTTTTTTCCCCCTGGAAACTGTGGCCAGAGCGCAACCCTAGGCGTTGGGGCTCCTCCTAGGCGAACGATTCTCCGCCAACCCGCTGAACAGTGCGGGGGGGGGGGGGGGGTGGTTGGTTGGGTTGAGGTGTGGGAACCCAGTAGGGCTGAGTTAAGCTTCGCAGCCCGCTCACCCCGGGACCCCACCTCCCTTCGTGCGGAGACCCAAAGTCGAGGCTTCCCACGCACACTCCAAAAAGCGGTGCGCCTTTTGATTTCCCAGTCCTCTCTCACCACCTAAACCTCGGGACCCAGAAAGATGGCATACACTCAAACACCTGCCAGGGCAAGTGTTCACGTGCGCCTAGCGCCTGGAACCTCCTATGAGCTCAGTTCTGCTCCCTGGGTCCATCCAGGGTCCCAGTGTACAGGCTGAGCTCCCGGCCGGGCCCTCCGGGCTCAGCGACTAGCACGGGCGCAAGCGAACAAGTGCAGGCGCCGCCACCGCCACCGGGTGCGTTTTCCTGGTGGCGTCCAGCAGTGCAGTTTTTCTATAGATAAACAAGATTTGCTCTTTTGACTCCCTTTTCTTTTCCCTCTAGTTCCCTCCTTCTTAACCCTCCCACCTTTTTCTTTCGTCTGTAACTTCTCCCTTCCCTCCTCCTGGCTCCCTTCGTTCCGTTTGTTCACGTAGCACCTTTCCTCTCGGCCTCTTCTGGGGCATCTTCTCGGCTCCGCATTCGAGTCCGCCCCCTCCTCTGACTCAGGGTCCTGTCTGGCTCCGGGTCTCCCTTCCCAGGGGCCTCGCTTTCCCCGGGCTGTGGCTGCCGCACTGTCCTACTCGGCTGCGGATCACTTTTTCGTTTTCTGGGGCGGCCCGGGTCTGGCTGGCTCGGGTCCCGCTCCCCTGCCGTAGCGGTGATTTATTGGCCTCACCCAGTGGAATCAGGTGCTGAATCGAGCCCCGGAACGAGGGAACAGATTTCTCCCTTGGAAGGTTTTGTGAACTAAACGACACTAATTATGGGGTGGGGGCGCCGCCTGAGGAAGGGAGGCGCTGAGGGGGAAGAGAGCTGCCGGCCCAGGAGAATGGGGGAGAGTCCGGGGTCGAGCCGCGGCCCTCAGCCCGGCGCCTCCTCGCGCCTCCTGTCTTAGCTTTCGCCTTTTCCCTGGGAACTTTCCTGTCTGAGTTAACTATTAACCACCAGCGAGAGGCAATTTTCTTCGGAATTTCAGCGATTTCCTTTTCGCAGCGGAGACAGATTAACATGCAAACGGTGAGATGCTGGGCTTGAGCCGGCGCGAGGGCGAGGATGCCTCTGCCCCTCCAAACGGTGTCCTTCGCGACAGCGGAAAACTACAGCCCCGGCCCCCTCCCCTGCTTGCTCACGAAGCCGTGACCAGGCTGGTGCCCAACGGGCGCACGGAGTGAAGGTGGAAAAAGCCAAGCGCTCCTACTTGCTGGCGGGCGGGGTTAAAGAGGGAAAACACACCCGGGGCAGGATGAGGGTGGGAGGGAGGACCGCGGACCAAGGCCCCAAGTCTCCTGAGCGAGGACTCAGGCGAAGACAGACTAGGGAGAGAAACCCCTCTCAGCCTGCAAGATTCCCAGGCTGCCCCGGACTCCTTCTTTCATGGCACTGGCAGTACCTTGGCCCGCACTTGGCAGCACACACCAAGCTCCGGCTCGGACCTCTGCAAACTTTGTCAAACTTGAGCCACTGGGCGCAAACTTGCCACCGCTCCAGCCGTGCTCTCTCCTCTCTCTCCCTGGAGCAGGGAAGAAGGATGGAGACTTTCTTGGCTTCCAGACTTTGTACTGGAAGCGTTTCTGAAAGTCAGACCCTCTCCTGGCTTGGATTTTAGCCCCTGGCCGCCCACCATGTCAGACATATCAACGCATTCCTCTCTCCGGGAGGTGCTGGTGGCAGCAGCGGCGGGGCTGGACTGGGCCCTGGCCGACCTCGGCCGCTTCCCCGGGCAGGGCCGTCCCAGGGTCTCCCGTTGCTACTTCGGGATCGGGAGTGCCAGCCCCGAGCCCACTCCTCTCTCTCTCTCTGGCCTATTTCCCCCAGCCAGCGCCCGCCCTGGGCTAGGTCCCCCGCCCGCTGAGGCTGTGTCATTGTCTCTCGCCATCTCCCTGTCTCTCTGTCTCTATCTCTCTTGTTTGTTTCAATACGCGGACACTGATTGCGCCTTATGAAGTTCTAACTGGTTTTGTGTCAGGAAGATCTTTCTCGCTGCTACCCAGCCTGGCGTGACGGATTAAACATCAACTAGTTAAATAAAAATTAATATCAACTGCCTCCTAACTTCTAATGTCATGTTGTTTATAACTAATGAACTGATTAGGGGATAAACACATCACGGAGACATTCGGCTTTCCTGCGCGGCTTGGCTTCACTGCAGCTCGTGCCCACTGCGACCACGGCCCACAGGCTGCCAGGCCAGGGCGTGGGCGGGGATGGGGGTGGGCCAGGCTGGATGGGGGGCTCCCTGGGGCTCGCTCCTTTGCCTGTCTTCATCCTTTCCTCAGTTTTTTCTCTTTCTCTCCTTTACAGGTATTCTTTTTCCTTCTTTATTCTGCCCTGCTTGCCTTCTCTCTCTTCTTCCTTCCCTATCCCCTTCTGTCACTTGCTTCTGTACTTCTCTCCCTGGTTGCATTCTGGCTTGCTCCCCAAGCCCCTGTCCACGCAGGGATCCCACACTCCTCTCTCTCTCTGGCTCTCTAGCTTACTATACCCAATTCCTGCCACTCTTTTCCGCTTTTCCCTTTCCTTTGAAGACATTCCTCTCTGGTTTCTGCAGAGTGGAAGGATTAGGAGACCTGCCTGTGACTGGACTAGCCTTTCCTAGGCATTTTTTTGGGGGGGGGGAACTGCTGAAATAGCTGCCCCAGCTATTTAAGGGAGAAGGCAAGGAAGTAGAGTAAGTGGGAGGGGTGTTTTCAGTTCCTCCTTAATTCAGTCTGGAAGGGGAGGTCAGGAACTTAAAATGAATAACAACAACAACAACAACAACAACAACAACAACTTTGGCTTCTCCTCTTTTCGCAGAGCAATTAATACAGGTTCAAAGGCTACATTTGATTTTCAGGAAAAGAAAACTCTCCTGGTATCTTTTCTCCATGGGGCTTTAAGTCCCTCAACAACCAGTCCTAGCTTCCTAAGGGTACTGAAGCCAGACCACAACTGTCATCATGACAACGATAAGGCAGAAAAGTGAGTCAGCACACACCCAGCCCCCTGATTTTTTTCTTTTCTCCCTAAGAAGCCACAACATTTAAACTTGATTTGCCCTGGACCGCAGGGTCTGACAAGACAATAACAACAGAAAAAGCTTTTAAAACCAATTTAGTACACGTGAAAATGTAATTCTAATGAAGAATCAATAAGCTGGCGGATCATTTTTCCTGGGACTCCTTGGAGAACCAGAGAGGGACTTTCAATCAATGGGGCAGGCAATGAGCAAAAGGGCCTGAGAGGGCTGTGGGGGACAAGGGTGAGAGTGGGAGACTAGAGGAGACGGGAGCCCCAAGGGCAGAGGCTGCAGAGAGGGGGAGGCAGGGCCTGGGCCCTTTGATGGGCATCACTTCCCAGGCCCCTAAAGAAAGCGTGTCAGAGACCAGGGCTAAGCAGGCTCCTTCCGGTCTTGACTCCTGTGGTATGGGAGGGCTACTTAGTGCAATGGCCTCACCTGTGGGCCAAGGTAACTGTGTCAAGCTGGTTTGGAGCCAGCCAGTGGGCACATGGATCCACAGTCCGTGCGTGCTCCCAGTTCCAAACACCTGATTCCCCATGGGTTGCCTTCCTACCTTGTGTTCCAGGGACTTCAGGGCTCAGCTTGTCTCTGCTTACTCATAGTGAGAGCACCCAGCATAGGCGTGGCTGAACTTGGCATTGTAGAAATCCCTGGCAAACATGTTATCTCAGCAGAAGCCTGTGAGAAGGGCAGGATTATGATCACTGTTTCAGAGGACAAGAAACCAATGCTCCAGAGAGAGTGCTCTGCGGAGATGCAATTCAGCAGCTCCCTACTCCTTTGAGTAACAGGGTGTGGCATGGCCTGAGCAGGTAAGAAGCTGAGTATATGGGTCCCCAGCTCAAGTGTACAGAGTGGAGTGACTACATGACAGCTGTGGATTTTGTTGGACATTTCATACTACCCTACTTGTCCTTGGAAATGTTCCTCTGTAATCACAAGTTTTAGAAGTACTTTTGCTTTTAAGTGTGTACTTGGGTTGGGAAATCTCTATTTGATGTGTGTGTGTGTGTGTGTGTGTGTGTGTTGGGGGGAAGGTCTGATGTTTTGAATCACAAATATTGGTAAAACAATCACCATGACCATGGTTGACCTGGAAGTATGGCAAGTTTGTTTTTAAAAGTTTGTCCTGGGAAACCACGATGTATGCTTTGCCACTTGGCTCTTGTGCCCATCCAGTTTCCTGTCCCAGTCACCCAATCTCCCTAGAGGAAGTTAAGCCAAAAGAGAAGGGAGTCCCAGGAGACAACTTCTAATTCCTGAGGGAAAATGGCCCCAAGTGGGCTGGGACCAGCTCTGGGCTCCAGCATGCACACTCACCAGGGCTTACTCCTCAATTGCCCATCAGTTAGTCCGGGCTGTGGGCAAGGCTGTGACAAGAGTGGGAGGTCCAGGGCAAATGGAGGGTGGGGACAAAGTGTGGACTTGGAAAAGGGATCCTGGTGAAGATAAGGCAAATGAGCTATGCTCACCAAGTGTGTCTGTGCAGGAAGTAAGGGTACAAGAGGGTGCATCCCAGAAAAGCAGGTTGAGAGCAGGCGAACCATGAGAGGGAGATTAGGGGAGCCCCTGATCAGGAATGAAACATCAGTACTTCCGGGAAGTGAGTCATTGGATTCCCCCAATGTAGTGGAAGGGCTTGGCTCCAGCAGCTGATCTTGGCCAGTATCCCAAGGAGGGCTTTCTCCTGTCCGTTAGCTCTCAGGCTCCTAACAGGCTGAAAACCCAGCACTTTATTCATTTTACTCTTTTTTCTTTTCTTTTCTTTTTTTTTTTTTCAAGAAAAAAGAATCTGGAGCATGGGACTGAGTGAAAAAACAGGCCCCCAGGAAGGACTGTGTGGCCTTAGAAAGTTGAGGAGTGTCTGTGGAGCTCTCGGAAACCCAACCTGAGGCCCACGGCTGTTGGGGAGGCAGCAGAACCCGAAGTGACACTTTTAGCCGCAAAAAGTTGGGGAGCACAGGCGAGGGAGTACGCCCCTGTGAGGAGATGCATGGCTAACTATGCGACTGAAGGGGCGCGAGAGAGTGCGGGAGGGGGTGAAGTGGGGTGCGGCAGTGGTGTCGGGGTTGAGGACTTCGGGTGCCTCCGGCAGCCAGAGCCCTGTCTTGCTAGCAGCGGCAGGCTGGGGCCTCGCTGCGTGTGCGTGCGTGAGCGCGGGGCGGAGAGCCCCGGGCTGCTCCGCGTGTGCTGTGCCTCAGCGCGGCCGGGTGTGGGAGCGCGGGCGCGAGCGGAGCACACAGCCCAGGCAGCGGCAGTCGGGTTATCTGAGCCGCTCGGTCTTGGGTGGCTGCGCCCAGATCTCCAGGCGGCGGTGGCGCAGGCGAGACTCAGACAAGCGGGGAAGGCAGAACCAGGCCCGTGTGGAGGAGGCGGCCGCGGCGAGCAGAGCATGGAACAGCGCGCGGGTCGGGCAGGTAGGAGCGCTGAGAGACCCATCAACACCGCAGGCAAGGGCAGGAGCAGTGCAGGAGAGGGACGGGGGCTCTGGGCTGAATGTTCTTCCTTCCCTGTGCCGACCGGCGACTAGGAGGGTTGGAGTCCGGGGTTCTGAGTACTCCCGTCCCTACCCCGAACTACAGTTCTTGCTTTCCCACTGTCCTCTAAGGCTTCCGCTGAAAACTTTCCACTCAGAAAACAGGAGTTTTGCAACTTATCGCATCCCTGCAGAACTTGGCCTTCCTTTCTGTAATCTGGGTAGGTCTTTAGATTTTCTCTCCCTGCATCTATCTATGTATGTATGTATCTCAACTTTCTCCAATCTTAGTATCTGCTGAGAAAGGAGTGTGGACGTTGGTGGGTGAGGAAATGCTGTGTGCACATGGCCGTGTCACCTGTGAGCCAGAGTCCTGTTTGTTTACACACTAGTGTGGGTGTGTGCCTGCCGGTGTGGTGAGAAAGCTCCCAGGAGGTGGGATGCCCCAGGGGACAGCAGTGGGGAGGAGATTTTGGAATGGTTTGGCCAGGGGCTAAGCTATTCTCCCACTGGACTCTGTCCATGAGATACCCATTAGGTGCCCAAGTTTAGTTGGGGATTTGGAGAAGAAAGTGTAGGATCAGGTTTCCAGAATTTTCCGAATCATTTCACAGAGGTCAAGGCCTAACTCCAGATCTTATTTGCCTCACTTCTCACCTTCCCCAAATTTCATTCCCTTTTTCTCCTCCCAACCCCAGCTCAGGTTCCAGTCCTTTCAAGCTATAACTCAGGTCCCAACCCAGTACCGCCCTGACTCTAGCTTTTCCCCTCAAGCCTTGGACTGTCCCATGGGGCAGAGGGGTTGGTCTCTACCAGGGATGCTGGGCCCCCAGGAGTGTCAGGTGAGGCCTCCTGGGACTTTTAGGGCTCTAGGCAGACCCTCCTCACCAGAGGTTTAAGTAGGGAGATCAATAGCAAACAGTTGTAATGATCTAATTAATTATGGCAAAATTAAAAGCGAGTACAAAATCAATCTCTGATGGTGTTGAAGATGGAATTCAATTGAGAGCCCATCTGTGCACCCCCTCGACCATATAAATATGCAGCCCAAGGACAGACCTAATGGCTAGGCTTTCCTGGGAACCTGTCTCCCCCTTCCCTCCTGCTCTGGGCTGAGCTGCTCTCTCCCAGTTTCTGAAGGTGTTTGGCTTCCAGACTCCAGATTCCTCCAGCCTCCGCCTCCCCTTTCGGTGCTGGGGCACTTGGTATTCCCACTGTCCAGTCCTTCCTCTCAGGCCCAGGGTCCCAGCAAAGTTCCCAGCAGGTGTATCCAGGCCCTCTGGAGGGGGTGGCTTCCTGGTGCTCTGAGCACTTCCTACTTACCCAGGAACACCTGTGCCTACCTGCGCCTGGCCATGCACAAGGGGCCGGTAGCTGGCGGCCAAGGGTGAGGATGGGTGGGGAACATGGGCAGAAGGGGGGCACAGGTTGTGACCTGCACTCCAGCCCCCTTGCTTCCTTTCCTACCTGTGCTAGTGTGGGGATGGCACTCCTGGAAGCCACAGTTGGAGAAGAGTAGGCAGCAACTGCAGAGCTGGGCAGGAAAAGGAAACCCTTGTTCTCTTTGAGAAGGCAGCTCCAGCGAGACGAGCCACGGAATTTTCCGCACTCGCGGCCACCCTCTCTACCTCCCTTCGTCTTTTCTTCATTGCCACCTTCTGTCCTTTTTCCACTGCCACCTTCCGCCTGGCCTGGGTGTAACTTCCCTGGGGGCTTTACGATCCCCAAACTTCCCTGGAGCCCTTTTGGCCCCTTGCGGCTAGCTTAAATGACAGGGACAAACATGAATGAGCCGGCAAGTGTGCTGGCTAACCTGCAGGACACCCGGAGGCAACCGCTGCAGCCGGGTTTGCGAAGCAAGCGGGTTTTATTCAGTCCGGCTGCGCCAGTGGCGGAGCAGAGAAAACCAATAGAAAGGAGGCAGGAAAGGAGGAAGAAGAAAGAAGCCAAGTGCTAGGTGAATTGTGCGCTCTGGATATCCCCTCCTACATGCCCAGGAGCATGAAAACAAGGTTTGGTTGGCTACCCTCGTGTTTCTCTGCTGGTCTGTCCCAGCTGTCTCTCACACTTGTCCCTTGCCTCTCTCTCTGTCCTGGGGCCTTGGCCCCAAATGCCTGACCCACGCAGAGTTTTCAGATTTCTTTCTGCCCTGGGAGACCCTTCCTGTCTCCAGGGGCCCTCAGAGCCTGAGGGAGACAGCCCGACGCCTCCCCACCCACTTCTGCTGGCCCTCCTCACCTAGTTATTAATTGCAGTGCTGACCTGCAGAATTGATTAGCTGCCCCGCTGGGGGAGGCTGCAGAGCCCTTAGCCCCAAGTAGCCCGGGCAGAGGGCAGTGGGAGGAGGGGGAGGTGCCGGCTGTGGCTCCACAGCTTCTGTCTCTGTTCCACCTGAAACCCGCGGCAGCATCCCTCCACACACATACATACATACGCACTTTTTACACACTTTCACGGCAATAACAGAGCGCGCCACCTCCTCACCAAGGCAGGCTTGGCCCCCAAGGACACACACCAGAAATTATTAATTGATTTAGAGATGGAAAACGGCCCCCTCCCTTCAGTAGTCAGTTTCTTGGACGTATTCGTTAGCCGTGGGACTCGGGCCTTTTTCTATCCCAGGTTTAAACACGCACCTGCTCTTTTTCTAGGAACAGCGCCAGAAAGTTAAGAAATAATCCTGGATGCAGGTGACACTTAACAGTCTCAAACTAAAGCACTTTCCCCAGAAGGACATTTTGCCCTGCCCTGGAGGGCTTGGGTTCTGCCCTTTCGTTGGGGAATGCTGGATCTTGGAGGGCGGAGGGCGGAGGACAGAGGCTGGCAGGGGTCTAACCCTCCCCTGGGGCCTGTCTCAGCCACGGAGCGCACGTACACATTTCCACGGCCCCCACGGCCACACCACTGCCAGCTACGCCCCGCAGTCGTAGGACAGAGCCAGGGGGAAACCCGGACGTGCGGGCTGCAGACAAGACACAGGCGCGAGAAGGCCGGGGTATGCAGACTTGGGTTGATCCGGAGAGATTCGCTCCCCGCCCCCCTTTTCCTTGGTCCTCTCCCTGGTCTCAGCCAGCCCCTATCGCCCCCAAGTCCCCTCAGGCCTTCGCTCCGGTCCTTTGTTTCCAGCCACCTCGCCGTCTGTCCCCCGCCTGGGCGGCCCTGCCCTTCGGCCTGGCTGTGGTGCCAGGGGCGGGTCTCCCCCTGCCTTACCAGCTCCGGGCTCTGGCGCGCTCTCCGCCTGCTCCTCACCTCCGCGCAGCTGCCGGCAGAGGAGGGAGGGCGGGCGGCGGCGGATGGATCCGAGACTGCGGTTTCGGAACCTGCTTGCAACTCCCGGGAAACTCGGCCCGGGTCCTCCCGTCCCTCTGCAGCTCCTCCTCGGCGCTGCCAGGCCGCGCGCCCGAGCCCTTGCCCCCTGCCTATTCCTGCTCAGCGTCTGCACAGAGGTCGCCTTTTCTGCCTCCCGGCTTCAAGACCGGCGCTCCCTCTGCCCAGCTCGCAGTTTCCTTTCGGCCGCCGCCAGCTACCGCTGGTCTCCTCCCTCCAGTCCCTTTCCAGGCGACGGCGGGTAATGCCCACGACGTCCCGGGTCTGCCTGAAGCGGCTGCCACGACCACAGCCCGGTCAGGCCGCGGGCTCCGGGCCCGGCTGAGAAGGCGGTTAATCATTACTTGGCCGCAGCCACTGCCACGCAGCCTCCCCCCCTCGGACTCGCTCGCCCTATCTTCGGGGGTGGAGGAGGGAGCAGCTGGCCCGGTGGGGGTCCCGTGCCTCGCCCAAATCAGCCTCTTCCAGCCCACAGGGACAGGTGCCTCCCCGGTACCCCTCGCTCCCCCTCGTCTCCACTTTCGAGCTTCCACCCCCATCCCCGCCTCCCCTCCCCCGCCGGCCTCTCCCAGCCGTCTCTTCTCCGCTCTTGTTCTGGCAGGTTGACCGCAGGTACGGGGAGGACCAACTTTCTTTGTCTGGAACCGGACCCGACGGGATTTCCTCCCCCATATCTCTGCCCCTGAGTAGATCTTCCCAGCGGTCTTGTCCGACTGGACGAAGGGGACCGTGCCTCAGGCTACAATTAACCCGGCTGTTGGGGAGGGTGTGAGGAATTTAGCTGAGCCTCCAGCAGCTGCGCTGGGGGCGGGGGACGGTGGGGAGAGGGGGCGCAGGAAGTGAAAATGAAGGAGTCATTGGAGGCACAGGCGCAGAGCAGAGCGTTGGACCTGGATGGGATGTGGTGCAAACACGGGAGAGAACAACAAATCCTTCAAGGAAGACACAGGGCATGGGCAGTGAGGGCTATGTCCAGTGACCCCTATAAGGAGAGAAGTTGGGTGTAGCACGCACACCCCAGCGGGACTTAGCTCTTAGGTCCAATCTTATTTCTTTAAGATTAAGGGCTCCTGAAGCCCATTCAGTGTGTATTCCTTAATCTAAGAGAGGAATTATCCCATGGCTTCCAGAATGCTTACTGGCTAAGTACCTGAACTTGACAGGTGTAACCACCCCCATCTTACAGGTGAGAAAACCGAGGCTTCAAGAAACAAACTATTCAGGGAGGGGCTATCAGTGGCCCACGGGTGTCTTGGGGAAGGGGTCAGGGCCAGGAAAACCAGGACCTCACTGGACCTTTCCCACCCCTCCACCTTCTAGCTTATTCTTTGTTGGACAAGGCCTTGCACTCCTACTTGTAGACCAGTGGGTTTCCCCGTGTCGCTGACCTGACTCCTGCCCCAGCTCCAGCCTCCCTCCCTCAGTGGTCCCCAAGCAGGGAGCACCTGGCTGACCCGTGCTGCAAAGAGGCTGCTTTGGTGGCCAAGTGGCTCGCATTGTCACTCCCCTCAAAGGGGCTGCGAAGGGCCGGCCGGGTGGCAAGGACCTTCTGTGAGGGGCAGCCGGGTTAGAGGGGGAGGGTTGGGCAGGATAAAGGCCCAGCACGTGCGCCGGGGCTCCGCAGGACCAACAGACCGGGCAGGCGGGGCCATCCAGGAGTCATCCGCCCCACCCCCCAGGGCTTCACGCAGGGAGCCCAAATATTGGGAACAAAAGCGGGAAAAGAAGAGTGAGAACAGGAGGGAGGGAGGCAGCAAGGGAGGGAGCGAGGAAGCAGAAATTAGGGGGTCTCAGATGAAAAAAAAAAGAAAGTAGCTTTAGGGGGAATGTGCTGTGGAGTGTGAAATTGCAGCCCGTGGTGCTCCATATTGTACCAGAAGCTCTTCCAAAAAAAAAAAAAAAAAAAAACAAAAAACCATCCTCCAACGTGACCAGAGGGCTAGGCAAGGGGAGGGGCAGAGAGAGAACCGGGAGAAGGTGGGGGGAAGGGCCGGGCGCGTGAGCGCGCGGGGGGGGGGCCTGGATGCTGTGCCCGCGGCCTGGGATCCTAGCGCCCAGAGTGTGCTGGAGTGCAAGGGCCCAGGGGCTCCGGGCGTCCTCGGAGGAGTTTGATTGTTAGAACTTTGTCGCTTCTTTCTTTCTTTGGGTGGCGAGGATGGCCGCAGGTGGGACTAGCTGGAAGAGGAGCCGGGCTGCGGGGCGGCCGCTTGGAGCGGGCCTCCTGCGTCGTACTGCTCCGCCCTTCGGACTAGTTCTTCCCTCTCTATTCTGAACAGCTTCTCCCTCTCCCCCCCCAACTTTAATGCGTTTAATTTGGTCCGCGCTGTGGGGAGCATTTCCTGGGGAGATACATTTAATTTCGGAATTTCTAATCCCCTCCCTGGGAGCCCCGGCCTCAGCTCCCCTCGCGGCTCCCCGGGAGGTGCGGGCAGGCGGGCCCGGGCCGCGGAGGCGGGGCCGGCCCGGGAGCCTCGCCCTGGTCCCGTCGCCCGCACGAACCAGAACCACTCGAGGCCTCAGCTCAAGTGCTGGCGCCAGAGCCTCAGGTCAGGGCCCTACAGGCAGAGGCGAGGCAGCCACGCCTCTGCCTTTTCTTGACAGGCCAGACAGCTCTGGGCCGGGGACCTGGGAACCTGTAAGACAGCAGAGGGTCGCCAAGGGTACGGTGGAGGAGTGGGCAGCGATTGGCATCTATACCGGCACTTCACTTCTATCCATTCTGCCCAGGAGCGCAATTGGGGGCTCGGAAAAGCAAGTTAATACTCTTGGAGTGGAGCGCCTGTGCATAGGTAAAGCTCCAGGTAGTGGTGGGGGTGGCTTGTCGCGGACCACCGCCTCCCTGACACACCTACACCCAGGCCAGGCGAGTGGGGTGCGCCCGGGCCTGGGCACCAGGGAGAGGCAAGGGTGGGGGCTGCCGGGCGCTGGGCAAGCCTGGCAGGGAAGAGAGACGAGCTGGCAAAGAAGCCGTGATCCACGAGGAAGATTTATTGGGTAGATCAGATGCACAGAGGCGGCTAATGAAGCAAATCCCGAGATGGGTATCAGAGCAACTCCCCAAAAGTTTATTTGCCTTTAAATTTCCGCAGGGAGGCGGGTACCTTGTTTGAAGTGTAAATGCCCCTAGGTTGGGGGGTGGAAAGGCCGCTTTGAAAACACCAGCTAGAAAAAAAGATTCATTTAAAGGCAGCCGGGGAGAGCAACCAAGCCTGACAGGTCCGCGCCCAGGGTTGTGTTTGGGGTTTGGTTGTTTTTCTTTTTCTCTTTTCCCCTTCCCTCTTCCCTTTTTTCCCTTTCTTACCCCCCCACCCCCGCTGCACTAGAGAAAAAGAGCTGGGAGCGGAGAGGCAGAGGGAAAGGCCAGCTCTTCCTCCGGGACTGTCGCCATGGGTGGGGGGAGATTTGCTCTTTGACTTTCTGGCTGTGTGTGTGGGGGGGGGGGAGGTCTGCAGCTAAGGAGGGAGCTGCCCCTCCGGGCAGGGGGAGCTGAGGACCAGGGAGCAGGCCCAAGCAGGTGGATGGATCCTCACCCTCCAGAGTGCACTTGAGGGATAGCTGAGAGCGCAAGTTCCAGTCCACTTTGTGCACTTGAACAAAATGGGGAAAAACACTGCCCAGGAAGCGAACAGTCTTGATGCTTGTGGGACATAAGGCTGCATCTGGCTCATTCTAGAGAAGTGGGGGGGTGCACCCACAATCTTGTACTTACACTACTTGAGGTTTCTCCAGGCTTAACTTCAGCAGGACCAACACATGGAGACCTATGGCAAGGGCCCCTTCAGTTCTCAGCTGCCCTGGACAAGGACCCTTCCTCAGTCACCCCCTCCCATTCCTCGGCACTCATCTCCTGGAAGGAAACCCAACTCTGCACGCGTTATAGGCACCTGAGCGACGTTCCCAGGCCTGAGAGATCTTCTTTTTAGACTGCAGAAACTTCTCCCCCGACCTCCCCGCGCGCCCCACACGAAGTTAGTACGCGTTCGTGGGGTTGCAAGGCCAAAGCAAACCCGGGAGCGCCATCTGCAGGCCTTGAGAGGAAAAGCCTGACCTTCGGTGCAGGACCTTGCGTCTTCAGCCCGGGGCCCCAGGGAGCAGACGGGACCGCTTTAGGAAAGTGGGGGTCGGGGCTGACAGGGGCGTCAGGGAAGAGGGCTATGCCTCTCTCGTGAGTTACTTCCGCAGGTGGGTTAAACGCGTTATGCTCAATAAGATGCAGGAGGGAGGGCAAATGCCAGGATGCTGGCAGAACTGAGAGCCCTAGAACCACACTGGGCTGACTGTGGGCCCGAACTCCATCCAAGGGATAAGGGTTCCCTGGAAACCCGAGCACAAGATGTCAAGAACGCATCACGCCAAAATGGACTGAGTCGGAACGACGCAGTGCCAGATCCCATCAGCTTCCCAAGTTCCAGCCAAAGGACAGGGGCACGAGTCCGCCGTGCTGTCCAGGGCTGCCGATGGGCGGGAGGAACCTCAGGTCCGGGCGACTAGAGCGTCGCGCGGATTTCTCCGGTCCGCCCTTTAGCAGACCCGGGAAAGCAGGGGGAGGGAGCGAAGGAGGGAGAGAGAGTTAAAACATCAGCTGAAGTGCCAAGATGATTTATGAGACGAGGGAAAATATTTCATAAAGATCTCCCGGATATTCTGTACTTAACCAGTTAGGAGACAAAGGGCTTCTCCTGCCTGGTGCGTGCGAGCGGCCGCAGCGAACGCCGGCGAGGGCTGCGGAGGCTGGGCCAGCGGCTCCCGGCTGAAGTGGGGCCAGGCCGGCGCGCTGCGTCTCCTGTGCTCGCTCCGGATCCGCCGAGCTGGCTGCGGGCGGCGCTCAGCCGTTCTCAGGCTGCGCTTCTCCCCAGCCGGGGAGAGAGAGCCTTGGTCTCCCGCATCTTCTGCGGTCAGCGACCTGCCGCGCCACTCTGTCCCTCTCCCCAATCCCGGGTACCCCTGAGAGTTCCAGGAGCCAAGTCTCCGTGGCTTTCCCGCCGGCTGTAGTGTCCCACCGAGGCAGATGGGTCCTCGCCGCCGGAGGTCTCCAGTTAGGTTCTAAACCAAGCGTTCTGGACTGTCCAGATTCGAAAGGGCAAAGGGGACAGGAGAGGCCCCCGCCCGAGAGGCGGCCGCCAGCGGACGGGGACGGACAAACTGCTGAGTACCTAGCTCCGGAATGAGAATGGGGGTGGTGCGTGGGTGGCGAGGCACCTCTGGACTGGAGGGAAAGGCGAAAGGGAAAGGACAGGCGAGAGGTAGAAAGAGCCGGGAAGGAACGGGAGCTCAGGATAATGGGATTAGGACTAGGTCCGGGCCGTGCAGTCTGCGGGCACTGGCCGGTGGATGGCACGGCTGGGCGAGGTGAGACTCAGCCCTGCTTCCCAGCGCAGCAGCGCGCTCCGCGGCCCTGCGTCGTTGCCTGAATATTCATTAGACTGGCCACTGGCTCTTTATCCTTATCTAACGTTTATCTTATCAGCGAGTTTCATTTCTCGGTGTAGTTTTAATCCTGGGCTCTCGTTCCTCCTCCCGCTGGCCCGCTCCCCTCCCTCCCTCTTCCTTTGCCCGCTGCTCGCTCCCTCCCTCCCGTTATCCCCCACTCCTCCTCCCCGGCCCTCCCCTCGCCGGCACCGGAGTGACAGGCGCGGGGCCCTCCTCGCCGAAGCTCGGGGCTCCGGCGCTGGCGAATCACAGAGTGGTGGAATCTATTGCCTTTGTCTGACAAGTCATCCATCTCCCGGCGCGGGAGGGGGAGGGGGTCTGGAGGGGGCTTTGCAGCTTTTAGAGAGACACACACCGGGAGCCCGGGCTCCAGTCTCCGGCCGTGTCTTCTCGCAGCCGCAACCCACCTGGGGCCAGCCCGCAGCTGCCGGCGCTGCTCGTCTCCCTCCCTCCTGTCCGGCTTCGCGGCCGCGGCAGCTTACGCCAGCCTTTTCCGGGGGCGGGGGCCCAGTTCGCGCGCTCCCCTCGCGCGGGCGCCCGCTTGGACATCCCGGGGATTGCTACTTCTCTGCCAACTTCGCCAACTCGCCGCACTTGGAGCGGCCCCGCTCCCCTCGCAGCGCCCTCGGGCCGCCCCCCTCCCCGCGCCCTCTCTCCGACCGCCGGCTCTCGGATGACCGGGTTCCAAGGGAGCTGAGCGAGCCGCCCGCCCCGCCTGGCTTCAGCCCCCCCGGCCGCAACAGCCGCTCGCGCGAGCCATGCGTCCCCCGGCCCCCCTGGCCCGGCCCACCGCTCCAGAGCCGCTCTGCTGACCGCCCAGCCCCGGCGCCCCGACGGTGGGAAGTTGCGGCCACTGCGGTGGCCAGCCCCGGCGGGGAGCGCAGCGCGGCTCCCCCCCACCCTCCGCCCCCGCGCGCCCCGCAGCAGCCCGGCGCCCGCTCACGCTCCCTCCCCCACCGTCCCTCCCTTTTCTCCTCAAGTCCTGAAGTTGAGTTTGCGAGGCGACACGGCGGCGGCGGCCGCGCTGCTCCCGCTCCTCTGCCTCCCCATGGATATGCACTGCAAAGCAGACCCCTTCTCCGCGATGCACCGTGAGTACCTGGCGCCCGGCTCCTGTCCCGGCTAGGGGCTCTTGGGTCCTATCCCGTCCACTCCCAGCAGGGCCCTGCATCCCCCTCCCTGCCCCCCAGTGTTTGGGCTCGTCTCAGAGGCCAAGCTGACTTCTCTAGGTCCCTCCTTTCCTTCTTCCTCTATCCTTTTTCGCTGGGTGTTTCAGATGACTCCAGCTTCTCTCCCTGCTTCTGCTTTCTGCCACCCATTGCTCTGCTGCCAGCCTCCCTTCCCTGGTGCTCAACCCCTGCCTTATTCCTTGCACCTGCTCCTTCGTAGATCGTGTGATCCACAGCCTTGGGTCCCAGGTTCCAGGCACCCTGCTCTCTGGTCAGCCGGTTGGCACTGGGCTGGGGCACTAGTTAGCAGGCAGTTTGGAGGATGTTGCATTTTCTGTTCCCCGCTTATTTGCCTTCTTCTTGTCTACCTCTCTACCTTTCTGCAAGTTGAGACTGGTGGGTGTCTGGGAGATTTCGAGTAGGGGCAACCTTAATGTCAGGACAATTGGACTCTAAGAAGCAGTTGGGGGTGGAGTGGGCTCCCTTCTGGCCCTCAGCTCCCACCGGCTCTGGGTCCTTCTAGCCCAGCCTAGGATCTTGTGGGCTGGTTTGAAACATTTCCTTCTCTCACCTTTCCTTTTATGTTGCAATGGGAGTCCGAGGCTGGCTAAGCTGTGGTGGTCATTTCTGGTTCCCGGCCTCAGTCCCAGAGATGCTCTAAAAACAAAGAGGGGTGCTCAGGAGAAACTGAAGTCCCCGAGAAGGGATCAGTGCAGCGGTCCCAGCCCAGCGCCCCCCCCACCCGCCCGGGTACAGTGCGGTTCTGTTCCTGGCGGGGGGGAACAGGCCACAGCCACCTGGCCAAGGGGTCAGCGAAGAGCAGAAAAATGAGAGAGTAGGAACAAAAGGAAGGCAAATGCTGACGCTAGGGCGAAAGGAAAGAAAAGTCAAAACAAGGGAAAGGAAATCACAAAATGAAAATGGAAAGAATATGGCAGATGAACGAAAGAGAACAAAAATAGAAGACTAGGGAAGGGGGTCTTGGAATATTGGAATAAGATTGGAATTATTTAATGCATGCCTTTAGCACAGAAAATAATGAGATTTTGGGGGGAACAATCTGTCTTGTTCTCTAAAGATAAACAAGATTCTAAATAGAAAATCCCTCCTTTAAAAATAAAATTTAAAAAATCCCTCCTTATCTGTAGGTTAAGGATAATTTGGAACTTCACACAAGGAAACTTTTTAGACCTTGCTTGGGTCTGTTCCTAGGACCAGAGAAACCACGAGGGAGAGCTGGATTTTTTTTCCCCAAGAAATGTTTAGCATTACAGGGAGAGCTTTTTTTTTTTTTTTTTTTTTTTTTTTTTTTTTTTTTTTAAGCATTCCTGGGATGAAGTATATTTTCTTAAATAATTTCCAATCACAGGATACCCTAGCCAGGGGGCTTCAGGCCGCTGATCTGCTCCAGCCGGGCCGGGAAGCCTCGGTCGTTTTTGGAGTCCACACGCCGCCTTCCCCTGCGCCTGCCTGGCTGCCTGGCTATCTTGTAGCCGGCTGCCACAGCTCTCCTCTGAGGCCGGTTCTGCCAGGGATCTACCGAGTCCCAGGCGCCCTTGGGGGTCCACTTAGAAATCCGAGGGGGGGGGGAGAGCGGCCAGCAGGAGGTGGTCGAAGGAAGGCAGCAGGCGGTGGCGGCACGGCGGGTGAGGAGCCACAGCCCCAACCGGCTCCGGTGGCAGTGACTCTTGCCGACCCGAATCTGCGGCGGCTCCCGGCCCACCCTCCACCCCCCACCCCCTGCCCTGGACTCCTGCAGTGTCCCCTTCCCATCCCCACCCCTTAGATTGGGGCCGAGGGACTGGGCCGGAGCCCGAGAGGGCTGAATTATTCATCTTTAATCTACCCGCAGCTGCCGCCTTTTCATACCGGTAACGCGAGTTCTCCCAGGGTCTAAATTATTGATGGTTGGGGTTTGGGTGGAGGGGAGGCGTGGGGAGTAGGACTAGAGATGGGGTGATCTAGAGAGAGATGCGGGTAAAAAGGATGATTCCGGCCTTCCTGGGGGGCCGCCGGGCTGGAAGCCCCTCCCCTGGAGTTTCGCCCAAGCTTGTTCTGGGTCCCTCTGGAAGGGGATGGCGACAAATGGGGGTGAGCGCAGTTGTGCCCGCTTTCTCCGAAACTTGGTTGCGGCTGGCAGGGCCGGAGTACCCGGTTGCCCGGTGCGGCCACATTCCGCCGCTAGAAGTCTCCGCGCTTGGCTCGCAAAGGGACTGCGGCTGCCGGTTGATGGATCTGAGTGCAGGATTTTAGGCGGCTGCAGGCCAGGGGACTGGGTCGCCCGCAGCGCCCGAGGGCCTGGCCCCCTGCATTGGCAGCCTGCGCTTGAGCTCCACCGGAGATCCAGTGCCCTTCTCTTGGCTTAGAGCACAGGCGCTTTTGCGGCTCAGTTTCCTGGGCAGCTGCCGGGAGTCCATGAGGTCAGAGGTCCATGTGGGCTTGGGCCGCCCGCATAGAACACTCCAGGAGTCCTCAGCCCTTCAGGGCAGCCTGTGCTGCGCAACCTGGCGAGACAGAGGGGTCCCAAGACCATCACATTGCGCCAGTGGGGTGAGCCCCGGCAGCCTGCAATCTCCGGCTGTTACCGGGAGCTGCCCAGCTTGCGGCCGCCTGCCTGTCTCCAAGCGCAGGAGATCAAGGCCCCTGCCTCTCCCGTCTTCCTTTCTCCACCTGTTTCCTTTTTTTACTTTAGACACTAGGGAGCTGAGGGGGAAATGGGATCCCTCATATATAAAAATAATAGACATAAAGAAATAATAATAATAACCTTGATCGGAAACCAAACCGAACCAAAAGACACAGAGAAAGAGGTAGGGAAATTTTTATCAAAAATCAGTACAATGAAAGAGGAAGCAGAGGTGTGGGTGTGCATATGTGTGGGTCAGCCACTAAACCCCTGTCTGTGCTCAGAGACACAACCAAGCCTCAGCGCCCCCAAATCATCTGCCTCCAACCCTTGCGGGCTCTAATGCCCCCATGCTTGCGGCGCAGGCGGGATCCCGCTCCGCACCAGTTCTTAACCCATCCCTTACCCCAGTGCCTAAATTCTTTCCCGCTGGCATCAATTACCCTGCGCTGTTTTTCTTAACCTTCACCCCTCTTTCTCTGTACCCTGGCTTCTTCATTCCCGTCCACACTGCTTCCCTCACGTACACTGGTGCTAATGTTGCGTCCTTTCCCAGGCGTGCGCGCTGCCCGATTTCCACTGCCCAACCGTCCCTATTCTCATCCCCCAGTGCTTGGGGGCCGCGAGTTCAGGAGCATGTCTGTCCCGCCCTGCCTGCTCCGCTGGCCGGTCCCGGCCCCCGGGCTCTGACTAATGGCCGGTCCCTGCTGTGTGTGGGGTGTTGTGTTTTTTCTTGTCTCTCCCCAGCAGGGCACGGGGGTGTGAACCAGCTCGGGGGGGTGTTTGTGAACGGCCGGCCCCTACCAGACGTGGTGAGGCAGCGCATCGTGGAGCTGGCCCACCAGGGTGTGAGGCCCTGTGACATCTCCCGGCAGCTGCGGGTCAGCCACGGCTGTGTCAGCAAAATCCTGGGCAGGTGAGGGCCTCGAGCTACCCCGGGAGACGCTCCGCCTCCTTCCCCCGCCAGCCCAGGGTCTCTGGCCCGAGGACTTGGCCGCCGAGCGGGTTAGGGAGCTATCCCCAGTCCTGAGGGGTCCAGAAAGCTGCTCCTTTGGAAGACGGTGCTCAAGGGGTGGCCGAGGGCCCAGAAGCAACTGAGGAATCGGGCGTCCTGTTGCTAGCCCGCTCTGGGAGCGCACCGGCTTCCAAAAGGGAGGGACGCCCTCTGTAGCCCAGCTATGGCGAGAACGGGGAGAGGGGAGGGTCGAGAAAGGATGGGGTAGGACTGCCGAAATGGCCCGTGAGGAGAAAAAGCAGCTAGCGGAAGGCAAAAAGGCCCTGGTTTCCCAGGGGCGTGTGTACTCAAGGCAAAGGGCTGGAGGTGGTGCCGAAGCCCCGCAACGCGGGCCCCTCCGCTCTTCCCCAGTGGAAAACAGCGCTGTCACCTCCCGGTTCGAGCTGTGGGTAGTTGGGGTGGCCCTGTCCAGTAGGGCACATCCTCCTTGTGTTCCCTCGCTGCCAGCCAAGCCCTCTGGAGGTAGGCTCAACCATACCGGCCGTTTTCCTGTGCGCGGCTGCCTCTGGCGGAAGAGCGGTTGCGCGCCCGGGCGCCTGCAGCCTCCGCCCCTTGCCCCTGCCTGCTTCTCGCTGATCCCACCGGCCTTTCTGGGGCAGGTATTACGAGACTGGCAGCATCAAACCCGGCGTAATTGGCGGCTCCAAGCCCAAAGTGGCAACGCCCAAAGTGGTGGACAAGATCGCTGAATACAAGCGGCAGAACCCCACCATGTTCGCCTGGGAGATCCGCGACCGGCTCCTCGCTGAGGGCATCTGCGACAACGACACGGTACCCAGCGTCTCCTCCATCAACAGGTGAGCCGACCCGCGGGGCCTGCAGGGTGGGACTCCAGCTCCTGCATGTGGGGTGGCTCTGGCACCGGATCTCCATCCTTCCTCCTTGCTCTCAGCCCCAAGTCCTCTGGGCAAGACAGAGGGAACGCAAGAGAGGCAGAAAAAGAGAGTAAGAGACAGAGGGACAGACAGACAGGGCTGTCTCCCTGCCAGGCTACTCCCGCTGGTGTCCTGGAAATGAATCCAAGTGTTTGTGGTAATTAAGACTCCATGATCTAGAGACAATCACAGCCTGCAGCCAAGGCCTTTAAAATGCCCTGGGTCTATTCAGGACCACTGAACAGACTGCCCTTTCTAAAGGCAGGCTCCTTTCCCCCTGGGGGACAGGCTCCTATCCTGACTCCTCTGTCCTCCCAGCCCGCTGGCTCCCACAAAGATTGTTTCCCAGGAGCCAGCCTTATTAGCCAGCTCTGTACAAATTTTTCTCCTACAAGCACTTCTGTGCAGGCCTAGAGACCAAATGCCAACTGCCAGTTAGAGATTGGCAGGGGGCAGAGGAGGTGGATGAGGATTGGGATGCCGTGAAGGGGAGGGGAACCCAGGACCTTGAGAATGAACCCTGGGAGATGCCCCCAACCTCCTCTCTTGAAGCTGCTTAAATCTTCCTTCGTTATGGGACAGGTTTGGGCTCCTGCAGTCGACAGGCTGGAATCAGTTTGACATGTAGGAGAATTGGGTCTTTTACTCCCCAAACCACCCCTAGTGTGCGCTGGGAGAACCCAGGTGCACACTCCATGCATGTACAGTCCAGTAAGTGTGCCTACCCGTGGCAGCCACCAAACAATCGGGCAGTCACGACGAGGAACCCAGGCAGGCATCACATTGCATAGCCGGCCGGCCTTTTAAATCACATGTTGGTCAGGAACAGGTCCCTCACAGCCCCCAGTTGAGGAGAGGGCTGACGGTTTCATGCCCTTGTTATGCTTTGTACTCTGCCTAGGCTCATTATCAAGACAGCTAATAAATCAGATGGTATCTTTTTTTTTTCTGAATCTGGCATTACGTATGAAGGGCTTTTTAAAAAAATATTTTGCAAATGATATGGAATTATCCCAAATCATCTTGAAAACAGCAGGTAAAATTAGCTGGTAGAATGTACCTTGGCTAAAGAAGATTCCCTCTGCCACACTCGTGCTGTAACGTACTGCGAGGCGACCCCAGAAATTATCCCAGAGTGTGCCATCTGTATTAAAATGGTTATTCAGTTATGAACAGGATAACATAATACTGATCAGCTAATTATACACCCTCCGAAAACCCAGCAGCTCCCTGGGCCAGGCTCAGCCAGGTATTGAAAGCACAGCGATTTGATACTCGGGCTCCCGCTCACCTTCCAAGGGAGCCGCAGCAAGTGCCTGGGTGGAGTGGGAGAAGAGGAGAGGAGTGGATCCTTTGCATTTAAAACTAGAAGAGGAGCCTGGGCAGATTTTGGGGCTGAGACCCCAGTGGCAGTTAGGGAAGAGAAAGGGACAAAGACTTGTTTCCCTGCTGTCCAGATATGCAGCCTCCTGGCCAGCTGCTGCCACTGGGAGCAAGTTGAAACCAAGGTCTTTGAGGGGAAAGCAGAGGGGCCACAAGTGGCCAGGCAGAGGGACAGCGCTGTTGGACTGGGGAGGTGGTGGTGCTCATGAGATGTTTGAGAGAAATGTTTGGTGTCAGGAATAGACTTGCTAGCTTCTGAGGCCTCTGAGATGTGCGAAGCTGTAGAGATGTTTTCCCTGACTGGGGTGGAGGAGCAGAGCAGCAGGGGCAGGTGCCATGGTCTGGCTGTCCTGTCCCTTACCCCTCATCCACCCTCACCCCAACATATCCTTCTTGCTGGCTAAAATGTTTTTGGAGCCTAGCTCAGGACTTTCTGTCTGAAAAGCCGTGGTGGGCCGGGGACAGGGACCTCCAGGATCTCTGGAGGTGCACCCAGGAGAAGTGGAGAAGAGGTGAGTGAGCAGCACAAGAAGTAAGTGGCCCTGGTTTGACAGCACTGACAGCTGCAGACTTATGCAGGACCCTATCACCTGAGGGCCATGCATGCTTCCTGGAGGTGTGGGCACACAGCCACCTGTGGGCAGGTGTTGTTAGAGAGGAAGAAGGAGCGGGCAGAGCAACTTTTGGCAGCATGAACCGCTGGTCCTGGGTCCACATTAGGCTTCATGGCTTGCTTTGTCAAGTGGGGGTAGTCAGGCTCTTCTCGATTTTGATTCAGGCCAGCATCCTTGCGTCATTCACTTGTGGAAAGAATTCTGAGTTTTTGCAGTGTGTTGTTGAGTCAAGGCTTGGGCGGATGCATCTGGGCACCCTACCCTTAGCCTCATCCCTGTAGATGGAGGGTTTAATCTGTAATGAAGTGTCATTGAATCCTACAGCCTGATACATGCAGGAGATCATTTATGGTAGGCACTTTAGCCTTTCTTGGTTTTGAGAAATCTTGCATGGGGAGAGCCTGACCAGCTGCTATTGACCCTGGGAGGAAGTGTGGTGCCCCGAGGAATGGGGCTTCTGAGTTTAGAGTCTCTTTGTTGGGGAGGTGCTCCTGGTGCCTGGTCCTTTGTAAAAGTTAGGAGTGAGGGTGAGCAGGGGTCAGCATTGGCCAGAAGGGTTGTCCACACATGCTCACCCACCTGAGCCAAAGCTTTTCATCTCTTCCCCAAAACAGATGCTGTCACCACACTTGAAATGTGGTATTATGGTTATAAACTAAATTGTTTTTCATGGTTTAAAAATGGTTTTGGCATTCTTGGATCCTGTCACGATAAAGACTGGCCACCCAACCTGTGTTCTGCTATAGCAAATTCTCATAGGGAAGTCACTGTTAAAAATCCTGGGGGCTGACCAGGTGACCTAACAAGTGGAATTTGTTGGAATCCTGAAGACTGGGGTACTGATGGCTGAATATGGAGTTACCGGCTGGTTAATACTGCTGTAGAGTGTGGGTGTTTATAAACAGGTGATTCTCAAGTGAAATCTGGGGTGGGAAATGGCCCATAGCGGGAAGGGGTGGAGGGAGATCCATACTACTGTGAGGGGGGAAAGTTGTGTGGTTACACAACTGAGCAATTGACAAGGCAGGAAGGGTTTTCCTGATTATGTGCCGAAGTTGGCTGAACTGGCTGTGCGCCGGGCAGTGAACGTCGTGTCTGAAAGACAGGCAAGGGCTCCAGGGAGCCTCCCGGGTTCCTGGGGAGCCCTGAGCGTGCTCTTGGCACTGAGCTGAGGAGCTGAGAGTAAAGCTGCCATGGCCCTCTCACTTTTGTAATGCGGCTGGTATCTGGGTACTCTCTGTCCCTAGATCTCCAGGGATGCAGACTCGTACACGGTCTGTGTCTTACTGCACCGACTTTTGGTAAACTGCAGCCCTGGCTCTGCCCAACTAATCCCTTCAGTTGTTCTCCCCACTCCACCCCTTGTCTGTCTCAGATCTTCTCCGACATTTAGCAATGCAGTGGTGGTGGTCTACTAGTTATTCACAGAGAGACCTTTCCAGATAAGCTGGAAACACCTGCCACTAGTCAAGGGAACGGTAAAGACATTGGCCAGGATATGGTCTGTTCCTCCTTGTCTGAAACGCAGATTCCAGAATGTTGTATATTTGATGCTATAGACCTGGCTTGGCATGAAGCTGGGCTAGAATGGCTTTGCCAGTCATACCTCCATACCCTTACAGCTGTTTGGGGGTTAGGGCTGTTTGGCTTAGGGCAGCCAGCCAGGACATGTTGATGAAAAAGACTCCTACCCACAGAGGAGTGGGAAAGATATGGATGGAGAATTTGCCTGCCTGGCTCTCCAGGGACTCTGAAGGTGGGTGCACCTGCCAGCTTCTGTCTGAGAAGCACAGCTTGCTCCCCCATGCTGTCCCAGTCCTTCTCCAGAGAGGGTCCTGGGTATTGAGGTCACCCACCGATAAAGAAGCAAGTGAACCAGGCTGATGACCAGTGCTGTTACTCCTCAAAACAAGCTAGGGTCATCCTCCTAAGCAGCCCATTTGTGCTTCCTCACTCATTTCAGACTGGCCTTCTTGGCCGGCAATCATAGTGGTCTGACTATCTCCCTGTGGCTGGCTCCGTGGGTGTTCAGGCCACAAAACGGCTCTCAGGTGAGAGCCATGACTGGCTGCCCTGAGTTCTTATCTCAGCTGGCTGCCCTGAAGGGCAAGCAAGTTTGCTGCTAATAAGGCGGTTTTTGGAAGACTAGTGTTGGAAGGAGATGCAAAGAAGAAAGGAGAGGAGGAGACCTCAAATAAATAAATAAATTGCAATCCCAACTGTTCCAAGAACTCAATAAAACAATCACATCAAATATGAAGAGGCATAAATCTTGTGTCCGCACAGGTAACCTACTCAATTGCTTTTATTATCGCTCAGGCTGCCTCCATTTATTACCGTCCACGGCCAGGGCCAAGGAGGCACGTGGAGGGTGGTCTCCCGATGTAATCCTACACCCAGAGAGGCAACAATCAGCCCATACAGCCCGGGGTTTCGGTGGGCGCCCAGGAAGGGCCCATCTGTCTGCATGAGAACCAATCAATAACTCTGTAACCAGAGCCCTTGTCACAGGGAAATGGACAACACAACAGTTCAATAGAGGGGCCACCAGGGGAATTAGCCAAGTGGGGCTGGGACCAGGCAGGAGCAGCCCCTTGAGAAGGTAAACGGGGGTGCCTGGAGATGAGAAGATTAGGGAGGGCAGCGGATTGGTGTGTGTTTTGGCACAGGTGGGGGGAGCAGAAAAGGGACTGTTGGAGTTGGGGTGATAAGGAACAAGCATTTGGGAGGCATTTGAGGAGTAGGCTTGTTGTGGTACCCACGGTTGTATGTCTAATGGTGTGTGCTTTGGACTGAAATAATACAGTCTCTAGAAAAAGAGTGATGGAAAAATCGTCATACTCTCTTCTCCTCCCCTCTCCTTCCATCCAAAAGCCTGTCTATTGCAAAGGGGACTTCCCATGAGCCCACATGGCTGCAGGTCCTGCTCCCCAGCCTTCTCAGTAGCACTAACACATTAAGTCAGGGGCCTCATTGTCTGCTCCCAGGCCTCTAACTAGTCTGTAACTTTTTTTCTTAATGCTCAGGTCTGTCCCTAGCTCCCTGCTTGTTGTCACTTGGTGTTGGAAATTTGAGATGAAGAGGAAAATATGTGTACTGGACAGAATTCCTTTCTCACTTCCTATCCTTTAGAACGCAGTCAAGGATGCTCCTTGGACCTGGGAATTCTTTTGAGTCCCTGCTGTTTCTTTTCATACCTCCTCCACACTTCCTAGCCATGTTTAGGTTCTTGTAGGAGAAGCCGCTGCAGGTACAGTTCTGCCCGAGACAGCTGACCCAGCCATACGGTTGTGTCAAGGGGGAGCAAAGTCTCCCGAGGCCAGAGGAGTGGATCACAACCAGAGCCCGGATAGGAGGGAGACAATGGGCAGGTTCAAATTATATCACCCGGGGTTTGTCTGTCTGTGCCCACACTATGGGGCTGAATCTGGTTTCTGCTGTTGGTCAGGCTGTTTGGGCACTGGGCAGGCCTAGGCAGAATACTTATGTTGGTCACCAGATGTAGCGATTGATGTGTGTAGCTTTGTGTGTGGCTCCCTGGGCCCACTCCTAGGTGAAAGCGCCCAGGATGAGGAAAGGGGGAAAGGCCCTAGGGGCATAATACCCACAGTCACAGGTCAAGGCTGTCCTGGTCTGTACTTGGGTCCACCTGGTCAGTCAGCAAGGCAATCACTCAAGGCTGAACATTGCTCATTTCATGATTTAGACAAACTGAAGCTGGACTTCCCTTTGATTATTGTGTGCTCTGTAAAACTGCAGTTCAGTTAGCCCCTGATAAGGAGGACTTTGCTATAGCAAAAACCACCTTTGTGCTAGGTAGTGGTGTGATCAGCACTCCTCTTCACTGTGACACTTGAGTCACAGCCCAATTGATTGGATTAGTTAGCAGTCAAATGTACACACAGCTAAGAAGATGCTCTTCCCAGCACACTCTCCCTTCCAAAGTGATGGTTCAGCATCCCACAAGGCCAGGGCCTCAGCAGGGCATGACTTCAGCATGGGTCAGTGTGGTGAGCGGAGCTCTCCTAGGATCAGACCCCAGGCCCAGTCTCCCAGATGCTAAGAAGAGGCCCTTTCTTTGGGCACAGTACCTTGCTTTGGGCACAGCAGCCACCCCCTGCAAGGCCAGTATCCCACATAAGCCCTGGTTTGAGTAGTTCAGGTGTTCTGTTTTTGATCCAGCTTCCTGGTAATGTATCTGGATGGGAAGCAAGTGATGGCCTGAGGGCTTGGGTTTCTGCATCCACTTGGGAGACCTGGGTAGAGGAAATCCTTGCAGGCAACTGCAGAAGACTTGGAGCCCAGGTGGGGCATGAGGGCAATGGCAGACACCTTGGAGAGGAGGGCGAGAGCTGGGAACAGGGGATGGGGATGGGGGACGAGAAGAGAGTGGCCTGTCCCTGGAGGAGAAGGAGCAGGCTCTGTGGATTTCAATTTCTTCCCTAGCAGTCCTCTGGACCTCTCAGGTAAGAGGAGGCAGGGAGGAGGAAAGGAGACAGAGTGGTTGTGGAGCCCAGCTCTGCGCATAACGTATCCTCAACAATCCCCCTAATAACTGCATGCTTGTTCTTTTCAGCCCCCTTCTGCCTATTTTGTTTGTAAGGCAGAGAGAGCGAGAGCGAGAGCAAGAGAGCGAGAGAGAAAGAGAGAGAGAGAGACCCTCCATTCACTGGCCACGCAGAAGCCAGGAGCCTAGAATGCCACTGGGCTGTTGCTTGTTGAGTTGGCACAGATGCAAGTACTTGAGCCATTTTCTGCTGCCTCCCCAGCAGAAGGGAGCTGATTAGGAAAAGAGCAGTCAGGGATCCCACCAGGCACTTGGAGATGGGATTCAGGCGTCCCAAGCAGCACACATCTGTGCCACGCACACATCTCTCTTGTTTCTCTAAGAGATAACACCATGAGAGGATGTTCCATTTTCCAAGAGTACCCTATTAGCCAAGGAACAAAACAACAGTTTTGGCCTGGTTCCATGCATAGGCCAGCGATGGGCAGCCTGGGATCTCTGTAATGAAATAAACTTGCCTGTTTGCTTTAGGCCTGAGCAGTAACCTCAGGGCAGGGAACACGGGAGGACAAGGCATTTGCTTAGTCCAAGAGCTCCCAGAGAAGAATGTGGAGGACAGTGTGTAATTCCTCATGGCGAGGGAAGAGAAGGTGATATGTGTGGAAGGAGACAGAAAATGAGGAAGAGGATGGGAAGGTGGAAGGGGGATGCCTGGGTACTGCACTGACTTGGGTGGGCTTGTTTAGGACTGGGGTGATGGCCAGAGCAAACGGGCAAGTACTGAGCTTAGAAAGGGAGGGATTGGATGACTCACCCATCTGACTGGGGGCCTTCGGTCCCCTGTAAGGTCTTGGAAGTGGCTGGCAGGAGCCGGAGCTCCAGGTTGCTGGTGGTCCAAGCTGCCAGGGTCCAGCTTGGTGACAGAGGAGAAAAGAGCAGGACCAGCCAGGGAGGGAAGGGTAGGCAAGTGTGAGAAGAGGGTGGAGCAGAGGAAGTGGTGTGGGAGGGGCCTTGGCATGGAGGGAGGGGGCAGAGATGTACTGTCCTTTCTGAGAGGGAGCACAGGGCATCATGGGGGCCACCTGTTCCTTTTCCCGCACAAGGCCAGGCTGGCTGGCAGAGGCTGTGGTACTGCTGCAGTGCAGGTGCCTGACTGCATCTCTGGCAAGCAGAAGAGAAGTCAACAGGAGGGGAGGGAGACCACACTTCTGGGACCCCAGATTAAAGCTCTCTCCAGGAGCAGGAGCCTTGGGTCTCTGTGCCCCAGACCTGCTGGACCTGCTCCGTTGCCTGCCTTCAGTCCAGGACCCAGATGCAGATTACTGCACAGGAACAGAGAAAGCCAGCTCCCAGAAGGCCTCTGAGACTGAGCGCCAGGAGGCAGGGAGAGCCTGATTTCCCTACTTAGTGGTGAATCCTCCAGTAGGAGGACAAAAGGGGGTCCCAGGGCTTGAGCAAATGAGAGTGAGGCTGGGTGCAGCTCTCCTTGAGTCTGGTGCTGCCCCCATTGGTCCCAGGGGCTATATGAGACCCAGCTGTCCAGCCTGTATCTGTCAGGTAGGTGAAGGAAGCAGAAGGAGGCCTGGAGTCTTGCGCATGGTATTGGCCTTGCCCCACCAGGGAGGTGGTCAGTGGCGAGACCCTTGTCCCGTGGGCTTGTGTGTTAATTCTCACGCACAGAGAAGCCAGCATTCCTGTGTGGCTCTGCTGTGGAGTGCATGTGGCCTGGTGGTGGCTGGAAAGCCAGGAGGCTGTTTCCATGCCTTGGCATCCCAGCGCTCGCTCTGAAGGCTCACCATCCCCGGGCCAGGAACTGGATGTCCTGCTGTGCTACAAGACATCTCTGGCTGAAGGCTTGCTTGGACCCAACATGGATGTCCCTGCCATCTACTGGTCAGCCTACCCACTGGAGGGGCTAGGGAATGCTAGCCCAAGAGAGTGGGAGAAGGGTCCTGTGGGTCCCCCACAGTCTGTGTGCAGGCTCAGAGCTAGGTGTGAGCAGTGGGCAGGAGGTGCGCTGACGGGTGTGTGTGTGTGTGTGTGTGTGTGTGTGTGTGTGTGCCAGCTGGGCAGTGGACATGTGCTACTGTCCCAGAAGTGGTAGCTACTGCTGACTCCTAAGGCTCAGCATGGTTCCTGTAGGGACAGAGCCCAAGACTGTTGTCCCTTTTATTGTCTTCTGAGTGGAGGGCCCCTCTCTTGTTTTTTACTGCCTCCTACTTCCTTGTCACCCAGCTTGGCTGCTTTGGGTTAGGAGATCAATCTCAGTGGGCTCTGACTGGAGAGAGAATGTGATAAGATAAGGAAGGCCATCTTTTCCTCCAGGGACCCATCAAGGTTTCATGTTCCCTGGCCTCCAACAAGCTGACACTAGAACAGGCAGCCTCCCAACTCACCCATTCACCTGCTCACCCACTCACCCTGGCAGCCTGGCCCCCACAGAGGACAGAGGGAAGGAGCCATGCCCAGGGTTGGGACATGGGTTTGTTATCTCAAGCACTAAGGTCCTGTGAGGGAAAGTGTAACCAAGTCCTGGGTGATAGAGAGAGAAAGGTGAGAGGAGATGGCAACAGGCAGGAGGAGGCCCTAAGGCCTCCTGGCCCATTTGCAGGCTGCACACAGGGCTCTGGGCCAGGAGTCCAGTTCCTCCCCCAAGGCCCCTGCCTTCTCACCCTGTGCTACCATGTTTGCTTTTCCCTGCTACCCTCACTCCCCTTGAACATGACTCCAAAGAGGCAGCCTGGAAGGTCACACTGACTCCTTACGAGATGACCTCCAGGGTGGGTACAAGAAAAGTTGGGAGAAATTCATTTCATGGCCAGTGGTTGCCTGGAGAAGACGATCCCAGCATCTGCCTGTGATAAATGTTAACTGAGCATTAGTCGTATTAAAGAGGGCCCTATAAACTTTTCATTTCTAATTAAATCCGTCCAGTGATGCTGCCCAAGCGAGTACTCTGGGTCTTTGTTTATGTGGAAAATTAAAATGCAAATACAGTGGGATTTATTTCTAGGAATGAAATGGTGGGCTGGCCCTTTGGACTACTGGTCTCTGGGCCAGGTAACCACTTCCCCCAAGGTGCTGTCCTTGTTGTGACAAATCCTGGTGGGAAGGGAGAGGCCAAAGCTCAAGGTCACATGGAGTTAGGAGTGGGGAGGAGTGTGGAAAGACTTCAAGAGAAGGAGAAAAAGGGAAGAGATGGTTCAGGAATAGGGGTGGGACCTTGTTTTGAGTTCCTGGACTCCCTCACCACCAATCCACCTCCCCCAAATCTGGCCTGGGACTTCTAGATTTGCAAGCCCCCTCTGCAGCTCTGAGATGAAATACATGGGAGAGAACCTCTGGAGGGAGAAGCCCAGTTCCAGAAGGCCAGTGTGGGTCTGCTCCTACAGGATCTGAGCAGCATCTGCAGGGAGTGGCTCAGGGCCTGGGTCTTTGGCAGTTGGAGGAGGTGGCTGCTGTCTGCGCCTTGGCTTCCCTGGGCTCTTCCATCTGGTGCCCAGTGGCACTGCCTTGGGGAGGTTGAGCACAGAGGCACAGGCCAAGGAAAATGTGGTGCATGCCTGCACACACAGCACACTTCCAGCCTTCTGGTCCCTGAGAATATACGTGTCCCTGGACAGAAGGTCCAGGTCAGTGCCACAGTCCCCTGGATAGGAGTGGTGGCCCTACTAAATGGAAGTCTCAAAGCTCCTGTTTAGCGAGACATAAATTAAGCTGAGGGGAGAGAAAAGTTGAGTGAGAAAAATCATCTGAATCTATCAGTGAGAAGCCCTATGCTGCCCTTTGGATAAGGAGGTTGTACACAGACTTAAAAAGTAGAGAGAGAAAGGAAATGGAGCCAGGAGAGGCGACAAAGGCAGAGTACTAAATCACAAATGGAATCCATGTGTGCAGGGACACACCAGGGGAGACACCAAATTTTGCACAGTCCAACAGGACCGACACCAGGTGACATGGCTGCACCTGTAGTGCCGGTGCTGGAATCGAGCTGTCAACTCCACTGGGCGGGGGTCAGATAAGGTTCTGTCCTGTACCCCAGGGTCCAGCTGTGTGAGGTTTTTAGAGGTCTAAAACACACAACTCATGAGCCAGGCCCACGTTCTATTGGATCTCCAAGGTGGCAACCCATCTGCTTGGCTGAATTTTTCCAATCACCGCTGCCCATGCCCCCGCTCAGTCTGTTGTGATCTGGATGGTTCTTTTTCTCTTGAGTGTTTGTATATGTCTCTTGGAAATGCACGGGCATTTGCTGGCAAATGGTACTGGCTGTGGTAACTCCCAAACATCTGGCTGAAAACCAAAAACTTGAGTCAGTCAACGTTGAAGATTGTCGAGATGATGCTGAAAGCCAGGCACTTTAGAAACATCCTCCTAAATGATTGAATTTCTCAGTTTTTAATCCAGGTACAGAAGCAGCCATTGGAGAACTAACTGTTTGGAGAAAAAACATATTCTAGAAAGCAAAAGGTTGTGGTTAGAAAACGTCTCGGGAGCACACAGGCCTGATTCCTGATTGGAAAGGAGGCAGAGTCAGGCCCTACAGTCGGGTGGAGGGCTGGCACAGAGAGCTGCTAGTGGGAGCTGGTGGTGCTTTCCTCTTCCCAAATTAGTCCAGATAAGTCTAAGCTGTTCTTGGGTTGGGTTCCCATGAGGAAGTCTTTGCCAGTCTTAAAAAAAAAAAAAAAAGAAAGAAAAAAATATTTGAAAGGTAGGGTTATAGAGCAGTGTGTGTATGGGGGGAAATTTTCATCTTTTGGTTTGCTCCCCAAATGGTTGCAATACCCGGGGCTGGTCTCCCATGTGGAAGCAAGACCCATGTTTGGGCCATCTTACTCTGCTTTCCCAGGTGCGTTAGTAGGGAGCTGCTTTGAAAGTGGAGCAGCCAGGCCTTAAATTGGCACCTGTATGGGATACTGACATTATAGGCACAGCCTAACATGTTATGCCACGACCCTCTTTGCCAAGTTAAGGTAAACTATCAGACTCCTAATAGATAGACCTTTGGATTGTGTATTCATTCATTCAATATGCCTTTGCTAAGCACCCACAGTCAGCGAGGCAGTTCACATATGCTACGAGACAGCTTCCCTGGTCACCAAGTACACAGTAGGGATCCATCTCACGACCTCTCTAGACCTCAGTTCTCTTACTAATCCCAGGAGGCTTCAAAAGGTTCATACAAAATGTGAGTAGTTTTTAAATTCCATTTTCCATGAAGTGTTTGATGTTCCCTCATATAATCCAGTAACAATCGTGCCTCTCTGTCGTGTGTTCTCATGGGGGAGAGGTGTGAATGAGCTAAGCCACATCAACCAGCTTAGAATTACACCAGGGATGTCATAAGTGACCAATAAATGGTAGTTATTCTTATCGCAGAGGTAATTATCAGGTGTGTATTTCTTGTGAGGTGTTTATGCCAATGTGTGTGCATTCTGGTTTGTGTGCGTAAACCTGGGATCTTTTAAATAAAAAAGGTGGAAAAGCTTAAAGGTTCTTCCACAAACAGGATTGTGAGAGTCCTCTGTGAGCCCAACTGCCTTTAGGAAGGAGGCCTGCTCTTTCTATTTCCAGAATAAGACAATGCCTTGGACATAGTTACCTAACCCGGAACAGTCAGTCCGACAGGTGGCTTCTTATCCCCCGAGCAATGGCCTCTATGTGTGCATGCATGCATGTGTGTGTGTCTGCGTGTATGGGTGTTTCGCTCAACTGCACCCTCAGTCTCTTGGGTGAGCCTGTGCTGCTTGAAGAGTTGAAGATTGGCATTTTCTGGGCTTCATGGCATTTTCGTGGATTGTGGTACTTTGCATTTTTTTTTTAAGACACAATGAAAGGGTAGTGGAGAAAGTCCTTACTTGATGGATTTGAAGCATTCCTCTGATTTGTAAATGTCAGAGAGGGAAGAGGAAGGAGAGGTGACCAGAAGGAGGAGGGGAACCGAGGAGAGAAAACAGAGAAAAGACAAAAGATGCAGGAATAGGATGGGGAGAGATGAGCAAATACTGCACAAATTCAGATCAGCTCTCCCTGCTGTTGTCGTGTGTCTCTGGATGTTCTGGAGCAGCCTGGGAGTTTGAGCATCAGAGTAACTGTTTCCTTGAGAGGTAAAAAGTTTTAGGGGGGAAAATTCAGAGAAACAAATGGACTTTGGGCTTAGTCTATTGGGAGCAGTGACTGAAAGTGCCAGGACAACTGCGGATTCTGTACTTCCTCTGTGCCTTGCAAAAACAAAGATGTAAGGCAAAATTTCTGGAACTTGTCCTGCTGTTTCCCACCTAGATGACGAAGCCGACACACAGCACTGGTCTTGTTACAGTTAACTGAGTCAGGTCATCAAGTTCAGCACTTGGACTTCTGTGAGCTCCACACTGGACTCCTTCATGGTCACTCCTGACCTCTCCCCTAGTTCTCATCTTTAATACCTTCGTGCCAGTATCCCCCATGTATGCCCTCAGATTTTGAAGATTAGAAAGTAAATTTTCTAAAAGAGCTGACTTTGAATCCCAAGAGCTCAAGGATCCTTTTTTCCCCCCTTCTGCCCATCACCCACTCAAGCTTGTCTGCTGCCCCCACAAGGAAATGTGTGGAGGTGGGGGCTCTGAGTCCCAGCTGCTGCCACTGTCCAGGTGGAAAAGAGGTCAGAGGCAGAGCTGCACCTGCCTCTGTGCTGTCTGACTATGGTCTTTGCATTTCTTGGCTTAAACACACTCACACACATTTACATACACACATACACATTGCTTTATCTTTGGAATTTAAGTGCACATGTGTATGTTTTTGTATACATGCATATGCCAATCATATGGCTGCTTTCCCTAATAAGCTCTTACATTCATCATCATCATCATAGCTGGCAGGTATTTACTGCAGCAGGGACTGTCTTTAAGTATGTTGCATATAGTCATTGACTTAAATCTCTAAACGACCCCTTCGGGTTTTTTAGGATTGTTTGTAAGTGAGGTTACTGCAGTACAGAGAAGTTAAGTATGTGCTCAAGGGCACAGGCCAAGTCCAGAATTAAGATTTGAACCTGTGCTCTAAAACCCGTGTATGTCTGCAAGGCCACATTTTCATATCGCATTTGGAGCAGAGGAGGCAGACACTTGAGTCATCGCATTGGGGACTCTGTGCATCAGACGGTCTTATCTGCAGCCATGCACTCATTCCTGTATTGATGAGCCAAGAACATGGGCCCTGGGCCCTAGTGAAAGGCCACTCCCGGCACCTGTGCCCGGGCTGTCCCTGGGTTTATGTCCCTCCCTTGGTACAAGCCGCTACTAAGCCACATCCCCTGGGGCTACTGAGAGGGAAGAAGGCCCTGCTGGTCAGAGCTGCAGCGAGTGGGGCAGAGCTAGGGTTTGGGCTATTGTCCCTGCTGGGTCTGGGGAGTTGATTCCCATCCATCCTTCTTTAATCCCAGGGGATCTGGACTCTTGACAGGCAAAGGAATTGACCCAGGGTCTTCACTTTCTAAATTAGACAGGTAGAAGGAGGTGGGCACCTGGATTAGTGGTGGGGGGATTCAAAACTGTTGAGCAGAGGAGGGGCAGTTTGCTTCTGAGACAAGTAGAATTGTGTATTCGAGCAGCAGAAATGGGTTTGCCTTGACCTATAGAGGTTTGCTTCTAGAAAGGAGCAGTGCCTATGGCCAGACCAGAATAAGCTTAAAAAGAGCTAAAGGATGGACCTTCTCACTCATGTCCACACTGAGAAGGCGATTAAAAGCAATTACTGAATCATACACCACCACCCAGATCCAACACCATTACTCAACCCACATCACCAAGGAGACTACCATTAACCTAATCTTGGAGACACCTATTATGGGGGAAAAAAGATGCTGATATGATCAATGAACATAATAATTCAAAGCAAAAACACAGACCCTGCCACAGAACAATACTCAAATTCCTCCAGCTCAGTGTTACACAAGGTGCAGTCACCTCTGTACAATGCCGCGACATGACACACCAGGTAACTGACCTTAAGCCAGCTGTAGGAATGTGTTGACACAATGCATCCCACAGCAACACACACACACACAGAGTTCACACTCTCCATCCACAGGCACACCTAACCACAAAGGCCAGCATCACATGGCCACCCAGGCGATAGTAAACAGTGCTCAGACTTGCAGAATCAGACCAACAGAGCAGCACACCACCTCACAACACACCCAGCCCAGCGCGCTCACAGCCACAGCCTCCACAGGCACAGGGCAGCTTGCCAGACAGCAGCAGTCCCATCACCTTTCTCCAGCAGGTGGATGTCTGGACCTTACTCCAGCAAGACCTCAGGCTCTCATTGCTTCTAAGAGAGTAAATTGTCCCCTGAGCCTGCTTTCTGAGACAGAAATCAGCTTTTTCCCAGCTGAGGTTTAGTAAGACTTGGCTGTTCTGGAAAATGACAGAGCTCTAGGGAATGAGGGCAGGGTGGGGACAGGGGGTCTGCTGGCTGAGCTGGGTGCAGGAATTCCCCTTCCTTTACTGAGCTTGCCTTCTGTGGCCATTCCAGAACCGAGGCCCTCTTGCTGGGTGTTCACTGAGTATCGATTCAGTCTGCAAGCAATTTTAATATTTCTTCAGGGACTTTCCAGCAACAGCACAAGTCATTAATTCACCCTCCCAAATTGCTTATTCAATAGCAGGAACATGGCTCCTGAATAAAGTCCCAGAATTTATGTGACTCACATGAGTCAGGAGGTCAAACAACTGTTATGGAGTGAAGTTAAAAATCCAAATAAAATATTGACACTTTTTTGGGGAGGGGAAAGGGGAAGCAAATGTATTTAAAATAGGTTTTTGTTGCAATGCCCCCAGGATAAAGAATGGAAGGAGACTGAAGACAAGTTGGAGTTTATAAAATCAATGGAATTTACTGCACCTCTACTTGGTATTTAATAATTCTCTCATTTCCACAGCCCCTGCCCCCACCCTGTCCTGGCCACAGAGAGGGATGCACAGTTGTACAAAGGCACGCTTACGCACACCCATGCTGGTGCACAGAGCAGCATGGGAACACAGCTGTGGTATGAGAACTTTGAGTGGCCCAGGAAGACAGCAGAGATGGGTACAGACTCCCTGTGGCTATTATGTGACAGAATTAGGTATAACTTGGTAAATAATCAGGAAGTAGATTTTGATAAATATGCACACTATTATAAATACTGGTTTGATACATCAAAGCAAAGATAGACTAATCTCAGAAGTGTTTTCTAAAAATGTGAAAGCTGAGAAACACATCTATGTGCAATATCATTATGCAGTTGTAACGTACATGATGTGGAATGTGTGTGTGTGTGTTTGTGTGTGTGTGTGGATAGGTAGATAAATAGATGGAGAGCTAGGTAGGTAGATAGGGAAGATTTGGAAAGTCTACCCCCAAACCATACCAACGTGGATCAAATATGCAGCTATCTAAAAGTGTGATTTGTTTGTGGTATGGATAGGACGCTTACCAAATGCAGCTGTGGCACATGACCCCCGAAGGAAGTATGTTTCAGATCAGAGCTGCATGCAGTTTTGTTCATCGTTTATGTGTTTCCTCAGTTGTCTGGATCATGGTTTTGCAAAGACTAGAGCAGAAAACTTATCCATGCACATATAGTTTAGCAGAAAGAAATATTAATATAGAAATTTCCAGAAGAGGTCAGCCTATAGTCATTGGAGTTGCAGGTCTGAATCCAAAGTCTGGCTTCAGTGCTGTTAAGCATCTGACCTTGGGCAAGTTGCTTACCCTCCTCATTGTCTCATATGTAAAACAGTGTTCCTGTTTGGCAGAGCTGTATTTAGAACTTGGATGAGAAAATGCATCTGTTATAATGCCTATCTTATAATGAAATAAATGACATTGTTTTTATCATCATAGTTATTATTGCTACCATTTACTATTTTATGTCTATATAAAATATATCATTTATATTCATTAAACTTATGTTTATAAAGATAAGAATGTGTTAGATTTTACTATTGCTATATGCAACTTGTCTCTTCAGGCATAGACTCTCATAGCTCCTGTCAACAGTCCTGGATGTGGCTGCCTTGTTGTACCCAGTGGTCAGTAGCATGGGTTATGGAGTGAAACAACTGGGTTTCTTTTTTTTTTTTTTTTTTAGATTTATTTTTATTACGAAGTCAGATGTACAGAGAGGAGGAGAGGCAGAGAGGAAGATCTTCCATCCAATGATTCACTCTCCAAGTGAGCGCAATGGCCAGAGCTGAGCCGGTCTGAAGCCGGGAACCAGGAACCTCTTCCAGGTCTTCCACGCGGGTACAGGGTCCCAAGCCCCTGGGCTGTCCTTGACTGCTTTCCCAGGCCACAAGCAGGGAGCTGGATGGGAAGTGGAGCTTCCGGGATTAGAACCGGTGCCTATATGGGATCCTGGCACATTCAAGGCGAGGACTTTAGCCACTAGGCCACAACGCAGGACCCTTTTTTTTTTTTTTAGTGGAAAGTCAGATATACATAGAGGAGGAGAGACAGTGAGAAAGATCTTCCGTCCAATGATTCACTCCCCAAGTGAGCGCAACGACCGATGCTATGCCAATCTGAAGCCAGGATCCAGGAACTTCTTCCAGGTCTCCCACACGGGTGCAGAGTCCCAAGGCTTTGGGCTGTCCTCAACTGCTTTCCCAGGCCACAAGCAGGGAGCTGAATGGGAAGTGGGGCTGCCCATATGGGATCCCGGCACGTTCAAGGCGAGAACTTTAGCCACTAGGCCACGCCGCCGGGCCCACAACTGGGTTTCAAATTCTAGTTCTGTTACTTAGCAGCTGTGTGATCGTGGGCAAGTTTCCTAATCTCTCTGAGCCTCTACTACTCCCATGGTAGATAAAGGATAATAATCTCCCCCAGCTTGACTGGACAATAAGATGCTGGACTCTATGTTTGGTATATGCTTGCAATGGGGGAATCTCAACTGAATTTGAACCGTGGTTATGCAACAAGGTGGAGGAATCCACCATGGTGGGAGGGTTTGGGGAGGAGTGGGGAGAATTCAAGTACCTATGAAACTGTGTCACATAATACAATGTAATTAATGAATTAAAAATAATAAATAAATAAAAAAATAATCTCCCCCAGCTGTTCTGAGAATTAACCCAGAGGAAGTTCTCAGCAGGGGGCCTGGTATACGGGGAACACATGATAGTCCACTCCGTCTGCTAAGGCTCTGCTACTGTTAAAATTGACAAAGATAATAGTCCTCTGGCATTCACCCGATCGCTGTGCTGTGATTCTGTTTATGCCAGGCCTGTTGCTAGGAGCTGGAAAGACGGTGATGTGAGTGACAGACTCGGTATCCGTCCTTGCAGAACCCAGAGTCCAGGGGAGACTGAGTTGAGTCAGGAAAACAAGGCCTTGAGCCCTTGGCTGGACCCTGAGGGCAGGAGGGCACCAGAGCAGGCTGGACTGGAGACCCAGGGCAACACCAAATCAGGGCAGATTTTGAAGGGCAGACCCAGGAGTCTTGAATTTCTCCTGTGATCTACAGGAAGCAGCTACATTTCCTTTTGCAAAGCAAGGACTTCAGCCCAGGAGTAAAGCCTGACTGAATGATCTGCGTGCTGCTCGAGTCCAAAGACAAGTTACTTATAGATTTAGTTGCTTATTGATTAATGGCAGACAGAGGGGTCAGTGTTGTAGCACAGCAAGTTAAGCCACCACCTACAATGCCCACATCACATATGGGTGCTGTTTCATGTTCTGGTGTTCCACTTCTGATCCAGCTCTCTGCTAATGCACCTGGGAAAGCAGGAGATGATGGCCCAAGTCCTTGGGACCCTGCCACCCATATGGAAGGTTTGGAAAAAGCTCCTGGCTTTGGCCCAGCACTGGTTATTGTGGCCATTTAGGGAATGAACCAGTAGATCAGAGACCTCTCCAATTGTCTTCCCCTTGCTCCATAACTCTCTGCTTTCAAAAAATAAACTTACAGTTTATTATTTATATACATATATATACATATATATATATATATATATATATATATATATATATATGAGAGAGAGATGGGGCAGGGAGAGAAAGAGAGAGAGAGAGCGCGCAAATCTTCCATGTACTGGGTTGCTTCCCCAATTGCCCACAGTAGCTGAAATTGCCAACTCAAAGCCAGGAGCCCAGAATTCCATCTGGTCTACCACATGACCAAGCACTTAAGCCTTCCTCTATTGTCTTCTAGCATATGTGTGAGCAGGAAGCTGGATTGGAAGCAGAGCTGGGACTTGAACCTGGGCATTTGGATATGGGATGCAAGTGCCCCAAGCAACTGTTAACCCCTGTGCCCAGTGCCCACTGCTCCACATGGCATTGTTTCAGGAAGAGACAGAATGCTGGCTACTCTCTGGGTCCTGGCGAGGTGGGCAACGCCGGAGGAAGAGAGGTCAGGTAGTCACTCATGGACCTCTGTCTGCTGCTGCTGAGGCATAAGGTGCTGTCCTCCAGGGTTCTGGCTGTCGGTGGAGGGACAGGGAGGATAGCTGAGCACCAAGCGTGGGGCCTTGCTCACAGCAATGAATCTGTGGCTGTAGCACATGATCCACCATCACACCTAGCAGCCCCTGAGCCTTTGGAGCAGGCCCGTGGTGGGGTGGGCAGCCCCAACCAGAGGCCCTGACAGCTGAGGGCAGGGCCAGTGGCGAGAGGAGCTAGAGTCTGGTCACGCTCTGGCCTTGGCATGCACCACAGACGGGTTTCCAAATGGTTAGTTAAACACATTACCCCTTAATTTTTAAACCTAAGCATATCTTGAAGTTAAATCAATCCATATGTTTACTATTTATTATATAAACCATCATTACTGCACCCTTGGGCCAGCCCCATGGCCTGTGTAGCCTGGTAAACTGTCTCTGGCCTGGGTACCCAGGATTATCATCCTCAATGCCAGTTTTAGAAGGCTAAGTTGACGCAACAACATGTATGGTGTCTAAGAAATACACTGGGAGTTTGCCATTCTGGAGTATACCCAAGACCATTTTGAAATGATTTTAATTTTTCTAGCTTGGTTTCTCCAGCGGAATTTTGGTGACAATGTTGATTAGAGTCAGGACTGATAGATGGAGAGAATGAGATTGACAAGGCAAGAGTTGGGAGCTGGCTTAGTCGCTAAGCCTCCAGCTAGATGCTCATAAAGGTCCCCAGGATCACTGACAGGGTACCTTCCACCCTATCTGGCTCAGACTCAGTTATTCCAGTATTCAAGCTCAAAAATTCTAATCTAAGGGCTCTGAAGTGGGTATCAGGGTTCTGCCCTAGCCAGTAGCCCCTGGGACTCCCTTTCGGTTGGAGGAAACCCTGCAGCAAGTTTCCTGGTTGGGCTCTAGTTTTTTTGGAGTTCAGAGATGACTTCTGAGAGGTAACACCAGAGATACAGACTCTTTACACACCAGGAAAGAACTGGGGTCACCTGGAATCTGTGTGTTCCAGCTGGACTGAAAGAGATCACCCCCAGGTCTGGAGGATGGCCTGATCCTCCCCAGTGGCCACTCTCATGCACAGAGGCCTACTTGACATGTGGTCCCTTGACCAGTCTGAAAACCCAGGGCATGTGAGTGAGCCTGGGCAAGCACGGAGAAGCTCTGCCTGAACCACAAAGCCACAGCCTACTGAACAGCGTGTGCCTTAAACCGCAGACAAGTGCATGCTGTTGTTACCTTTGGGCACCTGTGGGGAGGAGGGGGCCAGTTGCAGTGTTCCAGTTCCTGGCAGGCCGGAAGAGGAGAATCCAGTTCTTAGAGCTCTCAGAGCAAGGACCGTCTGCAGGAGGGCTGACAATTTCCAGGCTGATCTGTGATGTTGCACCTAAAGTTCTGCTGTGAAGAGTCTCCAGCTGTTTGCGCTGCTGACTTGCCTCAAGGCTATGTCTGAGTCAGGCAGCGCTAAAAGATTTGAGCTGGACCAATTACCTGTAGGAGTTGGACAAAATATTTTTTGCTGAAGCAAATGTAATTTTGCTCACTAGAATGAACCAGTGTACAATAAATAGGGAGGCGGGCTGAAATCACTGACAGAGGCTTTACCCACTACGTGGCCTAGGCAGCGGGACCTGCTCGTTTACCAAATTGGGACACGCTTTTCCTGTCCTGGGGATTCAGTATTTTTTTTTTCAAAGGCTTAAACTAGACAGTCTTCTCCAGGACAACTTAACCCGTTATGTCCCATTGTCCTGTTTAAAGGACACCCATGAAAGCTTAAATTGAGCAATAAAAATACCACTTACAATAGTAACTTTGAAATAAAGATTATGTTGTTGAAATATATAAAACTGAAAGTGGAGGACTTAATGGATTAAGCTGATTCAGTCCTGTGCGTAACACAGATGTGGGTATTTGACATCTTGCTCCTGAGATCCTTTGAGAAAACCAGTTATGTGACCAGGATTGCAACCTGCCTGCTACTCTTTTAAGAAATAATTCCAGAATTAAGAAGGAGGTCAAGGGGCTGGTGCTGTGGTGTAGTGAGCTAAGCTCCACCTGCAGGGTCAGCATCCTGTACGTTTTTGCCCTGGCTGCTCCATTTCCTATCCAGCTCCCTATTAATGCATCTGAGAAAGCAGTGCGGGATGACCCAGGTATTTGGGTCCCTGAACCTGCATGGAGATCTGGAGGAAGGGAAGCTCCTGGCTCATGGCTTTAGACTGACTCAGCTCTGGCATTTGAGGACATTTGGGAAGTGAACCGGCAGATGGAAGACCTCTCTCTCTCTCTCTCTCTCAATCTCTCCTTTTCTCTGTAATTTTGCCTTTCAAAATAAATAAATAAATGTCAAAAAGTAAAATGAAAGATGGTCTGATGTAGGGAGTGGGACAGGATTTCCTGGGAACATGCTATGAGATCCCATGTATCCGTGTTGCCAGCAGCTGCTTCCAGCAGGTGTAATCACTCCCACTTGCCAGTGAGGAACAGGGATTGGATGTGGAATCTAGTTTAGACATCTGAGTGTCTCTGTTCCCTAGAACCAGTATGCTAAGTGGTTAAGGATATGGAAGCCAGGGTAAGTCTTCCTGAACTCAAATCCCAAATTTACCCTTACTAAATGGGCAATCCTGGGCAAGTTACAGCATGCCTTAAATGCAGAATGGGTTGCAGGGAAGGTTAAGAGAGCCCTTTGTCAAAAAGCACTTAAAACATTGCTTAGCATGGTGCAGGTACTCAGCAGACAGTGGTGCTGTGGCTGGAGCCTTGTCCTGGAAATGCTGCCACCTTGCTCCCTTCAAGGTGAACTGTCTGAGGTCACCTCTATGCTAATAGGATCCCGGTTTGTTTCCACCTGAGGGGGAGTTTTTGCACACCATTTATTATCATATAATATAATGCAATAGAGTATCATACATAACATAACATAATATGATGGGTAGGTTAACTTGGAAACCCTGAGGCAGACAGTGGATGGATGGATAGATGAATAGATACATTTGTACTAAGTATACATACATTATATCATTCTATTGATTTGTAAAAAGTTCCCGGTCTGCCTGGCTGTAATGAGATTTTTGAACTTTGCGTGGCGATCAATGAGAGGAATATTATTGGCCTGGAGAATTGATATACCTGCTCTCAGTGGCTTGTTCTGCTCCTAGGCTGCCCCGGCCCCCCAGGTGTACGATTCCAGCAGACACTTAACCTTTTTTACAGTGTCATCAGGCTAAAAGGAATCTAATAGTGACACAGGACTTGTGCTCAGCACTCTGCCACTATTGCTTTCCTGTCACAAATAATTTATAGCCTTCTATTTCCATCCCTGAGCCTGCACCCCAGCCCTGCTTCCCTCTTCCCCCCCAGCTCCCAGGAATCAATAAACTCGCATGGCCTCAGTGGGACTTCAGGGTGCAAGGAGACAGACAGACAGACGAAGAGAGGGGAGATGGAGAGAGAGGGGGAGACCATGATGGGGAAGCAGCATGAAGCAGGGACTGAAGGAAGCAGGAGGAAAAGGGAGAGGGACTGGGTGAGAGCTGAGGTCTTCTGATGCCTTCTGAGCAGGTGGAGCGTGCCTGCCTGTCTTTCCTCTGAGTTGAACAGAGTGTGGGAAGAAACTCTGCCAGCACCTTGCTCCTTGCTCAGGGCCCCTTAGACTAGTTCTGTCCAAGTGGAAGGAGCTTGAGGCTTTCTGAGAGTTCAACCAAAAAGGGAGTGACCTCACTACCTGCCTGGTCATCCTTTGGCTACAGCTCTGCCACAAAACCCTGGCAGCAATCTGGTTCTCTGTGGAGCCTTCCCAAGGCCCTCAGGCAGGGTTTGATCCAGCCCCCAGTCTGTCTTCCAGAGTCTTGCTGATGCCACCTCTTTCTGGGTCACATTGTAACCCCTGCTGCTGCTGTTCCCTGTCTTCTCAGGGTCTCCATAGCACTCCCATTGACTAGGCTGGGGGCTAGAGGGAGCTAGCCCAGGGTCCTAAAGTGAAAGCAGCCAGACCTAGGGGTCACCCATGGGAGTAGTACAACTGGTTGTTAGGATTACTGTAGCCAGCTTGTGTTGAGCCAGCCAACCAGCCAGTGAGCTCACCCATGGCATGTCCCATTTACTTCTCACTATAGTCCAATGTAGAATAGGGTGAGCTTATCTTACATTCGATGGAAGAACCTACCAGGAGTTTCCCAGGCAATAAGTAATGGGGCTGGGATTCTCACTTGGGTAGACTGAGCCTAGATCTCAAATCCATATTTCCTCTGCCTCACTTGTGAGTGTGGGAGTCTCCGAGTGCCTGGAAGTCCTTGTGCTTCTCTCCTAAGATGGTCGGGGAGCCAGCATCCTGTGAAGAAGGACACAGGAGAAGAGGGAGTGGGGAGCCTTGCAGAGCAGCCTGTCCATGGGGATGGGAGCTGATACCTCACAGATGCCAGAGTTGCACCCACTAGAGTCCCACCCTGCGAGGTTCTGAGTCTGGCAACTTGACTTCCAGGCTAAATCTGCTTGGGCCCTGGAGGATAGAGAAGTGCCTGGCTAGTTTGTGTGGCTGAGAGTAAAAAGGTCCCGGAGGAGGAGGAGGAACACAGAGGAAGGAGTGCCAGGCTGTCACCCTGAACAACTGCTTTATGTCATCCTTAGGCCTCCAGAGTTATTCCCTTGAATTATCAGGGTGCATGGGGTGCAAGAGGGCACTGGATGACATCAGGTTTCCACATTCTCAATTTGTAAATTCTCCCCTGGTTGGGTCTGGGGACTGGCAAGTGCTCACTGCCCAGGTTGTGGACAGCCATCAGGAGCATGAGGAGCTGGCAGCAGGTGTCCTGCCCAGCTGCTCTCCCCTGCACCACCACGTGCTGCCAGGACATAGTGATTTCCCATCACCTCCTGCAACCAGTGCCCCAGGGGTCAGAGGCTTCAGTAACTAGACAGGAGCTTCTTGGCTCAATTACTGGATCTGAATGGTTATCTGTCTCCCCCAGCCCCAGTCTTGGGGCTGCCTGAGTCCCCGGCCCAGCAGCCCCCAAGCCAGAGCCACTCCAGGCCCAGTGAAGCTTTTGCTGCAGTGAATTAGCAGCAGCTGTTCTGAATCTCTCAGTAGCCTTCCAGACTTTTCTTGTAGATGAGTCTATACTGTCCTCAGCTATTGTCCTGTCTGTGACATGTAACTGTGCCCCAAATCCATCTCCCAGCTTGGGGAGATAACCTTATTTTCCACTTTACAGATAAGTGAAGACTGCTTCTGGAGGTTTTGGTCACCTGGAATCAGGCCATCTTGGCTGATCCCTCTGCCCTCTGCCCTATGCCCTCTGCCCTCTGCCCCTTTGCCCGGCACTCATTACTAGGAAAACAGGAGCCTCTCTCACTTCTCTCTTTCTTCATCTTCAGCCTACCAACTTCCCAGATCTTTTCTACCCTGCAAGTTGTCTGCTCTGCTGCCAGTCCATCCCCTGCCTTCCACAAGGTCTCTCCTTTGCTCTCCTACAGACTGGTGAAAGCAGCTTTTACTGCCGCTCTCCCTTCCCTGCTCTCCAGCTAACCTCATTCTGTCTGGTTCCTGCTCCAGTTGCTTTGCTGAGACTGTTCTCCCCAAGGTCACTAATGACCACCCAATTCTTCTAATCTCTTGTATCCCCACTTCCCTTCGGTCTTTGTGTTGCTGTGGGCACCACAGTTGCTGTGTTCTCTGCTGACTCAGGTGTAAAAGCCTGATGGAGGTTCTGCCTGCATCCACATCTTCCAACACTCTTTCCCTTGACTTTCTCACATCCTCCTAAATCTTTCTCAGGTTAGCTTATGTCTGGGCATGTTCCCTTGGAGACTGTCCTGGCACTTCCACAGCTTTACATCCAGGACCCACAGTACCAGCATCCCACAAACCAGTCACTCCCTGCACCCCTGCTCTTTGTTCTTTCCAAAGAGTCATTTATTTGAAAGGCATAGTTACACAAACACACACAGGCAGAATCTTGTACCTGCTGGTTCACTTCACAAATGGCCACAATGACTAGAGCAAAGGCCAGGAGCCAGGAACACCATCTGAGTCTCCCAAATGGGTGCAGGAACCCAAGCATTTGAGTCATCTTCCATTGCTTTCCCTAGCCATTAGCAGGGAGCTGGATCAGAAGGGGAACAGCCAGGACTCAAACTGGCATTCACCTGGAATGCTGGCACTGCAGGCAGTGGCCCCTGCATTCGTGTTCTTGACAGTGGCCCGTACCACCAGACTTCCTGTCCCCCAGAACTGGGGTTTTTAGAACCATGGTTGACTCCAGTTCCTGGCCCTTTTTCCTCCATGATGTCTTACATATTCTCCCTTTTCTTTCCTGAGCTCCCATCCCCTGAGACCCACTTGTCCATGTGTCTGCTCAGTTAGGAACAGCCCATAGCTGAGACCTTGGGAGCCTGGTTCCTACACTCTGAGGGGAGGAAGACAAAGTAGCAGAAAGCATAGACTGTGAGGCCTGAATCCCAACTCTGCCCTCACTGGCTGTGTGCTCCTCAGTGAGCCACTTTGGTTTCCAATCTGCAAAATGAGGCTGATAGTATCTACTGAGTAGGTTATTGTGAGAATTAACAGAGTGTATGTAAGTCATATAAGCTGTATATAATATCAGTATTTAATAAATGCTCAATAAGTGGAAAATAGCCATGATCATGATCACATCGTGTTTTCAGCCTTATTTCCTCCTCATGCCATCTGCAGCCCACTGTTCCTGGCTGACTGGTCCAGGCATTAACCCCTGAGCGCCCTGTGCACTTGGCTGCCACGTCTTGTTTCCACTTCCTTCAGCACCTGGTTATAGAACTCCCTCCCCTTTGTTCATTTCCAAATTATATTATTATTACTATTATTTTAACTGAGAAAAAAAGACTAGAGATTCTGTGGTGATCCAACCTCTTTCTTATTTGGCTGAAGAAATTGTGGCCTAGAGAAGTTGCGAGAAAAGCCCAAGGCTGGCTGGACTTCATAGTCAAAACCAGGCAGTGCCATTCCTACCAGTTTCAGCCCTTGCTGCTCCAATGATCTCCACCAAGCTTCACCTCCTCTTCACCATTCCTCTACCAGTGAAGGGGCGTGGCTCCTCTTCTACATCTCCGGGTGCCACCTGCCTGCTCCCCGCAGATTGCTTAGCTTTCTGTGGGTGCGAGTCTTCCCTCCCACTGTGAGCTGGGGGCTGGCCAGTGCTTGTGAAAAGCTGGCCAGAGCCTAGTTGCTCAGGCTGGTGACTCTGCTGGCTGGCCGAAGTGACCGAGGCTCTTGTGCCTCTCCGTGGGGAGGGCACAATGCTTCTTAGGGTCCCTCATTTGACTAGAGAGGGGGTGGGAGTGGGGAGTTTGCCTGCATCCTGGCTCTGGGATGGGTCTTTTGTCTCTGACCCTGTCTCACTGAAAGGTAGGCCCCTCCCACCTTTGATTTGACACACTGCCACTTGCAGGTGCACGGGGAGGTGAGCCCTATGTTCCAACCAAGTTGCTAAAGAACCTAAGATCCAAGCCAGAATCTCAGGATAGTAGGCCCTTGGGCCCCCAGTTGAGGACAGGATGCTGACTTGTCTGACAGCAGTGAGTGAGCTTAGGAAGAGGCTGTTCAAAGTTGACATCGGCAAAGAGACTGTGTGCTGTGTTGGAATCCTGGGAACTGAAGGGTTCCTGGTGACCTCTGTCCCCCTTAGCTGAGGATGTGGGGAAGGCCCATTCTCTCCCCCAACTCTGGAGGCCTATGTTGCAGTCCCTTAGAAACACAAGCTCCAAAATGACCTCCAAACCCAGGAGGTCCTGGTACCAGATGGAGACAGATGTGTGGAGGAGAGAAAGTGGGACAGGAAGATATCTTTATAACAGAAGGATGCTGTGGCCCTTCAGTCCGCTGTCCCCATCCTCCTTCCAGGAACTAAGCTGCATGTTGGATGACTCACAGGGCAGGGCAGGAGGCAACAGTGCCCGTGCCCAGAGCTGCACTAGACTGGGGCTGTGTGGTGCCTGCGGCAGGAAGTGCAGGCAGATGTGCAGGCAGCAGAGGGGAGAGATGAAAGTGGAGGAGCTTGGGCAGGCTGGGCTGAGCTGGGGCAGGAGTGGCCTGTGTGGCTGACACCCATTTGATGCCGTTGCAGGATCATCCGGACCAAAGTTCAGCAGCCTTTCCACCCAACGCCAGATGGGGCTGGGACGGGAGTGACTGCCCCTGGCCACACCATCGGTAAGAGGGCTTGGGGGGGCAGGATGGGCCCCACATAGGGAAGCCAGTGAATGCTGGCAACTGCCCTCCTGTTTGGGATCTGAGACCTGGCCAGTTCCCTCCCAGCCTTGCTCTCCCTGAGTTCTGAGGCACTCAAGGATCCCTGAGCAAAACTCATTCTCTGGGATTGTTCTCTGCCTTCCACTGGGGCCACCTGCCAGGGTCAGTGTATCGTGTCTGCCTTGGCTCAGTCTCCCTGAATCAGTTGTTTCCTTTAATGCTTCTCATCCCATCTCTATCCTCTCCCCGTTCACCCCCTTATTTTGTGTTCATTTGATCCTTTCCGCCACCTGTCCCTCTTTCTTCCCTCTCTGCCATCTTCATCTTTTCTTTTCTTTTCTTTTTTTTTCATTTTTGAAACCATCCTTCTCTGTTCCCTCGCTCTGCCTTTTCCTTGCTCTACTTGGCTTTCCTTGAGGTGCCTTGGATGAGTTCCTCCATCTTTTGCCCTTTCTTCCCTGGCCTGTTCTCTCTCGGCCTGTCTCTCCTGTTCCTCCACTCTGTACCTTCTTGCTCTTCCTACCTTATTTCTTGACCCATGCTCAAGGTCTTTCATGACACAATTCATGCCTACCTGAATACCTGCCAATATTCCCTACTCCTACCTCCCAACACACACAGACAGACTGTCTTCTCTCTGGTCCTCTGGTCCTGATGCTGCTGCTGTAGCCATAGATGAGACCTGGGGTATGAGGGGCTAAGTTTTTCCTGATGTACCCTCTTGGCCACTGTCCCTACTTCTCTTGATTAACAAAGAATAGAAACAGTTGGCCTTAACCCATCTGAGGTTGGCAAGAACAGCCGTTTCCCAAGGCTGCATTAGCAGGGAAGGCTAGGTCAGGCCATACCTCTCTGTGCTTATCAGTCTGTGCTCTGAGGGGGGACTTGGGAATGTCTCAAGTGATCTCAAGACCAACAGCAACCAGGAGAGAAAACTGCACACTCCCCAGAGTGTGGGGACCAACCTGGGTCTCCCAGAGAATAGGGAAAGATCTCAGAGTCCAAGTCTGGGACAGGGTTGGTGAAGTCCCATCTTGAGGGACTGAGCTGAGGTTGGGCTGGGGTGGCTGGGGCGGATTGGCTGAGCTTTGCAAAGCAGCGTGCTAGGTGTTTTCTATCCTGATTCAGCCTTGGGACTTCCTGGCCTACAACTCCATCCATCTGCAGAAAAAGGAGTTCAAGGACCCCAATGAGAGCCATAGGCCTGCAGAATAGGCCAGGGGCTGAGTAGTCACCACCTATCCCAGGCTGGACTGAAGGTCAGGAGAGTGTGCCCCCAGCCCCAGAGAGAGAAGGGGCATGTGGGCTTCTCAGCCACCTGCTTTTCACAACCCCCAGTTCTGGGACTTTGGCCACCGATCACAAGCAGCACCCTAATGGCCTGTCCTCCTTGCTCTTGTCCAGTTCCCAGCACGGCCTCCCCTCCCGTTTCCAGCGCCTCCAATGACCCAGTGGGCTCCTACTCTATCAATGGAATCCTGGGGATTCCTCGCTCCAATGGCGAGAAGAGGAAACGTGATGAAGGTAGGGAGGTGGGAAGACGTTTGGCTTCCACTTCGCGGGCTTTGTCTTTGGACTTGGGGCTCCGGTTTCGGCCTGGCCTTGCAGCTGCTCTGCTGTGAGATCAATTTTAGCAGCAAAGACTGGGTCCCTCCACTGCCCTGCTGGTTTGCGGAGAGAGGGAGGGAGGCTGTTTGGCTCCCAGCTTCGCCATATGCTCAGCAGCCCTGCCTGCCTCACTTTCCACAGAGACCCACCTCAGCCACCCCTGAGGATGCCAGGGCAACAGGCATGAGTCATTTCCTTGGGAAGGCTTTGGAGACTGAGAGACAGTTGGTTGTTAACCTGGGGGAGAAAGGCTGATTCCAAACTATTGGGAGGTGGGACAACGATGTCACCTATAGCTAACTGCAGTGACCTTTTTCTGTGACATGTGGACACTGCCTTCTGCTGTGAAAACCTCTTGGGGAGGTTATCTGTGCCCTGTCACCTGGGAGAGGACACACCCCTTGACCCTCTAGCCCTTCCCCTCATTTTCCCGAGTACCTTGGGTTGTAGCTTGGCTTCTCTGCTAAGCTGCAGGGAAGGAAGAGGGAGGAAGGAGAAAAGGGAGAGGCTGGTGGGAATGAACTGGGGACATAGTGCTTTCAAACGTTGTCACACTGGGGGTCCCTTGGGGACCATCTGGTTCTCCTTGGATGAAACCAGAAGTAGGTCTGCTCCCTGCCCTGGTCCTCCCACTGGCCCCACTGGGGATGTAGTAACCTCCTGGCATTAAAGGGGGTAGGGAGTGAAGGATTATAAAGGTGTCTCCCATGAAGCAGACAGAATCCTGGAAAGCAGACCATAAAGAGGCAGCACCTCCCCCACTTAGCTTGGGACAATCCCAATTTATGCCTGTTGTCCCTAGTTCTTGGCCAGTCAGCAGCTCCCTCTCCTTTCAGAAACATCCTGTTTGGACAATCAGTCACGTGGTCATCTCCAGCAGTGCCAAGCCCTTGATGGGGAGCACTCAGGGAGTAATGTGCACAAGACAGGGCCAGAGCAGAGTCTGTGCAGGCCCAGAGGAGGGAAGAAGGTGCCCTGGCCTCTGGCGGCAGAGATGGAACTTAGGGGATGCCTAGGCCTGGCAGTACAGGCCTGACCTGGATCTGGCCTCTTTCCAGAAGCCCTAATGGCCTCGTTTCACAGGGAAACAGCTTGTCTGGCTCCAGTTCTCCTTTCCAAAATCTCCAAACCCATTTGGCTTCCACGGCCTTTGCCACTCACTAAATTTCATTGTGGTTGTTTTGGCGGCAGCCCCTGATGGGTAGGGGGTGGGGAATAGGGGAAGGGTTGCGTGAAGGACCCCTAGTCCCCATTCTCCTTGGGAGCTTCCCATCCCTGTGCCTGTGCCAAGATCCTCCTAGGCACCTTGAGTGCTTTGGGAGAACCTATCCCAAGTCCTATGAGTTTCTGCTGTGGCTGCATCCCCTGTGTGTCTCACTACGAGGATGACCAGGGCTAGGAAGGGCACGGAAGTGTCTCCACTCTGACCCCTGTTGACCCAGGGTTGGGCCTAGGTGTTCTCTGAGCTGCCTGGGCTCCTGTGAGCCATGAAGATAGGCACCAGGGCCAGGGACACCCTGGCCTGAGGCCATAGTCATCCAGGGCCAGGCCCAGTGTGCCCAGAACATAGTGCTCTCAGCTCTAAGCACTTGGTCACTTTCATTGTTTCCAAGTCATTGAAGTCAGTGAACCCTTCCTGCGTATCAAAAAAAGAGCTTGTGCTCCGGTCCTGGAGCAGAACAAGATGTGATTCTGGTCCTGAAGTGGCTTATACTCTAGCGAGGCATGTCGAACACCCAAGCCCAGGGGGTGAAAAGGCCCATCAGATATCTGTGGGGACACAGAGTGGCAGGGTGGAGGGGGGAGGTGTGTGTTGCTGCAGGGAAGAGCTGCTCTGAGCAGAGGGAGAGGGCATGAAGTCCCTTCTGATCTGATAGAAAGCCCCGTGGCCAGGGAATGCAGGGGGAGACTGGGCAGGAAGGAGAGGCCTGAGGGGAGCGATAGGAGGTGGGGCTGGGTAAATGATTTCAGGTTCTGGGACAGCAGGCCAGGAATGGACAGGAGCATGAGCTGGTTTACAGGAGGCTGGTGAAGTCACTGAGGGTGTGTGGGCAGGAAGAGATGGTGGGTGGGGGGGTAGGCTGACTTTGGGAAGCTTGGCCTTCAGCCTGGTGGCAGTGAGGGTGGCACAGTGTAGGAAGTGTGAAGTCTTGAAGTTTCCTCTTCTTACCTGCTGGGCCTGACCGTGGGGCAGGAAAGACCAGAGGACCTTTTTGGAGATAGGGGTTCTTTCACCCTGATGGTCCCCAACCCCCAAGGCCCCACCGAGCTGTCCTTTCCCTTGAGGAAAGTCCCTGCCCTGCCTCCCCCAACTTGATCCTTATGGCCCAGGTGGGAAAGGAGAGGCGAGGAGAAAGCAAAGGTAGAGCTGTCTCAGCTGCCCCTCCCCCTTCCCTACTCCAGAAGCCTCAGACGCAGCCAGGCCCAGTTTGCATTAGGGAGCAGCTCGGATGATTAAGAATAAGAGAGATAATTATGTGTCAAGATGATGTAGCCCAACTCTGCAGTCAGGCCAAGGTAGCAAGGCAGCTGGCAGGCTGGTCGGTCACAGGAGGCGTTCTCCACCCGGTCGGCATGAACGCGCAGGTGTGTCCTTCAGCAGTTGGGCTCAGGCTGCAGGCCCATGAGAACACTGACTTGAGAGACGATGGGGTGTGTCGGGGGGTGGGGCGAGGTGCCTGTCCAGGGGTGGGATTGGACTCTCATCTCCTTCCAGGAGGACCTGGTTGACCCTCCCAGGCTTCCCTCTTTGGCCCCCAGCAAGGTCCAGCGATGTCACTACCACTCCCACCCCCCCCCCCAGCCTGGCCCCCGAAGGCAAGCCGGGAGCCTTTTCCGAGTCCCAAGTCCCGCTCCTGCCTCTGGGTACAGCATGACCTATTCCTCAGCTCTAACGATGTCACGGTGGTGGGCGTTTGCGAGGACAGTCGCTGTAGAGTGTGCTGGCATTACTGGAGACAATCTCAGCAGTAGTTATGGGTGTTCACAGGGATAATACCCAGAGCATTATTGGCAGTGGCACTCAGAATATGGGCAGCATTATTAGTATCTGCAGCAATCATATCTGCGGGGATATTAGTAAAAGGCCGATCAGCTGTGACTGGGGGAAAAGGCGGCTGTGACCGCCAGCATGCCTGCCTCTTTCCCATGCCTGGGCTGGCGCGTGGGAGTAGGAAAAAGCTCAGACTTTCCTTTAACAAATGCGCTGGTCCCAAAGCCTGACCCCACTCCCAAGAGTTCAGAAGCTCGCAAACTGAAACAAGGAGACAGGCTATGGATAGATGAGGCAATTCCACCGTGAAGCACATGGAAAATAAGTTGTCCATCAGTCTGAAAAGGGACATGTCCCATCCCTACTCTGCCACCACTCTTACTTCTTAGCCACATCCTGGACCAGGTCCCCTGAGTCCTTGGCTTCTTTGCTGGAAGGATGGAGACTTGGTATTGCCTGGTCTGCATTCAGTCAGTCCGAGAAAGCAGATGCCTTTGCCTTGACCCCCTGGCTTTGAGCTGGGGCGCAGGACATGGCTGCCTACTGACAGTGCTGTTGGAAGCAGGGAATAGGAATTTAACTTGTCCAAAATCCCAAATGAAGACCTGTAATGTGAGTTTGTCGATCTGTGAGGGAGATGAGCTTGATGTATGGCATTGCAGGAGGCCGTAGTTCTGCATTCCATTAATTAGGTGCACAATCAGTTGTACTGCCGAGTGGTGCCCAGTGGGTGCAGTTGTGCATTGGTTGGCAGGACAGGTTGTCCGTCTGCAAGTCGCTGGGTCCTGACGCTGCTTTTAACAGCTTTCCTCTACTTTGAGTGAAGCTAGAATTGGAAGAAGCAGTTTAATTCCTCATTCCCTCCTAGAAGTCCCCCAAAGCATTGTTCAGGTTAGACCTGGAGCAAACAAGGGGATTAAACTGCAGAAATAAGCCTAGGAGTCTGGCTTGAGACAAGAGAAGGCTGCAAAGGTTCCTAGCAGGAGGGGAGGCTGCAGCACCCAGCAGGCAAGCCCCAGAACCCAGCCTGGAGCTACTCAGCATGGCTGTTTGGCTGTGGGCAAATCACACCACCTACATCAGCTCCAAGTTCTCCTCTGTAAAGTGGAGTTGATAAAAGCACCTGCTTCCCAGGGATCATGGAGTGGGTGGTATTGAATGATGGAGGTCGACTGTTGAGCCAGCACCATGTTGGAATATGGGACCTTGTATGGGAAAGGAAGCCTGTTTGGCAGATTTACAATTCAAGGGGAAACAGAGTTGTGGCAGAAAGCCATCTGTTTAGCACAGTCCCCAACCTCAGTGCTGCTCCTTGTAAGCATAGCAGGTGTGAGATGAAGCAGGGGTACACTAACCCCATGGGACCAGGGACATGGAAGAAGCAGTCACTGGCCTTTTCCATGTGATCAGGGGAATGTCAGTCCATTTCCACTTTCTCTTGCTCGGCGGTTACCCACCACGTGACCTCTTCCATGCTTCACAGGTCTTTCTGATATATATAAAGATTCCTTCCTTTTCTCACATGGGGCCATCATGCCACATCTGTGAATACCTCTGCTGCTACCTGGAAGTGGATTGGTTTGGGGAATAGGTACTTGTTGTATGGACACAGTTTATGTGGTTGTGTGTGTGTGTGTGTGTGTTTTCCTGTGAGATCTTGAGGAATAAGGCAAATCAGGATGCCGTGCGTTGGGAAGGCGTGAAGTTTTCTGGGAAGTGTGTAGCTTGCAGAGTACCAACTTGAGACCATGTATGTGTCTACCAGCACCAGAGAGACCTAAGCTGGGCCAGGGGGATGCTAAGTGTCCAAGGGTCTTGTGGATAGGCGTAGGTAGAGTTTAACCCAAAGGGTTGCCTAGACATTACCCCACATTCTGCTGGCAAATGGATGGGCTTTCCTGAGTCAGCCTCTGGGGTTGGCAGCCTGAGGCTCAGGAAGCAGGAAACCTGCCTGCTCAGGTGGTGCAGGGGGAGTGAGTCAAGGCTTCAGAGCCCTTAATGAATAGCCTGTCTACACGTCTCAGAGTCTGGCCCTGTGGTCTTCTACCTGCCTGCTTTCTAGGATCTCTCAGTGTCTGTCTCTTATTTGCTCTAGTCGAGGTATACACTGATCCTGCCCACATTAGAGGAGGTGGAGGTTTGCATCTGGTCTGGACTTTAAGAGGTATGAGGGTCAGAGGGAACATGGTGTGGGGGTCGAGGGAAGCAGCCTGGTGGGAGGTGGTGAGGACACTCGGAGGGTGGGATCCTAATGGCCAGAGAACTGAGAAGGAGGAGGTGGCTCAGGCTTCCACTGGGCACCTAACAGTCTGTCACTGAGTCTTGAGGCCAGGCCACTGCTGGGGTCCGGGAACCAAACGCCCGGTGGCCCAGAGGGTCAGGCACTCTGTGGATGGGGGAGCACTTTTCCCAGCCCTTGGAAAAACAAAGAACAGATCGGGTAGTAAAACAAAAGCAAAGGAGACCTGGAAGCACCTGACAGCCCTAATTCATCACGGCCCAAGTTTTTTCCTGTGTTCCCATTATATTTGTTTGTAAAAGTGGAAATCAATTTTGAAGGTAATTTTCTGGAAAGAATGGAAGGGAGGTGGGAGGGCCGGATAAGGCAGAGATGGTAAAAGGAAAAATTTAGGCCAGGCACAGCCCAGGGGCAGCTCTTGGCAAGGTGAAAGAAAATTGCATATTCAATCTCCATCCATGAATCTCCCTCACTGCTGCCCGCCTCCTGCTTGAAAACAATGAAGGCTTTTTCCCAACGCTGGGCAGGGCCTCAGTATCAGCCTCACTTTAACTTCAGGGTCATTAATTCCCTGATTATTGAAGGAGAAGAGAGAGTTGCAGCATCGTCAATTCCAGTGGCACCCCCCTCCCCATGTGATCAGGCACTGGCTGATGGGGGGGTGAGGAGGGGAAGGGTGTCACCCAGGGTGAGGTGAGGAGTTACTTCAGAAGGGGGTGGGGAAAGAGGAAATGGGGGAGCCAGCCGGACTAAGGGGAAGGAAGCCAGGAGGAGGGTGGGAGAAGGCAGCCATTACTGCATACCTCTGTTGTGTTGTTATTGCAAATTAAAAGTAGCATGTTCCACTCCACAGCTATCTTTGGGGAGGGAGGGGCGCCGCCAAGGGAGGTGGGGGATCTTATCATTGCTTCTTCAGCAGACCAGCCGTGGTGTCACCGTGTGAGGTGACATTTGAATTTACAATTCCGCTGAGAAAAGCCATTAATTCACAAATTAACATTTCTCCCTCTCCCTCTCTCTTTAACACTCTCTCCCTCTCTCACATGGATGTGCAAGCAATTGAAAAGACAAAGGAAATAGCCTTAAGGAAGAGACTTTACTGCTAGTCTGTCTGTGCGGAGATTGCTCCCCCTGCTTCCAGAGAGATAAACCAATTACCTGAGCAGCTCAGCTCCTGGCCGCCCGCGGTCCCTCCTTTTGTAGGCTGCCTCCATGGCTGGGTTACCCGTGTGCCTGTATCTCATTAATGTCATCCTGGCGTGCCTGGCCACCAAGCCCTCTGCCCGGTTCTCCTAGAGAAGGTGGGTGAGGGGTACCCCAGGGAGCAGGAGAGGCTGGCCAGGCACAGGACTTTGGTGGAGGCTGGGGGAAGCAAGGAGAAGGTCGGCAGGGGGAGTGCTCCTTGGCCAACTTGCCAGCAACACAGGGAATGTGGATATGCACACCTGCCCTGTGTGAAGTGGAGGCTGGTGCCAGAGCCTCCAATGGCCTTGTGATCCACAGGCAGTGTCTGGCAGAGCCAGAGAGGAACACACGCTCTCCTGGCAGGGAAGGGCTTGGGGAATGTTTGCTGAGTAGGCACTATTTGAGTGGGACCAGGGTCAGTGTGAAGAAATTGAGATAGGAGAGAGTGGTGAGAGATGCTTAGGAAGGCCCAGATAACAGGACGGGACTGCACCACGTTGGTACACGAAATGAAGCTGCACTGATTCTTTCATCTAAACTCAGCACTTGGGCACAGTGATGTCTGTTTACCATCCAGCCACCAAGTGCCCCCCCCCACACACATCCAGTCATCTGATTCCCTACTTAGAGAACCATAAATAGTCCCTAATCCACAGGGGATTCATTCCAAGACCCCCTGTGGATTCTGGAAACCACTAGTAGTAGTCAATCCTATAGGCATACTCTGAGGGTTTTTTCCTGTACATTCATACCAACAATAGACATTTAACTCCTTAATTAGGCACAGCAAGAGATTAACAACAATAGCTACTAACCCTGTAGAACAATTGTGACAATACATTGACTGGAGACCTTTGATCTGATAACTCAGATTGCTACTCAGTGACCAATGGGAGCAACAGGCACACACTGGACAAAGGGACGATTCATACTCTGGCAGGACAGAGTGGGATGGCATGCCATTTCATCATGCCACTCAAAGTTATTTTAAAGTTATGAATTGTTTCTTTCTGGAATTTCCATTTAATATGTTCGGGTCGTGGTTGACTGTGGCGGGCTGAAATTGCAACAAGTGCAGCAGTCAGGGGACACTGATGTGTTCATGCAGGGACAGGGTGGAAGGGGTGCCCCAAGACCATGGGCATGGATGGCAGGGCCTCTGTTTGCTTTGTACTGAATGCTGTAAGAACACATCTGTTGATCAAGGGGAACTGAACCCCTGTAAGTTTTCCCAAGGAGTGGTGCCCTATGGGCTCCTGCTGGGGTTGTGGCTTCACACATCCTATGCTACTTGGCGTGCATCTCAAACTGGGTCTCTCCTGAGACAGGTGCTCTGAGAGATGAGAACCCAGAACTATGTGAAGGTAGCATCTGTCTGGATATTTACCCGTTACTTCTTTAACAAAGTATAGCCCAGGTTTGTTTTCCAGTGAACATTGACGAGCCAGATAACATCCACTCCAGGGCAAGCAAGAGCAAACTTCAAAGCCCCAGCATTTGCTGAGACATACACATTCACACACACACATTCACACACACACACACATACTATGATTGTATCTTCTAAATAACCAGGAAACTTATTCACTGCTCATTTGTAAGGGTGGGGGGCATTTTTCTATCTGAATGGAATCACATACTTTAGCCAAACTCCTTGGGTAGTGTGGCCACAGGCCTGGTGAATACTAAGTTATCTGGGGGTAGGCGTAGGTTCTGTTGATATCGCAGTATTTACCGTGAGCTGTGGGCACACACAGACAACTTGTGTTTTTCTTGGGGGAAGTACTGGAGTTTAGGTATGGCTATGTAGATGAATTTAAAAATGTGTTTGTATAAGTGTCAGCAGCTGTGCAGCATGAGTCATCTTCATTTCCAAGTATTTCATGTTATTCTGGATAAATACTTACATGTAGTTGTGTTTTGAGATTTGCATAAAAGAATACATTTTTTTTTATAAGTGCCAAAAAATAAGAATAGGTAGATTGAACCCACTCCTGGGAAAAGGTGGCTCTGATTTGCAATAGATGGATCCATTGAGGGTCCTTCCAGGCTGCCCCCACTCTTGCCACTTTCTCAGCCAAGGTGATCAATTCCTGTTCCCCACTGCCTTGCCGGCCCCCCTGGGGTACGGGTGTGAGCACCTGTCTAGTTAGAATGCCTTCCTGTTATTCCACTTGGCAAGGCACCTTCCAGGTCTGGGGTAGCATCATTCTCCTTCCTCCTCCCCACAAGGGCACCACGTGAGAAATACGCTGCCTCAGCTCTGCTCTCCTCCCCCATGCAGGCTGTGATGACAGAGGGAGGGGCCAGGCGTGCAGGTGGCTCCCCAGGCTCTGTTGCTCTCCTGGGTGTTTACTCTACACCTCCAGTGGGGAGCTTGGGAAGGGCAGGCCCCTGGCCTGGGGAACCCCTTGCAAGAACAAGGCTTGGGAGAACCAGGTTGGCTGCGTGCGGGAGGGCCAGTGCAGGCATCCTCCAGGGCACCCTTGCAGCCCTGGGGTCCAGCAAGGGAAACCTCCCCACTCTGCCTTTTCTGGGCCCCAGGAGCCTCCAGACCCTGCTTGTTCTGCCCACAGGGGATGAAAAGACAAGGAGAGCTAGGGGGAGGGATGGACCTGGCGCTGGAGCGAGTGGCAGCAGCAGAGCCAGTAATTCAAACCATCCTGACCCTTCGATGAACCCGAACCTGCTGACCTTGACAGCCCAGACAAGAGAGGCCTCACAAACCTCAACCTGCACACGAAGGCCTCGCCTCATCATCCTTTCTTGGGGTCGTGTGGCCCAGCCTCCAGGTGGCTCCTGAAGTCACCACCCCAAGAGATACCAGCATTCCTTCCTCCCCAAGGCACTGCCAGCTCACCTTTGTGCTCATCTCCCTGGGGAGGCTGGCGGGCAGGTGTCTCTCAGGGAGCTGCCTCACCTTTCTTTTCCGTTCCAGGCTGTACTTTCTTGAGAGGGCTGGCTGCTGTGCCTGTAAAGGCTGGGTGCTCACAGGGGCAGGCGTAAACTGTGATCGAGGCAGAGCAGACAAGAGGAGGGAAGCCGGCGGAAAGCAGCCCCAGGAACCTGCAGTAAAGTAAATGCAGTTGATGAAGTTGATGCTTTTCCTCCGAGGGAGAGTTGGATCCCATCCAATAGCCTCCCAGCGCCTGCCAAATGGCTTCTGAAGCAGAGTTCGAGCAGGAGTGTGGGCGAGCCAGTGGCAGAAAGAATCACACACACACACACACACACACACACACACACACATACATACACACACGCTGGGTCACACACATTTCCTCAGGTCCTGGCAGCCTGGGAAAGCTGGGGAAGAGGGGTAAGAATGTGTGTTTAGTAGGAGGCAATTCCAGGAGCACCTTCTCCCTTTCCTCTCCACCTTTCAGCCCTGAGGGAGCATCTAGAGCTGCAGCTCAGGGCAGTGTAGATGGTCCTAGAACAGTAGGTGTGAGCCTTAAGCTGTGGTAAGGTCCAGAATGTGGCACCATTAGGTCTCCCAGAAACCAGCTCTTTTTCCGATGCTGGGCATCCATTTTTTTTTTCTGGCACCTTGATACACACCAAGTAGCTTCTTTGTGGCTGCTGGAGCCAGCTTCTGGAATCTCTTAAGGAAACATGGTTAGAGCTCTGCGTTTTTCATGGGAATTCCAGAGAAATAAACGGCAAGCTAGGTTAGGGCATGGGAACTCAGAGGGGCTCATAAATGAGTTAGAATCTCCGTCTGTCTAGACTCTGCTTCCTGTGTACAAGCATGTAACAGTAGGTGTGTACGCATGCGTGGGCACTAATGTGACATGTAAATGGAATAGGGTCATTGACTGAGAGACGAGGGGAGTTTAGAGGGAAACATGACCCAGGGAAATGTACAGCAAAGACCCTGGCTTAAGTATGGGCATGTGGTAATGCCACATCCTTTCCCCTGTGGCTCCTGAGACAGGTCCCAGCTGGTTAGGTGGACAGAGGTCCATCTTTGGTTTCACTCTGGAAGCTGTGGATCTAAGTTCTCAGGAGCTGGGACAGGGGAGGATGACAGAGGTTGAGTCATCCAAAGGCACGGAATGGAGGATTCTGGAGAAGGAAGTGGAAGGTGGGCAGGGGTTGCTGAGAGAGCAAGATGCCTGGAAGCCAGAAATCGCCAGCATAGAGGGAGGTGGAAGCTGGCAGGCAGTGGCTTTGGCCCTGGTTGCCCCCTGCTCTCTCCTCTGCCCTCCACCCACCTCCACCCTCCCCTATTCCTGCCACACATCTTTATTGGCTCCAGTAATAGTGTTGATTTGCATGTCAGGCAAAGGCTTGCTACACACACAAAAAGAAAACCCCAGCCGTGGCGGTGTGGCAGTGTCAGCTCTCGCTGTTGTTCGACAGTGTAAAATTAAATTAATAAAGCCCCCAACACAGGAAAACATAACAGGAAATTAATGGCCTTTACTGTCGCTCTGATGCAGTCATTTGCAACCCTGCTTTCCGCACCAAAGACTTCATAAATGCAAGCAGTTTCTCTAAACAAGCATACTTAGGGCGGCCTGGTATGTAATTTTTCGCCTTGCTTGTGTCCTTTGAGCTAACAAAGCCCCCTTGCCTCCTGCCTCTGGAGAGACTTCTAACTGGTTCTGGCTTGGGCTGGAACCCAGTGGGGGCTGTGGCGGCCATAAAACCCCACCCATTCCCCTAGATCCCAGGGTGGGCTGAAACTGAGTCCCACAACTAGCCTGCCTTCCCCCACAGCCCTGCTCCAGGGGGAGAAGGGGTCTTGGTTACCTGGGAATTCCTCCAACCCCCTGCAAGGCTCACCTCCCCGTTGCTCCCATGGATCTGTGTGCTTCTTCCCCTGTGCTGGCCTTTATCTTCCTCTTCCTCTACCTATATGCACTCAGCTTCTTTCCATTTTTGCACACCCAGGTCACAGACAGCCCAGCCAGCTGTGCCTGTGTAGCGTGTACCTATGCCATGTTTTCTGTATGTAACCTGGGGGGTGGTCTTTTTCTTTTTGAGGGTGGCTACCTTATTTAAAATGGGAGAATTCAACTGAGTGGAAGTGTGGGTTTCCCCACACCTTTCTCTTCTGTACAGGTTGGTTAGGAAACAGGCCCCTGCTTGAGTGATTCAGAGAACTGAGGGGCTGTGGCCTTGCTCATGTACAAAGATGGGTTATGCTTTCCTCCTGGGGAAAAGTATGGGGCCTGTAGCTCACTATGTTGGGACAAACATCAGGAGCAGACAACCTGGATGTGGACCTCAGGAACCTAGAAGCCACATGGAAAGCAAGGAAGGCCTGCCACCTCAGGCAGCTGTTCATCTGTGCTAGACTACCTCCTAGCCTTGGCTACAGTAGTAGTCCAGGGAAGTGGGCTGGAAGAGTGGAGCGAATGGGACTGGTGCCCAGGAGTGGCTGGGCTGTTTCCAGGGATACCTGCCCTGTGGAGGGAGGCCAGCAGCTGGGCTGCGAGGAGTGACTGGGCAGAGTTCCAGATCAGTATTTTTTTTTTCAAAAGATTTATTCATTTTATTACAGTCAGATATACACAGAGGAGGAGAGACAGAGAGGAAGATCTTCCCTCCGATGATTCACTCCCCAAGTGAGCGCAACGCACTGATGCGCGCCGATCTGATGCCGGGAACCTGGAACCTCTTCCGGGTCTCCCACGTGGGTGCAGGGTCCCAAGGCATTGGGCCGTCCTCAACTCCTTTCCCAGGCCACAAGCAGGGAGCTGGATGGGAAGTGGAGCTTCCGGGATTAGAACCGGTGCCCATATGGGATCCAGGGGCTTTCAAGGCGAGGACTTTAGCCGCAAGGCCACGCAGCCGGGCCCTGGATCAGTACTTTTTTTTAAGGATTTATTTATTTTATTTATTTGAAAGTCAGAATTAGACACACACAGAGATCTTACTTTCTCTAGTTCATTCCCCAGTTGAATTAAAAGGCCAAAGCTGGGCTGATCTGAAGCTGGGAGCCAGAAGCTGGCCTCCCATGTGGGTATAGGTATGTGAGCACTTTGGCCAACCTCCGCTGCTTTTTCAGACATATTAGCAGGGAGTTGGGTAGGAGGAGATTTGAACTGGCACTGTAGGTGGTAGCTTTCCCCACTAGGCCACAGCACTGGTCCCAGAGTTCCAGATTTTCAAGGGGCACCTGGTGTTTCCTGCCACTCGCCATGGAACGCTCCCTTCCAGAAGTCCTGCCTAACAGGCCAGGCCCCTGTGCAGACCCAGGAACAGGCTGGAAATTGCCGTTGTTGTCAGCTCTGCAAGTGTGATGGGAGGGGAGATCATAGGGTTTAGGATCCAAATGCATACGTAGTTGTGGGCTCCATCTCCACTCGGACTTACTCTGGGAACAAGGGCAAATTGCACAACCTCTCTGTTCTAGTTTCCTCATCTTTAAAAATAGAGATGGTGGTGTTTACTGCACAGTGCACTATGTGATGGTAACAAACTACATTTGATGTTGCACCTTCCCTCCTCTCATTCCCTCTGTTCATCCTACCTTGTTTACTGAGCATTTAGCAGACCCCAGGCTGCCCCGGGTGGAGTCTTGTTTCTTGGGGAATCCCCCGATTGTCTTGGTTGCCCATCTCTGAATTCACTCCTGAGGGTTAAGGTCCTTCTTCGGAGAGCCCTGAGCTCTGGAGACAGTTTAGCCAATGCCAGGTACAGTAGAGCCAGGGCCACTCTCCCATCTGGAGAGTCTACATCCATAATGTAGCCTAAGATTACATTCGATTTTTTTAGCAGCCGTGTCGGACTCCAGCTCATATTGAGTTCGTGGTCAACTAAAACCTCGAGATCTTTTTCACATCAATTGTTATCAAGCCAGGTCTACCCCATTCTGCACTTGTGTAATTGATTTTTTTTAACCTAAACATAGGGCATTCCATTTATCCCTGTTGAATTTCATCTTGTTGGTTTGGGTTCTTAATTCTGCCTGCTTAAGGTTATAGGATGGCTTCTGTATCATCATCCACGTAGGGTTCTTTTTTTTTCTTTTAAGAGTGGTTTTTCTTGAAGGAAAGCCACATGCCCACCAGTGGAGAACTCCCTCCTAGTTGTGGTATAAGTGCTTTAGGTACTGTGAGCCCAGCAGCCTTCAACCACTTTACTTTTCTTCACCTTGTCTTGAAAGCTAGGAAAGAAAGTCTCTGCCAAGTGTTGACATTCAGTACACCCACTAAATTTTCTTGATCAATCAGTAAAAAAAAAAAAATCCAGTGTTAGTTGTTGAGCAGATTGAGTATCTGCTGTGTATAAAACGTGGTAGGGACTGACTGACAAGGTAGAGACCACCATCTTGACTTCAAGAAGTTTCTGATCTAGTAGGGAGACCGATGGGCACACATTAGGGTCAAGACCTGCAGGGGGGCAAATGGGAAAGGCCTGGCGGCAGTGCCTTGGAGCCAAGAGCTGGCATTGAGTTAGTGTGCCCCAGCTTGCTCTGGGTGTGTATGCAAAGCCCCTTCTTTCTGGTGCCTGAAATTAATTGTGTAACTCTACCTTCTGGAAGGTTCCCAGAGCCTGACACTGCATTGAGTTGCCCTCAGTCAGCCTTTCTCCCTTTTCCGTAGAGGCTAGCACTGCCTCACTCCTCTGTGGCTTCTCAAAAAATTATCAGCAGCAATTTTAGGACTCCATCTGTTTCCACCTCCCTAACCCCCAAAGGTCCTGACACATGAATGATGTTGGCCTGCAAGAGTTAGCTTAGTGGGCCCACTGGTGGCGAGGGGTCACTTTCCTGACCCCTCCCAGCCCATCAAGGCCCTCTTTTTTTTTTTTTCCTCAGCTTTTACTGGGACTTTGTCTTCCTGACAAGCCCCTGTGACTCTCGTGTCCATCCTGGCTTGCATCCCTCCTTCTGTCTGCTGTGTGCTTTTTATTAGAGAGAGAAAAAATAACTTCCCTCTAACTCTAAGTGCACTGCATACATGTCATAAAATATTTGGAAGAGACAGTCAATCTTTAAAAAAAAAATCCCTCCTAATCTCATTACTAAGAGATTTACCTCTGTTGAAATTTGGCTTAATTCTTTCTGGCATTTTCCTCCTCTCTTTATATGTAACTTTTTACTAGAGCCAGCATGATACCGTATACACAGCTTTATCTTGCTCTTTTCTGTTACCATTACAGAGGGCAATTTTCACATATCATTAAATATTCTTTGAAAACATGATTTTTTAATGGCTGCATAATCTTCCACTATTCGGTGTCCATGTCCTTTTAAAATCTAGGCTCATCATATTTTAAAGCACATCCACGTGTAGCAACAGTGATTTTCCTTAAAGGTCCTCTCTCCACCCCTCCTCCCCCGACTCGTGCACCTTTTACTTCCTTGTCAGGTTGATTCTTTAAGCTTACAGAGGCCCAGTTTTTGTCTCTGTGGGATTGTTTTCCCACTTGGAACTCTGTCCATGGTTTGTGTGTCCACTGCTTTCTTCCATGGGAATCCATTCTGTCCTCCACTGGGGTCCTGCCCAAGCCCCCTACCTGCCTTTGCCACTGTCAACTCCAGATTTCTTTCACTTCTTTCCAAATCCTCATATGCCCCTTTTGAGCAGGTGTGCCTGGTTGGGCAGAAGTACATGAGCCTCAGTGGAGGCCAGGGCCCTAACCATGCACAGTGGAAAAGGACGTAGCCTCCTGAGCTTGTGTCATTGTTCAGTTTTGTGTTCGTTTTTGATATCTGAGGAAAGAACTGGATTAAATTGTCTTCATGATACATTTTGGTTGTGAAATTTGAACAACACTAAATCCAGAGTATCAATTTTTTTTTAAGATTTAGTTATTTTTAGTGGGAAGTCATATCCACAGAGAGAAGGAGAGACAGAGAGGAAAATCTCCCATCCAGTGGTTCACTCCTCAAGTGGCCGTAATGGCCAGAGCCAAGCTGATCCGAAGCCAGGAACTTCTTCCAGGTCTCTCAAATGGGTGCAGGGTCCCAAGGCTTTAGGACATCCTCGACTGCTTTCTCAGGCTACAAGCAGGGAGCTGGATGGGAAGTAGAGCCGCAGGGACGTGAACCAGCACCCATATGGGATCCTGGCACATGCAAGGCAAGGATTTTAGCCAGTAGACTACTGAGCCAGGACCCAAAGTAGCAATTTCTTTGTTGCTCTTTTCTTTCCTTGTTAAAGGTAAGATGTTGAGCAAGGCAATTTGGGAATGTATCAGTCTTTGTGTTTGGAATTCTATTCAACAAATTAGCCAACATCTGTGGTTACCTGCTATATATCAGGCCCTGTACTAGGCTTACAAGGTTGAAAATCATGGGGTCCCTGCCTGTAACATTAGTGATGAAAACAAACATTAGAAAATAACAATAAAAGACAAAAAAAAAAAAGAAAATAACAATAACATATGTTATCTCTCAGCCCACTTTCACAAATGTGTAAATTCTAAATTGATTCTGCCACTTGTTGCTGGAGTAAGTAGTTGGAGATGGTGCTTCCATTTCCATTGCAAGGTGGGGATAATAATAGAAGCCTCCTACTCAAGTTCTTGTGAAAGTGAAATGAGTTGATATGTGTGGAAGTCTTGGATGACTGCCTGGTAGGTGGTAGGCACTTAGGAAATGTTACTGTGAGGACTACATCAGTATGTGTGTGTTAAATGTAGTATCTGAAACTGCAATAAGAACTGGGTCCATTTTGGCAGTGATGATGATGATGGTGGCTAGTGGTGTTGCAGAGGTTTGGTTTGATGGCTGTTGGGACAGAAGGAGGAGCTAACAACCCTCTGATGTGGATTTCAGGAAACTGTGGTGGAAAAGCTCATGGGACTTGTCCAAGGTAGTGGAGTAAGTGAGCAGTGAAACCAGGATCTCACCCAGGAGCTGTCCCTCCAGTCCTGCAGTGTGTTCGGATTACCAGAGCAGTTAGTGTTCCTAGAGGGGGCAAGTGGCTGTGAATAGGCAGGCCTAGCTTCTTGAATGCTCATGTACTCACTAAATGCCAAGAAGCTGGGCTGGGTCAAGGGCATCAGGTGGCTGCTAGGCCTAGAAGGCTGGGCAGACCTACGTTTGCCCAGAACCAAAGCCTTGGGTCACGTATCCAAGGCTTTCTTTATGACCTCTTCTCAAGCCCAGCTTGGGATCGGTGTTGAGGCCTTGTTCACACACCACCCAGGCATCTCCCTAGGTCACTAGGGTGGCCTCCTGGTGCCCCTTCTCCCACACTGCAGCCCCTCCCTCCCCTCCTGGCCGCTTCTCCCCCTCACTGCTCCTCCCTCCTTTCTTCCCCATTTTTTCTCCTCCTTACTCCCTTCTCTCTCTGCTCCCTCCCCTCTCCATCCAGGCCCTGCTGTCACCCTATCCTTGATGTCTAGGGGAGGGGCTGGGCGGGGCCAGCCCTGTGCCTCAATATCTCAAAGCCCACTCCCCATTCCCTGTCAGCAGGGTGGACCCTGCCAGTGGTATGGGTGTATGTGGGAGGTGCCCAGATCTCACAGTCCTGCTAAGCTGCCACTGTGGGGGTGGGGCCGGGGCTGCACAAACGGGCTGCCCTGAATGACAAGCGGGGATATTGATCGCATTCTGAACTCAGCCCAGCCGATAGAAGGTAATTAATGACTCCATTTGCCTCAGTACCAGGGAGAACAATTGAGTTTGAAACTGCAACAACTGGCAGCTGGGGAGACTGGGTTGAGGGGCAGCCTGGAGGTGAGCCCCTCCAAGGGAAAGGGTAGTGTGTGGAGGCAGGCAGAGGTGGCCAGCCAGAATGAACAGGGTCACCCCAACCGCAACTGTCCCCTAGGCCCATCACCCCCTTTCTACTTCTTCCCAGACCAGATTCTCAGCTCATATTCTGTCTGAGGGTGAAGCCTGCTTTTCCCGGCATGCCCTTCGCCAGCTGTGGCAGGGAGCTCATGCAGCAGCCCTCTGTAAGCCATGGCTGCAGCTGGAAGCCTGAACAGGTGGCACCTCGTTTGTGAGTGTTCAGGGCCAGCTTGTGATGATAGCATGCAGAAAATTCCTAGACACTGCGCACTAGGCAGGCAGGTGTGCAGCAGGAAATGGCTATGATGACAACAGTGGTTCCGGATCAGGAAGGCGAGCACCTTGGAGCTAGGTGGCTATGAGTTTCGCTCCTGGCCTTACTCCTCCTGAGTGGCACGATGGTGGGCACAGAATGTTGCCCCTCTGGGCCTAGCTCTTCATCTGACAATGAAGGGAACAAGTACCTGTAAGACTGAATACCTAAATGAATTAAACAGGAAGGACTTGTAACATTGAACAGACTTAACAAATGTAGGCAAAAGCCCTAATAGTGTTTGTTTCCTCTTAGACAGTAAGTAGGATGTCTGTGTTTGGGCTTAGAAAATCAAAGTTATTTATTTATTTATTGCTATACTTATCCAAAACATTCATTTCAGATGTCTCAACCTGCTTCCTGTGAGGTAGAGAGTGGTAGGTGTGGGGAAAGAGCATTCATCCCATCTTGATTTTGTAAATTTGGAGGAGTCTTGGCTGAAGAATGATGTCATTCTGTCTGTTCCTCTCCCCACCTTTTGACCAGTGCCAGGTACCTCTTGTCCCTTAGAGTCATTTCCCCTTGGGATTCCGGGTAGAATGTAAAGAAGGGGCATTTGTGTCCATTGTTCCTGGCCCCAACAGTGTTCATTGACCACCCTGACCCCAGCTCCGGAGACCTCCCTGGGCAGCTCCTCTTAGACTGGGCAGAGGGTGAATTCTGGCGGGGACTGGAGTGTAGACCATGGGAGTGGGGACTCAGCTCCAGGGCAGCCCCGGAATGTGTGGGGGGGAAATAACAGGCCTCAGAGAAAGAGCAAACCCGACCTTTCAGTCGATGCTTTTAGTAACAGATCTAAAAGTAGTTGATTCTTATTAGACCAAGCCTGGACAATATGGAAACATTTACACTGGAAGAAAATGAAAATGGCTCGCAATCAGGAAGTCACCCTGCCTTCATGGCTGTGGCTCTCTTTCAAGGCAAGCTGGTCTCTGACTTTTGGTGGAAATAGGGGCCCCCGTGCTGGGAGCCCCAATTCTGGTGTTAGCTGAGCAGCTGTTACGGCCCATCCGTGGAGCACACAGCTGCTTCTGTCCCAGGTTCCCCAGCCTGCATGCCCCAAGCCAACCACTTCTGCTTCCTTGGTCTGTGCTTTGCCTGCTCTGAGCCTGGGTGTCTTCAGGGAGAATTGAGTCCCTGCCCATCTCAGAGCGTGGCAGGGAGGACCCCCTGAGCTCAGGGCTGTGAAGGCTGTTCAGTGTGTAGCAGATATGAAGCAGTCAGAGAGGGAGACAGTAGGAGATTTGCTCCTGCAGAAAGAATAACCATTTCAGAGCTTTAAGTCAGTGGTTTGTTGAATTTGTTTTATTTATATCCTATTTGTGTTCCAGAAAGTACAACCATGACAGCTCTCTCCTTGAGGGTGCTCACACTGCTGTAGACAGAGCCCCAGCATGGGCTCTGGTTCTGAGAGTCCTGCTACCCAGTTGTGTGGCCTTGGGTAAGTCGCCCACTGCCCACGTGAGCTCCTTTCCTTACTAAAACACGAAGGGTCTGCCCCAGCTATCTGCTGACCATGTGGGTGCAGGCTGAATACACATGTACCTCATGGTTCAGCCTTAGAGCAGGGACAATGTAAAGCAGACAACTTTGGATGCTGCACTCGACGGGATCAAGTGACCCTCAGCTGGTCCCGAGTTTGGCACCTAGGTCATAGAGGTCAAATCCTGGCAGTTGTTGACTAGCCACATGGCCTTAGACAGGCTGTTTGACCCCTTTGCCTCAGGTCTCTTGTCTGTGAAATGGGTATGGCAGTATTTACCATGTTGGAAGGCATAAATGAAGTTTATAAAGCTTGTAAACTGCTCCTTAATAGTGGCTGGGCAGAGCTGGATCCTCCATCCATCCACGTGGGTGTTTGATTAACTCATAGTTCCCTCTACTTTAAACCCACCACAATTGTGTTTTCTAACTATAGTCTAAAGTCTGAAAGCAGAAGAGAATATCAGGGATCCAGATGGTTCCAGAAAGCCCAGGACATGCACATCCTCCATCTCCACACCAGCCATTGTGGTTTGGGGAGTCTGAAGGAAGAGGCCTTCTCTGGGCCCCGTTCTCAGGCAGCCTCTGCCAGCTGCTCTGCCTGGCAGCTGTGCAGCTCCGAGTTCAAGCTCAGCTTCTACCTGTTCAGCAGGTAGGGGGAGGTGAGCAGTTTGATGTTGCTGGGGCAGATGGCCCACAGGGAGCTGTTGGAGGCTAACAAACAGTGGGAGTGAGTGCAGAGCTCATGCACGGGGTCTTCCATGCTCTGTGATAGCCAGGGACATGGGTGACATGCCTGGTGGCTACTGGTGTCCTTGAAACCAGGCCAGCCAGGTGATCACAGCTCTAAATGCTTCTCAGGAGAGTCCCACTCAGTCGGTCCTTTATCGTTTATCAAGTCCTTATTGTGTGCGCGGGTGGGTCCTGAAGCTACAGAAATGCTCCAGTCCTGGTCCCTGGCCTCTTGGCTCGAGGGGGCGGGTGGATGGCAAATCTTCCATGGGGTGGGTAGTGTTGGGTAGTGTTGCTTACTACCAACCTGTCTCGCTCTGAGACCTGGGCCAAGAGCTCCTTCTGCCAACGCCTGTGGTGTGCAGCTCCATCCAAGGATGCTCCAGCCATTCTCTGGGCCGTCACCCTGAGGATCTGCCCCAGCAAAGTCGCACCCTGAACACCCCCTCCATGGTCCTGGGAGGGGCCTGCAAGTGGTCAGCGCTGCCTGACAACTGCTTTGTTTTCTTCTCTGCCTCTCCTCAGCATTCTCCTCCTCCTTCCCTTTAAACCCACTTTCGCCCAGGCCTTGGGCTGCCCTCCAGAGCTGGGGAGTCAGAGCTGGCCCCTCCCTCTCCCGGCCCTCCTGGCCTCTCCTCCTGGCACCTTCTGACCCAAGGCTGTTCCCAGACTCCCTCCCTCTCTCCCAGTCTGCCTCTCTCCAGCCCTCAGCCCTCCTTCCATCCCTTCCCCACAGCCAGAGAGCCATGACCTCCTCCACAGAGAGCTGCTGGTGAGAGGGCCTGCCTCCCTGCTCCCACCACTGCCCTCTCTGCCCCCACCCCCCGGAGGCCCATCTCCGCACCTCCCTAACTTTCTTTGTGCCTCTTCTCCATTCTTCCTCACCCTGCTGGCTGCCTCCTTCCTTCTCTGGGGGTTGGTTGGTGCCGCTGTGCGTCATCACACCACTTTGTTTGCCCACTCATCCAGCACCCACCTTCTCCTACCCCCCGTTCCCCATCCTATTCCTCCATCCCCACCCCCTACTGCCACCTCTCCCAGGAGCAGGCTTCCTCTGCCTTCCACTCCCCACCCTCCCCCTATCTCACCATTGCTGTCTCAGTAACCTGTCTTACCACTGGTGCTGGGGTGGGGGTGTGCCGAGTATACAAAAAAATAAATAAATAAAAAGGTCAGTGAGTGGAGGGAGCAGCAATAACCCCTAAAACAGTACTATCAGTGGAACATGATTGATCAATTGAATTCCATAGCGGCTGAAAAATGTGGGATTAAGTAGTGTATTATACGCACAATGAGTTGAGGCATGATGTTCATTTCAAGTTCATTTCGCCGGCCTCTGCCACCAGATCAGGCAATCAATAGGGGCAGCAGATATCATATATCACCTCTCTGCGGGCTGGGGAGAGAGCACCATAATCTCTCGCAAATTTAGAGTGACAGATTTGTCAAGATCTGAAGGGCCCTGAATAAATGAAGGCAGAGAGACTCCTCCAGCCAGTGACCTGAGGACAAAGCTCCGGCTCAGCCCCTACACACACACACACACACACACTGAGTGCCCCACACTCACAAATGCACACTGTGCTCCCAGTGCCCATGTGGTGACACGGCAGGTGACATGGCAGGAGCCACACACAAAGACACAGCTGCCTGTCCCCCTCCACCACACCCTGCCATGGCAGGTTTTCCTTGGAAGAGAACAGGGCTCCAGCCAAAGAGAACCGAGCCCAGAGACCACGCACAGAGGACTGCCTGAGCATGTGGGCGCTTCCTGGAGAAAGAGGTGGGTTCCAGAGGCAGGGAAGCTGAGGGCAGTGACACATACACGCTGTGCTGCCAGCTCATGTCCCACTCTGTCGTGTGCACACGCACGGCCTTATTTCTTTGTGCATGTGCAGGGACGTGTAAGTGCCTGTGCTGAGAACACTCACCCCAAAGGGAGGGATAAACATGGCGCACCCCACTCATGAATGGGAGACGGAAAACCATTCTGGAGCCTTACCTGGAAAGACCAGGGAGCTTTGTGCCTGTAGGAACATAGGCTACCACCAAAGTTGCCTGTGCCAGCTGCCCTCAGCCTTGAGCTCAGTCTTGTCTTCCTCTCTTTCTCTCTCCCTGTGCATACACAAATATACGCACACATACACTCTCTCTGCTCTCACACCTTCTCCAGAAGACAGTGTAGATAGAGGATGAGGGAGGTCCCTTTAGGAAAGCAAGCCCCATGCTCCATCTGGGAAGCCAGTGAGGGAGGTTAATCAATATGTAATATTTTCTATGGTCTCCCGAATGATACTGTACGGTGTTACTGTATATAATGCAATATTGATTATATCATATCGTATAATCACCTATAAACTGATATATATAACAGTCCCAGAGGAATATCCTGGGGCCTTTGGTGCAGGCTGGCCCCAGGCCCAAGGCTCCCCAGCAGGTCTTGGGCTAAGGGAAGCCAAGGAGCTGGCAAGCTGGGACTGGGTTGGGAATACCCAACCTTCATCCAGGAGAGTTGCAGGTTGGGCATTCAGGGAAAAGCAGCTGAGCAGACACTCAGTCCACTGGAAGCGGATTCGAAGGGGACCTGGAAGTAGAAGGCAGGGATGACAGAGTGGGGAGACTCTGATGCAGACAAGATCAGCCCATAGTCCTGGGGCAGTGAGCACCATCTTGGCCCTTCTGTCCGGAGCAAACCTCAGCTCCCAGGGAGAACCTGGGAGGAACCCAAAAGATGGCTCTGCACGCAGCTGGCAGAGGCTAGCCATAGCAAGAGGCTAGGAAGGCCAGGCCCTCCTGCAGCACTCACCAGGCCCCCTGCAGGCTCAGCCCCAGGGCGGCTGCTGAGCTCCTAAGACCTCTCTTTCATCCCATGGTGTCTCAGGCCTGGCCCAGCCCCACAGAGCACCTTAGACATGCTCTTGGAGCCCTCTCTCATGGCGGGGAACTTAATTATTTCACTCCGTTCCCGTGTAACACTCAGCCTTGAGATTGTATGATTTCAACCCTTGGAATCAGTGGAACTGAAAATCATCTTGGAATGGATTCAATTTTCCACAGGCTCGCTGATACCAGCCTGAGACTCCCAGCTCCTGTTTCAGGCAGGTGCAGGGGCCAGGTGCCTGGGAAGATTGTCCCGAGGGGTCCTTCTGTCACCTCACCCCGCTCTGTCCAGTCATTCCTGACCTCTCCCTGTGACCCCCCCACCCCAGGTCCTCAAGAGGCTCAGGCTTGCTGGGTCAGGTCTCTGAGACATGGCCAGCACCCCCACCCTTCCACAGCCTAGTAACTGCAAGTGCAGGGTCCTGCAGGAGCACAGACCTCCCCACTGAGGACCAGAGCTAGGGCCCACCCTAGCTAGCTAGGGCCCACTGTGCTAGTCCTGAGTCTGGCCTGGCACTAATGCCCCAAGTGTCCGTGTGTTCTCCAGATGTATCGGAGGGCTCAGTTCCCAATGGAGACTCCCAGAGTGGCGTGGACAGTTTGCGGAAGCACTTGAGAGCTGACACCTTCACTCAGCAGCAGCTGGAGGCTTTGGATCGGGTCTTTGAGCGTCCTTCCTATCCTGACGTCTTCCAGGCCTCAGAGCACATCAAGTCAGAACAGGTGAGGAGGGCACTGCCCACTTGGAAAAATGGAAAGGAGCTGAGCACGTCAAGGTCTCCTGAGAGCAGCACCACACATGTTCCATACAGGCATCCGTACCTGGGCTGCATGAATGTGTTTGCACCAGCCCATCGTGGCAGAGTTAGGGAAAATCAGTATGGCATGCCTATGCTAATTAGACATGACCAGAGTTCTGGATGCAAAAGTCTGACCTGGAATAAATGCTATCTTAGTTTCTCCATCCATAGAATAGAGGACCTGGATTTGAGATTTCCCAAGTCTCTTCTAGTTCTGAAGTTCCATGGCATGGAGCACTCAGAAATGTCATCTCCGTATGTCTCCTCATTTTCTGCCCTGGGGGTCTTTAGAAACTCCAGGCAGGCTTGTGGCACCCTCTTTGCCCAGTATCAGAAAGAGCTGGCCTGTGCCTGCCTCCTGCTCCCTACCCTAGCTACCTGGTGTGATCCCCAGGGAGGTGACAGCCTACCCCCCCACACCCAACAAGGTGGACAGAACAGGTTGGAAAGTAGCCTGGGACATACAGTACATAGCCCAGAAACTAATCTCTGGCTTGTGGCTTTCATCAGGGTGCTGACATGACCACTTCCACCTGCCCCTTCCCGCACGCACAGTACATGTTGCCGGCAGTGCCACCCCCTCAGCTGAACAGAGCCAGTGGTATGTGCTGCCTGCAGGTCACCAGCTCAGCCTGTTGCCAGCACACCTCAGTGATGGGGCATGCTGCCACCCATCCACATTTGCATGCACACACGGCCTAAGCTGGAGCCACAGCCCACTGTGACACCACCCACGGTGCTTGCCCATGCACACACACACACACACGTGCACACCAGCAATTCCGCTCTGAGACTCCACCAGCTCACAGTCGCTCGCCTTTCTCCCCGCCCGTCCTTTTATCCCATAAGCTGTTTGTCTTCATAAAACAAAAATCAAAAGTCTTTTTAAGGTGCCCTGAGCCATAAACCAACAAAGGAGGAGCCGGCCAAGGCGGGCAGCTCGGTGCCCCCTCCCTGAGTCCCCGGCTGTATTACAATGAATAACCTTTATTTACTTTCATTAGACTATTAAACACCAGCACAGTCATTTTTCCCCCTGAAACTCGGAGCAGGGCCCATAAAGCAAATCCGAAGCCTAATTGAGTTCATTTTAATTTCTCTCCGATCACAGCGAATTACTCTGGTGATAAATCAGGGGGCAGCTTCACCCCCAGTAGAAGGCCTAATTTGCAGCTAATTACAAAACTGATTTCTACAGGAAGATCAATACGAGAAGGAATTGGAAATGACGAGGCAATCCCGTCCAGCCAGGGAGGGGAGGGGGTCCTCTGGTGGGGGGGCAGGAAACGGAAGGGAAAAAAACGGACCCGAAAGAGCAGAAAATCAGTTTTAATTTAACGTAATATTAATCAGAGCAACTTTTCCTGCTTTGTGCAGGCTCCAGGCCTGCCCAGCTCTGGGGTCTGGCTTGGCGGTGGCTGCAATAAAAAGGCAATTACCCAAGGGTTTCGGGCAGGACACCCTTTCAGAATCAATGGCTGGCCCCCTCCCACCCTTCTGTTGGCCATGTGGACTCTCCCCCTCCCCAATTTCATACCCCAGTGCACAGGCAGAGCACGAGGGGCCCACGGGGCTGTCTTTGTTTGTTTTTTGAAAAAGGGGCTCCCCTGCCCGATCAGTGAGTCCAGCAGTGCCAGCTGGAGGTCCCCCAAGGCCTTTCCCCTGTCGGGGTTTGCCCCTCCTCCCCAAGGCACCCTATGCCAGGACCACCTGGATGCCACACCTCCTGAGCACAGGAGCCCCCAAATATACTCTGTTCCCCCAGCCGCCATCCCCAGGGCTTCTCTGGCAGGAAGTATAAAGGGTAGTTGAATAACTACGCAGGTAGGCTACACCTCCTGCCCCCACCTGCAGGATACTCCCGCCCCTGCTGCTCACCACTCCCTCCGCCTGGCCCTGTCCAGCTACCCCATCTGGGAGGGCTGCCTGTTCCCGTTCCTCCTTCCCATCTGCACTCCAGGCCCCGCCTGTGCGTGCACATCAATAGCGAGCTGTCGCGTTTCTCTCTCCTCCCAGGGGAACGAGTACTCCCTCCCAGCTCTGACCCCTGGGCTTGATGAAGTCAAGTCGAGTCTATCTGCGTCCACCAACCCCGAGCTGGGCAGCAACGTGTCAGGCACGCAGACATACCCTGTGGTGACCGGTAAGGGGGTTTCCGGGCGGGTGGGAGCATCTTGGCCCATGCCATCTGGGGCCCAGCGTGACAGGTGGGACCCCCTGCCATGATCTCTGGAGAGAGAACACCTTCAAAACCCACGCTGCACCTTGAACAGATGTGCAAAGATGTGGGAAGGAAAAAAAAAACTCATTGTCGGGGTGTGTCGGCTCAGGCCAGAGAAAGCTAAACCATTGGAGGGGCTGCATGCGGTTTCTCTCTGTCTTCCTGCCTCTCTCGTTGCCTTTCCTTTGCCTCCTGCAAGGTGCCCAGCTTTCTGAGCCCCATGTGCAGAGTGCCAATAGCCCGGGCTGGCAAGAGGGGAACGGGAGTGCTTGATGTCCAGCCTTCATGCTCTTGTAACCTTCAGACTCCTGGGAGAGCCATCCTCTACTCCTTCCAGGCAGCACAAGAGGCAGTGGCTTTGGGCATGAGGATGTGGCACCCAATTATAGGGAGTTCTGTGCTGTTGTCTCTTTCCTGTCGCTGTTTCTCAGAGAAGTCACTGAGGTCAGATCTCAAGGCCAGGTACCAAATACAGGGTCAAATACAGGAGACAGGAGCACCATGACCAGGAGTCCCCAGGAATCAGCAGTACAGACAGCCAGGGTGGCCATGCAGCGTAGGGCCCAGCAGCCGAAGCCTCAGGTCTCAGAGCTACAGGCGGCAGAAGGTTTTCCAGGCCAGGAGAGTGCCCAAGTGGGAGAGACACACATTGAGGTATTATTAAAACTCGTGTAATTATTCTGAAGATGCTAAAGCCAATGTGCTGTTTGTTCCCGGGAAATGGGAGACTGGGAAGGGTCTTTGTGGGGCCTAGGAGACAGTGAGACATTAGCTGCCATGCGTGGCAAGTGGAGGTAGCCTGCGACCTGACAGCAGGACTGTGAGCAGCCAGCATTGCAGCAGGGAGCCCAGGGTAGACCTCCTGCTGTAGGATAGGGGCCCCAATTGTGACGTGGCATCAAGCTGAGCAAGGCCCATGCCTGAAGTGAGCCCACCTCCACCTGAGGCAGAGGAGAGCCTGGGGTTTCTGGAAAGGGATATCCTAGTCCAACTGTTTGCAGCCTAGGTGGAGTTGGACTCTAGGGCTGGGGGTTTTGTGGAAGCCTTGGGCAGCTGGACTGGGCTTTGGGGAGTGGTGCACCATTCAGGACAACCATGATCCAGTGGCGCTTGGCAGCAGCCCTCTGCAACCACATGCAGAAGCTCCCTGACCTGCTTGATATGTGGTCAGGCTGTCTCTGTCCTGGCCACTGAGAGGCCTTGTGGTCAGCTCCCACAGTGGCCCTGGGCCACTGGGGAAAACACAAAGCCAGCAGTCTTTTCTCTGACCCAGCTGTGCTGCCCCATGCTTGGGAACTTCCTGGAGTGGATACCCTGGCCTTGGGACCCGGTTGCCACTGCAGGAGACCCTGGGCCCTGGCCAAGATATGCCTGCACCTTGCTCAACCCCCTACCCGCTTCTCTCCCATCCCTTCCCCCCATGGCCCTGGAACAGTCCCAGCTCAGCCTGGGAACATCTCCGGCTGATCCATCTGGATCCAAGTGTGAGAAAAGTTCATTTCAGACCCAGCTTGACATTCCCAGGTGGCAAGTTAGCACTAACATCTCAATCTGTATGCGACATTTCAATCAAGCGAAGAGTAACAAAAGCAGAACCATTAACATTCGGAGCTGTTCACCAGTGGTAATGACGGGGAAACTCGCTCAGAAACTGGAAATTACCAAAAAGAGAGAAGTGTGTGGTGAGGTGGGGGAGGGGCAGCAGAGTGGGGGCAGGGAGTGATGTTTTCCACATTGAGGCCAAGATCCAGTGTTTGGATTAATAGCGCCATTACCCGAGAAAGGGCTGCCAATTACGCTCATTCTTAAAATGTTTTTGCTGGCAATTAAACGGCTGCAGCTATTGATCTTTGTTGATTTTATGTCCTCCTAATTTGCATAATCTATTAAAGATGAATGATTCATGATATGTTTATCATGGGGACAAACAGAATTTGCTGGAAGTACTGTCAAGGTGAGAAACCGGTCATTTCCCAGAGCCCTCAGGAGCCATCTCAGGAGTGGGTCGAACCCATGGGCCTGCAGGTAGCAGGGAATGGAGAGGCCAGAACAGATTCAGAGGACCTGAACTCTGAGTTCTAGAAAGATGGTGGCATCTGTGAGGGAAGGGCTTGGGTTGATCGTGTTGGTAGGAGTTGCCATCACAGTCTTCAAGAGCTTGTGTGGTTGGTGGTACAAAGAGCTCCGCTGCCTTGATGGAGGAAGTGGAGGCTTTCAGGCAGGTAGGTGACTGAACAGATGTGTGCTGCAGATGAGGGCAGAGCCTGATCAGGATACACCCTTTGGGCTGAGGGCCCCCCTCATTCCCCACCCACGGGCACCTGTGAGGACAGCCAGGATGCATTCCCTAAGGGATGGGTCCTGAGGAAGCCGGCCTGGAAACCCTTGTCCCTGCCTGAAGAGCCGGGGGGCCTTATTGAGATTCCTGCCACCTCCTGGCACTGGAAACTGATTGCAAACTTCACCAGCCACTTGATGCAGCTGTTCCACAAGGTCAGGGCTGAGAGGAGAGCAGCGCCTGGCCTATTGTGTGGAGGAGCAAGGGAGACGCAGCGGGCCAGGACACAGCTAATCACATTGCAAGCAAAGGTGGCTGCCACAGGCCCAGGCTCAGCCCGATAGGCTCCCTTCCTTGCCTTCCGCCCCTGGAACCAAGGAGAGAGACGGATTTTTCTGGGTGGCGTTTGTGAGTTCTGTCGAGATTTTAATTTCACTGCATCACAACTCAGCAAGCTGCCAACTCAAGCTGGTTATTTAAATTTATCACCCACTCTCCCTTCCGCTGCTAGGCTGCTCGGGCTCAGCAGCATCTCTCCTCTCCAGCCCACTGCTCTGGGCTGCTGGTCTGGAACGCAGCTGAGTCTCTCCTAAGTGATAAGGGAGAGGGGGCCGGCCAGATGAGAGGGGGGAATTGGGGGCATGCTGGCTGCTGGCTCCCATCACCTTCCTACCTCAACCAAAGGCCCATGGGGGCTACCCTCACCCCCCTCAGAAGTCCCAGGACCCTCTAGAGCAGGGAAGAGATGAGCAGCCTTTGTCCCTTGGCTCCCGTGGCTGCTAGCAAGGACAGTGTCTCTCCCAGCAGTCCCTGCCACACCCCTTCCTCCAAGTGCTTGGCTCAGCTGCTGGAGTCCATAGTGAGAGAGGCACTTATAGAGATGCAGCCAGCATTCCCAGTGCTGCTGGAGATGCTCCTGGGCATTTCTGAATGCTCTTGGCCAGATCCAAGCCCACATGAAGGAGCGAGCAAGCTTCCCATAGCAGAGCCCAGGTAGGCTGAGGGTCTGCTGGAAGAACTGCACCTGTGAGAGATTGAGGCTGGCACACAGGAGGCCAGCCCTAATTGGGGATGTCAGTGTTGTGACTACAGGTGGGAAACAGGACCTCAGGCCCCCGAGAAGCAGGAAGTTGGCAGTGAGAAGTGCTCCGCATAAAACTGGGACCAGAACAGGGACAGTGCTGGCCCAGAAATGGACATACACAGACTCATCCCTGTGGCCCAGGAAAGTAGGGGAGGGAGAAGCTGGGAGAAACAGACCTCCCCAACCCGACCCTGGATCCAGGTGGAAATTTAGTTTTTTTAAAGATTTATTTATTTTTAGTGAAAGGCAGATTCACAGAGAGAAGGAGACAGAAAGATCTTTCATCCACTGATTTGCTCCCCAAATGACTGCAGTGGCTAGAGCTGAGCTGAGCTGAGCTGAGCTGAGCTGAAGTCAAAAGCCTCTTCCAGATCTCCCACATGGGTGCAGTGTCCCAAGGCTTTGAGCCATCCTCTACTGCTGTCCCAGGCCATAAGCAGGGACCTGTATGGGAAGTGGAGCAGCTGGGACATGAAAACAGCACTGAGCCCCAGGTGCAAATTTATACTGTGGTATGTATGTACATGACAAAACCCATGCTAAGCCAAAAGCCAGCAGAAACAGCAACAGATCCTCTGTGGGGATGTTCTGCAGCCTAGGGTACCACAGGATTCCCCCAGGGGAAAAGATAAAAATGCACTCACTCTAAGAAGACACACAATTATGTGAGTGTGCACCATGGCAGGGGTGAGTCAGTGGGCACCCCAACAACTGGGGTTAGCCAAACAATCCAAGTACAGGTGCTCAGTAAGCATACTCAGCATGCGCAGCCTCAGAGAGCCACGAGGATGGTTTTAACTTCATCCCAGATCCTGATCCCCCAGGCCCTTCGCCCATCACTGCTGGGAGAATGGAGCACAAAAAGGGCAAAGAATGATGCTCAGCCCTGAAATTTATTGTTTGGGGGTCTAGAAGCCCTGTGAGGCAGCTCTGGAAGTAGAGGCTGTTCCTGGCTCGTCCCAGCTTCTAGAGTCTGTTAGCTAACGTCTGCACGGTAGAGAGCTGGGCACAGGAGCAATTCTTGCTCTCGAGTGGCGCAGGGTGGGCCAGGGGATCCTGATCGGCTTCCTCGCCCTGGTAGCAGGAGGTGATTCTGTTTCAGAGTCTGGGAGAATTCTTCCTGGTGCCTGGATGAGGAAGCCCCATTTAAGGGAGAGGGCAGGGTGCTGCCTAGGAGGGACGTGCAGAGCAGGTCGGTGAGCTGAAGTTCAAGGCTGAGCAGCAGGGCTGATCATGGAGGCCTGGATGCCCTGCAGAGCAGTGTGGGCTCAACTTCGGGGGGCCGAGGTTGCTGGCTGTTTAGTAGCTCTACTTCTTTGCCCAGCTCCGAAGTGGTCAGTGAAGGAGTTTCTAGGCAGGTGGAGGTGTGGACCCTGGGAAAAATCCTCCTCCACCTCCTCCTTAGAGAGTCCCCAGAACTGCCAGGGACCGCCTCTTTCCTGTGGTTAACAACACCCTTCCCAGGCTTCCTTCCATAAAACAAATGGCCCAGCCCTTGGCCAGTCCTTAGGGGAGGAGACCTGACAGAGGCTTGTCTGGGCCCCCAAGTCCCTGATGGGCTGCAGGAATTTAAGGCACAGACACCAGAGCTCCTCTCCTGCCCAGAATGGAGGAGACAAGGGCAGCTTTGGGCAGCACAGCAGCCCAGCATGGAGCTCTGCGCCCAGTCAGACCGAGGGCTTCCGCACATTCCCACAGGCCCAGAGCTTCCCTGTGGGTTGAGAAGGCCCCAAGAAGAAAGGCTGGTGTCCTCCAGACCTCCAACCCCATCCCCAAGGACTGTGAGCTGTGGGACCTCAGCTCTGATTTAATTATGGGGCATTTCCATAGCGATGAGACAGTGATAGATATACATGTGCCCAGGGCCTGCAGCCTAGCCTATCATTGCAACAGGCCTCCTGCCTGTCCTGCATCCATTCAGCCTCTTGAGGATGGGATGTTGAAAAGAAGATGCAGTGATCCACACCAGGGCTTAGAGGGTCTGGCCAAAGTGAGCAGAACAGCTGAGCAGCTGCCTCTGCAGCCCTTACCCCCTGGCCACGCCTATGCCCACCAGCCGTGCTGGAGGCGAGGGGCTGTCCTCTGCAGGGAGGGTATCATGGTAGAAGTTGGTGGGGTGCAGAGAGGAGAAAAGTCTTGAGGAGCAAAAATCTGGAGGCATCTTACCAACTGTGTCATTCTGTGGTCATCTAAGCTGAGCTCAAATTTAGTTCATGACTAGGATTCTGCTTCTCCTCACCTCTGCCCTGCATCCCAGAGATCCAAAAGGCTGAACACACCAAGTGGACGGCGCTTGTCCCTCTGCAGGATAGGCTCACCAACTTGCTTAGCGATCACAGGCTTGTCTGGATCAAAATCAAAATGTTTTCAAGAAGTCGGGTGATGTTTATTTCAAGTGTGAGCAGGAGCCAACTCCAGCCTGACAGAGGGGCTGCCTGGTGGAGAAGGCTGGACATGGCTGCCATGGTTAGCTGGGCTGGAGGGAGCCTTCTGGCTGCTCAAGGTGTTATTCCCAGGGATTTGGAGGTATCCTTACTGCAGTTCTCCAAAAAGTGGACCACAATACTAAGCTCATTTACACCATGATGTGACATGTTTTTTAAGGAAAGGTTAGCTTAATAGAGTCAGTTAAGCCAACCTTTCCTGAATGACCAGAGACCCTTATAGCGCCCAGTGCCCTTGAATGTCACAGGTGCATATTGGGACAAGTGGTTTGGAAATGCCCAGGGGACCTCACAGTCAGCAGGTCCAGACCTGAGAGCTAGCCACACCCCCAAAGGGAGACCACACACACACACACATACACACACACACACACCCCTCCCCTGGTGGTCAGAGTCCCTCCCTCCTTCCTCCACTCTCTTTTAGCCTCAGGACAACCGAGTCAGGGCTTTCTTCCCCAGCACTAAGGCAGAGGCAAGCTCTCGCTGTCACATCAGGAATCCTGCCTGCGGTGGCTGGGCTGGCGGTGGGCTGGGCAGAGGAAATCCTGCAGCCACTCGGCTCGGAGAGCAGCCTAAGGCGCCTGCAGCTTAAGTGGCCGTTTTCCTTGGGATTAGGGTTTCACTTACAAAGAGCGCCTGAAAAACGCTGTGCGCTCAGAAGGATTAGAGCTGACAGCCAGTACTCTCAGAGAAGAAAATAAAGCCAGAGAGGAACTGGGGGCCCTGGCGTATCGAGAGATTGTGCAAACAGGCTTAACCTCTGCCCATTCAACACAGGAGCTGGCCCACTCTGAGCCCAGCCTGCACAGAGTGCTAATGCCAGCCAGACTCCTGCCTCCAGCCAGAGAAGGCAGCAGGGCGATACAACCTGGGAGCACCTTGGTTTTCTCTACTAGAAATGAGAGCACTGGGCTAGAAGGCAGCCACATCCCCTCCCAGATCTTGGACTATGGGATTTTCCCAACACTCCCAGTCTTATTCCAAGATCCCCAGCTGACATCCCTAGCCACCGTCCAGTTGGGCTGGAAAGTAGCTGCCCCCCCGCAGACTCCTAGGCCAGTAGGCTGCATAGTGCTGATGGGGACAGCATGGTGCCTATGCCCACATGGTTGGCTACCCAGGTGCAAATCTTGCAGAGTCCAGGCAGGACCCCTGCGTAGGGCACCCCGGGATAAAAAGTCAGTAGGTGGCAAAACCAGCTAGGAGAGCGGCCACACTGAGCTGTGGGCACAGCCCCCTCTACTGGAATCAGGAGCAGCTAAGCACAAGGCCGAGACAGCATCTAGGGCTGGGGAACTTAACACAGCCCCTATGCCCCAAAGGCAGAATCGAGAAACCTGTGAAATCAGATACAAGACAGTCTGTAGAGAACTCTTTTTCTGTCCTTTCAAAGCTCCTTTTATAGATGTGAAGTTCGCTGCATTGGTGCATCATGCGTCAGCCCAATTGATCATCAAGGGGCCATCTTGGCACAGTAGGCGTGGAGGTGCAGTTTGTGCAGGCGGCAGTTGCCAACTTAATAACCATCCTCTTCTTCGTCTATAAATGCTTGTGTCAAACGCAGGCACATTCGGCAAATGTGAGGAACGCTAATGTCTTTATCTCCACTACCTTATAAGAAGCAGACAAAACTTGAGGATAAGATAGTAAAACAATAGTGATGTGTTCTGGCCTTAGGGTCTTCTTGAGTGTCAAGTGGTTAGCAAAAGAGCTCATTTTTGCAGAAAGATGCTGTGGAAAAGCCGCTCTAAACTTGGTGAATACCACTTTTGCTGTATAAATCTGTGTCTAATAAGTCTTGTGGTTGGCACCGAGGCGGGCGGTGGTTTCTGCTTCTTCGGTAACTTCCTCTTTATTACTGCCTTGGTCTTCGGAATGCTAATGTTCTCCTATACCCAAAGCCAGCCCCTCTACTGCTTCCAATGTTGCCTCACTGCTTCTTGAATCATCTTGCTTATTGATGTGATTCAAAGTGTCACCAGCAAATCAGAGGTTCTCTTAATTTTTTTCTAAATGGTGCTTATCCATTTTTGAGTCATGAATTTGAGAATATGATAAAAGCTATATACCCCAAAAGATATGCATATACAATGCATAGAGCACATTGTGTGTAGTTTCCCTTTTTCTCCTAAAGTGCTCTGTCACTTGGTCCTATGGGCTCACTGAACCCAATTCAGAACCCTCCTTTGTGAGACATGCAGGAAGCTGAGGATGCCACAAGCAAGAAGCAGCAAGGTGCTCCGCCGCAGAAAGGATGAAGCTTTGCAGGATCCCATGTGACTTTCCTAGTCCAAGTCCCTATCTGTTTTCCAGGTCTACAGAATTGTGTTCTAATTTTTATTTATTTGAGAGGCAGAAAGAGAAATGCAGTGTAATCTGGGTGTCCCGCATAGGTGGTAGGAATCCAACTATTGGAGCCATCCCCCGCACCTCCCAGGGTTACTGTTAGCAGGAAGCTGGAGTAGGGAGCCAGAGACAGGAGTGGAACTCAGACCCTCTAACAAGGGACACGGCCTCCCAACCAGTGACTTCACCACTCAGCCCAGTGCCCACGGGGGCTAGCATTGTCTGAAAATGTTACAGAATCCATTCCCAGATGCATCGTTTGTTCCATAGTTCTGTAGATTTTGGGATGTGCTAGCTGTAAAATCTTAGACTTGACTCCTCTGAGTTACAGATTCTCAACCCTAAAATGGAGGTTAGTAACAGAACACCATCACAGAGCTGATGGGAAGGTTAAATGAAATAAATACCCTCAGAATATTAAGTACAGTGCCTAGGGTCTGGTAGAAGCTGCACACCAACTGGTTCTGGTGCAAGGTGAAGCACAACTCTGCCCACGGATCTTAAACCCGACCAAGGAGATGGATAATCTGGTGGCCACATTTTGCAGAATTCTTAATCAAGCCCTCTGCTTGGCTCCTCCCTGCGCTTGGGAGAGTTGCTGCACTGGGGTCCTCCCGAGCTGTTGATTTGCTCTGGCCCATTTGGTAAGGAACGCCTGACAAAAGCACACTGTCTGATTCCAAGGTGGTGATTGCTGTAGAAATTGGCTTTAGAATCTTCAGGGACTTCTGCAGTTGAGCAGGGAAGACATCCTCATCAAGTACAGTGCTTCCAACACTTCTGGAGACTTTGAGAGTCTCGGCTACTACTGTGTCGTGAAGTGCCTCTGCGCAGCAGAACATTCTCAGAGGAAATGAAAAGCTTTCTCCAGCGAGCTTTGCTACTGCCTTTCCGTGTCAGTGTTCCGTTCTTTGTGTCCTTTTTCTCTTGCCTCATCTGAACGCTTGCTGTGACCTGAGGAGATGTCAGGTTGCTTCTCTATCTTTTCCTTGGCTCCTCAGCGGTAGGGCGTAGTGGGGCACCTCTGGTTCCACAGTGTCATGAGAAGGCCATGTGGCATAAGCGAGGCTTCAAGCGTTGGCTCTGTCCTTTATGAGCTGTGGAGCCATGGGAAAGCACGCCCCTGCCACTCCCACCCCTCTGTGTGCTTCCGGTGTCTCACTGGTGAAATAAGGAAATTAGACTGACCACCTGGCAGGCTCTTCCCACCTGTGTCGTCTTGGAAAAGGCCACCGACATGGAATGTCCATCTTCTCGTGGTAAAAAAACAGGGTGTGGGCTGTGAGGGATTCAATCTGGTGTTGTTTTCATGGTAGTGACATTGTCAGTGAGCAAAGCAAAGACTTCACTACTCCCTGCCTTCTGCCGGATGGCACATAGTTTATTTTTTTTAAGAATTATTTTTAAAAATATTTATTTTTTTTTAGTGGAAAGGCAAATTTACAGAGAGACAAATTTTCCCTCTGCTGATTTATTCCCCAAGTGGCTGCAATGGCTGAAACTGAGCCAATCTGAAGCCAGGAGCCAGAAGCTTCTTCCAGGTCTCCCACACAGGTCCCAAGGTTTTGGACCATCCTCTGCTGCTTTCCCAGGCCACAAGCAGGGAGTTGTATAGGAAGTAGAACAGCCAGGACATTGGTGGCCATATGGATGCCAGCGCTGGAAGGGGGAGAATTTGCCAATTAAGTCATTGTGCTGGACTCAGAATGTATTTATTTTAATGGCCAAAGCCAAGCCCATTTGTAGCCAGGAGCGTCTCCTGGGTCTCTCACATGGGTACAGGATTTTAAGGCTTTTGGCCATCCTCCACTGCTTTCCCAGGCCATAACCAGGGATCTGGATGGGAAGTAGAGCAGTCCAGACATGAACTGGTATCCATATGAGATGCTGGCGCTTATAGGTAAAGGATTAGCCAATGGACCCGTCACGCTGGCTTCTGGCACCTGGGTTGTAATGAATGTGTTGTGCCGTGCAGCTGTTTGCTGCTGTTTCTGTGCATTTGCTTGTTTGTGAGAAAACAGTGGCCTTGCCGGCTCACGGTTACAGAGTCTGTCTCTGCTCAGTGTTTGTCCACCCGTATTGCTGCAGGGCTCGGCACTCTATTGATTCTTCCCCACACAGACCTCATTCCCTACTGCTGTTCCCCTACTAAGGGGCTCATGCAGAGAATACTGCTGGGCAAATTACTCTGGGCCTAGTAAGTGCAGTCTATATGTTTTCCATTATTGACAGTAATGTTGCAGATGAATATATGGCTCTGGCCAGAGTTGGGTCTGTTTTTCCTGCTCTTCAGGTGTCACCTGTACACTAGTGAAGCCATTCAGAATGCTCTGCATACAGAGGCTTGCACCTCTGTTGGCTCAGGGGTCCTGCACGGGTCCTCTTGGCGGTGATATCGATGTCAGAGGAGGAACATGGGAAGCATGCGTGCTTGCTTCTCGGTGTGGGCCACCTATTTCCTCCTGAATCTCTGCCTGGTGCTTCCCACGTTCTTGAATCAATGCCTTTCAATTGCCAGAATTTAGCCTGCAAAAATTTCTAACCTCTGAAAGTTGACTCCACTGTTTTTTGCAGAGAGGAAGCCGGTGGCAATAAAACTGTGCAGTGACGAGGGGCTCCAGGTGAGCTGGCAGCAGCTTCCCCTCTGTGCTGTCCTGTGGCTGGCAAAGGGATGGCATGACAAAACCCAACATCATGAAGGATACTAGTGTTTGACAGGTTCTGAATACACTGGGATTCAAATGCATCTATATCTCTCTTTTGTTAAGAGAGAGGCATACATCTTTTCCTGGCTGTCTTGCAGATCTATACTAAAGATCACAGGGCCAGGAAGACCTGAGTTTCTCTTTCTAGCTTCCAAACCGCCACTTCTTCTCTCTCTTCTATCTTGGGCCCTAAATGAATAAGTGCTATAGTATTCATCTCTTTAGGAACCAATGATGCCATGCTGTCTTCATTCGCCTGGGATTCACTCCACTGAGAGACAGTCAGGAGGAGTGAGCCTTTTATTGGCAATAGAAGTCAAGGAGAGGAAGCCACACCAGTCTTTCCTCCATCTCTCAGAGAGTGATCTGTTGTTTGGAAATTCCCTTCTGATTGTTCTTGAGTATTAGGTACAGAAAAACACCGTTCCCTGGCATGAGAAACCTGAGTAACAACAATATAGGACCCTTATGATAAATCTTTCATCACTCTACAGGCATTCAAAATCTTGTTTAAATTGTTTTTAGTCCCCCAACCTCCCTTTTTGAGAGAAAGTGAGTGCTTCTCTCCACAGGTTCACTTCCCAGCAATGTCCAGGGCTGGGCCAGGCTGAGGCCAGGAGCCAGGAACTACAGCTGTTCCACATGGGGGTAGGTGCTCAAGCACTTGAGCCATCTTCTGCTGCTTTTCTCAGGTGCATCAGCAGGGTGCTGGATTGGAAGTGGAGCACCCAGTACACAAACCAATGCCCGTAACAGATACTGGCCTCAAAGGCTGTGCCACAGTGTCAGCCTCTACATTGTTTTTGTTGTTGTTTCACATTTTTTAAATTTCTATAAAGTAGACACATTTTATATATCCTATAAGATACAAATTTAAGAGCTAATGATGGGCCCGGCACAGTAGCCTAGTGTCTAGATCCTCGCCTTGCACACGCCAGGATCCCATATGAGTGCCAGCTTGTGTCCCAGCAGCCCCACTTCCTTTCCAGTTCTCCTCCTCTCTGTATTTCTCACTTTCCAATACATAAACTTTTTTTAAAGATTTATTCATTTTATTACAGCCAGATATACAGAGGAGGAGAGACAGAGAGGAAGATCTTTCCTCTGATGATTCACTCCCCAAGTGACCCGCAACGGGCCGGTGCGCACCGATCCGATGCCGGGAACCTGGAACCTCTTCCGGGTCTCCCACATGGGTGCAGTGTCCCAATGCATTGGGCTGTCCTCGACTGCTTTCCCAGGCCACAAGCAGGGAGGTGGACGGGAAGTGGAGCTGCCGGGATTAGAACCGGCGCCCATATGGGATCCTGGGGCTTTCAAGGCGGGGACTTTAGCCGCTAGGCCACGCTGCTGGGCCCACATAAATTTTTTTTTTTAAATAGAGCTAATGATACTCTAATTTTTAAAAAGAACTAACATATTCAAATATCTATAATTTGTCCCAGACTTTACCATTTTGGGAAGACCAACATATATTTTTTGAATTTTTAAAATTATAATCCACAGAAATTGGAGGTAATGTGGTAGAGAATCACTCAGCAAGAATCTGAGCCTCTCTCATGTTCTCCATTACAAGGACAGAGCAGCAGACAGGCCCTGCTGTCAGTGTACTTAGGAACTGTAGGAGGGAGCAAGTCACGCTGTGAAACAATGGGACTGACATGCTACCAAATACAAGGCCAAGGTAAACCTGGGGGACAGATGCTGTAGAAGTACAGAACAGAGAGACTTCCTTGTTGGGTAGAATGGGAGAGATTTTGAGGCATGAGGTTGGAGAAAGTAGGGGAAACATGTGAACAAACAAGAAAAAAAAAAGTCCCCGAGGTTTCACAACATACAAGCTGGTGAGAGTAGTCCCACTAACCCAGGAGGGGTGAGAACCAGAACTGAGAAAGTAGAGGGGGGAGAGTGCAATGGGATGTGTCTTGGAAAGTCTGCAGTTTCAACCCAAACTATAGATGAGAGGGGATCATTGATGGTTTTTATAGGAGAAAGAGTGTGATGGAAGTAGTGCTTCAAGAGGACTGGCCCAGCGACCACATTTGGGATAGACAGGCAGGGCGAGAATGTTACAAGAAGGAAGGAATGAAGCAAGCAAGCAAGCAAGCAAAGAAGAGAGGGAGGGATGGAGGAAGGAAGTAAACAGTAGCAAACCAACTGGGTGCCAGGGAGCTGTGCTATGTGAGATGACACTGCGGCAAATGTAACAGGTGTTGCTCAGGAGAACTGATGGCACTCCCATGACTGGCTTCTTATAGAGGGGAAGGAAGAAGGTTCTGATGAGGAGGGTTGTTGGGCTCTGCCTAGATTCCTCTGGGTTTGTGGTGACAGTGGATGGTGACAGTGAACAGTCCACTGACGGGCATGCCCAGCAGAAGGCTGCAAATGCCAAAGCCTGAGCTGCAGCTCTGTGTCCAGGGAAGCAGGAGTCAGGGAAGTGGGGGAATATCAAAGGAGAAGTCAACCTCAAGGTCATAGTGGCAAAGAGAGAAAGCTGCCTGGGAACAGCCAGCAGGAGGATGAGCCCAACCAATGACCGAAGTGAAGGGGGCAGGGTGTGTGTTGTTTTCTGACTTCCTGCAGCCATGCCTTGCCTCCCAGGACTGGACAGAGGCATTAGGGGGCAGCACAGCACTGGTGGGCGAGGAGCACCAGGGGAACCTGGAGGAGACAAATGGGGCCCAGGAAAGGACAGAGTGGTCTCTATTTTGTAGAAGAGGGAAGAAGGCAAAGCTATTGTCACTAGTGATTGTACAGCATGCTCAATTGCAGAGAGAGGTGATGTCCCCATCGTAGTGATGAGCGGTGAGGGAGCAAGGAAGGAAGGGAAGCAGGTCTCACGCAACCGTGTTACAGAGGAAATGTCCTGGACCAGGGGCATCTCCCCAGTTCTGACCTGTTATGCCTGTGCTCAGGAATGACGGCAAGGAGAGCTCCACCCCACCCCAGGCTCTGGTTCATGAAGGCATCCAGGCACCGAGGTCCAGCAGCTGGTGAAAAGGCAGGTTCTGCTCATTGGAATGCATCCGGGCCACTGGCACTGTGGGCTCCTGCTTGACTTTAGTGATAGGTTTTTGCCACTGAAAATGCCATAGACACAAACAGCAGAAGAGCCCCACTGGCCAGTTCTCCCCTGCCCTCCGCATCTGCCAGCTGCACTTGAGGAGGCAAGGAATGCTCATCAGCTCCTTCAGCAGTGGCAGGGTGTCCTCCAGGTCTGAAGTAAAGATGGGGTGTGAGGGCAAAGGTTAGAAAGACGAGAGGCCTGTGGGACAACTAGAGAAACCACCGCTAAACATCCTGCAGAGGAAGGGCCAAACGGCCTGCCCCTCCTGTCTCTCTCGGGGCATGGAGAGTGGAGAGCGAGCCAGGCAGGAGCAGATACACACCAGGGCTCAGAGATGAAGGTTATTACACAGGACAGAGGTACTCCCACGTACACAGCCCATCCTAGACACAGATGTTGGGGTCGTGAGCTCCCGTGCAAGCACAGGCACACCTGGCTGTGCACCTGCCCCTCTACACACCTGCACCGAGCCCCTCCTGCTCCAAGAGCCTCCTGTGCATGGAGTACCCACCCCGGCATGAGGAAGAGCAGGCCTCTCTCCTCCAGGCCTCACTCCTTCCCCTTTGTGTCTTTCCAGGTCGTGACATGGCGAGCACCACTCTGCCTGGTTACCCCCCTCATGTGCCCCCCACTGGCCAGGGAAGCTACCCCACGTCCACCCTGGCAGGAATGGTGCCTGGTAGGTGACAATGCTACAGCTGCCTACACTAGCTGGGGGCAGCAGCTTAAAGCGCCGGTGAGCTGCTGATTGGTCTGTAGTCTGTGGGTGGAGGGAGATCCAATTGCCTGTCCCCACAAGCCACCCCTGACCCATCCTCTCTCCCTCAAGGCCACTGTTAGCCAGCCCCTCATGAGCAAGCCAGGGAGGAAGCTGACCGAGGTGTGCTTATGTGCACCCCACTTCAGATCATGACCCATCCCCTGTGACCACCCCCACCCCCACCTGTGCCCCAGGAGAATGCAGCCTCAGCTGTACCCTCAGCACCCCCAGCCCACCCCAGTCAGCTGACACTGCTTGGAACAGCCTGCCCTGGTTTCCATGGAAACTTGGAGCCAAGTACCATTTCCAGGAGCATGTCAGTCACTCAGACAAAGCCACCCTGGTCCACAGCAAGTCATAGAGAAGACCAATGTTGAGAGTAACCCCAACTGAGAGGGAGGAGGTAGCCGGTTCCTAAGAGGCACAGAGGGCAAGCTGAGGCAGGAGTTCGAGGCAAGCTAGAAGCCTCCAGGGCTCTTCAAAGACCAGCCCTGGTCTGAGGGGAGTTGGGTTTGGACAGTAAGGACCAGGGAAGCAGGGGCTGGATCTGGTGACCGCTGCTAGACACTGTGCTACCCTGAGTTCCTATCAACACAAATACCAAACAGCTCTTGCCTTAAGGAGGGCATGAGTCTCTTGGCCTGTGCCCATTCCCTGGCCCCCTTTGTAACATGCTGTTTCCTTCAAGTTCACGTCTCATTGGTAGGGGGAAGAAGAAGTGGCTAGAAGAGGATTACTGTCCCCATCTATCCAGAGACAGCGCTGGGTAACAAGAGCTTGGGGAAGGGAGGAGGACAAAGAGGAAGACTGGGGTAGGGCACCCTGGAGAACAGAGGTGGAAGGGAGAGGCAGAGGTGAGGGTGGAAGGGTTCCTGTCCAGCTCTGGGGGAGGGAAGGGAGAAGCATTGTCTTAGGTTTGGTTCCTTGGGGAAAGGTCCCAGCCATGAGCAGGTGGATGTTAGAGGAGGTCTGGGGGAGGGGAAGGAAAGGGATGTGGGGAGTCTGGAGGGAGGTGGGGAAGAGGGGAGCCGCAGAGAGCTCATGGTGGCAAGGGGGGAGTCGTTAAACAGAATCTAGTGCTGATGAGGAAATTACACTTGTTTCATTAGCGATGGGGAAGGAGATAGCTCAGTTCCTCTTGGTCACAGTTGAGCTCAGAAGCTCATTATCCTGCTGCACGCATGCTTTCCCTCCTCGTCAATAAACAGGCTTTCCAGTGGCTGCATCCCCCACCCCCACCCAGCTCTAGCTCCAAGAGGGGCCCCTTCTCCTCTACTTAACCCGCGGTTAGGGATCACTGTAAACAGTCTGGGGTCATCACACAGGAGCAAGGGCGAGGGGAAACCCCCAGGCCTGCCCTTTCTCCTGCCAGAGGAAGAGGGACAGCTTCCGAAGGCTCCCAGCCCACGGGGTCCTGGGCTCACCGCTGGCAGACCCGTGGGCAGTCCCACCTGTACCTGACCACCTCCTCCGCGGGCTGGGTAGCCCACGTGTTGAACCTCTGGAGAAAAAGGAGGGAGGGGCGTGTTCCCCAGCAGAGTCCCCCACCTCATGTTCTGGCACCACACTGAGATGCCACTCTTAGAGCTTTCTGGGACAAACTGTCCCCAGAGCTTTTCTCTGCCACCCTCCTCCACTGCCACCCCCATGGGGCTCTGTCTCCTAAAAACAGTCTGTCCATTACAATGGCCCTTGGCCTCCAGTGCAGCAGGGAGACAGTGTTGGGGAATCCTAAGGGATCCTTCCTGCTATCCTGGAAGCCCCCATTCCCCAGGTCAGTATCATCTGCAAGCCCCTCCACACTGGTGTGCGCAAGATGTGTGGGCACTTCCTGCCTCTTCCCCCATGCAGCTGTGGGAATGGCCCCACCTCTGTCCAGCAGTCCCCAGGGACAGCCCTCTATGTCCCCGGACAGGTCAGGGTGGAGGTAGGGTGATGGTTGGGAGGCTGCTGGCCCAGCTGGTCAGATGCCCAGGGCCTGATCTCCGCTACCTCACCTCTCGCAGGGAGCGAATTCTCCGGCAACCCTTACAGCCACCCCCAGTACACCGCCTACAATGAGGCTTGGAGATTCAGCAACCCCGCCTTACTAAGTGAGTAATGCCACCTTGAAGCCAGCCAGCTCAGCAGGGCTGTCTCTGGACAGGGATCCTAACTCCCTTGGTGATCCGATTTGGGGGGAGATGGACAAGGCCAGACCAGGCACAGGCTCCTGAGTTCCTCTCAGTGCCTCCCTCCCGTCCCTTCCTCACCCTCCCGGGTCGCTGGAGGGCTCCAAGCCGCCCTTAGATCCCTCACAGAGTACACAGCTGGGCTACACCCATCCTTTTTGCCCTCTCCCCCCCTGCCCCTGCGGCCCAGCCCAGGCCTTCCTGCCAGAATCTGGCCGGCCCCCAGCCTGGGGAGGTCTTTGCTTTTTTGCCTTTCTTTCCTTTTTTTTTTTTTTTTTTTTTTTTTTTCTGTTTGTCCTCTCACCCAGCCCATTCTTCTCCTGTGTTAACTTCCAGGTTCCCCTTATTATTATAGTGCCGCCCCCCGGGGCTCCGCCCCTGCCGCTGCTGCCGCTGCCTATGACCGCCACTAGTTACCGCGGGGACCACATCAAGCTGCAGGCCGACAGCTTCGGCCTCCACATCGTCCCTGTCTGACTGCCCGCCCCGGAGGCAGGGAGGACCCACGCGACATGACACCTCCCGGCCGCCGCCCAAGCCCCATCCTGACCCCAAAGATGCCCCCTATTCCCCAGCACAGCCCTTCACGTCACCCGGGTGGAAGGCTGGACAGGACGGGTGGAGTCGCGGGTGGGACGCTCAGGCCCTGGGCCCGCAGCCCCCATCCCCGCCCGCCGCGCCTCCCCGCCTGTCTGGACTGTGCGGCGCCTGGAGGAGGGACCCCCAGCCCAGCTCGCCCTGGGTGGGTCCCCGGAGCTGGCCGACCCGTCCACCATCGCCCGCACGCCGGCTACATTTCTGTGACACACAATCAGCACGGACCGCAGCGCGACCAAGCCTCGGAGCAGCCCAGCTCGGGCGCCCAGGAGGCTCTGCTGGGGGAGCTGGGCAGAGGAAATGAAAGACAAAAAGACTTTACGCACTGGAGGGAACAGTCCCCCATGCTGAACTCTCGCTCAACCTGGTTTACACCCTGCGCCAACCGGACTGTCCCGACCCCGCACCGCCTGCCTGGGGTTGGGTGTTGGGGGGAGCTGCCCCGCGAAGGTGGAACATCGGCGTGGTGGGGGTCGCGCTCCAGGGTCGAGCTGTGGGGACATCGGGTCTTCCCAATTTGGGACCCGACAGCCGGCCCCGGCGGAGCTCCATAAAGCCTACTGCGCCCGGACTGCCCGGCTCCCCGACACACGGCACCTCTGGTTACACGACCCAACCTCAGCCACACTCGCCCCTACCTCAGCGTCTCTACCTTCTGCAGCCCCCCCCCCCCCCGTTTCCCCTCCTGCTGTCCTTGGCCCGCCGCCGCTGTACCACGACTCCCGTGTCGCCGGCCCCGACCCGCCTGCGGCACAGCCAGCCAGTCCCCGTAGGCCATGCGCAGTCCTTCTCAGGGGCAGGTGCCGGCGGGTCCCTCCCCCGACACAGACTCTCAGAAGCGCGCCGTAAGGAGCGGGACCAAACCGGTGCGTGAGCCTCTGCCAGGTGCAAGAGGGGGCTGCCCACGCCACTCACCGCCCCCCCCAACTCCACCCCTCTGCCTCTGGCCGGATCGCAACAGAACCGCAAAGAAAAAAAATGTCTCCATGTATTTAATATGATGATCGCTGCAAAGAAAAAAAAGCAACAGAAGCCCATCAGGCTGCTGGGTGGAAAGACGGTGTGTGTCGCGTCAAGGCGAAGCCCTGTACATAGCCCGCCCCTCGGCCCCGCCCCGCCCGTAGCGCCCCAGCCACCCGCCCGCCTGCCCGCCCTGCCTGTACTTGCGCCCCACTGTCTGCGCCGAGGGAAAGGGACGCAGCCACACGCCCACTCGAGCACAGCACGTCCTGGGGGAGGGGGCATTTTTTATGTTACTTTAAAAAATGACGAAAAGAAATCTCTATGCAAAATGACGAACATGGTCCCGTGGACTGCTCTCGCCTGTTTTGTTGGCTATTTCTCTGTAATTCCGTGTTTTCGCTCTCCTCACTTGCTCCGCTTTGCTTCTCTCCCCGTCTGTCTCTCCCAGTCTCTGTCTCTCTCTCGTGTCTCTGTCTCAACTCCCCTCCTCCCTCCCTTCTCTCCCCATCCCCACCCCAACCGGTCTAGTCCTCGCGGGCTAGATCGGGAGGCGGCGGTTCTGCCCCGGGGCAGCGGGCACCCCAGCGCCTCGCGCGCCCGGCGGCCCCTGCCCCGTCCAGCCCTGTAGTTGCTCTCTTGGTAGCGGCGATGCGCCCTGCATGTCTCCTCACCCGTGGATCGTGACGACTCGAAATAACAGAAACAAAGTCAATAAACGTGAAAATAAATAAATAAAAATCCTTGAACAAATATGAAAAGGCTTGGAGTCCTGGCCCAGCTCTCTCTCCCTCTTGGAGCTTTTTTATTTGAAAAGGAAAGTGAGAAAGGAGAACAGTTGAAGGTGACTGTCTGCACCGGGGCCGGGCCCCAGTGGGCTGGAGGGCGGCGGCCAGTACCCGGAGGCTCCAGGCCCGGCGGGGTTGGCCAGGCAGGAGCTGGGACCCCACTACCAGACCTAACCGTCCAGTGCCCCCGACGGCTCTGGTCTCCTGGGCCACTTTCAGCGCTTCAGCTTTTTTTTTTTCTTTGTGCACATGAAAAATAAATACTAACAAATAATAAAATTTTGTATGTTACTTCCCATGGCTCCAGGTTTCTCTCTCCCTGTCTCCGGGCCTCTCCTTGCCCTGGTAGCTCCTCAGTAATCCTCTCAACAACCTTTCCAAATGCATTCCCACTGTGACCCCTTTGCCAAGACCCCCTGGGAGACGACAGGTGGACACTGGCAAAAGCCCAGACAGCCTGCCTCCCCGCGGCACCTTCCCACACCCACCCCATCTGGGGACCAGGCGTTTTCTCTTTATAGAATTTGAAAGGAACTTGGGATCACACGTCCGTGCCATACAGATCCTGCGGGACCGCCACTCAGCCCATGCCAAATTTAGGGTGCAGGCTCTCCAAATGCCAGGTGTGAGGCACTCTCCACATGGGGGCGGGGTCCGCCCTCCAGTCTCCCTCTCTCTGCTCTCCAGTGGGCTCTCGTGCGTACCAGTACAGCAACAATTTTATTTCGAGTTTGCATCGGATCTCGGAGACCTGAGGCTGCCACAAGTTCAGCGCTTTGCATTTATTTCTACGCACTGACAGGCACCTCTCCTGTGGAGATAAGGGAAGTTGTCTCCTGCAACCTCGGACGGCCCCGCCAGGCTCTATCTGCGACCCTGGGACTGCTACCACGTGCTGCTGCTTGCAGTGGTGTCTCAGGAGGTACACAGGTGCCTCTGCGGGTCTGGAGGCTGGTCAGTGGCTTGCTGTATGGATATGTATTTCTCTGCAATTGCGTGGGTCCCTGGGTGGTTCTGAGGGTTCACAGTGGACGTGTCTTTTTAGATGTGCTTGTTACTCGTGCCCACGTGTCCTTCTGTCTTTGGTCCTGCTTGGAGGAGCAATATCATGATCATCCAGGGTTGTCATTGCATCACAGTCACCTGGCCCCATCCCTGGTCCAGTGCTTCAGTAACCTGCCCTGCTAACCTTCCCACATCCTTGCCAGCACAAAGACCTCAGCTCCTATTTGATTTCCAACCTGGGAGATTTTTCCTCTTTGCCCCGGGAAGTACCCCATTCCACTTCCATTTCAGCCTCTTCCCTCTTGGAAGGCTCTTCAAGCTCTGAGCTACCAGGGATGTCTGGGGTGGGGAGGTAGGACAGTGGGGCAAGGGTGTGAGCAGGGCCTTGGCACAGAATTGGGGTGACCTTTCTCCCTGGCTGGGGTGATGATTTCTCCCTGACACTTACTCTCTCTCCAGAACCCCAGAGGTTTTCTCCCCATTCTGACTTAGCCAGTTTCTTCAGCATCAGCCCACCTCAGCAGAATAGACAGGGGCCTTAAGAAACCAGCTTAAGGTCCTTGCCCTTCCCCAGCCCTCCTCACCCTGTCTCTTCCCCACAGCCCATCTCAGCAAAGGGCATCCTACCTAGTACTATTCATCTTGACCAGCAGTCTCCTAGCCGGTTCAAATCACAGTGGCCCTGCTTCCCATTCAGCTCTCTGCTTGTGGCCTGGAAAAGCAGTTGAGGATGGCCCAAAGCCTATGGATCCTGCACCTGCGTGGGAGACCCAGAAGAGGCTCCTGGCTCCTGGCTTTGGATCAATGCAGTTCAGGCCATTGTGGCCACTTGGGGAGTGAACCAGTGGATGGAAGATCTTCCTCTCTATCTCTCTTCCTCTCTGTGTATCTGACTTTCCAATAAAAATAAAATAAATCTTTAAAAGAAATAGAAGACTAATATTCAGACTTCTCTGGTCCTACAGTCTGACAGTACCAAGAATTTTGTCTGTGTACTTATAACATGTTTACTAATTTACAAACTCCATAAAATTACTGTGGAGCTATTATAAATTTTATGTGACACAAATGGAAAAGGAATGAGATTGAGATGTACAGACGTTCTATTCTCCCACCCAAATGGGTTATCTCACACCCCCAGAAAAGCTGCACCCCACTTTGACCATCCAACTTGGACCTCACAAAAGCCTAACACAGTAAGAACCCTCGACTATGGCCTGATGCCCAGAGAAGCCCTTGGGGCTCTGGGTGGGCTAGGGCTGGCTGGGATAGCCCAGTGCAGCCTGCCTTTGTCATCGGTAGCAGGTGTCTCCTCCCAGCATCTAACTTTGCTACCATCTTCCCTACTCCTAGACATGGAACCAGCCCAGCCCAGCCCAGCAAAGGCCTCCCACATGGGTCCCAGCCAACCTCTCATCTGTTTCTGGTCTTATATTAAATTGGACAGTAAGGACCCCACTCTTGACAGAGACCACCTCTGCCCAGAGGCTCTTATGTTGGGTCCTCTTGAGATAATGACTACAGGTCAGAATTACTCTGAGGACCCTGAAACATGCTCTATAGCCCTTGCCTGTTCTACCTGGAGCCCCATTCTAGCACCCCAGAGAGAAGGCCATTTCCTAGCTGCAATTTCTCCAGGACTCATTTTTTTTAATCTATTTTTACTTAAAGATGTATTTATTGTTATTGGAAAGTCAGATCCACAAAGAGAGGAAGAGACAGAAAGGAAGATCTTCTGTGAGCCTATTCAATACCCAAGTGGCTGCAGTGGCTGGAGCTGCTCCAATCCAAAGCCAAGAGCCAGGAGCTTCTTTCTGGTCTCCCACATAGGCGCAGGATCCCAAGGCTTTGGGTCATCCTCAACTGCTTTTGCAGACCACAAGCAGAGAACTGGGTGGGAAACAGGGCAGCCAGAACATGAATTGGTACTCATTTGGCATCGCAGCACATGCAAGGCAAGGACTTTATGGCCATTAGGCTATTGCACCCAGGACTCATTTTGAACCTACCAGTCTCGCTTCATCCCACCCCGACAGGGTTCCTGGCTGAGGAGCACCAAGGATGACAGACACGGGGGGTGGAGAGAGAGAGAGAGAGAGAGAGAGAGAGAGAGAGAGAGAGAAAGGAAGGAGGGAGGGAGGGAAGGAAGGAAGCAAGGAAGCAAGGAAGGAAGGAAGGATGTCCTGGGCTGGGCTGAGAGAACAGTGAGAATAGAAATGTGATGGCATGAAAATGAAACAGTTCCACTGTGTCTGAACACCAGGCAATGGAGGGACAGGAGATGAAGCTTAAATCTTGTCAGTAGCCAGCAGGTAGGGGATGTCGTCAAAGAGTATCTGTCATTCACACAGTCCCTTTAAAAAAAACTCTGTCACCCTAGCCATCTCCTACCCATGAAGACAGCACATTTGTAGCCATGACTGTCATTGGTACAGAATGGGGCTCAGGCACATATCCACTCTGAACCCATCAACCCTCCCCTTTTAGAAAACAGAACTGCAAAGCATGGAGAGAACAGGGCTTTTAACGTGAAGGGCAAGGGCTGAGGGAGGCCTTGTGGTGGATTCCCTAGTCTTCATGGCAGCCATGGATGGCTCCATTCTACCATGCACTCAAGCCAAACCACAAATCTTCGCTGACTTTGGCATCCTGCATCTGACCCATTGGCAAAACCAAACTGTGCTGCCTGTAACATAAATCCAGAACATGACCACTCCCAGCTTCCGACGTTGTGTCGTCCTGGCCCAAGCCACCTTGACGCTTTAACTGGCCTCGGGAAATAAAATTGGCACGGGTCTTTCTGCTTCCATCTTCGTCTCCCTCCAGCAGCCAGAAAGCCTCGAAAGTGAACAGATGCGTACCCTCTTTACTCAGGAGCCTATAGCAGCTCCCCGTTTCCCTCAGAGACTGTCATGATCCCACACAGATCTTCAAGGTTCTCCAGGTTCCTGCACCCCTGTGGCCGCTCGACTGACTTCCCATTCCTTCACTTAGCCCCCAGGTGTCACAGCCTGCTGCCACCTGAGCCTTGTGTACTTCAGTCTCATCAAGTCTACACTTGCCCAGGAATTTGCACTTGTATCTTTGCCTGGCCAGCTCCCCTCACCAGACAGCTTGCATGACTGTTCCCTCACTTCCTTAAGGTTTCTCCTCCAATATAACCTTGTCAGGAGGGCCCTCCCTAGCCACCTTAACCATAACAGCACAGTCCCCACCTCACACTCTGCTGCCTGCCTCGCTTTCTCACTGCCTACCACCAACTGAGAGATTATGACTGGTCTGTGTCCTGGCCTCTGCTCCTTCAATGTCAACTCCAAAAGAGCAGGTGTGTGTGTGTGTCGCCGCCCTGCAGTGACACTAAAATGATGAGGAATCTCGAGGGCCTGGAAAAAACAAGAACCGCCACTGCAACCGGCGGCACACACACCAAACGAACACACACACAAATGAACGAAAAAAGGGAAGGCGAACGAAAAGGAAGGAGGCAAAGGAAAAAGCCGAACGAAAAGGTTTATTGCCCAAAGCGGGGCTGCTTATATACAGTTCTCCACCAATCACATCTCCCCGTGGGTCCACGGGGCGCTGATAGGCCAGCAATCGCAGCGAGGCGGGACAAATCCCACCTCCTGGCCCTTGGCCAGCCGCCATCTTGCGGCCCCTCACACACACGTGGGATCTGCCGTTCCCCACGTGTGTGTGCGCGTGTGTGTTCTGTTCACTGCTCAATCCCATTGCCTGGCACAGTGCGTGCCACACAGCAGGTGTCCAATAAACACAGGGACAAACAGAATGAAAGGAAAGAATCGTGAGTAAGCAGGAGGAGGAGGGAGAGATGGGGGGACACCTCAGCCAGGTGCAGCAGGATGGTCCAGAGGGTGCTGAGTCACTGACCTAAGGAGGTTCCAGGGAACAGGGGCTATTCCTCTCCTGCACTAAACTCCTCCAGTAACTCCCATCGAGACCTGGGTGACTGCCTTATCGTATGACACTCAACAGCTCTCCTGTACCTGCCCTACCCACCTCTGCCATAATCCTATATAGTTTTCATGAAGCTGTCAAAATGTCCCTTCAGCTCCTGATTCCAGGCCTGTGACCCCATCTGAGCAAGAATCTTGTGGCCCACCTACAGTGTCCAGACCTCAAGTGAAACCATGGGATTCTATGCTAGGAGTCATGATGGTATGTGGAAAGCACCAGAATCTCATCTTCAGGGGTATGAGCTGCAGTGATGAGGGCTTAGGGTTGCAGGAGACTCCCCACCAACTCCACTCCGTGGAGAATGCTTGCCTGAGGGTAGAAATCTACTCAGCAACAAGCAGCTCAAGCAGCATGGGAGCAAGGCTGAGTGCCCAGGCAGCCCTTCTGAGCCGCTGGGGCAGGCTAGGCCTGAACAAGACCTACTTGTGGACTCCCAAGAGCATAAGCCCATTTCTGTGTTCTCTATTCTTTTGACTTAATGTAAATATGTTCAGTGTCTGTCACATGTAATTTTTTAAAAATCTGATTTTTTAAAAAATTCTGGAGGCTCAGCATTGTGGTGCAACAAGTTCAGCAGCTGCTTGTACTGCCTGCATTCCATGTCGGAGTGCTTGAGGTTGAGTCTCTCCTCCACTTCCTACCGAGCTTCTTGCTCATGCTAGGGAAACAGCAGACAACAATCACATGGGAGACCACTGGCGCTCCTGGCCCCTAGCTTTGTGGCCCAGCCCTGGCTGTTGCAGGCATCTGGGGAGTAAACCAATAGATGGAAGATCTCACCCTGTCACTCTGTATTTCAAATAAATAAATCTTTAGAAGGAAAAAAAAAACCCAGCTCTAGGAACATGAATGCCTCATTAGGGCTTTGAACTTTTTTTTTTCTGTAGATGATAAAAACTGTGGAAAGTATGTGAGCAAAAGATAAGTTTGCTATTCAGGTCTGGAGTTTTGGAAGTTCTCTCTGTCCTTAGTGTGGGAGAACTGCATGAGCTCAGACCCTGCACCCACATAGGAGACCCAGAAGAAGCTCCTGGCTCCTGGCTTTGGATCGGCTATACTCCGGCTATTGCGGCTACTTGGGGAGTGAACCAGCAGATGGAAAATCTTTCTCTTTGTATCTCCTTCTCTCTGTAAATCTGACTTCCCAATAAAAATAAAACAACAACAAAAAGCCAGAATCTAATAAATGGTTGTTCTTGAGCCGGTAACAGTATAGATGAGGTTGGGATATGAGCAAGACTTCTGTGGACTTTAATTTCTAGAATCTAACCTACTTTTAATGGAAATACTTAAGTTTATAAAATAGAGACAACCAGGTCTTGACATGTATAAAACTAATTGTTACATAAATCAAGCAAACGTTGGCTTTTTTTGTTTTTAATCCTATGACTAAGGGAATGACCTTGGATTTGGGGCATGGGGGCACCTGGTAACCTCCAATGCAGCACAGTGCCATTGCAAGTCTGTGGGATGACCAGTGGGGTTGGCTAAAACCTGAAGAAGTAGGAGATCAAGTGTAAAAGACTTTTCTAGAAGGGAGGTGAACATGCCAGAGGCCAAGAGATAGCGTAGTGTGGTCAGCCAGGCTGAGGGCTGGGTGACTGGGACAGAGGTGGGAAGCAGGAGGATGGGGGCGGAGAGCGGGGTCTGGCCATGCAGGAGAGGCCCGAAGGATGGGGAGGGACAGAGAGGCAGGAAGTAGAGAAATCAATTGAGAAGAGGCAGGTCTAAGAGGACAGGGGCATCTCAGCTGCTCAGTGCAGTGCGTGGGGAAGGAGGGCTGGATCCAGCCTTGAGAACAGAGGGACCTGGAGGATGCACCCTGGGAATATTGGACCACTCAGGGAAGGAAGAGCACTGGGCTGCCAGCAGCAGGCAGAGCACACCTAGGGTGCGTCCTCAGCCTCTCCCTTGTCATGCCTCCATCCTGCAGGACACACATTCAAGCCCACTTGGCTAGACTGCCCTCCACTCATGCACCTGACCCACACCCCCTCTTTCATATGACCTCCCTAGTTGATTGAGCCCAGTCAAGTCTACCATCTGCCCTTATGACTGTGCATGTCCAGGTGCTCAGGCAGAGCTTCTGCTGCCCTGAGTGGAAGAGCCTGCAGCCCTCGCTGAGGAATTCCAAGCCAAGGCAGAGTACAAAGCATGTGTGTGTGTGGAGGCATTCCCAAGCCGAGGTCAGCAGCTGGCTCACAGGGTCACAATGTGACCTCTAGCAGGCCCTCCCACTCTGTGTGCTTCAGGTGTAGAGCCAGGTGCACTCTAGGGCTTCCTGGACGGTCTCCATGGCCATGGCTGCCTACTGCAGGTATCCAGCCCTCTCTGTGACCAGGAGCTTAGGGAAGGCATGGTGAAGTTGGGATGAGCAGGTGCATCCAGATAGAGTGCAGGCCTTGGGAGCTAGAAGAAGAAACACAGGTTCATTTATTTATTGCCATGTCTCCCATCTGGGAGCTAGTGCTGCCTTTGCCTACCTCTCTTCCCAGAGGTCTCTGGGAGTAGCAGGCAGATGAATGGCAGCTGGGGAGGACCTGTGAGCGTATAAGGCAGGAGAGGGGAGAGAGACAAAGGAAGAAGCTACTTGGGCCAACTATACTTTCAGGCTCCTCCCCACACCCCCGCCTGCCCAAACCATTCCAATACCCTAATTAGCCAGTCCCTTAGGCCCCAGTTAACCAGGCCGGCTGAGCGCCCAATTCCCTGGGGATTAGCGCCCTTACACCCCAGACTAATCAGTCCTTCACTCCCTGAGTACATGTGTGTGCTCACACCACGACACATGCAGAACACATACACACATATATTCACACACATTTCAACACACTACATTATCCCCTCCCAGAGCCCCAAGCCTTTACAGGGTTAACTTTGGGTAGTGTTGAGTTGCCCTCCTGAGGACACTCCAATTTGGGAAGACTGAAGAGTTGGGGTGAGGCCAGAGTTTGAGGGGAGTCCTCTCCACTTAGCAGCTTTCTCTCAAACTTGTGGGATCAGGATGTATGGCAAAGGATGAAGCCATGATTGGGGTGCTCCATGGTACCCCAAACTCTCGGGGGTAGCGTCTCTCAAGCCCCAGCTATGGTTAATACTCACCCCAACTCAGACTCCCCTCTTCTTATCTTCCTCACCCCCAACACCCGCACTGTCAGCCCAAACACATGATAAATTGCCTTGTCAACCGAATTCATTCAGGGACCAATTAATTCCACAGAAATGAACCAGGAGCCATCAGTGGCGGAAAAACTCGGAGTGCAGGGAGCGGAGGGAGGAGGTGCAGGCACGGGTGGGCGGCAGGGGAGGGGACAGGGAGGCTGGGGAAGTTAGTCTGACAGAAATTGGTCATTTAATGCTTAAGTGCACGCTAGACAGCCCTGTCATCGCCCGCAGCCCCCGTGCGGGATTAATTATCAAAGGAGGAGAGGGCAGCCCAGCCCAGCCCCGCCGTCTGTCACCAATGAAGGCTGGAGTCACCCAGGCCTTGGGCCACCCTGGGTCCACTTCCAAGTCTCCAGGCCTCCTGCTCCCCTGACTTCCAGGTCTCCCTGGGCCCAACCTCACATCTTAGACTTTACGCCACATTTAGTCATGCCCTTGCCATCAGCTAGCACAACCAGGAAAACTTCATCAATCCCTTGACTGGGTTAGGGCAGCCCATTCCTGTCCCCATCATCGTCACCCTCAGCCATCCTGGCTGACTAAGGTGTGGAGTACAACGCACATTTCTCTAATACACTGATGCTACTCTGAGGTGACAGTGCCACTATCCACTCAACTGCTCAAGCTAGGATCATTCCACTCATCCTTGACTCCTCCCTGTCTCCCATCCCTCTCATCCCATCATGGTCCAAATCCTGAGAGTTCAACCTCCCCTAAGTACCTACTCCTGGCTCTCTACCACCATCACTCCCATCTCAGCCGTCAATAGCTTTCTTTGCTCTCCCGACTTAGGATCTTGCTTATAACTAACAACAGCCTGCCTTGTTCTATCCCTCTCACTGCCTATGCATACAAAAGCTTCCAGCTTAACATTCTGGTGGACCATCGTGGGCCTGTTGGAGATCAAGTCCAAACTCTGAGCTTGAATCCCAAGCTACAAGGCTCCCCACCCTGCCACAGCCCAACCTCCCTCCAGCAAGCCCTCCCTCCCTCTGCTCCAGTCCCATGGGCCTTCCCTTCTGGCCCTTGCACATGCACATCTCTCAGCACAGAATATTCCTTCCACCCTGCAATCCCTACCATCTACTTAATGAATGCCTAGTCATCCTTCAGATCTCAGATTAAATGTCACTCCCTCTAGGAAGCCATCCCTGACCCCTTGAAATACCTTTCTAGCTCCCAGACTTTCCTATTCATCAACATGTCACCCTGGCAAGCAATTTGCGTGTTGTCTGCATTTCCACCAAAATACTTACTTTTGCAACAGTGGCGTTCATGTCTTCATCCTCAAGGCCTGGCATGTACTGTGTTTTGGAAGCCATGAGGTGAATGAATCCATGCCCTGGCCCATCTTGGCTCTGTATTTGGCCTGACTCAGCAGCCAAGGCCCCAGTGTGCCCTGGTAGACTGGCTGAGGACATGAGAGAACGCTCAGGTCATTGTGAGCCCATCTAATGGACTCACAAGGGCTGCTTCAGGTAGATACAGGTGAGGGAGAGGCTGCTGAGCACTGGGGGTGAGAATGGCCAAGAGAACAGCTGCGAGGAGCTTCCAGAAGAGAAAGTGAGCTCTACAGAGACCCAAGTTGGCTGAAGGGAAGACGGACAAACCTGCTGGAAAGCGAGCAGTCCCCAAAGGATATCTATACTGTTGAAAGGTGGTACAATGCAGGTCTTGGATACTAATTGGCTATGAGAAAGGAAAGAGACCAGTTTGTGATGGGCAGTGAAAACCAGACCAAGTTTGATTGTTTTTTATTGCTCTTAGTGAGGGATCATCGACTGCTTCTAAGGGTGGCTAGATACATAATTTTATTTGCGAAGTTAAGTCTAACTGCCACACAAGGAAGTTGAAGGAAAACCCTTCCACTCAGAGGGTAGCATAGTCATTATAAAAAGGGGACAGAGATGAAAAAAAAAAAGGTGGGGACAGAGATGGAGCAACTAAAATTACCTGTGGTCCAAGGTCTGTGCTGGAACCCTTAAGGGCCACGTGAGAACAAGCTAAGTCATATGGGTTCCCTCTCCAAGTGTCTGCATCAAGAAGGCCTGGTGATCACCGCCCTGGGCTAGTGTATCTGGACTCGGCTGCCAACTGGATATGAGATGAGGACAGGGCTGGGGCAAGGGTGACAGCCTCCATGGAATGTGTTTCTAGAGGCTGGGTGGTTGGTGGGGCCATCAGCAGAGGTAAGAGGGGAGGGAGATGGGGACTAGAAAAAACAAACAAGATTTTGTATACCGAGTATATGCACCTGAGTTTGCCGTGCCTGGGCGTGACGACCAACAGACAGAATTCCAGGGGAGAGAAATGGCTTTGGGATATAAAATTGACAGATGTAGTCTTCTAACTTACTCACCTAGCCCAAAATTTGCATTTTTGGTTGGATGGACCTCTCACACATTAGTAGGGAACTGGATCGTGACTCAGGCCAGTATCCATGTGCGATGCCAGCCACTGCAGCTGGTGGCTTAATCCGTTTATGCCACAATGCAGGCCCTAAGGGTGGATTTCTCAACCTAAGCCCCAGGGTTCTCAATAGAAAGCAGAGCACCCTTTGCCTCAGGGCATAGCAGCAACTTGAACATAGAGTCTGGGGATGCTGCAGCCTTGGACAGGAAAGAGCTCGGCAAAGAAGGTGTGCTGGGAAAGCAAGAAACGATAGTGGCTTTACAGAGCAGGACACAGCTCAGTGGGGTGAGCAGAATTGAGAGGCTTGAGCCTTGAATCTGAGGGAGGTTTTGTGGTTACAATACCCATGTCTCACATTGAAGTAGCTGGGTTTGAAGACCAGATCCAGTGCCTGAATCCAGATTCCTGATCATGTTAACCACAGAAAGCAGCAAAAGCTGGCCATGTAAGAGGCCTAGATTAAGTTCATAATTGCATCCTCAGCCCCGTTCTACATGTTGGGGGCACTAGGGAAAGAGTGAGTAGACAGGAATTATGTGTCTCTCTGTCTCTCAAATAAATAAATTTTAAGACTTAAAGAAGGAAGCAATGCCTGACTACAGCCCTGCTCATATTCAGTGCACTTTACCCAAAATATATCTGCTCCTTCAGAAGCTGAAAGGCAAGACAAATTATGTTTGATATTTGCAAGATTCTTGGAATCATCAAGTCGACAAAAATACAAAAGAAAAAACCAGAAACAATCATAACACAATTGAAAGAAATTCACATTTATCTCACTTTTATCATATGCTGGGCACTGTGCCAAAAGCTCTTCCTGAATTATTCACACTTACCTTGTGAGGAAGGTCTTATTATTTCCCCAGAGAGATGAACAGATTTGTCCAAAGTCACATAGCAAATAAAGGGCAGAGCTGGAATTCAAACTCAGACTACTGGCAGGCCATGGGCTCTCTGCTTTAAGAAGTGTGAGACAAACCCATGGAACACAGACTAGGGAGCATATAACATGTTCCTACATATGCATTTTGTCAAAAGGTCAATATTAAAATGAATTAAAGTATGTATAACAGGTAAAAATTTATCTAAGAAAGAAGGGCAGAATATGAGCACATAGTGAGGGCTAGTGTATCTGGACTTTCCATTTTGCAAAATGGAAAGAATAAACTAAAAAAGGTTTTTAAATGGTCATCAATTGCAGAAGATGGGAAATAGGTGTTGAGAATAAGAAAGAAGGGTAACTTATTTTATAAATGTGGCTTTAAAGTCACATAAATGCCTTTACGTGATAACACAATCAAATCAAACAAATAAGTAATCTCTCAAAAGTCAAAAGTAAAATGAAACAAATGAACCTATCTATTGAGTTAGTGTCATAATCATATAGAGAGAAACTATTTCAACTAATTTAAAATCCAGTAATTGACTCTACACATGTCCCTAGTGGAATATACACTGATAAAACAAGTTAAGTAGCAAGATTGATGCTCTCAGAGGTTCTTGGTGTGAGAAAAACAGATGGAGGATCATTGAAAATTAGTAAAATCTCCATAGTCCTAAATTTGAATTAGAAGGATCATCAATAACTTTTGATGCAGCTAATTTTTTTAAATGCAGTTCATGGTCTGTCCATTGAAAAGGACAAGAAACTAAACAACTTGCCAGCAATAAACACCTCTCTTCTCCATATTGTGGTCTTTAAACACCACTTTGCACTAAAAGAAACCAAGGGCTCCTTGTGGGCCAGGTAATGATATGGACAAGATAATTCTGAAAATCTTGTCATACCAGAAAGCTATCAAACACTGTCAGGGTCATGTCAAAAGGACTTATGCATCAATTAGAGTTCCTCATTGACCAAAGATGAAACAATTGAACATCAATAAGAGTAATACCTGCAACTGATGGAAAATCATCAGATAGATTTAAATCCATGAATGAATAATTATATTTAAAAGAAAAGTCTTATTGATCTTTTTTGAAGAATGCTAGGAAATCAACAAATAAGTGAAACAACTGATAAGAGGAAGAATCAAGCTTTTTCTAGTGTGTTCATTATATGAACTGTGTCTCAGGATAATCACTTAGTGGATGAGGGGAAGTTTCTCTTTATGGAAGTCTTGCATCCAATAATTGAAAAATAAAGGTCAGATTAGGAACATCACTTGTATGTAACCCTAATGTAATAATAAACCTGGATAATGGACATCCATGACTGACAATTTTGTAAAAGAGGGATAAATGCAACTGTTTAACCTAGTGCATGCTGGTTAACATGTCCATGTCCCATATAGGAGTACATGGCCACAATGGTGATTTTAAGCCAAGAATCAGGAGCTTCTTCAAGGTCTCCCATGCAGGTGGAAGGTCCTAAAGCTTTGGGCCATCCTGTACTGTGTTCCCAGGCCACAAACAGGGACCTGGGAGGGAAATGGAGTAGCTGGGGTTAGAACTGGCACCCATATGGGATCCCGGTGCCAGCAAGGAGAGGATTTAACCATTGAGCCATTGTGCTGGGCCCTACTTATACATTTTTAGTTGTCTCATGACTTCCTTCCATTTTCCTCTTTTACTTCTATTCCTCCTCCTCCACCCAAGTAGCCATCTGGGGAGTGAACCAGCAGATGCAAGACTTTCTCTATCTCTCCATCTGTCTCTGTAAAATCTTTTAAATTAGAAAAGTAAATCTTTTAAAAATGGATTTTAAAACCAAGAATATGAATACTTGAGACTCAGTAAGCAAAAGATCCAATATAGGATGGGGGATGAGGAAAATTCTCAAAATGACAGAGAGTAAAAATTCCACAGTGATAACTGCAACATACCTGTGGACTAATCAGTATAGACAGGATAGAAAGATATGCCACATGTAAGTTGTTCTCTGACCTAAAGTTTTTGACATAGTAGCCATAAATGAAAAATGAAATCTCTTTTTGCAATGCGCTTGCTCAGCCACAATTCTGATGAGTTATTGCATTAAATCTAGAGGAAGAGGAATTTCTCACTTGATTTGTTTTTCCAAAGGGAACAACATTTTATAATTTACCATTCCAGAAAGAACCTTTACAAAATTCATTGGCCAGAAGAAATAACTTTTTTTAAAACTAACTCAAAAGGATGATTGTGTTAGTGATAGCCTCAAATGAAGAAATTCTGGGTTCAAAAAGTATGTCACTATTATTTTAAAGAGAAAATAATGCGAACAAAAAATAGAATTATTTAAAAAATAACCAGTTTCATATTTCTGTTGGAGATGAAATAGTAATAAGTAACTAGAAAATTTAGCAAACAACAAAACACCCGAGGCAAGTATGAACACAAGAAGAAACAACTCACAAGAGGGATGAAATGTGATGAAAAGAACGATACACTGTGGCTCTGAAAAGGACAGTTGCACACTGACATACGTGAGCATTAAATATTGATTTTAAAACAAACACAAAATATTAATTTTACAGCAGACATAATTATATTACAAGAATGGTGGCATAAAAGATGTCAATCTTCAACTTTTGTAATAGTGAGCAGATAATGCCTAAAAGACAGAAAGTCAGATATAGCAATGCAAGCATGATATGTCTATGGAAGTAGAGAAGTATGTAACAGAAGATGTAGCTAAACAACTTTAAAATGGCTTCCTGTTAGGAATTGAGAAAAAACAGCTATAACTGAACGAAAATTTTAAATACACAAGTATGCAAAACAATAAAATGAGCTCCGATATTTAGCAATTTTAAGGCAAAGAGATCTGTCTGTAGGTTTACTCCTTGAATGTCTGCAGCAGCCAGGGTAGGGTCAGGAAGAAGTTAGGAGCATGGAACTCAGTTCAGGTTTTCCACATTGATGGCAAAGACTCAAGTTCCTGCCCCATCATGACTTGCTGCCTCCCAGGGTGCATATTCCAGGTGAAGCTGGAATAGAGGTGTAGCCAAGACTTAAACTCATGGGATCTGATATGGAATAGAAACATCCTAAGTAGTGCCTTAGCCTCTGTACAAAATACCTTCCACTGCTTTAATTTGTTTCTTTCTGGCAAACTGATGCTATGCACTATTCTAAACACTTTGCACTCACAGTTCTCACAAAAATTTCTATTTGCTAGAAGAGGATTATTCATCTGTCATTTGTTTTCTTTCTTTTTTTTCAGGGAGTAGATATCCATTTTTAAATAACAACCTTCAGAAAGATAAGGGTTCAGGGCCAGCACCATGGTATAGCGAGCCAATCCTCTGCCTGCAACATTGCCATCCCATGTGGGCACCAGTCTAGTTCTAGCTGCTTTGCGTCTGCTCCAACTCCCTCCTAATGGTCTGGGAAAGCAGCAGAGGATGCCTCAAATCCTTGAGCCCTTGAACCCACATGGGAAACCCAGAAGGAGCTTCTAGTTCCTAGCTTCAGATCAGTTCAGTTTCAGCCGTTACAGATGTGTGCGGAATAAACCAGTTTATGGGATCTCTCTCTCTCTCTCTCTCTCTCTCTCTCTCTCTCTCTCTCTCTGTAAGTCTGACTTTCAAGTGAAAAATAAAATTTTCAAAAGGTAAGGGGTCGGGCCCGGCGGCGTGGCCTAGCGGCTAAAGTCCTCGCCTTGAAAGCCCCGGGATCCCATATGGGCGCCAGTTCCAATCCCGGCAGCTCCACTTCCCATCCAGCTCCCTGCTTGTGGCCTGGGAAAACAGTCGAGGACGGCCCAATGCATTGGGACCCTGCACCTGCGTGGGAGACCCGGAAGAGGTTCCTGGTTCCCGGCTTCGGATCGGTGCGCACCGGCCCGTTGCGGCTCACTTGGGGAGTGAATCATTGGACGGAAGATGTTCCTCTCTGTATCTCCTCCTCTCTGTATATCTGACTTTGTAATAAAATAAATAAATCTTTAAAAAAAAAGGTAAGGGGTCATAAAAACATATTCCCACCTTGTATGACAACTTGAAGTCTTCTCCAATATAAAAAAAAAAAATCCCAGTTCCTCCACAGATACAATTATCATACATTCCCATTATTAGTAACATTTTCTTTCACTCTCAAATGCTGCATCACAGAACTTGCAGAAGATGGGGTCCAGTGGGACCATGACCCTTCCTTATTCCCAGCTTTCTTCACCTACTAAGGCAGGCTGGGAGTACCAGGCTGCTGGCAATGTCACACAATTGACTCATGATACGTTTGCTCTCTAAGCTTAGTCTTTTCAGGTGATTTCGTTCCCAGGCCAGGGTGCCCAGCCCAGTAGTTGAACCTCTGATCTTTTTAACCTGACTGCAGGACTCCACATCCACCCCTGCAAATGCCATTTATTCAAGCCTCTCGAGGTCATTTCAAACATCATTTCTATCACTCAGCCTATTAGCAATCCTTTGTGTCCTCTAAAAGTGTGATGAGGGCAGGCCTAGTGGCTAAATCCTCAACTTGGATCCGTCGGGATCCCATATAGGTGCTGGTTTGTGTCCAGGCTGCTCTACTTCCCATCCAGCTACCTGCTTGTGGCCTTGGACAATAGTTGAGGATGCCCCAAAGCATTGGGACCCTGCACCCATGTGGGAGACCCAGAAGAAATTTCTGGCTCCTGGCTTCAGATCGGCTCATCTCCAGCCACTGCAGCCACTTGGGGAGTGAACCAGTGGACAGAAGATCTTTCTCTCTATATATATATATATATTACAAACTGCCTTTCCAGTAAAAATAAAAAAATCTTAAGAAGAAAGAAAGAGGGCCTGGTAGCGATTAAAGTCCTTGCCTTGAACGCACCAGGATCCCATATGGGCCCCGGATTCTAATCCTGGTGGTCCTGCTTCCCATCCTGCTCCCTGCTCATGGCCGGGGAAAGCAGTCGAGGACAGCCCAAACCTTTGGGACCCTGCACCTGCGTGGGAGACACGGAGGAAGTTCCTGGTTTCTGGCTTTGAATTGGCTCAGCTCCAGGCGTTGCTGTCATTTGGGGAGTGAACCATCAGATGGAAGATCCTCCTCTCTGTCTCTCCTCCTCTCTGTATATCTGCTTTTCCAATAAAAATAAATAAATCTTAAAAAAATGAAAGGGAAGGAGGGAGGGAGGGAGGGAAGGAAGAAAGGAAGGAAGGAAATGTCTCCTTTAAAATAAATGTGTGAGGAGCTGGACACCCTATATCTTCATCTAAGTCCCTGACAGAAACATGGCACAGAGCAGAGTCGCAGGCTCAAGGCTCAAAGGCCTCCTGCTGGCAGAACACACCAGTGAGTATACCTCTTTAGGTGGAGTGGGTCGCTAGTTATAACTCCTCCAAGCAAACCTTGTCATGCAGCCCATGTTTCTCCACTCAGCTGCCAGGACAACATGACCAGCTGCTTTGTGCAGTCAGGATCTACAGCATTCCCCTATACCCCTACTCCCTTGGCTCAGGATTCGTATCTACCAGAAATATAATATTTTGTGTGGTCAGAGAGACCTCATGCTGGCTTCCATCAAATGCCATTCTCCTTGCTAAGCATTGCTGAACACCATTGATAACAATCATTTATGGAATTTTTCAAGCAATTGTCATATTGACTAACCATAATTTCCAAATCCAGTGTCTATTGGATGAACTGGCGGTATTGTGTCATATAGCACCCTTCTTGCCCTCCATAATCCCCTAAGGTCTCTGACAGCAGATTCCTGGTCATATGTGATCTTGATGCGTCTGGATCTGCTTACTGTGATTTCTTTGCTATAATTTCTGACTTGAAGTCATTCATCTGACACACCTTTCACCCCAAAAGTTCTCCTGAGCATTAAAAACATTTTTTAAAGATTTATTTATTCTGACAAAGAAAATGTCCCTTTGCAATAATCTATTGTATATAAGTTGATGCCTTGCTTTTGCAAAATGCACTCAGATACAACTGCAAAAAAAATATATTTATTTATTCTGGGCCCAGCATGATAGCATAACAGTTAAAGTGCCAGGATCCCATATGGGCACCAGTTCTAATCCCAGCAGCCCCGCTTCACATCTAGCTCCCTGCTTGTGGCTTGGGAAAGCAGTCGAAGACGGCCCAAAGCCTTGGGACCCTGCACTCATGTGGGAGATGTGGAAGAAGCTCCTGGTTCCTGGCTTCAGATTGGCTCAGCTCCAGCCATTGTGGTCGCTTGGGGAATGAATTATTGGAAGGAAGATCTTCATCTCTGCCTCTCCTGCTCTCTATATATCTGATTTTGCAATAAGTCACTTATACAAAGTCCTCGCCTTGAACGCGCCGGGATCCCATGTGGGTGCTGGTTCTAATCCCAGAAACCCCACTTCCAATTCAGCTCCTTGTGTGTGGCCTGGGAAATCCATAGAGGACGGCCCAAAGCTTTGGGACCCTGCACCAGCATGGGAGACCTGGAAGAAGTTCCTGGCTCCTGGCTTCAGATTGGCTCAGCTCTGGCTGTTGCGGCTGCTTGGGGAACGAATCAATGAATGGAAGATCTTTCTCCCCGTCTCTCCTCTCTGAATATCTGACTTTCCAATAAAAACAAAACCAAAAACAAACAAAAAATGCAAATGTTACAGAAAAACTAAAGCTCTTACTGATCACCCCTTCTTTCTGGTTCATTCTCCATTTACTAGCTCAGTATATATTCTTCAAGGTCTTTCTGCTCTTATACACACATGTACACAAAAAACATATGCTTTGGGTTTTGGGTTTTAACTATATTGGCATATCTTGGAAGACCTAGCATCCCATGAGCATTTCTCCAGAAGATAACCTCTACATTTTAATACAAAAGCCTTACAGAACATATGCATCTCCAACAGCCTTTTCAGCTGCTGTTGTATAGAGGGGCACACATTTGTGCCTCCATAACTCAACATGGTATTCTAAACATAAGAATGTACAGGAAACTGGGCCTGCGGGTTTAAACTTTGGCATCCAGGAGGCTGTTGGGGGCTGCAGGAGGGAGCGTCTTGCTCGGATTCCGATCCCAGCCACCATGTGCTCATGGTGAGCTGGGCCTGGGCGGCCAGTGCACCATTTGGCGCCAGGAAACATCCCAAGTTGTATTTCAGACAGAGTTGGCAGGTGGACAGAATAATGCCAATGGGGAAGAGGTGAGTGTGGAATGTGGCTAGCACTGAGCGAGGCTGACGACTGCTGATAGAGCATTTCTGCCACTCTGAAGCAATGGTTTGAGCATGTTGCCGTCTAACAGTAATTTTCTATTTATTTATAGGCATTTTTCTGGGATTTGCTTATATTTTAGGAAATGAGTTAAGTGGCTTGAGTTGACACATTCTCTGTTATCATTTGCCCCATTTGAAATCATGGAAAACAAGCTCCCAGTCAGTATTTTCATACAACAAATCTGACTTGAAGGAAAGGACTTTAGGTGGAAATTTCTAAATGAATGAATAATCACAATGTGGCAAGTTCAAGGACTGGCACTGTGGTGCAGCAAAGTAAGCTGCTCCTTGTGACATCAGCCTCCCATCTCAGCTTCTGGTTAATATGTGCTAAGAAGGCAACAGAAGATGGCCCAACTTTTCATTTAAGGGTATGTATAGTAACTGTGTAATGGAAACTATCATATCAAGATATGAGGATACAATGCAGTAGACATTCCTACTTCCAGATCAAAGACGGATATCTTTTTTTTAAAGATTTATTTATTTTTATTACAAAGTCAGATATATAGCAAGGTGGAGAGATAGAGAGGAAGATCTTCCATCCAATGATTCACTCCCCAAGTGATCACAATGGCCAGTGTTGTGCCAATCTGAAGCCAGGAGCCAGGAAATTCCTCCAGGTCTCCCACACGGGTGCAGGGTCCCAAGGCTTTGGGCCATCCTCAACTGCTTTCCCAGGCCACACGCAGGGAGCTGAATGTGAAGTGGGACTGCCGGGATTAGAACCGGTGACCATATGGGATCCCGGCGCATTCAAGGCAAGGACTTTAACTGCTAGGCCATGCCGTCAGGCCCTGTTAAATATATCTTGACAATAGGATGCTGGACTCTGCCATTGTCTATGCCCACAATGATGGAGTTACGATTGTTTATGAAGAACTATACTATTGTAATAATATAGGAGAAATCAGTGGGCGGGGACGAGATTTGGGGAGGGGGTAAGTGAAATATTAGAGCCTATGGAACTGTATGATAAAATAACAACCACAATAAAAAATGGAGAAAAAAAAAAAAGATGATGGACCAAACACCTGGGCCCCTGACACCCAGTGGGAAACCAAGATGGGTGTCCTGGCTCCTGGCTTCAGCCTGGCCCAGATGTGAGCACTGCAGCTCTCTGAGGAGTGAAACAGCCAATGAAAGATCTCTCTCTCTCTCTCTCTCTCTCTCTCTCTTTCTCCCTCTTTCTCTCTGTAGTTCTGTCTTTCTAATAAATCTTAAAATGTGACATATGAACAATGGAGTATCATTTAGACAAAAAGTGGAATTGGGGGTTGGGGGAGGCAGAAGGCCTTTGGCCTAGTGTTTAAGATGCTTGGTTTCCATATCAGAGTGCCTGGGTTCAAGTCCCAGCTTCACTCCTGATTCTAGCTTCCCACTAATGAGCACTTTGGGAGGAAGCAGGTAATGGCTCAAGTTGATAATGGACTTGCCACCCATGTAGAGATCTGGAGTTAGTTCCTAACTCCTGGCTTCTGTCTGGCCCAGCTCTAACCATCGGAGGCATTTGGAGAATGAACCAGCAGATAAAGAGATCACTCTGTCTCTCTCCCTGGTTCTTCTGGTTCTTTCTGTGTGTCTCTACTTCTTAAATAAATAAATATACAGATAAGTAGGTAATTAAGCAATTAACTATTTTTATGAAGGAACAATGCTCTGATACAGGGTACCACATGGTAAACCTTGAAAACATTATACTAAGTACAAGAAGTCAGACATGGGAAAAAAATAGACTATATTATTCCACTTAAATGAAATATCTAACATAGGTAAATTCATGGAGACAGAAAGCAGATTAGAGCGAGAAGTGGGGAATCAGTGCTTAATGGGTATAAAGTTTTGGTTTGAGGTGATGAAAACATTTGGGAAATATAGTGGTGATGGTTATACAACATTGTGAATGTAAGTACCACAGAATTTTATACTTAAAAAGAGCCTTTTAAAATACATTTTGCCACAATAAAGAAGGGAAGAAGGGTTTTACAGGGTTTTTAAAAAATTCTTCCTTAGCATTGATTTTTAATTATATTGAGCCCTACGAATTCAGTACATTTGGAGGAACTCAAGGAGAATCTTGTTTCTTATCTTATGATTCTTTTCCTCGAATAAAAGAGATGTGTAGGTTGGCATGTCAGCCTAACAATCTAAGCCTGCACGTGTGGTGCTGGCATCCCATTTGGGTGCTAGTTGGAGTTCTAGCTGCTCCACTTCTGATAAAGCTCCCTGTTTATGGTCAAGGAAAGCAACAGAGGCTATCTCAAGTCTTTGGGCCCCTGCACCCACATGGGAGATCCGGAAGAAGCTCCTGGCTTTGAATCAGATTGGCTCAGCTCTGGCTGTTGCAGCCATCTGGGGAGTAAACCAGGGGATGGAAGACCTCTCTGTTTCCCTTCCTCTCTCTCCTCTCTCTGTAACTCTACATTGCCAATAAAAACAAATAAAATCTTTATGAGAGAGAGAGAGAGAGATGCACGAGGGACCATTAACCAGCTTCTGGGAAATGGGGTTAAAAGAGAGCCATTGTGCTGGCCCCTCTCTGGGCTTTCTCTTTCCAAGACTTCCCCAGGAAGCCCTCTTAAGCTAGAAAGAGTAGTATTGGTTTCTTCCTTCCCCTGGTCAGAGAGCGTCTCCATTGAACCCTGACTCACTTCTCAGTGCTGGGTGCTGATCCGCAATTATTCTTAGAGGACAGGAGCCCAGAGCCAGCTCCCATCTATTGGCATTGCACCCTCTGTCTCTCACACACTCCTGGGTTCCCAGGCCCTTCGCCTTTCCCATGGTGCCACCCTCAAGTTCTCTCCCCCTCCCCTGAGATTTTTTGTCATTATCTCTGGAAAGTGAGGCTTGTGCATCATCATTAATGGGCTAAACAGCAGGGTCAGCGAGGCAGGTAGCAGTAAACGCAGCAATTACAGCCGCGCCTCCATCCAGGCGCCTTCGCTCCCAATCCATCTCCCCTCATCACAGGCACTGCTGAGCCGGCCCTGCCTTCATTACATTAATCAGGTTAATTCCAAGTTAGAGTCCACATTCTAATCAAAAAGCAGACCACAGGGCTGGAGGTTGGAGGACAGGGGCACAGCTGTCCCAGAGGAATGGGAGGGACATTCCTGTCTGGGCCCCTTGACGCTTATGTGCACAGATCCACCACATCGTCCCAAACTGTGGTCAAGGTGGCATGCTGGCCACTCCAGGAGAGTGCCACATTCAGGCAAATGCCCTGAGAACCACGTGACATGCAGCCCACACAATGGTACCTGTACCAAGTGGCCCTGCTGTAAAGTGCCCCATTTCCTGCCTTTTACGGGGGCAGTGCTGCCATACTTTCTACGTGAGTACTGAGAGTCCCCAAGCACTGGACCCCTAGTGGCAGGCAGCTTTCTCCTCTGTCTCACCCTTCCTATCCCCTCTCTACCACACCTAGCCATCCATCACCTCCCAAATACCCTGCCTTCACCCAAATCCTTTATGCAGACGCTGATTTCAGGGAAAACCAAACAAAGATATACAAGGGTACTTAAGAAAGCTCTTGGAAGAAATGGTATTAAAAGATTAGTATCTGGCCCAGTGTGGTAGCCTAGTGGCTAAAGTCCTCGCCTTGCACATGTCAGGATCCCATATGGACGCTGGTTCATGTCCTGGCTGCTCCACTCCCCATCCAGCTCCCTGCTTATGGCCTGCGAAAGCAGTGGAGGACCTTGTACTCACGTGGGAGACCTGAAGAAATTCCTGGCTCCTGGCTCCTGGCTCCTGGCTCCAGACTCCTGGCTTTGGATCAGCTCAACTCTGGCCATTGCAGCCTCTTGGGGGGAGTGAACACGAGGATAGAAGATCTTTATATCTCCTTCTCTCTGTATATATCTGCCTTTCCAATAAAAAACACTTTTTTTATTAGTTCCTTTTGGTACCAAGAAATATTTAAATTCATGCATACGAGTCTTCAAAAAGTTCATGGAGATGTATATTCTATGAATGCAAGGGTGTCAAAATACTTTTTATGAAGCACTTGCAGGTTGGTAGTCAAGGTCCAACATAACCAGACTCTCTTCTCCAGTCTCACCATCTTCCATTTCCATTCACTCATCCTGTGTACATCCTGACCAGATGCTACATCCCAGGACTTGACTTGCGGGAACACTCGCTCCTGCCCCTGTGCACTCCCACCCGCAGGTGTCTCCTAGCAGACTTTTGAAAGCTGGACCCCACTCCTCAGTAGAGCTCTCTATCTTTACATGATTCTCCTCTTTGGTTTGAGTCACCATATTGCCCTGTTTTTGCCCTTCTCCTCTCTCATTCATACATGAACAATCTCCAAGATTTTGCCCTTGATGCTTGCTTATGTTTAAAAAGTTTTTTTTTTCATTCAAAAGGCATATCTACAGAGAGAAGGAGAGACAGAAAAATCTTCTGTCTGCTGATTCATTCCCCAAGTGGCCACAATGGCCAGAGCTGAGTCAATCCGAAGCCAGGAGCCAGGAGTTTCTTCCATGTCTCCCACACGGGTGCAGGGTCCCAAGGCTTTGGGCCATCCTCTACTGCTTTCCCAGGCCACAAGCAGGGAGCTGGATGGGAAGCGGAGTAGTTGGGATATGAACTGGTGCCCATATGGGATCCTAGTGGATGTAAGGAGATGATTTAGCCACTAGGCTATCATGCTAGGACCAAAACCTCTTTTTTATTAATATTATTTTAATTCATTTATTGGAGAAAGATTGTGCATATTCCCCTCTGCTGGCTCACTCCCCAGATTCCCAGAATGGCCAGGGCCAGACTGGGTCTAAGCCCAAAGATCCTAGGACCCCATCCAGATTTCCCTCATGGGTGTCAAGGACTCAAGTATCTAAGCCATCTCTATTACCTTGAAGGCTGACCATTAACAGGAAGCCAAAATTGGAAGCCAAAGGCTGTGAGTGAACCCAGACAATCTGATGTGGGATCCAGATGTGTCAGCTGGTGCCTGCCCACTAGACCAAATGCCAGACTCCTCCTTTCTTTGCTTCATCTTGGCCGTTTCACTGGATAGTTTCCTGTCACTATGACATGCGCCACACACATGCTGGCTATTCTCTTCTCCGTGTCTCTAGGCCAGCCCTCCCTACTGAGCTCCAGATGCATATCCAGCTGCCTGCTGGATACCTCAACCTGGGTGTCCCGTAGCAACCTCAACTCTGTGCACGCAACCTCCACTCCCCAATGCTCTTCCTCCAGAGTCACCTACTAGCTAGCTGTTCAGAAACTTTCAGCATCTCCTTCTGCCCAAATCCTGCCCATTCTGCCTACTCTGTACTCTCCCCTCAAACCCTCACAATCTCTCCTCTGAGGTCTGCTGTGCTATCACTACCTCTGATATTGCTGGCTCCAGTTCACCCACCGTGCTCCCACCTGAGCAACCTTCCTGACACATGTATCTGAGTCACTTCCCACTCAATGCCCCCAGGAAAACCCACAGTTCTCAGCATGAACTGAGTCCCTCTCCCCAGCTCTAAAATCTACTACTGAGCAGTCCAGTTGCACCCTATGCTACACAAGCTACTCCATTTAGTGGCAATGTTTTTCCTATACCATGATTCCATCAATCCCTTCTCATAAACATTGTGGTCACCTGTTCAAGGAAACGTTCCAGGAAATATGGCCAGAGCAAGTCATGCAGCATGATGTTTGTTCCTGGGCTGTCTCCTTGGTTGGGCTGAGTCTTTAGGGGGCTCTTCTCATCACCTTTACCCCCTTAATACCACATCTAGAGTTCATTAGTGCTTACTGAGCAAACGAACACATGAAAGTGCAGTTTCATACCCAGTGAAATTCTTACCTACGTAAGGACACACAGCCATGGCACTCATGGCTATCCAGGCCAAGACAGTCAGTGCCCCCCCCCCCATTCACACTGTTGTTTCCATGTACAAAGGAGTCTCCAACAGTCACTCACATTCGTCTGCTGTCACTTACACACATCCTCATCTTAGCACCAGCCAAGCCCCTTGGAATCACACCCACCCAAATATGCCCAGTCACATAAACCCACAGCCATGCGCACAGATACACACCAAGCTACACATGGCTCCAAACACTTGGAGGATACACTTCATCTCCGATTGTGAGCAAATGCTGTTGGTTTTCATTAATCTGCAGCCTCTGTGTTTGCCAGTCTCTCTGGCTCCCCCTCTCCCACTTCCCTCTCTCTCTTTCTGCTCCGAGGCAGGTGAGCGCATCAATTTTCTCCTCGTCTGTGGCAGTTAAATTAAATGGAATCGGCCTGATTGCTGAAAATCAAAGGGAAGGCTGATAAAGCAATTAAATCCCTCTAATTCCTCGTCCTGAAAGGTGCAGCGGCTCTGAAGCTAATTAACTTCATAATGAAAATCCTTCTTCACCCTTTTAGGCTCTTCTCCATGACTCTCTTGTCTGCTCTCCTTCACACCTTCCGGGGAGATGCTGACCACTGAGGAGAGCTGGGTCCATGACATTGGCAGTGGGGACCCTGGAGAGGTCTCAAGGGGTTCTTCCCTGTTTCGGAGCCCAATTCCCTCCTTCTGCCCTCCCCGACACACCTATCTACCCTCCACACCCAGCCCCCATACTCCTCAACCCAGCTGCCTTTTTTTTTTTAACCTCTGAACATTGTATCACAGAACCCAGCATCACACCAACACCAGCTGTCTCCCCACCCCGGCCTCTAGCCCAGATATCTCCCTTACTGCCATACCATCCCTCCCTACAGCAGCCCTATCTATAGACCACCCCCAGACCACCCAAACGTGCAGCCTGTAAGTGTGAGTACTTGCTCTATGTCCAGCACTATGGTAGACCCTGGAGCTAGAGAGGAACAACCTCAACGAGGCCAACTCTAAAGGATCCAGAGGGACAATAGATGGGCACACAGACAGTTACCCGAAGTGCTAACAAGGCTTCCTAATGAAAAGCTGCCAGTCCGTTCAGCTGCTGTAACAAGGGAAGGTCACCTGAGTGTCTCACCAACCACAGAAATGAGGTTCTCACAGCACTGGAGGTCCAAGATCGAGGCACAGCAGATCGTGTGTAATGTGAGTGAGGGCCCATCTCTCCTCAGGGGCTACTTCTTGCCATGTCCTCAGGTGACCACGGTTTCTTGCCTCTGAGATCTGTAAGACTGCAAATCCCTTGCTTGATGGACACGCACTTACAACCTGCTCACTTCCCAAAGGTCCAATCTCCTGACCCTGTCGTCTTGGGGGGTGAGTGTGGCAGCATGAATTTGGAGAGGGCACAGATATTCAGACCACAGCACAAGTCCCTGAGAGGAGCCCTCCTTCAGGGGTTCTAGCAAAGGAAGGGAAAGCCCCCAGGGGCAGGCACTGGAGGCAGGTCATGGGAGTTAGGTCGGAGGATACAGTATTAGAAGGATACTTGCAAGACTTGGGGGTGGGAAACACCCAGGGTGGATCTGAAGTGGAGTCAGCGTGGAAGGGAGGTGCTGGGCTATGTAGGTGGCTTGGCTGCAGGTGGGGCTGGGTGACTGGGCAGAGGCCAGAGCAAGGAGACTCGGTTCAGACAATGTCAGGGGCAGAAGGATTTACCTGTCAGGTAGAACTGGGACCTGCTGGGCTTATCTTGCACTATCGCATCAGTGGGAACAGGGCAGACAGACAGAAGCAGCACCAGGGAATGGGCAGCATTGGAGACCCCTGTCAAAAATGTCCAGGAAGGAAAGAACAAGTGAGCTGAGAGTGAGGGGGCCTGCATTTCCTACCACCCATCTACCACCTTATGAGACTGACACCCCAGCCCTTTCCCCTCTCCTCCCTCTGGGAAGCCTCTGGCTCTTGGACCCTCAGCCACCAACCATCCGTTGATAGCTGGAAGCCCCACACGGCACCCCAGCTTAGCCCACATAAACACTTAGTTAAATGTGTTGACCTTCACAGAGAAGCCAGCAATGACGCCCGCACCCCCAGCTGCTTCTCCATCCCCTGTGTTCTGCTGTTGGCCAAGCACTTCCACTTGGAGGTTTCCACCTTGCACTCTACAAGTCCACAACCGAACTCAGGGCTCCCCCGACACCCACCCCAACCCTGTTCTCTGCTGATGGCCACTGTAGCAAAATGGCTCCCCGAGCCATGCTGCCGACCGAAGCCTGGGCCTGGGCCTGGGCTGCTTTCTTGGCTCCCATCTCACCTCTGCTAGGAACCAGACTCCTGTCCGATTCATACTGTCTTCCCCTGGTTTCTCCTCTGTGCTTCCCTACTGCACTACCCCCATGACCACCTTTCAGTGATTTTCTCACTATTCTGCTTCCTCCTCTAGACCCTCCCCCAGAGCAATTGCTCTACAGTGGAAAATGCCATCACTTCTCACCCTTCAAGCTACTCCTGAAGAGCAAAGTCTGCACCCAGTCCTTAGGAGCCTGACGCTTCAGTCCGAGCAGATTTCTTTTAATTATGATTGGATTCTGTAAAAATGTATTTATTTAGGGCCCAGCACAGTAGCCTAGTGGCTAAAGTCCTTGCCTTGTGACCACCAGGATCCCATATGGGTGCTGGTTCGTATCCCGGCTGCTCCACTTTCTTTCCAACTCCCTGCTTGTGGTCTGGGAATGCAGTCAAAGACAGCCCAAAGGCTTGGGACCCTGCAGCTGTGTAAGGAGACCCGGAAGAAGTTCCTGGCCTGGGATAACCATTGCGGCCACTTGGGGAGTGACCTTGGGGAGTGACTGGCGGATGGAGGATCTTTCTCTCTATACCTTCTTCTCTCTGTAAATATGACTTTCCAATAAAAATAAATAAATCTTTTTTAAAAATTTAAAAAACAATAAATAAATAAAATTTATTTGAAAGGCAGAGTTACAGAGAAAAAGGGAGAGACTAAGGCTCTTGTATTTGCTGCTTCACTCCCCCAGATGGCCGTAATGACCGGGGTTAGCCCAGGCTGAAGCCAAAAACCTGGAGCTTCTTCCAGGTCTCCCACTGCCTGGGCCATTCTCAGCTGTTGTCCCAGGTGCATTAGCAGGGAGCTGGATCAGAAATGGAGCAGCTGGGACTTGAACCATCACTGTAGGTGGCAGCTTTACCTGCTAGGCTACACAGCACTGGCTCCCACAGCAGATCTCTTGCAGTTACCAAACTCCCCATTCATGGCAGGAGCCAGAATGGGAGGCAGCCCAGGTAGGGGGAAGGGGACAAGAGAACCAGCACTGCAGGCCTCCCAAGGCCAGGTCGCAGCACCTGCTATGGGGAGAGGCCCACCAATGGCTTTAGGCATTAGAAAGCAGCCAGTGTCTTCAGCTCCAGTTGGAGGACATAGCCATTGGCACCGAATGAAAGTTCTCCTGCTCATGGGAGAGATCTGTTAGATAAGATAGAGAGTTCTGAACCTAAGCTAGGTAGCTCCTACACCTGTAATCAGCAGGAAATAACTATAGATTAGGAGTCAGAAACCTCTGAGGGGGAAATGAAATCGGACAGGTAAACAGCTAGCTTAGGGACATGAGCTGGGAACCACAACTCTTCTCTTTCTGAACATCACCCACCTATCGATCAAATGAAATGACCCTTCCCCCAGGACATACTTCCCTCACCAGGGACCTGGGGCCAAATAATGAAAGCACGCCCCTTCCCAAGATCATATGAAGACTGTAAATTCAGAGGGAGAAACATTTCCCCCTCCCACCTTTCCCCAAACCCTGACCCTCTCCACTCCCAAACATGTTCCACGTGTATTTGTGATCTCCTCACCTTTTAAATAAACAAAACAAAACAAAAAAGACAAAACACAAACTCCATCATCACCCAATATGCCCTGCAATTTTCTTTAGAGGATTTGTTTTGTATCACTTTCCTTTGAGCTTTTTGGGCTAAATATTCCACATTAGAACAAGAAAATGTGTTAGATGCCATTGTTGTGATGCACTTGGCATTAAGCCACAGCCTGCAATGTTGGAAATCTTGCACCAGAGCTCCAGTTTGAGTCCTGGCTGCTCCACTTCCAAGTCAGCTCCCTGCAGATGTGCCTAGGAAAGCACCAGAAGATGACCCAAGTGCTTGGGCCTCTGCACCCACATGCATGACCAGAGTGTAATTCTGGGATCCTGATTTGAATCCAGCCATTGCAGCCATTTGGAGAGTAAACCAGTAAATGAAAGATGGGTGTGTGTGTGTGTGTGTGTGTGTGTGTGTGTAAAAGAGAGAGAGAGACAGACATACAGGCTCTGCATTTCAAATCAAAGGGTCTTTTATAAAAAACAAAGAAAATGTTTTAAATTTAGCTTATACCTTTTTTCTCTCCAGATTTCCCACACAGTCACATCCCTACCTATAGACTGAACCTTCGGTCAACACTGGGCCCTACCTTGTCTTCCACCCATTGAAGCATCAGCATCCTTACCTGTTTGCACTTCTGTCTCCCTTACACAGCAGAGCCTCAAAGCACGAGTCTATGAGCATCTTGCTCATAGTGACTGGCATGGTGCTTGGTACATCAAATGTGCCCCCATGATGGCCAAGCAAATGATAAACCACATGGCCTGAGAGGTGCTGAGGGTCCGGGCATACCATGACATCCTATGGGAGTGGAGGTGTTGGAAACACTGGCTTGGGAGAAGCAAAGAGCAGCCTGTGCTTGCTGCAGGGCCCCTGTCACAGGCCCAACCGTCATCACCCTTGTCTCCCAGCCATGAAGAACCTTGCTGTTTGGGGACAGAGTAAGAGTAGAGGACCACCCAGGGTGCCAGGCACTGTCTCTGCCCTGTTCTGTACCTTCATCAACCCTCAAAGGTGTACCCAGGGACCACTGTTGCAGCACAGATGGTAAAGCTGCCACCTACAATGATGGCATTCTTTATGGAAACTGGTTCAAGTTCCAGCTGAACTCGGTCAACATGGAGGGGCGATGCAACTCCCTGCTTGTGTGCCTGGGAAAGCAGAAGATGGTCCATGCACTTGAGTCCCTGCATACACGTGGGAAGAAGCTCCCGTCTCGTGACTTCAGCCTGACACAGCCCTGGCTATTATAGCCATTTGAGAATTGGTGAGTGGAAGATCTCTTTCTGATTCTGTAACTCTGTCTTTCAAATAAAATAAATAAATCTTTTTTTAAAAATACCATAAAATGTTCCCAGAGGCACAAGGAGAGAAAGACAGGGGCAGGGAGCCGAACTGTGGCAGGAAGTTAGACGTTGAGTGGCCAAGGGCAGGTGCCTCATGAGGACACAGAAAGGGCAGAAGAACAATGAGAGCCCAAGCACTGCCCAGGAGCCTCAACACACATGGAGCCCACAGCTGGGATTAGGGGGTAGGGTCTTGGAGAGGTGGGAGAAGACATCCATCTTCCTACCCTCTGCAGGTGCCAGGCCCCCATCCTGGGCAGGCATCCCAGCCCAGGCTGTAGCCAGCATGCGGCACCCAGCAGGGGGCAGATGAGGCTGCGAGATGTGAGTGCTGGGCACCAATCTGGGCCCAGATTCACAGCATTTGTGGGGGCGGGCTTAGTTTTGAGACTGGGTAGGAGGGCAGGCAGCGCCATGGGGAAGGTGTCTCCGTAGAGAGGCAACTGTCTTTTCTGGGCTTCCAGCACAGTTTAGGTGAACAGTGACTGGGAACTGCAGCCGGAGGGAGGGACCTGGAGACCGGACCCTGTGCAGGGCCTAGGCATGCACACACACACACACACACACACACTCCAGCCTGCATGCACTCTTTCAGCCAACACTAAGCAACTAGTATGTTTCTCTCTCAGTCACTGCTCATGCAACCCTCAAGCCATAACCCACTCCACCACCCTCAACCCTAACTCACACACCCACATCCTAACGTGCCCACTCCACCCTCATACTGGCTCGCAGTTTCCAATAGCCAGTGGCCCTCTGTCACCCCCTCAGCTCAAAGCGCAAGACAGGTGATTTTGCACAGATGACATCCATTCTTGTGGTTTACCAGACATCCCTATGCAGAGACCCACGCAAGGTAAGCATCCACGCAGGCACCTAGGAGCCCAAGCACAAGGTGCTAAGTCTGACAAAAGCAAAGTGCCAGTCCAAAGTCTTGCTTTGGTCCCTGGGCTTGTGGAGGCAGATCTGATCCGCAGCTCTCCCCGCACCCAGTGAGGTCAGCCACAAGCCCCAGCTCTCTTGGGGACACTGGGCCACTGAGGCTGACTCAGGCCCCACCCACACCGTCTCCAGACATCCTCCATCCACCCTGCCAGGGTCCAGTCCCCTTCATCTCTCCAGTCAGCCCCTCCCTGGCCCCCTCCTGTCAGCTCATTCCCTTTCCATCTGCATCCCTTCTCCTCCCCCCCAACCCTCCATCCCCTCCCCGCCCCCAGCCTGGGTGATAAAAGAGCCAGATTGGAGCGGGTGCCACGCAGCTTCATTCCCCACCATATGGGCCCAAAAGCCAAATCGTCAGCTAAGCGATTAAATCAAGTATGTCGAACAAAATGTTATGAACTGACATTATGGGTATATAATTTTATGCCATTTGTTGCCATCTGTTTATCTAAACAGCCCCCGTTCCACGCAGACATACAGACTCACACCTTCCCTCCAGTCCTCCGCCCCTATCCCCACCAGGGCTGGAGGTCGGGGACCTGGAAGCTAAGGAATGGAGAGCTCTGGGGTCCACAAGAATCAGAAGGGATTTGGGGAGCAGGAGTCCCTGATTTGGCAGAGAGAACAGGAAAGTGGAAGTCAGGGGTGACCCACTGGCCTAGGGGGGAACAAGGTCCTCAGGGTGGGGTGCAGGTAGTCAGGGAATCAAGCATCCTGGCATGGAGACCATGGCTGGAGCCCAGCGCAGGGCCGTGGACCAGGGCCAGAGGCGCCTTCTTGGCAAGCCTCCAGCCTGACACGTGGCACAGACATGTAGGGGCAGGCAGGAGGGCGGCAGCTGTGCACATCCGTGGCTGTAAGGGCTCTCTCCTCTAACCCCTGTCTGTCCCGGTTAGGGGAGGGTACTGAGGCTGTCAGAGCCTAGGAGGGGAGTGCTGGCTCCTCTTGAGGCTACAAACTGGGGCCAGGGGTCCAGAGGCGTAGCCTGGAGTGACCCAGGTCTCCTCCTCAGGATGAAATTAAATAGCAGATGCCCCTCCAAACCCCAAGGCTGGGGAGCTCCTCCTTACACTCCCCGTGCCCCAACAGCTTCACTGCAGGGAAGGCCCCCCACCCCCATGCTGGGCCTGCCACCTGGTTGAGTATGAGGGCGAGCTCGCATTCGCAGGTGCTCAGCCTCCCACCCTGCTTGGCTCCAAGCCCTGCCTGGCACTGTGTATCTGCAACCCTCTGCCATGGTGAGTCCCTCTGTGTCTTTCCCCTCCAGGGGAGGTTTTGGTCTCTATTTGGAGCACAGGAAGGTGCAAGCATGGGCTTCCTGGATGTCTAACAGAGAGCTGGGGTGGATCCCACAGAAGGGCCCAGACTGCTGCAGCAGCTAGGCTAGCACAGAGAGCAGAGAAACTTTCAGGGACTCTGTTGGTGGACAACCATGTAAGCCCAGAACAGTCACCACCTGGAAGCCCTCCAGGAGCTGGAAAGGGAGAGGCCTGCAGGTAAGGAAGTAAAATGAAAGTGCAAGAATCCTCAGCCCAGAAGAGGCTGACCTGCAGGCCAAGGCCAAGGAGCAGGAAGCCCCAGTTGAACTGTGCACTGAGCTGAGTGAGCAACCTCTTACAGGGCCCTACGCCACAACATACACATACATATACACCTATACACACACACACGTGCACACATGCACGCACACACACAATCACAGGGTCACAGTGCCACTTCCCACAACAACGTATCACCTACTGACACTGTCAATCAGGGAAGCCCACAGCATGCAGGTGCCAGCCGGATACTCTGAGGCCAGCCTCTTGCAGGGTGTATCCAGGCCTGGGCTGCCTGTCCACCAGACAGCCTTGCCCACCAACCTGTCTCTCTGGTCCTTCTCTATGGCAGGAAGAGACTGAGTGACACATAGGAGCTAGAAGGGAGTGACAGAATCCTAAGTAGGAGCAGGAGCAGGTGGCCTGCAAGACTCTCAAGAAAACTGAGGCCATGGGAGAAAGAGAGAGAGAATGGTCAAAGGACACAGAGAGAATGAAAAGGACAGAGAAGAAAGTTAAATGAAGGTGGCCAGGGAGGAAGCGGGACAGCCAGTCCTGCAAAGGGGACACTGCGGGCAGGCAGTGGGGGGGGCGCACGGGCCACCAGAGCCAGGCAGGCGCGGGTGGCGGTGGCGGCCAGGCTAGAAAAGCTCATTTTGCTGGTAATTTACTCTCCTGCTTTTGGGCCGCTCCGCCTGCCGCTGCCGCCCGCCCGGGCTGCCTGTTCCAATATTAGATATAAACAAGTAAACTGTGTAATGGATCACATTAAGCAGGCCTTGCGTCTTGAGGCAGGATTTAATTTGCATGCCAGATTAGCTTGTCTACCCAGCAAGGCACCCCGGGGCACCCCGAGCTGTAATAGGATCCCGCCTCTTAGAGCCCATTAAGGCAATTGAGAGTGCCTCCTAATCTCTCTCCCCGCCCCACACCCGGCACCCTCTCCTGCCAGGCCACTACAGACTGGGGTGGTCAGACCCCATCCTCCCACCCTCAGTGGTACTCAGCTGGGTTGCTCCGTCCCCACCTCTTGCCTCAGCACCCAGTCCTAGAGAACTTTCTTGTTATACACCCCAGTGGTGCCTCAGAGTCCCCATTCACCTTGACCCAGGACCCCCAGGCCTCGGAAACTTCTGTAAACTCTAGGCCAGTACCCCAACCTTCCCAACTTTCTAGGCCTGATGGCCTAGAACTTTGCACCGCTCAGGGAGCCACCTCTTAGCTGAGGTTAGGACTAACGACGTGCCCCCTGCTTTCTTCAATGATTCATTTCACAGGATGCTTTCGGAGCTCCCTGTGCCCTTAACAAGATCATTGCCAGGATAGGAGGCCAAGCTGGACTTCAAACCTTCAGAGACAACAATGTGCCTGTCAAAATTTGGCTGCAAGTTGCAGCTGAGCAGAGGGGTTCTAAGGTCTCTGGTCTGCGGAACACTTGAGCTTGTCAGTGTTGTGCCTGTTAGATCATCAGTACTCAAACAGCACGTTTAAATCAGCCCCTTTACAGACAAGGAAAGCGGGGAACACAGGGGAGCGATGGCTCAAGTGGAACAAGTGCAAATGGCAGCTCTAGGCTCCAGCCCTCGTCTTCCCAATACCACCAGCTGGCTCTCTGCTGGTCAGCATCAGCCTCGGGAGGGGAGCAGGATCATCTGTAGGGAAGGACCACCACAGGGCCTGTCTCTGTAGAAGGCCAGCCAGGGACACACATGCCCTGACCCTCTGCTGACCATGGCCCAGTTTCCTCCTTCATCTAACAGAACTGCTCCTGCCCTTACCAGATGAGTACCTGCTAGAGGATCAAACAGCCAAAGACTGACAGCGCAGGGAAGCAAGGAAAATAGAAGGAGACCAGGACTGTCCACCGTAGGAGCATCAGGCAGGGTCCCCTCTATGCTGGAGACCACCCTGAGCCAGGTTGGACCAGGACAGAAGCCCTGGAGCCCGTGAGCAGGGACATGGGGCCCGAGCTGGTGGGGAAGGGACAGCTCAGCCCTGCTTAGCTCACAAAGGGTCCTTGTTGTGGGTAATGGGACTCTCCTGGCAGCTTTATTTGCTGTCAGTGGCTTTTATTAAAGTCTCCAGTTTCAGGCCCTCCAACCTCCAGCCATTGTGTATGCTTCCCCTGGGCCCTGCCCCCAACCCCTAGCTAGGCTGACTCTGAAGGCCACCTCCTCATGTCGCCCCGGGGTCCCTGGGGCCCCAGGGCCCCCTGGCCACCAGCCTTCCACCTCTACCTCCCAGCAAGAGGGCAGACAGGCAATGCACTTCTGGGAGGGGGTTGCATTTCAGCCTTGGCCTCAACACCCTGTAGTCCCTGACCTCCCAGATGACAGGGGCTGGTGCCGGGGACTGACGGCAGGTGATGAGTCAGCCCGAGCAGAAATCACCGAGTGGTACACACATGTGCACATGCATGTGCAGCCATGTGTGTCCTTGAGGAGTGTGCACCCCATCTGTTCCTTCAGAATGTTTGCGATGGGGAGTTGAGGAGGGTTGGCAGCTATGGTTTGATTCCAACGATATTTAGGGCCACTCTCCACTCCCAATAGGCACCAGGTCCATGCGCTGGGGTGGGAAGATGGAGGAATATCTCCTTCACCTGGAGTATTGGCTCCCTAAACCACCCCCCTTCTACAAACAGGAGAAATGATGTGACCACTGACCTAGGGGGAACACTGCAAACTAGCCTGAGCCTTGTCCCTGCTTAGGAAGGACACTTGCAAAGGAATTGAATTTCAGCAAGAAGTTTGACCTCGCTTCATCCAGATGCCAGCCCATCCAAGGCCTGGAGCCCTGGTGCCGAGCTCGCAGCCCAGGGACAAGTGGCCAAGGCCTAGCCCTTTACACACTTCCTCCTTACACAGCATATCTTTGGCCGGGAATGCAAACACCAGACTTGGTTCTTCAGAGCAAACCCCAAAAGATAGCAGTTTTGAATGAATACAGGGCTACATTCCAGGAAATCTTTGTGGGTTTCCCTGCATTACCCAAACACATGAGCTTTTTCCTAGACATAAGTGCAAATGCATGGCCAGTGACAGTGAACATGAGCAATGGGCCATGGGCCATGCAGAATCTGTAAATATATGTGTATGTGTGCATGATAGAGAGTGATTGGAGTCCTTGTGAGTGAGAACATTTGGAATTGGGGTCAGCATTGTGGTGCAGACAGTTAAGCCATTGACTGCAAACCTATGTTCCATGTGAACACCAGTTCCAGTCTCCACTGCTCTACTTTCCATTCAGTTCCCTACTAATGTTCCTGGGAAAGCAACAGAGGATGGCCCAGGTACTTGGGCCCCTGCCACCCATGTGGGAGACCCTGGTAGAGTTCTAGGCTCCTGGCTTCAGCCTGGCTCAGCGCTGACCACTTCAGGATGACTCAGTGGATGGATGATCTCTCTGTGTTCGCCCGAACACACATAACTCTGTGTTTCAAATAAATAAATAAGTCTTAAAAAATAATAATAATATTCGGAATCCAGCAGGGTTTCCACTGGTGTGCGTCTGCCAGTGCAGGGGGTGGGGCCCTATTTTGGGGCTTACTCTGTGGTGTGTGAGAGAAAACAGAGTGGTGGCAGGTGATTTCTTGCATTTTCTGGAAGGTGGCACATAACAGAGGGAGACCAGGGTGTCCCACAGCCTCCCGGGGTTCCCGGAGCTCCTCACTTGGCCTGTGTCAGGCCATTTGGGGAGCGCCCGTGCTTTATGGTGCGCGGGTGAAAAATGGAAATGCTAATAAGCAGTCGTTAAGTTGTCTTGCAAAAATGTTAGATGATAAATTGGGTAATGTTATTGTTGAAATGAAATATGTAAAATAAATGAGTTATTTATTTCTAATAAATATTTTGTTTACGATATATTTGTAGGGGTGTTAATTATTTTCCCCCTCAATCGGGGCAACCTATAAATTCTAATAAAGTGCAGGCTGGGGGGAGGCAGTGGTGACAGGGGTGGCTCCTGCTGAAGGACCTCGGCTTGGGAAACACGTGCTGCAGGCGCCCGTCCTTGCTGCGCTTGCTGCTGCACCACACACTCAGATGTGGCCTGACTGCTTCTAAAACTCAAAACAGAACAGAAGGAAGGGAGGAGGGTGTGTGGGATAAATAGAGGGTCCCCCAGACCAGGGTCTCCATTGTGAACTAAGTTCCTGGCGGCTGGGTCTTGCTCCTCAGCCATTAGCATGGGCCCTTGGGCACTGTTCCTGTGCAGACCTCGCTCCTAGGAGGAAGCAATAAATACATAAACAAACCAAGCAGCCAAGAGAGGTCACATCCCCTGGCCCCTCCAGCGGCCTCCAGCACCCTAGGCCCAGCACCCTCCATTGGTCCTGCCCTCCTAGGAGCAGACACCCCACTTCCCATTGCTTCTGACCCTGACCAACCACGCCCTCAGTCCTCTGCCCTGCAAGGGAAGCCCCATGCATGCAGTGTCATGAGCCTGCCCCTTCTCTCTCCACTGCCTGCCCTCCTCTCCTCATGGCCCTTGTGGGATCCCCAGGACTGCACAGACAGCCTCTACAAGAACCACCCTCATTCACTCCACTTGGGATCCTAAATACGGGTCCAAGCTTGGGCTGGCTCAGAGGCTGGCAGGGTCATTTCCCCTTCAGGATAGGCTCATCCCCCACCTCCCCAGGGCATTATCTCTCATGGATAATAAAACTATTGAGGCAGGCTGGCCTGGTGGGCAGGGACAAGCAGCTTGGCCATGGGCACAGGAGAGACGCAGTGTCCCTGCCCCAGGCACCCTCCAGCCCCTCTCAGCCACACTTGTCCACTCAGGCTGAGCAAAGCTATGAGTTCCCACAATGCAGGCTGTCAAGCACTGTGTGTGCTGCTGCAAGCCACAGTGAGTACAGGGGTCCTGTGAGGCCTTTAGAGTTGGGCCTGGGGAACCATTTCTCCTAGGAGGGAACCCCGAAAGTCCATCAGAAGGGTGGGTTTGCACCTCTCCCACCTCTTCCCACCACTGGCGTTGTCTCTGAGAAAGCATCCCTGCACTGGTGTGCCTTGTACATGTGTGCATGTGTGTGTGTGTGGGTGCCAGTGTGTGTGCAAGAGTAGCAGCAGTCAGCCCCATTGTAGCATGGGGATTAACAGGAACCAACAGAATCACATCCACATGCACTGCATTGCACACTTCCAACTGGAAAACCTCCCCAAGGCCAAAGTTGCATCGGTACACTTGAGGAAAGTGTGACTCAGGTCCAGTAGAGGGGAGGAAAGACCACACACAAAAAGAGCTTGGAACTCCTTGTCTGTCCACCAGACTTTGCTTAGATGGAGGGAGCAGGGATCAACCCTGGGTGAGGACACCCCCTGCTGGCTGGAACAGGTGTTACCGCCGCCACCTCAGTCATTCAGGTCTGCTGTCTTATCCCCTTTGTACCAAGACCTGGAACTGTGGGTAAGTCCCAGCCAGGCTGCATAATTCTGAGCTCTTTTCAAAACATATAAAAATCTTTGACAGTCATTTGTTTAAACTATATAAATAATCTACCCGGTTTTAATAGGATTTTTCTATGAATCGGCAACAAAGCATGAAATGTGATATTTTCACCATGAGTAGTTGGGAAATTAGTCACCTATGTCCGTGGCTCTCTGCTGGCTGGAGACCTCCTGGCGGCCTGGTCTTTCTCTCCCCTCTCACTCAGGCCATCCAGGGCCTTACTACACATGCTACTCTTTTCAATTCTGCCTTTCTGGGTTGGTGAAGAGGGGCAGGATTCTGTGGCATAGCCCTGCTGGTCATCTCCTGGTCTGAGGGCCTTGAGCAGACTGCCCTGGTCCCATTTGTCAGAATCCTCATCTAGGATCTCTGTCAATATGGGCTCCAGGGCTGGGCTGGGTGAGGCTCGAGGATGCGTAGTGGGTTTAGGAATAGTTATTTAGGGCAGGGTGGTGATCTAAGGGCAGAGAGTTGGGGTGACTCAGCATTTCTCTTCCAGAAAGATCCCACATTTGCTCGTCCCCAGGCTGCTTCACATCCACCGGCTATCCCATACATGCATGTGCTGTTCCGTGCACACACGTGCTACTCCACACCATAGAGCTAGGACCATTGCATGCATCTCTCCACAGGTGCTGGGGGAAGTCACTGATGCTGAGAGGGGGGCCGTGGTGGAGTGGGCAGGGAAATAGAGCCATCAGAGGTGGGCTTCAGCGATGGGAGCTGACCAGGGAGCCAAACTCAGGCAATAGGAGATGAGGTCGGTGTCAGGGAGTTCAGGAATTGAGGGGAGATCACCCCCAGTGTTCAGGAGATGCCTTCCACCACATTTCCAAATGGCTCCTAACCCCAATCCCTGCCACCAAGGACAGCAGCCCCGGAGCACTCCTCCTGGTCTCAGGGTCCCACAGGTAAAAGCCAGCAGCCCACACCAGTGACTAAGAGCCTAGGAAGAGGAGCAGGCCCGGGTCACCCCACCAGGCTCTGGGCCTCCCAGGTCTCAGGCCAGATCTTGGTGAGGTGTGGCCTCAGAGATGGGCACAGGGGGATGGGGTGCCCTCAGAGCCTGAACCACAGACCACGTGCTCCCAGCCTAGTGGGCCCCCTTCCTTTCTGCCCCCTGCCCCTGGCCCTAGATGAATACAAGTGGGGGGGGGGAGGAACTATTCATGGAGGCAGAGAATGCACAAGCTGCCCAGCAGCCCCCTCTCATTATGGGACCCCCGTCAGGTGGCGCTCATTAACTTCAAGTTGTCTCTTGTTTTAAAACTCGGGTGAGGGGGGCAGGGTGGCCAGGCACATTGTCTGGCTGCTGCCCCAGAGAGATTAGGCGCCCAGGAGGAGGGGGCAGGCAAAGGCCCTTTAATTAGTTACTTTCAAAGGCTCCCTGTCCCCTTTCTCTCGGGTCCCCCTCCAAAACCCCCGGCTGGGCCTGGCTTCGAGGGGGGCGGTCTTTTCTGCTTGGCAGAGCCGCCTGGTCACTCGGCTTAAATCCGCAGCCTTTGTTCCTGCCTGGACAATGGGCCCAGCACATCGGCCCTGGAAGCCATGCAGGAAGCCAGACCTTCTACAGGGCCTGGAGCATGTGCAAAGGGGTGCAGCCAGGGTGGCAGGGGGACGGGCAGGGGACTGGCTGGGCACCATGGATCCTTTCCAGGCTACAAGGAAAAGGGCATGAATACAGGAGCACACCCAGCTTGGCACCTCCCACCCCGTGGGGGCAGCAGAGGGGCTACATCTCAGGTCGGGGTCTCCTTCACACAGGGTCTTTCTGAGGACAGGAGTGGGGGCTGTCTAGAACCTGGCTGGAGGTTGGGGCTTCTCTTCCATCTTGCTCCTGCTCTAGTATGACCAAAAGAATGGCAGATGTGGCTCCTAATTCCGCCCACGCTGCTCAAGAACAAGTAACTCATCGCTCAGTTTACCTCATCATTAAAATGGTGGAGATGGCGTGGTAATGTGGCCTGCCTCTAAGGTTGTGTGGATTGAATAACCCGAGTACCAGCATATAACAGTGCCTGGCATGCGGGAAGCACTTGGGTGTGTTTCCTTCCTCTGGCACAGTTCCTGCAGGCAGACTGGCGCCCCATGTTCTGCCACCACAAATCAGGTGTGTCTGGCCCTTCCTGCTTCATGGGTGCCCTGGGCAGGCAGGCCTAGGTACCGGGAAGGACACGTGGTTTGGGAAGTGGTAGGGATGTGAATGAAATGGAAGGAGCATCCCAAATTGGGCGTGATGGGTGCCGGAGGAAGGGGGGTAGGCGTCTAGCAGAAAGGGCAAGGGGGAGCAGGCAGGAGTGAGCCAGGGCCAGGCGGGTGGCCCAGGGGGGCAGTCCAAGAGGCCTAGTGGCAGAAACAGTGGCTGATTTGCCTGGGTCAGCAGATTAATGGCGCTAACGAAGTTTCCGCAAGCATGGGGAGTTGGGGGCTCGAGGGCGTCCATGTGGAAAGGCACATGACTAGGGATTGATCAGGCTGAAGATGAAACAGAGAAAGCTTCCCGGGCAGCAGAGGTAGGAAACGCCAAAACCAATTACTGCCCAGCCTCTCTGACCTCCTGCGCCCTCCCCCAGCCAGGAGAGAGAGGGCTGTGACCTCTCTCGGAGGGTGCGTGCATTTCCAGGCACACACACGGGGCTGGGACACTCACATGGGTAGGTGGCATGGTATGCATACAGCAGAAGGCCTGCATGCCGGGACGGGCGACATTGTAAGCACTGATCTGTATGCTCTCCTGCAGCGTTGGGCCAGCAGGGTGGGGGTCTCCTGATTCTTCACCAATGCCCTCACATCTCCCCTAAGTGTTCCTGTCTACTCAGCACATGGGTCAGCTGGAGGAGCTTAGAGCCGGTGGGTAGCTCAGGACTCAGAGCCAAAATGGATCAAAGTATATTGTCAACCTTCCAAGTCTGCCAGGTTCTCAATCCGCTTTGGCCTTGAGCTTCCTTCCACCTCCACAACTTTGTTGGCTTAGACTTAGCCCTCGTTTCCAGCCAGAGGATGCCTCGATAGTCATTCAAATGGCTGGCTCCCCTTGCCGACAACTGACAACTCATCAGCATCTAGGAGGTAACCAGCACTGCACCCCACTTAGGGAAAACCCACCTTTTCGGAAATAATCAATTACACCCTGTTCCTTTTAGCAGCCTCTGATGTTTGTTGAACGAATAAGCATGACAGATTGGGTAGCCCTCTCCCTCTTCCACGTTAAAGAATTCACAAAGGATATCAAAGAACCAGATCAAAGGGCGAGCAAACATCCCTTAGAGAACCCAGAGAAGCTCTTGGTTAAAAATCAACAGTGAAGAGGTGATTGAACCTGAGATAAGGGCCCTTGGGAGTGACTCCCAGTGCTAATCCAGGAGTTGCCTGCCTTAGGGGTGTGTCAGGGAGGAGCCAGGAGCTGGGGTGGAGGAGGCAGGGAGCCCTGAGTTCAGCTGTTGCAGCTGAAGGGGCCCGCAGTGAGTGCTGTGCAGTATTTGTACTTTGGAGACAGGGCAGAATTTGTGTTTCATGCCATATGTCGAATGGTGTTATTATAGTTATTAGCAATTACGGTTTATCATAAAATCACTTTTCCTTTAAATATGTGAGTTTAAAAAAAATCAGCTATTCTTAGAGTGACTTGTACTCTATCTGCTGCTCTTGGAAATTGCTTCTAGCGCTGTAATACAAACAGGAGGGACACACTACTAACATACACAGGCACAGGGTCCACACCTGTGTCCACCCAGGCTCCTGCCTGGGTCCACACACTTGTATGGGAGTCGTGCCTGCCCCTCCTCCACTCTACAACCCCACCATGCAGTCAGTCACCAGGGTGCCTGACCAAGGATGCCTCCCCCACTCCCTAGGCGCCTCCCATCCCCACCCGTGCCCTTGCAGTGTCTACCAGAGAGACTGGCTCCTTCGGGGCCTGCAAGCTTTTGTCGGCGTTATGTGAGCTGCAAGTGACAAGGGCCCTGAAACCCAACTCGGCCACACTCATAAAAGGGGTCACTGTCTCTTTAATTAAAGTTCCCTGTTTGGAGGTTAAAGACAAACCCGTTTGAAGGTGCAGGTGCGTGGAGGCGGGGCGGGGAGCAGGGTGGAAGGGGCTGGGCAGAAATGGAATTCTATCCTCAGAGAGAGCAGGCAGAGGCCTCACCGGGGCAGACTGGCTGACCTACGGGGAGGTCCAGCAGAGGGTCTCAGGGTCCCCAGTGTAGTGAGGGTGGCCAAGGGGGAAAGTGGGCATGATCAGAGTGCCCAGGGATAGGCACATGACTTGGTCTCCTCTGAAAGGCACTCACTCTGAGCCCCCAACCCTGCCCCCGCCACTCCAGACCTACTCTGTGACTACTCCCCAGGGTTGTCTACTTACCCCAACCCCTACCCCTACCCCGCGGCTCCATCTCCAAAAATTCTCAGTTAAAAGAGGGCCTGGGGCCTAATCTCATCTTCACACAGAAGCAACTTCATCACAGTTTAACATAAAAAGATCAGCTGGTATCGACCCGTAATTTGGACCCGTGCCACGCTATTGGCAGGAAGACAGAATAAGTTAGGGTGGCCATGTTTCAAAAATTCTCTGTGTGCACTCAATCACGGGCCAGGGAAGGCGGGCGGGTGCGTAATAACCCAGCCGCGCTCTCCATTTCCCCTGTAGATCAATGCTAATACCAGGAGGCCCCGGAAGATGGATGGAACCGACAGGAACCTTGAAATCCCGACACGGGGTGGGGGGGAGGCTGCCTCCACCGATAAAAGATTTCGTCGCTGCTGGGGCAGGGACACAGAAATCCCAGGGGCCAGGGAAAGCCAGGCTGGTGGGCAGCGAGGGGCTGGGGCTAGGAAGCAGCCTCTTTCGCTCATGTACATGGACCCTGACATCCGTAAGCTGATTCCTGGCACCTGCTATTACTTGCACACAACCCAGTCCCCAGCACCAGCACCTCTCCCCCAGGGAGAGCTTGATTCTGCGGGGTGCTCCTGTGGGCCCAGGCAAGCACATATACACATGTCCTCAAGTCCACATGGCAGGAGCTGCATGCCATCCTGCAAAGAAACCCACATACTTGCCACGGCCCTTCACACACTACCACAGTCACACACCCCTGCCTCTGTTTCCTGTCCCTCCAGCCAATTTCCACTCCCATTCTGCTCAGAACCTTGCTGGCTGGCAGTCAGCTGGGGAACTTTCAGAATCTACTAAAAGTCAATTGCTGAGACAGAGGCATAGCAGACACCTGAGCATGAGGACACACACAACGCTGGCTGGGCTTGCAGGCAGGAAGCTGGGGCTAACTAGCCCACAGATCCACTATGCGGTAAAGCAGAAATTGCACTGGGACATGGCTAGGGTCCCCAGGCAGGTCCCAGCAGGAGTGGCTCCTGGCCACACACCAACATAGACAACTCTGGGTGCCCAGCCTGTGGGACCTGAAATCATCTACAGCAAGCTCTTGCATTCTCTCTCCCTCTCTCTCTCTCTCTCTCTTCCTCCCTCTGCCCCCCAGCCCTATCTCTTCTCTCTTACACACAGAAAAGCACCTGCTGCAGCATGCTCTACCCAGCAAGGGTACCTCAGCAGAGACAGCAGCTCCCCCTTTATCTCCCAGAACTGGCTCTCAGGAAGTCTAAACCCACTCTTCTGGAAGCAGAGAGTTGAGGACAGAGTGAGAGATAAACTTGTCGTTAGTTAAGGAGACTGAGGGAGAAGCCGAGCTGAGGCCACTTGGCAGTGCTGCCCTGGGGCCAATCCCTTGTCTGCCTCTTAAACCAAGCCCCAGGACAGGAGCCATTTCCACGGCCTCACACTGACATCTTGTGGCCATCTCTAAGATTGCAGGTATGGAGTGGAGCCACTGGTTCCCCAGAGAAGCCAGAGAAGTCTGTCCCCTTGTACCCTGTGCAAGCCTGTGGATCTGACCCCTGGAGGCCCTGCCTGCACTGTCAGGAGGGACACAGGGCCTGGACCTCCCACTGAAACAGGTGAATGACACGAAGCTGCCTTGGGAAACTTTCAGTGTCACCTGGTGACAAAGAGGACTAGGAAAGAACGCAGGCTGCAGGGAGTTTTGGTCCAGATCTAGCCCTGGGTGCCACAGCCTCAGTCTAAAATACAAAAGGATGAACTTAACTCAGGAGACTGCAGATGAGAGAGAAGCTACAGCCTGTCCAGGGGAACCACAACAAAGCACTTTGTGGTCCTAGCCTCAGAAAGGAAGGTAGGGAGCAAGGGATGCGCCAGGGCATACCCTAAAGCAGCTGATAATCTTGCAGAGGAAAGCCCATGCCCCTTTAGGGCTGAAGGACAGTGGCAGGCCTTATCTCTCCTGCCAAACCCTCAACTGAAAGTTGAGAGAGCCAGACCTTGGTCTGAATTCATAGTCTGAGGCTGGGTGGAAGGCTGGGAGGGGAGACAGGACCCTCCAGAATCAGCCTTGTGCCTTCTGGGGTGTGGGTAACACACCTCCTGGATCCTCTCCAAGGCAATGGTACACACCCAGGAAGTCCTGGGCTGAGTTCTTGCCTCTGCTAGGTAGTCTCCTGCTGCCTCCTGCAAGGTGACCCAGCATACCCAAGGCACAGGCCATGGGATCCAGCCTGGAGCGGGGAACCCCTGGAGGTCCTGAGCTTGGGAGTCTGTTATAAATTAGGGACTTGTTAAGACAAAGTGAGAAGAACTCAGTAACAGCTTTCTGGGCCCATCTTTTCGATTTCTTGTTCGGTTTGTTTATTGCGATTGTTCCTGTCTCATAAGCTTATTGCAAAACCAATAAAAATGATCTATTCTGAGAGGAGGAGCTGCTCTTCGGACTAGGAAGCTGCCGCTTGGTCCTGGGCCCCATGCCTCCCCCTCCCGGTGGCTGCAGCCCTAGCCTGGTTGACCAGCTGTCTCCCGCCGCAGGGTCAGCAGAGGGTGCCAGATTCCTGCTTGTCAAAAACTGTGTCCACCTGCCATACAGCCACCCTGGGCAGGCCACAGGCCTCCAACCTGACACCATCACACCAATGACCCTTGTACCCCAGCCCTCTAGCTCACTTCCGATGGACATACTAGGGTCAGTCCTGGAAGCCAGGAGGCAAGGGTAGGAGCCAAGGATGGTTACTGAGGCCTGGAAGTTCAGATGGGATATACGCTCAGTTTTTGGCCAGCACCAGTGAGTCTGTGCTCTTAGCCCAAGGGTTCCCTGCCCTGACAGCTCCTGAGGGGGTCAGTGGATAAAGCAGAGAGGCTCTTGGGCATCCCCACAGCTGGAGTCCTGGCTTTGATCTTGAGGAAAAAGCCTCTTGCCCTTTGGAGCAGCTAGCTAGTCACAGTAGGCTTGGAGACCCAGGAAGCCCCAGCTCCAGGAGCCTACTGTCATAGCCTCACTGCTCTCAGTGGCTCTCAGCTTGCCTTGGGCAGCTGCTGTTGGTTTCAAGACTTTCAGGAACTGCAGCGGGGAGCAAAGGACTGAAAGGGGGTTTGGGAGTAGCCAACAGAGTCTTTCACTGACTCAGAATTCAGAACATCAGACCCAGGAGGGACTTCCAACAACATCCTGTCCCACCCCTGCTGGTCCCAAAGACAGAGTCAGGCTCACACTTCCAAAGTACAATAGCTGAAGTTGCAGAGCTGGCAGATCTGGAGCCCACGGCTCTGTTCATCATCCTGCTGTGTGTCTCCCTCTGTCCTGCTGGGGCAGAGAGCTCGGCCAGCTTCCTCAAGCCTCAGTCCCTACAGCTAACCCAAGAGCCAGCCAAGCCCTGGCTGCCCACTAGCACCAGCAGATGCCATTTCTGTGAAGCAGAGCAGGTGTCTTGCCTCAAGGCCGCTGCACAGCCCTGCCTGACGCCCGGGAAGCAGCTCTCCAGAGAGGAAACTCCAGGGGCTCTCGCTTTATCTGTTGACTTTGGTCTAGGGAGACAGGGGTGAAGGTGAACTAGAGACAGCACAGCCCCTGGGGAGCAAAGCCTCTCGAGGACCTGGCACCCCTTCAGAGAACCACCCAGCCCTTCTCTTGGATGTCTTTGGATGGATTTACGTTAACAAGCACTCAAGCTAGCACTGGGCATGGTTCTAAGCACTTTTTATATCTTATTAACTTATTAACTTATTTTTAAAAAAATTTTTTTTGAGATTTATTTATTCATTTGAAAGGCAGTGAGAGAGAGAGATTTTTCAGTCCCTGGCTCACTCTCCAAGGCCCCGACAGCTGGGAGGGGACCAGGCTGAAATTAGAAGCCAGGGACTCCATTTGGGTCTCGCTCATGGGTGGCAGGGACCTAAGGATTTGGGGCCTTCTTTTGCTGCCTTCTCAGACACCTTAGCATGGTTCTGGATGGCAAGTAGAGCAGCCAGGACTCAAAACAGTGCTTTGATATGGGATGCCAGAGGAGCAGGAGGGCAGATTAATCCACTGTGCCATAAGAGTGGCTCTCTAACTTAATTTCATAGTTTATTATATGTCAGTTAATTGACTAACTATTCTTAATAATAATCTATGAAGTAGATGCTGATATTAGCCCCACTATACAAAAGAGAAAGCTAAGTCACAGAGAGGAAAGCCACTTGTCCAAGGCATCACAGCAGCAAAGTCAAACAATCTGAGTGTTGTCCACCCTGTCAGAGGAAGGGTCAAGGACACTTCCTTCCTTGCCCAAAGCCAGGAAGGCACGCAGGTCTATTCTATGTGTGCGTACAGGACTTTTGTAAGATAGACGATTACCCTGTGACTAGAGTTTCTCAACCACACAGCAAAGGTTAGGAGCTTGGGTGCTCCTGCAGGGTGGACATGAACTTGGGGAGAGGGGCAAAAGTTGTTAAACACAGTGGCTTAACAGGCTAACCTCCCACCTTCAAGTGCTGGCATCCCATATGGGCACTTGTTCGTGTCCCAGCTGTTTCACTTCCCATCCAGCTCACTGTGTATAGCCTGAAACAGCAATGGAGGATGACCCAAAGCCTTGGGACCCTGTACCTGTGTGGGAGACTCAGAAGGAGCTCCTGGCTCCCAGCTTTGGACTGGCCCACCTCTGGCTCTAATGACCATCTGGGGAGTGAACCAATTGATAGCAAATCTCAGTCTCTCTGACTGCCTCTGTGTAAGTTTTTCAAGTGCAACAAACATTTATTTTAAAAAATAAATAAATAAAACAGAAAAAAGATAAATAAATAACTAAAAAAAATGCACATCAGGTATGGCTTAATGGCTAAACCTTCACCTTGCAAGCGCCGGCCTCCCACATGGGCTCCATTTTGTGTCCCAGCTGCTCCACTTCCCATCCAGCTCCCTGTTTGTGGCCTGAGAAAGCAGTAGAGCATGGCCCAAAGCCTGGGACCCTGTACCCACGTGAGACACCCAGAAAAAGTTCCAGGCTTCAAATCAGCTCAGTTCTGGCTATTGTGGCCATTTGAGAAGTGAACCAGCGGATGGAAGATATTTCTATCTCTCCCTCTCTCTGTAAATCTGACCTGCCTTTTCAATAAAAATAAATAAATCTTTAAAAACACACACGCCACAATCAGTAATTGCAAAAACATGGAAGCAGCCAAAATGCCCAACAGCAGAGGATTGGATAAGAAAGCTATGGTTCATCTACTCCATGGAATACTACTCAGCTATTAAAAAAAACAAAATGCAGTTCTTTGTGGCCAAATGGGCCAAACTGGAAACCATAATGCTAAGGGAAATGAGCCAATCCCAAAAGGTTAAATACCACATGTTTGCCTTAATTTAAGATGATATGATGTTATGTATAACATGTTATGTTATGTATGTTATATGTTATATGTTGTGTATAAACTAAAATTGAAATGTCAATGAGGTGGTCACAGAAGGTGGTTAAGAACTAGCATTTATTTTTAACATATTGGCTACTCATTACTATGTCAATTAATTCCATAATGATGTAAATTTTTACTGATGGTATGTTGGAGCTTTTAATTGATCGGGATGATACTCTGCTGGCTCTGTCTTCAAACCAGAGAGGGTATACCTAAGAAGCCATTGAACTTGACTGGACAATAAGATGCTGGACTCTATGTTTGGTATATGCTTGCAATGAGGGAATCTCAACTGAACTTGAACTGTGGTTATGCAACAAGGTGGAGGAATCCACCATGGTGGGAGGGTTTGGGGAGGGGTGGGGAGAATCCCAGTACCTATGAAACTGTGACACATAATACAATGTAATTAATGAATTAAATAAATAAATAAATAAATAAATAAATAAATAAATAAATAAAAACACACACGTCAGCATGGATTCACTTATAACTTACTAGGTGGGACACAAAGATTAGTTACTCCTCACTAGGGTATTGAAGATTTCTCTGCATACCCCTGCTAAAACTGTTCTGCACCTGAACTGTTGACACACATCTTGTTAGAGTTATAGAGTTAGACTACCCAAAAAACAACCAGGTTCAGCAAAATTATGCTTCAACGCTATAAATGCTAAATACTATAATGAAAATAGACATGAGACAGCTGAATAGTAATCCATAGCCATTTTAAGGTGTATAGAACCCGGTTGTATAAAAAAATTGAAATGTCGGGCCCGGCGGCATGGCCTAGCGGCTAAAGTCCTCGCCTTGAAAGCCCCGGGGTCCCATATGGGCGCCGGTTCTAATCCCGGCAGCTCCACTTCCCATCCAGCTCCCTGCTTGTGGCCCGGGGAAGCAGTCGAGGACGGCCCAAGGCTTTGGGACCCTGCACCCGCGTGGGAGACCTGGAAGAGGTTTCAGGTTCCCTGCATCGGATCGGCGCGTACCGGCCCATTGCGGCTCACTTGGGGAGTGAAACATCGGATGGAGGATCTTCCTCTCTGTCTCTCCTCCTCTCTGTATATCCGGCTTTCCAATAACAATAAAATCTTAAAAAAAAAAAAATTGAAATGTCAATGAGGTGGTCACAGGATGTGGTTAAGAACTTGCATTTTTTTAACACATTGGTTACTCAATAGTATGTCAATTAATTCCATAACATTATAAATTGTTGCTGATGTTATGTTAGGGCTTTTAATGGATCGGGATGATACTCTGCCGGCTCTACCTTCAGACCAGAGATGGTCTCCCCAAGAAGCCGTTGAACTTATCTGGACAATAAGATGCTGGACTCTATGCTTGGTATATGCTTGCAATGAAAGAATCTCAACTGGACTTGAACTGTGGTAATGCAATATGGTGGAGGAATCCACCATGGGGGAAGGGTTTGGGGAGGGGTGGGAGGAATCCCAGTGCCTATAAAACTGTGTCACATAATGCAATGTAATTAATAAAACACACACACACACACACACACACGTGCCTGGCGTGGTAAGCCTAGTGGCTAAAGTCATCACTTTGCATGCACCAGGATCCCATATGGGCACCGGTTTGGTTCCTAGCTGCTCTATTTCCCATCCAGCTCCCTGCTTGTGGCCTGGGAAAGAGTAGAGCATGGCCCACATGGGAGGCCTGGAAGAAGCTCCTGGCTTCAAATCGGCTCAGCTCCTGTTGTTGTGGCCACTTGGGGAGTGAATCAGCACACAGAAGATCTTCCTCTCTGTCTCTCTTCTCTGTATATCCGAGTTTCCAATTTTAAAAATCTAAAAACACAACACACATCTCAGGGTGGACTATTTTTTATTAACTTTAGAGATAGACAGAGCTGTCCCCCTCCACCTCCACTCCCTGCATTCACAACCACTGCCTCATGCACCAGTTACCAACAGCCAGAACTGGGCCAGAACCAGAGCCAGGAGCTGGAGCCAAGCCCTTCAGGGTGGCATCTTAGCTGCTCCAGGCTGGAACACCTTAAGCACTGCCCTGAGGGGGAGAGGGCAGGCTTTAATCTCCCACACTACAGACCTTCTCTGTGCAGAACCAGCAAAGCAAGGGCTGGTTCGTCCATTCTAACTCTTGCTAACCACCCTCTGTGTCTCCCTGCTCCAAGTCTCTCTGAAGGTCAATATTCTAAGATTGGGGTGACCTAAGTAAACACAGGGGGCCTGAAAGTGGGCCCTCCTGTACAGGCACACCTCACTCGGCAGGGCTGGGGCGGGGAGCTGCTGAGTTCGGGCAGCCAGGGGTGTGGTGCTGAGCGCCCACCGCCTGGTGGCTCACACAGCCCTCCTCCCTCCTCCCATGCAGCTGTACATTCCCTGACATCTCTGAGAGGCCCTTTGATTAAAGAGACAAGTGACTTTGCCCATTCTATTGATCAGAATAAATTACTAGAAACTAATTTATGGGCCTCCCCACGGCCGATGACATGGTGGATTGTGCGCTATTGGTCAGTAAATTGGATTGTCAGGCTAGATTATTGGTTCGTATACAGTTATCTCTCATAGCAATATCAGGCAGCCCAGGTAGAGGAGTGAAATCCCTTTTTCTGCTGCCAGATGCCAGGATGTCAGGGAGGCCTTTTCCAGGGCTGTTGGGGAGGGGACAGGAGAGGGGAGGTGAGGAGAGAGGAGAGGGGAGGCGAGGCGAGGCCTCCGTGCAGTATGCTTATTAATTAGTGCAGCATCACAGCATTAAAAGAACATTAGTGTGGCGGCGGCAGAGGGCTGGGCAAACGACGCTGTGGGCCTCCTTCTGGTTCTCCAGCTAGGGCTCCGCTGGGTGGAGGCAGGGAAGGGTTGATGAGCAGATGTGGGGGGGTGGGATAAAGATGGAGGGTGGGGTGGGGAGTTTCTACGGGACCTCCAGGCAGGGAGGGGAGAAGAGAGGCCACATTTGCTGGGAACTGCAAGCTGAGCAAGCTTGCTAAGTGCTAGTGTCGCTGAGCTCTGTGCACGGGGAAATGGAGCAGCCGTTCTGCTCGGTACATCACAGCCAACGATGAAAAGTTCTAGAGCTGGGATTTCTCAGGCAATTTGGCCAGTGATGCATGGGGCAGTAGATCCTTGCGCTCTCTCCCGTGCTTCTGCCAAGCCAGCAATAACAAAAACTTATTTTTTTGCCAGGGAAACGGATATGAGTCAGGCAGCCCATCAGGAGCAGCGGGTGTAGGGGGGACGGCTTCACCACGCCGCTGCAATTTGTACCGCTCTGCTGTTTCCCCCTAGCTCTAAAGACCTGCCAGGAGGTGACAAAGGCGGGACAATTTCGAGTTCACAGTCCTGCGTCCTGGAAGCACAGCAGAATGCCGGGGAGACAGGGACCCTGGGGCAATGGGCCGCAAAGTCAGCCATCTCTTCCCCGCCTCCCCTCCCACACACACTCCCCTGGGGCCCACTGGGGAGAAGAAGCCTGCAGGTTGAGGAGGAGAGTCTAGCAGAGGCCATAACACCCCAGTTCCATCCTTGCAGGGGTGTGGCCAAAAAGGGGAGAGTCAGGTGCCTTTAGTCAGTAACCCCAACAAACTGGGTCCCTTGAGGGCCTGCAGAAACCTTACCTGAGGACTTTCTCTGAGTTAGAGTCTGGAGCATACCTGGCCTGTCCCTCGGGCCACAGGCCTCAGGGAGATATTAGGCCAGAACAAGGAGCCCTCTGATTGCAGCCATTGTTCAGCCAACACTGCCAGCAGCCCAGCAAGCAAACACCCACCATCAGGGCCTCGCTGATGCAGCTGGCCTGAGCGGCCACCAAGAACAGCAGCTAAGAGGACTCCTCAGCATCTGTAGAGACACCAAGATCACTGTCCCCTCCCCCGAGCCCTTGGTGTCATTCCATACACAGGGGACTGGCAAGACAGCACCAGGTACTAGAAACAGTCCACATGTGCCAAGGGTGCATAGCTCTTCCTCCAACCTCCAGCCCAGGGAACTCAACTCTGCAGAAGTTAAACTCTGACCTTTGACCATTTCAACATGAGCATTCATCCTGGGCGCTTTCTTCTTGCCTGCCTCTATTTGTCTATATGAAACCGAAAGGGTCAGACTCTCAAAGTCGCAGGAAAGAGGCCCAAGGCAGGACTCCCTCCTCCAGCCTGGCTCAGCTGTGGGTGGGCTACCCCTGCAAGCTACTCTGCAAACGAGCACACCATGAACACGCAAGCCCCCCAAACACCCAGGTCTCCAACATGGAAAAGTTGGCAAAGCTTCGAAAAAGAAAAGTGGGCCTGCTAGGTGGTCTATAAATTAGAGACTCATTAAGAAGAGGCGGGAAGGGCTTTGGGGGCCTCTGCTTTCGATTTCTTGTTGAGCTATTTTATTGCTATTGTTTCTATTTCATACGTTTATTGCAAAACCAATAAAAATTATCTATTAAGAGCAGGAAGCTCATCTTGTGACTTGTTGGTAGAGGTTTCTACAGAATAACCTTTAACTGGTCTGAGAGCCTGCAGAATAGGAGCAGGCCCCTATAGTGACTTGCCGAGGCCCATCCAGAGCCGAGGAGGAGGGCACAGACACAGAGACAAGAACACCCCATCTGGAACTGCCACCACCGGGGAGTGAGCACCTAAGACAGAGCCTGGAATAACTGGGTTCAGTTCCTGGCTGAAGCTGTGCGTGTCAGCCTTCCAGGAATGCAGATCCTGGGAGCAGCAGCAACAGCTCAGATAACTAGGTTCCTGCTACCTGCATGGGAGACCTGGCTCACAGCTCTAGCCCTGGGTATTGTAAGCATCTAGGGAGTGAACCAGTGGATGGAAATTCTTCTTTCAAACAAACAAAAATTAAAAAAAAATGTTTAAAGGTAGCTGCCAAGAGCGGAGGTCATGACTAACCAGTGAGAGCCAGCTCATGCTTCACTAATTCCACATGAAAAAATGTTTCATTTTTGAAAGCATTTCAAATTTGAGACAAATGGACTGGCACTGGAATGCAATTGGTTTAACCTCTGCTTGCAATGCTGGCATCCCATATCAGGGCACCAATTCAAGTCCCAACTTCTGCTTCCAGTCCAGCTTCCTGCTAACGTGCCTGCAAAGGCTGAGGAAGAGGACCCACATATGAGACCAGGATGGAGCTCCTGGTTCCTGGCTTCTGCTCAGCCCAGACTAGCTGTTTTTGCCGTTTGAGGGGTGAGGTAACAGATGGAAGGTCTCTCTCTCTCCCTCTCTCTCTCTCCTTTCTCTTTTTCTCTAATTCTGTCCTTTCTATTTTTACTTTTTAATTTATTTGTTTGAAAGGCAGAATTACACAGAGAGGAGAAACAGAGGTTTTCCATTCTCTGGTTTACTTCCCAGAAGGCAGCAATGGCTTGAGCTAGACCAAGGTAGAGCCAGGACCTTCCTTTGGGTCTTCTATATGGATTCAGGGAACCAAGCGTTTGGGCCATCTTCTGCTGTTTTCCAGGTGCATCAGCAGGCAGCTGGATCAGAAGTGGAGCAACCCAAAGAAGAACCAGCACCTCTACAGGACGCCATCATTATAGGTGGCAACTTAACTCATTGAGTCACAATACCAGCCCCACTGCTCTGCTGTTCAAGTAAACACATGTTGAAAAAAAAAACTAAGATTTTCCATGTAAACATGCTGATATCTGCCTTCTCTTTAACATGGAAGGAGCACATAGACCTTATTCTTGCCTTAAAATTATGATTTTCCAGGAAAGAGGCAATGATTTCCTTTTAGCAGGGCATGTGCTCTCTGTCCTCACAGTACCCAGTCAGCTTGCCCTGTGCCACCTGCACAGCTCCAGCACCATCTCTGCTTGTAGCCTTGCTTCAAAGGACAAGGACAAGGTTGGGCTGAGGAGTAAAACATGGAATGTGCCCAAGGATTCCCGAAAGAATTTGCAAGAATGTTTCTAAATCCAACAAGCAGAATTTCTTTTCTCAAAATGCCAGAGGGAAGGCCTGGGTCTTGTCATATCAAAAAAGAAGGAAGCAGACATTTGCTGCATGCTTGTGTCAGGCTCAGTACTCCACACTTAACCTGTGTGAGCCTCATTTCACCAACAGGAAAACTGAAGTCAGAGATGTGCCTGGAGCAAAGCATAATATGACCCGAGAGGAGACAGCACCCATCTTCCAGTTCAGAAGAAAGAACAGCAGGTGCCTGGGGTTGTTCTCCCAGGCCTCTACGATGCCCTTAGGGAAGATTCACAGCCAATTGACAGAAAATTCACCCAACTGTGACCCAAGTTAGAACTTGCCTCCAGAGTTACCAACACCCCTAAATCTAGTGCAAGGGAGCCACAGGGTATTTAATAACCATTCTGTCAGGTCACAGGATGGTGACTAATGGGCCTAGAGGAGGAGACGGTGAAAAACACTCTAGGAAATAAATTTGGGTGATTAAATTTCAAGGCAGTTCATGGAACAGCAACCTGAAGCCTAAACTAAGCCATCAAGTTACCAAGAGAATCAAGATTTCAATTTAACTGCTGCTGCCCAGGAACCAAACCCAAATCTACGAAATCCTAGTGGGTTAGGAAAAAGCACCCCAAAAAACTTTCTGAATAACTGACACCTTCCTCATCTCAGGCATTCCTTCTCAAGGGCCAGCCAGCAATAAATCAAGTCATTATGATCTTTCTCTAGTTGCTACCTATTTCCAAGTCTGTAAGGAAAAAAAAAATCATGGCTCACCCAGTGAGGGGAGGGCCTCCAACCAGACCCAGGCCAGAGCTGTGCACAAACCTCCGAGAGACTCTCAGCTTACTGAGCTAGCCAAAGAGGCCCAAGCCAATCCAAATCCATGCTATTCCAACAGAATGCATGGACGTTGATTGAGTCTTGTTGCCAAATCATCCCTGGTCTGGAGCCTGGGCCATCAGCCCCCTCTGGCTGAATCACAGCCCAGGTGCTAAGAAACAGCATTGTGTTCTTCCAACTCAAGGCTTTAAGGTGAGAGCAGATCTGATTTCCCATCAGATCCTGTCCCTGTTCACTGTCCCCTAGGTCCGGAGGCATCACTTCAAAACTTGTTTGTGAGTACAGCCAGGGTGGGTGTAGGAAGAGCTGGAGGCCCAGTGGGCCTCTGATGGGGGAGCCAGGCAGGAAGAGCTTAGCAACTGCAGCTGTTCCCATCCCTCTCTTTCTCAATCTTCCTCTCTTGAGATTTCACCTCCATCTGCCCTGGCTCCCCCAGCTGTTTCCTGCAAATCCAGCTGAGACAGCTGCTAGCTCTACCATGCTAAATTTCCAGGGGCCCTGGAACCCTTTGACTGCTTTGGCCCAAAAGTGGGCAAATATCAGGCATCAGACAAAGCTGAGATTGTTCAAAATGTATTTTGCTTGGGAAACTGGGGGAAAAGCCAAAAGCAGAAATTACAAAAGCAGAAACAGACAACTTACAGCATACAGATGCTTTCCCCAGAGTAATTCATGTGTAGTGCCAGAAAAGCTCATTGCAAGAACAGGAAAATAGGGACCAGCATTGCAACATGCAGGTTAAGCTGCTGTTTATGGTGCTGGCATCCCATATCTGAGCGCTGGTTTAAGACTCAGTTGCTCTGCCTCTGATCCAGCTAATATGACTGGGAAGGCAGTGGATAGTGGTCCAAGCACTTGGACTCTGTAACCCATATGGGAAGTTCTGGACTCCTGATTTCAGTGTGGCCCAGCCTGGTCCAGCTCGGCTGTTACAATCATTTGGGGAGTGAAACAGTGGCTGGAAGAGCTCTCTGTCTCTCCCTGTTGCTCTGCTTTTCAAATAAACAAAGCTTTAAAACAAGAAATCTCTTCCTATCTGCTTCTGTGTTTCTGTTTCCCTCCCTTTCAGACAAAAATGAAGCAGTAAATTTTAATTTTAAAATAATAATAATAAGCAAATGAGAAAGGGGTTGCAGGAGATTCAGCCTGGCAAACTCTCAGACCTCACTACCCTCATTCTTCCTTGGGCCTTCAGGGCATGCAGCACGAAGATGCTCACACTTTAGCCCCAACCAGGACCTAACCATTGGCATGCTACCTCTCCCTAAAGCAAAGGTCTTGGTCCCTTGGTCTGCATAACTGCGGGGCTCTTGGAATGATAGCTGCCTGGCAAGGAGTGATAAAGCCATTATACCAGGAGTTTTCCTCATTGACCATCTCCTTGGTGCCCTGTTCTAGCCTATCTGGTTGCCTACTCTTCCCGAGGTATCTGTCCGTCTTTCATCACCACACTCTCGGCCAGAATTCAGAAGCTGTGATCTTCAAGCACCTTCTGAAGAGGGGATGCATATGCCAAATCAAGCTTCCACTTGCCATCTCCAGATTGTAGCTTGGCCAAACTCCACTTCCACAAGTCCCATCATTTGCCAGGAATTTCCATATGATTGATCCATGAACACTCCAATATCCATTATGCAACTTGCCCCCAACCCACCATCTTATTACATGGCCAGGCAGCCATGACTTTGGGTTCACTGTCACTTGTTAGCTGATCTGCTTTCTCTGTAGAGACCAGTGATTTGCAGCTACCTCTCATGACTGTAAGCCATCTAGCACTTTTCCAGAAAGTTCATCTGCACAGAGCAAAGGTGACACCTGTAGGATCATTCTGGGTCCATGGAGTAGACTTCGAGCTTCATTAATACATGTTTGCCACCAGGACAAGGATCTATTTCTAGTTGCACAGAAAATGGGTTTCTGTGCCTATGAGGGTTAAGCTCAGACTTCGGATGGGAGAAAGTTCTCCAAATGGATGGTTGTCCCCTGAGAAAGCCCCGAGGAGAGGGCCTGTTCATTAACCCCATAGCAATTGGTCACTTCTGTATCTGCCAGCCCTGGATTTGCTGCCTCTTCCCGGTTGGAATTGCTTTGTGCTGGGGACAGGCTTCCACATACAGCTGGTGCTTAGCGTCTGCTAGCTTTGTCATAGGGTGGGAGGGTGGACAGTTGAGCGGGTCACCCAGGAAGAAGCAGTGGTGGCCTAGCAACCAGGGAATCTGCCTAGCAACAAGGGAGGGAGGGAGGGAGGGAGGGGGAGGGAGAGAGAGGGAGAGGGAGAGAGAGAGAGAGAGAGAGAGAGAGAGAGAGAGAGAGAGAGAGAATATGGCAGAGCCTGCTGGATCCCTATTGCCAATGACTAACAATCAGGCAGATGGAAAGGGGACCTTTCTGGATTTTATCAACCTGGGATCTCAGGGCCAAAAGAGAAGGAAGAGCCTACAGAACCAGAAGTGTAGCAGGCAGGGCAGGTGCAAAATCAGCCTCTAGGGAAAATGTTACAAACCCCAGGCAGCCTTCTCAACGTGGGTGTCAAAGAAGCAACAAGAAGGAGCCGCCCTTGCCCCCAGAGTGGGGCACCAGCCAAAGCACCCACCTTTTCAACTCTCTTTCTTGCGGGGATGTGCAGGACACACTTTCATGTCTGGCACATGTGACGCTCACACAGCAACAACCTCCTGGAAAGGATAAAAACCTAGTGTCACTCCAGAGGAGTCTAGAGACAGACTAAGCAGAGATCCACAACACAGGCAATGAAGCCTTAAGAACTCAGGGCTGGGGTAGCTTAAATCAGTTCCCTTCCTCCCACCTTTCTACCCAACCCAGGATAAGGGCTTGGACATCCTCTCCTGCGAACTCTCAAGACCCTCCCCTGACGAGAAGAAAAATTGTCACCGGTCTTTGACCTGATTAATAATTAAAACTGCTGAGTTCGAGCTGCCCGCAACAGCGAGGTGCCCCCAAACCCACACAACCTTTAACAAATAAGCAGCTCGCTCAGGGGCAAGAGGAAGCTGTTTTCACTAGACAAACTGACAATTAGCCGCTATTCAAATCCCCCTCTAGTGTTAGCATATTGGTTCTCCTTTGAAAGTGGCTCAGCATGGGGTAGAATTTTTGGCCTTGAGTTTGGAACTACTGTGCATAAAATCAAAGTGAGAAAGCCAGCAGTTGAGAGAATAGAGGCTGTTTGGGGGGATCAGTGATTTCAGAGTTCTAATAATTTGGTGAGCAGTGGGTTAGGAATGTCCTCCAGGAGCATTAGGCAGTCAGCACTGTGGGACATGTCCTCACACTGAACTGGAAAGCAGTGAGTCATTGCCCTAGAGAGTGGAAATACAAAATGACATGAAATAACTGTACTCAGCAGTGTGGCATCCTAATCTTTCTGTCACCACTGCAGGCTACAACCAGTGCTTGCCATCTCTGGGTTACATGTGAGGCTCCGAGTTTGGCTCAAAGTTTTCTCCCAAAAGAGCCACAACGATGGGCAATTCCCACCTTCCCAGGCTTGCCCCCCACACCACCACTGCCGACCTCCTCACTTCAGGCAACACATTTATGGAGAACAAAGGGAGGAGAGTGGATGAGATGCGAGAAGGCAGGAGGAGGGGGCAGGCATTCAAACTGCTCATTTCCCCCTAGGAAGCATAAGGCCCAGCCACTACGGTGGGTGAGCAGAGCAAATTGGTAATGGGTGATCCAGATTGCAGTGCAGAGTCTTGCCTGTTTCCCAGGCACTTACTGAACTTTATAACTCTTCTGGGGGTAACATACACAACCCAGGCTCTTATTGACCAGTTGGAGAGATGGAGTCTGAGTGAGCTGGTGCAGGCCTGCAGCTTCTCCACAAGACTGTACAACAGCTCATCAAGAGATCACTTGATGAATTCTTCTAAAGTGGAGGAGGGCTGGAAAACTATGACATCAGCAGCTGCAGAAGCTGCGGCAGTTTCAAGACTTCAATAGCCCCACGTAGAAAGTACTAGAAAATTCTGATTGTTGAGACAGAGAAGGCAGAGGCCCAAGATGGCCGCTCATCCTAGGCACTCTCCAGGAGGCTGTTGGTAGGAATTTCTCTTTCATTGCTTTTGTCTAGACTCAAGTATCACTTACAAACAGGAAGACTCAAGGCCTCTGAGGGTGTGGCTTGAGGAATATCTGTAAGGACTCCTCTGATCACTGGCCAGGTCAAATGTGAAGCATGACCACCACCCAAAGGCCCCCTTGTATCCACGCAGTCAGTTTGCATCCACCTGACATCAGTGGCCACTGTTCTGCCCTCGCTCTGAGTAGAGGTCTCCTGCTGTTGAACTTGTTATGAATGGACTCACTCAGTATGTGCTCTTTTGAGCAACCCTTCTTATGCTCAGCATAATCTCTAAAAGGTCCATGTGTGTGGTTGGGCTATCAACGGTTCATTCTTCCTCATGGCTGTGTGACTTTTCATTGTATAAATACACCACAATTTATGCAACCTTTCTTCTGTGGGGACAGTTGCATCACTTGGTGCTCATCTGTGATGCATCAAACTGCTCTGAATTGTCTTAGGAGTGTCTTTGTGGTGGATATCCACATCAATCTCTGTTAGGCATGCACCCAACGGTGAAACTACTGGGCCATTTATTTGTAAACAAAATAACCTGGATTCAGAGAACAGAGACCACGTCTGTCTTCCTCATTGCTACATCCTCAGAGCTTGCTGAATGGAAAGAATGAAGGAGCACGATAAAGAATGGCAATGCTCCAAAATCAAGGTACATAGCTGATGCAATTCTAATTGGACAGCAAGGCAGTTTTTATTTGGAAGGAAAATTGAATACACTTATCTTAAGGTTACAGAGAGGAAAACATGTTTTAGAATGACAAATACAAATGTAAAAAAAAAAAACAAAAAGTGAGCCTGTTCTTCTCAAATATCAGAATGTACTACTATAAAACCACTGTAATTAAATCGATTTGGTATTGGCACAAGAATTAATAAATGGATCCATGGAATAAAATCTAGAGCCCAGAAACAGAGCAAGTATACATGTGAGAATTTACTGTATGACATAGTTGGTATTTCAACTCCATGAAAAAAAATGGATTATTTAATAAACAGTGCCAAGACAACTTCCATCTAGAAGAAAATAAAGCTGGACTCCTATTTTATATCACAAATATAAACTCCACACAGATTAAAGACAAATGTAGGAAAATAAAGTACGACAATAACAATTTTGAAAATTTAGAAGGCTACATGTTCAATACAGAAGCAGAGAGGGCGTGCTTTGTAAACCAAGGCTGGAAATCCAAAAGCCATAACACAAAATACAGACACATTTAATTTAGTAACAATTAAAAAAAACTTACGAATGGTGAAAGATGAAAACAGTGGACAAAAAAATAGGTGTGAAGGAAAATCTTTATAATATACAAGGTTAGACGGAAAACTGAAAACAACAACAAAAAGCCTTATAAATGAACCACGGGAACCAACAGGAAAATGAGCAAAGGTTACTAGAAGGCATCTCCACCTCGCCAATGAGCATGTGAAGTAAAAGAAGCTCACGAACCTAAGCATTCGGGTAAATACAAATTAAAATATAGTGAGATATTATTTTATACTCTTTGAACTAAGTAAAGCCAACTTTAGGGTATATCCATGGCTGGTAGGGATACAGGCAAAGCAGTTTTCATATTGTTTGTAGAAAAGTAGATTTCTGTTCTTGATTTTCTTTTTCATTTCTTCAGTTACACATAAGGCATTCAGAAGCATGTTACTTAACTTCATGGCATTTTTATTTCTTTTTTGCTTGCTGTTGTTGATTTTGTGTTGTGGCTTTTCATTTAAGGAGATGTACAGTAACTGTGTAATAGAAACTGTTATATCCAGTAGTATGTTATTTAACTTCATGGCATTGTAAATTTCTTTTTCTTCCTGTTGTTGATATTATATTATGACTTTTCATTTAAAGGGATGTATAGTAATTGTGCAACAGAGACTATCATATCAAGATGTGAGGATACAATGTAGTATGCATCTTTACTTCCAGATCAAAGATGGACTCCCAATGAAACTGTTAACTATATCTCGACAATAGGATGCTGGACTCTCTGCCATTGTCCATGCCTGCAATGATGGACATATGACTGTTTATGAAGAACTGTACTATAGTCATAATATAGGGGAACTCACTGGAGAGTGGAGGGAACTTGGGGAGGGGGTAAAGAAAATCCCAGGGCTTATGAAACTGTATCATAAAATGGTAATAATAATTTAAAAAATTTTTAAAGGAAAAGTACATGTCTACAACTCTTTTTCTTATACAGCATTATCTTTAGAAACTGAAAATATGCATTCTCTGACCCTTCAATCCCACTCTCATATCCCACAGAAACACAAACAGTGGGACAGCAGGATACATGTCAGCACTGCCATTCTCCCCACTTTCATCCTGGGTGGGGAGTGCAGAAAACAAAATAGCAGTCAAGTGTTGTGCTAGTAAGCATCTGGTTTACAACAGTTTTCAGATTACTAGGCTTCAGCTACTCCCAACATGGCAATTTTAAGTTACCAACCTAATGTCAACCTAATGGCTGGGAAACGATTGAACAAAAAGCTGAGTGCTTGGGTCTATTGTGCAGCTGCAATGCTGGCATTCCTTGTGCAAGCACTGGTTCTAGTCCTGGCTGCTCCACTTCTTTTTTTTTTTTTTTAAGATTTTTTTTCACTTTTTAAAAATTATTATTATCATTTTATAATACAGTTCCATAGGCCCTGGGATTTTCCTTACCCCTTCCTTTTAACTTTTCTTGACTGTGGAAGAATTTTATTTCATTTCCAGAGACAAAGGAAAGCTTTGCTGGGTATATAATCCTGGCCTGACAATTTTTTGCTTTTAGAATCTGGAATATGTCGCTCCATTCTTTTTTGGCCTGTAGAGTTTCCTGCGAGAGGTCTCCTGTGAATTTAACTGACATTCCTTTGTATGTCAATTGATTTTTTTTCACGTGTACATTTAAGGATCTTTTCCTTATGTTTGATTGAAAAGAGCTTAATTATTATGTGTCTTGGTGAAGATCACTTTTGGTCAACCCTGTTGGGAGTTCTGTGCCCCTCTTGGATGTTGTTTCCCAATTCTTTCTCTAGATTAGGGAAATTCTCCCTTATTATTTCATTAAGTACATTTTTAAACCTAGCTTCTCTTTCTGCACCTTCTGGGACTCCCATAACTCTTATATTTGGCCTTTTAACAGTGTCTTTCAATTCTTGAATACTTTTTTTTTACATTGACCCAGATCTTTTCCAGCTTTTTGTTTGTTTCCCCCTGGTGACAGGAAATATCTTCCAATTCTGAGATCTTTTTTTCTGCTTCCTTCATTCTATTTTGGAGACTTTCCACTGTACTTTTAATTTGCTCCATTGTATTCTTAATTTCTGATATATCAGCTTTCATTTGATTCATTTCTTGTGTGACATATTCCTTAAATTTCTTAAACTCCTGTACTAGGTGCTTCTCATTGTTGATAAGAAACTTTATAACAAGTGTTTTGAATTCTGTATCCCTCATGTTTCAATGTCTTCCTCAGATAACTGTGAGGTTGGCAAAGGCTTCTGCACCTTTTCAGGGGAGTCTTCAGTAATATTCATTGTGCCTTTGTCTTTTTTGCTCTTGGTCATTGTACTTCTGGTTAGCAGATTCTTCTCCTTGGGGCAGGTTTCTAAGCTGTGTCACCCACAGGCCTACAATTTGATTTTACTTACTGTGGTTGGTACATGGCTCTTTCCAGTCACTTGTGCCACTCCCTCCAGCAAGATCCAGATCTGGGTTCTTTTTTTTTTAAAAAAAAGGTTTATTTTATTTTTATTGGACGTCAGATATACAGAGAGGAGGAGAGACAGAGAAGAAGATCTTCCTTCTGTTCGATGATTCAATCCCCAAGTGACCACAACAGCCACTGCTGCGCTGATCTGAATCCAGGAGCCAGGAACTTCCTTCAGGTCTCCCACGTGTGTGCAGGAACCCGAGGCTTTGGGCCGTCCTCGACCACTTTCCCAGGCCACAAGCAGGGAGCTGGATGCGAAGTGGAACCACAGGGACCAGAACTGGTGTCCATATGGGATCCCAGCATGTTCAAGGAGAGGACTTTAGCCACTAGGCCACCAAGCCAGGCCCCAGATCTGGGTTCTTATGTTAGACTTCCACCCTGCTTTCCATAACCCCAGCTCCTGGCTCACCACTCTACCTCCTGTGACTTCACACTGAGGCTGCACTACTGTCTGTACAACCTTTCTCCCACTTCAGGTTTGAGCAGTTCCCAGGATTAGGAAGACATCAGGTGTCCTAGATAGCTAGGTTGTTGGGTTGGTGGTGGTGCTGATCTTGCCAGAACCTGTTGGCCATTAGGTCTGGGGGCCACACGGACCTATTTTGACCTATACAATGCCAAAGTTGGTATTATTTTTCCTGTGGGACCAGTGCAATATACTGAGCTCAGTGAGTTCTCACCCAGCTCAGTGCATGTTGTCCCTGTAGTCTTAAAGCTTTTGTCACACTGTACAAGATGGCACCTGATGTACCACTGCTAGAGTTCTTGATCTGCTGGCCGTCAGGTCTGAGGGCTACCCAGACTTGTCTTCGGTAAAACCTATAGGATGTCACGCTCTTGCAGTTCACTGAGCCAGAAATGAGTTCACTCCCAGCTCAGTGCATGCCCAGTACTGTCCCACAGCCTTTGTCTCTCTACACAAAATGGTGCCCGATTGGGCTCTAGGGGGTGGGCTGTGCTGTGAAATTCATGCTATTCTCACACTGCTCATCTGGGACCTGATGCTCTGTCTCTGCTTTTGGTCAAATCAAACAGACGAGCAGAACGCGCAGTTCTTTGTATTCACTTCCTGAACTCCCGGTGAACGTCACTTCCCACGTTGTTGCTAGTGGAGTTCTGGCTGCAGGTGCAGTTCTGATTGCGGCTCACTGAATGTCACTGGGTTATCAGTCACTGCAACACCACACCATGGTGTCTGGGCTTTCTGGTGTCTGTCAGTCTCCAGGTGCCCCTCTGCTGTCATTTTGTCCTCTTCTATTTTCTGGAATGTGCTCTCACTGATTCACACTGGCTAATGTTTCTCTGTGTGTTTAAATGTATCCTTATCCTATTCTGTCATCTTGATCCCACTCTGCTCAATTTATTTATTTTTTTGGAAAGTCAGATATACAGAAAGGACGAAAGACAGAAAGATCTTCCATCCGTTGATTCACTCCCTAAGTGGCTGCAATGGTTGGTGCTGCGCCAATCCAAAACCAGGAATCAGGAGCCTCCTCTGGGTCTCCCATGTGTATGCAGGGTCCCAAAGCTTTGGACTGTCCTTGACTGATTTTCCAGGCCACAAGCAGGGAGCTGGATAGAAAGTGGGGCTGCTAGGATTAGAACCGGTGCCCATATAGGATCCTGGCACATGCAATGTGAGGACTTCAGCCACTAGGCTTACCATGCCAGGCCCTTGTTGCTCCACTTCTGATCCAGCTCCTTGCTAATCGTCCTGGGAAAGCAACAGAGGACAGCCCCACATGGGAGATTCTTACGGAGTTCTGAACTCCTGACTTCAGCCTAGCCCAGCTTCAGTCATTGTGGCTATAGAGTGTGAACCAGTGGATTAAAGAGCTTTCTGCTTCACTGTAGCTCTGCTTTGTCAACTAAGTAAGATAAATTTTAAGAAAGAAAGAGAGAGAGAGAGAAACAGAGAGAGAGAAAGGAAGGAAGGAAGAGAGAGAAGAGAAAAGATGGAAGGAAGGAAAGGAAGGAAAAGAAGGAAAGACTCTAGCGTAACCGCACTTTGAATAAACACAGCTGCATAACCTCTACTGTTATGTAGCCATTGAAGAGAATAAGATGAAGATGGAAGGCAGGTGTGGTGGCACAGGAGTTAAGGTGCTGCCTAGGACATCACATCTCATGTAGGAGTGTCTGGGATCAAGTCCCACCTTCACCTATGATCCAGCTTCTGGCTAACACACACCCCGGGAGGCAGCAGATGATGGCTCAAGTACTTGGGTCTCCACCACCCACGTGGGAAACTTGGATGGAGCCCCTGGCTCTTGGCTTCTGTCTGGCTCATTCCTGAATTCTGTGGACATTTTCGAAGTAAACTAGTGGACGGAAGATTGATCTCTTTCCCTCTAACCGCTCATCCTCCTTCTGCCTTTCCAATAAAAGTCAATAAATAAAAAGAATAAACGTCCCTTGAATTTCTTTTTTTTTTTTTTTAAAGATTTATTTTATTTTTATTACAAAGTCAGATATACTGAGAGGAGGATAGAGAGGAAGTGGAGCTGCCGGGATTAGAACCAGTGGCCATATGGGATCAAGGCGAGGACCTTAGCCACTAGGCCACGCTGCCGAGCCCATCCCTTGAATTTCTAAAAGGTATTGGCTTTTTAAAATATTTTCTTCTTTTTCTTTGGCAAGAGCTATTGTTGAAGTTTTTTTTAAGGCAAGAAGTAGAAAAATGTGTAACAATGATTTTTTGTTAAGATTTATTTTGTTCATGTAAAAGGCAGAGTTACAGAAAGAGAGCATAAAAGATAAAGAGCTAGATCTTGGGCCCGGCACAATAGTCTAGCAGCTAGGTTCCTCGCCTTGCACACACCAGGATCCCATATGGGCATCAGTTCTAATCCTGGCAGCCCTGCTTTCTATCCAGCTCCTTACTTGTGCCTTGGAAAAGCAGTCGAGGACAGCCCAAAGCCTTGGGACCCTGCACACACGTGGGAGGCCCAGAGTTGGCTCCTGGCTCCTGGCTTCAGATGAGCGCTGCTCCAGCTGTTGCATCCACTTGGGGAGTGAACCAACAGATGGAAGATCCTTCTCTTTGTCTCTCTTCCTCTCTATATCTGACTTTCCAATAAAAATAAATAAATCTTAAAAAAAAAAAAAAGACCTAGCTCTTCCAGCTACTTGTTCACTCCCCAAATGGCCACAAGAGCCAGTGCTGGGCCAGGCCAAAGCCAGGGTTCCAGAATTCCCTACCAGTCTTCCAAACAGAAGCCAGCAACCCATGTACTTAGTTCATCATCCACTGCCTTTACAGAAGTATTAGCAGGAAGCTAGATTGGAAACTAATGTGCAGTAACTGGGACTTGAACCAGGCACTCTGATATGGGACACAAGCATCCCAAGCAGCAGTTTAACTGTCTGTACCACAATGCCACCCAACATTTATGTTAAAGCTTTTACAGTGTTTCTGCTGATTCACTACCAATCACCATGGAAATAGACATGGAAAATAAGAATCCAATTGAGGAAGCCATATGCCATTAAGAACTTGCAGGTGTCACAAGGTTTGGTTCCCATATCTGGCTCTTGGCTTCTAATACACTTAGCAGAAGCTTTTGCTGCCCCCCTCTCTCTCTCTCTCCTTGGGTGGCCAACTAAATGTTCATCAAACAAAACCTACTCTGAGATGCCATCAGCGTTACCTGGGCAGGGTCCCAGAGGAGCTCCATGCTCTCAGGCCTCTCCTTTGTCGGATGTTACTCTCTGTATAACACACCAACAAACAGGCCAGACAGGTAATCTGTGTGTCTCCAAGCTAAGGATTAGCTAAAGCCCTCTAAATCCCAGCTGGTCCCAGCAGCCTTTGTTTTCAGGAAGCTCCAGCCCCTGATGACTTCTCCATGTAGGGAAGTGTCCCAGTCCACTAAAGTCCCCCATCCCTCCTGAGAGTCTTATTCCCCAAGCATTGGGATCTCTTCACTGCCAGCTGTCCCTTTTGTCCAGCTTCAACGATACAGCCTTCATCTCTACACGGTCAGAAAATCTGTGAGTTTCCCCTGCCTGGGAGGGGCTGGCCTGAGCCCATGTCACTGTCAGCTCCCATGAGACACAGCTTTGTGCTAAGCATTTCTAATCACTCACACCAACATTTTACATTTATCTAGCTTGCCAGGATGTTTACAAAAGGTTCTGGATCACACGAGAAAATAGCCAGAAAGTCCATTTATAGGGGAAACAGAAATGAGGACTTTTATGAGGAGATCTGGACTGGAATTTTAAGAATCAAATGAATGTCCGCCGAAGCCATGAGGGGGCCCAGTAGAGAGTGTGGCTGGAGGTCAGAGGCGGCAAGGAGGAAGGCAGGATGTTGCAATGATGCAGGGATGAGCCTTCAGGCTGAGCTTGGGGAAAGATTTTCACCCCCTTGGCCTGGCAACACTATCTCCACAGTCTAAACTAAAAGGGAGATCTCACACAGCTAACTATATGACCGATAAGCAATATTTCCTCGACAAAGCCTGTACTTTTTGTCTTATTTTTTATCTTCATTGTTTTCTAGACTTTGTAGTCACTGTAAAATGTCAAAAATTACAGAAATAGTGTAAGGTAGAAATTACAATGGTAGCCCTTAGGGATATAACACTGGTGGAGTTGAGATGCATGTATCCAGATTAGTTTCCCTGCATCTATGAACATTTCCTATACATGAAAATATCTATAAATTTTTATAAAATTACTATCACAAAATCATAGCCAGGCTTACAACTTAGACAACCTTAAGCCTAAAAATAGTTATCATGTCTTCTCCTGCTCATGTGTGATTCAAAATAAAAATATTGAACGATAAAATAAGCAAAAAGTCTACATTGACTTTTTCTCTAATAATTGTTTTGATATATATATATATTTTTTTAAAAAATCGATAAATACCCATTTTTATTTCTTGGTGCTTCAAGCATGTTCCTGGCTTACAAATTAGATAACAATGCATACAATATATATTTTCTTGCAACTCTTTTTTTAACATAAGATCTATCTTGAGCATCTGCATATGTCAATCTTGCTAAACATTATTGTGCCTGGCAGATGTGGGCTGCCCTCCAAAGAATAGCCAAATCCTTTCAAGGCCAGTGCCTGGAGCCAAGAGTCTGGGTCACATAGGCATTTCCATGGCTTTGACAGTCGTGTGACATGCACTGCCAAGGAGCCCTGGCCCAGAAACAAGCAACTGGACTGTTTTCAAACCTGTACGGGAAGAGATGAGCTATGAACTAACTTGTTCACTGATTCACAGGTAGTTCAAATCAGGAACAGACAAAGGTCTTATCACAGAAGTTGGCATTGTGGTGCACTGAGTTAAACTGCTGCTTGCAACGTCAGCATCTCATAGGAATCCCTGGTTCAAGTCCCGAATGCTCTGTTTCCAATCCAGTTTCCTGCTATTGTGCTCAAGTTCTTGGGTCCCTGCCTCCTACATGGGAAATTTGGGTGAGGTTCTGGGCTCCTGGTCTGAGCTTTTGGATTCAGGTTAAAATCAGCCCAGCTGTGGTAGCTATCTCAGGAGTGAATCAGCATACAGATTTCTCTCCCTGTCTTCCCATTTTGTCATTCTGCCTTTCAAATAAGACAGATGAATACAATGTCAACAGATGTTCCTACCATAATTAGGGGTAAAAGTAAAATCCTGAATTCATCACTGTAAGTTTTTCTTTTATTTGTGTTAGAGAGTTTAGAATTGGACTGTGTCTTAAATTGGTTTATTTATTACTTAAATATGATACTTTTGGCACTGAGATTCAATTTTATTGCATTTTGGAAAAAAAGTGGATACCAGTGTATTAGCATTTCGTTGAATTTTGCTGTTGCCTCACACATGGTAATTCTCTGTAATTATTCATGCTCATATCAGTAGCACATATACTAAAATGGTTTGTAAATATTCTGCATGTGAATGAAAAGAACATATATCAACACTGTAGTTTTGTCCACGATCCTGGGTTAAGAAAAAATCAGAATATTAAACTCATATTCCTGTTTGAAACTGAGTAACAAGTCATCCCTTGGTATCCACAGGGGATTGGCTCCAGTACCTGCAGACCCAAATCTGCAGGTCAAGTATAAAATGCTTAAAAGGGCATAATATTTGCACATAATCTATGTACCTCCTCTCCTACATGCATCTTTTAAAGATTTCACTTATTTGAAAGGCAAAATGACACAGTAAGAGGAACTGACAGAGAGAGAGAGACAGGGAGACCTACCATTTTCTTGTTCACACTCCTCAACAGCTGTGGCTGAGCCAGGCCAAAGCCAAGAGTCAGAAACTTCAACTGCGTCTCCCACGTGGGTGGTGGGGCTCAAGCTCTAAGATTACCCTCCCCTGCTTCCCAAGAGCAATAGGAAGAAGCTGGACTTGAAGCAGAGCAGGCAGGACTTGAACTGGTACCCTGAAGCAGGAGTCAACAGCTTACCTGACTGCGCCAAACAAAATGCCAGCCCCTCCGCAAACTTTCGGAAGTACCCCCATATACCTTCCTCCCCACCTGGAAGTATCTTTTTTTTTAAGTGAGCGATGTGCACGGAGAATCCCAATTCACCAGATCTCAGGACAGATTAACTCTGTCCTGTCAGTCACAGTGGCCCCCGAGCGTTTGTTTCAACCAACTTGCAGTTTTTAATTATGGAAGTAGGGAGGCTGCAACATACTATGACTAACAAACAGCCTGAAAATATCAGAAATTTGAGTCCTAAAGCCAGCTAATCCTGAGTGAGTCACACATGACCTGTAACATAAAGCTAGTAGAAGGCATAATTTTCTGAGCTTTGCAGAGATTGGTGTGGGGTAGGGAGAAGGGAAGAGGCTGAACAAAGAGGAGGCAGAGTTCATGACAGAATTCAATCCCAAAGTGAGCTTTGGGTATGAATGCCTTGCGGGTGGGTACATCTGTGGACACCTGTTGTTTTGCCATTTGTTCTGTGGAATTGGAGACACTCAGAATCCCCCAGGCCGATCCCTTGACTTTCACACCTGTCCACAGCTGAATTTTTCATTTGTGATCTAAGCCAGCAGCACTCTCAAGGCCTCTAGAAAATCAGGGGTGGTGCTTGTAGGCTGTGCTCCACAAAACAACAACAATGCATGTTTTCCTGTTCCTGATGACACAGCACAAGTCTGTTTCTGCTCTGGTCATGAGAAGAACACAGAGTGAAATTTTTATGCTTGGAAGAGTTCAGAAGAGAACATTAAGAGCGATTAAGAGCGTGTGAGGCCCCACACGGGAAACCAGATTCTGAGGGAATCTTGGCTCAGAAGGTTTGAGCTTTCCACATGTTGAGACCTCAGACTGTAGCCTGCTTCGAGGAAGAAGAGACGAGGGAAAACGCAGATTTGGTGAGTGGCCTGGCAAGGATGGGATGGCCTGTCCAGGTGTTGAAAATGCAAAGTATGTTCTCAGGTTCATGTAATGTCATGCATTTTTCTTTTACCTCCAGTTGTTTCTGGTGGGGAAGCTAAGTGCTGGGATAGCAGGGCTGGGGAAAGAGGGAGGTAATACGGGCATTACTGATGAAGACTGGAGCCAGAATAAGTAGCCAATAATTGACTTCTGAAACTTCATATGGGAGATAACCAAACATCACCTGGGCTAAGTAACTGGGAAGTTAAGTAACTTCCCAAGAGTAACAGAGCTCTGATTCAAAACCAGCCCATCTGCCTTTGGGGTTCACACTCCCAACCACACTGCTATACTGCTTCATGAAACAGACAGCACTCTGTCCACATGAATCTTTCAAGCTACAGAAAAGTCATAATAAATAATTTCAGTGCAAATTCGTGATTACAGTGGACTCACAGTGTTTTGGGGTTTTAGTAAGTAGCCAGCAGGCCTCTTTTTAGGATGACAGGGAAATTTTTAGTAGAAAAACAAGTGACACTAAAAATGGCTGGTATAAAAGTCCAGAAGCATGAGGGAGCTGATACATTCAAAGATTGGCCATTACCATTACTCTGATCGGTTCCATGTAAGATTCTCAGGGAGAAATTGTGTGATGACACAGCCCAGAGCAGGGCTCCATCAGGGAGCACTTGGGACAGCAAGATGTAAAATGTGTTTGGAGGTTTTGTGACATTTCATGATTGATGATGTTTTTGCTCTGTTTTGTTTTCCGGTGGATAATGAGTTTGGGAGTGCCATGTTCAGATTTGCTTATTATAAAGACAGTTGAGGCTGTGCTGTAGAAAATGAATGAGGAAGAACAAAAGCGAAGACAGAGTCCAACTGGAAGCTGTTGCAAAAGACTGTAGGAGGGACAGACAGGGATTCTCAGTATTCAAAATATGTTTTCAAAAAAAAAATTCAAATCAATCAGAAAAATATAAACAGCTTAGAAAATGAATGGAGGGCTAGGTGGTGTGGCCTGGTGGCTAAGGTCCTCGCCTTGATCCCATATGGCTGCTGGTTCTAGTCCCGGCAGCTCCACTTCCTCTCTATCTCTCCTCCTCTCAGTATATCTGACTTTGTAATAAAAATAAAAAATAAATCTTTAAAAAAAAAAAAAAAAGAAAAGAAAATGAATGGAATACGGAAATAGGCAGTTAACAAAAGAATCCAAGTAACTTTCCCCCCCGCCAAAAAAAAAAAAAAAAAAGCATGGCAAGCCATTCAATCTAGTAATCAAGAAGTTCAAAATAAACCAATAAGAAACTATTTTCAGCCTTCATATTGGCAAAAATGAAAAAGAATGATGATGTCAAATTGGAGTGGACAGGAGGAAAATGGTGTTCTCACACATTGCCAGTGAGACTGTAAGCCAAGCCACTATTTATGGAAAGCGACTGACAGCATACGGTGCGGGTGGTGATGCAAAGAGCCTGTGACCCAGTAATTTCCCTTCTGAGGGAGCTCACAGAAATTCTTCTGTATGGGCACTAAGCAGCAGGTACAGAGGAGTCCATGATGCGCTGTTTGCGTTGAACCAGTAGAATGTGACCTATTAATGGCATCCATTACATAGTCAACATTCGAATATCCTTTAAATATATACAAGATCATCATACACATTTTCATGACTAAATTCTCATATGTATATATGTAAAAAAATGTTTAGTGAACTTGAATGCCTTGGTAGTAAGGGGGAGGGAGCTAATCCGAGTATGACAGTTTAAAAAGAACAATAATGTCTTACTGGAGATATAAAAAGACCAAATAAGAGAACAAATGACAAAGTCTTGAGTCATGAGATTGAAGTGGTGAATGTGTATTTGTAATCTTAATTTTTGTGTTTCTTTGCAATTCTCAAAAAAAAAAAAAAAAAACCAATCAAATAGGCGGTGGATGTGTTCGTCAAAGAGAGAAGAAAGAGCTACTCAAGAACAAAGTCAGTGTGCCCGGTGTGATAGCGTAGTGGTTAAGGTCCTCGCCTTGTAAGCACCAAGATCCCATATGGTCACCGGGTCTCCGGTTCTAATCCCGGCGGTCCCGCTTCCCATCCAGCTCCCTGCTTGTGGCCTGGGAAAGCAGTCAAGGACGGCCCAAAGCCTTGGGACCCTGCACCCATGTGGGAGACCAGGGAGAGCTCCTGGCTGCTGGTTTCAGATTGGCTCAGCTCCAGCTGTTGTGGTCCCTTGGGGAGTAAACCATTGGACAGAAGATCTTCCTCTCTGTCTCTCCTCCTCCCTGTATATCTGACTTTGTAATAAAAATAAATAAATCTTAAAAAAAAAGTCAGCAAGACTTCATGACTAATAACAGTGGGGACCAGGGTGATAGAGGAAGGGGTTATCTGGCTTCAAGGTTTTTGGCTTGGGTGACAGGTTCAAAAAGGAAATGATGAAACTAATCAATGAGATAAAAATTACAGGCGAGGGCATCCTACTTGGAAATGGGGGAGTAAAGATAATGAGGACTTCTTCAGACACACTGACTTAACAAGCCCAGCAGCAAATATTTATGCCACCAAATCCTTGGTCACGCAGCATCGTGGCTGCCACGCTGCCCACAAGCAGCAGGAAGAACAAGGAAGTCAGTGGTGAGCGCTGAGGAAGGGGACAGAGAGGTGAGAGAGGCTACCTGCAAAGTCTTCCCTGAAAGTGTGGACATTTAGCATAACTTTTTAGCCACATCACTGGTCCCTCTTTTTTAAAAATATTTATTTATTTTTATTGAAGTCAGATTTTTTTACGAGATAAGCACAGGTAGGTATTTGTGTATTTCTTTGGAAAAGCAAGGAATGCACCTAGTCAAATATAAACACACATAAAGGGAAACCTCTCTCTGCAGGTAACTATTAAGCTTGTTTTACCTACGAGCAAACTCGACTTTCAAAAGGACCAGTGGTCGGCATCTACCAAAAACATAAAATAGGGGCTGGCATTGTAGTACAGTGGGTTAAATCACAGGTTACGATGACCACATCCCAACCAACGCATTGAAGTTCCAGCTGCTCTGTTTCCAATCCAGCTTCATGCTAATGTCCCTGGAAAGGCAGGGGAAGGTGGCCCAAATTTGGGGGCCTTGCTACCCACATGGGAGACACAGACGGAAATCCAGACTCCTGCCTTCAGCCTTGCCCACCCCCAGCTATTGTAACCAGTTGAAACATGAACTGGGGGATGGAAGCTCTCTATTTCTCTATGTCATACTGCCTTTTGAATAAATAATTCTTAAAAATATACATGTCCTTTGACTCAATAATTTCTCTTCTAATGTGTCTTAGATATATAGTTCTGTGTTCACAAATATGGATATATAAAGGCATCCATTGCAATATTAACAGAACAATTAGGAAACCCAGACTGAGACCTCAGCTCCTGGCTTTCATCTAGCCCAGTTCCAGCTTTTGTAGGCCCTGAAGGAGTGTCTGTGTCTCCGTCTCTCTCTACACACACACATATATCATAGTATTCCACATCAGTTTACGTTATAAATGACTAGCTATAATTACCATGTCAAGCACTGTTCTAAGCACTTCATAACTCATTTAAAACTCACAAGCATTTAGAAGGGAGGTCCTACCATCATCCCCCTTTACACAGGAACACAGAGGCACGGAGCACAAAGACCTGCACATTTAACTATAACACGTCTTTCATCTACTTCAGATTTCTTAACAATAGTCTAGTCTCCAACTGTGTTACTATGCTATCATTTGTGTAACTAGTTCTCCATTCCTGGACTGCTTGTTCCCTTTAGGACTTTTGCTACTATAATGCTGCAACACCCAATCTTTTTGAATATTGAAGTACATATCAAAGATACATTAGAAGAGGAATTACTGGGTCAAAGGACATGTGTCTTTTATATTTTTTGAGAAGGCCCTTTTAAATGTCCATAGGTATTGATAGTAGGTAAAGTCAGGCAGTTTCTCTAAGAACCCCTGAGTGAGAATCAACTATGCTACATAATACTTCTCTGCATACCTAAAGCATTCACTTGCTTCCTTCTCTTCTTGTCTCCAAGAAACATTTGCTTTAAGAGAACATAATCACAATCTCATGGTAGCATAGAAAAAAATGTTAGGGAATGTGTCAAAGCATTGGGGCTGCACATTTTCCTGGCAGATCTGCCCTATCTCTCCCCTCTCTCTCACCTCCCCTTCTCTTCCCCTTCCCCCAGGCCTTGACACTGAGAAGGGTAATACTGATCCTGCATTCCCACGGGAAATTGTGGCATGCAGTGGGGGGAATGTGCCCTCTGCTTCTCCCCCAGTCCCACCTCTCTCCTCCTCAGGGCCGAGTACCAGGTGCCATTTATCATCGTGTTGTGCAGACAACACACAAAGGGCAGTGTGTTCTAATTTGGAGGAATGCAGAGCAGATGAAACGGGTCTTAGAACAAACAGTGCCTGACCCGTAGTTCTCAGTGTCATGGCTGAGAAATATTTCTCTGATCCCATCTCTCTGAAAGTTAGGAAGATGGCCCTGAGGCACTTCTATTATCTTGTGGAAATGCTGGGAGAAGCTGACCCTTCACCATGCCTCTGGAGAGGCAAAAAGGTCCAGGCAAGCTGGAGTCAAGCAGCCACTCACTGGCTAGACGTCCAAACCACGCTTCCCTGCTCCACATGCCTGGAACAGCACCATATAGCCCACCCAGACATATGACTGTTTCAACCAGAGATGAGTGGCCTTCTAGAAACCCCATCTGGCCATCCAGACCTCAGCAATGAATGGTGATCTGAGGTCAGTTTTAAAAATCAGCCCATCAGGCCTGAGTGTTCTTCCTGCAAGCTTGCATCCTAAGTTGCTAGCAGGATAGAGTGGAAACCTGGGCAGGAATATTCTGCATATAAGTCAGGCCTTCTCTCTGCTCCTTTGAAACATACTTTAATTTTTATAAAAAAGGCTGCCCCCTCCCTGGCTTGCAAGCTGGATCTAGAAATAAAGTCTTTCATTTATCCAAAAATCCTTTTTAGTGAATTTTTGCTGACACAAAATGCCATCTTATCTTGTTGAAGCATAAAGCTTAAGGGTAGTGATGGCAAGGCATGACTCTTACAGAGGCTAAAGACAAGAGCCAAGACAGATGTGCTGAACTCTGGGAAGAGCATCACAGAGAAGCAAGATTAGTCTCCCACAGTTCCAGGATGTTGGGATTTTAGTAAGGGACTGGTTGGACAAGAGATGCAAGAGCTTTCTGCCTCTTAGGCAGTATTTTCCCTTCCTCCTCATTTCTTACCTGCAGTCACTAATTATAAGACAGGTCAACGAGTAGTGGTGTGAGCTCAGCCACCCTTCCCATCTAGAGACCAATGCAACTTGAGCAGGGTCAAGGCAAACCAGGAAGAAAAATCACTCTCCTACTAGTCTGTCACAACCCAGAACACTTCTGTTGGCCCAGAAGTTGCAGGGGGCTCTGCCCTCTGGCAGTTCTGCAGCAAGCATCAGCTCGGTCCTCTACAGCTGACACTGTATCATTATCCCAGTAGTTTGAGAGTTCATCTCATGACTCCCACTACCTCAACAAACACCCGCATTCACACACTAGAGATGCCAAATTGCAAGCCCCGGCCTCGGTAACTTCTGACTGACTGGCTATAAATCAGGATTCCCACAACCCCCTTCCTTTTTAGTCAGCTAATGGGCTAGAGTGGCTTACAGAACTCAGAGAAACACATTTCCTGGCTTAGTGTAAAGAATATATTAAAGGATACCTGCAGTGAGATGAGCAGATGCCCCCCAAGTTCTGAAGCCTCAGTCATTGTGGAGCTGGGCTATGTTAACCTCCTGGCATGGGGATGTGTCTTCTTGAAAGCTTCCATGTATCTGGCTCTCCGCAAGCTCCTTGCACCCAGTCCCTTCGACGATGTTATGCAAGCTTCATTCTGTAGCATGGTTGATTAAAGCACTGGCCGTCAGCATTGGCTCAATCTTCAGCCCCTCTCCTGAATCTGGAATCAGAGGTATAAGCTGAAAATTCCAACTCTCAGAGTACAGGGTTGGTTTCTCCCCCAGCAAGGAACTCCCCATCCCACAGCTTAATAAGGTTATGCTAATGAGGTAATTACTTATCAACATAAATGCAGATGTGGTTGGATAGAGTGTTAAGATAAACTCAGATACAGATGAATAATGGTGCTTTAACAAGGTCATCGTATCAACATAAACTCAGGTTTAAAAAAATTGTTACAAAGTTTTAAAAAGGCTTTCACCTTCGTTGTTCTGGCCACACGTAAGAGTTGTGAGCTAGGAACCATAAATGAAAACCTAAGTATACGACTACCAGTTGTTCTGTGGCATCCAGAGGGGATTGGCCGGCTCCAAGCCTCCCAGCTGAAGTCCCTTATATAAAAGGGTATCATATTGCTTGTAACCTGTGTATTTTCTTCCATATACTGCAGATCATCTCTCGATTAGTCACGATACCTAATACAATGTAAATGCTATGTGAATTACCATTACATTGCACTGTTCAGGGAGCAAGAAAGTCTGTACATATACAGAACAGACACAAGCATTGTGGGTCTGACCACATGGTACACAAACAGGGCTTGAGGCAAACCATGCTCAGGCAACTTGTATGACAGTGACCAACGCACTATGCAAGCACTGAAGGCTATGGCAAGGGCTACCTACCCACCTGCTGCATGACACAGCAGGGCACCCCAAGCACAACAAACTGAAGCTTTGCCTTTTGGAATTTTGTGGATTTGTTTTTCCCAACCAGTCAATTTTATCCAAGAATGTGAATGTATGGATATGCTAGGTTGAATGAGTATCATAAAGTCACAGCAAGCTTCTTGGGAAAGATCATCTGGATGTTCATGGTACCCCCTTCATAAGTCTTTCCCACTTCCATAGTGTAGTCACAGAAGAGTAGAAAGAGCACCCAAGTTGGGCCTCTACTGCCTTACCTCCCACAGCAACTAAGGACTCTCATCCCTTTCCCCTCAACAGCTTCTGTTCTTCAAGTGCCAGCCACAAATACCTAGAAGCAAGAAACATGAATACAGGCCATAGCAACAACTTCCAAACATTTCAAAGGCTTTGGGTCACACTGTGGACTGCTGGGATACCTTTAACATCACCTCCACCATGTAAGATGTACATATAATTAAAGAAGTAAAAATTGGGCCCGGCGGCGTGGCCTAGCGGCTAAAAGTTCTCGCCTCAAATGCACCAGGATACCGTATGGGCACCGGTTCTAATCCTGGCAGCTCCACTTCCCATCCAGCTCCCTGCTTGTGGCCTGGGAAAGCAGTGAAGGACGGCTCAAAGCCTTGGGACCCTGCACCCATGTGGGAGCCCCAGAAGAGGTCCCTGGTTCGTGGCTTCAGATTGGCACAGCACCGGCTGTTGTGCTTACTTGGGGAGTGAATCATCGGACGGAAGATCTCCCTCTCTATCTCTCCTCCTCTCTGTATATCTGACTTCGTAATAAAAATAAATAAATCTTAAAAAAAAAAAAAGTAAAAATTTTGCATAAAAGCACATGCTTTTTAAAAAGATTTATTTTTTTTTTTATTGGAAAGGCAGATCAGATTTAAAGAGAGAAAGAGAGACAGGAAAGATCTTACATCCACTGGTTCACTCTCCAAGTAGCCACAATGTTCACAGCTGAGCTGATTGGAAGCCAGGAGCAAGGAGCCTCCTCTGGGGCTCCCACTCAGGTGCAGGGTCCCAAGGCTTTAGGCCATCCCCTACTGCTTTCCTAGGTCACAAGCAAGGGGCTGGATGGGAAATGAAGCAGCGAGGACATGAACTGACACTTATATAGGATCCCAGTACTTGCAAGGTGAGGATTTAGTCACTGAGCCATCATGCCAGGCCCAATAGCACAGGCTCTTATACTATGAGCAGTGTACTGAAATTATCCATTTCATTGTTTTGCTGTTGTTGTTTTTAACATGCTCTGTGACCCATTATGTCAACTCTAAGATCCTTTAACGGGCTTCTGAGTAACAGACACCTGACCATAGACTGGAGTCCCTATCCCAAACAATGTCTTACATTTCAATGTAAATGTAGTGTCTCTGCCTTCCACTATTAGCAAACAAGATAACTGCATAAGAAACTTGTACATATTTCATTTGTATTTGAAAGGCAGAGAGCCAGTGATCTTTCATCTGTTAGCTCACTCAAATGCCAGCAACATCCAGGGCAGGACCAGGCTGTAGAAAGGAGCCTAGAACTCTCCCTCAAGGATGGGCCCAAGAATTTAGGCCACTAATTGCTGCCTTGCAGGGTGCACATTAGCAGGAAGCTGGATGGGAAGCAAAAAAGCCAGAATCAACCAGGCACATGCTCTGATGTGAGCTACAGACATCCTAAGCAACATCTCTTAAAAAAAAATTATTGGAAAGGCAGATATACAGAGAGAAAGATCTTCCATCCACTGGTTCACTACCCACATGGTCACAATGGCCACAACTGGACCGACTGGAAGCCAGGAGTCAGAAGCTTTTTTGGGTTTCCTCAGAGTCCTAAGGCTTTGGGCCATCCTGCTTTCTCAGGCCATAAGCAGGGAGCTGGATCAAAAGTGGAGCAGCCAAGACACAAACCAGTGACCATATAGGATGCCAGGGTTGGCAAATGATTGGCCAGTTGAGCCATCACACCAGTCCCTATTGAAGTGATTTAAAGCTTTCTTCTAAAGTTGAAGAAAAATCACATAAAGAAAAATGACATAAAGAAAAATGTTAAGCAAATAATAAGAAATATTAGATCTTTTAAAAGTCCATGGAAAATGATAACTGTCTTTTAATGTACCTTTTCTCCTACTTTCTAAGGTACCCTTGTATGTTCGACTATGCCAAAAATCACCAGTACGTTTCTCATGCGTCTCAAGTGTGGGAAATCATCTCGCACCATTCCCTAATGAAGTAACAAGAAACTGACTTTGCTTAACACCAGAACGGCATAGGCTATAGCAGAGTTTTATGAATTACTCCCAGGAAGTGTAGGTTACATGAGAGTACATTTGGCATTTATCCAGGAGCCCCTGAAACTCAGCCAGGCGTTTCTCCAGAAGGCCCTGAAACTCCCAGCATTTGTGGAGCAGTTCTGAATTCAGCATCATTTGCAAAGTGATTTGTGTGACTCTTGAGCCTTCATTCCTGCAGACCACCACATGGTCTTTATGTCAGGCCTTAAAGCTAATTATTTCTTGTTTTCCAAGTCTGCTTCTTGTCCCCTTTCTCAAACCAGCCTCACTGCCAAACACACAACCTTGGCTTCCAGCTGCTCTTTGAGTTAACAGGTCTTTCTCATAGCCTGCTCAAGAGAGTCCTCCAACAAGAACCTTGGGATTCATTCCACAGGGTAGTGATTTCAGAGCACAACTTCTTCATAATCAGAGAATCATAAGTTACTTTGAGAGTAGCCTGTAACATTCTACATAGCTTCCTGACCTTTTGTTCCTGTAGTCCCTGGCCCAGAAGGTACAGTGTGAGCTGTCTGCCCAGGCTGTCCTTGCCGATTGCTTAGCATTTCTGCTATCAGTTACACAAAGGACTCCCACGTTCAGCTCAACTAGATTCTCTCAGCAGACTGGCTAGATAGCTCCCACAACAGCTTCCTCTGATCTCCCATCCCTTCCTGTCAAGGCCACAGCCTGCTCTCCTCCCTTTGTCTTCAGCAACTCCAGGGTGGGAAATTGGGCCCAGCTACATCCCCTGGAAGCTTCACACAAAGAAACAATTTCATTCCCATGGTCTTTGGGTCCTCATCCCCAAGCCTGGAAGTTGTCCCAAATTAGCCTTTCAAAGTCACCCAGCCTTAACTTCATCCAATTATTTTTCCAATTCTGGCTGTTTCATCTTAAATCTCTCCCTCAGTCTTACTTATGTGATTCATCGTCCTTTCCCCTTCAGCCTCATCTGCTTTTCTCTACTCTCACTTTCCATACACACACCCCTTCTGGACTCCCACTCCAACAATCATTTTAGTTGCACATGGTATATATACACACATACTGCAAGTGACATAAGGGTTCCAAACACCAAATAGACTGTCCAACACCAACCTGTGGGCAAGAAATGCATTAGAGACTCCCAGCATTCTTCTTAGTATGTTGAACCTGTTTCACCCTGCATCTCAAACCTGTATCACTTTCCAACACATGACTTAAAAAAGGACCTAGATGTTTATTGAGGATTTAGATAACCACTTCCCTGTTAAGAAGAGATTTTTTAAATTGTGTTTTCATTATGACTCCATCTCCATTTATTGATCAAGGGATTTCTTGCCTCACTAAACTCTATAATCTGTTGTTCAGATTAAGAAAATGTAAAAACTATTGTTTGTGGAGTCAGTACAGACTTTCAAGGGATGCCTTAGAGGTTGAGTGATTCAAATACTACCATCCAAGGAAAGCAACTAGCTGATCATGCAGAACATGTTTTCTGTGCATTACCCTTTTTATGGACTGAACATGCAATGAAACAAATCAGATTAAACGTTTTGGAGATGTGCTCTGTTATACACGCAAGCACTATCTGGTGTAGAAATAGCCACAAGAAAGTACTAAGAGCCAGGAAATAATACATATGAGAGAAGCCTCTTTACACAAACATATAAATCATGATTCAACACATCTCAGCACCTAGTTGGCTCTTTTTGCAATACTAGCAGCTGTAGAGTGTCCTTTTATTGTGATATTTCCTTTTCTTGCACTACCATATCCAGCATACAGCTGTGCAAATGTGCTTTATGGATGAGCATCACCTGCACGTTCAGTTCACTTCTATCCTCTATTTGGCCAGCCTGCTGGTCACTTCAGTCCTCATGAATTCCTCCTTGACAGGGATAACTGGAAAGGAAAAGCAGGTGAACTTCAGGTCAGTCAGTCCTGCTTAGCAATTGACCAAAGCAGTTCAATCTCAGTATCACAAACTTGAAAGACCAGTACCAATTCTTTTACATCACTGAAGATTCTGTTCCATCCAATGTGATTGAACAGCCCTGGCAGTTGAAACGAGGACATCCCGTTCCTCTGGTTGCTAAGGGTTAGAGGAACAGTATTTAACCCATGTCTGGAAGATTTTGTAGGAAGTTAATTTCACTCAAACAGTTTAGAGAACAAAAGAAAGGAAATGGAGTCACTCAGTGCAGAGTACATAAAGAGAGTATGAACTGCATGGCTTACAAGGCATATTTCCTGTGTGGTTAGTACTTAACCAGAAAAATGAGTCAAAGACCCATTGTACAGATATGGAAAGTGAGGTTCAAAAACACTCTGATCGCTTAAGTAGTCGACTATCAGCCCCCAAAGCACAAGTCCTTTACTAAGAATGTCCACAGATTGCTGGCAGCTTGCATTAATCCATTAATATGGTCCCTTAAAGTTGATCCCATGTGCCTTCCAAAAATCTCTGAGAGGCCAGCTGCAGAGACTGCATGGAGAACTCGTGTGAAATGAGATGCTTCTATGGCCTAAAAACTGTGCATTCTCCAATGGAGAGTTTCAATGAGGGTGTTGTCCTCAAAAGACAGAGAATAAGCAAACAAGGCTTGGCACGATGGCTCAATGGCTCAATCCTCAACTTGCAAGCACTGGAATCCCATAGGGTATCGGTTAATGTCCCAGCTGCTCCACTTCCCATTCAGCTCCCTGTTTATGGGCTGGGAAAGCAGTGGAGAACAGTCCAAAGCCTTGGGACCCTACACCTGAGTTGGAGCCCCAGAGGAGGCTCCTTCCTCCTGGCTTTCAATCAACTCAGTTGTGGCCACTGTGGCTACTTGGTGAGTGAACCAGCGGATGTAAGATCTTTCCTGTCTGCAAATCTGATCTGCCTTTCAAGCAAAAATAATACATAAGGGACATTTTCAGACCCGGTTGTGCAGACTGAGGGGACGGTGACAGCATCAGGACACTTTGGCAGAAAAGGTTCAAGCGACCATGTCAAGAGCAGCTGGGGTTGCTGAAGCATAAATGTATGACCCGAGAAGCCCAGCTGCCTGCGTTTGCTTTGCAGTCCTCGATGAGAGGCGGCTGTCACCAGCTGCCGCAGCGCCCGCAGCCACCCGCCTCCTCCGCCCCCGCGCGCCTGCCAAGGCCGCCTGGCCCCCGAGACAGAGGCGTGCGCCCCCGGCGCACGTGACACCGCGGGCGAGCAGTTTTCTCTCTCCCCACCCCGTTTCCGAGATCCCGCCTTCTCCGGAGGCTGCATCTTTGTATTGCACCACGATAGGAGTGACTGCCAGGCCAGCCAATCGGGATGCGAATCCTCTGGCAAAGGCCCGCCCCCAGCTGAATCTCAGGATCCTTCCCGCTCACGCCGGAGTCACTTCCGAAGAGAGAACCGCCATGAAGAGAGAAGGGGGTGCCGCCCACCTCTGCTCCGACAGCTTCCCCGAGTCGCAGCAGCAAGACGGCCACCACGCACCCAGCTTCTCCAGCCACAGCTCATGCCGCCGTCGTCAGCGGCGCCGACATGACAAGGCGCTGCATGCCCGCTAGGCCAGGTTTCCCCTCATCCCCAGCCCCGGGGTCGTCGCCCCCGCGCTGCCATCTGAGACCCGATAGTACCGCCCCTGCTGCAGCGGGAAAGAGAACAGAGAGTCCCGGGGACAGGTACCGTGCAAGGGCTTAAGAAGGGGCCGGGTCGTGGGGGCGAGGGGACGTGAAGGGAGGACTGCGGATGGCCGCTTTTCCAGTTCCCGCCATCCTCTGCGAGCTCGGGCCTTGGCGGCCAGGGACCGGCGAGGCTTCGCCCTACCTCCGCGCGGGGGCTGCTGGGAGTTGTAGTTTTCTTTTCTGTAGTTGGGAAGCGGCTCCCGGTCTAGTGGCCAGCAGCCTGGATGTTAGTGGACAACACGCCTTAGATAGGGCTGTGTTTTTGACCTTCACGAGAGCTGGACCCAGGACCCTGACTGCTTAATGGACGTTCAGGTCGTTTTCTGTACGTTCTCACTTCCGATCCTAGTGGTTTTATAGTATAAGCCTTTTCTAAATTGTGGGTGAAATGACCTAATAGTGTACCCGGTGATTCGTTCTTAAAGAGAACATTAGATTTGGAATGTGATGTGTTTTCCAGTAATTTGATGCCTCTCCAAAGAGGGCACTTTTTTTTTGTAAAGATGTTGTGGAAGCTATGTAATGAAATGACAAGTTTCATCAAATGACGTCTGATGACAATAAAATATGTTTAAATTGTTTACGAACTTGGTACTGTCTTTTTATTTTAAGTGTACAGTAAATTTATGTTCTTGTGATATGGTTTAGGTCCACAATCCCTTATCTTCTTTCTGGAAGCCAAAAAATGGTGATGGCTACAGTCTGGGACCACACCAGACCAGAAACTGGCCTGTTTATGGCCTTTATCCCCTGAGTATTAATAGTCATAAATTTCTCTTGAGAGTGATAAACGTGTTGGATTACAGGTGGCAACACAAGACCCCAGTAGGGCCTCAATCTATCCCCTTTCAAGGTCTCCTACGTTCAGTTTACTGAGGCACATTTGGCCTCAGAAGTTTCAGATAAGGGTTGTGAAGTTGTTAGTTTTTTTTTTAATTGATTGTGCTCTGGGCTTGTACATGGAGTTATGTACAAGCCCAGAGAACAACTTAAAGTCATAACACTATTATAGATTTTTTGTGTTTTAGCCAATGGCATTTTTCTGGAGTCTTAATGGAAAAGCAGCTTGGATTGTAATATTTTAGAGAAAGATGGTATTACATTTAGTAATTACTGCAAAAATGCATTTAGTATTATCTTGTTTTGAATGAACTAGCTGCCATTGTTATTCTTTCCCAGCTCTGTTCAGTCAGTATCAAGATGTTTTCCTCCTTTTTGCACTCACTGACTTTTCTTTGCTTTGTGGTAGAGTTAATTTGTCTAATATGATTTATTTTGTGTAAACAATTGTGCATATTCTTTCTAACCTGTCACTTAAATTCATCTCATAACCACTTAGTTTTTCTAGAAATATCTCAAACATGGCAGACTCTCAGTAACCACTAAAGACATGTGCTGCCAAAGTGAACACAGCCACTACAGATGTGTATTGTGCCTCTAACAACAAGGCATAAAAGATGTAGAAGTTTAACCTTCAAGCAACTTGGTTTGTTTAAGTTTCCAACCTTGTGGTAAATAAAATATATATGGAAGGTGGTAATGCACAGCTTACTTTTTGCAAAATGAGAATGTTTTAATATACTTAGAAAATTACGTTTTTGCCTTGCATATGTTGACATTCTGTTTTCTGCAGCTGACAGCTCTAAACATGAGCAAATCCGAATACAAATTCTGGTAATAGCCTTCGTGTCTACATAACAATTTAAGAATTCTTAAAAATTAAATTAAGTGCTTTTTGGCCTAGGAAGTGTGGGGTTTTTTGTTTTGTTTTTTTGCTTTTGTTTTTTAGTAAATATCTAAAAGACTCAAATAAAAATTTTAAATGTGTAGTATCATTTAGTTGTGAAGGTTTACTCTAATTTCAGCTGTTAACTTAGATAAACATTTGCTGTAGTTATATAAAGAGGCTAGGATGAGTTTACTACTTGAACCTTCTGCCTTTACCTTGTACATTCTTTGGTTACCTCCCCAAATCAGCCAAACCATCTGTATTGCCATTAGACTCTTGTTGTGGTGCCCATCCAGGTTTTTTTCTGTTTTTGTAATCTTTTACTCATTCAGCAAATTTTAATTCAGTGTGTAGACCAGTCCATGACTGCAGGTGTCTACACTTAGAATCAGATACTTATCCCCGAGACGTTCCATGCTACCATGTTTACAGTGAGTGTGTCAGTACTAAAAAGCACTTAGTACCAGTTCCTTGGCTCTACATTCCAATCTTATTTTATTTAAAGATTTATCTTCTTGGAAAGGCAGATTACATAGAGAAGGAGAGACAGAGAGAAAAATTTTCTGTCCACTGGTTCACTCCCCAAATGACCACAATGGTCAGAGCTGAGCCAATCCAGAATCAGGAGCTTTCTTCAGGTCTCCCACATGGCTTACAGGGTCCCAAGGTCTTGGGCCATCCTCCACTGCTGTCCCAGACCATAAGAAGGGAAATGGGGCAGCCGAGACACAAGCCAGCACCTATATGGGAATCCCAGCACTTGCAAGGGAAACATTAGCCATCTGAGCCATCATGCCAGACCCTCCAATCTTGTTTTAATAGTACACCTCAGTTATAAATTACTGGAAGTTTTGAATTGTAATTTTCAATTTTTTCATGACCAACTAGTAAAGTGTGATTGCTGTTGTGAGAGCTTCATAAAGGAATGACTTCCAGCTGATATTCTGTAAATCTAACGTTTACATTTAAGCCAGGTTATTAAGATCTTAATGTTTGCTTATGTGATACCATATTGGTTATGCTTTTATTTTCAGGAAACAGTCAATTATAGATTTCTTCAAACGAGCCTCAAAGCAAGGTATGTTGCTCTAATGCTTCTCTCTAACAGGTTTATTTTGGGGACGAGGAGATGAATTCAGTTTTTTAACCTTCTCTAAACTCCTTATTAATTTGATGAAACATAATATTCAGAATAAAATATGGTATAATTTTGTTTTAAGAAAAAGGTAACTTCAAGTTCTAAACATAATTGTCTTTTGGCTATTGTGCTTTATTACATTTTAAGGTAATACTCCAGTCAGTGATTCAATGCTTTAATGTTTATAATGCATACTGGGTTTTTTTATTAGCTTATTTTATTATTGTTTTTATCCTTGTGTCGAGGGCTGACTTTCAATAGATTGCAGCGAGGAAGCTGCTCTGCTGCATATGAAACCCCGACCCAGAAGCAGGTCGTCTACGAATGGTTTAGCGCCAGGTTCCCCACGAACGTGCGTTGCATGACAGGCGAGAAGATGGCCCTTTCCGGCTGTGCCCCATTTCCCAGGACGAAGGACTCTCCGCACCGGACCTCGATCCCAACACACAGCGGGGTTGTGTTGCACACTGCCAAGAACGCATACTGTTTTGATTCTGTAGCACAGTAACTTAGAAATGGAGCCGTAAAGAGGTCACATAATACGGCAAATGGGGAATTTATGAAAGTATGGCTATTAAATAAAACACATCTTTATTTCTCTTATTCTTCCAATAAAACGTGTGTCATTATCCAGATAGCATGAATTTGCAGTTTTGTGCTAGCTTTAAATGAGTAATTTTATTTTGTATATTAAATGCTGATGATAATTAAGTGGTTTAAAACATTTGTATTGTTTTTAGTAATTTGCAAATTGTATGTGCTTTAATTGGCTGTTTAGACAGACCTATGTTGGATTCTCAAAAATCAAGCATCAAATATGGAGGAAGTGGATTATCCGTTACTGGGACAGAGCAGTTTGAAAGGAAATTCTCCTCACCGAAAAAGGCCAAACCCAAAAGGGTGCCATCGGAAAAGAGCCCTATCTTAGAAGCTTTCATGAACGGAGTGAAAGAGCACCGGAAAGACCGTGATGTCCCGGAGTCCCGGCGGCCTCGTGTGTCACTAGCCTCCAAATACTTACCCAAAGGAACAAACATCTACGCTCCTTCTTCATACCGCCTGTCCAAAGAGATGAAAGCACTCAAGAAAAAACACCGATCTCCAGAGAGCAGGAAGTCCGTGTTCCTTCAGGGGAACAGCCGAGAGAAGGATGATAGAGATCGAGGCAAGAGCAGTGCAGACTCCAGAAAGCAGGCCCGGGTCTCAGAAGCTGAAGTCTTCAAGAGCAGCTCCAGGAGTCTCAGTAGCAGGAGCAGCCTGTCCAGGCACCACCCAGGAGAAAGCCCACTGGGAGCCAAGTTCCAATTGTCACTAGCCTCTTACTGCAGAGAACGCGAACTGAAGAAGTTAAGAAGGGAACAAATGGAACAGAGAATCCACTCAGAAAATTCTTTCTCCGAAACGAGCAATCTTGCCATAAAATCCTCTGATATCGGAAGAAAATGCCAACAAAGCAAGGAACAAAGTAAACAGAATGATGTGCCTGGAAAGAAGAATCCTTCAAACCTGGTATGTGCAGTGATTCCTGAATTGGCCTTGCAACTGCTGTATTATATCTAGGGTAGTAAATCTGGAACTGTTTAATGATTGCTAGAATACAGTACCTTTCTTTAAGGAAATATCGATACCTGGTTTATTTAAAAGCTGATTTCATTGAATTTCTTCCAACTGCCCGTCATTGAATTTAGTGAAGAGGTGTTTCTTAACTCTGAAATTTCAGAGTAGTAACAAAGAACTTCTTAATCCTTTTTTGATTAATTACTACTTGAACATTGGAGTGATTGGACAGAAATCTTTTATCCACTGGCAGCCAATCTGAAGCCAAGAGCCAGGAGCTTCTTCCAGGTCTCCCATGCGGGTACAGGGTGCCAAGGCTTTGACTGCTCTCCTAGGCCTCAAGCAGGGCGCTGGATGGGAAATGAAGCAGCTGGACACAAACTGGTACGCATATGGGATCCTGGCTTGTGCAAGGCGAGATTTTAACCACTAAGCTTTCATTTGAAAAATAGGCTCTGCTGGGACCAGGGTTGGGGAAGATCAGGTTAAGTCACTGCCTGTGATGCCAGCATCCCGTATAAGCTCAGGTTTAAGTCCTGGCTGTATATTTCCTTTCCAGCTCCCTGTTAATGTGCCTGGGGAAGATGATGATCTAAAACTTGGGGCTCTGGCCACCCATATGGGAGCTTCTGATTGGCCTGGCCCAGGCCTGGTCTTATAACCATGGAGGGAGTGAACCAACAGGTGGGAGATCTCTCTCTTGCTTCTTCTCTTAACTCTCCCTTTCAAATAAATAAATCAAATTTTTTTAAAGTCCAAACAGATTAGTATAGAAATTATCTCCATCATAGATGTCAAGATGTTAATTTCAAAGCACTTCTGTACATAGCAAGTAAAAGAAAATGAGATGTCAAGAAAACACAAAGATGATCCTATGAAATTTTAAAGATAGATGAAAAACAAGGTAAATGACATTTTAGGAGTGAACAGATTGTTGTATTCCGTATAACTGGAAGATACATGCAGAAGACTTAAAATTTTAAGAAGTTTGGTTGCCCTTACTGGTGAGATTTGTGAGTGTGAGTATTATTTGGTCCATTTTGTAGGATTTCAATGGTGTTACAGCAGACCTTAAGAGTCTTAAAAGTGTGGGCCCAGTGTGGTAGTGTACCAGCTAAAGTCCTCGCCTTGCACAGGCCAGGATCCCATGTGGGTGCTGGTTTGTGTCCCAGCTGCTCTACTTCCCATCCAGTTCCCTGCTTGTGGCCTGGGGAAACAGTTGAGGACGGCCCAAGGGACCCTGTATCCGCATGGGATACCAGGAAGAAGCTCCTGGCTCCTGGCTTTGGAACTGCTCAACTCCAGCCGTTGTGGCTATTTGGGGAATAAATCAATGGACGGAAGATCTTCCTCTCTGTCTTCCTCCTCTCTCTATATTTGGCTTTCCAATACAATTTTTAAAAATATATATTTCTTTAAAAAAAAAAAGAGTCTTAAAGTGTGAGTCACATTTATTTCATGGGTAAATATTAGGTTTTTGTTTTGTTTTTTAAGATTGATTTCTTTGAAAGACAGAGTTAGGGGAGAAGGTGCTTTTCCCTCTGCTGGTTCACTCCCCAGATGGCTTCAATACTCTTTTAACTGGCCAGACATAGCCAAGAGCCAGGAACTCTGTCCAAGTCTGTCATATGGGTACAGGGACCCAAGCATTCCTGCCACCTTCTGATACTTTCCCAGGTTCATTAGCAGGGAACTGGATTGGAAGTAGAATAGCTGGGGCTTGAACCAGTGCTCATATGGGATGCTGGCATTGAAGGTAATGGTTTAACCTACTGTACCACAATGCCAGCCCCGTCTGCTATTTCTTACAAGGATAAAATAGTGTTTAGTAAGATATTAATCTTGAGTTATAAATCTAATATAAAAACTGCCTAAATACGTGACATTTTAACATTTAATCGTATAAATACACTTAATTTTTATGATAAAATTTAAGATCTTTAAATGTTATTTTGGAAGTTAGTTCATTTTAGAAATCCATGTTTGAATGTTATGAAAGATAAATTCAGATTCTTCACTACCTTAATTTTTCTTATTTTCCTGGTAGGAAAATGGACATTTGTCAAGAAAAAGATCCTCTTCTGATTCATGGGAACCTACTTCAGGTAGGATCAAAATTAACTTTATTTCTAAATAGATTTGCGTCTTAAAAACACATTTGCTTACATTTTCCTTTCTAAAGGTGAATTGTGTTTCTCAGGTTAGAGTTTGGTAAAGGGCCCAGTGCAGTAGCCTAGTGGCTAAAGTCCTTGCCTTGCACATGCCAGGATCCCATATGAGCACCAGTTCTAATCCTGGTGGCCCCACTTCCCATCCAGCTCCCTGCTTGTTGCCTGGGAAAGCAGTTAAGGACAGCCCAGGACCCTGCACCTGTGTGGGAGACCTGGAAAAAGCTCCTGGCTCCTGGCTTCAGATTGGCTCAGCTCCAGCCATTGTGGCCACCGGGGAGTGAATTAACGGACAGAAGATCTTCCTCTCTGTCTCTCCTCTCTGTATATCTGACTTTCCAATTAAAAAAAAAAATGTGTGTGTGTGTGTATACACACACATATATATATATATCTTTTTTAAAAACAGTTTGGTAAAATTACATTGACAAAGAATGGGCCTTGGATTTAGTATGTGTACTGTATATGATTGATATTGACTCTGTTCTGCTGCCTTCAAGAGTGCTGAACAATGTGTCTCTTACACTGGTAGTCAGTGTTCCTCTTCTGAATTCTTAAGAAGTGTTACCTTTTATGTGAATTGTAGACTATCTGTGGTCCTGGCATTCTGCTGAAGATGTTTTGTATTAAGTGGAAACTGTTATCAGAACCTAACACAATGTTCCATAATTTTGCAAAGTTACCTTTCTATATCAAATTGCAAGGACAGGTATATGATAATAGCTTGTGCTTTTATATTGTGTTAGTTGAGAAGATACATAGTAACGGATGCTGTAAAGTCAGCAATTCTGGTTTTTGTTTTGTTTTGTTTTTCTTTTTAAGATGTATTTCTCTTTATTTGAAAGGCAGATTTTACAGAGAGATAAGGTCTTCCATCTGTTGGCTCACTCCCCAAATCTGGCCACATCAACCAGAGCTGGATGAAATCTTGACTTTGTTTCTCATCTGTGCATGTCTGTCTCAGCGTCTAAATTTCTCTTATGACGGTTATATTTATATTGCATTGGGTCACACCTTAATGATCTTATTTCAGTTTGATCATGTTTATAAAGACCATATTTCCATACGGTCACATTCTGAATTACTGGGGTTTAAGACTTCATATCATTTTGTGGGACACAATTCAGCATACCTGAAGATATCATACATAAATGATATCTAAATACTAGGGAGAAAGACTTGATTTAAATTTTATTTATTTTTATTGGAACACTAGATCAGATTCACAGAGAGGCAGAGACAGAAAGGTCTTCCATCCTCAAGTTCACTCCCCAAACGATTGCAAGAGCTGGAGGAGCTAAGCCAATCTGAAGCCAGGAGCTTCTTTCAGGTTTCCCATTCAGATGCAGGATCCCAAGGCTTTAGGCCATCCTCTGTTGCCTTTCCAGCTATGAACAGAGCTGGAAGGGAAGCGGAGCAGCTGGGACATGAACTGGCACCCATATGGGATCCTGGCGCTTGCAAGGTGAGGGTTGAGCCATTGAGCCATTGCACCAGGCCCAACTTGGTTAAATTTATTTTTAAATGGAAAATTGTAAATGTTTCCTGCTAGGACTGGTACTATGGTGTAATGGTGCCAGTTTGAGTCCTAACTACTCCTCTTCCAGTCTAGCTCCCTGCTGATAATATCTGGGAAAGCAACAGAGGATGCACCAAGTCCTTGAGCCCCTACACCCATGTGAGAGTCCAGTAGGAGGCTCTAGGTTCCGATCAGCTCCGCTTCAGCTGTTACCACCTTTTAGGAAGTGAACTAGCAAATGGAAGATCTTTTTCTCTGTGTTTTTCCCTCTCTGTTTCTGTAACTCTACCTTTCAAAAAGTAAATTTTTTTTAAAATAAACGTCTGCCTTTCATTTCCAGTTATCCTGTTTTTTATGGTATTGTACATATAAGTCCAGAAGTGTTTAATTTCTGGAACCAGTAGTGCTAGGTTTAAAAGAATTATGTATCTGAAGATTCCATTTGGAGCCACTTAATCATCTTTGTTTTGGAGAGTGACCTCTAATTCTGTTTAGGTAGTCAAATTATAATAGCTTAGGAATGAAAATGAGTGCTTGTTATTATGTTTAAACTTAAGTTACACAACTATTTCCTCATTCCATATGTAGTGAATAGTCAGCCTAAATTTTTAAATATTTCATCCAGTGTTCTAGAGATACGCTGAATAAGCTTTATTAAAATAGGAAAGTATACTTCTCACTAATCTGACAAAAATTAAATTTTACCAGGCTCTAAGCAGAATAAATTCCCTGACAAAAGAAAAAGGAGCTCTGTAGACTCAGATATGAGAAGCACAAGAGAATCCATAATACCAAAAGCAAAAGAGTACTTTGAGAAGCGTCCTGACGGACCACATCAGAAAGAGAAATTTATAAAGCATATTGCTCTGAAGACACCTGGTGGTGTGTTACGCTTGGAAGACATAACCAAGGAACCACACGACGAAGCTGATCACTTCTCTGCAAACTTGGCACCTGCAAGTTCTGGCCACCATTCTTCTAAGAGTAGTGACCAAATCCGTGCAGCAAGTACCAAAGACATTAAGATGCATAAACCCCACTCACCTTTACCTCAGGAAAAATCTACAGTTAAAAAAGCTAGCAGCCTTCAAAAAAATAAAACTGCTAGTTCTATGACATCAAAAGAGACAAAATCTCTACCTTTACCTTCGCATGTTCCAAGTGCTGTTTCCTCTCTGGTACCATTAGATACTAAAAATTGCACTGTTCCAGTTCCCAAAAAAGATAAAGAGCGTTTGTCATCTAAAGAATGTTCTGGGCATTCTGCAGAATCCTCCAAGCACAAGGAACACAAAGCAAGGACTAATAAGGTTGATACTAATGTATCTTCAGGAACAGTGTCTGGGGAATCTTTGCATTCAGAATGTGGCGCTCCTGCAAAGTCTCCCCAAGTGGCTTTGGAAGTTGTGCCATGTGTCCCAAGCCTTCCAGCACCTTCAGATAAAGCCCCTGCAGATAAAGAGAGTTCAGGAAATTATAATACAGGTAGCAGTGCACTGAAAAGAAAGCTAAGGGGTGATTTTGACGATAGTGATAATGAAAGTTTAGGTTATAACCTAGACAGTGATGAGGAAGAGGAAACATTAAAATCACTGGAAGAAATAATGGCTATGAACTTCAAACAGACAACTACAACTACAGGAAAACCTCCAGCTCTTGCCAAGGGGCTCAGGTCGGAGTCATCAGACTATACAGTAAGTACTTCCATGACTGTTCCTTGACTTTGAAGAGGGAAAGATGGATTGAAAAATGAAAGAGATTATTAGAACTTGTTTTAAAGATAGTATTTATTGCAACTGATAGTGAACTGAAAAAGATATAATTCTTGTATGATGAGTTTCCTGTAAAATCAGTGGTCTCCAAACTTTTTTGGTCACACACACTTCTGTTAGTTAAAAAAATTTGAGCATGCACCCCAGTATATATGTATACTTATAGATAATATACATGTGCCACTAAAATGCTGTGTACTTGCTAAAGCATATGCAGAAACAGGATTTAAAAGGAAGAAGATAAAATAAGTATTTTCATATAGAAGTTATGTAGAAGTTACTATAGACTAAGTTCTGCTGGAGTTCCTATAGAAGTTCCATATAAATAGAAGTTCTATTATTTTCTTCCTGCACCCCATCGGATCACCTTGCACACCCCCTGCTTTGGAGACCACTGCTGTAAATGAAGGTAGAGTGTAGAAATGTTGTTAATTGTGGTGTGCAATTTTTTTATTTATGAAGTGCTTCATTCTATCTTGGGAATAGTTGAGTTAAATTCTAAGATGTCCATATGTCTGTAAAAGTTGGTGGGGGCATATTAGTATTCTGTGGTAAGACTTAAAAATCGGTAGTTTGAGTCCACCAAAATAGAACTTAAAAGTAAAAACAGGGTAGCCACAGAGCCTTGGGTGATTTCAGTTAGATTCTAAAGCTAGCAGGATTTTTATAAGTAATACTTTTGCTAGTAGATGGCAAAAATCAAATTGCCTGTAGTGTAACATATTAGAGTTAAAGCATGATGATGAAAATTATGTTTTAAGAAAAGTATTCTCCTTGCCCAGGTTATTGAAATAGAAAATAGTCTTTTGTACTGTGAATATTTAACATTCCCAGTTCTATATCATACAGTAGGATGCTGAACTCTCTGCCATTGTCCATGACCACAATGATGGACATATGCTGTTTATGAAGAACTGTACTATATTAATAATACAGGGGAACTCAGAGGGGGGAAAGGGTCTTGGGGAGGGGGTAAGAGAAATCCCAGGGCCTATGGAACTGTATCATAAAATGATAATAATAACTTAAGAAAGACAGTTACAGAGGGAAAAAAAATCCCAGTTCTTGTGCTAATGTATATTGCAAAATATTTCTAAATGTTCTTATTGTTTTAGGAACATGTTCACAGTGGGACTTACTCAAATACTTTAGAGCGTCTCGTGAAGGAGATGGAAGACACACAAAGGTTAGTTATCATCATGATTACTTTGCTAAACTTAATGTTCTGCTTGTTTGTGTGGCTTAGTTTCAATTTACATTTCATACAAACCACACAAAGCTAGCCTGCATTTTGCATTAGTACCATTGACAGTTCTGTTGTCAACTATGTTAGAAATAAGAAGTGCTGTCTTTCATAGACAAGATCAGAATATCCAGGTTTTCATAATACACAGCATAAGTTAAGTTCCTTTCTGCTTATTACAAGTTTAATTCTTGATCTAAAGTGCAGGTTGAAATTTTTATTATGATAAAATGAATCAGTTTAACCATTTTTGTGTATATAAACTCCTTTTTCTCCCCTTACCTCAATTCTTGACTTTACTAGGTACCTTATATAATTATAATCATATAACACTTTTTCTTTTACTACAGGCTTATAGCAAAATGTGTTAAAATACTCATCCTTTTTAAGGCCGATTGATTATTCCATTGTACTTTGTATATACTGCATTGAGTTTATTCATCCATCAGTGGAACCTTGGTTGGCTTCCACTTTCTGTCTGCTGTGAACATTAATGTACAAGTATTTCTTCCAGTCCCTGATATCAGTTTTGAGGGTTTGTGCCCTTAAGTAGACTTCCATAGAATTCTGCTTAATTTTTTGAAGTACCACCGTGCTGTTATTCCACAGCAGCTCCACCGTTCCCACAGTTCCCATGGTTAGTGCATAAGGATTCTAATTTCTCCACTTCCTCACCAACGTTGATTGTTTTCTTTTAATAACCATCCCAGTGTGGTTTTGATTTGCATTCCACAATGACTACTGATGCTGAGCATCTTTTCATGTACCATTTGAATAGTTGCTTTGTGGATATGTGTATTCAGATCCCTTGCCTATTTTTAATAATTAAAAGTGTATGTATACTGCATCAAAGTTTTGTTCAGCCTAACCAGATTTTTTTTTAGATATCTTTATTTGATTTGATTTGATTTGAGAGACAGATTTTTTTTAAGAGCTATTTACTTTCATTGGAAAGTCTATACAGAGAGAAGGAGATGCAGAGAAAGAGCTTCCATCCGCTGGTTCATTCCCTAAGTGGCTGCAACAGCTGGAGCTGAGTCAATCTGAAGCCAGGAACCAGGAGCCCTTCCGGGTCTTCCACGTGGGTGCAGGGTCCCAAAGCTTTGGGCCATCCTCCACTGCTTTCCCAGGCCACAAGCAGGGAACTGGATGGGAAGTGGTGCAGCTGGGACATGAACTGGTGCCCATATGTGATCCTTGTGCATACAAGGTGAAGACTTTAGCTACTAGGTTACCACGCCGGGCCCCGAAAGGCAGATTTTACAGAGAGAGAAGGAGAAACAGAGATCTTCCATCCACTGATTCACTCCCCAAGTGGCTGCAGTGGCTGGGGCTGAATCAATCTGAAGCCTGGAGCCAGAGCTTCTCTGAATCTCACATGGATGCTGGGGTCCAAGGACTTGAGCCATTATCTGCTGCTTTCCCAGACCATAGGCAAGGAGCTGGGTTGGAAGTGGAGTGGCCAGGATATAAACCCATGCCCATATGGTGTGTCAGTGCTATAGGCAGAAGATTACCCTGTTACACCACTGCACCTGCCCCAAGAAATGATACTTATACATTGAGTTACTCTTTTGAGGACTATGCTTTTAGAATGGTGATGAGCATCCCTACACATAACACACTCACACAAAAATCAGGAAGCTGAGGATCATGGTGATCCTAATGAAATCTCTATGACTAGTTGCAGATTACCTTTGCTAATGAGATAGGAAGAATACTTCCTTGTTGATTCAAGAAATATCTGTGAAACTAATCCAGAGAATTTAAGAACCCGGCTGACTTGATGACATAGAAGTTGTGTATGTAGTTCAGACTTGATAACTGAATAGATAACTGTGGGAATTTTATAGACAATTAGTATGTCAAAAGTTTTTCCCTTTCTGAATTTACTTTGAGAAATTATCTCTATTGTTAAATTCTGATCTGGGATATTTAATCTGAAGTTGTTTATTTAAAGCTCATACCAAAGGCAAAAGTACTGGTTTGAACTGATGACTTAACTTTTTCCAATAATGACAAGGCAATACATGTGCTAGCTGTTTACTGTTCTTCACTCATTTGTTTGAGCTGGTGCTGGTTACAAGAATATTGGTTAAAATAGCTTAATTTGGAGATAGGCGTTACAGTGCAGCAGGATAAGCTGCTGCCTGTGGTGCCAGCATCCCCTATGTGTGCTGGTTTGAATCCCAGTGTTCTGCCTTCTATCCAGCTCCTTGCCAGTGTGCTTGGGAGAACAGTAGAGGACGGGCCAAGTGTTTGGGCCCCTGTGACTCTGTGGGAGACAAAGATAGAATCCAAGCTTTAGACCTTAGCCTAAACTAGCTCCAGCCAATGCAACCATTTAGGTGGGAATCAGCAGATGGAAGATGTGTTTCTCTCTGCTTCTTTCTTTGTCTGTAATTCTGTCTTTCAAATAAAAAAATAAATTTTTTTTTCTTAAAAAAAGAATCAATCTTGAAGAGACAGCATAAGCAAGCGCCTCGGGTTCAGCCTGGATGTTGCATTGTGAATTAAATTCAGAAAATGTTAGCTGTTATGATGATAATGGCAAACACTATAGGTTGATGACACCACCAGACGTCAAATGATCGTTAAGGATTTGAGGGTTAGGCCCAGTGCGGTAGCCTACTGGCTAAAGTCCTCGCCTTACACACGTTGGGATCCCAGTTCTAATGGGCACCAGTTCTAATCCTGGTGGCTCCACTTCCCATACAGCACCCTGATTGTAGCCTGGGAAAGCAGTCAAGAATAGCCCAAAGCCGTGGAACTCAGCACCCATGTGGCAGACCCAGAAAAGGCATCCGTCTTTGGATCGGTTCAACTCCAGCTGTTGCAGCCACTTGGGGGAGTGAATCAGTTGGCAGAAGAGCTTCTTTGTTTCTCTTCCTCTCTGTATATCTGCCTTTCCAATAAAAAATAAATAAATCTTTAAAAATAAAAGATTTGGGGCCGGCGCGACAGCATGGTGGTTAAAATCCTCGCCTTGCACTCCCGGGATCCCATATGGGCACTGGTCCTAATCCCGGCGGCCCTACTTCCAATCCAGCTTCCTGCTTGTGGCCTGGGAAAAGCAGTTGAGGATGGCCCAAAGCTTTGGGACCCTGCACCCACGTGGAAGACCCGGAAGGGCTCCTGGTTCCTGGCTTCTGATCGGCTCAGCTCCAGCCGTTGCAGTCACTTGGGGAGTGAATCATTGGACAGAAGATCTTCCTCTCTGTCTCTCCTCCGCTCTGTATATCTGCCTTTCAATAAAAATTTAAAAAATAAATAAGTAAAAATAAAAGAATTTGAGGGTTAGTAAATCAGTGATGTTTATTGTTACCTTTTTTAAAAAAAATAACTTTCATTTTATTCTTGCCATTTTTGTTTCTCTGTTATCTAAATGACTTGGGCAGGACATGTTTTGAAGTCTTTCAACTGTAAAGAAATATTTGAGGATTTTATGTAAAGGAACACAATTTTTTTTTTCCTAAGATGTGAGTTATATTTTTTATTTAAAAGGCAGTGTTTAGGCCCGGTGCAGTAGCCTACTGGCTAAAGTCCTCGCCTTGCATACGCTGAGATCCCATATGGGTGCCAGTTCATATCCCAGCTGCTCTACTTCCCAACCAGCTTCCTGCTTGTGGCCTTGGAAAGCAATAGAGGATGGCCCAAAGCCTTGGGACCCTGCACCCATGTTGGAGACCCAGAAGAAGCTCCTGGCTTCTGGCTTTGGATCTGCTCAGCTCCGGCCACTTAGGGAGTGAACCAGTGGTTGGAAGACCTCTCTTCTCTTACATCTATTCTCTTTCTCGTAGCTGGACCTCTCTATCTCTTCTCTGTAAATCTGACTTTCCAATAAAAAAAATAAATGATAAAAGGCGCTGTTACAGAGAAGGAAAGACAGATAAAGATCTTCTGTCTGCTGTTGCTGATTCACTCCACTAATGACCACAGCAAGCAGAGCTAGGTCAGTCCAAACCCAGGAGCTTCTTGCAGGTCTCTCACATAGATGCTGGGGCCCAAGGACTTGAGCCATACTCTGCTGCCTTCCCAGGTCGTTAGCAGGGAGCTGGATGGAAAGTGAAGTAACTCGTACTTGAATCATCACCCATGTGGGATGCCAGAGCAGCAGGCAAGGGCTTAGTCTTCTATGCCATACTGCTGGGCCAAATGGAACACTATTCTGATACAGTACTAGTACCCTAGTAAAAGCAGATTTTCCTGTATTTTAGTGAAAATGATATGGTCCATATATTGTTGAGACATTTGACCTATGGAAGTTTTTAGAGTAAACTACGTATTATAACTTTCTTTGAATTCTCAGGCTAGATGAACTGCAGAAGCAACTACAAGAAGATATAAGGCAGGGACGAGGCATTAAGTCCCCAATCAGAATTGGAGATCAGGATAGTACAGATGATGAGGATGGCCTCTTGGAAGAACACAGGTACAGTGTTTTTCATAATGTATATGTATACTATTAAGTTTCTATATTTCTTCCTTTGTTTTATAAAATAAATGGGCCATTGAAGGTTATTTACTTAGTGAATAATCTTTGCTGCTTTGCTGTTTGTAATCTCTGTGTGATCCTGTTAAAAGGCAAATGTTAATTAGAGCCAAGTTACACCTTTTCTTTTGTCTTGGGTACTGTTCCTTTGTAAAAGATACCTTTGGTGGCTTTTGCCTAACTACTAGCAACACAATGCAAGAAGCAAATCATACTCTTTCTCAAGTTAGTCTTCTAACCTGGGATTGACTTTTGGACATAAAGTCTCCTTTGTTGGGGCCAGTGCTGTAATGTAGTGGGCTAATCTTCTGCCTGTGGGTACTGGTTTGTGTCCCAGCTGCTCCACTTTTGATCCAGTTCCCTACCTTGAAAAGTAAGGAGGGTAGGACCTGGCGGTGTGGCCTAGCGGCTGAAGTCCTTGCCTTGAATGCACCAGGATCCCATTTGGGCGCCAGTTCTAATCCCAGCAGCTCTGCTTCCCATCCAGCTCCCTGCTTGTAGCCTGGGAAAGCAGGAGAGGACAGCCCAGCTTTGGGATCCTGCACCTGTGTGGGAGACCTGGAGGAGGTTCCTGGCTCCTGGCTTCAGATCGGCACCGCACCACCGGCCATTGCACTCACTTGGGGAGTGAATCATAGGACAGAAGATCTTCCTCTCTATCTCTCCCCCTCTCTGTATATCTGACTTTATTATAAAAAACAAATTAAAAAAAAAAATCAAGAAAGGTGTCCCAAATCCTTGGGCCCTTGGACCCACTAGGAAGACCTGGTAAAAGCTCCTGGCTCCCATACTTAGACTGGCAGTCTGTTTATAGTGGCCATTTGGGGAGTGAACCAGTGGGTGAAACATCTCTCTTTGTCTCCCTGTTATATAATTCTGACTTTGAAGTAAAATAGCTTAGAATTCTTTTTTTTTTTTTTAAGATTTATTTATTTTATTACAAAGTCAGATATACGGAGGAGGAGAGACAGAGAGGAAGATCTTCCGTCCGATGATTCACTCCCCAAGTGAACCGCAACGGCCGGTGCGCGCCGATCCGATGCCAGGAACCTGGAACCTCTTCCGGGTCTCCCATGTGGGTGCAGGGTCCCAAAGCTTTGGGCCGTCCTCGACTGCTTTCCCAGGCCACAAGCAGGGAGCTGGATGGAAAGTGGAGCTGCCGGGATTAGAACTGGCGCCCCATATGGGATCCCGGGGCTTTCAAGGCGAGGACTTTAGCTGCTAGGCCACGCCGCCGGGCCCTTAAAATTCTTTTTAAAGAATAGTTTAAATAGTTTGTTTGCTGTGGTGTAACTATTTGGTATTCGATTAACATTTTTTGTGTTTCAGGGAATTTCTGAAGAAATTTTCAGTTACGGTTGATGCTATTCCTGATCATCATCCAGGTGAAGAAATATTTAACTTCCTTAATTCTGGAAAAATTTTCAGTCAGTATACCTTGGATTTAAGAGACTCTGGTTTTATCGGACAAAGTGCAGTAGAAAAGCTAATTCTTAAGTAAGTAGAAATTAATATTGTGACTTTTTAAGTATAAAAATACTTCTGACCATTATAATCTTCTAGTTGCGTTATCTTTTTGTTTATTGCCTTTTGCATTTTCTTATTATAAGAAACAGCATAGGAAAGTTGTTTACCTCCCTTTATTAGTTAGGATTACAATCTGAAAAGCAGTGACTGTCAAACAAAAGTGGATTCATTTTGTAAAATTAAAAATTGTAAGAAGGGCCCGGCGTAGTAGCCTAGTGACTGAAGTCCTCTCCTTGCATACACTGGGATCCCTTATGGACACTGGTTCAGGTCCTGGCTGCTCCACTGCCATAAGCTCCCTGCTTATGGCTTGAGGAAACAGTAGAGGATGGCCCAAAGCCATGTGGGAGACCCGGAAGAAGCTCCTGGCTCCTGGCTTCAGATTGGCTCAGCTCTGGCCATTGCAGCCACTTGAAGACTGAAACAGTGGAGAGAAGATCTTTCTCTCTGTATCTGTGCCTTTCCGATAAAAATAATTTTTTTTTAAATGTAAAGTATAAAGTCTAGGGCTGCTGGGTTGGTTTCACTATACAGTTCGTTTTCTCCATCATTCTTTGTCCCTCATTGCTCTGGTGGCTACTGGAGCTCTATTCCTATATGTTCAAATTCCCGGAAATTGTACACATTTCTGCTAAGAGTTAGTTGGATAGAACTTGGTGTGGCCACACCTGGCTATATGGGAGGCAGCCAAAGTGCCCAACTAAAATTGAGATTTGGTTACCAAAAAGAACTGCAAGACCAGATGTTAGTATGGACAACGAGTAATGTCTACCATATGCCCTAACAAATCTGATTTTTCTAGGTGCTTGAAATCTCAGGTCTAGACATTCTATTAGTTGTGGTGCAATTTTATGAAGTAACATTCTGTAAGCTAGCAGTGGCAGTGGAGGTCCTGAAATTCTGCAGGCTCCTATCAACACTGCCAGCAAATGTAGCACTGACTACCAGACAGGTGTGCAGCTGAGCGTGTATCAGCTGAGAGCCATTGCTTGAATTTGTTTTGTGAGTAACCCATCTATATTGGTGTGGAGTGTATCTACATAGCAGGATTTGCTTGTTACCATTTTGAATTGGTGGAAGTAGAAAATATTTGGTGTGAAAGTAATAGTCCTTGATTTCACTTTTTTTTTTTTTTCAGATCTGGAAAAACAGATCAGATTTTTTTGACAACACAAGGCTTCCTGACCTCTGCTTATCATTATGTCCAGTGTCCTGTACCTGTATTAAAGTGGCTGTTTCGGGTAAGAGCAGTGTTTTGGGAGGGTTATGGTTGCCTTCTATATTTCTCAGGCAATATCCAAATTTTTACATGTAATTCTAATCACATATTACTAGGGAGAAAAAAAACAATATACCAAATTCATGATTTCATAGGATTAGAATGATGCAAATGGAGTCTCAGTGCATTATAAAGGAATTGTTAATACAGGTAGTATGCAGGAGAGTTAGTAGTTATTTGTGTCTGAGACATTTCATTACACCACTAGATCACTGCTATAGTTAACAAAAGGAGTCTTCATATGTGTTTATGACATAATGGGTGAAACCACTGCCTGCACTGCTGGCCTCCCATATAGGTGCCATTGTGTCCCAGTGCTCCACTTCTGATTGAACTTCTTGCTGGTGGCCCTGGAAAAGCATCAGAAGATGGTGGTTACTCCACTGCCACCTGCATGGGAGAACTAGATGAAGCTCCTGCTACCTGGCCCCGCCCAGACCATTGCAGCCATGTGAGGAGTGAACCAGCGAATAGGTCTCTGTTCCCTACAGTCACCGTAACCCCAAAACTACGCCTTTCCAAAAAAATGAATCTTTTTTTTAAGAAAAAATTACTGTCTGATATTACATAGCCCACGTTCTATATAGGAGATATGCAATAATATGTGTGTGTGTATATGTAAAAATATATTAGGTCATAAGTGCTGTGAAAAAAATAAAGTAGACTAAAGTAAATATAGTGAGTACCAAGGTGGGAGATAAAGTATCTGTTTAAAATAAAGACATAGTATGGGAGCAAAAGAGAGATGTTTGACTCAATGAGTCACCCTCTATATGGCCACAACAGCTGATTCTGGGCCAGGCGGAAGCCCCTCGTTTCACTTTTAAATAATATGGTGGTTGACAGTGACATCAAATGACTGTCTCCATCCCCAGGCACTGATGTAATCAGTCAGCAAGGAGCGCTTGTGTAGCCTCCTTTGGACACAGGAGGGAAAACTGAAACTGAAAACTAAAACATTGATCTTCCCTACCATATCCCCTACCCTGATCTCCATCCGAATGGAGCCCTACATGGGTCTACAACCCCCTCACCTCTTAAATACTAAAATAAAATTTTTAAATTATTTTAAAAATAGGGGCTCGGCACTGTGGCCTAGTGGCTAAGGTCCTCGTCTTGATCCCATATGGCCGCTGGTTCTAATCCCGGCAGCTCCACTTCCTCTCTATCTCGCCTCTCAGTATATCTGACTTTGTAATAAAAACAAAATAAAAAAAAAAAAAACATTATTTTAAAAATAATGAGATCGTAGATAAAGGCCTTTCTTTGGAGGTGAGATCTGAAGAAGTAACCAGTCAGTATCATTTTCAATTGACACATATTCACATGCGTCTTTTAAGCTCTGTCTTTCCAGCAATTTTTAGTGAGATTTTGCCCACCTGAGGAGAGTGATGTGGCAGAGCCTTGCTGCCAGGTGAGAGAAGAACACTTAGGCTGAGGGGAGCAGCATTTGCTCCCAGTGGCTAGGGAGTTATTATTTGTAGTCCAGTTTAAAGAAAAAAATCTTCCTAGTCCTAATTAAATTAAAATATGCCTTCCTATGGTTTGTCTAATGTTGCTGATTGTCTTCTCCATAGTTTCCCGTAATAAGCCCTAGCCAACAATTTTCCAGTTATTTGAAAATAATTGTCATGACCCTTACCCTTCTCCACATTAAACATTCCCCAGTGCCCTACTATCCTGAATCTCCAAAGGACTTTTAGTTTGTCAGTGTTACTTCTAAACTGTTCCACTTAGCCCCATAAATGGCCATATGTTCCCAAATCTATCTGACAAGCAGAACTTCCAGTGACACTGATACATGTGTATACCACCCACATGTTTCCATTTCTACTACTTGAAATTTCTGAATCACACTTGGGGCTGGTGCAGTAGCCTAGTGGCTAAAGTCCTCTCATTGCAGGTACCAAGATCCCATGTATGGGCACCAGTTCGTATCCTAGCAGCCCCACTTCCCATCCAGACCCCTGCTTGTGACCTGGGAAAGCAGTCGAGGATGGTCCAAAGCCTCGGGACTATGCACCCACATAGGAAACCTGGAAGAGGCTCGAGGCTCCTGACTTCAGATGGCTCAGCTCTGGCTGTTGTGGCCATTTGGGGAGTGAATTGACAAACAGGAGATCTTCCTCTCTGCATATCTGACTTTCCAATAAAATTAAATAAATAAATATTTTTAAAAACTCAAATATTTTTACTAGTTTGCGCAATTTTATTTTTGCCTTGATATGATCCTTTATAATTTTTTGCTTTCATACCATATATATCAGAAAGGCGTTTTTTTAAAGATTTATTTATTTTTATTGCAAAGTCAGATATATACAGAGAGGAGGAGATACAGAGAGAAATATCTTCCATCCGATGATTCACTCCCCAAGTGACGGCAACGGCCAGTGCTGTGCCGATCCAAAGCCAGGAGCCCAGATCCTCTTCCGGGTCTCCCACGTGGGTTTAGAACCAGCGTCCATATGGGATCCTGGCGTGTTCAAGACGAGGACCTCAGCTGCTAGGCCACGGCACCGGGCGCAGAAAGGCATTTTTAAATACATTTAAATGTTAAATTTGTCTAATTATAAATGAAAGTTGTAAAATGTAATAGGAAAAAATCCTAGTTTAGGAATCAGACCTGGATTTAAATTTTTCTCCAAGTATCAACATTTGTCACACCGAGTCCGGCATTTAATCTTATGTGTGATGAATACTACTTTCAAGCCTATTGTGAGGTCTAAATGAAATGCACAGAAAATACTTTTGTGTAGCAGTTGCTCATGTTTTCTTTTTAATGTTTTATGTTATTTGTGTACTTTTGACAGATGATGTCAGTTCATAAAGACTGTATCGTGTCAGTGCAAATTTTAAGTACATTGATGGAAATAACAATTAGAAATGGTGAGTCTGTAAATTTGCTGTGATGTACAGCATGTATTATCAATTGCTAATATGCAGCCTGGCATACTGCTGAATGCTAGTGTATTTGCAAACAGAAAAAATTATTTTTGTAACCAGAAATCCTAAATAAGGAAACTCCAATCAAAATTATGTATCTGTATTTCTCTAGTTGTAAGTGGCAACTTTTGTTAGCAATCGTGGTTTAATTTGGAGGTAAGTAGTCATTGACTTTCTTAGTTTATTTATGTATTGATTTATCCAATTCATTTTAATTGGCTTATTGGTAACCAACTTAATTGGTAAGTGTTGATAATGCACTACAGTAAACTGAAAGTGCTCATTGCAAAACGTAAGTTTTTCACCTCTCAAAGACTGTTGTGATAGCACCAGCTTTAATTTAGCTTGATATCATTGTGCTCTCATTGGCTAAAGCATTAGAAGCATCAAATATGCAGGATTGATTTCCGAGTATTTAATGGCAAATATAGCAGAGAATTTTTTAAAAAGAGCCTTTATAGTAAAAAACAGCTCTGTTTCACTTATGCTGCAGATTGGAGAAAAAGGCACCAAAATTGCACATCTCCTTGTGTTGGCAGTAGTCAAGATTTTGACATCATTATTATTTCAAAATGTATTATTTTCTCCTGAATTACACTCTTTTATCCATCACTCAGCTGTTTTCTTTACTTGTGTCATTTCCTTCACACTTATTTTGAAAAGTTATTGTTTCAGTGATCACCCCCATATATTACTATTGTGTTAGCATGTCATTAACTGTCTTGTATAAACTCATTTTAAGAATATTTCACATGCGATCACCTTGCAAATGTGAGTTTGTGCATCAGTGGTTTTGAGTAATGTGTTTTGTTCTTTTAACCAGATATCTTCAGTGACTCGCCAATTTGGCCCTGGATTCCATCATTATCTGATATCGCAGCTGTGTTTTTCAATATGGGAATTGATTTTAGGTCTTTGTTTCCTCTGGAGAATCTTCAGCCAGACTTCAATGAAAACAGTCTAATGTAAGTTGTCATAATTAACTCCAAAAGCATAAGTTTAAATAATTGACATGTAAAAGTTAACATTAATTTAGTGACTTTCATGCTCTTGATTTAAAAAAAAGTCTCTTAAAGTTGAGATCAGTTTGAATTAGACTATGTCTTAATCTAAAAACCACCATCATGTTTAACATGGAAATAATAGAAATAGTCCCTTACATTGTTTTAGTTTTTTGCTTGTTTGAAAAGGCAGAAAAAGTGCTCCTATCCTGTCCTAGATGCTCACAACAACCGTGGCTTGGCCAGGGCCAGAGCTAGGAACACAATCCAGATCTTCCATGTGAGTGATAGGAACCCCATCTGTCCCAGGATATACATTATCAGAAAACTGGAATGGAGCCCAGAATCAACCCAGGCTGAAATGTAAGAGAGGCATAATAACCACTAGACTAAATGCCTTCTTAAAAATATATATATATATGTAAGATTTATTTTTATTGGAAAGTCAAATTCACAGAGAGAAGAAGAGACAAAAAGATCTCCCATCCTCTGGTTCACTCCCCAAGTGGCCACAGTGGCTGATTGCCTAGGCTGAATTCAGGAGTCAGGAACTACATCCAGGTCTCCCACATGAGTGATAGGACTTGAGCAATCTTCTGCTGTTTTCCCAGGTGCATTAAGAGGGGGCTGGAGTGTCTGGCGCCATAGCTTAGTGGCTAAATCCTTGCCTTGCATGTGCCAGGATCCCATATGAGTGTTAATTTGTGTCCCAGCTGCTCCACTTCCCTTCCAGCTTCCTGCTTGGGACCTGGGAAAGCAGTTGAGAATAGCCTAAAGCCTTGGGACTGTGTACCTATGTGGGAGACCTGGAAGAAGCTTCTGGTTCTTGGCTTCAGATCAGCTCAGTTCTGGCCATTTGGCCACTTGGGGAATGAGCCAGCGGAGGGAAGATCTTTCTCTCTGTGTGTCTTTCTCCATGTAAAATCTGCGTTTCCAATCAAAATAAATAAATCTTTAAAAAAAAAAAAAAAAGAGGGAGCTGGATCAGAAGCGTAACAGCTGACACCAGTGTCCATGTTGAATGCCAGCACTGCAAGATTTTACTTGCTATAACCATTGCCAGCCTCTTTAACTCTGCATTTAAAATAGATAAATCTTTAAAAAAAAAAAAAAAAAGGCAACTACATCACAGGCATCCCATATAGGTGCCAGTTCTAGTCCTGGCTGCTCCACTTCCCATCCAGTTTCCTGCTTGTAACCTGGGAAACCAACAGAGGTTTACCCAGGTCCTTGGACTCCTGTACCTGCATGAGAGACCTGGATGAGGCTACTGGCTCCTGGCTTCAGATCTGCTCAGCTTCCCACTGTTGTAGTCATTTGAGGGGATGAACCAATGGATGGAGGATCTCTGTCTCCTTCTCTCTGTAAATCTGCCTTTCAAATAAAAATAAATCTTTATAAAAAGGGGGGAGGTAAAAATATTAACTTCTGTATTTGAACTGACTTTTTTAAATTAATTTTTTTCAGCTATTTGAGAGACCTAGAACATGTGCCTGGGAAAGAAGTAGAGCCCCCTATCTGCTGTTCCCTTCCCAAATGGCCTGTAGCCAGGAATCTGGTCATATCTTACAAATGAGTGGTAGCACCCCTAAGACTTAAGCTGCTCCCTGCTGCCTCCAAAGGTTACTATTAACAGTGCAATGAAATGCCTGTTGCAATAGAACCTACTCGCTGTTTTTTCAATCAGGGCTCCAGAAACAACTTGTCTAGTTTTGCTGGTGTACATACACTTATACTTTATAGCAAGTTTTCTACACAGGTGGATTTGAAATAAAAATGTTTGCACATGGTTCAGAGTCCATATTCAGGAAGCGAGAATTCAGGTGCTAAGGGATGCTAATAGAACTCTCTTCTTGACCATTGTTCCACTAGAAATACAAAGTTTTAGTCCCAAATCCAAGACATCTTCAAAACTTCATGGAAAGTACATATTATGAAAAATTTGTTTTACAAATTTTCTGCACCAAATTTTCATCAGTTTTTAAACTGAATAATTATTTTGCATCAAATTTCCTAACCATGCATTGCTTTATTCACTTCCCAATAGTTCTGAAACTCAGACAACATCAGCAGAAAAAGATAATGAAGACTCATCTTGTAAGCCAATTTTCTCAACTCTTCCTGAAACCAACATTTTAAATGTCGTTAAGGTAAGAAAAAACTTTTTTGTATTTCTTTAACCCAGAGCTAGAACCATTTTAGTTTTGGCGTAGTAATTAAACAAAAAATCACTAGAGTCTTACTGTATGATTTTACTAATAGCTTACCAAGTGAAAATTATGAGTAAGTATCTTAGTATTAAAGCTTTTAGTTGGTTTTGTTTTTGTTCTGATATTAAGAGTAGAAGGCAACTTTAGGTTATATTTCCTTTTTTTGTTGTTAAGATTTATTTTATTTTAATTGGAAAGGCAGATATACAGAGCGGAGAAGGGACAGAGAGGAAGATCTTCCATCCACTGATTGACTCCCCAAGTCGTAACAATGGCCAGAACTGCACTGATCCGAAGCCAGGAAATAGGAGCCTCTTCTGGGTCTCTCACATGGGTGCAGGGCCTTAAGGCTTTGGGCCATCCTCGACTGCTTTCCCAGGCCACAAACAGGGAGCAGAATGGGAAGTGGGGCCGCCAGGATAAAAAATGGCACCTGTATGGGATACTGGTGTGTGCAAGGCAAGGACTTCAGCTGTTAGGCTACCATACCAGGCCTGTTAGATTTCATTTTAAAGCCAATTTTTTTCCCTAGAGTGGCTGTCTTTTATGCCTGCTTGGTCTTTTTAAATTATTATTTATATGAGATCAAGACAGGGGGAATGTGAACTCTCAACAACTGGTTATTCCCCAAACATTGGCAGTGGGACTGAGGAAAAGGAGCAAAGCCAGGAAGGAACTGGAATTCAATCCAGGTCTCTCCTGTGGGTGGCAGGAGCTCCGTCTCTATAGAGTTATCACTGTTGCTTCACAGGGTCTGCATGGCCAGCAAGCTGGAATCGGGACTGGAGGTTTACAGTGGACCCAGGCATTCTGATATGGGACACAGTTGCCCAGTGGACAGCCTCACTGTTAGGCCAAATGCAATATAACTTAGTGATCAAGAATTCATAAAAATGTTAAGATATTTATTTGCTAAATCAGTGATACTGAACCATCAAAATCTTGAAAGTGGAAAGTATTTTTATTTTTTTAGAATTATTTGAAATGCAGAGTCGTAGAGAGAAGGAGAGATATTTAGAGATATTTTATTTGTTGTTTCACTCCCTAAATGACCATAGCAACTGGGGCCGCACCAGGCCAACACCAGGAGTCAGAAGCTGCTTTTCCTGAACCATCAGCAGGAAGCTGGTAGAGCACCCAGGGCTCAAACCTGCATGCACATGGATGCCAACATTGCACACAGCGGCTGGAAATAGAAAATATTTAACTGAGCTTTAGACATCATGAGCGCTTCTTGCTGCTCGTTTTTATACATCTGATACTTATTTTCTAAATTTTCTTTTGCATCCTGTGCCAGATTTTTTTTTTTTACTCATTTGAAAGAAGAGAAGGAGATAACTTCTATTTGCTGATTCACTCCCACTTTTCTACTCCTAAATGGCCACAATGGGTATGGTTGGCCTAGGCTGAAATGAAGAGTCAGATACTCCATCCAGGTCTCCCACTTCGACAGGGCAAGAGCCCAGATAATTGGGCCATCTTCTGCTGCCTTTCCAGGCACATTAGCAAAGAGCTGGAATGGAAGTGAAACAGGCAGGACTGCAACTGGTACACAGAGTTGGAATGCAGGGATACCAGACAGTGATTTAACCTACTGTGCTAGCCCCGTCAAAAGATTTTTAAGTTAAAATTCCTCAAGTAAAACGTATCTTCTGAAGTTGTCTTGTCTGCATTTGTGTTCAAGTTTCTAGGCTTGTGTACATCCATACATCCAGAAGGTTACCAGGATCGTGAGATAATGTTGCTGATTCTGATGTTGTTTAAAATGAGTTTGGAGAAGCAGCTGAAGCAGATTCCCCTCGTCGACTTTCAGAGCCTACTGATAAATCTGATGAAAAACATCAGAGATTGGAACACAAAGGTAACATTATGTAAAACCTTTGTATAGGCTTTTTGTATAGCATCATGATTTGACTCACCATGTATACAAAAGTCATAATGTTTCTTAGCTCAGTTAATGTCTTTGCCAAATCAAAAGTGGATTGGGGAATGGATTGTTTGCTAGAACTGTATTTAAATTCATACCAGAATCCTTTCAGAAACTGTTCATTCAGCAAAATTGTGTTTATTAGGGTTTTTTGATTAATTAACAGCTGAAATTTTTGAAAGATTTGTTGTCATGAATTTAAATACAATTCTAGCAAATGGTTCATTTCTTTATCTAACATAGGTACTAGAGATTTGGCTGTGAAAAAAAGACCAATGCTCTTATCCTCAGGGGCTTTGTACTTGTTAGAGGTGAAAAGTAATGTGGATTGAATTATCATGTCAATTTATAGTTTGTTTATTTTTAAGGTGTATGTATTTGAAAGAGTGACAGAAAGGTTCACTTCCAGATAGCCTCAAGAGTCAGGGCTGGGCCAGCCACCCAAAGCAAGGAGTTTCTTCCAGGTCTCCCACATGGGTGGAAAGAGTCCCAAGCACTGGGTCGTCTTCTGCTGCTTTCCCCAGGCCATTAGCAGGAAGCTGGATTGGATGGAACAGCCAGGATTCAAACTGGTGCCCAGATTGGATGCAGGCATCACAGATAGCAGCCATCCCCATCAAGCTGTATTGTACTGTAATTTAGAGGGCAGCATGAGTAACAGGGCTGGGGAACCTTTCTTCTACCGAGGAACATTTATTTGTTTTAGCATGATGTGCAGACCATACCAAATTATCAACTTAAAAATATTAACCTGCTAGGGTTTTTTGCTTTGACAGGGCCAGAGCAAATGATTCTGTGGGGTTTATCAGTCAGTCAAAAGCTCCCTATCCTGAACGACAGGCAGTAGCAAGACCAGTATTATGCTGTTGTGTTTGGTGTGAAGCATTGGAAGAAAGCCTTTCTGACACGACCTTAGAGCAGAGACCTAACTGAAGTGATGGATAGAGATCTGCAGCAGGAATTTAAGTTGAACATCTGCAGCCATAGAGAGCAAACATGCATCATCTTTGTTAGATCTTCCTGAAAATCATGTTTCTCAACTTTCTTTGATGGGACATTTAAAACATGTCCATGTTCTCTCAAGAAGAACTAATTAGAGGAGAAGATATGCTGGAGCACAAAATAGGAAAGCCAGGTGGAATTCTGACAAGCGTATCTGTGTGGTCTGTATAAGACCTGTTAGAGGTTGGCATGGTAGCCTAGCAGCTAGTCCTCCACCTGCAAGTGCTGGCATTCCCTCATGGGCACTAATTCAAGTCCCAGCTTTCTGCTTGTGCCCTGGGAAAGCAGCAGAAGATGATTCAAGTCCCCCCGTACCCATGTGGAAGGCCCAAAAGAAGGTACTGGCTCTTGGCTTCAGATTGGCTCAGTTCTGGCCATTGCTGCCTAATTTAGGGAATGAACCAGCAGGTGAAAGATCTCCTTCTCTATCTCTGCCTCTCTGAGGGTCTTCCTTTCAAATAAAAATAATCTTTTTTAAAAAAAATGACCCGGGCCTGGTGCCGTGGCCTAGTGGCTAAAGTCCTCGCCCTGAACGCACCGGGATCCCATATGGGTACCGGTTCTAATCCCGGCAGCTCCACTTCCCATCCAGCTCCCTGCTTGTGGCCTGGGAAAGCAGTTGAGGACGGCCCAAAGCCTTGGGTTCCTGCACCCACGTGGGAGACCTGGAGGAGGTTCCAGGTTCCTGGCTTCAGATCGGCGCGCACCAGCCGTTGCGGCTCACTTGGGGAGTGAATCATCGGATGGAAGATCTTCCTCTCTGTCTCTCCTCCTCTATGTATATATCCGCCTTTCCAATAAAAATACTAAATATTTAAAATAAATAAATAAATAAAAGAAAATTAAAAAAAAAATGACCCATTTAAAACAATCTGTGGGCCCAGTGCGGTGGCCTAGCAGCTAAAGTCCTCGCCTTGAATCCGCCGAATCCCATATGGGCGCTGGTTCTAATCCCGGCAGCACCACTTCCCATCCTGCTTCCTGCTTGTGCCCTGAGAAAGCAGTAAAGGACAGCACAAAGTCTTGGGACCCTGCACCTGCGTGGGAGACCTGGAGGGGGTTCCTGGCTCCTGGTTTTGGATCGGCACAGTACCGACCATTAGTGGTCATTTGGGGAGTGAATCATCGGACGGATGATCTTTGTCTCTCCTGCTCCTCTCTGTATATCTGACTTTCCAATAAAAATAAATAAATCTTAAAAAAATAAAACTGAATCTGTATCTTGTGTACATTTTAGCAGGTTCTAGACTCCATACTATTACTGAAAGTGAGGGCCCTGTATTTTATAATAGTCTTTGTATTAGGACAGGAAGAAATATAAATGATCTATTGGATGCTTGATCCTGCTGTACTGTTTGAAAAAGAAATCTCACTTGTTCTTTTTGGGTCAGGTGCCTGAACTCTGTCGGGGCATAAATGAGCTCTCAAGTCATCCTCACAACCTACTGTGGATGGTACAGCTGGTCCCCAACTGGACTTCCCGTGGAAGGTATTGAAAAGTGAAAAATACTAAGAAAATGTATAAAGGTTACATTAATGAACTACTTTAAAAGTGTTTATTTTCATTCATTCTTTATGAAATCAAAGCCTTTTATTTCATATTCAGTTCATACTTATGGAAAAAAGGCACTAGTGGGCTGATTGTTAACTTGGATCATTCTGTACAATAGTCTTGATTTTTAATTTAGCTGATGACATAATACATGTGACACAAATAAAAACAAATGTACTAACTTGCTTGCTTTAATGCAAAGATTATTCCACTAATAGTATGGTTTTTCTTTCAGTGAATCAACACAAAGATAAAGCCTTTTACTGACTTGTTAAGCTTCAGGCAGCTCTTCCTAACTTTAAATGCAAATATTTTACATAAAATATTTTACTGTTCATTAATAACTTGTGTTCTTACATAGTCTTCTCTTGAAACACTACCTGTGTTTCCAATTAGAACTAGAAGTCTCTTTGGCTTATTGATTTGCTTCTCAGGCAGTATTGATTAAGATACATTCTAACAACTTTTGAATTCTAATTCTAGGCAACTGAGACAGTGCCTCAGTCTGGTGATTATTTCAAAGCTTTTGGATGAGAAACCTGAAGATGTCCCTAATGCCAATAACCTGCAGGTATAAATGCATTTTTTGTTTTGAATAAATGAGAGAGATACTGAAGTATAGAGAAAGTAGCAACTTGTACACTTTTAGATCCTATGGTTTAATATGGATTCGTTCAAGTACTAGTTCCGTAGTGAATATTTCACATATAAACATGTTGTGTGGAAGCTAATGGGAGTCTTTTTTTTTTTTACAGTGATACCGCTAATTGGGATACCCTTTACTAAATTTCAAAACTCACCATAGACTGTGATCCTGTTTAAATTGTAGTTCAAGTTTAAATTGTAGTACTTGGTATTTTCCCAGGTCTTAAGGATTTTATTTTTTAAGGTTTATTTATCTACCTGATGGGCTAGAATTCCAAACAGGTTTCCCATGTTGATGGCAAGGACCCAAATACCAGCCATCCCCTGCTGCTTTCTTGAGTGCGTTGGCAAGGAGCTAGATCCAAAGTAGAGCAGCCAAGACTTGAACCGGCACTCAAATAGAATGCCAGCATCACAGGTGGCGGCTTAACTTGCTGTACCACCACACTGGCTTCAGTCTTCGAGATTAAAAAATGAATGAAGTGAAGACATGCTCTATGAATGAGCTATTGTAAATTAGTCTGATAAAAACAGTGATGGAAGTATGTATACGGTGCTCTGAAGCAATGAATAATGGTGACAGCTGGTTTCTACTTTACTAAAGGTTTTATTCTAGAGCTGAACTACCAGGTTACATAGCAAATAACAATCAGTCCTTTCAGTGACATTTACTGCTATCAAAAAAGATCCAAAGATAGAACTTCTACTGTTTGCCAGTTAGTTGTGTGTTCTTTCCTTTAAAAAAAAAAAAAAGAGAGATTTTTATTGGAAAAGCAGATTTACAGAGAAGTAGAGACAGAGAGAAAGATCTTCCATCCACTAGTTTACTCCCTAAATGGCCTCAACAGCTGGAGCTGATCTGATCCGAAACCAGGAGCCAGGAGCTTCTCTCAGGTCTCCCACATGGGTGTAGGGTTCCAAGGCTTTGGGCCATTCTCCACTGCTTTCTCAGGCCACAAGCGGGGAGCTGGATGAGCAAGCGGGGCCACCAGGATTAGAACAGGTGTCCATATGGGATCCCAGCACTTTCAAGGGGAGGATTAGCCAGTGCAGCCATCGCCCCAGGCTCTCCTGTTTTGTTCATATAAAACAAAACTATATGAATAATTAACCCTCAGTCTCATAATTGATTTAACTTATACAGTATAGTTATGATTTTCACAAAACTTTTTTGTAATGCTTTTTAAATTTTTTTAAATCTATTTCACTTATTTGAAAGGTAGATAAGGCTCTCCATCTGATAGTTCATACTCTAAATTCCCCAACTCAGTCTAGGCCAAGCTGAAATCGGGAGCCACAAGCTGAATCCAAATCTTCCACGTGAGTGACAGGGAACACCACTACCTGCTGCCTGCCAGGGTGCACATCAGCAGGCAGCCAGAAACAGAAGCAAAGCTGGGACTCAAACCAAAACAAACTAACAGGGATATAGGCATCCAAAGCAACATCTTAACTGCTGTACCAAACACCTGCCTGTGTAATGCTCCTCCCCAAAACTGGGCCTGGTGTGGTGGCCTAGTGGCTAAAGTCCTCATTTTGAACATGCCGGGATCCCATATGGACACCGGTTCTAATCCCGGTGGCCCTGCTTGCTCATCCAACTCCCTGCTTGTGGCCTGGGAAAATAGTTGAGGACAGCCCAAAGCCTTGGGACCCTGCACCCATGTGGGAGACCTAAAGGAATTTCTTGGCTCCCAGCTTCAGATCAGTGCAACACCAGCCATTGTAGTCACTTGGAGCACTTGGGGAGTGAATGTGAATCATCAGATGGAAGATCTTCCTCTGTCTCTCCTCCTCTCTGTATATCTGACTTTCCAATAAAAATGAATCTTTAAAAAAAAAAAAAACCTAAGTATTTCTTATCCTTGAAGAGGTTCAGCATTGCTGATTTTCAGATAATTTTACAGAGAAGTCATTTTCTGTCATCTTCCGTCATTTGGTCTCCTAAGCATTTATCCTAAATTACAGATGTTAGATCTCTAATAAATTCATTTTTAAGCAATTCAAACTTGATTTTTTTTGTTTTTGTTTTTGAGGTTTATTTATTTATGTAATTGAAGGAATTAGTGAAAAGGGAGAGAAAGAGATCTTCCCTCCACTGGTTCACTTCCAAACTGGCTGCAATATCCAGTGTTGGGCCAAGTCAAAGATAGGAACAGCTTCTGAGTCTCCCACATGGGTGCAGGGGCCCAAGGACTTGAATCATCCTCTTTTCGTTTTCCAGACACATTAGCAGGGAGCTGGATGTGGGTCTCAAACCACACCCATGTGGGATGCAAGCATTACTGGTAACAGTTTAACTGTGCCACAATGCCGGCCCTGAAATTAAAGACTTAGGTAAAAAGGAAATGGACATTATTGTACTACTAAGAAAACTAAAAGGCATAATGAACAGAGGAGACACTGGAAAACATTGGCAAGAAAGAACTGTACTGCTTAGTATTTACTGTTCTTTGTCTACTTTCTTCTAATAGATATCAGTCCTACATCGCTATCTTGTGCAAATGAAGCCTTCTAATTTGTTAAAGAAAATGGTCTTGAAGAAAAAGGCTGAACAACCAAATGGCACTGTTGATGACGGTCTTCATTTAGAACTTGAAAAGCAGGTATGTAAGACTAAATATCAACAAGTACGTAAGAAAAGAACTGATACCAACTTTAAAATTTTAAGATTTATTTGAGAGTCTTAACAACAGATTTTCCATTTGCTCATTTACTCCCCAAATGGCTTGCAACGTCCAGAGCAGGACCAGACCAAACCCAGGAGCCTCAGATCCCATCGGGTCTCCCATGTGGGTGACAGAGGCCCAAGTAGTTGGGCCATCTCCAGTGCTTTCCCAGACATAGTAGTAGGAAGCTGCGTCAGAACTGGAACAGCTGGGACTCAGCTGGCACTCAGCTGGCACTCATGGGAATGCTGGTATTGCAGGCAGTAGTTGAACTCATTGCGCCACGATGTAGGACCATTGTGAAATTCTTCAGTAATCTTGAAAGTCAATAATTTAGGTAAAAATAGTGGTAATTTAATACTGGGTGGTTTTTGGGGGAGTTTCTTGTTTGTTTTTGTAGCCATTGTGCTACGGAGTGTTGAGGTGGCAGATGGCAGAAAGGATGGATTTCAATTAGAAATCAAAGCCTAGATTAAATGACTGTGTGAAATCAATTTTTATTTGAAAGGCAGATTTACAGAAAGAGAGACAGATCTCCAATCTGCTGGCTCACTTCCCAAATGGCCGCAACAGCTGGAGCTGTGTTGATTCAAAGCTGGGAGCGAAGAACTTCCTCTGGGTCTCCCACCTGTGTACAGGGTGCCTAGGACTTGAATCATCCTCCACTGCTTTTCCAGGCCATAAGCAGGACACTGAATGGGAAGTAGAGCAGCCAAGACATGAACCAGTGCCCATGTAGAATGCCGGCCCTTGGTTAAATGCTTGTCTTTTCCTTCTCTTCCTGGTTACCTTTAGCAAATCCTTTATGTTTCCTGGGCAACATTTGTAATGTATGAACTGGAATAATGTTTACCTATTTCATTGATATTGTTTTATTCATTTCTCTAACAGGCATATTACTTGACCTACATCCTTCTTCATTTAGTCGGCGAAGTCAGTTGTTCTCATTCTTTTTCCTCCGGACAACGGGTAGGTAATCTTTATTGTTGTTATTTTTAAGTAAGTGTCGTTATTGATGGAATGAATGGACATATTTGATTCATTTCTTAATTATTCCATTTCCTACTTTAACACTTAGGGTTAACAAACTATGACCCACAGCCAGATCCCCTTCACAATCTCATGTGACCTATGAACTAGGAGTTGTTTAAATATTTTTTAATCTTTGGAAGAAAATTAAAAGAACAATATTTTTAAGATTCAGTCAGTCCTTTCAGTGACATTTGCTGCTATCAAAAGAGATATGAAGATAGAACTTTAACTATTGACCTAATTTGCTAATCTTCCCTTGAAAGTGCTTATTTTTCATTGACAAGTCAAGTATACAGAGAGGAGAAGAAACAGAAAGGTCTTCCATCTGCTAATTCATTCCCAAAGTAGCCACAACGACTGGAGCTGAGCCGATCCAGAGCCAGGAGCTTCTCCTGGGTCCCCGATGCTGGTGCAGGATCCCAAGGTGTTGGGGTATCCTCTAATGCTTTCGCAGGCCACAAGCAGGGAGCTGGTTGGGAAATGGAGCAGCCGGGATACTAACCGGAGGCCATATCAGATCCTGGGTGTGCTAGGCGAGGGCTTTAGCCACTAGGCTGCTGCTCAGGGCTTAAGAATAGGTTTTAATGACAAGAAGATTATGTGAAATTTTAATTTTGATGTTTAGAAATAAAATTTTATTGGACCTTCTACCCAGTGAAAAACTTACTGTTCAACATGGTAGGAAGGACATAAGATTGGTTTTGCACTTTTATAGATGCTACTGTACTTAGCAAATGCTTTTTTGCTCTTGTGAATAGAAGCTAATATGGTCATTCATTTGGAGTGATCTTTTATAAAGATTTATTATTTTTATTGGAAAGGTAGATTTACTGAGAGAAAGAGAGAGACAGATAGGTCTTGGATCTTCTGATTCACTCCCCAAGTGGCTGCAACAGCCAAAGTTAAGTCTATCCAGAGCCAGGAGCTTCTTCTGGGTCTCCCATGAAGGTGCAGGGTCCCAAGGCATTGGGCTGTCCTCCACTGTTTTCCCAGGCCACAAGCAGGGAACTGAATGAGAAGTAGAGCAACCAGGACACAAACTGGCACCCATATTGGAATCCCAGCACTTGAAAGAGGAAGATGAGCCAATTGAACCATTGAGCCAGGCCCTTGTAGTGAATTTTTTTCTTTATTTTTGACAGTCTTTACATAGTTAATTAGGGCAAAAAGGTTTAAAGACTACAGGAAAATGGGTAAGATTATTATTTCCACTTTTTTTTTCATGTATCTGGGGTAAAGGGGGTGATAAAGGGAGAAGCCCCACCCAGTCTCCCACCCATCCCAGGTTCCTGATGTGGGTCATGCTCTGAGGGTCTTGCTCAAGTGGTTTTGATAGTTCAACAGTTATGAATTGCTGCCAAGCTCGCCATTCCAAGCACGATGAGGTCGTTGAAGAATCCACTAATTGACATAATCCATCTTAGAGTCTCTGTTTGCCCAGTTTTTCACTGCCAACATATGGCTGACGTAATTGACTGACTTCTTGTGTCCTCTGTTTTTTCATGGTTAGGTTAGGTTCTGAGTCCGGCAGTTCGATTGATATGTTCCCATACCAGATTCTTGTGTGTACTTGCAAGTACAGTACTTGGCCCGGTACAGTCCGTCGCCCCAATCAACTGGTGGTTGCAATTGCTGGATTGGTTCTGTTCCTGGCGCTGTCTTCCACTGCAACCAGTGGGTATTGCAGTCCAGCCTGATTCTGTCCAGCACACACTCGGCCCTCACATAAACCAGTGGGAGCTGCAGCCTAGTCGGAACGACCCATAATAACCCCCACCAGGCCCGCCCCCTACCCTGGTTTCTGTGCTTGCCAGTATGTACAGCAGACTAGTCCAGTCTGTCCCACATCCCATTCACTCTCATACATGTCAATGGGCATTGAAGCCTAGTTCAACCCAACGAGCCCGACTATCCAGCCCTCACACATGCTGTTGGGTGCCTTTCTGTCTAGCCACCCCAGCCCCTGTCCTGGTTTTTGTGCCCTCCCGTGGGTGTGGTGACCCAAGAGGGAGGAACTCACTATTTCCCTCCCAGGCCACCCCCACTCCCGGATTATGCACTGTCCAGGTGGTTCTGCAGTTTAACTTGACAGAATTAGTCCCCAGTGCCAGCTTCTGCCAGCTGATGCTGTGGCTAAGCCCAATCAACCCTCGCCCACTCTAATTTTTGTTCCTTGCAGTGATCTTAAATAGCCTTTAATTTTATTTTGTTCACCACAGACTTTTTAAAGTGGCCTCATGGGGCCCCTCACAATAGTCTAGTGGTTAAACCTCGCCTTGTAAGCATTGGGATCACATATGGGCACTGGCTCATGTCCCAACTTCTCCACTTTCCATGCAGCTCCTTGCTTGTGGGCTGGTAAACCAGTAGGGGATGACCGAAAGCATTAGGACCCTGCACCCACCTAGGAGACGAGAAGAAGCTCCTGGCTCATGGCGTTGGATTGACTAGGCTCCAGAGGTTGCAGCCACTTAGGGAGTAAACCAGCAGATGGAAGATTTTTTTTTTTAAAGTGTGCTCATTGGTTTTTTTAAATAAGTGTGATCCACTATTAGTAAAAACTTACTTTGTTAATAAAGGAAAGGTGTTATTTCATTATTCTTCTAGAGAATGTGTAAAAGCAACAGCCTCTTCACATTTCTGAGTATTACAATATCACCTAGTCTGAATTAAGCAACTTGTATTTTGTACTTTTTTAAACTTTAGACCAATAAACCCAACAACCTTATGTAACTGTTTTCACTGATAACAGCTCCTTGTGTGTTGGCTGAGTAGCATCAGAAATCGTTAAATGATAGATTTTTTTAATGACTTAGTTGTTCAAACTGTCATGTTTGTTAGTTTGCTATTTTCATCTGTTGTACTTATTTTACACAGAAACACTTTGTGCTACTCTGTGGGGCTTTGGAAAAGCACGTCAAGTGTGATATTAGGGAAGATGCAAGGCTTTTTTACAGAACTAAGGTAAGTTCCTGTTTAATTTTGGTGACGGTAATATTTGAAGAACAGAAACTTGTGAGCCTCTAAAAGTACATAGTGAGATTGGGGGGCTGGCATCCCATGTTGTAGTGCTTCAGTTTTAGTCACAGCTCTACTCTGAATTTCATATGAGCACCCTGGAAGACAGTAGGTGATGGCTCCAGGACCTGATTCATATCTGGTCCAGCCCTAGAGGGTATTTGGGAAGTTTAACCAGTTTATTGGAGATTCCTCACCCTCTCTGCCTTTCAAATAGTAAAATAAATAACAAAAATTTAAAGATTAGAAATACACATTTGGGCCTGGCGGCATGGCCTAGCAGCTAAAGTCCTTGCCTTGAACGCGCCAGGATCCCATATGGGCACCAGTTCTAATTCCGGCAATCCCGCTTCCCATCCAGCTCCCTGCTTGTGGCCTGGGAAAGCAGTTGAGGACAGCCCAATGCTTTGAAACCCTGCACCCGTGTAGGAAACCTGGAAGAGGTTCCTGGTTCCTGGCTTTGGATAGGCGCACACCGGCCCGTTGCGGCTCACTTGGGGAGTGAATCATCGGACGGAAGATCTTCCTCTCTGTCTCTCCTCCACACTGTATATCTGACTTTACAACAACAAAATAAAGAAAGAAAGAAATCTTTTTTTTTTTTTTAAGATTTTATTTTTATTACAAAGTCAGATATACAGAGAAGAGGAGAGACAAAGAGGAAGATCTTCCGTCCCATGACTCACTCCCCATGTGATCGCAATGGCCAGTGGTGCTGTGCCGATCTGAAACCAGGAGCCAGGAACTTTTTCCAGGTCTCTCATGCGGGTGCAGGATCCCAAGGCTTTGCGCCGTCCTCCACTGCTTTCAGGCCACAAGCAGGGAGCTGGATGGGAAGTGGAGCTGCCGGGATTAGAACTGGCGCCCATATGGGATCCCGGTGCGTTCAGGGCGAGGACTTTAGCCGCTAGGCCACGCTGCCGGGTCCGAAAGAAAGAAATCTTAAAAAAAAAAAAAAAAAAAAAAGGTGAAAGGAAAGGGCCCAACACAACAGGCTATTGGCTAAGATCCTCGCCTTGCATGGGCCAAGATCCCATATGGACACCGGTTCATGTCCTGGCAGCTCCACTTCCCATCCAGCTCCCTGCTTGTGGCCTGGGAAAGCACTGGAGGACGGCCCAAAGCCTTGGGATCCTGCACCTGTGTGGAAGACTTGCAGGAAGCTCCTGGCTCCTGTCATCAGATTGGCTCAGCTCCAACCATTACAGCCACTTGGCCAGTTAACCAGTCAATGGAAGATCTTTCTCTCTGTCTCTGCTCTCCATAAAACCTGCCTTTCCAATAAAAAATAAATAATTTATTAAAAAGATTCATTTTAGGGGCCCGGCGGCGTGGTCTAGCAGCTAAAGTCCTCGCCTTGAACGCACCGGGATCCCATATGGGCGCCGGTTCTAATCCCGGCAGCTCCACTTCCCATCCAGCTCCCTGCTTGTGGCCTGGGAAGGCAGTCGAGGACGGCCCAATGCTTTGGGACCCTGCACCCGTGTGGGAGACCCGGAAGAGGTTCCTGGTCCCGGCATCGGATTGGCACGTACCGGCCCGTTGCAGCTCACTTGGGGAGTGAATCATCGGACGGAAGATCTTCCTCTCTGTCTCTCCTCCACACTGTATATCGGACTTTGTAGTAAAACAAATAAATCTTAAAAAAAAAAAAGATTCATTTTATTTTTATTGCAAAGTCAGATATACAGAGAGGAGGAGAGATAGAGAGGGAGATCTTCTTTCTATCCGATGATTAACCCCCCAAGTGACCACTGTGGCCGGTGCTGCACTGATCCAAGGCCAGGATCCAGAAACTTCATTCAGATCTCCCACAGGGGTGCAGGGACCCAAGACCTTGGGCTGTCCTTGGCTGCTTTCCCAGGCCACAAGAAGGGAGCAGGATGGGAAGTGGACCTGCCGGGATTAGAACTGGCACCTGTATGGGATCCTGGCGCGCTCAAGGTGAGGACTTTAGCCGCTAGGCCACTGCGCCAGGCCCAAAACAAATATTTTTAAAAAGAAAGAAAATGAAAGGAAAAGTCTCAATGCAAATACATCTTTCTTTGTTTTGTGGTTTTAGTTGTATTTATCTTTCTATTTGAAAGGTAGATTTACAGAAAGGAGAGACATAGAGAGGTCTTACTGGTTCACTTCCCAAATGGCCACAATGGGCAGAGCTGAGCTGACTTGAAGCTGGGAGCCAGGAACTTCTCCCAGGTCTCCCACATAGGTGCAGGGGTCCAAACATTTGGTCCATTTTTCTCTACTTTCCCAGGCCAGGGAAAGTAGGCAGGGAGCTGGATCGGAAGTGGAGCAGCCAGGACTTGAATCGGTGCCCATATGAGATGCTGGTACTGCGAACATAGAATTAGCCCACTGAGCTATTGCACCAGCCCCAGCTTGTTTTTTTCTTAAAGGTTTTACATTCTCAAAAAAATAATAGAAAAGCCAAATATATGAGGCTGGAGTAGGGAAACCTCCTTAGTATAAATTAGATATGAAAAGAACTAGTTTTTCCTGAAACATTAAAATGAATCAATAATTCTGAACAACTTTTTTTTAAGTCTCTATTTTGGCTTTTGTAATACCCAGCTGATACTTCGTGACTCTTATGTTTGCATAGTCAGTGAATGTAAAACTCAACTTTGTAACTTAATATCTTAACATAGATTAGTTATAAACATTAATCATTGGCACAATGCCTATTTGCATTTGGCATATGTATGTATCTACGCACATCTTAGCCAGTGGATGGAAGGCCTCTATCTCTCCCTCTGTAATTCTACCTTTCAAATAATAAATCTTTGAAAGAAAATGTATTCTTTTGAAGGCAGGGAATGTTCTTCTGGATGATCTTTAACAGCTATCAGGAAAATTGAGTTCTAAGCAGTCAGTATTTTAGATGATGATGATAGAGGAAAGTTTCATTAATTGCTGTTATTTGAAAGCCCCTCCAGAGACCCCAGCGCGATAGTGTAACACTTAAGTCCTCACCTGGAATGCACCAGGATCCCATATGGGTGCTGGTTCTAATCCTGGCAGCTCCACTTCCAATCCTGCTCCTTGCTTGTGGCCTGGGAAAGGAGTCAAGGACGGCCCAGAGCATTGGGACCCTGCACCCATGTGGGAGACCTGGGAGAAGTTCCTGGTTCCTGGCTTCAGATCGGCACAGAACTGGCCATTGCGCTCACTTGGGGAGTGAATCATGGGATGGAAGATCTTCCTCTTTGTATCACCTCCTCTCTGTATATCTGAATTTCCAATAAAAATAAAATAAATCTTTAAAAAAAAAAAAGTTCCTGGCTTCTGATTGGCGCAACACCGGCCATTGCGGCCACATGGGGAGTGAATCATCAGACGGAAGATCTTCCTCTCTGTCTCTCCTCTCTGTATATCTGCCTTTCCAATAAAAATAAATAAATCTTTAAAATAAATATGAAAGCCCCTTCAAATGATAAATGATGTGTTTTCTCTTTCCTGACAAAAGCCAAATTGAATGTGGGCCTGTCACAGCTCTCAGATTTTCTGAATGCAGTGTTACATTGATGATGATGGAAATGTTTTGATCTGATCCCTTTCCCCTTTTTGATATTTTTAAGGTGAAAGACTTGGTTGCCAGAATACATGGAAAATGGCAGGAAATAATCCAGAACTGCCGGCCTATTCAGGTGTCATTAAGTTCTTTTATTTATTCTTAATAGTTTTGATAATGATACTCTTTGCACTGTTTGAAACTAAGTTTAACAGGACACTTGCTTCTAGTTTTAAGATGAACCGGAAATGCCAGCATAAGGTACATATATCGTTTGTTTTTCAGTTTTGTTTGCTTTGTTTCCAGAAGTGACTGAATACAATTTAAAATGTTACATTTCATCAGGTGGAGGTTATTTATGGGAAATACTCCTCTTAAAAGCACTATTAAGATATAATTAAATAATATCATACTTTTCACCCAGTTAAAGTATATAGTAATTTTGAATATAATCAGAGTTGTGAATGCCATCACATTTAGAACATTATGTCACCCAGAAAGAAGTCACATTTGCCCTCCTGATTCTCGCCAAGCCCTGGGCAAGCACTGTTCTCCTTGCTCTGTCTAGATTTGCCTAATCAAGATATTTCCTGTAACTGAGATGTACCTTTTATGACCAGCAGCTGTCATTTAATGTGATTGATAAGTGAATACATGTAATACATATGTGCTTTTCATTGTCAAAAAATATCTCATCATATGGCTATGTCACATTATCCATTTATTAGATAGATGTGTAAGTTTCCATGCTGGCTTTTACAAATAGTGCCTTCGTGAATATTTGAACACCAGTATTTATGTGAGTAAAAATTTTCCAATGAAAGTATTGAGCATACACTTGAGAGTGAAATTGCTGAATCATACGGTAATTGTGTTTTCTGTGTTTTAAGGAACTGACAGATGTATGAATATTATAATTTCTTCACATTGTTCTTAGCACGTACTGTGGTTTCAGTTTGCATTTTTTTACTGTTTAATGATACTAGATATCTTCTAATGTGCTAGTCGCTATTTGTAAGGCTTTGTATTGTAGTGTTTATAAACTCCAAGTTTTTTTTTTTAAGACATTTTATTTTTATTGCAAAGTCAGATACACAGAGAGGAGAGACAGAGAGGAAGATCTTCTGTCCCATGATTCACTCCCCAAGTAGCTGCGATGGCCAGAGCTGCACCAATCTGAAACCAGGAGCCTGGAGCCTCTTCCAGGTCTCCCACGAAGGTGCAGGGTTTCAAGGCCTTGTGCCGTCCTTGACTGCTTTCCCAGGAGCTGGATGGGAAGCAGAGCTGTCGAGATTAGAACTGGCTCCCTTATAGGATCCCAGTATATGCAAGGCAAGGACTTTAGCCACTAGGCTACCGCACCAGGCCCTCTCTAGGTTCTAATTACAAGTTCCTTATAAGGCAAATAATTAGCAAATGTTTGTTTCCCATTCTGTATGTTGTATTTTCATTGTCTTGATGGCATCATTTGTAGGCATCATTTATAGTACAAGTTTTTAGTTGTAATGGAATTCACTTTATCACCTTGTTTTTTGTTTTGTTTTGTTTTGTTTTTGTTTTATTTTTGTCAGTTACATCTTTGGTGTTACATCTAAGGAAGAACCTTTGCCTGAGAGGTATTTTTAACATATGCAGAATCAGTTTGCCATCCTGTTTACGAACCAGCTAGTGTGTGACTGTCTAAGATGATGCTTGCTACAGGCATCAAGTATGGACTTGCAGACATGCAGGTTCTGACTACTGAGGACGCACTTGGGACTTGTGGCACTGTGCATCTCTGACAAGTCCTCCAGCTGATGCCAGCATTGCTAGTCCAGTGACCCAGCTTTGAATAGCCAGGCCTTGGAAGTTGCCTCTGCATATAGCAAAATAACAGGGGCACTTAATATTAACTAGGAATCATAACCTCCCTATAACTCTTGCTGTGGGTGACCTTCACAAGATACACACATATAACCTTATAGAGGCTTCTTAGAGAAAGCACAAAATTATGTGTTATTTTCTTAGTTTCTATTGTCAATAGATGTTTTTAGGCTGATCATCTGTATTGAGATGGCGTCAAAACTGAAAAAAAAAACAATGACAAAACTTGGCACTGATCAGTTTAAAATTTTACTTAAGGGCCTAGCGCTGTGGCCTAGCAGCTAAAGTCCTCACCTTGCATGCACCAGGATTCCATAAGGGCACCAGTTCTAATTCCGGCAGCCCTACTTCCCATCCAGCTCCCTGCTTATGGCCTGGGAAAGCAGTTGAGGACGGCACAAAGCCTTGGAACCCTGCACCTGCGTGGGAGACTTGGAGGAGGCTACAGGCTCCTAGCTTCGGATTGGCTCAGCTCTGGCTGTTGTGGCCACTTGGGGAGTGAATCAACAAATGGAAGATCTTCCTCTCTGTGTATCTGAATTTGCAATAAAAATAAAATACATCTTTTAAAAAATGTATATATTTTTTAAATTATATTTACATGTGTTTAAGTGTACCCTGTTTGAGCAGGTGAGAAAAGCTTGCTGTACTTATTGGTTAATTGTTAACCACAAAATGTGAAGTTTTAGTCAGATTTTTAGAAGTATATAATATTGTATTACTTTCATTATCGAGGCCAGATTTGTCTGTTTATTAGTTTCATAAGGATTCATAAATCAATTAAATTTTCCTTTATCCTGTTTTCCTCCTTTCTTTTTCTAGGGGCAGCTTCATGACTTCTGGGTACCAGATTCCTAACAGGAGTTGTAGCAGCCAAAATGTGAACCAAGAGAAATTCAAAAGAGCCTTTCTGAAAGGAGTAGAAAGGATTGCTACAGAATCCAAAGGGATGCTACAAAAACGTACAGCACATGTGCCATATGAAAAGCTGGTAATGAAGAAACTGCCATTTCTGAAGCAGATATGAATTGGTTCTGCTTAATTTTTAAGGCAGCTGACCCTTTGGAAGAACAGTTCTATACGAAGAGGGTCAGTGTTGCAGTAAATAGTCACTTACCTAACCTGCCTTTAATAACTTCTCTTGTTATATTGGAAACCTGTCATCTCCTTTTAGATAGTATGGTAGCACTTGGATAATCACAGGAAATGTGGATGAAATGAATTTGAACCAACCTGAGTTGGACTCGAAAACCAAGATTAAGTACCAGTTGGGTTTAATTTTCCCACCTGGCTATTTCAGAATACAAGGGAAAGCGTAGACAAAGTTTAGTAATAAAATATAAATCTCTCCTGTAATTCTGGTAAATCGCAGAGAGGTTTGACTCCATGCATTTTATCCACTATTCAAGACTATAAATGATAGGTTTTTAAAATGCATTTAAACAGGCTGAAGCAGAAGTTTGGTATATTGTCAGATTCCTTTAAGGGAAAAAGTTACTCTATAAAGTAATGGCTGTTTTTATGCCAAAACATCCTTACCACATTTGTTTTATATTTCTTTTAAGTGCATATATATATTTTTTCCTAATACTGGTTAAATTTTAAATTTTGTTTTAGCATTCTGGCCCTTGCAAACCATATTACAGAAGTCTATATTGTAGATGTTTAAAAATCTGGGGAAGTTCAAAAAAAAAAAAAACTTTGTTCCATTGAGTATGTAATATTGGCAGAAACCTGGGCTAGGTAGTGTTTATTCTTTGGGATTGTGTGTGTGTGTGTGCGTGCATGCGTATGTGTGCAGTCGTGTGCTTGTGTCTTGGAATTGTTGCACTTGAATACCACAGCTGCTCTAAATTCTTAAACACTGGAAAGCCATCCTTTGGTTTCAATGGCGGTTGGTTAGAGGTGCACCTGGTCTTAGGCCAAGGGACCTTCAGAGCCTTTGGCTATAGCAGACTCTTCCCAGCCAACTGAAAACATTTCTCTTATTGACCACCCTTTTGAGGGGGATTTGTTGCCTGAAAGAATGCCACCTGTTGTTGCTGTTGTGTTGTTCTTTGAGTGTTGGCTGTGGTGCCCTGCTTTCTTGAGCATTCTCATGTCTCCAGGGGGCAAAGATCGTGGAGAAAGGAGGAGCCAGATCTGATGCTTATGATTTGAGAGGGGGAAAAATAAATTTTGAAAACTCACTTTCTACCTCTAAATTGAGGCTTAAGAGTAAAAAACTTTTTATCTTAAGTTTATCATTTAAAATAGTATCAGTAATTTTTGAGCTCATGTTAAGCATTGGGCAGTTAGAGATTTTATAGGGAAGACTAATGAAGTTTCCAAGAGCCCAGGCCCAACTAAAGAGGCTCCAAGAGTCAGCCCAACAAAAGATTTTTATTCTGTGCTGAGTTTACTGGTAAGAATATTATCTTGATACTACCTCTCAAGGGTATTGTTACAAAATGCCACTTAAGGTTAAATAGATAGATCCAAAGAGTTGTATTTGACAGTTGCTTGAAACTCTGGCATCTATCTGCCCAGCAATGGGAGCTTTCACGCTGTAATTTAAGACTTTGTAGATACATTATTTGTGTGTAATTTTGTAAGTGTTCATATTTTTCTCGTTTTGCATTGTGTAAAGTGTACAAAATCTCAAAGTATAAAATACTGCTTATATTGCTTATAATTACAGTGTGTAAATATTTTCTAATCCTGTACATTAATGGGGGACAAGTGGGTTATGCAGGTTTTTTTTTTTAAGTGACCCTTTTGTATTGCAGTTTCCAGAGGTAACTGCCCATCAGTTTAAAACCACTTTGATACATTTTTATTTAACAATTCCAGTAAGAAAAAAGAATCTATTTTTACTTGTCTTCATCAAAGAAAAATCTCCATCTGTCCCTTTAAAGCCAACGGCCAGACATCAGGTTAGGCCTTTGCATTTCTGACTTGCGGGTGGAAAGTTCCAGTCTCCAGGTCATAGTCCAGTCAGTATTTACATTTGAGTTCTCATGAAAATTACGTGATTCTCTGTTAGCACAAATAAGCCCATGTTTTTCCTCCCAAATCAAGTATTTTCCTTCTCCCTCTTGAGCCCCCATTTTTGTCTCCCTTCCGCTGTTGTTGCCCAGTGAATGGGACAATGGAGGGGGAGAAAATGTCCATTGCACAGAAAATGTCAGGCCCACTTTTAGGACTTGGCAAACAAAGCTTGCACTGAGCGGTTGTGTGTTTGGCAGTGTTACTGTGCCAAAATATCACCTTGTCTAATTTTTTGGAGCTGTATGTCAAGCTTATTACCCTTACTGCAAGCTAAAAATTAAGGTACTTGTGCTTATACTTTTGTATGTAACTGTTTGCCTTTTTGAAACTGCTTTTCTTGTATCCGAAAATAGAATTCTCTTAGTGATACCAAGTTAAGAGGCTCTTCATGCACAAAATGCATCTAGGAAGCAGCAGAGTGACAGCATTTGTCCATTTTCCATCAATCTCCTGATGGCACAGGTGCCTTTGTCACCTTTTTGAAGGCTGGCATTTTAGGTGCAAGTAGTATCTTCCTTTGAACTTTACAGAAATCTCCCCAGATTTAGAAGCTAGAAAACAGCATGTTGTCATCCAGGCTTTTGGGTTTTTTTTATCAAAACAAATAATAGTTGGTGGGAACTGGCCAGTAGTAATTATGTGTGGAATCTTTAAAGAAAGAATAATTCCAAACTTTAAAACCTAAACAACTGTAAATGCTCCGTGGATGAGGGTCTCAGTTGGGGAATTCGAGGCTGACAGTCCTGGTTTGTCTCCTGGGAGACAGTGGGGTCCAGGCGCTGGGTGTGTAGAGAGCCAGCATGATCTGTGGTGGTGATTTCTTACTCATCAGCAGTGTTGGTGCGCCTTCTCGTCCATGTGTTCATTTTCCCTGAGCAGTTCTATCAGCCATTTAATCCACCAGCGCGCTTCAACAGCCAGTAATTGCAGATTTCCTTCCTCGTTCCTTTTTTTTTTTAAGATTTTACACTACATCTTGTTGAAAGTCCTATGAATGTACGCGTGTGTTATTAAACTGCTTTTTCTCAGTTTGAACATGTGTTTGGTAATATTCGTTGGGAAGGGAGATGAGAAACTACTGGAATGTCTTACTCTTCTCTTACCCCATGCCCTAGTTCTAAAACAGATTTTCTTCTTTGTTCCTATTGCTGTTGATTCTCCGGTTTCCAGCTTATTGTCTTTTATTGCTGGAAAACATAAAGCCACAGTTGCACACAGCTCACTTTTACATAACCACTTAGTTTATTGTATACCTTGCAGTCAGAAATTGAGTATTCTCATTCTTACCTCATTTGCTATGTCAATTAGACACTGGTTAAGTGCCTGCTGCATGCTAGGCACTCTTTATTTTTACTTTTTAAGGGTTTTTTGTTTTGTTTTGTTTTTAAGATAGATTTACAAAGGGAGATGGAGAGACAGAAGGACTAGTCTTCCATCTACTGGTTAATTCCCCTAGTGACCAGAGCTGAACCAAATCCAAAGGAGCTTGGAGCTTCTTCCAGGTCTCCCACATAGGTGGAGCCACCCAAGGACCCATCTTTCACTGCTTTCCTAGGCACGTTAGCAGGGAGCTGGACTGGAAATGGAGCAACCAGGATTCAAATCAGCACTGTTAACGGGATGTTGGCATCACACACACACCACATTAACTTTGCCGTGGCGCCTGCCCCCAAAGCACTCTGTTAGGTTTCAACAGATTCATGGTGAATGAGAACACAGAGCTCATGTGAATCTACCTGTTTCTATCCAAAGTAAAATACCTTGTTGCTGAGGCAGCCCTAATGGGTAAAGTATTCTTGGGCTGAGTCCTTTGTTCTGAAGTCCCCAGTCAAGAGGAGGGCTTGGGGACACATCCACTCTCAGGCAGATATGGTCCTGGCCACACCATCCTTGAGGAGACACAGGTTGCCATCCGCTCAAAGGACAAAATGCTCAGCGCTCATGGAAGGGGTAGACACCATTGCCAGAGTCCTCAGCTTCCACAACCACATCGGTATTTGTCTCTTCTGACAGGCTGGTTAGGAGCAGATGACATGTGACACATTTTTCTCCAGCATTGGGATGGTGGAATGGGGCAACTCGGGCCAGGCACAAGCGGAGATGTTGCTATAAGTAGATAATGGAGAGCAGGCAGAATAGTCTTGAACAAGTTGAGAAAGCATAGTGCTGGGCCCAGCACAATAGAGTAGCGGTTAAAGTCCTCGCCTTGCACGCACCGGGATCCCATATGGGCACCGGTTCTAATCCCAGTGACCCCACTTCCCATCCAGCTCCTTGCCTGTGGCCTGGGAGAGCAGTCGAGGACAGCCCAAATCTTGGGACCCTGCATCGCGTGGGAGACTCGGAAGAGCTCCTGGCTTCAGATTGGCTCAGCTCTAGCCATAATGGCCATTTGGGGAGTGAACCATCGGACAGAAGATCTTCCTCTGTCTCTCCTCCTCTCTGTATATCCGCCTTTCCGATAAAAATAAATATTAAAAAAAAAAAGAAAGCATAGTGCTTAGCCTATAGCAAGAAACCAATAAATGCTAGCTGTTCCTAGTTAGCCCTAACCTGGTTCCGCAGATAACAAAACTTAAGCAGGCACTTTGGAATATACTGACATTTCTTCAGACACACAGAGTTCCAGAGGTTTCTCTGTTCACCTCTGTCTCTGCCAACAAATTAAAAATTTGGTTTTAGACTTTTTTTTTGAAACCCAGAATACTGAAGCTGAGAAAGCAGTGGTAGGTGGTGGTTTGCCAGCATTGCGGACAAGTCCTGACACTTCCTTTGCCTTGCCAGCCATTCCTCAGGCTGGAGTCAAGAGAGGGCAAACCGGAAGGGCCAGCTTTGGGTTGAGCTGGCTGGGAGGGAAACTTCAACAGGGAAAACTGGCTTCTGAGGCACAGTGGAGCAGCGAGACTGCAGCACTGGTGATGATCCATTGAGAACAAGCACTTCCACTTTCCAGCTAAAATAAAAACCACACCACCTGACATGCTGGGCAAGGCAGAGGTGGAGAGGGCACAACCCAGACAGAAATGCTGCACAATGAACAGGAAGCAGGAGAAGTCAGGTTTTCTCACCTCAGGTTCCAGTCCATGCCTTCCCCCTTCCCCTAAGATCTCAGCTACAGTGCAAAGGCTAGAGCCCCCAAACCCTGAACTATCGGAGGTTGCAATCTGGTGCCAAGTAGCCAGCAGTACTACCCTCAGCCACTCCCTGAGTGTTATGAGAAAATCAGTTTGCAAAAATGAAACCTGCTTGTGTTCTCTTTGCATGAAGTACAGCAGAGGTTTCCAAATAGGCTCTGCCTAGAGCCACCCTGAAAAGCAGCCAGATAGTGCCTTTACAGGGTGACAGACATCCTGCTCCAAGAATGACCTGCCAGGATCTCGGGCACAAGATCATAGCTGGCTTACAATTCACTTCTTGGTTTGACTTTCTGAATCTTTTCTGTTGCCAGTATTGTCCTCATAAATATTGTGACAGTTTGATTTGTAGAAAAGAGTATGTCAATGGGACTTCCTCTGACACCTTTGTGGAGGACAGCAGAGAGAAGTAGATTGTGTTTTGAATCTTTACTGTCAGAAGTAGCTGCCCAGTCACAGTTTAGCAAGTGCCATATTGGTAGTTGGCATGGACATGAGAAATTTTAGAAATGTGTGAGGTCCTCCATCTGCCAGCGGAGAAGGGCTTGCCTCAGAGGGTGGTCGGGTGAGATGCAGAGCCTGCCTTGACAGCTGACCTGCTGGTCACTCGTTCAGTACCTGAAGTCACTGGGGCCACTGGGCCCCTGCAGCTTGATGTCCTGGCTAGCACTGTGTAGCCATCAGTCAGCTACTCCAGCTCATTTTCCCACAGCAACTCTAGCTGGATCTTTCTCAGCCATGTCTGCTGGTCTTCCAGCTCAGACTTCCTTAGTCTGTCAGCTCATTCAGATTGGTATTGTCTTCCCAGCTGTTAACCCACTGTTGTGTTGTTTCCTGCTTGAAACCCTCTTGACTCATCAGCCTGAAAACATTCTCCATGCCCTTTCCCTACCAACCCTTCTGCCCCACCCCCCAGTACAAGTCTGTGTACAAAGTTGTACCGTGTTTGAAGGTTTATTTATTAATTTGAAAGAGAAAGATAAATATTTCAGTTGCTAGGGTCATTTCCCCAAACGTCTACAACAGCTGGGGGCAGGACCAGACTGAAGTCAGGAGCCAGACTTCATGTAAGCCTCCAGTGGGGGTAGCAGCAACCACCCAGGTACTTGAGCCACCACCTGCGGCTTCCCAGGAGCCTTAGCAGGGTGCCAGATCAGAAGCAAGGGAGCCATGACCTAAACCGACAGATCGAGGCATCTTCCCCAGCAGCGGTTCCACATTCGCCACAGTGCCGGCTCTAAACTTGGCCATGTCTGACTGGCAACGTCATCCCTTCAGGCTTAGTCTGCTTCCTTCTTAGATTTCCAATCTTGATTGTCCTTTCTGTGAACACAACAATGATTTTCAAAGCAGATTCCTTTAACCTCTCAGACCCTGCTGTGCCATCTATAAAATGGGGCTATTGATTCCTCAGGGTGGGATGAGGGTACAAGAAAAAGAAGCTGAGCAGAATGTATACAATGTAAGCATTTTTCCCAGGCTACTTGCCTCCCCCTCTACACACACACACAATTTGCAGAGTGCTGGAGGAGGTGGAAGTGTGATGTGGGCCCTGCTGTCTAGCAGCCTGCAGTCACACACGGCAGTCCAAACTACGAGATTGTATATGATAACGTGCCAACTTGTGTAAACTCTGGGGAATCCAGAGACGTGGCCCCCTCAGTTAAGGATGCTACTGAAATGCTGTTGTGATTCCTAGATTCATGCCTCAGTCAGTTACATACGTGGCCCTGGTCACTTTCTTGCTTCTCAGAACATAATGCTTCTCAAAACTTAATAGGTGGTGAGGAGGATCAACCACGGTCACAGCCAGAGCTCAGATTTCGTTCAGACCCTAATGCTGGGTTCCCTGTAACCCACTCACCTGAACAGTTAGGCTGCAGGAACCTTTCAGGTGGAAATCAAGATCCAGTCTTGCTCCTGCGCTGCCCAACGCGTGGTCTCCACCTGTAGCCCCACCCCCGCCTCGTCATCCTAGGCCGATGGCAGCAAGAAGTGAGGCGGTCAGAGAAAGACCCCGGAGCAGGCTTGTTAGAGGAGAGGAGCTTGGAGGGGCAGGTGGGTTCTGAACCTGTGGAGGGCGCTTCTGGCAGTGAGGCCACCACCAGAGGGCGTTGCCACAGCGGGAGGAGGCGGGACCCCCAGACGTCCAAGGGCTGGGTACGAGCCTCGCCCTCAGCCATCTCTATTGTGCTAGGGTGGGGGGCGCGGAAGCAGTGCCCTTCTCTGCGCCCCGCACTGCCGGTCCCGCCTTCCAAGCCCCCGCCCCCGGCTCCTCCTCCACCCCTGCCCCGCCTCCGGCCGCGGCCCCTTTCTCCCGCAGCTGTTGCCGTAAGGCGGAGGAGTCCAGCATCGCCGTCTCTATGGCCCCGGATCCCAGCGCGAAGGTGAGAGGAGGCAGGGAGTGCGGGCGGTGGTGGAACCGGGGGGTCGAGGCAGGGCCCGGGCCGGAGGCCAGGCAAGGCCTTCCCCACATCTATTCCACCCTCCCAACTGAGCCAGGCCTTTTCTCCCTGCCAAGTCCCCCGGCCCCGCATATCGGCTCTAAAGGGGCGCGGGCCAGGCCTCGGGCCGCGCTGGGCGCAGACCCCCCGCCGCGGAGCCGGTGGCCAGCGCGGGGCGGGGACCGGCGTGGCAAACAGCGTTGCCCGGGATCTGGGTCATGTCTCCCAGCGACAGCGGTATGGAAGGAGAGCCTGTCCTCGAGCTGCAGCAGTAGAAACTAAGGTTAGACCTGAAGGAGGGGGACAGCCGCGGGCCGCCTGGGGTTAATGGAGGAAGGGGATGGCGGGGGAGACGCCCTCTCAAGCAGGTGGACGTCTGGGATGAAGGTCGAGAGAGCGGGCCAATTTTCCATCGATCCTGTTTGGGGGGGTCTCTCTGCCCCAGGTCCCTTCACCCCAAGATATGAGAGAGAGAAGGCGGTCAGAGTTCACTGGGCTGGCCCTGGGGAGAAATCCGAACTATGGAGCTCCGGGTGAAGAGTGGGGTGTGAACTGGAGACCTTGAACCCGCTTTACCACTGGGGGAAAGGGATAGCATGCCTCGCCCCGCCCATCTAGCTCCACCCTCCCTCCCAACAGGTTAAATAGGGGCCCAGCCCGCCAGCCCAATTCCCACATCTAGAACTGCACAGGAGGGCTATGCTACCCATTTCACTCCATCTTCCCTTTGCTGAAACTAAAGACTACAACTGCCTGACTTGGTTATTCCCTCCCTCCATCACAGCATAGCCTGGGTTCATGTGCCCATGACATGTGAAAATCCTAGCTTGGAAGCCCCCCCCTCCTCTCCCTACCTCTTTTCCACTCCACCACCCTACACGCACACACACACTCCCTTGGAATCTGGCCTTAGAATTGGCACTTCCTGAAAGGGAGGCAGGGCCCTGCTCTGCATCTCACCCCAGTGGCCACTTGCTCCAAGCCTGCAGCAAGAGCAGACTGCTGTGTGCATGTGTGTTTTGGTTTCTGCATGCACATAATTGTGTTGGGGACTCCATCAGCATGTGAGTCCTGAACCATTTGTTCAACAGGTTTGGGTGTGTGTCTCTGTACACACAGGGGTAAGCTCAGGGCACTTCTGTTGAATAGATGTGTAGTCCTTCATATAAATATGCATGTATGACTTCATAGCCCTCTGTGTCAACCTTTGAGGCCATATGACCTGAGTATGTGTAGCTGTGTGTGGCCATGACCAACCCTGTGCACATGTGTGCACAAACCTACCTGTGTGTATATGTACAACTCTCCTGGGAACACATATGCTCACAACTCTCTTTGTGAGCTCATGTGTGTGTGCACCTGTGCGCATGCATGTCAACTTCCTCCATATCATGTGACTCATAAAGTAAACCTGTGGAAGAGTGCCATATGCTACACACTGAGTGGCACCTTGAATCAGGTGTGTGTTCCTTCTGCCCAATGCCAAGGACTGGTCCCTCCTGGTGATAGGGCTTCCCTCCACCCCCCACCTTCCATGCTAAGCAAATAGGAGGCCCCAAAAGTAAACAGGTGTGCCTCCCAGTGAGAGGTGGGGCATGGGCAGCTTGCCTGGATCCTCCTGCTGCCCTGGCCCCCTCGCCAGGAGCTGATGGCTTGGCTGTGGCCCGAGAACCCTTGTCTCTCCACTTACTCCTCTGCCTGCCCCTCTGGCATCTGCCTACCATAGTGCTGACCTTCACCTCTGCTCTTAAATGACTTCTCCAAATCCCTCTCATCCCTCTGGCCAGCTCCTGATCCCTCCTCTCCCTTCAAGGCCAAAGTGTTAATGTTTAACTTGGAAGGGAGAGGAGACGGCTTGTGACACTGCCTATGGGTGTCTAATGAGATGGCTCGGGTCAGGCCTCCTCCAGCCTTCAGGAGCTCTATCCAGAGGTCAAGAGGCCTGCCCCCTGCCAAGCCCCCGCGGGTTAGCTTCCAAGAGGGTCTTGGTGTGGTAGTGGTCTCCCAAGATGTATCCGGCGAGGCAGCTGAGAACTCAAGCTGTTGCTTACATCTCCATGAGTTGACTTTGCCCACATGCTGCTTTACAGGTGTGACATCTCCTGTGCAGACCCAGGTCCCCAGCCCTCTCCCCTCTCCCCAGCAGGGTCTATGAGTACCTGCTAGCAGGTAGAGGCACAAGCGCATGTCTTGCCAGAAGGTGCAGTACAGACTCGCATGGGCAGCGCAGAGATATGCAGAGGAATGCTGAGGAGGAGCCGTGTCTAATTAAGGAGAAATTCCAGAGGGAGTTCTCAGGCCAGCGAGACGAAAAAACAAAGGGAAAACAGGACCAAGTTAACAGAGGTCTGTTAACCACCTCTGCCGGGGCCTACCTGAAGGAGACACCCCCACAGGCAGTGAGCAAGGGCTCCCTGTAGACAGGAACAAGCTCAGAACCTCAGCTCACCCCAAAGCAGGACCCTTCCAACTGGCCCAGGGGACTCACGTTGCCTGGGTGTGGGAAGGAGGATGAGTTCCACCCCAGCCCCATGCGTCAGAGGAGAAAGCTGACCGGAAGGATGGAGTCCGGGTAGGCAGGCGTGGAAGCCCTGGGGACACCAGCTTCTACCTTTGAACCCACCCCCACCCCCGCCGAAGTCTGAGCTTTGCTGCCAGTCTTCCACCCATACACAGGTCCATTAGCTTCCCTTCCCCCTCTGTATGTTTTTTTTTTTCTTCAGAAAAGTGACCTTAGAGAACACACTGGCCCTGCTGTGGGAGTCAGGACAACCCCATCTGGAACCTATACAACTCTCCCCGGATGGAATCCGCATTTCCTGCAGACTGGCCTGTGACCTGTCCATCCCTCTGACCTCTTGGCTGGGATTCCATGGCCAGACCACCCTGTGACTCCATGTCCCCCCCATTCCAGGACCCCCCCTGGCCCCATGACTCTGTGACTTCCATGGCCTCATGACCCCTGACCTCCCATGTGACCTCCCTGAACTGTGATCCCCGTGACAGTCTTCCCTTCACCTCCACCCTCCCCTGCCCCCAGGGACTTGGGTCCTGGCTCCCCTGTGGGGTCCTGTTGGTCTGGGCCTCCTCAAGAAGATGTTGGGCACGCTCTGGCCCTTTGTTCTGAGCTTCCTCATATCACCTGCCATCTCTGGACCCTCAATGCGACGTCCATCCAGAGAACTGGATGCCACCCCTCGGATGACCATCCCCTATGAAGGTTAGATCCTCAGCCTTGATGGCAGTGGGAGCCAGAGCTGGGGGCAGGGAGGCAGGGAGGCAGGGAGGCAGCCCTGGAGCTGGGTTCTCTGTCCCACCCTCTGCAGAGCTCTCCGGGACCCGGCACTTCAAGGGCCAAGCCCAGAACTACTCCACACTGTTGCTGGAGGAGGCCTCGGGGAGGCTGCTGGTGGGAGCCCGTGGCGCCCTGTTCTCGCTCAGTGCCCAGGACATAGCAGATGGTGCTCACAAAGAGGTCAGCCTCTGGAACCTGGGTCACATCAGGGTCTGCAGCCTCAGTCAGCTTCCCTCAAACCCTATCAGCCTTCCATGGGCAGTGCTGCTTGGCACGGAACAGGCCTCCCTTGCACCCAAGGATCCTCCTGATGACCGCCCCCCCCGCACTGTCCCTGTTCCCTGGGGTCTTGGCACCTGGGCCTAGCTGTAACAGCTGGAGTCAGTGCGTCAGCCCACTCTTTCTATCCTCTCTAGATCCACTGGGAAGCCTCCCCAGAGATGCAAAATAAATGCCATCAGAAAGGGAAAAACAACCAGGTATGTGGTCTACCCTGTTCTCTGCCCCTTTCTTCCTCTTCTTCCTCATTTTTGGCTACTGGGCTTGGTGAGGTCCCAGATGGGGTGGTGCAGACCAGGTAACTACAGCAACCTTCAGTGCCTAGTTGAGGGGCCCCCTTTGACCCTTTAGAGACTTTCAAACTTTAATGTACACTTGAATCATTTTGGTATGCCCTAAAGGGAAGCCTGCAGGAGGGTGTGGAACTGTGTAGTTCTTAGGAGTTCCCAGGGGAAGCCAATGCCACTGGTGCCTGGAGCACACTGGGTGGCAAGACTTTAGGAAAACGTTTCCCAGAGAGAGTCCTGAGAAATGTTCATTTTCAAAGGAGGGATATTGATGGGAATATTGATCTGGCCCCAGACACTAGGTGGAAGGAAAACAGGGTGAGTCTGAAGGCAGAAAAAGCCATGGGGAGGTTGACAGCATCATATGGTTGAATGGAAGGAGCCTGAGCAGCTGGTAGAAGGGACAGAGGCTGGATGCTACAGCAGGTGGAGGAGAGGACTCTGTGGATCCAAACTCTCAGTGGCAGGAGGGGGAATCATTAACAAGGCAGAGAAGTAAAGAAAGCCGTAGGTTGGGGCATTTGAGGGACAGAGAAGGCCCAGGCTAGAGTGAAGTGAAAGAGGTCAGAGAAAGGGGCAGGCAGAGCCCAAGTGCGCAGCACCTGGGGACTCTGTACATGGCACTGGTGCTTTGCATTTGTTGGCAGGGAGCAAGAGTCTATTGACTGATACAGTATGAAGGGAAACTGCAAACCATTCTAACAATAGCTGACCTGGGAGACAGGGATGAATAGGAAACCCTTTGCTGACAACATATTCCTTTGTACTTTTAAAGCTGTTTTACAGATTTATTTACTTGAAAAGCAAAGTAGCAGAAAAGGATCTTCCATCTGCTGGTTCATTCCCCAAATGCCTGTAATAGCCAAGGCCGGGCCAGGCTGAAACCGAGAGTCAGGAATTGCATCTAGATGTCCCACTCTGGCAGGAACTTAAGTCCTTTAGCCATTACCCATTGCCTCCCAGGCAGGAAGCTTGATAGGAAACACAGGCTAACTGAGACTTGAACTAGATGGTCAAATATGGGAGCTTGGCATCCCAAGCAGTGGCTTGATTCATCATAATACCTGCCACATAGGTTTTGAAATTTATACTGCAGGCATGGACTCTATCCACTGAGTAGTTTTTATCAAGAGTGGCAGAGGGCTGTAAGGCTGTCAGGTGGCTGCTGCAGCTGAGGGAGGAGGCAGTGCAGAAGGTGAAATGGATCAAGGTACAAACCATTTAGGACAAATGAGTCATAGAGAGGGACTTGATTGTGGGGGCGAAGGAGAGAGAAGCACAGGATGACTCCTGGTTTCTGGACTCAACATTAGGATGAACAGAGGGGTGAGGTGGGACACACTGGATGAGCAGGTGTGGGAGGAGGTGAGTTTGAAGGGTCTGCAGCTGTCAGGTGGAGACAGAGCTGGGCCTGAGGAAGGATTGGGGAGGATCCCCCGGTAGGGAGGAGCAGGGGGCAGGAGCAGGAGTAGGAAGGAGCTCAAAGGAAGGGAGGGAAGCATTTCAGGGTGATTCAGGAAGCCCCCGGAGCTCCTGGACTAGGAGGTGGGGATTTTCAGGAGATGCAAGAGAGGCTGATAAAGCAGAGTAGGGTCCCCTGAGGAGTACAGGAGAAAAGTGGGCTGTGTCCCTGGGTAATAGCCATATTACAAAATATGGCAATAGCCATATTACAAAAATAGACTGATGGAGGCTTCCCCTACCTTGTCCCACAGACAGAGTGCTTCAACCATGTGCGATTCCTCCAGCGCCTCAATGCCACCCACCTTTATGTATGCGGGACACATGCCTTTCAGCCTCTTTGTGCAGCCATTGTGAGTATGCTTTCCTGGTCCAGACTTGGTCTGCAGCCCCTGTGTGTGCTCGGGCCCACTGACTGACAGCTGGCCCCTCACCCCTCCCTAGGATGCTGAGGCCTTCACCTTGCCAGCCAGTTTTGAGGAGGGGAAGGAGAAGTGTCCTTACGACCCTGCCCGTGGCTTCACAGGCCTCATCATTGGTGAGCAAGCAGGCCCTCCTTTCAGCCCCATGCCCCTGAGCTGCATCACAGTTCTTAGGACGAGGTTCTCAGCACTGAGACTTGCTGCCTGGGGTATCATATGCCCTGCTGTGTATACCATGTGCCTGGCACATCCCTGCTCTAGACGGAGGCCTCTACACCGCCACACGCTATGAATTCCGGAGCATTCCTGACATCCGCCGGAGTCGCCACCCACACTCACTCAGAACTGAGGAGGCGCCCATGCACTGGCTCAATGGTTAGGAGAATGAAGGGGAGGGACTATTTCATTTTTACCTCTTTGGCCAGCCTACCACCCCATCCCCATGGCTCCCAGTGAGGGGCAGAGGGGCACAATCCCAGCCAGTCTCATGATGCTCTGACCTGCCCGACCTGCAGATGCTGAGTTTGTGTTCTCTGTACTGGTGCGGGAAAGCGAGGCCAGCGCTGTGGGCGACGATGACAAGGTTTACTACTTCTTCACGGAGCGGACCGCTGAGGAGGCCTCCAGCAGCAGCTTCACTCAGAGCCGCAGTAACCACCGGGTGGCCCGTGTGGCCCGTGTGTGCAAGGTGGAAAAGGGCACAGATGGGGCTAGGGAATGAGGGGAGACAGAGAGGACTTCTGCTCCTGGCTCCTGACCCCGTGCCTTTGCCTCCCCAGGGAGACCTGGGTGGAAAGAAGATCCTGCAGAAGAAGTGGACGTCCTTCTTGAAGGCTCGCCTCATCTGCCACATCCCTCAGTATGAGACCCTGAGGGCCGTCTGCAGCCTGGATGCTGATGCCTCCACCCACACGCACTTCTACGCAGCCTTCATACTCACCACACAGTGGTCAGTGCCAGACTGGTGGGGAGGCGAGGGAGCTGGGACAGCACAGGCACTTTGAAAGAGGTCAAAGCAGATGAGACAGGACAGGTGTAGGGGGTGGGTAAGACTGGCGGGCTGACCTAGGACCAGAAGCCACTGAGGGCCATAGTCACCCCAGGCTCACTTGGGGTAACCCAGCCCCCTCCATATGTGTCATTCCTAGGAAGACCCTGGAGGCCTCAGCCATCTGCCGCTATGACCTGGCCGAGGTGCAGGCTGTCTTCGCGGGTCCTTACATGGAGTACCAGGATGGGGCCCGGCGCTGGGGCCGCTACGAGGGTGGAGTACCTGAGCCCCGGCCTGGCTCAGTGAGTGCCCAGGCTTGGGGCTAGTGCTAAGCCAGCAGAGGCCTGGGAGGGGCAGGAGGGGCAGACAGGAGGCAGGACCCTGGGGCTCACCTGCCCTTCCCCACCACACCCTTGTCCCAGTGTATCACAGATTCACTACGAAGCAAAGGCTACAACTCATCCCAAGACCTGCCATCCCTGGTCCTGGACTTCGTGAAGTTGCACCCCCTGATGGCTCGGCCCGTGGTACCCACGCGTGGCCGGCCCCTGCTGCTCAAACGCAATGTGCGCTACACACACCTCACAGCAATAGCCGTGATGACACCTACTGGCCCCACCTATGACCTGCTCTTTCTGGGCACAGGTGCTTCTGACCTGCATCCTCATTGTTGTTGACCTTGATGAGTAATGAAAACCAGCAATTCCTGCTGTGATTCCCCCAATCCCTGCTGCTGCGGACTAAGTCCTTGTCTCTGAACCTATGACTCCTGGGCTGTCTCCTCATGGTCCCTCCTGTGGGTGCAGGGAGCAAAGCCCCTCGTTACAGTCTGACCCTCTGCCTTCTCCATGTCAGCTGATGGCTGGATCCATAAAGCTGTGGTCCTTGGTTCTGGAATGCACATTATTGAGGAGATCCAAGTGCTCAGGGAGCCCCAGTCTGTGGAGAACCTGGTCATCTCTCCAATACAGGTAGCTCTTGATTATGGACCCTTAGTATGACCTGGGAAGCGGGAGGGAGCAAGGAGGCTGGGCAGAGGCTGGGAGAGGGGTCATTGCCAACTGGTTGTCCTCTCTGGCTCCCAGCACAGCCTCTATGTGGGGACCCCTAGTGGAGTCATTCAGCTTCCGCTGTCCAGCTGTTCCCGCTACCGTACCTGCTATGATTGCATCCTGGCCCGGGATCCCTACTGTGGCTGGGACCCCAGCAACCATGCCTGCACAGCAGCCACCGCCACAGCCAACAGGTCCCAGGGCTGCAAGGGTGGAGGAGGGATGCCTGCCAGGCAAGGGGCTGAGTAGGGGCTAGTTAATGCTGGCAAACTGGTGGACACTTGCTCTGGGGAGACTGAAGCCCAGTTCCCTCTAATCTTCCTTCTCCAGGACAGCACTGATACAGGATATCGAGAGAGGAAATCGAGGCTGTGAGGGCAGCATGGAGACAGGTGAGGGACATTTCAGGGTGTGGCCTCCTCCTTACTGCTAGTGTCCTCTGTGTGTCGTGTTTGTGTCTGAGTAGTTGTGTCCATGTGCTCCTGGCAAGGATGACCCAGTCCAGAGCCCAGCACCAGGTGCATAGAGGACATTCATTGCCCAAAGGAAATACAGGTAAGTAACAGGGTCAAGATGGGAAGTGTGTTACTTGTGGGTGTGCGTCTGTCCACACAAGCCAGGAGCACTGCTCCCAGCGGTGGGCGGGCAGCCAGGTAACTGATTATAAATATTAACAACAACTCAGAGGTTGAGGGGTGAGTTCAGCCAGGTTCAGGGAGGTCAGATGACCCAGCTGACACCTGAAAGAAGAACAAAAGTTCATAACCCTCGCCGAGTAGATTACCGTGTGCCAGCAGGGACCTACACACTTGCTCGCACCATCTCCAGGATTCATGCAGCATGCCTATGAGAGAGAGGTCATTGTTATCCCCATGTGGCACAAGCTCTCAGAGGCAGGGCTGCATTCAGTTACCAGCTCACTCTGCTATAGAGCCATAGAGGCAGAATTCAAACCTGACCCCAAGCAGGCTGATCCAAGTTTGCTGTACTGCCTTTGCACAAGTCAGCCAGGCAAGAGGAGGACAGTGTGGTCAGGGACACCACCCAGGCAGAAGGAACATCAGTCAAAGCCTGCCTGAGCCTGGGCCACAGAACAGGCTGGTGAAGTGGGGAGGGCCGTGTATTCACCAGACATTCAGTGAGAAGCAGGGGAAGATCTCTGAAGAGTTCTGGTCAGGGAGTGGCATGACCTGAGTTATGGGTTTTTCTCTTTAGTCTTTCTTTTCTTTCTTTCTTTTTTTTTTTACAGGTAGATAGACAGAGACAGAAATCTTTTAAATACCTGCAATAGCCAGGGCTGGGCCACCAAAACCAGGAGCTGCGATCCCAGGATGAACATCCGCAGAAAGCTCATGACCAGGCACTCTGAAATGGCAAGCAGACACTCAGACAGCAACTTTACCTGCCATGCCAAATACCCACACCCTGATTGGTGGTCTTAAAACATCATCCTCCTATCATGTGAAGAGCAGAATCCATAGGGGCCAGTGTGGACTGACCATGGTGGAAAGAGGCTTGGGCAGGTGTGAGACAGACTCTGGCAGCAGACTTTTGTGCGGGCTGGATAAAAGAGAAGGCCAGAGGAGACTTCCCAGCTTCTGACTGCAGCAGTGAAGTAGCTGGTGGTGCCATGGGTGGTGGGTGGGGGGCGTTCAAGGAAAGGACCTGATATGCCTGGCTTACATAAGGTAGCCACAGAGCTCGCATGGAGAGGCCCAGCAAATGGCAGATATTCAAGTCTGGACAGAGGTCCATGTTGCAGGTAGATTGGAAGGCAGTGGCAGATGGCAGGAAGTGAAAACCCAGGAGAGGCTGAGGGCACTGCCTGGCCTGGCAGGGTCCCCTGTGACTGTTGTGGGAGCATGAGTGCCTGGTCAGCTATCACAGGATTCCAGATCCTGTGCTGGATGCCAAGGACTTAGTAGTTACCGGGCTGATCTGCCATCTCCAATACCCTCTGACAGTGACCAGCTGCCTCCTTCCCCCCAGGGTCACCACCACCTCTGAAGATCCGTTCTGTGCTCCGGGGTGATGATGTCCTCTTGCCGTGTGACCAGCCATCCAACCTGGCCCGAGCCTTGTGGCTGCTCAACGGGAGCAAGGGCCTGAGCGATGGGCAATTTGGCTACCGTGTCGGGGTGGATGGACTGCTGGTGACGGACATACAGCCACAGCACAGCGGCAACTATGGCTGCTACGCCGAGGAAAATGGCCTGCGCACACTGCTGGCGTCCTACAGCCTCACTGTGCGGCCCGCCACCCCTTCCCCAGTGCCCCAAGTTCCTGCCACACCCAGGGCACAGCTGGCACCCGATGTCAGGCTGCTCTACGTGCTGGCCATCGCCACACTCGGTGGCCTCTGCCTTATCCTGGCCTTCTCCCTCCTGTATGTGGCCTGTCTGCAAGGAGGCAGAGGAGGGCGCCGGCGGAAGTACTCGCTGGGTCGGGCTGGACGGGCGGGGGGCTCTGCTGTGCAGTTGCAGACAGTCTCAGGCCAGTGTCCAGGAGAGGAAGATGAGGGCGACGATGACAGGGAAGGAGCTGGGGGCCTGGAGGGAGGCTGCCTCCAGATCATCCCCGGAGAAGGAGCACCGGCACCCCCGCCCCCACCCCCGCCCCCGCCGCCGGCAGAACTGACCAATGGACTGGCAGCCCTGCCCAGCCGGCTGCGAAGGATGAATGGCAATAACTACGTGCTCCTGAGGCAGAGCAACAACGGAGCGCCCGCTGGGCCCTGCTCCTTCGCAGAGGAGCTCAGCCGCATCCTGGAGAAGAGGAAGCACACGCAGCTCATCGAGCAGCTCGACGAGAGCTCCGTCTGAGCCCAGGCCCCCACGAGGCTTCTCCCAGCCGGCCTGTCTGCCCTGGGCCGGGCCGCTGTCTCCAAGACGCCCCTCTTCCCCAGTCTACTCTTCGGCAACATACTCTCCTCCCCCCAAGTTCCCAGGTCTCTGTTGGGCTGGCCCGTCACGCCCAGCCAAAGCCCCCTCGCAGTCTCCAAGCCCCTCACCTGTGAGCAGCCCAGGCCCACCAGTGCTCCTCCGAGGTAGGTGCTGCCCTGGGACCAGGTGCTCTAAACCCACACATTCGGGAGGAGAGGCCTCCTCCTCCCGTCCCATTCCTCTTTCTCCCAGGCAGGGCTCTGCAGGTCCAGATGGCCTCCCTGTCACCACCCCAAGCATGGCCCAGAGGCCAGACGAGACCTCAGCAGCCCCACCTGGGCCCCGAAGACTGATACACGCAAGAACGTCTATCAGCTGGGCTCCTGCGCCCCATCCCTGCTCCATCTTCTCCTGGTGCATTTCAGCCCTTCTTCTGGACTTGGGCTACCTTCCCAATTCCCACGTCCCCAGGCTCTGCCTGCCCTGTCGTGACCTCCATGGCTCGAGCTTGGGCACAGGCCCACTTAGGGGAGACTGCACCATCCCCCTTTCCTCGTCCTCTCCAGCGCCCTTGTTTGCCAGCCTCCTCTTGGTCCCACTCCAGTGACAGAGCTCCAGGTAGGCCCCTTCCCTCACGTGCACCTTCTGAGCCGCCCCTCGTTGCCTCGGACCCACGTTGGCCTGTCAGGTTTGGTCCGTGGACATTTCTGAGGGAGACCCTTCCCTGGGACGGGTGACCAACACTGCACTCAATGAGCCAGCCTCCCCTTTGGGGGAGCAAGCATTTTTTTCCCCCTGGCCCACAGCAGGCAGAGGAGAACTGAAGTCTCACCTGGCACATGAAGCCCGTTCTTGGAACTATGCAAAGGGTAGAGGCTGGGAGCTGGAATGCTCAGCCCCCATCCCCTGTCCTACCTCAACGGGGCACTTTCAGGGCTCAGGGGCCTCTGAAGTCTCCAGGCCTGTAAGGGACAGTCCAGTCCTGACAGCTCCCCCAGCCCCCTTGGGTGAGGATGACTGTTATTTTTGTAGCTGAGAACGTGGAATTCCACGCATTTTTACTGCCCTTCACCCACTCTCCCACCTCCACCCCACAATGAATGTATTTATTGTGAGATTGGCTACACTTCTGTAGGAATGCTCCCACTCATTGCCTAGGTGGGCGGAACAGGCATGAGACCTAATGGGGAGCCCTGGCTCAGCTCCTCCCCCCTGTGGGTTAATAAACACCCTCTGACCCCCTGGTGTCCAGTGTCTGCTTGGTCGGGAGGGGTGATTCTGCATCCATGCACCCAGGTTAAGCTCCATGGTTCATCCTGGCTATGCCGGGCAGGCACGCAGGACCTCTTATCACTAAGCCACATTAGTCCTTGGTCATTGTGATTATGGGATGACAGCCAAGAAAATTACAATGGTTCAGGAATTCATAGGGTTTGCAGGTTTTCATTTCCCACTTTTTCTTTTAATTCTCCCCCCAGACTTTATGCCTAGAATTATTTCTCAGCTCCTCAGGAATCTCAGAATCCTCCACCCCTAACCCAAGGAATGTCTGCACAAGGGGTTATGTGTGTGTACATTGGGAAGCTGGGCAATACTCCCTCTCAGAGGCCATGGACAGAATTACCACATGACCTCTGACACTAACCACTCTGTCTGCTCCTGGCTTTGGTCTTTTAAGATTTACTTATGTGAAAGATAGACACAAGGAGAAATCAAAAGCTCTTCCCATCTGCCGGTATGGCACATTTTCTCAAATAGCCCAACTGAGGCTGGGCTGGACAGCAGCCCTGGAACTCAATCCAGGTCTCCACATGTATGGCAAGGACCCAAGGACCTGGACCACTCTCTGATGCTTTCCCAGTTAAGTGGGGTAGCCAGGACTGGAACCCAAGTTCAGACAGGATGCCAGGGTCACAGGCAGCTGCTCAACTGGCTGTGCTGCAACACCAGCCCTACACTTCCGGGTTGGAATAAAACATGAGGCTTAAAATATGCATGTTTTGAAGTCAGACCTCAAGTGTGATCTGGGGTATGTTTATGCACCGCACTAAAATCTTCACAAAGGGTCAGAGTCTGTACAAAGTGCCCAGCCCAGACAGCCGCCAAGGAGATGGCAGACAACAGGCCCTGGGTCCATGGATGGAGCAACTTGGCACCATAGCGTCTTCAGGTGCCAGCCTGAAGCCCCTGACAGTGGCTGTGAGCAGCACCAGCATCAATTCAGATTTCAAAAAACAGGGATCCTTTGAAAAACCCTTGAAGTTCTTCACGTCTCCTATTTCAGCAGGCCAATCAGGGACTCCAAGTGAAACGAGAGGCCCAGAGGCCCAGAGGCCCAGAGGCCGAGAGGCCTGCCGTGCTCGCCTGGGGCCATGCTCACTGTGCAGGGTCTTGGACTTCTCGGGGCCGCACCTCCAGCAGGGTGGGCTTGTTGGTGAAGGGGTGCCACTGGCCCTGGATGCTGGGGCTGTCCGTGTGGAAGGGCTTGCGGATGCGGATCACGTCCAAGCCCGACTGGTCGGCTAGCTTCTGCACCAGCGTCGCGATCTCCTCCGCGGACTTGCAGTGCATGCTCTCCTCGCGCACGGCTCCATTCACTGGCAGGAGGAAGCGGGGCAGTGAGGGGCAGCAGGGGGCCTCGTATGGGGAACACGAGGGAGGCTGGCGAGCGGGCCGCCCTCCCACCCACCCCCGGCCCCCAACTCACGGTACTCTGCCACCACTCTCGGGACGTTACAAGGCCGCGAGTTCACATAGATTACGACCCCTGGGTTCCGTCGGGCGAAGTCCGTCACCTCCCGTTCCACGAAATCCCTAAAGGGAACCCCCACAAGGTGAGCCTGGTGACACCCCGAGCCCTCTCCCAGCCGCTCTCCTCTCGCGCGCTGCACCTGGCGCCGCGGGACGATGGCGAGTCGCGGCTGAGCGTGAAGCTGAGCCGCTGCAGCTGCTGCACGTAGCGGCCGAGGCCGTTGTGGAGGACGCTGGTCAAGAAGCGGCTAGCCGTGCCGCGACCCGTCATGGCTAGAGTTGGCAGGTCGCGGAGCCGGTGAGGTCTGGGAAGGACAGGGCGGGATTACGCGCGGAGGCTTCCGGTTCCTGTGGCTTAGGACCTCCGTGCTCAATGAGTTTTGGTTCCGGGGTCAAAGCATACTGGGGACCCACGTTGCGTAAGGAGGGCGTGAGGGGAGAGCGGTACCGCTAGCACGGGCAAGCAGAACTCTGCAGCCCCGCAGTGAAGGCAAGGACACGAGGAGGGCTGAGGTGGGGGCGTCCCTCCACGCCTGGAGTTCTGCCGTTTGGAGTGTGCCGGGTGTGTGTGGGAGGGACCGCGAGCATGAGACGGGCGGCCGGAGAAGGACCCGGAGAATGTGTGGAGGGGTCGTGGATGGGAGAAGATGACAAAGCAACCGTGGCTGTGAGGGCTGGGTAGAGGGTCCCAGAGCTTAGGTAGTGCGAGGAGAAGCGGTGAAGGCACCCCGGTGGTCAGGGAGCCGCTGTAGGAGGACTGAGAAATCTGAGGGGTGAGGGAGCCACGAAGGAGGTACCGGGGTGGTGGACGAGGGAGAAGTGCCCCCAGAGCGAGCAAGCTGTAGTCTGTGGGCTGGGAAAGTTACCCAAACTAGGGATCCAGGACTTTTCCTGCTCCGTCAGCAATGTGGGGCCGCCTCCGAGGGGCATACCCCCTCCGTGTCCTGCTGCCCCTGCGTGGGGAGTGGATGGCTCGGAGGGGCCTGCCACGAAGCTTGGGCCCCGGCCCTCCTCGGCGGCGGTACCGGAAGGAGGCTCTCCCAGCCACCGATGTGCCAGTGTTGCCCATAACCACGACCGAGATCCGCCAGTATTTGCGGACGCGCGGGATCCCCTTCCAGGATGGCCACAGCTGCCTGCGGGCACCAAGCCCTTTTGTGGGGTCCTCGCAGGCCATGGACCAGCCGGGCGCAACCCCTTCCTTCAGCCTCTTCATCGACAAGACCACGGGTCGATTCCTGTGCACCGCCAGCCTGGCAGAGGGCAGCTGGGAAGACTTCCAGGCCAGCGTGGAGGGTAGAGGGGATGGGGCCAGAGAAGGGACCCTGTTGAGTGAGCCCCTGGAGGCTGAGGACAGCGAGGAGGTCCGCAGGATCTGGGACCGAGCGGTCCCTCTCTGGGAGCTGCCAGACCAAGAGGAGGCCCAGCTGACTCGGGTGATGTTCGGCCTTAACAAGGTGACAGATGACACGTTGAGGTGCTTCAGTGTGCGCTACCTACGGCCAGCTCGCAGCCTGGTCTTTCCTTGGTTCTGCCCAGGGGGCTCCGGATTAAGGGGCCTGAAGTTGCTGAGGGCCGAAGGCCAGGGGGATGCGGTGAATTACGTGGAAACCACCATTCCCCGGCCTGGGGCCTACCATAACCTGTTCGGGTTACCACTGATTACTCGCCGCGATGTGGAGGTGGTCCTGACCAGTCGGGAGCTGGACAGCCTGGCCTTGTACCAGTCCACAGGCCTGCCCACCCTAACCCTCCCCCGAGGCACGGCCTGCCTACCACCTGCCCTGCTCCCTTACCTCGAACAATTCCGGCGCATCTTCTTCTGGTTGGGGGATGACCTGCGCTCCTGGGAAGCCGCCAAGCTGTTTTCCCGAAAGCTTAACTCCAAGCGCTGCTCATTAGTGCGGCCTGGGGAGCAGCAGCCCCGACCCCTGGAAGCCCTGAACCGAGGCTTGAATCTTTCTCGAATTCTGCGCACTGCCCTGCCAGCCTGGCACAAGTCCATCGTGTCCTTCCGGCAGCTGCGGGAGGAGGTGCTAGGAGAACTCTCCAACGTGGAGCAGGTGGCTGGTGTCTGCTGGAGCCGCTTTCCAGACCTCAACCGCCTGCTCAAAGGGCATCGGAAGGGCGAGTTGACTGTCTTCACAGGTAATGCCGAGGAGCCACCGCCCAGGGAGGGAAGGAATGATGGCTCAGCGTGCATGGGGGCCGCTGGTGCTGGTAAAAAGGAGACATCTGAGCATCTGTCTGGGGACACATTTCAAATGTGGGATCCTCCTCCTGACACGGGGCTCTGGCCTTGGCACAGGGCCGACTGGCAGCGGGAAAACGACGTTCATCAGTGAGTACGCCCTGGACCTGTGTACACAAGGCGTGAACACGCTGTGGGGCAGCTTCGAGATCAGTAACGTAAGGCTGGCCCGGGTCATGCTCACGCAGTTTGCTGTGGGGCGGCTGGAGGATCAACTGGACAAGTATGACGAGTGGGCTGACCGCTTCGAAGACCTGCCCCTCTACTTCATGACTTTCCACGGGCAGCAGAGCATCAAGTGAGGGCCCTCCACTTTCTTCTCTAGCTCCCCTGTGAACTTCTGGGTCTCCTTAGCCAGGCATTGGGTTTTTCAGAGAATAGGAGGGCGGGTAGTGAGGTAGGCAGCCTTCTGCGGGTGGTACTGTGCCTCTTGTGGACTTAATTTTTCACCTGTCCCTCCTCCCAGGTCTGTGATTGACACAATGCAACACGCAGTCTACGTGTATGATGTATGTCACGTGGTCATCGACAACCTGCAGTTCATGATGGGTCATGAACAGCTGTCCACAGACAGGTGACAACCTCCTCTTACTGAGCCTGATCTCCTTTAAGTCGCTTCCGTGTCTGCTCATGCAGCTGGCCTCTAGCACACTCTCCCACTTCCTGAGATGTGTGCAGGGTGCAGCACTGTATGACAGAGGTATGGGTGTGGCAGCAGGAGGTATGGAGGGACTCCTGAGTGGAGGTCCACAGGGAGCTGGAATGGGCTTGTAGTCGTCTGTGGGGAGATGTGAATGAATCCATGTGTGCGTATTCTGGTCCAAATCAATTCTCTGTGGTGTTGGGGTCGGGGTAGGATTGCAGCTCAGGACTACATCGTCGGGGCCTTTCGGAAGTTCGCCACAGACAATAGCTGCCATGTGACCCTGGTCATTCACCCCCGGAAGGAGGACGATGACAAGGAACTACAGACAGCCTCCATTTTTGGCTCAGCCAAAGTGAGTGGCCTTTAGGGATACCAGGGCTTCAGAGAGCTGGGGGCAGGTGTGAGGGCAAGATGGCAAGTCGCGTTGACTGGAGGGATGTGTGTGTGACAGAGGGGCTACTGTCGGTCAGGGCTGTGGGGCAGAAACACCAAGACAGCGATTGCAGCTCAGAAGGTGAAGAGCAGCCACAGGCAGCACAGGCATTCGGGGGGAAGAGATGACATCTGAATTAGCCTAGGACATCTGGGGACTCTTACAGGAGTCAAGCATGAAGATGAGGATGAGATCAGGCAGACAGTGGGCTTCAGTGAAATCGGTGAGACAGGTAGATGGGAGGACCTTCTGGCAGCAGGACCAACCTGATCCTGGAGTGTCCACTGGTACACTGAGTGGCCCTGAGGTGCCAGGCCTGCACTGGGCCTGGAGCATTCAGGACAAAGAGCACACACTGAGTGCTGTGAGGAGACAGAACTGAAGCTGGGAAAGAAGCATTAAGGTGTGGAAAACAGCTGTACTTTCCTTAAGAGACTCACAAGTGGCCTGTAAGCGTGTGTTCAGGGAACTGAAAGACATGGGGACCCTGGCCTGGCAGCCATGGCGATGCAGGGATCCCTTTCCCCCAGTCTTCCCCTCCTCCCTGCACACTGAAGCTTTCTGACCGCTGTGCTCCTGTGTCTTCTTCTTCCCGCTTTTCCCTCCTGCCCCTGTCCTGCAGGCCAGCCAGGAGGCAGACAATGTTCTGATCTTGCAAGACAGGAAGCTGGTGACCGGGCCAGGGAAACGGTATCTACAGGTGTCCAAGAACCGCTTCGATGGAGACGTGGGTGTTTTCCCGCTTGAGTTCAATAAGAGTTCTCTGACTTTTTCCATCCCCCCGAAGAGCAAGGCCCGGCTCAAGAAAATCAAGGATGACAATGGCCTTGTAGCCAAAAAGTCCTCTTCTGGCAAAAAAGGTGCTGTGACCCAGAGCTCTGAGACTTGAGCCTCAGCCCCCTGGTCCCTACAAGCCAGAGTCCTCCAAGCCAGGGAGGTGAAGGTGGTGTCAAGGTGGCCAGATGGACGGCCTGGGGCGCAGGCTCTGTCTCGGGCCTCTGCCCTGCTGTCCTGAGCTCTGGACCCTCCTCCATTTGGCAGGGTTCTGTAGTGAGAAAATGCAGCTGAACGGATATTTGAGACCTCCCCATGTGCCAGGCTTTGTTTGCAGTCTTGTTTATGCGTCACTGAGAAGATAGATATGGCCTCTGCTCCTGGTGGGGAGACCAGACACGCAGTGAATAAACAGAAAGCAGTTCCAAACAGAGAAAAACACCAGGAAGAAAATGCTAATGCAACAGTGTGCCGGTGGCCTAGTTTAGATTAAGTGATCTGAGCAGGGGCATCTAGCCTGGGGCCTGCAGAACCAGAAAGTGAGTCACATGTGCATGTGGAGAAAGAGATCCAAACAAGGAAGGTCATGGCAGAGCCCTCCAGTGGCGATGACCAAGTTGAGTGGAAGGCAGTGAGGTCAGGCACCTGGAACCTAGATAGAAATGCGGGAGTTCCTGCCCCTTTTGCCCAGGCTTTTGGAGCCAGAGGATGGCATGGTGGGTGTCAAGCCACTCTGCCTCCTGCCGTGTAGAGCCTGGCATGAGGGGAGAACTCAGTAGAATTCGGTCCTGGGCTGCTCAGGGCCTCTGGTGGCAGCTACCTCCCAAGAGACTGCATGGCCACAGAACCTTAGGAGGAAGCTGTGAGCCCACAAAACTTGCCCCTCATTACTGATTCCTTTGTCTGCTGTACCATGCAGCTAGCATTAGAACTTTTTGTAGCATCTTTTCCAATTTTACTGGGGAAAAAAAGATTTTGTCATCAATGCCTTTTTTCTGTGCTTTTTCTTTTTTGTCCACCAGGTGTCTCCCTAGTCTGTAAGGGCTGCCTCTCTGGGTGGCTGGGCCCCTCCAATTGCAGCCTCTTCGCCTAGGGAGTGCAGAATGGAGTGGTGTGTGTGTGTGTGTTCCTACTTCCCTGAGATCTGCATGTGATTCCTCAAAGAGATGTGGGTCCCTGGGCTGTGTGTCCAACCTCTGCCTGACCCGCAGCAGTCCGTGTGATATGAGCCACTCAGCACTTCATGGAAAGTCAGACTGACTCTATCCCCAATCTGCTTTGCTCCCCCATGTCTCTTATGTTAACACAAAGGTACTTGAAACAATTTGCAGAAAGAAGGAGTTAAAAGGGAAATTTACTTGGGTGTAAAATAATTAAATCCATGCCTAGTTTTTTCCTAATATGCATTGCCCATGAACTTTTTTTTAAAGATTTATTTTTACTGGAAAGTCAGATATACAGAGAGGAGGAGAGACAAACAGGAAGATCTTCTGTCCGCTGGTTTGTTCGTAAGTGGCCACAACTGCCAGTGCAGAGCTGATCTGGAGCCAGGAGCTTCTTCCAGTTTGGCCGCACAGGTGCAGGGTCCCAAGGCTTTGGGCTGTCCTGGTCTGCTTTCTCAGGCCACAAGCAGGGAGCTGGATGGGAAGCAGGACCACTGGGACATGTGCTAGGCCCATTTCCTATGAACTTTTTTTTTCCCCATGAACTTTAAAAAGACCCCCTTATGCATATGTTTCAAAATATATTCACATCAGAATAAACATTTTAATTCCATTTCCCATAGGCTTTTTGAAATACCCTTATATGTACTAGCATGCCTGGAAATTGGTTTTTTAAAATGTAAGATGGGTCCAGCATGGTAGCCTAGTGGCTAAATTCCTCGCCTTGCACATGCTGGGATCCCATATGGGTGCCAGTTCTAATTCCAGCAGCCCTGCTTTCCATCCAGCTCCCTGCTTGTGGCCTGGGAAAGCAGTCGAGGATGGCCTGAAGCCTTGGGACTCTGCACCCGCAAGAGAGACCCAGAAGAGACTCTAGGCTCCTGGCTTCAGATTGGCACAGCTCTGTTGTGGCCGCTTGGGGAGTTGAATCAACAGACGGAAGATCTTTCTGTCTCTTTGTATATACAACTTCCCAATAAAAACAAATCTTTTTAAAAAAATATAAAGGCAGGTGTTATGGGGCATCAGGTTAATCTGCTGTTTGGGACACCTGCCCCCTATATCTTGCCACCTCTGTTTCCAATCCATATCGGCTAATGCATTTGGGAAGCAGGAAGTGAGTCCCGCCACCCGTGTGGAGGACCCAGATGGAGTTCCTGGCTCTTAGCTTTGACCTGGCCCCTGCTGCCAGAGTGGCCATTTGGGGAGTAAACCCATGGATGGAGAAGTGCTCTCTGCCTTTGTCATTCTTTCAAATAAGTAATTTTTAAGATTAAAATACAGAACCTAGACCCTATTCTCACCTTCCCAGTCTACAGCAAATCCCAAACGCACACGTACATTTTTAATTCTAGGGGTAAAGGAATCGTTCTCATCTCCCTCTGATGAAGGTCTCAAGTGCTTTGGATTTGTCTGAGTAGTGAAAAGGCAGAGATGTTTGGAAGGATACGGGGAGACCCCTTTGGCAAGGTGGGGGTGGGCTTCCTGCTCCTTGAAGCAGGCTGCCTTGTCAAGGTCTTCCTGGTCTGCTGGGGCTTGGTGTGTGAGAGTTGAACCCTGGAGCTAGCCTGCTGCAAAGCTGTTCTCTGTGGGGGTGGGGGAGCTCTTCCAGGGCCTGCCTCCTTGGGGGTCTCTCCCAGACTGGCTGGAGCCAGGCCTCCCTAATCCTGTAGTAATCATTCCCAGACGGGCCAGCTGCTCTAGGCCTCTTCTAGGGTCTACAACATTGAACCCGAGCCATACCTTCCAGATGCACAATTCCAGATCAGACCCACCCAGGGGGATGCGAGTGCCACAGTCTGTTCTCAGGAAAGCCTTCAGGAACTCCTAGAAGGGGATCTGGGGGAGACAGCACACCGAGATAGACGTGTGCTTTCCTGGCTTGCCACACCCTCCTAGCAGGCACTTCACACAACACGAACCAGAATGACCAGGGGGAGGGGAAGCTAACACCCCCAACTCCTTTCGTAGACACCCACTCCACACAGGAATCCCTGGGGCCTCAAACGCTGGAGGGAGGGTTCTGTGGGAGGTCCTTGGGGGCCAGTGTCCATGTTTTCAGCCGAAGGGGGCTGGAAGGGCTTGGACAAAGCCACATCAAAGTGGCTGCTAAGCTTCTTGGTTCAGAAAGCACCTGGCCAAGACCGCTTGTGTCCCTCCCCATAAAGGGGAGGCCTGGGTCCCCCAGCAGCTTCCTCCCTACTGTTGACAGGTCTGAGGAAAGACTAAACTGGCTGGAATCATCTGCAGCCCACCTAAGCCTGCAAATATTGCCCAAATACCTGCAGACCCCAGACTTCTGCGGCTGCCTACAGCACTTCTTGGAGGCAGGGAGGCAGTCCTTGGTGCCTGCTGCCATGCAGACCGACTTCCTGTTTGTGCCTGTGGGTGGGACTTTATGAGCCTAAGGGGACGCCTAGCCATGGCCTGTGGGGGCCAGCACGGGCAGCCGGCTCGCCTAGCCAAACACCTACTCCAGGGAAGGGCGCCCACGTGGTTCAGCTCCTGCAGCTCTGAACTGAGGTGGGTTTGTGCGTGGGTGGCTGGGTGGGGTGCCTGCGTGAAGCCCTCTGCCTTCCCAGGGGTTTTCCCTTTGTGTGGGGGGGTGGCCTGAGCGTTGCGTTCCTGTGGAGCAGAGGAGGGCGGCAGATCAAGCACTATAGCCAGTTCAGGTACCCAGGTAATTGGCTCTGGTCACACCCTGGCGGCCCATTTCCCAGGGTCGAAAGCCAACCGCAGCGGGCTGTACAGTCAGGGGCCACCGTCCAACTACTGCCTGGCTGGGTACTGGGTCGGCTGTTGAGGGGTGCTGGGTAGACCACTCCCCTCCTTGGGTGGGGGGCGCGGTCTCAGCCGCCCCGCCCCGCTCCACCGGCCGGCCAGGCAGCCTGCCGGCGTCCGGCGTCTGGAACCCGGAGCCGGGAGCCCGGAGCCGGAGCGAGCTGAGGAGGTGGGCGCGCTGGAGCAGGAGACGCCGCTGGAGCGGCGGCGCAGGTGGCGCTGGGTGAGTGGTGACGCGGAGGAGGTGCAGGAACTCCCGCCCTCCGCACCTCGCAGCTCCGGAGCGAACTTTCCGCGGCAGCCGTGAAAGCTGGGAGTTGGGCTGAAAGGAGGGGGTCCCCACTCTGTGGGACGCAGGCGACGAATGCAAACAGGAAAGCAACAGCGGAACTCATATGCAGGGCTCCCCCACGCCTGCACTTAGGGACACACGAGCACACGTGCACTAGGAAAGGACGCGCCTGTGGGTTATGCTAGCAGCTCGTGAGCTGCTCCACCGGCCCGCACGGACCCCCGGCAGTCAGGGCGCCCCGCTGTGGAGGCGGGGGGGGAGGGGGTGGTAGGGAAAAGGGGCTGTCCTTTGACCGCCGACGGGGGCGGGCCGGGTGGGACGCATCCGGAGGTTCCTGCTTCCCGGCCGCCTGCAGGTGAAAGCTAAGACGTAAACAGGCACGTAGCACGTGATTGCTCCGCTGACGAGTGGTCTGTGACTCCCCCTCAACCTGCTCCAACGCTGCCCCTGGAGAAGCCCCCCCACCCCAGCCTAGGTCGAGTTTGCGTGGACCCATGCTTGGCTGGCTTGCTTTCTCCCACCAGAGCTGTGATAACACACCCAGAAAGGGGAGCACACCGCCCCCTGGAGCGGGAATGGGGGCGGGAGGTCGGTGAACTGGAGAACTGGAACCGTGGGCCAGGGCGCTAGGGTTCCATGGATTCCTCGCCCGCTTCTCTCCCTAACAACCTTGGTATCCAGAAGGTATTGGAGAACACCTTGGTGGCCCCAGGACAGTACCCCCATAGCGGAGACCCCAGCTCTGGGAGCACCGGTGTCCATTAGTCCCTGTCATAACGATCCCAAAGCTCATCCAGTCAACAGGGGTAGTCCCTCCCCACCACTGTGTCAATGACCCCTCAGAACCAAAGTGGGCCTGCCTCTTCCCCTCTGGGAAGCAGGGGAGCAGGGGGTGGGCTGCAATCCCAACCCTCCCTCCTTGCCCCACCCCCAGCCCTCCTAGCATGCTGAGCCCAGCTGCTGCCTAAGCTGCAGGCAGGCTGCCAGAAAGGGGAGGGCGCTATCAGGGCACAACCAGCGGAGGGGGTCACCACTGGGGAAGGGGCTCAGGCTGTTCTGGGGAGGCCAAGAGTCTGGGGTGAGCCCGAGGTTGGCCAGGCTGTTTCCCTTTCCAGGGAAAAAGAAAGAAAAACAACCCGTTCCATCGAGCTAAAAATAGAGCGGAGAGCCGGCCAAGGCTGCGGCCTGGAAGGGGGGGATGCTCCTTCCTGGGGCTGAGCCTTCTGGCAGGGAGGATGGGAGAAGGGGGTGCCCTTGCCTAGCCCAGGGACATCAGCTGACCTGGCTAAGTCACAGAGACCCGTAAGGGAAGGTGTGTGAGATGCAAGCCTTGGGAAATGCTGTGTGTCTGTAAGAAGTTGTGGACCTCTTGGAAGCTGTTGACATGTAGGAGAGGAGGTGCCAGGGTCTCAAGTTGTGGTCCAAAACTGTGCATCCACCTGGGTGACACCCAGCAGGTGTGTGTGTGTGTGTGCGCGCACACACTCCTGTGAAGATCCAGGTTGGCCTGGAGGATTAGGGAAAGCAGGATCTGAGAACCACGTGATGTATGAGACTGTGTGATGGTAGATGGCCAGACTGAATGTGGGAAAGGTCGTGTGGGTGTGAAGATTGTTGTTTCCAAGAGGGTGAGGATTTGCCTGTGACCCTAGAAGACACTGGAATGTGGTCTGATGGGAAGCTGGTGTAGGCTTGTGCTTTACGCTTCTACTGGATCGCCCCATTGGTGGTTAAAGGGCAGAGGCCGCCCCTCAATGTGCTTTTTGTTAGCCGACGACTTTCCAAGGGAAGGTTGGGGAGCAGGAGCCGCACCAGGGCAGGCCTGGGCAGGCGGCCTGGAGTCGGGGACACCTCTAGGCTGGTGGGGGGCAATGGGTGTGCTCCCCGAACCGACCGCCAGGTGGCACCGCCATCTCCAAATCCTCGTGCGCCGCCTCCTGCTTGCTTGGAGGGGACGAGGGTAGGGAGGATAGGCAGGGACCCCGCCCCGGCCCCCGACTTGCACAGGGGCGCAGAGCTCTGGCAGCCGAGGAGCAGGCGACAGCTGACCCTCTGCCTCCCCCTCTGGACTCCTGAGGCCGGAGAGTGTCCGGAGAAGGCTTCGATTTATGAAGCGAGGGGGGGAGGGGCCACCGCGCCTTGCCTTGGCCCTTTGTGCTCGAACAATGACCAGCTGCCGCTGGCCCTGGGGCCCCGGCTCGGGTAGGGGGTGACCCAGCCGACCGAGCCGTCCGACACTCAAGTCACCTTGCCTTGGCTAGACGAGTTCCCGGCTCGCTGCCTCGCAGCCCCTGCGTGCGGCCCGGATCATACGCGATTCGTGGGGTGCCTGCGCGCGTGTCCGCGCCCCGAGACGGGGGCGCCCCGAGGCGGGGACGCCCCTCGGACCCCACCCCCGCGTCGTACCGCACCGCCCACTCGGGCCAGGAAGGGGCCGGCCAGGGCCGGGGGGCGCCTGCGAGGCGGAGGCGGAGCCCGGCCGGGTCGGGCCGCTCCGAGTGGCCGCGCGCGGGCTGGAGCCGGGCGGAGCGCCTGTGGAGCGTCGGGGGCGGCCCGGGGCTGAGCATGGAGCAGCGCGGCGGAGGTGAGGGGAGGGCCGGGACCGGGAGGAGACCTGGGGGCGCCTGCAACTTGTACGCGGTGGCGTGCGGAGCAGAGGCGTTTCCCCTCCACTGCCCTGCTGAGGAAAGGTGGTGGTGCGGGGGCAGTGGGGCGAAGGGAGAGGGGAGCGGATGGGGGGGGGTGCCGGCTTCTAGCCTTCGGAATAGGAAATCGGAATCCTAGGCTTGAGCTTGAGTGACTGTTGTTGGAGTTGAGCTGGGAGGGCGACTTTCCCCAACTCTTCAGCCTCCAAAATAGGCCTGTTAGTTCTGGGCCTGCGGCGGAGCCACGGCCTCAGCTCCCCGCCCAGCGAGCACACTGGGGGTGGCGGGGTAGAGGAGGGAGGAGCTGTGCCTGGGTGATCATCCCGGGGAGAGAGCGAGGAGGGGTTCCTTCTGCCCATAGCCACTACGCATTTCTCAAAATGGAGCCTGCACTTGCCCCTCCTTCTCAGTCTGGCTCCAAGAGCGGGAGCCTGGCCGGCTGGCTGGGCCTGACTGACTCCTAAGCCACCTTTGTGTCACTCTGGACCCAAGGCCCCTTGGCTGCTGGAGGCTGGGGGACATGGCACGTTAGGTCAGCCAGCCCAACTCCTTCCTTGGCTGTCTGAGCCCCCGGGCCTCTTCGAGCCTTTGTTCGGAGTTTGGATCTCTTCCCCCAGTGCGCGCCCAACGCCTGCCTTCGGTTTTCACTTCCTGAGGTGGGGAAATGGAGACAGCGGTGTTGGCTGGCATTACCCGCCTACAAGAAGCCCCTCCCTGCCTCACTGTCCTTGGCGCCCGGCCTGCGTGGTGCTGCCGGACCTCTTGCAGACCCGCTTTGCAGTGGGCTGGAGCTTGGGGAGTTGTCAGGCCCCAGCCCTGCAGAAGCCTAGGGTTGCTGCCTTCACCCCTGCAGCTGCCAGCACCTCCTCCTACACTGGGAACCCACAAGCGACCTGGTTCCTGGTGTCTTTTTCACTTGGGTAGAGAGGAAAGGGACAGACTTGCTGGAGTCTTGGCATTAAAAAAGCAAGAAAGCGGGCTGTAGCAAACAGAGGTGCCTCCTACCACTCCCCGCCCTCCAGAGGGTGCCAGCCCCAAGAGGCTGCTGTGCAGGGAATCAGTTGGCCACCCCCTTCCCTCAGGCGCACACCAGCTCACACACACTTCACGTGTTTGTGAGTGAACACATCTCGAACATCATAACACAAACTCATCTGTTAGAGATGCACTTACAACTTTTACATACTTTCTAGCAGTGACTCCATTGCATACTTAAGCATGTGAGGTGGACATAGTCTCACTCGTGTGGGTATTAAATGTGTCCAAGGGCACACACATTTGCACACATACACACACATATGCAGAGGCACACTGCACTCACTCTGCTGCTCCTAGGCATGGAGTTCCACATTGCACACATTCCCACTCTGGTGAAATGCTCTGGCCACCTTCTGGCCACCACTCGACATGATGACTTCAGCATATGCCTAAGTCCCCAGCAGCTTCGGCAGGATTGGGAGGGAGTTCCGGCTGGAAGCCCGCTCTTCCCTTCCAGGAAGGAGAGGGCGAGGGTAGGGAGGCGGAGCCCTCTTGCCTGGGATCAGGGAAGTGTGGGCTTGGAGAAGCTGCCAGAGGTGATGAGGACCCGTGGTGTCTGCCTCCTTCAAGGCTCCTCTCAGGATGTACCAGGCTTGGTGGTGGGCAGGGCCCGGGATCCTGACTGCTGTGGAGAGGCTGTGGTTGTCATAGAGACAAGCAAGGCCTCAGCCACCTCTGGGAGGCAGGAGACCCCTTGAGGGCACCTGTGTGTGGCCTGAGGGCTGCAGGCTTCTTGCTTGGTTGTCTCCACCCTTGCCGCCTGTCTGTCTGGGAGAAACTGAGGCCAAGTAGGGAGAGCAGGGCCCTGCCTGGCTTTAGCTCTTTGTTCCCTAATTACTGTCTGAGTTACTGGTTGTGTCCCTAAGATTGCTTCTGCCCAGACTGCCCTGTAATGAGGCCAGTTGTCCCAGGGGACTGGGCACCAGTGCCGGGTGCTGGTGCAGAGGGCATCTCTTGTGACCTGAGCCCTGGCCTCCACTGCTGAGTTACCCTGCAACAGCTCCCTGTCCCTCCATTCCCTTACCACCTCCACTGGATGGGCTCAGTCTTGGGACCTAGAGGGTATCAAGCTTGGTCTGGATGGGGGAAGCGGGCAGCAGAGGGTCTCAAGGACTTGTGTAGTCGGAGGGTCGGGGAGAATGGGGGTCTCTGATCCCACTGCCCTGTTGGCAGGTTGCTCTGGAGGCCCTTGGCCAGGCCTGAGCTCTCCTCGCCATGGCCATTGTACACACACTACCAGTGCCCCTGGAGGCTGCGCCTGAAGCCGCCACCGCCCCCCAAGCTCCAGCCATGGGCAGCGTGAGTAGCCTCATCTCTGGCCGGCCCTGCCCTGGGGGAGCTGCTCCACCCCGCCACCATGGCCCCCCAGGGCCCACCTTCTTCCGCCAGCAGGATGGGCTGCTCCGGGGCAGCTATGAGGCTCAGGAGCCACTGTGCCCAGCCGTGCCTCCCAGGAAGACCGTGCCAGCCACCACCTTCACCTACATCAATGAGGACTTCCGGACTGAGTCACCTCCCAGCCCAAGCAGTGACGGCGAGGATGCCCGAGAGCAGCGGGCACGCAATGCCCATCTCCGTGGGCCCCCACCAAAGCTCATTCCCGTCTCTGGAAAGTTGGAGAAGGTGAGTTCCAATCCTGCCTTGGGAACCTGGGTGGGGTCCGGAGCTGTCCCTACTCCCAGCACCTGGGAGCCTGGCAGAGCTGCGGATTTCTACATCTCTCATGGCCAGGCAGTAGGTCAGCCTCCCAGGGTTGTTAGGAGTAACTCAGGTAATGTCAAGTGCAGGGCAGCGCCTAGCAGGTGTGTGGCCAGTGTGTTGTCTGAAAAGCCATCACACTGCTGCCCGTGTGGCTCTGGGTGAGGCCTTTAGCCATGTGGGGCCCCTGGTTGCTCATGCGGCCTTGGAGGGTGGCAGTAAGGTTGGCAGCGGTGATGAGGAAGGAACCTGCCAAGGCACTTGATGTGAAGTGGACACTTGGAAGGCCTGCATGGCAGGCCCTGCTGTCAGAAATGCATGGGGGACATTGGAGAGTGGGATGAGGGCTTTGCAATATCATGCACCAGGGTCACTTGGTGCCTGTTTTCAGAACATGGAGAAAATCCTGATCCGCCCAACAGCCTTCAAGCCAGTGCTGCCCAAACCTCGAGGGGCGCCGTCCCTGCCCAGCTTCCTGGGGCCACGGGCTGCTGGGCTGTCTGGGAGCCAAGGCAGCCTGACACAACTGTTTGGTGGCCCTGCTTCCTGCTCCTCCTCCTCCTCGTCCTCTTCGGCTGCCGACAAACCCCTGGCCCTGAGCGGCTGGGCCAGTGGCTGCCCATCAGGAACGCTGTCTGACTCTGGCCGAAACTCACTGTCCAGCCTGCCCACCTACAGCACCGGGGGTGCTGAGCCAGCTGCCAGCTCACCGGGCGGGCACCTGTCCTCCCATGGCCTTGCCCGGGGAGCACTGCCTGGGCCAGCCCGGGGGGCCCCTGCTGGGCCCTCTCACTCGGACAGTGGCCGGTCCTCCTCCAGCAAGAGCACAGGCTCTCTGGGAGGTCGTGTGGCCGGGGGGCTCTTGGGCAGCGGGGCCCGGGCCTCCCCTGACAGCAGCTCCTGTGGTGAACGCTCCCCTCCGCCCCTGCCACCTCCACCCCCTTCGGACGAGGCTCTGCTGCACTGTGTTCTGGAAGGAAAGCTCCGTGACCGGGGGGCAGAGCTGCAGCAGCTGCGGGACAGCCTGGATGAAGGAGACGTGACCGGGTGCCAGGTGTGGCCAGTAGCAGAATGGGGCCCCGGGGGTAGTGGGGCTGTTCAAGGGCCTGGGAATGGGCTGGGAGTTAGACAGCTGCAATGAGGCTCCTTAAGCTTCCAGAACTGTGAGGTCTCTCTGAATGGGGATTGCTCTGGTTTTGTGGAGGTAATTAAGTAAGGCGAGGAGTAGAAAGTGCCTGCCACCTAATACGTGTGGCTTGTTACTGTACTGTTACTATAGTGGTCATCTCTGTTGGCATGGAGTTCTCTGTCATGGTTGATGTCATCACTGCTGTGGTTTAGTGCTGCTCTGAGCAGTCAGCTGATGGGGAGCTGGGAGCGCCGTCGCTCATTACTTGGGGGACCCACTAAGACCCAGTTCTGCCTGCTCACCCACAGGTGCTGGAGGAGCGGCAGCGACCGCGACCCTGGGAGCGGGAGGCCCAGGCACAGCAAGCCGCCCAGCGGGCCCAGCGGGCACAGCAGCTGCTGCAGCTGCAGGTGTTCCAGCTGCAGCAGGAGAAGCGGCAGCTGCAGGATGACTTTGCACAGCTGCTGCAGGAGCGGGAGCAGCTGGAGCGGCGCTGTGCCACCTTCGAACGGGAGCAGCGGGAGCTCGGGCCACGCCTCGAGGAGACCAAGTGGGAGGTGGGCCCAGCAGCGAGGGCAGGGTGGGAGCGCCAGGAACAGAGCCTCTTAGTCGGCCACTTGCAGAGGGCCTGCCCTTCCTTGCTGTGAAGTGGAGGATCCCTCCACAACACATATACACACCATGTTCCCTTCTGGGTCGGTGGGTGGGGGGTCTCTTGGCTGGTCTAGTGTCTGTATAGCCAGCAGTCGTCCCATTCCACTGTCTGCCCTGTGCGGTCAGTACTGCTGGCCTACCCATCTTACAGATGAGGTAAATGAGACCCAGCAAGGTTAGGAGTAACACATGGCAGTAAACTGGAGGACAAGAGAGTCTGGCTCTGACGGCCTGTCCTCTTCCCCAAGCCACGGGAGAGCCTCTCACCAGCAGTGCTGCTGCTGCCCAGTCCCAGGTTAGGTGGTACTGCCGTGTTGTCTCCCTGATGACTTCAATGCAGGAGACAGGTCCAGGATACAGTCCTCTGCAGCAGCTGCTTTTCAGCTGTCTGACCTTGGACACATCTGTGTAAAATAGGGTCATGACTGGAACTTCCCTCACAGTACTCAGTGTGTTGTCACTGCAAGAGAACCTTTCTCACTGCCTCTCCTGACCACCCCCACCCTAGGTATGCCAGAAGTCGGGCGAGATCTCTCTGCTGAAGCAACAACTGAAGGAATCTCAGGCAGAGCTGGTGCAGAAAGGCAGCGAGCTGGTAGCCCTGCGGGTGGCACTGCGGGAGGCCCGGGCTGCGCTGCGGGTCAGTGAGGGCCGGGCACGGGGCCTGCAGGAGGCGGCCCGGGCACGAGAGTTGGAGTTGGAGACCTGCTCCCAGGAGCTTCAGCGGCACCGCATGGAAGCCGAGCGGCTGCGGGAGAAGGCTGGGCAGCTGGACGCCGAGGCAGCTGGACTCCGGGAGCTCCCTGCGCCATCTGCTGCCGCTGACCCCTTCCTGCTGGCAGAGAGCGATGAGGCCAAGGTGCAGCGGGCGGCAGCCGGTGTCGGGGGCAGCCTGCGGGCACAGGTTGAGCGGCTACGTGCAGAGCTGCAGCGGGAACGACGGCGTGGAGAGGAGCAGCGGGACAGCTTCGATGGGGAGCGGCTGGCCTGGCAGGCGGAGAAGGAGCAGGTGATCCGCTACCAGAAGCAACTGCAGCACAACTACATCCAGATGTGCCGGCGTAACCGGCAGCTGGAGCAGGAGCTACAACAGCTCAGCCTGGAGCTGGAGGCCCGGGAGCTGGCTGACCTGGGTTTGGCCGAGCCGGCCCCCTGCATCTGCCTGGAGGAGATCACAGCCACTGAGATCTAGGGCTCAGGGCATCCCGCTGTGCAGGGGCCATCACCACAGATCACTCAGGCTCCAGGGTCCACTGAGGCTCCCCATGACAGAGGACCCCAGAGCTGCCCTCTCCCTCCAGTCCCAGCCTCTGGGCCTCTGCCAAGCCCTCGCCTGGCCCTGGGACTTGGAGGAGCCAAGTCAGACCCCTCAAGGGTCCCTGTGTCCACTGTCACTCGGAGCTCCCATTCACTCTATCCCTGTCACTCCCTAACCGCTGTCAGTGCCACTGCCAACACTTTTGACCCCAGATGCCCACCAGCCCACCCTAGCCAGAGGGCCTAGAGGGGAAGGAGTCCCTCATCTCCACTTTCTCCCCACTCCCCCGAAGCCAGAGAGAGCCAGATGGTGCCAGCTGCTCCAGATGTGCCTGCCCCGACCCTACCCGGTGCTAGGGGACAGGGCTGGTACTGGGATCCGACTCCCAGGTTCCAGCCCTATTGCCCCCTACTCGGGGAAGGGGGCTGAAGCCAGACCAAAGGAAGAACCCAGAAATGTCTTGTTTATTTGTGTTTGTGACCAAGCAGTCCCTTCCCCACACCCAGGTTTATGGTCTCATTTTCACATGTATATTTTTCACACTGTAAATTTCTTGTACAAACCCAAAGAAAAAAATTAAAATTTTTTTTGTTTTGTTTTTTTAAAAGGAACGAACTAGATACATATGTACTTGCCGGGGGAAGTCGTTTGACCCTCTATCCTGGCAGCTCTATCCTAGTTCCTCCCCTACCCACAAGCGCACTTAAGGACAGAAAGGATGAAGAGGAGGGGCAAACCTAGCGGAAAGTCCAGGGGCTCTTGGTGGCCCACCACCTGAAATGATCTCTTGGGGTCTGAGGAACTGGAGCAGCAGCCTATCCCTTGCACATGGGACATCCCTGTCCCTCAGTGCTGGGGGGATGGGGGAGCAGAAGGAGAAACTAATAGCACTCGGTTCTTTGATGCCCTCCCTATGTTGAGAAGTTGGGGAGCAGTGCATGCAGGTGACACGGGCTGCCCGTTTGTGCTCTATCCAGGGAAAGGACAGAGCTTTACAGACATCCGGGGTAGGGGGAGATGGTGGTAAGATCAGAGGCACCCATTGGTATGCAGCTCAAGCAGGCAGGTGGAGCGGGAGGGGAGGTTTCTGGGAGCTGCAGAGAACCTGGGCTCCGTGGAAAGATGTCAGCGTACAGGGTTATGGGCTAAGTGGGAAGAGGCTGGGGTTAGAATCAGGGTAGAGAGCTGAAGAAGGGACTGGGCTGGCAGCCGGCCATGGGGAAGCTGACCTTGGTAGGGGTGACTCAGGGAGGCTGGGACCAGAAACCTGAGTAGCATCAGGGGGTAGGGGAGTAGAGAAGTGGTTAACAGGAAGGCGACCTCCAGTGAGAGCTGATGAGTCACAGGGTAAGGAGGGTGGGCCAGGCCCAGGGACCCTAACCACAAACTCCATGGGCTCACGGGCTTTGTTCCGGTAGGCCCTGCGGATGGTGTCCACTGCTCGCTGGTGAGTCACTTGCTCCAGGCTCTCACCATCCACAGCCACAAGCTCAAAGCCAGCCTAGGAGCGAGGTGGGAGAGTCAGCTTCCTCTTCAGGCCCCTTCCACCCTACTTGCCCTCTCACCTCCACCAGCCGGGGCACTCCTCCCCACTGCTGGGTGCAGGGGTGGACAATGGGACTTTGTGCCTAGAACTGCTGGGGGCAGGGTGGGGTGCATACAATAGCCCTTTGTCCCTTGGGGCTCTGGGTGGAGAACCAGCTGTCTTCAGTCCCTGGGAATACAGAAGTGCAAGGGGACCAAATTTGGGGCTTGCCCATCCTACTGTCTTGACCTTGTGCCCGAGCTATCCATGCTTGGTCTAGGCCTTATTGGGTGGGAAATAAGTGTGTGGATCCCCCACTGTGCCCCATGGCATGCAGCTCTGGGCCCAGGGAACTGTATGGTGGCCTTTACCCACCTGCAGGGCTCCGCTGAGAAAGGCTGCGCCCCCAGGGAAAATCTTCTCTATCTTCACCATGGGCTGCACCCTGGACTCGATGCCCCCCGAGATGCTGATGCCTGGTGAGGCAGATACACCCCAAAATTTAGAGCTCTTGGAATATAGCATAGCACCCTGAATCTTGCCCTAGGTCCAGGCCCCTTAAACCACAACATCCCCAAACCAAGTCCCCGGGGACTCACCCAAGGACTGCTTCATCTTAGACAGCATGACGGTCCTCAGCTCCCCTCTAGGGGTGTCCGGGGGTGCCTCACCAGCCTTGTCCTCGGGGCCTGTCCCAGTCCTGGCTCCCTGCTCCTCGGGAGGTCCGGGCAGAGGGGGCCTGGCCCGCCGAGGTTTGTGGTAGCGCCCACTGGTGGCGTGGAGGGCAGGGATGGGTGCCGGGGAAGGGGAGCGCCTGCGCCCGGGGGACTTGCCAGGACCCCGGCTGCGGCTGCGGCTCTGGGCCAGGCCCTGGCCATGGCTCTGGCTTGGCCGAGGGTCCTCTCGGATAGGGGGTTCTGTCAGCAGCCAGTTGGGCCGTGGAGGTCGGGGAGCGACAGGGGGTGGTTGGGGAGGAGGGGTGCAGGCACTGCGGCGAAGCACAAAGGCATCTACTGGCACGTCTTGGAGCCGGGGTATCCCCTCATGAGGGTGGCAGGGGATAGAGGCACCCTGAGAGACCTTGAGACTCCCCAGCCTGTCCCTCAGCTCCCTGTCGGCGGGGTCCTCCGAGAAGCCATTCACAGGCAGCAAGTAGAAGCCCCCACGGCTGTCTGGCAGGGGGTGGGGGTGTGGAGAGCCAAGGTCAGGCTGGCCTCTCCCCTCCTCTCAGCCTGGCCAAGCCCTTGCCTTTGACTAAGGGGGTGGGGGAACTTGTCTGGGCAGGGCCCTGCAGAAGGTGGATGCTTGCTGACAGACCTGTTCTATTGTCCCTGTATCCAACAACTTCTACTGTAATTGGCCTCGTTCTATCTGGACAATACAACTAGCACACCAGAGCCATCATTTCTCAGTCTACTGCCTAGAACAAGAATCAATTCAAAATGCAAGTGGGATAGAAGCTGGGAGTGAAGGGAGTGACGGGGCAAGTGGTGAACACTGGATCCAAGGGCTTGGGTGGGCGAGAGCTTGCCCTTGGGAATGTGCGACAGACAGAGTGAGTCTGTTCTACTCCCCCGCTTGACTGCCCAGTGTGTCCCTTGCTGGGCCCTGAGACTCACCAGGCACAGGGGTAATGAGGTGACGCTTGGGCGGCGTGTCCTGCCTGGTCGGGCGTAAAGGAGGAGGCCGCGCTGGTTGGAGAGAGGCACAGGTCAGAGATCAGGCTACTCGAGTCTCCAGCCTCCCATTCCTCCTCCCAGGATCCTGGCCGAGCTGCTGACCTGCCCTGCCCTGGAGGGCCTCAAAGGCTTCCAGCTCCACGGGCATCACCATGCTGTCGAAGTGACCCAGGTCTGTAGGTGCCACCACACTCCTGAGGCAGGGTGAGAAGAGAATGAGCAGGAGCTCAGTTCTGGAGGTGAGGGGGCCGCTTCGGCCCTGGGAAGGTGCTAGGGAACCCCAGCCCTGCCCCACCTGATGTCCCGAAGCAGCAGCAGTTTCTCAGGCCTGTCCAGGATGGCCAGCAGGGGCCTCACCAGGTCCTCCACACCGCCCTCATGCACGTACTATGGGAAGAGAGTGCCACAGGCCCCCTTGCAGCAGGCAAGCTGAGGGGGAGCGCCAGGACCCTGCACACTTCAGACAAGGCTCTCCGCACCCTCCAACTGTCCACTCAGCAGAAGTTGGTCACAGCCCTCAGTGGCAACAGCCACAAAGCACAGCCTGGAGACACACAGGCTCTCATCTTAGCCTTGCACGTTTCGTCTGTCCTTTGGCATCTATACCTGCTTGCCAGATAAGGGAACCAGGGGCTGGGAAAGGAGCAGGACTTTGCTTACAGCCACACAGAGGAGTGTCTGTAGGGACTGGGACCTGAGAAGGCCAGCTCACACCTGCTCTGCTGCCAGGAAAGAATGTGAGAGCAGAGGATGCTCCTCCCAACCCTAACCAACCCGCAGGCACAAGGGAAGGGCCTGAGGCCAAACACTGGGCGCTGGCCAGAGGTGCATACACACAGCCTGAAGTGAGTCAGGCTCTACACAGGGTCAGGCAAAGGGTTGCTTTGGAGTAAAGCCTGTCCCGTCAGAACCCTGGGAGTGGAAGCCCCTCTTTCTGGCACTGCAGGTCACTGCAGGACACACCCTGGTCATTCTGGGAGTCACCCTCCCTGGACAGCACACCTCCCTCTAGTGGCAAGATGGAGCCTGTGTCCAAACATTCACCGGGCCTAGAGACAGAGCCTGGGGCCTGGCAGGGAAAGCAAGCTGCTTGGAAACATTTGGAATCAAATAAAATACAAAAAGCAGTGCATATGGCCCCCAAATCACACACAATGTTACCAGGAATCACACTCTCACCCCCCTCCTAACACACCCCTTTGGACTAGGAAGAGATGGTCCTCCAAAAAGTTCATGCCTTGCAAATGCTCTTCCAGTCCCCTCTGCACACTCTGCACGGAACCAGCTACCCAGCTGCATGCACACACCTGTACGGGATAGCCATGGAGTGCTGGGCTCTGCACTGGGGCAGAGGCAGTGGACACAGAAATGAAGACCCTGTCTCTGGCACCAATACCCCTAGGTATCTAGGATAATGGGGGTGAGGGAGTCTCCCAGGAGGGCAGGAGGGTCAGAGCAGGCTTCACAGAGCCAACAGCCTTTACAGGGTAGACACAGGGAACAGTATGAAAAATGGGAGTGCAGTGCTCCACATGGGTAGTGTGGAATAATGGGTAGATGGAGGATTTAATTCATCCATGGGGTCCAAAATCCTGGACCATTGGGACCAATGGAGCATTGGACAGGCTGTGACTTCCAAGTCATGCAGCTCGCAGTCCGAATAAGCCTGCACACTGGCCAGGTGAGGTGAAGGGCAAACTGGGGTTAGTGGGTGGGAGGTCAAACCAGGGAGGACCTTCAACTGGGGGTCTGCAGTTTGCACTCTACCTTGCCTAACAGAGGGAGTCCCGAGGTGGCTAGGGCAGCAGCCAGTGATTGGACAGGTGCTGTGTGATCCCAGGTCTGGTGACTGCGGAGAAAGGACTCAAAGTGGGAGAGGATGGCAGCTGGGGGTTCAGACTATACACTGGTCATGCTCAGCCAAGCCTCAACTCCAGAGGGTCTGATACCTGGGTGTGTGGAGGGGACTTGGCTTGCATGGAAAGGTGCAGACTATCCAGCAGCTGATTTAGGGACTCTGCAAGAGGGGATCCTGAGCACCCAGGGTCCAGAGGATGGAGGGTTGAAGGGATAAGGAACCAGCACAATAGTGTAGTGGTTAAAGCTCTCTCCTTGAAAGCACCAGGATCCCATATGGGTGTCGGTTCTAATCCCGGCAGCTCCACTTCCCATCTAGCTCCCTGCTTGTGGCCTGGGAAAGCAGACGGCCCAAAGCTTTGGGACCCTGCACCCACGCGGGAGACCTGGAAAAAGCTCCTGGCTTTGGATTAGCTCAGCTCCAGGTGTTGCGGTCACTTGGGGAGTGAACCACTGGACAAAAGATCTTCCTCTCTGTCTCTCCTCCTCTCTGTATATCTGCCTTTCCAATAAAAATAAATAAATCTAAGAAAGAAAGAAAGAAAGAAAGAAAGAAAGAAAGAGAGAAAGAAAGAAAGAAAGAAAGAAAGAAAGAAAGAAAGAAAGAAAGAAAGAAAGAAAGAAAGAAAGAAAGAAAAAAGGAAGGAAAGAGAGAAAGAAAGGAAGGAAGGAAGGAAGGAAAAAAGGAAGAAAAGAAAGAAAGAAAGAAAGGAAGGGAAGGAAATAAAAGAAATAAACAGACACAGAGAGCCTCCTAGTGGCCAGATCCCAGAGTTGCAGGGTCACTGCAGGCAGGTCACAGGGCTCAGAGCCGCACAGGGTTAAGGACTAGGGCGTAAAAGGCTGTAGTTGCTCCCCAGCCTTCTGCTCATCTTCTGCTCTGCTGTGATCCTTGGTACAGAGAAGCATCATGACCCTATCTAAGGCTGTCACATAGTGTGACAATGCAGGGTCACACACATACACCAGCCAGGCCGGGGCATACCCACACACAGGTGCAAAGGCAGAGTGCCACAGACCAACACAAGCACAGCCACACCCTCAGCAAGCTGAGGGCGGGACATTTCTGTAAATGATTTCCTGAAACCCCTCTGCTTGCTCTTGCCCTGCATGTGATACCAAGGCATGCTCCTCTGGGGAGCTGGTCATGGGACCCCTGGATTTCCCCGAGATGGGGGGGGGTGGGGCTGAAGGAGGCAGTAGGAGGGGTGGGCCACACCTTGGCTTCCTCCCTAGTGCTCCCCTACAAATCTCAGCCATTCTGTGGTTACCTGGTTCTGTTCCAAGTGACAGGGATCAGAGGATAGAGTGTAGGTATTGGGGGTTGAGGTGTGTGGGGAAGTGGGTTGGCAGGTCAGGCCTGCTGGCTGATCAATCAGCAGAAGGAGGTATGGAGGCCAGGCCTGGGGCTTAGAGAGGCCAGAGGTAGATGACTGCAGGGACGCTCTCCTACTCCTGCTCCTTCTCACCTCAGGGAAGTCCTCCCAGACTACGCCATTGAAAGTGCACAGCTTCTGAGTTATTAACTCCTACGGATCACACTTTATAGAGCCTTCATGATTTGTGGATCAGGTTGTAGTTTGTGTGTATATAACAGAGAGGGAAGGGTGTGTTACTGCTGCTGTTACTCCTGGCCTCCCATCATGGAGCCTGGAGACTGTCAGTGTTCTGAATCAGGAGGGGTTGGGGACCCAAGTGGCCACGTGTCAGGGGCTGGGGATGGGCGGGGGGCTTACCCGGGAGCAGTGGCGAGTGACAGCCAGCACCTCATCATCAGTCAGCAGCCTCCGGGCCAGGTCCTGAATGAGGGGCCGTCGGCTCTCCCAGGCCTGCACTAGCTCTTCTCCATTGGGCAGCTGGCCAGCGGGGCTCCCGGACCTGGCAGAGAGTAGGGCGCGCCCCCTGTCCCGCTCTGTGGGGCAGGAAAGAGACAGTGATGTAGGAGTCTGAGGCCGTCTGGGGAGGGGCAGGAGGGGCTCCCAGGCCAGCCAGGACGCCGCCAGCCTGGTCTTCCCCATACACCTGCCCACCTCTCACTGCCTAACACCCACCTCATACCAGTCATTTCTTGACTGCAGCCTCATCCCAGGGTCCCCATAAACCCTAAAAATGCACTGTGTGTTCCCCACTCAAGTCCTAACAGAGGCTACTGAAACCTGTCTTGGCGAGTCCCCACAGAAGCCCCCAAGTGCACTCTGAAAGCTGGCCACAACCTTCTCTCCACTTTCCTAACCTGAGGCCAATTCTTCGAGCTGTCCCCATACAACACATAACTGCCTGGTTTCCCCATGTTGGCCCCAACTGAGGTGAATCCAAAGCTACTGCACACACCCCCAAGCATGCTCCCTCAGCGGCCAGGTGGTGTCCACCAGGCCTACCAGAAGTGACAAGTGAATTACCCCGCTTCAGCCTCCAGGTGACGAACTTCTGCACCGGGCCCACGCTGCCTGCTGGAGAAGGGAGGGTCTCAGCCCCAGGACCCCAGAACCCCAGGATGAAAGTCGGGGTGCAATGGGCTTGGGGCTGGCTGGAAAAGAGGTCCACGTTCCAAGTGGGCAGGGCAGGGACAATAGGAGCCTGGCCCCAAGGGGCTGGAAAGGCAGGCTCCAGGAGCCAGGGACTTCTTTTCCAGATAGTGGGGAGTCAGAGGTGGCTGGAGTCAAGTCTAGACTCTCTATAGCAGTTCACTCAGAAACCAGAGGGCAGAGGCTCGTGGGTGGAGTACAGGTTCACCTACCTTCAGGGGACAGAGGGGGAAAGAAGAGCCAGAGAGGAAGGAGGACAGCTGGGAGGGAACAGGGCCCTGGGAGCTGTGGGAGAGAGGGGGTTGAGGGAAGGGCTGGTGAGCCCCCACTTGAAGCACTTGTCTCTCTTCAGCAGGGACCTGCATCTGGAGCCTCAGGGTCCAGCCCAGGCTGGCAGAGGGTGCCCTCTCTCAGCCACATTGTAGTGACAGCCAACAGTCCCCAGACTACCCCGCTACCATGCCCACTGGGGTTTCCTCTAGGACAGCAGCCTCTGACCTCCCTAGTGGGCCCAGGGAGGTACCTAAGGATTGTGCCCAGCCCCTAGACTCGTGGATGGCAGCACCGGGTCCACTGTTATATGTGTGTGAGATGAGCTCATGCCTGCCGCACTAGAGAACCTAACTCACTCACGTGCAGGTAGTCTCACAGATCCTAGGACAGGCCCTTCTTTCCAAGCCCTGACCTAAAACTGGCCTTGCTGGAGGATGATTCTAGAACTCAGAGGCGCCTGTGGCACTTGGGCAAGGGGAGGTGAAGCCAAACGCCCTAACAAAGCATGCATTCCACCTGCTAGGGCACTGCCCCTACACCCCATTCTCCTGCCCAGCAGACTGAGGCTCACAAGTAGGAGTGAGGGTTGACTCAGGCAGACTGGGGTCAGTGCAGAATGTCCACCCCAAGCTGGCCCATCCATTCTGTATGTACCTTTGTCCAGATCCAGACGTGGTCGGGTCTTGGCTGGGCTGCTGTGGTCCAAAGTCCAGGCCTCCCTATGCCCATCCCCTGCCGGCCGCCCCTGCCGGCCGCCCTTGAAGAAGAGGTTCATCAGAGTCTTGGAGCGCTGCAGGGCGCCCTTCTCCCCAGGGGCCCCTGGCTTCTCCTTCTTCCGCTGCTTCTTTTCCTCTGCAGACACGAGGGAGCACCCAGGGGGCTGGAAGGATGGGCAAGAGAAGGCGGGGGCAAAGGGCAGGGGTGCAGCCTGGGGCAGAGAGAAGGGAGAGAGCAGGAGGCAGACAGGATCCGCAGTAGTGCAGGAAGTGGGCCTCCATCTCCCCCACCTCAGGGCTACAGCACAATGAGTGTGCACAGGCATGTACATGAGTGTGTGTGTGTGTGTGTGTGTGTGCGCGTGTGTGTTTGTGCACAGGAGCCCTGGGGACTCCAGCCCCATCAGATGCGGGGCTGGGACTGATTTACAATGGAGCCTAGGACAGGGTCTGAGTAGGCACCGGGGCTGGGGCTTAGGCTAGGTGAAGGCCTAAGGTGAATAGAAATTGGGGGCCCAGGACAGAGTGTGAGCCTGGCTTTGGACCGCAGGCTGTGGAGCGAGCAACAGAGCAACAGTCACCCTACCACATACCCCATAAGGTCAGGTGACTCTGGGAGCGTGTGATGGGCGGCCGGGGCCGGCTGAGGGCCAGCAGCAGCGCTGTCTTGGGGGACTCTGAGAGGGCAGAGTCCAGGCGGCGGGTGGGCAGGGGTCCGTCGGAGCGGATGGCCGTGTCTCTGAGGATAACCGTGGGCCGCACGCTGCACCAGGTCTCCACGCGGCCCCCCACCTCGGGCTCCGTCTGCATGGCGATGTCTGCCCGCCCCCAGCCAGGGCTTTGGCTGCTAGGCTCCTCCGGCCCCAGGCAGACGTCCATGTGGTCTGACGGTAGGGAGCCCGGGCTGTAGGGGGCGCTGGAGGCATAGGAGGAGACGCTGGAGCTGCTCTCGGAGGCTGCGGACAGCTGCTGCAACATGCCATTACTCACTGCAGGGAGGGGAGATGTGGGGGTATTCGGGGATCTGACCCATTGGTTCTGCGGCCCCGCTAGGCTTGCAGACTGCCCCCTGGGCTGGGAGGGACGATGGTTAGGTAGCTGCTTCACCACCTGCCCTGCTCAGCCTTGTTGCCAGACCATAGTGGCTCCGGGTCTCTTTACCCTCTGAAGAGTCCAGGTGCCAAGGGGCCTATAGCTTTTCAGCAGGGAGCCAGAAAAGGCTCTGAGCTGTGTGAAGGTCCTGCTCTTTCAGTCTTTGGGAACCCCAGCCCCAGCCCACTCCCTGCACCCTTGGGTGCGTGCTCCACTCACGTCGGTCCAGCCAGCAGTACTCTGAAACCATTTCCTTATAGGCAGGATATCGGCCAGTCTCCTGGGAGGGCGTGGAGAGCAGGAGGGAGGGAGGGTACAAATGTGGAGGGATGGGACAGGTAAATTTTCAAGCCCTGAAAGTCACCAGGCCCACTGCATTCCTGAATTCCCCAAGTGCCTCGGGACTCTGGCACCTGTGGGTTCCCTCTGCCTATATCCTCTTCACACAGCTCAGCATGTAGCTAGTTCCATCTTGTTCTCCAAGTGTTACCTCCTTAGGAGGGCCTGCCCTGCCCCCAGCTACAGGGGCCTTCTGGAATGACTCCAGCCAATGTCTTACTCCCTGCACGGCAGTGGTTACACACCATCTGCAAGGAGCACCCCATTCCATCAGCCCTGTCGCAGCCCCTCTAGTGGCCAACACGTGGCAGGTGCTCAGGGCTCCTGTTGAACAGATGCAGGAGGGGTGGAGTGGAGTTTCTGAGACAATGTGAGACTAAGGAGAGGGAGAAATGGGATATGGGACAGGTGGGAAATCGAGGGGCTGGGGTATGTGGCAGATGAGGCACTGCACAGTGAGACAGGTGCAGGTCTGGGGAGGAACTGCTGAGCAGGTCTGGGCTCCAGGGGAGGACCAGGCCTCACCTCCTCTGGCAGCCAGAGTAAGAAGGACCTAACCCATAGGCAAGTGGGACAGTGACATGAGTAACAACTCCAGAGGCCTTCTGTGAAATCTGATCGTGGTCACAACCCAAGCTTCTTGCCCTTTACCCGGTCCTGCCTGGCCCTCTGGCAGGACATCTGCTTCTCTGACCCTGGGCACCACCCTAGCCACTGGGAACAGCAGCGGACTCAAGCCTAGGGGCTGCTGCTTGAGTTGCTCTGCCTGTTTCCTCTGCTGCCAAATAGAGGTGAGCACAAGGCTGGCTCTCCCTCCCACATGATTATAGAAAAAACTGGTTTTGCAGAGAGAGTCAGAACCAGGTGCCACAGTGGGCAGGCAAACCCTTCTCCTGCTCGGGTGACTCCCAGCTTCCTCAGCCCTGCCCACCTTGATGGTCAGCATGATGTGCGTTTGGCCCTTCAGCACCTCCACGGCTTGGCTGTGGCTGATGTCATCGAACCTGACACCGTTGGCTGCCAGCACCTGGTCCCCCACCTTGATGCCATTCTCCTCTGCCAGCCCGCCATGGTCCACTCTAGGGGCAGACAGGCATCCATCCGTGGCATTGCTTGCCCGCCTGCTCTCTCCCCAGCCAGGCTCCCCGGCCCAAGCCCCAGCCCTCACTTGGACACGTAGATGCCCAGGCCAAACTCCTTGCCACCACGGATGTTGAAGCCCAGGCAGAAGTCGTCTGAGGTGGTGTACAGGTGTACAATGCGCCTCACGCCATCCTCAGAGCTGCTGTCAGATGGTGTGGAACCACACTTCTCCACCACCAGGCGCCGGTTCACCACGTCCACCCTAGGGTGGCAGCAAGGAGCCCTCAGCCAGAAACCCCCTAGCCACAATCCCACCCCTGCCTCCAGCCACCCTGACAACCCATGGGCATTGGGTGGGGGTAGGAAATGGACTAGAAATCTGCCTTTGGGGGATTCCCCAGGCTGGGACCCTGCAGTGGCACCTCAGTTCCAGCAAATCTGGGAGCCATCCTCATTACCCCATTTCCAGGGCAGCTAGCTGACAGATGCCTGGGCCAAGTTCTCATCCTTAAAGTGCCCCCCCTGCAGGTCATGTGCTATCATGTGCCCAGGCTGCACAATAGTAGCAGTTAGCAAGTTGGTATGGATAGGCCCACTGCGATCTAGGAGAGTTGTTTTGGGGTGGGTTGAGGAGGGGGCAGACTTCCTCATTTCCAGGTCAAGCCCCAGCCTCCCTCTGCTGCCATGAATTTTGTGTGGGGCTGGTGCTGGGCTGGGCTGGGTTGAGACCAGGCCAGGCTTCTGTGGTGCGGTAGGGAAGATGGTAGAACTGGCAGGTACTGCTCACCATGTAGTCTTCTCCTTGGAGAACTTGATGCCCGGCACACGGCCCATGCGCCTCACCATCATGTGAAGGCGGCTGCTGCCTGTCAGGACCTTCACTGCACTGCCCATGGTGGTACTCTCCAGGCTTAGCCCGTTCACCTCCGTGATCTTGTCCCCGACACACAGGCCAGCTCTCTCTGCTCCAGAGCAATGGGGGAAGACACAGCACGTGGAAGAAGGGGCCCCATGGCAAGGCCTCCCCCTGCAAGCTTGTTGCTCTGAGTGCTCCTGTTCAAGCAGGGGTCTGTCCCCAGCCCGCCCTGCCCTGTCTACCCCCCCACCCCGCAGGGGACCAGACTCCCAGAGCTGAGGATCCTCTCCCAACTTCCTAATCCCAGCAGCCTCTGCACCGCACTTGGGTCATGTCCCAAGCCAGTGCCCTGCTCCCTACCCGGCCCTCTCACCTGCACTGCTGCCCTCCTCCACTTTGCTGACGAAGATGCCCAGGCCGTGCTCAGAGCCCCCACGCACACTGAATCCCAGCCTCCCTGCTGGGCTCTTCTCCACCCGGACAGCATGGATAATGTCACTTTCATCACTGTTGGCTGCGGGAACAGGGACTTAGGCATGACCCCCACGCTCACTCTGGACATACAGAGTGATCCCCTCTCACTGGGTTCCCCCAGCTTGGGACTTGCAAAAGGCTGAGTTGCTGGGCACAATCACACAGGTCCCTGGTTGGGGGGACAGTCTATTCCTAAGGTCTTTGGGGGTTTCTCCGAGGACACAGTCAGGCAGAGGGAAGGGGAGACCCAGAGGACAGGACAGAGTAGGCAAGCTCAGGGTGAAGGTTTCCAGGGAGAGAAAAGCCAGGGGTTGGCAGGAAGCGGCTGGTGGGGAAGAGTGGGTCCTGGGAAGGTTTCTTTCTGGACAAGGCTTCCTTTAGAGGTGTGTGAGAGGGAGAAATCTCACAGCCTGCCCATGAGCACACTTCCATTTGATCTAGGAGAAATCAGGTTACAGGGCACAGTCAGGACAGCTGGGAAATTCCTCAGTGCAGTCCGTGGGCACGGCAAGTGCAGGCTGGACGCTGGGGCAACCGGGGTTTCCCAGTGACTACAATTACCAAGGGCTCAGCCTCTGCCACAAAGCTCTGACTCCCCTGCCCCCAGCCTGCTGTCTCCTCGGTCCCTTCTGGGTCTTTCTACGATCCTCAGTCCAGTGGATGAATGTCAGCTCTGAGTGGATCTGGGCAACCTGCTGACTGTGCCTCCACTTCCACTGCTGCCCACTCCACCCACTCTTGCCACGGTGACCTTCTAGGTGGTACCCTTCTGTCTGAACACAGCCACATCTGCCCCTTTGCCTACTTAAACTCATCCCAAGCCCTGTAAGGCTCCACAAGGCCTTCTCTGCCCACTTCTCTGCCCTCACCGCTGGCCACTCTCAGCTTTGTCACCAGCATCCCCACCATCCCCCATACAGCCCACGCCGTCTGTGTCCCTTCTGCATCACTCTTATCCAGTCCTTTGGAAGGCCAGCCCTGTTCCTCCCTCCCCTTTGGGATCAAATTCTCCTTCCTCAAAAGCCTCCAGGATTACCCATCATCTTTTTCCAGTTAAGTAGTCTCCTAAGTGACATGTGCACCTGCACCTGCAGCAGCATCTCTTGGGAAGGTGTTCAAAATGCAAGTTCCAAATCAATCAACCATCTCAGCTATATGGTGGCAGTGAAAAACTGAGCAAACGGAGACTCTATGATGGACTATGTCAATCAGTGGATTCTTCAATGACCTCATCGTATTTGGAATGGCAAGATTGGCAGCAATTCATAACTGTTGAACTATCAAAACCACTTGAGCAAGACCCTCGGAGACTGGGTGGGGCTTCTCCCTTAAAATCCCCCTTTATCTCAGATACATGAAGGAAACAATATGGAAATAATAATCTTATCCATTTTCCTGTAGCCCTTGAACCTTTTTACCCTAATTAGCTATGTAAAGATTGTAAAAACTATAATAAAACAGAAAAAAAACAAGCCAAAACAAAACAAAACAAAAAAACAAAATGTAAGTTCCTGGGTGTCACCATAGACTAAATGGATCAGGGGGTCTAGGAGTGAGCCCACCAATCTCAATCTCTCTCTCTCTTTCTCTCTCTCTTACTTTCTTACTTTTCTTAGAGGCAGGGAAAAAAGCTCCCATTCGCTGGTTGCCTCCCCAAATGCCTACAATAGCAGCCCCAAGTTAAGGCACAAACTGGGAGTCAAACACTCAATCCTGGTTTCCCATATGGGCAGCAGGAACCCAACCATTTCACAGCCATCATTGCTGCTTCCTGTGGTTCACATTAGCAGGAAGCCAGAGTAAGGAGCAGAGCAGGGACTCGAACCCAGGTACTCCGATGTGGGACATAGACATCTTAGCCATTAGACTAATCACTGGCACCAATCAGTCTTTTAATACGTATTGCAGGCAATTCTGGCTGGCATGATTCATGTAGTGGTTTAAGCAACCACCTGCCACACATCAGAGTGCTAGTAGGAGCCCCAGTTGCTCTGTTTCTGATCCAGCTTCTTGCCAATGTGCCTGGAAAGGCAACAAATAATGGCCCAAGCACAAGAATCCCTGGCCACCCATGTGGGAGACCTGAGTGTAGTTCCTGACTCATGGTCCCATTCTGGTCCAGTTCTGGCTGTTGTAAGCATTTGGGAGTGGGGGAATGAATCAGACAATGAAACATCTCTGTTTTCCTCTCTCTGATGCTCTGCTTGGCAAATAAGTCTTTGATAGAAGTTTGAGAGAAATTATTGTATCACACAAAACGATCACTTCAGAATTCTCACCATCCTTTGTTATTTGCTGATATGTCACCTGTCTCCTTTGAGCAGACTGTAAGCTCAGTCACAATAGGACTTTATAATTCTTTTCTACCATGATAGTATAAGGTATTTGATAAGACTTAATTAAATCAAAGACTAAATGGCTGGCTGACTAGCTGGAGGAACTGGGAGAGGTAAGGAGAATGGCTGAAGTGGTGTAAAGAGAATGTATTTCACTGGGACAAAAGGAGTTGAAGGGGCTGCTGGGAGGTCCTGGGAGTGACCTGCAGCAGTGCAGCCCTATTCAGCTACTTTATCCCTTTAAACAACTTGAGGCAGGGATTTCTGCCTGTGGTGAGCCAGGGGGTGTTGTGCCCAGGAAGAGGGCAAGGTTTTGGACACAGCCCCCCGCCCCCCATCGCCCAGTGTAGGCAGTCAGAGCCATGCTGCCCACAGTCCTAGGCCTGCTAGGGGACGCTGCCAACTTGGCTGCATAGCACAGGGGGACAAGGCAGGGGAGATCGCAGGGGTGGAGCTTCTGGAAGAGGTCACCAGAGGGACAGTGTGAGCAGCCCTGGCATCACAGGTGGACCCAGTGAATGCATATAGGATGGACTGGCACTGAGCAGGGAGATGCTGTAGTGCCCCCCCCACCCCATGCCTCCCAGCTTGCTGGGGACTCATGCCTCCCACCAGAAAGAGAGTGCTGGGTGACCATGTACTGGGCCACTACAACATGCCTTACCCTGCCAATGCCAAGGGAGGGGCACAGAGCTGTCCCTGATGGGTGGGAGTGGGGAGCAGGGCCCGCAATGGACAGTCTGGGATGCAGCCAGGGAGCCATGCTGGCTATGAAAGAGGAGAAGAGCTGCAGATACTCATCTGCGCCTGCCCACAGAAAGCCCATGTCTGGGGTCCCCTCCCCCATCACGCAACGTCCTGTGTTGCCTGCTGCCTCCCACCTGTCACTGCAGCCAGGTTGTCTCCTGAGCCTCCACCTCACCTGGCTCCCTGCTTCCCAACTCCAGCCTTGGTGAGGGACGACACCCACTCCACTACCTATGACAATGGCAGTTTTTACAAGGTGAGGATGGAGCCTCACTTCCCTCTGGGTGCCTGGCAGCCCTAAGCAAGGCCATTGCAGCATCGGTTCATCCTGAAGGGGCACCAGGCAAACCATGTGAGCTTGAATCCTCCCTCCTTCAGGGCTCACTCTTGGCCCCCCTCCACCCCACACCCTTCTGTTGTGCTCTCTTGTCTGACTATGTGTATTTCACACACAGTCCCTTCCTCCTGTGCCTGAATCCTGGACTGAGCTGACCCCTAAGTGGGCTGACCCTTCTCCACGCTACCCTACTCCAGACAAAGCAGATTCAAGTGGATACACATAGGAAGAGGCCCAATCCAGTACCCCGCTTTGCTCACTTAGGAGCCAACACGTGACTTCTTCCATGCCCTTATCCACTACATCTGGGCCTGCAACGATCATGGAACCCTAAAAGACCAATGTGGAAGAGGGCCTGCCCCACACCCACCTTCAATGGGGGAGTTGATGAGAATGACTCGGCCCATGGGCGATGAGGCTCGGATTCCACGAGGGGGCCCATTCAGCAGCCGCTGCTGCTTCTTCAGCAGGTATCGTGTTGCGGTGGAGCCTGAGTCGCTGCCCAGGTGGCCTCGGGAGGAGAGGGAGCTCAAAGAGCTGGAGCTGAGGTCTCCCAGGCCCGGCGGGTCAAAGCCCACGGTAAACCGGTGCGCCATGGCGTCCTGGCGCAGCCCAAGCCCAGCATATCCAGCAGGAACCCACTAGCCCTCCCTGGTGCTCCGGGTTGTATGAGCCTTCTGTGTGTCCCGCGGAGACCCTCACTGCACAACCTCCAGAAGAGGGGCTTCAGGCCTGGGCGGAGAGGGCAGCTCTGTAAGGAGGGATGTGAGTTTTGGCACTCCTGCCTTCCCTCTGGGTTGTGCATCCTCCTCTCTCACATTTTAGGTCCCCCAGTTTTCTCCCTTCAGGCCTGGATAGTGTGGTCCTTACACAAGCCGGCAGGTAGGAACCGCACTCTCACCCCTTATTGCTGCTCCTGGCTGCTATCCGACTCACCCCACTCAAGAAAGACTGAGGCTGCGGCTGGGATTTTCTGGGAGCCATCCAGTCCCTGCGGTGTAGATACACTGGGGACCAGGGCAGTTCTCTGCAGCACTTGTGTGGTGTATGTGGGTGGAGGATCGGCCTTCGGCCTTCCTGCGAGTATCAGGGACCGCCGGGGTGGAGGACCCCTTGAGACTATTGGGTCTGGGGAGCAGGGTCAGGGTCCTCCCCCCATAGGCTGGCAGAGAGCCCACAACATCCCTCGCAAACCCTGGGGCAGCTCTGAGGCCCAGGACGCCTCACCTCACCTCGGGTTCGACCCTCCCGGACCCCCACCAGTCTGGCCTGGCCTGCTCACCTGCACGCATGTGGGTTGCTGTCCGCTCCAGTCGCCTGCGGGCGCCTCCACTGCAGCCACCGGGAATCCCGCCCACGCTGCGGGAGCCGAGCAGCTCCGGGTTTCCATTGGCTGCGGGGACCGCCAGTCACTCCGTCCGGTGCCTCCCTCTGACGCCCGCCGCAGACGCTGGCCAACTGGCCCGGAGGTGGCTGAGTTCTGCGCGTTCCGAGATTGCCTGCACCCCTCGCATCTTGAGAATTTGCGTTTCCGCCTGCCTCTTCCCGCTAGAACCGTGTCTTCTGCGGGTTAAGCTAACTGCCTACGTTTTGGAATTGCCACCTCTCCGTGACCACCCCTGAAGGCTAAATGGGGTATGTCACCTGGCTGAGCCGGGAGCTTTTGGGTCCCGGGGAAGAAACCCTGGGGGCCAAGCTGACCCAGGCCGTTGCTAAGGCTGCTGTTAAGTAAACAAGCCCGCGGTTCCCAAGTCCTTCCAGGCGCACCGCCAGAGGGCAGCCCCTCGACGCCGCCCGCGGGCGCCCTGTGTTCAGACAACTCCTCTCCTCCCTCTTAGGGCACCTGGACCGCTAGCTGCGGGCCCGGGGCCTCCTAGGATCCACCAGGGGCTGCAGCTCCAAGGGACGGCATCCGCAACACCCCATTCCCTCTGCCTGGCTGGGGACGGGGACTGGACTGAATCCCGCATCGCGGTTGACTCAGGGAAACCGCGCAGGACCTGCCCCGTTGGTCCCAATGACACCCACAGTTCTCAGGCTCTGCCAATCCCCAGGCCCGCGGGCAGACGCGCTCTGGGAGCCCCTGCCCCTCCCCGCAGCTCAGCGTCACGCGTGACGTCCCGCGTGTTGGCTGGGAGGGCGGCGGCGACGCGCGGAGAGAAAGGTCTGAGAGCTGCGGAAGCCGAGAGTCCTGCAGGGCGTGAGTGCTCGTGGTGCCTAGCGGGTTCGGGAGCTAAGCGCAGGTGAGGGCTGCAGGTTGTGGGTGGGAGACGGAGGCTGCCCCATGAATCCAGTTTCCCTCTCTGTAGTGGCCCGGGAGGTGCGGGGGAGATGGAGCCGGGGGAGGATTGTGGGAGTGGGGCTGTGAGTGCTCTCGGATGGTGATAGTGTGGGGGAGGGCAGAGGGAGAAGCTAAAGGTCTTCTGGAGCTGGTGTGCACAGGAAGTATCCACCCTGGTGTATGTCTGGGTGGGGCGTGCATGATGGTACATGGGTATGTGAATGTGAGTGTGTGAGAGGGGAGGGTGTGTCCTCCTGGGAGGGAGGAAGTGGGGTTGGAGAGGATTAGTCATTCTGCAGGATTTTACCCAGCACAGTCAGATGGCTGCTGTGGGCTTTGCTGTCTGTGCTGCGTGGAGGGGCATTCGCTGAATGGGGCTCTGATCTGAAGGCCAGGAGCTGTTAGAGGATGGGAGCGTGTGCCAGTCCTGCCCAGCACTGAGAGCTTGGGTGCATGGGTGGTGGGGGTGTGGAATGCTGGGGAAGATGGGTCTGGATAGGGGATTTGTGCATGCCCCTGGGCAGATACATGACTGTGGGCAGGAGTTCAGGGTTGGAGATCTAGAGCAGATAAGCCCTGGGGTGACCCGTGAGCCCGTGCTGTCTTCCAATCACGAGTGTGTACTGGAAGGTGGCGTGTCTTTTACCATCTTCTCAAACCGCCTTAGGCGTCTGTATCCAGGTCTCAGGGCAGCTGGGGGTCTAGAGCTGACAAAAACCTGGGCTTGCAATGCTGCGTATTTTTGTGCAGCCAGAGAACACAAGTGGGTACACGTGATTAGCTGCTGCTTACGCACCAACCACATTCTTTTTTTTTTTTTTAAGGGTGAAAATATTTTTTTTTTCATTTTATTGTATTGTTGTTGACAATCTTTACATAGTTAACTATAGTTGAAGGAAAAACAAGAAAAAGAAAGAAAGAAAAAAAAAGGTTCAGGGGGATAGGGAGGTGGGCAATGCTATTATGTCCATATTGACCAACCACATTCTTGTAAGTCCCTGCTCACCAACATCAGGAAAAGCTCGTGGAAATCTGAGTTCCTGGTGCAGCTCTTCTCCTCCCCCTCTCCAAAGGCTGCAGGTGCCTGGCCAAGACTTTGCTTAGGACACGACTTCTCTTCCACCCTTGCTTACCTTCCCAGAGTCACCTTGAGCTCTTCAATGTCCCTGTGACCAGTAGGGAACAGGTCAGGGCCACCAAAGTCTCCCCAGGCAGAGTTTTCAGACCCCTTCCTGGAGCCTTCTGACCATGTCCTTGCCCTGCAGAAAATGGGTGAACTGCCCTTAAATATCAATATCCAAGAGCCTCGCTGGGACCAAAGCACGTTCCTGGGCAGAGCCCGGCATTTCTTCACTGTAACTGATCCCCGGAATCTCCTACTGTCCGGGGCACAGCTGGAAGCTTCCCGGAACATCGTACAGAACTACAGGTGACTCTTCCAATCTGACCTTGTACCCCAGGGGTTCCACCCCCTCCCCACTGATAGGGTACTTGCCTCCCTAAGCTTGAAAGTCAGCTGGGCCTATTCCTCTACCCCCTGTGCAGCCCTGTGTTCTGGCATCACAGACCCTGTGGGTGGCATAGAGCTTGACCCACTAGGATGAAAGGGTACTTGGCTGAAGCAGGTGGGAGGCTGCTCTATGCTTTGCAGACCCTGCTTTAGGACCTTCCCCGCTGCTGGACCACCCTCAGCAGGGGTGGTGGGGCTCAGAGAGAGAGCCAGAGAGGCCAGAGGACATCCCTCTCTCTGTCTTCAGGAGGAAAAGATCTTGTAGCACCTCCTGTTGTTTGGGACTCACTGAGAACCCCTATTTCTTAAGATTTAGCACTTGATCAACAGAAGGGTAACCTTTGTGTGTGTGCCCAGAAGGAGAATGGAAAGGGGAAGCTTTGGCTCTCCCCCAAAGACAAGGAGTTCCTTGGTGCCCGAGGTGGGGGATACAGTTGCTTCCCAACTCCTGCAGGGCTGGCGTGCTCACTCCGGGGCTCACCGAAGACCAGCTGTGGAGGGCCAAGTATGTGTACGACTCTGCTTTCCACCCAGACACAGGAGAGAAAGTGGTCCTGATTGGTCGCATGTCAGCCCAGGTCCCCATGAACATGACCATCACTGGCTGCATGCTCACCTTCTACAGGCAGGTCTTAGCCCATGCCTCTCCCTGAGTGTGCTAAGGCTTGGTGAGTAGGTGCTCCGCTCTGGCACTCTCTGGACAGAAGATGGTTGGAGCCAATCTCTCCAGGCCTGGGTATAGTGGGTGTGTTTTTGTAACTGGGTATGTTGGGGGCGCATGCAGGGCTAAGGGCTTCTCCTGGAGGGTTTCATCGCAGACTGCAAGATGAGGGATAGTGTAAAAGGGGTGGAAGTAAATGTCTTTGTTCTTCCAGGAAGACGCCAACTGTGGTATTCTGGCAGTGGGTCAATCAGTCCTTCAATGCTGTTGTCAACTACTCCAACCGCAGTGGCGATGCTCCCATCACTGTGGGGTAAGAACACACACCCCAGGATGATTGCAAGCCTCTTGGAATGCTCCTCTGTTTCCTGGGGCTCTGTTCCTGTCTTTAGTTCCCTGGGGGTGCAGCAGCCAGATGTGCTTAGCTTGACCCCAGCTACCTGCCTGCCAGCCAGGGGTTCCTCCAGGACATGCTTTGGGAGCTTCCTAACAAGCCTAAGCTGGAGCTAGGGCAAAGCTTTCTCTGCAAGGAAGCTACCAAGGTCACACATGGAGGCTCTGACTTGTCCCTGAAGGAGAGAGTCGTAGACCTGCCTCTTCACTGCTCCCTCGTGACCTTGGTCTTTCCATCCACAGGCAGCTGGGAACAGCCTATGTGAGCGCTACCACTGGGGCAGTAGCCACGGCTTTGGGACTCAAGTCCCTCACCAAGGTAAAGGTGCCCTGCCTTGCTGGGCCCCATTCATGTTATATGCCCTGCCTTCCCATCACTGCTTAATCCTGACCTCGTCCTAACCACACAGCTCTCCACAGAGACTCTCACCAGCTCAGAGCTACTGAATGATGCATATCTTTTCTCCTCCACCAGCACCTGCCTGCCTTGGTGGGCAGATTCGTGCCTTTTGCGGCTGTGGCAGCTGCCAACTGCATCAACATCCCCCTGATGAGGCAGAGGTGAGTGACCTCCAGCTTATGTCTGGGGCACACTGTCCAGCCATACACTCACCAGCCCTGTGTGAGGGCACTCCTCTCCCTCCCCAGACATGAGCTGCTATCTCAGTTCAAGTCTGGAATCCTTGGTCAGACAGGTGAACCAGTCTGGGAAGTGTGATGGCCTGGGGCCCCTCCCACAATCTGACCCCTGTCCCCTCCCCTGTTCCTTCCTAGGGAGCTGCAGGTGGGCATCCCGGTAACTGATGAGGCAGGGCAGAGGCTTGGGCACTCAGTGACTGCAGCCAAGCAGGGCATCTTCCAAGTGGTGGTGTCGAGAATTTGCATGGCCATCCCTGCCATGGGTGAGGCAGGGGGAAGCACAGCAGGCTCGGGTGTTGGGGGAGGTTTTGGGTAAGACTGTAGGGAGGGTAGGGGGGCTGTAAATGGGGTCTCCTTCTTTAGGGTTCTCCACTTTCATTCTACTAACAGCCTCCTTCCCTGCCTTCTCTCCCCTCAGCCATCCCCCCTGTGATTATGAACACTCTGGAAAAGAAAGACTTCCTGAAGGTAGGCGGCCTTGGCTCACCATGCCCGGGAGGGGAGGGGCGCAGGCTCCAGCCCTCTCTCCAATCTGGCCTGAATTCAAGACCAGACACCCTGCTTCCTGCCCTGGTCTGCCTTTATCCATTCAAGAAGAATGAATTTGACTGGGGGACGAAGGAGCATAGCAGATCAGGCGAAGACAAGGGAAGAAAAGAAGTTGATGTCACTCTGGGGGTCTCTGTCACACAGGTGTGGACTGTGATAGTCACATTTGACACCATCGTCTAGTCATCAGCACCCTCAACGTGCACACATACACACATACACAGAAATGTAAGGTACAGGCAATTGGCAGAAGCATTTATTCATATTCAGTGAGCAACCAACTATGTATAACGCATATTTTAGCATGGGGTGCATGGAAAGGGGAGGGCTGGGCAGAGTACAGAGAAGAACATTTCAGGCACAGAGAAAATCACGTGAAGAGCCTGAAGCAGGAACATCTGAGGAACCCTGTGGGTGGTCTTTAGTACATGGAGATCAGCATGCAGAGCAGATGCATCTGGGAAGGGACAGAGTCATGCCACTGGGATGAGGGCAGGCAGGGGGGCTCAGAGAGGAGGCTTGGACAAGGATGCAGTGCCCAGAGGAGTTGAGGGAAGAGAAGAGGTCAGCAGGTGCCCTGGAACCAACCCTGAGAGGTGACAGTGAGTGGTGGGATGGCAGGGATGGTGTCAACGCACAGGTCTGGCTGGGGTGGGTGGTGTCATGTGGAAGTCCCAGCCCTTTGTTGAGCTTGGGAAACAGAAAAACCATATACCCAAAGACCCCCAGGCAGGCCCTGATGAATGGAGGCACTGTGGATGGAATGGGGGTCAGGAGGTAGGACCACCAGCCATTCCATTGTCTCTTTGTCTTCCCCACAGCGTCGGTCCTGGCTGGGGGCGCCTCTGCAGGTGGGACTGGTGGGCTTCTGGTAAGTGTCAGAGTTAGCTGGGGTATGTGGGAGCATCACTTCCACAGTGGCCTTGAAGATCTTTCTTTCCTTCTTTTTTTCTTTCTTTCTCTCTCTCTTTGTCTTTCTTTCTTCCTTCCTTCCTTCCTCTTTCTTTCCTTCTTTCTTTCTTTCTTTCCTTCTTTCCTTCTTTCCTTCTATTTATTTATTTTTGCACCCAGCACAGTAATCTAGTGGCTACAGTCCTCACCTTGCATGCACCAGGATTCCTACAGGTGCTGATTCGAGTCCAGGTGGGCCCGCTTCCCATCCAGCTCCCTGCTTGTGGCCTGGGAAAACAGTCAAGGACGGCCCAAAGCTTTAGGACCCTGCACCTGTGTGAGGGACCAGGAAGAGGCCCCTGGCTTTAAGCTTCGGAATGGCTCAGCTCTGGCCACTTGGGGAGTGAATCAGCGCAAGGAAAATATTCCTTTCTAGCTCTCCTCCTTTTTTAAAAAAAGATTTGTTTATTTTTATTGGGAAGGCAATTTTTTTCTTTTTTAATTTTATATCATTTTATGACACAGTTTCATAGGCTCTGGGATTCCCCCAACCCTCCCCCAAGCCCTCCCCCCATATTGAATTCCTCCATATTGTTACAGTAGTACAGTTCATATCCAGTCATGATTGGGAAGGCAAATTTACAGAGAGGAGTAGAGACAAAGAGAAGAATCTTCCATCTGCTAGTTCACTTCTCAAATGGTTGTAACGGCTGGAGGTGAGCCAATCCAAAGCCAGGAGGCAGGAGCTTCTTCTGGATCTGCCACGTGGTTCAGGGTCCTAAGGCTTTGGACCATCCTTGATTGCTTTCGCAGGTCACAAGCAGGGATCTAGATGGGAGGTGGAGCAGCTGGGATACAAACCAATGCCCATGGGAGATCCTGGCATTTGCAAGGGGAAGAGTAACTAATTAAGCCATTCTGCCAGGCCCAAAGATGTTTCTATTCAGTATGCATTCCTGCATCTTGCTTGTTTGTGTCTGGGAATACTGGACAGTCTTGCTGTATATCTAAAGGAGTAGTCCCAACAGTGAAGACTTCACCTTCTGGTGTCACTGGGGACACCAGAGCTATCCTACGCATTTCATTCCTGGTCCTTCTCTAGGCTCTAGATGCCTGCACTGCAGGGTCTGCCATTGGCCGGATCCTAGAGTCAGGGTTAGTCTTCCTGTTCCTCAGAGATCCTTTGTTTTTCATCAGTCTCCACCCCCAGGGAGTGGTGGGTGTGGGGGAGGCAGCAGCGTTGGATAAAGGTGTCTCCAACTTTCCCAATATGTTTCCTTTCCAGCCTGGTCTTCGCCACGCCCCTGTGCTGTGCCCTGTTTCCCCAGAGGAGGTAAGTGCTGCCCCTGGCCTTGGCTGGGGGCTCTGGACAGGTTTCTGCATCTCTGGCCCTTTCCACCTGATTCTGGGGGTGGGAGAATGCCCTCCGGCAGTGGGAGAGGGAGAGGGAAGGAGAGGTGGCCCTGGGCCCAAGTCAGCCCACCTGTGCTGTTCTGTTGCAGCTCCATACAAGTGAGCAGGCTGGAGCCGGAGCTGAGAGCTCAGATCAGCGAGCAAGCGCCCAGCATCCAAGTGGTTTACTACAACAAGGGGCTCTGAGGGCAGGGATGGGGTCAGAGTGCCTCATTCCTCACTGCCCCGGGCTACTGCTTCCCCAGCACCTTGCTATCCCTGCCACTTGCCTAGCTGCCTAGTACAGGGTGGGAGGCCGGGGTGAGTGGGTTAGGGGAGCAGCCAGACACCAGCAACCCATTAGGCTGGGGGAGGTGCTCACAAAAACCCCTTTGTCTCCTGTCTTGTTTCAGAGAGCCAGGCCCCACAGCTCCTCCTCCCCGTGCTTGTGTATCCACATCTATATCTGTGATACATGTATGTGCTTGTGCACTTGGTCCTGGAAGCCAGCAGTAGGCATCCTCTCCAGGGACCAAGGGCACCAAGAGGCCAAAGTTGAATCCTTCAGGTTTCTGAGACTTGGCTCCCAAAGCTGACTCTGGAAATGGGCTGGCATAGGAAGCCACATTGGGGTGAGGGAGGCAGGGGCACTCCCACACCTGGGGACAGCTCTGCATGCCTCTTCTGTACTAGAGCAAAGTGGTGCCAGCAGCCTCTGCTGTCCTTGCTGTGTGGCATCTTTAAGTGCCACCCGACAAGTCCTTGATCTGCATTGACTCCATGACCAGCAAGTTGGAATCCTGCAATTCCAACCCTTTCTCCAACCCTGCAGGAAAAGTATTTCCCTTGAAGAGCTGCCACCACACCCTCTCACAGAGGGACACAGCTGTGGGCATGGTGCTCAAACCCCACAGCTATCCAAGTGGATGCAGCCAGGACACCCTCATGGGTGTCCCAAGTGTGTAAGCCTAACATGAAGTTTTGTGTCCCACTGACCTTTGTCATAGGATTAGTAGAGCCCTTGCCTTAGCTCCTTCTTTGTTGAGGTTTGGCCCTGTTCCTACCTCCACCTGCACCCCAGGAAAGAAGGGTCCAGGCATCACAGGGTGGTCTAGGTGGAAGCCAGGCTTGGGGAGTAGAGACTGGGGTAAGTTTAGAGTTAATTCTGGACTGCAACTCCCATGACCACTGGCTAAAGTCAGGAGTTGGGGAAGAGGGCAACGGCAGGCCCCCCAGGATCCTCTGGAGCACTTCCCAGGCAACCCCCACCTGGGACGACAGCTGTGATGTCACTGGTTTTCAATAAACTAAATACCTGCCTTCATCTCCTGAGTGTGGGAAGCCCTTCCTGCCCGGGCCAGGTCACCAGCGCCTGCCTCCTCTTCTGTCTCATTTCCCAGCAGGGGGCGCTCTGCTATTAGAGGAGGCAATCTCATTCCCCGACTCCTGGCAGCACACTGACTACTGGAATGGAGGGGCTTCTGTGGCCCCTGGATGGCACAGCCGCGGTACCCTCGTGTCCTTAGCTGGGGGCTGAGCACCTAGTTACCCACCAGTGCAGTCTCCTTGGAGTGGGGAGGGGTTTGGGGAGGAGGCTGATCTAGGTCTCTGGAGAGAAGAGTGTGTGTGGTGTGTGTATGTGCGTGTGTGTGTGTGTGGGGGTGGGTATGTTCTGAGAACTGCCCAGCTCCATCCAAGAAGCTGCCAGGTCAACAGCATGACCTCCATGCCCTTTCAAGTCACCACTGGAACAGGCTAAAATCACTTGCCAGGTAATTTGTTTTCTATTTTTTTTTTTTTAAGATGTATTTATTTTTGTTACAAAGTCAGATATACAAAGAAGAGGAGAGACAGAGGGGAAGATCTTCCGTCCGATGATTCACTCCCCAAGTGAGCCACAACAGCTGGTGCTGCGCCGATCCAAAGCTGGGAACCAGGAACCTCTTCCAGGTCTCCCACGCGGGTGCAGGGTCCCAAAGCTTTGGGCAGTCCTGGACTGCTTTCCCAGGCCACAAGCAGGGAGCTGGCTGGGAAGTGGAGCTGCCGGGATTAGAACCGGCACCTATATGGGATCCCGGGGCATTCAAGGCGAGGACTTTAGTCGCTAGGCCACACGGCCAGGCCCAAGGTAATTTGTTTTCAAGCAAATTTCCTCTCCTTAGCAAAAATCTACCTTTCATAAAATTGTATTTGTTTACTTTCATATTTGAAAGGTAGGGTGGGAGGAGAATGAGAAGGGCTGGTGTTGAGGTATAGTGAGTCAAGCAGCCACCGCAACGCTAGCATCCCATATTAGGACACTTTTTAAAGTTTCGGTACTCCATTTTTTAAAAATTTATTTATTTTTATTTGAAAATCAGATATATATATATAGGAGGAGAGACAGAAAGGAAGATCTTCCGTCTGATGATTCACTCCCCAAGTGAGCCGCAACGGCTGGTGCTGTGCCGATCCAAAGCCAGAACCAGGAACCTGCTCCGGGTCTCCCATGTGGGTGCAGTGTCCCAAAGCTTTGGGCCATCCTTAACTGCTTTCCCAGGCCACAAGCAGGGAGCTGGATGGGAAGTGGAGCTGCCGGGATTAGAACTGGCACCTATATGGGATCCCGGGGCATTCAAGGCGAGGACTTTAACCGCTAGGCCACGCCACCAGGCCCTATTGCGTCAGTCTTTAGAACCACACCTGAGAGACGTCACACGCAATGCTCCTTCTTAGTGATGCCCCAGACTTTGAGATGGGAAGAAAGTTGCCTACAGCTACACCGTGAGGAGGCGGTACAGCCAGGATTGAAGTTGAGGTCTGTGTGTCTTCAAGGGCGCCATGTTAGACTTCTCAGCTGCCAGCTGCCAGCTGCCAGCCAAGCCTGAGGTCATTGTTCTGGTCCCTTGTACATTCCAGGACATCATCTTTGTGAACAGCTTTTTTTTTTTTTTTAACACCCCTGTAAAACATGCAGGTCAACAGTGCACAGAAACCTTTTACTAACGCCATTAAGGGATTTCCAAACTTGGGAGTGTCAGGGTTGGGGTAGAAGCAAAGATCCTCAGTGTAGATTACATGCAGAGCAGCCCTTGGAGATGCAGTTTCAACTCCACCACAGCCTGCCAGTCAGATCAGCATCTCCCACTGTGCCCCCTGGAGTCCTTCTGTGGTTACAGTTGTGCCTTTGGTAATCTTAAAAAGAGGCCTTGCATGTCATTGGATAATTTATATAAGATAAACCTCGCTGGGGCGTGAGGTGCAGGAATCTGTACAAAACAAAACCACTAAGAACATTATACAACGGAGTTGTCTGGGGCAGGCATTCTAACGCAGCGAGTTAAGCCCACATCCCATATTGGAGTGCTTGTTCAAGTCCCAACTGCTCTGCCTCTGACGCAGCTTCCCGTACAAAGCATCTTGGGAGGCGGCAGAGGAAGGCTCCAGTGCTTGGACTTCTGCTACACAATCAGAGAGCCAGATGGAGTTCCAGGTTCAAGCTTTGGCATAGTCCAGCCCTGGTTGTTGCAGGCATTGGGGGAGTGAACCAATGGGTGAAAGAGCTGTGTCTTTCAAGTAGATGGGAAATACATGCAGAAACATTAAAAGCAAACAAACAAACAAACAAACTGTGCTCTGCAGGTAGTGCTAAACCGTGTCAGAGAGAAGAGTGCCCAGACACTGGTGGGCAGGGCAGGAAGCAGTGCTTTCTGGCTGCCTCCCCTCCCTGCTTACACCACTTCCTTAAGCACACTAGACTATGTACAGGGCACTCCACAGCCTCTCCAGGGACAAATCCAGCCAGGAAGACTTTCCAAGCTGCCTCCATAGAAGTGCCATTTTCATGGAAGTTAGCATGTGTATATGGGATGGGGCAGGCACTGTCGTCACTGCTCTGCCCAGCTCTACATCTCTCTCCTTGGCCTTCCCTCCCCGGCTGCTGCCCCTCACCTGGCCTCATCTACTCCAGGGCCTCCCTGCTCCCCATTAGAACTGTGCACACACGGTCTAAGGGGGAAAATGGCTCCAGTCTGGCACCCCAGTCTAGCCTAGCCACAGGAAGTGGGCCAAGTGAGAGATCCTGCCGCTTTGTGGGATCGCTGGAAATGATGAAGCCACCATCCTAGGGACAGGCGTTTAGGGCCAATTTCTGTACCAGCCTTGTGATGTTAGTCTGACCAGGCTGCAGCTTGGGCTAGTCAGGTCCCTCCCAAAGCGAAGCCCAATTTCCTCCCACTCAGACCTGGCAGTTTCAAGCCCCGCCCCCGGATCCTAGCTGTCATCGAAGTAAGCCACGCCCACCAGACTCGGCCAACCGGCAGCAGAGTCCCGCCCCGGCTTCAATCCTGTCCGTCAAAGCTAGGCCAGGCCCCACCCTCTTCCTGTTTCCAGGGCAACGGCTTTAGCGGCTGCCGGTAGCCTTTCCTTTCCGAGTCTGGATCCTGCGTCTGGGCTCTGCTTCCTTGCTGCTCCCTGTCTCGGAATAACATACTCGCCAAATCAACCTCCCCTTCTGTACAGTTTCGAAATCTACGAGCTTCCCTGTGCCCGCCCTTGGACTTCCTGCCCGGAAATCCGCGAGGTTTGGAGGATTCACGCGAGGCCTGATCCTAAGCCGCCGCTCGGGGGTTTGGCCATTCCTCCCGCGCCGATGGTCCCTTCCCCGGTTTCCCCGTCCCACCCAGCCGTACAAGAAGCGTTTGCTGAACCCTGTCAGCTTAGACTCTGCGCCTGGCCGAGGGAGCCCAGAGCACCTTCCTGCCTGCGGGGACACAGTCCCTACCCCACAGACGTCGGGTGCCTCCTCCTCTCCCCCATCTCCGTGCGCTGCAGCCATCCCGTCCTGAGGCTGGGACCACCCTTGGCCAGACGTGGGGGTGGAATCTGACCCAGAAGGAGCACCCTCCTCCCCCCCCCCCCCCAGAACAGAGCTTCTGGGATTCTCCCTTCTCTCTCTTCCTTGACCTACTTCTCCCTCACTGAGACCCAGCTCCAGTCCCAGCCCAGGCTGCCGGAGAGCCACTGGCAGCCCCCGCTCCGGGCTGTAATCCTCTGTAACGTTCTCCTTTCCAGCTTCTCAGACCCAGGAGGTTGTGCAGCTTTACTGAGAGGCCTGGAATGTGCGTGTGGGTGGACCCCGCAGAGCTTTGGCTCAAGGCTTCGCTATGTTCCTGTCTAAATTGACCAGCTAAGCTGCTGGGCTATTTTCCTTCTGGTTAAAGACCTTCTTCCCCCTCACCAGCAAATCCTCACTGTACAGATGCATTTTCCCCCAGAAGGAGCACTTCTGGTTCGGACTGTAATTGAAGTTGGAAAGTGTTCAGAATCCGAAAGCAATGATTTGTGACCAATGCACACTTTCCATGACCTTTTTCAAGCCCCTCTTATATAAGCCCAAAGCACCTGAAAGGGTGCCTCATTCACGGTAGACCCTCAGTTCTTGCTTGCTGGACTAAATGAGTATGGAATCCCAGAGTGCCCTAACTCTGTCCCTGCACTGATCCTAGGCAAGCTCACAGTGGTTCTATCTGCTTGACACCTCAATGAACCTGAAAACTGTGAGGTGGTCTCAACCCAAAGAGCAGCTAGAGCTTCAGTGATATGGGGAAACATGTTCCTCAGGCGTGACAGACACCTACGGGTGGAAACATTCCCAGTTCCTGGGAGGCGTGACCAACTCCTCTGGGCCGTCTGATTTGGAAAGTACCCTGGACACAGTGAAGCTCGCCCCTGGATAGGAAACCCATCAAGAGGACAAGTTCAGCCCTGCCCCTTGTCCCTCTCCAGGAGTACCAAGCACAGGGGAGGAGGTGGAGGAGAAAGCACCTCATGTGATCAAAGCCACCTCTCCCAGGCAAGTTCCCTGTGCCTGCCAATGCCACTCCTTTTGGCAGCTCCACCAGGCGTAACCCCCCTTCCTCTTTGGCACCTTCTTGGGGTTGGCACCAAGTTGCCATCACTTAAGGCAATCTAGAAGGAGACAGCTTCCATTTTTTTTAAGATTTATTTTTTATTGGAAAGGCAGATATGTACAGAGAGGAGGAGAGACAGAGAGGAAGATCTTCCGTCTACTGATTCACTCCCCAAGTGGCTGCAATGGCCGGAGCTGCGCCGATCCGAAGCCAGGAGCCTCTTCTAGATCTACTACACAGGTGCAGGGTCCCGAGGCTTTGGGCTGTCCTCAACTGCTTTCCCAGGCCACAAGCAGGGAGCTGGATGTGAAGCAGGGCTGCCAGGATTAGAACCGGCACCTACGTAGGATCCCAGCACATGCAAGACGAGAACTTTGGACACTAGGCTACCACTCCAGGCCCACTAATTTTTTTTTTTAAATAATTCTTTTTTTTTTTTAAAGATTTATTTTATTTTTATTACAAAGTCAGATATACTGAGAGGAGGAGAGATAGAGAGGAAGTGGAGCTGCCGGGATTAGAACCAGCGGCCATATGGGATCAAGGCAAGGACCTTAGCCACTAGGCCACGCTGCCGAGCCCCCACTAATTTTTGTTTTTAAAGATGTATTTATTTTACTTGAAAGAGTTATGCAGAGAGATGGAGAGAGAGATCTTCCATCCATTGGTTCAATCCCCAAATAGCTGTAATGGCCAAGCTGGGCCAGTCTGAGGATAGGAGCCAGGAGCCTACTCTAGGTGTCTCATGTGGATGCAGAGGCCCAAGGACTTGGATCATCCTGTACTGCATTCCCAGTCCACAAGCAGGCAGCTGGATCATAAGTGGAACAGCCAGGACTAGAACTGGCACCCATATGGAATACTGGCAGAGGATTAGCCTGTTACATTGTTACACTGGCCTCTCCATTTACTTTTTAAAAATATTCATTTGAAAGGCAGAATGAGAAAGAGAGAGATTCTCTGGTTTCCCACAAGGCCATCTTCCACTGCCTTCCCAGGAGCATTTGTGCCTGTAGTGATGGCATCCCATATGGATTCCAGTTTTTGCCCCAACTGCTCCACTTCTGGATCAGCTCCCTGCCCATGGACTGGGAAAGCAGCAGATATTAGCTCAGGTTCTTGGGCCCCTGCACCCACATAGAAAACCCAGGAAAACCTCCTGGCTTTGGATCAGCTCAGCTCTGGCCACTGTGACTACTTGGGGAGTGAGCCAGCAGTTAGTTAATTTTTCTTTCTGTCTCTCCTTTCTGTAGATTTGACTTTTCAATAAAAGTAATTATTTTTTTTTAAAGAAAGCTGTTAGATATGTTGATCAAGGATGTTGTGCAAAATTACTTAAAAAAAAATCTAAGAATTCAATGAACCTGTCAAGTTTGGGGACCTCTGTCCTAGATGAAGAAAGGAAGGGATCTGGTGTGCTGTGTTGGGTCTCAGCCCTGCCTTCTCTCAACTCAACAAGTACCCTGACTTCCTAATGGATTCTTCACCATTCTTTCTGGGAAGCTCCAACATTATTTTAGTAGTCCAGGGTGGTCCATATGGGTTCACAAGCTGTTAGGGAGCCTGTAGGGACAGGGCACAATGGTTAGGGTTGGTGGCAGAAGCTTGGAAGAGAGGTCAGCAGAGGAGGGAATGGTGGCTGCGGACAGCAGGGTTCCTTCCAGGTTGCCTCCTAGGTGCACCTGCATCTCCCGCTGGGCCAGCTTGATGCTCACAGACTCGCGTCGGCAAGCCCCCCGGAGGCCACACCGGGTCTGCCGGACTGGGCAGACGTCTCCTGGTCACTAGATCCCCCGGGGTGAGAGTGGGCAGGTACAGCTAGGGCCCCTCGCAGCTCCAAGTCCCGCCTGATTTCTTCCCCGCCCCTCCCGGCCCGCATTCTAAGTGTAGGCAGGCGCCGCCCGCCGAATGAATAGTGCAGAACCCGTGGGTCCCTGGCTCCCTGGCTCATGCATTAAAGATGTGTAGGCTCCGGGACTGTGGTGCCACAAACATGAAGACAAATTTTTAATCCCGAGTAGGAAGGCGCCGGGAGATGGGGGGCCGCCGGAGAAAAATGAATTAGGTTTTTATTATGTGTTTTATTATGCTGTAATTGAACAGGATTAGGTAAGAATACAATATATTTCTGATGCGGCTGGAGGCGGCGGGGGCAGGAGAGAGAACCCATACAGAAGCCGGACCCGCGGAACGCAGGGGCTCTTGGGGGAGGGCGGAAGAGGTTGAGGGGGATCCAGCTCTCCCTGTAGAGCCCCGCCCACCCAGTCCCTCGACAATGTGGGTCAGAATGGGGGCGGAAGTGGGAGTGACCGCACTGAGACCATGGGGTTAGCCTCAGGTCTTGGTAGCATAGCCTGGAGTTTGGGGCATCCGCGTAAGTAGGAGGGTTGTGGGGATGGCGTGGGTGAGCTTAGAAACCCATCTCAGAAGGAAAACTGAGTCAATAGAGAAGGCAGAGGATGCTGACTGGACACTCTAGATGGTGAAGCCCAAGGAGCTCACACTTGATGCGGGCATCTCTGCCCTGCACACGTGGGCACAGGCCTTGGAGGTTAGCAGACATTTCGGAACGCCCACTTTGTGCTGGGGGCCCTGGGATCTCAGACCCTCCTCCCATTCCATCCGATGCCTCCCACCCCTTGAAAGATCTGAGTCTAAGCAGGCCTGAGTGGACACCCTCAGCACTGTGCCCTCCAGAGACCTCCGGAGATACCTGGCACCATGTGGGCTCGCAGCTGAGAGGGGTCGAGGGGGCGCAGTTCCCTCTGGTCCTGGCACTGCCTTCCTCTTGGCGCTCGCAGCTCGGGTTGGCTGGGGCCCGTAGGCTTCATTAGAGGGCCGCCAACAGTTCCGCCCCTCACCTGCCGCGACGCCCAGCGCTCTCTCTCTCCGCCGGGGACCGGCTCCTGGCGGTGATGAAGAGGCCCATTAGCCGCTTCTACCTTTAGGGCGGACTGGGCCACTCTCTCCACCTCTCAATTAGGACAGTAGAACCCGTCAACGAAGATTAATAGTTGCCCAGCTCCGGGGCAGGGAGATGAGCCCAGATTTGGCAGCGGCGCCGCTGGCTCGGCACAGGCCAGCCCCACCCGGGCAGGCGCGCCACCTGCGGCCTTTCCACCCTGCCCCCTCGGTTGCTCTCAGGTGAATCCGGGAGAATTGGGGAGACTCACTCAGTGCTACCCGCTGAGTCTCCACTCTGGGTGCGCGCTGAGAGGTCAGGCCAGGTCCCAGTGCAAGTGAAGCAAGGTGCCCCTTCCCCTCCCCTTCCCTCCCCGCGTTTTACCAAAGGCTTCAGACCTGAAATCACGAAAGGCCCACTGCTTCCTCCCATAGGCTTCCTTGACCCCACCTGCCTCAAGACGCCTCCTCCTCTCTATCTCATCCAGTCTCACTGCAGCGTATAAACCATCTTTATGAGTTGGCCTTAATTCGTAGCAGCCTATCCCTGCGATCCTTCCCGGCCATGGGGCTGTGGGCTCCAGGGCCAAGCGGCCAGCGTTTTACTTACTCACCTGGGCTCTGGTGTACTTCTCTGCCTGTGGACAGAAGCAGCTGCTTCCTGGGCAAGCTCCTCCCCCTCCCACCCTTATTAAGCAACACCTGCACTCCGTCTTCTAATTTATAATCGGGATTTATTATTTCTGGGATTACCAGCTCCATGTCTTGTCCCCTCTGAGGTGGCCAGCTCCTGGGGGTGGGGGCAGGTGGATTGGGACACTCAACTGCACACCCAAGAGCTCCCCTGCCCCCAGTTGGGTGCTTGACTGTTGAATCTGTAGGGCCGTTCCACCCCCATTCTTTGGAGGACTCTGTGGCCTAGGGAAGCAAGTGACTTGCCTACAATCACACAGCCAGCTAGAAGCAGAGCCAGGGTGAATACTGACACCCAAGAAAGTGCCTGTGGTTTCTGAAGTTTTTAAGTCCCATCTGTAGGTAGAGTGGTCCCAGGTAGCTCTAGCTTTAGGGATAGCAGTGAAACAGATTCAAACCTTTCCCTTCTCTTCTGGGTGCGGTGTTGGGGCCAAGGCAAACTCTTCAACAGGCGAGAATCCCACTCCCTTTCTTTTCCTCTCCTGTCTGAGAAGTGAACAGTCTCTCTGATCGCCTGCTTCCTCTGAAGAAAGCATCAGGTGAAAAGACTGGGGGCCAGAAGGAAAGATAAAGTCCTCGGGGTGGGGGAAGAGCGCTTTTGCTTTATTTGACACACCCCTGGCGTGGCCTCCCTCAAACACGCTTAGTCTGGAGGAGAGGGGTGGAGGCGAGATCGATACATCACCGGGCTTCGACGACGGCAGGTTTCACCTTGCAAATAATGGGGTGAGCAGCGGCAAACCCCTCCCCGACAGGGCGGGCTCCCCGGCCTTAATGAGATAATCAATACTTGTTCACGGCTTAATTTCCATCTAATTGCTCTTTAACGACGCCGGATAATGGGCCGCCTCCTGTGAGGAGGGAGCTGGCTGGGAATCCGACCCGCCTCGGACTCCCGTGTTCCCTCCCGCGGGCGGCGCGCCCTGGAGCAGGTGGGAAGGGGGAGCCTGGCGCGCGCGCTCACCAGCGTGGCTGCGGCTTCCTCCACCATCTTCCCGACCCGGCCCCGCCGCCTGCCTGCTGAACTCTCCGACTCCACATGAGGGCGCTCCAGGCCTTTGATGCGGGCTCCTGGCCAAGGCTCCCATACTTCGGGCTCTGGAGCTTCTCACTGGATGGGCTGAGTGGAACTGCGCGCTTTTGGCAAAGTTCTTTCTCTTCTCCCCTCCCTCACTGCGCACTGCAGTTCCCGAGCGGAGGACTCAAAGAGCCACCTAATCTCCACTCACCACACCTCCAGCTACCCTTAGCCAGACAGGTCCGTGCCAACAGCGTTAGCCCTTGTTTCATTGCCCACCTGTGCCCCTCTCAGCACAGATGTGGGTAGAGGTTCTCTCCCAGAGGGTCTGGAATGGCCTGTCCCCAATTAATCTCTCTTTCTCCTCCCCTCGAGGACAATCCGGGCACATTTAAGCCTCAGATGACCGGGTGCTCCATTTCCCCCATCACTTCCCACCTTCTGCTCTGTTGCCATCTGGGTGGGCACACACCTGCGTGCTGGTTCTGGAACGTGGAGCAGCTTCTGTAGTGCTGACTCCAGCTGCAGTAAAGTGAACCTTACAATACCCTAGTCATGGTTCTGGGACAGCTTGATGGTTGCAATCCTGCTTTGCACCTCCGTGGTGTCAGGGTCAAATCTTACCCGGGGTGGCCCTGGGCAAACATGCCTGCAGGTCTGAACCTTAGTAATCTCAGTTCAAATATAAGGTGAGGGCTGGGCAACTGTTGCAGCAATTAAGGCCTTGGCCCAGCTCAGCACCTTAACATCCACATCCACATTAGAGTGCTCAGGTTTTGCCCCAGCTCCACTTCTGGTCTCAGCTTCCTGCCAGTGCACACCCTGGGAGGCAGGTGATGGACAGTTGCCACCTACCTAGGTAGCTCAGAATGAATTCCTACCTTCTGGCTTCAGCCTGGCCCAGCCTCGCCTGTAGGAATTTACAGAGTGAATCAGCACATGGAACTACTCTTTTTCATATTTCTTCTCCGCCTTTCAAATAAGAAATCAAAATTTCAAAGTTTTATTTAAAAAAAAAAAAGCCTATTTATAAGAATATGTGAGCCTGGGCCTGGCACGATAGCATAGTGGTTAAAGTCCTTGCCTTGAACACAGCAGGATCCCATATGGGCACCGATTCTAATCCCGGCAGCTCCTTTTCCCATCCAGCTCCTTGCCTGTGGCCTGGGAAAGCAGCCAAGGATGGCCCAAAGCCTTGGGACCCTGCACCCGCGTGGGAGACCCAGATGAATCTCCTGGCTCCTGGCTTTGGATCAGCTCGGCTCTGGCCATTATGGCCACTTGGGGTGTGAGTCAACAGATGGAAGATCTTCCTCTCTGTCTCTGCTCCTCTCTGTATATCTGCCTTTCCAATAAAAATAAAAATAAATCTTTTTAAAAAATATATTAAAAAAAGAATATGTGAGCCTAAAATGAGCTCTCATGTGTACACTCTGGCAGCACCTTGTAGACAGTGGTATTGAGAAGGAGCTGTTAGGACAAAGCAGGAATTACATAATCAAGGGACCATGGCAGGCAGGAAGCTGAAGGGAGGGAAGCAGGCCAGGCGGGGACAGCAGTGGGTAAGCTGCCAGCTCTATCAAAAGAGCAGCCAGTGCTCACGGTTGAATTTGGCTAGGTGACCAGATGCTCTGTTTCTATAGGTTACTTGCTTTCAGAAGCCTGCCAGATTGGCATGATGGCTCAATTGGCTAAACCTCCCCCCTTCAAGTGCTGGGATACCATATGGGTGCCAGTTCATGTCCCACCTGCTCCACTTCCCTTCCAGCTCCCTGCTTGTGGCCTGGGAAAGCAGTAGAAGCTGGCTCAAAGCCTTGGGACCCTGCATCTGCATGGGAGACCCAGAGGAGGCTCCTGCCTTCCGATCAGCTCAGCTTCAGCCATTGAAACCACTTGGGAAGTGAACCAGCAGATAGAGAATATTTCTCTCTATTTCTCTTTCTCTCTGTTAATCTGCCTTTCCAATAAAAATAAATAATTTAAGGAAAAAAAAGCAACAGCAGCAGCCTGTCAACATCAGGCGTATTCCTGATTTTTTTTCACTTCCCACCATTCTATTGCAACACTAGGAGAAGCTTGGGCCCTGTCAAGGCCTCTCTAAACAACTTGGCTTGATCATTCTTGGCCCCAATTTTAGATTTTTATATAAAACTTCTCAGCATTTAAACATTGGCCATGAGTGAAAAATCTAAAAAAACGTTGTGCCAAAAAACTACATGTCTGAAGGCTGAATCCTGCCTTGTTTCCCAGAAGCAGATGAAGTGCAGCTGGGTTGTGGCCCTGGTTAAGCTGAGAATGCAAACCTGGATTTTAAGTCAAACCAAGAATGTCTCCTGGGCTGTGTCACAGTAGCTGGCACTGTGGCAGGTATGGCACCTCACACAGATGGTGCTTGTGGGTAGGTTGGTGTTACCAGCACATGGCATGTAAGAGCTGGGTCACAGCAGCCTGCGAAACATTCAAGGTTTTTGTTTGTTTTAATAATTATCTTGAGAGACACAGAGTTCCCATCTGCTATTTCACTCCCCCAGAGGCCTGCATGTGGCTGGGGCAGAGCTGAAGTGAGAAGCAGGGAGCTCACCCCTGTTCTCCCACGTGGGTGACAGGAGCCAGCTACTTGCATCCTTACCTGGTGTCTCCTTCCACATCAGCAGGAAGCTGGAGTCAGAGGCGTAGCTGGAGTTGAACCCAGGAACTTGCGTGTGGAACATAAGTGTCTTAGCTGCTGGCCCAAACCCCCAACCCAGTCCTTTCTCAGTGCTCCAGAAGGAGTGTCACAACAGGTTAAGTCCCAAGACCCAGCAGATCTCAATACCTAGTTTGTAGTTTCATATTTATTTTTTGAGATGTATTTCTTATTTATTTTTATTGGAAAGGTAGAATTACAGAAAGAAAGAGATGCAGAAAAAAAGATCTTCCATCTGCTAGTTCACTGCCCAAGTGGTCACAATGGCAGGAGCTGAACCAATCCAACGCCAGGAGCCGGGAGCCTGCTCTGTGTCGCCCATGTGGGTACAGGGTCCCAAAGCTTTGGGCCGTCTTCCACTACTTTCCCAGGTCACAAGCAGGGAGCTGGATGGGAAGTAGAGCAGCCAGAACCTGAACTGGCACCCATATGGGATCCCAGCATGTGTAAGGCGAGGATTTAGCCAATGAGCCATTGCACCGGGTCCCCATATTTCTTATCTTTTCTTTTCTTTCTTTCTTTCTTTCTTTCTTTCTTTCTTTCTTTCTTTCTTTCTTTCTTTCTTCCTTCCTTCCTTCCTTCCTTCCTTCCTTCCTTCCTTCCTTCCTTTCTTTCTTTCTTTCTTTCCTTCTTTTTCTTTTTCTTTTCTTTTCTTTTCTTTTAATAAATGCCACAGCCTGTGATACCAGCATCCCCTATGGGTGCCAGTTTGTGTTAGGCTGCTCCACTTCTTTTGTTTTTAAAGATTAATTTATTTTTATTGCAAAGTCAGATATACATATAGAGAGAGGAGAAGAGACAGAAATATCTTCCGTTCAATGATTCACTCCCCAAGTGACCACAATGGCTGGAGCTGCGCCGATCCAAAGCCAGGAGCCAGGAGCTCTTCTGGGATTCCACATGGGTGCAGGGTACCAAGGCTTTGGGCCATCCTCAACTGCTTTCCCAGGCCACAAGTAGAGAGCTGGATGGCAAACAGGGCTGCCAGGATTAGAACCAGTACCCATATGGGATCCTGGCGTTCAGGGTGAGGATTTTAGCTGCTAGGCCATGACGCCAGCACCCCTCCCCCTCATTTCTTTATAAATTAAAAAAAAAAGGTAGTTACTTGAAAGGGAGAGAAAGAATTTCCCATGTATTGGTTCAGTCCTCAAATGCCTGAAATCGTTAGGACTTGGACAAGTTGAAGCCAAGAGTAAGGAAGACAATCCAAGTCTCCCATGGACACATGGGTGGCAGAGCCCCAACTACTTGAACTACCTACCACCTGTTGCCTTCCAGGATGGGCGTTAACAGGAAGCTGCAGCCGAAGAAGAATCATTGTGCCTTTAAATTCCCACACCCATGTGGGATCCGTATGTTCCAAGAGGTGACAATTGCTATGTTAAACACCCGCCCCTACCCTGTGTTCTAAGAGCTAAGGATTAAAAATGAGATGTGAGCAAGGATACTTTTCACTGCAAACATGGTTTAGAGGTCCAGATCTCTTTCTGTTTGTTTGTTTTAATAATTATCTTGAGAGACACAAGGTCTTGCTGGGGCTCTCTAGAAGATAACTTTTTCTCTTAAGAGAGGTGTCTCTTAAGGTGTTTCTCCTGTGAGGCAAAGGCTTGGGTACAGGTAGTGTATTTGGGAGGTTGTCCCCAGAAGACATGGTGAGAGGGAGCAGAAACATAAAGGGTGCATTAGAGAATGAAGCGAGGAAATTGCGGTTTCCTCTCACTGGACTCCTCTGCAAATCTTTGTAGACTATGCTTCACAATTATCTTGTTGAAAGACAAGGTGGGGCCTGGTGCCATGACCTAGTGGCTAAAGTCCTTGCCCTGAACGTGCCGGGATCCCATATGGGTGCCGGTTCTGGTCCCGGCAGCTCCACTTCCCATCCAGCTCCCTGCTTGTGGTCTGGGAAAGCAGTTGAGGACGGCCCAAAACCTTGGTACCCTGCACCCGCATGGGAGACCTGGAGAAGGTTCCTAGCTCCTGGCTTCAGATCAGCGCAGTACCGGCCGTTGTGCTCAATTGGGGAGTGAAGCATCGGACGGAAGATCTTCCTCTCTGTCTCTTCTCCTCTCTGTATATCTGACTTCGTAATAAAAAAAAAAAAAAAAAATCTTTTAAAAAAGAAAGAAAGACAAGGCAGCCAGGATGTCTCCACCAACTTCATCCCCAAGGATGGGCCTCGCTCCTGAGCTCTGTGGCACAAGGATGGGCCTCGCTCCTGAGCTCTGTGGCAGTTCTGGCCCATCCTGCATGCCAGCCAAGCTCATTCTGGGGGCCAGACAACCGCCCAAGGCTGTGAAACTTATGGATTGGCATGGGCACCATCTGCAGGTAGCCTTAGTGAGAACCCAGAAAAGTGATGGGCACTTCCCCTGTGTGCTGTGGATAGACTCATGGCCCAGGGTGACCACTCCTTGGTTATGGGATTAACTCCCAAGCCGAGGCAATGAAAGGTTTCTTTGGGATGTGAGGCATATAGATGCCTTGCTGGGAGCTGTTTGCATGGCCTTCTTCCCTGGCTGCTTGGAAGAGGACTGTCAGGCTTGGAGATTCTGGAGTGAGGTTCAGGAGCGGGTCTAGAGCAGAGACAGGAACCTGGGTGGCAGCCGGAAGGCAGGAGCAGTCACTGCATAGGTGTGAGCAGAAGTCATTTCAGCAACCTTACTTACAGAGGCCTGTCAGCAAGTAGCAAGTGCAAGGAAGGATAAGGTGGGATCACATCTTCCTTATGAGTCTGCCTACTGAGAAGTGGACTTGGACTTCAATCAGTGGCTCTCTACCCATGCCCACAGCTTTCCCAGCATGGAGACGCCCAGGGTGCCAAGATGAGAGTGTATTCAGCTATTACAACTGGCTGCTTTTCCAATCACTGCCTTTTGATCATAGTAACTTAAAAACAAACTCATGTATTACATGACATTCTGTATCAGTACCGATTCTGCTGGCTTTTTTTTGGTGTCTGCCTTAGCCTGTCTAACCCACAAAAGACCCATTTACTCACCTTGTGGTTACACAAACCCATATGTGTTATACATTAGTTACACAAATACACAAGTGACACAAAAACTGGTGAAATTGGAGTATGAGCCACTGTTTACTTAATAATATAATAGTAATATGGTTTTCTTGGTTTTGCAAGATGATATCAATCAGTTGGGTGAGGGGTACATGGGAAATTTCTATTAGTTTTTGCAACTTTTTTGCAAGTCTAAAGTTATTTCAATAAAAGGTTTAAGAATCCCAGGGAGAGGGCCCGGTGGCGTGGCCTAGCGGCTAAAGTCCTCGCCTTGAACGCCCCGGGATCCCATATGGGCGCTGGTTCTAATCCCGGCAGCTCCACTTCCCATCCAGCTCCCTGCTTGTGGCCTGGGAAAGCAGTTGAGGACGGCCCAATGCATTGGGACACTGCACCCGCGTGGGAGACCTGGAAGAGGTTCCAGGTTCCCAGCTTCGGATCAGCGCGCATACCGGCCCGTTGCGGATCATTTGGGGAGCGAAGCATCAGATGGAAGATCTTCCTCTCTGTCTCTCCTCCTCTGTGTATATCTGGCTGTAATAAAATGAATAAATCTTTAACAAAAAAAAAAAAAAAAGAATCCCAGGGAAAAAGGCTGGTGCTGTGGTGCCACAGGTTAACCTGCCACCTGTAGCACTGGCATCCCACATGAGTACTAGGCTGCAGTCTTGGCCACTCCATTTTTCATCCAGCTCCTTGCCTAAGCAGAAGACGGTCCAAGTGCCTGCCTGAGCCCCTGCCACCCACATGGGAGGCCAAAATGGAACTCTTGGCCCCTGGATACCAAGTGTTTGGAAGAATGTGGCATAATGAGAACTCTCATATCTGCTGGTGATTAAGTAAATCGATACAGTCACTTTGGGAAAAAGGTTTGGTACTATCTTCTGAAGTTGTTTGATTCATATGGCATGAAGAACCCATTTCGCTTCTAGGTATGCCCCAGTGTAAGTGTTACAAACAGGTGAAATGAGGGCACAGAGATGGAAGGAGCTGCCTACATGGGGTGAGAGAGAATAGCCGAGAAGGATGAAAATACAGTTTATGGGCCTGACACCATAGCCTAGTGGCTAAAGTCCTTGCCTTGCATGCTCCAGGATCTCATTTGGGCACCGATTCTAACCCCACTTCCCATCCAGCTTCCTGCTTGTGGCCCGGGAAAGCAGTTGAGGACGGTCCAAAGCCTTGGAACCCTGCACCCGCATGGGAGATCTGTAAGAGGCTCCTGGCTCCTGGCTTTGGATGGGCTCAGTTCTGGCCATTGTGGCCGCCTGGGAGTGAATCAGCACACGGAGGATCTTCCTCTCTGTCTCTCTTCATCTCTGTATATCTGCTTTTCCAATAAAAAGAAATCTTTAAAAAAAAATACAATTTGTAACAATCAATTGAGGTAAGTATCCACGCTGTGTGGCTTTCTTCCTGTTTACTTCATAAGAAAAAATCTTTAGAAAGATACTACCTATAGCATGATTTAAACATCCTTCTATTAATGCAATGTTTCCCAACTCATCAGGTTGGATGGAGCGAGCATCCTCACCTGAAGCGCAGATGGGATGCTGGGGGTTGGCAGGATTAAGAGGGAGGTGTTGCCTCCTGAAATACTTGCTTAGTGTTTCATCTTACCTGCCTATTCCAGCTTTCTCCTTTTGCCTCCACATTCTCACTTATCTGCCAAAAAGAGCCTTTATGTACTCTTTATTATGAAAAACAATTTTTACAAAATAAAGGAATCGTGAACATTATTCTCAACCCTCACATTCCCATGGGATGCTTATTGATGATTGTAGTTGCGATCCAAATCTGAATAATTCTCCTCCTAACCTTGTTTGCCTACACGTATTTTTCATTTGGCCTGAGTTTACCTATTTATCAAAGTGGGTAGCTATAGCACACTCCATCTTCATTATCCACACAGAGCCTTCTCAATTGAGTCGATTTTAGCATCCACAGGAAGCACCATGGCTCTGTGTCTGTCTCTACAGGTCAGTATGGACCATTTTTTAATTTTTTTTTAATTGGAAAGGTGTATATGCAGATAGGAGGAGAGACAGAGAGGAAGATCTTCTGTCCAATGGTTCACTCCCCAAGTGACTGGGACGGCTGGAGTTGAGCCAATCTGAAGCCAGGAGCCAGGAGCTCTTCCAGGTCTCCCACACAGGTGCAGCGTCCCAAGGTTTTGGGCTGTCCTCGACTGCTTTTCCAGGCCACAGGCAGGGAGCTGGACAGGGTTGCCGGGATTAGAACCGGCACCCATATGGGATCCTGGCGCATGCAAGGTGAGGATTTTAACCACTAGGCCATGGCGCCAGGGCCTGGACCATTTGTTTTGCTTCAAGGTTACACACTGCACTGCTTTCAGAAGCTGTGTGACAACAGGGTTTCTCAAACAACAAAATGGCCTTTTTCATCCTGTCACTACACTGCCCAGCTATTTCTTGGATCAAGGGCTGAAAGAAAGTAAATATGTGACAATCCGAGCACTCCAGCCTGATTGCTAGTGGAAAGCATACAGCATTCTACACCTTCTGTGATCATCGGATAGAAGAGCTTTCTCTTTCTCTCCTTCTCTCTGTATATGATTTTCCAATACAAAAAAAGATTTGGGGCCCGGCGGCGTGGCCTAGCGGCTAGGGTCCTCGCCTTGAAAGCCCCGGGATCCCATATGGGCGCTGGTTCTAATCCCAGCAGCTCCACTTCCCATCCAGCTCCCTGCTTGTGGCCTGGGGAAGCAGTCGAGGACGGCACAAGGCTTTGGGACCCTGCACCCGCGTGGGAGACCCGAAGAGGTTCCTGGTTCCCGGCTTCGGATCGGCGCATACCGGCCCGTTGCGGCTCACTTGGGGAGTGAAGCATCGGATGGAGGATTTGATCCCCAAAGTCTTATGCAGAAGGTTCTGTGGATGGAAACAATCCAGCTGAAAGGTGGAATTCCTGAGAAGCGATGCAACTGGGTTAGGTTCTGAAGGTGGAGCCCATGATGGAATCATCGTGGATAGGTAACGCAGGACACACAGTTCCTCTTGCCCCATGATGTTCTGCCTCAGTGCATTTGAAGATATGGGAATGTGTCCAGATTTCATATATTTTTTAATATTCCATTTTATTTATTTGGACTGCAGAGTTAGGAAGAGAACTTTCACCTGATCTGCTGGTACACTCCCCAGATGGACTTCATGGTGGGGAAGTGGGAGTAGGGCCAGGCCAAAGCCAGGAGCTTCTTTCAGGCTTCCCACATAGATGGCAGGGACCTAAGCACTTGCCCATTTACAGGGAGCTGGATCAGAAGTGGTGCCCACGTGGGATGCCTGTATCTTCCTAGGGTAAAATCTCTACTTAATAAAAGCAGAGCCCCATACAGGGTCAGCATCCCTGGCCTGGGGTCCCAGGTTTGCACGGAGTGTCGGGTCATCAGCCGCATGCCCGCCAGAGGGCGCTCGTCCCCTGTCTATACCGCTCATTCCATCAACAACTCAGAAGAAAACCCAAGTTAAACAGGGACACTCAGGAAACGTCTTTCACATTTAATCCACAAATATTGACGGAGAATTTACTGTGCCTCCAGTCGCGGGGCTGGGACCATAAGATAAAGTGGAGAGTTAGGCACGATTCCCGCTTCTCCAAAGCCAAGACAGAAAGCAAACAACTGGCTATAATCAAGTGGGATAAGGATCGGCTGCGGGTCCTAAGACCCCCGTCGCTTCCACTCGGCCTCAGGGCGGCCATCTCGGCCCTAGGGCGTCTGGCCGGTCAGCGCCAGGGACTTCCCCTCCCGCGCCTGTTCTAAGCTTTCAGCGGCTGCTTCCCGCCGCAGGCCGACCCTTCAGGGTCCCTCGAGGCCAACGACGCGGGGTGACCCGCGGCGGGCGGCCGCAGCAGGTTTCTGCCAGCGTCTCCCCCGCCCCGGTTTAAAGCCCGCGGGCTTTTCCTGCTCTGCATTCCTAGATTTCCTGTTCCAACTCTCGCGACAGTTTGAGGATTCGCGTGAAGTGCCCGTTTCGTCGCACTTTGGTTTAAGCCGCCGAACACGGTTTTTTGCCCTGGCCCGTCTCGTCAGTGATCTTCCGGCCAGAATGGGGTCTCTGCAGCTCAGGAACCCCCAAATGCCTGGGCTCGGCCGAGTTCAGGGGCGGAGTTGGCGGGGAGGGAGGTGTTTGTTCTGGAAGGACCAGTGCGCATGCGGCAGCGGCCCGGCTGAGCTGGACCGAGCCTGACTTAGAACCGCCGCCTCCCTGGCTGCCAATGGCGGTTTCCGTTTCCTTACCAACTTGACCGCGGCTCGGCTTCCTCGAGCCTTGGAGATAGGCGGACGGGCAGGCCGGGGCGGGGCCTCCAGCAAGTCTCCTCTCCGCCCCCGGAGTGCCACGGTGGCGCTGGGGGCGGCTGCGGAGACCGAGTGCCCCGGGCCCTGCAAGCCTCGCCAGCACAACCCTGTAATCCCGACCCTGCGCGACGGCCGCCCGAAAGGCGCCCCGCCTGCTTCTCGGCTGCGGCCGCCGGCCGGCTCCCACCTCTAATCACCCGGCCGTCTGGGGGCTGGAGCTCCTGCCAGATGTGGGGTGGGAGGGAAGAAGCTGGTGCGACCGGGAAAGGCAGACGCAAACGCTGGGTCTCTGGGCCTTGGCCAAGGAGCAGGGGGCCGGGGGCAAGGCTTGCAGGGGCCCCCTTTTCCTCCTCGGAAAGCCTGCCCTGGGCTTCTGGGCGACACCACCAGTGGTTAGCCCTGCCCTCCCTCCCCCTCCCAGGAGCGCCCATATGTCAACAAAATGACTTGGCACCGGATCTCCAACCGCCTTCCCATTATGCAGCCACTCTAGCTGGCCCCAGGGACTGTGAAGTCAGATGGACGGGCCTAGCCTCTCAGCCAACCTCGAAGCTCCCCAGCCACCCCTGCTCCGGTCTCCGCTCCTCAGCCCTTCCCTCCCTCCCTCCCTCACAGTGGCTGCTCCTCCGGTTAGGGCTCCAGAGCTCTCCTTGGGATTTTGAGATTTTGGGTCAGGGGAAATGGCCAGAAAAGGGTCCCCTGCGGCTGCATAAAACCCGCAGCCTCTCAACTAGGGGAAGGCGGGTGCGACCTCGAGGGGCGGGGAGAGGGGGCGGAGGCACCGTCGAGTGACTCCAAGTTGTGGGTTCTCGCCTAGAGCCTCCGGCCAGCCCCCTTCGCACACAGGGTGCCTCTACATTTTTCGCCACCGCCTGCTGGGCACCGCAATCAGGGGTCTATTCCTGCCCGGATATCAGGTGAGCGCCCTGGCATCCAGGCTATACAGGAGAGGCACCACTGCCCACCTTCTCCATTAGCCAACTTTCCCTGGATTTGTCCACTCCCATGCATCTCTGGGGGCTAGGAGGGTCAGAACCGGGTGACATCCGTGGTTGTTGGTATGTTAGTGTGGGCTTGAACGTGGTCTCTGTGTCTTCCAAGCTCCCATCCCCAATAGCCCAATCAATTGCCAATCGCATCACAGGATAATCCTGAGTGACTCTGGGGGTTTTAATGTTAAGGGTGGGAGTGAGAAGGCTGCTTAACTCCAAGATCTTGGAGAAGAGGGGGCTGTGCTAAGGCCGAGCAATGAGGGTGGTCTTAAGGCCCTGGCATTGTTTCTGACCGCTGGGTCTGGCCTCCCTTCCTAGCTGGACGCCGCTGATGCTCCACGCGCTGGCTCGCAGGGACTCCTGGTGAAGCCATGCCGCAGCCGCCTGCTGCTCTAGCCTTGACATTGCCCCTGCTGCTCCTGGTAGTGCTGGTGCAGATTCTGTCCCCGGCAGGCGGGAGACCATCCCCTAGCCCGGACTACCTGCAGCGCGGCTGGCTGCGGCTGCTGGCTGAGGGCGAGGGATGTGCGCTCTGCCGGCCGGAGGAGTGCGCCGAGCCGCGGGGCTGCCTGGCGGGCCGGGTGCTGGACGCGTGCGGCTGCTGCTGGGAATGCGCCAACCTGGAAGGCCAGCTCTGCGACCTAGACCCCGGCGCTCATTTCTACGGGCGCTGCGGGGAGCAGCTCGAGTGCCGGCTGGACGGTGACCTGAGCCGCGGAGAGATGCTGGAGCCGCTGTGTGCCTGCCGCTCGCAGCGGCCGCTTTGCGGCTCCGACGGCCGCACCTACGCCCAGATCTGCCGCCTTCAAGAGGCTGCCCGCGCTCAGCCGGACGCCAACCTCACCGTGGCGCACCCAGGGCCCTGCGAATCGGGTATGCGCGGCTTGGGGGTCACTCTCCCCAGCACCCGGACTTCCTAACGCCGGACAGTATTGAATTCTGGCCTGCAGAACGACTATAATGTGGCCAGGAAGGGTCTTGCCTCGGGCATACAACGCTGTGCTGTACTTTGAGGGCCCTCAAAGGCCGCCCTCTGAAGGTGTATGGCCACCTGCTGGCGCTGAGCCCCGGGAAAGCACTAGAACCAGCGAGCAGGGGCCAGCTTTCTGAGGCAGCAGGCATATAGTCAAGGGAGAGAGGGAAAATACCCCCAGATTTCGCCCGGGGCAGCAGGTTCCTATGCGACGCAATCAGGCTGTGTGTGTGTGTGAAGGGGGAGGGAGATTCTGAGCAAGATCAGCCAACCCAGCAGCTCTTTTCTCTAGCGTCTGGGGGACCAGAGAAGGGGGCAGTTGTTCCAGCTCTCCCTCCCCACATCCCAGGGGCCCGGGGCATTCAGATCTCCAGTTCTCTCTGGCAGCTTTAGTAGCTTTCACTTCCTGAGCCCCAGTTCCAAGTCTGGCTTGGCTGAGGCTTCCAGGAAAACAAACCCTTCCATCCCCACGGGGGTCCCAACAAACTCACCACCCCTACCGGCTTCAGGTTTCCTGCTGGCTTTCCAGATCTGGTTTCAGGTTCTCCTCAGTTGCCCTGTGGATTCCCCAGGGGTGGGTGTGTGTGTGTGTGTGTGTGTGTGGTGGGGGAGGGCCTGGTTAGAGAAGGGGGTGTTGGTTAAAAACACAGCAGGGAAGGGGCCCCTCTGGGGGGGTGGAATAGGGATAGAGGAGCAGTCTGGGACAGAGTGTGGCAGCCAAGCCAGGGTGTAGGTGCCCATGCTTGCTTGTTTGTGCACCGTGTCCTCATGGCGTGTGTGCATGTGCATGCATGTGTAATCCCCCCCCCCCGTGTCTGTGCTCACACCCTGTGTGTGTGGAGAGCCCTGTTTGGGTGTGCACAAGTGTATCTGTTGTAGCTTGTCCAGGGACGTGCCTTTCCCTCCGTGTGCCTTGTGTCCCCTCACAGGCTCCTATGTCTTGCTGTGCAACGCCCCCCCATGCCATCCTGCCTCAGGCCTCCTGCCTCTGTTCCCCTAGAGCCCCAGATCGTGTCGCAGCCACACAACATCTGGAACGTCACCGGGCAGGACGTGATCTTCGGCTGCGAGGTGTTTGCCTATCCCATGGCCTCCATCGAGTGGCGGAAGGATGGCTTGGACGTCCAGCTGCCAGGGGATGACCCCCATGTCTCCGTGCAGGTAGGCGCAGGCAGCAGAGACCTGCTTCTGGCAACCCCCTTGCCCCAAAGGCCTTTTCTGATGCCTCATCTGGCTCCAGTTTAGGGGAGGCCCCCAGAGGTTTGAGGTGACTGGCTGGCTGCAGATCCAGGCTGTGCGCCCCAGTGATGAGGGCGTGTACAGGTGTCTCGCCCGAAACGCCCTGGGTCAGACTGAGGCCCAGGCTATGCTGACAGTGCTCACACCAGGTAAGGGGTCCTGGGGCTTCAGGGAGGGTCTGGCTAAGGGCCCTTGAGTGTGTGTGTGCGTGCACGCGTGTGTGCACATGAGTGCTGCAAGTGCTGCCCCATGGAGGGGGACGTGGGCGCTCCAGCCTCTCTCTCCTGCTCCCTCTTCTCTGTGCAGACCAGCTGAACTCCACAGGCTTCTCCCAGCTGCCACCACTGAGCCTGCTCCCTGAGGAGGCCGCCGAGAGTGAAGAGAGCGATTACTACTAAGTGCAGAGCCCGGGGGTGGCGGGTGGGAGTGGGTGTGGGGGTCAGCTCTGTTCTGGAAGAGATTCAGAAATGGGGTGTAGGTTCCTGCACAGCTTGCTGTGAGACTCTTCCTAAAAGGCAGTCCTGAAGTGGCAGCAGGGGAGGAAGGCTGCAAAGGGTCCTGGCAGGAGATCTCACCTAGTCTCAGTTTACTTCTTTCCCCAAGTTTCCCCTGTCTCTGGAGTCCCAGCTGTGCTGACACTGCAGTGTGCTTGGCTGCGGTCCCTGCAAGACAGCAGGGAGCTGGTGGGGGCCAACACAGGGGCAGCTCTGTCCTGCGCAGCTAGGCGCAGGAGAACGCACCAATAAAACAAATGAACAAGCGAAACTGCATTTCTATACAGACAGTTCCAGGCACTTGCTGGCCAGAGGCACAGAGAGCCTGGAGCCCACCCTGCTCTACCTGTTTCCCATCAGAGTGGGAGGCTGGTGGAGGGAGTGTCAGTGGGGAACCAGGCTGAGACCTGAATTTGAAAGCATAAAACAGATAGGGTGGCAGAGAAGCTTGGCTAGCTATGTGGGAGACCCCCCTTCCCAACTCGCCCAGGAGTCTACTCACTTCCCAAACGAACCCCAGGCCAGCACTGGCCCCCAAAGTGCCGAGTCCTGTGGCTTGGCCCCTCACAGAACTGCATGCTTTGGCACCCCGCCTCTGTCCCCACAGTCTCCTTCCCTGGCCCAAGACCCAGATGGAAGGAGAGACTAGAACTTGACTGCCTCCCGCACCCAGCCTCGCCCGGAGCCCGGTGCCAGGCGGGAGGAACCATTCTTGGCTCAGCGTCTGCATTTGTCCTCGGGGAGGGGGGTGCCCACGCAGGAGGGGAGTGGCCAGGAACCCCAGCCGCCCTTCCCACCACCACTCACCCCTCCTCCATCTCCTGCCGCCCAGTCCCGGGCCCCAGAGACCAGTTCTGTGACCTAACTCAGGAGGCGCTAGCGGGTGGAGTACCAGAAGGCATCCCAAGCCGACCACAGCGGCGGAGCGGAGCAGGGGGCGTGCTGCGGGACGGGGGACGTGGGGGACGCCGCATCCACCAGTCATGCTCCCGGCGGGCTCCTGGATGCGACCGCACCCATTTGCAGGCAAAGTGGAGGCTCCACGCCCCAAAGCCCCTCAACCCCGGAACGTCTCGCCGCTCCCAGTGGAATCCGAGGTCCTTTAGGAAGCAGCCTCAGTTTCCCGCCCCGCGTCCCGGCCCGGCGTGGGAGAACCCGCACCATCTCCGCTCTCCCCGCACCCCGCCTGGGCTGCGGCGGACGGCTTTAATAACGTCGCTGGAAAGTGACACGCGATTTATTATTAAAGTAATGCGGGCGCGGGGACGGGAAAGGTTTAATAAACGCGCCGAGATGCCGAGGATTATTCACCGCAAATAAATGAGAGCGCGGGCGGCGTTTTAATAAATAATTTCCCACCGCTCCCTGGGGAGAATCGGGAGGGGCGGGGCGGGGGAAGCCAGGCCGCGGCCGCCGGTCGACTTTCGCCCTCCCCTCCCCACGGGTGTCCTGCCCTTCCCAGCGGTTCCCGTCCTCGGTATCTCCCAGCCGAAGGGTGAGGCTTCGGGAGAGCTCACCCAGATCCGGGCCGGGAAGGGGCCCATCACGACCAGCCCCTCTCAGGTTTCGGAGTCTAGCGGCCTTGAGGGGATGCCGGCTGTGCGGCTACTCCTCAGTCCAGGTGCAAGGGAGTGAGCCGGCGACAACGTCAGCGCTGGTCAGTCTGCCTCTGACTGCCACTCCCTCCGGCTGATGGTCACTACCAAGGCTCCCAAGAAGCGTCCCCCAGCCGCACTGGTCTGACCAGAGGGCAGCCTCGCCAAGCCCAACTCTTGGCTAGCTGATGACCCGAGACCTGTAGCCCGGCTTCGGAGAGGGTCTAGATTGCACGCGTTGGAGAGCCGGGACAGGCTCTTGGCGTGGGCCGTGGTGGCAGGGTGTGCCTGGGACACACCTGGCGCCACAAGTTTTGTCCCTGGCTGTAAAGGAACGACATCTCCGGCAGCACACAAGAAGTAGCGAAGAGTGCCATCTGGTGGGCATTTTTCGTAGTGGCAGATGACGGGGGTTGGGGGCCTTGAGCCTAAAAAGACACTTTCCTTTGTATTCCTAGTGTTTACTAACTGCACATGTATGTGAAACACATGTGCGATTTCTTCATATCATATTTATCATTGCTTTCAGGTGTCTATAGAAGTTATATATGCGTGTGCGTGTTTCCATGCACATGTGAGCCTGTATACCACACTGTTACAGATATAGACTCTAAACGTACATTTTTTGGACACACATGTAGGTTTATCTAGGTATGTGTATACATACGTGTCGTACATGAGGATGTACTGTTATATATTGGTGCGTACACACCTTAATTTGCAAGTGTAGATGCGTCGTGTGTCATTCTTCCCACATTTGCTCCAGATCAGCACTGTTGTAGAGTATGCTGTGTGCACACATGTGTGACACTGTGCACGTGTGAGGACTGCAGACAGACTCTGGTGGGTCTTTTTTTTAAAGATTTATTTATTTTTATTGGAAACGCAGATCTACAGAGAAGGAGAAATGACCATCAGGGTCGCTCCGGAGCCCCCAAAATTAGATCAGATAGACAGAGACCAATAAGGAAAGCTTAGAACAGACAGGAAAAAGTCAGCTTGGATTACCATATACCTTACTAGGTAGGACACAAAGATCAGTTACTCCTCACGAAGGTATTGAAATTGTTCTGCTTCTCAATCGTTAACATTTGTCTTGTTAGAGTCATAAGCCTGTTTGGACTATCCTAAAATTCATAAAGTTCAGTAAAAATCACACTTCAATACTATAAGCTGCTAAATATAAACATGAAAATAGACAGGAGACAGCTGAATAGTAAGTACCCAGTTGTATTTATACTAAAATTGATATGTCAATCAAGTAGTTAAGAACTTGCATTTTCTAACACATTGGCTACCCAATACCATGTCAATTAACTTCATGATGTTGTAAATTTCCATGTTTCTTCCTGTTGTTGATGTTGTGTTGTGGCTTTTCATTGGAAGGGGTGATATTCTGTCAGCTCTACTTTTAGACCAGGGATGGTATCCCAATGAAACTGTTGAATTTGTCTGGACAATCAGATGTTGGCCTCTCCGCATGGTCCATGCCCGAAATGAAGGAATCATGACTGGTTATGAACTGTACTACTGTAACAATATGGAGGAATTCAATATGGGGGGATGGCTTAGGGAAGAGTTGGGGGAATCCCAGGGCCTATGAAACTGTGTCATAAAATGAAATAATAAAATATATGTTCCATTGTTTTCCCAGCTCTCCACAGGAGATTCTAAACAGGGAGCAGCTGTGGAGGTTTGCCGATGGCAATGCAGTGTTAGTGGCATCCAGTCTCACCTGGTGCCCAGTGCAGGGATGGGCAGGGGTCTGGGAGGCAGGTGGTGGGAGTAGGTTCTCTGAGGACAGTGATAGGGACACTTGGAGACAGCAGAATTCCTTCTGAGAGGTAGTGGGCTCTGTGGGCAGCTGCAGAGAAGGGGGGAGGGACCCTTAGTGCTAGACTGGGTGATGAGATCAGGACCAGACACTGAGGCAGGATGGGAGGGCAGAGCTGCAGGTGGCGGGGTGGCCCCAGCTTCCAGGAGGCCTCTCTCTCCACCACCTTCCCTTCATACCAGAACCCCTACCCTCTGCTGGTCCTTCCTCTGCTCCACCTGAGCCAGAGGTGCTGGGGGCAGAAGAGACTAAATACAAACTTTCGTGACTCCATGGTGGGTGAGGTAGATGGGGCAGGGCTCACTCAAACATCAGCATCCCAACCACCTGGCTCACTGCTGGCCCAGCCGGCTCAGCCTGGGGATTCAAACAAGAGGAAAGGTCACAGAGCAGCCCCTTCCTTATCTCTCCCCATCACCCTCGCCTTCTCTTCAGGTTGCACGGGGGAAGAAGCATCAGTTTTGCGCTTTCCTGTCCATTTTGGTGATAAGGCTTCCCCCACAGTCAGATGTTTTCTCCCATTGCCTTCGCGGAGAGCAGGTGGGAGGCAGGGTGCACTGGAGGCTGCTGCAGCCACACCCGTAGCCCCTTGGAAAGACAAGGTGCCCATGACTGTGCTAGAGCCTGGGGGGTAGTGACAGTCTCCCCAGTGAAGATTAGGACTCATAGGATGATTGATTCTTGTGGTCCCACCATGGATAACTGAAGCAGTCCCAGAGCTGACCCAGCCCTGACCTTAAGGTTCTGAGTGTGTTAGGGGCTAGGAGCTTAAGGGTAAACTGAAGTGGGAGTGAGGCTTTGCAGTGTGGGTTTGAGTTCCAGGTCACTGCTGCTGTTATAGAAAGAGAGAGAGAGAGAGCCTGGCGCCATGGCCTACTGGCTAAATGCTTGCCTGGCAAGTGCTGGGATCCTATATGAGTGCTCATTCATGTCCTAGCTGTTCCACTTCCTACCCAGCTCCCTGTTTGTGGCCTGGGAAGGCAGTCGAGGATTGCCTAAACCCTTGGGACTCTGCACCCACATGGGAGACCTAGAAGCTCTTGGCTCCTGGCTTTGAATGGGCTCAACTCCAGTCATTGTGGTTACTTGGGGAGTGAACCAGCAGATGGAAGATCTTTCTCTGTGTTTTTCCTTCTTTCTGAAAATCTGCTTTTTTGATTAAAAAAAAAAAAAACAAACAAGTAAATCTTAAAAAAAAAAAAAAGGAGAGATAATCTTTCGTCTGCTAGTTGACTCCTCAAATGACCACAAGAGCCAGGGCGGGGCTAGTCTAATGCAAGGAGCCAGGAACTCATCCCGGTTTCCCAGGTGAGTGGCTTGGGTTCCAGCACTATTGCCTTCCCAGGAGCATTAGCAAGGAACTGCCTCAGAAGCAGAGCAGTCAGCACTTCGTTGTGGGAAGCGGATGTCACCAGCGGCTGCCTAATCAGCCCTGCCACAGCACCGGCCCCGTGGGCAGGTTTCCTAGCTTCCTTTTTGGCAAAAATTGCTATGCAGGAGCTGCAACCAGGATGAATACAGAAGGGACTCTGTGAATGGTGGAATTTCCTGTAGCTGCTTTCCTGATGTGCAGCATGGGGGACCAGGGACAGAGCCTCCTGTTGTAGCACAAAAGGTGCTGTGTGTGGGAGAACTGGGTGATGGCAGTCTTGGCACCTGCCTGGAGGAGGCCTGAAGAGGTGGGGAAGGCTGAGACAGGATGGGGGTGCTGGTTGCAGCCTTCACATTCACCCCAACCCTCCTCCGGGAACCCCTGTCAGAGCCCAGGACTCTGGTTCTAGGGTCCTGTGGGAAGGGACGCCCCCACCTCGCCTCCATCCATCTCCTTTATCTGGACTGCTGAAGGCGGGAGCTCCAGTGGGGCCTTTGATGAGGAACAGATACAGACCAGGCGGAAGCAGCCGGAACTGTGTTGAGTGGGAGCACAGAGCAGGGCCAGGGGGTCAGAGAAGACAGATAAAGCTCATAGCAGCTGGGGCACAGGGGACCCCAAGGCAGGGGGAGCACAGGGGCTGCAGGCCTGAGAGAAGGCATGATTGGAAGGAGCTTCTGAAGGGGGCCCTTGGAGGACCCTGTGGGAGGAGGGACATGTGTGCAGGAAGGCCAGGGTCCCCCAGGGAAGCCTTGACTTGAAATGGCAGGGTGACCCTCAAGGTGCAGCCCAGGGCTGGGCTTCTGTGGGCACCGGACCTGTGAGGCAGAAGTGGGGTGGGGTGGGGTGGGCAGTGAGGCTGCACTCTCAGATCCTGTTTTAATTAACTGTGAGGGGCTGGGGGCCTCCCTGAGTGCCAGGGAGGGGAGCGGAGCAGACATTTATTTTCCTCTTTTCCCTTTTAAAGACAATTTTATTAAATCACTTTGTTTTCATTCTGGCTTGAACATGGGGTGTTTAAACAGGGAAGTAATTATTTCACCTTGTTTGCTTACAGAGAAAGGACAGCCAGGAAAGAGAGGGGAGCCGTGGTGACAGCAGGCACCCACACAGATACACATGCACACACTACCACACACACCCACAACAGCATCGACATCCACAAGCCCCTCACACCGACACACACTTTGTTTCCAATTTCCCCGGTATAGTCTGTCTCATCTGTGCGCATGCACACCCACAGTCTCCTGAAGACACACTCCTACACTGCTCGCATCCTGGAGAAAGCTCTCTCCTGCACAAAACACAGCACACTGTGCTCGCATACAGGCCCCTGGCAAGGCCTCAGACACCAGCTTTGGGCTCCTCTGGCTGGGGCTGCACACTGATACACACACACCTACTCCCTCACATACACACACCTGCATGCACACTGACACACACACACACACACACACACGCATAGGCACACCAGCATATTGCAGCATCCTCATCCCAGGGACCCATAAGTTCAGTCACACAATCTTACCCTGTCAGTCTCAAACATAAGTATACACACACACACACACACACACACCATGTTACAAGGACTCCAGGGCCAGGTTAGTATGAGGGAGCCATTGGCCCGGAAAGGCAGATCAGTATTGGGATTTTAATTCAAGCCAGGGGTCTTGCACCCCCAAGCCTATGTGGGTTACTCCATGAACCCCTTTATGGGTACCTGTGACATTGCTCTTGACCTTGGTGTTGTGGCCTAGGTGTCTCCCACGCCCTCCACCCCAGATACCTGGCACAGGGCAGCAGGAAGCCCCTCAGGGGTTTGGGACTCAGTCTGATCTGGCCACAGGCACCCGCGACCCAGCTGGGTGCTGCGGTGAGAGCCGGCGGCGGAGGGGTTAAGGCTTCAGGCGCACTCCCCCTCCGCCCCTACCCAGGCTGGAACGTGGAGGGCCGGTTCGCGGGAGGGAGCTGTACCTGTACTTTGTCTTCATCTGTCACCCCTTTTGACAGTCAGATACATCTTGTAGGGGGGGCGAGGGGGCGGGGGAGCAATAATTAACCTCTCCCGCCTGGGCCCCCAAATGCCGCTGCCGCTGCCTCGGCTGCGTGCTCGCAGCGCGGTCTGCGGGCGGAGAAAGCGGGAGAGGCGGTGGTGGTGGAGGGGGGAGATGGAGTCGGGAGGGGGCACAGGGAGAGGCTGCAGCGTCAGCCGAGGGGAGAGGAGAGAGAGGGCTCTGACATTCTTTATTGTCCTGCCAACCTATTTCTACAGACTTCCAGGGAACTCACAGGGTGGGATGGGGGGTTTGAACAGATGGAGAGGCGAGGAGGAGAGCCCTGGGGGACTTGAATGGGCCAGCACTTCCGAGGGTGCAGGGGTGGAGGGGGCAGCGCGGTGCTAGGCTACCTGTTGGTGATCACGATGTGAGCACGTGTTAAGGACCAATTTTTCTTTCCACCAATGGTGAGAGAGGGATCTTGGGTTCTTGGAGAAGGCAAGTGACTCCCATGGCCCAAAGGGAACTACAGATTTCTCCATGGGAGAGAGTTCACTTCAGGAAAGGCTGCAAAACGGCGGCAGATGGCTGCCATCAGAGCCTAGATAACAAGGGAGCAGAGCGAAGCATCAGACTGCTTGGGTCATCCTCATCTCACCGGGCAGTATGGAGCTGGGGCTGAGCTTGGCCCCAATCCTGCTTCAGATTTCAGCTTCCTGCTAGCACGAACCTTGGGAGGCAGCAGGTGATAGCTCAAGAACTTGGGTCCCTTCCACCCATGTTGGAAACTGGATTAATTTTCTGGCTTCTGGCTTCAGCTTGGCCTAATCCATTATATATATATATATGAAGCATGCTTATCATGGGCTGTAGAAACATCCAGCCAAAGAGCTAAACTCAAATTTGGAATGTTCCTAGCCAGCTGCTCCCTGATCTTGGGGTGTCCTGATCCTGCTGCCTGATTCAGGAGAGCTGCTTGTGGGGTCTCATCCTTCATGGCTGTTGCTGCAGGGCCTGTGTCCTGCGCAGCCTGAGACCAGAAGATTCCAGCTGTTTCCACAGCTTTGAGAAATTGTTGATCAAATCTGGATACTTTGGGTCCAGCAAAGTAGCCTAGTGGCTAAAGTCCTTGCCTTGCATGTGCTGGTATCCCACATGGGTGCTAGTTCTGATCCTGGCTGCCTTGCTTCCCATCCAGCTCCCTGCTTGTGGCCTGGGAAAGCAGTTGAGGATGGCCCAAAGCCTTGGGACCCTGTACCCGCGTGGGAGACCTGGAAGGAGTGCCAGACTCCTGGCTTCAGAATGGCTCAGCTCCAGCCGCTGTGACCACCGGGGGAGTGAATCGATCAAAGATCTTCCTCTCTGTCTCTCTTCCTCTCTGTATATCTGACTTTCCAATAAAAATAAATAAATCTTTAAAAAGAGAGTACTACATCAAATAATGATAGTGGTAGAGATAACTGATACAGATTTTAAAAATCTAGATACTTCAAAAAGTTTGTGCAAAATCACATTGAATCTGTTAAATAGTAATTACAAATTAAAATTAAAAATAAGCTATTTTGTACAACGATCCATAAAAGCCTTCCAATAGTAATTCTTATATAAAAAAGTGTGTGGGCAATGGAATTAAAAGATAAATGCATTCTAGGGCAAAGTCATGTGTGGAGCCCATGGGTGGCTTTTCCACCATCCGTACTTCCCGTGAGCTGTTTGCAGTGGCCTGTCATCCTGGTCACAAAGGTCTAAGCGTCCAGGACACAGTTCCTCCCAAGTCACACTCCTCGGGTTCTTCTTCTTCTTTTTTTTTTTTTTAAGATTTATTTTTATTGGAAAATCAGATATACAGAGGGAAGGAGGAGCGATAGAGAGGAAGATCTTCCGTCTGATGATTCACTCCCCAAGTGCCCACAACAGCCAGAGCTGAGTTAATTCAAGGCCAGGAGCCAGGAGCTTCTTCAGGGTCTCCCACATGGGTGCAGGGTCCCAAGGCTTTGGGCTGTCCTCAACTGCTCTCCCAGGCCACAAGCAGGGAGCTGGATGGGAAGCAAGGCAGCCAGGATTAAAACCAGTGCCCATATGGGATACTGGCATGTGCAAGGTGAGGACTTTAGCCACTAGCCTATGGTACTGGGCCCAGACACTCCCTGGGTTCTAACCCTGGCTGGGCTGTGAGCTGGCTGGGAGGTGCAGTGGGGTAAGGAATGAGTACCTGAGCTTCAAATAGATGATGTTTGCTGGTGAAATGGACTCTAAAGACATGGCGGAGCCTCCCGCCCCCATCCCATCATCTTCCGAGACTTGAGGAGGATGGTGTTCAGGGCCAACTGTACTCTCCTCTAGTGCGCACACACGCCCCCCCCCCCCCACACACACACTCTGAACCCTGTCACGGCTGAGCAGCACAGGTGTGGATGTGAAGGTTTGCTCTGCCTCCCCTCTGCCCCCTCCCCCACCCTGCATGCAGTCTGCTTACCCCTTGTTTGTGCCGTGTGCATTCCTGGACTCCCAATCATCTGTAAAATGTGCTGTGCTCAGGAAGGAGTCAGGGGCCAGGGTACCCCAACAGGAAAGCTGACTCCACTTGTTTCCATTTAAAGAAGATGAGGAAGTAAACCTCCCCAAGCTGGAAAGTGGGACTCAGAGCCAGGAAGTGAGCCTGGACCGGCCTTGGGATGGGAAGGTCAGCTGGGGAGTGGGGAGAGCAAGCAGGAGAAGCCGCAGCTGGACGCTGAGTGGGGAGTGTAACCTGCTGACAGTCTTGGCAGGGTGTCCCCTCAGTGGGACCCCAAGGCCATCCATCAGGTTCTGTCTCTACAGGGAGCAGCCCCTGGGAGCCACACTGTTCCTTTCTTGTGGTCCTTGTATCCCAACCCCAACACACGCACACAGCCCTGCTCCAGGTAATGGGATTCATTTTTGGTCTATTTAATTTGAAAGGTGGAGTTACAGAGAGAGAAGGAAAGACAAAATAAGACCTTCCATCTGCAAGTTCACTCCCTAAATGACCACAACGACTGGGCCTGTGCCAGGTCAAAGTCAGGAGACTGGAGCTTCTGGGTCTCCCACATGGGTGCAGGTCACTAGCATGGAGCTGGAAGAGAAGTGGAGCAGCCCATAACTTGAATTGCACACATATGGGATCCTGGTGTGGAGGTAGAGGCAGCAACTGGGCTCACCTAGGACCCATCAGGACCCCTGGGACAAAGCTGAGCTGTTATGCAGGCTCCGCTCTCCTGAGGGGAGGGTTTGGAGTGTGGGGTCTGGACAGAGTGGTCCAGACAGCATCATTTGCAGAGTGGAGTTTTCATCCCCTGACCTGAGGGGTTAGAGAGCATGACCACACTTGGGGTCTTTTCCTTGGCCCTGCCTCCTCCTGCCTCTGAGATTCCCTGCCCATGATTCTGCCGCAACCTCTGCTTCCCAACTCCCAGCGGCTCACCCTCAGCCTCAGGTGACACCATTTTGTCTTTAAAACCCTTTCCTTGTCCTTTCCTTCCTGTTCTTCACTTTCTTTTTTGTTTTCTTTTTAAAATGGTTTTATTTTTCTTGGAAAGGCACATTTACAGAGAGGAGAGACAAAGATCTTCTGTCGTTGGTTCACTCCCCAAGTGGCCACAATGGCCAGAGCTGAGCCGATCTGAAACCAGGAGCCGGGAACCTCCTCTGGGTCTCCCACACAGGTGCAGGGTCCCAAGGCTTTGGGTCATCCTCGTCTGTTTTCTCAGGCACAAGCAGGGAGCTGGATGGGAAGTGGAGTAGCCGGGACACTAATTGGTGCCCATCCCAGTGCTTGCAAGCTGAGGATGCAACCACTAGGCTATCACACCAGGCCCTGCCTTTCACATTCAAAGTGTGAGGAGTGACTCGACCATCACCCCCAAAGATGATAAGACCCCCACCATTTTAAACACAGTGTCATTTTAAAGATTTATTTTATTTTTATTGGAAAGAGATACACAGAGAGGGAGATCTTCTTTCCATTGATTCACTCACCAAGCAGCTGCAATGACTGAAACTGTGCTGATCCAAAGCCAGGAGCCAAGAGCCTCTTCTGGGTCTCCCACACGGGTGCAGGATCCCAAGGTTTTTGGGCCATCCTCACCTGCTTTCCCAGGCTGAAAGCAGGGAGCTGGATGGGAAGCGGGGGTTGCTGGGATTAAAACCAGCGCCTATATGGGATCCTGGAGCGTTCAAGGCGAGGACTTTAGCTACTAGGCTACAGTGCCAGACCCCACAGTGCCATTTTAAATATCAGCTTCCTATAGGTGTTGGTTTCCTTATGGTTCACTCTGTAAGTTTCACATCCTTTGGGTTCAGATTTTGTTCTCGAGCAATCTGCTGTAACCTCATGACACCATGCCTGATGACCCTATCCATCAATCCCTTGGGCCTGTACTCCTGGTACCCACCCATGGCCCTGTTCATATCAGTCCCTCCTGGCACTGTTTTCCCACTACCTGTCCTGCTCTGTTTTCCCTCCCTTGTCTGCGGATGCCTCTCCCACCAGAATAAAGACCTTCTGTGTGACTCGCTGTGTCTGGCATCTTGGGTTTTTGGTGGAAATTCCTAACACAAAGTACAGTTTAGAAATTCCTAGAGTTATATGATTTCAGAAGAATCAGAAGTGCGCAGAGAAATGGAAGCCTTAATGTTTCCCCTGCTCCATAAGGAGCTGTGGCTAGCAAATCTATATATCTTCCCAGGCTCCCGTGGATTTGTTACACGATGGCACATGCAAACACACACACACACACACACACACACACACACACACACACACAGAGTTTGGAGACCGTGATTATATAGATACATTCTGGCATATTATTATTTTGGAATTTGCCATCTTCCCCTAACAATAGAGGCCTTTTCCATGTGGATGTCTGGATGTGAATGGAACTACTTGGCACATCCCTCCCTGATGGATTAATTCCTTATTGGAGGGACTTTTACATTGTTTCCAAGTGTCACCAACAATGCCACAGTGAGGCTGCTTACGCAGATGTCATTTTGCACGAGAATGAACACATCTGAGATTTGGATGCCTAGGCAGCCTCACTGGGTCACTATGCATTTAATGCTGGGTTCTCCTTCTAGTCAGAAATAACATTTCCATGAAAGCACCCAGGAATGCTTGGGAGAAACTGGCTTACTGGCTATTTCCAGGCAAGCCCAAGATTGAGATCCTTGTCCCTTCTTCCTCCATCCTGTCCCCTGCCTCTCAATGTCCTCTCTAGGCAACATCCCTACACACGCTGTTGCCCAGGCACCACACATTGCATCATGTCTGATCAAGGTGTTTGTGTGTACATGTCTGTCCAGGACTGTAGAGTTTATGCTAATTGTCCTGCTCAGGTTACTGAGAGATCATTAATGTTCAGAGTTGTCCTGTATTGGACAATAAATTACATGATCATCTTATTCCTCTTCACCTTTGAGTGTTGTTCAGTCCATCACCAATTCGCACCAAGGTTTCCTTCACTCTTGCCTCTGTTCCTTTCCCATGGATGGCTCAGGATCCTGTGTCATCCTTGAGTGGCAGCACTGGGCTCATCAGCGCCTCCTCTTCACTTCTCTCTTACCTTCCACTCCACTGTCGTCTTGTCTTTTACACTGTGACTTTTACTTCAATCATGTGACTCTCTTGCTTTCTGCTTTCTAGAGAACTGAGTTCATTCATCATAATGCCAGGACTTACCAGGGCACACATTGCCTATGCCACCCGCTAGACTCAGCATCTCATCCAGAACTGGGGCCATAGTTAGGTATGGGAAAACTGTCCTGGATGTGTGTATAATAGTCTGGCATGAGAAAAACAAATCCCTAACTGAAGGAAAGATGCAAAGAAATCTGAATGAATCCCAGCAGACAGCTTAGGATGCTCCTGGATTCACATCTCGGCCACCCCTAGAGAGCAGCCCCCTTGGCGACACTCATCCCAGCACCTGCTTTTTCCCTTTGCTACCCTGCCTTGTTCCCTGTTCCACAGCAAATCCAGCCTGTTTATCTCCCACTTCTTATTCCAGGGCTGTCTTCTGCAAGGACACCCTGTGTCAGAAAGTTTCTGAGAGTTCTCATCCAGCTGCAAGCCACCTGCACTTCACACTAACTGGGCAGTGCCAGGAGTGATCAAAGATCAAGGGAAGGCCAATACAGGGATCAGAGGAAGAGTGGTCATGAAGAGCTCTGTAGCATTACAAGAATATACCCTCTGTGGCGTGGCCTAGTGGCTAAAGTCCTCGCCTTGCATGTGCCAGTATCCCATATGGGCGCCGGTTCTAATCCCAGCAGCTCCACTTCCCATCCAGCTCCCTGCTTGTGGCCTGGGAAAGCAGTCGAGGACGGCCCAATGCATTGGGACCCTGCACCCGCGTGGGAGACCCAGAAGAGGTTCCTGGTTCCCAGCTTCAGATCGGCACAGCACCGGCCATTGCAGTCACTTGGGGAGTGAATCATGGGACGGAAGATCTTTCTGTCTGTCTCTCCTCCTCTCTGTATATCTGACTTTGTCATAAAAATAAATAAATCTTTTTAAAAAAAGAATGCAACGTGGAATCATTAAAAAAAAAGAATATGCCCTCAAGTCACTTTCAGCTGTAGCCTAGAGAGGAATACCCTAGGAATAGTCAGGGAGAGCCTCACTATTCCTGGCCAGAACTCCCTATCCCTCCCCCACCATGAAACCCTCACTCCAGTCTTGCAGAAGAGACTCTGAAGCTCTTTGCCAAACCTAAGGGCACCTGCAGCCTCCTCTCTCCCTTCCCTGGCATCCCCTCCTCTCGCTCAGACATTGCCAAATGGATGGTAAGCCTGGACGGGTCCTGGTGGCCGAACTCCAAACAGAGGAGGAGGCATCCTGGCCCCTCGCCAGTGTTCCGTCCGTGGTAATTTGGCAGGGAAGCTCCAGCTGCATATATCTGCACATCTGTTTATGCCTCTGGCTTGTTATTTATTCTCTGCCTTTCAGGGGCAGCAGAGCCAACACACACCTCAACTCTTCCCAAGTTAGATTAACCGGGAAGGAAGGCTGGGACACTCAGTCACTACAATTGTTGATGTTCGGTGAAAGGAAAGCCTTCTGCAACAGCTGCTGCCACTTTTCTTGGAGAAGTAGGGAGGAGTGGGGAAGGGGAAGGTGAAAGAGAGGGGAGGGGAGGCTGTGGACTTAGGGCCACAGTCCATGCTGGGAGTTCTCTGCTCAGGTGGGCTGGTCCTGGGTCCTACTGAGCAGCAGGAGATCGGGCCAGTCTTTCAAGAACAATGTCGTTGATCTTCCCTCTCTCCTGCCGAACAGTCGACTTCTCATTCTGTGTGTGTGAAAGTGTGTTTGTGTGGCATGAGTAAAAGCCAATGATGGAATGGTGAGATTGGCAGCAATTCATAACTGTTGAATTATCAAAACCACTTGAGCAAGACCCTCGGAGCATGACCCACATCAGGGACCTGGGATGGGTGGGAGACTGGGTGGGGTTTCTCCCATTACCTCAGATACAGGGAAAAAAATGTGGAAATAGTAGTCTTACCCATTTTCCTGTAGCTCTTGAAACTTTGTGCCCTAATTAACTATGTAAAGATTTTTAAAAAGCCAATGATGGGAAGAAGGCATTTAACAGAGGCTGGGTAGGATAGGCATATATAGCTTTTCTCTTTCTTTCTTTAAAGATTTATGTATTTGTATTTCAAAGGCAGTTAGAGAGAGAGGAGAGATATATTCCATCCACTAGTTCACTCCCCAAATGGCCACAACAGCTGGAATTGGGCCTGGTCAGAAACCAGGAGCTTCTTCTGGATATCCCATGTAGGTGCAGGAGTCCAGGGACTTGGGCCATTCTCTGCTGCTTTCCCAGGCCATTAGTAGGAGACTGGATCAAGTGGAGCAGTTAAGACTTGAACCAGTGCCTACCGGGGATGTTGGTGTGTTGGCAAAGGCCCAACCTACTATGCCATGATGCTGATACCTCAAAGCTTTTACTTAAGTGGTTTCTGGGATGATGTACCTAGTATGATAAACCAGAATCCAGGTGCCCTCCCTGGGAGAAGGCTGGGGAGGAAGTAGAAGAGAAGGAGGAGGAGGAGGAGGAGGAGGAGGAGGAGAGAAGGGACAAAAGGAAGGGGAGGGAAAGAGGAAAGAGTGAGCTGGAGAACATAGAAGTAGAGTTTGTGGCAGGAAGAAGGTGAGCCATGGGCACAGGGGCCTGGAGGCTTAGAAAACCTTGAAATGGCATGACCGCTGTCCTTGGTCCTGACCAGCAAAGGAGCTAGAACCAACAGCTACTCTTGATGGGGCCGCCAACTCCCTGTGATTCTCTTTGAAGTTGAAGAAGGTTTTGGGGGGGTGGGCATATGGAGAGTAGGAACTGCAGCTGATGGGGACTAAATCCACAGATGGAATTTCTGCTGCCCTTCTCCCTTTCCTACCCTTCTCCCAAGCAACACCTTGGCTAATCAGTGCTGCTTATAGGAGACAGATAGGTATGGTCTCGGTGAAATTCTGGTCTGGGCTCTGGAAGAGGCACAAGTACCTGAGCCTGGGGAGGCCCTTGGCCTGGGGCCAACCTCATGAAGCTGATTGACTGGAAAGAAGAAGGTGCCCATGGGTATGGAGGGCTGATGTGGCATAAGTTTAGGCAGCCAGACCCCTGCCCTAAGCCTGGACAGGCATTTGGCTCCCACTTTGGCCCCTGCTCCTGCTCCTTCACAGAGCTTGGATACCAACATCATGCTCCTCTCCTTTGAAAATTACACATAACGAATTGTTCACAGGCAGGCGTTGCACAGATGGAGTTTTAATCAGAGCCTAAACTCACAGGCATTCCAGCCTAATCCAATTCCCGCCCATTCATTAAGGGAAATATTCATCACCCAGAGATTATGGCGGGGTCGGAGCTCTGAATGGATTCTAAAGAGCTGTCAGAGAAGGCGTAACTGTGCTGGCTTCTCCTGGAGCCTCATGTGGTGGGAGGCTGCCAGCTCTGCCATGCGTGGATACCCTGATCCTACCAGCACTCCCACAGGTCGGCTTTGTGTTTGTTTAGAGAATCACCATGGACCTCAGCATCAGACAGTGAGCAGAGAGTTAGATGAGAAATGCCTGGTATCCTTTGAGAGTCCCTGTGGAGAGGGTTGATGTACATTACCCTTACTTCCAGGAAGCCTCTAGTCGGAGCAGGAGGCACCATCTAGACTGCTGTTTAAGCTCCCTGAGAAGTATTGAGTTATGTGTGATCAGACTTCTTTGTCCCAGGATTCCTAGCAGGATTCCTGCAGTCACTGCTGTGGTGCTGTAAGTTAAGCTGCTGCTAATAAGGCCTGAATCCCACGAAAGCATCAGATGTATGGGAAAGTGGCAAATGACAGCCCACGCACTTGGGATCATGCCACTTATGTGGCAGGTTAGGATGGAGTTTCTGACTTGTTTTCATTTTTTAAAGATTTATTTATTTTTATTTGAGAGGCAGATTTACAGAGAGAGAAAGAGGTCTTCCTTCCACTGATTCACTTCCCAAATGACTGCAATAGCCAAAGCTGAGCTGATTTGGAGTCAGGGGCTTACTCTGGTGGGAGCAGGGTTCCAAGAACTTGAGCCAGGCCATTGGCAGGGAGCTGGATAGGAAGCGAAGTAGCCAAGACTCCAGTTGGTACTAATATGGGATACCGGTGCTGCAGGCAGGGGATTAGCCTGATATGCCATTGCCCTGGTCCTAGTTCTTGGCTTCTAACCTTGGCATGGCCCAGACCTGGCAATCGTGATCATTTGAGGAGTGGACTGGCAGATTGATTCTCTCTCTCTCTCTCTGTGTCACTGTGCCATTTTATTTTTATTATTTTAAATTTTTTTTTAAAGGAGCATGACTCTCAGTTCCTGCAGCAAATCAGAAGCAAACACTGGGAATAGAGGTGGGGCACAAACTTTGACCCTGGGACACCACATCTCTTCTCCCATGGAGGATGGGACATGTGAAGCTGGGGGTGGAGAAAGGTGATCTCCAAGGTCAGCTTTTTCCAAATACAGGAGATCCTTGCCCTTCATTCCAGGAGTCTTGCTCCTCCTCTTCCCCACCCCTTGCCCAGCACCCTCTTCCCTAGGCAGCCTTCAAATCTGAGGTTACATCAGGGCAGCATCCAGCAAGGGCTCGGGTGGGAGACTGGATCCAGAGCCAGGGATGTAGATGTTCTACGGGGAGAATACCTGGCGCCTACACGGGCTCCAGCATTGTCAGCCACATCCTCGGCAGGAAGTAGAGAGCAGCAAGAACTCAGGACAGAGGCTGGGAGCCGATGGAAGGGATGAGATCTGGTGGAGAAGTGCTGGTTCCTGAACCACAAGGATCCTGGAGAATCATAAATGGGGAAAGGGGAGATACATACACACCTTCCCACCCAGGTACAGGTGCAACATGCTTGCAGTCAGGTCCTGCCACTAAATGGGCCATGGTGATATAGCAGCGGACTTGCCTCAATCGTTGCTTTGTCACTTACTAGACATGAATCTTTGAGAAGGGCAGAACCCAGACATGCTTAAAATCTCAAGGAAATTCGTCAGAAGGAACTGGCTTGAAATATTGAGCAGGTTGGCTGAGCAAGTCTGAGATCTGTAGGGTGGACAGTCAGAAAGGAAAGATCAGGACAGGCAGGAGGCCCTGAGCCCTGCTGGCCACAGGCAGTCAGATGAAGAACATCTGGGAAGGGGTAAGCAACAGAGCTGGATACTGCTTGAAGGAGCCCAGACCTTTGAAGAGCTCACATGATGTGGGCAGGCCCACAGAGCATGCTTTCTTTGGCTCAGAGGCAACCAACCGATTAGGACCTTCAACTGCATTTTCCAAATCCCTTCACAGTACTGAAAGAAGATTGTGTAAGTCAAAAACACCTCCTGCCTTTTCCCTCTCTCATAGACTTTCACCCAACTGAATATATACACAAAAACTCCAGAAGGAGAAATGACTGTTAGAACTATTAGTATTCATATTCTCTTGGGAAGGTTCCTGGCACATGGGAACCTTTCAGTATAGGTGACCTCAGAGGATTCCTACCCTCGAAGAAGTTGGGGTGCCTCTTCCCCTGGCCAAGGTCGGCAGCTGGGCACCTTGCTTTTCCTCCACAGATGCCGGGGTATCTCTGTGCAGTACCCGGGGTTAGTTGTCTTGGTACAGGACAGGGAGGAATTCAAGATGAACTAACACTCTGGGGAACCCCCTACTCTGGCTATTGGGGTCACAAGGCTGGGGCTTCAGCAGCAGGTGATGGGAACGGAGCTCAGTGGCTGGAGGGACTTGAACAGGTAATTTCCCCGCAGGAGCTGGAAACTGACAGGGTAATGATTAGCTTCTAATTGCAGGGCAACCCCAGGCCAGGATCCTCCTCTCCAAAGCAAAGGGCATCGCTATTTGCATAGCAATTAATTACTTTGGGAGCTACGGAATTTAATTACCCACTACTTTGCAGGAGCCAATAATTAAATTACTCTCAGAAACGGTATTTATTTCCCAGTTAGGCTGAGCAGGTAGCTCCTACCTTGGGGAGTGTGCTTGGGTGGTAATTCCTGGACAGATAGTGTGTGTTTGGCCTGAGTAGGCAGCTCCAGTGGCCGAAGGGGACGGTGTCCACTCTGATGCAGACATCCAAGTACCCAGGCACAGGAACCTTTGTGGAACACATGGACACCTGGTCACATCTTCTACGGGGGCACCTTCCCCCAACACACATGCAGAAAGCTTCATATGCAGCTAAGAAAAAGCAGAGACCAAAGAGGGCATTTTGGTTCAGTCTCTTTGCCACAGTTCTTCTGCCCAACTTGTGTCAACATGTAAAAGTACCTCCTTGTTACCATAGAGCTCGGTCAACTGCTGTGATTTTTTTTTTAAGTTAATTTTATTTTTATTACAAAGTCAGATATACAGAGGAGGAGAGAAAGAGAGGAAGTGGAGCTGCCGGGATTAGAACCGGCGGCCATATGGGATCCTGGCAAGTTCAAGGCAAGGACCTTAGCCACTAGGCCACGCCGCCAGGCCCTGCTGTGATTTTTTTTAAAGATTTGTTTTATTTTTGTTGCAAAGTTGGATATACAGAGAGGGTGAGAGAGAGCAAGATCTTCCGTCTGATGATTCAATCCCAAAGTGACCCTAACAACTGGTGCTGCGCCGATCCGAAGCCAGGAGCCAGGAACTTCCTCCAGGGAATGTAGATGTTCCACAGGGAGAATACCTGGCACCCACATGGGCTCTGGCATTGTCAGCCACATGCAGGCATGTAGGGTCCCAAGGCTTTGGGCTGTCTTCAACTCCTTTCCCAGGCCACAAGCAGGGAGCTGGATGGGAAGTGGAGCTGCCCGGATTAGAACCAATGCCCATATGGGATCCCGGTGCTTTCAAGGCAAGGACTTTAGCCGTTAGGCCACTGTGCCAGGCCCATGTTTGCTTGTTTTTGTTTGTTTGTTTGTTTTTAAGGCAAGAGATCCAGAGAGAGGCAAGGAGAGAGAAAGAAATCTTCCATCTGCTGATTCACTCCCCAAATGCCCACAACAATTGGCATTGGGCCAGACCAAAGCACGAACCAGGGTCTCCCACATGGGTGACAGGAACTCAAGTTCTTGAGCCACCATCTGCTGCCTCCCAGGGCATGTATTAACAATTGCAAGCAGAGCTGGGACTGGATCCCAAGCATCGTGAAGTGGGCTATGGGTGTCTCAAGCAGTGGCTTAGCCATCACACTAAACACTCAGGCCACCAGGCTGTGATTCTGGGCACATCTTGGAGTTCATCTCATCCTTGGAGCCTCCCCAGGAGGAGTCTGGGTTGGAAGGGGCTGAGAAGTGTCTGTTTTCAACATCATTTGATAATAAAATGTTTCAGTAGTCTTCTAAGTGGCCCACTCTAAGTGGGTGGGCATTGTAGCACTGCAGATTAAGCTTCTACTTAGGACACTGGCATCCTACATGGGTGCCAATTCATATCTTGGCTGTGCCACTTCTGATCCTGCTCCCTGATTATGCTGGATCAGAAAAGTAGCAGAAGACGGCCCAAGTGTTTGGACTCTTGCTGTCTCTATGGGAGATCCAGATGAAGCTTTTGTCTCCTGGTTGCAGCCTGGCCTGGTGTTGGCCATTGTGGCTGTTTAGTGAGTGAACCAGCAGATTTGTCTCACCTCTTCTCTGTAATTATTTTAAAAATAAATAAGCCTATGAGGCTGGATTGGTGCAGGCTAATCCTCTGCCTGTGGCACCAGCATTCCATATGGGCATTGGTTCTAGTCCTGGCTGCTTCACTTCTTTTTTTTTTTTTTTCAAAATTTATTTATTTTTATTGAAAAGTCAGATTTACAGAAAGAAGAAGAGACAGAGAGAAAGATCTTTCAAGTGCTAATTCACTCCCCCAAATAGCTGCAAAGGCTGGAGCTGAGCTAATCCAAAGCCAGGAGCTTCTTCCCCGGTCTCCCACATGGGTACAGGATCACAAGGCCTCAGGCTGTCCTCGACTGCTTCCCCAGGCCACAAGCAAGGAGCTGCAAGGGAAGCAGGGCTGCTGGGATTAGAACTGGTGCCCATGTGGGTTCCTAGTGATTGCAAGGCGAGGACTTTAGCCACTGAGACGGCTATTGTGCTGGGTCCACTGCTTCACTTCTGATCCAGCTCTCTGCTGATGGCCTGGGAAAGCAGCAGAGGATGGTCCAAATCCTTGGAACCTTGCATCTACATAGGAGATCCAGAAGAAATCCTTGGCTTCTAGCTTTGGATTGGCCTTGCTCTGGCAGTAGCAACTTTTTGATGAGTGACCTAGTTGATGAAGATCTATCTCCCCTCAACTGATTTCCAAATAAAATAAAATAAAATAAAATAAAATAAAATAAAATAAAATAAAATAAAAATAAATCATCTTCTTTAAAAGGGCCATGCCAGAAGTTACAGACTCTGGAGAGATATGAATTCACAAAGATCTTAAGGTCTGGAGTCTCCTATAGGGTTCCACATGGAAAGTGGTGGCCAGGTCTGGACTGCCTGGCTCCAGTCCTCATGTCTTTTTTTGATAGAAAACAAGATCAAGAAGATAGAGAAGATGGGCCCAGCATGGTAGCCTAGTGGCTAAAATCCTCACCTTGCACACACCAGTATCCCATACAGATGCCGGTTCGTGTCCCAGCAGCCCTGCTTCCCATCCAGCTCCCTGCTTGTGGCCTAGCAGAGCAGTTGAGGATGGCCCAAAACCCTGGGACCCTGCACCCCGTATGGGAGACCTGGGGGAAGCTCCTGGCTCCTGGCCAGTATAGCTTGGGACATTGTGACCCCTTGGGGAATGAATCAACAGACGGAAGATCTTCCTCTCTGTCTCTCCTCCTCTTGAATATCTGACTTTCCAATAAAAATAAAATAAATCTAAAAATAAAAAAAAAAATAAAAGAATATAGGGAGGAGCAGAGAGGATGAGGTCTAGGCCCTGGAGGGCCTAGAGGCTGGACAGTGTGTGCCCTCTGCCCTGTCCCATCTCCAGGCTCTACCCCCCAGCCACAAGCATCTCTCTCTGAATCTTTGGCTGCCCATTGACCACCTGGGGTCAGCAGCTGAGGCACTGTCAAGACTTGCAGGGCAAGCATCCCCTGGCCCAGGGTGCTCCCTGAGGACAAAAGGACTTTATTTCCCTTGCTCTCTGCTGCCTGCACCCCAACAGTCTCAGATAGGTAGGGTCCTGGGTCTTCCACCTCCCTCCCCTGCTCCAGGAGACCACAGAGCCCCTGCAGTGAGCAAGCCCAGCCCCCATCTCTGTCCCTTCCAGCCCCCTACTCCCAACCCCTTTATGTTCCCTTCCAAAGCCTCAAGCCACATTCCCTGCCCACAGCCCGCCCCAGTAGAACCACATCGATGCTCTAATGAAGTTCTCCCTGCCTGTGTCCGGGGCACCCAGTACCGAGGAGAGGCCCGGACCGCCCTCAGCCCAGCCGCTGACAGCAGCAATCCGTCTCCATCACAGTAATGGCGTCCCCATTAATCGGCCATAAACTAATAAAGCAAGCACTTTCCACCCCCTCACACCCCCCCCCCCCCGCAACTTCATTAAGTCTTTAGTACATTAATACGTCTTACTTAGTGTCAACCAGGCCTCTTTCTCCATTTGAGGTGGAGCATATAGGGTGGGCACCTCACCGGGTGGGTGGGGGCATGACCCCTCCACTGGCCTGGGCAGACGGGCTGCTGACTCAGGTACACCCACTCCCCTCCCTCCCTTCTCTTCCTCCTCCTCTTCTGCCCATTGCCCCTCTGGAGGCTGCAATGGGAGAAAGAGCAGGTGGAGCAGAAAACCGTGATGCAGGGGAGGTGGGAGCAAGAGGAGGCAGGAAAGGGAAAGGAAGGAGGAAGAAGAGGATGGATAGAGGATGGGGGGTGGGAGCTGGAAGGAAGGGGAGGAGACCAATGGGGGGAGGAGCTGTACACCTCCAAATTAAATTTGTGATTCAGGCATCAGATGGGCCGACAGCCAGAGATTAATTCAACTGATCGAGTTATAAAGAGCGGGAGGCCTTGGTAATCAATCTTGCAGCTGTCAGGCCGACAGGCAGGAGTATTAACCTGGCGAGACGGCAAGTACTGAGGACTTTTTCATTTCACTCACCCCAAGCACGTCCCTGACCACCCTGGCCATCTCTCCAAATAATAATAATTGTGGCTGTTAACGATGACAGGAACAGGATGGGGGCGGCTCTACGGGGTGTCTCTGCTGGAGCTCCGGCCACCCCTTGTGGCTTGACCACTCCCAGAAAGCAGAGAGCAGGTGGGACCCCTGTTCTCTTCCGGGAAGAGGAAAAGCAGGGTCTCTGATAAGAACTCCAGACAAGCTTGAGGGGGCACTGGGCCCAGACCAGGGCCTGTTTCAGATCCTTCTCCCTTGTCTCCCTCCACCTCTGGGAGGAGTTGCTTCCCCCTCCAGCCATTGGCTCAGTCTCAGACACTTTCAGCTTTGGTCAAGGAAGCAAGAATGAAGATCAGATGCAGACAAGCATTGCCACAGCAGGCAGGTTACTGCTTCAGATGTCCGTGTTTCAGAGTGCCTCGTTCAAATCCCAGCTTCTCTGCTTTCAATCCAACTTCTTACTTAAACAACTGGTTCTCAGCTGTCCACAAAGACAAAGCTGAACAGAGTTCAGGGTCCAGGCTTTGGCCTGGTACAGCCCAGGCTGTTGAATGTATCTGGGGAGTAAACCAGCATACAGAAGACTTCTTCCTTCCTTTTTTAAAAGAAGATTTATTTATTATTTTTATTGGAAAGTCAGATATACAGAGGAAACAGAGAGGAAGATCTTCCATCTACTGATTCACTCCCCAAGTGGCTGCAACAGCCACAGCTGAGCTGATCCAATCTGAAGCCAGGAGCCAAGAACCAGGAGCCTCTTCCAGGTCTCCCGCATGGGTGCAGGGTCCCAAGGCGTTGGACCATCCTTGACTGCTCTCCTAGGCCACAAGCAGGGAACTAGATGGGAAGCAGGGCTGCTGGGACACGAACCAACAGCAGTATGGGATATTGGTGTATGCAAGGCGAGGATTTTAGCCATTAGGCTACTGTGACAGACCCTCTCTGCCTTTTCAATAAAATGAAAATGAATAAAATTTTTAATCAAATATTTGTTGATGTATTTGAAGGCAAAGAGAGAGAAGGAGAAACAGAAAGAAAAATCTCTCCCACTTGCTGATGCACTTCCAAAATGGCTGCAATCAAAGTCAGCAGCCAGGAGCTTCTAGGTCCCCCACACAAGTGGCAGGATCCCAGGGACTTGGACAATCTTCCATTGCTTTCCCAGGCCATTAGCATGGAGCTGAATGGAAAGTAGAATGCCTACATGGGCATTGTGGCTGATGGTTTAACCCACTGTGCCATGGCCTCCAGTTCCTCAACAAAAATGTGGTGAGAGAAGGATGGACTGATCTGCTTCTCTAAACTCTCCCTTTCTGGCCACAAACCCAAGGCCTGAGGCTGGGGGCAGCTGCTGGGGGCTGCGCTGCGGGCAGCTGCTCTCTGTGCAGTGGCCTCCTCTCCCCTCACTCTCCTCCCACCTGTCAGTGTCAGTTCACACCCCTGGGGCGGGGTTCTCCCTGTAGAGACTTGTGGGAACATCCTCCTTAAGGCAAGAGGAGGGGTGGGGCCGAGGCACTGCCTTGAAGTTGACACCTCACTCAGCTCCAGCTAATTTTCTTATCCTTCACCTTCTGCTATCTCCTCTCTCTCTACGCTCCAGGGAAAGGAAGGGGAAGAAAAAACATGGCAGGGAGATGGGGAGAGGTAGGTGTGGCACGCGGACCCTCAGGGTTTCCTGGGAGTGAGCCAGGCCCTGGCCAGTACCCTGAAATAGTCACAGGCGTGTGGGCAATGGGGGACTTGACAGTTAAAGTGCAAGTCCCTCTCTCATTTCAGAGTAAGAAGGGGGAGAGGGTTAGCAGTAGAGGCTGCAGTGCACCCCAACACGTTGTCTTTCCTGTTGGCATTATTACTGCTAGTCTGTGGTGCCCTGGCTAAAACCCATCCCTGCCTTAAGGTTCATGATTAGCCCAATGCAATAGCACACCCATTATATAGATGAAAAACTGGAATTCACAGAGGTTGGGAAACTTGCTCGGGCTCAAAGAGCCAGAAACAAGGCAAGCCAATGGTTTGCTAGCCGGAGTCTCCGCCTGGACCCTTATATCCACTCCCTCACCCCTTCCCCAACACCAGATCCCTGCCAACTAACTCAGGATGGCTCTGACTGAGCCTACCCAGGCACCAGGTCCCTCTGGGCATGAGCCGTGACCCAGACCAGGAGGGTGGTGCTACTGTTTGTTCAGAGGGTGGGGTTGGGGGCACTGGTGTCAGAGAACACTCATCCAGGGCAAAGAAGAGAGTAGGGGCCCCACCCTGGGAGGAGGCCCCCAGCACAGTGCCCTGGAGTAACCCCAGGGAGTAGAGTCTGTCTTCCCCGGGTCCCATGGCCTCCTGGGAATGGAGAGGGCACTGACTTGCCTGCACCAGCCGCCTCGCCAGGGACAGAGCAAAGGGAAGATCGCCTTGCAAGGCCTGTGGGGTGCGTCCTGACATGGACGACCATGGAGAGACAGAGAGCTCTCCCACTCACCTCCTGACCCCAGCAGGGACTGGGCTTAAGAGGAATGAGCAATTACACCAGACTGGGGGGTGGGAACCAGGCCAGCCCCTCTCCCAGGCTCCTTGGGATCCATTTCAAGTGGCTGCTTCCAGGCTAGGCCAGCCAGCTGGAAGGGAAGTGGGAACAGGGAACCTCCTTCCAAGCAAAGGGTCAGGGGTCAGTTGGCCTGAGTCCCCATCGCCCTGCTTCCGGCAGCCAATCTGCTGGTCATCTTCCCTGGGATCAAGGTCAGGAGGAGGGCTTGCATTCCTGGGGATGTGTACTGGCCACCACTGCCCTGTCTGTGGGGCTGGGTGGGGAGCCCTATGGCAGACCCCAAGAGCCATCGACCCCACGTCTTCAGGTTTGGGTCACAGGTGTCTGGGAGTGGGGGTGGGGTCTCACCTTCATCATACTTTTCTAGGCCTGAGTCTGCCGTGTCCTGCCAGCCTTCTTATCTGGGCAGGACCCAGCAGACAAGCTCCCCTCCCCACCCAATCAAGGGCTGTCTGGCCACCAGCACTTGCTGGCCCCTCATGGCCTCTCCGAACCTCAGCTTTTCTTGTAAATAGTGCCAAGACTTCTATGATCTCTGTAATCTCCTGTCCACGGAAGGGGCTCAGGGGTTGTTGGGGAAAGGAGAGAAGGAGAGCACCTAAGGTTAACTCTTACAAAGCCTATGTTTAAAAGATCTGATCAGCCGAGTGCTGGCATTGTGGTACAGCAGGTTAAGCCACTGTCTGTTATGTTGGCATTCCACAGAAGTGACGGCTGCTCTATTTTCCATCCAGCTCCCTGCTACTGTGTCTGGGAAAGCAGCAGAAGATGGCCCAACTACTTGGGCCCTGCACCATGTGATAGTCCCAGAAGGAGTTCCAGGTTTCTGATTTCAACCTGTCCCAATTTCAGACATTGCAGCCATTGGGGAGTGAACTGCAGCTGGAAGTGTCTCCATGTGTCTGTCACACTCGGTGACTCTGCCTTTCAAGTAAATAAAATAATTTAGAAAAACAAATCCCTCTCTGTGCTTCAGTTTCTGCATCTGTAAGTTGTGGGCAGTAGCATCTATGTGTCAGAAGACAGCATTGTTCAGGAGAGAAGGCAGAGGGGCTCCATGTACTGTGGGAGCCAACACCCAAAGCCAGGCGGAGTGGGAAGGTCATGGGCTTCAGGGGGTGCGTGCTGTCCTTGCTGTCTTCCCTCTCTGTCCTCCCATCTCCCGCTCTGTGACAAGTCCAGGCAGAGACCTTCAACTTGAACATCTCCAGCCCTGAAGGGCTGTTGGACACGACTGGACAGCGTTGGTGCCCTGGGTGGGGGCGGATGCTTGCGGGCTATGTTTCCACATCTCTGTTTTGAGAAAGAAGCTATTTGGACACCAGCCAGGCTGTGTGTGTGTGTGTGTGTGTGTGTGTGTGTGTGTGTATGTATGTGTGTGGGCTCTATGGTTGGCACCAAAATACTTGCTGATTAATCTTTGTCTGCACCCAGTCCTGCTCTCCAGCAAGCTCTGAGGCCTAAGCTGGGGTCCAAGGGGCCTGAGGGGGCAGAAGGCGGCCCAGGAAGATGAATTTCCTTGCCCCTTCATCCTCTGCTCAGCAGGGGAGGGGGAAAGCTGCTTCATTATGTTTTAATGGGATTATTGGGGGGGACAGTAGTCATGGGGCATTAGCTGCTAATTGGGTCCATAATAAAGTTAATAAAGCTCTTATAGTCTTTGCCATTAAGTGTAATTAAGGGGGTACTCTGCAGTGAGGAGGGGGTGTTGGCGGGGGTTGGGTACAGGGCTCTGGCTGGCAGGAAGGATCCAGAACAGGAGCAGGTGACTCGGAAGCTGGCAGCCACGCCAAGGCCGGGAGCTGTGCTAGCTCCTGTGGCCCACCCATGCCGGGCTTCCTAGCAAGTCCTCTGGTTGCCAGAGTGGGTGGGAGGCATGGATAGGGAAGTGCTTCACTACATGCTGCTCTAGGAGTATGAGAAAGTCGGGGTTGGGGGAGATGACCTACTCCACCCAGGCGCCTGCATCCTTGCAGGGGCTCAGAGCACAACAAAAATGTCCCGGAGTCCAGCTGGCTTGGACAGACTATGCGCTTTGGAGCAGGACTTGGGTTTGTGCTTGCTGTGTGGGAAGTTGCACAACCTCGCCCAGTCCTGGATTCCCACTCCATGACAGGAGGGCGATAAGTGCAGGTCCTGGGGAGCCTGGCAGTGGTAGAAGATGAGTGGCCATCATGCTGCTTATTCCTTCAAAAGGCTTTTGTTTGATCTTGTTACTACATGAGAAATATTTTCTTTTTAAAATTTATTTTTTTAATTGAAAAGGCATATCTACAGAGAGGAGAGACAGAAAGATCTTCCATCTTGCTGATTCACTCCCCATATGGCTGTAACAGCCAGAGCTGAGCTGATCTGATGCCAGGAGTCAGGAGCTTCTTCCAGGTTTCCAAATAGAGGATGGCTCTGAGCTCCTCCTTTGCCTTTCCAGGCCACAAGCAGGGAGCTGGATGGGAGGTGGAACAGCCGGGACATGAACTGATGTCTATATGGAATCCCAGCCATTGTGGTGGAGGATTAGCCTGAGATTTCACCAGTGCTGAGACGGGATGGCAGTATTGCAGGTGTCAGCATAACCCATGTGCTACAATGCAGCCCCTGTTCAAGGAGTATTTGATGATGTCTCCCTGTGAATATGAAAGCATGTGAAATGCTGCTTCCGGCTGGCTGTCTCCCACATCAGTGGTCCGGTGATCACTTTCCCAGAGTTTTGGAGACGCATGAATGTCATGCGAGGGAAATTCGAAAAGTCTGTGGAAATAAAGGACAAGTTTATTTTGGTGCAAAAAGTCTTGAAATCTGTGATTTAGTTTTTCATAATATGTATTGTTCATGGAGCTCTTGCAGGCTGCTCTTGAGTATGTACTTGGAGAAACATTTTATTTTCTTGTTTTCCAGAAATGGAATGGTGTGTTTGAATTGCTTGAGATCTGCTAGTTTTCTCTGATCCTTGGGGTCCTGCATTCTTTGCACCACTGCTCCATATTGTGTAGCATGGAGCACCATCATCGACTTAATCGCTGGTGATCAACACTTCAATGAATATTTGTCACTGAAACAATAGGCCATTGTTTCTGTATTATCTTTGTGCACACATGTATTTCTGCAAGCTAGACCTCTAGAAACCAAAGACCTAGGTTTAAGTACATGCATTTTAACTTTTTTTTATGTATAGAAAGTCTGGTTTTTTGGAAAGGTAAAATATGTACAAAGTTTGACAGGTCATAAAGTAGACAGAGGTCAGTGTTGTGGTGCAGTGTTAACTTGCCACCTATGACTACTACCATCCCATATAAGTGCCAGTTTGAGTCCTGGCTGCTCTACTTCTGGTCCAGCTCCCTGCTAATCCACCTGGAGAGTGGCAGAAAATGGCTCAAGCGCTTGGGTCCCTCATAGGACCCCAACCACCTCTGTGGGAGACTTGGTTGGAGTTTCAGGTTCTCGACGTCATAAGGCCTTTCAAGGAGTGAGCCAGTGGATAGAAGCTCTCTCTGTCTCTCCTCTCTCTAACTCTGCCTTTCACACAAACAAACCTCTAAAACAGTTCATAAAGTACAAGAGTGTAACAGCTCTACTTGGTCTTCTCCCAGAACCCTCAGTTCCTCTTCACACAGGCTCCCGGTGGTGTTTCTGGAAGATTGTTTCCAAGGATGTTTCCCAAGACAGACAAACCTTTCCTTGTGTACTTTCTTTGCTCCCCAAGTGACAGCAGTCTCAACACTCTGGTCTGAACCTTGGCTTTTAAATCTGTGCTTTGCCTCACTCGTGTTTTGAAGATATTTTAGTTGGAACGTGCACATTGCACTACAGAATGGCTGTGTAGTGTCCTGCTGCATGACCGGTTTTATTGAATTCACCCCTAAATAGAATCCTGGATTGCTTCTGATCTTCTGCTCTTACAATGCTGCAAAAACCTACCTATTTCTTTGAGCATGGCTGTAAGAAACACATGGGACAATTTTAGAAGTGGAATTGCTGCATCAAATGATACATTCTTTAAGAATTTTCTTGCTTCAGCCTGACCCAGAGCTGGCCGTAGTGGCTATTTGGGGAGTGATCTCTCTCTCTCTGCCATCCTAACTTCAAATAAATAAATAAATGTCTAAAAAAAAAAAAAAGCCCATAGCTATTGCCAGATTACCCTTTGAGGTGGTCACAGCATCCTCAAACCAAAATGGGTGCTGCCTGCCAGGCTCCTGGTGCTGCCTTACCCGTTGTGCCAGGGCACACTCCCAGGGTCCTGGAGCTCCAAGGACAACTTGTGGGACCAGGAGCTAGCGGCAGGCAGAAGGGAAAAGGAGACAGTAAGGGTATGCTCTGTTGCCAGAGGGGAGGGAGAGTTACAGGCGGGGTCAGGGGTTAATGCAGATGGAGCTACTGGGACAAGAACAATCTAGAATGGGGGAAGGGAGAGAGTCAGGGGAGGGGGCATGTCCTAGCCAGGAAGGCCCTGGCTTGGCCCTGGGCAGGGGCCCTCAGGGCAAGTGAGCTGGGTTGTGGAGAATCCTGTGGCCTGCTGTCAGGCTCTGAGGCCAGGGCAGGGGTGGTTGGGGGTTGGGACGAGTATCCTGCTTCCTGAGCCCTTCTCAGCCCAGGGCTGGCAGGGTGGGCTTGCTGAGCAGCTCTGCCCACCTTGAGGGCCTCCCACTCCGTAATCCCCCTGGAGCCCTGTCTGGGAGGCTGTACAAGGTATTAGAGGTGAGCCAGGCAGGCGGCCCCTGGAGCCAGTCAGAGCCCTGAGAGCATTCCTGGGTATTAGGCTCCTTGTCACAGCCCCGCCTTCCACCAACCCCAGGGGCTGCTCGGCACAGCCAAGACCTCCCCCCCCAGCCTAATTACAGGTGTCCTTGTCCCGGTCAGCAGTGAGGTTAATTTGGGGCTTGTCCTGGGGTGGCCGGGGCTTATTAATGGAGTCCCAAGAAGTCCAGGGGATGAGCTGGGCAAACAGGGGATTAGGGATCGGGAGGACCGTGATGGGGAGGAATGGTTTAGGCAGGCCTGGGAGTGGGGCCTGAGGAGGGGGTGGGATTTGAGAACTCATCTGCAGGTGCTTGAAGAGAGACATCTTCGGTCCACTGCACACGCAGGCACATGTAGGCCACGGCCTGACGTTAGGCAGGGCTTTCCCACTCTCACCATGAGGAGGTTTCCCTGGCAGCCTCGTGGCTCCAGGGCCGAGGCCTGGGGAACCACGGTGGGCTCTCTCTCCAGCAGAGACTGCCACCCTGGTGTTGTTTCCTCCTCAGCCTTCCCTCTGGGGCCTGCGGGTTGAGCCTCAGCTCTCGGTCAGACCTCTTCTTGAACATCACCCTGTCCAGCCTAACCCAGAGGGTCCCTGGCCCCAGCTGTCTGCCTAGTTTTCACAAGAAAGCCCCTTGGGTTCTGAGGGGAGGAAGGGTCACACGGTTTGGAGGCTGCCAAAGAGGAGGAGAAGGAAGAAAGAGAAGGAGGAGGAAAAGGAGGAAGGCGACCAGGAGGAAGGAGCCAGCAGGACTGGGAGGAGCTCAGCAGTGGGAAATCGCTTAACCCCAAAGCCACCACTGCTTTTTGGCACCCACAGCAGTGATGGGGGCCAGCTGGAGCTGGCTGAGCAGGGGCCTCAGTGTGGGAACCAAGGGAGGGGCCCTCTCGGTGCTGAGGCAGCCCAGAGGAGACTAGCCAGAGCTTTGCTCCCCAGCCAGGCCCTGCCACCACTGTCGTCCTTCCCTTGGGTGTGCAATGGGGACCTGGCCTCCCGGGACTGTTACTCTCAGGACTTTTCCCCAGCAGTGCCCACTCTCACTGACTGGCCTCAGCAGGATGGCAGTGGCAACACCTACTGGGTAGCCCGGCAACTGGAACTGACACTGGTGACAATGAATGCTGGAAGATTCCAGTTCTCTCAAGCTTGTGCTTTCCCAAGGTGACTCCTTAAGCTGCAAGGCCATTGTTCCACCGCACAGACCAGGATGGGGGTCCCAGGACCAGGCTGCCACCTGCTGTCACCTCACCCTTGCTCCTAGGCATTAAATACCCCCTCCTTGGCCCCCAATCTCCCCGCCATACCCAGGACCCCCCCACACACACACATATTCTAGATCTGTAATTGAATATCTAAACCCAAAAGCCAATGCGAGCAACCACATTCATCAGCGGCAACCGGGCAGTCTCCTGCCATAGGTCTTTCTCACGTGCAAAACAGCTCATGTTAATCATGGCTGCTGATTTATGGTCTTCCCCGCCTTGTACATAAATTATTCACCATTGCCCGATGCGTGACAGAATCTCATAATGAGGGCTGTCCTTGCTGCTCTGAGACAGCAGGTGGAACCCAGACCAAAGGAACTGATAGGCACGGGGGTGAGAGGGTTAGGAAACGGGGTCATGGCTTTTGGCCCCTCTCCAAGTCTGGACAAGAAGGACAGAGCAGAATGGGTTGGGGGAGGCTGCTAGGGGCTTCTCTGCTGAAGTAGGTCAGGGGAGACTGGACACACCTCACCCCAAGACTCTCCCAGCCCGCAGAAGTTCCCCACCCCAGGAAACAGCAGGTGAATGTGTTCACAGGTGTGGACACCAGCCTGCCCCTGCACACCTTCCCACCCTAAGGTCTGAGCTACTCTGAGGACTCTGAAAGTGATGACAGCAGTTACAATAATGGCCACCAGATGGCAGCTCTGAAACCCTGTGGGCAGCTATAGAAGTCCGGGCAGCCCCCTAGGAAAGGTGCTTGTGCCAGAGGGGCGGGTGTGGAGTGGCAGAGCTGGGGTGTTGCTGAAGTCAGGGCCCCTGGTCTCTGTGGACCTGAGCAAGGACCCATTTCATATGAGGAATCACTCACTGTGACACCTGTCAAGGGAATCATCTCAGGGAAGAATAGGTGTCCTGGTAGGGAGGCCACAACAATCCAGGATTCATTGGTTTGGCCCACTTGCCCTGCAAAGCAGCCGGGCTGAACTGTCTCCTCCTCAGGTTCCAACCCACCACTTCCTGACCTCCCAATCCCTTTCTCTTGGCTGGGACATGCCTGGAAGCAGCCAAGGCAGGAGCCATGGTCAGTGGGGCCCAGCCCAGCCAGCCCACAGGACCCCATGGCAAATTTGTTAGGCTGACAAGATTAGGCTCTGGGCACCCTAGGACTCTCTCCCACCCCCGAATGCCTGCTTCTCCCTCCCTTGTTCAGACATGCATTCGGGAGCTGCCTGAGCCACTCATCCCCAACCTGCAGCTTGAGGGTGTGTTGTCACAGCAGCCGCTGAATGGGCCGTGGATGCACAGAAGGATGGAGCACCTAGAGTTGCACTGCCGTCTGACTCTTTCCAATCTCCTGAGCCCCAGAGGGGAAGCTAAGGGAATTAGGCTTCTAAGGAAATGTCTGGAGATTCCTACATCCTTGGCAACTATTGCCCATGTGTTCCTGTTGTCAGCCCGTCCCCCAAGCACTCAGGTGGCACCAGCTGGGATTCTGGCCTTTGGGTGCTGCGGGGAGCTCCCAGACCTGGGCAGAGTGCTCTGTCATATTTTCAGGATCTGTGACAGCAATGGTTCAGGCATCCCTAAGAGTGATGACCACAGCTTTCGTCCAAGCATGACTCCTGTGCCTGCTTGGGACCCTCTAAGATGGACTCTAGGGAACTGAATTGCTCCCGAGCTGATGAAGTCTTGAAAACCAGTACTGACGGCTTCCTGCTGGGCCAGGAGAACACCCTCACTCCCTGAGAATACCCCCAGACTGTGACAAGTGGGCGGGGAGGCCGTCCTAGCTGGCATCGGAGCACTCTGCAGCCTCGGCCCTGAAGGGGCCATACCATGGGCCTCTGGTGTCCTTGGCCTAGTCCCCATCCATCCTCCAGCCCCTCCAGCTGTCTGCCCTCCACTTGCCTGGCTTCCCTGGGCCCCGCTGTCTTCATGTCTGTCTTCACGTCTGTTCCAGGCCTTCCCTGGCCCAGCTTGTTTATCCTTTAGGGGGTCCGAGTGGGTGTTTCAGCCCCAATTATGCTTTGACCACAGCCACTGCAGATTCCAAAACAAATGTCCCTGGGCGGCGGAGGTAGGGAAGGCTCAGACAGGCTGGTGCCAGGGGGCCTGATAAAGGGGGATCCGCTGGAACTTGGAGGTGATGAGAGCTGTTGCTTGTGATGGGACCCTGGGGAACAGGGGCTCGTGGGTAATTGGCCTCCTCAGCTAGGTCCAAGCCACAGCAGGGACAGTGTTTGGTCTCAAGATTTTCCCCCTCCAATTCCCCCCTTTCTGCAGTCTCATCTAGCAGAGGCTGGGGTGGGGCGGGGGTGGGCAGGATGCCTCTAGAGAATGAGGATCCCACCTCATCAGCCCTGCCTGGCCCACAGCTCAGCCTCGGGTACGGCTCTGTGGACAGAAGTGAAAGCCAGGGACTTTAGAGCTGGCTCAGCTGACCTCATCCTGTGACTTGGGCTGTGGTCCATGCTTTGGTCTGCAAGGGACCAGGCCTACAAGCACCTTCAGGAGTAATGACAGCAGGATGAATGCTCCCCACGGGTTCTGCTGGATGCCTGCTCATCTGGTCTTTTCATCTATCCTGGGAGGCAGGTGGGTGGTGTAGTAGCCACGCTCTCATAATCGGGGAGGCAGCTGAGACTTGGAGTGATGCGCTGTCCAAGGCCATGCTGTTGGGAGCTGGACTCAGAGTCGACAGGCTGTGTCTCTTGCATCTGGATGTTCCAGGCAGAGTGGGATTTGCTCTGCGTTTGCAGTACCAGCCCCTGCAAAGTTCAACATCACAGCTTCTGCGGGGGCTAATTCATCTCTGGCTCTGACACTCAGGGTTGAAGAGACCCTTTGGCCACTCGGAAACCCCAGCACCCAGCTGGAGATGGGAGGGGGCACAGACTCAGTCTTCAGGCTTGGACTCCCTTGAGGGGTCTGGGTGACCGTGGGGTGAAGGTGCTCTCTCTTTTGGCCTCTGTTGACCACAGCCCAAACACTAGGGCTGCTGTCTTAGGGCTGGAGCCACGGTGGGGCAAGTGGAGGGAGGGGGGAGCTGCTGGAGCAGACAGCTGCTTCCCAGCCCCCGGCCAAGCACACTATAGCTTTCAATGAGGAGAGGCAGGGCATGCAGCCTATGGGAAGAAAGGAGGGGCCTTAGGGGCTTACAGGACTATTGATCTGTGCATGTGACTACACACATGTGTACCCTTGAGGTGTGAGCCAGGATGGGTGTGTGCACCAGTTAAGAGTATGACCATGTGGGCCTGGCACGGTAGCTTAGCAGCTAGTCTTCACCTTGCACATGCCAGGATCCCATATGGGCACCGGTTCTAATTCCAGTAGCCCCGCTTGCCATCCAGCTCCCTGCTTGTGGCCTGGGAAAGCAGTCGAGGACGGCCCAAAGCCTTGGGACCCTGCATCTGTATGGGAGACCTGGAAGAAGCTCAGGGCTCCTGGCTTTGGGTTGGTGCAGCTCCAGTCATTGCAGCCACTTGGGGAGTGAATCAATGGATGGAAGATCTTCCTCTCTGTCTCTCCTCCTCCTCCTCTGTGTATATCTGACTTTCCCATGAAAATACACAAATCTTAAAAAAAAAAAAAAAAGAAAAGAAAAGAAAAACAGCAACAAGCACAAACACAGAGATGATGAATCCTAAGAAACCAGAGAGGAAAGTGGTGACTTTGTTGGCTGACCTTGACCCTAGGGTGATGAAATACTGAAGGGTTGAAACCAGGAGATTATCAGACTTATCATTTGCCCTCTGAATAGCTGACTGCATGTTAGCCCTCTGCTGCACTTCCAGACAAGGAAGCCCAGATGCAGGGATACTCAGGCCCCAAGAAGCCCCGTGGATCTTGGATCCCACCTGGCTGACTCTCAGGACTCCCAAAGGACCTCCCAGGACCTGCACCAGATTGCTGTTCTCAGCATCTCTGCTTGGTACGCTTGGCCTGGCCCTGCCCTTGACCACAGTCCCACTTCCCCACACGGAGCTCTGCTTCCAGGGAGCCTCTGCCTGCTTTCCTGTCTGGGACCTCATTGCCCCCTCTGCAGTTTTCTTCCACAGTGTAAGTGTGAACACAGCCAAAGTGCAAGTCATGCCCCCTAGGGTGCGAGAGCCCGCCCTTCTCTGAATGTCTTCAGTGTCTAGTGAGAGCCAGTGACACACTAAGCAGAAAACTGAACTTGGCATGCCTGTTCTTCCCAGGGCAGAGTGAGAGAGAAAGAGAGAAAGAGAGAAAGAGAGAAAGAGAGAGAGAGAGAGAGAGAGAGAGAGAGAGAGAGAGACCTCAGAGAGAAAGATCTTCTATCTGCTGGTTTACTCCCCAGCTCAAAGCCAGGAGCCTGGAGCTCCACTCAAGTCTTCCACGTGGGTGGCAAGGGCGCAAGCAGTTGGACCATCTGTTGCTGCCTTCACAAGAGCATTGTAGGGAAATGCATTGGAAGTGGAGCAGCCAGGACTCGAATGAATGCTCTAGTATGGGATGAGGACGACTCAGATGGCAGGCAAGGCAAGTCCCCAAGGCTTGGGCTAAAGCAGAACTGCACCAAAGAGGGGCCCCTTTCTTCACCTGGGGGTAAAAAGTCATGGTGTGGGTGTTTGTGCCAGTTTTTGCTTCTGAACCTTTGTCAGTTCATTCAAACATGCATTTGCCAAAATTTGTCATCAGTTTCAACATATGCCAGAGTTGAGAAAATCTCTTCTATTGGCTGAACATGTCCACCTTGGTGCATCCTCAGGCCCAGGAACATGTTGCAAAGTTTGACCAGGAGAATTCTGTTCTGGTTTCCATTCTCTGATGAGGCACTTGACATCCTCTGCTGGCCTAGATGAGCTAGCTGTCACATCCCCCATGTGCATTTAGTCATGCGATCCACTGCACACGCATCAGCGACTGAAGAGGCCTAAACTGTAAGGTCGTACTACACATGTTGTGATTTTCCCTGTGGTCAGGGTTTGAGTATATCCCCCAAGAAACCTTGCCTGGGGTGACTTCAGACTTGACTCTTGCGTGTGTCAGCTAGTGCAGGGTCAGGTGTGGTCTGTCATCTGCACTACCCAATGCACATATCACACATAGCAGTGGATGCATCTGCCTGGTCAGTTCTGCCCCAGTTCTACCCATCTCTCACATGAATTGATGGCTTAACCTAGCCTAGCCCGCTGTAGGCACTGTCTTTATGCACACCATCAGGTGCCATGGCCTAGTTGAGGCAACCTTCAATAATCTCCACCAGGTCTGCCCCTAACCCTAGTTTTTGTATGTGCCAACATGTGCCTAGCTTAGTCTTTCCAATATCCTATTTGGCTCTCATGCATACCCATGGGTGCTACAGCTTATCTCAGCCTGACGGTTCCCCAAGATCCAGCTCACACCTGTGCCAACAGGTGCTGTTGCCTTGACCAGCCTGGTCCATTCCTAACCCTGGCTCTCATGATCACTCAAACATATCTTATATGTTTGTTTTAATTTTCTTCTTTCTGTGATTGCTTTTCTCTCCTGTTAATCTATCTACCTAAATAAATTGAACAGTTTGCATGTCTGTTTTTGTGAATTTCTTGTTCATATAGTTTGCCCAATTTTCTGTTGAGTTTTTTTTTAAAGATTTTTATTATTATTATTGGAAAGCCAGATATACATAGAGGAGGAGAGACAGAGAGGAAGATCTTCCATCCGATGTTTCACTCCCCAAGTGAGCCGCAACGGGCCGGTACGCGCCGATCCGAAGCCGGGAACCAGGAACCTCTTCCAGGTCTCCCACGCGGGTGCAGGGTCCCAAAGCATTGGGCCGTCCTCGACTGCTTTCCCAGGCCACAAGCAGGGAGCTGGATGGGAAGTGGAGCTGCTGGGATTAGAACCAGCGCCCATATGGGATCCCGGGGCTTTCAAGGCGAGGACTTTAGCCGCTAGGCCACGCCGCCGGGCCCTCTGTTGAGTTTTTAAGAAAAGATTCATTTATTTTTATTGAAAACGAAGATCAACAGATAGGAGAGACAGAGACCCTTCATCTGCTGGTTCACTCTCCAAGTGGTCACAACAGCCAGAGTTGAGTTTATCCAAAGTCAGGAGCCAGAGCTGCCTTTGGGTCTAACAGCTTTGAATAATCCTCTGCTGCTTTTCCAGATCACAAGCAGGGAACTAAATAGGAAGTGGAGCAGCTGGGACATAAACTGGTGCCTGTATGGAATTCCAGCACTTGAAGGGGGAAGATTAGCCATCGGAGCCATTGCATTGGGTTCATTTTTTCTATTGAGTTCTTTTTTTTTTTTTAAGAATTATTTATTTTTATTGGAAAGGCAGATATACAAAGAAGAGGAGAGATAGAGAGGAAGATCTTCTGTCTGATGGTTTACTCCCCAAGCATCCTGGTGTGTTTAAGGCGAGGACTTTAGCCGCTAGGCTATCATGCTGGGTCCTCTATTGAGTTTTTATAAAATTTTTCTTACTTGTGTTTTGGAATTCTTTATTCTAGGTAATAATATTTGTTGTCCTTTAGTTGTTTTTTTAATATCACTTGTGATCTGTTATCATACAAAAATTTTGCATTCAGATGTTGTGTTTGTTAACATTTTGTTTTATCAGTTTTATAGTTACTGAAATATTTTTAAAAACCCTTCTCAATAAAACTAAAACCCGCCTCCAAAATTACTTCATCTTAACTTACATTATTAGCAGGAAGCTGGATCAGCAGTGGTAACAAGACTCAAAACAAAGGTGCTTGGCTGGATACAGGATGTAGGTGTCTCAGCAGCATCTTTACCGCTGTGCCAAATACCACCTCATAGGGACTTTGTGGCAAAAGTTAGAAACCATGTGCAGTTTACAATTTGCTGCATGTCGCAGTTTACAATTTGCTGCATGTACGCTGACAGTTTCTGGAAGGATCTATACAAAGACCCCACGAACAAAGGTTCCCTCTGGATGTGGTAAGACAGGAAGAAGGATGGAACTTTTGATTTTTCCCTCTATCTCCTTTTGTCTTAATTTAATTTTACCGCTAAACACACTTCCATGTTACTTAAGGAAGGATAAGAGGAGGAACCATTCCCAGCCGAACAGCCTAGCTGAGAACAGTCACCTGTTAAGTGAGCAGCCATCCCTTCTTCCCTAGGCATTGTGCCCAGGTGTGAAGTGATTTGTAAGGAAATTGCCCTGTAAGTGCTAGTTTAGATAAACACTAGGTAATGATGTCTTCCTGAACTGTGTAGGTGAGATGACTTGTCCTAAATCCCAGTTGGAGTTCACAGTGTTTTGGGGTATTTAAGCAAATATTGCAGAGCATTGGTTAGGAGCATGGGCTCAGTAGCCAGGCTTCCTGAGCCTGAATCCTGAATCTATTTGCTAGAAGGATGACTTCAGCCAAACTCTCTAGCCATGTCTCAGTCTATCTGTCATGAAACTGGGGATACAGACTGTGTCTGCCCCACAGGATTGTTCTGAAGGTTAAAATGAAAGTCATAGGACTTTCAAAACAGTCCCTGATGTCCAGAACATGTTCAATTAATGCCTTTTAAAAGACAAGTTTGAATACTTGTGTTCGTGTTTGAGTTTCTCATTCCTTTAAATGGAGGAACACTGGGGTACATATTTCACTAGGAATGAAGATGCTGTGTGGAGGGTGGACATTGAGGCACAGTGAGTTAAGGCTCTGGGATACCTGCATCCCATTTTGAGGTGCCAGTTTGAGTGCTGGATAGTCCACTTCTGATCCAGCTTTTTGCTAATGTTGCTGGGAAGGCAGCAGATGACAGCCTAAGTATTTTAGTCTCTGTCACCCATGTAGGACTTTGTCCTGCTCCTACCTTGGCTGTTGTGGGCATTTGGGAAGTGAATCGGTGTATGGAAGATCTCTCTTGTGTATGTGTGTCTCCCTCTCTGTCATTCTGCCTTGCAATTAAGTAAAAACCTAAGACGTGCCACTTGGGACATCCACATCCCACATTGGGAAGCATGGGTTGGCACCATGGCTCTGCTTATGATCCAGCTTTCTGCCGAAGCACACTCTGAATGGCAGCAGGTGCTGGCCAAGGCAGTTGAGTTCCTAGTCAGTCTGAAACGGTTGAAAGCCCTCAGAGGAGACACAGAGACAAGCAGTAAGCAAACTGCTAAAGCCTAATGAGGGTTATGTTGACCAACCAGGCAGGCAGCAGGTCCCCTGTTAGTCACAGGGGAAACCTGGATTGGGTTTGGGGCTCCAGAATTTGGCCTGGGCCAACCCCAGCCCTTGGGGGATGTTTGGGGAGTGAGCCAGCAGATGGGAATGTGTTTTTTTTCTCTCTCTCTCTGTCTAAATAAATAAAACAAAGAAACAGAAGAAAGGAACAGAGGAACAGTGTCTCGATCCTTCTTCCAATGAGGAGAGTAACATGGCTTGGAGGTTTGGTTGAGGTGTAGACCCTTCTCATGGGACCTAGAGAACTTAAGTAACCAGGGAAGGCTCCTTGCTGAGGGTCTGGCTTCAGATCCCATCCTCACAGGGAGCCTAATGGGGAGGGGGAGACTCAGCAGCTGGGCTGGAAGAGGTCATCAAGCAAGGGGATGGAGTAAGGAACTGAGGTCAGAGGCAGGTGGAATAGCCTCAGGGCACTGGGGCAGCAGCAAGCTGGGGCTCTTGTGGCCTGCTGCATGGGCCACCTCTCCTGTCCATGTCCAATTCTGCTGAGGAGGCCCATCTTCATGCAACCCACCTCTGGGCGGCACCTCTGGAAGATGCTGGGTCTTCAAGCAGGTTGAGCAGGTTTGGGAGACAGTAGGAGGGAGGGGCTCTGACCTGGGAGGACAGATCTTGGCATGGAGGAGGGTGCCAAGGCAGGTGCCACCTAAGAGAGGGAGTGATTGTGATCAGAATCAAAGCCCAGCCGGGGCAGGTGGAAGAGCTGAGGCAGGCTGACCTTCAACCCTGGGGAGCAAGCCCCATTCCAAGTATAGATCTTGCATTCTGGAGACCCAGAGATTCTGAGTTCCACTCAGTGGCATGTGGGCAGGCGGGTGTTTGGGACACCCCAGTCCCAAGGGCTGTGCAGCAGGTGTAGTCTGCCTCCACCAGGCAGCTGAGTCCATACACCCGTGACATCACACATATGGACTCAGTTATATGTGTGAAGACACAGACACAAGCACACACCTATCACATACCTCACCTGCTACACACGCACATACTCACATCCACTCAGAGACACGCAGTCACAATCACACAGGGAACCCAGACACAATGTGCCCACCTCCAGTACTTTATGATCTGCTACTCTGTAGGAATATGGAGCCCCAATAATTTTTGTAATTAATTTTTTTATTGGATAGGCAGATATACAAAGAGAAGGAGAGACAGAGAGAAAGATCTTCCATCTGCTGGTTCATTCCCCAAGTGGCTACCATGTCCAGAGCTGAGCCAATCCGAAGCCAAGAGTCAGGAGCCTCCTCTGGGTTTCCCATACAGATACAGGGTCCCAAGACTTTGGGCCATCCTCAACTGCTTTCCCAGGCCACAAGTTGGGAGCTGGATGAGAAGTGGAGCAGCCAGGATACGAACCGGTGCCCACATGAAATCCCAGTGCATGCAAGGCGAGGACTTTAGCCACTAGGCTACTGCATCAGGCCCGGAGCCCCAAGAATTTTTATGAAGGACACACACAGATAAAAGAACCCCATACATGCCCCCTTCTAGGACCAGCTCCAGGCTACTGTCTTTGTTGCCCTCCCAATTAGTTGGCCTGTTTGGATGCTTTAGATACATGGAATCACAGAGAACAAATGTGAGCTTTGTGTGAAACTTCTACTTAAGCAACATTTCTGTATATCAGATCTGCACACACTTATAGGAGCTCACACCCCAGCAGGTAACATGTGTGTGGTGTTTCCACAAGAAGGCACGTTTACCCCCTGCTCACACATAGGCTTAAATATGCCTACTCTCGTCACACTCCGCTTTGTCTGCATCATCCACACTCACGCACAAATTCTCAAACACAGCCTCAGGTGCTCGGCAATTCTCACATACGTGTGCACCCACACACATGTGTATCCTTCATGTGGCCAACAGCTGTCATGGCTGTACATGCAATTTGTATGTAGACGTGCTTGCGTTTGGACACTCAGGCTTGTGCTCACATCGCACATACCCTGCTTTCCACGCACACTGGCTCCCACTGGCTCCCCTGCTTGCCTGCCTGTGCCTGTCTCAGCGCTGGCCATTCCCAGCCTCTCTGGCCCAGCCCAGGTCAGGCAGCCGAATGCAATCAAATCGACAGCTGAAAGCTGTCCTGAGAGCAAAGCTGTACTTTGCTGAGAAATCTGAGCCCTTATTAAAGGGGTACAAGTGTCTGCATCTGGGGGCTGGGGGGGAGGGGCATCTCCCAGGGCACCCGTGGCCATTGGGCTGTTTCCATTACAGACGATGATGAAAGTAGCAAGAACATGGCTGTGAGTAAATAAAGCTGCCACCTTTGTCCCTTGGAGTCCCCAGCACATCCCAGAAGGAGCACTCATTAGGGTGGAGCTGCTGAGGCCCAAAGCCAGACTCTCAAGGCATGGGGGTGTTTAGAGGGGAGGAGGAGAGGCATGAAAACGTGTAGAGGAAGCAGGGCCAGAGCAAGGAGTAATAGACGTGGGAAGGGACGGGGGTGCGGCTACACCAAGGTTCTGACTTCCGGTTCCCCCTCTCTGGGCCCCTCCCTGGGCAGCCATTTAATGTACCTTCTGCCTCTGGGTTCAGAAACAAGCAGGCCCCACCCCCCTTCTGTTGAAGGTTTGGTTTGCTTGTTTTTCTAATCACCAGGAACTACAGGCAAACAGGAGTGAGCAAAAAACAACAAACACAGGGCAAACTGCAAAGTCACCAGCAGTCCCAGAGAGAGGGAGATGGCAGTGCCTCTGGCTGATTCCCAAGGGAGAGTGTGCAGGCCTGGGCTTGGAGCAAAGTTCACTAAAGGAATGGACAAAGAAGTTAACAAGTGCCTGGTGGCAAAGCCAGGACCTGTGTGGGAACCAAGCTATCTGGCAACAGAGGTGCGCTAGACTCCTGGCTCAGTCAGGGAGAACCTTGTTGCCTCCTTCTCCTCCTGCTCACTGATGCTCACCCCGAACCTCTCCCCAGGACAGACACACGTTTTACTCTGTAGCCACTTTGGCTCCTGAAGGTTGGACAAGTCCAGTCCCTGGGAGAAGAAAGTACCTGGCAGCGTGCCCTGGGTGTCTCTCCATCCTTCACGGTCCCAGCAGCCACTCCCTCTGTTTGTCCCAAAGGCCACCAAGTGGCTGCTGAATAGCAGCAGATCTGTGCAGCCAGGCCCATGTCTGACCAAGAGCAAGGGCAGCCGGGCCCTGCTGCTACCAGCGCGAGGTCTCCTCTGTGTTGCTGACTGTGTTTTGTTGAACTGCCACTTTCCCAGCAGCAAGGATTTTTCCCTCAGTCTGAAACAACAGCTATTCGCATCCATTGCATTTCATCCCTTCGGTCTTTGTCAAGGTTAGAAGCTGAGTTTATCTGAGTGGTAATCTGAAAGAGTATGCCCTGCCCCTTGAAGTTTTTAATTTCACTTTGTATGACCCCTCCACTTCTGTGTAACCACACATCATCTTACTCATCATTTTTTAAAAGATTTTTAAATAATTTTTATTTGAAATGCAGAGTTATACAGAGAGAAGGAGACAGATAGAGAGGAATCTTCATCTGCTGGTTCACTCCCCAAATGATCACAATAGCTGGAACTGGATTGATTTGAAGCCAGAAGTCAGGAGCTTCTTCCAGAGCTCCCATGTGAGTGAAGGGGCCCAGGGACTTTTGCTATCTTGCTCTGCTTTCCCAGGCCACAAGTTGGAGAGCTGGATTAAAAGTGGAGCAGCCAGGATAGGAACCAGTGCCCAGATGGGATGCCAGCACCACAGGTGTAGGCTTAGCCTACTACACTATGGTGCTGACCCCCACTTCTCTTCCCATAATCATCATTTTAACCCTTCAATCCATGTTATATCTGTTTTTTATGTATTAAAAACTAGATTTATTTTTTAGTTACAAAGCTCTTCTCAACCTATCTTTCCCCCATTGTTAAATTTTATTTTGAGGCCCATTTCCAGCCGTGTGGTTTCAAAACATTGGCATTTACCGCATATGGCTTCAACAACTCTTTAATAATAACATATTTTAACATTGGGCCAAAATTGCTTTTCTTCTACTTGCTCTTTGATATGAACCTAGAATCATGTTTTGGGTTGGTTCTGAGGCAATTTCTAGTAGGGACTGTAGTCTATAGATTGTGCTGGGGAATACCAACACCGTTCCAGGCTTGGCATCTTCCTCTGCAAGTGCAGCTCATGCCACTGTCACTCTGAGTCGTAGCCAGCAGTTTAGTGGCTATGCGTGTATGCACTGTTCCCTCTGCTGGTGTTCGCTGCTGCCTTTGCTGTGTTCCTAGTGTTGGGCTCTTTGGGTGAATGGTACTGTCTTAACCAGCTCTGCTCACATAGATTTTTAAAAGGTTTCTTTGGGACAGTAGGTCCCAAAAGTGGGATTATCTGATCAAAGCAAGCCAACAGTGTTGTGGCTCCTGTTACATAACCCAGGGAGGATGGGACCAATTCACTACCGGCAGCAGTCCAGGAAACAGCCACTTCTCTCTGAGCAACCCCGGGAGCAACCTGATGACTTGAAAGGGTAACTTGTTCCTAAGATAAACAAACTACAGCTATTGGGAGAACAGGCAGAGCCTGGGCATGCAGGAGGTGTCCCAGGAGCAGGGATGTGCAGCCAGCAAGGTGGCTGCCTGCCCCCTCCCTCCCCTGAACTGCTCTGTCCTCCACAGGGGTCAGCCATCACATGAAGTCTGCCTTATTTCTATCAGGTTAGCTTAATTTACACAGCATGCACAAAGTGGTGGACTCTATGCCAGGCACTCTACGAATGGCAACTCATTTGCTTCCCATTGTAGATTCACAAGGTGGAGCCTACTGTAATAATCATTCCCATTTTATTGGCAAGGAAATCAAGTCATAAAGAAATCCAAATCCTAAAGTAGTATTTAAACTCGGGCAGTCTGATCACATCATTAACTCCTGTGTGTTGTACCACAGACTAGCAGGCATGCCAGCTTCTAGCTGCCCTTCTCTTTCTGGGTCCTGCCTGCCCAGCAGCCCCATTCTGAGAAAGGAAGACTGCTAAGTCTCCTTGTTCTGGGTCATGGACTTTCTGACCTTTGCCTTCTAGTTACATTGTGCCCCTGTCCTGGCCATGTGTCAGCCAGTGGGCTGAGCACCTTTTCATCTCTTCATCCTTTCAGTCTTCACAATCCTACGAAACAGGCAGCAAATATTCCTTTTGTAGAAGAGGGACTGGAGGATCAGAGAGGTTATGCATGTTGCCTAAGGCCACACAGCCCCTGGAGTAGCAAACAGAATTCAAACCCAGCTGGTCAAACATCCCTGCCTCTGGTCTTTCCCTTATACTTGGCTGAAACCTCACCCTTCACCCCAGTCTGCTTCTCTTGGCCCTGCTTGATTTGCTTGAAGTACACACAGTTGGACTCAAATTCAGTGGGTCTCACTCAGCTCCTCCTCCCAGCTACTCTCTCAGCCTGGCTTTACTAGGGCTCCAGCAGCTGCCCGTGAGGTAAGCACTGCTTTCTGCTTCTTGGAACTGGGGGCCACTCCAGGTCTAGATAGCTCCTCGCTTTCCTGTGTCACACACCCCTCTGTGGCCTGCCCACAAGCTTTCTACTTCCCGTCCTGGGATCTGCACAGTGTGCACACTGGGCAGGCTCAGAATCCAAGGAGGAGACCACGCCTGCAGCTCAGTGCTGCTCTGCCTACTTCTCCAGGTCCTCTGGGATGACTCATAGCTCTGGAACCTTCCGGGGAGTGGTTTGTCCCAACCCTGTCATGCAACCTCACAAGCCCTGATACCCTGAGCATGCGTCTTGCTCACAGAGCTCCCGCCAAGAAGAAGAGCTGCCCTCCTGGTCCCTGGCAAACTCTGGCAGCTATTTGCTGGCCAACTTTGGAACCTGTGTATTCAGCGTGCTGACTGCTTGTATGTGTGTGTTTGTGTCCTTCAGTGTGAACCTGTATGCCTGCGAGGTTGTGTGCATCTGGGAGTATAGGCTTCGGGTGGGAGGGAAGGCGTAGAGTCCTGTTTGTCTGGGTTGACCCAGGACTTCATGGATGGACTGGCATGCTGCCCTCACTCTGAAGGTGAGGGGTCAGTTGTAGACCTCAGAATTGTGTTTGTATCTGTGCACACACAGTCCACAAGCTGTGTTTAAAGGCTGGCTGAGGTAGTTTTCCATACCCAGAGCACTAAGACAAGTTGCAGGAGGGAGACGGGCTGGGAGAAGTAGCGTGGAAAGAAAGGAGGTAAAACAGGCTAACATCCCATATATAAGCAAAAGGATGCTGTGTTAGGTAGAAGTGACTCTAGACAAATTCACCTAGCTGTGCAGCCTACAACCAAGTCATCTGGGGCCCAGGGAAGAATGCTGGGTGGTAGTTGGGAATGAGTTGGCCTGCCAAGGTTTAGCCTTGAATTCAAGAGGTAAGAAATAGGAGAATGGGGTAAAGCATTTCTGTTACCTCTGCCCTCTGCCACACACACCAGGCCCTGACCCTATCCTGACCTCCCTGCCCAAGACCCTACAGGTGCAGCCCCTCTGTGGCCAGGACAGCAGGCCTTGGGAGAGGTGAGGGTGGCTCCAGGAGGCCTCCCTAGTGCTCCTTGCCCTTCCTGCTGCCCCAAGGCAAAACAACCTCCCACTTCTAGAAGCCCCTTGCAGGTTGCAAATTTTGCTGACTTCAGAGGAGTGAGGGGCGGGGGAAGAGGTGAGGTCTCTACTGCATGGGGCTGGTGGGGAGGTGGGTGAAGCTTTTGCTGAGATGGCAGGCTCCCTGGCCCCTCCCAAGCTCCTCATTAAGGAGGACCCAGGACAGGAAACTTCTTATCTGGAGGCCAAGAAGCCCCGAGGGCTGTGCCGGAGACGGGCAGCACTGGTGGGGCCCAGGCTACTCTTGACCCTAAGCGTCTGGCTGCATTTCCATGCTATGTGCTGTCCTCTTTTCCCAGAGCCTGTCTCCATTGCCTCAGCCCTGACCTCTCAGGGGGACCCTCAAGGGGCCCCAACCAGAGGGAGGCGGGTGGGCAAGAAAGGTACCTGGCACACTGGACCACTTTCACTTCCAGAGATGCCTAGGTAGGTGGGGACGGCAAGTGTTATACACAAAACTGAATTCAAGGCTAAGAGAGACAGGCAACCAGAAACGCTGGCATCCTTGGATCAGGTGGTTTTTACAAATTGCAGCTTTATGACAATTCTGCCTCAAGTAAGCATAGGGTGCTACTTTGCTGATATTTCAGAATGTTTTTGGCATTTCTTAGGAATAAACTATCTGTAAAGGTTGGTATGTACTTGATTTTGTAGACATAATGCTATTACACATTTAATCAACTACAAGCATTGTGCAAAATAGCCTTTATATGCACTGGGAAGTCAGAACATTAACACTGCTGACTTTATGACTGCGGTCTGGAACCTACCCCATCTGTTCATACACCCAAAGGAGCAAGAAACCTTCCCAGTGTTTCAGAGGCAGTGTGGCTGGGACCCCAGCCCTGGTCTCTGAGACGTAATAATTATGATTTTAAAAAGAAGTTTCTACAGCATGTGTGCTATTTTTTCACTGGAGGTTGAACTGCTGAATTCGTCTAGAGAATGTTAGGGATGGAGAGCTATGAGTTGGTTTTGTAAGTAGGAGCAGGAATTCTTTCTTTGGGGGTTGGGGATAGGTAAGGGTGGTCGGGACTCTACAAGCAAAGGATGGAAAGAAAAGGTATGTTTAATGGTTGGTAGGAAAATGGCTATTGGAAGCCAGTGACTGGGGGAGGATAGAACAGATGAAGCAGAAATAAGCAAAGGGCCGAAGGGCCAAGGAGGCAGGAATAAGAGGTATAATCGCCCCCCTGTGAGCCTGTAGGCAAGGAACAGCCGTGAACACTTTCTGAGCCAGGGAAGAACATGTTCTGGACGCCCCTTAGGGGAGGAAAGTGGGCCCCTCCCTGCAGAGGGTGGGGCACCAGTTGAGACTTCACTGCTGCAGAAATAGAAGATAAATGGAGGAGGAGAGGGTGTTGAGGAGGCTCCCGGTTTGGGACTTGGGCGAGGCTGCCTGCAAAGCAGGGGCTCAGAAAGGGAGTGCGCAGTCAAGAAGCCCAGACAGGCAGGTGATCCGGCAGCTCAAGACTGTAGGGGGCGCAGGCTGTCCGAGGTGCCCAGCAGGAGTGACCACATTGTGGCCAGTCCTCCAGAGCGCTGGGCTAAGCATCCCTGGTCTGGGTATCGAGCCCCATGCCTCATTGAGAGGTTATTAATAGGGAGTTTGTCTGGTGTCAGAGCGCAGACATAAACTGCATTAGCATTACCCCATAATCTTATTTAGTAAACGTTCATGCCGTTCCATCTCCTGTAATTGTATTGGGAATATGCAATATTTATGAAAGGGGAGAGGGGAATGTCACTGCTCATCTCAACACTGCAGTAAAAGTCCCAGGAAGTGTGGGGCCTGGGGAAGTGGATACTGGTGTTGCCCTCACTGGCTGGCCCCAGCCCAGAGGTTCTCCCCAACTTCTCCGAAGCCATGGGCAGCCGTCGAGGAGGTGCAAGCAGAGGCAGCAGCCCTTCTCTTGTGGCCACTCCTCCTTCCCAGGTGAGCCCTAGGGACTCCCACTGGCTCTCACCCTGTTTGTTTGTTTGTTTTTTCAGGGGCAAACATGCCTCAGAAACAGCACACCAGCAAAGGACAGAGGGTAGAAGTGGGGGTTACCAAAACAGAGATGGCAACACAGGGCCAGGGTCCCCCACCACTGCCACTGTGATCCTGAAGTTCAGTACAGCTGCAGCTCCTGGAATAGCAACCCAGTGGCATCCCACAGCCACACTCACCAAGGCACCTGGCCAGTCTAATTTCAGCAGCAGCCTGCTTCTTCTCTGGCCCTGGCTTCCCCACTGGGGCTGGGTAGGGGCACGAGAACCCCTGGGCAGCTGAGAACCAGTAAGAGAAGGATGGGCGGAAAAGGGCCATGGCCCCTCCCGGTGTCAGCTCCCTCGTCGCTGCCGCATTAATCACAACCTCGCAGTCCAGTTGGGGATCACCAGCGTCCAGTGCAGCATGCAGACTGCGGGACAATGGGATTATTTCCGGGCGGAGAGGCTGCCTCGGGCCGGGGCTCAGGCGGCGGTGCCTCCTTCCCTCAATTCGTCCCTCGGCACCCAGCGAACGCCTGCGGCTGCCAGGAGCGGGTGGCAAAGCGGTCGCGGGTGGCGGCCGGGTGGCAGGCCCTGGCCGACCTAATTCAATTAGCTGCGCGGCCACCGCCTTCTTCTGACTCGGGGCCCGCGGGGGTTCGGACTCCTGGCAGCTGCTCTTTGTGTGCGGTACCCATGCATATGGATATGGCCCTTCCTGGCCGCCCTCCCCCACCGGCTGGCACCTGCGGCTCGCCCCGCCCCTGCGATGGGTCCTGGTCTCCGGTAACAGTTGGGCAACGTTGGTGTGGTGACTTTAGGGGCGCAGTAGTGGAGTGAGTGTCTCGGAAGTCGCAAGGCAGTGCTTTCTGGAGCGTCTGTACGCCCACAGTAACCTGCAGGGTTGTGTGTGCACAAGACATGGGGTTTCCTGCGGGATCTGGACTTGTGTCTGTAGGTGCCTGGGCACAATGCACGGAAGAGTCCCTGAGAGCTACAGGGGTTTGCACACGGGCAGGAGTCTTCGTGTCGGTGGGCAAGGGCGACTGTGGGTCTGCGCGACGGGCTCTACGCGGACGCGCTTGGAAGCTTTCTGCCCTCAGGCGCGCCAGCATGGAGGTGCATTTGAAGCGCCGCGTGCAGTCAGGACTTGGTGCAGGACACGTGTCCAGCGTACCATCACCGCCACGGACGGTTGCTGGGCCTCCTGGCACTCCGTCTAGGCTTTTCCGATGGAGGAACCGGAGTTGACTCAAACCCGAACTCTTATTCAACTAATTCATTCGAAGGACGAAGAACACTTCCTTGATCCACTAGGCTCGGGGACAGAAGCTGCAGCTGGAGAGGGCTGGCAATCTCAGTCCGCAGCACTCCCGAATCTGCAGGGTTGTCCCTTCCTGGTGCTACTCCCCAGGCGCCCATGGCTTCCAACGTGTGGAGTGGGTCCCAAAAGCCCCGGACCTGAGTAACCACACCTACCCACGCCAAAGTGGCCAGAATACGTGGGGTAGGGCACCTGGGAAGTCAGGTTTTCCGGGTGCTTGGGGCACGCCATTCCCCTGGTTGGAGTTCGAATCAGTGCTCTGGCAGGGGACAAGGGACTGAGGGGAAAATTCAGTACCCAGTACCACTCTGGTCAGGCTGGAAATTTTTCCTGAGTTTGGTGGTTCTACACCACCGCAGCCCACAACGGAGGCTCCCTGTCCTCGCGCCTGAGGTAGAGGTGGGGCAAGCAGAGCGGCTCCTGGGAGGCAGTGGGGGTACTGGTTTGCTACCTTTCTCAATACTCCCTCTCCCTCCCTTAGCCCCAAACCCCTTGAAGGGGCACAGTGCCTTCCTACCCAGCAGGATGAGGGCCAAGGGTAGGAGAAGTGGGGCCACTCCGTGAAGCTATCACACTGGCGGTGGAAGAGGGGGGACCCCAGAGAAAAGGCACAGGGGAGAAGTCTGGGAGCTGTCCATCCAGGGCACGGCTATGAGGAAGCGGGTGTCTGTCCAGCCCTAAGCCTTCTTGCAGTGCATATCCAGCCTGAGCCTTCCTGGGGTTCTGGCAACCAGGGAGGGGACTTGAAAGTCAAGGGTGGCAGGTGCACACTACGATATGGGTGGGAAAGAATTTGCCAGTCTCTGGAGTTGTGAGCCAGAGGCCCGAGGCCCTAGCTGGCTGCCCATCCACCTGGCAGCTCTGACTGGGGATAGGGTTGCCTAGCCCCTCCACCAGGTGGGAGCTGAGCCCTGACCTAAAGACAGGGCAAGAGTCTGTCTGCTGTCCCCAGGTTCCCCCACAGATGGTAACATGGGTACCTGTTAGCCAGGTCCTCTGGAGCTGGCCCGGGGAACTCCTGTCACCCAGCCCTGAGAACTGATCCAGAAGTGGAGTTGGAGCAGCCTAACCGGTTCCCTCTCTTCTCTATTGGGGATCCTAGAGGGGCACCCTAGGATCCCTCAGTGCCCCAGACCAGGTCTTTGAGTCCTTAAATCACCAGTTGTCCTTGCTTCCCTCAGGGAAGGCTCAATTTGCTGCCCTATTTACTGAGACTGGCAGTCAATGCAGAGGGCATGAGCTCAGTATGGGAGATGCAGTTCTCCCACAGCCCTGGGAGGGACTGCTCCATGTAACTCTGCCCTTACTTATTCCCCAGCCTGCTCCTCCTGTCCTGTGCTAGATACCTATTGGGCACAGCCCTGTGTCCTCCTCCGCACACCCACAGGCCCATGTGAGGCCAATTTCCTGACACTGAAAGATAACACCCTTCCATGGACACGTGCACACACACACACATCACTAACATGACACCCTTCCGTGGATACACACACATACCACACTAATATGGCCCCCATGGACACACGCGCACACAACTCACTAATATGAAAGAAACCCTCCCATGGATACACACACACACACACACACACACACATACACGCAATGCTGTGACACTGTCACACATCTGCACAGGGATATCCTCAGCCTCTCCCATGTGCTCACCTGGGGACCACTTGAGGTACACACAATCATCTGTGGTGGAAAATACATATTTGCTTGCCCTCTTGCATTTGTACAAACACACACAAATCCACTTGTAAAAACAACCCAGACTCTTTGGTCTTTCCCAACACTCTTATGCAGTTGTGTCTCCACAGCCCAAGACCATGCCTGATATAGAACCCGACACTCAATAAATATTCATTGGACATATTTTAAAAATTACTCCTTTGAGGCATGTCCTGGACATCTGCATAGCCTTTTCAGCTCTCACTGTCAGGCACACATTCATGTCCCAGTGTTCCCCTCATGGACATACTGTCCTGCCAACACAAAGTAATTAAGTTACCACATATACCCCTAAGCTAAAGAACAACCCCTGGCCCAGGAGTCTCTGGGGGTGGGGGAGGGAGCTGTGTGGGATCCAAAAAGGCCTTCCCCTGGGGCCAAACCCTTCCTTTTCTCTGCCCCTGTCCCAGCCTCAGCCCCAGCTGCTCCTCTTCTAATTGAAGACCCTTCTGCGTTCTACAGGCTAGTGGGGAGATGGTACTGGAAGCAGAGGGGAATATCAGGTAGTCTTGGGACCTGGGATAAGATTTTATAACTCACCTATCTGTATGCAAAACCCTCCTGCAATGTTAGAGTCAAATTTAGGGAGGAGTGAGCACTTGCAATAAGTAGAGTTGGGAAAACAGTGCTAGTGTCCATCTCTGCTGCTTTCCAACCTTCCAAGGTTCCATTCACTTGAAAAATCCTCAGACAGAGGCTGTGCGGTGGAAGGATCCAAGGCCAAGTGCAAGGCTTTGCATGTCCTGCCTTGCTGCCTCCCTTTCGTTTCCTAGCAGGGCCTCATGGAAATACAGAACCTGCACGGAATCAGCTGTGGGATTCTCCTCCCTCCTGCAGAAGTGTCCAACCTGTGCAGGCTGCACCAGGTAGCTCTGCTTCCGGGAGTAGGGGTGGGACCAGAGCCCAACAAATCTGGACCCCTCTAGTCTTGCCTTTCTAAGCAAGGCAGGGCCTGGAGAGCATAGTCCAGCTTCTGAACAATTAGGCCATTGTAAGACAAAGGCCTGCCAAGGTCAAATGGGCTCCCAGAAGCCCAGCACCTCAGAACTGGGTTGAGATAGAAAGAAGTTGATTCTGCCAAGCCAGAGAGGTGGTGGGAAAGTAAGGAAGAGTTCTGTCTGCTCCGGGCTAGCAGCTATTGGAGGCAAAGCCAGCACATCCCCTGAGTCACTGGATTTTGGTGAGAAAGTGGCTATGACCTCTACCATCCTTAGACTGGGTCATAGGGTAAACACATCCCCTTGATACCTTGTATAATGGGTGCCAATCTGAGGGGTCTGGCAATTCCCAAAGAGGTAGAAGAGGCAGGGTGGGAAAACCTCGGGTGCGAGAGAGGTACCTGTAAGGGGGGAGAAAGGAGGACAGAGGGAGGGTCAGGAGGTAGAGTGGCAAAGAGGAGCTCGGAGGGTATTCCAGAAAGGCAGCAGGCAGAACTGGAGCTAAACAGAAAGGAGTAGAGCCATGGGGTCCCAGCCTGGAAAGAAACTGCAGTGTCTCTCTCAGCCCCAGACCCCAGTTCCAGTCTGGGGGTCTGAGGATCCCAGACGAATCCTCTCTGTGGGGCTTCAGGCAAGTTTACTCACTTCACTGAATCTCAAGCATCTTCCTTTCTTTCTTCCTAGATCTAATTCGTAGGCCACAACATTCAGCCTTTAAAATATACATTTTGGTTGTACATTTCACAAAGCCATGCAACCATTACCACTACATAATCCAGAATATTTTCATCACTCCAAAAAGAAACTCTGTTCCTGCTAATACTTATCCCCAATCTCTGGTCATCACAAATCTACTCTTTACCTTTATGGATTTGTCTCTTAAAGATATTTCAAAGAAATGGAATCATGCCAAGTGTGGCATTTTATTCCTGGCTTTTTCCATTCAGCCTAATATTTCCCAGGTTCACCCACGTTGTATCATGTAGTTCTTCCTTTCCATTCCTTCTAAAAGCTGGATAATACTCCAATGCATAGACATACCACAGACCATCCATTCACCAGTTGATGTACATTTGAGTTGTTTCCACTTTAGACTGCTACAAGGAACACTGCCATGAACATTACCTTTGTTTTCTGAATTATACAATACTGGAGAACTACTACCCTCACAGGGTTGTCACGCATCTTCTATGAGATGTGAGATCCCTGCATCTGATAGTTTTTCAGTAAATATCCCTGTTTATTTCTGCTTTGGTTCCCTCAAGATAAGAGGCGGGAAAGAGACCTAGTTTTCCACAACTTGCCAACATCTGGTGTCTCCTGGGCCAGTGTGTCATACTCACATTGGGTGGGGAAAGAATCAGTCATGGATTCTGCTTCTGCTCTGACTTCTGCTTGACTTTGCCAATAACTACCTACCTCACATCTGGCACCAACTTAGAAGGCATTGGTTGGTCTACCTAAAGCTCAGATAAGGCTTACACACACACACACACACACACACACACACACACACCCCAGCCCCCCACTGTAAGTGAGCTTTCAACCAGTGACCAGACATCCAGGCTAACACACAAGTTCCATCTGACTCCTGCATCTTGATTATACCAACCCGTTCCCAGGGAGACTTAGGACTGGATTATTGAATGGTCTTTTGTCTAATCCTCTCTATAGCAGGTCAGGAACTTCGATTCCCACTGCTGGGGCTCCAGCGCCAAGCACATAGTAAGAATTTCCCCCCCCCCCCATCAAGCTGGGGTGAGCATATTTTGTTCATGGGGTCAGTATTTCAGTTAGGAGCCAAGGATAAGTCACTTCCTGCCTTCTAGATGAGCTTTCTAAAATGGAGGTGACAGACACAGTGAAACCAAGGACATTTTTGAGCCACCCCTCCCCAACACCCCAAGGGTGGAAGGCTCACCTTCACAGTCCCTGGAATCTGAAACTGACCTGAAACAGGTAGCTACTCCTTCCCCAGAAAGAAAAGGGGGGAAACAGAGAAAGGGAGTTTCCTACCCCCTCTCTTTCACTCTTTCAGCCAAGCAGTCACAGGCAAAACTTTAAAAAGGCCTAAATTTGTTCTGGACTCACGCTTTTCTCCTTCCTAGTCCCTCAGCCCCAGCCCCCCACTGCCTTAAGCCTTCAGGCCTTTCTCCCAAGATTCCAAAACTAAAAAGACAACTCCTCCCCTCACCATAGTGCAGAAGCTTCTTGCCTGGAACAGCAAGAAGGCTTAGTGGCAGGCAGGCGGGTGGCAGGCAATCTGGTGGAATTTCATGTGGGAACGGCTTCTGGAGGCGTCTAATTCTATAAGGGAGGCGAAGTAGCAGTGGTAGCATTGTGAGGTACCCTGGCAGCAAGCCCCCCAGTCAGACTCCCTCCATCAGACCTCGCCGGAAACCCGCCATTCCTTCAGTTTTCTAAAAGCGGCTGAGTTGGGGTGGCTGTGGATTTTTGTAACAACACAACACATAGCCAGTGGTTCGCAGGCCTGTGTTTTCCAGAAAGACAAGCCTGGACTCACCGTCCTGCCTCAGGGCCTGGGCTCCATACCTGGGGAGCAGACAGTCTTCTACTTTCTAACAAGCCGGACTTGAAGTTGAGAGTAAATCGCCTGCTTGAGTGACAGGTGTTTCCCGGCTCAGCCCTTGGGGAGATTCTCCAGTAGGGTAGGGACAGCCTGTCCTGTCCGGGGAGGCCTGGTGGGCTGGACTTCTCTGGTCCAGTTCAAAACAAGGGGCGACTCCCGCCAGGTGAGGGAGAGAGTCTGTCCTCCCTCCTTGGTGCCCCTGTCTGGCCGTCCCTCCGTCAATGGCAATGTTCACTTTGCTTTTGCCCTTTAAGCGCCTGTCTCTCCCTTCCGCGAGCTACTCCGAGCCTCGGTCTGCGTCCCTCGATCTCTGGCTCCTGCATCTGTCTCGGCTCCTGGCCTCGCTCTTCCCCTCCTCCCTCCCCCACGCTGTCATTCACCCCGCTCCTCGCTGCGCACAGCCAATGGAGAGACCCGGCCGAAGCGGCGAGGCTCGCGTGCACCGGGCTTTTTCGCCCGGTGATTGATGTCCCAGAGTCAACAACCAGCAAGCAGCCGGAGAGGGGAAGGAGAAGCCGGAGAGGGAAAGAATACGGCGCCCCCTCTCTCCCTCCCCTCCCCTCCTACTTGAGTCCTTCTGCGCACTTCGCTTCCAAGTCTCCGCGCAGCCAGGAGCCACCGTTGCCTCCGCAGCCCCCGGAGCCCAGCACAGCGAGCACTGCCGCCCGGGCCCCCCGTGGGGCCAGGGCCCCCAAGGCAAGGGACCGGCATGGAGCACCTGGGTCCTCCACACCACCTCCACCCCGGCCACGCGGAGCCCATCAGCTTCGGCATCGACCAGATCCTCAACAGCCCGGACCAGAGCGGTTGCATGGGGCCCGCTTCACGCCTGCAGGACGCGGAATACGGTCTTGGTTGTTTGGTCGGAGGCGCCTACACTTACGGCGGCGGGGGCTCCTCCGGTGGAGCAGGGGCCGGGGGCGCGGGGGCCTACGGTGGCGGCGCCAGCGGCCCTGGCGGCTCCGGCGGCCCAGCGGGCGGCAGTGGCGGTGGCGCCTGCAGCATGGGCCCGCTGGCCGGCTCCTACAACGTGAACATGGCCTTGGCGGGCGGCCCCGGTCCAGGTGGCGGCGGCAGTGGCGGGGGCGGCGGCGGGGGCGGCGGTGGGGCGCTGAGCGCAGCAGGAGTGATCCGGGTGCCGGCTCACAGGCCGCTAGCGGGAGCCGTGGCCCACCCCCAGCCCCTGGCCACCGGTTTGCCTACCGTGCCCTCTGTGCCTGCCGTGCCAGGCGTCAACAACCTCACCGGCCTCACCTTCCCCTGGATGGAGAGTAACCGCAGATACACCAAGGACAGGTTCACAGGTGAGTCCGGCCCCGCCTGGCCGCGGCCCCTGGCTCTCTCTCTGGCTGCCCCGATGGCTCCCGGCAGCCCGTTCCAAGAGCACCGGCCGCCCAGCTCCTCTCTCAGCTGCTCAAGTGCAGTTCCTCACCTGGTTCCATGATCCAAGACAGGGCCGTGTTCCGAGAGGTCTCCCAGCCGGGGCCCCAGACTCGCGCCCGCAGGAAGCCTACTCCAAGAGGCTTTCCCTCGGCCCCTCTCCCGGTCCCGGGCCCAGTAATGCATAGGGTAGGGGGCTTCAGGACTACCTCCTCCGGGCAGCATTCGCAGCTCCAGGGAAAACCGTGTGAACAAACTGCTTCTGGCGTCCAGGCTGCTGCTCTCTGCTCAGGGTGGCGGGCAAGCGCTAGAATCAAACACAAGAAAAGAACAGGTTCCTCCAAATCGTCCCCCGTCCCCCACCCCATACACTCGCCCCGGCTCGGAGCTCGGGCCAGCCCGGGTCCAGCGGCAGAGCTGGCAGACCCTTCCTGGATCCTTCGTCCAAGTCCCTGGCTGCCCGGAGCAGAGCCTCCAGGGACGGTGCCCTCCTCCTCCTTCTGTCCCGAAGGGGCTTCTTCTCCCTGGCACCCCATCCCTAATACCTTCGGCATGAATAAAGCCCTGTCTAGCAATCCAGCGGCAATGGGCAGCGGGAGGACTGGCGCTCGGTGGCTACCGGCCGCCGCCGCCCTCTACGCTCCTTCCCGGCTCCACCCCGGCTCCCTCCGCGCCTGCTTCCGCTCTCACTCTCCACACTCAGTCCTCTCCAGGGCCTTGCTTTTTTTTTTGCCGCCTCTTACCCTTGGCCTTAAGATCCTATCCAGCCCTACTCTTTCTGTCTAGTCCAAATCTCCAAACCCTAGGCGGAAAGCTGAGTCTGAAATTTCTGCAGCTGGACCTTGGAAAGAGAAGTTAGGAAGCTGTAGGCCGCTGCGCACTGCCACAGGGAGTCCAGGGCGCACGGGTGGGAGAGGCAAAGGGGCACAGGCGAGAGAAAAAGGTGTGGCGTGAGGCCCTGGGCTGAGGGACCCCCTGCGGTACCCCAGACCCCTGCTCCTAGCAGCACAGGCAGAGAGGCCCCTGTAGCCCCCGAGGGCTGGGGGAGGGTGAAGGTGCTGGGGCGTCAGGCACTACTGTTGGTGGAGTGGATTTAGAGGAGGACCCTCACTCAGGCGACCACAGTGCTCTGACACAAGCCTGGATCCCAGGCAGGAGATCGCTGGTCCCCATCCTGTGAGGGAAAGGAAGCCATAGCCAGCCGATTTCCCAGCCGAGGAGGTTCAGAGGCGGTGGTGGACAGCTGTGACTTCGTGTGGCCCTGTGCCTTGTGTGCTGGCCTGGGGGGCTGTGTAGATGTTATTAGTTTGAGCCTGTTCTGTCTGGGTGTGCCGCTGTGCGGTGGATGCTGGGGTGGGGACTGAGGTAGGGGCCTGCACTAGTTCGGCCCGGGGGTGGGGGTGGGGGCCTGTGGAGCACCTTGCTCTGAGCCCTGAGGTCTGAGGCTGCTGCGACCTTCAACTCCACCGAGGAAATCGGGCGGGAGGGGGCGGGGGACCGGGCAGGGCTGGGAAGCAGGCAAGGGCCTAGGGCTAGGAAAGCCTGGGGCACTGGCGGAGGTGGCTGCGTCGCCCTGGCGGGCGGGAGAGAACCATTTTCCGCCCAGAGCTCTTTGCTGAGGACTTTCCGCTGGCTCTGGGCCCCTCACGCATGCCGGGGTCACGCCGCTGCGCTGTGCTCGCTGACTCGCGGGGTGTCGGGCCTGGGACGCCTCCTGACGCTCTGCCGCTTGCCTCTGCCGTCTGTCTGTCTCCCGCTCCAGTGGCCCTCTCACCCTTCACTGTAACACGCCGTATAGGTCACCCCTATCAGAACCGGACACCCCCCAAGAAGAAGAAGCCGCGCACGTCTTTCACGCGCCTGCAGATCTGCGAGCTGGAGAAGCGCTTCCACCGCCAGAAGTACCTGGCCTCCGCCGAGCGCGCCGCCCTGGCCAAGGCACTTAAAATGACCGACGCGCAGGTCAAAACCTGGTTTCAGAACCGGAGGACGAAGTGGAGGTGAGCACGCGGGGCGACCCGGCCGCAGGCGGTGCAGGGTCCTGCCGTTACTTAGCGCTCTCTGGCAGCCTCTGCAGGCAATGCTGCCCACAGGTTTGCGGAGTGCGGGCTTCCACCGGGGTCGCGGGGACCTGGGAGCATGGAAGCTCAGGGCCGCGATGGGGCTGTGGAGCCTCGGATTTATGTGGCGGCTCAGAGGGCTCTACCTGGACAGCCCTCCGTGCGCACCTATACGCAGCTGAAGTCCCGCGCACTTGGGCAAACTGGCTAGACGCGTGGTGGACTTTCGAGCTCAGTCAATCCTCCGGGGACTTTCTGATGACTAACACTAATCTTTATGGGGAGGGTCACTGCCTCTGTCGCCCAAGACTGAAGGTGGAACGGCCCACGCCTTGTTTCTGCGCACCAGCCGGACTCTGGGCAGTGGCTGGGGCCCCAGACAGCGAGCTGGGTCCTACTGACCGCCTGGTCCCCAGGCGCCTCTACCCACTGGATTCGGGCCTGCGAGGCGAAAAATCAATCCGCACCGGCTGTGGCGGGCTTCCCGCGGCTCCAGACCAGGGGGGATCAATTAGGAGCAGATGGGGGTGTGTGAGAAAGAGAGCCGTTTCCCGCTGCTGTCACACACGGACAGCTACGCACTACACACTTTTTCACATGCACAATACTGACTTCTGGTTTTCGCTCTTCCGTCTGCCCTGAGCGCCCCCTCCACGCACACACTCCTGGCAACCTTAGTCGGCACACAGTTAGTCTTTCTCTCGCTCCACCCTCCCGCAGGTCTGACCCCAACCCTCCCTTCCACACGAACCGCCCCAGCCGGGATTTTGTCTCCAGCTTAGGCCCTGGGTGGAGGGAGCTAGAAAGAGAGTTGGGCGCAGTCGGCGCCGCGCCGGGCGGGCCTGAGCTCAGGAGGAAGGAATTGGAGTTTCCTCTTTTTCTGAACGAAGGCGAGGAATCTGCCCAGGATTCCGCCTTCAGGGCCACAAAGGAAGCAGAGGCCCCCGCCCCAGAGGCTACCGCCCCCCACCCACATTCCTGCAGCTGGAGAAGGGGTGGAGGACCTCTGGAGTCCCGGCTTGGTGGTGGAGGAGGGGTGACACTGGTGTTTTTCAGGCACTACTGTTGGCAATAGATTGGGGCAGAGGAGGGAGTCCCTGTCCCCTAGAAGGTGCAGTGGGGGTCTAGGGAGACCCAGGCCGGCAGAAAGTGAAAACTGAAAACAAAGAAGAGGAACAACAACTCCATTGCACGGGGGACAAGAAGCCCAACCGGCAACCTGGCAAATTCATTTATAATGGAAGAGCCCTTGACTGCGATGCCCGTTTTGCTTTCTAGACTCCCCCCATTTCAAAGAGAAGGCTGGGAGTTGGAGAGATGAGAGCAACAGCGAGACACAAAGACAGAAAAGCTTCAGGCGATTGGAGAGGCAGAAAGGGGAAGGGCAGAACCCCAAGGATTCATAGAGGGAAAAGCCAGGACGGTGCGGCCGTGGCTGCAAGAGGCTCTCGCAGGCTGCAGGCTTTGCGGGGCTTCATCGATCGCCTACAAATTGCTTCGGGAGGCCCCGGGGACTCCCATTAGGTCTGTCCACCTTAGAGACAGACGTTTGATCTCAGTTGACAGGGCAGAGGGGCGGCATTAAACGGAGTGAGTCATCGCCTCCCAGGACCGCCTCGGAGACAGCCTGCGGTCCGGTGGGAGCCCTTGGGGGCCCAAGGCTGGTGGGGCGGGGGAGGTCTGGAGAGACTGGTGGGCAGGAAGCAGAGAAGGGTCGGCCTTGAGTCCTCGCCTGGCTGCCCTGTGATCTCAGGGAGGGTGGGCCTATTGGGACCTGGGACCCGCCTGGTCTCCCTGCGGGCGCAGGCCAGACCAGCTGTCCTCTTAGCCGGGCGTGGTGGTAGTGCGCTTCATACTCCTAGTCCGGGAGTGCCAGCTGTTGGGGGCCTCGCAGACTTTCCCATTGATCCTCGCCATACCTACATCCATGGAAGGGGTGGGGGGGAGGAGAGGGAGGTTTCCCAGGTCTTGGCCAAGTAGACGCCAGTGCATCGACGGGGCCCTAAACTGGAGTCCGCGCAAGCGTCGGAGCCGGGTTGGTGCTCGCATTGGATAACAGCTTGTTCCCGGGGCAGGCGACAGACCGCCGAGGAACGCGAGGCTGAGAGGCAGCAGGCGAACCGCATCCTCCTGCAGCTGCAGCAGGAGGCCTTCCAGAAGAGCCTGGCGCAGCCGCTGCCTGCCGACCCCCTGTGTGTGCACAACTCGTCACTCTTCGCCCTGCAGAACCTGCAGCCGTGGTCTGATGACTCCACCAAGATCACCAGCGTCACGTCTGTGGCGTCGGCCTGCGAGTGAGCCTGCCTGTGCTGCCCTGGGAGCCCCCAGGCCGGGGTGAGGCTGGCTCAGAGTCAGGACTTTGCCCCATCCCTCCCTGCTTTGGACTGCACAGCACAGCGGGAGCGCCACGTCCCTGCCGGGTTTCCCTGAACTCCAGCCTGCGTTGGCCTCTGTGCTCCCTTCCATGGAAGGAAAGACAAGAGAGGGCCCATCCCAGAAACCGATGCGGATGGGATCCCCATGCCCACTGGAATTGTTCTAAGTCCTCCCAGTTGTCTATTTCATTTTATTCCGTTTTTTTCTTTTTAACATGGAACAGAAAGGCTAGGGAAGGGGAATTATGAGAAAGAGCTTTTGGGGATCCCAGCACCGCCATCTGTTAAGTGCCCTGGGAGTCCCCCTCAAGTCCCACTCCTCATCACACAGAGGTGATGTCATTGTCCCTCCTGATGGCACTCCAGAGCCCACACACAGGGACCCACGAGCCACCCACAGCACAGAGTGGCACACACAGGGTCAGAGCATTCACACTTTGACCCTCACCCTCAGACATGGGCCAGGGGTGACCAAGACTCATTTTGAACGGCATAGTGCCCCCACCCACATACAAAGCTAGGTGGCCCCGTGACACCAGCCCACGCGCAACAGCTTCATGCAACCTCTCTAGGTTCCTAACCGCCCCCAGGTACACACAGCCTGAGTTTCACCCAGGCTCAGACCATTTCCCCAGATTCTGTTTGGAGTGCGGTGGGGAGTTTTAAGTGACACACTTACAAAGTGTTTTCTGTGTAACCATTTTATAAAGTGCTTGTGTAATTTATGTGGAAAAAATAATAAAGCCCTCCGGATCTGGAGTTGGGCTGCTGCTCCTCGCTGAGCCCGAGTCTCCCAGCTCTTTGCGTTTGGTGCAAACTGAGGAGGCAGCTGCTGGTGTTCGACCCTGAGGAGGGGCGCTGGAGAGAAAGATAGGAGGGAGGCAGGAGAACCAGGTGTTGCTGGCACAGCCAGTGCTGCAGAGAACTTATCTTTGGGTGTGCAATTGTGTAAAATTGTGAATGTGTGGGCCATCAGCTGGTTCCTCTGCCTGAATGTTTGTAATTTAGCGTTTGCATTGCTTGCATGTAAATGCTTGTTTCTGCTTAAGTTTCAAACCGAAACTATCATGGCACATGCAGGCTTATCGTAGCAAACCATGTGTGAGTGTGACTGTGTGTAATTGTGTGTTCATTCATTTTTGGGGAGTGTGAACTGTGTTATTTGAGTGTGAATTCATTTTTTGTGGTGCTTTTGCATTGTATGTCTGTATCATGCTTAATGTTCTGATTGTATGTGAGATGAAATCGTGAGTTGTGTGGGCAACACATGCTTGCCTGGGACAGTGTGTAAGTGAGGGAGTGAGTGCAAGGGGGGTGTAGATCACAGGGGAGACCTCCTCAGGGGTGGTCAGGTACACGTGGATTGGCGAGCCGTGTGTGTGTGTGTGTGTGTGTGTGTGTGTGTGTGTGTGTTTGCTGGAAGGACCAGCATCTGCTGGGGAGCTGCAGGCACTGGGACACACTGAAACAGGAGTCAGGGACCTGGTCTTCTCCCGCCCTTTCTGGAGACTGGGATTTCCAGTCTGCGGGCTCTAGCCTGGCCCCGGAAGGGATCTGGAAAATGACTTCTTAGGAACCCATAGGGAGACCCCCGCCCCATCTAGCCAGAAAAGTAGCCAAGGTACCCACTCAGAATCCATAATATCCAGTCCCCAACCTGCCAGTCCAATTGCAAGTGAACAAACTGACCTGGGCGGGCTTTTCTGGAAGAAAACTGGATGGTGGAAGGGTTAACTTACTGTCCTGGCACAGTGAGCTGAAGTAGATGGGGAATTGGGGGATTTGGAGACTTTTCTTGGGATAGGAGAGTGCAACAATTTTGCAGCTGGTGGGTGCTGGGCAGGCACAGTTCTGCAAGAGCCCTGTACATCTCCACAGCAGGTAAGGGCAACTACCAAAACTGAGAGCCACTGGATTACTACTCTGCCCTGGCCCGGTAGCTGGTAGCCAGGGTAGCCATTGTGATTGCAAAACAGGGACAAAGGAAGCTGCAGGGGAAATGTGTCAGGTGTGTGTTGGGGGGTGGGGGTGGGGTGGGGGTAGGGAAGTTGATCCACCCTTTCACCTGCAGCCTCCTTGGAATAGATCTCGGTGAGAAAGAAAGGTTCTGGATGCAAAGGGCTTGGCCAGCCTCCCTGCTCGTGCTCATTCCTATTAGCCATTTGGGCCCCACTCCGACAAGCTGGTGCTGGGTCCAGAACAAGGGTTCTGGCGCAGCACTAGTGTGCAGTGTGTCTCTTGCACACCTTGGTAGCAGCTCAGGGCTGCAAGCTGCGTGAAATGTGGAAAACAAAAACAGTCTCCTAGAACCACAAGGTCAACTTCCTCCCAGCTGGCCAGGTCTGATTGTCCCCTCCACTCCCAGTGAGTCTGAAGCCGCAAAGCCCATGCATTCTTACTGAGGTGTGGCTTCTCTTCATCTGTGTCTTGCAGAGGGCCGCAGGATCCCAGAGCTACTTGACCCTAGGGGAGACTGGGCCTTCCTGCCACCTCTCTGATTCTCCAGGACCACCTCAAAAGGTTGCTGTGTCTGCGTTCTGGTGGTGGGGGGAGGCGCCGGTATTTTCTGGGCATAGAAACTACTCCCAGGGAATGGGATGGGAGTGGGGAGGAGCAGCTGCCAGGTCCAAACACAACAGCCCCCAACTGGCTCAGAGACTGCCTTGTCACCACCACACCGCCCTGCTGTCTTGTGTGAGACACTGCTGAGCAAGTTGGGTGCAGCGCTGACCCCCTCAAATTCTTTCTACATCTCCTCCCTTCAAAAGCAACCCAGCACTGGCACTCATAAACACACAAAAAGACACGAGGCAAGAGCCGACAGTCTCCAGCCCCGCTGCTTAGGGACCCTGTGCCGTTCAGCCGGGACTCCGGCAGAAGTGAATTCTCTGCACATCTAGATCACCCCCGCTGCAGGACTGCAGTGGCCACCCCACCTCCCTCCAACACTCCCAGACCCTGGGTGGGGTGCCCCAGAGGTGCCAGACTCCCAAGGGTGCTAGGATCCTTGGCACGGAAGGACCGTGGGGAACTCCCCGCTCTCGGACCAAAATTCGTTGGGACCGAATTTCAGCGAATCCCGCATGCACCGAGCAAGGCGCTCAGGGCGGCAGTATGACTAGCCGGCCGCCTGCTAGGCATGCAGGGCGGGGGCTCAGGGCAGCCTGACCACACTCTGGAGGGAGCAAGGAGGGGGTAGAGGAGAGGGGGCTGTGAGGGTCACAATCAAGGCCAACTGCTGGCTCGCTGGCCACCGCTGGAGGAAGCTGGAAACTGCTGAACTTCCACGGCGCCTGCAGGAAATGGTCTGTGATCGAAACCAGAAAAGGAACACGGCACAAGCAGAGCTGGAGGAAGAGAGGAGGAATTAACCAACCTGTGTGGGGAGCAAGGCCCCTTCCCTGCCTGGTGTGACACTGACCAAGGTCCCGCAGTCCGCCAGACCCGAGAGCCGTTTTGGAACTGGCACAGCCCCATGCAGTGGCTGAGTGAGCTGCTGCCTTAGGGTTCCAGACACTCAGGCAGGGCCTGGGTCCCAAGGGCCCCCTGCAGTGCAGTGGGTGGCACACAGGGAGGATCTGGCTCAACCTGTTAGCTATAATAGCGGCTTTGTGTGGCTGCTGCTTGGCTTGGGGGCCATCTGGGCACTGAGTGCTGACTGCCTGGGGGAGGGGGAGGCCAATTGCAGCGGCAGGTGTGAAGTTGGCCCTGGGTTCTCCAAGCTCCTGTGAGGGCTGGTGGCGCTGTGAATCACCTGCAGGTGATGTCTGTTCCAGGTGCAGGAGGCAACAGGAGGCAACCCAGCAGGGACCTTCCTCTGGACTGTGCCCAGTCGAAGCAGCTGGGAGCCAACAGGCACATCACAGTACAGCTGGGTTGCGATGTGGCCCCTGGCTGCCCTGAGCCCCTCAGTTCACTAACACAGGATGGGACCCTCTGCCCAGGTGGCTCACAGCAAGTCTGATACACTTGCTGCCCCTACTTGGCCAGCCCAGATCCTGGTGCCCCCCACCACCACACGGCACCCCACACCCCACGGGACAGCCAGCCCCTCACCTTGCCAGCAGCTCCAGGATGGGCTCACAGTTTGGCATCCAGGGCCGGTCTTTCCCTAGCCAAAGACCCCATTGACCGGCCCGGTCTTGCTCACCTACGCCCTCCCAGGGATTTCTTATTCTTGGGAGATCTAATAGGAAGAGGCTGAGCCAACACCGGAGCCAGGTCGGGTTTTCCACGGAGCTCGGAGCGGATTCCAAAGACGCGGTGTGTGCGGTGGTTGTGGGGGAGGGCGGGGAGGTGAGAGGAAGCTGGTGGTGTAGGGGGCGAGGAGGGCGAATCCAAACCCACATTCCCCTCCCGCCCCCCCAGCCTGTCCTTCCAGCCAAGGGTCTGCAACGCGACACCCGGGAGCTACAGGTGTGCGTGCCTGGCACATTCATACATAACCTTCCCGCCTGCTGCTTGCTTTTACTCTCACAAGCTCATGCCTGCCTGTAGGCTCCCCGTCCGCAGATTCCTGATGGGGAGCCTTCCTTTCTATCCCTCTCCTCCCCTGCCGGCTGGAGACCCCAGGCGGCCGGCCTGCGGCGGGGGATTCCCTTGGGCTCGTGCAGCAGCAGCTTCCAGGCCAATTACACCTTCCTGCAAGAGGCCCTGGACTCGGGGACAGAGGGCTGCCGTTGCAGGATCCTAGGGAGGCGCAGAGGCTGCCTCCACGAAGCTTGAGGATATCCGTGTTCCGTGGTGCGGGAGAAGGTTGGCAGCGGCGTAGTGGGTAGGAGTGGGGAGACACGAGGGAGGGGTGCGAGGACCCCGCGGCCGTGCACATCCAGAAGGCAGAGGCCTTGGCGGGAGCTGCGGCCGCCCCGTCGCGAGTTCTTCTCCAGGGCCTCAGAGCGCGCGTTGTTACCGGCTGCTGCGGGAGGAGCTGCAAGACCCTCCAGCGGGATGCTCGCGGGGGCGGCGACGACCCCGCGGCTGTCCCTGGAGGAACCCAGCGGAACAAGTGAGTTCCGGGCGCCCTCTAGGGGCCGCGCGGGGAGAGGCGCCCGAGCGGGGCCCTGGGGAGCTCGGCTTGCCCGAGCAGGCTAAGCAGGGCAGTCGAGGCGCATTGTAACCGGGATCACTCTGCAGCAACGTGAAGGATCGCTTGCTGCGTGCCGGGCACCACCGCACGCTTTGCAAGTCCGAATGCACCCCTAACCACCACCCCATGCGGGAGGAAGGAGTGTTTTGGCTCCCACTTTACAGGCTAGAAAAACCAGAGTTCAGAGATGCTAAGCAACCCGCCTAAAAGGCGGGCGGCTGGTCCACGTTGGGGCTTCGCTTTGCGACTCAGCTCTAACGCTGGAGCCTCGGGTTCGTTTTAAAGAGATGGATGGGTGTGGGTGGATTTAGGCAGGCTTGGAGGTGGGGCCCTCACCAACCTCCCCACACACCCTCAATGGCCAGTGTAGACGGAGGGCGCTCTCAATCTCCTGGAGATGATGTCTAGGAAAATGCCACCCACTCCTTTCCACCCAGCTTGCTGTCCATGCCAATTCTCTGAGGCCACCTCCTCTCCCACCCCTTGCTCAAGCCCATCCTCTGGGCCTTCTCAGTCTGAATTTGCCTCCTTCCAGAGATTTCTGGGATAGGAAGGGGGGTTCTCTGCATTCCCACCCCCTTCTCCTCTCCCCAGTTTGGGCGGTGGAGAAGGAGGACTCAAACAAGCAGCAAGTTACAAGAAATCAAATGTATGATACAGTATCAGCCCAAGGAAGCGGGAAGTGGGAAGAACAGCTTATTGTGTAGCATGCCTGCCACTAGGGGCACCGCTCTGGCAGGCGCACCCCAGAGTGTGTTGGGGTAGGTAGGGGGTTGAGGCCGGTGGAGGGTGGGAGTTGGCTGGTCTTTCCTCCTTGTCCCGCCTTCTGCATGGTGGCAGAGGAGGTGGGGATAAGAGAGATGTGGGGCAGGGAGCGCAAACTTGCCTGACAAGTACCACCTGCCATCTAGTCTTATTAAGAGGGTTGCTTTTCCATTCCAAGCAGTTGTTATCTGCTCCTGATAGCCTGCTGAACGTTCCAGCACACCCCAGGCCCCACCCCTCCCTGCTGTTCTGCTACTGTACAGTTACCTGCAAGGCCTTTTCAGACCTGGGGTTCCCTCTCTTGCACCTGTTTCCTCCCAGAAGCCTTTGCTCCTGGGCAGTGGTTTGAGTCTCTGGATGTTAGCCTGCATGTTGGGCCCTGGGGCCAACTAATTATGTTTTAGGAGCCTGCAATTTCCTGGTCCGTTTTATAGAGCCAACCATGCCCTGGATTGCCCAGGCAATTATGGAGAGAATTTGTCTTTTCATGGGTGCTCTGGGATTGTGGAAGGCACCCTAGGGTGGCAAGGCCTGGGTTTCCCTGCACTCCAGGCTGGGTGGGGTTGGAGGAGTGCATCCTACAGCCCTCAGGGACTATGCCCTCCCTACTTCACCACAGAGAGAAAGATCTTCATCTGCTGGTTCACTCCCCAAGCATCCACAACAGCCAGAGCTGAGCCCATTCAAAGCCAGGAACCAGATGTTTCTTCAGGGTCTACCACATGGGTACAGGGTCCCAAGGCTCTGAGTCATTCTCCACTGCTTTCCCAGGCCACAGAGCTGAAAGGGAAATGGAGTAGCCAGAATATGAGCTGGCACCCATATGGGATCCCAGCTGTTGTGAGGTGAGGACTTAGCCACTAGACTACCACACTGGACCTGGCAGCTTTTCTTTCATGGTGTGGAGGGTGCCTCTTTGCCTGCTGGGAGCTTTGCTTGCTGGGAGCTGTTAACATAGCTTGTTCCATATTTAGATGTCACCCTTTGATCCCACCTCAAGCAGGGGGTAGGTTAGGGAGTTTCTCCTTATGGGGGAGGCAGGGCCAGAGGAAAGCAGGTGAAGCCCGGAGGCGGTGGGTGGAGAGCAGAGGGGAGAGCAAGAGCCGCTGGCACTGGTCAGGGTGTGGCTGCTGTAGGGTGGTGCCTAGCATGGCCCAGGATGCTCCTCCAACCCTACCTGGGTGCCTAAACCTGGGGACAATGATGGCTTGCCCAGTCATTCCATCTGAGAACCCCCAGCTCTCACCATAGTTAGGTCCAGTGATGGGGAAGGTAGGAGTACTGCACCCCCAGCAGCTTCAGCTACCTGTATAGGCACAGATTCCAAGGCGGGTCCCACAGGTGCACAGAAACACCTGGTGTCCTGGCTCCCTTCTCTCACCACCAGGTGAAGCAACAGCCCCTCCGCCACCCCTGTACTCACAGGGTCTTGGAACCTCCTGCTTACAGCCCTGCAGCCGGTTCCCAGATTGATGGCTTGCCTTCATTTCCCTCCTTTTCCTACTTCAGGCCAGAATTGTGAGCTGGGGGATTACTGCCCTGGGGCAAATCCTTGCAGCGCCGCAGGTGGACAGCAAAGCCAGGGGTAAGTAGATGAGCCCCACAGAAACTCCAAGTCCCTAGCCTACCGGATTTCCAACCGCAGGACACACCCTGTGTCTAGCAAAGGAAGAGAAAGTGAGGGTGGGGTGGAGGCTGGGCAGCGGCGGGCAGGGGCAGGCAGGGGCGCACTCCTTGCGAGGCCAAGGCCATTGATTGCAAAAGTATAAGAATCTCCGGGTTGGAGCTGGCGCCCGAGTGATCCTTGAGAGCCTTCCACGATGCAGTGAATTCTACCGTCCCCTGCAGAGCCTGAAACTTTCCCGCGCGTCCACGCACTGAGCTCCATCTGCATCTGCCTACCTACGCTCTCAGGGCGCTGGAGATACCCTGGAGCCCAGCAACAGCCCCACGGAGGGACTTGGGTTCTACCCACGAAGGTGACGCTCAGTGGACAGCCCAGAAGCACTGGGACACAGGGACAGGACACAGGATGAGAATCCACGAAGAGCATTAGAAGGTGAGTGGTGGATTGATGCAGAGCAGCGCCTCAGTCAGAGAAGCACTCACGCCTCACTCCTGAGCTGCTCCCAGCAGCCGGGCCTTGTTTGAGGTCTGTAATCCCATTGTCAGGGACTTGAACCTCGCTGGAACCGGGACGGGGCCGCAGGGGATCCTCTAGGCAGGAGGCAAAGTGTGCTCCGCCTCCGCTTCTCTGTGATCTCCCCGGTTCTCCCCGTCTGCAGAAACTGGGGGCTACGCCTGCCTGCGCCCACCCCACCGAAGCACCAAGGGCGCCAGCTAGGGAGCCAGCCACTTCCCAACCCAGTTTCCCGACCTCTCCTTGAGTTCGCAGCAGCTGATTTGCTCCTGTGAGTTGCACGGCGGATGCTGAGCCTGCGCACGAGAGTTAATCGCTGGGAGCCGTGTGGAAGAGGTGAAGGGTTCCAAGGCGAGAATCCAGCTAAGAGGACTTTGCTGCAGCGCCACATTAGCCCCTTCTGCCACAATTCCATCCCATCCTGGGGACTCTGACAGCCCAGTGTCCAGTTCACCGCACCCCCAAGAGGATCTGGGCGTCCAGGTGCTGTCTCCGTCCCTTTGGAAGCTGCTGCACACCTGTCGCTGTGCTGTGGACTTCATCACGCGGAGCCCTGTCTTTGCACTGCTGGGATCAGGCAGGAATGGGAAGACGAGTAAGAGCCCACCTAGGACTGTGTGTTCCACCCCAGGGATCTGACCCTTCCCTGTACTGCTGTCCTCAGGGGCCTTGGAGGTAGGGTTGGGTAGGGTAGGGCTCAGAGCCTGAGTCCTTGCACCTCTGGCCCACAGCCTGACAGCTGTCCGGAGCCACACTAGTTGTCTTGCCTAGGGGTCTTTTGGGGGAGCAGATCCCATAAAAGGGAAGGACAGGAACTGTGTCCTTCTCCAGCTGATAGAAGTCTTTCTGGAAGAACACTTCTCCACCGGCTGCCGAGTGCGCCCCCTCCTGCAATCCTGGTTTGCCTCACATTGCTCTGCATGGAAACCTGGGCTTGGTTACCCCAAAAGAAAAATTGATCCCAAGGATCCCAGTGGGGTACAGGAGTGGCTGGAAGGCTGGGGGCCAGAATGAAGATCAGTTTCAGAAGCCGCAACCAGGGTCACACCCCAGGGAAGCCTGGCTAGCGCACTGCTGCTGGCAGCTGGATTCCTAACAGCCTGTCCTGGACATCACTTTGTAGCATGTGCCACTGCCTTGTGAGTCATTTCTCAACTCTCCCTCTGTCTTTGCTTTTTTTTTTCAAGTTGTATAATTCACAAGGAGTTATTCAACTACAAGTCTAAAAATCTTCCCAACCAGCAACAGTGTTCATATACAAGGCCAAAAACAAAACAGAAAAAGGAAAATGGTTGCTGCTGGCTTCGGACGACCACCTCGTTGTGTGCCCAGTGTGCCCATCCATCTTTCTCAAAGTCGCCAGCCACACAGAAGGCTTCTTTCCCAAAGTCCCCAGTCCCACACAAGGCTTCCGTGGAAACATGGTTTCTTTGTGGGACTGTGCTTCCCTTGGGTTCTGCAACCTGAATCTCAAAGAATCCAGAGTTGCAGACAAAAGGGCCCCCTCTCTGTGGGCCTGTATAATTGGGAGAAACAGCATGAGCTCACAGCACGTGTCTTGTCTTCCACCACAATGCCACAAAGCACAGAATAAGCAATTCTGACAAGGCAGTCATGATATAACGGTTTCAAATAAGATAGATGTTTAGGGGTGGGTGTGATGCTATAGCTGGTAAAATCGCCACCATCCTACATTGGAGTGCCTGATTCAAGTCCCAGCTGCTCTGCTTCTGAGCCAGCTTCCTGCAAACGTATATCCTGGTAGGAAGCAAATGATGCTTCAAGTGCTTGTGTCTCTGGCACCCTGTGGGAGACTCAGTGGAGTTCTGGGTTCCTGGTTCTGACCCCTGCTGTTGGAGGCATTTGGGGAAGTGAACCAATGCATGGGAAGATTGGGAGATCTCTCTCTCTCTCTCTCTTGTTCTGCCTTTTAAGTAAACTTTTCTTTCAGTAGAGAAGGTAGAAATTCATTTTCGCTTTCCATCTGGGAGAAGAAGTGACCCACATTACAAGTCCCAGACAAATGAGAAAACTAACTTGTGTGAGTCCTTGCCAGCAGGAAGAAAAGGGTACAGCAAACAGATGACCCGAGATTTGGTTGTACACATCAATTTCATTCCTTTGTCTCTGAGGAGAGCTAGCTGCGAGAGAGGCTGGAAATCTAAGCTCTGGAGGAGTCATATGGACATTAACCTATTTTTAAACTTCAAAGCAAATTAGTTTTGATTGTAATATTAGATGGGGAACCAGATAATTACAAGACATAGAAGAAGTCCATGGGTGAAGGTACTTGCAGAAGTCTTTTGCTTTAGAAAAGACAGAGTCAAGCCTGCCACCATGCACCTCACTGGATCTCCAGAGATGTAGGAGTAGACATTTTAGGGGACTTGATCACCACTGCTGAAGATTGAGCACTTTGCTCTAGTGCTACCCAGGCTTTCCCTGGGGAGATGCTGAGTCCATGCCTGGATTTCCTCTTGATCTGGGAGCCATTTGTTAGAGTGTACTGGGCATGTCTGCCTAGCTCCAGACAGGTCAGCTGGATTCTACAATGAGTTACCTTGTCCACCAGCTTATGAAGATCTTTTGAAATGGGATTTGGGATGATCATTCCTATGAGGCAAACGTTTTCATACATTAAGTCCACTCCCAGATGATTGTTCTTTATGCTTTTCCTTTCTACTGGTATGCCCCAAGTGCCAAGCCTACAGAGAACAGGCGACCAGAGCACCTGTTAGTGACTGTGTCATTGTATCGCACAAAATATCTTCCAAGTTTTTCTTTTTCTTCTGGGGCCGTTCCCAGGGTCACAGAGGCTGGAGGATTGTGTGGCCAGAGATCAGCTCTGTCTTGTTTTTCCTGTTTTTAGGAGTGTTCAGAACCCTTTCCGGTTATGCTGCTTCTGACACTGTTGGATTCAGTGGTGGAAGAGAGGCTGTCAGCCTGAAAATCCAGGTTTCCACATGTTCTCTGCTCCTCCCAGCAGAGCTACTGCCAGCTGCTTGGGCACGGCTCCCACGGGGCCTTCTTCCCAAGGTCTCCCTCTCCCAGTTGGAGCACTCCCATACATTCCCCACACTTAAAATTCTGCATCTATCCAAAAACTGTGAAATCCCTTTCCACCCAAGTTCTTTGAGCTAGGCCTACCTGAATTTGACATATCTGAAGAAGACATTGGGTGGGGCATTGTGAGGAAGACCCGAGAAAAGTCACAGCATCACCAGACAAGTGGCCACGCAGGGTCTGCCTGTGGTGGGCTGTGATTTGTCTCATGGTGTAAGGACTTTTAGGTTTGACTTTTGAGATTGGTTTTCATTTTTTTGAGTGCCCTAATACCACAGAGATAGTGTATTTTCAGCAGCCAGATAAAATCCACGGGCTTGATTTATTACTTTGAGCTGAGCATTTATAGGCCTGATGTTGAGATTCAATTTTTGTAAACTTTCTTGTAGTTTTAGAAGCAGACACCCCTTCTTATATGGTCTCCCCAACCCTTGGTCACCTCCAGGTGACCTAGGGCCAGGAGCAGGGAGTCTTTCTTCTGCCAAGGGACATTTGGATATTTATAACATCACTTGTGACCATATAAAATCACCAAGTTAAACATTGGTCCGCTATAGATTGGTTGGATTTCAAGTTCTGCCTCTGGTTGCCTTGGCAGGACCATACCAAGTGACTGCTGACCTTATTCGGCCTTCCTCACTCCTATCATAGGCAATCATTTAATTAGCCAGATAGCATTGTGTGGCACACACAACTGAATAGTCACGGCGTTCAGGACTCCTGAACCCTGAGATCTTTAGCCTTAATTAACAATGGTAAATTGATTCATATTTCTCTGATAATCTTTCACCTGCCACCATTTGGTAGAATTTAAATGCCAGTTGGGATTTGGGGTAAAAAAGCACAAAAATAATTTTGGCTACTCTAAAGACAAAAAACGGGGGGGAGTCTGGGGATAAATTTGGGGTCGCTCACAGAAATCACGCAAATAAGGCTGCAGCCAACTGTAGGTCAAATCACGAGGGTGTTCCTGCTGGGACTCGCCGCTGAGGGCGCTGTCAGTGCGTACTCGGTGCGGCTGACGGTTCCCAAACTCCGAGCTCCCTCCCTCCCTAACAGTTTCCCAGGGGCCCCCACAGGTGTTCAGCTGTAGTGTAGACGTACCCGGGCACGCACGCACATGCACACACGACTCTTCTGCAGTCGGGAGCGTCCGGGCTTCCGTTTAAACCACGCAGTCAGAGCCCCTAGCCAGCCATAGCCTTGTACTGGACCCACCAACAAACCCCACCCACAGCGGCATCACCGCACCGGCCTCGCCCTCCATGCCAGGAGGTAGACCACTGCTGGAGCCGTGTCACAGCCTCCAACCTCGGCTGGATAGCACCAGAGCCTTGAATCCCTTGAAATCCTTCTATATCGGGGCCTGGCACGGTAGCCTAGAGGCTAACGTCTTTGTCTTGCATGCACCAGAATCCCATATGGGCGTGGTTCATGTCCCGGCTGCTCCCCTTCCTTTCCCTGCTTGTGGCCTGGGAAAGCAGTACAGGATGACCCAAAGCCTTGGGATCCTGTTCCCGTGTGGGAGACCCAGAGAAAACTCCCGTTTCCTGGCTTCAGATTAGCTCAGCTCCCTTGTGGCCACTTTGGGAATGAACCAGTGGACAGAAGATCTTTCTTTCTGTCACTCTCCTTCTCTCTGCAAACCCAACTTTCCAATAAAAATTAGCGAATCTTAAAAATAAAGAGGAATCCTTCTGTATCAAATATACCATTCATCTCTAAACACCAAGAACCTTTTTCTGAGTAGCCAACATGAAAACTATTTTTTAAAATTAATCAATTAATTATTGTTTTTAATTTGAAAGAGCTACAGAAAGCAGAGATAGAGGGGGCGGTTCCATCTACTGATTCACTGCCCAGGTGTCTGCAGCAGCAAGGCTGGGCTGCTGCAAAGTTGGGAGCCAAAAGTTTCTTCTGGATCTTCCACATGGGTTCAGGGTTCCAAGGCTTTGAGCCGTCCTCTACTGCTTTCCCAGGCCACAAGCAGGGAGCTGCATGGGAAGTGGAGCAGCCAGGACTCCAACAGGCACCTTATGGGATGCGAGCGCTGAAGGCAGAGGCTCGGTTTGCTATACCACGGCTCCAGGTCCCAACATTAACTCTTCAATAGTATCTCACAACCCAGCCCGTGTTTATGCCCTTTCCTCAGTCCATGGGAGGACATTTTCCCTTCAGGGGTATATGGCTGCATGACTTCTTTCCTAGAACCACCTTAACATGTGGGTACTGTGAGATCTGCCAAGTGCGAACAGCAAAGGTACTGCAGCTCCCTTGCCTCCCGCCTCTCCTTCCTAGCTTGTTCTGTCTCTCCACAAGTCGCTGATTTCCTGTTTTCTTCCAGTCTCCCTCTAGACTTCATGTGGAGCCCCTCCAGCTCCCTCCTACCCAGGGCCTGTTGAGAGGGTGGACATGTTGGTAACAGTATTGAGAGACCTGGTAACAATGACCCCAAGCCCACCAACATGACCTAGGCATTCCTGAATTACTGAGCTCTGGCACTACCTGGAGAACAAGGTCATGTGGGCCCCTGCCAGGAAAGACAGCTCTCCAGTGGGTGGGAGGGGAGACCTCCAGGCTGGGAGTGGGGCAGCTGGGCCTGCTGGCTGGCCTTGTGTGGTCCCTGGAAAGGAGGATGCCCTCCCTGGCTCTGGTATGGGGGCCTCTGTCCAAATTGCAAAGATGTGAGGGAGGGGCAGGGCTTCTGGGACCTCACCAAGACCCAGGCCCTGGAGAATGTGGAAAGGATAGCCTCTGTCGTTTCCCCTAAGGGTGTCCTCAGGCCCCCTTATTCCCTCTCCAATGCTCATTTTCATGTCAGCAAGGGGCAGCAGAGTTCTCATTGCTGCCCTGAGCCTGTTAGGGAGAGGAGTGGTCTGAGTGCCCTCAGCACCAGAGGACCCAGGAGTGGTGGGCAATCTTAGCTCTTCCCAGCCTGCACCCTCAGAACTCCACAAGAGGGCGCTCTTTCCCCTGCTGCACCTGCTCTTAAGCATCTCCAAACAGAAACCTCCAGAAGCTAGCAGAATGGAGCCTGACAGGGCAGGAAACTGCCATGCGTAGAAAGGCTGGGGCAGTCTACGGCCACACCACCCTGAACGCGCCCGATCTCGTCTGATCTCGGAAGCTAAGCAGGGTCGGGCCTGGTTAGTACTTGGATGGGAGAAAGACTTGGGCAGGGCATAGTACAGTATGTAGAAGAGCGTGGCCTCCGTGAGAAGGTAGAGAAGGTCAAATGCTTCCATGCCCACTCACCATTGCCCCTAATGCCACAGGGCCCAGAGAGGAGGCTGGGCACTGTTCATCCTTGTGTTCTCAGGGCCCAGAGAGAAATGATCAAACCAAAGAACAAATAACAGGTAGATCCCTAATCCTTGAGAAATGGATATACATGCACATGAATGAAATGACGTATGTTCACACATGGGCTTGGCGCATTGTTTGTAATTTCCAAAAGATCAGAAACAACTTCAGTGGCCACCAGTAAGGGGCTGGAGAACAACCACAGGCTGCCTCTCTTGGTGTTATATCGGGCAGTCATTAAAACAATGTCGCCATCCAAACTCAGCGATGTGGCACAAACTCTTGGGCATATGAGGACGGTTAGGCGTGCAGACCAGATACAGAGCGACCTGCATGATAGTATGCTGGGAGAAAGAGCCTGGGGGAGGAAGACGCTTCAAAAAGTCCATGGAATTCTATCACAAAAACACCTACACACTCATTTCAAACAACTGGCACCCATATAAGGTTATCTTTTTTTTTTTTCATGAACTTCTTTTTGAAAAGCAGAGAGACAGAGAGAGAGAGAGAGAGAGAGAGCAAGCTTGCATCTTCTGGTTTATTCTTCAAGTGGCTCTGCTAAAGCCAGGAGCTGGGAGTTTCATCCTTCATCTCCCACTATTGGTGGCAGGGACTGAAGCCCTCAGGCCAGCCTCCACTGCTTTCCCAGGCACGTGAGCAGGGAACTGAATCAGAAGTGGCACAACCTGGACTGGAAGCAGAACTCATGTGGGATGCCAGCATCACAGATGGTGGCTTAACCTACTATGCCACAATGCCGGCCCCTATGGAGACTTCTAGTTTCCATTTCTGGAAAGGTGGACTGCCGGATGTCTTTCCACTTCCCTGCGAGTGTATTTCTGTGACACATTTGGAGGTCTGACACGGGGCATCTATTAAAAAATCCCGAGCATTAACAGGGTACCCCTGACTACCTACCTTGACACACCGCCCCCTGCCGTGTAGAACACTGGCTTAAATATCCCTTTGGGGTTCTCTCCTGGGTGGATGGTGTTGGGGCCGCACTTCTTCCACTTAGGTGACCAACCAGGCTCACATCCAAGCTGCAGGGACTCCGTCCCAGCACTAGACAGCTTTGGGAGGTTGAGTGAGGGTGGAGAAATGCAGGCAGCTCTGCGGATAGAGATGCTTCACTTCGCTGCTGTGAGGATGCAGGGCCCAGCATGACGCTCGCCTCCCCGCGGTCCAGCAGCGCCCAGGAAGCCGTCTCGCCATACCCGAACGTGCCACTAGGGCGCGCTCCTCCCTCGTTATTGGTTATTCCGGCACCTGCACCGCCAGCAGTGGCTTCACCAGACCATTGACCACACCCTGTGAAACTGTTGTTAATCACACCCTGCGAAGCTGTTGAAAAGCATCGCGGGGTGTGCCGGAGCGAAAAGGGTCCCTTCAGCTCTATCCTGCTGTTTCTTCTTAAAACTCAAGCTTGATGTTCCAGGAAGAAGATACCACACCCCTTCCTCTGGAGGCCCTGGGAACACACATGGAGACCAACACACACAGGGAGCTGCCGAGAGCCAGATGGCTGAACCTGGGCTCAGGTTAGGGTGGGCAGGAGTCCCTCGCTCCCTTCCAAGCTGTCTCCCCAGTAGCAATGGGCTGAAGCGGAAATCTGCTGACAGGTGCAACGGGGCAGGGCTGCAAAGCTCAGGGAAGGGACAGGGGAGTTATTTCCTGAGGAGAAAGTGCAGACTTTGGTGAGTAGCCACAGGGTTATTCTCTGTCCCTCCAGGGAGCAGGGACGGGGGCGGGGCAGCCCTGAGCCCGGCTCAGCACTTGGCACTCAGAGGACAGGCTCAGGGCCAAGAGTGACCAGGCCTCCACCCCTTGGTGCTGGTTGCACGAGGACCCTTTTCAGCGCGATGAAGATTCATCTGCACTGCAAGGTGGTAAAGGCCAGCCCAGTGTCAGTGCTTGGGCTTGTTGCGGCTTGGTCTTCAGGGAGACAGAAATTGGGTCATATTAATGGTGTCCAACTGTGTTCCCCAGAAACCTTCAGGGACCAGGAGGGGCAGGGAATGAGGTGGGCAACAGGTGTTCCAAGTCCTCTGTCCCCATTCATTTGGAGAGCCTAAGAAGAGGTCATGTTAAAAAAAGAGAGAAGTTGGGGGTAACTAAAAAGCAATGAAGGGTGGGCCCGGTGCAATAGCCTAGTAGCTAAATCCTCACCTTGAATACACTAGGATCACATGTGTGTGTTGGTTTGTGTCCCAGCTGCTCTGCATCCCATCCAGCTTCCTGCTTGTGGCCTGGGAAAGCAGTCAAGGATGGTCCAAAGCCTTGGGACCCTGCATCCGCGTGAGAGACCTGGAAGAAGCTCCAGGCTCCTGGCTTCAGATCAGCTTAGCTCCAGGCATTGCAGCCACTTGGTGGACAGCAGGTAGAAGATCTTTCTCTCTACCTCCTTCTCTCTATATATCGGCCTTTCCAATAAGAATAAATAGATCTTAAAAAAAAAAAAAAAAAAAAAGAACAACGAAGGGTAGTTTGTCCCACTTACCAGTCAGGTCTGGAGACCACACTGCCCTCAGGGAGTCCCTGTTGGCTCTAGCTTTCCCACCCCATCCACTCAGGCTACACGGAGCCTTGTCCTGCTTTGCTGTACAGCTCCACTATCTTTTTAAAGATTTATTTATATTGGAAATGCATATCTTAAAGAGAAAGAAGGAGAGAGAAAGGTCTTCCATCTGCAGGTTTACTCTCCAAATGGCCTAGTAGCTAACTCCTTGCCAATGGCTAGAGTTAAGCTGATCCAAAATCAGGAACCAGGTGCTTCTCCAAGTCTCCCATATGGTTGAGGGGTTTCCCAGGCACGTTAGCAAGGAGTTGGATCAGAAGTGGATCAGCCAGGACAGCATCCATACAGGATGCTGGCACCAGAGGGCAGAGGATTAGCCTGCCATGATGCGTCTCTTTCCAACACCCGTGCTTCTGAAACCTGAGTCGCTTTTAGGGCTTACATCTCTCCTGTAATGTTGCGGGCTTTTCAAGGTCTTTTCATTGTAGTAAACCACACACAGCACAAGGCTTTGGCGAACTTGTACACTGTTGAAATGATCACCTTGATCAAGTGAACTGCCATCCACCAGCTCAGCCAGTTACCATGTGTGCATGTGGGTGTGTTGTATGCAGTGTGTGTGTTCATGTGTGAGGTGTATGTGTGCGTGCATGCTGAGGACACTCAGGATCTACCCTCGCCGAGCACTCCATGCACTGTGTCTGCACTGCTGTGCATTCCGTGGCCAGAACTTGGTCAGCTCAAGGAACCCAAATTCCCTCCTACTACCACCCTTCTCCGTCTCCACTGTCCCCTGGTAACACGGCTCCGCTCTTCACTTCTAGGAGTCTGCCTCTTTGACATTCCACACCTAAGACTGTACAATATTTGTGTTGCTGTGGGCCTGGCTTACCTCACTCTTATTCTCCAGGTTCATCCTTGTTACCATGGATGGCAGGCTCTCGTTCTCACAGGCTGAGCAGCCCCCGTTCTCTGCATGGCACCATGCTTCCTGACCCCTTCTGAACTGCACAGCCTAATGGCGGTCCATGCAGTCACGATGCTGTATGACACTGCCCCGCCTCCAGTACACATCCATCGCTGCCCACAAGCGACCCAGTCCCCCCTTGCACCCTGGGTAGCCCCTGTGCATTCTCTCTGAAGTCGCCTCTTCTAGGCCCCTCAGCGGAATGACTTCATCATTCCCTGGGCTTGCTTCACTTCGGCGTAACATCCTGTAGGCTCCAGCAGGATGCCCGTGTCCACTCCCCTCCCCTCAAGGCTAGGTACTTGTCTTCTCATCCTGTCTGCTGATGGGCACCGGAGCTGGGGTGTCCATCTTTGTTATTGTGACTCATGCCGCTGTGCATGCTGAGAGCTTTTTATTCTTTGGGAAAGTGCTAAGTTGAATGACAATTCTGCTCCAACGATGGGGCACTTCCTGACTTCCCAGAGCTGCTGCATTAGCAATGCTATCTCCATGTCCTTGCCAAGACTTTCTAGTTTCTGCCATAAGCCAAGCAAGCATCCTAATGCACGTGAACATTGTGATTCAGCTTTCTTAATAGTGTTTGTACTTATCCATTTTATTGCTGATGGACAGCTGGGTGATTCCGTGAACACACAGCTGATTTACGAGCCCTAACACACACAAGCACACAGTTACCAAGAATGCATAGCAGTGAGGAGAACTGGGGGCTGTGGGATGAGCTTGAAGATGTTCAGCTTTTTTAGAGGATGTCAAATTATTTTTCCAAATAACGAGCGAGAGGGCTGGTTTCTTCATATCCACACCAGCGCTGGGCCTTGTTGCACACTTGTCACATTATGTAACACTGATTGTAGTGATTTTTTTTTTCAGTAGACACACTGGTAGGTATGTCCTGGGGTCTCCCCATGACTTTATTTTGCATTTTCCTGTTTACTTCATAAGACTGAGTAGTCTCCTTTTATACTGAGTAACTTCTGCTGTGGGCCGTTAGGCCGCCCTGCTCCTATTTCTAATTCAAATGTCACTTTAGAGATTGGTGATGTCCCCAACCCAATCATAATTCATCAAAGAAACCTACAAATATTACCACACTTTAGTTCTTCCAGCCCATAATTCAGTGTCTAATATTTATATATTAACTATGACAGTAAAATGTTAAAACATGAAAACCACACAGGATAACTAGCTACTTCTTTAACATAATTTATTTCTTGGTTGTCTTTTCTTTATATTGTCACAGTCTGGTTAGCTTTTTTTTATAAGCCAGAAATCAAGCTGATGATGTGTTGGTATAATCCCTTAAAAAGGGGATAACTAACAGGATTCTAATACAATAACTGATAATGACCATGTTGGGAGACGGAATGGAATCCAGGCGGGAATTGTGGGGTGCCCTGTGACCCTTCTATGTGGGGAGGAATGAGCCGCTGCCAGGGTTGCCAGAGCTCAGGGAAGCGGGGGGGGGGGGGGGTCATGAACTTGGAGCCAGCTAGATGGGTGTGGTGGCCTCATAGTGGGCTGGTGGGCGGGAATGAGGCAAACACACTGAGCTCCCCCTGGCTCCTCCTTCGGTTCTGCGGCCATTTCTCTTGAGTACACTCAGCATGAAGTCGGAGAGTATGGGCCATGACCAGCAAGGGACACGCGAGTCAATATTCTGGCAGTAGGTACGTGGTACAAGTCAGAGAAGCAAGAACCAGTGCAGTCCGTTGCAACATTGGGGTGTGCTCAACTCTTGGCTCTCCGTCCCTGGAGAGATGGCCTGGCTGTGGGCTCCCACAAGCCTGGCTTCTTGGGCTGGCTTTACACTGTGTCCCCTCAACTCAGCTGGAACCAGTTTCCTGAACACACTTCCCTGAGTGGCTCAGGGTTGGGCGTTGGCCCAAGGAAACCTCATCAAGATCTGTGCCAGCGCAGCCACGCTGAAGGACGCTGCCTCTGGAGCGTTTCATGCTGGAGGCAGCGAGAGACAGGTGCAAAGTGTCGGAAAGTTCCGGTTTGGTCATAACTCTTCTTGCCTGCTTTTGCCCAGCTCTTCGACCTCGTTGCCAGTCCTGCTCGCCAGCAGAGACCCCAGGCCCGGCACTGCATACCAGGAGAGAATCCACAGCAGTGTCCACGAGGACCAACTGCACCTGCCCCCTTCTCTGTCCTGTCACAGGAAGTGAAATACGCCACTTCCTGGTTTTCCAGCAAGCGCTAGCTTGTCTGTCTCCGCCTCCAGCTGCAGTTTCCACAGAACTGAGTCAGGACTTATGTGTGTGTGTTTGAAGATTTATTTATTTTTTAAAATTGAAATGTCAATGAAGCAGACACGAGATGTGGTTAAGAACTCGCATTTATTTTTAACATATTGGTTACTCAATACTATGTCAATTACTTCCATAACGTTATAAATTGTTGCTGATGGTATGTTGGGAGCTTTTAATTGATCGGGATGATACTCTGCTGGCTCTACCTTCAGACCAAAGAAGGTCTCCTTAAGAAGCCGTTGAACTTAACTGGACAATAAGATGCTGGACTCTATGCTTGGCATATGCTTGCAATGAAGGAATCTCAACTGAACCTGAACTGTGGTAATGCAACAAGGTGGAGGAATCCACCATGGGGGGAGGGTTTGGGGAGCGGGTGGGGAGAATCCCAGCACCTATAAAACTGTGTCACATAATACAATGTAATTAAGAAATAAATTTATTTTTAAAAAGATTTATTTATTTTTATTGGAAAGGCAGATATACAGAGGGGAGGAGAGACAGAAAGGAAGATCTTCCATCCACTGATTTACTCCCCAAGTGGCCACATCTGCTGGTGCTGAGCTGATCTGAAGCCAGGAGCTTCTTCCAGGTGCAGGGTCCCAAGACTTTGGGACGTCCTCGACTACTTTCCCAGGCCACAAGCAGGGAGCTGGATGGGAAGCAAGGCAGCCAGGATTAAAACCAGTGCCCATATGGGATACTGGTAGGAAGAAGGTGAGGACTTTGGCCGCTAAGCTATGGCGCCAGGCCCTTTCCTGCGTTCTTTCCACCCCCCTTTGTGACCTGTACTTCTTCTTCACCATTGCAGACAAGTTGGATTCCTCCAGTGAACAGCTCACCCCATGATTGTTCAGTGTACTTCCCTGAGTGATTCCCCCGGGAAGACACACCCCCTAGAGACCTCACAGGACAGTTTCAGCACCGAAGTAGTCCTCTCAAACCCTTAGCCTTTGCATGGGAGAGAAACGCACATTCGTCTCTTGTTTAATCCACTGCCTCTTGGGACTGGCTTTGTGCAGCTGAGTCACCTGCTGGTGTGGCTCCTCTCTGGGTCCACTCAAGGTGAAATCTCCATCTTTACTGAACACATTGCATATAGTTCCTTGCTAACAGGAGACTGGCCTGGAGCTCACACACATTCCTCTTCACCTACCCTGCCTCTGTTTTCATCAGACTGAATCCTGCCCACTCTTTGGTTTTCCAACGGAATCACACCACTGACTGTAACAGCTTTCTCCCCATGCAGAGGTGCCCACCTTCATAGCACCTGCTGCTTTGTAAGTACTGATGCACGACCATCTCCCACTCCAGTGCAGGCTGACTCTCTTCTTCCTGATCTGCCCTGGCCCAGCCCACAGCACAGGCTGACGTAGCCATTGGTTGGATGAATGGAACTGCTTCCGGTCGCTGCAGAGGAAACTCCTCCCACGGCTCTGGCTGGGAGTGGCCTATGCAATGGCTCCGAGTGTGTTCTGTGGGACCAGGTACGTCTGCAGCCCACTTTCTCTCCTAGACTGTCTCATGCTAAAGCTTTGAACTTTGAATGTCAGGCACCTCACAGCAGTTACTGCACGGTATGGGGGGGTTGGCACACATGTTCCAGACATCAAGCCTGCAGAACCCCACTCTTGCATGAAGCACACTGGGGCATTCCCAGGTGGTGTTGTCTTCTCTAACAACTGCCTGCTGGGAATGGGGTGGGGTGTAGCAGGTTACGTGACCGCAGGGGGCACCTGCATCCCATATCCGAGCACTAATTTGTACCCACACACCCCCTCTCCCTATCCAGCTTCCTGCTGCTGCATCTGGGCAACAGCTCATGTGCTTGGGCCTCTGCCACATATGTGGAAGACCCAGATGGAGTTCCTGGTTCCTGATTTTGGCCCTGCCCAGCCCCAGCTGTTAGGAGTATTTGGTAAATAGACCAGGGGATAGAAAATCTATCTCTGTCTCTCTGCCTTTCAGATAAATTTTAAAAATTGAAAATAAAAAAACTGAAGGAATGCTAACTGACCAGCAGAAGAAAAGGCACCCAGAGTTTCCTCTTGGCTCACATCCCTCTGATGTTGCACAGAGAACAGAATGCCCACATTGAGAACCCCAGCACTCTCTGGGTGTTAGTGAAGCTCCTGGGATAGGTGTGTGCACATGCATGCATAGGTGTGTGTGTGTGTAAATTTAAAAAGGGGGCATTTATTTACTTGAAAGGCAGAATGACACAGAAAGAGATCCCTGGTTCATTCCTCAAAATGGCCACATCACAAAGCTTGGGTCAAAGCCAGGAGCCCAGAATTCTATCCGAGTCTCCCACGTGGGTGGCAGGAGCCAAAGCACCTGAGCCATCGCCTACTGCCTCTCAGGTGCATTTGGAGCAAGCTGGGCAGGAAGAGGTAGTGAAGGTGGGACTTGAGCCCAAGCCCTTGGAGACAAGATGCAGGCATCCCTGGCAGCAGCTTAGTCTTTACACCATGACTGCTACCCTCAAATTAACTTTCAGGGGCAGTCAGACATCTCCCAAACCGGCGGCCTTAACACCCCTGAGAACAAGCAGGCCACAGGTGCGCGTGAGGTTAGAGAAGCCAGTTAGAAGGGGCACAAATGCTGAGTAGCCCCCGAATGATGAAGATCTTCCTCCGGGGGCAGTGGGAAGCAGATAAAGCCACACATGTGGGGAAATCTGGGGGGAGCCTGGGGGTAGGCACCCAGGTTGTCACTGTTTTCAGGACCGTGGCCCCTGGAAGACTGCTCCAGTCTTGGCACCTATAATCTGTGACGTCCCCATTTACTCCCAATAAACACAAGTCCAAGTACACTTTATTTTTGTGATCAAAAATAAAATATAAATAAAATATATACATTTCGTTAAAATTAAATATAAATAAAACAAAAATAAAAATATTTTTGTGATCAAGTCCAAGTACACTTTATTTAAAAAAATTTTTTTTTGAATTTTATTGGAAAGTTGGATATGTAGAGTGAAGGAGAGACAGAGAGATCTGTCCACAGGTTCATTCCCCAAGTGGCCACAATGGCCAGAGCTGAGCCAATTCGAAGCCTGAAGCCAGGAGCTAGGTCTCTCAAGTGGGTGCAGGGTCTCCAGGCTTTGGGCTGTCCTCTACTACTTTCCCAGGCCACAAACAGGGAGCTGGATGGGAAATGAAGCAGCTGGGACACAAACCATTTCCCATATGGGATCCTGAGGGCTACAAGGTGAGGATTTAGCCACTAGGTTACCACACCGGGCCCCCAAGTACACCTTCATTCATTCTCCCCACCCTGTAGGAAGTGCCTGTGGCCAGCGGTGGGGACAGGCACCTCCAGGGCCCTCAGTCCAAAGACCAGCTGTGCCAGCTGTCTCCAGCACCTGCGCTGCTTCTCTTCCCACCCGGCCACCTCCCTGACCTCGTGGTGGGCTTTCGTCTGCACAGCAGGGAGCAGGGGATCCTCAAAGCAGAGAGGACCACTGCTGACCCCCACCCCTCCTCTATACAGTGTAGCCCGAGGTGGAGGAAGCTGGCTTCCCAGCTCCATGTCACGCACCCTCCCTTTCCTGCGGGCCCTTCTTGCTTTACCATTCTAGCCTGCCCCGCAGCTCTGGCTTTCAGGCACTGTCATCATCGTGTTTCATCCTGCCTGGGGGAGCCTGCTCTACCTCCCTCAATGGATGGTGTCCCATTACACGGTAAGTGCCTGCAAGGGGCTGCCAGTGTGACAGAGCCTGTCAGAGCTGAAAGGGACCTGCCAAAACTTGGTGCGCCACCGGACAGACAGTCAACGTGCCTCCAAAGGAAACCTGAGCGGGGGGGGGGCCCAGACTGGGCAAGTCAGGATGTTCAAGGTGAGAGGCAGGAAGTGTGGAGGAGGGGTGCACAGAGCTCTGCTGGGCAGCAGGACAAAAGAAGGGCCTGGAGTGGGGACCACAGAGATGCCTCTTGGCCTTAGGTGGGGTGGGTGGTGCCCACTTCGTGTAGGTGGAGGTAGGGGGTGTCAAGGGAGGTGATAGGGAACTGGATTTCTCTAACAAGTGTTCCAGTGTGTCATTGCAACCTGAGACCCTTGGACCTGAGGGGGCCACTCTGACTGGATCCATTACAGAGCCCCTTACACCTTGGTCCACACACCCAACAGGTGCAGCAAGCCACTCCCTGGAGTGGGGAGGCTAAAGGAACTGGAGTTTCTGGCAGAATATAAACTCCTACTTCATTCCTGACTGCCTGAGGGCTTACTGTAGGCATTTCCACAGATGGGAGCTGGAAGTGAGAGGTGCGGGGCAGCGGGCAGCTTGTGTGCAGGTCCCAGGCTGGCGAAAAGTGCTGGAGATCATCCTATATTACTCAGTGAGATCAGATTGTCAAGGGAACTGTGATGATAGCCAAGTGGGTTCCAGCCAGTCACATGGTAGCTGCCAGCTAGCTCCTCCTTGTTCTGAGCCTGAGGTTCCTGGAAAACCCCGAGGACAAGACCAGACATTGAGATGCTATCTGCAGGAGTTAGTCATGCTGTCTGGGACCCTGTAGGGTGGCAACCCCAAACCCTCAGCTCACTGAGTCAGTAAGAGGTTGACCTGAAGCATAAAAGCAGAGCCAGGAAACTTTAAGCTAAGGAGGGATTGCAAGGTGGGAACCTGATGGCATCTAGAAGCTTTCGTCAGGAACTCCATGGGTAGAGGCACACAGGGACTGGCCACAGATGTCAAACAGGCTCATCTGAGCCCAACGGCGGCAGCCGGCTGAGTGGAGGCTGAGAATTTCCCAGACCTCGGCCCATTCAAACCCCTTCTCAGTGTCCCAGTCCCCTCACTGCATTCCCATTTGACCTGGAGACACCCAAGCAGACAGCCCCACTGTCTGGCCCAGAGACAGATGCCAGGGTCCTGCTCAGCCCCCCTTCTGTCCTGCACCCCACCCCTTCTCACATCTTCCATACTGCACCCTGCAAAAGTCTGCACTCCTCAGCCCTCCATGAGCCCAACACCCACAAAGATGTGCCAGCCTCACCCAAACCACCCTCCAGCTGGTATTCCATGGTCTTTCCTGCCTCAACAGGCACAGCTTTTAGCCAGGAGCCACTTCAAAGCTTTTCTGGAAGCAAGTGAAAGACAAAGTGTAAACAAGAAGGAGTGACTCATCCTGTCCCCTCCAGAGCTCTCCTGCTCTGCATCTTCCAGACATCCTACAAGGCTCCAGCACCCCCTCTCCCCCATCACTGACACCCCACCCACCATCACTGACAGGTTACCCATCAATTGATGTCCCACCCCATCACTGATGCCCCCACCCCATCATCACCGCTACCCCACCCACCATCACTGACAGCTCCCCATCACTGACCACCCCCCAAGCCCCACCACTGACGCCACCTTCCTCTTGTACGTGTCCTAAGGGTGGCTGGGCACTTACTGGGCAAAGCACAACTCATTTCTTCCCACAACACCCCATGAGGTAGATACTCTAATGTCCATTTTACAGGAGACAAGCCAGGCATGGAAAGGTGCAGGGATTGGTGGTGGACATAGGTTCAAATCCCAGTTTGCCCACTAGGAACAGTTTTTTGAATCCTTCTAGAACTCCCAACTATACTCACACTTGCCTGTTCATGTGCACACTGCATTCCCAGAATCTCTTGTCTGGCTCTCCTCCAGCCACACCCACTTGTCAGTGGCACGGCAAAATCCATCCCATAGTAGCCGCAGTTGGGCTTTTCCCTGCCTGCTGGGTCAGATCTGGTGTGAGTGTGATAGGTGGTGTAAGGAGGAAAGGCAGGATAATGGAAGGGCCCCTGGATGAGACTTCTACTCTGGGTATCAGAGTTTGGAAGTTTCTTGAGACGACTAGAGAGGAAGGCTGGGGGTGGCAAGTTGCAAAAAGGACCTGCAGTCTGTTTCTTTCCCCCTCTGTTGTGGCCTCCCGTGCAGGGAGGGGGTGGCAGAGAGGAAGATGGTGGTGGGAGGCCATTTCACACCTCCCAAGTGCCAGGCAGTATGACTGTGTGACCGTGGCTCTGTGTCCCATGCCACTGCTGAATCTCACTGCCTTGTGGCTTTGGGCAAGTTGCTTAACCTTTCTAAGCTTCAGTGAGTTAATCTGGAAAATGAAGTAATACGTGGCAGCTGATTCCAGTGTTGAGAGAACTTGGCTCCATTTTCCAGTCATCACAATAGTGACTGATTCAGGAAAAACATTGTCAGTAAGGGCTGGCTCTGTGGAGTAGTGAGTGAAGCTGCCACCTGCAGTGCTGGCATCCCATAGGGGCAATGGTTCATGTCCCAGCTGCTCCATTTATTTTTTTTAAAGATTTTTATTTTATTTTCATTACAAATTCAGATATACAGAGAGGAGGAGAGACAGAGAGGAAGATCTTCCGTCCGATGATTCACTCCCTAAGTGACTGCAACGGCTGGTGCTGAGCTGATCCAAAGCCAGGAACCAGGAACTTACTCCAGGTCTCCCACAGGGGTGCAGGGTCCCAAGGCTTTGGGCCGTCCCCGACTGCTTTCCCAGGCCACAAGCAGGCAGCTGGATGGGAAGTGGAGCAGCTGGGACATGAACCAGCGCCTACATGGCAAGGATTTAGCCCCTAGGCTATCATGCCAGGCCCAGATGTTCCACTTCTGATCCAGCTCCTTTCTGATGATCCTGGGAAAGCAGCAGATGATGGCCCAAATGCTTGAGTTCCTGCACCCATGTAACAGATCCCAAGGAAGCTTCTGGCTTATAACTTCGGACAGCCCACCTCTGACTGGTAGCCATTTGGGGCATGAGCCCACAGATAGAAGATCCCCGTTTCTTCTTTCTCTTTCTGTTAATCTGTCTTCCAAATAAATATATCTTAAAAAAAAAAAGGAGTTGTCAGTAGGCACTTGTGGTGTTGGGTCCAGGGGGCTTTGGGCGCAGAGCTAACTTGCTGCTTGGGGCACCCTCATCTCATCTGAGTGTCCGGGCAAATCCAAGTTCTTCTGCTTCCAGTCCTTCCTCCTGCTCCTGCACACTGGAGGGCAGCAGTGATGGGCCAAGTACTCAGAGCCCTGCCACCCACATGGGAAACCCGAATGAAGCGCCAAGCTCCTTGCTGTGGCCAGGCTGCTTCAAGCATCTGGGGAATGAATCAGCAAATGGAAGATTCTCTGCTTTCTGCCTTGCAAATGCAATGCAAGTATGAAAGTAAATAACCTTTTGTTTTTTTTAAACATATAAAGGTTTTATTTTATTTTTATTGGAGAACAGATTTACAGAGAAGGAGGAACAGAAAGAAGTATCTTCCATCATTGGTTTACTCCCCAAGAGGCTGCAACAGCCACAGTCAAGCCGATCTGAAGCCAGGAGCCTCTTCTGAGTTTCCCATGTGGTGGTACAGGGTCCCAAAATTTTGAGCCATCCTCGACTGCTTTCCCAGGCCACAAGTAGGGAGCTGGATGGGAAGTGCAGTAGCCAGGACGTGAACTGGCATCCAAATGGGATCTCAGTGCTTGAAGGGGGAGGATTAGCCAATTAAGCTGTTGTGCAGGGCCCACAAACAAATTATCTTTAAACACTAGTATTATGTAAGAGGTCCTTGAGGGAATGTCTCATGTTCATCTTCACAGAGGACTGGTAAATTTCCAAGTGAAAAAGGAACCCTTCCCATCAACAGGTCTGACAGGTACTATGTTCACCCCATGAGCACAGCTAGTGCTGCCGGCGAGGTGAGGGTCCGGCTGACACCCTGGGCTTCCTGCTCGAGCTGGCGGAGACCAGCATTGACTGCGTAACACCCTCATCCTACTGAGGCCAGCAGGGAGGGAGTGGCCGCCAGCCCAGTGCTGCAGAGAGACCGCGTCCACAAAGGTGAAAACAGTTGAGAAGACTTTTCCGGGTTAAAGAAAACAAAAGCAGCATCAGAACAAACTGTAGTACAGAACACTGGGTGGGAGGAGGATGCTGCCGTAAAGACAGTAGGAGCACAAAGGGCACACTTCAGATGCGGATTCTAGATGAGGCAATAGCATCATGTCGGTGGCATGGCCTTCATTTGGCAACTGTCCTGAGAAGGTGTGAGAGCGCTGGTGTGGAGGAAGGAAGGCTTAGGATGTGTGAAATAGCCTCAAATGGCTCACACAACGCATGCTAAAATAATCCTATCCTGGTGTAGGGAAAGAATAAAACAAATGTAAAGTAATGGATACCAGAGAAAAGTTACTTAAGAGTTTATCAGACTGTTTTCTGTCTGCTCAAATATTTTTTCCAAAACAAAAAGGTTGTATAGGCCCAAAGTGATAGCTTAGTGGCTAAATCCTAGCTTTGCAACCACCAGGCTTCCATATGGGCACCAGTTCATGTCCTGGCTGTTCTACTTCCCACTCAGCTCCCTGCTTGTGGCCTGGGAAAGCAGTAGGGAATGACCCAAAACCTTGAGACCCTATGCCCACGTGGGAGACCTGGAAGAAGTTCCTGGCTTCAGATCAGCTCAGCTCTGGCCATTGTGGCCACTTGGGGAGTGAACTGGCAGAAGGAAGATATTTCTCTCTATTTCTCCTTCTCTCTGTAGAGCTGCCTTATCAATAATGACAAAAAATGTTTTTGAAAAATAAAACATTTTGGTAAGGGAATGTTGGTGAGGGGCTAGTTGTATACTAGAGGGTTAAGCACCCAGCATCCCATATCGGCATCAAGTCCCAGCTGCATCCCTTCTGACCCAGCTCCCTGCCACTGTCCCTGCGAACACAGCAAAAGATGGTCCAAGCAGCTGGAACCCTCCCACCTATATGGGGGACCTGGATAGGGTTCTGCTTCCTGGCTGCAGTCTGGCCCAGTCTGAGATGTTGCAGCCATTTGGGGAGTGAACATGTGTGTGTAAGATCTCTTTCTCTCCCCCTCTCTCTCTGCCACCCTGCCTTTCAAATAAATGTGATAAATTCTTTTTTTTTTTTTTAATACGGGGGTCGAGGCAGGGGTAGGGAGTTAGTGAATTCACACCAGTGGATGTTCAGCCAGGCATGCTTCACACCATTCACACCTCTATGAGACTGGGTGCAAGGTCAACACAGCCCCAGGTAGTGCAGTAGGTAGAGTCAAGTCCTCGCCCATCATCTGCTGCCTCCCTGTCTGAACTTAGAATTAGAGCAGCACAAAGCAGTGGGGAGCAGGACGCAGGTGCTGGCCGCTGAGAGGGGGCACAGCCCTTCCTCTGCCCTCACTTTCACCAAGTGTGCCTTAAAGCATGCCTTGTAGTCTGGGCAGAGCTGCCCACGGGTGTCAGGCAGTTATCACAGGAGAGGCTCCCGCTGGTCCCCTACCTCTAGGGGATGGCTAGTCCCCCAACCCCCAAGCTGCTGCGCTCCACCCTGGTGTTGACACTCAGGCCAGGAAGGCATCTCCGCAGACAAGTCTGAGTGACAGCTGAGGGCTGGGCGGTAATCCCGACGCCTTCACGGTGTCTCTGTGGCTGCCCGCGGGTCTCTGACCGCTCTTGGCCTCACTGCTGTCATCCTTAGCTTTCTACCATCTTTGCTTAAGGCCTGGGGATGACAGAAGTCAATATAGACAGGAGCTTCTAATTGCTCCTGGAAGGGCCACCCTGCCCCTCCCTAGGACAGAAACCCCGCTCAGCCTAAAATCCCACAGGCCCAACGCCTGGGTCAGGACCACTGCACCAAAGGCAAACGGGGTGCCCCAACAGCCCCTGGGGCAGTACTGAACTATGTGGGACAGAAGACAGAGTTGTCTATTCCTGAGCCCCAGGGTGCTTCCTGCCCTGCCCTTCTGTGACAGTTTCCGAATCCCTCCAATACACCCGCCATAGGATATAACTGACAGAAATCCACGGGGGCTAACTCGGCACAAAACGTAATCATTATATAAGGACACGAGTTCTTTCTGGTACCCGGGGACAGATGTCTTGTGAGGACTATAGGACCTGGGAGCCAGGTAGACCCTCTCTTGCTGAGCCTCCTGGTCTCAGCTACCTTGCACCTGCCTGCAGTTCGCTTTGTGTTCACTGGCCAACGGCCCTCTCAGGGATGGTGGGGGTTGGGGTCACAGCCCCAGCATGTTCCAGTTCAAGTGACCACCACAGAGACGTCCTGGTCAGTCTCTAGTCTTTCTGCAAGCACCCAGGACAACAACTCTGGCAGTCTCAGGGTAGGTCAGTATCTGCTCGGCCAGGCCTGGCGGAGTAGGGGTCCCATCCAACTCTGTGGGCCACAGCCCTCCTCCAGAGCTGGGAAGAAGGGGAACCTGCCACTCCTCCGTGAGGTCAGGGTTGTCGTGCTCTGCCCTGGAACAGATGTGACCACAGCAATCGCTGTTGGCCTGGGACACCTGTGGGCCCCTCCCCTACCCCTACTCAATGTGTGAGCCTCGGGGATCTAGCCACCTGGACCAAGGGGCTGAGTGTGTCTTCCTAGATGGTACCAAAACCATCCTTCCACATGGAGCTCATGTCCCCGCCTGTCCCCCAACCCCCACCATCCCTGAGAGGGCCGTTGGCCAGTGACACAACATCCAGACCCGACATGTGTCCTGTGAGTAGTGAGGACACCAAGAACGCCTCCAGAACATTCCCATCAACCCTCCTCCCTCACCAACACACATTCCTGCACTTGGTTATCTAAAAGCCTTCGCACCATCCGGCTCCAGGGTGCTCCACTGGGGAGTGGGAGCACTTCTGCTTCTCTCCCTCCTGTGATTACCTGGTGACAACACGTGGCCCTGGACCTGAGGTGTGGCTGAGGCTGCCTCCAGGAGCACAGGCAGACTGAAGGGTCCATTCATTGCTGCTGCACTAAGGTGCCAGTGCAACCGGCTGACAGGCTCTAACAGAGGACAGCCCGGAGCTGCCAAGAGGAACACTTCAGCCGGTGAAACAAATCCAAGGGCGTGCGCATATTAGGCTTTTACTCAACCCACCCCCACCCTGACCCCCACCCAACATAGCCCGACACCTCAGCCCTGATTTCTTGAGAACATGTTTACCTTGAGGGGACGTATCTTCCGGCACCATCCCTAAAGTGCCCAGGCTTGCTTTGATGCCTCCAGGCCCGGAGGCAGCTCGCACTCATCTTTGAGCCCACAGGAGACACCTGACACCAGGGACGCTGCCGCTGCCTGGGGGAGGGGAAGAAGCATGGTGTTCCAGCCCCCCTCCCCCCCTGCATTGCTTCTCAGAGGCTGACTGGGAGCACGGGAGCCATGCAGGAGCAGGGAGGAGATGCGGCTGCACAGTCATGGGACGTGCTGCAGGTGTGATGGAAAACACAGCGGCTTAGGGAAGAGAAGAAAGGCAAATGTAAAGATAAGGCAGGACCTTGGCTGGGCGATCAAGTTCAAAGTCGCCAGTGGTGAGTCCCATCCAGTGACAGCTGACACGGGCATTTCATCTTCATTGTCGTCTTTCTCCCTGGACTCATAAACCTAGGCCAGCCATGAGGCCCCAGCAGTCATCCCGGCTTGAGAGATGTCGGATGAAGGGCCTGACCTGTGTGCTCTTTTCCACTGCTAGAACCGGGGCAGTCAGAGGCTGTCAGTGACAGAGACCAAGAATAGGAGCCACCTACCTGCGTTGTGGCCTCCTGGAACAGGAAATGATGCGAGCGGGAAGATCAGTGCGATGGGACATTTAGGTAACAGCAAGGGCACCTGCTGTGGTGATACAGATGGCAAACAGACCGTGCTGGGGAGAGGCACGGTGGGAGCTCTGCTTTCTGTGCAGTTTTTCTAGGCATTTCTAGAAATTCAATGATATTGTAGCTTATTTTCAACATCCTTGAGATATTACTTCTTTTCAATGTATTTCAAAGACAGTGAGTTCCCTAGGGAGTGTGGCAGGGAAGAGAGAAGTTCTATCTGCTGGTTCATTGCTCAAATACCTGAACAGCCAGAATCGGACATGACCCTCAGTACCTGAGCCACCCTTTGCTGCCTCTGGGGGAGTGTTACCAGAAAGCCAGAAATGCAAGCAGTCCCAGACTCCAACCCAGGCACCCTGCTATGGGGTGTGTGGTATCTTAACATAGTGCCTGCCCCAAAGAGTTTTTTTGATTCCTTTATTTTACACAATGGTCAGGCTGGCAGGGTGGGTTAGCCTGCGGTGCCAGCATCCCACAAGGAAGCTAGTTTGACTCCTGAATGCTCCATTTCTGATCTGTCTCCTTGTCTGTAGTTTAGGAAAGCAGCAAAAGATGGCTCAGGTCCTTGGGCCCCTGCACCCACGTGGGAGACCCAGAACCAGCTCTGGCTCCAGCCATTGTGGCCATGTGGTTAATGAAACAGCGGATGGAGGGTCGTTCTATCTTTCCTCCTGTCTCTGTAAATTTGCTCTTAAATAAAAATGAATAAATCTAAAAAAATGGTTGGGACTAGCACTATGGCATAGTGGGTAATGTCACTGCCCACAGTACTAGCATCCCATTTGGGCACCAGTTCAAGTCCCAGATACTCCACTTCCAATCCAGCTCCATGCTTATGACCTGGAAAAGCAGCAAATAATGGCCCAAGTGCTTGGACCCCTGCACCCATGTAGGAGGTCTGAAAGAAGGTCCTGGCTTTGGATCAGTCTAACTCTGGCTGTTGTGGCCATTTTAGGGAATGAACCAGAAGATGAAAGATTTCTCTTTCTCTCTCTCTGTAACTCTTTCAAATACAAAATAAACAAATGTGGTTTTGTTTTGTTTAAAGATTTATTTATTTTTACTGGAAAGGCAGATATATACAGAGAAGGAGACATAGAAAGATCTTCCATCTGCTGGTTCACTGCCCAAGTGGCTACAACAGCCAGAGCTGAGCCAATCAGAAGCCAGGAGCCAGGAGCTTCTTCCAGGTCCCGAGGCTTTGGGCCATCCTCGACTGCTTTCCCAGACCACAAGCAGGAAGCTGGATGGGAAGTAAGGGATCCTGGCACATGCAAGTCAAGGACCCCAGCCACCAGGCTACTGTTCCTTGGCCCGGTTTTTGTTAAACATTGCTGTGATCCCCAGTGGCCCCTTGGAGTCCATTTTTCAATGGCTTGGTAAATTGGGAAGGGAGGTTGGTGGTGTGACTACCTAGAGACCATAACAGACATACACTTGATCTCCTTAAAGTAAATTCAATGCTTTTTCTTAGCATTATGGCTTGTTAGAAAAGTATAGAGGCAGACAGACAGACAGACAGAGATCTTCCATCCAGTGATTCATTCCCCTAAAGTCTGAGAGAGCAGGGCAGGGCCCAGCTAAAACCAGAAGCCCAGACTGCAATTGGGTTTGCTCTCGAGTGCAAATACCCTGGTCCCTGGGCTGTCATCTGCTGCCTCCAAGGGGCTGCAGTGGCAGGAGGCTAGAGAGGAACCAGGCACAAGCCATGGCTCAACTGCTATGGAAAATGCCTGTCCTTCATCCTTTGGATGTTTATCAGGCACCCTTGAACTTGGTGCATCTTTTAAACAGATTTATGCACTTACTTATATAGGAATAGCTGTAGTCATGATGCCTTACTCTATGGTCTTTCAAAGGGTAACCATGACTTAGTCAGCCATGACTAAGATTTCTCCTACTGACACAGCAAATAACCACAGGCCTCAGCAAGCTTTGGAAATGTCTCTGATAACATCCCTCCATTTAGGGCCCTGCATGGTAGCCTAGCAGCTAAAGTCCTTGCCTTGAAAGCACCGGGATTCCATATGGGCTCTGGTTCTATCCCAGTGACCCTGTTTCCCATCCAGCTCCCTGCTTAAAAAAATATATTTTATTTTTATTTGAAAGGCAGAATTACAGAGAGAAGCAGAGACAGAGAGAGAGACAACTTCCATCTGCTGCTTCACTCCCACATGGCTGTACTGGCTAGAGCTGGGCCAGTCTGAAGTCAGGAACCAGAAATTTTTTTCAGGATTCCCACATGGATGCAAGACCACTGGCAGGGAGCTGGATTGAAAGTGGAGAAACTGGAGTTTGAACCAGCACCTATATGAAATGCCAGCATGGCAGGTAGAGGCTTATCATGGTATGCCACGTCATCCCCAACCCCTGCCAAAAAAAAAAAACAAAAAAAAAAACAAACAAAAAAAACAAACCAAAACAACAACAACAACAAACACCACTTTTCTTTCTTTTTTTATTGATTACATTGCATTATGTGACACTGTCTCATAGGCTCTGGGATTCCCCCATACCCTCCCCCCATGGTGGATTCCTCCACCTTGTTGCAGTATTACAGTTCAAATTCAGTCAAGAGTCTTTCATTGCAAGCATAGAGTCCAGCATCTTATTGTCCAGATAAATTAAATGGTTTCTTGGGGAGACCATTTCTGGTCTGAAGGCAGAGCTGGCAGAATATCATCCCGATCAGGTAAAAGCCACAACATAACATCAACATCAATTTACAACATTATGGAATTAATTGACATGGTATTGAGTAACAAATATGTTAAAACAATACAAGTTCTTGGGCCCGGCGGCGTGGTCTAGCGGCTAAAGTCCTCGCCTTGAAAGCCCCGGGATCCCATATGGGCGCCGGTTCTAATCCCGGCAGCTCCACTTCCCATCCAGCTCCCTGCTTGTGGCCTGGGAAAGCAGTTGAGGACGGCCCAATGCTTTGGGACACTGCACCCGCGTGGGAGACCCGGAAGAGGTTCCAGGTTCCTGGCATCGGATCGGCGCGCATCGGCCCGTTGCGGCTCACTTGGGGAGTGAATCATCGGACGGAAGATCTTCCTCTCTGTCTCTCCTCCTCTCTGTATATCTGGCTGTAATAAAATGAATAAATCTTAAAAAAAAAAAAAAAAAAAAAAAAAAAACAATACAAGTTCTTAATCATATCCTGAGACTACTTCACTGACATTTCAATTTTAATTTATACACAGAACCAGTTGCTATACACCTTAAAATGGCTATAGGGTACTATTCAGCTGTCTTGTGTCTATTTTCATTTTAGCATTCAGCAGTTTATAGTGTTGAAGCTTAATTTTGCTGAACTTGGCAGATTTTGGGATAGTCTAAACTGGCTTACAACTCTAACAAGGCATATGCCAACTGTTGCAGTGCAGAACAGTTTTAGGAGGGGTGTGCAGAGACGTCTTCAATACCCTAGTGTGGAGTAACTAATCTTTGAGTCCTAGCTAGTAAGGCATGTGTGAGTCCACGCTGACCGTTTCCTGTCTGGTTCCAAGCTTTCCTTGTTGTTCTCTGTCCGTCTATTCCAATTTGTGTGTGTGCGTGTGTGCATGCGTGTGTGAACAAACACCACTTTTCTTACAACCAGACAAGCCCAGGTCCTTTGTGAGGAGGGTAACTGGTGTGGCTGCTCCCCTTGCTGTCCCACAGAGATCTGCATTTCTCTGGTGGGAGAGGAGGTGGAAGCAGTGTAGACACCAGAACTGAAGGCTCAGGCCTGGGCAAGTATCCCTGTATCGTCCCCATCCCTGCAGCGGGTACTGCCACCCTTGGTCCTGGGTGACAGCCAGCCTTTGCCTGGAGACACACGTTAGCTCATCTGGGCCTCAGTGCAGGACCCTGACTCGCAGGTGAGGAAGGCTGCAGAGCAGGTGAGGCTTCCCAGGGCCTCACAGGGAGCAGACACCTAGGGTCCTGCAGTGGACACGATGGTGTTGTGGACGTTAACAGCCACCATTACCAGAGTAACAGCTCAAGGCCTGGCTGTTCCACTTCCTGTCAACCCAGCTTCCTGCTGCTGCATCCTGGGAGGCAGTGGATGATCGCTCAGCACCTGTGTCCGTGCCACCCACGTGGGAGACCCAGGTGGAGCTCCTGGTTGCAGCCTGGCCCAGCTCTGGCTGTTGAGAGCATTACATGGAAGAGCTCTGTGAATTTCTGTGCTCTTCAATAAAATGAAACTGCCTCCCATTCTCTCAGCTTCTTAGCAGGTCTGCACAGGCCCTGTGCTGGAAGTATACTCTGGGTTGATTGGCTGTTGTTCTCCGGACAGGGCAAGTGGGTGGGAGGGACCTGGCTCAGAGCCCTGAAAGTCCTGCAGACACTACAGCACCCACCCGAGCTGTCACTAAACTTATGGTCCGGGGGGAACAGGAATCACGTGCTGCTTGCCTCCTGCTTCTCAGGTGCAGCTCCAAAATCGGGCCAAAGACCCCGTACGACTTAGATAGGCTGCCTCGTCCCACACTCTCCTGAAGGTCTGCCCCCGCCCCTTGTTTCTCTTGGCTGCAGGAGGGAGAGGTTAGATCAGCTAAAGAGCCAGCAGCACTGGGTCTCCTTCCTTGTGCAAACCCAGCAACGCCGACGCTCGCAGTAGTGCCCAGCAACGGCCAGCAGAGGGCACTGCTGCCTAACTTTCCGCCGCCGGGTCGGGCGCGCCAACCGGAACTTTGAGGACCGGATAAGCGGTTGGCTGCCGAGGGGCCCGGCTGGAATGCGCCTAGCGGAGACTAAAGACCCCTAACGTCGCCTTCGGGCGCTCAACCACCAGAAGTGGCCTCTTGAGACGGGCCAAGCAGGACCCTATTTTCGCTCCCTACCGGCATGAGGGTGGCCTCTGCCTCTCCCCGCACCCAACCCGTAAGCGGGCCCATCACAGCCGTTCTCCCGCGACTGCTGGCTGCAGCTCCTCTCTCCACGATGTTCTGTACTAGGAGGTGAGGGATGATGGTGCTCACAGAAGGACCTGCAGGATGGGCGTGGACCGCCTGCAGCCGGTCTCAGGGTTTCGGGGGTCGAGGAAGAAGGGGTGTGGAGGGCGCAGGCCGCTGTTGAGCGTCTCCTCGGAGGCCGCTAGGTGGCGCTCGAAGCTCGCACAGAGACGCGCGGGCCCTCAGGGCGGGAGGCCGGCTCCGACGCCCCGAAAGGCTGCAGGGAGGAGGAGCCCGGGTCCTAGGATCCTGCTTACCCGAACACATGAACAGTCGCGTGCCCGGAGGTCGAAGGTCATTCCCGGAGGCGTGGATGGGAGGGGCGAAGTGAAGAAGAGGGCGGTTGTGAGGGCCCAGTGTCCGGCCCTGATGCCCCCTGGGGATGTGCGGCTTGGGGGTGGGAGGTCCACAGCCTCTGGGTCTGCTTCTGGCCCCTCGTCTCTCTGTGCTTCTGGATACTGTTCTGAGGCTGCTAGGAAACGCATGTGGGATCTCAGCGTTGGAATTTGGTCTTGGGGTCAGATTCCTGAGAGAATGCCCGTCCACTGGCCCTCTTCTGAGGTGCGCCCGTCGCTGCGTGGGCTCCTGTGCTGGGCTTGTGAGACCCCAGCCAAGGCGCCTGGGGCGAGGAGGGACGTACCTCGTGATCTCTGGAGTCCCCGCCTTGGAACAGGACTCATGCTTGGGGAAATTGCCCAGGAGCCATAGGGAAGAGACTCTAAATGCGTCTGGCTTGGACCCAAGTCAGAATTAGTTCCTCCCGGGACACTCCCGCACCGCAGGCCTTTCTTTGCCCAAGGCCTGCCAGGGTCCTAGTCTGGCTCCCTGCCGCCTCAAAAGAAGCGTCTGATAACACTGCAACTTGTGGAGGGGGCCTCTCTCCACCCCAAGCCCACCTCCTGGGATTGGCGCACCGGTTGCAGCCCTCCCTCTGTCCCCTCGCGCTCCTGGTTCAGCCTGGGGGTGCGGAGCCAAGACGGTGCAACCCTTAGTGCAGGCGTTGACCCTGCGGGGCCGAGGAAGTGAAGACAGCTCTGCAGCAGGGGGCCTGGGGATTGCAGCTCCTGGGGGGCTGGGCAGGGAACGGGACTCGTTGGTTAGAGGGTGGTGGAGGCAGGTGCATTCTCTTGCCTGGAAGACAGAAATGGGGTGGAGACTGGGTCACCCCGAGTGCTTCCCTGACAGTGCACACGCCCCCGGGAAGGGGCAGGCAGAGCTTGCAACGGCTTTGGGTCTCCCTTTTGGAGTTCCAAAGGCCCGGCAACTCACCTGGCCACCTCGGCCACCCTACTGGGTCGGTGTGCAGGCGCTTGCCAGGCCGCCGGGATGCCGCAGGGTGTGGGGCCTGTCGAAGGGGTGCTCCGAGCTGAAACGATCCAGAGCTCCAGAAGTTGGGATGGGGAGTGTCTGCTGTCCCCCGTTCTGGAGTGTGTCCCCATCCCCACTGGGCAGCTCTGGCTCCAAATGCCGCCGGCCCGCGGGGGAAAACTGAGCCCACCCTGGGAAGTCCCCGCCGCCTCCCAGAGGCAGTAGGAGGTATTAGTGCTGCTTGATGAGACCTCATTTCCTGCGAAAATGGAAACATACCCAGGGTCCCTAATAAAGCGCATGATGAGGCTTCGGGTGGAATTGGGCTTGTGATCGGTAGCCGTTGCCTTAAACTGACAGTGGGAGAAAATGTAAACGCACAGCGCCCAGATGTGAATAGGTGATTGTCAAAAAGAGTACGGGGTGGACTGGCAGAGACCCCGGCCACGACGGGCAGTCCAGGAAATGGGCACCAACGCTTACCAACGCCAGCAGCCCGAACCAACACTGCAGCCCCGCGCCGCCTTCAGCCGCTTCCGACTCAGACCCGCCCCGCTAGCCCACTGCAGGGGATTTTATTTATATGCTGGGGCGGGGGTGGGTCTTCCTCTTCCCCTTCCCAGGAGAGGAGGAGCATCCTGCCGGACAGGGGCTGATGGGCTTAGTGCCCTGACCGCCCTTCTGGCTTCCGCACGAGCGCGCTCAAGCACGGGCTGCATATTTCTGTGCATAATCCAATTTTTTCCGTGACTATCTAGTTAAACTCTTTAACAACAGCTACATAATTAGAATTTGGATTCCCATTAATTTTCCCTGGGCCTCGAACCATTTGCGGCTCACACTGGTAATTAATGCGATACATCACTAACTTTGCCCAGCACCGGCCAGCCCGGCTCAGGTCGCTCCATTCCGCGCCAGGCGCCCCCGTGCAGAACCCTGACTCTCCGATCCTACCTTCCCCAGCCGGGGGGCACGTTTGCCTCCCTCCAAAGCTGGAGGCCTCGGCCGGCCGTCACGCCCAAAGCCTGCTTTCCAGGAAATTCCACAATTAAAAATATTTATCGAGAGCAGATTTACGTTTCTGGGTTTCCAGTCTCGGGGCGTCTGGGTAGGCTATTAAGAGTAATTAGCATCTTTTGCGCATGCAGATTTACTTCGCTCGTTGCCACATAACTCATCCCTAAAAGCCAGCGCAGGCGAAAGCAAGGCACTGCCGCCGCCAGAGTTCCCGCCACCCGGGTCTCACTCTGGCTCCCTCCTGGGGCCCTGGTCCCCAGGGCGTGGACGGCTGCTGGCCTCCCTGCCGATTTGCTGGCTCCAAGCTGCCAAGACCGTGGGGAGCAAAAAAAAAGCTCCCGCTAGGGAGACAGATGACGCAAGGGCGACCTCCGGTGGCAGGGTGAAGGGGGCTGGTCATGCTCTCCTGGCTCCCGGGGCCAAGTTGGGTGGACCCCAGAAACTGCCAGGGTGCTTACACGTGGACGAGTGAGTGGCCTTTGTGTGCGAGTGCCTGTGCACATGCGTGTGGCTGTCAGAGTGCGTTCCTGGGACTGCGCAACGGCGCGCGTAAAAAAACGAGTGAAGCTCTGCCTTCTCCCCAACACCAACTCTTCCTTGTCCGGGTGCCCAAGGAGAGAGCTCCAACCCCAGTCCCAAGCCACCCGGTTGGGGCCCCTACTTTGCCTGGAGTTCCCTTTCGCAGAGCCAGCCCTAACCAGCCAGGCGACCGGAGCGCTAAGAACCCAGCTGGCGGGCAATTGGGAGGGCGGTTGACACTGGGCCTAGTACCTGCGCACCTCTGATTTTAGGACCCTAGAAAGGCCGCTGGAGAGGCCATGGGTGGAGCCTGGGGTCTCTGGAGTTGAGGCTTTCGGGCCGCCTGGGAGCAGCCCGCAGCGGGAAGAAAGCAGACCCAAGCGGACAAAGGGACCCAGTGGCGGTGGAAGGGCTGGAAGCAGAACTGCCGGCTGAGGTTCTTGCTCTCAGGGTCCCACCCGGGGACACCCACCCCCGGCCGTTTAGGAACGTGCTGGGAAGTGCGCGAGTGCCCAACTTTCTCTTCTTTAATGAGCCTAGAAGAAGAGGCTGCCCTGAAGGGGTTTGTTCATTAAAGATGTAGCTGGAGGAATATTGTCTCATTAATTATCTGGTTTTAATTACACTCCTACCCTTTGAATCCAGAGATGGGAAAAGTTGATTGGGTGGCGTTGCCCCCTTTAGTTTAAAGAGTAAGGTGGGGCTCCGTGGACCCAGAGGGGGAAGGGGGACTGGGGCGCTAGAAGAGGGGTGCCCATGTCCTGGGCTCTGTGAGGTGGCTCCATGCTTGGGCGGGGATGTGGTGGAAGTCTCCTGTGAGGATCTAAGCATGTTCATGGGTGGAAGTGTATGCGACCATGTGTGCCAGAGAGGCCCTCCAGGAAGTGACTTGGATGTCTATGTGTGTTCCCCGCCTGTGTGTGGTTCTGTGTGTTCTGCTGTGCCTGTGGGCAGTTGAGTATGTCTACAGTTAGGCCTGAGAGAGGGGGTGTAACTGAACTGGGCGTTTGACTGTCAGGCTACATTGAAAACCATGTGACATGGTGGCTTCCTGTCAGCTGAAGTGACACCATCCAAGGATTGTCTCTGTGCCGGCCTAGCCCGGCTGTGGCCTGGCTGTGGTGGGGCGGGGGGGGGGGGGAGGTGGCCAGCGGATGGGGGGAGGGCTCCATGACTGGGTTGTCCCAAGAGCTGGACTGTTCCAAGGACAAGGCTTGGTCATCAAGGGATCCTAGACCTGGGTGCCAGCCAGAAACCATGGGCTTGCAGGTGGGAGTCCTGGGGGCCAAGGGGGGACTCCATCCCTGCACCGTCGCTTGTCAGGTTTGCTTGGTGGCAAAGTGGGGGCCGATTTCCCTTTAAATCGCGAACACTTTGACAGGGGACATTAAGGACCCGGCTACTCAGGCTGAGCAGATCATAAAACCGGACAGGCAATTTCTGCTCCCGCCAAATAGCCGGGCAAACTCGTTCTGCATCTTTGGTTTTAATGCACTAAACTGGCAGCTAAGCAGGGAGCGAGCAAAGGGGGGGGGAGCGGGCACCCCCCTACACCCGCATGCACACCGGCACACACACACAACACCCCTTCACACCCAGCACCCCTTGCCCCGCCCTGACACCCCCACCGGTGGAATTATCAACTAGAATTTGATTAATATGCAAATCGCAGGCAAACAGCTCCATATAATTCTTTCAGTGGAGAGTAATTAATCACCAGTTAAAGCAAATTAATACATATATCAATTTTGTCAGAAACATGCTTAGTTCAATCGCCCGTAAAATTGAAGTTTGAAGTATTAAGAGGCTCTGCAGAAACGCCAGGACTAAAACTTTCAAATTGATCCTATTTAGTAATCAATCAGGCTCTCCCCTCAGGTTAATCTGCCTAATTTTTCATCTCAAATCATACACTTTACTGACACGCCATCTAGCAAACAGTCGATAAAAAGTTAACAAAAATGATAACGACTCCAGCCAGAGCCATTGTGCAGGGCGGGTGGGCAGCAGGCGTCTTTGATTGCATTTTGGGGGTAGTTGGGGACTGGGAGGTTTTTCCCTGGGTGGAAGACTAGGAGCTCCTTAGCCAACACATCTCCCAGCCATACCATCCGATCTGCTGCTGACCGTGCTAGCAGCCTCCGCTTTAGACCAGCAGAACAGGCATCACGTTGCCACCAAGCCCAGCTCCCTGCCTGCCTCCCACTCTTTGCCTTTTTTCACTGCTGGGAAGTCAGGGGCTCCTGTGCTGGAAGTAGCAGTGGGCTGCGTGCTGTCACTGTGCCAGCACTGTTTGTGTGATGGTGGGGGTGGTGTTTGCGTGGGAGCTGTCCGTATTGCAGCTGTCCTGGGCCTCCCTGTAACAGTCACGGTGGGTGAGTCCTGGGCTTCTGCATTGAGGGTCTGTGAATGGAGCCCCTGGCTTAGGTGTGTGTACAGTGTGTCAGTGCGTGGGTGTATCCCTGTGTGCTTATTGTGGGTGTTGGGATTGCCTGGGTGTCTGCCTGCGCCACCCTTCACGAATGGAGGCATGTGGTCTCTGGGGAACCTTGGGTAGCTAGATCCACAGGCCCCAACACAGACAGTGCTGACAGTCCACAGTCCTCAACCCAGACACTCCTGCAACAGCCGCTGGGAGCTAAGGGTCACCTCTCGCCTGCCTCTGTTGGGAGGCGAAAGGGAAGACCTAGGCTTCCCAGGGCCAGTGACACTGAATTCCCTCTCTCCACGGAGCTCTGAATCCACTGCTTCTGTCCCCCCACCCCCGTGCTCAGATGTCACATCTGCACCCAGATGTAGTGACAACTCATATGGAACCACAATGTACTGATGCTGACAACTAAACCTACACCAGTCCAGGACTCCATCCCTCCGTCCCTCCCTCTCTCCCTCCCTCCCTCTCTCTTCTGCTCCTCCCCTCCCTCCCTCCTTCTCTCTTCTCTCTCTCTCTTTCTCTCTTTCCCACCCTTCCTTCCTCCCTCTCTCCCTTTCTCACATCTGTGCTTTGCAGAGAGGCCTGCACATGCCCAGATGTGCACACTGGTGCCCAGCGACGTCTGTACACACTCACGGCTACAGCAGATCTTAAAAGTGGGCAGTATCATTCACTCCCAGTTCTGCGGGCAGCATCATCCAGCTCACATACTCACATGGACTGGTTAGCCTTTAACCCTACCGGTGTGGACAAGGCTGAGCCCTCCAGGGAGCAGGGATTCCCTTGAGTGAGCTGCAGGACCTAGCCATCCAGGACTCCCTGGTGTTGATCTAGCCCAAGGTGGGTCTGGAGCTCACTCCAGAGACAGAGGCCCAGTCAGCAACCCAACTTCAGTGGGAGCAAGTGAGCAGGGCACAGCGGTAGATACCTGCTGCCCCCCAACACACACACACACACACACACACACACCTGTTTCACAAAATAGCAGAGTTTGTCCCCACAGGGTGCCAATTCATTCTTCAGGTAGACTCACACCCAGGCTGAAAGTTGTTCATTTCCTATTGGGCTCCTTTCTCCTGGGAGCCTCCTCCTCATCAAACCATCTGCACCCCACCCCTGCCCTGCGCAAGTGTCAACTGGAGCAACCAGATTGTCTGGAGCAGGGCTTCTGGTTGGCTGCCTCAGCTTCAGTTCTGCACCTTTGTTCATTCTCCCAGTTATCTGTTCACACCAGCTCTCCGCACACACATCACATGCCCAGGGCATTGCTTACCTGCTGGTCACACCCACCCCAAGGGCAGCTTCACTCTTTTCCTCTCTGGTGCACAGATTTCGCCACATCTAGTTGCACGCACTGGTTTGACAATTGGTTACACGGATGCAGCAGCACACACTCAGTCACCCGCAGCTGCACATGCTCAGTCTCTCAGCACCGCACAGTTGGTGACACACTCAGAAATGCACCCTTGTAGGTCCCCATGCAGAAGGGAACAGAAGGGAACTGATTCCCAAGTTTGTCCCAGAACTGGTGGCCCTTGGGAGGAGACACTGACTTGATGGCAGCCCTAGACCTAGGGGACAGAAGAACAGGTGGGGTTCTCAGCAAGTCAGCTGTGAATTCTCCTATTCCCACCCCTCCACACACCCCAAGCCCAGGAGCCCTCCCCTTCCAGTTTGCCAGCCCTACAAGCAGGACCTCTAGGGACTCAGCCTATGCCCCCAACCAGGTTCAATTCCTGGCTCCACAAGGCCCGCCAGTCTCTGGAGACCTCTACTCCTGCCTGGCACTGTTTAGGGATGCACCCATACCCTTCATAGCCCCTTCCACTCGCAGCTCAGTCACCAGCTCCAATCCAACTCAGACCCCTCTGTAGGAGTCCAGTTTTTAACAGTAGTCTCCTATCCCTTGGCCCACTCAGATGCCCTGCAGCCCCCATCCTACTCTACCCCTGCACCTCCTAGGACTCCCTCATGTCCTCTCTCAAGTCCCTGGGCTTCCTGGGCCCCCAGGAAAGGGAGGCTGTTGTTGGGAGTGGGGAGTAACACACAGGTGACACCCCTACCCCCACGCTAGGGTTGGGTAGCTGGGCCTGCGCAGGGCAGGGGCGGATGAGCAGACTTCCCTGGACCCAGTGACTCCGGAGGGCGGGGAGGAGGGGGACCCCGCGGCGACGGGCAGGGGTGGAGGGGAGGCATGCGGCCCCAGCCCGTTCCTTTCAGGGGGGACTCATGCATCAAACTTCAATTTTCCGGACGATTGAATTAGTGATTTTTTTTCTCCTGAACTAAAATACACTTAAGTCTTTGGGATTAATTACCACGTTCTGGTCCCTCAGACTGGAGTATTACTTATCGGAGCTGCGTCTGACACCGGCCCGACACCTCGTAAAATAGGAACTGTGCCTCCCGGCCTCACCCGGTGCCGCCTGCCCGGCCGCTGAGCCTGGAAAGCCGAGTCCTCAAGAAGGGACAGCGCAGCTCGGCCCGGGCGGGAGCGTGTGGGGAATCGACCGGTCGGGCGCATCGACGTTCCGGACCCAACCGGGAAGGGAGGGGACAAAGCCCAGCCGCCTTCCCAGGGTGGCAGGGAACCGAAAGTGAGCCCGCAGGGAGGCGGGCGTCCGGACTGAGACAGGTCCGCAGCGGCCCCAGGCGGCGATACAAGTCTGGCCGAAGGGAGCGCGGCCCAGAGGCCCGAGCCTGAATGAACTGGAGAATGGGCGTAGAGCGCACCACCTCCCGCACTCTTCAAGCCATACTTCCACCTATGCAAGCACCCTGCAAAGAAACCGACACGCAAAGCCCACCCCTAATCCCACCGAGCGCCACGCACTCTCACGCTCCCGGCAGGCACCTGTGTAAGGGGCCCAGGGTTGGTGTCTGGGTTTCTAGGCCCTCGCCATCACAGCCCCCACCCCCCACCCCCGTGGCAGTGCCCAAGGCGCGGCCCAGGCCTGCAGCACGCCCCATACCCAAGCGCGAGGAGCAGGTTCCATGAAATCTGGGATGACCTAGGAGAAAACGGACTAGAGCCCAGGCCTCTCTCTGCCTGCAGCCGGGCCGCTTCCGCGCTTACCGACTTCTCCACCGCCTCCCTGTGCGGCAGAGCCTGGTGGAGGCCCAGGCCCGCACTGCTCGCCCTGGGGGCCGGGGCCGAGTCTGACCTCCTCAGCCACCTGCAGGGCCCGGCGGGGATTCCAAAACCCAAAGGCAGCCTGGCGGAGCCAAGAATCCAGCCCAGCCGAGGGCACGGCGGGTGGCTGGCATTTACTCGCCCAAATTCCGCGAGGCCGAGCCTGCAGTGTTCCCTCCCCGGGGCTCTGCCCAAGTCTGGCTCGGACACATTTCCCCCTCTTCCCTCCTACGACGGCGCGGTCCTTCCTTCCGTTTGCCCGCCTGCCTGGCCTACACAGCTGCTTCTGGCCTTCCGAGGCCTGAGTGGCAGGCCACCTCCTCCGCGAAGCCACCCACCCTGGAGCCCGAGGCCGTTTCTCTTCGTTTGGCCATCGGCGCCTTCCTGTCCCTCCGCCTGCTCCTCCTGCGGCCTCCAGGGGAGGCTACCGGCCTGGCCCGCTAGAGTGGGAGCTCCTTGAGGGCAGGAACGGGAACTGACTAGTTTCAGTTTTCCCAGCCACCTGCACACAATAAACATTTGTTGAATTGATTTTGCCCTTTATTTTATTAATCGTTCCCCCCTCCTTTTCCCCTTCTTTCTTTTCCTCCTTCCTTCCTCCCTCGTTATTTTTTATTTCTTGGTTATATTCAATTGTCATGTTTTTCAGGCTCATTAAATCCATTTAGAGACAAAAGAATAAAAGGCAGAAGGGAAGGGAGGGGGAAGAGGAGAGGGGGAAGGGAGCAGAGAGGGGAGGGGAGGCCGGAGAAGCAAACAAATAACCCGCTTTAACTAGACGGGCGGATAAATGGCTCCGTTTCTCCTCAGCCCCGATGCGCCTGCTTAGCTGCGCGCCCCGCGGGCGCCGCAGCTCGGGTGGGCTCAGCCCCGCGGCCGCCGCCCCCCGGCCCGCGGGGGGCCCAGCAAGGCCCAGCCCAGGGCCACGAAGTCGGGAGCGGCCAGAGGTGCCAGGGCGGCTTCATTGGGATTCATGGGCGTGTTGGGCGGGCGGCCCGGGGCGCGGGGCGCGGGGCGGGGGGGGGGGGGCGAGTGGGGGGGTGCCCATGGCGGGCGCAGATGCCCGGGTGACCGCCGCGCCGTGGTCCCTGCGCCGCCTTTGTGCCGGGGAGGCGCGCGCGGGGACCTAATCCATCAAATTGTCTACAAATTGTGAAGAAAATTCAAAAACCATATGGTCGCCAGCGCTGGCGCGCTCTGGGCTGCGGAGGGCCGGGGCCGTGCCCGCACCGGGAGCCGCGGGGGGCTGGGCCCAGCTATTGTCGCCTGTCAGCGGCCGCCCGGGTCCATTCGTCCCGGCCTTCATGGTCCGCGCTCCGAATTACAGACCCATCCATCCTGAGAGAGGGCGATTTATGTCGCCCGGGAGGAACCGGCCGCACGCCCGCCTGGCTGCTCGGCCGCCTCCTTCCCTTCGCTCTCCACTCCTCTTGCCTTTCTCCTGTCTCCCCGTTCCTCTGTGTCTCTACATTTGTGTCTCCCAGCTTCCTGGCTTCCCGCCGTCGCTCTCCGCTGCCGCAGTGTCTGTCAGCTGTGTCTCTGTTCCTGTCTCTATTTCTTGCTGGACACGCACGTTCCTGACTCGGGCCCGGGGTGGGGGCATCGCCAGCCCGAGACCAGATGCGCATTTCTCACATCAATTTTGCGGAGAAAGAGCGCCTAGCGGCCCGGAGGCGGGACCCCACTTTGGAGTCAGCGGCCACTCGCCAGCCCAGCGACAACAAAAGCCCAGAGAGAAGCTCGCTCTGTCCCGGAAAGTGAAAGCGGCCGGAGCCCCCCCTCCCCTCCTCCCAGCCGCCCAGGGCGCTATGGACCCCAGAGAGTCCTTCTCACATTCAAATATCTGTCCCGCTGCTCCCAGCCGAGTTCCCGGGCCCAGATTTTGAAAATGTGACCAGAGATTCCCCCAACTCCCGTGCCCGTGTGGGTTGGCATCCTGGTGCCCACGCGTGCAGCTCGCCTGCCCTTGTTGTTTTCAGTTCCCCCACCACTTCCAAGAAAGCAGTCCTTAGGATGAAGTGAAACACGGGAGCCCCCGGGCTCCACCCCAACAACCCACCGAGCAGCACTGGCACTGCACAGGCGAGGGAGGGAGAAACACCTAGGGGTCCGAGGTGGGGCACAGGAACCACCCGGCAAGTCACTTCTTCCCACCCTTTGCCCCGCACAAATCGATTTTGTGGATGGTGATGGGGCCTGCGGACACTCACGTCTCTCCCAGTCTTGAACACTGGGCTTTTTACCCCGACCTGGCGAAGCCCGTGTCTCCCCAGGTCTAGTAACTTCCACGTGTTTAAGAACAAGAAACGCCTCCTCCTGCTTCTCCTTCACTCATTTTCCTGCCTGCCTTGGAGACCGCCTGCAATTTTCTGCTGGGGCAACCTGGAAGGCTCAGGTGCCCAGCACCGCTCTGTTGCGCCGCTGCTCCAGATTGAACCCACTCATTCAGACGTGGTCACCGCCGGTTCTAGTAAAATGGCAAAGACTTTATTGGAGAAAGAGGCGTTGGGTACAGTCCAGGGAGGAAAGGGCAGGGAAGGAGCAAGGCAGGGGCACACGAGACCCACCCTCTTCGGGCCACCCCACCCTGGTCCGGCTGGGCGGAGCTGGGAGCAAGCCAGCCCCTGAGCTGCAGAGGAGGTGCGGGGCGCAGGTCGGGCTGCCTCCCGTCTGTCACATGCAAAGAAATTCTAAAAAGAGTAAAAATAATTCTAGGACTTTGGGTCGTGTTTTCGATGGTTGCTTGGTTAGATTTCCCTCTGCTTTGTCGCTAGGAGCCAGACTCCAGCCGTCAGTCCAAGGAAAAGCAGGAGGGAAGAATCTTTAAAAAAAAAAAAAAAGAAAGAAAGAAAGAAAAAAGAAAAAAGCAGTGGTGGGCAAGGAGAGACAAAAATCTCATCGAAAACAGACTTTTCTCGTGTGGTAAAGGACAGATTGATTTTGAAGCTTGCAAGTCAGGGCCAGGCTATCTTCATCCCTTTCCGCGAGGTGGGGGTAAAAAAGGCTGAAGGGAAGAGGCAGCTGCCATAAGCCGTAAGAGCGAGGCCAAGAGGGAGCGCGCCGGGTGCATTCGCCGCATGCAGAGAAAAATCAAAACAGCCAGGATCACCCCCTCCTCGGCCTGGAACGGCGGGGTTGGCATTTGCTGTCCCCACCCTGCCTCTCCCTCTGCAAATCCCGCAGGCAGCTCGAAAGCTTCGGAAACAGGGAGAGCTCTGAGAGATACAAAAAAAGGTGGTGGGGAGGAGGAACCAAAAACAAAACCAAGAGGCTGTGGTGGGAAGAACCCTCTCACTGGCTTTAAATATCTGTACAGAACCCAAACAGAGTAGCACGGTGAGGGCTTTCGGGGTGGCGGAGGCCGCGTGCGGCGGCCGGCCCGCCGGCCCGCCCGGGTTTATTGCTTGGAGAGGGAAGAGGCGGCCTCCAGGAGCTGAGTCCGGGCGAGGGACAGGGGAGGAGGCGAGAGTTGCAGAGAGGAGGTCCCAGCTCCCCTCGGCGGTGCGGTGCTGTCCGGTTCAGGAAGCGGCGGGTCTGCGGAGCGCTTGCTCTGAGCCCCCGAGCAGGAGACACCAAGGCGTTGCTCAATCGTCCACGTCAATCTCTTCGTCTTCCTCGTCCTCTGAACAATCTTGGCTGCTAGCCCTCTGGTCCGTGAGCGGAGAGGCAGGCGAGAGCTGCAAGGGCCCGGCGCCCGGGGCCTGCGGGGCGCCTGGGGGGAGCGCAGGAGAACCAGGCCTGGACTTGGCTCTGCCACAGCCCCCACCGCCTCCACTTGCGGCCTCCGAGTTCTGCTCGAGTTCCGCCAGCGCCACAATGTCCATTTGTCCGCTGGGACCCAGTTTCTTGGCCGACTCCACGTCGGCCTTCATTTCCTCTAGGTCCCGCTTGAGTTTGGCGCGCCGGTTCTGGAACCAGGTGATGACCTGCGCGTTGGTGAGGCCCAGCTGCTGCGCGATCTGGTCGCGGTCTGCTGGGGACAGGTACTTCTGGTACAGGAAACGCTTTTCCAACTCGTAGATCTGGTGGTTGGTGAAGGCCGTGCGTGACTTTCGCCGCTTCTTTGGGGTCTGCCGCTGCCCAAAGATGGTCATTCCGTCACGGCCTGCGAGAAAATGACAGTACCGGTTTGTATCTGCAGGCGGGAGACCCCACTCCAGCCCTCACCCCCAGGGCTAACCACCTCTCTCTGCCCTAGGCGGCCTGTAATCGGCTTTTTGCTCTCCAATCTCTTCTGCTTTCTGGCCTCTCTTGGAAGTCGCCAGGAAAAAATGGTTTGTGGCTGCTGCCCTTTCCCTCCATCCCCCAGTTGGTACCAAAAAGTAGTCTAGGAGAGGCAGAGGAACCACCTAGACACGGTCTGCCAGCGGTGTAGACGCCAATTCTACACCCCTTCCCAAGCACTTCATTCTATCTGGGAGGTCCCCCCAGGAGCAGAGCAGGGAGCACCGAAGAGCGAAAGGGAGCTTGGGGTATCCACCCTCTCTCGATTTACCCCCGACTCAGGCCTACCCAGAGGTCCCTAGGATTTAGGGGTTAGGTACTGTCCCACCTATCTCCACTCCCCGTGGCGGCTAGGGCTGGAGGGCCCTGGCGGCCGGCGCGGGAGGAAGCGGGCAGAGGCACTAGGCTCCAGTCGCGGGGAGGCACTGAGGACCCCCCTGGGGTAGCGCCTACCTTCCGCTGCCTGCAGGACGCTGACCTCCAGCCCCTTAAAGGTCTTGCTGGCAAGCTCCTCCAACGCGCACAGCGGAGAGGTCTGTGAGAGCAGCGCGCGGCCCGCTAGGGGCAAGCCGCCCGGCGCGTGCTTGTCTGCCGCAGCCAGCAGGTGCGCCGCCCCGCACAGCGAGTAACTTCTCCGCACGGACGGCTTGTTGAGGATGTCCTCGATGCTGAACGGCGTCAGTGGCTTGTTGGAGTTGGCGGGAGGTGGCAGGTGGTCCAGCGGGCTTCGCCGCCTCTCCTCCCCCGGCGCCGCCTTGCCATCCTCCTTGGAAGTCATTGCGGCCTCGTTCGGGGGGCCACGCCGGGGTGGCTCGGGCTGCGGGGACCCAGCCCGCGGGGCAGCTGGGGCGCCGGGCGGCGCGAGCGGGCGGGCTGGCGTGAAGGAGGCCGCACCGGGCAGGGCTCAAGCTGGGTGAGGGGGGCGATTAGCTCGGCGGCTGAGGCGGGCAGAGTCGCGTGGGGCCCCGGGAGGAGAGTGCCGACGCGGGCGCCGCTACTGCCGCCGCCACCCGGGCTTCCAGCAATCCGGGGCCGGAGCTGGGGCGCGCCGAGCGGGGCTCCAGTTTCGCCAGCCCCGGTGCTATTTAAAGGTGTCAGGTGGCTCGGCGGCAGCTCCTGGCCCCGGGTCCTGGCGGCGGCAGTTGGAAGAGCCGAGGCGAGGGCTCCGATCCCGGACTGCGAGGGAAGGCGGAGAGACGGGGCAATTGACTATTGCTAACAAGTTAGCCTTGATCGAGGAGTAATCAATTACCTGCTGTAGCACTTTCTCTCCCTTTCTCTTTCCTCTCTCTTCTTTCTCTATTCTTCCTCTCTCCCTCCTCCCTCTTTTCTCTTCTTTGCTCACCCCCCACCCTCTCCTTCTCTCTCCTTCTCTTCCTCTCTCTGGTCCCCTCTTTCACTCTCTGTCTGTCCAATGCAGGCGGCTCTAAGTTGGGAAGCTCATTAATTAGCGGGCCGGGGGTAGGAGGGGCCGGCTGAAATTAGCCTGCCTAATGCGCCTGTCAGTCCGGGCGGCGCGCCGCGCTCGGCCCGAGCTGTTTGTAAATTACATTAGCAGCGCCTTTATTGCACCCGAACCTCGGGCGACTGAAAAGCCACCGCCCCCACCCCAAACTGACGCCGCGCTCCCGGCGCACCCGCCTCCCGCCGGCCTGGCTGCGGTGGCAGCGCCAGCCCGGAGGTCTCGGGCTCAGCGACCCGGGATTCGGAGCCCGAGAAGGGAGGCGGGAGCCACAGCCGGGGAGGGACCCGGCCGTCGCGCGGGCCAGGTAAGACCAGGAGCCCAGCTGGGCCCCCGCTGCCACCCAACGTGGACTTTGCGGAGCTAAAACAAGAACCCAGCGCCCCTATCCACAGACCCTCTTGCCTCTCACCCTCGGCCTTGGGCCATGCGCCTGAAGCCAGATAATCTGAAGCCCTTCAGGCTGACCCCAGGGAGGTCAGATCCCGCTTCAGAGCCCTGGATGGACGACGGGACGGGGTGAAGGTGGAGTCCCCAGGGATTGGGGGAGGGGGCCAGTCGGAGGGCCCAGTCTCCCACACGCCAAGTGGCGTTAGGGGGTCGTGGTAGCTCAACGCGCCTCTTTCCCGTTCTGAGCCCGAAGCAGGCAACCTACCTTCTCTGGCTATCACGCACGCTTTCCTCCCGCGGAGGCCCTCCAGGCCGATCAGGGCCACCTTCCGTCTGCGGTGACTGTAGTCTCATGTACAGCCTAGCCGGGTTCCGGGGCTAACCCGGCTGGCCCGGGCTTCCCTGCTGCGCTCTGCCCGGCCGGGGCCGGGGCCCCGCTGCCGGCCCCGCCCAGCCCAGAGCCGGGCTGGAGTGCACCGCCCGGCCGACTCCAGCTGTTCCGGATGCGGAACGGGGGCCGGGAGGGGCCGGCCTCGGCTGGGGCTTCGCTCTTAGAACTCGCCCGGGAGGTCCCGGTTCCAGTCAGGCGGGGGGCTGGGACCCCAGGGCCTGAAATCCGCGAGTGAGCATCAGGCGAGCATTTCGTGCGCATCGGTATTTGAAGGTGTTTGTTTTTCAGTACGTGTGTTGGCGTGTGGTTGCCCGTGTGCGTCTTTGTAAGCGTAGTGAACCAGGGGTATATGAACGTGTTTGAACTCCAGCTATGCCTTTCGTTCTCCTCAAGACATTCCGGGGACCTCTGGGCTCCCGCCATCCGGTCTGCTTTGTGTGGGACCCTCAGTTTCCATTTCTGCCCTTGGAGACAGCGGGGAGGAAGAAGGGGTTGGAAGCAAGAGAGAAAAAACTGAACCTCTTCCTCACACTCAGACGTGGCCCCGGCTTTGTTTGCTGAACTCCTGGTGGGCAGCGTGGCGGGGTGGCTCAGCGCGGACCTGAGAGGCCAGCACGTGGACTCGTGGCTCGGGGCAGAAGGTGGGAGGGAAGGATAGAACACCTTGCACGGTGTATCTGCCCCGAAGAAGGAGCAAGCTGGACTGGCTATGGGGTAAAGAGAAGGTTCTGCAGCGTGCATCAGAGCTAGGCTTCTTTATCTTCTGTTTGTTAATCCGTGGCTACCACAGGAAGCTTTCCAGTTAAAAGGAACAGCACAGGGAAGAAAGATTTGGTGTTGGGGGTCCCAGTACCAATCCCAAGGTTGATTGGAAGTGTTGGAAAGAGCCACCCCCATGCCCATCTTTGTCGGGCATGGTGCCCAAGGCAGGTGCTCAGAGCAGGAATCCTAAGAAAGAGGATATCTCGGGTCCCCCAGAGGTGCTGACCCCTTTGCAGGGCAGGCCTGCCTGTGTTGCATCCCTGTCCCACCTAGGAGCCACCTGGAAGGCCAGGCCCCACCCAGAGTGCATTAGGAACTGAATCTTGGAAACTCCAATGCCAACAGGGGGCTGTCTGCTCCTTTCACTTCCTGCCCTCAAGATTCCACCATAGCCCTTTCCTGTTGTAGCCCCAGCCCCCCACCCCCCCCAGAGACTCCAGCAAGCCACAGCCCTCTGCTAGACAGAGGCCCCAGTTTGGTGACCACGACCTTGAGTCCCCATGCTTAGAGCAGAGAATGGAGGAGCTTTCTATCATTATCCACCCCTTACCCATTACTTCCTACTCTAGACCCCCTTTACTTCATCCCTCCTTCCCCCACACCCCATCCCTCATATTTCCTTCCTGTTTACACCATTCTCCACAGCTGGTCCTAGTTCACAGGCCAGGACCTAAGGTAAAGGCAAGCGCCTGTGGTTGCCAGTCCCAGTCTCGAGCTCAGTGGAGTTCAGGGTTACTGGGAAGGCTGCCCGGAAGGGGAGGATGTAACTTGGGAAGCAGAGCAGAGAGGCTCTGTTCTCAGTCTCTCTCTCTCTCTCTTGATTTATTTTTATTGGAAACGGAGATTTACACAGAAACGGAAAGACAGAAAGATTTTTCCATCTGCTGATTCACTCTCCAAATGATTGCAATGACTGGAGCTGAGCTGACCCAAAGCAGGGAGCTAGGAACTTCTTCCCGGTCTCCCATGCAGGTACAGGTCCCAATCCTTGGGCCATCCTCTACTGGTTTCCCAGGCCACAAGCAAGGAGCTGGATGGGAAGTGGAGCAGCTGGGACATGAACCAGCACCCATATGGTGTCACAGCACATACAAGTAGAAGATTAGCCAATTGAGCCATTGTGCCAGGCTGGCTCTGTCCCCTTTGCCAATCTCTTTTCTTACCTAGCCTGTGCCACAGCTTTTTTTCCCCCCAAATTGGTTGGCCTGTGCTTGGGTACACAACATGGCTGGGAATGTAGGGGGCATGTAGTCCCACCTGGTGTTTTGGTTTCTCTTGCCTGATTACCTTATCTAGGCTACCTTCACAAATCCACTCACTGACTCCCCAACCTGTTCTCCCTCCTCCCAAAAAAACTTTGTGAAGGGAGCAGGGATCTCTGGACTCCAAGGATCTCAAATCTATGGACTTCCTCCTCATTCTGCAGACTAAGGATGCATATTTGGGGTTCATTATCTGATTCCCTCCATCCCTCTCTCCCTACCCCCACCTCCCACATTTAGGATCATTGAATCTGAATCTGGGAATGCCATCCACCTGGGCCTGCCCAGGCCTGGGGTATAGTTGGTGGAGGAATGAACTTCCATTGAGAAAGAGGGAGTACAAATGATTACCAATGACTTGGATCTGGACTGGTCCTTACGGAGGGGCATGGAGATTATGAGATTCCCAAAGGGGAGGAACTCAGGAGCAGTGGGAGGGAGAATTGAAAAGAATTTTTCCATTGCAAGCTGCCATCTTTCTGCCCACTCATTCCTGAATCCCCATGCTGCAAAAACCAAGTTTCTGTGGTTATCCATCCTACTGCCACCCTCAGCCAGCTGGGCCAATCTTCACCTGGAGCTGGAAGCAGCTGGCTCTGGAAGGCTGTTCTCAGAGAAGCATTGCTGTCCTCGGAGCCGCATCTCAGATATCCTGACTCCTGAATTCCTGTGCCAAAAGCCAAGCCCTCTTTAGTGTAAGGGGAAGGAAGGGCTTGTTTTGCCAAAAATCTGTTTGTCCTTCAAGTTAGGGAAGGTACCAAAGAGGGGAATAGCATTGTGCGGGTCATCACAATGAAGGAACCCTGTAGACTCAAACAAAATGAGTTGATCCTTAGCAGCAGGCTAAGCCACATAAACCCTCAGAAGCTTTCTGGGAGTTGTCCTGACCATTTTGGCAGTTCCATCTGGCTCCAGATTTTTTGGAGGGAGGTGGGGCAAACACCACCGTGACCTTCAGGCTCCTTAGGAAAGAAGAGAGTATATATTATCCCATGGAGACTTGTTGCTGCTGATCCACCTGGCATTTGGAGAGTGTTGCTTCTGCCCTAGATGTGAACCAGGGTGACCAGCTCCCGGCACCCTGGCTAAGCTGGGTAGTTCACACTGTTTGACACAGTCATCCTGGGCCAGTCTGTAGTGACAACAATATCCAGGACAATAAACACCCTATCCCTTGCCCCACCTGGCTCTTGGCTATTTTGTTCATTAATTACAATTTTGCATAGAAGGAAGATGAAGCCCAGAGAAGTTAAGGAACCCTTCCAGGGTCACACAGACTGAGTAATCAGCATTGGAGTGCCTTTTTTTTTTTTTTTTTTTTTTTTTTTTATTCAAGTCTGTGCCCTAGAAGCTAGGAACCAGAGGTCCCTAAAGGCTCTTTGAGTGGGCTTCAGGAATTCTGCAGACCCTAGAGATTGCATGTGAGACCAGGTAGACACATTCTAGGACCAAATTACAAAATACACTGGATTCTCAAAGAGGCTGGAGATCTAGAAAAGGTAAAAGACAGAGGCAAGCCTACGGGAACAAGGGAGTTACCTCTTCCTCAGCCCTGGGGGAGCAGGGAGCCAGGTGCTCCACAACTCAAGCTGGCCACTCTGCTCTTGGACTCATCTGGCTTTCTGTGATCAGGCTGGCTTTGGGATCTCAGGATCTCAGCTTCTGGAACAGGACTGGGGCTGAGACATGGCTTTGAAAAGCCACCCCCAGCCACCCTCACACACCTTTTAAGAGCTGAATTCCTTCAGAGCTCAGTGGCAGGGCATGGAGGCAGGGGATTGAATACCCTTGGACAATGATGGGGTGGCCAGGACATAGGAACAATTGGGTGAGAGACAGATGGGGAGAGAAGTGCTCATAGCCAGTGTGTTTGGTACTCTGCAGCCTCCTAAGCAGCCCTCACCACAGGTCTTTGCCCCTCTCACCTGGGACTTGAAGGGCTGCTGCCCCTTCACTTCCTGGCACTTACCTACCGATTTGTGTCAAATGCCCAATGCATCTCCTTAAAAAACTTTCCCTGCCCTGTTGGACTATGTCCTTAGCACAACCCCTTTGGGGTCACTGTCACACTGCCAGGAACATGCTGGGTTGCCTGTTTGCCCTTCTGTGCCTCTCTCCATCTGCTGTGAACTGGAGGAGGAACGGAGCAGGATCTCCTTCCCATGCTCCTATGCCAGCTTGGCATACACCAAAGGGCTCCCCCAAGCATTTGTTGAATGAACAAACTAATGAATAAACAAGACACAAAGGAAGAGTCAGTTGGGGGACTCAGCCTGTGTCTGGGAGGGATGACCAAGGGTGCAAGAGTTGGGAGGATGCACAGTTTCTGCCAGGGCATGCAGATGCCAGGCGTGCCTGCTGCACACACCTTAACATGCATAGGAAGCAGACTCATTTTGTAATGCATCCTGGCTACAGTGGGGGCACCTGGGCAATGTGACCAGACTCAGGAATGAGCTGTTTGCTCTGAGCCCTCATCATAAGAGAGGAAGAAACAGAGGGAGATGATGGTCACCAGGGGTAGCAAACACACCTAGCCTGCCCTCTCCAGTAGTCTTGGGGTGTGTGTGTGAAGCACAAATAGGAGCCTGTAAGGGAAGTAGGCAAGACTGTGAGTCTGTTCTGAAGGTAGTACTGGGGTTGAAACTTGAATTCCATATACACTTGAGCAGGTGTCCAAGCAGGGGTCACCTGAGGCATGGGGGACAGCCACACAGAAAGCCAGAGGTGCTGTCTTGGAGGGGGAGCTACAGGGCCCTGTTCCTGTGCCCAGGTGACAAAGGAGGGTAGTTACTGGGGCCAGGATGAACCCGTGGACACACCCAGCACTTGTGCAGCTTGGGGCAGCAAGGGCTGGGAGGTTGGGGGGGGCTGGCTGTTTAGGATTGGGGTGAGGGTGGCTGAATCCGGGCCTGGTAGCTCCCTGGCACACAAAAACGGGGATTCTGGTCCTTGAAGAAGCCAAAAATTCCAAGAACTGTTTCTGTCTCTCACTAACCCAGCGGGTCCCAGAAGCTCCAGGTGCAAGCAAAGCCACCAGTGGTAGTCACCGTGTCTACGTTCCACTAAGGTCCGGTCGTGTGCGGAGACCGAGGGGCAAAAGCGGGACTGTTAGGCGGACACCGGAAAGGCCTGACTCAGGCCTTTCCCTAATAAACTGCACGTGAATAATTCAGCAGCCGTGCTGGTGCTCATCGCATTAGCGCAGCCGCCTCTGGTGAGGCCCCTCCCGGCCTCGCCGAAGGGAGAAGGGCGGGGAGAGATTGCCAGGCCTGCCAGCGACCTAGGTGCCCTGGGGTGGAATGGGGATGGGAAAGGTAGAAGCAAGTCCGGGATCCCTGGGACCGGAGACCCTGAGGCCTGGCAGGTCACCTGGGCTGCCTGCTGGCCGTCCCAACGAAAGCACCTCTTCCAGTCTCCAGCGCTGGGCAAGAGAGGGCGGTTGCGAGCTGGAGGCCAGCGTGGGGTCTGCGGGGTGTCTGACCGGCGGAGACCCTGGCCGCAACCGCGTCCACCCGCCTCGGGAACGCGGGCAGCGTGAAGACCGGCTCGGTCCTTCACGCGGAGCTTGGGTCCTTCGGGCACCGGGAGGAGACAGATTTTCCCAGGCTTGGATTTCCTTTTGCCATCTAAGCGAGGCGTTAGGGCTAGGGAAGCCTCGGGGCCCTTCTTCTCTGGCCGTGGACTCCTAAGGTCCCTGGCCTCCTCCAGTCAAGTATGTGCAGGTCCAATCCCGTTGGTACCAGGATCCTACCCCCGACCTGACCCGGCCCCCAGCGCTTGCCCCCGCGCGGTGAAGAGAGTGTGTAGCGCCCATAGGTTTATTTCGTTTGCGCAGAGCCAGCTTCCTTTGGCTTTTTTCTACAAGTTGCTGGTTTGGAGGAGTCCCTCTTGCACCCCATACCCACCAAGGCCGCAATTCCTTCAGTGCCTTTCCACACGCCTCACGCCCTCAGCGCATCCGGCTCTCTCCCCACCCCCACCGCTTGAGGCCTCCCCTCGGCCGAGCGGTCAGGCTGGGGGTCCTCGCCCCTCACACACGGGCTCCGCGGGTCGCAGCCAGCCCCAAAGTAGCTCCCCTCCACCCCGCTCCCCCAGTTGTCTGTCTTGTGCAGCTACCGATTCCGTCTCCAACGACCTCGACGTATTTCTTTCTCATCCGTTTGCCTTGGGTTGGAGAGGCTCCTCTGCCTCGGAGCCCGAGGAGACCTCAGCGAGGACCAGAGTTTCAGGGGCTGAGACCGAGGTGGGCTGGGACTTGCTATGCCTCCGGCCGGCCCCAGCGCCGCCACCCCGGAGGGTTTTAGGCTAAGTCCGTAGCCCAGGGCTGGAGGGCTGGGGGAATGCTGCCAGAGGCTCAGGCCTTCCTTTCGTTAAAAGGGATTTCCTGCGGCACCTCAGAAAAAAGTAACGTTCACGCGAATCTCACGTCTGAAATTTCCGCTTTATTTCAACGAGTATCTCGGAAGCAGCTGGTAGCTGGTTTTTCTTTTTTTTTTTTCTACAGCCCGTGCTGAGTGCCAAGCGCTGGAGACCTCTCCGAACCCTTCCCTCTCTGAACCCTTCCCTGTCTCCATTTTGCTGAAGAGAAAATGGCGGCTCAGGGCGTGGCGGGCTCCTCGGCGCCACAGGTGAGATTGACATTGGAACCCAGATCTGATTGGGAAGCGCTGAGGGGCTTAAGCAGCCAGGTCTCACCAGGGAAGGCTAAACGCAGGGCCGGGGCAACTTAGGGCACAGAAGGGTCGGGCCAACTCTCTGAGCCGCCCCTTTCCCAAGCCGCTTCCCCAAGCTGCCTCAGCGAGAGCTTCTCCTTTTTTGGGGGGGCGAACGACTTTGGAGATGCCCTGAGATGGTCGCAAGCACGACCCTAGAAGGGAGCATGGGCACAGGGGCCGAGGACCACTAGTCGGGGAGGCCTGGCGGGCGGCAGGGCCAAGGTTGGAGCCCTCAGACTGGGATTCATCCGCCTTCCAGCGGCTCCCATGGGGAAGCCTGGTCTGGGCCCAAGCTGGCCCCGCGTCCCCGGGCGCCTTCTGAGGTCGTGGCTCCTGGCGTAGAGGCGGGACTGGCTGCAGGCGAGCGAGATAGAAGTCAGGCATGGGGGCCCTCTGGAGTGTCAGGGTTGGGGAATGGGGTGAGGGAGCTGGCGACCAACACCGCAATGACTTTGTCCCCGAGCCCCAGTCCTGGGCTTGCCACGCGTCCCTCGCCCTTAGTCCCATTACGCGATATTTATGTTGCACTTGATTGTTTTTAGCCTCTCTTATTACTGTCTCACTCTGGGGGAGGCAAAGGATATAATATATTCAATCTTTATTATACCAAATCTGTGTGAAGCATTTAATAAAACGCTGTTCCCACACAGCCAGGGATGTTAGCAGAGGAACTGCCCCAAAGTGAAGGCTCTGGTTCCCGGGGTGCCTTGGCCGCAGCGCTTGGGAGCACACTTCCCATCCCTGGTGCCCAGGGAGACCCAGAAACGCCCACCACATGCTCTAGCTTGTCTGTCAGTGACCCTTGAGGATCCAGCCTGCAAGGAGGGCTTAACCTAGTTCAAGACCACCCTGGAAAGAAGTTCTTTTTTTTTTTTTTTTTTTTTTTTTTTTTGCACAGCTAGGGAGAGATAGGTCTTCCATCTGCTGGTTCGAGCCCCAAATTCTAGCACAGGCTGAGGCCAATAGCTTCGGGGTCTTCTGCATGGATGCAGGGGTCCAAACACTTGGATCTTCTTCTAAGGTTTCATCCACAGCTTTCCCAGGCAGATTAATAGAGAACTGGATCTGAAATGGAGGAGCCGAAACTCCAACAAGCACCCGTGTGGGATGCAGTGTGCTCAGCCACAAGACAGGCCCCTACCCACTGGTTTCTAACCCAAAGCACACCTTGGTTTATGCTTATGAAAACAGGAAGATTCCCTGGCTGCCTCCCAGCTGGGCTCTTGGGAAGCTAAAGATGCCCTGAGGGTGGGTGCGGTATTAGAAATAGAGAAGAAAAAAATCACAGATATTGTAACTGGATTGAAGAGGGGCCAGAGGTGGACCAGGAGACTGCAGGAGTAGTTGCAGGCAGTAGACACACCTCTGGCCCCAGAGTTGGAGACAGTGCAAGTCCAGTTTGAGGGGCACCCAGGCTTTAGTGTACCCCAGTCTTGCCCAGCCTATGGAGAAGACTGATCCCGGAAGGGATTTGACTGTAATCTTCTTGTAGTCCTCCCTGCGGATAGGAGAAAACTTCTGTAGGTCAAGGATTTTGTTGTTGTTGTTGTTGTTTGTTTGTTTGTTTTTTTAATTGGAAAGATTTATAGAGAAAAGGAGAGACAAAGATCTTCCATCTGCTGGTTCAGTTGTCCCCAAGTGGCCACAACGGCCGGAGCTGAGCTGATCCGAAACCAGGAGCCTCTTCTGGGTTTCCCAAGCAGCTGCAGGGTCCCAAAGGTTTTGGGTCATCATGGACTGTTTACCCAGGCCACAAGCAGGGAACAGAAGAAAAATGAGGCAGCTGGGACACGAATTGGCACCCATATGGGATCCTGGTGAATGCAAAGCATGGACTATAGCTAATAGGCTACTGTGCTGGGCCCATGGGTCAAGTTTTACTGCTAGCAAAGTAAGACTCCAAGAGATCCAGTGCTTTGTTTGGGGGGACCCAAGTAGGAGGTGGGACAGCATACATATGGCACCTCCTAGCACTCCCCCGCCCCCACCTGCCCTCAGCCCTTCTCCCTGTCCACCCTTATCCTAGTCTTCTGAGGATTCTCATGGTCTATAACTTCCATCTCTCTCCATCACATGAGAACACAAAAACGTCCCAGAGATACCTATGGGAGGGAGAAATGGCTTCACTCTCCATGCTGTGGCCAACTGCCTGCATTCCTAGAGGCATGAAATGCCCCAGTCTTAGGCTGTTCCTCCCAGTGCTATCGGGGACGGAGGGCTGGGACAACCAGGCCAGCCCTTGACAGGGCTAGCTGTGTATAGAAGGATGAAATATGAAATGGGCAGGTGAGTGCCCTGGTTAGGATCCAGACCTTCCCTGTAATTGTCAGCCCTCCTCTGCCTCTACCACCCCATCCCCAGGGTGGGGACTTTACCAGGTCACTCCACATCCTATAGGAGCCTGGTGGGAGATTTTTTTGGAAGCTTAAGGTGCTCAAGAAATCAGTTGCCATGTGGGGACTGGTATAGCTCTGACAAGTTAGAACCCGGTGAGGCAAGAGAGGTGCCCAATGCCCCACACTAAAGAAGGCCCTGGCTCTGGGCATACTGTGTGGCTTGAGGGGAGGCTTGGGATCCTGATTAGGAAAGCTGTTTTTGTTTCTTCTTGGCAGGTGGCTCTCTGAAGCAAGATGCATAAACAGTAGCACAAGTTGCCTTGTGTGCAGGTAAGCTTCTGCCAACATGTGGAAAGGGACAATAGCTACACAATTAGGGCCTGGCGCAATGGTCTTGCAGCTAAAGTGCTCACCTTGGGTGTACCAGGATCCCATATGGGCTCCAGATTTGGTCCTGGCAGCCCCACTTCCCATCCAGCTCCCTGCTTGTGGCTTGGAAGTCAAGGATAGCCCAATGCCTTGGGACCCTACACTTGCATGGGAGACCCTGAAGAGGCTCCTGGCTCCTGGCTTTGGATCATCTCGGCTCCAGCCATTGCAATCACTTGGGGAGTGAATCATTGAACGGAGGATCTTCCTTTCTGTCTCTCCTCCTCTCTCTATATCTGACTTTGCAATAAGAAAATAATATAAATCTTTAAAAAAATAGTTACACAGTTATAGCCATCATCATCTGCATCCTCATTCACTTTGTGTCAAGTAGCAGCTTCACCCACATTATCTTGTGTAATGGATATAAATGAGTTTGGGCCAATGGTGGGATATTGGGGTCTCTGACCATTTTTGGATCCTTTCCAGCTCCAAGATTCTAAGTACTTCTGTTGGTTCTGGTTGGTTTGTTGCACTGTGGTTAGTATTTATGGACTTGTCTCACAGACTTTATTAATATTCTGTCTGAGAGCATTTCTTAATGATTCTTCCTCTTATGTTCCAGACACAGGAATGGGCACATAAAAGGTGGCTTGCTTTTTATTTTTAAATTGTTTATTGCAAAGAGTGACACAAGAGAAGAGGAAAGGTCTTCCACCCACTGGTTCACTCTCCAAATTGCTTGCAACAGCAAGGGCCTAGCCAGGTGGGAGTCAGAGGCTATGAAACCCATCCAAGTCTGCCATGTGGTTGTCAGGGCCCAGACACTTGGACCATCATCTACTACCTTCGTAGGTGTAGTCCGAGGGAACTGGATCAGAAACAAAGCAGCTGAGACTCAAAGGAGTGCTCTGATATGGGATCCCAGTGTCAAAGGCAGCTTAGCTCACTGTGCCACAGCATTGGCTTTTGTTTGGTTTTAGTATTTATTTTTTAAATTTATTTTCACCTACTTGAAAGGTAGAGCAACAGAAACACAGATATTCCATTCAGTGATCCATTTTTTAAAAGATTTCTTTCTTTTTCTTGGAAAGTCATATTTCCAGAGAGATAGAGAGAAGGATCTTCCATGTGCTGTTTCACTCCCCAAGTAGCCGCAATGGCCGGAGCTAAGCTGATCCGAAGCCAGGAGCTTTTTCCAGGTCTTACATGCAGTTGCAGGGTCCCAAGGCTTTGGGTCGTTCTGGACTGTTTTCCCAGGCCACAAGCAGGGAGCTGGATGGGAAGTGGAACAGTTGGTATACAAACTAGGACCCATATGGGATGCTGTCACATGTAAGATGAGGACTTTAACCACTAGGCTGCTGTATTGGACCCCCAGTAGTTCATTCCTTAAATGCCTACAACAACCGGGGCTAAGTCTCCCTCATGAGTGGCAGGAGTTCAAGTAGTAGCCATCATCTGCTGTCTCCCAGGTACATTAGCAGAGAGCTGGATCCGAAGTAAAACAGCTGAGACTTGAGTTGGCATGTTCAAGTGGGAGATAGATAGATATATATATCTCACAAGTATAGCTTCATCTACAACCCAGCATCCATCCCAGCAGGTACTCAATAAATGTATACTGAACCATTGTGTGAGTAAACCAGCACCTAAAAGCTTTTTGTATCTGGTCACCTGCTTTCTGTGCTGTGACTAGCAGAGTCACTTGATAGCCATTGGGGAAGGTACTGTCCCTCTTCGCACAGCTGAGCTGAAGTCAGGTGGACGTTCCTGGAGCTTCCCCCAATCATATGCCCAGCTCTGTGCTAGTTTGTAGGTTGGACAAGAGCCAGGCCAATTGCTGCCTATGCAGAAGGATCTCTAGGCTCACTCTGGACAAACCTTTATGAGAAACCATTTCAGTGAGGCAGAGGCCTCTGGGAGGTGACAGCAGAGACTAAAGCGAGTCCTGGCAGGGTGGGAAGGATTGAATGGTTGAGGGCAGGAAAAGGATTCCAGGTTGGTGTGAGGAGCAGCAAGAAGGAAGAAACAGAAGCAGAGATGCTCACAAAAGCAGAGGTCAGTTGACTGACCTGACTGGAGTGCCTGAGAGAGGTATATGGGGGAAGGTTGTGGAAGGCCTTTAACGTCTAAACCCTGACTATAGACCAGGAATGGAGTTTAGTGGTGTTGTGGTACAATGAATTAAATTGTAGCCTTTGACACATCCCCTATGGGCACTGGTTCAAGTCCTCTTGCTCCGTTTCCAATCTAACTTCCTGCTAATGTACCTGGGAAAGCAATAGAAGATGCCTCAAATCCTTGGGCCTCTGCACCCATGTCAGAGATCTGGAAGAGACTCCTGGCTTTGGCCTGGCCATTGCAGCCATTTGGGAGAGTGAACCAGCAAATGTAAGACCTCTCTCTCTCTCTCTCTCTCTCTCTCTTCTCTCTCTCTCTCTCTCTCTCTCTCTCTGTATCTCTGCCTTTTAAATAAATAAATAAATAAATAAATAAATAAATAAATAAATAAATAAGCCAACCTTAAAAAGAAAAAAGAAATCAGAGGTCTATATCTTGGGGCCCAGAAACCAGGTCTAGAACTCAGAACTCAAGGCCAGAATTCAAGACCCAGTCTTGTCCAAAGCTGTCCCCTCTGTTGATGCAAGAAGCTACCTCAGGGCTAGCACAATAGTTCAACTGACTAATCCTCTACCTACAAGTGCTGGCATCTCATATGGGCACCTGTTTGTGTCCTGGCTGCTTCATTTCCAATCCAGCTCCCTGCTTGTGGCCTGGGAAAGCAGTGGAGGATGGTCCAGGTCCTTGGGGCCCTGTACCTATGTGGGAGACCCAGAAAGAGCTCCAGGCTCCTGGCCTCAGATCAACTGAGTTTAGCCATTGCAGCCATTTGGAGAGTGAACCAACAGATGGAAGAGCTTTTTCTCCGTCCTTCTCTCTGTAAATTTGCTTTGCCAAGAAAAATAAATCTTAAAAAAAAAAAAGCTGCCTTGAGGAACTCCAAACTCAAGATGCATGACCTTTTTAGGAAATAAGATGGACTATTCTAATTGGCCTGGCCAGGAAACCCAAGGTATAGCCCAGCCAGAGCTAGCCCAATCTGCCTAAGGCCTGCTCCCCAGGACTGACATACAAGCTGTCCTGGGTCTCCCCAAATCAGAGCTGGAAATCTGTCATCATCTTCAGTCCAGGCAGCCCCAAACTGGGGTAGGAGTCTCACACACCTCCTATCCCTCTTCCATCCTCTGATACAGGTGAGATCAGCTGATCCAGGCTGGCCCCAGCTGGGCCAGACTGCTGGAGGGTGGAGCTGTGGTGCCTGCGGCGGTGCCAACTGAGCCAGTGTGTAGGCGTTGCTGTGCCGGCCTGTCGTGGAGCACAAGCCTGCCAAGGAGCCAGAGTGCTGTGCCGCGTGGAGGGTGTCAGGGGTGGTATTGTCGGCGCACAAATGCTCAACTTTATGTACTTTTAACTAGAGGTGTAACAGATGGCCCCGTTTCTGTCCAAGCCAGGGAGACTGGTGCCCATTCTGGCTGCAGCCAATCAATCCCGCCACTCTGGGGGGAGCTACAAGCTGGGCTGGGAGGCCTGGAGCCAGCAATTGCACAGGCTGTCTGCTTGGGCAGGCCCAGCGCTGTCTCCGCCAGCCGCTCAGCCAGAGGCCCTGGGAGGTAGGAGGTGGGAGTGCAGGCAGGTGGGAGCCCTGCTTAGAGCCTGATCAGAGGTCTGACCAGGAGGGAGAGCTGAGACCCTTCCATCACGTGTCAAATGGCCCCTCTTTGTCTTCATTGCCCTGTGGTCCCTGCCAAGGACCTAACTCCCACGTCTCTGGCTTCAGGATGACGTAGCCCCACAACCCTGCAGTACTCTGCACTATAGACAGCAGACGTTGCTGAGGACTGGGAGTGGGCGGTGGTGCCATTAGGAAAAATAGTCACAGGGCTGTGAAATGCCCAGGTCAGCCAGGGAGGAAGAGAAGACACAGGCCTGGGAACTGCAGAGCTGCAGACACTGTGGACTCACCTGTTCCTAGGTTCAGTCGGACCACCCGTAGTAGAAGCCTACTGTGGGCCAGGGCCTTAGCTGAGCACCAGTAAGACACAATGCCTGTCCCTGAGACCTCCTCCAGGGAAGACGGAGGGAAACACGGCTAATTGGAGCAACAAGATAGGACTCAGAACTCCTTCTAAAAGGGCTTGTGGAATCAGAGCAAATGAATCTAACCCTGTCTGGGAGGCCAGGGCTGCATTTGAGCCGGGTGTTGACAAGTGGGAGTCTGGCTTGTGAGGAAGGGCGGGAAGGACCTCTGAGGGGGGAGGGTCAGCAGGTATAGGCACAGTGAGAAGGGGCACAGTGCAGGGCGGGTCTGAAAAGGTGGCGGGTGGCTGACTTCTGAGTCGGGGAGGAACCTGGACAGCAAGCTGGCACCCTGACCCAGAGGGCCTTTTCCCTCAGTTGTCCCTCTGTGCCCCATTGCCCTTCATCCTAGGGCCAGAGGCAGTGAGGCCTGGCAGCACACGGGCGAATCCAGAACTGGGAAGGAGTTGGTGGGGACACTAGTCCTGCCCTTCCTTCCTCCCTCCCTACATTGAACGGGGCCATGCATAGCATGCTGACTGTCCCTGACCAAGTACCCCATGGAGTTGCCTGCAACAGCCTCTCCATAGGTTCACCAGAAAGAATATGGAGTCCTGCCAAGTCTTAAGCATCATGTGTATCCGAAGTGCAGGCAGGACATTGCATAGACAGGCAGCCATTCTGGGAGGTGGGGGGAAGTGTTCAGGTCCAGATCCCAGAGGAAGGCAGGTCTGCGAAGGCCTCTTCCTTCTGCCAGAGTCAGCAGCACACGTGAATGGTTGTGAGGAGGAGCCTATGGCTGTGTCATGGCAACTGGGCCATCCTGAAGAGTGACTTATCTCCTTTTGAGGGGCAAGGGCACCTTATTGGGACTCACTTTTCTCTGTATCTTCAGTTATTATTACAGACAACTATATCTAAGGGGTAGGAATAGTCATTAAACATTGAACCAGACCCATTGATTTCCATATTTATCTCAGTTAATACTCTTTTTAAATAAGATTTATTTATTTTTATTGGAAAGGTGGATATAGAGAGGAGGAGAGACAGAGAGGAAGATCTTCTGTCTGCTGGTTCACTCCCCAAGCAGCCACATCAGGCAAAACTGAACTGATCCAAAGCCAGGAGCCCAGAGCCTCTTCCAGGTCTCCCACGCGGTTGCAGGGTCCCAAGGCTTTGGGCATCCTTGACTGCTTTCCCAGGCCACAAGCAGGGAGCTGGATGGGAAGCGGGGCTGCCAGGATTAGAACCGGTACCCATATGGTATCCCGACACGTGCAAGGCAAGGACTTTAACCACTACACTATTGCGCCGGGCCCTCAGTTAATACTCTTTTTTTTTTTAAAGATTTATTTTTTTATTACAAAGTCAGATATACAGAGAGGAGAGACAGAGAGGAAGATCTTCCATCCGATGTTTCACTCCCCAAGTGAGCCGCAACGGCCGGTGCGCGCCGATCCGAAGCCAGGAGCCAGGAACCTCTTCCGGGTCTCCCACGTGGGTGCAGGGTCCCAAAGCTTTGGGCCGTCCTCGACTGCTTTCCCAGGCCACAAGCAGGGAGCTGGATGGGTAGTGGAGCTGCCGGGATTAGAACCGGCGCCCATGTGGGATCCCAGTGTGTTCAAGGCGAGGACTTTAGCCGCTAGGCCACGCCGCCGGGCCCCTCAGTTAATACTCTTAAAAAAATTTATTGGAAGGGCAGATTTTACAGAGAGAAGGAGAAAGAAAGGTCTTCCATCTGCTGGTTCATTCCCCAGATGCCTGCAATGGCCAGAGCTGAGCTGCTCCAAAGCCCGGAGCCAAGAGCTTCTTTTGGATTCCCATGTGGGTGTAGGGGTCTAAGGACCTGGACCATCTTCCACTATTTTCCCAAGTCAGAAGCAGAGCTGGGTGGAAAGTGGAGCAGTCATGACACAAACTGGTGCCCATATAGGATGCTGGTGGTACACAGTGTAGGATTAGCCTACTATGCCATGGCACAGGTTCCCCAGTTAATGCTTTTAAGAGCATGGGGAGATTAACTAACTAGTAAGCAACATCATTATGCCTATTTTACATATAATAACACTGAAGCTCAGGAAGGCTAGCTAACTAGCCCCAGGTTCAAACCAGGAAGCAACAGAGTCAGGATTCTCTCTCAGGTCACCCCCAAGACCCCAGCTCATAACTACTTCTGAGCCCCCTGGGGCATGCGGTACTGAGAGCTTCCTAGGTTTCCTCATAATTTCTCATAACTGTGACTTGCATTTGACCAGCCGGCCTTTCTGAGCCCCTCTCTACATCACCTCCGCTAACTGCTCCAAGTCTCTCAGTATTTCATAGTCCACATTCCCAGGAGAGGGCATCGGACTGGCTCAGCTCATTGTTTAATGCCAGGCCACATTGTAAGCAACTGCCCAGCCAGGAGTTAGCTGGAGGGGAGATGTGTACAGTTGTTGATCAGTGTGGTTGGACCAGTGAAGGAGGAAATACCAAATGTTTCAAGAGGCCTCCAAGTGTGAGAGCAGGATCAGAGGCAGGGAATTCTAGAAGGAGGTAGCTGCAGGAATACAGGCCAGGAAGAGGGGAGAGTGGAGAGGCAGGCGAGGTGAGACTGGGCAGAAAGTACCTGAATGCCAGCTGGGGGAGTCCCAGTGGGCATCGTGGAAGGCCTCTGAGCAAGAGAGGGGAATGCTTGGACTCGCACTTCTGAAAGGGCAGCTGGGTGTCCAGGGCAGCTCCAGCCCGCACTTGTCCAGTTGTGGTTAGTGTTAGCATTTTTGTAACGATTTTGTGGTTTTACAGAGCTGCCTTCACTCTTGAAAGACTATGTAGTCATTTAAACAATGAAGCATATAGTGGCTCCAACTTTAGGGCCTTGGGGGCTGGTCCTGCAGCAGAATTAGTGTGAGTGCGGCAAGTTTAAAGGCAGGCTGGTCATGGATAAGGATATTGCCACAGTTTTGGGTAAGAAGACCAAAACCAGAGGGGGACAGGGAAGGCAGATCACAAAGGGATGTGGGCAGGGGGGCAGACTTAATGTAGACCTGGTAGTGGCTTGGATTTGAAAAATAAGGAGGAGAGTAGTGTCCACGAGACTCCTAGGTGTTAAGCTGACTGAAAAGCTGGAGAAGACTAAAGGGACAGAGGTAGTGGTGTGGATACAGTGAGTTTGAGGAACTGCTGGGACATCCATCCACTGTTGTGCTGCAGGAAGTTGGACGTTCCAGAAATCAGCAGTTGTCAGAGTTCTTCCAAGCAGATGGCTAGAGGGAGAGCAGAGTAAGACAAGGTTGGGAGCCGAATTTTAGGAAATCCTATGTGATTATTTAGCCAGTTGGAAGAAGTAAAGAAACCAGAGACTAAAAAAGTAGCCCAGGAGTTAAGAGGAAAACACAAGGAGTTGGAGAGAATTGCATCAAATCCTGCAGAGCAACCAGTGGGTGGAGCAACTGAGTGGCTGGTGGGTTTGTGTGTTTGGAGGTCACAGGTGACTATAAGAGACCCCCAGTATGGTGAGGGCACTGAGTGAAGAGTCAGTGGCAAAGAACTAGAGAGAAGTTGAAGGATTGCTCATTTAAAAAGCCTGTGGAGGGAAAAAAGAGAGGGAGAAACAAGAGGTACAGCTTGCAGAAGATGGAGAAAGTTCTAGAAGACACAGCAGTCCCAGCTATCCTACTCCTAGGAATATTCCCAAAGGAAATGAAAACTGCATATGAGGAGGGGATCTGTAATCCTATATTTACAGCAGCACAATCTACAATAGCAAAGACAGGGAAACAATCCAGATGCCCGTCCAAAGAGGAGTGGGTAAAGAAACTATTGTACATCTACTCCATGGAATATTACTCAGTCATTAAAAAGAATGAAATTATACCATTTGCAACTAGATGGTCCCAAGTAGAGACCATTACGCTCAGTGAAATAAGTCAAGCCCCAAAGGACAAATACCATATGTTCTCTCTAATACAAAGAAGTCATCGTGCAAATTATAAATTCAGTAACCTTTTCATGTTGTTTTTGCTGCATCCCATGTATTTTTATGTTTTCTATTTCATTTTCATTTCTTCCAAATGATTTCTTTTTTTGAAAGATTTGTTTTTTTATTGGAAAGTTATATATACAGAGAGTAGGAGAAATGTAGAGGAAGATCTTCCATCCATTGATTCACTCCTCAAGCAATGACTGGAGCTGCTATGATCAGAAGCCAGGAGACAGGGACCTCTTCCAGGTCTCCCATGTGGGTGCAGTGTCCCAAGGCTTTGCGCATCCTCGACTGCTTTCCCAGGCCACAAGCAGGGAGCTGGATGGAAAGCGGGGCTGCCGGGATATGAACCGGTGCCCATATGGGATCCCAGCACGTGCAAGGCAAGGAGTTTAGCTGCTAGGTTACTGCCCTGAGCCCCTAGATAGTTTCTGTTTTTCTTGTTGACTTAATCACTGGCTCATGGATTGCACAATGGCATCATTTTACTCAAAAGGCTTTTGTGTTTTCATCATCCATGTGTTGGTTATTCAGTGGTGTGCCTTTTCGACTCCACAGTGCTATAATTTGTTGTTGTTTTAACTTCATAGCTGTTGTTGACTGTTTCATGGCTTCTCATTTTAAGGAACTGTATAGTGGTGGCATAGTAGAGACTACCATATCCAGATGTGAAGATACAATGCAGTTTGCATCCCTACTTCCAAATCAAAGTTAGACTCCCCGTGAAACTTTTGTACATATCTAGACAATGGGATGCTGGACTCTCTAACATTATCTGTAGCAGCAATGTCAGGGCACATTTAAAAGACTGATGGAATCATTACTCCTTATGAAAGACTATACTATTGTAACAACATGGGGAAACTCAGTCAGGGGGTGGGAATTTGCCAAGGGTTGGGGGAAATCCCAGGCGCTATGGAATTGTACCATAAAATTCAAATTTAAAAAAAAGAACCAAAAAAAAAAAAAGCAGCAGCAGAAGTTGGGTCCTTGGTGAAAGAAAGAAGCTCTTTCTCCTCAGAGACAGGAGGGAAGAAAGAGGGGCTCTGGTGAGCTTGGGGACAGCTTGTGGAGGAACATTATTTGAGGAATGGGCTCCGTTAGCCTGGCCAACCCAGAGCGACAGTCCTCTAAGGGAGGGAGAGGAAGCTGAAGACTTGCAGAGAAAGTGGATCAGGGCTGTTGAGTTGTGAAGAGTCATTTAGAGATAAAGAAAGGTTGTTTCCCGGGGCCCGGCGGCATGGCCTAGCAGCTAAAGTCCTTGCCTTGAATGCGCTGGGATCCCATATGGGCGCCGGTTCTAATCCCGGCAGCTCCACTTCCCATCCAGCTCCCTGCTTGTGGCCTGGGAAAGCAGTCGAGGACGGCCCAATGCATTGGGACCCTGCACCCGTGTGGGAGACCTGGAAGAGGTTCCTGGTTCCCTGCTTCGGATTGGCGCGTACCAGCCTGTTGCGGCTCACTTGGGGAGTGAAACATCGGATGGAAGATCTTCCTCTCTGTCTCTCCTCCTCTCTGTATATCTGACTTTCCAATAATAATAAATCTTTAAAAAAAAAAAAAAAAAGAAAGGTTGTTTTCCCTACAGATGACAGATGAATTGAGTCACCATGAATAGGCCAATATTTGTTTTTGTTTTTTGCTGCTCCAGTGTGCCCAGTACTGGATGCTAAAAAAGTGAATGGCAGAAAGGTAGAGATACAACATTGAAGGGGCTTATGTAGAGCTAGGGAGGGATAGAAGGAGGGGAAGGCAGAGGGTTTAAGGAATGAGAACAAATTGGAATGAAAGAGTGTGTGGGGTGAGAGGATGGAAGAGTGGGCTCAAAGAAAATGATCTCAGATCCTGAAGTTCTGGGGTTCTCAGCAATTGAGGAGTGCTCATGCCAACCCGTGGCTAGCACGGGTAAGTAAACGATCCTGCCTATAAGGCTGAGCTCCAGACCTTCAGGTCCTCAGCAACCCCATGCCTGAACTGGGGGCGGGGTGGTGGTGCTGATAATTAAGCTGCTTCCGGCATTCCTGGTGATATTCCAGTTAAAGAAAAATGTTAAAGATCTATTTTTTAAAGACTTATTTTTTTATTGAAAAAGCAGATTTATAGAGAGGAGAGACAGAGAGAAAGATCTTCAATAAGCTGGTTCACTTCCCAAGTGGCCCTAATGGCCAGAGCTGAGCTGATCTGATGCCAGGAACCAGGAGCTTCTTCTGAGTCTAACATGCAGGTGCAGGGTCCAAGGTCTCAGATAATCTTCTACTGCTTTCCCAGGTCACAAGCAGGGAGCTGGATAGGAAGTGGAGCAGCCAGGATATGAACCAGCACCCATTTGGGATCCCAGCATGTGCAAGGCGAGGATTTAGCCACTGAGCCATTGTGCTGAGCCCTACATTTTTATATATATTATATAATATATAATATAGATCATATTTATTTTAAAAATTACAGATAAATGGAGGAAGGAGGAAGAGAAATGAAGATTTTATTTGCTGCTTCACTCCCCAGAAAGCCACAATAACCAGGGTTGGGCCAGGCTGTAGCTAGCTAGGAGCCTGGAACTCCATATGGCTGTCTCCCATGTGGGTGGCAGGAACCCAAGTACTTGAGAGCTATTTTCCATTGCTTTTCCAGGTGCATTAGCAGGGAGCTGGATTAGAAGTGCAGCAGCCAGGATTCAAACAGGCTCCCATATGGAATGCCTATGTTACACACAGCTATTTAACTTGCTGTGGCACAGCACTGGCCCCTGCCTCAGTTAACAAGTTCTTAAAGGCAAGTGTTTGACTAACAGTTAAGATGCCAGTGCCCCACATTGGGGTTAATGCCTGGTGCTGACTCTTGACTCCAGCTTTCTGCTAATGTACATCCTTCACATCATGGGAGACCTGGGCTAAAGTCTCAGCTCCCAGCTTTGGCTCAGACCCAGGGCCAATGGCAGACATTTGAATGGTAGACCAGCAAATGGGAGGGCAGGTACATGCTCACCAGCTCTCCTTGCTTCTCAAATAGGTTTTAATTTTTCTGAATTTTCAAAAGTATAGCATTTATTATTTTTATTTAAAAATATACAGAACATGCAAAATTTTTAAATAGTCTATATTCTCAACCCTAAGACATTACTAATGGTGACATGTTGATGAGTACTCTCCCAGGTCTTGATGTATACATATGAAAAACATTTTTCAGCTCATAAGCAATTGAAGGTTATTTTTCACAGTGCTAGAAGCTGGGAAATCTAAGACCCAGGGACTTGGTGTCTTCACATATGTGTTTTTGTAAAAACCAAAATCAATTGGTAGACACGTCACTAGTAAGGATGCATGCATCCCAGACAGGAGTGTCTGATTTGAGTCCCAACTACTCCACTTCCCATCCAGCTTTTTGCTCACATGCCTGGGAGACAGCAGGTAATGGCTCAAGTACTTGTGCACCTGACACCTATACATGAGCAAAGTTCTGGGCTCCTGGCTTCTGCCTGACCCAACCCTGGCTGTTTCTGACATTTAGAGATTCTTGCATTCTGTTATTCTACCTTTCAAATAAATAAATAAAGACAGACATGAAAGAATAAATGATATAAAAAATAATGAAATATACCCTGAAAGGTAGGAGGTAAGGGTTAAGGTAGGGTTAAAGGTAGGGTTAAGTAGTTGGGTACTTGCTACCCACTTGGGTGACCAAATTGAGCTCCTGACTCCTGACTTTGGCCTAGCCCCAGCCATTGTGTTTGGGAAATGAACCATTATTGGAGGGAAAATGGAAAATGTCTTACCTACTTTGTCTCTGTGTCTCTGTGTCTCTGAAAGATAATATTTCAAAAAAAAAAAATAGGACCTGGTGAAGTAGCCTAACAGCTGAACTTCTTGCCTTGCACACACCAAGATCCCATATGAGTGCCGGTTTTAATCCTGGCACCCCCACTTTCCATCCAGCTCCCTGCCTGTGGTTTGGGAAAGCAGTCGAGGATGTCCCAAAGCCTTGGAACCCTGCACCACATGGGAGACCTGGAAGAAGCTCCTGGCTTTGGGTTGGCTCAGTTTCGGCCATTGCAGCCACTTGGGGAGTGAATCACTGATGGAGATCTTTTCTGTCTCTCCTCTTTGTAAATCTGACTTTCCAATAAAAATAAATAAATCTTTTGTGAAAAATGAAAATAGTAATCAGCCTTGGAACATTATTATTCCAAGGCTTTTTTGGCTTCAACTAGTTTTTCCACTGGTGTCCTTTTCTGGTTCCAGGATACAATCCAGGAAAGCACATTGCATTTCATATACATACTGTTTTGCAACCTGCTTGTTTGACCTAACGCTATGCTGAGAAATGCCTTTTCACCATGCCACACGTTCTTCCACACCATCATCTTAATGACTACATGATATTCTGCTGAGGGCTGTACCGCTGCCAGTCCCTACTGTGAGGTGTTTAGGTTGTTTCCAATTTTTCACTCTTATAAACAAGGCTGGGATGAGTCTCTGGAAGCTTAATTGTCTGGACTCTCCATGTTTATTTCCTATCCATAAATCCCCACCCACTGCATTGCTGGGACTGAGGAGAGATTTTGGGGAAGCTGTGGATTCATCTTAGTGACTCTCTTGAAAGGTTCTCTTAATTGACCTTTCCACTGCCGTTACTCAGACCTGTTTGTTTGGAAGTTTCTGAGGGTGAGGTGAATGCAGAGGCCACAGCTGATCCCTGTCACCCCGCAGTTCTGCTCTAAACCACAGAGGGCAGGTGACACTTAAGTGCAGTCAGTAGTTGGGCCAGACACTGCATCCCACCCCCTATCCCAGACTCTGGGAGCACCTGAAGAGCTGGGAGCTGAGGAGGCATCTAGGCGATTGCCTGGGCTTTGTTCTTTTCCCAGGAGTTGAGCTGGTAGGGCAGGAAGGGCTTGGGTGGTGGGAGGCTGTAAGGGGAGGGGAAGTCTCCTCCTCCCCCCCTCCCCCCCCCAAAGCCATGAAAGCTGAGAGGCAGGAGGGCAGCAGACAGACTGGGAGAAACGTAACCTCCCCGAGACGCATGCTCCAGTTCAAGCAGGAAGCATTAAGGATGAAATATCTCCCGAACAACAATTCATCTCTAACTGGGAGGAGAGGGACTTGCTGACATTTAGCTGTGATCAGGGGCTGCACATGCCTGTCTCCGCTAGCCTAACAGGAGTGTGGCCGCCTGTGTGTGCAGTAGCTTCTGTGTGTGTGTGTGTGTGTGTGTGTGTGTGTGTGACTGGCTGTAACGGACTGTGAGACGCCACATGTGTGATGGGTTGCATGTGCATGTGTGACAGTACCTGTGTGGGATAGGGGGATCTTTAAGTGTGTGCAAAAGTCACATCTGTTGCAGTGAGTTCAAGCCCATGGGAGCCTGTGGGTGACTGTACAAGCAGATACAAGGATGTTGTGCAGTGTTGCCTGTGTCAGTGAGCTTAACTCTGATACTGAGCTTGAGACCTCTGACTCTCCAGACAAGGCAAACTCTCAATCCACTGCCCACCCATGTCCATGAGGTGCCTGTGCAAGAATGAAACAAAGGCATTGCTTCTGCCACTAAGACCCCAACCCTTATCTTGCTCGTGAAGCCTTCCAAGGCCAGGCCTGCATGTGGCAGCCCTGTGTGAGCCCTTGCTCCCGTTCCTTATGGTCCAGTGGCATTTATTCCATCATAGCACCTTTGATTTTAATGCCTTTAACAATGCCTTGGAAGCAGTTGTTTCTTTCTCTTCCCTGTGAGGCTGTAAGTTTTGCTGAAGCTTCCTCCTTTATCATGGGAACAGCATTCTTGGGCCAGGGCATTGCTCCACAAACACTTGTTATAGGTGGGGGAAGGAGTCAGTGAGGGGGTATGCTTCCATGGGGGCATCTAAACACTTGCAGGTGTGGACAGGGTCAGGGCACTTGTATGCATCTGGTAGATGTATGTAAGCAAGTGTCACTGTCTTTCCTGGATAACTTCTATTTCCTAAGTGCATACCCCTAGACCAGCCAAAGTCAGCAGGTGCCTGGAGACTGGAGGCCTGCCCCAGTGCTGCACTGTGGCTAGGCAGCAAGGACAGTGAGCCGTGGGCCTGAACCCATTGGTTTTAGGGTCAGCTGAGCCCAAATGCTTCTGCCTGCTTCTAGAGGCTCTTTGGTCTCATTCTCTAGGCCTGCTCAAGACCCTGGGAAGACTTCTATGAACCAAGCTGTGCCTTCACAAACTGTAAGCCCACAGGGTTGGGACTGGGTGCCCCAGCTGCATTTTTCACAGCTGGACTCAGAAGGCCCCAATGGCATTGTCTGAGCCATCCTTGTCCTACTGACCACCCCTCCCTGGCCTCAGAGCCTGGATTCAGTCATGCTTCCAGGGGGCTGTCCCAGGAGCTGTAGACTTCTTCTGAGGGCAACTGAGTCCTGATGCCACTCTGGCTTTAGCCAGAGGACGTGGCTGGTTCCTGAGGAGGAAAGGCCTGTGGGAAGTAGACATGGCAGCACATGAGGGATGAAAAGGTTGATTGGGGTGAGGGAGATTGACAGGAGGGTTAACAGAAAAGCAAAGGTCACATGAGCTAAGGCACAAAGGGAACACAAAACTCAGAGTGTTAATGGCTGAACAGGTGGACAGAAGCCTGGCCATGCTCTTGATGTCAACTGAGGAGACCAAAGAAGCCCACCTAGGTAGTTATCAGCACAGCTGGTCCCCCTGCTGCCCATGGAGTCTAGAACTGTTCCAGAGGTCCATGCTCTAGGGACCAGGTAGATGCTCACTTAGCTGTGGAAATGCACTCAAAGTGACCGGGCCACCAAGCTGGTAGTGGACCTAGAGTGACCTGTGCCTCAGTTTGCCCTCTGTGTAAGGGAAGAGGACCAACTGCTCTGCCCGATGTCCTCCAGCTCAAAATGTGCTAGTGGAACTGACTGATGATATATCTGAGGCTGTTCTTCCTCTGGCTGGGCCATGCCCCACCTCCCAGCAGAGGCTCGGATCCACAACCCACACTCTGGGATACCTGACAGATTCTGGTGGCCCTTTCCCAGCCCCCAGGGACTCTGACCTTTACCCTCCCTCCTTGCCCCAACCTTTCAGAGCCACCCAGGCAGCTGGCTTGCTGTTTGCTCTGGCAGCTCACCTCCATAGCAAACAGTCCCCTTCTTTGGGATTCTGCCCCCTCCCCCAGTGCCCTCAAGGATTCCTCCCTGAGGCTCCCAGACTGGGTAGAGAACCTTCCAGGTGAGCAGAGTGTCTCTGCTGCTGACCACAGGAAGCCACACCTTTCTTCACTCAGGTGGGAAATCAGGCAGGGCAGCTCTTTGGAAATGTCCGTGTCAGGGCAAAGCTGTGCTCATCAAGTGCCTGCTGGAGTCTCTCCTGCTCACTTTCAAGGGCACTGGGATCCCTGACCAGTGGTGAGGTTCAGGACTATCTTTTCCCTCCTCTCTCCTGGTCACCCTGCAGGTCTCTGAAGGACTGGAGGCGAGTCTTACTTGCCTGTGACTCCAAGGCCGGCTCAGTGTACAACACGTGGTAGTGACTCAAAGAAAGCCTCCAACCAAAGTGGGAAGAGCATTGTTTGAGCAGCTAAGATGTTTGCATCCACCCTCCTCACTCCAGCTTCCTGCTAAGGCACATGCCATGAAGCAGTGAGTGCTGGCTCTGACAGCTGGGTGTCTGCCACCATGCTGAGTTCTGAATTCCAGGCATTTGGGGGAGTGAACCACCAGATGGGAGCTGTCTGTCCCTCCCAGATGATGATAATAGATATTAGGAGCTGGCATTGTGGTGCAGTAGAGTAAGTCATCGTTTGCCAATACCAGCATGCCAAATCCAAGCACCAGTTCAAGTCCTGGCTGCTCCTCTTCTGACCTAGCTCCCTGATAATGTGCCTGGGAAAACAGCAGAAGATAGCTCAAGTACCTGGCCTTTGCCGCTGTGTTGGAGAGCTGGATGGAGTTCCAGGCTCATGGCTTTCACCTGGCTTAGCCCTGATTATTGTGGGCATTTGGGGAGCAAACCAGCAAATAGATCTGTCTCTCTCTGTCATCTTAAAAAAAAACCAGTGGAACAAATTAATGAATGAGAAAGGCAGAAGAGAGACCTAAAGCTTCTGTCTTTGATCACTTGTTCCTGAAGCAAAGATAGGGTGAAGGAGATTCTAGAGGACAAGTGGCCCAAGAGATTATTTTGACCAGGCAGAAATTATAGGTATGTTCAGGACTTGTATATAGAAAAAGGAGGGCTGGGGTGTCTTCACAGTATCCAAGGGATGGAGATGTTGATGATTCTGATACTCATGGTGATGTAGAAGTGGTTGTTGTAACAAGGTTGATAACTTGTATCAACTGAGTGACTATAAAAATAATAGGAATGGGATGGCGAGAGGTCATGTTAATTATTGTTGCCATGGTGCTGATGAGATGTAAGTGATGAGTACTATTGTCACAGTGAAGGATATGATGTTGAAGCTAAGAATAAGAGAAATAATTTTGGGTGTAATAGAAATATTGGTGATGCTGATAAGTATTATTTTTTAAACTTTATTTGAAAGGCAGGGAAAAACAGGGATAGATCTTCCATCAGCTGGCTCACTCCCTAAATGACCACAACAACAAGGGCTGGGCCAGGCGGAAGGCAGAAGTCCAGAACTCAACCCACGTCTCCCATGTGGGTGGCAGGGAGCTGGAAATAGAAATGGAGCCAAGGCACAAACCCAGGCACTCTACTGTGACATGAGGGAGTCCCAAGCAACATCTATTTCTTTTTTAAAAAATATTTTTTCAAAGATTTATTTATTTTTATTGGAAAGGCAGATATACAGAGAGGAGGAGAGACAGAGGAAGATCTTCCGTCCAATGGTTCACTCCCCAAGTAAGCGCAATGGCTGAAGCTGAGCCAATCCGAAGCTAGGAGCCAGGAGCTCTTCCAGGTCTCCCATGCTGGTACAGAGTCCCAAGGCTTTGGACCATCCTTGGCTGCTTTCCTAGGCCACAAGCAGGGAGCTAGATGGGAAGTAGAGCTGCTGGGATTAGAATGGGTGACCATATGATATCCCGGCACATGCTAGGTGAGGACTTTAACCACTACACTATCACGCCGGACCCTCCCAAACAACATCTTAACTACTGCATCATATGCCTGCCCCATATTGATAAAAATGAGAGAAGTGAAGGCAGTTGTGATGATGATAGAGAAACTAGATTATGGTCCCCATGGAGAAGTTGATGGTAAGGATTCTATCACTAGATATGGGCTACTTATGTGGTAAGATAAACCTGATTTTTCTTTTTTTTTTTTTTAAGATTTTTATTTATTTTTGTTGGAAAGGCAGATTTACAGAGAGGAGAGACAGAAAGATCTTACATCTGCTAGTTCGTGCCCCAAATGGCCACAATGGCCAGAGCTGAGCTGATCCAAAGCCAGGAGCTAGGAGCTTCTTCCAGAGCTCCCACATGGGTGCAGGATCCAAGGCTTTGGGCTGTCCTCTGCGGCTTTCCCAGGCCAAAATCAGGGAGCTGTATAGGAAGTGAAGCAGCTGGGACATGAATCGGCACCCATATGGGATGCTAGTGCTTGAACGAGGATTAACCAGCTGAACCATCGCACCAGCCCCCAAGCCAAATTCTTTAGGTGCACTCAGGAGGTCTGTGTCACAGGCCCGGCAGCTCTGAGCCTCCTGTCTCTGTGACCAGAACTGCATCTTCTCTCCTAAACTACCTTTCTGAGTCAAGACAAAGAGGAGACCAGAGAGAGACCCGCACTCCAGCATCGCTTGCTTCCTCTGAGTTGGCTTGCTTCCCAAGACAGTCCTGCTAGCACCCCTTGTAGGAAAATTCGGTCTGAAAGGTTTTCCTCCCAGGTGGAAGCCAGGCATGTTGACTGTACTGAGCGTCTTACTGGCAATGGGAAGGCTCTGCCTGCCCTCCTCGGGACGGGACGGGGAGGGCAGGAGTTTTTGGAACTCTTACTCCTAGCTCAGTACTGCACATCAGTTGCTCTCCAGCTTTCATCTCCAGCAAGTCTCTTCCATCTGTGATGTGGAGTCATGTCATTGCCAACCCACATATGTGGCTACTGAACCCTTGACATTCAGATAATCCAGGGCTCGGTGCTATGACTCAGTAGCTAAATCCTTGCCTTACTTGCATCGGGATCCAATATGGGCACCAGTTTGTATCCCAGCTGTTCCACTTCCCTTCCAGTTCCTTGTTTTGTGGCCTGGGAAAGCAGTGGAGGATGGCCCAAAGCCCTACGTGGGAGACCCAGAAGAAACTCCTGGCTCCTGGTTTCAGATCAGCTCAGCTCCGGCTGTTGTGGCCACTTGGAGAATGGATCAGCTTACTGAAGATCTTCTCTGTATCTCTGTTAATTTGCTTTTCCAATAAAAATGAATAAATCTTTTTAAAAAAGAAAATCAGATAGTCCAGTTAAGATGTGGGTTAAAGTGTAACCTGAGATTTGAAGACTTAGTATGGAGAAAAACAAGAATGTAAGCTGTCTCTTTAGTAATTATATTCACAGTTTGAAATAGTATTTTGAGAATATATTGTAAATTAAAATGTTATATAATCAATTTCATATCTTATTGTGTCAAGATTTTAAATAATATATGAGGGGGTAGGTATTGTAACTCTCCTTTCTTTCTCCTTTGTCTTTCTTCCTCTGTCATTCTGCTTTTCAAATAAATAAAAACAAGTAAACAATTTAAAAAGACAAAATAATTACACTATTTAGAAGATAACATGTGGTTCATATTATATTGTTTAGTGCTGCCTTAGCTTGCTTATTTTTCCTTTACTCAAGGAAGTAAAACGAAAGAAATGAAACAAATTCCAAAGTAACAGTGAGTTAAGCACATAATCAGTTTGTTTCTCTGTTCTGTGAAATCTACACAGAAGTGCTTTGGAGCTGCACCCCAGCATTGAAGCTCCCAGCTCTTTCTTCGTCATGGCTCCCCCATCTTCAATTCAGGGCTTCCATCCTCAAGTCTCAGAAGGCTGCTCTGGAGACGGGGGGAAGGGGACAGATATAGAGGGTCTTTCTGGCCAAGTCAGGGGGCAGGTGTTTGGCACAGTGGTTAGGACACTGCTTAGGATACGTCTCACACTGGAGTACCTTGTTTAAGTCCCAGGTCCTCTGATTCAGCTTCCCACTCATGAACACCCTGGGAGCCAGCAGGTAAGGGGCAAATACTTGGCTTCCTGCCACACAAATGGGAGACATGAATGGAGTTCTTGGCTCCTGGTTTAGGCATGGCGTACTACAGGCTGTTGTGGATATTTGGGAAGTGAAATATTGGAAGGAAGGTCTCTGCCTTTAAAACAAATAAATGGAAGGATAAAAGGCAGAGTCCAGAAGATGTACCTTACTTGTACCTGTGTAACCTGGGCAAACTTGGTTGCAAATGATTTGGGAAATATAGTCCTAAAATGGGTGATTGTGTTTTTGTTTTTGTTTTTAAGATTTACTTTTATTGGAAAATCAGATATACCGAGAGGAGGAGAGACAGAGAGGAAGATCTTCTGTCCATTGATTTACTCCCCAAGCAGCAGCTGCAACGGCTGGAATTGCGCCTATCTGAAGCCAGGAGCCTCTTTCAGATATCCCACATGGGTGCAGGGTCCCAAGGCTTTGAGCTGTCCTCGATTGCTTTCCCAGGCCACAAGCAGGGATCTGGATGGGAAGCAGGGCCACTGGGATACAAACCGCTGCTCATATGGGGTCCCAGCACGTGCAAGGCGAGGACTTTAGCCACTAGGCTACCGTGCTGGGCCCGGTGATTGTGTTCTAACAAACACTTGGAGATGTTATCATGCAAGGAAAGAAGGGATAATAGACATGGGGCAGCCAGCTGTCTCCTGCCCCCAGAGGAAAGCTCTCACTGAAGGCTTCTACTTCCTACAGGTTTAAGCAGTGGCTGGCACCCCTTGGCAGCAGGGTAATGAAGCAGAATAATCTAACCCTGCTCCTTAAAGAGCAGTTCAATAGAGACAGCCCAAGTCCCAGCACATGCCCAGATGTTGGTCAGAAGTGAAGAAAGAAGACAGTTTGATGAGAGAAAGAGAGCAAGAACAGGTATGTGTGTGTGTGGCAGGCAATGATTGCATTCTAAGCTCTCTTTTTGGGACAGGGACTATCATTGTGGACGTTTATGCCAAGGGCTTCATGGGAACAATGGCTCCAAGCATGTGTTAAGTAGTCTCTGTTCATTGAAAACCTGCTTGCCTGCAGGTCTCCCCATCCAACACCTTTTCTGCCTCTATTTTGTATCTATATATAGCACGGAGGCGAGTCCGGGAGACACTCAAGATTAGCTTCCTGGTCTTTTTTAAGGGGATGGTGTGACTAGGGAGTCAGAAGGCAACCAAGGGCAATTATCCAAATACCCACAGTGGGCAAAAGCTGGGGCGGGCACCTTGGACATATCATTGGCTTTCCCTTTGATCCATATCTTCTGAAAAGGAGTACACTCAGACTCTGTGAAGACAGGACCTGGGTCTGTCATGTTTCCCAAAGCATTATTATTGCCTGGTAGTAGGAGTGTAATGAGTACTTACTTGCTGAATGGATGAGCATTGGGTTCACTCTGGAGTCAAGTTCAGAGGTGAGCTGTAGCAGAGCCTGCTGGGAGGTTATTTGGGATTTAGAGTTGGGATCTGTACAGAAGATTCTCAAGCCCACCTGCCATCCTTCCCAATGGTCATGCCTCCGGACCTGCACGCCGGTCCTCCCCAGAGTCGGTCAGCACTAGGCTGGCCTCTCTTGAGAAACTGGATGTGTGGGGGCAGAGGAACAGGTGAGTGTGGGCATTTCCCAAGAGGCCTGCTCTCCTCCTGGGCAGAACCACCTTTGTTCTTGGACTGAAGCAAGGGGCCCACCACCACCACCTTCTTCCACATGCTGCCCTCTCCCCCCCCAGGGTCGTTTGATGAGGAGACCTCAGTCAGTCCTGGGAGTCAGCCCCAGGAGAGGAGGGAGGGGCCCTGCTCTGGACTTCCCTTACTCCATACATCTTGGTGTCAAACACATTTTATTTCCTCACGTTTGGGGACAGGGGGCTGCCCCTCCAGGATTACTTCCTCCTCCAGTTTGTTTTCCAGCTGGAGTCTCCAGGAGCCCCCACGGCAGGGGGTGGCTCCTGTGCCCTGGCCCCCAGCCTTCAAAGAACCCAGAATGGAAAGCCAGCTGGGAAGGCCACTGGCCCGCCAAGGAGGGGTTCTGGATGGGGGACCCCACTCATTTTGAGCTGCCCTCTGTTGGCTGAGGGGCTGTAGCCATTGGCAGAAGGTGACTTTAAAGGTCACAAATAAGGACTCCCTGCCACCCCCTCCCCCGGGGCTGTAGGGGGGTGGCCAGGAAATGTACCCCCATGATGGATTAGGTGCCTAAGAGCCATGGCAAGCTCATGGACGGGGAGACTTGCTCCCTTTTCATGGGGCTCAGATTTCACAATTTGGGGAGAGGAGAAGGGGATGAAATAATTAGTAATTTGTGATTAAGTCTTTTCATGGATATTTTGTTTCTTTGTTCTGTGATGTTGCCCGGAGCCATTTAAAAAATGACTTTAATGACAAAAAAAAAATTGCTCTTTGTAACTAATGACTGTGTCAGAACTTGGAAATCACCAAAGTCTCAGAAAGTAGAAACCGAGCCCAGGCCGGGGGTGGGGCACCCCTCTCAGAGGAGTCAGATCAGGGTCGTAAAGTGGCCGGAATTTGTGCCCCATGACCCTCTGCCTGGCTCTGGAAGCAGCCAGCCTCCCCACAATGGCTCTTAGCCTGGGGGTTTTAGGCCTAGGGCCTATTGCCCTCTGACACTGGCGCCAGAGCAGTGGTCAGAATACCTGAGGCTTGCCTGCCCTGTCTTGGTGTGGCCTAACCTCAGAGTACTTCCCTCTTCCAGAAAACTTCTGTGGAGGAAAGACTTCTTCACCCCATGGTAAGGTTGAAGGTATAGTTGGGCCTCTGCATTCTTCTAGGTGTGTTTTAAAAGGTAGTTAATTGTCAATAGAGACTGAATATGCTCCCTAGTATATTCACGATTTTTCGTCTTGCTCCTCTCTTATCTCTGGGCCAGGCCTGGGTGCTTTCTGAGACAGAGAGCCTTCTTCCCTGTTTGATTCTCCTCCTGTCCTCTACCATGGGTCCCAGATTATACATAGCTCTATGCTGCTGCCCCCAAGCCCCCACCTTGCAGGGATCTGCCAGGGCCTGAGTCCCGCGTGCTCCATGCAGCCCACCACCTCCCGCAGCCCCTGGGGAATGGCGGGAGATAGGGAATTGCTCACACAGCAGATTCCACTCCTGTTCCCTTCCCGGCCTCGCTCCGATCTCTCCCAGGGGAAATGCTTGGTGGGGGGGGAACACGTTAACTTGTGCCTTCTATTTGGTTTTCCTCTGGTTATTGTTTAAAATGCAGAGATTATGAGGTCAAACTCTCCCAGCCAATATTTTTCTAATGAAAAATGTAGTAAGGCACCACTGAGTAATCTAATCTATAAGTTAGGCACTCCACACCGCAGCGATTTTCACCGACAGAACTTCAATAAATCTTGTTTTGAGAAAAATGATATGAGGCTGATGTTCTATTTTTGTCAATTTGAATGGACTCCCCTTCTCCACCCTCCCCCTGCCCCAAGTCCCCAGCAATACTGTACTGTACCCAGCCAGCCTCATCCTGCCCACCCCAGCGCTGGCCACAGGCACGGGGGACTCAGAGTGATAGGTGGGAGGCTGGCATTCTAATCTACCTGGCTCTGGAGGGTCTGAACGCTGCACCTGTGCCCCTGCCCCTCTGGTCTCCATGGTGACCCTCCTGGCTGTGGGGAGTGTCCTGGAAGGGAAGTCAGCTCTACCACAGGGACAGGGCTACTTGTCTTGTTCTCAGCTTCATCAGGGCTGAGCAAGGTACAAGTAGCAGGCCTCCAGTCTCACTGGGCCCCCAACAAGCCAGGGATGGACTTGGCAAGAAGGGCCTTTCCTCAGGCAGAATTACTTAAATTTGTCCCTAAAGCCTCTGCTTCCCCCCATACCCTAATTTGAGCAGAGTGGATGAGGCAGAATATGGGGGCCTTGTACCCAAGTAGGGTGAGTGTACAATGTGTGTGCACATGTGCCTGGGTCAACCCATGTCAGGGCTTGATGATACGTACACACATGCGGCCCAGGGCTCTTGTGGGTGATAGCTGCCAAGACTAAAATCCAGAAAGAGTTTTCGAGTCCCAGGAGCATATGGGAGGCAGCAAGAAGGACTAGGGAGAGGCTGCTGTGGGAAACTGGAGAAGCTGCAAGGGCAGCCAGAAGGGATTAGGGCACCTCATCAGAGGGAAATCAATTAGGAGAGGTTTCAGAATGAGAAGCGCCCCCCTCCCCTGGCCAACGTCCTACAGAGAGGAGCCTGATCAGGCCAACAGATGCCCCTGCAAGAGAGACAGTTTTCTGGGGCTGGGGTGGAGCGGAGTTGCTAGGTGGAAGAACGAAAGACTGCAGTGATCCTGGACCCTGCGGCGTGGCCTAGCGGCTAAAGTCCTCGCCTTGAACGCACCGGGATCCCTTATGGCACTGATTCTAATCCCAGCAGCCCCACTTGCCATCCAGCTCCCTACTTGCGGCCTGGGAAAGCAGTCGAGGACAGCTTTATGCTTTGGAACCCTGCAGCACTGGCCTTTGTGGGTCGCTTGGGGAGTGAATCATCGGACAGAAGATCTTCCTCTGTCTCTCCTTCTCTCTGTATATCTGACTTTGTAATAAAAATAAATAAATCTTAAAAAAAAAAAAAAGACTGCAGTGATCCTAAGGTAGCAGGCAAATAACACTGAGAGAGACACCAGGAGAGCTAGGCATGGAGGAAGGAGGGTTGACACCTGCGCTCTGACCGAGGCATGGCTTAGGACATCAGCTATGCTCTCTGTGGATTGTGGAGTGGAGACCATGAGCCATGGACTGGATGGCTGTGCTCATAAATTAGCCGGGAAACAGATGTGAATGTGTGTGACTTAAAGCACTGCCAGAGATGAACTATGGTGGGACTAGTTACTGCGCAGGGCCAGGTTTAGCTGCATAGCAAGGCAGGGCACCTGCTGTATGGACTTGGAGGAGGAAATCTCAGGGCATAGCAAAGGTGTTTGCATGCTACTGGTGCTGGCCAAGGCAGGGGGGAGGTAGACAGTGAGGTGATTTGGGTCCCAATGAAGCTGTCAAACTGTCCAAGAACTCCTAAGCAGCTGCAGGGACTCTGCAAACCCGTTTCCTGGAGAAATATGGGAGCTAAGAGGAGTCAGAGAGGGGGCACAACTAGGGTGAGAGGACTGAGGCCAAAGCAGAGATTCCCCTGCAGTGTCCCTGTGCCTGCATGTGGCACGCAGATACAGCAGGATCCAGCCAGAGCTAAAAGAAGCTAGCTGCTCCCAGGGTGAGCTTGAGCTGGGCCAGTGCCTTGGCCTGGTCTTTCCCATGTCCTCAGAGAGATTTCAGGCTACTGGAGCAGTAGCTATAGTGACAGCTCCAAAGAGATGCCCTAGGAGCCCTGGTAAAAATGGCAGAGGAGAGAATCGTGATTGGGTGAAGGGAGAACTGTGGGCCTTTTCTTTTTCTTTAATCTGAAAAGCAGAGTTACATATATAAAGATCTTCCATCCATTGGCTTAAGCCCACCAATGGCTGCAGCAGCCTGGCAGGCTGAAACCAGGAACCTGGAACTTCATCCAGGGTCTCCCTTTTGAATGCAGGAGCCCAAACACTTGGGTCATCTTGTGCTGCTGCTTTCTCAGGTGTGTCAGCAGAGAGCTGGATCAAAAGCAGAAAAACTGGGATTTGAACCAACATCCAAATGGGATGGTGGCATTACAGGCTGCAGCTTAACCCATTGCATCATAGCCCTAAGCTGTGGACTGGGTGGTAACTCATATTCATTGGAAATCAGGTTTTCAGAAAACTTTCTTTTTAAAAAAAATATTCATTTACTTTTTTTTTTTAAGATTTATTTATTTCAGGATCCCATATGGGTGCCGGTTCCAATCCCAGCAGCTCCACTTCCCATCCAGCTCCCTGCTTGTGGCCTGGGAAAGCAGTCAAGGACGGCCCAATGCTTTGGGACCCTGCACCCACGTGGGAGACCCGGAAGAGGTTCCTGGTTCCCGGCTTAAGATCGGCACGAACCGGCCATTGCGGTCACTTGGGGAGTGAAACATCGGACGGAAGATCTTCCTCTCTGTCTCTCCTCCTCTCTGTATATCTGACTTTGTAATAAAAATAAAAAATAAATCTTTAAAAAAAAGATTTATGTATTTTTATTGCAAAGTAAAAAATAAATCTTTAAAAAAGAGATTTATTTATTGCAAAGTAAAAAATAAATCTTTCAAAAAGAGATTTATTTATTGCAAAGTAAAAAATAAATCTTTAAAAAGGTTCCAAAGCCGGGAACCAGGAACTTCTTCCGGGTCTCCCACACGGGTGCAGGGTCCCAAGGCTTTGGGCCATCCTCCACTGCTTTCCCAGGCTGCAAGTAGGGAGCTGGATGGGAAGTGGGGTTGCTGGGATTAGAACCAGAGCCCATATGGGATCCCGGTGCGTTCAAGGCAAGGACTTTAGCTGCTAGGCCATGCTGCAGGGTCCAATAATCATTTACTTTTATTTGAAAGGCAGAGTTACAGAGAGAGAGAGAAGGAGAGACAGAGAGATCTTTTATCTGCTGGTTTACTCCCCAAGTGCTGCAATGGCCTGAGCTGAGCTGATCCAAAGCCAGGAGCCAGGAGCCAGGAGCTTCTTTCAGGTCTCCCATGTGGGTTCAGTGGCTATAAACATGGAGCTGGATAGAGAGTAGAGCAGCTGGGACTTGAAACAACACACACATGGGATGCTGGGGCTGCAGGTGGAGGATAAAGCTACTACATCTTGGTGCTGGCCTCACAGAAAGCTTTCAATCATATGGGAGATAGTAAGAACACATAGGATGTAATGCACAAGGTACAGAATGATTCTATTTATGGGGCAAAAATAAGTCCATAGATGAAAGGGAAGAATTGGAATACAAATAGGGACTGTTTTTGAGTGGTAAGATGGAAAGGCCACTCACGACCTGTTTTTATACTTTATATTCCACCTTTTCTGCATACCAATAGTTACATTGAGAAGTAAGAAATTGTGAAAAAAAGATTATGAAGATGATTCTGAGGTCAAACTGACATCCCCAAGGTGGGCCCAGAACTTCTGTAGGTCCAGGCCTACTGTCTCCTCCCCAGGTCCTCTTTGGTAAACCCTGCCTGGTTCCGTTTATGGCAGTCCGTGGGGGAGGGGCTAAACTAGCAGCTGGGAGTCAGCTGGGCCTGGAGACAACCCGTGTCCAATGGTGGGGAGTACACGGGGAAGGCAGGGGGTCTCAGCCCTCATTTCCGAACTGGATGAGAGCCAGGGTCAGGGACTCAAGTCTGTCAAGCAGTAACCTGGGGCACTACCGATGCTGCTCCCCAGCCTGGACCCCTAAAAAGAGGGTGGGGGCCCCAGAGACAGCCTCTGCCCAAGGGTCTTTTCCATTATCCACAGGGAGCATGGGTTCTGGCTGCACATGCTGGAGAGAGGGTGAAGTTGGCATTGTCCCCAATCCTCAGGTTCTGAGATTTCTGAGCATGTATTCAGGCCTGGCCCCCTTCCTCCTCTCAACCCAAGACTCTGAAGGCCAAGGATTCTGTGGGGGCAGAAAGTGACTGATCAGAAATGGGAGCTATGCTTCCGTCCCCTGCGCCTCCCTTCAGGGTCAGGCCAAGAGTTTTAGACTGAGTCTCAGTTAATCCCAGCTGTGGGCTGGTAAAACTATGGCTAAGAAATTCTAGCCCACCCTCAAACATTCAGTTGTGTTACAGAAATAAAAGGAACACTTTTTTTTAAAGATATTTAGACAACTTATTTATGAGCACGTGTCCACATTTTATTTCAGCCTTGCTGTGAGTGGGAAAAGCCAATTCAAAATGACCTGTTGGTGAATACATTTAGAGGAAAGAAGAGACAGAATCATTGTGAAAATAGACTTAAAAGTTAACGTCTGGATAAAATTAATTACACTCCTGCCTTGGGTAGAGATGAGAGACTGATTTCTGAGAGAAAATCTGAATCCCATGAAAAGTTTATCAGAACATTGCTTCAGAGTTTTGATCAAAAACACTGATTTCTTCTTGGAAAGAAATCATGGCTCACACTTGGTCCTCTGGGCTGTGGCCCTGATACATGGCATGGGTGGGGGTCGGGGAGGGAGTTACACCCTCCTCCTTCCATTGGAAACCTGCCAGCTTCTGCTCCAGGTTGGGAGGCTCTGGCAGGAAGCAGTACAAGTGCAGATTCTGGGTTCCTGGGCACCCCAGCCTGTGCCTGGCGAGACGGTGGGTGGATGTGTAGTGAGGCTGAGCTGGGATCTGGCAAGGGAAAGCTTCAGTGAGTGTCTCCAAAAGATTCTAATTCCCTGGTTGGAGGTGTGGCAGAGGTATTTTAAAGTTGTTTATCCAGGTCCCAATGCAATGGCCTAGTGGCTAAAGTCCTTGTCTTGCACATTCCAGGATCCCATATGGGCACTGGTTCTAATCCTGGTGGCTGCACTTCCCATCCAGCTCCCTACTTGCGGCCTGGGGAAGCAGTGGAGGACGGCCCAAAGCCTTGGGACCCTGCACCCACGTGGGAGACCCAAAAGAGGCTCCTGGCTTTGGATTGGCGCAGCACCGTCCGTTGTGGCCACTTGGGGCATGAATCAGCAGATGGAAGATCGTTCTCTCTGTTTCTCCTACTCTATGTCTGACTTTGCAATAAAAAATAAATAAATCTTGAAGAAAAAAAGGTTTTTTTTATCCAAGGGAAAGGCACCAGACCCTCTGGCCGGATGCCTGATGATTTTCGGTGGTGCCTTGACAGGACATTAAATTACACTGATCCCACAGTAAGAAAGTTACTTCCTTGTCAAGTATCTTCCTTTTTTCTCTCTTTTTCCATTGAGTTCAGAGAACTGAATTGATCATATTCCTTGGTTTACACTCTCATCATCGGCTCTTTCATGGATCACTTTGTATTTTTAGTTCATTTTCTTTATTATTAGTTATTTAAAAAAATATTACAAGCATTCCGTGAATGTATCCCCCAAAATAAAACCTCAGGCCTTGGCAATAACTCACAGACCGCCAAATGGCCCCCTCATCCCAATCCAAGTCTTCACCCAGGAACAAGCTGAAACCTTTTTTTTGTCATTCTCTTGCTCTTATTTCTAATAGTTTTATTTATTCTGAAAAGATATATTTTAAGATTTAACTGTTTGTTATTAAAAAGAGTAAGACTTTATGTAATTCTTTTTACTGATTGTTACACATAGTATCATATTACTTAGTGTTCTACATTACTGCATGTTGCTTAAGTTCCTTTGTTTTGTCTGTTGTGTGAGGTTCCCTAAGCTACTGTAAAAGTGTCACTTCCCTTCCAACATGATCAGAGCAGCAATCTTTGCAAGAGTCAAAAGGTGGAGGCAACACAAGTGCTCAGCAAGAGAGGAACAGGTTAAATAAAAGGCAGCACCACAGACAATGCAATTTTAAGCTTTTTAAAATGTGTTTATGTTGTAATGCACACACAGATCTCCCATCTTCTGGTTCACTCCACAAATACTGGTAAAAGCTTGGAGCAAGCTAAGTCAAAGCCAAAAGCTGGACATTCAACCCAGGTTTCTCACGTGAGTGACATGGACCTAAGTATTTGAATATTACCTGCTGCCTCCAGGTTGCACATAAACAGGAAGCTGGAATTGGATGCAGAGCCAGGATCCCAACCCACAGGCTCCAATATGGGATGTGGATGTCCCAAATGCCTGCCTTGAAACATTGTTCAATCTTTTTTTAAAAAAGATTTATTTATTTTTATTGCAAAGTCAGATATACAGAGAGGAGGAGAGACAGAGAGGAAGATCTTCCGTCCATTGATGCACGCCCCAAGCAGACACAGTGGCGAGAGCTGAGCCAATCTGAAGCCAGGAGCCCAGAGCTTCATATGGGTCTCCCACGTGGGTGCAGGGTCCCAAGGCTTTGGGCCGTCCTCGACTGCTTTCCCAGGCCACAAGCAGGGAGCTGGAAGAGAAGTGAAGCACCTGGAACATGAAGCAGTACCCTTGTAGGATCCCGGTGAATCTTTAGCCACTAGGCTATTGTGCTGGGTTCCCATATAACATTTTAAACAGCAAAACTTTGTTGTGTATACCCCATCACAATTTTAAAAAGAGATATCACTCTCCCAACAATGGATATCTGAGTTGTTTGCCTATTTTGGTTTTATCAGAGAAGGTCTCAATCTGATGTGGGTATCCCTAGTGCTCCTCTAACATGTCTTTGACTTCTTTTTCCTTTCAATAAAGACAGAAGAGGCCTCCATCTCAAGAGCTCTTAGCAGGCCTGGTACCCAACTTGAATAAATAACACTGTTTTTATTTTACTTATTTTTAAATTATTTTATCAGTAAAGGATAGTTAGAATTGTAGTTACTGTGGTGCTATAAAGCTTGTTTTAAAATAACAATCATATTTGACCTTAAAGCAGTAAGTTGGAGCAGGTGTTTGGTGCAGTGGTTAAGTTGCTGTTTTGAACACCCACACCCCATATTCTAGTGCCTTGTTTGAGTGCTTCCGATCTAGCTTTCTGGTGATGTACATCTTTGAAGGCAGTGGATGATGGCTTAAATTTCCAAGGCACACACGTGGGTGCCTGCCACCCACATGGGAGACCCAGACAGAGCTCTGAACTCTGAGCTTTAAGAGCTTATCCAGGTGCGAGGATCCCTGCCACGATTCCAGCCTAACACAGCCAAGCTTTCCACCACCTGCGCAGGTACATGGGGTGCGAGGCTCTCGGGCAGCTTTCCGATTTGCCGGGGTCCTGGTCTGATGGCCTCCTTTTGGGGCGGGAAGGTTGTCCCAGGACCCTGAGAAGCGGGTTGGGAACGCCTCTGAGCCGCCATGCCAGGGGCTGGAGTAGGGGAGGAGCTAGCTAGCACGATCCAGGCAGGGGCCCAAGCAGCTTGGCCCCGGGCCGCCATGCGGCCCGGGTGCGAGGGTCCCTGCCACGATTCCAGCCTAACACAGCCAAGCTTTCCACCACCTGCGCAGGTACATGGGGTGCGAGGCTCTCGGGCAGCTTTCCGATTTGCCGGGGTCCTGGTCTGATGGCCTCCTTTTGGGGCGGGAAGGTTGTCCCAGGACCCTGAGAAGCGGGTTGGGAACGCCTCTGAGCCGCCATGCCAGGGGCTGGAGTAGGGGAGGAGCTAGCTAGCACGATCCAGGCAGGGGCCCAAGCAGCTTGGCCCCGGGCCGCCATGCGGCCCGGGTGCGAGGGTCCCTGCCACGATTCCAGCCTAACACAGCCAAGCTTTCCACCACCTGCGCAGGTACATGGGGTGCGAGGCTCTCGGGCAGCTTTCCGATTTGCCGGGGTCCTGGTCTGATGGCCTCCTTTTGGGGCGGGAAGGTTGTCCCAGGACCCTGAGAAGCGGGTTGGGAACGCCTCTGAGCCGCCATGCCAGGGGCTGGAGTAGGGGAGGAGCTAGCTAGCACGATCCAGGCAGGGGCCCAAGCAGCTTGGCCCCGGGCCGCCATGCGGCCCGGGTGCGAGGGTCCCTGCCACGATTCCAGCCTAACACAGCCAAGCTTTCCACCACCTGCGCAGGTACATGGGGTGCGAGGCTCTCGGGCAGCTTTCCGATTTGCCGGGGTCCTGGTCTGATGGCCTCCTTCTGGGCGGGAAGGTTGTCCCAGGACCCTGAGAAGCGGGTTGGGAACGCCTCTGAGCCGCCATGCCAGGGGCTGGAGTGGGGGTGGAGCTAGCTAGCACGATCCAGGCGGGGGCCCAAGCAGCTTGGCCCCGGGCCGCCATGCGGCCCGGGTGCGAGGGTCCCTGCCACGATTCCAGCCTAACACAGCCAAGCTTTCCACCACCTGCGCAGGTACATGGGGTGCGAGGCTCTCGGGCAGCTTTCCGATTTGCCGGGGTCCTGGTCTGATGGCCTCCTTCTGGGCGGGAAGGTTGTCCCAGGACCCTGAGAAGCGGGTTGGGAACGCCTCTGAGCCGCCATGCCAGGGGCTGGAGTGGGGGTGGAGCTAGCTAGCACGATCCAGGCGGGGGCCCAAGCAGCTTGGCCCCGGGCCGCCATGCGGCCCGGGTGCGAGGGTCCCTGCCACGATTCCAGCCTAACACAGCCAAGCTTTCCACCACCTGCGCAGGTACATGGGGTGCGAGGCTCTCGGGCAGCTTTCCGATTTGCCGGGGTCCTGGTCTGATGGCCTCCTTCTGGGCGGGAAGGTTGTCCCAGGACCCTGAGAAGCGGGTTGGGAACGCCTCTGAGCCGCCATGCCAGGGGCTGGAGTGGGGGTGGAGCTAGCTAGCACGATCCAGGCGGGGGCCCAAGCAGCTTGGCCCCGGGCCGCCATGCGGCCCGGGTGCGAGGGTCCCTGCCACGATTCCAGCCTAACACAGCCAAGCTTTCCACCACCTGCGCAGGTACATGGGGTGCGAGGCTCTCGGGCAGCTTTCCGATTTGCCGGGGTCCTGGTCTGATGGCCTCCTTCTGGGCGGGAAGGTTGTCCCAGGACCCTGAGAAGCGGGTTGGGAACGCCTCTGAGCCGCCATGCCAGGGGCTGGAGTGGGGGTGGAGCTAGCTAGCACGATCCAGGCGGGGGCCCAAGCAGCTTGGCCCCGGGCCGCCATGCGGCCCGGGTGCGAGGGTCCCTGCCACGATTCCAGCCTAACACAGCCAAGCTTTCCACCACCTGCGCAGGTACATGGGGTGCGAGGCTCTCGGGCAGCTTTCCGATTTGCCGGGGTCCTGGTCTGATGGCCTCCTTCTGGGCGGGAAGGTTGTCCCAGGACCCTGAGAAGCGGGTTGGGAACGCCTCTGAGCCGCCATGCCAGGGGCTGGAGTGGGGGTGGAGCTAGCTAGCACGATCCAGGCGGGGGCCCAAGCAGCTTGGCCCCGGGCCGCCATGCGGCCCGGGTGCGAGGGTCCCTGCCACGATTCCAGCCTAACACAGCCAAGCTTTCCACCACCTGCGCAGGTACATGGGGTGCGAGGCTCTCGGGCAGCTTTCCGATTTGCCGGGGTCCTGGTCTGATGGCCTCCTTCTGGGCGGGAAGGTTGTCCCAGGACCCTGAGAAGCGGGTTGGGAACGCCTCTGAGCCGCCATGCCAGGGGCTGGAGTGGGGGTGGAGCTAGCTAGCACGATCCAGGCGGGGGCCCAAGCAGCTTGGCCCCGGGCCGCCATGCGGCCCGGGTGCGAGGGTCCCTGCCACGATTCCAGCCTAACACAGCCAAGCTTTCCACCACCTGCGCAGGTACATGGGGTGCGAGGCTCTCGGGCAGCTTTCCGATTTGCCGGGGTCCTGGTCTGATGGCCTCCTTCTGGGCGGGAAGGTTGTCCCAGGACCCTGAGAAGCGGGTTGGGAACGCCTCTGAGCCGCCATGCCAGGGGCTGGAGTGGGGGTGGAGCTAGCTAGCACGATCCAGGCGGGGGCCCAAGCAGCTTGGCCCCGGGCCGCCATGCGGCCCGGGTGCGAGGGTCCCTGCCACGATTCCAGCCTAACACAGCCAAGCTTTCCACCACCTGCGCAGGTACATGGGGTGCGAGGCTCTCGGGCGACCAGTGCGCCATTTGGCGCCAGGCTTCGCCTGCTGGCCGCCAGGCCAGGAAGTTCTGGAATTTGGTTTCTCTGATATGCTGCATGAGACGCTCCATGCTGAACCCACAGTACTCTGAGAATATGTATTAGTCCTTAAGCTTTTCAAAGGCATTTAATCTTCCTCTGAAGAACCTGTAGTCACTTTATAGTGCCGATCGCCAACATCAGCTCACTTAAAAGGCAAAATTCCGGGCTTTTCCAGCAGGATGCCCCATTACCTGATAAGATGAGGGATCAGCAGAGGGGTCACAGAAGGCATTACTATGACACTGACTGGCATTCAAGAACCATACTCGGGGCTAGAATGTGTAAGGCATACGTGGACCAATCCCCTGACACTCTGACCCCATTGGACGGTTTAGAAGGGCCGGTGGAGTCTATGCAGGAGGCATGACAGTCTATAGGATGCTCTGGGCTGACCAGAGCAACCTCTGGCATAGTTAACACTGGCTGGCAACAGGCCTGGTTGGAGAGCGTGGTGGAGGCCTTGGCTGCGTGGAGCCTACCACTAAGGGGCACAGGAACTGGAGGGAGGCTGAGTTCTGGTCGGGTCACAGTTGTAATCCCTTGGCACAAATATCAATTCGGCTTTGACGCACCATGCCGGATTAGACCACAGCACAGTTTGGTGCTCCGGAGGACCAGGATAGACGTTGGACGGGCTCGGCTAGGCCTCAACCCCATCTGAGCCACATATGAGATATGCGTGGGTATGGACGAGCCGTGGCTGGGCTGAAACTCTCAACAACAGGAACCAGAATGGATTGAAGAGCGGAGCTGGCTGAAGGACCTGCTGGAATGCGTGAAGCCCGACACCATGAAGGAGTCGGAGGGAGGAACCTGAACAGATCCTCTGACAGGACACTGACTCTACAAATAAACGCAAGAAGCATGGAGGTAAATAACCCAGAAGAGGCTTTGGAATGTGACCCACTGGAATACACTTGGCTCGGGTTGGGGCAGACCAGGCTGAGTCGGTTCACGTCATCCACTGGCAAGCCCAAGTGCTGAAACTGTGTGGGGGCCTGGCCGGGTTTGGTTGCGATTAAAAAAAAAAAAAAAACAGTATAAAACACAAAATGCCAAGGTGAAATGGCCTGTGCTAGCAGGGAATGCAACACCCGACCAGCACTCCTCCCACTGGTTTAGGTGAGGGACGAGAGTGTGATGGGGAGAGAGAGCCGGGGAGAGATGCGATACTCATTGGATCCAATAGAGGTCGGGGCTCAGAAGAGAACCAACCCAGGGGTTAAAACCATCAGCTGATCGGAGTGATGGACGGTGGCGGGCACTGTGCTTACTAGTAGTACATGTAGGAGCCTGGACTGGGAATGCCTCAAAGTTTTTTTTAGGGGGATTCCCCTGAACAAAATGGAGGAATCAAAGCATTAATCAAAAAAAGATGGAAAATGGAGTAGATGAATCAACCACCTCAGCTTTATGCTTGCAGCGGAAAACTGGACAAGGGGAAACCCTAAGACGGACTATGTCAATCAGTGGACTCTGCACCAGCCTCATCATACCTGGACTGTTGCTGATGATATGTTGGAGCTTCTAATTGATCGAGGTGACGCTCTGCTGGCTCTGCCTACAAACCTGAGAGGGCCTCCCTAAGAGGCCGTTGAACTTGAACTGGACAAGTGGGATGCTGGACTCTGTATGGTGTAAACTTTTAATTAGGGAATCTCAACGGAACTTGAGCTGTGGTTATGCATCAAGGTGAAGGAATTCATGATGGGGGAAGGGTTTGGGGTGAAGGGGGGGGAATCCCAGTCATGTAATGCAATGTAATTAATGAATAAATGAATATTAAAGAAAAAAAAAGAAATAATTAGAAAACAAAAAAAAATAATAAAATAAATTCACATTGTAAAAAAAAAAAAAAAAAAAAAAAAAAAAAAGAGCTTATCCAGCCCCACCTGTTATGGACATTTTTGGGGGTGAACCTGTATGTGGATGACGTTTGTCTGCCTTTCAAACAAAATGAAAATAAGTAAGTACATTTGTCAATAGTAAGTTCATTTAAGGAAAAATATCATATGAATAACATAATAGGTGCTATGAGGATATGGCCTGAGTTGTGAACCTGGGACTTAAAGGCTAAATTTGGAAGACATTAGCTTTATAGTTCACTGAGACACTGGTTGAACTAGTGGTCTCTGTGGCCCTTCAGAGGTTAACAGTCTCTGATACCCTGAGTGTATGGAGGTTGCAGGTCGTGGAGTTCAACATGTGCTAGGATGGTCAGGGCAAGCTTTGTATAAGAACTGGGACCTTATTTTGACCTTAAAGAATGAGTAGCATTTTTTAAAAAATGATTGATTTAAAAGACAGCATAATGAAGAGAGAGAAACATACCCACATAGAAAGACAGGGATCTCCAGGCTGCTGGTGTCACTCCCCAAATGCCTGCAATAGCTGGATGGGGCCAGTCTGAAGCTAGGGTCCTGGAACTCCAGCCAAGTCTCCCATGTGGCAAGTGGGAGTACAAGTACTATCTTCCCAACAGGAAGCTGGCTTGGAAGTGGAGGAGCTGGGACTCAAACCAGCACCCCAGTATGGGCTTCACTTTCTGTATCACAATGATGAGTAGGATCTCAGTGAAACTAAAAAGGAAAGGCAGAGAGAGTGGTGTGAAAGGCAAACAAATCAAGGCTTGTTGATGTGCCACTGAATTTGTGTGTGTGTTGGGGGGAAGCAAAGGGAACTGCTAGGAAATGAAGAAAATACATTTGAAAAATCCAAAAGAAGACTTTAGATTTCATGTGCGAGGCCACAAGGAGCCACAGAAAGTTCTTGAGCTTACAAGGGAAGTGCTGACAGGACTCTGCTTTGAGCAGGTACTACCTGCTTTTCGTTGAAATTCTCTTGTTGTACAGTTTGAACTGTCTGCTGGGTTCATTCAGCCTCAAAAACTTACCAAAGGCCTCCCCTGTACCTGATTCCACCTTCCAGTCCAAAGATGTACCGAGTACTCCCATTCTCCATTGCCCTAGTGGGCAAATCTGACATAAATGAATCCACACGAGATGACCAGCACAGCAAGTGCCAGCATGTAAGCCTCCCTGAGACCTTCTGGCAGAGAGCCTTGCCTAGTCCAAGGAAGGGACCCTGAGCTGAGACTAAAAGCAAGAGGGAGTGAAATCAGTGAAGAAATGAAAGAACAGTATTTTAAATTTTATTTTTATTGCAAAATCAGATATACAGAGAGAAGGAGAGACAAAGTGGAAGATCTCCCATCCAATGATTCAGTCCCCCAAGTGACTGCAACAGCTGGAGCTGAGCCAATCTGAAGCCAGGAAACAGGAAGCCTCTTCCAGGTCTCCCACGTAGGTGCAGGAATCCAAAGCTTTGGGCTGTCCTCGACTGCTTCCCCAGGCCACAAGCAGGGAGCTGGATAGCAAGCAGGGCTGCTGGGATTAGAACTACCTCCTATATGAGATCCTGGACGTGCAAAGTGAGGACTGTAGCTACCAGGATACCATGCCAGGCCCCAAAACAGCTTTTCTGTCAGGATAAGTGGCATGTCCCAACACCCTGTGGTCTGCACAGGAGATCTAAGAGCACTGGGTGTGAACAATCCCTAAAGAAGATCAATGAAGATGAGTGTGTAGGGCGATGTGGTAAAGAGGCCAGAGGAGGCCAGGGAGCGGGACATGGAAGAGACACTTAAGCCTGTCAGTGTGAGGGGAATGGAGAGGTTTGGTGCAGGCAGGGCAGTCACTTGCAGGCGTAAAGCTGTAGCAGTGCCTGAATTTGCCCAGGAGAGGGCTCCACCTTGGGAAAAATGATTCAATCTCAGGGACCTGAATGATTTCCCAGGACTCCAGAGAAATGATGTTGCCAAGTGCAGAGCCCTGGGGGAGCCTGGCTGAAAGAAAAGCCGGACAACAGCTGGAGAGAGAAGCCGACAGAGGCTGAAGGCAGGCTTGCTGGAGAGGGTGGAGCAAAGACACCAGGTCAGAAGGTAGCAGGAACTGCGGTGGAGATCTGAGCCTCGGAGCTAGTATTTATGATCCAGACAGGGGCCATCAGCAAACAAGGAAGGCTCTGCAGGAACCAGCTCTCAAGTCCTCAGGGACTCAGCTGCTGCTGTGTGATACTTGCTCCTTCCTGGATGCAGCTGAGTGCCAGGACATGGCAACGGAAGGGGGTTAGAAGTAAGTAGCTGAGCATGACCCAAGATGATGGCAGAGAAGCTGACCTGTAAGCACGATCTTGCTCTTTTCTTCTTAAACTTCCCTGGACTGCAGAAAAACAGGGAAAGGGAAGAAACTGCTTCCTTCTGATTGGCCTGGAACTTTAGGGGAGGGAGAGAGAAAGGAAATGTGAATAGGAACCCTATGATGCTTTCCAATAGATTTGCTTTATTAAAGATTTGTTTGCTATTTGTTAATTTTATTTTTATCGCTAAGTCTGATATACAGAGAGGAGGAGAGACAGAGAGAAAGATCTTCCATCTGTTGATTCACTCCCCAAGTGGCCATAACGGCCAGAGCCGAGCTGATCCGAAGCCAGGAGCCAGGAGCTTCATCTGGGTCTCCCATGCAGGTGCAGGAACCCGAGGCTTTGGGCTGTCCTCGACTGCTTTCCCAGGCCACAAGCAGGGAGCTGGATGGGGAAAAGGGCTACCTCGATTAGAACCAGCGCTCATATGGTATCCCAGCGCATGCAAGATGAGGACTTTAGCCACTAGGCTATTGCGCTGGGCCCTATTTATTTGTTTGAAAGGTAGAGTTTACAGAGAAAGAGAGAGCAAGCATGACTGAGAGAGAAAATCTTCTATCCACTAATTTATTCCCAAATGGCTGCTCTGGCAGGAGCTGATCCAATCCCAAAGTTGAAGCCAGAATTTTCTTCCAGGTTTCCCACGTGGATGCAAGGGCCCAAGGAATTGAACCATCTTCCGCTGCTTTCCCAAACACACTAGTAGGGATCTGGATTGGAAGTGGAGCAGCCAGAACTCAAATCAGTGCACATATGGGATGTCAGCATTGCAAGTGTGCCTTTATATGTATGTCACAGCATCAGTCCTCAACCCCATTGGGGTTTTTTTTTTCAGATTTTTTATTTATTTTTATTGGAAAGGCAGATATACAGAGAGGAGGAGAGACAGAGAGGAAGATCTTCCATCCAATGGTTCACTCCCCAAGTGAGCGCAACGGCTGGAGCTGAGCCAATCAGAAGCCAGGAGCCAGGAGCTCTTCCGGTCTCCCACATGGGTGCAGGGTCCCAAGGCTTTGAGCCGTCCTCCACTGCTTTACCAGGCCACAAGTAGGGAGCTGGATGGGAAGTGGAGCTGCCGGGATTAGAACAGGTGACCATGGTATCCTGGCACGTGCAAGGCGAGGACTTTAACCACTACGCTATCGTGCTGGGCTCCCCATTGGTTTTAAGAGGGAGGGAAATAGGGTAAATTTGGGGAATCTGAGGACAGTATGCACATGGACACAGGCAGATACACACAGAAAAGTGCTCACTCAGACACTACACACTCACCCCTCCCTCTACACTCACTGCCCCACAGCAGTCATGCCCTCACCTTGGCACACACTTCCCCCATGGACCCTCATCCATGCCCAACACATGTTCCCTCCTAATTTCCCTCCTCAGTAACCACTCATGGTAGTTCTGGATCTGACCAAGGTAAGGACCCCCACAATGTGAGGTCTGTGTTAGTATAAACAAATAATGCCATTCGGAGGCATGATGTATGGGTTGACAGGTTGGGAAATATCCCAAGATGGAATGTGTCTAACGGATGAATGCAGTAATGTGGGCATCCATTCATTCACTTATTCACTCAACAAGGCCACGGAGGAGCTGCCATGTTTCAAGCACTGTGCTTGGCTCAACCATGAGCCACACTGACACTGTTCCTGCTCACAACTAATGGGCTCTAGAACAGATGGACCCTCATGGCACAGTAGAGGAACGCCCCGTGCCATGGCAGCTGGGCACAGACAAGGTGGCCCAGATAATTTTCTGGGGGTGGGGTAGCGAGGGACACTGGTTTGAGAGCATCTTTGGGGGTGAACTACATGTCAGCAGGTTGGGTGGGTGTAGGGGCTGGGAGGCATGAAATGCAATGTGTGTGTATGTGCATGGGAAAGGGTAAGATGTGTATTATCATCAGAATTATCAGAGCAAGCCAGCTCTTTATTATGTGTATAATTTTCCTGTGTCCCATTGGGTCCCTCCAAGCAGTATGAGCTAAAGTGGAACTGAACCAAATAGGGGATTTAGCAACTTTTAGGGGCTGCAGCAGGGCTTAGAGTACTGTTGACAGATGGTGATGGCAGGCGGGGTGGGATCAGGGGCCAGAGTCAAGTTCCCACCTTCAGGGAGGTGCTCTGGGAGCAAGTCCAAGAACAGGCATTTCCCCAGTAACTGGGGGAAGAGAAAAGGCAGGGAGAGCCAGAGCTCAGCTCAGCCCTGCCTTACTGTGGGTAGAGGGGTCCAGCCCGAGGGCCTGTACAGCTTCCCCCTTACAGCCAGGACAGGTTCTGCATCTGGCAGGTAGAAAATGACCTGGAGGGTTAGGGGAAAAGAAGTCATCTCCTTGTGGATTCAAATTTGATCTGTGCACTCAAGCCTTATGTAGGTTGCTTGTCAGAGGGGTGTGGGTAATGGGGGTGATACTAGATGATGGTCACCCCAAAACTGTGGCACTGGGAAGCACTCAGCAGTGGCTTCTGGTTAAGGCTGCTGGGTCTGTCTGTAGATCTCCATCATCGACTTGCCGATCAGTCTACATCTGTCTCATCCTGTAGGCTTCACACTGAGCCCCTCCTCCCTGCCCAGAGAAGGAGTGCAGGTGCCCTTCTGGCCGCCTTCCCAGTACATTTTCATCACCAGTCTCTTTTTCCTTCACTTTTTTTAAAGAAAATATGAATTTATTTTACTTGTTTTATTTATTTTTAATTACTTTTTAATAATCTTACTTAGTTGATTAGGGAACAAAGTGTCAAGGGCTACAGGGCGAAAAGTGGGTAATACCATTGTTTCCACATCAATATCATTTTACCCTGTATCTGGGGTCAGGGGAAAAAAACAAAGGGAAAAGCCCCACCCAACCTCCCACCCATCCCAGATCCCCAATGGGAGGTGCGCTCTGAGGGTCCTGCTCATACAGTTTTGACAGTTCATCAGTTCTGGATTGCTGCCAATCTTGCAGTTCCAATCACAATGAACCCTATTCAGAATCCACTAGCTGACAGTCTCTTCATGGTTGGGGTTCTAAGATCAGCAGTTCAGTTGGCGGGATCTCCAAAAAACTTCATCTGAGATGATCCCAGGCCTGATTCTTGCACGAGTTTGCTAGTGCAGAGTCCAACACCGTTCGTCACACCAATCAGCTTATGCTCATGCTGGTCGTTGGGATTGCTGGGTTCGTTCTGTTTCCAGCCCTGTCTTCCTCGTGAACCAACGGGTGTTGTAGTCCAGTTCGATCCTGCCCACTTCATACTCGGTCCTCACGCAAACCGGTTGGAGCTGCAGCCTAGTTGGGGCGACTCCCCATAACCCCCACCAGTTCTGCCCCCTACCCTGGTTCCCATGCTAGCCAGTACGCACCGCAGGCTTGTCAAGTCTGTCCCACATCCTGTTTAGCTCTCGCACGTGTCGATGGGCATTGAAGCCCAGCTCAACCCAACCAACCTACTATCCAGCCCACACACCTACTGGCAGGTGCCCTTCTGTACAGCCACCCCTGCCCCTGTCCTGGTGTTCGTGCTGTCCAATGAGAGTGGTAGCCCCGAAGGAGGTGCCCACTATTTCCCTTCTAGGCCACACTCACTCCGAGATTATGGACTCTCCAGGTAGTTCTGGCATTTGACTTGACAGAATTAGCTCCAAGTGCCAGCCTCTGCCAGCTAGTACTGCGGCTAGCCCAACCAACCCTCACCCACTCTAGTTTTTGCTTGCACCAGTCGGAACAGTCAGCCCACCGTGGCCCTTCCCTTATCTAGCCCACATGAGGCCCACAGGTGTAACAGCCCTGCCTATTCTGATCTGCCCCCATCCCGACTCACGCTTTCCAATGGAAGTAGTTGTCCAGCAGGGGAGCCCACATTCCTCTGTCAGCTTTGCCCCCTCCCCCTGATTATCACATGTGCTGTTTGGGCGCTGCCACCACATCTGGTACGGCTCATCTCACCTTGGCATTCCTTATTGTGTACTAGTATATGTCGTAACCGAACCTGGCTCGACCCACACTCTGTTCTGGCGCTTGGACTCACCAGCGGGTGATGTGAACAGGTTCAGCCTGGTCTGCCCCCAACCCATGCCATGTGTATACCAGTGGGATAATTTCCATAGCCTGTTCTGGGCTGTTTCCTATTGTGCTTCTTGCGCTAACCTGCAGGGACTGTGTCCTGCCAGAGGAGTTGCCCAGGCTCCTCCATCAGAAACTCTCCCAGTGCCAGGTTTCGCGCATACCAGTGGGTTCAAGAGCCAGCCCTGTTCAGTTCACCTCCTGTCCTAGCAGGAACAGTGGTGTTTCCTGACTGTTCTTCCACCCAATCTGGTTCTTATTGTTGGATGTTTCAACCCAGCCATGGCTCTTCCATACCCCCATATAGCTTACACATGGTTCAGTAAGGGTTGAGGCCTAGCCTAGTCTGTCATACATTTCCCCTGGTCCTGCAGAGCACCAGATTGTGTTGGAGTCTGGCCCGGCTTGGTGCTTCCATTCCCAGTCCACACTTGTGCCAAGTGGGATTACACTCGTATCCTGATCGGAACGCAGCCCCATTTACAGCCCATGCGCTCATTGGTGGGAAACTCAAACCAGCTAGAGTATCCCCTTAGCTGCCCAACCGGGCCTATTCCCAGATCTCGTGAAGGCCAGTGGTTGCTCTGATTCTACTTGGTTGAGCCCCTCTCTTGTCCTGTCCCCTTAGATGCTGTGGCTTAGCATCCCTGTCTTACGCAGATCAGTAGGTGCAAGGACCTACTTGGCATGACCTGTGCTCCAACCTGATTTCTGTTGTTTCTTGTGAGTTAAGGTTTGTTCAGCCCTGCCCATTCTGTCCCCTTCCAGTGGCAGCACGGCCCACCCCACATCCTGTTAAAGGATACACTTTCAGGTGCTGCTGCCTTGACCTGTGCCGACTGTTTTGGGTTCCTGCACCTGTGTGTGATGGCAGGTGGCATGGTCACATCTAGCTTAGTCCATCCCAACCTCAGCTTGTGAGCTAACCAGGGGAACTTGTATTTCCACAGGGTTGGGCCCACACAACCCCATAGAGTCTACCCCCAGACCAAGTTCTCTCGCGAGCTGGATACAGTCTTGACCCTGCCAAATGTGACCACTCTACCACTCACCAAACAGTTGGGTAATGGTACCCATCACTGCCAAAGAGGCCCCCATCCATAGCATTGGTGTGGGCTGGTGTGTGACTATCAGTGATGTTCTAGGCAAACAGGCCATTTCTGTATTCCAAATTGGATTGGTGTATCTGACTAACCGTAATTGTCTCCTGGGTACTTCCCTCCAACCCACCAGGTCTCAGTCCCCACGCATGCCTAAAACTTCCATGACCCTGTCACTGGGAATCACCCAAGATTCACTACTCACCTACACTAAAATTGGACTTAGTCATGGGTGTCCCCAAGCAGCAAACATATGTTAAAAAACCCCAGAGTTTGCCGCCAGGTGGCCAGCAGGCAAAGCCTGGCACCACATGGTGCACTGGCCGCCCTGGGGGAGGCCGAGGACTCGTTCACTGCCTTGCAGCAGTGTCTTTGGCGTGAGCCCCCAGCATTGGGTCCGACCTGGCAGGGGCACCCCCACAGCCGCCACACTGTGAGGAGTAGCACTTGCCCCCAAACCCAAGGCCCGAACCCCTCCCCTTTTCCTTCACTTTTGCACTTCATTTTTTCCTACTTAACCAATAATCGAGGCTCAAGGAAAAGGAACAAGTGGAAAGAAGCCCCTCAGAAGTGAACCTGAAACTTGCTCACATTTCCAGACATTATTGTGGATCAGGCAGTACTCCAGATGTTTTGGATGGGTTCCCTCATCCCGTCCTCACAGTGACCTTAGGAACAGGTGCAGCTCTGGCCCACTTGGCTAACTTGCCTAAGGAGGCCATCTACACTCCCTCCAGTCCTTTAGCAGTTCTGTTTGCTGAGGACTTTCCTTCAGGCCTCCAAGAGTTCCTCACTACCTTAGTTGAGCCTCTACCCTTCATTCTGAAAGTATCGTCACTGAAAGCTCATCTCTGTCCCCAGCATAAAGTTAGCTCCTGCTGGAAGCAGGAGGAAGGTTCAAAGCAGCACTTCCCAGGGCCCAGCAGCCCGCAGCCTGCAGCCCCAAGGGCCAAGGCCAGTGCAGCATGCTTGCCCAGGGATAAAGCCACACAGAAGCAGTGGCACCAGATGCTCCCAGCAGGGGCTGGGGAAGGAGCTGAAGCCTCTCCTGCTGCCTCCATCACTGCACTCTGGTTCCTCCTGGGGCATGGCCCTGCCGCCCAAAGGCCCCCTGGCCAGGTCATCACAGCAGCTAAGCTTCACATTGCTCCTGCTTTTCCACCTTCATCCAGACAACCTCCTAGCTGTCATGTGAGTTCCCTAGCACACTCAGTGCTGTCCCTGTCCTGCTCAGAAACTACCTAACAGCAGAATTCTTTATTTTTTTTTAAGATTTATTTATTTTTATTGGAAAGGTAAATTTACAAAGAGAAGGAGATACAGAAAGTTCTGCCCGCTGATTCACTTCCCAAGTGGCCACAATGGCCAGAGCTGAGCTGATTTAAATCCAGGAGCTTATGGGTTTCCCCAATGCATAGAGGGTTCTAGGGACTTGGGTCATCCTCCTCCAATTTGCATTACAGGCAACAATCTAACCTGTTATACCACAATTCCAGCCTCTAAGTGAATTTTTACACACACACACACACATACACCCTCTAGCCAGATTAAGATTCAGCATATTTCTAGCATCCTGGAGAAATCCTCTGTGCCTTTCCCCAGTATGTATTCTAACTTGTGTAACAGATTAATTTTGCCTGCTGAAGAATTTTTTTTAAATGTGTGTTTATTGATTTGAAGGGCAGAATTCAAGAAAGAGGGAGAGAGAGACAAAGATCTGTGTAGTGGTCACTTCCCAGATAGTCTCAGCTGTTGGAGCTGGACTAAGCAGAAACCAGGCACTCTATCCTGGTCTCCCGTGTGGCAAGGGCCCAAGCATTTAGACCATCTTCAGCTGCTTTGCTACATTAGCAGAGAGCTGGTTTGGAAGTGAGGCCGCCAAGACTTGAACTTGTGCTCATATAGGATGCTAGCATTGCAGATGACAGCTTAGCCTGCTAAGACACTGGCCCTGTTACAGAATCATCTCTAAATGAATCATACATTGTATACTCCCAGCGTATTTCATGCAACCTTGTATCGAGATTTATCTGTAATATTACTACATTTTCAGTTGTCCCTTCTTTTTTTCTTGCTTTGTAGTATTCCATTGTGATACTATCTCAGAATGTATTTACTCATTCTATTACTATTGATGGGCATTTGGGTTGTCCCAGTTTGGGGTCATTACAAAATAAGCAGCCGCAAGCATTCTCATAGATGACTTTTGTTGAACATAAGCAATTTGTTTCTCATAAGCATCTACATGAGAGTAGATTTGCTGAGTTGCTGAACATGCATGGTTAGCATTAGTAGGTACAGCCAAATATTTGTCCAAAGTGACTCTGTCAACTTATTCTCCCAGTGTTGTCTGAGTCCTGGTTGCTCTACATTGTAAACATTTTCTTTGATCATCCTTCTAGTAGATGTAATATTCTTTAGGTTGATCAGGTATGGCACTAGGAACTTATCATCCAATGGTACTAATCCCAATTCTAGAAAGTAGCATCAGGACATGGTGTGATGGCTCAGTGGCTAAAGTCCTTGCCTAGCATGTACCAGGATCCTATATGCGTGCTGGTTCACATCCCAGCTGTTTTACTTCCCATCCAGCTCCCTATTTGTGGCCTGGGAAAGCAGTTGAGGATGGTCCAAAGCCTTGGGACCCTGCACCCATATGGGAGACCCGGAAGAGCTCTGGGCTCCTGCCTTTGGATCAGTTCAGTTTTGCTTGACGCGGCTACTTGGGGAGTGAACCAACAGACAGATCTTTCTGTCTGTCCCTTCTTCTCTCTGTGGATCTGACTTTCCAATAAAAGTAAAAATAAATCTTAAAAAAAAAACCAATAAGTATCATCAGCTTTTCCACCTTACAAGTGTCGTTCTAAGTGATTTACGAAGTGAGCAAGGCGACAGGGGTGGTAGGAGCTCAACTTAGAATACCATTGCAGTACCAACAGCAAGGACCCTCTGGGCATGGATGCATGCTAGGGAGCACCACCTTGCCCGTTCCTGGCAGATGCTCTGTAGTGCCCAAGGGAGAGCTCAATCAAGGGCAATGGAATGAGTCACACTCATAGAGAGGCCAGGCTTGGGAGCCGACAGCGCCCTGATAGAGCTCCTGCACCAGCAGCCCACACAGACACCCTAGACTCCAGGGACTGCCCGGTCTCTGGAATTTGGGAGCCTGGTTTTTAAAAAGACAGGGTCCGAAGAAGGGGAGGGGAAGAGAGGAAGGAGAGGAGATGGGAAGGAGAAAGTACTATCCTTAACCAACTTGGACCTCAGTTTCCTCATCTGTAAAATGGGTGTTGTATAACAGTTCTTTCCTGGCTAAACAAGAGAATGACAGACTGTGCTGTGTCATTTGTAAATTCTTTGATGAGTGGGCAGAATTATCTGGCCACAGCCACCCTTTGCGGTACTTTCTAAAATGCAGTGCCTGGCTTCCTGGGGCTCAGGCCTACAAATCCAAACTGGCATGATCTGCAGTGGAGTGGCTACCTCTTCTCAGAGCTCAGGTGGGCACTTCCAATGCTCTGCTAGCGTTAGGCACATTGGGCACGGCAGAGGCACGGGCTGAAGGCATTGGGGTTGCAGCTCTCTGGGAGAAGAAGGAAGTGCTCTGCAGCGGAGTCTGCTGCAAAGCCCTGGATCCACTGTAAGTCCTTGAACAAGGACCATGCTCCCTTGGGCTTGGAGTGCAGCAGGCAAAGGACTCGGGAGAGTGTTCTCATGACTGCAAGCCAAGGGTGGTTTCTGTGTTGACAGGAGAGGACTGTGATCAGCAAGAACCCTGAGGGCTCAGCCCTTCAAGACAAGCCAAGTGATCTCACATTGTGCTCCTTGTGGAGCATGGCTCTCCCTGTCACTCTGCTTTCTCCACAGCTACATGAGAAGATGGCCTGGGAGTGGCAATTAGTGGTCAGGTCCTTCCTACCCCTGACTGCTGAATTAGCAGGGTTGTCAGGTCCTGCGACGCTCCCCCCCCTCACCTTCACCTGACCCAAGAATCTGAGAATCCAGCAGCCAAACCTCTTCCCAGGGTCTTCAGTTCCACTGAGCTGCTCCCTGTCTGAGCCCATGAAGTTCAGAGCATGGTCTGTCCCACTCCTGGTGCTCTGTAGGGGGAGCTGGGCCCTGGAGGTGGTCGACGTGGGAGGGAATAGAGACCCTAAGAAGCTCAGAAAAGCATGCGGGGAGAGAGAAGGGACATAAAGTAGAGGCCAGGATTAATGAGCAACTTCAAAAGCTAACAGTGCATTTACCAGCATCTCCTCCTCTGCTTCTGCTATCCCAAGAGAGGCTGACCACAGCCCAAGGTGGCCTATCCAGCTAGCTCCCAGACACCCAAGAGGGATGCCGGGGCTGGAAACAGGAAATCTCTCGGGTGCCAGAAGCAACATTCCAACCTGGAGATGAAGCTGCAGACTTTAGCGCTGCCTCTGAAAGCCTGGCCACCTTCCTGCCAAGCTGAAGCAGGGCCTTCAGATCCTGTGGTTTCTTTCAGCTTCTCTTCCCTCTCCCGGGCCTTCTCCCCAGCAGCTGACCTGGAGCTGGATTCCCAAATAAACAGTAACTAATTGGATTAGGAGCTGATAATATTGTTGACCTTTCTTAATGTGTGCTGGCTGTCTTTCCACCACACTGAGGCTTAATTGTATGGGGTGGGGAGGAGGGTGAGGCTTCCAGGAGTGAAGTGTGACCCCTGTTAACCTCAGATAAAACGGGCGCAGCGTCTTCCCAACTGCCTGTCATCCCCCACGGAGCAGAAACACACACACACACACACACACACATGCTCCTGCTCTCATCGAATAATTACACAGAGGATACCACACATACATAGGCATGCATGCAGAGATGCAAACATTCCCAGCTGGCACACATGTGACTTGGAACCTGGGTGATACATTGGACATGAGTCACACTTGAATGGTACACATGCAAAATTAACTGTATGACAGACAAGCATATACACGCACAGACAACACACTTACAAAACACAAGCACAAAGATGCTTGTTGCCAAGTGCAAGGGGACACGTGACTCAGATGCTTCATAGATGTACTCATGAATGCAGACACATGTGCAGGACAGTAAAGACACTGACATGCACATATTCACATGCATGATGCTAAATACCTAAGCATGCAAAATGTTAACACAAATGCATACCATGCACATACCTTTGCACACCCGGTGGGCATCAGAGACACCCATCCCTACATGGTGTGCTCCATTGATGCCCTATCCCTTTCTGTCTCTGCTGCTTCTGCTTTCTATTTGCTCCTGGATTTCTTGGCTGAGTTTCCCAGACCCAAGTTTCTGGGTTTTAGAGTTGTGGTCCAGCCAGCGGGGTGTCTGCCTCTCTCAACCTCTCTGGGGTCTGCCTATGTGCGGATATCTCTGGTCCTGGCTCGATCCTAGGGTGGTAGCAGGGCATGAAAGAAGAGATTAGAAGGGATGGGGCCAGAGAGGGTCAGGGTGGGGGTAAGGGGCCGGGAAAGAGGGAAATGCGAGGGGTGGGGAACGAAGGGCGGGGGAGGACGCCTGCCTGCGCACAGCAGATGTTGCTGCTCCTCCGATGGAGCTGTTAATGTAAGTGGAGTTTGTGCAATGGTAATTAGAAGGGCCCTCATTACCCTGGCAGAGCCGGCTGAGAGCCGATAAAGCCGAGGGGGAGAGGGGCCGACATCAGGGTAATGGGGGAGCAGGGCCATTGAGGAGCTGGATCCGAGCCGGGACCGCTCTGCACGCAGCTGGAGCCCACGAGAGGGCCACGGAAGGGGGGCACGGCCCGGGCTGGAAGCCCAGGGAGGTGCCAGCGTGCTTGCAGGGCGAGGGGTGCAGCACGGCTGGGTCTGGCCCACGGCTTGGTATGCGAAGTAAGAAAGGCCTTGAGGAGGGGGATAAGGGAGGATGGGGCAGCAGGAAGGGGTGGGGAAAGCGCTCCAGTAAGTCTGGATTTTCAGCCAAGAGCTGCACCTGCCTTGCCTGCAACCTGTGGGTGGCAATAGCCAGAGGCCTCTGCACCTTGGCCACCCCGTTGCCTGAACCCAGATGGGGGCCGAGGGTGGAAGAGGGGAAGGTCACCTCTATCCACTAGGGGCTTTTCCCCAAGTACAGGGGTGAGAAGCCAGGGCAACCAAGACGTGCACTCTGGAACAGCCACACTGAAAGTGAATGTCCAGATGGAAGGCTCCAGAATGCCACATTACAGATTCTGGAGAAGACCAGGATTCAAGGGTGAAGGTACAAGCCTTAACTCTGCCTTTTTGAAGCAAAAAGCCGACCCCACCCCACCTGCCTCTCCTGCAAGGCTGCCTCTCCCTCCCATCCTGCCCTGCACACACTGCCCCATCCCCTAGTCCAAGCTCCCCCAGCAGCCCTAAGCACCTTACTTCCCTACCAGTCTTTGCAGGAAGGCAGGGGAGAGAAGGCAGGGAGGAGGACAGTGACAACTGGAGACACCTGCAGCTTTACTCCCCAACCAGCACCCTCAGAATAGGAGTTTAGGACTGGAGCCCTATCCACTATCTACCACCCACCCCTGAATATTCCAAGATGCACCTCCAGAACTTTCCTGGCTGAGTACTGAGCTAGCCCAGTCCTCCCTCAACTGAGAGCCGGAGCCCCATTCTCCTCCAGGCCAGGGGGTCCTGGGAAGACATCCAGGAGTCAAGGAATCGGCAGGCAGAGCAGGGACAACTGGAGTGGGGGTGGGGTTTATCTTTGCAGGCAACTGCCAGTGCAGAGCCCATCACCCCCAGTTGCTAGCCCCTCTTCACACAGCTGCCCTCAGAAGCTCAAGGTCATTGGCTCCTGCCACTCTGCCAACTTTCCCAGGACCACAAAACCCTCCCTAACCCTCTTCCCTCCCTGCCACACACACACCAGTCTTGGACAGCTCCTGGTTTGGGGGAGGTCGAAGCAAAGTCTTGCCACTGCCCAGCGGTTAAGAACTTAAGAACCGTATCTCGTATCTCGCAGAGGGATGTGGTGACTATGAACAGTCCTAAGCTTGGGGTGGGGCAAGGAGGGAGGCGGGCCCCTCCCCTTTGAGCTGTGCAGCAAAGCAGGGGTTAATGGGGAGAGGCTGCTAGGCTGGAGCAGGCGGTGGCTCCCGCCTACACCGCCCCCCCCAGAGTTGCTGACTCTTCCTTTTTGTTCGGCTGACAGCAAGCACCTGGTGTGCTCCTGCAACAATATTGTTCCTGCCTCCCTCCCCCCAGGCACCAGGCTCCCCTCTCCACCCCCCACCCGGAGGCAGCCTTCCTCTCTGCCTCCTCTTCCCTCGCCCCCTTCTGCCTGTGGCCTGCTAGGCACTCCCTCCCACCCCCCTCCAACCACCGAGCCTGTGGTGTCAATAAGCACAACATATGCTGCCATTAATGTGAAAATCATGCCCTCCACGCCATTCAGCCCCTCAGCCCGCAGGGGTGGGGGAAAAAGGTCAAGTGGGAAACATTCGCCACCCTTAGGGTTTTTGTTTTTTTTTATCTGCTCAGCCCCACCCCCACTTAGAGAGGGGCAGAATTGGAGGAGCACCGAGGGAGTTGTAGTAGAACCCTGCCCACCCGCAGGCCCACAGAGTCTCCCAAAGGGAAACAGGTGACAGTCTCCTCCAGCCCAGGTGCAGCTTTGGCTGGGTTGGGCTAGCCCTCTCTGAGGCAGAAGCCAGGATGCTGCCGGCCTTCACTCAGGGACAGAGGTGGCCATGGAAGTCTCATTCTCCTTTGCATTCTTCTCCACTCCTGAGGACTCACTATGTCTGTCCTTCCAGGTGGTCAAAGACCAAACCAGAGTATCCTTGGAGTGGGCTGGGCTTCAGGACAGTGAAGGAGGGAGTGGCCAAGCCTCGGTCTTCTCAAGTAAATCACCAGCTGCAAGACAGCAGGGAATAATAAAGATAAAAATAATAGAATAACCACAGCCACATGTACCGAGGACTTATTTATGTGCCAGGCATGGCACTAAGCACTTTGAGAGCTTTATCTAATTTCCTCGCCCTAAGACCCCTATGGGGAAGTCACAACTGGTATGCCCATTTCACAACCGAGGCAAACAGGCACAAGAAGGGTGGCAACCTGTGCTGAGCACCCACTGCACACTGGGCCCGGAGCTGCAGTCTCTGAAGACATCGCCTATTAGTGCCTTGACACAAGAGGGAGGCTCAGAGAGGTTGTTAACTTGCCCAAAATCACACTGCCAGTAAGAACATTGCCAGGAACCCAGGTTTGTTGGACAACCAAGCTCTTGGTCTCAGTCCCTATACTTTTCACTACCTCCTTTTTCGGTTGTTCCCCATCTCCAGTGGACCTATGACCCCCTCCCTCAGGCCACTCTAAAGGGGGCCAGACATACTGGATAACAGCGGTAAACAAAAGGCCCATGAGTGGTGGGCCCTGCCTGTTCCACTGTCACTCCTGGCTGCCTCAGAGCCTGCATGAGAGCTTGTCCCTACCCCCATGCCAGCTCCATTCTGAGGGGGCCTGGCGGACAGGCAAAGCGGCCCCTCGGGCTCCAGAGGACAAAGACAATGTTGTGCTGGGCTCTGCAGCTCCTTACTTCAGAGACTCCAGTTGCTTTATTGATATTAACTTAACAGCCCCCCCAACCCTCGCCACCACATCCCCATCGGCTCTGGCCCCGTCTGACAGGCAGAAATCTGCTGCCTGGGCACCACCCTGACCTCTCTTCTCCTCTTTCATTATCCACTCCAGGCACCAGGGAGCCAGCACCAAAATTAAAACAATAACTAAGCCTGAAGTGGACCCAGCAGCCCCCACCCCCACCCCAAGGGAGGAGGGAAAAGCCACAAGAACACCTGGAGAGAAGAAGAATCAGCAGAAAGGGAGGGGCCGCACCCCCACCTGCTTTAACCCTTTGTCCCCTGCACAGTAGCCAGGAGACCCTTAGCTCAGGCTCCCAGATCACCCTGTAAAGCAGCAGCAGATTCTGGCAGGGCCCGGGCAATTGGTGCTTTGGACTCTGAGTAAACAAACCTGGGGCAGCAAAGTCCCCAAAAGCCCAAGGTCAAGGGCTAAAACTCCAGTCTAGCCACACCACGAAGTGTCCCCTTGCTTGCTCACTTAGTGATCTATGCTTCACCACCCTATGTGATTCTTATAACAATCCCACAAGGTGGGTATGACTGTTCCCATTTTGTTTCCAGCTGAAGAAATTGGTGCTAAACATGTGCAGTGACTTGCCCAAGTTCCTATAAGCTATTAAGGCAAAAGCATCAGATTTCCAACTTGGAACTCTGCTTCCACAGCCCTCAAGGGTGTCCTGTAGGTGAACTGTCTGCCTGGATGGCTCCCCAAGGTCACTGAGTTGGGTTGTAATAAGCAGGCCTAGTGTGGCTTCTTTAATCTTCAGCCTCCCTGGCTAGAGCACCCACCTGCTGGTGGCCTGGGGAGGGAACCACAGACAGCCAGAGTCCTAGTACCACTGAGGCCAGCAGAGGGGGCTGCTGTAGCTGTGGTCGAGCTGTGGTAGCCCAAGTTTGAAGAGGAGGCTGCTCCAGGAAAAGCTGGGTGATGTCCGGAGGTCGGACAGGAGTTCCCCAGGCGGTCCTCTAGAGGTCTCTGGCCTACCAGCAGGGGCTACCCTTCTGGGGAGAAAGGGGGAACGCGGTTGGCAGACCAGCAATGCCCTAGTGTGCTGGGCTCTGCTCAGAGGACCTTCCTCTCTGTCCCTGCCCTTTCTCCCCTGGGTTTCTGCAGCCCTACTTAGAAGGTGTCCCTCTCATCACCGCATCTACGCCACACAAGGATTCACACACACACACCGCCTAGCAGGCTCCTGTACTGTCTCTGTTCTGTCCTCATCTTCAGTATCCCATTGTCCAAGCTGTGAGACCTCTCTCACCTTCATTCTGCTGACACAAGATGGGGCTTTCCCACAGGCAATGTACCAGCAACCAGGGGCCAGAGTGATATGATATGCTGATATGAATGTGGCAAGGTGCTATCCTAAGGGTGTCACCAAAACTGGCCCAGGCATCCTACCAGATGGATGGCCCAATTCTGAGTGGAGGAAAGCAGGGTTTCAGAATTCATAAACTGAAATGGGTAAAAGGCTCAGTGGGATTTGAAGCAACGCTTTTAAAAAAGTATTCATCTGAAAGGCAGAGAGACAGATCTCTTTTGTCCACTGATTTACTCCACAAATAAGCACAAGGTCTGAGCTAGGCTGAAGCTGGAGCCAGGAGCTCCACCCTGGTCTCCAGGGGAGGCAAGCACCCAAGCTTTAAGGCCGTCTTCTGCCACCTTCTCAGCTGGAAGCTAAATGGGAGCAGAGGAGCTGGGTTTAGACCTGGCATTCTGAAAAGGAATGCCATTGTCATCGTAAGCATCTACTTACCTTGCCATGACATAATGCTGGCCCTATGCAACACGTTTTTTCCCCAAAAATCAAGAGAGGGAGATGGAAACAGAGATATTAAAGTTTTTGAACTCCAATTTTGTTCTTCTCCAGGAGCCTGTAAGGCCCCAAGGGCATTCTTGCCCATTGTTACACTCCTATAGGTGAGGCAGAATGGCACATGATATTGCACACCTGACCCAAGACAACTCAAGGTTGGGCCTGCCATGGTAGCCTAGTGGCTAAAGTGATTGATTCCCTTGCATGTGCCAGGATCCCATGTGGGCACTGGTTTGTATCTCAGCTGCTCCACTTCCCTTCCAGTTCCCCAATTATGGCCTGGGAAAGCAGTAGAGGATGACCCAAAGCCTTGGGGCCCTGCATCCATGTGGGAAACCCACATGGTTTCTGATTCCGGGTTTGGATCACCTCAGTTCCAGCTGTTGCGGCCACCTGGGGAGTGAGCCAGTAGATGGAGGATCTTTCTGTCTCCTTCTCTCTATAAATCTGACTCTGCAATAAAAATAAATAAAGACAGCCCAAGGCTTTAGAGGGCTGCCTGCCCACCCCTTGGGTACCAAGAACAGGCTACTTCAGTACCCCAGCTGACTGCTGGCCACGGGTAGAATCGGCCAACGCCAGAGCCACGGCTAATGAGAACCTGAACTCTTCCCATGGTCTCCTCCGTCTGACCCAGTCTCAGTCCCTCAGCTGGTCTGTACCCCTCCTCAAAGGGGCCTTCAGGAGGCCCATTGTGGTGCTGGCCTCAGAGCCCCAACGTCCAGCCCAGTCCTCCCCCATCGGTCTGCTATCCTAGGGCACATTTGTGTTTAAGGCTGGCTCTGCCCTTTGAGAGCTCAGCTCCTTTACCATACAGCACAGCCTCAAGTTGTCCTCAGGACAAGCGCCCTGTCTCTAGGAGTCTCCCCACTGCAGATCTGTCCCCTGTTCACAGTTGGCCAAAGCCCCTGCCACCCCTCAACATGAGCCCTCCAGTGCTTCTGTTCCCAACTGGAGAGTTTCCTTCCAATCCCCACTCCGCCTCCTCTGACCCAGTTAGAATCCCAACTCTCCAAACTTAAAATAGAAAGCACTCAACACAGACTTTTACACTTCCCGCTACCAGTGGAATAAAGTTTGCAACTTTAGCAAAAACAACATAACCAGCGACTACTAATAATAAGTTCCCTCCAATTCAGAGCCCGGCTTCCCCCAACCTGCTTCCCACCTGTCCCCGGGCTGTGTGAGTGCACTTTGTTGGTCTCTCAGTTTTTGCAAGTGTGTGGCTTGTTTACTGAGTTTCCCCTACCTTGAGGGAGAAAAACAGACAAACAAAAACACCTCCAAAATGCCTGCTTGCCCCAGGCTCATCTGTAATTTGGGGCATTGATGGGGACCATTGATAGCTGAGTGTTTTCCCACACTCACATTCCTCTAATCTCCATCCCACTGCTGGGTTTGCATGACAAGAAGCGGCCTTGGTGGGGAGAGGTCGCTCACCTTTGACCAGGATATAATTGGAAAAAGAAGGTCATTGCCGGTTTCGCTTCTGGGGCAGATCTGCATCATTCCATTTGTGTCACGAGCCCTTGCCAGCACACACTCTCAATGACAAGGAGACAATGGCTGTGCCCCAACAATGGAGCCCCCAGAGGCACAAGCACACAGGGGGACCCAGGCTCGCTGTCATCAGAACAGGAGTGTACCACGACACACACACACCAAAGGTGCTCTCAATGAATGCTGATGGTGCTGGCAATGACACCCAAGACAATGCCAGCTCAGGGACATCCACGGGGATGATGCACAGAGATGTGCATAAAGCAATATTCATTCAGTGACACAGGTGCCCAGCAACAGACACACACAGTGACACACTGACAGGTCCATGGGGGTGGATACCCTCTCCAACCCCCAGGTGCAGCTGCCATGCCCAACCACAGCAAATTCCCCATAGGAATCCTTTTCTCTGAGCTGTGTCCACGTGGGAATGGACAAAGCACAGATGTACCCGCACAATGAGTACCTATGGGTAAATTCACTCATGTTGGAAAATTCCCCCAAGTGGTTCTGATTCCCCCCTCCCCTCAACCACTGAAGTTACCACCGGGCTCTCCTTTCCTGGGTAGCAGGACTTGGGAGGAAGAGTTCGCGGCCATTTTTCTCTCTGTTTAGGAAAGGAAAGGCTCCGACTGGGAAAAGGACATCCTAGAGCCAGGAGATGATGGGGTCAGACAATGGCCAGGCCTGAAAGAGTTAAAACCGGGCCGTGTGACATTGATCCCCAGCGACCTTGGCTGGCCTCGACCTTGGCTGGCCTCGTTAGCGGCTGGCCACTCCGCGCGCGTCCACGCTTCCCCACGCCAGGGTGCAGAGGCCCAAACTCCACGCCACCTTGGACTCCCTCGGCTCCCTCCCGGGCACACTGGGCAGCACCAGGCCCAGTGACCCAGACCCCTGCGCTCTGCTCCAGAGTCTCAAGGCGCCATGCCCGGCCAACACTCCGAAAACCGAAAGGTGCCTTCCACCGGAGCAAGTGGGGCGAGGGAAACTGCCCTCGGCACCCGGCTGCCTCGCGGGGAAGCCCCGAGGAGAGCGCGGAGGGAGCCCGAGAGGTCAGGCGCCAGAGAAGACCTGGGGCGCCCCGGCGCGGGGAGCAGGGCCGCGCTTCCTCCTGGCGGTCCGGTGGCACAGTGGCGGCGGCCCGAGAGGCAGGCGGCCGGGGGTGTCGGGCAGCCCGGGGACTGGTCCCCGTCGCTCCGGAGTGAAAATGGGAGAAGGACACCCTCCAACCTCAGGAGAACTGTCCTGTCGCACTCCTGCCCTCCGGCGCGCCCTCGGTCCCCCTTCTCTTTTCTGCTCCCGTCCTCCTCCCCCATCTCCTCCTCTACCCTTCCCCCTCCACCGTCCTCACGCCTGCTTCCACCCCCTTCTTTTCTCTCGTCCTTCGCCCATCCCCTCCCGCCCTCGCGGGGCAGCGCCTCGGTGCTCCCGCTTGGCAGTTAGCCCATTAGATCTCGTACTATTGATCCGCTCTGAGCCCAAGCTGACAGCAACCTCCCCCCACCCACCTCCACGGTCTCCCCACGTCCCGGTTCCTGGCGCCCTCCCCTCCCCCATCCCCAGGCAGTCCTGGCCTGCGCCTCCCCCCACCCCCACGCGGGCCGCACCGGAGTCTCGCCCTCACGAAGGACAAGAACAAATGTAATTAAAGCGACCGGCGAGGGGGGTAGGCCCCTACCAGCTCGGGCGCGAGCGGGGGTCCCAGCGGCCGGCACTCGACCCGCCGCCTCCCTCCCCTCCCCGCCCCCCGGAGCGGGAGCATTCGGGTTGAGCTGCGCCTGTCCTATAAATCCACATATAATTCTCGCCTTTCCTGTTCAGCTAAGGAAAATAAACGTGTAAGGCTGTTTCTGGGAGCCCAGCTCAGGGACCGCTCTAAATTCTCCTCTTATTGAGTCGGGGCTAGAAATCATTCCGCTCGGCGGCGCGCCCTGGAGCCCCCTTCCCCCTCGCCCCGCGCCCGCGCCCCTGCCGCGCCCGCGCCCGCGCGCACGAGAGGCAGGCGCCGGGTATATAAATATCTCCAGCTCTCCCCATAGCCGGGCAGATTTATTCCGCTGCCAAGCCTGCAGAAAATTGACTTGTTCATGGAGGCGGCTATTGACACATCACCGGGGGGAGGGTTAGGGGAGAAAGCAGTGGAGCCGGCGCCCCTCCATTATACGTTAATGTAATCAGCAGTGTGCGAAATGACTGCGCGGAAAATAGCATCACTGACATTTATATTAGAGGATATTGATGGCAGGAGCTGTGACCGCATCACTCTGCCTCCCGTTTCCACGGATTGACACAGGAGCCTCTTGTTGGCTCCATCCACGTTCGCCTCCCCTCCCCCTCTCCCCCTCCTGTCCCGCTCCCTCTCTCCACCAACCCCTGGCCTCTCCAGCTCGCCCCGTTCTTGCCTCACCCCCACCTTCCCATTCACTCTGCCGGGAGCACTCTCGTTTTCCAAATAATTGTTGAGCACCTACTGGGTGCAGCGTGCCAGGGTGCTCTCTTCCCCTGTGCCTCTCTCCTTCAGGGTGGCGTCTCCCTCGCACTCTCCCTGCCGCCCCCCACCCCGCCCTTCGCTGTCTCCCCAGCTCTGCCGCCCACTCCCCCCTCCTGGCTCTGGCGGCTGGACCGCTGCTGTCACAGCAGATAGATAATTGAAAAATGGGCCTCACCTTTGCAGCCAGCAGGAGCGGTTCAGGCGGTTGCCGCCGGGGTTACCTACTCTATCTCGGGCCCAGGCTCCAAAAGAGATTCTGAGTAAATTGGATTTTACATGGATGTTTTATTCGGGCAGAAGCTTTGGTGTGTATAAATACAGGCAAGGAAACCAGGATGAGCAGGCGAGACAATCCCGCCTGGGGCCTGCCAGCTCAGGGGAGGCAGGTGCGCCTTGTGCCTGGCTCCCCGCCCCAGACCTGAACATGGCTGCATTTCCCCTCTGCATTGGGGACTGAAAGAGGTTAATACCGCTGAACAGCTCCTCTGAAGCTGCATTGGGATGCGTGCAGCTTTGGGGTGACTTGGCAAGAGTGTATTGAGAAAAGAAGGCAGTAGATGGAGTTGAGGGATGATTCTTTCAATAAGTATGAAATGACTGTAACTTTTGAAGTGCTGTGTTTGGGGCACTTCAAAGGAAGGACTGAGTTTGGCCGGGCTGTTGCCCTCGAGAACAACTGAAGAGTTGTGGGAGGGTGGGGGAGGTGCTTGGGTAACAGATCAGGAAAGGGAAAGGTGGAAGATGCTCCTGCAGTGTGACCTGCAGAGAATGAATGAAGAGGCACAGGGGGAATTTTGCTACCAATGCTCCATTGCACCTCTGGGCCTGGTGAGCAGAGCACTTGGGGCTCCAAATCTGTAGGCAAGTTCATTTCCAAGGGGCTCAGGAAAAGGATGCTAAAGAGCAGGTGCAAGTACGAAGAGGACCGGAGTGGGGAAGCCTACACTGAAGGTGCCAGGGCCAGAGAAGGCATCAGAAGACCTTCTGATGGGAGGGGAGATATGGGTGTGGTGGGGGCAGAATAGGTGCTTGGTATCCTAGGCATCCCTCCATGTCTGGGTACCTTGTCCTAGGGGTCCTCCACTGCAGTCAAGGGCAGGGCCTTTCCTGTGTCCTGCAGCTTTCTGATGAAAAATCTCTGTGCCGCCAAGTGCAACCCAGGTTGCTTCTGGTCCTTGGAAGGAGGGCTAGCTCATCATGAGCCACAACAGACTAGAATTAAGATGGGCGGTCCCAGGCTCCAAACACTCATTGAAGGGGCAGAGGGGCTCCTGCTAGATTCCAAACAGAGACAACAGCTGTCTTCTCTCTGCCACATCACGGGGGGTTGGACTGGTCCTCCCACAGAGCAACGTTCCCAGTCACCCCCTGCTCTTGGCCACATTTTTGCGCTGTTGCATCATCAGTCTTTGGGGGCAAGACAGGTGCTGAAGAGATCACAGCATCCCTCCAGCTGCTCCTCACACAGCCCAGCCACTCCCAGATGGCACTCTGAGAGCTCCCGTGCAGCTGCAGGGTGGGAAGATTCGGTTGTAACTGGACTCCCTGTCAAATCTCTCCCTTTCTGACCCCTGCCAGTATCTTCCCTCTTGCTGTCAGCCACTGGGTAAAGAATGTCCCATTCCAGCTCTCAGTGAGCCAGACCACTCCCACTTGCTTTAGTCACTTTAGTCACCCCTGCTTCCCCTGCCCCTTGCCCTTGGAGAGCCTCAAGACCTCAGTTCCTCAGTCTGTACCCCGCCGTCCTCCCCCCCGCCCTACATGCCTTCTCAGATTTGCCTTCCCTTCCTTGTAACTCACTGGGCATGTGCAGTCTCGAATTCTGCTCTCACTCCCAGTTTAGGACACTGCTGTGGTTGGAGTGTTGTGTCCTCCAGCACAGGCTCAGAGCCCTTAGTCGAAGGGTCGAGGCAGCCGAGTGCTCCCTTCCCCTTCTGCCATGTGAGGACATAGCAAGCAGAGTCCTCCTCAAATAGTGATTCTGCTACCATGCTGATCTAGGATCCCCAGAAAGAGAAAGCACCATTATTTCTAAATTACCCCTTGGAGGCATTTTTTTTTAGGGCTGTGAGAGTGGATGGACAGATCCCTTGAGCAGGTTGGTACTGAAATCATGAGTGCGTATGAGGTGTGTGTCTGTGTGTACGTGTGCATCACACACCCAGGGCAGCACTTGGTCCCATCCTGTCGCCTAAATTAGAAAGCTACAATTCAGAAGAGCAAGGAGGAAGCAGCAGGGGAAGCAGCTTCCCATGCGGGGAAGGACATGACTTATTCCTCCAGGCCTTGTGAAGCTGGGATTCACACTGCAAGGATCATCAGCCCGTAAAGCCACTGTGAGGATCCAGGGATGAGGGGCTAAAGGTGCTGGACATAGAGCCCAGGCCCTCACCGAGAAGGAGCACCTCTTCCTCCTCTCCCAATGGGAGAGGCTGGCTGAAGGTCAGGCTCAGGTTGAACAGGACTTTGACAGAGAGATGGTCTGTTTGTGGGAGGCAGAGGAAGCTGTCAGCAGAAAGAAGGCTGATGGGAAGCCGGGCTCCCAGAGGAGCATTTTCAACCCTAGGCACAAAGGCACCATTCACTGTGTGACTATGGTCACATCACCTAACCCTGCTAGGCTTCAGAGCCCTCATCTGGAGAATGGAAGCTTTAGGCTCTCCTTAAGGATCAGGTGTTCAGCACAGTGGTTAAAAATCTGCCTGCGGGTCCAGCATGGTAGCCTAGTGGCTAAAGTCCTCGCCTTGAACACGTCAGGATCCCATGTGGGTGCCAGTTCTAATCCTGGCAGCTCCACTTCCCATCCAGCTCCCTGCTTGTGGCCTGGGAAAGCAGTCAAGGACAGCCCAAAGCCTTGGGACCCTGTACCAGCATGGGAGACCCGGAGAAGTTCCTGGTTCCTGGCTTCGGATCGACATAGCACCAGCCGTTGTGCTCACTTGGGGAGTGAATCATTGGACGGAAGATCTTCCTCTCTCTCTCCTCCTCTCTGTATATATCTGACTTTCCAATAAAAATAAAATAAATCTTTTAAAAACAAAACAAAACAACAACAACAACAACAACAACAATGAATCTGCCTGCCAGGGGAAGAGGGAAGGCAGGGGCAGCATTTGTGGTATATCAGGTTAAGCCTCCACTTGCAGAGGTGGCATCGCATGTCAGCGTGCTTGTTCAAGTCCTGGTTGCTCTGCTTCCCACCCAGCTTCCTGCTAATGCACTTAGTAAGACTGGAAGATGGCTTAGTTACTTGGGCTTCTGCCACCTATGTGGAGACCTGGATGGAATTTCTGGCTTGTGGCTTCAGCTAGGTCCAGACTTGGCTGTTGCAAGCCATTTGGGGGAGTGAACCAGAAGACAGAAAAGTCTTTTTATCTGTCTCTCCTGCTCTGTCTCTGTCACTCTGCCTTCCAAATAAATCTTAAGAATACCTTAAGTATCTGCCTATGGATAGCTAGGTAGCCAGGTCTCATGCAGGAACCCTGGGAGTCAGCAAGTGCTGGCTCAAGTCATTAGGTCCCTGCCACCCCTGGGGGAGAGCTGGATGTAGTCCCTGGCTCCTGGCTTCAGCCTGGCCCAGTCACAGTTCTTGTGTGCCCTTTGGGGAGTGAAGCAACAGATGGGAGACTTATCTCTATCCATCGCTTTGCTTTTCAGAAATATAAGATAAACAAATACAAACAATATCTTCCAGCTCTAATCTCTGGGATTTGAAGCTGGTGAGTGAATCTGTTTAGAGAACCCAAATTGGAATGGGAGAAGGAATCCAAGGCTGAAGATCCAGACTTTAACCGACAGAGTGAAGAGAAGTAACTGGCACTGCGAGGCAAGATCTGAAACTGGCTTAGAGGACTCTTAGAGCCTGGGAACGCCCTGGGGACAGGACAATTGCCAGAGAAGGACAGCAGCTCATGTCTCAGGCGGGGGGAAACGAGGACAAATCTAGAAAGTGGTGCTGCCTAAATTTTCTCAAGCTCAGAGTCGGCTCAGAAGCCAGTTTGCACAGCCCAGAGATCACGGTGGAAACTGCAGATAGTTAAGCAGCTGTCAGTCGGCCCAACGGCAATATATGCTTGAGAATCTGTGCACGCTTGTGTTCTATGCCTTGGAAAGGAATGAGTGGGAAGTGAGGGTCTTTGATTTGTTTCCTAGTTAAGAATCCTAGTTAACGTCACCTTGCCTGTCAGGAGGAGGACAGGATCAGGGCGCCCCTAGCGGTGGAGACTGGTGGCTGTTAAAGGCAACACTTCCTCAAGACACCGGCAGGGGAGACAGAGTGTAAAGCAGTTGGAAGGAGGTCGTGGTGGCCACTGGATGTAATGGAGACCACCGTGCCAGAGGCAGAAACTAAACGTTCCGCGAGCGAACTCGGCTAAGGCGTTGCGCATGCGAGGCAGCGATCGGCCAAAAGCTGAAGCTATCAGAGGCCGGTGTTGCTAAGATTATGTTGGAAATCATTAGCGAAAATCAGCAGCAGCCAAAGGTAGTCAGGCCAGTACCAGGTGTCTGAGATTGAAAGCTCTAAGAGAGTAATTCTACATTGACAAGGTCTGAGAGTGGCAAGGCCAGAGCCTCAAGCAGCATACATTCCTAAGGTGATTGGCCATGTGTTCTGCTCGCTTGCGCTCTCCAGCCATGAAGCTGCACCTGTGGACCTCCTGGCTGGCACCCGGATTAGTCAGGAACCAAAAGACTCACAGGTGAATCAAGCTTATGAAATATGGCTCTCCAAGTGAATAAAAGCCACTGGGACAAGCATTGGGTTGTTTCTCTAAGATGAACCCTCTGGCCTGCTGTGCTCTTAAAAACTCCTCCTATCCAGGCCTGGCACTTTGGCCTAGCAGCTAAACTTCTTGCCTGGCATGTGCCGCAGTCCCATATTGATGCTGGTCGTAATAGTGGCACACCATCCTCCCACCACCCTACTTCCTATCTAGCTCCCTGCTTGCGGCCTTGGAAAGCAGTAGAGGATAGCCCAAAGCCTTGGGACCCTGCACCTGCGTGGGAGACCCAGATGAGGCTCAGGGCTCCTGGCTTCAGATCAGTGCAGCTCTGGCCATTGTGGCCACTTGGGGAGTGACTCAACAGACGGAAGACCTTCCTTTCGGTCTCTTCTCATCTCTGTATATTTGACTTTCCAATAAAAAACAAAACAAACAAAAACTTCTTCTATCTCTTTCCTCATTAAAAGCTGCCAGGACAGGCACTGGGTTGATGATTCCCTCCCACAGAGAGAGGATTCCTCTGGCCTGCCCCACTTTCAAAAAAATTCTCTTTTTTTTCTTATCACACATCACCTCTTATTCCAACCCTGGTTCATGTGACACAGTTCACAGCACAGCCCTTCCCCCACCATCTTGACTCAGAGCAAGATGAAACAGAACAGATGAGTGAGAAATTTTGCAGAATAATCCCAAGAGGGAAAAGACTAGAAGCCCAGAGCGCAGGCAGCCAAAAGGCAAAAGCCAGCAGGCGGGGGAAGATAGGCGAGGGCAAGGGAGGGACCGTATCCCTTTCCACGGATGTGCCTTGGCCCCTGCCCAGGCAAAGACGGGGCAGAGTTTCTGTCTTGTCCCAAGCCCCTGCATCTGCCACCTTGTTTACCTCGTGTTTATTTATAGCTGCGGGCTCCATGCCTGGGTTAGGTACTGTGCGATTTATAGGACTGTAAACCTCCAAAGGGCACAGAGCGCTGGCAAGGGACAGACGGAGAGAGGGTAAGTCTCCCAAGGTCACAGCACTCACCCTCTCACCCTCGCTGACCTTCCATTCTACAGATGGGCAGGAAGTCATGAGGTTAGGTTCATGCCAGGGAGAGATGGGCAGGACGCCAGCTGCAGGCACCTCTGGCTCCTCCTGCCCTGAGCTTGTGTGGTTTAGGCCCTGGAGCGGGTTACAGAAGATCTGCTTTTGGGGGCTCCCTACCTGCTGTGAGAGAAGGTAGGGAGCCTCAATGTGGGAGAGGGGAATCTCATCGGGAGGGTGACCGCCTTGGGAGGGAGAGGGGAGAACAGGGGTTGCCAGTCCAGCTCCCACCTGCCCCATGTACTTTTTATTTTCTTTTCTTCTTTATTGGAAAGGCAGATTTACAGAGAGAAAGATCTTCCATCTGCTGGCTCACTGCCCAAATGACTGCAACTTACGAAGCTGATCTGATCTGAAACCAGGAACTTCTTCTGGGTCTCCCATGTGAGTGCAGAGTTCCCAGGGATTTAGACCATCCTCTGCTGCTTTCCCAGGCCATAAGCAGTGAGCTGGATGGAAAGTGAGGCAGTAGGGACGTGAACCAGCACCCATATGGGATATCAGTGCTTGGAGGTAGAGGATTAGCCAATTGAGCCATTGTTCCGCCCCCTACTGCCCCACCCCCACCACGCACTTTATAGCAGAAGGTAAGATGAATCATTCCTGGCTGCCTTCCGGGTTCACTTCAGAGTCCAACTAGACTCACCTCCCACTCAGGACGGGACAGGCATGTAGACCCCATGCCTGGGCTCCCTGATTGCCATGGGATTCCACCAGAGCATCTCATTGCCCAAACCTTGCCCCTGTGTAAGAAGGTATAGGGTCTATGGCTCAGAGTCATGGGCCAAGTAGACCTGAATATGCAGAAGGGGAGAAACCCAGGCTAACAGGATGCAGATGGGCTGACTCCAAGAGCACTCCTCCCTTCCCCATTTCCAGTCTAGCCCATCCTTGGGGTTGGGGATGCCAAGCAGAACAAAAAGGTGGGGACTAAAGAAGATGTTAGATCCCAGACAGTCCCTCCTGCTCACTTACCTACTAGTCCACTTTTAAGAAAAAAAAAAAAAAAGATTTATTCATCTTTTTTTAAAAGATTTATTTTTTATTGCAAAGTCAGATACACAGAGAGGAGGAGAGACAGATCTGTCTGTTGAGTCACTCCTCAAGTGGCTACAATGGCTGGAGCTGAGCCAATCCGAAACCAGGAGCCCAAATCCTCTTTCGGGTCTCCCACGCAGATGCAGGGTCTCAAGGCTTTGGGCCATCCTCTACTGCTTTCCCAGGCTACAGGCAGGGAGCTGGATGGGAAGCAGGGTTGCTGATATTAGAGCCGGCATCCATATGGGATCCCAGTGCATACAAGGTGAGGACTTTAGCCACTAGGCTACCATACCAGACCCAATTTATTCATCTTTATTGAAAAGGCAGATATACAGAGAGAAACATGTACAGAAAAACCCTCCATCTGCCGGTCCACTTCCCAAGTGGCCGCATCGGCCGGAGCTGAGTTGTTCTAAAGCCAGGAGCCAGAAGCCACTTCTCAACCCACATCCTGCTGGGTCTCCCACATGAGTACAGGGACCCAAGGCTTTGGGCCAGTCTCCACTGCTTTCCCAGGCCACAAGCAGGAAGCTGGATGGGAAGTGGAACAGCTGAGACACAAACAGGTACCCACATGGGATCCCAGCACCCACAAGGTAAGGATTTAGCCACTGAGTCATTGTGCAGGATCCAACTAGTCCACTTTTTAATCTATTGTCTTTGCTGGAGTGAGGGTGGAAGTGTCCATGATAGACCCATCTAACAACTTGACCAGGACAAAGGATCCCACACAGCTGGTGAGATGTTATTTCCAGGTGTGTCTTTGAGGGCATCGGGACAGAGGTGAACTTTCAATCAGAGGAAAGACCCGCCCTCACCAGTATGGGTGGGCGACATCCAATCTGTTGAAGTCCTGAGCAGAGCCAGAAGGTGGGAGAAGGGGAGGCTTGCTCTCTGTTTGAGCCAGGGCAGCCATCCATGCCTGCTCCAGGACTTGGCATTCCTGGTTCTCTGGCCTTCGACCCTGGGCTGAAACAATGCCACCCATTTCCCTGACCCACCAGCTTGCAGACAGCAGATGAAGGACATCTCGGACTCTGCCATTGCACAAGTTAATCCTCCATCAGTCTAGCCAGCTGGCTCCTGTGTCTCAAGCACCCTGCCTCTGAGAGCCGGTGGGGGCGGGAGAAAGGGGGAGGAGAAGTCAAGGACATGGGTGGGGGTGGGGTGTGGAGAGGAGGAGCTAGGAGGCCCTGTAGAGGGGCGGGGAGGCGGGCTGAGCGGCCCTCTTGGCCTCTCCCAGAGGGAGGCAGCAGAGGACCACGGCCCACTGCCCCACTCAGCCAACCGCTGTTCAGCTCCTCCTGAGCATGGTGCGCCTATTTCCAGTGGCTTACCCAGTGTTTCACGCTTTTAGCTGCTGCCTGTTCTTGATGGTGTCCCCCTTCAGTCCCCCCACAGTCCTAAGCAGGGACCCCTTCTTTATGAATAGATCTTAAGAAACATACTGTCTTCTGCTCCTGCATCTCCTTCCAGTCCACCACAACTTGTACCCTCAGTCCTCCCTAGGGAGTTTGAAGTGAAGACTTACACTCCAGAGGACCCCTTGCCCCTTTCCCATGGAGGCACCCAGCAGGCCCACTTCCTGGGGTAAGAAGACCAAGTCTGGTCCTGAACACAGTGCTGTGCTAGGGCCCAGGCTAGCATGGGGGCATCAGCCAGATGGCAGAGGCCTAAACCAAGGCTTCATGGCCAAGGAACAGTGCCCTCCCCACTAGCATGGCACCTCTACGGTCCTCGGGAGGCCTGGTTGGAGGGGCAGGGAGGTGTAGGCAGATGGCAAAGGTCAGTAGTAAGGGAGCAGATGGCACAGATTAAGGAAACTGGCATCTTAGCTTCTGACAATTAGGAAACTGGAAGGAACCTAAAGCAGTCCTCACTAAACCCAGAGAACACCTCCTAGGTGTGAGCTGGAGGAAGCTAGGGTAGGAATGGCCTTGGTTTGAGAATAATCTCATGCTAAAGGCTGACCAGGTGTTTGGAGCATAATGCTAAAGAGTTCCTTTTGGATTCCTGCAGGATGTTAGTGGCTAAGAGAACCATGGCGCGAGCCCTGGAGAGCAGAGATGCATCCCAGCAGAGTAGGACCCATGAGGGAGGCAGCTGATGCAGCAGTGGGGGAGTACTCATCTCCCTCCCCATCCTCTGCCTTTGGCTCCAAGAAATCAGGAGCCCAGAGAGTGCAAGATGCCACAAAGGCAGGTCCCTAATGGGTCATCTGACAAATACAGACAGGGAGATGGAGACTCAGCAAGAAGAAAAGTCCTAAACCCTGACTTCCACCATCAAGAGCCATCCACCAGCCTCGTTGGCTGTGACCTGTGGAACTCCAGGTTGGCTGCCTGCCCCACAGGCTGGCTCACAGATGAAATGCCTACACCTTTCCTGGCAGTTGCTCTATTTGGACCCTTCCGGATCTGCCTGACCAAGAAGCCCTGGGTAGAAAACATACTCTCTCTTTCCCTTCCCAGACTGCAGCTTTCTCGAGCTTCCTTGAGATGTCTCTTCCCAGCTTTGTCCAACTGACTGACTGGTCCTTCCTCTTCTTGCTTCTTGACAGAGCCCCAGAACTGTGGCTGTGAACTTCTGAAACTTGGACAACTGGCCTGTGCTCCTGATAACTGACCTCGGAGAGGGAGCGGGTGGTGGCTGCCTGTGGGTTCTGGGGCCCTCCCTGGCTCAGCCTGTGCCTGTTGCTGCAATCCAGCAGAGAGGAGGAGGGGAATGGTAGAGAAGCTTGCTCTTCCTCTGCCTGCCATCCCCAGCTCTCAGGCTCGGCCCTCCCTCCCCTGCCTGCTTCATCTCCAGCACAAATCACATGGTGACAGCCCCATCCAACCTTTGGGGAAGGGTTTGTAAATGTGTCTTCCTTAGCTCTGATCTCCAAATTGTTCCTTTTATTGCATTTGTCACGGTGAAGATTAAAGTCCCTGGGTGGCCTGCACCACAAATCACAGAGTCTTCCCAGGGAGCGGCTGCAGGTTGGGAACTGATGGGGGTCTGGACTCTGTTTCAGGGCATGCATGAGTGTGCACCCTCACACATACACACACACACGTGTGTGTGTTTACTTGGCCCAGGAGCAGAGAGATAAGCCCTGAGCATTGCCCTTCTAAGCTCTTATAGCACAGTTGGTAACTCCTTCCTGCTGGAGGCCCGCTGGCCCCTCACCTGATGTGTAGTGGGCACTGATGTCTGCTTTGGTCTGTCTGGAGGCAAGGCTGTGACCCTATCAGAAATATTTTTGGTGTCACTGGATCTCCTCTGGACAACAAGGGCCCAACATTCCCAAGGGGCCCCACCCAAGTCCCAGAAGAAAGTTGACCTCACCCTGCCCCAACACCTGCATACCTTGACTTTTTCTCTTTTCCTGAGTCACAAGTGGGTACAGAGAGGATGCAGCTGGGTACCTAGAGGACAAAGCTCTGTTGTGTACACGCACTGAAAAGCAGCTCCTTGCCTACCCCCTCACGAGGTGGGCTTCCTGCCTGTCCCTCATGCACATTCATAACATTCAAATTTATGCTGTAATCTCTGCCGCTCCATATGTATGAGCCTTTGATGGGTGTTTGGGTTTATGGGCTGCACCCAACCCTCCGCTCCCTCACCCACCCACCGCCTCCAACCACTGCAAAGACGCTCCTACATAATTGACATCGGCAGATTCTTTCATTATACAAGATTTAGCATCTGCTCGGGGATCGCTCGCTCCTCACTCACTATAGATGACTTTTCCCCGCGTTTCCTATTATCAATTCAAATTAGCCCCATTTCCCCACCCGACCAGTGCAGCGTTTACACTTGACAGTGAGGAAACAGCAAAGCTGTAATGGGCTGCTCAATTATTTAGACCCAGTTAGGCCAGTTAGACCCAGAGGGCCTCAACAAGGGGGTAAGCTGGGGTGAGGTCATCGCTGGGGTGGGGTGGGGGTGGGCAGACAGGCAGCCGGGACGGGATGAGGCCTCTGTTGGACTTTCTTACAGCCACATCCCTCACTTTCCACCACAGATCTGGCAGTCTGGGTGAGCCAGTGCCTTCCTGCCACTGTCCTCAACAGCAACTGCCTTCCCCACCCTCTCACTCCCTACTTGCTCCCAGGGGTGCTTCCTGAGCCACCAACATCAAGCAAAGTGGTCCTTAGCACCAGTCGGGCTGGCCCCCTCCCCTTGCAAGATTCCACACCTTGCTCTAGTGTAAAGAACCTGAGGTTAAGCCAGAGGCTCAGGAGGTAAGAGGCACCTTCTGCTCCCCAGAGAGCCAGAGTGGCTGAGACAAAAGTCATGGCAAAGCAGAAAGGCGTGCGTGTGGCTGGTCCTCGGGGCCCAGGGACTGGTGCATAGCTGTAATTAGGTCAGCCGCCCGCTGGTCTGACTAGCCTCGGCCTGGCTTCCTGTAATAACTCTCGGGCTTAGTGGATGTCCCAGGTTCTCCTGAGCCCACTAAACAGCCAAGTACCAGGGCAGAAGCTCCAAGTCCCAGGGCAGAAGCTCCAAGTCAGCACCGTGCCTCTGACCCCACTTCTAATCTACCCTCAACCCATTGCAGCCAGGGACCCAGGGAAGCTCTCTCAGGTCCGCAAGGCCCCGCCTCCTCCTGCACCCTCTCTTCCCCCTCCGGCGCTCCCACTTCTCCTTCCAGTCCCCAGATCAGTTTTCAAGAGGGGTGCGCAGGGGTCCGAAAGGCTGTGGGATTAGAGGTGTCTTTCCCAGGCTCAGCTTGTGCAGAATCAAAGAATTCCTCTGATTGGATTTATCCTAAGTCACGAGCGTGTGGGACCTTCTTTCCCTCAGCAACAGCTGGAAGCAGCCCTAAATATGATTAATTAATGCTGTAAAAAGCCCCGGATACAATTAAGATTTATGTGTGAATTTGTGAGTGTGTGAGTGTGTATGTGTGAGCGTGTGTGTGTCGGGGGCACTGGGGTGGGGGAGACAGTGGATTACTGACCACCTCCAGGGGCTCTGGGGAACAGGAGCAACATTTCCACAGAGAAATTCCTCTGCTGTCCATTCCAGGCAGGGATCATTGTATCCAGCCTTCGGGCAGCTTATCCCCGACTCCCGTTCCCAGGCCCTGAGCAGTTTTCTGTTCTCTTTCCTTTGATTAAGGTTGGGGGCAAAGTTCTGGGGCAGGTGCCCCAGTCCTCCTTCCCCTACCACAAGCAGAACGTCCTTTGCCAACCTCACTTCCTCTTGCTGAGTCACTCTAGGGCCCAGACACAAATACACAACCCACCCACCCATCCCATCCCCGCCCTGCCACTTGGCTACACAGACGCATGCTCAAAGGGGACATAAACTAGGAAGCTGAGAGGAACATGAATATTCACAAGTGCTTCTGAAGCCCTTGTCACCAAAGATATCACACATCCATCCTCAAAGACTCACCTCTCCAAGGCAAGACAGAGCTCTGGAACTCTCCTCTGAATCTCTGAAATGACAAATCCGATAGCAATGGGCCCTCTTCTGCCTCCTGGCCCACCCCTGGGAGATTCAGGTTCCTTACGGTGTTACATCTTAGTTAGACAATGCTGATTAGTATTACTCATAAACCTGGAAAGAAAGGGTTCAGGACTGCTAGTCCAATCGTAGATTTTCGTTTATTACGTTTATTGCAACTGATTGATCTACTTCTGTTTTGCTGAAATGATTAAGCTCAAGAAGAAATTGTCTAGGTTCCAGCACTGATGGCCACAGACAGAATGACCAGAGGAAGGGTGGAAAACCCCCGTACTTTCGTCTTCTCATGGAATCCTTGTGGGGTCAGTGGCCTGAGTGCTTGGAGCTTCTGCTTTCTGGCCTGGTCCCCTGGGAAAGAGTAGAAAAGAGAATCAGGTCTCTTCCCTAAGAGCTCTGACACAGACTAGTCCTGGGTCCCCACGTACAGGTGTGACTGCTCTACCACGTGTGCTGAACACACAGAGCACCCCATCCCCCATTTTAACGCACAGCCTCTGGGCTCTGTCTGCAGTGCTGCAGTTGGGGAGCAGGAGAGGCAGTGGGCCAGGGAGAGCCACAGACTTGAGTGCCAGTAGGTGAACCAGTAGCCAGGGGCAAGAGGTGGGAGGCTGGCCAGAGGAAGCCAGCTCCTCTACTGGATACCTTTCCTACTCTTCCTGGAGAAGGATTCTAGAAACTTAGGTGAGGTATCTGGGAGCATAGGGTGCCTGGTTTGGGGCTGGAATTGGGGCCTGCTTCACCCTGCCATCAAGCTTTCCAGAACTTCCAGTGCGCTTGCAGTAGCAGGCCTTGCCCCCAGGGAATTCTCACCTGAAATCTGATCCACCCTGAGAGTCACTCCATCCCAAACCCAACTCAGAGAGCAGCTTCCAGAGGAAGAATCCTGAAAGAGGCTTTCCATTTGCCTTGTAAGAAGCCCAGGGCCTAGATGAGAAGGGAAGGAAGGGTGACAAGAAGGGAATGGAAGGGGTTGGTGTTTTACAGCCATCATCTAGTGAGTGCTTGCTTGGTGCCAGATCATGGGACTAGGCACTTTATATGCTGCATTTCATGAAATGCTTACGACCATGTGGGAAGGTAAGCCTAAGGAGTCTTGTCTTCTGTTGCTTGGGAAAGGAGACAGAGGCTCCGAGTAGGTGACAAACAGGCTCAGAGCCTCTTGGGGGTAAATCTGCTTTCTTCCACTCAGGACCACTGCCTTCTTCAGCATCAACATACATGCTGGACTCTACAAGCAAGCAGAGGGGAAGGCAGGGTTGCCAGATGAAAATCCAGCATGCCAGTTACACCTGCATTTCAGAGAAACAACAAAAATGAGCAGTTTCAAAAGTGTAAGTACAAGAACAGGTGCCATGGTATAGTAAACTGGGCCTCCAACTTTTGCACCAATGTCTCATATAGGTGCCAGTTGCTAAACTTCCCATGCAGCTCCCTACTTGTGGCCTGGGAAAGCATCAGAGGACAGCTTGAGTCCTTGGGTCCCTGCACCCACTTGGGAGATCTGGAGGAGGCTCCTGGCTCCTAGCTTCAGATTATTTCAGCTTGTCACTTCAGTTCAGTCATTGTGGCCATTTGGGGAGTGAAGAACAAATGAAACATCTATCTGTGTCTTTCCTTCTCTCTGTAACCCTACTTTTTAAATGAAAATAAATAAATCTTAAAAAATAAAAAGCATAGGGCCCAGCAAGATGGCCTAGCAGCTAAAGTCCTCACCTTGAACACTGGGATCCCATATGGGAGCTGGTTCTAATCCCGGCGGCCCCGCTTCCCAAACAGCTCCCTGCTTGTGGTCTAGGAAAGCAGTTGAAGAGTGTCCAAAGCCTTGGGACTCTGCACCCGAATGGGAAACCTGGAAGGGCTCCTGGCTCCTGGCTTCGGATTGGCTCAGCTCCAGCGGTTGTAGCTACTTGGGGAGTGAACCATTGGACGGAAGATCTTCCTCTCTGTCTCTCCTCCTCTCTGTATATCTGACTTTGCAAATAAATAAATAAAATTTTTAAAAGCATAAGTATATCCCAAATAGAATGTGGGATATACTTACATTTTTAAAAGTTTATTTGTTGCTGGTCTAACATGCAAATTTGCCTGGCCTTCTTCTCACAGGTCCATGGTGTACTCACAGCCAGGCCCTGCCCTGTCCCCTCTTCCCACAAAATGCCTGAGAGAAGCAGGGTTCTGGTAAGAGGCAGTCAGAGCCCAAGGGGGGGGGGGGGGCACCAATTCAGCAGGGATCTCTGGTGAGGAAAAAAAAAGTTAAAAAAATTTCAAGACATTGGAGATGTTAAGAAAGCATCGAGCAGTCATTGTGGGAAAAAATACGAAGCTCCTTGTGTGCTCTGTGCAGTTTAGCATTGAATTCTACAGTGCGGTCAGCATGGCTGCAGAACGATGGCTGCACCTGGTCAAGAGTTAGGAGGCTGTGAGGAGTCCAGCCCAACTTTGTCTCTGGGACTCCATCCTCCCTCTTGCTCTGGAGGGAAGGGCCCATGAGGGGGCAGATGGTGGAGGCAGCTTCAGTCTCCAAGCTGTCACATCCCCTCTGCCCCTGTTCCCAGGAAGCTAGGGCAGCCTCTCTGGTTCCCAGGCTCCAATTGCAGCTGAGCTTTACCCGGCTCCATGCTCAGCTCCAGCACCAGCTCTGGCGCTCGCTCAGGCGTCCTCAGCTTCAGGCCTCCTTCCCATTCCTGGTGCTTGCTCGGCTTGCTTGGGGCGTCTCCCTCCTGAAGAATTATGCTGCATAAAGCAGCCGCCACCATCTTGAACTGGCAGTGAACTTTGCTTCCTACATATAAATACAGATAGCAATCACACCCCAATCAGCGCCGAGGCTTCAGGGCATCATCTCAGCAACTCTAACTTGCCCATTACGATAATGTGATTTTCACTCAGTCTATAATATCACCAGCCATGAATAAAGCAACTGGCTCTTTCTGCCTCTCCTCCCTCCCCCCTTCTCTGCTCTCACCCACCCTCCTGGCTCCTTTCTTCTCCTGCCTCTCCCTCGGCTTCTTCCTCTGTCTCTCTGCCACCCTTCCTGGTCCTTGTCTCCGTCTCCAACTCTGCCCCTCTGGCACCAGGTTCTCCTGGCCCAGAAGTCCTAGTCCTCTGGGACAAGCATTCTCTAAGCACTAAGCCAGGGCTGACTTAAGTTCTGCTCCCCAGCACTGCAGTCTTCTGCCTTTGCCTGAAGGTGAGAAACTCCTTGTGGGGGAGGTGTGCAGGTTGAGGGTGATTGCTGCTCGGCTTTCAGGGAGGGGAGGCTGAAGAGTCCCAGCAGGACTGCCAAAGCCAAAGATTCCGGCACTGGAAGATCCCATCGAGGAGCCTTGAAAATGTTCTGGGGAAGGGAGGGGCCTAGGGCTCTGGCATTTTTGGTACTGAGTGTCCCAACTCAACTGGTCTGCAGGTGCCAGATTCCAGCGGCAGGGAAGAAGATACTCTGGAGAGAAAGGGGGCTGGGAGGAGGAATTGGTGCAGCGTGTGGGTCACGCAGTGCAGCTGCAGCTGCCCCTGCCAGGCCATGAAGTGGAAGTGCACAGATCCCCACCTTCAGTGCTGGCACTCCATAAGGGCACCAGTGCAAGCCCAGCTGCTACACTTCTGATTCAGCTTCTTGTTAATGTGCCTGGGAAAGCAGCAAAAGATAGCCCAAGTTACTGGGGCCCTGTACCCACATGGGAGACCCATAAGAAACTCCTGGCTCCTGGCTTCAGATTGGCACAGCTCCAGTTGTTGCAGCCATTTAGGGAGTGAACCAGCAGATGGAAGATCTGTCAGTCTTTCCTCGCTGTAACTCTGCCTTTCAAAAAAAAAAAAAAAAAAGAAAGAAAGAAAGAAAGAAAAAGAAAGATAAAAGAAACATCTACCTCTTACAACTCAGAGAAGTTGGGTTTGATTCTAGGCTTTTGTTTCTCGCTAATGCAGACCCTGGGAGGCAGTGGAAATCGCTAAAGTATTTGGGTTCTTGAACTTCCAGTTCCCAAATTCTGCTCAGCCCAGCCCTGTTTGTCTCTGGTGTCTAGGAAGTGAATCAACAGTTATACAAATGAAAATCAAAAATTAAATAAAATCCAGAGCCATAAGCCAACATCTTCTTCACCAACTACTTTGTCCAAGAGAGCCTAGCAGCGTGTAAACTTGGGATTGGATTCAGGTCTCCTGCCTGCTCCTTCCTCCACAACTCAGGAATGAATAAGGCAAGACCCCCATCTTCCAGTGGGAGAGACAGGCACCAATGCAGGGAAGCAGAACATGGAGTGAGAGACATGTAACAGAGATCAATACAGGTGCAGTGCCCAGACGAGAGTGTTTCAAGTAGCACTTTCTAGAAGAGGGGGTTCTTTCTGGAAGAGGGGGTTCTTTGAGGATATGTGCAGGATGGAAGGTGGTGGGTAGAGGGCATTCAGGGCAGGAGGACAGGATGCACAAAAGCCTGGAGGGGTCCAGCAGCCTGGCACATTTGGTGAATATCACTGAGGTCCAGAGGATGGTGTGGTGAGACCACTTGGAAAGAGAGGCCAGCAGAAGAAACAGAGAGCAAAAGGTCGAGCCAGCCTTCTGTCCTGTGACTGGGTGGTGCCCACCCCGGGCACCTGAAGAAGTTTGTCCTGACTGGGCTAGAAGATGTAGGACAGGTTTGGGAGAGTGAAAAAGAGTGAGTTTCAATTGGGACTTTTCTTTGGCGGAAGGGGAGTGGAGACACTGGAGTACACATCAATAAAAACAGGTAGGAGGGGAAGTGAATGTCATCAGGGACTCTGACCACACATATCTGGAAATTAGATGTCTGGTAGGGAGCTGCAAATACATGTATGTGGTATTTTGGAGCAAACTTTCTTAGGGTGTGCGACAGGAGAACACCCAGCAGATGGATGGCAATCAAAGGCATAGGAAGGGAGTTGTTTACTTGGAAAAGACAATAAGAGCAGAGTCACAGGGAGAATCAGTGCTACAGGCAGTGTTCTTGTTGGGTGGGGTATTTGCATGGGAGCTGTTGCTGGGAAGGAACAGGACCAGCCAGAGACTGAGACTGAGCAAAGAGGGGTGTTACAGAGTAGATGGAAGGAGAAATTTTAAGGGAGAGTTCACGACAGGTGTTTGGAACAGAAATTACCATGTTATTTAGGAAGCTCACATCTATGCCAGGGTACATATGTCCAAGTCCTGGCTACTCGGCTCCTGATCCAACATCCTGCTAAAGTGCACCTTGGGAAGCAGTAGGTATTGGCTTCAGTACTTGGATCCCTACCACCCACATGAAAGATTCTTATGGAAGTGTTTGCAACTGGCTTTGGCCTGGCCCAGCTCTGGCGATTGTAGGCATTTGGGGAATGAACCATCATATGGAAGATGTGTCTCTTTGCCTTTTAATTAAACAATAAAGTAAAAAAAAATTAGAGGGAGAATTCAAAACATTGGGTGATACAAAACAACAGCAGGAATCCGTATGCAATGTGATGTCTTGGGAGGGGTTCCATCTGAGCTTACCAATTCTGCCCAGAGATGCTGTTATGGGGCTGGTACTATTATTATTATTATTATTACCATCATTACCATTTTTATTTATTTTTCTTGAAATTCAGAGTTACACACAGAAAGAGAGAGAGAGATTTCAATTGCTGGCTCATTCCCCAAACAGCCCCAACAGCCAGAGCTGAACTAAACTGAATGCAGGAGCCAGGAGCTTCTTCCAGGTTTCCCACATGTGTGCAGAAACCCAAGGTTATCCTCTACTCCCTGTCATTAGTAGAGAACTAGATCAGAAGTGGAGCACCAAGATTTGAATTAGTGTCCATATGGGATGCCAGTGCTGCAGGCAGATGATTTGCTTGCTATGCTACCCTGCTAGTCCCTATCATCACCATTTTAAAGATAAGGAAACTGAGACATAGGCTTGTTAAGCACTTGCTCAAATTTACACAACTGATAAGCCTAGGCAGGCCCCTACCACACCTGTGCTATGCTCGCTTGCAAAGGCCACAAGACAAGGAGCCATCATGGGCTTCAGCAGGCCAGCAGTCAGTAGAACCTTCCAAGGAAGGGCACAACTTTCCTTTCCTTCTTTCCTTCTCCTTCCCTCTTTACATCTAAGGTCATCAAGGCAGCTGCCCTCCCCTCCCTGGCCTTGCCCTGACGTTGGGACAGGATGGGGCCGGTCCTCTGTCACTGATTTTGTTGGGACAGCAAAGTACCACCCTTAGAGGTGACCACACCGTGTCTTTGCTCACCCACCTGAGCTGATCAGGTGTTCTGGAGGTCAACAGAGCCTGGAGGGGGGGAGTTGGCAGGAGGTGAGGGTGCCGAAGAAACACAAGATCTAGTCCTCCTGGGAAGCAGGTGCAGAGGTAGGTCTCTGCAGGCAAGTGGAGGGGATCAAGCACAACCAGATCCCTGGGAACACCCCCATGCACAGCTCTTGCCTGGCATTGCCAGGTCCTGGAGCAGCTCTCAGTCTGCATGTTAAAATTGCTGGGGGGCCCTAAAGACATTCCAAGGTGCTACCTTCCAAAACTCTGGGAAAGGGACCCGGGACTGAAAGGGTTCCCCAAGCTCCCAATCAACTCTAAGGTGCAGCTCGAATTGTAAACCCACAGCTTCAGGAAAAGAACTCTGGGATAAGAATACTGTGGTTCTAAACCCTGGCTCGATCACTTTCTAGCTGACTTTCTTAAGCAACCCACCAGCCATCTCCTAACTTATATTTTCTTTTTAAAGATTATTTATTGGGCCCGGCGGCGTGGCCTAGCGGCTAAAGTCCTCGCCTTGAATGCCCCGGGATCCCATGTGGGTGCCGGTTCTAGTCCCAGCAGCTCCACTTCCCACCCAGCATTGGGACCCTGCACCCGCGTGTGAGACCCGGAGGAGGTTCCTGGTTCCCAGCTTCGGATCGGCCCATTGCGGCTCACTTGGGGAGTGAATCATCGGACGGAGGCTCTTCCTCTCTGTCTCTCCTCCTCTCTGTATATCTGACTTTGTAATAAAATAAATAAATCTTTAAAAAAAAGATTATTTATTTTTATTGGAAAGGCAGATTTACAGAGAGAAATAGAGACAGAGAGAAAGATCTTCCATCTATTGGTTCATTCCTCAAATGGCTGCAAGGGCTGGAGATGGGCTAGTCTGAAGCCATGTCAGGAGCTTCTTCTGGGTCTCCCATGCAGGTGCAGAGCCCTAAGGCTTTGGGCCATCATCACTGTTTCCCCACGCAGGGAGCTGGATGGGAACTGGAGCAGCCAGGACACAAACTGGTGCCCATATGGGATCCCAGCACTTGCAAAGAGAAGGATCAGCCAATTGAGCCATCGTGCAGGGCCCCTTTCTAAACTTGTTTTCCTTTCTCTATAAGCTGGGGGTAGTTGTTTTGGCCTTACGTCTACCCCATCATTTGTGATAATGCTCAGATGGTCTGTGGGATGTGATGTATTTTGTTCATCATGTACAGTCGGTGCCATACAAAAATGTGATGAATTAGCCTACACAAAAAAGCATGTGAGCTCGTGTGTTTACTTTGCACAGGTAGGTGAACTTAAATAACCACACACACCCCATGGGGAGATGCTGGTTAGGTTCTGAAAGTCTAGTTGTGATTTTCTGGGTATGAGCTTTTATGTTTCTAGCCTTCAGAATATGCTATTAAAATGTGGAGAGATTCTGTGTGTGTGTGTGTGTGTGTGTGTGTATGCGCGTGCACGCGCGCGCATGGGTTTAAATGATTGCCAAAGTACAGCATCATTTGAGCCCGCCTGTCAGCTTATCAGAAACGTCATCTATAACCTTCACTATTTGCAGTTTAATCTCCCCTGCCTCCCTGCGGGCCCTCTTCTGACATTTTAAACCCCATAAATGACAGTAGTGCTCCAAGCCATTTTGAAAAAAGCCAAGCATTTGGAAAAAAAAAAAAAAAGCACACACACATAGAGACATTCCCCTAAATTCACCTTTCCCTGAACACATGCTGGCTCACACTTTGCACTCACACCTTTGCACTAGCCAACTGGGGAGAAGTCATAGATCCTACCACTGGCCTACCTGTGTGCATGCGTGTGACCGGAGTGGGGGGGCAGGTGCAAGGCAGCATGGCTGTGCATGCCCATGTGTGCATGAGGTCCAGCAGGCATGTTGCAAGGACACCTTTCTCGTTCATCCTAGAGTACTGCCCATGCCTCTGCTCCTTGGCCTTGAAAGGAAGAAACAGCCAGGTTCTGGGAGGGTCTGATGCTATCAGCTCCTTCCTACCCAATGACCAAGCATGTGCCGTGACAGGCTCAAAGTTCTCTGTCCTCGTGAAACCCATGAGTAGAGGGGATAATAAGCAAGTTGCACTCCCCCTCGCTACCAAGCAGCCACCACTATGTTTGAAGAATCCCTTTATCAGGGACACTTGATAAAAGATGAGCATTTGAATGTGAGGAAGCTGGTTGAAGAAGGCACTGATTGTGACCTTAAAAGCACAGAGCCCTGTCTCCTCCTGCAGGTGCTGCTAGGACCCAGCAGTAGCAGAAACTTGTAATCTTTGTTGAATGAATGACTGCTGGATTGTGTGCCAGGCCTCCAGGGTGTCTACTGGGCAGCTCTGCCCAGCTCGAGGGAGCCTACTCCCCGCCTGGAAAAAGCAGGGCTGTTGCCTTAATCCTTCCTAGCATGGAAGCCACAGCCCTGGGCAGCAAGAAGCGTTTTCATGACAGATGTGTAGGATTGACCAAAGGGACAAGGGGTTTTGAGATCATGCTGTCTGCCTGAGGCTTGGCCCCTGAGGAATGGAGGCTGGGGGGAGGGACTCTCTGGAGGTTTCTGGAAAGAGTTGAAACAAGCTTCAGTGGCCCACGGAAACCTGTTGCCTGAGGAGAGGTCAGCAGAGGGGAAGAGGTCAAAGCAGGAGGAGATCCAGGGAGGAGCCGGGCTCTTCCTGATCAACCACCTATGCAGAAATAGGAGGGTCTGGGCTTGCCTGCAGCCTGCTGGGACTGAGCCATTTGGGGGCCTGTTAAAGGACTCCAAGGCATGGAAGTGTGTGAGGAGGCTGGGTGGGGCCGCATTTGTGGAGCCAAGGCAAGGAACTGCGCTCTCTCCCAGGACCCCACATCCAAAGTGCTGGGTGCACAGCCTAGGAGTGACAGCAGTTCTTGTTTTTCCTCTCCATTCTGCCTCAGCTAGGCCTGAGCCACCAAGAAGCAAGGAGACCGAAGAGGCAAAAGGACAGGAGCGGCAATAGCTCCGGGCTATCCGCTGGGTAAGTCCTGGCAGATCCCTAGGGCGGGTTAGCCGGGGTGGGAACGCGGGGCCAGCACCCCCATCTCCATGACCCTGATCAGCTAGGGCTGGCCCTTGTTTTTGTTGGTAGCTCTGCAGCTTGCTCCTCCCCACGTGCTGGCCTCCCCCGGCTGCCCTTCTTGACCTTGTGACTCCCCTGTGAGGTCTCCTTTCTTCCGGCTTGGAGAAGCAGCCAGGCGGGGAGGGCCGAGCAACAGGGAGGGAAGGCGAGGCGGGCGGAAAGGCTGAACCAATTGCAGCGTCTGCAAGGTGCAAAGCAATCAGCGGAGCCGCTGGTGAGCGGGGTCACTCAGTAGTGTGCGCATCAGGGTGAAATCCTTTCAGCTCTTCGCCAAACCCCTAGTGAAAGACAATCAGGCTCGCTGTCACCGAGCTAATTCTGTCGATATAAAAGCAGTAATGAAATTCACGGCAGGATTACCCTCTCCATCCAATGGGCCAGCGTCGTGGTGACATATCTCTCTTATTGCCCGAATGTAACACACCATCTAATTTACGTCGTGTAGCGAGCAGGAATGAAATGTTCATAAAGGATTGCTGCATCTCGTCACCTTAACTGCGGCCCGGGGCTCTGAGGCATCTGTCAGCGAGAGGAGCAGGAGGAGGGCGGGCGGGCGGGGCTCAGGGAGCAGCCGCCGGCGGCAGGGGCTTCCGTGGGCTGGTTGTTCCTTAATAGGGGGAAGTGGAGGCGAAGGGAGGTGGGATGGCAGGGCAGCCGCGGTGGCCGGGAGGGCGGGGGGTAGGGGGTGTTGCAGGAAGCAAGGATAAATAAGGGGAGGATAAAGTGGCCTGCAGGGAGCGTTTGGAAGATTGTGTAAGTCAGATGAGCTGGAGGAGCCTGTGAGGACCGGTGCGTGTGTCTGGGTGAGTTGGGAAGGATGAAGCTGGGCACTTCAGTGGGCAGGGACCTTGGGGGTGCCTGGCAGCCACTGGCAGCCCCTTCCATCCCCTACTTGTGGAAATGCAGCCTTCTATGAGGGGTGTCAGAACTGAACTCTCCAGTGAACAAGAAAGGAAACCTTTCGTAAAAGTGAACGAAAATGAGGAGCTGATGCCAGGAACCAGCATTACAAACTACCCCTCTCCCCAACTCTCACCTGTGCCCGCAGGACCCACCCATCAGCAAGTTCTTGACTCTCCCTTAAAGTGTTATTCTTACCTGTTCTCTCTGTCACCATCCAGCTGCCCCGCCCCCTCCCCCCACTCCACACAGACAGGGCTCAGTCCAAGGTCACTGCCATCTGTCGCTGGGAGAACACCATATCCTCCTGATTGATCACCCTCATGACTCAGCCATGTCACCACCACCATTTCTCAACTTAAAGCCCTGCAATGATGCCCCCTTGCTCTAGGGATAAAACCCAGAATGTTTCTCCCCTACTTGTTCGCCACATGTGCTCGGTTGCGAAGTGCAGTGTGTCTGCCTCTTCCTGTTGCCTGATTGCACTGTGTCCAACCCAGCCACCAAGGCTGTGCCCATGCTGTGTCCTCCGCTTGGCAGTAGAGTAACTGTAATGCTACCACTGTCACAGCCCCAGCCTGGCCTGAATTCCTGCTTTCACTTCAGATATCAGCTAAATTTTGCATCCCTACAAAAGCCTCCTGTGGCTGCTCATGCTGGGTTGGGTCTCTTCTGCCCTTGACCTCATCCACTCCCTTTGGTGCCTAAGTGATTGTAGCCTCTCTTCTCCAATTGGATTCTAAGCTCCATAAGGCCAGAGACCATATCTGTGTGACTCCCCGCTACATGCCCCGTACCTGGCACAGTACAACCGCACCTGGCACAGCACAGGATGGACTTCTTAGTGTTGAATGAAGGAAGAACTGCACAAGCATGACAGCACTGAAGACCTGTTCCTCCTGCCTGGCATTCATTTAACAGACGTTTCATGGTTGCCTTTTGTGTGCCAGGCACCATCCAAGTCACTGCAACCACAAAGCTAAGCAAGTGAAGACATGGTCTCCATTGTGAGAGGCCCATCACCCACAGAGATGAGGCAGAACAAACAACAAGGTGGCCACAGTGTGACCCCTGTCCTGTGCCACTCTGTCCCAGAGAAGAACCACACATTCAGCCACTGTCACCCACTAGAAATGGTGATCCTCTGGGATCCAGTAAAATTCTCCCCAAGCCTCTGCCTAACACAGCACAGACACCTCTGGGGGTTGGGGGGGGGAAATAGGAAAACTGGAATTGTCTGTTAGTGATAACAAGGGGGCATTTATTGAGTGTCAGCTGTTTGCCTAGTCCCCCCCTGCTATGGGATCCTCACCACAGCTGTGACACCTAGGTACACAAAGGAGACTGAAGCTTGCTAAACCTATGTGGCTTGTCCCAACAACACATCAGAGAGATCATTCCAATTTGTATGTCTTTGATTTTTTTTTTTTCTTGTCCAATGGCTGAAGTTCTGGCTAAAATGTCTAGGACTACATTGACTAACAGTGGTGAGAGTGGGCCTTCTTGTCTGGTTCCAGATCTTATGCAAATGCCTTCAACCTTTCCTTGTTCCATATGATGCAGGCTATGGGTTTTTCATTGCTTTGATTTGTGTTGCAAAACGATCCTTCCACATGCAAATTGATTACTTTTTTTAATTGTGAAAGGATTTTGTAATTTATTTTATTTTGATGATATTTGCATAGTTTATCAGGGTGGGAATGGTCGAGGATTAGGGGAAAGTGGAAAGACTTACTTTATTTGAAAGGCAGAGTTATAGAGAAAAGGACACACACACAAAGAGGTCTTCCATCCACCTGTTCACTCCCTAAAAGGCCCCAATGGCTGTGGCTGAGCCAATCTGAAGCACAAAACCAGGAACCTCTTCTGGTCTCCCATGTGGATTCAGGAGCCTCAGGACTTTAGGCATCTTCCACTGTTTTCCCCAGCCCATTAGCAGGGAGTTAGATCAGAAGTGGAGAAGCTGGGACATGAACCAGCACCCATGTGGGATACCAGGGCCTATGTGGGATGCCATCGCTTTAGGCAGAGGCTTAGCCTATTAGAACATGGTGCCATTCCAGCATTTTGCATTTTTATCAGGTGCTTTCTCTGCGACTTTGGAGAAAATCATGTGATTTTTATTCCTCAGTTTGTTAATGTGATTTATCTTGTCTGCTGATTAGCCTATGTTGGACCATCCCTGCATTGCAAGTATGAATCCCACCTGGTGCAGGTGAATGAGCTGTTATTTGCTTTAACTGACACAACTGAGAGGAGCTTCTTTGGGAAATCACTCAGCCAATGTTTAGCGATTACAGTTCAAGGTCAAGTAACCCCATTGCTGGGCACCTGGGAGGCTGCTCATGATGCGTGTGCTCATCTGTTGAGCCAGGGAGAGGAGACAGAGAATCTTGGCAGAACTCGAACTCAAAATAACTAGAACTTTGAGGAGAATCGCTTTCTGAGGGCACAACTCCAATGACCCAAATATCTCCCACAGGTCCCACATCCTGGTTGCTACAATGAAGTCAAGTCTCCACCCTTAACTCATCATCCATTAATGTGAAGACATGAATTTATGTATTGTCTATATTAGCTCCCTGCTAAAGTGCCTGTGAAGGCAGTAGAGGATGGGTCAAGGCCTTGGGCCCCTGCACCCATCTGGGCAACCCAGAAAAATCTCCTGCTCTTGACTCCTTGCTCCTGCCTGGCCCAGCTCCAGGCTCGAAGCCCTTTGGAGAGTGAGCCAGCAGATGGAAGATCTCTCTTTCTCTCTCTGCTTCTCTCTCTGTAACTCTTTCAAATAAAAAAAATAAATCCTTTAAACAAACGCTCATAGTTCAGGGGCATCTGCTGTTTGTGTGTGCACCCTCAGGTTCCCTCCCCATTGGCAGTGTGGGTGGTTGTTCCAGCAGTTAATTGCCTTTCCTGCTTGCCTCTATCCTTCAAACAGAATGTCCATGACCTTCCAACCGGATGTGCACAGGCTACAGGGTAGGACAACTTGCCATGAGTGGGTTTCCTCTGATTTTTGAGGAGAGGTCTACTCCCTGACAGAGGGAAACTTCTTTATCAAGGTGCATAGGGATGCATGGAGGATCATTCAGAGATAAAACTGCCTGGGACAGTGGCTTCTCAATTCCTGTCAGCTATTAACATTATTATTCGGCCTGGCACAGTAGTATAGTGGCTAAAGTCCTTGCCTTGCACGTGCCGGGATACCATATGGGTGCTGGTTTTAATCCTGGCAGCCCCACTTCCCATCCATCTTCCTGCTTGTGGCCTGGGAAGGCAGACGAAGATGGGTCAAAGCCTTGGAACCCTGCACCCACGTGGGAGATTTGGAAGAAGTTCCTGGCTCCCAGCTTCGGATCAGTGCAGCACTGGCCATTGCGCTCACTTGGGGAGTGAATCATTGGATGGAAGATCTTCCTCTCTGTATATCTTCTTTTCCAATAAAAATAAATAAAATGTTTTTTAAAAAACCCAAACATCATTATCACTCATGAGTCCTCCCTGACCAGAGTGCATTCCTCCTTCTCACAGCCCTGGGAGAACTGCCAGTACAATCACCTTGCTTCACCCCTGCCAGGAAGCCCTGGGAGGCCAGAAAGAATGTCCTAGAGTGAGAGGGTGCCAAGCTACTGTCACCCACAAATCTCCATGGGCAAAAAAACGTCCTACCACTCCTGGTGGGCAGGATTCACTCAAATTTTTTAAAGTCTTCATAAAATAAATATCAAGAGTCTCTTTGGACATTACATCCAAAGCCTTAAACTTCTAAGACACAAATAGTTCTGAGACACTCTTTCTCTCAAGCTAAAGCTAAGACCAGACTTGCTCCACAGAGAAGTACAGTTTCAGTCATAATCCTGACTGCTCTCCTTTGGCCCAGTGGTGACCAGATCTGCGACTGTGCCAGGAGCTGACGGTAAAGCCAGACCCACTTCTTCAGGCACAGCCAGACCCCAGGCACTGTGGGCAGCTACAGACATTTAGGAAGCCAGGCCAGGGAGACAGCGAATGAGAGCAAAGACACCAGTAGCCTTTGCAAAGAACCAGGGCTCGCCAGACCAAATGGCCCTTCCATTGGCGTATGGCTTTTGTTTTCAGAGTCTGTGTGAACTCTGCCCAGGGCTCTGTGCCAACAGGTATATTGTCAGGAAGTTTTATTTGATTGTGTTTGGGTAGGCAAGGACAGGAAGGGAAGGGAAGTTAATGACATGGGACAAACCATGAGAGATTCCAGTGATGAATTCAAAGTTGGAGTCCAACCCTGTCAATGTGTTTCTTTGATTTCCACATTTTCCTGCCTTCTTTATTCCTGCTCCCCCTCTCCCCCCGCCGTGTGCCCACACTGACATAAATGATACCTTGATGGCTATTTCAGCTGCAACCCTATATGTCCAGGGAAGCTGGAGCACCCCCGCCCAGCTGCCAGCCAGCTCTGATCTCCTAATCCCAAAGAACCAGCTGGTCAGAGTTCTCAGGGATGGCAGACCCCTAGTGTGAATTTGGCTTCTGTCTACCAAACAGACACAATCATGGTCAGATCCCTTAGCTCCTCTGTTGGCCTGAACAGTAGCCTCCCGCTTCCCCTGATGCATACCACCCCCAATGCTAATAGAAGCATCCTGAGTTTCCTGAACTTTCACCTTTTCACTCCCAACTACAATAGCCAGATTGAAATACAGGGCTTGTGAGCATTAGCTTGCTCTGGGGTGGGCTGGTCAACTCACTGCCATCCAGGATGTCGTTCAGTCCTCTGCCACAGGGAACGAGTCGGGATGGCTGGGGGCCGCTCAGCTGTGCTGCTGTGCAAGCCACTGTGACAAGAGGAGAATACAACTTACCAGCCTCCTGGGCTTGGCTGAGGGTTTGGTGAAGTATCTGCTGCTAACTGTGTCCACAGAAAACACTGACCAAGCACCCTACTCCCCTGGAGTCTGTGACGACAGCAAGGGACTTTCTAGCACATAGAGAAAACCAAGAGAAGACCAAATTAGTCTCAAACTGGAGACTAATTGATGATTTGAACAAGTAGGCATAAATTCCTGTTAAGTATGGGTCAACTCCCTTGCTCTCCGGGCCCTCCCACAGCCAGACACTTGATTTGGTGGACACTGCCTGCTTGGTGCCACTAAATTCTCTGATAATCTGTGGGGATATGTAATTATGCTGTGGTTAGTGATTGCTAAGTAAACCTTTGGTGTAGTTACCATGTAAGTCAACGGTATTTACAGGATATTTTCTCTGCCTGTAACTCAAAGCCTTACCGAAACAAATTGGAATTGCCTTCTGGAGGCCGTTGTTATAAATTACAGACCCAACATCTGTCCACATCTGCAGTGTCTAGACAGCCTGTCTCAGCAATGAGAGAGGAGAGACAAACGGGGAGAGCAAGGGAGACGGGAGGAGTGGCAGAGGAGAGTCTCAGATTCTCACAGTTTTTCTCCTAAGGGGTTCACCCCTTTACAGGCTGGGCTGCTTCTGCAACAGACTTGAATTATCAGCGGCAGTGCCAATGCCAGATCCAGGGAGCTGGGGCATCCTCATGGATATGCTGGCAGCACAGCTGCTCTGCCCTCTCCATTCCTACCTCACCTCCGTACCCCATGAGCTCTCCAGGGTGGCAGTGTGGGGCTGGGAAGATGAAGCCAACACATTCAGACACTGGCTGCAGCGAGATCTGGAGAGTTGTGGCTTTGGCAAACTTGCCTCAGACCCCTTCCCGTTCCCTGGCTCTCACCCACACTGGTTCACCCTTTCCAGGTGGAGGGAGACATTCATCTACCTACCTTTCCTGTGGTCCCTCTCCTACACCCATGATAAGGAGCCTGCCCGTCAGCTGAGTGATTGTATTTTTTTACAGTTCCTAGCACAAACCTTCTCATTTATATGTAAAGCAGCCATTAGTCATAGCTCCGTTCCCACACACTGCCTGATGTACAATCACATTTTGCCGCGGATGAATCTTTCCACACAGCTGCTCTGCTATGAATAATCCGTCTCCAAGCCCATAAATCAGAAAAAAATCATGCACCTCGTTCGCCTGATCCTTACACAAAGTCATATATTTTACATGAGGACGAGCTAAATATTCATGAGTCTTAAAGGCTTTTTTCATAGGCACTTGTTGGGGTTGCCTCCTACTATTGGGGGATACCAAGGTTGTGTTCAGGGGAACCAGGGATTTTAGTCAGGAAGCAGAGAAGCAAGAGAGGAAGAGAGAGAGGGAGAGGGAGAGAGAGAGGGAGAGAGGGAGAGGGGGAGGGAGGGAGAGAGGGAGATAGTGTGTGTGTGTGTGTGTGTGTGTGTGTGTGTGTGTAAGAGACAGAGGGAAAAAGAGAGATTGATTGAGATTCCAAGCTTATTTCTTACTCCAGGAGTCATGTGGGACAAAGGATGCTCATGTGAGTCTTAAAAACATGATAAATCCTTGTTTACCTGCGCTCCCATTCTGCTGAAAGCCATGAATATTGCTTCTCAGATCTTCAAGGTCGTTTCCTGAACCTTTGCCCTCTGACCTGCGGAGCAATGAATTTGGCCCTTCTCCGTGTAGGGAGGTGGCTGGAAGCCCCACTGGGACTTGATGCCAGCCATCTTGTGGTGAGGGAGGGGGGCAGTGGGGACATCAGCGGATGTAGAGGAACCACTATGCTGCTGTCAGGATCGCTGGCCCCCAGCAGCTCCCAGGATCTGCCTGCCGTGCACCCCGTTCCTGTCTCAGAGACTTTCTCCCCCTCCACTTCACCTCTGCCTTAGGTGTCTCCTTCCACGCACCCTCATAGCCTACTGGCCTCAGCCCCACACTCTCCTCTTTCTACTGCTTCTTCTCGGACGCTCCCCCACTCCGCTGTGCTCTGCTGTGAATCCTCTCTCTGCAACACAGCTTAGTGTCTCTCTGCCTCCCACACAACCCAAACTCTGGCCACTCCAAGAAGCCTCCCTCTTCTAACAGAGGAGGCAGGGCCACTTGTCTGACTGTGCAGGTCCCACACTGCTGCCTTCGCCAGCTGACCCACTCATCACACCAACCCTGCAGCTGGCGGGTGCTTATTCATTTCACTCCAGCGCGCTCGGCATTTGTCTCTGTGTTCAGTGGCGCTGTCTGTCTGACTCATTAATGTTGTGGTCTGGAGTGGTGCTGCTGATGTGTCCTCACTTCCCTTGGAAGGGCAGAAGATTCTTCTTCCTGAATTTCACTGACAATGTGAAGAATGGGTTTCTGGGGTAGAGACTTCTCAGGTGGAGCTCAGGATGAGGAAGCACACCTAAATCCTGAAACCCTCTTGGCTCTTAGACAGAAATGAGAGCACCTTGAGTTCCAAAAAGTATCCTCAGGTGACAGATTACATCAAACAATCACGGTACCTCCATGGGTAATTTTTATGGGAAAATCACTTCTCTGTTTGACAGGTGGGCAAACTGAGGCATAACCTTGGCCAATTCCTATCTCAAAGCCAAGTTAAGAGAGATGACAGTTGCAGTTACACCTGAATTGACTTATAATTTTGTCTCTGAACATCAAATTTTTACACCAACCTCCAGGGTCAAAGGCCGGGGTGAAAGTCATCTCCATTTCTAAGTCCCAAGAGCTGACCTGTTGTTTTTCTACTCCTCCTCTTCCTGTCAACCCACTTTGGCTAATGTTCATAAAAAATTAAGTCGGAGAACTGCCAGAGAGGGGGAAAAAGTCCAAACTATCACAGATGGCAGATTGGAGAATTTAATTTAAAATCATTCTTTATTATCCAAAATATTAAAATTAAAGCTATAATGCCCAAAGGAAAACACAGATTAAAACCCCAATGTTTCACAACCTTTTCCTCAGGGGGTCCCTGAAACCCTGAGTGAAAGCGCTTTTGAGAAGAAAGCGGAGTGCGGGGAGCAAAGAGCCAGCTGTAGATCATAGAGCCAGACGCTCTCTGACTGACCCGATCGGCTTCCCTTAAAGCCAAACACCCACTGCTTCATATGCAATTAATGATTGCCCTGGCAAATTAAAGTGCATCAAGTCATCGCAGGCATCGCTGAATGAGAAGACACACAGCAGTCACAGGTACCTCATTGCTGGCATCTACATAATGATATTACCAGGCTAATATAGACAGTGAAATTTCATTCTGCAAAACACCATGCACTAAATATTTATCTTCATAAAAGGGCTAAGCAAGAAAAAGTCCGCATGCTAGCGCTAGACTCCCCATTTATCTGGAAGAGCCTGATGGCTCATTTGCTGGGATCTGTGGTTGGGGGTGAAGCACATCCATCAGTCAAGTGTCAGTTGCATCCCAGTGTTCCTGTCCACTGACTTCATCCTTCCAAAGGGGCTCACTGGTGGACTTGGGGATGTAGATGGTGCTCAAGGGAGAGCAAAGCCCTTCTTGAAGATATCAACACAGAAAAGCAAGTCCCTGTGTGGGTCAAGACCAAAAGGCTGTAAGCAAATGTTTGCTCCCCTCCTTTAGGTGTAGAAAACCAAACCCAGGAGAGGGAGCAGAGCTTGCGCCCATTATCCTTTATACATTCTAAATTCCTGGCTACAGAGACTAGGGTACTGCAAAAAGGTCCTGGAAAATGGAATTAAAAGGCTTTTTTGATGTAAAAATTTTTTGAAATGCTTGCATACTTTTTTGTTATATATGTGTATTTCATTGGAAATGCAGTTTTACAGAGAGAAGGAGAGACAGAAAGATCTTCCTTCTACTTTTTCATGCCCCAAATGGCCACAATGGCTGAAACTGAGCTGATCTGAAGCTAGGAGCAAGGAGTTTCTTCCAGGTCTCCCGCATGGATGCAGGGTCCCAAATACTTGAGCCATCCTCCACTGCTTTTCCAGGCCACAAGCAAGGAGCTTGATTGGAAGTGGGACAGACAGGACATGAACTAATGCCTACATGGAAATCCAGTGCTTGGAAGTAAAGAATTAACCAGTTGAGCCATTGTGTCAGCCCTTGTAATACATAGTTTGCATTAAATTTTTTGAAGAACCCTTGTATAGTTCTGACTTAAGAAGTCACCAGGCTTGAAATGTAACACTGAGGAACAGGGCTGTCCACATAATCCTTACTTAATAAACTGGGCCCAGTGAGGTGGCCTTGCAGCTAAAGTCCTCGCCTTGAACGCACCAGGATCCCATATGGGCACTGGTTCTAATCCCGGCAGCTCCACTTCCCATCCAGCTCCCTGCTTGTGGCCTGGGAAAGCAGTTGAGGACGGCCCAAAGCCTTGGGACCCTGCACCCACGTGGGAGACCTGAAAGAGCTCCTGACTCTGGCTTTGGATTAGTTCAGCTCCAGCTGTTGCGGTCACTTGGGGAGTGAACCAGTGGATGGAAGATTTTTCTCTATATATCTCCCTCTCTCTGTATATCTGCTTTTCAACATAAATAAATAAATAAATAAATAAATAAATAAATAAATAAATAAAATCTTAAAAAAAAAAAAAGAAATAAAGAAAGAAACTACATCTTGAAGGAGTTCAACAACTGACCCAGGGATTAAACCGGATTTTCATTGTGGAATCTGGTCCTGTGTTCTTCACCACAAAGCTAGGGAAGACTGCTGAAGGGTTCAACGAGTAGGGTCTACATGGCTTTCAACAGCAGGGTGTACCTTCTGATTTCAACTAGAAATGGACTATTAGCATGAGAGTCTCTAGCCCCTCTCCTCACAGGAGACACTGTGCTTGTGAATGGATTCATATCTTGCTTAAGAGTTTGGATTAGGTCTCTCCAAGTCATTTTGGATCTTGTGAGACTAGACTGATTGTGGCAAGATCAGATTATTTTACTGATTTATTCTTAATTTTTTCCCATCTACTTGAAAGGCAGAGTGCAGAGATATTTGGCCTTAATCTTACTCAACAGCATCTCACAAGCACTCGGAATATTGGACCACACGGAGGAGTAGGGAACTGTTCTGTTCCTCAGATTGTGGTTGGGATGACAATCGTGAAATGCCAAAGCTGTGGCTAAGTGGGGCTTATTTCCACTAAAACTCATTGAGGTCAAACGTTTGAGATAATGTCAGGAGGTGATTAGGTCATGGAGACACTGTGCTTGTGAATGGATTCATATCTCGCTTAAGAGTTTGGATTAGGTCTCTCCAAGTCATTTTGGATCTTATGGGACTAGACTGATTATGGCAAGATCAGGTTATTTCACTGATTTATTCTTAATTTTTTTTCCCATCTACTTGAAAGGCAGAGTGCAGAGAAAGGTGAGAGAGGAAATTCTACCCACTGGTTCACTCACCAAATGCCAGCAAAAGCCGGAGCTGGGCCAAGTTGAAACCAGGAACCAAGAACCCCATCCAGGTAGGTACAGGTGGATGGCAGGACCCAAGCACTTGAATTATCATCTGCTGCCTCTCAGGATGCATTAATAGGAAGTTGATCAGAATTGCCATGGCTGGAGTAGTGTGATGCAGGATGAGGCTCTCAGTATAAGTCAACCAGATATAGCCACTCAAGCTTAGAACCATGAATCGAAATGAACCTGATATAAATTACCCAACTTTGGGTATTTTCCCATAGCAACACAAAATGGGCTAATAGCATCCAGAATTACTGAAACTGGTACCAGTTATAAACAAAGCCTTTACAGTATCTAAGCAAACCTAAGCTTGTCACCATGGCACGCAGACCCCCACTAATCTGGCCCTAGACCACATGTACCTACCAACTGGACTTTTTCCACCTTTGTTCTAAGTCACCCTGGTCCCCATCTCACTTGCACTTTCCTCTCTAACCCCTCTCCTCACACCATACTTGTGTTTGACTTTTACCCATCTGTCTCTTCCTTTCCTTCTCCCTTTCTTTTTAATGTAATTTTTATTTAAGTGTAATATACATGCAGAAAAGTACACAGAGTAATAAGGTTACAGCTCAATGAATTTTTTCAAAATGAATACATGCATGTAGCCAGCATGGAGTCTCTTTTCAAACACAAATTTGACTAAATAGCACTGAACAGTAATTTTAGTCTTTTGTTAACGGGGCAACAAAAAAGGGGAGCTTCCACCATACATCACTCCTTAAGGACTTCTCCTGGTGGAAGTTTCTCCCCCATGAAATCTCGCTCCCTCTTCCCTTGCACATAAGCCTAGGAGCCCCTAGACTGCGGTGCTGGAGAGATAGCCAGGAGAGGATGAACAGGTCCCTGCCTTGGTGGCCCTGACAGTCTCAAGGGGGCATAGAGCAAGCACATGATCAACCACCGTAATGAACGCTCCTAAGGTACTACTGTGCCCCAGGAGTGAGAAAAAGCCAGCAGGAGTGAAGAACCAGGTGTCCCAGGGGGCAGGAGAGGCCTGGTACAGCCGCCCCCACCCCCGCAGTTGGGGGACAAGAGGGAGGGACAGAAACTTGGCTCAAGGGAGGATCTTTCTCCTCCACTTCTGGCGGCCTCTTTACAGCGAGCCCCTCCACTCTTCAGCTTCTTTTCTGCCAGCAGCTTGCTTCCCTGGGTAAGGCTTCAATCACACAAAGCCCAGTGCTTCCATGAGGTCGAGACTGGGGAAAGAATGGGGCCTGGCACTTGAAAATTTCCCTTTTTTATCAACTCACTTTTTAGAAATTATTTGAGAGAGAGAGAGTACTCATCCTTTGGCTCACTCCCCGAATGCCCCCAACAGGACTTGAACCTAGTCACTCACACACAACTATCTCAATCTTTTTTGTCAAACACTAAAAATGTTTTATTAACAATTATCACGCATATGCATTGGGTACAGTGTGACAGTTCTTTCCTGTCTTTGTGCTTCTCAAGCATTTTAAAAAATTTATTTGAGGATTTAACAGTTTTTAACAGTTGGCTATATTCACTTTGGATGCAGATATTATATACATACATGTTATGTTTTTGGAAACAGGGATGTTGATGTGACATAATGTGGGGTCCATGACAGTGATCAGTAAGAAAGAAGGGGATCTTGTCATGTAGATAGTGTAATTTTGTGAAAATATTTGAAACTATGTATCAAATAATAAGACGTCCACACAATTTTCCCCAAGTGTGTTAAAAAATATTTATGTATTTATTGAAAGAATTACAGAGAGTGAGAGGAAAAGAGATATTTCACTGGCTCATTTCCCAAGTGGCCACAGTGGCAAGAGCTGGGTTAGATGGAAGCCAAGAGCCAGGAGCTTCATCTGAGTCTCCCACTTGAGTGCAGGGGCCCAAGCACTTAGGCCATCCTCTGCTGCTTTTCTTGGGCCATTAGCAGGGAGTTGGATTGTAAGTGGAGCAGCTGGAACTTGAACTGATAGCTATACAGGATTCCTGTGTTATGGGTGACAGCTTTACCCACTGTGCCACAATGCCAGCCCCAATTGCTCCCAATTTAATGACCAAGTCAAGCCTATTTCCCTCTTGCCAGCTTTCTGAAACAACCCGTGTCCTCGGTGAAGTTGGCCTGAACTCAGTCTGCCAGGAGCCTGGACACTGCTTCCTTTCTTTACTTTCTCACTCTCATCTCTGGGCCAATCACAGAGGAACTCTGTTTAGGAGCTCAGAGGTTCAGAATGAAGGCACTCCACGATTGTGGCAACTATGCAGCTTTGTCCCTCAAGCAACACTGACACAGCTGCCCTGGGCTTGAGTGACCTGGCTGCCAGCCAGCCATTCAGGTTGTCTCCCAGTTCTGATAAGTTGAGTATAAATGTTTCCCTGCTCCTCTACAAAGACACTGGCCCGTTCAGGAGCAGCCCCTTGGCTTTCCTCCTGCCTGTGTGAGGTCTTACACCCTATCATCCTACTGGGATGATGATCCTTCTGCTTGCCTCTTTTCTCTCTTTCCTTTTCCTTCCCCTTTAGATATTTATTTGAATGAAACAGAAAGATCGTCCATCTGTTGGTTCACTCTCCAAATCGTCACACAGTGAGGGCCGGGGTCAGGCAGAAGCCTTAAGTTAGGACCTCCATCTGACTGTTCCACGTGGGAGGCTGGGACACAAGTATTTGAGCCATCACCCATTGCTTTAGTAGGGAGCTAGACTGGAAGAGGAGTTAGGATTCAAACTAGTGCTCATTCAGAACGCCTGTAGGGCTGAGCCCCTATGTCGGCTCCGTCTCTCTTTCCCACCTCCACCCCAACTCCATTCTCAGACCCTTGTCCTCTAACCCTGTCCCCCATGGTATAGCTCCTTGTCTAAAGAACTCCCTCTGGGGCCGGCGTGTTGGCCTAGTGGCCAAAGTCTTCACCTTGAACACACTGGGATTCCCCCATATGGGTGCCGATTCTCTGTCTCTCCTCCTCTCTATAGATCTGACTTTGCAATAAAAATAAATAAATCTTTAAAAAAAAGAAGAAGAACTCTCTGGCCCAACGCGGTAGCCTAGCGGCTAAAGTCCTTATCTTGAACGCACTGGGATCCCAAATGGGCACCAGTTTTAATCCCAGCAACCCTGCTTCCCATCCAGCTCCCTGCTTGTGGCTTGGGAAAGCAGTCGAGGACGGCTCAAAGCCTTGGGATCTTGCACCCACATGGGAGACCCAAAAGAGGCTCCTGGTTTCGGATTGGCTCAGCTCCAGCTGTTGCAGCCACTCACTTGGGGAGTGAATCATCGGACAAAAGATCTTCCTTTCTGTCTCTCCTCCTATCTTATATCTGACTTTCCAATAAGGAAATAATAATAATAATAATAATAATAATAATAATAAAAGAACTCCCTCAGTTCCATCCTCAGACAAGTCAAATGAGTTTCATTTGCATTTGGGCCAGTGAGAAAGACACTTTCAGGCTCTTAAAATCCATGATGGAAGGGACAATCACTGTGGAACTCCAAGAAGTCTGTCCTGTGTGCCCAAGTACTTACGGCCATGCTCCACTACTTTCCCATCCGCCTTCCTGCTCATTTGTTTGGAGGCAGTAGGTGAGAGCTGAAATGCTAAGTCTCTGCCACCCAGGTGGAGGACCCAAATGGAGCTCCTGGCTTTGCTCTGATCCAGTTGCAGTTATTGTGGGCACTTGAGGGACATAACAGAAGGATATCTACAAGGAACCTTTGGATAGGCCATGGATGGTGTCAAAGTGATGTTCCAAGAGCAGTCACTAGGATCCCCTACTTTCAGCTCCTGCCATCTGTCTCCGAGATCTACTGACTGCTTTCTGTTCTCACTACTTCCTTCGCTCAGGCTGGCATTTTCTCTCCCATGAAGATTATAGCAACCTCATAATCCTTTTCTAACTCCAGCTGTGCTCCATTCTCGTCTATTCTCTGCCCTGGGCTCCAAGTGATTTTCTTTTTCTTTTTCTTTTTTTTGCCCTGTCCTCCTCCCAAGTGATATTCTAAAAATACATATCTAGCTATATTGCAGCCCTGCTTAATTTTTTCTGTAGTTTCCTACAGCCCTTGGGGAAAAAGTCCAAATGCCTTAATTTAGCTTACATGTTGGGGTGAAAGTCAAATCATTGTAGGGCCAGTAAGGGACAGGCACAGCTAGTATACTTGCCCAGTGTATGCTGGCTCAGGAATGGCTCCCCCACAGAACATCACCTGGTCCCCAGCAGTCTCTACTAGGGTCACTCCTCCCTTGAAGGTCTTGAAAGTCATGTAGCCTTATTTTGGTCCCGGACACTCATCAATACTGCAGTCACCTCTGCCTGAATACTCCAGCCTGGGTCCCCAGCACCACTACAGCACCTTCTCTCTGGCCCACAGAGCTGCCCTGAAGGGTAGGTAAGGATGGGCTTGGTCTGCCACAATGGGAGCAACTATTAAGGCAACAGTAATTTAGACTGCAGTTCTCGGTTAATTGTGTCTCCTTCAGGGACTGCTGTTGTGGCTGCTGTTTGCAATGCTAACATCCCATGTCAATCCGAGTCTAGCTGCTCACCTTCTGATCCAGCTGCTTGATTTTGTGCTTGGGAAAGCAGTGGAATATGGTCCAAGAACTTGGGCCCCTACTACTCATGTGGCAGACTTGGATAGAATTCCTGTCTTCTGGCTTTGACTTGGCCCAGCCCCAACCGTGGTGACCATTTGGGGAGTAAATTAGTGGATGGAAGATCTCTTTCTTTGTATCTCTTCCTTTCTCTCTGTTACTCTTTCAAATAAGTTAACGTACTGAATCAAGATGGCAGAATAGGGTAAGGACACGTTTAAACAAACAGAGAAACATTTAATCAGGATGAAGCAGAGAGGACACATTCCAGGAAATAGTAGAGGACAGAACAGCAGAGGGGTACCTGGAGACTGACAGACACAGGAAAGCAGCAGACACAATGGTGTGGTGTTGCAGCGACTGATACTCCAGCAGCATTCAGCTAATGGCGATCTGAACTCCACCAGCAGCCAGAACTCCACCAGCAACCAGGTGGGAAGGGACTTTCACTGGGAGCTTAGGAAGTGAACCCAGACAAAGAACTGTCCATCCTGCTGGTCCTTTTGATTTGACCAGGAGCAGAGACAGAGCAGCAGATCCCAGACGGGCAGTGTGTAAACAGGGTGGATTTCACAGCTCAGTCAGCCCCCTAGAGCCGAATCGGGTGCCATTTTGCCTAAGGAGGCAAAGACAAGGGAAAGGACTGAGCATACACTGAGCTGGGAGTGAACTCATTTCTGACTCAGTGAACTTCATCAATGTGGCATTCTACAGGTAACAAGACAGGTCTGGGTAGCCCTCAGACCTGACGATCAGCAAGTCAAGAACTTTAGTAGTGGTACGTCAGGCGCCATTTTGTACACTGTGGCAAAAGCTTTAGGACTGTAGGGGACAACAGTGAACTGCACAGGTGCTGAACTCTCGAGAACTCACTGAGTTCAGTGGTCTGCAGAAACAGAAGAACAGTAAACTTCCTTTGGGACTAGGGAGAGGAGCTTTTTCTGGTCCTTACTTAGTTCCAACTTTGGATCCCCACCCTCTCTTGCAATGACTATCAGGGTCACTCCGGAGCCCACCCCCCCCCACCAAAAAAAGTTAGAATAGAGAAATACAAGGAAAGCTTAGAACCAGACAGAAAACAGTCAGCGTGGATCTACATATACCTTACTAGGTAGGACACAAAGATTAGTTACTCCACACTAGGGTATTGAAGATTTCTCTGCACACCCCTCCTAAAACTGTTCTGCACCTCAACTGTTGACAAATGCCTTGTTAGATTTATAAGTCAGTTTAGACTATCCTAAAATCTGCCAAGCTCAGCAAAATTAAGCTTCAACACTATAAACTGCTAAATACTAAAATGAAAATAGACATGAGACAGCTGAATAGTACCCTATAGCCACATTAAGGTGTATAGCAGTCCATTCTGTGTATAAGCAAAAATTGAAATGTCAATGAATTAGTCTCATTATGTGGTTAAGAGCTTGCATTGTTTTAACATATTGATTACTCAATACCATGTCAATTAATTCCATGTAAATGTAATGTTGTAAATTGTTGTTGATGTTGTGCTGGGGCTTTCAATTGATCGGGATGATATTTTGCCAGTTCTACCTTCAGACCAGAAATGGTCTCCCCAAGAAACTGTTGAATTTATCTGGACAATAAGATGCTGGACGCTATGATTAGTATATGTTTGCAAAGAAAGAATATTGACTTAATTTGAACCGTAATACTACAACAAGGTGGAGGAATCCACCATGGGGGGAAGGCACGGGGAGGGGTTGAGGAAATCCCAGAGCCTATGAAACTGTGTCACATAATGCAATGTAATTAATTTTTTAAAAAAAAGGATAAAAGTCTTAGGCCCAGTACAATGGTTTAATTGACTAATCCTCCCTCTGCAAGCACCACATTCCGTATTTTAGACCCCACACGATTTTACCTCCTCTGAGTCCTGACTTCTTCAAGGCTTTCTGCTTCGTGCCTCTCTGTCTCTCTTTTAAAGATTTATTTATTTTTATTGGAAAGGCAGATGTATAAAGATAAGGAGGGACAGAGAGAAAGATCTTCTGTCTGTTTTCATTGTTTTTATTATTTGACTTTCCAAATGGCCGCAACGGTCAGAGTTGAGTTGATCCAAAGCTTAGAACCAGGAGCCTCCTCCTTGTCTCTCACGCGGGTGCAGGGTCCCAGTGCATTGGGCCATCCTCGACTGCCTTCCCAGGCCACAAGCAGGGAGCTGGATGGGAAGTGGAGCTACTGGGACTAGAACTGGCGTCCACATGGGATCCTCGTGCGTTCAAGGCGAGGACTTTAGCCGCTGGGCCCCAGACAAAGGAATTTAAACCAAGCTAAAGAGATAAGTGAGTCATAAAAGGGCTGAGCCTGGAGGAAATGTGATGAAAATCTAAAACAGTGTATCAGATAAGTTGGAAGGACACTGGAGTTCAGGATCTAGAATGAAAGTGGTTTTGGTAAGCCAAGCAACAAAACAGAATCCAGAAAAAATATCATTGGAAGTGGGGACTGGAAGAGACGCAGGACAGATTGCTGGTCAAAAACAGACACTAATAGGTGAGAACGAATCCAAGGGTTGTCTGAGGTCTTGAACAGGAGGTTAGGGGAAGGAAGGAAGCCCAGTGGTAATGTTGCAGAGTGCCAGAGAGATAATGCCAGACAAGTTCAGGATGTATTAAGGAGTCTTTATTAACCACGTTTGGTGATAAAAATACCCACTAGAAATTAGCAAATGAAAACCAGTGGCAATCCTGTCTGAATTGAAACCCTGAGAAGAACAAATGGTCATTACCATGAAACCCATCTATTAAACTGAAGACCTATGTTCCAGCTTCCCCAGCAACATAAATTATCCTAAGGACATGCAGCAAATAACCTGAACACACTTACAAAGCTGCAAACATGCGCCTTTCCTTGGCTTTTCTGCCCACATTCTGTTACTGCTAGGCCTCATCTCTCCTGAAACTCTGGAAAATACACAAATTAGAAATACAAAGCATGTTAGCATTAACATCTTTACTGTCTCACCCAAGCAGTGAACAGAGGGTGAGGAATAAAAAAAAAACCAAGGGGCCATGCTCAGGGACTACCTCTCCCGGGAGTCTGTAAACATGAAGCCAGGGAGCAAGAAGATACTGGGAAGGCCAAGAGTCGGAGTGCTAGAGCGATGGAAGTACGTGACCAAAAGAGCAAGCCCTTTCATGGGCTGTTATGGGGCCTTGTTTGGGAATTGGTTAGGCAACAACATAATATCACCCCCTCTCAGGTCCCAGGTAATGATAGGTGAGCATCACAGGTGAGTATAAAGGACCACATAGATAGGGGAAGTGTGACTTTCAAGCTCATAACCTTGAATTAACTGTTTGGGATCACAACAGCAGCTGGGGTTTCTCATGCTAGGAGTCCATTCTCCAGGACATTGGAGCTTTAATGTTCCAGTGATTCCTCCCAGAGTAACTGTTACAAACAGGCTTACCGGTGCACACATATTGCCAGAGACCTTTCTTTTCCAGATGACAAAAGGCCGGGAGGTTGGTGCTATGGCTTAACTGGCAAATCCTCTTCTGCAACTGCCATCATCCATATGGCCAACAGTTCATGTCCTGGCTGCTCTACTTTCCACCCAATTTCCTGCTTATGGCCTGGGAAAGCGGTGAAAGATGGCCCAAAGCCTGTGGATCCTGCACCCATGTGGGAGACCCGGAAGAGGCTCCTGGCTCCTGAGCTCAGATCAGCTCAGCTTTGTATAATGTGGCCATCTGGGGAGTGAAAAAATAGATGGAAGATCTTTCTCTGTTTCTCCTTCTCTCTGTAAATCTGCCTTTCCAATAAAAATAAATAAATCTTTTAAAAAAGTTTCTTGAGTGGTTTTGATGGTTCTGAGACGTTGGTGGCTTCCTTGCACCAACAACATCTAAGGATGTTGTTGAGGAAAACTTTCCAAGGTCTATTGGCTGACCAAGTCCACCTCAGTGCATCCACAGATCCTGACACTTGCTACAGAGCTTGAAGCGCCGTTTTTTGAGATAGTGTTGGCACAAAGTTACATGTTTACTACTTTTTGATAGAAAAAAATGCACAAAACAGTTTACAATGGAGGTTTCTCCTGTCAGTGCAATAGCATTTTCTGAAAATATTTAGAAGTTTGGCTAAATTCTGATACACTGAACAAGCCTATGCTGTTTCTAGCCTAACTTCAGTTTCTTTTTCTTTCTCCATAGACCCAATTTCCAAACTAAATTCATATTGTCCCTTTAAGGGCCAAAGAAAATACTTACTGTTTCACCTGCTGGGTGGCCATCGCAGCTATCATAGTCCACCACTGAAGGCCTTTTCTAAGCACTTGTTTGACCTTCAGGGCACAGGGTTAGCTGTATCAGCCTAAGCTTTCCGCGTTCTAAACACCAAACATTTCCTGAGCCTCATTTTATCCGCCTGAGTTTAACTGTGCGGGAGAAAGGGTTTCCTGAGGGTAGAGTGGACAACAGTTTAGGAGGACCTTGAAATTCTGCATTGACCTGAATGCTGGAGTGAGGTGCTCAGTGGCTTAGCACCCTTGGGTCACCATTTTCCGTAGACGCTAGATATATAATATTTGGAGACATGCACCACTCTAAAATCACAGTTAGGGAGGCTCGATGCCTCATGAGTTCTCTCACAGCATCTCCTTGCATTTCAGCTACAGGTGAGGGGCTGATCGCCATCTTGATATAAATGCCGGGCAAGCAGCCACTGGCGTCGCTCGGTAACCACGGAGACAACCATACCCCTCCCGCTTCGCATCCTTAAGAGACTAGAAACTACTTTTCCCATTAGTCGATTTCCTCTACAGGACCGCGAGCTGTCTAGGTTTGGCTTGTCTGCAGGCGCGACCCTGCCGCAGTGAACTGCGGGAGTTGAGGTTCGCGGCACGGCCTCACCTTCTTGTTGAGGGAGCCTGCCGGACTACAAATCCCGTGAAGCAGTGTAAAACGCATGCGTGCGGAGCGGCTGATACTCCTTGGCCCCTCCCTCCTCGCTCGTGCCTGAAAGATAAGAGAGGGCGGGGGGAAGGAAGAGGAGGCGGGATTCGGGAGCTGCGTTGGCTGCGGCCTGGCTCTAAAGGGGCGGCCCCGGCGGGGAGCAGACCCAGAGGCCTCGGCGATTATGGACCCGGCCGAGGCGGTACTGCAGGAGAAAGCGCTCAAGTTTATGGTAAGGAGACGGTGCAGGCGGGGGAACGTCCGAGGCAGTGGCGTTGACGGAGCCGCTGAGCGCCGAGCTGGGCCGTACGCCCACTGCCAGAGGGGGCAGCGGGACCCTGGACCAAAGCCAGCGGCGGGGGCGACACAGAGGGACGGAGCAGAGCTAAGGGAGGAGGCTGGGGGCTGTGGAGGGGATCCAGAGGTGGGGGCAGCAGCTCCGCCATCTTGTGGATGAGAAGCCAAGTGACAGCGGGAGCTTCATCGAGGAGAGGGGTCTCCCGGCGGCGCGCGGGGCCCTGGAGGGAAAGGGGCGTGGGGACAGTAACCGAAGAGCTGTGGAAGCCCTGTGGAGACACGGCAAGGGGCCGCTGGCAGGGCCTTCGCAGGGTCGGGTGACGGGTAAGGCCCGGGCGAGGAGGTGCAATTCTCAGTGGGGAAGGGGAGCTCGGGATAGAGGGAAGACGGAGATGATGGGGGTAGGGTGGGAGCGAGTAGGGCCCGATGCAGATGGGTGCGAGGTTTGGAGTTTTGCAGAACTAGGCGTGGGAAACATAACCTTTGCCATTGATGGCAAATCCCATCTTGGCCAAAGTAATGTTGTCAAACTCTGGAAGGGGCGAGATCTTAACTTTGTGGTAGATGAGGGCAAGGACCTTGAGTGACAACCGGTGGAGAGGCAGGGGTTGTTGACTGTGAAGCAATCATCAAAAAAAGTAGTCTATACTCCCCAAGGAGAGGCTAAGTATTCTTGCTTTAGTGAGGGCGAGGTGATGAGGCAGTAAGAGGCAGATTGCCAGAGAAACATGGATACAGGATATCCATTAGGATGGAGCAGAGCTTGGAGCTAAGTTAAGAGGCAGGAAAATGTGGGATTCAGATGCTGTATCATTTTCTAGAGAGGGACAGCCATGGGAATTACAGTTGTTGCAAAGACCCATAGGAAGTGGTGAGGTCAGTGGAGAAATTCAGGAGATGAAAAGTGGAGGGGCTAGAGTGTAAGGCAAGGAGATACATCAGGATGGGAGGATGTCCATCAGTGTCTAGCCAATGAGTTGGGGTTTGTGGGTGTGTTTGAACTCCTTGTTTACTTTGTATCACACTTTTTGTTATGCTTGTGTTTGGCAAATTTGTATAGTTTGATATTTGATGCTTTTAATCTGATGGTTCTTGTATATCCTAGGTGTAAAATCAGACTTTGTGATTGCAACTATACTTTCATAGATGGCTTGAGGGATGTTGATAAGGATTGGTACTTAAGTTTTTCAGAAGTAATTGTAATCTACCATTCCAAATCCTATCCCTTTGTCAAATAGTTTTGTAACTTTGCCTGAAATACAATACCAAAATTAAATAAGCTTAAATACTAATGTGATTGAATTTAGACTTTAAACTACCATTTCTTTTAGAGGTCTATTTATTTTTATTGGAAAGGCAGACTTAGGGAAGCAGAGAAAGATTTTTCATCCGCTGATTTACTCCCCAAATACTGCAGTGGGTGAAGCCCAAGCAGGGATCTGGATGGGAAGTGGAGCAGCCAGGACATGAACTGGTGCCTTTATGGGATCTCAGTGCTTGCAAGGGCAAGACGAGCCAATTTAACTGTCGCATCTGGCCCAAACTGCCCTGTTTGTAAGAAGATTTTTTTGGAAAGACTGGTTAAATTTACTAAAGCTGTACTTACAATTTTTGGTTAGTACTTTTAAGAACACTAAAATTCAAGTGTGACCCCAGCTCGGTAGGCTGATGGCAAACTTCCTTGTGAGGGGAGTGATCCAGACGATGGAAGATCCTTCTGCCCTCCTCTCTGAATCTGTCTTTCCAACAACAAAAAAAAAATTAAAAAAAAAATTAAAAAGAAAGAAAAAATGTGTTCACTGTCCAACAGTGGCACACTTGGTGCATGGAGCTGATAATCAAACACATGGACTACTGATTGGTGGCTTTTATGGATTGAGGGTATATCTCTTTGTTTTACTTGTTTTTGTAGGAAAGTCAGAATCACACAAAAAGGAGAGACAAAGACCTTCCATCTGTGGTCACTTCTCAAGTGGCTGCAACAGCCAGAGCTGAGCTGATCTGAAGCCAGGAGCCTGGAGCCTCTTCCAGGTCTCCCACATAAGGTGCAGGGTTCCAAGGCTTTGGTCCATCCTCAACTGCTTTCCCAGGCCACAAGCAGGGAGCTGGATGGGAAGTGGAGCAGCTGGAACATGAACCCATGGCCATAAGGGATCCCAGTGCATACAAGGCAAGGACTTCAGTCACTGCCAGTACCTTGGTACCTCACAAGGCCCTCTCTGTTTTGTAAACTCTCTGTCTCTCCTGCTCTTTGAATCTGTCTTTACAACAACATCACCCCCCCCCCAAAAAAAACCCCAAAAAACAAAACAAAACAAAACAGAAAACAAAAATAGTCTCTAGTTTAAAAAAAGTTCAAGTGCATCATGAACAGAATTCCACTGAGCCAGATGGTTCTTGAATTTAAGCCTAATGTTCAGATTTTAAAATGTGAAGAACACTTGCTTTTTTTTTTAATTTTGGAAGTGAAAATTAAAAATCCATTTCCAGATTCATGTCAGAAAGGTGGCAAGTTCTTATTTTTGTTTGCCTGCTTACTTAATGCTAATTATGAAATTTGCTTAAAATGTCAGTAAAAGATAGATATTGTCACAACTATATTCATTTCTACATTAACATACTGCTTTTACTAGGACCTTTATGAAACGATAAAATCTTACTAAGGTGACTGCTAAATTCAAAGTTCTCTTTAATTCCTGTGTGGTCTTGATATAATGGAATGTGTATCCTTAAAGATTTATTTATTTTTATTTGTAAAGTAAATTTACAAAGAAAGAGAAGGATCCTGATCTGCTTGGTTCACTCCCCAAATGGCCAGAGCTGACCCGGAACTGAGCTGCTCAGAAGCCAAGTGCTTCCTCTGGGTCTTCCACGTGGTCTGCAGGGGCTCAAGGATTTGAGCCGTTCTCCACTGCTTTCCCAGGCCATAAGCAGGGAACTGGATCTTAAATGAAGCAAGCAGGATTCAGCCGGCACCCATGAGCGATGCTGGTGCCACAAAGCAAAGGATTAGCTGGCTACAAGAATGTAATGACTCCAGAATGTTTATTTTCGAGAAGCAAATAAATGATAAGAAAATAGTAATTTAAGTAACCTATATGCTTATGTTTGCAATTCAGCTTCAGCATGTCTTCCTGGACCTATCTTACTATTTCCTTAGTCAAAAAAAGTATGAAACTCAGCCCAGCATGGTGGCATAGTGGCTAAAGTCCTTGCCTTGAACACACCGTGATCCCATATGGGCGCTGGTTCTATCCCAGCGGCCCCGCTTCCCTACAAGCTCCCTGCTTGTGGCCTGGGAAAGCAGTTGAGGACGGCCCAATGCCTTGGGATCCTGCACCTGTGAGGGAGACCTGGAAGAGGCTCCAGGCTCCTTGGCTTCGGATTAGCTCAGCTCAAGCTGTTGCAGCCACTTGGGGAGTGAATCATCGGACGGAAGGTCTTTCTCTCTGCTGTCTTTCATCTTCTCTGTATATCTGAATTTCCAATGAAAAGAAATCTTTTAAAAAATTAAAAACAAAAAGACAGTAAAAGGCCAGTGTTTGTAAAGCCTCTGTTGGTGATGCTGGCATCCCATATAGATGCTGATTCAAGCCCCAGATGCTCCAGTTCTGAACCAGCTCCCTGCTAATGGCCTAGGAAAAGCAGCTGGAGATGGCCCAAGTGCATTGGCCTCTGCCACCCTTGTGGGAGACAGGGAAGAAGCTCCTGGCAGCAGGTTTGACCTGGCCTGGCTTTGACCGTTGTGGTCATCTGGGGAGTGAACCCAGCGGATTGAGGAGCTCCGTCTCGTCCTTTCTTTCTGTAATTCTTTCAAATATTAAAGAAAGATTTTGAAAATATTAAAAATTGATAAGTATGCTTTTGTCTAGCCAGTTCAAAAGCCAAGTGGAGGAACACTTGAATAAAATAGTTTTAGGACATGTAAGAGGTTTTATTTGTTTGTTTGTTTTTGTATGAGCTGATGGATCAGTGAAGCAGTATAAAAAGAAACAAGTCAGCACTTAGTAGCTTAAACATTCATGATTTCCTCAAATCTGATGCGTTTTTTAAGTTTTACTTGATGTGGGCAAGGGTGCCAACAAAGCGGGAATTTCAGAGTGCTGGCCCCAGGCTGAGAGTTCACCTAGGGCTAAAGGCCTTCAGTTGTGCATCCAGGCCTCTCTATGTGATTGCTGGAATTTCCTTCAAGTGTGCTAGCTGGGTTTTGAGAAATATTCTATGAGACAAGAAGTAGGAACTGCCAGTCCTTGCAAGTCCTGCGTTTGGAAGTCTAAAAATGTCTCTTATGGTCAAAGCCAGTCAAGCTAACTCATAGTCAAAGGGAGGGAAAATAGCTTCTACTATTAATGTGAAGAGTAATGTACATAAACAGGAGGTGGGAGCTGTGGGAAGCAGTCTTTTGAGACTACTATCAGTGCTATTCTAGTGGGGTGTTCAAGCCAAAATACAAATGAGATTAGCCAGATTTGTGGGTAATGGTGCTAGGACTCGTTGGGAGGTATTGTTCTTATTTTTATTTTTTTGAAAGACAGAGGGGACAAAGCCAGAGACACAGAGAAATCTTCCATCTGCTAATTTCACTCCTAAGTGCCTGCAAGAGTCAGTGCTGGGCTAGGCTGAAGCCAGGAGCCTGGAACACAATCTAGGTCTCCCATGTGCGTGACAGGGACCCAAGTACTTGAGCCATCACCTGCTGCTTTTTTTTTTTTAAAAGATTTATTCAGTTTATTACAAAGTCAGATATACAGAGAGAGGAGGAGAGACAGAGAGGAAGATCTTCCGTCCGATGATTCACTCCCCAAGTGAGCCGCAATGGCCAGTGCGCGCCGATCCGAAGCCGGGAACCAGGAACCTCTTCCGGGTCTCCCACGCGGGTGCAGTGTCCCAATGCATTGGGCCATCCTCGACTGCTTTCCCAGGCCACAAGCAGGGAGCTGGATGGGAAGTGGAGCTGCCAGGACTAGAACCAGCGCCCATATGGGATCCCGGGGCTTTCAAGGTGAGGACTTTAGCCACTAGGCCACGCTGCCGGGCCCACCTGCTGCTTTTCAAGGTGTACATTAGCAGGAAGCTGGAGTCAAAGGGGAGTGGATTGGCTGGAACTGAAATCCAGGTATGGGATGTGAGCATCCCAGATGGTGTCTTAACCCCTGCACCAAATACCCACCCCAGCCACTAACAGATCTGCATGACAGGCTACTAGTGAATTAATGTGAGTCAATAACTGACATTATTTGGGAAATTTGGGTATTGCTTTTTAAAATAAATCTTCTAATTTTTCACAGTTGATTCTAATTTAGCTCAGTGAGATTGATTGCTAGCTTTTTGTGGACCTCTGAAACCAGCTCTTTATTTGCCAGTTTCTGTACATCCTTAATCTATTTGTAATTTAAATTAACTTTGATTTTTTCTGGATACTCTAATGTAGATATTAGGTATGAAATTATAAATTAGTGATAATTTGTGTTGCTTTTTGTTTGTGTTTATAATAGCTACATATAAGAAATTATTTAAAGTGAGTAATTTCATACAGAATAAAAATTCTGTTCTGATGTCATACACTGCCAAATTTAAAAAAATGAACTTGTAAATGAGACCATTTGTTGGTCTATATTATTTCTACGCCATTTAAACCCTGAAAAAAAAAGCAGATATATGTATGTATATACGTATATATATATATATTTTTTTTCTTTTGCTAAAGGGAGACATTATGTAAGATCATGGGTCATCTTTAGGTAAAATTTATGGTCAGTGGCATTATAATCTTAAAAAAGAAAGGTGAAGTGGGGCCCCTGTGCGGTAGTCTAGCAGCCAGAAGTCCTCACCTTGCACACGCCGGGATCCTGCATCTTATGTGGGAGACCTGGAAGAGTCTCTGGGCTCCTGGCTTCAGATCAGCTCGGCTCTGGCTGTTGCGGCCACCTGGAGAGTGAATCATCGGATGGAAGATCTTCCTCTCTGTCTCTCCGCCTCTCTGTATATCTGACTTTGCAATAAAAACAAAAAATAAGCAAGCAAACAAAACCAAGGGATAAGTGAGAATGAAGGAAAAAATACTTGTGATATTAAAATGTGTTGAAGTCTCCTTTCTGCTAAAATGTTAAGATGGTACGATTCTTCCTCTGTGTGCTTAGTGAGATTTTGTGCAGAGTAACAGCTCAGTCAATAAGCAGGAGCCTCCTCTTTCATTAATAAGTCTGTTCCAGCATCTAAAATTGTCAGGGGAGGGGGAGAAATCTCTATGGGAAGAGGCCATTGGGCTGGAACAGTTTCAGCTAGTATTCCACAAGATTCACCTTGTGCTTAGGGACTCTGGATAATTAGAATAGATGGAAATATTCACCTTAGTTTCCAAAACCCAATTGAGACAAAACTGGAACATTTTTTTAATGATTTTTTTTTATTTATTTATTTTAAAGATTTATTCATTTTACTACAGCTAGATATACACAGAGGAGGAGAGACAGAGAGGAAGATCTTCCGTCCGATGATTCACTCCCCAAGTGAGCCGCAATGGCCAGTGCGCGCCGATCCGAAGCCGGGAACCTGGAACCTCCTCCGGGTCTCCCACGCGGGTGCAGGGTCCCAATGCACTGGGCCATCCTCGACTGCTTTCCCAGGCCACAAGCAGGGAGCTGGATGGGAAGTGGAGCTGCCGGGACTAGAACCGGCGCCCATATGGGATCCCGGGACTTTCAAGGCGAGGACTGTAGCCGCTAGACCACGCCTCCGGGCCCTAATGATTTATTTATTTATTTATTTGAAAGAGTTTACAGAGAAAGAGAGTTTTGCCATCCTCTGATTTACTCCCCAAGTAGCTTCAATGGCTGAGGCTGGATGAGGCCAAAGTCAGGAGCTTCTTCCAGGTCTCCCACATGGGTGCAGGGGCTCAGGCACGTGGGCCGTCTTTTGTTGTTTTCCCAGGCACGTAAACATTGAACTGCATCGGGGTGCCTGGGATTCAAACATTGCCCATATGGGATGCTGGCCCCAGAATAGAAACATTTTATGAAAGACATGAAAGTAGAATAGATACTGAAATTGGTGTTGAACTAAGAATATGACTTACAAGGCAGTGCCATCCTAGTTGCTGAATTGCCTTCATATGTGACTATGACTGTGGTTTGGGGACCAAGAGAGCAAAAAGCTCCGTAGCTGGGGGAGATTTCCTTTATGGCTAACGTGAACCTTTCATATGAACATTGCCAAAGCATTTTTATTTATTTGAGAGACGAGAAAGAGAGAAATCTCTTATGCTGATTCATGTCCCCTGGGCTAGGCTGAAGTCAGGAGCCAGAAACTCAATCGAGGTCACCTAACTGGCTGCCAGAGACCCAAGAACTTGAACCTTCACCTGCTCCCTCCCAGGATGTGTTTTAATAAGAAGTTGGAATCAGAAGAGCTAGGACTGGACCCGGTTGGGGTGGCCCAGTTTTGGGTGTCCTAAGTGGCTTTTTTTTTTTTTAAAAAAAGAAAAGATTTGTTTATTTTTATTGCAAAGTCAGATATACAGAGAGGAAGATCTTCCATCTGATAATTTACTCCCCAAGTGGCCACCATGGCCAGAAGCTGCGCCGGTCCAAAGCCAGGAGCCCAGAGCCTCTTCTGGGTCTCCCACGCGGGTGCAGGGTCCCAAGCTTTGGGCTATCCTTAACTGCTTTCTCAGGCCACAAGCTGGGTGCTGGATGACATCTTAATTGTTAGGTCAAACATTCACAGGTGATCTTTTGATCTTTCTTTCTCTTTGACTGTCTCTTCAAGGTGTCCTTGCCCAGAGGTTTATGACCTGACATGAAGCCAGGTCAGTAATAGGAAAACTGAGTAAAAGTGAGGTTATTTTATTATTATTTTTTAATGATTTTATTTTTATTGGAAAGGCCGATATACAGAGAGGAGGAGAGACAGAGAGGAAGATCTTCCATCTGATGGTTCACTCCCCAAGCAGCTGCAACAGCTGGAGCTGAGCCAATTCAAAGCCAGGAGCTTCTTCCAGGTCTCCCATGCAGGTACAGGATCCCAAAACTTTGGGCCGTCCTCAACTGCATTCCCAGGCCATAGGCAGGGAGCTGGATGGGAAGCGGGGCCGCCAGGATTGGAACCGGCGCCCATATGGGATCCTGGCACGTTCAAGGCGAGGACTTTAGCCACTACGCAATCGCGCCAGGCCTGAAGTGAGGTTATTTTTTGTTCATACAGCCTTGAATAGTGAATAGCTGTTACTTAGTATTTGCTGTGTGCTGTTCTAAGTCCTTTACATGTATTATTTAATTCTCCCAGTAATCCTGTGAGATAAATGAAGTACCATTATTGTCCCTGTTTTCATTTTAGGAAACTAATTCCAGTGAGGTTTAGTCCTAATCAGGGTCATTGTGCTAGGAAGGAACCTGATGTTACACCTGGGCAGCAGACTTGAGAGCCTCACTATAGTGTATTTGATTCTTGAAGATCAAGAAACAGTGACAATCTCCTAACTATTCAGGTACTGTCCAAGGGGAAATGTTGCTGTCCAGGTCTTCACATCGATTTCCTGGTCATCTCAGTTGTGGATGAAATCCAGTGAGGCTTCACCAGTTGTTAGTGTCATTGTAACTGTTAGTGATCACCATTTAATAAAGAACCACAAGATCATCACTGGCATCTAATAATACATATTCTCAGTGAATTTGTGCATTTGCTGGTTATGAATGATCTAGACTTGATGTCATTGGACTTCTCAGGAGCTGATCTTTCAGGACTGTTCCACATGTTATTCTGGAACTCAGAACAGGCAAGACTTCAATCAAAGCTCTTCTTAAAGTCATAGCAAAAGTGCAAGAGAACAAGCCAGTGTGTTCAGTGCCTTTAGATCACTGGTTGTATCAGAGCTGTTGATTTTCTGTTGATCAAAGTAAGTCATGTGGTTAGGCTTAACGTCAAGTAGGAAGGAGTAGTTTTCTTAATAATTGTTACAGTAATAATCTATTAATAGCCTGGTAAGATGATAGAATAAGATGCTTACTGTGAACTGGACTTTTCTTTCTTTTAAGATTTATTCATTTGTATTTAAAAGACTGAGAGAGAAAGACAAATGCCCAGTGGCCGTAACAGCTAGAAATGGACCAGTCTGAAGCCAGGAGCCATGAACTCCTGGGTCTCCCCATATGAGTATAGGGCCTCAGGGGTGTGTGCCATCCTCTGGTGTTCTCCCAGACAATCAGAAGGAAGCTAAATGGGAAGTGGAACAGTCCAGACGCAACATTAATGTCCATATGGGATGGAGATGCTGAAGCAGAGGTTTAACTTGTAACCCCAGGGCTCTGGTTTCTGTGAGAAGTCTTGTGCTTGCTTTTTGGTTTCCACTGATGGTGCCATCCTAACTAGCAGTTTCTTATTTTAGTGACTGAGCAAAGCTTGTTGGTGGGATACTGCTAGTCACAATTTAATACAGTAGATGTCTTTGGATCTTGTATAGTGATATTATGAAAAGTTCAGCAGTATCACAGTGTAGTTCTGTCTTTGGGAAGGTTAAGGTTGATGTCACTTCAATGGCATTTGGAACAGAATTTGAACTGTAATAGAATTTGTAACAAGGTCATACATATGCCCTGACAACTCTCTTGGCAGCAGGTTTAGAGCTTTGCAATCCTTTCTCCGCAATTAACAGTAAGGTTACAGAGTTCTGGTGCTGATATTTTAGGTATCTTGGGAAATTCAAGCTTTCATTGAGAAGTCATGGAGGCAGACATCCAATACTGTAGGTTGTGGATACATTTTTTGGTAGCACTTATGCACATAAAACCATACTTGCAGGGAATGTGACACAAAATTATTAATGTGTTGGTTGTAAGCTGTTGGATGATCGATAATATTTCAAAATATATAATGGCATTTGAAAATGTGTTAGAAAGTATCATTAGGTGATTTTTCTTGTTTAATTCTTTAATGCTTTTCATATTTTTACAGCAAATATGTGTCAGAAAAATTAAAACTTTGTGAAAATGTATGTGTATATATGCATGCATATATAAAAGATTTATATGAAAGAGTTAGAGAAAGGTCTTCCATTCACTGGGTCATTCCCCAGATGGCCACTAGCTGGGTCTAGGCCAGGATCAGGCTAAAGCCAGGAGTCCAGAGCTTCTTCCTGGTCTCCCACATGGGTGCAGAGATCTAAGGACTTGAATCGTCTTCTGCTGCTTTCCCAGGCACATTGTCAGGGAGCTGGATTGGAAGTAGAGCTGCCAGGACTTGAATTGGCACCCATATGCGATGCTAGCACTGTAGGCAGTAGCTTAAACTGTTATATATACAGTGCTGGCTCCAGTTTGTGTATTTATGAGAGATGTAACTTAAATGTTGGCCTCTTGTCTGGGGACTAAAGTTTAGTAAGTGTGGTGGCCCTGGGCTGGTAGTGGGTCTTTGAACAGAGACCTCAATGCTAGAATAAGTTTTGTATGTCTTTTATTTTTAAGATTTGTTTTTTTTTTTTAAAGATTTATTCATTTTATTGCAGCCAGATATACACAGAGGAGGAGAGACAGAGAGGAAGATCTTCCGTCCGATGATTCACTCCCCAAGTGAGCCGCAATGGCCAGTGCGCGCCGATCCAAAGCCGGGAACCAGGAACCTCCTCCGGGTCTCCCACGCGGGTGCAGTGTCCCAATGCACTGGGCCGTCCTCGACTGCTTTCCCAGGCCACAAGCAGGGAGCTGGATGGGAAGTGGAGCTGCCGGGATTAGAACCGGCGCTCATATGGGATCCCGGGGCTTTCAAGGCGAGGACTTTAGCCACTAGGCCACGCCGCCAGGCCCAAGATTTGTTTTTATTATTATTTTTTTTATTGGAAAGTCAAATATACAGAGAGGAGGAAAGACTGAGAGGAAGATCTTCCGTCCATTGTTTCACTGCCCAAGTGGCTGCAACAGCCAGAGCTGAGCTGATCTGAAGCCAGGAGCCAGGAACCTCTTCCAGGTCTCCCACATGGTTTCAGGGTCCCAAAGTTTTGGGCCATCCTTCACTGCTTTCCAGGCTACAGACAGGGAGGTGGATGGGAAACAGCGTTGCCAGGATTAGAACCAGCACTCATATGAGATCTTGGCATGTGCAAGGCGAAGACTTTACCGCAAAGCTACCACATGGAGTTTTGTAAGGTGTTTTTTTAGCTTTAAAGCAAAATTCATTAGAAAAGCTGAGAAAAGGAGTTCTCATCCTAGTGACGGTAGAGGGTTTTGAAATAGAAAGGACCCCTACCTCCTGCCATAGTGGCAGGAGGAGGAAAGAGAAAGGAGTTTTGTAAGTCTTATTTAACTTAACAGGGAACTCCTTTTTCCTTTTCCTATTCAATTCATTTTTAAGTTATAAATTGCTATGCATAAGTAAAGTGTTATTTGCTAATTTGCATCATAAAATCCTTGTATGTATCAGAGGTGTTCTTAGAAATTCAGAGCTATATGACCCTAAGTACTAATAGAACACTGTGTATTATTGCTTAATAGCACTTACAGTGAAGTCTAGAAAGACCCCAGGACTGACAGAATGAAGGGGAAGCCATGATAATTGACAGATGGTGTGATTTGATTTACAGAAACTGAGTGGCTGGTCTGAAGACAGTAAGTTGTCTCTATTGTTATGTACTGAGTTATTTACCCTCCTCTTCTCACTGCTGTGCTTGACTTGTCTTTAAGAAGAACAAAAGTGAGTCGTCACTGAGTGCAGGATGAAGATACAAAATCAAACTTCCAGAACTTATTGTCACAGTCTAGTGAGACAGATGGTTAAGGCACGCTTTGATAAATATGAGAATGGAGGCACAAAGTGCTACAGTAGGAAAGATTGCAACTGAGTTATAACTGGAGAGGTCTTTGGAAGCTTTGTGGGAGAAAACTTTTCCTTGAATTTTAGGAATTACATTTTGACAGAGTGTCTGAGGGGGGTAGTTCAAGAAGAGAAAATACATTGGATAAAATCTGGATCAGGAAGCAGACGGCCACAGGTTGAGTTACAGATAAGCAGGTACGGCTTAAACCCATGATGCATGGCAGAGAAGAAAAAAAGATGGGGGAAGTCTCCAGCAGAAATTGTAGTGTACTCAGTGTTTATGCAAGCTTTTTTTGAGGGAGAGGGGGAGTCAAAAGTAAAAAAAAAATATGCAAACCTTAGATACACAACTGATTGAATTTTAACATGTCTTTTTATTTTTAATTTTTTTAAGATGTATTTATTTGTATTGGAAAGGGAGATTTACGGAGAGAAGATACAGAAAGATTTTCCATCAGTTAGTTCATTCTCCATGTGACCACAATGGCCTGTGCTGAGCTCCTAATCTGGGAACCAGGAGCAGCTTCTTTTGTGCAGGTGCAGGGTTCCAAGGCTTTTGGCAACCCTCTGCTGCTTTTCCAAACCACAAGCAGGGAGCTGGAAGGCAAGTAGAGCAGCCGGGACATGAACTGGCCCCTATGTGGGATCTCAGCACTTGATGGGGAGGGTTAACTATTTCAGCTACTGCACCAGACCCTTAATATATTTCCTGTTTTTTAGATTTATTCATTTTTGTTGGAAAGGCAGATATACAGAGAGGAGGAGGGACAGAGAGGAAGATCCTCCGACCGATGATTCACTCTCCAAGTGAGCGCAACAGCTGGTGCTGTCTCGATCCGGAGCCAGGAGCCAGGAGCTAGGAACCTCTTCCAGGTCTCCCACATGAGTGCAAGGTCCCAAGGCTTTGAGCCATCCTCAACTGCTTTCCCAGACCACAAGCAGGGAGCTGGATGGGAAGTGGAGCTGGTGGGATTAGAACCGGCGCCCATATGGGATCCCGGGGAGTTCAAGGCGAGGACTTTAGCCGCTAGGCCACGCTGCCGGGCCCTATCATTTATTCTTTAATGTCTATCATCTTTTGTGTCACATTATTTTTAGGAAGATTTTGTTTGTTGTGTAGAATTCCATTGTGAGAGTATACTTCAGATTTTACTGAGGTTATTTTTGATGAACGTTTGGGTTATTTCCATGTTTCAGCTATTTTAAATTGTGCTGTTGAGTAATCTTATATATATATATATATATTTTTTTTTTTTTTTAAGATTTTTATTGTAAATTAAGAAAATACAGAGAGGAAGATCTTCCATCTGATGATTCACTCCTCAAGTGGCTACAGCTGCTGGAGCTGCGCAGATCGAAAGCCAGGAGCCCAGAGCTTCTTCTGGGTCTCCCACATGGGTGCAGAATCCCAAGGCATTGGACCTACCTCAGTTGCTTTCCCAGGCCACAAGCATGGAGCTGAAAGGGAAGCAAGGCTGCCAGGATACGAACCGGTACCCATATGGGATCCAGCATGTGCAATTTGAGGACTTTAGACGCTAGGCTACTGCGCTGGGCCCATTCATATATGTTCTTGATCATACGTACATATAGATGTGTGCTTCAGAGAGGAATTGCTAGGGGCTGGTGTGTGAAAATGTTCAGCTTCACTTCTGCCTTTAGCAATGTATGAGAATTGCAGGTTTTGCTGCCTGTTTTTGCAACACTTGCTCAACAGCCTTTTTCTGTGTAGCTATTCCAGTAGTGACTGTACTGTCTCACTTTTAATTTGCATTTGCTTAATGACTGCTGTGAACTAGCACCTTGAAGGTTTATTGGCTGTTTATAGACATCCTCTTTTTTGGACTAAGTAAGTAAGTAAGTCTTGGCCAATTTTTCCTGTTGGATTGTATGCTTTTTCTTACTGATTTGTTTCTCAAATTTATGAATATTGCATACCTTCTTCAAATATGGTGTACTTATAGAAACAGAATATAAGTTTTCTGACTTTTTCATTTAAGGGATCAATAAAAGCATTCAAAACATTGTACTATATATACCAAGTTCAGAGCGTTAGCGTGTATCCCTATGCACCAGTACATTACAGAAGTATTACTGTTAGCACCATCTCTGTAAAAGAGAGAGTACTTTAATATTAAAGAAGTAGAAAGGATAAAACTTAATAATATGGAAAAGGGGAGGGTCTGGTGTAATGGCTCAATGGCTAAATCCTCGCCTTGCAAGCGCCAGAATCCTGTGTGGACACTGTTTCGTGTCTTGGCTGCTCCACTTCCCTTCCAGCTCCCTGACTTGGGCCTGGTAAGCAGCCGAAGATGGCCCGAAGGCTCGAGAAATATGTAGCAGTAAGGGTTATTTTTTTTTAATTTAATTTTTTAAAAGATTTATTTATTTTTATTGGAAAGGCTGATATATGGAGAGGAGAGACAGCAGAGAGGAAGATCTTCCGTCTGATGATTCACTGCCCAAGTGACTGCAACAGCCGGAGCTGAGCTGTTCTGAAGCCAGGAGCCAGGAGGTTTTTCTGGGTCTCCCACACTGGTGCAGGGTCCCCAAGCTTTGGGCCATCCTCAACTGCTTTCCCAGGCCACAAGCAGAAAGCTGGATGGGAACTGGAACTGCCAGGATTAGAACCGGCATCCATATGAGATCCTGGCATGTTTAGGGCGAGGACTTTAACCACTACACTATCATGCCTGGCCCAAAAATTTAATTTTTAACATTGGCAAAGTTTTATTTCTTTTCTCTTCCCTGTTCTTGCCACACTGGTTCTAGGGACTGCCCTTCCCCCACCCACTGTGGAAGCAGCCCCAGCAGTGTGCCCCTCTCCCCCCATTATGGATGTGGCTCATGGTCTTTTAATTCTGGGCACGGCATTCAGATTGGTGTTTCCCAACTACAAGATGGAAAATTTGCTGGAGAGAATCAGATTTCTTTCTTTCTTTCTTTCTTTGTATAGTTTTGTAATGTTTCCGTAGTTGAGAGGGGTGAGGGTCTCTGTTTAGGGTGAGGAGAGTTGAAGTCTGGAGGAAAGTGGTTGGGACAGATGTTTCAATTTTTTTCTTCTCCAGTATGTCTGCATGGGGTGGGGAGAGGAGCTGCTCCTTGCTATCAGCCTACACCAGCAAACAGGCATGGAATAACAGCCATTTGATGATGCCTTAGAGACCCCGCCTGATGTGAGGAAGAGTGTTCCAATGATGTTATTTGAATGGTTTTGATAGTTTTAAGACATCGTGTGCTTTGTTGCACTGGGGTTAAGAAAAATTTTTGAAGGTCTTGGTTGACCCAAACTACCTTAGTGCATCCGCATGCCCAGGAACATGTTATATAAGCTTGGGCAGGGGAGTGGGCCAATCTGGACATACTGGTAACTGCACAGGCATGAGCAACCTTGACCAGTCTGATGTGCTGCCAGCCCTGGCTCTCATGGGTAGTTGCAGCCTAGAAGGGGAGTTAAGGTTCTAATCAATTTCATGGAGATTACCAGGGATGGGTTTGATGTAGTTATATGGGGCTCCTAAATGTGTTTGACAGAGGCAGCAAAAAGCATTTGATACCACGTGAGAATTCAACCCACTGTCATTTGCTTTCAAGATGAGGAAGAGAGCTGTGAACTGGGGGATATGAGCACCTCAAAGATGGATCGTTGGGCCGTCTTCTGCTGCTTTTCCAGGTGCATTAGCCAGGAGCTGGATGGGAAGTGAAGCAGCCTGGAGTCGAATGGGGTATCCATTAGGGATTCTGGCTCAGCAGGTGGTAGCTTTACTTGCCATAACAAAGGGCTGCCTCCACTTTCTTTCTTTCTTTTTTTTCTTAATATTTGCTTATTTTCATTGGAAAGGTAGATTTACAGAGAAGAAGAGAGAAAGATCTTCAATATGCCATTTGGGTTCAGTCCTCAAATGGCGCAGGAGCTTCTTCCAGGTTTCCCATTTGGGTACAGAGTCCCAAGGCTTTGAGCCATCCTCTACTGCTTTTCCAGACCATAAGCAGGGAGCTGGATGGCAAGTGGAGCAACCGGGACACAAACCAGCACCCATAAAGGATGCCTACAGATCGAGGATTAGCTAATTGAATCATCACGCTACCCAGGACCTGTGTTTCAGTGTAGTTTTAAAATGTATATTCAGTCCATTAGAATTCATACTAAAAGATCTACTGAGACTTTGATTTAAATATGGAATAAATTATACTATGAAGCTTGCATAAGCCACTACATTTTTTTTCCAAGGAAGCTTCTTTAAATGGTTTCGTTAAGTGTAGGAATGTTCTGATGATTATCTTTTTAATTAAAATGAGAAATCTTTGTTTAAAGTGGCATTCTTTTTTTACAGCCTGTTACAGTCTCTGTAACAATCATTTCTTAAGTCTGAACGTTTTATTTCCAGGAATTCATTTATATAAAACCATGTTTAGACTTAATTAAGGAACAATTCTTACAAAGCTTGTAAATAGCCAGGAAAAAAGGGACGGAAAATAAAACTGACATTCACATTTACCAAAATGATTGTTACAAGGTATGTAATAAGCTATAAAAATACAATAAAGCCCCTTTTTATAAGAGTTCATATTTTTTGATCCTTGTTTTCAAAGGTATTTAAGAAAAATATCAAAGCTCTGGAAAGTAACATCTGTTTTGCTGAGTGAACTAGTGATAACTTTTTTTGTTGATAGCTGACAATCCCAAAGTTGTACCTGTCTTGTTAGTATGGTTTCTTTGAAATCGGTTTAGGTAGGGATGTAAGCTTTACCTGGTACCACAGTGAAAACAAGATGTGATTTTTCTTTTGATTCTGTATTCCAGGAGTCACAAATTGCTTAACATGAGTCTTGATTTTCCTTATTGGAAAAGCATATATAATAGTACCTATTTTTTTTAAAAGATTTATTCATTTTATTACAGCCAGATATACACAGAGGAGGAGAGACAGAGAGGAAGATCTTCCATCTGATGATTCACTTCCCCAGGTGAGCCGCAACGGGCCGGTGTGCGCAGATCCAAAGCCGGGAACCTGGAACCTCTTCCGGGTCTCCCACGCGGGTGCAGGGTCCCAATGCATTGGGCCATCCTCAACTGCTTTCCCAGGCCACAAGCAGGGAGCTGGATGGGAAGTGGAGCTGCCGGGATTAGAACAGGTGACCATATGGGATCCTGGGGCTTTCAAGGCAAGGACTTTAGCCGCTGGGCCACGCTGCCGGGCCAATAATAGTACCTATTTTAAAATATATATATGTTTATTTATTTTTATTGCAAAGATACATTTCCAGAGAGAAGGAAAGTGGCCTCAGTGGCCAGAGCTGAGCCAATCAGAAGCCAGGAACTTCTTCCGGGTCCCACACAGGTGTATTTAGTGGATTTTCCCACTGGGATGGGAGGAGTGCAAGTACTTGGGCCATCTACTGCCACCTTCCCAGGCACATTAGCAGGGAGTTGGATTGGAACTAGAGCAAAAAAAAGGAACTCAAACTGGCATTCATGAGATTCTGGTGTTGTAGAACTTAACATACTATGCCACAATGCTGACCTAGAGTCTGGGGCAGTTTTATTTGTCTAATTTTTCATGATTTTTTTTTCAGCTTAAAAAATTTCAGTAGTGGCTGTGTGTTGTGGTGCAATGAGTTGGGTCATTTCGTGGGACACTGGCATGTTATATCTTATTTTGCCAAAAAAAAGTTTTAAAGATTTGTTTCTTTGAAAGGTACAGTAGTGGAGAAGAAAGCTCATCCACCAATTCACTCTCTAAGTACCCACAACAGCAGGGGGAGTCTCATATGGGGAGTAAGAATTCCGTTATTTAAGCTCTCATCTGCTGCCTCACAGGCGTCTAAGAAGGAGGCTGGGATAGAGACTGAAGCTGTGACTTCAGTCCAGGCCCTTCCATATGAAATGTGAGTGTTCCAAGTGGCAGTTTAGATAGTGTGAGTTTCTATTTGAATTTTAAGTATTTTAATTAATGGAGTTTCATTTTTTACTTCGCTTTTAAAAAAATCTATGAACTTCATTGTTTTTGTTACATTGGAAAATAAAGAAAAAAATGAACACTTTGCCATTCTTATGCAACCTTTTAGTTTTAAAAACACTTTTTTTTCTTTTCTTTTCTTTCCTTCCTTCCTTGTTTATTTATCTATTAATTGAGAGGCAGATTTACAGAGAGAGGAGAGACGCAGAGGATCTTCCATCTGCTGGCTTACTCCTCAACTGGCTGCATCGGCTAGAACTGAGCCAACCCAGAGCCAGAAACCAGGAACTTCTGGGCCACCCATGTGGATGCAGGGTCCTAAGGTTTTATGCCATCTTCCACTGCTTTCCCAGGCCATAAACAGGTTGCTGGATGGGAAAGTGAAACAGCCAAGATTAGAACTTATGCCCATATGGGATGCTGGTGTTGCAAGATAGAAGATTAGCCAGTTGAGCCACTGTGCTGGTCTCTAAGCTTTGAAGTTTAATATACTGTCCAGTACACTACATTTTCTTTTCCAAACACACCTTAAGGGGATAAATCAGACCACTTTAATTTTATACTTTTTCAATCTTGGTAACAAACTATTTTCATGCTTGAAGTAAATGTAAAAATGGTTTATTCACCATTTAGAATTTTTTTTTTCATATACTTGAATAGATTTATGGTGTTTCTAAAGCATTTTCACATACAAGATTGTTTGAGGCATGACAACACCACTCCAAGATACATATTAGTATTATAGGTTAAAAAACAGAAGCCTTTTTCTTTCACTCTTTTTTTTTTCTTTTTTTTTTTATTAATTATTTTGCATTATGTGACAGTTTCATAGGCTCTGGGAATCCCCCCACCCCTCTCCACGCCCCTCCCCCCTGGTGGATTCCTCCACCTTGATGCAGTATTACAGTTCAAATTCAATCAAGATTCTTTCCTTGCAAACGTATACCAAGCATAGAGTCCAGCTACTTATTGTCCAGATGGGTTGAACAGTTTCTTGGGGAGACCATTTCTGGTCCGAAGTTAGAGCTGGTAGAATATCATCCCAGTCAATTGAGAGTCCCAATATAACATCAACAGCAATTTGCAACATTACCATTTAGAATTTTTACTCTTAGTAATTAAAGCTTTTATAAGAACTTTACCCAAAGAATGTTCCCTGAAACTAATTTGTATATAATCAGAATTTCATGATATGGTGTACGATTTGATTTGTCTTTTGAAAACCTTTATAGATTACTATTTGTCTTACGGTAACTACAACTCCTGCTGTGATTCAAATATTACAGCCCTTATAGAGGTATATTAAGCTTGGAGAGCGGTGTGATTTCAAGCCTTAAAAGTTATTTTTGAATTAGAAAAATTCTCAGAAGAAATATATTTGAGTGAGATACCTCCTTTTTTTCCCCTAAATAAATTACTTTTGATATATATATAGTTTGAACAGCTTTGGAATTAGAGATCTAATTTACAACCAGATAGAGTTTTATAGTATAAAAATTGAATTCTGTTCGCATAAGTTTTTGTGTGTGTGTGTGTGTGTGAGCGTGTCTTAGGTTAATAAATTATCCCCCTGAGTTAGTTGTTATAATAAATAACAGATGAAAATCTTTTTCTTCTTAGTATGGCTTCATCTTTGTTAAAAAAAATGCTTAAAACTATTTTGGGCTTGGCGCGGAACCTAGCAGCTAAAGTCCTTGCCTTGCACCTGCTGGGATCTCATACAGGTGTGGATTCTAATCCCGGTGGCCCTGCTTCCCATCCAACTCAATGGTTGTGGCCCAAGACCTTGGGACCCTGCACCCTTGTGGGAGACCTGGAGGAAGCTCCAGGATCCTGGCTTTGGATCAGCTCAACTCTGGCTGTTGTGGCCGCTTGGGGAGTGAATCAACAGATGGAAGACCTACCTGTCTCTCCTCTCTGTGTAGCTAACTTTGCAATAAAATTTGCCTTTTAGAAAGGGAATTTTGGAGAAAGTGTGTGCATGGGAATGTATGTGTGAGATAAAATCATTGAGCTTTCATTTGCTGCATCATTCCCCAGTGTCATTGATGTCTAGACAGTGTGAGATACTAGAGGAGCTGCCAGCAGCTGCTTAATCTGTTGTGCTACAATGCTGGCCCCAGTGTGATTTTATGTTACTTGAGGCTGCACATAGTGCTTCTTGTTCATCAGTTGCAAATTGAAGCTGATTTTGAAACTAAAAAATGGCAGACAGTTGCTGCCAAAGTTCAGCCGGAAGAGTTGTCTAACTCATTCTGTGTTCCATTTTTTTTAATTAATTTATTTTTATTACAAAGTCAGATATACAGAGAGGAGGAGAGACAGAGAGGAAGATCTTCTGTCAGTGATTCACTCCTCAAGTGGCCACAACGGCCAGAGCTGAGTCAATCCGAAGCCGGGAGCCTGGAGCCTGGAGCCTCTTCTGGGTGTCCACATAGGTGCAGGGTCCCAAGGGTTTGGGTCATCCTCATCTGCTTTCCCAGAGCACAAGCAGGGAGCTGGATGGGAAGTGGAGCTGCTGGGATTAGAACCGGTTCCATATGGGATCCTGGTGCATGCAAGGCGAGCACTTTAGCTGCTAGGCTATTGCTCCGGGCCCATGTGTTCCATTTTCTGACATGGCATTTGTCACTTTCTACAGCCGCAAATAAGCTGGCCATCTCCACTATGTGCCTGGGCATGCTGGCCACTGCAAAGGCGTAAGAAACCAAGCAGGCCCAGTCCCAACACATGTATTCCAAGTTTGGACCACAAATCCTGTGGTCTTTTCTGTGGTCAAAGTTTTGAGTTCAGTGGTCTAGTTGGAGAGTTCCTCAAGAAACCTCACCTGGGATAACCCCAGACCAGATTCTTGCATGTGCCAGCCATTACAGGGTCCGTTTTTTGTTTGTTTGTTTTTGTAATATTTATTTTATTTTCATTGCAAAGTCAGTTGTACAGAGAGGAGGAGAGACAGAGAGAAAGATCTTTCATCCACTTCCCAAGTGGCCACAGTGACTGGTGCTGTGCCAATTCAAAGCCAGGAGCCAGGAGCTTCTTCCTGGTCTCCCATGCGGGTGCAGGGTCCCAAGGCTTCGGGCTGTCTTCAACTGCTTTCCCAGGCCACAAGCAGAGAGCTGGATGGGAGGCAAAGCTGCAGGGATTAGAACCTGCATCCATATGGAATCCCTGTGTGTGCAAGGTGAGGACTTTAGCCACTAGACTGGTACCACACCCAGGGTCTGGTTTAATTGGTATCACCCATATCAGACTATGCACACGCTACTGATTGTAGTTGTCAGGAACAGCTTGATTCTTTTTTAAAACTTTTTTAAAGATTTATTTATTCTTATTGCAAAGTCAGATATACAGAGAGGAGGAGAGACAAAGAGGAAGATCTTCCGTCTGATGATTCACTCTCCAAGTGAGCACAACGGCCGGTGCTGTGCCGATCCAAAGCCAGGAACCTGGAAACTCTTCTGGGTCTCCCACACAGGTGCAGGGTCCCAATGCATTGGGCCGTCCTCGACTGCTTTCCCAGGCCACAAGCAGGGAGCTTGTAGGGAAGTGGAGCAGGCGGGGTTAGAACCAGCGCCCATGTGGGATCCCGGTGCGTTCAAGGCAAGGACTTTAGCCGCTGGGCCATTGCGCCGGGCCCTACATATATACTTTTAAAAATAATTTTGGTGTGATGGGTTTATAATTTGTAGTATTTTTCATAACAACACATTTTCCACATTTTTTGAAGTACCCATGTGTCATTGAAAGACATTTGAATGAGAAATATAATCCTTGAGTAAGCAGACACTGTGTATCAATATCATGCTCTTCTTAAACATAATATATGCCTGGGAAGCTGTGTCAGACTTTTACGGCTTTAGTAACCAAATTGTAAATTTTGTAGCGTATACACCTTGATTGTTTAGCTTGAAAAAAGATGCTTTTATCTCAGTCTGTTTGAAATAACTTCCTTTGATAGGGCTAGAGATGGATATCTAAGCCTATGGAGACATTTATTATTATTATTATTTTAAGGAAAATAGGGGACTCTCATAGTTCAGTTTATAGGATAACACATTTTTTTCAGTTTGTAATGGTTCATTTAAATAGCAATACAAATACAGTACTTGCAAGTATTCTTTGGACATTCGGTAATTCTTAGCTAATTGCCAGTGATAAGTATAATGGCCCTATTTTGTGTCTTGGAGATTGGAGAACATAGATTCCGTAGATGTCTTTTATTTATATGAAATTAGTTATTCTGAGTGTTTTAACAAATTTATTTGAAAGAGAGGGACAGACAGAGATCTCTTGTTTACTGAGTCATTTCCCAGATAGCTGTAATAAACATAACTGGACCAGACTGAAGCCAGGAACCCAGAACTCAATGTGGGTCTCCCCTCTGGGACCCAATTAGTTGAGCCATTGCTTGCTGCATCTTTCCCGCCTCCTTCTCCTCCCTGGGGTTTGCACTAATAGGAAGCTGCAGTTGGGAGCAGAACCAGAACTTGGACCTGGACATGTCTCATGGGATGTGAGCATCCCAGGTGGCATCTTTACCACTGCACTGAATCCCTGCCCTGTACATGGATTTCCTCAAGAGTAACTGAAGAAGGGTTCTGCTTGCAGCATGTAGCTTGCCTGGCTTGTGAATTTTACTTTGCTTCTATTGGGAACATTGATTTGTTTTTGAGGTAAAAGGTTTTGTCCATTTAAAATTCAGTTATCTAGTATCCGAGGTAACGCTGAAAGTAGGCTCTCCTACTTCTCTCCCGCTCCATAAAATACAGAGGCACAGACTGATTAGTTATGAGTAAAACAAAAGCAGAGTACCTTATACTCCCTGCAGGACCAGAGGGGAAAGACAAAGAAGCCTCAAGCTCAGGGAGGGTAAAGGTTAAAATTCATAATCAATCTGAACTGTATGTAACATACTCATGAGAAGAATGGTGAGGGCTTGTCCCGCTGGCTTGCAGTTCCCAGTGGAGTACATGGCTAGACATGGCAGATCAGGGCAGGAATAGCAATTTGACCAGTGAGTGCCAGCACGTCTAACAGCAGCAGCACACATCTGAATGCATGTCTGCTCACACAGGCTACCCTGGAGATTAGGCCAGAAGCTCTGTTTTTTCCGCGGTGATCTTGGGTGAATTGTAGCAGTTACCTGCAATGCTAGGATACACATGACCAAATAGTTCACCAACCCTGTCAAACTTCACAGACACCTAACCTGGCATGATTCCGACAGCATCAGTACCTGAATTCTCACTGTTGCATCGTCACAACCTTGCATCACCTTTCTTACAGCCTGGGATTTGCCAGCTTCAGCGCATTTAGAAATTGCTACATGTTGTGTTTTAGGCCACACAAAGGGAGATTTCCTTAATTCCCTACCAGTGCAAGCTGAGAAAGAAGAAACTGAGGCTGTAGAAAGAGGGACTGTGATATTATTTTAGTCCAGTTGGTTGGTTTAATTTTTTAAAGATTTATTTATTGGAAAGTCAGATACACAGAGAAGAGGAGAGACAGAGAGGAAGATCTTGCGTCTGATGTTTCGTTCTCCAAGTGACTGCAACGGCCAGAGCTGAGCTGATCCGAAGCCTGGAGCCTGGAGCTTTTCCGGGTCTCCCATCAAGGCTTTGGGCCATTCTTGACTGCTTTCCCAGGCTATAAGCAGGGAGCTGGATGGGAAGTGGGGCACCTGGGACACAAAGTAGCCCCTGCATGGGATGCCGGCAGTTGAAGGTAGAGGATTAGCCAACTGAGCCATAATACTCTTTTTTTATTTTAGTACTCTTTTAAAAAAAGATTTATTTATTTTTATTGCAAAGTCAGATATACAGAGAGGAGGAGAAACAGAGAGGAAGATCTTCCATGCAATGATTCACTCCCCAATTGAGTGCAACAGCTGTTGTTGTGCCGATCCAAAGCCGGGAGCCAGCAACTTCCTTCAAGTCTCCCACACAGGTGCAGGGTCCTAAGGCTTTGGTCCATCCTCGACTGCATTCCCAGGCCACAAGCAGGGAGCTGAATGGGAAGTGGGGCTGCCGGGATTAGAACTGGCGCCCATATGGGATTCCCAGCATGTTCAAGGCGAGGACTTAAGCCGCTGGGCCATTATGCTGGGCCCGAACTGTAGTACTCTTAACAAATAATGTTGACTTGCCCCTGTGAATTCTGTGGTATATGTGAGTATTCTGCTTAGAACAGATATTAATGGCTGCTTTCCCAAAGCTCATGTAAGCATGATGATATTGCTTAGGAAGGTCTGGACAAGAGTGAGTTACTATTAATGGTAGTCTTTAGATTTTTGCAGTTTTAGGGTTTCTGATAATTATTTCTGTAGGACCAAATAACTTTTTCTTTCAGATTTCTTTTCTGTCAAAGATGTTTTGTTTACATAAAATTCTTATTGACTTTGTTACTTTCTTTTCAAATAGGGAAATATAATATCCTTATAGTCCTCAAGTAAAGTTGATGTGTATTGGAGAAAGGCAGAATGATTGTGTTGTCATGGCAACTCAAATGGGGAACTGAAAACAGCATGGATAAGCTGCATCCTGTTGTCATAGTAACCATAGTTGTGACATGATTAAAGCTGGTCTAGAAAGGTTGCATTGCAGCTTTAGTTCATTGAAAGGAAACAGTATAAAAAAGACAAGGAGAAGTGGTTTTGACAAGTTAAGCCTCTTTGATGTGCTATAAGTTGGTGTACTACTAGTGTGTCTAACCAGATCAGTGACCTTTCTAATGTTTCAATTCAGTTTTATTGTCTCAGATCCTAAATGATAATCTGAAGGAAAGATATTTGTAGTGACTGTCAAAATTCATGGGTAAACAATTTTAGTAGCAAGTCCAGAAACAAATTGAAATTAGAAAATTTTACTGAAAGTGACATTTAAAACCTTGGATGTTGTCCTTTTGTAGTGTTTTCTTTCCTCTCTTTTCCTTTTTCTTAGCCAGTGCTTAATTTTTCACACTTTTCTGTATTATTTTGCCTTATCATTTTAGTTGTACATGTGGAACTGAAAAAAATCTCATGTCTTGGCATTGTGTGAAGCATTAGGGCCAGCGTTGTGTGTGTGAGAAGACGGAATTGAGAACAATTGATAAGCATCCTGTAGGTCTAACAAAATACATTTTAGCTGTATCTTTCAGACTTTGTAATTAAAGCTTCTTAATTGTGCTTTGAAATGCTGTTTTCCTAACTTTTGCCTGCTCTCTTCTGCAAAATGTTCCATTGCAGTGGAGTAGAGAAATGCCAGGAAGAAACTTGCTGAAAGCTAGGCTCTTTGTTCAGTAGCTGGCTGCTCACACAGGTTTTTGTAGTCATAGAATCGGCATCTTGGTATTGATTTGCTGGTTGGTAGGTACTGTGTGAAAGAAGTATCCTAGTAACAGTGTGTATAAGTGGCTTAAGAGCCATTTATAGCACAAATGAGGTGGAGGAAGGTGGAGTTCTGCCAGACTGGACACAAGCTAGAAGTAGCCATAAAAGTGAGGATTTTGTGTAAAAACCTAGTTGCCTTAGTTCCCATATTTTCATTCACATTTAGCTATAAATGATTGAACATTTTCTGAACATGAATTACCTGCATTTGTGTCATCACCCTTTGCCCTTCAATAGAATATTTAACATTATCTTTGTACATTTGAAAACTGTTGTAAATGTAAGTGAGACGAGAAATAATATTAGACAACCATGAGAACTACAGTTTGAAAAAAATTTTTAAAAGATTTATTTGTTTTGGGTGAAAGGCTGAGTTACACACACACACACACACACACACACACACACACATCTCCCATCCACTGGTTCACTCCCAAAATGACCACAGTACCCTGAGGTGGGCTGTTCTGAAGTTAGGGGCCAGGGGCTTCTTCTGGGTATATCACATGGGTGTAAGGAGCCAAGTACTTTAACCAGCTTCCATTGCTACACTGGCACATTAGCAAGGAGCTGGATCAAAGGTGGAGCAGCCAGGTCTCAAACCGGTGTTCATATGGGATGTTGGCACCTCAGACAGTGTCTTTAATGTAGTGCTGGCCCCCATGACAACTTTTTTTTGTAAGATTTATTTTTTAAAGCCTTCTTTATGTATATGTGTGTATGTTTATGTATGTGTGTGTATGAGAGAGAGAATCTTCCATTCACTAATTCGTTCCCCAAATAACTGCAATGGCCAGAGCTGGGCCAATCTGTAGCCAGGATCCAGGAGCTTCTTTCTGGTCTCCCACGTGGGTGCAAGGTCCCAATGTTTTGGTCTGTCCTACACTACTTTCCACAAGCAGGGAACTGGATTGGAAGTGGAACAGCCGGGGTACAACTAGTGCCCAGGTGCGATGCCAGTGCTACCCAGTAGAGAATTAACCAGTTGAGCCATTGCGCTGGCCCCAAGAACATTATTTTAGAGTAGTCCAGAGTATTTTCACTCAGAATCCACATGTAAATGTTGATTTTTCTTAATGCATAAGTTGATATTTACAAATAGCCTCTTTCCTTTGGCTGGCTAACCAAAACCTGACCTTTCTAATGGGGTTAGGAAAGGCAGAGAAAGAGGGGTTAAGGTAGAATGAGAGGAATAGCTTCCATTTGCAGCTTGGCTCCTTCAGTTGCTCTGTTGGGCAAGGCCTAAGCCAGAGCCCAGAAATCCATCCAGAGCTCCCATGTGTGTAACAGGGCCCCAAGCATCTGAACCATCACCTGCCGCCTTTTGGTACGTATTAGCTGGAAACTAGGTTGGAAGCGAAGGACCAGGAATCCAATCAGGCAGCACGCTGTGGGATGTGGGTGTTTTAAGTGGTTGGCAGCTAAGTCCGTTGCACCACAATGCTCACTCAAAACCTTTAGAGTGATTCTATTTTTGAAGGATTTGTAAAATCTCATTTCTTTTTCTGTTTTTAATGATAGCAGGTCATCTATGACTGACTCAGGTCACACATCTTAGGCTGTTTAATGGTTCAGATACCCAGCAAACTAGCAAGTTAGCTAATGTGTTATTAAGGAGTTTATTTTTTATTTTTTATTTTTTATTTTTTTTTTTTTTAGTTTCAAAGCAAGATTTATTAGAACAGTTGAGAAAGGAGACTCCCGTCCTAGTGACGGGAGGGGGCTCTGAGATAGAAAGAACCCTTACCCCCTGCCATAGTGGCAGGAGGAAAAGTGAAAAGACCCTAGACCTCTGCCATAGTGGCCAGAGGAAAAGCAAGAAAACCCCTATTAAGGAGTTTAAAAACGAAAGCTAATCCTAAATATCTATACTTCATTGTGCCTATTTCTAGCTTTTCATGAATTAATGCTGGTTTATAAATATGTCTGTATCATCATGTTGTACATTTGAGATTTACTGCTTTGCATCTTGGTTTATGATAAATTGAATTGGAAGATCAAGCACTCTGTTTTCTTAGAAGAAAAAAGTATTAGGTGTACTCATCACTACCCATTTCAGTTTCTTGTCACATTTCACTTGCTTCAGAAATATTCATTTTGGATCCTTCTTGTGAATATGTAACTCTTAATACTAACATCCTGAGAGAAGGGGGAATTTTTTTTTTATCTAACCTCAGTAATAACCACACTATCACAGAAAATGTCTTCACAACATATCAAGCAATCAAATAGCCAATAAACCTATTCTCCTGCTAAATTCCATAAATTGGATGGGGAGGGAAGGCAGTATTTATTTTGTTCTATGACACTTGGTCTTTGAAATGGTTATTTTTTCATATATTGTAGCTGCCAATCAGCAGTTTGTAAATAGTAAAGTAAACATAGTGCTGAAAACTGCTTTCTTCTTTCTTGTAGTCTGTGGTGTCTAGGAAATCAGATGTAATATGATTGCATTTATTTATGTAGCTACTTACACTCTTTCTGATGAGCAAGGATTTTGTTCATGTGTACTCCTACAGGAATTAAGGAGTACCCATGAGGGCTGGAACCCATGGTCTTCAGTCCCTGAAATACTGTTTGATGCCAGGGGTTTCTTTCCTGGCAGAGTTTCCCTCCCCTTAAAAAGTAAGCTTGGGATGGCTCTCCCTTGAACTCCTTGTTGGAGCAGACACAGTTGTGGAGAATGAGCTGTATGTCTAGCAAGAGGGATTGTCTCCCCATCAAAGGATTTAACTCTGTGACTTCTTTTGTTCTTTTTGCCTGAGAAGTGAGGGGCAGAGCCCTGATCTCTCATGTCAGCCAGCCTGGCATTACTGTGTGGATTATTAACATGACACCAACCTCTGTTGAGTCATAGCAACGGCTATGAACAAATGTGTGAATCCCTCTGGCAGAAAAATTAAGTGTTGCAAATGCCTTCAACCAAAATGGATCCTGCTTCACCTTCTTTTGTTTTTGCTCTGGCACTCTTCTTTTCCTCTCTTGCTTCTTCTCTACACTTCATCTCTTAGAAGTACATAAAGCCTAATCCTCCCCGTGAGCCCTGTGATCATTTGAAATTTGTGTATAGGCCAACTCTACATCATCGACAATTGTTGTGTAACCCCATGATTCCCAGGCCTCAGCTGGTGGCCTAGTTATTTCAAATAATATTTAATGCAATAAATTCTAGGGCAATAAAAGAATTTGGACAGTCCCTTAGAGCTTATTGCAGTGGGATTTAACTTGAGTTTAATAAATGAAATTCCAGTATAGCTGGAGATTTTTTTTTCTGCGTGTGTGTAAAATGATTTAAAAGGTCTTTAACCCATTATGTCTCATCATCCTATATTTAGGACACCTATAAAGACAATCTAAGGTAGTTGTAATTTTAATGTTACCAAGTAAACTAGTACTTCAAAATATTTTTACTTGGTGCGAGGTGACTTTTAATAATGTGGCGAAAAAAGCGAACACTCTTACCTTTTGTTCTGTTATAGAATAAAATACCACCTGGTTTTGCACATGAATTTGTTCTCTAAGTTGGTTACTTTCCTTTAGATAGGACCAACTAAAATGGTTTTGGTACTGAAAATATCTAGTTCCTAGGCATTTTTTAAAAAGATTTATTATTATTTTTTTAATTGCAAAGTAGATTTACAGAGAGAAGGAGAGACAGAAAAATCTTCTATCTACTGGTTTGCTCCCTAAGTGGCCACAATGGCCAGAGCTGAGCCGATCCAAAGCCAGGAACCTGGAGCTTCTACCAGGTCTCCCACTTGGGTGCAGGGTCCCAAGGCTTTAGGCAGTCTTAACTGTTTTCCCAGGCCATAATCAGGGAGCCGTATGGGAAGTGGAGCAGCTGAGACATGAACCAGCACCCATTTGGGATCCTGGCGCATGCAAGGCAAGGACTTTAGTCACTAGGTTACTGTGCCAGGCTCAGCATCTATACATTATGATGCCCTGCTGCCTGCTAATGTTGAATATTTCATGTGACCAAAAACAATAGTTTTTATTTTATTTTTTCACATTCAATAATTTTACAGTAAAATCAGCCACAGGCCAGATAGTTAGAAATTACTATGTGAATACAAATGAAAGAAAAAACACAAATGTTTGGTAATGAAACAAACCGGAATGTTGATGGTAAGAGAAATCTGGTGGCGATTTTGTACTCTGTAGTTCTTAGGCTAGTGACTTTTAAGATCATTTGTTTTTGAACTGAAGCAATAGTGAATATGTTTTATAGAAAGTTATGAAAAAAACCTGTATTTATTTGCTTTGGGTCATTCTATTCTCTCTGGTAAATTCCTAATTAGGAACGCCTTTTAAAGACTATGTTCTGGTCTCACAGGTACACAGCTACTCCATATCTGGTAAATCTAAATTCATATGTGAGGAGGTTATGTTTTTTTAAAGCATATTATTTACACAATTCACTGGAATGGCTCCTTTGGAAGTTGGGTGGCTCTCTTATGTAATTATGTACTTAGTAACCCTGCTCTACACAGCAGTAGAAATTCAAGTAAGAATAATTTACTGCTTATGCCTAGTTATTAGAATTTTAAAGCATTTGTTTGCTCAAAATTCTAGTTTATCAGAGTGTTATATTTGACTAATTGCATACTAAATAAGTAATAATGAATAAAATTTATTTTACAAGTTAGCCATGTTTGAATTTTAACAGTTCTAAATAAGCACCAGTAGTCACCCTACTCTGCTTTCTGTTTAAAAGAATATTCTTTTATTTCAAGTTTCATAATGAAGATAATAACCACTACTTAAAAATTCATATTTGAAGTATTGTAGGTGGACTTCAATCATAGATTTATGGAATTTTTAAAAAGATTTTTATTTATTATTATTAGATTTAATTGGAAAGTCAGATATACAGAGAGAAGGAGAGGCAGAGAGATCTTCCATCCAATGATTCAATACCCAAATGACTGCAGTGGCTGGAGCTGAGCTGATCCGAAGCCAGTAGCCAGGAGGAACTTTTTCCAGGTCTCCCATGCAGATGCAAGATCCCAAGGTTTTGGGCCGTCCTCAGTGCTTTCCCAGGCCACAAGCAGGGAGCTGGATGGGAAGCAGGGCTGCCAAGATATGAACTGAACTGGCGCCCATATGGGATCCTGGCGCATGCAAGGTGAGGACTTTAGCTGTGAGGCTACTATGTCAGGCCCAGATTTGTGGAATTTTGTTGCTGTAGCTACTGTTAGGAATACCTTAATCCATGAGCTGGCACACAGGCTAATCTTGGTGCTAGCATTGCATATAGACACTGGTTCTAGTCCTTGCTGCTCCACTTCCTGTCCAGCTCCCTGCATATGGCCTGGGGAAACAGTAGGGAATGGTCCAAGGTCTTGGACCCCTCTACCCACATGGGAATCCAGAAGTCTTTTAATCTTTTAGTTCAGTTCTTAGAAGCTGACTTAAGTCTTCACTGTGTCCATTCATGTGCAGCTTGATAGATTCTAAGAGTTCATCCACCAGTTTGTGTGGTCAGTGTCCTGAATTTCTTTTTCTCCACTCTATCCCAGTGCTGTCTGCATTCAGAGGGTGGGAACTCTCCCTTTCTCAGCCCTCAGATTTTATTTCAATTTGTGCATGTGATACATCCGGGGCTAAGCAGTGGGAAAGCAATGTGGTTTGGTCATATTTTTAGGATCACACTCCTGTGGTAAAAGAGGAAGCCTGTGGGTCTGTACATCTATGGGTTTTCATCATGTGATTGCTTGAAGGGAATGGTGAGAATTTCTTCCATCCTGTTAGTGGTAGGATACCCCTTTGTTTGTTGAGTTAATGCTACACTGATGCCTTCTTTTGGCTTTGAGGCAGCAGGCTAGGCTGGTGAATATTGAAAAAATAGTAACAAGGTGAATTTGTTGGTTAAGTGCTAGCTATGTCAGAGTCTCCTTCTGTAACCCATTACTATATTTACTTTTCAGAGTTGACATCTGTGTTCTGTCCATTTCTTAGATTTTTTTTTTTAAAGATTTATTCATTTTATTACAGCCAGATATATACAGAGGAGAGACAGAGAGGAAGATCTTCCGTCCGATGATTCACTCCCCAAGTGAGCCGCAACGGGCCGATGCGCGCCGATCCGAAGCCGGGAACCAGGAACCTCTTCTGGGTCTCCCACGCGGGTGCAGTGTCCCAATGCATTGGGCCGTCCTCAACTGCTTTCCCAGGCCACAAGCAGGGAGCTGGATGGGAAGTGGAGCTGCCGGGATTAGAACCGGCGCCCATATGGGATCCCGGGGCTTTCAAGGCGAGGACTTTAGCCGCTAGGCCATGCCGCTGGGCCCATTTCTTAGATTTTTTTTTGAAAGATGTCTGTCTCATATGCTGATTCATTTTCATTTCCTTACTGCTGGCAGTGGATGGGTTTGGTCTCAGACTGAAGCCAGGATCTGGGAACACAATCCCAGTCTCCCCTGTGTGTGGGCAGGAGCCCAATTATTTCAGTCATTGCTGCTCCCTCCAGGGGTCTTCCCTGACTAGAACCCAGAGTCGGTGCTGGAGGTGGAATTGAGCCTAGGTGCTACTGTCTTCATCACTAGGCTTCATGCTGTGCCTCTGCGTTCAGTGAGAGATAAAGGAGAGAATTTGTTTCATCTTACTTGGAACTAGAACTACTTTTACTTAGCTTTCTGATATGGTTTTATGTCAGTGATATAATTATGCAAGCTCCTCCTTTGAATTTGTTTTTTGGCCTATCTTATGGGTCTGTTGTAGGAAGGTTGCATGTATGCATGGAAAGAATGTCTATACTACCTATTTGGAATATTGTGTTCTTGAAGAATCATAAGGTCAAATTCATTTATAGTGTTTAATTTTAAAATTTTAAAAGGGATTTTTGAAAGGGATACACACCCATGTGGGTCTCTGATTAGGGTGGGGAAGGTGGAGGTATGGAGCAAGGTGAGTGGAATAACTTTTTCAATTTTTTTCCCTGTGTCTGCAGATGGGGAAAGGGAGGGAGCCTTTCCTTGCTGTCAAACTATATTAGCACCCATTGATGGGGATGACAGTCATTTGATGACGCCTAACAGACCCTGGTGTAAATAAGGAGGAGTGTTCTGAGGGTGTAACTTAAGTGGTTTTGATAGTTCTGAGACGTCGTCAGTTTTGTTGCACCAGGATTGAGAAAATCTTTCCAAGGTGTATAGCTGACCAAGACCACCTACGAGCATCCCCAGGCCCAGGAACATGTTGTAAAGCTTGGCCAGGAGAATGGTCTAACCTGTTCTACTTTCCATTCTCTGATAAGGCACTCGCTGTTCTCTCCTGGCCCAGATGAGGTGGCTGTCATGTCTCCTGTGTGCTTCTGGACATGCTGTTGTCCACTGCACAGGCATTAGCAACTGAGGAGGCCCAGTCCCAACGCATGCACTCCAAGGTCAGACCACATATATTGTGATTTTCTCTGTGGCCAAATTTGAGTTCATAATTTAGTTAGGGAGTCCCCCAAGAAACCTCTCCTGGGATGACCTCAGATTTGACTTTTTATGTGCACCAACCAGTGCAGGGTCAGGTTCATTCTGTCATCTGCATCAGCCATTGCAGTAAGTTCCATCCCCAGGCCTGTCTGTGACATCAACTGATGGGTGCTATGGCCCAGCCCAAGGCCATGAGTAGTAGTTATTTTACATTTAGTATCATATGGTTAAATTTAAGTTGATCATTTTTCTGTTTGTTTCTAATTTGTCCCTTTTATTCCTTTTTAAAAAATTATTATTTTGATAATCTTTACATAGTTGATTAGAGCACAAATGGTCAGGGGCTACAGGAAAGTGGGTAAGACCATTGTTTCCACATTTTTTTTTCTCTCTCTCTTTTTTTTTCGTTTTCTGTATCTGGGGTAAAATGGGAGTAAGGGAGAAGCCCCACCCAGCCTCCCACCCATTCCAGGATCTCTGTCGTGGGGCATGCTCAGAGGGTCTTGCTCAAGTCACTTTGATAGTTCAACAGTTCTGAATTGCTGCCAGTCTTGCCATTCCAAGCAGGATGAAATCTCTCCAGAATCCACTGGCTGACATAGTCGACCTAAGAGTCTCCATTTGCCCAGATTTTCACTGCCAGCACATGACTTTGTCATCTGTTGGGGTACCAGGTGTCCTCTGCAGGTTCTTTATTCTGAAGATTTATTTATTTGAATTTCAGAGTTGCAGAGAGAAAGAGAAAGACAACTTCCATTCTTTAGTTCCCCCCCAAATTACTGCATTGGCCAGAGTTGGGCGAGGCTGAAGCGAGGAGCTGCAAATTTTGTCTCCCATGTGGTAGCAGAAGCCTAAAAAGTTGGGTCTTCCTCTACTTTTTTCCCCACTTTATCAGGGAGCTGAAAGTGGAACAGTGAGGACACCAACTGGCATTCATATGAGATACCAGCATTGTAGACAGTGGTTTAACCTGCTGTGTCACAAAACTTGCCCCCCTCTTTTTTTTTCTTTGAATTTTAGTAGATTCATGATGCCATTTTTTGTTTGTTTTGTTTATAACCACTGCCTTTTTAAGTTCCAAAACATTTTCACTACTTTTTTTTTTAGATTTATTTATTGAAGCCCAGCATGGTGGCCCATCAGACTAATTCTCCGCCCTATTATGCTGTCATCCCATATGGAGGCTGGTTCATGTTCCAGCTGTTCTGCTTACAATCCGGCCCTTTGCATATGGTGTGGGAAGGTGTGAAAGATGGAATGCTGGCGCTGCAGGTGGAGAATTAATATGCTATATACTGTGCTGGCCCCTCCACTGTTAAACCTTTCATTGGTTAATCCATTCCCTCCAATCAGCCTCAAGCAACTACCAATCTGCTTACCTATTCTGGATATTTCATGAGTAAGCATACAGTGAGACTTTCTGTGTCTGGCATCTTTCATGTAACATAGTATTTACTTTATATGGTTTTGTTGTTGAATGATATTATATTCCACTGTGTATGTATTCTACAATTTGTTTATCTACACCATCATGTATAATGCTTGGATTGAAGAATGCTGCTATGATCATGTATCTGCATGCATTTGTGGGTGCAGGGGCCCAAAGACCATGCCATCCTTTGCTGCTTTATCTGGCCATAAGCAGGGAACTGGATCAGAAACGAAGCAACTGAGACTTAATTCAGTGCTTACATTTGATGCTGGTGTTACAGGTGGAAGGTTAACATACTAAGCCGCTGTACCAGCCCCTCTTATAATTTTTTTACTATGCTTCCCAGTGTTCCACCACTTAAAGGAATGAGAAGCACTTACACAAGTATTCACGTGTTTGTTTAAAAAGAAAAATTTTTTGAAAGGCGGAGTTACTCAGGGAGAGAGAGAAAAAAAGTTTGAGAGAAAGAGAGAATAAGAGAGATCTTCTCACTCCCTAAATGGCCACAAAGGCCAGGACTGGGCCAGGCCAAAGCCAGGAGGCAGGGGCTTCTTCTGGGGTTCCCACATGGATACAGGGGTCCAAGGACTTGGGCCATCTTCTACTATTTTCCCAGGCATATTAGGGAGATGAAATGGAAATGGAGCAGTTAGGACTCTAATCGGCATCCATGTGGGGTGGTAGTGTTGCAAGCAAAGGCTTGGCAAGTTATACCACAATGCTAGCCACATCTAGTAATGTTAAATTTAGTTTTAGGGTATGTGAAAATGCATTATTGATCATCCTTTTTTTTAAATCTCTTTTGAAAGAATGCTATTCTTATTTGGGATGACAGTTAAGTTTCTTGTTGATTAGCTTGATATGGTTATGGCTGATTATAAACTGTTTTTTATGGATAGATTTAGTGAAGTTTCTGAGTTTTGTTTGTTTCTTTCTTTTGATTTTCTTCTCCTTTTCACTGTAGTGTATCCCTACAACAGAGATATGGCCTTTCTGGGAACTCCTGCTGAATGTTCTGAGTTTTCAGTTGGGCTTCTGTGATCTGACTTGTCAACACAAAAAGTCCCTCAGGTCTATGTGGATTTTAGTTGTTGAGCTCACAGCTCTGTTGTAATTCTTTGTTATGTTTTTTTATAGTTTCACCACATGGAAACAGGACTTAGTATTCAGGAGCTGATTTGAATGGTTCCCTGTTGGGATATTTGGAGCATTCTTACCCATATTTTGTCTCCAATAGTATACCTCACCAGTTGTATTTCTTTTAGCCTCTATCAGTTCTCCTCTGTTTCCAAAAGTCAGTGGACCCTATTTACTGTTTGTTTTCCCCTTCCTTGTTTTGCACACTGGAAGGTTCCTCCAAGTTGAAGCCTGGAGCAATTTTAAGGGTCACCTCAGTTTTTCTCCTGCAGACATTCACCTTACCATATGTATCTTGCATATTTTATGTAATTTTCTTGTCTCTGGTGGGAAGTCAGATTCAATACCAGTCACAGACTTAGGGCAGAAGTCTAATATTTGCTTTTACTCAGTTTTTATTTTATGTAAATTTAAATGTACTGGAAGCCTCACTTAGCACTGTCCTTATATACAGATTTCAATTAGGACAATTTAATAGTAGTCACCCAGAAATATGGTTCGAATTTCAATTACTAACATGGGCTAACTGTGAGTAGTTATAGAAAGTACAAACTACATTTCTAGCTCTCCAATCTACAAATCATGATCCAAAAAAGTAGATGTGTGTCTTGATGCGTATCTTTTTTTTTTTTTTAAGATTTATTTATTTTTATTGGAAAGTCAGATACACAGAGATGAGGAGAGACAGAGAGGAAGATCTTCCATCCGATGATTCACTCCCCAAGTGAGTGCAACGGCGGATGCTATGCTGATCCGAAGCCAGGAGCCTGGAACCTCTTCCAGGTCCCCCACACGGATGCAGAGTCCTAAGGCTTTGGGCTGTTCTCGACTGCTTTCCCAGGCCACAAGCAGGGAGCTGGATGGGAAGTGGAGCTGCCAGGACTAGAACCAGCGCCCATATGGGATCCCGGCGCGTTTAAGGCGAGGACTTTAGCCGCTAGGCCACGCTGCCGGGCCCTTGATGCGTATCTTTAAGAGGCAGTAGGCACACATCTTTTTTGCTAGGTTTTCCTACAGATGACATAATGTGTAATTGTGTGTCCTTCCCAGTATTAAACCAATGTAATATTTTATAAAAATAATCGAAAGATGAAATTGGCTCACTGACGTGAAAGTAAAAAATTAAACTGTTTTAAATTTGAGTTAAAGGCACATGCAATTATAGAAGAAATACATGACCATAGTAATGTTGACATTGCTACCAGCTACAGACTTCAGGTGTTTTGCTGGAGGAACTTAGTGAAGCTAAATTTTCTAACATAGTGGATATAGTGAAATAATATGAGGGTGTCCCAGAAGAGAGCTTTTGGGTATAGTTTAGTAGTTTATAATTTTTTTTTCCATTGGAAAGTCAGATATGCAGAAAGGACGAAAGTCAGAGAGGAAGACTTTCTGTCCACTGGTACACTCCGCAAGTGGCGGCATCAGCTAGAGCTGAGCCAATCCTAAGTCTGCCATGTGGGTGCAGGGTCCAAAGGCTTTGGGCCTTCCTTGACATCTTTCCCAGGCTGGATGGGAAGCAGGGCTGCCGGGACATGAAACAGCGCCCATATGGAATAACTGTAATGGCCAGGGCTGAACCGGACCAAAACCAGGAGTGTCATCCAGGTCTTCTGTATGGGTTTGTTTATTATTGTTATGAGCATAGCTGTTTGTTCCAGTAGAGGCTGCCCTGTTTCTGGTGCTTTTTTTTCCCCCCTCTAACTCTTGTTCTTGAAGCTTTTCCATGATTCCATGATGTCAAGTGAAAACACCTGAACGCCTCATCACATGAATTACACCACTTTTTGGTTCTATAGCATCATGAAATATGCCTTAAACTTTGTTTTTGAGCATCTTACTTTGTGCTTGCAAATGCCTCTGGGAGAATGTTTGGAGCATGTCAGGTTCACTGTAATGTGCTTCTCTTTGCGATCTAGAGTCCTGAAGTCTTGACTACATCAGTTGTTGCCGATGCCTTCGATTTTCAGTAATTTATTAAACTTTTGTAGCTACCTTGGCTGTGTGAAATTTAGTCTGGAAACAATTACTATTACAGCATAGTCAAAAGCAAATATATGTAATTAATTTTCCATGTTTTATTTTTAACTATTCTCAAGTTATATAAGAATTCTTTTTTCTTTAAAGATTTATTTTATTGCAAAGTCAGATATATATGTGTATATATGTATATATATATATATATATAGAGAGAGAGAGAGAGAGAGAGAGAGGAGGAAGAGAAGAGAGAGGAGGAGGAGGAGGAGGAGGAGACAGAGAGGAGAGACAGGAGTATCTTCCGTCTGATGATTCATTCCCTGGATGACTACGGCTGGAGCTAAACTGATCCAAGCCAGGAGCAGGAGCTCTTCTGGGTCTCCCACGTGGGTACAGGGTCCTAAGGCTTTGGGTCATCCTTGACTACTTTCCCAGGCCACAAGCAGGAGCTGAATGGGAAGCGGGACTGCCAGGATTAGAACTGGTATCCTTATGGGACCCCAGCGTGTTCAAGGCAAGGACTTTAGCTGCTAGGCTACCACGTTGGGCCCTAAGTGAAGGCTCTTAATAGTTAAGTGTAAGCCAACAGCTGTTTGCTTTGAAATTCCAGATCATTTCAAAGGTTTCTGTTTTAATTATTTTTTTTGTTTGTTTGAAAGGAAGAGTTACAGAGAGAAGTTGAGACAGAGAGGTCTTCCATCCACTGGTTGTCACTGCAAAGGGCTGCAGTTGCCAAGCCTTTCTAAAGCTAGGAGCTTCTTCTGGGTCTCCTAGGTGGATGTAGGGGTCCAAGAACTTGAGCCATCTCCTGCAGTTTTCCCAGGCTATAAGCCAGGAAATGGATCAGAAGTGGAGCAGCCAGGACAGAAACCAGCACCCATATGGGATCTCAGTGCTGCAGGCAAAGGCTTAGGCTGCTGAGGCTGTCCCTGCACATGGTTTCGTTGTGTTTGGTTATTGGTAATGTTAATGTTGGTAACTTGTTTCAGATGCTAGATTCCCTCCTTCCATATGAGATCTGGATTGATAGTTTCTCTGCAAACTACAGAATGGGAGCTCCTTTCTGCGTCTTTTTTTTATGTCATCCAAATAAAGGAAAGTCATGACTATAAGAAATAAAAGATACATAACAGGCCCGGCGGCATGGCCTAGTGGCTAAAGTCCTCGCCTTGAACGCACCGGGATCCCATATGGGCACCGGTTCTAATCCCACCAACTCCACTTCCCATCCAGCTCCCTGCTTGTGGCCTGGGAAGGCAGTCGAGGACGGCCCAATGCTTTGGGACCCTGCACCCGCGTGGGAGACCCGGAAGAGGTTCCAGGTTCCCGGCTTCGGATTGGCGCGCACCGGCCGTTGCGGTCACTTGGGGAGTGAAACATCCGATGGAAGATCTTCCTTTCTGTCTCTCCTCCTCTCTGTATATCTGACTTTGTAACAGAATAAATAAATGTTTAAAAAAAAGATATATATCAACATATAAAATCAATAATATCAAACTATAAAATCAATGATTGTAAGAAGAATGAAGTAGTCAGAAATAACTCTTTTAAGATTTCAGACTTAAAGAGCAAAGAATGTTAGTACTGTGGCTAGACAGTGGTAAACTGAAAGTGGTACAGGTGGAGGTGGAGGCAGGTATATTCAGAAATCGTGAATCTCATGTGACAGTAAACATCCGATATGCAAGTAGGTAATTTAAAATTCGGCATGAAAGGTTCGGAGTAAAACTATAAGGAGTACTTAGATGAGGAAACAGCTAACTTCTGTATAAATTATAATGCAGGACATTTAGCATTTAAAATAACATGGCACAATGTCTGACATCAATTTTGCCTAATAGACTTCAGTTCTTCTCTTCTTTTATTTCATTTGATTGGATGAATTTATTGATTCTATGATGTATAGGTCATGATGAAATCCCAGAACGTTTTGAAATACAAGTGGCATTCATGGAAACCTGTTCTTGGTAATAGTGTCACTTTACAGTTTTTTTGTTTTGCATTATAATACTTTGCAGTTTTTGGAGCCTTATATTGGTTTTATCATAGCCTTGTAAATTAAACCTAGGCAGTTAGGTTACCCTATGTGGTGAAGGAAGTTTTACCTACGGAGTGATCTAAATTGGAATTCTTAAAGGTGATCATTGAATTCATATAGGTAGAATCCAAACGTATGTTTCACAGCTTGTGGAATACTGCAATTCTCTTAGTCTGAATTTTTAAGTTGATATAGTAGTGAAAAGGGAATTCTATTCCATGGCTTAAGGACACATAAACTCTCAATGCAGCAATCCTTTTATTGTTGATCATTATAGCTTCTATTACTCCTCGAAGTTGACCAACAGGGACCTGAGTTTAGGAGATTTTGTCATTCAGCTTTCATATAGTGAATGCTGAGGCCAGCCCCTTGCCTGCAGGGCCCTCCATTAGTGAAGAGGATCTGGGACATTACTCCAGGCAGTCGAGTGCTGGGCAGGCGGAGGTTCTCAGCGTTCTGTGTAAATGAATTTGTGCCATTGAACCTGATGGGCAGTGGATACGATACTCTCTACCAAGTACTAGAGGTTCTTTGTTGCAACATTTCAATCTTTTTTTCCTGACTCTGATATTGTGTGTGTGTGTGTGTGTGTATATTCACACAAGTTCAAGGGCTGTGTATGGTTTATTATAGTTATTTTGATAAATTATTATAAGTTTATTTTTGGTTTTTCTAAAACAGTGTCACTTGGAGTGAGAATAAATAAAAATAAATAAAAAGTCACTTGGAGCTGAGAATTAGGTTCTGTGCAGAATGGAGACACTTCTGTTAACCAACCTTGCTGTAGCTTGTAAGATTGTAGAACCACTTAAGTAGGTCATTCAAAAGCCCTGTAACAGTTCATAGAAGCTAAATATTTAAACATAAGCATGTTGTTGCTGAATTACAGCTTCATATAGAAACTGCTTTTTTAATTAAAAAGGTTTTTTTTAAGTATAGAAGGAATATCTCAGTAATTTAAATGTAAGTTGGAAAGAGAAACAACATGGGAAAGAGAAAGCTGTGTGCTTGGAAGCTGTATGCTCTGGAAGAGTAGATGAAGCCTCCACCTGCGACACCCACATCCCATATGAGCACTGGTCTGAATCCTGGCTAATCTACTTCTGATCCAGTTCCTTGCTCATGCACCTGGGAAGACAGCAGCAGATGGTGCAAAGTACTTGGGCCACTGCCACCTGAGGGAGACCTGGATGGGCTTAATCTCTTAGCTGTCTGTTTCTCCCTTTCTTTCTGTCCCACTGTCTTTCAAATATATAACTCTGAAAAGAAAAGAGAAGCTTTGTTTTTCAGGTACATTTTATATTATTATTATTATTATTATTATTACTAAAAAATAAATTGTTTGAGAGGCCAAGAGAGAGAAAACTCTCCAGTCTGCTTGCCCACTGTTCAAGTACCCCTAACTGCCAGGGCTGGTCCATATTAAAGTCAGGATCCAGGAACCCAATCCAGGATGCCAGGGACCCAGCTATTTGAGCCTTAGCCACTGCCTCTCGGTGTCTACATTAGCAGGAAACTGGAGTCAGCAACCTGAGCTGGTTATCAAATATGATTACTGCAATGTGGGACACAGGTATTTTAACTGAGTCTTAGCAACTGAAACAACCACCCTTAAAGGTAAAATTTAAAGAGCATTATTTAGTAAATAGAATGAGACAGAAAAGTTTTACCTCTTCAGGAACTGCTTGATCAGAATGCTCTCCCCCCATATATATGTATATGTGTATAAATATATGTATTGTATGTCTGTGTATGTATATATGTATATATAATACAAATACTATGTGAGGATAGTCATCAAAATGACAGTACTTTTTCACTCTGTTAATTACTGCTCAAATTGCCTTTGATCCCCTCCCTTCATTTAGCTAATATTCCAAAATGTGAATGTAAAAGGGAAACAGGTCGAGTAAATGAGGTAGTCTACTCTATTTGTTTTGTAATTATATTTCTTCCTCAATATTTTTAAGTGGCACTTACCAGTATGGATAAGATTAATTATTATAATACAAACCAATTTGAAAATTCATTTTTAAATTGGGCCATAATATATAAAATCTTATGATAATGTGCATTTCTAAGTATATTCAAGTATACCCATACCAATTGTTTGTAATAATCGGGAATGCATCCTTTGTGTGGTGTTTGTAAGCTAATGCTGTTTTGGAAATCACACTGGTATATCCAGCAACTTTCTTGGGTAAATGTGGCTCATTATTGATTATAACTTTATTTTGGAATTTTAGTTTAAAAGGATAATGAAAGCCTTTTGAAATTCTTCATTGTTAAGCATTTTGATTGGAGTGTATGGATGATTTAATAATAGGAAAACTCATAATAATTGGTGAAGTATGTTTTGTGAAAATAACAGATTCCTATATAAAATGAAGAGGCATTCATAGGAGGAATGCCTTAAAAACATAAGAAGGAGGCCCGGTGCAATAGCATAGTGGTTAAAGTCCTCGCCTTGAATGCACCAGGAATCCCATATGGGTGCTGGTTCTAATTCCAGCAGCCCCGCTTTCCATCCAGCTCCCTGCTTGTGCCCTGGGAAAGAGTCGAGGACGGCCCAAAGCCTTGGGATCAAGCACCCACGTGGGAGACCCGGAAGAAGCTCCTGGCTCTTGGCTTCGGATTGGCTCAGCTCCAGCTCCAGCTGTTTTGGCTGCTTGGGTAGTGAATTAATGAATGTAAGATCTTCCTCTCTGTATGTCTGACTTTGCAATAAAAATAAATAAATCTTGAGAAAAAAACCACAAGGAATACTCAAATGCAAATAAATATGTGTATTTTTATTTAAAAAAAAAAAAGTCCCAGGCCTAGTACTTGTGGTTGGCTTCTCGACCCAGCTGTGCTGTGCATCGTTTGGGTGGTTTCAGTGTGGTTTTGGGCACTCTGAAGGGAAGGGCAGTAAATTACACCAGTCTTACCATGTGTGCTCTGGTTTCTTCTGAGTTCCTATTTTCTTGCTATCATTTTATTTATTTCCATTTCATTGACCTTTCCTGTTTTCCTTAAATTTTGTCCCTCCTACTATCCAGTGTACATAGAATTGTAACCAACTGCTTAGTAATGTAAGAGTCCCTTTACTAATAGTAGCGATGAGTTTCTCTTTATGATGTTTAACATAAAACACTTAAGAATGAGAGAATGTCCTTGGAATGTAAGTTTGACAAGGACAGGGTGTTTTATCTTTTGTGGTCTGTTGTTCTATCCCTGGTTTCCAAAGCAGTATCTTACAAAATACTTATTGAATAAATGACCAAAGCATTAGTCTAAAGGAAATGTTGATCATTTACATTTCTGAGTAGAACAGATTCTTAAGGAAATGGAAGCTTTTAAAAATCATGCTCTCCCCATCCCTTCTCCCCATTGCCTTTTCTTTTTATTTTACTTTTTAAAAGATGGATTTCTTTCTTTCTTTCTTTCTCTGAAAAGGAGAGTGTGGAAGAGAGAGAATCCTTAATCCAAAGTTCCTGGTTAACTCCCCGAATGGCAGTAGTCAGGGCTGGGCAAGGCTGGGCACCCGCTGTAACTGCAGGGATCCAGGCCATCTGCTGCTGCTTTCCCAGATGCCTTAGTGGAGCTGGCTCAAAAGTGGAGCAACTGGGAATTGAACCAGTATCCATACGGGCTTCCTGCCTTGCAGGCGCAGCTTAACCTGCTATACCACATTGCTGAACCCTGCCTTTTCCTTCTGTGGGAAACCACTGAAAGAGATTGGAATTTGTGTAAATAGTTCAGTGGAGAAAAGAAGGGGCTGTGGAATTGAGAGTAAGATGGAGAAGGAAATAGAGGTAAGGTAAGCCTTGGAACAGAGTATGCAGGAGGTTAATCAGCTTGCATGCCAAGACCAGTGGGGACCAAGAAAGCAGGTTGATGTAGGCAGTGGGGAAAGGTCATACTTATGGTGTGCTTGGATTTCATGCAGTGATATACAGAACCATTCTAAAAATTTGATGAGAGTGACATGATAACAGTGAAGATAATGATTTATTCTGTTTAGATGCTGATTGTTTTTTAAGGTGAAAAAAAACAGTGGAAACAAAAGATGAAGTTAGAAGATTGTGTGGCAGGCAGTTGAGGACAGTTGAGGACTGTTTTATTTACTTTGTGATCCAGTGCTACCTTTCTTGTATACTCTTCAGAAGTTTGTGTCTCTGGATCTAAGAGATGGATAGAGGGAGGACAAATTCTGTACTAAGAATCTGGGCCAGAATTTTAGGGGCCGCAATGGCCAACACTAGTCCAGGCTGAAGCCAGGAACATGGGGCTCCATATGGGTCTTCCCGTAAATTCAGAAACCTGAGTTAAGGACCATCATCTGCTGCCTTTCCGGGCACATTAGCAGGCTTGGATCAGAAATAGCATCTGGGATTCAAACTGGTACTGCACTATAAGATGCCAGCATTGTAGGCAGCAGCTTATCTCACTACACCACAGCTTGGATCCTAGATATATAAGGTTTTTTGTTTGTTTTTACTTTTCTTTAGAAGACAGTAGCATTCAAGTAGATGAACACAATGATTTTTTAAAGAAACAAGAAAGATAAGACAGAAAAAGAATGTTCTGAAAGGTGCAGTAGGTTTTGTTTTTTGTTTTTTTGGGTTTTTTTTTGCCTTGTTTTTCTGTAGATTATTTGAAATGCATTCAGAAGAAACTCAGAAAGAAAGAAAAAGAAATCATCCATATGTTGGTTCTCTGTTCAAATAGTCACAATATCCAGAGCTGGGCCAGGCCAAAGCCAGGAGCCAAGAGCTTCATAGGGTTTCCCACATAGGTTGCCTGAACTCAAGTATTTGAGCCATTATCTCCTGCTTCCCAAGCACATTAACAGACAGCTGGATTGAAGCTGTAGGAATTCAAACCTCAATTCAATATGATATGCAGGCGTCTCAAATGGGGGCTTAACCTGCTTACTGTAGCACCTGTCCGGTACAGTGTTTTGGTTTTTTTTTTTTTTAAGATTTATTTTATTTTTATTGGAAAGTCAGATACACAGAGAGGAGGAGAGACAGAGAGAAAGATCTTCCGTCCGATGATTCACTCCCCAAGTGAGTGCATGGCCAGTGCTGTGCCAGTCCGAAGCCAGGAGCCAGGAACTTCTTCCAGGTCTCCCATGTGGGTGCAGGGTCCCAAAGCATTGGGCTGTCCTGCCTTCCCAGGCCACAAGCAGGGAGCTGGATGGGAAGTGGAGCTGCTGGGATTAGAACCAGCGCCCATATGGAATCCCGGCGCATTCAAGGCGAGGACTTTAGCCACTAGGCCACACCGCCGGGCCCGGTACAGTGTTTCAAGTTTCTACTTTTTTTCTTTTGGTTTTTTGGAAACAATACATTTTGTGTATATTTACATTCACACACACTTTTGGGAAGGCACTAATACCTGTAGCTTTTTTATACTTTTCCACCACTCCACCCCCACTATCCTGTCTCTCTCGCTATTGTTTTCCCTTCTGGTTTTGGTTGTTTCTTGCCCTAGCCTCTCTCTTCCCACTGCACCCACCCCAACCCATCTGGAAAGATGAAGAGGCAGCTGCTATGGTAACTATGCATTTTGGTTAATGAATAGCAGACTAACAAGATACATAAAACATATCCAAAGTGTGCAGAGTTAGTTGTCAAAGCTGGAGGGATACAATATGTTTTCTTCTCAAAAACCGTCCTGTGGTGTTTTCTTTTCTGATTTACCATTTCTAATAATACTATTATGAATCGCTTCTCGGCCTTTTGGCAAAGATCAAGTGTAGTATCTGTTCTTATCAGTTTAATGCTACTATGAAATATTTGTCTTAGTGCTTAATCTGCACATTTTTTCCTGTGGTTCCATTTACGGCAGATGAATTGAGGTGTGTAAAGAAAGATAATAATAAGTTGGATTAAGAAATATATTGCCTTTAGACTCATAGAAGAATAGACACAAAGTTTTACTGTTTTGATCTGTAATCTTTTTTCCTGCTGCTTTTTGGCTACCAGTGCTTCTTTTTGAGTTTTCTCTGAGATTAGAACCAGTAAATAGTACCATTTGTTACAGATGTTTCTATTGCATTGAGGCAAGCCTTGACAATTTCTGTAATCTGTGCCATCCTGTCTCATACTGTCCCATCTCATAGTTGTCCTCTCTCTGCAGTGCTCTATGCCCAGGTCTCTGTGGCTGGGCTGCTCCAGCCTGGCGGACAGCATGCCTTCGCTGCGATGCCTGTATAACCCAGGGACTGGCGCACTCACAGCTTTCCAGGTACTTTCTCTGTCTCTGTGGGTTATTTGTGGGCATTAGCATGTATGTCTAATGCATTTGTATGTCCCTCCTACCTCCCTTACTTATAGTCATCATCTTACAGTCTTACTTATATTTCTCCTTTATATGGTGTGTTTCGCATCACTCAGTACTCCCTTATGATTCATTTTAATGTAGATATGGACTGATCGTTTTTGTCATGATTGGTTTGCCAGAACTGACATAATGCAGCTTGACTTGATTTTCAGGTTTAGTAGAACTATGATAGTCAATTTGTATCTAAGTAAACAGCAATTCAGTATGTAATACCTCTTCTGGACCTACATAAAACCAGTTAGTGTACTTATCCAGTTAATTGCAGTCAGTTGCCTGAACATCACTGAAATGTAAGTGCTTTATTCTGAGTATCTTCTGCTTGTTGTACTACTGTACATATATATTTAAGAAGTGTTTTTATTTGTATCTTGACTGATGGTTCCAATTTCAAGATGGAAAGGCCTTTAATATTTTGGGGTACCATATTCAGTTTAAGACAGTCTAGCTGGTCTTGCATAGATTGACATGTTCTAGTTCCCCTTACCTCTTCTTAGAAATAGGAGATTAGTTAAAAAACAGAGAAAAAATAGAGAAAATGCAAACTTATAGAAAATTAAATAAAGAAAATATTTGATGCCCATTACAGATTAAGGTGACTTATGATGGTTCTCAGGATATTTGGAAAACCCCTCAGGTACTTGGAATTTGTGCTTGTGTTTAGTGTTTTATAGTAACACACAACAGATTAATCTGTCTGCTTGTAATTCATATTTAATTGGAGGAAATTCAAAGACAAGCTTAGTGACTTAATGACTAAGTTGGTTAAAAGGAGGGAATTTAAGTATTCTACATTCCTTATTTGTGGTAAATGGTGGCTAGTCTCTTATACTATTTTAGCAAATGATAATGCTAGAGAATTCTACTTTTCTTTTAAAATAATATATTTATTTGATTTGTACTATGAGATACAGTCAGAATAAAATGTGTTGCCTCGAAAACTGGTTAAATCAAGTCTTAAAGTCTGTCTTTGTGGTATGATCTTGAACAAGCATTGAATTGATTTTAGCCAATCTGCAGTATCTGAGAGAAAAACCCTTCATCATTGCCCTTAACTTTAGATAACCCTTGTAAGTTTAGGGGCTTCACCAGACACTCTGAAAACAGAAAGCAGTTGTAGTTAATTTATTATAGAAAGGATACAGGTTATTCCTGCCCACCCATGGATGTGCACATGCACACACAGGAAAAGAAAGGAAGGATACAAGTTAAAATGATCCATAATAAGTGACATTTAGGGTAGAATATTGGAAAGGTCCAAATGTAGGAATTTCCTGTCATCCTTTCCCCATGGACTTATGATCAGTGTTATTGCCTCCGAATGGTAGTGTGTGACAGTATACACAAGGTGTTGCCTGTCTTGAAACTACCCAAGCATTTGTGTCCAGAGTTTTTACTGGGGCTCATCACATTACTGCTCACAAGGCTCCAGCCCTCCCAGAGGTCACACTAATGCCTTACGTCCTTGTTGTTTCCTTGTGGTATTAAAGCTGAGAAAGTATGGCACAAAGCCCTCAGCGTGCTAAAACCTCCATGCAACTGATATTCTTACCAGGATCTGGACATGATGTGCAAAACTCCTGTGAAAATCTTAGTGAAAATGATTGAGTTTCTAAAAATATATTCCAAAGTGCATACTTTTTTTACACTGTTATTCTGCTGTGAAATGAAAGGAAATATTAAGTCACATGATTCCAAAGGTATAACTCTCAAACTGATGAATTCTATGAAGAAAATTGGCCAGGAACTACTAGAATTATATAGAGGGACTTTGCCTAACCTGAGGGAGGAGGTAAGGATCAGTGAGAATTAATGAGACAAAGAGAGGGGTGGAGACAGTTGTAATGGCACAGAAGCTGTAGGCAGAACCAGTGTAAATAAAGGTATCCAGAACAGGTGGGGTTTGGTGCATTGAAGGACGCTGCTGCGAACAAGCGCAATGAGAAAGGAGACTGAAAAAAGAAAGATCGTGTAGTTTGATTACTCAGATTCTCCTTGTGAATCACAAGGTGATCACCTCGTGAGCCTTGGTCCCAAGATGATCAAGCCAGATAGATTTAGATTTCTCTGGCTATGTGAAGAGATGGGTAGATGCATTATTCTGGCTCTAAGAAGGCTAATTTCAGTAATGGAAGCTAGAAGTGATGGCAGTTTACTTTTGGCCTCAATGCCCCTTTGCACTTTCGAAAAGTATAAGGATGCCGAAACACTTCTGTTTATGTGGATTATATCTATTTATATTTAACTATATTTTAATTCAAAATAAGAAGAAAATTAAATATTAATTCACTGAAGACAGCTATAATAAACCTATGGCATATTAATATGAATAACATTTTATGAATAAGTATATTTTCAAAGAAATTAAGACTGGCATTGTATTACATTTTTACAAATCTTAATGTCTGGCTTAATAAAAGACAGCTGGATTTGCATATCTTTTGTGTTCAATGTGTTGCACTGTGTTTTGGTTAGCATATATGAAGGATATCTGGCATTACATGAATATGTAGCTATAAAAGGGGGATGTTTTAATATGCTTTTCAGAAACTGTAATTACTTAAACATTATTGGCTTCTGTTGCTAATTGACCTCCACAGTGCCCCACGTTGAGGTGTCTGAATTGATGCTGAATGTAGGACCCAATGCGATAGTGTAGCGGTTAAGGCCTTCTTGAACGCACCAGGATCCCATATGGGTGCTGGTTCTAATCCCAGCAGCTCCACTTACCATCCAGCTCCCTGCTTGTGGCCTGGGAAAGCAGTCGAGGATGGCCTTGGGACCCTGCACCCGCGTGGGAGACACGGAAAGAAGTTCCTGGCTCCTGGCTTCGGAACGGCACTGGGCATTGCACTCACTTGGGGAGTGAATCATCAGATGGCAGATCTTCCTGTCTGTCTCTCCTCCTCTCTGTACATCTGCCTTTCCAATAAAAAAATTAATAAAAAAAAGAAGCTGAATGCATAATGATGGCTTGAACTATATTAGATCATTGATACAGATAGTCACAAATGATTCAGAAAGTTGAAATCTGACTTGTACACCAAGTCAAATTATCATTTGGACTCAAAGTAATTTATTTGAAAGAGCTAGAGAAAGGAGTGGGAAGAGAGATCATCTATCTGCTGGTTCACTCCCCAGATGGCCACAGTGTCTGGGATTGGGCAAGGAGGAAGCCATGGTCTTGCATGAGGGTGGCAGGGATCCAAGGACTTGGGTCATCTTCCACTACTTTTCCTCATCCATTAGCGGGAAGCTGGATCGGAAGTAGAGCAGCCTAGGCTTGAACCAGTGCCTATGTAGGATACTGAGATTGCAAGGCGCCAGGTTTACCTGGTACACCACAGTGCCAGACCCCACTGTCTGTCATCTTCAAGGTACACATTAGTAAGAAGCTGGAATTGGAAGTTGGAGCCAGAACTTAAGGCCAGGCACCCCAAAATGATATCGTGGGTGTCTTAGTCAATTCTCTGCTGCCACTGCAGAAGCCTTCAGTGATCTTGAAGCAGTCATGAATCTAAAGATTGGAGGGGCCAGTTCTGGGCTGCAGAGAATTCAATTCCTCCCATTTGGGTAGTGAATTAGCTGATGGAATTCTCTCCCTCTTCCTCTCTCTGTAATTCTGGCCTTTTCGAATAGATAAATAAAGTTTGAAAAAAAATCTTTATAAAGACAGAAGGAAAGGATTTGAACAAATTCATCATTGCCATCAAGGCTGTCTGTCTAATCTTAAACAGAAGACATACACAAAGAGGTACCACAACCTCTCATAAATGGCTATTTTTTAGAATCTATTTGGGGAAAGGTTCATTAAGGAATTATGCTTGAAAAATCCATGGGTTTATGGCCTTTGAAATCTGTTCCAGGAGTGAAGCAGGAATGGAATGCTTAAGAAACACCTGATGGAAGGAACCAGAGATCTGTATCTGATGTAGTAAACAAGAGCGTGGACCCTGGGGCCAGACTGCCTGTGATTGGCATCTGGCTTTTTTTTTTTTTTAGCTTTATTTTATTTTTATCGGAAAGTCAGTTATACAGAGAGGAGGAGAGACAGAGAGGAAGCTCTTCATCTGTTTATTACTCCTCAAGTGGCCGCAACGGCTAGAGCTGAACCAATCCGAAGCCAGGAAGCTCCTCCAGGTTTCCCACACGTATGCAGGGTCCCAAGACTTTGGGTCATTCTCGACTGCTTTCCCAGGCCACAGGCAGTGTGCTGGACAGGAAGAGGGACCACCGGGATTAGAACTGGCACCCATATGGGATCCCAGCACATGCAAGGTGAGGATTATAATCACTAGGTCAATAGGCTTCCATGCTGGGCCCTGGCATCTGGCTTTGTTACTTTCTTGGTATGACTTATTTATTTATAAGCACATGAGCTGTCTATACCTTAATTTGCTTACTTTTACAATGGGGATGCTTTTAGAGTTAAGAGTTAAATGAGCTGATTTGTAGTAAGATGTTACAATGGTGTCTGGCAGATTAATGAGTTTCATATTATTATGAAACTGTACAGAGGGACTAGGTTAAAAGGCTTTCTTGAAATGCTGTTCCTACTTTGGTATACAATAATATACTATTAAATAAAATCTTAGTGTTTTTTTTTCCTGTAACATACCACACATTTCTGTAGTATAGAGAACCCCCTGCTTGGTTCGTTGTTATTGTGAAAATTTTCTGTGTTATTGCTGTAAGTAGAAATATTTCTCTATGCTTAATTTCTGTGAATCTAATATGTCTTATGTAGCAGAATCGAGTTATGTGCTAGTTTTATCCTATTAATTTAATAATCAGTTTTATGTGGAGTTCAGTATACACAGGTGCTAGGTATTACTGGTTGATTAATTGGCGAAGTAGGACTTGAATCTCATATTTTATGTTTCCACTACTGAATTAGAACAGTTTTAGCTGTAATTTACATTTTTTGTATTATTTACTTAAATTTGTCTTTAGGCTAAATTTATATACAGTGAAATACATACATCTTATCGTTATTATCATGTTGTTTTCCTTCTATCTGAAATGAGTTAGGACTCTATGCATGTAATTGTATCCATGGTCATGCCCACACAAATAATCATTTGTTTTAAAATACTTTCATCATAAAATTATAAAATTTAGTGTTAATTGTAGAAAATACAGAGCATTCTGCCTCCACTTCCTTCCAACTCCCCAGCGGGACATAGATGACAAATAAATAATGAAATAAATAAAAGAACAATCATTTACCCCGCCTACTTTCCTCCATACCTCAACCCTTCCTATCCTAAACAGAGGCTCACATGGGCTTCTATTCCACTCACCTATGTAAACAGTATTAAATGTAAAATAAAAATATCCAAATAAAAGAAAAGAAGAAAATAGAAAGGAAAGGAACTGTTTTAGATGTCCCTCTTGCTATTACCTTTGCACTCACTGAATTTCACTTGTGTCATGGCTGCCCTAATTCTGCATCCAGTTGCAGGCCAGCACTTACCTGGCTGGTCTTTGAGTGTGTGGACAGTTGTTCATATATCTTAGATTGAACAAAGTTTGAGTTTTTTAGACTCCACTATAAGTAAAGTGAACACTTTACTTTTCGTGTGATTTTTGCCATTTTAAATGTTGCAGTTCCCCAAAGACAAAGGACTCCCACAGCTTGAAAATTATCCAATGTTTGACCAAAACCTCCTGTGTGTGTTTTACTTATCATGTCTCTCTTACCCATGCTAAACAGTTGCAGTTTTCTACCTACAGCTCTCTGCCTCTATCTAGCTGCAAATTCCCTTTTTCCTTTTTTTTTTAAGTATTTATTTGATTTTAGTTGAAAGGAAGATTGTGGGTCGGTATGGTGGGCAGTAAGCTAATTTTTTCCCCTGTGGTGCCAGCATCCCCTATGGCATTGGTTCATATCTTGGCTGCTTCACTTCCAGTCCAGCTCTGTTTATCCCTGGGAAGCAGTAGAGGATGGGCTGAGTCCTTCGAATCCTGTCCCACATGGGAGACATGGAAGAAGCTCCTGGTTTCAGTTCAGCTTAGTTCTGGCCACTCTGGCCATTTGGGAAATGTACCGGTGGATAGACTACTGGCAGATGAAAGGTAGAGCATATGGAACACAAACCAGTGCCCATATTGGGATGTTGGCACCACAGGATGAAGGACCAGCGTGCTATGCCACCATGCTGTCCCCAGTTTCTCCCATTCTTCCTTCCCTCATTCCTTTCTTTTTTCCTTTTCTTTCTTGCCTTGACTGATCTTCAAGATGAGCTAAGAAAAAAGCCTTCCCAGATATTTACCTTTTGCTTCTTACTTGTATCTGAAACATGCAATGGCCACACATCATTCAACTTACACGTGAATACTACTGTGCTATGGATTTTTCTTCTTTGTTAGACTGTGACTTCATTGAGGGTATTTGTGCAGAAATAATCAATGAATAGGTAATTGAAACTATCAGATAGTTTGTACAGGATGGAAGAAGAAAGAAACCATTGAATTGCTTGATTGTACCTGCACACACACGAACACAGAGGTTCTGTATTCAGAAATATGATAATCCATCTCAGACCAAACATTTAAAGAAACAAAAGAAAAACGTGATGAGTCTTCTTAATTGGCAGCCCTGAAATTTCATACATTAGACTTTTCCACAACTCACACAATGATGATTCCTTCTGAATTGGATTCTGCGTGCTGACTTTGGACTCTAGTTGATGAATAAATGTATGTTTCAAGCTAGTAAATGGTGGCCCTGCTGGCCAGCTAATCATTCAGTAACAGTGATGTCAGTATGTTTAATTTCACAGCAGTGGATGTTTATGTAATTATTTTGGCTATTTTATTGCATTTTACCCTTATTCTATAAAAAGATTAGACACTTGGAAGATCAAAATACTGCTAATGATAAGCACTGCTCTAGAGAAGATGGAAGTCATTAGGCCCACTCAAGGTGACCCTTTTGCCTTGATTAGACACAGAATTACAACACATGTGCAGAATGTTGAAAATATATTACTGAAGATCATGTATGTCTTAGAAAGTATAGTTATAGATTTTAAAAAATATTTTAGCTGACACTGGAATCTATTGTTCAGCTTGTACAGTTTCATCATCTGTAAAGATGACTGACTTCACTGCATTCTACCTTATTCTAGACATTGTCTTTGAGAAATGTCTGAGACTAAATTGTTTTCACATGTTATCCTGGTTATTTAAATACTGTAACTAAATTCAGTTTTAAATACTATATTCTCAGTATCTTGACATGTCACTGATGCAGCTAATACTTATTGGCTAATATGCTGCATTTTCCATTATTTAGAATATGCCAAATCAAATCTTAAAAAAATTTTTTTTTTACTTGACAAATCTGAAAATGGAAAGCTTCACTCCACAGAGCTTCTTGCTTGTTTTGTTTTTATTGGATAATGTTGAATTTTTCCTAATCATCCTTACTTCAAGAATAACTTAAATGGTAGAGGGTAAAGTTTTAAGTATCACATTGGGACTAAAGCTGCCCAGTATAGGAAACACAAGCTGGAAGAATGACACTAAAGAACTTTAAGCAGATGGTGGGACAACCTGTTGGTGTCTTACCCCTGCGTCCTTAGTTGCAGGACTCCCCTGTGTCCTCTGCAGAGGTACATAGTATTTCTTTATATCTGACATTTGCTTTTGCCTTCTTTGTATTGAGTAGAGGCCACAGAGCCACAAGAGTGCTTCCTGTGCTGGTTAGATATCATTTTTTGTGACTGCCACAGCCACTGTGTCTTCTTTCACTGTTGTAGTGGAGTGTTATTCCTTTGTGGTCTTTCCTTGTGTTAGTTTCCAAACACAAAGGTTTTATGTGGTCTGCCAAGACAGGGGTGGTCTTGGTAGACAAGCATCATTGAGACGGGGTAGATCTTTCCCTTGTCATTTTTCTTGAAGAGGGAAAATAAAGAGTGCCTCATTTTACTAAAAGAAAAAACATATCCCTGCCTCTTGACTTCCTCAGCTGAGTAGTCCCCTGAGAAGTACAGTGCTGTACTGTACTGCTGTACTGTACTGCTGGGAACCGATACACGTGAGCTCTGTGGTCCCTGAGAGTAACGCTGCAGCTCTGAGCTTTCCTGTATTCCCTTAACCAGCTCTGTGGAGTCCAGGTTTGTTAGCTTTTGCAATGGTCATGTGCGCCCGGGATGTAGAACATCATAATGAAACAGGAGTTTTGCAGTGTACCTTCTCCTGATCTGTCATCTGTCTTTTAAAGTTCTCAGGTGTACTATTCAAATTCTCTAGTGTCTGTGGCTTCATAGGAATTAAATTGGAATTCTGTGTCCTGTAAAATACACATGAAGAAAAGGAATATTCATGTTCAGACGTGATCATTTAGCAAAGTATTTGTCCTAGCCTCACGGAGTCCAGTATTTTTGAGTGTTGGATTGGACAGTCCTAAACAGAAGAGACAGTGCGGAAGGGGTGAATAATCCTGTACGTTTTCATGTTTGACACATACCACACTATCCCAGTAGAAAGCTTTGTATGAATGCGAGAAGTTTTCTATTTGAATGAAAAAACGTGATTTGTTCTCCAAAAATATGGTTGCTCTTGTTCACTGTTGTCTGTGATTCACATGAGCCATTGTTTTGGGGGAGTACTTGCTACTTTACTGAAAATAAACCATAGGGATATTTGTATTAATATCTTTCTCCTAGAATTTAAACCTGACAAGTGATTGCTTTTTTCAGCTTCTCAACTGTAGCATAGTGTAGTCCTTTGAGGGGAATTGGTAAAATGAGGATAAAATGGGTACAGGATTCCAGCAGCTTGAAAATAACGTAGTACTTGACCAAAATCTCTTTTGTATTCCCAACCCTGGTTCTGTTCCAGTAGTCCTGGAAATGTGCCTATGGACTATTTACACTGAGATTGTAAAACTGAATCATGATTTTGGTGAGTAGAAGCCAGAGCTATGGCTCCAGCACCCCAGCTGGCAGTCAGCTCTCCCTAGGTTTATGAATGTAGTTAGATGGCCCCCAACTGTTTACAAGACAGCAGAGGTGAGATCTTTGATTGACAAGTCAGAAATGCATTAGATCATTCTCTCTGCCAGTCTCTGGTTCATGCTGTTAAAAATGTCAACCTCCAAGTTTGAATGGCAGCCCGAGGGCCTTAGAAGCTTTTTGTTTTCTGAGATGGAAACACAAATTGGATGTGTGCCTGAGCGCTTCATCCTGGGCTGTAATTTCATCTTTTAGCTAAGAACCACAAGGTACAAGAGCAAAGCACCCTGTAAACAATAATACTGTGGGAAAAAAAATAAACAAGGTCGTGTTTCTGCTACGTTGATCCGATGGTGTCCTGACCTCTATCACGTTGAACATCTCCACTCTGATTGCTGTTCCCTTTGGCATTACAATGAGAGAAAGAGAGACTGACACAGGAGGAAAAGATTTAAAGTTGCAGTGTCGTTGCACATTCCTTGTATTGGCTATGAAATATTGAACTGTCAGATTGTGACACTTGGTTTTTAAGCAACCTTTCTTGTTTGAGGTGTTTGCAGTTCGTTCCTTTATTCCCCATTTGTCTGCTTTAGTTGATAGGATTGGAAGTAGTTGCCTTAAATGCATGATAAGGGACAATGTTAGAGAATGAGCTGAATAAATGCAATACTGGAACACACATAAAGGGGCAGAGGGGCTCATGTAGGGGCTCATGGCATGTCCTAGGAAGGAAGAATCACCTTAGGTCTGGGCTCTGCTGCAGGGGAGGATGGAAAGTTGGGAAAGCAGTGGGTGAAGAGAAGTGATTCAGTGACACTATTAGGGAAACTTGACAGATTCTCTGATAGTATTGCCAGTCAAATAAAAAGTAACCCAGTTATTTTACTCATTGCTCTAATTATCCAGTGTCTTTGGCAAGAGGTCAACTTGAAACATTTATTATGCATAAATTATAGTTTAAAAAGATCGGATTTTCTTCTTTTTACATAGTTTAAGATTTATTTATTTTTATTGGAAAGTCAGATATGCAGAAAGGAGTGACAGGAAAATCTGTCTGCTGGCTCAGTCCCCAAGTGGCCGCAGTGGCTGGAGCTGTGCCAATCCAAAGGCAGGAGCCAGGAGCTTCCTCCAGGTCTCCCACGTGGGTACAAGATCTCAAGGCTTTGGGCTGTCCTCTGCTGCTTTCCCAGGCCATGGGCAGAGAACTGACTGGGAAGCAAGGCCATCATATGGGATCCCAGTGCATGCAAGGCGAGGATTCTAGCTGCTGGGCTACCTTGCTGGGCCCACTTTTTTTTTTTTTTTGAAGATTTATTTATTTTTATTACAAAGTCAGATATACAGAGAAGAGGAGAGACAGAGAGGAAGATCTTCCGTCCGATGATTCACTCTCCAAGTGAGCCGCAACGGCCGGTGCTGTGCCGATCCGAAGCCAGGAGCCTGGAACCTCTTCTGGGTCTCCCACGCGGGTGCAGTGTCCCAAAGCTTTGGGCCGTCCACTGCTTTCCCAGGCCACAAGCAAGGAGCTGGAAGGGAAGTGGAGCTGCTGGGATTAGAACCAGCGCCCATATGGGATCCTGGGTGCGTTCAAGGCGAGGACTTTAGCCGCTAAGCCATGCTGCCGGGCCCGCTGGGCTCTCTTTTTACATTCTTAAAAAAAAGGATTTATTTTTGTTTGAAAGGCAGATTTACAGAGCAAGAAGGAGGAACAGAGAGATCTTTATCCACTGGTTCACTCCCCAAATGGCCAGAACAGCCAGAACTGGGCAAGTTCAAAACCAGAAGGCAGGAGCTTCTTCTGGGTCTGCAATGTGGGTGCAGTGGCCCAAACAGTTGGGACATCTCCTCTGCTTTCACAGGCCACTAATAGGAAGCTCAGAAGCAATTACTTGTCAGTGTTTTGGCTACAACCTAGTGTAGGAAACAGCGCTATTGTATTTTCATTTATATTGGAGGCAAAAGTTAGAACTTGCAAAAAACTTTTAACTGGAAAAGAACGTGGTTTTGCAATTCTTCTGAGGAGGGAAAGCAACCAGATAATCCTCATAGCCACCCACTCCCTTCTTGGAGAGCAAGAAGAGCTATTCTCTTTCATAGTAAAAGGCCTTGGAAAAATGATGATAATCGTTTCTGACCTGCCTGCCTGCCTGCCTTCCCTCCCTTCTTCCTTCCTTTGTTTCTCTAAGGAGGGAAAGAAGAAGTTGATCTCTTTCTGCTGGTTCGCTCCTCAAATGCCTGCCATGCCTAGAGCTTGGCATGTGAAGCTTGGAGCCAAGAGCTTCTGGGATCAAACGACTTGAGCTATTCTCCACGGTCTTCCCACACTGACGGGTGCCTCACAGCTTATCGGCTTTAATAATCATGCCTTCAGATTATTACAGTTCCATACTCGTTATAAGAACAAAAATCTGTGAATTTATGGAACCAAAGAATTTCAACATTGGATGGCACATCAGAGGGCCATCTAGCTGCATACGTCACATAACACAGGAATCCTTTATGAAGTGTGTTTGCTAAGAGCTCATGTCACCTCTGCGTGGTCAGCACCCATATTGGTGGACTGGATTTCTTTTTTCAAAGTTGTATGTTAGAGCTATAGTGAGACAGGCAGATGATCTGATGAGGACAGCACTTACCTGCTGGCTTACACTTAGAGCTAAGCTGATCCGAAACCAGGAGCCCAGGAGGGAGTTTCTTCTGGGTCCTTAAGGTGGGTGCAGGGTCTCCCATCTTTGAGTCAGCCTCTACTGCTTTCCTAGAACACAAGCAGGGAGCTTGATTGGAAGTGGAGCAGCTCGGAATTGAACTGCCACCCATATGGAATCCTGACACATGCAAGTGAAGATTGAGGCACTAGGCTATCTCACCAGGCCCAATTCAAAATATTTTAAGCTTAATTTGGATAATGTATTTTAATTGCACCCTAAACTGCATATACTGTTTTAGTGTGGATGCTGGAAAATGTTATAGAATCTTAGCTTGAGTTAGTTTTCTTTTTTGTTCTTTGAAGCCAGAAAACCATATGTAAGCAGTTTGACAAATGACATAATGTGGTGGCATATATGACTAGTACAGGTATTTTAAACCTAGCTCCAGTTCCTGAAGATGGTGAACATCTGCTTCGAGGTATTGTAGAGCTCCACAATGCACTAATTGAATTACTCTTTCCTGGAGTTGCCGACTGCACTAATTGAATTAGAATCTGTGTGCCCGTGCATATGTGTGTGCGAGTGTGTAACTGAGGTAATTCCGACCTTAACGGGCAGGATTGTGAGACATGACTGATGGTGTGTACTGTGCTGCTATCTAATGGCAGGCCATGGAACTACTGCGTGGTCTCCAGGGAAGAGAGAAGGCAGTCATCTGAGCTAGTGTGACCTCCATGTAACCCCATGCAGTTTAGTTCAGAAGGTCCCAGAATATATTTTTGTTATTCTAAATTAAAGAAGGAAGAATGTCCTGAATTTCTTCATTAAAATTAAGATGCTTTATTAGGCAAGAAGTTTGTTCTGTGAAATTCCTAACCTTTATTTTGTGAATCAAAATCAAAATCGACTATCTTGAAGAGTCCTGTTCATTTTCATTTTACCTTTGGCAGATGTAAATGTGTTAATGATGTAGGGTCACAGGAAGGATGAATGATAGTTTATTTATATTCTTTTTTTTTTTAATTCCCAAGTCATTCATATATATATATATATATATATATATATGGAGAGAGAGAGGAAGATCTTCTGTCCATTGATTCGCTCCCCAAGTGACCACAACAATTGGAGCTGAGCCAATCCGAAGTCAGGAGCCAGGAGCTCTTCCGGGTCTCCCACGCAGGTGCAGGGTCCCAAGGCTTTGGACCATCCTCGACTGCTTGCCCAGGCCGCAAGCATGGAGCTGGATGGGAAGCAGGACTGCCGGGATTAGAACTGGCGCCCATATGGGATCCTGGAACATTCAAGGCAAGGACCTTAGCTGCTAGGCCACCATGCTGGGCCCAGTTTATTTATATTATTATTAAAGAACTACTTTGTCCTCCAATTCCTGTGTTTTCCATTGTGAGCATATACCTCCTCAAAGGCTTTTTCTTTCTTTCTTTTTAAAATATTTATTTATTTATGTTGGAAAGGCAGACTTCCAGAGGAGGATCTTTCATCCACTGTTTCACTCCACAATGGCCAATCTGAAGCCAGGAGCCAGGAGCCTCTTCTGGATCTCCCACGTGGGTAAGGGTCCCAAAGCTTTGGGCCGTTCTTGACTGCTTTCCCAGGCCACAAGCAAGGAGCTGGATGGGAAGTGGAGCAGCCAGGACACAAACCAGCACCCATATGTAATGCTGATGCTTGGAGCTGTAGAGGATTAGCCAGTTGAGCCAACTCACCCACCCCGGCTTCATGTTTTCATTTACACAGAACCTGTGTGCTAGAAATGTCTCTCCCATTAATAAGTAGAAGGAAGCTGAGCAAGTTTGACATCTGCTTTTATGAACAAATTGTTCCCAGGATCCTAAGGTTTCTGTGACCATTTTGCCCACACAGGTTATTAAAGGTCTAAAAAAGAACTTCATATTTGTCAGAAATACTAAGGTTAGTTAATTTGTAAGGGGATAAGGAAAAACTGCATGCATATCATTATGCTTTTATGAAATGTAAAATTGTAATTTTTAAAATTGTAACTTTAAATTATAAATGTAGTACCTGGCGGCATGGCCTAGCAGCTAAAGTCCTCGCCTTGCCAGGATCCCATATGGGCGCCAGTTCTAATCCCGGCAGCCCTGCTTCCCATCCAGTTCTCTGCTTGTGGCCTGGGAAAGCAGCTGAGGATGGTCCAAAGCCTTGGAACCCTGCACCTGTGTGGGAGACCTGGAAGAGGATCTGGGCTACTGGCTTCAGATCGGTGCAGCACCGGCTGTTGTGGTCACTTGGGGAGTGAATCAATGGACGGAAGATCTTCCTCTCTATCTCTCATCTTGTCTGTATATCTGACTTTCCAATAAAAATAAATAAATCTTTTAAAATTATAAATGTAAAATTTTTCTTGGAAAAATACTTGAGTTATAGCCACAGTTGACTAGATTCTACAGGTCACTACTATTGTACTTAATTATTCAAAATTTATTTTCATCACAGAAGTGGGCGAGTGTTAAGCCCTTCAAGATGAAGTAGATGATTTTACTCTTTTTTTAAAATTGTTACTATTTATTAATTTTGTCAAAAGTGATGCCAAATATAATTTAAAGAAAAAAGATTTGGGCCTGGTGTGATAGCCTAGTGGCTAAATCCTCCCTTGCATGCGCCAGGATCTTACATGGCTCCTGGTTCTTGTCCCAGCTGGAACCCAAGTGTTTGAGGCATCATTGCATCTTCTAGTTGCCAACTGACGAAGTCAGGAGCTGTGTTGAGGCAGGTGTGAAGCTTGGAGTCTGAATTGCTGACGAGTGCCCCTGTCTCCATGAACTTTCTGAAGACTCCTTATATAATCACTTCATTTACAGCTTGTGTATGTGCATATAATTGCCACTTCAATAATGTAACATGCTGTCCTGAGCAGTTAAAGTTATCTCTGAGTTTTATTCTATGAAAGACACAGGTGTAAGGTATAAAGTCTTGATTTTTTTCTGTGATATTCAGTATTAAAATGTTTGATTATGCCAATATTTTTGTAGTCAAATTTGGTTTTCACTTTAAAGAATGAGCTGTTTAGGGATGGCCTGAAAGGCACTTTACTGAATTAGAAAATGCCTTTTGAAAAACTCGTCATAACTCCATCATTTTACATACAGACTGTACGAAGTATTATACAGGCATTAAGATTTGAGGAGCTTTCATTTATTTATTAACCATTTATTGCATATAATTTGGAGGGAGACCTTATTTAGTATTAGTTTTCCTGCATTCCCGCCCTCCCCCCGCATTGAGCTAAAGATCTGGCTTAACAGCAGTACTAAAGAAGTTGTTTATTTACATTCATATGTGATAGCAGAAAATAATGATGCATATATTTCAGACTAGTCTGTGTTAATTTTTTTTCTGCCTTTACACATTTTTTTGGATTACTACGTGTAACTGAAGAGAAGTGCCATTAGTAGAGTGCCTCCTGCTGGAAGAGCTAAGATTTTCAGTTGTTGTCTCCTGAATTGGTAGTGCCCACTTGTGGTTTGGTTCACAGCTACTTGTAAGGCTGTAAAATGGGACTGAGGCTAATGCATACAAGGTATAAAGCACTTCTTTAAACAGTCTATTTCTAGAACTTAAATTGTCCTGGGACTAGCTCTTGATATAAAAATTCATAGAAACCTCTTTTTCACAGAGTGCGGTAACTCCTTGCCATAGTGCTGTAGTGTTAAAATTCACATTGGCCAGGTTGTTCTGTAAATTAAACACTGACAGCTACCCTCAGGGGAACAGCCAATGTATTTATGATGATGTGCTGATTACACAAAATACACTGCAAGCAGAAAACAGCTGCAGAGAACAAACCTCTTAAAAAGAATACAATTACAAATAGCACCCTCAGTATTTCTAGTGGTGAACGTGGAATCAGTATGCTAATGTAGCTTTCTTACATAGTCTGCCTGAAAACAAAAAAGAGTCTGCAGGATATAATAAGTTAAATTATGGTTGAATGCATATGTGATGCCAACATAGCACCGCGTAGCAGTAAACAATTTTCATTTCTGAAGAACGTGGCTGTGAGTGCATGGATTTCAGGTGTGGCATAATCCATCCTGCTCCCTTCTCCCACCAACGCATGCTTTGGTTGGTTTTCTTAGTGCTTTTCTCATATAGCAGGGCATGGCCTTGAGGTGTTAGGATAGACATTTGAAAGATAATGCACAATGAAATGGGCAGGAAGATATCTAAATTGTGGTTTAAAATTCCTGTTGGGAACCTGGTATGTTAAGATTGGCATATCAACATTTCCTTTTGAAGATACAGTTGTATATTTTCAGTGTTATTCATGCCTTTGATGGTGTTTACCCTTGAAATTAATAAAAGGAGTCATGGCTCTGTATCTCTGGTAAGGTCTTCCTAATTTCTATTTTTCTCCCCCCCCACCAACTGTTTTGGTATTTGCAAAATGGGTAATTGTGAATTTTTAGGAGAATCTGTTCTCAGATATGCTACTTTGTATTCCTGTGTAAGGACATTTGGAAAAAAATTTAGTTTGTCCTATTTGAGATCCATTTAGAGCTTAGGCTCAATATCCGTGAAATATATTTCCACTGCTGAGCATACTAGCTTCTGTTTAAATCAGTAGAAAATATGTTGATCTTCCAAGACATAAATTTACTCAAGGCAACTGTAAGGTATAACACAGGGACATAGTGATTGGAAACAGTTCACTTCACTCGCCTGAAACTAAGAATCAACTCTTCAGTGTATGGATCACTGGTAGGTAATAATCGACTATTATTGGTCTGTCTGTCCCTTTTTAAATCAGTTTGGAACCTCCTGGAGTTATTTTCTTTCTCTGATGACATCAATCCCATGTGGCAGAGGAGTTGTGTATAATCGTTTTGGTTTAATCAATAGAATAATTGATAAACCAGATAAGATTTAAACTGATTATAGCTCCAACAGAATTCCTCAGGGGCCTTGGACTCTCTTAATTTTGACATGTGTGTTGTGTACCCTGAGGATGAAGTGCAGTTTGAATTATCTGTTTTTATTTGCTTAATGACGGGGAGGGTGTTAAAGTCAAATGTTTAATTAACCCAGCAATGGGCTGCGTTGTCACTTACACACAGCTGATTGAGATATCTCATGGAGAATACTGAACAGGAATGATAATGTGGCACTGGGACGGAAGATTGCTTTTTCAGTCCATTTGCTGGGTCACTGCTTTGAATGTCTTATTGGATGAAAGGCATTCAGCCTGGAGAAAAAATTCAGCATTTAAGTACATTTTTGTTCTCTTCTCCCCCTCTAGGCCCCTCCCTGCCCAGAAGTTAACTAAAACAGATATGTTCTAGGCTTAATAAGCCATTCATGTAGTAGTAAGAGATCAGGGTGGTTGGTAGCCTCAGGCTACATAATTTCCTTTGGAAACAGAAACATCTCACTAGCCTCCAAGGTATTCTAAATGTGAGCTCTTTTGTCCCTGGTCCCTTGTCCCTTGTCCCTGGCCATTACTCTGGAGTCGTCTTTGGTCCCTTGTTTCCTGCCTTTCTCTGTAGTGTTCGCTAGATGGGCAGCTAGCTACCTTTAGGGCCACATGCAACCCTTTTCTATTAAAGGAAAAAATTCTCTATATTGTTGTTTGCTTCTATTTGGTTAGAGTTTTTGATCAAGTGAGACTTGAAAACTATTCAGAAATGAAAATTTGAAGTGTAGGGATTCTTCTAGTTTCGTTATTGCTATTGTACAAACAACTGGTACCATGCATATTTCATTTTGTTGAGTGGCAGTTTGCCTTCCGTGTAAGCTGAAAAAATAGTCCAGAAAAGATTTTAATCGCTCACACCATCAAAAATGAAGTTTCAGTGACTTGCTACCCACAAAATTTCCAACCAGTTTGATAATGAAAAAAAAAATTATTTGAAAGCATATTAAGCACACTTGAAAAAAAATTTAGAATCAGGGTTCTCTTTTTGTAGCTCTTAGTTTTCTTCCTTCTAACCTGCAAAGAACTAAACCACAAATTTACTAATTTTTTTCTTTGCTTTAGTAATTTGTATTCCAGAGAGCACAGTGGGGAGGATACAGATTGATTTTTTTTTTTTTTTTTTTTTAATGTGTGTCCTCTTGAAAGCATAGTCTGGGGCATGAGTATGGGGTTGGGAGCGGGCGGGGGGGGGGGAAGGGAGCGGGTTGGTGGGGCCCAGGGAGGTGTTACAGAGCAATAGAAGCATGCAGCTAGCTAGTTTTCAGGCACAGGTTGGACTTTTGCGGGTCAAGGCAGACCAGACAAGTAGCTTTTCTTGAGGGACACAAGTAATAGACCAAATATAGAGCAGCTATTTCAGGAATCATGTAGGTCATTTAATTATCCATTATGATTGAGTGGCTAATGCTCTTTTGGCAATTACATGACCTCTGTTATTCTTGAAACCTTTCCAGGCCCTCGTGGGTCGAGTGACCCACCAGTCAGAGCTCTCAGACTTCATTCCACTCAAAAGGAAAGGAGATGTTGGGAACCACTGGCATTTAGAAATAGCTTTGCTGCTGACCACTACCCCAGAATGTCCTTTGTGCAGCAGTCAATGATAGGCAAGTGGGTTTGAAGTCATCTGTGCCTTCATTGTCTGTTAGAGCAAAAGATGTACTTTGGTTTCTACAAAAGGGAGTTTTAGCAGGACAAACTTTAATACTAAACTTGGCTGTCACAGCTTTTGTACTGCAAGAAAAGGTCCTATGGTATTGAAATTGATGTTTATTATCTGTCAAACCAGTCATCTGTTACAAACCTTTTAAGTTGTGAAAAAATTTTTCTCATTCCATAACATAACAAAATATTGATGATAGGTAATAACAGATTTTAAAGGGTCATTGATAAAAATTAGCCCAATTTGAATTCAACACTAAAATGATCATTAACATGCCACTTTAAAATTGAGGTGCTGACCAAAGAGAATAATTTGAGAACATGTGGATTAATGTTTCTGACTTAGTTTTTTATTTAGTCAACAAAAAATTTGTTTCCTAAAGGAACTCGTGCAAATGCTAAATGATAGCAAAGCTTCCCTTTAAAAATTATAGTAGCTTCATGGAGTAATTAAAGAAAATAATGGAGACTTCTTGTGATTGAGGACAGTTATGCTGTGCAAATTCACATAATCAGATTTGCTGTAAGATTTGCCAGAAATACACCAAGAAAAATTTTATGTGGTTATGAAAGCCCAAGATTAGGTAGAAGGCCCTTTTCTAGCTTTCCAATAATGTAAGCCCTTAGACTAAAAAGAAATAATTTTGCTAGTATTAAACACACAAATGTATTGCTTAAATAGAAGTTATTTGCATTGTTATAGGGAAAAATCATTCCTATTGAAGAAAAATTAAAATCTTAAAAAATCTGTTACTCATGGAAGGAGCATTATTTTAAATAACAAACGTACAAGGTTGTTTAATATAAAGTACTCCTGGTCAAACTCCAAGTTAATCTGTTTTTATTTTGTTTTCATCTTGTTATTGGGTAATATTAACAAATGATGAATTGAAGACATGGATTGGTGTGTATAATCTTTGACCCCACAGAAAAGGAAGCCTTCTCAATGTATGCCAGTTCTACCATAGCATCTGGGCACTTAGAGACCTATGAGGATGCAGTCAGTGTGAAGTTACATTAGCTGTTGGTTGTTAAAAAATATGTTTCCCCTTATTCTAGTTTTCAAAAAAAAATTTCAAAATTAGAGATTAACCGAAATGAGAAAGCAGGATTTACAGCAAAAGCAAAAGTTGCTGATTAAAGTTGAAGCATCCTAAATAAGATAATTAGTATTTTAGAGGAAAGCAAGTGATATAAAGTATGATTATTTGTTTTTTAACGTTCCTGTTGCTTATGACACACCCTTGAAAATGTATTATTCACTGTGTGTTACAGCTTTGGGAACCAGAACTTTATAAAATCAATGAAAGGAATGGTGTTTGTAATTTTAAATACCTGAAAAGACATTAAGGCTATGTAATTAATGGGAAAGGCTACAGGATGTTAATAATCCTTTGGAGCAATTTTTTAATAATAAAGAGGAAGCGGGCCCGGCGGCGTGGCCTAGCGGCTAAAGTCCTCGCCTTGAATGCCCCGGGATCCCATATGGGCGCCGGTTCTAATCCCGGCAGCTCCACTTCCCATCCAGCTCCCTGCTTGTGGCCTGGGGAAGCAGTCGAGGACGGCCCAAAGCTTTGGGACCCTGCACCCGCGTGGGAGACCCGGAGGAGGTTCCTGGTCCCGGCATCGGATCGGCGCGCACCGGCCCGTTGCGGCTCACTTGGGGAGTGAAACATCGGATGGAAGATCTTCCTCTCTGTCTCTCCTCCTCTCTGTATATCCGGCTTTCCAATAACAATAAAATCTTAAAAAAAAAAAAAAAAAAAAAAAAGAGGAAGCAAGATTGGTTAAATAAGGAAATATATACTTTTAACCTAACCCACTCTGGTTTTCAAAATATATTTATTTACTTGATATGGTTTTATTTTCATTCCCCAAAACCAGATATTTGGATATATTATCTTAAACTGTTTTCAAGATATTGTTGAATGGCAGCACCAAAGCTGAAATTCATTCATTTAGTAGGGAAAAAAATAAAAGAACCAAGAGTGATGGAAATAACAGTTCCTGAGAAAAAAAGGATATTGGCACATGCCCTAAGGGTTCTATGTTCTCATCTCTGTTCTGAGAAGTCAAAAATATCTACATAATGCAGATGTCTTTGAGTTAACAAAAATAAGCAGATGTCCTTATTAGTAGAATCACAAATGTTTGCTTCTTAGTTTACACAAAACTATATGTGGAGAATCTCTGGATGAAGTGATTGTCTAAATATGGCAGCCAGGAAACGGTAGGATGACTGAATCTGTCCTAAATATAAAGTCATGGGAAAACACAACTTTTGAGATTCATTGGATATAAAGGTAAGAAATCAATTAAACTAGCTTGTATTTTTGTGTATTTTAGTCACATGATAGGTGGACTTGGCTTCTTATTTATTTCTATGCTAAATCCTGTGATTAAATCATATTCATTTGGCCATGCTTATTTAGCTACTTTGTGCATTGTTGTATTTTAAACAGTGTAAACATGTGTGAAACTTATGTTTTCCTCAGAGAATGGTAGTCTTTAATTCTGATGAGAAAGACAATGTACAGAGGCAGGTTATTCAGGTGCCTGCCTTGCAAATATATTTGGCATGAAATAAAAATATATATCTATTAAATAGATGTGATTTGGTAACCATATTGACATGGTGAGCAGAGTAAAATGTTAACAAAGTATCCTTATGCTTAGAAGGGTAAGGTATGAAGGGTTTGGGTTTGTTTTTAAGTCAAAGCTTTTGAGCCAGAAAACCTTTGGGGTTTAAAGGATCTATTACTTCTGATGTGGAGCATATTAACATAATTACAAGCTCTTTATTTACTCATAGTCACTGCTAAGTTGATGTTTAAACCTTTGATTAAGAAAGCAGTCACAAAGCTGAAAGCTATGTAATATCTCATCTTCCCAAAACAAATAACTGTTTGAGCTTTTGATTGTTTGTTTGTTTTGTCCCTTTTTGTTGCTGTGAATTTTTCTTACAGCCAGACTTTTAATGTTATATGTTTAAAATGTTACATTGTAATTTTTTCCCTTGACTTAAGAGCAAAAACAAGTGCTCATTCATGCCCTCCTTGCCTTGTCACACCCTGGTGTGGTTCCTGTCTTCTGTCCTTCTTATCAGAGCATCTCAGTGCTGAGTTGAGCCTGTTTATCTTGAAAGAGCAGGAGGCAGGCTTTTAGGGAGTAAGCTACATGTTCCAGTAAAACAGGCACCAATGCTGTTTGACTGGGAAAACATTTGATCTCTTACATTAACAGCCCATGTCACTGTAATAGGGACCACAGCTGGGCTGTTGTTCAGTTTTCTATTATTTTAGCCTTGAAATAACTGTTAGTGCTGCTCCAAAATCGCCGTGTACAAAATTGTGTGTTGGCTGTCCTCCAGGACTCGTAAGTAAACAAGGTGATGTGCGTGGCCAGAGGGAGGATATGGTGTTGGCTTTGTTTTAAATAATAACTGTCCCTATCTAAAGATAGGTTTTGTCTGGACTATGAGGGAGTGCTGCATGACTTTACTTATGTAAATTTATAGACCTAGCAATATCTTAAAGTAGATTTTGTAACTAATGTTTTTGCTTAGCTATTAATTACCAACTTCCATGTTTTCTAATTTTGAAGCATTTAAGATCTTTAGAGATCATGCACAGTTTCCCTAAATTTAGCAGTTTGTACAGCAATTATTGCAAATGGTCAACTGAGTTTAATGGATATGTTTATTAGATAAAATATTGCTTTGTTTTGTTTTAAAATATTCAGTTGTTGATAATTTCTATGCCAGGGATGGTTTGCCACTTGGAAACAAGAGCAAGATGAAAAAAAAAAAAAAAAAAGGAAAAAAAATATCTGTAAGATCAGCTTGATGTTTTCTTCCTCTCAAACAGAGGAAGACAAGGAAAGAATGGCAGTTTAAGTTTAATCCCTCTCTTTTTCCGTTGGTCTTACTTCAAGAATCTAGTTTATTTTCTCTTATTCTTTTGTGATAGAACACTTATTCTCTTTTGATAGAACACTTACAGGCCATCCAGTGTACTGTCTTCGGATTTAACCCAAAATATATATATCAGCCAGCACACCCATAATAGGTTGAAAGGCAGCCATCCATCTGGGGAGTTCTTCTAAATACTGAATGTGTCATGTGCCTTGACATGACATATCTGTAATATCGCTGAACTCAGAAAGCACTGTCTGTGTTTGCTGTAGGTGTTAAAAAAGAGTACTATGTTTTAAGAATGTGTGCTGTGCAAATTCTAGCTTGTGAGGTAATGACAAGTGTTTGTCTGCATAGATAATATATTTTTCCCCCTGAGGTCCCCACACACCTAGTTTCCCTCAAGCTCATCATCTCTGTCAGGTTAATCAATAGGCACCGTATGGCAGAGGGTCAGTAATCAGTGTCATCGTGCCTTTAAATCGTGTTGAAAATTTGCTTAAAGCCTGGGCCAATTAACATCGAGATGATGAATGGATGGGAAGATGGGAAGAGCCTGCCGCTCAGGGGCTTTGTGAGGAGGAGATGCTCAGCTGTTGAGCAGCAGACACCAGCGAATAAAATCAGCCATTCATGTGCGCTCAGTCCACCCACTCTTAATGATAATGTCAATCTAGCAAAATATATACACATTGGAGTTGTCACGAGTTCATAAATCAAAGGAGTTTGTCAAAGGCATTCAGATTAACGAGGCAGCAGCAATAACAAGTCAAATTTGCATAGAGAATTGCTCGAATCTCAGTAAATTATGATCCTGTTTTTCATTTGATTATTTGCTAATGTCTCAAGAGGGAGAATGATTATATTAGCATGCAAAATCTACTCCAGAAGTAGATATCGGAGGTATAGAGGACCAGCACACTATGACAATTAATCAGTTTCTGCATACTAGCATAAATGCACAAGGCCCAGAAATGAACTTCTTTTTTATTATTATTTCTCCTTGCTACTGATCCAAATGGTTCAGCTTGACAGAGACTTTATATTGCTTTAACAGTGTTCTGAATTGTGCCTGCAGGCAAGACATAGTTATGCAGCTATAACCAACCTATCCATCTGCCAACCAGATTGGAATTCTCCTATCCAAGGCTTCCATTAACCCCCACTGACAGCTCCAAACAGGATTAAGAATTTGGAAGCATAAAAAATAGTTGTTCTTTGCAAACACACACAATCCCTTTGCATTTTGAGAAAGACTGCATCTGCAGTGCTTATAATTAGTATCGGACGGTGCAGTAGGAGGAAAAACCTACTTGGCAGATTTTTTAACTTCTGTCACTGGGAGTAAAGCAGTACTAATGAAGTTTTGTCTGGTTGTCCCAGAGAGGGCTTTCCACTCTTTCTAGTTCTAAGCACAGTGCTTGTGTTGCTGTTTTACTAGAAGACAGCTCTCCTTGAATGTTTTAACCCATGAATCTGTTGAAGTTCAGCAAAATAAGAGAGGCTTCTGTGTGGTTGTAGTTTAATCAAGTATGACATGCGGTAAACATGATGGTGAATTGATATGCGTGGAAACGCCCCAGGGAGGATCATCTTATGGGGCCCCAGAACTGGGCCCTGAATAGGATTCTTCAGTCAGCTTCCACACTTAAACAACCTGTTTCCCCTCCCCCCACCACATCCTAGAAAGATTAATTAAAATTTGTTTAAGTACACACACACATTGCTCTTTACGTCCCTTTTGATTGAAGAGTTTGAATGATTTTTGTCTGTGTAGATAAATTATCTTTTAACCTTATAGAATAATTGTTTCTATTTTTGTAAATTGCAAATCATGATACTTAGAGTCTGTAATTAGTTTCAAGTAACATAATACATTAATGAGAAAAGTATTAATTCAATTATTAACTTAGCAATGAAGCTTGCTGTATGATGTTTGTAAATAGCTATTAGAAAATTGATCTTGTTTTTTTTCCTCCTCATTTGGATTGCCATTCTACATGATAGCGGATTCCTTATTTTCGTTCCCCTTAAAGACAAAGTCTGGCTTGCTCTTAGAGGTGAGGAAGCCCAGGAGCTCTTGCGGGGCTGATGGTGGAAGTGCTTTCCCTTGCCCATCACAGACATCAGCCTGAAGTAGCTGACCCCAGCTCTGTGGATGTCAGCCACATGCAGAGCAAGGTGTTATTTATTCTTGCGAATTGTGAGCCTGATGGTACTGTGGGTAGTACACACCCAGGATGTAGCCACTTCTCTGCTTCAAGACTACCTTGACACGTTGCTGTTGGCCACTAGCTCCATGCCCATAGCCTCACCAACAGTCAGCCAGTTGTAGCTGAAGGAGTTTTTAGGGTTTGGAGCGGTACTTTAGCATATTCCTTGATCTGGAAGCTGGAGCATTTGCATACAACCCTCCATTGCAGATATGCAGGCATGGTGGCTCTGTCTCTGTGGCAGCTGGGGCGGGGGTAGGGACTTAAATTTCCCATATTACATGTTTTGCAAATAAATATAACTATGTATATTTGAATCCTTTGGATTATCTTCATGAAGAATGTGTGGTAGGTGGGAAGTGCTCTTGCTAGTTGGAAGCTGATTATTTCTGTAAACAGGCTCAGCCCCTGTTGCATCATCCAACCTTGAGCACAATGCTTATTCAAAGATTATCATAAGTGATTGAGGGCCTTGACTTTTCATCATTGTGTAAATTAGCTTTTCATTTGATTATATAATTAACTCTTAATCATCCATGTTATCAGGAGTAGTGCGTGTTCAAATAGATAACTGAAAACAGTAAATAAGCCACTTACCAGGTGGAGGAGAGTATTGCTCCAGCTATGACCCTATGGTGTATAACCATTAAAGTCTCTTTACTTCTTGTTTTGAGCACTATAAGCAAAACAAAATTCTGGAGCTAGGAATGGTTTGGTTACCCACAGAAGAAGTGTAAAAAAACAGGCAGACTATATAGCAACAGGTGTGCCTATGTGCCAAACTCTATTTGCAAAAGTATGCATTGATCAGACTTGCCAGCTTATGCTCTAAATTATCATGTTGGAACAGACTTTATTTGGTGTTAAGATGTTTGAGACCAGGGCCCAGTGCCATAGCCTAGTGGCCAAAGTCCTCACCCTGAACGCACCGGGATCCCATATGGGTGCCAGTTCTAATCCAAGCGACCCTGCTTCCCATCCAGCTCCCTGCTTGTGACCCTGGAAAGCAGTTGAGGACGGCAAAAACCTTAGGACCTTGTAATGTGGGAGACCTGGAAGAGGCTCCAGGCTCCTTGGCTTTGGATCGGCTCAGTTACAGCCGTTGCAGCCGCTTGGGAGTGAATCATCAGATGGAAGATCTTTCTCTCTGTCTCTTCCTCTCTGTATATCTGACTTTGCAATAAAAATAATTTTTTTAATGTTTGAGACCCTGGGATCCCCTGTTTAAGTATATGGGTTTGAAGATCATGGGTGGCTCAGGTACTTGGGTCCCTGCCTCACAAAGCAGATGTGGTTTGAGTCCCTGGCCCTTGGCTTCAACCTGTCCCAGCCCTGGGTTTTTTGGTATTTGGCAAATAGGATGCCTGAGCTCTATAGCAGAGAATCTGGGTCTGATTCCTAGATCTGACTCTTGACTGTAGCTTCTGGCTTAGGCAGACCCTCAGAGGCAGCAGGTGATGGCTCAAAGAGTTTGGTTCTGCCACTGACATGGGAGACTTGGATTATGTTCAGCTGCAGCTTTAACCCTGGCAATTGCCGGGCATGTGGAGAAGTGGATCAGTGGATGGGAACACACGCGTGTTCTCTCATTGCCTTTCAAATAATGTGAGCCTTAAATAGAGTGAATGATTCAGTGTTTATAATTGTCAAGTAAACTGAACTAGAACGATGTTGGATACAAAAGTCTGGGGTAAACTGAAAGGAAATGGGTAAAATTGTTATAATTTAACCTTCTGTGTATTGATTTTAAAATATTTTGTATTTACTTTTTTATTATTATTATTTGAAATGCAGAGTTAGAGAGGGGAGGAGAGACAAAATCTTCCCTCTGCTGGTTCACTCACCAAGTGGCTGCATCAGCCAGGGCTTGGCCACATCAAAGCCAAGAGCCTGAATTTCTTCGGAGTCTCCCACATGGATGCAGGGGCCCAAGCACTTGAGCTGTTTTAGGCTGCTTTCCCAGATGCATTAGCAGGGAGTTGGATCAGAAGTAGAGCAGCTGGAACTCGAATCAGTGCCCATTGCAGGCAGAGGCTTAGCTTGCTGTGCCAGAACACTTGCCATAGTATGTGTTGATTTGTAAGACAGTGTTCCTATCTACTCATTTACTCCTGGGCTTGGGCTGAGGCTAAAGTCTGGAAGGCAATTGACGTTTCTTATGTGGATGGCTATAGGAATATAGTTACTTGAGCTGTTATCTCTGCCTCCCATGGTCCGCATTTATCAGGAAGCTGGAATAAGGAGTCAAACCCAGGTACTGGGTTTTAAGTGCTAGTCCAAGTATACAGCCCTGAATACATACATTTTTTTGATGGTTCTTCCTTTAATCTTGATCCCACATTTTGATGTGATTATCCTTTCTTTTTATTTGCCCTGGGTTACTAACATCTGGCAGCAGAATGTGTCCCTGAGGTCTAATGTCCGAGTTTTAGCGGTGTTTCCTTTATTGACTTTTCCCGCTCAGATCCCTGTGAATGTCTCCAGGCTTGGTAATGTGAACACTTCAATTTTCAGTAAAACTTGCATTCTCTTTGACTCTGTTAGTAAGTGCTACAATAGGAAATAACTGAGTTGATATAAGAAGTAATAAGTTACCATATTTTTTAGAAACATGTTAATATAACGTGGCTATTTGTGAATGCTGTTTCTCCGGGACTGCTTTCTGCAAATTATTCACTGAGAAGAAGCATTTCATCTAAGTGTTGGGAATTAATCATGAGCAAGTCAGGTTTAGTGTAGGGTTGGTTTAGGATTAAGCAGTAGATTATACTTTCTAATTATTTTTGTTGAAATATTTTTCCCCTTAATTTTCGCTTCTCTGTTTTTCCCTTTATTTATTAGCATATTATACCTTAGATATATTAGTTTTTATATTGGGCCTAATTTCAGATTTGTGGCAGAATTGAACAATCTACTTCCACCCTTTACACAGATGCACCAAATTGTTTTTTTAATAAAAGTTATTTGAAAGGCACTGTCACAGAGGGAGAGACAAGAGAACAAGAGATTTTCCATCTGCATGTTCCATCCCCAAATGACCACAAGGGCCAGAACTGCGCTGGCCTGAAGCCAGAATGCTTTACACATGACTGATAGGGGCCCAAGTCATTGGGCCCTCTTCCATTGTTTTACCAGAGTGCTGGGTCAAAAATGGAGCAGCTGGGACTTAAACTGGCACTCCTATTGGATGCTTACATTGCTGACAGCTGCTTAACTTGCTGTTCACAATGCTGGCCCAAAAGTTAAGTGTTCCTGCTTACATATATTTATTTATGTAATCTTTGAAAGTTATTTCTAAATGTTACTTCTAAATGTTTCAGTATATGTTTGAAGAACAAATTCCTTCAGGGCCCGGCGCCGTGGCCTAACGGCTAAAGCCCTCGCCTTGAATGCACCGGGATCCCATATGGGCGCCAGTTCTAATCCCGGCTGCTCCACTTCCCATCCAGCTCCCTGCCTGTGGCCTGGGAAAGCAGTCGAGGACGGCCCAATGCATTGGGACCCTGTACCCGCATGGGAGACCCGGAAGAGGTTCCTGGTTCCTGGCTTCGGATCAGCACAGAACCGGCTGTTGCGTTCACTTGGGGAGTGAATCATCGGACAGAAGATCTTCCTCTCTGTCTCTCCCTCTCTCTGTATATCTGACTTTGTAATAAAAATAAATAAATCTTTTAAAAAAAAAGAACAAATTCCTTCAAATAACTAGAATGTACCTGTTCAAAATCAGAAAATTGAAAAAATAAATAAGCTGTGGTATATCCAGTAGTGAAATACTAGTTGGCAGTAACACTGATGTATGCAGCAACATGAATAGATTTGGAATCTATGACATTATTAATATGGCACCCTGGAGAAGGCAAAATTTTGAGCCAGATAAAGTACTGATATTTAGTGAGGACAGAGTTGACAGTCGAAGAGCATTGCAAGGAAACTGAGAGTGTTAGAATTTCTTTTTTCTTTTCTTTTTTTTTTTTTAAGATTTATTATTTTATTTTGAAAGTTTCAGAGGGAGAGACAGATTTTTTTTGGAGATTTATTATTTTTATTGGAAAGTCAGATATACAGAGAAGAGAGACAGAGAGGAAGATCTTCTTTCCACTGATTTGCTCCCCAAGTGGCCACAACAGCCGGAACTGAGCCAATCTGAAGCCAGGAGCCAGGAACTTCTTTTGGATCTCCCATACGGGTGCAGGGTCCCAAGGCTTTGGGCCGTCCTCGACTGCTTTCCCAGGCCACAAGCAGGGAGCTGGATGGGAAGCGAGGCCTCTGGGATACGAGCTGGCGCCCATATGGGATCCTTGCGCATACAAAGTGAGGACTTTAGGTGTTAGGCCACTGTGCTGTCCCAAGACAGAAAGATATTCTATGTGTTGTTTCACTCCCCAGGTGGCCAAAATTGCCAGTGCTGCTGAGCCCTGGTGATTAGTTAGGCTAAAGCCAGGAGCAAGGAGGTTTTTCAGGTATTCCATGTAGGTGGCAGAGGCCCCAGCTCTTGGGTTGTCTTCTACTGCTTTTCCCAAGCCACTATACTAGCAGGAGGCTGGACTGTAGAAGTAGAACAGCCAGTGGTAACTTAACCCACTTTGTCACAATGTGGGCCCCAGGATTTCTTATAATAAGGCAGGTGGTTGTTGCTGAGCTCTCTCAGGTGGTACAAGGAGAGTTTCGCAGAACATTGATGGCCACTTAGGTGAAAATGACTATTCCAAAATTCCCAGCTACCTCAAGACTGTAGAGCTATTCATCTCTTAAAGGCATTTTTGCCTCTCCATTATAGGTTTTATCATTTAATTATTGCTCCTGGTAGGACTGCTTAATGTGGCTACCTTTGTTTTATGTAACCATGGAGCTGAATTTTTTGTTTCCATTTTTCATAAATGATGGTCCAGAGTAAAAATATTGGTAGTTCTACTTTAAAAAAAAAAAAAAAAAAAAAACACTACGCCAAATCTGTGTCAGCAGTTGTGTGTTTTTTATTCTGGTTTAAGAGGTACACTCTTTCAGGCCACCTATATGGTGTATCCTTTGACCTGAAGGGGTAGAGAAAGGAAGAGAATGCTGAAGGGGCTCTGGGTTCTGTTCTCAATATTGTGATTAGTTCACTTTGCCTTTGTGTTCCTTAGACGTTCTCATAGTACTCAGTTGCCTAGGAAAATCAGGTGAAATTAGACGGAGCAGGTCCCCGAGTGAGGCTCATTGGCTAAAAACTCTGCTTGCATGTGCCAGGATCCCATACCAGTTCCCAGGTAGTTCCTGGCTTGTGGCCTGGGAGTGCCTGGTCCAAAGCCTTGGGACCTTGCACCTGCGTGGGAGACCCAGAAAAAACTCCTGGCTCCTGGTTCCTTGCTTCAGATCAGCTCAGTTCTGGTTATTGTGGCCAAGTAGGGAGTGAACCAGCAGATGGAAGATCTTTCTTTCTATGCCTCCTTCTCTCTGTAAATCTGCCTTTCCAATAAAAATAAATAAATCTAAAAAAAAAAATTGGGCTGAACATTTAGTACTTGTGGTTAAAATTCTGATTAGGATGCCCACATCAGAGTGCCTGTCATCTCCAGTTTCTTACTCAGGAGCTTGCTGCTAAGGCAGACCTTGGGAAGTAGTGAGACAACCCAAGTGAGTGGGTTTCTGCCATCCCCATGGAAGAGACCTGGTTGAGATCCTAACCCCCAGCTCCAGCCCAGAGCTGATGGCTGTTTGTTGGCATTCGGAGAGTAAGTGGATGCTAGCTCACTAGCTCTCTTCTCAAATCAAGTAAAATAGAAATCAGGAGGCAGAAAACTGTTGGCTAGTGGCTACTCACTACTCATCCTGTTAGGTTCCAGTCACTGTCACTAAGATTGAGTATGGAGAATCTTACCAGCAATTTTGTTTCAGTCTGTGTACTTGTAGAATGAGTGTGATTTATAATGCATGGACACCATAGTTCCACCAAAAAGTAATTGGGCTTTGAACTTACATATTGACATTTGAAAGCATAATTAATTTTGGAATGCCGGACTTTGCATTGAATTAAACCTGTTATCTGACATAGAAGAGTGGAACTTTTCATGACTTTGGGAATAATTACTTGCAAATTATGAAGGTGTAATTCAATGCTAGTTTAATTTTGTTTATTTTTAAAATTTATTTTCTTTTTTAAGATTTATTTTTATTGAAAAGGCAGATATACAGAGAGGAGGAGAGACAGAGAGGAAGATCTTCCATCCAGTGATTCACTCCCCAAGTGACAGCAACGGGCAGAGCTGTGTCAATTCGAAGCCAGGAACCTAGAGCCTCTTCCAGGTCTCCCACACAGGTGCAGGGTCCCAAGGCTTTGGGCCGTCCTCAAGTGCTTTCCCAGGCCACAAGCAGGGAGCTGGATGGGAAGTGGAGCAGCCAGGACATGAACCAGTGCCCATATGGGATCCCGACGCATGCAAGGAGAAGACCTCAGCCACTGGGCCACGGCGCCGGGCCCTAATTTTTATTATAAGACATTTAATTTAGAAAAAATGTTGATCTATACTTTTAGAAAAAGATAAGGTTAAATATTTCATGGGCTTAATGTTGACTTTTGACTCCTTTGTGATAACAGTATATCACTAGTTACTTCATTTGTTATGCTGTGCAGTCACCAACTCTGGCATATCCTACCCTCAGTTTTTGGTAGTCATCTTTCTTTTTCAAGGTGTAGAGGGATAATAGTTTTTGTGTGTATGTGTGATCTGCTAAGTTTGTACTGGAACTTTCTTGTATCTAGTATCAACCTGTGTCAAAGGTCACTAAAGCAGATTTCTAGTGAGTATGATCTGGGCAGTACATAAACAGTGATGAAACACTTTACACCAAGATCTCTGCATACACTTATTTATATACATGGGCATATGTTTTATTTTACCTATTTGTATGTACATATATAAATCTTCAGATGAATAAATGCATAAATATACATGGTATTCTAGCTTACAGAATTAGAAATGTAATTCAATTTACTCCCACGGAGTAAGATTGAAGATAATGAGAACTGAATTAAAGCTTACTTTCTTTCACAGAATTCCTCAGAGAGAGAAGACTGTAATAATGGCGAACCCCCTAGGAAGATAATACCAGAGAAGAATTCACTTAGACAGGTATGAAATTCAGTCTTACTTAAAATAAAAAGCTGCCAACAACACAAGACAGGAAACCCTTAGTTTGCCATTTTTTAGACACTAGAGTATAAATTAAGACTATTCTACTCCTAAGTTAGTGGCCTTAGCCACAAATTTCAATCAGGTAATACTATTTTCCCAATCATTTAAAAAGCACCCTAGCTGTACAACTTACAGGGCAGTCAGTTGATTAAGTGTAGTTAATATAAAATCAAAAAGATAACATAAAGGTCCTTCTCATGGCAGAATTGACTGTTAAGATAAAAATGGCAATTAAAACTGGTCTCCCTGTCATGAAATTGGTTCCTTTGAGTAGTATTTCATTTTGCTTTTAAAGAAGCGAAGGCCACTATTGATGGTTAATGAAAGATTTTGCACACCACTGTGTCCCTACCTCTAAAACTTGTGAAAGTTCAATTTTGTGATCCTCTCTTCTTAGACATCAAAATGTCCAAAATCATGGCTTAAAATTTCTTTTTCTCCCTGCCTTTAGCAGTCTCTAATATCTTTCCTGTTCACTGGCAAAAAAATATTGTGATCTTAAGTGTTGTCAGAGAGTAAGGGTGACATGTATTCATTATTAACATAAAATGAACAGGAACACCAGCAGCAGTAAGATGGTTTTAATTTTCTTGCATTTTGGGGGCTCATTGTAGGAGATGAGGGACGAGTTCTAATTGTTGAGCACACACTGTGAACAGTGACCCTATAAGGTTGCTAAATATGATGTGGTTTAGAATTTATAGATGGAGAAAATGGAGGCAGGAGAGGTGTGTTGATTAATCAGTGATTCAAAGCTGGGGTCTCAGTGTTGGCCAAAGAGTTTCTACTTTTATCTCTTACTCCAATTTATATATAGTGTTAATTTAGAGGGGAAATACTGCAACCAGGAATGGGCATTTTAAAAATTTAATTTATGTAAAAATTTGAAAAGGCACCCCCCTTCCCTGCCCCTTCACCCCACCCCCTCCTCACCTTTTATGAAAAGAATTGTTGTAAATTTAGTCCCTTCAGGAAGCTTTGTTAGAAAAAAATCAGAGATAGACAAACTGAATGATCCATCTGGGATTGATGTTGAAACAGAGATGGCTTTAACTATCAGGAGATAAAGAGCTAATCTGTAAATCTACATCAGCAGAACAATATTGAGTAAGATAGATTTAGAAGTGGATACACTCTGCCCACTACAGAGAAACAACTGTCAGAAAACAATGACACGACAAAAAGTTTTGGCAACTTTATTTAAGCTAACAAACGAATTTTCACTCTGCAAAGTTATAAATTAATTTTAATAGGCTGATCCAGATGGTCCATTTGGAAAATGGATAGGCTGATCTGTTGAAAATTAAACTAAATTTATCTCTCTCATACTTCAAACTGAAGCAAGAGAGAGAATTGTGCCTATTAAGTCCAGCACATACAGATGGACCAGCAGGTCACACATGGGACTAATCTGATTCATTTTAAAAATAAATGCATGCATTATTGAATCATTTTCTATTTGCAATATCTGTTGTGTGCAGTATTTGAAAGAGATTTAATGTTGTTTTTCATTGCCATTGTAGCAGGTTTTCCTCAACCCCTCCACTTTAATTTTACCCCCCCCACACACACACTCCTAGTACTCCAGAATGATTCTTCTAATATCTGTCATTCAGTGTTGAGATCCAAGTTCTGGAGATTAATTAGGTCATGAGGCTTAGCCCCGCCTTTTTTTGTAAAGGGTTTTATCTCCATTCTCTTTGTGAAGAGCATGAACTCAATGTTCTTCGGAAGAGAAATGGCCTTTAGAAACAGGGAAGTCGGAGATCCTCCTGGGGCTCTCAGACTCTTTCAGCTCCTGGGTGTTTTAACAGCCCCATGAATGCAGATTTGTAAATTTATTGCAGTGCCATCTGGTTTTTTGCTTGAACCAGATTACTGTTGGCTTGTGTCTGTCTATTGTGGTGGTCACTCCCTAGGAGCTTGCCCTCTCAATCTCAGGGAAGAGTGATGAATAGCAGAGGTCAATGGAAGCGGGTCACAGGGCAGCTGTCCAGGACTGCCCTGAACTTGATTATCCCACTCTAGTTTTTGTTTTGTTTTGTTTTTAAGACAGGACCTAACGCCTAGGTTGTTCAAACTCCCTTGTTTTCCTGTTGCATGTGAGAGTAGTGAAGTGCCATTTTCTATTTTGTTTCTTGTCTGTAACCCACATAGTCATGTTCTGAAGACAGAAAGATGTCAAGCATACCTTAAACTACAGCTGATGGAGTAAGATTCATGTGATTGGGGTCAGTCCCTTAGCTCAAGATTCTTATACAGTTATTTCTAATAGTATGCCAGGGTCTCTCATGTTTGAGTATAAAAAGTTCAGTTATGTTCTAGTAATTTATTATTGTCTTAAACCAATGTAATAGTTTACATTATTTTTCTTTTTTTACATTATTCTTATAAAATAGAATTTTGCCATTGTTGATAGAACATGGCTGTATTATCACAAAAATAGAAAGTAAAAGGAAGGAGGGATGATAGGAAATATTACAATTGTATATACAAAATATGTCTGTTATCTTCACATAAATAACAAAGATGATAAAAATATTAATTATCAGAATGCCCATATGATTTCAATGGTTGAATTTGTAAACACTTTAGGAAGGAAATAAAACCAGTCTTTTGCAGAAATACTTTCAGAAAATGGAAGAGGAAGGAATATTTCCTTCCGTAACCTGACCAATGTTATTATCAAAAGCAGAAATACTAACAGAGAAGTTAGGAGATGCTACTCTCTGTCACCATGTCATTTTGAGTACCTGCTTTTCTGTTTGATGCTCAACACCTGGAGATGGGAGAGTCGGAGGGAGTAATGCAGTGCGTCTTTGTAAAGGAAAATCCACTTTCTTATTTTCAGAATAATCTTCCTGCTTCTACTTAGTAAATATTGTGAGAACTTTTATGTTAAAGGCTATACCTAGTAGTCGCAGTTTCATTTCTACTTTTACCCTTAAAATGTGAAGCCAAGAAAACCACCCCCGCTGTCCTCACAGCTTTTATTCATATCAGTATCAAGAGCAAAGACTTGGAAGGATACCAAGAAGTACTCATACTTTTTGAAAATGTAGCAATATAACATACAACTCTTCTTTGCCTCACATTGGTACTAATAGGATCTGTCAGCCCTGACTTTCTCTGTAATTGGGTAAATTGTGACCGCTGTCTAGTCCTCCCCCCATCCCCCACTCCCTTTGTGCATGTGTCCACTTACCATCCTGAGAACGTGGGCAGTGATAAATAAAGCATTGAGGAGAGCTCTCTCAACTCTTTGAAAGCAGCATGATGCCAGCCCTCTAGTTATATTTCTTTACGTGTTTACGTTTGCCTGTATTCTGTCTCTTGTGCAGCTGGAACCCTGGGGATGCAAAACCATGAGAGAGGCCAAGAAGCTAACAAAGTGGCTGTCTCCCTTGTTAGCTTGTTCCTTTATTCTTTAAAAACAAGATAAAAACCATCTGGCTCAGGGCATTACATTTTCCTCCCCCATGCACCTCTATAGATGGAGACTTCACCTGCAGTGAGGGTTCACATTGATTAGGGAGGGAGCAGTAATTCAAGCTTCCATCCTCTTCAAGGATACTTTGCAGTCTTTAAAGGTGCTGACCCACTGAGTTAAACTGTCAAGGGAGGATAAAAAAGTGTCTTCATCCCAGGAGGTAACAGCTGCCAGGTTTTCAACACCTTGCACACTGCTGGAAAAATGTCACAATTGTCAGCCGAAAGAAAAATGACTCTGTTGTCATCTTCTGTTAATGACTGGGCCTTATAAAAAGTACTCCATAAGCCTTTGAGAGGAAATATGTTTGTTCTTGATTATCGTATTCTCAAAAAATTCCTATATTGGTCCAAACATCACATTGCAGTAGATCTGCAAAAAGTAGCTTTGAGGAACTGGAAAGTTGGAACAGCCAGTATAAGCATGGAACTCTGAGGGACACAGTTCCTTTATACAGTTGGTTGAGTAGGAGAAGAAGGGACATCACTGACACAGAAAATGAGATTATAGTGTGTATTAACAAAACAGCAACAACAACAAGTCATTCACAAGCCAGTGAACTGGGAGAAAACATACTGCATTTCTGTTCTTTGGAGGACAGTTTCTTTTCAAGCTACATCCAGATGGGTAAATATCACGACATTTATTTTTTTCAAGAAAGCTACTTCTTTTCACTAGGAAAAAGCAAATACAGAATTTACTTCCTTTTAAAGCTCTATAATGTTTGTATCGATGACATTCCCTTCTTCCTTATTTGATTGATGAAAGGAAAAGGTTTAATGAAGTCCCTGATATCAGGCAGGCGAGTTTATTCCTATTTGTTTTAGGTTAGTCATTTTAATTGTATTGAGTAATTAGAAGGTACACACAGCCAAGGGAGCTTTGTTCTGATAATTGCTCAAGAAAACCCATTCCCTATCTGCCATTGCTTTATGTTGAGACACTTCTCCCTCTAGTGGCAAGAGTAAGCACTTTGGCTTGGCAGTAGGCAAGGTGTAATTGCAGTATGACAAACTATGCTTAAGGGACTATCCTGTAAATACGTTAGTTTGGGGTTTGGCATTATTTCATTATATATGTGTGTTTTTTACCCTGTGAAACATTGTACCTCTTTCCCCCCCCCCCCACCCCCTGAAGTGCTTAGGGGTTTGGAAGGAAAAAAAATTGCCTGAGATATTTATTAAAAAAAAAAGTCACAGTGCATTCTGGGTAATGTTTTGCAGCTTGACTTAATTTTAGTCATCTGTTTTAATTACCTATTTATAAAAATGGTTTTGCATTTGTAGACATTATTTAATACTTTGGAAGAAGCACCTCATTTGAAATAAATAAATAAATTGTACTTATTTTAAATAGTCCATGTAAAAGACCTTAAAGGTAATTAATGTTGGTCTCTTAAGTAAGACAAAAGTGATCTATCCAAATCTGATGAAGTGATTTGTTTATATAATTTCCCACTCCTGCTGAATCCTTCAGAGTCTAATAACATTTAAAAAAAAAAAAACATGGTTTGGCAATTTGTGCCTAGCTACAAAAACTCTTCTTCAAGAAGAAGCAGTTTAATAACCAGCTTTCTTAAAATTACTTTGAGGAAGGAAGACTGTATAGGGGGTTGGTGTTTTGTTTTATTTTTATTTCAGTGTAATCATTCTTTGATAAATTGTGCAATCACTGACTTACTAGAAAAATATTATTGAACTCCTGGGTTGCAATGGCCATAAAGAGTGTATTTTCATATAGAGAGTTGAGATACTGTGAATAAATTATAAAGGAAACAGCTTATATGTTGGTCAAAGTCCATATGGGCCCGATTTCATTTTTGTGTTGAGGCTTAATCTGGATGCAACATTTTTTAACAAGAGAAGAAAGGGGAGGGAGTGCCTAGAGTACCCAGCTGCATGAGTCCTAAAAATTTCTGCCCTAAGAACAGCACGGAATGAGATCAGTTACAGCGCTGCATCTTTGAATGAGAGTCGCAGGCATCTGTATGGCGCTTTTAAGGCCCAGTTCCAGCTTCCCTAGATGGTGCTTTGTGATTTACTTTTTTTCTATCCTATATTCTTACTTGGGACATGATTTGATGTTACCATATATCTGAAGGTCCCTGTCCTCCCACTCCCACCCCCAATCACTAGCTGTTTTCATTGTACTATATCTTGTTTTGCTATAGGGCTGCTGAACAGATTCCTTAAGCAGCTTTTTGCAAGGTTAAAAGAATGCGGTCTGGTAACAAGTTTGTGTCATTTTAAATATATACCTTCTAGTAAATAAGGAGAAGTCTGGCAATCAATCCCTTTTAGTGTGTTATATGTTTCACCTGACAACTAAACCTTCTATTGATTAGCCATTACTTTGTTAGATAATCCTATGTCATTGGATCCATTGTAAAAAATTAAACTCTTTAAAATGTTTTACCCTAGCAGCGGTGTGAAAATTGAAAACTTGTTCAGAATTACAGCCTGCTTTCACAAAGAAGGTAGTTTTCAGCAAGGCATCTTACTGGTTTATGCTTATGTGCTTTATATGCAATATAAAAATGTATTAAAATACTCCGACGCAGCACTCTGCTTCTGGTGCAATAGGAAAGCTCCCTTTTCAGATGTTGCACAGGCACAGGCCCTATCTTGCCTATGGCTATTATAGTCACTAGTCTGATTTTAAACTGAAGGTAACCTCATAATAGTAGAACTTTTTTTTGAAGTGGTCCAAAGCAATGTGGCAAGGTTTAGTTTACTGCTCAGGATTACTTCCTTGGTCACATGCCCATTTTACAGATGGAATGTCTAGAAAATAAAAACTTATATACTCCTGTAGCGTGGCTCAAGAAATTCCTTCAAGGATGAAACAGGTTTTTCAGTTCATGACCCTTTGATGAATCTGTCGGCCTTGGTAACCACTACCCTAACTAAGTTGTAAAACACTGGTTACTCAAAGTTCCTGGTCTGTTTCCCAATTTCCGTACCACCAGTGGATATAGCATTGATTAGTATTGACACGGTTGATTTGTTTTGCCTTTTCTAGATTTTCTTGTAAGGGTGCCATACATTTTGGGGTCTGACTTGCACTCAGCATGCCATACATACACAGTTCTGTATCACTGTGTGTATCAGTATTTTATCTATTTAATTCCATTGAATAACTGTAACACAGCATTTTTCTGTTCCCTTTTTGGTGACACCAGAGCTGTTTTCATCTTTTTAAGATTTTTAAAATTTTTACTTGAAAGAATTAAAGAGAGAGGAAGAGACAAAGAATGACATCTGTTGGCTGGTTCACTCCCCACATGTTCTCAGTGGCTAGAGCTGAGCCGGTCTGAGGCTGAGAGCCAGGAGTTTCTTCTGGGTGTCCCATGTGGGTATAGGAGCCCAAAGCTTTGGGCCATCCTCCACTGTTTTCCCAGGTCATTGGCAGGGGGGCTGAATTAGAAGTGGAGTAGCTGTGATTCAAACTGGTATCCAGATGGGATGCTGGCACCCCAGGATGAGGATTAGTTTGCCATGTCACTGCACCTGCTTCAGCCATTTCCATCTTGAAAAGGTTACTGTAGCTGTTCTTATAAAGCTTTTTGGTGAGCTTAGGTCGCATACTCGGGTACTTTCTCATTGTGCTTATTGGCTATTCAGATGATTTCTTTTGTGGCACATGTGTTCAAGTTTATTGCCACTCTTAAAAATTACATTGTTTATCATTTTATTAAGTTATAGATTCAGCTATATTGAGTTTTGTGTACCAGTTCTTTGTCAGGAATATGTGCACTGAATGAAAACTTTGTCTTACAGCCTGTGGCTTGCCTTTTAATCATGGTGTGTTTTGTTGAAGTTTTCTAGGTTTTTTCTAAAGATTTATTTTATTTTTATTTTTATTGAAAAGTCAGATATACGGGGCCCGGCGGCGTGGCCTAGCGGCTACAGTCCTCGCCTTGAAAGCCCCGGGATCCCATATGAGCGCCGGTTCTAATCCCGGCAGCTCCACTTCCCATCCAGCTCCCTGCTTGTGGCCTGGGAAAGCAGTCGAGGACGGCCCAATGCATTGGGACACTGCACCCGCGTGGGAGAACCGGAAGAGTTTCCTGGTTCCCGGCTTCGGGTCAGCGTGCATCGGCCCATTGCGGCTCACTTGGGGAGTGAAACATCGGATGGAAGATCTTCCTCTCTGTCTCTCCTCCTCTCTGTATATCTGACTTTCCAATAAAAATAAATAAATCTTAAAAAAAAAAAAAAAAGAAAAGTCAGATATACAGACTAGATGAGAGATAGAGAGGAAGATCTTCAGTCCTTTGATTCACTCCCAAGTGGCTGCGATGGCCTGAGCTGCGCCAATCCTAGGAGCTAGGAGCCAGGAGTCCTGTTTCTAACCTATCTCACTGTAGAGTTTGGAGTCTTTTTTACTATACTTTGATTCAGTTGTTTCAATGCCATTCTTGAAAGACCAATTTCCCCCACTGATTTTCAGTCAGTTAGCTGTGTGAGTATAGTGTGTTTCTGAACCTACTTGGAGGGGATGTTAGTGCTGGACACAAAGTAATGTGTGACAAGGCACTGAGCCACTGACCCACCCACATTGCATTTAATGTCCCTATAGACAATTAGAATGAGATAAATGATAGATGTCTATCCCTGCACCAAATACCAAACATTCTTGATTATTATGCTTTTATATAATGGGTCTTGAAACACGATAGAATGAGGCTTCCCTATTCATTTTTATTCTTAATTTGGTTTTGATTATTCTAAAATGCCTTGAATTCTATATAAATTTTTTAAAAGATTTATTTATTTTTATTACAAAGTCAGATATACAGAGAGGAGGAGAGACAGAGAGGAAGATCTTCCGTCCGATGATTCACTCCCCAAGTGACTGCAACGGCCGGTGCTGCGCCGATCTGAAGCCAGGTACCTGGAACCTCCTCCAGGTCTCCCACACGGGTGCAAGGTCCCAAAGCTTTGGGCCGTCCTCAACTGCTTTCCCAGGCCACAAGCAGGGAGCTGGATGGGAAGTGGAGCTGCCGGGATTAGAACCGGTGCTCGTATGGGATCCTGGGTGCATTCAAGGCGAGGACTTTAGCCACTAGGCCCTGCCACCGGGCCCGAATCCTATATAAATGTTACAATCAACTTAGCAGTTTCTATTAGGAAGAAATCTTAGGTTTTGCTCTAGATTTCATTGAAATTTTTTACCACTTGGTTAGAATTAGTATCTATTTTTGTTTGTTAAAGATTTATTTGAAAGGCGAAGTTACTGAGGGAGGGGGACAGACCGCTAAATCTTCTCTTAGCTGCATCACTCCCCAAATGGCAACCAATGCTGGGGTTGGACCAGACAAAGCCAGTAACCTAGAACTCCATCTAGGTCTCACATGTGATTGCAGAGGCCCAAGCACCTGGATCGTCACCCTTTGCTGCTTTCTCAGGTACAGTGGAGCTGCCACGACTTGGACCAATGCTCAGATGTAATGCCTGCATGGCAGACAGTGGTTTTGTTAACCTGTTGCACCACATCTGCCAGCCTCCATCTTAACAATACTGAACCCGCTAGTTGTTTCACATATATCATATATTCATTTATGTTTTACATATTTCTAATTTGCATTTTTCTAATACTGTTCCCTGTGTTCAATTCCCCTTTGTTATTTGATGTTTTCAGGTTATTGTAAATTTTTCGCATTCTCTGATTATTGACAGAATATAGAATACACTTGATTTTTACTAATTGTCCATAACATCTACCTTACTTATGATTTTCCAACTTTTACTTACTTATTATTTTTCTTCTTTTATTTTAATGGCAGAATAAAAGGGTGGAGAAATCTGTGTGATAAATCTCAGATTTGACTAAATTATAATGTTGAACTGATGTGTGAAGGAAACATCTTCAGCGTTGTCCCAGTCTTGGAGGGATGTGTTGTCTTTAACCATTAATTATTATATCAGTTGAAATTTTTTTAGATGCTCATTATAAGATTAAGGAAGATCCCTTTTATTCCCTGCTTGCTAAAATTTTTGTCATGAATATTTAATTTACTCCTGCTATTTTTAAATCTGAGCTTTATGTCACAGATTCTTGCCCCTTCATTGTGTTAGGATGGTAAATGACATTAATTGATTCCATTAAGAGTTTTGGTACCTGTGCTCATGAGGGACATTGGTCTAGTTTTGTTATTAACAGCTGTGAGATTTTCATATGGGTGTTATTCTGGCTTCATGAAAATAGTTTGGGAAATCTTTCCCTCTTCTACGTTCTGAAAGTAGTTTTACATCACACTAATATTTCTTCCTTAACATCTAATAGAATTCATACATTAAAGCATCTGGCCTTGGAGTTTACACAGATTTTAAAACTAGCAGGTCTGGCACCCACACCACTGTCAACTCTGTTTGCAGATTTGTGTCATTTCCTTTCATTCTTCCTGCAGATTTGTGTCCTGTCCCAAGGGGTTAGTGGAAAAGATCCACAGAGTGGTCACTCCAGTGTCCTGCTGTTTCTCTGCCTTGCTTTGCAGCTTGTGATTACTCTCTTTTTTATTTTTTTTAAGATTTATTTATCTTTACTGGAAAGTCAGATATACAGAGAGGAGGAGAGACAGAGAAGAAGATCTTCCATCCATTGATTCACTCCCCAAGTGACCACAACAACTGGAACTGAGCCAATCCTAAGTCAGAAACCAGGAGTTTTTTCCCTGTCTCCCGTACGGGTGCAGGGTCCCAAGACTTTGGGCCTTCCTCTACTGCTTTCCCAGGACACAGGCAGGGAGCTGGATGGGAAGTGGAGCAGCTGGAACAAGAATTGTCATCCTTAAGAGATCCAGATACATGCAACTGATACTTATTGTATCAGTTTTGATAATTTATGTCTTTCAAGAAATCTGTGCTTTCAGCAGGTTGTAATCCGTGAATTTTTATCTTTTAACTACCCGAGAGTGTTCTATACTGGAATAATGAAAACTTTTTTAGACTGTCTGTGACCCTTGATGTGTCACCATCATTTTCCTGGGTTCTATACTTATTACAATCATCTTTTTAACATCATGAATTTCTATGTATATTCCTAACTATGGTCTTACATCACAGGGGTCTAGATTTCTTTCTTTCCTTATTAATAATTCTATTTTTGAATAAGAGAACCCTGATTTGAATTTTTCGTTTTAACACTTTTGAAATATTGTCCGTTAGTCTTCCAGTCTACATTGTTTATAATGAAATTTCTGCTATAATTTACATTGTTGCTTTTGAGTGCATACCTTCCCTTTTTTTCCCTTTTTTTTTCTTTGGCAGCATTCAAACTTGTGTCTTTGTCTCAATTGCTGATAATCATCAGTCTTGACTGTGCTGTGCCTATATGTTGTCTTCTTTGCATTTGATCTGCACAGTATTTGAGAGCTGAGATCAGAAAGACAAAGTTTGTTTTGTTTTTTACTAAATTTGGTGAGTTTTTGGTCAGTTTGCTTCATTTTACGGGTTTTTTCTATTGATGCATTTCTATGTGTTTTCTCATTGTCATATCTTTATTTTGGCATAGCTTGCTTGGAGACTTTAAGCACTAATAGCCATTGTAGAAATTTCAGGCTACTTATCTTTTTGTTTTGTTTTGTTTTGTTTTAAATTTATTTTTTTATTGCAAAGTCAGATATACAGAGAGGAGGAGAGACAGAGAGGAAGATCTTCCGTCCGATGATTCACTCCCCAAGTGAGCCGCAATGGCCGGTGTGCGCCAATCTTCCCAGGCCACAAGCAGGGAGCTGGATGGGAAGTGGGGCTGCCAGGATTAGAACCAGCGCCCATATGGGATCCCAGGGCATTCAAGGCCGCTAGGCCACCATGTCGGGCCCTTGTTTTGTTTTTTAATTCCATTTCTTTGAGGCCCATTTAACTGCTACTTCTCATGTCTACAAATTTTTGATAGTATGGTGGACATAATGATACTTAACAAATTCCAAAATTCCTTACTCTGATTAAGTTACTTGCTGATCATTGTGATCTTGTGGAGGCTTGGTTTTAGATTTCTAAGTTTGGGGCCCAGTGCCATGGCCTGGCAGCTAAAGTCCTCGCCTCAAATGCGCTGGGATCCCATATGGGCGCCGGTTCTAATCCCGGCAGCTCCACTTCCCATCCAGCTCCCTGCATGTGGCCTGGGACAGCAGTTGAGGACGGCCCAGGGCCTTGGGACCTTGCACCGGCGTGGGAGACCTGGAAGAAGTTCCTTTCTCCTGGCTTTGGATCGGCACAGCACTGGCCGTTGCAGTCACTTCGGGAGTGAATCATCGGATGGAAGATCTTCCTCTCTGTCTCTCCTGCTCTCTCTATATATGGATTTGTAATAAAAAAAAAAATAGGTAAATCTTAAAAAAAATAGATATCTAAGCTTGGATGTGTCCTGGTTTTGCCCGTTTCGCTAAGACATGTGCTAGTCCCAATTCATGGTCTTTTGAGTTGTCAGTGGAAACCCTGGGATGCTTACTCAGCCCCTCTGACTTGGTTGGAATCAAAGTCTAAATATGGCCTCCTCTCAGGAGCAGAAGTAGGCTCCTGGCATCATTTCTCACGTGTGCTTTGGGATTTAGTCATGTATTTGAGGGGTACTTAATTTCATTTATATAATTTATTTGAGACACAAATAGAAACTGATCTTCCAACAAGTAGACCACTTCCTGGATGCCTCCGACAACTATAGCTGGACCAAACCAACACTAAGAGCTTGAAACTGATCTTAAGTCCCCTATGTATTTCAACTATTACCTGCTTCCCCTCATGGAGTACATCAGCAGAAAACTGGAATTAAAAGCAGGGCCAGGGTTCAAGTCCAAGTACTCTGAGATCCACAGCATTAAATCCCTATCTTTGGAAGAAATTTAAGGTTTTGTGTGTCTGTTATAGTTCTGTTTTTTTCTGGACTTGGCAATTGGTTAGTCATTGTGACTGTCCTGAACCCTGTCCTCTGATAGCTCAAGTAGTTAGGCTGTGACTTTCTAGCTAAATTCTAACCACCTGTGCTGAATAAACTGGTGAATCCATCTCAGCCATTTGGTTCTCTTTCAAGATCATTCTGTGCTTCATCCAGTCTCTGCCTACATTGAACCAGACTCCCAGACCTCTACAGGAAAATTAGCTTAATAGAAACATTTCTTCCATTATTGAAATCATTCGTTAAGTACTGATTGCTTCATACATGTCTTTTTTAAAGTTTCACTTAAAAATACTTGTGTGTGGGCCCGGCACGATAGCATAGTGGTTGAGGTCCTTGCCTTGAACATGCCAGGATTCCATGTGGGCGCTGGTTCTAGTACCAGCAGCTCACTTCCCATCTAGCTCCCTTCCTGTGGCCTGGGAAAGCAATTGAGGACAGCCCAGGGCCTTGGGACCCTGCGCCCACTTGGGAGACCCAGAGGAGGCTCCTGGCGCCTGGCTTCAGATTGGCTCAGTTCCAGCCATTGCGGCTGCTTGGGGAGTGAATCATCAGATGGAGGATCTTTCTCTCTGTCTCTCCTCCTCTCTCTGTATGTATCTGACTTTGCAATAAAAATAAATAAATCTAAAAAAAGGAGGAAGAAATACTTGTGTGTGCTCATATGTATCATTTCTCCAATTCCCTCATAAACATTCATATTAGTGATTCTCAAAGAATATTCTTAAACCATCAGCACTTATGTTTACTAGGAAGTGTTTAAAAATAGAATAAAAATGCCAGTGACATAGTCTAGTGAGCTACAGTTCTACCTGGAATCTGTATGGCCATTGGTTTGAATTCCTACTGTTCCTCTTCCAATCCAGCTTCTTAATAATGGCTTGGGAAAGCATCAGAGAATGGCTCAAGTCCTTTGGTCACTACACGCAAATGAGAGACCCGGAAGAAGCTCCTGGCTTCTGGCTTCAGATCGCCTCAACTCCAGCCATTGTGGCTAAACATTTGGGAAGTGAACCAGCAGGTTGAAGATCTTAGTCTCTGTTTCCTCTCTGTAACTCTGCCTTTCAAATGGAAGAAATGAAACAAATCCTTAAAAAAGAAAGATTGAATCAGCCAGTGTCCAAGAAAAAAGAGATGTGGATAGCTTCATTTAGCAGCATGAGCAGATAGCTTTATTTAAACAAAAATAGAATTTAAAATAATCAATTTGTGGGCTCTCCAGGGATGAGACCTAGCCATTTGTGTGTGTTTTCACAAGGTCTCCAGATGATTATGATACTGAAGTATCAGAATAATGATTTTTTAAAAGATTTTATTATTATTGGAAAGCCGGGTATACAGGGAGGAGGAGAGACAGAGAGGAAGATCTTCCATCCAATGTTTCACTCCCCAAGTGAGCTGCAATGGGCCGATGCGCGCCGATCTGAAACTGGGAACCAGGAAACTCTTCCAGTTCTCCCACGCAGGTGCAGGGTCCCAAAGCTTTGGGCCGTCCTCGACTGCTTTCCCAGGCCACAAGCAGGTAGCTGGATGGGAAGTGGAGCTGCCGGGATTAGAACCGGCGCCCATATGGGATCCCAGGGCTTTCAAGGCGAGGACTTTAGCCTCTAGGCCACGGTGCTGGGCCCAAGAATAATGATTTTTTAAAAAAGATTTATTTATTTTTGTTGGAAAGGTAGATCAGATTTTCAGAGAGAAGGATATACTGAGAGAAAGATCTTCTTTCTGCTGGTTCAAGTAGCTGCAATAGCTGGAGCTGAGCCAATCTGAAACCAGGAGCCAGGACCCTCTTTTGCATCTCCCTCATGGGTACAGGGTCCTAAGGTTTGGGCCGTCCTCTGCTGCTCTCCCAGGTGACAATGCAGGGAGCTGGGTGGGAAGTGGAGCAGCCAGGACACGAACCGGCGCCCATGTGGAATTCCAAAGTTTGTAATGTGAGGATTCAGCCATTGAGCTATCCCACTGGGCCTGAGTATCATAATTTAAACCACCAATGAAAATTTGTGACAAGTATACTTTATTAATATTTTGGCCAGTTGTTAATGAATGAATATAGTATACTCCTTGTTTTAAATCCATTTCCTATACTTTGTGCTATTCTAATTCATCTCCTGGATATAGATAAAATTAAAGGATTATTTAAAGATCTGAAAAGGTGTGTGTATGTGTGTGTGTGTTAATGTTCTCTCAATGTTGGTTTGTCTCATTTTTCTTAATGTTTAAAAAAGTTTACCATAGTTCTATAATAAAAAAATATTTTAAGAAGTGTTACTTTTGGTTTTAGAATCATTTTTGTCTAAATAGCTAGACTTTGCCATTGTGTTGAGAAACATTTTCTCTCCCTATGATCCGGTCTTATTAGTTTTGAAGATCTTTTTAAAATATTATTATTTAATGTTTTTTAATGATTTTTAAAGAGATTAATTTATTTGAAAGACAGAGCTACAGAGAAAGGGAGAGAAAGAGAGACCTTCCATCCACTGGTTCACTCCCCAGATAGCTGCAACAACAATGACTAGGCCAAATGGAAGCCAGGAACGCAGTCTCTTGGGTCTCCCACATGGGTGTAAGGCCCTAAGGATTTGGGCCATCTTCCACTGCTTTCCCGGGTACACTAGCAGGAAACTGAATCCAAAGTGGAGAACTTGTGCCTATGTAAAATGCTTACACTGCAGAAAACAACTTGTACCCATTATGTCACAGTGCCAGCACCAGTTTTGAAGGTTTAAATGGCAAAATAATGAAAGTAAAGCTTCTCTCAGAACAATAGTTCTTGTGTTAGTCCCAACCCTGCTTCTGATACCAACTTGCCACTAATGCAGTCCTGGGATGTGATAGCTCAAATACTTGAGTCCCTGCCACCCACTTTGGAGACCCTGCTAAGTTCCAGTTTCCCAACTTCACCTGTGCCAGCCCCAAGCATCCTTGGGCATTTGGGATAGTGAGCCAGCTGATGAAAACCATCTCTGTCTCTTTGTTTTGCCTCTTTGTTTGAAATGGCTTTAAGATCAGCAAATTAAAAAAATAGCTTTAGGCCCGGCACGGTAGCCTAATGGATAGGGTCCTTGCCTTGCACGCCCTGGGATTCCATGTGGGCACTGGTTCTGATCCTGGCAGCCCCACTTGCCATCCAGTTCCCTGCTTGCAGCCTGGGAAAGCAGTTGAGGATGGCCCAAGGCCTTGGGACCCTGCACCTGCGTGGGAGACCCAGCTCCTAGCTCCTGGCTCTGGATCGGCTCAGCTCAGGACATTGCAGCCCCTTGGGGTGTGATTCAACGGCCTGAGGATCTTCCTCTCTGTATATCTGACTTTGCAATTAAAATAAAATAAATCTTTAAGAGAAAAGATGACTTTAAAAAGTTAATAAATTTTCCTTGTAAGTTGATACATACCAACATCATAGTTTCCATGTACGCAATAAAACCACTACTGTTCAGGTACTTGTCTGAGGACTATAGTCCCTGCCCGCCTGCTGATCCCCAGTCCCATAAATTTAGGATTTACAGGTAGAATCTCTGTGTTGATTTTGTGAAATAGTGCAGAATTTGAAAACCATATGTAGTGGTATTTCAGTATCTAACCAACCTGTTCCTAAAAAATTCTTTTATAGACTTACAATAGCTGTGCCAGACTCTGCTTGAACCAAGAAACAGTATGTCTCACAAGCACCGCTATGAAGACTGAAAATTGTGTGGCCAAGGTAAGTGGAATTATTCATTAGCATACATAACACTACATCGTAGCAATTCTGTGTCATAGGTATCTTTTCTCAGTATTTCTATTACAGACTATTGTAAGATTATACATTTAAGAAAAGAATGCAAGCAGGCACCATTTTATCCTGAGCAGATTGCAAGTTGAATGTCTGTTTCTTCAGGTACAACAGAATCTTCTGATTATGTATTTTTTCACACTTGACTGATTCACATTTGTTCTTTGACATTGGTTATAGATTATTACAGATCAATAAGATTTATATGACATTATACACAATTATTGTTATAAGCTCCTAATTCTCCTAATGTATAATGTACAGCAATGCAACTGTGATACATGTCATAGAAAATGCAATTATTTTATCACTTTTGTTTAATGAGTTAATTAACTAATGAGTTCCTAAGATTGCTTTCAATGATCTTGATCTAAGTGGACAAATATGTTTAACATGCATGCATGCTATCTCTTTCACACGCAAATATTTGCAATGTCCGTAACTTGGCTACAGAAGCAACCTCAGGTATGAAGGAAGTGAAGTTTTTCATCCCAGCCGTCATTCAATTTTACAAGTATCTGATTACTCAAAACTTCAAGTTTCAGCCATTTTGATGTGGGCTGCTATGTTTCTAGAATTTTACTTTACTTATCTGCATAAGGCTTGCCATTATAACCATTCAGATATTTAGTCCAAGGCTTAACTGATCCTCAGTTACTTAACTGGCCTCATCCTTTGCTGCAAAAATCCAGGGGTAGTTTTTTTCTTTTCTTTTCTATTTATTTTAAAGTCAGAATTACTGAAACAGAGAATAAGAGACATGTACCATGCACTGATTTACTCCCCAAATGGCTGCTGTGGCCAGAACGGGGACAGTCTGAAGCTAAGAGCCAGGAGCTTCTTCCAGGTATCCCACAAGGGTGCAGAGGCTCAAAAACTTGGGCCATTGTCCTCTGCTTCCCCAGGCAGTTGTCAGAGAGCTGGATCGTAAGTGGAGCAGTCAGGATCAAAGCCAACACCCATATGAGATACTGGTGCCACAGCTGGAGGATTACTATGAGGCACTATCATACTGGGCCCCATAGATGATTGCCTTAGTCCATTGGGGCAAGTTATAACAAGAATACCATAGGGCCCGGCAGCATGGCCTAGCGGCTAAAGTCCTCGCCTTGAACGCCCCGGGATCCCATATGGGCGCTGGTTCTAATCCCAGCAGCCCCACCTTCCTGCTTGTAGCCTGGGAAAGCAGTCGAGGACGGCCCAATGCATTGGGACACTGCACCCGTGTGGGAGAACCGGAAGAGGTTCCAGGTTCCTGGTTTCGGATTGGCATAGCACCGGCCGTTGCGGCTCACTTTGGGAGTGAATCATCGGAAGGAAGATCTTCCTCTCTGTCTCTCCTCCTCTCTGTATATCTGACTTTGTAATAAAATAAATAAATCTTTAAAAAAAAAAAAGAATACCATAAACTAAATGGCTAAGAAACATTACTAAATTATTTCCTATAGTTCTAGAGACTGGGAAGTTCAAGATTAAGATGTAAGCAAATTTGTGTCTTGTCCTACTCTGCTTTCAAGACAATGCCTTCTTAAATCTTCATGCAATAAATGTTTCTGAAGGCTTAATCCTCAAGAGTTTTTAGATATAATAAACATAGCAGCAACAGTATTTTGCCTCTGAAATCTGGGCCTACTTAGCAACTAATATATATATATATATATACACACACACATATATGAATGACCTACATAGTAAACATCATATTCTAGTAAAAATTATAGTTGAAAAGGTAAAGTTCAGTTAAATTCAGTGCCTCAATAATTAGCTTCAAAATATAAATGTTTTAAATTACATCACATTTATTTTTTAAGTCATTCACCCACAACTAGCAAGCTGTGGAGGCAGCAGTACTATTGGCCTTTAAAAATAAGTGCTCTTCTTTATCGGCCACATTGCTCTCAGTTGTGTCACAAGTGGGTGACTTCTGGCTAAACAACACAAAAATCTTAGCATGAGCACCAATCCAAGGACAGGGTGACAATTTTAATGAGTTTCATTGAGAGCTGGCCAAATGAGCATCTGTTCCTTTTGTTTTCTCTGTACTTTGTCAGCCAGGATTTCCACGCTGCATCATTGGTGTGAATCTGCATGTTGTGGGGTTGGTTGGTTTGTTTGTTCTCCCATCCTCTGCTAAAGCAGTACATAGTTAGAAATCTTCTGGCATCTGGCACAGTGGCATGATTTCTTCCATGCTCTTGGGTGAGGAAATAAGTTTGCTCATTGCTGCTCATCTGTCTGTTTCACTTCTCCCAGATGGTGACCCTCTCATCCCATTCTTGCTGATTTTAACCTTTATTATTGAATACTATTTGTGTGAAGTTTAGGAAAGACATTAGTGCCAACTATTTCCTTAAAAGCAGCAGTGTTGTTAGGTTCAGACTCTTATCTGGCATTGTTTGACTTCCTTGCTGGAAGTACCTTAGGCTAGTACTCATTAGTCCTCTGTAATATAAAGTAACAAAGCTGTAGGACAAGCAAAAACCATGATTTTCTGAATCTTTACATTGAGGAGAAAATCTTTCTTTTTTCTTAGTTGAAGAGAAAATCTTGAAATTGAAAAAGAATGGCTTAGGGGTGGGGAGGGTGGGAAGAGACAGGGAAGGCCCTGTTCATTTTCAGTATAACTTGATTCAACTTGAAGGTATTGAAATGTCTTTTACTTTTTCAGACGCTTTCTTCTAATTATAGCCTTTAGCTCATGAGATTGTTTTGGGAACCTGATGAACTCTATATTTATTGTAGCTTTAAATGGACTGTCATTATTGACTGTCAACTTGGTCTTCAAAATCTATAATGATGTTGTGCCTAATTGTCATCGTTCATGATGTTTTTCACTTGTTGAGAAAACTAATATTAAAATTTAAAGAGCATTAATTTTTGGTTCTTTCTGTTAAATGTCAAAAAATATATAGAAAATTTCTGTCTTAGACTTTTTCTTAATTGCACTTAAAGATTTACACACATGAGTAAACAAGTAAAGTTTAAAATTGAGTTGGCTGAATCCATCCATTTGAATGCCCATATTTCTGCTCACATAAAGTAGAATGCTTATAGGTGCTCTGATCTTAGTTGTTCTTGCTTGTTGGTGTTTTTTTGTTTGTTTGGTTGGGGTTTTTGCTTCGAACTAAGACTGATAATCTGAAACTGACTGAGACAGAAAAATGGTGTTCCTTTCCACTCACTCCAGAGTTTGATAGAAGACTTGTTTTATTTATTTCCAAAATTATATCCGCAGGAAACAAGCTGTTTAAATTCAGATTATGCTGAAGCAAAATGGTCCTGGTATGAGAAGCAACGTGCTGTTTTACGAGCACAGAGTCCCTTTTCTCATAACTGATTGATAGTAAATATTTTCCTGAAGAATTATTGCCTACCATGAACAGTGCAACTGTTTCACTTTTTTTCCATGCTACTTGCTGTACCAGCCATTGTCGGTAATTAAGATCTACAATTCACAATGCAGACGTTTGCACTTCCTCTGGGTCTGTGCTATTTATAAGGCATCTCAGCTGTTCGAGTTTCTTTTGAGTTTTAAACTACATGTTAACAGGCTTCTTTAATATACGGTTCCACAGGTAGCATGTTGGATGGCCCGTTCCTTATATGGGCGTCTCTGTCAGCTCTATCCATGAGCTCTGTGGAGAACACACACAGATTGAACAGCTTCATTGAGGCTAAGGATTGGAGAGACTGTTTCACAGTGGCCAGACTGCTATTCCAGAAAGCAGGAGCCGAGCTCAGAAGTAAAAATTTTTGCTTTCATCTTTGTTTTCATCTGAAAGTAACTTGAAAGAGGTCACTTTGAGTTCCTAAGCAAAGCAAGGTCCCTTCTTCCAGACAGGGCTGCATGTTTGTCAGGTTAAATACGTAAAATGCATTCTCTGCTATATGTGCATGATATTTAGAATCCAGACACAGAGCCAGTGCTGGGACCCAATGGGGTTAGCCCAACTTGGGATGCCAAAAGGCACCAACATACCTAACTTCACAATTGTGTAATCGGCTTTAGGAACCATAAGTATCTGTGCTACAGTTGGTAAAATTCAAACCATTTTTTCAACCCAAAATCGAAGTCCAGGCCTCAGCCTCCAGTCTTCATGAACTGTGTCCTAGAGTCGGTATAACTGCTTGCACGATCTGTTTGCTATTGGCACTCATTGTAAAACATACAAGAAAAAGAAGCAAGAAACTGAAAGCTGTCAACAAAATATGTTTAAAACTGCCCCGAGTGGGAATCGGATTGGCTGCTTCAAAGCCTGAAGTCCAACCACATTGATTGTGCACATTGGCCGCCAGCATCTTCCATCGGAGCGATATGCACAGAGGCAGGAAACGCGTTTCAGTGCTGATGCTTGATGGCCCTTGAATACACAAAGAGCCTCTAACAAAGCCATTGCAAGGCAATTTTATTTGCCAAAACCTAAAAGTTTCTGTAGTTCCAAAGGCATGGCATGTGGACTTTCTTCCTCAGTGAACTCTTTGTGAACCTTTTTTTTTTTTTTTTTTTTTTTTTGGTCCTTTATTGCAGCAGTGGTTCAGTTTTGGGAAACACTGATCTATCTGACTGAGGCACTTCAAGATGCTAGAACCTCTCCATGTTGCTGTCTAGCCAGGGAGTTAATAAGATCAGGTTTGTCTTTGTAAAAACTGAGCTAGCTCAGTGAGATGAACCCGGGCAACATCTTCCTCAGTATGAAAAGAAAGATTGGGGGAAAGGGAGGTGAAACAAGAAAGTTCTTCATCAGGAATTGACTGCAGCATTGCCTGCTGATGCATGTCAGATCACCCGCACAGAGAGATCACATGGCTTCTCCAAAAGTCAAACGATCAATTCGCCTCGTTTTGGCTCTGTACTTAATGCACAAACAGTGCGATCTGCGGGGCTGTAATTGCATTGTTAGGGCCAAGGAACAAGCCTGTGCCTTTTCAGCAGACAGCTGGCAGGGAGAGAGGCATGTTGTTAGGAAAGAGAGAGGCAAGGCAAATAAAATTACTGCTAACGCTCAGAGATCGGCAGGAGTCCTACTTGCCTAATCTTACCGGTGGGAGCAAGCGGCTGTTGTAATCCAATTATAGCAGCATAAGCAATTTGTTAGACACTCCGCATAATGTAACAATTTCCCAATAAACTCTGACTTGTAATAACGTCGGCAAGAGTCCGCATAAATCTGCCCGAATGGTGGGGGCTGCAGCGTTCGGCTGGGGGCTTGTAATTGGCGCTATCAGCACGTTTTGCGGAGTGCAGTATGGTGCAGTCTTTTAGTGTAGGAATTTTAAGGAGAAGAGCATAGCACACGTTTCTTAGAACAAGAAAAGTGGCCATTAAAGGGGGAGCAGCAAGAAAGGCACAGTCTTGCCTTCGCATTACCTAGGAATCTTAGAGTAGAAAGAGAACAGGAGGTAGCCATGTTTCCTTCTAATACTATAAAGAGGAGAGTTGGATAGAGTGTGGATTAAATTCCTTTATTTAAAAGGCATTCAGTTCTATTATGGTTGCCTTACCCAACCTGCTAAATGTTGTTCAGGCAGCAATTAGTTAATATTTTTACAAAATGTTAACAGTCAGTCAAGTCTAAAAATGCTTATTTTTAAGCCTGTTTTCTTCTAGAATTTAGCGTTTTCTTTACAACATGAAAATGTTTTCTTTGTGCCAAGGACTATCAAACCCTTCTGCAGAGTTTCTGCTGTTTTAAGTCACTGTTACTTACTGAAAGCTCACACCTAGCTTGCTTGTTAGCTGGCTTCTCTAAGCTGTTTATATTCCCATCTTAAAATACATTGTGAGCATCAGTGATACTAGGGTTAGTAATCAGTCTTGTTGAAAACTTCCTCCTAAAGTAATAAAATTTCTATTTTACAACAGTTTTTTACTGTGTGCAACAAAATAAAAACTACCTTTATTTATTGATTAGTAGTTATTGTCCTGCCAGGCACAGGATAGGATTTCTTATTCATACAACATATCGGAGGCAAAGAGAGCTTATAGATTAGAGTTAATAGACAGATTTTCATGCTGAGTACATCAAATGTTACTTGCCTTTCTTACATCCTCCATTGCTATGAATTTGTGTCAAAACCAAGCTTCTGAAATAAGAACAGGATTCGTGAAAAATATCCTGTTGCTGTGTGTATTAGCACAGTTAATATTCACGTTCAGTGTTAACGTTTTCTTCCACTGAAGCAAATGCTGCCTTGTTTAACTGGAGCTACATCAATAAACTGCAGTGCCTCTAATAAAGCCACTCAGTGTCTGGGTTTAACTAATGGCTGATTTTCATGGCTTTGACAGTGAGCTGTGTGCGTTATTTTCTCCTGATATTGTAAAAATAATGAGAGCAAATTAGAACAATCAGTTTACACAGATAGCTCCTGATTGGAGGCGATGGGCAATATGGCAGCAGGTAATCCATCTTCAAGCTCCTGTCACATTAACTTCAACAGTGTGAAAAGATCAGGTGGGGTAAGCAGGGATCCTGCCCAATCGGAACACTGAAATTAATGAGAAGAGCATTGTTCTGTGATCAACCTTTTAATTAGCAAGACTGGAAATGGAGGGAGAGATGAAGGCAGCACCACAGCTGCACCATGCCAGGCACAGTTTCTGCAAAAGGAAAGGGAGAAAACAATCTGTGCTTTTTGCATTGCTCTTTTTTTTTTCTTTTTTTTCTGTAATCCAACCATTACACCTCCATTCTAGAGCTAGTAGATTTACAGACTTTAAGAAGTACGGTCTGCTTTCCAAAGTGACATCACAAAAACTGATGAATTAACAGTTGATGGACTGCAGGTCTGTCAGGAGTCATTTTGGAGTTTGGGTACTGACACGTTTTCTTTGGCACTGTAGATCTCACAGTTTGAGTTTAAAAAAAAACAACAATCAGGCAGTCATAGCACTAAATTTTTGAAGTTCTGCCTTGTCAGCTCCCTCTCCCCCACCCCCTGCCTTCATTCCTCCAGTGTAGAGTTTTCTTTATAAGCAGTATAAGGGTTTTCTACTTTAAACCCTATGACACTTTCCTGATTCTGTTTAATAGGAAATTTGTGGTTTTGTTTATTTTCATATTTACTGTGCCATTGCCTTCTCAGTATTGGACTGTTAACTCCAATTTATGCAATTGAGAAATGAATTTGAATCAAGAACGGTTTTTATAGGAAAAAGGGGGGAAAAATCTATGTGATAACTGAAACTAAAAGTTGATTTATCTAACTTTAGTTATATGAAATCTAAGTTATATGAAATCATCTAAGTTTAGTTATATGAAATTGTAATCTTAATCATCTTCCTATCATATTGGGGAAAATGACATAAGTAAATGGAAAACATTAATGAGCTAAATTTTCTGTATCATATCAGTTCCTATTTTCTATACTTTTTTTGGAAGGCTTTAACATTGGATAAAGTACACAAAGTTATCAAGATTTGTAGTTTGTCCTCTTTATACCTTAGATTTAGTGAGTTATGTGATAGCAACTAATAATATAACATAGGCTATGTAGGTGAGTTCAGATTGACTTTCAAAGACTATCTTTAAAAAAAAAGACAGTCTGAGCAAAAATCTCATCTTGATGTGAACAGTTTGACTTGTCTCTTAGTCATAATATGTAAAAACCTGGTTACCATCTTATAAATATAAATCAAAATTTTAAGTTTAAGTATAAGGTGATCTTTTTTCATCTTAGTTAACAGGATTTTTTTCCTTTGTATTTGTAGCTTATGTAAATTACAGTATTGCTGTAACATATATTTCACTTACCTTGACATACTGCAGCCTCTGATCAGAACTTATGAAACAAATCGCTTTGTTTATCCTTAATACCCTTTCCCTATTCCGGTCCACCAAAAGTCTGCTTATTATGGCTCAGGGTTCTATCTGAACAAAAGTGTGTTTTTGTTAATTTTATTATTTCAATGATAGCTTTTCTTTAATGTATTTATTTAGACTTGTAAGCATCAATATTCTTTGACCAGTAACTGAATACCAGATTGTGTCTAGGAATTCACCCTCACACACTTTTTTAAATGCTACTGTAAAAATAATAATTATTATTATTATTGTTATTATAACTTCACAGGACCCTTTTCTCTGTTTCTCCTTCTGCAAGATAGACTTTCTTCTTTCTGTTTTGGAGGCTTTTGTTCTTGAAGCTTTTATAGATTATTGTAGCTGTTCATGGGTATAGACAATTCTCTCTATTGTAGCTGTTCATAGCAGTAGACGTTTCTCTTCTCTCCTAGGTTAGGAGTTTCAGAAGCCTGGGCTCAGAAGCTGTCTGTGAATAAATATGTTCTTAGTCATAGGGTGTAAAAAGATCACTTACAAAGCTTGTGAAACCTGAATCTTCCTTTTGAACTTTTCAGTACCCATGAGCTCAAAAAGCATACATGTAAAATTTTATTCTTGTGTCGTGACTTCAGCTTGTAGGACAAATGAGCTAAGAATTTAAGTGACTCTACCAAATTTCTATAAAACTGAAGTTGTATTTTCCCTAAGAGTTTTGATTCCTATCAATATTTGAGCCTGTTAGAATTCTTGTCCAAAAGATTTGCTCCTTGAGACCGGTGTTTGAAGTCAATGTTCCATTTTTTTGAAGGAACCTTTGTGTTGTTTTCTGCTAGTAAATGACTAACTCAGCTAAAGTTACCAAGTCACTTTAAATGCCACTAATGCCAAAGCTCATTGGGTTTACCATAAACAGATTTCCATTATTCTGGTTCTTTGGCAGTCACTTAAAATACCCTTACTAAATGTTCTTAGATATGGAATCAGTTGAATCTATGAGGCTGTTAAATTCTTTCTGACTTTTTTTTCCTGAAATATGTCCTCATCTGGAAAAAAAAGGGGGGGGGGTGGATTTCCATTTTATTATCTCAAGATGAAAGAATTTTTGCTCTTTTTTTTTTTCTTGTTCAGTTTTCTACTAGAGTTGGAAGACGAAAAGAGAGTACATTGAGCCCCATATCCAGGTACAGCAGTGTTAGCTGTGTGCTATTTACTTGAATCCTAATGACATGGACAATACTCCTAGAGGAGTTTTCATATCTTTAACTTGCAGAGTTTTTCATTCAGATCTGTCTTCCAAGTCTTTGCTCACCAGATTGTCCTTCAACTAGGCCTTGTAAGTCCCATGTGTATTTCCTACCAAGAGACTTGGTCTTCCAGTATGGAGCACGACAGTTTTTTTATTTAACTTTCATAGCCCTTTGGACATCTAACAAATGTTTTTTCATCTTCCCCCTCCAACCTTCAGTTGATTATAAGACACCATGTTGAGGCTGAACTGAGCCAAGTATTGTATTGAGAAAACTTTTTGTTAGGTTTCCTAGTCATTGAAAAAAACCCACCTTGTAAATGTAGTACATGGGACTTTAAAGGATCTAATATTTCTGCATGGCTCCATGTTGCATTCTTCTGAGTATAAAATTATAGGGCACTCACTCAAATAGGACAGCTGGTTCCAGGTAGTGACCTGTACCCTAAGAGTTTAACTTTTAAGAAAAAAATTTTAAATAAAAAAAAAAGAGTTTAAGTTTTAGCAGTTATTTTGGAAATACAGATTGCATTCTGTTGTCTAATATGATTTGCAATATAAGCATGGAGAGGTATTCCTTTTATGTCAGAAAATCTATTGTTCTTGCTTGAGCTTTTTTTTTTAAATTTTTGTCAATTGAATATACCTGTTAAGATTTAAAAATCCATTCTGATTATATGTCAGCCAATATTGTTATGATTCCATATATACTTTTAGATGGTTGGTGACCATGAAGATATGATGAGAGTATCAGAATTTAGTTGGATCTTGAAATTCTGTGTCTCACAGAGGAGGCTTGGGACAGGGATGAATGAGTAAGAAACAAGTTAATGAAAAAGAAATGGGGGAGAACAGCTAACCATCAATATTTGTCATTTTTGTCTATATGTATATATTTAGCTGTAGACATTCTCTAATGGAAAGAATTGAGATTTTTGACAGTTGAGGGTAGCTTTCTCATGTAGAACAATAAGATCTTGACAAGCCTATACATTACAATATTTCTAGAATGAATATGAAAAGAATTATGCTTTATATCTTAAACATCACTTCTGCGACTTAATCCACGTTTTCTAGAACTATCCAAAAGCATAAGAAATTTAAGTATACTGTTTTTGTTTGGTTTTGTCTTAAGCCTGGGAGCAAGACAAAAAGGAAATACAGGAAGAAAATCATGCTTAAAAAAGAAATGGTTCCTACAGTGTTAACTATGGCGTCTGTAGCGTGACTCTGTAATGGAATATCATAGCAGGGGGTATAATACTGTAAATAAGATGAATATGCCACTTGTGGATTAATGGGCAACCTAAAGAGTGGCTTTATTTACATCTATGTGTGAGGTTCATTTTCAGTTTGTATTTTCTCCTGTTGTTTTGATTGGAGTGCTTAAAAACCTAACAGTTTAATTAGGGAATCTTGTAAAAATCTGTTTCTGTGGAGATTATTGCTTTATATCTATTTTTCTGGGATTAATTTGGTGTCATTTTTACATTTGAAAATTGGTAGGTTGGTGTTTGAAAGGATTTTAGTTTAGTTTTTTTAAAAACTTTTCTGTGAATACTAAGAAAAGATAGAAACCAATGAATACAGATTTTGAAAATTTTTTTAGATTTTGAAATATTTTTAATGTTTATTTTTATTAATTGAAAGGTAAAGCTACAGATAGAGGTGTCTGTTGATTCCCTTCCTCAGAATCCCTTAATAGGCAGGGCCGGACCAAGAGGAAGGCAGAAGCCAAGAACTCCATCCAGATTTGCCACTTGGGTGACAGGGACCCAAGTACTTTAACTGTCCTCTGGAGCCTCCCAGGCACAACGTCAGGCAGCTGAATCAGAAGATAAAGGTGCGACTGGATCCCAAGCTCTTCTATTTGGGATGCGGGTCTCCTAAAGGGCAGCTAAACGCACCGGGACCACAGTGCCCACCACTAGTATATTTTGTTTTGAAAAATAAAGACTAAGGAAAGATCACATAAATCCAAATTACAGTCTGTTTCTTTTGCAGTGATAGTTTCCTGGGTATGGTATGTTTTTCAGAAGTTTGAATACTGGGTGATATAAATCTGGGTATATCCTAGCCCGGAACACTACAGGGGCCACTAATGGTGTGGTAATATGCTATCAGGGTAAAGATACTGAGAATTTATACACAGTAGCTTTAAAAAAATGTGAAAAGTGAAATAAGAAAATAAGTTGGGTGGTGTATGGTTAACCTAGGAGTTCAGAATCCTGCATTCCTTATCCATATCTGAGTTTGGTTTGCAGGGTGAAAGTGATGGTTTAAAAACTGGATGCTTGCGTTACATGAGGGAGACCGGGCTTAAGGTCTTGATTTGTGGGCATTTGGGGAATTAACCAGCAGATAGAAGCTCTGTCTGTGTCTTTCTTTCAGTCTTTGCCTCTGTAATAATTATTATCATCGGGCTCAGCACAGTATCCTAGTAGCTAAAGTCCTTACTTACACACGCTGGGATCCCATATGGGTGCCAGTTTTAATCCCAGCAGCCCCACTTTCCATCCAACTCCCTGCTTGTGGCCTGGGAAAGCAGTGGAGAACGGCCCAAAAGCCTTGGGACTCTGTACTCGCGTAGGAGACCCGGAGGAGGCTACAGGCTCCTAACGACAGATCGGCTCAGCTGTGTCCATTGCAGTCACTTGAGTGAATCATCAGACTGAAGATCTTCCTCTCTGTCTCTTTTTCTCTGTGTATCTGACTTTCTAATAAAAATAAATCATTTTAAAAATAATTATTGTTATTAAATAATGATAGATTTAAAATATAATATGTATTATTTTTAGTATTAACAAAAGGCAAGTTTCAGCAGACATTGTGATACACTGAGTTAAACTTCCACTTGAGATGCTATTACCCAAGTGCCTAGAATCAAATCTAGCCTCTGTTTCTGATTGAGTTCCCTGCTAGTGCATGCCTTGAGAGACAGCAAACAGGCGGTGACTCAAATACTGAGGTGCCTACCACCCATTCACATGGCAGATCCAAACTGAGTGCTGGGCTTCTTGCTTTTACCTGGCCCAGGGCTAGATATTGCAGCCATTTGGAATGTGAATCAAAATAAAAGTTTTCTCCTCCTACCCATCCAGTATCTATTTTTATGCAAAAGTTCACAGCTAATGGACATTACAGAAACCTGCACATTTTTAATAAGGGTTTTATTTATTTATTTATTTATTTATTATTTATTTATTTAGGAAAGGCAGATTTATGGAGGGAAGGAGAAACAGAAAGATGTTCCATCTGCTGGCTCTCTCCCGAAATAGCTCCCATGAGGGAGGGAGCTGAGCCAATCCAAACCCAGGAGCCTCCTCCTGGTCTCCCTCTTGGGTACAGGGTCTCTGGGCCATCTTCTACTGCTTTTCCAGGCCATAAGCAGAGAGCTGAATGGGAGATGGAGCATTAGGGACACAAACCTGCGTCCATATGGGATCCCAGCGCTTGTAGTTGGAGGATTAGTCAGTTGAGCCATCGTACCAGCCCCTATATGGCTTTCAAGGAAATTTTTTGGCACTGAAATAAGCATATGTCTTAATTCTACTTTCCCATGAATTACTTAGTACCATAGTACTAATTTTTTAGTTCACTGTTAATTGCAAGTTGATTTCATTATTTATCACTCTTAAAACTTCAGAAGCTTTGAGCAAATGGTGGATGGCCCAGGTCCTTGGGTCCCTGTGCCCATGCGGAAGACCAGAGACAGCTCCTGGCTCCTTGGTTCGGATCAACTCAGCTTCATCCATTTCAGCCAGTTGGGGAGTGAACTAGCAGATGAAGTTCTCTGTCTACTTATCTCTGTAAATCTACCTTTCAAGTAACAGTAAATAAGTATTTTTTAAAAACGTCAGCAGTTTGAGTTTTATATTATTATTAGTTACTCCCTGCTCTTCTTGAATTGAGAATGTATAATTCAATTATGAAATGCAAATTGATTACAAATTAAAAGTCTCATTATAGAATTTGTATAGGAGTAATATTCAGTTAAATAGGTAGATTCTCAAATTGTATTTGTTGAATCTGATTGACTTCAATCCAAAGCAGTTGTGAAATACATTTATTGCAGTATTACAAATCTGGAGGTTATATCATCAAAATTGAAAAGCTTCTTATACCATTGTTTAGGAACATTTGTAATGTACCAGAAATTGAACCAACAGTCTTGTTTACATTCTCATAATCACATTTTACATATAAACTAACACTGCCATTAAATGACTTGTCCAAAGTAACAGAACATGTTATAGAACTGGAATTTGAACCCATACTATCCATCCTCATAGTCCCATGCTTTCAACCACTGTGAATTTTAAGACACAGAAATTAAGAAAGAGTTACAAATAGGGGGTACTATAAAAAAATTTTACTATTTGGTACCTATTAAATGTTAGTAGTTTACTAACAACTAACCAGGAGTTAAAAATCAAGGAGATGTACAAACTGGCTACATAAAACATCATAATATGCTAATACTTTTTAGGTTTGTCCTTCTACAGAACAGCATTTCATATACAATGATAAAAATTGTAAAATACCTCAATTAGCAACCACCAAAAAAGTAAAATTTGTCATTGAAACTTGTTATCTCTTCTCACTGTCTGTTATGCTTTTATTTTCATGCTTTGATTGTGTGTGATAAAACTGTTGCTTAATTACTGCCAGGGTTCTAAAGCCTTTGGATGCCACAAAAGAGAGTGTGGTGGAGAAACCAAGAGACAGCATCAACTCACTTTTCTGTCCTGTTAATTTTGATGTGTCAGTCTCATTCTAGTTCATGATATACTGTTCCCAGCAGATACTGGGTGAATTCAGGGAGAAGCTGTAGTTAATCTTGTCTTAGGGAAAAGCACAGCTCATGATTCGGGCTCTCAATAGGTTGAATCACTAACTGCTTTGAAACAGTATTTATCCTTCATTTGTATTGCTCTTGGAAAGACTTTTTAGCCATGTTAATTTGATCAGCAGGTAAACTGCAGCCAGACTAACATGGTGAATTACCTCTTGATTATGTGATATGAGGGTACTTTTAAACATTTATGGAAAATGAACTTAGGCAATAAGCTTGGAGATCAGTGTTGTAATGTATAAAGTTAAGCCTCCATTTGTAACCCTGCATCCCATATGAGCACCAGCTTAAGTCCTGACCGTTCCTGTCCAATCCAGCTCCCTGCTAATGCCCTTGGGAAAAACAGCAGAAAATGGTGCAAGTGCTAAGGCTCTTTATGAACCTCATAAGAGGCCCAAATAGAGTTGCAAGCTCCTGGGTATAGCCCGGACCAGATTCATCTCTCTTATTTATATATTTACTTACTTACTTATTGTTTTTATTGAAAAGGCCACAAGCAGGGAGCTGGATAGGACTTGGAGCAGCTGGGATATGAACCAGCGCCCACATGGTATCCTGGCACATTCAAGGTGAGGATTTTAGCCACTGGGTACTATGCCAGGCCCAATGTCTATTGATCTTAGTGAGAATGTTGAAAAGCAGTATTTCTTCCTGGGAAATTTGGGAGGGCAGGCAGATTTTTAATTCAGCATTGAAAAATGAAATCCCTTTTATTTCTGTCTTGTATTCTCAAAATAGTGCTCGTGTCATAGTCATATCACCTGCTCAGATTTTGTCTGGATCAATTACAATTATAACACCAGACTTAAATTATACTTTGTTGTGATATCCAAAGGTGAAATTGACATCATTGGGTGGAGTTATTGATATTATCATAATTTATAATGGTTAACGTGCTAGCAGAGAGGGGAGTTTGCCAGCATGGGGAAAGAATACAGGCTTCAAGCTGAATAGATCTTTATTATCCAGGGGATTATTTCATGCTGATAAATACTTGTTTTAGAATGGATGGAACCAGGTTAAGTGTTTTCAGCCAAACCTTTATTCTCCTCCACCAAAGAACAAGGTTCTCCTAACATTGACCTACTTCGCTCTCATACAGTCCTATAGGTACAGCAGTTACACAGCCATGAAGAGAAAAATAGATGAGACTGGAAAGATTTTTCTAGTAGGAAGTGCTTTTAGTAGTGTGTTTCTTTGTTGGTGGAGCATAATGTTGCCACAAATCATGAATAAATATTCTGAATTCTCCAATATTATAGCAGTTATAACCATTTTTAAGCCTCCTTTCTAAGTAGATATTTCTCTCCTTGCTTTCTGTACTATGAACTTTACAAAACTGGCGTAGGCAACCTATTAATTATTCATATCCTAGCAACAATTAAAGCAAATTAAAAATAAAAATCACCATATTGCATTTAACCGTGGGCAACACCAAAATGTGTCAGCTCTGTAAGGGCCTGTGGTGTTTCCTTAGTTAAAAGTGCTAGAGGGAGCTCTAACCTTGCTCAGAGCTGTGGCATGCGGGAGCAGTTGTCTGCCTAACCAAGGGGTTGCGAGTGAAGACAGTGAGGGACTGGGGCTCTTCTGTTTCTGTTACAGGTAAAAAACCAAATGGAGCTTTAGTCACTTTTACCTCTCTTTCTTTGGATATAGTCATCTTCTAATGCAGTGTTCAGGAGATCTTGAATTTGATTCAGTGAATTTTCACAAAGTGAGCATACCTCTGTGACTATCCCTCAGCTCTTAAGAAGAAGGTAACAAAGGACATCGGACTTCCTCAGAGGCCACTCTGCCCTTTCTGAGTTACTCTCTCTCCTGTGATAGCCAAGTCCTTTCTTCAAACCCCAAACATTAGTTTTGTTTGGAATTGAGCCTCAGGTAAGATGGACCACAGAATACCTGAGTATTTGCTTAAGTTACTCATTTTTGTCTTTCTTAAAGATTGAGTAATTGGTTAAAAAAAAATAGACGTTTTGTCCACTGGTTCATGCCCCAGATGGTCACAAAGGCTGGGCCTGTGCAAGCCAAAGCCAGGAGCTAGGAACCAGGAACTTCTTCTAAGTCCTTGACATGGAAAAGGGGCCCAGACACTTGGGATGTGTGCTGCTGCTTTTTGCCAGCCATTAGCAAGGAGCTGGGTCACAAGTGCACAGCTGTATCTCAGACAGCACCCATATGGGGTGCTGGTATAAGTAGGGGGCAGCTTTACCCACTATATGACAGTTCCAACCCCTCACTTCCTGTTTTATACGGAATTTCATTAAATACTTCTCAAATTTTATTATTTTTATTGGAAAGGCAGTATTACAGAAAGAAGAAGAGACAAAGATTTTCCATCCTCTGGTTCACTCCCCAAGAGCCAGGAGCTTCTTCCCGGTCTCCCACGCAGGTACAGGGTCCCAAGGTTTTGGGCCATTTTCTACTGTTTTCCCTGGCTACCATCAGGGAGCTGGAAGGGAAGTGGAGCATCCGGGATATGAATCGGCGCCCATATGGGATCCCAGCGCATGCAAGGCGAGGACTTTAGCCACTAGGTTGTCTCACCTGGCCTTTATTATTTTCTTTTTCATAAATTATATACCCATGTATATGGAATTGAATAAATCTTACTTAAATAAAAGGCAGACAGAAAAGAGGAGACAGAGATTGAAATACCATCTGCCAGATCACTCCTAAAATTGCCACAGTAGCCAGGTCTGAGCCACGCCAAAGCCAGTGTTAGGAACCAGGAATAGCAGCCATCTAGGGAATGAACAGTGGATGGAAGACCTTTCCCTTTATCCCCTTCTCTCTATAGCTCCACTTTCAAATAAATAAATGGATAGCTAGGTAAATAAAAAGTTTTAAAAACTGGAACAAAACCAACAGCATTTTGGAACTACTAAAATCAAAATCAAGGACCCATGTACTTTCTCCCTTACCTTGACCATCTCCACCCTGATCAGTGGTCCTTGTGGGTATGCTATATAAACAATATCAAAAATAAATTTTTTTCAAAAAGCCTCTTTTTAAAAATTATTTTTTAAATTTAGTGTTGAACTAGATTATAGATTAAAAACCTAAGAGCCAGCCTGGTCATCAGGTGATCCCAGCCACCCCCTCGTTTTACAAGTGAGGCCCCTGGGCTTGGCGGTGTGGCCTAGTGGCTAAGGTCCTCGCCTTGATCCCATATGGCCGCTGGTTCTAATCCCAGCAGCTCCACTTCCTCTCTATCTCTCCTCCTCTCAGTATATCTGACTTTATAATAAAAATAAAATAAATCTTTAAAAAAAAAAAAAAAAAAAAAAAAAACAAGTGAGGCCCCTGCCAGCACAAACTTGCCAAGGACATATAGCTAATTCATCATACACCTAGGCCTAAATCTGTTTTATCCTGCTGTTTCACTTTTGCTGTGGGATTGTATGAAGACATGTATGTGGGGCCCAGCAAGGCAGCTTAGTGACTAAAGTCCTTGGCTTGCACACTAGGATCCCATATGGGCGCCGGTTCTAATCCCGGCAGCTCCACTTCCCATCCAGTCCCTGCTTGTGGCCTGGGAAAGCAGTCGAGGACGGCCCAGGGCCTTGGGACCCTGCACCCGTGTGGGAGACCCTGAAGAAGCTCCTGGCTCCTAGCTTCGGATTGGTGCAGCTCCAGCCGTTGTGGTCGCTTGGGGAGTGAATCAAAGGAAGATCTTCCTCTCTGTCTCTCCTCCTCTCTGTATATCTGACTTAACAATAAAAATAAAATAAGCCTTAAAAAAGGAAAAAGGCATGTGTAGCAATTATTACAAAACTTTCATGAAAATTTTTTTTCCAAAGCATTAAATTTAATGTATTTTAATTAAACTTTTAATGTATTTAAATTAAATTTAAGTATTTTTAAATAGTAAATCAAAATAGTAACTAGAAAAAGTTTGACACCTAGAAAAATTTCATGATAGAGTGGTATCCTTGTAAGATACTAGAATTTTAAAAATTGAACTACTATCTTTTAGTCTTATTACCATTCTGATAATATCTTTAATGTTCTTCCCTCAATATGTTATAGATTATGGAGTTGTTAATAGCTCTAAAGCTTGAAAGCAGTGTAATTGTCTTGAGTTTGAGATTGAAGAAAATAGTGAAGAGGATTGTATTTAATAATAACATGTTATGCCAATTATAATTTTCAGCTATCCAAGGTTACAAACCTGTCTAGATTGAATTGTAGTAACACTTTATGCGCTTATGCCTTTATGTCCAAGGTACTCTTTTAAATGCTTTTATGTGTGTTTTCTTATTTTCTTTTTCTTTTTTTAAAAAAATATTTATTATTGGAAAGCCAGATATACAGAGAGGAGGAGAGACAGAGAGGAAGAGCTTCCATCCAATGATTCACTCCCCAAGTGAGCCGCAACGGGCTGGTGCACGCCAATCCGAAGCCGGGAACCAGGAACCTCTTCCAGGTCTCCCACGCGGGTGCAGGGTCCCAAAGCTTTGGGCCATCCTCGACTGCTTTCCCAGGCCACAAGCAGGCAGCTGGATGGGAAGTGGAGCTGCCAGGATTAGAACCAGCGCCCATATGGGATCCCGGGGCTTTCAAGGCAAGGACTTTAGCTGCTAGGCCACGCTGCCGGGCCCTTCTTATTTTCTTAATACTGATCCTTCCAGATACATACCATGAATATCACCAATTTATAGGTGAAGAATTTGAGGTACAGAGAACTTAAGTAATTTGACCGTTTGAGCAAATGGTAGATATGAGATACAATCAGTGCCGAATCATGATGGTTATATTTTACTTTATTCTGATTTTTCAGAAAGACATTTCTTCAGGATGACACTGCGGTCTTAGTGTTCACATAACCCCTTTGGGTTATAGAAGTGTATTTCTCTGAAGCTGGCGCCATGGTGTAGTAGTGGGCTACCTGTGGTGCCAGCATCTCATTGGTGACAGTTTGTGTCCTGGCTGCTCCCCTTGTTTTTTTAAATTTATTTTACTTTATTTTTAATATTATTTACATAGTTGAGAGGAATGTATGCACGTGTGAGCCTCTGATTAAGTTGGGGAGAATTAAGGCATGCAGGAAGATGAGGGACAAGCGTTTCAATCTCTCTCTCCTGTGTCTGCAAGGATTTAAGTGGAGGGTGCCACTCTTTTTTCTCAAACTACATCAGCACCCAGGGCTGGGTGTGCATTTGATGATGCTTTTGAGCCCCAATGTGGGGAAGAGAGTTCCAAGGGTGTTACTTAAGTGGTTTTATAATTCTAATCCTCATTGCACCAGGTTTGAGAAAATCTTTCCAAGGTCTGTTGGCTGACCAAGTTCACCTTAACGCATCCCCAGGTCAAGGAACATGTTGCAAAGCTTGGCCAGGAGAGTAGTCCAGCTTGTTCTGGTTTCCATCCTCTGATGAAGCACTCTGTCCTCTACTGGCCTAAATAATCTATTCCACTTGTGATCCAGCTCCATGCTAATAACCTAGGAAGGCAGTGGAGTAGAACCCAAGTCCTTGGGCACCTGCACACAGGTGGGAGGCACTGGAGGAGGAAGCTCCTGGCTTTGGACTGGCAAGGCTCTGGCTGTTGTGGCCGTCTGGGGACTGAACCAATGGATGAAAGATCTCCGTCTCGTGTGTGTGATGTTGTGCTCTAAAAGAGCATTTCTGCATCTATCAAAGCAGTCTTGGCATTTTACATTTACTTTATTCATTGGCTTGGAGTTTCATTCATTGTCATTTTTTTTTTTTTCAAAATGGATTTCCGAGCAGGTTGCTTCTTTTTTTTTTGTAAGATTTATTTATTTTTTTTGGAAAGTCAGATATACAGAGAGGAGGAGAGACAGAGAGGAAGGTCTTCTGTCCGATGGTTCACTCCCCAAGCGACCACAATGGCTGGAGCTGAGCCGATCCAAAGCCAGGAGTCAGGAGCTCTTCCGGGTCTCCCACACAAGTGCAGGGTCCCAAGACTAGGGGCATTCCTTGACTGCTTTCCCAGGCCACAAGCAGGGAGCTGGATGGGAAGCAGGGCTGCCAGAATTAGAACTGGCACCCATATGGGATCCTGGCACATTCAAGGCGAGGACTTGAACCACTACACTATTGTGCTGGGCCCCATTCATTGTCATTTAAAAAAGGATCATAATTTCATTTTAGACAAGCTGCACTGTTTATGTAACATCTACTTTGTGAAGTTTAGTCTGAATTCTTCTAATTTATCTGAATCTCAAAAAGTTATTTTGATCGCCTCAGTTAAAAAAAAAACACACAGATGCTGCATGCACACTAAGCTTTTCCTGGATAAATTAAGAAAACAATTACCAAAGTATTCCAGAGAGAAATGTCTTTAGTCCCTTGATGTTCCAAGGGTTATTAAAGTTTTACCTGCAGATAACCAAGACTTCCAGAAGTTACAAGTCATTTACTTCATTCACTGCAGCTAAGAGAGGCCTGTGTTGCTGCCTCATAGGATTATTTCTTGCTGCATTTAACATGCATTAACAAGCATTTGGGAAGAGTTGAATTTCTTCTAGAAAGCTGAGTTGGCTTCTTGAGTTCCTATCCTCTAAAACTTGTATTTTCCTAATCCAGGTTTTACCTAAAGCTTTCTTCAGGAACAAGTTTTACCAAGTCATTGAAATGTGGTCATAAAACATAAAATTTTAAGGATTAGACAAAGAAGAGAGGGACAGGTTTTGTTTTGCTTTGTTTTGTTTTAATTTTTTTAAAGTGACTATATTTTTTCTGGATACCTTTTAATTGTGTCTTAATTGTGTCTCTTTGTTTTCCTCTGGCAAGCAGTGCCTCCATCATTTCCTGTTATTTATGGTAAAGCTTAGCTTTCTTGTGATAAACAAAGGGAGGATGGGGGGAAGCTGGGATGAAGACTTTTAGTTTAACAGAAATTTTGTGTTGGTAATATTAATATCATTCAACTACGCTGACTTCAGAGGAAGTTATTCAGAAAAAACAACCCGATTCCAGGCAATTAAACATTTTTACTCTGCTAGAAACATTAGGTCATGGCTTAAAAAAAATAGTTTTTCATCTCCTCTCCCTTTTGATGTTTATTGTTTACTGTGTGGGAGCAGACCTTTGTCCAACAAGCGCATTACTCCTCTTAGATGCTTTGGGTTATATTCCTTCCTTTCTAAGCTTCCCGCTTAGCCCCGTTTCATCTCTCCCCTTCCCCAGTGTACCGGCTCACTCCCTTCCCCTCCTTTCCCCTCTCCTCTCCCTTATCCCCTTTCACTTGCCGCTTCACTCCCCCCTCTCTCCAGGCCGAGCCTGTCCTCCCCTTCTTCCTTCCTGTCCCAGCTCCTCTCCTTCTTGGTCCTTTGCTTTTTCCCCCTTCCTTCTTCCTTTTCCTCTTCCTATCCTTTCTGCAATGGCCATGACTTGTGTGAGTCTCTGTCTTCCAAGATCATGGCTTCTAGATATTCAGCAAGGGAGATTAATTTTTCCTGTCCTATTAGTTTGATATTGCTGAGATTCTCCTAGATGGTATAGAAACACCCTTTCCTCCTCACATACATCAGGTACTTTAAAGGCCAGAAATATATATACATACCTATGTGCGTATACCCACAGTGCGAATGTTGTTGATAATGCAAGTCATGGGCAGTTTTTCTGTTCTTTTTTTTTTTCATATTTTCTAAAATGTGTCTGGTATCAATATGTTTTAAAAATACTATTCTTTCTTTGCTTGACCCCCCTATAGATCTCAGTGTAATAAAAAAGAAAAAGCAAATATTTTATCCTCTAGTAAAAATGAATTTGTTTGAATGTGTACCTTTTCAAATCCTTTCAACTTCTATAACAGTGGCCCTTTGGACTGCAGCATGAAGCTTTCATTGCCACCCGCAGAGAATGTGATGGGTGCTGAGTACAGCCACCGATGAGGCTTAGCTTCCTAAGTCCTTTAACATCTTACCTGTGTTTCTCTTATCTTCCCCCAAAATTAGTTTGTATATTATTTTCTAGGATCATCTGGTAGACTTGGCAGTTTATATACAAATTAGTTCTCAGCCCTGTTACCAGGCAGTGGGGTGGAAGGGATCAGGTGATAGTGAGCAAGTGCTTCTGCTGTAGCTGTCCCTTCTCTGTCATCCTTGGTTCTGCTGCTTATACAAGGCTGTGATAACATTAAAATTCCAAGCTTAGGACCCGGCGTGGTGGCCTAGCGGCTAAGGTCCTCGCATTGAGTGCGCTGGGATCCCACACAGGCGTGAGTTCTAATCCTGGCAGCCCCGCTTCCCATCCAGCTCCTTGCCTATAGCCTGGGAAAGCTGCCGGCCCAAAGCGTTGGGACCCTGCACCCATGTGGGAAACCTGGAGGAAGTTCTAGGTTCCTGGCTTCGGATCGGCGCAGTACTGGCCAATGTGGTTGCTTGGGGAGTGAATCATCGGAGGTAAGATCTTCCTCTCTGTCTCTCCTCATCTCTGTATATCTGACTTTGCAATAAAAATAAATAAATCTTTAAAAAAAAATTCCAAGCTCAGCCAGATTTGACCAAAGGAAATGGGCTACTTAAAAAAATGAATTGATTTGTTTTCCTTGGAAAGGCAGATCAGATTTAAGGAAAGAAGGGAAGCCAGAAAAATCTTTTATCCGCTGGTTCACTCCCCCAAATGGCTGCAACAGCTGGAGCGTTGGACCACTTTTTGGTCAGTAACAAGTAGGAGTGTAAAATGAATGTAAAACTAAACGATGGGGTTTTCTGCCGTGGACGGCTCCGAGGACGCACGAGGAACTGAGGGAGGGTGGCTGCCGACATGAGCTGTGTTGCCTCCTGCCTGCTGGCCGCCCTTGGGGGCAACGCGTCGCCCAGCGCCAAGAACATCAGGAAGATCCTAGACAGTGTGGGCATCAAGGCAGACAACGAGAGGCTCAACAAGGTCATCAGTGAGCTCAGTGGCAAGAACATCGAGGATGTAATCGCCCAGGGCATCGGCAAGCTGGCCAGTGTGCCCGCTGGTGGGACTGTGGCTGTGTCTGCTGCCCCGGGATCAGCGGCCCCAGCTGCTAGTGCAGCCCCTGCAGCAATGGAAGAGAAAAAGGAGGAAAAAAAGGGAGAGTCGGAGGAATCAGACGACGACATGGGGTTCGGCATGGGGTTCGGCCTGTTTGACTAGATCCTGCGTCCCCCCAATAAAGCCTTTTATGTTTAAAAAAAAAGAAAACTAAATGATGAATTCTAGACTAGGTCACTGATTTCCTATCTTTAGTGTACACATTGTTTCACAAAGAGTTAAGTGACATAGTTGGTGAATGACTTTCTAGCTGCAGGGGGATTTGAAAAGAGATCTAGGAATTCTTCACTTAATTGAATTCTTCAGGCACAGACCTATGTAGTCAGTGAACAAATTTGAATTAGCAAAATTTCTCTTGCTTTGCTCCAAGTTATATTTCATAAATGTCTTTGAAGTTTAGAATTAATATTTAAAATAAAGGATTCTAGTCCTATGTATGTTGGTTGGATATTTATGGTAAATAGGATACTTTGAAAGATTTTGCATGATTTGTATGTTGTCCTTTTACTTCCCTTCCTGTACGTCACTAGTGCTTCCCCCCCCTTTTGCCATCTTGTGAGTGAAGTTTTAGCAGTATATAGAAAGTTAACTGCCTGGAGTCTTTTAAATATAAGTAACACGCACCCAGTAATAAGCTGTCGGTTGTTTTTTTTGCTGCCTGCAAAGAAACATAAACACAGCACTCATTTCTGGCAGGTTTTTACTGTCAGAGTTTCTCCTATTATATTTATCTTACAATTTGCCAGGGGGTGAAGTTATTAAGTTTTAGCAGCAGCCATCGATCAAGTTCACAAGTTAACACGATAAAGGCTCTGTGCCGCTCCGATCCGGGGAAATGATGATCCTCACTCGGTAATTAACTAAATGAGAAAGTTAAATCTTACTTGAGAGCTGGGAGAGATGAAAGAGAGGTGTTTGTCAGTTTCTCAGTGGAAATTAGAAGCAGTTTTCTGCAATTCCCTGAGCTGCTGCTCTGTCATATTTTACATAAGCACTGGGAAAACGTCTTGTAATTAGTGCTGTCATGGAGGATTTTTTTTCTGCTGAAGGATGTTGGAATAATTCATTAGATTATCAAGAAAGGCTTGTGTCCTGAAATGATTAGCACAGTGAAATTTAAACCATTAACGATAACAAGTTTAGAGCCTGCTGCAGTGCAGAGGCACCCGGGGTATGCCTGTGCCTGTTTCAATCATTTCTTATAATTAAACATTATGTCCTCTTCCCCCCTACCCCCACCCCGCTGCCACCTCATCACCAGGACCTATCCAAAAATCCTTTTAAGGTGGCACTGTCTACATCAGTGGGTTTACCAGCCTTGGAGGTATGTGTTGTTAGTAGCTGTAATAATGCAGCAGTAAATTAAACTGCTGTGTGAGTTTCTTCGTTCAGAACAAAAGAGCCTATCACCCTGAAAGCTATAAAGTTGCAGGAGGGAGGCCCACTAAAACAAATAGAAGTTTGAAATCTAAAAATTGTCAACTATCCTGTCCCTCTATAAAAAAGAAAATCAGGAAATCATAAAAATGTCTTTATTTTTATTTTGGTACGTTCTTCTATGGCTTTGCCTAAAGTTAGTAAACAGGAGAAAAAAATAATCATGTACACTGTGACTTGGTGAGTTCATTTTCTAGTTTTATTTAAAATAATTGGCAAGATTGCAATCTTTTCCTTGTTAGTTATTAGAAATTGGTCAGATTCATGTTAACTTTCCTTCTGCTGACAGATCTGTCCCTTCCTGTCTTTCACATTCACTAATCAGATCTGACGTATTTATGAGTTCACCTAATATGTAATCATATTTAGTAAGGGCTGTTAAAATATTTATGTAATGTTTCACTGAAGAATGTAAGAATTGCTTCTGCTAAAATATATGTCCTATTCAATGCATGCAACCACTTTTTTTTTTCATTTGATCTCCAACTCTCCATTTTAACCCAATAAAGATAATGGGATATATCTTGCTCCCTGAAAGTTACAAAGTTGAAGAACCCAAAATTTGACTGCTAGTAGTTAACAATCCTTCTTGTAAAAAGCGAAAAAGATTCATTTGAAACACAGAGTTACAGAAAGAGGAGAGAGAGGGAGATCTTGTCCACTGGATCACTTCACAGATGGCCACAACAACCAGAGCTGGACCAGGCCCGAGCCAGGAGCTGGGAGCTTTTTCAGAGTCTGACATATAAGTGCTGGGTACCAGGCACCTAGATCATCTCCCATGCTTTTCCAAGCACTCTAGCAGGGACCTGGAAGTACAGCAACTTGGACTTGAACCAGCGCCTATATGGGATCCTGGCACTGCAAGCCCCATGAAACAATCCTTATTTTACAGAGAGGAAGAGAGATAGAAAGAAAGATCTTCCATCTGCTGGTTCATTCCCCAAATGGCTACAACAACCAGAGCTGAGCCGATCCAAAGCCAAGAGTCAGAAGTTCCTTCCAGGTCTCCCAGGCGGTACAGAGTCTCAAGGCTCTGGGTCTTTCTCGGCTACTTTCCCAGGCTCACAAGCAGGGAGCTGGATGGGAAGAACTGGTGCCCATATGGGATCCTGGCACGTGCAAACTGAGGATTTTAGCTACTAGGCTATGGTGTCAGGCCCAGTGTAAATGTTCTAAGGCACAGATGAAGTACTTGACAAAGTCTCAAGGAGGGCCTGGTGCTGTGGCACAACAGGTTATTATGCCACTGGCATCAATTCAGGCTGCTCCATTTCTGATTTACCTTCCTGCAAATGTACTTGGAAAAGCAACGGAAGATGGCCAACGTACTCCTGGCCTATAGGGAATTGAACCAGTGGATGGATGATCTCTGTTTCTTCTCTCTGTGTAACTGTCTTTCAAAGAAATAAGATTTTGAGATTTTTGATTGTTGTTGTTGGTTGCTTGAGAAGTCTAAAGTTACAGGCTTAGTCAGAATTGTTCTGTCCCTCCTAGTCTCCTTTGTCTGTTTTATTCTTAATTTAATTCACCATCTTAATGATCACTTCCCTTTTTACTTCAGTTTACTATGCCAGAGCTTTTCCTCAAAATCAGTGTTCTTAGGAGACGGCCAACCAGAAGCACCTGTCATTTTTATACATCAGATTTCACTAGCATTGCTGTATTTTCCCGCTGAGGTATACTACAGCTAGCAGGTTGGCACACTTAATAGCATAGTGGTGGTGGTTGGGTCAGTCAGTGTCTGCAAGGGTCTGTTTTTCTCTCCTGACCTAGGCTGCAGCTTTTGAGAAATCCGTGATAAATTTGGAGGTAATAATAATGTTAGCTCCTAGGACTAAGCTTGGGGATGGTCCTTTAAATACTTAACATTTTGTGTGCTTGTCACCTGGCAGCTTCTTTCTGCTTTTGGAGACAGCAGTTTACTGTAAACAGAAAGGCAGAAGAGATGTGCAGTGGTGGCAGAAAGTTAGTGTTACCATTTAACTGAGGCTGTTTGTCAGCTTTCTTAGACATTTGAGCAGTAGTGTTTGAGTCATCAGGCTTTTGCTGGGAAAGTCAAATCAATGCTACTAACACCAGTAACCATTACCCTGTCTCCCATAAGCTCTAATATACAGCCCTTTTGTTTTTTTAATATTGAACCTCTTCACTGTACCCTTGTGGATTTTCAGAGGTTCTTAAATTGAAATTTTGCTACATTTACAAAAGAATCTGTATGAGAGGATAGTACAGGGAACAGGCTTGAAAACAAAGGCTTTTATCAGGTTCCTACAAATTTAACATCTTTGCTACAATTGAAATCAGAAGAACAGTGCCATTTCTCTTTATGAATACTCTTCTATCCTTAGAAGCTTTTTAAAGTCAATGTTATTAAGATATAATTTACATAAAATGGATTTTGATAATTGAATACACTTACAATAATCAAGAAGGGGTTTTTTTATTATACCAAAAGGTTCCTTGTGCCGTTTCCCAATCATACCCATCCCCATACCTAGCTCCAGGTAACCATTGCCTTATTTTTATTTTTATAATTAAAAATTAAATTCTTTGTTCCTTAAGTTTCTTATAAGTACAACCATACAATATGTAGTCTTTTTTGCCTGGCTTCTTTTTTTCATCATGTTTTTGAGATTCATTCTGTCATTTCATATATGTGTTGTTCATCTTTTATTTCTACCTACTATTTTGTTGTATTTATATATCACAGTTCGTCTCTTGTGCGCATTTAGGCTTCTGTAATTTAGGATTGTTATGAATAAAGGAGTCATGAATATTGATGTACAAGGTTTTGTGTGGCACTATATTTCATTTTAGGTAGGTAAATACCTAGAATGGAATTGCTAGGTCATGGTAAGATTACATTTAATATTACCATAAAATTATCAACCTGTTTTCCAAAACTGGTTGTACCATTAAACATTACTGCCAACAATGTAAAATAGACCCAGTTGTGCTTCATTCTTGCCAAAAAGTCATCAACTTTTTTCCTTTTATCAAAAAATGGTAATATCCTTTTGTGCCATACTTATAAAATATTTGCCAATCCAAGGCCTCCAAAATTTTATTTGCTTTCTTCTGGAAGTTTTGGTTGTATTAGTGCAGGACACACTTAGGTTCATATTTATATGTGGTTTGAGATAGGGAACAAGATCCATTTTTTTCTCTGTAGATATCCAGTTGTTTCAACATGAGTTGTTGAGATGACCTTCATTTCCCCATCATCTCCTTTCTCAAAAATTAGTCAGATGTGAGGATGTTTCTGGACTCTATATTTTGTTCCACAGATCTGCACTTATTTCTTATAGCAAGTCACAACAGTCTTTTTTTTTTTTTTTTAAGATTTATTCATTTTATTACAGCCAGATATACACAGAGGAGGAGAGACAGAGAGGAAGATCTTCCATCCGATGATTCACTCCCCAAGTGAGCCGCAACGGACCGATGCACGCCAATCCGAAGCCGGGAACCAGGAAGCTCTTCCGGGTCTCCCACGCGGGTGCAGTGTCCCAATGCATTGGGCCGTCCTCAACTGCTTTCCCAGGTCACAAGCAGGGAGCTGGATGGGAAGTGGAGCTGCCGGGATTAGAACCGGCGCCCATATGGGATCCCGGGGCTTTCAAGGCAAGGACTTTAGCTGCTAGGCCACGCTGCCGGGCCCACAACAGTCTTAATTAGTATTGCATATCCTGAAATTTGGTATTGTCACCTCCAGGATTTTGACTTAGTTGTGCTAACTCTGTAAATATATTTAAAAAGAATGAACAACTCAACAGTGTTCATCTAAATTTTTCTGAAATATCCCTTAGCAATATTTTAAATTTTGCAGGTATTACACATATCTTGTCATTTATTCTCAAGTATTTTGTGTTCTTTACTGCTACTGTGAGTTTTATAGGCAGATGATTTTTAAAACCAAACCTTAAAAAAGGAAAAAAAAAAAGAAAGAAACAAGAAGAGCAAATGTTGAGTTTACCAGTCCTATCAGAGTGCCTGGGTTTGAATCCAAGCTCCAGCTCCTGACCTCAGCTCCCTGCCGGGGCACTCCCTGGGAGGCTGCGGTGATGGCTGCATTTCCTGGGTTCACTCTCCAGATGTAAGCAAGCAGATCTGATCATACCTCTGGAATGTTCATGCATACATACACACTCTTTTTTTTCCTCTTCTTTTCTACCTCAAAAATACAGTTTTAAAGTGAAATAGGTTGTAGTGATTACTCTTAGGGAAGCTGGTTACCCTCAGAGGAACACAGAGGAGGCATGTGAGCTCCTCCACAGACTGATGCGTTCACAAAGTTCACTTTGATGGATATTCATTGATAATTAAAGTGAAACATGGATTATGTAGTAAGGAAGAGTATGTTTTCCAAAAGGAGAAACGTACAACTCCAATAGTGTCATAAGTTCATTAAGTGTGTTGATTTATTGGGTACTCACAGTATACATGGTAGTATATGAAGCATGCTTTTTTCATGGCATATTTTTATTTGAACCTTATGAATTCCAATTAAAAAATTCCAATGAAATAGTCTATTAATATCCCCATCTTATAGATGTTTCAGAAATATAAAGTTATCAATTGCTTGTCACTTGGTAAATTGAGGTAAATTTGAAATCAACTCTTTTTACTTCAAGGCTTTGAAAATAATACAATATGAAGTACGGGCTAAGAGTAATTCATTGGAAGCCATAGTGGCTATCACATAGACACTCAGAGGAGGTATTCTGGAGGAGTGGTGACTAAAATGTAATACCACCTTGAATATCAAATATGTGAAATCACAGTTTAGACTTCACTTCTAAAAGCCAAACGTCTCTTATTCTGTGAATGCCACCAGAGAGTTTTGACTGACCCTTAGCTCTTCCAGTAGGATAACCAAGCTTGTTTGGTCTGATACTAGACAGTCACTGATCAAAGGGTGACAGCCTTATGAGCATAAACCAACATCTAGACTATGTAAAGTACAAATGGAATCCCCTCATTAAGGTGCTAAGCGTTCTTCTCTGGTACTTAGCCTGCTGATCTATATCCAGAAGACAGTACTCTGGGGGGACCTGAGTCTGTTTCCACCTTTTAAAAGCCAAACAGCAAACACATGAAAGATGGTGGAGAGAGAGGTTTTCCTTGCAGGGCTGAGAAGTGGCATTTGGTCAAGCTTGCAAGCCCACCTATTTGTTAACTCTAAAATCTCACTCCACATTTCATGAGTTTTTGTTTTCTGAGATGCAAACAAATAACCTACACAAAAAGCATCCTGGTGTCCCCTGAGGCCTGTGTCCAACAAGGTTCTTATTAATAATTTTTAATCGCTATCACAGACAACAGTGGCATTTATTCCAGGAAACCTCCAGCGCTGCATACCAGGACTTACTGTTTACAGGTGTCAGCTCTTTCTATGTCAAGACAAATGGCCTAACACCATTCTTGAAGAGTATACATTCAGCTGTGTATTGGAAACCATTTGTGTTTAAAAAAAAATACAGATTGGATTTGATATTTAGATACTGTAGCAAGCCTGTGCCTTAATTAGCAGAAATGGATTTTCCAGGTTTGATACAGTTTTGTGGCACTTTCAGGACATATAGGCAAGAATTAACCAAATTAGGGCCAGGTAAATATGCCCAAGATCCATCAGATCACTTTCAGAAGTACCTGGTTGTTGTTGTTCTCATTCATACCGGTTGTTGACCTTATTTCATGGCTTCTCATTTATGGGAATGTATAGTGATGGAGTAATAGAGACTACCATATCCAGATGTGGGAATACAGTGCATAGGCATCCCTGTCCCAAATCAAAGATGGACTCCCAAGGAAACTGTTGGAAATGTGTAGACAGTTGGACGCTAGACTGTCTGACATTGTATCAGCAGTGTCGGGCCACACTTAAATAACAAACTGATGGAATCATGACTCCCTATGAAGTACTATACTATTGTAGCAATAAGGAGAAAATCTGTTGGGGTGGGGGAATCTCAGTCCCTACAAAATTGTACCATAAAATTCAAAATAAAAATTTAACAGAAAAAAAGTACCCAGTTGTACCCATTTGTGGTTATACTCTAAGAACAAGTTCCTCTTGGTTTCTGAATATTCTGCCAGCTTCAGACTTGGTTATAGTTCTCCCTCCGCTCTGTTTTTTCCACTCATATCAGGAAATTCAGTTGGATCTGCCTTCAGTTTATCCACTGATGTCGGTTGTTTCCCACCACCTCTGTAGCTACCCCTGAAGTCCAGAAGACTGTCATCTTTTATAGACCATGGGAACATATTTCAGTTGGCCTCCTTGTTTCCATCTGTGAGCCCTATCATCTGTTCTCTGTACAGCAGTGGTCCTTTTAAAAGACATCAGACTGCATCACTCAAGCTTCCCCTCTGCTTTCCCAACCCTTCTACCCACAAAGCTTCTTATCCTTCAGACCTCTCTGCCTCTTTCCAGTAAGGTAACCTGAATGTTTTCCATCATGTCTCAGGGCTGTAGGAGGAAATAAACAGAAGCTGCCTAGTCTTAGAATCCCTTAATGTGACTTCCACATTCTGTAGGTAAAAGCCTGGATTAAAAGGATAGGGCCTAACTTCCACCCCTTCACAGACAAATAAGCATCAGGACTTTTTGCTTGGGGGCAATCTGTGAAATGAGCTGCCACCACTGGGATGATGTGGCCTGGTCTACTTCTCCAGACTTAATTTTCTTTGCTCCCTGATTCCAGCCCCAGCAGGCGCTCTGTTTCATGGGTTTACCAGACAGACTGGCACCCTGGACCTTTGTCCTCACAACTCCTGTTGTCTAAACTGTTCCTCCCCCCGTGTAGCGATGCTGAAGTCTCTCCTGTCTTTGTATCCAATTCAAATGCCAGCTCATGACCACTTAGACCCACATGGTCATATTATATGATTATATTCTAGGTCTGTAGCTCAGACGTCAGGGATTGTGTGACTGCTCTTCTGCTCTTGATACCAAGGCCTAGAATCAGCCAGGGGCTCTGGGGTTGGGCATTTTGTCAGTGCAGGGCTGAGAGCCATTTTCCTGTACTGCCTAGGGGCCAGGAGCTGCCCAGCCCCTCCAGACAGAGCACATTGCTTGCTGTTAGCCCTATTCCTCTCTGCAAGCAGTGGGAGAAAACACCTTTAAAAGCCTGCTGTGATTAGGTTGATTCACCTGAGTAATCTCCCTAGCTTAAGCTGCTTTGGGTTCTTTTTTAATCACAGCAGTGCCTACATTATGTGTGTTTGATTAAGTGAAAGAACATATGTATTCAGCAGGGGCTGTGAATTTGTCCACCACAGAAACATACACTTTTTTTTCCCTCCTACCCTTTTTGTTCTTCGTGGCATTGTTTATATTGTGTTTATATTTTTCAAAAATTTATTTTTCGGGCCTGGTTCTACGTACACAAGTCCTTGCCTTGCTTGCGCCAGAATCCCATATAGGAACTAATTTGTATCCTGGCTGCTCCACTTCCCTTCCATTTCCCTGCTTGTGGCCTAAAAAAGCAGTAGAATATAGCCCAAAGCCTTGGAACCCTGCACCCATGTAGGAGACCTGGAAGAATCACCTAGTTCCTGGCTTCGGCTGTTGCAGCCACTTGGGAAGAGAACCAGTGGATGGAAGCTCTTTCTGTCTCTCCTCTCTATAAATCTGACTTCGCAATAATAAGTAAATAAATCTTAAAAAATAATTTTCACAGGCAGTGAGAAGGACATTGCTTCCAGTTGCTGATCCAATTAATAAAAATGATGTTATAGCATGTAATTTAAGGAATACAGAGACAAGATTTGGGGAGGATAAAAAGTAGATCAGCGTTACTTAAGTTTTGTGTCTCCTGAAGTATCACAGTGTATTCAGTACACTGAAAATATTCATTGAAAGTAGTCAAATGAAAGTATTCAATGTCTGAAAATATTCATTGACCTTTGCATGGAAAGGAGTTTGAAAGCAACTGTCTAAATGTCCAGCTGCTGAAGTATATAAGAGGTAGACTAGCTTTTTGCTTGCTAGGATTAACAGTGTGTTTTCAGTTCTCTTCCGTATATCTCCAGATAGCAAGAATGTCTTCCTGTGAACTTTAGTCTTCTGGCTGTATACCTGCCTGACCTACATACTATGATATTTCTATAATTGCTTTTCGCAAATATCTAATTACTAACGGAGTACAAGTGGGCATTGTCAGGTAGACATAGGGTCCAGTGTTCTGGTGTAGCACATTAAAACACTGCCTGAAATACTGGCATCCCAGATGAACACCAGTTCAAGGCCCCATTAATGCCACACGAGATAATTATTATTTTTCTCTTTGTCTGTACTTAACATGTTTCTTTTCATCTCCACTTTCCACAGACAAAACTTGCCAATGGCACTTCCAGTATGATTGTACCCAAGCAGCGGAAACTCTCAGCAAGCTATGAGAAGGAAAAGGAACTTTGTGTAAAGTATTTTGAGCAGTGGTCAGAGTCCGATCAAGTGGAATTTGTGGAACATCTTATATCCCAAATGTGTCACTACCAACATGGGCACATAAACTCGTATCTTAAACCTATGTTGCAAAGAGATTTTATAACTGCTTTACCAGGTAAGTGTGTAGTTGTTTTTCTGTGCATATGTGTTTGTATACATTTGTTTATGTATATTTGTAAGCATGTTTCATGGTAACGGAACTGGATCTTTGGCTGTACATTTCTATTATTTGTGAAGGCCATTTTTTATTTCTTTGGAGGCAGAAGGACAGAGCTCCCGTCCACTGTTTCACTCCTCAAATGTCCACGACTGTGGAGACTTTGCCAGGCCAACACTAAGAGGCAGGAACTCAACCCAGATCTCAAACATGGATGGCAAGAAGCCAACTTCTTGTGTGATCATAATTGCTCCCAGGGTCTGCATTATCAGGAACTCCAGTTAGTACCTGAACTAGAACTTGAATCCAGGCATTTTATATGGGACATAGGCATCTTAATTGGTAGGCTGAGTGTCCATCCATACATTTCTCTTTAAAAAATCCTTTTGGAAGCCCGGCGTGGTAGCCTAGTGGCTAAAGTCCTCGCCTTGCATGCGCCAGAATCCCATATGTGTACCATCTCATATCCTGGCTGCTCCACTCCTCTTCCAGCTCCTTGCTGCTGGCCTGGGAAAACAACAGAGAATGACCCAAAACCTTGGGACCCTGCACCCATGTAGGAGATCTTGTTTGATCTGGCTCCTGGCTTCAGATCATCCCAACTGTGGTCCTTTGTGGTTCTGGTTCACTTGGGAAGTGAACCAGGGATGGAAGATCTTTCTTTCTGTAAATCTAACTTTAGAATAAAAATAAATATTTTTTTAAATAACAACAAAAAAGTCCTTTTGGGTTTTTTTGTTTGTTTTTTGCCTTAGATTAACAAATTGCATCCTTCTTGGTAGAGATTTTAAAATTTAGCTCGCAAAGACTCTTCCTTTCCCTTTCTTTTTCTTTTCTTGCTTCTTTTTTTTTTTTTTTTTTTTTTTTTTTTTAGTATCATACCCTCTGTTCTTTGTTTTTACTCTCACATGGGACTAAGTAAAACTTTGCTGAGGTGTTACCTGGTTATAACATGTTCCCTAATTTCATGATATGTTCATGTGTGTACTTAGAAGGCTTTATGTAAATGATACCTAAATACTTTTTTGGAGAATGCTGTGATTTTTCTAATGCTTACTGATATTCTAGAACACTCCAAAGTTACCAGCATTTGGGAGAAAAGCTACTGTAGGAAAATGCACGCTTATCCTATTTATATCTTGAAAATAACTTCTTAAAACTGAATTTTACCTGTGTCTTTTGTTAAATCGATTTTAACCCCCTCTTTTGTGTTGGCTTTTGTTGGAGCCACAGGCAAATAGTGTGAGTGTACCTCATTGCTGCCTTTTCCCCACGCGCTGAGAAATGCTACTTTCTCAAGCTTACAGCACTACGATTGCACAGGAGGTGATGAGACCTGCGTATTGTTTGTTCAATACCAATCTCTACAGCATATCTGCTGTCTACTCAGTGACGTTTTAAATCATCAGTCTCATGCTTTACAGACATTTGAACTTATAAACCTACACCATCTGGCTACATTTAGTAAACTATCTGCTTCAGAAATGCCTCTAATCCATTAATGTAATGGTTTTGTTTACAGTGTTAGGTGAAATTACTTCCAAAGACTTACAGGTACATAGTAAATGATCAGGGACAATTTGATGTCAACCATTAAAAACACCGGCATGCGGTTTGGCAACCCGTGATGGTGTAGAAACTTTAGGTATACAAATTCAGGAATTGTACCATCACTGTATTTTACATGAAGTATTAAGTACTATATCTGCAGTTGGCTTATCATTATGTTCTTTAATACAAAGTAGGTGATGGATGCCTCCATATGCTTGTGCTTAAATATGAACATGTGATGCCAGCTGAACAACATCTATTTAATGTCTTGATCCCAAGTCTGTTAAAAACTGTGACTGATATCTATACAGTCTTACAATTAGAAAAATGTTTAAACATATTTGGATTGTTGCTGATCACGTCCAAGTGTGTGTATGATTTGGGAAAAGGCACAGAATGACGTGTTATTTGTTTAACCATTTGTGTCAACTATACCTAGGGTGTAATGGAATTCTTCTCAAAAGCCCTTAGAAAAACTGACACATAATCTGTAAAGAGAAATAATCTTGAATGTTTTTGTCTCTTTTGTGAATTTAAAACAGCAGTGCAAAGATTTCTTGGTGCTATCCTTCTATCTTGTAGGATCTTTTCCACTGTGACTACAATGCAGAGTTGGGTGACCATCAGATTTAGACAGCCCAAGATCTTATCTTAACTGTCTTCTTCTTCATATCCGTACGAAATGCCCTCTAAAATTCTTGCCAACTTGCTGATAGTCTAGCTTTTTTTTCTTCTCCATTTTTGGTCAGCTGTCATCATTTAGGTTTATGGCAGCAGCTATTCTCATACTCAGTTTTTTGTTTTTTGTGTTTTTTTAAAGCATCTGAAATTAAACTCATCCTTGAACTTAAGCATTCCTCCGTGTCCTTGCTCTTGGGATATTCCTACATCAATCTGTAATTCCTTCTTCTCTTCCTTTCTGCATTCCCCAAATTCTATAACCCAGCACATTCTGACTTAGTGCTGCTCTCCCAGTACATTTAAAGGGTATTTCTTTGACTGAATAGCTTTGGAACTGCAGCAGTAATAGAAACAGAATGAGAAATGGACCTAATATAGAGATTTGGGGGGGGGGGGTCTGAATCACAGAGTTTGAAATGCCATCCATGGAACATCCCCTAGTGTTGAAATCCATATAGATAGATGTGAATTGTTTTCTGGAATCCTTTTTATTTTTAATGTCTTGGGGGGTTTGCTGGTTGTTAACTCTAACTTCCTTATCTAAAGGAAGATGGAAAATACTGTTCATTTCTGTAACCTTATGGAAAAATTATTGACACTCATTTTACCCAAGCCTCTGTTTGAAAAGGCAACTGGACTACACTAGGGACAATGATATGCCTTTGTAACAGAACAAATGCTATTCTGTTTTAAAGAACCTTTTGTAAAAAAATCACCATCCCGTTTTTTGTTTTTTTGCTTTTTTTTTCCCTCCTCCCACCACCAAAAGCTCGGGGTTTGGATCATATTGCTGAGAATATTCTGTCATACCTGGATGCCAAATCATTATGTGCTGCTGAACTTGTGTGCAAGGAGTGGTACCGAGTGACATCTGATGGCATGTTGTGGAAGAAACTCATCGAGAGAATGGTCCGGACAGATTCACTGTGGAGAGGCCTGGCAGAACGAAGAGGCTGGTGAGCCTTGTACCTTGCTTAACAATCACAGAGCTCTCAGGCCAGCCATTATGTCACTGGAAGATGGTTGGAGACAGTGAATGCCACTCGTTACCACTTAATTTTACTGATTTGTAGCCAAAAATATAGAAGGAGACATTTGTTCATGCACTTAGCAGTTTTTCTTCTGACCAGTCATTCCTAAAACAACATCATATTGTGCTGTTATTGTTAAGCAAAAAAAAATATTAGAAAACTGTTTAATAATAGAACATCCTGTTTAAACCATTCTCTTCTCTGGATAGAAATTAGTGTCTTGTAAAAGGGCTGGTGGGTTAGTTATAAGACAAACAAATTACTTTGAACTTCATGAAAACCATCACATCGAGTTTTTGTTTAAAATAATCTAAGACAAATGATTATTTTTGTTTTTCAAAACATTTCATGCCTTTAGCCATTCCTCTTTTTTGTTTTGTTTTTACTTTTGTAATTATATTGTAAGTCTTATTTTATGTACAAGTAAAATAATAACTCTTGCTGTCAGGAAGAATGAAAACTGAAATTTAATGTCATTTGTTATTTCTTAAGATTTAGGTTTTCTCTAGATTTTCTTGCTTTCTCATTTGCATGGATCTAAAAAAAAAACTTTGCATCAAAATAGACTTACCTTTAATTCCATTATCCAGAAACTTTAGAAGTAGCCTCATAGTTTGCAGCCTAAGAGATTTCAGTGATTTTTAAGTTGTTTAACTAGGATCATAAACAGATTCATAACTTAAGAATGGAGAATATTTTTCAAAGATCAACACTTAATATGGGTCCATTTTCATTAGAATTTTCACAAAATCTAGTTAGCATCTCCTTTTTTGTCATTGGAATTCATTAACACCTGATAAATGTAATGACCTCTGAATGTATACCAGGTGCTTCAGAGATTCCCATTGCTCTAGCCATTAAGATTTTTAACTTTTTCTTTCAAATTCAATTAAGGGGATAAATACCAGTTTTTGACTATGTAATAATTGTATAAAAAGGGGCTGGTGCTGTAGTATAGCAGGTAAAACCATTGCTCATAACACCGGCATCCCATATGGTGTCAATTTATGTCGCAGCTGCTCCACTTCTAATCCAACTCCCCATTAATGGCCTGGAGGAAGTAGTGCTTGGGCCCCAGTCACCTACAGAGAGACCCCAGAGGAAGCTCCTGGCTTCTGTCTTTAGCCCAGCTCAGCCCTGGCCATTGTAGCCATCTGGGGAGTGAGCCAACAAACGACAAATTTCTCTCTTACTCTGTGTCTGTATGTGTATGTTTGTGTGTGTCCCTCTCTGTAACTTTTAAATAAATTAATCATTTCTGTAAAAAATAGCTATAAAGAATATTGGGCCTGGCATAGTAGCCTAGTAGCTAAAGTCCACACCTTGCATACACTGGGATCCTATACGGGCACCAGTTTGTGTCATGGCTACCCCACTTCCCATCCAGCTCCCTGTTGTGGCCTGGGAAGGCAGTTGAGGACAGCCCAAGGCCTTGGGATCCTGCACCTGCGTGGGAGACCCAGAAAGAGCTCCTATATCCTGGCTTTGGATCAGCTCAGCTCTGGCTGTTGCAGCCACTTGGGAAGTGAATCAACAGGTAAAAGATCTTTCTGTAAATCTGGCTTTTCAATAAAAATAATAAATCTTTTAAAAAATATATTGCTACTTCTCAGCTATGTTTTTCCTGTTCTCACTCTATTATGTAGTAAAATAGAAATCCTGTCATTACTGGCTTCATATCTTGGAAGGACTTTTTAAAAAAGATCTATTTGTTTGTTTGTTTACTTGAAAGAATGGCAGAGTGAGGTGAAAATCTTGTATCCTCTGGTTCACACTCCAAATGTCTGCAACAGCTGAGACTGGAGCAGGTTCAAGCCAAGAGCCCAGAGCTCCATTTGGTTCTCCATCATGAGTAGCCAGAACCCAAGTTCCTAGGCCATAAACCAGATTACAGTTGCCCAGGAACATTAAACAGAATGTTGGATCAGAAGTAGAGGAGTGGGCCCAGTGCAGTAGCCTAGTGGCTGAAGCCCTCGCCTTGCATACTCCAGGATCCCATATGGACACCAGTTCCAGTCCCGGCAGCCTCACTTCCCATCCAGCTCCCTGCTTGTGGCCTGGGAAAGCAGTCGAGGATGCCAAAGCCTGGGACCTGCACCCACGTGGGAGACCTGGAAGAGGCTCCTGGCTTCAGATTGGCTCAACTCTGGTCGTTGCGGCCACTTGAGGAGTAAATCATCGGACGGAAGATCTTCCTCTCTGTTTCTCCTCTCTGTATATCCAACTTTCCAGTAAAATAAATTGATCTTAAAAAAAAAAAAAAGTAGAGTAGCCAGGGCTTGAACTAGTACTATGTGATAGGGAATGCTTGTTAAACAAGTGGTGACTTACCCCTCTATACCACAACACCCATCCTGGAAGTATAGTATAACAAGAAAAATAAATATGAAGTTAAATGACATTCATTTTGATCACGTACCAGCGCTAGCCTTGGAAGCACAGCGAATAGTTTGCTTACATGGGAAGACCATGGCCGCTAGGAAATTTTCTCCACCCCTAAGAACATCAACAAGAAACTGTCTTCCAAATAGCTACTGACCTAAAGTTTCAGTTACAAGAGATTCATCACTTCGGGTATAAAAGTTTTGTTCCCTGTTAAAATATAATTTGTTCTCATTTGGACAGTAAATGACCGTGTGCCTTCAGTAGACATTGGTATTTTATGAAGTCTGTTACAGCAAACAGAGAGAACAGGAATTGGGCAGTCTTAGTAGAAAGACGTGAGAATGCTAAAGATAAAAGTTAGGCTCCTTAATTTTACTTTGTGTTGGCATTACACAGCATATCTGCTATAGTAGTTACAAAGAACATAAAACCCTCCTGCACTGTAGAAAGTCCTCCTGTATCTTCCTGACTTGCCCCATAAACTTACAAATGCTTGCTCACCCCATCAAGACATCCTCAATTTGCGAAAAATTAATCTGTGATCGGTTTGTAATTTTCTTCTCTGAAGTGGTATTACAACCCTACAGTGTCAACAAATCTTTCCTGGGTTACACACATCCCCATATGCTGTCTGTGAAAGTGGCTCCCACTTCTTCCAACATGAATAAACTTACAGTTTTCTAATAAGCTTTGAATTTCTGAGGTTTAGCTACCACCATTGTGTGTTAGATCTACGTGGATTTGATAGTCTGCCCCTGGAAATGAACTCTGCTGTTTTCTCTCTTAAATAATACTAATTCTGTTCTCTGCTCAGTGATAGTAACTCTTAGAAGTATAATAAAAGACCACTTGGGAAAAGTCCATTTTCTTAATCAGGAGATCCGTTTTTATGGTAACATTCTGAATTTAATATTTAACATTTATCATATACCCAACACTCTCATAGATACTAAGCATTTCACATAGAAGTGGTCCCAATTGTCAGAGAGCTTTCATCGTAAAAGGGTTTGACTTAAAACGTAGGTACAGTCTAAGAGAAGCCAGTGTTCAGCACATAATTTTCGTTTTTCCAGCACTTGTGATTTGAAGACATTTGAATATTTCATAAACTTTATTTACTTTTACTTGAAAGAGTTACAGAGAGGGAGAATTACAGAGAAAGAGAGAGACCTTCCATCTGCTGGTTCATTCCCCAACTGGCTGCAATGGCCAGAACTCAGCTGTTCTGAAACTGGGAGTTAGGAGCCTCTTCTAGGTCTCCTACATGGGCGCAAAGGCCCAGGGCCTTGACCCATCTTCAGCTGCTTTCCCAGGCCATGGGCAAGTAACTAGATTAGAAGCAGAGCAACTGGAACAAGAAACAGAGCCCATATGGAATGCTGGGGCCACAGGCAGAGGATTAGCTTGCTGTGCCACTGCACCAATGTGAATATTTTATCAAGGCATGGTAAATGTGATGATCTGGAGTACATGTGAGGTCTCTATACTTATACTGTAGAGACAATGCAGCTGTGTCTGCAGAATATCTTGGGCTGCCTGTTTGTGACTGCAAGAGGTCAAAAGGAAGAGAATCTCAAGAATGATGGGCACTAAAGAAGGAGCAAAATAGTGTGGCCTCTGGAGTCAGCCCTGTAATGTTCTCATGCCAAGTCTCTTATTTGCCTACAACATGCTTGCCATATGAAATCGTTCACAGAATGGTGCCTTTAATCCAGAACTGTTTCGTAATGTGTCTTATTTGTCATTTTCTTTATGCTGGTCTTTGATGTTTCATTAGTCCTCTCTTTTTGTAAAGTATGTTTTTGGCCTCTTCATTGTGCATTTTATTTTCTGTATTAACGTAGAACTCAGAGGCAACTACCTGCCTGATAGGAAATGTTCTCAGCTCCTTTCCAAGGTGTGCGATAGGGAGAGGGCAGGGAAAAAGCACTCCTGGAGACATTGAACAATTAATTATATTGTAATGGAGGTGCTGAGGGAGGAGTGGATGACTGGCCCAGAGAAAACATGATTTCTCCGGTGCCAGGATTACACTCAGAGGCATTTCTGCCCGTCTCCACTTTGCAAGGCACAGTGCCAGTGCGAACAGCAGTCAGTCCACCCATAGTGGGCTTTACTAGCTTCCACACCGTGGTTGGTGGGTCCTTAACTTCAGGATGAGGAATTAAATTTTTTACCCAGCAGGAAGTGTTGCCATTTACTGATTTTTTTCGTAGCAAAGATCTAGCTTGGGATATGAGGATTCCAGAGATGCGCTGTCACGAGGAAGGAGATGCAATAAATGAATGTGTGTGTGTGTGTGTGTGTGTGTGTGTGTGTGTGTGTGTGTGTAGCCAAGAACACACCTGTGACAGGCAGTTGCCTGCCCTAGACTTGACAGCACACTGCTCTTAGGGACTACTTTTCATTCTTTTTTTTTTTTCCCACCTGCTGCTGGACACTCCTGTTATCCCTTCATTCTGTGACCAGCAGCATGGGAACAGCCACTGCTTTTGTCACCTACACCAGAGGAGGCATTGCAGTGCCCCATGCCAGGCTGACAGTAACACTACTTTACTCAAAGTAAAAGGCTAAGGGGCAGGTGTTAATTCAAATATAGTCACCATCACTAACAAAACTGGCCAAGAATAAGTCCAGGGAATCCATATACTGTCTATAAGCAGTAGGTGGACTCTGATTATACATAGTCTGTCTTTTGACATAATTCTGTTTTACTCAAATGCAAATCAGTCTATATCAAATACTATAGAGCTCAGAAAGTGGGTTTTTTTTTACATGAAACTCCTGAAATCAGCTTATAACTTCATATTTTTCCCAATTAGTTAGGGAAATTCTGTGGAATAGTACTTGAAAACACTTTGAAGAAATAACAAAGCTCAATGTGTAAGATTATGATTTTCATTTGGAAATATTTGTTGATTTTTAGGGGACAGTATTTATTCAAAAACAAGCCTCCTGATGGAAATGCACCTCCTAACTCTTTTTACAGAGCACTTTATCCTAAAATTATACAAGACATTGAGGTAAGGATCTGTGTATTTTTGGGTATTTGGCAAATTGCTAGAGAGTCATCAACATTCCTCAGTAACATTGTTACAGCAAGCCCATTAAAGTTTATTGATGTCTGTTAAAAATCAATATCCTTACAAGTGAGCAGGGTAGATAAAATATAGTAAATTGCCAGGTAAATTTTTCAAAACTCTTAAACATTGTTTGCTGGAAGATGAATAGGTAAGATACACTGATTCCTTCACACAGTCTCAGTGGGATTGTTAGGCGTGCACTCATTAGCTGATATTCACATGTCTTCTGAACTGAGCACTCATCAAGTCCATTGGGAGTAGTGATCACCACGTGTAGCAAGACTGAGCACATAGCCCACTTTGTTCATAGCTTATGTTTTCTTGGTGGATGACCCCTCTTTCCACCAAATTTATTATTTAACTGAAGGTGTTCCATGCAGGAAAGTTCTAGAAAAATAGAAAATAAATGCCTACATCGCAAATGCAAAAATGTAGGTAATCGGCTTTGTAAAATTGTAGTTTTAGCTTGCCGTTAAGTTTTACGTAGTCTGGGCCTGGCACAGTAGCCTAGCAGCTGGAGCCCTAGCCTTGCATGCGCTGGAATCCCATATGGGCACAAGTTCTGGTCCTGGCGGCCCCATTTCCCATCCAGCTCCCTGCTTGTGGCCTGGGAAAGCAGTTGAGTACGGCCCGAAGCCTTGGGACCCTGCACCTGCATGGGAGACCTAGAGGAGGCTCCTGGCTTAGAATCGCCGCAGCTCTGGCCATTGCGGTCGCTTGGGGAGTGAATCATCAGATGGAGGATCTTCCTCTCTGTCTCTCCTCCTCTCCATATATCTGACTTTGCAATAAAAATAAATAAATCTTTTAAAAAAAACACATAAGTTTTACATAGTCTGTTGATTAAAGAATCGAGTCATTGTTGCCATTGAAGTCAGCTGAGTTTGGTTTTGATCCTTCCCTAATGACCATCTTTGTATCATTCCTTCTTCTCAGACAATAGAATCTAATTGGAGATGTGGAAGACATAGTTTACAGAGAATTCACTGCCGGAGTGAAACAAGCAAAGGAGTTTACTGTTTACAGTATGATGATCAGAAAATAGTAAGCGGCCTTCGAGACAACACAATCAAGGTGAAGTCTCTTTAAGTAGTGGTAGGGTTACTAAGAGAGTGGGCATGTGCTACATTGAAAAAAACAACCCGAAGCATCAACTGTAAGCAGTATTTCTGGGAAGTGAGAATTTTTAGGTTCTTCCCTTTCCTTGAAGGGCAGATACTGCTTTTCCCCTAGAAGAGTATGCGAACATAGTAGTAGGGTTAAATTCTCTTGAAATAAATTGAGTATGCTACTGATTGCTCTATTTGTCCTCACATGATTATAATCCACCCCTGTTCCTTAAAGAAAGGATAAAATTTGCATTAATACTGAAGCCACATGTGTGTAAGTACTGAACTTAACCTGTAAATGAGAATGCATTCCACACGCCTCTGGCCTTTAATTCTTTGGGGCAGGGATCAAACACATGTTAGAGTCAGCAAGTCTCCACAGCACCCCATTATCACCATAATTAAAAGGATCTTGTTTGCCATTCTAGATATGGGATAAAAGCACACTGGAATGCAAACGAATTCTCACGGGCCACACGGGTTCTGTCCTGTGTCTCCAGTATGACGAGAGGGTGATCATAACTGGGTCATCAGATTCCACAGTCAGGTAGAAAATTTTCAAATATTCTTTTGAACTCTGAAACACCAGACCTTTTCTGTTCTTTGTCGTGGTTAGTAACTGTGTTGTGTGTCCGCATGAATATAGAAACTAAAAGAAAATAATAAACTGAACTCTCCTTGACATTTGTGTCAGTTTCAAACAAACAAACAAACAAAAAAAACAACTTTGATTTTGGTATGACTGAAGTAAGCTTGCATTTTTGCATGTCTTTACACACCACACATTGTATGTGAAATTTAGAGAACCACCCATTATGGAAACCTTTCTTGTCTGGCTGGCAAACTTTGAGTCCTTTAGACAAACCACTTCAGCAGGGAGTGGCAGAAATAGAACAAAGCTTTTGTTTCTGGTGGCTGTAACTATAGTACAGGCATGCCTCATCTCCTTGAAAATGTGTGCAGGTGAGCAATGCTGTCTTGTGCCAGCCCTTCTTCCCCTGCTGGCCCCACAGTCTTTAATTGCCAGCTTTACTCAGGGAGGGGCCCTGCACTTCCAGACGTGGCAGTGATTTGATGACACAGCCATTATGCTGCCAGGGTCCAGGGTAGCTCAGATTCTGGGCACCGACAGCACTGCTGGATACCTCAGTCAGGGATTTTGCCTTAAGTGAAGGATTCCGCAAACACGATGCTTTAAGACAAGGGGGGAAAATGGTTAACAGCATTGTTAAATTCTCTAAAGTTAAATGTTACCCTTTGTACAGAAAAGGTTGTGCCTGTTTCTTTTGACTTAAAGGCATAAAAATATACAAACTCAGTCCTTGCAGGTATCTGTGCTTAGCATTGCTTGCAGAGTGCCTCTTCGAACATGAAACGGTGTAGATGCCACAGGGTTGAACTGGAAGAAGCAGATGAAATGTTAAAAATATGAAATACACAAAAATGTAGAAGCAACAAAGTAAAATACATCATGCTATAAAATTCCCAAACTGTCCAGGGGTCCCATACTCTGCTGTGGTTAGTTCTTCCGCATCTCAGCTCGGCCTCAGCAGTCACTGCAGAAAAAACAGAGGGCCAAGCCCTAACCACGAAAGCGTGGAGGTCAGGGAGCAGGGTGGGCAGATATGGTAACAGGTGGTGGTTTAGCTTGAGAACCACCTAAATAAATCTCCACTATCCCTTCCAGAGTGTGGGATGTGAATACAGGTGAGATGCTCAACACACTGATTCACCATTGTGAAGCCGTGCTGCACTTGCGTTTCAATAACGGCATGATGGTGACCTGCTCCAAAGATCGCTCCATTGCTGTGTGGGACATGGCGTCCCCAACGGACATCACCCTCCGGAGGGTGCTGGTTGGGCACCGAGCTGCTGTCAATGTTGTTGATTTTGATGACAAGTACATTGTTTCTGCATCTGGGGACAGAACTATAAAGGTAACAAGACATTTTTCAGTTAAGTCTTCAACTTAGAATAAGGGAGCTCATTGGAAATTTCATCAAGGAAAATTTCATATGTAAATATCACTGTCAAGTAGCATATTTAGTTCACAAACTAGGTATGAGATATTCCCTACAAATAATGGTGAGTATGAGAAGGAAAGGAGTAAATTCAAGTTCAAGAAAATATATCTGCAAGACCAGACCACTCCATATCCATTTGAGGAATTCTCTAATATATCAGCCAGCTAAAAATTAACTTGTTACCATTCATTAATCTTGTCTTCTGTATTGCATTGTTTGTTTCTGCAAGGCACCAGTTGCCATAAAACTTACCAGGAAAAGAACCACATTAACTTCTCAAAACTGTTTTCTCTTTCAGGTGTGGAACACAAGTACCTGTGAGTTTGTGAGGACTTTAAATGGACATAAGCGAGGCATCGCCTGTTTGCAGTACAGAGACAGGCTGGTAGTGAGCGGCTCATCTGACAACACTATCAGGTGGGTGGCTGCTGCCCTTTCCCTGTGCTTGCCTTTACAGCTGAGTGACAGTGTTATCAGCTCATGTGTGTCGTCCCAAGGAGAGAGACATCACAACAAACCTTGTGTTAGTGTGTTGCCCTCTTGTGACAGCATTATCAGCAAGTAGGCCTGTTTCAAAACTACTGTTTCAATGAGGAAGAAAAAGACAAAAGCCACCAGATGGAATTGAACTTTTTAAATTTGTCCTGTTGGTGGGCACATGGCTTACCTGTCATGGTGTCACTTGGGCTACCTGCTTGCCACATCAGTCTGGCTCCTCCCCAATCCCAACTTCCTGATAACATGAACCTCCTGATAGTTTGCATCCTGGGAGGCAGTAGGTGACAGCTCAAGGACTTTCGTCCCTGCTACCCATGTGGCAGACCTGAACTGTGTTCTAGACACCTGGCTTCATTCTGGCTGTTGCAGCCATTTTTGGGAGTGAACCAGCAACTGGAAAATCAATCAATCAATCTCTCTTTCTCCCTTTTTAATAAGTAAGATCCGTTTTAAAATTAGTAAAAACTAATGCTTTTTTAAGCAGTGTATTTATTTTTTTATTGCAAAGAGTTGCAGAAAGAGAAGGCGAAACAGAAAGAGATCTTCCTTCAACTAGTTAACTCCCCAAATGTCTGCAATGGCTGGATCTGGGCTGGTTCAAAGCCAGGAGCCAAGAGCTTTCTTCTGGTGTTCCACTTGAGTGCAGGGACTTTGCCCAGCCTCTCCTGCTTTTCCAGGCCTTTGGGAAGAAGCTGGATTAGAAGTGGAATACACAGGACTCAAACCCATGCCCACATGGATGCCAGTGCTGCAGGTGGAGGCTCAGCCAGTTAGGCTACTGAGCAAGCCCAGAAATGTAAATGTCAACTAATAAATTACTGTGGGCCTTTTCTCTTTATTTCAGCTATTCAAGAGAGAGAGAAGGGGAAGAGGATTTGTTTCCCTCTTTTAGTGATAATTTTGTCTTTCTTTTTTCTTCTTTGTTTTTCTTTGTCTCTTTTCTTTTTTTCTTTCTTTGTTTATTTGAAGCACAGAGAGAGATTTATAAAACTGCTGTTTCACTTAGCAGATGGCCTGGCCAAAGGGAGGAGCCAGGAACTTCAGCCTAGTTTCCCATGTGGGTGGCAGGGACTCAAACACTTGGCCATCTTGTGCTGTTCTCCCACGTGCTTTAACAAGCGGGGCAGTCTGAACTCAAACTGGCATTCTGGGATAGGGTGCCAACGTTGCATCTGGCTGCTAAGCTGACTGTGCTGCAATGCCTACTTCAGGAAGTTTTGTTTCACGTTTCGTGACTAACTAAATTTACTTCCCTTTGAAATTACAAAGATTCTGGAGCCAGCACTGCTGCCTATAGCGCTGATATCCCAAATAGACAGTGGTTTGTATCCTGGCTGCTCTAATTTCAGATCCAGTATCTTGCTAGTGACCTCGGAAAGCAGTGAAAGGTGGCCCAAGGACTTGTACCCCTGTACCCACATGGGAAACCTGGAAGAAGATCCTGGCTCCTGGCTTTTTTTTTTTTTTTTTTTTTTTTTTTGGTATTATAACATTTATTAAAATAATGCTATGGGTTAATAGAAACAGCAAGGAACCAAAGAATTAAAATGCAAGCTATGTAAAATCCCAACTAAAACCCAAAGTGTCTAATGTTTTCATTCATTAGCTAACTAAAAGCTCAAGAAAAGACAAGACACCCAATATAATAAAGTACTGCAAAACAATTGGCAATTTTCAGTTATCAAAATTGTGGATTTTGCATTTTGTATCCTTTTCTCAATCAAGAAAAAAATTCTTTTTGAATGTTATATAACATACATATGTTATATAACATATATTATATATATATTATATATATTGTATATATATAATATATTATAATATATTATAATATATAATATAATATAATATATATCATATATTATTATATATATTATAATATATATTATAATATATATTATATATATTATATATTATATAATATATTATAATATAACATATATTATATATATATATTATATAACATATGTTATATAACATACATAGTCTGAAGCTTTAGGCTTCAGACTAGCCCAGCTCTGGTCACTGTAGTTATTTGGGGATTGAACCAGTAAAAAGAAAATTTCTTTCAATCTCTTCCCTCTACCCCAACTCTACCTTCCAAATAAAATAAATCTTTTTTAAAAAGTTGTAAAATTGGGCCCCGCACAATAGCATAGTGGTTAAAGTCCTCACCTTGCATGCCCGGGATCCCATATGGGCGCCAATTCTAATTCCGGCAGCCCCACTTCCCATCCGGTCCCTGCTTGTGGCCTGGGAAAGCAATTGAGGACGGCCCAAAGCTTTGGGACCCTGCACCTGTGTGGGAGACCCAGAAGAGGCTCTTGGCTCCTGGCTTTGGATCAGCCCAGGTCCAATCATTGCAGCTGCTTGGGGAGTGAACCATCAGATGGAAGATCTTCCTCTCTGTCTCTCTTCCTCTCTGTATATCTGACTTAGCAATAAAAATAAAATAAATTTTTTTTTAAGTTGTAAAATTATCCCTAATTGAAATAATTTTCCATACTTTTCTTTTAGAAAAGTATATAGTACAGATATTAAAATTTGGACGATTAAGCCACACTCTCCCTTCAGTGAAGTACTGAGAGGATAAAAAATGTATTTATAACAAAGATAAAGTTTATTGTTAAATTTATGGAAATTATTCCTGCAACACATTTGGGTTGGTCAGCCAGCAGGCAGTTTTGAGTTGAGACTGATGTTACATTCCCATGGCATAAAAAAGACTGTCACGAAGGGTGTGTGGGCTGTGCAGCCTCAGTGGCAGAGATGGGAGGGGGGCTTTGTCAGTGACGTACGGTATCCATTTTTTTTTTTAAGATTTTTTAATGTTTATTTTTATGAAAGTCAGATGTACAGAGAAGAGGAGAGACAGAGAGGGAAATCTTCTGTCTGTTAATTCACACCCCAAGTGGCTGCAACGGCCAGAGCTGCACCAGTCTGAAGCCAGGATCCAGGAACCTCTTCCAGGTCTCCCACACAGGTGCAGGGTCCCAAGGCTTTGGGCCATCCTCAACTGCTTTCCCAGGCCACAAGCAGGGAGCTGGATGGGAAGTGGAGCCGCTGGGATTAGAACCAGTGTCCATATGGGATCCCAGCACATACAAGACAAGGGCTTCAGCTGCTAGACTGTGGCAACCAGTCCTCAGTGTCAATTCTTATTAGTGACTTCAGGCGGGATCATCTCCTTCCTAGGCAGCTATGTGTATGGAAATCATCCATTTGCTTTCTGGGAGAACCTGGTTACAGAATTTTGTAAAGCGTTGTGCTTTGGAAATGCATATTACATGTGAACTTATTCTATACATTTTTCTGCCTGAGTTCTGTGGTGGAAAGGAAATAAATTGTGCTGAAAGCGCTGCGCTGTTGTCGGGTTGATGATTGATTTCTTCTTGCAGATTTTGAAGCAATGTGTGAAGTATATCATTGTAACGTTCCAGGCTTAGAACAGCATAGATGAAAATTCACTTGACTCAATGTTCTCTTCCAGATTGTGGGATATAGAATGTGGTGCGTGTTTACGAGTGTTAGAAGGCCACGAGGAACTGGTGCGCTGTATTCGCTTTGATAACAAGAGAATAGTCAGCGGGGCCTATGATGGGTGAGTTGCTAACAGGCTTAAAAACCAAAGATACATCTTACTCCTTTGTGGTTTTTAATGTTAAATAGAATCTTTTCCAGTCTCTCAAAACTTACAGATTTCACAGAAAAGCTCTGATAAAATATTTCTTGTCTCCCTGTCCTCGCCTTTCCTTATTTACTGTTTTCTAAAATGCCCTTCCCGGCATTTTCTACACTTGTTTGCATGTGCTCTTCATGGGTAAACTGATACACTGAATCTAACAGGACATGTGTATAAAATGATAGCTTATTAGTGCGTTGGAGATCTGTATTTTTGGGGCTAATGTCATGAGGTCTTGTCTTGCATTTTGATCTTTTTAACTCAGATTTCCTTGAGAATTTCTAGAAGTTCAGTTCTCTTGTCAGCATTTATAGCAACCATCTGTAGTGAGTCCACTAATCATCAGTTTCTGCACTCTAGTGGTTAAAATCCACTCATACTGTGAATGGACCTGATGTTTAATAACATTCAGCGGGCCCGGTACAGTGGCCTAGTGATCAAAGTCCTCGCCTTGGGCACGCCAGGATCACATATGGGCGCTGGTTCTAATCCCCACAGCCCCGCTTCCCATCCAGCTCCCTGCTTGTGGCCTGGGAAAGCAGTCAATGATGGCTCAAGGCCTTGGGAACCTGCACCTGCATGGGAGACCTGGAAGAACTCTTGGCTTCCGGCTTCGGATTGGCACAGCACCGGCCGTTGTGGCTGCTTGGGGAGTGAATCACCGAACAGAAAATACTTCTGTCTGTCTGTCTGTCTGTCTGTCTGTCTGTCTCTCTCTCTCTTTCTCTCTCTCTCTCTATATATATATATATGTATGACTTTACAATAAAAATAAATAAATCTTTTTAAAAAATAACAGCACAGCGTAAAAGTCACTTGAGATTCGTTACCATTTCTTCTCATCAAGGTGGCTAATTTTTGGGGTGGGGGAGCGAGTAGAAGACTGCAGCTCAATATTGGCAGCTTTGTAAATACAGCAAATCAGCCTACAGCATTTAGTTCATGAACTGGCTAGGAGCAGTAAGTGTGACCAGCTTACTTCCTCTGTTTTCAGTTAGCCATTTTGTCACACCCTTGGGAAATTGTTCATAGTGCAGTGACATGTTCCATCTGTGTCAGCATTGTATTTTCCCATTGCCTTGGCTTTCATCTGAACACATCTCTCTTGGGTTTTGTTTGTTGTATGCTTTGTGGAATCATGATCTATAAATAATGTGTAGAAAGTCTAGACTTTTCCTTACTTAGGTCAAAATGTGAGTTTCCTTATACAATCCCCAGAAGTGCTACATATGACCCAGGCCATTGTTAGAATAGGCTAGAAAGAAGACAATGCAGAGTGGTAGGTTTCTGGGTCTAAATAATTATTAAAGGTCAAGTGTACAAGTTCTCCTTTTACCCCAAATTATGGTGTGACTTTTGTATGAACTGTCTTCAGTTTGCTTAAAGCTGACATGATATACATTTTATGTTAAATACAGACATCTTCACCTATTAAGATTAATAATTAGTAATTAACCAAGAATGAATGCCAGAACTGTTTCTAATACATGAAGTACGTATGTATTCCCGCAAACTGAATTTATCATTTCAACTATACTGATTATTGTATGTATTACTATGACTTGTTTTTCCCTAATTTTCCTTGTAACTAACATGTTTTTTTTCCCCCTTTTTGATCTTCAGAAAAATTAAAGTATGGGATCTGGTAGCTGCTTTAGACCCCCGAGCTCCTGCAGGAACGCTTTGTCTGCGGACCCTTGTGGTAAGAGCCGTTTTTTTTTTTAAAGATTTTTTAAAATTATTATTATTATTGGAAAGCCAGATATACAGAGAGGAGGAGAGACAGAGAGGAAGATCTTCCATCCGATGTTTCACTCCCCAAGTGAGCCGCAACGGGCCGGTAAGCGCCAATCCGATGCCGGGACCAGGAAACCTCTTCCAGGTCTCCCACGCGGGTGCAGGGTCCCAAAGCTTCGGGCCGTCCTCAATTGCTTTCCCAGGCCACAAGCAGGGAGCTGGATGGGAAGTGGAGCTGCTGGGATTAGAACCGGCACCCATATGGGATCCCGGGGCCTTCAAGGCGAGGACTTTAGCCGCTAGGCCACGGTGCTGGGCCCAGGTAAGAGCCTTTTGATCTGTGGGGCTCAGAGAGCAGGTAAAGGAAGAGATTTTTTTTGTTTTTTTGTTTTTTTAAGATTTATTTATTTTTATTACAAAGTCAGATATACAGAGAGGAGAGACAGAGAGGAAGATCTTCCGTCCGATGATTCACTCCCCAAGTGAGCCGCAACAGCCAGTGCTGTGCCGATCCGAAGCCGGGAACCAGGAACCTCTTCCGGGTCTCCCACACGGGTGCAGGGTCCCAAAGCACTGGGCCGTCCTCGACTGCTTTCCCAGGCCACAAGCAGAGAGCTGCATGGGAAGTAGAGCTTCCAGAATTAGAACCGGCGCCCATATGGGATCCCGGCGCCTTCAAGGCGAGGACTTTAACCACTAGGCCACACTGCCGGGCCCAAGGAAGAGGTTTAAGGTGAATGTGCCACATCCATCGCACGTATAGCTTAGACTTGATAGTTAGGACTTCACAGAACCTACTCCTCAGTAGAAAGGTAACGGATCCTTGACAATAAAATATGTGTGTATAGCTCCTTTCATCCTTAAATGCTTTAGAGACTGTATGGGGAGGGGGATGTGGCAGCTGTTAAACAGCTGCACAGTAACTCTGCACAACAATTTAGTACAGGAAGTGAATAAGAATTCTGTATCCAGCAGAAGCAGCAGGGGGTACTAAGGGGGAGAGAATATAATTACTCAAATTGGAACCCGGCCAGCATCTGAGGACCTGCACACCTGTGCCTGCCAAAAGTGCCCTGGGAGTCTGCGCCAACTCCCCGGTTAGACCCCCAGTCTGTGTGCTGTTCAAGGCATGGTGCCTGCAGCAGCCTCAGTCACATCCTTGTATTCCCTGCCTGAAGAATGTGACACTAGGAAGAAGAGCAAGACAAGAGGAGGAATATCACCTTCAGATGAACTAAATTCTTTAGTATGGTGTTGCCCAAGGGGCTACACTGGTAAAAGCTGCTTCTGTTAGGAAAGAGGTAGACACTGGTATAGACAGAGCCCTGCAGATCTCAGAGAAAAGAGGAGAGCAGACATCTGAAGCCCACTGTTCTGAGTCGACAGTTAGGTGGGTCTGTCTTCCTTATAGAATTTAGTTCGTTGTTTAATCACCAACGTACATACCTGCGTGTTGCACACCTGTCTTCAGATGTGCACTTCCATTCATTTACAGTTAGCCCAGCAGAGCTTGTTTTTGACTGTAATTTACATGTAGCAGAATGTATTCCACTTGGAAGTATTATTCTGTGAATTTTGCAGTTATGTAACCCCATTTCCATCCTTCCCTCCCATCCCATTCTCGTGTTCCTCTCTGTATCAGCACCTACCCCATACCCACTAGCAGCTGTTAGCCCTACAGTTTCACTTCCTTATGAAGCCATACACTGTGAGATCCTTGTATTCAGTTTTTTTCACTTCATCTGAGATTCAGCTTGTTCTTACATGTATTGGTTACCTTTTTTATTGCTGAGTAGTGCTCTAGTGTGTGGATAAATCACTTGGTTAGTTCGTTCATCAGTCAAGAATGTTTGGAATGTTTCCAATTTTTGTTGATTTTGTACAGACTTTTCTGTGTCCATACTGTTTTCATTTCTCTTTGGTAAATATCTAGGAATACAGTTTATGGATCTTTGATAAGTGTGTATTTAAACTTAAACCACCAAATTATTTCGCGCAGTGACATTTAGGGCCAGTGGTCTGGATTTTTACTAAAATGCAGGAAAGTTCCAGCTATCCACATGCTTGGCAGTACTCTCATTGGTAGTTTTAGGAATTGCAGTCAGTTGAGTGTGTGGGTAGTGGTATCTCATTGCAGCTGTATTTTGTATTTGTGCGGTAACTAATGAGGTTGACCATCTTTTCATGTTTGTCTTCCGTGAAGTTTCTGTTCAGATTTTGTGAATATTGTGTTTACTGAGTTGGTTTTTTGGAACTGATTGAGTCATGATGGTGCATACTCAAGTGGACACAGAAAGTATATAACTTAACATTGATACATCAGTGTACCAGTGAAACCACAGAAAAGGAACATACCCTGGGCGCAAGTTCCCATCCCACTTGCTCCATCCTCGTCTCCCAGCAGCTGCTTACCTGCTTTCTGACAACACTTTTTAGTTTTCACTTTCTATCTCTTATGGGAACAAAGCATACATGCACTCTTTTCTTCACTAACCATGATTATTTTGAAATTTTCTCGGGTTGTCGACACGTACCAATAGCTGAGTAGTATTCTACCCTGTGGTTGTGCTTCAACTTACTTAACCAGTTTCCCAATTTTGGCTTTATAAATATGTTTCATATAAACATTTATGTACAAGTCCTGGGGTGAACATACACTTTTATTTCTTTGGGGTAAATACGTAAAGTTTCTCTAAACATCTTTGCGTACGAGTCTACCAATAAACATACGTTCTGATTCCTCTAGGGTAAAAGCCTTGCAGCAAAGTGACTATAATGAATGATAAGTGATGTTTAATGTTTTTAGAAAATACTTGTTTTTCTAAAATGGTTGTACCATTTTACGTTACAATACCGTGATATGTGAGTTTCCCTTACTGCACATCCTTGCTAATACTTAGCAGATGTTTTTATTATTATTGTTGTTGTTGTTATTCCTTTTTTTAAAGATTGGTTTTAATTTAAGAAGAAGAGTTACAGAGAGAGTGAAGACAAAGGGTGAAATCTTCCATCTGTTTGTTAATGGCTGCAACAACCAGAACTGGGCTAGTCTGATGCTGAGAGGCAGAAACTTTAACCAGATCTCCCACATGGGTGCAGGGGCTCCTGGCCCCACATGGGAGACTCAGATGGAGTTTCGGGCTCTTTGCCTCAGCCTAAGTATATGGGCCATCCTCTATTGCTACCTTCTTACCTGTACTGGTAACTGGATAGGATATGTAGCAGCCAGGACTCGAACCAGTGTTGCTGTGGAATGCCACCATTTAGAGGCTTTGCTTCACTGAGCCATAGTGCTTGCCCCTGCTGCTCTCTAAGGATCTTTCTGTGTGTCTCTGTTCATATTGAGCTGTTGCTTTGATTTTGTTGTGTCTCTTGTTGGCTATCATTGAAATGTTGACTTCATAAAATTATGTTGAAAATGTTCCCTGTGTTTGCTGAAAGAAATTTCATAGTAGTGATTTTATTCTTCTTTGACTGTTTGATAGAATTTACTAGTCGAGCATCTCTGTCTTTAAGATTTATTTGTGTATTTGAAAGGCGGAGCTAAAAAGGGACAGACACAGAAAGAATCTTCCATCTGTTCATTCTCTCCCTAAATGGCTGAGACAGCAGGAGCAGCAGGAGCTGGGACTGTCCAAAGCCAGAAGCCAGGATTTTTGGGAACTCCCACATGGATGGCAGGATCCAAATGGGCCATCTTCTTTCCCAGGCATATTAGCTGGAAACTGGCTGGGAAGTGGAGCGGCCAGGAGTTGAACCAGTACCTAATATGTGATACTGGCACTGCGGGCAGAAGGCTTACGCACAATACCACCACACTGGTAGTCTGATTTAATCATTGTCTTTCAAGAACCTTTTCTGTATCATCTATGAAATTCATTGAAAGGAAATTGCCCATATTCTTTTTTTCAAGATTTATTTATTTATTTATTCACTCATTCATTCATGAGAAGCAGAGAGAAAGATCTTCCCTTCTGCTGGCTCACAATATAATTGACTGCAACAGTCCACGCTGGGCCAGACTGAAGTTGGGGGCCAGGAAATCCGTATAGGTCTCTCGGTGTGTCACAGAGGCCTAGGTTGTTATCCTCTACTGCTTTCCCAGCACGTTAGCAGGAAGCTAGTTAGTGGACTGGCTAGAGCTTGACCTGATGACACTCTGAATGGCATGTGGGTGTCATAAGCAGTGAATTTTTATTTCATTGTGGGGTTTTTTTCCCTGATTTCTTAAGAAAGAAAATTAAATCATTTGTTTTAGACCTTTCTTTTAAATAAAACATCTACAACTCTAAATTTGGCTAGAATTAAATTTCACCACTGCTCCAGCTTTATCCCAAAAAGTGTCCATAAGTCCAGTTGGTTTATAATGATACTCAGGTCTGCTGAACGCTTGATTTCCTGTTTGTTTTGCCAATTATTGGCAGGAATGGTGGGAGTCCTCACTTCTGGACTTACCTATTTATTCTTTTACTTCTTGACAGCTTTTGCTTTGTATGCTTTTTTTTTAATCATGTGTTATTTCTATAGTGTATCTTTTAAATTGTAACATACCTATGCATAATACTTGAAATGGATTTCTCATACTCAACATTTAATGTGTCTTGATTGGTTTGGTAGTTTGTTCTAGTCTGACTGTCTTGGACTTTAAATTGATTGCCATATTTCGACCCTTTACATACAATATAATGTTGACATAGCTGGATTTCAATCTGTTTCTATTCCTACATTTTCCCCTTGTTCTTCTCCCCCCCGCCCCCCGGCCACCACCACCAGTTTCCTGCCCATTTTCTGAATTGTTTTATCTCCAACTTATCTCTTAAGAAGCAAGATCAGGGCCCAGCACAATAGCCTAGCGGTTAAAGTCCTTGGATCCCATATGGGTGTTGGCTGTAATCCCAGCAGCTCCACTTCCCATCCAGCTCGCTGCTTGTGGTCTGGGAAGGCAGTCAAGGACGGTCCAAAGCTTTGGGACCCTGTACCTGTGTGGGAGACCCAGAAGAGGCTCCTGGCTCCTGGCTTTGGATTGGCTCAGCTCCAACTGTTGCAGCCGCTTGGGAAGTGAACTATCAGATGGAAGATCTTCCCTCTCTGTCTCTCCTCCTCTCTGTATATCTGCCTTTCCAATAAAAATAAATAAATCTTTTAAAAAAGGAAGGAAAATCATCTAGATTTTTACAATATGTAGTTTTGTTTATTACAAATTGTCTAATGACATTGCACCACTTGCTGTGTAGTTTTAGGAAAATATTGGAGTGCAGAGATAAACTGCCATATCTCCCATCTGAGTTCCCTGGTTTTGGTCCTTGCTGTCATTTTGCTCCTGCTTAAAGACCATCCTGTAACATTTTGTGTGCTGAGCTATACTGGTGGCGTCTATTCTCAGCTGTTGTTTGCCTGAAGTCTGTTTTTTGCCTTCATTTTTTTTTTTAAGATATTTCGCTACCTAAACAATTCTAGGTTGACAGTATCTTCCAGCACTTTAATGATGTCATTCCATTTTCATCTGGCTTAGTTTCTGATGAGAAGTTGGAAGTCATTTATCTTCATTCTTACACACATAATGTATTTTTCTCCTCTGGCTGCTTTTAAGATTTGCTCTTTATCACTGATTCTCAGCAATTTGATTATGATGTATTTTGGTGTGGTTTTCTTTGTGGTTTTTGCTACTTGGCATTAAAAGACAGATTGTCAGTGGATCAGAGAAAAACAGTGGACTGTATGTTATCTATAAGAAACCATGTAAATGTCATGACCCATTTAGACTTAAAGTAAAATATTTGAAAAACTGTGCCATGTATTATGGACCAAACTGTACCCACATTTTGAAGTTTTAACATACCTCAGAGTGTGACTGTATTTTGGAGATAGGATTTCAACAGGAGTAATTAAGGTTAAATGAGATCATTGTAGGCTCTAGTCCTGTATGTCTTGTTTCTTTGTAGGAAGAAATTAGGACACACACAGAGGGAAGGACCATGTGAAGTTAAGGGAAGGAGAGAAGCTTCAGAATGAATCTACTCTCACCCCCACCCTGAATATTGGACTTTAGCCTCCACATTGTGCTTTGTTTTGTTTTGTTTTTCACATTCTGTTTTTAAGCCACCTAATATGTGGTACTTTGTTATAACAGCAGTAGCAAACTAATCTACCATGTTAACACTAATCTGAAGAAAGCTGGAAGAGCTGTATTAATTTAATAAAGCAGAAAGCAGACTTCAGAGCAAGGGTTGTTATCAGGTGAGAAGGTTGGCTCTCAGGCCACAATGGAATTAAACTAGAAATCAGTAACTGGAAAATGCTAGAATATCCATGGAGATCAAACAACGCCCTTCTAAATAACATATGAGTCAAAGAAGAATGCTCAAAAAAAATTGAAAGTATTTTGACCCAAGTAAAAATGAAAATACAGCTTGTTAAAAAAAATGGGGGATGCAGAGAAACCGGCACTTAGAGGGAAATTTATAGCATCAGTATGTGTATTAGAAAAGAAGGCTCTGAAATCAATAATGTAAGTTTCTGCTTGAATAAACCAGTAGATGAGATTATATCCAGAGTAAGCAGAAAAAAAATAATGAAGATTAGAACAGAAATCTATGAAATTTTAAAAAAAAAGAAAGAAAAAAATGAATAGAGAAACTCAGAGTGGAGCTAGTGCAGTAGTGTTAGCAGGCTGGGCCTCCACCTGTGGCACTCGTTCAAGTCCAGGCTGCCCCACTTCCCATCCAGCTCCCTGCTAGTGGCTTGGGAAGGCAGTGGAGGATGGCCCAAGTCCTTGCATGTGATTGGAAGATCCAAAGAAGTTCCTTGCTCCTGGCTTCAGAATGGCTCGTCCTTGGCCATCATGGCCATGTGGGGAATAGGTGGAAACTCCCTGTTACTCTCTCCTTGTAATTCCGCCTTTCAAATTAAATTCAAAAGTAAATAAATAAATAATAGATGTTCTTTTATAAAATGTGTGCGTGTGTGTAAAGATAGAAAAAATAAAACTAGGGAAGTAGCCATTTAACCTCGCAATTAAGACACTCATATTCCACACCAAGAACCTGGATTTGACTCTTGGAATTGGGTTTCTACTCCCACATGGAAGATCTGTGTTAAGTTCCCCCTGCTACCAGCTTCAGCTCCCATCTGGCTGTGGTCATAGGCGTTTTTGCAGTGTGCCAGCAGATGGAAAACATGGGATCTCTCTCTCTCTCTCTCTCTGTTTCTGTATGTGTCTGTACACACCTATCTATCACATAAATAAATCGACCAAAAAGCTGATTTTTTTTTTGCAAGAATCAATATAATTGATAAGTGTGCAGCAGCAAGACTAGGAAAGGAGATATCAGCTGATATCAGCACTGAGCTGACATCCCCACAGATTTCATGACATTGGAGAGCTAGTGGGATACTGTGAACAGCTCTCAGTGTACAGTGTTAATCACCTACATGAAGCACAATAATTCTTTGAAAGTTACACTGCCACAATTCCCAGAAGAAGCAGATCATCTGGACAGGCTTAGGTTTTTCAAAGAAACTGAATCAGTTATTAGTGGCCTTTTAAGACAGAGACCAGGCCCCAGTGATGAGTTCATTAAACATTTAATAAGGAAGCTTCACCAATTTTCTGATTTCTTCTTTAAGATACAAGGAGATTGTGCCTGGCAGCGTGGCCTAGTGGCTAAGGTCCTCACCTTGAACGTGCCAGGATCCCATATGGTCACTGGTTCTAATCCCAGCAGCTCCACTTCCTCTCTATCTCTCCTCCTCTCTGTATATCTTACTTTGTAATAAAAATAAAATAAATCTTTAAAAAAAAAGAAGCTTCTTTAAAAAAAAAGATACAAGGAGATCAAATGTTTCTTAACACATTCTGTGAATTCAGCATTACCCTGATCCCCAGGCAAAAAGGCACGACAAGGAAAGAATAACTTGGTACCCATCAGTATTTTTCATGAACATAGGTGCTAATCTTTGTGCATTGCTAGATCTTGAATGTAAGTTGGGGCAGGCATTGTGGTGTAACGGATTAAGCCACTGTTTGGGATACCCACATCCCATATTGGAGCAACTGGGTCTGAGTCCCACCTCTGCTTCCATCCGTCTGTGAATGTGCCTGGAAGGCAGTAGGTGATTGCCCAAGAACTAGCTTTGCCTAGCGCACCTGTGTTTTTTGTGGTTTTTGTGGATGGTTTTGTGGATGTAGAGAGGAGTCTTGTAAATGTTGGTTGGGTAAAAGAAGCCCAGCATAAAAATACAGACTTTTTTTGTATGAAATTCAAGAACAGGCCACATCAATGATAGCACTGGATTTAAGATAATACCAACTAGTGAGGGGCCGGAAATGCTCTGCATCTTGATTGCAGTGCTGATTTCCATCAGCAGTGTCCTGCAACAAGCTCATATTCACTTATGAGAACCAAGTGTTAGAGTTTCATGAATTTTGCAAATTGACCTGGTTGACCATGCACAGGTAACTTGAACTGGATCGTGGTAATAGTTTCTGTGTCACAGAAATGGTTTTGCAAGTTGGAGAAGGTTGACTGATGATACCTGTTGAGCAGCACACCACTTCTTGCTCCAACCCTTGGCCTCTGTTGAAGGAATTTTAGAGACAAAGAAAATAAAGTGAAGGAGGTCCCAACCAGTGCACTCATCTATTTTTTTTTTAAAGATTTATTTATTTTGTTACAAAGTCAGATATACAGAGAGGAGGAGAGACAGAGAGGAAGATCTGCTGTCCGATGATTCACTCCCCAAGTGAGCCGCAACAGCCGGTGCGCACCGATCCGAAGCCAGGAACCAGGAACCTCTTCTGGGTCTCCCACACGGGTGCAGGGTCCCAAAGCACTGGGCCGTCCTCCACTGTTTTCCCAGACCACAGGCAGGTAGCTGGATGGGAAGTGAAGCTGCTGGGATTAGAACCGGCACCCATATGGGATCCCGGGGCGTTGAAGGTGAGGACTTTAACCGCTAGGCCACGCTGCCGGGCCGCACTCATCTATTTTAAACAAGCTTGGTAGTAAACATCTAGCTACTATGTAATGTGTCTCAACTAAAGGATATTGTTTGATCTGTTTTGCTGATGGAATTAGCTGACCAGTACTTGACTTTTCTAGTGTAATTGTTTTTCCTTTGTGTTCTAAATGACTAAGTGCTACAATGACAATTAGCAGCACATGATAGCCTCCTTTAGACATGCTGGTGAATTGGTGTTCTTTCAGTTTTCAGTTCAAATTCTCACCTTTTTTTGTTTGCCTTCATTCAGGAGCATTCTGGAAGAGTCTTCCGACTCCAGTTTGATGAATTCCAGATTGTCAGTAGTTCACATGATGACACGATCCTCATCTGGGACTTCCTAAACGATCCAGCTGCCCAAGCGGAACCACCTCGTTCCCCTTCTCGAACATACACCTACATCTCCAGATAAATATGCATACACTGGCCTCGTACTTACCCAGGTATGAGAAAAAATTGTGAGCAGATAGGAGAATGGACTACTTTGGGTCCGAGACAGTCTTGGTTCACAAACTCTCTGCAAGGAGTTGGTGTTTGGGAAACATTGTCACACCCTATGTCTTTTTTTTTTTAAAAAAGATTTTATTATTGTTATTGGAAAGCCGGATATACAGAGAGGAGAGACAGAGAGGAAGATCTTCCATCCAATGTTTCACTCCCCAAGTGAGCCGCAATGGGCCGGTGTGTGCCAATCCGAAGCCGGGAACCAGGAGCCTCTTCCGGGTCTCCCACATGGGTGCAGGGTCCCAAAGCTTTGGGCCGTCCTCAGCTGCTTTCCCAGGCCACAAGCAGGGAGCTGGATGGGAAGTGGAGCTGCTGGGATTAGAACCGGAGCCCATGTGGGATCCCGGTGCGTTCAAGGCGAGGACTTTAGCTGCTAGGCCACGCCATCGGGCCCCACACCCTATGTCTTACCAGATTCTGTAAAGCAGAGAGACGTGAGACAGGGCTTGGGTGGCCAAGGGACCCTGCCATTCACCAAAGGCAGCCAGATTCTAGGGGCCCTGCCTGTGTGGTAGAATTAATTTGCTCCCACCCCCTCACCCCTGTAAGATTATCCTGAAAATAAAATGAGATTCAAATTAGTTTGAAACCTAAGTTACCATCAGAAAGCCTGTAGTTGGTTTTATAGTTTCCATGTCAGTCAACTGCCTGCATTGATTGCTTTTGAGCCAGTTTGGTAGCTTACATGTAGATGGCAATATCTCCTGGTGGGATTTTATGCTGACACTAGCAGCTTTGCCATGTTGGTGTCACTCAGTTGTATTCCCACTCCTCCCCTTCTCTCAGACAGAGAAGACCCAGGCAGGAGCTCTGCCAACAGATGGTTTAGGGCTCCATCCTCCCAGAGCCAAGGGAAAGTCCCCAGATGTTGGGGAAAATGGCACAGGCTGCTGCGGAGCAAGGCTGTGCTTACAGCATCTCGACTCCTGCGCTTGCCTCACTTCCCATGGCTGCAGCACACAGGCACTGTGCTTTTACACTTCTGGGTTTGCTCCTCCTTGGGGGGAGGGGAGCGATCCACACCTGGCATGCCCTGCAGTAGAGCGGTCATGATTGTCAGTTGCCATGGACATGTACTTACATTGGGTTCTGTCTTCTTCTAGTCTCATCCCCAAATTACAGATAGCACTAAGAGCCTGTCTCTGGCCCTTTTGCCTTACCTGAGCTTCCCTCCTTGGCTACATTGTCTCTTTCCAAGGCATCAGCCCACAGTTCTACCTAAATGACTCTGAAGTTCCTATCTGCAGTTCTGACCTGTGCTGTAGTCTCCAGGCAGATTGTAGCCACTGGTGACAATGCTGTGCTTGCTGGTAGCAGGCGCACCTCTGGCACTCAGGCCCACGGTCGGCTTCCCTTTCCTCCTACCACCAGGACTCTGCAGCCAAACCACCAGGCTGTAATCCCATCCCTGCCTGTTCTGCCATTCTTGGGAGCAAGCGAAAGCTTGATGCCAGATACCAGCAACATTCACTCTCAACCTCAAGACCCACTCCTCTGCTTGAGCACCGTGGCCCTGAGCATGTCACAGTGACTCCTGCCTTTGGTCCCCAGTCAGGCCATGTTGATAGGAGCACCCACATGGCACGAGCAGGTGGCAGCCATTAACAAGACTCTTCCCCCACTCCACCAGCCCATTTCCCAGCTGACAGCCAAGAGAGTGGCTTTTTTCTCCTGGAGCAAGTAGGGAGCATGGGGAAAGGAACTAATGCCTGTTTGCTCTGTTTTCACACAGGATTCATTAAAGTTGCGGTATTTAACATATCTGCCAATACCAGGATGAGCGACAACAGTAAAATCAAACTACTACCCGGTTTCCCGGACTAGCCGAGAGTGGGGCAGTGAGGCTGCTGCTGGGACACAGCTGGTCTGCAGTCGGCCCAGGACAGACTCCTCAGTGCGCCCACCTGCTTCAGTGCTGCTATTGGAAGACATTTTTCATTTGTGAATGATTGAACTTTTCAACCTCCCGTCCCTCCTCCTTTACCCTGCACCTGTTTTTGTTTTTGTTTTTTTTTCCATTTGGTTCCAGACAAAGATGACTTATAAATATATTTAGTGTTTTGCCAGAATCTCTCTTGCTTTGCCATTAAGCAGAACTAATTGCCCTATATAGCCTATTGGGAGTGACACATTTCCTAGGGACTCAGAGGTGCAGGCAGACAGCACCCAGTGCCTCCCAGTTAACAGTAGGAATACCTGAGCAGCCCAGCCCCTCTGCTGTGAGGACCCGGAGCTCTTGATGTAGCCTGCAGGCAAATAGAAGATAAGAATGCATACACTGGAAGATGGGGGCCTGCAGCCTCTCTTCTCTTTCTCCACTTCTGTCCCTCCTCACTTCTCCCTGCCACCTCTAGCACTTTCCACCTGTTCCTCTCCTCCATCTGAGAAGAGAGTGTGTGAAGTGTCCTCGGCTGGAAGGCACCCGCTCACCTAGAAAACGCCACTGCTGTAAGAGCTCGGTGCTCACACTTGGCAATGTAGGCGTTGCTGCAGGTGACCCTGCGCTGACTCTGGATTCTTCTCCGAGATGCTGTTGCCATCTTTGCAACCCTCTTCTCTTCTTCCCTCAACCCGAAAAGGAGGGGGCCTAAGGGCCAGCAGTTGCTGGGCTTCATCAATGGCTGTATCTTTCTGAACTCAGCAGTCTCCTCGATTCCATGTAGAGTGTGAAAAGGAAATGCTGATTGCATTTCCTCTCATTACCAATTAGATGTGTAATAAAAAGTGTTGTACTTCATCTTAAATCACTGGTAAGGCTCAGCCCACAGAAAGGTCTGAAATGACTAGAGCCAGGCATTCAGTACACTTGCACATTGGTTCCCATCTCTGACTGCCTCATCACACCCTATGAGCATCCAGGTCCCCAATTTTGGTGGATTCGCTGAAGAGATGGTCAGGAGTAAAAGCTGGCTTCTTGGTCATTTAGGCCAATAAATATCATCTCTAAAAATGAATGTGACCATCTGCACCTTGCACTGTAGAGCCTGCCTTCTGCTTCTCCCAAGCCTGGTGTTTGCAAAGGGGCAGAGCTGGCAGAGAGGATCAGGGTGAAGTTTGGCATACAGGGTTTATTGATGAGACAGAAGCTGCCTTCTCCTTCGTTTCTCCTTTCTCCTGGCCTTAACTTGTTCTCTACTTTCCCCAGCCAGTAATATCTCTGGCCATCTGAACAACATAAATAAATGTACCCAGCAAGGGCCAGGCTGACCTGGCCAAGGCAGCTTATGGGTGGTGTGGCCACACCTGTCAGAGGCTCAAAGGTCACAATGCAGTCTTGAGTTTCCTTTGAAAATTGGGCTGTCATGCCCACTGTTCCCATTCTTCATGCATTTGACTTTAAGAAAGCTATGTTTTAGCCAGCTGCTATAAAACAGCAAAAGCAAGAGCCAATTCCAAGCAACCTACAACCAGGCACCATTTAGTTTCAAGAGGGAGGAAGAGGGAAGCATCTTAACTCTCCTCTCTGATTTGTAGGGAGGTATCCTCTTTCCAGACTGGATTTTGTTACTGTGTAGTAACAGGTTGTGCACATGTGGGTTTTTTTGTTTTGTTTTGTTTTGTTTTGTTTTGTTTTGTTTTGGTTAGGTTTGATTTGGTTTGTTTTTGTTTTTATTTTGGTGATGTTTTTGTTGTTGTTTGCTTTTGTTTTGTTTTCTGATTTATGAAGACTTTGAGTTTATAGATCCAAGTTGTCTTCAGAAAGTGTTTCCCGGTAATGAAAGTTGTTGTCTGGAAAATATTTTCTCAATCTTAATTCCCTTTCCAGCTAGCCAAATGCTGCAGAGAATCGTTTTCTGCTTAGCCACAGACAGGGTTCTTGCATGTTATTTTGACTCTTCATGGCATTTTGATTGAGTAAGCATTCTGCTACAGCTGAAGGTAAGAGGACCCTCAGACCCAGAAAACACAAAGGCCAGGCGTTCAAGAGGGATGCTTTTTAGGCTGTTTGAAAATAGTCAGTAGCCATAACTTCACTAGCCTGTGTTAACGTGCTGTGCTTAAAAGTGAGTCATTGTTGTGCTGGACTGTGCCCTGCCCTTTGGGTTCAGGTGCAGGTGCCCTGAGGCTTAAACTGTTGTGTGTCTGATTCCCTGCGTGACACATGCGCCCCAGGTGGACCCTGCAGACATGGAACCTTCAGCTCAGTTGCAGTTATTCTACAAATTGTCTTCTCTGACGCTGAAGGGAATGGGAATGAAGTGAAGTGGTCTGAAAAAGGCTTCTCAGCTCTGGGGGTCATTTACCAGTTCATTGTAGAAGAAATAATCAGGTAAGTAGAAGTTCATTTCCAGAGAAGGTAAACCCCACTTACTATCTCTGCATGATTTCAGGGGGAATTGATTATCACTAATCCCCAACTGGGCAAGAATAAATTGCAAAGTTTGACCTTTTTAAAAAGAAAGTGAAACAAAGAAAGTCTCACAACATTCAGAGGAATGGTCAGAAAGGAGCCAGAGAACCCGTGGTTCTGAAGTGAAAATGTCCCGGTTGGAGATTAATCTCTCTTCAGTAGATCCTGAAAATGGCCTTTGCTGAGGTTGGGCAGGGCCCCTTGCGAAGGCAGGTGCACCTGTGAGGGGCGTGATGCGCCTGCTAACTTCCCCCTGGGGCTGCTTGGGCACAGACAGCATGCCTTGCTTCACCTGTGTATGTCACTGCTGAGCATATTCTCTTACCTTCTCTGTGCAGTTTGCAAGTGGACATGAATTAGGAATGGGAAACCTTTACACTTGTCCCTTGGTGAATTTAAGATGTTTCCTAATTTCAGAAACAGGGACACTCTTTGGAGTTTTCTTTTGACAAATCACAAATTGTTGTTTCTTAGAGAAGACACAGACCCCTCAGTCATTCTGTTTTTTTGCTTGGGTAAAGAAAACCGTTTGGTTTTTGTGAGGTGTTTGGGTTGGTGGGTTGTTTGGTTGGTTGGTTGGTTGGGATGTGTGTGTGTGTGTGTGTGTGTGTGTGTGTGTGATCTAAAGCTGCAGAGAAGCAACCAAGCCTCCTCCTTTGCTATCTTCTGGTACCATTAGTCTGAACAGCTGTAGTTGGTCTCTTCTTCATTTGCACTTAACTGTGGGTAGAAATGAAACTTGGATAAGATTGAGGTGGAGAATACTAGCAATAATTAGGGCTATTTGTCTTCTTTCCAAAGATTGGGCTAGATGCCTTGGTACTATGGACCCTCATAGCATCTTCCTTTTGCCATAGATGATGATAACTTCCAGCTCAGAATAGTGGGGACCTGTAAGCTCAGTAGACCTACTTCTGGAATCATCCAAGTTACTTGCAGGTAAAAATGGGATACTGAGACACCTGCTCCATGTGAGCATCAGGCTCCTTGATGGTCAAGTTCACCCTGTGGCTTAAGTCCCCATTTCTGATCTCCCTCCCCATTTAACTGAGTCATTCCAAGTTTCAGGTGTGCCTGAAGACTGCTGGCTAAGGGGCAGTCCCCAGGCCACCATCCACACCGCCAATACCCCAGAGAATTGGGTTTTGTCCCCATAAGCAGTGCTAGAAAGCTATCTCTTAGGGAAATATGACTGAGGTTTGCTTCCTTTTACCTGTAGTTCGTTGATGACATCAGAATCCTTGGAGCTGGAGAGAGAAACCAAAAGAGTCTAATTTCCTTTGAAACCTGTTGTGTTGATGTCGAAACCACTGCTATTGGAAGTTGGGTACTGATGGCGTGCTTTCCAGCCAACCCAGCTGCTCTCTCAGCTCTGGTTGGTGTGTTTGGGTAAATGAGTGTGCGTGCGTGTGTGTGATATCATCAGTGTGGTAAATACTATTTTAAACCATCCTTTTCCCCTCCTAACTCTTCCCGCTACTGGAAGCTGAAGACCAACTAGCTTAGACCTCTGGACACCAAGAACACCAACACTTTGCCAAGTCAGTGACCCCTGACGCCCAGCGCAGGCTGGCCTGGGAATGCGCTGTGGACACAAACAGGGGCTCCAGGTTGATGCTGCTCTTTGTTCTCTAGGTTGCTTTGACATTGGTGATTTTGAAACGGTGATGTGTAGTCAATGTGCCAATATGTTCACAACTAGGATCATGGTCATAGAGTGTGCTTTGGTTTGGTTTGATTTGGTTTTTTTTAACTGTTCAGAAAAAGAAGTAACTTAAATGACAAATATAAGATTAAACTGAATTTTCTAAGTGTCATGTCTCTATGCCCCAACATCAGAAAGTAAGTTTTTCATCATAGAAATCAAGATAGCCTGGCCTGAACACACCAGCTTAGAGGGAAATCAGGGCTGGTGAAGTGCAGAACTGAAGAAGAGGGGAGTGACGGGCCACTGGCACGCAGCCAAGTCCCACTCCATCCTGGAGGGAATGGAAGCCCGAGTGGTATCTTCTGCATTCATCACCGTAGCTCGCCATAGCTCAGTCTGAGCCCAGAATTCAAATTGTCCTCCGTGAGTGAGAAGCATGAGGCTTGCCCTGCATCCCGCTTGGTCAGCCTATGGACAGGTGAGCTTTCCCCTTTCCTCGTGGCACCAGACCTGGAGAGACCAGCATGAGGTGGAAGGCAGTGCCAACAAGGACTCTGCCCTCCACCTCCTTCCCTTCCCTCTAGTCACCACAAGACCCTAGTTGAGACTGACCGCCCCTGTCAGCCCTGTGGGCTTTCAGGAGTAACGTTCCTCGCCATGTGACCAGGCCCTCTAGCAGCCTGCAAGGTGACATCAAGTGCCCAGAGCAGAGCTGTCCCGACTAGAGCTGGAAGGATGGCAGAGCATGAGGCACACCAGCGTTTGGCAGAAGAGGAACCGAACAGTGCCTGGGACAGCTGGCATCTCCTTCATTGGCAGCAGCCTGCCAGGGAGGTAGGGGTCTGCAAACCCCACCCACCACAAGGCCGCCAGCACCCACTCAGTCTGTGAGCACAGAATTGAGCAGAGGCTTCCCCGAGCGTTTCTGGACTTGACATTCAAACCTAGTATTGGATCTCTGTTCCTGGGGAGGGTGGGTCCAGGACAAGCCGGGGAAGATGTGTCACAGGAGCCCCCATTTTTTAACACCAGGCTGCACCTGGCATCTGCTCCTCCCCCCACTCCAAGCCTATAGCTGGGGGGCGCTGTCAGCAATGACTGAGGGGAGGGTGACTTCTCTTCTTTCTGATTGGCTGTTGCCAATTAAGAGCATTTTATTAGACTGCTAATTAAAGGCACTTCGTTAGCAGCAGGAGAGGCCGGGTGAGTGCCTGGTGAGATGCAGCCAAAGCCATGGAGAAATTGTTTTCCTACCCCTGTGGAAGCGGGGCCTCAGAAGGCTCAGGCCCCGGCCCCTCCCACAGTGCCTGCGACCCCCCTTGCTTTCAATTAGTGGCTCTGAGGGGAGTGAGGTCATTACCTCTCACAGGCTCAAGGGCCACCACCCAACCTCCTCAGAGCATGGAGGCCCTTAGGGACTGTCCCCAGGCACAGGACACACCTCAGTGAACCCCTTCCCCTCCAGCAAAGGAAAGCCCCTCTATTCCCTAGACATAAATGTTGCATGTCCAGACCCCATCACAGCCTCCTCAGAAGATGGTGACCTGTCACTTGGTCACGTGATCTGGGTCTCTGCACCCCTTCCCTAGCACAAGCACATGGTGGGCAGTACGTGCTGCCACCCGCCTTGCACCAGGTGGGCCTGATGGAGTTGGGTTGATAGTTTGGCAGCCCCACCCACACTGGAGAGAGGCTCCCGTTGCCAAGACAATCTCAGGAAGACCTGGCATGCAAGGTCACCAGGGACACCTTCTCTCCGGGGCCACCCCTCCCCCAAGTCCCATCTTGCTGCCCTCCTCACCCCCTCACTTAACTGCAGAATTAGTGCCAGCCGGGGCTGGGAGGGCGGATTTATGGCCAGGCCTGCCTCCCTCCATTTAACCCAAGGCCGGCCAGGACTGCAGACACTAAATTAGATTTTTGACAATTAGAGAGACTAATGGGCACATAGCCATCCCCAGAGCCAGATCCCCAGCAAGGCCGCCCTTCAGTATCCACCACTGGCTGGCCCCCTCCTGTGGGCTGGCGTTCCCCTGCCAGCCATGCCCTCCCTAGTCTGCCCAGATCCCCCTCACTGCATGCCAGCGTGGCTCCGCACTCTGCCCCTCTCACCCTGTCCTGCTCCTGCACGGCTGTCTCCTTGCCCACTGGCTGCCTCCCTGGGGCCTGTCCTCCTTCAGTCTCTCTGATGCCCTGGGCAGACTACAAGCCCCTTGAGGGCAGGGATTCTGGCTCTGCCCACTCACACCGTCCCCCCCAGCAGCTCCTAGGTGTGCTTCCCAGTGAGTCAGAGGTACTGCCCCTGCCCACCTCCATCAGGCCCTGACTGCAGCCAATCTCTGCCCCCAGCTGGGGGGGGTCCCCCTGCCCAGCACCCCTCAGCAATGGCTGCTCATGGCCCGGGTGGTGATGAGATTGTGGTAAGTTGGGGGGGGGCGGGTGCTCACATTCACTCAGGCAGACTCATGGCTCTGTCAGGCTGATTGGTCCTGAGTGGAGGCGCAAACGGCCCCCCACGGACACGCCGAGATTGGTTATAAAATTACAAGCATTTGTTCTCCTGTCAGTGGCCTGTCCTCCCTCCCTGCCGCTGCCTGCCTGGGCTCCCCACCTCCTCCCCACCCAGCTCTTCTTCCCTCGGGGTCACACCATGTTCCCTGAAGGACCCGCCCAGGGCCACCATGGCAGCTGGAGCCAGGAGGAAACTAAGAGTCATACCTTGACCATGGGTGGCCACAGATAGGTCAGCCCCAGAGGGATCTGACACTAGTGCCCAGGGGTAACTGGGTGGGGTCCAGGCCAGAGCCATTGGTGACAGGGAGGGACCTGGGTCTGCCCTGTTGAAGCAGGGAGCCGCAGAAGCCAGCTAGAGCAGAAAGGCCACCTCATCTCCCTACAGTGGCCTGGTCCCCTTCCCTGTGCCCAGGACCCACCAGCCACTCACCCCTGACGTCACCCCAACCAACAGCCAGGGGGTTCTTTCCCAGTGCCCTATTGTGCCTCTTCACCTGCAGGCGAGCCTCAGACCCGCCCTTGGGTTACACACCTGCTTCTGCCTTTGAAGGCCCCGTTAGCCTCACACCAGTGTGCCCAGGGCCCTAGCACTTTGTACTAGGAGCTACCTGCTTCCCTCTAGTTCCAGCTCTGCCTGCGGCCCAGCCCATGGCCTGGCAGCTGACTGTCCGCCCTCCTTTCTCCAATCAGACCCGCGCCCAGGGCCCTGGGTGGCTGCCAGCTCCAGTCTTGGCCCCGCCCTCTCCAGAGGCCCCAGGACCCCCTGAAACTGGAGGAGAGTGCTGACATGAGCTCCCAGCAGGGGACTTTGGGGGAGTAATCCCCTGACTGCTGGCCCCAAGGTGCCTTCCTGCCACCCGTCATTCATTCATTCTCAGCCCACGACGTGTTTGCCATAATGACAGCTTTAATGAGGGTGGCGACGGCTCATTGTTCGCCAGCAATAATGGAGTAGATCCTCCTGGGTTCCGCTGTCCTCCCTCTGTCCAGTACCACCACCGGGTCAGCTCTCCCCACCAACTACGGGGTTGGAAATAATCTGGGAGAACCCGCTCTCGTCACGCTGTGTCCTGCATGCTGAGGGCTGGGGCAGCTGTGAGTGCTACTCCAAGGTGGGGGAGGGGAGATGTTCTCGTGGATCCTTGGGGGCTTCTTAGACACCCTCTCCTTCCTTCTCCCATCCCTGGTGGGAGGCTGCAAATCTCCATGTGGCCACCAGGTGTCTCCTTGGGCTCAATTGCCCACACTGGGTGGCCTCTCTTGTAGCCCCCAGTCCCCATGCACACAACTGCCACATCACCAATCCCATACAGAGCAAGCCTTGGGTGACATGTTCATGTGTCCCCTCCCCAGGTGCTGACAGGGACCTCTAATCTCTCTCTAATCTCCTGTGAATCAGCCAGGGTTTGTCCCATTGCCCCACAGTCGCACCCACCTAGACCCCAGTCTGCAGCTGCTGAGTGCTCAATGACTGCATCAGGGAGGGGGAAATTTATGCTGCAGGCCAAGGAGCCTCTGCTCTTCGCAGGGCTGGGGCAGCAACGAAAGCTGAGGAGCCTCCATGCAACTTGTGGAGGGTCACAGCTTTCATCCCATGCTCTCTCATCTACAAAATAGGGACCAGCAACCTGTCACACAAGATGCTGGGGAAAGTTCAAGTGTTGTTGTTTGAGTGGAATTTAACCCTCTAGTGAGAAATGAGTGGTTCTGGGAGGCAGGAGACCTGAGGCAATTATGCTGCTTCTCTGGGCCCCATGGGCTGTCCTGGGGGTGTGGGGGCGTGCCCTTGGCAGGTAGCTCTTGTTTATGTAGGCAGAACAGGACCCAGCTTCTCCCTGCTTCCTGGTTCACCTCACAACCCCTACTTTTCGCACATGCATCACTATGACCACGCTGCAGCCTCCAAAACCAACTGAGCCAATGGCATTGCTTGACCTTAGACTGTGGCGTCCAAAACTATGAGCCAAAACCAGCCCTTCTGATCAATGGCTGGAATCAGGTCTCATTATAGTGTTGCGGCGCAGGCTCAATGGGCCAAGGGGCTGGGCAGTTAAGCTGCTGGGCATTGACATTTTCACTTGGTGTCAGAAAGACCTTGGCACTCAGGACTACAGGCCCTGAGATGTGGGGGGGCGCTGCAACTGGATCAGGGGCATAGCAGCTGGGGGAATGGGAGTTACCAATAGGAACTGACTGGCCTCTGGCCAGACCAGGGTGGGTCCAGGGTGCAGCCCTGGGGAGTGAGAACTGCTGGGAGGGCATGCCTTGCATTCAGAGGTTGCCACTGGGTTTTATCTGTGAGGGGCCAGCCAGGCCTTGGCGCCCAAGGGTGCAGCAGGGAGGCAAATGGGGGTGCCCCTGTCCTGTGGTCCCACACACACCCGGTTTCACAGTTGGGTGACTCCCTTGCCTCCCTGGGGCCTGCTATTTTCCCAAATCCGGGAATGGCCCCTTCCCAAGGCGGCCCTCAGCAGAGGCCGAGGGCCAGGCTGCAGGGTGGATGGTAGGTAGCGGTAAGTATGTGCAGCATTACGTATGTATATTGGAGAGTAAATAACCCCAAAAAGCGCCTTGTAAATAGACTCCGAGTTTATCCTTTATTAATGAGGCACCGAGAGCCCCGCTGTTTTAGAGCAGCGAGACTTTCATAATATCAAAACCTAAATTACACTTGCGGCTCTCATCCCAGCCACGAACAGCTCTCGGCTACATTTGCAGAGTGAGCAGGCAGCAGGCATGGGCACCTCTCACTCACACGGGGTCCCTGGGCAGCTAGCTCTAGGCCACAGGGTGAGAACCCTGGGTCCCTGGCCTGGCCTGCCTCACACAACTTACAGGATCAAGTCCCCACCAGGCTCAGAAGGATGGAAGGCGGGATGGCACATTTCCAAGCCCTGCATTCCAGCTTCAGTCTTCCCGACTGTGAAATGGGACAGTGCCTCCTGGAGGGAACCGCCTGATCTCCCAAGAAGGTGGTTGTGAGCTAGAGGTGCTGGGAGGGCATGGCCCATAGGGGCCCAGTGGGAGTGACTGCCAAGGCCATGCCTCCAGCATCTTCAGTACCCAGAATGACCAGCGGGTAAGGCTGCATCTTGGCACCTGCCCCCAAGGGTTTTCTAAGGACCACCTCAATCCCTGCCCCTCGGCTGGGTCAGGATCTGACCTTCCAGGGCCCCCCCACCCATCTGGAACACAGTTGGGGCCAGCATTCTGGTCCTTCTTGGCCCTCATCCCCCAGGTCCAAGGCCCCCTTGGGCATTGTGAACTCCCAGTCTGAGGCTGGGCCAGGCAGGCGGGCAGAATTTACAGCCTGGACAGTGGGGTCCTGTGCTCTGGTGGGTGTGGCCCTGGCTCTGCCCCATTATCTGGACAGTTGGTTTTAATAGTCATTGTGTGCTCACTTGGAGCGCAGTGAACAGCGCGGGGTGACACCCCCACCATGCACGCCGCCCGCTCCCCAGCCGCACAGCCCACTGTACAGTAAATTAAAAATATGAATCACTTCTCCCCGCTGCCTCCCCAAACGCTCATCTTGTCAGCCTCTGTGTTGCCTTCATTTGTATTACCTTAATTTAATGTTAATTATGGTCTTCATTTACAAGGAACAAGCGAGCCCCGCTCTGCCAGGAGACCTCCCCACCATACCCCTTCCCCCTCAGTCCAAGAGGGAGAAACTGGGGCAGAAAGGGAATGGGGGCACTGAGGAGGGAGGTGGGGGTTGGCAAGGCCCATGGGATGGGAACCCTGGGCCATCAGGGTTCTGGGAGGATCCAAGGAAGATCCATCTCCCTCAACCGTCCTACCAGGGACCCTGGTGTCATTCACACTACAGCTGTTTCCTAAGCACCTAATATATGCAGCCAGCCAGGGAGCAGGCGTCAGGGTGGATGTTCCCTGCTGCATGAGGGCTAATGCAGCCACCCCTGCCCTCCTGAGGAGAATGTTCTAGAAAGCAGGGTCTGGGCGACATCTGTCCCCAAGGTGGGCAGGCACCTGACACAGACAAGCAATCTTTCCTTCCCAAGCGTCCTTCTTGGTGACCTGTGAGATCTCTGCCCCAGTCAGCTTTGCCCCGCTTCCTGGCAGGAAGTTCCTTCTAGAGTGTTTTCACAGTCTTGCTGCAGATCAGCCTGGGCTCAGAGTTTGAGCAGGACCCAGAGCGGAGGGCGGTTCCCAGACTGCTGTGTTTGAAGGCCATGTGGGACCCAGGCCATGCCACACCCCCTAGATTTTGCCAAGCCATTGAGCCCTGTGTTCCAGATAGGCCTGGGTGAGGTGGGGGTTGGGAAGCGCCGATGTCACACGAATGTCACAGGCAGCTGGCGGAAGGCCACCTGTACTCAGCTGCATTAGCCGGAAAACTCCAGCCTGCCCCTCAACGCACTCCTATCTGGGCAAGAAGGACATCAGTGAGGACCAAGTGCCTGATGGTGGAGGCTGGCCTGAGGGTGTGCCCACACCTGTATCCGTCTCCAGGGAAATTCATGCCCCCTGGGGTCCGAGTGTCCCCTCGGGTGCCATGGGCACATGTGTCCGAGCAGGAGCACTGGTCCAGCAGGCACATGTGCGTGCGCTCCCCAACCACGCCGCACCGCCCACCCCCCCACCCCCGCCCCGGCCGCTGTCAGCCGTGCTGATGACATTGGCGCAGAGGAAAGTGATGACAAATGCCCGTTATCAGCGAACGAGGCCGATGACAAATGCGCGGGCGCCCGAGCAGCCCCATTACGCTGTAATAACAGAAGATGGATGGCCCGGCGCCCCCTGCCCCACCCCCACCCCCTGCACCAGTAACGGGAGACGTGTGGCTCCGCCCGCCCGCCTGGGAGCTCAGGCACCGCAGTCGGGCCACCGGGCCACCGGGCCACCAAGTGCATTGAGGCCAGGGAGTCCCAGGCTGCAGGGTTGAGCCAGAAACTGTGCTGTGGGCCGGCCGCCCGCGGCGGAGGAACAAAGCGCAGCGCTCAGCACGCACGCTGAGGGCGCCTGGGCATCCCGCTGCCTGTGGCCAGGACACGCAGCTGTGTGCACACATGGCCTGCATGCGTGCCAGCAGCCTGTGTCCGGGCAGTGTGCACCTGCAGCCCCGGATCAGGCATAATCCTGCCTTCCCAGGCCCACACTTATCCCCACCCTGGGGTACTAGCAAGGTACCTTCATAGAGTCATGCCTTTAAGTTCTCACAAGAGCCTACAGAAACCTCTATTGTCCAGGCACATGTATGCCCCTAACAGGACTGACCACACAAGGGTGTGGAAACACGTCAGCATAAATGTTGGCTCATGAACATAGCCCACACAATTCAGGACATTTGGACACCACCCCTACAGGCCTACCAAGCTGCCTCATGGAGCCTTAACCGAGCTGCTAGCATGCATACCTCAGCTAAGGGGGAAGGTAGTGACATTGATGAATAGGAACAGCCCTGTCTTCTGGAGTCTGCAGATTACTGGAAGGGCAGACAATTGTCTAGGAGCACAAGTAGCAGGTAATTTGTGTTTTGATCCACATAGATAGCTTGTGATGTGACATTGCCAACTGAGTGGTCAGGAGGGTCTTCCTGGAGGAGGTGGCTGAAGGAAGAGGGAATTTTCTAGAGGAATTGAATTCCAAGGGAAAGAAATGTGGCCACAGGAGACAGGGTAGCTGGTATTGAATGAGTTTGATGGGAATTTAACTGATTAGACAGCAGGGCCACCCAGACAGGCATGGGTCCCCATGACAGACCCAGGAGGCCTGCTTTTACAGCAGACAGGAAAGCAGTCTGGGAGGAAGTAGCCAGGGAGGGCTCCAGAGATGTGTGCCAGCATGGCGCTCAGGGCCCTGCCTTCAGAGTCCAATGTGTTCATCTGCACTGAGCTTCCAAGTGAGGCTGCCAGGACTGGAGGCAACGAGGGCTCACACTTCTGTGCTGAGCGAAGCAGCTGGGAGGGATACGAGAACCTGGATAGGCAGGTGCTCAGGGCTTGTGGGGAAGACCATCCTCGGTGTGCTCTGCCCATGGGCGTTGTGTCACACGCCAGCCAGGGTCCCTGGGTACACTGCAGGCACCTGCCTTCTGCACTTCCCTTGCTACCATACAAGCTCCCAGGGTTGTGCCTGCTCCCCCAGAAATTGGCACATGGTGGACGCTTGGTACCTCATCTGTTTGGGTGAATAAGTGAGTGTGCGTGTGTCACACACACACACGGCATCCAGGGGCACATGCAGGTCTGAATGAACTCTGCTAGCTCACTGCCCTTGAATGTAGTTTGGGGCAGCCTGCCCTTGCCTCAGGGACCCTCTCACTGGGTGTCTCCTGGGCAAAGAGCCGGGTGGGAAACAGAAGCTGGATGTTGGCAGGTAAGGCCGGGCAAGGGCCCCTCCCTCTGCTGACTATATCCTCCCTCTCTCCCAGATGGAAAGGCAAGACTTCACCAGGTCCCCTGGCTGACCTACACCATGAAGGGTCACTTCCTTCTCAGCTCTGGCTGTCTTGGGACATGAAATAGAGTGGGGGGTCCAAGGGATGACGCAGGGTACCGTAGACAAGGAGAGGGGGTGGCTGGCTAATTCCAGGAAGCAGAAGATGAAGGCCTTGCTTCCCACAACCCCCATGTCAGGAAATCCGAGGTAAACCCCAAACTAAACTCTCTCAGACAGGCGCTTGGCACAGAAGTGAAAATTTCAAGTCCCAGCTCTGGGTTCAAGTCCCCACTCTGGGCTATGCTTCCATTCCTGGCGTCCTGCTGATGCACTCCCTGGAGGTCTACAGGTCCCTGCCCTCCGTGTGGGAGACCCTGGTTGGGTTCCGGGCTACTGGAGCGCAGCAGTGAATCAAAGAATCGCCTCCCTCTTTTTCCAATCAATTTGAAGTCAACATGTGACCTCAGGAGCTTGGAGTGGGGGGAGGTGCACCTGTTTTGTCTCCCAGGTGCTCCATCTTCTGCCCGCAGGGCCTCCCCCTCCCCTTCCTGTCCGTGGTTGGCGGAAGTGCTTCCCTGGACTGATCTTCCCGCCCACCCGTTTCCCCTTCTGGGACCACTCTTGAGTCTCTGGAAAGTTCTGGTGCCTTACCCCACCCCCATGTCAGTTCCATTCGCTCGCAGCTCGACCCAGACGCCCCTGGGAAGCCCTTGCCCGGTGCTGTGGGGACAGGCACGGCAGGATTCCAACGGAAGTGCCTGAAGGTAAGGGATGGGCCAGCTAATGGGCCTCGTCCCGCCCCCCTTGGCCAGTTCACTTTTTCTGTGGCGTTATTGACCCGTCATTAGTTATCCGTCCAAGGTCGCCAGGCCTGGCCCAAAACATAAATCATGGCGGCTGGAGCCGGGCGACGAGCACGGTGGGTAGCTGGGCGCCGACTCAGCCCCGGGAGGAGGAGGCGGAGGCGGAGGAAGCCCCAGTATCCAGAGAGCGCCCCATTCCGGGCCGGGCCCCTCGCGTGCCCAGCAGCCCTGTCCTCCTCCACCCTCCCTACCGGTCGCTCCTTCCTCCTCTCCGCACCTCTGGTCCCGCGTCGAGGGCCGGGCAGATACGCCTTCCCTCTCTTTCAGTCTGCACCCCCAACCTGGTCTCCTACTTTAGAGCTTTCTCGAGCAAGAGCAGAACTCCCACCAGGAGGTGACCACAGGTGAGTCTGGGGAAAGAGGGTCCGATTTAGCCACCAAGGTCACCGGTCCCGAAGTGCAGACCCTGCTCCCCAGCGCAGGAGGGAGAGGATCCCTGCAAAGGTGGAGCCTTCCACCCGGTCCTCCCCACAACCTCGGGGTTCGCAGCCCCGACGCCAGCGGCGCCCGCCACCTCGCCTCACAAAGCCCAGTCTTCCCCAGCCGACGCCGCGCGTCTTGGTCGGTCCTCGCCCGCCCTCTGCTGGCGTCTTTCTGGAAGCGCAGCGCGAACCCGCGAAGCGCTCCAGTTCCCCCAAACTGTGCGGCAACCGCGCCCGCTCCAGGTCCCAGGGGGTCCGTTTGCCTGTCCCTAGGAGTAGAAATAGACCTTTCAGGCTGGGTGCAGGGAGCAGAGCTGTGGCCTGGGAAGCGGCGCTCAAGTTGGTCACGTAGAGGGCACTTCGTCCTTCGCCTTGGGGGTTCTGCAGCTTCTGCGGGCGGTTGGCTTGGGTGGGTAGCGGTGCGGGCCGCTGTCCTCGCCCAGCGCTCCGGCACGGTTCCCAGGCAGGCAGCAGAAGGCGGTGTCGCAGAGCCAGGGCCCCGGCCAACAGCAGGGCTGGGGCTTAAGGGGCGTCTTCCTTCCGAAGAAGGAAGTACCAGAAGATCCTGTTTGTTCATGCTCTGGGTAGGGACTGTCCTTTCGCGACCCCCTGCAGGCTCATAGAAGCTCAGGGAGGTTTGCTTTGGATACATGGGGTTGGGGAGAGACCCCACAATCAGCCAGGCTTCTGGGGAAGAGGTATTTGAATTGAAACTTAACATGCTGTGTGATTTAGGAGAAGTAAACAGACGTCTCTGGGCCTCACGCTGCTCACCTGCCACAAAATAGGAGCGTTATGGTGACCCCGTGCGCTGCTGGGGATGCTAGGTGAGGGTGTCGTACATGGGTAGACCTGGGTGAAGGGTGCCCTGGCCAGGCCACGGGGTCAGTTACATCTGCTGCTGCAAATGCAGCAGGTGTGTGGGGCAGCCGGCTGGCGGACCACGTGCCTCTCCTTGCCTGCACGGGCTGCTGGTGCCCTCAGGTGGGAGTCAGACTCCTCTTGCCCCTGCACCCACGCAGACCCCAAGAGAACTGTCTTGGGAAAGTCTGGCTTGTAAAGGTCCCCAGATCATCCAACTGCCCTGGGTTCAGCCCGAGCAGGAGTCACCAGCTCCTGCCAGGGATTGTGTCTCAGGGAAAGCAGTGGGAGCAGCGCCAGGTCATACTCGCCATCCCGTGGTGCTCTGGGGGTGGACACGGCCTGAAGATGCAGCCCTTGGACGTGCGTCAGCTTCGTCCCCTGCCCTATGATGCTGTCTCCCGTGGCTGCGGGGACAGAGGATCGCAGACCGGCCCCTGTGAACCGAAGCCGGGCCGCAGCCTGCGTGCGGTGCCGGCACGAGGAGGCGCAGGCAGGTTCGTGTTCCCGCCGTCGGCTGCGCTCGGGTCCGGCGCCAGCGGGTCAGCCCCGGGCGGCTCTGGGCCCGAAAGCCGACCTGCCTCGCAGCCCTCCCGCGGCCAGTCGGGGCAAGACTGAGGGGGCGCAGGTTACCCAGGGCCACCCCGTCTTTCTTCCTCGCCCCATCTAGTGAGGCTGCCGGGGAGCAAAGGAGGCAGGAGCGAGGGTCACCGGGGGAGCTCCCCCCTTAGAAGTACCCATCTCTCCGCGCTGCAGCCCTGCTGACTGCCCTCCCCCAACCCTGTGCCTCAGTTTCCTCAGCCGTAAACGTGGCTGATGACGTGGAAAGAGCCACCCAGGCCTCCCAGATGTGGAGGGGGATTCTTGGGCCCATGGCTGTGGGGGGCGTTGTGAGCGCAGGGGCTGAGCGCCTTGATGCCCCTCAACCCTGCAGGGCTCCATTCGGGGCCAGCCCAGGGCCCCCCAAAGAGTGCAGGGGCACAGTGGGGCTGGTCAGCTCTCAATCCCCTCGCAGGGCAGGGCGAGCGGACCCCCTTCGGTTCCGTACACAAGCTCTGGTTTGGGGGTGCCCGCTAAGGCCCAGCAGAGGGGCCGCAAAGGGGACCCTCCCCGACTCCAGGCAGGCGCGGGAGCTGGGTAAGAGGTGGGGAAATGAATATTAATTTATCATGATTAGGCAAATCCGGCAGGGAGAGCCGATTCCAGCGGAGGAGGCTAAAAAGATGAATTTCAGCAATAAAATTAAATAAGGACGGACTGGCGGCCCCTCCTCCCTCCCGCTTTGCTGATCTCTCTCTTTCTTACAATTTATGAGGCCAATTATGAAGATGAGGTTGGAAGTTCCTGGAACTTCACTAAATGCAAACGGCGGTCCCTGCTGTTCCCATCAAATTAATTAACCGCGCGCTATTGATGGCCGCTCAAGGCTGACGCAGGCGGTCCACCCCGCGGCCTCCTCCACGGACGCTGGGTCCCGCAGGCCCAGGCCCCGCCTCCCTCCGCGGTCCTGGCTCGGCACCGCCCTGGGGGCCTGTAGGGACACCCCGCTTGCGGCCCCCAGAGGCGGACAGGGACACCTGGACACGGTAGCGCCAGTACACGCGCTCAGAACCGATACCCCGGGCACGCATCCCACAGACCCAGGGGCACCTGCAGTGGCACAATGACGGGCCCCACGGAGGGCACCCGATCCCACCGAGCAGCGTGGTGCGGACTGAGGGCGCCCAGCCGCCCTGGCCGGTGTCCGCACCGCCCCCTGGCGGCAGCCTCAGAGCCCTCCCGCTGCTCCCAAAGCCCAGGTGCTTCTTCTGGGGCTGTTCCCTGGAAGTCAAATCATGGCTCCATACGTGCTGTGGACCTCCGGCCCAAGGCGGGTAGGACGGTGGGGATGACAGCAGGCCCAGAGACTCAGACCCCAATGGCGCTGGGTGATCTCCAGAACTCAGAGCCAGAAGCTGCCCAAGGGGCTAGGGGTCCTGGAAAGCTAGTTGGCTGGGTACATGGATGGCTAGAGCTGTTGGCCTGCAGTGGTTACCCTCTGGACAACAGGGTGCCCACGGGCTGCTTCCAGGCAGGTTGATCTCTGAGGGCGTGGGGAGAGTCCTAGAAATTAGGTCTTCTATTCGCAGCTGCTGGACCTGTAGGTGGGGCGACACAGGCTGGTGCCTCTAGCTCTGGGCCCACCTCCAAGAGCAATGTCCTCTTGGGGCCTGGCTTGCTCCCAGTCTGGCAGGGTGGAGGGGACAGAACAAAAGTGAAAGGAGGCACAAATGGTGATGAGCCAGGCTGGGCCCAGGGCTTGTTTCTCCCCAACAAGCCATCCCCCTTCCTCTCCCCTCCCAGCACTTCCTGCCTCACCCCTGCTGTGCTGTTCCTCTGGTGCCAGACACAGTCATTACCTCAGTTCCACTGTCCAGCTTCCAGAGGCTGCCCGCAGCCCTGGGCTGGCAGCTCCTTAACCCCACGTTCAAGCCCAGCAACAACGCACTTCTGCCATTCTTACTTGAACTCAGGCTGGACGAGGCTCTCGGCTGGCAAGGGCTTGCTTTACATCAGTTGCTACCCAGGAGGACAGGTCCCTGCAGGACAGTCCCTCCCTGATACCCAGATTCTGGCTGCCCAGGCAGGTGGGCCAGGGATCAGTGTGGTTTGAGGGCGTGTCTCCTGGAAAGGGGGTGCTGGTGCGTTGGGAGGGATGTGAGGAGGCGGGTCCAGATCCCCAACACTATCCTCCCTCCCTCAGGAGCCTCCCTGTTCTCCCTGTGCTACAGGGCCTGGCATCAGGAAGCCATCCCGAGCCCAGCAGCGAGCTGGACTTGGCCCTCCCTGCCCCATCAGGCAAAGTCCCACAGCTCCACCTGCCCCTGCCTTCCGGCAGTCAGTACCTGAACTCCCCAGGGCTCTAGCCTCTTCTCAGGGGGCCTGCCTTCCGGCCCCTTCTCCAGGTAGGCTTCCTGGTTGCCTCAGAAGTGAACAGGTCGTGGTTCAGTTATTGTTAATCATTTCCTATGAGTACTGACAATCTGGCTCAGGCGCCTCGGTAGCTTGATTTAGGAAGGGGCCCACAGGTGATGCTGAGGGTCAGATCCTCCCCCAACCCTCCAACTTTCCTTTTGTTCTTTTCTTTGAGAGACAGAGCACATTATTTGTTCACTTCCCAAAAGCCTGTTAACAGCCCGTGCTGTACTAACCAGCAGTTCTGTGGGGCTCTCCAGAGGGGTGGTGAGGGCACCCTGCACAGGAGCCATCACCTGTTCCCCCAGCATCTGCGCTAGCGGGAAGGACATGGCCAGGCACTTGGACCGGGACACAGGCATCTTTTGACCTTTGTCTTAGCCACCAGGCCCAAATGTCCACACCTGTATTTCTCCCTTTCACCATCCGCCCCTTCCCTGTCCCCACGGAGTTCAGAAGCGGACCCAGGCCAGGCCAGTGGGGTTGAGGATGGGGGATGGGGAAGGTGATTGCAGCTTCTCTGGACTGTCTGCATTCAGTTCCTGGTCCCATCCCTAGCTAGGCAGGGTATGTAGCAATTGACAGACACCAGGCAGGTTCAACATCCAATGCACTTTACTGGGTCCCTGGGCCTCCCAATGCTGTCCTCATCAAGCCAAGGGTGCCCCCTTCCCAGCAGCTCCAGCTGCACAGGAAGTAGGGGAGAGTGGAAGGAATGCCTCACTCTGAGCTCCAGAGGGTCCCGCACGATGCTGGGGCCCCAGCTGCTTCCCTCCTGTCCCCAGCAACTGGGACCACTGAGGATAGGGTGATGCCGGGACCCTCAGCACAGAAAGCTGGCTTCAAATCAGCCACCTGCTGCTGTTTCAAAGGGGGCAAGGACTGTGCCAACCCTACCAGGAGAGGGCTGGGTAGGTCCTGGAAGCCCCAAGCTCAGGGCTGTGAACAGCTGGGGACCCAAATGGCCAGCTGAGGCGAGGCTGGAGGAGAGTCCTGCCGGGGTGGGCACCAGGGGGTCACCAGTCCCGCTCAGCTGGTTCTCGGTAAGGCAGCCCTAACAGTCTGAAGACATCCTTCTCTGTGGGAGTGGGAAGTACCTGGCCAGGCGCCACCTTGACACCTTGGCTGTTCCGGACCACAGCCCTGCTGAGAGCATGCTCTGACAAGCTCATGCCCTTGGTCTTGGCCAAGGCCCGCATGGACCGGTTGAAGTGGGCAGAGCCGGTGAAGTAGAGTAGGGCACAGGCAAACTCGCTGTAGGGTACCACGATGATGTCCAGCCTTCGGTGCCGCCGCCCGGGGCTTGGGAGCCGACACACGCCCAGGTACTTCTGTTGCAGTCCATTTTCTTCCTGGCTCACCAGGTCATCTGTGAGGAACCCTGGCCAATACAGGGGGTTGCTAGGAAGGCAGGAGCCAGCCTGAGCGGTCCTGGGCTCAGGCCCTGGCTCATCCATTTCCATGCCGGGTGGCCCTGCCCTTGTCCTAGCTCCCCCAGCTTTACGGGAAGGGCGTGGGGCCACTTCCCATCTCCTGGAGATGACCCAGGCCAGGTACCTGCTTCCTGCCCCAAGATTGTACCTCGAAAATCCTCCCTGCCCCTGGGCTGTGCTCCCCCACAGCCAGGCTCTACCTTGCTGCCGAAGGCTGTCAAGGAGGCGACTAAAGATGCCCTGGTGGGCCCGACCATCCGGGTGAGTGATGAGCACATCTACGTCCCCACAGGTAGCCTTCCCTCGCCGGAACGAGCCGCATGCCACACATAGCAGCCCGGGGTTGAAGGCCTGTGCAGCTTCCCGGACCTGGTCAAGGGCAGTAGGAGTGAGGGACTTAGTCCCTGGAGGGCATCCCTTTCCCATGAGGCTGACACTCACTGGACACTTGCTGCTGGGCCTGAGGGACTCCAGCCACAGGGACAGAAGAGGGAGAAAGCTCCGGGCAGCCCAAGAGAAGACATAGGCTATGTCCCTGGGAACGCCGCTCCTTTCACCCTGCCCCACTCCATATCCGTGCACCCAGGACACAGGCTTCAGCGGCCCCAGGTACTAGGGAGCTGGAGCTAGACAGAGTGTGAGTTGGGGTCTATGGCTTGAGCTGGAGGCTGGCAGTGTACCGGGGCCCAAGCCTGGGCAAAAAATGGAGCCCAGAAATACGACTGCACCTGTGGGTGTGGGGAGAGAGTGAGTGAGCCAGTGCCCGCATTCTCCCTTGAAGGGAAGGTGACTGTCAGTTGAAGGATCCTCCTCCCCAGGAGAAATAAACCCATTAGCACCAGCCCAGAGACACAGGGCCTTTCAGATGCAGATGGCCTTCCCAGGCCCTGGACACTGGCAGCCAGGACACCTCAGTTCTCCTGACAGCATTTAATGCCCTGGCGGCCTCCTGGAGCAAAAGAATAGGAGGAGGAGGCCCAGATGCATAATCCCATCAAACTCCTGCAGCTGGAAGCCTGAGCCAGGAGCGTGGGAGGCCAGGTGGCTGGCTAGGGCATTCTCTGTGCCCGAATACCGTGGCTGAGTGACAGTGTCACCATGAGGCCCCCAGCCTGGTGACAGGGAGACAAAGGGCCTAGAGTGGAGGTGGCAGCTGACTTCGGCTCAGCTGGACCGAGTCTCCCACCCCATAAACACCCTCGACTACAGGAGCAAGGCCTGTCTACGGTGAGCATCCCTAACCCCAAAGGCAGTCAGATAAATGACACATCTGGCCCCAAGTGGATCCTAATGTGCCTGTAATCTAGGTTTTAGATAAATCCCATCTAACCCAACGTTAAATCTAAACCTGAATCTTCACTCAGTAGTACCTCTTAGACAACCACAAATCTTGACTCAAAAGCAACCAACACAGGGAACAACCCACTGAGGTCTGGCCTTAACTCAGTCTGCATCCAGCTTCCTTCTGACCCCAAGGCTGGTCCTACTGGCACTGTGTTCCTATTAGTAACTCTGGCCTACACCCTGAACTGTCCTCAGGTGGACTTGGGAAGGTCCACGTGTTCTGAAACAAAATGTTCCACCTTGATGCCTCTGAGGTGAAAGAGCCCATGGTTTCCACAAGATTCCCAAAGAAGTTTGTGAAGGAAATAATCTGTAAGAACCCTTCCCTGGAACACTGCAACCCCGCCCTGCCCTAACTCCAGGATCCGCTGGGAATTCACATGGCAGGGACCCAGGCCTCACCCCATCCAAACATCTACTCCTACTCGTCCCGACCCGGCCCTCTGCCTAGAATGTTGTGCCGGGGGCTTCCCTGGAGCTCTTCCTCACAGGCACCTGCCCCGTCTCCTGGCCCCACAGCCTCGCTCTCTGCCAGCTCTTTGCCCAGCTTCCAGCAATGGGATCTGGGGCCAGAACATTGTAGCAGGGCCTGCCCTTCCTCCCTGCACCAGGACACCTGCTTACCGTCTGCTCGATCTCTGCGGCCTCCTCCCTGGGCATGCGCTCTAAGAAGTCATCGTAATGCTTCAGGCCAATGGCCTGCTGGGCAGTCAGGGAAGCCTGGCTGCGGATATCTTCCAGGCTCCGGAAACCCTGGAAACAACAACCAGATGGCAGGGAGGGGAGGGAACTATGGGATCCAGGGTAGATGGAGAGGCTTCAATCACCCCATGCCCCATGGACAGTGAAAGCAGGACCACCCAGTGGGACTTGGATGAGGCTGGGGCTAGAGGAGACATGACCCCATCGAGGTCTGACATAATCCTCAAATATTGGTTCTTGATGGGCCAGCATATACCACACTCTCTGGGTGATTGTGGGCATGGCCAGCTTTGGGAACTACTATTACGCACATGCAGCCTCAAGGCCTGGGCTCCATGGAAAGGCTCTTGTGGTCTGGGGAACCACCTTGCAAGCCCAGGAGAAGGGTCTCTCTCTAGTCTGGGTTTACTGCCCTCAGAGCACAGGGTAAGGGAGCCAGGGGATGGGGGGCTGGCTGGGGTGTGACCTGTTGGTACCACATCTGGGCAGTCTTGCTTCCGGCCCCCCAGATGTTGGAGAAAAGCTCCAGGATGGGCACGCTGTCACTGATGTGATCCAGCTTCCTCAGGTGGCCACTCTCCAGGATCTCTACGATCTTCTCAGCCATCCGCTTCCCGATCCCGGGGATACTGCAGGCTTCCTGGAGGAGGTGGAGATGGATGGAGCCAGCATGGGGAAAGCTGACTCATGTCATTGACTCGTGTCTGTGGCACAGCCAGCCTGGACGGTGGGCAACTGTATGACTGCATGGAGGCATGGCCCAGCCGAGCATAAACAGTTGAAGGAATGGGGCCAAGTAACTTTGTCTCTGGGTTCCCAGAGGGAGCCAGGAGCACTGATGAGCCCTGATCGCCAGAATGGACCAGCCTTGTGGGCTTGGGCTCTGGGCACCTGGGCTGCAGGGACCTCCTCAGTGTGCCCTTATAAGGCTATGAATGGGCTACTATTATTACATCCTTTCTATGGATCATGAATGGCTGCTCAGAGTTTAAAAAACATGGCTTAAAGGACAGTTAATGAATGATGGCAACCAGCATCCAAACTCTGGTCTGTTGGACTCTAAACTTCAAAACCAAAACAAAGCTGTTTTATTGGGTAACAAATCCAAATGTAAAGAGAATAGAATAGTACCATGGCCCCTCCCCTACCCCGTCCCTATCACTGTCACCAACAATGATCAAGACATTGCCATGTTCTTTTTATCAATCTTCTGTTTTGTCTTATGTGTGCAAATCTCACACCTCGCAAAACCCTGACCGCTACAGTTGATCCCCACAGGTGACTAGGGCCCCTGGAGCCCCCACCCCAACCCCTGCCACCTTGGCTCCCAGGTACCTGATAGGAGGTGACAGGCTTGTGGAAGCTCTTGAGGGCGTTGATGGCTTTGGCATAGCCCAGAGCCCGCCATTTGTCCCCTTGGACACTATAGGCTTTGGCCAACACTTGCAGTTTCTCTGTGACATGGGAGTTGTGGTTGGTTGCCTTCTGGCTGGAGGACTGGGCACAGACCCACTTCGTCAGGGCCTCTGGGGCTGGGCCAGGCTCCGCATCTCCCTCCGGGTGGCTGGGGTAGTGGCCGGTGATCAGGGCTTCCAGATCAGCTGCGCTAACCTGGGGCTCTTCCCCATCACTGGCTTCGTCATCGGAGACAGGCTTGAGGTAGGGAAGGAGAAAAGTTTTAAATTCTTGCCCTCCATCAGGGGCTCCATCTTGAAGGTAGAGGTTGTCACTGTGTGAGGGGGAGGGCGGGCAGGGCCTCTAGACCAGATGCAAAAGTGAGGCTGGGTCTTGGTGATCAGACTCTGTCAGTGTGGGGTGTGTTCCTTACGGCTTCCCTGAGTGCCTAGCCCTAGGGCCCCCACGGCAGCGCCAGATAGGGCCTGGGTGAATGCAGGGTTGACGAGTGCTGGAATGAACAAAATGACTTCATAATCAAAGAGAGCACAGGGTTGGGCCAGGCCAAAGCCAAAGTCAAGGCCAGTAGCCAGGAACTCCATCCTGGTCCTGCACCTGAGAGACAGAACCTGAGTACTCGGGCCATCTGCTGCTGCTGCCTTCACAGGGATAGTAGCAAGAAGCCAGACTGGAAGCAGAGCAGCTAAGCCTCAAACTGGCACTGCCATGGGATGCTGGCATCACAAGTGAGGATTCACCTGCCACAATGCCAACCGCCCCCACTTGCAACACCCCCTCTCCATTCTGTGATCTGGTTCCCAGGGAAAAGAAGCTGTAGGAGCTGACCTGGGTGGCTTGAGTGCTTGGTGCTTTCTCTGCTTTTTGGGGTGGAGATACGGGTCTGGTGGGAGGAGGGGGAGGAGAGAGGACTGTCTCAGGCAGAGCCTTGTGGGTGCTAGGAGTCGATGAGTCTCGACCCGCCTTGCTGGCTGGTGCTTGGTCCAGGTATCTGCAGGGATGCAGTGCGGCAGGATAAGACTCCACAGGTTTCGTCTTTCCCCTTAGTTCTCTCCACACTGAGCCCTTAGTTTCCAAACATATCTACTTAAGAAAATAATAGTGTGAGTGATTCAAGAGAGCTGTAGACGTTTGTCAGGCAACGTGAGAGAGCTTGTAGCCAGCACACCTGCTAGGGATGAAGACACAGAATCCAGCCGTGTCCACCAGCCTCCTTTCCTGTAGGCAAGAGCTCAGCCAGGCTGACCTCACCAGCTGAGCTCCCGTGGGCAGCCGGGGCAGCCTCAGGAGGCGGAGGGCCCGCTCGCAGTCCATGTCCTCATCCACCACGATGTGCGTGACGCCCGGGGCCTGAGCAGGGCACACCTGCCCACCATGCTGAACAATCTGCTTCTCAAAGAGCTCTGCGCGGGCTCGTCCAATGCCGGTGGGTACAACGTGGACCCGCAGGGAGTGGAACCACTCTGTGGAGAGGACACCCGGATGCCAGCTGTCATCCCCTTCAGAAAGGGTCTGAACCAGCCATTTCGTCTCCCCCTCCCAGAACAAGCAAAATTTTTTCGATACAGGCAGCCTGCCTCCCAGGGACTTAACCACAGCACCCCACAAATTGCTTCTCAGCACATAAATGCAAATGGTAGGAATTTTTTTTTTTTTTTTTTTTTTTTGTAGAGTTAGAGCAAGAAAGAGGCTCCATCAGCTCCAGGTCACTCCCTAAATGACTGCAGTGGCCAGGGCTGGACCAGATGGGAGCGAGGGGCCCAGAACTCCACCTGCATCTCCCATGTGGTGGCAGAACCCGCAAGGACTTGGGTCATCTTCCACTACTTTCCCAGGCACACAGCAGAGATCTGGATCAGAAGTGGAACAGCCAGGACTCAAACTAGCGCCTAGGAGATGCCAGCAATGCGAGTGGTGGCTCAGTGCATTGCACAACACCGGCCCGAGGGCAAGGCTGTTGTCTTATAGGCTCAAAGAGTGCCTGGCACACTGTGCACAACCTATGCCTATCTGCTGAACGAATTAGAGAATGCATACCTCCTCTCCCTCACTTGATTTCACCATCTATTCTTTCAACAAAAGCCCATACTGCTTGCTCTCACATGCCTCTTGTTCCTGGCTGTTCTAATCATGTCCTGCTCAAATCTTTCTCAAAGATTCTGTCAGCTACTGCAAGTCTGGGGAAGGGACTGGAAATTCTGTCCTGCCCCGCCTAGGGCTGCCCACAGAAAGCAAAGGGTTTTAGTGGCCATTTCCTGATACAGGTCTCGGGCTAGGGAAGATACGAAGGCAGCAAGTGGCCTGTCCAGCAGAGCCAAGCTTTACACCAGGTGGGTACAAACAGAGTTGCAGCCCCTGGGCAGAGAGCGTCATTCTACCCTCTGCAGATCCCCTGATGAAGGCTGGCTAGAGGCAGAAGGCGGAGTTCCTAGGGTCTGCTCACCTCCTGCTGCTGTGCCTTCTTCTCTTTTGGGAATCTTCACCACGGCTTTTAATGATGAATTGGAATGAATTTTCTTCCGCTTGGGAAATGCCTTCAAGATGCCCCCGGAGTCCATGAAGCATAGCTTGAGTGTGGCCTTTGGGTCTGAGGTTGGGCCAGGCAGCTGTCACATGCAAATCCAGAACTGAGGCTCTATCCTCCTAGCCCACAGAAAGCCGATTTCTACTGGTCAAATCTTGGAGACAGCCACTCTGTTCCCAAGAATCTCCCATGATGCAATCAAATGGCAGCGACTTAAGCCTGGCTGTACACTCAACAGCTTTTCAGAGTTGGGAAATGGGGGTAGGGCAGGGGGGAAGGTGTGGGAAGGGACACGGAAGCTCCAACGCATCCCCAAACACACCAGGCTAGGAAACAGAGCTACATCTTTAGGAAGGCCTTAGCCTCCCCTAGAGGAGTGCAGAAGAGGGGGCGTCTGCACGTAGGCCCACATAGTTTTTCTCCAGTCCCAACTCGATGATGAAAATTCCAAGGCGGGTGAGGCAGGGGGCGTGGTAAACCCTTGCACCTGCCGCGGCGTGGAGGGTGCTGAGTCTCACAGCTGCGGCGGGGTGCATCACGACCGCAGCAGGTGTGTGCAGGGGTGGGGGGCGCCGTGTGGGATGGCCGGGGAGTCTCGGCTTCCCAGCTGGCAGTGAAGGCAGAGCAGGTGTGGGGCACACGCAGCTGGCGCAAGGTAGGGATTTCCAGCTGCGAGCCAGCGGAGAGCTGGAGTGTTCGCACCCGGCATTAGGAATCCCACACATCGCCCCCTCCCCCCGCCCCCAGGTTTGGTCCCAAGGATCGCCAGGTGTAAACTACTTACCAGGCGCCAATGAGCTCGGACGGCAGGGGAAGGAGGGAAGGAAAAATTGTCTGAGAACACCTTCCGGATCACCCGGAAGTGACTCTCCGAGGACTGGTTGCCATAGCTGCGCCTGGGCGCGCTGCTGGACTGAGGTAAGATGGCGGTGACCGGCTGGTTGGAGAGTGTGCGGGCTGCGGAGAAGACGGCGCTGCTGCAGGACGGTAAGGCGAAGCCCCCCCGCGATGCTCGCGCCCGTTCCCGCAGGATGCGGGGCCCCGAGATCCAGGGAGGGAGCGCAGAGCTGGAAGGGTCGCGGCCGTGTGCCGTGGGCCTGCCTTTTCCACCCGGTTTTTATAGAGAGGAAACGAACGTACGAGGCTTTAGAGCGACCCCAACTCCTCCAACCAGTCTGGGGGGTGGTGCCTGGGGGTGTAATGCTTTGGGCGGCCGGGTGTCTTGGGGAAGCGGACTGCCGGGGCTGTAGGGCTCGCGCTGCCGCTTGCCTTGTTTAGACCTCGCGTTGCTCACCTGTGAGACGGAGTGGGCGCGCCGCCCCCTCACGCGCTGACATGGTTATCAGCTGTGTCTGATAACGGGGGCACGGACACCCCCTACGTGGCTCCTGGGTACCCAGAGGTGCGGGGACCAGATTCGGGGCTGTGTCTGTAAGAGGTGACACCAGTGCTTGAGTCTGTTTCCTACCTTGGGTTCCCCGGGGCCCCTTCCTGGACCCAGGGGGAATTAGATCTGAATTGGTGAGACTTTCAGGATAGCAGCTGGGGGAGAGGGGACTCTTCTCTGCAGGTTGGGGCCCTTCAGGGGAGCCTGGAGGTGGTGAGAATTCACCTCAGATATTATTAGCTTACTCCTCCTTGGAACGTTCGGGAAGGTTTTACTGTGCCCCGAGCTTTGTACTAAAGCAGATGGAAGGCAAAAGAAGGAATTCGCAGACGGGCCCTGAACAAGCCGGGAAGAGTCAGTGATAGGATGTGTGCTTCAGAGGCTGGCATCTTCCCGTGGAACACCAGGAGAGCAGGAAGGTGGAAAGGATCGCCCCCGTGGACACTCCCCAGAAGAGGTGATGTGCCCGGGTGCTAAGGAGTTAATAGGCATTTGCCACCACGAGGGAAAAAGAGGGGAAAAGAGATGGGGTATCCGGTGCCTTGGCAGCCCTCCCCAGCTACGTGGTGCCAGGTGGGCTGAAGGGTCCCTTTTCTCCAGGGACAGTGAGGGAATGTGGGGGGCCACCAGGAGACAGCCTGCCAAAGGGGCGCATATTGTGACGGCTCTCTGCTGCTGAAGGATTTGGATGTGGTCTGCCTAACAGCGGCTTGTGGCTATGGAATTGTTGCTAAGAAGATAATTACAAGTTTACTGCTGTGGCGGTCTGAAGGGTCGGTGTCCCGAGGTGACTTCACGTCCCTGTACAACATCACCACCTTCCGGTTCTGGAGTGTTCTCCGCCCTCCTCCCTCCAGCCACCATTCTGTTCTCTGTCTCTCTGACTTTGACCATTTCAGTGACTCAGGAAAGTGGTGCTGACTGAAACAGTCTAGTGGAAAGCAAAGTTTGAATTTATTAAGCGAGTCAGACTAAGCATTTCAACCCAGAAATAGCCCATCAGTTGCCTGAGTTGGCGGTTCCACAAGCCTGCATCTGGTTTTATATGTGTGTGTGTACATATATGTAATTATATATGTATGTTATATGTAATGTAACTTTGTTTTCATGGGCTGAGTACACAGATCGAATCCGGTTTCAACAGCATGGGTGTATATGTGATTATCAGTGCCTTTGAAAATTAGATACCCTGTGGTAGTGTGGTTCACAGAGCTGATTGTTGTGTAAGGAGGTACATTACATTTTCACACTCATTGCCACACAGTTTGATTCATGTGCTGGGAGAGGCAGATAGTGGGGTGGTAAGTCTCTCTTCCAGCAACAGTGGCCCTAAAATGCAAAGCGTACTCCTTCTTCAGGGACAGTGGGTGTGTGTGTGGTCAGAGCTGACAGTTGTGGAAAGACTGTGTTGCCTGGCAACCCGCTGCAGGGTGTGCTCAGGCCCTGGCCCCCTCCCCGCCTCTGCCTCGCCACACTTGGTTTGGGGTAGCTGTATTTCTTCCATTTGACCCAGTATCTGCAGGGCTTGTCTGTTAGAGCATGTGTCAGACTCTCCCTACTGTTTCAGACTGAAGCATCTCCCGGAGCGTGTATGGAGTACATTTTGTGCATCTGTTTTTGGATAGTGGTTGGGCTGTCCTACATCTTCTGTTTTGTTTGCTTTGGCTTCTGTCAGTAATGTTGCTGTGCGCATGAGTATACAATACCAGCTGGAATTGCTGCTTTCCCACTGGTCACAGGGCAGTATTGAGACGGGTATTTCATCAGGCGGGGGATTTTGTTAAAATTTTTTGTTAGTAGCGGCATTGCAGGATGGTGATGGTAGTTTGGGTTTTCTGTAAATAATTTTAAAAAGCAACACAGTATTGACTGTATGGGCATGCCTTGTCAGACCTCTCATAGATTTTACTCTGTTGGTGGGGGAAGGCAGAGGGAGAGAGGGAATTTTTTTATATAAAGACAATTTTGTTCCTTTTTTTAAAAAAAAGATTTATTTATTTTTATTGGAATATCGGATATACAGAGAGGAGGATCCCCATCCGCTGGTCCACTCCCCAAGTAGCCACAATGGCCAGAGCTGAGTCAATCTGAAGCCAGGAGCCAGGAGCTTCTCCCACGTTTCCCACATGTGGGTACAGGGTCCCAAAACAGTCCTTGACTACTTTCCCAGGCCATGCAGAGAGCTGGAAGGGAAATAGAGCTGCCGGGATATGAATTGGCACCCATATGGGATTCCAGCGCATGCAAGGTGATGACTTTACCCACTTGGCTACTGTACCAGACCCGAGAGAGTGGATTTTTGTTTGAGTTTGAGACGTCATCATGACTGTTGGTAACAGGAATTCAGTAAACTCTTGATTTTTAGAAAATAATTATGTTCATTGTGCAAATAGGACAGATTTTAAGACATGCACAATCCTAGCATGATTACTTATATAATCACAATTTGTTTTATGCATGAGCATCTATTTTTCGTACATAGACACATGTGATACTTTTGGCAAGATATTAATATAGTTGAAATTTTTACAGCCACATGCACATACATTGCTAGAATATAATATTAAAGTAAAATAAAAATAATATATAATTAGCCAATATGGGAAGATGTTGTAAGTGTATCTTCTAGGGCAGTATCCCTAGAGGAAGTACATTGTAGACTGTATGAAAAGTAAGCAGGTTGTTGGGTGGGGAGAGAAGGCAACTTTAATCAAAGTTAAGACAATTGAAACTGAAAATATTTGTAACAGCTGTTGACCTGTTGTTAAGCCTAGATTGGTAAGACAGATATAAATAACCGGTAAAAATGGACTAAGGCATAAACAAAAAATTTACTGAAAACAATATTTAGTCTTACATACATCAGCTATATAAGCATCTGTGTGGAGGGGCTGGCGTTGTGGCGCAGCACGTTAAGCTGCTGATAGTGACACCAGCTTCTCATACTGGAGCACTGGATTGCATTACAGCCTCTTGGTACATGCCTGTGAGGGCACAAGTAACTGGGCTCCTCCCATTCAGGTGGGAGACCAAATTGGATTTCCTGGCTTCTGGCTGCATCCCTGACTGTTGCTGCCACCTGGGGAGTGAACCAGCGGGTGGGAAATCTGTGTGTCTTCTAAACTCTCTGTCACTCTGCGGTTCAAGTAAGTCTTTTAAAACATTACTGTGGTTTGAATCGGATGTAGCTTTCAAGCTCAAGTAGGTGCTTAATCTCCAAAGTTATAAATTAATGTAAGTGGAAACTTAATCCACTTTGGTGTTTGGCAGTTCCATGGGGTTGGAAGGTAGCTCCCACCAGAGGGCTCCTTGGGGAAACTGAGCTGGGCTTAGCTGCTGTCTGCTTCCTGGTTGGCCCTGCCATCTTTCCTTCCCCAGTGGCTTCCCCAGCCTCATTGGTGGTGGAGCTGGGGGTGGGGGACTTTCTGATGTTGGACATGAACCTCCGAACCTGTGAGCCAAAGTCAACCTATCCTTCCTTCCTAAGGGATTTGTTGTAGTGACAAAGAGCTAATACTGAGGCACTGTCGTCATTACCTATACCTCAAGGTGTAGAGGAGCTTTTGGGACTTGTTTCCTGGAAAAGATTGGGAGAGTTGGGGAGAGAAAAGGCTGGAATGCCATCCACAGAGCTTTGCAGGTGATTCTGGGAAAGGCTTGCCATGGCATACATAGGCCCAAGTTCTTGATGCGAGAAAGAATTTTGGGATGAGATGTAGGTAAGTCAGGAGAGGAAGATTGATAAGCAGAATGAACGTGGATTCCAGAAGCAGCACAGGCCCACTCAGAAGGTGAGCTGTGCCTCGCCAGGTTCAGGGCTGTCCCTGCATGCAGCCTAGACCCAGGCCGTGTTGCTGTGAGCTGAGTTTTCCAGGAAAGGGTCAAGATGTCCAGGGATTTAGTGACTGTCCTTTTTCTGACCTCTCTAGAAAGTGTCATGGTACTGGGTGCATGATGGGAACCACGGGGGCAGCCTGGGAACCTTATTACCAATTGTTTTAGGTTGTAGGTCCCTTTGGGGATGAAGTCAGCAGCCCATGTGCTGCTAGCTGAGATGGTAGGAGAAAGACCGGGAGGGCATTTCAGATGTCATCCAGTCTGTCCCTGCTACTACAGGGCCGAGATGTTCTGTGAAACCCGGAGTGCTCAGTGCCCGCTCGCCTCTGCCTTGGGTTGGCCTCCCTTTGTTCAGCTGGCAGAGCACTCTAGGCTGCAGTTGTTTGAGATGGTTTCAGGTGTGGCCCATGCTGGCTGTAGACTTTGGTGTTGTCCACATCGCGCTGGCTCTGCAAGAGGAGCAAGGGAAGGGGTTGTGGCAGTTGTTATCGAGGTTCAAAGGAAAACCTGAAAAGCCAGTGCGAGTAGTGCTGCAGGGTTGGAGTCCCAGAGCAGAGAATGGAAGTGCAGCCGCAGAGGAGACCCCAGTCGGTAGAGGGCGCCGCTAACAGGCGATACCTGTGAAGACCTGGGCGCAGGCTGCCAGACAGAGCCCAGCGGAGCCATGGAGCGCTGAGGCCACCAGCGAGAGATCAGGCATGTCTGGAGGAGTGCCTGTAGAGAGCTGTAGCTAGGGCAGTGCCAAGCAGAAATGTGGGGTCAGACTCCACGTCGTGAATACTGAGGCGTGGCCTCAGTACTGTGGCTGTGGCCATCCAAAGGGGCGTGGCCGGCCAAAGCACAGAAGCCCACCTCCCACACCAGCGCGCAGTGCCGGACGTGGGGCTGCCCTGCTGGGGTCAGGCCTCTCTGCTCAGCTCGGCTTTCCCCTGTTCTTCTTGCAGGAATGTTCACCCTGCACCTGCTTTCACTGTTGCATTTTGGACATACAGAACTTGGTTTTGATTCGATAGAAGAAAGGTTTGCCTTGGACCTCAGATGGGAGTTTAGAATTTTGAATTTATGTTGGACTGAGTTCAGACTTAGAAGTATTGAATTTGAAATGAGCATATGTTGTATGCAAGAAGGAAGTGGTTCAGGGAGCTGGGATACGATGTTTGGTCCAAGTAGGCCGTGACCACTAACCTCTGAAGATGTTTAATCCCAAAAGGTGTAAACTGAGAGCAAGACTGGCAGTGCAGCCATTAGTAGTATTTGGGAGGTGGGCTTAGTGCGAGAGCCTTAGGTTTCCTGGGGGCATGTCCTTGGAAGGTAGTTCTGGTAAGATGGTTAGTTGTAGGAATTGGAATGGGGGCTTTGACCTTAAGTGAGTTTAAATCTGGATCTGTCATTTCCTAACTGCATGACCTTGGAGAAGTTGCATGGCTTTTTTTTTTTTTTTTTTTTAAGATTTACAGAGATAGAGTGTCAGAGCGCAGAGAGAGCTCTTCCATCCACGGCGGCTCAGCCCCAAGTGGCCGCAGTGGCTAGAGCAGGGCCAGTCTGCTGGAACCAGCAGTCTGGAGCTTCTTCCAGGTTTCCACATGGGTGCAGCGTCTTTTGTTGCTTTCCCAGGTGCATTAGTAGGGAGTTGGATTGGAAGTGGAGCAGCTGGGAATCTTACTGGCACAAATGTGGAAGCTTGTGGGCTTGCAGGTGGAGGCCTAACCTGAAGACCTACAGCACCAGCTCCCCTCCCCGCCTTTTGAAAATATTTTTTTAAATTATTTTTAAACTGAAGGCCCTTTAGGGCCATTTAAAAAAAAACATTTATTTATTTTTACTGTAAAGGCAGGCTTATAAAGAGAGAGATAGAAAGATCATCTGTTTGCTGGTTCACTCCACAAATGCCTACAAATGGTCAGAGCTCAGCTGGTCTGAAACTAGGAGTTTCCTCTAGGTCTCCCACACAAGTGCAGGGTGCCAAGGCCTTGAACCATCTGCTGCTGCTTTCCCAGACCATGAACAGGAAGCTGGATGGGAAGTGGAGCAGCTGGGACATGAACCGGCACCCATATGAGATCCCCACACTTGTAGGCAGAGAATTAACCAATTGAGTCATCACAGCAGGCCCAAGAATTGTTTATATGTATTTGAAAAGCAGATTTACAGAGAGAGGAGGAGAGACAGAGCGAAGGAGAGAGACAGGTTGCAAGAACTTTAAACTTTAGGTTTCTTTTGCAAGATATAGGTTATTGAGGACATGTCAGATTATTGCGCAAATTAAATTTGATATAACATACAAACTGCCTGGTTGACAGCGCAGCATCCTGTCTGGACTCTGGACTACACTCAGTGGTAGGAGGTAAATGTTCATCTGTGCACTGTCACCTGCTTGTAGGCAGCTCCTGTCCCCTTCCCCGACCCCTTGCTGCTCCCCTGGGCCACCTGGTGGAAAAGCATGCAGGAACCCTGGAATGCTGAGGGATCCTGCAGCCTTGAGGAGAGTCTTACTGGAATGCAAATTACTAATGCTTGTAGGAACTGCATCCCAATCCCAAAAAAAGTAATCAAGGTGAGGAAAAGATACCTGGGAGCTCTTTTAAAATTTTTTAAGGATTTATTTTATTTTATTTAAAAGACAGAGTTGCAAAGAGAAAGAGAGGCATCTCCCATCCACTGGTCATGCCCCAGATGGCCGCAGTGGTTGGGGCTGGGGTCAGGGCTAAGCCCAGAGCAGAGACAATAAAAAATTGTCTCTCAGTCTGACTTCAGATAAATAAATAAATCTTAAAAAAAAAAAGTACCAGAGAGGGAGCACATCGTGTGGCTGTGCCATGGGAGCAGTGTGGGGATGTGCAGAAGGTGGCAGAGGCTGAGGCCGCAAGGAGCACTGGATCTGGCGCCTAGGACACATAGGCTTGGCTTCAGGAACTGAAGGGAGAAAGAGAAATACTGTATCATGTCGGGGGGGGTAGACACATTTATCAGGCATCATAACCCTGATAAATGCTGCCCTGTGGATATGAATAAAGCACCAGGAGGTACCAATGAGAATGATGAATTCTGCCAAGCTGGCTAGAGGTGGTGGTTTTCTATTTTTTTTTTAAGATTTATTAATTTTTATCAGAAAGTCAGATACACAGAGAGCAAGAGAGACAGAGAGGAAGATCTTCTGTCTGATGATTCATTCCCCAAGCAGCCACAACAGCCGTTACTGCACCAGTCCGAAGCCAGGAAACAGGAGCCTCTTCTGAGTCTCCCGCGCAGGTGCAGGATCCCAAGGCGTTGGGCTGTCCTCAACTGCTTTCCAGGCCACAAGCAGGGAGCTGGATGGGAAGCGGGACCGCTGGGATTAGAACCGGCACCCATATGGGATCCCAGACTTTAGCCACTAGGCTACCGTTCTGGGCCCTATTTGTTTATTAAAGCAGAATGAAAGTGAGCAACTGAAAAATTATCAGTCCTCTGCTGGTTCGCTCCCCAAATGGCTACAACAGCCAGAGCTGGGCCAGGTTGAAGCCAGAAGCCAGGAGCTTTGTCCAGGCGTCCCAAGTAGGTGCAGGTGCCCAAACACTTGGGCTGTCTTCCGCTGCTTTCCCAGGTGCATTAGCAGGGGAAGGGAGTTGATTTGGAAGTGGAACAACGAGACTTGAACCAGTGCCCTTATGAGATGTCGGCATCACAAGCATTGCTTAACCCTCTGTGTCACAATGCCAGCCCCTGGAGTTGATAGTTAAGGAAGACTTCTCAGAGGAGGTGACACTTAGCAGGGTATTAAAGAGTAAGACAAGTTTTATTCCTTGCTGCTGAAGGATGCAATCTTGCAAGGACACAGACACAGCTTCAGAAGGCAGTGAGGGGCTGCACTGTGGTCTAGTGGGTTAAGGTACTGCCTGCAGCATCTGCATCCTGTATGGGCACTGGTTCAAGTTTTCTCTCCCTCTGTGTATGTGTGTGTATTTCTACTTTTCAAATAAAAGAAAAAAAAATCTTTAAGGGAAAAAAAGAGTGGCGGTTAGTCCCAGGGTCCCTAGACATGTCTTTCAAAGGATAGAGGTGAGGAATGTATTGGGAAGTTTAGTCGGGGTCTCCCAACAGCCTGGGCTGCTGCTGAGCACTGGTGGCTTCTGGGCTTCACGTAAGACTCGGTCTGCTTTTTGCACAGGGAGAAGAAAGGTGCACTACTTGTTCCCAGACGGGAAAGAAATGGCTGAAGAATACGATGAGATGACGAGTGAGCTCCTAGGTAGGTAATGGCCTCTGTCAGCCCTTGGGCCCAGCGCCAAATGGTGGGAGCTCGAGGAGATCAAGGACCTGGGGACAAGTTATCTGGACCCCAGAGGCGGAGTGGGAGTCCTTGGGCCCAGTAGCCCTCATTGCAGGCTCTTCCCCCATGCCTAGGAGCACCTGTGGGTGGAGTGTGGAGAGGAAGGGTGGGTGGGCATTTGGGGCCAAGCAGGGCCAGGCAGGCCTCCACGGGCTTTCCTGTTGGTTTTGTGTTTTCTTTTTTGAAGCCTCACCAGGAGCAAGGATCAGAGTAGCAGCTCCTGACCTCCAAGGTGACGCTTAAACATGACCCGCCTCTGGAAGGATGTGCACATTGAGACGGAGAGGCGGGGATTTCGTAGCAGTGTGATTTTCATTCCTGTAGCTGCTTTCCTTTTAAGCATAGGCATGTGAATAGGAATTCCAGCTCAGATTTCTGGGAATTATTTGATTTGTCCATCCTTTGTTCCTGGGTACACACATCAGCATTAACTCACTTCCCAGAGCTAGGTAGGTGACTCTTTGACCCAAAGCCTCAAGCTGTCAGCAGTGGGACTTGGCCTCTTTATTAAGTTTCACCTGAACCGCTAAGACCAAGGATAGAATCATGGGCTGGGTTAGTTTCTTGTCATTATTCTTGACTTTAATTTCTTCCTGGGTCTGATCGACAGGTAGAATTGGCCGGGGAGTTTCTTTTTCCCCTTTTCTGACAGCTCATAAATGTCTCAAACCGACAACGTGGATTATCCTGGTTTGCATTCTGTTAGTCTGCAGTCTTAAAGTGCATACCCCGCGCATGTTCAGTTGGAGAGTGAAGTGTTGATCCCTCCCTATTATGAGCTGCTTGGGCTCCAGTCCCAATTGGTTTAGTCTGGTGCTATTAAAAATCCTGATGTGTTTAGCATATGACACTGATTCGATGGAAACCAATACAGTAGTAATATCCTCACAATGCATTGTAATTTATAGTGCTCCCAGGGGGTGGCTAACCCTGGAATGCTTAACAGGGGAGAACTTACAAAAGCAGAGGTCACGTGGACTAACTGCCACCATAACCAGGCCAGAGCCTTAGCCGCAGCTCCATGCCCCAGCCCCTGCTGTCAACTCTTTCTCCTCCACGCAGAGCAAACAACAGTGATAGCCCCTGTGACTATAAGAACAAACAACATGCAGGCCTTTTTGTTGTGCTGGGCATGAAATGAAGATGAACAAATCCAGATTCCTTCATCTGTAGCACTCCACATCCCAGTCCCCTATTACTTCCCCAAGCTCCTTTTTCTTAAAAAACAGAGCTGCAGAATGACACTGTTTGGCCTAAGTTACCCAATAATGATGTTACTACCCTGACTCTTACCAAGTGCTGTGTGAAGTGGCTGGCCTGAATTATCTCTTTCAATCATCTTCGTTAGAGCCCCCAAGAGGAGGAACTGTTGGCCCCACTTCACAGTTGAAAAACCAGCTCAAAGAGATCAAGTGCCTTGTTCATGTCATAGAGCTGGTTAGTTCCTGAGCCAGGACTTAAGCCTAGTTCTGTGGGATTAGGAGCACAGTCTTTAATCGACAACATAATGTTGGAAGTTGAGTTTTGAAACCCACGTTTGTTTTCTTCCTACTGTATATGACATTCCCCAGCATGATCTAAAAGGGCAGTCATGGGCAGAGAGGAATACCCTTCTGGAATCACGGGGCTGCAGTCCTGGGACAGGTCTGTTTCTTACTTGGTTTCCCTCCCTCCTCGCAGGTGTCATTGCAAAATGTTGTTTCTGACATATCCTAAGCCGGTATGTGCATCTTACAAAGTAAAATGGGGACCTAATTTCTGTGGCATTGCGTGGGAACAGATTCCATTTCCGAATTATGCAATTGACCATCATACAGATTTGATCACTGGCCAAACTATTGTTGTTGTTGTTGTTGTTGTTAGAATAACTGAAGTAATTTGCAGAGGAAGAGTAAGTGAATAGGTTGCTTTGGGACCAAGTTCTACAGTCAGTGTTAATCAGCACGTCAGTGTCATATTTTTGTCCTACCCTCTCAGTGCTATTCATTCCCACCCCCACGGTGACTGCTGCATGTAGAAAACTGAAGGGCCCCTAACAATGATCGGAACATCAAACCAGCCCGAGCAACAGAACACAGTGCGGCCAGGGGGGCAGGGGCTGAAGGGCAGGCTGTCCCCCAGCGATTACATTTGGATTATCGCCTTAATCTGCTTTGGTATTTGACCGCCAGCCTGCCCACCCCGGGCTGCGGGCTGCGTTTGGAGGATATTGAGCACTTTCATCCCCAAGCACTTCACCGGCTTTATAAATGACCCACTCGATTCCCTTCGGCCTCCTTGGGGATGGGACGCGGCAGCTGTTTAATAGCCACATCGCAATGTCGCAGCGTTTAGAAGAATCCTGCCTCCCCCTGAAGCTGCAGGGAGTACTTAGGAAGGGGGAATGTAATTATCCACGTTGGAAGTGGGCCAGGGCTCGAGCTTTGGGAAAGAGGCCTTCAGGACCTCCCCTTTCCAGTCCACCTGAAAGACAGCCTCCGCACAGCAGCAGCAGCAGTCAGGGACAGTGGCCTACTTCCTGCTGACATAGGAAAAAGCCCCCAGGGCTGCCGCCTCCATATAGTTCTCTGTCAGAACCTTTTCAAGGTCCTTGAAGTCTCCTTTGCTGGAGCACCCGGCTCAGCCGGAAGGATAGGACCCCAGGCAGCTGCCTCATGCACGGCAGTTTGGGTTTAACATGTAATCAAATCAGAGTGACAGCAGGTGGAAACAGTCTTGCCTTGCCGCAGGAGCTGTCCTTGAGTTCAGGAACAAAGCCAGAGAGGAGAAAGACAAGACCAAGTGTGTATCTACACATGTGCACCCAAGCCCCCGTGCTTGGGAGAAGGGCTTGCTTTGCCACACTCACTTGTAGGTCCTCATGTCTTGAGGGAACAGGAAGAGAAACTTCCTTGTCTAACAGTTGAATCCCCAGGTGTGAAAGGAGGAGGAAGGGAAGCAGCTGAAGGGGCCAAGTTCATGGGATCAGGCCTTGGAGGTCAAAGGCATGAGGAAGCGAGAAGCTGATTCTCTTTGAGAACTTAATGGGAAGGTTTCTGGGGAAAACCTGCCATTGCTTGAAGTGGAAGAATGGATGGAAAAACCCTGGTCTTGGGGACCCACTGGTATTGCCACTCCAGGCCTTGGGAAGACGATTGAACAAGGCCCGGATGACCGGGTTGCCTCACTCACCCAGCCCAGCTGGTTAGGAGACCTTCATCATTTCCTTCCTTAGATAACCTAAGCTTAGCCTTTGAAGATGAAAGGATAAAAAAAATTGATTCCTAGTTGACAGTAGTTATATTAAAAACACAAACTATAGCTTAGCCTTTTCCAAGTGATTCAGACTCTGGATTTGGACTTGGGAGTCGTGAACTTAGCTGTGGCTTTGGCAAGTGGCATTTCTCACTTGGAACCTTAGTAGTGCTTCATGTGTCTCCCTGGAGTGTTAGTGGCAAAAGTAAGCAGGGAGGGCCCGGCACCGTGGCCTAGGGGCTAAAGTCCTCGCCTTGAACGCACCGGGATCCCATATGGGCACCGGTTCTAATCCCGGCAGCTCCACTTCCCATCCAGCTCCCTGCTTGTGGCCTGGGAAAGCAGTCGAGGACGGCCCAAAGCTTTGGGACCCTGCACCCGCGTGGGAGACCCGGAAGAGGTTCCTGGTTCCTGGGATTGGATTGGCGCGCACCGGCCCGTTGCGGCTCACTTGGGGAGTGAAACATCGGATGGAAGATCTTCCTCTCTGTCTCTGCTCCTCTCTGTATATCCGGCTTTCCGATAACAATAAAAATCTTTAAAAAAAAAAAAAAGTAAGCAGGGAAGAAATGCTATTGCTCATTTACAAAACACATGTGTGTGCTAAAGGAACTTTGGCCTTCCCCACTGGCTGCTCGTGGTCATACTCTCTGCCGGCAAGACGCAGGGCCGCATGGGTTTGCTTGCTCCTACACTGAGCCGTCCCAAGTGCTTGTGTCATTCTGACACTGTCCTCTGACCTGAGCTGTTCCCTGATACTGTTGTCAGTTTGCCTGGGGAAAAAGTAATTTCCTGTTTTAGTTTAGATCCATATATAGTGAGAGATACATCAAGCAGCTCATGGGAAATGGAATTAAAGGATAAGTTGATTTTGGTGTAAAAAAAAAAATCCAATGTACAATTTTCCAAATATGCATTTTCCATGAACTCTTTGAGGACCTCTTGTGTGCATGGATATCCAAAATTTGTGCACCCAAATCACCTTTTTTTTTTTTTTTTTTTTTTTTTTGGAAAGTCAGTTTTACAGAGAGGAGAGACAAAGATCTTCCGTCCACTGATTTACTCCCCACTCAGCCAATCTGAAACCAGGAGCTTCTTCTGGGTCTCCCGTGTGGGTGCAGGGTCCCAAGGCTTTGAGCCATTCTCAACTGCTTTCCCAGGCCACAAGTGGAGAGCTGGATGGGAAGTGGAGCACCTGGGATGTGAACCGGCAACCATATGGTATCCTGACGCACACAAGGCAAGGACTTTAGCCACTGGGCTACCATGCCAGGCCCATCACCTTATCTTTTAGTCTTAGTTTTCCATGAACTTAGAAAAAAATTTTAAGGGATGTGAAAGAAAGCAGATAAATCTTCCATCCACTGATCACCCCCCTGAGGACTAGGCAGGAGCCGGGACTTCAGGTCTAGGTCTCCTACTGGGGTGTCAGGAACCAAACCACTGGGACCCTCACCGCCTCTGCACAGGGGCTGCTTTGGCAGGAAGCCAGAGTCAGGCCCTGTGACATGGGATACAGGCATTGTAACCAGCATCTTAACTGCTGGCCTTCATGCCCCTCCATCCACAAACGTTTTGAAATCCTTGTGCACTGTTGCAGGGGAAATGTGGGTGTAGTCTTTCCTATAATGTGGGTAGAGTCAGGATACACGGATCTTGTCATGATAAGCTGCTTCTTGGGGGGCACATTCTTCCTCTGCATTTGTGACTGGGATGCTCCAGAAGGCTGGCTTCTGGCTAAGTGAAGTATTACCGTGCGCAGGCTTGGGTGCGCTCCTGGGCGCAGTGTGTGCACTTAGAGAGACATGCTCCATGCTCGTGGGGGGAAGTTGCCGAGAATGCATATTTGCAGGTTTTACTCTTCCTTATTAATTTTCATTATGAACTTGGAAATGTGTTTCTTGGGAGAATATTGGGCCCTAAGATGTAATAAAATCACACTGCAGAATGCAGCAGACCTTAGAAAAGCACACATTCCAGAGAAAATTCTGGTTTTACAGCACATTTTTGTTCAGCTTGTGTGCCTTCCATATAGCAGGGGCTGGGGGGCTGTTGCGTGAGCATGGCTGCTCCGGTGTCCAAAGGCAGACTGTCTGCCTGTGTAGCCCAGGCCTTGGGGGAGCAGCGGTGGGACTTGGGCCTTTGGAGGGATGCGGCTCCTGAGAGCAGCCAGGGAGGCCACTGGTGTATAGCAGCAATGCACTGCTTGGCTTTGGGGTGCCAGGGGTGCCAGGCGGGTGGCGGGCAGGGGGGCTGAGGCTCCGTGAGGGTTGCATCCACACAGTGTTAAGGGCTGCATGACCATAGTCACTGCCACCAGGCTGAGATGGAAAGTTCTAGAGGCATTTCGAGGTAATGTCTGTTGAGCCAGTTTCTTTTATGATTTCCTTGAGGGCCTTACATAGAAAAATATCTTACATAATCATTTGGATTGTAAAACAAGGGATAATAGAGCCTGGTGCGGTGGCCTAACGGCTATAGTCCTTGCCTTGAACATGCCGGAATCCCATAAGGGCACCAGTTCTAATCCTGGCAACCTCACTTCCCATCCAGCTCCCTGCTTGTGGCCTGGGAAAGCAGTTGAGGGCAGCTCAAAGCCTTGGGATCCTGCACCCGCGTGGGAGACCTAGAGGAAGTTCCTGGCTCCTGGCTTCAGATCACCTTAGCTCCGGCCATTGTGGTCACTTGGGGAGTGAACCATCAGACAGAAGATCTTCCTCTCTGTCTCTCCTCTCTGTATATCTGACTTTGTAATAAAAATAAATACATCTTAAAAAGAAAAGGAAAATAGAAACGGTTGTTTACATTATGAAGTTACAAATATAAAATTCCACTTTACACTAAAATGGCCATTGAAATTAGAAGTGATAGTTTCAAAAGGTTCACAGAAATTGAAATGAGAGAAGTTAAATTTTTTTTTTATTGGAAAGTCAGATATACTGAGAGAAGGAGAGACAGAGAGGAAGATCTTCTGTCCGTTGATTCACTCCCCATGCAGCTGCAATGGCTGAAGCTGTGCTGGTCTGAAGCCAGGAGCCAGGAGCCTCTTCTGGGTCTCCCATGTTGCTTCAGAGTCCCAAGGCTTTGGGTCGTCCTCAACTGCTTTCCCAGGCTACAAGCAGGGAGCTGAATGTGAAGCGAGGTTGCCAGGATTAGAATTGTCACCCATATGGGATCCCAGAGAGTGCAAGGCAAGGACTTTAGCCACTAGGCTACCACTGTTGGCCCTGGTATAAGCATTTTTTGAAATTCATGCATAGTTTTTCCTGGAATATGATTTTCCAAGAGCTTTTTGAAAAACCCTATAGTGTGTTTGAAATACAGTGTGTTGGGGTAAGCATCTGGCCCATAGGTAAAAATGTCCACACTTCTTATTTGAGTGCCCAGGTTCAAAACCCAGCTCTGTCTCCTGACTCCAGCTTCCTACTAATGCAGACTGGGAGGCTGAGTTCCTGCCACTCAGATGGACACCTGGGGGCCCGGCACAGTGGCCTAGCAGCTGAAGTCCTTGCCTTGAATGTGCCGGAATCCCATATGGGCTCCAGTTCTAATCCCGGCAGCCCCGCTTCCCATCCAGCTCCCTGCTTGTGACCCTGGAAAGCAGTCGAGGATGGCCCAAAGCCTTGGGACCCTGCATCTGTGTGGGAGACCTGGAAGAAGCTCCTGGCTTCTGGCTTTGGATTGGCTCAGCTCCGGCCATTGTGGTCACTTGGGAAGTGAACTATTGGACGGAAGATCTTCCTCTCTGTTTCTCCTCCTCTCTGTATATCTGACTTTGTAATAAGCAATAGGGCTGACATTGGGGCGTAATGAGGAAAGCCACTGCCTGCGTCCCATAAGGGCACTGGTTCATATCCTGGTCGCTTTGCTTCCAATCCAACTGATGACCTGGGAAACCAGTGGAAGATCACCCCAAATGCATAGGTCCCGGAAGCCATGCGAGAGACCTTGATGAAGTTCCTGGCTTTGGCCTGGCCCCGCCTTGGCTGTTGCAACCATCCGAATCAGTAGCTGAAGGATTTTCCTGACACTCTAACTCTGATATTCAAATAAATAAATCTTATTTTTTTTATTTGTGCCAAAGATATTTGTTTAAATATAGCTTCTGGACTATTTTAAAAAGATATATCTGAAAAGAATGAATTTTCTTTTTTTAAGATTTTATTTTATTTGGAAGGAAGGGGGCAAAAGGAGGAGGGAGGGGTGTCTACAGTAGCTGGGGTTGGGCTAAGCTGGAGCCCAGAGCTCGGAACTGTCTGCCTCGTCCCTGTGCTCTCTCCAAGAGTACGCATTAGCAGGAAGCTGGAAGTGGAACCCAGGCACTCTGATAAGGCACATACAGACTGTGCCAAATGCCCACCCTGAATGGCTTCTCTGAATCATGAGCTAAGTTTTCACTGTCTTCATTTTTCCTCTACATATTTTTTTTTTAAAGATTTATTGATTTTATTACAGCCAGATATACACAGAGGAGGAGAGACAGAGAGGAAGATCTTCCATCCGATGTTTCACTCCCCAAGTGAGCTGCAATGGGCCGGTACGCGCCGAACCGATGCCGGGACCAGGAACCTCTTCCGGGTCTCCCACGCGGGTGCAGGGTCCCAATGCATTGGGCCGTCCTCAACTGCTTTCCCAGGCCACAAGCAGGGAGCTGGACGGGAAGTGGAGCTGCCGGGATTAGAACCAGCGCCCATATGGGATCCCGGGGCTTTCAAGGCGAGGACTTTAACCGCTAGGCCACGCTGCCGGGCCCCTCTACATATTTTTTTAAGAGGGGGGAAAATGTCCCATGGCCCATTTAAGGACCCAGATTTTTTCTTTTTTTTTTTTTTTTGAAAGATTTATTTATTTTTTTTTACAAAGTCAGATATATAGAGAGGAGGAGAAACAGAGAGGAAGATCTTCCATCTGATGGTTCACTCCCCAAATGACTACAATGGCCGTAGCTAAGGTGATCTGAAGCCAGGAGCCAGGAACTTCCTCCAGGTCTCCCATGTGGGTGCAGGATCCCAAGGCTTTGAGCTGTCCTCAACTGCTTTCCCAGGGTCACAGGCAGGGAGCTGGATGGGAAGTGAGGTTGCCGGGATTAGAACTGGTGCCTATTTGGGATTCCGGCATATTCAAGGTGAGGACCTTAACTGCTATGCTATGGCGCCACGCCCGGGACCCAGATATTCTCCATCATCAGGAACCAACCTTTTCCAACCGTCGCATAATGTCTTTGCCACATCTAGAGTTTTACTCCCCTCAGCTCCTCCCTCAGCTACATCCTAGCATCCATGAAGGGACCTTTGCAGTTTGTCTCATTCTGAAGTGCCCTATTGAGATTTCAGAGCCGTAGTTTCCCTAGACAAAGCACAGTGTTGAGGTCTGAAGCTCCCACTTCCATCCTGCTGTTTTTACTTGATGTGAAGGTGGTGGAGCAGAAGAGACCTCGCTTCCCTGTAATGTCATCGCTTGCTTCTCTCTCCAGTGAGAAAATGGCGGGTGAAGAATGCCCTCGGGGCTTTGGGCCCATGGCAGCTTGAAGTGGGAGAGCCAGCACCCTCGGGAGCAGGGAGCCTGGGGCCTGAACTCATCAAGGAAAGCAATGCCAATGTATGTCCAGGTGCCTTGGGGGTAAGAGTGGGTGGGCTGCTGGCCCTCTGAGGCAGAGATCCCATTTTGTTTCCCACCTCCTCTCCAGTGTGTCCACTAGGACATGACATCATGAATGTTTGAAGTAACCCGCAGAGGGTTCTGACTGGACCAACCCAGGGAGCGGGCTCTGGGCTTGGCCTGACAGAGCAAAAGCAGCCCAGAGCGAGCTGTGGAGAAGAGCTGAGGGCCTGCCTGAGAACAGCCCTTGATTGAACTTTGTTGGCCTTCTACAGCCCCTCTTCCTGCGCAAGGACACCAAGATGAGTTTCCAGTGGCGGATTCGGAACCTCCCCTATCCTAAGGATGTCTACAGAGTCTGTGTGGACCCGAAGGAACGCTGCATCATTGTCAGAACAACCAACAAAAAGTAAGTCACAGGGCAGGTGCTGGGCGCAAGCAGTGATGGTCCATTGGGGTGTCTGAATGTGAGTCCTGGCTCTACTCCCGGTTCACCTTCCTGCTTCCAGAGAGGAAGTGAGGGATGGCCCACGTACTTGGTACCTGCGACCCACATGGTCAGGCCCAACTAAAGTTCTTGGCTTTTGCCTGGCCTGGCCCAGCTCTAGCCCCTAGAGCTCGTTCCTGTGCTTTCCTGTGTTGTGGAAAGTAAACCATCAGATTTGGGATCTCTGGTCCCCTTCTCCCTCCCTCTATCTTGTTCGTTCTCATTCAGCTAAGTTTTTTTAAAAACTGAAGAGCATAGTGGACAGTGGTGTACTTGTGTGTGAGCAGGTAGGGGTTAGATCTCATATTGCTCCTCACTCCAAAAGGTAATGAAGCGGCCTTGCTCTTCAGAGTAGGCACCCAGGAGGCACTAACCGGAAGAGCCGCCTCTTGGTGACCCCAGCTTGCATGATGGAATCTGGTCCCTCAGGGCAGGACGCTTGAGTGAGGATCTCGGACAGTGGCTGGCACGCACTGGGTTCACGAAACGTTTGCTGGATGAAGACTTGAGGGAACCACCTGGCCATTGACTTGTGATGTCAGCTGCTTCTGCTGGGATGTTACAACTTTGATCAGTCCACAGTGAACTTGGCCTGGTGAGATCACTGTCACAGCTGGCAGGGAGCCAGAGCTTGGAAGGCACACCTGTCTGGGCTGAACAGCAGTAAACCTGATCCGCCCTGGACTGGGGTACAATGGGCAGGTGCCTTAGCTTCTTGGAAGCCTCTTGCATTAGGTTTCAAAGCGGGAACTCAGCCTCCCTTTGTTATCTGCTGCTGGGGGGGTCCACTTGTCGGGGTATTCACAGGACAGATGGTGGTGGAGGTGCATTCCTATCTTGGAAATGCATTGATCCTTTTGGGTTCCTGGAATTCTGACGGATCATAGAAGAGAATATCCCTGAAATGAGTCAGTCTTGACCTAGGCCAGGGGGTTACGGATTGAAGCTGGTAGTCGTGAGCTGTGAAGCTGCCTGGCACCCCCCTATAGGGCTTCTGACCCCAATCACCAGGTGCCTGGATGCCCCATGCTTCCCTTCCAGAGGCACTGGCTCCTTGTTCTTTGAGTGGACAGCCTCTCCCATCTCTGTCAGCCTCCTGAGGCCCACAGGCAAGCCACAGGCTCTCAGGCTCCCCCACTGCAGCCTTGGGTTCTGTCTTCCTCTTAGGACTCTCATAGCCCAGTGCTTTGGCAGGGTTAAGGGGACAGGGGAAAGGGTGGAGATGAATGAATTAATTTCAGGATTATTGCTGTACATGCAGCCAGCAGCCCCTGCAGTGGGCCTTGTCTATAAATATAAAGTCATAATAATAAAGGTTTGCGTTTATAAAGTACTTTCAAGTCCTCAGATAAAAGGCAGTTTATTCCCGTTATTGTTCTCATCATTAACAGGAGTCATTGCTGAAAGTGGAATTTAGCAATTTCAGACAACAGAGAAATTGCCTGTAGGAAAACAAACTCCGTGCTTCAGCAAGTGTTCCCTGGCGTAAGGGGCCCTGGGTCCAAACTCAGAACAAAAGTGCTTCTGATAGCACTTGAATCTGCAGCCTAGCACTTTGTGGAGCTGACTGCTGCCCTCTCTTTGTCCCCCAGAGGTCACTGTTGAATGCAGATATCTGGCAGAAATGTGATTACCAGGGAGTAGAAGACAAGGGGCCAGCTGGCTCACCACAAAATTCATCTGCTGCCTGTCCTCTGAGGCCCATATCTTGCACGCATCCAGCTGTAGGTGGCGCTGTTGTCCAGGCGCTCCATGGCTGGAGGCTGATTCTGGCACTTCGGAAGTACTGGATGAGACCAAGAGGGATGTGGTGATGCGCCCTGAGAGCTTAGAGCTGGAAGTGGGATTCCCATGGAAGAGAGAGGGGAGTTTCTATTCTCAGTTTAAAGCCCACACTGAGCTCCTGGCCCAGTGTTGCAGACTGGCTCAGCCCCATCTCCAGAGAAGTAGAGTGGGGGGCCACCAACCCTTCACCTCCCAGATGGAGTGATGTGTCCTGAACTTGCACTTCTATTCCTTAGACTGAACTCAGTGACTGTTCCTTGGAGCAGTGTTAACTCTGGATACTTCCAACATCTGCTGTCTGTCAGAACTTGCAGAGATTTTTTTTTTTAACATTGAGAAACTTTAAGAGGTAGTAGCTATGTAGAGAGGAGAGCTCCCACCTGTGGGTTTACTCCGCCCAAGGCCTGCTACAGCCTCTGCTGAGATGGGCTCCAGAAGCTAGGTAGAGCTCAGCCATCCCTGTCGCCCGCAATAGGAGTCATCACCACTGTTGTTTTGGGGTCTGCCTTATTGGGAAGCCAGACCCAGGAGCCTGAGCCAGGGACCAAACCCAGGGACTTAGTGTCCCAGCCAGAACCTTCCCTGCTAAGCTAAACAGCTGTCCCCCGTCTTTGTGTTTATTCTGGTGTCATGTCTGGTCACATGCATGTGTAAGCGCACTCTGTGTGATGAACTGAGCTGTTCAACGGAAAGGCAGTGTGACCTGTCCCACAAGTGTAGTGCTCCCCGTGCCGCCACCAAATGTGCCATTTCTCCGAGTTGACCTTCACCGCCCACTGGCTGTGTGCCCGCCCCAGTTCTGACATTCTGGAATGTGGTCACTGACCAGAGCCAGTTCCTCTGTTCATGCCAGTGTTTTCCAGAGAACTGGGTTGGCTGCTCTGCTGGAAGACGATGACCCTCCCATGTTGTGTGCCTCAGATGCCAGTGAGGGAGGAACCAGGGGAGAGGAGAGGGCTCTCCAGGATCGCTGCATGGCATCATCTGTCCCTGCTGAGAATGGGGCAAGGGAAGGTTTGTAGCCCTAGCCCAGAGGCTGGTTGGTGCTAGAGTGGGGGACCTTGGCTTCCCTGGCCTCTTTTGTGTGGGGCAAGGCTTCCTCGTCTGTCACAGGAGACGCGCGCCTGCCTCAGGGTCTGTTTGGGGCAATTTGAGGGAATCATGTATGTGCAAGCACCCAGCACTGTAGCAGGCTGAAGCAGGTTCCTAACTGTGATTTGGAAATTTGAAATCTGAAGAGCGCTTAGCTTGGCTGATTTGACATCAGTGATACTGGCACATTGGGAGGTATTATAGGTTTCTCTAGGAAAAAGGGATTTTGTGATCAAACACCTTAGAAAACTCTGGATTAACCAAGCCTGTCTTTGATAGGGCCCTGAGAGAGTGTGTGTGTGTTGTGATTGCCCGGCAGGGGCAACTGCAGTGAGGGTGTCCAGCTTGCCTTGGGCCTTGGTGTGTGGAAAGATTTCCCTGACAGCTTGTTCGAAGTAGGACCTGTTGGCAGCTCCTCAGAATGCTGTTAGCCAAACTGGCGTACAGGAGGTGAAGTGTGTGGGCAAGTCAGAAAGCATCCACACACAGCTGCTCCTCCAGGAGTGTGTTCTCACTGGGACCTGGCCTCCGGGACCATTCTCAGTTCACCATGTAGAAGAATGGGTGAGGAAGAGCTGGGAATGAAGCATAGAAGAAGGAAGTGGTGGAGGGATTTGTATTTTGAAATAGCCGATTTGCAACAAGTGTCTGTCTGGCACCGGGAACAGCAGTTCCAAGCAGTTCAGTGGCCTGGTGTTCATGTAAGCCAGCTGCTTTTTTGGAGGAAGGAGTTTGGAAGAAGAAACTGAGGCTCGGTAGTGTCCCCAGGGGACAGGGCAGGGTCAGAAGTCCTACTGGAGCCGTGGCTTCCCCAGGAGGCCTTGTAAGACTTGGTTTCTAGGCCATTTGTTAGCCATGTGTTGGAGAGAATAGCCAGGGGTCCCCAGCAGGGCAGGTGGCTCTGCAAGGATACAGAGCTGTTTATTGCTGGACACCGATGCCTCATACCCCAGTCTGTGCTCCGCCCCTGCTTAGATGCTGGGATCTATACCAGGGGATCAGTTACTTGGTGGTTAGAGTGAGAAGGGATGGAGGGGACAGGAGTTTGGGGAATTACTACTTGTAATAGGGGCCTTTCTGTTGACCTGACATTCCTGTGCCTCAATTTGTGCTTCTGTAGAAGAGAATTGAAGGAACCGCCTCAGATGTTTGGCAGGTGAAGTGTGTTTAGGCCAGTGCCTGGCACCCGGGAAGCCTCAGAAAAGACTTCCTTGCCCGCTGTGGCTGGCACAGACCAGTGAAGGGAGGTAGGGATGGGGAAAGCTTGGCTCCTATGGGGTACAGGGAACCATCATGCGGTCAGTTTATATCCTTTAGCAGAGAGACAACAAGGTCTCCCAGGCCAGGATGCGGTCTTGTTTCTTCTTCAAAGTTCCAAGCTCCCAGCTCCAGGCCTGGAACACGGTGGGTGGGGCCGTGCATGTCTGCGGCCTCCCCCCAGCTGCAGCACTGTCTCGTCCAGAGCATGCTGAGGCCCTGTCTTGTCCAGGTGCTGGTGAGGAAGTCAAGTATTGTTCCCTGGCCTGGCCAGCTCTGAGGCTTGGGGAATGGAAGTGAGAGGCCCCCGAAGAGACAGCCCCTTGAGCACTGGCTACAAGGAAAAGTTTTTAACCTTAGCCCGTGAATGAAATCCATTAGGACACCAAGTTGAGCATCTGCACCCCAAGCTGGCCTGCGTCCCAGAGCCTGGAGGTGGCCATGAGATCAGGAAGCGTCTTACCTGATGTCCTTGAGGCCAGGATCCGAGGGTGGCAGTTTTCTTCTCCTCCAGTCCTGTTGGTCCAGCCTGGGGAACAGTTCTGCTGGGCTGCCCTTTTCCTGGTTCTACTCTTTGTGTATATTTGCAGGGAAGATGTTAACACTTCCTAACAAGCTTTTGTGTTCATCTAATCTGTGCTGTTTAACCTTTGACTCCCCCTATTATCAGTGGCTGCCACCTTTGCTGGCCAGAGCAAGGGCCCCAGGAAGGGCCTTGAGCAGGGCTGGCTGGGAAGGGGGAAGCAGGCATTCCTTCTGCAGGCAGATGGCTGCCGTTCCCTGGGGCAGAGCTTTGGAAGCCAGAGACCCCCCCAACCCCCACTCCTTTTGAACTGTCAGCCTTTAAGTAAACATTCTTTTCCTGCCTTGGGTCCCAGCACCTTGATGGGGAGTGGGGAACCTGCCGAGCCTTTGTGGAATGGAGGGATTTGGGGAGGGAGAACAGGGGCAGAAGTGCCTCACTGATGTCAGCTCCCTGAATCCCCGTGGCCTCGGAGCCTTTGAAGTGGACTCGGGGTAGCTGTCAGCACAAGGACCAGGCCCTCTGAAGTAGGAAATGCCGTCCTCTCCAGGCCCCTCACTGAAGTTTGTTTGTACCTGCCTGAGGGTGTTTCCCTCCACAGCCCACACAACCTGTGCAGCAAAAAAGGGACTCTGTCCAGGAGGCAGGCCTGGCAGCCCCTAGCCTAGGCTGGCCTACACCTCTACAAAAGCAAATGCTGGTGGGCCTGGAGTTCAGAAAAGGGGCTATTTGTCATGCCGTGTTGTCCTCATGTGGGGTCAGAGTGAGGGGCTTCCTTCTAATCCTGTCACCTGGCTGAGAAAGCAGGCAGGAGATTTCCATGTCTCAGAGCCCGAACTTCCTCTCTGGTAAATGAGGTCAGAGTCTCTGCAAAACCAAGACATTGCTGACTGTTTTCTCTAGAAGATAGTTCATCTGTGGGCTGGTACCCACGGAGATGCCATTAAATCCGAAGCTCCTTCCTCCCCAGAGTGCAGGGATGTGTGGTGTGTGAAGAGGTGACATGGTGCGTGAAGAGGTGACATGGTGTCTTGGGACAAGGAAAGCAGTCCAGAGCCCCAGAGGAGTTTCCATGGCTTCTTGCTGTGTGGTTTCGCCACAGAAGTATGACTGGTTGTCTGCTTATTCTGCTGGGCTGGCCAGGAACTGGCATCCTCTTTCCAGGGTCACTGAGATCTTCAATACTGGCGTTCCCATAGGTACTACAAGAAGTTCTCCATTCCTGACCTTGACAGACACCAGCTCCCCCTGGATGAGGCCTCTCTGAGCGTTGCTCATGCCAACTGTACCCTGATCATCTCTGTAAGTTGCACTCAGACCTCCCAGCCACTGCAAAGGCGAAGAGGCTACACTTCTCAGCATTGTGTCTGGCTTAGCCTGGGGAGTGTGGGGAGGAGGGAGGGGAAATCAGGACTGGGTGTGGCCCAAGGTTCTTTTCTATGACCTTGAGCCAGTCATTCCACCCTGTAGGACTCAATGTCTTCATATGCAAATCAGAGGATCAGAAGGAGCCTGGAGTCTGTGTTTGGGGGGGAGTGTTCAGTGACACCCCCCCCAAGATTGAACTGTGCCCTCTGCCTGGTTCATCCACAGTATCAGAAGCCAAAGGAGGTTGTGGCAGCTGAGTCAGAACTACAGAAGGAGCTCAAGAAGGTAAAGACGGCCCACGGCAGTGATGGGGACTGCAAGACCCAGTAGCAGCCAGGGCTTTGACCCTGCGGCATGGAGAGAAGCATTGAGGCTTGGCTCTCTCCAGCAGGGGGCAGCCTCCTCTCTTCTAGGAGCTCCCCAGGGTCCATAGGAACTGGGCAGTGCTGCCTTCCAAGGCCTGTGTCGTGCTTGGACGTACTTCCTGAGTAAAGTCATTGTGAGTTTCTACAGATGGTCTGTCCCCTGTCAACCTCCGTATTGCTGCCTGGCCCCAGGCCCCATTTGAGAGGGTAGCAGCCTGTGATCCCAGGAGGACAGGGCTCCCAGAGACCTTCATGTCATTTTAACTTGCATCAGTGACTCATGGGGAAAGCCGTAAGATGGAGTGGGTAAGGGACACTTAGGGTGACAGTGCTGTTACCCACTGTCATCCTTCCCTGTACCTCCCAGGTTCCAGGAGGGGTAGGAAGGAGACATGCTTGGGTTTTGCCCAGCATACACAGCCCTGCACTTGATCTGTCTCTCCTCACTGTCCAGCCAGTAAAGAACCATATCTGAACAATCAAGTTTTATTTTCTACAAAATTGGACATTTGGTAGCGTGTCTCCATAGCCCACCTCAATGACTCACTCAGAATTGCTGGATTCCTTTGGTCTTTTCTAGGTGCCAGGAATAAAAACCTGTATACCCCCTCTGCCCCACCAAGGGTGGGGTCTGACTGAGGAGACAGCTTGTGCTGGCAGGGTATCTTCCTCTTCAAGAAAGGCAGGAGTGCCTTGCCTTACCTGTAGGTTGCTGTGGCCTCACAAAGGGTAGGGTGCACAGTGGGCCTTGCCAGCTCAATCCTAGTTCAACCAGAGAGGGGCACAGTGCCCAGTCGAGCTGTACATTCAAAGCGGCAGGATCCAGCCTAGCACTCAGTGCCTCTAGCTTGTGGGCCTGCACGTAGTGGCCACAGGTCTTGGGGGGCAGCAGCAGCAGAGGTATCACTATACCTCCAGGTGAGAGAGGTCCCTGAGTAGCTGGCTTCCCTGGCCCACAGGCAAGGGGGAGCCTGTCATGGATTTTGAAAGTCCAAGACGTGGAGGTTGTAAGACAGCGCAGCATAGAGATGTGTGGTGGTGAAACGCAGGCAGTATACAGGACTGCTTAATGGGGTTGATGTTAGTGGAAAGGCCTAGAATGAGGAAAGGAGAGGTGATGAGTTTTCCAAACAGTCTCTGAACCCAGGGAAGCAGGGACAGGTGCCACTCTAGCCTTCTCCCCCATCTTCCCCAGACACATCCTCGGCCACAGCACCCACTCCCTGATACAGCACAAGTCCTGGCCCCCTGGAGGTGTGATGTGGGCAGAGCACTTACATGCAGGCAGGCCCTCTGACGCCTGTCCCACAGCCGGACAACACCGTAGTAGGAGGAACCGGTGGCCAGCAGGTGGTTGCCATCTGTTTGCAGGCAGTACAGGGTGCTGTCATGTGGCTCCTCCCACTCCATGACACATTTCCTGTCCAAGAAGAGATGCAAGCAGAGGCTTGGGTGCCTTCCCTGGAGTCCTAGGGAGGGGTGGGGAGCCACTCTGGGCTGGGGGAAGAGGGAAGCCGAATCACCAGATTTTTTTTTTTTCTTAAAGTTTTAGAGAGAGGAGAGCCAGATCTTCCATTTGTAGGTTTACTCCCTTAATGGCCACAAAAGCCATAGCTGGGCCTGTCTGAAGCTGGGAGCCAGGTTTCCGACACAGGTGCAGGGGCCAAAGGACTTGACCCATCCTCTCCCAGGTCAGAAGTTGGGCTCTGGCTCAGAAGTGGAGAAGCTGGGACTTGAACTAGTGCCATGTGGGATGCAGCCCCATCAGGATTCTTTAAAAACCAGTTACCTGAGAACGCCACCTCCAGCAGGGGACTCTCTTTCCAAGCCCTAGACCATAGAGTAGAATGGCCTTCCTCTGTGTGCTCTGCTGCTTGTCACAGACTACATGATGGGGAAAGTCATGAAGGGCTGGGTCAGGACAGATGTTGGTGCAGTAAATAAGACACCACCTAGGACACCTGTATTCTGCCTTGGAATGCTGAGCTTCCAATTCCAGCTTTCTGCTAGTGTGCAGAAGGTGCCCCTGGGAGGCAGCAGTTGAGTCCCTACCTCCTACCCAGGAGAGCAGGATTGAGGTCAGCCTACTGTGGGCATCTGAGGAGTGAGGTAATAGGTAGGAGGGCTCTGTGCTTTGCAAATGAATAAACAAAAAAGCAGGCTGGAACAGAATGCTGAGGACAGTACCCTGGCAGCTCCAGAGGTCCGCAGGCTCCCAGGTAGGAAGACTGGGATGCCCCAGAGGGAAGGCATCTAAGCTTGAGAGGACTCGGACTTCCTTCCCAGCCTGACAAGGAGGCTGCGTGGGGGGGATCATGTGGGCCAATCCAGTGTTCCCCTCCCTACCTGTCGTCCCTGCACAGCACACTCACCGGGCACTGGTGCGGAGATCCCAGTAGCGAACGTAGGTGTCGTAGCCACAGGATAGCAGTGTAGAAGGGGACTCATACATGACATCCAGCACTCCAGCCCCCGGAGGGAAGTCACTGCCCAAGTGCATGATCAGCTGCCCACTGGGGAGGAGAAGGGCAGAATAGTGGCTCCCTTCTCCCACTGAAGAGTTCATTAACCCACAGGTTGGCACTGGCTCTTGGGGAGATGCCCACAGCTCCTTTGCCCTGCTGGAGAGAGACTCCCCAGGGTAGGGAGATGTTGCAGCTTCTACCAAGCCCCCCACCCCCCAGTGTCACAGCACCCCCCACACACAACCGCCATCACACCTGCATGCAGGCTGCCCACCGCCCCTTCTCATACCATGAATAGGCGTTGCTGAAGGGCTCAGCCCCCTCCCTCACACACACTTGGTTACTTTATACTCCTTGATCTTGCAGGTCATGCAGTTCTGAGCTGCCTGAGTCCAATGCCTTAATTCCTGCCTGTAATCTGGGGCTCAAACCTCACTGGGGATAAAGACCACACAAAGGGAGAAGGGGAGTCCCAGGAGATGTTAAAACAAGTAAACACCTTTGTGTCTGGGCCGAGAAATCGCTGAGAAAGCAGCTTAGTGGGCTGGTCCCTGGTGCTCCTGGCCTGGCTGGCCCCCAGCCCGGGGCTAGCACGCCTCTGTGATCACAGCCCCCAGCCCGCTGGGCTCTAGCCTACTGCCCCCGCCCTCACTCCACCCGGTGGCCGAGAGCAGATTACTGAAAAGAACAATTGCTTTGTGACTGTGCAATTCCCTCCGTGACCGCGGTAGTGGGCAGACCCCGCGCCCTGATGCCAGACCCCTAGCAACTACCTAGGGGGGCCTTCTGGCCCTAGCAACTATCCCTCAACATCAAGTGCACCCGCTAATCCCTGTGGCCAGGGGATGGGATGGTGGAAGTACTAAGTTTCTGCAGAATGATAAGGAAATGAAGGTGAAGGGGTTCAGACTCAATGCCTCAGAGTCCTTCCCCCGTGAGATCCAGGCCATCCTCTGGCATCACAAGAGAACCAATGCTGTGGACCCTTTACAGTGATGCCCAAGCAGTGTTTCAACCAAGGACTGCCAACTCATCTAGGCTTGCCTTCCATGCCCCTTCTCAACAGAGTTGCCATCTCCCCTAATTGCCTGCACTCCTGCCTGCCCACTCGGGGCAGGCTCTCTGGTGGCAATTTAGGCTCCAGGGAGGCTGACATGCCTCTGGGAATTGGGGGCTCCCAACATCAGCAATACCTGGAGATCACTGCCTTCCCAGATAGGCCACCAGCCCCCAGATTCTGCCACCCAGGACTGGGCTGAGCCCGCAGCAGAGATGCTCATGTACACAGCACAGGGGCTGTTTTGTTCCACAGTTCTCCCTCTTCAGTTTTGGGGGCCCTGCCCCCTCCATTAGTGAGACTTTAATGATTGAGGAGCTCTCCCCTTTAATCTACAGAAGTAATTTCATGTTTGTTTGAAATAGAAGATGAAAGGGCAGGGGTGTTGTAGGGAGGAGTGAAGCCCCACGTGGCTCTGCCTGCCCCGCATGTAAGGGTCCCAGGGTTCTAAGGGAAGGAGAGGGGCAGCAGTTGGGCACACCCTGAACAAGCTGCCCAGTGGGCCCCTACCCCAGCACCCAAGCTGGCAGTAGATTATGTCATGGTGGTGGCTGAAGTGAGACAGTCCAGAGAATCCCCGTGCTGTAAGGAAAAGCCAAAGGCCCAAGCAAGCACCAGCCACTGGGGGCCAAGACAAGGCCAGAGCGCGTCCCATCGGCCAGCCCTGTCTGGCCTCTGAAATGGCCACACACACTGTAAATGGGCCAATAAAAAGATACACTTTCTTTTGCCTCGAAGCCCGAGACCCTCAAAGCTCTGTTGTGAGGTTAAGTTCAGAGCGTAAACTGACGCACCAGGCTCTGGGAAATGGCCCTGCCCTTCCAATAGCAGTCCAGCAGTGCCATCGGAGCCCTGCTGGGGCTTTGATTTGGGAAAACAAACAGAAATGGCACGGTAGGCCCCTGGCAGCTTCCCCCTTCCCCTCCCCTGCCCCGATTCAACTAGAAAGCTGGCTCCTCTACTCCAAGTGGAGGGAGAGCTCATGACAATAGCCCTCAACTTTCGGGGGGATGGGGACAAAAACCAGCTGTTTGTCCCTTCATCCCCTCCTCCTGGGCTCCTTTTCTTACTGCAAGTGTGTTCTTGTAAAAACGATTAGATTGCAATTTGTATGAAGTGGCAACCCCCAAATTCACGCGTTTCCCCCCTTTTCTTCTGAAAGAATGTCAAGAATGTTTTGCGGCCTCTCTCTGGGGGGTCAGGGAGGATGCAGAGCCAGCCCTGGTGTTACCCAGCTTGTGTGGGAACAGGACTGCAACTCAGAGCCTGGAGCCCTGGGGCAGAGTGAGGGCCAGGTCTTCACTCTGCAGAGCCAGACAAAAGGGCAATTCCCTTCCAGCTCCCCTGGACAAAGCCTGGGGGCCTGCACAGCCCAGCCTCTGAGCCCAATTCCAGCAATTCTCCCTCCAACCAGGGAAAGGTAAAGCCAGATGGGCCTGCCTGGGGAACGGGCCAGAGCTGAGAAAAGTCAAATAAAACCTGGAGACCCTCTCACCACCTGATGGCAAGCTGCAGAAGGTGCTGGCCCTGAAGACCAGGCTGTCCCATCTGGGCAGGCATGGGGGGCATAGTTGGCATCTAACTGGGCCTGGCAGAGCCCCAAATCTGGGGGCCCTGCTGCACTTCTGTCCCAGGCTCCGGGCACCTGCCCCCACCCATACCCCTCTGGATCAAAGCACTCCTCAGGCCTTGCAGGCCCTGCCCGGGTTCCTGCTGCTTCCCGCAGACCCTCTGGGTGCTTTCTGGAATGTTCTATTGCAAAATGTGACAATTGTTTTTGAGAAGAGTATAGAAAAGTTGCAGTTTACCTTCCTGGAGCTGTGCTCTCAACACTGAGGAGGCCTGAAGGCATAAGCTCGGCCCACATGGTCACTAAGAATGGGAGGTTTTCCCTCCCTCCGCCTCCCTCACCCTCTCCCTTCCTTTGGTCAGCAGCCAGTAACCAAGTCCCTGCTCACCACAGAACCCTGAGGAGGCACGGGCTGCCCCAGGTGGAGACACGGACAGAGAAGCCTGCACCGAGTATCCCCCAGCAGCCCAGAGTGTGACTCGGTGGGTACCAGGGGGCTTGAGCGGGACAGTTAAGGACAGAACATCCTGGAATCTTGACTTCAGTGAGTGACAGGAGGGGATGGCCCAGGCCCAAGTGGCAGCAGCAGCAAAGGGCAGAGCAAGGGCCATCAAGCTAGAGGTCCGGGGAGGGGGCTGGCCAGGAGGACCTTGCCTCTATCCCTGGGGGGCATTGGGGTGCACACCCCTGTGTGCCAGCACAGCCTTGGAGGGACAGGGTACCTGAGCTTCAGAGCAGAGGGAGCACCTGTCCTGGACCAGCCCTGACTGCAGGTGAGGAAAGCAGGGCTTCCGAGGGTAAGTAGCTTGCTTGCTTAAGTGCTAGGGCGAGAGAAACAAGCTCACAGCGGGGCAGGGCCTACTTTCTGACTGCTGGGGCCAGTGACAGCTGCAGTGGCTGCTGGTGGCAGAGCAGCCACCAGAGCTGGGTTTAGAACATTTGCTGAGTGCTCTACACAACCTGCTTCATTCTTCACAGCAGGCCTAGGGGTTTACTCCAACCCCATCTTATAGACAAAGCTCAGAGGAGGCACCCCAGTGAGCTCAGGTCCACATGCTCTGGAGGGCAGGCTTTTGCTGGTGACACTTCCCACTGTCATAGGCAGTACCACCCCTCAGGCACTGCCATATCCACACATACCATGAAGCGGCACAACTGGACTTGGCCAGCACACACCTGGCCATCTCAGCCCTTACCTATCTACAGGTCTCTCTTCCATCCTGGTTGGGGAGGGGGCAGTGGAGGTGTGACAAGGGAAAGGGTGGCGGCCTCCCTGCCCACCCTCATCAGGTGAGGGCTGGGTGCTCTCCACACACAGCTTCACATACACGAATGTGTGCGCAGTCCCCAGCACCCACCCATGCACACGTGTTCAGACACAATGGCTCAAAGGCCAGGCGGCCAGGCAGCCCACTTTGTACTGCTAACAAGGGGACCGTAATTACAGGAAGGGGCAGCCGGGCAGATAAAAGGATACAAAATTTCAACATCTGTTGCCATAAAGGGATAAGGAGAAGTGAAACGCAAAGTATCAGTTTGGTGTCAGCAGGCAGAGAGCCAATTTCAAAGAGTTTTAGGGGGACAGAAGGGACAAGAAAGAAAAAAGGAGGGGGGAGAGAGAAAGAAAGAAATTACAGGGTTCCTTAAAGAAGTAAAGAAAAAAGAATGAGAAAAGCTGTCAGTAATACTTTCAAAGGCGAAGGCAGGTACTTTCAAGGGGGCAATTCCTGTAATCACCCTGACGGGCCAGGCCTCTTGCATGGTGGGGGCGGAGACGCAGGCGCAGAGATGGCCACACCTGGGCAGAATGGGCAGTCTTAGGACCCTCAGCAGCTCATCTGCCACTCTGGACACCAGTACCGTCTCTGGCCAGGTGCCCTCTCTCTCCCATGCTCAGTGCAGAGCAGATGAGGTAACTTCCCAGCCTAGAAGAGCCACAGCCTGATGGACTGCACACACCCTCGTGGGTGCTCTACCAGTGTGTAGTGGCATGGGCTGCCAACTGCAACTACAGGATTGGGGAAGGGAGCACTATATGGGGGCAGCATGACAATGCTCAAGAACGAGCACAGTTCCGTGGGGTAGAGACAAGGGCATGGTTCCACTGAAACAAAGGCCTGGAGGGGGAGCCATAGGGACCTGTTAGAATGGGTGAGGAACTTCTCTGGCCCCCACTTTTTCCTAAGAAAAACTTGAGGATCTGGAGGTACAAAGGGAGGTGCAAGGGCAAGGCAGGGAAGGTCCTGGCCCAGAGGAGAAGGGGACTGGGCAGGGCATGCAAGCAGAGCAGCAGTGTCTACCAAGGACTCAGTGCCCTAGGAGCGGCCAGGTCCCCAAAGGTTCTGCACCTCACCTGCCCCACTATATTCCTGCTCTCAGAACACCACGGATAAATCCAGCTCTGATGCCCCCTAATACCCATTGGCAAAAATCTTAGAACCTACACAAGAACATGCTGGGGTATTGACTTCAGTGACGAGGCGGGGGATGGCTCAGGCCAGAATAGCATCAGTGAGTGATGGTTGGGACGGGCAGGGGGTGAAAGATGACAACTGGTCACTAGTTGGACCCACCCGGGCCCTGCAGTGGCCAAAGAGTTGACACCAGATGCCACCCCAGCAGCCTCGTCATGAAGATGCTCACACACAAGCAGAGACAACAGGTCATGGGCCCAGTTCTCGAAGCCGGGGACCACAAGGCCTACCTCAAGATGCCTGAGTGGTTGGCTACAAGGAGGGCCTGAAGACTGTCGACACTGGGAGAAGGAGCCCTGTGCCACCCATAGCTTTGGCAAAGGCCTCCATCTTTCCTGTTTAGTTGTTACAAACCTGCTGTCCTTCGGCCCAACCCATGATGCCCAGCTCTAGGGAGGGGTCTCTTGCCACCTGAGACTCATGGGCTCCCATTAGAACCCCAAGCATGGCCCACTGAGAGAACAGCCTCCAGGGTCTTCAGGGGCTCAGGAAGCCACAGTGGCCCTGAGGACAGGGACTAGGGGACATGGGGGGAGCACTGGTGTCCAGGGCCCCCAGTCCCCAGTGTCCCTGCAGACCAATGCACAGGGCACAGCTGTCCCTGCATGACTCCCATCTATCCAAGTCCCAGCACACACATGAAAGAAAATCCGGGTGCTGCTCGGGTTTCAGCGGAGACAGGTTCAAAGCAAGGAATCCAGCAGCCCCGCACACCGCCCAACCCAGGGTCCTGTCGGCGATGCTGCTCCACCTGGCAGAATGCCTGTCACTCAGGCTTTGGGGTTATTGAAAGATCAAACTCGGCCTTGCCTGTTCATTCCCTTAATCCTATTTTCTACATGGCTTTATTATCTGCCAGGGCTTCTGCAGGAGACAGCCCGTGAGAGCTGTCTCACTCAACCACTTCCTCCAAAAGCAGCCTCCTCCACCAGGACCCTGGTCCCCAAGATCCCCTGGGGACAATACTCCTGGGGTGTGCTGACAGTGGGGGTGGGGGAGGCAGGTACCACGTGACTGACAGGCCAGCAGAGGAGGCAGTGGGCCCCATGAGAACAGAGGCTGAGGCTACTGGGGGCACATTCTCGGTGCAGGAAAGACAGCTTGGGATAATGAGGTCTAAGGGTTTCTTAAGAACATCCAAAGAATCATTACCTTCGAATTCCATCCAGGTCTGCAGCCAAGATTGGAGTATCCCCAGCTGAGGCAGCCACTTACAGAAAAGGCTGTGGAGATGCATTGAGACCATGCCCCATAGCAGACAGGGCTAAGGGCAAGCCCCAGCTGACAACTGAATTTACTCTTAGGGCAATGCCTGTCTAGCCAGCAACCCTGGCTTCTAGAGCCCTCCCTGTGCCACCATCAGAGAGGCTCCTCACATGAGGCCACAGATGTTTCACAGATTAAAAAGCTGCATTTCCACAAACCTGGGGTACCTGCATGGGAAGCAGCTGCTGGGGGAGGTGGGGTGTGGCAAAAAGGAGAGAAAAGTAGCTAGCCCTGACTGAATGTTCCCAAGGCAACAGGCACATTGTTCTCTTTCACAATTTTTCATGCTAGTTCTGAGGCAGAGATAGTGAATTCCCACCTCACAGGTGTGGACAAACACTCAGCAGCTGCAGAGTAGTTCTGCCACCAGTGTGCCTGACCTTTCATGGGCTTCCTCCCTACTAGGCATCCCCCTGCCCCATGAGAAGGGCAGGGGCTGCACTGAGCAAGGTATGCTCTTCTGAGCCCAAGCTCATGGCCTTGGAACTGCTCCATTCCAGGCACTCCAGAACGAAGCTAGTACCAGTGACAAAGTGATCACCAGCTACATTAGCCAAAGGAAGGAACCCAAGATACGGGAGGCAGGAGCACCTGCCACTGCTCAGCCCATACTGTCCTTTCAGTACCCTGCTGTAAGTGCTCTGCTCAAGGAGCAGAAAGGCAGATAAGCCACAGAACCCTCTAGACAAGGCTGCCTCTGGAACCAGTCAAGCCCACAGCCTGGGTCACCATCTCTCGTGGGGCTTTCTTGCTGACATACTGCTGTTTGCTGTCCTGCTGACCTGCCAGGGTTTGGCTTCAGGCGTTTGCCCCCATGGGAGGGGAAGGCTGTGGAGGGCGAGGCCCTCTACATCCTTGTCACCCAAGCTGGTGGAGCTGCTTTCAATCTGCCTGAGGGCAGAGACAAAGACAGCATGACAAGGAGGGTGGGCAGAGCATCAAGCACATGCAGGCCCTCCTGGGCTGCCTGAGCCCCTGGACCCACTACCTGGGGACGCACCCACCTGCGGGCCCCCCCACCCCCCGATCCTCCAGGATCACAGAGTCCCAGTACTGTTTCTGCCTTTCCTACCGAGGCTATGTGATTCATTGCTGGAAGCAGTGAATAACTGACCTGCTTCTTGAGGACATGACAGACTCCCAGCTTTCAGCCTGGGAAAGAGTAAATGGCAGGCAGCAGAACCAAAGGGCTCAGTCCTGCAGTCAGCTTGCCTGCTGTCCAGGATCACGGCACCACAAAGCAGTTCTGTGCTTGCATGTGGGAGAACAAGTTCCCTATCCCTGTTCCTGGATGCCCTCAGCAGAGAGCTGTTTAGCAGAACCACATTTGGCATGAGGATGTGCTGTTTTTTTACAACAGTGCTCTGCCTATCAGAATAAATTTTGCACAATTAGCTAGCGTCACTCTCCTTGAAGTTGACATTCATCTCTGTGTCCTGGTATTTGTCCCCTCTGCCACATCCACTGCACTCCCCTGCTTGCCTTCACACAAGCCCTGAACCACCTGACTTGCCATGTGGGTTGCAGGCAGGCAAGGGAGCTAATCACTCTGTCACTCAGCCTCAGTGTCCACATTAGGACCTGAGGCTCAATGTAACATGAAGGGCCAGCCTCAGGACTGTCTCTGTCCTCTAATCTGAGGACATCCCTCCACAACGAACAACTGACCACATTTCTCTCCTGATTGTCTTTGGTCACAGACTATTTCTAAAACACACAGCAGCCCCAAATGTTAGTGATAAAAAAAACAAAAAACAAAAACTGGTGCAGGACAAGATTTATGTGCCTGCAGCATGCTAAAGTTTTCTAGACATGCACACTCACAAACTTGCAAATCTGTATGACAGTTTCTCACTAGAAGTTGAAGCATGTCACTGATGCAAGGGAGACTTAGCACAATGACAAAATTGTTGTTACGTAAGAAGAGCTTTGGAAATGACTGCAGGACACTTTCTTAATAGGAGCAGTTCAAGGAATCCTGGAGAAGCATTCAAAGCTGTTTTCTAAGATACGCCTAGGCCCAGAAGCAGCTGTGTGAAGGGTCTCGCAGCTATGGCATGCACATTCTGGGATGGATTGCTGCACCATAAGGCAGAGCTGACATCCAGGCCCTGGGCCTGTAAAAGTCCTACATGTCCACACACGTACTTACAGATCATGCGTTTCCGAGGTAATATTTATCAAAAAAGACAGACACACTTTTTTTTTTTTTTACCGTTTGGATCAGTTACAGCTCCTCTGTGTATCATCTCAAAAATAGCTCAACTCTTTTCAAATTAATTGGTTTCACCAAATGAATTTCAGCAGCAGCTAAGTATTGCCTCAATATGACAGAAAGTAAATCTTACTCTGATCATTTTAATTATGAGAAAAGCAACTAATTGCTTTAAAAAGCCTGTATTTGAAAAAAAAAAAAGAAATCTCCTATGTTATGGGCATTAAGCCCAGCGATTAAAACATCAGGTCAGATACCCACAACCCATGGGAATGCCTAGGTGGCTTGACTGCAGCTTCTTGCCAATTAATGCACACCTTGGGACACAGTAGGCTCAAGTACTTGGGTCCCTGTCACCCATGTGGGAGACCCAGATTGAGTTCCTAGCTCCCAGCTTGGGCCTAACCCAGCCATGGCAATGTCAGAATATGGGTAGTGTATGAGCAGATAAGAGCTTTCTCAACCTCTTTTGTCTCTCAACTTAAAAACAATTTTTAAATCACTTTTTACAAAGAAATCTTTTAGAAAAACTATTGATGGATTTTTCAGACTGAAGATATAGCTAACTTTTTCTAAGGAGATGAGAGAAAAAGAAAAGCCAGAGTGAGAATGAGGAAGGAGGCAGGCAAGGGAGCCCACCTTCAATGCTACTTTACACAGTGGCTTTTAAAACACATACTGTGGGGTCTGGGCTATGCTGAGAGTATTTGGATTTCAAACCAAAAGCACAACTGACAAAAGGAAACATCTAGGCTGCATCTAAATTTAAAATTTTTGCTTTGCGAAGACATCATTAGGAGGATAAAAATAAGCTACAAACGGGGAGACCACTACAAGCCTATCTGACAAAGGTCGAAATTCAGCAGGGCGTCAACACAAACAGGACAAATGTTGGCGTGGTAGGTGGAACACTGCTCAGGGCACCTATGACTCGGCTGCCAGCTCACTCCTGATTTCAGCCATTCAGTGATGGCTCAGGTGGTTGGGTCCTTGCCACTCAGATGGGAGATCTGGGGTGGGGTCCAGGCTTTAGCCTGGCCTGGCCCTGGCTATTGTGGGTGTTAGGGGCCATTGGTTATTAGGGAAATGCAGATTAAAACCATGACGAGACATATCACATGTATTAGAACAGATAAATGTAAATAGTGACAGTATCAAATACTAGTATAGATGTCAAGCTAGATCTCTCATGCACTGCAGGTGGCAGTGTAAAATGGTAAAGATACTTAAAGTGGTTTGGCAGGTAAAAGACTAAGCACACACTTACCAAGCTACCCAGCAGTTATGCTCCTTGGCATCTATCCCAGAGAAATTAAAATGTATTCCTACACCAAGATCTGCACAAATTTTCTAACACCTTTATTTGTAGTAGTCATTGAGTGAGTGAATGTCCTTGGGTGGTAATATAGCATACTAACTGGCAATAAGTGGATAAACTATTAACACATACAACAGTCTCTGTAGGCTTAAAAATTCAATCTCGGGCCCGGCAGCGTGGCCTAGCGGCTAAAATCCTCGCCTTGAAAGCCCCGGGATCCCATATGGGCGCCGGTTCTAATCCCGGCAGCTCCACTTCCCATCCAGCTCCCTGCTTGCGGCCTGGGAAAGCAGTTGAGGACGGCCCAATGCATTGGGACCCTGCACCCACATGGGAGACCTGGAAGAGGTTCCAGGTTCCCGGCATCGGATCGGTGCGCACCAGCCCGTTGTGGTCACTTGGGGAGTGAATCATTGGATGGAAGATGTTCCTCTCTGTCTCTCCTCCTCTGTGTATATCTGGCTGTAATAAAATGAATAAATCTTAAAAAAAAAATTCAATCTCAAAGGTGATAATTCCATTTATATAACATTTTCAAAATGACAGACTTATAGAGATGAAGAACACAGGTGGTTGCCAGGTACGAGGAACAAGGAGGGGAGGTGGATGGTTCTGTGACTGAGAGGGTCTGTGCAAGGCTTCTATACTAAGGGAGCAGATAGTCCTAAGACTATATATATGGTAAAACGCTCACATGCTGTGGGTTGTACCAATGTCAGTTTCCTAGGTTTGGTATTTTAGTGTATTATGAAATACACCGCATGAGCACCTAACTTAAGATTTGTTTATTTGAAAGGCAGAGTGACAGAGAGACTGTCCATCTGCTGGCTCACTCCCCAAAATGTCCACAACAGCTAGGCTAAAGCCAGAACCCAGGACCTCCCTCTAGGTCTCCTACATGGCTGGCAGGAACCCAAAAACTTTGACCGTCCTCTGCTGTCTCCCAGGTGCATTAGGGAGCTAGATCACCAAGTGCAGGGTTGCCTGAACTTGAACTAGACACTCCCATTTGGGATGTAGCATCCCAAGTGGATTCAACCTGTTATATAGCACAATGCCCACTCCAAATATGTAGTTGTTTCAAAAATGAAGTTTTAAAATAAATTGTGGAGATTCATCAAATAGAAACATGTCATGACTGCCATGGCAGAGAATGTGATTAAAACCTAGATAGATTTTAACTGCTTTGTGTAATTTTGTTTATACATCCATAGGCCACTTCCATAATTCTCTTGCTTCACACAGGTCACCTCTGAGGAAAGTCAGCCCCTCCTCCGAAAAAGAAATGTCATGAATCCAAATTGTGACACTAAGTTCTACATGAGAGTAACTCCCCTTCATAAACTGCTCTGGTGGTCTCCTCAAGCTAACTGATGGAGTCCAGGTGAGAAGGTGCCAGAGCGAGGCTGTGGATGGCGGTACACAGGGGCCGGCCCTTGTGCAGACTGTGGGGCCACCTGAGGTGGGCTGGCTCTACAGGTTCTTTCCTCTGCCTCCAGAGCCACTCCCTCCCCCCTCCCCCCAATACCCTGGAAGCCCTGGTGGGCTCAGGATTCTCTTACCTGTTGAGGTCCCAGATTCTCAGAGGTGAGAAGTGCCCACAACAAGCTGTCCCAGTCACAAAGGAGCTGCCAAACAAAGGAGAGCCGAGTGAGATCTGGCATGTCGGAGCCTGTGTGCACAGATCCTCAGTTGCCAAGGTGCTCCCCATCTCCAGGGCTGGGAACTGCTGGGGCCAAGGCAGCAGCATGAGAAGCAATGCGGGCTCTGGCCCCAGAGGACCCACAGGGTCCCTGCAGCTCAGCCCAATGATGTCGCGTGGGCCCACCAGGAAGATGGCTTTCTAATTGAGCAACTTGGGAGTTCTGGAGAGGCCATAAAAAACCCCAGGCAGCTAGAGAGGGATGCCCTGATCACAGGCTGAGGTGGCTGGGGGCATTCCCATAGGAATTTTTAAATTTGTTTATTGGGCCAGCATTGTGGCTTAGTAAAGGCTTGTGGCATGGTCATCCCATGTGAGTGACAGTTCATGTCCTGGCTGCTCTACTTCTAATCCAGTTCCATGGTATTAGCCTGGGAAAGTAGCAGAACATGAATGCCCTAGCGTTTGGGGCCCTGCACCTACATTGGAGACTCAGATGGAGTCCCTGGCTCCCAGCTTCAACTGGGTTCAGCTCTGGCCTTTGCCTCCATCTGGGAGGAATGAACCAGCAGTTGGAAGATCTCTGTTCTCCTCTTTCAAATAAATAAATAAATCTTTAAAAATAAATAAAGGTTTATTTATTTTTATTTGAAAGAGGGAGATTTTCCTTTTACCATTTCACTTTCCGAAACAATGGGACTGGGCTAGACCAAAGGTAGGAGCCTGAACTCAATTCAGGTGTCCATGGTGAATGGTCAAGACCCGAGTGCTTGAGCCATTACCTACTACCTCCCAAAGTGTGCACAAGCTAGATGCTGGACTGGAAGCAGAGCTGGGTCTCTGAAGTTGAATGCAGGCATCCCAAGCAACATCTTAACCCACTATGCCAATCTCCTGTCCCTGGTGAAGATTTAAAGAGCTAGAAGACTCTGGTAATATGGTGTGAGCAAAGCCAGGCATAAATGTACCAAGATGATTAAAGGAAAATAGAACAAGTGAATAAGTTCTGCAGAGGGGCCCCGGCGGCATGGCCTAGTGGCTTAAGTCCTCGCCTTGAACATGCCAGGATCCTGTATGGGCGCCAGTTCTAATCCCGGCAGCTCCACTTCTGATCCAGCTCCCTGCTTGTGGCCTGGGGAAGCAGTCAAGGACGGCCCAATGCTTTGGGACCCTGCACCCATGTGGGAGACCTGGAGGGGGTTCCTGGCTCCTGGCTTCGGATCGGCACAGTACCGGCTGTTGCAACCACTTGGGCAATGAATCATCGGATGGAAGATCTTCCTCTCTATCACTCCTCCTCTCTTTGTATCTGACTTTGTAATAAAAATAAATAAATATTTTTTAAAAAAATTCTGCAGAGGGGTATATGCTAATGTTTGGGGACGGAGAGGAGGAGCATGGGGACCCGGCAGTCAGGGCTCCTAGTTGTGAAATGGAGGTCAGAGGCCTCTAAGGACAATGACAAATGCTGCCAAGAACAGGGGAGGGTGGCATATACACATTCCCCAGAGTGCCTCTTACACACTGGAAAAGGTCAGTGTACACCATCTATATAGGTTCCTTTTAGGTGGAGGCACAAGTGTGAAGGATCTGTGCCCTGCAGCAGGCCAGCTGCTGTGCTAGGACTAGAACTTGGTCCTGGCAGCCAGACCACACTGGTCCAAGGATTTGGCAGAGGTGAGGAGGGGAAAAGAGCTGAAAGCAGTATTTCAGGACCCTGGGCAGGGCTGGAATGATTCTTCAAATTCTGTGAGAAGACAGGGCAGACTGATGATTGGCTAAGGGGGACTGCTTCTGGGCTGCCCTGTCCAAACCTTTGGCCTCTCTGCTCCCAAGAGTGTCCACAGGAACTGGATTTCCACAGGAAGGGCTTGGAAGAAGCCAACTGCTGACAGGAGGGCTGTTTGGGTAGGCACAGCAGTGGTCCGCTTTTCAGCCCCAGGTGCCTACCAGGTCATAGGAGCAACTCTGCAGCTCTCCAGTCTCAAACCAAGACTTCTTCCAGTGACATGCCCAGGCCCAGTATGTGACTAGGAGCCACTCAACAGTCACTCCTGCCATAGTCCAGCTACAGGACGCTGAAGAACCAAACTACAAAGTTAGGAAGTGTAGCCCTTACCTCCATCGACATTTTTTCCTTAGGGTAATCCATTAATAACTAGTAAAGCCAATTACCTGGGTTGGAAACATAATAGCCACTTGGAAATCATTCGAGCGGGCAATTGGGCTCTCCAGACTTTTGAGGGGTGGGGACCAGGTGAAGGGCGCCAGCACAGGCACAGTCCCCTCTTAAGGAGGCCTCTGGCAGGCCCCTGACTGGTCACAGGCCTAAATTAGCGTCAAGGTAAATCAATAGAGAGAAGGGGGAGGAACCTGGAACTTTAATCCCTGCCACTCCCACAGCTCTGACCTCCCAGCAGGCAGGGCAGGATAGGGTGGCTGGAGAGGGGGGTTGCAGACTGTTCTCAGGGACTCCTGGTTTCCTCTCTTTGAGCCATTCACCCCTGGCCCTGTCACCAGCAGAGTTCCTTACTTATCATATGAGAGGCTGTCTTAATAGCCAGGACATGACACCTTTAAACATCTTTCCAAAACCTGCCCTAACTCCTTGACTAACTGCTGTGAAGTGGGGAAGAACGGGGGAGGCTCTTGCTGGCACTTACAGGGACCTGAGAATTTAATCAAATCTAACATTCAGTTTAAAAAAAAATTCCAAGCAAGCAGAACTGAGAGGCAGGTCCTGTTGGGGGAACACTCACCAGGACTCACCCTCCAACTACAGTGCCTGCCAACGCTCTGAGGGGTAGGCTGACTGGGGCTACAGTGCTACACCACCTCCACCACACACACAGCTACACCTGTCCCCAGCACGCCCCTCCATTCCTATGAGGCAAAAACTGCAGACCAGTCACGTCCAAAGTCAGAAGATTTCAAAGGGTACATGCAAGTGCAGTCTCCCCAGAGTGTCCAACTGAGATGAGGAGCTGAAGGAGGCAAGGCATCCCAACTCCGGAACACTTGCAGAATGTACCATGGCCCATGAGGCAGAGACAATTAACCCCACTGAACACAAAGGGAACATGAAGCCACACAACGAGGCTTCTGTGAACTGACTCCTAGTGCAGCAGGCATACATGGGACCTGTTGCCTACATAGAGATTTTCTTGAGAAACACCAGATACATTGCTTTGAAAAGGGACCAGCGGGGGCCCGGCGGCGTGGCCTAGTGGCTAAAGTCCTCGCCTTGAAAGCCCCGGGATCCCATAAGGGCGCCGGTTCTAATCCCGGCAGCTCCACTTCCCATCCAGCTCTCTGCTTGTGGCCTGGGAAAGCAGCTGAGGACGGCCCAATGCATTGGGACCCTGCACCCACATGGGAGACCCGGAAGAGGTGCCAGGTTCCCGGCATCGGATTGGCGCGCACCGGCCCTTTGCGGCTCACTTGGGGAGTGAAACATCGGATGGAAGATCTTCCTCTCTGTCTCTCCTCCTCTCTGTATATCCAGCTTTCCAATAATAATAAAATCTTTAAAAAAAAAAAAAAGAAAGAAAAGGGACCAGCGGGCTGTGATTTATCACAGATAGCTGCGCCACCCTCATCCAATCTTTGTGGCACCCAAACCTAACACTGCACTTCTAGGGTACTGGGCTGCTGTCTTCTAGTCTCTGCCCTCAGCTAAGCAGGTCACAGTTCTCAGCAGACACTGGGAGGACAAGTAAACATAAATAGCCCTAAGGACTACTCCTGATTTCCCTCTCAGAAGGGAAATCATTGAAAATTATTGAAAGGCCAGCTTTGGCTCCCACTCCCAACTCCTCAGCAATGGTCCAGGGATGAAAATGCCAAACCTATGCTGGACAGGCAGGGGCAGGAGCTAGTGTCCTGCAGTAGGACCACCCTTCCTTTGAGTCCCTACCATATTCAAGGACCCAATGTACATTGTATCTATCTTTGAGAGCATGAACCGGCTCCCATGTATTCCAGCCTGGGGAAAGAATGGCATGGGCCTTCCCAAGCTCATAGCCAGTATGGCTGAGAAAGCTGTTATGGGTCATTGAGTCAGCTGCTTTCTCTTTTTTATTGGAAAGGCAGATACAAAGAGAGGAGGAGAGACAGAGAGGAAACTCTTCCGTCCGATGATTCAATCCCCAAGTATTCACAACAGCCAGAGCAGAGCCGATCAGAAGCCAGGAGCTTCTTCTGGGTCTCCCACACAGGTGCAGGGTCCCAAGGCCTTGGGCCATCCTTGACTGCCTTCCCAGGCCACAAACAGGGAGCTGGATGGGAAGTGGGGCTGCTGGGATAGTAGCCAGCACCCATGTGGGATCCCGGTGCTTACAAAGCAAGGACTTTAACCAGTAGGCTACTATGCCAGGCCCTGCTTTTCTCTTTTTTAACTTAAAAGAGAAAAAGATCTTTCATCCACTAGTTCATCCCTACCAATCCCACCAGATGCCCACATCAGGACTGGAGCAAGCTGGAGTCAAGATCAAGGGACTCCATCCAGGTCTCCCAAGTGAATGGGAGGGACAGTAACTAGTACTTGGGCCATCATTTGTCATCTCCAAGGGTATGCTTTAGCAGGAAGCTGGAATCGCAAGTGGAGTTGGGACTTGAACCCAAGAAATCTGCTGTGGGTTGCTGGTGTCCCAAAACAGTGGCGTGCTGCACCGAAGGCCTACCCCTCCAGCTCCCACTTCTTCAAAGTACAATTCCTAGACCACCAAAGGCTCAATCCTCAGTGAAGCACAGCACAAGCACACAGCACAAGTACCCAATGTTGGGGAGAACGGTAAGTCCTATAAATGCAAACCATGACCAGATATAAGACCAACAATGCCTAAAAGTTATCATCAGCATGCACACACACACTGCCTCAACCGGAGGATCCAAAGGTGCTGTGCTGTCAGCTCTGCTTTTTCTGAATCACAAAGTCCTTCTCAAAGCTAGTCTTACAATTTACCCCCTGTCCCAGACTTGTCAAGATCTTCAACCTATCCTACTTGCTCCCTGCTCTAGCTCAGGTAAGCCTGGCATCACCGAGACTGTCACCAAGGTCAAATGCCAACAGACAGAGCAGCCCTCACATCAGAGAAAGATGCCCAGAGATTTAGGGGTGGTATACCTAAGCTGTAGAATAGAAGACAACATGGAAAAGAGAGATTGAGAAAGAGCAATGAGCTGGGCATAGGTAGGTTGAAAGGCAGTTGAATGCAGCCTGCTTCAGGCCTCTTGGCACTTGCTTAGCATGTTCCCCCACTGAGCATGTTCCCACCTAACCTTCACAACCCTAGGCAGCAAGTACTACTCTCCTGAAGTCATTGACAGGGAAACTGAGACCAACCAAAGTAGTGCCATTTGCTGTGGTTCACAGGTGGCACCCAGTGGAACTGGAATGAAACCCAGTCAGTCCCATGAACTCTCCTCCAGGCTGCAAGCCCAATTCCTGTCTCTTCCCCAGCACTGCACATAATGACCAACACAGGCTGAAAACTTGAGCCTTATTAAATGAATGAATTAATGACTCAACAACGAAAAAACGACCCCACCTGGAAGAAGCAAACAGCAACCAAGTGGCTCTAGGCGGGGTAACAGGCAGGGCGTGCTCAGCAGCTGTGCCCCATGGCTGGCCTGGAGCCGCCCAGCTGGCCAGGGTCCCAGCAGTTTCAGAGCCCGAGCTGACACACTTTGGCAAGGGAGGCCACCAGAGCTGTCACATCATTCAACAACATGCCCATCAAGTGTATTCAGTTCTCTTCAACCCGCATTGGCATTTTAATTACTGTTGGGTAAACTAATTTGTACAAATGAAGCCTGGGCTGCCTAATAGAATATGCAAGCTCTCTGACCTCTGACAGGCACTGACACGAGATACAAAGGCAGCTGAGGAAGGCTTTTTATCTGAACCTTATTACTCTCTATTACTCCAATTAGTCAGGCTCCAGTGCTCCTAATTGGAGGAAAAATTGCAATTAAATCAATTTTTGATGGGCTGCAAGTGGGCTCCTGAACCGCCTTGCTTGTGAAACACTGATATTATAGCAGCAAAGGTCACAGGCTTTATCGGCAGGCACCTGGGCCACCCCTCCCCAATTTCCCTCGGCCCCCTCCTTAAATACTTCAAGAACCCCCCCACACTGCCCCTCCATTGGCTGGGCTGGCAGGGCTGGAAAGGAGGGAGTCATTAGAACATGTCCGGTCTCATTGCTGCCGCCACCATCTGCTAACCTCCACCACCGACATCATTATAGTGGGCAAGTCCCAAAGCATGAATACAGTGCGAAGGTCACACAAACTCACCCAGGGAGGGGAAGCCGGGCGCGGCGGCTGCAGTGGCCACACTGGCAGGGAGGGCCTGACGGAGTGGGAACAGGAGGCCAGCAGGAGTTAGTAGAGGGAAAGGCACAAGCAGGGAAGGCAGATAGGCAAAGTGGCCAGTGCGGCAACCTGGGACCCAAAAGGCTAGGAAAGTAGGTATGTTTGGAAAGGCGGGAAAAGACAAAAATCTGGTTCTCTCTCCAGCAAATTCCCCACCTTGTAGCTGGGGAAACACCTATCTGAATGCCATGCCTGGAACTAGAAGGGCAAAAGCCACATCCATATGGGGGGACAGGAGCACACTGCTGGGGCTGCTTCCACAGTGGTGGTGGTGGGTCTGGGAGGGGGTCCCTAGAACCAAAGTGGTAAGACCAGGGAAGAGAAACGAAATACAGCCTGGTCCATCAAGCTAAGGATCAGAACAAAAGGCCTATCTCAAGCTTGAGCAAATAAAGTGCAAGGCAAGTAAGAAGCTGCATTTTACGTAATACAGGGCCTACTCTTGCCTCCAAGACATGGAACAGACAAAAAATAGAAATACAGACATCTGGCTAATAAGCCTTGGGACCCTGCACCCATGTGGGAGACCAGGAGGAAGTTCCTGGCTCCTGGCTCCTGGCTTTGGCTCAGCTCCAGCTGTTACGGCTGCTGGGGAAGTGAATCATCAGAAGGAAGATCCTCCTTACTGTATATCTGACTTTCCAATAAAAAATAAGCCTTTAAAAAAAAATTGGAGGGGCCCGGCGGCGTGGCCTAGCAGCTAAAGTCCTTGCCTTGAACACCCCGGGATCCCATATGGGCGCCGGTTCTAATCCCGGCAGCTCCACTTCCCATCCAGCTCCCTGCTTGTGGCCTGGGAAAGCAGTTGAGGACGGCCCAAAGCTTTGGGACCCTGCACGCATGTGGGAGAACCGGAGGAGGTTCCTGGTCCCTGGCATTGGATCGGTGCAGCACCAGCCCGTTGCGGCTCACTTGGGGAGTGAAACATCGGATGGAAGATCTTCCTCTCTGTCTCTCCTCCTCTCTGTATATCTGACTTTGTAAAAAAAAATAAATAAATAAATCTTTAAAAAAAAAATTGGAGGAGGGGAAAAACAACAGGGCTTTCTATCTTTTAAAAGGGAAAAGTATTGTTGACTTTTTTTTTTTTTAAGATTTTTTTTTTTAAGATTGGAAGTGGAGCCACCGGGATTAGAACCGGCGGCCATATAGGATCTTGGTGCGTTCAAGGCGAGGACTTTAGCCGCTAGGCCACAGCACCAGGCCTGACATTTTTTAAATAACATAATTCATTAGATTTTATTTTTACTGGAAACTCAGATATACAGAGAAGAAGATCTTCCATCTGATGGTTCACTCTCCAAGTAGCCACAACAGCCGGAGCTGAGCCGATCCAAAGCCAGGAGCCCAGAGCCTCCTCCTGGTCTCCCACGTGGGTGCAGGGTCCCAAGGCTTTGGGCAGCTCTTGACTGCTTTCCCGGGCTACTGCTTTCCCAGGCTACAAGCTGGATGGGAAGTAGGGTTGTCAGGATTAGAACTGGTACCCATATGGGATCCTGGCGCGTGCAGGATGAGGACTTTTGCCGCTAGGCTACCATGCTGGGCCTACTGTTGACATTTTACAGGTGAAAACATGATAAGCCATTCTTATCCATGGCTGTCATGAGGGTAAGAGTAGGCAGACCTGACCGTGAACTACCTGCTAGCACCAGCAGTGACAGCTCTGGCACATGTTGTGCGGAAGTGTTGAAATTGGTAGTCCAAAGTCAAGTTTGGGAGTTAGTGATCAGAAAAGATGTGCTAAACTGCCCTTTGCTTCCAACTTGGCACTGTCCAGAGGAGAGTAAGGTTGACTCCTAACTCCCACAAGTTGCAGAGGCTGGAACAGCTCTCCTAACTAATGGTTGCTGTGGTAACCAGAGGAGGTTGCTTTGAGCCCAGTACAACACTCTGACCTCAGGTTGCAACCCAGAAGCGACAGCAGAATTCTGATGCACCCCTCAGGCAATGGGGTCAGTACTGTACCAATGATGGACACAAACCAATATTCTCTACCAAATAAGGGCCAAAGTGACCCCTGCTTCAGATTCCATGTCAGGGGGGTTTAAAACTCCCTTACATGTCTCTTCCTGGCTCTTCTTCATCTGTATCTCTCTCCGTCACATCTGTCTTTCCACTACATGGGGAAGGGAAGCTTCCCTGGAATAAAGGCCATCTAAATTCTTTTTTCTTTTTAAAGGTTTATTTATTTTCATTGGAAAGGCAGATATACAGAGAGAAGGAGAGACAGAGAGGAAGATTTTCCGTCCGATGATTCACTCCCCAAGTGACAGCAACGGCCAATGCTGCGCCAATCCAAAGCCAGGAGCCAGGAACCCCCTCTAGGTCTCCCATGTGGGTGCAGGGTCCCAAAGCTTTGGGCCATCCTCGAATGCTTTCCCAGGCCACAAGCAGGGAGCTGGATGGGAAGTGGAGCTGCCAGGATTAGAACCGGCATCCGTATGGGATCCTGGCACATTCAAGGCGAGGACTTTAGCTGCTAGGCCACCTCGCTGGGCCCTAAATTCTTTTCTATACATGGCTGATGTGTTCCTTTCCTTTTGGTCAGCAAATCTTACACTCATTCTACACATGTGTACATTTATACACACACAGCCTCTCAGCCAACTTGCACCAGCACAGGAGGGCACGAGTGGCACCTAGAAGGTCAGGCCAGGCTCTGGATAACATATCCAGAGGCTGTAACTCTTTTTTTTTTTTAGATTTATTCATTTTATTACAGCCAGATATACAGAGAGGAGGAGAGACAGAGAGGAAGATCTTCCATCCGATGATTCACTCCCCAAGTGAGCCGCAACGGGCCAGTGCTGCGCCAATCCGATGCCGGGAACCAGGAACCTCTTCCAGGTCTCCCACGCGGGTGCAGGGTCCCAAAGCTTTGGGCCGTCCTCGACTGCTTTCCCAGGCCACAAGCAGGGAGCTGGACGAGAAGTGGAGCTGCCGGGATTAGAACCGGCACCCATATGGGATCCCAGGGCTTTCAAGGCGAGGACTTTAGCCGCTAGGCCACACCGCCGGGCCCCAGAGGCTGTAACTCTTTATTTCTTACCCAGCTCCCACTACAATTCCACACACCCTGCTGCCTCAAACAGGAGTGCAGTCCTACAGAAATGCTGATAGAGAAACAAAAGGCTTGTTTTCCATGTTGGCCAGCAAGACAAAGACCTAAGAACCTGACCCAGATGAGACTGGAGGCAGCCCGAGGCAGGAGCTGCTCTTCCAAGGGACTCAATGCATTTAAGACTCAAACTTAGAAACTTGAGCAGTGAAAGAACCAAAGTAACTGGGGATGGGTAGGTATCAAAATTAGGAAAAGCAAAACCCACACCTTACAGCACAGTGAACAGCATGTGTTCATTCAATGCACTGAGTTAACCAAGCTGTGCTGGGAGCTGCAGGGCAGAGGGGTTTCTAGGCTAGATTCTCTGTCTATGTGACCCTAATCATGAGTGCTTGCTCCTGAAAGGAATGCTGGCGCTGGGTCCCAGTGCTAAAATAAAGTGACTGGATCAGACTTCCCAAGAAATGACAACCCAAGTTCACAAAATACCTGAGGCATGGGAGAAGACAGGTTTACACATGGCTGGTGCTCAAACAACGTAACTCCACATGGAAAATCCCAAGTAAGTACAAAGCCACAGGATGACAGGCCAGGAGATACAGAGCAATGGACCCAAATAAAGAATCTAGAGGGTCAGCACTGTGGCTTAGTAGGCTAAGCTTCCTTCTATAGCACTGGCATCCCATATGGGTGTTAGATTGAATCCTGGCTACTCCATTTCTGATTCAACTCCCTACTTATGGCCTAGGAAAGCAGCAGAAGATGGCTCCAGGTCTGGGGCCTCTGCACCCATGTGGGAGACCTTGAGAAGGCTTGTGGGTCCTGGCTTCAGATCGGTTCAGCATGAACCACTGCAACCATCTGGGGAGTGAACAGGAAAGGAAGATATTCTCTCTCTCTTCTTCTCTCTATTCTTCGTTCCTCCTTTTAAATCTTGAAAAAAATATATAAAGAATCTAAAGCTACAGGATGTTCACAATCAGATCATAAGTGGGCCTTTAAAAATATTTATTTGTTTGTTTTACCTGGAAGGTGGGGACTGAGGAGAAAGGATAGAAGGAAATCTCTTATCTGTTGTTCCCTCCCCAGATACGAACAACAGTCAAGACTAGACCAGGCCAAACAAGGAGCCATGAACTCAATCTGGATCTCCCATGTGGGTGGCAGGGACCCCAAGCCATTCAACCATCACCTGCAGCCCCCCACCCCTAGGCATTCCAATATGAGACACAGGTGTCTCAAGTAGCATGTTAATCACTCACCAAACATTTGCTTGCTAAGCATAGCCTTTAAAGAGTGGACAGAGGCCAGCGTGTGACTTGGCAGTGAAGATGCTGCAGACTCCCATTTCCCTGGGTTATAGTCCCCGCTCTGCATCCTGGTTTCAGCTTCCTACTCTGTGCACCCTGGGGTGCAGCAGGAGATTGCTCAAGGGATTTTGCTCCTGCCACACCTGTGGGGGAACTAGATTCAGTTCCCAGTTCTGACCATTGTGGGCATTTGATCAGGGAATCAGGGGATGGAAGTTCTGTCTCTTCCCTGCTTCTCTCTCTCAAACCTTTACAAATAAAGAAAATGGAAAAGTAAGTGAACCAATACAGATTTTCAAAATAAAAATTAGAGCCATAACTCTAGATAGCTAGAGATAAACATTTTCAAAACTACTTGAAAAAGCATGAAAATGTAAGAAGAAAATAAAGGTTTCATATTAGGAAGACATTCCTCAAACACAAAACGTTAAAGCCACAAAGTTATAGGGACAGAACTAACCTACAAATACCAAAACTTCCACACAAAAGAAGCTAGCATACAGGCTGGAAGAAATTTATATGTACCTCAGATACATGATGGAAATAATATGGACATAATAGCATTGCCCACCTCCCTATCCCCCTGAACCTTTTTTTTTTTCTTCTCTTTCTTGATTTTCCTTCAACTATAGTTAACTATGTAAAGATTGTCAACAACAATACAATAAAATGGATTATAAAAAAAAAAAATTTATATGTAAATATATACGAAATTATATCCATATATAAACAACTAAAACCTTGACATCGAGAATACACAAAGAGATCCTATTAATCACAAAGAAAAAAGGACATAAAGAAACAAAAGTTTGGAAAAGCAACTTACGGAAGAAATACAACAGCTAAAAGCATAAATTAACATTAACCCCCCAGGAATCAAAGAACTGTTATCTGGAAAAACAACAGAAGTGATTATAAACATAATATTTACTATGTGCCAGGTGCTAATCTAAGTATTTTTCATGAATTATTTCATTTAACTCTCAAAACATATTTCCTACACATTTGATAAGTTTCTAGCTATAAAAATGGTGTTGTGACTACATTTTTATGTATTTATTTTTAAAAGATTTATTTTATTTCAAAAGTTGAGAAAGGGAGAAACAGCTCTCCCATTTGCTGCTTCATTTCCCAAATGGCTCCAACTGCCAGGCTTGGCCAAATGAAGCTAGGAGCTTCCTCCAGGTCTCCCTGGCAGGACCTCAACACTTGGGCCACCTTCTACTGTTTTTCCCAGACCATTAGCAGTTGGTGCAGCATCTAGTACATGAACTGATGCCCCTATGGGATGCAGGCAGTGCAGGTGGTAGCTTCACTTGCTATGCCACAGCACATTACATTTTTAAAAAATACTTATTTATTTTTATTGCAAAGTCAGATATACAGAGAGGAAGAGACAGAGGAATATCTTCTGTGACCGCAACGGCCAGTGCTGCATTGATCTGAAGCCAGGAGCCAGGAACTTCCTCCAGGTTTCCCACGCGGGTGCAGCGTCACAAGGCTTTGGGCCGTCCTTGAATGCTTTCCCAGGCCACAAGCAGGAAGCTGGATGGGATTAGAACCGGTGCCGAATTGAGATCCTGGCACATTCAAGGGGAGGACTTTAGCCACTAGGCCACACCGCTGTGCCCCAAGTACATTACATTTTTTAAATGCTAAATATTTATGGATGAAAATATATGTCTGATATCTGCTTTAAAATAATATGGACAAGGGCCCAGCGGCACCGTGGCCTAGCGGCTAAAGTACTCGCCTTGAAAGCCCTGGGATCCCATATGGGCGCTGGTTCTAATCCCGGCAGCTCCACTTCCCATTCAGCTCCTTGCTTGTGGCCTGGGAAAGCAGTCGAGGATGGCCCAAAGCTTTAGGACCCTGCACCCGCGTGGGAGACCTGGAAGAGGTTCCAGGTTCCCGGCATCGGATTGGCGCAGCACCGGCCCATTGCGGCTCACTTGGGGATTGAATCATTGGATGGAAGATCTTCCTCTCTGTCTCTCCTCCTCTCTGTATATCCGGCTTTCCAATAATAATAAAATCTTTAAAAAAAAAATAAATAATATGGACAAGGGTTGGTAATTATTCTTGTTTTATATAACATGGTATTTCCCACAATACTGCTTTTTAAGTCACTCTGAGGTGTGTACTACTAATATCACCACATTTTCATAGATGAGAAAATCAGGGAACAAAGAGGCTAAGTAACTCATCAATGTCACACAGTTAGCAGGAGACTCATGATTTGGCCAGAGCCAGTTGGACTCTAAAGTACATCTCTTGATATCTATTCTATACGGTTTTTTTTTTAAACCCATCAGAGTGGCAGTATCAGGGCTGGTGCCATGACACAGCAAGTTAAACCTCCCTCTGCTGCCATCCCATCACCTTGAATCCTGGCTGCACCACTTCCCATGCAGCTCCCTGCTTATGGCCTGGGGAAGTAGCAGAGGATGGCCAAAGTGCTTGGGCTTCTGCACCCATGTGGGAGATCCGGAAGAGGATCCAGGCTTCACACGGGTCCAGCTCCAGCCATTGCAGCCATTTGGGGAGTGAACCAGCAGATGGAAAATTTGTCTCCTCTCTCTTGTAATTCTGCCTTTCAAATTAAAATAAATAAAGTTTAGGGCCTGGCGGTGGCCTAGCTGCTAAAGTATTCACCTTGAGTACGCCAGGATCCCATATGGGCACTGGTTCTAATCCCAGCAGCCCTGCTTCCCATCCGGCTCCCTGCATGTGGCCTGGGAAAGCAGTCGATGATGGCCCAAAGCCTTGGGACCCTGTACCCGTGTGGGAGATCCGGAAGAGACTCCTGGCTCATGGCTTCAGATTGGCTCAGCTGCAGCCATTGCAGCCATTTGGGGAGTAAACCATCGGACGGAAGATCTTCCTCTGACTCTCCTCCTCTCTGTATATCTGACTTTCCAATAAAAATAAATAAATCCTTTTTTAAAAAGTTTAAAAATAATCAAAAGTGGCAAGATTTTTCAAAAGCAGGCTGTTACTCAGTACTCCGAAGTGTAAGAGGAGACACTGAACACTGTGAACATATACTCTGACACTGTATCTACAACCTAGATGCAATCAGGAAGCACCTAAACATTAGGACATTCACCCCCTACTCCTGAATTCAACATGACCTTTGTAAATGTCTTCCCTAGAGAAATACCTGACCAGATGCACAAATAGACAAGTACACAGATGCTCCCTAAAGGATGGTTTATAAAAGCAAAGTCCTGGGGCCTGGCACTATGGCACAGCATGTTTAGCCAATGGCTGTAGCACCAACCTCCCATATGGGTGCTAGTTCAAGTCTCACCTGTTCTACTTCTGGTCCAACTCTCTGCTAATGCACCCAGGAAAGCATAAGATGGTTCAAATCCGGGCTTGGCGGCGTGGCCTGGTGGCTAAGGTCCTCGCCTTGATCCCATATGGCCGCTGGTTCTGGTCCCGGCGGCTCCACTTCCTCTCTGTCTCTCCTCCTCTCAGTATATCTGACTTTGTAATAAAAATAAAATAAATCTTTAAAAAAAAAAAAAAAAAAAAAAAAAAAGATGGTTCAAATCCTTGGGCCCAGTACCCAAGTGGGGGACTTAGAAGAAGATATAGAAGATATTTCCTGTCACCAAGAGGAAACAAACAAAAAGCTGGAAGCAGAGCGGAATCAGGCTAAAAAAAAAAAAGTATTCAAGAATTTAAAGACACAGTTAAAAGACCAAATATAAGAGTTATGGGAGTCCCAGAAGGTGGAGAAAGAGAAGCTGGGTTTACAGATGTATTTCATGAAATAATAAGGGATAATTTCCCTAATCTAGAGAAAGAATTGGGAAACAACATCCAGGAGGGGAACAGAACTCCCAACAGTTTTGACCAAAAGTGATCTTCACCACGACACATGATAATCAACTCTCTTCAATCAAACATAAGGAAAAGATCCTTAAATGTGTACATGAAAAAAAATCAACTGACATATAAAAGGAATAGCGCCCACCAAAACCAAAGGCACATGCGAAGAACATCCCAGTAAAATAACAACAGAAGAGTAAATCAATGAACAACCCATTGCTAAAGTTACAGGACCAAATTACCACCCATTCACATTAACCCTGAATGTAAATGGCTTAAATTCATCATTCAAACATCACAGATTAGTAGACTGGATTAATCGCTTCTCGGCCTTTTGGCTAAGATCAAGTGTAGTAGACTGGATTAAAAAACAAAACCCATCTGTTTGTTGCCTACAGGAGACACATTTCACAAAGATCAGCAGAAACTATATATCATGGATTTTGATTTTTTTTTTGTTAGTTTCACCTCTTCAAAACACTTTCTTCTCATTAAATTCTTCAATGACAGGGCCCAGTACGGTAGCATAATAATTACGGTCCTCGCCTTGAACACGCCGGGATCCCATATGGGCACCAGTTCTAATCCCGGCAGCTCCACTTCCCATCCAGCTCCCTGCTTGTGACCTGAGAAAGCAGTCAAGGACGGCCCAAAGCCTTGGGACCCTGCACTGTGTGGGAGACCCGGAAAGAAGTTCCCGGCATCGGCTTCGGATCGGCGCAGGATTGGTGCAACACTGGCCATTGCAGCCACTTGGGGAGTGAATCATCGGACGGAAGATCTTCCTCTCTGTCTCTCCTCCTCTCTGTACATCTGCCTTTCCAACAAAACAAACAAATCTTTAAAAAAATGAATTAAAAAAATCTTCAATGACTCATAGATCATACAGTAGCATCATTTTCTTTAAGGTTCTTGACTTTCATTTCTTCAGCAACACATTAGTCATTCAGTAGCATGTTATTTAACTTCATGGTGTTGTTAATTTTTTTTTTTCTTTCTGTTGATTTTGGTTTGTGGTTTTTCATTTAAGGGGATGTTTAGTCACTGTGTAATGGAGACTATCATCTCTAGCAGCAGGTAATTTAAATTCATGGCATTGTAAATTTCTATTTTTCTTCCTGCTGTTGATTTTGTATTGTGGCTTTTCATTTAAGGGGATGCATAGTAACTGTGTAATGGAGAGTATCATATCCAGATGTGAGGATACAATGCAGTATGCATCTCTGCTTCCAGACAAAGATGGACTCCCAATGAAACTGTTTACTGTATCTTGATAATAGGATGCTGGACTTTCAGCCATTGTCCATGCCTATAATGATGGACATATGACTGTGTATGAAGAACTATACGTTAGTAATGATATAGGAGAACTCAGTGAGGGAGGATGGAATTGGGAAGGGGCTAAGGGAAATCCCAGGGCCTATGGAACTGTACCATAAAATGATAATAAGAAGTAAAATTAAAAAAAAAGATGATGTTGGCTTCATCCTGGTCCAAATCCCAGTTGTTGTAGCTATTTGAGGATTGAACCAGTGGATAGATGATCTTCCTCTTTCCTCTCTCCTCTCTCTCTGCCTTTCAAATAAATAATTAACAAGCATGCAAAACAGGCATATAATTGTCCAAGTACTTGGATCTCTGCTACCCATGTAGGAAATTCAGATGGTGTTCTGGTATCTTGCATCGACCTGGCCTTGCCCCAGCTGATGCATTTGGGAAATGAACCAGCAGATGGAAGAGCTAGCTCTCACACTTGCTCTCTCTCTTGAGCTCTCTTACTCTGTCTTTCAAATAAATAAAAATGAATGAGTAATTATAACAATAATAATAATACAAGTGAGAAAGGAATTTATTAAAAATATAAGTAAATGCGATTCTGAACATTGCACGAATCTCTCGGGGTGTTTGCTCTTCCTGGACCTAAGAGAACCCTCACCTAGCTGCTTGCTGAGTTGCACAGGCCAGAACCGTGGCTCGGAGGTGCTCCCCCTGGACTGCTCTTGTAACAGGTGAAGCCCATTAGAGGCTAATCCTGGGCAAACCCAAAGCAGATAACTGCAGATACCTGTGTTCAAATGACTGCTGCTGCAGCAGCTGATCAAGCCTAAAGCACAAAACTGTACTGCCAACTTCAAAAAGAACCCATTTTTTTTCCCTCTAGGCTGGTCCATTTTGGCCTCATGGTGGTCGTCAGCCCCAAGACCTAAGTCATCAGGCTGTTACCAGCCTATCCTGGGCATGGCTGGCAGCTACTGGGAGACAGGTCAGACAACCTCTGGTGTTTTTTCAGATTTGCTAAAGAACATAAGTGGCTGGCATTTGGATAAGGGCATAGCGTAGGAAGATGACAAGAACCATTAAGGCCAACGTGGCTCCACAAACAAACCAAGAGGATAGCTTGACTAGAGAGCTGCTCAGATAAGCCAGACATAAACTCCACAAGTTTATTTTAAAATTTGATTCTTTCTAAACAAACCTAAAGTTACAAAACACAGAGGACCTTGAGTCTTAGGCTCGGTTCAGATTTAGTCAAGAGCATTAAGTGTTTATAAGGCCCACAGGGAAGACAGATGAGGATAGGACAGAGAAATGTGTGACCTCCATGATCCAGGGCCTGGCAGTCCTGACCCAGGCTCACATCTAGGCCCAGAGCAGCAGAGTGCCCTACAAACTGGCGAGCTCTTATTTGCATTCTCAGTATTCCCCAAGCACCAATCTGGGGCATCTTCTTAGGGCAAGCATCAATGCACAATCAAGGCTTTCTAGAAAACTGTTCCTCTCAGAGGAAACAAGGAGCCAGAAAGCCTATCCACACTGTTCATCACATTTTTATATGGCCTTCCTCACCCAGTAGTCTCACAAGTGTGTTAGGTCTCAAAGTGAGAAGCCTTGATGAGCAAATAATGAAAAAGGGTCCCATGGTGACAGCTAGCAAGCTAGAAAAGGGACACAGAGAACATGCACTGTTGACTGAGGGGTTCCCCACCACTTCTGCATCCTCAAACAACTCCCCTTCCATCAAAACAGATGGAGCAGGAATAAGACTCCATATATTCCTTACTTTAGTCTTACTGTTGTGGCAGTTTCCACCATTACTTTGAAGGCTATGAGACTGACAGACCACTATAGGCTAAAGAAGTAAGAACCAGGGACAGTGTGTGGCACAGCAGAACAGGTTAAGCTACTGCCTGCAATACTGGTACCCCATATCAGGTTCAAGTCACAGCTGCTTCACTCTGATCCAGCTCCTTGCTAATGAGTCTGGGAAAGCAAAAGAAGATGGTTCAAGTAGTTGAGTTCCTGGCTTCCGTCTGGTCAAGCCCCAAACATTATCACCAAGCAGCCAGTCATTTTCCTCTGGAGGAGCGTGGCCAGATCAAGCCTATGCTGTCCCCAGATTTAGCTCCAGTGTCTCTGCTTGGAGAGTTGGTGGGCCACTGTTCATTCATCCAACCCCATGTTCTGCAACCAGGTTCTCTCCCCTGTGAATCTCACGTTAGGAAGAAGACAGGTTTTCCTAAAGGAACCATCAACAGCTTCCAGAGTAGGAACCTTAACTTGCTATCTAGGAATGGGTGAGAAGGAGGGGGTTAAAAGCTGTTGACTCTTTGTAAAATAGTTGCAGGGTCTCTGAGCTCAGTCACCTTCACAAAGACACTTTGGGACTAGGCAACAGAGTATTACATGCAAATAGTCAACACGTGTTGTTCTATGTGCTCTACACTCTCCCTCCACACATGTTAGTCCTGAGACAGCTGCCATGTTCTTAACGGATTCTCCTTTCCTGGCTTCAACTAATCAAGGGAAAAGCAGAGGATCCAAGGTGGGCCAATGAGTCTTTGCCCAGTATCTTTGGAAGCCACTCACTTTCTTCAACTTAAGCAATGAGTTGCCAAACTCATGAGCTCTCTCTCTTTTTTTTTTTTAAGATTTATTTATTTTTATTAAAAAGTCAGATATACACAGAGGAGGAGAGACAGAGAGGAAGATCTTCCGTCCGATGATTCACTCCCCAAGTGTGCCGCAACGGGCTGGTGCGCACCGATCCGAAGCCGGGAACCTGGAACCTCTTCCAGGTCTCCCACATGGGTGCAGTGTCCCAATGCATTGGGCTGTCCTCGACTGCTTTCCCAGGCCACAAGCAGGGAGCTGGATGGGAAGTGGAGCTGCCGGGATTAGAACCAGTGCCCATATGGGATCCCGGGGCTTTCAAGGCGAGGACTTTAGCCACTAGGCCACGGTGCCGGGCCCCTCATGAGCTCTCATACCCTGATGGAGTAAGCTGGTCTGCTAGAAAAATGGAAGGAGCTGAGATCCAGGAGGAAACTGGAATAAGGGGCCCAGAAGGCTAATGTCCCTGCACCACTTGTAGCCTCTGGGTCCTGCTATCCCTACCACACTTGAGTTTTTTTGGTAAGAATTTAGCTTTTCCCTTGGATTTCATGAACTGTTTTCATTTAGTTCCAGTCTTGTTCATTTGAATCTGTTTTCTGTCACTTATAACCAGCTTGTCCTGACCACCAACCCTGTCTGTTCAGTAGCTGCCAGGCTTCTCTCCCAAGTGGATGCTCTGAGAGATGAACACAGGCATCCACTGGACACCTGGTGGCCCAACTCAGAATAGACCTTTCAACCATAAAATCAACAGCCAGTGGATCTGCTATGAGAGCAGATGGAACACAGCAGCTGAAGCTGTCCTGGAACTCAGACAGGAGATCTATGTTCTTTTGTACCTATATCCAAGAAGAATGCTAGGAAAAGCCCATCTGCCTCCTCCTAGCAGCGCTGGGGGGGGGGGGGTGGTCTGGACCAGGCAGATAGCAACTGAGGGTGTAGCAGTTCCTACAGGACAAGCCCTGGCCTGTAGAGATTTGGCACCTGAATCCCTCTTCTGGAATGATTCAAAGTTCTCCCAACCACAAAGCTCACCCAGATGGCACGTGGCACATGACACATCAGGTTCTTCTGCTCCTTATGACCACCATGAGAACATGAGAGAGCAAACAAATTTAAGGATATTTCCCAGGTATTCATCTGACTAGAAATGACATCATATGCAAAGCAATGGAGACAATGATGGAAAATAGAGGGATTGATCTTACTATCTTCCCTATTTGTATATTTTTTCAGAATTTTTCAAACTAAAGCTAAAAAAAATTCATGGGCACTATTAAAACCAACTGTGATTTTTATTTACAACCCCAAGCAACTCCTTTGCTACAATGTCTTAAAAAAAATCTGACTATATGAGAAAACTTGAATATTCTACTTCTTAATTCCAAACACAGAAGCGGAGCCAAGCAGAAAACCCAAACACACATAAAATTTTGTTTTTCTTAAAAAACAAGAAACAAAACACACATCTAAAGGAGTCCTCCAAAACTTTCTTTTATAAAATAAACCTGGCCCTAAATTAGATAAATACTGGATGCCATAAGTCAGAAATTAGGTATAAGGAGACCAAAGTCCATTATTGAAGATCATTTCCAGATAATAAATATACTAAGTGATGTTGACACACCCAAATGGATGTATGCATGTGCACTTAGGTGTCAGCCACATTAACACTCTGGAGCAGAAGCCTATGAGCTGCAGGTTCCACTTCAGAACGCGGCCACACAGTCTCTGTGTGGAGCTGCCACAGGATCAGTCCCCTCCAGATCCTCTCCAAGCTCCACCGCCCCTCCATGACCTCCAGATTCCAAGCGCTCCCTGCTTTGCATAAAACCTCACTTTGTCAACAGTCAACAGTTCTCACCTCCCTACTGTCAACCTGTAAGAACCAACTTCTATCCAATAAGGCCCCTTGGTAGGTAAATAACTTGCCCTATTTGGTTTCTGGGAAAAATCTATCCCTCGATGTTTAATTTCATCTTTTTGGAACACCAGAAAAAAGGCCACACACATCATGAGCCCCAGGGAAGTGTTGGAGCCAGCACAGTGCCTGACTCGATGCCATACCCACCATCAGGGTAGTGTCACCAGCTCTCCTCTGGAATGCCAAGATGCAGAGCAGGGGAAGGTGGGGGTCTATGCTACCTGTGACATATGGCACATATGAGCTCACCGATCAATTCCTCGATGATGACTGTCCATGTACAAGTCTACTTCCCTTCTGCCATCTCCCACAGAAAAAAGAAATAAGATCACCTTAATATCCCCAAAATGTGTTTCTCCCCAGAAACTGGGGAGGGGAGGGCTTGCCAACTGGAGGCTTCCATAAGCCATCTCAGCCAAGATGTCCAGGCCACTGATTGCTTTCCTGCTGAGTTGCCACATACCTCATCCAACTGGTACAATATGGGCAAAGGACTGTGGAGATTGAGTCTCTCCTTCACTTTCCAAAAACCATTCTAAGCTCAGAGCCAGTCCATGGCTGCTGGCCATGCAGCCTTCAGTTGCCGACTGTCTAAGGTAGAAAGCTATGCTGTGGCTCATTCCCAGGAGCTGGTATTTGGCTCCTGGGAAGACAGAGAACATGGGCCCAGTCACAGTCTTGGAAAGAGGTGCAAGCCCAGCTGGGCTGCCTTGGACTTGCCATCCTTTGCTGAGAAAGCACAGGTAAGCACACACATGCACTGAGAGGCTATGTCTACTCTTTCCAGAAGGGGCACCTGGGATGCTGCACATGCTGCTCTCATGGACCGCTTAGCATCTCAGCTCATGTCAAGGGGCACACAGATGACACACTCATGCACATAACACATACACCCTGTGTATTCTCTCAGAGCCTCTCTACCCAACCTTCGTGGGCAGTTGTGGTTTTGACCCCACTCAGGTGCTACAGACCCGTGGTTTTCTGCGCTTTGGCTGGTCTCTGTCCCATCTCTAGCCTCCTACGGTAAGCACTTTCAGCCCACACAGTGAGTAGAAGGAGAAGCCCTCTCTATTGAAGAAGGTGTTTTGTTGTTTCCTCCCCAAGGTGGGGGCTGTGATAGGGGAGGGGAGGGCCCACAAAATTTCTAATAAGCAGTTTCTTTCCTCAGAGCTAAAATGATTTTCTTTAATTGCTTGGTGGGAAGTTTATGGTGGGGGTCTCTGCCCTTTCCCCAAGCCTAATTGACTTACTGAAGTTTAACAGGGGCTTTCACCTGGAGAGATGGCAATTATTCCCGCATCCCACATTCGTACCTGGGCTCTCCCCACAGGGGGCCTTTGTTCCCCCTAAATGCAGCAGTGACACAAATGTCCTCAGCAGCAGGGAACGCAGGGAAGTGGTAATTTTCAGCCCAACGCAATTAGCTGAGGGCTTTTCAGTCTTCCCAGTGAATGGTGGGGAAATTCTGGCGTGTGGGAGCGGTGGCGAGGGCTGCTCTGCCACCAAACAAAAGAGGCCTCTGAATTGGGCCCCGTGGTGAGCCAGGCCAGGGGTAATGGGGGCAGCCAGGGCTGGTGCCCAGACAGGGCAAGAAGGTGCTACCACGCCTCGCCTCCATTGTCACCTGCCCCACGCAGGTCTCCCATTCAGCGTCAGAGCTGGAGGCACTCTGGAGCACAGTTGCCCTGGGCAGCACCACAGCCCTGCAGGGAGGTGCCAGCATCAAAAGAAGGATGCTTAATGGAGCTCATGGAGGGGTGGGGCAGGGAGTGGCCCTATTGGCAGAGTGGCCACAGCAACGCTTCTGCTGGGCATGGAGTGCCCATCAAGTTTGGAGTGTTCATGGACATCCCAGAATCAGGAGCCTCCAGGGGAAGAAGACATCCTGGGAGTGCAGGAACAAGAACCTCAGGAGCCTCCTGGTCCCTCTAATCCACCAGCATCACCGTAGCTTCTCTGGGTCATGGTGGAGGTGTGCAAAGTTTAGAGCAGGGGAAGTAACCACAGAAGGGTTAGGGAAGTGGGTTGTGTGTGTAAAACAGAAACAGTAGCTTTAGAACCATGTTTCTCAGCAACAGAAGACTTCTTTAAGCTTGTACCTATAGTAGAGATTCAAGAAATGAGCTCTTGGGCTTGGCGTGGTAGCCTAGCACGCCTTGCATGCACCAGGATCCCACATGGGCACCAATTCTAATCTTGACACCCCTGCTTCCCATCCAGCTCCCTGCTTGTGGCCTGGGAAAGCAGTCAAGCACAGCCCAAAGCCCTGGGACCCTGCACCCATGTGGGAGACCTAGAAGAGGCTCTAGGCTCCTGGCTTTGGATCAGCTCAGCTCTGGCTGTTGCGGCCGGTTGGGGAATGGATCAGTGGACAGAATATCTTCCATTCTGCCTCTCTGGTAAGGGAGGCAATATTGTGGCACAGCAAGTTAAGCTGCCATTTATTTATGACAGCATCTCACACTGAAGCACCAGATCTGGTCCCAGCTGCTCTTCTTCCTACCCAGCTTCCTGCTAACTGGCCTACTAGAAAGGCAACCAGGACCAGGCGTGGTAGCCTAGTGGCTAAAGTCCTCACCCTGCATGTGCTGGGATCCCATATGAGCACTGGTTCTAATCCTGGCAGCCCCACTTCCCATCCAGCTCCATGCATATGGCCTGGGAGGGCAGTTGAGGACGGCCCAATGCACTGCACCCTGTACCCGCATGTGGGAGACTTGGGAGAGCTCCTGGCTCCTGGCTTTGAATCAGTTTAGCTCTGGCTGTTGTGGCTGCTTGGAGAGTTAATCAACAGATGGAAGATCTTCCTCTCTGTCTCTCCTCCTCTCTATGTATCTAACTTTCCAATAGAAATAAATAAATCTTTAAAAAAAAAAGTACTAACTATTAAAGAGTTTTAATGGTCTAGACTAATTTGGATCACCATCAAGAAAATGAAGACACAGAGTAGGGTAAATTATTTAAAAAAGAAAAAGAAAGGCAACCAATCATGGTTCAAGTACTTAGACCTCTTCCACACACATTGGAAATCTGTTTTACAGGCTCTTGGCATCAGCCTGGCCCACAGCCATTATGGCCATTTGGGGAATGAACTAGTAGTTGAAAGTGCGGTTTTTTCCCTCTGTCATTCTTCCAAATAAATATAATAATTTAGTTTTTCTTAGGTGGAAACAATTCAAGACAGTCAACAAGTGACCCCAAATGAGAACTTAGCATGGGACAGAGTAGCAGACAGCATAGTGTGGCAGTGAAGAGGCAAAAACTGTGGAGTCAAATGCTAGGCCCAAATTCTTGGGGCCATCAGACACGTGACCATAGCATGTGATTTAGCTCTCTTGGGCCCCTGCCACACACATTGGAAATCTGTATTTCAGGCTCCTGGCATCAGCCTGGCCTAGCCCCTAGCCATTGCCTTACAGACAAGTTGAGAATGACAGCACTTCTCTGGGAGAGGGCTTGACAAGCATCACCTGGTAGTTCTGGTTGAGCCTCAGAAAAGAACATATATGTCTCCTCCCGGAGCTCCAGAACTGTGGTAAGGTGTGAGTCCTCGGCTCCCTGCCCTGCTCCTGCAGACCACTTTAGAGAGCTGCTGTCAGTGCTGATGACAGACAGAACAAACAGATTTTACCCGGCGAAGGGCCTCAGGAGTACTGGGCCAACAGACAGTCTTAAAGAACCACACTGGAATTTGAGTTTCCACAAGCTGACCAGAGTCCCTAAGCCATCTCCCTTCCCTCTCTGCCCACCCTCAGCCTGTGGGCTGGAATGCAGAAGGCCCCACCAGGCAGGAGGGAGGAAAGCACAGGTGGTTCTCAGAGGAGATCCCTGGACTTCAGAAGGCATCTCCCCAAGGGCCCAACAAAACTGGGGTTTGTTGCTGGTTAAGGTGTCTTTGCTTGCTTGGGCTACAGCCCAGACTGCAAGGCGGCTGGGACAGGGCAGCAACCAGCCATTTTGGCATCAGTTCCCTGGGCTTCTCACTTTGCTCAGAACAGGAACCCAAAGGTGGCTGGGGAAAACACTTCTCATTGCCCTGCCAAGAAAGCCACAAGGAGAGGGAGAAATATGAAAAACTTGGAGGTTTCACAATTTGGTTGGGGGGACAGATCTAGTTGGTTTTAGAAAATAAGAAAAGTATTCCTATAATCCAATTAATTTCAAAACTTCAAACCCAAGACTCAGCTTTAAATGGCTATCAGAAGCCCTGCAGCACCTAATGCATAGTATCTCCCCTTGGAGAGCCAAAGCCCCGGGGGAGCCAGAGTTGGTCCCAAGAGGCCTGGAAGGGATGGAGGAGTACCTGCTGGTAGGGCCCAAGCACAGCATAAGCTAGTCCCACCCAGAGCCCTCTGTACTGCGGTCAGACATATGTGTGGTTTCCCAGATGGTGGCTTCACACCCTGGCTACCAGGGCTTACCAATTCCCAAGAATCATGTCCTCCTGGTGCCAGGCCCCGGGCAAGAAATCCCACAACGTGATGAGTGAGATTCCAATAGTGACTTCATTCTCCTGTTCCCCTCACAATTCCCAGGGATGGAAGCTCTCACTCACCTGTCAGCTCCACTCTCCCCAGACCCAGGTGTCTGGTACCCTGTTCAGTGACTGCTACTTAAAGCGAAGAGGAACTGTTCTCATAGGGTCTCTGGATCAGAACACACTTTCATGCAGGGGTAGAATGAGTGTGGGACCTAGGAATTCCTTCAGCCATCTACCATCCCCTCCAAATCCTGGTTAGCTCCCACCACACACACACACACCAGACCAACACTTGCTTTGGAATAGATTTTTCCTAGCGGCCTGTTTCTGCCCTGCCTTTGTGAAATCATAAGCCACGGGTCACAAGTCCTTGCCTTGCATGCACCAGATTCCATATGGGTGCCAGCTAATTTCCCATCTGCTCAACTTCTCTTCCAGCTCCCTGCTTGTGGCCTGGGAAAGCAGTCAAGGATGGTTCATAGCCTTGGGACCCTGCACCTGCGTGGGAGACCCAGAGGTTGTTCCTGGATCCTGGATTTGGATCAGCTTAGCTCTGGCTGTTACAACTACTTGGGAAGTGAACCAGTGGGGGAAAGATCTTTCTGTCTCTTCCTTCTCCCTGTAAATCTGACTTTCCAATAAAAATAAATAAATCTTAAAAAAAAAAAAAAGAGAGAAATCACAAAACAAGGCAGAGAAACAGCAGGGCACTGAAGTGATCACTCTGTGGATACCATTCTTTTCCACTAACCCATTGGGAGAGGACACAAATCTGCAGGAAGAGTGAAAAGAAATGACACAAATTTGCAAATATAGTTGACAGTGGTGTGGGTGCCCGACCTGCCAGCTGGATGATGCACATTATGACAGACTGCACTGCTAGCTGTGAACCTGAGGCACCCTCACATTTAAAGTTTCTAGAGAAAGTAAACCCCCTTCCAGGACCCTGCTATCTGTGGAGAAGCCAAGGAGTCCAGATCATGAGGCACATGCCCTTCCATGCCATGCTTCTGCATTCTCCCATCCAACCCCAACTGTCCACAACTGGCTTGAGAATTGGAAGATCACAGAAGTAGAAGATCGAATGGGGCTCATGTTAGCAGCCACTGCTCTGGCCTCGGGGAGGACCTCATAGACCAAGGCGTTGCCTGTCACCCTACCACCCACACAGGTGCAAACAAGCAGGAGATGAGTATCAGCTGCTCCTCAACACAGAGCAAGGAGGTTAAGGGTATAGGACTTATCCTGTAAACAAAATCATAGCACCAGCCATCTATCAGCTAATTTTTCTGAGATACTATCAGCATCCTCTGATCATCTCTTCTACTCTTTGGAAAAGCAGAAACTGCACAAGGGGATATTTCTCATTCCTAGGGAAAGAAGGGGAAAATAGACATGGTAGCCCTGAAGGGACAGATGCTCAGTGGGCTTGCCCAGTCACCAGGGAGGGCCCTGAGGACAAGGACTGGGTGTTCTCAATAAGTGAGGCCTATACCAAAGGAATTCAGTGTATTTAAAGTCCAGGGATTTCAGAGAGGTTGGACCAAATAGATTGGTCAAAATAATAGATGATTTGAGTGAGAAAAAAGGAAAATCCCATAGAGCTCTGATAAAGCCTCAATAATCACTAATCCAAGATGCCTGGATTTCACACATGTACTCCCTATCTCTCGTACATCAGTATATTCTCTTAGCCTTCCTCAGCACACAGAATGCCACATCTGATTGCCTGGACAGAAGCTGGACAGGCTGCTTCTCTGAGCAAGCACCCTGATCTGAGAGTTCTGGGATGCTAAGTACACTTTGGATATGAGTCCTGGGTGGCAATAGCAGCAAGAAAAAGAATCAGAACTGCAAAGCCACACTTATTATCTGAGGTCAGGCCCACTGAGTCAGAAGTGGATATGTACCTGTTGACTGAACCCAGGCAGTTTGTGCTCCTGCCCTGGACCATGCAACTCTGGTGGATACAGGGAAGTTACAGCTGTGTTGAGCCACTGGCCTGCATCTGCACCTCTCCATCTTGTCCTTTTTTTAAAAAATTTATTTATTTTTACTGGAAAGTCAAATACACAGACATTAGGAGAGACAGAGGAAAATCCGTCTGCCAATTCATTCTCCAAGTGGCCACAATGGCCGGAGATGAGCCAATCCAAATCCAGGATCCCAGAGCTCCTTCCAGGTCTCCCATGTGGGTGCAGCACCCCTAGGCTTTGAGCCGTCCTCTGCTGCTTTCCCAGGCCACAAGCAGGGAGCTGGATGGGAAGTGGAGCAGCCGGGATTAGAACCAGCACCCATATGGGATCCCGGCATGTGCAAGGTGAGAACTTTAGCCACTAGACCACTACGCCAAGCCCCTATCCTATCCTCTTTTTTTTTTTTTTTTAAAGATTTATTCATTTTATTACAGCCAGATATACACAGAGGAGGAGAGACAGAGAGGAAGATCTTCCGTCCGATGTTTCACTTCCCAAGTGAGCCGCAATCCGAAGCCGGGAACCTGGAACCTCTTCCGGGTCTCCCACGCGGGTGCAGGGTCCCAAAGCATTGGGCCGTCCTCGACGGCTTTCCCAGGCCACAGAGAGCTGGATGGGAAGTGGAGCTGGCGGGATTAGAACCGGCGCCCATGTGGGATCCCGGGGCTTTCAAGGCGAGGACTTTAGCTGCTAGGCCACCTCGCTGGGCCCCATCCTATCCTCTTAATACAAAAGTTAAGATAGGCAAGGATCAGGTCCTCCTGGAAGCCAGGTTTTCTGAGCAACATTATTGATGTCATTGCAAATTCCTTGGATTTGATTTCAGAGATGAGGTTCTCATCCCCATATAAGCTGTTATTTCCCCCCTTTTCCACATAAAATGCTTATTTATTTTATTTGAGGGATAGAGAGTGTGACAGACAGATGTCTTTTCTGCTTATTCCCTCCCTAAATGCTCACAACAGACAGGGTTGGGCCAGGCCAGAAATGGGAGTGGGAAGTCAACCCAGAGACCCAAATACTTGAAGCTGTCACCTGCTGCCCTCCAGGATGAGCACAGCAGGAAGCTAGAGTTGGGAGCAGAGCTGGGACTCAAACCCAGGAAGATATGCAATGTAGAAGTCCTAGTGGTCTCCTACCTGCAAGGCTGAAGACCTGCCCCCTGCCCCTTCCTTTGTACTGTCCAGAAACGAGGCCTCTAGGCAGCTGCCCCCCAGGCCTGCTCTGATCCACTTCTACTTTGCCTCAAACTCTGCTTTCAACCTCTGGCTGCTCCACAAAGTTACCAAGAGCAATTTCTGTTCTTCTACTCTAAATACAATTATACTTTTAAAAAGAAAACACGGCCCAGGGAATCCCCAAAGAGGCCTGCTGCACTCTTCCCCCTTGTAATGAAGCTTAATAATGAAATGCCCTGCACTCCAATTAGCAAGAAATGCTCATTTTCTCCAGTTGAACACCCCCTATAGATCTATCTAATTTGTTTCCATGCTTTCATCTCTCTCCTCATCAAGTTTACATTCAAAGGTTATGATGTGTCAGTGCCCTCCCAGGCTGGCCCTGGCAGGACAGCCCTTGGCCAGGGGTGGGTAGGGAGGAGACCAAAGCGTTCTACAGTCTTGGAGCTCCAGCTTGGCCATCCCTGACATCCTCCAGCATCACAGTCACACACAAAAGCTTTGTCTCACTCTGCTTTCTGGAGAAGGGAAGGGGAGGGGAGGGGAGGGGAGGGGAGAGGAGGGGAGGGGAGGGGAGAACTAACATGTAGAAAAGTTAAGGAAAAAAGGATCACGAAAAGAAAAAAAAGAGGGAGGAGTGGGTATTGTCAAAATGCCTAGGAGCTGCTTCTGACTGGTAGGCCCCTTTGCCACTTAGGTCTCTTCAAAAGCCTTGGAACTTCTCTGCCTTCGTCAGGCTTGGCAGTGTGACCGGCACCAATTCGTGAACCGGGCTGAGGGTGCCAGCAGCCACACAGAGGAGCCCTGTGCTCAGTGAACCTTGGCTGGATGCCTCTCCAGGGCCACCTCATTTCAATTGCCAGGACACATCTCTGTCTTCTGATGCATATGGAAAGTAAGGACACAGCCCCCCTCTAAAAACCTGACTCCTCAGGTGAAGGTCCTCTTCCCCAAGGCCAGTACAGATGCCAGAAGCATGACCTGGTTATTACAGAGGGCATGGGGAGCTGCACAGGGGAACAGACTAACTCCTTGACTTCCAAGACATTTCCAGGGGCTCTTCCATTCCCAGAAGCAGGGCAGGCAACACCTGGGATAAGATGCCCCCATTTTCTCCTGCTCAAGACATTCATCTATATATTCTCTCCCAGTGACTTCATGGACAGGGTACAGAGCCTGTCCTCCAGCTGCTGGTTCATGTCCCCAGGGGTTTGACTTGGGGCTGTGTCCAGTTCTCAGTGGGGAAAATGTGTCCCACTTAGCCCATGGTTTTCAGAGACACTGCCCAGGACACACATACCTGACAGGTTGAGGCTCCTGCAGATGCTTGGGCTCTTTTCTATCCCCTCCTGTTCCCTCCAGCCCAGTATGATGGCAAGGAAGTCTCTGTAGCTGCCTGGTGCCTGCCCTCACCTCCCCCAAACCTCTGCACACAAGGCCCAGCCCTGGCTCCCTGAGGCTCACAATCTGTGCTCCCACCATTCAGTCACACAGGGGGTTTAAGTCACTTCAAGCTGGCAGCCCTACAGGGTAGAACTAAAAGCCCCCCTCCAGGGGTGGTGGGGTGCCAAGTGAATGTTGCTTGAGCATCCCAAGGTGCTCTTGTTTCCTAGGCACCCCATGGTGATCTGTGACAGACGCATGGATAGGGGAATCCTTTGCCAACCAGAGTTGGCATCTCATCCTACCTCTCAAATCTGCCACCAGCCTCTGGGGCTGAAGACCCTCCAAGAAGAGGCCCTGCAAGACAAAGACTCAAGGCCCCCCAAAGCCTGGCCTCCCAGACCAACACAAGCCTGCATTAAAATCAACACTCCGTGAACACACAAAACTGACAGGGCAGAGTGGGAGACACATCAGATACAAAGATCAGGCTCTCAGGAGACGCAGTCCGTCCATCTCCCATGTTAGCTCCAAGTGACTAAGCGCAGGGTGGGAAATAACGCCACTGTGACAGTGGTGAGAGCGCCCACCCGGACTCCAGACTCAGTGGCCTTTTCACTGGGAAGATGTCTCTGCCTGAATAAAATGCAAGCATTGTGTGGGGACCATGAATACATGCGCTTGTGCACATTCCTTCGAGAAGCAGGAGCACACCAGTCCCTGAGCCCCCGCTCTGTCCCCCTGTGATTGTACAGGCCTGGAGCACATTGCACATGCCACCTGGTCCTTCCCCCCTAGACCTCCAGCTCTGTGAGCAGTGGGGAAGGGGCCTGCCCAACACCCTGGCTTCATTGTGCCCCAGAAAGAGGGGACTAATTACTTGCCTACACTCAGGAGAGCCCAGGGAAAAACAGAGGGGGGTGAGGGGTGGAGATGGTGGGAATTGGGGGGATAAAAAAAAAGGGAGAGAGAAAGACACAGGATACATTTCAAAGTTTCTCCAGCAATTTGGGGGTAGGGAAAGAAAGCCTGGTCCTGATGTGAAATCATACAGAGGTCAGAGCTGGGTCTCCCACCCTTGTGAGAAAGTGGTGAATCGGGGACGGTTTATCAAACGATCATTTTTTTCCTTTTGAAACCAGGAGGCAGCAGCTTGGACAATTCTGCAGATGTGCTTGATGAGTTAGGGACAAAAATGGCCCTTTTCTGCCCCCTCCTCCACTCCCTCTATAAGAGCTCCCATCGGGGGTTGCTTCTCCCTCCACTGCATCTCGGGCCCTCCCCTCCCTTCTTCAGTGGTCAGCTGAGACCCCCACCCACTGCTTGCTTTTGTACTCTTGGCCTTTGGACATACTGACAGGGGCCTTTATGAGACCCCAATCAAGACCCCCATGTCACAGGTACCTAGTAGAGACACCAGACCTTTTCAAACAAGGGACAACAAGGAAAATCGGCTGGCCTATTGTCTCTACTCTGTGCTAAGTGAGATGAAAGGGGCCCGAGGCCCCCTCCTCATAGCCCGCCTGCCAATCACCTCTAGTTATTAAGGTCACAATGTGTAAATTCTTTTGACCTGCACCTAATCAAAGATTCACCGGCTCTTTCAAATCCGAATAGGGAGGAGGGGAGAGATTCCCTCCCATAAACCCAGTAAACTCTCCCTCAATAAAATTTTTCTCTCTGATTCCTTCTTTGCTTCCCATCTCCACCCCCTCGCTTCTCCTCACTCCGCCCTCCTCACCATGGGCTTCAAACACAAATGACAAGCCCTGTGGAATGACTACCCCCAAACCCAAGGAGGACTTCAAGGTTTTTACTTCATTTTCTTTAAAGTTTGTAGCAGGCATAGCTGCCCAAGCAAGCGCAGCACCTGGGAAGTCCTGGTGGCTCCTATGCCAAATCCCTTTGAATAGTAATGTGGCTGGAGCTTTTTCCTCACTCCTGGGCCAGCCTCCCATGTCTTGCACTGGATACTCATGGGCAAGAAGAAGACAACTGGGACTCTAGATATTTGCTCACTTCATCTTTGAGCACTGCTAGCCCATTTGCTGACCCTCCAGATCCCATGACACTGAGTGGTTCTGTAAGCTAAGGAGAAGCAAATGAAAATGACCAAGCCCAAGGCAGGCATTACTAAACGCAAAAACCTAAGAAACCAGAGGGTAGAAAATACAGTAGAACACGAGCCAAAAAGAAGAACTTGGGGGAAAGAAAACTTTCTATCATTTGGAAACCAAATCTTTGAGCAAGGATGGGGAGCCATTTACACAACTGCATGCATCAAGATGGAGGCCATGCTTTTTACCCCATCCAGATGATGTATCACTTAGCACAGAGAGCAGACATAACAAGCAAGGCGGTGCTCAATTAAGTAAGTTGTTCCAGAATGTCCCTTTGCCAGCAGACTTTGGCTGGCTCTATTCTCCTCTGATTGTGCCTCTTGTCTCACAGTTCCTCTTGGCCCCACTGTCTTTATTCCTCCAAGTTTTCCATCAGTGCTAATCTTTCCAATATTATTACGACTGTTGTCTCCATGCTGGGATCTTTTACATCTCAACACCATGTTTGAGCCCCAGTTCTGGTTGTCTCTGCCACTGCTACCTGACTATCCCATAAGATAGCTCAGCCTTCTCCAAACCAGGGAAAATGCACCATCAGACTCAGAGGTCCTGCTCCTGGGTGCTTCCTTCTCTTGCCCACATGAAGTCCCAGCTATTGGCTTCCTTCATGGCTCCCCTGAATCCAAGGATGTCTTCCCACTGTCCGTGGCCATCCAGCTAACAGAGTATGTCCTGGAGAAGTATGCAGACAGCCTCAGTCTCCCGTCTCAAAATTGTCCCATATACTATGCCACTACATTAATCATTTCACTTTCAGCATCAATGGTTCCCTGTTTTCCTCACATTAAAGCTGAATTCTGTTCTGGGCCTCCAAAGCTGAGCCCCAAACTTGCCCTCCAGCTAGGCAAACTTGCTCACTCTCAATCCCCAACTGACCTGGAGCTTCCACAGCCCTGCTCATGCCTCCACTCAAAACCATCTCCCTTGCCTGAAATTCCTTCTGCAATTAAAGTAGGGGCCTCAGGTAAATCCCACTGACATGGCATGTCACCTGTGAAGCTGCCCTGAGTTAATCAGATAGCCACTGCTTTCCTCTGATTCCCTGTAGACAACCCCAGCAGCTTTGGGAACTCACAATGTTGAGGTCCTGGAATTCGCTGCTGTTGGAGCACCTGCACTGGTTCCCCTCAGATAGTAAAGAACCTCTCTAGTGCTCCACACTCCCATTGTGATGCTGCACACGGTGGCATTCAGTGCCTCCGAGACAAGCACACAGAGACATACACATTGCAAGGATAACTGCATCTGACTTTAGGTGGTCTCTTCTTAAAATTCTAGTATTTTTAACTAATTTTGTTTTCCAGAAAAGTTCCTAAGCACAAAACCATGTTTAATATTGCCACAGTAAGTGTAAGAAAGCATCTTTTGAGGACAATAAAAATGTTCTAAAACTGAATTGTGGTGTGATTGTTCAGCTATTTGCTAAAAATCATTAACACTTAAACTGTATATTTCTTTTTTTTAAAAAGATTTTATTTATTATTACAAAGTCAGATATACAGAGAGGAGGAGAGACAGAGAGGAAGATCTTCCGTCCAATGATTCACTCCCCAAGTGACCACAACGGCCGGTGCTGTCCCAATCCAAAGCTGGGAACCTGGAACCTCTTCCGGGTCTCCCACATGGGTGCAGGGTCCCAAAGCTTTGGGCCGTCCTCGACTGCTTTCCCAGGCCACGAGCAGGGAGCTGGATGGAAAGTGGAGCTGCTGGGATTAGAACTGGCGCCCATATGGGATCCCGGGGCGTTCAAGGCGAAGACTTTAGCTGCTAGGCCACGGCGCCGGGCCGTAAACTGTATATTTCAATGGAGTGCAGTTTATGGTATATAAATCACACTTCATTAAAGATGTTTAAAATAAAAAAGTGTAGGAGCTGGCTTTGTGGCATTAACAGGTAAAGCTACTGCTTGTGATCCAGGAATCCGATATGGGTGGCCAGTTTGTGTCCTGACTGCACCACATCCAACTCAGCTCTCTGCCTATGGCCTGAGTAAGCAGTACAAGATGGCTGAAGTGTATGGACCCCTGCCACACATATTAGAGATCTGTGAAGAAACTTCTGGATTTGGCCTGACCCAGACTTGAACATCATGGTTATCTGAAGAATGACCCAGTGGATAAAGATTGATTAATCTCTTTCTCTTTTCCTTTCCCTCTCTAACTGCCTTTCAAATCAACAAATCAATGCTTAAAAATAGATATAAATTACATTTAACTACTTCGATACTTTTAAAAATTATAACCTCATTAAAAAATGAAAAAAAAAAGCAAAAGGTAAATATCAACAAAAATTGGGTCCAGCGCAGTGGTCTAGTGGCTAAAGTCCTCACCTTGCACATGCCGGGATCCCATGTGGGTGTCAGTTCTAATCCCAGCAGCCCTGCTTCCCATCCAGCTCCCTGCTTGTGGCAAAGCAGTTGAGGATGGCCCAAATCCTTGGGACCTGCACCTATGTGGGAGACCCAGAAGAGCTCCTGGCTTCTGGCTTAGGATTGGCTCAGCTCCAGCCATTGCACTCACTTGGGGAGTGAACCATCAGGAGGAAGATCTTCCTCTCTATACAGATCTTCCTCTCTGTATAGAGAGGAAGATCTTCCTCTCCTCTTCTCTGTATATATATACATGCAAGGCAAGGATTTAGCCACTAGACTACCTCACCATGCCCCAGATAAAATAAATCTAAGAACAAAAAAAAAAACTGGGCCCGGCGGCGTAACCTAGCAGCTAAAGTCCTCGCCTTGAATGCTGGGATCCCATATGGGCGCCGGTTCTAACCCTGGCAACTCCACTTCCCATCCAGCTGCTTGCTTGTGGCCTGGGAAAGCAATTGAGGATAGCCTAAAGCCTTGGGACCCTGCACCCATGTGGGAGACCTAGAGGAAGTTCCAGGCTCCTGGCTCCAGATTGGCATAGCACCGGCCGTTGTGCTCACTTGGGGAGTGAATCATTGGATGGAAAATCTTTCTTTCTGTCTCTCCTCCTCTCTGTATATCTGACTTTGTAATGAAAATAAATAAATCTTTAAAAAAATCTTTACTTTTTCTCTCCTTATTCTTGGACCTACTAGTACTAGTCTGCAAGGATTTTGCTGGGCACAGACTTCTAACAAGTGCAAGAATCTTTTGAGGAATGTGTATTTTTCTATTTATTTATTTATTTTTCAGTTCACCCTAGGTACCAGTAAGCATTCAACTGGCAAGGAAAGAACACTTTGAATGCATTAAACTACATGCCTGTTTGCCACAAGTACAAATCTTACTCTCTTGTCCAGCTGACCCTTCTCCTGGGCCATTTACCACTGTACCCTACCCCAGTGACTCACTTGGTCTCCCAGTCAGATACACGAGAAAAGAGATCCAGGCTTGGCTGGAGCAGCCAATGTAGTAGCTGCAACAAGGCACAGAATGGCAGTAGAGAGATCCATCCTGCAAGAACAGGGTCCTTAGGAGAAAGAGGCAGTGACCCTGTTCCACAGGCCTCAAAGTCCATGGTGCCACAATCCTGGGTCAGGGACCTGTGGCTAGAGATGGCTGATCAGATCTGAACAGCATCCTGGAGGCAGCCTATGCTCCTGAGAGCCCAGACACCACAGGACTGACACAAAGACTCAAGCTAATTTCTCTCCTAAAATTCCTCAATTAGGGGCCCAGCACAGTAGTCTGATGGCTGTAGTCCTCACCTTGCATGTTCCAAGACCCCATATGGGCGCCAGTTCTAATCCCAATGGCCCCACTTCCCATCCAGCTCCCTGCTTGTGGCCTGGGAAAAATGGTCAAGGACAGCCCAAATCATTGGGACCCTGCACTTGCATGGGAGATCCAGAAGAAGTTCCTGATTCCTGGCTTTGGATCAGCGCAGTTCTGGCAGTTGCAGCCACTTGGGGAGTCAATCATCGGGTGGAAGATCTTTCTCTCTGTCTCTCCTCCTCTATATAATAATCTTTCCAATAATTTTTTTTTAAAAAATCTTTAAAATTCCCCAACTAATGAAGGGAGAGGTAGAGGAAGGTGTAGAGAAGGAGGGACACTTGTGGTGATCATAGGTAAAAAGCAGTACCTTGCCACAGACACTTCATCTTCTGCTCCAGCCAATGCTCATCATGTGTAATGATGTCCCATACAAAGGAGGCAAAGAGGCCTCATAGATACACAATGGTCTCTACCACCATATATGCATTGACTGAAAAATTATTTCTGCTCACTGCTTTCTGGCCTCTCTTCCTGTTTAACTAGCAGCTAGAAAGAGGCCCATTTGAAAGTTCTCAACCAATCACTTGCCATACCAGCATGTTGTCCTTGGCCTGTCCTCACCTCTAGCACCACTGACATATCCAGAGGCAACACAGACACGTTGTCTCCAGCCTGAGGCAGATGAAGCCTGGGAAACCTAGAAGGGAAAGGCTTCACCTTCTGCTTCATCCAGATTACACACAAACGGTAAAAGGGTGAGAAAGCAAAAATGAAGACCCTTGGCATTAACACTCTCTCAAAACAGGCACGTACCTGTCTCCCAGACACATGCTCTTCAGCTCGCAAAGGGCTGGGATTGGGGTTGCTGGAGGGAAGGCTCCAGTCCCAGGACCAATGTGCACATTTTATAAAGTGCATGGACCTTAGATGGGGCTGTTTTCCAGTTGGCTATAAAAACCAAAATACTATATACCAAGACACCAAGACCATTGTTGTAAAAGCTGGGTTATGGATTTGCTGCAGGAAAAGACGGCAGCAAAGCAAGCAGAATTGGGTTAGAAACAAGTCAGAATACAAGTGCACACAAAAGACGAGTGGGGGAGGAAAGACGATGATGGTTGCAGCAAACCATGACTTAAAAATCATTTGAGTCTCCTAAAAGAGTTTTTCTCGTTACTTTAAATTCTCTCCTGCAAATTAAGACCCTGCTGAAGATTTTGGATATTGTCACATCCAAACTGGCACCCCACCTATCCCCCCTGTACTTTTTGTGCCCATTCATGTTTTTAATTTGCATTGCAAACTATGAAAAAAGGAGAGCTTTTGCAAAAAGCAATTTCCTGGGCCAGCAGCTCCCGGACTAATATTCCCTTTGCAATTACCACGGCTCCTGCAAGCACATACTCACCTCCCTCCTCCCTCCACTCTTCCCACCTTTGTCAGCACCTCAGATAGGCCTGAGCCAACCTTGGCTGACAGAGTACCATAGACCCAGTCACACACTAATCCCTATAGAAACGTCCTGGTCAGAAAGACAGGCAACCACAAGCTTAGGAAAGAGACAAGGATCTTGGGTAATTCTTTTAATAGGGTATCCCAAAGGCATAGGGGTTTCCTCTGTATCACACAGCCACATACTCCTATGCCCAGACAGGAAATAAAACCCCTGCTCTCAAAAGCTCATAATCTGGAACTTCTAAAGAGTCTTCAAGAAACTGCTAGAGAGACCAGGGATTAGCAGATGTCTAATTCAGACAGAAAATTTTTGGCATTAGTCTGAAAAGCCAAATACACTCATTAGCTTGCTGACACACAAACACATCTTTTACCATCCTCAGGCATAGAACACTAGACAGCACAGCAGAGTTTGGCATCAACATGGACCCTTATGATTCCCAACATCTTCACAGCCAGTTTCCCAAAATGTCAGTGTTGGCAGATCCTACTGTGGGTGATACACATGGATGCCTATTCTCCTTTCTTGACAGTTAGAAAAATGGTCCAGCTCTTGGATCCCAAGCTCTATTTAGCATTTGCTAAATAGAGCAAATGCAATAATGAAACTCACTAAAACTCGTGGATACAGGAAACTTGGGCAGCAGGACTCCTATTCTTGAACCTTAAGCCCAAGAATGATCAAGTAGAGCTGTGTATGTCTGTCCTGATTTCAAAAGAAGGAAAAAAATATAACTGGCATCAAGGACTGCCACCTGGAAGTTGCAAGAACTGGGACTCCAGTAGATGGAGAAGTGGATTGAGGGCCCATTTTCAGAAACTTTTGTTTGAAATGAAAAAGAAAGTAAGACTTGGCTGTAGACGGCAGTGCTGAAATGTGCCCCAAGTGGCCTGACAGCCAGCTAGCTGCAGGAGAATGGGCTGATCCTTCCCCTTTGACATGAACACCCAAATCATACACTTACATTCTGCTTCTGATTAACCACATCTCAATAGTGCTTTCTCCACTCAGAGTAAGTTCCATTGGCTCAAAACTCCACAAGCACAGACCTTCATGAAGATCCCTCTTGTGAGTGATCTGAGTGTTACAGCTAACAGGTAGATATATCTTAATATATGAGTATTATCATGACGAGGCCACTGGAATGGATCAGTGCCATAAGTCAGAGGGCTAGAAACTTCCGCCCCACCATCAGGCTCCTCTTTAGCCTTGACAGATCAAACCCAAAGCCGAAGCAGGCCACAGAGATCAGTTCAGTCTCAGAGCCAAAGGTCTTCACAGTGAGGGACCAAAGCTGCCCTGGCTGGGCCTCTGCCGGCCCGTGTCCCAGATTAATCACCACCAGGCAGGGCCTGGACACCAGCCTGCAACCTGAGCTCGAGCAGCACCTGCAGAGGGTTGCCCTGACACCTCCCTCATTCCCCTTGGGCAAGATCCTGGGGCATGAAGGTGTCCACCTGTTGAGGAGGTTACCTAGAGCAGGAGGGCAAGACATTCAACCATCTTCAACACTGTAGATAAGGCATGAAAGCAAGAAAAATGTAGTGACTAGAGCACTGAAATCAAGGCTTCAGAGAGAAAATGCCTAGCCTCTGAACAGAAAAGGTCCCCAACGGCCCTCTAATCACAACCCAGAAAAAGAATCTAGCCAGATACCAGCAGTGTGTAAACTAAGCCCTCAATGCTATGAACTAATGAGATGCTTCATGCATTTGTCATCTACAAACCCAAAGGAAGTGGGCAGAAAGGAAATGGAGTAGATATGCTTTTTCCAAACATCTGATATTCTGGGGTAAAGGGAGTCTTGCAACCAAATCCACTTCTAGAGGGCACAGGAAGCTTCCTCTGAATATGGAGATAGGGGAGAACAGTTTCTTCAAATGAGCTCTTAATTAAGATTTTCCTAACATGGGTGCACTTTGAGCTGACAACTACATTTGGGGTACATACACATATCTCTGATAGAGGGCACTTTTCACTCAAAGACCTGGTAATACCATAGATGCTCTTCAGGTACTAATTCTTATTATGTTGTTACTTCTACAAGAGTACAACAGAAGGAACCATTCATGGAGCTAAAATACTAAATTATCATCATCAAAGAGAACCTGGAGATCTGCACCTTAGAACGGTCTGTCCTGGGCCCGGCTCCGTGGCCTAGTGGCTAAGGTCCTCGCTTTGGAAGCATCGGGACATATGGGCGCCAGTTCTAATCCTGGCAGCTCCACTTCCCATCCAGCTCCCTGCTTGTGGCCTGGGAAAGGAGACGAGAATAGCCCAAAGCTTTGGGACCCTGCACCTGTGTGGGAGACCTGGAAGGAAGTTCCAGGCTCCTGGCTTCGGATTGGCGCAGCCCCGGCCATTGTGGTCACTTGGGGAGTAAATCATTGACGGAAGATCTTCCCCTCTGTCTCTCCTCCTGTCTGTATATCTGACTTTGTAATAAAAATAAATAAATCTTTAAACATAACAAGAACGGTCTGTCCCAAGGCCTCCCTAACCACTGGGAGAGACTGTACCCTTTCCCATCCACCCTGTGGCATAGGGGAAAGAAGATGCAAGGGGTCAGAGGCAGAGTGAAGTGTGTGCCCCTGGAAGAACAGAGAAAAGCACAGGGCAGATAAGAAGAGAAAGAACTCTCAGGCCACACCTCCATTTGAGGAGTAACACCCACATCCTGACTGCTACATCTTGTACCTCCAAAGCTCCATCGCCAGGAATTCCCTTTGAACCTCCGGCTGCAACCCTGAGTTAGGATAGAGCAGTGGCTACAATTACACACTTGCTTGGGGGGGGGGCAGGTGCTGCATGTGACAGGCCATGAAAGGTCCCTGCCTATAAAACAGACTGGAAAACAAACCCTTAATTTAAATGTTAATGAAAGTGCTGTGGCGACATCAGAGGCTTCCCCGCTGCTGAGAGAACAGCCACACTAGTCACAGAATTTATGGCTCCTTTACCCTCCCACCTCCCTCTCTGCCTCATCACCCACTGAAGTTTACAGGGTAAAAAAAAAAAAAAAAAAAAAAAAAAGAGAAATTTTAACATTAACTCCATGCTTCCACCTTGGGATGTGATTGCTAAATTATCTGTTGGCAGAACAGTGATCAAAGGTGGAAAAACACAGGCGCATTGCACACATAACCCAGAAAAGTCAGCACCAGCTAAAGCAGGAAAATCCCTTACCCACTTCCTGATGAACAAACAGTAAAAGAAATAATGCAGGTGGAACTTTGGGCTGGATGGAGCAGGCAGTGGGAGCAAGAACACAACAGATCCCGGGCCACCCTCTTGTACCCAAGTGTTCCCACAGTCTCCTCAGCTCTCAGCTGAGAAGTTACCACACCTCTTACTCATTTTACTTGTCTGTCTTTCCATCAGCCCATGGCGGCTAGTTCACTATGTCTCCCTAGCAACCAGAACATGCTTAAGCAGTATCTGCAAAGGGAGAAACAGACTGGACTGGAAAGAGGAAGAAATCCAGAATTCAATGCTGAGATGGAGAGGTGGGAACGGAGCCCCGTGGCAGGGGCAGTCTCGGTGCATCAACTGAATTCACAGCATTCATCCCTCTGCAGCAGCTATCTGGAACATTTCTATTTGGAGTGTTTTATTCTTGAAAGTCATCTCTTGACAAGTGTGCCAACCACGCTAACCAGGGAAGAAGACACTTGCACACATGGGTTTTAGGCCAGTGAAAGCTGGGCAGGCACTAGTCTCAAACCAGCAGCTCACACGTGAGCCTCCCTTTGCCCATGTTCCCTTGGGTCTTGAGAAATCAAAACCCACCTCTATAGTATTTGGTCCATGTTACTGACAGACATGACCTCCTGTGAAGCTTCAATTTGCACAGGCAACGAACTCTAGGGTAGAGGACACAGCACGGATATTTAACACTATCTAACTGCAGTTCAATGGCATCACACACTGATTTTTCAGTGTGTAGCTCTTTTCAGGCTAGACCAGAGGGCTTATCTAGCACTAAGCAGAAGTTTCATCTTTCTCCAGGTGTCATAATGCCAGCCCTGGTCCCTCTCCTTGGAGTCTTGGTGGCTATGCCTTTCCTCCAGGCATACCACATGCAAGAAGTTCCCTCTCTTGCTCTGCAAGCCCCCCATTTGTTTCACTCTTCAGCTCTTCCTCTGCACTGGTCACAGCGGAGAATTCCCTTCTGGGAAAGGAGAACAAAGAGGTCCCCAAGTCAGCCAGGGTCTATGTTCACCACTGAGGGCACAGACACGAAGTGAAGCTCACACAAGGCCATCCATCCAAGTCTTCATTTGGATCTTTGGGGCTAGGGATTCCCTTCACACCCAGCTTGTCTATCACTAACCAGAAAAAGAAAACCTCAGAGGTACAATCCTTACTTTTGATTCTTCTTTTTCCAAAAGCAGAGTTACAAAACCCAGAGCCAAAGGATTGCTGTACCTCTGGGAACCAACTGAAAGTCAGCTGCCTCTTTTTCCAGTCCTGCAATCTTGTCAGAGCAAACTCCAGATGCAGTTACCTTTCACTAAAGAAAGATGTACTTCAACTGCCTGGGAACACATCTCTTCCACACACCACACACAGTAAGCCCTGTGGCCACTGGAACCTATACCAGCTCTTCCCAAAAACCCACTCCCTTACCAAACAGTACACAGTGACTACTTTCCTTCCAAACTTTCCTCCCCTCTGGGAGAAATGAAGCAAGCAGGGGCAGCTCCCATGAACCTCCTCCCCCCAGAGGCAGCAATTCACTTTATAAATTTGAATTGGGACATTTCATGCAGACTAATCACTCAAAAAACAGGCTGTCACAGTGAGCAAAGTTACACAAAATCATGCAAAGTCAAGTATCTACACCTATACCACTCATCTACTTTCCTAATGACTAAAGTGAGAGAGAGGGGATTAGGGCTCAAGTGTACTAGGAACCCATCCTAACCACACTCACTCACACAACGTCAAGTGCTGTCCGCAGATGGGGAGGGGGTTCTGCAGATTCACTTCATCACAGGGTCACTGTGATTGGCCTGGAAGAGGCTCTGAAACCTGCAGACCTGTGCTTGTCCACATGGCCAGATGGTATCCACAGTCACAGCTGCCAGGAGCTAGCCCTGACCTCACGCACAGGCTGCCTCCTCCCTATCCTCCCTGTTTCAGCTCAGCCTTTGGAAAAACAAGATGGTCTCAGGTCCCCTAAAGAGGTTTTCAAGGGCTACAGTGACTGACCAACATATTGATGAGGAAGGCAAGCCAGTGACCCAGGGTCCTACCTCGCAGCCCTCCCAAGGCACATGGAACAGGACACTGAGCCAGAGAATGGGGTTCAAAGTGATACTCCCTCTGGCCCAATCCCTGTGGGGGCTTGCATCGAGCTCCCATGGCTTTCACTTGTCTCCTTTCCCCTGAAGCAGGTAGCGCAGGTCTCAGAACTTAGAACAGTCCAGTTATTACAGCGACGTACCCAGGTGATCCCCACAGCTGTGCAAGACTCCTGGCAAAGTTACCACAGAGCAAGTGCTGAGGAGACACAGAGGGAGGACAGGGAGAGGGAATGAGGAAGCGCAAAGGGGAAAGAGAGACAAAGACTTCAACTAACTTCAGTCAGCTGGAAAAACTTTCTAAATGATAATAATAAAACATTTGACACACTTTTAGCAATCTGTTTTTCTGCAGTAGTCACAGGAAGGCACTCAATCCAATGTGGCTTTGGACAGTTATATCACTGAAGCTACCTGGGCTGTACTTGGATACATGCTCTTTGACCCCAGGTGCCTCCTCAGCATCTCTTGCCTCGCTGCCTGACCTGCCCTTCTTCCACTCACCCTCCAGCTCCAGGACTCATTTCCTGTACAGGAGAAGGGCTCTTTTTGCAAGTCATGAATCTTAAGATAAAGATTATTGGTGCTGGAGCAAGTCAATGGGAAGGAGGGTTTGCAAGTAAGACAGTTCTTGCTGCCTGCCTGTAGGATTCTACTTGAGGTCACTGCTTTCTTCTTGTGTTTCTTGATATCTAAACACTGCTCTAAGCACATAACTGATTTTAACCATACCCTCCATAACTGCTCATGAATCAAAAACTCAGGTCATTGAAGGTAGGAAAGGGGACATTTGAACACAGAACAAATTATTTGCTTCCCCCCAAGTCATGAGTGCCTCAGATTAAGTTTAGGAGTTAAGGGCTCATGTTTCATATAAGTGTCTGAGAAAATACAAAAGAAAGAAGGCAGAAAAGTTCCAGCATCAAAGATAAATAAAATGATTAAGTCTGACAAAGTCTCCTAAGCAGAAGAGACTAAGAGTCATGTTAGGTCTTGTAACTATGTTCTTCCTAACTACACAAGACAGTGACAGGAAGTGAACACTGACAGGTAAACCAGAGGACCTGCCCACGTGTTCTTTCTGAGAGGTCCAGAGTCACATTAAATTGGTGACACTGACAATCACACTTTGGCAAGAATGGTGGCAGGGAGGGGAATGAAAGGCAGGAACAGTCCAGGGAGAAAAGTAAGAGATTTTTATTGTGCCTCTATCTCAAGAAAAATGCAAAGATCAGGATAATTCCCTGGAGCCAGGATACGCCTGGGGAAGTCCAAAGGATGGACTGGAGAACACAAAGCAAAAGCCCTACCAGTAAAAGAGGATTCCATGGCTGCACCACAACCCTGGCAGCTTTTAGAGTATTCTCATAAATGTTATTTCAGGTCAGTGTGACAATAAGATAGTAAATGTGAATATTATTTCTTTCCAAACTTTAACAGATGAGCCAAGGAAAAGAGACTGACTTAGCACAGGCCACCCTGTGAGTGGGTAGCAAAGGAAAACCCGTTTCCTGGATCTGCTCTGAAAACTAGACCCTGAGGCTAGGAGGCAATGTGTCCAAAGAGAGAGAAAGCTGAGTACCGTAAAGATCAACAATAAACAGAAATGGATGTAATGATAAGGTTAAAAAGATCCTACCCCAGATTATTCTTTTGGTAAAAGAAAAAGGAACAGAGATAGGTCCCAGCACCATGGCCTAGCAGCTAAAGTCCTCACCTCGAACGCCCCGGGATCCCATATGGTCACTGGTTCTAATCCCGGCGGCCCTGCTTCCCATCCAGCTCCCTGCTTGTGGCCTGGGAAAGCAGTCGAGGACGGCCCAAAGCTTTGGGACCCTGCACCCATGTGGGAGACCCAGAAGAGGTTCCTGGTTCCTGGCTTCAGATTGGCGCAACACCGGCCATTGCAGTCACTTGGGGAGTGAATCATCGGACGGAAGATCTTCCTCTCTCTCTCTCCTCCTCTCTGTATATCTGATTTTGTAATAAAAATAAAGAAATCTTAAAAAAAAAAAAAAAGGAACAGAGATAACAGTAGCAATAGACTCCAGTCATCTGGTGTAAAAACAGAATTCCAAATGCAAACTACTGTAAAAGGAGTCCAAGACAGCATCTGTAGAACTGGAGCAAAGCCCATAACAATCAACTGTGAGGCAGCCATACAACTATGATCAAAGAATTCACCCTAAAGCCAAAGAAACACACCAAAAGACAAGGTGACTCAGCAATAGCAAATGAAGAAAACACAAGACTTCTCCAGAGATGAGACACATCAAGGACTTCCAGAAAGTCTGACACACAACAAATGACTAGTAAGTGTTAGGGGCTAAAGTAGTTGGTGTCACTCTATGATAGCAATAAAATCAGAAAGCTAGGTCCTGGGGCTGATATTGTGGCATAGCAAGTAAAGCCACCACCTGCAATGCTGGTCCATCAGCTGGGAACTAGCTAAATAAATAATAATATACTCACCTACAGAATAATGGGTAATAATTAAATTAAAAAGAGGATATAAAACTGAAATACAGTGGGGCCAGGATTGTGGTGTAGCAAATAAAGGTGCCACCTGCAATATGTGCACCGCTTCATGTCCTGGCTGCTCCACTTCTAATCCAGGTCCCTGCTAATGATCTGGAAGAAGCAGCACCCTCATGAGAAACTTGGATGAAGTTCTGGACTTTGGCCTGGCTCAGCTCTGGCTGTGTGACTAGTTGGGGAATAGACCAGCAGATGGAAGATCTCTCTTTGCCTCTGTCATTCCTTCTCTCTCTATAACTCTGACTTTCAAAAAAATAAATGCTCTTGAAAAAAGAAAGCCAGGTCCTTCCCCAAATCTAGTATTAACATGGTGGTCACAGTTTACTGTGATCTCAAGTGCTTTCTAATGAGAAGGGCAGACTGTCCTCCACCTCTTCCAGTGACATCATACTCGAGAACTGCTGTGCTGTTGTCTATTAAGAGGTGGCCTAACACATTCTACAGAGTTTGCCTTAGTAGAGGAATCTGGGGTTAGGGGGACAGGAGAGATCCTGGCTCTGCTCGTTGGCGTCAATCCATATGCAGGAAACCCTTGGAGCAACTCCAGTCTTTAAGAGCTTTTCTTGGCCACCCAGCCTCCTGAAGCCAATGGAAATCCACAGGCAACTGCTAAGACAGTCACCTACACACCTATCACCTCCCACGGGCCGTCCCAGCTTCCTTGGATCTTAATACATGTCTAACCCACAGATCCCCAAGACTGGCTAATTGGCTTTACAAAGTACAGCGTTAGGAAGGAACTAAGGAGGAGACGAAGCTCAACAGCTCCTCTTTCCACCCTTGGCTCCCACGCACTCAGTTTCTTCACTCCCTGCTGGTCTTTCCTTCTCTCTTTCCTAGGATTGCTAGAATGATTTGTTCTGAACAGCGACAGGTTTATAGGTTAGCCGACACCTCTGCTCTGTGGAATTTTAATTAACTTCTCCCATCGTCAATATGCTAAGGAATGGGGTCTCCATTCTCTGGGGTCAGCAATGTGTTTCAGGTCCTGCTATATCAGCCGTCAAATTGAAGAATTAATGACGTGGCTAATCGGCTCTAATTCTTACAAGAAAAAAATTTGAAAGGGAGTTGTGGAAGAGAGCAGGAGGAGGGGTGCAGGCTCCATGGAGGGAGGAAAAAGAGACTGAGCAGAGCAGGAGGGGTGGGGCGGGGGTCATCTCGTTCATAAAACAAGTGAGTGACTTACTCCAGTGTTGGAGGGTGGCAGCCCTACAGCTTTCATTTTTCATCTGGGTGAGGAGTAAGGGGTGAAGGAAGTGGGGGGAAGACCCTGGATGAGTACTGTGACAAAACAGGTATGGGAGAGAGTCCATGGATCCTGCTGGGGAGGAGAGAGGCTCTGCCTTGGTTCCAAAAGAGCCTAAAAGCAGAAGTTAGGACACAGAGCTTACTTGCTCAGAGGTAAAGTCAGAGAAATACCAGTTGGGCAAAAGTGTAGGATACACTCATTATCAAAAATTCCATGTTTCTAGAGTGGCATTGAACCCAGCAGTTGAGACGCCCACCTCCCATAGTGGAGTGCCCAAGTTCAGTTCCCGGATCCAGCTCCTGACCCCAGCTTCCTGCTAATGCATACCCTGGGAGGCATGCAGTGGTAACAGCTAGAGTAGCTGGCTTCCTGCCACCCGTGTGGGAGACCTGGATAGGGTTTCTGGCTCCTGCATTTGGCCCTGACCCAGTCCAGTCAATCTTTGCATTTGGGAAGTGAACCAGAGGATGGAAGATTTTCTCTTTCTTACACTGTATTTTCCCTTCTCCCACCCTTCCTCCCTCCCTCTCCTTCCCCCTGCCCAAATCCTCCAGTCTCTCAAATAAACAAACTTCACTCCTCTGCTACAATTGTCCATGTCTCTGCTCCTGTACACACATCTTTGCATGAGGGCCCAACTGGACATAGGCTCCAAGCCTCTCCTGATGGTTCAGGCTGATAAAGGTCACTCCAGGGGCACAGAGTAGAGATGAAAGTTTGACTGGTACCATTATGTCTACTTGGGGAGCAAGTCTAAAGAGTATCTGCTCCGGAAGGTACACCCTTGCTTAACAGTGGGATTCTTACAGATTCCAAAACAGAATATTTTTCTGAACATTTTTGGGTTGGATGTTGAAGAAATCAGTCCCTAGGCAGCTATCTCAACCGCATGTGTGTGTATATATATATATATATAAGACTTGAGAAATCTAAATTTTCCAAGAGTATCTCAAAGCAACATAAAATACACTAGTGGCAGATTTTCCAGCTCATCTGATCTAGCAAACAAGCTGCATTAAGACATAGGACAAAATGATATTTAAAAGAATCTCCCTTACCTGAGTAATGGGCTGATAGCAATGGACCAGACTCGGTCTTCAGTCTGGATGGTGTGTAAGCACTGCCCCAGCCGGCCCGAGGCCAGAGGCCATACCTGGAAATGGGGAGAGGAGATGTTCTGAGCTTAGGAGGGAGAAAAGGTATATCAGGTGAGGTGACTAAGCCTAGGGAGATAGGCAAATGGAGACCCCTTTGGTCCTGCACACACAGCTCAGGGGTCAGCAGAGAGGCTGCTGCAGCTCTGCTGTCCTGCCACTCAGACATTCCAGCTCCCAGGGAAAGCCCTTACTTACTAGCCTATTTATACCAGGGTATCAGAAGCTTCTGGGCTGAATTTTGACTGAATAGAAATGGAGGGACGGGGTTTGCTTCTCTCAGCAACTTCCCCATGTTTGTGGATTGTGACCACTCCTAAGATTTGACTTTGGTGACAGAAAGGAAGGAAGATCAAGGTGCAGAAAGGGGGACTGCACACCAGCAGAATTAGAGAGAATAAAAAGAAAGGGGCAAGGGAAGGAAAGACTGGAAGAACAGACTTCAAAGAAAGAAGGTGGAGTGTTGTTGTTTGTTTGTTGATAACACGCAGTATCCAATGCTATTCATGTCAGCAGGGAATTTAGCACCTAGTGTCACCAAAAGTAGCAGAAAAGCTTAACTCTTTTAAGCTTCATATCTCCTACAGGTTAAAAATATTGCTTGGAACACATTATCTGGTTCCTATCAGTCAGGAATGTACATTAGCAGCCACTCTGGGCTTAACTCTAATCAACACTCCCAAACCCTCTCAGCAGTCAGTGCATTTAGAACTCTCCCATTAAGCATAGGGCTCCCCCTTTGCCTCACCCTCTCCCAGATGACACACACAGGGACATAAGCCTGTAACCAAACAGAAAGAAACCTCAAATCTACAAGGCTGTCCCCAGGCAGCAGACACAGAGAGGATCCTCAGGCTGCCAGATGGATCAGTGACCTCTCAAGGTCCCAGAGTGCTATAAGGGGAACACAAGAAATGCTGGCCGAACCTTAGAAGGAAGAACTTTAAGAAAACATTCCTTGAGTTTAAGGGGTAGGTGATGGAGTTGGGGGTGGCCCTCCCTTCTTAGGGTCACATGGTATCTCTTCCCTATAAAAAGAGAAAGTGCTTCTTAGAGTTTGTGTCTGAGGGGGGATGGGTAATTGTGAAGCTAATTCTTCCCAACACAGGGAAAAGAAATTAACAAGATGATCCTGAACAAGCAGAGCAGAAAACACAATGGGTAAATATCACAACTTAGAGGACCCTGATTCTGATTTACTTTTTGGCCTTTAGATCCTGTCCCCTTCAGCAGTAATGAGATAACATTTCCAATTTCCTCTGTTACACAGCCCCAGCTTGGAAGACACCCCTACCTTGTGCCTGACACAAACTCTGGGAGACACATTCTTGCTTTTCGGGTGGGGAGACAATAGAACTCTATAATAGAGTTCAAAATCTAGGAGCAATCCAGAATACCCCCAAATCCACTATGCTTGGATGCCTACAAACCATAAAACAAGGGTCCTGGTGTGGAATACTGCAGGAGTGGCACAGGAAGCATGCTGCCCATGTGGAGCTCCATTCTGGGCAAGTGGCCCCAGGCCACCCCAGGAGTGCATCATTCTCCAGGAACTGAGTATCATGGCCCAGGAGGGGCAGCAGTTGACAACAATACGCTGATTGCACCTCTCCCTTGATGGTCAAATTCAAAACAGACCCAACCCAGGAGACTCCAGAGGAGCACACATTTATATAGCCCTTTGAAAAGCCGACTTAGTGATATGTGCCAAGACCCTTAAGATGACCAAAGCCTGACTCAGTAATTTTGATGCTGAGAATCTATCCTGGGAAAATAACACCAAGACAAAGAAAAACCTAAATGGTAAATATTTCCTGCAGCCTGGATTGCAGAAAAACCACACACAGACTTTGGAATCTGACCAATCTGACATTGAATCCTAGCTGTTAACCTTTTATGTTTGATCTCAGGGATGTATTATAACTTCTTAGCCTCAGTTCCTCATGTGCTAAATGAGAAAGGTGACTATCTCTGGGTGCTAGTGTGCAAAAGTCAAATAGAAAGAACCAAGCCCAGGAACACAGTATTTCACAAGTACTGGGCATGGGCATTCTATGATAGTGGTCCTCATGACTAAAGGAAGAAACAGAATACACTTACTCACCCATCAGAAAAAAATGTAAATTATGGTTAATACATTAGGAAGCCATTAAAAGATGGCATGAACAATGGTAAATCTTATAAAATAGATACAGCACAGTATTCTGGGTATCCAAAGTCTATTATAAGCACAATTGTGTGTGTGTGTGTGTGTGTATGTGTGTGTGTGTGTAATGTACCCCAAAGGATAAAATGAAAAATGATTACATTTATAAAGTGCTTAGGACAATGCCTGGTTACAACCTATGATGTTACCAAATAGGTAAGCAAATTATTGCTTTGAGAAATGACTGAAGGAGAGTCTAAAGACATGACCAGAAGGTGTTAGAAGGAGATGGAAACATTTAGGTTGCACCTGCCACAAAAGGATTCTAGCAAAGGCCAGGATTTTCTCCACTTCCTGTGCTATATGCACTATCTCTGACAGAATACAAAGATTAACACAGAAAACAATCAAGGGAGGAGAAATGTACATAGATACAAGGGAATTTGTTTAGCTCCCCATCACACACATTAGCAATATTTCCACAAGGAGTAAGCACCAGAGGGGTGTGTAGAGTCAGAGAAGTTAGTTATGAAGACCAAAACTTCTTTCTCCCCTGCCTTCTCTCTACATGTCTTAGAGACCATTTGCTGACACCAACAAGCATTTTGCTCCTGTTAGCACTATGAAGCCTCCAGGTGCCAGGAAACAGCTAAGACACACCTGCACCTCCTGTACCACCAAGGGCCAGGTCTCTGTAGATTCTAGCTAGGGCTGTTGGACACAGAAATGAAGAGATAATTACTTCTTTTATGGATCGGAAACTATTTGACCCAGACGTGGATGAATCGGCTCCATAAAGCTGGGCCCACACTATCAGCTTTCTCTGACACCCTGGCCGATATTTGTAGACCAGGCAATTTAGCAATGACACAACAACCACCACCCTTTTCTCAACATCTCTACTGCTTATTGACCACACCACTCTCCAGAAATACAGCAAAAACTATTTTAATTATCAGCCTGATTACTTATAAACAAGGTGGTGAAAAATTAATCTCCCTACACAGGGAGAAAAAAAAAAAAACAAACAAAGAAGGAAGATTTTTAAATAAAACATTGGAGTCAGAACTCAACCCACAAACTTGAGGAAATTCAGTTCAGGGAGGAAAAGCTGGCCAGGCCTTCTGTTTTTGAGTTCACGCCACATTTCAAGTGAATGGCAAACTTCCCAGCCACTGTCCACTCCTTTCCCAGTGCAGCTGGCAGGGATGCCACCTGGCATGGCAAACCCACATGCCAGAGGCACATAAGTGAGTCCTTTATTGTGTCTTTTTTCTCCCTACCCCACACAGTAGTTTCAGCCAATCCTGGGACTTAAGGCTACATCCACCCTCTTGCACCCATCTCCCTACAGACAGGGTGAACAGTATGTAAAGGGGACACCACCTCACCTTGGCCGTTCTGTCCCTGGAGCCACTCACAATGATGCCCCCTTTGCAATCCACACAATTCACCTCCTGTTCATGAGCCGTGTACTTGACAGTGAAGGTGCTGTGAGTCTTATGAATGCCAATCTTCCCATCTCTAGGAGAGAAATGAACCCACCCCAAGCAAGAGCCAATTATTCTCTCTGTAGGGAGAGGCAAGCCTATAGAAGCAACCCAAGTCTGCAATGATACCCAAATTTGCCAAGTTTTAGGTAATTCATCCCAATAACGTGCTGCACTTTTAGATAACTTATCTTCTTCAGCTCACTTGGTGCTGAAAAGAGCTGAGAAACAAAAAATTTTCTGTGCAGAGTATCAAAACCAGCTTCACTTTTCATTAAAAGTTCTATTTCCTTCTCCAGTTGACCCTATAAACTGCTTCTGGTAAGTCTCTCCACATCTCTACTTTAAACAGCAGGGGAAGGGAACAGGGAACCACTACCTCTTCTAGGTTTCCTCTTCATTCCTTTGGAGTTAAGACAGAAAAGTCAGAACCTGCAGCAGGTCCCTGAAGGGAAGGAAGACGGCGGCAGAAGAAACGTGCAGCACTTACCCTCCTGCACTGATAATATGAGAGTCGGCTAGCACAAAGTGGCAAACGTCCTCATCATGACCAGCGAAGACTCCCAGTGGCCGACGGTTCAAGCTGGCACCATCTGGACGGAACTGGTAGGCCAGGATGAAATTAGCCTGGGATACATACAGAGAATCATCCTCTAGTTGCATCCAGGGCATCTGACTACAGAAAAATAAGAGAATTCAAGAATCATCAGGTTTCAGCAAGAAAACCTGAATCAAATCATTAAGAAGCTGACAAATCCCCATTGCAGCAAAGTTAACACTCTACACCTTAAGCCAATCCTGTTTTGAAACTACCTACCCCTGCGAAAACTAGAGTGATTAAGCTTTGTGATGAGTCTCTGGATTTTCTAAAAAAGTCAAAATTAAAAGACCAAATAAAGACCCAGCACAGTAGCCTACCAGCTAAAGTCCTTGCCTTGACTGTCCCAGGATCCCATATGAGCGCCGGTTCTATTCCAGCAGCCCCATTTCCCATCCAGCTCCCTGCTTGTGGCCTAGGAAGGCAGCTGAGGACAGCCCAAAGCCTTGGGACCCTGCACCCACATGGGAGACCTGGAGGAGGTTCCTGGTTCCTGGCTCCCGGCTTCGGATTGACACAACACTGGCCATTGTGCTCACTTGGGGAGTGAATCATCGGACGGAAGATCTTCCTCTCTGTCTCTCCTCCTCTCTGTATATCTGACTTTGTAATAAAAATAAATAAATCTTTTTTTTAAAGATTTATTTATTTTTACTGGAAAGGCAGACATACAGAGAGGAGGAGGGAACTACTACCTCTTCACCTCCAAGCAGCCACAATGGCTGGAGCTGCGCCAATCCGAAGCCAGGAGCCAGGAGCTCTTCCTGGTCTCCCACGTGGGTGCAGGGTCCCAAAGCTTTGGGCCATCCTCGACTGCTTTCCCAGGCCACAAGCATGGAGCTGGATGGGAAGTGGAGCTGCCGGGATTAGAACCGGCACCCATATGGGATCCCGGTGCGTTCAGGGCGAGGACCTTAGCTGCTAGGCCACTGTGCTGGGCCCAAAAATAAATAAATCTTTAAAAAAAAGAAACAAATAAGTATCATTTTTAATAGGAGAAAGCTTAACATCTGAATAACTAGACACCTGGACTTTTCGTAGGTAGGTGAAGCTTACAAATTTTAATGACCTAGAGAAATCTTCCAGCTAGGTAAAATAACTCTTTCCTTTGGCATCTTCACTGATTAGAAGTTTAGTGGTTAAGTTTCAAAGACCTAAGACACTCTTTCCCAAAAGCTCAATTAGCAATGTGGTGGGGGAAAAAGAAGTCTGTGTCCCCTTATGAAGTCCCATTCCCTGTCCAACTAGAGCAAAGGGGCCATTTGTAAGTGAAAGGAGAAAGGCTATAGGAAAGGTTGCTAATGAGCTGATTAGATACCTAGATCTTCTCAGAGATACCTGTGTAAGAGGGTACCAGTGGCAACAGAAAGCCAACTGTAGTTCAAGGGCTAAAGACAAATTCAGCTCTCACAGGCAACTAATAAGAGAAATCCACAAATAGAGATTCCCTTTACACTCTGAAGGAGAAAGACAAGTTAAAATTACTGCACTAAAAAAAAAAGAAAAAATTACTGCACTAAGGGTTGGTGCAGAGGCTCAACTAGCTAATCCTCTGCCTTGCAGCACCAGTAGCCCATATGGATGCCAGCTCTAATCCAGGCTGCTCCACATTCAATCCAACTTCCTGTTTATGGCCTGGGAAAGCAGCAAAGGATAGATTAAGTCTTGGGACCCTGCACCCATGTGGAAGAAGCTCCTGTCCCTTTGCCTTCAGATCAGCTCAGTTCTGACCATTGAGGTTATCTGGGGAGTGAACCAGTAGATAGAAGATCCTTTCTCCTCTATGTGAATCTGCCTTTGGGAAAAAAAAAAATGCCAAAAAATATTTACAGCACTGAGGGCCAGCACAACAGTGGCAGCTGTGGCATGGAGAGTTAAGCTGCTTCACTTCTGACCCAGGTCCCCACTAACGTGCCCAAGAAGATTACAGCTAATGACGCAAGTGCTTGGGTCCTTGCCACCACGTGGGAGACCCATCTGAAGTTCCATGTTCTGGCTTCAGCTTGACACAGCCTCAGCTGTGGCAGCTATTTGGGAAATAAACCAGCAGATGGAATATGTGTGTGCGTATGTAACTCTGCTTGTCAAATAAATAAATCTTTAAAATAAATTAGTTTTTTTTTTTTTTTTTTTTAAGAAATCACAGGCCTGTATCATAGTACAGAGTCCATCTGAAGAAGAAGGGAGGCTGCCAGATTCCAGGTTCTGGGCTGAGGACTAAGTTCCTATTCCAGGTAAAAAAACAGCAGCCCCCGCCTCCATGCTGCTCTACAATTGTGCCCAAGAAAAGCACTAGAATGGCTGACTCATCCTCACGGACAGAGACATATTCTCCCATGGCCATGCCTGTCTGAACAGACTGGGCAGACTGCTCTGTGTTTCTTCCCCAGACTCCTTAATAAGAGTGTCATGGGAATGTGGAAAAGTCCCACAAATTGACTTGACGGCCCATTAAATGCAGCTTGGACTTTGTAGTAAATGAATTTCTCTCATGAGGCTTTTACAAGTGTATGCATATATTATATGGAACATGTGTAGAGTGCATACAGGTTTCTGAATTTCCCATTCATTATGCACATTCCTCTGAAACAGCCCCTACATGAGTGTGTGGCACATGCAAGCAGGCAATAAGCAGCAGAGAAGGGAATGCATGTGTTGAGAGCCATCTGGTAAACAGCCACTTGCCTAGGACAAGAAACCGGGTTCACGCCAGGTGAACAGTGGAGAATCCCAGGGCAGCCTGGTAACTGTTCTGTGTTTCTATTTGCCAGATTGGTTGAAATCAGCCCAAAATGACAACGTCAGGGACAAAACATTGGTAGAGAAATAAAGCCTTCACTATAAAAATCCAGATTCCTCTCCTGCAGTTTCTCGGCTGTCACCACAAGCATCCCTATACAATTCAGGGCAAATGGTGTCAGTGAAGCCAGCGGAAGGTGGACACAGCAAGAGGGAAAGGCACAGAGGAAGAAAGTCCGCCTCTTCCTAGCAGCACAGGTCCAAGTCAACCTGGGAGGAGAAGTTAGGAGGTTCCCTATCACTACAACCCATCAACAAAACACCCTCAAACAGCACCCTTGAACTCATTTAGCATCCATGAAGCACAAAACCTGTGGCACTAGAAGAGCCACAACATTATCTACACTTCTTGGTACTTCTCCTAAGCTCTATTTCCTATATCTTCCCACATATATCCAAACCTTTAGATCCTATTTTGTTTTTTAATAAAGAAGCAAGCCAAAAGAGAAGTAACTCCCTAAAGGGTCTATAGCAAACTAATGGTAAAACAAGATGGATGGAAATACTTGGTTTTACTTATTTCCTTTCATGAAGTGAGTTAACAGGTTACCTCTGAGTTTTGGGATTACAGATAAAAATTTTTTTTGTTCTTTAGTATCTATTTTAAGATATTTCCACAATAAACTTTTTAATGATCATAAGAAATGAAATTTGCTAAAATAGCGTACCTTTCTAATAACTGTGTTTTTCAATGTGAAAAACAGTTGTCCTTCTTTTTGGTGTCTGAGGATCTCCAATGCCAGCCCACCTGATATAGCCCAGTCCCTCCCCAGCTGGGACCAGCTTTTTCATGGACCACTATGCTTTCCCGTTCCAGGCAGCTTTGTTACAATCCAGAGGTTACTTGCCTGCATTTCCACTTCAGTAGTATCCCTTCTCGGCAGCGCCCCAGCTTCCAGTTCTGAGACACCTTCACCCGCTCCTTCACAGGGACACTGGCCATCCTAAGTCCAGACATAACAGATAATGCAGTTACTACCACTCCTTGGCAACCACAGAGGATTCTCTGATTTTACTGAGCCGGGATTCAGCATATCCAGAATATACCCAAAACTGAACACTCTGCTCTCACCCTGTTATCCACAGCTGCATTTGCTCAAGTTTTTACCTACAATAAACCATTACCCCAAAATATTAAATGAACAATTTCATAATTAAAACATCTGTAATTTTTTAAAGAATTTTTAATTTATAAAAATGCGGGGTTAGAACCGGCGCCCATATGGGATCATGGTGCATTGAAGGCCAGGACTTTAACCACTATGCTATCATGCCAGGCCCTCATCTGTAATTTTTTTAAAGATTCATTTTATGTTTATTTGAAAGAGTCAGATGGGCTCGAAGTCCTTTCCTTGCATGCACCAGGATCCCGGCAGCCCTGCTTCCCATCTAGCTCCCTGCTTGTGACGTGGGAAAGCAGTTGAGGATGGCCCAAAGCCTTGGGACCCTGCACCCACGTGGGAGACCTGGAGGAGGCTACAGGCTCCTGGCTTCAGATCGGCGCAGCTCCAGACACTGCGGCCACTTGGGGAGTGAATAATTGGAGGAAGATCTTCCTTTCTGTCTCTCATCTCTCTGTATATCTGACTTTCTGATAAAAATAAAATAATCTTGAAAGAAAGAAAGAAAGAAAGAAAGAAAGAAAGAAAGAAAGAAAGAAAGAAAGAAAGAGAGGGAGGGAGGGAGGGAGGGAGGGAGGGAGGGAGGGAGGGAGGGAGAGAGAGAGAGAGAGAGAGAGAGAGAGAGAGAAGAAAGAAAGAAAGAAAGAAAGAAAGAAAGAAAGAAAGAAAGAAAGAAAGAAAGAAAGAAAGAAAGAAAGAAAGAAAAAGTAAGTCAGTCACAGACAAGACGGACAGACAGGTCTTCCACCCACCAATTCTACCAGTTCACTCCCCAAAGGCCACAATGACTGGCACTGAGCTGATCCGAACGCAGCAGACAGGAGTTTCTCCCACATGAGTGCAAGGGCCCAAGAACTTGAACCATTTTCCACTACTTCCTCAGGCCATAAGCAGGAAGCTGGATCAAAAGCAGAGCATCTGGAAGTAACCCATGTGGGATGCTGGCTCCATGGGCAGAGGCAGCAACTTAATCTGTAATCATGGCACCAGCCCCTGTAAGGTTTTTTGATATTTTTATATATTTTTTTAAAGATTTATATTATTTTTATTGCAAAGTCAGATATACAAAAAGGTGAAACAGAGAAGAAGATCTTCCATTCGATGTCCCCAAGTGACAACAACAGCCGGTGCTGCGCCGATCCAAAGCCAGGAGTCAGAAACTTCCTCCAGGTCTCCCACGCAGGTGCAGGGTCCCAAGGATTTGGGCCATCCTCGACTGCTTTCCCAGGCCACAAGCAGGGAGCTGGATGGGAAGCAGGGCTGCTGGGATTAGAACTGGCACCCATATGGGATCCCGGCGCGTTCAAGGGGAGGACTTTAGCTGCTAAGTCATGGCCCCGCATCCCCAGTATTTTTATTTTAATATTTATTTATTTAAAAAAGCGAGGTTACAGAGAAGAGATAAAGAAAGATAGGCAATCTCCCATCCTCTGGTTTGCTCCCCAAATGGCTGCAACAGCCAGAGTTGGGCCAGGCCAAAGCCAGGAACCTGGAGCTTCCTCTGGGTCTCCCATGTGGGAACAGGGTCCCAAGGCTAAGGCCCTTCTGCCACTGCTTTCCCAGGTGCAATATCAAGGAGCTAGATTGGAAGTAGAACAGCTGGGACAAATGGCATGTCTAAGTAATGGGGTAAAGTCTCACACAGTGCTGGTCTGTGCTGCCTGCAACACGACTGATGCCTTTGTCCAGAGCAGTGGCACTGTGTATTCCACCCGCTCACTAGTTACTCAGTGGGCATCTCAGTTATCAGAGCCACTGCTGCAATGTCACAATTTATGTTCAAGCAACCCTGAATTATGGCCCCAAAGTTCAAAAGCACCAGAGCTAGCAATTCAGATATGCTCAAGAAAAATTGAAAGTACTTTTTTTTTTTTAAGTAAAAAGGTGAAAGTTCTCAACTTTTCATGAACAGGTATGCACTGGAAAAAAATAAGTAGTGTGTATAAGGCTTAGTAATATCTGCAATCTCGGGCATCCATTGGGTGTTTTAGAACATATGCCCTGGGCCTGGCGCGATGGCCTAGTGGCTAAAGTCTTCACCTTGCACACACCAAGATCCCATATAGGTGTCGGTTCTAATTCCGGTGGCCTCACTTACCATAATCAAGGACGGCCCAAGGCCTAGGGACCCTGCACCCACCAGAAGGAGCTCCTGGCTCCTGCTGTTGCGGTCACTTGGGGAGTGAATCATCAGACAGAAGAGCTTCCTCTCTGTCTCTCCTCCTATCTGTATATCTAACTTTGCAATAAAAATAAATAGATCTTTTTAAGAAAAAAAAGAAAAGAACATATGCCTGCAGATAAGATAGACCATTATACAAGTAAGGGTTTAGGAGACAAAGAAGGAGTAACTCTCCTCTTTCTACGTTTGGATAACCAAGAAACCCTCTCTTTGATACTATTTGAAATGTCTACAGTGATGCCAAAGCAACATCATAGAGGATGGCCTACCAACATTGCCAGAGTCACTGCATATCCACTTAGGAAAAAAATGAACTCTTAATTCACATCACCCATGAAAAGTAATTTAAAATAGATCATAAGTATAAACATAGAATCTAAGACTATAAAGCTATCAGAAGAAAATATACAGACACAGCTCTCTGGGGGGTTGGTAAAGGTTTTAACCACACAGAAAGCAGTAACACAAGAGGAAAGTCCAATAGATCAGCCTTAATAAAAAGTAAACATTTTTGCTCGCCACTTGAATATATTGCCGCAATCTGGTAGAAGATGCTCAGAAAATTTTTATCTGGCAAAAGGCCTATATCCAGACAAAGAAATTCTTCTACATGTTCATAAATTTTTTGAAGACTAATAAGGAATCATCATACATTGTTGATGAGAAAGCAAAATGGCACATTCATTTTGGGAAAAGATCTGACAGTTTATTTAAAATCTCAATATACACCTGCTCTATAGCCTAGTAATTACCAAAAGCATATGTCCACAAAAAGACTTACCCAACAATATTCATAGAGACTTCAGTTACAATAGCCAAAAGCTTTAAACAGCCCAGGCATCGTAGGAGATTGAGGAAACACACGTTCATATAATAAAGTATTATCCAGCCACAAAAAGTCTTATAAAAGAAAGCAAATGAATCACAAAAGCATTACATTGAGTGAAACAAACAAGGATCCATATACATGACTTCATTTACATAAAGTCTGAGAATAACTAATCCATGGTGAAAAAAAACAAATGATGATTACCACCAGAGGAGGTAATGGGGAGACAAGAAAGGAACAGTAAGAACATTCTGGGGTAATATTCTACATCTAAATTTTGAAGGAGTTTGGGTTTTACAAGGGTGCATGCATGTCAGAAAGGCATTAAACAAAGACATGCATGTCCCATATTAATATTGGGCACCTGGGTTCAGTTCCCATTCTCTCTCCCAATTCCAAGTCACTGACACTTGAGCGGTGGGTCCCTGACACTCAAATGGGGTTTAAATTCTTAGCTCCCAATAGGCCTGGGCATTCAGAGCACTTAGGAAGTAAACTGACAAGTGGGAGGGTTCACTCCCTCTCTTTTTCCATTTCTCTGCTTTTCCATTCCTCTTTTTTTTTTTAAAGATTTATTTATTTTTATTACAAAGTCAGATATACAGAGGAGGAGAGACAGAGAGGAAGATCTTCCACCCGATGATTCACTCCCCAAGTGACTGCAACGGCCGGTGCTGCGCCGATCCAAAGCCGGGAACCAGAAACCTCTTCCAGGTCTCCCACGCGGGTGCAGGGTCCCAAAGCATTGGGCCATCCTCGACTGCTTTCCCAGGCCACAAGCAAGGAGCTGGATGGGAAGTGGAGCTGCCGGGATTAGAACTGGCATCCATATGGGATCCCGGGGCGTTCAAGGCGAGGACTTTAGCCCGAGGCCACCCCAGCAGCCAACTACAGAAGGTGGAGATGGTGAGGCCAAGCCCAGCCAAGGCCCCACTAACGGCTCCCGGCCCAAGCCCCAGCGCCCACGAAACCGCCCCTACTTCCAGCGGCGCCGGCAACAGCTCCCTGGCCCTCGGCAGCCCACAGTGCCAGAGACCTCAGCCCCCATCAACAGTGGGGATACCCCCCTACCATGCTGGAGTGATTCCAACTCAAAGGACACCCAGCCACCATCTGGTATCTGCCAGTTTTTCCAACTGACTTGTACTCTCCCTCCCCTCTTCCCCAGACTTCATGACATGGAAATATCAGCTTTCCCCCCTTTTCCTGGAGACTCAGGGGAGCCAAGCCCCAGCCTCATGCATCCACCTCCTGCCCCCAGTTCCCCTGTGAGGGCGGGCAGAAGGGCTCCATCCCCATCTTGAGAGGCGCTCACCCCCACCCCTCAGTTGGGCTGAGAAGGATCCAGCCAGCTCCTCCCTCTCTCTCCGAGTTGCTTTTCTTTCCCACCCCAGTTTATTTTTTGCTGCCCTCCACCCCACCCCCACCTCAGAAGCCATTTTATGAACTGTCATGTGCCACCTGAGCCTCCAGTAAAACGCATATGGGATCCCGGGGCATTCAAGGCGAGGACTTTAGCCACTAGGCCACGGAGCTGGGCCCTCAAACAATATCTTTTTTAAAAGTACCAAATGACATACTTAAGATTTGAGCACTTTATCCAAATATAAATTTTATCCAAATATAGATTCACTGTATATAAATTTTTCTTAAAAAAAAAAAAAAAAAAGAACCAGAGAATCAAGATGGCAGAATAGGGTAAGGACTTGTTTAAACAGATGGAGAATTATTGGCCAGAGTGAAGCAGAGAGAGCAGATTCCAGGAAATAGAACAATAGAAGGGAACCCGTGGACATGGGGAAGCAATGGAGACAACAGAGTGGTGTTGCAGTCACCAGATGCTCCAGGGTGGTCAGCAAATGGTGATCAAAGCTCCACTGATGGCCAGAACTCCACTAGCAGATAGGTGGGGAGGAGAGTTCACCAGAAGCTCAGGAGGTGAACCCAGGCAAAGAACTGCCCATCCTGCTGATTTGCTTGATCCGACCAGGAGCAGACAGAGTAGCAGACCACAAGCAGAAATGGCAGGAATAGGGTGAATTTCACAGTCCATACACCCACCAGTACCACATGGAGTGCCATTTTGTGTAGTGTGGCAAAGATTATGGGACTGGAAAGACAACAGCAAGCTGTGCATCCACTAAGCCACAAGTGAACTCATTTCCAGCTCAGTGCATTGCCCTGTCGCCCCAAGGGAAAACAGTGCTGATGTGGCATCCTACAAGTTCCACCCAAAATAAGTCCAGGTAGCCCCAGACCTAATGGTCAGCAGATCCAGAACTCCACCAGTGCCATGTCATACACCATTTTATGCAGTGTGGCAAAGGCTGTGGAATTGGAGGGACAATAGTGAGCTGCGCATGCATGAAGCTTGGAGCAAACTCACTTCTAGCTCACACACTGGTCCCACCGGGAAAACAGTACCAACGTTGGCATCCAAGTCCCACCCTGTTGGAGGCACTGCACGTGTGCCATAAGATGGCGCTGAGACCATTCCTCCTCTCGGATTTTGGCGGTAATCAGGTTTCAGGAAGTGCCTTCTGATTGGCCCGTAGCTGCATGCTTGGCACGTGTGCTACATGTGATCAGTTATGATTGGGCTGCCCGCGGCGTGCATCGGTGACCTTTAAGCTGATTGGATTAGGACTGTATATAAGCGGTGGGGGTTTCAGGAAGAACAGGAAGAAGAAGAGACAGAGACAGATGGACAGAGACGGAGGACAGGGCACGACGGACTGACGGACAGAAGACTGGGGGGCGACGAGGAGACTGGGTAATGAAGCAGAGGGAAGGAAGAGAAAGGGAAGAAGAAGGAAGAAGTCAAGTCGACCGGCTGGGAAACGGACTGGTTGGAAGAATAAAGTGCCTCTTGAAATATCAGAGCCTGGAGTATCGGGTGATTTCTTCTGCGGGACGGGAGACCCCAATACCACCCAAAACAGATCCACGTGGCACTCAGACGTAATGGCCAACAGGTTCTGCCAAGATCAACACACCAACAACCCAGTTATTTAGGATGCCTGGTGTCACCCTAATCCTGGGAACTGCTCAAATCAGAAGTGGGAATAAGGTTGTACAGGCAATAGTGCAGTCACAGCAAAGGATCACAGGAGGTGGAGAGTGGTGAGTGAGGAGCTGAGGATACGGACCGTGGTAAATGCCTAACTTGAGAACCCAAGTATGAAACTCACTGGAGGGAGTGGCACAAGTGACTACAAATGAAGAACTGGGTACAAAGCGCAATCAATACAATCAAACTGTAGACATAATGAGTGACACAGCTTAGAAATCTGCTCTAAGGAGAAGAGAATCTGCTAACCAGAAGTGCAATGACCGAGAGCAGAAGAAGAGACAGAGGTACAATGCATATTACTTAAGACTCTCTTGCAAAGGAGCAAAAGCCTTTGCCAACCTCAGAGTTAACTGAGGAATACATAGAGGAAATAGGGGATAAAGAACTTAAAAAAAAAAAAAAAAAAAACTTGTTAAAAAGCTTATATATGGGCCCGCCTTGAACGCCCCGGAATCCCATATGGGCGCCGGTTCTAATCCTGGCAGCTCCACTTCCCATCCAGCTCCCTGCTTGTGGCCTGGGAAAGCAGTCGAGGACGGCCCAAGGCTTTGGGACCCTGCACCCGCGTGGGAGACCTGGAAGAGGTTCCTGGTTCCCGGCTTCGGATCGGCACGCATCGGCCCGTTGCGGTTCACTTGGGGAGTGAATCATCAGACGGAAGATCTTCCTGTCTCTCCTCCTCTGTATATCCGGCTTTCCAATAACAATAAATCTTTGAAAAAAAAAGCTTATACACAATGAGAAGCTTATGCAAGAATTTAAAGAATATGTTACAGGAAATAATAACACTAAAACAAAATCAAGCAGAATTGTTGGAAATGAAGGACACAATGGAGGAAAAAAATCAGTGGAAAAGAAAACCTCAACAACAGAATGAATGTGGCAGAAGAATGAAGCTCAGAACTAAAAGATATTTCTTGTCATAATGGGGAAACAATCAAAAACCTGGAAATGGAGCTGGGTCAAGCTAAACAAAGTACTCAAGAACTGAAAGACACTATTAAAAGGCCAAATATAAGAGTTATGGGAGTTCCAGAAGGTGCAGAAAGAGAAGCTGGGTTTAAAGATGTACTGAATGAAATAACACATGAAAACCTCCCTAATATGAAGAATTGTCAAACACAATACAGGAGAAGCACAGAACTCTCATTAGAATTAACCAAAAGTGATCTTCACCACGACTCTCTTGACAATCAAGCTCTCTTCCATCAAACATAAGAAAAAGATCCTTAAATGTGCACCTGAAAAAAATCAGTTGATATATAGAAGAATGGCAATTAAATTCACAGCTGATCTCTCATAAGAAACTCTACAGGCCAGAAGAGAATGGAGCAACATATTTCAGACTCTAAAAGGAACAAAAAAAAAATGTCAGCCAAAAATAACATACCTAGCAAGGGTTTCCTTTGTTGTTTTTTTTTTTAAAGATTTATTTATTTTTATTACAAAATCAGATATACAGAGAGGAGGAGAGACAGAGAGGAAGAGCTTCCGTCCAATGATTCAATCCCCAAGTGAGCCGCAACGGCCAGTGCTGTGCCGATCTGAAGCCGGGAACCAGGAACCTCTTCCGGGTCTCCCACACGGGTGCAGGGTCCCAAAGCTTTGGGCCGTCCTCGACTGCTTTCCCAGGCCACAAGCAGGGAGCTGGATGGAAAGTGGAGCTGCCAGGATTAGAACCGGCGCCCATATGGGATCCCGGGGCGTTCAAGGCAAGGACCTTAGCCACTAGGCCACGTCATGCCGGGCCCTCCTTTGTTTTTTAAAATAAAATTCTTCCACAGTAAAGAAAAACTCAATGAATACACCTCTTCCAGACCTGCTCTACAAATGATAGAAGATGTTGTCTTGATAGAAAAAAGGAATGGCTCCTACCAAAACCAAAGGCAAATATGAAGAACATCCCAGTAAAATGACAACAGAAGACTAAATCAAACCATGAACAACCCACTACTAAAATGACAGGACCAAATTACCACCTATTTATATTAACCCCGGATGCAAACGGCTTAAACTCATCAATCAAACATCACAGATTAGTGGACTGGGTCAAAAAACAAAACCATCTATCTATTGCTTACAGGAGACACATCCCACCAACAAGGACCTGTGGAAACTATATCTCATAGATTTCAATGCTTTTGTTTTTACTTCTATTTTTTCAAAAGTTTTTTTTTATGAGGAAAAAAACTCTTAGGTCATATAATAGCAACATTTTCTTCAAAAAGATTCTTGATTTTCTTTTTCATTTCTTCAGCGACACATTGTCATTCAGTAGCATATCATTTAACTTCATGGCTTTGTAAATTTCTATTTTTATTCCTGTTGTTGATTTTATGTTGTGGTTTTTCTTTTCATGGGATATTCAGTAACTATGCAATAGAGACTATCGTATCCAGATGTGAGGATATAATTGCAGTATGCATCTTCACTTCCAGATCAAAAATAGACACCCAATGAAATTGTGAAATATATCTTGACAATAGAATGCTGGACTCTGCCACTGTCCATGCCCACAATATCAGGGTACACTTAAATAGCAGAATGATGGACTTATGACTGTTTATGAAAAACTATACTATCGTAATAATATAGGGGAAATCAGTCTGGGGAGAGGGGCTTTAGGGAGGGGGTAAAGGAAATCCCAGACCCTATGGAACTGTATCATAAAACAATAATAAAATAATTTTAAAGAGAGAGAGAAAACCATCTGGGCAGCATAATTGTTTGATTGGGTAATCCTCTACCTGCAAGTGCCAGAATCCCATATGGACACGTTTGTGTCCCAGCCTGCTTATGGCCTGGAAAAAGAGCAGAGGATGCCTCCAGTCCTTGCCCCTGCACCCATGTAGGAAAGTAGAAAGAAGCTCGTGGCTCGGCTCGGCTGCAGCTGTTGCAGCTCTTTGGGGAACGAGGCAGCATATGGAAGATCTTTCTGTCTCTCCTTTTCTCTTTGTAACTCTGTATTTCAAAAAGAAAGAGAAAGAAGGAAGAGAAAGGAAGGAAGGAAGGAAGGAAGGAAGGAAGGAAGGAAGGAAGGAAGGAAGGAAGGAAGGAAGGAAAGAACGAACGAACCATAATGATTAAGACACTATTTGGAACACTCAAATCCCATATCAGAGTGCCTGGGTTTGAATTCTGGTTCAACATCCAATTCCAGCTTCCTGAAACTGTTCTCCTTGGCAGGCAGTAGATGATTCCTCAAATACTGGTCTCTGTCTCCCACATGGGATACTGGGATTGAGTTCCTACTTCCAGCTTTGGTCTGTACCTGCCATGGCAGTTGCAGTCATTTGGAGAGTGAACCAGCAGATGAACAATCTCTCTTTTTTTTCTCTCTCTCCTCATCTCCCTCTCTCTGTAACTCTGGCTTTCAAATAAATTAATTTTAAAAAGTAAAATCATAAACTAATTTATTCTAGTCAATATATGCATAAATGTAAAGTGTTAGGAATTTAAAATGAACTATTACCTGTATCTTGTTTTTGAAAGGCACAATAAAGCAAACACAGCAAAATGTTAACTAAAGAAACTAGGTGTTAGGTATATGAGGGTTTATTGTACAATTCAATTTCTCTGTTTTCATCTGATTATGTATTGCAGGAGTGGGCACTGTGGCACTGTAGTTAAGCTGCCATGCCTGCATCCTGCAATAGAGTGCCTGGGATTGGACCCAGTTTCCACTTCCCATTCAGCCTCCTGCTAAAGCATGCCTTGGAAGTTTGTACATGATTGCTCAAGAACTTGGGTCCCTACTACCCACATGGGAGATCTGGGTGAAGTTCCTGGCTCTTGGCCTCTGCCTATTCCATTCTCAGAAACTGCAGGTATTTTGAGGAGTGAACCAGCAAATGTATCTGCCTCTCTGTTGCCTTGCCTTCTGAATAAATAAACTTTAACAACAAGCCCCCCCAAAAAGTTTTAAATCCTGAGATGATGAGGATGAGGAAGGTTAAGCGCAGCCAGAGGAAAAGGAGCACACAAGCAGAGGAATGACATCATTCGGGGTAGGTTGGTACAGGATAGGGAGAAGAGTTCATGACCTCTGGGAAGGAATTTGTAAATCCTACTTTACACCCCTACAACTCCCTCTCTGTATCACTGGTTTGTTTCACTGACAAAACAGGTGTACTGGTTAGTAAACAGAATACCAACTGCCATGTGTGCCTAGAAAGCCACTGACCAAGGCAAGAAACACACGTTATGCCAACCTTTGCTTAAACTTTTACGGTTACCGTTTCTTCTTGAAAGCCAGCAAACAAATCCTGCTTTCAGGATTCAACAGAAGGGATGGGTTCAACAGGCTGAATGATACCTAATCCTTTTCTAACTAAATAAATGGTACATCCTATCCTTATTTCATTTATTCATTTTCAAAAGATAATTTATTTTGGTTAACATAAAGTGCATAGGGTTAAAAATATAGTATAAAAGGTTAACAATGCAAAAGTGACTCCCTCTCCAGAAGCAATTACTTAGTCACCAAGATACATATATGCTGCTGTGTGTATGCATTCCTACCAATAGTCCCTTTAAAAAACTGTAGTAAATATATTATACTACTCATTGCTTTCTGACCAATATATCTTGGCAATCATTCCATATGAACACATTTAGATCACCACAATCTCTAACAGCTGAATAGATTACCACTGTGACTCTATTATAATTTACCCAGTCACCTACTAACAGACTTCTGTCATTGTACACAATGCTGCAAAAAGTATCACTATAGGGCCCGGCACAGTGGCCTAGCAGCTAAAGTCCTCACCTTGAACGCCCCGGGATCCCATATGGGTGCCGGTTCTAATCCCGGCAGCTCCACTTCCCATCCAGCTCCCTGCTTGTGGCCTGGGAAGGCAGTCGAGGACGGCCCAATGCTTTGGGACCCTGCACCCACATGGGAGACCCAGAGGAGGTTCCTGGTTCCCGGCTTCGGATCGGCACGCATCGGCCCGTTGCGGCTCACCTGGGGAGTGAATCATCAGACGAAGATCTTCCTCTCTGTCTCTCCTCCTCTCTGTATATCTGACTTTGTAATAAAAAATAAAATTTAAAAAAAAGTATCACTATACACGTAGAGGAAAAAATACCAGAAATATTTTGACGAGCTGTCATTGTAGTGTGGCAAGTTAACCTGCTACCTGAGGTGCTGGCATCCCATATGAGTACTGGTTCAAGTACTCATGGCTGCTCCATTCTGATCCATTTTATTAGCTCCCTGTTGATGTATCAGGAAAAGCAGCGAAAGACAGTCCAAGTACTTGGACTCCAGCCACCCACATAAGTGACCTAGATGAAATTCTGGGATCCTGACTTCAGACTGACCCAGCCCGAGCCATTGCAACCATTTGGGGAAGGAATGAGCACATGGAAGATTTCTATATATAACACTTCTTTTGAAATAAATAAAACTAATCTTAAAAAGAAGGGATGGCAAAATAGCCTAGTGGCTAAATCCTTGCCATACATTCGCCGGGATCCCATATGGGTGCTAGTTCCTGTTCCAGCTGCTCTACTTTCCTGCTTGTGGCCTGGGAAAGCAATAGAGGATGACCTGGGGCTTTGGGAATCTGCCCCTGCATGAGAGATCCAGAAGGAGCTCCAGGTTCATGACTTTGGATTGGCTCAACTCCGGCCATTGCAGTCACTTAACGAGTGAATCAGCAGATAGAAGATCCTTCTCGCTGTATATCTGCCTTTCCGACAAACATAAATACACCTAAAACAAACAAACAAACAAAAAAGGGGGGGTGGCAATGTGATGGCTCAATTGGCTAATCCTCCACCTGCAAGCACTGGCATCCTATTTGGGTACCAAATCATGTCCTGGCTGCTCCTCCTTCTCTTCTTCTTCTTTTTTTTTTTTCTGAAAGATTTATTTTTACTGCAAAGTCAGATATATATAAAGAGAGGGGCCCAGTGGCATGGCCTAGCAGCTAAAGTTCTCGCCTTGAACGCCCCGGGATCCCATATGGACGCTGGTTCTCATCCCAGCAGCTCCACTTCCCATCCAGCTCCCTGCTTCTGGCCTGGGAAGGCAGTCGAGGACAGCCCAATGCTTTGGGACCCTGTACCCACGTGGGAGACCCGGAAGAGGTTCCTGGTTCCTGGCTTCGGATTGGCGAAACACCGGCCATTGCGGCTCACTTGGGGAGTGAAACATCAGATGGAAGATCTTCCTCTCTGTCTCTCCTCCTCTCTGTATATCCGGCTTTCCAATAATAATAATAAATCTTAAAAAAAAAATTTTTTAAAAAAGAGAGAGGAGGAGAGACAGAAAAGAAGATTTTCCATCCAATGATTCACTCCCCAAGCGGCCGCAGCAGCCAGAACTGTGTCTATCCAAAGCCAAGAGCCAGGAGCTCTTCCGGGTCTCCCACATGGGTGCAGGGTCCCAAGATTTTGGGCCATCTTCAACTGCTTTCCCAGGCCACAAGCAGGGAGTTGGATGGGAAGCAGGGCTACCAGGATTAGAATTGGTGCCCATATGGGATGCTGTTGCATTCAAGATAAGGACTTTAGCCACAAGGCAACAGCGATGGCCACTGCTCCACTTCCCATCCAGCTCCCTGCTTGTGGCCTGGGAAAGCAGTAGAGTATGGTCCAAAACCTTAGCACTCTGGCAAGGCAGATCAAATTTACAAAAAGAAAGATCTTCCATCCACTATTTCATTCATCGACTTCAGCAGCCAGAGCTGAGCCAATCCAAAGCCAGGAGCTAGGAACTTCCCCCTGAATCTCCCACTCAGGTACAGGATCTCAAGGTTTTGGGCCATCCATGACTGCTTTCCCAAGTCACAAGCCAGGAAATGGATGGGAAGTGGAGCAGTCACACACACACTGGTGCTCATATGAGATCGTGGTGCATGCAAGGCAAAGACTTTAGTCACTAGGCTACCACTCCAGGTCCTAATTTTTTTCAATATATGTTAATTTTGGTGAAAAACCATTTTTTCCTAACTTTGCACTTTTCATGAGCTTTTTGAATTGTTCTTTTACAGTAAATTTAAAAAACCGAAAAGAACATTTGAAATAATGTAAAGAAAAGAAAATGAAATATATACCTATCTTTAAGAATAGAGGCCATTTCTTCATTATAGGAACCACAGAAATGTACCCAATTTAAAGCAGTCAAATTTTATTCTATTAAACTTGAAATGGTACAAAGAGTTCAAAAAGAAATTAAAATAAAAGCAATAGAATAAAGAAGGACCCAGGGCCAGGCTTGGTGGCCTAGCAGCTAAAGTCCTCACCTTGAACGCCCCGGGATCCCATGTGGGCGCCAGTTCTAATCCTGGCAACCCTACTTCCCATCCAGCTCCCTGCTTGTGGCCTGGGAAAGCAGCTGAGGACGGTTCAAAGCCTTGGGACCCTGCACCCGTGTGGGAGACCCAGATGAGGCTCTGGGCTCCTGGCTTCGGATCAGTGCAGCATCAACCGTTGCTTTCACTTGGGGAATGACTCATTGGACAGAAGATCTTTCTCTCTGTCTTTCCTCCTCTATATGACTTTGTAATAAAAATAAATATTAAAAAAAAGAATAACGAAAGATAAAAAACACTATAAGTCAAGTTTTATCTCTAAAACATTAAAAAGATGATAAAAATCTATCAAAATAACACCCTGGCTCCTCCAACACTGTCATCTATGTCCCACGGGAGGACAAGTTACACAGGGTTCACCAACAAAACAATGGAAGAAATACCCCATAATAACAGTTTACGGACATGCACCTTAAAACAGCTGTTCAAATACCACTTCACATCTATGAAGTGAAAAAACCCGGGCCCAGCGGCGTGGCCTAGCGGCTATAAGTCCTCGCCTTGAATGCACCAGGATACCACATGGTTGCCAGTTCTAATCCCGACAGCCCCACTTCCCATCCAGCTCCCTGCTTATGGCCTGGGGAAGGCAGTCGAGGACGGCCCAAAGCTTTGGGATCCTGCACCTGCGTGGGAGACCCGGAAGAGCTCCTGGCTTCGGATCGGCACAGCACCGGCCATTGTAGTCACTTGGGGAGTGAATCATCAGACAGAAGATCTTCCTCTCTGTCTCTCCTTCTCTCTGTATATCTGACTTTGCACTAAAAATAAATAAATATTAAAAAAAAAAGAAAAAGAAAAAGAAAAAACCCAACACTTTCAGGCCTACGTTATACTGCTGATAACTTCTTCAGCTGGCTAAGTAATTTGCTGGTAAGTCACTGAAAGAGCTTACAATACAGAATTCCTACTTGAGCCAAATATTGCGAAGAAATAATTCAAAATAAAAAAACTACACCTTACAAGTATATTTATAGCTGCAGCTATCTATAATATATTGGAGGTAAAATTTGGAACTAGCCCAAATATCTGTCAGTGGGGGAGAATGGTACAGTAATGGAATGGAATAGACCGCCATTTGAATGACAAATGTGAAGCCTGTAAAACATTTAGAAACAATGATTGTAGAGCAAGCAGTGGTCATTTTAAAGCTAATTCTCAAAAACAGAGATGGGGAGACACTACATTAAATTGTGTCTCCCTACTCCCTTCACAGTGAGTACACCAAAGGGAGATGTTTGGAGGGCTAGGTGGACCCAGGCCCCTCCTGCCGCCATCATGGCATGGTGGATGGGATCAGGGAGGGGGCAAGCTTGGGACCTGGAGATTTAAATTTCCAGCAGCCTTTTGGCTACTGGTTAGTGCCAGGCCGGGATCGTCTCCATGCTCGGAGCTCTGATTCCAGCCACCACGTCCACGCGGTGACCTGTCCCTGGGTGGCCAGTCTGCCATTCAGCGCCAGGCTCCGCCTGCTGGCCGCCTGGCGGCCTGCTCTGGAGTTTTGGGCTCTGAACTGCTGCTTAGGTATCTCCATGTCAAGCCCACTGTACTTCTGGGATGTCAATCAATCCTAAAGAATCCCAATGACAGAGTAACTTTTCCTTTGAAGGTTAGCAAGGGTAATGAGACCTAGAGGGTTGGAGGAGAGGGACCAGATGATCTTTATGGATAACACTGATATGCCAAACTCCTTTAAATACTGTGTAGTACTTGTAATCACCGAACACCAGTCCATGCAAAAGCAAAGGCTCGGGGCTTGTCTAGCAGGATCACATCCTATTACCTGACATGTTGATGGTCACATCAGGAAGGGCCATGAAATTAAGTAGCACATGAGAGAACCATATCCAGGGGTAGATTCTGTGGGGGATGTGTGGGTCAAACCCCGTGGAAATACTAGCCCCACTGGTTAGCTCCAGAGTTGAAGGGGTGATGGACTAAACTAGCTGTGACCAAGGAGCCTGCCATCACTCACAGGTAAAGGAACCCACAACAGTCTGGACTGGTCAAGGCAGCAGCGCCTGAATGTGCATCCTGAATACGATGTGGGGTGGGCCGGGCTGCAACATTCACCAGTTCATACAAGGCCAATAGGAAGGCTAGACTATGCCGGACACTGGCCTAAAACCCAATGGCATGTATGAGAACTGGGTCCGGGAGTGGGTCAAGTGGAGGAACTTGGAAAACTCCCCTGGCGGGTCATAGCTCCCACTGGTGAATATGTGGTCCAGACCTGGGGGTCAGACAAGCTGGGCAAAGTAGCTCCAATGGCTGGCTAATGTGTGGATTGGTAATGGAACGGGGTGGACCGGGCAGGATTGAGCAAACCTTAGCCCACAAGCGAAACTAGAAACCAGGATGGAGCACAGGTCATGCCGAGCTAGGCTCTTGCACCTACTGGTCTGTGTGAGCCAGGGACGCTAAGTCACAGTGTGTAAGGCAAGGGCCAGGACAGGTGAGACGCTGTGCCAAGCTGAGTCAGAGCAACCACTGGCATGAGCATGATCTATGGCTAGGAACAGGCCCAGTTGGGGAGCTAAGGGGACACCCTAGCTGGGTGGAGATTCCCACCAAGGAGCATGGAGCTGGAATGGGGGCTGCGTTCTGATCAGCATATAGTTATAGTCTCACTTAGCACAAGTGTGGACTGGGACTGGACACACCAAGCTGGGCTAGACTCCAACACCATCTGGTGCTCTGGAGGACCAGGGTAGATGTAGGACGGACTAGGCTAGATCCCAGCCCCTACTGAGCCATGTGTGAGCTGTAAGTGGTTATGGACGAGCCATGGCTGGGCTGAAACATCCAACAGTAAGAACCAGATTGGGTTGAAGGCCAGTCAGGAAAAATCACTGTTACTGCTAATATAGTAGGTAAACTGAGTAGGACTGGCTCATGGACCCCCTGGTATATGCAAAATCTGACATTGGGAGAGGTTCTGATGGAGGAGCCTGGGCAACTCCTCCAGCAGGACACAGACCCTGCAGGTAAGCACAAGAAGCATGGAAGGAAACAGCCCAGAACAGGCCATGGAAAGTTTCCCACTGGCATACATTTGGCATGGGTCAAGGGCAGACCAGGTTGAATCAGTTCACATTATCCACTGGCGAATCCGAGCACCAGAACAGAGTGTGGGTCGAGCCAGGTTCGGTCGTGACAAAAACCAGTGCACATTACCAAATGCCAAGGTGAGATAACCTGTACCAGATGTGGCTGCAGCATCCAACCGGCACACGTGAGAACCAGGAGAGAGGGGACAGAGCCGGCAGGGGAAATATGGGGGAGCTCCCCTGCTGGACAGCTACCTCCCACTGGAGAGCATGAGCTGGGATGGGGGCAGACCAGACTAGGCAGGGCTACAACACCTGTGGGCCTCAAGTGCGCTAGATCAGGAAAAAACCAGGCTGGGCTGACTCTTCCTACCGGTGCAAGCATAGATCAGAATGGGTGAGGATTGAATGGGCTTTGCCGCAGTATCAACTGGCAGATGCTGGCACAGGGGGCTAATTCTGTCAAGTTAAACTGCAGAACCACCTGGAGAGTGCATAATCTGGGAGTGGGGGTGGCCTAGAAGGGAAACAGTGAGCTCCTCCCTCTTGGGTTACCACCCCACTGGAGGGCATGAAAACCAGGACAGGGGCTGGGGTGGCTAGACAGAAAGGCACCCAACAGCATGTGTGAGGGCTGGATAGTCGGGCTAGTTGGGTTGAACTAGGCTTCAATGTCCATTGACATGTATGAGAGCTGAATGGGATGTGGGACAGATGGGACTAGTCTGCTGTACATACCGGCAAACCAGGATAGGGGGCAGGCCTGGTGGGGGTTACTGTGGGTCACACCAACTAGGCTGCAGCTCCCACTGGTTTGTGTGAGGGCCGAGTGTGTGCTAGGCAGAACCAGGATGGACTGCAACACCCATTGGTTCGTGTGGAAGACAGAGCTGGAAACAGAACTGACTCAGCAATTGCAACCACCAGCTGATTAGGGCGATGGACTGTGCCGGGCCCTGTACTTGCTAGTACATACAAGAATCTGGTCTAGGAACACCTCTGACAAAGTCTCTTTGGGGATCTCCCCAATCGAACTGCCGGACTCAGAACACTAACCATGAAAAGACAGAGGACAGAACAAATGAATCAACCACCTCAGCCATATGTTCGCAGTGAAAAACTAGGCAAACACAGACTCTAAGATGGACTATGTCAATCAGTGGATTCTTCAACGACCTCATCATGCTTAGAATGGAGAGACTGGCAGCAATTCATAACTGTTGAACTATCAAAACCACTCGAGCAAGACCCTTGGAGCATGACCCACATCAGGGACCTGGGGTGGGTGGGAGACTGGGAGGGGCTTCTCCCTTACAATCCCCCTTTACCTCAGATTTATGAAGGAAACAATGTGGAAATAATAGTCTTACCCACTTTCCTGTAGCTCTTGAACCTTTTTACCCTAATTAACTATATAGAGATTGTCAAAAATCTAATAAAAAATTTGAAAAAGAAAAAAAATTAAATTGTGTCTCCATAAATGACAGTTCAGAAGATGTAAACCGATAATGATGCTGCTCTAGGAAAGAAGCAATTTATAAAATGCATCACAAAATTGTTGATAGTTATGCATTTGTAGCTACCTTTAACTCAATAGTATGTTAAACAGGTTATAGAAAAGGTATAAAGGGCCCAGCGCGATAGCGTAGCAGCTAAAGTCCTCATCTTGAATGCACCAGGATCCCATATGGCCGCCGGTTCTAATCCTGGCAGCCCCGCTTCCCATCCAGCTCCCTGCTTGTGGCCTGGGAAAGCAGTCAAAGATGGCCCAGCGCCTTGGGACACTGCATCCATGTGGGAGACGTGGAAGAAGCTCCTGGCTCTTGGCTCCTGGCTTCAGACTAGCTCAGCTCTAGCTGTGGTGGCCACTTGGGGATTGAACCATCGGACGGAAGATCTTCCTCTCTGTCTCTCCTTCTTGCTATATATTTGCCTTTCCAATAAAAATGAATAAATCTTTTTTTTTTTTAAAAAAAAAAAAGGTTGGGCCCGGCGGCGTGGCCTAACGGCTACAAGTCCTCAACTTGAACGCTCCGGGATCCCATTTGGGCGCCGGTTCTGATCCTGGCAACTCCACTTCCCATCCAGCTCCCTGCTTGTGGCCTGGGAAAGCAGTCGAGGATGGCCCAAAGCTTTGGGACCCTGCACCCGCATGGGAGACCTGGAAGAGGTTCCTGGTTCCCGGCTTCAGATCGGCACAGCACCGGCCATTGCGGCTCACTTGGGGATTGAATCATCGGACGGAAGATCTTCCTCTCTGTCTCTCCTCCTCCCTGTATATCTGACTTTGTAATAAAAAAATAAATAAATCTTTAAAAAAAATTTTTTTAAATTTTAAAAAGGTATAAAATGCAGATAATCCCAGTAAACTACTCCAATTGTCCATTTCTTCACCTATGAAACAAGCATAACACCTCACACAACTGCAGTTTTAAATGTAGCGCTTAAAATACAGGGCCTCGAGCAGTATTCTAGTGGCTAAAGTTCTCACCTTGCATGTATCAGGATCCCATATGGACGATGGCTTTATCCCAGCTGCTCTACTTCCTATTCAGCCTGTTTGTGGCCTGGGAAAGCAGTTGAGGATGGCCCAAAATCTTGGGACCCTGCACCTACATAGGAGGCCAAGGGGAAGCTCCTGGCTCTTGGCTTCAAATCAGCTTAGCTTAGCCACTGTGGCCATTTGAGAAATGAACCAGCAGATGGAAGAGCTTTTCTCCGTATCTCCTCTATGTAAATCTGCCTTCCCAGTAAAAGAAATCTTAAAAAAAATACAGTATAAGCTATAAATCACTACAAAAAGGCTCCTTACTTGAACGTAAATATTTACAATAGTCAATATCCATTGTTTTGGCCTTAAACCTACACCATGACTAAAATTAATAATCATTTCATTTTGCTCTAATTAATTTAGTCACAACTATTATAAGTCATTCCTCTAACAGAAAACGTTTGTCATCTTTCAGGCTTCATGAGTGGGACTTGGGTAAGCACATGTTAAGGTTAAAATTTCAATTCAATTTTTCCAGTGCGTGAACATGATCCCTAGCTTCACACTACTAGAAAGCAGCCTGTACTACCAGATGCAGAGAGATTTAGACCAAAATAGCTCCCTTGTCAACTGTTTCCTGAAAATTTCTCCCAGATACAAAAGAAATAATTTATAGGTGTATCACCCCTTTTGAGTTAGGCCTAAATTGACAGGTGGAGGTGAGAGTAAAGATGGAATATTCTGGATCATAGCAGGAAATGACAAGGGAAAAGAAGTCAGCCTACTTCCTAACTTGGCATAAGGACAATACCTCTATCATCACTGCCACGGCTGACACTTTACTAAGGGTCACAGCACTTCCCGGAGGGCTTCGTTACAACAGCAAGAAACTTCCAAAGTTGAACTTTACAGGGTGCTACCAAACAGCAGGTGTAGGCATCTTCTCAGATAAACATCACTGCTCTTTCAAATCCAATTTCAACTTAAAAAAATTGTGAATGGTTTTGATGTGAAAAGTATAATTTTGTTAAAAAACAACCTAACAGTTCAGCTTTATCATCCCTTTTATCCAATCGTCTTGAATGGGTCAATTCTCTTACTGGTATCAAAACTGCCTCTATGTTTTTATTGACTTTAGCACAAGAAAAATCCAGAGAAATTAAGAAATCTCCTATTCTGAAAACAGATGTCTCCCTCCCTGGGCTGGATGAAGGTGGGGAAGGGCTGCCTCTGTCCTACCACAGGGGGTCCATCCAACAAGGCAGATAAAAAAGTGCCTGAGAAGACCTAGGAACTCAATAAGGACTCTTCTCCTCCAGTTGATCATTTCTCCTGTATAGTTACTGATGTGAAGTGACGGTGTTACCCTCAAAAAATGGTTAGTGCCCTGTAAATAAATCTCTTGGTGGCTGTTAATGCAGAGAGGTATCTCGGACCTGGCAGGTGGACTTGGCTGAAGTGCCATTTTCCCAGCCCTCTCCTGCCTCCGGCTCATTTTTCCACTTTGGTCCTCCCTCTCAGCTTTCTGGCACTTACTCACCAGCACAGTCTGACTGCATTCCTGAGCACAGGATCTATTTTAAACAAAAACAATACAAAATGCATCCATAGTCAATTACCAGGCCCCTGAAAATCTTGGTGAGTCCAAAGGGGTAGCAGAAATTTATCTAGGTAGTTATCTAGAATGTCCCTTCATTTCCCCTCTCCTTGTTCACACCCCAAAACCATAAGCAAATAAATAAACCTAGTCTGGACGAAAATGGCTTAGGGGCAGCAGTGGGGATGTGCCGGTGCGTCAGAGGGGCCTTAAACCACATAATCTCTTAGATCAGAAAACTTGCGAACAAGATCAATTTCCCTCCGTGTACCATCTTGAATGCCACCAAAGCTGTCTCACAGCACACTTGGCATGGCTTCGTTAAGCACAGCTTTCTCTGACTTGGAAACTCAGGAAACAAGGTATCTGTCCATAGGAGTAGAACAAGGCCATGTCAAGGGGTACCAGGACAAGGAGTGGAAACAGAGAAATACAAAATGATATGTAGGGGCTTGGAATTTTAATTTAGCCACTGTTTATTAGTTTCTTCAACCTTTTTCTTTTCCAAAAGGTAGATTTTACCCTCCCCATATTGCTTGTACTCCCTAAGTCTTCTACCAATGCTAAGAAACTGGCTTTAATGTACAAATATTTAATTTTATTTTAATTTTATTTTTTAAAAGATTTATTCGGGTCCGGCTCTGTGGCCTAGCAGCTAAAGTCCTCACCTTGAACACGCCAGGATCCCATATTCACTCCGGTTCTAATCCCGGCAGCTCCACTTCCCATCCAGCTCCCTGCTTGTGGCCTGGGAAAGCAGTTGAGGACGGCCCAATGCATTGGGACACTGCACCCACATGGGAGACCTGGAAGAAGTTCCTGGATCCTGGCTTTGGATCAGCGTAGCACCGGCCATCCGATGATTCACTCCCCAAGTTAGCCGCAACGGGCCGGTGCTGCGCCTATCCGAAGCCGGGAACCAGGAACCTCTTCCGGGTCTCCCACGCGGGTGCAGGGTCCCAAAGCTTTGGGCCATCCTCGACTGCTTTCCCAGGCCACAAGCAGGGAGCTGGATGGGAAGTGGAACTTCCGGGATTAGAACCGGCGCCCATATGGGATCCTGGTGCATTCAAGGTAAGGACTTTAGCCACTAGGCCACCAGGCCAGGCCAATGTACAAATATTTAAGCACCATGAGAAGCTTCTAACCTTGATTTACACCAAATTCAAATTGAATACTCAAACAATTTCAGCAGCAGAGGTTTATAATTAAGGTCCCTTCCCCCACCCAAAAAAGTGAAAAACCATTATATTATTTTGCCCTCTGGTCTGGGAATGGGAAACAGCCTGACAGAGAGAGTGAGGTGAGATTGTGGGAAGCACGGCAGCGCCATGAGAGGATCATGTAGAGTGAGGCTGGGAGCTAACAGAACCAGCCCTCACCTCCCTTGAGCAACTCCAAACGGCAGCCCATTTGACCGATTCCCAGTCTCACCTTTCACGCTCTACACTATGCATCTGGACTTCAGCCAAATCCATCTGTCTGCATTTATCCCCGTACCTGCACCTTTGCCTCTATTGCCAGCACCAACCTATTTTTTCCCTTCTTCTGGGAACTTGTCAAATTCACTCATTTTCAAGATCCAACTAAAGCCACTACTTCCCTAACTCCTCTAAACATTCCTCTCCACATCATCTGGACTTAGATGAGCCTTCCATAAACCTACACATTTCTAGCTTTTCACAGCTATACATCTTTCTCTGTCCAATTTTAGCCATAAATTCTAGGGATCAAATCTTAAACCTCTTAGTGCTTCTAAAAGTGGTTGCCAACCACCATTCTGCAGACCAGTGTTAGACCAAGAACCCTGAATAAGTATGTCATCAAATTGTGAAGTATTTGTAGAATTTCTTTGTTTGACAAACAATTCTATATTTTTCAGAATTAAGCTTTTAATGTAGTGGCTAAGTTTGGACACCCACATCCCACGTTTGAGCTCCGAGTTAGGCTCCTAACTCTGCCTATAATTCCAGCCTCCTGTTGACACACACCCTAAGAGACAGCAGGTAAAGTAGTTGGGGTCCCTGACACCCAAGCCCTGTTCATTAAGCCCAGAATTAAGCTCCTGGCTCTAAGCTTCAGCCTGGCCCAGTCCCAGATGATGCGTGCATTTGGGGAGTGAGTGAGAAGAGAGATCTCTTTCTCTCTCTTTTTCTCTATCTCTTGGGCTTTCAAATAAATTCCTAGGTCCACACTTCCACAGGAATTGCTCTCAGATAGTAAGTCATAACCTGGCCTGTGGGACAAGAGAGAGGCTGAACGTTCAGGGGAAAAATGTATGCGCTTCACCTCAAAAGATGTAAGAGAACAAGTTCGGGGCAGAAACAGAACAGCAGTAACAAATCAGAGGATGAGTAAGTAAAAAGCATAAAAAATTATGGCAAGGCTTTCAATTTCCTGATACATTTTAAAAACAGGATATTTGCCTTCTAAAAATTATTTATTTTTGGGCCCGGCGTGATAGCATAGTGGTTAAAGTCCTCACCATGAACACACCGGTATCTCACACAGTCGCCAGTTCTAATCCCGGTGGCCCTGCTCCCCATCCAGCTCCCTGCTTGTGGCCTGGGAAAGCAGTTGAGGATGGCCCAAAGCCTCGGGACCCTGCACCCGCATGGGAGACCTGGAAGAGCTCCTGGCTCCCGGCTTTGGAATGGCTCAGGTCCAGCCATTGCAGCCACTTGGGGAGTGAGCCATCAGACGAAATATCTTCTTGTCTCTCCTTTCTGTATATCTGCCTTTCCAATAAAAATAAATAAATCTTTAAAAAATTATTTATTTTTGGGCCCGGTGCAATAGCGTAATGGTTAAGGTCCTCGCCTTGAACGCGCCGGGATACCATATGGGCTCCATCCAGTTCTAATCCCGGCAGCTCCACTTCCCATCCAGCTCCCTGCTTGTAGCCTGGGAAAAGCAGTCAAGGACGGCCCAAAGCTTTGGGACCCTGCACCTGTATGGGAGACCTGGAAGAAGTTCCTGGCTCTTGGCTTTGGATCGCCTTAGCACTGGTCGTTGCAGCCACTTGGGGAGTGAATCATCAGACGGAAGATCTTCCTCTCTGTCTCTCCTCCTCTCTGTACATCTGCCTTTCCAATAAAATAAATAAATCCTTTAAAAATTATTTATTTTTAATGGAAAGGCAGATTTACAGAAAGAAAGAGAAACAGAGATCTCCCATCCACTGGCGGCTCACTCCCCGAAAAGGCTGCAATGGCCAGAGTTGAGCTGATCTAAAGCTAGAAACCAGGAGCTTCTGCCAGGCTCTCACATAGGTGCAGGATTCCAAGGCTTTAGGGCTAGCCTCTGCAGTTTTCCAAGACCACAACCAGGGAGCTGGATGGAAAGTGGAGCAGCCGGGACACAAACTAGCACCCATATGGGATCCCAGTGCTTGCAAGGGGAGGATTAACCAATTAAGCCACTGTGCCAAGTCCTGGTGGGGGGGGCAGGGGGGAAAGATTTATGATCAAAACACATACAATGCTGACTGAACCAACAGAGCTTGTCAGTGCTATTAGTTTACCAATGAGCATGATGATTCCTCAGCAGAGATGTGGTACACGACATTGTCCACACCCACCTGGTTACAGAATTAGTTTACCAAGAAATCTCATAACGCCCCTTTTGGAAAGCTGATCTGAGGGCCTTCTGAAAATAAACAACAGAAAGAAAGACACCATTACTCTCTTTGTAAACAAGCTTTCCTCCAAGCGATGTGATTTGCAAATTAGGCTATAGCCAACTTAGGCTGGACTTAATCCTTCCACCTTAGGAATGACTTGTCCCTGGGCTCCCCATGTGAAATGTGAGGAATAATGTGTCTGCTGTGTTTCCCAAAGTTGTTGTTCTTGTTGTTAGTTTTAATTTGAAGCTGTATTCATATTAATCACTAAAACAGATTCCCAACTCAAGTGGCCAAAATTCCTAGTGCCCTCCCCACACAGATGAAGGGATGGAAAGAACAGGAACCAGTTGCCACCCAGCAAGTTTTTACATCTCCAGTTTCTAGGCCATTATGATAAAGCCAAACTGTAACCAAGATAAGAGCTGAATGATGGCTCTCCCCTAGCAGTTCAGTTCTGGAGGGAATCCCCTCTGAAGGAATACAAACCACCGTTATTGGAATCTTGCTTCACCTTCTCAATATTGCCTTTCTAAAGGGAAGTCCAAAGAAACATGGGAGGTCAGAGCTGGGATTACAGTGAAGAAAGAAAAGAATACTCAAAGACTATTCCCCTTTCTCTAACGAGAAGAAACTTATTGCAGAGTTAGTGAGCAGAGGAAATATCATTCCTTTCAGTGAAATAACCTTCCAGGAAAAGTATCCAGCATATTTACTATAAAACAATTTAATTTCCCTGTCCCATCACCTGCCACCCCATCCCCATTCTTCCCTCCCCACACCACCCCATCCCCCCAAAAAAACCACAGATTGTGGATTTCCTCTCATTCTTGGCAGAGTTACCAGAAGAAATATAATACCCCCTTCGGACTGCTCCCAACAGCTGCTGGAACAAGAGGGGGAGCTGGGGACATCCCTGCAAAGCTGCCTCTAAAAATGACACTTCCCCCTTCGAAACCACACAGCAAGTGAGCATAAGACTTCTTTCTCCACTTTTCTAAAGCAAGAGGAGGCCACAACACAACAGGGCCCACTTGTCCCAAATGTTCGCCTCCAGCCCATTATTCTCCGCCTAACGCTGAGAAGTCTCTATATAGTAAGCTACTCCTCCAGGTTTTCCCTAATATGAATTCCTTACAACAATCTTCTACAACTGCTACACATGTTCACTTGTTTCATCCAAAGATTTTTCAAGTCAGGATTCTTATCATATGCCTACTCAATGTCATTTTCTTGCCTCTACCCACCTGCCCCACCTCATACATATACAAACTCCCTTTCAGGTCAGCAGCCTGAAAATTCTAGAAATAAAAACAAAACAAAAAATCTAGAAATGAATTAAATAATGGTGCTCCTGTATTTCTGATCCTGATCCCTTATCCAGTGTTATCGTACAGTAAATGCTCTCAACTCTGTCTAGAAAAGCCCCACCACTAAGTAACAGAAAGACATCCAGTTATCCTTCAGCCAATAGCCTCTCAGCTGAGACCACCAACAAAGAAGTTCACGAATGTCAACTAGGGGCACAGGCAATAGCTCTCCTTGCCAGGAGAGACCGGACAGCACTTCCAGCATCATTCCCCAAAGGTGACAGCCGGAGCTAAGTGAAGACCGTGAAAACTGTACAAAAGCTGGTAGAGAAAATATAATGTAAGGAATGATTTGGAATCAGGGCAGAAGAAGGCGGAGGGATGAACTGGCTGACCCCAAATGTCTTTTCCATCTCTAACTCCTATGATTCTTTGACCTCCAATTTTGTGCTGTGGACAAGGAATGGAAAGTCAACAGACGTGGTGATGTTTTGAAAGAGCCTGGCAGTCTGCTCTTGTCATTTAGTGGCCTTGGCATGTATTTTTTAAGGTGTCTCTAAGCCCTGTCTTCATTTCACAGTTGTCACCTTTCCCAGCAATTTGAGCTCATGTCAAATACCAAAAAGAAGGAGGAAAAGAAAGAATGTGCTGGCAATTAATTGTGGGCTAAAGAGGGGCAAGCACAGGGATCCATTGGGTGGCCCAGACTTCCAGGGAGGGCGATGTGGACAGTATGGATAAGCGGAAGAACTAATCCAGAGTTGAGACAGGGTAGTCACTTCTGCCAAGAAGTAAATACTTCAGGTAGTCTGATACTAAACTTTAGGTACAGCTTGAGCTTCTGCATGACTCAGGATTCAAGAACATACCGTTAGCACAACCATCTTTCTTCTGGCCATCACAACTGACATTCTGATTCTGTTCAAATTTCAGCAAGACTACTGAATAGGAAGATCTTTCCCTTAGGAATAAGCTAAATCTTTGGATTTTCACTCTTCTGATGGTAGACATACCTGAGAAAAATGCAAAAGCTTAGCAAAAATCACTTTCTGTGGACCAATTTAGGGGGCATGTCAATTTCTACTGAAAATTCAAAACCCAATTTTCTCCTCCTTTATTCAAACAATCGATTTCACCTTGATTTGCAACTGTTAAAGAGCCTAGCATCAACAATAATCTATCCTGTTCTAGTCTAACCTAATTCAACGCCAGAGTCAAGTACTCACTCAAAGGTAATTCATTTCTATGTAAAATACTCAAGTAATTTTTCTAAAGTAAGTAGGCTTCCTCAGTGACCTCACTGTTGGATGAGTTTTAGCAGCTCAAGAACAATCTTTACCTAAGATGGAAGTTCCACACAGAAAACTGAGGGTAGGAAGTAATGAATTATTTTCTAGTGTTTCATTCCAGTACGAATTCATGCAGGTTGTGAAATCTTTGCGTTTCTCTATGAGTCTGCTTTAAAAACGAGGAAAGGAAACTCATTCTCAACCTAAACTCACTCAAGTTGTACCAGACTGAAAATGACATAAGCAGTTTCCACATTCTCAGAGTTGTAGAGTGGAAGACTTTTTCCACTCTTCTAGTTTGCATCTGGAGTTAGTAAGTGCACTCAACCATTTCCTGCTTCCAGGGGTGTATCGTTCTATTTATCTTAAGCATGTAAACTGAACTCTACTTTTATTAACTCACAGAAATCATGACAAATAAGGTTTTGCAAAATGGCTGAACACAATAAGTACATCCATACATGAAAGCTTTCAATAAGCTGGAGAAGTAAAGCAGAAAGGTGGGTGGGAAAGCCCAGGCTACTTTGAGTGGCTAATTGTTTTCTGAAGATCACAGTTCAGTCTTTAAATGTAACCAGCGATGCCATCTTCATTCACAGGGAAGGAAACTTTATGCTTTCTGCCCCCCCCCAAAAAAAATGCTCTTAGGCGCAATCATTTTAAAACAAACAAACACAACTCTGCTTATCTGTGTCTATCTCACCACTCTGGACGTTAATCATCACTGAAATAGATACCCCACTCCCCCAGGCTCAAAGAGCTCCAAGGCTACAGGCCGTGGCCTGGAGGAATGAACTACATGCCAGGGCAAACACCCCAGGAGCCTCACACCCTAAACACCTATTGTTAATTCCAGGCAAATCTATCACAGGCAAAGGCAAAAACACCCAGGGCTGTTTAACATAAAACTCTGACTGAAAGTGTGTAATACTTAATTGGGGATTAAACAAGTTTTCTTTAATGGCAGAATGATAAAAGTTATTTTTTTTTAAAGATTTATCTATTTTTGTTACAAAGTCAGATATATAGAGAGGAGGAGAGACAGAGAAGATCTACCCAAGCAGCTGCAACTGCCGGAACCTAGCCAGTTCCAAGCCAGAAGCCCAGAGCCTCACCCAGGTCTCCCACACAGGTGCAGGAACCCAAGACTTCCAGCCATCCTCTTCTGCCCTCCCAGACTGCAAGAAGGGAACTGGATGAGAAGCAGGGCCGCTGGGACTAGAACCGGGGCCCATACCGCATCCCAGCGCATGCAAGGCGAGGATCTCAGCTACCAGGCTATCATGCCGGGCCCAAAAGTTAGGTTTAAAAATAGATTTACATGCATGGATAGGTTCTTTTCTTAGCATCTTTCACTCTTGCTAATTTTCAGTATCATTTTTGTAAACAGCCTCTCAACTGTTCTCCCATCACACACTCTGCTGGTTTTCACTGTCCCATTTTTGTAAGCTGAAATATGTTAGTCCCCCATCCCACTCTAGGGGAGACTTAAAAGACCACCATAGGAAACAATCCCTCAACTTTTATTAGTAGTAGTATAGTCAAGACAGTTCTATTCCCCTAGGCTTCACGAAAACTTTCAAAAGATGGGTGTCTCTCTCTTCCTCCTCTTTCGAGAGGCACCCCACCTCCTGGTTTTCTCTCCGGAGGTGCTTCCCCTTCCCTCCCTTCCCTGCTCACCTGGTCCCTTCACAAATAAACTTATCTGATTGCAACAGGAAAAAAAAAAAACTTTCAAATGAAAATTGATTTCAAATCAGATGATTGACTAGAACTATCTTCCTGTTCCCTTAAAAAAAAAAAAGAAGAAGAAGAAGAAAGAAAAGAAAAGCTCAGGGGCCTACTAGTATTCATTGTTTGGGCAAGAGGCCTAATGGGAAGCAAATTATTTGTTTCTGGTTTTAAAGTGGCCAGAATGCCTTCAAGCACAAGTATAAGACCATTAACAAATCACAAGGAACCAAAGCAGTTCATCTTACTCAACAAAGCTATGATCAGTTAGGAACAGCCAAACTGAACGGGGCTTGCCCTGGGCCGGAAGGTCAGTAAACCTTAGCAGTTTGTGTTTCTAAGACTCAAGAGGCTCTTCAGCAGGCAGCGCACACCCTAAGCCCACAGGTTCTGCTGTCACGTTCCTGAAAACATTCAGGACAGGTGAGAGAGACTGAGCAGCCAGAAGAGTTTCCACCTCCTGTCTTCAGGCAGCACCTCCAACTCCAACTAACACCACTTTTGCTCTCTAGGGACGAAACAACAGGAGAAGCCAAGCAATCAAAATTCCATTTTGCAGCTATTAATTGAGTTCCTTCTGTGCCCTAAATATGACTAGCACTCTGCATTAAGGTCTCATTTGACTGGGTAACGTTATTCTCATTTTTTATGGATGAGAAAACCCAGGGCCAGGCAGGTTACACAGCTTCTGATAAAATCAAGTTTTGTGCTGCGTCTATAAGAACGGATCCAGTGCAATGAATGAACTCAGGGCAGAAACAACAGCCCTGCCACTATCCAAGCAACCATACAGTTTCTGAATCCCTCAGAGGACTGGGATGCATGTCTCCTTCCCCTCCCCACCCCAGGGGTGATAACCACCTCCCTCAGCAACTTAAGTCTCTGCAGCTGTCCAGAAACAGACCACACTGACAAGCAGTGTCTCCACCTGCTGTAACACGCATAACTTCTTCCTCAACCAAGAACACCAGAGCAGTGACCCTGCTCTTTATCAAATGCTGCAGTAAAACAACTTTCCAAGAAGGCTGAAGATCCCACACGTTACGGCACAGGCGAGAAACCAAAACACACATGTCTAATAAATAAAGCCAGAGTAGCACTTGGCAATCTCAACACACTTTACACTACAAACTCATTTCATTTTGTTACTAACATTGCTACAGAACAAAGACTCATACTTTCTATCTTTTAGGACATATCAACAGGAAAGAAAAATAAACAATTAACGTATTCACTCATTCAGTCTCCATAGGTGAGAGAAAAAACAGGTTTGGGTTTCAGTCATTTTAATCAAATTCTTTCCTATGCCAACTGGTAACATTCTTTGAAAGAATTAGTCTTGCAAGAAGAGACAAAACACTATCTTGGCAAGTGAAAAGATGGCACACTCATAAAATCCCAGTGGATCATATCATCAGCAAAATCATACTAGATTTAATAGTGACAATGATTAGGTTTAGAATTTATAAAAGATCCACATAATTAATGCTTTAATAATATTCAACCAGAAAATACTGAGGAAACAACTATATTTGTAATAAAAACAAACTGCAAATGTATTCAGAACGGTATAGGGAAAAAAATGCAACAACAGATATGTCAAAGGAACAAACTGGAGAATGCTGATATAGATCCAATGCACATACATATATATAAACCTAATATACCACAAAGTTAGCATTCTAAACCAAAAGGAAAGAGATGAATTAACACAAGGTGTAATGATACCTAGGTAGCCATTTGGGTGGGAAAAAAAGTTCAATTCACCTCATGAACCAAAAGAAAAGTGATACTGTTGAAAATATTAACTATTTAAAGATAAAATTATAAGAAAACTATTGTGAAATCAAAGAGAAGATTTGCCAGGTTTGTGGAGAAATTACAAATTTCTCAGATATGGGCAAGAGAAAAAAAAATCCACAAAAGATTGCAAGATTCTAACAGATGAAAGTGAAAAACTTTCATAAGATAAAATATAGGGCCCGGCGGCGTGGCCTAGCAGCTAAAGTCCTCGCCTTGAACGCCCCGGGATCCCATGTGGGCGCCGGTTCTAACCCCAGCAGCTCCACTTCCCATCCAGCTCCCTGCTTGTGGCCTGGGAAAGCAGTCGAGGACGGCCCAAAGCTTTGGGACCCTGCACCCATGTGGGAGACCCGGAAGAGGTTACAGGTTCCCGGCATGGGATCGGCGCGCACCGGCCGTTGTGGCTCACTTGGGGAGTGAATCATCGGATGGAAGATGTTCCTCTCTGTCTCTCCTCCTCTCTGAATATCTGACTTTGTAATAAAAATAAATAAATCTTTAAAAAAAAAAAGATAAAATATAGTAAGAGGGATTGACAGGGAAAAATATTTGCTTTAAAGAAAATAGACAAGAGTTTGATACCTTTGATCCCCAGATTTCCAATTTTATAAAACAAAAACAAAAGCACCAAGACTCCAATAATAAATGGGCAAAGAGCAGAAACAGTCTTACAAGTCGACCAGTAGACCAAATACACATGGCAAAACATTCACCTCGACCAATGGTAAAAAGAGATACAAAACAATACAATTTAGAGCGGCAAATACAATTTACCACTAAAGTAGCAAAGACAGTTTCAATTGTTACCTAAAGTTGGTTCTCTCTTTACTGGTAAACTGTAACTTAATACAGCACCATTACAAAAGATAACCTTTGCTCCAATAAAGCCCACCTTGAGCTTTTATCCTAAAGAACTAATTCAAAGACATATGTCAAATGGCATGTGACTTATATTTCAACAAGTCACATGCCATTAGCTTAAAATGCATTATTCATTATGCACCTATGTTTTTTGTCAGGATCAGTAAGAGTAACTATGGTGGAGGAAGGTATGCGATTGAAACTTTAAACACAGGGCACTTGGCACAACAGTGAACACTTGTGACACCCACATCCCATATCACAGTGCTTGGGTTCAAGTCCTGGCTCTGCATTCCACTCCAGCTCCCAGTTAACCAACACCCTGGAAAGCAGGGGTGATGGCTCAAGTTGTATGTGTCTCTGCCACCCACATGAGACCCAGATTGAGTTTCCCGGGCTTCTTGGCTTCAACCTGACACCGTGAACTAGAGAATGAACTAATAGACACTGGGTTGCTCTGTGTGACTTTTTGCCTTTTAAATAAAATTAAAACTTTTTACAAGTTTTAAACAGAGGCCAGCATCATGGAATTAACAGATTAAACAGTCACTTTCAACACTCTCATAGTGTTCCAGTCCACCTACTGGCTGTTCTGCTTCCAGTCCAACTTCCTACTACTGTGCCTGAGGGGTGTTGACTCAAGTACTTGTTTTCCTGCCATCCAAGTGCAAGACCCAAACGGGGTTTCTGGCTACTGGCTACTACCTAGCTCAGTCCCGGCTGGTGTGACCATTTGGGGAACGAACTAGCAAATGGAAGATCTCTTTGTCACTCTGCCTTTCGAACAAATATTTTTTAAAAAGTTAATAAAATCTTAAGTGTTTAAGCAAAACTAGTTACCCAGAGGTGATGATACTGTGGTTTTCTATATTTTAAAAAACCTGGGCCCAGCGGCGTGGCCTAGCGGCTAAAGTCCTCGCCTTGAAAGCCCCGGGATCCCATATGGGCGCCGGTTCATGTCCCCAGCAGCTCCACTTCCCATCCAGCTCCCTGCTTGTGGCCTGGGAAAGCAGTCGAGGATGGCCCAAGGCATTGGGACACTGCACCCATGTGGGAGACCCGGAAGAGGTTCCAGGTTCCCGGCATCGGATCGGCGCGCATCAGCCCGTTGTGGCTCACTTGGGGAGTGAATCATCGGACGGAAGATCTTCCTCTCTGTCTCTCCTCCTCTGTGTATATCTGGCCGTAATAAAAAAATGAATAAATCTTTAAAAAAAAAACCTTCTGTAGTGTTACTATACTGTACTAGAATTGCTTTTTAAAACACGAGTTTCCTTGGGAGCAGCAAGGTACAGTCTCAAAGCTTTTACTCCCTCAAGTCCATACATTTTTGCCTTTCCTTTAAAAAAAATAATAATTAACCTGAAAGGCAGAGAAGAGAGACAGAAGGAGCAAAGAAATTTTCCATCCGCTGGCGCTCTCTCCAAATGGCCAAAACAGGCGGAGGTTGTGCCAGGAGCCAGCAGCTCCCTCCGGGGTCTCCATGTGAGCGCAGGGAGCAGGATCAGAAATGGATCAGTTGGTATTCGAACTGAGGGCCACGATCGGTGCTACAGCACTCACTATGCCAAAGTGCCGGTCTCTCGCCTATCCTAACGTAACCGGATCATGTGGTTCAAGAATGTTCCCCACCGACAGGCTCTAGGCCTACCAGAGCCAGGCCCAACTGCAACAGCAAGCCTCCTTCGCGGCCTGGACCCTCCCTTGCTCATATCCTGCCTTACGACGGAGTGATGAACTAGAGTTATCCCTGGCACGAAAAGCTTTCTTCCCTTTCCTCCTCGTTTAATTTTATCTGAGAGAACATTTGCGAAACGGTTTTGTTAATCACTTTGGGTGGACCTGAACTTGGAGGTGCCCCTATGGCCTCTGAGGCGCTGGGGCAGCCGAATGCCCGCGAAGGCGCAGGTACAAGCGGGTGGGGGAGAGCTAAAGATGGTTAACTGCAAGCAGCCGCCTACAGGGGAGGTGCTGGCCTAAGGATGCTATTGGGGAGGCCTTGGCCAGAAGCAAAGCTTGAGGGGGTTGGGGGAGGCCTGGGCCTGGGCGTGCGAAAACAACTCTGGGGCCCAGCAGGCCGTCGCGGAGCCCCGCCCTTTCCCAGGACGCGGGCCCGCCCGGGGCGGGGAGCGGGCGGACCAGCGGGCGCTTACAGGTCGGTGCCGAGCCGGGTGAAGCCGGAGTTGAGTGAGGCCCGGGCTATCCGGCGCCAGAGCAGGTCGCAGCTGGTGAAGCGCCGCAGCCAGCGGCACACCTGGGCCAGGCGGCCGAGGGCCCGCATGTCCAGGTAGGAGCAGATGAGCAGCAGCAGCTCCTCCGGCAGGCGCCACAGCGCGGGCCCCGCAGTCGGGCGCGCGGCCGGCGGGCTAGCGGCCGCCTCTTCCTCAACTACCGCCGCCATGGCGACACCGCCCCAAGCCTCACACTCTCCTCTCGATGCTCTGCCTGACCTGGTGGCTTCCCGCCGCCCAGGCCGGACCCTCCACTCGTCCTTCCCATCGTCTCTTCCTGGTGCCTTTTTCCTGGCCCCTGCTCTAGCCCCTTCCTCCACGCTTCCACCGCCCTCTCCTCCCTCCGCCCGGCCTGCCCTCGCTGCCGCCTCAGCCCCCAGCTCCACCGCCTCCTTCGCTCTCGGCGGCCCCGGCTTCCCTTCCGCCCCGCTTCCTCTTCCGCCGCACCGTGCGGCCGCTTTTCCTTTCTCCTTCCCCTTCCTTCGTTTTCCCTTCACGACCCTCTCTTCCTGCAGTTTTCTCGCCTGCCCGCCCTCGTCCTCGCCCTCTCCTGGCCCGACGTTCCCGGGGGGCCCCGAGCCACCCTGGCTGCCCATGAGCGGCCGCGGGGCGGGCCCGACCCGGAGCCCAGCCGCTGCCGCCGCTACCGCTGCGGTCCCGGGAGGAGGCGACACCATGTCGGACCGGGTCACATGGGGCGGTGCGGGCCCAGGCGTGGGCCCGCCCCTCACACCTGCGGTGGCGGAGCCATTTGGGGTGCGGGCTGTGGCCGGGGCGAGGACAGTCCTGACCCCCCCAAGCGCCCCCGAGGCGCTGCGTGGAAAGTCTTGGTGTGCCTTGATCCCAGCTGCTTTTGAGCCCAGCTTCGGGAAGCAGGTGGTTGGAAGCCCTGCCCTCAAGCAGTACCTAGTTGGATGTCTTTCCTATCTAGGGAGCTTTCCTCTTCCTCGGGAGACTCGATCTCCACAGGCCATAGCCCCAGAAACAGCAGCCCCACTTGACAAGTTCCTTAATTCCGGCTTCTCACACAGGCTATAAAACAAGGTCCCTGCGGTCAACTTGCGTGTTAGACATAATTTGGGAGGTCTCACCCTCCTAGGTCCTGAGTCCCCAACTCGCATCATAGTCATGTGTTAGGAGATAGTCCTTCTAGATCTTTTTATTAGCCACCGCCCAAGTACAAAGCTTACCCAGGATCCCTGTCCCTGCCACCCCCCTTTGGTCCTCATGGCACTCGTGTGCAGGGAGCTCCCAGGTCTAAGACTGCTGTCTCTCACCCTCAGCCTTACCACATGTGACTGTTCAGCATTTAAAGTGTGACTGGTCCAAAATGAAGTATGCTGAGTGAAATAAACACCTATTTTGAATACTTGTACAAGACTCATGAATCATGTTGGTGACATGTGGAAGTGAGATTGGGAGGACAGCACTATCCCTGTGTATCCTGTACCCCCAATCCAGACAGAAAAGCAGTGAGGGTTTGTTTTGTGTTGTTTGCTATTTGTCTACATCTTAATGCCCAGTTTCAAAGAGCAGGCTTGAATGTGAAATAAATTCCAAAAACTATTCACTGCTCAGCATAGCCAAGGAAGGACCTAGGGGGAAGCAGCTATGCAGTAATACCACGCGGCAGAAGCATCATGTAACAAGGTCAGACCGGAATCTGGCTTTGCTCTGGAATTACTTTTTGATCTTAGCAAAACAACAACAACCCAAAACCCCACCTATCTTGGCCTTTTAGTGTTCTCAGTCTGTAGTGGAGATAATGCCTCCGCCTTACTTTCCAGGGATAAATGAGATGATCCCTGTAAAATGCTTTGAACTCCTCTAAGAAATTCTCAATCATAGTTACAGGTCAAATCCTGTTACAAAAAAATAACCTCCCCTCTCCCCCACACCCAAATACAACAAAGGCTCTGTGCAAAATTATTTCCAAACTCCAAACAATGATGTATTACTATTTGGCATGTTCCAAAAAAGAAAAACAAAAACACAATGAACTTAGTCCATCTGTTGGAGGTAATTCTAAGAACTTTACTTGTTCATAGGCATCAAGCTGTTGGGAAAGTGTCAGGGAAGGAACAGAAGGCCATGGCAGCAATGCCACACTTTTGATCTCTATCAACAGTGAGGTACCTGGGAAGAAGACCCAGATGAACATGGTTCCTTCATTTTATGTTTAGATTTCATTAAGACATGTTTGCAACTTTTTACTGTGGGACTATTTTTTAAAAATCTATTCACTTGAACGTCAGAGAGAGAGACAGAGATCTTCTATCTGCTGGTTCGCTTCCCAGATGGCCACAACATCTGGAGTTAAGCCAATCCACTGTCAAAAGCCAGGTGCTTAATCCAAGTCTCTTTCTGGATAGTAGGGGCCCAAACACTCAAGTTTCTGGCTCCTGAATTCGGTCTGTCCCAGTCTTGACTGTTACAGGCATTTGGGGAATGAAACAGAGGATGAAAAATATCTCTGCCTTTCAAGTAGACGAAAATAAATATGCTTCAAAAATCCAAATAGTTTGAGGCTGGCACAGTGGCATAGCAAGTTAATTCTCCGTCTGTTACTGTCGGCATCCCATATGGCTGCCAGTGTGTGTCCCAGCTACTCCACTTCCCATCCAGCTCTCTGCTTATCACCTGGGAAAGAAGCAGAGGGTCACTGCACCCATGTGGGAGAGCAGAAAGAAGCTTCTGGATCCCAGCTTCAGCTCAGCTCTGACCATTGCTGTCATTTGGAAAGTTAATCAGTGGATGGAAAACCCCTCTTTATCTGTCCTCTCTCTGTAAAACTTGCCTTTCAAATAAAAATAAATAACTCTTTAGAATATAAAAGTCCAGATAACCTGATCCCAAAGTTTATACTCTACCCATGCCCCCACCAAACATGGCAGAAAACGGAATAAAACATGGACTTCAGGGTCCTCTAAGATCCCTTACAATGGATAAAGACACACTGATGTTATGCTTTACCTCTGCCATCAAGCAATTCTGGTACCTAAATCAAAGCTTCTAAACAATGAAAGCAACTCCCAGGCTTGTCTCAGCTTAATAGAGTGAATCACGGTGACCTTCAACCTCTTAATGCCCTTTCATAATTTTTTTTTTTTTTGCAAAACTTTAAAGGGATTCATCAGAACTAACAGCTTGCAAAAAGTAATTCTTTCATTTTGTTAGCATAATTCATTGTATTTTTCGTAAATTCATCTGCATATATGCAAAAGAAGACTTGTTTTTTAAAATGCTGCTAATATTCTAGGTGACAGAATGGATTTTATCTTATACTTTTCTGTATTGATTTTTTTAATGCATCAACTTTATTAAGTCTTAACCTTTCAAAAAAAATTTTTTTGTGAGTCCAAACACACCATTCAGCAAAGAAGTTGGAAATTTGAAGCCTACATCACTGCCCTAACTAGTCACAAGTCTCCTCAAATTTAATTCCATTTAAAGTGAGGATTATATAATAGTAAAATAAAGAACAATCAGAGTAGAAAGGAAAAGAAATAGCAGGCCTAAGAGTCAATGTTCTATCCTACACCTTCTTTTTTTTTTTTTAAGATTTTTTATTTTTATTTGAAAAGCAGATTTACAGAGAGGAGAGACAGAGAAAAAGATCTTCCATCTGCTGGTTCATTCCCCACATGGGATTAGGCTCCATTTCCAGTTCAACCTCCTCAGCTGGAGTTAGGCTGACCTGAAGCCAGGAGCTTCTTCCAGGTTTCCCATGTGGATGCAGGGGCCCAAGGACTTGAACTATCTTCCACTGCTTTCCCAGGTCATAAGCAGGTAGCCGGATTGGAAGTACAATAGCCAGGATTTGAATGGGATGCCCGTATGGGATGCTGGCACCAGAGAGAGAGGTTCAGCCTAATGTCACAATGCCAGCCCCAAGAAAGGAAAAATTATTGTCAGCCATTAGAAACAAATTCTTGGGCCCAGTATAGTAGCCTAGTGGCTAAAATCCTCACCTTGCATGCACCAGGATCCCATACGGGCACCAGTTCGTATCCTGGCCGCTCCACTTCCCTTCCAGCTCCCTGCTTGTGGCCTGGGATTACAGTAAAGGACGGCCCAAAGCCGTGGGACCCTGCACCTGCGTGGGAGACCTGGGAGAAGCTTCTGATCCTGCTTTGAATCAGCTCAGCTCAGCTCAGCTTCAGTCATTGCAGCCACTTGGGGAGTGAACCAGCGGATGGAAGATCTTTGTCTTTCTCTCTCTCTCTAAATCTGACTTTCCAATAAAAATAAATCAATTTTTTTTTTAAAAAAAAGAAATAAATTCTCTATTGAGTGTCCTAGGGTAATACAGGTAGGAAATTACTGAGCAATGGAATTTTTAAAACATTTTATTTGACAGAGATAACAGATCATTATCTACTTGTTTATCCTTAAAAGGTCCAAAACAGCCAAGACTGGACCAGGCTGAAGCCAAGAGCCGAAAAATTAATCCAGATCTTCCATGTGAGTGGCAGGGGCCCAGGTACTTGAGCTGGCTCCTGTTGGAACTGGGAACAGAGCCAGAACTTGAACCCAGTGGGCATCTTAACATCTAGGCCAAATACCTGCCCCCAACTATGGAACTTTCAATGTTTAACCAGTTTCATTGTACACAGGATACATAAGACTGAGCAGAAGTAATTGAAAGTCTTAAATAACAAATACCATTTCCATTGTTGATGTTGATTTTTTTTTTTTTTAGAAAACTTTAAACCCATACCATGTTGGCAATTTTTAAAGTTTTAAAGCTTTTAAGACATAAAATTTAGCATTTTTTTCAAGAACCTTCCACATTCCATTTCAAATTGCTTGTTGAACTACACCCAATATAGTCACAGAAACAACCTGAGAAGGATAAACCACTGAGAGAATAGAAGCGTTTGGGAGGCTGGCATGATAGCCTAGTGGTTAGATTCTTGCCTTGCATGCGCTAGAATCCCATATGGACACCAGTTTGGATCCCAGATGCCCAAATTCCCATCAAGCTCCCTGTTTGTAGTCTGTGAAAGCAGTTGAGGACAGGCCAAAGTCTTGGAATGCTGCACCCATGTGGGAGAACTGGAAGAAACTCCTGGCTCCTGGCTCCAGATCAACTTAGCTTCAGCCTCTGCAGCCACTTGGGGAGTAAACCAGCACGTGGAAGATCTTTCTCTCTGTCTCTCCTTCTCTGTAAATGATCCTTTCAATAAAAATAAATAAATCTTTAAAAAAAAAAATGTGTTTGGAACAAGTATCTCCTAGACAATGTAAAACAGTATCCATAGAAGAGTACTAAGGAGCCATGAAAAAGAACTAGGAAGCCTGCACACATTTTTTTTTTAAAGATTTTATTCATTTTATTACAGCCAGATATACACAGAGGAGGAGAGACAGAGAGGAACATCTTCCGTCCGATGATTCACTCCCCAAGTGAGCCGCAACGGGCTGATGCGCGCCGATCCGATGCCGGGAACCAGAAACCTCTTCCGGGTCTCCCACACGGGTGCAGGGTCCCAAAGCTTTGGGCTGTCCTCGACTGCTTTCCCAGGCCACAAGCAGGGAGCTGGATGGGAAGTGGAGTTGCCGGGATCAGAACCGGCGCCCATATGGGATCCCGGGGCTTTCAAGGTGAGGACTTTAGCCGCTAGGCCACGCCGCCAGGCCCAGCCTGCACACATTTTAATAGAAGGATTTCAATACACAGTGAAAAAGAAAAAACAAACAGGCTGTAGAACAGCATGTGTAATTCAGGGCAATTTGTAGCAGGGGAGTAGGGGACTCTGCCTGTGGGCACCAAAGGTCTCTGGGAAGGTGCACAAGAACCTAGAACTGCCTAGGAGATGGACTGGGTAGATAGGTGAGTCTCTTTCCAGTGTCACTTTATATCTTCCAAATTTCCAACTATCTGCATGTATTATCTATAAAAAAAATTTATCTCTAAGACAAGGGATATTCTAAACAATGAAAAACAGAATTTTGAGTATCTTTTGGGTAAATTAAAGAGGCCATAATAAAGCATAACTTCCACAAGAGAGAGTGCAAGTGTATAGGTGGGAGGTTAGGGAGAGGATTTGTCATGTGTCAACACAGATGGCAGAAAGGTAGGTCAGAGGGGTGGGCCTTTGGAGAGTTTAAGTCCCTTGCATGGGACACCCACAACCCATGCCAAAGTGCATGGTTCAAGTCCCAATTATTTGGTTCCCGATCTAGCTTCACACTAACTGCAAATACTTGGGTTCCTGCCCCCACCTAGAAGAACCTCAGTTGAATTCCTGGCTCCTGCCTTCAGCTGGCCTAGCTCTGGCATTTATGGGCATTTTGGGGATGAACCAACAGAATGAGGTATCTCTCTCCCTCTCGCTCTAAAACACCTTGTGTTTCAAATAAACAATTTTAAAAACTTTTTAAAATAAATCCAAAAGAAAAAAAATGCAGACTAGAATTAATACTCAGACAGTGAGATGTAGTAATTACTAATGGAAAGATAACAAGTAAAGGCCATGCCATTGTATTTAAGTAAGCAATGTTAGCAAAAAAAAAAAAAAAAACAAAAACTAAACAATGAGAGAGTGCCAAAATTCAACCAAAAAGTATAGAAAGAGAAAGAAAATCATTTATGGAATAAAGCTTCAGAATATGATAGTATCACAAGGAAACATTAATTTCAAATGCTTATAACTATAAATCATTAAAGCAATTTATTAAACCCTGATATACATCCACACACAGATACACACTACGATCAGTCTATGAGGCCAGTAAGATAATTGTGAACTTTTATGGCTACATGTTTTTAGGGGTCATTCTTTGCATTTTTACTGCCCAAAATTTACCTTTTCTAGTCACAGCAATACTAAGTGAGCTTTTTTTTTTTCTCTACCTTTGTTTCCAACCAAATGTTTTGTACATTTCTGGAATTTAAGCCACCTCAGTTACCGCTATTTATCTATAACACCCTTGCTTTGAGGGATTAAAGCAGGTTTTTTTCTAATACACTTGGATCAAGAGTTATCTGAGTTGAGAAGAATATCCTGTTTGAGTTGGGCATGGGGAATCTTTTTGTTTTATTTATTTATTATTATTATTATTTTGATCTTGAGTTGTTTTGATTTTTCCTCAGAGCAGTAATCTTCAGCAAGTGATATTTTTTAAGCTCCACCCGTCCCCCCCCCCCACCAACACACCACAAAACATTCCAAGTGATTTTAACTCCTGAATGAGGTTGGGCTACCTGAGTGACTCCCTCTCTTCTCTTCTTTGGCAGAAAGGATTAGAAACCTCCACAGAACTTGCTCTCGATTAAAGTGGAGTGCTGTGCATTCATTGGCAAGAGGTGAATTGTTTTCAGATTACATACGAAAGAGTGTGTGTGTGTGTCTTTCCCACATCAAAGCCTTGGAGGGAAGCAGTTCTGAGTATTGCCAGGGATGCAAGCATTGGTGCTAAAGTGATTAACAAAATTGCTTTTCTGCAAAAGAAGCACAAAACATTACCTAGGGATTAGAGGAGGAGAGGGCAAGATTAAAGGTGATATTGAATTTTGGGTAGAATATCTTATCCATCTTTTTCAAATCAAGCTTCAAGGATTCTGTGGCCCCTCCTTAAGGAAACCTGAACAAATCAAAGTCTTGCTCTCTCAAGTTTTGTACACAGGGGCACTGACAACATAAAATTAAAACCGCCCTCAGAGGCAGCACCCGCCAAGCGACCTGCATATCTTTATTTCATGTTACAAACACATCTCCGAATTATATCCAGTGCACACCAAGGAGTCTATGGATCAAAGTCTCTTTCATTTGTAACTGGTTTGCATGTCCACCTGTTGGGCTTAAATGATAGTGTTTTACAGAACTTCTGTGGTTCCATTTTAGTAAGTCTGGATTAGTCTGGCATCCTTTTTTAAATATATCTTTCACAATCAAAACCCTCGTGTGGCCTGAACATTTAAAAAGCCACACAACTTACCACATTGTAAATAATGAAGCGAAGATATCCAGCAAACCTGGCGGCTCCCAGCTTAGGAAATTATTTTTTAAAAACATTTTAAAAAAGATTTATTTATTTTTATTGGAAAGTCAGATATACAAAGAGGAGGAGAGACAGAGAGGAAGATCTTCCACCCGATGATTCACTCCCCAAGAGGCCACAACAGCTGGAGCTGCACTGATCCAAAGCCAGGAGCCAGAAACTTTCTCCAGATCTCCCACACAGGTGCAGGGTCCCAAGGCTTTGGACCGTCCTTGACTGCTTTCCCAGGCCTCAAGCAGGGAGCTGGATGGGAAGCTGACCATTAGGACTAAAACCAACGCCCATATGGGATCCCGGTGCGTACAAGGCAAGGACTTTAGCCACTAGGCTACCATGCCAGGCCCAGGAAATTATTTTTAAAACCAACTCTTGACACCATCTGTCAGCCAGAATTTTTTCAGCCTCTTTCAAGGAACAAATTTACCTTCTTTCTCCTTCAAGACCTCCTGACTTCAATCTCCCAGTGACAGGCAAAAATATATAGGAATATGGAACTATGTTTGTGTGAATGAATCTCTCCCTCGGGGCCCGGCGGCGTGGCCTAGCAGCTAAAGTCCTCGCCTTGAAAGCCCCGGGATCCCACTTGGGCGCCGGTTCTAATCCCGGCAGCTCCACTTCCCATCCAGCTCCCTGCTTGTGGCCTGGGAAAGCAGTCGAGGATGGCCCAAGGCATTGGGACACTGCACCCGTGTGGGAGACCCAGAAGAGGTTCCAGGTTCCTGGCTTCTGATCAGCGCGCACTGGCCGTTGCGGCTCACTTGGGGAGTGAATCATCGGACAGAAGATCTTCCTCTCTGTCTCTCCTCCTCTCTGTATATCTGACTCTGTAATAAAATAAATAAATCTTTAAAAAAAAAAGAATCTCTCCCTCATTCATTTCTTCCTTTAACACATTAAGCCCTTCCAAAAAAAAATACACAAAAACACATGTGGATAGGTGACAAAAGTATAAAGTTGAATGAAATAAGCCAACTAGAGTCAGAGTAATACATGAGATCTTCAAAAAAGTTTGTGGAAAATGGAATTAAGTCTGTTGATTTGGGTACAAAAAGGGTTGTTTTTTTTTTTTTAATCTCTGCAAAGCTTTTAAATAACTCACATTTCTGTGATTTTTTTTTGAAGACTGCTCATATACAATAGGATACCATTCAAGAACAAAAAGTAGTATCCTAAGACACACCAAAAAAATGGAATCTTCAACTTGTGTTAGTGACCGAGGCTGGAGGCAGTGAGGAAATAGCATTTCAGCTGCATCCATAATATGTATTTCTTGTAAAAGGGGTGACAGCCATGAGACCCAGATGATTCAGGTAGGCATAGTTAGGGGATACGTGTCCTGGAAATGTTTGTCTGGAAAATACAACCGAAGTCTGAGCTCTCACAAACGCATTCCAGAGCACAAGGTGTGGATTTGGGGGTGTGGGACAGACACTTCTTGTACCTCCCTGCTCTTTCTCCGACAGTAAAAGCTGCTGCATGCTCAGTAAGCGAGTCAGAAAGTTGTTTACCCACACCAGCCTTGTCTCACAGCCCAGCGGTGCTGATGGCGCTTCAAGGACAGGACACAGGCACAGAAAGCTCGGAGACAGGCTGATCAGCAGTGCCCATCGCACAAGGATAGCTGCGTCCCGGGTCGTGCTGGGTCCCTCGGGGTCTCCTGCTCCACTACATCGTCACTCTGGTACAGAACAATTTTTTTTTTTTTTTAACTGTCTTTCCCTCAGGGTTCCGTAAGGTCACTGGACAGGAGATAGCTGTGAAATCTGACATTGTTCCAATTGAAACGCTCTACTTTCAGAAGGTCCAGACCGTGGGGCCAGTTGTGCGCCCGCCGGGCGGTGGCTGGCGGCGACCCGGGGCCATTTCTGAGGCTTGCCAGCCCTCCAGGCTTCAAAGCGGCCATCCTTGATCTCACTAAAGAATGGTTTTGAATTCTATGTCCATCTAGTGGTTGCCTGCAAGGATCTACTTGGCTTTCTCTTTCTTCCTTTTCTTTCACACTTGATCAGTGAGATTCTGTTTGTGCTGGGGGTTTGCCCCCCTGGGTCTTTCATTCTTTCCCAGGTGGTTTCAAAGTGTCCCTCTTAGCCCCTGCTTTTCTATAAACACATAGGAATTCTGCAACTGCAGCGCCTGATGGCTTTCCGCACGGGGCCATTCTCCGCTCACTTTGAACACGGACTGTTTTGTGGACAGTAAAGTACAGTGCTTTTTCCCAGATGAGATTAGAGGCTTGGGGTGGAGCGGGGTGGAAGGAGGAGGAGTGTGTTTTCTCCTTTCTTTCTTTCCTTCTTCCCTCTTCTTCTTTAACAGGAGGAGTCTTTGGAAGTCATTTTAGCAAACACAAGAACTTTACGTATTTCACACTCAGTTGTACCTCTGGTTAAGGATGACATGGCCCCAGGTAGAAAGAGCTGCGAATTCGTTGTTTCCATCACCCCCATGCTGTCTCCAGCACACCAAGGGAAAGGGGAAGAGCCAAAGCTCAGGTGGCCACTGCGGCTAACGTGGTTACATATTCAAGGGAGCAAATCATACAAATTCTATTACTGAAGGGCTAAGTGCCATTGGGGTCAGGTGTCTGTCTTATATCACCTCCCTCCAAACCATTACAAGTTGGAAAACCTTTCCCTGGGGTCTCCGTCCCCTGGATTTGACATTTTAGAAGAAGTGGGATCAGTCCCTTGTCTGGATCACCTTGCCTTGGGATCCTGAAAGCTGCAGAGATTTCCACTGCTCTGAGTTCTACAAGGTCATGTGCTCTTTCAGAATATCAGAGTTGGTATAAAATGGTGCTCACACAGCATTACTTCCAATGACAAAAGAAGCTACACACAACCCAAAGTTCCACCAGCTGACAACTAGCTAAATAAATGTTAATGTATCTGCCTACAGAGTAATATGAAATAATTTTTTTAAAGATTTATTTTTATTACAAAGTCAGACATACACAGAGGAGGAGAGACAGAGAGAAAGATCTTCCCTCCGATGATTCAGTCCCCAGGTGAGCCGCAACGGCCAATGCTGTGCCGATCTGAAGCCAGGAACCAGGAACCTCCTCCAGGTCTCCCACGCGGGTGCAGTGTCCCAATGCATTGGGCCATCCTCGACTGCTTTCCCAGGCCACAAGCAGGGAGCTGGATGGGAAGTGGAGCTGCCGGGATTAGAACCAGCGCCCATATGGGATCCTGGTGCGTTCGAGGCCAGGACTTTAGCTGCTAGGCCACGGCGCTGGACCCATAGGAAATAATTTTTTTTAAAGATTTATTTATTTATTTTTATTACAAAGTCAGATATACAGAGAGGAGGAGAGACAGAGGAAGATCTTCTGTCCGATGATTCACTCCCCAAGTGAGCCGCAACAGCTGGTGCTACGCCGATCCCAAGTCAGGAACCTGGAACCTCTTCTGGGTCTCCCATGTGTGTGCAGGATCCCAAAGTTTTGGGCCGTCCTCTCCTGCTTTCCCAGGCCACAAGCAGGGAGCTGGATCAGAAGTGGAGCTGCCGGGATTAGAACCAGCACCCATATGGGATCCTAGTGCGTTCAAGGCGAGGACTTAAGCCACTAGGCCACGGCGCCAGGCCCAGGAAATAATTTTTAAAAGGACATCAAACTGGAAAAGAGTGGGGCCAGCATTGTGGCATAACACGTAAAGCTGCTGCCTGTGACACTAGTATCCCCTATGGGCACTGGTTCATGTCCCAGCTGGTCCACTTGCAATCCAGCCCCGTACTAATAGCCTGGGGAAAGCAACAGAGGATGGCCCAAGTGTTTAGGCCCCTGCCACTCAAGTGGGAGACCCAGAGGCAGCTCCTGGCTCCTGGTTTTGTCCTGGCCCAGCCCTGGCTATTGCAGCCATCTGGAAAGTGAACCAGCAGATTGAAGTTATTGCTCTCTCTGGAACTCTTCCATTCAAATAAGTTTATCAATCAGTATTTTCTTTTAAAAAATCCTGGAAATAGTGACATGGAAAAATGTCAAAAAATGTTGAGCAAAGCAAAAAGTTGGAAAAATATATATGTATAGGACATTGTGGCACAGTATGTTAAGCCCCTATCTGTGGTGCCAGTTTCCCATATGGGTGTCAGACTGTATCCTTCTCAGATCACTTCTGATCTATCTCCCTGCTAATGTGCCAGGGAAAACGGCAGAAGATGACCCAATTGCCCACGTAAGAAGCTGTAGGCTCCTAGTTTAGGCATGGTATAACCCTGGTCATTGTGATCATTTGGGGAGTGGATCAGTCAATGGAAGATCTCTTTGGCTCTCCCTCTCTCTGGAATTCTGTGAAACCCACTGTGTTTTGTGCAGCTTCTTTTGCCATTGGAAATAATGCTGCATAAACACCATTTATGCAGTTTATGTTAATTCTTTTTTTTTTTTTATTTTTATTACAAAGTTAGATATACTGAGAGGAGGAGAGATAGAGAGGAAGTGGAGCTGCTGGGATTAGAACCAGCGGCCATATGGGATCAAGGCGAGGACCTTAGCCACTAGGCCACACCGCCGAGCCCCAGTTTATGTTAATTCTTACAAAGAGAGGCACACATGGTACCCTCTCTCAAAAGGCAGAGAGAAGGAGAGACAGAGAAGCGGGGAACAGGGAAAAGAGAACTCCCATTCACTGGTTCACTCCCCAAATGGCTACAATAGCCAGAGCTGGGCTGGTCTGAAGCCAGGAGACAGGAACTTCATCCAAGTCTCCCATGTGGGTACAGGGACCTAAGGACTTGGGCCCTCCTCTGCTGCCTTCCCAGGCCATTAGCAGGAAGCTGGATTGGAAGTGGAGCATTCGGGGACCTGAACTGGCACCCACATGGGATGCTGGCACAGCAGGTGGAAGTGTAACATGATGCTCATCCCTATAAAAAATAAATCTTTTAAAAATTATTTTAGAAAATAGAAGGGTAGCAAAAATCATTTATACTCTACTACCTTGCCTTCCATATAGTCTTTAGTATACCAGATTTTATTTCTTGTCTGACAAGTACAAAATGTATATATTTGTACTTTACAACATAAATATGTTTCAGTGTGTGTATACTTTGCAAAAGGGCTAAATCAAGCTATTGAAAATTCACATATTTACAACCTATTTGGTAAGAACACTTACAATCTACTCTCAGCAATTTTCTTGTATACAATTCATGTGGATTAACTACAGTCCCCAGGACATATAAAACTTGGTATCTCTAGTTGATTCCTCCTGTTTAAATGATATTTTGCATCTTTTGAGTAGTATATTCGCAATCCTCTGACCTCTGGTAGCCACCATTTCTACTCCCCATTTCTAAGTTCAGTGTTTTTAAGGTCTGCATGTGTGCCCGGATCGCTTTACTTTCCATTTCCATCATAAACCTTCACATTCATCCAAGTTGCTGCAAATCAAAGCATTTCTATTTCAAAAATAGAGATGGGTGTTTGGGATGCCAGCAAGTACCGGAGTTCGTGGCTCAAGTCCCTGTTTCTCCACTTTAATTCCAGCTTCCTGCTAATACACTTCCTGGGCAGCAGCCATGATAACCAGTATCTGGCTCCTTGCCACTCATGTGGGAGACTTGGAGTGTGTTCCATGTTCCTGGCTTCTGCAAGGCCCAGCCCTGGTTGCCTCAAGTATTTGGGAGTGAACCAGTAGATGAAGAATCTTTCTCTTCTCTACCTTTCAAGTTGCATGAAAATTTTAAAATTTTTGAAGATTACATAACACTCTGTTTTGTGTGTGTGTATATATACACATTTTCTTTATATGTGTATATATACACATTTCCATTCCTCTACTGATGGACACTAAGTGGCCACCATGGCTGGAGCTGAGCTGATCCAAAGCCAGGAGCCAGAAGTTTCCTCCGGGTCTCCCACACGGGTGCAGGGTCCTCAACTGCTTTCTCAGGTCACAAGCAGGGAGCTGGATGGGAAATGGAGCTGACGGGACAAGAACCAGTGCCCATGTGGGATCCCAGCACAGGCAAGGCAATGTCTTTAGCCACCAAGCTATCACACAGGGTCCCATTGTTAACTTTCTTTTTTAAAGATTTATTTATTTTTATTACAACATCAGATATACAGAGAGGAGGAGAGACAGAGAGGAAGATCTTCCACCCGATGATTCACTCCCCAAGTGAGCCGCAACGGCCAATGCTGTGCCAATCTGAAGCCAGGAACCAGGAAGCTCTTCCAGGTCTCCCACATGGGTGCAGGGTCCCAAGGCTTTGGGCCGTCCTCGACTGCTTTCCCAAGCCACAAGCAGGGAGCTGGATGGGAAGTGGAGCTGCCAGGATTAGAACCAGCGCCCATATGGGATCCTGGTGCGTTCAAGGCGAGGACTTTAGCCGCTAGGCCATGCTGCCGGGCCCTGTTGTTAGCTTTCCAAGAAGCTCTATCTTGTTGTCCACACTGGCTGCACTAACTTCAGTCTTCACCAACAGTGTGAGAGGGTTCTCTTCTCCACACCCTTGCTAATACTTCTCTTCTTTCCCATAACGACCATCTCATGGTGGTTTTCATTTGCATTTCCCTGATGATGAAGGATGCTCAGCATTTTTTTTCATGTACCTTTTGGCCATTTTGAGAAATGTCTATTCAGATCTTTTCATCCATTTAATGAAGACTTAATTAGTTATTTGAAAGAGAGACACAGAGCAGTACAGAAAGAGTTCCCATCCATTGATTCACTGAGACAGAGGGAGGAAGCTCCCATCTGCTGATCCCGTCGCCCACATGCCCATCACAGCCAGGCTGTCCTAAGGCTCAAGCCAGGAGCCTGGACCTCCATCTAGATTTCTCAGTAAGGGTGGTAAAGACCCTAGACCTGGAGCCACAGTCTGCTGCTGATTAGTCTAGTGACTAAAGTCTTCACCTTGCCTGTGCTGGGATTGCATATGGGGGCTGGTTCATGTCCCAATTGTTCTACTTCCCATCCAGCTCCCTGCTTGTAGCCTGGGAAAGCAGTAGAGGATGGCCCAAAGCCTTGGAAATCTACACCAATGTGGGAGACCTGGAAGAACCTCCTGGTTTTGGATCAGTTCAGCTGCAGCCACTGCAGCCATTTGTGGAATGATCAGGCAGAGGAAGATCTTTCTGTGTTTCCTTCTCTCCATAAATTTGATCTGCCTCTCTAATAATAAATAAATCTTTAAAAATAAAATGCTTCATTGTATTATGCAGTGTTTATTTTAACTAAATTTATTTTATTTTATTTTTTTAAAGTTTTTTTTTTTTATTACAAAGTCAGATATACAGAGAGGAGGAGAGACAGAGGAAGATCTTCCGTCCCATGATTCACTCCCCAAGTGACTGCAACGGCTGGTGCTACACCGATCTGAACCCGGGAATCAGGAAGCTCTTCCAGGTCTCCCACGCGGGTGCAGGGTCCCAAAGCCTTGGGGCGTCCTCTACTGCTTTCCCAGGCCACAAGCACAGAGCTGGATGGGAAGCAGGGCCGCGGGATTAGAACCAGTATCCATATGGGATCCTGGTGCGTTCAAGGCGAGGACTTTAGCCGCTAGGCCACGGCGCTGGGCCCTACAGTGTTTATTTTTTATCCATGTGTCTTGCCTTTCAGACATTGTGAAGAATGCTCCAATGAACATGGGTATACAAATATCAAGTTCTTATTTTCATTTGTTTTGTGTATATCTCATAGTAATTATATAAAATTTCTGAGAAATTGCTAAGCCACTTTCCACATTAGATGGCTTTCCACATTAAAAACTATTTACAAGTTTTCCAGTTTCTCCTTCTCCATGCTAATACCTACTGTCTCATACATAAGCATATAGAAATATGCGTATATAGTTGCCATCTGAACAGATGCAGAGTTATTTTTGAAAAAGTTTTAAATGGCTTCAACTACTGCACAGTGAAACCTTAGAATATTTCTGTGTCAAATATTCGTCAGTGATATTCTAAAGACTGCACAGCTTTCCTTTGAATAAGATTTGTCAGAATGACAACTAATTCCATATTATTCAAAACATAGGTGTTTCCAAATTTTTGTCATTATAAAGAGTACTATGTATTCATATTCTTGACTTTACATTTGCCTAGAAATTCCCAACATTACCATTGCTGCATCACAGAGCATAAACTGTTTGTAAAACTTTGAAAATCAAGGTCCGTTTTAAATGCCATTACAAGGAGAGTTGAGAGAACAGAAAACATTTCTATGGCTGCCGCACACTTCAGAACCCAAGCAGACTGCTATTTAATCAGCTGAGAAATTCCCACACACAATGTAAAGAGTGGGCATTGTCTGTTCGTCCCCCAACAATTTGTCTTTCACCATTGACCTACATCAAAACCTTTAGCTCAGAAGAAAGAATGTAGGAGCCTCTTAACAGAAGGCTGGATCGGGCTGCACTTGCGGGGTGCTCAGGGAGTCTGTGTGTGGGCACTTTCATCGCAGCGACTCCCTCCAGGGCCAAGTCCCTCCCACCTTGCCCACATCTCTCTGGGGTGGAGGTTGCTGCAGTTGTTAGAGTACCCAAGAATAACCCGATCAACAGGCTAAACTGAACAATAAGTTCCTAAGGGAAAAATAACCCAAGAACAAATGATTAGGTTGTCGCTCTCTGCCTCCTAAAGTGCCTAATTGTTAGTTGGTACAGTTCATGTCCCCTCGCCTGGCCCCCAGCCCTGAACTTAGACTCAGGAATTGTGGACAAACCTTAGTTATGTTGTTGTGTTACTTAGAGACCTCCAGCCACCCATGGGCTTCCTGGTCAACTGGAACCTCCCTGCTTAGCCCAACACTCAGGCTCTGCCTTCCCTCCTTCCCATCTTTATTGTCCAGCATAAAACCCTTCATTCTAGCCAAACTGATTGACTTCCTTTTCTTGTGTTAGCAAAGCCATAACATTCTTTCTTTATCCATTTGTTTAATTATTTATTTTGGAGGCTGAGACAAAGGGAGGAAGCTCCCATCTGCTGATCCTGTTGCCCACATGCCCATCACAGCCAGGCTATGCTAAGGCTCAAGCCAGGAGCCTAGACCTCCATCTAGATTTCTCAGTAAGGGTGGTAGAGACCCTAGACCTGGAGCCACAGTCTGCTGCTTTCCAGGGTATATGTAGCAGGGATCTAAACCAGAAATAGAGGAGCCAAGACTTCCACCAGGTGCTGTGTCAAGCACCTGCCCCCACATGCTCTCTTTCTGGAAGTCTTCTCTGATCAGAATCCTACCTATGTATCAAAGCAATTCATGTTTTACATTACATGAAATCCTTCTCAGGACTGGCATTGTGGCACATAGGGTTAAACTGCAGCTTGTGGTGCTGGTACCCATAGCAAAAGGCTGTGTGAGTCCTGGCTGCTCCACTTCCAATCCAGCTCCCTGCTAATTAATGCACCTTGGAAGGTGGTAGAAGTGCATGGGAGACCTGGTTAGAGTGCTGAAGTCATGGCTTTAGCCTGGCCCAGGCTTAGCTGTTGCAGCCATTTGGAGAATGAACCAGCAAACCAATGAGATTTCTTCCTTTCTGTCTGTCACTCTGTCATTCAAATGAATAAACCTTAAAAGGAGTGAAAGCCTTATCCATGTCCTAAGCACTCCCTGGTTAGACTGTTTATCAGAATTTGATCTAAACTACCTGGTTTGGGTCATACTCTTTGCTGTATTTGTTTTCTCCAACTTCCCCACTAAGCATCAAGAATGTTTTGGGTTTTTTTAGAGACAGAAGGAGATACAGAGAGAAGGATCTTAAATCCACTGGTTTACTCCCCAAGCGGCCACAACAGCCAGAGCTGAGCTGATTGGAAGCCAGGAGCCAGGAGCCTCTTCTGTGTCTCCCACATGGGTGCAGAGTCCCAAAGCCTTGGGCCATCCTCAACTGCTTTCCCAGACCATAGGCAGGGAGCTGGAAGGGAAGTGGAGCTGCCAGGACATGAACCAACACCCAGATGGGATCCTGGGATGTGCAAGAAGAGGATTTAGCCATAGAGCCATCACGCCAGGCCTTTTCACCCCTTTTTCCTGGAGACTCAGAGAAGTCAGGTGATTTGTCTACAGCCACAAAATGAACATATGGCAGTCTGGAAGCTGAAATCAGATCTACTGGTGGCAAAGTTGGAGCTCTTAGCTTCACATCCTAAAATCTCTTTTCAAATTTAACTCAATGAATATGTGTCCTCTCTATGGTACAGTTAGTGCAGAATTTGAGGTCGTTTCCTAAGAAGAAATGCTGGATGTTTAGTAACCACTCAAAGAGTAGGGGTCTGTGGCACCACTTGGGACACTCATGTCCCATATCGGAGTACCCAGGCTGAAGTCCCACCTCCAATTCTGATGCACACTCTAGAGGGCAGCAGATGTGGCCCTGCCACCCGCATGGGATACTCAGATGGAGCTTCCAGGCTGGCCTGAATGAATCAGTGGATAGAAGATATCTTTCTCATTCATTCATTCATTCATTCATTCTCTCTCTCTCTCTCTCTCTCTCTCTCTCTCTGGCTCTACCTTTAAAATAAGCTTTTTTAAGTGCAAAAATAAATAAGATGACCATTCATGTTACAGGTAGATTATGCTCCTACAATGGGAATGGAATTATCTCAGCTGTGTACGCAAGATGTGAGGGGGAGAGGAAATAAAGGAAGAAAGCTCTGTGGTGTTGGTGGAGGCCTGAAGGAAAGGCACATGGCTGCCAGTGCCCAGGTCTCATGGGTCTCATGATCCCTGGGCATCAGAATGAAACCTGGGTCTCTTGTGGGAAGGTGTCTTTTCCATATGCCTCAATTAATTGCAACCCAGAGCACCCTTCCTTGAAGCTGTGCCCATACTGTACCTGTCACCTCCGAGGTGACCTCCTACCCTTCCAGGTGTGGGGACTTTTACTGAGGGGACTGGGGTCATCAGCCTACTGTTACTTAAGCACCTCAGAGGAGCTCCTTAGCAAGCAACAAGATTTCTTCAGCTTATAGTTTGGAGGTAACAATGTGGGTCATGTGGTACCACAGTCTTCCTTCTTTCCTTCCAATGGAGGCTGGCACAGAGTGGGCACACAAGGATGATCATACTGCCTGAGCCAGAAAAGAGGGGTGAGGTCCAATCTCACTCAAATAACCAAGCCTCTCATCAGGATGGACTTCACAGGGCATGTCCCCAAGGACCTACAGCCCTTCCACCAGGCCCCTCTCTCAGATGCCATCAGTAGGTTAACCCTCATCATTAGAGTTTCAGAGTTCTGACATCTGAATGTGGGAAACCCCTTTCTCTTTTCTCCCCAGCATGGACCTTGGCCATGGCTCCCCAGGAAGTTCTTTTCTGCCAGCACCCTCCAGGAACTAGAGTCCCTCCAGCAAAAAACACAGCTCTCACTGAGGTTCAAGGGCATCAGAGGAGGCTGCACATGACACAGAGATCACAAGAAATTAAGGGTAGGGGACAATTCCCATCAGCACCCAGTCCTCCAGGACCACATGCAACCCAGTTATACATTTCATCTAGCAACAAGACAGACTCTCACCAGAGTCTATCCACTTGCAAGCCAAGGCCAAGCTACGGCTCCCACCTGTCAGTCAGTGAGACGCAGCAGTCATCCGGTGCAAAGTGCAGCCCAGGCCCTGGTCCCAGGAAGAACTCCTCCAGGCCCTGCAAAACTGGACTGAGCTGTCGCCTTAGTTCTGTTGGCAACAATTGTTTAAACACATGGATGTTCCCTGGACCTCTGGCACGTAAACAGGTTGCTTCTGGATGTTTCCCATAAGCACTTACCCAGGTAACTCAACCACTTCCCATGTAACTTAACTGGCACTGGAGAGAAGTGTAGGATCTTCTCATTTTTCCTGTCCAGCTTCTAAAGACAGCCACACTCTCTTACAACCAGCAAACCTCAAACTGCATGAAGGTTGCCACATTTGACACCTCCTTGGTTTTCTGAAAAAAAAAAAAAAAAAAAAAAAAAAAAAAAAAAAAGCATCAGCACCAACAGAAAGGAACAATGATTTAACTCTCCCCTCATTATCCCAAATGGAAGAATTGGGAGCATGAACTTTGCTCCTGAGCTGTTCTGGCAGACTGCCACACGCAGCACCAGACAGCGAATACCTCCATCCTCTGCAGGTTCTGACACCCCTCTCTTTTCGGTGCCACCCTCTCCCTTCCTCTCTGTGCTGCTCCTGTTCATTTTTCCACCCCACCGTTCTGTCTCAAATACCAAGAATTCAAGCATCTTGCCTCAAGAGCGCTTACCCTTGGGACAGTGGCATTTTCCGCTTATTCTTTCACAGTGCCCCCTCCTCCCCAGCCATTGTCTAGCCAAACACCAACCCAGTCAAATGAAATAAACAAATATTTACAGAGTGAGGACGGAGAGGAAGATGGGCTGGAGTGAGCTGTGATTACTGACCCATCCTGCCCCAGCTCTCTCACACTGAGAGCGCTTTGGGGAATAAGCTCAAAAGGACAGTTAAGAGAGAAGTCTCCTTGCTTCTACTTTCCCAAAGACTGAGGACAGTCTTTGGACTTGAAATTTAAACTACAATGTTCCTTCAACATCACCAAAATCAAGCAACCAAATACAAACAGGTATATATCAAACAAAATACACATAACATCTACACAACACTGGTAGAAAAAAAAAAGATCTCAGTCAGTAGAGACAACGCTGTGCCATTAGATCAGTATACAAAAGTCCACCACCTTCCTCTGTATGCCAGTAATGAGCCATTACAATTGGTCATTTATACAGGAGGTTCCCTTCGTCCTGGCGTGGTAGCCTAACAGCTAAAGTCTTGCTTTGCATGTGCCAGGATCCTATATGGGCACTGGTTCTATCCCAGTGTGCCAGTTCAAATCCTGGCGCCCCTACTTCCCATTCAGCTCTCTGCTTGTGGCCTGGGAAAGCAGTCGAGGACAGCCAAAAGCTTTGGGACCCTGCACCTGCATGGGAGTTCTGGCTCCTGGCTTTGGATCAGCACAGCTCCAGCTGCTGTGGCTATTTGGGGAGTGAATCATCAGATGGAAGATTGTGCTGTCTCCTCTCCTCTCTGTATATCTAACTTTCCAATAAAAATAAATTAAATCTTAAAAAAAAAAAAAGGAGGTACCCTGGGGTGGGCACGGTGGTTCAAAAGGCTAATCCTCCTCTTACAAGGGCCAGCATCCCATATGGGCACCAGTTCATGTCCCACCTGTTCCACTTCCCCTCCAGCTCCCAGGTGTGGCCTCGGAAAACAGTTGAGGATGGTCCAAAGTCTTGGGACCCTATACCATGGGGGAGACCCAAAGGGGGCTCCTGGCTCCTAGCTTTGGAATGGTTCAGCTCTGGCTGTTGTTGCCATTTAGGGAGCAAAGCAGCAAATAAAAGATCTTTCTCTGACTCTTCTCTCTGTAATTCTGCCTTTCCAATAAAAATGTTATTTTTAAAAAGGAGGAGTCATCGTTCTCAGAGTCATGAGGCTCAAGTGACACCTGAGCCTGGGGATGGGCAGTTTCAACCTGACTTTGTCCTTTGGCCAGAAATCCTGGGGTTGTTGAGCCCTTTCCATGCAGTAGCAGGTCTCATCTTCAATTTTAAGTTAGAACAGCTCTTGGAGTAGCGCTAATCACCCCCAGAGAGGCTCTCAGGTGCCGTTTACTAATTCTTGTTTGTTTCTTCTCCAAACCTCCTTGCAGTTGGTCAGCCAGATTTTCCTCAAAGGCTTCCCTTCCTCATTTTTCAAACCTGCTCATTCTCTTGCTTCCACTAATTGCTGTGTTCTGGGGTGACATGTCCATGTTGGGCTCCTCTGTTCTCTGCTTCCTTCCCCTCCACCCTTCCCCAGCAACCTCCCAGGGCCCTGGGTCAGGCCTTCATGTGTGTCTTCATCACGGACCACTTTTGTTTAAAATTATCTTCTCAGGAACCAATATTTGCATTGGGAACTCCGCACTCGCCATATGGACCTTCTCTAGTTCCCAGCCAGAGGAACTCTCAAATTCATATGTATTTGGGGAAATGAGGTTTTCCCCAGATGGTCTCTTCAAAGCACCAGAGCAAGGTCAGGGTTTATGCATTCCTTCAAAGACTCTGGGCAGAGGCAAGGTTCGCTCACGTTTTCCCAGCGGCGGTTATCTCATCAATGCACCTGATAATAGGACCGAACCTGCCTCTTTCTTAGTTCAAAATGCACTAGAGTTTGAGGGAGACACGGAACCATAAACTGACATCCCCAGGGAAGGAAGAGAAACCTACCCAGTTGCTCAAATAATTTCCACCCAAAGCCCCCAAGAATACTTCCACAGGGAGAGAGCAAGCATACAAATATTAGAAAATGATGAGCCAGGTGTGCCGAAAAGTTTTCTTAGCCATTCTCGGCCCTGGAAGGGGCTGGGGGGCAGCCGCGCAGCTCTATTGGGAAACATATTTCCCCTTTTAAATCAGGAAGGAAAAAAACAACAACACAGCCCCCAGTAGAAAATGTTTTCTTTTGTAACTGGAAGCAAACATCACTGATGGCTTTAACAGCTGTCTGCCAACATGGCCTGAGGAGCAGGCAGACTCATTTTTTTTTTTTTAGATCAACACATGCACAGATATACAGTATATTAGATCAAATTAGAAATCCATGGATAAAAGAACAAATAAACAAATTTTGGCATTCTCTAGGCTTCTGCCTCTAACGCCAGCTAAATTAGACTCTGAGGCTGAGAAATCTGGATTCCAAGAAAGCAGGTCTCCCAGGAGTTCAAGTCAAAATCTCCCTCTGGTCGGAGAAGGAGATGCCGTTGTCGATTAACTGGCTGACGGCTGACCAGATCCAGGCTGCTGGGCCGGCGCTAGCTCAGGGTTGCTGGTGTCTTAGCCAGCCGACTTGGAGGATGTGTGGCAAGTTAACCTAAGGCCTGCCATTGACTTGATCTCTCTGACCCCAGTAAATCATTTAATATGCCATGTGCCTTGTTCCATATGTTAATGTCTTGTGTAATTCGGATGAGAATTCCAGCAAGTCCGGGTGTGCCACCCATCAGAACTGAATCTTCCCCCCTTTGGAGCTTCTGGAAGGAACCTCTGGACAGCTGTATTGCCAAGAGCCAAGGTGTCTGGATGACCCTGAAATGCCTGCAGAGATGAGACCAGGTCTGCCTTGGCCGTGCCTGAGATGTGGAAGCACAAACTTGCTCTTTGATGATTGAAACCAATACAAAGCTTTGTATCATAGTTTTGCCTTAGGTCACAAAACCCACCAGAATAAAGCAGACAGAAGACTGGATCCCCTGGGCTGTTCAGCAGGTCCTGGGTATCTGCGTAGTCCACATTCACAGATTCAACCAATTGCAGATGAAAAACAGAAACAAAAATAGTCTAGACACAGCCTTTTAAATTTTTTTCTTTTTTTTATTGAAAAGTCAGATTTATAGCAAGAAGAGACAGGGAGAAAGATCTGTCTGCTGGTTCACTTCCCAAGTAGCCTCAACAGTTGGAGCTGAGCCAATCTGAAGCCAGGAGCCAGGAATCAGCAATTTCTTCTAAGTCTCCCATTCTCGACTGCTTTCCCAGGCCACAGGCAGAGAGCTGGATGGAAAGAAGGGCTGCCAGGATTAAAATCACTTCCCATCCAGCTCCCTGCTTGTGGCCTGGGAAAGCAGTCGAGGACAGCCCAAAGCCTTGGGACCCTGCACCCGCATGGGAGACCCGGAAGAGGTTCTTGGTTCCTGGCTTCAGATCGGCACAACAGCAGCCATTGCGCTCACTTGGGGAGTGAATGTAAATCATCAGATGGAAGATCTTTCTCTGTCTCTCCTCCTCTCTGTATATCTGACTTTGTAATAAAAAATAAATAAATCTTTAAAAAAAAAAAGGTAGTGAATACTACAGGCTGAGCTGCTAACATTTTGACAAGTCACGTGGGACAGGTGTTTGGGGCAGCAGTTAAAATATCACTCAGGATCTTGGCCTCCCCTGAAAGTGCCCAGCATCCAGTCCTGGCTCCACTTCTGATTTCAGCTTCTGCTGGTGTGTGCCCTTGGAGGCAGCAGGTGATGGCTCAAGTAGTTGGGTCATTGGTCTTCACAAGGAAAATCTGGATGGAGTTCAAGCGCTTGGCTTTAGTATGGCCAGGCCCTGGCTGTTGCAAGCATTTGAGGAGTGAACCAGTGGATGGAGTGTATGTCTTTCTCACCCTACCTTTCAAATCAATCAGATAAATAAGGAATGAAGGCTCATAGGTCAAGCAGACTGGGGTGGAGGCCTGTTCTGTCCCAGTCACATGACCTTGGGTTCTCTGGGAGCTTTGTAGTTAGTCATTTATTTGTTTGTTTGTTTTTAATGGAAAGGCTGATTTACAGAGAGAAGGAGAGACAGAGAAAGATCATCCATCTACTGGTTCACTCTCCAAGTGGCTGCAACTGCCAGTGCTGAACTGATCCAAACCCAGGAGCCAGGAGCTTCCTCTGGGTCTCCCATGTGGGTGCAGGGTCCCAAGGCTTTGGGCCATCCTCTACTGCTTACCCAGGCCACAAGCAGGAAGCTGGATGGGATGTAGAGCAGCCAGGACATAAACCAGTGCCTATATGGGATCCTGGAGGATGCAAGGCAAGGATTTAGCTACTGGCCATCACACAGGGTCCTTCTCTGGATGTTTCTAAGCCTTTCACCATACAATGGGACTAAGACAGGACTGGCACTTCACGGAACTGTCAAAGCTGTCGTATGAATTAGTGGAGATCACACTTGGAAAACACTCAAAACAGTGTTTGTCACAAAGGAAGGACTCAATAAAAGCTGGCAGACACTTTGTCCTGGAAAAAACTCAGCCCAAATTTGACAGCCCCACCCCCGACCGGCAGAACAGCTGTGCACCAGTTCCTCCCAGAGCAGGGGCGGCCAGCTTCAGATCCTCAGCTCGTCTTCATTCATACACTCATTCTTTGGCAGCACCACCCTCTGCCACAGTGTCTTACAGTTAGTCAGGGGGTGACCCAAGAGGTGTCCAGAATCTCCTGAAGGTGTCGTGTAGCTTCTGCTCTAAGCTAGCCTCTTCCTCTTCTTTTCTCCCCCGGACCCTCCCTCTCCACTCCAATCCCTGGGAAACTGCGATGAGGAGTGCACCAACCAACAGGCCTTCCCGCCCCATTGTGTTTTCCAGCTAGACCTGAACAGGCAGCGATCAGTTCAGCCCTCCCTCTCCCTCCCACCTCTCCTCTCCTGTCCTCTTTGTTTCTGTCCTCCCCGACTGTGACTCCAGGCTCACAGGGAAAAGCAGTCACCTCCCAGCAGTTGTGGTTGCTGGTAGCAAATAGAACCCGACTGGGACAGGTCCCCACGGCCCCTTGGCACCTGCAAAGGCAGAGAAACAGGGGGTTCGGACAGCATTCTCTGTCCCCACCTGGACTCAGCAGCAGGGTGTCACAGAAGACTCCTCTCTGACTTCCTCTGACCAGGGACCTTCTGAAGTCCTCCCCAGGCCTAGAACAGTTTGCGCAAACCCTGCCAAATGCACCTTTTCCATTTTCAGAGCAGCCTAGTGAGATTTGGGTGGGTGGGTGAGTGGGTGTGTGTGTATGTGTTTCCCAATTCAAAATTGGCAGGGCTTTCTTTTTTGTTTTTTAAAGGTTTATTTATTTTTATTGCAAAGTCAGATATACAGAGAGAAGGAGAGACAGAGAGGAAGATCTTCCACCTGATGATTCACTCCCCAAGTGACCACAATGGCCAGTGCTGCACTAATCCGAAGCCAGGAACCAGGAGCCTCTTCTAGGTCCCCCATGCGGGTGCAGGGTCCCAAGGCCTTGGGTCATCCTCGACTGCTTTCCCAGGCTACAAGCAGGGAGCTGATTGGGAAGTGGAGCTGCTGGGACTAGAACCAGCGCCCATATGGGATCCCGGCGCATTCAAGGCAAGGACTTTAGTCACTAGGCCACTGTGCCGGGCCCCTCAAAATTGACGGGCTTTCAAAGTTACCAGTTTCCACGTCCCCCATCTTCATTGAAGAAAAATGTGCCAGTTAATTTGGCATGTGTTAAGAACTTAGGTATGCGAGTAAAAAATATTTAACAAATATTATACTTGAGTCAAAAATCGAATTATTTCAAGCAAGAGTCTCCCCAGCCCCTACATTGTGCTAGTAGCTATCCTCCTAAATTCCTACCCCAAACATATATTCAAAAGTAACTATTATTTATCAAGCACCTACAATACCAGGAACTATCCTCTGTGCTTTGTTTGCTCTCATTGCCCCATTTTATCTTCACAGCTATGCAAGCTTCGAATTAGTTTCTTGCTTCTTTTTGAGGTTCAGACAGGCTAAGCCATTTCTCCAGTCACCCATTTAATAAATGGCAGCAGTGGGGTTCCAGTCTTGCCCCCAAGCCAGTAACACAGATGAATCTCATGATTATCAGCAGAGTGAAAGAAGCCAAACAAACAAAAAGACCTGTAGTGCAATTCCAGAGAGAAAAATTACAGACCTGGCAGCAGGTAAAGTTGGCCCGGTCTCGTATCAGACTGGTGCAAGTCCTACCTCTGCTTCCTTTCCAACTGCCCGCTAATGAGCACCTTGGGAGGCAGCAGCTCATGGTTCAAGCACTCAGGTCCCTGCCACCTAGGTGGGAAACTCAAATGAAGTTTCTGACTACAGGCTTCATTCAGCCTGACCCAGGCCCAGCTGTTGCAGACATTGGGGACTGAACCATCAGATAGAAAATCTATGTGTGTGTCTGTGTATGTTACTGTACCTTTCAAAGAAATAAATATATCTAAGGGAAAAAAAAAACCCTCCAGAAATTTAATCTGTAGTGATAGAACAGTGGTTGCCTGGGCTGGGTTGGAAAGGAGGATTGATCACAAACATATAAATAAACTTCCAAATGTGTACTTTAAATATGTACAAGTCTGTTTCCTGATGAGGCTGAAAATGAAGTGCAAAAGAAAAGTTTCATTTCTAATAGTTTCCACAAATGCATTTACTTGTTGTTGTTACTAAGGCGGCAGGCCCTTATGTTTCTAGATTAGACATCATTATTTTTTTAAATATTTCTTTATTTCTATTTGAAAGGCAAGATTTACAGAGAAAAGGACAAATAAAGATCTTCCAACTACTGGTTCACTCCCCAAATGGCTGCAATGGCCAGAGCTGAACTGATCCAAAGCCAGGAGCTAGGAGCCTGGAGCGTCTTCTGGGTCTCTTAGGTGAGCGCAGGGACCCAAAAACCTGGGCCATTTCCTGTTGCTTTCTCAGGCCATAAGCAAAAAGCTAGATCAGAGGTGGGACAGATGGAATACAAACCGATTCCCAGATGGGATGGCAGCTCTTGCAAGTGGAGGATTAGACAATCGAGCTACCATGCCAACCTCTGAATTAGACTTTCAGACTATGGTCTCTGGGGTGAGAGACTCTACTGCTCTGGCTCTTCTCACAGGGCATGCCAATGAATCACATTTGTGATTCTGATTCCTTTGCTCTCCTCTCAGTCAACCTGGCATAGCATCACTCAGGAACCAATGACAACCCAAAGCCACAGCTATCAAGTGCTGGAGTCTTGGGTGCCCTTCACACTCAGAGAAAGTACGGAGGATCCCTGAGAGCTCTTGCTCCCACAGTTGATGTCTACCCTAACTCACCAGGGTGAACATCAACTATCTCAGTTCATTTGCAAATGAGATCATTCATTAGCACACTGTCTTGAATTTTTGCAAATCCATTTAATTGTTGGTTTTAGGGAAGAAGTTGTTTTCATATTTGCTTCTTCTTTCAGTCTGGACTGAATACTATATATTCTGTACTCTGGGAGGAAAGTCAACTTTTGTGAGAGAAAGATAGTGGACAGGCAAATAACATCTTAATATTATAAAAATAATGTTGATCTTAAGACCCCTTAATGCATCTTGGGGACCCATAAGGGTCTCTAGGTCACACTTTGAGCACTGCAAATCTAAATTGTTCAGAACTGGGGCCTAGTGTTGTGGTATAGTGAGTTAACCCTCTGCCTGCAGCACCAATATTGCATATTGGAGCTGATTCAAGTCCCAGCTGCTACACTTCCAACACAGCCCTTTGCTAGTGTGTCTGGGAAAGCAGCAGAGGATGGCTCAAGTGCTTGAGCCCCTGCATGCATGTGAGAGACCCAGAAGAAGCTCCTGGCTCAGCCCTGACCAATGTGGCCATTTAGAGAGTAAACTAGCATGTGGAAGCTCTCTCTCTCTTTCCTTTTTGCCTATCAAATAATCAAATAAATCTTTAACACACACACACACACACACACACACACACACACACACACATACAAAGTGCTTGGAACCACAAAGTATTATTCCAGTTCTTAACTACTCACTACTTGACCTCTCCTACCTAGGGGATGGTAAAAACTTGAGAGCCAGAGGAAGCGATGGAGAGAGGCAGAGGATGGAAGGCTGCACTGCCTCCAAAATCCTTTCCAGCCCTGGGAGTCCCAAGTGCGGGTGCATCTTTTAAACAAAATCAGAGGGAGACTATCGGTACAGTGTAGTGCGTTAAATCACTGCTTGCCAAGCCAACATTCCATATTGAAATGTCGCTGGAGTCCTGGCTGCTCTGCTTCCAATACAGCTTCTTACTAACGCTTCTGGCAAGCAGCAGATGATGGTCAAGTACTTGGGTCCCTGCTAGCCATTTGGAAGACCCAGATGGAGTTCCTGGCACCTGGATATGCCCTGGAGCTCCCCTCTGCTGATTCCCTCCCCAAATGCCTACAACAGCTGAAGGTGGGCCCTGCTGAATCCAGGAGTCTGGAACTCAATCTGGGTCACCCATGAGGAGGGACAAGGACCCACGAACTGAGCCACCCCTTATGCCTCCCAGGAAGTGTAGGGGTAGGAAGCTGGATTGGAGAGAGGAACTGGAATTCGAATCCAGGCCCTTCAACTTGGGATGCAGGCTTTCCAAGAGGAGCCCTCAGTGCTGTGCCGAACACTCACCTTTCTACCATTTATTTACTAACCACCGACCCAAGGCAAGTTACTCAGCCTCCTTAAGCCCATTCTCCATCTGTAATTGGGAATGGCGATGGCACTAGTGCTCAGTGAAGGGCACTATGATGGTGCCTGGCCCAAGGACAATCTCAACCCATGTCACCTCTGGTCATCACCGCTGCCACGTTGACACAGCAGGCTCCCAGGGTTTCGACAACAAGTACACACACTGCTCACAGCGCCCCAGATGCTGGGTTCTGAGAGAAACTGTCTGTTTTCACTTTTATGTCATTTCAAAGTGTCTTCAGCAAGTATGAGTGACTAGGAGAATGTAAAAACATGAAAGAGAAGAGGAGGGATAGGGGAGGAGAAGCAGGTGGACGAGGAGGAGACATTTCAAAACTGAACTCAGCCCCATTGGGAAGCCAGGCCCGGGGTCTCACTAGCAAACACTAACAAACACACCTGTGAGGACCAGCCAATCAGAAGCACTCAAGTAAGCCACAGCTCTCTATTGCTGGGGCAACCCTGGATCCTTAGAACCCACTCTGAGACTGGGTACCACTTGTGCCTGCCCAGGGAGACATTTGGGGAGAAGGGAAGAGCATCAGGGCATACTCTCTAAGCCAAGAGGCAGGAGTGCAAAGATGGGGAGACTACAAAATAGTAGTAATAGTTGGAGCTGGGCTGGTGCCAAGCTAGAACCTAGGAGCCCACACACTTGAGGCAGCCTCCGCTGCTCTTCCAAGTGTACCAGCTGGGAGCTGGATCAGAGTAGAGCAGCTGGGAGTTTAACTGGTGCACATATGGGTTGTAAGTTTTACTTCATACTCCCACTTGTAAGTATCACAAGTAGTGGCTTAACACACGGCACCACAAGCCATCCCCTATGCTATGTATTTAGAAACACAAATGTAGCTATATCCATTTCTTACATGACATCCATTGTCTTTATATCCATAAACTCTTCTGTGAATACATAACAGTGAAAAGTGATAATGAGGGCTCTGTGTAGGAGCAGAAAAAGCTGCTGCCTACAACATTGGGACCCCAGATGGACCCCGGTTCCTATTCCAGCTGTTCAACTTCTGATCCAGCTCTTTGCTAATGGTTTAGAAAAAGCAGCAAAATGGGCCACTGCATTCATCTGGGAGACCCAAATGAGGCTCCTGGCTCCTGGCTTGGGCCTAGCCCAAGCCTGATCACTCCCCGGGCTGGGAAATGAACCAGAGGATGAAAAAGACCCCTCTCTTTTTCTGTGTCTCTCACTGTGCAACTCTTCCAAATAAATAGGTTAATTGGGAGGTGGAGGCAATAATGAAATAGATATGAGAATCTTAAGAACCTTAGGGTTTCCTCCCTGTACCACCCCCCACCCTCGACCCTCCATCCTACAGAGAGCATCCACCTGGCTCAGCCCAAGCATGCTCTGCTCTGGCAGAAGCAATGCCTCCTGCCCCAGCTTGATGGACAGGCTTCTTACAGAGTGTCAGCCCCAGTGTTGTTTCTCAAAGTTGTTTTTCCACATTAAGCAGCACAAACTTAGAGTCTAAAAGCAAGAGGTCAGGGCATCCAGCCCCAGGGTCTTGTCTGCCCGGCAGATCATCCTGTGGTCCTCCCAGAGCCCTATTATGTCCAGCAGCCTATGTGGGGCTTGGAGATGACCTCCTTATGGGCATATTGTGTGTGGGGTTCTTAAAGAGTGGTAGGCACTTTTCAGACATTATTTCATGTAATCCCCGTGGCTGTTATCTACACTGTACCTCCGAGAAAAAGAGTCTTAACAAAAAAAAAAAAAAAAAGACAGGGCTAGAAAAACTTGACCTTGGGTCTGCATTCTACCTTCATACTCCCTCCCAGGAGGCTCTTCCCTCTGTCTGGTACCTGCCAAAGCCAGCCAGGGTCCCAAGCCTGGAATTTAAGCACCCCCACCATCTGTATGAATTTCCTCTCCGACTTCTCTCTTCTTGCTCCTGGTCCCGGGCTGAGCACTTGAGTCACACCAGATCACTTGCTGTCACAGGTCCCTGCATTCTTGTGGGCCCTCACATGGCCGTTCCCTCCCCACGGAATCTTTTTCTCTTCCCTCTTGCCTGGCAAGCCGCCAGCATGATTTTTCTGAAATGTACTCTGACTGCATTACTGTTTGAAGCTTCTCTGTGTTTTCTCACCACCTAATGTGATCAAGACTGAATTTCCAGCTTCAAACAGAGGTGTCACCTGGCGTGGGTCCTGCTGACTCCCTAGGCTCAGCTCTCCTGCTTCTGGCTCCTACTTGATGGGCTGCCCTTTGACCTACTTGAACTTCCCTAAGCATTCCGGGTGCTCAGACCCAGCCCTTTGCACACACTGCCTATTACACTCATCCCATCCCCTCCTTCACTAAGTCAGTTTCCGTCTGACTTTTTGCTCATATCTCCGGGAGCGCCTCCTCAGAGAGATTTGCTCTTCCATATCCATACTCCAAGGTTTAAAATCTTTTTTAATGAATTTCTAAAAAAAAAGGTTTATTGGGCCCGGCGGCGTGGCCTAGCAGCTAAAGTCCTCGCCTTGAAAGCCCCGGGATCCCATATGGGCGCCGGTTCTAATCCCAGCAGCTCCACTTCCCATCCAGCTCCCTGCTTGTGGCCTGGGAAAGCAGTCGAGGATGGCCCAATGCACTGGGACCCTGCACCCGCGTGGGAGACCTGGAAGAGGTTCCTGGCTCCGGATCGGCGCGCACTGGCCGTTGCGGCTCACTTGGGGAGTGAATCATCGGAGGGAAGATCTTCCTCTCTGTCTCTCCTCCTCTTTGTATATCTGACTTTGTAATAAACTGAATAAATCTCTTAAAAATAAATAAATAAAGATTTATTGGGGGGAGGGCCGGCACAGTGGCCTAGTGGCTAAAGTCCTCGCCTTGAATGCCCCGGGATCCCATATGGGCGCCGGTTCTAATTCCAGGCAGCTCCACTTCCCATCCAGCTCCCTGCTTGTGGCCTGGGAAAACAGTTGAGAATGGCCCAAATCCTTGGGACCCTGCATCTGTGTGGCAGACCCAGAAGAGCTCCTGGCTCCTGACTTTGGATCAGTGCAGCCCCAGCTGTTGCAGTCACTTGGGGAATGAATCATTGGACGGAAGATCTTCCTCTCTGTCTCTCCTCCTCTCTGTGTATCTGACTTTGCAATAAAAATAAATAAATCTTTTAAAAAAAAAAGAAAAAAAATTTATTTATTTTCAAAGGAAAGGCAGGTTTACAAAAAGAAGCACACAGAGAGAAAAGATCTTTCATCTGCTAGTTCACTCCCCAAATGCCACAACAGTCAGAGCTGAGCCGACCTAAAGCCAGGTGCCAGGAGCCTCTTCCAAGTCTCCCCCATGGATGCAGGGGCCTAAGGACTTGAGGCATTCTCCACTGCTCTCCCAGGCCACGAGCAGGGAGTTATATTAGAAATGGAGCGGTCGCCATGGCGGTTAACGCTATCAACAAGCATCACAGCTGCTGCTGCTGGAGCTGGTGGATAAATGCAGAGGCTCGAGAATCCACACCGTGATGGAGAACGAGAAAGAAACTGTCAGCACGCTTCTGGGTTTTGATGACTCAGTCAATATGGTATTAGAAGATGTCACTGAATTTGAAATCACACCAGAAGGAAGAAGGATCACTAAATTAGATCAAATTTTGCTAAATCGAAATAATATAACAATGCTGATGCCCAGAGGAGAAGGGCATGAAGTGTGAGTGACCTCCTTGGCTTTCACTGGCTCCTGTGCTGTCTTAAGATGGCAACAACACGAATGTTATTGCATTTGTTTTGTTTTTTAACTTTTTAATGTTTATATCATGGAAAGCTGAGTTTCCCGCTAAAGGGAAATGCTTTTAAGATATACTGTATGTCCATTTTTTGTAAGTTAATCATGATTATTTTGGAAAAAGAAAGATTTTTTTTTTGAAGACTAAAAAAATAAAGGTGTTTTTTGGTGAGAAAAAAAAAAGAAGTGGACAGCTGGAACACAGACCAGTGACCATATGGAATGATGGTGCTTGGAGGTGGAGGATTAGTCAGTTGAGCCATCGTGCCAACCCCTAGAACATTTTCATCAGCTCCAAAGGACACTGGGTTCCCTGAAGCAGTCACTCTCTGCCAGATGCCCCTGGCCTGGGCAAGCAATCATGTCTAGATAACTTTATGAGTTTATCTGTCCTGGACATTTTACAGTCTTTTGTGGCTGGCTTTGTACAGTTAGCATATGTTGTAGCTTTTGCGAGTTCCTCCTCCCATTTCAGTGTTCCTTCCTGCCTGCTATGTTCTCTTCAATGACCTTTCTTCAAGAGTTTGAATTCTAGGGTGCCACAAAAAACCAAGAAGAAAAACTTTGCACTTTTTAGTCCATAATATCCAAGCTCAAATACGAGACCTATTCATCTTTTTAGAGGAAAAAATAAGGACTTTGTGAAATAATTATCTTGGTAATAAATTATATGTTTAAATATGTATTTTTATTCTTACTTGAAAGGCAAAATAATAGAAGAGAGAGCTTGCACCTGTTGTTTTCCCCCAAATACCTGCAACAGCCAGGGCTGGGCAAGGCCAGCAGCCAAGAACTCCATCCAGGTCTCCCAAGCACAGGCACCAACACGTACTGCCTTTCCAGGCACATGAGTGCAGCAGGATTGCAAGTGCAGCAGCCAGGACTTGAGCCAGCACTTTGATATGGACACAGGCAGAGTGAGTGACTGTTTAACCCTCTGGGCTGTGCTGCCAACCCCTCTTCTGTTCTAAACCCAGAAACCACAACACAGCCATCAGCTCACGCTGCTGACAATTCTGTGCCCACGTGCCGGTGAGTGCACACAAGGTACCCAGCGTTGGAAGACAGCAATTCCACCTCGGCTCTGAGCCAGCCAGCTGCAGTCACTCTACCTTCTCGGTCAGTCGGTCAGCAGCTTCATAGTTGATGGTCCCAGAGAGAAAATGACAAACCATGGGACATTGGAAGCTCCACCCCTTGCTTCTTCATGGTATCCTTGTGCCTTGCTCCCGGGATAAGGCAGGTGGCTCCAACTCTAGAGCCCCACCCTGGAGTTCTCCCTCTCCCCAGGCTTAACCTCACATTCATGGCTTTTCTCTCCTCAACTGATCCTTCTACCCCATTGCTCCCCTCAGTTCTGCCTTTCCTTCCTCACTCCCTACCCTCTTTGTCAGTCTCTTCTCCTCCAAGCTGCTCCCTCCTCCTCAGAATTTAATTTTTTCATTTCTTTCCATGCCTTGGCTGCACTCTCCTTCCCATCATTGCCTTCACACTTCCTCTTCCCCTGTGTGTGTGTGTGTATGTGAAGGCCCGTAAGACTCATCTCACAGAAGACAGACCAGACCTGAGGCTGAAATCTGGCTCCACTGTTTCACAGCAATGAGCGAACAACACAAAGATGAAACTTCTATGACAATGCAAGCACTTGGTTAGCATTCTTCATCCTTTCTAGGCTGTACTTTTCAAGTTGAGAGTGAGGGGGTGGATAATTGGTGCAGGGGCCAGGAGGCTCCTTGGACACCTGCACCCCACATCAGAGCGCCTCGGTCAGAGGCCAGTGTTGTGGCACTGGGGTCTAAGTCACAGCCTGCAATGCTGGCATCCCATGTAAGTGCTGGTTTGAGTCCTAGCTGCTCTACTTTCAATCTAGCTCATTGCTAATGCACCTGAGAAATCAGCGGATAATGGCCCGAGTGCTCGATCCCCTGCTACTTAAGTAGGAGAAGCAGACAGAGCTTCAGGTTCCATCTGGTTTTAGCCTGGCCCGTTCTGGCTGCTGTGGCCATTTGGGGAGTGAATCAGCAGATGGGAGATCTATGTCATTCTCTAACTCTCCCTTTCAAATAAAATAAGGAAAGATGGCAAGAACCCAAGGAGAAGACAGACCACAGAGATAACTCTGGTTCTGCAGCCTTTGAAAAAAAGGTCTGCTTTTTCAGTCCTTTTTTTTTTTTATTGGATTTTGTTTGTTTGTTTGTTTGTTTATATATTTGAAAGTCACACACAGAGAGAATGCAGCAGGCAGAGATCTCCCAGTCATTGCTTCACTCCCCAACTGACCTGAACTGCTGGAATTGGGCCAGGCAAAGCCAGAAGCCAGAAACTCAGTGTGGGTCCTCCATGTGTGTGCAGGGGCTCAAGCACTTGGACTGTTTTCTGTTGCCTTCCCACCTGCATTAGCAGGGAGCTGGAGCAAGAGCACAAGCACAGCAATCAGGACTAGAACCAGCACTCATAAGGGATGCTGGTGTTACGTGCAACAGCTTAAGCCACTAAACAACAATGCTGACCCAATGCATACATTCTTTCCCTCAGCTTCCAGAGTTCTCTCTGTCTCTCTGCCTCTCAGTGATGGCCTTTCAAATAAATAAAATGAATCTTAAAAACAAATAAGTTAATATGTATATACATGGCAAAGCTCTTAAGATGTTTAAAGAATGATACATAAGAGATGGTATTGAGAAGATACTTGCTATTCTTTTGTACATTTTGAAGCACTATACACATGTGCTAAGCAAATATATCATTTTTATTTATTTGAAAATCAGAGTTACACACAGAGAGGAAGAAGCATAAAGAAATATCTCTTCCATCTGCTAGTTCACTCCAAAAATGGCTATCACAGCCAGGGGTGGGCCAGACTAAAGCCAGGCGCCTCTTCCAGGTCTCCCATGTGGGTACCGGGACCCAAGTCAAGCCATCTTTCACTGCTTTCCTAGGCCCATTAGCAGGGAGCTGGATTGGAAGTGAAGCAGCTGGGGTCCAAACAGGTGCCCATTTGGGATAGCACAGTGCAGATGATGGCCTTGCCCGTGGGGGTACCCACGGCACCAGTCATTTTTTTCTTTAGATCATTTTTATTGGAAAATCTGATTTATAGAGAGAAGAAGAGACAGAGAGTGAATTTTCCTTTCACTGGTTTACTCCTCAAGTGGCCGCAATGGCCGGAACTGAGCCAATCCAGAACCAGGAACCAGGAGCTTCCTCTGAGTCTCCCATGTAGGTGCAGGGTCCCAAGGTTTTGGGCCATCCTCAACTGCTTTCCCAGGCCATAAGCAGGGAGTTGGAAAGGGAAGTGGAGCTTCCAGATATGAACCGGCACCCATGTGGAATCCCAGCACACGCAAGATGAAGACTTTAGCCACTAGGCTACTGCGCTGAGCCCTAGTCTTTTTAAAACATAAAACATTTGTGTTTAACTGACAGCAGGTCCACAGCTGGCTTCCTCTGCAGTGTTGCTTCCCAGCACATTACCCTATAGTCAGAGCAGACATGAGAGGGTGGCAGCTGTAGGTCCCATCCCCACTGCAAGACCAAGGGCCTTTTCTTCAACCTAGACCTCCCAGCTGGAGAATGGAGCAGTAGGCAGGAGCACCTGCCCCGTGCCCCACACCCCACAGGGGTGGTGTTGAGCCCTGGCTATCTATCAGTAAAGAATTTCAGGCTCTGGGAACGAAAGAGAATATATGAACACAAAACACTCCCGCTTTTTAACCCCACATGGGCCTAGGGAAATCTAATACAAGGCTTCAGATCTTTTTACAGTTGCCGCACTAAAGGCGAATGTTAATTAGTGACATTGACAATTGTCATTTTCTTTGTAAACCTCCCTGATGACTGGGAGCTGCAGGAGTCTGGCTACCTGAGCCTTCTGTCTTTGAACTACAAAGTCTCCATTTGACCTACCTGAAACAAGCAGGAAACCTGCCTGTCTCAGCCACTACTCAGAGGGAGGATGGCGCTTTGGTGTCCATGCTATCAGGGCCCAGCATTCGCTTGAATCCAGAGACTGTTCCTGTCTGCTCCTTGGTTCTGTCCCCTCATCCTGCTCTTACCCATGCCCTGCACAGGAGGCTTTTAAGACAACAGTGGCTGGGGCCAACATGTGACGTAAGGAGTAAAATCTCCACCTGCAATGCCAGCATCTCATATGGGTGCTGGTTCGAGTTCTGGCTGCTCCACTTCTAATCCAAAACCCTACTAATGACTTTGGGAAAACAGTGAAAGTTGGCTCAAATAACTGAACCCCTGTCAGCCACATAGGAGACCCAGAAGAAGCTCCTGGCTCCTGGCTTTGGCTTGACTTAGCCCTGGTTGTTGCAGTGTTTTGGGGAGTAATCCAGTACATGCAAAATCTTTCTCTCTTTCTGTCACTATTTCAATTAAGTAAATAAAATTGTTTAAAAATATCTATATAGGGCCCGGCGGCATGGCCTAGCGGCTAAAGTCCTCGCCTTGAAAGCCCCGGGATCCCATATGGGCGCCGGTTCTAATCCCGGCAGCTCTACTTCCCATCCAGCTCCCTGCTTGTGGCCTGGGAAAGCAGGAGAGGACGGCCCAAAGCTTTGGGACCCTGCACCCGCTTGGGAGACCCGGAAGAGGTTCCTGGTTCCCGGCTTCGGTTCGGCGCGCATCGGCCCGTTGCGGCTCACTTGGGGAGTGAAACATCGGACGGAAGATCTTCCTCTCTGTCTCTCCTCCTCTGTGTATATCTGGCTGTAATAAAATGAATAAATCTTTAAAAAAAAAATACCTATATAATCATGGCTGAATACATAGCAGGCAGTGTCTCACTTCATAGCCAGAGCCCAAGCCCCCAGAAGGGCAATGCGTGCCATGATTTCCATCATAAACAAAGAGATTTTCAAAAGTTCATAGGAAATGGAGCTAAAAGGTAAGTTCATCTTGGTGTTAAAATGTTTTTTAAATCCCTGCATAACTTTCTGATAGTGTGCATTTTCCAGAAACTTTTTGGAGACCCTCTTCTAAGGAATACCCAGTTTGGGAGGGAGGCAGGGAATGGTACAGATCATGCCCTGAAATACATCTCTTACTCTCAAAAGACAGAAGACAGCTCAGAAGTGTCTAAGTGTCTATCTCCAAAGGGGAAAACAGGAGCAAAGTGTCAACTCAGGTGGCACAGCAGCCACTCAGCCGCTATTCCTCCCATGGCCTTGGCATCCCCATCCACAAAACGGACCATCACTCCAACCCACACCATGCACATTGTCCAATGCCAGCAACCAGCCAGGGCCAGCTCCCGCTCTGCGTGGCCCAGAGTTTCAAGGGGGCGCTGTGAACCTGGTTACAGGGCAGCCCCAGGCTGTCTCTCCTGAAAGCCGCCGGCTGGCATCCCAGCCCCCATCTGCCTGTCCGGCAGTCCCGCCCTTTGCTTGCTGTTGCTGTCTGCCTCCATTTGCTCCTTTTATTCTCCCGCTTTTCCTTCACTCTGATGTTTTCCCCCTGCTGCACAACAGGCGCTTCTGATCTCTGTGAAAGGCAAGCCCGTGTCATTCTTGCAAATCATCATTGTGGGCCATGTTTTTATATCAGCCGGACAAAGGCGCTATTTGATCAGGGGGTATGGCGTGTGATTGTCAGAAATTCAGCTAGTCGGTGGCAACCATTGTTCCCGCCAGCGGCTCCCTGACCCCATTCTGTTCCTGGAAAAACTGCCTGAGAGTGGCCTCTATTCAGGGAGGAGCACCAGTCCCCAGCCCGCCGCAGGGGCACGCTCCATTCCGAGCATGTCACCGTGTCACTGATAGCTGCCCCAGCCACCCTTTAACTCTTTCATCAGCATTAGGTTTCCAACCCCACAGCTGTTATCACAGAGCGAGCGCAGGAGGTTAGAGATACAGCAGAGCTCTCTGCTCTCCCTCTTATCTTGCAGAAATTCAACCTTCCTTTGAAATGGTCATTTGGAAATTACCCCGTCTGCTGCTTTCCGAGCAGCAGGACTGGCTAGCATGCCCTACCCGCCTAGGATTTCCCCAGAGGACACTCACATGCCCTGCCACTCTGGCCTCCCTCCTGCTATGTCACCCGGTGGCCCTGCCATTTCTGATTGCTGAGGCAGCCTCACAGCCTCAGGCGAATTGTTCTAGAGGATCCTCATCCTACCACCTACCCCGCCTCCTGCCACCAAACATGAGCAAGTACCTCCACACACCAGCAAGTGCTACAAGCTCAGTCCTCCCTCACGGTTCTGACAGAACACACTGGGCCCTGTTTCCATGGGAGACCACGCACTGGCTACTGTAGGAGAGAGAGGACAACAGTGGGCCCTTGGCACTGGCCCTGGGAACACAATCCACATGGGAAAACGAGATGAGCAGATATGGAGGTTAGAAGCAGCCATAGTAATGCTCATGGTTAGTCCCACGCCATCAGAAACTTGGTGGGTAGAAGCAAGGAACCCTAACTGAATCACTTAGCACAGAACAGATGGGCCAGAGCAGTCAAGAGCCACAGAGCGCTGAGCCAAGGGCTGGGCTGAAGAACAACCCACAGAACACTGGCAGGCGTGCTGACATATCTTCAGCTAGCAACATTGGATTGTCTTCACCATCGCTGTATTCATATTTTTTCTTTTCTATTGAAAAGGCAGCTATACAGACAGAAGGAGAGACAAAGATCTTCCTCCCACTGTTAACTCCCTGGGCAGCCTGAAGCCAGGAGCCAGGAGCCTCTTCCAAGTCTCCCACACAAGTGCAGGGTCCCAAAGCTTTGGGCCAGCCTCAACTTCTTTCCCAGGCCACAATCAGGGAGCTGGATGGAAAGTGGGGTTTCCGGGATTAGAACCGGCGCCCATATAAGATCTAGATGTGTTCAAGGCAGGGATTTTAGCCGCTAGGCTATCGTACTGGGCCTTTTCACTGGAAATTTTTAAAAACATCACTCAAAGCCACTAGCTGAACAAAACAGCTCCAAATCCGTGGCTCCATTTTTTAATTCATTTCATGCTACTTATCTCCAAGAACCTGGATTAGGCTAGGGTCGGGTCTCCGGGTATCGTAACTGCTGGGAGGAAACCAGGACTTCTAAGTCTACAAAAAGGCCAACTCAAGAGTCTGGAATCCCAAGTGCAGCTCCTTGTCTGCTCCCCTGCCCCTCCCTGTGGTCTCTGAGTCTGGAGTTCACATCACGGCCACTCCTGCAGGATAGCCTTCTTGGGCCCCAGGAGACCAAATGGGGTGGGGCGGGGGGACGGCGATGGGACGAAAGATCACCTGCAATGCCATAGCTGAAATCTTAAGGGCTAATAAGACGCAATCAAAAATATTTACTGTCCAAAGTGCTGGTTCCTCTCCAGAATACATGCATGAACTTTTACAGACCGACTGCTGAGCAAAAAAGCCTGACACCAACACGGGTGACAGCAACAAGAGCGGGTGAACCCTCAGGGACAGACTAAAAGTCAACAGGGGCTGGGGACTGACAGCTGAAGGGCTCAGAGAGTCTCTCTAGGGTGATGAAAAACTAGGATTGGGCCTTCTGCCTCCTAGCTATGCACTGCTACAAGTGCCCATGACCCCCATCAAAGAAGTTGGATTCAATACCCTGTTACAGTGCTTGGCTCCTGTTTCCAGGTAACACAGGGACAGTGGGTGGCAAGGGCTCACAGAGCAGTGTCCCCATCACTCACACGGGAGACCTGAGCTGACTTCTCACCTCCCAGCTGTGGCCATCCCAGTCTTTGCTATCATGGGTACTGGGGAAGTAAACCAGCACACAGGAGCTCTCTGTCTCTCTCTGCCTCTCAAAAAGCCTTAAAGTGAATGGGGACAACATAAATTAAAGGGAGGGCATGGAGTGGTAGCCTAGTGGCTAAAATCCTTGCCTTGCATTCACCAAGATCCCATATGGGCAGTGGTTTGTATTCCAGCGGCCCCGTTTCCCAACCAGCTCCCTGCTTGTGGCCCGGAAAAGCAGCTGAAGATGACCCAACGCGTTGGGACTCTACACCTGCATGGGAGACCCAGAAGAGGCTCCTGGCTCCTAGCTTTGGATCGGTGCGGCTCTGGCCATTGTGGCTGCTTGGGAAGTGAGTCATCAGACAGAAGATCTTCCTCTCTGTCTCTCCTCCTCTCTGTATATCTGACTTTGTAATAAAAGTAAATCTTTAAAAATAAATTAAAGGGAAATTTATTTTAGAGGAGAAACTATCTCCAGAGTTGGACAGTGGCAATGACTGCACAACTCTATCCCTATTCTACGAAGCCTCGAGCTGTGTACCTTCAAGGGCAGGTTCTGTGGCCTGCAAGTTCTAGCCCAACAACAAAAAAATCAGAAAGGTCATTATCCACATGGGGAGTGAGACATTCTGGAGCAAACTCCCACTCCCACATGGTCACTCCACGGAGGCCACAGACCTGAGCTCTTCATGCCACCGGCCTTAACGTCTTCTCCAAGTTGCTCAGGGTCTCCCAGCGAGGAGGACTCTGTGCCCCTGGGGACCCGGTGTTCTCAGCTACTCTCACCAACTCTGCTCCTCATCCTCCAAACCATTTGGGATTCCACTTCTTGATCCTATGCCTTCTTTGGCAATGAGCTTCCAAGACCCCCTCTGCAGTCAGCAGCCCTCTGCCCAATCATCTTGCTTGGTTTGTTCACTCATCACACAGTTAGGTGGTCCCCTCTGCAGCCAGGCGTTGGTTGGTACAGCAGCCAAGGACCACAGGGGAAAAAGCCAAGTGTTCTGCCCTCAATGACTTTCTTTTTCTTCTACAACAGCCAGCAGTTAAGTACGGAGCAGCTGGAGGTCAGTATCATGGCTCAGTGCGTTAGGCAACTGCCTGCAATGCTGGCATTCCGTATCAGAGCACCAGTTCAAGTCCCCGCTACTCTGTTGCTGCTCCTACTGCCTTCTAACGTGTCTAGGCAAGCAGAAGAAGACAGCCTGAGTATCTGGGCCCCTGATACCCACCTGGGAGACCTAGATGGAGCTCCTGGCTCCTGCATCAGCCGGATCCAGAGATGGCTGTTGCAGCCATTTGGAAAGTGAACCAGTGGATGAAAGATCTCTGTTTGTTTTTTTTTTTAAGATTTATTTACTTTTATTACAAAGTCAGATATACAGAGAGGAGAGACAGAGAGGAAGATCTTCCACCCGATGATTCACTCCCCAAGTGACTGCAACGGCTGGTGCTGTGCCGATCCGAAGCCGGGAACCTGGAACCTCTTCCTGGTCTCCCATGCGGGTGCAGGGTCCCAAGGCCTTGGGTCATCCTCGACTGCTTTCCCAGGCCACAAGCAGGGAGCTGGATGGGAAGTGGAACTGCCAGGATAAGAACCGGCACCTATATGGGATCCCGGCACGCTCAAGGCGAGGACTTTAGCCGCTAGGCACTGTGCTGGGCCAGAAAGATCTCTCTTTGTATCTCCTTCTCTCCCTATAGCTTTGCCTTTCAAATAAAAAAAAAGGTGGGTGGGCCCCGCACAGTAGCCTAGTGGCTAAAGTTCTTATCTTGAACGCACCAGGATCCCATATGGGCACCAGTTCTAATCCCAGCAACCTTACTTCCCTTCCAGCTCCCTGCTTGTGGCCCTGGAAAGCAGTCAAGGATGGCCCAAAGCTTTGGGATCCTGCACCCATGTGGGAGACGCAGAAGAGCTCTTGGCTCCTGGCTTTGGATTGGCACAGCTTCGGCCATTGAGGCCAGTTGGGGAGTGAATCATCAGATGGAAGATCTTGCTCTCTGTCTCGCCTCCTCTCTGTATATCTGACTTTCCAGTAAAAATAAATCAATCTTTAAAAAAAAAAGTGGGCATTAACTCTTCCTAAAAATGAAAGGTTCTAGATGCCCATCTCCGGAGTTTCCCCCCAGAGGCCTCTTGAGGCGAAAGAAGGAGACTACTGTCTTTGGTATTTTCTCTACCTGGCACACTGCCTACTCTAGGTCACCTCCCTACCCTGGCCCAGCAGCACACGCCATGGCCATGACAGCTGCAGCATCCTTCCTGGAGGGGCCCCTGTTGTAGCTCAGACACCACCTGCAGGCCACCTGGACCATCCCTCCCCACAAGCCTTGTTCTTGCCCATTTTCCTGCCGAATACAAAGGCTTCTAGAAGCCACCAGCTGGTTATTAACAAAAGCCAGGCCAGACTCCAGTTTCAATTCTCAAGGTGAAGCTCTTCTGAGCTTTCAAGGATGGGTGTTCTCTCCCTAACGGGGTGTCTGTAACCTGAAGAGAGAGGCCCCAGCCAACCTCTGGTCAGGTGCGCTTTGCTTTGATTTCCGTTGTCCTGCTTTGGCTCTCAGTCTAGGCTATTCTAGGGAGTGGCAAAAAAAAAAAAAACAGGCAATGACTGTTGCCCTCCAGGATGCATGTCAGGCTGGAAGTTCTGAGCTGGCCCAGGCTGTCCCTGTGACCCCAATCCCCATGTCACACAGCTCAGAACCCCCAGCCAGTGGGGCTCCCAACAGTGGCCAGAAGGAGCAATGCAATGAGGTCCTCACATGCTGCCAAAGAAACGGTTTACACTTCATCTCACATGGGAAAGCTTAGACGTTAAGTGCTTGGGCTGCACAGGTTGACAGAACTGGGTTTAAGGCCTAATGGCTAGAAAGAAGAAATTCCTTCATCTCTCTAGACCTCTGTTTCCCTGACTGGGAAAGATAGGATCAAATCCTCATCAAGACAGTAACCACCCATGATTTACAGTGGTGAGAATAGAAGGAAGTGAGGCGTTCCAAAGGTGCCGCAGTCCCTGGCATAGTAAGGACCAAGTCAAGAGCAGCTTTGACATCATCTGTTCTCACAAGGCTCCACACTCTGGAAATGGTTGGCCACGCCCCCCTAAATCACATGTGGAGTCCTCTTGTTTGCTTCCTACACGATAAGACCAAGTAAACATCCATCTTGACCTTTACTCATTCATTCACCAAAACTTTGGAAGCACCTGCTAGGTTCCAAGGGTACTGAAAGAATTACAGTTGTAAAGAAGATGACACATCTCAGTGGTAGGAACAGAAGAACATACGAAACCACAGAAGATCCAGGGCACCCAGTGGAGAGGTGGTCACTTCAGTTTTCAGGGTATGCGTGGGTTCGCCTGGCTGGAGCAAACAGCACACAGAAGAGCATGGGGTCATTGGGAAAAGGTCAACACGTCTGTATCAGTGAATGTGGAGGGAGGACATGTTGGAAAGCTGTGGCCGGACTGTGACACGCCTGCAGAGACTGCTGAACCTGCAGGTGATATGATGTATCCTTGTCTTTTTAAGAAGTTTTAATTCTATGTTTTTTGTGGGTTTTTTTGTTTTTGTTTTTGTTTTTTTTTTTTTTTTGCTGTTGTTGTTTGTTTGAGGGATCGGCACTGTAGCGTAGTGATTAAAGATACCACCTGAAGTGCTGACATCCCATATGGGCACCAGTTTGTGTCCCTGTTGCTTCACTTCTAATTCAGGTCGCTGCTAAGACATCTAAGAAAGCAGCAGAAGATGACCCAGGTGCTTGGGCACCTAAACCCATGTGGGAGACATGGAAGAAGCTCCTGGCTCCTGGCTTCAGACCAGCCCAGTTCCAGCTGCTGCAACCATTTGGAAAGTGAATCAGCAGTTGGAAGATCTCTTTCTGTAAGTCTGTCTTTCAAATAAATGGAATAAATTTTTAAAAAGAAGATATCTGAAAGGACGAGAAAAAAGAAAAAAGATCTTCCCTCTGCTGGCTCACTATCAAAACTCCTGTAATAGACAGGGTTGGTTCAACCCAAAGTGAGAAGCCGTGAACTCTATCCAGATCTTCCATGTGAGTGGAAGGAACCCAATATCCTGGGACATCACCAGCTGCCTCCCAGGCACATTATAGGGAGCTGGTTCCAACCCTAAGGAAGTGGGACTCAAACACAGACACTTCAAAATGGGACGCTGGTGTCCCAAGCAGTGGCTTAAACTACCCTGGCTCTAGCTTCCATGTTGTACAATGATGGCAGCAATAAATGTTTCATGGCAGAGGCCAACCCTAACCCTGCTGCCGCTGCTCTGGTCTCTGAGAGAGAAGTCTGTTTCCTTTCTACATCTTGCAGATGTTGTTTGATTATTTGTTTAGTTCATGGACATTTTGCAAAGATTCAGAAGGGGTGTCAGAGACTTCAGAATTTTTTGCTTCAACTAAACAGCCAAGGGGAAGTCCTTTCAAAATCCTTACTGCGGGCCCAGTGGTCTAGTGGCTAAAGTCCTCGCCTTGAACGCACCAGGAGCCCAAATGGGCAACGGTTCTAATCCGGCCAGCTCCACTTCCCATCCAGCTCCCTGCTTGTGGCCTGGGAAAGCAGTCGAGGATGGCCCAAAGCTTTGGGACCCTGCCTGGTTCCCACTTGTGGTCACCTGGGGAGTGAATCATCTTACAGAAGATCTTCCTCTTTATCTCTCCTCCTCTCTGTATATTTTACTTTGTAATAAAAATAAATAAATCTTTTAAAAAAAATCCTTACTGCCTGTAGAACTAAAAACTGGTATCAAGATGCGTGAATTCCACCTCCGACTGCCAGTCAATGGCACAACCCGGAACAAGGCTCTACTGCTCAGTGCTGCCAACCAAGCAGGACCAGCCCTTCCCCACTCCCTCAGGAGCTCCTTCGTGCCCTACAGGTACCTGGGGGTGGGGAGCACTGCAACTGCCGTGTGTGTTATGGTGTGGTCTGCAGAGCAGAGAGCAGTCAACACACCTGGCTTCCAGTCCTGGCTCAGCCACCTACCAGCTGTGTGGCTTGCAGAAGCCAATTAACACTGCTGACATCAGCTTACCTCCTCTACAAATGCGGGGCGTTGCCATATCACATCATCATTAGAAACTAAGAGAAGGAATCAATGGAAAAGCAAGCAAAAACGATGGAAGCACTGTGCCTGAAGCTCAAGGCACCACATTATGGAATATCGATGTGATTCTACTACACATGTGCAAAGTCTTCATACCTGAGTGTTTAGCTTAAGACATACATGTTTTGACTAAGTTGTAATACTGGTATTATATCCACACCTTAATGATCTTGTGTCTAAAGAGATATTTATGGGACAGGCCTGGTACAATAGCTCAATTGGCTAATCCTCCCCTTGCAAGCAGTGAGATCCTGTGGCTGCCAGCTCATGTTCCGGGTGCTCCATTTCCTATCCAGCTCCCTGCTTGTGCCCTGGGAAAGCAGTGGAGGATGGCCCAAAGTCTGAACCCACGTGGGTGACCTGAAAGAAGTGCCTGGCTCCTAGTTTCGGATAAGCTCAGCTCCGGCACTGTGACCATCTGGATGGAAGATCTTTGTCACTCCTCTCTGTAACTCTACCATTCCAAAAAAAATAAATCTTTTAAAAAAAAACAATGTCGGGCCCGGCGGCGTAGCCTAGCAGCTAAAGTCCTCGCCTCGAACGCCCCGGGATCCCATATGGGTGCTGGTTCTCATCCCAGCAGCTCCACTTCCCATCCAGCTCCCTGCTTGTGGCCTGGGAAAGCAGTCGAGGACGGCCCAAAGCCTTGGGACCCTGCACCCGCGTGGGAGACCCGGAAGAGGTTCCTGGTTCCTGGCATCGGATCGGCGCACATCGGCCCGTTGCGGCTCACTTGGGGAGTGAATCATCGGACGGAAGATCTTCCTCTCTGTCTCTCCTCCTCTGTGTATGTCTGACTTTGTAATAAAAATAAATCTTTAAAAAAAAAAAGATTCTTGGGCCCGGCGGCGTGGCCTAGCGGCTAAAGTCCTCGCCTTGAAAGCCCCGGGATCCCATATGGGCGCCGGTTCTAATCCCGGCAGCTCCACTTCCCATCCAGCTCCCTGCTTGTGGCCTGGGAAAGCAGTTGAGGACGGCCCAATGCATTGGGACACTGCACCCGCGTGGGAGACCCGGAAGAGGTTCCAGGTTCCTGGCTTTGGATCGGCGCGCATCGGCCTGTTGCGGCTCACTTGGGGAGTGAATCATCGGACGGAAGATGTTCCTCTCTGTCTCTCCTCTGTATATATCTGGCTGTAATAAAATGAATAAATCTTTAAAAAAAAAAAAAAAGATTCTTATGGGGCTGGCATCATGGTACAGTAGCCTAAGTTTCTACCTGCAATGCCACCATCCACACTAGAGTCCCAATCTCTCTACTTCAAATCTATCCCCCTGACATGCCTGGGAAAGCAATGGAAGATGGCTCATGCCCTTGGGCCCCTGCATCCGTGCAGAACACACATGGAGCACCATGCTCCTGACTTGAACCTGCCATAGTCCTGGCCATTGAGGGAATGAACCATCAGATGAAAGATCTCTGTCTCTCCCTCTCTCTGTAAGTATAGAAATTTTTTTTTAAATAAAATATTTGCATATTTTAAAATGTATTTGAAAGGCAGAGAGAGATAAAGATCTGATATTCTCTGGCTTACTTTCCAAATGCTGACAACAGTTAGGGCTGTGCCAGGCTGAAGCAAGGAACTCAGAACTCTGCTTGGGTTTCCCGTGTGGGTGGCAGGAACTTGAGGACTTGAGCCATCACCTGCGCCTCCTAGGATGCTCATTGGCAGGAAGCTAGAGCCTGAAGCACAGCCAAGACTCACACCCAGGCACTCTGATGTAGGATGCAGGCGTCTCAAACTTCACACTAATTCTCTTATCCTGGAGAGGTCATCATATTATCTGACTCAACTACTGTATTGGATAATTAGAATGAAATTGGAAAACACACCTAGTTGTAATTGTCTATTTGTTATTCAACCATCTTCCACATCTAGTAATTGCCTCTCATCTGGTGAGGCAGGGCATGAACATATTTCAAGACACTCCCCTCCCCTACCAGTAGATGCCTGCAACTATGGAGAATATTGAACTTTACCTACACTGTGCTCTTTCTTATGCACACATGCACACAAATCCGACGTCCCTTCCTTCTTAGCTGAGAACCTGCTGTGCTCTGTGGCCACAACCTTTGCAATTGGAGGTACAAAAAATATATATAGCTTTTTTTTCCTTCTTTACAAGTTTGTGGATAAAAGAGCTGTTCCTTGTAGGTCCCAGCCACATATACATATGAAGGTGTTCTTGCCTTATCAAGAACTCCTGCCTTTTCACTTAATTGAAGCATTGGATGACTCACACATCTGCATTGCCAGCCTGGGTGTCGTCATTAAATAAAGGTTGCTTCAACCTAAGCACGCAGTATTTCCCTAGTCTGAATCCTGGGACTGCTGCCAGGAGACCCACAGGTGGGTGGCACATACAACATGGGGACACTGGGAGGGGTAGGTCGTGGGAGGTCTCATCATGATAGATTATCATACAACTGAGTTAGTTCTGAACTTTTCCATGGGATATTCCTAGACAGCAGCTGGCTGCAGGGAATGGAAATTAAGGAAAGTAACGACCATGTCCGCGTTTCTACAAGCTCCATGTGAACACTGGGCAGCTCCGAAAGCCCTCTTCCTACCCAGGCCTTCACTGTCTTTCAGTTGACCTTTCCGTACTGTGCAGATTCACACATGATCATCACAAAGTCTCCTTCCATGGGTCCAGTGCAGTGGCCTAGCGGCTAAAGTCCTCACCTTGAACATGCTAGGATCCTATATAGCCGCCGGGTATAATCCCAGCAGCTCCACTTCCCATCCAGCTCCCTGCTTGTGGCCTGGGAAAGCAGTCGAGGATGGCCCAAAGCCATGGGACCCTGCACCCGCGTGGGAGAGCCGGAGGAAGTTCCTGGCTCCTGGCTTTGGATCAGCACAGGATTGGCACAGCACTGGCCATTGTGCTCACTTGGGGAGTAAATCATCAGATGGAAGATCTTCCTCTCTGTCTCTCCTCCTCTCTGTATATCTGACTTTGCAATAAAAATAAATAAATCTTAAAAAAAAAAAAACAAAGTCTCCTTCCAGTTTGTCATGAAGATGGGGTCCCCCACTTGCCAGCCGCAGCCACTAACGGTGGCCACAGTCAGCCTGATAGTGCTCAGGGGCCGAGGCCGTAAGCAGGACTCGGCAAGGTGTGTCTCCACCTGTGGAGCGGGGCCAGTAGGAGCTGCAGGTGAAATCCCAGAGAGCCCCAGCACCAGAAGCAAGCTCCTGGGCTTCAGCCCCAGCAGGACCGCTCCTGCCTCCAGATGGAAGCAGTCTGTGCTCAAGGAGGTCCACAGCAGCCCCACCCTGGAGTCCCACCCTGTGCTAAGCAGGTCTCTGTCCCTGATAACAGCCATGAGCTGCCTAAGAAAAGCTGTTCATGAAGGAGGGAGCATTAGTGGGGCTCACAGGTTTGGCGGGTGTCTGGGGTCACTGGCTCCACTAGCAGGTTCCATGTGGCAAGAAGGAGCATAAATAAAAAATAAATAAATAAAAATAAATGAAGAAGGAGCACCTGGAGCCCGGGCAGCAGCAATACCATGTGGTCAGGGTCAAGGTCAGCAGCCAAGAGCAGCCAGGCCCACACTGACTTTTGCCATCAACCCTACTGGGAAAGCTACCTACTAAGGGTACAAGTTTTATTACTTAAGGGCCTGCCACCAGACCTGCTTTCTAAATGCTCTCCTCAGGACTACGTAGCCCTCCTCTGCAGGCCAGAAGGACATGACTTTGGGGGTTAAACATCCGTTGGAACTTGGAAGGCGAATCTTGCTCACACCACAACACAGCTGTCCTCCACTTTGCCATTTTCCCTAAGGCTCCTTGGGTACCAGCCAGGATGTACAGGCCACCGTCAGAGTTGGGCCCAGGTGACCAGAAGCCCTGCCATCCAGGTACAGGACCTCTGCAGCAAGATCTGGGGGCTCAGCTAAGGACAGGAATTGGTACTTCCCTGGAAGTGGGAGCCAGGGTCCTAGTTGGCACCCAGAATACTGCACAGCGCTGCTCACTTGGGTGAGTAGGTGGAGATCAGGATAAGCCACTAGGTCTGTTGAGGGATTCTACCTTGCAGCAATGGCTTCCCAGGGCAAGGGCTAAGAGAATTCACAGGACAACAGCAGCACTGAGAGCTGGTTCAGCACAGTGTGGTCCTCGGTCCCTTTAAACATTAGGACCAGCCCTCCACCATGGCTTGAAGGGGAAGGAAGAACTCATTTTTGAGCAAATCTGAGTACATGGACTCAGATGCGGGGTTTGCCACTTGCAGAGTGCCACCTGGCAGAAGGTGCAGTAATTCTTTGGAGTCCAAAAGCTCCGAGTTCAAATCCTAGGTCAGCCACCACGTTGTGCTGTAGCCTCTTAGGTGAACTAAGTCCTCTTAGTCTTTGTCACTCCATCCCTTCAGGGGGGCCAGCAGTACCAGCCGTGCTGAGCTCTTGTGAACACTGGAAACAGCCCCTGGCGCCTGCCTGGCCCCTGGCAGGTGCTCCCTAAGTGACAACGATGCTCTCTCCTCCTCTCTTCCCTCCCTGTCGCATGCAGATACAGGTCCCCACCACGGCCAGTGGGCCCCAGCACTGACTGCTTCAGAGGTCTACTAGAATAAATGCAAGCAGCTGGGAGGGGGGCAGGGGTGAGAAGAAGGGAGGGGACAGCTTGAGTGACTGCAGGCCTGCCCTGGGGGCCTCAGGGGAGATATTGGCCCTAGCCACAGGTGCACCAATTACTCTCCCCTTCAAGGAAGCTGGGGTGCACTTCCCCCTCCACTCAGCTCTGACCTTGGTTCTGCGGGAGGCAGTGGCGGCCCTGTGCAGCAGGTCGGCTGGCTGGTCGTTTGTCTTCAGGTTTCATGGCCTCCCGGCAGCTCCCAGTGCTTGGCGAGTTTTCCCTTCTTTCCCAGGCACTTCCCAGCTAGCCTGGGAGCCTTGGTGTGGCAGCTCAGGTTTCATTCCAGAGAGCTTTGCTCCAAGTGGAAGTTTCTGGTTGGGATAATCCCTGGGTGTGAGTGGTCCATGCAGGAAGAGACGGGAGTCTCTCTGGCTGGCCAGCTGTGGTAATGGCCCCACTCGCCTACATGTTCCAAGGAGGGAGCAGGCCTCGGCTTCCCATCCAGGAGGAACCGGCCCAACTGCACCCTGGACAGCAGGCCTGGAGCTCCAGTTGAGGACGGACCAAAGCCTGGGGACCCTGCACCCATGTGGGAGACCTGGGAGAAGCTCCTAGCTTCGAATCGGCGCAGTTCCAGCCACTGAGGCTATTTAGGGAATGAATCAATGGACAGAGGTCTTCCTTTACATCTCTCCTCCACTCTGTATATCTGACTTTACAATAAAAATAAATTTTAAAAAGAAGGAATGGCAGTCCTGTGGCTCACAGTCTTGGTGACTCCCACTGGCTGGGCCATCTGGGGGAAAGCTAGAGACCTGGCCCCACCTTTAAATCACACTCCTTGGGGCCTGGTGGCGTGGCCTAGTGGCTAAAGTCCTTGCCTTGAACGCACCGGGATCCCACGTGGGCACCGGTTCTAATACCGGCAGCTCTACTTCCCATCCAGTTCCCTGCCTGTGGCCTGAAAAAGCCTTAGGCTCCTGCACCCAAGTGAGAGACCCAGAAGAAGCTCTTGGCTCCTGGCTTCAGATTGACTCAGCTCTGGCAATCGTGGCCATTTGGAGAGTGAACCAGAGGATGGGAAATCTTGCTCTCTGTCTTTCCTTCTCTATAAAATCTGCCTTTCCAATACAAATCAATAAATTAAAACAAGAAAAAAGGGTGCTGTTGGTTCACCACACACTCTGCAAACACACATCCTGGGACATTCCATTCTGCATGCAAGGAATCAGGCCTCACAGAGCTGAGAAGTAACACAGCCAGAACATAAGCTGAGCCCTGCCCCACACCCACACCCTTGCTCCCAAAGTCCTTGGAATCCCTTCCTTGGCTTTGCCCAAGCCTAGGGATGCCACCTCGGGGTCCAAGCCAATGCCCGCTCTCTCTCTGCACCATGCCCAGTTGTGGGTGAAAATGCCTCCTGCACCTGTACGTGCCACTGTCTGAGCCCCAGGTCACACTAACAGCCAAGGCATGCCTGCTTCCCCTCATGCCTCTTTACGCTACACCACACCATTGGCCTTATCCTTTTGGTCCCTGGACAAACTCTGTCTTCTGGATTTTACTCAGAACCCGAGCTACCAGGCAAGCCTAACCTAAGGGTTCCCCACTCCCCCAGTGGCCACTGTCCATCCACTGGCCACTAGGACCCCTACTCAGGCGTCTCCTCTGCCACTGTGCCTGAGAACCCTGGCTCTTAGCACCACCTTTCTCCCACCCACGTTGCCCCAAGACTAGGTCTGGCTTAAGGGCAGTGCTGAAACTTGAGCTGGATGGAGCAGTGGGCCCCAGCCCCAGCCTCTATCAGGGCCAGGATCAGGCAGGTCCTGCATGGTGTGTGACCCACACTGAATCATTCATGAGTCTGCTCCACATTACCGGAGCTGGTGCTGGGAGGGAGAGGGCAGACATGGGGGAAAGCCCAGGCAGGGAGAGCTGCAAGAGCACGACACAGTCTGGGGGTGTGAGGAGAGTACCAGGGAGTTTGCGGGTGAAAAAAGATTTGGCAAGAGTGGGAAATGTTCATCAGAATGCAATGATGTGGTGTTGGAGGCTGGGCACAAAGGAGCCTAGGAAGGCAGAGTGTTAGGAAGCTGAAACTCCAGGAGTTGTGAGCACATGGGCAGACAGAGGGCAGTTGGAACTGGCATTGGCCCTGACCCCTTCAGCCCCCAAAAATTGTTCCCTCAGGCAGCTGACCAGGGATTTGTTTGTTTGTCGGAAAGGCAGAATGATACAGAGGGAGAGGAAGAAAAAAATCTTCCATCTTCTGTCTTCCTAAATGAAGACATTGTAAAATGGCTGGGGCTGGACCAGGGCAGAGTCAGGAGTCAAGAACTCCATCCTGGTCTCCCACATGTATGGCAGGGCTCAAGTCCTGAGGCCATACTTTGCTGCCTTCCCAGCAAAGTAGGGAGCTGGATGGGAAGCAGAAACGCCATGACTCAAATCAGCACTCACATGGGATGACAGCATCTCAGGCGGCAAGTTAACTTGCTATGCCACACACAGGCCTCACCATCTTGTTTCTTGAGGGCAAGCAAGGTGGAAGTTGGACAGTCAAAGGAACCTCCCTGGCACAAGGGACCTGGGGTTTTCCCTGGGGTTCCCATGTGCCCTTATCCATCTTATCACCCCTCCTCCCCTCTCCTTTGAGGTCCCCGGTTGCTACTGAAACCCAGTGGCAGTGAAGACTGCAGAAGCTAGAGAGGTTGTGAGATGCCCATGCCAACAGGTTCTGCTTAGGAGCCGCTTGTCCAGTTGGTGTAGACATTTGTTACACCCTGATAAAACTGTCCCTGCCAACCCCTGGCCTTCTCTCATAAGGTAGTGTGTGTGTGACTGGGCTAAGTGGCGCTCCCCACAAGCCAGGGCTGCACTCAGGTCTCCCCATTCTCCAGCCTGGCTCCAGCCATGCACACCAGGCACTCCCCCCACCTCCTGCACCCCCAGCAGCAGGCTGCTGCCCTTCTCTTGTCAAGTGATGGTTCAAAAAGCACAGACTGAACAGCCACAATGCACCAGGCCCGGGATGCTCAACTGGTTCCTGCTCTCCTGGGAGGTGGCGTTGAATAGGCCAGAAGCAAATAGGTAAACATGATGCTTTTGCCTCTTGGCCCTTGGGAGGAAAAGAGACAAAGGATGACAGTGAAACCTCACTTGAAACTTCAGCCTTACATTCTATTTAAAAACCTCGGGCCAGGGTGGGTGCAGTGGCACGGCTGTTTGTCACACCAGCATCTCTTATCAGAGCGCCAGTCTAAGTCCCAGCTGCTCCACTTCTGATCCAGCTCCTTTCTCATGTACCTGGGAGGGAAGCAGATGGTAGCTCAAGTACTTGACTCCCTGTCACCTATGTGAGCACCTCAGATGGAGTTCCTGGCTCCTGGCTGTTAGGGGCATTCGTGGGAGGTCAACCAGGGGATGGAAGATCTCTGTCGCACTCTCCCTTTTGCCCTTCCTTTCAAATAAATATTAAAAACAACATAAAATTTTGGGCTTAGAAGTTGCTGGTTTGGGCCTGGCACCGTGGCCTAGTGGCTAAAGTTCTCGCCTTGAACACGCTAAGATCCCATATGGGCGCTGGTGCTAATCACTACAGCTCTGCTTCCCATCTAGCTCCCTGCTTACGGCCTGGAAAAGCAGTCGAGGATGGCCCAAGGCCTTGGGACTCTGCACCTGCATGGGAGACCTAGAAGAGGCTCCAGGATCCTGGCTTCAGGTAGGCTTGGCTCTGGTCGTTACAGTCACTGAGGAGTAAATCATCAGACAGATCTGTCTCTCCTTTTCTCTGTTTATCTGACTTTGCAATAAAAATAAAAATAAAATAAAATTTTAAAATAGTTGCTGGTTCTCCTGTATCAGACACAACATACCCCTCATGCCCCATGACTCTCCCCCATGAGCCATACTTACTGTCTTACCGGCCACTTTCTCTTCACTCTGCCCTCCCAGGGCGTGGCACATGCCCGGCTCTGGCTTGCAGCTCTGCTCTCCTCGCCTTCGCCCTCAGTCGTAGGAACGCACACTGTCCCCTGCTGCCCAACACTCCCAAGCTGGGCTCTTCACACTGATCCTGCCACCAACTCCCGCCTCCCCTCCAACATCCACTCAACATCTTTTGAATATTTATTTATCCAGCTCCAACTTCAACTCCTAGTCATCCCTCAAAATCCGCCCCTTCTGGAACCTTCTGTACCTCAGTAACTGGCGCTTCCAACCTTTTAGTCACTCAAGCCTTGAAAACCCCGAGACTCTGTTCTTTCTCCTATGACTCCGTTTAACCCACCAACCCCGTCACGTCTACCCACAAAAAGTGTCCAAAATAGCGTTCTCTGTGTGCCACCTCCAGCCTGTTCTCCTCTCTCGCCAGCATTAAGGCACAGACGTCATGACTGGCCTTCCTTCCCCCTCTACTGTCTGTTCTCAACTCGGCAGCCAAAGCCATCTTGTGAAAACTTGGCTCAGCGGCCCCATTGCCTCACAGGCAAGGCTTCCACCATGGCGCTGGCATCTCAAATGAACGCTGGTTCAAGTCCCAGCTGTTCCACTTCCAGACCCAGCTCCCTGACCGTGTGCCTGGGAAAGCAGCAGAGGATGGTCCAAGTGTCGGGGTCCCCGTTACCCACACCTGGAAGACCTAAATGGGGTTCTGGGCTTTGGGCTTTTGGCCGGGACCTTTTGGGGAGTTGAACCAGCAGATGAAAGCTTTCCTCTCTGTCATTCTCCCTTGCGGATAAAAATCAATTTAGAGAAAGAAGAAAACCAACCTTCTCAGATTGTGTCACTCTGCCCTCAGGCCCCTCAAGGAGTCGCCATCTCAGAACCGCCTCCACACGCCCCTGCCTGCCAGCCCCACACCCCTCCGGCCTAACCTTGGCTCCCGTCCTCCACCCCACCGTACTCAGACCCCACTCACCCCAAGGCCTCCTGGCCCCTCACTTCCCTCCAGCCTTTCCAGCGTCCTTCCTCTTCCCCCTCACACAACCAGCCTTCGCGCGCTTCCTGTTTCCGCTGCTTGTTAGCTCCGCCCCCACCAATGGGATTGCCTACCTCTGTCAGGTGTCTGCACGAACGCTCCCCTCCACCGGGCTTTCTTTGGCCACTCTATTTCAAACAGCTATGTTCCTGTGCATCCGGTCCCTCCCCAGCACTGTGTCCGCAGTGGAATCCTGCTTGTCCAGTGCCCTCCAATACACACAGACATGGATCTGAACTTCCTGCTCTGTCCGCTGTATTCAAAGCAGGGCCTGGCACATCAGAGGTATTCAATAAAGAACTATGGAAGGAAGAAATGCAGTTCAGGAAAGCCCTACAGTCCCGAATTCAGGATTGGGGACTGACAAGTCCCGAATTCAGGATCAGGACTTTCCTGGGCGACAGGCTGTCTGTCTGTAGTGGGTGGAGAATTTCTTTTTTCTGTTTTTTTTTTTTTTTTTTTTTTTTTAAGATTTATTTAATTTTATTGGAAAGGCAGATTTACAAAGAGAAGAAGAAACAGAGAGAAAGATCTTCCATCCACTGGTTCACTTCCTAAGTGTCCGCAATGGCAGGAGCTGTACTGATCCAAAACCAGGAGCCAGGAGCTTCTTCCAGGTCTCCCACAGGCAGGGAGCTGGAAGGGAAGTGGAGCAGCTGGGACACAAACTAGCGCCCACATGGTATCCTGGTGCATGCAAGGTAGTCACTAGGCTACCGCGCTGGGCCCCGGGTGGAGAATTTCTAAGACCACCCGAGGGTGAGGTCTGCCCATTACTGCACCTGCTGACACCAGCTGAATGTAGGACGCAGTGGTGGGCAGGACCCACTGCTGGTGGAGGGCAGAAGGCCCCCTCTTTCTAGACCTGAGGTGACGCCTGTACTTGCTTTAAAATAAAAGACAGGATTCTGGCTGACCTTGACAAGACCCCAGGTGAGGATTGGGCGGTGAGTCGTCCAGCTCCCTGGTGAGGCCTGGCGTGTGGTTCCTTTGAGGATGCCTGGGGAGCACTACCATGGAGGAAGACAGGCAGGGCCTGAGGAGGAGGAGGAAGAGGAGGGTGATGGAGTGGGCTTTCCACACCCATCATCTGGACCCATGCCCCGGGGGCATGGGGCAGAGAGACTGCCATGCAGGCTTCCCTGGGCGGGGACGGGGTGGGTAGGCCTTTTGGCCAAGGGAAGCCACAGCCTCCTCCCTTTACTCTGAGCTTTGCAACAGTTCCCTGCCTGTTTTCCCCTGAAATAAATGGGCTGAGCATATTGGGCCGGCAATAAGCCCTTGAAATCAGCTGTTATCACAGTTAACAACCAGTTTGGCTGCAGTTCAGGCTGTTAACTATCAAACCGCTAAGTGCCGGTAATGATTGATTCTTGGCCAGTTGCAGCTTGAACGGGCTGTAAAATGCCATTAGCAAGGGCTCTGGGGGCAGTAACCCGGAGACAAACAAGTTGCTGGGTGCTCCAGCCAGGCCAGCCCCACTGCTCCCCCAGCTCAGCTTCCAAGGGTCTCAAACCTAGGGTCCTTCCCAAAGTCTCCCACACGACCTCAAGAACCAGATGTTGCCCTCGCCCAACCCACTCCAACACCCAGCAGTGCCCCCCACCTTGTTTCCCCCATCAAGCCGATCTGGCCCTTTGGACAGCTCCCCTCACCTCCCTAGACATAAACACAACTGTCCCCACCACCCCCAGGGCCCAGGCATCCTGGGCCTGGGGCGTGAGAATTAGCTCTGGCCTAGCCAGTGACTGGGGCAGCCTTGGCCCAGCCCTGCCGGGCTCCACTTCAGTTGTGGTCAGTCGGGGCCAGGATCACAGGCGAGAGGGGCTAACATTCCACCACCACCACCAGTGCCACCACCACCACTGCACCCCCTCCCCCCCGTCCCCTCACTCCCTCCTACACTGTGGTTTCTTCCCCCAGGAATTGCTCTCAAACAAATGAAATGTGGGTAATTACTGGGCCGGGGGCTGGACAGGCGACCGTGCAGATGAAAGCGCTTCCTGGACGGTCTCTTCATTTGCATGGCATCAGAAGCTGCTCAGAAGGTGTGACTTTTCCCACACGGAGACCCCAGCTCCTTGCACAATAAAGCCAGCTTGCTCACCCAGAATTAATTAAAGGGGGAGGGGAACAGAAGAGCCAGGGGCAGCTGGGGGGACAGGCAGTGGAGAGAGATGTCCCAAGCCCTCCCCATGTCGCTGGGCTATACACACCAGGGGAGACCGTTCTGTCAGGGCCCCTCACCTCCCCCCCCAGAGGTCACAGCAGACCTCCCGGGATCCCCAACCTCTTACCCTTTGGGCTTCCCCAGGGGCCCCAGGTTCCTGATTCCCTTAAATGGACTGAGCCTGGGACTGGGGGCCGCCCAGCTGGAAGTCCCACTTGGTGGGAACTTGGGTTCCCATCCTGATCCAAGGAGATGCCAGGCAAAGCACCGAAGGATAGAGACCAAAAAGGAAGATATTTCTGGAAGGGTCCAGCAATAGGGCTTTGGGGCTTCCTCCTAAACACAACCAGAACAGGAGACCTCAGCAATGAAGACTGGGCCAGCTCTGGGCTCGGGGCTCCTGACCCCTGTAGGGTCTAATATGCAGGCACAACCTCTGCCCTTCAAGGGCCAGTGCTGCCCACATTGTGCCAATTCCACCATTTCTGCAGGTAAGCCATGAGCTTCCTGTCTGCGCCATCCCACTGCCCAGCTCTCCTCCCCCAGACCAGAGTCTGTGTGCCAAGCTCACCACCTGCCACCTCCAGCTCTGTACTCAGATTCCCCGGAATAAGTACTTAACTCCAGGTCACGGTGGTCACGACAGGCACTAGCACCTCAGACCCTGGCAACTGCTTTTTGATTTTGGAGCCTGATTCGGCGAAGGAGTCTTCAGCCTGTCTCCCCCATGGACACACACACACACACACACATAAACACACACACATACACACACAGAACCCATTTATTTTTATTTATTTTTTTTAAGTCTTGAGTCCATGCTTGCATTCCAGCCCTCTTCTGCTCATCACCCCTGGCTCCCAGGTACTCTGGGAACAGTGTGAGTCATGACTCGCACCAGGAGCTCCCAGGACCTGCCGTGAGCCTCTGGCCCTGTTCCCTGCTTCTGTCCCCCACCCACCCACTAGGGAAAACCCCTCCAGTGACAGTGTTGAGGATAGCTAGCGGGCACAGGGCCCAAGCCTTGAGAGGAGGCACATGTGACAGCCAGTGCTGGGGCCCGTTCTGCTGCCCCTAGAGCCGCCCAGCTGCTAGGGCAGGGGTACAGGGCAGGAGTCCTTTGCCAAGGCGCGTTTGCACTGTGCAAACTAAGGAAATATTTCATTTAACGGGACAACTGGGACACCACCACTACCAGTACCGAAAAGGGCCAACCCACGCCAAAACCACAACCTGCTCCTCCCTGCCCCCACCTGGGAGTCTTGGCTGCCTGGCCAGCTTGCCCTGAGGTGTTGCCCGCCCCCCAACTTCTGCTATATTAAAACAGGAGCCCCCACCCCTGGGAGCCCCTGCAGGGATCCCCAGACTAGACACCAGCAGGTTTTTGTTTTTTTTTTTCTCCAAGCATAAAGAAAACAGACACCGTAGTCAAGTGGAATACAAAAATAGAGCCTCTCTTTTGTTTAAAAAAAAAAAAAAAAAGACAAAACCCAACAGCAAACGATATGAACAACTAGAAGCCCGGGAATGCCCCTGCTCCCCCTCATCTTGCAGCAGTATCCAGGCAGGTCTCACTGGAGTCTCTGGTGTGTGCCTGGCGGGGGGCGGGGGCGGCAGCTGTCCAGCACACAGGGCAGGCAGGGAGGGGGGCCCCCCGCAGTGCTTATCGGGGCTCCGGGGCCCAAGTCCTCTGGCTGCCACGCAGACTGCGTGTGAAGGGCGGGTAGTTGAGGAACTCGAAGCGCAGACTCTGCTCGGTGGTGTGGTGGCCACGGGGCAGCCGCTTCATGAAGTGGACCTCGCGCTGGTGCTGGCGTGTCTTGGAACCCTTGCGGGGCCGGCCCTTGCGGGTGAAGGCCATGTACCAACCTTCGTACTTGGCATTCTGCAGCGCTGTGTAGTTGTTCTCCAGCACGATCTCTGTGAACACGCAATCCTTGCCTTTGCCGTTGCTCTGCAGGTAGGGGGTGGGGTGGAGACCAGCGTTATGGAGCCTCCCCACCGGAGGCAGAGGGCCAGCAGCCCAGACAGCAGGTGGACACCCCAGCAGATGGCGAGGTGGGCAGGAGCTGCAGCCCCACCCCCTGCCCAGGCAACACGTTCTCTAATCCCCCCTCACAACCCGCAGCCCACCCGGCAACTTCCTGTGCCCCTGGGCAGCAGTGACACATGGCTGTCCACCCGAGGGGCTGGGCCCCGGCTCAGAGAGGCAACGAGAGGGGCCCCAGGGCCTGCCTGCTCTGGCCTCCTGCCCACCAGTCTGGCCTGAGCTGCTTGTACTGTTTCCCCACCTGGTCCCGGAGCCCCCCTGCACTCAGCACCCCCCACCCCCACCCTGGGGCCCTAGGGCAGTCACCCTGGGGATGGAGGGAGGGAGGCCTGTGAGTCCTGAGCCCCCAAAGCCCCAACAAGCCAGGGGAGCTCAAGGCTGGAGGAGCCGTGACTAATGGGGCCATTTCAGAGCTCGGCCGAGGGGCCGGGCCTGCGGCTTACTGAACATTCCAAATGCTGGTACCATGTAATTGGACATAATAGCAAAGCAATTTGGCGATTTGTTAAAAAGATATATGGAATTTACCACCACCACCACCACCTCCCCCCAGCCCCTTCCCTGCCTTGTCTCTTCTCCCGTGGCCCTCATAGCTCACATCTCTCCTTCCCCACCCCTCAACCGCACCAGGGTAACCCCCAGCTGGCTCGGCACATCTCTGCCCACCTTGCAGAGGTCAGAGCATGAGAGTCAGTTCTGGAGGGGGCGATGCCAGCCCAGCCCACTTCTCCTAGGCCCCAGGGGTCTCACCTTGGCAATCAGTTTGCCCTTCTTGTTCATGCAGATGTAAAGACCTGTCTCAGCTCCTCGCACTCGAACCCGGCTCCCAAAGGTATCTGTCTCCACTATGAGCTTTGCTGGGGGCAGCGAGGAAGGAGAAGGTGGTCACTGGGAGATCCCTGACCCCAACCTGCTACACACCCCCACCCCAGCTCACCCACATCCCCCAAGGGGCCACTGCCCCAAAGCCAAGCCCCCTCCCTGCTTGCTAGTGTGCTGTGCAGCCCCCAGCCTCACAGAGGCTTGGAGGAAGATCAAGCAAGACTGTAGTTTATGCAGAGGACTCCCCAGAGGGAGGGACCAGCCCACAAGAGAGGGTGAAACCCTCTTCCTTCCACTCTAAGATGAACAGCCATGACTAACCCTAACTGAAATTTGCCTGGAGTTCCACAGTTAATGGGAAGACCACGAAGGCCCCTTCCCACTCAGGCTATTAGATGCCTGTGCCCAGACATCTGGGTGCATCAGGTAAAACACATTCTGGCCTGTTCCCACCAACTCAGCTTGGACAACTGCCCTCTCTCCTCTGTCAACAGGGATGGGCCCACCCTCCCTAGGCTCACAGCCCAAAGCCACCTGCTTTTCCTGCTTTTTCTGAGACAGCACTTTGACCTCAGCTTTGAACATCCTGCCTCTCTGCCAAGGCTTCCCAATTCCTGTGGTCCCCGGCCCTAGCATCTAGAAAGCAACAGCTCAGTAGGCCCTCCCCTTCTAGTCCCTGCTCCCTGGAAGCTGGGCCCCTTGTCACCACGACCCTTCATCCTCCAACCCAGGACCACACACTTCCCCGTGCATGGGATAACATGCTGTGCCGTCTGGAACAGCGGCTACATTCAGGACCTTCTGTCTCGCTCACACTTCCCCTAGACAGTCAGCCCGCTCCGTGCCCCTCTCTCTGGCCAGCCTGACCCCAAGCAGGTATGAGATGGGACAGAGGATTCTCCCGCAGAACCTGCCTGGGACTCAGCCTGCACTGACACGCGCTGCCTTCTCTGTCCCTGAGGCCACTGGCAGGAGGATGGGGAGGGGAGCCCACTGGGCCAGCCCACTCTCTCACCCATTCTCATAGGCACGAGAGCTGGGACCCAAGGGACCCTAAGTCTGCCAGGGAAGGGAGCAGGCTATAGGTGGCATCTCCCACACCCCCTCCCATCTCCTCTCCAACCCTGCCACCTGTCCCCTGTCCTCTCTGCTTCCCATCCCAAGTAGTCGCTGAGTTCAAGGGAAGCAAAAGAGGAACCTTTCTGGGACCTGCCTGCTCTGCCCCTCCCCCACTCTCCCCAAGCTCATCTTGACCCAGTTGCATGCTCTTAAACACTCCAGAACCTGGCTCTGCCCTGCGGGAGGGGACCAGGGCACAGGCCCACCTCCTCGGTGTCTAAGGACAGAGCTGGGCATCAAGTCACTGCTGCCGGGAACCAATTCCCCCCTGCCTATCCCCACCCTGCCAAAACACACATCACGGGGTCCGCCTCGATTTTCCTCCCCGGCACCCAAAGGATGCTGTGCCATGTGCTGCAACAGAGCAAACCCTATGGGAGCCAGGCATTCGTTCTGTTCCCTTTCCTTGGAAGCCAAGAAGGGCAGCGAGCAGCTAATTTGGAAGGACAAAGGGACAGCAGGCCAGCCTTGGCAGCCCAGCGGGGGAGCCTGGCCACCGGGGGTGGGCCACCCCCACCCCAACCCTAGGGACCACCCCCCTCTGCTTCCAGGATGGATCTGGAGAACTGGTGTGGGGGGGCAGTTGACTGCGGTTTTCCCAACCGGGCTTTTGGAAAGCTTAACATTTTCAAACCCATTCTTCCACCCCAGTGACAGATTTATCCCAGGAAAATTATGTCTCCTCCCGCAGCTTTGAAGGGAAGTGAGCTACGTCGGTGCAGAAAAAATGCAGCGAGACATACTCGATCCCCCAAACTGGCTCGGGAAGAGGAGAAAGTATTCAGGAAATGTTAAAAAAGGTGAAAGTAAGAAGCGTTTTAATCGCTCTGCCAGACGCGGGGGTCTCTCCTGAGATTCCTAGAGAACAATCTTGAACTTCTTTGTTAACATTCACCGACTCACAACTCCTTTCAAAGCCCACATCTGAAAAAAGACTCGCTCTGTTTTATATCATTCTTCATTTCTCTTCTTAGCTTTTAAAATGCCTCACCTTTTTATTACATTTTAATAGAGTCTTCCCCTGTCCTTTCATGCTTGTTTAACTTGGTCATTATTTAAAGGTTTTTAAACTCACAATAATCGCTCTCTTAAATAACAGCCCCAGCCGCCCAGGGGCTCGTCTCGCTCCCGATCCGTCCAGGACTCTGGAAGTTGGCCCCGGTTCCAGGCAGGAATATTGAATGTTTGAGAAATCGATCAGCCCCGCGCGGCCCCCTCCGCCCGCCTGCTCGGCAGCAGCCCCCTCTCCCACTCCTCAGCACTCCGCAGGGAGCGGGGAGTTCCACCCCAGCCCAGCGTGGGGAGGAATTGGGAACACCCTGAATCAGCCAGCCAGCTGAGCAGCCTGGGCCCCTTGCAGGAGCGGACCCCTCAGATGGCTGCCAGAGGCAGGGTTGGGGGACTTCTCTCCCTTCTCCTTCCGGCTCCCCCTTTTTGCTGGCCCTGGCGAAGGATCCTCTTTCAAGAGCTTTCCTTAAACCTGGGCCCCAGGCCCCCAGCTGTGTGCCTCCACCTGCAGCTGGGGAGAGCTCTACCCATGAGGGCAGGGACAGGGGCCTGGGGAGCTTCCCGGCTCCAATCATCTGCTGCCCAGGGAAGGGGGCACCAGTGGGCCAAGTTCGTCCTAGACCCCTTCCCTGGCTGACCCTAAAGTCCCACCCCACTCCGGCCGCCTTAACCCGTTGCCTTCTGAGCTGGGGACCTCCCGCCAACCCAGCGAGGTGCGCGTGGAGGAGGTGTCAGTCACGCGCAATGGCTCCACAGGCTAGTCGTGTGTATGTGTGTGTGTGTGTGTGCGCGCGCGCGCGCGCTCGTGTTGGGGGGTGGTATTCCGCCAGCTGCGCCCTCCGGGAAGCGGTGCCCCCTACCCCGAGCACTGCCGCGCCTTACCGAACGGGTCGCCGTCCTCTGCCATGGCGTTGATGCGCTTGTTGGCCAGGACTTGCACGTGTTTCCCGCTGGTGCGGCTGTAGAGCTGGTAGGTCCGGATGAGGCGGCGGCTGAGCTGATCGGTCACCAGGCTCTGCTCCCTCACATGCTGTGTAAAATTAGGTGAGGACTGAACAGTTACCTTTAGGAAATTGAAAAATACACAACAAGCCATTATAATGCTACTCCGCCCAGGGGCCCGAGTGGCCCCCCACCCCTTCCACGGCGCCAGACGGCCCCCCACAATTTGCCGGCTCACCATCTCCCCTCCCCGCCCACGACCCCCCAACCCGGGACAGTCAGTCATCCCCAGCCCGGGGTGAATGGATGCGCCCGCCCAGGGACCGGGGGTTTCTGGACCCACCTGTTGGGAAACACCCTGGGGCTCCTGGGCAGCTCGCAGCAGGGAGGTGAGCTCCCTGCCCAGCGCAGGCCCCCCGCCCGGGCCTTCCTAGAGGAGCAGGGCGCTTTTAAGTAGGGAGGCAGCGCTACCTGACCCGTGACATTTATAAAGACGAATTTACAGGGCAAATGTGGAGAGCACCCGCAGAGGGTTTGGGCGCATGGCCGCTCGGCCAAACTGGCCACAAGTGCCCCTACCCCCCACCCCCAGCCCGCGAGGGTCGCGGACAGGGTTCCCCCCAACCCTCCACCCCGACCGGTCCCCGGCGTCCAGGTGCGGCTACCCGGAGGTTCCCCTCCGCTCCCCTCCACCCTACCCCGGCCGGGGGTGCGCGTCGGAGACGGCGCTGGACCCCCGACGCCCTCGATTCCAGCCTCGCCGCGCACCCGCTGTGTGACCTCAGGCAGGGGCGCCACCTCTCTGTTCTCGGCTCCCTCTTCGGGGTAGCTCGGGGCGGGATCGCTAAGGGTCCTCCCAGCCCCGCTGCGCTGGCCACGGGCTGGGTCCCCGGCTACGCCCCTGCCAGGCAGTGCCACTCCGAATCCCCGCCTCGGCGCGGTGCTGCTCACCTGGGCTTGGAGGCAGAGAAACAGCAAGTGCAACAGCCTGTGGGAGACAAAAGCAGGCGGGATAGAGAAGGGTAAGCGCAGACGGGCGGCTGCGGGCGCTGCTCGGCGGGGCGCTGGGGGCGGCAGTACTCACAGGCAGCTCAGCGCCGAGCGGGGGCTGCCCATGGCGCGAGGCCCAGGAGCGCGGGGGACCCCTGCGGGCGGCGAGCGGCCGGCGCCGAGGCCGAGGGCGGCGTGGGGGCGGCGGTCCCGACGCTGCGCCGCGGGGCCCGTGGAGTGTCGTGCTCGGTGCGCCGCGCGGACTCGCTCTGCGCCGCTGGAGGAGCCGGTGGCCGCTGGCTGCTCGGGAGCCGGGGCGGGCGGGAGGGTAACGGGGCCGCCGGGGGGGGGTGGGGTGGGGGAGGGGGAGGGGCGGGCGGGGGGCGCCTCACCGGGCGCAGGGCTGGTTGTGGGGGGGGCGGCTGGAGCCCGCAGCCCCCGGCTGGGCGCCGGGGCCGGGTCGCAGCTCCGGGCGGGGGCGGGGCAGCCCGGGGCGGGGCGGCCGCCGTGTCGAGGATTGGGGGGTCTGCCTTGGGGGAGGGGTCTGGCGGTCCCTCCTCCTGGCCTCCCCCCCTTCACGGTCGGGCCCCTCGCGTGCTATCGGGGCCCCGGACCTCGCTCGGGGTTTGGGGATGGCAGGAGCCTCGGGCCACCCTAGGCAGCCTCCGGGTCCCTGTCGCGAGGTCGGTCGCGAGGATGCCGCAGGCTACATGGCCTGAGCTGCGGTGCGATGGGACCCCTCAGCTGAGCACCCTGGGGTCACCTCTGCCCTGTCCTCTTCCAGACCACCCCCTCAGGAGCCGATTAGGTGGAGGGGAGCGCCCAGAGGCCGCTGCCAAGACCCCCAGCCAGTTCCCCCCACATACACACACACCGAGCAGGGGCAAAAGTAACTTCCGCCAGCGGCTTTTCCCTGGGCAGGGGGATGGATGGAGGCCTCCTGGCCTGTGCCCGCGAGTGCCCCATTGCTCTATCAGTTAGCCAGGTGTACCCTGCATGGCCTGATGCCTGAGAGGTGGGGGGAAGGCGGGGACCAGGGTGAGCCATTCTTAGCCCCTCACCTCACTGCTCCCCCCAGCTTCCCGTTTCTGCCAGCTACAACAGGTGGAACATGGCTGCTGTATTCAGTGGCCGCCTTCGTAGCCCCCCAACCGTCACACACACCTCCCCAGGGCAGAAGGCTGGAGGGATCTCCGTGGGCCCAGGCGGTCCTGTCCAGCAGCAGATCTGGCCATTCCCTGTGCGCCACTCCCGACTCTAACTGCAAAGATTCGGCTCAGCGCACCAGGGAACACAGTCTCTGGGCCGAAGGCCTGGCCAGCCCTCTGAGGTCCAGCCAGCCTGAGAAACTGCAGTCCGGAGCTGGGCAGGGCTCCGCTGTGGGCAAGTAGTGTGTAGTGTGATTGAATCGGCAGCAATCTCCCTGGGGGCTTGCGGGTGTCTGCAGAGGGCTGGCAAGCCCCTGGGGAGACAGACCCCTTCTGGGGAGCTGGGGGGCTCTGTTCCTTAGCTGCGCTGTGTTTTGGAGGCCAGTGGGGGGGAACCACCTGCTGGCCAGGGGGAGGTCAGTTTTCTCACCTTGGCAACCTCACGCCCTGTGCACAGTAGGCCCTGCGAAAGGCTTGTGTGCATTAATGCGCACAGGAATGAATGAGTGAATTATGAATGAGGAGATGGGGAGAATTCATAAACTCACAGGGCACAGGAGGCACCAGGTGCTGTGTGCCTGGTCCGGGAGGCCACTCCCTGGACAGCACCTGGCACACCGCCGTTGGGTTCTAGGCTTTGAGTGATCCTGCACCACTCTCCCTCTGCGGCCGAGTGGCTGCGCATCCCCCGGAGCACCCTCACCTCCAACGGGGTGGGGGGGCTCCCTGATGTTAGAATTCCTTGACTCCCAGAGCCCCGCCCACAATCTGAACTGTTGGCCAGTTCGCTGGCTTTCTTCTCTCCCCAAAATATTGTGTCTCTGGGGGAGTGAGCAGGTGGGGGTACCCGGTTTGCCCGCCCCGCCCCATGACTGACAGATGCAAATGTCCCGGCGGGCCCCCGCAGGCCACTCACTCGCTGGCCCTCCCGGTCAGCTCACTCCTTCCTTTATCTTATCAAAGCCCAGTAATTACAATTGCTATTTTGTTTCCTCGAATCTGCAATCAGAGCTCCCGGGCCCAGATGAGGGAGTGCCTGTCAACCTGATCGCTGAGTGACAGCCCGGCCACCTTCCCTGGCCGCCCCCACACTCAAGCAAACACAAACACACACCCGCGCCGCACACACACACTCCCTCGCCAGCAAACACAAACACACACTCCTGGCCAACACAAACGGCCGCTTCTCCGCAAACACGCCCTCGCCGGGGCCCAAACACACACACACACACACACACACACACACACACACAGTGGGCTGCGCTTTGGGCCCGCGTGCGCTTCCCCACACCTTGGGCGCTCCTCCTGTGTTCCCCGGGCGACCAAAAAGCAGGGCCCGCGCGGGCGGGGCGGGAGGAAAAACAACCCCCAGCTGTGCCCGCGGAGCGCCCCGTCGGGCAACTTGGGGACCGAAGGATCGATGTGGATTGGGCCCTCACTGCGGGTGGGAATGCGCTCCGAGTCGGCAGGCACACAGACGAGGAGGAGGTGGAGGAGGACTGGCGGGATCAGCCGCGGCGCGAGCGTGAACTCCGGGGGCGGGCCCCGGCGCGCGGCTTCTCCAGAGAAGACTTGGCACGGGGCTCGGCGGGTCTCCAGCCTAGCACGTGGGAGGGCGTAGGATGGCCCCACGAGCCCTCCGGGGGCATGCATGCGTGGGGGCTTAGTTGACTGTGTTCCCTCGCTTTCTGCATGCGGTTCACCCACGGTGAACTCTCCGCGTGGAGCGCACGGCTCGTGGACTCTCCCACCCTGCGCACGCCAGCCGCCGGTGCTCCCAGCCTCGTCCACCAGAGGGCGCCAGCCTCGCCCGCTCCCTGTGCATCTTGGATCCCAGAGGCCGCCGGTCCAAGGCAAGCCCAGCTGTCCCCTCAATTAGGCTCCCGTCGGAGCCCCTCAGGAAAGTCTTCTGGAGCAAAGAGGGCACCGGGAGCATACAAAGCAGAGCATCTCCCGTTGTCCTGTGCTAGAAGCCAGGTTGAAAACTGGACCCCGGGGCCAGGCACGGTAGCCTAGCTAGTCCTCAACTTGCACACGCTGGGATCCCATAAGAGCACCGTTCTAATCCCAGTGGCCCCACCTCCCACCCGCTTCCAGCTGGTGGCCTGGGAAAGCCTTGGGACCCTGCACCCTCGTGGGAGACCAGGAAGAAGCTCCTGGATTCGGATTGGCACAGTTCCAGCTGTTGTGGCTGCTTGAAGAGTAAATCAGTGGACAGAAAACTGTCCTGTCTCGCCTCTTCTCTATATATCCAACTTGACAATTAAAAAAAAAAATGAAAAGAAAGAAGGAAAACTGGACTAACAGTGAGGAAGGCAAAAAAAAAAATATCCCCTTCCTGGGGATGTCTTGCAGAGGGAGCGCCTTGGTGCAGGGTAGGGCCGGGTGTGCCAACACTGACCTGTGCTGCCCAGGTGCCAGCCCTAGTCCTTCCCCTTGCCCAGGAGCTGGTCTAACGCCCACCAGACCCTGCTCTCAGTCCATCCTCAGCCTGTCTGGCCCCAGGCTGTCTGGGAAGGTAACCCTTTAGTTTATTTGTTTGCAGGACACTCACACCCCCTCACACACACACACCCATCAACACAGCTGCTGAACTGCTGACCCCAGCACTGTCACTTAGGCACCTCCTTACCCAGGGCCCTCCCTGGCACAGCAGCAGGCAGGCCCCAGAACCAATCCCCGACCCTGCGGCGCCCCACCCAAGCCAACAGACTGATTCCCAGGGGTCTTTCTGTCCCCATATGCCATAGGCCACCCGGATTCTGGTTTCCCTGTCACCCAGTCTGGTTAGTTCCTTCCATCTGGCTCCTGGAATCAGGTTTCCAAGGGCCCAGCCTGCTCAGGAGGGTGGCTGGCAAGACTGGAAGGAGGGGCGAAGGCTGGTCCCCACCCCACCTCTCACCAGCCTTCCTGGGTTGGAGCCCCCTCCCCGGGGCAAGGGATGTGCATTCCTCAGACTGCTTATCTGCCCCCTGCCCATCAGCCAGAGTGGTGACAGAGGCCTGGGCCCCTTGTTTGGACACTGATAACCTCCTGCAACGGCCCTCCCCCATCTGCAGGGGCTGGCAGCCTGCGGGCCGTTAGGAGGTCTCTTCTAGCAGTTGGGAGGGGGGCAGGCCTGGGGCTGCCTCAGCTCAGGGCCCTAGGGACAGAAGGGTCCCACTTTTCCCCCCCATTCCCCCTGGTCCCTTGGTGCTTCCACAGTGCCATCTGGTGGTCCCTAGGGATATGTCATCCGACTGAGAAGAAGTCACACAAATGAGTTGCAAAAACCACCCTCAGCCAACTTTATTGCAACTGTCATCCAAAAAAAAAAAAAATTGTAAAAAGTGTTTTTTAAAAAATGTCTTCTTGCGAGCTGCCAACACCGCCTCCAACCTGCGGAGGGAGGTGAGGTGACAAGGTCAGAACTGAAGGTCAGAATTCCTCACAGTCCTGGAGAAGGGGGACACACCAGGCCTGGTGCAGCCTGTCACTCCCAGCCCCTGTCCCCAGGCCTGCTCTTCAATGGAGAGGAGAATTGTGACATCCTTGACATGTGTTCAGGAACATGGTGCAGGGCACACACAGCAGACAGCTAGCTAGCTGACCTGAAAACAGCACAGGGGGGGTCAGCATCTAGGCCCTCCCATGCTCCACCCACTGGGTGCTCCTCCTCCATGACTCACCCAGGGGGGCTAAGACCTGCCCCCCTGCTTTTTGGCTGGCAGGATGGGGCACAGCTCAGCATCCTCCCCGTCACTCTCTTCTTCCTCACTCTCCTCTTCTTCGGAGACATCATTGCTTATGGTAACTGGGGGACAGACAGTGTGGACAGGATTAAGGCCAAACTCTGCCCACACCCTGTAGCACCCACTTGGGTTGTGTGGAGCTAGGCTCCCAGGGACCATGACCTCCCCAAGTTCAGGATGGGTGACAGAAGCCACGCGCCCATGTCACTGGGACAGGTTTCATGGAGGACGGAAAATGGAGGGCACATGGTGGAGACAGAGCTGAACTGCAGCTGGGAACCCATTGGCTGAGGGCAGAGGAGAGTGTCTGGCCCTCGGCTCACCAATCTGGTGCCGCCCAGTGATGCGCACGGGGCCCGAGCCCGACTTCAGGCGGAAGGTGACAGGTGGTTGGAGCTGGAAGTCATCCAGGCTGAGCTGGAAGATCAAGGTTTTGTGTGACCCTTGGGGGCTGTCTGTGGCCAGTACTAAACTCCTCCACCCCCGACGCACGCGAGTGCAAGCACACGCAGGATGATCGGAGAACTCACCATGGGCTGACAGGACAACCTGAGGTTGGCCACAGGGACTGCAATCTCTTGGTGGTCATGGCTCCGGGCCACCACTTCTACCACGTTACACTCCTCCTTGGCCCCCTCGGTGAGGCAGAGCTGGGAAGGGTACACGGGGCCTCAGGAGGACCGCTGTGGTCACACAGGTGCCTGGGTTCCCTGGCTAGAGGAGTTGCCAGGGTGGGGAGGAGGGGATTGGCGGCTTGCCCAGGGGGTCCTCCTGCCACCCCTTCTGTCGCTCCTCACCATGGTCAGTGCCAACACGTGCTCCGCGTCATCCTCGTGTTCCACCTTGAAGGTGAAAGCGCGCGTCTGCCCGGAGAGCTCGCAGCCTGGGAGAGAGCGTGGGTGTGCCTGAGTGCGCGTCTCGGGGTGAAGGGGGGCGTTTCTTCACCGCACCGCTGTCACGTGCAGCCATGGCCCGCCAGCTGCCCCAACTCGCGCAACTCCTGGCCCTGGGTCGGCTTCGCCGGGCTGCAGCAAGGGTCCCGGCGCTCGAGAGGCCGGAGTTGGGCTCCCTCTCCGCCACGCACGCCGAGGCAGCCCCGCGCCCCACCCACGACGCACCGGCAGCCACATTCCCGCCCCTCCTCCCCGCCTCGTGCAGCCCAGCACCGCCCTCCGCCCCCTCTTTTCCCGGGTACCGAAGAAGAAACTGTCCATAGTGACTGGTGCCGGAATGCGAAGAGGCCCGACAGCCCCGGTCCGGCCTCGACTCTCCTGACTCAAGACGGCCAAGGCGGCGGCAGCGCCGGCGGCCATGCTGCAAGGGCAGTGCCCAAACCCCGCCCCCGACACGTACAAAGCGAGGGACCCTCCACCAGTTCCGGCCCCGCCTGTTAAAGGAGACGCTCTGGGATGGGAGCCCAAAGGCACCCAGAGCGCAGGCCCGCCGACTCCAGCCCGTCTCGCCCCGCAGCACCCGGAGCCTGCTCCAACCTGCGCCCAGGCTGCGGGAAGAAGGCGACTTCACAGATTGCGGGAAGGCTCATTTCTTTTACCACGGGGCCGTCCCTCTAGTTGTCTCTGCTCCCACCCATAGGAAGTCCTAGGCAAGGGGGTGTAAATCTTGGCATGAAAACCTGCCCTAGTCCCTCCCCAGTGAAGGCTCCAAAGAGACAAAGCAGATTCCCAGCTTGAGGAATTCCCACACAAGCCTTCAGCTGTCTCCTCAGCGGACCCAGCAACTCACCCAGCAGACGTGGACGTGGGCTGAGGGCCGGTTAGCTGGCATGCATGTACCTCAGTCAGCTCAGCAACATCCTTCAGCCTTCCGGTTCTTTGGTCTCACCTCAACTTAGCGCCACTTCCTCCAGCTTTCACACGCTGAGTAACCAAAAAAAAAGAGAGAAAAAAGAAAGGCAAACTGTCTTCTGCTTATCCTATCAGACCCACAGGTCACGCTGCTTCATAACCAGGCTGTGACAGGCTCGCATGCTGAGGTCTAGTCGCTGTGCCCAGCGCTTGGTGGCCTTGACCGGCCTGGAGGGGCGCAGGAAGGGGCCAGGAGCAGTCTCACACTGCGCCAACAGGGAGAGTGGAAGAAGTCAGTGCACACAAGACAACACTACACGCATTCATTTCAAGTTTTATTTTGTCTCTTGCATGGTCTTCAGATAGTTATACAGTTCGTTTTCTACAGGAACTGAGTTGTGATATAAACAATCAATGAAATGTCATTCCAACTTTAATAAATACTCATAACCATGGAAGACAGAGCTCTTTGCAATTCTAGAGTGCCGACGGCATACAGCTGTTTCATATGGTTAACACTTGCGACCAAAACTAGTCAAGATGATTCTTACAAACCAAGAAAAAAAAAGCAACTTTCTGAAAATCCTGATTGTGTTACAAGGTTGACCCTGAAATCCTCCGAGTAAAATGCTATCTATCCATTAGGTTTTGAGGTGTCCTCAAACATAACCCTGATTCGTTTTAGCCTCTTTAACCTTCCTCTCGCGCCAGGCTGGACGCCTCCTCTGCTGCTTAGGGGGACAGTTCCTGCCTCTCCTCTGTCCACTCAGTCTGCACTCTCGGGTGGAGTACAACACTGAGAGTCTCTCAAAAACCACACTGGTGGCATTCTGTGAAGAAAAATATTTCAAGTTTCCTACACTCAGCTTAAACACCTGATGCAAAACTGCAGGGAAGCAATGTAACAAAACACAAAATCTATGGTTACAAGTCAATCAGCCATGACAGAAAAAAAGGAATCCTATAGAAATCACTGCCAGCCTCATGTCCAGAATCCTTAAACACACAAATCTAAATTAAAACACATGACGCTTCCAGACCTGTGATTAAAGGAAAAAGAGGGTAACCATAAATCATCGGTTCAAGTGTGCTCATTCTTTAAAAATTAGATATAAACATGCAAGAATTAAAGACTTGATTTAATAAAACCAGTAGTGACAGGCCTTGAGATTACAGGACTACTCTTCTAAGGGCAAATGGGACCCACCAGTCCCTGGGCCCTGGCCCGACAGATGTCAGCTGTCATTTCACACGCACTGTCACTGACGTTCATCTTCAGAAGTGACTGCACTTTGCAACAGACCGAGTCCTATGAAGTCAGGCTCTCGTACTCCAAATGTCATGGCCTAGCCCAAGGTGGGAGGCACTTGAAAAGTAATAGAACTTATTAAAAAAAAAATCAAAGATAACAAGAAAATCCACCTGCCACTGATTTACATTATTCAAAGTGCCATCCTGAATCCACACCCTTTCATTTTCAAAAGGAAAATTTACAAAAACTGTGAACACAAAGCAGTCAGTTACAGCGAGTAGTTATATACAATGAATTTTACAAGTTTATCAATTTTAGGCTTTTGTCACAAACCAACTACACATTTGTCCCTACAAAGCACAACAACCTGGAACCAATAGTCACTACAGAGGACAACTGGCCAGGAAGGGCTTTACAGAAAAATTGAAATCCCCCTGAACCAATGCCACAACCATCCCAACTTGAACCTTTACCCAGGAGACTCTGAAATTCACTGTCAAGTTTCATCTCCACAAAGCCTGAGACTTCTCACTCAATACTGAAGATGACAAAAGTGATTTTAGGGGAGAAATGCAACCACACTGGATGCAGAAAATAGTGCTGACTACATTTATTAAGGAGCCCCCTTCCCTGCATGTACCCACGGAGGTGGTCCTGGTGACACCTAACACAACAAGTAAGATCCAAAGCTGCAGAAAGAGGCCCCAGCACAGCTCCATACAGTAGCTGCAGCATTACTATCTTCTTTCAAACAGTTGAGGAGTCTGCAGGTGGGATAGGTAAGTTTACTCAGTCCTCCTTGTTTACAATTCAGTTGATTTGTTGCCGCTTCAGAAGCTGAACTGTATGAAGACCCCAACCACCACCCACAAGGTGGAGTTAGGAGACCTTTGGACAGTTCACAGTGCCAACAAATGTCACAGGCTCCGACCAAGGATAACCACATCCTTCGGAAATCCTTCCATTTTTGCAATTTCGAAACAGCCTAACTTGCTGTAAAACTCCAGAATTCTTTTATCATCTGGTCTCACTTCACAGAACGCCCCCCGAGAGCCTAGAAATAAAACAAAAACATACAAAACACAAAATTATGAATATGGAATGTTAATCTTTAATAAAATAACAGGAGCTATCAGCTCCTAACTTTCATTCTGGATTCTGTTTATACAAGTTTCCCTATTTCAATATCTCATTTTTAAAAGATCATTATTTAAAAAATCAAAATGTCTTTACAAAACAAGAAAAGGCAAGGAACACTTCTGTTCACAAGACATTATAACCCGAACTCTGTGGATTCTACAACTTACAATAAATTCTGCTTCAAATACAGAACTGACACCCACAAAAGACTCCACCAACCCTAAGATGCAACATCAGACCAAGTGTACTCTCAGGTTATTAACAACTCTCCCAACAAACTAATCATTTTCATAAGGCCCAAGGCTAAAACGTTTGTTTTTACATTTTCAAAGGACTGCTTAAAATAATATGCAAGTCAAGATTATATGAAGCTCTTAAAAATTAACTTTGAACACCTGGTCCTTTAGAGAAAAAGTTTTCACACTGCTAAAGTAAAGCAAAGTACTTCTGAATATGGCTGAATTCAGGTTAAAACAACAACAAAAATCCTAACGTTTCTTTCCTTCAGGTTCATTTAAAATGTTCAACTATTTTAGCGAAAGAATGTTAACCTCACGTGCTTACTTCTGATTTAACTAGCATTCACAGTAAGAGTTCATAGTGGAGGATATTTTTCAGTGGTTGACAGATGGAATTCGTTCACCATTAACAATTTAGAAACAAAACAAAATTATTGGGGAAGGAGTAGCATAAACTTCACTTCTTTCCATTGTTATCCTGAAATATAGTCCTGCCTGAACACTACGTCACCATATGCACTCACCATTAGCCTTCAGTGAGGACAGAAGGCAAGCCATCATGCTTTTGGCCACACTTGGGTCAGTTACTTTTTTGTGAATATCCATTTTTATCAGAGAAGGAAAGTTGGCAAGGAAAGTTTCGGGCAACACTTCCTGTTCTTCATGGAAACTTAGCATTATTTTCTGTAAAAAGAAAGAATTAACTTCTTGACTTTTATTAATTATTTATCTACAGAAGGGAATGTGCTACTTTAGAAACTATTCTTTTTTTTTTTTTTAAAGATTTATTTATTTTTATTACAAAGTCAGATACACAGAAAGGAAGAGAGACAGGGAGGGAGATCTTCTGTCCGATGATTCACTCCCCAAGTGAGCTGCAATGGCCGGTGCTTTGCCAATTCGAAGCCAGGAACCAGGAACCTCCTCTGGGTCTCCCACGCGGGTGCAGGGTCCCAATGCATTGGGCCTTCCTCTACTGCTTTCCCAGGCCACAAGCAGGGAGCTGGATGGGACTAGAACCGGCGCCCATATGGGATCCCGGCACGTTCACAGCGAGGACTTTAGCCGCTAGGCCACGCTGCCGGGCCCCAGAAACTATTCTTATGTAGATCAACAATATTTTCCGAGCCTGTTTCAGTAGCCTAGTGGCTAAATCCTCGCCTTGCAGGTGCCAGAATCCCATATGGGCACTGGTTTGTGTCCCAGCTGCCCTCTTTCCCTTCCGGTTCTCTGCTTGTGGCCTGGGAAAGCAGTAGAGGACAGCCCAAAGCTTTGGGACCCTGAGCCCACATGGGAGACTGAGAAGCAGCTCTGACTGCTGCAGCAACTTGGGGAGTGAACGAGCAGATCTTTCTCTGTCTCTCCTTCTCTCTGTAAATCTGCCTTTTCAAAAATAAATAAATCTATCTTTAGAAAATTACGTAAATCATTGATAAAACATAATATTGATTCTTAAATTTATTTTCATGTCATTTAAAACACAAGACAAGAACAGACAGATAGACGGCGTTCATCTGCCGGCTCACTACTAAAATTCCCATCAAAAGCCAGGCTGGGACAGGCCGAAACTCTTAACCCAGAATTGAGTGGGGATCCTACCCAGGAGGGCAAGGACCACCTTCTAGAGCCATCATCTATCTGTTCCCTTCCAGGGTACAATGAACAGGAAGCTGGAGCTGAGAGCAGAACTGGGAGACGATGCAAGGATTCAGATATGGGACTTGTGCCAAACACCTATCCAGCAGCAATTTCACAATGCATCCACTTACTCTCCTATTAAGTAATCTAATCAGAAAACAATAATAAAACCACTGCCACAGCACAATTTTAAACCCAAGCATTACCTCAGCTTCAGAGAGTTCTTTGTCACCATTTGGCTTGGTATATTTTTCCTGCATGAAGGGAATCCAGGAAATTTTACATTTCTTAATGAAAGGGGTCACATCTACAGTCCCCAGAGCATAACCACATATGCCATCTTCATCTTCTAGAACAAAGCAGTAATCCAGGCTTAGGGAAAGCAATCCTCCTACTAACCTGCTCAGAAGGAAAAATATCAGAGTGAGCTACTGACAAATAATTCAGACTTCACTGATGCAAGAGCTAATGCATTTGAAAAGCAACTTGTGGAAACTACAATTCAATTCAAAGAAAGTAAAAGTACACACATTAATTCTGAGATTTTATAAAAAACAAAGTGGGATTTCAAAAAAATTTGCATCCCAAGGCCGGTGCTGTGATGCAGTTGACGGAGCGGCCACTACAGTGCCTGGCACACGGCACTGGTCTGAGTCCTGGGCACTCTGCTTCCAATTCAGGAAATTGACTCATCACCTCCCCACAAGTTGATAAACCTATGAAATGTCTACTCCCAAATCCAAACAATCATCACATACTTGTCTCCAATGAGGTCAGGCTGACTTTGAAATGGTAAACCCACTCCATCATCATACATTTCTCTGCAAATCTTGTACACGGAAGCCTGAAAATACAATCTGGTTAGGTGACATTTCAAGAAAAATGGCAACAAAATCTAGTATGACTCCTAAATCAGCCTGGAGGAGAGTAACAAACTGTCCTGTCAGAACTACCACCACTGCTTTGCTTAACAGATATTTAAGCACTAAGTCAGATTAGCAGAACCAGTGGAACACAACCTGATTTTAATAAACATTAAGAACTGCTTTATACGAGATAGTTTCTGATAGTAAATTATGGGTTCAAAAACAAGCAAACTTGAGAATCTCTCAATTCTCCTTAAGATTTCTAAGGGGTCAGCACTGGTTTAAGTCCTGGTGAACCACTTCTGATCAGGCTCTCACCGCTAACACACCTAGAAAAGCAGCAGAGATGGACCAAGTCTTTGGGCCTCTGCACCCACCTGGGAGACCCAGACAAAACTCCTAACTTTAGACTGGCCCACCTCAGCCAATCCGGCCTTTTGGGGAATGAACTAGCAGATGGAAAATCTTTCTCTCTCCCTCTCTTTCTAGCTCTCTTAAAAAATTTCCAAAACATTCTACTAAACATCATATTACCATTTTTCAACAGGTTTGCTTTTTTTTTTTTTTAATAGCTGGTATACAGCCTGGATGTACTTCACAACTGAACATTACAGATTATACTGAAGAAAAATCAGTCAACTATAACATCCACCATTTGGATAGTTTCGTAAATCCAACTCTGAACGAATGAGTGTATTTCACCTGGATTTTTTTTTAAGGGACTTTGGACAATATATTACAAGTCCTCATATTTATTGTTGTTTTTAAATATTTATTTTTATTGGAAAGGTAGATTTATAGAGGAGAGATTAAGATTTTACAGCTGCTGGTTTACTCCTGAAGTAGCTGCAATCTCAGAGCTTTGCTTACCCAAAGCAAGGCACCAAGAGCTTCTTACGGGTCTCTTACGTGGCTACAGGGGCCCTTGACTTGGACCATGTCCTACTGCTTTCCCAGGCCACAAACAGAAAGCTAGATTGGAAGTAGAGCAGCCAGGATTCAAACTGGTGCCCATATGGGACACTGGTGCCACAGGGTGGAAGATTAGCCTGTTGCAGCTCAGCAGCAGCTCCACGAATCCTTAATTTAAGCAGTAAGAAATCTTTAGGTTTAGGCCCAGTGTTGTGGCACAGCTGACAAAATTTCACCTGCAGTGCTGGCATCCCATTTTGGTAGCAGTTCAAGTCCTGGCTGCTCCACTTCCCACCCAGCTCCTGACTAAAGTGTCTAGGAAGGCAGTGGAAGATGACCCAAATCCTAAGGCTCTGGAGCCCACACAGGAAACCTGGAAAAAGCTCCTTGCTTCAGATCAGCTCAGCTCTAACTGTTGCACCCATCTGAGGAGTAAACTAAAGAATGGAAGATTTCTGTTTCTCCCCCTCTAGCTCTGCCTTTCAAATAAAAAATTAAAAAATATTAAAAAAAAAAAACCCTTTAGGATTTTCCTTTTACTCTAGGTTTTCCATTCTTACGTTAAATATTTTAATTAACTTTCTCCTATATTTTAAACGTAACAATCTTTCAACCAGTGGGTTGAAGGAAAAATTACAAGTGTATACTGTAGCTACATGCCACATTGGTAGGTAGACAATTACCTCATCTTTAGGAAAATATGGTCTGATAGTATAAACTTTGGAGGTAGGAGTCAGTGGGGGTGGTTGAAAAAAGAGATCATTTGCCCCATCAATTGGCAACAATCGCTGTGGGAAGAAAAAAAGGAAATGGTTTAGTGACAGAAAGATACTCTTTTCTTTACATGGGTGTGCACTGCAGACTACCAACTTAACATTAACTGGCTACTGCAGGCAGACCTAAAGAAGAGGGGTGTACTATGCTTTACTCATATAAACACCTCTTTGCTGGGGGAGGGGAGGGCTTCTGAATAGAAACTACACAAACTGAATTATATGGCTTTAGTGGCATATTAATTTAAATTTATAGAAAAAACAAACAGAAACAAAAGCAAAAACTATCTCAATTATGGCAGGTCTATGTTTTTTTTCTTTAAACTGATCTTAAACAGACCATCTCTCTATTAGAAGATGGCAGAACAGAATGTCAGGAGGAGAGGTTTGGTCTGAAGAGGGTTATCTGTCCAGGAGAGGCTTTATCCCCAAAGCAATGCGCTTCAGTTTGCTGTGCGCAGCAGAGCACCTGTTGGGGGGAGAAAAGTAGAGCACCTGAAAGTCCATGAACAAATTCCAGCAGCAAAAATCCTTCCTATTTTTTGAAACTTTCATTAATAGGCTATTTTCAAGCTTAAGTTGTATTTATACAATAAAGAACAAATTATTCAAAAGCCCTTTCACTATTCACTGGCATCATTAATCATTGCTTTTGCTCATGGAGTTTCCACTGGCAGACAAGCATGCGCGCATTGTGCATTGCGGGCGCAGATTAAATGCTGTGCGACCTGCAAAGAAACAATGTGAAGTGTATACCTAGAGCCGCTGCGCTTCGCAGGCGCGGGGGGATTGGCAGCATCTCCTTCAGAAATTACTGTGAAAGAGGAGGGAAAATCTGATTTAAAATCCAGCTATGTAACTAAATTGAATTTGGGACCAGAAAGCCTTCGGCAGACCAATCCTTCCAGCCATCTGATGCGCAACATAAGGGTTTCTCATAAAACAAAGAAAATGTCAATTCAGTTGTGAATTCATATTGATACCTGGAACTCTCCTGCTAGACCACCTCTAAAGGCCCAGGGTTCTTGGTCTCCAATTAAGAACTGTGCTGAAGAATGACTACGACACCCTGTTGAGATCAGATCCAAGCGGAGAACGTTACGAGAAAGGGGATTTCCTGGGGTCTCAAATGTCCAACAGACCAACAAACACTTCGTGGAACTAGCTCTCTAACAGCAGTAAACTGGGGTTTCAGGGCAAGGCTGTGATAATAATTACTTTTCAAAACTCAACAGTGATACTTCAATATAAAAACACCTTCTTCCAGTTCATGTATAATCACTATTATCAGTCCTTTCCTTACATACTAGAAGGAAAGACATTCCCAAGTTGGTCTACGTTAAGCGGATACATTCCCTAAACACAGCTATTCAACTCAAGCCCGTGGATTGCTCTCGTGTGAATTTATGATAAATACAGATTAAAATGATGAGAAATTTTATTATCACAGCCATGAAGGAATTAAACCTGTCTGAAGTCACATTTTACATTTTCAGGAAAGGTACAGGAAAGGGAGTAAGGGGTGGAGGGGTAATCTTGTCAGAAAACTAAGGTCAGCAAAATAATAAAAAATTAAGGCAGCAAAATAAAACACGGTAACTTTTTTAGAACAAGGACAATCAAAATTCAGATGTGGCTAGTTATAACACCAGGCTGACTGATTCTGAGAAGCAAGAGTGAACCAATGCTTCAGGACTGAGTAAAATACACTCTGTAAAAGGATGAGGCATCTACTTCCTCCCATCAGCCATTATAAATTTTGCTATGCACTCAACATGTGCAGATCGGCAGGCTTTCGGATCCACCAGCCAGTATTTCACGTCATTATTGAACTAACTTCACAAGCAATGTATCAAAAGCAAATGTTTGGACGCCAAACCAAAATCATCTGCCTAGTCTTCTGACAAGATAAAGCAGCGCAATATAGTTCTTTTCCATGGAAGACAGCATTCTACCTCCTGTTTAAGTTAACAATCTCATCAGTATGAAACATAGTGTGCTAGTCAGACAGTCCCAAAGCAAACCAATTTTTTGTTGACAATTCTGGCCCATTAAGAAATCATATCTGGATTTGTCATTTTTTAAGGGGTAGGGGTATTTTTTAAAGTGTAAAATGTAATATTTATAAAATAAATATGAAATAGGGTCCAAATTTAGCTATGTAGAGAACCTGCCCCATTTCATAACTCAGTGTAATTTACACTGCAGCAAAAAACCATACCTCTCCAACTTTAATATCAGCCAATTCCCCTACCCCCACACTTTGAGACTACAACGTAACTAGCACTTCCAACTATCACAACAGAGATGCTGCATATACGAAGAGCTGTATAAATGAAAACATGGTTAATGCCTCAGTCGCTGCGCAAACGTGACTTCAGTTCATGTCTACTGCCCTTCAATCTACCTGAGCTCCCTCACAGATAGAACCTTTCAACTTAAACTAATTTATCAGGACGTGCTGTGAACATCTGCCGCTGTCCATCCAATAGTAGTAGACACTTGTGCTGAGGACTCTCCCATCTGTACACAATGGGGAAGAAGATAATAGAAGTCGTTAGTAATCAAAAGTACTGCATAGCCACATTCTTTAAAGGACTGAATGCCAGCTGGACTGGAAAGAGGAAGGAAAACAAAGGATTCTGATCCTAACTCCCTGGCATTAATATATAGAAATCATGAAAAACACTTTAACATGCCAGGAGCTTCGAAGAAGTGATGTGGCTGCAAAGATGACTACTTAACTCAAATGCTCTGATCCTGTCTTCAACTATCTATACAATGCAGGTAAATTACTCCCACAATTGCACAGTACAAAAATAAAAGCCTGAGAAAAGAAAAACAATACTATACTGTGCATAATCAACCCCCCCCCTTTTTTTTCTATTATTGAATTATAACTTGAATGTCAAATGTTTTTGGTACTGCACACTGAAGCTTGGTAAATCAAGACTTCAGTTTCAAACTCCTTAAAGGCTTTGGAAATCGAGCCTAAATCCTAATTAGGATTAAACAGAAGCCTAAAAAGCAAATGCTACCACCTAACAAAGAGGTTTTTGCTAAACTTAAGAGCCACTGCCCACCTCCAAAGTGGTTCAGAGCCACGTACGGAGAGCATCATTTCCTCTAGGGCTGGGTGTCCTACACAGCAGGTAGAAATGCTGCTTGATGTTCATATTCCATTTCTGAGTGCCTGGTCTAAATCTTGGCTCTGCTTCAATTCCAGCTTCCTGAAGCTGCACATTCTGGGAGGCAGTAGCTGACAGCCTTAGTTCTCACCGCCCGTGCAGTGAGGTCCCACAGTGACCTCCCAACTCCTGTTTTCACCTGGCCTGGTCCAAGAGTGGGAGTCTGGGGAATGAACCCCATAATAGATCCAAGATCTCCCCGACCACTCACCACCTTTTAGATTGTTTAAAAAGATTTTCTTTCATCATTTTTAATTTATGGCAAGCCAACGAAAATTGTATTTTCAAAAAACAGAGGTTCTACTTTTAGCCAACTAATTAGTTCTATTACAAAAAAATTTTTTTTTAAAATGTGTAACCATCTAGGGTCTGGTGACGTAGCCTAGAAGCTAAAGTCCTCGGCCTGAGCGCGCCAAGATCCCATATAGGCGCCGGCTCTAATCCTGGCAGCTCCACTTCCCATCCAAATCCCTGCTTGTGGCCTGGGAAAGCAGTCGAGGATGGCCCAAGGCCTTGAGACCCTGCAGTCATGTGGGAGACCTGGAGGAGGTTCCTGGCTCCTGGCCTTGGATCGGTGCAGCACCAGCCGTTGCGGCTCACTTGGGGAGTGAAATCATTGGACGGAAGATTGTCCTCTCTGTCTCTCCTCCTCTATGTGTATCTGACTTTCCAATAAAAATAAATAAATCTTAAAAAAAATCAAATAAATACACAACAATCTAAAATATTTAGACAGAGAGAAAGAAGCTTCAGTAGTATTCATTGGTTACCTAAGCTCTCAGTGTTTCAGACATCAATTTTATAACGAGCCCGTGACAACTATGAAAACATGACATCTCAGTTAGCTTTGCTGCCTGCTGTGTGCTGGACATAAGTCCATTATATATCCCTTACGGCTGGATTGAAAACCTGGAAACGAAAATGAGATCCCTGGAGAAACCTGGCCATGCTGGTGCTTTTCACCAATTATGAGGATTTTCAAAGAAAAAAAGTTTTCAAAGGAGACATACAAAACTCCATTTAGTAAAGCACAAAGGTTTCAGGGAATTGCCATTTCTATCCCCTGCTAAAACCAATTACTTGGAATATAAAGAAAAAGCCACATGTCATAATACCCAGTAGCACCAGAATAGCCGTCCACTAAAGCTCGCATGCGCACAGGGCTGGGAGGATGGCCTCCTCTTGCCAGGCCCTTTAGGTCATCTCAGCAATTGCTCTGTTAAACACAGCATGAATGTTATGGAGACACAGCAAGCAGCAGAAAGCTTACAGAGTCACATTTCGTAGTGTCTCATCTCCAAATCAGATAAAGGAGGGGCAATTCCATCCAGGAAGCATTCAGTCGGAGCAAGTTAAAGTCAATACTTTCTAACATATTTTTCAAGATATTTAAGTGGAATTAGCCCAAGGGAGAAAAATTATGTGCTTAATATAGTGAGACTTGCACACTTCAAGTCTCCAACAGTGCCTACCTTTGAAAGACATCCAGGCAAACAATTGAAGATTTGGAAATTCACCAATTCCCTAAATGTTTTTCTCCCTATGGGATAATTTTTTAAGGGACAATACATGAGGCGAAGAGATTATTCCTGGTATACCTACCTAACCACTGTACAAAAGACTTCACCATAGACATTATACTCTTGATATCCCAAACATAGGAGTACATGTCATAAAGGATTGTCCTGTTGGCACAGTTGGAGAGCCGAGTGAACATTCCCATCACAAGTCCACACATCTCTTCAAATTTTGCTGCTCGTGATCGCCATTCTTCAATCTATTGAGAATCCAAAACAAACAAAAATCTGCCAAAATACTGCACATTTAACAAAATAATCACAATAATCTAAGACATAGTTATAGAACACTTGCTATCAAATACTTGCAACTTACACTAACCATCAAAGTATCGCTAGTTTAAACTCCAGTAAACAATTTCAGTTTCTTTCTTTTTTTTTTTTCAAGATTTATTTTTATTGGCAAGGTAGATATACAAAGAGGAGGAGAGACCGAGAGGAAGACCTTCTGTCTGATGGTTCACTCCCCAAGTGACCGCAAAAGCTGGAACTGAGCCAATCCGAAGCCAGAAGCCAGGAACTTCCTCCCGGTCTCCCACATGGGTGCAGGGTCCCAAAGGCCTTGGGCTGTCCTTGACTGCTTTCCCAGGCCATAAGCAGGGAGTTGGGTCGGAAGTGGAGCTGCCGGAATTAGAACCGGAGCCCATATGGGATCCTGGCATGCAAGGCGAGGACCTTAACCACTACAATATTGTGCCAGGCCCGCAATTTTAGTTTTTAGTTTCTATCTCCAAAAACCAAGAAATAATGCTGAAATAAGCCAAATAATGACTTTCTTCCATTACTAGCTACAAAATGAAACTATGCAAGTGAATACAGCAAATTTAACAAGTTGATGTCCACGTTAAGCAGCAAGTTCTAAAATGTTGTCAGGGGCCTGGTGCATAGCCTAGTGGCTAAAAGTCCTCACCTTGCATGTGCCGGGATCCGACATGGGTACCAGTTTATATCCCAGTGGTCCTTCTTCTCATCCACCTCCCACTTGTGCCCTGGGAAAGCAGGAGAGATGTCCCAAACCCTTGGGACCCTGCACCCGCATGCGAGACCTGGAGGAGGCTCCAGACTTCAGACTGGCTCAGCTTCGGCCGGTACAGCTGTTTGGGGTGTGACTCAGTGGATAGAAGATCTTTCCTCTCTAACTCTCCTCCTCCTCTCTGTATATCTGACTTACCAATGAAAACAAATCTTAAAAGGAAGAATGTGATCACAGCTGTAACAATAGTGCAGGGCGTTAAGCCCTCACCTATGAACCAGCATCCCACACATTTATCATTTCGGATCCCAGTTGCACTATATACCCAGGATCAAAGACCTGATGGATTAAGTTCCTCAGTCTTGGCTTTGGCCTGGCTCAGCCCACAATGGCTGCCACTTGAAGCAGCAGATGGAAGACCTCTCTGTCTTTCCCTCTTATTCTGTAACTGCCTCTCAAATAAATCTTTGCAAAATATTAATCTCCTTCACATAACCAGGCTACTGAGGCAGGAAAATTAAGCACACTCACCTTTTCAGAGTCTTTCCCTTTGCAATTGACACTGACAACACTGCTATTTGCTCGGAGCCACTGGAACTCCCGTAACATCTGTGCTCCTTTGGGTCCGTGCTCATAAGGAAGGTAGAACAAATCGGCAAGTAACTGCAAGTCCTCTAGAGTCACTGGCTCAGCCGTGTACAAAGGCTTTTCATTTGGACCTGGCACAAACTGCTCCTTGTTTGTCTGCTCATCAGTCTGCATGGGGGCAATGTCACTGATGCAATCTTCCTGCATAGACATCTCTGGGGATTTTGATTCCGCCAGGCTCTCTTTATCAGTGTCCATTGGCTTCAATTCCTCTGCCATTTTAGCTTCAACAATTTCAGTTAGTATTTGACTATCATTCTTGTGGTCTGTTTCTTCTTGTTTTTCTACAGCCATGTCCATGGGCTCCTCATCTGGCTGTTTCTTTTCTTCTTCCTTGCTCAGAGGGGAAGGGTCACTATTCAAAGCTGCTCCTTGGCTCATAATGGGCTCCTGGTAAACTGTTGTGACTACCGTTGTAGCATTTAAAGAAGGCGCTGCCACTAAAGGAGTCCCATCCACTACACTTGCTTTAGCTCCACTGTGTGCAACTTGCCTACCTACAGACAAAAACAAAGAATTGGAAAGAAAACAGATTAAACAGAAATGTTTCTTCTTATCACCAAATCTCTAACTAGAACCTTAGTTTGAGATTCCAAATCGGGCCCAGCGCGGTGGCCTAGTGCTTAAAGTCCTCCCTTGAATGTGACGGAATCCCATATGGGTGTCGGTTCTAATTCCGGAAGCCCCGCTTCCCATCCAGATCCCTGCTTGTGGCCTGGGAAAGCAGTCGACGACGGCCCAAAGCCTTCAGACCCTGCACCCATATGGGAGACCTGGAGGAAGTTCCTGGCTCCTCACTTTGGACTGGCTAAGCACCGGCCATTGCGGTCACTTAGGGAATGAATCATCAGATGGAATATTTTCCTCTGTATATATATATGACTTTGCAATTTTAAAAAAAATTGCTGCTGGAGGATGCCTGCGTCTATAAGCAGACAGCAGGGTTCACACTTGGCTCCACTCCTAATTCCAGCCTCTTACTGCAGACCCCAGGAATTAGGTTCTGTCACCCACATAGGAGGCTTGGACTGACTTCCTAGCACCTGGCTTTGTGGTCAGTTGGAAGGTCACTGGAGACTTTGGGGAAGTAGTTAATGGATGGGAGTTTGTTCTCTCTGGCTTTCAAAACCAAATGGCAGAAATACCCTTATTAAAGAATGCCAAACTCACTGCTGTATTGATGAGGTACACCGAACTCCTGCAACCACTCTGTTAAAGCTAGCTTCAGAGCCATCTGTGGACTATAGAGTACATCAGTTTCGATATCTTCATCACTGCCTTCATTTTCCAACTTAATCTGGATTGATACAGTACTGTCTTCACTGTCAGCTGCAAACAAAAGAAAAAAGCATTAAAATTAAAATAGTTTTGATCGCAAGTCTTCTGACAATCAGAAAGGATAAATACAACTGGTTGTTCTAATACAGACATGGAGGCTAAGAGCTAGAGTCCTTGCCTTGAACACACTGGGACCCCATATTGGCACAGGTTCTAATCCTGGCAGCCCTGTTTCCCATCCAATTCCCTGCTTGTGGTCTGGGAAAGCAGTCGAGGATGGCCCAAAGCCTTGAAACTCTGCACCCATGTTAGAGACCCAGGAGAGAGAGGCTCCTGGCTTCAGATTGGCTCGGCTCCAGCTGTTGCTGCCACTTGGGGAGTGCACCAGCAAACAAAAGTTTTTTCCCCTCTGTCTCAACTCTCTGCAAATCTGCTTTTCCAATAAAAATAAATAAATCTTAAATAAATGTAAATACAACCAAAACCTTTCAAAAGAATATTTCATTCAGAAGCTACCTAAATGAGTTATTAAATGTAAAATCTCAAATGAAATGAAATAAAATGTAGTAACTTAAAAGGCCCAGTATAAGTTAAGCCTCTGCCTGGAGGGCCAGCAACCAATGTGGGCACAAGTTCAAGTCTGAACTGCTCCACTTCCAACTGAAATTCCTGCTAATGTAATTGGGAAAACAGCAAAACACAACCGAAGTCCTCAGGCCCCTGCACTCATATGAGACACCCAAAGACGATCAGGCTCCTGTCATCAGTCTTGTCCAGCTCTGGCTGTGGAGGCCATTTGGGGAGTGAACAAACGATGGAAGATTCTCTCTGTAAACCTACTTTTCAAATAAATAAATCCTTAATAAAATAGTAAACTTTAGAATTAATGGAGAAGTCCACTTATTGCTAGTGATTAAGAAATCAGTATTTAAGCATTATGCTTTCCATTAAAAAAACAACTTCCCTAGCCTTTAAACTTCATTACTCATAAATATATTGAAGAGAGAAAAAATTCACAGAGCTCACATCACATATGACCACAGATAAAGCAATGAAGCTCCGAACGAAGACAGCATCATGTAGAGGAAATTTAACTCTGAACTTTCTTGCTTGGTTTTCAAAAACCAGTCCCTTTTTCTGGCTGATGTCTACCACTCTTTAATGAGCTTCATACTCTGCCTTATAAGATGTGGTACACAACGTTAACACGAGGTTAACCCACCACTGGCAAAGTGGCATCTTTTATCAGAATACAATAGTTTGAGTTCCAGCTACTTTACTTCCTATCCAGCTTCCTGTTAATGCACCTGAAGGCCGTGCAGGATGGTTTAATTACTTGGGCCCCTGCCACCCATGTGGGAAATCAGGATAGCTTCCAGTTTCTGCCTGGCGCCTGAGCTATTGCAGCCATTAAAGGAATGAACCAGTAGAAGGAATATCCCTTCTCCTCCTTCCTTTGTTGATCTTTCAAAGAAAATAATCTTAAAAACAAAACAAAGCAGAGATATAAAAGCTAAGTACCATGTATACAGGAGACTGAGATGTTTGTAATTTCGGGAGATTCTTAAGATTTATTTTTTATTTTGAAGGCAGAATCTCTCTGACACACACACACACACACACACACACACACACACACACACAATACATACACCTTTCATCACCTTCCTTCAGTCCTAGAATGCCTACAACAGCTAGAGCTGAGCCAATCTGAAGCCAAGAGCCAAGAAATTCTCCCTGGTTTCCCACACAGGTGCAGTGTCCCAAGGAATTGGGCCAACCCCCACTTCATTCCTAGGACATAAGCAGGGAGTTAGATGGGAAGCGTAGCAGCCAGGACGAGTACCAGAGCCCACATGGGATGCCAGTACTTGCAGGTAGAGGATCAGCCAACTGAGCCATCATGCTGGCCCAAAATTAAATGAATTAAAACAAAAAAAAAGAAGTGGAGGACCCGGCACAGTGACCAGTGGCTAAAGTTCTTGCCTTCAAGGTGCCGGGAGCCCATGTGGGTGCCAGTTATAATTCCAGAAGCCCCACTTCCTATCCAGCTCCCTGCTTGTGGCCTGGGAAGGCAGTCGAGGATGGCCCAAAGCCTTGGGACCCTGCACCCATGTGGGAGACCTGGAAGAGCTCCTGGCTCTAGGCTTCGGATCGGTGCAGCACCGGCCGTTGCGTTCACTTGGGGAGTGAATCACTGGACGTAAGATCTTCCTCTCTGTCTCTCCTCTCTGTATATCCGCGTTTCCAATAAAAATAAATAAATCTTAAAAAAAAATAAAAGGCCAAGAAGTTAAATGAACACCCAGTCTTTCTTCAATCATACCCATACTTCATTAATAGAAATGAACCAAACACTTTCATCAAACCTCTTACATTCAATGACAAAGGGACCCATATTGGAGAATGGCTCTAGTTAACCCAGCTATCTTTCCAAGGCCCACTATGAGGATAAGTTACTTACTCATCACTACATCTTTTCTTACTCCATTCATGTTTGACTTGTACCAGGTGGCAAGAGTGTGGATGGCGACATAGTTGGCTTCAAATTCACAGTTGGGATTAGTGAGGACTCCTTTTAGTCGTGGGATAAGTTCTGTGGATCTTCCTTTGTATGGGCCCAGAAACAGTCTCTTCTGATCATAATCATTAGCATGAATGTTATCCCAAATTACTGGAGCCCTCTTAATGATCTTAGAAACCTCTTCAATGGACTCCACTGGAATTTCTTTAGAAACAACTTTTGGACCTAGAAACAATAATCACCATTTACTAAAAGCATCTCACATATGCTTCTCTGAAATACACTACACATGTAACTTTGTTTTCCTTATATTTGCATATTTATATTTGATAATTTGGGATCAATATGCTTTATTTCAGTTACCTTAATTCATTCAATACAACTCATAATCATGCTTACTACAAAACTGTCAAGATATCTGTAAAACATAGTATTTCACCAAAGTTTTAGTTTGGCTAGATCTGTGTTGCAGCACATTAAACCACTGCTTACTGAGGTGCTGGCTCAAATCTCAGTTACTCCACTTCCAATTCAGCTTCATACAAGCAAAAACACCTGAGAAGACAGCATGCTCTGCAGCTCTTGTGGGAGGACCACATGGAGTTCTTGCCCCCCTGCCTAACGCTACTAACCCAGAATTGGCAACTGCAGTCATCTGAAGAGAGGACCAGATGATTCAGAACACACCTATCACTTTTGGTCACTCTTTCAAATAAACAAAACTTCTGTTAGTAGTAATAGAGGAATTACCAATTCCTCTAGGTCACAGTTAACTGGATATTTTCCACATAAATTTTTCTATACAGATATACAGATATAAAACCCTAAAACTTGGGGCCCAGCGTGATAGCCTAGTGGCTAAAGTCCTCGCCTTGAACGCGCCAGTGTCCCATATGGGTGCTGGTTCTAATCCTGGAAGCTCCACCTCCCATCCAGCCCCCTCCTTGTGGCCTGGAAAAGCATTAGACGACGGCCCATGGCCTTAGGACCCTGCACCCGCGTCGGAGACCCTGAAGAAGCTACTGGTTTCTGGCTCTGGACTGGCTGAGCTCCCACTGCTGCGGCTGCTTGGGGAATGAAATCATCGGGCCGGGCCCGGCAGCATGGCCTAGTGGCTAAAGTCCTCGCCTTGAACACGCCGGGATCCCATATGGACGCCGGTTCTAATCGCGGCAGCTCCACTTTCCATCCAGCTCCCTGCTTGTGGCCTGGGAAAGCAGTAGAGGATGGCCCAATGCATTGGGACCCTGCACCCGCGTGGGAGACCCGGAAGAGGTTCCTGGTTCCCGGCATCGGATCGGCGTGCACCTGCCGTTGCGGCTCACTTGGGGAGTGAAACATCAGATGGAAGATCTTCCTCTCTGTCTCTCCTCCTCTCTGTATATCTGGCTTCGTAATAAAAATAAATAAATCTTTAAAAAAAAAAAAAAAAGAAAGAAATCATCGGGCCGAAAATCTTCCTCTCTGTATATCTGTCTTTCCAATAAAAGTAAATAAATCTTAAAACAAAACAAAAACCTTAAAACTTACCTGTCCAAAGTACTTCAATTCCTGGTAGAAGTTTTTCTCCCACAGTCCTTAAGTAAGGAGACTGAGATACATTTGGGTAACAGAAAGTGCCACAATACTCTGCATGTAGAGGAAAAAAACAATCAAAATAAAATGCCCATAAGTTTTTGAATGGTGGGGAGGGGCAATAAATGGCTATCTAAGACATTTTTATCCAAATGATAAAAGGCCTACACGTCACATCTAAACGGAAATAAATTTAAATGGCAAATTAATTTAAAAGTCAATATACAAAATCTAACATTCTTATTATAACAGCACATATCAATGCTTGTGATCCAAAGAAACAATAAGAGCACTGTTCACATGTCTGAACTGTCCCTACTTCTCAATTACAGCCAGGTCAGACAGCGAAGAGATAGCATTATACTAATAATACAAGATTATGCCAATGGCTATCAGTATTAAACTACAACTTATAGCATGATTCAGAGTGAATTAATTTCAAGTAGGGTATTATTAGACACTGTATTCACACAATATCAAGATCAATAAAATAAAGTTCATAGCTAACAATATTCAGACATACATTAATTATGTCTAAAATATTTATCAAAACATTTATCTCTTCCTGAACAAGAAATATCTGTAAGTTAAATCCTAAAAAATGACATAAATCACTTTAATTGGAAGGAGTTGGAGAAGATAAAATAATAAAAGGGAAAAAATTAGTATCTTAGGCTGACTTTGTAGATAAGAGTCCAGATAGAAGTGGGACCTTTGAAAAAAAAAAAAAAAGACATATGCAGAATGAGGGAACAAGTAGAAGGAACAAGAACAAGTAAGTAAAAAGCAGAATGAATCTTTGTTTTCACTGATAATAATTTTTATCATTGGCACTATAATATTTATGTATTTCTAGTACTAAAAAAATAAATTCTTTACCTAATCAATTGTCATGTACTGGCTCCTACAAATTCTCCAATTTAACAATATCAGAAACATTTCCTAACAAAGATCCTTCTATATACCAAAGAGGGAAACAGGGCTCTGCAGGCTGGAGCTAAGGAACCAGTTAAACCTAGAATTATTACATACAATACCTGTGGGGCAGAAGAGGAAAGTTTCTGGCTCTCCTAGGTACTGATAAATTTCATTTGTGATGGAGATCTGAGCATGAGCAAAAGAACTGAACACCTCCTTGTCTGCTGCACACATATTATGGTCAATATCATCAAAAAGCAGGGCAAATGACCTGCACCCAAACTGAGAAACCTAATAAAAGAAAAAAACGAGATGTTTATTAGCTTACCTTAGAAGAAAAAAAAGTAACCCAATATTACTTACTTAATGTCAAACATTTTCCTCACAATGTCAGACTAAGCTATTATTTTACATCTGAATGGAAGAAACTGTGCCCATTCGAACTTCCTGGCTGCTAACTGGAGAAGATCCAACCACAATCAGAAAAACATAGAAATATGAATAATAATTATACTCAAAGACATGAAAAAAACATTTGTTCTAGTTCCAAAACACTAACTAGTATCTTTGAAAGCAAATATAAATAGTAGTAACTCAGAAAGAATACTAAAATGTATCAGAGAAATAGTCCTTTAAAATATAATTCATGAGTACTAAAACTATCTTAATTTTGTTACTAGTCTTTATATGCCACAATACACATTTCTGCTTAGGGCCTGGCATTGTAGCCTAGTAGCTAAAGTTCTCACCTTGCATGTGCTGGGATGCCATACGGGCCCCGCTTCCCATCCAGCTCCCTGCTAGTGGCCTGGGAAAGCAGTCAAGGACAGCCTAAAACTTTGAGACCCTACAACCAAACCAGAGTCCTGGAAGCAGCTCCTGGCTCCTCCTGGCTTTGGACAGGCTCAGTTCTGACCATTGTGGCTACCTGGGAAGTAAATCAATGGATGCATGTGGCCACATGAACTCTACATGACTGTAACAGCCAGAGCTGAGCTAATCCAAAGCCAGGAGCCAGAAACCTCTTCCAGGTCCTCCAAGACTTTGGGCCATCCTAACCTGCTTTCGCTGGCCACAACCAGGAAGCTGCGAGGGAGGTGGAGATAGAATCCCTGAACATGCAAGCAAAGTACTTCAGCTACTACTACAGCACCAGAAACTTTTAAGCTTAAAAAAAGACATAGAATCTCAGAACCCTATCCATCAAAAGACAGAGGACAGAACAAGTCAATCAACCACCTCAGCTATATGTTGGCAAAAAACCTGGGCAAACAGAGACTCTAAGATGGACTATGTCAACCAGTGGATTCTCCAACAACGACTGTATCGTGCTTGGAGTGGTGAGAGCGGCAGCAATTCGTAACTGTTGAACTATCAAAACCACTTGAGCAAGACCCTTGGAGCATGCCCCACATCTGGGACCTGGGGTGGGTGGGTAACTGGGTGGGGTTTCTCCCTTAAAATCCCCTTTTACATCAGATACATTAAGGAAACAATACGGAACTAATTGTCTTGCCCATCTTCCTGTAGTGCTTGAATTTTTTTACCCTAATTATGTTAAGACTGTCAAATAAATAAATAGGGTCTGGTGGTGTGGCCTAGCAGCTAAAGTCCTTGCCTTGAACACTCCAGGATCCCACATGGGCGCCAGTTCCAATCCCAGCAGCCCCACTTCCCATCCAGCTCCCTGCTTGTGGCCTGGGAAAGCAGTGGAGGATGGCCCAAAGCTTTGGGACCCTGCACCCGTGTGGGAGACCAGGAAGGGTTCCTGGTTCCCGGCTTCGGATCGGCACAGCACCGGCCGTTGCGTTCACTTGGGGAGTGAATCATTGGACGGCAGATCTTCCTCTATCTCCTCCTCTCTGTATATCTGACTTTGTAATAAAAAATAAATACATAACTCTTTAAAAACAAAAAAATAAATAAAAATAAAGTTTTAAGTTAAAAATAAAAATCACAGAATAAATGTAGTGTCTATCACACAACACTGGATTCCTGGTTCTTCGAAATCTCTGAAAATAGAGTCTCATGTTCAGCATTTAAGCATCACTTCTAAGAATAATTTGAAGGCAGCTTTTATGAAAAATAAAGTTTAGGAGAATCAAGATGGCGGAATAGGGTAAGGACACGTTTATACAGACAGAAAAACATTTAATCAGGATGAAGCAGAGAGGACATATTTCAGAAAATAGGAAAGGACAGAACAACAGCAGAGGGGTACCTGGAGACTGACAGACACAGGAAAGCAGCGGACACAACAGTGTGGTGTTGCAGAGACTGATATTCCAGCACGGCGATCTGAACTCCACAGCAGCCGGAACTCCACCAGCAACCAGGTGGGAAGGGACTTTCCCTGGGAGCTTGGGAGGTGAACCCAAAGAACTGTCCGTTCTGCTGGTCCGTTTGATTTGACCAGGAGCAGAGACACAGCAGCAGATCTCAGACAGGCAGTGCGAGAACAGAGTGGATTTCACAGTCCAGTCAGCCCCCTAGAGCTGAATTGGGCGCCATTTTGCGTAAGGAGGAAAGGGCGAGGGAGAAGACTGAGCATGCGCTGAGCTGGGAGTGAGCTCATTTCTGTCGGGGTGAACTGCAACGACATGCATTCTACGGATTCCACTTAGGGCAGGTCTGGGATAGCCCTTGGATCTGACGGCCAGCAAATCAAGAACCTTCGTGGTTGTACGGCAGGCGCCATTTTGGGCACTGCAGCAAATAGCTTTGGGACTGCAGCGGACAACAGTGAACTGCGCATGTGCTAATCTCGCAAAAACTTGCTGAGGTCTGAGATTGCACTGGTCCAGCAGAAAAATAATACTGACTGGGTCATCGTACGGGTCAAAATAGGTCCGTGTGGCACCAGACCTAAAGTCCAACAGGTTCCGACAAGATCAGCGCCACCAACAACCTAATTATATAGGACACCTGGTGTCTCTCTAATCCTGGGACCTGCTCCAACCGGAAGTGGGAGAAAGGTTGCAGAGACAACAGTGCAGCCTCACCACGGTATCACAGGAGGTGGAGAGTGGTGAGCCAAGAGCTGGGGCTGTGGAGACCACAGTGGAAATCTGACATAAGAACCCAGACCTGAAACTCGCTGGAGGTTGTGGCACAAGTGGCTGCAAGAAAAGTTGTGTACCAACCGCAATAAGTAAAATTGCATTGTAGACCTGTGAGTGACACAGCTTAGAAACCTGCCAAAAGGAGAAGACTCTGCTAACCAGAAGTACAATGACCAACAGCAAAAGAAGAGACAAAGGCACAATGAATATTGCTGAAAACTCTCCTGCAAGGGAGCAAAACCCTCTGCCAATCTCAGAGTTAACTGAGGAAGACATCGAGACAATGGGGCACACAGAATCCATAAGACTCATTTTAAAGATTCTGATCAACAATGAGAAGCTCATGCAAGAGTTCAAAGAATTTAAGGAAGCAATAAAGCAAATCAAGGCTGGTATATCAGAAATTAAGAACACAGTAGAGCAAATTAAGAGTACAGTGGAGAGTCTCCAAAATAGAATGAAGCAAGCAGAAGAAAGAATCTCAGAATTGGAAGGTATTTCCTGTCACCAGGGGGAAGCAAACAAAAAGCTGGAAGCAGAGCTGGATCAGGCCGAAAAAAGTATTCAAGAATTGAAAGACACTATTAAGAGGCCAAATCTAAGAGTTATGGGAGTCCCAGAAGGTGCAGAAAGAGAAGCTGAGTTTGCAAGTGTATTTAATGAAATAATAAAGGAAAATTTCCCTAATCTAGAGGAAGAATTGGGAAACAACATCCAGGAGGGGCACAGAACTCCCAACAGGCTTGACCAAAAGCAATCTTCACCATGACATATGACCATCAAGCTCTCTTCAATTGAACATAAGGAAAATATCCTTAAATGTGCACGTGAAAAAAAATCAATTGACATATAAAGGAAAGCCAATTAAGCTCACAGGAGATCTCTCACAGGAAACTCTACAGGTAAGAAGAGAATGGAGTGACATATTCCAGATTCTAAAAGAAAAAAATTTTCGGCCCAGGATAACATATCCAGCAAAGCTTTCTTTTGTCTTTGAAAATGAAATAAAATTCTTCCACAGTAAAGAAAAGCTAAAAGAATTTGCCTCTTCCAAACCTGTCCTACAAATGATACTTCAAGATGTTCTCTTGGCAGAGAAGAGGAATAGCACCTACCAAAACCAAAGGCAAATGGGAAGAACAACCCAGTAAAATGACAACAGAAGACTAAACCAATGAACAACCCATTCCTAAAATGACAGGACCAACGTAACACCCATGTATATTAAACTCTGAATGTAAATGGCTTAAGCTTAATCAAACATCGTAGAGTAGTATACTTGATTAAAAAACAAAACCCATCTGCTTATTGTCTGGAGGAGACACACTTCAACAAAGATTAGCGGAAACTATATCACATGGGTTTTGTTATTCTCTGTTAGTTTCATCTCTTCAAAACACTTCCTTCGGATTAAATCATTCAATGACTCGTATGTCATACGGTAGAATCATTTTCTTCAAGAAGGTTCTTGATTTTCATTTCTTCAGCTACACATTAGTCATTTAATAGCATGTTATTTAACTTCTTGGTGTTGTTAATTTCTTTTTTCTTCCTGTTGTTGATTTTGTTTTGTCGCTCTTCATTTAAGGGGATGTATAGTAGCTGTGTAATGGAGACTGTCATATCTAGTAACATGTCATTTAACTTCAGGCATTGTAAATTTCTATTTGTTGATTTTTATTGTGACTTTTCATTTAAGGGGATGTACAGTAGTTGTGTAATGGAGACTGTCATATCTAGTAACATGTCATTTAACTTCATGGCATTGTAAATTTCCTCTTTTCTTTCTATTGTTGATTTTGAAACATGACTTTTCATTTAAGGGGATGTACAGTAGCTGTGAAATGGAGACTACGTTCAGATGTGAGGATGTAGTGTGGTATACATTTCTGCTTCCAGACAAAGATGGACTTACAATGAAACTGTTTACTAAATCTTGACAATAGGATTCTGGACTCTTTGCCATTGTCCAGGCCTGCAATGATGGACATATGACTGAGTATGAAGAACTATATGTTAGTAATGATATAGAGGAATGGGGGGGAGGGAACTGGGGAGGGGATAAAGGAATACGAAACTGTACTATAAAATAATAAGAATAATAATAAAATGTATAAAAAAAAAAGAAAAGAAAAATAAAGTTTAAAAAGCCCTATTCTTGTGGTAAAGCTCCTGCCTTACTTCTGACATCCTCTACCAGAAGCATTAAAAAAAATTCCCACAGAAACACTATAAAATCGATTTCCTTTAACATCAAAAAAGCAACTCAGGAAGACCTATTTCCAAATACAGTTGTGAGAAAAAAATCATTTAAAGGGAATTACCTGGTCCAGTTTGCGCTTTAGTGTAGAGACTTCTTTGGGGTTGGAAAAGGTGATGTCTAATCCAGGTGAGATAGCGTAGATGAACTCGATCTCATATTCCCGGGCAGCAGAGATGAGAGTCATAAGTTGCTCTAAAGAACAAAGTTCATGGTTTTAGAAAGCAGCAAAAAACTAATACTTACTTTTCAACTGAAGAGATCATTTCCTCCAACTTACAAGAAAGGAAAAGTATTTTATATCTGACAAAATTGTCATGTTTCATATGACAACAGGCCATACAAAATGACACAAGCCTGAAATAATTTAATGTCATGGCAATAGAAAAAGAACTGTAATCTTTGCATTTTTGATCAATTTATACCAACTGAAAATAAGAGGCCCTTCTTCATTTCCAATTATTTTGTGGGCCAGGCATGGTAGCCCAACGGCTAAAGTCCTCGCCTCACATGTGCCAGGATCCCACATGGGTGCCAGTGCCAGTTTGTGTCCTGATTGCTCCACTTCCTATTGAGCTCCCTGTCTGTGGCCTGGGAAAACACCAGAAAGCAGCCCACGCACTGGGACCCTGTATCCTGGTGCAGACCCACAGGAGGTCTCCTGCTCTAGCCACTGTGGCCATTTGGAGAGTGAACTAGCAGATGGAAGATATTTCTGTCTCTATAAATCTGACTTTCCAATAAAAATAAATCTTTTGAAAAAAAAATTAAATTAGAAAATAAATAAAAAAGAAAAGCCAAGCATTTTTTCATTCTTTTTTTCTTTTTTGTGGGGGTATGGTGGGGGAAAAGTCAATAACTTTTTTTCCAGGCCCAGCATGATAGTGTTGTGGTTGAAGTCCTCTCCTTGCACGCACTGGGATCCCATGTGGGTGCCGGTTCCAATTCTGGCGGCCCCGTTTCCCATCCAGCTCCCTGCTTGTGGTCTGGGAAAGCAGTCGAGGATGGCCCAAAGCTTTGGGACCCTACACCCATGTGGAAAACCCACAAGAAGCTCCTGGCTCCTGGCACTGGATCGGTGCAGCACCAGCCATTGCTGCCACTTGGGGAGTGAACCATCGGACGGAAGATCTTCTTCTCTGTCTCTCCTCTCTGTATATCCTCCTTTCCAATAAAAATAAATATTTAAAATAATAATAATCTTCCTTTAATTGCCTTTTCTCAAAACTGTTACACTGTCAATTCTCTTACTGAACATAAAACCATCAATTTCCATAGCATTTGAAAGGCATATATGCTGGAGCTGGCACAATGGCTTAACTGGTTAATCCTCCACTTCCAAGCATGGCATCCCATTTGGGTGCCAGCTCATATCCCAACTGCTCCATTTCCAATCTCAGCAGCTCCATTTCCCATTCAGCTCCTAGTTTGTGGCCTAGAAAGCGACAGATGATTATTCAGAGCCATGGGATCCTGCACCCATGTGGTAGACCTAGAAGAAGCTCCCAACTCCTGGCTTCAGATTGGCTCAGCTCCAGCCACTGCAACCATTTGTGAAGTCAATCAATTGGTAGATGAAAGATTTTTTTTCTTTCCTTCTCTCCAAATCTGCCTTTCCAATAAATATAAATCAATATTAAAAAAGAGAAGTCCATGGTTTTTCTAATGTATAAGGCCTTTAAGAAGAAGGTGGAGATTTTCTCTGCACTCCTAACCTATAGTGTAACAAGAGGAATATTAAACAAATTTAGTTTTTCAGTTCTTAAGAGGCAGTTCCACTGGGGGTTCCACCTTCTACAGGGGAAACATATTTGTGGTGGGATCCAAGAACAACCCTGACACCCTCTTAAAAGGAGGTTGTGGGGCTTGGCGGCGTGGCCTGGTGGCTAAGGTTCCCGCCTTGATCCCATGTGGCCCCTGGTTCTAATCCCGGCGGCTCCACTTCCTCTCTGTCTCTCCTCCTCTCAATATATCTGACTTTGTAATAAAAATAAAATAAATCTTTAAAAAAAAAAAAAAAAAAAAAAAGGAGGTTGTGTGTACAGAGCAGGAGGGGATCTCAGTGTGGAACAAGAGGATAAGAGGAGGTCTGTATCCTAGTCCTGAAGACTCCCGGAGGCCTCCCAGGTGCTTTCACCACAGAAGCAATGGATACTTCACCGAGGATTGTCAGTATGGACACAGAGAACCGTATCCTGACTGCCAAGGAGATCACAGGGATCACTTGGCCCCTGAAGGCCTAGGTCAGTCATTTCCTATTGGATTTTCCACACGGGATGCCAGCAGCCCAAAACCCTCTCATAGGGTCTGCTGACATTGGAACTACAGTCAGGAGCCCTGGGTGACATTCAGAGATAAAAAGGATTGTAAATTTCCTTCTGGACTCTGAAGAGGAGCTTTCTCTGGTCCTTATCTAGTTCCAGCATTGGCTCCCAGCTCTCTCTTACACCAACCATCAGGGTTGTTTGTGAGCCCCAAAATTAGTTCAGACAGACAGAGACTAATAAAGGTTAGCTAGTTGATAATCACTCAGCTTGTACCTTACTGATCAGGCTTCCCATTATGCTTTTCAGATAGACAAGAGAGAGACACTGATTTTATATAAAGTCTGGAACAGCCAGGGAAAAGGCCAACTAGCCTATAATCGCTCAGCCTGTACTTACTGGTCAGGCTCCCTATTTGCTTCTCCCGGACTTTACTAGGTAGGAAGTAGAGTTAAATTCTTCCTCACTCACTAGGTTGTTGGAGATTTCCCTGCTCACCTGCCTAAAACTTTTCTATTCTTCAACTGTTAAAATGCAAAGTTCTGTAAAACCATGCTTAATCACTATATACTGCAAAGTTTAAATTGTGGCTTAAGATTCTCCTCCCAAAAAACCTTTATCAATTTATGACTGTTAATGCTAAACAAGATGTAACTACATAGAAACTTTGATATTAAGTTTGTACTCAGCTGTTATATATGATGGATGTTAATGTTGATCCTTTCACTGTTCCTGTGAAAACTCAGAAACATGTTAACTTGGGAGGAAAAAAAAAGGTTTATAGCAGCCAGTTGTGTATATACTAAAATTGAGATGTCAAGGAAGTAGTTACAGGATGTGGTTAAGAACTTGCATTTTCTAACATATTGGTCACTCAATACCATGTCAATTAACATGAAGATGTTGTTCATTTCAATGTTTCTTCCTGTTGTTGAAGTTGTGTAGTGACATCTCATTGGAGGAGACTATATTCTGCCAGCTCTACTTTCAGACCAAGGATGGTCTCCCAATGAAACTGTTGAATTTATCTGGACAATAAGAAGCTGGACTCTCCACATAGTCCATGCCCGCAATGAAGGAACCATGACTAGTTATGAACTGTACTACTGTAACAATTTGGAGGAATGCAATACGCAGGGGAAGGTTTGGGAAGGGCGCTAGAGGAATGCCAGAGCCTATGAAACTACGTCATAAAAATTAATTAACTAAAAAAAAAGTCTCGGGGCTTAGCACGACAGACTAGCAGCTAATGTGCTTGAACACACCAGGATCCCATATGGGCACCGGTTCTAACCCCACCAGCCCTGCTTCCCATCCAGCTCCCTGCTTGTGGCCTGGGAAAGCAGTTGAGCACGGCCCATGGCCTTGGGACCCTTCACCCACATAGGAGACCCAGAAGAGCTCCTGACTTCAGATCTGTGTAGTACCAGCCACTGCAGCTGCTTAAGGAATCAATCAACAGACAGAAGGTCTTCCTCTCTGTCTCTCCTCCTCCCTATATATCTGCCTTTCCAATAAAAATAAATAAATCTGGGGCCCAGCGCAGTGGCTTAGCAGCTAAAGTCCTCGCATTGCACATGCCAGGATCCCATGTGGACGCCAGGTCTAATCCCAGTAGCTCCACTTCCCATCCAGGTCCCTGCTTGTGGCCTAGGAAAGCACTCGAGGATGGCCTAAGGCCTTGGGACCCTGCACCCACATGGGAGACCTGGAAGAAGCTCCAGGCTCCTGGCTTATGGATTGACTCAGCCTCAGCCATTGTGGTCACTTGGGGAGTGAATCATTGGATGGATGTCCCAGATGCTTTGCTTTCCATCCAGCTCCCAGCTTGTGACCTGGGAAAGTAGTTGAGGATGGCTCAAAGCCTGGGATCCTGCACTGACAATGGGAGACTGGGAAGAAGCTCCAAGCTTCTGGCTCCTGATCAGCTTAGTTCCGGCTATTGTGACCACCTGGGGAGTTAACTGGTGGATGGAAGATCTTTCTCCCTGTCTCTCCTTCTCTATGTACATCTAACTTTGTAATAAAAAATAAATAAATCTTTAAAAAAAAATAGTAATTTTCCTAAATATATTAAACACTACTTACTACTACTACTGCATACACATAACTCATAACTCCCACTGGCATCTCAATAATCACTTGACTTCACTGATTACTGATCACATTGCATTCATTACAAGCACAGGAAAACAATTATAACGGCACAAACTTGCTGCCTCAACCGGGCTCCGTAACCCATCTTTCTAGTTAAAGGTGTATACTACTTAAGGCAAAAGAAAAAAAGGCTTCCTCATCTATTTACATCCTCAAAGAGCAGCACCACCTCTCTAACAGCCACTAAAGTGTTTATCAGGCACTAACTTCCTAAGCAATTGTGGACCTAACTCTACCTAAGAATACACACAGCAACAATACTCTGCTACGGTTATCCACTTCACTAGATCAGACTGAGGTCTTTTGTCTTAGACAGTGTCAGCCACAGTGCTCATAACCAAGTGGCAACAGGGCCTGAGATGGAAGGAAAAACCATTCAGAATGATCTTGTCTTTAAGATGCTGATATTTTGTCCATCATAAACTCCTTGCATTTACGTTGTCTCTTAAAATCTGCAATCACAGCAAGTGTTTCACTCCCCACGCCACAGATCTAGCTGAGTTTTAGTACCTCTTTGTTCAGTGGCCCACCTGACTAGACAACTGGCAGAAAACCCCGTCTATGACCATGGAGAGTTAGATGGCAAACCCTCAAGTAACATTTGTGGCCATGACCTTGTTAGCACTGCTCTTTCAACTACACTGACTTACACAACCTAAACAGCTACCTGACCAAAAAAGAAAACACCTAAGAAAGTAAAAATAAAATGCTTACTATGATTCTTACAACTACACGTAAAATACATCAGTCTTTTTCAGATATTATGAGATTTATAGATTAAAAGAAAAAGATTACCAGCTTCTTCTACTGAATACATTTCTCGCCAAAACATTCTATGTTTGTAGTCATCTTTTGGGGCATATAAGTAGGTATTTAATTCCCATTTCTGCAGCCTTAAAGGAAAAGAAAATCACATATAAACAGGCAACATTTATAGCGTGTCAATTTTCCCCTTTTCTTGAAGCATCTCTACTTCAGTTATGAAAAGCCTAGTACAGCACCTCTTGACCTTTTTGTAATCAGACATATGAAACAATTAATTAAACATTGAGGATAGAACTATGGTTAGTGGGTAAAACTGCTGCCTGTAGCAGCAACATCTATCTAGGCGCCAGTCTTGTCTGCTCCACTTTCAATCCAGCACCCTGCTGATGTGCCCAGCAGGGCAGCAGAGAATGGGGGACAGCACTCATGTCAGAAGCTCAGGAGGAGAGCTGGCTCAACTGCGGCCTGTGTAGTCCTATTTAAGGAGTGAACAAATTTCTCTAACTCTGGCTTTCAACAAATGCGGAAATCTTTAGAAAGTCCCCTGCTTCAAATAGTAAAAATTTACCTTCTGAAGAGTTCTTTCCTCTGTTCCATAACCCAAGGTCTTCCATAAAATCCTAGATTCAAAGTAGAAATGAAATTATTTAAGTTAAAAGCATGTATTAAAGGTTTTTTTTTAACAAAAGCATGTTACAAGATATAATTCAAGCACATTAAAGAAAGTATGAGACACCAAAGTCTGAAGGACACATAGTAAAACATGACGGTTTCTTTTCTTTCTTTTTTAAGATTTTATTGCCAAGTCACATATACAGAGAGGAGGAGAGACAGAGACAAAGATCCTTCCGTCCAATGATTCACTCCCCAAGTGGCTGCAACGGACGGTGCTGCGCCAATCCGAAGCCAGGAACCAGGAACTTTTCTTCCAGGTCTCCCACGCGGGTGCAGGGTCCCAAGGCCTTGGGCCGTCCTTGACTGCTTTCCCAGGCCACAAGCAGGGAGCTGGATGGGAAGTGCAGCTGCCAGGATCAGAACTGGCATGTTCAAGGAGAGGACTTTAGCCACTAGGCCTTTTAATTCTGCCTTTAAAATAACTTTCTCTACAAATCTGCCTGTCCTTCTCTCTGACTTTTCAACAAAAATAAATAAATCTTAAAAAAAAAAAGGGGGGGGGGGGCTTGGCAGCGTGGCCTAGTGGCTAAGGTCCTCGCCTTGATCCCATATGGCCGCTGGTTCTAATTCCGGCAGCTCCACTTCCTCTCTATCTCTCCTCCTCTCAGTATATCTGACTTTGTAATAAAAATAAAATAAATCTTTAAAAAAAAAAAGGGGGGGGGAAGGGCAGGGTAGTGTTCTAGTGGCTATTACTCCTACCTGTGCCAGGGCCCACATGGGCGCTGATTCGTGTCCCAGTTGTTCCACTCCCCATCCTGTGACTTGGGAAGCTCCCTGCCTGCGACTTGGGAAGGTAGTTGAGGATACCCCCAAAGCCTCGGGACCCTAGGATACCCCGGAGAAGCTTCTGGCTTCAGATGGGCTCAATTCTGGCCACAGGTGTTTTCAAGTGATGGCTTAGGAGTAACAACTGATTATGCAAGGATGTTTGACCTTAAGAATCAATGGAACCCACTGTCTCTAAAGACCTGAGTACATTGCTTGAAACTGTTTACCAGATTGTAGGAGGTGTTTTTTGACAAATGAAGATTAACAGTAAGAAATAAGAATTCAAGAAAACCATGAATGAAGCATCAGTTTTCAAAAGGTTGAAGATGGAAGTAAATGAAGAGAATGTACACTGGAAGAAATTGCAACATGGGGAACTCATTAAATAAAAATTTATTAGCTTTGGGCCCAGCGCCATGGCCTAGCAGCTAAAGTCCTCGCCTTGAACATCCCGGGATCCCATTTGGGCGCCGGTTCTAGTCCCAGTAGCTCCACTTCCCATCCAGCTCCCTGCTTGTGGCCTAGGAAAGCAGTAGAGGATGGCCCAAAGCCATGGGACTCTGCACCCATGTGGGAGACCCGGAAGAAGTTTCTGGCTTCTGGCTTCGGAACGGCCAGTTGCGGCTCACTTGGGGGAGTGAATCATTGGACGGAACATCTTCCTCTCTGTCTCTCCTCCTCTGTGTATATCTGCCTTTCCAATAAAAATAAGTAAATCTTCAAAAAAAAATTAGCTTTAAATAATCTTACCTTATTACAAAGCATAAAAAATAAACTTTACACTGGTTTGTAGGAAGTTAAAAAAAAAAAAAAAGCTGAAACTATAATCTCAGTGCCAGTGGTAGCAAATGCAAATATTTTAATTCCAGAGCAAGGCTTGAACACATGAGAATGTAAGACTGGGATGCCCCAGAGTATCCACTGCAGGAAACAAACTTGCAGACTCAGGACCTAATTGTATTTAGAGCTCTTTAGTGTGCTAATCATAGCTGCACCATACACATCACCACTTGTCAACTGTTCTTTCCACCTGTCAGTCTAACCATTAGGAAGAGAGAAGGCATATTTTCAGAGGTAGCATGATGGTAGTTAATAAAAATTTTATATCAAAATACTTATGCTCCCCTCAGAAATATTTCCTAAACAAGCACTACAAAAGCTATGCACATAAATTTCATTGTATCATGTATAAAAATTGTAACACTTTTTTTTTCACTGTTAACACTTTCAATACTGACAATTCAATGTTACACTCTTACTGGTGACCTTAAAACAGTTAAAAATTGTTTTAAAGATGTATTTTATGGGCCAGGGGCTTAAGTCCTCGCCTAGAAACGGCTTGCCAACGGCCAGGATGCCATATTATGCCAGTTCTAGTCCGGCAGCTCAGCTTCCTGGGAAAGCAGTGGAGGACTGCCCAAAGCCTTGGGACCCTGCACCCACATGGGAGACCTGGAGGAAGATCCCGACTCCTGGTTTAAAGCCACATCAATCCCTGAAGTATGCTTAATTAGACAAAACTTACAGACCTTTAACTTAGCATGTAGCATTATCATTTTTCTCTTAAGTAGGCATTAAGCAATCTTTTAGAGTTGTACCAATATAAAAAAAGAAAACTTTCCAAGTGTCTGGCTACATTCAAGTGTCTTTAGAACCCCTGACTGCTCCTTTGGTGGTTCTGGGTGACCAGCAGGTTAAGGAAAAAGTAGTGATGCTAATGCAGGAGTTAAAACCAACAAAGGGCTGCTAGGGAAAAAGGATGAGAAGGCCTGGCAGTAACTTCAGTATTTCCTGTTCTGTTTCACTTTAGGAATGGTGCCAACAGGAAGTACTGTAACATCCCACTCCTCCAGGAAAACACCTCGGTTTTGGTTCAGTTACCAGGAACACATACAAAGGGAGAACTAAAATAGAAGAACAACTCGGTTCTTCAACACAGTTAACAGTCCGCTTTTATTACTTTCAGAACACAATAAACTGAACCATTATGAATCATCTCCTGAGAACCTAAGAGACCACAAATCTCCTTAGACTCACTCCAGGGTGCAGCTTTGATGTGCTGGTACCAAGCATTCCTTCCCCTTCTCCACTTCAACACGTTATACCTAGGACCTAGCAACTAACAACTAAATCCAGGATCCCATTACGACCCCCAGTTGTGTCCTGGCTGCTCCGCTTCCCATCCAGCTCCCTGCTTGTGTCCTGGGAAAGTAGTCAAGAATGGCCCAAAGCTTTGGGACCCTGCACCCGCGTGGGAAAAAGCTCCTGACTCCTGCCTTCTGATTGCGCAGCTCAAGCTGTAGCAGTCACTTGGGGAGTGAATCATCGGATGGAAAATCTTCCTCTCTCTCTTCTCTGTGTATCTGACTTCCCAATAAAAATAAATTTAATATCTTTAAAAAGAAAGGCTTCGTAACAAAACACATCGTTTTTCTAAACTTTTCCTGTATTGAGACCACAGACACTATGAAACTATAAACACTGATTTTAGCAAAACACAGCTTTCCATTCCTAAACTCATCTGTTTTCCCCAACTATTGAACTCTGCATAAAATACCGAGGTAACTACCCATTTAAAAAAAAAAATTGGTGACAATACTGGAAAAGCTATTGTTGTTTTTCAAGAAAGCAACCCTGTTTCGCTTTCCATACAAACTTCTGCATTCTTATCCACGCCCTTACCTACCAGTAGAGATTAACAACAAATGAAAAAAGACAACCTTGAGAACAAAACATTCAATACACAAGGCGGCTTCCGTGGAAAGCAGGGCACAATATCCCCCATTGTTATTCACACACTGTGGTTCAATTTGATAATTTCCCTCACTACTCAAAAAAAGTCCATCAGGTTAATCAAAAGGGAGGAGAAGGTTAGGTAAGAGTGTTTACGTCATTCAATTCAAATTTCGCGTCTCAGACGCCTAGGATTCTTAAAGTCACAGCTTCATCCCTCGAGGGCAAATCCCCGTGACTAGGAGACTGGAGTCTCCAGGTGTAAACCCACCTTCTCTGGACAGGGCTGCCCAGCCCTGATCCAAAACCAAACCCTCCTTGGAGAGGAACCTCACACCAGTGGACGGTGCGCTCTTCCCTTCCCAAGCACAAGCGCGAGTGCGTGCGGACACAACCATACCACCCGTTTTGTTTTTTTTTTTAACACGAGCGCAAAAAAGAAAAAAAAAACCCTGTTGAATAAGATCCCAAGATACAAAGAGGTGCCACCCGGAGCTTAGCACCCCCCGGGGAAGTCGGCCTGGCTCCCAGCCCAAGGCGGGTGGAGTCGTGCTGGTGAGCAGCCAGAGGGGAATTCGACGCCGATTTAAGAACGAGGTGGAGGAGGAGGGGGAGAAACTCAACCCGCAACGCAGGCTCCCCTCGTTTCAACCCGCACCCAATTTCAGTCCTAAGAAACATTCCAGCCTTTTGGAGGCCCCGGAAGTACCGCCAGCCCTCCACCTCCCCTCCCCAGGAGCTAAGGGGTTAGTGGCAGGGCGGGGCGGGGCGCTCACCTTCCACCACGCCACACAGGAACCTCCGAGCCCCTGCGGCCGCCCCTGCCCCCGCCGCTGCCCCGGCCCCGGCTGGGCTGTCTTCTCCAGGGGCTGGAGCTGCCGGCGGCTCCAGCGACGTCCCTGCGGAGGCGGCAGGGTTGGAGCTGAGCTCGCTCTCTCGCTCTTCCAGCGTCGCCTGGCTGTCCTTTTGCACCATCCTCCTGCCCCCGGCCGCCGCCACCTCGGCGGGTCCTCTCGGGCCTCCGTCGGTTGGGCTGCAGCCCCGCAGCCCCGCCAAGGGCCCCTCGGCGCCGAGCGCGCGCCCCCGCCGCGCTTCCCCTCCCCCTCGCTCCGCAGGGGCCCGAGTGCCCGGATGAGAAGGGCGGCGGCACCAGCGCGAGCCCTTTGTCAGCCGGAGCCTCCGCCTAAGCAAGGGAGCCGGAAGCCTCAGCAGACAGCGAGGCGGCAAGCTCTTGTTCCCTGGAAGCAAAAAGCCAAGGCTCGTCTTGGTCCTCCGTTAGCCCCCCGTGTGCCCTCCCGACAGTCTCAACCCCTCCACTGTTTGCTCTCCTGGCCCCGGCGGCTCCTCTCCGGCCTCTACCGCCCGCTTCCTGTTTATCCGCACTGCGCCTGCGCCACAGACCGGATCAGACCGGTCCTCTCAACCCTGCTCCCCCTCCTCTTTCGAGGTCAACCCATTAAGCCGCTTTTGTAGGGGGGATATAAGATAGAGAAACGAGAAACGCACGAGAAAAGGCAGGTAGTGGAGCATACCACTTGTGCTTGCCACCCTCCACAACCAGCCAGGCACCTTGGGACGGACCATTATTCTACCCGAAGAAGGGGAGTATGGGAGGAGGCTGTGGCCGGTACGGGCAATTGGGAGAGAGGGGGTGTTAATGGAAAAAAAAGAGGTGTTTACTCCTCAATGCGCAGGCGCGGAAAAGAAGTCTCTGGTTCTTAAAGAGGAAGGAGCTGACCTAGTTTCAGTGCAGTTTCTTGTCTTTACATCTCCCCGGCCTGGGCTCGGTTCTGTGAAGGCACCATTCTAAACAGCTCAGCTCACCCCTCTTCCTTCAGTCATTTTCTCTTACCCACCCCTCCCTACCCTAGCGCTGGTGCTAATCCCTCTTTAAAATTCAATCCTCTGCACATTTCTTAAGTCCGCCAACCCTGATTGGGCTGTGGGGCCTCTATGAGCTCACAGTGCTTTGCATGAGGCGTGGCCCGGTGTAGGGGCGTCCAGGGGAGATGGTGACTATCTCCTCGGAGCCCAGGTAGTGGCTGCGACTTCTCTTTTCAGCTGGATCACCAGTCTTGGTGAGACCGGGAGCAGGGTGGCGGATAGGGGCAAAAGGCAGGTTTGGAAGTAAAATGGACGAAGTCTGAGGGGCCACAAGATTCATGGATTGAGCTTCAGCGTGAGCCACGTGACCTGGGGACACTTCCCAGTCCTACAAGGGCTTGGTGTATGTTCCCACAGCTCCGTGTTATAATACATTTTACACTAAGTTCAGTAACATCTTTATTATTTCACGTTTTGAGAGACAGACAATAAGTCTTCCACCTCTTGACTCCCTCCGCATATGCCTGCAGCAGCCGGGGTGGCCCCCGCAGAAGGCAGGAGCTGACAAACACGTCTGGACAGGTCTCAGTTTGTGATTAAACATGGCCTGGGCGTCTCCCTCTAGTTTGGATTATGGAGGCTCTATATGTAAGTTTGGGGGGTGACTCCTCTCCTGGCAGCCCCACTTGTGGCTCAGACCGCTGCCTCTCCTTTTGTTGTTTTTTTTAATGGAACATTTCACAAATGAGTCACCCTTGTGCAGGAGCGGTTAATCTTCCCTAGAATATTCCAATTTTTTGTATGATGTGCTGCCTAAACAAGAACAGAGGAAACACCTTGTTAAGGGACCTCCTGCAATGATCGTCGAGGGCTTTACACAGCTTCCCTGGATATTTGGTTCTGTGGGAGTTAGGAGCTGTCCTTAGTTCTAGGACATTTTTCTGCGTCACATCTTACACTGCCTTCAAATGGGCAGTCACACAGTGTCCCTGTTCAGATCTTGGCTTCTCAAACTTGAAGAGTAGTTCCAACCACACAGCTGTTACACATTTTCTCCCCACATCACCTCCCACCTGTAGCTACAGTAGCAATCACGGCTAAATAGGCTCAAGATAATGTTTATGGGGCTCTTGCCTCAGAATTTAGATTCCAGTTGGAAGAAATAAATCACTGGAACTGATACAAGAGGCACTGTCAGTAGCAGTGGCTTAACGCACTGTGCCACAACTCCAGCACCTAAACATCAGTAATATGCTGAGTGTTCCAAGTCCTCATGAAGGTGTCAGATGGTAGTGTTGGAGCTCAGAGGAGAGTTCTTGGGAGTATAAACTTTGGAACCTCTCCATACAGATGGATTTTATAACTTAAAAAATAATTTCTTTAGAAAGCAAAGTAAGAGAGGGAGAAACCTTCCATTTGCTTGTTCTCTCCCCAATGGACACAACAGCTGGGACAGGGGTTGGACTAGGCCAAAGCTGGGTCTCCCCTATGGGTCATCCTCTGCTACTTTCCCAGGCAAATTAGCAGTCAGCTGGATCAGAAGTAAAAAAAAAAAACAGGCATCACATCAGTGCATAGATGAGATGTGGCATTGCAGTGACAGCCTTATCGTGCCACAACAGTGGTGCCCACAGATGGTGTTTAAACCATGGCGTTAGGGGTGATTTGGAGAAACAGCTCAGATCTGAACTGAAGAAACCAACATTTAGCATAAGAACAAATCTGCAACGGAGGGCTGGAGCAGGCGCTAGCGAAAGGCAAGAGAAGAGTGTTCTGACAAGGGTCTGCTTTCATCATTCTGAATTTGCCCAACAACCAAGACAAAATGATGTGGATGCCAACATGCCATCTTTTTCTGGCTCCCATCTGGGCATTTCTCACCTCACTAGCAAGTCTCAGCTTCAAACCTTAACCTCCCCGAAACTCAGATCTATCCTAAAAATGGACACTGCGAGGGTGGGTGTTTGGTGCGGTGGCATCCACATCCAATAATGCCACTCCTGTATTCAGCCTCCTGGTCCCTGCTACTCATATGAGATAGCCAGATATAGTCCCTGGTTTCTAAGTCCCAGCTGGCTTCAGCTCGGCCCAGCCCCAGCTGTTAGGGGAGCTTTCAGGAGAATAAATTAACAGGTAAAAGTGCTTACTCTTTCTTTCAAATAAAAGAAAAATTTAAAAATGGAGACTGTCGGGGCCCGGCGGCGTGGCCTAGCAGCTAAAGTTCTTGCCTTGAACGCCCCGGAATCCCATATGGGTGCCGGTTCTAATCGCGGCAGCTCCACTTCCCATCCAGCTCCCTGCTTGTGGCCTAGGAAAGCAGTTGAGGACGGCCCAAAGCTTTGGGACACTGCACCCATGTGGGAGACCCGGAAGAGGTTCCTGGTTCCCAACTTTGGATTGGCTCAGCACCGGCCGTTGTGGTCACTTGGGGAGTGAATCGTCGGGTGGAAGATCTTCCTCTCTGTCTATCTGACTTTGTAATAAAAAATAAACAAATATTTTTAAAAAATGGAGACTGTTTCGAGCTGGCATTGTGGCATAGCAAGTTAAGCCTCCACCTGTGATGCCAACATCCCATATGGGCACCAGTTCAAGTCCTAGCTGCTCCACTTCTGCACAAGCTCCCTGCTAATGCACCTGGGAAAGCAGCAGGAACTGGCCCAAATCTTTGGGCCCCTACACCCACGTGGGTAACCCAGATGAAGCGCCTGGCACCTGGCATCAGGCCAGCCCAGTTCCTGCCATTGTGGACATTTGTTATTCTTTCACATAAAATTAAAAAAATCTTTTTACAAAAAGGTGATTTTTCTCCATATCTGACACATATATACACATAATGTGTTGCTATTTATTAATGCCTATTATGTGCCACATGCCATACACAGAATGTACATGTCTCTACTGTGCCCCAAGGCTACCCTGACAGAGATGTAGTGGACTGGGTTTGTTGAGATCTTACCACAAAATCATAAGGCCTCTCTCTTCTCTGAGCCTTTTTTTGTTTTTGTTTTTGTTTTTAATGGAAGGCTGGTGACCTATTACAGTAGCCTAGTGGCTAAAGTCCTCATTCTGCCTGTGCCATGATTCCACATGGATACTGGTTCCAGTTCCAGCTGCCCCACTTCCCATCCAGCTCCCTGCTTATGACTGAGGAAAGCAGTTGAGGATGGTAGAAAGCCTTGGGACCCTGTACCTAGACGGATGGTCCAAAGGGGGCTCCTGGCTTCAGATCAGCTCAGTTCCGGCTGATGGGAACACTTGGGGAGTGAACCAGTGGATGGAAGCTCTTTCTCTCTGTAAATCTGCCTTTCCAATAAAAATAAATAAACATTTAAAAAAAAAAGAAAAAGAAAGGCTGCGAGGCACAGTACATGGTGTTTTGCTTTGTTTGTTGTTCAAGATTTATCCATTTCTTTATTGGAAAGGCAGATCTACAGAAAAAGGAGACAAAAAAAATCTTCTGGACTCAGTGCTATAGCCTAGTGGCTGAAGTCCTCACCTTGAACTTGCTGGGATCCCACATGGGCACCAGTTCTAATCCCAGCAGCCTTACTTCCCATCCAACTCCCTGCTTGTGCCCTGGGAAAGCAGTCAAAGACAGCCTAAAGCCTTGGGGATCCTGCACCCATGTGTGAGACCAGGAAGAAGCTCTTGGCTCCTGGCTTTGGATTGGCTCAGCTCCAGCTGTTACAGCTGCTTGGGGAGTGAATCAACAGATGGAAGATCTTTCTCTGTCTCCTCCTCTCTGTATATCTGACTTTGCAGTAAAAATAAATAAATCTTAAAAAAAATCTTCTACTAGTTCACTCCCAAAATGGACAGAAAGTGGAACAGCTGGGACAGGACGCATCACCCATATGAGATCCTGGCATGTGCAAAGCGAGGATTTAACTACTGAGTTGCCATGCCAGGCCTATTTTCGTCACTATAAAATAATCCATTAGTTTAACTTGTCCATTGTTATGTGTGGTTCACACTGCCTGGTTTTAAACGCCCATGTTCCTTATCAGAATGACCTAACTACCCTGATCCCTCATCCAGCTTGAGTGGGAGCCACTTACTTGGGAAGACCCAGATAAGATCCCCTTCTGTAAAGCGGGCTCACAGCATGAATCCAGACTTTACTCCAATGATCCAAAGAAAACCAGAGCCTCCAGGGCAAATGGTTCTGAGATGATCCAGAGAACACAGGTGACAAAACAGTGTCTTCTAGAAGTGAGGTTTTGCTTCTTGATCCCCCTAGCCCTCCCTTGACCTTGTCAATGTAACAGTGAGGGTGATGTCCCCAGAGAAATAATCGGGGTGGGTTATCATCGCTGACCCCTCTCTAGGAGCAGCACAAAGGGATGGGGACATGTAAGAAGCCTCTGTCATATTTGTGCTGTATGCCTCAGGATGACCTACCCCGGGGTGCACTCCATCTCCGTCCCCCTTGTCCCACCCATCACTGCTGGATGGGGTACAGACACAAGAGCACATCTGTACTAGGGCCATAGGGGTCATTCCCACAAAGCAATTTTTTGTTAAAAATTGAAGGGGATCTCCTCTTCCCTACCCCTACATCCTTGCCTCCCCTCTCTGCTGCCAAAAAAAGAATTCTTTCAGATTAAGTTAAATTTACAAAGCAGAAATTCTTGATTCAACTTGTAGGGATCTTGGCCAAGACACAGCTTGCTCAGCATGATTTTCAGGACACTGCTGGCCCATTCTTCCTCCTTGTCTCCTCTCAGGATTTAGGAGGTTCAGGAGGGGCCTGAGGCCAGGTGGGCTTCCCACCATCCCAGACCCTGTGTCTGGTTCTCCTGCTAGGTATGGGCAGCCTGCAAGAAGGAGAGGTGCTTTTTCGGGCTTGTGTTGTAGGTGTGGGATGTGAGGGACAGAAGGGCAGAAACAGCAACCTGTGCATAGCCATTGTGTTTTATTAGATCTGGTGCACTTCTGATTTTACAAAATATATAGAAGAGCCAAAAAATGCAAAGCAGCCAGTTGGTGTTCTGACAGGAAAAAGGGCCCCCTCGGGGGGTGGGGGATGCCTCGTGTCAGATTCTGGCTGACTGTTGGGAGCTGAATGGGGCAAGCAGGTGTACCGAGGGGTAGCAGCATGGCAGGAGTGCTGATGACCAAGTATGACCCAGGTCCCTTGGTCCCGCCTTTCAGGTGTGTCCTCTGGGTGGACTCACAGGGAACTGAGGAGGAACTGGGTGAAGGGGTGGGGCTGCGCCCAGGATCCTGGAAAATTCTAACCAATATCCCCACACCGCATTCAGACGCAAAGCCTGCCTCCTTCTTCCCCAGCCATCTAAGGGGAGAGGGAAAGGACTTTGACTCAGGCACCTCCCTGATTCACTCCATCCATCCAAAGCGAGAGGACGGGGCGCACGAGAACCTGGGCTTTCACCATCAGGGCAACTGATGAACAGGCAGGGTGGGCTGCAGGTCCAGTAGGTGTCAGCAAGGACATCTCCCACGCTCTTTCTTTCCCCCCTGCCACCCCAACACCCACACAGACAGGAAGGTGGGAGAGGAGAGAATACCAGGGATGTGCCAGAGAGCTGGATTCCAGGCTCTCCTAGGAGACTAAGGAGAGAATGGAAAACTTCTGCAGTGTTTCCAAGAAGATAAGGTCTTCAAAAAGTCCAGAAATTCATATTCTGATGGCTGGGGATAGAAGACCTGTGGCACTCTGAACTGCAGCTGGCCATGCAGGAGAGCTCACCATCTTCCCAGGCTTTTCTGGTTTCTCCTTTAGCCACTTCCTAGGACCTAACAGCTCAAGGCCAAGATTTCCCTCAGTCCTGTCTATATTCTTCACACCACTCCTCAACTCCGCTAGGACTCTCAGGCTAGTGCGAGAGCCAGCTAGTGGAGAACAGAAGATACTCTCTGAGCAAGGAATTTCAGGGGAACCATTAATGGAATTGGTGGGGGGAAGCACCATAGCAGGAGACATTCTGGCTAGTGTCAGTTTCTAGTGAGGGTGGGAGGGGCACCCTAAGAGCTGGGTGTCAGGCAGGAGGGGGTGAAAGCCATTGGGAGTTGGGAACACCCCCTAGAAGCCATCTGCCCACTGTGTGGCCCCCTCCACTCAGGGATCTGGACTAGTTGATCCTCAGGCTCTCGGCTGCCCACAGATTCCAAGGAAGGGCAGGCGAGGATGCGGCCAGAGCTGGGAAGAGAAGGGGCGGTCTGCCTAGACTAGGGTTGGAGGATGGTCCCCGGGCCAACCGAGGCCCTCTCCTGGGCAGCTAGATGACATTATCAAACAGCTGCATGGACCTCATGATGTTCTCATCCTGTGGTCACGGGGTAGGGGAGGCAGGGTGGAGAGAGAAAGGGAGAGAAAGAGCTTGTCAGAGCCAGGGAGACGGGGAGGCAGAGGTGGGGATAGAGGAGGCCCTCCAGGTAGTATGCCTCTCCCAGGTGTGGAGGAACAGGCTTGGGGTGCCGAGGAATGTGTGTGAGCAGTACTCTGTCCAAGGGATCTTCGTCGTATATCACTGAACCAGGCCCTGAGTCTAGACCAGGGAAACCAAGAGGGCGTAGGGCCTGTACCTTTTGACAAGACTCTATGAACTCCTCAATGGTCACCACTCCATCCTTGTTTCTGTCCATCTTCTGCACGAAGGGGGTCCAGCAAGGAGAACAAGAACGGTGACAAGAGGGAAGCAGGCAGAGGGTGGGTCAGATCCCCTGTGGCTTCTAGGCCTCCCAGCCTTCCCCACAGCCTGCCCAGGTCCCGGCACCTGGAAGAAGCTCTCCACGTGCTCCCTTGGGGCCTCCTCACGGAGCGCAGGGTACGTGTACTTGCCCATCATGTCGTAGATGGACTTCATGATGTCAAGCATTTCCTGTTGGGCCAAGAGAAAAGTGGATCCCCCTCAGAGGCTCTGGGCTGCAAGCCAAGAGGCCTGCAGCCCAGGACAGCTTCTGCCCTTCCTGGTGACACATCTGTGGTGTGCATTCCCTTCCAATGGCCCTTGGGCCCCCCACCCCTGGCCCTGCGGGTGGCCCTGCACCTCCTTCGTGATACAGCCATCCTTGTTGAGGTCATACAGGTTGAAGGCCCAGTTCAGCCTGTCATCTACGCTGCCCCGGAGAATCACCGACAGACCAGCCACGAAGTCCTGAGAAGCAGGCAGAGGGAGAAAAGCTGGGTCTAGCGGAGCCCTTCACACAGCCTGAGCTCTTGGATGGGCCTGGGAGCCCCCACATCCCACTCACCTCAAAACTGACCGAGCCGTCATGGTTGGTGTCAAAGGCATTGAAGAGGAAAGTGGCATAGGTGCTAGAGTCTGCAGAGGCGGTACGTAGTCAGTTGGCTGGGGGGCCTTCTGGCCTCTCTGCAGGGTACCCCCTTCCCCTCTCTCAGCTGCTTGCTTCCCTTACCTCCTTGGGGAAAGAACTGGGAGTAAATCTGCTTGAAGTTCTCCTCATTGACAATTCCGCTGGGACACTCCTGTGGGGGTGGGGGGACCAATCTGAGGGCACAGGTAAACCTCCTGTTACCCTGCGCCCTTCCTCAGGGGAATTTTTCAGGAGGGTTCACTGGCTAGGAGGTAAGATCTCCCCAGTGCACACATAAAACACAATGAACCCAGCCGCGGGCCTCCTCCCGCCTGCCCACCCTCGCAGCCACTGGCTGCGAGTCTCGATTAGGCCTCATTCCACTCTGTCCTGCCACGCTTCCATTTCCACTTCCACTCACGTTCTTGAAGCCCCGGTACAGGACCTGCAGCTCCTTGCGCGTGAACTTCGTTTGCTCTTGCAGTTGCTCCAGACCCTCAGGCCGGTGACACACGGTGGACAGTTCAAACTCATCCTCCACGCTGTCTGCGGGGAGCAGTGTGGAGGGGGGAGGGGTGGACGGACAGCCGTGCCTCAGGCTCGGCCCCTGTGCCCTCCCCTTGCAAATCGCCTCCCTCCCTGTCTCATCTCCGATGTGCCAGAAACCAGCCTGCCGGCTCCCCGAACCCTGATCCGAGGACAAGGAGGCCAGGAGAGAAGTCGCTGGTCAGCTACAAGGGTCTGTCCCTTGCCCGGCCCCGGCCCCGCCCACCGGCCCCGCCCGAGCCATGCCCCGCCCAGCTCCGGGCAAGCCCCGCCCCCAGGCAAGTGCCCCTCCCCCCGTCCGTCCGTCACCTGGGTCCAGCGGGCGGGGTCTGTGGGGGCGGAGGGAGGCTGGGGCGGCTAATGCTGAAGGGAGCGAACTGTCACCAAGAAAGCGGAGACCCGAGCACCGCAACACTCCCCCCGCCCGCACACGCATACGAAACGGACACCACGCACTCCTGCTTGCGGGACTCATGCCCTCCCTTTTTCCGAATCTCCCGAGGAATTCCAACCAACGACTCGCCGGACTGCGAGAGCCGAGAGCCCCACGAACCCTGGCGTCTGCAGGAAGGCGGGCTCCGACCTCTCCGCCTGCATCCCGCTTGTTGGGGAGTGCGCCACAGAGAGCGCCGGGTCCGAGACAGACCCCGGGACGGAACAGAGTCGCAGACTACCCCAGCCAAGCCACGCACAGACTCTCACACACTCGCCCACCACGCTGGCTGGCGGCGCCCAAACATCCGGGCGGGTCCTACTTGGTTGTACAGGCCGGGGACGCCCACAGGCTCGCCCTCAAATGACCACGTCCCCACACGCGGCTTCATTGGCGCACAGGTCCAGCGCCGCCCGGGGACCCCACCAGCGCCCATCCGACTCCACGCTGGCCTCGCCTACACACCCACAGATCTGCCCCGGCAAACACACTGGCCACGCCCCGCAGACCACGCCCCGCCCCCGTCCACCCGTGGCCACGCCCCCGCCCACCCTTTGCTGGGCTCGCCCACACACCAGCTGGGCTGCCCCGACACACATGCACTGGTGGCCACGCCCCCACAGCGCCATCCACCCGTGGCCACGCCCCCGCCACCCCGTCCACCCCTGGCCCCTGGCCACGCCCCCGCCCACCTTTTGCCGGGCTCGCCCACACACCAGCGGGGCTGCACCATACACTGGTGGCCACGCCTCCACACGCAGGCCCGCTCCCGCCACTCTGGTCACACCCACAAGGCAGGTCCGGCCATACTTTGGCCACGCCCACACACGAAGGCCCGCCCCCCTAGACTGGCCACGCCCACAGCTCCTGATTCACCCCACCCACCACTTTAGTCACGCCCACACCCGGTCCGGCCCCTTCACACTGTCATTCCCACACGCGCCAGACCCGCTCCACAGCACGCACTCGACCCCGCCCCGGAAGCACAGGAGAGGCACTTGCTTTCACTGACAGAGGGCAGGGCTTGGGGCCCGCAGCAAGGCAGCAGCTTGAGGAACCGCTGCTTCAGCGCTTTTTTAGTGGGCCCTGGAGGGTGGCCTAGGAAAAGAGAAGACCCCAGGAAGGCAGATTAACCTCCGCTGTGCTCTGTGGCTTTCCCTCTCCCCTCCAGTTAAAAACCCACCCCAGCTGGGAGCGAGGCTAGGAAAGGAATAAGGTGGGGAGGGAAGGAATGGTGAGGGGGATATGGAGGTGCAGGTGCGGTGGGAAGGGGGCAGTGATGGGAAGCACGGTGGGTCTCACGGGTATGGGTACTTCGTCTAAAGGGGAGTGGCTAGGCAGCAAGGGGTAGGGGGAGTGGCTAACCCTTGGTTTGGGGTGTGCTGGGCAGCTCAGGGTGAAACCAGGTGAAAGGTTGCTTGGGTAGTAACATCTGTCTCTGACACACACCCCCCACACAGGATGGCAGGGATGTACAGCAACGTACAGAATGAGAAATCACAAACTGATGGATGCCTGTGACAGCAGCTTGATACCAGTAACTCACCTGCTGGTCTAATGAGCATGCTCCAACACACACACACACGCACCACAAATACACACCTGACGTAAGTAAAACACGTTATAAAGATGGAGACCCACAATGACCGGGAACATCAGAGATTGCATCAAGGTGACAGTGCCACATACCATACCCCATTGTGACCAGGTCCTCTCACAGCACCCCAGTATCTGAGGCTGCACCTCCTCCCACCAGGCTTCATTTGTTTTGCATATATCCATATTTCTTTCTCACAACCTCTCATGCCAAGGCACCTGTAATCTTCGTGCCAGGAGAATAGGGTTGCTCAGGAGCTGTTCCGTCCACCCAGACTGTGTGGTCTTTCCTCTGCCCTTCCTGGTTCTTTGAAGGTGAAATGAGTGCAAACATGGAGGCAATTGAGATCTTGGAGACAAAGCCTCCAGTGTACCAGAGGGCTATCTGGTGGCCGGTGATCAGAGCTCCTCCTCCCCTCTCCTACAGCTCTAATTGCACCCGGGAGAGCTCCTGTGTTGTGTCTATGGGTATTACAGCTGCAGCCGCTACAACCATTTCCAGACTCCTGGGACAGAGCCCAGTAGACCTAACCAGGCTGCTAAAGTTGGCCTCAGTTCATTCTTACCTTTAGTTATAGGTTATAGGTGCACCCCAGCTTCCAGCTTCCCCACTCACAGCTTCCTCTCAACCCAGACCCTGAGGTAATTGAAGGAGGTACCACCCTCTTTCTCCCAACACCTTCTCACCTTCTCCCATTCCATCAGGCACTATGGGAGGAGGTGGTGGGCTGGACAGGGGATCAATGTGGCCTGGCCCTTGGCCCAGGGCTCCATTAGCCTGGACTTTGGTTTCCCGAAGCCGGATTGCACTTGAGGCCTCTGAGGGTTGTAGACACCTAGCTGGGGGAGGGGTGGAAATCCTCCTCTCTCTGCTTCCACCACAGGTCCCTGCCTGCTCCTAAGCCTCAGTTTCTTCTAGGGTATTCTGAAGGTGGGAAGAGAAAGGGAATGCCTTTAGCCTGCAGGTCCATGACCGGTCCATCTTCTCACCTAACAGACTAAAGGATGGCAAGTTAGAGCCCAACTGACTTCATCTTTTCCAGATTGGATGGGCACAAACTCAGCTCAGTCTCCCCAGTTCCAACTCCACTATCTAAGCACAAAAATGCAGCAGGTGATGCGGGCAGGGCGTCTAGGAGTTGTCTGCTCTTATTAACTCTGGAACAGGTAATTCATGAACCTTCCTCCTGCCCCCAGCTTCTTCCACATCCTTTCAGTTCTCCTAGGTGTCATCTCTGAAGCCCCGGCCATGGATCTTGCCTGCTGTCCTGTCCCTGGTACCGCTGAGGAGCGGCCTTGCCATGAGCAGCATGGTTCTTGTCTGAAGAGACGGACAATGCCCAAGCTCTCCAGGGAGATGTGCCCCTCTCACCTCCAATAGCGTCCCCGCGCTGACTTTGGAGTGGGATGGGGAACTGGTCTTGGGTCTCAAAATCTAGGACCTGGATCATCTGGGGAGTTTGCAGAGGCAATAGGGGAGACAGGAGGCCTGGAAAGCAGGGTTCCTAAACTGATGCCTACCTCACTCCCCAGCTGGAGTCGAGCTGTAAATGTCCTCCTTGGAGGTTCTCACTGCTGCCCCTCCAGAGCTCACCTTGGTTCCCAAGTCTGGGGTGTGGAGCTGAAATAGCCTGAGGAAGCCTGGGAACAGCCACAGAGCCCCTCCTCTTTGACCACTGTCACAAAGCCCCAGACACTTGCAGTCACATCCCTGTCAGAGTAGTTGGCTCACAGAGGCACACACGGTGTCCTCTGTCGCATGAACACAGGCACACCGTACCCCCATGCACTGCATCCCCCATACACTCTGAAACCTGCACTGGCACGGATGGAGGCTAACAGAGTCCTCAGCTCTAAAAGGACCTCCCCAGAAACTGAGTGTGAGCTCAGGCTCCCTGGAATCTCCCTCTGCCCTCCAGAGCCCCCTTGTATCTCCCAGATCGCTTCACCCCCTCAGTGCCACACTGCACCCATTATCACCTCTCCAGAAGTCCTGTGCTCCAGTCCCTCCTCCCTCACCCCAACCACTGTCTGCCTGAGGGCTCGCTCCCTCCCCACAGTACATCCTTGCTCACTTCCCCAGAGGCCAATCCCATCACTAACCTGTTCCCCCTGACCCCAGGAGCCAGTGCATTCCCCTACCCAGTGCTGCCAGTGGCCCAGACACCTGGGTTACCTTCCAAGGAGACAGGCTCAAAGAGGCCGAACTGTTCCAGGACCTTCACAAACAGACCAAGGACCACGAGCACAGCGACCATCTCCAGCCCTTCCAGGTTCATGGTTGGTCCAGGGCATGGCCCAGCCACTGCTGCCCGGTGGCCTCTCTGCACCTCCCCTCAGCTTCCCAGCCAGAGAAAGATGCCCGCAATCTCCCTCCCTTCTCCCTCCCTCTTCCCCTCTCACTCCGCCTCTGCCCCACCAGCCTCCCAGCCACAGCTGCCGCCTCTTCCTCTCCATGGAGCCACCACAGCCTCTGCACTGGGCAGCACCTCAAGAACCTCTGGCAGGAAGGCTAGGGGACAGGATAGAGGAGGTAGGGAGAAGTGTGTGTGGGGAGGGGACCTGCCTCTGTCCACAGGGCAACTGCCAATGACTGCTGTGTGCAAAGAGAAGGGGCAGAGGGAGGAGCTGTGCTTGGGGAATGGGCAGGCACAGAAGGGCAGGATGGATGCCATGGGGAGTGTGGAGCCCACGTGAGGTGTACCTGTGCAAGTAGGTGTGTTGTATGGGGCAGGAGGCAGGCTGGCACTGGATGTTCCCTGTGAATGTGTTGCTTTCACTGTGAACACGTCTCCTTGTGTGTGTACGCACATGTGCATTTACCTGTAACTCTAGCCTGATGCACTGTCACACAGGTGTGTGCTGGATGTGTAGCCATGCCTTCCCACCTTCATATCACTGGATGCATGTGGTGTGAGTGTGGCAGGATGTCAGAGGATCTCGGAGTGGGTAGGAAGGGTTCTAGCAGGGCTGTGGGCTGGGGGTCTGAGTTGAACCATAGAATTCGGAGTATGGGCCTGAAGATGCGTACCTGCTCCTGCACAGACTCGCCTGAGAAGGTAAGGGGGGAGAAGGTGGCAACCTCTCCTGGAGCAGGAGAACCCCGGCCAGCAAAAATCAATGGCAGTTGCCATGGAGATGGGGAGGTGGGGGGTAGTCTCTTCCCACAGGCCACAGACAGTGACACTGAGGCCCCAGGGAGGGAGGCAAGGTTTATTACCTTCTTGGGAGGGGACTTATTTGTAGCTGCCTTTGGGATTAAGAGAACCCAGCTGCTTCGGAGAGAAGGGGGGACTGTGCTGTTCCCTCTTTCTCGTTGGGACGTCATCTAAGAGTCCTGCCTGCTTCTCAGGAACTTTCACTGAACACACAGGGCAGCCAGGGCGGAGGGAATCAGACCTGTCCCCAGCCCTGAGAGAGCCCCTTCCCCTTCCTAGCCCCCTTTTGCTGCTGCTGGTGGTGTGTGTATGCGTGTGCACACATGCATGTGCGTATGTAGGGGTCAGAAGGGTGTGTGCAGGGGTGTGGAGAGGGTGTGTGTAGAGATGGGGAGGATGTGTATAGGGGTGGGGAGGGTGTGGAGAGCGGTCTGTAAAGCCCGTGAGCACAAGCCAGCCACAGAGTTAACACCATGATCACTGCCTCTTACTGCAGATCCACTGTCATGGCATGTTCACTGTGTGCTCTGACATTTCACACTGCATTTCCATAACACACTGACAAAGGCCAAGCTAACTGTCTCGCCTTATAGGTGGGGCGATGAAGGCAAAAGGAAGCTGGGGAAATCACCAAGAATGGAGCGTCCACTTAACCCAATCTTGGCTCGGAACCTATGCTGTAAGCCACCATGTCACCCTGGCTCCTTTCTTAGGAAATTTGCTCACCAGAAGGCCCAGTCTCGGGGGACTGGCCCAAGAGGGAGCCCTCTCTCCCACCCAGTTCTGGGATGAAAGTAGCCAGACTCCAATGCTGGGGTTGAAGTCCACTGACTTGCAGTTCTGTAGGGCCACCACCTGGGGTCAGCCGTATACCTGGGTACACCAGAAGCTACCCCTTCCCTCTCCCCAAGGCTCCAGATACTCCCGGGAGTTGGGGGAATGGATAGTGCTGGTAGGCTTGGTCTTAGGTTTGTCCCTCACTCAACCATGGGGCTTTCAAGGCTTGCTGGTGGTTTCTCACACCATAGAAGTTACTGTTTAGACAGATGAAACCAACAAGTAGCTCTCTACAACTTTCCCAATCCCACTGCTGGTACTGAATACCCTTGCCCCATGCTTGCCAGTAGATCCCTCTTTTCCAGCCACCATGGCCTCCTCACTGTCCCCCAAACCCATCCCATCATCCCCTCTCTATGCCCTGGCTCCCAGCATGCCTTCTGCTGTGACGCCCCCTCTCTCCACCCCACTTGTGTTCTCCCCAACGGTTCTTGCTGATCCCTTAGAGGTAGCTTTCATGAGTTCATGAACACCAGCCTTCAACCACCTACCAGTTACTGCAGTGCTCACTGGGTTCCATGTTGATCACTCAAAACTCAGCACGTTAGTGTTAGTGTTATTGGTGGGAAGAGTGAAAGGAGGCAGTGTGGCATGGTAGATAACAGCATGGGTTAGGGTACAATACTCTCTGGGTTCCAATCCCAATCCCAGCTTTGCAACTTGCATTGAACTTGGTGAGTTCTTCATTCCTGTGCACCTCGGTCTCCCACCTCATCTGGTTGCTGGGACAAGCAAATGAATGAACACAGAGAAATAATACCTACAAAGCCAGCATTGTGGCATAGTGGGTAAAGCCCCCACTTAAGACCCTCACAATCTATATTAGAAGGCCAATTCCAATCTTAACTACCCTTCCTCTGATCCAGCTTCCTGCTAATATGCTTTGGAATTAGCTGTTGATGGCTCAAGTACTTGAATCCCTACCACTCACATGGGAGACCCAGATGAAATTCATGACTCCTGGCTTCCATGTGGCCCAACCCTGGCCAGCAGGGCCATTCGGGGAATGAACCAGCAGATGAAAGATTTCTGTTATTTTTTCAGATAAAATGGGCCTGGGTAATCACAGAATATGCATTACCATTATTAATAACACAACATTCTCTTTACATTCCTACTGCTCTGAATGATTCACAACACATTTGCTCAAATATTATTCTCCTGGTGGCTTCTTATGACAATCCCAGGAGGCAGGAGAGAACAGTATTGTGTTCATTTCAACAAGGCCCAGAGAGGTGCAAGGGCTTGATCAAAATCATGTGCTTAAGAGGGGCTGCGGCAGAGTCATGAAACCAGCTCTCTCTGGATCACTCCTTAATCCGAAAAAACAGATTCCAATCTGCAAGACAGAAAAGATGGCTAAAAATCTAAACCCCTGCAAGTGGAAGTGGCAGGCTCCAGGCATGCCATGGAATAGGTGAGTTCTGCCACAAAGTTTGGAGCTTCCTGGCTACGAACAGAGCCACACTGAGATAATGAAGGGCTGATTCATTTAAAAATGTTTGTGCTGGGCCGAGAGCGATAGCATAGTGGTTAAAGTCCTCGCCTTGCACGCGCTGGGATCCCATATGGGCACTGGTTCTAATCCCGGCGGCCCTGCCTCCATCCAGCTCCCTGCTTGTGGCCTGGGAAAGCAGTCAAGGACAGCCCAAAGCTTTGGGACCCTGCACCCATGTAGGAGACCAGGAAGAGTCTCCAGGTTCCCGGCTTCGGATTGGCTCAGCTCCAGCCGTTGCGCTCACTTGGGGAGTGAACCATTGGATGGGAGAGCTTCGTCTCTGTCTCTCCTCCTCTCTGTATATCCGCGTTTCCAATAAAAATTAGTAAATCTTTTACAAAAATAGTTTGTGCTGGGCCTGGCACATTAGCCTAGCAGCTAAAGTCCTCACCTTGCATGCGCTGGGATCCCATTTAAGTGCTAGTTCTAATCCCAGCGGCCCTGCTTCCCATCCAGCTTCCCAAAGCCTGGGATCCTGTACCTGCGTGGGAGACCTGGAAGAGGCTCCTGGCTTCGGATCGGCTCGGCTCCGGCTGTTGCAGTCACTTGGGGAATGAATTAGTGGATGGAAGATCTTCCTTTCTGTCTCTCCTCCTCTCGGCAAATCTGACTTTCCAACAAAAATAAATAAATCTTAAAAAAAAAAGTTTGTGCTTACTATGAGATAAGACCTGCTCTAGGGAGATCATCAAATGAGCTATAGTAAAATCTAACTGGCAGGCCGAGGAAAGCATAAGGCAATTATTAAAAAAAAAAAAAAAAAGAAAGAAAAAATAGGATTTATTACTTTGAAAACAAGAGCAAAACAAAAACAAAATAAAAAGGAATAATAATAATAATTAAAAAAAAAAAAAAGAAAGAAAAGCAGAGCAAAAAACAGAGAGGAGAGAAAATTTCCACTTACTGGCTTACTCCTCAAACGGCTGCAACAGCCACAGAAGGGCCAGACCAAACCCAGGAGCCAAGAAACCCAACAAGTCTCCTATGTGGGTGACAGAGGCTCAGGCACCTGGGCTGTCCTCCATTGCTTTCCCAGGTCCGTCAGCAGGAAGCTGGATTGGAAGCAGAGCAGCTGAGAACTGATTCTCTGATGTGGTTACTGGATACAGGATGCCAGTGTTGTAAGTTGAAGCTTAACCTTCTGTGTCCCCATGCCAACTCCCAATTAGGGTAATTTACTGATTTGTTCTTAAAAAAAAAAAAAAAGATTTATTTATTTTCATTGCAAAGTCAGACATACAGAGAGGAGAGACAGACAGGAAGATCTTCCGTCCGATGATTCACTCCCCAAGTAACCGCTACGGCTGGTGCTGTGCCGATCTGAAGCCAGGAGCCTGGAGCTTTTCTCCAGGTCTCCCATGCAGGTGCAGGGTCCCAAGGCTTTGGGTCATCCTCAGCTGCTTTCCCAGGCCACAAGCAGGGAGCTGGATGGGAAGTGGAGCTACCAGGATTAGAACCAGCGCTCATATGGAATCCTGGTGTGTTCAAGGCGAGGACTTTAGCCACTAGGCCACCGTGCTGGGGCCTGGATTTGTTTTTGATGCTTGCCTAAGAGATCAACAGTCCACTTTAACCAAGGGATCAACATTTATCAGTACATTTGGTGTCCCTGGTACTGTACATGTATTCTTTGCCCTCGTAATAAATCTGAGAAAGAGGGTTTAATTTTTCTTTTTCCTTTTTTTGTACTGATGTGGCCAGAGAGGTAGAATATCCAAATGCGTATTGCAGATGCAAGAATGGAGGATTTGATAGTAGTTTCCCCAAGATAGCAGATGACTTGTGGATAAAGAATGACTTTACCCAGAGCCAATGATCTGCCAGCTCTCCCAGGCTGTTCCTCCCATCTGTGTGGCTTGGCAAGGAGTGCTGGGTAACCATGGCTTACTTTAAGTTGGGGAAGATGGATTCAAGTAAGAAAGGCTGAGTGCCCCCAGAACTCTGAATGCCAAGCCAGATATATTGGACTGAACGTCGTACCACAGCAATAACCCTCCACCCCTGTTCTCTGCTGTAGATAGACTTGCAAACCTGCAGCCAGCAGCTTCCTCCTGGACCCTCCTTTTCCTCTCACATCCCTCCAGAGTTCTTAAAGACCTGCCCCAGCCTCCCAGGGACTCAGGCCTTAGGTGGGAGGCAGGGTCTACAGAAGTCAAGGAATGAGCCCTTTCCAGCAAGACCTGGAGGAGACCTGACCTATGCAAATCTGTCCCGCCCCCTCTGCCAGAGCATCCCAGTGCTCCGGGCTCACCACTTTGCCTGCTAGAGTGAAACCCCATGGAAGCCCTTTAGGCAAAACTCAGGGGACACCACCTTGCCCACAGCCCCTCTCACAGGTTCACACTGCCACCACACTGCCTTGTGGGGGTTCTGTCCCTTCTTTGCCCCACTCCCTGCTCTGCCCGTATCACCCCCGCACTCGCACCATTACTCAGCCATGAAAAGCCCAAGTCCCTCAGACCCCTATAATCCCAGTGAGGCCGAACAATGCTGCAGCCCCTGGCTGCATGCAGTGATTAATGACTTCCCTAGACGCTGGCACTATTTTGGGTGCTGGAAGTCACGCCTGAAATGATTGAGAGCTAGCCCTGCCTGCCTCTAGCCATCTGTCACTGGGGACAGGCCCAAGCAAGGGGTTTGGGGACGCATGTTCCCCATGAGACTTTTAAACCCATTTTCAGCACAGCATCATCTCCCTTCCTTCTACACATGCACAGGATAAGGAGAGGCCACAGGTTCCACCAATGCTCCAGGGCATTGGACACAACTGGAGACAGCAAGGAAACTACAGAGCCCAGAATGCCACAGGCAAGGCAGTTTTAGGCCCCAGGAGGGCAGGTGGGAAGTAGATGCTGGGTCCTGTGGGTTTTGCCCAGTGGCCCTAAGAAATTCCAAATGGAGTTACACAAACCTCAGCAGTGCCATAGAATGCCCATAATGCACATTTCATGTGTTCCCACAAATCTCACACCAGGGTCCAGCCCCACAATGGCCACACAGCTCACACAAATGGGGAATCAGGAGCCCCCAGCCCTCAAGCACAGAACACAGAGGACTAGTCTATGCCATGGAATGCCAGGGTCATGCAACCCCCAAAACATGGGGCCTCATAACAGCCAGGTGACAGCCCTCACCCTGTGCCCTACCCCTCCCGGCCTGTCCACCAGACCCGAGCTGAGCTCCCACCTGCCCAGCCCCATCTTGGGGTCCTTTCTTGACCCTGACCTGTCTATCCCCCTGAGACATCCTGATGCCAAATAGTGCCGAATTCAGCAGAGACATTCCTGGCTCTGCCCAGCTTCCTCCTTTCATGGGGAGAGAGGAGCCCTGGCCCTAACTTAAGCCCCCTCCTCCACCAGGGTGGAGCCCTGAGATGTCCCCTCTCCTCTTCACTCTGAAGCGTCCATCTCTAGCCCTTGCTGGGCTTCAGGAGGGGATGGATCTTGCCCTCTGGACCAGGTTCTTGAAGAGCACCTGCTCCTCCACCTGAGGGTGGGGGCTTCCCTTCCTGGTCCCACTTCAGGCACTTCCTCAGGAGTGCCGCCCCTCCCCTCCCTTACTCATACCTGGCGACAGTGACCCAGTCACCAGCTGGTAGAGGGATCGCGCTGCCTGCCCCAAAGGGCTCCGGCACCTGCGGGGGCAGCGGTTCATGGTCGGGCTGGGCGCTCTGTGGCCAAGCTCCGCCCACAAGGCCGGTCACAGAGCTCAGGTCCCCGCCCCGCGGAGTGAGCCTGGAGTGGAAGGACCCGCCCTCCCGCCTCTCCTTTCACAGATGCACAAGGGGGACTCCCCCAGACCCTGACACACTCGCCCCCAAAGTTTCTGGAGCGGTGTGAGGTGGGAGGCGCGGGTGGGGCGTGAGAGGGGAGTGTTGTCTGGGTTTCTGGCGGGAAGCGGGGAACATATGGGATTTGAAAACAGATCTAGAAGGGAAATGGACCTTTTCTATTTATCGCTCCCTTTCCGCCCTTCCACCTTCTGTCGCACCCCTGCAGCCACTTTCCTCCCCGGCTGGTTTTTGTAGCCACGGGGTAAGAGGACAAGGTTGTCATGGCAACTCCCCACACTTCCACAGTTAGGGAACCAATGGGAGAAGGAGCAGGAGGGAGGAGAGAGGGCGGTGAGGGTGTTGGGGTGGCAACGAAGAGGCGGCCGCAGTGGGCCCCCCTGGTAACCTGGCTCCTGATCCGTTTCTCCTGTTGATCCGCGTCCCTTTGTCTCGGGCCCGCAGGCCTTCAGGCTCTGTGTTACACACCAGTGGGCCGCTCCCTTTATTCCCCAAGCAATTCCCCAGGCCCGGAGTCAAGGCTTTCAGGAGCCTCTAATGCCTCCAAACCTCAGGAAAGCCTGCAGGAGAGATGGGGTCCCATTCCTTCAGCTGGGATCCCGTTCTTTCGGGTTTACAATCCTAAACCGAAGGGGCGGGAGTCGTCATCCAACTCCACCAGAATCTTCCCACTTGACTGCGGGCGAGACTGTCCCCAAGTCAGGATCAGCTCCGCATGCGTGGTCGCTCAAAGCCACACGGGGGCGCCGCAGTCCCGAAAACCACGCCGAGCGGGAGCGACCAGGCCACGGGCGAGACCAGCCCCGGACCCGAGCTCAGGCCTGGGCAGCCGGGTCCTGCTTCGCTCCCGTCTTCAGTCTTTTCCCCGTTAGGCTAGGGCAGTCTCTGCTCGCAGCCTTTTCCCACTGTCCCACGCAGCGGCCCTTCTGGGTCAGGCCTACCTGAGGGGTTAACTAGCTGAGGGGAGCGGGTAGAGCTTTTTTTTTTTGCTCTTTCCCGGAAAAATCCTCACAGCTGTTTTGAACTTGGAGTGGCAGTGGGAGAAGGAAGGCAGGCGTGGTGGGGGTGGGGTGGCCCAAGATGTTCTAAGTGTAACTTGGAGCTGCCGTTTCCTCGTCAGCCTTGGTGGACCTGGTGACCACCCCGCCCCCACTTTGGGTCTCACGCCTGAGGGAAAGGCTCCGGAGCCAGGGTGCGCGCTTCAGCACCGTGGACAACGACTCCGCTTTCGGCGTCACCGGTGGGCGCCTTGGGAAAGCGCTCAGCATCCCTACCTGCATCCTGGGGCCCAACGCATCCCGGGCCGCCCAAGACTGTCCTCGCTGGGGGAGGAGACCCTCCCCCTTCCTCCCATCCCCCCCACTCCCACACGTCCTGCTTTTACTTTTCAAGTCCTGCGTGGAAGCTCTCCACAGCGCCGCCGCCTCACCTTCTCTAGTTTTCCCTTGGGCGGTTGTGTGTGAGACAGGCAGGCTGGCTGGTGGGTAAGCTGGCTGGCAGGCAGCCGTATCCCCCATTTTACAGATAAGAAAAGTTACATCCAGAGGGTCTCCAGTTGGTATCTGTTCATTCCTGGCTGACCTGAAGCTCTGCACATTTAGATTACAGGTGCTCCTCTCCCCAGCTCCCTTTCTGATTCAAGTGGGGAAAAGGATGACTTCACTCAAGGAGAGACTCCATTAAGGTAGGAAGTAAACACTGACTAATGTGGTGTTAACAGGGGTCCCAGGGCCCTCCCTGATCTCAGGGGATCCTGAGCTGGGGGAAGAGTCCTGCCTTTGGATGGACTCCTTCTGGGTCTGGCACACCTGGGGCCGGTAGGAATGGCCCTTGCAGGGGTTCTCAGCAAGGCAGTGAGGGCCTGGGGGTCAGATAATGGAGGAGACACTTGGGCTCCAGGCTCCATACATCCCGGCTGAATCACACCTGCATCCCCACACCTGACAGCCTCCTCCTGTCTTCAACCTTAACCTCTTCAGGAAGGACAAAGATCAGGGACCTGGCTCTGTCAGCTGGCAGAGAGGGGGCTTTCTCCTCGGGCTCTGTTGAAGTTCTTATGCAGGCTGCACAAAGAGAGGCACCCACAAGGGGAAATGCAAACAGTGACGCAGTCACCCACACAAACAGGTCTGCCCACCAGACCCAGGGGTAAGCCCAGGCTCTAAGAGCAGGGCCTCACAGGCCTTCCCAATGTGGCAACAAGAGGGTACCTACGCAGCAGGGTGGTTCAGAAGGCCATATGGTGTGTCCCAGACCTAGGACTGCTGTTTCTGGCTGTGAAAGGGGAGGCAAGAAGGAGGCTGTGTCTGCCTTCCTGGGGGTCTAGGCAAAGTTCTGGAAAGACTGTGAGGGGTGAGGAAGCTTTCCCCTTCAGAACAATCTAAGTCATTTGTTTTGGGTGGGGGAGGAGGTCTGAGCTCAATACTAAACAAAAGCTCTTCTGTTGCCCACATCTGGGACTCTGGCTGGCTGGCTGGGCACCAGGGCTTGTGGGGTCCACATGGGCTATCAGTGGAGAACTTGGGGAAGCAGAGGGGAGTACCAAAGAGTTCCACTTGCCAGGAAGCCAGAGGCAGCCAGGACAGGAAACATCAGGGACATTCACCAAGCCCCCCCCCCCCCACCGCAAGCACTGTCATGGGAAAGTACACACTCAGCATTGCACACTCCTAGAACATTCTCACACACAACATGATCCAAGCTATCTCTCTCAATGCTCACCCCATGAGGCTCTCCGAGTTTCACAAAGTGACACACAAAGTGAAGCCCTGGACCATCTCAGGAACTGCACACCTGCTTCAGACAGAACCATACTCCAGGCTCATAGCTCACATGCCATTGAGACACATGGTCAGAACTACTTTGTGGGCTCCACTAGCTGACAAGACACACAGCCACCCTGCCACACAATCACACTGGTCCTGGCTGTCACCAAGCCCAGGGCACTTGGCACCCAGCTGTGGAGGCGCACACAGAGACACACACAAGAATGACAGGTGCTCACGAACGTAACACCTCCCACTCAAGACACTCTCCCATCCCTGTGTCACACACACCCACACCTGCTGCCTCCTTACACCTGCCCTACCTGCACCTCCCCCACATCCCTCTGGTGACCCAAAGGTTTGAACCCATGTCTTGCTTCCCATACAGCGGAAGGGAGTGGGGACTGCCTGGGGACGGGGAAGAGGGTGGATAGGGGCCAGGTCAGGGTTAGGAAGGTAGAAGGGTCCGGGGCATCTACCCTCTCTCCTGTGACTCCCACGCCATTGACTTACCAGTGAGCTGGTCGTAGGAGCCGTCCAGGTCTCTGGAATCCGACAAACTCTCCTTGCGGCCCTGGCCCCGCATGGCCCCCGGCGCCCCCCTCCCGTCTGGGTCGTGGGAGGGGGCGCCGGGTGGCCGGGATAGCGCGCTCACACGGCGCCCCCTGGTGGCGTAGCGTGGGGTAGGGGCTGGGAGTCTGGGAGAGTTGGGGTTGGGGTCGGGGTGCGGGCCTGTTCAGGAGGCCCTGGGACAGAAGCAGGAGGCTTAGGCAGCAGGTGAGCGCAGAGCCGGAGGCACAGCTGAGCTGAGTGCGGAGCCAGAGCTGAGCCGCCTCTCCTCCGCCCCCTCCTCGCGGCTGTCACCGCCGCCTCCCCCCTTTGGCGCTGCCGGGATTGGCTCCCCCTACCCCCGCCCCCCACCCTCTGCAGCTCGGGGGAGGCACTCGGTGACTGGGTGAACTGGAAAGTGCGAGAGGGAGAGTAGCTCTTCGGCAGTACTATCTCCTATCTCCCACGGGGCTAGGCGGAAAGGGAGCGTGCTCAGGAGGGGGGGCGTCGCAGTAAGGACCCCTGGAAAGAAACCCCGCCCCCTTCCCCCACCCTGTGGAGGCACGGCGCCCAGGGTGCCTCAGGCAGCCCCGGTTCTTGTGTTTCTCCACATGGCATCTGCCTGTGTGGTCGCTGCCACTTCCCCTGCCGAGGCCGGCTGGAGATGCAAAACCGCTAGGCGCACAATTTTCTCCCCTCCTAGGTTTCAGAAGGCCCCTGTGAGTGGGCCCGTTCCCTCTTAGGTGTCTTCTTCCGGTTCTAACACGCCACACTAGGCCAGGTGAGAAGACGCAGAAATGAGGAGTGGCCTCAGGCCAGTGTCTCCAGACTCTCTGGCTTTCCCCCAGCCCCTTTCAACTTTTCTGCCCTGTTCTCTCTGCGGCCAGTCCTGTCCTGTATTCCCAGCTTCCTAGAAACAGGCTGGAAAAGCAACCGAGGTTTGGGATCCTGACTAGGGACAGGGTGGGAAAGAAACACCCCAGCTGAGGCCCTCTGCTTAGGGGCAGCTCTCTCCCAAGGCAGGGTTGGCACAGGCCTGGGCTCCCTGGGGCTCTCATGCTGGCTTTTCCCAGGATGCTTTATGGGCTCATGGCTGAGGAGCCCCATTCTGGGCAGCAGTAAAGGGGTGTGTGGGGGGTGGAGGAGTGGCCTGTAAAGCCAAAAGCTTCAGCTAAAGTGCCCCCAGCATGTTTAATCTCTTCCACTGGACTTCATTTCCAGTCAATTGATTCAATCAACCCAGCCGGGACTGTGGCAGGAGCTGCAGCCGAAGAGAGAGAGACTAACAGCAGTGAAGGAAGACACTGGCTCTGCCCAAGCACCAGGCAGTCCTGGCATAGAGGCAGGGGGCACTGGCAGAGCATGGGAACCCTTCTGAGGGTGATTTCCAGGACACAGATTGCTGTTTGGAAACTGGAAAAGGTGTGTGTGAGCTAAAGTTAAGAGAGGTCTTGTGGAGGACGGGGATGCCTAAGCCCTTGACTTGTCCTCATTTTATATAGGAAAGACAGCAGAGATTTGGCAGCAGACAGGCTGGCTGGCCCGAACACCACCCAGTAGGGAGACAAAGGGACCTGCCACCTCCCTCCTCTGACCTAGAGGGCAAAGGAAGCTACCTTACACCTCCCTTAATCCAAAAATCCTCTACAAGAGCCAGGAGACTCAGAGGAGAACCTGTAGGGACAGGCAGGGGTCTTCAGCCAGATGGGACTAACACCTAGAGATGATCATACCTCTGTCTTTGATAAATGAGTCTGGGCAACAGAGATTAAGGGGGATAGGGGTAAACATTAAAAAAGACTGTCCCACACAAATCAATTTTTAATAACTTTGACTTGCTACTGGCCCCAGATGCCATTGCTCTGGGGTTTACCACTGTGGAAAACACTACATGCCCCAAACCGAGCCATCCATCTAGCAGTCACGGGGGAGCCAACCCACGATCTCTCAGGAACCTACTTCCCACATGACAGCCTGTAGCTGCGTCCTCCGGAATCAGCATGTAACTGCTCAGTACTGAACTCCACAATTCCCATGGAGAGCAAGGATGCAAAGAGATCCAAGGCTTAACTGGGCAGCAGCTGGGAAGTCCTAGACATGCTGCCTGCCACCGTGAGGGCTTTAGAAAAAGTTCTAGGAAGGGAGAGTCTTGCAGCAGCAGGCACAGGGTAGGGAAGGCCTACAGAGGTCCCATGGATGCTTTCCAAGAGAAGAGAAACCACAGGCCAACTTATGAGAGGTTGGACCTGCTCGTGGCTCCACTCAGCTGTGGGTACACAGGATGAGGGTCCCCCATAGGATGCTCACTGGGCTTCTTTCAGAGGGCACCCTGCCTCTAGCAGGTGCTGTTCCTCCCAAGCACCAGACCACAACAGGAACAAACTCCTCCCTAGAGGAAATTCTCAGGCAGGCTGGATGTAAACAACAGCAGGGAAAGGGGGTGGAGAGGTGGAGGGGAGAGCAGCAGAGGCTGTAGCTCCCAGTGGAGGGGGTGGCAGGGGAGGAGGAGGGGCTGTGGTGAAGGGAACTAGCCAAGTAGGCACCTTGAGGGCTCCAGAAAACCTGTCAATGTTTATTTCACACACACTCTAAAGACAGTCTAAACCAGCTTAAAAACGAGGCGCCAAGGTTGTGAGCCTATTGTGCTGATGAGTCAACGGACTAAAGGCAGGGGGAAGCTAACTGCCGGTGCCAAAACTAAAACTCAGAAGGCGGTGGCTGGCTAGCTGAAACCTCCAGTTTCCCAGGAGTCAACTCTGAATTTAGAAGAGAAAAGAAGGTGTCCCATTCCTATTCTACCCTAGGCCTGAACTAAGGATCCTAATGACTGCACAGAGTAGGGCAGGGGGACAGATTTCAAACCCAGCTCAGCCTAGGGCCCAGATGAGACAGACTGTGGGCTCCAGCTGTACCTCAGTCAATCTGCTCTCAGAAGTTGAAGAAAGCAAGTAACCTTTAGAGTGCTGGCATTAGTCTGAGGCCTGCCCAGCTCCAGAACATCAGTAAGCAGCCACAACTTGAATCCCAACTGGAAATGTGAGAGGATGTCCAGGAAGCTCTTCCTGGAAATCCCTGCATTCTTGGAGGCCTCTCCCTTGCCCACCCATTCCTCCCCGAATAAGATATGCCCAGGCTTGTTCCTCCTGGCTCCCGAGGTCCAAGCTCCACTGCAGCGTGGCTTTCACCAAGAGGACTTGGCACCCGTGTTTCTCTCCAGCCGTGGAGGCAGCCCCCTTCTCCCTTTGCTCCCCTCAACCCCGGGGGAGGAGGCCTCATGGGGAAGGGCAATCAGCGGCTGCTCAGGTTGGTGAGGTCTCAGGAGATAGTGGAGAATTCCTTGAGCAGGACTTCCTGGCTGAGTGTGTGGAAGGCCAGGTTTCTCCGGACGTTGGTGCTAATGGATCGAACCTGGCAAAGGAAGAGAGCCAGTTACAAATGGCAGAAGGCAGCAATGGGAAAACAGGGCCCAGAAGGTGAACCGACAGATGCTCCCTTGGGGCATTCTAGCTATATATACATGCGGATAAGCAAATGGCTCCATGAGAGTGGGAAGCAAAGAGGAGCTGCAGACGAGGATGTCCAGTGGATCCGAGAAAAGTCAGCTGAGCTTGGGGGGGGGGGGCGGGAGGAGGGCTGGCCTTGACCCTGTCTCCATCTCACTGTTCTGATAGAGGCTGAGAAGCTAACCTCCTCACTCTTGTTTGAATTTCTCTGCTTTTCCAGCCTGGAAGGAGCACTGAGAGATGCAGCCGTCATCTGGTGCAGATGGCAGGGGCAAGGCGAAGGAGGCCTTCGACCACGAGGAGTCCTAGCTTGGCAGCAGCACTTAAGTCGCTTCCTTTCCTGTACATGTTTTCTCCTTTTTTTTTTAATTTTCTTTCTTTCTAAAGATAATTTTTCAAAAAAAATATTTTTACTGAAAAGGCAGATTTACAGAGAGAAGGAGATACAGAAAGAAGGATCTTCTATCTTCTGGTTTATTCCCCAAGTGGCCACAACAACCACAGCTGAGTCAATCCTAACCCAGGAGCCAGGAACTTCTTCCAGGTCTCCCACTTGGGTGCAGGGTCCCAAGGACCTGTGCCATCCTCCACTGATTTCCAAAGCCACAAGCAGGAAGCTGGATCAGGAAGCGGAGCAACCAGGACATGAACTGGTGCCTATATGGGATGGTGGTGCTTGCAGGAGGAAGATTAGTTAACTGAGCCATTACGCCAGCCCTACTTTTTTTTTTTAAAGACTTATTTATTTGCAAGTTAGAATTCTAGAGAGTGAGTAAGAGAGATCTCCCATCCAGTGGTTTAGTTCCCAGATGGCGACAACAGTCAGAGCTGGGTCAGTCCAAAGGCAGAAGCCAGGAGCTTCTTCAAGTTTCCCACATAGGTGAAGGAAGCCAAAGCACTTGGGTCATCCTTCCCTATGGTATCAGACACATTACCAGGGAGTTGGATTGCAAGTGGAACAGCCAGGACTCTAATTGGTGCAAAAATGGGATGCTGGGACTATAGGCAGAGGCCTTACCCACTGTGCCACAGAGCTGGCCTGGATTTATTTTCAATGTATTTGAATGGTGGAGAGAGAAAAAGAGATATCTTTTATCTGCTGATTTATTTCCCAAATGCCTGCAATAACCAGTGTAGCCTACGTCAAAGTCAGGAGCATGAAGCTCTATCTAGGTCTCCCACATGGGTGGTAGAAACCCACACACCTGAGCCATTACAACTGCTTCCCATGGTGCACATTAACAGAATTCTGGATTGGAAACAGAGGAACCAGACATATCCCAAGCGGGCCAGGACTCAAACCAGGGTGTCCCAAGTGGTGACTTAATTGCTGCACTAAATCCTTGGCCCAGCATCAAGATTTCTTAACTCCTGGTTTAGTGTCCTTTCCATACCAAGTAGGCCTGCTGACTTGAGAGGCAAGTCCTATGTGCAGCCTTGCTGTATCTTGCCACTCTGTTTGCACTCCTCCTATTCACACACCCAGAACCTTGCAAAAGTATTGCCTGTGTTGGCAGTGGGGGAAGAAGAGTGACCTGTCCAGGAGGGATCAGAGGACTAAACTCCCTAACGCTAATGGAGTTCCAGGAAGAACCAGCAGATTCTGCCAGGAGCTCCAGCCAAGGGAACAATGTAAGAGACACAGGGCTGGGAAGAGGGCAAGCACGTGTGTCTGGCCAGGATCTCAAAGTCCTGGGGGCTTTCGCTCAGCTTCTGCTCAGCTGAAGGAGCCTTAATGAAGTCATCAGGTAGGAAACAGAAGAAAGGTCAGTATGGAAAACAGCAGGGAAGTCAAGTTCATTAGCTCCAAACTGGACCAGAATCTTGTTGCTCCCTGAGTCTAAGGAACAAATGTTAAGTAGAACTTGGTAAGGCAGAGCTAAGTGCCACAGAGTTGAGGCATAGCATCATTGATTGCCTCCTTCACAATCCTCCTCATCTCCCAATACCTATTTTCTTAGTTAACTGTTCCCTTTGGTAACACCCCCCGCCCCACCTTTCATCATTGTCAAGACTTGCCAACTGGGGCCAGCATTGTGGCATTGCATGTAAAGCTGTTGCCTGCAATACCAGCATTCATACAGGTGCCAGTTCATGTTACTGCTATTCCATTTCTGATCCAGCTCCCTGGGAAAAAGCAGCAGCAGATGAGCCCCTGACATCCACGTGAAAGATCTAGAAGAGGCTCCTCGCTCTTGGCTTTGGCCTGGCCCAGCGCTGGCTGCTGCAGATCAGGAGTGAAACCAGAGGATAGAAAATCTATCTTTCACTTCAACTTTGAAGACAAATATTTTTATAAATATAAAAAAAAGAAAGAAAAAGAGCTGCCTATTATCCCATCAAAATGCTGCACTATGCTATGTCCTCCTCACAGTAGTGTTTTTCTTGCTCCAAACTTACTCCAAGCCTGTCTTTTTCCCCTGAAACTTTGAGAAATATGTCAAGGTCCCAGGTAGGCTGTGGTTAGCACAAGACATAATCTAAAATCCAACACCGTTTCCCTCATTTTGGTATAGAGAATTAAAAAGTGGGCTGATGCAAGTTCTGTCCCAGTAGAGGCAGGCTGGGGCATCTAGGAAGGGAAAACCAAGGCCTGTGTCCTGGTCTCAGTCAGTGACCAGGACGTTTGTGCAAACAAGGCAGGCAGGGTGGCAGGGCTCCAGGAGCTGAGCAGAGGGCAGGAAAGCGACCCCTGGCAGGGAGAGACAAGATTTGTGAAGCTGGCCCGGTGGCGTGGCCTAGTGGCTAAAGTCCTCGCCTTGAACGCCCCGGGATCCCATATGGGCGCCGGTTCTAATCCCGGCGCTCCACTTCCCATCCAGCTCCCTGCTTGTGGCCTGGGAAAGCAGTTGAGGATGGCCCAAAGCTTTGGGACATTGCACCCGCGTGGGAGACCCGGAAGAGGTTCCAGGTTCCCGGCATCAGATCGGCGTGCACCGGCCCGTTGCGGCTCACTTGGGGAGTGAATCATCGGATGGAAGATCTTCCTCTCTGTCTCTCCTCCTCTCTGTATATCTGACTTTGTAATAAAATAAATAAATCTTTAAAAAAAAAAGATTTGTGAAGCTGCTGACTGGGAGGTGGCAGAATGGGGATTCTAGGAAGCTGCCTGAGTGGGAATGGGAGTGGAGGTGGGGAGTGAAGAGCAGGAACCAGTTAGGAAATGGGGAAGAAGTGATTACATAAGGAACAAAGACTCAATTACTCTCATTAGTGGCTCTGAGGATGCGACAAGGAGTAATGAGCCAGGGTGGCCACGGGGAGCACACATTGAGCCCCAGATGTAGCTGGAACTGTGTGAGGCTGTCTCCATGGTTGCAGCAGAGCAGTGGGTCAGGCTGTTTCTGGACTATCCTAGGCTCTCACTGTCTCGCTCTGGACTGCTTTGGTGGGCAAGTTGCAAGCCCAGAAGATGCCTTAACTATTTTATCAGCCTCTGACACACCACAGCTGTTCCGTGGCTGCCCACCTGCATGGCAGAACACAGTGGCTCTGAAGGGGCCCCTGAGAGACACAGGCACACACGGGAGGGACACTCACCAGCTCTTTGAAGAAGGCAGCTTCTTTGTGCTGCTCTGAGTAGCGCTCATACTGGTCCAGGCCATCCTGCAGTTTCAGCGTGAGCGTGTCGTAGTTGGCTCGCACCACCTCCAGCACCTAAGAGAGGTCAAGGACCAGGTGAGGATTAGGCCATGCACATCCCAGGCCATTTGGTCTCAAGCTGCCGTCAAGCTGGATTCAGTCTGCAGCAACATCCTTAAGGGGCGTGACTCACTACTCATCACCCAGAAAAAGGCCTGGCACAGGGAGCCATTCCTAGGCTTCTGGGGCCATTTTATAATCCTAATCTAATTCCATTCCTCAATTTTCCTCACCAGCCCTGCCTGCTGGCTACCAAACTTGAAGACACAGTTAACATGAGGAGAGGCGACAGAGGAGAAGTGTCTGAGCTTTTCAGTGTCCCTGATGCCATCAGTATGCTCTATGCCCTGGCCAGGGTCCAGGAGACATTTGCTAATGTCTCCTTCCTTCTCCCTTTCTTCAGTTCTGGGATGTTCTACAGCACCATCTGCACTTGTTTTCATCTCTCATTGTCAAGTCAGTTTTCTGAGTCGGTGTCTGAATTGAACTTTCAGGAATCCTAGTCTTGAGCTGTAGTGAGTACTTTAAAGATTAAGCTACAGGAGCTTAGTTAAGTTAAGCTGCTGCCTGTGCTGCTGGCATCCCATGTGAATGCCTGTTCGAGACCCAGCTGCTCCACTTCTTATCAGCTCCCTGCTAATGCACCTAGGATAGCAGAGGAAGACGGACCAAGTGCTCAGGCCTCTGCACCTATGTGGAAAACCTGTAAGAAGCTCCTGGTTCCTGGCTTCCATCTGGCCCAGCTCTAGCCATTGTGGCCATTTGGGGAGTGAACCAGTACATGGAAGATCTGTCTGTTTCTCCCTCTCTCTGACTTTCAAAGAGATAAATAATTTTTAAAAAGATTTATTTAGTATTTTTATTGGATAGTCACATATCCACAGAGGAGGAGAGACAGAGAAAGGTTTTCCATCCACAGATTCACTCCCCAAGTGGCCACAACAGCCAGAGCTGAGCTGATCTGAAGGGGGGATAGACTTCCACTGATTCCAGGAGTCTGGTTCTCTGTGGTTAGAAAAGAAAGGGACTATCACAGCCAGGCAATTGTGACTTCAGCTTGTAAGACCAGGAATCAAAGTCAAGGACAGCTGGAAGACAAGCACTCACCACGTTAGAAGTGAGCTGGAAAGAGAGGAGAGAGGGAATAATGACCCAATAGTCTGAGTGAAGCTGAGCTCACCTGCAGGAAAGTCTGACATTGTGGCAAGCTCTCTGCTCAGAAGGGAGCTTGGGGGCATTGATGGAATGATGGGAGCCACTGCACTCTGGCAGGGGTGAAGGGGATAAGCCAGAATCAGTACAGCTCAGAGGGCTGGAGGACAGAATCCCCAAGGTTGGGCAAGTGCCTGTCTGGTCCCCTCGTCAGTTCAAATTTACACAGGGCAGACTTCCCTCTAGACACCCAGCTCCTCAAGATGATCCTAAGAAAAAGGCATGGTAGCTAAAAAGTTGCTATACCCTCTTTTTCTTTTAAAATGTTAGTTTATTTACTTGAAAGAGTTACAGAGAGAGTTCTTCTATCCACTGTTTCACTCCCAAGGTGACCACAATGTCCAGGGCTGAGCCAGGCCAAAGCCAGGAGCTTTATCTGGCAGAGGTCCCAACACTTGGGCTATCTTCTGGTGCTATCTTAAGCCATTAACAGGAAGTTGGATGGAAAGTGGAGTAGCAGGGACACGAACTGGCCCCCACATGGAATACTGGCATCGTAGGTGGCAGTTTTACCCACTATGCCACAATGCCAGTCCTGCTAAGCCAGCCATATCCTGAATGGGTCAGGCTTCAGGAAAGTCAGCTTCGATCACCTGGGCTTTTTGTTCTTCACAGGAGAGTGGAAAGTCTAAGGACTTGCTGAGAACAGGGATTTTTTCCTTTCCCAGTAAAGTCTGCTCTTGCCAGGACAGCCTAATTTCATTTGCTGAAGAGTGATGAAAGCAGAGAAGTCCCCTTGGAAGGAAACCAGGGGCCTGGGCTAGCTGATGTCCTTTAAGAGAATGCATGATCTTGGGGTCTGGTGCAATAGCCTTAATGGCTAACCCTCACCCAGCATCTGCCTGGATCCTATATGTGCCAGTTTGTGTCCTGGCTGCTCCATTTCCTATCCAGCTCCCTGCTTGTGGCCTGGGAAAGCAGTAAAAGATGGCCCAAAGCCTTAGGACCCTGTATCCAAGTGGGAGATCCAGAAGAAGCTCCTAGCTGCTGGCTTTAAATCAATTCAGCTCTGGCCATTGTGGCTGTGTGGGGAGTGAACCTGCAGACGAAGATCCTTCACTCTGTATCTCCTCTCTCTGTAAGTCTGCCTTTCCAATAAAGGCAAATAAATCTTTAAAAAAATAAAACAAACAAAATGGAAGAGAGTGCATCAGCTCACCTCTCTTGTCCAGATACTGCCCATTGCCATTTCTGCCTTTTTTTTACGGGTTCATTTGCTTTCTTCTTGTTCCCAAGGTAAAGCTGCTTAACAGTTTATTGAATCTCAGCTGTCTCCTTCCCTCATCGCTTTTTTTTTTTTCCCCCCAATTCCCACAGGAAGAAAACATTCTAAACACAGGTCTGGGCTCAAGCCCATTCTGGACTTCAGAGTACTACAGGTGCTTGCCTGGTTTGGAACTTGATTTTTTTTTTTTTTAAGATTTTATTATTATTGGAAAGCCGGATATACAGAGAGGAGGAGAGACAGAGAGGAAGATCTTCCATCCGATGTTTTACTCCCCAAGTGAGCTGCAACGGGCCGGTACGCGCCAATCCGAAGCCGGGACCAGGAACGTCTTCCAGGTCTCCCACATGGGTGCAGGGTCCCAAAGCTTTGGGCCGTCCTCAACTGCTTTCCCAGGCCACAAGCAGGGAGCTGGATGGGAAGTGGAGCTGCCGGGATTAGAACCGGCGCCCATATGGGATCCCGGGGCTTTCAAGGCGAGGACTTTAGCCACTAGGCCACGCCGCCGGGCCCGGAACTTGATTTTGATCTCTGTAGCTTCAGACACTAGGAACATGGCCTATACGAGCCTTTACCACCATTTGCAGCTTCAGGATTTGATTTACTGGAAGTCCTACTGCCCCGCACTACAGAGAGATCCCTTTCCAGTCCAGCAGGTAGTAGTCTGTTCCCGCAGCACAAGGCCAACTGCCTTCACAGGCTTTTGAGCTTGTGGACTTCTTGGGACTATGCCTACCTGAGCTCAATGTAGCTTCAAAGCCAGTAAAGCACCTAAAGTCACAGGCTCTCTACACAATGCTTCCATGTCCACCTGTGACCCTCAGAAGAAGGGTCCTGGGAAGGGCCTGACAGATCACTGAATTAGGAGCCTCATTTCTTCTTTTTGTCATCTCTTTGAGCCCTAGTCCTTCTCTCTATAAAATGGAACTGGAATTCATTTTCCTAAAATGACACAGAATAAAAGCTTTGATCTTTTCTTAAAAGTAGATGGATCCTGGGCCCGGCATGGTGGCCTAATGGCTAAAGTCCTCTCACCTTGCCAAGCCCAGGATCCTATATGGGCACCGGTTCTAATCCTAGCTAACTCGTTTCCCATCCAAATCCCTGCTTGTGGCCTGGGAAACCTGGAGGTTCCTGGCTCCTGGTTTCGGATCAGTGCAGCACCAGTCCTTGCGGTCACTTGGGGAGTGAATCATTGGATGGAAGACCTTCCTCTCTGTCTCTCCTCCTCTCTGTATATCTGACTTTGCAATAAAAATCTTAAAAAAAATTAAAAAATAAATCTTTATTAAAAAAAGTAGATGGATCTCAACTAAACTTGAACTATGGTTATGCAGTGGGGTGGAGGAACTCACCATGGGGGGAGGGTGGGGGGAAAATCCCAGATTCTATGTAATTACAACACAATGTAATTAATGAATAAATTTAATAAAAAAAAAAAAAGTAGATGGATCCTAACGAAAACAGAGTAACCTGGCCAGCTCTTAGGAACCCCAGGTAACTACCTTCACAGTCCAGGAAGGACACATTTCAAACTGTCCCAAGATCCTAAGTGCATAAATGATTCTTTATCACAAGGGAATCTCTTTTGGATTAAAGTGGATGAAAAGGGGAAGTATGTGATTGACCTCAGTCTCAAAGAGCTTACGCCCTCTTTGCTGAGGTTAGCGCTGTGGTAATGTCACCACCAGTGACTCTGGCATCTGATACTGGAGTGTCCATTTCTGTTCTCCTTCCGATACAGCTCCCTGCTAATTTGCCTGAGGTGGCAGCAAGTAAGTAGGTGCCTGCCACCCACATGGGAGATCTAGTTGGAGTTCTAGACTTTTGGCACTGGCCCGGACCAGCCTGGCTACTGTAACCATTTGAAGAGTCAACCGGAAGATGGAAGATCTCCGTTTCTCCATCTCTTTCTGTGACGTTCAAATTAACAAATTAAAAAAAATCTTTTAAACAAATCCCTTTGTTGGGCCTGGCATGGTAGCCTAGTGATTAAAATCTTTGCTTTGCATATGCCAGGATCCTATATGGGTGCTGGTTCACGTACCAGCTGCTCCATTTCCCATCCAACTCCCTGCTTGTGGCCTGGGAAAGCAGTAAAAGATGGCCCAAAGCCTTAGGACCCTGCACCCATGTGGGAGACTCAGAATAATCTCCTGGCTCCTCGCTTCAGATCAGTTTAGCTTTGGCTGTTGCGGCCACCTGGGGAATGAACCAGTAGATGGGAAAAATCTTAAAAATAAACAAACAAACAAAAAAACCCAACTTAGGCAAGGGGGAAAAAACCAAACTGGGTGGAGTAGCAGAAGGGCGTAACATGTTCCCAGAGGGTCAGAGCCTCAGAAACAATCATTCTGGAAGTCACCTTTAAAACCGCTTCATGACCCTGGTTTCACAGGGAGAAGAAGCAGAGGCCCAGAAGGTCCGTAGATTACCCAAAGCCACAAACCTGGGGTTAGAGACCAGATTTTTTTTTTTGTTAATTCTCCACTGAATGTTCTTCCTGTACTGGCTGGCTAGTTTAACCTGGGGACGCTTTTGGGTTTACAGGGCAAACCTGTCTTCAGAGCCCAAAGTGTCAAGGAATTCCAAACAACTTCTACCTGATCCGGGAGGAACTGGGAAGGGCACCTGGGGAAAGGCTGGCTTGCTATAAGAGCCTTAAAGAGCACCAGCCCCTCAGGGCTCGCCCTGCAGCAGGCTGAAGGCCCCAACCCAGCTGTCAGCACAATCTGACTGTGCTTGCTATTTTGATTGCCAAAGACTCATTTCAAAAGTTTGACATTCAAAGGTCTTTAGTCTTTGCTCAGGCTTGTTGTTAGGCCTCAGCTACTCTGTGATCTCCACGCCTGGGAAGGGGTGCTGCAGGGGCCTACCAGAGTCCTTTGCAAATGAACATGCATACATGAAGGCCAACCTTCCATTTTCCCCCTAGAAGCTAATCACTCTGTTCCACTGCCATACATTTCTGTTTTAGCCCTAACAAACCCCTAATCATAGAAAAAATAACCTCTGGATGGTTTGAGACAATCAATAGGAGTTAAAAAGGAATTAGAAGCAAAAAAGGCATTTTAGTGGGTTGGTTTGATCATCTCCACCCATCTCTTCCACTGTACTTCGAACATTTGTTCTACTTCAGATATTTGCTCACTACAGAATAGGGATTTGTTTGTTTGTTTGTTTATACCTCATTTATTTACCAAACAGGAAAGAACAGTTTGAGGGATTCATCTCTGAAACCACAAAATTACCAGGTTTGTACCTGGATGCTGCCCTATTTGTTTTTCCCCCTAGAAGATGTACCTAAGCAGGTACTACTTATTCTAAGAGCTGATGATGGAGGAAGAAGGTTCTTAGGCCAAATCAAGGGATAAAGTTCATCCTTCACAGCAGCTCAGGGATATGCCTCTCCTGGTGCCCTAAGAACCAAGAAGGTCTGCTCTCCCTGCTATCTCTCAGAACCGCTCACTGCCTTGGCCTACTAGTCAGAATGTCTGCTACCTCTAAAGGAAATTGTGCTGAGCACATGGCAGGTTTTCAGAAATACAACTGCTGAAGAAAAGGTCCAAGTGGTTGTAGGCAGTTTTTATCATAAAGATAGACTGAGGTTCCCTTCTCATAATCCAGGTAGAGATATATGACAAGTCAAACACATTGTTTCTCAGCCAGCAAAGCTCAAGTCTTTCTCGTTCTAATACCCAGTAAACTTCCTCAAATTTGAGGGACTAGACTTGAGAGTGATCCACTCAGGGCCTTGCCCAGCTCCCTCCTTTGGATTTGCCCTAGGGCTAAAATGTCCTGTAAACTTGGGTGAGAATTTGCAGAATCAAGGCCTGGTCACTAGTTTTCTCTGAAAGAACCTGATCCAGCCTCCGACTCTTCCTCTACTTTCCTAAAACCAGACCTTTCCCAGGCCTGATTGTGTGTCTCCTAATGAAGAACAGCTCTCTTTGCACCTGCAAGCAGTAAAGGTCCGTCCCCACTATTTCACCAAGCTAAGGACACCCACTTAGTGGCATTTTCACATTAAGTAGAAGTCAAGTGCTGGTCAACTTGGAAGAGGAATTCTGATGAGAGAGAAGCAAAAACTCAATTCTTCTTCTGCCATAATCCATACTTAAGGTTCCAAATCTAGGGCTAGTTTAAGATAAACAGAAAGCAATTCAATGATGCTATCCTAAATAGAGACTCTGGAGGACCATGGTGGGGTCTGCTATATTTGGGTGCTACAAGAGATTCAACCAACTGAGTCATGTATAAGCTAGCATCATAATTTAAGTGTATGGCTCTAGGGTCAGCCTGCCAGGACTCAGCCCATCTTCACTGGTCACTGTCAGGGTAGAAGCCTCAGCTTCCTCATCTCAAAATGGGAATAAGAATCGTTTTATCATTTAGGCACATTCAGGCACATAACTTGACAGACAGAAAGTGTTAATAGCATGGACCAGATATTCTTGGACTGCAACACCCAACAGTGAGAACCAGAATGGGTATGGGCTGGATGAGCAAGGCCACGGTTCCTGTTAGGAGGTGGACAAAGTCAACCTGGGCCAAGGACCCACTGGTGTGCGCAAGAACTGCCACTGGGAGGAGACTCAATAGAGAAGCTTATGAAACTCCTTCATCCAGGATGCAGTCCTTGCAGGTGAGCACAAGGATCAAGGCAAGAAGCAGCCCAGACCATGCCAGGTTACAGTGCCCAGCGGCATACATGTGGGTCAGGTCTTGGGACAGACGGACTAGGCCATAACATCCACTGGCTGATCTGAGAACCAGGACAGGGTGCTGGAGGAGCCAGGTCAGGCCGCAACACCAGTCAGTTCACATTAGGGCCGGGACAGGGATCAGGCTGGGCTGGGGCAGTCTGCAGCACCCACCAGCAGGAGCTGGAACTGGGAGCAGACCAGACTGAGTCAGGCTGCACAAAACAATAGTGGATGTGGAGGTGAGGGGAGCCATGCCAGCCTGGAGTCAATGGATGTTGGATTCATGAGTCCCGGGATCCAGGCGTCTAGTGGGACTTGGGTCACCTAGCCCAGATCCTGGGGCCCCGCCTATTGGTGAGTGCCAGGTTCATGAGTCCTAGGTTCGTGAGCCCAGGGGCAGGGAATCTGGCAGGGCTTGAGGCAGTTTAACCTACTGTGTTGAAGAACCCACCTCACCACTTCCATTTACATTACTGTGCTGGTTAATTCCATGTGCAAATTTCCCTAGCAGCCTAGCAGGGTCCCCAGACAGCAGCTGCAAGAAGGACCATCAGCTTGGACAGGCCTTGACAGCTCAGGCTCCAATCAGGGCTAGTCCCCTGAAGGGCAGACTGTTCAGGCTCAGCCCTGACACCAAGAAAGTGAGTTCTGAGCAGTGGATGTGAAAATGTGGAAGTCAGGAGGAATGTCACTTTTACCCCTAAGATATCCACAACTAGAGCTTCTGCTTCTCAGAAATCAGGTTTGCTTCATTCTGAAATGTCCTTTCAGAGAGGTATTCAATTTAGCACCGAATTTCAACCTCCTGCATTCAGCTCAACTATGTAGTATACTCATTAGGTAACTGTCTAAAACAATCTAGGTTAGACACACGCAGTGATCTTTCAGCAGCCAGGTTCAAAATCTCGCTAAGCTATTTTTAGTACCTGTTTACATACAGCATCTGAAAGATTTTCATCTAGGAAGACAAGGAGGAGAGAGATTCATGAGCTCCGAGGATAACTACTATCCAGATGGAACTACTGGATTCCTTGGATGTTATCTGCTCACCCTTCCTGTGGGACAAAGTGTGATCAATGTCCATGTGACATGACCTAAAAGAAGCATAGTTAAGAGGACCCAAAAAATCTGAAAGCCAAGACTTTATTTTTTAACTGTCTTTTAAGCCTTCATCAGTGATCAATGTTAGGTCTGGCATCTGGACATAAGAACAGAATGGAAAAATAGGGAAGAGATATCTGTCAGTGAATCAGCTTTAAAAAATGATATAAAATGTTTGCTATCTGTATGAAAATGAAGTTTTTATATATCTATTTTTTTATATATTTATTTGATTTTTTTTATTAGAAAGGTAGATATACAGAGAGGAGGAGGAGAGACAGAGGAAGGTCTTTTTTTTTTTAGATTTATTATTATTATTGGAAAGCCAGATATACACAGAGGAGGAGAGACAGAGAGGGAGATCTTCCGTCGATGTTTCACTCCCCAAGTGAGCCGCAATGGACCGGTGCGCGCCGATCCGATGCCGGGAACCTGGAACCTCTTCCGGGTCTCCCACGTGGGTGCAGGGTCCCAAAGCTTTGGGCCGTCCTCGACTGCTTTCCCAGGCCACAAGCAGGCAGCTGGATGGGAAGTGGAGCCGCCGGGATTAGAACCGGAGCCCATATGGGATCCTGGGGCGTTCAAGGCGAGGACTTTAGCTGCTAGGCCACGCTGCCGGGCCTACAGAGGAAGGTCTTTCACCCCATGATTCACTCCCCAAGTAGCCACAACAGCTGAAGCCGCGTCAATCCGAAACCAGCAGCCAGGAGTTCTTCCTGGTCTCTCACGCAGGTGCAGGGTCCCAAAGCCCTAGGCCATCCTCCACTGCTTTCCCAGACCATAAGCAGGGAACTAGATGGGAAGTGGAGCTGCCAGGATTAGAACTGGCATCCATATGGGATCCTGGCACGTTCAAGGTGAGGACTTTAACCACTATGCTATCGCGCCAGGTCCTCGTATGTCCATTTAAGAATTTCCTCAGCTATAACTGCAAAAAAGGCAGAGGTGGGAGGGCTGGTGCAACTGCCTAGTGACTAAAGTCCTCGGCTTGCATGCCAGGATCCCATATCCCCGCTGCCCCACTTCCCATCCAACTTCCTGCTTGTGGCCTGCGAAAGCAGCTGAGGACAACAGAAAGCCTTGGGACCCTGCACCTGCATGGGAGACCTGGAAGAGGTTTCTGCCTCCTTGCTTGGGATCACCTCAGCTCCAGTTGTTGCATCCACTTAGGGAGTGAACCCAGTGGACAGAAGATCTTTCTCTCTGTATCTGCCTTTACAATATAATGAATGAATGAATCTTAAAAAAATAAAGGACAAGGGAGAAAGAAATGAAGTAGAAAGATATATACAAATAGTTAATGCAAGGGAACGTTCTCTGAAAAAGCATATAAAAATGTAAAAATTTGGTGGGTAACTCAAGGCATAGTTTAATATTTTAAGTAGCACAGCATTTCATTTGCAGTCATGATAGAGTAACTAGGAACTGAAGGAAATGCTTTTTTTCAGGCGTTGGATAACAGGTAGTGTAGGAAAGGCTCCTGAGAGAAGGCAAACACCGGGAGCATGAAGTCTTGTTAGGCTAACAAAACCAACTAGATTTGGGGAGCCAGGGGCAGCTGAAATTTGTCAGGCAATCACCAGAGAGAAAGGAAATAGGCAAGGTACATTCAGAAGCCTGGATAATGTCCCAGTGACTCTAAGGATCGTGCACATAAGGTTTGACTCAACCAAGTTAGACCAAAAAATTGATGCAAAATCTGCAAGCTGAGCAACTCTTAGAGTTCACCCAAAATTCACAGCTGTCTGAATCTCGATTAGCCAAATGAAGAGTACTTGCTGAACTCCTGAGCATTCAAAAGGGACACCAGAATGTCACACCTTAGTAGTGGCTCTAAACAACACCTTAGAGAAAGCTACTCTAAGTAAATGAAGACTTGTAAGAAGTTTCAAACTGATCATGCTGCTCCAGAAAGAATTCACCTGCCTTCCTAAATATCTTCCAAATATTTCTTAGATAAAACCAAGCACCCAACCATATAACAATCACAATGCCCAGTTTCCAATTAAAAAAAAAAACAGCTAAACATGTTAAGAAACAGAAAAATGTAATCTATACCCAAGAGAATTATCAGCCAGCAGAAACTGATCCCTAACATGTAAGATGACAGAATTAGCAATGATATTGAAAGAGCTAATGTAGGGGCATAGCAGTGGTGCAGCAGGTAAAGCCTGAAGCCTGTGGCACCTGCACCCCAGGTTCCTGGCTATTCTACTTCTGATTCAGTTTTCTGCTAATGCATCTGGGAAAGCAACAGGAAGTGGTTCAAGTGCATGGGCCCCTGAGCCCATGTGGGAGACCAGGAAGAAGCTCCCGGCTTTGGACTGGCCTAGCTCTGGATACTGCAGTAACTTAGGGTGCTAACCAGCTGATGGAAAATATCTTTCTGTGTCTGTCTCTAAATAACTCAGCCTTTCAAACAAATAAAATAAACCTTTTCTTTAAAAAAAAAAAACAACAGCGATCACAAACATGTTTAGGTATTTAAAGAAGTCAGGTAACATAATTAAGAGAAAAATGACAGATATATAAGGCACATTCTAACAAAAAAATTGCTGAAAACAAGTGTTAGGAGAATAGAGAGGGGAAAAAAAGCTCATTATATACAGAGGAACAAGGAATTAACACTTCTTGTCAGAAACTACACAAACCAGAAGACAAAGAAACGACGTCTGTGCCGAGAGGAAAAAAAAATACTGTTTAGAATTCTATATCCAGTAAAAAACATTCTTGAGAAATGCAGGTGGAATGAAGAGACAGCCTGAGAGAATGGGCTAACAGTCCTCCACGACAGGATATTAAAAAAAGTTTTCTGACAGAAGGAAAATTACATCACCTGAATCTATAAATAGGAATGAAAACTCTAGAAATGGTAAACACAACATAAACAGAAATTATTCTTATGTATAGTTCAAAATGAGGAAAACAGGTAAAACTCTTAAAAATAATAAGAACCATGTATTATATTTAAAAGAATACTAGAAGAATAGAATGTATGATGACAAAAAAAGACAGCAGAGGACAAAAGGAGACATTCTAGCCGAAGGTTATTACATGTAATATTGAGTCATACAGCATGATTTGAAACGTCCACTTTGGAATTTAGAGAAATATGAGCTGTTGTAAGCCCAACAGCGACCACTGAACAACAAAATGAAAAGGAAGAGCTAAACAGAGTCAACAAGGCCATAAAATGGAATTTTAAAAAGTACTCAGAAAATCAAATGATGGCAGAAAAAAATTGAAAAAGGAATATAGAACAGATGAAAAACATAAAGCAAGATGTGGGACCGGCGCGTTGGCCTAATGGCTAAAGTTCTCGCCTTATATGCACCAGGATTCTATATGGGTGCCGGTTCTAATCTGGCAGCCCCGTTTCCCATCTAGTTCCCTGCTTGTGACCTGGGAAAGCAGTCGAGGATGGCCCAAAGCCTTGGGACCCTGCACCCGCGTGGGAGACCTGGAGGAAGCTCCTGGCTTCTGGCTTCGGATCGGCACAGTATCGGTTGTTGTGGTCACTTAGGGTGCTACTCATCGATGGAAGATCTTCCTCTGTCTCTCCTCCTCTCTATATATCTAATTTTGCAATAAAAAAATAAATCTTAAAAAGGAAAAATGATGGTAAGTTTTTCTTTTCAAAATTAGAGTTGCAGAGAAAGAGGGAAAGATACACAGACAGGTCTTCCATCTGCTGCTTCGCTCCCCAAATGACTACAACAGCCAGGGCTGGGCCAGGCAGAAGCCAGGAGCCAGGTGCTGTATCCTCAGCTCCCATGTTGGTATAGGGACCTGAGGACTTGAGCCATGTTCTGCTGTTTTCCCAGGCATATTAAGAGGGAGCCAGACTGGAAATGGAGCAGCTGGGATCAACCGGCACTTATCTGGGATGCCCGTGTCATAGGAGGCAGCTTAATGGCTGTCCCAAAATGGCAGATTTTAACTCAGTTATACTGATCAATCCTTTTCCAGTTAGCCTAAATTTGAGGTCCAGTTCTGTTTCAATTCCAGCCTACTGCTGATGCAGACTTTAGGAGGCAGCAGATGAAGGCTCAAGTGCCTGATCCCTGCCACTCTTGGGTGAGATCTGGCTTTGGCCTGGCACCTCTTCTAGACACTTGAGAAGCAAGCTGGTAGAGTGGAACTCTTCATCTCTCAAAACAAAACAAAACAAAATCCAAAACAAAACAAAACAAAACACACAGAAAACAAAGCCAGGGGCCAGTGCTGCGCTTGCAATGCTGGCATCCCATATAGGGAACTGCTTTGAATCCTGGCTGCTCTGCATCAGATTCAGCTCTCAGTTAATATGTCAGGGTATCTGGGGAAGCAGTGAAAGATCATCTAAAGTACTTGGGTTCCTGACACAAATGTGGGAGACCAGGATGAATTTCTGGGGTCTTAGACCAGTCCTGGCTAATGTGGCTGTTTGAGAAATAAAATTTTGTATATCTGTCTATCTCTCTGCCTTTCAAAAAAAAATAGATAAAAATATATTTTAATAAAGCCAACTGGGCCCAATGCAATAGCCTAGAGACTAAAGTTCTTGCCTTGCAAGCATCGGGATCCTATGTGGGCTCCAGTTCTAATCCTGGCAGTCCTACTTTCCATCCAGTTTCCTGCTTGTGGCCTGGGAAAGCAGTCAAGGATGATCCAAAGCCTTGGTACCCTGCACCCACGTGGGAGACCCAGATGAAGCTCCTGGCTTCTGGTTTCAGATCAGCACAGCTCTGGCAGTTGCAGTCACCTGGGGAGTGAATCATTGGACAGAAGATCTTTCTCTGTCTCTCCTCTGTATATCTGACTTTGCAATAAAAATAAACACATCTTAAAAGCCAAAACCAAAACAAACAAAAAACATTAACAAACTAGTAATGGCAGCACTATATAACACCAGAACTGTTAAAATTGAAAAGGCTCATAATTCCATATGCAGTAATGTATATGGAGTCTCCTTGATGACTTTATATTTCTATAGATTCCCCTATTCTGAAAATTTCAAATATGTGATCTTTGTGCCTGCCTTCTCTCTTTTTTTTTTTAAGATTTATTTATTTTTATTGGAAAGGCAGATATACAGAGAGGAAGAGAGACAGAGGAAGATCTTCTGTCCACTGATTCACTCCCCAAGCGGCGGCAACAGCTGGAGCTGAGCCAATCCAACTCCTGGCCAGCAGCCACGAGTTTTTTCTGGGTCTCCCATGTGGGTGCAGGGTCCCAAGGCTTTGGGCCATTCTCAGTTACTATCCTAGCCCACAAGAAGGGAGCTGGATGGGAAGCGGCTGCCACGATTACAACTAGCGCCCATATGGAATCCCGGCAGGTGAAGAGGGAGGATTAGTTGGTTAAGTCATTGCACTATGCCCTGGCTCTTTCATTTTTGATCCAGTTCCCTGCTAAGGTACATTTGAAAGCAGGAGAAGCTGGCTGAAGTGCATGGGCCCCTGCACCCAGGTGGCCTCAGCCTGGCAAGGCCCCAGTCAGTGTGATCATTTGGGGAGGCAATCAGTTGTTGGAAGTTATCTTTCTTTGTCCCTATAATTCTTTCAAACACATAAATACATTTTGAAGAAAAAAGCCAAAGATTGCTCTTATTGTGCTCCCACCTGTGGACAGCTCCACACGCCTTTCTGACAAATTAAATAGACTCTAGGTAGTAATCAATAATGTTCCGAATAATTTTCAGCTGGGCACTAGTCACAAAAGGGTTTTTCAGAGTGTGTACTTAAAAACTCAGTCATTTGCCAAGCTCAGGAATTTACAAGATCCTCTTGTTTTTTTTTTTGTTTTTTTTTTTTTTTTTTTTTAAGATTTATTCATTTTATTACAGCCAGATATACAGAGAGGAGGAGAGACAGAGAGGAAGATCTTCCGTCCGATGATTCACTCCCCAAGTGAGCCGCAACGGGCCGATGCGCGCCGATCCGATGCCGGGAACCCGGAAGGAACCTCTTCCGGGTCTCCCACGTGGGTGCAGTGTCCCAATGCATTGGGCCGTCCTCAACTGCCTTCCCAGGCCACAAGCAGGGAGCTGGATGGGAAGTGGAGCTGCCGGGATCAGAACCGGCGCCCATATGGGATCCCGGGGCTTTCAAGGCGAGGACTTTAGCCGCTAGACCACGCCGCCGGGCCCAAGATCCTCTTGTTTTTATAAAAGACTTCTAACCAGGGTTCTGCTTTTGCCTTTGCTTTTTCTTTTTTTTAAATTCATTTTACTATTCAAGAGGCAGAAAGAGACAGCAAGACGGGGTGGGGATGGGAAATGGGGGACAGCAAGCGCAGCAGCTCCCATCTGCTGGTTAAATTCCCAAATGCTCACAACAGCCAAGACTGAACCAAAGCTGGGAGCCAGGAACTCAATTCAGGTCTGCCACATGAATGGCAAGAACCCAACCACTTGGGCATTACCCACTGCCTCTGAAAATTTAAACTTAATGGGAATCAGGAGCACAGCTGGGAATTAAACCCAGGCACTCACCATGGAATGTGGGCATCCCATCTCAATTGTTAGGCCAAAGGCAGACCCCTGTTTTGGCCCTTCTCATTCCACCAAGGCAAAGATGAAAGTAGGAAAGGACATGATGTGGGCCCAGAGCAGTATCCTAGTGGCTAGAGTCCTTGCCTTGCATGTGCTGGGATCCCATATGGGCGCTGGTTGCAATCGTGGCAGCCCTGCTTCCCATCCAGCTCCCTGCTTGTGGCCTGGGAAAGTAACTGAGGATGGCCCAAAGCCTTGGGGCCCTGTACCCATGTGAGAGACCTGGAAGAGGCTCCTGGCTCTTGGCTTCATATTGGTGCAACTCTGGCCACTGCAGCTGTATCGGGAGTGAATCAATAGACACATCTTCCTCTCTGTCTCTCCTCTCTGTACATCTGACTTTCTAATAAAAATATTTTTTAAAATAAGAAAAGAAAGGTCATGATGTTTCATTCATATACATGTCATCAGCCAACTGTTTATAGATTTCTGAGACAATATTTCACAAGGTGGTGGGTTCAAGGAGAACACAAAGGTGCGTATGTCCTCAGCGGGTGTTAAAGGCCAGGTGGGGCTGCCACAAGCACTCTAAATATGTCAGCTGAGAGAATTCTCCAGTAGACAAAGGAAAAGATCTAACAAGAAAGTAGTGGTCTTCATTCCTGTATTGTTAACTCTTCAAGGGCAAATATGATTTTGGCATTTGTACAACCTCCAGCTTGGCACAGGAGGTACTTCTGTACTTGTGAATAGAAGAGAAATCCTGGGAACATACAACCAGGGCACCTTTCCCTTGTCTGATGGCATTAAGGGCACTCAGAATCAAGAAAATGCTTAGACCACATCAGTTCCTGAGAGCTTCCTTTAGAGGCAAGGATGGATTCTTTCTCAGAACACTTCAGCTTTAAGAGGCTGAAAACAGAACAAAACAGCCAATAGCACAGAAACTAGAACAAACATCAACCTGTAACAAAACCCCAGACCCTGTGAGTGAGTATCCTTTCTTCCATTGGTTGCTGTACTATAGTAACTTTATTCAGGATAATAACAACCTCTCTCCAGCGCACAACCACCCAATATGATGGGTTGGAAACAATGATCCAAAAGGTAGTCACAAACCTCTTAGGCTACAGAGAAATGATCTGAATTCTCCCAGTATCCTCTAAACTGCCACTCTGCACACACACAAGTTTTCTCCCACTATTCCCTGCCCCTGCTGCCTTTCTATTTTCATTTCCTGTACTTCAGAACCAAATGCAATTTCAGAATCAATTTGAGCTGGCCAGTTCTCCCAGTCCATCCCTGCCTTTTAGGGCTACTACCAAAGGTCTCTCTACTGCCTAGAGATTTATTGATCTGACAGGCTGGTTCTGCCTGCAGCAGGATGGACCAGATAATGAACCTCACAGTGGGTGATTAGTGAGGGGCCTTCTGTCCACCGGTTATAGAAAGCGAAGTGATTTTCTTTAATTTCCCTGGGCAATTACCCCCACCTCCCTCACTTTATTTGGTTGCAGCCCTAGACACCCCTTGTGAAGCTTTTCTTTGCTCTGATTACAGATCCAGCACATCCAGTGCTTTACCCTGGCAAGCAAGGCATCCAGCCACACCAAGCAGCAGCTAATGTCACAGGGCGGGGAAGACATGACGCTGGGTTATCACATCAGGCCTTCACCTGCTCCATCACTGAGATCAGGTGGAACACTGCCCAGTTCCAAGAGGCAGATGTCTCTTCTGTACTCCCCACCTGATGTTCTTCCCAGGGAAGGAGACATACAAAGTCAGATATACAGAGAGGAGGAGAGACAGAGAGGAAGATCTTCTGTCTGATGATGAGTCACTCCCTAAGTGACCGCAATGGCGGTCCTGCTTCCATCCAGCTCCCTGCTTGTGGCCAGGGAAAGCAGTAGAGGATGGCCCCAAAGCTTTGGGACCCTGCACTGGCGTGGGAGACCCGGAAGAGGATCTGGGCTCTTGGCTTTGGATCAGTGTAGTTCCGGTTGTTGCGGTCACTTGGGGAGTGATTCATCAGATGGAAGAGCTTCTTTTCTGTCTCGGTTCCTCTCTGTATGTCTGACTTTGCAATAAAAATAAATAAATCTTAAAAAAAAAGACATATTTATTTGAAAGGCAAAGAACCAGAGACAAAAGGAGAGAGAGAGAGAGAGAGAGAGATTAAAAGAGAAAAAGAGTTATCTTCTATGCACTGGTTCACTCTCCAAATGGCCATACTGGCTAGCATGTAGCCAGGGACTTCAATCTGGTCTCACATATGGATGGATGACAATCACAAACTGGCAGCCATATGTGCCAGGATCCCACTGCATGCAAAGCAAGGGCTTGGCCACTAGGCTACTGTGCCAGGCCTTCTGTGTAATACTTTGAAATAAATACATAAATCTTTTTTTTTAAAAGATTCATTTATTTTTATTACAAAGTCAGATATACAGAGGAGACAGAGAAGATCTTCTGTCTGATGATTCACTCCCCAAGTGACTGCAATGGCCGGTGCTGTGCCGATCCGGAGCCAGGAACTTCCTCCGAGTCTCCCACGCGGGTGCAGGGTCCCAAGGCTTTGGGCCGTCTTCGACTGCTTTCCCAGGTCACAAGCAGGGAGCTGGATGGGATGTGGAGCTACTGGGATTAGAACCGGCGCCCATATAGAATCCTGGCGCATTCAAGGCGAGGACTTTAGCCATTAGGCCACCACGCTTGGCCTAATATGTAAATCTTAAAAGAAGAAAAGTGGGGCCTGACATGATGGTTCAATTGGTTAATTTCCCTGCAAATGCCAGGAGCCCACAGGGGTACCAGTTCATGTCCACTTCCAATCCAACTTCCTGCTTGTGGCCTGGGAAAACAGAGGATGGCCCAAAGCCTTGGGACCCTCATCTATGTGGGAGATCCTGAAGAAGCTCTTGGCTCCTGGCTTTGAATTGGATCGAACTGGCTCAGCTCCAGCTGTTGCAGCTACTTGGTGAGTGAATCAATGGACAGATCTTTCTCCCTGTCTCTCCTCTCTGTTAATCTGTCGTTCTAATAAAAATCAGTAAATCTTATAAAAAAAAGGGAAAAGTGTCCAATACAATTTCTACTAGTTATTTCTTCTACTTATTCCTGTCAATTTTATTTTTAAATAAAATATTTGGAATATTTATTTCTCTCCTGTCTGTGCACCTGGTGAGACAGCGTCATACCAGCCACACATCATCAATGAGCTGACCCTTTTATGTGGTACTCCTCAGGACACTCTGCCTATACAATAGGTGGCTAGTTGCTGTGAATAAGCAATTTGTAGGAAACCCTCTGTATCTGTCTTTCCTGGCTTAGTGAAAGCACTGAACAAACAGCTCTCACCGAAAGACTTCCCTGCCAAACAGGTCAAATGAAATGCCAGAACATAAACAAAGGCTACATGGAAGGCAGGGCAGCCAGCCAGGGCTCCTGTCATGTGCTTGCACTCTAGAGTTCACACAGCAGCCATCACTCACGGCTACAGAAGCAGGGTAACACTACAGGCTGTTGTGGAGAAGCAGCATGCCAAGCACAGGAAATTCAGTTATGGCTCTCCTGGGAGTCTTAAGTCTCAGCTTCCTAGCATATGTCTCTGCCAAGCTGCCTGGCATGATGGTTAGGGCATGTTCTGAGATGGGGAAATATCAGAAGCTTCTCAGAGTGGGTGGCACACAGGCCTGCAGTACCCTGGGGAGAACTTCTACATAGGTGGCTCCCATGGGAAAATGAACCACAATTACTTTCTGCTCCAAAAACCCCACGCAGGCCCTTGGCAGCCATCAGTGGACTGAAACTGGGTCACAAGGGCTTGGACTGTTAAAGCTGACTGCTACGTTTCAAGAACTGTAAGAATTCGCTGCTGGCTTCCTATCAGCGGCCACACTGGGATGAGGCACCAAACACACACTACCCTTCACTCCCATCCCCAACTGTGGTTAAACATCCATTAGTATTCCAAGGGCTGAAGGTCTGTGGCAGGCTTGGTGCTCCTTGAAAGCTTTGAGGAAGTCTACTCCAAGGCTTTTCTGTGCTCTTCGCTTAGGTGCTGGAAAGTCCCGGATGCCACTCAAACCCCCGGCAATGCTGTGCTCCACAAACCAGGGTTCTCCTTAGTAGTATCTCCTTCTTTTCCAGGATGACAAAGCTAGGCCTTACCTCATTTGGATTGCTAATCACCCACCAGCTACTTGTTATGGCTCCTAGGATAAGGAAAAAGTAAAGACTATTTTTTTTTTTAAAGATTTATTTTATTTCCATTACAAAGTCAGATATACTGAGAGGAGGAGAGACAGAGAGGAAGTGGAACCGCCGGGATTAGAACCAGCGGCCATATGGGATCAAGGAGAGGACCTTAGCCACTAGGCCACGCTGCCGAGCCCGGTAAAGACTATTTCTAAGCATTACTAATAGTTGGAGTTCAGTAAATAGCCACTTTCAATGCAACCTTCACTCATTCAGACATGAAGTATTTTTTTTTCCCCTCTAACTTGCTCCCACAAATGACTCCCACCTTGGATTTGTAATAATACTTTATTTATTTATTTTTTATTGGATAGTCAGATTTACAGAGAGAAGGAGAGACAGAGAGGAATATCTTCAGTCTACTGATTCACTACCCAGTGGCTGCAAAGGTTGAAGTTGAGCCAATCTGAAGCTAGGAGCCAGGAGCCTCTTCCACGTCTCCCACGTGGGTGCAGGGTCCCAAAGCTTTGGGTATTTCTCGACTCTTTTCCCAGGCCACAAGCAGGCAGCTGGATGGAAAGTGGGGCTGCCAGGATTAGAACTAGTGCCCATATGGCATCCTAGCACATGTGAGGTGAGGACTTTAGGCGCTAGGCTAACCGCACTGGGCCCTGTCATAATATTTTCAAAGGTAAGTTATATAATACACAGGATAAGACAGACCTCTTTAGAATCCAAAATCTGAGAGAATGTGGAGACTGAAATAAACAACAAATGAAACTTATAAAAATAGAAAACTTAGGAACTTCACAACATAGTTTTCTTAGGAATTAAGTTATACTGCCCTATGGTCCTATGACACATTGGCATACCAGCAGACCTTACTGATCACCCCAGAAAATCCAGAATTGTATGCAGAGAAATTCTAGCATGCTCCTAAGCCACTTGGTTGAAAGACAGATAGGTTTGTCCACTCTTAGAAATGTAAAGTAGCAGGATCCAGGCGGGGGCCCAAGCGGCTTGGCCCCGGGCCGCCATGCGGCTCGGGTGCTCGGGTCCCTGCACGATTCCAGCCTAACACAGCCAAGCTTTCCACCAGGTATGTACATACATAGGGTGCGAGGCTCTCGGGCGGCCAGTGCGCCATTTGGCGCCAGGCTTCGCCTGCTGGCCGCCCGGCCAGGAAGTTCTGGAATTTGGTTTCTCTGATATGCTGCATGTGACGCTCCGTGCTGAACCCACAGTACTCTGAGAATATGTATTAGTCCTTAAGCTTTTCAACGGCATTTAATCTTCCTCTGAAGAACCTGTAGTCACTTTATAGTGCCGATCGCCAACATCAGCTCTCTTAAAAGGCAAAATTCCGGGCTTGTCCAGCAGGATGCCCCATTACCTGATAGGATGAGGGATCAGCAGAGGGGTCACAGAAGGCAGGACTATGACATTGACTGGCATTCAAGAACCATACTCGGCGCTAGAATGTGTGAGGCATGCGTGGACCAATCCCCTGAAACTCTGACCCCATTGGACGGTTTAGAAGGGCCGGAGGAGTCTGTGCAGGAGTCATGACAGTCTATAGGGCGCTCTGGGCTGACCAGAGCAACCTCTGACATACTTAACACTGGCTGGCAACAGGCCTGGTTGGAGAGCGTGGGGGAGGCCTTGGCTGCGTGGAGCCTACCACTAAGGGGCACAGGAACTAGAGGGAGGCTGAGTTCTGGTCGGGTCACAGTTGTAATCCCTTAGCACAAATATCAATTCGGCTTTGACGCACCATGCCGGATTAGACCACAGCACAGTTTGGTGCTCCGGAGGACCAGGATAGATGTTGGACGGGCTCGGCTAGGCCTCAACCCCATCTGAGCCATATATGAGATATACGTGGGTATGAACGAGCCGTGGCTGGGCTGAAACTCTCAACAGCAGGAACCAGAATGGGTTGAAGAGCGGAGCTGGCCGAAGGACCTGCTGGAATGCGTGAAGCCCGACACCATGAAGGAGTCGGAGGGAGGAACCTGAACAGTTCCTCTGACAGGAAGCTGACTCTACAAATAAACGCAAGAAGCATGGAGGTAAATAACCCAGAAGAGGCTTTGGAATGTGACCCACTGGCATATACTTGGCTAGGGTTGGGGCAGACCAGGCTGAGTCGGTTCACGTCATCCACTGGCAAGCCCAAGTGCTGAAACTGTGTGGGGGCCTGGCCGGGTTTGGTTGTGATTAAAAAAAAAAACAAAAAAACAGTACAAAACACAAAATGCCAAGGTGAAATGGCCTGTGCTAGTAGGGAATGCAACACCCGACCAGCACTCCTCCCACTGGTTTAGGCGAGGGACGAGAGTGTGATGGGCAGAGCCGGGGAGAGATGCGATACTCATTGGTTCCAATAGAGGTCGGGGCTCAGAAGAGAGCCAACCCAGGGGTTAAAACCATCAGCTGATCGGAGTGATGGAAGGTGGCGAGCACTGTGCTTACTAGTAGTACATGTAGGAGCCTGGACTGGGAATGCCTCAAAGTTTTTTTTTAGGGGGATTCCCCTGAACAAAATGGAGGAATCAAAGCATTAACCAAGAAAAGATGGAAAATGGAGTAGATGAATCAACCACCTCAGCTTTATGCTTCCAGCAGAAAACTGGACAAGGGGAAACCCTAAGATGGACTATGTCAATCAGTGGACTCTGCACCAGCCTCATCATACCTGGACTGCTGCTGATGATATGTTGGAGCTTCTAATTGATCGAGGTGACGCTCTGCTGGCTCTGCCTTCAAACCTGAGAGGGCCTCCCTAAGAGGCCGTTGAACTTGAACTGGACAAGTGGAATGCTGGACTCTGTGTGGTGTAAACTTTTAATTAGGGAATCTCAACGGAACTTGAGCTGTGGTTATGCATCAAGGTGAAGGAATTCATGATGGGGGAAGGGTTTGGGGTGAAGGGGGGGGAATCCCAGTACCTATGAAATTGTGTCATGTAATGCAATGTAATTAATGAATAAATGAATATAAAAAAAAAAAAAGAAATGTAAAGTAGAATGGTGGCTGACAGAGCAGTGGGGGAAGGCCAGAGTTGTTACACAGCAGATGCAGACTTTCAATATGGAAAAATTCTAGAGGTCTGTGGCACTGTTTACTTAAAATTGGCTAAAAAGACACATTTCATTGTGTTCTCACCAATATCCTAATTGGAATAAAGAAGACAGGTTCTCCCTCACGCCTCACTTCACATTTTTTTAAAAGATTTATTTGTTTTTATTACAAAATCAGATATACAGAGAGGAGGAGAGACAGGAAGATCTTCCATCCGATGATTCACTCCCCAAGTGAGTCGCAACGGCCGGTGCTGCGTCGATTCGAAGCCGGGAACCTGGAACCTCTTCCAGGTCTCCCACGCGGGTGCAGGGTCCCAAAGCTTTGGGCCGTCCTCAACTGCTTTCCCGGACCACAAGCAGGGAGCTGGATGGGAAGTGGAGCTGCCGGGATTAGAACTGGCGCCCATATGGGATCCTGGGGCGTTCAAGGCGAGGACTTTAGCCGCTAGGCCAGGCTGCCAGGCCCCTCACTTCACATTGAGGTTGACTCACACTGTGCCCTTAAGAAATGCTTGTGAGGGCCTGGCGGTTCACTTGGGGAGTGAATCATCAGACGGAAGATCTTCCTCTCTGTCTCTCCTCCTCTCTCTATATCTGACTTTGTAATAAAAATAAATCTTTAAAAAAAAAAAAAAGAAATGCTTGTGAATTTAATCACAGGTAGTACAATTAGGACAGGGAACAGAGGCAGTGCATTAGGGATAATGGAGGATACGGGTAAGTGACTGACTCGTATTCTGAAATCAGCTTCTGGGTGTCCCATGACCCTTGGACATGACTGGCAGGCACTCCAACCAGCCTCTATTCTTCCAGTCCTTTTCAGACCCTCGTTTTTAATGGATTTTATAATTTGTGCTTCTCTATTTATCTACCCCACGCTTCCTCTTTCAAGGCCAAATCCAACTCTTTTCTCCAACAAACAGCCTTTTCTGAGCACCACAGCCTGCAGAGAGCCATCTCTAATAGCAGCAGATCCTCCTACTAGCGCTGGTCAGCGGGCACTAAGATGTCCTAAACCATCATTTGCCCTCTTATGACCTTGGTGAGCCAAGGCAGTCCCTGGAGCATTCTGTATTTCTCAAGTGCCGAGCACAGTCTGAGAACCACAGCAGTCACACAATTGCTAATCTAATGACAGTTCAACGAAGCTGAAAAAAAACAAGAGTGGGCCAATAACTTACTTGCTTTCCAGTGGGATATTTCCAAGGCATAAACTGATGGTGAACGTGACTGGAAATCAAAGAATCAAGTACTCAGAGAAGGTTCTGTGATTGTGTCCTCTAGATACTCAGGGTTCTAGAGAAACTTCTGTAAAGGTCAGCTAGGAAGTCCTCTCTTGCCTATAAGGATATGAGAGCTGATAGAAATCAGTATGCCATAACACTTGTAAATCAAATCAAACAGTGACAGCCTAAAAGAACTTGAGACCTTCCAAGGGCATTGTTAAAGGTTTAACAGCTTTGAAGCAAAGAAAACACGAGCTACTAGTGAAGTAGCCAAACTGGTGATTATTTAAAATGCCAGAGAGGATGTCAGACTGGTTCAAAGTCTTAGAAAAGATGGGCTCTCTTGAAGGAAAAGAAAAGAATATATACATAGTTTTGCACATAATTTAGGGTTTGCACTAATTTTCATCAATTTATTTCACAGGCTAAGGAAGACCTATAAGTTAATACTGTTCCAAGAAATTTCATGGCACACCTCTTATGTGTGAACTCAACTCCATTACAATGAAGCCAATGTAGACAAAAAGTCTTTTTCCTAATTTGAAGAGCCAGTAGAGAGGAGAGCAAGCGTCTGAGTCTCGAGCAGGCTTTGTGGGGAGTGGTGCCTTCACAGCCAGCCATTCTGTCTCAGCACACTTCACTGGAGACAGCCTTGCCTCATCAAGACAGTGTGTCCTCAAACATCTGAGTCCAAGATATAGCCTGGAGTCAAGAATTTCTCCTGAATGCCTCCCACTCACATTTACTCAAGACAGACAAAATGATGGTTGAGGGCCCGGCGGCGTGGCCTAGTGGCTAAAGTCCTCGTCTTGAATGCCCCGGGATCCCATATGGGCGCCGGTTCTAATCCCAGCAGCTCCACTTCCCATCCAGCTCCCTGCTGTGGCCTGGGAAAGCAGTCGAGGACGGCCCAATGCATTGGGACCCTGCACCTGAGTGGGAGACCCGGAAGAGGTTCCAGGTTCCCGGCTTCGGATCGGCGTGCACCGGCCGTTGCGACTCACTTGGGGAGTGAGTCATCGGATGGAAGATCTTCCTCTCTGTCTCTCCTCCTCTCTGTATATCTGACTTTGTAATAAAAACAAATAAATATTAAAAAAAAATGATGGTTGAGGTTTATCTATGAAACTGGGTCATGTGACTCAACTATCTGCCAAGGAGAATGTAAAACAGGGTAAAAAGGCGGACTAGAATTTAGGAAGGCATACAAAAGTGATGTGTTGGGTTTGTGTTACTTGTGGCCACCACAAAAGGGCTACTGGGGATGAACACAATTGAGAAGGCAGCCCTGGGCTGGGAACGCAAGGCATCAAGCTACCAAGGTAACATTAGGCTATTGCACTTTAGTTCTCCCAGTCTGACTGCTCAGCTTTATCTTTTCCAGAATCCTTACTCCTGAGGATCGAGCTTGCTGGGGTCTATAAAACACTTCTACCAGGTAAGGATGGAAGGTTACCAACAAACCATGTTGGAGACGGAAGTGATGTTTCAGTTAGAGTGAATGTTAGATGTTTCAGTTAGGTTTGAGAAACAATTTTTAAGAAATATTTATTTATTTGAAAGGCAGAGTTACAGAGATAGAGAGGTAGAGAGACAGATTTATCTTCCATCTGCTGCTTCGCTCCCACAAAGCCACAACAGCCAGGACTGGGCTAGGCTAATGCCAAGGAGCCCCTTCCAGATGACTCCCAGAGCCACTGGCTCAAGTACAAAGGAGCCCCTCATCTGCTCCCTTCCCAGACACATTAGCAGGACGCTGGATCACAAGTAATGTGAAACCACACCAGCACTCCAATACAGGATGCCAGTGTTACAAGCAGCAGCTTAACACACAGTGCCACGATGCTACTCCCATCTCCTTAATCTTTATTCATAAGGATATATCAAGTACAAAATAGGTCAAAATGGTCTTACCTAATGTCATATATATGTATATATATAAATTAACTAAAAACAGATTGCACATAAAAGCTAAAACTAGGGGCCAGTGCAGTAGCCTAGTGGCTAAAGTCCTTTCCTTGTACTTGCCCGGGATCCCATATGGGCCCTGCTTCCCTTCCAGCTCCCTGCTGTGCCTAGCAAAGCAGTCGAGGATGACCCAAAGCCTTGGGACCCTGTACCTGCGTGGGAGACCCGAAAAGAGGCTCCAGGCTCCAGGCTTTGGCCATTGCGGCCACTTCAGAAGTGAAATCAGTGGATAGAAGATCTTCCTCTCTGTCTATCTGACTTTCCAATAATAAATAAATCTTTTCTTTTTAAAGCTAAAACTAAATTCTTAGAAGAAAACACAAGGATAAAGTTTCACAGACACTGGAATTGACAATAAATTTTAGATGACACTAAAAGCAGAGACAACCACAGAAAAAAAAAAGACAAATTGAATTTCATCAAAATTTTTAAAATTCAAACATAAAGGGCACTATTACCACAGTAAAAAGGAGAAATAGGAGTAAACAGGACATAATATTACCAACACATATAAAATGAGGAATTAATATCCAAAATAAACAAAGAATTTCTAGAACTCAATAACAATTAAAATATGCCATTCAATTAAGAAATGGGCAAAGGGTTTGAACAGACATTTCTCCCAAAAAGATATAGAAATGGCCAATAAGCACAAGAAATGATGGTCAATATATCAGGGAAATGCAAATGAGTATCACGTGAGTTATCACTTCATATCCTTTAGGATGGGAATAATGAAAACATATGTTGGCAGGGAGATGAGGCAACACCAACACTGGGACCTGAAATAGTGAAAGCTGCTTTGAGAACAATTTGGCAGTTCTTCAGAAATGTACACACACACACACACACACACACACACACACACACAATTTTGTTTGTATTTATTTGAAAGGCAGAGATACACAGAAAGACAGATGTGAGCAGAGAAAGATTTTCCATCTGCTGCTTTATCCCCTCAAATATCCATAATAGCCAGGGCTGGGCCAGGCTGAAGCCAGGAACATGGAACCTAATCTGGGTCTCCCACAGAGGTGGCAAGGACCCAAGTACTTGAGCTATCACCTACTGTCTTCAACAGTGCACATTAGCAGGAAGCTGGAATGGAGAATGGAGCTAATACTCCAACTTAGGCATGCCAATGAAATGCAGGTGGGCCAAGCGCCATCTTTACCACTGTACCAAATGCTCACCCTTCTCAAAATGCTACACACAAATTACCACATGAAACTGCAATTCCTTTTTGGGTCTGCATTCAAAGAAACAGCGGGGGAAGCCTTACATGCATACCTGCACACTAATAGTCACAGCAGCCAACACAAAACATTCATCAATGTACGAAAGGCTAAAGTAAATGTGGTACGTGTATACAAGTGAATGTTATTTAGCCTTAAGAAATGAAATCCTTTCATGGTGCTTGGAATGGCAAGATTGGCAGCAAATCAGAAGGGTTGAATTATCAAAACCTTGAGCAGTGCCCTCGGAGCATGCCCCACATTGTGGACTCTGGGATGGTTGGGAGGGAGGGTGTGGCTTCTCCCTTTGTTTCTCTCCTTCTCCCAGATACAGGAAGGAAAAAAGAGAATGTAGAAATAATGGTCTCACTCACTTTCCTGTAGCCCTTGACCCTTTGAGCCCTAATCTACTATGTAAAGATCATAAAAAAAAAAAAAAGGACAGGTTCCTAACACATAATACAACATGGATAAACCAAGTACCTTACACTATCTATTGGGGCACAGCATGTAAAGCTGCTGCCTACAATGCTGACATTTATATGAGCACTGGCTCAATCCTGACTGCTCTACTTCTGATTCAGCTCCCTGCTAATGTGCCTCAGAAACCAGCAAAAGATGGTCCAAGTCCTTGATCCGCTGTATCCATGTAGGAGAGCCCTAAGAAGCTGCTGGTTTCCGGCTTTGGTTTGGCCCAGCATTGGCCATTGGCTATTAAGGGAGTAACAGCAGATGTTACTCTCTTTCACTTCATTTTCTCTCCCTCTCATTTTTCTCTATAACTGTGCTTTTCAAATAAATAATTTTCTCTAAGTTTCTAAAAAATTTGCACTAAATGAAGTAAGCCAGCCAAAAAAGTCTATGCTTCCACTAAGATACTAGAGAAGTTCCAGTCACAGAAATAGAGCATGAAAGTGGTTACCAGAGGTTTAGGGCAAAAAAACAATGACTTACTGCCTAATGGGCACAGCGTTCCAATATGGACTCAAGATCAAGTTCTGGTAAGACAGACAGTAGTGATGGTTACATTAAACTACACATTTAAAAAAATGATTAAATGGTAAATCATGTATATTTTACCATATACACACACAAATCAAAATGAATAAGCTTCACAACTAACCTAAAAAAACCTGTATATACATGATAAAAATGCAAGCAGTTTATTATGCTAGAAAATGCATAACCATTAAGACTGAGAGTTATTAATGGATTAAAAATCTCTGTTCTGCATAAAGCCAATGAGAAGTACCAGAAAAATGTCATCTTTCTTCTGAATGCCTTAAAAATGCCAGAAAAAAAAAATGGCAGGCTGGGCAGCCAGATCCAGCCCAAGGTTCTGTCTTGTCTGCTAACTTACTAAACGGTACAAATCCCAACTAGCACCTATCCATGGTCTTTAAAATTTTGGGAGAACTTTAGAATCTACTAAGGATGTTTTTCTTGCCTACTCAGTCTGGTGCTGACAGGGCTCAACTATATCCCAAAGCCAGCTCTCTGGGAAGCTGTGAACACCGTTCACATTCAGTGACATCACCATTAGTGCTCCTAAGTGAAGGGACCTGAGTGATGCAACACACACTTGAGAGATTAACAAGGCAGCCACAGCCCTCTCATCTGGTAGCGCTGAGGAGAAAACCAAGTGTGCTGTAATGCTGTCATTTAGACCTTTCAGTCAGGGAAGAGAGGTCACAACTATTTTGAGAGTGGTGTGAAAAGGTCCCAGAGTAGCATCACTCTCCCCAAACCACCCCCAGCAAGGAAAAGGGTTGAGAGGAGGTAGTGAGCATAGCAACTCCCAGGACAGCCAGGCTGGTCCCCATAAAGGACCACTGTTTGGGTTAGAGCAGGGTTTAACTCTTTACCGACCACGGACATAAACCTGTGAGAGTTACCCACCTTTCCCATTCTCCTTCTCAGCCTAGATCGTGGAAATCACCTGGCTCATGGCCTCTCCTTGAGAGGCACCATCTTTAACTTTGCAAGCAGTTGGATGAGGGCGAGGACACGTGCCTGCTAATCATCCTCTTCCAGACTGCGGCATGCACCAGAATGGATTCTTATTATTGGCCCATGGCTGCCACTGTCAGAGAAAGATTCAGCCTGACCTTCCCAAGCTGCCGGGGATGAGCATGACACGTGGCTCACAGTGAAAATGTGTCGTCTTTTTTTTTTTTTTTTTTTTTTTTAAGCTTTTCGACTAACCAGAGCTCACTGTGGTAGGAAAAATTATTTCTCCTTTCACTCAGAAAGCGCAAGATGCTGGGCTCTTCTGCATAAAACTCATGTAGTAAAACTGATTAGAAGTGGTCCAACAGGAAGAATGTAGCAGAACAGAGCACTCACAGAGAGACAGCATCAAAGAACAGGACTTGGGACTGCTCCGCAGGCAAAGAGAAAAGAAAAGAAAAAAGAGAACTGAAAGCCATTTATGAAAGCAGTTTCCAATGTGGGAATGGATTCTCACAGCTGGCCGCACAAAAGAGAACAAACATGTCAAAGGAAACAACTGACAGACTAATAGAGTCCTATCCATCTGGCTGAGGGAAGAACCACTGGGGGGAATACTGAGAAGCTTAACAGTTAAGAGAATGCTTGCTTGCCACCTCACTGGGGGAACTGAGTAACTTTTAGGCAAAGTGGGAACACACAGTCACACCACAGCTGGCTGGCTGGCCCTGCCAGCAAAAAGCTCAGAGAAGGGTTATGATGATGATGATGACGCACTGGGTGGGAAAAAGCAAAATGGAGAGCAGAGAACAGGGGGCCTCCTGATTGGTGTGGCCTCTGTACTAGGGCCTCTTCATCTAGAAAATAGCATGGAAAGGAAGGAAACTATGGGAATAGCATGTCTTATTTTATGCTTTTAAAAACGGCACTCAAATCTCAGCTTGAAACCTAAAGTTGAACCCCATGCCATGCTAAAGGCCCATCTGTACTTTTATGTAATGCAGCGCTGAGTGCAGGCACTCTGGGAGGAGGGGAAATGAGGCCAGCTTCGAGGAAAACACACACACAAACACTGGTCTTTATGCCTGTACCTTGGCCCAGGTCACAGCAATGCCTATCCCAGAATGGCTGGCTTGTGGCCCAGGGAACTCGCTTACCGTGGAAGTAATTTGGTTACTTATTGGGACAACCCAATGAGAGGGTATGCTTTCACAAGACAAGCAAGTCCAAATTAAGCTGAATTCAGGGCTTTTCTAATTGATATTTTCACCCATTTCAAAAGTCTCCAGTTTCTATTTTCATAAAGCATGATGATTCTCTGAAAGGAAAAGCTGTATCACCCATTTTAACACAATGTAATTCACCAGAGTTTCACCTATGCACCTTCTAATCTGTACAGTTATGCAGACCTAACTGTACACATGCAGAGGGCATCATGGTCTACTTGAAGGACTTCTGTGAATTTCTCTCCGTAGTCTGGCAATCCCAGCCACCACGAAGAGGCACCCACTTGATCCTTGGTATCACTTGGTCACTCTGGGGATGGCAGAAGCTTACCTGCTCCTCTGACAGTTGGGATATGTGATTCACAGCAGCATATGACTCAATTTTGGGGTTAAAGTGGTTGATGATGGCTCTGGAACAAAGAATTAATATTAATATAGTACCAATTGGAAGAGGAGGATAAATCAGTTGACAATAAAAAGCGAATGGCTTCCGAATTTGGGTGCAGGAGCACGGGGTGACTGTTGGAGGGTAAATGTCCTCTTAGTAAACACCAAGAGGCCACAAATGGGCAAGAACTGACAATCAAAGTGTGAGGAGGTTAAGAATCCGTTAAAGGAGAGAGTTAAACCATCTTTGCTCTGCACAAAAAGCAAACCCCACAACAAAGGAGGGGTGGGAAACACTAAAAACAACCCAAGACCTTTAAGCAAGAAACATTACACAGGAATGAACATTTGGTCTGGTGGTTAGGATGCCCGTGTTCCAATTAGAGTGTCCAGCTCCTGAGAGGTGACTCCTGTCACCAACATGGAACTCTTGACTGAGTGTTCAGGGCCTGGTTTTGGCTTGGTGCAGACCTACCTGTCATGGGCACTTGGGGAGTGAACCAGTGAGTTGGAGCTCTATCTGCCTCTTCAGTAGAAAAAAAAAGGGGGGATTGTCCACTAGGGGGCCCTAGTGTTCTGATCAGAAAGGAAAGTCTGACTTCAAAGAGGGCCCTCAGAAAAGCTGGAGCCTGAACAGTTAGTTGGTCAAGCCTAGACGCAATCTTCATACTTCGTAGGTTTGTACTGAAATTTATTTTCAATCATTCACACCAAAGTCTCAACATCATCTGCAAACATTCCTCATTCATTGTCATCCAAAGCCTGTACCTTATCTGTTGGGATGCCTGGATCCCATATCAAAATGTGTGGGGTCAAAACTTGGCTCTGCTCCTGACACCAGATTCCTGCTAACGTGCCTGGAAGGGGGCAGGCGACTGCCCAGGTGCTTGGGTCCTGCCACTCACATGGCAGCCCCTGACTGAGTTGCTGGCTCTGAGCTTTGGCCTCACCCAGCCCTGTCTGTCACAGTCCAGAACATGGCATCTCTTTCCCTCATTTTGTCTCTGTCTCTCTCTTCCCCTCACTTTCCTTTTTGCCTTTCAAATAAATACAACTAGACAACTTCTAGAGATTAAAAAAAATGAATTAAGAAATCTGTGCAATCTGAAAGAAACCAATTTGCCTGAAGTCAATATCTTATTGTAAGTTCACTGTCATTTCTTGCCCTGTGTAGCAAAAAGAGCACAGACCTCAGATTAGGTTCTGATGTAGGGCCAGACCGACATAAAGAAATGACTATAGAAATGAGAAAAAAAAAAAAAAGGAGAAACAGAGATAAATCTCGCTTATTTATTTATTTTTTTGTTAAAGATTTATTTTATTCTTATTAGAAAGCCAGATATACAGAGAGGAAGATCTGTCTGTTGATTCATTCACTCCCCAAGCGGTTGCAATGGCTGGAGCTGAGCCAATATGAAGCCAGGAACCCGGAGCCTCTTCCAGGTCTCCCACATGGCTACAGGGTCCCAAGGCTTTGGGCTAGCCTTGACTGCATTCCCAGGCCACAGGCAGAGAGCTGGAAGGGAAGCAGGGCCGCTGGGATTAGAACCAGTGCCCATATGGAATCCTGGCATGTGCAAAGCAAGATCTTTCAGCCGCTGAGCTACTGCACTGGGCCTATTTTCTTTTTATGGAAAGGCAGATATACAGAGAGGAGGAGAGACAGAGAGGAAGATCTTCCTTCTGTATTCATTCCCCAAGCTGCTGCAATGGCCAAAGCTGAGCCAATCCTAAGCTAGGAGCCACTTCCAGGTCTCCAACGTGGGTGTAGGATCCCAAGGTTTTGGGATGTCCTTAACTGCTTTCCCAGGCCACAAGCAGGGATTTGGATGGGAAGCAGGGCTGCCAAGATTGGAACCAGCGCACATATGGGATCCCAGTGAGTACAAGGCAAGGACTTATGCCACTAGGCTACCGCACTTGGACCACATAAAGTCTTTATAACTGGGTAAGACAGGGCCCGGCGGCGTGGCCTAGCGGCTAAAAGTCCTCGCCTTGAAAGCCCGGGGATCCCATATGGGCGCCGGTTCTAATCCCGGCAGCTCCACTTCCCATCCAGCTCCCTGCTTGTGGCCTGGGAAAGCAGGAGAGGACGGCCCAAAGCTTTGGGACCCTGCACCCGCGTGGGAGACCTGGAAGAGGTTCCTGGTCCCGGCATCGGATCAGCGCGCACCGGTCCATTGCAGCTCACTTGCGGAGTGAATCATCGGATGGAAGATCTTCCTCTCTGTCTCTCCTCTGTGTATATCTGGCTGTAATAAAATGAATAAATCTTTAAAAAAAAATTAATTTATTTGTTTGAAAGGTAGAGCTAAAGAGAGAGGTGGGGAGAGTAAGAGAGAATTCCCAAATGGCCCCAATAGCTTAGGTTGAAGCGAGAACTCCATCTGGGTCTCCCACATGGATGGCAGGGGCCCAATTACTTGGGCAAAGTTCTGCTGCTTTCCCAGGTGCATAAGCAGGGAGCTGGTTTGGAAGAGCAGTAGACAGAACTGGAACCAGCATTCACATGGAATGCCGGTATCATACATCACAGCTTAACAAACTGCTGGGCTACAATGCCAGCCCCAAGGAACAGTTTCTTAGATATGACAGTCTAGGGCCCAGCGTGATGGCTCAGTGGCTAAATCTACCTTGCAAGTACCAGGATGCCATGTGAGTGCCGGTTCGCATCCTGGCTGCTCTACTTCCCATCCAACTCCCTGTTTGTGGCCTGGGAAGGCAGCAGAGGATGGTGCAAAGCCTTGGGATCCTGCACCCATGTGGCAGACCCAGAAGAAGCTCCTGGCTTCTGTTTGCCAATTGGATTAGTTCTGGCTATTGCAGCCATTTGGAGAATGAACCAGTGAAAGGAAAATCTTTCACCCTGTCTCTCCTGATGTGTATGTATTTGACTTTCTAATAAAAGTAAATAAATATTTTTTAAAAAAGAAAGACTTATTTATTCTTATTGGAAAGGCAGATCAGATGTAAGGAGAGAAGGAAACACATAAAGATCTTCTACTGGTTTAGCCTCAAGTGGCGGCAATGGCAAGAGCTGATCAAATCCGAAGCCAGGAGCCAGAAACTTCTTCTGGGTCTCCTACGCGGGTGCTGGGTTCCAAGGTTTTGGGCTGTCCTCAACTGCTTTCCTAGGCCACATGCAGGGAGTTGGAAGTGGGGCAGCTGGGATATAAACTGGCGCCCATATAGGATTCCTGTTGTGCAAAGCAAGGACTTTAGTCACTAGGCTATTGCGCTGGCCCAAAAATAAATAAATCTTAAAAGAAAAAAAAAAAAGACTACAGGATAAGTACAGATGGCAAAAGAAAAAGTAGATCAATACGAACTTCTTCAAATTTTAAAACTTTTATACTATCAATGATACCATGAAGAACAAAAAGATACTCTGCAGAATTAATAAAAATATTTGCAAATCATGTATCTGATAAATAACTTGCATGAATAATATGTAAAGAACTCTTACAATTCCACAATAAAAATGCAACCTAACTTCAAAAAAAGCAAAGGAATTGATCAGAAATGAGAAGATGTTTTACATCATTAGTAATAAGGGAAATCGAAAACCAAACGACATTATGATCCACTTTACACTCACCAGCACTCTGATAATCAGGAAGAAAATAACAAATGTTTCGACAAACACATGGAGAAACTGGAACCCTCATATATTGCTGGTAGAATTCTAAAATGCTTCACTTAGTTTGGCAAGTGGCCTGGCAGTTTCACAAATGTTAAACACAATTACCACATGATGCAGAAACTGTATTCCTATATATATATACCCAAAATAATAAAAACATATGTCCATAATAAAAACTTAAATGTGAATGTTCTTAGCAACATAACTCATACTATCAAAAATGTAGAAACCACCCAGATGTCCATCCACTGAGCCATGGATAAACAAAATGTGGGACAGTTACGAGGGAGCATTTTTCGGCCACAAAAAGGAATGAAATACTAACACATGCTGCAACATGAAAGAACCTCAAAAACACCATGGTGACTGAAAGAAGCCAGATGTAGTACGTCAAATACTGGGACAGGATTTGTGGCACAGTGGGTTAAGCTACGCACTGAGGCATTCTCATTCCATTTCAGAGTAACAGTTCAAGTCCTGGCTACTCTGCTTCTAATCCAGTTTCCTGTTAATGTCCCTTGAACAACAGTGGATTAGTAACTGCTGGGCGCTGGAATGGAAGATTGGGGAGTGCTAAGGAGTACAACATTTCCTTCAGGAGAGACAACTGCAAAGATAGGTTGTGATGACGATTGTGTACTTTATGATTACATTAGAGAACAACGAATTGCACACTCTGTATGCATCAAGTGTACCACATATGCCCATCCTGAGTCCAGCAGTTCAGAGCAGGCTATTCACTCCAACTGACTCCCATGGAATTCATATACTAGAAGGACTCACTTACCAAGATAACTTTCCTGGGGCCAGGTTAAGCTGCTGTTTGAAACACTGGCATCCCGTATTGGAGTGCTGGTTTGGATCTCAGCTGTTCTGTTTCTGATCCCTGCCAATGTGAGTGGGAAGGCAGCAGAATGCACCTCAAGGAAACCTGGATGGAGTTCTTAACTCCAGGCTTCAGCACAGCCCAGTTCTGGTTGCTGTGACTATCTGAGGAGTAAATAGAAGATTCTGTCTTTTTCCCTCTGTCCAAGTGCAACCCCCACCCCCCACAACCCTGGTTACTCTGTCTCTCCAATGAATAAGTCTTTAAGAAGAGGGAGAAAGAACTTTCCCAAAGCTTCCATATGTCTTCTCACCAGCCAAGGAGAAAAGATGTTGTAGTCACGAATAGCCATACTCCAAAACAGGAACAAAAGTTGTCAAAGACTAAACCCTTGGGCCCAAAACGATAGCCTAATACTTAAAGTCCTCGCCTTGCACGTGCTGGGACCACACATGGGAGCTGGCTCCTATCCTGGCTGCTCCACTTCCCTTCCAGCTCCAAGAAGATGGCCCAAAGCCTTGAGACCCAGCACACGCATAGGAGACCTGGAAGAAGCTCCTGGCTCCTGGCTTCTGATTGGCTCAGTTCTAGTTGTTGTGGCCACTTGGGGAATGAACCAGCAGTTTGAAGATCTTTCTCTTTGTCTCTCCTTCTCTCCATAAATCTGACTTTCCAATACAAATAAATAAATTTTTAAAAAGACATTAAATCATTTTATTTTCTTAGGTCATAAAAGATGGCTTTCTGATTTTATCTTTATTTATCTTATATATCTAAAAGACAGATGGGCAGGAGATAGGCAGAAAGAGACTGATCTCCCATCTGCCAGTTCACTCCCTAAATATTCCAACAGCTGTGGTTGGGTTGGGATGAAGCCAGGACCCTGAGCGAGAATCAGGGATCCAAGTCCAGGATGCACATCAGCAGGAAGCTGGACTCAGGAGAGGAGGCATAGACCTGAATTCGGGCATTCTAATGTAAAATGTAGGCACCCTAAGCAGGATCTCCATGGCAGCATTACATGCTCAGCCCTGGTATTTTTTACTAATCCCTGGCATTTTTTACTAATTTTTTACTAATGCCTTCTGTGAGAAAAAAAAAAAAAAGCCTAGATCTTTGTTTGCTTGTTTTTAAGGAAGGGAAATAGGGTTAGCAAATGCTGTGTTATATATTGGTACTAGGACTAATAACCATACTTAATCAGAAAGTCCCAAAGGGGAAAGAAAAGAAACAGACAATGTCATAGCAAAACAAATGGCTAAAGCAAAGCCAGCCAGAGTGAAGAATGGCTCTGGGTCCAACATATCTTTAAGTGCAGGAATCCTGGCCACCTTCCAATGCAGCTGTCAACTTCTGCCTGCTGACGGCATGGGCCACTTATACACACACTGAAGTAAAAGGAACGGACAGACAGAACAGCAAGGTGAAGCAGCAAACTGGCTTGGGATTTCTTGGTCCATTTTTAACTCATTCTGTCTGACTCACGACTCTATAAAGCGGCTCTTTTCCCAAGTGTTGAGTGATCGATGATTGAGACATATGGTTAACGCCCAAGTTATGCACAGAAATGTTACCTCAAAAACATCTGGGGACAGGGAGTAGGGCAGCATTGTGTTGAGGCCACTAAACCTGTTGCCTGTGATACTTGCGTCCCATATGGGCACCAATTCAAGACCTGGCTGCTATACTTCTGATCCAGCTCCCTGAAAATGTACTTGGGAAAGCGGCGTAAGATAGCCAACGTGCTTGGGTCCTATACCAATAGGAGATTTGGAAGTAGCTCCTGGCTCCTTACTTCAGCCTAGTTCAGCCCCAGCTGTTGTAGCCACTTGGGGAGTGAACCAGCATACAGAAGATCTTTTTTTGCTTTTCTTTGCCTTTCAGGTAAAAATGAAGAAATTTTATTTTTTTAAAAAGTCTTATTTTTCCCGAAGGTCCAGTTAAAATATCATTGCTTCTCTGAACAACATGGTACATGTAATGGGAAAAAAAAAAAAAAAGACTTCAGATCTGAGTTTAAAAATGCTGATTCCTCTACTTAGTAGCTGTGTGACTTAGGGTAATAGATCTAATTCTCCAAGTTCAGTTTCTTCCACTGGTTGGATTATCTTTCCAAAATGTTACTCTTTGTTATCTCATGTACTATCTAATGTGACATAAAGTGATTTTAAAATACTTACTTTTTTGAGATGCAGAGAAGGGCAAATAGAGGGTTGGGAGGAACAAAATAAAACAACTTACTGAATTTTGGTTCACTTTGCAAACACCTATGTTAGTCAGGGTCATTCTAGAGCTGAGGCCACAGGTGAATCTAAAGATGGGAGCTAGGAATTCAATTCAGGTCTCCCACATGAGCCCAGTTATTTGAGCCATTACCAACGCTCAGGATTCGCATTAGCAGCAACCTGGAGTCAAGTGCCAGAACCAGGTCTTGAACCCAGGTACTCCAATGTGGGATGCACATTAATGACTAAGGCAAGCACCTGCCCTGATTTCGTTTTTAAGGTAACTATATAATACAGCACAGAATTACCTGGATGATAAAGACAAGAAAACCTTCACAGCCATAAATGCACTTATCTGGGAAACTTCAAACATACTTGCATATGAGAAATGGTGAAGTTATGACTGAGTGATACGTGACAGAGTTTAAAATGGTTCATCTGAGGCTACATTATTTCACTTGACACCAACATTTCTTCCTATCTTTCTATCTTTAGAACTGTTTCACATACTCCCATTTCTAGCAGTAATAATCTTCCTTCTTCATGGAGTCAATGAATCTTCAGCCCATCCAATTCACCAACAATAACAAAAAAACCAATTTCCTTCGATGCCCATTAACAGCAGTGCATTACAAGCCTCAAAGACTCTGCTGATTAACATTAAACAAAATAAAACTTCACGTAAGAATTCTTTCTAACCTTTTTCACTTTGAAACTATCTAGTTAAAACTTCAGGAACTGACCTGTTGGGTTATCCCTCTAACCTACTGCTAGTGCTTCCATGCCAATTGTTTCCCCCCTTACAGCTACTTACTGTCCCTGGGGCCATTGTTTTTGAGGTTAAAGGCACAGAAGCGTAACTTCACTATGGAAGGCATTCTACCAGGCAGCAGAAAGGATGGCTACTGACCCAAGCATTGAATTGATGTAAGCAATGCGTAAGTTTGCCTTACCCAATGATTTAATTATGTTAATAGGCTAAGTAATTACTAAAGAGTACTTGACTTATCTGTGTGCCTAAATTACCTGATGGAAGCAAGCGGAACAATATGCATCACTCCCTGACTAAACTTTGATAGCCCTCATACTTTAAACTGGTGTTTAAAAAAAAAATATATATATATATATATATGTATATATATATATGCATTTCCTTGTCACATGAACCAGTATGAAGATAACTTTCAAAGAAAAACTGAGAGATAGTGTGGTCCCATTTTCTGATCATTCCCAAATGTTGGCAAGAATTCCCTGCAAGGGATAAAATAGGAAGTCAGGAACTCAATACAGGTTTCCCAGTGGGTGACAAGGACCAAAGTACTTTAGCCATTACTTACTGCCAGTCACCATGTGCAGCAGTAGGAAGCTGAAATCAGAACTGGAGCCAGACACAACCAGACGCAGCCCATTAGTGTTTTAACCACTTTGAGAAACTCCTGTTTTTGTTTTTCTAATTTTAATTTATCTGAAAGGCAAAGAAATAAGCCAATAGCGATCACCCATCCACTGGTTCACTCTCCAAATGCTAGCAACAGCTCAGGATTGACCAGGCCAAAGCCAGGAACTGGGACAGCCCTTTCATGTGAATAGCAAAGGACCCAATTACTTAAGCAAACACTTCCTGCTTTACAAGGTGTATACTGTAGGAAGCAAGAAGCAAGAAGCAAGAGCAACCTTGGGGCTTGAATCCAGGCACTCCAGGTAGCCCAGCCAGTGTCTTATCCTTTACTTTTTTTTTTTAAGATTTTATTTTTATTGCAAAGTCAGATATACACAGAGGAGAGACAGAGAGAAAGATCTTCCATCCGGTGATTCACTCCCCAAGTGACCGCAATGGCTGGAGCTGCAACAATCCGATGCCAGGAGCCAGGAACTTCTTCCAGGTCTCTCACCGAGTTCAGGGTCCCAAAGCCTTGGGCTGTCCTCGACTGCTTTCCCAGGCCACAAGCAGGGAGCTGGATGGAAAACAGGGCTGCTGGGATTGGAACCAGGATCCTGGGCTGGGCAGTGTCTTAAATTAACCACCAGGTCAAATGCCTATCCCCTGGCGAATGATCTGAATGAGCATTCCTTTTGATTTCTAATTCAGAAATTCATGTGAGATGCCAAGTACGTTATTTACCTACTGACATTTTCATCCAGACTCTGAATTAGGCAGATGATGCTTCTCAATTTATTAAACTGGAGAGAAACAGGAGAGAGTAATGTACATGAAATGTGCATGCACATGGCCTAGGGCTTTTTTTTTTCTGGAGCTTTGTGCATGCCTACACATTTTGGGGTTTCTACTTTGATGCATGACTTTGCCCAACAGGTTTCCACCTCATCACCTGCTGAAATTAAGCAATTTGTCATAACTACTTCCATTGAAAAATTACCTAACTTCTGGTTCCTATAGCCCCAAGCCATAGATTTAAGTCAGGTAAAATGCCAGGGACTTTACCTCTTGGCTAAATGATCTCCTCCAGCACTACCGTTACACAGGAATGGGATTTCTTCCTACTTGAGACATTAGCTCAATGTTTTCTCACTGTTTCCGCTATCACAAAGAATGTAAATGGAAAAGAATGAACTGCAGGAGAAAGAAGCACAGAGGCACTACCATAAATAGCACCACTTAGTTGATTTCCCTTACAATGTTCTACTTCAGGGCCCAGCGGCCTGGCCTAGCGGCTAAAGTCCTCGCCTTCAACGCGCTGGGGTCCCATATGCGCGCCGGTTCTAATCCCAGCAGCTCCACTTCCCATCCAGCTCCCTGCTTGTGGCCTGGGAAAGCAGTTGAGGATGGCCTTGGGACCCTGCACCCGCATGGGAGACCCAGAAAGATGTTCCTGGTTCCCGGCTTTGGATCGGCACAGCACCGGCCGTTGCGGCTCACTTGGGGAGTGAAACATCGGACGGAAGATCTTCCTCTCTGTCTCTCCTCCTCTGTGTATATCTGGCTGTAATAAAAATGAATAAATCTTTAAAAAAAAAAAAACAAACAAAAAAGAAAAATCATAACTATGCTTTATAACCACACATCAGTGATGGAGAAGCTGGAACAAGCAGCTCAGGTGCACCAAGGAGAAGGAGTAAGGCGGTCCTGTGGTTTACACACAGCACAAACAGGACCAGAGTATATAGGGATCACTTACTGGTTTCCAAGTACTCTACAGGAAGAGTGAAATTAAAACACAAGGAAAGTGGTTTATATTTTATCCCAAGGGAACCTCTGAGAACTCTTCATGAAAGGCAATCAGCAAGTCAGCCAGAGAAATTAAGCAAGCGAACATTTACCATAAAGCTCAAATCAGATAAGAGAACAGAGATGAATCTTACTAGAGTACACTGCCAGCTGAGTCTGCAGGTGCTAGCTACCAAAATGTGGAGATCCTCAACTCTGGGTGACCACCCACATTGAGATAGAAGGTTTTGCCCTTTTAGTCAGGCCAGAGAAAACAGGCCAGGTTCACCTGCTCTGAGTCAGTTATGAGCCTTCAGAGTGATTGCAACACAAGCACTTTTCTTCTAAGAAACTCGGGAATAGCTACTGGGGACAGGTGGTAAGGTTGGCCAAAGAGAGAACCCTTGACCTTGAAATGTAGAGACAATGGGTGTGGGAGGAAGCAGGGCAACTGTGTAGCAGTTACGTTAGTCAAGGTAAAAAGATAAAGAATTATACTATTGTAATAATATATGAAGAAATGGTGAGAGGAGAAAATTGGAAATGAAAAAGGGGAGGGAAAGAGGGGAATACCTATATCTACAAAATTGTATCATGGAAAATAATAATAACCTTGCACATTAAGATGGAAATGAAGAATAAATAGATGTGGACATCACTGACCCATTCTGTCTGCCAAGTTGATAATTTTTCTTCTTCTGGAAAGAAACTTTGTTGCAATATAATTTCTCTTCAAGAAAAATATTATTGGGCCCAGCATGGTAGCCTAGTGGCTAAAGTCCTCACCGTGCATGCACTGGGATCCCATATGGTGCCGGTTCTAATCCCAGTGGTCACACTTTCCATCCAGCTCTCTGCCTGTGGCAAGGAAAAGCAACAGAATACAGCCCAAAGCCTTGGGACCCTGCACCTATGTGGGGGAACCAAAAGAGGCCCCTGGCTTAGGATGGGCGCAAATCTGGCTGTGGCAGTCACTTGGGGAGTGAATGAGTGGACAGAGATCTTCCTCTCTGTCTCTCCTCCTCTCTGTATATCTGATTTTCCAAATAAAATAAATAAATATTTATTTTTAAAAGTATTATTGAGGAATGTTGCCTTTCCAATGTTAAGGGCAGCCTCAAATCAGCTTTATTAATGAGTTAGCACTCTTTTTTTTACTAAATTATTTTTTAAAGATTTATTTATTTTTATCGCAAAGTCAGATATATATAGAGCGGAGGAGAGACAGAGAGGAAGATCTTCCATCCCATGATCCACTCCTTAAGTGACTGCAGGAGCTCTTCCAGGTCTCCCATGTGGGTGCAGGGTTCCAAGGCTTTGGGCTGTCTTTGACTGCTTTCCCAGGCCACAAGCAAGGAGCTACTTGGGAAGCACGGCTGCCGGGATTAGAACCAGCGCCCATATGGGATCTCGGCACGTTCAAGGCGAGGACTTTAACCACTAGGCCACGCCGCCGGGAAATCTGCCTTTTCAATAAAAATAAATATTTTTTTAATAAATAAGTCTTTAAAAAATATTTTAGGGTACGGTGTGGTGGCCTAATGGCTAAAGTCTTCGCCTTGAACGCCCCGGGATCCCATATGGGCGCCAGTTCTAATCCGAGCAGCTCCACTTCCCATCCAGCTCCCTACTTGTGGCCTGGGAAAGCAGTCGAGGATGGCCCAATGCATTGGGACACTGCACCCGTGTGGGAGACCCGGAAGAGGTTCCAGGTTCCCGGCTTCGGATCGGCGTGCACCGGCCGTTGCGGCTCACTTGGGGAGTGAATCATCGGACAGAAGATCTTCCTGTCTCTCCTCCTCTCTGTATATCTGACTTGTAATAAAATAAATCAATCTTAAAAAAAAAAAAAAGAAAAGGCAGATTTACAGACAGAATAAAAAACATAAAGAAAGATCTTTCATCCACTGGTTCACTTTCCAAATAGCCTCAAAGGCCAGAGCAGAGCTGATCAGAAGCTAGGAGCTTCTTCCAGGTCTCCTTTGTGGGTGCAGGGGTCCAAGGATTTGGGCCATTTCCTGCTGCCTTCCCAGGCCAGAAGCAAGGAGTTAGATATGAAGTGGAGCAGTCGGGATATGAACCGGTGCCCATGTGAGATGCTGGTACTTAGAGTTGGAGGATTAGCGAACTGAGCCATTGTACTAGTCCTGGCATTCTTTTCTTAAAAACTGAATGAGTAAGTATTTAACAAAATCCATTAACTCTGCTGGAGGAAATGGGTATGCATCAAGTATCCTAACACTTAAAATGGCACCTGGACCATCTTTTGACTCTACTTCTTCCTGCAAATAATCATAAGAGTTAGAATAAAAGTCCCACACTTACTAAATGTCAATCTACAAAGTCAGAGAAACACAGAACTTTATAGAAACCCTGATAGGAATAGGTGGTAAGAGCAGCAGTGGAGACAAATTCAAAATCATGTAACTCATTTTGAAAACTTGTAAAAAACCATATGTCTACTACTCAGAGGAGGAGATCAAACAGAAGCAGGTGAGGTCCTGTATCCAGAAACCAAAATATCCTCAATTCATTATAGGGTGGAATTGCTCAGGATGTTGCTGGCCGACAGACCTGAGCAGCAAGTGAAGGAACACCATGGCTCAGGCCTGGCTGCAACGAGCAGCTGTGAGTCTCACCGCATATGTGAGTATAGGCGCCCCTCGTTGCGCCCAGAACACAGCAAAGAGCTGTGGTATAAAGTGGTTAGCAAGCATCCTTTCTGCCAGGACTCATTCTCTGCAATGGAGCCTGCAGTTTCCTGCACTCAAAGGCAGCAGGAGGGGGAACAAGGAGTGGGGACTCCACACTGCCACTCAGAAGCAGGCAGTGCTGCCCAAGAGAGGACCTAATGGGAAGATATGTTCTTTGACAGCACCTCCAGTAATAGCTAGAAAAGCAGGGGGTGAGAGTCGGCTCTGAACATTTATCATAATAGTGCAACAAGATGAAGGTCTTCAGGGGAGAGTCTATGAAATTCCAGACTAAGAAAATGAAGCCCATGTGGAGGCAAGGCAGTCAGCTCTAGCAGATTGGCTCTGCGGGAGGCTGCGTATAATTGTTTTATGCTCACGAAGAGGCTATTAGCTGCTTTCTCTCCAATATACTAAAAAGAGTGTAAGTTTTTTCCCCTCCTGAAAAGGTGATGTTACCAAAAAGACAAGATTCACTTTACAGAACTTTACTTAACCTGTGAGCATCATCTTAAAAAGAACTTTTTTTGTTTGTTTGTTTGTTTACTCTGCAGACTCATAGAGCCAAGGAAGAAAGTTCTATGGTATCTGAAGCTAAGGATTTGCCAGCATTGCCTGTGGCTCTTAAAATTCAGTTTGCTTGGGGGCCCGGCGGCGTCGCCTAGCGGCTAAAGTCCTCGCCTTGAATGCCCCGGGATCCCATATGGGCGCCGGTTCTAATCCCGGCAGCTCTACTTCCCATCCAGCTCCCTGCTTGTGGCCTGGGAAAGTAGTCGAGGACGGCCCAAAGCGTTGGGACCCTGCACCCGCGTGGGAGACCCGGAAGAGGTTCCAGGTTCCCGGCATTGGATTGGCGCGAACCGGCCCATTGCGGCTCACTTGGGGAGTGAAACATCGGATGGAAGATCTTCCTCTCTGTCTCTCCTCCTCTCTGTATATCCGGCTTTCCAATAATAATAAATCTTTAAAAAAAAAATTCAGTTTGTTTGACAAACATTTGAGTACCCATGATGTGTAGACACTACGCTAGGTGATGGGGAGGGAGTAAATACAATACCTGAAATATGAAGGGACTTTCAGATTAGTGGAAGAGACACACGACAGACAATTTCATCATGATATGATAAAAGATAGGACAGACTAACAACAGGTAATAAAGGGTATTGTTGGGGCACAGAGCAGGGGCTCATGGAAACATTCTAAAGAGAGCATTTGAGTACACTTCTGAAATATGATTTGGTTTCATCAACCATTGAAAGGTGAGAATGTACAGGCATATTTTCTCAGAGATGGAAGATCACAACAAATTTTACTAATCAGACAAAAGAAATCTGAGCAAAGTACATTCATTCATTCAATAAACAGATAAAATTTTACTGCAAACCAAAGAAGTAAGTTACAGCTTCCTTTCTCAGTATCTCATTTTAAATCTTTGCCAGCCGGGCCCAGCAGCCTGGCCTAGCGGCTAAAGTCCTCGCCTTCAACGCCCCGGGATCCCATATGGGCACCGGTTCTAATCCCGGCAGCTCCACTTCCCACCCAGCTCCCTGCTTGTGGCCTGGGAAAGCAGTCGAGGACGGCCTTGGGACCCTGCACCTGCATGGGAGACCCGGAATGATGTTCCTGGTTCCCAGCTTCGGATCAGCACAGCACTGGCTGTTGAGGCTCACTTGGGGAGTGAATCATCGGACAGAAGATCTTTCTCTCTGTCTCTCCTCCTCTCTTTATATCTGACTTTGTAATAAAATAAATAAATTCTTAAAAAAAAAAATCTTTGCCAGCCAAGCAGGTGCAGGACAAACTTTGTGAAAGCCACAAGACCTCTGTCTGCTGGAGGCTTATCTGCTTAGTGCTGATTCAAAGATGCTTTTTATGGGGGCACAGATTATGTCACAGCCTGTTAAGCTGCTGCTTGGGATACCTATATCCCATGTTGGAGTGCCTGGGATTGACTCCTGGTTCTGCTTCCAATATCAGTCTCCTGCTAATAGGCACCCGGGAAGGCCCAAATACTTGAGTCCCTTCCACCTTCATGGGAAACCCAGATAGAATTGCTGGCTCTTGGCTTCAACCTAGCTCAGCTCCAGGGAAGTGAACCAGTAGATAGAAGATCTGTCGCTCTGCCTTTCAGATAAATAAATAAAGCTTTAAAAAATTTAACAAGGAGGGCCCGGCGGCATGGCTTAGCGGCTAAAGTCCTCGCCGTGAACGCCCCGGGATCCCATGTGAGCGCCGGTTCTAGTCCTGGCAGCTCCACTTCCCACCCAGCTCCCTGCTTTGGCCTGGGAAAGCAGTCGAGGACGGCCCAAGGATTTGGGACCCTGCACCCGCCTGGGAGACCTGGAAGAGGTTCCTGGTTCCCAGCATCGGATCGGCGCGCACCGGCCCGTTGCGAATCATCGGACGGAAGATCTTCCTCTCTGTGTCTCTCCTCCTCTCTGTATATCTGACTTTGTAATAAAAATAAATCTTTAAAAAAAAAATTTAACAAGGAAAGAAAGAAAACACACTCTTGGAGATGGGAGGGTTTTGGGAGGGTAGCTAGGGCAAAGACCTCAGAAACACAAAACAGAATCTTAATCACATGAAGAGCCTGAGCAAACACCTTATTGCCTACGCAGAAAAGGCATCAAAAGTCCTACACCAGGGGCAAACGCAACAGCATCAGAGCACAGTCCTTCAGCCTTTGGTTAATATAAATGACAGCAACTCAACGGATGAGGTTATTTAAGGCAACCTTAAAAATCACTTTTAATGCAGTGAATCTGCAAAGATAAAAATAATGTTAATTGCCGTGTCACAAAAAAATGTATAATGTTACCAATAAATTCACTTCAAAGTGTCTTTAGTTGTCTCAAAGTCCCATTTTGGATAATTAAAACATTTCAGTTATTTTGTTACTCTGGAGAATGTAGAAGTCAGTAAAATCCACAATGATGAGATAAGCAATTCAGTTCAACACTGAAAAACGGAACTGTGATAACAATTCCAAACGTAATTCCTGTATATCCTGGGTTAATGCAAGAACTGTCAAGATTGCATTTCCTGCAAGATCTAAAGCAGACTAGGTGGGGGTATGGCAAAGTAGTTCAGATTACTCTTGGGGCACAGACATCCCATAGCAGGAATCCAGGCCCACTTTACTTCCAACTCGGCTTTCTGCTAGAGGCAACAGGTGTTGGGGTCCTTATCACTCACACGGATGACCTGTTGGTTCCAGGATCCTAGCTTTGGCCAGGCCCAGGCCCAGCCCCAGCTGTTGTGGGCATTTGGGGAGTAAACCAGTGGATGGATGAGCTCTCCCTGACTCTATGTCTCTGCCTTTCAAACAAACAAAAAACTTTTTATATTGTTAATTTTTTTATTTTGAGAAAAGATTTTACGTAGTTTTTTAGTTTGAAAGTCATATCTAACTTACACAGAAAAGAGACAGAAAGATCTTCTGTCTGGTAGTACACTCCCCAAATGGCCACAATGGCTGGAGCTGAACTGATCTAAAGCAAAGAGCCAGGAGCTTCTAGCCCTCCCATGTAGGTGCAGGGTCCCAAGCACATGGGCATCCTCTGCTTCTTTCTCAGATCATAAGCAGGGAGCTGGATGGAAAGTGGAGTAGCCAGGACACAAACCATATGGCCTATATGGGATGCTGGTGCTTAAAGTTAGAGGATTAGGCTGTTGAGCCACAGCACCAGCCCCCAAGCAGCATTTAAACAACCGTAAAATGTCCACTGAAGAAAGGTGCTTTTTAAGCAAGGAGAAGGTATTTGCTGAAAAGTTACAGTAAATACTCAATTCTCCTCCAAATTTCAATAGTGAAATAGAAGCTCACAAATGAAGACAATATTTTTGATCCTTAGAAATATATAAGTAGTTGGGAAATGACTGGTGTAAGGCCTGTTTTTCAGCAGTAATAATTTCAGGAACTATTGCAAGGCTAAGAACTCAGAGCTATGTTCTGCTCTTAAACCACACTTCAAAAGCTCAGTTGAGAGGCAGGCATTTAATCATAGCGAAGGCAACATTTGAGTCCTGGTCCTGGTTCTCATGGCATTTTTTTGCGGCTGCTGTGCACACTAGAGGGATGCAAGTGGGAAAATAGAGGCCAAGGGCCCTAATAATTGGGCCTCTGCCACTTGCAGGGAGATGTGAATGGAGCTCCAGGCACTAGACTCCAACCTGGGGCATATCTGGCTGTTGTGAGCATTTAGGGAATGAACCATAGGATGGAAGAGGTCTCTATCTTTCTCTGTTTTTTGTTTTTATTTTTTTTTAATATTTATTTATCTTTATTGGAAAGTCAGATACACAGAGAGGAGGAGAAACAGAGAGGAAGATCTTTCATTAGATGGTTCACTTCCCAAGTGGCTGCAACAGCTGGAACTAAGCCAATCCGAAGCCAGGAGCCAGGAGCTTCTTCCGGGTCTCCCACGTGGGTGCAAGGTCCCAAGGCTTTGGGCTGTCCTCGACTGCTTTCCCAGACAACAAGCAGGGAGTTGGATGGGAAATGAGGCCGCCAGGATTAGAACTGGTGACCATATGGGATCTCAGCACGTTTAAGGCGAGGACTTAAGTCACTAGGCCATTGCACATGGCCCTCTATCAAACAAATGAATAATTTTTTTCTTTTTTAATGTGGCAAGTATATTCAATAAACTGATTTTTTAAAATTAATTTAAGAGTCTGGCGTGCTAAACTAGTGGCTAAAGTACTCATACTGCATGTGCTGGGATATCATATGGGCGCTAGTTTGAATCCCAGCAGCTCCACTTCCCTTCCAGTTCCCTGCTTGTGGCCTGGGAACACAGTCAAGGATGACCCAAAATCTTGGGACCCTGCACCCATGTGAGAGACCTGGAAGAAGCTCCTGGCTCCTGGCTTAGGATTGGCTCAGTTCCAGCTGTTGCGGCCGTTTGGGAAGCGCATCAATAGATGGAAGATCTTCCTCTCTCTGTTTCTCCTCCTCTCTATATATCTGACTTTCCAATTAAAATAAAGAAATAAATCTCAAAATAATTAGTTTGAAAACTGGGACAGGCATTGGTTTTGTGATTAAGATATTGGTTAGGATATTTTCAGTGTCCTACACTGAAATGCCTATAGCCCTGATTCTCCTTCCTATTTCCAGTTCCTGTTAATGTATACCCTGGGAGGCAGCAGTGATCCTCAAGTAATTAGGCTACTGTTGTTTACCGAGGAGACCTAGACTGAATTTCTAGCTTCTGGGCATTTGGGGAGTGAATTAGTGGGTAGGAGCTTGCTTGCTTCTGTCTTGTTTCTATCTCTCCAACAAAACTAAAATTTTTAAATGTCTTTTTTTTTTTTAAAGATTTATTCATTTTTTATTACAGCCGGATATACACAGAGGAGGACAGAGAGCAAGATCTTCCGTCCGATGATTCACTCCCCAAGTGAGCTGCAACGGGCCGATGCCGGGAACCAGGAACCTCCTCCAGGTCTCCCATGCAGGTGCAGTGTCCCAATGCATTGGACCGTCCTCAACTGCTTTCCCAGGCCACAAGCAGGGAGCTGGATGGGAAGTAGAGCTGCCGGGATTAGAACCGGCGCCCATATGGGATCCCGGGGCTTTCAAGGCGAGGACTTTAGCCGCTAGGCCACGCCGCTGGGCCCAAATTTTTAAATGTCTTAAAAAATACTGAACAAATCATAGCAGTATAGAAGATTAGTCCATAAATGGTAGAACTACATTTCATTTTAGTTACTACGTGGCATAAGATACTGTAACTTTTATTATAGTACATGTGTTAGACACGTGTATTACCTCTGGTACCATAGATAAACACATTCACAATCTATTTGATGTCAATGGATTAAATCAGTTCCAATGACTTTCTACATATCAATTTAACAACGTATTTAGTTAGTGTTTTATACAACACAATGAATTATGCCTTGCATTTCTCATTCTCGGTACCACGGGTATTTGTGGTTATGTGATTTGTTGTTGAGGCCCACTCTGAGCTTTGTGGAATGTTCAGCAGCATCCCCGACCTCTATCCTTGAGATGCCAATAGCACAATCTCCACCTTCCAAGCTGTAGCAACTGAAATATGCCAAAAGTTCCCCAGAGGAGAAAAATCACGTCAGTCAAGAGCCATCAAATCACAGTAATGCCTACATACACCAGAACTGGCATTTAAAATAAAGTTTTAATTATTTTCATTATAGTTGAATTTTATTTCTGGCTTTAAAAGTAAATATAAAAGGGCAAGTGCTTGGATTAGTGGTTCAGATGCCAGCTTACAGTGTCTGGGTGTGTGTTCCATCTCTGCTCCCAATTCCAGCTTCCTGCAAATGCACACTCAGGGAGATGGCCAGTAATTTGTTCAACTAGGGTCCTTGCCACCTGCAAGGGACACTTGTAGCTAATTTCTGCCACCCAGCCTTGGCCTGGCCTAGCCAAGCTCTGGCACCTGTGGGCATTTAAAGCAGTGAACCAGTGAACAGGAGCTCCCTTTGTTTGCCTGTCTATTTAACATCCTCCCCCAAAAAGTTTTCTAAGTAAAAAATGTTTTAAGTTAAAAATTAAAGATATATTACTGATGTAGAACTTATGGAATAAGCAGAATACAGTATTAGGTCCAGACCAGTAAAGAAAACAAGAGTTGAAAAAAGGCAGGTTGCAAGTTTCATGGCTAATGGCAACTGCAGTGCTTTTTTTGTGTGTGTGGTCTGTGAAAATGCTGAATGAATATTTTATTCAGAAAAATCAAAGCATAAAACAGAAACAAAAATTCTGGTCATTTGCTGTATCTATATCCCCTAGTCCTCCAGAGAAATTTACTGCCATCAAGTTAACTAATTCCAGAATTGACCTGAAATCTGACTATGGGAAATACACTGGTATGAATTCAGAAGGACTTGTTGGGTGTTCAGATGCCATTGGACCAAGAGAACAATGGGAAGCAGTCTTTCAAGATGGGAAAATGGCTTTAATGGCCTCAAACAGATGCTTTGTTAGATGTAATGAAGCCGATGATATAGAAACTACAGTGCTTTAGCAGGTCAAAATGAAAAAAGCTATCTGTGAAAAAGGTTAAGATAATTACAAAGTGAATGATACTAAGGAATATTTTCAGCAAACAGAAAGTGAGTGTAATAGAAATTTTTTTTCCTTTTAAACGTTGATGTATTTATTAGGGTCAGCATAGTGACATGATAGGCAAAGCCACTGCCTGTGATGCTGGCATCTTACGAGTGCCAGTCCAAGCTCTGACTGTTACACTTTCAATCCAGTGCCATGCTAACATGCCTTGAAAGGCAACAGCAGACATTCAAGTGCTTAGGACCTTGCACCCACATGGGAGACCCAGATCAAGTTCCTGGCTCCTGGCTTTGGCCTGACTCAGACATGGTTGATTGTTCTAGCTATTTGAGGAGCAAATCAACTGATGGAAGAGCTAGCTCTCTCTCTCCCTCTCTCTAATTCTGCCTTTCAAATAAATAAATGAATAAATCTTTACATAAAAATCAAACTGATTTTCATGCCTGGAACTGAAAGCAAGCTTCTTCCTTCTGTTTACAACACCCTGTCATTGGATAATCTGCCTGAAATGCAGCCATTCAGCACTGAACTGGGAAGATAAACACTGAACTAGTATTCAGATTGTATTCTCTGCCATGATTCACCACGTACATTCTGAGTTATTGAAACAAGAATCAAAAATCTTAAGGTTGAATATGAGTGGGATGATTGTGCTCACCATTCAAATGAAGCCCAAGCCTATAGCTACACTTACTCATGCATAAGAAGATAGTGTTTCTCATGAGTATTTGATCAAACTTACCAGTTAATTCCTTAGGAAATGTGTTCTGCATAGTGCTGGGTATCCTTTCGGGATTTATAGACACTCTGAAGGCTATCTATGAGTCATAAGTTAAGCCTCTCTGCCGTTAAAAATAATGAAACCTTCCAAGTAAAAGGAACAAGTACTCTGTAAAGAAATGGCTGACTACACGGCTGGAGCAGCAAATACAGAAGATAATCACAGGACACGTTGTTACAAAAAACAGGAAGGCTAACAGATTCTTGGAATCTAGTATGAAGACACAGAATCCAACAGGAATATTCATCCAAAGAGGATTGCTTGAGCATCACACTGTAACAAGCTGAAATAACTAAATACTTTCAAGGCTATGAGTTCATAACAGTACTAAAAAACAGACACATTCACTAGACACATTTCTGATTATCATATTTATATATACATATGCAATTTATTTATGCACAATGAATCTGTAATCCTACAGTCTTACTAAATCCATTTTTTTTCTAGTAGCTGTTGTGTGAAGAACATCAAGTTTTCTACACGAAAAAATCAAGCTATCTGCAAATAAAGACACCTACTTAGGTAACTTCTTGATTTTTGTTCTCACACGACTGCATTGTCTAGAACCTCCAGGATGACAGTGAATAAAGATGTTGAGAGCAGATATCCATCTTGCTATGAATCTTAGGGAAATGAACTCCTTTTTTACCTTAGTATGGCAGTTTCTCATAGGTAATCTGTATCAGGTTAAAGCATTTCTCTTCTATTCCTAGTATGCTTAGAACTGTTTATCAATAATATATATTTGAGTTTGTATTATAAAGAATTGAGATGAATTATAAAGAAAACCCTCTAGGTTAGCATTTTGGTGCAAATTAAGTCACCACCTTTGACACAAGCATACCATATCAGAGTGCCAGTTCAAGGCCCGGCTGGAATTTCAGCTGTTCCACTTCTGGATCCAGTTCTCTGCTAATGTACCTGGGAAAGCAGCAGCAGATAATCCAAACAGTTGGGTCCCTATGACTTACATGGGAAACCCAGATGGAATTCTAGGATCCTGGCTTCAGCCAACCATTTGGGGAAGAACCAGCAGATGGAAGATCCCTTTCTGACCCTCCATCTCTCTGTCATTCTGCCTTTCAAGTAAAATGAATCTTTACAAGAAAAAAAAAAAGCAAACCTCCCAAACAAAACACACTATGATACGTATCTCTAAGTGTATATATACAAATATATAATATATACATATCAAAGTGTTTTATTTGTGTGTATGTATGTGTATGTATGTGTGTGTGTGTGTGTGTGTGTGTATATATATATATATATATATATATATACACACACACAGAGAGAGAGAGAGAGAGAGAGATACCCAAACCAGATGGAAAAGTGTTTCAGGAGAAATCTCTTAAAAGGACAAAAGGACAAAAACAACACCAGTCCTGACCAGACTCTAGTGGGCAAATGACCTCAGATATGCTGGGTTAGTACTCAAAGTGACCTCCTCCTTCCCAGAGGAGGAGACAGGACAGAGGAACACATTGGAAACTCCCCAAGAGGAAACAGTGACGATAAACAGTAGCCTGTCATCTTCTAGAGCTTTCCATAGGAGCCCTAGTGATAGCACAGCTGTCCTGGCCACATTCTCTCTAGGATACAGCAGGATTGTACCCCGGCCTTCAGCCTCCAAAGCCTTAATCACAGTGGCACTCTGCCCTATGAATTTTGTCATGTGGTACTTATCATTGCAGGTCAGAAGCTAAGGGCACAGAGTTGGGTACACAGAAATGCACAATATGTATTTAATAACTAATTAACAGTTAAACAAGATAGGCCTTCATTTCCCAGCTGGATGAAATGCTGTGTGCCTACTAAGAATAGTCAGTAAATTGCACTTCAGTTCCCTTTTGAGTGGAAGGGGCATATAAACAAAGGATTAAAATATGATACACTGCTGACCTAAGCTTTAATCTCACAATTTTATTATCACCTATTTATCCAGTTAGAAATTCAAAATGTCATCTTATAATTTCTTTCCCTACGAAAACTTATCATTTCCCCAAGGTTAATTACAGCTTTTTAATTACTACTTGCTAGATTCTGCAAGTGCTGGTGACCATGCTAAGTCAAGATAAGAAACCTACTTAATATATGTGGCTATTTGAGAAAGCCCAATTTCTGATTAAATTAGTTTAACTCAACTCTGAATGAAACTATTCCTCCAGCACATGTGCATTATTTCTTACACTAGGAGGAGGCAAGGGGCACAGATTTTTTAACAAGGGATAAAAATCAATATATGAAGTTTTAATATATAGGGTCTTAGTGGGGGATCACTGCAGTTGCTTCAGGTCTTGATGAAGATAACCATTCAGCTGAAAACACTCAAAGACTCAGAGACATTTGCTTCAAAAGTCACTCGGGGAATCAGCATCTTGCAGAATGTAATCCCCCCAGTCTGGGTCAAGATGATGGCTATCCATCTGTTCAGGATGGTCAGCTGTTGGAACGCCACGCAGTAGCCACAGTCAAAAATCAACATTATTGCTGCAAGTAGTGTCATCAAATTACCTTCTGATCCCTACTGGCTATCTGTGCAGGATAGACAGCTTGGCCTTTGAGAGGTGCTTCAAGTTGGACACAAGAAGTGGACACTACATATACACACACAGTGCAGATCCCTGGAGACGGAAGGAGAGGAAGGAGACACAGCAGCAATCACCAGTGGACTGCATGTGCAGTCCACCTATCCCATGTCCCTTACCAGCCACATTGTGAGGAAGCTTTCTACTCCAGTCCAAGTGCTGAGGCGGCAGAATTTGTCTCTGAGGTTAGTTCTGGGATGGAAATATCCCTTGGCACGACTCCAGGTCTTAACAAAAATAGTTAAGCTGTGAGCGGGCCCAGTCGGAGCAAAAAACATTTTAAATTAAGCATTAAATCCACAGAATCCAATATGGATTTAATCCATAAATTTGGGAAATGATCTGAGGGCTATCAACAAGGACCAAGAGCTCCTGATCTAAGCTTTCCATCTCAAGATAACTTTCTCTGGGCAGACAGAGTTATAAATTGCTGGCACCTAAGGAAAACTAGCAACAACCTATACTCCCATCCTTGCTGTTACTCAAAAACAGAAAAGATGAAATCTAAAAGAAACACAAACAGGGAAGCCGGCATGGTAATTCAACATGTTAATCCTCTGTGTGGCAAAGATATCCCATATATATGGGCACCAGTTCGTGTCCTGGTTGCTCCACTTCTGATCCAGCTCCCTGCTTATGTAATAGAAAAGCAGTGGACAATGGCCCAACTCCTTGGGACCCTGCACCTGTGTGGGAAACCTGGAGGAAGCCCCTAGCTCCTGCCTTCGGACCAGCTCAGCTCTGGCTGTTGTGGCCATTTGCGGAGTGAACCAGTGGATGGAAGATCTTTATCTCTCCTCCTCTTTGAATCTGCCTTTCAAATAAAAATGAACAAATCTTTTTTTTTTTAATAAACAAAGAAAAGTCAAATCCTCAAATTCGAACACCTGTCATTTCAAAAGGCTGCACTGCATAAAATACGGAAGTGATTAACACAAGTTGATTTCCCTACCATTCCCTGTAAAGATATCTTTTTCCCTGAATCTCTAAATTAACATAATTTTCATTCATACATTTTAGTAAAATGTATCCTTTTTAGAGTTGTGAGGATAAAGCTTAGGTGTAAATTTGGCTGGTGAAATATAATTTCTTTTATTTTTTTAAAGATTTATTTATTTTTATTGGAAAGCCAGATATACAGAGAAGAGGAGAGACAGAGAGGAAGATCTTCCATCCGATGGTTCACTCCCCAAGCGGCCACAACGGCTGGAACCGAGCCAATCTGAAGCCAGGAGCCAGGAGTTCTTCTGAGTCTCCCATGAGGGTGCAGGGTCCCAAAGCTCTGGGTCATCCACAGGCCACAGGCAGGGAGCTGGATGGGAAGTGGGGTCGCTGTGATTAGAACCGGCAACCATATGGGATCCTGGTGCATTCAAGGCGAGGACTTTAACCACTATGCTATCGTGCCGGGCCTGAAATATCATTTCTAAGCGTGTCTGCAAAGCTGTTTCCAGAAGAGAGGCTGCACAGAACAAGCAGACTAGATCCACTCTCACAACATGAGCGAGCACCATCTAAACCATTGAAAGATTGTAGAGAACAAGCAGTAGAGGAAGGGCAAAATCTCTCATCTCCTGTGCTGGGATACCCAGCTTATCCTGCCCTTGAACTTTAGACATCAAGAGCTTCTGGTTTTCTGGCTTTCAAATTCCACTCATCAATACCACTCCCCATCACCCAGATTCTCACGGTCCCTCAACCATGGACTGGGAGCTATAACCAAGTTCTCATGACTTCGAATGGAGACTGAATTACACCACTGGTTTTCCCAGCCAGCTTGTAGGTAACAGGACTGGAATATCTCAGGCTCCAGGATGATGTCAGTTAAGTCTTATAATACAACCAATCTCCTTTTGGAAATCCACACATATGTATCAATTGGTCTGTTTTTCTGCAGAACTTCGACTAATACAAAGTGAATTATTCTGCAAGTTTTGAAAAATGTATATGTAAATTCTTACCATAATGAAGATACAAAAAGTTATAGCATCTCCCCTTTGGACATCATTCATCCCCCAGCAACAACTGTTCCTGTTCCTACTGCCTTGCCATCCCCAGCACATTATATATATGGAATGATACAGCACATAGCCATTAGGGTCTAGATACTCTCATGATATCTAATGCAGATGAATTCATCCATCTTGCTGCATGAATCAGCAGTCTGTTCCTCTTTACTGCTCAGTGGCATTTCTAGACTATGTTCCACCACAGTCTCATTATCTGCTCCTTAGTTGACAGACATCTGGGTTGTCTCCAGTTTTGATGGGGTATGTGTAAAGCTACTGTATGCATTTGTGCAAGTCAAGTTTGCATTTTACTCACACTGTTGGGAGACCTACTTTAGAAAAGTTATCTGACTATTTATGTTATCTCTATAAAGTAGATTTGCATTTCCCTAAGGGAAGTGCTGGGTTATTTTTTGTGACACATCTTTTCCTAGTTCAACTATATCATTTCTTTGCCCTTCTGGGTGTAGGAAACATCTCCAAATCAGCATTGCTCACAAACTTCACTAACCATTTGATTACTTTTAGCCTTAGATCATTAATAAAAATGCTAAACATGCCTGAATTTCTCATCAGTGCCCTGTAGTATACCACACACACTACTAAGCAGCTTTACAGACATTTTAAAGGACATTTTGCACTAACAGCTTCTCTTCTAGTTTTTAAAGCTTTATTTATTTGGAAGGCAGAGACAGATCAAGCCTCTATCTGCTGTTTTGCTCCGCAGATGGCTGCAACAGCCAGGGCACTCTGATAGCAAATGCTGCAGACAACTGCTTAACTAGCTGTGCTTAATCCGCAGCACTACAGCAGCCCCACTCCTCAACATTCTTAATTAATCAATTTTCAATTTAACCAGGAATCTTCACTATATAATCTTTAATAACCACAGGAAAACCCAACACAGCTCTTCCCAACTCACTTAATGTTAGTGTATGTTTTGCAAATTATAGATACAGACAAGAATATGAATATACTAAAAAATACGAAGTGTCACTCCTTAGCTCAACTCCCTGAAAACTCTGGGCTTGCTTTGTTAACACTGAAACAGACAGTATCCTGTCTTAAAAACAGTCTTTTAAACAAACGCTGTATTAATTAAACTAGAGAGCAGGAAAAAACTCAGCATAATTAACATACAAGCAACAGTATGGCCTAATTAATCACCATGAGGAGCAATAGAATAAAATACTATGCATTTTTATAGAGCAATTTAATCTGGCAAGTAATTAATCAAAGAAACACTAAGCAAAACAAATGGATTCCCCTTAAAGGAAGTCACATTTATCATCTGTAATGTATCTCAAACTCTAATTTGTTATCCTGACTCAAAATTGTCTAGGAGACAATGAATTGTCAGCCTTAGTAGAACAATGATTTCTGAAGAACCTTGAACTCTGCAAATCCAGTTATAGTCCTAGAGCAAAACCAAGAGCAAAGGGTTACAGGGCAGAGGTATGGCAATAGGTGCAGAGGTCCTAACCGCTCAAGAGTTCTAAATCTAGGTCAGCTTAGTGAAATCCATGGATAATTACTAAATGACTCATAAAAACACTTAGTATTAGAGAGTGACAATTATAGATCACAGTTATTACCAAAACCCCAAAGGGGGGCACTATCAGCAGAGGGAAATAGAGCTTTTAATTTTCAGTAGAAGCAAAAAGGCATATTAATGCAGAGAGACTTTGCGAAAACAAAGTCCTTCCTCCCATCTTTTCTTCCTTTTTATCTTAAACAATGACCCATTTTCCTTGAGCCCCAGTAGACTGAACAGTTTGAAGACCACCGACAAGCTGTAAAGTGTTTCAAGGCCTCTAGATAGATGTTAAGGCCCTAGCAGAGCCCATGTTTCTGCTGGCTGCAACCACAAGAGATTTTTCCCTCTGTTTCAGTAAAGGTTCCAACACTGAGTCCTGCAAAACAGTCAACAACAACAGGATGCTGGACTTCTTACCATTGTTTAAATCTACAATGTCATGATATACTTAAATAGAAGAATGATGGACATGACTGTTGTTGAAGGACTATACGATTGTAATAACACAGGGGAGGCGGGGGAAGAGGAGGATTGAGGAGGACAGAGGGAAAATCCCTGAGCCTATGGAACTGTATCCTGAAAAATTAAAACATAAAAAAAAGTCAACACTTACTGAACTGTACTGGGAAAGTTGTGCTTTTCTCATATCCACTTTATCTGGGTTTAGAATTAGAGACAAGACTTAAGAGAAAAGTTGCTGCATGTCTCCCATTTGTTTCAGAGCATTTTTCTCAAGATTTTGTTTTTTCTTTTTTCTTTTTCTTTTCTTTGTTCTTCCTTTAGATTTATTTTTCCTTTTATTGAAAAGGCAGATTTACAAAGAGAAAGAGAGAGAAAAGATCTTCCATCCTCTGGTTCACTCCCTAAGTGGCCACAATGGCCAGAGTCAAGCCAATCTGAAGCCAAGGGCCAAAAGCTTCTTCTGGGTCTCCCGCGTGGGTGCAGGGTCCCAAGGCTTTGGGCTGTCCTCTACTTAAAATCTTGCTTTCCTAGGCCACAAGAAGGGTGCTGGACCAGGCACCATGGCCTAGCAGCTAAAGTCCTCACCTTGAACACAACCAGGATCCCATATGGGCGTTTTGCAACACAGTTTTTTTTTTTAAGATGTATTTATTGGGCCCGGCGGCGTGGCCTAGCGGCTAAAGTCCTCGCCTTGAAAGCCCCGGGATCCCATATGGGCGCCGGTTCTAATCCTGGCAGCTCCACTTCCCATCCAGCTCCCTGCTTGTGGTCTGGGAGAGCAGTTGAAGACGGCCCAAAGCTTTGGGATCCTGCCCCCTCGTGGGAGACCCGGAAGAGGTTCCTGGTTCCCGGCTTCAGATCGGCGCGCACCGGCCGTTGGGGCAACTTGGGGAGTGAATCATTGGATGGAAGATCTTCCTCTCTGTCTCTCCTCTCTGTATATCTGACTTTGTAATAAAAATAAATAAATCTTTAAAAAAAAAAAACGAAAGAAGGGTGCTGGATGGAAAGTGAAGCAGGCAGGACATGAATCAACAACCATATGGGATCTTAGCACATGCAAGGCAAAGATTCAGCCACTGAATCACTGCCCCAGTACCCTCAGCATTTTCTTTAAACTGCCTTTTTGACTGAGTATCCCTGGCTTAGGATACTGACTTGACCTAGAGTACAAGAATCCAGCTCCCTGCTCGTGGCCTCAGAAAGCAGTCAAGGATGGCCCAAAGACCCCAAGGACCCTACACCCGTGTTGGGAGACCTGGAAGAAGCTCTGGGCTCCTGGCTTAGGATCAGCTCAGCTCTGGCCATTGCAGCCGCTTAGGGAGTGAACCAGCGGATGGAAGATCTTCCTCTCTGTCTCTCCTTCTCTCTGTATTTCTGCCTTTCCAATAAAAACAAAATAAATCTTTAAAAAGAAAAAAAAATTCTGCAAAAGACGCACTGAAGGGCTTAGTGGCTTGGAGCCAGTGTTCTACATCTGGGGACTTGGTTCAATGCACAATTCTAGAGTCTGTCACACAGACACTATGAGGCAGTGGTTACAGCTCAAGGTTATTGGAGCCCTGTCACCCACATGGGAGATCTGGATTGAGTTCCCAGCTCCCAATTTCAGTCAAGTCTAGTCCTAAACATTGCAGATATTTGCAGAGTGAACCAGCGAATCAGAACATGTGCACATTCTCTCTCAGCCTATCAAATAAGCTAAAACATTTTTAAGTCATTTTACTTTGGTACAAAAATTTTGAAATTTGTGATAGGTTTTTTTTTCATAAAATGCATATTCATGACCCCCCTTTTTTTGCCCAAAAATCAACTTATCTTTTAATTCCATTTTTTTCCCTGAACCTTTTGAAACACTCTATATTTCAAAAGTAAGCTGAGAGGCTGGGCAAGGACAATCCAGGCAGGGAGAAATGATGCATACAAAGGACCAGAAATAGAAAAATGTGTCCAGAGAACTCCAGGCAGCCTAGCATGGCTGCAGTAATGAGACAGGTAAGGACAGGGATTCCAGCAAACACACTGAGAATTGCTCTGCATACCATAATGCAGATAATTAGGTGGCAGCCAGTGAGGGGACAAACAGAGAGCAATAAATGCAGAGATGATTAGGGGTTGAGGGAATTGAAAAGGAAAAATAAATAAATAAATGGTGGTGATATTTACACAAAATAAAGCACTTCTCAACATTAACAAGGACTGCTACATACTTACACACCCATGCATAATTATTCATAAAAGCCAAAAGAGATGAAAATAACTCAACTGTCCATCAATAATGAACTGATAAACAAAACGTAGTATATACATACAATGAAATACTATTCAGCCTTAAAAAGGGTGGAAATTCAGTCTACATGGTACAACGTTAATGAACCTTGAGCACATTCTGTTATGCAAGAAACGTCAGTCATAAAAAGATAAACACTATTATGTTTCCACTTATATGATTCATTTAAAATACTCTATAGACATAAATGGTTGGCATGGGCTGGGAGTAGCAGAAATAGGGAGTTATTTAGTGGGTATGGTACTTTAGTTTTACAGGATGAAAAGCTTCTATAGAGCCACTACACAAAAACGTGAGTACACTTATATTAGCAAACTGTATACTCTGAGTGGTTAAGATAGTAAATGTAATAAATAAATAAATAAAATGCAAAGCGAGGATTTAGCCACTAGGCTATTATTCTGGGCCTAAAATAGTGAATCTTAAAAACTTTACATTGAGAGAAAAAGCAAAACAAAAGAGTATGTACCATTCTGTTCACATGAGGTAAATAGGCAAAACTACTTTAATGGCAACGAAAGTCAGGAAAGAACAGTTTTGGGGGAAAGGGTCTACTGACTGAAAAACAAGGCTTATGAGGGAACTTCGTGGAATAATAAAAATGTTCTAGTCTTGGGCCCGGCAAGATGCCTCAGAGGCTGAATCTTTGCCTTGCATGCCCAAGATCCTATATGGTTGTCAGTTGGTGTCCAAGTTACTCCACTTCCTTTCCAGCTCCCTGCTTATGGCCTGGGAAAGAAGTACAAGACGGTCCAAATTCTTGGCATCCTGTACCCAGGTGGGAGACCAGTAAGAAGCTCCTGGCTTTGAATCAACTCAGCTTCGGCCATTGTGGCTGTGTGGGGAGTGAACCAGGGAATGGAAGATTTTTCTCTCTGTCTCTCCTTCTTTCTGTAAATCTACTCTGCCTTTCCAATAGAAATAAAATAAATCTTAAAAAAAAAAATTAGAATGAGGGCCCGGCGGCATGGTCTAGTGGCTAAAGTCCTCGCCTTGAACACCCAGGGATCCCATATGGGCGCCAGTTCTAATCCCGGCGGCTCCACTTCCCATCCAGCTCCCTGCTTGTGGCCTGGGAAAGCAGTTGAGGACGGCCCAATGCATTGGGACCCTGCACCCGCGTGGGAGACCTGGAAGAGGTTCCTGGTTCCCGGCATCGGATCGGCGCGCACTGGTCCATTGCGGCTCACTTGGGGAGTGAATCATCGGATGGAAGATCTTCCTCTCTATCTCTCCTCCTCTCTGTATATCTGACTTGTAATAAAAATAAATCTTTTTTTAAAAAAAAGAAGGGTCAAATGTGTTCACTTTTAGGACAAGTTTTATTACCTGTATTCATGACTGCAATACTTTTTAGAATTTATCAAATATTCATGGTTTTTTTTTTTTTTGCATATGTGGGAAATCAGTTCAGACTTAATACTAAATGGAACAGATTTTAATTCATTCTCGATAAATGCAATGCAGTTAAATTACTCCACAAATAAAGGGAGATACAGTCAAAACCTGGTGAGGACTACCCCCTCACTGCTACGTAGAATGAGTGCCAAAAACGGATGGCCTCGTGCTGCCTTTAGACGTTTTACCAAGCCAAATGCCTGTGAGAAGAGGCAACCAGAATCAACTGACTCAAGAGACTCCTTGAGATTCCAACTTATCTTTGTATGAAAATGGTGTCAGGTAAGAGGGAAATTATGTTCTTTGTTGTAGGGAAGTGAAAACGCATTAACACACCCTGTGTTAGACATCCAACCCGTCTGTTACTGGTTTTAAAAAAATTACACAGAAACCAATTAGAACCCAAAAAATCTCATTAAATCTCTTATAACAGGAGCCCACTTTGCCAGAGCATGCACAACATCTGGGCTCCAGGGAGAAAAGTATAATCGAGGCAAAATTAATCAAAACCTACATAAAAAGAACAACAAGAGACAATTTAAGAAGAAAATTTTTTCTCGGAGTTAAAAATTCCCGAAATCTGATCGCTGAGTGCGTAATTCTGTTTATTATCTTTTACCATGTAACACTGTATTTATACTTAGGCTGATATCACAGTAAAATGACAGTAAAAGGCAGACACATTTCATTTAACAATTAATCTACTGGAGCTAAAAATTTTTACCATGTCATTAATTGCGTGCTTCAAATACTGCCATAGTTTCAGCTTCAGAAAATCACAAACCTCCTTGAAATACTCAGGGGAAATGCAAAGTGCAAGGCCAGGCTTGTTTAGGGAAGCACGAGCAAGCAGGAGTTTCACACTTGCCCTCCCCTCTGAATCCCACATCAGAAGGTCCTTTATCGGGATCAGCAAGCTTACTGCTAACCAAGAGAGAGCAGCAAGGAGCATCTTTGTCCTCAATAAAATCTCTGTCATCTATCCTTACCTCAAAGATCTCTATTTAATGTCCCTTAATTCCCTATCATTTCTTATTTTATTAAAAAAAAAACAGTGCTTGCCAACTCTGCCTCACCCCTCCTGTTTTTTATTTTTATTTTTTTTAAATTTTCAACTGATGAATCCCTCTGCTGGAGTTGGGGGCAGAGTAGGAGGCCAGAAGAGGATCTGAACCACTCCATGAAGGCTACACTTCCTGATTTTCCTATAAAAGGATCTTATTTTTCTAGTCTGACCATGGCCGATGATTCCCCACCTACATTATTTTTTTAAAGATTTACTTTATTTTTATCAGAAAGTTAGATATACAGAGAAGAGAGAAAGATTCACTCCCCAAGTGGCTGCAACAGCTGGAGCTGAGCCAATCCGAAACCAAGAGCCAGGAGCCTCTTCAGGGTCTCCCTCAGGAGTGCAGGGTCCCAAAGCTTTGGGCTGTCCTCTACTGCTTTCCCAGGCCACACGCAGGGAGCCGGAAGGGAAGTGGGGCTGCCAGGATTAGAACTGGCGCCCATATGGGATCCCAGCATGTGCAAGGTGAGGACTTTAGCCACTAAGCTACCACACCAGACGCCAATTTTTTTTTCCTTCACAAATTCATTCTTCACAAAAAGCTTTGCAGTTACTTCCTCAGGAATTTTTTTTTCAGTCCTGGCCATTTTATATAACAGCAGCAAACCAAAGCCCACAAAGGGGAGAGATTAGTCCCAAATCATCCACCAAATCAGCAGCAGAGTCAGGAATAGATCAAAGCATCTGGACAAGGATTTAGAAGGCATATTTACCAAATGTGCTGATGACACAAAGCTGCAAAAGACAACCAGTAATACAGAATGACATAATCAGGATGCAAAAAGTACTCGGATTAGCTAGAATAATGGGCTAAAACCAACAGGACACTTTTAGCAAGCATACAGAGCTGCACATAGGTTAGTTTAAAAAGGGAAAACAACAACTACAATAGATGTTTAGGAAATTCACCAAAACAGTAAAAACAGTAATAGTAGCCAACTTGAAGAGTGAGATTTTATATAGCTTTACTTTGTTCTTCTTTACGAGGCTTAATTTTTTTATAGTGCTTAATCAGGTAGCACTGAAAAACACAAAATAGCACCACAAACCAAGACAAAGCAAAACGCCATGATCGGGGCACAGGTACAGCATGCAAGAAAGCTGGCTTGGGGGGCCCGGCGGCGTGGCCTAGCGGCTAAAGTCCTCGCCTTGAACACCCCGGGATCCCATATGGGCTTCGGTTCTAATCCCAGTAGCTCCATTTCCCATCCAGCTCCCTGCTTGTGGCCTGGGAAAGCAGTCGAGGATGGCCCAAAGCTTTGGGACCCTGCACCCGCGTGGGAGACCTGGAAGAGGTTCCTGGTTCCCGGCTTCGGATCGGCGCGCACCGGCTGTTGCGGCTCACTTGGGGAGTGAAACATCGGATGGAAGATGTTCCTCTCTGTCTCTCTTCCTCTCTGTATATCCGGCTTTCCAATAATAATAATAAAATCTTTTTTTTTTTTAAAAAAAAAAAAAGAGAGCTGGCTTGGGTCAAGCCATTTTAAGCAGATCTGAAGGTTTCAATGGAATCCAAGTTTGCCATGAAACACTAATGTGACTTAGCTGCTAAAACAGCCATGGAGGCTGCAAATTGTGGTATTAACAACATCTTTGTAATCTGAACTCCCTATCTGTACCCAACCCTAGGTGTCATTCAATACAGTAAACATTTACTGAAAGCTTATTTGGTACAAGACACACCCTAACACCATAGTGTTCCTGGTAATTTTTTTTTTAAAGATTTCTTTATTATTTTAAAGGCAGATTCACAGAGAGGAGGAGAGAGAGAATGCTTCTATCCACTGACTGGGTCACTCCCTAAATGGTCAGAACAGCTGGAGCTGCGTCCATCCAAGCTAAGGACGCAAGAGCTTCCTCTGGGTCTCCCACGTGGCTGCAATGGCCCAAGGACTTGAGCCATCCTCTGCTACTTTTGAGGTCATAAACAGAGGGCTGGATTGAAAGTGGAGCACCTGGGCACAAACCGGTGCCCATATGGATGTCAGTGACACGGTGGAGATGGAATAGCCTGCTATGACACTAGAACAGCCCAAAGAATGTGTACAAAGGATAATCACAGAATATCACGGTTAGTTGGTTGTTTTATTCTTTTTCTTTCCCTTTTCCTTTTTAAAATTTGGGACACAGAAAGAAAAGGAGTCCTACTGGTTCACAAATGCCCACAATAGCCCTAGGGAAGGGGCTGAGCCAGGAACTCATCGCAGGTCTCCCACCTGAGTGGCAACAACCCAGTTCTGAAGCCATCACCACTGCTTCCCAAGATCTACATTAGCAGGAAGCTGAAGACAAGAACAGGATAAGTAATGAAAACAGACACCAACATGCATTAAAAAAAAAAAGATTTATTTGTTTATTGGAAATGCAGATTACAGAGAAAAAGACAGGAAAAGAAAGAACTATTTATTGGTTCACTCTCTATATGGACATAATGTCCAGGATTGGACGGGGCTAAAGCTAGGAGCCAGGAATTTCATACAGGCCTTACCGGGTGACAGGAGTCCAATCACTGGGATCATCTTCCAGTGCCTTTTCAAGCCATCAACATTGAGCTGTATCAAAAATGGAGCAGCCAGGACACAAACCAGTACACATCTGTGATGTTGGCCTCATAAGCAGTGTCCCAATCCATTACACAACAGGCCAGCCTCAACACAAGCACCTTCAGCACACTTCTTAAGTAAAGGCCAAATGCTCATCCTATATCGACTTTGAAATCATTCCATTTGATGGAACAACTGAAGGAAAAAATGATGGTGTGCATGTAAAAGGATGGCAAGATGGAAACATTTACAAGACAGTATGAATTTTTTGGGTGTTGTAAATGAGAGTAGGGATAGAATCAACAGTTTTAGCCTATAAAGAAGATTTGGGCCCAGCATGACAGTCAAGGGGCTGAAGCCCTCGCCTTGCATGCGCTGGGATCCCATGTAGGTGCCAGTTCATATCCCGGCTGCCCCGCTTCCCTTCCAGCTCCCTGTTTGTGGCCTGCAAAAGCAATTGAGGACGGCCCAAAGCCTAGTAATGCTGCATCTGTATGGGAAACCTGGAAGAAACTCCTGGCTCATGGATTCAGATCACCTCAGCTCTGGCCGTTGCAGCCATTTGGGGAGTGAACCAGTGGACAGCAGATCTTTCTCTCTGTCTCTCTTCTCTGTAAATCTGACTTTCCAAGAAACAAATATGTATAAGCAGTATATGATTAAGTGTTCAAGCAGAGACTGGATATATCACTAACAAATGATAATTATACTTTGGGAAGGGGACCAGGATAAAGAAGGCCTTTTAGATCCTTTCAGCTTTTCAGATTCTATGATTCAGTCGTGTTTGCTAACCTACAAGGTCAAAGTCTAATAGAAATGAGGAATTCCCTACTTTAGCCATTCTGAAACAAACATGAACTGTTTTTTTCTGATTTATTTCTATTTGAAAGGCAGAGTTACAGAAAAGAAAGATAGCTCTTTCATCTGCTACTTCACTCCCCAAATGGCTGCAGGAGCTGGGCCAGTGCAAAGCCAGGAGCCAGCAATTGCTTTCCAAGGCCATTAGCAGCAATAGCTAGGACTCAAACCCATTTCCATATGGGACAGCAAGCCCCAAGAGTTTAGGATTATTAAACTCTAAATGGAACCCAGAACACATACCATATTCATAGTAATTCAAGCAAATTTAGAGTTTGATATTCTGAAGAGATGTCTGGGTTAACTGTTAACATACTGCCATACAACAATAATAGGTTCTTCGCCCCCTCAGAAGACCATCTCCTTCTCAGTGTGGTTGAAATATGTGAGCTGTAAGACAAGAGTTCCACTCTGACTTTTGGAAAAAACAAGTGTAGAACATGGAAAAGGTAAGAATAAGACAAAGAGCTGTCCATAGTCTAACAAGCACTTTTTTTTAAAATAACCCTATATATCGCATGGTAAGATGGAAAGGGAAAGGAACTGGGAGCCTACTTACCCCATTATGGCTAGACTTTATGTAAGTAATTACCAGAAGGCAGTGTTTTATAAACGACGCCATTATTAAATGTCTGCATTTCCCAACAAGCACTCTTTGGAAAACAACAACAAAAAAAAATCAACCTTTTCTCAGGTGAACCAATTTTTGTTTTCTTACCTTGGAAGCGACTGCTATTTAGAGAGCAGCACCTCTCCGGAGGCCTAGGGATGGTGGTGCTGGTGGCCCAGCAGCTCACCTTCAGAGAGCCAGAGGCTGAGCGGGGCTGGGTTGGCAAACAGCAGCCCAGCAAAGCCAGGGTTGGGACCCGTGAACTCTGGCTCCAATTCACCCTCAGACAATGAGTCTACTGGAAACACCTCTCTCCCTGAGCGCCTAAGACACACCAGTAGTTCCAGTTCACCATGACTGTCCTTCTGGTCCTCAGTTTCTAGTGGTTAGAAGGAATTGTAAGGATAAGGAAACTGGCTAGTACATTCTGGAGCAACCTGTCAATCATCCAGTGATGACAGCTCCTGGAAATTTCATCTTGTTCCTGACAGACCCTTTTCAATACACCTGAAGGCCCCAGACTCTGAGGTATTTCTAGTCAGAAGGAAGTAACTATTCTGTTATCATTGGCTCAGTCACAAAGGCCCCTCCCAGGCATCTCCAAAAGGCTTGGGAAATATTTCCCATAGTTTACTACAAAAGAGAAATGTCAGTGTAATTAACAGAAAGGCTGTCCAATTATTTGCCAAAACAATATTCAAAATAAGATTCACACACACACACACAGAGTATCTCCCCCAATGAAGGCACAATTGTAATAAAATGCTTTCACAAGATTCCTCAACTAGCTATTCACATTCTTATTAAATTGTAGACTTCACAAAGGAAGAGGCTGCCCCAAATGCAGGAGGCTTCAATTGGCCTTCTCAAAGCATATACCTGAAAATCGCTAAGGTCATCCTTCTATTTCACAGTCCAGTTAACTCAGGAGTAAGGGGCAAACGCAAGGTTGACTCCATTTCTCCTAGGAGCAATACTCCAGAAATAGCCCCTGACCTGACCCAATAAAAACTGGCCACAATTAGGAGCCCCTACCTCACTGGGCAAAAATCAGAGGCAAGAGACAGAGAACAGATCAAAAATACCTCCTACAAAACAACCCTCATGCCAGATTGAAGGGAACACACCCCACAACCCCTTGAACCACCCCACATCAAATATTGTGGCCTCTCAGAATTACATATTCTCAAAACTACTGCTCACCAATTAATTCTGCTACTTTTGTACTTGCATCAAGAACCAATGAGCTCTGGCTTTTCACATTTTAAGCACAGAAAAAGAAATAACTGTGGGCTATTAGCTCCCCTAGGGAACAGAACAGGATCTGAAGTGTGTGTTTGACACCTACATGTGAGAGAATTACCTAGAAAGGAGACTTACTTGTATGTATCAAAAAATGTAAACAGACTTTTCCCCACTATCACACAGTCCTAGCTCCAAACATGATAAAATAAACAACCATAATCGTGTTTCTAACAAGTACTCACTTTCCCAGAAAATATATGGAATTTCTCCCTGCATGTGTGTGTGTGTGTGTGTGTGTGTGTGTACATGCCTCAAATAAATAAAATAAAGTTTTATGAAGTGGGTATTGCATGCATAAATCTGAAGCTGATTCTTTTTTTTTTTTGTAATTATTTTGACAATCTTTTCATAGTTGATTAGGGCACAAAGGGTCAAGAGCTACAGGAAAGTGTGTAAGACCTTTGATTCCACGTTATTATTATTGTTATTTTTTTTCCCTGTATCTGGCGTAAGGGGGAAAAAAAGGAAGAAGCCCCACCTGGCCTCCCAACCATCCCAGGTCCCTGATGTGGGACATGCTCCAAGGGTCTTGCTCAAGTGATTTTAATAGTTCAACAGTTCTGAATTGCTGCAAATCTTGCCATTTCAAACATGATGAAATGTCTTCAGAATCTACTGGCTGACACAGTTCACTTTAGAGTCTATGTTTGCCTAGATTTTCACTACCAACACATGGCTATGGTAGTCGAAAAACTTGTTCTGTCCTCCGTCCTCTGTTGTGGTACCAGGTATCCTCTGCAGGTTTCTATGGTCTGCCATAATCTCCATGTGCACTTGGATATGCTGTCCACCGCGTATCATACATTCCATGATCAGACCATGGAAGCTGCAATTCTCTTCATGGTTGGGGTTCTGAGTCCGGCAATCCGATTGGAGGGATCTCCAAAGAAACTTCGTCTGAAGTGATCCCAGACCTGATTCTTGTGTGTGCTTACCCGTACAAGTTCCAGCACAGTGCATCCCCTCAGTCAGCCTATGTACATGCTGGTCATTGCAATTGCTGGGTCAGTTCTGTTTCCAGCCCTGTCTTCCACAAGAACCAAGGGGTGTTGCAGTCCAGCCTGATTCTCCTGCCCACCACACACTTGGCCCTTACACATACCAGTGGGAGCTGCTTCCTAGATGGAGTGAACTGCAATAACCCCCACCAGGCCTGCTCCCTGCCCTGGTTCCCGTGCTTGCCAGTATGTACAGCAGACTTGTCCAGTCTGTCCCACATCTCATTCAGCTCTCACGCATGTCAGTGGGCATTGAAGCCTAATTCAACCCAACCAACCCTACTATTCAGCCCACACATATACTGGCCGGTGCCGTTCTGTCTGGCCACACCTGCTGCAGTTCTGGTTTTCATGCTCTCCAGTAGGAATGGTAACACAAGAGGGAGGTCTGAGCTGATTCTTAAAATCATTATGTATGTAGCTAACAACAGAACAACCACAAAGGAAATACTTTAATTTTAAGATTTATTTATTTTTATTGTAAAAGCAGATTTATAGAGAGACATAAAGATCTTTCATCTGCTGATCCTCCACTGCTTTCCCAGTCCATAAGAAGCGAGCAGCTGGGATGCCAATGGGCATCCATATGGGATCCCAGGGCTTACAGGCAGAGGATTAGCCAGTTGAGCCATTGTGCCAGTCCCAGGAAATACTTTTTAAAATTGTGAAAAGGGGCCCAGTGCAATAGCATAATGGTTAGGGCTCTCACCTTAAATGTGCCGGGATCCCATATGGGTGCCGGTTCTAATCCCAGCAGCTCCGCTTCCCATCCAGCTCCCTGCTTGTGGCCTGGGAAAGCAGTCGAGGACGGTCCAATGCATTGGGACCCTGCACCCGTGTGGGAGACCCGGAAGAGCTCCTGGCTCCCGGCTTTGGATGGGCACAGCACCGGCTGTTGCACTCACTTGGGGAGTGAATCATCAGACAGAAGGTCTTCCTCTCTGTCTCTCCTCCTCTCTGTATATCTGACTTTGTAATAAAAAAATAAATAAATCTTCTAAAAAAATAAATGAAACAGTGAAAAAGATCATTAAAAGCAAAAATGAGGCCCAGTGCAATAGCGTAGTGACTAAATCCTTACATTGCAAACACCAGAATCAACCCAATCTAAAAAACTCCAATAGAATACTTCACCCAACAATAATACATATTTCCTTATGTTAGATTCTTACGTTAGATTCTAAAACAAATTTAAATATATTAAAATCATAGAAGTAAAAATGTATTTGTTAATTAAAATTTTGTGAATTTCTAGTTTTATTTCATTATGATCAGAACTAACAAATTTTGAGACTTGTTTTATAGAAGATTAAAACAAGCAAAAGGAAGGAAGTAGAGACCGAAATAGAAATTAATAAAAGGGAAACATAAATGAAACCAAAACTGTGTTTCTAGAAAAAAAAATCAATGAAATGGATAAATCTTTCGCTGGATTGGCAAAGAAATGAAGAGGATAGGCTGACACTGTGGTGCAGCAGGTGAAACCAGACTACACCAACAGCATCCCATAGGGCCACTAGTTTGGGTTCCTGGATGCTCCACTTCTGACTCAATATCTTGCTGATGCGCTTGGGAAAGCACCAGAACACAGCCCAGGACCTTAGGCCTCGCACCCATCTGGAAAAACCCAGAAATTCTAACATTTGCTAAATCTTGAGGACTTTACCCTAAGTGCAATAGGCTAGTCACATAGGGCAAATATTGTATAATTCCTCTTTTGAGACGTTCCCAGAGTGATCAAATTAATAAAAACAGAAAACAGAATGGTGCTGGCCAGGGGATGCGAGGGAAGGAAAGTTAGTATTTAATTGAGTACAGAATTTTAGCTGAGGAAGCAAAAGTTCTAGAGATGAATGAGGGTGATGGTTACATGAAAAGGAGGATGTTCATAATGTTACTAAACTGTATACTTACAATGGTTAAAATGATAACTTTGTGTTGTGTCTATTTCACCACAAGTGAAACAAAGTGGGGCAGGCAAAGTAGAAAAGGACTCCAGGGGAATTTCAGAATGTTTGACAGGAGTTTTATATAACATAGTCACACTTAATGGGGTAGGTGTTTGGCCTATCAGACACCTGGGTTAGACTCTGACTCCTGATTTGCTCCCTGCTAATGCAGACTCTGGGTGAATGCAATGTGATGGCTGCAACGACTGTGTTCTGCTACCCAGAAGGAAAACCTGGGTTAGGTTCCTGGCCACTGGCCCAAGCCCAGAGATTGTGGGCATTTGGACAGTTAATCATCAGATGGGTCACTCCCACTTTGTTTCTCTTTCTCTCTCGTCTCTTTGCCTTTGAAATAAATTAATAAAATAAATATAACAAAAATCTAAAATAAAATCACAGCTTAATCTTAACATTTCATCACATTATCTGAATCTCCTAAATTGCAGATCCTGTACTGCACTGCAGTTCAATAAGCCTAGCTATGATTTAATGCAGAGCCTCACTTTGCAGCAAACCAAGTTAGGGCAAAACAGATGATTAACCACATGGGATTTGACATTTGGATTTCCATTTCTAGCTGAAGTCTTAAGAGATCAGGGAACAGTGACTATTAGAATAATACGTAATGCCCCCAATCACAGGGCAAACAATATTATAGCAGCTTGCTTCACTTGGTGCTTTGCTTTAATCTGCAGAATGCATTTCATTCTAATGGAAGATCAGCAGGGTCTGATTAAGGAAGAAGGGTCGTTACTGATAAACTCTAACTCAGGGGATAATCTGAGCCTATCTGTTACCTTAGAGCAAACAAGAACAGGAATGCCTCTGTCTCCTCTTATCAGTTTAGTCCATATTTATCTTTCTTCAGGCTAAGCTGCATCCTTCAGTTAAACTGCCTGGGCATCAAACTATTCCTTCTCTCACACATCAGTACCCATTTCGGTAACAGAACTATCGCTAGGAGGCAAATATTGTGGCCCAAACAGATGCATGGACAAGGTGAGTCGGGAAGACTTAGGCTGGCTGACTTCACATTACGTTCCCAACCCTAACTCTGCTGTCTTCAACAATGATTACTGTCCAAGGGCTTATTTGTCTGTGTGACACTCAGAGTTTTACACACAGCCTTTCCCAAAGGTGTTAGGCCCAATGAACCCCACTATCTAGAGGCTCCTAAGAGCCTCTATTCTGTTCTGAACTATTCTGTTCCTTAACGTTGCAACAGTATACACTTACAGATTATTTTTGTTTGGTTCTGTCTCTAGTGGGAAGGGAACAAAGGAAAACAGCTACATAGGCACATAAGAGTGAGGAACACACCCTGAGCATTGGTATGAAATGACCATGGAATGAATAAGGCTATTGGAGGTCAATTACTGAGAGACTTATAAAAAATACACTAAATTCTATTTCCAAACCCCAGGTTTGTAAGTAACTGTAGCAGCATGTGAAAGTCAATTTCAAAGAAAAACTAAACTTCAGCTTAATATAATCCAAATAAAAACTAGTATACCAATTACAGAGCTAAAACTTTATCCATCTGAAGAAAATTACAGATCAGGAAAAACACCTATTCGCAGTGCTTCAGTCACTGTTTCCTCTCTGTGGGCAATTAGAGAATAGAATTTTGAACCTGGTGTTAATAAAATGCTCATTAAGTGAAAAGCACTAAGATATTAACTTGAAGAGTTTCATTAAGGGCTTCAAATTACTTATCTTGAAAGTTGTTAGATTAGATGAAGGTCAGATTTTAGTCTAACATTTCTCTTCTCTTTCAACTAATTACGTTAATAGTCAACAGACATCTTCCTAAAGCTCATGATCTCACTGGGATAGACGGCTAAGCTGTGGAACACAGAACTCTCCAAACAAAACTTCCCAAATATTTTACTTCTGGTCCAGCACGTGGCCCTTCAAAATATCCTTCCTGATTCAATCTCTGCTCTGTGGAGGGAGCTGAAGCAATAATTATACTGAATAGCAGAGCCTTAAAGGTGACAGAACATATTTTATTCTCCTTAAGCAAAGCAATAGAACAGCTCTTCTCTGGGGAGGGCAAAGCAAACATTAGGGCCCTGTTGGCTAGTGACATCAGCTGTTCCCATAAGAACAGCAGTTTCTAAGCAGATGCATTTTAAGAATCTCACTGAAGGATCAAACAGGAAGAGAGAGACAAATTATTTAAACACAAATAACTCTTGACAATTAAAGCATTCTGACTCATGAAAGACAAGTGAAAGGCAGAGAGACTGACACTTGAGCAAATTTAAGCCTTCACTCACAGGAAGTACTTCTAATTTTCACTTGTCATAATTGCAACTCCCAACACTAGAAGACCTGAAGCCCTTCTGCTGCCTTGCATTTGCCAGGGAGACACTGTTGGGACAGTCATTAATGCACTTGCATTCCAAGACATCCCATCAGCTGACACATCAGCCTGGGAGGCCATCCAGTCATAATGTCTCGGGACATCTCATGTGCAATCCAATAGCTTTCTCTTCTCTCTGTCTCTTCTTAAAATCCAACAGAAAAAGAAAGAGAGAGAGAGAGAAAGGAAGGAAGGGGGACAGAAAGAGAGAAAGGGAGGAAAGGAGGAAGAGGGAGAGGGAAAGAACTAAAGCAAAAACAAACAGAAGGGGAGATGGTAAGAGTTTATTCACTCTGCCTAAGAAATTCTTTCCAGTAGTGGGATAAGAAAAATGAGAAGAAAAACTTTATAAATAGAAGTAAATTCTATACACCCTCACAATGCATTGCTAAGTCTTACTCTTTTCCTTGATAATCAACTTGGCAACCAATAGCTAAATGTCCTACGGTATTCCTGGGAGACCAACAGATCAAATTTTCTGATACAGGTTCTTGTTTTCCAAAGCACCCAAAGTTAATAGTGTCATGGATATGTAACACAGCTCTTAGAAAACCGCAATGGGGTGTAAAGGAACACTCATTACACTATCTTGGTGAAACATAGCTTCTCAAAATAAGGTATACTCTTTTTTGCCCTCAACTAGAGAATTCTAAATCAGAAAAGGACACTCCTTAGACTACACTCATCCACATCATCAATCCACCACAAAGAAAAGCAAAACATCCTTCCTTCAAAGTTAACATTAATACCTTAACTTTACAAAAAAGGTAGAAACAACCCAGTGTCTACCAACAGATGAATAGATAAATAAAATGAGGTATATCCATAATGCAGAACATTACTCAATCCTAAAAAGAAAATTCTGACCCATGCTACAGATGCATCTTTGAAGCACTACACTATTTTATATTTTATATAATATTTTATGTAAATGGAAATGAAGGGGTAAGCCTGATAGAGTTATGCAAAGGGAAGGAAGGTCAGAGCTACAGGAACCTGCTCAAGGATCAGTCCTGTCCTTTCCTAACTATTCAAGAAAAGAGGCCAAACCCTTAAATCAGCTGCTTGATGGCCCTCAGAAAGAATAATGACAGCAGCCAGATCACGGACCTTGAGATGAAAGCAACAAAGACAGAGTGAAAGCATATAGGAATGTGATCAAAGGAAACAGGTCCCAGACAAAAAGCAGGTGCCTGGCTTTTTTTGCTGTTGATGGTGTTCAATATCTTCCAAGGCTGAGGTGGTCACTGTTGTGCTATGCACCTCGCTATGCCACTCAAGGACAGCAAGAACAAAGACACCAGCAGTCAGCCAAGAAAGATAAGGATCCCATGACCCAATTTGGAGGCAAAGCCAAAAAGAACTGGTCCAAAGGCAAAGTTTGGTTTTATATGAACAAAACCACCGATGGTAAGTTCTTTAGGGAAGTTCCCAACTACAAGCTTCTAACGCCAGCTGTGGTCTCTGAGAAGCTGAAGAGTTGCGGATTTCTAACCAGGGAAGCCCCTCAGGAACTCCTTAGTAAAGGGCTTATCAAAATGGTCTCAAAACACTGAGCTTAAGCAGTTTACACCAGAAATACCAAGACTCGATATGCCCCAGCTGCTGGGGAGCATGAATGAACAGATCTAATGAATCATACATTTGGAAATTTAAAGCTATATTTAATTAAAAAAAAAAGCAGCTGCCTGAAAAGCCCATGTAAATATATGAATAAACAGAATAACATGAATCATAGCCAGGTTCATTTATTCAAAAGAAATTATTTATTTTAAAGGCAGAGCTACGGAGGAGAAGAAGAGAGAGTGAAGAGAGAGATCGTCCATCCAAAGCTTCATTCCCAAACTGGCTGAAATGGCCAGGGATGGGCCAAGCCAAAGCCAGAAGCCAGCTGCTGGAAGCTTCATCTAGGTCTACCATCTGGGTACAGGGGCCCAATGGCTTTGGTTATCTTCTGCTATTTTCCTAGGCCATTGGCAGGGAACTAGATAAGAAGTGTAGCAACCAGGACTCAAACTAATACCCAGGTGGGGTGCTGGCACTGCAGATGGCTGCTTAAATCTGATGTGTCACAATACTGGCCACACCCATATATATTTCATACTGAATCCAAGATCTAGTAGTTCAAACAGCCATTATCTGTCACCCTGTCCTTGTGTAACAAGGGGAATATTTGGGAGAAGGCAGTTGGTAACTCCTGATTCTCACAGAAAACAACACCCATCAAAAGGTCTCACCACAGTACCTAGACTACTTGCTAAGTGTAGATACCCATATATTTGTGAGAGCCATAAAACTGTTTGTTGGGCTCAGCATGATAGCGTAGCAGTTAAAGTCCTCGCCTTGAACACACTGGGATCCCATATGGGCGCCGGTTCTAATCCCGGCAGCTCCACTTCCCATCCAGCTCCCTGCTTGTGGCCTGGGAAAGCAGTCGAGGACGGCCCAATGCAGTGGGACCCTGCACCCGCGTGGGAGACCCGGAAGAGGTTCCTGGTCCCCGGCTTCGGATTGGCGCGCATAAGCCCGTTGCGGCTCACTTGGGGAGTGAACCATCGGACAGAAGATCTTCCTCTCTGTCTCTCCTCCTCTCTGTATATCTGACTTTCCAATAAAAAAAATACATCTTTTTTTTAAAAGATGTATTCATTTTTTCACTACAGCCAGATATACAGAGAGGAGGAGAGACAGAGAGGAAGGTCTTCCGTCCGATGGTTCACTCCCCAAGAGACCACAATGGCTGGAGGTGAGCCAATGAGAAGCCAGGAACCTCCTCTAGGTCTCCCATGCGGGTGTAGGAACCCAAAGCTTTGGGCCGTCCTGGACTGCTTTCCCAGACCGCAAGCAGGGAGCTGGATGGGAAATGGAGCTGCCGGGATTAGAACCGGCAACCATATGGGATCCTGGGGCTTTCAAGGCGAGAACTTTAGCCGCTAGGCCAAGGCGCCGGGCCCAATAAATACATCTAAAAAAAAAAAAAAAAAATGTGTTGCAAAATGTCTTCTGGGACAGATAATAGAGCAACCTTCACAGCAATCCTGTTTGCACAGCTGACCCCATGCTCCCTTATCCCAGTCCTCCACACAAACATTTCACACTTTTCCTTTTATTCCCATATGTGCCAAATACTGTACTAAATCATTGCAGAAATAGGATATTTTATCTTTACGAAAAAAGAAAGATCCAGACACAAACATCACATCTCAGCTCTGTCACACATTAGAATCTACATAACAAGTTGTAAATGTGCATTACTATTACAGAGACGTCTGGCAAAGCTTACATCTGGAGCTATAGCAAGTTCTCCATCTGTTGGGTTTGCCTCTTTACTTAACGTTAATTTCTCAATTGTTCGCAAAAAAATGATTTCATGACTGTTGAGAAAATGGCAAATCATAGGCTCCAAGGGAACAAGGAATCTAAGGAAAAAGTCAGACTTCACAACACCGATAGCAGGTTCTGCTGTCCATTCACTGACAGCTCTCCTTTGTGAGGGAGTGGTGCTTCCTCAAAGTGCAGACCAATTCCATGTTTTATCCAATACATACATATGGCACACTATAATTGCCCTGCTATTTAAGGAACCTAAAATGACTTAGCCCTATGGATTTCACTGGCTCTGTTCACCATAAATAGAATCAGCTACATACAGTAAAATGTCAAAGTTCTAGATCCTCATGAGTCATTCACTGAAGTCATACATAAATGGAAGAAACATTCTTCAAAGGAGCGCTTTCAGATGACCTATGTGCAAAAATCACATTGGCAACTACGATGCCTGAAAAGAGCTTGCAACTATCTTCTGGTAGAGAACTCACAGAACAATCAGCACTTCGATCTGTTTCAATATGACAAAATGAAAAGTCTTGTATACTCCTGCATTCCTTGATCAAGGATGACAATTTCTTCTACTCCTACAGACATCAAGGCTTAAAATAGCATTGTTGTTCCATGCAGTCTACTTAGAGAGATACAATACACTTCAGGATGAGCCAAGGAGCTCTGAAAAGCATAAATTCTTATTCCTTACCTGATGTTAACCAAGGCGTGGGTGACCTTGCTAGCAGCTTCCTTCCACTGGCCTGCATTAGTAGAAAGCCTCAGAACTGCAAAGAAGAAAAGAGCATAGATCTGTTAAACTCCTGCTCTAAAACACAAACATGAGAAATGAAGACACATCTCAGAATAGCACTACTGCAATAACCAAACAAAGCCTGTGCCAATCTTCTGTTAAACACATCCTCAGCCTACAGAAAAATGTAAGGGCTGTTAGAATTCTCTTAACTACTTTTGCTGGTAACTTTTTCTCTACTTTCTTTTTCAGTTTCTATCAAAATTCATCACAACTTCTTGGCTTGTGTTTGCCCTGCCTGCTGCTAATATGCAGATATTCATTCAAAATCTCCATTGGGGTGGTGATGTGAGGTTAAGCTGGCTGCCACATCAACTGCTTCCCTGTTGGCCAGGGCTGATTTAGTAAACCCAGCTGTCTAAGTCAGGATCCGCTTCTGCTTCAAGTACATCTTTGTCAATTTACATGTGCAAACAACAACAACAACAAAAACATCAAGATAATCTCTCAAGGGGACTCAGCACAAGAGCCTAGTGGCTAGTCTTGCTTTGCATGCGCCAGGATCCCATAAGAGTGCTGGTTTGTGTCCCACCTGCCTCCATTTCCCACCCAGCTCCGTACTTGTGGCCTGGGAAAGCAGTAGAGGATAAATTAAAGCCTTTGGACCTTGCACCCACATGGGAGACCCAGAAGTTCCTGGTTCCTGGCTTCAGATTGGTTCAGCTCTGGCCATAGCGGGCACTTGGGGAGTGAATCAGTGAATGGAAGATTTTTCTCTGTCTCTCCATCTCTCTGTGAATCTGATTTTCCAATAAAAATAAATAAATCTTTAAAAAAAAATAATCTCTCCAGCTACAAAATGGTTATGTTTCAATCAAGGAGTAATTCATCTTTGCTCCTTCAACTTAACTGTGTGAACTGCAAAATGAATCAACAGGAAATATTCTTCCCTTATCTGACAAAATTCTACCTCTTTTCTAAACTCGCCCAAAGGAGATATGACTAAAACACAGAACTTAACACAACCCCTATTAACTACAATCTTCAGAGCTATACATTAAAGTACCTGTGCAATGTCAGAAAAGAGACAAACAGAACGAGTGCACCCTGAAAGACCAAGCACATGGGGCTGGTATTGTGGCATAGGAGTTCAATGGCCATCTGTGGTGCCTAAAACCTATATGGGCACTGATTCAAGTCCCAGCTGTTCTAGTTCTGATACAGCTCCCTGCTAATGTGCCTGGGAAAGCAGAAGATGGCCCAAGTGCTTGGTCCCCTATACCCATGTGGGAGACCCAGAAGAAGCTCCCAGTTCCTGGCTTCAAAAGTGCAATTTGGGGAGTGAAACAGAGGCTGAAAGATCTCTGTTTCTCCCTCTCTCTGTAACTCTATCTTTCAGGTATAACAGTAAATCCTTAAAAGCAAAAGGAAAAACAAAAGGAGAAAAGAGGGGCCCGGTGCCGTGGCCTAGCGGCTAAAGTCCTCGCCTTGAAAGCCCCAGGATCCCATATGGGCGCCGGTTCTAATCCCGGCAGCTCCACTTCCCATCCAGCTCCCTGCTTGTGGTCTGGGAAAGCAGTGGAGGACGGCCCAGAGCACTGGGACCCTGCACCCGCGTGGGAGACCCGGAAGAGGTTCCTGGTTCCCGGCTTCGGATCGGCGCGCACCGGCCCATTGCGGCTCACTTGGGGAGTGAAACATCGGACAGAAGATCTTCCTCTCTGTCTCTCCTCCTCTCTGTATATCCGGCTTTCCAATAATAATACAATCTTTAAAAAAAAAAAAAAAGGAGAAAAGAGCAAACACCATGCTGGGTATTCCAAATACGTGTTTTTAAAGAATGGTCAAGTAAAAAGAAGTGTGTGGACTCAGGCACTGAGCAAAGGTATATCAGTAATACTGAACATAGATGAGGAACCTGATTCACAGAAGATAAGCAATTGACTGAGGTCATTTACACGGCTCTAGGTGATGAAGATGGAATCTGAATCCAGAGGCAATGACCCCAGAGCTGTACTTCTCTCTACTTTAGTAGAGAAGTAAATAAAGTACATGGCCTCTGATACTAACTGCTAGGGCTCAAGTCCAGTTTCTGCCACCTACTAGAGAAAAACAGTAACATGTGCGTGAAGGGAAGGATTTTTGTGAGAATTAAATCGGTCAGTACACAGAAGGCTCTAAGATTAGTGGCTTCCACATGATAAGTGCTAGGTAGACTTTGGCTATTATTAATTTTAAGAAGCTGCCTCCCAAATGAACAAAGGAACATATCTGAGACTTTTTCCAGAAAAAGCCAAGTGGGGCCCAGCATGAGGATACATGAGTCATGTGCAAAGGAACTACACGTCTGAGTACCATGTGCCCCTGACCCAGGATCACTATGCACCAAGAACAGCTGCCATGGTAGCAGATCTGTCAGGGGAAGGTCCATGGTGATAACAGGGAAAAGGAAAACTTGGCAGGCTGCTCTGCCTCTGTGCCAGCAATTACTCATTTTTAAGAACAAAGGTAATTTTACAGCAAAGATGGGAACCTTAATAAAAGTATATTACAGAGAGTTATTTTTTTAAAAGATTTATTTTATTTTTATTGCAAAGTCAGATATATACAGAAAGAGGAGGAGAGACAGAGAAGATCTTCTGTCCGATCATTCACTCCCCAAGTGAGCGCAACGGCAGGTGCTTTGCCGATCCGAAGTCAGCAGCCAGGAACCTCCCCCAGGTCTCCCATGCGGGTGTAGGAACCCAAGGCTTTGGGCTGTCCTCGACTGCTTTCCCAGGCCACAAGCAGGGAGCTGGATGGGAAGTAGAGCTGCCGAGATTAGAACTGGCACCCATCTGGGATCCTGGTGCGTGCAAGGCGAGGACTTTAGCCGCTAAACTATCATGCTGGGCTCCAGAGGGTTACTTTTCTAAATCACAAGATTTAGTGCAGAGGAAGTTAGTACAGCACCAAGTTAGAGCTCTACAGTCTGAACTCGGGTTTCACCATGTGCATGCACAAATGTGTTCAGGCAATACACAAACCAGCTTCAGCAGGTCAAATGGGCCTTTTTCAACTCAACTGTCAAATTTATTGAGGTGGAACCAGGTCTGCGGGTGGACCTGACTGGATAGGTGGTAGCACCCACTAGTTTAAGTGTGGGTTAGATAGTGGGGTCAGTTGAACTAAGCTAGGTTGCAGCACCCATTGGTGTGTACGAAAGCTGAGCAGAATGCAGGACAGACCAGACATATCTGCTGTACATACCATCATGTGCAGGAACAAGGGCTGGGGGAGTTGCTGGGGATTGCCCCGACTGGGTTGCAGTCACCAATGGTGTACATGAAGGCCAACTGTGTGGTGGCAGGGTTGGGCTGGGCCACAGAATCCACTGGTTTGCGTAAGAGATGGAACTCAAGACAGAACTGACCCAGCAACTGCAACCACTAGTGTGTGTATAGGTTGATGGGGATGACAAACTGAGCCAGACCACATACTGCCAGCACACACAGATGTAAGATCTGGGGTCATCTCAGATAGGGTGTCTTTGGAGATCCTACCAACTGACCTGCTGGACTCAGAACTCCAACCACAGAGGGAACAGCAGGATCTGTGATCTGACCGTGGAGTGTGTGTGTCAAAACTGGGACTCCTTAGTTTCTGAAGATGGTGCAGTAGACAGCATGTCCAATGCACAGGGGAGATGAAACAGTCCATTTTTTTCCTGAAGAGGACATCTAATACCATAGCAGAGGAATGAGAGCAGAACAAATTGATCGACTATCCTAGTCAAGTATTGACAGCAAATATCTGAGTGAATGGAGACTCTAAGGTGGACCATGTCGACCAACCGAAATTTGGAAGGATTTCCTCTTCTTGGATGAACAAAATCAACAGCATTTCAACACTACTGAAACCTCTTCAGCAGTACTCTTAGAAAATGCTCCACATTAGGAACCGTGGGATGACACTGGGTGGCCATTCCCCATCCTCAGAAATTGATGCGGTTAGGATGCTGGGAGCAGTTTCTCCCCTTCTCTCCCCCCTTCCCCCCAGATACAGAAAAAAGAAAAAGAAAATTGGAAACAAATCGTCTTGTCCACTTTTCCCTATTCCTCAATCCTTCCACATCCTAATAGGAGGTCCACATGCAAATGTATCCTTTTCTCTTTTTTTTTTCTTTTAATTATTTATTATTTTTACTTCATTAATTACATTGTATTATGTGACACAGTTACATAGGTACTTGGGTTCTCCCCACCCCTCCCCAAAATGTATCCTTTTCAACTAAAAGAAAATTTTAAAAAATTCCCTACTAGGCACACTGGCTTTCCAGTACATCCCTCACTAGACCTTAAGTTCTCTGATGACAAGGGCTGAATATCAGGGAATTGAGCTGAATTTCCCCTTCTCAGGCTCCAAGAGAGGTCAACAGATTACTTTTTACTTTTAAAAATTTACTTATTTTTATTGGAAAAGCAGATTTACAGAGAGAAGGAGAGACAGGGAAAAAGATCTTCCATTGTGGTCGCAACAGCCAGAGCTGACTCCATCCAAAGCCAAGAGCCAGGAGCCTCCTCTGGGTCTCCTATGTGGGTGCAGGGTCCTAAGGCTTTGGGCTGTCTTCTACTGCTTTTCCAGGCCACAGACGGGGTGCTACATGGAAAGTGGGGCAGCTGGGATACAAACTGGCTCCCACATGGAATCCTGGTGTTTGCAGGTGGGGGATTAGCCAATGCAGTCATTGTGGTGGCTTCTCACATCCTGTGAGCCCTATGCCTTAGTGAACAGCACCCACATGAACTCATCACTGCATTTCCTTTGGAAGTGTCGTCAGATTTATATTCTTTCTGAACTACCAAATTTAAACACAAAATTATCCCAAAATTCCATAAATACTTCAAACTAGTCATTTATGTAGCAAATTATGGCATATAAAAATAACATACTATGCAATCACTAAAAAAGAGATATAAGGGCAAGCATTTGGCACAGCAGTTAATACATGTGGCGTAGCGGACGGAACCACCGCCTGTAATGCTAGCATCCCCAGATGGGCACCAGTTTGAGTCCTACTTGTTCCACCTCCACTCCCACTTTCTGGTAATAGTCTGGGAAAAGCAGAAGATGGCCTAAGTCATTGGGCCTCTATAGCTATGTTGCAGATCTAGACAGGAGTTCCAGGCACCAGCCCCAATCCTGCCCTAGGTCTGGTCACTGCAGCCATTTGGGAAATGAACCAACTGTTGTAGTCAGAGGGGAATGATCAACACACGGAACAACTCTCCTATCCCTTATCTCTCCCTTTCTCATTCTGCCTTTCAAATATAATTAATATTTTTAAAAAGATTCCACAATTTACTTCTATAATATAAATTGAAAAGTTTGCCTTTACTACTCTAAAAAAGGAGGTCTTTTTTCTTCCCAGGCAATTTTATACTATTTACTTCTACTCTTTGTCTTGGTACATATTCTAAATCCTCTCTACTTTTTGCACAATATAATAGTCTCAAGGAGGGCTGGGGTTTTCAGCCTTATCACAGAGTATAAAGCAAAGAATCTACAGTGACAAAAAGCACATCAGTTCTTGTACATGGACAGGACACTAGGGTGGGAGTGGGGCAATGAAGATGAGACATGGGTATGAGAGAAGGACGCCAAAGGGATACAAGCTAACTCTGTAAAGCTGATGAATGTACTCATTCCCTGGTTTGTTGTGATGGTTCTTAGATAAATATGATACATTGGTCTATATGTTAAAATGCATCAAACTTGTATATCTGAAATATGTACATTTTATTGTATCAATTATATCTGAGTAAATCTAGCATGTTGGAGTTTTTAAAATAAGATAGCCTTATTGAGCTGTTCTCTGTTTTCATTTAGTTCTTTTTTTTTACATACATATTTTTTTTTAAAGATTTATTTATTTTTATTGCAAAGTCAGATATACAGAGAGGAGGAGAGACAAAGAGGAAAATCCTCCATCCGATGAATCACTCTCCAAGTGAGCGCAACAGCTGGTGCTGTGCCGATCCGAAGCTGGGAACCAGGAACCTCCTCCAGGTCTCCCACGCAGGTGCAGGGTCCCAAACTCTTGGGCTGTCCTCGACTGCTTTCCCAGGCCACAAGCAGAGAGCTGGATGGGAAGTGGAGCTGCTGGGATCAGAACTGGCCCCCTTATGGGATCCCGGGGCGTTCAAGGCGAGGACTTTAGCCACTAGGCCACGTCGCCGAGCCCTACATACGTATTTTTACTAGAAAGGTTAATCCATAGAGAGGAGAGACAGAGAGAAAGATTTTCCATTGCTGGTTCACTCCCTAAATGGCTACGAAGGGCCTGGCAGTGTGGCCTAGCAGCTAAAGTCCTCGCCTTAAATGTGCTGGGATCCCATATGGGTGCCGGTTCTAATCCCGGCAGCTCCACTTCCCATCCAGCTCCCTGCTTGTGGCCTGGGAAAGTAGTCAAGGACAGCCTACAGACTTGGAAGAAGTTCCTGGCTCCTGGCTTCGGATTGGCAAAGCACCGGCCATTGCATTCACTTGGGGAGTGAATCACTGGACAGAAGATCTTCCTCTCTGTCTCTCCTCCTCTTTGTATATGTATATCAATAAAAAAAATAAATAAAATAAATCTTAAGAAAAAAGAAAAAAAACAAATGGCTGCAAAAGCTGGAACTGAGCTGATCTGAAGCCAGGAGCCAGGAGTTTCTTCCAGGTCTCCCACATGCGTGCAAGGATCCCAAGACTTTGGGCTGTTCTCTGTTGTTTTCTCAGGCCATAAACAAGGAGCTGAATGGGAGGTGGAGTGGCCAGGACATGAACCAGCACCCATATGAGATTCTGAAACTTTCAAGGTGAGGATTTAGCCAATTGAGCCATCACACTGGGCACTTCTGTTTACCTTTCAAATATCAGGTAGCTCACTTGGCCCTTTCCCCAAACTTGCAGACAAATACAAGGTCTTTCAAAAGTAAGATACACTCTCTATAGATGACTGCAAAGTACATTTCCAGTCAGCCAATCAATAAAATATTTGTAAGAATGCATACTTTCTGTTGTGATGCTAGTAATATATAGGTACACCAAGCCTCCTTAAAAACCCTGTACCTTCTCAAATCACACAGTGTTCCTGTGGGTTCAAGCTCTTCTACTTGCTGCAGTCGACTGCCAACTACTCTTGTACCCCCACCTCACTGGCACTCACTGAATGTTTGAGCCTCCCTGTTCTTTTTTACAAGTAACAAAGGGTTACTAATCAACTTTCCACTGAGATGAAATCTTTTGCCCCTAGGCAAAAGGCCCATCTATACCTTCCTTTTGCCCAAGAAGAGGACACTACTACATTTCTATGCCACATAAGTGCTTCACATAACTATAAGGGAATCTTTTCAGGCCTTTTCCTCTTATTTGCCAAAAAAAAAAAAAAAAAAAAAAAAAAAAAACCAGCCGATAGAGATAAGAGTAAAAAGAATTCTTACCCATGGAGTAGAGGTTGTCAAAGCTCTGATGCATGCGGATAATCTCATAATACAATTCATCATAGCTGCTGGGGGTTGGCAGGAATGTATCACCATACGTGATAAACATATTAAATAGGTTCACAATCTAAAAAAGACAAAAGCCCATATACAGGCAATGGATTATGAAGATCAGAAGTAAATTCTAATGGTAAAGTAGAGCCAGCTCTTGCTAGTTTCCAAAAGATTAATTTTGTTCAACTGTTACAAGTTTTGGAATTTTTAAAAATTGATTAAACAGAGCTACTAGTGAAATTCACGTGTACAAACTTACAATGAAACAAATTATATGGAAATTGTGATAATAATCAAACTTTATCACTTGCTAATTATTTTCTACCTTTTATATGTTATTTATACCCTGTAGATTATTTTATATATCTTAAATCCATGTAACAGGAATATGATATAATGATGTGCTGCTACACATCTCTTCCCAACTCTGCATGACCTTGCTGTTGTAACATAGGTTGCTTACAACTAGCTATGTTGGATAGAATTATACACAATTGAAACCAACTCCAATTTGAGATTTTCCTCCCACTGAATGCTGAACATCTACAAATACATGGAGTAACGACCTAATAAAATGGTCAGAGGCACAATGGTCTCTTTATACTCCAAAGAACCAGCTTGATAAATAAATAGTTATGGTATCTCTCAGAAACTGGTGCAGGCATGATGGAATCACTCACATTCTAGAAGCACTGCTATTTATCAACCTAGAGACTGCAGTAGTATAGTATGCACAGTCTCTCAGCTAAGACTAAGGCTCAGCATTCATACACAAAAATATGACCCATCCCTAGGCCTGCCACACCACACTCTTCTGCCAAAGACACTGGCAAGATTGGGGAGTACTAATCTAGAGATGCTGATCTGACAGAGAGAAAATACAGACTGGTTCCCTCTACATTTTGATTCCCAGACCACCAGCTGCTATTTTTAAACCAGTCAATTTCTATCTTAGTAAGAGGCTTCAGAAAAATAAAATATTTGTTTTCTTACTCACCATAAGGGCTAATGTAAAAATGTTGTGTTTGGCCAAAAGTACAGTCTCATTTGACATAAGGAACTTCAGCAAATTTATCAAGGCTTTGAGAGAGAGAGAGAGAGAGAAAGGAAGATGTCAACAAACTAGTTGAACTATAATATAATAAAGTGAAATAAAAGCAGACTGTCTCTACTGAAATCCACACAGTTAGCATGTGTTAAATCTCAGCTCCCAAGCCCTTTCTGAAAGCAAAGAGGGTATATGTAATCAAAGCTTATTTACCCATTAAAGATTTTTTTAAATTGACTTTCTACAACTTCTTAAATAGCATTTAAGTTCAGAAATGTGACTATAAAACTGACATCTTAGTGTTCTAAATTTACTACCACATGGTGATTTCCCCATGAAATCTGTTCAATTTGGAGGTGAAAATAAGTATTCCCTTTCATTGCAGGCTGCTACCATCTACTGTCACCAGTCTTTAACTAACATTGCAGCTACAAGGAACGTATACCAATCCCAATTGGTCTCCAGATGTGACAGCAATCCGATAAGCTACAGCTCGGCTTCCCCTCGAGGTAGGAAGGGATCTTACAAGCCCATTACTGGTGCAGTTATTCAGACAAAAGAGCAACCTGCTGTCTTCTCTTGAAAGCGACAACATCTACCAAAAAGGTTTCCTCTCTGCCCAGCACTCCTCAGTGAGGAATGGCTAAAACCCAAGCAAGCTCAGCAGAAGAGCTGACTGCCCAGACACTAGATTAACAGCGGAGCTTAACAGATATTTTGGAAATACGAAGATTAGAAAAAAAAAATTTCCAGCTCCCTTGCACTCACTCATCTAGGGTATATCCAAACCCTGCTTCGAAGTTCTCCCTGAATAATACCCTGGACCTAGCTCCCCTGGTGGAAGCGAAGTCATAAGTAAAGGGTTCAACAACTGTTAACAACTTGTAATTCTCCTATGTTCTCCTCTTCAAAGCTCCCCCAGATTGGCTGACCTCTCTTTTTCAATACTGAATCTGCTTTCTTTGCCAGGCCTGCTGTCTGAGCGTTCTATGAAGTTTTCTACCCTTGGAGATGAGACGTGAGCTTTGATCTGGAACAGTGGGCAAAGTTAAGTTGGAGTGAGACTCTCCAGACCCTTTCTGCCTGCCACAAACACCATCACTTTCACTGCTCTGAAAGCACAGCAACAGTACAGAAACAGTAGGCCGGGTAAGGATAATAGTTTCACCTAAAATCTATATCTAAAGCCTGATTCCTCTCTTCAAACAGCAAAAAGGTATTGCTAGAGATAAAGTGAGCAGGGGACAGGATTCTCATTCAGAAACTCTCTAGTCCTTTCCCAGCCTGAAGTTCTCTGGAACTTCATAATGGAAAACAAATAATAAGTAGCTGACCTTTTTAGATGGTGTCTGTTAATAACTGATCTGTTGTTATAAATAGACCAAAAAAATCATTTTAAAGCTTCATGGAAGCTCATTTTAGATCATACAGTCTGCTTAGTTCCTACAAAGAATATGCAGGGAATGAAAGGAGCTAGCTAGTCCAAGCTTCCCCTTCCAGTGAAAAGCGCTTTGCTGAGTTATTAGCAGCTGCCCATTTCATGGCCTAAGCCAAGAAGACAGACAAGCCCTGTTAATGGATAAGCCATTGGCAACCAGACTCTGAACTTGCAGGAGACAAGAGAGAGGGATGAGAAGCACGTGTGGCACTCTGCAAAGTGCAATGGTTGAATAAAGACAAAGCAGATTTTGCATACATCCAATCAGCAGGGACTTTTGTCCCCAGCACACATAGTACAAAGATGCAGCCTCAGCAGTGGCTACGTGGTAATTAAGAGGCAGCAAATCTAGAAGAAAGGAAGTGGGAGCAATGATTTATGGATTCTCCACTGGAATACAGCAACTCTTGATCTCTGGGAATCAATCAGGGGTCACAAGTGATAAATGGGAAGCAGGAAAAAAGCAATTTTGGTACAGGCCTAGAGACAACCTGTGACCCGAGCATCAGGGACTTCGACAGAGCCCAACGGTCCAAGCAGAGTCCAGCGAGCCAAGTTCCTCTCAGAGAGCACTGCAGGGGCCTCCCGGACCCCTGCTGAGTCAGCTCTTCCTCCCAACCAAAGCACCAGGGTTTTCTCACCTAAAAGTAGTTATTTCTGGAGGAATTTTAGCAGGCAGCTAAAATGAACAAAGCAACTTTAAACCTGGCTCCTACAGACTGATATCAAAGATCATAAGCCATCTCCAAAAGAAAATGCCAGCCCCCTAATTCATGCAATTGTCCTTTTTTAAAAATTCTTTGATACAGTTTAGTAGGCATTGGAGTCTCCCTTTCCCCTCCTCTCCCTTCTGTTCTCCCCTCCAGTCTCATAATGGACATCTTTTGTAAATGTTCCCAAGTCCATCATGCTGCCACTGGAGTGTCTCCCAACCATGTAGGAGACTGTCAGTCATTTCATTGTGAGTTCACTCTTGTATCCCAGGGTCCTAATGAAGGTACAATGAGGACTAGGTCTTCATTATTTATGGGCAGTACCAATAACAACGATAAAAGGGACACTGACCATCTCAGATAATTATAAACAATCAATCTCTTATGGTTGCTTGATTAAGGAATTACATCAAAAGGTCTTCTTACACAAGGTACAGGTTAAGTATGAAGTGACATAAGGTAGGATTCACATGTAATGTGCCTAGATTTGACATCATATTACCTTATATTAGAGCAAATATATGATATCTGACCTTTTTGGATTGGCTCATTTCCCTTAGCACAATGGTCTCTAGTTTGGCCCATTTGGGCACAAAGTATTGTATTTCTGTGTTTTTGTTTGTTTTGTTTTGTTTTGTTTTGTTTTAATAGCTGAGTAGTATTCCATAGTGTGGATGAACCACAGTTTTTTTTTATCCAGCCTTCTGTTAGTGGGCATTTAGGTTTTTTCCTTGTTCTTGTGATTGTTGATTGTGCTGCAATGAACACTGGGGTGCATACTGCTTTTTCGTATAACAAATCTTTTGGATATATTCTTAGGAGTGGTATTCCTGGGTCATATGGTAGGTGGATTTTTAATTGCCTCAGTGTTCTCCATGCTGACTTCCATAGTTGTTGCACCAGTAGTGGAGTAGGGTTCATTTTTCTCCACAACCTTGGCAGCAGGTGGTGTTGGTAGTTTTCTGCAAGTGGGCAATTCTTTTTTTTATTTTTTATTTTTGACAATTTTTACATAGTTAGGGTAAAAAGGTTCAAGGGCTATAGGAAGGTGGGTAAGACTGTTATTTCCATATTGTTTCCTTCATGTTTAAAGGGGAATATTAAGGGAGAAGCCCCACCCAGTTTCCCACCCACCCCAGGTCCCAGATGTAGGGCATGCTCCGCGGTTCTTACTCAAGTGGTTTTGATAGTTCACCAGTTATGAATCGCTGCCAATCTTGCCGCAAGTGGGCAATTCTTTCTGCCACTAAGTGGAACCTAAGTGTTGTTTTCATTTGAATTTCCCTTATTGGCAGAGAGCTTGAGCATTTTTTCATGTGTCTGTCAGCCATCTGAATTTGTTCCTTTGTAAAGTGTCTGCCGATTTCCCGTGCCCATTTCTTGACTGGTTTGTTTGCTTTGACATTATTGCTGTTCTGGAGTTCTTTATATATTTTGGAAATTAGCCCTTTGTCTTCTGTGTAGTGTGCACAGATCTTCTCCCATTCTGTTGGTTGCCTTTTTACTTTATTGACTGTTTCCTTTGCTGTGCAGAAACTTCTTAGCTTAATGTAGTCCCATTTATTTATTTTGTTCTTGACTTCCTTTGCTTTTAATGATTTTTCTAGGAAGTCAGTGCCTATATCTTTATCTTGCAGAGTATTTCCAACTTTTTCTTTCAAAAGTTTGATGGTTTCTGGGTGTAGGTTTAGATCTTTTATCCATTTAGATTTGATATTTTTGTATGATGAAAGGTGTGGGTCTTGCTTCTTATTTCTACAGGCTATTAGTCAGTTGTCCCGACAGCATCTATTGAAGACACCTTCCTTTTTTCCCAGATTGTTTTTTGTTTTCTTGTCAAAGATTAGACAGTTGTGCATGTGTGGGTTCCCTTCTAGACTTTCTGTTCTACTTCACTGGTCTACCTCTCTGTTTCTGTACCAGCACCAGGCTGTTTTGATAACTACCACCCTATAATATGTTCAAAGACCTGGGATTGTGATCCCTCCCCACTAGGTTCTTATTCTTCAGGATAGTTCTGGCTATTCGTGGTTTTTTGTGTTTTCAGATAAACCTTTGTATTATTTTTTCCAGATCTGTGAAGCATGTTCTTGGCATTTTGATTGAAATCGCGTTAAATGTATATATTACTTTTGGTAGTATGGATATTTTGATGATGTTGACTCTGTCCATCCAGGAACATGGTATGTTTCTTCACTTTTTGAAGTTTTCTTCTATTTTTTGTCTTAATATTTTGTAGTTTTCTTCATAGAGGTCTTCCACATCCTTTGTTAGGTTTATTCCCAGGTATTTCATTTTGCTCTGTTATTTTGAAGGGTACCATGTTGGCTCTTCTTCAGCCTTGGGATTGTTTGCGTACAATATAGCTGTTGATTTAATTTACCTTGTACCCTGCCACTTCATGCAATTGTCCTTTTATCCTTCCTCACCTCCCTTGCTTTGCACTCCCTACATCACCTACTCAGCATCTTATACACCACCACACACATATTCTCAGATGTCCCCTGACTAGATATGATAGTATAGGAAGCTTGGACATAGCTGACAATAATTTTGTTTAGATTTATTCATTTTCACTGGAAAGGCAGATCCACAGAGAAGAACAAAGATCTTCCATCTGCTGGCTCACACCACAAATAGCCACAAAAGCCAGAGCTGAGCCAATACAAAGCTTGGAGCTTCCCACAGGCCTCCCATGTTTACAAGGTACCAAGGACTTATGCCAACCTCCATTGCTTTTCCAGGTCATAAGCAGGGAGCTGCATGGAAGTGGAGCAGCTGGGACATGAACTGGCTCCTGCATAGCATGCTGGTACTTAGAAGTGGAGGATTAGCCATTTGAGCTATTGTGCCAGCTCCTCGATTTTCTTTTCTTTTTTTAAAAAGCTAGAAGAAGCCTCAGAGGTCATTTAATACAATTTCCTCATTTTGCGACAAGAAAACTCCATGCTTACTTCATTCCCCAATCCTATCCTTGCCAAATTAGTGACAAAAGTTGGAACTAGAACATGATCTCCTGTTTAGTGTTCTTTGTACCATTTCACAAAGAATAAGATTAAACAAAGAAAGGTGCCAGACCGAGCTGAATGTTACAGGGAGAGGCAGCTTACTATAAATGGCGTGCTCAAGCTTGCCGGCTACACTGTTAAGCCGCTTCTTTGAGCTCTGCCTTATCCATTTCTCCACCTACTGGCTGCTCCAGGTTTTTCTCTTGCAGCATTTGGTTTCCTCTCCCTCTTGGTCCTAGGTTGCTTCTTAAAAGTACAGGGGTTTAATACTTCAATATTACTTTCCTACTACTTGCTCTTAAAGTGAAAAGATTTCCAGTAGCTTAGCTCAGCTCAACACAGGCCAGCAGAACCTCTCATTCAGCTGCTGCTACTGTAGCTAGCAGTTTTCTGTTTCTCATTCTACATCTCACAACTCATAGCTTCCCCCCTCCTTTCTTTGTCTCTACTTATTCTCTAATATCCTAATTTAAAAAGAGAAAATGAAAAAAGGAAGCACATCACTGTCCACTAAAACTGTTGCAAATTTCTTAAGGTTGTCCCCTCCACAATTATGTCCTGCTGTTATGGGGTGTAGCCAGTGATAGCTAGCACCCATTGCCAGTGGGCAAATGAAATTTGGCTGTGTCCCCTACCCTCTGTCCTGAAGGTGGGTCCTAACAGCACTGGAATGATAATTCTGTCCTCAACCACTCCCCCCTTGTCCTAATCTAGCCAGGATATTGGATGCAGATAAGTCCAATTAGTCTAGGTGTTTTTAGCTACAAGCCCAGTTTCTGTTCCTGCCCATCCCAACCAGCAGGAATCAACTCCTTAGCCCACAACACTTAGGTATTTGCTCCTGCCAACCTGTGACTCACCTATCAACTAAGAGGGGACAGTATTGCATTGTTGTGTAACCACTCCTCTCACAAGCCCCTCTCAAAGGCCCATGAAGCTGGGGCTCTTGCTCTCTTTCTGGCCAGGTGCTTCTGTGACTCTGGCTGACCAAGGACAGGTAATCCCCTGAGCATGATCCCTGTGTACTGCTTAGATTGGAAAATGGATATAGTAATGTTGTTTCTGGTTTGTGTACTATCAGGAATTCCAGGAGAGGTGGGGCCTAGCAGTAGTGGAATGTGGGCAGAGAAGCTTTGTAAGTGTGTCCAGGTCATTCGTTGCATTTCTCTTAGGATAACTTATATTGTTGGGGAAGCTGGGACATAGGTCTTCAGCATAATGGATAGACTTAAGGATCCCAAACTCCTTTTGGGATTATGTTTGGTTGGATTATGATTGGTTGGATTGCTGTGTGAACTCTGATTTGCTATTTTTAGTGTGCTCTATTATCACCAAGCTTGGTTAATAAAGACTCCTTTTTAAACCTTAAACATGTCTGGTATGATCTCACTTTCACCCCACAACACTGCATGGAACATGACTCGATATGGATTTTAAAGGGTGCCAGGATTCCCTTTGTTTACTGGACCCTGTAACTGAATCAAAAGGACATGGGCATTACAATTAATACCAAGCTTACCAGCAAGTTACTGCGGGTTAGAGCTTGCACAGGGTTTAGACAGCAGCCCAAAGAAAAGGACACTCTGTCAAGGGCAGTTTCAAGGACAGCAGAGAAGGGTATACTCAGGATGTCATTACCAACAAACAAGAGACATTAAGCTCATGCTGGCCACCTCCTGCTTCACCCATGCCTGCATTTTTAGAAAACTGCTCGATTCACTTGTCCATGTGATGTCATCTGGGCTCATGACCAGCCAAATTGTCCCAAGGACAGTCACACAAGTAGCAGTAAATAGAGGAAAGAGTTAAGATAACTCTAAAAGATAAGAAGCTGATAGAATAAACACAGTATTGTTAATCAGTCATATGTCTGTAAGAGTTTGCTATCAGGTACAGTACATGTCATTGTTAGACCCAAGGGTCAGGGCTCTTTAACTTAGCCCTTTAGTTTACTATGTTTCTCACTGGCAAACAAAAGACGTTAAAAGCAGGGGACAAAGAGCTTACACCAAAAGGCCTCTCCCTCAAGGAAAGCCTGACTTCAGGACTAAATACGTTTCCGAACTCCATATCCTGTCAACACTTTCACTCAAGTGCTGAGCAAGGGCTATGCATCCCCTGGGGAGAACGGCACAGCTCATTGAAGAAAGTGTCTTCTGGGGTAAGAAGTTTGGTGAGGAAGATTTTCCAAGCCTAGGGCACAATTCTTCTGAGTGCCATGTTCCATAGCCCAGGAATGAACCACTCCAAAGCACCAATGCCAGAGAGATACATAATAAACAAATGCATCATTTCCTGCCAGAGTGACAGCTACAGAGTGACAGTTAAACAATGAGCTAGAAGTTTGCACAAAGCATCTCAAACCTTCCTCTCTGATGTCTTTACCAATACCTTAAGAAGAAATGCTAACTATAGAAATCACCTCCTGTGGGGCTAGCACAGTGGTATAGCAAACTAAACTTCCACTTGCAAGCACCAGTTTTTTATATGGGCACTGATTTGTGTCCTGGATCTTCCACTTCTAATCCAGCTCCTTGTTTATCACCTAGTATAAGGCCCAGCCAGGGTGGGTGACGGGAGGCCTAGGAGGAGGCTGAGAAGGGTGGCTGATAAGACTACACCACAAGGCAGCTTCCTTCTTGGCCAGCAGTGAGGTACGGATTCACCAAGGTTGAAGGGAGTCTATAACACTCTAGAAGGCACATTCCTTTGTCCCCCAACCCCCACCTCTATAGCCCCTGATAAAAACAACCCCTCATATCCCCTGGGCATGAATTCCCTGGCCCACTGTCTATACCACACCAGCGAACCTCGCCCAGGAGTGCTCCCAATAAAGCTTATTTTAAGCTGAAATCTACTTTGTGTGAATTTCTGGTTCTGAACACATACTCGAGCTTTATACCTAAGAAAGCAATGGAGGACGTCCCAAGTCCTTGAGCCCCTGAACCTACATGGAAGACCTGGAGGAAGTTCCTGGTACCTGTCTTCAAATTGACTCGGCTCCAGCTGTTGCAGTCTTTTGTGGAGTGAACCAGCTGATTTTATGGAGAGGAGAGACAGAAAGATCTTTCATTCGCTGGTTCACTCCCCAGATAGCTGCATCAGCCAGAGTAGAGCTAATCTGAAGCTAGGAGATTCTTGTGGATCTCCCACATGGGTTCAAGGCTTTAGGCCGTCCTCCACTGTGTTCCCAGGCGACAAGTAGGGAGCTGGAAGGGAAGCGGAGTAGCTGGGACATGAACCAGCATGCATATGGGATCCCAACACTTGTAGGGACAATATTAGCCAATTAACCCATCACACCAGACCCAAAATAAATACATCTTTCAAAGAAAAAGGCAGCAAATTGTGTTGTCATGTGGCAGTACAATGAATAATGGATAAGGGAATTTCTCCAGGACTGAAACTTGTCTCCCATGTCAAGGCAAACCAGGTGCAGAGAGGAACAAGCTAGCCACAGGAAGACACAATTAAGTGGTAGTTCAGACTCCTGCCTTGGAGATGCAGAGGGGAGGCTTAATTACAAAACCAAGTGAATGACATTTAAATAAGATTAAAAACAGGAAGGAGACAGAGAGCCTCCAGCAGAGCAAAAATAAACGTCTCTAAAGAATCAGGTCAGAGAGAGCTATTCGAGCAGCTTTCACAAGCTAAGAAGTGAAAGAGAAAGCAAAAACAAGATTTAGTCAGGCCTTATTCTGTGGCCTGGCAAGAAGCTAGGATAACGTGCCACAGAACCCAATTCAAAACCTGCTCATTAGAGGAAATGAGTAATTTCACAGTGACTGATACATGAGAAATATTAGCATCTCCATCACTTAAGAGAGAAGTCAAAAAACTCAAAGGACAGGCTGGAAATAGCACCAGTGTAAGAAACCAATGCTACTTGTAACCCCAGGGGCACCATAAACTCCAGCCATCCAGCATCTCTGAACAAAATCATCAATTACCGAGGGACACTGCCAGCAATCAGCAGGCTCACTGTCGATCAGCAGAGCAGTGAAGGATTTAGAGGCCAACAACTGCCAATAGAATAATTTAAAATACACTAGGTGGCTTCTCAGAATATAGGAATCTGTCCGGCTGCAAACCTAACCATCTCATGGACATAGGCCAATGAATCAAACATAATGAAATGGCTTTGGTTGTGTGCTCTGAGCCTTCTCTCATGTAAACAGAGTACATACAACAATGTTAATAGCCTGCACAGCCTTTCACACCCACTCTAAATGATCCAGAAAACATAACTCCTTTCTTTAGATGTTAGAAGAAAGTCAGGTTTGGGGCCAGGTGTGGTAGCCTAGCGGCTACAGTCTTCACCTTGCATACACCAGGATCCCATATGGGCGCCAGTTCTACTCCTGGCGGCCCCGCTTCCCATCCAGCTCCCTGCTTGTGGTCTGGGAAGGCAGTCAAAGATGACCAAAAGCCTTGGAACCCTGCACCCACTTGGGAGTCCTGGAGGAAGCTCCAGGCTCCTGGCTTCAGATCGGCATAGCAGCAGCCGTAGCGGTTACTTGGGGAGTGAATCATTAGACAGAAGATTTTCCTCTCTGTCTCTCTTCTTTTTTGCATATCTGACTTTCCAAAAATAAATAAATAAACAAATAATAAGTATAAAAAAGAAAGTCAGGTTCAGTCCTTCCTATTTTCCTTACTCATTTAGAGGGAAACTAAGTTTCTCAACTACTTCATGTTCTCATTTATTTAGGGACAATGCAATCCTCACACTCACCATCCATCCTCTATCATGAAAATGAGCTCTAAAGAAAAAAAAAAAAGATTTGAAAGTGAGAGTTATGGAAAGAAAGATACAGAGAGATCTCCCACTCCCAGATTTTATTAAACAACCAAGACTGAAGCAGGCCAAAACTGGGAGCTCCATCCAGATGCCCTACATAAGTGATAGTAGCCGAGACTTAGGTCATATTCTGCTGCCCAGGCTTCAACAGGGACAGGGATGGGAAGTAGAACAGCTGGGATATGAACCGGCGCTCATATGGGATGCTAGTTAGTGTCACAAGCAGTTCCACCTGCTACAATGCCGGCCCTAACAATGGGCTGCTGATGAAAGTTTCCAGATCTTAGATTTGAGAAACGTAGGATCCTGTGCAGTTGCCCTTCAGCATGCTTTAGCAAAGACAATGCAGGCTCCATGCTACCTAGTTTATTCCACTTCCCACCAACACTGCCAAACAGGATTAAATCAGTCTTCAAGCTATCTAGCAACTAATCAGACTTCATCTTACAGGAGCTAACTAGTAAACCAAGCATCATACTATCTGCCAAAACGAGAGACCAATAGAGCTGTCCATTCACTCAGGATCCATGGCCCTTTAGAAACGCCACTGGCAGAGTAGCAAAAGCCCAGCTACTCTTTCCCCAGTCCCTCTGACTTGCAGAAAAGCTGATGGCCTCCCAAAATTGATACGTCTCTGGAGAGGAAGTGACTTTACATGCAGAGAAAAGAACAACAAAGACGGATTTCTCACTCATTTAGGGGCTTCTACATGGGAATCATTTTCTCCCTCTAGCAGGCTGATCATGTTACAGAATCTTAGCTTTTGTTTCTGCCAAATTTCTGAGGAGAATGAGCAAAAGATCCAAAACAGTGTAAATTTTGGAATTAACCAAATGTAGTGATTTGAAAGGGGAAAAAAAAAGGCTTCTTGGTATTCTTTTTCAGCACTCAAGCACCCTCAAGCACTGCTGCATAGACTCCCTAACTAAATTATAGGACCAGAGACCTTCCAATGCCCTTTCACTAGAACATTTTAACTTAGAGAGGAACTGACTGTTCACACAAGGAAAAACACACACACACACACAAAAAGCACAGGCTATCTTTTAGCACCTGGAAGCTGGAACCATCTTAATTAGGGACCTCAAGTTGAGACTACATTTTGTGACATTTTCCTAAATCAGACAAAACTCATGGGAATGAGTAAGAATAACTCAAAAACTAATTTTAAAAACAAGAGGGCCATAGCAGTTGCCAAAACTCCTCTTCCTATCTACTCTAGCTTCACACTGCCATGCACTTTCCTACCTTATACCTTCTTTAAAACTAAAAGCAGCAATACTGTAGTTATATAAAATGCTAGTTGCTACCAGTGGAAGCTAAGGGAGAGGTACATGAAGGTCTACAAACTATTTTTGTAACTTCCTGTAAGTTTATAATCACATCAAAATTGAAAGTTTAATGAAGAAACTAAAAGGAGATAAAAGTTCACCTACATCTCTGATTTATCAGAGTGCCTGGGTTTGGGCCCTGGTTTCTAATTCTGACTCCAACTTCCTATTGATGTGCAACCTGGAAGGCAGAGGGTGATGGGATGGGATCCCTGCCTCCCAGGTTGGGCATCTAGACTGAGTTCTTGTCTCCAAGGCATACTGGGAGTCAATCAGCAATAGAAATAAAAACTTCAAAAGACAGTTTTCAAAGTCAGGAGGGGCTGCCAAAATGCCACCACTATACTTACACAAGAACTACCATATAATCCATGGCTCAAAGCCAGTCGTTGTCTCAAAAAAATTTCAGTCCTACGTTGATGACACCTACAATATAATAAACTTTCCCCACCCCCAGAATTTCTCAATTCTCAACCTGAAGGTATACCCAACCATGAAGTTGTAGGCTTCTGCCAGCTAGGAGATCCAGCTAGATCCAGAAAGTTGGAACACTCTGGAGATCTCCCCCTTTCTCCTGTAGGTATCTAAAAGGTCAGGCCATGTACGATTTCTCTCTTTCACAAAGCCGTGAATGCTTTGGAAGCTATTTAGCACAGTGAGGCTGAACAGATTGTTTTGGGGGCTTTGGGAGCCTCTCTTCCTGCAGGGAGGCACATGTTGTTGCCTGGTGATCCACAGCCGAGCACAGAAATCAGGAACTCCAAGTTCCAATCAGGACTCTGTTTAGGTCTGTCTGGCTCCATGATCCTTAGCAAGCCACTTAACCCTTCCTTCTCTACCTCCATTCCCTTCAACAAAAAAAGAGGATAAAAATAATGATGCCACCTGGCATGTGGAAGAATGAAAGGTGAAGCAGGACTGTGATCCACAATGTTGCACATAAAATGCCAATCTAAATGACTTTACTCCAACCCATGTTCTCAGACTGTGGGAAGTTACACGAATTGAATGCAGCCTCCCCAGTACCCCTTTCTGCCTGCAGTGGAAGTAAAATAAGCTGACTCTGTGAGGCTCTTTTCAAGTATTTCCCTCTCCAACAACTACATGCTTCTCTCTGAAGATACTGCTCATTCTTTGGTTAATGGCTTAGAAACTACCAGTTTCCATTTTTACTTGGTCAAAAACAATCCACACATCTGTGGGTAAGAAAAGAGCCAAAGGAAAAAGAAATTACCCATCATCCCTTTCACAACAACTCAAAGCCAAGTTGAATGGCTCTATGAAAAGTGAAGTTAGCTCACAAAAATCATGACAACACACATCCTACTGGATTCTATTACCATTATTTATTATTTTGAAACTTAAACACAACGTTTGCTGCTTTAAGAATCCATTTGGGTCCGGCGGGCATGGCCTAGCGGCTAAAGTCCTCACCTTGAACGCCCCAGGATCCCATATGGCCACCGGTTCTAATCCCGGCAGCTCCACTTCCCATCCAGCTCCCTGCTTGTGGCCTGGGAAGGCAGTTGAGGACGGCCCACAGCTCTGGGACCCTGCACCCGCATGGAAGACCCGGAAGAGGTTCCTGGTTCCCGGCTTCGGATCGGCACAGCACCGGCCGTTGCAGCTCACTTGGGGAGTGAATCATCGGAAGGAAGATCTTCCTGTCTCTCCTCTTCTCTGTATATCTGACTTTGTAACAAAATTAAAAAAAAAAAAAAATCTTAAAAAAAAATAAAAACAAAAGAATCCATTTAATTATTCATTTGAGTGTTCTCTGAACCCTATGAAACATGAAATAGTATCTGGGGATAAAACACAGATTAAAACTCAGACCTTTTCCTCCAGAAGTTTTTCAAAAATTCGATGCAAGTTTGGCTCAGCACAGTAGCCTAGTGGCTAAAGTCTTTGACTTACAAGTGCCGGGATCCCATCTGGGAGCTGGTTCTAATACCGGCTGCCATGCTTCCCATCCAGCTCCCTGCTTGTGGCCTGGGAAAGCAGCTGAGGATGGCCTAAAGCCTTGGGACCCTGTACCCACATGGGAGACCCGAAAGAGGCTCCAGTCTCCTTGCTTCGGATTGGTGCAGTTTTGGCAATTGCGGCCACTTGGGGAGTGAATCATTGGACAGAAGATCTTCCTCTCTGTCTCTCCTCCTCTCTGTATATCTGACTTTGTAATAAAAGTAAATCTTAAAAAAAATTAGATGCAAGCGTTTAAATCAATGTGCAAACATAGCAAAAACAATGTGATAAACTGGAATAGAGACCCAAAGTGCTATAGTAACATACAGAAAACAGACATAGTAAACGAAATAGTTTATGGCCTTAAGTAATTCAAAGAAGAAACTGCTAAAGTCTCCAGTAGGAATGCAGTGTGAATGAGGAAAAAATATTTTACTAGATTCTAAAATTTTCTATAAGAATAGAATTAATTAGGAAGCAGTGGAACATAAAATTAAGACAAGAATTTTTCACATGGGTTTAAGAGAGGACGAAAAGAACGAGGATCCAGAACTCTTTGAAATTACATACAAAAGATTTATGTGTAAACAAATCTTTTTTTTCCCTGAACATAAGGACCACAGTTATCAGTCTAGATTCAAAACCAAAGAACTACTTTACTAGGATCTTACACCAAAACCCAGCTTTCTATCCTTATCAAAGGAGAATCATTAGACCTAATCTTTTAACTCAGACTAAGACTTTTGGATAGACTAAATGTCAAAGAAGAACTTTCAAGTGTTAAAAAATAATTATAATAATAATCCTCACAGGTAGTACTTCTTTCTTTCCACATTCTAATTGAAGTAGGTCTAAATATATTTCCCCACGTGCTCAGATACCATGGTGACAAGCATCACACAGATCAAATATGCAGCAAGAAGAGGTCAACGCTTTTATTCGTGAAGCCAACTGTAGGAAAAGCCTAACAGGTTGGCCTGAACCTTTACCTAATATGGCTGGCTCCTCTATAAGCCCACATCTCGCAATTCCTTTTTTTTTTTTTTTAAAGATTTTTATTTATTTTTATTACAAAGTCAGATATACAGAGAGGAGAGACAGGAAGATCTTCCTTCCGATGATTCACTCCCCAAGTGAGCCGCAACAGTCGGTGCTGTGCCGATCCGAAGCCGGGAACCAGGAACCTCTTCCAGGTCTCCCACGCGGGTGCAGGGTCCCAAAGCTTTGGGCCATCCTCAACTGCCTTCCCAGGCCACAAGCAGGGAGCTGGATGGGAAGTGGAGCTGCCGGGATTAGAACCGGTGGCCATATGGGATCCTGGGGCGTTCAAGGTGAGGACTTTAGCCACTAGGCCATGCCCGCCAGGCCCTAGCAATTCCTAATGGGAGTCTGGTGACCTCTGGTCATCTATCTCTCCAGTAATGAGGAGCTATTGTAAGCCAAACGGTATAGAAATAGAAAACCACACTCAAATCCGAGGAATACTAAATATCCACATGCCAAACAAGAAGACATTGGGATCCTACCCAGCTGCATCCGAGAAACCCAGAGGCTTCTATCCTTCCAATAATACATGACTTACAAGTTTTATTGTAAGTAAAATTCAATTACATTCTACAGCACGTGTATGAGTAAGTATAATCCACAGAAACGTATTTGCCATGATGAGTTTCACACACCTCCCTCAAAAAAAGAGTGAAAACAAGGGCATTCCAACATGTCAGTAGTGCCAGCCTAGTAGTGGGTGGATGCATGATAGCCACACTTGTACCCACTGAATGCAACAGTATATGTTACTATGGGTTCTGACTACAATAGATGTAGCATTGTATTTTGCAGCTTTCCTTAACACCTGCTGCTGTGCATCTTGCTGCTCATAGAAACACAAGGAGCCGAGGTTCCAGCAGGGCTTACCCAGTCTACACAGGAGAAAGATCTAGACTCATTTGCCAGAGAACAGCATATGTTTATGCCACAGAAACAAGAAGTCATCCATGCTTCACCAATGAAACTCTTTTAGACCCACCTTCAACCTATCAAGGGCTTTGGAATGCTTAAGGTAGCACACAGTCACACCAAGCTGAACAAGATGGGAAGTTTTCAAAGATAAAGAGTCAACACAGGATAAAGAATGGTCTCCTTTATAACTTCCTAGCCTGAATGGCAGAATGTTGTAAATCAGAAAAGAAAAAAGATGACATTTTTAACTTCTTAAAAAAATGCTTTGTTTAAGCAAAGATGTTGTCAATGAATTCGGGGATTTGGGAGGCATATAAAACTGAAAGCAAAATATTCAACAGCACAAGGAGAGGGTTCACATGGTGAGAGAATTCATTCTGAGGATGGAGGCACAACACGGATAGAGACAAGTCATGGGAAGCCTCAGGGCCTTGGGTAGACAGATCAGGGAATGTAGCAGGCAATATGGAAAAGGCAATGGGTCAGGGCAATGATGAAGAGGACACAAACAATGAACGCGGGAGAAGTCAGAGATCACAGCGACCACAGACAGGATGTCCAAGACAGAAAGAAAAGAACGTAAGAAAAACAAACAAAAAACAGACAGAAAAGACTACTATGCAAGCTGTTTAGAAGTATAGCATCTAGGGGCTGAGGTTATGGCAATAGCAGGTAAAGCCATTTCCTGAGACAATGGCATCCCATACAGGCACTGATTTGAATTCCAGCTGCTCCACCTTCAATTCAGATCCCACTAACACACTTGGAAAACCATCAGCAGATGGCTCAAGCACCTGGGCCCTTACACGCATATGGGAGACCCGGATGACATCACTGGCTCCTAGCTGCAATTTAGGATTGAACCAGCAGAAATAAGATTATCTCTTTCTCTCAATCTCTCCATAACTCTAACTCCATCACAATTGTAGACCTAATTATAAGCATAAATCATCTGTAATTACTCTAAATCCTTCTTGTGTACCAACAACATTCACAAATTTATATCATTTTGGTGTCTTTAAAAATATTTTCAAAAGATTTATTCTTATTTGAAAGATAAATCTAGGGTCCAGCGCGGTGACCTAGTGGCTAAAGTCCGTGCCTTGCTGGTATCCCATATGGGTGCCAGTTCTAATCCTGGCAGCCTCACTTCCCATCCAGGTCCCAGCTTGTGGCTTGGGAAAGAAGTTGACGACAGCACTAAGCCTTGGGACCCTGTGCCCTCATGGGAGATCAGGAAAAGACTCCATGCTCCTGGCTTTGGATGGGCTCAACTCTGGCCATTGCAGCTACTTGGAGAGTGACCCATCGGATAGAAGATCTTCTTCTCTCTGTAAATCTTTCCAGTAAAAAATAAATAAATAGATAAATAAATAAATAAACTCTTTAAAAAACAAAAGAAAGAAAGATAAATCTAGAGAAAGAAGGACAGTGAGATCTTCCATCCACTGGTTCACAACCAGAACTGAGCTGAACTGATGTGAAGCCAGGTGCTAGAAGCTTCTTCTGTATCCTCACACATGCATAGAGCTGCTCACGGACCTGAGCAATTCTCCACTGTTTTCCCAGGCCATAAGCAGGGAGTTGCATTGGAAGTGGAGCAGATGGAACTGGAACCAGCATTCACATGGGACACTGGTACTGCAAGGTGGAAGATTAGGTGCTGTTAAACGCTGTAAGGCACCGCCATCTCCTGTCCCCCAATTAAATTTTTTTTATATTGAAAGACAGAGATGGAAAGACAAAGAACTTTTCTATCCAGTGGTTCATTCCACAGATGGCCACAACGGTGAGGCTTAGGCCAGGCTAAAGGAGTTAGCAGGTTCCCTGGGTCTCTCATATGGGTGGCAAAGGCCCAGCAGGCCAACTTCCATTGCTTTCCAGGTGCATTAGTAGGGAGCTGGATCAGAAGTAGAGAAGCTGGGATAGCAATCAGCAACACCCGTATGGGATGCCAGTTTTATGGGCAGTAGGTTTAACTTCTTTGCCACAACATCAGTGTCTTCTTTTTTTTTTTTAATTGCAAAGTCAAATTTACATAGAAAGGAGGAGAGACAGAGGAAGATCTTCCATCTGTTGATTCACTCCACAAGTAACCACAATGGTCAGTGCTACACCGCTCTGAAATCAGGAGCCAGGAGCTTCCTCCAGGTCTCCCATACAGGTGCAGGGTCCCAAGGCTCCAGGCCATCCTCGACTGCTTTCCCAGGCCACAAGCAGGGACCTGGATGGGAGGTGGAGCTGCTGGGACCAGAACCGGCGCCTATATGGGATCCCAGCACGTTCAAGGCGAGGACTCCAGCCTCTAGGCCAAGGTGCTGGGCCCCAGTGTCTTCTTTTTATTCCCACACTTTTAGAGCCCTACACTCATAAAACTATTGACAGGCAACAATGGGGTAAGGATTAGAATACTAACAAGAAATGTTTATACCTGAGAAATTCATTAACTTCGGTGGTTTCAATTTTTTGTTTCTCTTAATCTCTTCTGACTTCCCCTGGATCTCACACTCACATACTCTCCTAACATCCCAGAGCTCCGCTATTGCCATTTATTATTTCCCCACTTCTTCACCACCAGAGGCAGTATCTGCAAAGAACTTGCTAATCCAGTAATTAAAGATCTCTACATTCCATTTTGGAGGACTAAATTTAGAAAACTAAATTGAGCTGGGAGGAAACCATGTGTCACAACAAGCGAGATGGATTTCTTGGGAAGGGGGTCGGTTGCAGGCCTGTTTTTAGCTGGCCTCTGTCACTGGCATACCCTCCTCTGCTGAGAACACAGAGAAAGAAGCTCCCGCCCAGGGCAGGCCAGCTATTTAACACCAGTATCATTGAGAGAAGATTTTATTGTAGTGTCAGGTCACAAAAGCCACTGGGACCTATGAGCAAGCAACCGTGTCTTGGGGAACCTGTCTTCTGCTTTTCTGAAACCTCCAATTCAGTCACACAAAAGAAATGGGTGGCAAGCCAGCATTAATTATACCCTGGGTGAAAGAGCCACTTCCCGCCTGCAGGGCAGCAGTGACTTTCTGGAACTATTGAATGGATCGGAGGACAGAGGTAAACACTGTAATTTGCTGTTTTGTTTCTGGCACAAGGGGGAGTGGTCCGGATGACACTGTCTGTAAACAGTAATGCTGCCAGATGTAACACAAAGAACAGGCCAGACCCATCTCTCCACCCCCTTGCCCACCCTCTCTTTTCCCTGCCACAGTCCTCCTGAGATGACTTATCCTGAGGAATCCCAGAAGCTCCCTGATAGCCCTTACACTGCTACCAAGCAGAACCCAGAATGAGCAACTAAGTCTATGCCCACTCCTCCTAGCTCATGGTTACACCAGGAAGCAGCACATGATTTTCACTAGCTAACAAAAACGTGGGGAGTCCAGAAAAAAAAAAAACAGGGAGAAGGAGTAGGAGAGAAAGTACGGATCAGACAAGGGGCCATGCCTAGCTCTGGATTACAAAAAGGCTAAAAAAAAAAAAAAAAATCCCACAAAAATATAAACTATAATAGAAGCATCCTATACACAGTACCAGGCTAAAAAAGAATCTAGCCTGATCTCAGGCCTAGGGGTTCGTTAAAGGTATAAAAAGAAGGATTCATGAGAATAAGTTACCTGACCAGAGCTCCCGCCAGGTGTAATGCAGGCGTACTCGACACTTCTTCTGGTAGCAAAGCAGTTTATGTACTACCTGTATGCAGCGTCTGTAACACAGGAAGAAAAGGACCAAGGTAAGCCTGAATGTTACAGTGCAGGGTATGGCTGTGCTACATTCAGCCATACACAAAGAGACAAACTTGTGTTACCTATTACCCATATAAACAGAGAATGGTTCTACGATCCTTCTAACTAGAGTCGAATGGAAGTGCTGGTATTGAGGTATAGTGAAGTTAAGCCACTGCCTGTGATACTAGCATACCATATACCTGAGAGTTCAAGTCCCAACTACATTTCCACTCCAGAGGCCTGTCAATGTATGTGGGTAAGCAGCAGAGGATGAGCCAAGTGCCTGGGCCCCTGCCATCACATTGGAGAACCAAATCGAGTTCCAGGTTCCTTGCTTCTGCTTGGCCCAGTCCCAGCTGTTGTAGTCATTTAAGGAATAAACCAGCAGATGAAAGATACCTCTCTCTCTTTCTTTCATTCTCTTTGTAACTCTGCCTTTTAAATAAATAAAATCTTAAAGAGAGAGAGAGAGAGAGACAGACAGACACAGAGAATAAGAGTAGAGTTCATTAGGTACCCTTGATACATTCCAAGGAAAAAAGATGTACCAGTGGGCAAGAATTAGGTAACAGGTGATAGAAAACACAAAGATTAAATCTTTAGATTTAACATTCTAAAAGGTAAACCACATTTTAAAAAGTTAATCTGATCATTAAATTTTATTTACACTATACATTAAATTAAAATTTCAGTTCCTTGGGACCGGCGGGCATGGCCTAGCAGCTAAAGTCCTCGCCTTGAATGCGCCAGAATCCCAAATAGGCACCAGTTCTAACCCCGAAACCTCACTTCCCATCCAGCTCCCTGCTTGAGGTCTGGGAAAGCAGTCAAGGATGGCCCGGAGCCTTGGGACCCTGCACCTGTGTGGGAGACCCGGAAGAGGTTCCTGGCTCCTGGCTTCGGGTAGGCACAGCACCAGCCGTTGTGGTCACTTGGGGAGTGAATCATTGGATGGAAAATCTTCCTTTCTGTCTCTCCTCCTCTCTGTATATCTAACTTTGTAATAAAATAAATAAATCCTTAAAAAATTCAGTTCCTCAGTAGTTAACCCACCGCTTGGGATGCAGCATTCCATTATACAATGTCTAGGTTTGAGCTCTGGCTGAACCCTTCATTCCAGTTTCTTGCTAATGTGCACTGGTTAATGTGTGGGAGATGACTTTAGTGGCTAGGTCTCTGTCACTGATATAGAAAACTTGGACTGACTTTCCAAATTCTGCTTCAGTATGGCGCAGCCTCAGCTGTTGTGGGAACTAGGGGAGTGAACCAACTGATGAGAGATGTTTCTCTCTCTCTCTTCCAAATAACCAATTAACTTAAAAATTCAGCTCTTCAACTGTACTAACCCCATAAACTGTTCAACACTAACATACAACTATCATACAGAAAATAGATATATTGAACTTTCATGGCCATTGTGCCAGGCCCAATGAGCTTTTTTTTTTTTTTTTTTTAAAGATTTATTTTATTTTCATTACAAAGTCAGATATACTGAGAGGAGGAGAGACAGAGAGGAAGTGGAGCTGCCGGGATTAGAACCAGCAGCCACATGGGATCAAGGCGAGGACCTTAGCCACTAGGCCACGCCGCCGAGCCCCCCAATGAGCTTTTAAGAATGATAAAACAGGAGGCAGCTGCTCAGGCAGCCCCTGGCTCCATGGAGGGTTAGAGGAGGGGGAATCTTTCCCCTCTAAGTCAGGCAACTACTTGGGTGTCCCCCGGCTGCCAGTGAGTGTAGGGAGAGGGAGAATCCTCCCCCAACCCAGGTCAGGCAACCACTCGGGCAGCCTGGGGTGCCAATGGCACTGGGCGAGACCCTTGGGCTGCCTGGCGGTACTCTAGAAACTTGGGGGTGTAGATTTGCAGGGAGACTGGGAGATCGCACAGGTGAAGGTGTGTGATGACCTGCGGATTCATGCCAAGTTGAGAAATTACTGTTGAGGGACATCCTTGGATAAGGCCACCAAACGAGTAGGAGAGGAATGACTCCAGAGGAACTCCCAACAACAAGGCCACTGTACTTGCAGGTAAGCGAGAGGATGGAGACCTGATGGTTTGCAGGAGAGAGATTGGAAGATCTTATGGGTCAGAGCAATGCACCAACCCACATGGGAGTTCTGAGCTGAGCTTGTTAGCACAGACCATTGCTGACCACCACACACCAAACCACATGAAAGGTAAGGATGGGGGCATGTCTGGCAGGGCTAGATCCCAATAACTGACAGTGAGCCTTGGAACAGTGGATGGGTCACATTAGACTGGCCCACCACTCTAACATGCATGCAAAAGAACCAGGCCTGGGAGAAGGTTCTGTGGGATATATGTGGGCCTAACCCTAGGGAAATACAAGGCCTGCTGGCTAGCTTATAAGTTAGGGTGGTGATGGGCTAAGCTAGGTGTGACCATGGAATCCAATAAAACTCATGGGAACGGGGGCTGGGAACAGCTGGACAGGTCCAAGCTATAGCACCCGCATGCGCACCCTAAAACAAGGTATGGAGTAGGCCGGACTGTAATATCCACCAGCTCATACAAAGGCCAGGATGGAGGGGGCAGGATATGCAAGGTAGGGGCCTGGCACCCACTGGCTTGTGTAAGATCTGGGTCTAGGAGTGAGTGGGGGAACTTGGGAAACTCCCTCAGTTGGTCATAGCTCCCGATGGTACATGGTCCAGGTCTGTGTTTTGGGCAAGCTGTATGGCAAGTATGTGGATTGGTTTTGGAAGGGGGCAGAAAGGGCAAGGCTGAGACAACCTCAGTCCACTGGCAACTGCAGAAACCAAGCTGGAGTGCAGGTCATATCAAGCTTGGCTGTCACACCTGCTGGTTTACATGAGCCAGGGATGGGAGCACATTGAGCAGGGCCAGGTGGGAGCACATTGAGCAGGGCCAGATTGCAGCACCTACCAGAGACAGTTGGCAGTGGAGACCAGCCAGGCCAGACCACACCATCCAAAGGCAAAGGACAAGACAGGAAAGGGATTATGCCAAACTGGATCAGAGAAACCACTGGCACACCTGAGATCTGTGACTGGGAAAAGGTCTGATTGGGGAGCTGAGGTAATGGCCTGGTTGGGGAGCCGAGGGAATGCCCTGGCTGGGTTGTGGTTCCCACTGGTGAGAACAAGGATCAGAACAGGGGCTGTGATCCATACTGGTCATGGCTGCAGTCTTCCCCAGCATGGGTAAGGACTGGGTCTAGGGTATGTAAGACTGGGCTAGACTTCAGCACCCACTGGACCTCATGAGAACCAAGCTGGGTTTAGAACAGACTGGGCTAGGTCTCTGTCCCTGCTGAGCCAGGTGTGAGCTGTGTCTAGGTGTATACCACGCTTGGCTGACTGTAGCACCCAACAGTAAACTGGACAGCCCAGCATGGTGGCCTCATGACTAAAGTCTTCACCTTGATTGCACTGGGATCCCATATGGACGCCGATTCTAATCCCGCAGCCCCACTTTCCAGCCAGCTCCCTGCTTGTGGCCTGGGAAAGTAGTCAAGGATAGCCCAAAGCCTTGGGACCCTGCACCCCCATGGAAGACCCAGAAAAGCTCCTGGCTTCTGGCTTCGGATGGGCGCAGTTTCGGCCATTGCGGTTACTTGGGGAGTGACTCAACGGATGGAAGATCTTCCTCTCTATAAATATCTGACTTTGAAATTATGGAAAAAACAAAAAAGAAGAAGAATTAGAATCAGTGAGGGCCGGTCAGGAAAGGCCACTGTTCCTGCTAGCATGGGAGGTGGACTAATTAAGTAAGGCTGGCCCATGGACCAATGTGCAAGATTTTGCATTGGGGGAAGTTCTCATGGAGCAGCTTGGGGAACTCTTTTGTCCCTGCAGGTGAGCGAAAGAACCAAGACAGGGAGCACCCCAAACCAGGCAGGTAACAGTACCCACCAGCATATATTTGACTCGGGTGTGGGGCGAGCCAGGTTAGGCTAGTTCATATCACCTGCTGGCAAATCTGAGAACCAGAACGGTGCATGGGTCATACTGGGTCGGGCTGCAGCACAAGCCAGTTAACATGAAGGTCAGGACTGGGGGCTGGTTGGTCTGGGTTGGGCTAAGCTGGAGCCATGACCAGCATGAGCTGGAAGTGGGAGGGGGTGGGCCAAGCTGTGCCAGGCTACAGCACCCACTGATAAACGCCAAGGTGAGGCAGGCCATGCCAGACTTGGCATAGCCAGCCTTAGCTAGCACACGTGAGACTCAGGGAGGATGGGGGCAAATCCGTAGGGGGGCTACAGAGGGCTTCCCTGATAGACCACCATTGCCACTGGTGAGTGTGAGAGCTGGGATCGAGGGCAGATCAGCTTGGGCAGGGCTACAACACCTGTTGGCCTACATGCGAGTTAGATAAGGGAAAAGCCAGGCTGGGTTGAATGTACCTACTGGTGCATGCATAAGCCGGCAGATGCTGGTACTGGGGATGAATTCTGTTAAGCTAAACTGCAGAATGACTTGAAGAGTGCAAGATCCAGGAGTGGGAGTAGGCTCAGGAGGGAAACAGTGGGCACCTCCCTCTTGGGTTGCTACTCCCATTGGTAAATATGAGAACCAGGACAGGGGCAGGCATGACTAGATAGAGTGGCACCCATTGGCACCAGTGTGGACTGAATAGTGGAGCTAGTTGGGTTGAACTAGGCTTCAGTGCCCACTGACATACAGGAGAGCTAAAGCGAAGTGGGACAGACTGGACAGTCTGCCATACATACTGGCAAGCATGGGAACCAGGGCAGGACGGCAGGCCTAGTGGGAGCTCTTGGGTGTCGCTCCAACTAGGCTGCAGCTGCCACCATTTTGCGTGAGGGCCGTGTGTGTGGTGGGCAGGATCAGGCTGGACTGTAACACCCATTGGTTTTTTTTTTTGTTTTTTTTTTTTTTAAATATTCATTTATTCGTTAATTACCCATTGGTTTTTGTAGGAGACAGCAGCAAAAGCAGAACTGACCCAGCAATTGCAACTACCAGTGTGAGCACAGTCTGAGTTGGGTGACAGACTGTGCCAGACCCTGTATTGGCAAGCACACACAAGAATCACCTCAGATGAGGTATCTTTGGGAATACTCCATAGCTGAACTGATGGACTCACAGTTCCAACCATGAAGAGAACTGCAGCTTCCATGGTCTGACTGTAGTATGCATGTGTCAGAGATGGGCCTCCTCAGAGGCTCAGACGGAGCAGTGGACAGCATATCCAGATGCACATGGAGGATATGGCAGTACATTAGAACCTGCAGAGGACACCTGGTACCATAACAGAGGATAGATGACAGAACAAACTGATCAACCACCCCAGTCAAGCGTTGTCAGTGAAAATCTGGGTAAAGACTCTAAAGCAGACTATGTCAGCTAGTGGATTCTGCAGAGATTTCATCATGCTTGGAGTGGCAAGATCAGCAGCAATTCAGAACTGTTGAACTATCAAAACCACTTGAGCAGGGGCCTCGGAACATGCCCCACATTGGGGACCCTGGGATGGCTGGGAGGCTGAGTGGGGCGTCTCCCTTTATCTCCCCACTTTCCCGACATAGAGGAAGAAAAAAAGAATGTGGAAACAATAGTCTCAGCCACTTTCCTCTAGCCCTTGACCCTTTGTGCTCTAATCAACTAAAATCATCAAAAATATAATTAAAGCAAACAAACAGAAAGAATTATAAACTGGGTCCCATAGGCATGGTTTAGTGGCTAAAGTCCTCGCCTTGAACGCGCCCGGGATCCCATGTGGGCACCAGTTCTAGTCCTGGCAGGTCCACTTCCCATCCAGCTCCCTGCTTGTGACTTGGGAAAGCAGTCGAGGATGGCCCAAAGCTTTGGGACCCTGCGCCCCTGTGGGAGACCTGGAAAGAAGTTCCTGGTACCCAGCTTCGGATCGACGCAGCACCGGCCATTGCGGTCACTTGGGGAGTGAATCATCGGATGGGGAAGATCTTCCTCTCTGTTTCTCCCCCTCTCTGTATATCTGACTTTGTAATAAGAATTAAAAAAAAAAAGAATTATAAACTGGGCCTGGCGCAACAGCCTAGTGGATAAAGTCCTCGCCTTACATGTGCTACAATCACATATGGGTGCTGAGTCATACCCCAGCTGCTACACTTCCCAGCCAGTTCCCTGCTTGTGGCCTGGGAAAGCAGTTGAGCATGGCCCAAAGCCGTGGGACCCTGCACTCAAAAGTTCCTGGCTCCTGGTTTCGGATCAGTTCAGCTCTGGTTGTTGTGGCAATTTAGGGAGCGAATCAGCAGGATGGACGATCTTTCTGTCTCTCTCTCTGTAAATATGCCTTTCCAATAAAAATACATAAATCTTTTTTTAAAGTGTTTTAATAATTAAAATTAAAAGATAAGCAACACAGAAAAATATTCATGGCAACATTATTCATTATAGCCAGAAAGCGTACTTTCAATGACTATTGACTAGTTAATGAAGTAAAATTAAGTGATATTTTCATACAATCAAACGTTAATCAGCCATAAAAAGAATGAAGGTCTAATACAGGTTACAACACGCGGAAGCTTTAAAAATGTTATGCCAACAAATAAAGTCAATCACAAAGCACATACAGCATGTAATTTAATTTACATTAAAATAAATATATTGATTCATATTAATTATGTATAATTTATATGAGATTTATATAGAGAAGAAAGACATATAGGAAGGCAAATATATAGATTAGTAATTATCTCAACTAGGGAAAATGCACAAAAAGGGAGATAGCAAAAATGACTGCCACTGAGAACAAACTTCATTATGAAGTTAGAAACTGTTCTAAAGTTAGATTGTGTTGAAGGCTACAAATTCCTGTTAATATACTAAAAGCTGACAAGTCATGTAACTTATATGGGTGAACTGCATAACATATGAATTATACGTCAATAAATTTGTTTACAAATTTAAAAAGACATTTTTAAGTAACCACTACGCTTACTTCCATCAACTCATATTAGCCTCCTCATGTTTGAATTTTATGTAAGTGGAATCATGTGATACATATGTATTCTATTTGTGCTTAGCTTCTTTTACTCAACATTATCGTTGTGGGATTTATATAGATTGTTGGGAAAAAAGTAGTTCTTATTAAGCTTCTACAGTATTCTCTTGTGTGAACATAGCACAATTTATTTACCATCCTACTATGAATTAACATTTGCATCATTTCCAGTTTTTGATACATTAAAAATAGTGCTGCCTTCTATTTATCCTTCAGAGGATACAGTGAGTGATACACACACTTCCTTTGACTCAACGGCAAAGAATGGAATTACACAACCTAATAGGCTACCATACAGTTTTCCAAGGTGTCTAAATCTTGTTTCATTCTCTCCATCTCCACGATCAGCTGGTGGTTGCAATTGCTGGGTTGGTTCTGGTTTCAGTCCCGACTTCCACTGGAACCAATGGGTGTTGCAGTCCAGCCTGGTTCTGCCCAGCACATACTCGGCCCTCACATAACCCAGTGGGAGCTACAGCCTAGTCGGAGAGACCCACAATAACCCCCACCAGGCAACAAATGATGGCCCAAATACCTGGGTCCCTGTTATCCATGTGGGATACTGAGAAGGAGTTCTGGGCTTCTGCTTTGTTCTGACTCAGCACCAGCCACTGCAGTTATTTTGGTAGCAAACCAGCAAATCAAACCATATTGGTTACTCATTACTATGTCAATTAATTCCATAATGATGTAAATTTTTGCTGATGGTATGTTGGAGCTTTTAATTGATCGGGATGATACTCTGCTGGCTCTGTCTTCAGACCAGAGAGGGTATACCTAAGAAGCTCTTGAACTTGACTGGACAATAAGATGCTGGACTCTATGTTTGGTATATGCTTGCAATGGGGGAATCTCAACTGAACTTGAACTGTGGTTATGCAACAAGGTGGAGGAATCCACCATGGTGGGAGCGTTTGGGGATGGGTGGGGAGAATCCCAGTACCTATGAAACTGTGTCACATAATACAATGTAATTAATGAATTAAAAATAATAAATTAAAAAAAAAATTTCTTTCTCTAGGCAGCACAGTGGCAAACAGGCTAATCCTCAGCCTGCAGTACTGGCATCCCACAAGGGCACCAGTTCAAGTCCCAGCTGCTCCATTTCTTCTTCTTTTTAAAATTATTTTTATTGGAAAGGTAGATTTACAGAAAGAAGGAGAGCTGGAGAGAAAGATCTTCCTTCTGCTGGTTCACTCCCCACGTAGCCACAATGGCCACAGCTGAGCCAAACCGAAGCCATGAGCCAGAAGCTCCTTCTGGGTCTGCCATATGGGTACAGGGTCCCAAGGCTTTGTGGAATCCTCAACTGCTTTCCAAAGCCACAAGCAGGACACTGGAAGGGAAGTGGAACAGCCAGGCTATGAACTGCCACCCATATGAGTTCCGGGCACACGCAAGGGGAGGACTCAAGCCACTAAGCTACCACACCAACCCCCAGCTGCTCCACTTTTGACCCAGGTTTCTCTTTGCAGCCTAGAAAGGCAGTGGAGGATAGCTCAGATTCATAGGTCCCTACCTCCATGCGAGAAACTCAAAGGAAGCCCCTGGCCCCTGGCTTGAGATCGGCTCAGCTCTGGCCATTGCAGCCTTTTGGGGAGTCAAATAGCAGATGGAAGATCTCTGTTCCTTCTGTCTGTAACCTGCCTTTCAACAAAAATCAATAAATTTTGAAAAAAAAAATCTCTTTGTCCCCTGCCTCCATTCTCTCTGCCTAGTAATAAAAATAAATTTGCAAAACAAAAGCTTATTAAGGAAAATTGATTATGTACTAACTAAATGCCACCGCTTAAATTTCATTATAATTAAGTTGTAAAGTTCCTAGAAGAATGAACCCCAGAAACCTGCGGTTCGGGCAACTCAAAGCGGATCTGCCTCTTAAAACTATTCTGACATGAAGAATGATGCAGAGAGGGCAAAAATAGAAGAGAGAAAATAAGCACGGCGAAAGGAAGTTGCAAAAAGTGGCTTTGCCACTTGGCTGCTTTATGTAACTTTTCTAGTATGTCCTAATTGCAATGCAGCTGAAGGGCAGCTTCCAGTAAAGACTACCTCCTAAGGCAGAATTGAGACTTGGATTCTAAGGCATTCATCTAAGACAGAGCACCCTAAGAACTCTACTAACTTGAACAGGCACTTTATTAATCTGAGGGTATCAATCTGATAGTTCATGGAAGCAAGTAAAATTAATAGAGGAGAAAATGTGACAGAAAGATCACTAGAAAAAAAAAAGAAAGAAAAAGAAAGAACTAGATATCACTGTGTGGGGGGTGAATGTCAAATGATCAACCAGTGGAACTGAAGCACCTGAAGGGGGCGGGGTAGTGCTTGGCACATAGTTCAGACACTGGGATACCTGAAGCCCATTTCGGGATTAACTTAGAGCTCATGTGCACTCTGGGGAAGGGACTCAAGTAGTTGCGTCACTGCAATCCATGGGTATCTGGATTGAGTTTCCAGCTCCCGGGCATTTGGAGAATCAACCAGCAGTTGGGAGATATCAGTCTCTCTCTTTCTGATTCTCAAATAATATTTTTTTAAAGATTTATTTATTCTTATTGGAAAGACAGATCAAATATACAGAGAGAAGGAGAGAAGGAGAGACAGAAAGATTTTCCATCCGCTGGTTCACTTCCCAAATGACCGCAATGGCCACAGCTGAACTGATCTGAAGCCAGGAGCTTCTTCAGGGTCTCCCACACAGGTGCAGGGTCCCAAGTCTTTGGCTAATCCTCTACTGCTTTCCCAGGCCACAAGCAGGGAGCTGGAAGGAAAGTAAAGCAGCCAAGACACAAATTAATGCCCACATGGGATCTCCGCACTTACAAAGTGAAGATTTAGCCACTGAGCCATTGTGCTGGGCCCTCAAATAATAAATTTTTCAAAAGTGCCTAACAACTCTTCAAAGGTATAAATGAGCTAATTATTTATGCAAAAATCCTACAGTTACTCTTCTCTGGAAGGTTTCACAACAGTCCTGATAATAAAACTGTACTGCTACCTTACTCTACCTGCCCCATTATTTACATATTTCTGTGTTGTTCTCCCCCTAGCTCTAAATGGTCTTGCAGGAGCCTCAGATGGAATTTAACAAGGCTAGGCAAATAGATCTTTCTTAAGAGACTTCAAAATTTCCAGCAACGGTATTAAAAATACTTCATAACACAAGCAAAAACTATAAAAATCAATATAAATTTTTAAATTTAAGCAATTTTCTTTTGTTCTCTAAATAAAACAACGTGTATTACACAGTGAGACAAGCTCCAGTGTAAATCATTCTGATCATTTCAAAGGATTTTTAGGAATTGTAGTGATATTCTGTTTGGTGCACCTGTCACTAGCTAAGCGATGCCCTTATGTGAGTCATAATTTGCGTAAGTAATTTATAAACTTTTCTAGCAACATACCCATGAATTGACAGTCATTAGATCTCTTGGTGCTAAAACATTTACTGTAGCCTGGCTTCAGCCTGGTCAGTCCCAGTTACTGCACATATTTGGTGAGTGAACCAGTACAAGGAAGATTCATTCTCATTCTCATTTTCTCTCTCTCTCACACTCACTCACTTTGCCTTTCACTTCCCAAATGGCTGCAACAGCCCGGACTGGCCAAGCTGAAACAGAAGCCAGGAAATGCATCCTGGTCTCCCATGGGGATGGCAGTATTTGAGCCATCTTCCACTGCTTTTCCAACCACACTAGAATGGAGCTGGATCAGAAACAGAGCAGCAAGAACTTGAGCTACTACAATATGGGATATGGTATCACAAGCAGTAGCTTAACACTGCATCACAATGCCAGGCATTAAATAAACCTTTTTTTAAAAAGAATCATGGAGTACAATCAGAAGCAGAAATCAATTGTCTGGGCTTTCTAACTCTTACTGCTCTAGGCAATATTCATCTTTCTCTCTTTCGCACAGAATTTTCCCTCTTCACTACTTTACCTACAGAATTCATACATAGATAAGAAATTGTTTCATTTCTGACCCAGATCCTTGTTTTGACTATTAAGTCTTTCCAAACTCCCTATTTCTTCATATTTTATCAAGAGGTTTATAAACTTATCTGAGATGGTAAAAATTCGTTTTGTTTTCAATTTCTTTCTGCTGTAAGCTGCTCAAGAGCTGTACATAATGAGAAGGGAGAGCAACAACCTGGCCTGATGCCCAGCTGGGAACAGCCAAGTTCACCTAAAAAGGACTTGATGCTCCAAATACTTAAAAAAGAGAAAAAACGAGCTGGAGGTGGGGGAAGGAAGATCTGGAAATATGCCCAAGGGTAGTAGTAAAGAAAGTAAATTCAGCCTCAGGGTGGGATAGAGGCCCAGCTGCTATCAATTTGATGGCTCATTATCTTCCCTAACCTCAGGACATTTTAGTTAGGCAGCAGGAAGAAAAAGCACCTAATACAGCAAGGCAAGGAGCCAGCATTGTGGCTGGCACAGAGGGTTAGGTCTCTGCCCACAATGCCAGCATCTCATGTGGAGTGCAAGTTTTAAGTTCCAGTTGCTCCCAGTTAATGTGCCAGGAAAAGCAGGAAAAGATGGCCCGAGTTCTTTCACCCTGCATGATGTGGGAGACTTGAATGAAGTTCCAGGCTCCTGGCTTTGACTTGGCTGAGTCCTGGTTGTTACAGCCATTTGGAGAGTGAACCAGTGCATGAAGATCTTTCCCTCTGTCTCTCCTACTTTCTCTAACTCTTCCTGTTAAATACACAAGTTAATATTTTTAAAAAAATAAAATAAAATAAAGGATGAGTTGGCATGATGGCCTAGTGGCTAATTCCTTGCCTTGCATCCACCAGGATCCCATATGGGCGCTGGTTCATACCCTGACTACTCTACTTTCCATCCAGCTCCCTGCTTGTGGCTTGGAAAAACAGTAGAGGATGACCCAAAGTCTTGGGACCCTGCACCCGCATGGTAGACGCAGAGAAAGTTCCTGGCTTCTGGCTTCAGATCGTCTCAGCTCCAGCCATTGTGGACACTTAGTAAGTTAATCAGCGGAAGAAAGAACTTTCTATCTCTCTGTATATTTGCCTTCCCAAATTAAAAAATGATAATAAATAAAATAAATAAAAATAAAAGAATGATGGAAATAGAGAAATGCAACACAAAACTGTCTTTTGAGGGTAATGTTATAAGCTAGGTGCAGGAGGGACTAGAACATACAACACAGATCAGCTGCATTGGATGGTAATTTGAGGGTCTGGGCAGACAGTTCAGGTCTGTAGAATTACAGGTACTGAAGACACAATCTTACAACATTAGTACTACCTTCAACTGCTTTTCATCACATGTTTAAACTCAAGAAACCATTTTTTTCCTATTCCTTTACCCTCCCTCCATCCAAGCACACTACACTATCATCCTGAATTTCTTTTCTCCAAACGCACCACATTTTCAATCTTCCAAAGCCCTGTATGTACTGGTTCCTACCTCATTTACTACTTTTTCTTCACAACCCAGGTAAAATGTAACCTTCTCTGATTACCCACTCTATTCAAAACTTTCCATTGTCACTTACAGCTTCAGAGTCATAGACACATGACTGAATTTGGTTATGCAATTTACTACCTGTAGAACAATTGTGGTATCAAAAAAAAAAAAAAAACCAACTGTGGTATCAGCCTGCAACATAGCCTCTAGTAATTCCTACTTTATGCTTTGTGCTACTATACTGAGAGCTGAAGACTGGGTAGTTTTTAAGGAAAAGAAATTGATTTCTCCCAGTTCTGGGTGCTGGGAAATCTATGATCAAAGTAGCAGCATCTGGTAAGGGCCCTCTTGCTGCATCATCCCATGGAGAAGGCTGGAAGGAGACCAAGAAGGGAACAAGAGGCAGAGAGGTAGGAGGGACATGCAAAAACAACCGCATTCAGCGTCTAGTCCTTTAAAATGAGCCTTCACCCATTCATGAGGGTAGAGCCTTTGTCATCTAGATACCTCTCATAAGGCCCCAAAGCTGCACTGTGGATTCAGCTGCCAACATAAATCTTTAAAAAAAAAACACAATTCTTCATGGTGATGAAGGACAGCTGCAGGTAACTTAAGATCATCATACTGCTGTAGGCTGTATGATTTTACATTTTCTTTCTCCTTTGCCTTTCCTGCGTGCTTGTTGTTTGTTTTTTTTTTAAAGATTTATTCATTTTATTACAGCCAGATATACAGAGAGGAGGAGAGACAGACAGGAAGATCTTCCGTCCGATGATTCACTCCCCAAGTGAGCCACAACGGGCTGGTGCGCGCCAATCCGAAGCCGGGAACCTGGAACCTCTTCCGGGTCTCCCACGCAGGTGCAGGGTCCCAAATCTTTGGGCCGTCCTCAACTGCTTTCCCAGGCCACAAGCAGGGAGCTGGATGGGAAGTGGAGCTGCCGGGATTAGAACCGGCGCCCATATGGGATCCCGGGGCATTCAAGGCGAGGACTTTAGCCACTAGGCCACGCCGCCGGGCCCAACCACCATGAAGAATTGTGAGGGACAGTCAGACATCCTGGGGAGGCAGGAATCTTCCAGCCAAGCCAGTATAGACATGATCAGCCTAGCTATCAGGGCTCTAGCAAGACTGTCCACACAATACCGAGCATGAATGGATCAAAAGCTGTCCCTCTAGCCTTCTCCTAGCATTTAACTAGCACTGAATGCCATGATGCCAAAGCCCAGAAACAACTGAGTGGTCATCACATCTCTTTAGGACTACGGCAGTCTCTCATGTCTCCTCAGTGCATCAGTACAGCTCCGCATGAGAGTGACTAATAGGGTCAATGAATGTGTGCTGAATCTGAACAGCAGTTTGTACATTTTCTTTACCTGAAAAGATGGACAAACCCAGACCATAAAACATCCTGACAATGTTACACACAAAATGTGTTTTCCTTAGTATAAACTATGCATGGACCATAAAGCTTCTACCACTTGATTCTTTAAAATACAGATAGACATATTAAATGAATCATAGGACTTACACATAAAGATCCATAGGAAATTCCTTCATCATGTGTGTTACAATAAACTCCACCATCAGGTCTGAAAGAGGAAAAGAGAAAAATCAGATCAACTAGAAAGAGATTCACGGCTTGCTTCTACGTTGGAAAGAAGCTTCTGCATGGACCCTGCACTGATGCTGAAGAGCACCCACTAGCTGTATCTAACTCAGATTCACTTACATCCATTTTATATAATAAATCACCTTTTCCAACTCTGTTCACCACCTGCTACTAGTAATATTAGTTTACTCCCCTATTCCAAAAGAATACCTAGGTTCACATCAAAGAGAGGCTTCAATGTGTAAGCATTTCAAACTGTGGCACGAATGCAAAATGCCAGAGATAACTCATATTTGGATACAGGAACAATAAGGAAAGTAAAGGAAAAATTACGGATGACATCCACTTAATCAGAACTCACTACAAATCTCTATCGGTCAACCTATTTTCACTTCCCTGCTCACTCTGAAAGATAATGACTGTATGGTCTTGGATCAATACAGGCTTATTATGTAGTCTTAATTACTATGTATAAAATCGGGTAGATTTAGAAACTGGGGCTGAGTATCTGAGTTAAATAAAATTAAAAGTTCAGTTCAATGGCCCGGTGCAAGAGCCTAGTGGCTGAAGCCCTCGCCTTGCATGCTCCAGGATCCCATACAGGCGCCAGTTTGTGTCCTGGCTGCCCCACTGCCTATCATGTTCCCTATTGTGGCCTGGGAAGGCAGCTGAGGATGGCCCAAGGTCTTGGGACCCTGCACCAGAGTGGAAGACCTGAAAGATCTTTCTCTCTGTATATTCTCCTCTCTGTAAAATTTCCAATAAAAATAGTAAATCTAAAAAAAAAAAAAAAAAAAGTTCAGTTTCCCTGATGAAAAGACAGATTTCTGGGAAGACAATTACCCAAGAAAAGGCTTCCTACCTGGCAGTCCTATCAGTCTCATCCAGCTTAATTTACTTGGATGCAAGTGAAGGCAGAAAGAGCAGGTCATTGGGGTGGGAGCAGTGGTTAGCCTAGTGGCCAGGAAGCCCATGCACTTCATCTAAATATCTAGATTTTTTAAAATTTATTTATTTTTATTGGAAAGTAGAGTTACAGAGAGAAGGAGAGACAGAGAGAAAGATCTTTTATCCATTGTTTCATTCCCCCAGAGTGAAACGATAAAAGCTGAGCCAATCTGAAGCCAGGAACCAGAACTTCCTCCGGATCTCCCACATGGGTGCAGGGTCCCAAGGCTTAGGCCATCCTCTACTGTTTTCTGAGGACACAAGCAGGGAATTGAAAGGGAAATGGAGCAGCCAAGATGGGAACCGGAACCCACATGGGATCCCAGCACATGCAAGGCGAGGACTTTAGCCACTGGGTTACCATGCCAGGGCCTGAAAATCTAGATTCTATACCTGGAGTGGCTCCTGACACCAGCTTCATGCTAATGCAGACCCTAGGAGGCAGCACTGGTGATTCATATAACTGGGTCCCTGCCACTCATGTGGAAGATGTAGCTGAGTGCCCAGCTCAGCATTTGGGAGTGAGCCAATGTGTGGGGACTATCTCTCTGCCTCTCAAATTTTAAAAATGGAAAATTTAAAAAAATAATTCACTCAGAAGTAGTTCTGTTACGTCTAAATCTTGAGCTTCAAGCACCATGGCCAAATGACACATCAATCGGGGTGAAGTGAGTTAAGAATCTGAAACCCTGAACAAGGGTAAGCTATTTTATAAACTTAAATCACGTATCAAATACAGACATACTCCCTTGTCTCCCTGGAAAGATTTTTCCTTTTAACAGAATACACCACTTTCATAGAGCACTCAAATTCATCAAGGGTGCCTGACCAAACGCAATTATAAATATGGTGTCTTGGGCCAGGAAAGAAACAAGACTAACAACTTCTCTGAGGAAGCAGCACTTACTAACCACAAATACCTATCTTTACCCAGGGAAAAAAAACACCAGTTTCAATGATACTCACTCACCCAGTACAGCACAGACTAGAGGACGGCAGGGAAGGTTCTTATCTGCTGCCTTCTTCCTGTGTCTCATGGGCTTCACACACGTACGCAACAAATTTTTAAAAAAGAAAGAAAAAGAAATTAGTAGACATCTGAACTAAGATCCATCAGCTCACCATCATGTTTCTCAGGCATATATCACCTCGGAGAAACTATCTTTCCTTCCACATTTTTCTAGAAACACAGTGGAATAGAAATGGAGCAGGGAGGAACTGTAAATGCTTCTCAGCTGCCAACACAGAAAGACCACAGCCCCAAGGGCACTGTGATGTACTACAATAGGAAAGCTGGTGTTTTCATTTTGAACTTCTCTGTACTGTGTAAGAGGGCAAAATTAAAAAGGTACACTGGTATTTTCATTTAATAGTAAGGTAATAAAAGGCATCAGCCATCGAAGCTACAAAAAACCAAGGGAAGTTTCAAATCTGTATCTTACAATATCTTTTTAACATACTTCCAAGCTTCAGGGAATTCCCTGATCTCACATGCTCTATTTCCACATTTTTCAGATGAAAAAATCAAAGTAAGACCTGATCTCAGCAAACCAAAGATTTCAGTGCATTTTGAGAATAAAACAGTTCGACCCATCTCCTTGCTGAAGTGTGTGTTTTTATTTGAAAGGCAGAGACTAAGAGAGACAGATAGAAATAATCAGATTTGTCATTTATTGGCTCACTCCCCATATGCCCAAACAGCTGCAGCTAGACCCGATCAAAGCCAGGAACCCTGGGCTCAGTGTCGTGGCATAGCACGTAAACCTGCCACCTGCAATGCCAGCATCCCAAGTATTTGCCAGTTTGAGTCCTGGCTGCTCCACTTCTGATCCAGCTCCTTACAAATGGCCTGGAAAGAAAAGTCCGAAGGTGGTCCGAGAGTCTAGACCATCTAGGAAGACTTGGATGAAGCTCCTGGCTTTAGTCTTGCCCAGTGCTGACCATTATTGACATCTGGGGAAGTGAACCAGTAGATAAAAGAACTGTCTGTAACTCTGACCTTCAAAATAACAAAGAAACAAGTAAATACGCTTTTTTTTTTTAAATATTTTTGTTTATTTTATTGGAAAGGCAGATTTACAGATAAAAGGAGAGACAAAGAGAGAAAGATCTTCCATACACTGGTTTACTACAAAGTGGCCGCAACCACTGGGGCAGAGCCAATCAAAAGCCAAGAGCTTCTGTCCAGCCTCCCACCTGGGTGCAGGGTCCCTTGATGCCCTGGGACATCCTCTACTGCTTTCCCAGGCAACAAGCAGGGAGCTGGATGGGAAGTTGAACAGCTGGGATACGAACTAACAACCATATGGGAACCCAGCACTTAAAAGGCATGTAATTTTAGCTGACCAATAAATAAATATTTTCTTTCTTTTCTTTTTTAAATCCCGGAACCCAGAACTCACTCTGCATCTCCTTCATAGATAGCAGGGATCCAAATACTTGGACCATCTATCGTCTGATGCCTCCCAGGGTACAAATTAGCAGGAAGCTAGAATCAGTAACAGAGCCAAGACTTGAAACCAGGCATTCCAATATGGACCACAGGTGTCCCCATGACACCTTAATGTTTGTGCCACAAGACCCACCCTGAATCTAGGCTACTGATGGGCATATGTTTGGCCTGGCTTTAAGACACCTGCACCCCAAGTTGGAAAACCAGTGTTCAATACCCAGTTCCTGGGCCTAGCGCAGTGGCCTAGCAGCTAAAGTCCTCACCTTGAACGTGCCGGGATCCCATGTGGCCACCGGTTCTAATCCCGGCAGCTCCACTTCCCATCCAGCTCCCTGCTTGTGGCCTGGGAAAGCAGTCAAGGATGGCCCAAAGCTTTGGGATCCTGCACCCGTGTGGGAGACCTGGAAGGGATTCCTGGTTCCCGACTCTGGATTGGCGCAGCACCGGCCGTTGTGGTCACTTGGGGAGTGAATCATCAGACAGAAGATCTTCCCCTCTGTCTCTCCTCCTCCTCTCTGTATATCTGACTTTGTAATAAAAAATAAATAGAAAATAGAATTAAAAAAAAAAATACCCAGTTCCTGGTACTGACTCCAGCAGGTGATGGCTCAAGTCATTGGGTTCCTGCCACCTATGTGGAAGATCTGAATAGTGCCCGCTCCTGGCTTTGGCCCACCCTAGTTCTAGCCATTGTAGGCATCTGAATAGTGAACCAGTGGATGGGAATTTTCTCTGTAATGTCTCCATCTCTCTCACACTGTCACTCTGTTTTAAACAAACAAAAGAAACCTATTAATGATATAATTCAATATTACTGCCATGGGTACATACTTACTGATCTTTGTACTCTGCTTCAAGTTTAGCTCATGACACATACAAAAATCCCAACAGGCACAGGTCTATTGAACAACAGTAACCCAAAAGCCCTTTGCCACAATTTTCCATTCTAGATCAATTTTACCCCAGTCCTAACAACACACAAAAAATTCCTCTACGAAAAAAAAACAAGAAGGAAAAATTACACTTACCATTCTATGCAAGTTTACTCGAAAATTCATGTTGTCATCATGCAAAAATGCATTGGCATATTGATCCTAACATAAATACAGAGAAACAAGAGTGAGAGCTATATTTAAGAAACCTAATTTGTAATCTATCACACTTTCTACAAATCCTTCGACTTTTAGAACTACTTTCTAGTCACAGTTGGAGAGCTAATGGGATAAGCTCTTACCTTTGTGTCAAGCCCTACTTAAGACCTGAGATTTTATTTGCATGTAATTTCCCAGTATGTCCCTAACTGGTCAAAAACCTATAAGCAAATAAAAAATAGTAATAATGAGAGGAAAGGTCTGTGCTCTGCTGGAGATGAGCTCTGCAGAGAAGCAAAAAAACCGCCACACAGGCAATGCAAACCCAGGCACGACCCTGTCCATGGTTGGCTTTGACAGAAAATCAAAAACCTCTCACTATGAATTGGTAACATCTTTTGGCCCTTTCTCAACGCCTTTTCTGAAGATTTGACAAGTCTACAGAATCCAGTTACCAGGAACTGCTACCATTTGTGAAAAACAACTCCTTAGAAAGCAATTACACCAGGCCCACTGCTAATAAGCAGCTCTTTAGATAAGTTACCCCTAACCTTTCACAAAGGAAATCACCTATCCACAGAGAACATGCAACAGGAAAGACCACAAATGAACCCTGGACCATCTACACCCTCCACCTGGACCATCTACACCTTTTTTTTTTTTTTTTTTGAGAGAAAAGAGTAGAGTAAGAAACAGTGGAGGAGGTTGAAGCTTTAAACTCAGCTCTGTACCTGTGTGTCGGCAGGATTCACAGTGAGGTGCATGAGCAAGAAGGCCTCCTCACAAGGCCCAAGCCTTTCCTCCCCCCAACACCTCTTGTTACTCACCAAACCACAATCTGCCAGATCTCAACACCTGCATACCCCCCCATCCACTCCCAGGGAATGGTGGGACCATTCCTTTTTTTTTAATTTTGCTGACTATGCAAAACACCCCATATGATCAACTTCAAATGCTTGGTGCCAAATTTGTTAAATATATATATATAAATAAATAAAGTCTCTGGTCCTAAATCTTCCAGGTCTCAACCATAGCAGCTATATCAGAACTCTTTATTAACTTATCCATTAAACACTGATGGGGTTCTACTTTTTGCTAGACACGGAAAGCACAGTGAGGAAGGAAACAGTATCCCCTGGTGTCAGCGCAGACACTCCAGTGGCCAGAAATAGACAAGATAAAGTATCAAGATTTTTACTCCCAAGTTATAAGCTCCTGAAAGTCAGGAGGATAAGAATTTGGGAGAGAGAGTGTGGGAAGACAAGAAGAGATACCGCCTGGTAAAAAAATAATCAGAAGGCTTGTTGGACCTACCTCTGCAATACATGTAAGGATGATCAGACAGAGCTTGCCACTATGCAGCCTGTGTTCATCTGTAACAAAAACATAAACTCTTTTCTGTAAATCATCCAGACCACATCTCAGCAAGCAATGAAGATGGACATTATAAAAAGGAACATACACATTCTTCTGCACCCCCCAAAAAATTCATGAATTGCAATTAACATACTAGCAGAATAATTCCTGCACCCTTTCCAGGCAAAAGAAATCCCCTGTAAAAATTTCCCTCCAATCTTCTCATAGTCTGCTCAACAGCTAACCACTCATCCGAAAGCCATTTTACTCTATATGGTCCCCATTTTCATAGTTCAATTCAGAGCTGTGGTCTGCTTCCAAATAGGTTCACTGCTTTTCCTACCCATCATCCACCAGTTACATGCACCACCAGCTATAGCCACCTACCACAGTATCTAGAAAAGATTCATGACTATTCATAAGAAGTGGACAGAGAAATTAGAGAACATACAGGGTCCAGCCTACCTTCTCACTGCACTGAAAATATTGCTTAGTGACCTAGAAGACTATAACCTCTTTATTATCCTTCACCCTGCCAAAATCATTCACTCAACACACACTGACATAGCATCTAACTCGGTGGCAGGCACTGGGCAAGGCACCAGAGACACAGCATGAACAAAACATACAAAGCTCCCTAGCCTCACAGGAGGCAAGCTCAACAGTAGACCTCCTAGCCTCATATGGGATCCTGGCACGAGCAAGGCGAGGACTTTAGCCACTAGGCTACCGCACCGGGTCCACCAACATATATATCTATTAAAAGTATCTTCATAGGAATTAAAGGATAGACAGATAATAAAGTCAAAGCATACAGCAAGTTGGAGACTGAGACAGCAAACAAATTAGCCAGTGCAGCCACACAGCAGCTGTTTTTGAAATGAAGTCTCCACTGGGTCCAACCTTGCCCTCTGTCACATTTCGACTGCCTGTTGGTAAAGTCTGAACTCAGTGTTAAGTTTAGAGACACTGAGACTACCTAAACTGTAATCAATCAGCCCTTCCATTATAGAGATAACAGAATGACCAAGATAAATAAACTTACATAATCACTAAAGCTAAAAATGAGCCACAGTGCCTGATCTACTGTGTTACCTCAAGCAAAGCTAACAGTTTGTTTTCTGGGTCACATCCATGCAGTTTTTCTCCTTTGTGGTTGCTGCAGCATTCTTAGAGAAAGAAAGAGGCTATCCATTTCCACAAAGAAGTGATGGCCTCAGGAATCTCTGCCATACAAGTGTCCTGTCAGGCTTGCCCGTACTTGCAGGGCCTCAAAAGCTGAGCCACCCCCAGCGTTCACAGTGGACAGTTATACATTCCACCTCACAACACAGACTCGCTCCGACTCTCTTTCTCTCTCCCTCTCAAGAGCACACTCACAGGCATGAGAGGAAGAAAAAAATCTGGGTTTACAAAGCAGAAATTTCCAAGACCTAATGCAATGTGATGAGCCTAAGTACGACACTGCTTAGAGGCTGCCTAGCCAGGCTCCTGTCAGCTTTGGCGATCCTCCATGCCCCATATTTATCTTTCGGGTTCTGTATCTGTCTGCCAATGTTTCCTTCTCACTCCAGAAGCCCCAGTGCTGGCATTCCCTTCCTACAGAGGCCTTCCCTTCCAGCTCCATTCTCCAGTTCCTGAAAATCCTTATACGAGAAACTTGTTAAGCTCATTTGGCACACAAGAGCCTTCTAAAGGATACATAATGCCTAAAGGAATCTTAACTCACCACACAAGGCATGTGTCTCTCCTCACAGAAACTAAAATGGCAAAAAACAATCATATTTTTAAAACAATTCTACTGGTGCACATTTATAGAAATAATTGGGTCTTTTCCCCCTTATGTTGAAATCTGTACTTTGTGGACCAAATTTAAGAACTCAAAGGACAAATGTTGCCACAGCAGATACAATGCTTTCAATCCATAACCAAGTGGCTGGATTCAAGTTCCAGCTCCACTTCTAATTCCAGCTTCCTGTTAAGAGTACTTGGAGGGCAGCAGATGATAGCTTCAGTACTTGGCTCCCACCACCCCTGTGGGAGGTTTGGACGAACCGCAGGTTCCACACTTCAGCCTGGCCCAGTCCCAGCTGTTGGGGAAGGAACCAGTGGATGAAAGACATTCTCTCTCTCTCCCTCTCTGCCTTTCAAATCATATATATACTCTATCACAAAAACAAATAAATAAAAATTGCAAACACTCACATAAATCCAGCATAAAAAAAAATGAAGTGTATAGTGGATATAATTTGCTAAGTGTTCTCTCAATTCGTTCTCACTCCTAGCCCAATTAGTCTACCATGTTCCCACCAATTAAAGGCACAGTAAAATCATAAACAGAGAAAAGACCAAAATCAGACAAAAAAAAAAAAACCTCGAAGTTTCCTAATACTCAATATTTTCCCACTCTGCACTTCAAGCACAGGTACTGACACATTCCTCTGAAGTGCTAAGGAACACGGTGTCCCTCTGAATCTCACCCCCTCCCACTGCGCTCTGTACAACAGGTCTCTAATTCTCACAAGCTGGTGCTTTCAGTTCTTGTCCTCAGGAGGGAATTCCTTGAAGTGTGCTAATCCCCCCCACCATTCCCACACGTAAGTGTCTGCATCTACTTACCAAGATATGCTAAGACTTGCCGGGTTTTGAACAGACCAGTTTTTTTCCTGTTCTATTTTTGAACACTCCCCTCCAACATCAGGTTTTCTCAACACCACCTAATTGCCTTCTAGCAGTGAGAAATTCCTGCTTTCCAGCAATCAAGACCGTGAGCCTGCACAGGGAGGATCTACCTTGTCAAAGCTTCAAAATGCTACTCTCTGATTCTGGCTTCACGCTTCCCACTTCCCAAGCCCCAAAACAGCTTGCCTTACCTTTGGTGTCTTGCATGACAATTGAACTATACTTTAAGAAGGTTATTAGTAGATTGCTGGTCTGTACATCTGCATCCAGTGGGAGTTCCACAGAACTTATAACTGGAATAGAACAGATAAAGTGCACTTAGCCTATAACATGTTCCACATAACACTTCTACCCACATAACCCATTTGCCAGCAGGCAAAAAAGAAAAAAAAAAAAAACTAAAGATTTTTCCATAACAGAGGGAGAACTAAGTGCTTACAAGTGCTTATCTTCTTCTTTCTATTCTTCCTAGTCTTTTAGAGCCCTTCCTAATCCCAAAATTAAGCCCAGTGACCTTCTGTCCCCTTTAGGGCTAGCCTCTAAGAACATGGCTTTTCTTCCAGCATCCTAGCAAGGGTCTATTGACTTCCGTTCCAGCTTCTAGGAGAGCAGAAGAGGTCAGGAGCTTTCTCAAAGGCACTGCCAGCACTACCTAGAGGGAAGATGTGTGTTGAATATAAATGAGACTTGCCTTGATGAGTCTCATGCTTAAAATAAATGAAAATTCTTTCCTAATAAGAAGAAATCTTGCTCAAGTTTGGAGAACAAATCTTTCTGCAGGAAGCATCCAGGATGGAAGAAGAAAAAGTTATGACACAGAAAAAGTTACAGGAGAACTACATTCCAATTCTACCCATAAACTCTGCTCTCTGAGTGGGAACTGGGAAGGGAAGCTAGGCCGCAGACAGATGGACAGCAGTGATTGGGGGAGCCTGGAACTAACTTCCACATACCCTGCTGCTATTTCCAAGGGTAGTCTCCCTCCCCATTCTTTGAGCTCCCCCCAAAAACAATGAGGGATTCTCCTTATCGGAACTAACCCACAGAGAACAGTATTTACACATACCTCCCAGGATCTTCAGACTGCAATTTTTTTTTTTTTAAAGATTTATTTTTTTAATTTTTATTACAAAGTCAGATATACTGAGAGGAGGAGAGATAGAGAGGAAGTGGAGCTGCCGGGATTAGAACCAGCGGCCATATGGGATCAAGACAAGGACCTTAGCCACTAGGCCACACTGCCGAGCCCCCAGACTGCAATTTAAAAGTTGCCTTGTTCAGAGATTTTATAATGTCTAAGACAATGTACAATCAAGAGGACGTTCAATATGGCCCATATAGGTTGCAGAATCTACAGCTTGCTGCTGTATTTTCAGCCATGAAGATTCAGCTAAGTTTGGGGTATTACTCATAATATATATTCGTAACTATAATGGATCCCTTTGGGGTTATTACAATGGATGTAGACAGCACCTATTAACAATGGCAAATATTTGCATATTACAGATCCTTAATACATAGCAAGCACAGCAAAAAGCCTTCAGAAAAGAGCATGCCTAGCTCTACGCTGTGCTCCCACAATTCAGCCCTCAAAAATTAAAAAAAATCACAAATATATTTTTAGATTCAGTTACTAAAATGTCTTCATTCATGCTGTGACCTGAGACTATAACTACAATCCAGAGCTCACCCTGAGGCTCAGAGACCATACCCAGCCCTTCTCCCAACTGAAAGAGGTGTCTGACTGATGAGACTTTTTTCCCCACTCACAGCAATAACTGGAGTTCTTATATAATACGTAGAAATATAGAAGTGTATGTATTTTTAGTTTACCAGAAAGTCCTCTCATGCCAAGGCTGAGTTGTCAAATGTCAAGCCTCAGCTGGGAACAAATGCTAAACTGCTGGCTTTGAAAAAGAATGGTTCCAGTGGCACACCTTTCTTATAAATGAGCCACAAAACACTACTATCATTAAAAATCAGAAGTTAAAAACAAGGTTATAATAGCTAGGACCCCTACAGTTACGGAGGAAGAAAAAGAACAACTAGAAGAGAGACAGAATAAAATCCCTCACAAATTAAAATCTCTCACTCCCTGATCTTTGGCTGCACCATTCTTCACAGCAGCTTTTGCCATCTGAAAGTGGGCTGACTTGATCTTCCAACTAGAAAAAAATAAAAGCTCACTGGTTGTAGATAAGTAAGCACAAATCCTGCCATTGCATAATCAAGTGTGTGGGTGGAAGTAGTCACAATGAACAGTTTGAAAGGCAGTTCTCTGAAACATCCAAAACCTAACCTCATATGGAATTCATATATATATACTGATATCCATGGTAACCAGGCAGGCTTAAAGGGAAAGTACAGTATTTTCATTGGATTATTCAATGACCTGAATAAACAGAGACAAACAGGCAATCCTAACTACTTGCTCCTTCTCATTAAGATATTTTGGAATTTGGCCTCCAATTCTAAATAGATCCAACTTGCTACCACAAACCTAGATTGCACGGCAGCTCCCTGTCAGGCTCCTGTACTGCCTAGACTGTCTAAAAATGCTGCAGTCAAAGGTACTACATGAAAACAGAGAGAAAGCAGAAGAAGGATGGGAGGTCACTTTCCATACAAACAGTAAGCAGACAAAAGGGGTCAAGCTGGATTTCCTGTACCTCCTTGTCTACAATGAGGTCACCATTCAAGGTACAGCATCAACAATGAATGTAGGTTATTTTGGGGTCAAGGTATTCCATCAAACATACTCATCCTACCATAAAACCAATTCAAGTAATATAGAATTGTGGGAAGCTAAACTGATAATTTTTTCCTGTTACCTTTTTTTAATATGGTAGCCATAAAATTTATAAGGGGGGATTTTTGTTGTTGTTAGTGCCTTTAAGGGGAAAAATCTTTTTTTCCTCCATATATACACACACATATCATTCAGTAGGCCCAAGGATATGAAGTTTCTAATATTTTAAGGTTTCCTACAACATGACTGTTTCATTGAGTTTGACCCAATTTTAGACTTTTTTTTTTTTTTTTAAAGATTTTATTCATTTTATTACAGCCAGATATATACAGAGGAGAGACAGAGAGGAAGATCTTCCGTCCGATGATTCACTCCCCAAGTGAGCCGCAACGGGCCGATGCGCGCCGATCCGAAGCCGGGAACCTGGAACCTCCTCCGGGTCTCCCACGCGGGTGCAGTGTCCCAATGCATTGGGCCGTCCTCAACTGCTTTCCCAGGCCACAAGCAGGGAGCTGGATGGGAAGTGGAGCTGCCGGGATTAGAACCGGCGCCCATATGGGATCCCGGGGCTTTCAAGGCGAGGACTTTAGCCGCTAGGCCACGCCGCCGGGCCCCAATTTTAGACTTTTTAAAGGCAAGTTATGATGCCACAAGTTTTTTTGTTTTGTTTGTGGTACAAAGGTATCAGCACAATCTATGCAGACAAGTTCAGTGACTCTTTTTTCTCTTTTCCTTCTCCCTTTCTTCCTTCACCTCTCTCCTTCCCACCTTTCATCTTCTTCCCTTTCATTTTTTTAGTTCCTCAGATAAAAAGCTTAATATGTCACTGAAAAAGAACAAGAAGGTTGGGCCCGGTGTGATAGTGTAGCGGTTAAAGTCCTCGCCTTGAACATGCTGGGATCCCATATGGGCACCGGTTCTAAACCCGGTGGCTCCAATTCCCATCCAGCTCCCTGCTTGTGGCCTGGGAAAGCAGTCGAGGACGGCCCAGAGCCTTGGGATGCTGCACCTGCATGGGAGACCCAGAGGAGGCTCCTGGCTTCGGACTGGCATAGTTCCAGCCATTGCGGCCGTTTGGGGAGTGAACTATCGGTGGAAGATCTTCTCTGTCTCTTCTCATCTCTGTATATATCTGCCTTTGAAATAAAAATAAATATAAATCTTTAAAAAAAAAAAGAACAAGAGGGATGGCACTGTGGCACATAAAATTAAGGCACCATCTGCAGCGTCAAGCATCCCATATGGGCACCTGTTCTGGCACAGTGTGTTAAGTCATCACCCGCAATGCCAGCATCCCATATGAGTGCCGGTTCAAGTCCTGGCTGCTCCACTTCTGATCTAGCTGTTCACTAGTGCGCTAGTGCAATGGAAAGTGAACCAATACCTCGGGCCCCTACAGCCACATGAGAGACCAGGATGAAGTTCCTGGCAGCCTGCATCAGCTGTGGCCCTTGTGGCCATTTGAGTGAGTCTGCTATCCCCTTTTCCCTCTGTATCGCTGCCTTTCAAACTTAAAAAAATATATATATATTTTTTGTTGTTTAGAAAAATGCTTTACAAGTTAAAAAAGCAAAAAGGATGCACAATCTTCAACATCCCCAGAACTCCCAATTACAATACACTATCAGTCTGACATTTCTTCTTTTGTTTTTTTCCTCAAAGATTTCTTTATTTTCATTGGAAAGTCAGATATACATATAGCAAGACAGATAGAGAGAAAGATCTTCCATCCATTGATTCACTCCCCAAGTGACCACAACAGCTGCTACTGAGCTGGTCCAAAGCCAGGAGCCCGGATCCTCTTCCATGTCTCCCATGCGGGTGCAGGATCCCAAGGCTTTGGACCGTTCTCAACTGTTTTCCCAGGCCACAAGCAGGGAGCTGGATGGGAAGTGGAGCTGCCGGGATTAGAACCGGCATCCACATGGGATCCTTGAGCATGCAAGGCAAGGACTTCAACCTAGACTACCACACTGAGTCCTCAGTCTGACATTTTTAAGTGAAGCAGGGGAAACAGACACTCAACAGTGACTGAATCCGGGTTCACTTTTCTGTTCATTTATTCAGCAAATATTTACAAAGCAATTGCCATGAGAGGCACTATGCTGAACACATAAACATAGATGGTTCCTGTGGTGATTCTATCGTCTGGGTCCTTTGCAGCTACTCTCACTAAGCTTAGGCAAAGCACTGTTTCTCCCCACCTCAGTTCCCTTGTCTGTCAAATGGTAACGTGAGACAGCACCACTAGTCAACACTTGCTTCAGTGCGTCACTATCACAGAGTGATATTTCTTATAGAACATCTCCTCGGGGCCTCATTTGTACCCCATGGCTTGCAAGACAAGCTTCACAGACCCCTCAGGCCCCTCTCAGATCAGCATTCCATGGATCTGCATTCCACCATTTTCTGAGGAACACAGGTTAGCATTCCATAGGTTCTCACACATAGAAAAGCACTTGACTACCATTTCCAGAGTTATCTTTGCAACTTCAAGTGTCCTGAAAGAGAGTACTACACACTTATTTCTTAACCAAAATAATTAACAACTATGTACTTGGTTCAGCGTTGCTCTGCTCATCCTGAGAGGCCCACAATTCGATGAATCAAGAACACAAAGCAGGTGGTGAGCTCACCATCAGAAGAGGGGGGAGTGGTCCCAAGTGGTGTGACTGGGGTTGTTGGAGCAGGACTGACAGGAGCCGTCACCAAGCCCATTTCCGGATGACTCTGAAAGAGGATATAGACAGGTAAGAGAGAGCACTAAGTCCAGTTCTCCCTGAGAATCATCTGTAAAATATCCTTACTAGCATTTCTGGCCTCCTAATTAGAAAGCTCACTGAGGAAGGTCTACTTGCGCATCTAGGTTCCATCAACATCTGAAGCTTGCCAAACTATAACAAGACGCTCTGTGGGCCAGCTTCCTTTAAGCAATTACGTTTACATTACATAACTTGTTCTTCAGACCCATATGAATAAATAATTGGAATAAATAAATCCACAAAATTATTCTACAAAAATAAGGCATTTGTAGTTCTCTCCAGATGGGGGAAAGAGACTAAACTCACTGACACACTCCATAGGCTGTTCCAATGATCATAACTGACTAATAGTTGTAGAAGAAACAAAGGGGATTCTAGGAACCATGACAAGAGCAGTGGAAACAACAGCCTTCCAGGTCCCCAACAAACAGGAATGCGTGGGACAGAAACACAGAGAGTGGCAGACACTAGCAAGGCCCCAAACAGGTGACTTCTCTGTTCTTGACCTCCCCTAGCCTATCCACCAGATTAGCATTGTCATTGGAAAGTAAAACTGCAGAGTGGCTCTTCTTGCCTTACACACAAAAACCAGCCAATGTTTGATGGAGTAGATTCCAAATCAGCACAGATTTTTAAACAAGATTTTTTCCATTAAAACTAGAATCAGCGGATTCCATAGGAATCGCCCTTTAAGGCAAAGGCACAAGCAAACTTTCCTCCAAAAGATATCTACATACATATTTTAAACAGTGAACCTTAAAGGTAAAAACACTATGAATTTTTCAAGACAGCTTTCCTGAACTTCAGTTCTCAGCCTATTTTAGCTCCCTCCTGTGCAGGCTACTGGGGAAATCCCTCAGGCATGTGACCCCTCCCTCACTTAGAATGCCACGGCTTCCTGCTTTTAACATTAGCAGATAATTTTGACTGTTAAAAGCTAATCTTTTGCTGGACAGGATATTTTTCACTTTTTTTCTCTGGAAATTGGTGAGATAATCAGTTAAGCAATTGGCCTATTTTGTGTCTGATTTTAATTCTACCACAGTTTAGAAAAAAGAAAGCCTAATATAAAAATCCAGATGGCAGATAATGCCAGGGGATTTCTACGGAGCAAAACGAAGCAATCGTGACTCACTCAGGTTAACAGGATTAGCAAACTGGTCCAAACCATCAACTTGGCCACTCACGAGACCCCCTACGTCAGCACCAGACAGAAACACACACATCTGAGGACAGCACAGGGCACTAATGTCACTAGCCCCTGACAAGGTAAAGCAGGGTTTAGACAACACAGTCACAGATGCTTCTTTTTCCCCATGGAAATAGACATTCTAAATATCAGCCCAGTTATCTGCTTTTATCAAAGTTTAGTATTCTGGGATGATATCCTGCATTATTCACAACTATAAGGAAGTCCTCAGGGTTCCATTTCAACATCAGTAACTAAATGACACTGTACCTTCTCAGGTCCACCTTACAGAAAAGTAAAATCCAGAAAAAACTCACATCAGCATCAGGGCCTGCTCACCTGGGGCCAGCTTTTAGCTTTTCCAGCACAGCTATTTCATTAGCAAATCACATATTTCTAATACACAACTATCTAGCAAGATCATTTAAATTAATTTGTCCAACATGAAAAACTGTCACCAGCAAAAAGCTTTGTTTATCTTTTGGGTCTTTGAGAAAAAAGTTCTGGGGCCCGGCGGCGTGGCCTAGCGGCTAAGGTCCTCGCCTTGAAAGCCCCTGGATCCCATATCCTGGCCGCTCCACTTCCCATCCAGCTCCCTGCTTGGGGCCTGGGAAAGCAGTCGAGGACGGCCCAAAGATTTGGGACCCTGCACCCGCGTGGAAGACCCGGAAGAGGTTCCTGGTCCCGGCATCGGATTGGCGCGCACCAGCCCGTTGCGGCTCACTTGGAGAGTGAAACATCGGATGGAAGATCTTCCTCTCTGTCTCTCCTCCTCTCTGTATATCCGGCTTTCCAATACTAATAAATATTCAAAAAAAAAAAAAAAGAAAAAAGTTCTGTGTCCAGCATAATGGCTCAGTGGCTGAATCCTCGCCTTGCATCAGCCAGAAGCCCACATGGGCACCAGTTTGTGTCCCAGCTGCTCCACTTCCCATCCTGCTCTCTGCTTGTGGCCTGGGAAAGCAGTGGAGGATGCTCCAATGCCTTGGGACCCTGCACCAGACTGGGAGACCCAGAAGAAGTTCCTGGCTCTTGGCTTTGTGTCAGCTCAGTCTCAATCATTGCAGACACTTGGGAAGTGAACCAGCAGATGAAGATCTTTTTGTCTCTCCTTTTCTCTGTATATCTGTCTTTCCAATAAAAATAAATCTTAAATAAAAATAAACATTTAAAAATAGTAAGTTCTTACTGTATGCTCTTTCCAAACACTCACTGTGAGGCACAACTTTACCTGTAAATACTCAAAATATTCCAAGAGCTTCATGCAGGTAGCCAGGACATTAAAGCCACTACTACAACTTACAACTCAGTGTCTCCCCTGTGCCAAACTGAACCTCCCAGATGGGCTTTTCAGAGGAATATATCTATATAAAATTCAAGGGAAGGAAGAATTAGGATTTTTAATATAACCAACCTGAGCTAGAACTGTGATGAAGTTGCGATTTAAATGAACTGCTTCATAAAGTGCTAGAAGAATAGCCTCATTGGTTCTAAAGAAAAAGAGAATAAATTGCAGTGACTTAGAGTGAACAAAAGTCAAACATCAGGATATAATTCTACCCGACTTATCTAGCCCTTTGGGTTCCTAATGGTCCATATACATAAGCATATTGAGCTGGTGGGGAGGTGCTGCATTATGGAACAACAGATGCTACCATCTATGATGCTGGCCTCTTATACGGGTACTAGTTTGTGTCCCAGCTGCTCCACTTTTGATCCAGCTCCCTGCTAATGGCCTGAAAGAGCAGCAAAAGATAGCCCAAGTGTTTGGAGCTTGCCATCAACATGGGAGACATGGCTGGCCCTGGCCATTAAAGGCACCTGGGGAATGAACTAGCAGGTGAAAGATTCTCTCTCTCTCTCTCTCTCTCTCTTTCTCTCTCTCTCCTTCATTCCCCTTCCTCTCTCCCTCCCTCTCCATCTCTGCAGTTCTGACTTTAAAAATAAATAAATCTAATGCTACCGCCTGCAATGTAGAAATCCCATATGGGTGCAAGTTTGTGTCCCAACTGTTCCACTTCTGGTCCAGCTCCCTGTGAGTAGCCTGGGAAAAGCAATGGAAGATGGCCTAAGTGCATGACTGCCAGCACATGGGAGACCCAGATGGAGCTCCTGGCTTCTGCCTGGCCCAGCGCTAGCCGCTACAGCCATCTGAGGAGTGAAGTAGCAGATGGAGGGTCCTCTCTGTCACCGTGTCTCTCCCGGTCTCTCTGTAATTCTTTCAAATAAATAAATCTTAAATATAAATAAATAAATAAATAAATATATATATATATATATACACACACACACACACACACACACACACACATATAAAAAGAATTGGGGCATTCATTATAATTCCTGAAGATCAGTTCTTATCTGTTTCACCTACTATCCCACCTCACTTTTCCACCCCTAATGTTGTTAACTCCTCAGATAGTTTAGGTACTCAGCCCTCTTTGCTTCTTTCCAGTGGAAGCTCTAACAGTGTTTTGGCTTCATGAGGTCTATACATATAAGATAAGGGAAAAGATTTCTAAAGATTTTTTTTTCTTTTTCACTGCATTGGCAGTGAAAATCTGAGCAAATGAAGACTCTAAGGTGGATATGTCAACCAGTGGATTCTGCAGCGATTTCATCGTGCTTGGAATGGCGAAATTGGCAGCAATTCAGAACTGTTGAATTATCAAAACCACTTGAGCAGGACCCTAGGAGCATGCCCCACATCGGGGACCTGGAATGGGTGGGAGGCTTGGTGGGGTTTCTCCCTTTACCCCAGATACAGAAAAATAATAATAATGAGGAGGAGGGGGATGTAGAAACAATAGTCTTACCCACTTTCCTACAGCCCTTGACCCTTTGTAAAGATTGTCAAAACTAAAAAAAAAAATTAAAAAAAATAAAATAAAACCCAAAGAAATATTTAATGAACGGAGGGAAAATAATTAGCAAGAGGTAATGTTTCAAACTCTTATATCCAGGGGCTCAGTCCACAGTGAAGTCAGATTCCCACCCAAGTACGTCAGGCACTTACTGCACGGAGATTTTCTCATGGGCGTCTGCTATGAACATGCTGCCCACCTGTGGAGAAAACGGGCATTGCAGACCTACAGCACAGAGCAGGAGGTGCTCCTGTGCCTTTCATCACTGCTTCCGGCACAGGAACTGTTAATTCTGCCCCACCAACCTTATACCAAAAACTACCCTGTGAAAGTCTTTACAAGACTCACAGAGTAATGAAGAAAATCAGAAGAACCCTACTAATTCAACTTCCCTTGAAGGGCCATAAGCAAAAATCCCAGTACTTTTCATCCAGTTTTCACTTCAGTTTGAAGTTCCCTCACTCTAATGATAAGCAAGCTCAATGAGCACATCCTCACTGCTCTGCATCTCTCTTGGAAGTCACTTACTTGTGGTTGGGAGTTAACTCAGGAAGAATGCCACAGAAAACAGACAGCTGTCTGCAGGGGTATACTACGGTCTCAGACCACAGAGGTCTATCTCTTCCCTTTAGATTACAAAAACCTTACTTTGTATCCTTATCCAAGTAAGCAAATTAGTAAGTGGATATGCCACTTTTTAACATGTGTGGTATCAGAACAATCAAGGAAGGTGCTCTCCTTCCTAAAAAATATCTTTTCCGGGCCCGGCGGTGTGGCCTAGCGGCTAAAGTCCTTGCCTTGAAAGCCCCAGGATCCCATATGGGCGCCGGTTCTAATCCCGGCAGCTCCACTTCCCATCCAGCCCCCTGCTTGTGGCCTGGGAAAGCAGTCGAGGACGGCCCAATGCATTGGGACACGGCACCCGCGTGGGAGACCAGGAAGAGGTTCCAGGTTCCCGGCTTCGGATCGGCACACATCGGCCCGTTGCGGCTCACTTTGGGAGCGAATCATCGAACGGAAGATCTTCCTCTCTGTCTCTCCTCCTCTCTGTATATCTGGCTGTAATAAAATGAATAAATCTTTTTTTTAAAAAAAAAATATCTTTTCCACTGCTCACTGATGCCCAAAGTTATGCAACAGAAGCTTTACTGGTCTGATAAACCTTTTCTCCGGTAGCAATATAATTCTAACTCATTTAACGAAGCATCAATACAAAACTCATACTTCTCTAGCCTCAGAAAAACTACACCGGATATGGTTCAGGGTTAAAATTAACCAGGTCGTTTCCTGGGAGTGAGCTCTAAGAACTGAAAAAAGCATGATATATGGGGGATAAAAACTGCTAGGGAGAGTTGGGGCTGTCTCTTGCGATAAATTCAAAAGCTCTCCTGACCTAAGGCACATAATTTGGTCACTATTGTCCAAGAAGACATCTTAGATTCTTCTGCCTAGATTCTAGGACTTCTCAGATTTTTCTCTTAAAAACTAGTTAGGGGGAGGGAGGAGTGGCACCATGGCATACTAATCTAAGTCTTCACCTGCAGTGCCAGCATCTCATACTGGCACTGGTTCAAGTCCTAGCTGCTTCACTTCTGATCCTGTCCCCTGAAAATGGCCTAGGGACGCACCAGAAATGGCCCAAGACCTTGGGTCCTGACACCCACACAGGAGACTCAGAAGAAGCTCCAGGTTCCTGGTTTCAGACCAGCCCAGCTCAAGCAGCTGTGACCACTTGGGGAGCAAACCAACAGATGGAAGATCTGTCTCTCCTCTCAGTAATTCTGCCTTTGAAATAAAAACAAATACATCTCTGAAAAAAATATTAGTCATTGGGGCTGGTGCATAGTGCATTATGCTGCTGCCTGTATGACTAGCATCCTAAGAGTACCAGTTTGTGTACCAGCAGTTCCACTTCTCATCCAGCTCCCTGCTAAGGTACCTGGGAAAGCAACAGCGAATGGCCCAAGTCCCTGGACTCCTGCCACCCAAGTGGAAGACCCAGAAGATGCTCCTGACCCCTGGCTTGGCCTGGTCCAGCCCTGAATCACTTTGTTCTGGAGGAGTGACTCCTAGATGGAAGATTTCTCTCAATCTCACTCTCTTCTCTGTCTCCTCTCTCAGTAACTCTGACTAGTGAATAGTAAATCTTACTAATTTTAAATCTTACTAATACTAAATCTTACTTACTAATGAACAGTAAATCTTAAAAAAAAAAAAAAAAAAGTCCACAGCATCAGGCCCAAAATGCTAAAACTTTCAATGTAGAAAATCTTCAACCTTGCCCTGTAGTCTTGTCAACTGAACCAATAACCTTTCTAACCCTTGGCCTTCTCAGCCCAGACCTTAAGTGTTTGGAAGAATGGCTTAGAGGCACTTGAACAAGCCCTAGACTCCAAGACCAACTACTGGGGATCAAATGGCCATAGCATACAGCAAAGGAACCCACAGGTTCTTTTGGATTCAAGCTTAACCCCTCCCATTCTGGGTTCCACAGGCTCAGTGCTTGAAAAAGCAAAAGCCTGGCTTAACAGAACTTCTCTTCATTCTTTAATTGATTCAGTAACTTGAAGAAACAAATCAGCCCCACAGAAATCAAAACTTTCCTTTCCCCCATCTCATTTGGCTTTGGCATTTACTAGAGGAGATTCAGTGTCCATTACATCATGAGGGAAGAATCTTCCTCCCCTCATCCTGCCTTGTCCCCACCAGTTGAACTTCCAAACCCTGATGCACCTGCCCCAGCAGACCTCACTCATTTCAGAGCAAGAAGGGGAAAAGAAAAGAAACAGGTGGGACTTACCATGTTTGTTAAAGCAGAGAAGAAACCACTCTGGTGCTCTTCTTCCTTATCTTTATACTGCCTGAAAAAAAAAGAACTAAATTCAACTTGAGGATTACTTATCAAGTTTTTGTCCTTAATATTCCAGGTAATCAGAGCAAGGGAGTCTCAAAAGTCCCTGACTCCAGAAAATAATATTCTGACCATGCATGGTTATACCTGTATAACACACTAACTGAACGAGCCTATTTATAGATGGAAAATTGGTGTAAGTGTTATGCAATATCTGCAGTGAAATACCAATCAGAAACCACTTCACTGCTTACACTGAAGTTGAACACTAACCTGGTAGTTCTACTCCCTCGGTTTTTTTTTTTTTTTTTAAAGATTCCCTCGGTTTTTAAAACAATTGTGCTAAAGCCATCAAGCCAAGCTAGAGCAAACACGGTGGCTCACAGCTATACTCCTAAAGACTTAGACTGGGCAAGAGAACTCCACCCAAGAACTCCAACGAACCAGTTCCCTACTCAACCAATTCAACTGAAAATTAAACCCTTCCCAGTATACACTGTACAGAGCTGAGAGCCTTCCTCCAACAGGAGGTGGAACTTTACTGGAGGGAGGAAAGGCTGGCTTGTTTGGAACCTTGTTGTGTAGTTCCCGCTGGTGGATAGCTTCTTCTTCGAAGTTGCCAAGGCAAATGGAAGGAGTCAAGACTGAGAACAATGATCATATTAATTTGAAGGTGGCGAGGTAGGATGGTTCTGTCATGCAATTTAAAATTAAAAGGCATATACCACTTAGTAAACCAATGAAAGCTTATTGCGAACCACAGGGTTTGTCAATGTGGCAGATTAGATTCCGATTTGATGGACAGCCAATCAACGAATCAGATACACCTGCACAGTTGGAAATGGAGGATGAAGATACAACTGATGTGTTCCAGCAGCAGACAGGAGGTGTCTACTAACGGGAACCTGCTGCTTTCCTCCACAACTTTTCTCACAGACCAAGAATACATTGTCAATTAGAAACGGCAACTGGGTTCCATCATCTGACTACTGCAGTATAGTTTCTCTATTCTTTCATTGTCCGCTTGCCCCATTCCTTTATTGTACATAAAGTAACTGGTGTATGTGCACAAGCATATTGCATTTTTTCTTTCTTTTTTTCTTACTAAATGGCTAATGGTATGTTTTGATTGACATCAGATGGAGATGGAATGGGGAAATATACTGGTTCTGTGACAATGCCCGTTCTCCATTAGTGGCATACTCATTCAGCTCTTATCTTTATATTCCAGTAAGTTATTTTGCTCCACTGCTTTAACAAAAACCCAACAACATAAAAATCCTTGCATACTTTGATTGGAGAATTTTAATGTTTTTCTTTTATCATTGTAAAATCAAGGACAATTTTATAACTTTTTTGTACATAGCTGTTACATGTAGGGCTACATGTCTTAAGTAGTGGTAAATTACTCTTAAAAAAAATGAATCCTAGATAGTTTTCCCCTTCAAGTCAAGCATCCTGTTGTTTAAATAAACTTCTTCTTGTTTAAAAAAAAAAAGTTAAACCCTTCCCTTCAGAAAAGATGGACATACCTGTTGTATTCAGATAAAGCCTGAGCAATCACAAGTCCCATCCCCTGGAAGAGAAAAGGTAGCACAGGTGAGGATAAGCAAGCAGTTTTTGGGGGGCTGGTGGGGAGATGCTGTGATTGAGCCATGGAGAACACAATTTACACGTCCACGGTTTAAGTCCAAGAATTGCTGCCTAGAAGTTGGCAACAAGCATGGAAATTCTGAGGGACATGGTCAAAGTATCAAAAGGAACTTCTTTGGGAAGATTTTTCTCATCAAATTATCTTACTTAACGGTCCTGTATACAATTAAAATTCAATAACAAAGGCAAAGGAGACCAACTCAGATTACTGGTGATTTTACAAGGATCATTTTCATCGCAAAAGGAAAGACCTGAGTTAAAATCTTGAAACAAAAAAGCCCTCTTCTGTCTCCAAATCAGCCACAAAAACAGCTGGTGAGTCTCACGCTAAATGAAAGCACAGAGTCCACAGGAAACAGAAAGTGTGAAGGGAAGAAGCATCAATACAAGCTATGGTGACTTCTCAACGCTCCCCGGAACTGGGAAGCACATAGCCCGAAGATCACCGAAGGCCACCAGGATGAATAATGCATGCCTTTTCCTCCAAAGTAAAATCAGAAGAGAAGAGGAGGTAGTATATAAAAGGGGAAAAGCCAGACAGCCATCTTATTCCCCTCTATATCCAGAGATCGTGTGTTACATCCCAAACATTCAAGAAAATATATAGCAGAAATATATCATTCTGGTATGTTTCAGCTTCACCAAGTTGGCTATTAATACTGCCTAGCTAGTTCTACAAGGTCTTTGCAATCATTTAGTCAACTAAGTTTTCTTATTCTTGGAATATGGAACTTAGTGACTTTATAGAAAAAAATCAAACTCAGCAGACTACAACATGAAATAACACCAACTACTTCCATGATTAGCAAGCAAATGCACCCCTCAAGCCTTCCTAGACTGACGGAAAGAATTCAGTAAGACAGTTGCACTTATGCTCTTAAAAGAAATATCAACTCACTCTTTGTAGCCCAGTAAAATCAACACAATAGCTCTGGGCTCTCTGTTCTAAATGTCCAGTGAAAGTCAAACCAATGAGCATAGGTAAGCATTGGCAAACCTCCTGTGTCCAGATACTCACATTAAGTGTGGCCTCATCATCCACAATAGACAGCTTCACAATATAAGGATTCACAGACTGTTAAACAAAAGAAGAAAGTCAAGAAAGAAAGTCCATGAGGTATTTAACAAAGTATTAACAAAAATGCTTCTAGATGGCCCTTTGTTTATAGCGAAGCTCCTGATACCAGATGAAATCTCTCCTGAGTACTCCCCGCCATTTTCTCTCTCATGTCCAGTAAATCTTGATGTGTATGGGCATTCACCAGTTCACATCACACACACACACACACATCCCTAGTTCGGTTCTATCTGTATCTCCACGAAGCTGAATGAGCTCAGGCCTGTATCTACCTGTCTTCCCATCTTTCCCTCTTACTTGTTTCAAAAAGTAAGTAAACACTCCCTAAAACTCACTTTGTGCTACCCTACCAAGCCCACAGGGGGGACTATCTTTTGGGAGACATAAAGGCTGCTTTGCCATCAGGCACACATTTATAAGTTGCTAACTTACATTCTCATCCCAAAGGCTCCCTAACCATTCCACAAACTATATGCAAGGACTGATTCACCCACCCATAAAATAAAGCCACCTTGGGGGTGGAAAGAGGCAGCTGCCTAACAGCCAGAGAGGCCATTTATGGAAATCTAATGCCCACATAACACTGCAGGGGGAATGGGAAAAAAAAGATGTAATTACCTAAACAACAATCTGGTCAGGACCCTGGGATTTAATGATTGTCCCATCTCCGACAGTGGAAGATTCCGTGAATTTTTCCAGACCCGTTCTCAGCTGGGTAGCATATGGAAATGGACATATATTCTAAACTCATTAAGTAACTGGATCATCTTTTACAAGTGGGATGAGAACCAATGACCTACTACTCACCTTGAAAGCATCATACCCAAAGGATGTGAGGAAAGATCCCATATGAGATCAGGCACCAATTCTAACCCAAGGGAGGGAAGAAACAATAGTTCTCAAATTGGCAGTTTTACAACTACCAGGAAAACCCATTACTAAGAAACTAGAAAACTTAACTGAAAGGGTAGCCCCCCACATAGACTTCATTTAATCAAGTTTCTGAGGGCCCCTTTTGCATGTCAATGGAGAACAGAAGAGACAGACTTGCATTTTTAATAACCCAAACATGTATAATTTATACCCTCTACTCAATGAGACAGAACCCACTCTGCTTGTTCCTAGATTTGACAGTCAAAGTTCTCAACACGTTCCTATAACCCACAGTCAAATTGTGCTTATGCTACAAGCTGCAGACAAGACCCAATGAAGCAGTTCCTTGGAAGAGAGCATCAGCAGTCAGTTAACCCAGAGATGTCACCAGAATGAGAGCAGCACGGGGAAAAGACATCCACAATCTCTTGGCATAATTCTGGAAAGTCACTCATCTTCTCAAAGGTAGACCATAATATAGCTCATCCTGATGACTAATACCAGAATACACTTCAGCAGACAATTAGAAAGTTAAGGGGTTAAAAGCAGAGGTTTGCGCTCTAGCTCCTCTATTTATTGTGACAAGTTGGGCAGCTTAATGAAAATGAGTTTCAATTTCCACATCTGTAAAATGGTGATACTTTCTTCCTTTTCATTAAGCTTAAGGCCTAAATGAAATGAAACACATAAACTACACCTGACAAAGGCTCACTGACAGAGAGAGGAAGAGAGAGAGTCATGTAACAATTCTGCAGTTTCTGGGAAATTGAGTAGGTGGGGTCTGAGTCACTATATTCACATTTGACCAACCTGGAAGGCTAAATCTTCCTGCTGTGACAACTTCTATGCCACTGGACAACTCTACACATTAGTGTTGGCCACTATTTAAAACTAAAAGCAATCTACTTCATACCTACAAGACAAAATTATTATAAATGTGGAAAGCCTTTACTGGATCACTTATCTTTGTTTGCTCTTTTAAGCTGTGCTTTTTCTCTTTTTCATTGCTTCTCAAGACTTCTCTATCTGCTTAGATGAAATGACTAAAATGTAGCGCATTATCTGAAGAGGAAGAACTATTCATTAACTACATAAGAGAAATAAGCCAATCCCAAAAGGTTAGATACCACATGTTTGCCTTAATTTAAGATGATATGATGTTATGTATAACAAGTTATGCATGTTATGTTATATGTTGTGCATAAACTAAAATTGAAATGTCAATGAGGGGGTCACAGAAGGTGGTTAAAAACTCGCATTTATTTGTAACATATTGGTTACTCAATACTATGCCAATTAATTTCATAATGATGTAAATTGTTGCTGATGGTATGTTGGAGCTTTTAATTGATCGGGATGATACTCTGCTGGCTCTGCCTTCAGACCAGAGAGGGTCTCCCTAGGAAGCCGTTGAACTTGACTGGACAATAAGATGCTGGACTCTATGTTTGGTATATGCTTGCAAAGAGGGAATCTCAACTGAACTTGAACTGTGGTTATGCAACAAGGTGGAGGAATCCACCACGGGGGGAGGGTTTGGGGAGGGGTGGGGAGAATGATAGGGAGAATCCCAGTACCTATGAAACTGTGTCACATAATATAATGTAACTAATGAATAAATTTTTTAAAAAAGTACAAGGCAAAAAGTGATAAAAAAAGAAAATAGTGACCAGAAAAAAAAAAAGATTTATTTATTTTATTGCAAAGGTAGATGTACAGAGAGGAGGGGGAGACAGAGAGGAACATCTTCCGTCCGATGATTCACTCCCCAAGTGAGCGCAATGGCTGGTGCTGTGCCTATCCAAAGCCAGGAGCCAAGAACTTCTTTCAGGTCTCCCACGCGGGTGCAGGGTCCCAAGGCTTTGGGCCGTCCTCGACTGCTTTCCCAGGCCACAAGCAGGGAGCTGGATGGGAAGTGGAGCTGCCGGGATTAGAACCGGCACCCATTTGGGATCCCGGCACATTCAAGGTGAGGACCTTAACCATTACGCTATCGTGCTGGGCCCAACATAACATTTTTTTCAGCATTTTCTAAAGATTTATTCTATTTGTTTGAAAATCACAGTTTCAGAAGAGAGATCCGTCCACTGCTTCACTCCACAGATGGGCACAATGGCTTTGGCTGGGCCAGGCCAAAGCCAGGAGCTTCTTTCAGGTCTCTCGCATGGGTGCAGGGGTCCAGGTACTTGAGCCACCTTTTGCGGTTTTCCAAGGTGGATTACCCAAGAGCTGGATTGGAAGTACAGCAGCCAGGACTTGAACCAGTGCCCATACAGGATGCTGTCATTGCAGGTGGTAGTTTTATCCTCTACACTATGGTGCTAACTCAAATTGTTTCTAATGCTTAAGTTCAATACATCATTTGCACGCTTTGTGCTTAGCTAGACACCCACCCTCTCTAGAGCCTCTGCCCGTTTCTGGGAATTATAAACTTTCCCCATTGATCACGGACTCAATATGGAGGTAGTTAACCCTTGAACACTTCCCATACTAGTTTGCACAGAATTCCACCACCTTTTGGGTTTTTACTATGTATAACTGAAATTCCTCATGTTCCTACCAAAAAACTTCTTGCTTATGGTCACTAGGCTTCCTTAATGGTTTCTGGGGGATGACTTATATCAAAAGCTGCAAAATCCACATAAATTACGCTTGTCAGCTCACCCTTACCCACTGTATTAATTCTTCTGAGGGCTTCTGACAGACTAGAGATGCATGCCTCACTCCAGATATATAATTTTCTCCAGTTCCTTGGCCATGTTCAATTTTTCAGGTTGACATTTCAGAGAGCCCTACTGAGCTAAACAAGGGTTCAATTCACATTTACAGAACCCAAGTTATTGCCTCCAACTGGCCTACTTCCAGCTGAATGCTCCAAAAAAATTCATTACTGATGATGGCGCTTTCCTGTCACATATAACTCAACTCTCTTAAACTATCCTCAGCATTTTTCCTCAGCTATTTTTCTAGCTGTTGTAGTAAGGCCCCAGAGGCTATTATACATGACAGATTATAATGGCTATCCTGCCAGCCTCCTCCAGATCACCAGTAAAACAGGTGTTAGTGATAAATTACATATTTATTAGCTCTATACACCATTCATCAATTTCTCCCAATCAAAGTGATCAACTCAGGACAGCAGTGTGGTAGAGTGGGCAAAGCTGCTGCCTTGGAAACACTGGCATCCTAAATGAGCATGAGCCTCAGCCCTGACTACTCCACTTCCAATCCGGCTCCCTGCTAATAGCCTGGGAAAGCACTGGAAGACGACCCAAGTGTTTGGGTCCCCTCTACTTTTGTGGGAAAGCCAAAAGAAACTTCTGGCTTTAGCCTTACCTAGTCCTGGCCACTGACATCATCTGGGGAGTAAAACAGCAGATAAAATGTATTTCTCTCTGTCTCTCCCCTCCTCTTTCTAATTCTGACTTTCAAATAAATAAATCCCTTTAAAAAAAAAAAAAGAAAATTACCAACTCCCGGTATTTGTAGCACATTAATACTGTTTTTCATATTCCAATCTCTCCTTGAGTGTCCCTTTCTCACAGCCTTTCTTTCTTCCATATCTTGCCCAAGAATAAGCTCCAGATTCCGTGTTATTCCTCACCATCAACTTGGCCAAACAAGGCCATGCTAGGAACTGCACCAAATATCAGTAAGTAAAGCTCCAGGAGCTCAGAAAAGAAAATCCTTTGCTCAGCTAACCCACTTCTCAAAGCACTGACACTCCACTCACCAAATGAAGAAAGTCAGGTTGTCTCCATGCAATGCCTCACTTCTGAGCTCACTAAACTACTGATAGTACCCAGAATTCAGTGCCAAATGTTTCCCATGCCTTGATGCGATCCTCCAATAAGCTCATGGTCTACCCTTCTTTTACATTTTTTTTAATCTTTTATTTTCTTGTCAATATTATTTACATAGATGAAAGTGAAGCAAGTCCATGTGGGCCTCTGATCAAGATGAGGAGGTGGGCTTGGCAGCGTGGCCTAGTGGCTAGGGTCCTCGCCCTGATCCCATATGGCCGCTGGTTCTTGTCCCGGCAGCTCTACTTCCTTTATGTCTCTCCTCCTCTCAGTATATCTGACTTTGTAATAAAAATAAAATAAATCTTTAAAAAAAAAAAAAGATGAGGAGGTTCAGGTACAGAGGAAGGTGGGTGGGACAAAAGCTCATTTTTCTTTCTCCTATGTCTGCAGGGGCCATTTCCTTCATTTTTTGAGGGGAATCAAATACATATGCTAGGGGTCAACACCATAATGTAGAAAGCTAGGCCTCTACATGAGCACTGGTTTGTGTCCCAGCTGCTCCACTTCTGAACCAGCCCCCTGCTTAGGGCCTGGGAAAGCAAAGGAGAATGGCCCGAGATCTTAGGTCCTTGTACCCATACAGGAGACCTGAAAGAGGCTCCTGGATCCCAGCTTTGGCCTTTGCAACTTTTTGGGGAGTGAACCAGTGAATACATGATCTCTTTGTCTTCCTCCCTCTGTAAAATCTGCCTTTCAAAATCAAAACCCTATTTTTCAAAATAAATGCATCAGGTGTTTGGTTTCCAATTCTACTATTCATCATACTCAAACAGGGATCTTAAAAAAGATAACAAAACAGGAGCAACCATTTGGCACAGGTTACATACCAAATGTGCCAAGACTGAGTCTTAGTTCTAGTTTTGTTCCTGTTGTCTGCTGATGAGCAACCTAGGAAGCAGCTGGTGATGTTTGAGTATTTGGGTCTCTGCAATTCAATGCAGAAAACCAGATTGGGCTTCAAACTCCTAGCTCTATCCTGGTCCAACCTGGGCCCCTACACGCATTCGAACAGTGAAACACCAGATGAAAGGGGTGTGTGTGTGTGTGTGTGTGTGTGTGTGTGTGTGTGTCTGCCTTGTAAATAAAACTGAATGAAAACTTCGGCAACTTTTAGTAAAAAATTCTAATGAAAGAGATTCTTATCCCTATCTCTGCCAAAAGATTCTCATTCAGTATGGTGTGTCCAGAGTTAAAAGCTGAGACTATTTTTTTTTCATTTATTTATTTATTTATTTGAGAGGCAGAGAAACAGAGACAGAAATAGAAATTCCCCTATCTGCTCCTTCACTCCAAAGTGCCTAAAACAGACAGAGCTGGTGCTAGCAAAAGCCAGGAGCTTGGAATGCAATCTGAGTCTCCTACGTGGGTGTTAGGGATTCCATGATGCCTTGCATTATCAAGAAACTGGAATTGGGAGCATCAGTGGGACTTAAACACATACATCACACTACATGAGGCAGACACTGCAAGTCACACCCTAGCTGCTGTGCCAAATGCCCAACCCAAGAATTTCTGCTTTTTAAGTACTTTCTAGGTAATTCTAACAAGCTAGGTTTGGGAACATGACATTAATGGGTACGACTTCCTTTGTTTAGCCAAAAGCTGTTCTACAGGATTCCATTCAGTAATGCTACATCCTCACTGCACTATGCATTCTGGAAAGGACTGTAAGAATTTGGTTTATAAGGCCCAGCACAGTGGCCTAGTGGCTAAAGTCCTTGCCATGAACGTGCCAGGATCCCATGTGGGCGCTGGTTCTGGTCCCGGAGGCCTTGCTTCCCATCCAGCTCCCTGCTTGTGGCCTGGGAAAACAGTGGAGGACAGCCCAAAGCCTTGGGACCCTGCACTCCCATGGGATACCCAGAAGTAGCTCCTGGCTTCTGGCTGTGGATTGGCTCAGTTCCAACTGTTGTGGCCACTTGGTGAATCATCGGTCAGAAGATCTTCCCCTCTGTCTCTCCTCCTCTCTGTATATCTGCCTTTCCAATAAAAATAAAACAAATCTTTTAAAAAAACTTTTTATCATTTGCTAAGAACATGTCTTGTAAATTAAACAAGATATGTTTAATTTCGGAGTCGCCTTGGGCAGGAAGATTATACAAAGCAACAACTTTCCACTGAGGAGTCTCCTTACCTCATATTTCCTATAATTCACCAACAAAGCCAAGAGGACAACAGCATCATACCCATGCTCTCTACGACTTGGAGGGTGGGAAAGGATCTGTAAGAAAAACCAGAAATACATGAATTCTAATTCCTGGCTCTTAGGAAAAACAGACCAAGAAAATCTGAGGAGGTAATATAGCCATCAGAAAAAACATTAACAAGAAAATTGCCTTACCTGTAAAATTGCTTCAAATATGCTGTTGATCATTACATATTCCAAGATAGTGTTCTGGCTGATGTTATCTGTCACCTGGAAGCAATAAACAGGCCTTTTAAAGTCTGTGCTAAGTAAGGCACTCTGATTATCTCATGTATATCTCCTCCCATAGCATCTAAGAGAAACAGAAATATTTAGAAGAAACTACCAGGGCCCAGTCCGGAAGCCTAGTGGCTAAAGTCCTCGCCTTGCACATGCCAGGATCTGATTTGGATACCGTTTCTAATCCTGGTGGCCCTGCTTCCCATCCAGCTCCCTGTTTGTGGCCTGGGAAAGCAGTCAAGGAAGGCCCAAAGCCTTGGGACCCTGCATTGGCATGGGATACCTGAAAGAGGCTCCTGGCTCCTGGCTTCAGATCAGCTCAGCTCTAGCCAATGTGGCCACTTGGGGAGTGAATCAATGGACGAAGATTTTCCTCTCTGTCTCTCCTCTCTGTATGTCTGCCTTTCCAATAAAATTAAATAAACCTTAAAAAAAAAAAAAAAAAGAACAAACTACCAGTACTTAGCAAAACTTTCATAAGTACCCCGAAGGCACCAAACATTGAATAAAAAATCAACAAATTAAAATTTCCCTCGCCTTGAGGTTGAGACATGGCTTGGGATACTGGCATCTTCTGTCAGAGTGCCTGGGTGGAGGTTCTGGCTCCATCCACATTTCTAGCTCCTAATGCATGACCTGCAAGGAGGCTGCAACTGCTCCGGTACTTGAGTTCCACCCATTCAAGCCAGAGGTCTGGATTAACTTCCTGGCTCCAGGCTTCCAGCTCCAGCGTGGCCCAGCTATTTGTGAGCATTTGGGAAGTGAAACAGCAGATCAGTATCTCTATTTCTGTGCCCCGCACTTTTCTCTTCTCACATTAAGCTAATAAATTTTTCGAAATTAAAAAACAAAAAAAGAAAACCTTCCTAAAACTTTGAACTTGCTCTCACTTTGATGTCGTCACACAGCATTTACTTCACAATTTCTTGGGTTCCATTCCTCAGATAGGTACCAATTTCTAAATCAATCCAGCAGTCTTCAAGAAGCAGTACGGTAAAGGAACCACAAGAAGTAAATGCACAATATTTGACCCTACTCCCACTAGAAAGTAGAAAGTACAGGCCAGCCAACCCCCTGTTATGAAACCAAAGCCTGAACAAAAATATTCACAAATAAAACCATTTCCAAATGAGACTTATGAGAAGGACCAATCTGACAACCCTGAAGACAACATTTTGGCATGGTCCCAAAGTGACAAACAGCAAGTAACCTGAAGGCTGAAAAAGCCAGCAGTCATTCCCAAGAGCCACTTGGAGAATATCAAGTCCACACAACACCATTGTATACATTCAGAAACAAAGGGTTGATGCAATATCATAATCAAGAGCTTTTTTTTTCTTTTTTTCTTTTTTTCTTTTTTTTTCTCTTCTCCCTTCTAACTAGGGGTTCAAGTATTTGAATAAGCTAGGCACTGCTGTCAGTTAACAACCTTAGTAAACATACAGAGAGGTCACTTACAGTCACTAAGCAAAGGAGAAGTTTCAGACATAAACTCTTTAGACTTTCAGAACCTTCTGCACAAAGCAATGAATCCAAATTCTCCATCAGGTTCTGGAAAAGAGAATCATTAAGCATTGAAACATAGCAGAAACACCTACGTTCTCATCCAACTCTCAGGTATTTTACACAAGGCAATGTAAATAACAAGGAAGCAACCACATCATTTCTGTAGGACTCAGCCCTGAAAGATTAGACAAAAAAAAAGATGACGCTAAAGTCTAAAAAGTTTGGAAAAAGTAATTTAGAACAAGCACACAGCCCGTTGGCAGATCCAAGCACCAGAATAAGTGTGGGTCGGGCCAGGTTTGGTCAGAACACATGCCAGCACACATTACGGCTGGGACTTGGGGCCTGCCAGGCTCAACTAGGCTGTAACCCTCACCAGTGTCAGCTGGAATTGAGAGTGGGCCAAGTTGGCCCAGGCTACAGCATCCACTGGCAAATGCCGAGGCAAGGAAGGCCATGCCAGACTGGGCCATAACACCCAACCAGCACAAGTGAGAACCAAGGAGGGAGGGGCAAAGCTGGTAGGGAGAAAGTGGAGGGCCCCCTGCTGGATCACCAATCCCACTGGAGAGCATGAGTTGGGATGGGGGCAGACCAGACCAGGAAGGGCTATAACACCTGAAGGCCTCATGTGAGCTAGATCGCGAAAAGCCAGGCTGGGTTGACTGTTTCAACTTGTGCAAGCATAAATCAGAGTGGGTGAGGGTTGGTGAGGCTTTGACACAGCATCAACTGGCAGATGTTGGCACTGGGGGTTAATTCTGTCAAGCCAAACTGCAGAAATACCTGGTAAGTGCATGATCTGGGAGTGGGAGTGGACCCAGTAGGGAAATAGTGGGCACCTCCCTCTTGTGTTACCATTCCTACTGGAGAGCATGAAAACCAGAACTGCAGCAGGTGTGGCCAGACAGAACGGCACCCGCCAGAATATGTGTGGACTGAATAGTAGGGTTGGTTGGGTTGAACTAGGCTTCAATGCCCACTGACATGCGTGAGAGCTGAATGAGATGTGGGACAGACTGGACAAGTCTGCTGTACATACTGGCAAGCACGGGAACCAGGGCAGGGGGCAGGCCTGGTGGGGGTTATTGCGGTTCGTTCCATCTAGGAAGCAGCTCCCACTGGTATGTGTAAGGGCCAAGTGTGTGGTGGGCAGGAGAATCAGGCTGGACTGCAACACCCCTTGGTTCTTGTGGAAGACAGGGCTGGAAACAGAACTGACCCAGCAATTGCAATGATCAGCATGTACATAGGCTGACTGAGGGGACGCACTGTGCTGGACCTTGTACAGGCAAGCACACACAAGAATCAGGTCTGGGATCACTTCAGACGAAGTTTCTCTGGAGATCCTTCCAACTGGACTGCTGGACTCAGAACCCCAACCATGAAAGAACTGCAGCTTCCACGGTCTGACCATGGAATGCATGTGTCAAAGCTGAGCCTCCTTAGAAGCACAGACGGAGCAGTGGACAGCATATCCAGGTACACATGGAGGATATGGCAGTACATTAGAACCTGCAGAGGACACCTGGTACCACAACAGAAGACAGAGGACACAGGACAGACCAAATCTATCAAGTACCCCAGCCAAGCGTTGTCAGTGAAAATCTGGGCAAACAGAGACTCTAAGGTGTACTATGTCAGCCAGTAGATTCTGGAGAGATTTCATCATGCTTGGAATCGCGAGACTGGCAACAATTCAGAACTGTTGAACTATCAAAACCACTTTAGTGCCCTCAGAGCACACCCCACTTGAAATGAAAAAAGAGAGTGCCTGATGCAAGGCCAAGCTGAAGGTTCAGAAAAACCTTTAGCTCAACTCAAAAAAAAAAAAAAAATATATATATATATATATATATATACACTCTGTTAAACAGTGTGACTTGAAAGGATGTGAGAAAAATAAAGACTATGATTTTATTCTCAAAGTGCTTTTATTATAACAGGAAGAAAATTAAGCAGTTTTTTTTAAAAAAAAAAAAGATTTACATTATTTTTATTGGAAAGTCAGATACACAGAGAAGAGGAGACAGAGAGAGATTTTCCGTCCAGTGGTTCACTCCCCAAGTAACTGTAACGGCCAGAGCAGTGCCAATCTGAGACCAGGAGCCCAGAGCCTCTTCCAGGTCTCCCACACGGGTGCAGGGTCCCAAGGCTTTTGGGCCATCCTTTACTGCTTTCCCAGGCCACAAGCAAGGAGCTGGACGGGACGTCGGGCAGCCAGGATCAGAACCGGAGCCATATGGGATCCCAATATGTGCAAGGTGAGGACTTTAGCCACTAGGTTTCCGGGTCGGGCCCGAAAAATAAGCAGGTTTGATTCACTGATTACTACAACACAAATATAAACAGAAGAAAATCAGTTCAAAAACCACATGTTTCCGGGTAGCTCAGGGGTGAGTTATAATTTGAAAAATCAGTAGGAATAAAACTTGCAAAGCTAGGGAAGATGTTCAGCCTTGCAGTTAGGATGTGGGCTATGCCTGAATTCCACCTTGACAGGGCTGGATTTGATTCTTGACTTTAGTTCCTAAATCCAGCTTCCTACTGGTGAAGACTAAAGGAGGCAGTGGTGTCAACTCCAGGGTGAATTGCCTCCACCTACACAGTGAGTTTCCAACTCCATTTTGATCCCTCACTGCTGCAGATATCTGAGGACTAGGCCAAAAGACTAAGGCTGTTTCTAAGTTGTGTCTGCCTCCATCTGCATCACCACCTCACCACTAGGTCTACCAAATTGTAAAAAATAAATAAATACATTTCAAAAAGTTGAGGAGGAAAGCAATTCTACACAGGTATTGCATGAACAAAGATACATGAAAGGGATCAGTGCTATGGCACAAGTAAAGCTGCCACCTGCAACACCCACATCCCCTATAGGCTCTGGTTTGTGAAACAACGGCTCCATTTCTGATCCAGCTCCCTGCTAATTTCACACAAAGCAGAGGAAGATGGCCCAAATGCTTGGGATCTTACACAACATTCTTAAATGTTCTTAAAAATGTATGGTTATGGGCCCGGCATGAGGCCTGGTGGTCAGATCCTTGCCTTGCATGTGCTGGGATCTGACATGGATGCCAGTTTATGTCCTGGCTGCTCCACTTCCCATTCAGCTCCCTGCTTGGGACCTGGGAAACCAGCAGGGGATGGCCCAAGGCCTTGCGACCCTGTACCCACATGAGAGACCTGGAAGAAGCTCCTGGCTCCTGGCTTCTTCAAATTATTTTTGAAGTTATTTATTTAAAAGGAAGAGCAGGGCCTGGCATGGTGGCCTAGCAGCTAAAGTCCTCACTTTGAATGTGCCAGGATCCCATATGGCACCAGTTCCAATCCCGGCTGCCCCATGTCCCGTCCAGCTCCCTGCTTGTGGCCTGGGAAGGCAGCAGAGAAAGGTTCAAAGCCTTGGGACCCTGCACCCACATGGGAGACCTAGAAGAAGCTCCTTGCTCCTGTCTTCAGATTGGCTGAGCTCCAGCCATCACGGCCACTGCAGCCATTGTGGCTGCTTGGGTAAGTGAATCAGCGAACAGAAGATCTTTCTCTCAGTCTCTTCTTCTCTCTGTAAATCAGACTTCCAAATAAAAATAAATAAACTTTTTAAACAAAAAAGTATGATTATATGATATAAATAAAAAAACTGTTTGGTCTTTATACAGTAGCAAAAGGATGCCTTCCTCCAAATCTGAACTTTATATTTTCCTTTATTCAGATAAACTGAATGTGTTTAAATATATATATATACATATATGTATACACACACACAAAGTTCAAGATCAAATGCAATCATTAATATCTGAATCCAAATATACAGATGGCATCCAGACAGCTGTCAAAAGCAACAACCAGCACATCTTCAACTAACATCTCACCTTCATGCACAGCTCCGCCTTGTCAAAGCCCATCAGCATGTTGATAATGTCAAACCCAGAGGTAGACTTATTCTTTTGATGAACTCCTCGAATGAGAGCACACAAGGTCTGCAAAGATGAAAGAAAAATTTTTCTAGAGAGGAAGTCATGGGCCCAGCATGGTAGCCTAGTGGCTAAAGTCCTCACCTTCCACACGCCAGGATTCCATACGGTCACTGATTCAATTCCTAGCGGCCCCACTTCTCATCCAGCTCTCTGCTTTTGGCCTGAGCAAGCAGTCGAAGATGGCCCAAAGCGTTGGGACCCTACACTTGTGTGGGAGACCCGAAAGGGGCTCTGGACTTCTGGCTTCAGATCAGCTCAGTTCTAGCTGCTGCAGCCACTTAGGGAGTGAATCAACGGATGGAAGATAAATAAAATAAATCCTTAAAAAAAAAAAGATCAATTGCTTTAAATCTTAAATTCAGGGGCTGATGCTGTGGCTTAGTTGCTCTACTTCCAATCCAGCTCCCTGCTAATGGGTCTAGGGAAGCAGCAGAAGATAGCCCAAGTGCTTATGCCCCTGAACCCATGTAAGAAACCCAAAACGAGCTCCTGGTTCCTAGCCCTGTAGCCACTTGAGAAGTGAAGCAATGGATAAAAGATCCCTCTCTCCCTATCCCTCCCCTCCTTTCTGTAATTCTGCCTTTCAAATAAATAAAATGAAAATTTTTTAAATCTTAAATTAATTATAATTCCCATCCACCACATAGTAGCTGTGAGAATGAGGGCACATGGCTCAGTTTTCTCATCTATAAAACAAGAGTGATAAAAGTATTATGCATCTTCAGCACGGCGTGGTAGCTTAGCGGCTGAAGTCCTTGGGAATTGAATCAACAGATGGAAGATCTTCCTCTCTGTATATCTGACTTCTCAATAAAAATAAGAATAAAATCTTAAAAAAGATAATAATAATAATAATAATGTAATATGCTTTTATGGGTCACCAAGGAGCTCAAAATCAACTTCATTCTCCTGAAATAAAACTTTACAATTGATGCCTTCACAATGAGTCACAGTAATTATGGGAAGCACAATTTCCAACTTTAATTGGGCCCCTAACCTCTATTAAACTCAGACAAGCATTTGCTACAGCAGTTAATACAGCACCCGAGAGGCTTGCATTACAAAAGGAGTGGCCAGGTACAAGCCATAGGTCTGTAGTTGCTTCCAGTCTCCCACTTACATTAGTACCTACAGGGAGGCATCCGTGACAGTGTAAGTAGTTGGGTCCCTGTCACCTACATAGGAGACGTGGTCAGAGTTCCTGGCTCTAGGTTTGTACCTAGTCCAGCCCCAACAGCTGTGGGCATTTGCGGAGTAAATCAATGAACAGAAGAACTCTCCTTTTTCTCTGTTACTCTGTCTCATGGATAAAAACAAAATAAACAAACTTAGGGCCTGGCATGGTAGCCTAGCAGCTACAATCTTAAATGGACTTTATGGAGCTTATATGGACGCCGGTTCTAATCCCAGCTGTACAGCTTCCCATCCAGCTCCCTGGAAAAGCAGTCGAGGACAGTCCAAGGTGTTGGAACCCTGCACTTGTGTGGGAGACCGGGAAGAAGCTCCAGGCTCCTGGCTTTGGATCAGCTCAGCTCCAAGCACTGTGGCCACGTGGGGAATAAATCAGCTTATGGTCAATATTTGTCTCTGTTTTTTCCTCTTTGTATATCTGACTTTCCAATAAAAATAAAATAAAATAAAAAAAGAAAGAAAGAAACCTAAACCTGATCTACCAAGAATTCTAAAAAAGGGGATTTTATAAAACTCATTTTAATTTTAATGGAAAGGAAGATTTACAGAGAGAAAAAGATACTCTGAGAAAGATCTTTCATCTGCTAGTTCACTCCCTAAATGGCTTCAACAACTGCAGCTGAGCCAATCCAAAGCTAAGAACTTCCTCTGGATCTCCCACATGGGTGCAGAGTAAGTTTCCATTGCTTTCAAGCAGAGAGCCAGATGGGAAGTGAGCAGCTGGGACATAAACGGGTGCCCATATGGGGTCCCAGCACATGCAAGTGGCGAACTAGCCAACTGAGCCATTGCACAGACCCCCACCCTCTATTTCTTCCTTTTGTGTGTGTGTTCTTTTAAAGATTCATTTATTTTTATTAGAAAGTCATATTCATAGAGTGAAGGAGAGACAGAGAGGAAGATTTTCTGTCTGCTCAATCACAACCCAAGCAGTCACAATGGCGAGGGCTAAGCCAATCTGAAGCCAGGAACCAGGAGTTTCTTCTGGGTATCCCACATGGGTGCAGGGTCCCAGGGTGTGAGCCACCCTCAACTGCTTTCCCAAGCCACAAGCAGGGAGCAAGATGGGAAGCAGGGCTGCCAGGACATGAATTGGCGCTCATATAGGATCCTGGCACGTGCAAGGTGAGGACTTTAGCCACTAGGCTACTGTGCCGGGCCCCAATCCTCTATTTCATCTCTGATTTTTTCATTTTTTTAAGATTTATTTGTTTTATTACAAATAAATATATACAGATATACAGAGAGGAGGAGAGGCAGGGAGGAAGATCCTCCGTCCGATGATTCACTCCCAAAGTGAGCTGCAATGGCCGATGCGCGCCGATCCGAAGCCGGGAACCAGGAACCTCTTCCAGGTCTCCCACGTGAGTGCAGGGTCCCAAGGCTTTGGGCCATCCTCGACTGCTTTCCCAGGCCACAAGCAGGGGGCTGGATGGGAAGTGGAGCTGCCGGGATTAGAACCGGCGCCCATATGGGATCCTGGCGCGTTCAAGGCGAAGACTTTAGCCACTAGGCCACACCGGGCCCAATTTTTTCATATTCTTAGTTTGATAATCACTGCCCTAAACACTCCAAATCAAGTCTATGTTGGATCTAGCAGAACATAAACATTAGAAAATTCAGGACAGGGCCTGGCATGGTAGCCTAGCTGCTAAAGTCTTCACCTTGCATGCACAGGGATCCCAACAGGCTCCACTTAGTATCCCAGCTGGTCCACTTCCCATCCAGCTCCCTGCTTATAGCCTGGGAAAATAGTCGAGGATGGTCCAAAGCCTTGGGGCCCTGTACCCACCTGGGAGATCTGGAAGAGACTCTAGGCTTCTGGCTTCAAACTGGCTCAGCTACGCCATTGAGGCTACTTATTTAGGGAGTGAATTATCGGACAGAAGATCTTCCTCTCTGTTTCACCTCCTCTTTGTATATCTGACTTTCCAACAATAATAAATGAAACTTAAAAAAAAAAAAACTTCAGAACAGTATTCAATAACAATTTACCTCTAGGGTATTGCATTATTTTCTAGACACTGCCTTACAAATTAGGAGCAAAGTATTGAGTTAAAGTATCCAAGTATCTCAGGAAACTTATAGTGAAGGCCTACCAATCACGTGACACACAATACTAACTCAAAAAATAGCTAGCATGAAGAACAGTAAATCCTGCCTTGTAGATATTGATTTTCTTTTTATAATCTGAAAGTTTGGAATGAGAGAGAGAGATATTCTTCCATTCACTTTTTCACTCACCAAATGGACAATGAGTCTTAGGTCTTCTCTGAGGAGCTGATACAAGCCCTCTCTCCAGAGGGGTAAATAAAGCAAGCACATAAAATATTGCCTGTAATTTATTTTAGTGATTCAGGGACCTACTGAAACCTCAGAATAGGAAGCTCTGATTAGTTAAAACCACTCTAGTCGACACCAACAGAGCAAACTTCCCCACAGGGAGCCTGAGGCATCACCCAAGGATTGTCCCCCGCCCTCAGGGGCCGATGTAGCTTGACAGCAAGGAGTGTCCCTCTCCCTTTTCTACTCTGTAGACACAGGAGGGAAAAAAAAAGAATGGGGCCCGGCGGCGTGGCCTAGCGGCTAAAGTCCTCGCCTTGAACGTGCCGGGATCCCATATGGGCGCCAGTTCTAATCCCGGCAGCTCCACTTCCCATCCAGCTCCCTGCTTGTGGCCTGGGAAAGTAGTTGAGGACGGCCCAATGCATTGGGACACTGCACCCATGTGGGAGACTTGGAAGAGGTTCCTGGTTCCCGGCATCGGATCGGCGCGCATCGGCCCGTTGCGGCTCACTTGGGGAGTGAATCATCGGATGGAAGATCTTCCTCTCTGTCTCTCCTCCTCTGTATATCCGACTTTGTAATAAAATGAATAAATCTTTAAAAAAAAAAGAAAAAAAAAGAATGAAACATGTGTCCCACTCACCTTCCTCCATACCTGACGCTCCCCACCCTAATCAGAGGCCCACATGGGCATGCATTTCTCTCAACTATGTAAAAATATTAAAAGTAAAATTAAAAAAAAAAAAAAGAAAAAACCTTGAACTGGGGCCAGTGTTGTGGAACAGCCAGTTAAGCTACCACCTCTAATACCAACATCCAACTGCAGCAGGGATTCAAGCTGACCCAGCTTCCGATGCAGCTCTCTAAAGCACTGGGAAAGAAGATGATGCCCCAAAGCATGAGACCCTACCACCTATGAGGCTTGAACCTCAGCCATTGCAGCCATCTGGGGAGTGAACCAACACATGGAAAGTATCTTATTATTTTTTTTTTCACAATTCATTTTCTTTTTGGGCTCGGCATGGTTGCCTAGCGGCTACAGTCCTGGTCTTGAAAATGCCAGGATCCCATATGGGCGCCAGTTCTAATCCGAGCAGCCCCACTTCCCATCCAGCTCCCTGCTTGTGGCCTGGGAAAGCAGTTGAGGATGGCCCAAAGCATTGGGACCCTGCACCCACGTTGGAGAACCAGAAGAGACTCTGGGTTCCTGGCTTTGGATCAACTCAGCACCAACCATTATGGTTACTTGGGGAGTGAATCACCAGACGGAAGATCTTCCTGCCCCTCCTCCTCTCCGTATATCTGACTTTGCAATAAAAATAAATAAATCTTTTAAAAAATATATTTTCTTTTTATTGGAAAGTCAGATATACAGAGAACAGGAGAGAAATATCTTTCATTCACTGGTTCACTCCCCAAGTGGCTGCAATAGCTGGAGCTGAGCCGATCCAAAGCCAGGAGCCCAGAGCTTCTTCCCGATCTCCCATTCAACTGCAGGGTTCCAACGCCTTGGGCTGTCCTCAACTGGGAAGCGGGGCTGCCAGGATTAGAACCAGCAACCATATGGGATCCCCGCACCTACACAAGGCAAGAATTTAGCCACTAGGCTACTGTGCCAGGTCTGAAGAGTATCTTCCTTCCTCTCCCTCTCTCTTCTCAGCTTGATTTCCAAATATATAAATCTTAAAAAAAAAATGAAAGCACTTCTGATCTAGCAAGATACTACAGTATTAGAATCTCTCCTAATTTTTGCTGTAGGATAACAATCCTTGCCTCACATTTCTTTCTACCTCTTCCTTTCCAGAAGTTAACAACTAGAGTTCTGTCACACAATCAGCCTTGGAATTGGATCAAATTATACAAATGGACAAGATTATAGCTGTGTCAACTTGTTTACACAAGAGGCTAAACAAACATGCCAGAGATATCTGATTACTTACAAGAATTAAAAGAAAAAAAAAAACAGCAAGTCCAAGTACTTAAGATTACAACATATATTAACTTTTTTTCCTATGAAACAAGATCCCAGGGGCTCCAACCTCATACCTGCAAGGCATTGACAACTCGAATTGGATGCTCCTCTCCCAGAGCTTGGATGCAGTGTTGAAATAAGCAATTCACATTGTCCTTGATCTTCATTAATTCCTCACCATCAAGAGATTCCAGCTTGCCTTCGAGGTATTCCAGGTTCACCTGCCAAGGAAATGAGGACGGCCTGGGTGTGATTTGATTTTAGCGACAAGGACACAGGGAAGGCTTCCTACATACCAGGAGAACCCACAGACGCCACGAGGACTTACTTTCATGAGGAAAAGCTCCTCCCAAAACCGAGGGCTGAACTGGCTGGGGTCTTCCATCTGAAACCAGATAATAAGCACTTACTTTCCCAAAAGCACTTAGAACACTACACTGAATTAAAGTTACCTGTCAATGTTAACTTCAGAAGTGCTGAGTTTAACGACTCACACCAGTGCAGGACCGAGACCATCTAAGGAACACGGCAGTGGTTTTCACACCAGACTTCTGGACAATTTCAACCTATCCCTCGACTTGCCCTCCCTCGTGGGCTTCTGCATAACAGCGCTTTTTTGTTTTTCTTTATGGATTATTTTTAAATGGAGCTTTAAAATTTATTTATTCTTATTTGAAAAAATGCAATTTTATTTATTTGAAAATTTTGTTTTTAAAAGATTTATTTATTTTATTATATTGAAAAGCTGATTTTACAAAAAGGAGGGGAGACAGAGAAAGATGCCATCCACTGGTTCATCCCCACTTAAATGACTGCAATGGTCAGAACTGGGCTGATCCAAAACCAGGAGCCAGTCACTTCCCTGTCTTTCACATGGGTGCAGGGGCAAAAGGACTTGGGCCATCCTCTGCTGCTTTCCCAAGCCAGATAAGAAATGAGGCAGCCAGGACTCAAACCAGCACCCATATGGAATACTGGAGCTGCAGGCAGAGGCTTAGCCTATTACACCATGGTACCAGAAATGGAGCATTATGTTATTGAAACAGAGCTTTAATATGCTCTGTTCTTAATGAAAAAGGTAGAAAAAATTATGGTACTAATTATTCAGTACCATAATTAACATATTTGAAAAGCAGAGATACAGAAAAAAAACGGAGGGCCCGGCGCAGTGGCCTAGCGGCTAAAGTCCTCACCTTGAAAGCCCCAGGATCCCATACGGGCGCCGGTTCTAATCCCGGCAGCTCCACTTCCCATCCAGCTCCCTGCTTGTGGCCTGGGAAAGCAGGAGAGGGCGGCCCAATGCATTGGGACCCTGCACCCGCATGGGAGACCCGAAGAGGTTCCTGGTTCCCGGCTTCGGATCGGCGCGCACCAGCCATTGCGGCTCACTTGGGGAGTGAAACATCGGATGGAAGATCTTCCTCTCTGTATCTCCTCCTCTCTTTATATCTGACTTTGTAATAAAGTGAATAAATCTTTAAAAAAAAAAAAAAAAGGGAAAAAACAGAGGTCTTCCATCAACTGGTTTACTAAACCCAAATGGGAACAGTTGGGGATTTGCTAATTCTTCACCTCCAAGCACTAGCAACTCATATGGGTACCGGTTCATGTCCCGGCTATTCCATTTCCCATCCAGCTCCCAGCTTAAGACCTGGGGAAACGGTGGAGGATGGCCCAAGTTCATGAGGCCAAGTGGGAGATCAGGAATAAGCTCTTGCAGGGCTCCTGGCTTTGGATCGACTCAGCTCTGGCCATTACAGTCATTTGGGGAGTGAAGCAGCAGACAGAAAAGCCTTCTTTCTGTCTCTCCTACTCTCTCTTTGGAAATCTGCCTTTCCAATAAAAATAAATAAATCATTATAAATAAACATAAATAATCATTCTAAAAGGTATAAATAAACATTTTTATTTCTAAATAACTGGCCTCACGTATTTCATTATATAGAAAACTAACCAATGTACCAACAGCAAGGTATTTTAGTTGATTATATTAGTTATTCTGAGTTATTGTGGCAAAGCTAAGAGTAAGAATTTGAGAGTTAGGTGGCAGGCAGAGGTAAGGTGACTCCTCATCAGGACACTAGGAGTCAAGCTGTGTACTATACCGGGGCTCAGGGCCTTACCGTGAAGATCTCATCATACATCAACACTACTTTCTCCTTCAGGGGTTTCTTGGATGCAGAAGACTTCCGGAGCAAACCTCCCCGTTTCTCCACCTGTGCCATAGTCAGAGGATCTGGGAGAAGAAAAGCCACATTTTACAGCAGTGAAAAGACTCCCATGCCATACTATAATGATAGATACATATCATATGCCCAGACCCACATGATAGCATACCAGGCATGAATCTGAATGTTAACCAGGAACTCAAGGTGTGCGCAAATACAGGTTCATCAATTATAACAAATACCACTGTGGAGGGGGGACTTTTTTTTTTAAGATTTACTTATTTTTATCGCAAATTCAGATATATATAGAAAGGAGAAGAGAAAGAGAGGAAGATCTTCTGACTGTTGATTCACTCCCCAAGTAACTGCAACAACCGGAGCTGCGCCAATCTGAAGCCAGGAGCCTGGAACCTCTTCCAGGTCTGCCACGTGGGTGCAGGGTGCCAATGCTTTAGGCCGTCCTCGACTGCTTTCCCAGGCCACAAGCAGGGAGCTGGATAGGAAGTGGGGCTTCCAGGATTAGAGCCGACACCCATATGGGATCCTGGCGTGTTCAACGCAAGGACCTTTCGCCACTAGGTCACCACGCTGAGCCCGGAGGGGACTGTTAATGGGGGATATTATGGATGTACACTGTGATTTCTCTGTGTCTTTCTCTCAATTTTAGAGTGAACTTAAAAAAGCTCAGAAAAGGGCCCAGTGGCATGGCATAGCGGCTAAAGTCCTCACCTTGAACGCCCCGGGATCCCATATGGGAGCTGGTTCTAATCCCGGCAGCTCCACTTCCCATCCAGCTCCCTGCTTGTGGCCTGGGAAAGCAGTTGAGGATGGCCCAATGCATTGGGACACTGCACCCGCGTGGGAGACCCAGAAGAGGTTCCTGGTTCCCGGCATCGGATTGGCGCGCACCGGCCCGCTGCGGCTCACTTTGGGAGTGAATCATCGGACGGAAGATCTTCCTCTCTGTCTCTCCTCCTCTGTGTTTATCTGGCTGTAATTAAAAAAAAAAAAAATGAATAAATCTTTACAAAAAAAAAAAAAGCTCAGAAAAAAAAGTCTCCAAGAAAGAAAGAAAACCTCAGTCACTATCAGAACGCTCTCCAAGATGCTGGAAAGTCAAATGAAACATTTCTCAACAGGAAATTCTTCCAGCAAGAAGAAATGATAAAGAACCAAGCCGTAGATCTTGTACATCTGTCAAGATTCCTCCGCTGACCTGGTAACATGAAGGTTTAAATCATCACCAGGCTAACAGCACAACACATTTTACATCCTTTAGAAATGTGCCAGTGGGCAAGGCTTAAAGCAGATCCAAAACCAAGCAGGAACATGTAACTAGCTCCATCAGTAATGGGCCTGGCCGTATAGTTGAGGCTGATGGAAGGCAGGAAGGCAGGCTGCTGAGCACACACTGCCCGCAGACAGATGGTGAAGTTCAATTTCAAATATTGATCGAGCCGAGGACCATTAAGGCAAGAAGTGTACTGCAGACTGATGTGGCCCATTGATTTTCCCAAAGTAAGCAGGTCCTCGTCACCACAAACTACTTGGCCTTCACTGCCTTATAAATCACGCTGCACTTGACTGCAATTCTTCTGGAAAGAGACTCAGGGCAGAAAATAGCAGTGAAGCACCCTAAAGTTAAATTCTACTTTAAAATAACTGAATATAAATTGCTGTTTTCAAATATAACTGTATATACTTGTAACATTACTACAGATCAAACTTCAGGATTTTTCTTAATTCTTTACAGAAACAATTCCATGAATCATGCTCAAACGTCCCTATCTTAGGTAACATAGTTTCAAATTTTCATTTAACTTGAAACTCCACAGGAATCCACTATGAATTTATACATATTTTCTCACCTCTCAGATTATTCCTATCATTAAGTTTCTCTCTTTCTTCAACCTAACCTGCAGTTCTGAAACATAATTGAGACATGCACGCACACACACACATACCACCCACCCCAATACTATCACTGTGAAAGAGCAGGTAAAGCTACAGCCTATGATGATAGCATCCCATATTGGTACCAGTTTGAATCCTGACCACTCCAATTCCAATCCAGCTCCCTGGGAAAGCAATGGAAGATGGTCCATGTACTTGGGCCCCTGAAACACACCCAGGAGACTAAGATGGAGTACCCCTAGGCCACTGTAGCCATTGTGGAAATAAACCAGTGGGAAAGAAAGTTATCTCTTTCTGCTACTCTCCTTTTCTCTCTCCCTCCCTCATTCCCTTTCTTTTTTTTTTTTTTTTAAAAAAAGATTTTATTATTATTGGAAAGCCGGATATACAGAGAGGAGGAGATACAGAGAGGAAGATCTTCCATCCGATGTTTCACTCTCCAAGTGAGCCGCAATGGGCCGGTACGCGCCGATCCGAAGCCGGGAACCAGGAACCTCTTTCGGGTCTCCCACGCGGGTGCAGGGTCCCAAAGCTTTGGGCCGTCCTCTCCTGCTTTCCCAGGCCACAAGCAGGGAGCTGGATGGGAAGTGGAGCTGCCGGGATTAGAACCGGCGCCCATATGGGATCCCGGGGCTTTCAAGGAGAGGACTTTAGCCGCTAGGCCACGCCGCCGGGCCATCCCTCATTCCCTTTCTATCTAACTCTGCCTTTCAAATAAATAAAATAAATCTTACAAAGGGTGAGGGGGAAGCAATGGATTTTGGATAAGCTTATTTTACTTCCAGAGACATTCAAAACAAATTTTTGTCCAATGATTTTTGGAAAATACATACTCTCTTTCAAATCAAAGTTGTGCTTAATTTAGAGATACACCCAGTATCACAGACTCTCTAATGCAATAGCTCCTCTAACTTGTAGCCAAAAAGCATGCATCTTTGAGTAAATATCAAAGCACAAAAAATTTCCTCTGCTAGACAGCAAGCACACTGATGACATCTTCCACTTGTTCTGTAAGTGTGGGGTTCATGTAAACGCTCAGCATTTGTTGTTGGGTCACTGGTTCTGAAATAGGGAGGGGAGAAAGGAAATACCTGAATTTTCCTAAGTTTAGTCTAGAACTTTAGTTAAGACCTACCTCCAGGGCCCGGCGCAGTGGCCTAGCGGCTCAAGTTCTCGCCTTGCATACACCAGGATCACATTTGGGCACCGGTTCTAATCCCCACAGCTCCACTTTCCATCCAGCTCCCTGCTTGTGGCCTGGGAAAGCAGTTGAGGACGGCCCAAAGCCTTGGGATATTGCACCCGCATGGGAGACCTGGAGGATTCCTGGCTCCTGGGTTCATAATGGTGCAGACCAGCCGTTGAGCTCACTTGGGGAGTGAATCATCAGACGGAAGATCTTCCTCTCTGTCTCTCCTCCTCTCTGTGTATCTAACTTTGCAAAAAAAATACATAAATCTTTAAAAAAAAAAAAAAAGACCTACCTCCATGAGCTCTCATTGTGCCCTTAAATTTTACTATGGTCTTAAAAAAAAAAAAAAAAAAAGGAACAAACAAATCATAACAAAAACAGGGAAGACTCTTTTGGAGTAACTTACATTATATTGATCATGACTTTGCTTTAAAGCATGAATTACAAGCCTCCATTCAAAACATTTCTGTGTCTCTTAAATAGATTGTCAAGAGGAAAATGTCCTTATCTGTGGAAAATAAATTGAAAATCAAGAGGACCCTACTAAAACAAATCCGAAGCAATGCAATTCTACAGTCTTCCTCCGCTCTACCAGCTGAGCTATCAAAGGGAACAGCAATTCTAACCTGAGGCAATACAGATATGTGATTGGCTTCAATCAGCTGATCGGTAGAAACAATGGGAGTCACACATTCCATGAAAAGCACATGTTTACGAACAACCCCCTCAGAGGATTTATAATTGGGTTATAGCTAATCAATGTGCACCCAAAGTCTCATAAATACACTTTCTCCACTTCAGAATCAATACTTTCTAATAAACAGGGAATAGGAGGAGAGAGAAAACAATTCCAATCCAAACTACTAAATTTCCAAAGAAACTAAATTATTTTCATCGCTCTCCTTCCATCTGGAGTAGAGGAAAATTCAGGCAAGGGCCTCAACTCGTTACTCTTTGTCATCAGCTGACAAGTAGAATTGCCCAAGCTGCCTCGAGTCTCTACCTCTCACCAGCACTCTGTCCAAGAGGTACAAGAGAGTTTCAAGGACCCAGAGGAAGGGGAGAAACGACACAAGTTTTCCTCAGGAATTCAGTAATTAAACCAGTCTCTCTGAATTTTAAAGTAAAGTATCAGGGCAGGCTCTGACTGTGCAATTCAGGTGAGCTCAGACTGCCTGGACCGAGTCCTAGCTCTTCCGCTTATGAGCCAGCTTCCTACTAATGGGCACATCTCGGAGGGGAACAGGTCAAGGTTCAAGTTCTTGGGCCCTTGCCATCCACCTAAGATGTGAGAATTCAGTTTCTGGCTCTCTAAGCCTGGTCCAGTCCTGGCTATTGCAGACATCTGGAGAGTAAATCAGCAACGAAGACTTTCTCTCTTTCCCTGTGTGTATGTTTGCCTTTCAAATGAAACATAAAAATTGTTCTTAACAAAGGAAGTAAAGGGCCCGGCGCAATGGCCGAGCAGCTAAAGTCCTCGCCTTGAGCGCGCCAGGATCCCATAAGGGTGCTGGTTCTAGTCCCAGCAGCCCCGCTTCCCATCCAGATCCCTGCTTGAGGCCTGGGATAGCAGTCGAGGACAGCCCAAAGCCTTGGGACCCTGCACCAGCATCGGAGACCCAAAGGAAAGTTCCTGGCTCCTGGCTTCAGATCGGCACAGCACTGGCTGTTGAGCTCACTTGGGGAGTGAATCATCAGACAGATCTTCCTCTCTGTCTCTCCTCCTCTCTGTATATCTGACTTTGTAATAAAAATGAATAAAAATCTTTGAAAAAAAGAAAAAAGGAAGTAAAGTTGGAGTCAGTACCGTGGAGTAGTAGGCTAGACTTTCACCTTCAGTGAAAGCATCCCACTGGGGTGCCAGTTCGTGCCACAGCTTTTCTGTTTCCCACCCAGCTCACTCCTTACAGCCTGGGAAAGCAAAGATGATGCTCCAAAGCCCTGGACCCCTGTACACCCATGTGGGAGATCCAGAAGAAGCTCCTGGCTCCCAGGTTCAGATCAACGCAGCTCTGGTAGCTGTGGCCATCTGAGGAGTCAATTAGTGGATGGAAAACCTCTCTCTCTGTCTTTCCTTCTCTAACTTTGCCTTTTAAATTTAAAAAAAAAAAAAGTCTTACAAAAAAAAAGCAAAGTGTCCAGTTGACAGAGTGTAAACTTCAGTACATCAGTGTGTAACACTAGGTTCACATCGCCCAGTACTTTTTCCCGCTTCTACAACCTGCCCCACTATAGAGAACAGGCACAAACGACCCAAGCGGCTGCCAGACACACATGGAATCGCAAGAGCTGAGACTAGAACCTAGGACTCCCAACCACAAGCACTGCAGGGACACTGCGCTGCTCAGTTTCTTCACAAATAGAATAAAAGGTCTGGACTAGACTATGATTTAAGGCGAACTTTCCATACTAACTTCACCCATTATCAAGCTTAAATGTGGCTTCAAATGCCTTCAATTAAAAAGTGAATCAATGGAGCTTCTATTTCTAAATTTCAGCAACTGCTGGCCCCATGACCAGGAGTGAAAATTCTCTTTGAACAATTCAAGTCCTAAACCACTTTCTGTTTTCACCTATTCATTTTACTAGGAGAACAACAGAGGGTAATCTTCAACCGCTAGTTTACTTCCCAAATCTCTGTAACAGCCAGGATGGGACCAAGTCCAAGCCAGGAGTCAGAAATTCGATCTGGGTCTCCCATTGAGTGGCAAGGGCCCAGAACTTGAGAAATCATGCTGCCTCCTGGGGTGCACAATAAAAGGAAGGTACACACAAAGCAGAGTATCCAGAACTCAAACCAAGCATTCCACAACGGAAGCAGGCATCCCCTGCAGCAGTATGACATGCTGGAACACAACACGTACTCGATCAAGCAACTTTTAAAGATTTGGATCTTAAAGCAATCTAGCTATACGGGTTCTTTTTTTTTTTTTTTTAAGATTTGTTTTTATTGGAAAGACAGATTTACAGAGAGGAGAGACACAGAGGAAGATCTTCCATCTGCTGGTTCACTAGCAGAGTAGCTGCAACGGCCAGAGCTGTGCCGATCTGAAGACAGGAATCAGGAGTTTCTTCTGGGTCTCCCGTATGGGTGCACAGTCCCAAGACTTTCAGCTATCCTCGTCAAGCAGGGAGTTAGATGGGAAGTGGAGCAGCTGGAAAACGAACCGGCACTCATACAGAATCCCAGGCGTGCAAGGAGAGGACTTTAGCCACTAGGCTACAGTGCTGTGCCCAACATGTTTTCTTAAATGCACATTACTTTGTATCCATTAAGGATGAAGTAACTAGGGCCCAGAACGATAGCTTAATGGTTAAAGTCCTCGCCTTGCATGCTCAAGGATCCCATGTAAATGCCGGTTCTAATCCCGGCAGCTCCACTTCCCATCCAGATCCCTGCTTGTGGCCTGGGATAGCAGTCGAGGACAGCCCAAAGCCTTGGGACCCTGCACCCATGTGGGAGACCCAGAAGAAGCTCCTGGCTCCTGGCTTCGGATCAGTTCCAGCAGTTACAGCCACTTGGGGAGTGAAACATCGGATGGAAGATCTTCCTCTCTGTCTCTCCTCCTCTCTGTATATCTGCCTTTCCAATAAAAATAAATAAATCTTTAAAAAAAAAAAAACTAAAGCGGGCCTGGCGCGATGGGGTAGTGGTTAAGGTCCTCGCCTTGCACGCGCCTGGGGATCCCAAATGGGCGCTGGTTCTAATCCTGGCTGCCCCACTTCCCATCCAGCTCCCTGCTTGTGGCCTGGGAAAGCAGTCGAGGACGGCCCAAAGCTTTGGGACCCTGCACCCACATGGGAGACCCGGAAGAGGCTCCTAGCTTCAGATTGGCTCAGCTCCAGTCGTTGCGGCCGCTTGGGGAGTGAATCATCAGACGGAAGATCTTCCTCTCTGTCTCTCCTCCTCTCTGTATATCTGACTTTCCAATTAAAACAAACAAAAAAAAATTAAAAAAAAAAACTAAAGCCAAATACATATGTTCATATAGAAGAACTGTATAACGGAGACGAGCATACTGAGAAGTGAAGATACACTGCAACATGCAACTCTGCTTTCTATAAAAGATGGGCTCCCAATGAAGGCGTTAAATATATCATGACAACTGGACGCTGGACTTTCTACCATTTTCTATACCTACAATGTCATGATACTTATACAGCAGAATGATGAACTTGTGACTGTTGTTGAAGCACTAAACCAATGCAATATCATAAGGGAAAACAGTGGCGGGGGAGTGCGTATGGGGAGGGTGTAAAGGCAAATCCCCGAGCCTATTGAAGTACATCGTGAAAAATTAAAACTTATTTAAAAACTGAAGCCAAATTCATTCAATGCCCAATATGTAAAGAAAATTATTACATATAACTAATGTTCATTATTTTATTTAGTTCCCACACAGTGCCTGGCAAATCTAGCACTGGAAAATCAGTTGCATAGAAACTCAATCTAATTTCTCAAGCTACACATCAATCTCAGAGTTTAGTAGTACCAACCCTTATACATTGGCTCTATACACATACTCTCTGAATTCTCTGTTCCTCAGTTTGCCAATGTGTAAAAAGAAATCACAAGACAATTTTCTGTGCGCTTCCAGATTTAACAGCCCTGGGTTATACAGTCACAATGATAATGGACTGATAACCAAGTAGACTGAGGCAGACTCAAAAACACTACAGTGTGGGCCTGGCACTTTGGCTCAATGGCTAAATCCTCACCTTGTACATGCTGGGATCCCATATGTGCGATGGTTCATGTCCCAGCAGCTGCACTTCCCACTCAGCTCCCTGATAATGGCCTGGGAAAGCAGTGCAGGACTGCCCAAAGCCTTGGGACCCTGTGCCCTTGTGGGAGATCCAAAAGCAGCTCCGGGTTCCTGGCTTCAGATTGGCTCAGCTCTGGTTACTGCAGCCACTTGGGGAGTAAACCAGTAGATGGAAGATCATTTTGCACCTGTGTGGAAGACCCAGAAGAACTCCCGGCTCCTGGATTTAGATCAGCTCAGCTCCAGACTTTGTGGCCACTTGAGAGCAAACCAGATGGAAGGTATTTCTGTTTGTCTCTCCTTCTCTGTAAATCTGATCTGCCTTTCAAATAATAATAAATATACCTGGGCCCAGCCTGGAGCCTAGTGGCTTAAGCTCTCATCCTGTATGCACGAGGATTCCCTACGGGCACCAGTTCATATTCCAGATGCTCCACTTCCCTTCCAGCTCCCTGCTTGTGGCCTGGGAAGGCAGTCGAGGACGGCCCAATGCATTGGGACCCTGCACCTGCGTGGGAGACCCGAAAGAGGTTCCAGGTTCCCGGCTTTGGATCAACACAGCACCGGCCCGTTGTGGCTCACTTGGGGAGTGAATCATCGGACAGAAGATCTTCCTCTCTGTCTCTCCTCCTCTCTCTGTATATCTGACTTTGTAATAAAAATAATAAATCTTTAAAAAAAAAAAAAAGATTTATTTATTTCGGGCCTGGCGGCGTGGCCTAGCAGCTAAGGTCCTCACCTTGAACACCCCGGGATCCCATATGGGCACTGGTTCTGATCCCAGCAGCTCCACTTCCCATTCAGCTCCCTGCCTGTGGCCTGGGAAAGCAGTCAAGGACGACCCAATGCTTTGGGACCTGCATCCATGTGGGAGACCTGGAGGAAGTTCCTGGATCCTGCCTGTGGATCAGCGCAGCACCGGCCGTGGTGCTCAGTTGGGGAGTGAATCATCGGACGGAAGATCTTCCTCTCTGTCTCTCCTCCTCCCTGTATATCTGACTTTGTAACAAAAATAAATAAATCTTTAAAAATATGACTTTCAGAGAAAAATGATTAAGTCTTTTTTTTTTAATATGTAATTTTTTTTTAAGTAGAGGACTGGGGGCTGGTGCCATGGCATAAGAGGTTAATCCACTGCTTGCAATGCCAGCATGCCATCTGGGTGCCGGTTTGAGTTGCAGCTACTCCACTTTTGACCAAGCTCCATGTTAACAACCTGGGAAAGCAGAGGAAGACAGTTCAAATACTTGGGTTCCTGCACCCACACTGACAATCCAGAAGATGCTCCTGGTTCCTGGCTTCAGACTGGCTAATATCCATCCATTGCTGCCATTTGGGAAAGGAACTAGCAGACAAAAGATCCCTCTCTCCGTTTCTTCTCTCTCTGTAACACTGCCTTTCAAATAAAAATAACTACATAAGTAAATCTTAAAAAAAAAAAAAAAAGAGTAAAGGACTAACCAAAAGTAGGGTAATCTACACAAACAAGGATGAGGACCTGCAAAGACACAGTGAAGAAATACCAGGTGAGTGAGCAGGAACTACATATCCACTGACCTCGTTGAACAGCCTGCAGGGTGTCCACGGATCTTGAGTTGCGTCACTTCAGCTTGTCTGTGGGTGAAGGTATCACAGCAGAAAGCAGAAGACAACTGCCTGATGTAAGTATCTACATATGAAGACAGATAATGGAAAAGTGAAACAGAGGGTTAGACAAAGGCACGGAAAGGTGAAAAAACAAATATGGAAGTGGCCCAGCATGGTAGCCTACTGGCTAAAGTCCTCATGCTGCAGGCACGAGGATACCATATGGGAACTGGCTCGTCTCCTAGGGGCCCCGCTTCCCAACCCACTCCCGGCTTGTGGCCTGGGAAAGCAGTCAAGGATGGCCCAAAGCCTTGGGACCCTGCACTGGCTTGGGAGACCAGGAAGCAGCTTCTGGCTCCTGGCTCCAGATCAGCTCAGCTCCAGCTGTTGCAAACACTTGGGGAGTGAATCGGCAGACAGAAAATCTTCCTCTCTGTATATCTGACTTTCCAATTACAAACAAAACAAAACAAAACAGATAAATCTTGGGCCCGGCACAGTAACCTAGTCCCTAAAGACCTCGTCTGGCACGCACAGGGATTCCATTTGGATGCCGGTTCTATTCCGGCAGTCCCACGTCCCATCCAGCTCCCTGCTTGTAGCCTGGAAAAGCAGTTGAGGATGGCCCAAAGCCTTGGGACCCTGCACCCATGCGGGAGACCAGGAAACGACTGCAGGCTCTTGGCTTCGGATTGGCTCAGCTCCAGCCGTTGAGCTCACTTGGGCAGTGAACCATCAGACAGAAGATCTTCCTCTGACTCTCCTCTCTGTATATCCGCCTTTCCAGTAAAAATAAATAAATCTTTAAAAATGTATATTTATGGGCCCGGCGGCGTGGCCTAGCGGCTAAAAGTCCTCGCCTTGAAAGCCCCAGGATCCCATATGGGCGCCGGTTCTAATCCCGGCAGCTCCACTTCCCATCCAGCTCCCTGCTTGTGGCCTGGGAAAGCAGTCGAGGACGGCCCAATGCATTGGGACCCTGCACCCGCGTGGGAGACCCGGAAGAGGTTCCTGGTCCCGGCATCGGATTGGCGCGTACCGGCCCGTTGCGGCTCACTTGGGGAGTGAAACATCGGATGGAAGATCCTCCTCTCTGTATATCCGGCTTTCCAATAATAATAAAATCTTCTAAAAAAAATGTTTATTTACAAAAAATGGAAGGGAAACAGGAAAAATCTGTCAAGTTGACAGACATATCCACGTTGCAATTTTTTTAAAGTTTAGAAAACAATGAAATCAACTAGAGGATGTAAATGATACTATCATAATTAAGACTAATAGGTACTCTGGGAGGCCCGATGCGTGGCCTGGTGGCTAAATCCTCACCTTGCATACACCGGGATTCCATTTGGGCACCAGTTTCTGTCCCAGCTGCTTCATTCTCATCCAACTCCCTGCTTGTGGCCTGGGAAAGCAGTAGAGGACGGCCCAAAGCTTTGGGACCCTGCACCCATGTGGGAGACCTGGAAGAAGCTTGTGGCTCCTGGCTTCAGATTGGCTCAGCTCTGGTAATGCAACCACTTAGGGAATAAACCAGCAAACAAAAGATCTTTGTCTCTTCCTTTCTCTGTAAATCTGACTTTCTAATAAAAATAAAATCTCAAAATATATATATTAAGTATATACATACTACAGGCAAATTATAGGCATATTACACTTATATATATTAAGTATATACATATTATAGGTTCTCGAGAGCAACTGCATACCAAAACTTGGAACGATGAAATGTAGACCAACTCAAACACATTACCACACCGCTCTCAGCTTAGGAGAGACTATGCTTTACCACTGCAAAGCTGTGATCACACACTCCGAGGGTATCTTGTAATAATGGAGATTCCTAGGCCTCCAACCCCACAACTGAAGCAGACATCTGACAGTAAAGACTAGAGGTTGAGCCCAGTGCGGTAGCCTAGTGGATAAAGTCCTCGCCTTGCATGCACCACGATTCCATATGGGCACCGGTTCATATCCCAGATAGATGCTCCACTTCCCATCCAGCTCCCTGCCTGTGGCCTGGGAAAGCAGTTGAAGATGGCCCAAAGCCTTGAGACCCTGCACCTGTGTGGAAGCCTGGACGAGCTCCGAGCTCCTGGCTTCGGATTGGTGCACTCTGGCCACTGCGGTCGCTTGGGGAGTGAACCAGCGGATAGAAGATCTTTCCATCTCTCCTCTCTGTAAATCTGACTTCCCAATAAATATAAATAAATCTTAAAAAAAAAAAAAGACTAGGGGTTGAGGCTTTCAACCATCACCCCAGGTCAGCGTTCTCCACTTGGTTATTTTGCCTCCCAGGGAACACTTAATGGAAGCACTACCGGTATCTACTGAGTGCCGGCCAAAGACGCTACTCAGCACCCTCCAAAGTACAGAACAGCCCCCACAACAACAAAAAAAATTGTCAGGGGAATCTACCAATAGTGAGGGGCTTGAAAAGCTACGGCCCACATAATTCTAATGCCCATACAAGTTTTTAACCAGGTTTTGAAAGGAAAGGAGCATCCAGACAGAGAGAATATTGAGATGATGAAAGAAAGTTTGATGGATTTTACCAAAGACACTAGAGCAGCTCTGTTTCCCAAATCTCCTATTCCCTACATGAACTCATCCCTGGCCTCCCATCCCTCCAGGATCTGAAACCCCACCTGTCCATCTTTAAAGGAAGATCACTACCAAATACACAATGCTTAGGGAAAGAGATGAAGATCTTACGCAGTTCTCTGCTTGGGAGTGTGGCTGAGCTACGTATTATATTTGGCCAAGAGCCACTCACCCAATACCTAAAATGAGGCAACAAATTCCTCCCAAGCCAGAAATGGCCTCCTACTCTGACTCTCCAAAACTCCTCCTAACTCTCCTACAGTTACCTAGATACAAAGGTTTCAGAAACAAAAATCTTTAGGCAGAAGTTTCCCATTAGCTAAATATTTTTGCAAAACTCTCTCACACTCCCGACAGGTAAACATCAACACTCTAAACATCTAGAAGAAGCAGGGTTTTTCTACCAATTCTTCATTTCTAAAGCAAATATGCTACCATTTTTTCTGGTGATAAATGTTCCTTTCAGAAAGCCCTGGGCACACAGCTCACGTGATGGAGCTCATCCTACTGTCCCACACGGAATCCTGAGAATCCCCCAGTCCTATCCCACAGAGCAGCTCTGACACCAGCATAGAACCCCCGTCCACTTTAACGCATCCTTCCTGCTAGTCATGCTGAGTCTTTAACTATCTCCACAACGGAAACAGAGTGTGGCCTGCATCCCTGAAGTCCCCTCTCGGAACCCCCTTCATGGACAGCTCCAGGGCAGACTACAGTGCCCTGGTCCCATCACTTTCCTTCTTTGATCTACAGATGAAATTCATCAGCCATTCCTCCTTGTTTTCAGAGCACAGCCTCCCACTAGGGGTGGTAAACAGTCATACCTAACACGCCAAGGTTCTGCCTTAGAGACCTGGCTCTGTTCTCAGCGCCTGAACACAGGTATCCCAGATAACATCCTAACCGCTGCCCCAACTGCCCACCCCGACCCTACACTTCAAAGTGGAAGTAACACATGGATTTTCCAAAGACTAGCAACAAGTGGCAAAACCCCACAAATTTCCCAATCCCTGGGTTATCAGTCAGTATATGCTAGCACAGATGATGAACTTCAGAGATAAGAGTTCAGCCCAGACCTAGCAAAACTGCCTGTCTAATTTCACAAACTACTAATGTAGGTAAGAGGTTTACACAAACACCATCACCTCAGGTTTCCAATCACATGCAACACACATTCGCCCCTTCAGAAACGGGAACCACCAACTCGACATTACAAGATTCTAGGAAATCTTCATGGAAAAATCCCATTTTCCTGACATCGCCAAGAATGAAAACTCATTGCCAAACACGCTTCTCCTCAAGCAAAAGCCACCTGACAATGGGCCCTGTTCACCTCCTGCTCAAACCACTGCCTTCCTCACGCAGCATGTCGTCCTCGTCCCTCATACCTTCTCGTTTCCTCTCTTGTCAAACCATGCAAGCTTCAGGAACACCACCTAGGTGTAAAAATGAAAGTATAAGACAAGGGTTCCCCAAAAGATAACTGCAACCATGCAAGATAAATTGGTGTCCTGCTAGTTTAATAACTCCCATTTAGGCAGGTTCTACAACACTAACACTGTGAAAAATAAAAAGGGTCCAAAAATGATGTTACGGGCCCTGCCTTGAGATGTTCACTAGTAAGCAGAAATGCATATTTTGATTATTCTGTATAACAGAGCAAAAATTTTTCTCAGGATATTTTCATCTATGCTGCCACTTGCTCTAACCGACTGCCAAGGCACTAAGTTCATCAGGCCCCATCACTTCCACTGTGACCTGCTACTCCATCTGTACATCCCACAGGGAACTTGATCTCTGCCTACCAGACTATCGACCCTATATCCTTCCACAGTCACCCAATCTTTCAAAATCTGCCCTACTTTTTCTAACCCACATCCTGGTCAGGAAAACTCCAATCTCCTGAATAATAAATCTTAGCCCACTCTTCTCTATTTATATTTTTTTAAGATTTTATTTTATTTTTATTGGAAAGTAAGATATACAGAGAGAAGGAGAGACAAAGATCTTCCACCTGTTGATTCACAACCCAAGCAACCACTGGAGCTGTACCAATCCGAAGCCAGAAACCCAGGGCCCCTTCTGGGTCTCCCACATGAGTGCAGGGTCTCAACATTTGGGGTCACCCATGACTGTCTTGCCAGGTCAAAAGCAGAGAGGTAGATGGGACGTGGAGCTCCCAGGTTTAGAACCAGCACCGATATGGGAACCCTGCACGTGCAAGGCAAGGACTTTAGCTACTAGGCTACTGCGTCAGGCCCAGCCTACTCTCTTCTTAAACATTTGCAAAACTGTTGCAGCTGATGCACTTTACTTTGTATTTGTTTTTCTTTAATTAAAGATTTATTTTATTTTTATTGGAAAGGCAGATATATAGAGAAGAGAAGAGACAGAGAGGAAGATCTTCCATCTGTTGACTCACTCTCCAAATGACCACAACAGCTGGTGCTGTGCCAATCCGAAGCCAGGAACCAGGAGCTCTTCTGGGTGTCCCATGCAGGTGCAGGGTCCCAAGACTTTGGGCTGTCCTCAACTGCTTTTCCAGGCCATAAGCAGGGAGCTGGATGGGAAGTGGAGCAGCCGGGACTAGAACCGGCGCCCACATGGGATCCTAGCATGTTCAAGGCGAGGACTTCAGCTACTAGGTCACCGCACCGGGCCGAGCTGATGTACTTTAAATACCTACTCCCAGAACCAGCACACTGGCTCAAATCGCTAATTCTCCACCTCCAAACACTTGGTTCACATCCCAGCTGCTCAACTTTCCATCCTGCTCTCTGCTGGTGGCCTGGGAAAGCAGTAGAGGGCAGTCCAAAGCCTTAGGACCCTGCACTCGAGTGGGAGTCCCAGGGGAAGCTCCTGGATATGATGCACTAAGCTCCAGCCATTTTGGTCACTTAAGAAGTCAACTGGCAGATGCAAGATCTCCCCTTCTCTCCGTAAATCTCCTTTTCCAAGAAAAATAATACTTAAAAAAAAATTCTCCTCCTCTCTGTTCTCATCACATCTTATCCAGGCCTTCAACCAACTGCAGTTCTAATTGCCTGGCAGCCTCATGTTTCACGACTTCAACCCATACTTCTGCCACTCCTTAAGAAAGACTTTAATAGTTCCTACTTCTCCATTCAGTCTCAGGCAATTTCCTAATCACAGAGACTATTACGGCCAAATTTGTAACACTTGAACATCATGACTTATATATTTTTTAATATTCATTTTAAGGCTAGTCACAGTGGCCTAGTAGCTAAGTCCTCACATCTACTGGGATTCCATATGAATACCAGTTTCAGTATCCCAGCTGCTCCACTTCCCATCCAGCGCCCTGTTTGTGGCCTGGGAAAGCAGTCGAGGATGGAACAAAGCCTTGGGATCCTGCACCACACTGGGAGACCTGCAAGAAGCTCCTTGCCCCTAGCTTTGGATTGGCACAGCTCCAGCCACTGTAGCCACTAGCAGAGTGAGCCAGCAGATAGAATTTATTCTGTGTCTCTTCTTCTCTCTGTAAATCTGACTTTCCAATAAAAATAAATTCACATATTTAAATATACAAATTAAATACACACTTTTTTTTTTTGAAAGTCACAGAGAGAGATCTTCTATCCATTGGTTCATTCTGCATGTGACCACATGGTCAGGGCTTTGTCAGACTGAAGTCAGGAACTTTCAGCATTCCACATGGGAATAGGAACCCAAAGATTTGGGCTATCCTCCACCACTTTCTCAGGAGCATTAGCAGGAAACAGAATGGAAAGTGGAGCAGCCTGGATTTGAATCGGAATCCACTTGACATGCTAGCATCGCAGGTGGCAGCTTTACCTCTGGTAAGCCACAGTACCAGCCTTCATCATGTTCTTTTTTCCCCTCACATTTTTACCATGCCAGAGAATGCTGCCGTGATTAGAATGCCTTTTTAACTTGTGCAAGCTCCTGCTCAGCCTTCAATACCCAACTCAAGTATCCCCGCGCTGCTAAAATGTGTCTGCCTCTCCCAGGCATACTTCTCCCACACAATATACAGATTACTTGGATCGTAACACAAAGCACTATACTAGTTCACTCAAGTATCTCTTTGATGCTCTTGAGGAGGGCTATTCATGTTTCTGACCTACAGTTTCACACTAATTGCGTAAGAAAAGTGTGCTAAGGGGCTGGCATGCTGACTAAACAGGCTAATCCTCCACCCACAATGCCAGCACCCCATATGAGCACTGCTTCTAGTCCCCGCTGCTCACTTCTGATCCAGCCCCCCGTTTATGATCCGGGAGAGCAATGAAGAATGGTTCAAGTGCTTGCGATCCTGCACCCACAGGAGAGACCTGAAAAAAAATCTCCTGACTCCCGTTTTTGGATTGGCTCAACTCTGGCTGTTGCGGCCATTTGAGGAGTAAACCAACAAGTTGGAGATGTCTTTCTCCTTTCTCTCAGTCTCCTTCTCTCCGCAAATCTGTCTTTCAAGTAAAACTAAATAGATATATATTTTTTTAAAGATTTATTCGGTTTATTACAAAGTCAGATATACAGAGAGGAGGAGAGGCAGAGAGGAAGATCTTCCATCCGATGACTCACTCCCAAAGTGAGCCGCAACGGCCAGTGCTGTGCCGATCCGAAGCCGGGAACCAGGAACCTCTTCCGGGTCTCTCCCACACGGGTGCAGGGTCCCAAAGCATTGGGCCGTCCTCAACCACTTTCCCAGGCCACAAGCAGGGAGCTGGATGGGAAGTGGAGCTGCCGGGATTAGAACCGGCGCCCATATGGGATCCCGGGGCGTTCAAGGCGAGGACTTTAGCTGCTAGGCCACTGCGCCGGGCCCTAAATAGATATATTTTTAAAATGTGTTGAATAAACAGTTCTCTTCCACATCTCCTGGCTCAACTTGCTATTTGCTCATTTCTCCCTATTTTTATGTACTCCAAAACTGCAAATGTTTACAACTGCTTTGGGAGTTTTCAAATTTGTTTACTTTTTTAAAAATATATTTTTTTCTTGGAAAGGTAGATCAGATTTACAGAGAGAAGGGGAGATAGAGAAAAAGATCTTCCATTCACTAGGTCATTCCTCAGATGGCTGCAACAGTCAGAGCTGAACTGATCCGAAGCCAGGAGCCAGGAGCTTCTTCCAGGTCTCCCAGGTAGGTGCAGCATCCCAAGGGCTTGGGCCATCCTCAACTGCTTTTCCAGGCCACAAACAGGGAGCTGGATGGGAAGTGGAGCAGCTGGGACAGAAACTGGTACCCACATGGGATGCCAGTGTTTGAAGGTGGAGGAGCAGCCAGTTGAGCTACCATGCTGGTCCCAAGATGGCACTTGTTCACTGTCCAGGATGTTCCACCCCCAATTTTTTTCCTGTTAATATGCCATGCAAAGGGGCGAAGGATGGCCCAACTGCTTGGGCCAGCCCAGCTCCAGCTGCTGTGGCCATTTGAGTAGTGAATTAAGGACTGAAACACCTTTCTCTCTTTCTCTATCTCTCTCCTTCTCTCCATAACTCTGCCTTTCAAACAAATAAATCTAAAAATACATATATTTTTAAAAGTTGAATGAGAGAATAAAAGACAATGCTTAAAATTTCAGTAGCGCCACTTGCATCTGTAGTAATCTTAAAGAGTTCCCGTAAAAATGAGAAGTGTCCCTACCAGGAGGCACTGCCGCCCTTTCCTAGCTTTGATTCATCAGCTAGTCCAAAAGTAGCCTTCACAGAGAAATGACTGTGCCCACACAGCCAAAGGAAGACACGTGCAAAAATAATTCCAATTATATCTGGGCTAAGAGCAGGAACACTCACCCTATCTATTTGCTCTGCTTTACCAAGCTGCTGAAAGCTCAGGAGAGCAGAGTCGGCGCCCACAGAAACTTTCACTGGGAAACGGCAAACAATTTTCCGAGTCCCCAGGCCTCCTCAGCTCTCTTTCTACCCCCAGGGAACCAGTTCCGGCTCCAGCTCCTGCTCCTTCCCAACGCTTGCCGGGACACAGGTTCGTTTCCGGGCTGGCCCCAAGAACATAGGGTAGTTTCACTCACTCGGTGTGACCGGTGGATTGAAGCGCGATAGTTTGGGGGCCCTCCCCGGCCACCTGCAGGCTTAGGACAAGCCCTGCCTTCCTCCGGTCCCTCCTCGCAGAGTTCTTGCCCCAAGCCCGCATCCTGGGGCAAGGAGCCACCTGTGAGGAGATGCTCCGCAGGCAGGCAGAGGGGTCGAGGTCAGCCTGGGCTGGGGTCAGAGGTCAGTGGCTCAGCTGCAGAGAGCCCCCGCAGGGACAGGGAGGAGGAAGGACGAGGCCGGCGCCGGGTGGCCGCTAGAGGAACGACGCCCAGGCCGCCCCAGGGCCCAGCCCTCACGGCCGTACGCCCACCCTCCACACCCCTGGGACCCCGGTGGTCCCGCGGCAGGCACAGGCCCCGCCCCCCAGAGCCGCCTCGGGGCCAAGGCCTAGTCTGGCCCGACCCGGGGGAGTCGGCCAGGTTTGAGGACTGGTACCAGTCAGCGCTGCTTACCGAGCGCCGACTCCTCCTCCACGACGCGAACCTCTCCCGGGCCGCTCGCTCCCGAGGCCACCGGCGCCGCTGCCGCTCCGGGCTCACCGGCGCGCTCCCGACCTCCCCGACCCTTCCCCCGTACGCTGTGCCCGGCCGGGTCCTAGAGCCCGCCTGGTCCACGCCCGCTTCCTGAAGCAGGCTCAGACCACAATTCCCAGCAAGCATCGCAAAGACTACAACTCCCGAAAGGCATCGCGACAAAGACATTACAAAACAATGATTTCTAGAGGTATAACTGGATACATCTGGTAATAGCTTGCTCTTTTTTTGTTTTTTGTTTTGTTTTGTTTTGTTTTTTGGAAATACGGCCGACTATTTGAAGTCGACCATTCCACTTCTACAAATAAATGTAAACCCTAAAAACACTGGCAAACTTTGGAAAAACGTATATTTCTAGATGTTTATTGCAACTTTGTAAATGAAAGCTGGCATGCAAACTCAACCGTGTGCAAAGCAATGGGTGAAGTGTTGTTAATTTGGCAGGTCACCCTCCAGCTCTTTTCTCATACACAAATGGAAGGCGATGCCGACATATGCACACTGCCATGCAGGTGTCTGTGCACGTTTCAATCCTTGTAATGGATTTGTGAAATAGGTTTGTCACCATTGATAAAAGAAAGATTCTGAGCAATTAAATACCTTGCCTGATGTTCTAGAATTGATGAGACATGGAGAAGCATTGGAAACCAGAATGATTAGGAAAGAGCTCCTCACCCTGACCCCTGACACATTCTTTCCTAGTAGATTTCCTTTTACTTTTTACTTTCTTTTTTTTCAAGAGCAAAGACAGATCTTCCACCTGCTAGTTCATTCCCCAATTGCCTACAAGAGCTGCCAGGTCCCTGTCACACATGTGGGATATCTGTGAGTTCCTGGCTCCAAATCTGTTTTTCCTAACATATCTCTCCCTATCTCTCCCTATCTCTCTCTCTCTCTCTCTTTCTTGCTTGCTCAATCTCTTATTTCAAATTAATAAATAGGGATATAATTTTAATTGATACAAAATTGAAATAAGAATGTGGTATAATAAGTTAAAGCTACCACATGCAGTGCCAAGATCTCCAACTGAAATGCTGATTTGAGTCCTAGCTATTTTGTTTCAAGCCCAACTTACAGCCAATGCATCAGGGAAGGCAGCAAATGCTGGTCCGAATACTTTATTCCAGCTACCTGAGAGGGAGGCATATAGAGCCAGGATATAGAGTTCCTGGTTGCTGCTCACTTGAGCTGGGACTGGCCCTGGCTGTTGTAGATATTTCGGGAGTGAAACTAATAGATGGGAGATACCTATCTTGTCTTCTCTGTCATTCTGCCTTGAAAATAAATCCTTTCTTTTTTTTTTTAAGATTTATTTTATTTTTACTACAAAGTCAGATATACTGAGAGGAGGAGAGATAGAGAGGAAGTGGAGCTGCCGGGATTACAACCAGCGGCCATATGGGATCAAGGCGAGGACCTTAGCCACTAGGCCATGCTGCCGAGCCCCAATCCTTTCTTTAAAAGTTAAAATGGGGCCTGGTTAGATAAATCCTTGCCTCGCACATGCCAGTGTCCCATATGGGCACAAATATGCCCGGGTCCCATACAGGCGCTGACTCATGTCCTGTCTGCTCCACTTCACTTTCAATTCCCTGCTGTGTCCTGGGAAAGAGTCCAGAATGGCCCAAAGTCTTGGGACTTTGCACCTGCTTGAAAGACCCTGAAGAAGCTCCTGGTTCCTGGCTTCGGATCAGTTCAGCTCCAGCAGTTGCAGCCACTTGGGGAGTTAAACCAGCTAATGGGAGATCTTTTTCTGTTTCACCTTCTCTCTGTAAATCTGTCTTTCCAACAAAAACAAATAAACCTTAACAAATGAAAGTTAAAATGAAGATAGGCTATAAAGATGAAGAAAATCCTGTGGTAACTAGGATCCATATGAGGAAAAGCAACAGGCAGCAGGAAGATAACACTTAGGTAACATTGAGACTGACTGTCGGTGTGACATCCAGGTAGAAAAATTCAGCAGATGTCTGAATACTCTGTTTCGGGACTCGGTGAGATGAACGCACTGTCAGTGAACTTTTCTGACCTACTGTTGTAGGGGCAATGGTTCCAAGACTAGAAGAGGGTAGTCTAGAAAAGAAGGTAATAGAAAAGAAGAACTCAAGATTGAATTGAGGTGTGGGGGGAAGAATCCCAACATTTATAAGATGGCTGGCAGAGACAAGCCATGGCAAAAAAAAAAAAAAAAACACTCTGAAGATAATGCTGTATTTTTTAAAAGATGCATTTATTTATTTATTTTATTGGAAACCAAGATTTACAGAGAAAAAGATCTTTCATGCACTGGTTCACCCCCCAAGTGACCACAATGGGCTAAGCTGAGCTGATCTGAAGCCAGGGACTTCTTCCTGGTCTCCCACGTGGGTACAGGGGCCCAGCGCTTTGGGCCATCCTTGACTACCACCAGGGAGCTAAATGGGAGTGGAGCAGCCAGAATTAGAACTGGCACCCATATTTTAGCCACTAGGCTATTGTGCCAGGCCTGATACGTTATCTTAAAAAAAAAAAAAAAAAAAGGAAAATTAGGGACTGTCATAGTGTATTAAACCATGCTTCTATCTGTAATGCTGGCATCACTTATGGGTATCAGTTCAAGTCCTGGCTGCTCCACTTCCCATCCAGCTCCCTGATTGTGGCCTGGGAAAGCAGTCGAGGACGGCCCAAAGTCTTGGGAAGCTGCTCCCACATGGGACACCCAGAAGAAGCTCCTGGCTCCTGGCTGCAGATTGGCTTAGCTCCAGCCATTGCGGTCATTCTCTCTATAAATCTGCCTGTCCAATAAAAATAAATAAATCCTTCTTAAAATCGTCTTTGAAGGTTTCAGCAACAGCTACTTTGGGAAAATGATGGTTTGAGGAGTTACTGGAAAGACAGACCAGCAGAGGATACAAGTGCAGAGGATTTTTATCAGAAACTTAATTCAGGGCTAGCACTGTGGTGCAGAAGGTTAAGTCACTACCTGCAGCAACATCATCCCATGTGGGCATCAGGCTGTGTCCCAGCTACCCCACTTCCAATCCAGCGTCCTGCTAATACACCTGGGAAAGCGGCAGCAGATGACCCAAGTGCTTGGGTCCCTCCACCCACATGGGAAATGTGATGGGGCTCCTGGCTTCAGCCTGACCCAGTCTTGGAGTAAACCAGCATATGGAAGACTCCCTCTCTCTCACTATACCTTTCAGATAAATAAATAAATATTTAAAAACAAAGAAAAAAAACTTGACTGAAAGAGGAAAGGGGGTGGGAGTGATGGGGTGAAGGAAGAAGAAATGAATTTCAAGACAGGCCAGATAGGAGTGCATTTCTGTGCTGACACGGAGACCTGACCCCACAGGAATACCTGTAGATTGTCAAGGTAGGGGGAAGCCAGGAGCCAGACTAAGGCTCCTCAAGAGGACCTGGCCTGGGAAGGAGGGAACACCAGACCCCTGAGAAGGCCATGGTGGGCTCAGAGGAGCCATGCATACAAAGGGACTCAATGCATCCAAAGTGTCTTCTCCTCTTGTCCCCACCAACAGACTGAATTGTGGAAGTGGTTGAGTGCATCCACCCAGGAGCAAGATTGTGGTTGAAATCCCAACTCTGGGCTTAGCACAGTAGCCTAGCGGCTAAAGTCCTTGCCTTGAAATGCGCCAGGATCCCGTATGGGTGTTGCTCCTAATCCTGGCAGCCCCACTTCCCATCCAGCTTCCTGTTTATGGCCTGGGAAAGCAGCTTGAGGATGGCCCAAAGTCTTGTGGGACCCTGCACCCGTGTGAGAGACCTGGAGCAAGCTCCTGACTCCTGGTTTCGGACCAGATCAGCACCGGCTATTGCGCTCATTTGGGAAGTGAATCATCGGATGGAAGATCTTTCTCTCTGTCTCTCCTCCTCTCTGCACATATCTGACTTTGCAATAAAAATAAATAAATCTATTTAAAAATAATACTTATGGGTCCGGCGGCGTGGCCTAGCAGCTAAAGTCCTCACCTTGAACGCCCCAGGATCCCATATGGGCACTGGTTCTAATCCCGGCAGATCCACTTCCCATCCAGCTCCCTGCTTGTGGCCTGGGAAAGCAGCTGAGGACGGCCCAAACCTTTTGGACCCTGCACCCACGTGGGAGACCCGAAAGAGGTTCCTGGTTCCCGGCTTCGGATCGGCGCGCACCGGCCCGTTGCAGCTCACTTGGGGAGTGAATCATCGGACGGAAGATCTTCCTCTCTGTCTCTCCTCCTCTGTGTATATCTGGCTGTAATAAAATGAATAAATCTTTAAACAAAAATAATACTTATTTATAAAAAAAGGAATCCCAACTCTGCCACTGAATACCTATGTGAATATAGCCAAATTTCTTACCCTCTCAATGCTTCATTTTTCTGTTTAGGGTAGGAGAAAGCTGTTAGGAACATGTTAGGATTTTTCACTCAATTGCCATCTGCACTAGAGGCTTTCTGTTTTGCTCAAGGCGTAGCACACAGCAAGAGTTCAGTTTTTTTTAAAGTGACTCAAAGAGAAATCGAGGTGAGAATGAGCTGGGTCGGGCCCTGGCCGCTCGGCCCGGCGCGCAAGGTGCCCCGGCGCTGACACCCTTGGTTGTGATGCAGGTTCCTCCCCCGCGAGCGCGTCGTGAAGGCGGGGCGTGAACCCTCGCCACGGGGCGGGGTCGAGCACGCTCGGCCGGCCTTGGCGCACCTCATCGACTGGGGACGGAAGTCTCACCCCAACTCTTGCCAACCTGGGGATCCGCGGGCCGAAGGCTGCAGCTCGCCCCACGGGGCTGGCAGCCAACATGAAGCGCGCAGGGACTCTGCGCTTACTTTCGGATCTGAGCAACTTCAGCGGCGCCGCCCGGCTTCGTGAGTTGCTTGCAGGGGACCCCGCGGTCCGAGTGCGCTGCAGCCCGGACGGCCGCCACCTGCTGCTGTTGCGACCCCCGGGAGCCCCTGCGCCGCAGCTGCTGGTGGCTGTACGAGGAGCCGGTGCGGAGCTGGAGCGGGCCTGGCCCGTGGGCCAGGCCTCTCCACTGGACGCCTTCTTCCTGCCGGGACCCGCAGTCCCGGCGCTCGTCCTGGTGTGGGAGAGTGGCCTGGCCGAGGTGTGGGGTGCGGGTGTGGGGCCGGGCTGGCGGCTACTGCAGAGCACCGAGCTGTGTCCGGCCGGCGGAGCCCGCTTGGTGGCCGTGGCGGCGCCCCGTGGCCGCCTGGTATGGTGTGAGCAGCATCTGCCCGGCGCTGAGAACCAGCTGGGGCCGCCCATGGCCGCTTTCAGCCACAGCGTGTGCGTCCGGACCCTAGAGCCCAGCGGCGAGGCCGGCACCCATCTGGGCCGTGCCCGCGTCCTGCTGCGCCACTGTCCCTGCTTTGGGCTGTTAGCCTCCCGCAAGGACCTATTCCTGGTGCCCACTGCCTCCACCTGGCCTGGCGTGGCCCACATTCTGCTCATCTGGAGCCCAGGGAAAGCCAAGGTGACAGTGACTGCCCCACAGCTCGGTGTATCTCACTGTAAGAATCTGAACCCGGGACGAGGGGACTCATGGGACTTCCGGGCCCTACTTCGAGGCCTGCCTGGGTTGCTGGGCCCGCGGGAGCCGCTGGCCCTGCATACATGCGCGCCCACTGCGCAAGGCCTGCTATTCCTGGACTGCAAAGGCACGGTGAGCCTCTTACAGTCCCACGGCGGTGTCCGGGTAGTGGGCACTCTGCAGGAGGGCCCTGGAGGCCTGGCCAGGGGCTCTGCAGCCCTGGGAACCTTTCAGGGAACCCTGGCCTGTGTGCTGGGCTCCACCTTGGAGCTGCTGGACCTGAGCAGTGGGCAGCTGCTGGAAAGGAAAGTCCTAAGTACGGACAGGGCGCATTTGCTGGACCCCCCACTCCCTGGCATGGAGGATGAGGAGGAACTGGAGAGTCAGGGCTGTCTTCGCATGCTTTCAGCCTTGGGTCTGTTTTGTGTGGGTTGGAAAGCCCCACAGGGCCTCGAAGTACCTTCCGCCAGAGACCTGGTGTTCGAGGAGGCTTGCGGGTACTATCAGCGGCGGAGTCTGCGAGGTGCCCAGCTCACACCTGAGGAACTGAGACACAGCAGCACGTTCCGGGCACCTCAGGCCCTGGCCTCCATCCTCCAGGGCCATCTGCCCCCGTCCACACTGCTGGCCACACTGAGGACTGAGCTCCGTGACTACCGGGGCTTGGAGCAGCTCAAAGCCCAACTGGTGGCTGGGGACGAAGAGGAGGCTGGCTGGGCAGAGCTGGCCGACCAAGAGGTGACACGCCTGCTGAGGACAGAGCTGACAGGAGACCAGCTGGCCCAGCTCAACACCATTTTCCAAGCACTGCCCACAGCAGCCTGGGGCACCATCCTCAGGACCCTGCAGCTGCAGCTGGATGGGAATGGCAGGCTGCGGTCCCAGGCTCCTCCTGATGTGTGGAAGAAAGTTCTAGATGGTCCAGCAGCTGGAAAGGAACCCCCTAACGGAATACTGCCCCCCTTTGAACTGCTGTGCCAATGCCTCTGCCGAATGGAACCCCGATGGCTGCCACTGTTTGTGGAGCTGGCCCAGCAGCAGGGTGGGCCGGGCTGGGCAGCCGGAAGCCCGGGGCTGCCTTTGTATCGCCGAGCCCTGGCTGTGCTGGGTGAGGAGGGGACCAGGCCAGAGGCACTGGAGCTAGAACTGCTGTTGGGCAGTGGGCGGCCTAAAGCTGTGCTCCAAGCCATGGGGCAGCTGGTGCAGAAGGAGCAGTGGGAGCGGGCTCTGGAGGTTGGCCTGGCCCTTGGCCCCTCCAGCCCACTGCTTCGAAGTGAGATCTTCAAACTGCTGCTGGCCCAGTTTGCCAAGCACCGCCAACTCGATGCACACCTGCCCCTCCTCTGTCGCCTGTGTCCACCAGAACTGACTCCAACTGAGCTCCTGCTGTTGCTTCGGGCACACCTCCCAGATGATGTGGGACCTCCCACCCCGTTCCCTGAGCCAGGGGCAGAACCCCCTCTCACAGTGGGCCTGCTCCGAACCCTGCTGGAACAGACTGGGGCTCAAGGACGGCCTTCAGGCCCAGTTCTAAGCCTATACGAGGACATCCTATGGGACGCAGGCACTCCTCCTCCCACCCCACCCCGGGGACCTATGACCATTCCCCAGGCATCGGACCCTACAGGCCTGGAAACCTGGGTACCATCGGGACAGAACCTCTGCATGACTGACACAGGAAATCATTTCTAGGACTTGGGGATCAAGTCCTAGAATTGAAGGGGGCCGGGGTGGGACCTGAGTATACAGTCCTGTCTTGTTTTGAAGCAATTTAGCGTGTGAAATACACACATCACACTTGTGTTTGGGAACAGCTGAGGGTCTGAGAAGGTTGTGAGTTACAGAGGGAGGGGCTGAACACCTCTGCTGGCTAAGGTGGCAACTTGTCGTCACGGAGCATTCAGTGTGTGCCAGGATGTGAGGTGCAGCAGAGGAGGCTACTGCTTAAGATGCCTTTCCCCCACACCACAGTCCTCGGGCTCATGTCCCAGCGCCAAACCTGATTTTAGCTTTTTTCTCCTGCATATCCAAAAGGCATGGGCTCGAGTACTTGACTCCCTGCCATAACACCCCTGTGAGAGTCCCGGATTGAGTTTCTAAATCCTGGCCTTAATCTGGCCCATACCTGACTATGGCAGATTTTAGGAGATTGAACCAATAAATAGGAGATCTTGGTAGTCTGTTTTCAAATAAATAAACGTTTAGAAGGTATGTTCCAGGTACTTGCTGGTCTGTAAATGAACACTCACTTGGCATCTCCCATAACTCTGCACACGCATGGACCTTGTCTTCCATTTCACAGGAAGGGAAAGTTTTAAGCAAGATGAAAAGACGAGATCAAGGCCAGGGAGCTGGAAGTAGCAGCTCATAAAATCTGGACCAGCTTATCCCAGATGCTGCTCCTTGCCCTGGGCTCAACACCAGCTTCCCCAGCCTCTTCCAGTCCCCAGGACTGGCTTGCCCTTTTACAGGTACTAGAAGGTGCCACAGCCAAGAGAGCTGGCTGCAGAGTTCTCTGGAATAACAAGACAGCGGGGGCCCAGCTACTTGGACGACCCCACATTCCTTTCCGAGTCAAGAAGTAAGAGCATACACAGCCCATGTTTCCTCTCTCTGGATATATTCAGCAAAACTGCCTCTGAGGAGTGCTGGTCTACCTGAATGACCCTTCGGTGTGGTTTTAGCTGAAGGGAGGACCTTGGATGCTATTTGTCAGCAGTATCCTGGGCCGGAGCTAGCCCTTGTCCAAGGCCGCAATCAAGGTAATGACTGCCGTGCAGTCTTATCCTCGGCTGGGACCAGCAGCTTGGTTTCTGCTTAGCCACATTGCGGCTTCAGGTGGATTCGTGGGCTCATGAACTAGGCCCCCACCCTTCTCTGAGATTGCTCTTAGCTTCTTCAACTCATGAGATGCATAGCCAAATCTCAGGACAGCTCTGCAGCCTCATGAAGGCAGGTTGACCCCTGGCTCTCAGCCAGGGCTGGGAGGGGTTCGTCCTGGTCTCAAGGCTAGGCCACTGGGGCACCTCAGTGGGAAGCTATGGATTTTGGCTTCCTTCTGTGCCCAGAGAGAGAATTAGACTCAGTGAACCGCTGAGGTGATGAGTGAGAGAGGGAGAGTCAGGTTTTTCCTCAAAGTTTGTATATCCCATAGGAGCTCCTCCCCACAGAATTCACATGGCCTGGCAGCTCAGAGAACAGCAGGTGGCACTAGATGGTGACAGCTGTCTACCTTCTCAGGCTGGACACTTGACCACACTGATGCTTGCGTATTTCCCACCTCTGAGGTAGAGAGTGCAGGGGATAGCTCAGCAACTAAGGAGCAGCTGGGGGATGCAGAATCACTGTGCGTCCTGGCCATTGGTGGAGCATCTGAGAGGGCTCAGGGAGAGGGCTCAGTGTGATCTTTGTGAGTGGGACATCCATGAACAAGTAGGTAGAGATCCCAAAGCCAAGGTTGTTGGCTCACAGGGAAGGTCCCTGGACCAGCCGTCAGGACCTGAGGAAGTGGGAGATCCAGGAGCCATGGTTCCTGACCTTACTCTGGGGTTGAAGTGTCAATAAGTGGTCAGGTGGGCCTGGCGGCATGGCCTAGCAGCTTAAGTCCTTGCCTTGAATGCCCCGGGATCCCATATGGGTTCTAATCCTGGCAGCTCCACTTCCCATCCAGCTCCCTGCTTATGGCCTGGGAAAGCAGTTGAGGACGGCCCAAAGCTTTGGGACCCTGTACCTGTGTGGGAGACCCGGAAGAGGTCCCTGGTTCCCAGCTTCGGATCGGCACAGCACCGGCCGTTGTGGCCACTTAGGGAGTGAATCATCAGATGGAAGATCTTTCTCTCTGTCTCTCCTCCTCTCTGTATGTCTGACTTTGTAATAAAAATAAATAAATCTTTAAAAAAAAAAAAAAGAAGTGGTCAGGGCCTCAGACCCCAAGTCTCTGGGCCGCAGGCAGAAGTAGGGAGGTCTGAGATCCCTGACAGTGAGACAGAGGAGTCTAGGTCCCTGGACAGGAGTGTGTCCATGGATGTGCTTCACCCCTCAGGCTCACACAACAGCAGTCTCTGGAAGACCAGAAGGTGGAGATGCAACAAGGCCCACTCGGCCCTGGGCAGGAGTGCCTGCAATGCCAGCCAGCATGCCAGGCATAGAAAAGGCAGCAAAGCCCAAGTCTCCTCCCCTGCCCACGTGTCCTTGAGGGCACAGTCCTCCTTCCCTGCCCCACCCTTCTTCCCTAGCTTTGCCAGCCCCGGCTCTGTACCTTGTTCCCCTCACCAAATGAGTCACTATTTGGACACAGACCATGGTCTCCGTGCTGCCCAATAGCCAGGAGACCATGGAACCACACTGAACCCAATCTCCATCCCACAAACGCCAGGGTCCTCTACGCTTCTCCATGTGGACTGGGGACAGTGATGGGAGATGAGAAACAGCCAATGTGGGGCCATTTTAGCAGTCAGGGTTGGGGTGGAGGGAGTGAATATCACTGGGACCACAAAGAACTCTTGACTCCCAAACGAGGAAAAGAGGAAGAGGAGGAGAGCCTGAGCCAGTGAGGTTCCAAAAGACAAATGCACGGGGTGGGCACCAGTGCCTATTGTGAGTTAATTTCAAAGGACTGGAAGATTGAGTTCCATATTATAATTTGACCATCAGAGAACTGTGGGACACTGTGGCTTCCATTAACCAGGTTAGAGAGGATAAGAGAATGAGAGAGGAGAGAGCCAATAATTTCTAGACTCCAATCTCCACAGGAAGCCACCTTTGGCCAGAATACTAGGCACCCTTGCCGCCAGAGAGAGAGAAGACAGAATTGCAGAGCCGGCCTCTAGACGCCTCTGCTCGACTCTTCTTAAGCACAGGCTCCCTCTGGTGGTTACTCTTGTCACTGCTGGATCCACCCACAACCCTCCCACACGCACGAGCTTGCCACTTTCTCAACTGAAGAAGCCTCTGGAGGTGGTAAGGTTCTCCAAGGACAATGGAGGAGGGGAGTTCAGGAGAGAACTTAGGGAACAGAATCAGGTGGAGCAGAATGATCTTGCACTGGCACAGGGACAGTGTCACCCAGAAGAAAAGTGTGAGCTGCCAGGACTCCTTATCTTTAGAATAGGGACCCTGTTCCATCTGCCAGCGCAATTGGAATAGTCTGGTCCATCAGGGGAGACAGTCCAGGGCAGAGTAGAAAGAGGACAATTTATATGAATTTGAAATAAAACAGACCAGTGTCATGGTGTAGCAGGTCAAGCCTCAGTCTGCAATGCCAGCACATCCCTGAGGGTATCAGCTGAAGCTCCATTTCCAATCTAGCTCCCTGCTAATGGTCTGGGAAAGAAGTAAAGAATGACCCAACTCCTTGGGCCCCCGAATCCACATGGGAGACCTGGAAGACGCTCCTGGATCCTGGCTTCAACTGACCTAGCTTTTGCCCTTGCAGCTATTTGAAGAATGAGCCAAAGGGCAGAAGATCTCTCCATCTCTCTCTCTCTCTCTCTCTCTCTCTCTCTCTCCCCTTCTGTCTCTAAAACTCTGCATTTACAATGTAAATAAATAAATCATCTTTTTAAAAATTATGATGTTGGCCCTTATTCAAAAAAATCATTAAAATTTTACTTTGTGAATTGCCTCTGGATAAAAATTTTAGGGAATTTATTTATTTATTTGAAAGAGTGACAAAGATGGAGAGAGTTCTCTCATCCACTGACTTACTCCCCAAACAGCTGTCACAGCCAGGTCTGAGCCAGGCTGAAGGCAAGAATGTGGAGCCAGGATCGCCTCTGTGTCTGTGACATGAATGACAGAAACCCAGCAGGCCATCCTGTGCTGTCTTTACAGGTGCATTAGCAGGACACCAAGCAGCCAGGATTCCACCTGATGCTCTATTACAGAATACCACACAAGCAGCGGCTGAACCCACTGCACCGCAACACCGTGGTTAAGAAATCACTTGGCGTCTTCCTCACACCTATATCAGTGTGTCCCAGTCAGCTGTCCATTCTGGCTTTCTCCTGATGCACATTCAAGGAGGTGATATTGATGACCCAAGTCGTTGGGTCCCCACCATCCATGCGGGAGACTAGGATGGAGTTCCTGGATCTTGGCATTGGCCTGGCCCAGTACTTGCTGGTGCAGGCATCTGGGGAGCAGGAACCCAAGTTGGGCTATCATCTGCTGCCTCCCAGGCACATGCAGGAAGTGGGATGGGAAACAGAGGCTAGACAGATACTCTGCTATGGGTTGCAAGCATCCTTAGTAGCTTAACATATTGTGCTCCGTTTATTTAAGTATTCATATTTATTATATGTATGTATGCGTATATCTCGTGTATGTGTTATTTTAATAGCAGACAGAGAAGGATACAGACAGACTCATTTCCCCAAATGCCTATCACCAGCCAAGGCCAGGCCATGCCAAGGCAGGGAGTAAGCAACTTAAGCTAGGGCTTCCCAGTGGGTGGCAGGAGCCCAGATGATTTTTTAAAGATTTATTTATTTTTATTAGGGAGATTTCACAGAAGGAGAGACAGAAAGATCTTCCATTCATGGATTCACTCCTGAAGTAGCCACAACGGCTGGAGCTGAACGCATCTGAAGCCAGAAGCCAGGAGCCTCCCTAGGTCTGCCATGTAGGTTCAGAGTCTGAGGGCATTGGGTCATCCTTTGCTGCTTTCACAGGTCACAAGCAGGGAACTGGATGGGAATTAGAGCAGTCAGAACACGTACTGCTGCCCATATGGGATGCCAGTGTTTGTAGGTAGAGGATTAGCCAATTGAGTTAATTCTCTGCCTAAACCCAACTGCTTGAGTCATCACAAGCTACCCCAGGTACACACCAGCAGGAAGCTGAAATTCAGGGCAGAGCCAAGACAAAATCCAGGTTCTCTGACATGGGACAGAGGTGGTTCAAGCAGTATCCTGACTTCTACACTAAATGCCTATCCCCACTGCATCCTCATTGCTGCTAGCAAACAAAAATGCCAATGGGGGAAAGAAGCTGAAAATGTTATAAGGTCAAGGTTGGGTGAGCCGTGGTACTTACCAATTGTGAACAGAAATCTGGGAGAGATATGTAAGTGTGGGGAGCCATACAGTTGGGTCGGATGGCATGGGTGTGTGATGAGCACCGCTCCGCGGTTAGCAAGGCTACGAGGAGTTCCTGGCAGCGAGGCAAGGCCCAGCGGAACGTCTCTGGTCACCTCATTACTGCCTCAGCCCATTGTATGGATACTCAATCACCTCTCTGATGTTTCATAGAATTCTCCTGAGGGTGTTGTTGTTTTTCTGCTAATGTGAAGTGATTCCTGTAACTGGTATGACACCTCAAATTGATCAATCATGTTATGATAAAAACATCTTTAGCGACGTAAGGCTATGACACACAGCTAAAAGTATACAATGGTACAATTGAGCCCACAATGTCTCCAAACATCCTGTTATGTGCCCACTTTTGTCCTGGAATTTGCCCTAGTATAAGTAATGTTTTCCTTAAGAAATGGCTTGACAATATCTTGCAACTGATGGCAATCATAGAGGTACAAAGAGTTTGTTTACCATGCGCCTCGAACTGTTACAACACATGATATGACGCATTTTAGTTTCTCACCACAGAAAGCAAAAGTATATGGGATATCTTCTAAAGGGAAACAAATGTGAACCCCCTCAAAATGGCTTAAAATCTCAATCTTATATTGGCACTTATGTTTAGGAAAAGAAAACAGTTTATAAAGATAAAAGGAAGTTTCTTGTAAAAGCCCTCTGTTTGTAGATTGGCTGTGCTGCCTTGATCCCTTTCACTGCCCTTTAACAAAAGAACAAAAAGCAATTGAATCAGCACTAGGTGAAGGTGACGGTAATTAATGCATGACTTGATTATAAGATTTAGCAAAGAATCTATGTTATATGCTTGTATAAGATCCTTTCATTTATAATCTTTTAATTCTGTATTCTTAATATTTTAATCAATATTAGTTTGTGTTTAGTAAAAATTGATTTTGAGTATAAAATTAATTTTGAGTATAAGTAAACTACTTCTCACTATGTAACTGCATGTGCTGCCAACCATGGAATTCCTGGCTTCAGCCAGGTCACTGCAGATTTCAATGAGTAATGGCTTGCCAAAATGTTTTCTTTAAAATAAATAATATTTTAGAATTGCTTTTTGCATTTCTTAACCATGATGTAAAAATGAAACAATTGGATATTGTGCAAAAGTTTGTGATGATTTATGTATAAATAAAGAAGGCAACTTTTTTGAGTTGTCCATTATGAGCATCAAGCCATAGTGGTCCGTGTCTTATCTTTTCCTCTTACAGTCTCGCCGATCCACGCATCCTTTGCAAGCTCTCAGTCAGCTGGAGCTGGTCTCCGGCATGTAAGGGCCAAAGGGAGGGCCGCTGGCTCAGAAAGTCATGGCACAGGAGCAAGAATAAAGACAAGAAAAGACTCCAAGAGATGGAGAAGATGGGGCTGGAATCAGAGCAGTGAAACAAAGGGGACGGAGACTAACAGATGTGCATAAGGAAAGTGGTCTGGGATGGGGAGGCAGGAAAATTCCTCTCTGGGAAGCTGTGGGGCCTCTCAGGTCCCCATGCTGGCAGAGGCAGGGTCCCAGAAAGCAGATGGACTTTCAGCTGACTCATGGCCAAGACCGAAAGCCAGAGCGCCAGCTGCCCCGTTCTCGGTACCTAGGGAAGGGGTGAAAAAGAAGGAACTGTGAGGGTGAGGAAGTTGAAATGAGCAAGTTGACTCCACACAGTGTACCTCATGCGGGACACCCTGGGCCGACCCAGGTCTTCCCCAGTCTCTGGGTCCCAGCCTGCAGCAGCCATTCCAACACCAACATGATATGCACTGTTCTCCAAGCCCACTATTTTAGTTGTCGTTTTGCTTTATTCTCAAAGCAGGGAGAAGTGGGCATTGCCTCCATCCTACTAGTCCCAAGCAAGCTCCAGGAACATGCTGAAGTGCCAGGACTTGGGAACAGGACTTCCCAAAAGAAGCAGATCGAGCCTGTTGCTGGGATAGGAAGGTGACAGTAGGATCTGGTGGTGGGGGGGGTCGTCACAGTGCGGGGAAGGTGGGAGAAAAGTAAATGGAGATATTGGATATGGAGGACACAGAGGTGGCTAAGCACTGGTCTGTGTATCATTGAGATAGTTCTGAAACTGGTGTCATGGCGTAATGAATAAAACCACCACCTGTACACCAGCATTCCATTTGGGCACCAGTTCAAGTCCCAGCTACTCTGCTTCTAATCCAGCTCCCTGCTAATGGCCTGGGACAGCAGAAAATGATTCAAGTGCTTGGATTCTGTTCCCATGTGGGAGACCTGGAGGAGGCTCCTGGTTTCAGATTAGCCCAGCTCCGTCTATTATAATCATTTGGGGAATGAACCAGTGGATAGAAGATCACCACCTCTCTCTCTGTCCCTCCTGTCTGTCACCTGCCTTTCCAATAAAAATAAATAAATCTTAGAAGCAAAAATTTTCAGTGATATCAGCTCATTCATACGAGTGAGCTGAGCAAAATTAAGAGGGGGTGGACTGCATGGGAGACCCAACAAGGCCCAAGTACTTGGGACATTATCTGCTGCTTTCCCTAGCCCATTAACAGAGAGCTGGATTAGAAGCAGAGCAGAGGCTCGGCAGCGTGGCCTGGTGGCTAAGGTCCTCGCCTTGATCCCATATGGCCGCTGGTTCTAATCCCGGCGGCTCCACTTCCTCTTTGTCTCTCCTCCTCTCAGTATATCTAACTTTGTAATAAAAATAAGATAAATCTTAAAAAAAAAAAAAAAGAAAGAAAGAAAGAAAAAGAAACAGAGCAGCTGGAATTGGAGCCATCCTTCTGCCAATATGGGATGCCAGCATCACTTGTTGTGCCACAATGCCAGTCTGGAGACTGCCTTCTCTTTGCCAAAGAGAACCTAAAGGTCTCAGAGATCATTCACTATGCTCAGGCAGAGCTTTGGACTGTGAACTTGAACTTGCTGGCATAGCTCCTACCACTTTGCCTAGGGTGGCCTAGTTGTTGCTACCCAGGACTTGAAGCTCTTGGTTCAGCTGCTCCCTGTCCTTGGTGAGCTGAGGACCAAGGTTTCCAAGTGCTCTACAAAAGCTTCTTTGTAGCCTTGGTCACTAGGAGAGGAGTTGAGTACAGCAAACTAAACCCAGACCCCGGCATCCATAGGGGGAAGAGGACTTCGACCCCAGAGCAGGGTAGTACTGCTCTACCAGTGTCAAGCCAGAGCCACAGTCTCAGGGATTCCTGGGATAACTTCCTCCCTCCCCACTCCATAACTTACACTGAGAGCAAGCTGCACCTCCCTATCAGACATTCCATCAGATCCTCCTACCTGCAGACGCCCACAGGGCAAGATTGTGATGCCCACATTACTGAGGAGAAATTGAAGCTATCAACAGGCAGGCAGGCTCCTTGATGAGCAGGTGAGCCAGCTGGGACTAGAGAGGACACACGTTCATAAGCTTTAAGCCAGGACCCTTCCCCTTGCCTCCTGGACTTCTGTCCGGGGTTGGACTGCTGTAGCTGCGGAATTTTAACTTTGGATTTCGGGAAGGCAGATATGTGATTCAAGGGGTGAGCATGCTGTAAGTTTCAAAGCAAAAGAGATGGCATGCTTCCATTTCATGACATCCTCCCAATTCAGGGATGTTTCTTCAAGTGCCGTGCCTTAAAGAGAACCTGCCTACTCTTCGGCTCTGGGTGTTTCTCCAGGCTTTTGACCCCATTTGGATTGCATTCTAAACTTTTGCGGCCAGCACTATGGCATCGGGAGTAAAGCCACCATCTGCGTTGCCATCATCCATATGGACACTGGCTTGAGTCTTGGCTGGTCCACTTCTGATCCAGCTCCCAGCTAATGGCCTAGAAAAGCAGTGCAGGATGGCCCAAGTGCTTAGGCACCCGCACTCACATGGGAGACCTGGAGAAGTCTCCTGGCTCTGGTCTCCTGACTACAGACTGGCCCAGCTTTAGCCGTTACAGCCATTTGGGAAGTGAACCAAAGGATGGAAGAGCTCTCACATACATACACTCTGTCTCTCTCTCGCCCATCTTGTGTCGCCACTGCTTTTGTAATTCTTTCAAATGAAAATAAATAAATCTTTTCTAAAAAACGCAATAAAGTGTTGCAATGTACCTGGAGGCACCCTGGGTAAAAATTCCTAAGAATTTTTTTTTAAAGATTTATTTTTCATTTTGAAAGTCAGTATTACCAGGGGGACGGAGGTAGGGATAGAAAAAGAGAACCTGCTGACTCACTCCCACAGATAACTGCAACAGCCAGGGATGGGCAAGCTGAAACCAGAATCCAGGAAATTCTCCCTGGTCTCCCACATGGGTAGCAGGCGCCCAAGTACTTGGGCCATCTTTCATGCTTTTCCCAGGCCATGAGCATGGAGATAGATCGGAAATGTAGTAGCCGGGACATGAACGACTGAGTGCCCGTAAAGGACGGTGACTGCTTTACCCACTATCCCATAATGCTGACCCTGAAATTTCTAAGAATTTAATCCTGTCTTCACCACCTAATGCTGTGTAACCAGGAGAAAGTTTCTAAACTTCTCTGATCCTGACCCTTAATTTCTGCAACCATTCATGAACAAAGGGTAAGATAATAGTAACTGCCCTATGAAATGATTTTGGGAGCAAACATGGAGAAAAACCACTGGCAAGCTGTGAGTTCCTTCCGCGCCCCCTGGAAGGCTCTAAAGGGGTGCCAGTGACCCCTGAGGCCCATTCCCCACTTTGCCTACGTGGACACAGAGGCTCCTAAGGGAAAGGACCAAGAAACAGTCACCGGGAACACTGTATGACAGCGTTACGTCAGAGATGATGTTTGGAAGTCAGCACACAGGTCAGAATAGACGGCTCCTTGCATGCAACAGAGCCAGCTTACTTGCTGCTTCCCTTCCACCAGGGAACAAGCCACAGTCCCCATGGCTGAGCCTGAATCCTTAAAGCTGGTTGGCTTTTAGGTTCCCTGTGCTGCGACAGATGCTTGCATTACTGGGGTATTGCCAGCAGTTCCCATGGAATTGCCATTTGCTAAGCGCATACAATTGGGCCAGCCCTGGGTTAAAAGGGCTTACCATGTGACACCATTGTGGCTGAAGGGGGTTTAGATCCACACCTCTGAGAAGGCCCTGACTGTCTCAATGTGTGCTTCAAACTGCTTCTTTTTTAAATGAATAAATACTTTTTTAGTTATTAAATGTTTAATTAGTTTTTAATAAATAGATGTCTATTTTTTTATTTTTAAAAAAGATTTATTTATTTTTATTGCAAAGTCAGATATACAGAGAGGTGGAGAGACAGAAAGGAAGATCTTCTGTCTGATGATTCACTCCCCAAGTGACCACAATGGCCGGTGCTGTGCCAATTCGAAGCCAGGAGCCAGGAACTTCTTCCACCAGGTCTCCCACGTGGCTGCAGGGTCCCAAGGCTTTGGGCCATCCTTGATTGCTTTCCCAGGCCACGTATGGGATCCTGGCCTGTTTAAGGCGAGGACTTTAGCTGCCTTGTGGGAAACCCAGAAGAAGCTCCTGGCTCCTGGCTTCAGATTGGCTGAGCTCTGACCATTGCAACCACTTGGGCAGTGAACCAGCGGACAGAAGATTTTTCTCTCTTGTCTCTTCTTCTCTCTATAAATCTGAGCTGCCTTCCCAATAAAAACAAATAAATCTTAAAAAAAAAAAAGAGCAATAAATACAGAGAGACAGAGATTTCACATCTGTTGGTTCACTCCCTAAATATCCGTAACAGCCAGGGTATGCCTGATGAAGAAGGAGAGGCAGGATTCAAATCTAGGGACTCCGACACAGCCTGTCAAAGCCCCAACTGCAGCTTCTCTAACTCCATGTTACCCATCAAACCCAGAATTAATTATTCCCTAGACAGGTCCTGGTAGGGTCAGGCCCAGCCAGATCCTTCTTCTTCTTCTTTCTTTCTTTATTTATTTAGGTTTACTTTTGGGCTCAGCGCAGTGGCCTAACAGCTGAAGTCCTTGCCTTGAATGCGCCAGAATCACATATAGGCGCCGGTTCTAATCCTGCCAACTCCACTTCCCATCTAGATCCCAGCTTGTGGCCTGGGAAACCAGTCAAGGACGGCCCAAAACCTTGGGACCCTGCACCCACGTGGGAGACCTGGAAGAAGTTCCTGGCTCTTGGATTCGGATTGGCGCAGCACCGGCGGTCACTTGGGGAGTAAATCATCGGATGGAAGACCTTTCTCTCTGTCTCTCCTCTTCTCTGTATCTGGCTTTGTAATAAAAATAAATAAATTAAAAAAAAAAAAAAAAAAGATTTACTTTAAAAAGAAAGGCAGATTACACAGAAGGACCTTCCATCCACAGGTTTACTCCCCAGGTGAGTTCGGAGATGAACTGATCTGAAGCCAGCAGCCAGAAGCTCCTTTTGGGTATCCCATGCAGGTGCTCTGGGCAGTCCTTGACTGCTTTCCCAGGCCAGAAGCCCGGAGCACCCAGGATATGAACCTCCACCAAATACGGGATCCCGGCGCATGCAAGGCAAGGACTTCAGCCATTAGGCCACCATGCCGCTGTGCCAGGCACGCCAGGTCCTTCTTGACTGCTTTCTGACAATCCCTTGAAGGAGGAGGATCTACTTGTTTATGTCTGAGAGGATGACAATGCACCACAGGCAGCCCCTCCCCGCCCATTCCCACTGCAGGCCATCTCCACCTCACCCAGCAGGTCGGGTTGGATTTTTCTGATGGACTCCCATGCACAGAGAGTGTTGGTGTACTGGGAATAAAGGAGAGTGTGAGGAAAGGGTTCCTGCCCAAAAATGGTCCCTAGGGAGCAAGGACAAAACAATGATGTTAGACAGACTGGGGTCTTTGAGCTGGGCCTGTGCTGTCTGGAATCAGGCATTACTGTGGGTGTAAATCCGGTCTTCCGGGAGGTTGGGATTCTGGAGTGGGGAGGGATTGGAGAATCAGGCCTGGAAGGAAATTCCTAAGGGTGGAGGAACAGTTCAGTTGCCTGCAAGCCTGGAGGATGGATTTGACAGTGAGGTGGACTTGAAGTGAAGGTTGTGTGTGCTATTCCCAAGGGAGTTAGCCGCTGCAGGAAACTCCCACCCAGCTGCTTATGAAGCTGAATATGCTCACTAGGGAGCCACAGGAGGGAGGAGGGGACCCCAGCAAGAAGGGGAGCAGGCAGGAGAGGAGATGAAAGCAGGGCAGGTGGAGGTGTGGACATTAGGAGGGCGAGAGGAAAGGGTCAGGGTGCATGAGTGAGGAGGTAGGCTGTGGGCAAGCCTTGGGGGTCTCTGGGTAAGAAAAGCAGCCGGTGCTGGGACAGATGGGCCAGGGAACTCAAGGTGCACAAGGCAGGGCCCAGGGGGCAGGCACAAGATGAAATCTCCCCAAGGGAATCAGACGTGGTCCTTGGCCTGAGGGATCCACTTTCAGACTTGGGCTGAGCTCTGGTCAGGCAGGGGCAGCACACAGGAGCAGTCACTGCCCCCAGGGAGTGGATGGGCAAGGGCTGCTGGCAGCTAGAGCACTGGAACAAGAGCTCTTGCAGGATCCATGTGGATGGCAGCAGGACAAGCTGAGCAGGATACCAGGTACGTCCTGGAGCCCTAGCCCATCTGAGGGAGCATGACCTAGGGCTTCAGCTGGACGTTGTGGTAGCAACTCATGTTTCCTACCCACTGTGTGTCCAGGGCAGAGAGGGCAGCAGTCAGGTGCTACACATAGAGCTCCTGGCACATAGAGCTCCAGGAGCTGCCCTGCTAGGTGCTGTGGTCATTGAAAAGCTCTCAGCAAGTGCAGGGCCTGCCTAGGCCAACCAGGACTGGATGAGTCACTACCCACGGCGAGAAGGTAGTGCATCTTGTAGACGCCTTCTTTCCACAGCAGAAAAGCACATTGACTTGCTGAGCTGGAACTGCAAGGATCTAATGGGGTGCTCCAGGACTCCCTATATTCCCCACCAGCCTGGACCACCTCTAGCAACTTCTTGCAAGTTAGCTCTTATAGTCTTCCCCCAGTTTAAGGTCCTGTCCATTCCCACTCCTATGGGCTTCATGGCCTCTCCTGTGGCCTCCCTCCTGGCAGTGAGCTGCCTCAGGGAAGGGAGGTGGAGAAGCTATTTTCGGTCTGACAGGTGGCTGGGGACAAGGGAATCTTAGCCCCCGATCTCTTAGGGCTCTTGGGTATATGACAATAGCTCATTTTTATTTGAAGTTTTGAAGCCTGGTACTTTCTTTCTTTTTTTTTTTTTTTTTTTCATTTATTTATTTTTATTGCAAAGTCAGATATACAGAGATGAGAGACAGAGAGGAAGATCTACTGTCCGATGATTCACTCCCCAAGTGACAGCAACAGCCAGTGCTGCGCCAATCCGAAGCCAGGAGCCAGGAACTTCTTCCAGGCCTCCCACGTGACTGCAGGGTCCCAAGGTTTTGGACAGTCCTTAACTGTTTTCCCAGACCACAAGGTGGGATCTGGATGGGAAGTGGAGCTGGCAGGATTAGAACCAGTGCCCATATGTGATCCTGGCGCATTCAAAACGAGGACTTTAGCCGCTAGACCACGCCCCAGAAGGATTCTTAGCGCAGTCTTAGCGCAGTAAAATTCGTTTTTGTTGTTTTAAGATTTATTTATTTTTACTGGAAAGACAGATCTACAGAGAGAATAATAGACAAAGATCTTCTGTCTGCTGTTTCACTCCCCAGGTGGCCACAATGGCCAGACTTGAGCTGATCTGAAGCCAGGAGACAGGAGTTTTTTCTGGGTCTCCCATCTGGGTGCAGGGTCCCAAGGTCTTGGACTGTAATCTGTTTTCCCAGGCCACAAGCAAGGAAATAGATGGTTAGTGAGTGGAGCAGACAGGATACAAAGCAGTGTCCATATGGGATCCCAGAAGATGCAAGGCAAGGATTTAGCCACTAGGCTATCATGCCAGGCCATCTGCTTTTTTTTTTTAATTATTTATTTTTCAGATAGATGCATAGATAATCTTCCATCTGCTGGTTTGCTCAACAAATGGCAGGGATGGAGTTGTAGACTCGTAGTTTTGGCCTGACCCAGCTTCAACTATTGTAGATGGAGTCCTCGCTCTGTCTCCTTTTCTCTTTACGTATAATTGTACCTTTCAAATAAATTCATAATTTGTTTAAATGGATAAAGTTTAAATTTTCCAAATAAGATATACAGGCAAGGAACCTAGCATGATAGCCTAATAGCTGAATCTTCACCTTGTACATACCGGGATCCCATATAGACACTGGCTCATGTCCCAGCGGCTCCTTCCTTCCAGCTCTCTGCCTGTGGCCTGGGAAAGCAGTAGCCCAAAGCCTTGGAACCATGCCCCTATGTCAGAGACCGAGACTCCTGGCTTCAGATCAACTCAGCTCCAGCAGCTGCAGCCACTTGGGGAGTGAACCCAGCAGACAGAAAATCCTTCTCTCTGTCTCTTCTTTGTAAAATCTGTCTTTACAATCAAATAAAACTAAATCTTTTTTTTTTTTTTATAAAACTAAATCTTTAAAAAGATATACAGATATTCAGTAAGGGTTGATAACCAGGGAAATGCGAATCACAATCACAGTATCATTTCCTATTCTGCAGGACAGCTATAATCAAACGGGCAGACAATAACAGGTGCCAGCAAGAAGAGCGAGAAATGAGAGCCTTCCTATATTGCAGAGAGGTCTGTAAAATGAAGCAGCCGTGTTGAAAAAAAATCTGGCGGTGTCACAGAAGGTTAAACACAGTTACCATAAGTCCATTCCTAAACATATACTCCAAACACATTAAAACATGCATTCAAATACACGTACGTACACATAAATGGTCACAACAGCTTATTTCTTAATTGACAAAAAATGGAAATAACCCAAATGTCAGTCAACTGACAAATAAAATACACCCATGAGTGCAAGGCTCTTGTTAATAAAAACAAATATTGGTAAACGGATCAATCTTGAAAATATTACATTACGTGATAGATACCCAACACAAAAGGGCAGATATAATATCATTCTGTTTGTATGAAATGTCCAGATTAGGCAAAATTATACATCAGTGGTATCTAAGACAGAAAGGGGGCATGTGTGGAGCAACTGTTAATGGATACAAGTTTTCTTTTGGAATAAGGAAAATGTTTTAAAATCAAGTACTTGGGAGGCCCAGCGTGATAGCCTAGCGGTTCAAGTCCTCGCCTTGAACGCGCCAGGATCGCATATGGGCGCCAGTTCTAATCCCGCCAGTTCCACTTCCCATCCAGCTCCCTGCTTGTGGCCTGGGAAAGCAGTTGAGGACAGCCCAAAGCCTGTGGGAGACTTGGAAAAGGCTCCTGGCTGTGGCCACTTGGGGAGTGAAACATTGGATGGAAGATCTTCCTCTCTGTCTCTCCTCCTCTCTGTACATCTGACTTCGCAATAAAAATAAATAAATCTTAAAAAAAAAAATCAAATACTGGGACCAGAATTGCGGTATAACGGATTAAGCTGTCACCTGTAACACTGGTATCTCATATAGGCTCCACTTTGACTCTCAGCTACTCCACCTCTGATAAAGCTCCCTGCTAGTGTACCTGGGAAGGTAGCAGAAGACAGCCCAAATGCTTGGGACCCTGCAGCCAGGTGGAAAACCCAACGTCCTGGCTCTTGGCTTTGGCCTGGTCCAATCGTGACACTTGTGATCATTTGGGAGTGAACCATCAATGTAAGATCTTTTTCTGTGTGTAGCTCTCTTTTAAATAAATAAATAATGCTTTTAAAAGCTTTGTTTATTTGTTTGAGAAAGAATGAGAGAGGAAGAGAGTGAGCAAGCTCCCATCCATACTCATTTCCCATGTATTCACAATGGCTAGTTGGGACTGGCCAGGCTGAAGCTGGGAATCCGTAATTCAGTTCAGGTGTTCCTCATGAGTGGTGGAAATTCATTACTTGGGCCATCACTACTGCCTCCTAAGGTCTGCACTACAGGAAGAAAGCCAGACTAGATAGCAAATCAAGGCTCCTGGCTTCTGATCAGCTCAGCTCCAGCCAGGGCGACCATTTGGGGAATGAACCAGCGGATGGAAGATCTTTCCCCTTGTCTTTCCTTATCTTTGTAAAATCTGCCTTTCCAATAATTTTTTTTTTAAAGAAAGAAATATTTTAAGAAGATGTAAGGCTTTTACTGCATGTCCCTTATTTTTAATCCAGGCTTTGAGAAAGCAAAGAGCTCTGGGGCAGTTTGTAATAAGTTGAATGATGGTAAAGTAAGCACTGAGGAGAACAAAACAAAACAAAAACATGAGTAGGACCCAGTGCAGTAGTCTAGTGACTGAAGTCCTCGCCTTGCATGCACCGGGATCCATTATGGGTGCCGGTTCTAATCCTGGCTGCCCACTTCTGCCCCAGATCCCTGCTTGTGGCCTGGGAAAGCAATCGAGGACAGCCCAAAGCATTGGGACCCTGCACCCACGTGGGAGACCCATGAAAGGCTCCTGGCTCCTGGCTTCAGATTGGCTCAGCTCCAGCCGTTGCGGCCGCTTGGGGAGTGAACCATCAGTAGGAGGATCTTCCTCTCTGTCTCTCCTCCTCTCTATATATCTGCCTTTCCAACCAAGGTTTTTGGCTGTCCACAACTGCTTTCCCAGGCCACAAGCAGGGAGCTGAATGTGAAGCAGGGCTGCCAGGATTAGAACTGGCGCCCATATGGGATCCTGGCACATGCAAGGCAAGGACTAGACTACCACACCAGGCCCCCTGATTAATTTTTATTACATGTATTATGCATCTAAAATAGAAGTGGTGGCAGGTACTGTGGTATAATAAGTGAAGCTGCTGCCGATAGTACCAGCCTCCCATTTGGGTGCCAGTTGGTACTGATCTCCCAGCTAATGTGCCTGGGGAAAAGCAGCAGAAGATAACCCAAGTACTTGGACCCTTGGTACCACGTGGGCGACCTAGACAAACCTTCTTGGCCCCTGGCATTGGCCTGACCACTTAGCTCTGGCTGTTATGGTCTTCCAGGGAATGAATCAGTGGATGAAATATCTCTCTATCCTTCTCTCTGTAACTTTGTCTTTCAAAGACAAATTGGTCTTTAAAATAAACAGCAGTGGGCCCAGCGGCGTGGCCTAGCGGCTAAAGTTCTCGCCTTGCACACACCAGGATCTCATATGGGTGCCCTTTCATGTCCCAGCAGCCTCACTCCCATTCATCTCCCTGCTTGTGGCCTGGGAAAGCAGTGGAGGACAACCCAAAGCCCTGGGGCCCTGCACCCATGTGAGAGACCCAGAAGAAGCTCCTGGCTTCAGATTGACTCAGTTCCAGCGGTTGCAACCACTTGGGGAGTGAATTCAGTGGATGGAAGATCTTCCTTTCTGTCTCTCCTCCTCTCTTTATATCTAACTTTCTAATGAAAAAAATCTTAATAAATAAATAAATAACAGTAAGAAAGTGCACCTAAAGCAGTGATAAGCATGTGCCCTAGGCCAAGGCACTGGCTAATCTGGTGCTATGAATTTCAAGTCCACATGATGAAAGGAGTCAAGTTATGCCTGCCTCCTTTTGGGAAGAGTCTTCTCCCCAAATCAGCAGTGAAACTTCTCCAGGGACTGTTCCCAGCTTCTCCTCCAGGCAAGGTGAGCTTCTGGCACAGAAGTGCCACAACCAGGAGGGGGAAGAGAAGTCATCCAGGCTTAGCAGCTCAGGAAATGGGGCCTGGATGCCGTAGGAAGTGGTTCCTACCCAAAGCTGTGTGAGGAACCTACAGCGCTGGGCCAGCTTCCTCTCTCACCCTACTTCCCTAGGCAGAGCCAGTCTAAGAACTGCAGGAAAGCTGTCATCTCTCAGCCATTTCCTGTGCCTGCTTCATCTGAAACCTCAGGCTGCGGCAGAGGGAAGGGCCTTAGGGTTGGGTGCTGCAAGCATGAGATCATGGCCAGGATGCTTGACACTCCACCCGTAAACATTTGGGGGTACTGGGGAGCCAGGCCAACCCGGGCTAAGTAACATGATAGCCATGGCTCAAACTTCTTTCTGCATTCTCACCCTTTTAGCCTGCCCAGCCCCGCCCCACCAGGGCTGTCTTCAGCACCCCAGCTCCACAGCTCCCTGTCTCCCAGTATTTTTCCAGCCTATAACTGGAACCTTTGATCCTTTCTTCTACTTCTCCTAATCTCAAGATAAGGCCCTACCTCATGAAAAAAAAAAATTAAGGGAAATGAGCCTTTGGGAGGGCAGTTGCAGTCTTTCACTTCAGCACACGTTTGTGGTCAGATGGAACTGGGCTACTCTGGCTAGATGAAAATCCTACCTTTAGGGGAAGGGATTGGAAGTCTGGCCAACTTGAAGGATATGAAAGAGGGGCTAGTGGTTGTGCTGGGCTAGACCAGGGTCCTAGGAGAGGGGTCAGAGCTCAGGCTGTACTGGGCTGGACCAGGACACATGGGGAAAGAACTGGAGTCAGGCTGAGCTGGGGATTGCGGGAAAAGGACAGAGAATTGGATTCAGGGCCATGCCTTCCTGATTATAAGGGCTGGCTCTTCCTACTCCTCCCAATTCCTCCTCACCTGGTGCCTTCCACAGAGGGGCTGCTGGGGGCCAACAGGGAGGAACCAGAGCTGGCTTCCAGAGGAAGTCACTACACATTGTGCTTCCTGAATTCAGATCCGGTGACCATCCCTCCCGCCCCTCTCCCAACATTGTGATGCTGACAAGCCACACATTGCACAGCACATCCTTATTATGTTCTTCCACTCACACTCTGTAGCCTTAGTGTCTCTCCCCAGTACCTAGAAGTGCACCTGACCCCTGGATGGCTCAATCAATACAAACTAAATGAATGAATCCACCAGTAGACAAGCACAGCAACACATACATACACAGGCACGCATTCATAGCCACACATTTATTCTCAGTTACTTACAGGCCTACACACACATCCATACTCTGTCCCAGCTCAATGGTCACATGGACACTGGCACAAAGCTGAGTGCCCATCCATACTAGACAGACCCACTGTAGGTGTTAACCTGCCACTCCTAGGGTGAGTTAGTGGTAGCAGTTGGCTGGAAAATGGCCTTCAGTCAGGCCAGCTCCACAGAAACATGTGTGTGTGCAAACACAGTGTTTCAGGGTCCCAAGGCTTTGAGCTGAGGACCTGGGTGAGCTGCAGGGTAGAGTCAAAGATAGCTGGGTGGGTTGGGGAGTGGTGGGCTGGGCAGGCTGTGCCTCACTGTCTTCCTGGCATCTGGGCAGTGAGAAGGAGGATGGAGGTCAAGAGGAGGACCTGACTCAGATTTAGGAGTCCTTAGTGGAGGACTGACCTGAGGCCTCAGCCGTCCCAGAAATGATAACAAAGGAGGGTGTCTAAGGAGGGTCCTGCTTCTCCTTCCAGCCTGTTACAGAGCTCAGGCGGCCTCCAGCAACAGAGCCCAGTGTCCTCGTCGCTCCATCCCTCTCACTGGAAGTCAGGAAGTAAACAATCCTGCTACTCTCTTAATCCCCATCTGGGCACCTTGGCATCAGGGTAGACATGTTTGTCTCAGCTGGGCTGGCTGGCTGGGGGCTGGACAAGGGCGGGAGTGTTGCCAACAGAAAGCATCAAGGAGGGGCAGGCATCATGGGGCAGCAGGTTGATGTTGCTCGGGTCACTCACTCGTATTCCAAATTGGAACACAGGTTCTGAACGTGGGAGACAGCAGAGGATGGCTCAAGGACTTGGGTTCCTGCCACCCACATAGGAGACCTGCATAAAGTTCCTGGCTCCTGGATTTGAAACGGCCCAGCCCTGGCTACTATGGGCCATCTGGATGCAAGACTTCTGCCTTTCTTTCAGGTGCTACAACTGCTCCTAGAACCTCCAACGCAAGCCCTTCCTAGACAAACACCGCTTCCTCACAACTCCATCTAGAGCTATACCACAGAAAGCCTGCCTCAGGAATGCCACCTTCCCAGCAGCCTCCTGGGAGTTGGGGCTGATGAGCAAGTCCTGGAGTAGGCTGGGCAATCAACTTCTGATGGAGATGAGTCTGGACAAAGACATCTAGGGACAAGACTCAGGGTGCAGGCAGGTGCCAATCAGGGTAACTCAGAAAAGCAAGCGGACACTTCTGCGAGTGAGCGGGAACACATTCCTTTCCCTCAGAGGCTGGACTGGCTTCAGAATTCTGGGTGTGGGGGTGTACTGCCTTGGACTACTCATTATTAGGTATCAATGACCAACCAGGACACTCTCAAACCAAAAAGTCTCTTTATTGATCAGTACCATACATGACTCAAATGGCCCAGAAAAAAAAAAAGGCATTACAGTCGGGGTGGGCCATCTATATTCCTCACCCCTTCCCTCAGCTCCTGACACAACACTCTTCCGGAAGTGGAGGCCAGAGTGGAGGAGATGGCCAGCTCCATGGCAGAGAGGGGCAGAGAGGTGGGGCTGACACTTCCCAGGACTGGCTGTCAAAAGGCAGCAAGGTCAAAACCGGGTATGGCGGCCGGGGACCCTGTTCTCGGCCTCCCATGAAGCCTGATTCTCCAGGTCCAACCGTGACCCCACAGCAGACGACCCTGGCTGCTGCCTCCTTCTTCCTCCTAAGGAGGAGGGGGAGGGGATGCTGGGAGATGAAGACCCCCACCTCCCAGAACAGAAGAGCAGGGTAAGCCTAAATGACACAGTTGACAGGTTGGGGAAAGAGGGTTCTGGAGAATAGTAGATGAGTCCCTCCCCAATTCCATGTCTGCACAACTGAGACAAAATCAAATACAGCGACAGACAAGGCTGCTTGCTCTCTTCCCTTCACGCTCCCTAAGTGGGGAGTTTTGCCCCATCCCAGACAGCTGCTCCGGTGAAAGGATGTGAAGAATACACATCACAGGGGTGGGAGTTGGGCTGGGACAGGGGGGTCACGAGCATGAGGAGGCCAGGCCAGAGTCCTGGAGGCTGGGGAGACAACAGTAGAGCACTGTCCCTAAGATGTGGCAACCAAAGCCCTCCCGCTGACCCCCACACACCATCCCCAACTCCAGTCATTTCCAGAGAACAGGGATGAGAGATGGTGAGTGTCTCCTTGGTTTGAAGCTCTGAAACCGTGGAAAATGGGCTGTGCCCCTTCCCACGCCCTCCCCCCAACCTGGGCCACAGGTCCCCCATCTGCTGGGAGAGTAGGGAGGTAGCTGGACTTTGAATAGAGGTAAGGGGCGGGGGACATGAATGACTTTGCTTTTTTAAACGTAACATTTTTAATAATATATTTTTTTAAAAACTTGGAGCTGAGATAAGTGGCAGGGGAAGGAGGAGCCCAGAGCTTTACCCCTCAATTACCAGCTGCCTAGGGTGGAGGGGCATTCATTCAAGCCCCAAGTGTAAAGTCCCTAAAGGTTGTGAGTACAAACAACCCGAGGCTTGAAGAGGGTGGAGTCAGGTGGATGGGGGACCCGGAACCTGCAGTTAAGGTGGAGACAAATGCCCTGGGGTGGGGGGTGGTCAGGACATTTTCCAGAGGCCCAGGGCCCACAGCGGCAGCCACTTGAGTCTCCCCTGGCCCCACTAGGCCTGGCCCAGGGCCACTGGGAGGGCCATCTTGGCACCTGCCCCCAGCAAGTCCAGTTCCTCCCGAAAGTGGGTGGATTGGAGGATGCTCATGCTCAGTCTCTCGTTCTGTCTTCTGCTCCCTGGGGCTGCGAGGGGTGGGGCAGGCAGGCAGAGTGCTGGGTGGCCATGGCAGGGACCTTACTGGGAAGCCTGTGATGTAGGGTTCTCTGATTTGCTTTCTTGGCTGGACGGAGGCTTGCTGTTCCAGGGGCTGTTGGCGCCCAGCGCAGGGGAGTTGTTAAAGCTGTCCTCGTCGTCAATGCCGTTGGCCGCGTCAAACTGGGTGTTCTCCAGCCGGGTGATGAGCCTCTCGTCCTCGTCCCCGAACTCCCCGCCCATCAGGGTGGGCTCCCCCACCACCATCACATCCTGAGAGTGGCGGAGGTCCCCAAACATAATCGGGGCAGGGGCTCGCCCAACCCAGGGCGGCAGATACCCCTAGAACCCCATTGCCTGCCCTGGAAGCTCAATTCCACCCCAACCCCAGTCCACCCTACCCCAGCCCCAGCCCCGAGCTCCCGTAACCCCACTGAGGGTCGCCAGGGTAGCAGAGCCTTAAACCCATTTCTGTCAGATCCTGGAAGACGTCAGTCTGCTCACCTAGTTCCCCGTCTACCTCCCCACAATTTCAGGAGCCTCCTAAGCTTCTGTCCACATGCAGGATGGAGCAGATCACAGCCCTGAGTGAGGGGACTGTTTGCATGTGCTTGTATTCTAGACCTGCGAACACTAACATCTGTGTGTTCCTCTCAGTGTGCACCTGTGTGCTTCTGACAGTCCTGTGCCCTAACAGCCGCCAATCCTGAGAATCCACAGGTTCTCGTGGCTGGCTTGATCCGCTAAGTCCCCTACGTCCCCATGACTGAGTCTGTGTGGCCACAAGCACGCATGTGCCAGCCAAGGACTCCCTCATCAGTGAACAAAGTCAGCCTGTGTCACAGAGCACATGGGGCGAACTGCCAACTGCCTTTGCTTCAGTGTCTGCTAGGGACACGGGTTGGGGGTCAGGGTAGGGTGGTGGGGCAGCCCCGAAGAGAGAAGAAAGCCGAGATGCTTACAGGTACCTGGCTGGAGAGGGCAAAGGTGCTGGCCGGGCTCTTCTTCTTGCTGTTGCTGTTGTTAGTGTTGCCACCCCCCGAACTCATGGTGCTGCCCCCGGACATCTTCCGTTTCCGCCGCTTGCTGGGCTGCTGCCGTGCGGGTTCCGCTGTTCCAAGGAAAGGAAACTCAGGTGGGAAAGGGCCCTAGCTGCCCTATTCTCTAGCCTGGCCCATGCAGGAGCCCAGCTTTGCAGACCAGAGACAAAGGTGGGGCAGCGTCAGATCCCAGTAAGAGCAATAGAATACTCACCAGGGGGTGCTACCATGCGCTGCCACTTCTGGAAAAGGCAGGTCTTGAGGCAGTCTCTGGGGCTGAGGCTGTAGGTCTTGTGGCGGGACATGAGCTCTTGCATGGGCTCGAGGATCACACAGAGCTGGGGGCAGACCCAGGAGGTGGCTTGTCAACAGGGAGATGCGGAGCCAAGACCAGCGGAATGGGGCAGAAAGGGAGCAATCAGAGACTCACTCGGAGGTAGTTGAGAGTGGAGTTGGAGAGCCCACACCGTGTGATGTTTTTGGAAAGCTGATCCAACATCTGGGGGTCCTGGGCCTAGAGTGCGAGGAAGACAGGACAGTGGCACCTGCTGCATTGTATCTGCTCGAGCCCTAGCATCCGAGTGCTGTGACACTGCTTGGATTGGAGGGGGGCAGTTACAAAGCATGCTTTCCAGATGACAAAGCCTGAACCCTCAGTCTGAGGTCATGGTCAGGAAATAAGCTTTACTCCACCCTTCCTGCTGCTTGCCTCTCTAGCCCGATGCCTTGGGTCCCCTTCACAACTCACATGCATGGCAAGGATGCTGCGGGGGATGAGCTCTCGGTGCTGCCGGATGCTGAAGTGCCACGTCTTTATCCGCATCATGTCGTCAAACATGAACTCCAGGTACAACCGGCCCTCCACACACACCTGGAGGACAGGCTTGTCACAACCCTGTCCCCTCCCCAAACCTGAAAACATGCCTGCTACAGTTTTTGCACGTGCTTCCATGGCATACCTTTTGGCTACTTGCTCATACATCTGGGTGCTTAACTGTCATGGTGGCCCTTAGGTCCGACATAAGTGTTACACCCTTGGGCCTTTTACACAGACACGCATGGACATTGTGTACAATGGCATAGTTTGCAGAAAATGGGATCAATGGTTACATTTATTTTGTAGACCCTCCCCCTGCCCACACACACAGTAGAAAAGCTCAATGCACCAAGATACACTCCCTGCCTAGCCACTGACACATGTTCTATGACATGTTCTCCATGGGCAGGCTTCTGTTGACTGGCGACTGGTGTACATCGCCAGGGACCAGAAAACTGACCTGTGCAAACTCCATCGGCGTTCACCAAGTGCTGCACTGTGCCTGCCTTCCCTTCTTAAGTGGCCACTTCCCACTCTGCTTCCCTGGGCACCCATTGTGAGAGAGGAAGTTACATCCCCGTGCCTTGATGTCCCACACGCAGCTGGGCTGCTGACCTGGGTGAACATGGGCTTGCCGTGCTGGGTCACCATGCTGCCCTGGTCACAGTCGAGGGACACGAAGTTGCTGTGGAATGCCTCCTTGGGATGCTTAAGCACATAGTAGAGCTCTGTGGCACCCCCCTCAAAGATGCTGCGGAAGTAGCGTGGGATCAGGGTCCGGCCAATAGCTGTAGAGATGGGACAAATTCTTCAGACCAGAGGAAGTTCAAGAGGCCAACCAGCTGTCTCCCCTGGCACCTCCAGCAGTTATCCACACCCACAGCAGGGCCCCTGGAGGTCACTCACTGTATCTCTTTGGTCCATCCTCTAGGCAGAAAGTGATGGTCAACATTGCATCATCCTCAAAGAACTCGGTTGTGAAAGCATCCCACCAGAGATTGTCACACTCCTAGGGAGTGCAGAGAGGATTTGTGTGTCTGTGTCACAAGGCTTGTCACATGACTTGCCCAGATCTCTCACCCTTTCCCAGCTTTCTTCCCTTTGATCATACCTCCGTCCAGTTCTGAAGCCGTTTGTTAAGCTCAAATATTCTGTAGTCAGTTTGGTTGCCATACGGCGTATGCCTCCTGGGGAGGTGAAGGTGGAAGCTCAGGAGAAGCAAAATGTTCTTGTTGGCCCCCCCACCTTGGCTCTCTCCTATATAATAGAAAGCACCCTGCTGCCCACTGGACTCTACTTACCCAATCCCAGGCTCCAGGTACGTAGGTGGGTACATGGGAGTTGGGCTGTGTAAGGGAAGAGGCTATGAGAATGGGGTAGAACATAGGAATTATTGGGAGGGGGGAGAGTTCCAGTTGGAGAATGATAAGGAAGTGGCCAAGAGACTCACCCCACATCCCGATCTAGCATGGTGCCGGGATGGAACGGGGGGAAGGCGTTGCCGTTCGGGGGCTCCTTCGGCGAGTACAGCTTGAATGACTTGGAGGAACAACCTGGAAAGGAAGGCCAGTCCACTGAGCCCCTTGTGGGAACCGACCCCCCCAGAAGCCTGCTCAGCCACAAGCACAGGGATGGGCCCCCTGCCTGGATTACAAAGCTCTACCGGGAAGAAGGAATACTCACTCTAGGAGGCACCTGACTCCCTCTAATACTCTGGCTCCAATCTCATGTAATTAAGCTGGAGGTACTCAGCCCAAATCCCAGCCCATGCTTAAAAACCCAACTTCATCTTATTGAGTCCTGAGTGACAGAAGAGGAACTGGAGCTGGGAAGAAATGTCAGGATCACAGAATAAACACCCACATGGGAGAAGCTAAGTTGGACAGACACCCTTTTTATCTACAGAGCTGCAGTCAATCAGTAGCAGGGTTGGCTGAAATATACCCATTTTACAGGTTAAGAGGAAAGATGTGAGTTCCAATTCTCTGACTCTCCTATCTAGTACTAACACCTGATCCCCGCATTGCCTTCCATAGGCCAAGTCTGGGGGAGCACCCAGGGGGTTTGGTGTCTTTGCATCTCCTCCCCAGCCTCCAGGGTCTGCAGAGATAACCAGAAGGGGGTGCCTGCTGGTTGCCGCCCACCAGATAACCAGTTCGGTCTGCAGCCTTCCCCACTAACGGCCACTCTTATCAGCCCAGACCCCTCCTCACCAGCCCCATCATGAGCAGGGTAGTCTCCAAACCAAAAACCCAAAGCCACAACCTTTCTCTCCTGAGACTTGTGGAGGGAAGGGACACACAAGGGTCCCTGCTATGCGTCAGTGCACCTGTAAGTGTCCCCTCTTGTACCTTACCCGGCCACCCAGTTCCCAGCATACCATCTCCTGACTGAAAAAGTGTCCAATTCATGGCTGGTTAAGAGCAGCTCCCCTGCTGCCAAAATGAGAGGAAATCAAGGCACAACCCCACAGGTTCTAGTCCTTGTCTAACAGGCTCATTCACCCCCACACTCCCCCCCAAAATCTTGACTGCATCTAGAAGGCAAGCAGAGAAGCTTCACTGGTAGGATCTGAGCCCCCTCCCAATGCAGATACAAAACCTGTCTTGTTCCTTAGGGGAAGTAGACAAAGGAAGACCCTGTGCCAACATGTGTCATTGAACTCTCTCCCCTGGGCCCCCTCTTCACCCTATGGGCAAAAGCAGGGTCCCACACGGACCCCCATCCCCCGAATCTGCACAGTCCCTGAGGGTGCCAAGAGTGACAGCTTATGTGTGCCCACACATGTGTGTGCCTCATCCCGCCTAGCAGGCTTCTACCCTCATCTCGCCCCAACACGCCTACCAAGGGCTGCAACCCAGCAGCCCTGGGGCGGGATCAGGGAGTTGACAAAAGGCCTTTGCCCAGCGCAGGGGCCCTCACAGGCCATGTCCACGAGCTCCAAGCACAGCATGCACTGCCTTCACATGCCAGCCTGGAGTGAACCCGGGTTTAAGGAGACAGGGTTCCCACCCAGCTACCAAGCTTGCACCCACTCCACACACGGAGAGGTCATGGTCACTTAGGAAACCCAAGTTCACACAACCCACAGGAAGCTGGGCCTGGGCAAGGAACTAGGAGTCTGGATTCTCCCACCTGGCTCGCAAAGGCATAACCACTAACTACTGTGCCCTTCATGTCAAGTTCACTGAAGAAGACACGTGTCCACTCAAGAATGTGCAGAAAAACAAAGGAGGACACCTGGGTTCTTTCCTCCCTGACCCTGAAAAGTCTCACAGGCTAAGTTTTTCCCATAGGAAGGGTCAGGCACTGTCTGGGGCTCAGGGTAATATTTCTGGGAGCTAATGCCTGAGGCTCTGGGGTCTCCATTTACGCCTCCAGTGAGTGGACACAAACCAACTCAGCATCTCTCTAGAACCATAGCAACTCCCAGCAGCCCCAGCACAAGAGCCTGGGAGAAGGGGAGGGACACCACCCAAGCCATCTGTCCCTGTTACTGCCGGTCCCCACAGGCAGGGGCAGAAGCAGCTAGGTGGGGGTGGGGGTGGAGGGACTGTGTCTGCCACCCAGGAGTCACATGTGCCCCCACCCTAGCAATCTGAGAACCTTAAGGAAGCCGGGATAGGTTAAGAGTAGCCTAAACTAATAAAGTTTTCTCCAGACTGCAGCTGCATCCTGGGGCTGCTAGGGGAGGTGGGGGGCGTCCTCTAGCTGGGCATTTCCATGGTAACCAGTCAGTCCTGAGAGCAAGCCCCCTTCCTTTAGTGGCTGCCGGTGGGTGGGTCAGCAGGCCAGAGAGGCCCCTACCCATCTAGGCCTTGAGCTGAGGCACCTCTCCCCAAGGGCAAGCACACCAGGCCTGGGCAGGACTGCGGGCCTTCCGCCCACCCCCAACAGGCTTGCAAGGAGCCCAGACTTACCTGGGAGAACTGAGGGGGCCAGGAGAGGTGCGGGGAGCAGCTGGGAGCCCACAGGCGCCCTGGCAGGGGTGAGGGCTGAAGAGGGGCCAACTTCAGCCGCTCATATCCCGAGTGGGACAGGCAGACCCGGCTGGGAGCTCCACTCCACCGGCCGCACAAAGACTCGCACGCAGGGGCCTTGGCCCGCCCCGCGGCGGCCACAGCCCCGGGGGAAAGTTACAATGGCCACTGGGCCGGGGGCCTGGGGCCAGGGGGCCGGCCAGGGGGGCGGGGGGCCGCGGGGAGTCCGGAGCCGCCTTTGTTTGCAAGGTTTCCCTCAACAATGGCTGCTCCGCTCTTTCCTCTCTCCTCCTCCTCCTCGGCTCTCCCCGCCGCCGCCTCTCGCTGCCTCTGCCTCCGAGCAGCCCACCCGCCCTCCCCAGGCTACCGGGCCCTTCTGCTGGGGGCACCGAGAGAGGCAGGGACCGGCACTCACACTCACTCGCACACTCAGACACACTCGCAGCACCCGCCGGCTGCCTGCCTTTTCTCCCTTTCTCTCCCTCCCTCCTCCTCCCCGCTCGTTCTCTCCAAGCTCCTCTCCGAATGAGGCCCCAGGGCGGGCGGAGGGTGGAGCCGCCCCGCCAGCCCCGCCCCCTCCCTGCGAGGAAAGAGGAAGAGTGAACGAGGGAGGGAGGGCGCGAGGGAGGGACTGCTGAGAAAAACAAAAGAGAGACAGAGACGGGGAGAGACAAGGGATGGACAGGTTGGGCCGGAAGAGACCTGGAAGGAGGGGAGGCCTGCGGGGATTGAGGGGTAGGTAGGATCGCTGCGCAGCCCGTCCCTGGCGTGGTGGCCCGAGCTGAGCGCCAGAGCCCAGAGTCGCAGGCAGGCAGGCATATGGGGTGGGAGGGGTGCGCTGGGCTCCCAGACTCCGTGTCTTCTAACTGCCTCCCAGACCTGCCCCGGTGTCGCCTCCCAGGAGAGTACAAAGCTGGCCTGTGCGGCCACCCTTGGGCTCTACTACTGAGCTCCCCCAAGCAGCTGGGGGGAGTCCCTGGGGTTATTTTTGGCAGAGACATTCTGAAGGGAGCCTGTAAACACGAGTGAGAGGGAGGGGGTACCCTGCCCCAGCGCAGCCAGGTTCCAGGCCCTAACCTTCATGGGAAAGCCCCCTTGCCGTCACCATCACCACCACTGAAGCCACGTGGTGTCCTCAGAGCAGAGGAGGGCAAACTTACCCCTCCAGGGGTCCCTGGCAAGGATCCTTAGAAGCGGCTCAGGAGAAAGGATGGCCGGGGTCAATGGGGGTAGGGCCTGTTCTCCAATCTGGTGAGGTTAGGCATCCCAAGGCGGGGAGTCTTTCTCAATCTTGAGAAGTGGCCCAAAATGACCACTAGCTGGCAGACCGGACAGGGAGCCCAAACACACAAGGGGTGTGAGACCCTCCTACTTCTTACTTGTTTCCAACTTCAGCATCTACTCTTCTATGCCCCATCTCATACAAACCCAAAAAACAGTATCTCTAAACACACTCTAGTTGTACAGTTGTGTCACACCTGGCTCCAGGAGGATATCCTCCACATGTGAACGCATCTCACTTTCACATCAGTCAGGACCTGATAAACACTTCAACCTGAGGGACATGGACACACACACACAGTCAGACCCTGACTTCTATATACACTGGGACCCGTGACACAATGGATCCTGACCCCCCCAACACACACACACACACACACACACACACACACCCCTTTCTTCCTCTCTCCCTCCCTCCTCTTTCCCGCTCACTCTCTAAAGGAGGAGTCCTTCCTGAAACCTCATACTACGCCCCACCACAGTCCTGCCACACTGAAAACCTATGGGAAAGACCTGGGAACCTGTATCCTGCCACCAAGGCTACGCAATGTACAGTGCAACTGGGATAGTTCCATCGATTGTCTTTTTGCCTCTAAACTTCCCAAACTTCATTTGCAAACAGGGCCAGGGCCAGGCTGGGAATTTCGAGCTTCGCTAGATTCCCCAGCCCTGGGGCACTGCAGCCATTCTTTGCAGCAGCCCCTTCATCCAGGCCTCAAATGACAGTTCACCCAGGGAAGGGGGTGGGGGATCTGCTCTGGCTTCTGCCCCTGGTCAGGAGCTCAGAACCCCCATCCAGCCTGCCTCCTCACACAAGGGCCCTCCTGTCTCACTGTGGGGAAGACGGGCCCCTAAATGCCAAGATGTCTCAAGACTCTGGCGTAGCACCCAAGTTCCTAGTTTCCTCCTCTAGCAAGTCTGCGCCTGCTCTGATGTAGTGTTCCCCCCTCCCCCGCCCCTTGCACAGGGCAGAGGAGGTCCGGTGAGAGCAGGTCTGAGTTTGGAGGATCTAAAATTGGTGGTGGCAGGGAGTAGCCAAGAATGACAAAGGTGAGAAGGGAGAGAAGAGAGTACTCTTCTGGGAGGTGGGGACTCCTGCAGCACGGCCCATGGGATGAGGTACCACTACTGCCCCCTGCCCGGGCCCCTGACCCAGGCCTCCAGTGTGCCTGCCCCCCTTCCTTTGTCTGTGCCCGGCCTCCCGTTGGCCTGGCGCTCTGCCATCCTCCTCTCCTGGCTCCCAGCCGCCACCACTGCTGCCTCCTCCCCTCCCCCTACTCCTCCCTGCCTTAACCCTTCGAGCCACATGCTGCCCCAGGCGGCAGCCCTCTCAGCATCCTGCCCAGGGTGATGCCCCTTAGTAGTCAGTTCTTGCTGCTTCTGGCCATTTCAGCCCTAGAAGCCCCTCGCCACCCCAGGAGCACCTTGGGAGCTGGGGGTTTGTGTGTGTGTGTGGGGGCTATCTTGTAGCATTTTTCTGGTGTGCATGTGTGTGGGTCTGCCTGAGCTCTGGCTTCCCTCAGTCACATGTGTGGGGCATGTGCTGTCTCTGTCGGGCTGGGGGAGGAGGAGGAGCCGGGAGACAGCAGAGCACAAAGGAGAGACTCAGGCAAGCAGGCGGGCGGGCAGGCAGGCAGGCAGGCAGGCGACCTGCCAGGGCACCTCTGCCCTCACCCCAGGGCGCCTCAGTGTGGGGGAAGTCTTTGGGCCTGAACTGCTAATGCAGCCCCGATGCCCCTGCATGAGCTCCTACCCACCCAAGCCAGACCAGTCCCCTTTCTCACCTCAACTCCTACCACTCCCCACCTCCAGGCTGCCTTCAGGTTCCCCCCAACCCAATGGGTTTTCCTTGAAGTCTAACCTCAGTCCATCCTCTCAGCTATTAATCCATCATCAGGAGAAACAGCCACCCTCGCCCCACCAGCTCAGCCAGACTCCCAAGACACACAAAAGGAACATTGCTTTGGGGGCCCTGGCTGAAAACTTGTGCCCCTCCCCCAGCCAAGGCACACCCCTGTGTTAGTGGGGTCCTCTTCCTGTCCTCTTGCTGCTCCCAGAGCATTCACTCTCTCCGTCCCGCCACTGGGCCCAGCTCTCTGTCTCAACTTCAGGACCAGCCTCCTTATGGTCCCACCGACCGTTTCCAGCCCCTCCATACACATCCCTTGCCCCCACTGTTTACAGAAACTAAGCAGCAGCATTTAAGACTGGGTCTTCCACGGTGTTCAGGGCCTTGGTTTTGATGTTTTCCCAAGTGTGGAGAGGGAGGGTCAGGATCCAGGGCTGGCCTCAGAGTCATTTACGGACCTGGACAGGGTACCCAGCATGGGGCGACAGAAAGGAGAAAACACTCAAGCTGGCATGAGGAAGGATGGCGGGGCCAGGCAGGATTCCGGCTTGGCAAGTTATTCCCTCTGCTGCTCTCTCCTACTCTCTACAGCAGGAGCCAGTTGTTTCCACAGCTGGGATGTTCCAGGATCCCTGCGCTCTCCTAGCCCTTCCTCTGGGCCCCTGCCCCTTAAATGTCAGCCACAGCAGGCGTTTGGTGTGTGCCCTGTCCAGCCCAGCCTGGTCTGGGTCATATGATTTTTCAAGGAAGCTTCCACACTGGCAACCTCCCCGGGGGATGTGTGGATCTGTTTGTGTGTGTTTGGGGGTGGGTCCAGTGGAGTGGAGCATACGGGTGGATGCAGTGATGCGGACTCCCTGGAGAAAGCTGACTCCAGCCTGGGACAGAGGACCAACCCAAGTCGCCAGAGGGCTTGGCATGGCAATGGACAGTAGTGTGCTGGAGCCCTCAGTAGAATACCCCATGCGGTTACACAGCACCCCTCTTTGCTCCCAGCAGTGAGGTAGAGCCTTTCACCTCAGTTCAGCCCCAGGCTGTCCTTAGTAAGAACCAGGCTGTTTTGGGGAGGTGAGAATATTAACTCTGCAAGTTCTCACTTTGGGGATCAAGTGCTGCTCTCCCCAACTTAACTCTCCACAGAGGGCTCTATTTCCTAGTTTGCCTGGGGCTGTCACATTCCCTCCTCCCACTAAGGCACAGATGCCAGACCCAAGGGCCCAATTATCCAGCACCCCTAGGAGTATCTTCTACCCCCTCAGGATGGCCAACTCCTTCCAGGCAACGGGCAGGAAAAGTTGGAGGGGGGCAAGATGGGCCAATCCCTATCTCTCCCCCCACAAACAGAACCTTGGAAACAGCCTGAAGGGGGTATCACAGAATATGTGAGAGGCAATAGGCCGCTGGGAAGGTGGGGGCGACCCAAGCCAGCCAATCACAACTCTATGATGACCTGGGGGGGTCAAAAGTCCAGAGTCACTTGTGATTGGCTAACACCTTGGAATTCTGGGAATTTCAGTTCCCCCCAACCCCTCCCCAATTAGCCTACTCCCCCCCAAAATACACCGAAGCTACCCTCTGCACCCCCTCTCAATGCTTCTGGGCTGGTGAGCATTTACAGATGGAGAAAACCTTCCCTGCTGAGGCCCTGACCTCCCCCTCCCAGGAATGACCCCCACACAAGTTCTCGCCAAACAAGGGGTTGGGGGTCGCGGGGAGGGGTAAGAAGGGAGGGGCCGGGCGACCGAGCGCCCCACTCACCAGGACAGGCACAGCCCACTGACATCTTCACATCGCCCGCCGCTGGGGGCCCAGCCGAGTCACGGTGCCCGCCCCTCGCGGGGACAGGCCGGGCATGAGCCGACGCCGCCGCCCGCGGCCCCCGTTGCCCTCGCCGCCGGCCCGGCCAGGCCTCTGCCCGGTGCGGGCGGCCCCTGGCTGCAGCGAGGGGCCTGTCAGGCGCCGAGCAGACAGGAAGGAAGCCAGGCAGGAAGGCGAGCTGCCGCTGCGTGTGTGCGCGCGGGCGTGCGTCCCCGGAGTGTGTGTCCGTGTGTGCGCGTGTGCGTGTGCGTGTCTGTGCGCTCCCGCCGCCCTCGCCGCCGCCCTCCCCGCCGCCGCCGCTCCCCCGCCCGCGCCCGCGCGCTCCCGTTCGCCTCTCGCAGGCGCCAGCTCTCCAGCCCCCGGCGGGCTGGGCCTGGCTTTATTAATATGCTAATTGTACTGCTAGTGGGAGGGGAGAGCTGTGTCAAAGTGACCCGAGCGGGCACGCAGCTAGCGGCGACGTGCGTGCGCCGCACGGCGGGCGGGCGGCGAGGGGCCCGGAGCGTTGAGGGAACGGCAGGCGGGTGACGCAGCTTAAAAAAAAAAAAGGGAGACGGAGGCAGAGACCCCAGAAACGGAGGACAGTGGGGTGGGCGTGGGGGATGGGAGGCACACTCAGTGTCCGTCCCCTGGGTGCCGCTGGGTTGGGAGCAGAGCTGAGCCGGCGCGGGAGCCGGGGCTGGGGAGGCGGAGCTTGGGTGGGCAGTGAGGTGTAGCTCTCTCCACCCCAGGCCGCGCGTGTTCCGGGAGGGAAAAGAGACCGCTGATTCCTTTGCTCTTGCTCTCTGCATAGACCCCTGTGCCTCATGATAGAGACCCCTTTTTAGGAGCCCCTACCCCAGGGTGGGCGGGGAGACAAACATTATACTAATTCCTGCAGAGTCCCGCAACTCATCTCTCCCCCGCCCCATTAACCGCTCCTCCCTCGCCCGCCAAACCAGTTGGGACTAGTACTAAAAGGGTTAATTAAATGGGGTCCCCGCCCTCCTCTGCCCTAGGGCTCGGGATTCGCGTTTTGCTGAGGGGTGATGGGACGGAGGGGCTGCGGAATGACCACCTGGTTGGACTGGGGAGGGGGAGAGCAGCGGTCCTTCCCCTTCGCAGGCTCTGACGCACCCGTCAAGACACTCTCCTCCCTTCCTCCCCATCCTCCCTCCAGCCTCGGCGCCTTCCACACCCCACCCCACTCCCGCCCCCCCCTGCCTGGAAGCTGTTCTTTTGAGGGCTTTGGATTCGGAACTGAAAGCAGACCTTTCGGTCCCAATCCTAGGGGTAGAGACCAAGGTGTGTGTGTGTGTGTGTGTGTGTTGGGGGCGGGGGAAGGCGGGAAGAAGAGGAGCCGGGGTGACCAGTGTTAAGAAACCGGTGGCTTCCTCAGGGAGCAGCCTCCCAACCTTCAGGCACTCCTCAAGGACTCCCCCACCCAGCCTACGAGGGGAGGGGCACCATCGCCATCCATTCCCCCAAAGCCCAGCCTTGACTGCCTCATAAACAGGAAATACCTATTAGCCCGGAAGGAGGGAGGAGTGGGAATCGGCCTTGTGGACAGAGGTCCTGGGGGTCCCCAGCGGCTAATTTGACCTTTAAACCTCAGGGCAGGCTCCAGGACTAGTGCGACTCGTCTAGGGCATCTCCCCTTTGTTACAGGGGAGGGGGGCTGGTGAAGAGGACCCCCTTGGTTCCCTAGCTCTGGCTCAGCATCTGCATTGTTGGCTGACTCGGGGAAGGTTGCAGAGGTGAAGCCTTTAAGCGTTTGAGACTCCTTTCTGATCTTCGGCTTTTGCTGAAGGAACAAGAGTTCATGGACAGATGCAGCCTGGGGAAAGAGAGGGTCCACCAGGGAATGGGGGCCCCTTTCTCCTTCCTGTGGATTCCTCTACCCTCAATATCACCACCAGGATCAGAGGAACTTGACAACTGTCCACGCATACGATTGTGTCCTGGCAGCATCCCCTGCCTGAGTCTACCTCCTCCCTGTCTTCTCCCAGACCAAGGGATTAGAGAGCACTGAAACCTAGGGTTGAATTCCGGCTCCACCTGTCCCTGGCTCTCCGCTGAATGACCTGGGACGGCTAGTTGCCCTCCCCCCCCCCCCCCGCCCGCCAACTCTAGCTGTACCTTTTGAAACAGGTACCTAGAGGTTGGTGAAAATCAAACTGGACATCCCCTATGTACTCGGTCACCAAACCCCGCACTAGCTGCGCAGGCAGTCCTCAGAAAGCTTTAGCTCCTGTCTGCTTTTTTTGACATTATTGGCTGTTCTCAGAATGACAGGAAGGGCCAAACTGGCTGATGATTTGAGATGGTATGGAGGAGGGGGAATGCCTGCTTTCAGCCCCTTCTCTATGCTGCCCTTTCTCCACTCCTGAGACAAGTTACCCCTGAGGCCACCCATACCAAGTAACTAGCTTGACAGGATCCCATGGTGATGGACATCACCCTGGTGGACAGCTGAGCTGATAACATCTTCTGTGAAGATCATTGCTACCTCTGAAGCTGAGATTCCTTTTTCCAAGATGCCCCAGGTGCAAGGGAGCCAGGACGAAAAAAAACACCGCATGTATGAAGTGGGCTGTAGGTGCTGGACACTGTGCCAACTGGTTTGCACCCAGGCTCTCATTTACTTCTCCTGAAGAGGCTGGGAAGAAGGTAGTGTTCTCTTTATCAAACAATCAGGAAAATGGAGGTTCATGAAGGTGGGTGAATTGGAACTTACCTGCAAAACACTCTTTTCTCACCACCTGTTAACAAGTTAACACTTTAACTCCTCTGTGCTAGTTCTATCTTCTCTGGGAGGATTACCCCCTCACATCTGCTCCCACCCCAGCTACTGACCCAGTTTCTTTCCAGGAAATACCACCTCAATACTGTGGATTTCGACTCCTAGAGGAATCGGGCTTGGGAAGTTAGGTAATTTGCCCTAGGTCACACAGCTAACAAGCACTTGACCCACTTCTCTACTCCCTGCCTTATTTCTAGTGTGGATCAGACCTGGGGTAGGAGAGTCTTTAGAGCTGCTCTGGGATGGGAAGAAAAGTTCCAGATGCATGGAGGAATTGATGTGTGATACAGAGTTGGTAGAGCCTACGGTGCCATCTTGAACTAAATCAAAATATCCTGGAGGACAGGCTTAAGTGATTTGAATAAAGGAATAGAAACATCCAGTATTTTCTTTATCAAGTGAAATTTACATGAAAAAAATAAATACTTTTAAAAGGTAGAACTATAGAAGGAGAAAGAGGAGGCAAGAAAGTGAAAGAGATTTTCTATCTGCTGATTTGTTCCCCAAATGGCTACAGTGAGCTCAGGCTGGGCCAGGCTGAAACCAGGATCCCGGAGCTTGATCAAGGTCTCTCATGAAAGTGGCAGGGACCGGGCCCGGTGTGGTAGCAGTGGCTAAAGTCCTTGCCTTGAACACGCTGGGATCCCATATGGGCACCAATTCTAGTCCCGGCAGCTCCACCTCCCATCCAGCTCCCTGCTTGTGGCCTGGGAAAGCAGTCGAGGACAGTCCAAAGCCTTGGGACCCTTGGGACCCTGCACCTGCATCAGAGACCTGGAGGAGGTTCCTGGCTCCTGGCTTCAGATCAGCCTTTGCGGTCACTTGGGGAGTGAATCATCGGATGGAAGAGCTTCCTCTCTGTCTCTCCTCCTGTGTGTATATCTGGCTGTAATAAAATGAATAAATCTTAAAAAAAAAAAAGATTGATTTATTTTTTAGAGATTTATTTATTTTTATTCGGGTGCAGTGTCCCAATGCCTTGGGCCGTCCTCAACTGCTTTCCCAGGCCACAAGCAGGGAGCTGGATGGGAAGTGGAGCTGCCGGGATTAGAACCAGCGCCCATATGGGATCCCGGGGCTTTCAAGGCGAGGACTTTAGCCGCTAGGCCACGCCGCCGGGCCCATAAATATATTTTTTTTAAAGATTTCTTTTTTTTCATTACAAAGTCAGATATACAGAGAGGAGAGACAGAGAGGAAGATCTGTCCGATGATTCACTCCCCAGGTGAGCACAATGGCCAGTACTGCACCGATCCGAAGCTGGAAAGCTCCTAGTCTCTGATGTGGGTGCAGGGTCCCAAGACTTTGGGCCGTCATTGACTGCTTTCCCAGGCCACGAGCAGGGAGCTGGATAGGAAGTGGAGCTGTCAGGATTAGAACTGGTGCCCATATGGGATCCCGGCGTGTTCAAGGCAAGGACTTTAGCTGCTAGGACATGGTGCCGGGCCCTAAAAATAAATTAAAAAAAAAAAATAAGCAAACAAAAAACACAAAGATCTTCTGTCCTCTGGTTCATTCTACAAATGGCCACAATGGACAGAACTGAGCCAGTCTGAAGTCAGAAGCCAGGAACTTCTTCCAGGTCTCCTACGTGACCATCTTGACTGCTTTCCCAGGCTATAAGCAGGGAGCTGGATGGGACGTGGAGCAGCTGGGACATGAACCAGCACACATTGGGGATCCTGGTACGTACAAGGTGAGGATTTAGTTACTGAGCCAAAAATAAGTAAATCTTTTGAAAAAATAATAATTTTCTGTCTCTACTCTCTGTAAATCTGTCTTTCCAATAAAAATAAATAAATCTTTTTTAAAAATTATGTATTTTTGGCCCAGCACCATGGCCTAGAGGTTAAAGTCCTCACCTTGAACGTGCCAGGATCTCATATGGGCGCCAGTTCTAATCCCGGCAGCTCCTTGCTTGTGGTTTGGGAAAGCAGTTTGAGGATGGCCCAAAGCCTTATGGGACCCTGTACCTGCGTGAGAGACCTTGAGGAAGCTCCTGGCTCCTGGCTTCAGACCAGTTCATCACCGGCTGTTGTACTCACTTGGGGAGTGAATCATCGGATGGTAGATATTTCTCTCTGTCTCTCCTCCTCTATATATATATCTGACATTGCAATAAAATAAATAAATAAGTTTTTTAAAAAAGAACCTTAAAAAATTATGTATTTTATTTGAAAAAGTTACAGAGAGAATGAGAGAAACAGAGACATCTTCCATCTGCTGGTTAACTAATTTTTCAGACAGCTGCAACAGTTAGGGTTTAGCCAGGCTGAAGCCAAGAGTTAGGAGCTTCCTCTAGGTCTTCCTCATGGGTAGAAGGGGCTTAAAGACTAGACCATCTTCAATTGCCTTCCAGTTGCATTAGCAGGGAGCTGAATCAGAGGCACACAGCCCAGAACTGGAACTGGCACCCATATGGGATGCTGGTACTATAGATAGTAGTTTAACTTTCTGTGTCACAACACTGGCCCCTGACAAGATTTTTAATTTAGATTTATTTTTAAAATTTTTATTGGAAAGTCAGAGATACAGAGAGGAGGAGAGACAGAGAGGAAGATCTTCCGTCCAATGGTTCACTCCCCAAGTGACCACAAAGGCTGGAGCTGAGCCAATCCGAAGCCAGGAGCCAGGAACCTCCTCCAGGTCTCTGATGCGGGTTTAGGGTCCCAAGGCTTTGGGCCGTCCTCGACTGCTTTCCCATGTCACAAGCAGGGATGTGAATGAGAAGTGGAGCTGCCTGGATTAGAACCGGCACCCATATGGGATTCAAGGCGTGTTCAAGGTGAGGACTTATAGCTGCTAGGCCACCACGCCGGGCCCAAGCTTTTTAAGATAATCTTTGTTTTTTTCTTTTCCTACCTCCCTCCCTGCTTCCCTTCCTTTCTTAAAATTTTATTTATTTTTATTGTACAGTTAGATTTATAGAGAGGAGCGATAAAGATGTTCCTTCTTCTGGTTCACTCCCCAAGTAGCTGCGACAGCAGGAGCAGAGCTAATCTGAAGCCTGGAGCCCGGAGTCTGGAGTTTCTTTAGGTCTCCCATGCTGGTACAGGGTCCCAAAACCTTGGGCCGTCCCCTCCACTGCCCCCTCAGGCCAAAAAACAGGCGACCTGATGGGAACTGAAACAGATGGAACATGAACTGGCACCTGTATGGGTACCCTGGGACGTGCAAAGAGAGAATTTAGCCACTAGGCTATTGCACCAGGCCCACAAGAGTATTTTTAAAATTTGGAGCTTGGTGGGTTGGCACAGTGGCATGTCAGGTTAATCCTTAGCCTTCAGTGTGAGCATCATGTCCTGGCTTATTGACTTCTGATCCAGCTGCCTGCTTATAGCCAGGGAAAATGGCAGCAGATGACAGTCTTTCAAAAACCTGTACCCACATGGGAGATCTGGAAGAAGCTCCTGGCTTCTGATCAATGCAGCTGCTGTTGTAGTCATTTGGGAATTCAACCAGTGGATGGAGGATCTTTGTGTCTCTTCCTCTCTGTAAATCTGCTTTTCAAACAAAAATGAATCTTAAAAAAATGTACTTACAGGATGTATGGGTGAAAGGACAGAAGTGCTTAAGCCATTAACTGCTAAAAGTTGGATGGGAAGTGGAGGAGCAGAGACTTGCACCAAGTCTTCTGAGATGAGATGCTAGCAGGGAAGCAGCTCCTAACAACCCCTTCCGCATAGAGCATTTTATTACCAACTTTATTGGACATAAGATTTATTGTTTGCCCTTCATATAATTACAAAGAAAGTTGTGAATAACACTATTCCCAAATTTATGCCTTCTAAAGCCTACTTCGGAAAACTAGTCATTCACCTGAAATATTAAGCAACAGCTAAGAAGAGGTCCTCTCCTCTCATGAAATTTTGTAACTATATATATTGGGGTTCCCTTCCCCAAGGGCAGTCTGAAATTATTCCCTGAAATTCAAATGCACACATCTTTCAACTCATCAAACAAATTTCAAGGAGAGCACTGAAAGAAAGATTGCAAAATGTGCAGATACTTGCATACAACATGCACAGGAGTGTGAACTTTAATATGTCATAGTGAAAAACTGGAAACAATTTACATATCTAAATAATGATATAATCCACAAAATGCAAGTGGTACTAACAGCTCAGAAAATATTCGGCTAGTGAATGGATTAACATTGTTCCATGTTGTAGCACTACATATGTATGATGATTCCATTTTTGAACAGAGACCAGTTTTTCTCTACATTTTTATATATATAGAGAAAATGTTGGATGAATATTCAATAAAGGCCAGGAAGGTTAAATCTGGAAAGTAGAAATGTCATTTGCAAGGTTTTTGGTGTTTTCTACACTTTTGTATTTAAAGAATTTTTAAGCATGTTAATAAAAGTTTTTCTTTAAAGATTTATTTATTTTATTACAGAGTCAGATATACAGAGAGGAGGAGAGACAGAGAGGAAGATTCTCCGTCCGATGATTCACTCCCCAAGTGAGCGCAACGGCCGGTGCTGCGCTGATCCTAAACCAAGAACCAGGAACCTAGAACCTCTTCCAGGTCTCCCACGTGGGTGCAGGGTCCCAAGGCTTTGGGCCATCCTCGACTGCCTTCCCAGGTCATAAGCAGGGAGCTGGATGGGAAGTGGAGCTGCTGGGATTAGAACTAGTGCCCACATGGGATCCTGGGGCTTTCAAGGCGAGGACTTTAGCCGCTAGGCCACGCCACCAGACCCATAAAAGTTTTTAAAAAACAGAAAACAACATGAAGTATTTTCTCCGCGTCTAATACGGCATAGTACAGACAGTCGTGGACTGTAGACATACAGAAGGGGGTTATAAGGGCTTCCTGTGATTTAAAGAAGATACAAAAGGCATTTCGACGCTCAAATAGCCCAGACAGAAACACAGAGGCAGAAGAGCACTCGTCCTCAGAGGACAGCAATGATACTTGGAGAGTTGGGAATAAATGTGGTCATGAGAAGCCCACGCAGGCGTCTGAGGTATCGCTGAGAGCGAAGAATGCGGTATTTTTTAAGATTAAATTTGCGGAAAAAAAAAAGATTAAATTTGCAGCAGTGCTGCAGTGTCGGATTCGGTGAGGGTTAGCATCTGCAGGGTGGGTATACACCAGGGGGTGCTGTTTCAGAAGGGGAGGCCCGTTGGAACTCAGGCAGCAAAGAACGTACCGCAGGAAGAACGGCAGACAGATACCTTTCAAGACACATCGACAGCAACGAAATGACTCGCCAATGTAAAAATGTCAACTTTCTCCTTTTTCCTGCACGCCTGCAGCAGCCAGTGTCTTCGGGTACCCTCAACTTGAGCACTACAGTACCACCAGAGAGCCTGCCACTCGGCCTCGGCGGAAAGAGACTACAACCCCCAGAGTCCCTCGCGCGAGGCCAGTTTCTCTTCCCAGGTGCAAAAGGATCTTACCGCACAGCCTTCTGGGGTTTGTAGTCTTGCGGGGTCACTCGGGAGTTGTAGTTCGCTTCCCACAATCGGCTGGGCGAGGCGGCGCCGGCGATCAGAGCAGCGCTGGGTGTTCAGGGGCCAAGATGGCGGCGCGCCGGGGACGCAGAGACGGAGTCGCGCCGTCCCCGGCTGGGGGCCCTGGTCCGGACCCCGGTGGTGGAGTCCGCAGTAGCGGTTGGAGCAGTCGAAGCCCAGCGCCGTACGGGACCGTGGGCGCTGTGAGCGGTGGAGAGCAGGTGAGAGGCTGGCGGGCGGCCCGCGGCTGGCAGCAAAGCGGCGTGTGCCGGGCGGTGACACGTGGACGCCACAGAAAAGGGAGGAAGCGCTTGGGAGTCGATGCCGGGTGGCCGAAGCAGTCCGGACGGACCGAGTGAAGCTTACTCGTGGGTTGGGGTTACGCCGGCAAAGGCAGGGTCCCTGTACCCATTCCTGGGGAACACCGGAGGGGCAGAACCGGCATGCAGGAATGAGGGCCCGTGGTGGCAGGTTAAGGATTGGTAATGGGAGTCGTAGTCTAAACATCTCCTTCCCCCAGACACCCTGCCCCGAGGATGCCAAATGGGGCTCTCCTCGACTTGGCGCCGCAGTTCCTTTTTCGGAGCCACGTGGGGTGGGTGGGGGGAATGATTTTCCCGGGAGAACTTGTCTGCCTCCCCTCCCCCTACTCGCGGCCCGGGCACCCACGTGGGTTCGGCTCCGGACGAGGGCGGGGCGGGGGGCGCGGGGCGCCGGTCCACGTTGGGGCGGGTAAGGGACGTCCACGTGGCTCTCGTCCCAGGCTGTCGGGCGTCTGGTGTCGGCTGGGAACCGCACTGCCGGGAACTGGGTGTGTCTCAGCCGGTCCCGCCATCTCCAGCCGGGGCTGGGGGCCTAGCCGGGAAGGAAGCTAGGGGTTGCTAGAGTCAACTTTGCCCAGAGTCTTGGTAGTTTTCTTCCTCCGGCTTGCGTCCCCAGCGCTTCTCGACAGCTGGTGGTGAAGGGCTTTCCAGATGCTGGGGGAAGCTGTTCTCTGCGGATGGCGGAGTGTGATGGGAGGGTAGTGGCTGCGCCTTGAAGGTGTGTGGAGGAGTGAGTTTGTGGCCGCTTCTGTCAGACCGGCTTGGAGTGGGTCGTGAGTCATGGGCATCGGCGTTCTGGTTGCCTGAAACCCTGCCTTCTGCGTGATTCCAGGGGCGTGGAGAGGGTCTATATATGCCTGGGACGCGCTGAAATCGGGGAAGGATACTCTTCTTCCCTTCTCCAACATTTTTTCGGAGGGAGACAGTTCAGGCCTGCTCTTGTAAACCGACTTGAGGACATTAATTAGGTTTTTTTTTTTTTTAAGGTTCTTGGCAATGTATGTTGGAAATGGGAAAAATTGGAGATGGTTTGAGAGCTATTTCATGCTAGTTTCATGCTTGTTGGACAGGTGGTGGTGATGTTTGAGATGGTGAGGGGGCTGGGGGTGGGTTCTGTCTCAGTGGCTGGCTTTTAAAAGTTTCCATTCAGTGTCGCAGTTGGAAGGAATCAGTTGGAACTGTTGTCTGTCTCAAGTTGGATCCTTGTTAGCATTTGTTTGTTTCTAGGTCGCAGTTGAGTTCCAGGCTTCCCTGTAGTGTTCAGTACGGACCATTCCAGGCCCTTGCTTGGGTGGTGGTGGTGGTGGTGGTGGTGGTGGTGGTGGTGTGATGGCTTTTATGGCATCAGTTTGGAAGAAGTCCAACCCTTCCTTTTTTTTTTTTTTTTCGGAGATTACATTTTTGGGAGGTGGTGCTGCCTGCATCCTAGGGGAGAGGCAGGAGGGATCCAGCTGTGATGCAAATTAGGGAGTCATTTGGGGGAGATTGTCTTTAACATGGATGTGAGTCAGGCAGCCACCTCAATGGAAATACCATGTGTTCAGAAACAGGCATTAACACGACAAACTGCAGACATGGTTCTTGCCTTCTAGGAGCTTATATTTTGTTTGTTTGTTTGTTTTTAAGATTTAATCATTTCATTACAAAGTCAGATATACAGAGAGGAGGAGAGACAGGAAAATCCTCGTCCGATGATTAACTCCCCAAGTGAGCACCGATCCGAAGCCGGGAACCAGGAACCTCCTCTGGGTCTTCCATGCGGGTGCAGGGTCCCAAAGCTTTGGGCCGTCCTCAGCTGCTTTCCCAGGCCACAAGCAGGGAGCTGGATGGGAAGTGGAGCTGCCGGGATTAGAACTGGCGCCCATATGGGATCCTGGGGCGCCCAAGGCGAGGACCTTAGCCACTAGGCCACTGCACCGGGCCCTAGGAGCCGATGTTTTAATCAAAGATCCCCTCCAACTGGGGAAGAAATAGGACTGGGACAAACGGGCTGTGCAGACTATTGGGGTTATGTAATCAGTGGTAGTACTGCACTTTTGCAGTGTCTGGGAAAGGACATTTTAAGCTGAGAGCCAAGACTTTGATCAGAAGGAATCCAAGGAGAGAAGATGGCTTGTTAGAGAAATAGGTTGGGATGATGGAAGGGGGCATGCTGGTGAGGAAATGCAGGACCCCTGCTGATAGAGTAGAATGCTATTGCTGTGGAAGGAATTTATAGAGGGTGATTAGACATAAATTTTTAGAAGTTTCTAACTGGTTTGAACTCTTCAAGAACAAGATTGACTTGAGAGAAGGCAGTTGTGAGGCTGTTGAACTTAGCGATGCTGATCATGTGGCTACTGGTGGGAGATAGGAGATAGATTGGGGGTGGAGATGTCCCTGGCTTGGGCTCTTGTGCCCAAGTGATGGAGGTGGCGATGACTGGTTGGTAGAGCTGGGCGTTGTACTGAGTTTCCAACCTGGTGGTTGGGCTCATCAGGTAGGTAGGTGGTAGGGCAATTAGGGATCCAGCCTCCTTGCTCACTCAGGAGAGTTTGCTGAGCCAGGAGCTGGTTGTAATTACAGGATTGGGAAGGCCTGGGATGGGTTAGTAGCTGAAACCTGTTGCCTTTGACTCTCTGGGCCTAGCTTGCTGAAGTGTCCCTTTTAGGCCTTCCCTCTCCCTGCGTATTTTAACTCTTCACCTTTGGGAATGGGGGAGTGTGTTAGAGTTAGTATCACCTCTTTAGTTTTCTCTTTTTGAAGAATTGAGGTGCAGTTTCTTTATAGCAGGATGGGGAGGGGTCCTGCTGCTATCTGACCTTGTACTCAGGTCTTCACTGGTTTTCTGGAGAAATACTTGCTGCTGTGGGCCCTGCCCTTACCCATGGTAGCCAATTCTGACCCTGCCCACACCCACATTGTTGACAGGTTTGGGCAGGTGCCTCCCTGTTATCTCTCAGAGGACATCTGCAGCATCAGACTTTATCTTTTGTTTTCACCTAGCAGAGGCAGGGAAATAGACCGACCCTTCCCTTGGGACTATCATTGAAAGATTAGTGGCACTCCATTGTGCTTTTAGAATAGAAATGTGACCTATGTGTGATTGTCATCTGCCTATCAGACATTGTGCTAAGCATTATGGGTAACTGGGAGGTATTAGCGCATTTTAAACTCTTGTAGGAGCCAAGGATAATAGGAGCTAACAGAATGCAAAGGGGTTATTTGGAACTTGGAACCCAGTTTTTATAAGAGATAAATGGTTTGGGATGAGGAGACAGACTGTGATTGCCAGAAAAGCAAATGTTAGAATATGTGGGGCCCAGCGCAGTGGCCTAGCAGCTAAAGTCCTTACCTTGAACACGCTGGGATCCCATATCGACACTGGTTCTAATTCCAGCAGCTCTACTTCCCATCCAGCTCCCTGCTTGTGGCCTGGGAAAGCAGTCGAGGACAGCCCAAATCCTTGGGACTCTGCACTGTGTGGGAGACCTGGAAGAAGTTCCTGGCTTCTGGCTTTGGATTGGCATAGCACTGGCCGTTGCGCTCACTTGGGGAGTGAATCATCGGACGGAAGATCTTCCTCTCTGTCTGTCTCTCCTCCTCTCTGTATATCTGACTTTCCAATAAAAATAAAATAAATGTTTAAAAAAGAAGAAGAATATGTAATGCTCCACGTTGGGAACCCTGGTAGGTTGGGATGCTGGTTATGGCTTCTCCCCAGATACAGGAAGGAAAAAAAAGAATGTGGAAATATTGGTCTCACCCAGCTTTCTGTAGCCCTTAACCCCTTGCACCCTAATCAACTATGTAAAAATCTTCAAAAATAAAAATAATTATCTTGGGGAAAAAATAATATGTGAATATAGAGGTGGGGAGAGACCAGCATTGGCTGGGGAAATTTAAGGTATCTTCTTAAAGAAGGAAGCATTTGGGGCTGCCTCATGGCATATACGTTAAGTCTGTATCTGTGGCACTGGCATTCGACATGGGTGTCAATTTGAGTACCAACTGCTCCACTTCTGACCCAACTTCCTGCTAATGGCCTGGGAAAGCATCAGAGGATGGCCCTAGTCCTTGATCCCCTGCACACATGAGGGAGACCTAGAAAAAGTACCTGGTATTGGACTGGTCCAGTTCCAACTGTTGTGGCAGTTTGGATAGCGAAGCAGTGGAATGAAAGATCCTGCTCACTCACTCTAGCTTTCCTTCTCTCTGTAACTCTGCCTTTCAAATAAAAATAACTCTTTAGTGGAAAAAAAAAAGCAGCATTTGTGCTAAGAGGGATTTTCAGGTGCGTGCCAGTTCTTTTGGCTTCACCACTACCAGCAGGTGGCTTCTGAACAATCTTGATCTTTCTGATGCTTTTGCTCCCCACTTTAGTAATCCCCTGTGACTTCAACTGTTGCTGAATGGAGCCTAATTTTTTTCCTGCCCAGCACATGTCTATCCTGGTTGGCTTTTGCTCATGGATTGTGTTTCTCCCAGCCCAGCTTGCGGCTTGGCAATAGTGGGGCTGCTGAATTTGGCCCTGTTGGTGGAGGGTTGAGGACCTGTTGTATTGAACTGTCAATCAGTTACCCCCAAATGACCCAAGCTGTTACGACCTTTCTTCCTTTCTGCTTCAGATGTTGCTGCATGAGGAGGGGGATGACTCTGGCTTTGTCAATATGTCTCGGCTGGGCCCCTCTCTGAGGGACAAGGACCTAGAAATGGAAGAGCTGATGCTGCAGGATGAGACACTGCTGGGGACCATGCAGAGCTACATGGATGCCTCTCTCATCTCCCTCATTGAGGACTTTGGCAGCCTTGGAGAGGTGAGCTGGAGCTGGACTTCAAGGTGTTCAGTTTTGTATGGAATTGCATTTAGGCATGGATCTGCTCTTCCCGGATCTTGGCTTCTGGGCGCCCAACCTGAGTCCTTGAAAGTCTTTTAGCTTCTAGATGGGAATGAGCCTGCAGACTACCAGATTATGTCCTGGCTAGCTGGGGCTATAGTCCAAGGTCTTGTTGCCTATTTGGGCCTCTACCCTAGGGTAGTGGTTTTAGCTTTTGAGCCCAATTCCAGTCTGGCCAGCGGTTGGGTTAGGGTGCTGGATACTCTGCTGAGCATCCCCATCTTGCGCAAAGGTGGGAGAGATTGTGAAACTCAAGCAGAAGACTCACTGACACTAGAGAGGTGATGAATGGTCGAGAGCCTGGAAGTCCTGACTCTAGGTGGTACTCAGATTGCTCACTGGCAAATTGAGCTGCTGAGATTGGGAGGTAGTTTCCTTGGCATCCAGTCCTCAGTGGCCAAGAAATGAGTAAAGATGTTGGTGGGGCCTTTGTGTTGTCTTTCTGGAGCAGAGCAGGTTATCGCTGGAGGACCAGAATGAAGTGTCACTGCTGACAGCTCTGACGGAAATCTTGGACAACGCGGATTCTGAGAACCTGTCTCCGTTTGACAGCATTCCTGACTCGGAGCTGCTTGTGTCACCTCGGGAGGGCTCCTCTGTGAGTGTGGGACCCAGCAGTGGGAAGGGGACAAGTGGCCATGTTTAGGTTGAACCACAGACTGATCTCAGGTTTTTCCCTCTTAGCTGCACAAATTGCTCACTCTCTCTCGGACACCTCCAGAACGTGACCTCATCACCCCAGGAGACCCACTGGGGTCTGGCACAGGCAGCAGTAGAATGAATGGGGTAAGCCTGACATGCGAACTCTTAAGGAGCTCCTGGGTGGCAGTGGTAGGTGGGTACGGGTCTGAAGAATACCTGCCTGAAGAAAATTCTTGAGGCTTCTCTTGTTTCTTCCTGCAGGTTGAGATGTCTCTTACAGATCCCTCTTGGGACTTCTCCCCACCTTCCTTCTTAGACACGTCTTCCCCCAAGCTTCCTAGCTGGAGACCGCCAAGGTCAAGACCACGGTGGGGCCAATCTCCTCCTCCCCAGCAGCGTAGTGATGGAGAAGAGGAGGAGGAGGCAGTCAGCTTTAGCAACCAGATGCTTCCTGGCGAGCTCACCAACTTAGCGAGCAGTGTCCCGGACTTCCCTATGCACTTGGCCTCTCCCGAGGAGGAAGACGAGGTGTCAGCAGCAGAAATGGCAGAGCCAGTGGCTGGTGATGAGAGCATCTCCTCCCTGAGTGAGCTGGTGCGTGCCATGCACCCGTACTGTCTGCCCACACTCACCCACCTGGCATCACTGGAAGATGAGCTTCAGGAGCAGCCTGAGGACTTGACGCTGCCTGAGGGTTGTGTGGTGCTGGAGATCGTGGGCCAGGCAGCCACGGCTGGTGATGACCTGGAGATCCCAGTGGTGGTGCGGCAGATCCCGCCTGGACCTCAGCCTGTACTCTTAAATGACGCACTTGAGGAGAGTCCTGCCTTGCAGCTGCTCATGCCCACTTTGGAGTCAGAAGCAGAAACGGCTGTGCCTAAAGTTGCCCTCTGCCCTGAGAAAGACAGCTTGTCACTGGATTCTGAGAAGCTGGACTCAGCCTGCTTGTTGGAGCCCAGTGAGGTCATGGAACCCAAGGGGCAGAAACCACCTACTAATACAGTCCTGGGTTCCCAGAGAGCACGAAAGGTCAGGAAGAAGAAGAGCAATGAGCAGCCAGCAGCTGGTTCAGAAAGCTGTTCCAGAAGGCTGAGGTCATCAAGTCGTGTTCAGTGTTCCATGGCTGTAGAAGGGACCTCTCAGACTGGCAACCTGCTGAAAAAGCCTCAGGAGGAACTTCAGAGAGAGAGTGGGCCACCTCAGGGTAGGGGAAAGCCCCGGGCTTGGGCCAGGGCCTGGGCAGCAGCCTTAGAAAAGCCTCACTCTGGAAACCTGGAGCAGAGTGCTGGACAGGCTAGTCCTGCAGAAGATCCTCTAGACATTTACTCCAAGCTGGTTGATGCTGTGCAAGCCAGTCCTGCCCCAGCCCATCTCTTGCTGGCAGACTCTGAAGAATCTGGGCCCCCTGCAGGTAACCCTGTGCCTGTGGACTCTGTGTTGGTTGAACCTCTCCCATCGGGCCCAGTGCAGATTGGTCCTGTCCTGTCTGGCTCGGCAGCAGTTGACACTGCAGTGGCTGTTCCCGTCTCCAGTAATGTGCCACCAGTCAGTACTGTAGTAGCTGATCCAGAGCCAATCGTCAACCCTGCACCAGTTGACTCTGTTTCCCGTGACCTGGCCCAAGGTAACCCTGTGCCAATTAAATCTAGACCGACTGATCCCAGACGTGCTGCAGCAGCATCAGCCCGGGGGAGTCCAGTTCCCCATCTCCCAGAGTCAGAATCTTCAGATGCTCCAAAGACTGTCAACCCTGAAATCAAAGAAGTTGTGGATCCTTTGAAGGTGGAAAGTGGTACCAGTACCACAACCCAGGAAGCCAGACCTCGGCCTCTCAGCCTGTCTGAGTACCGGCGCCGACGGCAGCAACGTCAAGCAGAGACGGAAGAGAGAAGTTCCCAGCCCCCAACCGGGAAGTGGCCCAGCCTCCCAGAGACCCCTACAGGGCTGGCAGACATCCCTTGTCTTATTGTACCACCAGCTCCAGCCAAGAAGACAACCTTGCAGAGAAATCCTCAACTTCCCCCTGAGAGTGGCTTTGTACCTATGGGTCCCAGTCCTGCTTCTACTAGTCCTGAGCCACCTGCAGGCAAACCTGTGGCCTCAATTCCTCCTGAGCAAGTGTCATCCCAGGAGATGCCTCTGCCAGCCAGGCTTCCCCCTCCACCTGCACAGTCTATGTCCTCTGTTGGGCCCATGCCTCCCCCTATGCAGACTGCTCTGCCTTTTCCCCCAGGTGGGCTGGCCGTGCCTCATATGCTGCCCCCACCCACAGGTGGGCATGGGGCTCCCAGTCTGCTGCCACCGCCACCTCCATTGCAGCCTCCTCGTCTCCCAGTGTCTGTGGGGCCAGTGCCACCTGATTCCTATCCTCACTATGCTCATGTGCCTCCCTGGCCTTGTTATCCCCCTGTGTCCCCTTCTGGCTATCCTTGCCTGCCTCCCCCACCAACAGTGCCCCTTGTGTCTGGTACTCCTGGTACCTATGCTGTGCCCCCTGCTTGTAATGTGCCTTGGGTACCCCCTCCTGCTCCAGTGTCTCCTTACAGTTCCACCTGTACCTATGGTCCCATGGGGTGGGGCCCAGGGCCACAACATGCTCCATTCTGGTCTGCTGTTCCCCCACCTCCTTTACCTCCAGCATCTGTTGGGAGAGCTGTTCCACCACCCAAGGTGGAGCCTAGTGGTATTCCAGCTAGTCCTCCTGAAAATGTACCTTCCATGCCCGTGGCTCCTTCCCTCGCTGTTGAATCACCTGGCCATGGAGCTCCACAGATAGAGCTCACCAAGGCAGAGAAGGCAGAGATCAAGCCTGTACCTGCATCTCCTCAACCAAAACATAAAGGGTCCCTCATGGGGCAGAGCCCCCGTGGTAAGGCTCCCCCTTGTCCACCCGCTGAGGGACTGGCTGTTGATCCTGTCTTAGAGAAGCCGCAGCCTGAGCCCCAGGAGAGCAGGCCCAGGGAGAAGCCCCCATCTCCTGCCACCAAGCCTGTTCCTACATCAAGGCAGAGCTCTGTACCCAAGCTGCCTGCTGTCCACCCAGCCCGTCTAAGGAAGCTGTCTTTCCTGCCTGCCCCACGTGCCCAGGGTCCTGAGGATGTAGTGCAGGCTTTCATCAGTGAGATTGGTGAGTGCCACCTGGGTCAGTCAGTGTGGAAAGGGCATGGGTGGCTGAGGAATGCTGGAATGCTGGAAATAGGGTAGACCACCTTGAAGAGGCTAGTGTTTGTGGGGTCACTTGAAGGGTTGAGGTTTGTTAGAGTCCTTTGGGCTTGTGCTATTGCCTTGGTGGCACTCAATACAGGGGTCTGGGGCATGTGGAGAGAAAAGGGAGGTGACAGACTGCTTCCTGGGGTCTGTGGACTGATTCAGTAGGTAAAGGCTAGTTTTTAATCCTGTGTTGTGTGCCTCCACAGGGATTGAGGCATCGGATCTGTCCAGTCTGCTGGAGCAGTTTGAGAAATCAGAAGGTGAGGGAACCTGGGTAGTTTTGTTCCCTCCTGCTTTTGGGTTGTTGATAATTCCTTTAGGCTCAGCTCTGCACTGTCCTAAAATGGAGTGGTACATTGGGGAGGACGGCAATCTCAGCCAATAGAGTAGCTCCCTAACTGCCACGAAGAGGCAAGATTTGCCCATGACACTGGTAGAATCTTGGGTGGTGGTAGAACCTGGGATAGTGGGATTCTGATAGCACAGAACAAGTGCTTTTCTAGACAGGGAGATCCAGGTGGGGTTGGGATTGTTGGGGGACAACTTTCTACAGGGAAGAAGCCCTCAAGTTGGGCACTGAAAGACAGGAATTCCCAGAATGTATATAGTGAAGATAAGCAGGGAAGAGGAGGTATAGGGAGGCCACTGGTGGATTTGGCAATCAAGAAATAGTTGTGTTTTTTTTTTTAAGATTTATTTTATTTTTATTACAAAGTCAGATATACTGAGAGGAGGAGAGATAGAGAGGAAGTGGAGCTGCTGGGGTTAGAACCAGTGGCCATATGGGATCAAGGCGAGGACCTTAGCCACTAGGCCACACTGCCGAGCCCCTAGTTCTGTTTTCTTTTCTTAATGTGAGGTATGGCTCGGAGTACTGTGGAAGATTCTCCTACTTTAGGCCTGTTCTGAAGGAGTTTATGGCCTGCTTGAGGAGAAGAACCTGCAGAAGTGACTACCGAGTTGGATATAAATCTCTAGTAGACAGCCAAATAACTGCAAAGGCGGGTTGTATAAACCTTTAAAGCTAGGTGTATAAATTTATGTCAGACTTGGGGGGAGTGTCCGTGTTTCCTAGAAGAGATGTGATTAAACAGCACTGGGGCACCCCCTGGTGGAGATTGGCTCTCTGGGGCCAGTTTAACTGGGATTAGATACCCTGATAAAGTGATTCTTCCCCCTTTGGGTCTCAGAGCAAGCCCTGTGCACCATTTCAGTCTGGAGCATCTCCATGGGCTTTAACTAGTATGGTTTCCTTGCAGCCAAAAAGGAGTGTCCTCCCCCGGCTCCTGCTGACAGCTTGGCTGTAGGAAACTCAGGGTAAGTATGGAGACCTTGGAGCGAGTTACCCTACAGCTGTTGGTCAGCAGCCGGCGGCACTCCAGGACTGTCGACTCAATGCCTCTGAGGCAGGACGTCAGTCGGCGGGAAGATGACTCCATTTGCTCGTCCCCTCCTGCCCATCACTGCTGGGCACTGGTCTTGGGCAGTGAGGTGGGATTATGTGTCCTACCCGGCTGACTCCAGTCAAGGATTCCAAATGCCTTGGAGGTGCCCTGCTATATTCTGGCAGGTCACGCCTTGAGGGTTTCCTGCCTTCACTTAATAGACTAAGCTCATTCAGTATTGGTGAGGGGATAACTGATAGTAAGGGAAGATGTTAATGGCTGTTTGTTTGTTTGTTTAAATGGCTATTTCTTGACCCCTCGCGTACCTCCTTGTTCCCCAGTCCTCCAGTAATTAGACAGCTTTTTTCAGTTTTCATGGTCATGTTACCTCATCCTGTTCTGCCAAACATCTTCCCCTCCACATTGGTTTCACCTTGATTTGAGCTGAGCAGGTGAGGCTGTTTTGAAGGAGGTGGCAGGTAACGTTCAAAGTCATAGCTTTCCTGCCTCCTGGAGTCCAGCAGATCTGAGACCCAGTCTACTGTTGAGTACTTAAGGCCCTTTTATTGCTGCAGGAGGGTAATGGAGCAGTGTGTGCATCCCGTTCTTTGTATGCACCCCCTTCTGTTGCTTTGTGAGGAAAGCAGATGTGCAAGAAATTAAGGAGGCAATGAACCAGGCTTTCCCTTTTCCCCCCCTGCCAGCAGCGTTGACACTCCCCAGGAGAAGAGGCCCCTAGACCGGTTACAAGCCCCAGAACTGGCCAACGTGGCAGGTGGGTTCACGGTGGGGAACTCTGCCTATCACCAGTTGATGTAAAACGTGTGCAGAAACTGCTCCACCTAAAGTGTGTGTAGGTGTTGATGTGGAGATTTGATCTCTGTTTTCAGGTTCAGCCTAGTGGACAGATTTGTAAACAAATGGGCATGTTAAGTATCAGGTAGTGTGGTAAATTGTGGTTTACATTGAAATCTGAAGGGAAAGTCAACAGAAAGGTTATATAGGAAGTTACCACCCAAGATGAAGTGTGAGGAAGTGTTGGTAATTGACCAGGTGATAGATTTCAGGAACAGGGCCTTGTAGGCAGATGGAGCAGCTTCAGTGAGCTGAAGAAACAATCTAGCTGGTATGTTTTGGGGAATTGAGTGGCTTGATTTGAGTGGAGTGGCTGGTGCAGGGTGGTGGGTAGAGCTAAAGCAAGATCCAGAGTGGCAAATAGAAAGTCAGGTTGCGGGAACTTTGGATGCTGTTTTAAGTTTGGACTTTACCTTGTATGTTAAAGAAGCAATTGAAAAATCTGCCTGGAAGGTAGAAGATAAGTAGACAGATACAAAGCTGGAAGTAGGGAGATAATCTTAAGGTTATCCTACTAGTCCAAGCAAGATGCAGCCCAGAAGTCAGGCAGCACTGGGTGAAGAGGGTGGATCTATGAAGCAAGAGGTAAATTTGGATTGGGCCTGGTTACCGGCTCAGTTTGGCCTTGAGAAGGTTCAGGGGGGATGCTGGTGGCTGGGTTGATTAGCTGGTTCCCAAGATGGGGAAGGAACAGTTGAAACAGCACAAGTTGGCCTGTTGACCACTTTGGTGTGCTCTGTGTGAGATGAGGTGGGGTTCTTGAGCCTGTGTATGCAGTATTTGGAAGCAGAATCGGATCTCATCGTACTATCTCCATCCTCCCTCCCCTCACAGGGCTCACCCCTCCAGCCACCCCTCCCCACCAGTTATGGAAGCCCCTGGCTGCTGTTTCACTGCTGGCCAAAGCCAAATCTCCTAAGTCTACCGCCCAGGAGGGAACCCTGAAGCCAGAAGGAGTTACAGAGGCCAAACATCCAGCTGCAGCCTGCCTCCAAGAAGGGGTTCAAGGTCCTAGTCCTGTCCACGTGGGCTCTGGGGACCATGACTATTGTGTCCGGAGCAGGACCCCCCCAAAAAAGATGCCTGCCCTAGTCGTTCCAGAGGTGGGCTCCCGATGGAATGTCAAACGCCATCAGGATATCACCATCAAACCTGTCTTGTCCTTGGGCCCAGCCGCTCCTCAGCCCACATGCACAGTGGCCTCCCAGGAGCCACTGGATCACAGGACTAGCAATGAGCAGGCAGATCTCTCAGCACCTTGCCTTGCCCCATCTGCCCTGCTGTCCCCTGAGGCCTCACCCTGCCGAAATGACATGAACACTAGGACTGTCCCAGAGCCTTCAACCAAGCAGCGAGCAGTGCGCTGCTACCGCAAACCCTGCAGGTCAGCCAGTCCCCCAGACCGGGGGTGGCAAGGCCGTCGTGGCCGCAGCAGCCGCTCTGTCAGCTCTGGGTCCATCCGGACCAGCGAAGCATCTTCCTCTTCATCCTCATCGTCGTCTTCCTCATCCCGGTCCCGGTCCCGGTCCCTCTCCCCCCCACACAAGAGGTGGCGAAGGTGAGCTCTGACGGCCTTGTTAGGTCTTCTATATTTAGGAAGTTCGTATACTCTCCTCTGGTTCACTCTGAAAGCTTGTACACATTGACTTTGGTATCTCCAGGCACTACAGATTCCTATTTCTGTCTTGGCTTTTGTCTTCCCTGGATTGTTGAAGGCAGCCGACTGTGAGGTGACAGCTTCTACTCCCTGTTGGAGTTTGGGGTATCGCTGAGGTCTCCTGCTTTCTTGAGACCTGACCTGTCTTGAGGAGACTTTAGGGTTTGATCTTGGCCAAGGTGATTTCATAGACTGTATTAGACCTCATGGTGTTTTCTCAGTGGGATGTGGGATAATTGGTTAATTGTTAAGGGGAGAATAATTCATCCTCCAACTCTTGGTTGGAAAAGGTGGCTGGAGCAGTTCCTTTGAGTGTTGCTGTGACCTCATTATTGTGTAGCAGTGTCTTTTTCTCAGTTTTGGGTCCAAGTTTTCCCACTTGATCAGTGAACTCTCAGGTTTTGGCAGTAATGCATGTTGTCAAAAATGCCCCCTAGTTTAGGACTAGTATAATGACATTCTTTCATGCCATGGTCACAGAATTCCTTTGAAGTGTGCTATGGGAGCAGGAAGAGCTCAGTTAGGTCTGGTCCCAACACCTCAGATGGCTGTAAGGCCTAGGGTCCTGCCCATTCTCTCCCTCTTTTCCTTTTCTTTTTGACTAAGTATTTTTCAAGTTTTAAGTGCACAATTGACAATAAATATGTCAGAACACTCCAAAGTATTCCAGATACTATCTAAGTTTCCATGTGTTAACCTGTGAAGAACAGTAGTCCTTCTAGGTGTCTGCTCTGCTTTACCTTTGGTTTTGAGCCTCCTGATCAGGAGGCAGGGCTGGGGCTTGGGTGAGAAAAGCAAAGTGCACTTGCACTGGTCCCTACATCCCTGTGTGCCCTTTGACTCTCCAGGTCCAGCTGCAGTTCCTCTGGGAGATCCCGAAGATGCTCTTCCTCTTCTTCCTCTTCATCTTCCTCCTCTTCCTCATCCTCCTCATCCAGTTCCCGAAGTCGCTCCCGCTCCCCGTCCCCCCGTCGGAGAAGTGACCGGAGGCGGCGGTGAGCATGGCCTGGGATTCGGGTGCCTGAGAGTTCAGAGTCATGAACTGTCTTGTGTGTCGGGGGTCTGATGACACTTTCTCTTGTCAGGTACAGCTCTTACCGATCACATGACCATTACCAAAGGCAGAGAGTGTTGCAGAAGGAGCGTGCAATAGTGAGTAGAGCAGGACAGTCATGGGTGGCGGAGGCTTGCCCTCCTGAGCAGGGAGCTCAGGAAGCCAGCTGCAGCCACAGCCCTGGCTCACAGTGCGTCAATTTACCTTGACATCCTAACCTAGGAAGAGAGAAGGGTGGTCTTCATTGGAAAGATACCTGGCCGTATGACTCGGTCAGAGCTGAAACAGAGATTCTCTGTGTTTGGAGAGATTGAGGAGTGCACCATCCACTTCCGTGTTCAAGGGTAAGCTTGGCTCAAAGGTCAGGATGGACTTGGTACTCCGTTTTCATCTACCTTCTTGTTTGTCTTTCTGCTCTGAATTGATAGGCAGTGGTGGGTGCGAGGGGCAGGGAGAGACCTTATTTTCCGTGTCAGGTTTGGCTATCGGGCAATGAGAAGAAGCACTCTTGTGTGCTGTGTCTTGGCATGTGCCCAAATGAGCATCCCAGCTTCTGCCTCACTCTCCCACCAGTGACAACTATGGCTTCGTCACTTACCGCTATGCTGAGGAGGCCTTTGCAGCTATTGAGAGCGGCCACAAGCTGCGCCAGGCAGATGAACAGCCTTTTGATCTGTGCTTTGGGGGCCGCAGGCAGTTCTGCAAGAGGAGCTATTCTGATCTTGGTAAGTGGAGGGCCTGTGGTCTCAGCATTCTTCATTTCCTCTACAAAAGGGTTGAGAGTGGAGGTAGACAGGTTTATCTGCATTTGACAGAGAACCTAAGGGGTGGGTTGAGCAGCTAAAGGAGGGTCTCCTATGCTTGACTTTGGGCAGTTTGGACTGCATCTGTTTTTTGGATGGGAGGCTATACCTAAGAGGACCCAGTGATTATGTGATCAGAGAACTTGACATTTGTGTCTCTCTCTACTTTATAGACTCCAACCGGGAAGATTTTGATCCTGCTCCTGTAAAGAGCAAATTTGATTCTCTTGATTTTGACACCTTGTTGAAACAGGCCCAGAAGAACCTCAGGAGGTAACCCTGGGCCCTTCCCCCCTTTTTCTTTGGAGGTGCCCAACCTCCTCCATCCCCCTCCCCCACTCCAGGGGAGAGAGCTGCTAGTGAGGAGATGACTGTTTTATAAAGAAATGGAAAAAAGTGAAATAAAAATGTGTTAAATCAGGTTTTTTAAAGGGTGTTTGTCTTTTATAACAGATATTGAAAAGTGAATTTGCATTCCTGTGTAAACTGGCTGGAACTGAGGGGTTCTCCCATTTGTTTGCAACAGCTAAGTCACAGTGCAGATTAATAAATATGGAACTGGAGAGTCAAGTCCCACATGCTGTTGTGCTGCTTTCCACAGCACTAGTGCCAAAGGCATTCACTTCACACTCACTGCTCTGGGACATGCCTACCTCTATCCAGTGCCTAGACCTGGAGCCAGGTGCACAGTTAAACTCCGTTGGAAAGTTGGTTCCTCAGGTGCTTTGTCCTTACAATTAGTTATTTAAGGTAGAGCGCCTCAAAATTGAAAGAGCATTGATTCATCTAAGATCTTACCAGGTTCTTACTTATTTTGAAAGAGGTTTTTATTGGAAAGTCAGATATACAGAGAGGAAGAGAGACAGAGAGGAAGATCTCCCATCTGTTGATTCACTCCTCAAGTGGCTGCAATGGCCAAAACTGAGCCGATCCAAAGCCAGGAGTCTTTCGGGTCTCCCGTGTGGGTGTAGGGTCCCAGGGCTTTGGGGCCATCCTGGACTGCTTTTCCCCAGCCCACAAACGGGGAGCTGGATGGGAAGTGGGACCCATATGAGATCCCGGTATGTGCAAGGTGAAGACTTTAGTCACTAGGCTACTGTGCCGAGCCCAAGAGGTAGATCTTTGATCACTCCAACTGCCTCCAGTAACCAGAGCTAAGGCAGGGCACAGCTGGTAGCTGGAAGCACCTCTGGGCAAAGACCCCCCGTCCTTCGGCTGTCACCTGCTGCTGAGTAGGGTGCACGTTAGCTGGAACCTGGAATCAACAAGCAGAGCCAGGAGTGAAGCCTGGCATTTCACAAATCTCCCAAGATGCCCCTGGAGATTTTGTAGGTTCTGACTGCTCGGGGAAAGGGCCTGAGAGTCTACATTTTGAATGGAGTGATCTTGGTCCAGGAAGGATTTTTTGGTAGCCTAAGACTGAGAAGCAGCTCATATTTATTCCAAATAAAAAGTTCTTCTAAATGGGCTGATGTGTGCACTCAGTGTTTTATTTAACAGATTTATTTATTTCATAGGCAGATTCACATATGCTTTTTCACTGCTCAAAATGGACAGGAGGGGCCTGGGCTGTGCAGGCCAGGCCAGGAGCCAGAAGTTTCATTTGGGTCTTGTACTAGGGTGGCAGGGGCCCAAGCACTTCGTGCATCTGCTACTTTGCCAAGTGGGGTCTCTGCTATGTCCCCAGACATTGAAAGTTTTAGTTGTGTTCCCCATTTTAGTTTGAGTGTCAGTGCTTGACACAGCAAGTGTATGGCAGTTCATTCAAGGACACTTGCCTGTGGATAGGACTTGGCTTTAGAGAAGAGGGGCCTGTAGGAGGTCAAAGTAGGGAGTGTCCCTATGAAGTGGATCCTTGGGCAAAGTTAATGGGATGTATTCTAAAGGGAGTTTTGAAGGGATTGCTAATGTGACCAGAACTTGGACTAACCTGCTGAGTTTAGGCATTGCTTTATTCACAAGAAATCGAGTTCCCAGGGTGAATTTTTTTTTAAAGATTTATTTATTTTATTACAAAGTCCGATGATTCACTCCCCAAGTGAGCTGCAACGGGCCGATGCGCGCCAATCCGAAGCCAGGAACCTGGAACCTCTTCCGGGTCTCCCACGTGGGTGCAGTGTCCCAATGCATTGGGCCGTCCTCAACTGCTTTCCCAGGCCACAAGCAGGGAGCTGGATGGGAAGTGGAGCTGCCGGGATTAGAACCTGCGCCCATATGGGATCCCGGGGCTTTCAAGGCCAAGACCTTAGCCGCTAGGCCATGCCGCCGGGCCCCCCCAGGGTGAATTTTGTCCCATTATTCTCCAAGGATCTAAGGGGTTGCTGCTATGATTAAGGTTTCTTGTTGTCAACATTGTCCTATATGCAGTTCAACTAAACGTGACGTTATCTATAAGACCAGGGGGAAGGTTGTCATAATTTACAAGCAAGTCCTGATTGAGGGAGGGGCAGTTTGTGGCTGCCACACGTTCCTCTTCCCACAACTATTGATTTGAAGGGAGCTCAAGCTGTATAGGAGTCTGGGATGGTATTGCGGGGCCCTCACTGGGTATTGGAGACAGGGACGATGAAGAATCCACTGGCAACGTGAATGTGGGAGGCTGGGAGCGCTGGTGACCATGTCCGGACAAGTGAAGGGCTGCAGGGGAATCCAGGTCTAGCTGCGGTGCTGTGCTCCGGTCAGGCGCCGCCAGGGAAAGAAGGCGCGGGAAAGCCCGAGTTTTCCCGCCACGCCAAGGGCGTGACCCCTGACGTAAAGGCTCCGCCTTCACACTAACTCCACCCTTCCCGACATGGAGGCGCGCATGGGACCGGAAGGAATTGCAAATTGACCCGGCCTCTGAGGGGCGGGACGGCGCCGTGAGGCTCGCCCCTTCCGCTGTGCGCTCGCGCGGCGTCGTGACGTCACAGCCTGCTGCCGGCCACAGTCGGGTTCCTGGTTCAAGCTGCGTCGCTGGCGGTGGTGACGCGCACGGCTTGGAGGATGGCGGACACCGGCTTGCGCCGCGTGGTTCCCAGCGACCTGTATCCCCTCGTGCTCGGTTTTCTGCGGGATAACCAGCTCTCAGAGGTGGCCAACAAGTTCGCCAAAGCGACAGGCGCTGTGAGTCTTGGGCTTGGGACCCGCGGGCCAGGGTGGGGTGACCACGAGGGTCCGGGCCCTGACACGCTGGGGTTATCCGAACGAGCAAATCTGGAGGGGGAGGGGGTCCAGCAGTCCGGTATCGGCGAGGCTTTTGTGCCGATTGGTCGGCAGTGACCGGAGGCAGCCCGTGGCCGCGGAGGGTCTTCTCCCGGCAGAGCGGCAGCGGCGTGGAGCCCTCGTGGTCTGCGTCACGTGGCGCCCTGACCCACCGAGGGCTTTGAGATTTTTCTTGGCTGAGGCAGCGCAGGGTTTAACCTTAGCTGCAATCGAACTTTCCTGACGCAGATAAATAAAATTGCCTTAGAAACAAAACCGGGAATTTCTATTGCTTAAAGGAAGGTATTGGGACAAGTTGGATTCTGCTTTTGGTGACACCGATTGTGATGTACGTCGCTCACCCAGCAGATAGCAGTGGCTAGGAGATACAGTCCAGGGGACCGAACTGTTACTTTTGGAGATGAAGCCTTTGCCACTTGGAAGATGTAGGACCCAGGTAGCTTGATATAATCTCACTGTGTCTGTTTCTGAAGGAACAGATGTTGCTGCTTGTTTTATGGGAGTTTAACGAATTTCAGTACAATAAAACGGAGGAGTGTTTTGCATGAATGGGTAGTGGCCAAATCCTTACCTTGGCATGCATCAGGATCTCATATGGGCGCCAATTTATGTCCTGGCTGCTGCGCTTCCCATCCAGCTCCCTGCTTGTGGCCTGGGAAAACAGTCGAAGATGGCCCAGGAGCTTGGGACCCTGCACCTGCATGGGAGACCTGTAAGAAGCTCCTGGCTCCTGGCTTTTGGATCGGTTCAGCTCAGTTCTGGCTGCTGCAGCTACTTGGGGAATGAATGAGTGGATGGAAGATCTTTGTCTCTCCTCTCTGTAATCTGAGTTTCCAATAAAAGTAAATAAATTAAAAAAAAAAAAAAGAAAGCCATTATTCCTCGTCAGGGCAGGTTAGTATGCTGTGAGATGTGAGAGTAAGATGAGAAGGAACGGACAGAGTTCTGCATCTCAGGAAGCGCATGCTTCAGGAGGCAGGCGTGGTGCGACTGGAAAGCTGGGCTGCTGCGTTGTAGCAGGATGCAGTGGAGCAGCCCTCCATGGGTTCGCACTGCTTGCTTCTTCCTGGAGCTGCTGGGAGGCGACTGGGCGGCGGGGGGAGACTGGGGCCGGAGTGTCCCTACAGTGAATAGAGTTAGGATTCTTGGGATTTATATGACAAAAGCTCGTCTTTGTGGAGCCCTTCCTAAGGCCTAGATGCTAAGCCCTGGTGTGCCTTGTCGCTTTTCTTCTCAATGAAATGTAGATTATCATCTTCATTTTGTAGAAAGAAAAAGTCTCAGATGAATGTGCTCAAGGTCACACAGTGATAACAGGCAGAGGGAACTGTACTCGTGGAGTGTCATGTTTTGCTTGCTTTCTTTAGTCAGTTAATCTGTGTTGGGATAATTGATAGCTAAGCACAATTGTGCGTAGTAGGCATATAGCATGTAATGGTCTGGAGATGTTTCCAGAAATTTGGTATCGTAATTCACGTTGCACTGAGCACTTCTGTTCATGATTGTGCCCTCACTTCAGACTAAAATTAAATTCTTAGCTAGCTGGTAAAGAAGTGACTTTTTTGTTTGATAGATCTTCCCCGCAGAAGGCAACGCTTTTTAAAATCAGATTGTTTACAGCTAAATAGAAAGTTATTGGTAGACTTGACAATCAATCAATAAATCTGACCCTTGCAGCAGGAGAATTTCACAGGGATTTTTTTTTTTTTTTTTTTTTTTAAGATGTACTTATTAATTGAAAAGTCAGTTCAACAGAGAGAAAGATCTTCCATCTGCTGGTTCACTCCCTAAGTGGCTGCAATGGCTGGAGCTGAGCCAATCCAAAGCCAGGAACTTCTTCCAGGTTTCCTGTGTGGATGCAAGATCCTAAGGCTTTGGGCTGTCTTCTACTATTTTCCCTGGCCACAAGCAGGGAGCTGGAAGGCCAGTGGAGCATCTGGGACATGAACCGGCACTCATGGGATCTCGGCAGATGCAAGGCGAGGACCTTAACTACTAGGCTATCGCGCCAGGCCAGGGATTCTTTTTTGTAGAGAACCAGTTGACAGGGCTTTATCAAAGGCATATGACACTAGTACTCTAGAGATGGGCTTTAATGTGGCATTTAAGGAAAGTAATGCAAGATCTTATCTCCTGGAATAGCCAAAGTAGCATTTCCTCACCCAGTTCTCTCTTCTACAGACACAGCAGGATGCAAACGCCTCTTCACTCCTGGACATCTATAGCTTCTGGCTCAAGTAAGCCTGCCCTGTTCCATTTCAACTGCTTCTCTCCCCACCTCCTCATCTCTCTGGTGGCCTGAGTGTTCATTGGGTTTGAGAAGGTCCTGATCCCCCTGAAGTTAGCCTAATCTCACTCAGCAGGTCAGCCAAAGCCCCAAAGCGGAAGTTACAGGCCAACGGACCAGTCACCAAGAAGGCTAAGAAAAAGACTGCATCCAGTGACAGCAGCAAGGACAGCAGCGAGGAAGAGGGAAAAGGTCTCGAACCTCCAGCTAAAAAGGCTGGTAAGGCTGGGTAGATAGCTTTAGGAAAATAAGTTGCAGCCTGCCGGTGCTAACAAGGTGGCTAGTTTTTTATTGGGACCTATTTTGCTCAGCTGTACTTGCCAAGCGGACCAGTTTGCCCCAGCATCCCGTAAAGGCTGCGGCCCAAGCCTCCGAGAGCAGCAGCAGTGAAGAGTCTAGTGATGAGGAAGAGGAGGAGGACAAAAAGAAAAAACCTATTCAGGTTTGCAACTTGAAAAAACATTGGGGTTTGTCCTTCAGCTTACAAATAAGGGTTGTGGTGGTTTTCACAGTCGATGATTATAAAGAACAAGTGAGGTGTGGGGTACAGAAAGAGATATGAAGTTGGATTCCAAATTTCCTTTTTGTGCTTCCTATACTCTGTCCTACTTTGATTTCCCTCATTCCTATTATCCTATCTATTATTATCCTATCTATTATTCCTATCTATCATAGATAGATGTCTATAAAATAAACAGGCTGCAGATGCTGTTTGAGTACATGGAGGCTCCCGATGATATCCTCTTGTATGTGTTCTAACAGAAAGTAGTCAAGCCCCAGGCTAAAGCAACTCCTCAGAAGGCTAAAAGCTCGGATTCAGATTCTGACTCAAGCTCGGAGGATGAGGCACCTAAGAAGCAGCAGCCAAAAACAACACCTGTGGCAGCAAAGGCTCAGGCCAAAGCCACGGCCGCACTCAAACCAGGTACTGTGTGGCTCTGAGGAGGTTAGGCTGGGGACTACGTCAAGATTGCTCACAAAGAGCAGGGGTGAAATTATATTGGTCATGTCTTTTCCCCCGCCTCTTTTTAAAGCTTTTTTTCCCCTTCTTTTTAAAGATTTATTTTTATTAGAAAGTCAGATATACAGAGAGGAGGGGAGACAGAGGAAGATCTTCCGTCTAAGGAGTAATTGACTCCCCTGAGGCCACAGTGGTCAGAGCTGCACCAATCCGGAGCCTCTTCTGGGTCTCCCATACAGGTCCCAAGGCTTTGGGCTGTCTGCTGCTTTCCCAGGCCACAAGCAGGGAGCTGGATGGGAAGCGGGGCTGTCGGGATTAGAATTGGTATCCATATGAGATCCCGGTGTGTTCACGGTGAGGACGTTATCTGCTAGGCTACTGTACTGGGTCTGCTTCTTTCGGATCTCCGACGTGGGTGCAGGGTCCCAAGGCTCTAGGCTGTCGTCTGCTGCTTTCCCAGCCCACAAACGGAGCTGGAGTGAAATTGGAGCAGCTAGGACACGAACCAGCACCCATGAGGGATGCCAGTGCATGCAAGGTGAGGATTTAGCCACTAGGCTCTTGTGCTGAGCCCTTGGGAACATATCTTTTAGATGTATTCTGAAGCCAGTCTTGTGTAACTGGTTAAGCTGCTGCTTGCAATGGTAGCATTTTTTTTTTTAATTTTTTTTTTTTTGTTTTAATTGGAAAGTCAGATATACAGAGAGGAGGAGAGACAGAGAGGAAGATCTTCCGTCCGATGATTCACTCCCCAAGTGAGCCGCAACGGCCGGTGTTGCGCCAATCCGAAGCTGGGAACCAGGAACCTCCGGGTCTTCCACCGGGTGCAGGATCCCAAAGCTTTGGGCCGTCCTCGACTGCTTTCCCAGGCCACAAGCAGGGAGCTGGATGGGAAGTGGAGCTGCCGGGATTAGAACCAGCGCCCATATGGGATCCCGGCGCGTTCAAGGCGAGGACTTTAGCCGCTAGGCCACGCCACCGGACCCAATGGCAGCATTTTATATTGGCTCCGCATGGTTCAAGTCTCAACTCCTCTACCTCAGTGCAGCTCCCTGCTTATGTGCCTGGGGAAAGCAGCAGAGATGGTCCAAGTCCTTGGAGCTTGCATTCAGTTGGGAGTCCTGGATGGAGTTAGACTCCCTGCTTTGGCCTGGTACGGCCTCAGCTGTTTGAGCCATTTGGGGAATAAGTAGATTAGAAGATTCTGTCTGTCTCTCTCTCTCTCTCTGCAGTTTTACTTTAAATGAATGTAAAGGATGTATCTCTCTCTCTCTTTTTTCCGTAAGGATGTATCTTAACATTGAGCCCCCAAAAGTCATCTTTTCACATGGTAGATCATGATAGTTATCTTCATAGCTGCTGAAAAGCTTATAAAGCTGGGGGACTCCTAAGTTTAGCACTGTTTTAAGTTTGTATTTGAGAAAAGGGGAGGGGTATATTTTGTATCCACAGGGTCACTCCCTAAAACTCCACAATAGATGGGCCAGGCTGTCAGCCAAGACCTTAGTCCAGGCCTTCAGTGTGCTTGAGCCAGCACAGTTGCCTCCTGGGGTGGGCATTAGTAGGAAACTGGAATTGGAGATGGATCTGGGACTGAACCAGTGCAGCTCAGTATGAAATGCAAGCATGTGTCACAGGGAAAATTTTATACATGAAATCTTTTGACTTGCTATTGTAGTCCTCGCTTACTTTTTCTCCTAGTTGCGCCAGCCCGAGCAACAGTAAAAGTGGCTAATGGCAAAGCGGCTAGCAGCAGCAGCAGCAGCAGCAGCAGCAGCAGTAGCAGCAGCAGTGATGACTCGGAGGAGGAGAAGGCTGTGGCCATTCCCAAAAAGGTACAGGCCCAAAATTCCTGTTGGGGGAAGAGTAGAGCAGGTATGCCCCTCCGTTCGCTGCCAGGCTTTTTCAATGTTTTCTTGCAGTCACTGATATTCTCTCTGTGACACAGGCTGTACCTAAAAAGCAGGTTGTGGCCAAGGCTCCAGTGAAAGCAGCAGCCACTCCTGCCCAGAAGAGCTCCAGCAGCGAGGATTCCTCCAGTGAGGAGGAGGAGGAAGAGCAAAAAAAACCCATGAAGAAAAAACCAGGTTAGTGGACGTGGCAGCCACAGTGAGTTTTTGGGACACAGACTTCCCCATAGAGCCGCTTAGTGTCTTCATAACTTGATTTCTGAGCTCAGGATCTGAGAAAGCTTCAGTCCGGTGTGCCTAAACTCAACATCGCCTCCAGCCTGTACTTGGAGAATGGGGTTCAAGCCCACATTCATGGGAATGAAGTGCTACATCCAGAAGGGGGCAATGTGTCAAGAGATTGGTGTTGCTTATTTTACTGTTTAAGTATTTATTCATTTGAAGAGTTAGAGAGCTTCTGTCCTCTGGTTCATTCCACTATATGCCTACAATGGCCAGAGCTGGGCCTTTCCAAAGCTAGGAAGAAAGCTTTCCCTGGTCTCCCACATGGGTGCAGGGTACAAGCGTTCAGTTATCTTCAGCTGCTTTCCCAGGCGCAGTAGCAGGGAGCCGGATTGGAAATAGAGCTGCTGGGTCTTGAACCAGAACTTACATGGGTTGCTGGGGTTGTAGGCATTGGGTTTACCCACTGTGCCACAGAACTGGCCCTTGTATACATGTTATAAAATCATTCTGGGGCTTACCGTGTGGCACTTGCATCCCATCCTGGGTGCCAGTTGTAATACCAACTGCTCCACTTCCAATCCAACTCTGCTTTTGCCTGGGAAAGTAGTGAAGGATGACCCAAAGCCTTGGAACCCTACGTCCATGTGGGAGACACAGAAGAAACTTGGTTCTTGGCTCTGAATTGGCTGAGCTCTGGTCATTGTGGCCATTTAGAGCATGAACCAGTAAATAGAAGACCTTCTCCATCTCTTCCTCTTCAGAAAATTTGCCCTTCAACTAAAGAGGTAACAGTCTTTTTTTTTTTTTTTTTTTTAAAAAAAAGGAAACAGATTTTTTTAAATCCCCACATTGTCCCTTTCAAACAGGTCCTTACAGTTCAGTGCCTCCGCCTTCTGCTCCCACACTTAAGAAGACCCCAGGCGCCCAGCCTCCCAAGAAGGGCGCAGAGCAGAAGCCACCTGAGGAAAGCAGTGAAGACAGCAGTGACGAGTCTGGTGGGTCAGGGGTGCAGCGCAAGGTGTGAGTGTGTGCATGCGCACACGGGATGGGGGCAGTGGGTGATGAGGAGAAAGAAGAGACAAGTTCACCATCACGGCACTGTTGCTGGCTGGAGTGAGGCAGGGCTTAGACTCTGGGGGTGTTGGTGTCCTTATGTTGTTCTGGTTAGGGTGATAACTCTGGACCCAGTATAATGGCCAGATTCTCCCCAGATTCTAGTTCTGAAGAAGAGAAGAAACCTGCAGTTAAGGCAGTTGTTCCTAAAGCAGCCCCTAAAGCAGGACTGGTGAAGAAGGCCGCCGAAAGCTCTTCGGACAGCTCAGGTAGGGCCTCGGGTGGCCCTCAGCCGGTGGGACAAACTCCCCAGGGCCCAGAGCTGTCTCCAGGCTCTCTGGATCTGCTTTGGGAGCTGACTTCTTTCCGTCCTTCCCGTTTGTGCAGACTCAGACAGCTCTGAGGATGAAGCTCCTGCCAAGCCAGCTAGTACCACCAAGAATAAACCAGCTGGTGCTACTCCCAAGCAGCCTGCGGCTAAGCCAGCTGCCACTCCCAAGCAGCCTGCGAGTGGTGGCCCGAAGCTTCTGACCAGAAAGGCTGATAGCAGCTCCAGTGAAGAGGAGAGCAGCTCCAGTGAGGAAGAGGAGCAGGAAAAGGCAAAGAAGACTATAGCCACCCCTAAGGCCAAGGTCACAGCCAAAGCGGCTCCAGCTGTGCCAACCAAGCAGACTCCTCAGGCTGGTGGGGACAGCAGTTCTGATTCAGACAGCTCCAGCAGTGAGGAGGAGGAAGAAAAGACACCTAAAACCCCAGTTAAAAAGCCACAGAAGGCAGCCGGGAGTGCTGCCCCTCCCAAGCCGGCCCCGGTAAAGCCTGTGAAGGCTGAGAGCTGCAGCAGCTCCTCTGATGACTCCAGTGAGGAGGAGGAGGAGGACAAGAAGCCCAAGGGCAAGGCTACTGCAAAGCCGCAAGTTCCCAAGGCCAATGGGACCTCTGCCCTGACGCCTGTCCAGAATGGGAAAGCGAGCAGGGACAGTGAGGAGGAAGAGGAGGAAAAGAAAAAGGCAGCAGTGGCTGATTCTAAGCCAGGTCTGTGTTTGAAGGCCCTGCCCTCTGGGAGGACAGCATGGGGAGACCTCCTTCCCCAGTCCTGTCCCATGCTCTCCCACCCCCACCTTCAGCAGCTTCTGTTTCAAAACACAACCCCTCCCCCCCACCCCCGCGGAAGCAGAACCATTTTCCTGAGTGGTGCTTTTGATTTTGTAGGTTCAGGAAAGAAGCGGAAGCAGAATGAGGCTGCCAGTGAAGCAGAGACTCCACCAGCCAAGAAGGTTAAGGTCCAGACCCCCAACACATTTCCAAAAAGAAAGAAAGTGAGTTCTTTTATTTTCCTCTCAGAAGCCAGCCCTTCAAAAAGCAGGAAGGGAAATCTGAGATCACCTGGAAGCTTGGTCTGCCCAACACGTGGCTGCTCGGCAGCCATTCCACCTCGAATTTTCTTTTTTTTTTTTTTTTTTTTAAGATTTATTCACTTTATTACAGCCAGATATACACAGAGGAGGAGAGACAGGAAGATCTTCCATCCGATGATTCACTCCCCAAGTGAGCCGCAACGGGCCGGTGCTGCGCCGATCTGATGCTGGGAACCAGGAACCTCTTCCGGGTCTCCCACGTGGGTGCAGGGTCCCAATGCATTGGGCTGTCCTCAACTGCTTTCCCAGGCCACAAGCAGGGAGCTGGATGGGAAGTGGAGCTGCCGGGATTAGAACCGGCGCCCATATGGGATCCCGGGGCTTTCAAGGCGAGGACTTTAGCCGCTAGGCCACGCCGCCGGGCCCTCCACCTTGAATTTTCAACTTCAATCTTCCCTAGGGAGAAAAACGGGCATCATCTCCGTTCCGAAGGGTCCGGGAGGAAGAAATTGAAGTAGATGCGCGAGTGGCGGACAACTCCTTTGATGCCAAGGTGAGAGGTGTTTGCTGTTCCTCGGGGATCAAGGGTTGACAAAACGGTAGCTTTCAGTTCAGGTTGGTGGGAGGCTCTGTTCAAGTTTCCTTGAGCGAGCAGTAGAACACGGCAGTCCCTGGATTTTTACTTCTGTGTGTTGAGCACCTCTCTGCTTCACCAGCGAGGTGCAGTTGGAGACTGGGGGGAGCGAGCCAATCAGGTTCTGAAGTTCACCAAAGGCAAATCCTTCCGGCACGAGAAAACCAAGAAGAAGCGTGGCAGCTACCGAGGAGGCTCCATTTCCGTCCAGGTCAACTCCGTTAAGTTTGACAGTGAGTGACCCTGGTGATGATTGGAAACTGCCCACTTTCTCCAGTGGACTTGGGAACCTTCAACTCTATTAGAGGGGAGGGTCTTGGTGAGGACAGAAGTTTCAGCTGCAACATAACATATCCTGTGTTCCTAGTTTGTACAGATTTTTTGAGTGTTGGGTAGCAGGGACGAGGTAAGGGAAATGTTATTTTTTAAAAATCTTTTTTAGTTGTCACCCCTGTTCTTCCTGTTTTGTGGAAGTCCTCATATGAGAAGTTTGTATGTTTTATATTAAATCATTTCCAGTTGATTATTGTGATTTTCAGAGGTGGGTTCCTACAGATAAAATCTTAACCATTGCCGAAGATACAGTAAAAGGTCACATGAATTTTTATAGTTGGGGGAGAATTCTGCCAGTGAGTATGCCCGTGTTTTATCTGTCCTTTCCTCAAAGACCTGCTGCTGGCACTAGGGAATGTTTAACATGTCCCTGTATCTGTTAAGCATGTACTGTGAAGTCAGCCTTCATTTGTTGGGTCTGCGCCTGAGGTTTTCAGCCAGCATGAACCTGTTCTTGGGATACAGTTTACTGTTTTGTTAAGAGCAGAATTCTCTTGTGAAATGAATGCTAGGAGTTAATCTGAATATTTTATTTTTTGTGTGATTTTATCACTATTGCATCTTGTTTGCAGCATAGTACATGTTTTGATTTTTAATTTGAAAGCAAAGTTTTCTACTTGTAACAAAGACAATTTTCTTATGACTTGATCCCTACCAGCACTGAGAGCAAAGCTGAGAACTACATCGTTTTTTACACTATTGAGAACAAAAAAATCTGAAAAATACATATCATTTTTAGGTATTTTTGTTTGGTGGCTGTTGTGACATGCAGAATTGGTTTCATTAATTGCTACGTGACTGGGAACCATTGATCAAGAAAATGGGGGGAAAACCTGTAAAGACCTCAGTCCACCATGGGGAGTAGGTTACTTTTATTTAATTTATAGGAAACCTATGTATATGCTATATGTGAAGCTAGTTGTCTGATGAAACTTGAGTGGAATGGGCCTGTGAGACGATCCCAGTTGGTTCATGGGAGCATTTGTTCTGTCCCTTGAGAACCTTAGTTGTGGAAAAAAAAAAAAACATTAAACAGAATAGCTCCTGGCTGTAGTGGTGGTTGGTCAGGTTCTAGGAGTAGCCAGTGTTGGTGCTCAGCCAGAGCCAGAGCCAGAGACACAGAGAAAAGTCAGTGGACTTCCTGGAGGCTGGGCTAGCCCTGTGGTGGGCCGGACTTCCCAAGCTTTTGTGGATAAGGTGTAAGTCTTAAGAATAGTCTCCCCTTTGCATTCCATGTTCACCAAGTAGCCTGGTAGCAGCTGGTTTTCTGTGTAGCTGCCTCTGGGGAGAAAGTGTGGTGTTCATCTTGATATAGACATTTCAGTCTGCATGGTGGAAATTCTGTGTCTACAACAAAATAAACTGGATGGTTTATAATGTGTCTTGGAGTTTTATTGTGCTTCTAAACCCCTCCTACCTCCTGCCAAAACAGAACTTGGGTGCTACATCTCTAGTGTGGGGGACTAGACAGAGCTGTAAGTTTACCTGAGGGATTTCTTAGCAATACCTTGCTGGCCTTTCTTGGCCACACTTGAATCATAATGCCTTTTCCTGACTAAAATTTCCAGCCTTGTGTGTAATCTAGAGGGTTTCAAAATGGGCCAAGTACATCTCACAGTTGTTCCAAAAAAAGCCAAAAATCTGGTTAGCTTCTGATGTAGTTTACCAACTCCTAATGAAAATGGTTGATAGTAACAGCTGAAAATTAGTATCATTTGATGGGTGCTTTGTGTGTGTTTTTATAAATTTTATTTTTTTAATAATTACATAGTTGATCAGGGTTGGAAGGATTGAGGTTTAGGGAAAATTGGGTGAACTCATTGCTTCCAAATTTGCTATTCTTGTTCCTTGGGGGAGGGGGAGAGACAAAGGGGAAAACCACTCACGACTTTCCATACAACCCAGTACCCAGGGATGAGGAACCGCCACCTCATATCAACTTAGAGTCTCAATGTGTACATATTCCGACGGTTCTGTCCAAGTGGTTTGGATAGTTCTGAAATGCTGATTTCACTGACCCGAGGATGATGTCACCCTCCCAGTGTCCATTGGCTCCATTCACTGAGATTTTTGCTGTCATTGTTTGGGATAGTTGTCCAGTTTGTTTTGTTCTGCTACAGCACCGACTGTTCTGCTATATTTTTTACAGTAGGGTAGAGTCGGTGTCCACTACCCCACTTTTTTCATGAAGTGTGACATGTTTTTGCAGGTGAGGCTCACGAATGTTGGGTGCTTGAAAAAACTGCGTGGAATGGGCATTTGGCCCAGTGGGTTACATTCCTACCTCCAGTTCCTGACTGACTGCTGTCAGTGCAGACTGGAGGCAATGGTCATGACACAAGTTAACTGGGTCCCAGCTAGTTGGCAGACATCTTGGGGAGGAGCCTTCACTTAGGTCTATCTGCCTCTCAGTCTTCATATCCCACTGATAACAGAAGCTCATCCTCAGGCCTCTTAAATTAGATCTTGGTGTTCTTGGGGAATTCCAGGTTCTAGAATTTTTATTTATTTATTTTAGATTGTATTTATTTTTATTGCAAAGTCAGATATACAGAGAGGATGATCTTTCGTCCGTTAATTTCCCAAATGACCACAATGGCCACAGCCTTGCCAATTCTAAGTCAGGAGCCAGGAACTTCTTTCAGTTCTCCCACATGAGTGCAGAATTGTCCATTCTCGACTGCTTTCCCAAGCCACAAACGGAGCTGGACGGAAAGTGGAACTGCTGGGATTAGAACCGCAGCCCATATGGGACCCTGGTGTGTTCAAGGCGAGGACTTTAGTTGCTAGGCCACCACGCTGGGCTCTAGAATTTTTTGAAGTTACAAGTTATTCTTAAAAGCAACAGGTCCCGGGCATTGTGGCTAAAGTCCTCTGTCGCCATATGGACAGTTTGTATCCTGGCTTCTTCCTTCCTGTGGTATCGGAAAGCAGTGAAGGATGGCCCAAAGCCTTGGGACCCAAGAGCTTCTTATGGGTCTCCTATGTGGGTGCAGTGAGGAATTTAGAACCTAGAACCAGCACCTATATGGGATCCCAGCACGTAAAGGTAAGGACTTTAGCCACTAGGCTACCATGCTGAGTCCCCCCCATTTTTTTTTTTTTATGTTTGAGATTTATTTATTATTAGGAAGGCAGAATAGGTGCTTCTTCCAGGTCTCCCACATAGGTGCAGGGTCCCAAGGCATTGAGCTATCTTCTGATTCTCTCCCAGGCTACAAGTAGCGAGCTGGATGTGAAGTGGGGCGGCCGGGATTAGAACCATTGCCCAAGGGGATCCCAGTGTGTGTACAAGGCAAGGACTTTAGCTGCTAGGCCGCCATGCTGGGCTCAAGCTGAGAGACTTTGTAGGCTCCAGCAGGTGGATATTATTTAGATGGGTTTCCCAGCGTCTGTACCATTGGGCAGGGTAAGTCTTTGTTTTGGAGGACTGTCCTGTGTGCATTCCTGGCCTGTTATCCATTAAATGGTAAAGGCTTCCTCCTAGTTGTGACAACCAAAAACTGGTTGCAAAATGTTACAAAATACCCCCCGCAAAAAACCAAAAATACCCCAAATACCCCCTAGTTGAAAACCGCTAGGCAAACAACACAGAATCACACAATTTTTCTAAAGTTGGAAGACTGCAAGCTAATGAAACATTGAAACAAAAACCCATATTTTAAAAAATTTATTTTTATTGGAAAGGCAGATATACAGAGAAAAAGATTCAGAATGAAAGATCTTCTGTCCACTGGTTTACTCCCCAAGTGACAGCAATGTCTGGAGCTAAGCCTATCCAAAGCCAGAGCCAGGAGTTTCTTCTGGGTCTTGTGTGGGTGCAGGGTCCCAAGGCTATGGGTCATCCTTGACTTCTTTCCCAGGCCACAAGCAGGGAGCTGGAAGAGAAGTGAGGCAGCCAGGATATGAACTGGTGCTCATATGGGATCCCAGTGCATGTAAGGCAAGGATTTTAGCCACTAGATTGCCACACTGGGCCCAGAAAACCCAGATTTCTGTTTATATCTGAAAGTTAAGATTTATTGATGCAGTTGAAAAGAAGTTCTCCCATTCACTGGATCCTGCCACATGTGGCTGCAATGACTAACACTGGGCCAGTCAAAGCTGGGAGCCAGGAGCTTCTTCCACATCTCTCATAGGTGTCCCAGGTCCAGATGCTTGAGCCATTTCCCACTATTTTTTCCCAGGACATGAGCCAATGGAATGGAATGGAATGAGGCTGTTGCATGTGGTGGCTTTATCCATTATGCCACAGTGCTAGCTCCTGGTTGGGCTACCTATGTCTAATACCTTCTGTGTACCAACTACAAAACTCCAGGAGAGCTCACTATCTAATGGGAATGGTTTCTGTAGCAAACAACCAAAGGAGCACTTCTACAAGGACAAGCAAGAAGAGAGACGGCTGAGCCCAGCATGAATGCTCAGGGACTAAATCCTCACCTGGTGTATGTGCCGGCGTCCCATATGGACACTGGTTCGTTTCCCAGTTGTTCCAGTTCCCATCCAGCTCCCTGCTTCTGGCCTAGGAAAGCAGAGTGGTTGGCCCAAAGTCTTGGGACCTGGTAACCATGTTGGGTTTCCCAGAAGAGGTACCTGGCTCCTGGCTTTGGATCAGCACAGCTTTGGCTATTGTAGCCACTTGGGTAGTGAGCCAGCAGAGAGAAGATCTGTCTCTCCTCTATATATGACTTTCCAATAAAAATAAATATTTTTTTAGAGATGTTTTTTATTTTATTGGAAAGGCAGATATACAGAGAGGAGACAGAAGATCTTCCTTCCAATGGTTCACTCCCCAAGCAGCTGCCAACGGCTGGAGTTGAGCCAATCCGAAGCCAGAAGCCCTTCAGGATTTCCCACGTGGGTGCAGGGTCCCAAGGCTTTGGGCCATCCTCAACTGCCTTCCCAGACCACAGGCAGGGAGCTGGATGGGAAGCAGGCTGTCAGGATTTAGAACTGGTGCCCATATGGGTTCCTCGTGCGTTCAAGGCGAGGACGTTAGCCGTTACAACATTGCACCAGGTCGCAAAATAAATATTAAAAATACTTGGCTGGCTTTGATTTAGGGTTTTGAACAGAATAGTAGTTTACTTAGTGTGAGAAAAGCACATGCCAACCATGCAAAAGAAAAAATAATCTCCAGTGGGGGAGAGGGCCTTTATGGTGAATTAAATGATTGCATGGTTTTATTTTATTAAATGGTTGCATGGGTAATGGGAGCACAATAATGCTGAGTGTGACAGTTCAGCAGCAGCGACCCTTCAAAAATGCTAGGTATTAGCACTTTGTTGGGTAGACCTCTCCTGTTTCTTGCAGGGCTTGCATAAGCTGTTTTACTGAAGACCAGCAGGTGGGGCCCTTGCCTACTCTGTTGGGAGCTGCCGTAGATGGGTCATTTGAGTAGAGCAGTGAGCCTATGCTCGCTGATCTGGACTCATTATCTATGATCAGTTACCCTGAAAGCCAGCCTGGGTCATGTGGCTGTAGAGGATGCTCTCTGTGGAGCCCCCCAGACCTCTGCAAACTTCTCAGCTTGGCTTTGGGGTCCTGCAGGAGCCACCACAGCTCCCACTGCTCCATAGCAGTTGCAACAGGACGGCCTGCCCTTGAGTGAGAGCTCCAGATCTGCTGCACCCTGAATCTTCTCTCTACCTTCTGGAGCTCAAGCCTGAGAGCAAACATGTCAGGTCTCCACCTCAGAAGTAGATTAGGGAGCTGACATTGTGGCACAGTGGGTTGTGCTGCCATCTGTGATGCTGACATCCCATATGGGTGCCAGTTCAGGTCCTGTCTGATCCACTTCCAATCCAGCTCCTTGCTAACCTACCTGGAAAAGCAGAAGAGGATAGCCCAAGTGCCTGAGCCCCTGCACTCATATGGAGGACCCAGCTAGAGCTCTAGGTTCCTGACTTCAGCCATAACTTTGGTTGTCACAGCCATTTAGGAAGTAAACCCATGGATGGGTGATCTCTCCCTCTGTGTCACTCTGCCTTTCAAATAGGTAAGTATTTTTTTTTATTTTAAAAGTTCATTAGAGTAGGTGGAGTACAGAGTGTATCAACATACATATTAACCTGTCAGAAATGAATGCATTCCTCAAATCAGTGTCTATATTACAGGGTGCAAGGATGTTAAGGATATAGCCAAGTCCCTGCAGTCACAATTTACTCAGACTAGCTAGTTATAAAAAGATCATCATAGGGGCTGGTGTGGTGGTTCAACAGCCTGATCCTTTGGCTGCAGGTGTCAGCATCCTTAATGGACACCAGTTCATGTCCCGGCTGCTCCACTTTCCATCCAACTCCCTCTTTATGGCCTGGGAAAGCAGCAAAGGATGGCTCAGATCCTTTGTCCCCTGAATCCAAGTGTGAGGTCCCGCAGTAGAGGATGGCCCAAAGACTTAGGACCCTGTACCTGGATGGGAGACTTGGAAGAAACTCCTGGCTCATGGCTTTGCATCAGCTTAGCTCTGGCTGTTACAGCCATTGGGGGAGTAAACCAGCAGATGAAAGATCTTTTTCTGTCTTTCCTTCTCTCTGTAAATCTGCCTTTCCAATAAAAATAAGCAAATGTTAAAAAATAAATCCCCACAGATAAAATTAAATACAAAGTTCAAGTCAGTGAAGACAAATTACACCGAGCTGTGAGGGCATATGACAGGCAGCTGGGCCCTCATGGGAGTCCTTCAACATGGGTATGTTCTGGACAGTGACAGAGCAGTTAGGCTGAGACAAACAGGTGCCAACAGGCTATTTTACCTAAACCAGGACGTAAGACCTTAGTCATGGAAATCTGCAGAGGGGTAGGGGTTTGGTACAGTGATTATACTTGGCATTCCGGAGCAGAGTACCTGAGTTCGAGATCTGGCTCTGTTCCCAATCGCAGCGTTCCTGCAGATGCACTCCCTGGGTTGCAGTAGGTGATGATCAAGTCCTTGGGTTCTTGTCAACCATGTGGGAGTCCTGGATGGAATTCCCAATTTCAAACTTCACCGGCTAAGCCCTGCGTTTAGGGAGTGACTATGTACATGTTCAGGGTTAGCACCATGTGAACACCATCTGCATTTACCTTCTATGCCTTCCAGACATGGGATATCTCTTGGTCTTTGTACCTCTAAATTCTTAAATAAATAAATACATAAATAAAAATTACTGAAAATAAATTGGAGTACATGTATGTAATTCCTGGCTTAAGCTTGTGACTCCAGCTTGTTGCTACTGGAGACCCAGGGAGACATCAGTGCTGGCTCATGCAGTTGGGTTCCTGCCACCCACATAGAATACCTAGTCTGCAGTCAAGGTCAATGGTGGGCATTGGGGGAGTAAACCCAAGGATTAGAGCTCTCTTTATCTATATCTATCTATACCTCAAATTTTAAAATTTTTATAAATATTTATTGGAAAGGCAGATTTACAGAGAGGAGAGACAGAGAAAGGTCTTCCATCTACTGGTTCACTCCCCCAGTGGCCACAACAGCCGGAACTGAACCGATCTGAAGCCAGGAGCCAGGAGCGTCTTCCTAAGGCTTTGGGCTGTCCTCAACTGCTTTCTCAGACAACAGGCAGGGAGCTGGATGGGAAGCGGGGCCTCTGGGATGAGAATCAGTGCCCATATGGGATCCCGGCACATGCAAGGCAAGGGACTTTAGCCACTAAGCTGCTTAACTGGGCCCTTGCTTCTCAATTTTTTAAAATGACTAATTTTTAAAAAATTATATTTTTGGTAAGGCAGGGTGATAAAGCAGGAAAAAAGTATCTTCTGTCTACTAGTTGACACCCCAAATAACCACAAACAGCCAAGACTGGGGCAGTCTGAAACTGAGAGCCAAGACTTGAAGCAGCATTTCCACGTTGGGTGTCATCAGTAGAAGCAATGGCTTGAACCTAGCACACCACAACACCTACCCCTACCCTAACTCTACTTTTTTTCTATATGATTTAAGACTAATGTATTAGGGCCTGGCACGGTAGCCTTGTGGCTGAAGTCCTTGCCTTGCATGCGCTGGAATCCCATATGGGGCTGATTCATATCCCAGCTGCTTCACTTCCCATCCAATGCCCTGCTTGTGACTAGGGAAGCAGTGGAGGATGGCCCAAAGCCTTGGGACCCTGCACCCATGTGAAGATCTGGAAGAAGCTCCTGGCTTTGTTTTTTGTTTTTGTTTTCATTTTTTAAAAGATTTATTTATTTTTATTGGAAAGGCAGATATACGGAGAGGAGGAGAGACAGAGAGCAAGATCTTCTGTCCAATGATTCACTCCCCAAGTGAGCGCAACGGCCGGTGCTGAGTCGATCCGAAGCCAGGAACCAGGAACTTCTTCCCGGTTTCCCACACAGGGTGCACAGTCCCAAGGTCTGGGGCCGTCCTCGACTGCTTTCCCAGGTCACAAGCAGGGAGCTGGATGGGAAGTGGAGCCGCTGGGATTAGAACCGGCACCCATATGAGATCCCGACATGTTCAAGGCGAGGACTTTAGCCACTAGGCCACTGCGCTGGGCCCGGCTCCTGGCTTTGGATCAGCTCAGCTCTGGTCCTTGTGGCCACTTGGGGACTGAATTTGTAGATGGAAGATATTTCTCTCTGTCTCTCCTTCTCTCTGTAAATCTGACTTTTCAATAAAAACAAATAAATCTTTTTTTTTAAAGAAATACCAATGCATAAAAAAAAAAGACTAGTGCATTTAAAAGAACTAATTTACATTTTGGACACACAGTGTGTAAATAAAATTTTGTAGGGTCAAAGCTGTGGTATATAGTGGATAAAATTGCCAACTGCAGTGTCGGTATCCCATATGGGAGCTGATTGGAGTCCCAGTCATTCTACTTCCAATCCACCTCCCTAAAATGTACCTAGGAAAGCAGTGGAAGATGGGTTGAGTGCTTGTACCCCTGCATCCATGTGGGAGAGCCAGAATAAGCTGCTGTTCCTTGCTTTGGCCTGGCTCAGCTCTGGCTGTTGGGACCAGTTGAGTGTTGCACCAGTGGATAAAAAATGTTTCTCTCTTGTACTATGCCTTTCAAATAAATAAATAAATCTTAAATATAATTTTGTTTTTTTTAAAGATTTATTTATTTTATTACAGTCAGATATACAGAGGAGGAAAGAGAGAGAGGAAGATCTTCCGTCCGATGAATCACTCCCCAAGTGAGCCGCAATGGCCGGTGCGCACCGATCCGAAGCCGGGAAGCTGGAACCTCTTCCGGGTCTCCCACACGGGTGCAGGGTCCCAATGCATTGGGCCGTCCTCGACTGCTTTCCCAGGCCACAAGCAGGGAGCTGGATGGGAAGTGGGGCTGTCGGGATTAGAACTGGCGTCCATATGGGATCCTGGGGCATTCAAGGTGAGGTCTTTAGCCACTAGGCCACGCTGCCGGGCCCCTTAAATATAATTTTGTGACACCAACAACCAAAATGGCTGGGAATGGAATTGGTCTGTCGGCTGAGTCCCCAGGCTCTGGCAGTCTTGTCCTCAGGGCTTTGCTGGGCTCAGGCCTGACAGATGCCCTCATATGCTGAATGTGATGCCTGCAGATTACCCAGGCTGGAGCTGTACCCTGATAGTTCTACAAGTTCTGGGATCTTTGGGGGGAGCTCCACTCTCTGAATTCCATTAGACATTTCCTTCATGGGGACTCTGCAGTGGCGCTGGCTTCTGGGGCACAGTTCCCTAATGAGGATCTTCTGTGGTGACCACGCCCCTAAGGCAGTTCTCTTGCAGGGCACCATTTAAAATTTCATTGGAGAAAGCTGTGGCCCCCATGGCTCTGGAACTGCATACATCTACAGGGTTGGCACCTCATGGATGCCACCTACAACTTCTGTGCCTTCCGGAGAGATGTTCATCACAAACTGGACCCATTGGGGTCATACGCACAGCACTGATTGTTATATCTGAATTCAAGGAGCAAACACTTGGCGCAGCCCTGGGCAGTGGGTTGTGAAGCCCTGCGAGCAGCGTGAGTCCCTCCTTGACTCTGTTCTGCCTGCCCAGCCTTGATATGCTGGCTCTCTGAGGAGAGTAGCAGCCCTGACAAGCTTCAAAATGCTTCCAGGTCTGTCTTGGATTTTTTTTTTAAAGATTTATTCATTTTATTACAGCCAGATATACACAGAGGAGGAGAGACAGAGAGGAAGATCTTCCGTCCGATGATTCACTCCCCAAGTGAGCTGCAACGGGCCGATGCGCGCCAATCCGAAGCCAGGAACCTGGAACCTCTTCCGGGTCTCCCACGTGGGTGCAGTGTCCCAATGCATTGGGCCGTCCTCAACTGCTTTCCCAGGCCACAAGCAGGGAGCTGGATGGGAAGTGGAGCTTCCGGGATTAGAACCGGCGCCCATATGGCATCCCGGGGCATTCAAGGCGAGGACTTTAGCCGCTAGGCCACTGCGCCGGGCCCTTGGATTGTTTTGATGAATTGCTTTTGATTTGCTTCTGTCTATGCTAATCTTATCAAACAGTTCCTTATCTGTACCCTTGGTATTTTTGGCCAAATACCATTACTTCTCATTCTTTTTTTTTTTTAAAGATTTATTTATTTTTATTACAAAGTCAGATATACAGAGAGGAGAGACAGGCGCAATAGTGTAGTAGTTAAAGTCCTCGCCTTGAATGTGCCAGGATCCCATATGGGCGCAGGTTCCAATCCCGGCAGCTCAGCTTCCCATCCAGCTCCCTGCTTGTGACCTGGGACAGTCCAAAGCCTTGGAACTCTGCACCTGCATGGGACACCGGAAGAGCTCCTGGCTTCAGATTGGCTCGGCTCCAGCCATTGCGGCTGATCGGGGAGTGAACCGTCGGAAGGAAGATCTTCCTCTCTGTCTCTCCTCCTCTCTGTATGTCTGCCTTTACAATAAAAATAAAAATAAATCTCCTAAGAAAAAAAAAGAAAATTTTCCACTCCTTGGGGCCTGGCATAGTAGCCTAGCAGCTAAAGTTCTTGCCTTTCACTTCCGGAATTCCATATAGGATCTAATCATGTTCTAATCCTGGCAGTCTTGCTTCCCAGCCAGCTCCCTGCTTGTGGCCTGGGAAAGCAGTGGAGGATGACTCGAGGCTTTGGGACCCTGCACCCAGGCGGGAAACCTGGAAGAAGCTCCTGGCTTTTAGCTTCAGATCGGCTCAGTTCCAGCTGTTGTGGTCGCTTGAGGAGTGAATCATCGGATAGAAGATCTTCCTCTCTGTCGCTTCTCTCTGTATATCTGATTTTCCAATTAAAAAGAAGAAGAAAAATTTCTACTTTTTAAAATCTTGCTTCTCGGTTAAGAACTTGCATCATTCTTTCTTTCTTTTTTTTTTTTTTAACATATTGGTTACTTAATACTATGTCAACTAATTCCATTATGTTATACATTATTGCTGATGTTATGTTGGAGCTTTTAATTAATTGGGATGATACTCTGCCGGCTCTACCTTCAGACCAGAGATGGTCTCCCCAAGAAGCCATTGAACTTATCTGGACAATAAGATGCTGGACTCTATGTTTGGTATATGCTTGCAATGAAAGAATCTCAACTGAACTTGAACTGTGGCAATGCAGCAAGGTGGAGGAATTCACCATGGGGGGAGGGTTTGGGGAGGGATGGAGGAAATCCCAGTTCCTATAAAACTGTGTCACATAATGCAATGTAATTAATAAAGAAAATAAATAAATCTTGCTTCTCTGTTGATTATACATTAGATTTACATTTATCTGAAAGCTTTAGAGAGAGAGGGAGAGACAGATCCGCTGGATCACTCCCCAAATGGCCGCAGCAGGCAGGTTGGGCCAGGGTGAAGCTGGAGCCAGGAACTTCTTCCAGGGCTCCCACATAAGTGGTAGGCGTCCATACATGTGGGCTGTTTTGCTGTTGTTCCCAGGCATATCAGCAGGAAGCTGGATGGAAGGTGGAGAGTAGCTGCGTCTCAAACTGGTGCCCATATAGGAAATTGAGGTCAGTATGTTGCAGTAAAACAGGTCAACATGTTTGTGTTGTTCTCCAGCTGTGTCCAAATGCCTGAAAGCAGGTTGGAGTGGGTAGTGAGCTGTGAGTTAGTAGTTTGCTATGAGGAATCTGGATCAGAACTGGGTAAGATGTGAATTGAGAACATAAGGATGGCAGCTGTGAAAAGGCAGCGGGTACACGGGGTGGGAGACTGTGTGGTGTGCCAGCATTGAGACGTGGGTGAATGGTGGTCAGCTAGTGTGCTTAAACTGAAAGTGCAGAGGTGGCCAGTTTCGGAATACCCTAGGAAGGTTGGGTCGTAGCGCCTGGATGGAAAACGGGGCCCTGCTAGGATGGAGGTCAAGAAACTCAAAAGCCAGAGTTTGGGGGAATTGGCCTCGCTGACAGTGAAGTCTCATGTCTTCACTCTGGGAGTGTTTGTGGAGAAGGCAGCAGAGAACTAGGTGCCAAAAATTGTGAAGGGACCTGTGGGTCACAGTCAGGCAGACAGCATGTGCTTTGTAGAACTTAAAGGCACACATGAGAATTCTGCCTACTTGAATATTTTGTGCTTCATGCGCATGAAGGCCAAAGCATGGACACAAAATACACATACTGAAAGAGAACAGCATTGGCTGACAGTGGGAGCACTCGAGTGCTCTCCATGCCCATCTTACTGTTTTTGGAATCTTTCTGTCTTTTTAATAACCATGATCTTGTGCTTTCTTGACAAACGCACAACTGTTTCTTTCATAAACAAAATTCTTCCACCACTTTCCCAAAGTGCTCAGGATGTATTAACCTGAATTCAAAGGCGTTACAGACTGACAGTACCAACCCTTCGCCCCTCAGCTCTCCCTGCTCCCTGTTGAGAATGTGATGGCTTAACAGTGAACTTGTCTTGGGCCTCTGTCACCTTCTCCACACTCCTTCTCCTTTTCCTCCTGTCCTGCTCTGCCCAGCCGTGTCTTTGTCACCCGAGACTCCTCATGGACGCCACCTTTGATGAAGTTTCCCATGCTCGTCAACTCCCCACTGGCCCATGATCCCAGTGTCACATTCCATTTGCCCTTGAGGCACCATGCCCTGTGCCCTCACCCAGCATAAGCTAGGCTCTAAAGGACAAGGGTCTTGTGTCCCGATCCATGATGGTGGTGTGACTCCTGAGTGGGCACTCCTGTAGTATTCACAGAGCAGACATTCTGGGACTGTCGAAGTACTAAGTGTGGCTCTTAGAGTACCTTGTGCTCAGAACATACTCATACTAGCACACTTGGGTGGACTTGGATCTCCTCCTCCTTGTGCATTAAGTTGGATCTGTTTTGCCCAACTTCAGCCTGACACTTTCCTCACAGTGTGGGAACCACAAGTGGAGATAATAGTAGAGAGTATCATTATTCTAATACCACAGGAATGCTAGCGCCCCAGCATAAACAAACCCCAATCTTCCCTTGTAGGTTACCACCACAATCCACTTCATCATAGGGCCTTCCTTTGCTATAGACAGTTCTCTGGGACTGTCCCTTCCTGACGCTAGATGCAAAACACAGGAGGGTCTGCTGTGAGGGAAATTTGGTACATTTGATAAATAGAACAATTGGTTAGTCCAGAACTGAGAGTAGTACAACAATCTGAACAGAGACTTTAAAATAACTATATAAATCTATGACTAAGCTAAGACAAATTTTAACAAGTATAATGAAGTGTAATTAGCACATAATAACCAACCCATGTTAAAAGTGAATGATTCAATAAGTTTCAACATATGTATACATCTCTAAAACAGTGGTAATACTCAAAGCAAAATATTGAAGCCAGTGCTGTGGTTAATCCTCGCCCTGAAAGTGCCAGCATCCCATATGGGCACTGGTTCGTGTCCCAGCTGCTCCACTTCTCAACCATCTCCCTGCATATGGCCTGGAGAAGGCAGTAGAGGATGGCCCAAGTCCTTGGGCCACTGCACCCACGTGGGAGACCTGGAAGAGGCTCCTAGTTTCAGAGAAGATCTCTTTCTTTCTCTGTCTCTCCTCTCTCTGTAAAATCTGCCTTTCAAATACAAATAACCCCAGCTGTAGGCAGCTGCCTAGGGTGTCTTTTACATAGACAAGTGTTACACTGCTGGAAGAAAAGCAGTCAATAACTGGCAGGCATTCTGGGTCTGATTAATGCCAGATTTGTGGTAATTATACCTCTTAAAAAAAAGAAGATATGTAGGGAAGGGAGGGAATATCAGGCCAGGATGTGCCACCCGGTGGGGGCTGTAGATTGCCCAGGGAATGGGGTCTGGGAACTTGTTGGAGTGGGCGTAGCTGAGGGCAGGTTTGTCAGAGGATAAATGACTTCTGGAATCTTCCAAGGATCAGGACACTGCCCTCTCAGGTTAGGCAAGGGAGCTGAGACAGTTTGGGGGAGGGGAAACTGGAAGGCACGTCTGGATCAGGCCACGGCAGCCACCCATATGGGAGACCTGGGCTGGGCTAAATAGCGTTTCCCAACGCCTGCTGATGCACACAAAAGCTGGAGCTGAGGGGCATGCCTGGCTGGGCTAGGCTGCTGTACCCATCTGCAAGCTGGATCAGAAGTGGAACAACTGGGACACGAATTGGTGCCCATATGAGATCCCAGCACTTCCAAGGTGAGAATTTAGCCATTGAGCCATCATGCCAGACGCAAAAGTAGATAAACCTTTAAGAAAAACAAATAAGAAAAAAACTCTGCCTTTCAAATAGATAAATGTATTTTTTCCTTAAAGACTGATTTTTATTGGAAAGACAAATTTATAGAGAGAAGGAGACAGACAGAAAGATTCTCTATCCTCTGGTTCACTCCACAAGTGGCTGCAACAATTGGAGCTGAGCTAATCTGAAGCCAAAGAGCCAGGAGCTTCTTTAAGGTCTCCCATGTGGGTATAGGGTCCCAAGGTTTTGGGTCATACTCCACTGCTTTCCTAGGCCACAAGCAGAAAGCTAGAAAAGAAGCAGCGCAGCCAGAACATGAACTGGCACCTGAATGGGATCCCAGCGAGGGCAAATGGAAGATTTAGCCATGAGCATTCATGTCAGGCCCAAAAGTACATACATATTTAGCAAAAATGAGCAAACAAAAAAAAACCCTGCCTTTCAAATAAATGATTTTTTAAAAAGATTTATGCATTTTTTTTGCAAAGTTAGATATACAGAAAGGAGGAGAGACAGAGAGGAAGATCTTCCATCTGATGTTTCATTCCCCAAGAGGCTGCAATGGCTGGAGCTGTGTCGATCTGAAGCCAGGAGACTGGAGCTTCTTCTGGGTCTCCCACGTGGGTGCAGGATTCCAAGGCTTTGGGTCATCCTCATCTGCTTTCCCAGGCCACAAGCAGAGAGCTGGCTGGGAAGCAGGACTGCCAGGATTAGAACATGTGCCGATATGGGATCCTGGAACATGCAAGGTGAGGACTTTAGCCGCTAGGCCACGCCGCGCTGGGCCCTTAGCATTTCTTTATAGTGGGAACATTCAACGTCCTTCTTGTACCTTTTAAAAAGTATATTCTATATTTGTGTTGAATACAGTTACATTACTGTGCAAAAAAACAACAGAATTACTTTCTCCTTTATACCTTTATACAATTTTTAAACGATTTATTTATTTTTATTGCCAAGTCAGATAAACAGAAGAAGAGAAACAGAGAGGAATTTTTGCAACAAAAATAAATAAATCGGGCCCGGCGGCATGGCCTAGCGGCTAAAGTCCTCATGTCGAGCGCGCCAGGATCCCATATGGGCGCCGGTTCTAATCCCGACAGCCCCACTTCCCATCCAGCTCCCTGCTTGTGGCCTGGGAAAGCAGTCGAGGACGGCCCAATGCATTGGGACCCTGCACCCGCATGGAAGACCTGGAAGAGGTTCCAGGTTCCCGGCATCGGATCGGCGCAGCATCGGCCCGTTGCGGCTCACTTGGGGAGTGAAACATCGGACGGAAGGTCCTCTCTGTCTCTCCTCTCTGTATATCTGACTTTGTAATAAAATAAATAATTCTTAAAAAAAATAAGTAAATCTTAAGAAAAAGAAATGCTGAATGTTTGCCCCCTTCCCTGCAATCTCCTGGGAGTATATATCCCTGAAGAGAGCGGGCAAGACAGCCCTCACTTCAGCAGGTCTTACGGTAACTGCTACATGTGTTCTGCCTGCCATTAAACACTGACTTTGGTTTCACTGGCGGTTTTCTCTGGAAGCTGCAGCACCACAGTAGGATCGTGCTGAACTCAGTGGGAGAAGAATACGTGCGATCAGTTCCACCCACAGGGACGGTGCTGAAGCTGGCACTGAACACTTCGTGCTTCTGACGGCCCTGGCCAGGGGCTCTCAGCTAACAACCTGGGTGAACTTTTCCTTTGCCTTTAACACCTGTTGATGTACTCTATTCAGAATCCTCAAAAATTTCCTTTAGTGCTTCAGGGGTAGACACATACCGATGATCTGGACACTTAGCTTATTATAAAAGTCCCCCACACCTGACATTGCAGACCATGACTGTTTTTCCAGAGGTTAGAATCTGTCCCAAAGGGCCTGGTGAGATAGTGCAGCAGCTAAAGTCCTTGCCTTGAACGAGCCAGGATCCCATATGGGCACCGGTTCTAATCCTTCTCATCCAGTTCCCTGCTTGTGGCCTGGAAAAGCAGCCGAGGATGGCCCAAGGCCTTGGGATTCTGTACCCATGTGGGAGACCTGGAAGAGCTCCTGGCTTCGGATCAGCACAGCACCAGCTGTTGCAGTTGCTTGGGGAGTGAACCATCGGACGAAAGATCTTGCTCTCTGTCTCTCCTCCTCTCTGTGTATCTGCCTTTGCAATAAAAATAAATTAATCTTTAAAAATAAAAATAAAGAATGCTCAAAGATGGCATGCGTAGGCCAGAGCTGCACTCAGAACCAGGGATTCTTCGAATCTCCTTGAGTATGCTTGCTGGTGAGTTCCTCCACATTGGCCTTGTATAAGTTGGCCAGCTTTGACTTGTGGGATGGCTGATCCTCTGCCAGGGCAATCTCTTGCTTCTGAATATTGGCATTGGCAAGCTGGTGATGACACTGGCTTTCACCCTCTTACAGTATATCCTAGCCCTGGGCACATGTGCCACACCGCTTCCAGGTCCCACTGGTTCTGCATCCTGGGACCAGCGACCAACCTCTTAGTGATTTTTAAAATACTGTTGGTGAGTACAGCTTTCTTTCTTTCTTTCTTTCTTTCTTTCTTTCTTTCTTTCTTTCTTTCTTTCTTTCTCTCTCTCTCTCTCTCTCCTTTCTTTTTCTTTTTTTTAAAAAGATTTATTTATTTTTGGGCCCGGCGGCGTGGCCTAGCGGCTAAAGTCCTCGCCTTGAACGCCCTGGGGTCCCATATGGGCACCGATTCTAATCCCGGAAGCTCCACTTCCCACCCAGCTCCCTGCTTGTGGCCTGGGAAAGCAGCTGAGGACGGCCCAAAGCTTTGGGACCCTGCGCCCGTGTGGGAGACCCAGAAGAGGTTCCTGGTTTCTGGCTTCGGACTGGTGCAGAACCGGCCGTTGCGGCTCACTTGGGGAGTGAATCATCGGACAGAAGATCTTATTTTTATTAGAAAGTCAGATACACAGAGAGGAGAGACAGAGAGGAAGATCTTGATTTATTTATTTTTATTAGAAAGTCAGATACACAGAGAGGAGAGACAGAGAGGAAGATCTTGATTTATTTATTTTTATTAGAAAGTCAGATACACAAAGAGGAGAGACAGAGAGGAAGATCTTCTACCTGCTGATTCACTCCCCAAGTGGCTGCAACAGCAGTGCTGAGCCAATCTGAAGCCAGGAGTTTCTTCCGGGTCTCCCATGAGGGTGCAGAGCCCCATGGCTTTGGGCCATCCTCTACTGTTTTCCCAGGCCACAAGCAGGGAGCTGGATGGGAAGTGGAACAGCCAGGACACAAACCAGCCACCCATGTGGGATCCCGGTGGTTCAAAGGCAAGGACTTTAGCCACTCTGCTACCACACTGGGCCTGTGAGTAATATTTTCTTGCCTTTTTTGGGAATATTTGGTAGTTTAAGAGATGAATGTCAGACATTTTGATTTTCCATTGTTAGTAACTATATTGTGTTGTACTGAATATGTTTTCTCTTATGTAAAGTTAGGTAACTTGCAGTTAGATAGTGCCTTTTTAAAAAATCACTTTTTATTGGAAAGGCAGATTTACAAAAAAAGGAGAGACAGAAAGATCGTCCATCTACTGGTTCACTCCTCAGATGGATGGCTGCGTTGGCTAGAGCTTAACCAGTCTGAAGCCATAAGCCTCCTCTTGGACTCCCACATGGGTGCAGGGTCCCAAGGCGTAGGGGCATTTTCTGCTGCTTTCCCAGGCAACAAGCAGAAAACTAGATGGGAAGTGGAGCAGTCAGAACATGAACTGGTGTCCATATTGGATTCTGGTGCTTGTGAGTGAAGGATTAGTCTGTTGAGATGCTGTGCCAACCCCAGATAGCTCCTTTTGAGGTTTATATTCGAGTTTTATTAGGGTAGATCCTGACCAGCCTTTCATCTTGGGCTAATTGACCCCTGTGAGGAGGAGAGACAAAGATCATTCCATTTGGGAATTCTTTCAAATACCTGTATATTACAAGTAGTTTCCACCCTGGCTAGCAGGATTATGTACTATTCCCAGGGTTCTCATTGTATTGCTACACTGTAATGCAAATTTCTACTCCCACTACCAGGGAATTAGAAGACCTACCTACTTCTAACTTGAGTAATAACAGGTCTGTAGTGACTCTTTCAAGGCAACTTAGTTGCAAAACATATGCATGAATGATTAGGTGATATTGGAATATTAGTTTAAAATGTGTTAAAATCCAAATATACAAAATAATCATGCATAATGTATATCATGTTATATAAGTAAGTTATGTAAGTATATGTTACATGGAGCACATTCCTAGTAGTCAAGGGACTTGTGATACATAATTTAACACAGGAAGCAAGACCAAGAATTTACGTAAGTGTAATGTAAGAGTTTATTCAAGAAAGAACCAAGAATTAAAGGAGTTCCAAGGTAATAAGGACCCACTCACCTTGATTGCTCAGGAGAAGATGAAGAAAGTGATAAAGAAGAGGGGCAAGAAGGATTTATTTGAGTGCCCTTGGCATATGGGGGCAGATGGAGGACAAGCCTGACAGACAAGTATCAAAAGCAAAAGTACAGAGGTGGGGATACTCAGGGGTTGTTCCATAGAGACCCAAGCTCTAGGCTTTGCAGGAGAAAGGTCATGTCCGGAACCTACAATGAGCTTTTTTTGGTAAGATTTACTTTATTTTTATTGCAAAGTCAGATATACAGAGAGGAGGAGAGACAAAGATGAAGTTCTTCCGTCTGATGATTCACTCCCCAAGTGACCACAACAGCCGGTGCTGAGCCAATCCGAAACCAGGAGACAGGAGCTCTTCCGTGGGCTGGTCTCTCACATGGGTGCAGGTCCCAAGGCCTTGGGCCGTCCTCGACTTCTTTCCCAGGCCACAAGCAGGAAACTGGGTGGGAAGTGGAGCTGCCGGGATTAGAACTGGTGCCCTTATGGGATCCCAGCGTGTTCAAGGAGAGAACTTTAGCCGCTAGACCACCGCGCCAGGCCCACAATGAAGTTTTGATCCTGCAGTTAAGAAAGACACCCATTACTCCTGTGTCAGTATCAGTATCCTGGCACCTTGGCTCAAGTCCTGGTTCTGCTTTGTATTACAACTTCCTGCTAAGGCGCACCCTGTGGAGCAACAGCAATGATGCCTCAAGTATGTGGGTCCCAGCCATCCAAACAGGAGACATGAATTGCATCACAGACTGCTGTTGTGGATCTTCTTGAAGTGAACCAGCAGATGCCTTCCTGTCTCTCTGCCTTCCATATAACTAAACAGTTGTGAAAAGGAGTGTAGGGTCGACAGCTGCCATATTTGCCTCTATAATCACTGAAAGTCTTGTACTGACAGAGACTTAGTTGATGTGAACTATAAGAAAGAGTTGTGAGCCCGGCGGCGTGGCCTAGCGACTAAAGTCCTCATGTCGAACGCGCCCTGGGATCCCATATGGGCGCCGGTTCTAATCCTGGCCGCTCCACTTCCCATCCAGCTCCTTGCTTGAGGCCTGGGAAAGCAGTCAAGGATGGCTCAAAGCTTTGGGACCCTGCACCCGTGTGGGAGACCCGGAAGAGGTTCCAGGTTCCTGGCTTCGGATCGGCTCAGCACCGGCTGTTGTGGTCACTTGGGGAGTGAATCATCGGACGGAAGATCTTCCTCTCTGTCTCTCCCCTGTGTGTATCTGATTTTGTAATAAAAATAAATAAATCTTAAAGAAAAAAAGAGTTTGGCACAAAGTTTTAAAAGAGAAGTCTGGGCCCTGGTGCGGTAGCCTAGCGGCTGGAGTCCTTGCCTTGCATGCACCAGGATCCCATATGGGCACTGTTTCATGTCCCAGTGGCCCAGCTTCCTGAACAGCTCCCTGCTTGTGACCTAAGAAAGTAATTGAGGACAGTACAAAGCCTTGGGACCCTGCACCGGCGTGGGACACCTGGAAGAGGGTCCTGGTTTCGGGTTGGCTAAGCTCTGCCGATGTAGCTGCTTGGGGAGTGAATCAATGGATGGAAGCCCTTCCCCTCTGTCTCTCCTCCTCTCTGTATATCTGGCTTTCCAAGAAAAATAAATAAATCTTTTAAAAAAGAGAGGGAGAGAGAAGTCTGACATGAGGGAGGAGCAGCAGGTTCAAAGACCCTGAGGCAAGACCATTGGTGTGAACAAAAAGTAGGAGAACCACTGTGGCCGGGGGTTGATGAATAAGGGTGACAGTGATGGGAGATAAGGTTGGGCAAGGTTTAGAGAGTTTTAGGTCATGTTATTTATTTACTTATTTATTTATTGTAATTAAGAGTTTTATTTATTTGTTTGAAAGGTAGTGACAGGGGCCGGCTGCGTGGCCTAGCGGCGAAAGTCCTCACCTTGAACGCTCCTGGATCCCATAATGTCACCGGTTCTAATCCCGGCAGCTCCACTTCCCATCCAGCTCCCTGCTTGTGGCCTGGGAAAGCTGTCCAGAAAGGCCCAGTGCCTTGGGATCCTACACCTGTGTGGGAGACCCGGAAGAGCTCCTGGCTCCTGGCTTCAGATTGGCACACCACCAGCTGTTGCACTCACTTGGGGAGTGAATCATCAGACGGAAGATCTTCCTCTCTATCTCTCCAGCTCTCTGTATATCTGACTTTGTAATAAAAATAAATAAATCTTAAAAAAGAAAGAAAGAAAGAAAGAAAGGTAGTGACAGAGAGGGAGAGATGAAGACCTTCCATTTGCTGCGTCAGATGACCACAATTATCAATCTTGGGCCAAAGTGAAGTCAGGAGTCTGAAACTACATTCATAACCCCCACATAAGTGTAGGGGCATAAGCCCTTTGGTCTTCCATTGCTTTCCCGTTGTATTAGCAGGGAGCTAGCCTGGAAGTAGAGCACCTGGGACTTGAATTGGGTGTGGGGTGCTGGCAATACAGGTGGCAGTTTCATGCATTGCATCACAATACTGGTCCCACAATTTACAGTTTAAAAAGACCATGTTGGGGGCCACTGCTATGGCATAGCAGGTTGCCGTCTGTATCAGCATCTCATGAAGGAACTTGTTACAATCTTTGCTGTTCCACTTCCAGTCCAGGTCCTTACAATGCACTTTAGAAAAGCAGTGGGAGAGAGCTCAAGTGTTTTTGCCCCTGCCACTCACATGGGAGAACTGGAAGAAGCTCCTGGCTTCAGCCTGACCCAGCTGCCTTCGCCGTTGGAGCCATCTGGAGAGTAAACCAGCAGATGCAAGATCTTTCTCTTTCTCTCTGTCCTCCTCTCTCTTTGTAATTCTGAATTTCAAATAAATAAGTCTATATGGACTGGAACATTGTTCACCCCTCGAAGGAATGAAGCATGATGAACCTTGAAAACTGTGCTAAATAGAAGAAACCAGGTACAAAAGGATGAATATCCTTTGAGTGTACTTCTTTGAAATACCTAGGACGGGAAAATTCAAAGATACCAGAAGATGAGAGGTGACGAGTAGCTGGAGGGAAGTGGGAAGTAATGGCTCTTGCCTAATGGGTACAGAGTATCTTATAGGGTGATGAAAAGTTTTGGCAGTGTATAAGAGCAATGTTTGCATAACTCTGTGAAGTAGCTAAAGCCACTGAGTTGTTAACTTACGAATGGTTATAAAGCAAAGTTCATGTTGTATATAGGTCATCACAATTTATATCTTTATTTTTAAATACATGCATTTACTTATTGTGTTAATTTGAAAGGTAGAGAGACATAAATCCCAGCCTATAACAGTGGTTGCCAGCCCAGGCTGAAGCCAGGAGCTGGAACTCAATCCACACCTCCTATGTGGGTGGCAGGGACCCACGTGCCTAAACCGCACTGCTGCCTTACCAGGTGCATTAGTGTGAATCAGGATCGGAAGTGGAGCAGCTGGGATTCAAACCAGCACTCCAGAATGGGCTGTAGTGTCATAGATCGTGGCTCACATGCTGGACCACATCAGCCCACTGTTGGCGCTTCTAAGTACATCACATTGTTTTTTATTTTTAATTTTTAGATTTATTTATTTTATTGGAAAGTCAGATCACAGAGAGGAGAAGACAGAGAGAGCAACATCTTTCGTTCCATCATTCATTCCACAAATGGCCACGACAGCTGGAGCTGAGCCAATCTGCAGCCAGGAACCAGGAGCTTCTTGCAAATCTCCCACACGGGTTCAGGGTCCCAAGACTTTGGGACATCCTCCACAAGCAGGGAGCTGGATGGGAACGGGGCTGACTGGGATACAAACTGGCATCCATAGGGGATCCTGGAGCATGCAAGGCAAGGACCTTAGCTGCTAGGCTACTGCGCCAGGCCCATGCATTGCATTCTTGACCTTACACTGCGCTTTGTGGTGCTTACCTGTGATCACAGACTCATTGGGTTCAGGACCTTTGATCTCTGTTGAATTTGAAAAATTATCAGAGGATGGAAGGGGAGGGGGATCAGGGCCTTTGCTGGACTCCCAGTCCTCAGGTTGCTGTGGACTGCCAGGTCCCTTCGACCAGCTCAGGTCAGGCAGGCCTCTCCAGCAAGCCCTTTCTGCTCTGGTGTTCTGCACCTGCTCTCTTCACCCACTCCTCCATGGTGAAGTGACCTCCATTAGTGCGCTTGTATTTCCCAGGACAATGTTTGTTCACTAGTTCCTTTGTTAAGTTTTCCTTGAGTTCCCCAGTTCAGTCTTCTAGTAATGCCTTCCCCTAGAAGACAATGACCATTGGGTCTGGAGTGAAGGCTCGATGGCTAAATATTCATCTTGCAAGCATTGGGATCCCATATGGGTGCTGGTTCGTGTTCAGAAATACTAAAATGTGAAATCAGTTGATAGGGATGGGATTACAGGCAAAATCTCAGAGGTAGTTTAAATTTTCTTTCATGATGTTTTTTTAATAATCTTTTTTTTTTTTTTAAGATTTTATTATTATTGGAAAGCCGGATATACACAGAGGAGGAGAGACAGAGGGGAAGATCTTCCATCCGATGTTTCACTCCCCAAGTGAGCTGCAACGGGCCGGTGCTGCGCCGATCCGAAGCCGGGAACCAGGAACCTCTTCCGGGTCTCCCACGCGGGTGCAGTGTCCCAATGTATTGGGCCGTCCTCAACTGCTTTCCCAGGCCACAAGCAGGGAGCTGGATGGGAAGTGGAGCTTCCGGGATTAGAACCGGCGCCCATATGGGATCCCGGGGCGTTCGACATGAGGACTTTAGCCGCTAGGCCACGCCGCCGGGCCCAATAATCTTTTTTTAAAGAGGTAATTTATTTTTCTTGAAAGTCAGATAAACAGAGAGGAAGAGGGATAGAGAGAAAGATCTTTCACCTTCTGATTAACTCCCCAAGTGGTCGCAACAGCCGGTGCTGTGCTGATCTGAAGCCAGGAGTCAGGAAGCTCCACTGAATCTTCCAAGTGGGTGTAGGGTCCCAAGCTTTGGGCTGTCCTCAACTGCTTTCCCAGTCCACAAGCAGGGAGCTGGATGGGAAGCAGGGCTGCCAGGATTAGAACTGGCACCCATATGGGATCCCGGTGCATGCAAGGCAAGGACTTTAGCCACTAGGCTACTGTGCTGGGCCCCTTTTCTTTTAGCTCCTTGCTTATGGCCTGGAAAAGTAGTGGAGAATGGTCAAAACCTTGGGACCCTGCACTCACATGGCTTACATGGAGAAAACTGGCTCCTGGCTTCAAATCGGCTCAGCTCTGGCTGTTGTGGCCTTTGGGAAGTGAACCAGCAGATGAAAGATCTTTCTGTCTGTATTTCCTTCATTTTGCAAATATAATCTGCCTTCCTTATAAAGATAAATAAATCTTTGAAGAGAGAGAGAGAGATGATGGGCATGGTAGAAACAGCAGTGACTAAATTTGGAGATAAACTCTTGGGATTTCAATAAATTAGATAATGTGGCAGACATGGCTCCAAGCTCTAAAAAAAGTTATCATAAATTGGAGGAGATGGGGTGGAGTGGAGGGGCCAGAATCCCTGAGCCTGTGGAACTGTAACATAACATAAATGAATAATTTTTAAATGGAGAAGATGAGTGACACCACCTAAAACAACAACAGGGAACAAAAGAGCAAACCCTGAGCAATTCATCCCAGGAAGGTCCTGCTGTGGGTTTATGTCCCCACATGGCTGGAACCAGACACAAACGCAGTGTATCCACCTGTGTATTGCCCTGTCTTGATAACAGAATGGGTTAACCTCAGATACACAGGACAGAGGTTGGAGGGAGTTGACTGGTTCCCTAAAGGGATTAGAAGACAGGTAACTGAATGAAGCAGGAAGTAGAGCTTCCTGGCCTTGTTCCTAGCAGGTGTGTGGCAGTGGGTGAAGTGTCAGGATGCGGCTGGGTGATGTCATGGTGGAATGAGAAAGAGCAGGTCACGGAGGTGCTCCAGGCAACAGCCTCTTATGTCCAGGAGCTCTCCTCCCTCCATGAAACCGTGTTTGAGCAGAAGGGGAAGATTTTTCTCATCACACACCCTGTGCCTTCCATACATCCACACCGTCTCTCCTCGGCCTTTTTCTTTGCAGGCCTTTTCCCCAAATTCATCTATCCCCTTCTGCTGAAAGGCACACATCCAGCCCACGTCCTTGATGGGAGGTAGCGTCGGCATTGGAACTGTCACCCCGCCCTTCAGGTATTCCTGAGTCACCATGGAAATCCTTGATGTCTTGCCTGGCTCATTCCCCTTTACTTCAGCTCAGAAAACTGATTGGGGTATAATTCCTGCAGCATGCTCCTTAGGCTTTGGACCCCTGAACTGATGGGTCAGCACAGTTATTGCAAACCCATTCAAAGGTTGGCCAATATAATAACACATTCTGTTTTTTCTTGTCACACTATATTCCTACAAGAAACACCTACTGTTTTTATTTTTAAATATTTTTTTATTTTATTTGAAAAGCAGATTTACAGAGAGAAAATGAGAGAGAGGTATCTTTCATTCATTGGTTCATTCCCCAGATGTCTTCAATAACTGGTGCTGGGCCAGGGACCTGGAGCTTCATCTGGGTTCCCCACATGAAGCAACCCACGGACCTGGCCCTTCCTCTGTTGCTTTCTCAGGCACATGAGCTGGATCGAAAGGGGAGCAGCCAGGATTTGAACTTGCTCCCTCATGGAATGCTGGAACCACAGGTGGAGACTTAAGCTATTATGATATGGCATTAACCCCGCCCACTCTGTTTTACTCCCTTCCCAGCTTTAAGGATCCAGGCACCGTTTAGATATTTACAGTTTCTGCCTAGGTTTGTGATCTCAGATGGATAACTTGTCTTTTGTACATCTCAGGTTATTAATATTAAGTTCTTAGCCAAGGTCTGACTTATGGCAAAACTTGGTAAAGTGGTAATGATTATAGTTATATTGCAAGATTTATTTTTCTATTTTTTAAGTGTTCATTTTTATTGGACAGATTTACAGAGAGAAGGAGAGAGCCAATCTGAAGTCAGGAGCCAGGAGCTTCTTCCAGATCCCCTACCCAGGTGCAGGGTCCCAAGACTTTGTTCCATCCTCTACTGCTTTCCCAGGCCATAAGCAGGGAGCTGGATGAGAAGTGGAGCAGCCGGGAAACGGTACCCCTATGGGATCCTGGCACTTGCAAGGTAAGGATTTAGCCATTGAGCAATCTCGCCAGGCCCGATTGCAAGATTTTAAAAACATCAATATGATGATGCCTGTGCCATGGCATATCAGGCTAACCCCTTGCCTGGGGTACCAGCATCTCATATGTGTGCTGGTTTGAGTCCTGGCACCTGCACTTCAGATTCAGCTCCCTGCTTATGGTCTGATAAAGCAGTAGAAGATGCGCAAGTTCTTGGGACCCTGCACCCATGTGAGATAGCGGCAGGAAGCTCCTGGTTCCTGGCTTCAGACCAGCTCTGCTCTAACTTTTACAGCCTTTTGGAGAGTGAACCAATGGATAGAAGATTGTTCTGTCTTTCCTCTTCTCTGTGCTCCTCTTTCGGTAACTCATCCTTTCAAATAAAAAGAAAATAAATATATATTTTTAAAAATGTTAATATGTGGTTTCTAACTGGTATGACCTATATCACTAAATTAGAATATAAAAAATTGGAGGGCCTACGACTGTGGCCTAGTGGCTAAATTCCTCACCTTAAGCACGGTGGGATCCCATATGGGCACTGGTTCTAATCCCAGCAGTTCCACTTCCCATCCAGCTCCCGGTTTGCGGCCTGGGAAAGCAGTGGAGGATGGCCCAAGCCTTGGGACCCTGCCCCCGTGTAGGAGACTTGGAGGAAACTCCTGGTTCCCGGCTTCGGATCGGCACAGCTCTAGCCATTGCGGCCACTTGGGGAGTGAATCAGCAGATGGAAGCTCTTCCTCTCTGTCTGTTATCGTCTATATATGTCTGATTTTGCAACAAAAAAAAATAAATCTTTTAAAAAAAAAGAATATAAAAAATTGGAATGAGTGGTTTTGGTACTATGGCTCAACAGACTTTCAAACCCTGGCATTCATATGGGTGCTGGTTCATGTCCTGGCTGCTCCACTTTCCACCCAACTCCCACAGCCGCATAACCAAGATTGGAGATGGGGTAATGTGCATTTTTTTCTCAGGCCAACATCAATTTTTCTGAGCCATCATGCTGAGTCCTCAAGGATATCTTAAAGCACACAGTCCTGTTTCCTTGGACTATTGCCCAACTGCAGACCCTCATCCACAGGCTTGACCTTGGTCTCAAGTTTTTGCTCACTCATAGCCCGTTGCCCACAGACTTTAACCTTTGTCCCGGGACCAGCAGCCTGTGAACTCAAGATTGCAGACACAGTATGTCCTGTTCTTCTTTATCAAGTCACACTGTTATTTTTTGCAAACTGCCTGTGTCACCCTGCTTGTGACCTGGAAAAACAGCAGAGGATGGCCCAAGTCCTTAGTACCCTGCACTCAAGAGGGAAATCCGGAGGAGACTCCTGGCTCCAGGCTTCAGATTGGCTCAGCTTTGGCCATTGCGGTCATTTGGGGAGTGAACTGGCAGATGGAAGATCTTTCTGTCTCTCTTCTCTGTAAACCTGCCTTTCTAATAAAAACAAATAAATCTTTAAACAAAACTTGGAGTGGGTGTTTAGCTTAGTGATTAAGACACCAGTCAGGGTGCCCACGTCATGTATCAGAGTATGTGGGTTTATCGATGCCCAGCTCCAGCTTTCAGCTTCCTGCTAACACAAACTCCACAAGGCAACAGTTGTAGCTCCAGTGCCTGGCTTACTGCCATCCAGGTGAGACCCTGAGTTGTGTTCCTGGCTCCTGGCTTCTCCTCGCTCCAGTCACAGCCACTGTAGTCATTTGGGAAAGGAATCAGCAGATAGGAGCTCTCTCCTTGTTTCTCAAATAAGTAAGCACACAGAAAAATTACAATTTTCTCTTTTTAAAATTCTGAATCTAAATTCAATTTCTGTTTATTCCAGTTTTGTTTTAGGTTTTTTTTTTTTTCATCTGTAGGTAATATGTACTCTGGGACAAATGTGAAGAAAGTAAAAAGCGCCATCACTTCTCCCAACCATCTGCCTTCTCTCCCACAGGCAGTCCTGTCCCTGCCCGCCTGCCTGGGCTTCCAGTGGCCATCACAGACACTGGTCTGTTTTCCTCCTACAGATCCGGGCTACACCAATATGCTGAAGGGATTTTTACACCTTATTGGGTTGCCTCGTTCTTCCTTTTGAAGAAAATTTCCTCCAAATCTGTTGAAGAATTATTTCACAAAATAAAATTTATTCATGTTAGCTTTGTAATTTGATAATTATTTGGCATCTGTAATCCATCATGTAACCACCCACAATTAAGACATAAAATGTTCCACTAGTTTAAAAGTTGCCTGTTGTGTCTGGCATTGTGACATAGTGGGTTGAGCTGTCACCTGCACCACCAGTATTCCTTATCTGAGCCCCACAGTTCAAGTTCCGACTTCTCCATTTACAATCCAACTCTGCTGGTTTTTCCTGGGAAGGTAGTGGAAAATGGTCCAAGAGCTTGGTCCCCTGCCACTCATGTGGGAGATGTGAATGGAGTTCCAGGCTTCTGGCTTTGGGTACAGCTTCCGGCTGGCAGTACAAGTGGTATTTTTAACCCACTGCAACACAATGCCAGTCCCTTTATAATACTTTTTATACATTTCTGTATTTGAATTCACTCACATTTTGGGGGCAGTGGTATTTGTATTTAAGTTTATTATGAGAGAAATTCCTCTATAGTTTTCTTGTAATGTCTGGTTTTAATATTAGGGTGATACAGGTCTCGTAGAATGAGATAGAAAATGTTCTCTCTCTGCTTCTACCTTCTGAAAGACATGGTAGAAAACTGCATAGGCAGAAATATCCAAGAAACCCAAGGTGGGGAGGATTGTGGGGCAGTGGGTTAAGCCATATTTAGGATGCCTGCATCTTAATGGAGTGCCTACAATAGAATCCCACATTCCTATTGCAGTGTCTGGGATAAAAGCCCACCTCTGCATTTGTTTTCAGGTTAGCTTCCTGACCCTGTGTCTGAGAGGCAGCAGGCGATGGCAGCTTTGGGTTCCTTCCATCCACGTGGGAGACATGGCTTTGGCCTGGTCCATCCCGGGGTGGCGCAAGCATTTGGAAAATGAACCAGCAGATGATGGAAGATATCTCTCTCTTTTTTCCCTGTCAGTTTGCCTTTTAAATAAATAAACAACAAATTTTAAAGTTACAGACATCAATAATGTAAAAATGCCAGTGAAAAGACGAGTTTGATGGGGGCATGCAGGATACTGGGAGCAGAGGCATCAGTTCAAGACAAAATAAATGTGAAAGAAAGACATACAGAAGTTTCAGTAAACTTGTTGGACATTTTCTGATAAAATTATTTCAAAATTTCATCACTCAAAGACAAAATCAATTAGCACTGTGGTACATGTTTCTATGTGTTTTCTCTACAAAAAAATCTGTATATTTTTTCTAAGGAATTTCAGTTACCATATTTTTTAAAGATTTATTTATTTTTATTGCAAAATCAGATATATGTATAGAGAGAGGAGGAGAGACGGAGAGGAATATCTTCCGTCCGATGATTCACTCCCCAAGTGACTGCAATGGTTGGAGCTGCGTTGATCCAAAGCCAGGAGTTAGCGCAGGGTCCCAAGGCTTTGGGCCCTCCTCGGCTACTTTCCCAGGCCACAGGCAGGGAGCTGGATGAGAAACTGGGCTGCTGGGATTAGAACCATATGGGATCCTGAAGTGTTCAAGGCGAGGACTTTAGCCGCTATGCTATTGTGCCAGACCCCATCTTTTTTTATTTTAAGGCTTTTAAAATTCATTTTTATTGGAAAGACAGATTTACATATAGAAGGAGAGACAGAAAGAAAGATGTTTCATTTGCTGGTTCACTCTCCAAGTGGCTGCAAAGGCTGGAACTGAGCCAATCCGAAGCCAGGAGCTTCTTTGAGTCTCCCACAAAGTTGCAGGGTCCCAAGGCTTTTGGCCATCCTCCATTGCTTTCCCATGCCACAAGCAAGGAGCTGGATGAGAATTGGAGCAGCCAGGATATGAAGTGGCCCATATGGGATCCTGGTGGATGCAAGATGAAGATTTAACCACTAGGCCATTGCACCGGGTCCTGCAGTATGCGTTTTATATCCTACTTTTTTTTCATTTACTATTCTGTCAGGAACATTTCCTATATCATTAAAATTGTTATTTTTTTAATGTATAGCTTTCCAAAATGTCATGGCATCAATTTTAAAACATCATGAAAGAAAATGTAAGTTACCTCTGAAATTTTTGCCTGTAATCCCACCCTATTAACTGATTTCACATTTTAGTGTTTCTTTTCTATTTCAGATTTTAGCGGCATCATTTGAAGGAATAGAATATATGATTTTCACTATTGCTTTTTTATTTTATTTTATTTTATTTTATTTTTAAAGATTTATTTTATTTTTATTACAAAGTCAGATATACTGAGAGGAGGAGAGACAGAGAGGAAGTGGAGCCGCCAGGATTAGAACCAGCAGCCATATGGGATCAAGGCGAGGACCTTAGCCACTAGGCCACGCTGCCGAGCCCTCACTATTGCTTTTTTTGATGTTAATCTTTTTCGCTTCTTAAAATTTTTTCCTTTTAATACTGCTTGCATAGTTAAAAGTGATGCATGCCCATGTGAGTCTCTGATTAGGGTAGGGAGGTCAGGTATGGAGGAAGGTGGGTGGGACGCATGTTTTAGCTTTTTTTTTTTTCCCTCCTGTGTCTGCAAGGGAGGAGGGGGAGGCCACTCCTTGCTGTCAAATTACATCAATACCCAGGGATGGGGGATTTTATTTGATGACACTTTAGAGACCCTAATGTAGGGAAGAATATTCCGGGTGGCTTATTTGAGTGTTTTTGATAGTTCTGAGACATTGTCATCTTTGTTGCACCAGGGTTGAGAAAATCTTTCTAAAGTCTATTGGCCAACCAAGTCCACCTTATTGCATTTACAGACCTAGGAACATGCGACAAAGCTTGGCCAGGAAAGTGGTCTAACCTGTTCTGCTTTCCATTTTCTGACCAGGCAGTTGATGTCCTTTGTTGGCCTAGATGAGCTGGCTGTCATGTCCCCTGTGTACATCTGGGTAGGCTGTCCACTGCACAGGCATCAGTAACTGAGGAGGCCCAGTCCTGATGACGTGGACACACTGTGATTTTCCTTGTGGCCAGGGTCTGAGTCCAGTAATAGTTAGGGAGTCCCCCAAGAGACCTTGCCTGGGGTCACTTTAGATCTGACTTTTTTGTGCATGAGCCAGGACAGGGTCAAGTGTGTTCTGTCACCTGCACCAGCCAACACACATACTAGTGGGTGCAGCTCCCTGGCCAGTTCCACCCCCAACCCTATATGTAATGTGAACTGATGCATACTATAGCCCAGCCAGCTAGCTCACCATAGACCAAGTCCTTACACATGCTAGTGGGTGCCATGACCTAGTTGGAGTGACTCATATCAATTATTAGACATGGTTTCTTTCTTTTTTTTTTTTTTTTTACATTTTTTTTTAAAGAAGTATTTGTTTTTATTGGAAAGGCAGATATACAGAGTGAAGGAGACAGAGAGAGGAAGATCTTCCATCCGCTGGTTCACTCCTCAAGGGGCTGCAACAGCCAGTGCTGAGCCAATTTGGAGCCAGGAGCTTCTCCTGGGTCTTCCATGTGGGTTCAGGGTCCCAAGGCCGTCCTCTACTGCATTCCCAGGCCACAAGCAGGGAGCTGAATAGGAAGTGGAGCAGCTGGGATATGAACCACACCCATATGAGATTCCAGTGTGTGCAAGGCAAGGACTTTAGCCACTAGGCTACCACACCAGCCCTAGTCATGGCTTCATATTTCTGCAAATTCTGGTAGATACAAGTTGGTTTGATAATGTAATCAACTACTGGTGAATTGTTTCCGCTTTTGTATTTTAACACCCACTGATAGACTAGTGAAGACTTACTTCACTAAGTTAAATCCACAGAGGAGAGGCTGGGTCAAAGCATACCAATGGCTCTTGCTGACTGTTCCCTAAGTGTATTTTAAGAAGGGTCCTGTCATTTTACCTGGCGGCTGGCCCGGTGTGAATGTATCTATTTCCCAAAGCTTTGACTGGCGTTAAGTATTTAATTCTTGCTTGGCTTAATGGTTGTTAATCAGGATCATATATACATATAGTCTTTAATTTTCAATTCCTTAATTACTATGGAAGTTGAGTCTTTTTTAAATATATGTTTATTGTTTATATTTTCACTTAGATGCCTATTCAATTCAAAACAGCAGACACTTTTTTTTTTTTGAAAGGCAAAGAGACAGGGACAGAGGGACAGAGAGTGGTCACCACCCAAATGCCCATAATAGCCAGGGCTAGACCAGGCTGAAGTCAGGAGCTGCCAGCTCAGGGTGGTCTCCTACATGCAGACCACTAATTTGAGCTATCATCCATGTAGACATTTTTGAGTATCCAATGCCTGCCAGGTACTGTGCACTGGCCTAAAAAATGAATGATTTAGGGCCCGGCGCGGTGGCCTAGCGGCTAAAGTTCTCGCCTTGAACGTGCTGGGATCCCATATGGTCGCCGGTTCTAATCCCTGCAGCTCCACTTCCCATCCAGCTCCCTGCTTGTGGCCTGGGAAAGCAATCGAGGACGGCCCAAAGCTTTGGGACCCTGAACCCCTGTGAGAGACCCGGAAGAGGTTCCTGGTTCCTGGCTTCGGATTGGCGCAACACCGGCCATTGCGGCTCACTTGGGGAGTGAATCATGGGACGGAAGATCTTCCTCTCTGTCTCTGCTCCTCTCTGTATATCTGACTTTGCAATAAAAATATCTTAAAAAATGAGTGATTTAATAAAAACAACCACTTGGAAGAATAGAGTGGAGTCAGAATAATATAGAAAAGTACTGGCTAACTATACTCTTTGTCAGAGTGTAGTTCTGATATGCAATTTGAGTAAGGTCCTCTGAGTGAAAGACAAGACAGAAAGGCATTGGTCTTGTCTGAAATATATTTTACACCAACTTTCAAACTAGGGCCAAACAGCGTGTAAGTCTTGTTCAGGAGAGAACATGAGGTCTGGGAACAAGAAACCATTTACAGGGGTAAAGGGAGGAGGAGTTCACAGAGTTACAACTTCTATTAGAGCACGCAAGTCCGGAGTGCTGGGGCTATGGGATGGCAGAACATGGCTGGAAAAGAATGATCAATGCTGAACTCAGGAAGCTGATCTTTATCCTGAGGAGTTGTTTTGTTACTCTTTTCAAAAAAGGTAATTGAAAAGCAGATTATGGCAAGAGAGGGAACACATACACACACAGTGACAGGTGTCTCCCATGTACTGGTTTATTCTCCGAAAAGTTGCACCAGCCAAATGTGGGCCAGCCTTCTGGCTCTCCCAAGTGGACCATACTCCACAGCCTTCTCAGATACCCTATCTGGGAGATGGATTGGAAGTGGAGGAGTCGGGAAATTAACACTGCAAATAGTGACTTAACCCAATGCTGGCCCCTTCATTTCTCAGTTTTATTTTTATTTTTTTAAGATTTATTTTATTTTTATTGGAAAATCAAATATACAGAGAGGAGGAGAGACAGAGAGGAAGATCTTCCACTGGTTCACTCCTTAAGTGGCCACAATGGCCAAGGCTGAGCCGATCCAAAGCTAGGACCAGGCATTTCTGGATCTCCCATGTGGGTGCAGGACCTCAAGGCTTTGGGCCGTCCTCTACTGCCTTCCTAGGCCACAAACAGGGACACAAACTGGTGCCCGTAGAGGATCTCAGCATATGCTAGGTGAGGACTTTAGCCATTAAGCTACCATGCTGGGCCCTTCTCCTTAATTTTAAAATAAGAGTTATTTATTTGAGTATGGGTAGGGGTGGGGGTTAGGGGGAAGCAGCTTTCATCTGCTACTTTGCTAGCAGATAGTCACAACAGCAAGGACTAAACCAAATCAAAGCCAGGAGCTAAGAACTCCAGCTGGGTCTCCCATATGGGTGGCAGGGACCCAAGCGCCTGAGCTGTCATGTGTTGTCTCCTAGGCACATTAGCAGTGATCTGGGTTGGAAGCAAAGTACCAAGACAAGCTGGTGCTGATAGGGGATGTAGTTGTCCCAAGTGACAGCCTAACCTTCTGTGCCACAGTGCCCACCCCTGTGGTTATTTCTGAAGAAAAATGATCTGAGTTGATGTGTGTGATTTAGAAAGACAGTTCTGGAAGCAAATAAGATTTGGTGACACTGGAGAAGATAAATGAGCCTATTCATGTCCTTAGACAATAACAAAGAGTCAGGGATAAGACTGTCCATAGACTTTCTTTTTTCTTTTTTTTAAGATTTATTTCTTTATTTTTATTACACAGTCAGATATACAGAGAGGAGGGGAGACAGTGAGAAAGATCTTCCATCCGATGATTCACTCCCCAAGTGACCGCAATGGCCGATGCTATGCGATCCGAAGCCAGCAACCAGGAACTTCTTCCAGGTCTCCTACACGGGTGCAGGGTCCCATGGCTTTGGGCCGTCCTCGACTGCTTTCCCAGGCCACAAGCAGGGAGCTGGATGGGAAGTGGAGCTGCCGGAATTAGAACCGGTGCCCATATGGGATCCTGGCGCGTTCAAGGTGAGGACTTCAGCTGCTAGGCCACGCCGCTGGGCCCCATAGACTTTCAAATAGTAAACTCATTAATATTTTATCTGTCCTATTTTAATAACAAATGAAGCAGGAGCCAACACTGTAACATATAAAGCTACAACCTGCAATGCCAATGTCCCAAATGGGTGCTTGTTTGAGTCCTGGCTGCTCCATTTCTGATCCAGCTCCCTGAAAATTCACCTGGGTAAAGTAGCATAAGATGGTCCTAGAATCTGGACCCTTTTCTCACATGGAATTCCTGGAAGAAATTTCAGAATCCTGGCTTCATCTTGGCCCAGCCCCGACCTTTTGGTCATGTGGGAAGCGAACAGCACTTCGAAGACTTTTCTTTGTCTCTGCCTCTCCCTATGTGCAACTCTGCCTTTCAAATAAATAGATAGATCATAAAACTAAAAAACGGAAGAAAAAAAACACAATTTAGGGAAGTTGTGATATAACTGCTGAAATGGCAGCTTGGATAGTCTGCGTCCTGTATTGGAGTGCATGAGATCAAGGCCCACCTCCACTTCTGATCTGGTTTTCCACTAACACACACCTTGGGAAGCAGCAGATGAGAGCTCAGGTCCTTAGGCCTGTACTACCCATACGGGGAAACCATGTGGAAAATAAGTTCCAAGCTCCTGGGGCCCGGCACGGTGGCCTAGCAGCTAAAGTCCTCACCTTGCATGCACCTCCTATAAGGGCACTGGTTCTAATCCTGAAGGCCCCACTTCCCATCCACCTCCCTGCTTCTGGCTTGGGAAAGCAGTCCAGGACAGCCCAAAGCCTTGGGATCCTGTACCCGTGTAGGAGACCTGGAAGAAGTTCCTGGCTCCTGACTTCGGATCAACTCATTTCTGGCCATTGTGGTCACTTGAGGAATAAAGCACTAGATGAAAGATTTTCCTTTCTGTTTCTCCTCTCTGTATAGATACACTTTGCAATAAAAGGAAATAAATCTTTAAAAATGAGTTTACAAATCTCCACTGATTTTTAAAAATTTATTTCTTTTTATTGGAAAGGAAGATTTACAGAGAGAAGGAGAGACGATAAGATCTTCCATCTGCTGGTTCACTTCCCAAATTTTCACAATAGCTGAAGTAGAATATAGGACTGACCATACATTCTCTGTATTTTTTTTGAACCTCCTATTTCTTTCAAATTTTTTTAAAAAGATGTGTTTATTTTTATTTGAAAGGCAGAGTTACAGAGGTAGGAGGAGAGACAGAGAGATGACCACAATGACCCAAATGACCACAATGGCCAGAGCTGAGCTGGTTCAAAGCCAGAAACCAGGAGCTTCTTCCAGGTCTCCTATGTGGGTTTCAAGGGTCCAAGGACTTGGACCATCATCTGCTGCTTTTCCAGGACATGAACCAGGCCCAGACAGCTATGCCATGGCGTTGGCCCCCAAGCCTCCTACTTATAGGTGTCTCGTTCACAATATCCTCTCACTGACATCATCATGCTTGCCTACTGATTTCAGCAGGCAACTATGACTACCTGCATTTTGCTAATGAAAAATGTGCCAGAGAAGTGAGATAACCTGTCTAGAATCACAGAGCAAGTTAATGGTAGTGCTGATCCTTGAACCTAGGTCTCAGAATACTGGGGTGCTCACTGTGCATCTCTGTAAAGCAGGCTGTTGGAGAAGAGTAAGCCTGCCCATCCTTGCTTGCTTGTTTGTCCTTGTACCATGTGATTCCTTGTGTGTACCTTCCCACCAGGTAATGAGACAGCCAGAAGTTCTCACGTCAGGCCAGCCAGATGGACTGTCTTGGAATTTCAGCCTCCAACACCATGATCTAAACAAAACTGTTTTCCTTATAAAATATCCATTCTCAAGGAATTGTTCTACCAACACACAAAAGATACCGTGACAGACAAAGATCTCAGTCTTGCGATGTTCATTCTTGTATTTATTCATTTATCCAACAAACGTGCAGCTCACCGAGTGTCAGGCTGTGTAGAGGGCAATTGGGAGCCACTGAAGTTTTAAGCAGGAAAATTGTATTTAGTTTTAAAATAGCCTTCTGAATGAGAAGACCAAGTGGTGGTCCTCACCAACTATGGGGTGGGAGCCTCTAATGCGGCCCGAAATTCTGTGACTGTGGCTTGAGAACCTAGTGCTCAGTGAGGTTTGAGAGCACTTTTTCCATTCCAGGGCAACAAAGGACAAGCTCTGTCTTAAAGAAGGGGGTGGTACAATCAGTTAACATGACTGCAGTAATAACCAAGTGAAAGGTGAGCAGGTGCAGAGTTGACAGAGTGTCCTGGAAGGCCTTCAGCTGGTGTGGACAAGACTTCCCACCCCACCTTCCTGGGACACAGGAACAGGAGCGGAGGTTACCCCTGTCCTCTCTAGCCCTGCAGCCTGTGGTCTTTCAAAATCACAGCCATTTATACTCACGTGTTTTTTCTTAAAGATTTATTTATTTATTTTTAATTGGAAAGGTAGATATATAGAGAGAAGGAGGGATGAAGAGGAAGATCTTCCATCTGATGATTCACTCCCCAAGTGGCTGCAATGGCCAGAGCTTTGCTAACTTGAAGCCAGCAACCAGGAGCTTCTTCCAGGTCTCCCACATGGGTGCGGGGTCCCAAGGCTTTGGGCTGTCCCCAACTGCTTTCCCAGGCCACAACCAGGGAGCTGGATGGGAAGTGGAGCCTCTGGAGTATGAACCGGTGCCCATATGGGATCCCAGCGCATGCAAGGGGAGGACTTTAGCTGCTAGACTACTGTGTTGGGCCCTACTCATATATATTTATATTTTTTCCCTCAGGGCTTGTCTTGCCAACATCCAACTTATTACAAACTGCTCCAGAGCCCTTTGCTTTCTCAAAGCCTGGACGAGAAATAAAGGACATGCAGCAAAAGCCTTATATTTTTTTTTTAAAAATCTTTCTTTTTCTTTTTCAAAAAATTAATTTTTATTGGAAAGGCAGATTTTACAAAGATAAGGAAAGACAGAGAAAGATCTTTCATCTGCTGGGTCACTCCCCCAGATGACCGCCATGGCTGGAGCTGAGCTGATCAGCAGCCAGGAACTTCCTCTGGGTCTCCCACGTGTGTACAGGGTCCCTAGGCTTTGGACCATCCTTGGCTACTTTCATTGGCCGCGAGCAGGGAGTTTGATGGCAAGTGGAGCAGCTGAGACATGAACTGGGGCCGGTATGGGATCCTAGAGCCTGGAGGTGTAGGATTAGTGAATTAAGCCATCATGCCGTGCCAGGAAACATTTATTTCTTCAGGACTGAATAGATAAGTGAAGCTGTCGATTTGCTCAAGCCAGCACAGACCTGAGGGGTGGGGTAGAAATCAGCAAGCAGTCACGGGAGGCAGCAGATCTTCCCTCCCCGAAGCCAGGAGGCCTCCAGAAAAGCTGAAGACAGTGAGCCCCAAAGCCCAGAGGGTGACCCTGTTTCCTCACCACGGTTATTACGGGGTGCCAGTCTGGGGGAGTTCAGGCATTCAGGAAACTGTAAAGGAACTACAGCAGCTGCTTCAACAACCACCCTCTCCAACATCAACATCAACCACCGCAGCCATAAAACTCAATAAAGTGCATCTTCTCCACCCACAACTACAGGCTCCAGGCTGGGAGGCATTAGAGCTTCCGGGGAGCCTGGAACTGACACTCCGAGGTGCCAGAGACTGAACACCTCCCCCCATCCCACTCTAAACCTGTGCCAGGCAGGTAAGGACTGAAGCAAACTGAGGCAACGAAGTACAGTCCGCAGTTAGACTGGTCTGACTTGGGTAACCTTCCAGGCTCTACAGGGGCTGAGCTAAGCCCCAGGCGCTGCACCTGCTGGGGAGACCTGGGGGGGCGGGAAGCACGCTGAACGAGGGGGGCCCGCGACGGGATTTGAGGCGGTGCTTCAAGACGCCTTGAGAAGGGACCCGGAGAATGACCAACCAGAGGGCAGGCTGAGGCATGTCCTGGTCCAGATTGGTTCCTGGCCGGCCGTGGGGCGGAGACCGCGCGCTATCTGCCTGCCACGGCGGCGCAATTCTGCATTAAATACCGCGGTGACCGCGGTGCTGGAAGCCGGCTGGACTGCTGTGCACGTGCCGGGACCCGACACTCTGTGTTGGGATTCCTTCCGCCTAGGGTCTGTTCCCACCTGCTTTGAGATTCACGGGATCCTCGGCCCCCCAGGCTCTTGCCCAGCTCCCCACTCCAGTCCCCAAGCTCTGAGCCCTGAGAGCTGCCCATAGGACATGATCACAGCCTTGAACGCCTCACATGAAGTGAGGCAGCTGCTGCAACCCTGTGATTTCGAGCTGTCCCGGGACATGAGACCCTTTCTGGAGGAGTACTGGTGAGACTTGGGGGGGGGGGGCGGCCTCAGCAACTGCTGTGGGTGGGCAGAAGGGCGTCAGAGGCTAGCATAGCAGGGCTTTTCATGAAAAGCAAAGGCTCTGCACGGGAGCCCCGCTGTTGTCAAGGCCCAGGTGGGCTGCAAGCAAGTGAGCATAAGTAAGGATGAAGAGGAATATGTGGAGATAGATAGAGCCAAGGAGAAAGGTGCTGCTGGACAGCCAGGGTGATGTAAATCACTTCCCACCCCTGCCTCTCTCACCCTGTGGCTGCAGGTGCCAGCCGGCACAATTGCAACCTTGTTGGGGATGCCCCTTGGCGCCTGCTGCGGAGAAGGCGGCGGCTGGCGTCCTGCGGCTCTGCCAGGCCTGCCCCAGGCTCATCTGCTTAGCCATAAAGCTCCACAGAGGTGTTTGTAGGTGACTTTGAACTCCAGCCATGACCCAACCAGGCAGGGTCTATTAGCACAATCTTACACAGCCTGGCAATTCTAGGCCTGGGTCAGTCCGTGAGCCAGCCACCCTAAACTCCACTAAGAGAGCACGCCAGGTGCGTACACATTAATGCTGACAGGAGTGGTGCATCATTCCACCTTAGCAAGTAGGGAAAAACAGAGCAAATGAGGCGTCAGTGAGTAGCCAGTGAGTGACAGGGCTGGGACTGTAAGCCTGCGCTTACCCCCGGCACAGATGAGTGGCCCCCAGCCTGTGCTCTCCTGCCTTCTTCCCGGCAGGGCCACCTCCTTCCCCATTGCGCTGCTGTACCTGCTGCTCATCCTGGTGGGGCAGAACTACATGAAGACGCAGAAGGGCTTCCACCTGCAGTGGCCCCTCATCCTCTGGTCTTTCTGCCTGGCAGTCTTCAGGTGAGACGCCCTCACCACTACTGCTCCCTTCTCCGGACCCCATTTGATTCCACAAAGCTTTCTGTCACGGCGTTGCCCGCCATCCTGCTCTGTCACATTTCCTCATAGCGCGCTCACACTGCCCGCCTCTTCCTGTCCTGTCCTGTTCTTCAACCTAGCAGTCTCAGTGTGCTCATGGAGTCTGTACTTCCAACCCAATTCTCCTGCCTCTAACACCCTCCACGTCTAACACCTTCCAGGAACTTCCCTAGCCCCTCCTGCCCATGTTTTCTCCCCCAAACACCTTCAGTTTTTGCTATCCTGCCATCATTTCCTCCCAGGCTCCTACCTACGCCAAGGACTCCATTCTCTCTCTCTCTCTCTCAGATTCATTTATTTGTAAGGCAGACTTAACAGAAATGCAAGCAGAGACAGAGTGAGCTTCCCTCCACTGGTTCACTTTCTAAGTGGCTGTAATAGCTGGAGCTCGAGTTGGACCTGTCTGAAGTCAAGAGCCATGAGCTTCTTCCAGGTCTTTTACCGTCTAGTGCTGCTTTCCCAGGTGCATTAGCAGAGAGCTGGATTGGGAATAGGGCAGTGGAAACTTGAACTGGAGCCTGTATAAGATGCTGGCACCACAGGTGGCCGCTTTCCGCATTGCACCACCATGTTACACATCGGACCCTGTTCTCTAACTCACCTTTCAGTTCCACCTTTCTGCATCCCCTGGTCTTTCCCCAGCCCTCATCTTTTTCTCTAGACTCCTGGGAGGAACTTGCAGATTGGCCCCAGGATATATCAGAAGCTGTGGCCCATTAAAGGTGGTGGAGTTTGGGACTTGGTGGCCTGGTCTCTGGCTAGGGGAGAAGGGTGGCTTGATGCCAGTGAAGGGCCTTTACACACCCTCTTCCTCTGTCCTATTCCAGCATCGTGGGAGCAGTAAGGACATGGGCCTTCATGGGAATGCTGGCACTTAGCAGGGGCCTGAAACACACCGTGTGCTTCGGCGACTCCGTTGAGAATTCTGTAATCAAATTCTGGTCCTGGGTCTTTCTTCTCAGCAAGATCATTGAACTCGGTGAGCAGCGAGACATTGTCTGTCTGATGCCCCATGAATCGCATCCCTCCTCACGGCCTTCCCCTCCCCCACCCAAGTAGTCCCTTCCTCATCCCCATCCCACCCCACCCCATCTTAGTAACACCTCTCACCCAAGCTGCTTTTCAGAGTCTCTGTCCCCAAACTCCCCTCCCCGCCCCAAGCGAGGAGCCCGCCTGCCTGCCTGCATGCCCACAGCCACTGCAGAAGGTGGTCCCATCCCTGGTCACCTGTGACACCCCACCTTTAGGAGACACAGCCTTCATCATCCTGCGGAAGCGGCCACTCATCTTCGTGCACTGGTACCACCACAGCACGGTGCTGGTGTTCACCTCCTTTAGCTACAAGAACAAAGTGCCTTCGGGTGGCTGGTTCATGACCATGAACTTTGGCGTGCACGCCATCATGTACACCTACTACACCCTGAAGGCTGCCAAGGTGAGGTCCCCCCGGCTGCTCCCCATGCTCATCACCAGCCTGCAGATCCTGCAGATGTTTGTGGGGGCCACCGTGGGCGTCCTGACCTACATCTGGAGGCAGGAACCGGGGTGCCACACCACGGTAGAACACTTCTTCTGGTCCCTCGTGTTGTACACGACCTATTTCATCCTCTTTGCCCACTTCTTCTGCCAAGCCTACCTCAAGCCCAAGGCCAAAGCAAAGGCCAAGAGCCAGTGAAGGGCTGGCAGGGAGGAGCCTCAGGAGCTCTCTTCCTCAGGGCTCTGTTCAGGTCTGGGAGAATGATTTGGGTGCCTTACCTGTATGACTTCCCCACAGGCTTTGCAGCCCCAGGTGGCAGGAAGCGTCACCTTGGGTGGCAGGTGCGTGGCCTGGTTTTTTGCTGTTCCAGTTTGTAATGTGAAGCCCAAACAGACCCTGGGGAGGGGTGGGACCCAGGAATTATTTATATTTTCATCCAGAAATCTTTCTTTTGGTCTAGTTTTTTAAATTAAATATTTCAACAACCAGATTTTAGGGAAAGGTTTAGAGATTTGGAGAAAACTGGGGGCTGCTGCAAGGGGAGAAGGCCCCTGGCAGTGGGATGTGACCCACGTAGGTGATAAGCCTGGGTGTGTGTAAGGAAGCGAGGCGCACGCAGAACGCTCAATAAGAATCCTAGGATGTGTAGGCGCTTAATAAATGTCCGTTACAGAGCAGAATTTTATTGCTGTTAGAGGCGCAAGCCCCTCATATGAACAGTGAGAAACAGGTGCAGAACGGCGGAGGTACCTTCTCTCAAGTCTGGCAAGAACTGGCGCCGGCGAGTAGGCGTCCGGGACGCCGAGCTGTCCTCCCTGAGACCACGAGGTGGCGCCGCGGCACCAGCTTCGGCCGACGACGGGCGCTCCTCCCCGCGCGCGCCGCTCCCGCAAAGCCAGGGGGCCTCCCAGCCTGGAGCAGAGGGACGACTGGGTGGAAGCCCCGGCAAGCCTAGACCCTCACCTCAGACTGCCAGGAAAGAGGAGGGGAAGGGGGACTCAACCGCAATTCTGAATCATCAGACCTCGGACCGTCCGCGCACGTTTATTTCGTTTTCATTGAAAACCGGGGAGAGGGAGTCTGGAGAAGGCGGCGTGGACCGAGGCGCCTCCGCCCACCCCCCCCTCCCGGGCAAGCTGGTCCCTGTTCTGCTCTTAGTCCCAAGGGCGCGATCTGGGGCTGGGGGCGCAGTCCAGCCCCTCGGCGTCGGGAGGGGATGGCCCCCCTGAGCCTGCCACCCCGCACCCCTCCCGGCACATCCCCCGCCCCAGCTGCCCAAGCGCCCCCTTTCAGACCCTAGGCCGGGGCAGGGAGCAGGGGCAAGCCAGCCTAGGTCACCCCAGTCCGGGGGAGAGGCTGCGGGCGATCGCCCCCGCCCTCGATGACGGTCCACGGGCGGCGGCCGCTCACACGGGCCGTTCCACGGCGTACTGGCACGGGCTGAGGTTGGCGGCCGGGGGAGGCCCGGGCACTGCCGGGTAGCTGAAGGAGGCGTGCTGTTTGGCCTTGAGCCGCAGGCTGGCCAGGCTCGAGTTACACGGGTCCCGGTAGACGTAGGGGGAAGAGGCGGCTGCAGCGGCGGCTGCGGCGGCCGAGGCGTAAGGGCAGGACACGGCGCCCGAGGACACGGCGCCCGGGGCCAGTCCGGGGGGACCCCCGGCCAGGCCCTGCAAGGCCCCGGGTCCCGGCACCGTGCCGGGGGCGGCGGTGGCCGAGGGTACCATGGAGGCGGCGATGGAGCTGGGCGCCGAGAAGACGGGCTGCGAAGCCAGAGGCCCCACGTTGACAGAGTTGAAGGCGAACGGGAAGGTCTTGGCGGCGAGCGGCGGGCCGAGCGCCTTGGGAGGCCAGTTGCCGTACGAGTAGCCAGGGTAGACCTCCTCGTAGGGCGGCACCAGCCCTCCGAGCGGCGCTGCGAAGCCGCCCTTGCACAGCTCGGCCTGCTGGCTGCGCTCGCGCTTCCTCCACTTGGCGCGCCGGTTCTTGAACCACACCTGTGGGCATGGGAACAGAGGAGGCCATCAGCGCTGTCACTCGCACCGGGGCTCGAGATTTAGGGGCCGGAACTGGGGGGTTGGAGGGGCCGCGGAGGGGCCCACCCCGAGAACAGCGGCACAGGAAACGGCGCCGGGGCGAAGGGAGGGGAGCCTAGCCCCGAGGTGGGGAACAGGTAGAGGGCGTCGGGTCTCAGGCTGCTGCGTGCTCAGCTGCTCACCAAGGGACCCGCGGAGGGAAGGCTCCGGCGGAGTGGGGAGGGCCATACCCGCACGCGGGCCTCGGTGAGGTTGGTCCACACGGCTATCTCCTCGCGCGTGCTCATGTCGGGGTAGCGGTTCCTCTGGAAGGTGGCCTCCAGCTCCTGCAGCTGCTGGCTGGTGAAGTGCGTGCGCTGCCGCCGCTGCTTCTTCCTCAGTGAGCCGTCCTCGGGGGAGCCGCCGGGCAGCGACGCGGAGGCCTTCTCTGAGTCTGGGGGCCAAGGTGGGAGCAGAATGTCACCAAGGGGCGCCCAGGCACTCAAGTCCCACCCCAAGTAGGGATGGAACCGCCATCTCCTCCACCTCCAGAAGGGGGCGCCCTCACCGCTGTGCTCCGGGCCCTTGCAGCCGTGTTCTGGGAGTGGGGGATGGGGAGTGCCGGCGTCCGACAGCGACAAGGCGGGGCTCCGGGCCTCCGCCTCACTGAGCAGCCCGAACTCCATGGAGAGCTCTGGGAGGGAAAAGAAGACAGGCTGTTAATGCTCACAGCGGGTTCCCAGGAGTGTTAGCCCAAGAGTTCCTAACCGGGTGTCTTAGCCTATGTAGATTGGCCCCAGAGTAGATGGGGCAGCGATGGCCTAAAGGGCAGGGTGTGTGCTCAGAGGTGCTGTGCCCAGGGACAGCCCCAGACTGCACTTTGCAGCAGCCGGGTACCCAGACCTGAGCCTGATGCACAGGTGTTGCTGGGTAGTTATTGAATTAGGGAAACCATGCACCACACACAGCATATCCCCCACGCACTCCAGCTCCTCCTCAGACCAGTATGCAGTGTCCCCATGGACCAGGCACAGCCAGGTTCTCTGTGAAGCAGTGTCCGTAAAGGAAGGTCCTCCCTGGAAGCCCCTTCAGGGCTTCAGCTAGCACAACAGCCTAGCAAGGCCTGGGCTGCTTCCAACTAGAGCAGCTCTCTTCCTCGGCTGCCCTGCAATTTCCGGAGAGATTGCTAACTCCACCAGGTGCTCCAGCCCTGTCTGCTGACAGCTGCAGCACACGCCCTGCACCCACAGGTCATTGCTCCATCCCATGTGCAGTGTCTGCCAGGCCCACACACCCTGCCCTGAGCTTAGCTTGGTACTGCCTCCAAGCTTTCCCTGCTGGCTCTCCTGGGACCTGCATGCGTGCAGGTCAGAACCGGAGTGTAGGGCTGGGTGATGGAGGGAAGGAGAGCCGGGTGGGCGGGGCCTCTTCCTGCCTGACATGCCCTCCCCATTAGTGGTGGCTTAGTGCAGGCTGCATGCTTGGCATGGATGTGGCGGATTAGCTTTGATGGAGACGTGTATCATTTGGCTCCTTGGAATTCCTGAGGCACCTTTCCCAGGGCGGTGCAGATGGGCAGTGGCTGGTGTTTGCTCATGGTAATGCCCCCTTCACCTGGTTCTGAGAGCACAGCTGTGCCCCTCCCACCTTTTCAGCCAGGTTGGAGGTGGGAAGAGGCCAAGGAAGGAGGTTAAGAACTGGTCCCTGCCATTTCTGCAGGGCCTTCTGCTGGGGTCAGAGAGTCAGGGTTAGCTGAAACTGGGAAGTCAGGAGCAAAGGCAGTTGCGAGTGGGGGTGGCTTATTTCTCTTATTTCTTCTTCCCTTCTGTGTCTGAAGTCAGGAGCCACACAAAGGCTTGGCACTAGGGAGCTTTGGTTCAGCCATGCCCCGATGGAAAGGGGGTACCCTTGGAAAGGACTTCACTTTGTACCCAAGACTCCCTTGCAATGCTAAACATGTCCCTGACTTTTCTGGAAGACATAGGAGCAACACAGAGCTAGCGAGAAGGTGGTCTGTTTCTAGGGGAAAAAGCCAAGCCCCACCATCACCATTCTCCCTTCCCACTGAGACTCCTCTCTGCCGTTTTCTCAACTCTCCCGCCACCCCCTGCCCCGGGCCTTCCCTACCTGGGCCTTGGTCTCACCCCAGCTTTCAACAGAGGGAGGCAGAGTGAACAGGGAAGAGCAAGTGCCTGAGTGCAGGAGGCTGCGAAAGCTGATGCAGGCTGTGTGTGCCAGAGACGGACAGACACACGTGTAGACGCACACGGCCCCACTCAGACATAATAAGCACTTGGACTTGGAGCTGGAGGCACACAAATACACACTCTCTCACACATGTGCTTCCACATGCAGACACACACCGTCCCACAGGCTCCTCTCTCTGTGACAGGGACAGCTGGCAGGGCTGTTTTAGAGCCAGCCAGTGCCCTCCCCCCTCCACGGTCCCCTGAACCTCAGCCCTCAGTCCCAGGAGCCAAGGAATCCTGTGGTAGCGGCTGCTCAGGGGAAGAAGAGAGGTGGGGGCAGGCCAGGGGGCTGGGGTTGAGTGGGGGAGAAGAATGAGGATATTAAAATAGAAAGCAACACGAAGTACCCAGACCCCTCTGGGGAATATCATCCTGGAGAACCTCTGGAATTAGTTTTTGGAGTCAAGCGATCTGGGGTTCATATCCTAGCTCCCTACCTTGTAAGTTGTGTTTTCTTGGCAAGTGACAATGTCCTCTCTGGGCGTATGTCTTCGCATCTACAAAGGAGCTTGGGATTGCATCCCCGCCTGTCTTCAGGGCAGGGCTGGAACTCTCCTGAGGTTCTGTTTCCCTTGCTCACTGTAGTCAGCACCTTGGATGAACTGGGCACAGTGGTGAGTGGGAGGAGTGGGTAGAGACTACTAACTGCCTTCTCACCTCTGCCCTTGCCGCAGCGTCCAAGCCCCTGGACACTTGTCTTCAGGAGAGGCCCTTCTCCAGTGAGTGAAGGAGAGGGGCCACCTGCCACACAGGGTGTGAATTCCATGTTATGAACACAATTGTCCTGAACACGGCGGGCAGGTGGGCAGGATGATAGATACTGGGCAGGAGGGTGACAATAACATGGGCCACAGACCCCAACCCAGGAGCCACATGGGCACCAGGGACTGGAAAAGATGAGGGTTTCAGGCACTTGACTAGGTTGGTAACTGCAGAGAAGGGCGCCCAAGGTTGAGAAGAACCCCAACCAAGAAATGGAAGAAAAAGGAAAGACCACAAAAGGATGGTAGGCAATACGAGGTTCCAGGGTGGGGGTGCAGGAGCTCCTGATTCCCAGTGGGCTGGTCAGGCGAAGGGGGAGGGGAGGGGCAAGCTGCAGTCTGAACTGGAGATAGGCTGGCTGGGGATTAAGCTCCCCCAGACTGCTGGAGCTCATGAAGCTGAGGAGTTGCGCCTGAGGCCAGGAACTCCAACTCATCCAGGGAGGTGGGGAGATACACAGTAAGTCCCGAAGCCCCCAGCATTGGTCGATGCTTCTTAGAAACCCCAGGCAGGGTCAAGAGATGAGAGTGGCAGGGAGATTAGATCTGGGAGGGGGCTGCCTGGCCCACCCTCAGTCTTTTTGACGCACCCTGATAAAGATGCCTAGCTGAGGCCTCCTGCTGGTGTTGGGGTAGTGGTCCCCAGCCCAGGCCATCTGGAGGGCCTGCAAACATGCTGTGACTCTAAGTCTATACTAGCATGGACTGCACTGCTGAACATGGCAACATGTTGAGGAGTATGAAGAGTATGGAGTGCAGCCCACAGGCCAGGCAGACCATGGGGGCAGGGACTGCGGAGCATTGTTTCCCAAGGACATACCTAATGGCTGCAGGGCCACAGCCTTGGGGTCCACTCAGGTCCTGAGGCCAGCAGCGTGGAGCAGGGCCACTGTGAGAACACCCAGGGTAGGTTGCAATCATAGTGCTTAGGGCAGGAGGTTCAGCCTAGAACTGCAATGGAACCAAACCTTTGTTTGGAGCTGACCAGAAAAGGTGACAGTCAGGTCACCACACCACCCTCCCTTCCTTGCTTGTTATCTCCAGCAAGTGTAAGGTGCTAAGAAGGATCCCCAAGAACAGTAAATGCAGACTGCCCAACCCCTGGATACCTCCAGTCTGGGGAGGTCAATTGAGGCAGAGGATGGAAAGAAATTGAATGGGTCTGATCCTCAGATCATGGGAAACCAGGAGGCATGGTAGGCCAAGGAAGGGAACAGTCAGTGTTAGGGTCCCAGAAGGCAGGCATGCAACCAATGCCCCGACCGGGAGGTCAGGGCTCAGAGAAGGACCCAGGATCTTCTGAATAACACAGCAGGGATGAGATGGAGCTTGGCTGCTTCAGGGGCAGGGGCAAGTGTGGGCAATGGACAAATAGCAGGAAAAGAAGGGTCAAAATGGACAGGACTCCAAAGAGGGTCCAAGATGGGGGGTGCGGCCCCAACACAGTCTGGACTGGAATGTCTAGAAATCCCAAAGGTCTGTCAAAAGGAACACCTGCTCTGGAAAACCAGCGGCAAGCCCTGAAATGGATGCCAGGAGCAGGACGTGGCTTTGTTTCCAGCTTGACAAGATTCAAGCGGAGTTTGTGTTCTAGGGCACACTCCAACTGCACTTACTGTAGTTTAAAAGTGAAGCACACACCCCACTCCCATCCAGTTTTGGGGGAGGAGATGGGCTGCTTTTCATCCCTCCCACTCCAGCCCGCCTTTTCCCACTCCAGCCCTATGGAGAAGCAAACCTTACTCTCCCCACTCCCTCAGGGATGGGGTCTCTGGAGATATGTAGATAGCAGAGATCCCCAAAAGCAGCTGCCTTGCCTCCTTTGCTTGGCAATGGTGAGCAGAATGGATGTGGCGTTGAGGGGGGGTGGTTAGGGAAGAAGGGTGCCCCCAGGGTGGAAGGAGCACAGTGAGTTGTGGGAGCCATTCCTTTCCTTCTTCTGACCGCTCTCCATTCCTTGAACCTTCCGCCCCCACCACCACCTTCCTTTTCTCTTTCTCCCATTTCTCTGGTGGTGACCACGGACACTCCAGACACCCTAAAGTTTGGGAGTTAATGAATCCTGAACGTTAGTTCCCGTCTCCTCCGAACCTCCTCTAGAGTGAGTAGGACTCACAGGATGGCACTGGCCCAGGTTGCTCTCCATACACCTCCACATCAGCTGTGACCCTGCCCTCTGTGTCCAGACCTGATGTTCACAGTGAGCAGGGTGGGCAGGCACACATGACAGCAGGATTTTGGGCCCCTGGAGAGAGGCTGGTTGTTTGGGGTACTACCCAGAATTCTCAGAGAGGGGCACAAGCAGTGGCTGACATCAAGAGCCTGGGACAGGAGATTCCCTCTGCCCTTAAGCTCCTTCCTGTGTCTGGGTCAGGTGTGTGAGCAGCCTGCTTCAAGGCTCAACTCCTGGTTGCTGCAAACAAAGATCCTGTGGCACCAGGGGACCTGCAGTTTGGGCATAATATTAGTAACAATACTTCTTATTTCTAAGACATGTCCCCATTTGCAAAGGACTTTTACATACATGGCTCCATTTCATTCTCACAACTGCCATGCATGACAGGACAGTGTCCAAGGCTACACATGTGGAGGGGGTCTGAGCCCAGGGCACTGGACGTCCCATGCCTCACTCGCCCCCTCCTGCCTGTAGCCATTTGTAACTCTGACAAGATCCTCCCAAACCCTGAAGGACTCTACCGCCACTTCCTGACTCTGCCACCCCCTCTGAAAGTCAGCTCTGCGAGTGTACCGCCGGCCATGTGCCACAGAACATTTTCCTGCTTGCCGCCCTAAGAGACCCTCCTCATCTCTAGCTTCAGGATTTGGGGAGCAAGCAAGCCTTCTGCTTTTTTTTTTTTTAAGACATTTTAGTATCTGGTGGGTTTCCATCCATCTTGTTTCACCCTCCACAGACGTCCGCTCCGGGATGTGCTCTCTCTAGCCAGACCCTGTGCATTCTCTGGGGGCTGTGACTGGCGCCTAAAAGCCTGTGGCCAGGCACACACTCAGCTGCGTTGTTGTATGCAAGACCCGGGAGAGGTTCTGCCTTTTGTTTCCAAGCCAGTTTCATCAAGTCAATATCCCTCACCAGCAGGAGCAGAGCTCTGGTCAAAGTCTTTGGGAAATTCTGCCTAACACCTGTCCTAATCCTTCCCTGAAATTTTGCTGGAATTTCAAAGGCAAATGGAGCAGAAGTCCCTGAAAAGCAGGTCTGAGTGTGGTGGTGCTAATGGAGGGAGCTCTAAACTCACCAAAACAAGGCAAGGAACCAAAGGGGTGGGGGCTCTTGAGAAACAGCATGGTCCAATGCAGGTGGGAGTGTGGGGAGCATGCATGTAGGTCACTCAGGAGCAGAGCACGAGAAAGGTGGAGACCCACTGATTAGACTGTGTGTTGCTAAATGCTCGGCTTTGCCCTGGTGCCCCTGAGCATGCCGTCCTCCCGTTGTGCCATCCTGCTCCCTTACACAGGCCCAGCGAGCTCTCTCTGGTCTGTCCTCGTCATTTGAACTGGACTCTGGCTGCAGAGTTGGTGTCTGGGAGGGTGGTCCTTGTGTGTAACCACAGAGGGCAGGACCCTGCTGCAGCTACAGGCAGAGCAAACACAGCAGCAGGGTGAGACCAAAATACCCTTTCTAGCCAAACTCAGAGGGCCAATCAGGCCTGGTACTGGACCCCGAAGTCTGGAATCCCACATTCCCCTTGCCATCTCCTGTTGGTGCACCTCGTGGTGTTGGGACTGGTGGAGCTGAGGACGCTAGCGGGAAACCAGGTTTGCCTGGCTCAGGCACTGCACTCCCTGCCTCTGTTGGTTTGGGACAGCCAGGCAAGAAGTCTGGGTTTGTCCAGTGGGCTAAATTGCTCTTAGTTGCCTGAAAGTTTGCTCCCTGCTCCTTTCCCTCCCTGCCCTTTGGGACTCATTCCTTCCTTTCCGGCCAGCAGCCCCAACCTTGGCCTTCTCTCCTCCACTCTGGATTCTGGAAACCCAGAGGGATGCTAGATTCTGGGCCAGGCCGCCTCACCCCAAAGCCGGGCAGTAAGTAGCTTACACCCTGAGCTCCCTGATCCCAGCAGGGCAGCACGTTCATGCTCCCAGTTAGTCCGCAGGCGCCGAAACAAATTCGCAGAGTGTGAGCTGGAAATCGAAGTGACCCATCGCACACGCAGCAGCTGGGCAGGCGCTGCCCCGGGAGGATGGACAGGCCACCCGGCCAGGGACATTCTGTACGCTCACTGCAACACGGCGCTTGCTCCGGGAGAAACCCACTTTGTCACCGCGGACACTCCTCACGTGCCGCCCGCGGACATTCAGTCTGATTCCACTCGGTCCCACCCAGGGACTCTAATGGTCCCTGACACCCTCGAGCTAAACCCACCCGGGCTGCCCAGCCTTGGCCCTGCTGCCCGTACCGCGGCCATCTGACCTGTGGCCAGGCTCTCACAACACAGCTCCTATTCCAACCGTGCAGCTGGGAAGGGGAACGGGTGTAGCCAGACCGTCCCCCCTCCGCCCCACCGCGCCACCGCTCCCCTCACTGGAGTCCCGGTCCAGCAGAGCCTGGCGCGGCCAACAACCCCCCCCACTGGGTGCCCAAAACGGCTCCGGGCTGGCCAGGTCTCTGAAGCCAGCCGCTTTCAGTCGCGGCCGCTGGTCCCGTGTCCCCGGATTCCCGAGCAGTCTCTGGGTAATGGTTTTCAGACCCCCCAGCCGGCGCCTCTTGGAACCCCCTCAGCCCCACGTCCTGGCTTGATGTCTCCGGTTTCGCTCGGGGACCCCGAATTCTTTCCCCTTTCCCGGTCTCCCGGGTCATCCTGTATCCCCCGAGTTTCCCTTTCCCTAAGTTCTAGCCTCCGGGACTACAGTTCGTCTTGCTAGTGTCGACTTGTCCCCCTAGTCCCTGAGTTCAGCCCTGCCGGGTCCCATACCAGGGGTCCCAAGGTCGGGCTGCGACCCCTCTGCCCCGTGAATCCCTAAGCCCCGCGTGGCCAAGCACTCACAGTGCGTCCGGCAGCAGGCTGACTCCGGGCAGCGGCAGCAGTGGCGGCGGCGATCTGGAAGGCAGGCAGGGGCCAGGGGCCGGACAGCCGGCCTGGGTGGGGGCCGCCCCCCCTGCTCCCGGGCCGCAGCTGGGCTCCTGCGCTCCCAGAGAGCGCGCCTGGCCGCGGACTGCCACCCCCCGCCGGCGCCCATTCACTTTATGGCAGCCCAGGGCGCCCCCAGCCCGCAGCGGCCAGTCGCACGCCTCAGGCCCCGCCCCTTTCCAGCTGCGCGACCCGGACCCCGCCCATTCCAGCTGTGAGTCCTCAGGCCCCGCCTTCGGGGGGGAGGGGTCCTGCGGGCGGGGTCGCAAGGAAGCCCGCCTCCTGGCCAATCGGAAGCGCTCCTTCGCAGCTGGGCCACGCCCCTCCCCACGTGGCCGGGCCGCGTTCCAGCTGGGACGCTCTGGCGGAGTGCGGCGGGACAAGCGGTGGCGAGAACGCTGGCTCGCCCCGGGGAGCTGGGCTGGCTGGGTGGCGGCGAAGTGGGGCCCGAGCCGCTGCCCGGAGCGAAGTGGAGCCTTGCTGGGGCAGAGGGCTGCCGGGGCGCCAGGTGGGAAGGCGCGCAGGGCCGCCGAGTCTCAGGGCTCAGACTTCACTGCCGCTCAAGTTTCGCCGATTTTCTGCACTTGTCGCTGTCCGTCTTTTCGCCCGTTTGTCTCCGTTCCAATCCTCCTACGTCTCGCTTCCCTCCCCCGCCCCCTTCTTTCTCCTCCGCTGCTTTGCTCTTGATGTTTGCCTCTCTCCTCTCTGGCCTGCCACTTGGAAAGACTAATTTCTCCTGCGGTATCTCCGCTCCCCTTTCCCTAACTAACATCGTTCTCTTTTTCTTTGCTGTTCTCTCCTCCCCTCCCCACTTTTTGGAAGAAGGCGGCTTTGTGAATGAGATAAGCCAAAGTGGGAGTCCCGTTCTGCCGCTAAGTCGCACCGCCCTGAAGGGATCTTGGACCTGAAGGGATCTCTCCCCACCCCTGGTTCCAAAGGGGCCCTCTCTGCCTCTCTGGGCTCAGGCTAGGGCTCCTCCGAGGCGTGTGCAGTTGGCTCCGCAGTCCGCGTCCTCCGCTTGTCGCGGCTGTTTTCCTGAAGTGGTGCTGGAGTCCGTCCTGTGGGTGCGGCCTTAGTGTGCACCAGGGACCAGACAGGTGTCTAAGGAACAGGTAGACTTAAGCAGATTGCTTGGGTGCCCCTGATAAGTCCCAAGCCCAGTCCCATAAAATGCTCTGAGAATGAATACAACTATTCATATGCCCCACTTTTCCCCCTAAGATTTATTTATTTTTATTGGAAAGACAGATCAAAGGAGACACAGAAAGATCTTCCATCCGCTGATTCACTCCCCAAATGGCCACAACGGCTAGAGCTGAGCCCCCTCTGGGTCTCCCACGTTTGTGCAGGGTCTCAAGACTTTGGGCTATTCTTTGCTGCTTTCCCAGCCCATAAACAGGGAGCTGGATGGGAAGATGAGCAGCGGGGACATGAACCAGCGAACGTGTGCGCTGTCGACTGAGGATTACCCAATTGAGTCATTGCGGTGGTCTCTATATGAATGTCCTTCTTGAAATCCTTCAGCGGTTTCTGATTGCTTGCAAGATGAAGGTCAATTAGAAAAGTATTGCTTCTTTACTAGCTTCAGTCTAGAAAAGATTGGCCAAGGTTGCATCATATACCAAGTGTGAAATCAAAGACAGCGGGAAAAGGCGAAGTTCACTGACAAGCTCGGGTCAACAATAGCAACAACAACAAGACAGCTTGTAAAATATTAAAATGCTGTGTCTTTTTCATACATACACACATTTATACATATATCTGAAAGTTAAAGAACTGGAGAAAAGCTGGAAGAAAATGATTTTGCAGTCCAGATTTCTCATCTACTTTTGAAATACAAATATTTTGTAACTCAAAAAATGTATGTTTGGGTCTGGCACAGTAACCTAATGGCTTAAGTCCTTGCCTGGCATGTGCCAGAATCCCATATGGGTACTGGTTCATGCATCAACTGCTCCACTTCCCATCCAGCTCCCTGCTTGTGGCCTGGGAAAGCAGTCAAGGATTCCACAAAGCCTTGGGACCTGTACCTGTTTGGGAGACTGGAAGAGGCTCCTGGCTCCTGACTCCGGACCGGCTTAGTTCTGGCCATTACTTCGGCTTGGGGAGTGAACCAGCGGATGGAGGATCTTTCTCTCCTTCTCTCTTTCTCTCTATAAATCTGACTTTCTAATAAAAATAAATCTTTAAAAAAAGTATGCTTAAGTAAAAATGTCAAAATGAAAATGTAGAAATAAGAAGAGATAATATGAAAAAAAGATGAAGGTCAAGTTCCCTAGCCTAGCATGAGCCCTTAGGACCTGACTCTGTCTTGTCCCCAATCCCCTAGTGATTTCCTGTATACCTTTGGCCTTTTCTGTGATATCAACCAACCTGTATCCCATCTCCCATCCATCCTCCTGGGCTGCACTCAGGTCTTATTCTCCTCAGGAAGCTCTCCCCAAAGTTCTGGGTCCAACCCTGGCTCCTGGACCCTCCACATGCATACCCACTATTATCCCACTCACTCTGTGGAATGGATCAACTCGTGCTTTCCATCCTGAGACTAAGATTTACAAGGGCAATAGCATGTCTTCTTCATCTTTCTATTCCCATCAATGATGTAGAAACCATGTATTTGTCAGGTTTGCATCTCAGAGAAATGTTCTACCTATGAAGATGTTGTTGGTCCATATTTAGGAGGGGCTAGGGAATTGTCAGGCCTCTCTCATCCATCTCTGACACACACTGACATATTTCTGGAGTGATGGATTTTGGGAGGTCTGTGGAGGTGGAGATGAGGGGTGGGAGGTTTTAGCCCCCTGAAGAGAATTTTCCATTTGGCTCTCCAGGCTCTCTTTGACCTCAGCCTAAGAAGGGGCCAGGAGATTGATTCTGATTTTCAAAAGAAGAGAAAAATGGCTCAGAAGTACAATGGAAAGAGATGTCATGGTGTGTGTGTGTATTCTTTCCCCTGGTTTCCTTTGGGTGAAAGAGAAAGGTCCTTAGTTGGAGCCAGAGACCAGGAATCCAGTGTGCAGGTGCAGGGAGTTATTCAACTGTTGCTGAAGTCGGATGAGTTCTTCAGGTTGGAAGATTGCAGTACAGGGATGGTGTTGGGATGTCTGGTTTTGAGACCTTATTCCTGTGGCCTTAGGTATGGGGCATCCCTGGATGTGGGTCATCCATAAATGTGAGGTGTTGTGTGGACAGTTACTATTTCTTCTCATTGCCTCCCCCAGTAGACTTATCTGGGTCTGCAGGGATCCCTGGGTGCTGGTTTCTCAAAGAGAACATCCAGTTTCCTGTTTTCATCCCACACACTCTCATTTCCAGGTAACTTTAAATATCAAATATCTTAGCAACTTCTTTTTTATCTTTTCTGTGGAAAACCTGTATTTATTTGCATGGGATGGAGAGAAAGATAATAGAGAAAGAGAATGGATTTCCACCTGCTGGCTCACACCCCAAATGCCTGTAACAGCTGAGGCTGTGCCGGGCTGATACTAGGACCATCCATCCAGGTCTCCCACGTGGGTGGCAGGGACTTGAGGACTTGGCCATCACCTGTTGCCTCTCTCTTGCATTAACAGGTAGATAAGAAGCAGATATGGGAGGCTTACCCTGCTGTTTGCCACACAGGTTGCCTGACTTAACCTCTTTATTTCTTGCAAGGAGAGGAAGCAGTTGGTGTGGATTGGGGTTGGTGAGTCCTGCAGAAGAATGAGGGTGGACATCCAACTGTCAAAGCCTCTAGTAACTTGTAGGGCAAACGAGAAAGGTTTCAATTTCCTGACCATGGTAACTTGGAGTACCTTGGGCAATTAGCTTCGCACCCAGTAGGTGTGTCCAGGGTTTGGTATGAGGTGCAGAGCTGGAAGTCACAGCCTGATAGACTCAAACATGAGAGGCAGGAAGGGGCAGTAAAAATGAGAGGAACTGGGAGTAAAGCCACCTGCGGTTGTTTCTCAGCTGCGTTGTTGGGAAGCGAGCTATGCGGGCCAGCTGTGCACTCCCGGTATCCTGCTCTGTAAAATGCGGGACTTGATTTTGATATCCAGGATCTCTGCAGCCCCTCATTTGCTCTATTTCCAGATGGTAGTAATTGGACAGGCGATGCTGAAGCTGAGTTAAGATGGGACTGACACACCTATGAGAAACTAAACCTCGGCAAACAGACCGAAGGGCGGGGAAGAGTTTGGACCGCCAGGCTGGTTTTGGAGGGAAGGAGTCCACAGCGGCTTCGAAAAGGCATGGTATTGGTCCAGGTGATCTGGATGGGATGTGGTGGCAGACGCAAGGTGTAGGGGCGCTCGCTCCAGCTCTCAAAACTGACCCGCCCCCTTTCCAGCAAATCATAGCTTTCCTCCCCATAATGCCCAGCAGCCACTGCCAAACCCCACACTGCAACCGAACTCTACAGAACTCCGCCTCTCCAACCGCCCAGCACAAATCCCCATTCTTAATTGGCTTTTGAAACTGTCACTCAGAGAGTTCTCGTCTCTGTTGGCTGTTCCCTACCTATCCTCTTCTTTCCCGTGCGATCTCGTCCCCTTTAGGCATCACCCCAACCCCAGGCCCATTTCTTTTCTTGGATTGGGTGGCTGGAACGCCACTTTCCGCGGTACCAAGATGTGATTGGCTGTGTGAAGCGGGCCTCGCGCAGTTACCAGGCAGCGGGCTAGACTGAGGCTAGTTACCACGTCAGTGAGCTGACAGGGAAGGTATCCGGCTTTTACCGGCGGTCCCGGCTAACTCCTGCTGCCGGCCGTGTGGTCCCACGCCGACTTCGACCTCCACCTGCAGAGTGCAGGCTCCTTCCCCTTTCCCATCTGCCGCCAGAACCGGGAGAACCACTCGGAGACGCCTCCGGGAAGCCGGACTAGACATGAGCAGCGGCTGCGGGTCCTGGGACTAGGCCCCGCCATTTTGGATCCGCTGACAGGTCAGCGAAGTCTCTTCCCCGGAGTTCCCGTGTCGCGAAGGCCTCTCTGACGGCACGATAAGGAATACGGGGCAAGGGCCTTGACGTTAGGAGAGCCAGGGTGGGTTAAGGACTAATGGGGCAAGAAGAAGGCGCGGCAGGGGTTGTGGGAGGGAACTGGGAAGCATGCAGGGGGCAAAGGTCAGGACCCTGCCCCGGGACAGGCGATTGCAGCCCAGACATTGAATCCTTTGCGGATGCCCGAATTCTTTCAGCTTTCCTCCTAAGCCTTCCGCTCATGTATTCTGGAGCTTTCTGTACGTTCGTAAAGAGTCCAGTCCCTCAAAGCTGAAAGTCATCTAAGCGGCATGTTTTAAGAGTTGGGTTTTAGACCTTAGGTGGCGCCTCTCGGGAGCTGCTGGGTAAAGGTTTTGTCGGTGCACCTGAGTCGCTTCAGGCATGCTGGATGGAGAAACCTGTAAGACCCAGACTCAGGTGGACAGACACGTGTGGCGGGCTTCCTGCCCACTGCCCAGCAGCCTGGGCATTTGAGCCAGGAGAGAGGTCCCTCCTGCAGGCTGATTCACCTTCTGGGCCCGTTTCTTCTCTTATTCACTCTTCTACAGGTTTTTTCTTCTGGCATATGCTTGGGCTGGCACATCCCCTGGAGATTTGCTCATCACTTGACCCAAGCAGGTGGTTGAGTCGCTGGGAAACCTGTCTGTTAGGTTACACTTGTCCAAGAGCAGAGACGGGTTCGGAGTCTGGCAAAGTTTAGTGCTCTTAGCCCCTTATTGATGGTGGGTGAAAGCGAGTTATGACAGAGGCACCATGACTTGGGGGAGGGACAGGGCAGCAGCACCAGAGAGGGTCTCTAAGGGCAAAAGGATGTTCATGTGTCATTTGAGAAAAGGCTGTGTTGTGAAGCTATAACAGTTCTTCAGGAGTGAAGCATGCTTTTAGGAATGGTGTGTAGCATAGATCTTGCTTTTGAGTACACAGCAGGGAAGTCCAGGTACCCTTCATCCAGGTACAGAAGGCCTGGGGGAGATAGAAGAGAAAGGGTGGGCTTTGGACCCACTCGGTTTATGCATGTGTGGGTGTTGGCTTGTGGGGAGCCTGTGATAGGGTTCAACACAGGCTCGGCCTGTTGTCTTTCAGCGTGTTTTTGTTCCTGAGGATTACCTGCCCATAGGATTAGTCTTAGTGTGTGATCAGGACTTGGGGTTGGCCTCTGGCCCTGGCAGGCAGAAAGGCATTTTCACTGTTGTGTGGAGAGATTGTGCTGTTAGGAAAACTGCTTACTTGGGATCTTGAAATGACTGAACTCAGGTTGTTCTTACCTAAGTCCCTTTGCCCTGGGGAATCGTGTGTGTGTGTGTGTGTGTGTGTGTGTGTGTGTGTAATGCAGTTTACATTTATCTATTTAAAAGAAATAAGATGGAGTGGTATGGAAAACTATTCACCTTTATTGTAACTGGCTAATGTAAGTTGTGGAACTTTCAAGGAGTAGTTGAAAGTGGCAGACAGAATGACACAGCTGAGGAACTGTGCGGTTTGATGGGTCTACTTGGGTCACGTGGGCCACTGCCCTGCTGAGTGGATGTGCTCTGCTCCCAGGCAGGCTGATCTCTGGGTGCATAGAGTGAGCAGTCCAACCTTTTTCCGCAAGTGACTAAAAGAACTATCAGATGTCCTCCCTTGTTTAATTAAAAAGTCCTGTTCTGGATAGAATTCATTCTAGAATGGAATGATTTTTCCAGATAGAAATAATTTTAACCTCCGCCCACAACCCAGAAATTTGTTCTTCAAGACTTGTATTTGAGCTTCTTAAGAAAATTTTTTTAGTGTGAAAAGTATGAAGATGTATTCATATATAATACTTGTACATGTTCATTGGGTGCTGTGCAAATCTTAACACATGTATACAATGTAAACTGGTCACACCTGGAAAGTTGCATCTTATTGTTCTGTGTTTTCCTTCTGTTTTAGAGCCTGTCAGTTCCTGTCTTCTAGGTCCTTACACAGGAGTTGGTGCTCTGTTGTGAGCCGTGGTCAGCCCTCTGAGCTGTGGAACACCAGGACCTATTCTGTGTTTTGGTCTTTCCCAACCTCCACCGCCTACCATCTTTTTAATGGTGACTGTAGAGACAGTCTTAACAGTGGCATTTGTTGGCTCCACAGGGTCTCAGGTTGTAGACACATCTCTTCCAAAGTTGGGCACCAACCCTGGAGTGAACTCAAAAATCTCAGAGTTCACTGCTGTTTGGTCTGTATCTGAGGTTAGGATGACTTCCACTTTTAGATAATCACTTCATTGATGGGATACTGAGAGTGCCAGCTGTGGATAGCTGGAGAGGAAGAAAGCACAGTTCTTGCCTTTGAGGTGGCTCGCTGTGTTTGTGGTGCACTAACTAGAAGTGCCATCCTGGCCTTTGGATCATACTACTTCAAATTCATTGACCACACTTGATCCCTGTGGTTCAGTGTGACTGAGTAGAATGGTTCTGCTGTTAGGGTTACAGGGGGTTGAGGTGAAGAGAAAAGGAGAAGTTCATTTCACCCCAGGTAGTCATGTAAATGTAATGGGTTGTTCTTCAGCTTCTGGTATTTCTCTTTTTTTATTTTTTAGTGTGATCAACTATAGTTTAGTTGAATGAAAATGTAAGAGTGATGTGCTGATATGGAGCCCCAGTGGCAGCGGAAGTGATTATGGAAGTAATGACCTGTTTCTGTAGTAGTGAAAGTGATCCTAGAAGCAGTAATAGCATAAAGAATCATGGCAGTGTGATGGCAAAGTAATGAGCCAGGAGTTTGCAAGTTCAAATGCTTAAGTGTCCCAGGAAAGTAATGTTGTGAAGTGAATTAAGCAGGAATGGGGAACAGTAGTTTACTGAGGAACCTGTGCCCTTATTTAAAGGAGGCAGCTGCTACTTATTAAACAGATTGCTACCATTCAGAGAGTGGACACAGCCTGGCCAGACTTCCTATTTTTTACAAGCTGGAAATCTAGATCATTGTGTCTTTTAATTACTGACTGCGAGTTAAGTTTTTTTTTTTTTTTTTTTTTTTTTGTCAAACTGTTTTTTTTTTAAGAGATTTATTTGTCTTTACTGGAAAGTCAGATTTACAGAGAGAAGGACAGACAGAAAGATCTTCCATTGGTTGATTCACTCCCCAGGTGGCTGCAATGGCTGGAGCTGCACTGATCTGAAGCCAGGAGCCAGGAGTCATGATTTTTTTCTGGGCCTCCCACACAGGTGCAGGGTCTTAAGGTTTTGGGCCTTCCTTGACTGGTTTCCCAGGCCACAAGCATGAGCTGAATCAGAAGTGGAGCAGCCGGGACATGAGCCGATGTCCATGTGGAATCCTGGTGGTTGCAAGAAAAGGATTTAGCCACTGAGCCATTGCATTGGGCCCTTTTTGTTAAACTTTGTGTAGACCAAAAAAAGTGTGTGTTCTGGCTTCTGCCCAGTGGCCAATGAATGATACTGCCTGATACGCAAGATGGGCAGGCCTTAAGAGGTGCTATTACTGATATTCTGTATGGGAAATCACACAGACTTCTTTCTTTGTCCTGTTTTGCTGTCATTCTTACACGTGTTGTGGCTTGAATGATTAAAATATGAGAGAGATACTTTGTTCTAATTTCATCTCCAGTCTGATAGAGGGCACATCTTTGTACCTCACCCAGTGGTTTTGCCTGGCATGCAGAATTGAGGTAGTCAGCTGCTCAGGACGGGGGAGGTGGCATGGCAGGGCTTAGCAGGACTGGTCACTTGATGAACGGGTCTGGAAGGATTTTCTAACCCTGATCAGTGAGGGCACCAACTTTTTTCCTAGTTTGACTTTATTTTGCTTCCACCCTTTGAGTAAATTTCTTGAGTCCACTAGATTGTTCACTGGTTCAATTATTCACCCAGAACTATGCTGTATTCCTTGGATGGCTCTAGAAGTGTTGTAAGCTCTGTCTCTCTGGTACTTCTTGGGGCTATTAATGAAATTGAGCATGGATAGCCATTGGAAAGGTCTAATGAGGGTCATTCAGCTCCCTGCTACCGTCTAGCCTCTCAGAAAGCCTGTCAGGATTATCTTGGTATAGGTCTGTGCTGTACTAGGGTGTTATGAAAAAGAACACCAAGGGGTCTTTGCAGTTGGAGAATCTAGTTGCTAATTGGGTAAGGACAACTTGTAGAAGGAGAAACTTAGCATAGGATCTAGAGTGACTGAGTTCAGTTGCTCCTCCCTAATATTCTACACCCTCCAGAAGCCTGTGTGTGTGTGTGTGAGACAGACAGAAGAGAAATGGGAGGAGGAAGGATGGGCCTTACAGTGTGCATTGATTGGGTTAAAATACACATACATGCATTGATATCCTAATAACAGCTCTATTTAATCTTATCCTGATTTATAATTAAACAATAACTTTTTAGAACAAATGACAGCATACACATATCTGAAGACTTGATACTTACATAAAGAATCATATTATTTCACAGAAGAAATGGGAGTTCAAGTAGCACCTGAAGAAACCTCAGCATGGGGGGAGGCCTTGTGCAGTGGATTAAACCACTGCTTGTGATGTGCATGTGCTATATTGGAGTGATTGGAATGCTTGGGATTGGGTCTCACCTAAAGTCCAGCTTCCTGCTAATCCTCCTGGGAGTCAGAATATGGTAACTCAAGTACTTGAGTTCCTTCCTGCCATCCCCCCCCCCCCCCGCCCTTGGCAAAATGTAGACAGAGTTCCTGGCTCCTGGCTTTGATCTGGCCTTGCCCTGGCTGTGGGGAGAGTTTCCCTGCTTCCTCCTCTGCTCTCTTCCTCCCTGTCTCTCTCCTTCCTCATGCTCCCTCTCCCCCTCTCTTCTCCTTCTCTCCTTCTCTACTCCACTCCCTTTCTCTCTCCCTCCCTCTCTTCATCCCTCTGTCACTTTTTTTTTAAAGATTTATTTTTTTTTTTATTACAAAGTCAGATATACAGAGAGAGGAGGAGAGACAGGAAGATCTTCCGTCCGATGATTCACTCCCCAAGTGGGCCGCAACGGGCTGGTACGCGCCGATCCGAAGCCGGGAACCTGGAACCTCCTCCGGGTCTCCCACACGGGTGCAGGGTCCCAAAGCCTTGGGCCGTCCTCGACTGCTTTCCCAGGCCACAAGCAGGGAGCTGGATGGGAAGTGGAGCTGCTGGGATTAGAACCGGCGCGCACATGGGATCCCGGGAGTCCAAGGCGAGGACTTTAGCCGCTAGGCCACGCCGCTGGGCCCCCTCTGTCACTTTTTTAAAAGATAAATGTGATAATGTGTAATAGTTTGGTGGGTAAATGTGGGTTATTTTCATGACACAGTGACCTATTAATTGGAAAATTGAAAATTTCTGGGATAAAAGCAAATAGGAGACATAGAAGGTTTGGTTGGCTGTTTTTTGATTTATTTTTATTGGAAAGGCAGATTTACAGAGAAGGAGAGACAGAGAGAAACATTGTCCATCTGCTGGTTCACTCCCTAAATGGCTGTATGGCTGGAGCTGAGCCTATTGGAAGCCAGGAGCTAGAAGTTAGAGTTTTGAGCTTTTTCTAAGTCTTCCAAACAGGTGCAGGGTCCCAAGGCTTTGGGCCATCCTCCACTGCTTTCCCAAGCCATCAGCAGAGAGCTGGATAGGAAGTGGAGCAGCCAGTACAAGGACCAGTTCCCATATGAAATGCCAGCACTAGCAAGTGGACAGTTAGCCAGTTGAGCCATTATGCTGGCTGCCTCCCCACTCCTGACCCGACTGTGGCCATTTTGGGAATGAACAAGTGTATAGAAGATCTCTGTTTCTCTGTAACTCTGCCTTTCCAATAAAATGTCACAGAAAATTCCTAGGTACTGTGTTACATGCTTTACAGGAGATATTATCATTTATGTTATATTAGAGAACTGTAAGCTGTGACCCAAAGGGATACTAAGTAACTTGGCTTGTTCATGTAACAGTATGTATCAGAGCTCGGTTCTGTTTGGACTGAAGGCTGTTCTTGTGGTTATTGTGTTTTTTGACTCCTTCATTGACTTTTGGATAGAGTGAATAAGGGTTTATTTACCAGGCAGACAGTGGTACACTTTCAAAACACAAAGGAAACAGCATTCACAAAGGCGAAGAGGTAGCAAAGACCATGCTTTCAAAAAGGAGTTTCATACAAAGAATATTTATAACATACGGAATACCAGTGCTCCAACCCACCTTAAAAAAACAAAACAGAACATAGGTGTGGGCATTGTGGTGTAAATTCACCACATGTACTTCAGGCATCCCATATGGGTGCTGGTTCGTGTCCCAGTTGCTCCACTTCCTGTCCAGCTTCCTGCTAATGATCTGGGGAAAGCAGTAGAAAATGGTCCAAGTGCTTGGGCCCTGCCATCCATGTGGAGAGACCCAGATGAAAGCTCTGGTTTTTGGCTTTGGGTGGGTCCACCTTGGCTGTTGTGGCATTTTGGGAAGTGAATTAGTGGATGGAAGATCTCTTTCTCTGACTGTTGTGGCAATTTGGGGAATGAACCAGTGGATGGAAGAGAGTGGATCAATCTCTCTAGTTCTGATTTTCAGATAATTAAAAACCAGGCTGTAGGAGCACGTTCCTTTCCCTCTCAGCCCCCAAACTGGCTCCTGCCACTTGTCAAAATTGTGAATTTGTTGGAGTGTAGTGCTAGAAGTAGAATTGCCAAGATACAGCCTCTCAAGCTCTTTGATTTTTAATGGTAATGCCAAATTGTTATCCAAACTGATTATTTAGCTTAGATAATTTCCAGTTACTTGATCTCCATTTTTACCAACGCTTAGTATTGTCAGATTGAAAAGTTTTGCTGTTTTGGGGATATAAAATGGTATCATTTTATTTTATTGTAGTCCTTTGTTTAGATTTATTTATTTTTATTAGAAAGTCATGTATACAGAGAGGAGGAGAGACAGAAAGATCTTCCATCCACTGGTTCACTCCCCAAGTAGGCACAACAGCTGGAACTGAACTGATCCAAAACAGGAGCCAGGAGCTTCTTCTCGGTTTCCCATGCAGTTGCAGGGCCTGAAGGTTTCATGCCGTCCTCAGCTGCTTTCCCAGGCCACAAGCAGGGAGCTGGATGGGAAGTGGGGTGGCTGGGACATGAATTGGTGCCCATATGGGATCCTGGTATATGTAAGGCAAGAACTTTAGCTGCTAGGGTAATGCGCCTGGCCCATGTAATAGTCCTGACGAATGAAACTAGTAATTTAAAGATTTATTTATTTTTATTACAAAGTCAGATATACAGAGAGGAGGAGAGATAGAAAGATCTTCCGTCCGATGATTCACTCCCCAAGTGAGCGCAGCGGCCAGTTTTGTGCCAATTCGAAGCCAGGAGCCAGGAACTTCTTCTGGGTCTCCCACGTGGGTGCAGGGTCCCAAAGCTTTGGGCCATCCTTGACTGCTTTCCCAGGCTACAAGCAGGGAGCTGGATGGGAAGTGGAGCTGCCGGAATTAGAACCGGCGCCCATATGTGATCCTGGGGCGCATTCAAGGCGATGACTTTAGCAGCTAGGTCATGCCGCCGGGCCCGAAACTAGTAATTTAATAAAGTTATTTGCTGTTTATATTTTGTCTGTGAAATTCCTATTTTATTCAGTTCTTGCTAATTTGGCAAAGGAGTTGTATATCTATTTTACAGTTTTTAAGTTATTAGATATGATGGATATTTCTCCTTTTTGGTTATATGTGTTATAAGTGCTTTCTACCATTTGACTTTTTTATGGCATTATATGGACAAACGTGTTAGTTTTAATGTGGTTGAATTCCTCAACTTTTATTTTAGGGATTGTGCTGCTTATTTCCCATTCATGTGCTTTTTCCCCAGGAAGCTAGGCGCTTCTTTTGGGTCTCCCATATGGGTGCAGGGGCCAAAGACTTGGGCCATCTTTTGTGTTCCAAATGCATTTGTATGGAACTGGGTTGGACATAGGGCATTTGGGATTTGAATTGGCGCCCGTGTGGAATGCTGGCATGGCAACAAACAAACCTGCTCTGCTGCCTTACTGGCCCTGCTTGTATTTCTGATGCAAGATAAACCTTCAGTTTTTTTGCTACCCTATTTCTGTGGGATCTGTGTAGGCCTTGGTGACCTGTGACAAGGGATTCTCAGCCCCTGGCTGCCGTGTAGCAAGAGGCCAGTCAAGTCAGAGCTTACCTGAAGCTGAAGGACACATTCCCCTGGGTCAGCCCTGGGTGAGCAGGCAGGTGCACTCAGAAGGCTACCAAGGGGATTAGGTAACTCTGCAGAAGCCTGGAAAAAGGATAGGTCCTTAAAGACGGAGAAACGGGGGAGTAAGCTTTTCGATCTGCTGGTTTACTCCCCAACTGGATACAGCAACTCAGTCTCAATTAGGCTGAAGACAGGAGCCAACAACTGAGTCTCCCACATGGGTAGCAGAAGCCCAGGTACAAGTAAACTGAGCCATCTGCTGCTGCCTTCACAGGTGCACTAGCACAAAGCTGGATCGGAAGCAGAATGGCTGGGACTTGAGCTGGCTCTCTGATATAGGCTGCTGGTGTTGCAAACAGTGGCTTCACTGGCTGGACCATAGCTTCAGCCCCTGACTGTTTCTTTTTCATTAGGAAGCGTAAGACTTTTTTTTTTTTTTGCTTAGAGCTCTGCAGTATTAGAAAGTTGTTAGACCTCAGTCCTGCTGTCACTTTGGTTTGCAGTTTGTGGTGTGTTATTGTTGGTGGTGGTTTTGTTTTACTTGTTGCTGTACTATTTCAGTTAGGTATGTTTTCTCTCATTCTTCCAGTTCTCTAAAAGACACCTTAAGTATTTAAAAAAAAATTTTTTTTTGAAAATCAGAGCTGCAAAGAGAGAGAGAGATAGGGATCTTTTCTTTTCTTTCCTTCTCTCTCTTTTTTTTTTTTTTTTTTCCTGATTTATTCTCCAAATGGCTGCAGTGGCCAGAGCTAGGCTGATGCAAAGCCAGAAGTCAGAAGCCAGGAGCTTCTTCCAGATCTGCCACATGCGTGCAGGGACCCGATGATTTGGGATGTCTTATGCTGCTGTCCTAGGCACATAGCAGCTGAGAGTCAAACCAGCTTCCCATATGGGATGCCGATGCTGCAGGTGGTGGCTTTACCTGCTATCCATGGCACTGGTTCATATCTACCTATAAATTGTTAGTGATCTGTCTATTTACAAGCTTTATTTATTTAAAAGGCAGAGTGACAGAGTGAAGAGAGACAGAGAGGGAAAGAAATCTTCTGTCCTCTGGTTCACTTCCTCAGTGGCTGAACCTAGGAGCCTGGAACTCTGTTTCCTCTGTGGATAACAGAGACCCAACTACTTGAGCCATCTGGTGCTGCCTTCACGGGCACATCAGTAGGGAGCTGAATTGGAAATGGAGCAGCTGGGACTCTGACGGCACCCATATGGGGTACGCCATCATAGGCAGTGGCTTAACCTGCTGCATAACAGTGCCAGCCCAGTACATTGTTGTTCTTTCTAGAGTCTCCTTCTTGTCCCTAGAATGTGTGTGTGTGTAAGATTTATTTATTTTTATTGGAAAGGCAGGTATAAGAGAGGAGAGACAGAGAGGAAGATCCTCTGTCCAATGATTTACTCTCTAAGTGACCACAATGGCCAGAGTTGAGCCGATCCAAAGGCAGGAGCGAGGAGCTGCTTCTGGACCTCCCACACAGGTGCAGGGTCTTGAGGCTTTGGGCCTTCCTTGACTGGTTTCCCAGGCCACAAGCATAGAGCTGGATGAGAAGTGGAGCAGCCAGGACACCTGGTGATAATATCGGATTGCAACACATGGAAGGTGAGGATTTTAGCCACTAGGCTACTGCGCTGGGCCCAACCTCAAGTATTTTTTATGAAAGATTATTTGAAAGTTAGAGTGACAGAGAAGGAAAGACAAAAATCTCCGCTAGTTCACTACCTAACTGCCGGTAATAGCCAAGACTGTCTGTTTCTCCCAATGGCCAGCAAGAATCCAAGCTCTTGGGCCATCTTGTGCTGCCTTCCCAGTCATGTCTGGAGAAAGCTGCATTGGAAGTGAAGCAGCCAGGAGTTAACCAGGCTCCAGTGCAAGATGCCAGGTGTTGCAAGCGGTGGCCCAATTTGCTGTGCAATAAAGCCAGCTTTCACGCCTCATTTTGAATTTATCTTCTATTCTCAATTCTGTCTTCGTTAGAGGTCATTGTGTATATTGTCATCATGGAGCCTTGTCAGCAGTGGGTATTTGTGTGCTTTAGATTGTTGTAGTCCTAGAATTTTAATAATGTAGATGATCTTTGTCTTCTGAGATAAGCTAGTGACTTCTTTAAATTGTCCCTAACGGGGCCTGGCAGCGTGGTCTAGCGGCAAAGGTCCTTACCTTGAACGCGCTGGGATCCCATATGGGCGCCGGTTCTAGTCACGACAGCTCCACTTCCCATCCAGCTCCCTGCTTGTGGCCTGGGAAAGCAGTTGAGGACGGCCCAATGCATTGGGACACTGCACCCGTGTGGGAGACCCGGAAGAGGTTCCAGGTTCCCAGCTTAGGATCGGCTCGAACCGGCCCGTTGCAGCTCACTTAGGGAGTGAATCATCGGACGGAAGATCTTCCTCTCTGTCTCTCCTCCTCTGTGTATATCTGGCTGTAATAAAATGAATAAATCTTTAAAAAATAAAATAAAATAAATAAATTTTTATTACAAAGTCAGATATACACAGAGGAGGAGAGACAGAGAGGAAGATGTTCCCTCCGATGATTCACTCCCCAAGAGAGCCACAACGGCTGGTGCTGCGCCGATCCAAAGCCAAGAACCAGGAACCTCCTCCAGGTCTCCCACACGGGTGCAGGGTCCCAAAGCTTTGGGCCATCCTCGACTGCTTTCCCAGGCCACAAGCAGGGAGCTGGATGGGAAGTGGAGCTGCCGGGATTAGAACCGGCACCCATATGGGATCCCGGGGCATTTAAGGCGAGGACTTTAGCAGCTAGGCCACACCGCCGGGCCCCAATAAAAATTTATTTAAAAAAAAAAAATAAATTGTCGCTAATGTAAATGTTGCCTCTATCGAATTCCTTTGTACATTGGAAGTATTGAGGGTCTGAATAAAATTGTGCAAGTCTTTTTTGCTTTCTTGTTTTGTTTTTGTCTTTGTACTAGTGGTTTTTCAGAAATTGAGATAGTTGTACTGTGCATTTTTTTTCTTAAAAATCTGTTTGTTAGATCCTTCTATACTGTGTTAATGCCTCACAGGAAGAGATTATATTTTGTATCATTTCTTATTTATGTTTAATTGTATTGATAGTGCAGCAATACAATCCCTTTATAAAAATTAAAATGTTACAGGCAGATTTCCTCTGATTACATCCTGCCTTCCTAGCACCTTTTCTGGAGACATTAATCATTCTAAGTTTGGGTTTATCTGCATAGACTTTTGTGGTGTTTCATTTTGGTCAAGATTTATTTTACTTGTTTGAAAGAGTTATAGAGAGAGCAAAGGAAAGACAAAGAGATTTTATCTACTGATTCATTTTCCAAATAGCTGGAATAGCCAGGGGGATGTGCTGAGCCAAAGCCAGGAGCCAGGAGCTTCATCTGGATCTGCTATGTAAGTGCAGGGGCCCAAGTTCTTGGGGTGTCCAGGTGTATTAGCAGGGAGTTGGGTTGGAAGAGGAGCATCTGGGACTTGAATCAGCACACATATAGGGTGCTGGTGCTGCAGGTAGCAGCTTAACTGGCCTTGCAACATGTCTAGCCTCTATCCAGACCTTTTATTTATTTAGTTTAAAGATTTAGTCATCTTTACTTGAAAGGCAGATTGTCTGTCTCTCTCTCTCTCCTTCTCTCTGTACAGACAGACAGACAGAGAAAGCAAGAAAGCTCTTCTATTTACTGGTTCAGTCACCAAAAGATTGCAACAACCAGAGCAGAGGCTCTCTGAAGTTGGAGCCAGGAGCATCTTCTGAGTCTCCAACATGGGTGCAGGGTCCCAAGGCTTTGGGCCGTCCTCCTCTGTCTTCCCAGGCCACAAGCAACCAGAACACAAACTGCTGCCCATATGGGATGCTGATGCCACAATGCAGAGGGTTAGCCTGCTGCACTACCACACCAGACACTGGACCTTAATTTTTTTTTTAAAGATTTATTTATTTTTATTGGAAAGGCAGATACACAGGAGGAGGAGAGACAGAGAGAAAGATCTTCCGTCCTGTGATTCACTCCCCAAGTGACCGCAACAGCCAGTGCTGCGCTGATCCAAAGCCAGGAGCCAGGAACTTCCCTCCAGGTCTCTCACACGGTGCAGGGTCCCAAAGCATTGGGCCGTCCTCGACTGCTTCCCCAGAACACAAGCAGGGAGCTGGATGGGAAGTGGAGTTGCTGGGATTAGAACTGGCGCCCATATGGGATCCCAGTATGTTCAAGGCGAGGACCTTAGACATTATGCTATCGCGCCGGGCCCCTGGACCTTTATTTTGTATCTTCATATCTATAAATGTGTCCATCAAAAGATTTTAGCTTTGCAACATGAATGATTCATAAATATAATATCTCAAGGGAACATATATTACATAGAGAGAAGCACAGACAGAGATATTCCATCTGCTGATTCATGGCTGTAGTGGTTGGAGCTGGTCCCATCCAAAACTAGGACTAGAACTTTTTCCAAGTTTTCCACATGGTTTCAGGGGCCTAAGAACTTGGATTATTTTTTACTGCTTTCCCAGGTAATACGCAGGCAGATGGATGGGAAGCAGAGCAACCAGAACATGAACCGAAGCTCATGGGATGCTAGTTCTGCAGGTAGAGGATGAACACACTAAACTTTTTTTTTTTTTTTATTAAATACTGTTTATTCCATGGGAAGCTCGCTCTGTTCCCCCTCTCCCAGCTCAGTGGTTGGCAATCTGGAAAGAGGAGGTAAGCTTTCAGCATCCAAGCATTCCCGTGTGTAACAGAAGAAATGTATGACCACTAACAGCTGGGCTTTGGAATGAAGAAGAGAGACATCAAACCTGAAATAAAAACCCTTTCGTCTTGAAAGGAAACCGTTTAGTGGAACTGCAGCTGCTCAGGCTGGTGAAGGACAGAAAATTCAGATGTGACCCACCAGTACAAAAGAAAAAAAAATGGCTTAATCTTTTGGACAAGAGGAAGTTCTGGAGCTTAAATATAGACAGAACTATGGTCGGCTCGCACGCTTGTTGTTCAGGAGGCCCCCAAACCTCTGACCTCCCAGAAAGACACTGCAATGGTCCCACTATTCCATTTTGAAAATTTCCTTCAGTATGTGAGGAAAAACCCTTCACAAAGAGGGTCCAGATTTTAAGGAAAACCAAATAATAGATATATCAGGTCTGGCATGATGGCTTAAAGGGCTAAATCCTCACCAAACAAGCTCTGAGATCACATACGGGCTCCAGTTCATGTTCTGGCTGCTCCATTTCCCAAACAGCTCCCTGCCTGTGGCCTGGGAAAGCAAGAGAGGATGGTCCAGAGCCTTGGGACCCTGTGCCCACATGGGAGACCCGGAAGAAACTCCATGTTCCTGGCTTCAGATTGGCTCATTTTTAGCTGTTGTTGGCTTTTGGGGAGTGAACCAGTGGATGGAAGATCTTTATCTCTCCTTTTCTCTGTAAATCTTCCTTTCCAATAATAATAAATTAGTCTGCACTCATAGTTGTGTTCAGCTTCCCTTTTTCTTATATTTTTAAGTGATTATTTATTTGAAAGGCAGAGCTAGAGAGGGAAGAGAGATCTTTCATCCACTGGCTCACTCCAGTGGCTGCAGTGGTCACGCCAGACTGAAGCCAGGAGCCTGGCACTTGATGCAGGTCTTCCATGTGGGCAGGCAGGTACCCATACCCTTGAGCCAGCACCTGTCTCCTCCCCAGGAGCAGTGGAAGGGTGCTGGAGAGGCTGAGGAGCAGCCCTGCTTGGGTGTGGCACAGGTCGTAGCTTAACGGCTCCATACCAGGGCACGTACAGTTGGTGCCCGGGTTCAGCTTTGCTACTTGGTCTTTGTGGAGACGTGGATGTAGTGCCAAGAGTGGGGTGACTTTGGACAAACTGTAACACATTGGAGTTGAATCCCTCCTTGATACACACAACCAGACCACATGGTTCTGAGCAAAGAGGACTCCTAAATGTGTCTGGGGAGCCCCAGGTGTCCTAGCACACGTGCCCATTCAGCTTCACGGGAAATCGCACAGATCCATGCAGCGTCTTCATCCAGGGCCTTTCTCATTTGAGGCCAGTTACTTTCTGTCAGTCAGTGCCCATGGTGGAGAGCCAATTAGAAAGGCAAGACCACCATGAACACGTGACTTTCCTATGCAGCTGTGGTATGGAGGGCTGGCATTTGGGAGTCACAATAAGGCAGGCTGGATGCTACCATTCCCTAAAACCCAGTGACAGGCTGTAAAAATAATTCTTTTTCATTTGTAAAACTGCGAGAACACCATATCGAGAGTAAACCAGCACACACAGGAGACTCCAAAGGCTGGAAAAATATTTTTTGGAAATATTGTTTTACTGACCATAGGATGGAGTATCTGCATTTTAATATATATGTTTTAATCTCAATGTTGAATAACGTTCCAATTAATCTGGGGAGGGGCCAGGTCCCTTTTTCCTGCTTGGTCACACACCCTCTGAATGTGTACTACAAGGACAATTCTCTACATTCACCTGCTTAACTTCCACCTGCCAACTCCTGGGCCCCTCTGTGCACTAACGATCTTGTTTTGTTGCCGCTGTGGGTGCCACTTTGCTAAACTTGTATTTTACTTTGATCAAAGTGCACACACACACACACACACTCAGCTGCCCGCCCACCTACCCTCCCTGATTTAAGCATGGGTATGTGCTGGGGAATCAGATATTTACCAGACTTCCTTCTTAAATGTTTTTTTTACTAGGTTTGCCAGGATGGTGGATAAAAATATTTACATCATTCAAGGGGAGATTAACATTGTGGTTGGGGCCATCAAACGAAATGCCCGATGGAGCACCCATACACCACTGGTAAGTGGGGAATGGGCAGATAACCTGGTTAATGACATGTTGTAGAGGATCTGATACATGGTTAAAATAATCATCAAATTTTCAGTGATAATGAATAGCAGAAAATCAGAGTTGCTTTTGATATAAAAGCCTGCTATTTTGTTCCAATCAGACTGTCTTTTTTTCCTCTGGGACCCCAGAGATCACACCATTCTTTTAGATATTAAAACAAAAAATAGCTCTTTATTTGAAAGGCAGAATTAGAGAGAGGTCTCCCATCTGCTGGTTCCCTTCGCAAATGGACAGGGCATGGTTAGGCCAAATTCAGTAGCCTACCACTCCATCCTGGTGTCCCACAGAGGTATCCACAACCTAAGTACTTGGTTCATCTTCCACTGCGTTTTTGGGCACATTGGCAGGGAGATGGATTGGAGGTGGAACACAGGAACTAGTGTTCGTATGAGTTGCTGTGTTGCAAGTAACAGCTTAATCTGTTGTGTGGCAACACTGGTCTGTTTATATATTTTGTTTGCTTGCTTATTTTTGTGGGTAACCTAAGGTAGTACATGTAACTTCTATAGTCTGTCTGCAAATATCATAGAAATTCCATATCTTCTAATTCCATAGGGCTATATTTCACAGTTAAATTCATTTAAATTGGTTTAGTAGTTGCTATATTATCCAGTATAGCTTGATGATAGTTCACTTTGGGGAATTCAGCCAATCTTCCATATACAGAGAGCAGGCCATCTCTTGCCAGTTAGATAAGTAAGAAATTTACCTCTTATAAAATTAGCCACCTTTGTTGCATATGTATGTTTTTGATTTTTTTTTCATTCTATAGAACATTTTTATAAAGATAAGTTTGAAACTTCTAACATGGTGTGTTTGAAAATTTCTTATGTTTGTTATAAAAATTAAATTTATTTAGGAGTTAGGAATATCTTTGAAATGAATACACGTGATCACATAATGACTATGAAGTGGAAGAGGAGATAATACACACGTAGAGGACATGGCAAGCTCTGGTAGCTTGAGTTTCATAGTGATGGTGTAAGTTAGCACTTCATAATTCACTATGCTTAGTAAGTTCAGAGTATCTCTATGAAATAAGAGATGAAGGAACAGGAAAATATGCACCATGACTAACTCTCTTGTTGTCAGAGGAAAAATGTACTGGATTCTCTGGTGGATTCAGAGAAAGAGCCTTTGATTTATCCTTTATCTTCTTTTGGCCAAATGACATTTTTTTTAACCAATGTGTTCTCTAGGATGAAGAACGGGACCCTCTGCTGCATAGCTTCAGTCATCTCAAGGAGGTTCTAAACAGTATAGCAGGTAAGTCTTCATGTATAGGTAGGAAGCCTTAGCCTGGTGAAAAAAAAGTGTATTTTATTTAGGGGTCAGCAAACTTTCTGTAAAGGACCATAGAGTAAGTATTTTAGGTTTTGTTGGCCACATACAACTGTGAAAGTACTCAAAATTACCTTTATATCTCAGAAGCAGCCATTGATAATCCATAAATAAATGTGCAACATATATTAGGAAAAAAAAATCTGTAAGCCAATTCTGTGAATGTAGGTTTCCATGCTCTGGTGTACTTCATTGCTTGGAGTCTTCCTGATCTTTGAGTCTTCATGTCCTAATGATAATAACTTTTTATATGCATTTGTTTAGAATTTCTAAAGGCACATTGACATTTATTATCTTACTGAACTTGTATACAGTGCTGTGTGGGAGGGATGGTGGGTATTGTCTCCTTTTTAGGAAAGAAGATGAAGCCCAGAGATTTTTTAAAGTGATTTAGCTAAAGTTATGTGAGTTCTGAGAGGTGCAACGTCAGAAGTAGAATTCAGGCCTCTGATACTCAATTTATGCTTTTTCCTTGTAAGTATTGCTTCTTCTATACACATGATAGAGAGGTGCACCTGAAGTGGCTTATATGGTATGTAGATGTAGCATAGAAGGAAGAAAATCTCAATACTTCAAGGGACACATATTGGGAAAGCTTCAGACCTGTGTTCCTGTGTTGGCCATTGTTCTTACAGTGAATACCCATGGAAAGCATTCTGCCAGTGAAGAATTGCAGACCGTGATTAGTGTCTAGTAGTAGTCTAATTACACAAATAATAAGTAAAAATATTTCTTTCCTTCATGAGAAGTATGGAAGGAGATCTAGAGAAAGATTTTTTTTTTTTACTTTTCTAAACATAGCTGACGTTACCTCAAAATTCCCAACATGTTTTCATCAAAAGAGAAATTTCACTCCATTGAAAAATGTTAGTCACTAAGTGTCAAGACTAAGGGAGGTGATTTGATTATTGGTTGGTAGGCCTGATTTACTACTGGATGGCATGGTCTTATTTCATGGCCTGTTTTCTAAGTGGTTTGGCTGTTTATAGAACATTGGTTACTTGCCTAGATTTTTAGAAATTATTTTATGGACAAAACTTATATATTCCAAGTAGGAAGAATATCTGATGTGTGGATATTTACATTCCTTTTTGATAGATTAGGATTTAGAGTACTATCTATGGATAAAAAGAGGATGAATACATTAATATAATTAGAAATACTTGGTAACATTGTATATCCAGTTTAAGATTTTTGTTTTAAGTGGTGGGGAACACACCAAAGTGGCCTGGATCACCTGAAGTGACCTTGTAGGCCTTTTGAACTCTGCCAACCTTGAAGAGCTGACATGATGCTACTGTCTTGACAGCCGCGTTTCCTACCTGCCATCCCAACGTAGATCCCCCGTCTGCTTTCCCCATCTTGACACAGCCCAAGACTTTAGCTCGGAGACCATTCTTGTGATGAGTGACCCAGAGTAAGACTGGGGGGTTTCTAGACCATTGGATGTCTAATGCCCAATTTTCTTGGTCCTTTGGGTTAGGAATCCAGACAAATTATTTGCTGCTTGGAACTGATAAGATCAGAATGTACTGAGACAATATATTCTGTGGTACAGTGAACATAGCTGAGAGTTGCCAAGCTTTTCCCTGGAAAATGGGAAAGGTAGTGTTTTTGAGACCAACAGCTTTGGCAGATGTTAAAGTGGTTCTCAGTAGGGTTGCCCCATTATTTTTGGCTTTTAGCAGCCTACTTTACTGAGAAAGTGGGCCCCAAGTAGAGCATGTTATGGTCTTCAGATTGCTTCTGACTCCCCACATAGTGCTGGCTTCCAGGAGTCACTCCTGGATCAGCTGCCCCTGTGGTCCTGGACTCTGAAATCCATGACCAATTTTTTGTTTCTTTTACTGAAACAAACAGATATTTATCATTGGCAGTGTCAGGAGGACTGCTTTCCTAGAAGCCTGTTAATGGTAGGAAGCTGGGAAAGGGCTTTGAACTTGGAGAAACTGAAGCAACTCTGCTTGGGTTACATGGCTAGGTAAAATACAACATTAGATTGGAGCAGAAATGGCAGGAATTCTAGGTTTAACCAAATGATTTTGTGTCTTAGATGACCTATGGGCCAGACATTCCCCACCCCTGATTAGAACAATAGATTAATCATGCTAAATCTGAAAAGAGGGTTACACATGGAAGAAAAAGGATGCCCGAGTGAAGTTTGGGTGTTACTCTTTGAGTCAAGCTTTAACTTGTTGAGATTGGACTACTCTACTTATTTGGTCTTCAAGTCTTCTCAGGAATCATGTTACAAGATCATTCTAAAGAAGTTAAAGCTGATGCGGGTTTGCCAGGTCCTGAGATGGGAAATGGGAATGACTGCTGTTGGGTACAGAGTTTGTTTTGGGGGGTGGTCATAAAAATGTTTTGGAATTAGTTAGTAATGAAGATTGCACAACTCTGAACCTACAAGAAACCATTGAATTGTGTACCTTAACTTTATGGTTATGATTGTATCAGTTTTTAAGACTAAGCAGCAGAGGCTTCAAAAGTGATGGGTTTGCTTGTTTCTCAGGACTTGGAGTCATGGAGGGAGGCCCTGGCTGGTTTTGCTACTGGGCATGGACCCATTGCCCAGCACCGGCAGCAGAAGGCTCTGAACAGTGTCTTAGTCCAGTTTATTCTTTTATGTCTCTCTCATTAACTCAAGGAAGCACATGGCTTTTATATTTAAATTTATTCAAGCTGTAATCTTTGACATTTGAGTTAGCTTTTAGTACAGTTTTGCATTTATAGTAATATATATTATGTATTTTCTCTATCCCCAAAGAATCCATTTTAATCTTTTCCGGATGCAAATTTCAGGCTGTCTTGTCCCATCTCCCCTCTCTTGCTCTCTTTCCCCTCCCCCCATGGAGTGTGTTTGATCAGGTGTGGCATGAATATCCACTGTCAAGCTGCGCCCTTTATATTAGTCAATATTATCCTTTTCACCCCTCCCTGTCTGTCTGCCCCTTTGGGCTTTCCCAGTTGATTTATAATTTTGGAATTCTCATCGGAGTCTGTAATACAGTTTGTTCATTATTTAACCAAAACCTGTTTAATGAGCAGAGAGAGGCAATGTAAATGTTAAGCATGTTGCAGTGCTGTACCTTTGTGCTTCTCAAAGCTGGAGGGTAGTTAACTCTGTGCTGCCCGCAGGGCTGGGGTGTCCTGGCCTTAGGGGCAAGAGGGCCAGGGCCTTTTCTGTATACCTGCCAAGGCCTGCCATGGGCTTAGATTCCAAAGACAGAATTGCATTAATCCTTCCAGTCATCTGTGGGGTTCTAACATGCTGGAGTCATCTTCAGTTCCACAGCTAGACCCTGTGGTAAGAACTGTGGCATAGGAGGGGCCATGGACGGGAAAGCGAAATATCAAGATATTTGATTTTCGTTTTAGGTTTCATAAAAGTAGACAGTTTAAAAACCTATTTCTACTAGTCTTTGGTCTCTTTTTGCAGACTAGATTAATACTTGCAAGCCATGGTACTCTTTTTTTTTTTTTTTAAAGATTTATTCATTTTATTACAGCCAGATATACACAGAGGAGGAGAGACAGAGAGGAAGATCCTCCATCCGATGTTTCACTCCCCAAGTGAGCCGCAACGGGCCGATGAGCGCCGATCCGAAGCCGGGAACCTGGAACCTCTTCTGGGTCTCCCACATGGGTGCAGGGTCCCAAAGCCTTGGGCTGTCCTCGACTGCTTTCCCAGGCCACAAGCAGGAAGCTGGATGGGAAGTGGAGCTGCCGGAATTAGAACCGGCGCCCATATGGGATCCCGGGGCTTTTAAGGCCAGGACTTTTAGCCGCTAGGCCACGCCGCCGGGCCCAAGCCATGGTACTCTTTACCCATCATAGCTTTCTGGAAAGAACTCTCCAGCAGTTGTAACTTGTAGTGTTCATGGTCATTTGCCTCTGGGACTGCTTTAGTCCTTAGTTTTTAAGTTTAGATCATTAAAAAGAAATTCTTCCCAGAAAGTTTTTGGTTTGAAGCAGAAAGAGAGGAACGATCTAAAAGTACCCCAGCTGTGACTTCGGGGCCAGGGTTTGAAGGCTACTTCTTGTGAGGATGCACGTATCCTGTGTTTGTGTGTGGGGAGTGGCGGTTAAGTTTGCCTTTAGTGACTTAGTTCTAGCACTTTTTTGTTCGAAGGACCTAGTGTGGTCATTTTGATTAATTGAATTGAGGGTGCTTGGTGTAAGAGTAATGTGGCCTTGAGGTCCAGTATAAACGCATGCATTAATATGGAATTGCTCTTGTATCCTGAACCTTTTATTATGCCACTCTCCTTGGAATTCCTCTGGGCCTAGGTTGCTGAATTGCTTCTAATCAATATTTGTTGAGTATCTACTATATATCAGGTATTTTCCTTTCCATAGGCACATAGGCATCAACAAAATATATAACAAATGAACAAAAACCAGCCGAACTTCTACCTTGAGTGCCACTGATTTTGTAACAGTGGTGACTCTAGCTGACCATTCCAAAGCTAAATTTTGTAGCCTCTATTCTGTGCCATGTGGTACCTGTTTCTTTCATTTTCATTTTAAATTTTAATTTAATGTTTTACTCGGGGTTGGGTTGGTTCAGTGCCAGGAGGCAGGAGCTTTTTCTGAGTCTCCCACATGGTCTGAGTACTTGGGCTATCTTCTGTTGCTTTTGTCAGGCCATTAGCAGGGAACTGGATTGAAATGGAGCATGCGGAACACATGTGCCAGTGTGGGATGTCAGCATTGCAGGCAGCCATTTTGCCTCTTGTGCCACAAGGTACCCTCTCCTTTTTTTTTTTGTAAAGGCTTATTTTTTATTTATTTAAAAGCCAGAACAGAGGGAGAGACAGAAATTAATTTTTTTTCAATTTTACTTTTTATTTGAAAAGCAGGGTTACAGGGAGAGAAAGAGAGACAGAGATCTTCCGTTCACTGGTTCACTCCACAGATAGCTGCACCAGTTGGGCTGAGCTGGTTCAAAGCCAGGAGCCATGAGGTCTTCTGGGTCTCTTATTTGCGTGCAGGAGCCCAAGACCTTGGCCATCCCCTGCTACTTTCTCAGGCTGTTAGCATGAAGCTGGATTGAAAAAGTGAGGCAGCCTGGACTCAAACCAGCATCCCTGGCACTACAGGTGGTGGATTGGTTTGCTGTGCCACAGTGCTGGCCCAGGGAGAGAGAGAGGTCTTCCATGTAGTGGTTCATTCTCTAAATGGCCACAGTGGCTGCTAGCAGCCTGGAATTCCAATCTCACTGAGCCATGTGGGTGGCAGAAATCCAAGTACTTGGGCCATTTTCCACTGTTGTCTTAGGCACACTATCAGGGAACTGAATTGAAAGTAGAACATCTGGGACTTGAATCACCCCTCTGATATTCTGAGATACTGGTGTTACAGGAAGTGACTTAATCCACTGTGCCACACATTGACCCCTATATTATCCCCACTAATAATGGGATGGATCACACTGAGAACCGCTTGCTGTTATCTCTTAAAACGTTTATTTATATATGTATTTACTTATAGAGATAGAGCAAGAGAGAAAAAAAGAAATTGAAATTCTGTCCCTTGGTTCACTCCTTGTATACCTGCTGTTATGGTCCTGGAGCTGGGAAATGGGAACTGAATCCCGTATGAGTCGTAGGAACTCAACTGCTTAAGCAATCACCATTGCCTCCCAGGGTCTGCATTAGCAGGAAGCTGGATCAGGTGCTAGAGCAGAGTGTAAAATACAGGAACTTGGATGTGGGATGTGGGCATCTGAACGGGTATTTTTTTTTAAGATTTATTTATTTTTATTGGAAACGCAGATTTACAGAGAGAAGGAGAGACAGGGAAAGTTCTTTCGTCTGCTGGTTTACTCCACAAATAGACACTATGGCTAGAGCTTAACTTATCAGAAGCCAAGAGCTGGGAGCTTCTCCCATGTCGGTGCAGGACCCAGGCCTTCCTCCACTCCTTTCCCATGCCGTAAGCAGAAAGGGATGGGAAGTGAAGCAGCCAGAATACAAACTGGCACCCTTATGGGATCTTGGTATTTGCAAGGGGAGGATTAGCCAATTGAGCCATCACACCAGGCCTCCTAACTGTCATCTTTTTGGTTTTTTTTGAAGATTTATTTATTTTTATTACAAAGTCAGATACACAGAGAGGAGGAAAGACAGGAAGATGCCCCGTCCGATGATTCACTCCCCAAGTGACTGCAACAGTCAGTGCTGTGCTGATCCGAATCCAGGAGTCAGGAACTTCTTCAAGGTCTCCCACGCGGGTGCAGGGTCCCAAAGCCTTGGGCCGTCCTCGACTGCTTTCCCAGGCCACAAGCAGGGAGCTGGGTGGGAAGCGGGGCTGCCGGGATTAGAACTGGCGCCCATATGGGATCCTAGCATGTTCAAGGCGAGGACTTTAGCCGCTAGACCATCTCTCTGGGACCCTAGCTGTCATCTTAACTGCTAGGTGAAATGGCCACTTCTGACATATTTTCTTATTTTTATTTTTTCTTTGCATAATAAACAAGCCTGGATATGAGCAAAATGATAGCTTTTTTGTTTGCTTACTTGACTTTTCATCTGATGTTGTTATGGCCAGATTTTAGATGGTCCCACAGGATTGCTGAGTTGCAATTCTGAAGGATAGGATATCTTAATTGGTATTAATTAATAAAGCTTTATTATTTTTTTCTGTAAGAATGACAAAGTGTGCGAGGGAGAGAGGAAGAGAAAAAGAGATGCTTGGGCTGTCATCAGCTGACTCCCAAGGCACATTGGCTGGATCAGAAGTGGAGTAAGCCAGGACTTGAACCAGATCTTCAGCCTGGGATACAGACGTTCTTAAGTGGTGTCTTAACACAATGGGCCACAATACTGAGCTACTGGATAGCAAGATAAAGTGTGCTTGAGTTTGAGGGAAAAGCAGGTGCCAGGAGAAAGTGGCTGTGTCAGGAGTTTATCTAAATATAGCTTATCCTGGACAAACACCTGTAGAGTCCTGACTATCTCAAGCTGTGTGAATTCTGAGTCTGAGTTAGGAGATTTGAATTCACCTAGCCCCCAGAGATTTACAGAGAACATTTAAACAGTATCTGGAGGTCAATCTGAGAAGAACTGTGACTTAACACTTGTCTGGCCTAGGCCTCAGAAATAACTGCCTATCTAGAAAGGAAACTATTCAGTGATGCCGCATACCTTAAGTGTAATCTGTTTTATTTGGAAGATGGAGCAGTATAGAGGAAAGCGATTGTTAGCAGTCATTGTCAGAAAAAAATTAAGAATACAGTATATGAAAGAAAATTGCTAGTGTTGTCATCTTTCATGACAACCTCAGGGGTCCATATTTTGGGGAGTGATAGAGTAAGTAATGTATCGTTAATTAACGTGAGAGGATTGAGCGAATTGTTTATTTTGTCTCACTTGTGAATTGTTTACAAGTCCTAACTAAGTAGAGACCAGAAAGAACCATGTATGGCAAAATTTGGCAGACCATTCCTTATAAAGAGCTAAATGTTGTGAAAGCATTTAGTTTAGTGGTTAAGATATGCTACTTGCTGGGCTCGGCAGCGTGGCCTAGTGGCTAAGGTCCTCGCCTTGATCCCATATGGGCGCTGGTTCTAATCCCAGCAGCTCCACTTCCTCTCTATCTCTCCTCCTCTCAGTATATCTGACTTTGTAATAAAAATAAAAAAATTTTATTTTAAAAAAATAAACAATATTAAAAATAGAATTAAAAATCATATAAAAAAAACCCAAAAAGATATGCTACTTGCGCCATCAGCCTGCATTGGAGTGCCTGCGTTCAGATCCCAGTTGTGTTCCCAAGTCCTGATTCCTGCTAACACACACCCTGGAAAGCAACAGGCAATGATGGCTCAAGGACTGCAGTCCCTGGATTGAGTTCCAAGTTCTTGGCTTGAGTCTGGCTGAGCTCCAGCTATTTCGGGGTAATGGGAAGTAAATTAGGAGATTCTTTTTTTTCCCCCCATAATATTATCAATCAGGAAGTCCATGAGGCCTGTGTTTTGATCGATTTTATTTTCCACATTTCTTTTCATCGAAGCCTTCCCTGCCTGAGCTCTGAACTCTCTTCATTTGACAATTCTAAACCAAGAAGTTCTTGCAAACATTTTTCTGAGCTTGAGAGTAGAAAATGATGATACTTTAAGAAATGGTTCTGCATATTCCAGCTTTTTATTGGCCAGCTCTTCCCTTCTCTTTCTGTATTGCCCAGTAATACTTACCCATCAGAACTAGTCTACTGGCTGGTGGGAGGGCACATATTCCACTACATGTGTCAGAAAAGGGGATGTGAAAAAAGAGGAAAGGGCATTCTTAATAGCTTAGCTTTCAAAAACAGAGGCAAAGGAACATTATTTCTTTCTGGCAGAGGTTAGGGAACTAACATTGTGGTCCGTGATGGTGTCATTGCTCTCTTTGTCTGTCATCCTAGACACAGACACCTCTTGATACTTGAAACATTTCTGGGTAGATGTCCAACTTGTTCTGTTAGCAACCAGATGAGTAAAAACAGGGAAAGCCAGCTGCTGTTTTGTTCTTAAGAATGATTCAGACAGATTCCCTTTCTTCTTTTCCACCCACTGAAATTAAGGAGAAATGCCAAAAGGTTTCATAAGTCAAATGCTTGAAATTTGTTAGGAGAGATAGTGGAGTTTGTATCATTCTTGCATCTCTCTAATTAATTCTCTGTGCTTATAGATGCTAGTTGATCACCTCAGTTTCCAAAGTGATACTGTGTATGTGTTTGGAAAGGCTTTTTTTTTTCCCCTGTCCTGGAACCCATTAGATTATTTTTTTTAACATATATTTTTATTGCATTTCCTTTTTTTAAAAAATTAATTACATTGCATTATGTGATACATTTTTTTATGCACTGGGATTCCCCCCACCCCTCCCCACACCCTCCCCCCACGGCAGATTGCTCCACTTTGTTGCATTTCCATAGTTCAAATTCAGTTGACATTCTTTCTTTGGAGGTATTTACCAAGCATAAAGTCCAGCATCTTATTGTCCTGGTAAGTTCAATGGTTTCTTGGTGAGACCATCTTTGGTCTGAAGGTAGAGCCGGCAGAGTATCATCCCATTCAATTTACAACATCCCATTTACAACATTATGGCATTAATTGACATGGTATTGATTAACCAATATGTTAATAGGAAAATGCAGGTTCTCAACCACAACCTGTGACTTCTTCATAGACATTTCAATTTTGGTTTACATTCAACCGTGTTCTATACAGCTTAAAATGGCTTAGATTGCTATTCAGCTGTCTCATGCCTATTTTAATTTTAGTCTTTAGCAGTTTATAGTATTGAAGCATGATTTCGCTGAACCTGGCTGTTTTTTCGGGTGGTGTAACTCTATAATTCTAACATGATATATGTCAACAGTTTAGGTGAGCATGTTTAGGAGGGGTGTGCAGAGAAATCTTCCATACCCCAGTTAGGAGTAACTAATCTTTGTGTCCCACCCAGTGAGGTATAAGTACATCCCCGCTGACCGTTTCTTGTCTGTTTCTAAGCTTTCCTTGTTGTTCTCTATCTGTTCTAGTTTTTTTGTTTGTTTGTTTGTTTGTTTGTTTTGAGGGGTTTCTGGAGCGCTCCTGATGGTTATTACGAGAGGGGGTAGGGACTCAAAGTTGGAAGCAGGCAAGGACCAGAGAAAGCTCCTCTCCCTAGTTCCGAAGGAAGTTTATTGTTCTGTTTCTGTGGACTGCTCAGGGATCCTGGTTGTTGTTCCGATGACCTTGGATCCTGCAAGGCAGGATTTGGGCTTCTTCCATCCCATGTGGTAGATCCAAATGGGGGCGGTTGACCTCAGAGTTCTTGGTCTCCGAAGGCACTCCATTTCCCCGTGGTCTCCTTGGCAGTAGGGATGTAGTCCTCGGTGCTCCTTGGTGATACAAGCCTCCTCCTTTCCGCCTGCTCCACTCTGGGAACCCATTAGATTATACAGACAGAACAAAATGGACATTAAATTTTTGTAGATCAGATCACCTTATTAATAAAGGGTGTGACTACCTTAAGTTCTGAATTTTGCTTTAGGAAAACTAGAAGAGAAAATGTTCCTTACCACTTTCGGCACCTTGCTTCTTTCCTTTGTTCCTTGGAGATCTAAAGGACTTAGATGGACAAGCACTCCTGGCTGCTGTTGGCTGGCTTCTCATTGCACGTCTCTTCAGAAACACCAGCCTTCTGTTACCATTGTAGGTCAAGTTGTGAAGGGCTCCCACATGTGCACAGACCATAACTGACCTTTCCTTGTTCCACGCTTATTGAGCAATTACTTGCCAGTTGGTTGAACTCTTGTTGTTGCCTTGAGCTTCTGGTGCAGTGTGAAGTAGGAGTATCCAGGAAGTAGCCTGATAGACTGTACATCAGAGGGCAATAAATTGGCATGCGATTTGGTGGAAAGGCAGGGCCAGATGTACTGTGGGGCAAGAGTGTTTCTGTAGTCAACCATACAGCCTGCTTCCAGGTGTCCTGGAAAGTAGCTTGGGAACCAGAGGCGAAGGGTGGCTGGGAACATGAATCAGGAAGGAAAATGATCAAAAGGACTTCACTCTTACCTGGGTTTGGCACTAAACTGGGAAAAATCCTCTTAAATTAGAGGGACTAATGACATTCCCCTGACACTGGTGAGAACTTTTCCACTGATCATTTTTTTTATTTTCCAGTTAAGTCAGTTATTAATTGGTAGAAAAAATTACAAAATTGGGGAAGCTTGACCAGGAATTGTGGAGCAAGATAGCCTTGTCTACTGCCGGTTAAGCTGCTGCTGTGACACCGGCATCCAATATCTGAACAGCAGTTCGAGTCCTGGCTGCTCTGCTTCTGTTGGAGCTCCCTGCTTTAGCTGAGCGGTGGAATGGCACAGATCCTGGTGACACAGGGAGAGTTCTCTGATCCTGGATTTGGCTTGGCAGCTGTTTGGTGGAAGATCTCTTTTTCTCTCAATCTCAATTTTTGCCTCTCAAATCAATGTAATAAAACTTTTAAAGAGATGACCTATTCCACGTGAGTTTTGTATTTGTCAAGGTTCATATTCTCTTTGGACAAGCAACAGATTTAAGAAAACTGGCACCAAATTGATTAAGTAGAAGTAGAATGGAAGTATTATGACTATCTTGCTGTAGGTTGCAAATGGCAGTTCATAGACTTTAAATGCTTTCCTTCTCTTTCTTTTTTGCAAAACAATCAAATAAAAGGAAGGGAAGGAGGAGGGTTGTGGCCGAGCTACGGATAGGGATGTGGGCAAAGTGGGAGGTGTCACAATGCTCACGACTGTATTGTGAAATACATGAAATTTGTTCACCTTGTATAGATAATTTTTAAGATGTATTTATTTCAAAGCCAGGGTTGTAGAGATGGAGAAAAAGAACTCTTGCATCTAGAGGTTCACTCCCAAATTTAGGACTGCTTTCTTTTTTAGATATTTATTTTTCTTTGAAAGGCAGATTCTTTTCTTCACAGAGAGGAGGAGAGAGAGAGAAGGTCTTGCATCTGCTGGTTCACTTCCCAGTGGTAACAATGAGCTGGAACTGAAGCTGGGAGCCAGGAACTTTTCCAGGTCTCCAATGCAAGTGCAGGGTCCCAAGGTTTTGGGCCATCCTCCACTACTTACTTATTTTCTTTCTTTCTTTCTTTCTCTTTCTTTCTTTCTCTTTCTTTCTTTTTTTCTTTCTTTCTTAAGATTTATTTATTTTTATTGGAAGGGCAAATATACAGAGAGGAGGAGAGACAGAGAGCAATATCTTCCGTCCAATGGTTCACTCCACAAGCAGCTGCAACAGCTGGAACTGCGCCAATCTGAAGCCAGGAGCCAGGAGCCTCTTCTGGGTCTCTCACACGGGGGGGGGCGGGTCTCAGCTGTTTTCCCATGCCACAAGCAGGGAGCTGGATGGGAAGCAGGGCCAGCAGGATTAGAACCAGTGCCCATATAGGATGGTGTGTTCAAGGCGAGGACTTTAGTTGCTACACTATCACGCTGGGCCCCATCCTCCACTACTTTTCCAGGCTATAAGCAGGAAGCTGGATGCAAATGGAGTGGCGAGGACTAGAACTGGCACCTGTATGGGATGCCTCTGCTACAGGGAAATGTATTAGCTTGCTGTGCCATCGCGCCAACCCCAAAATTGCATTCTACTAGCAAACTGTGCTGTCATTTTTAATGGGATGTGTAGTGTTTTCCTCTAGCTCACCCCTTGTTAAAAATGATTTATCTAGGGCCCGGCGGCGCCATGACCTAGCGGCTAAAGTCATCGCCTTGAATGCCCCGGGATCCCATATGGGCGTCGGTTCTAATCCCGGCAGCTCCACTTCCCATCCAGTTCCCTGCTTGTGGCCTGGGAAAGCAGTCGAGGACGGCCCAATGCTTTGGGACCCTGCACCCGTGTGGGAGATCCGGAAAAGGTTCCTGGTTCCCGGCATCGGATTGGCGCAGCACCAGCCCGTTGCGGCTCACTTGGGGAGTGAATCAACAGATGGAAGATCTTCCTCTCTGTCTCTCCTCCTCTCAGTATATCCGGCTTTCCAATAATAATAAATCTTTTAAAAAAAATGATTTATCTAGTTTTATTTGAAAGGTAAAATTTTTTAAAGATTTATTTATTGCAAAGTGAAGTAAATGGAGAAGAGGAGAGACAGAGATGAGGATATTCCATCTGCTGATTCACTCCCCAAGCAGCCGCAACAGCCAGAACAGTCGGAGCTGAGCTGATCTGAGCCCAGCAGCCAGGAAGTTCTGCATCTCCCACATGGGTGCAGGGTACCAAGGCTTTGGGCCGTCCTCAACTGCTTTCCCAGGCCACAAGCAGGGAGCTGGATGGGAAGTGGAGCTGCAGGGATTAGAACCAGCGCCCATATGGGATCCCGGCACATTCAAGGCGAGGACTTTAGCCGCTAGGCCACGCCGCCGGGCCCTATCCAAGGGTTTTAAGAGAAAAAAAGATTAGAAAACCTTTTCCTTATTCAGTTGTTGCCTCTTTGCTTCCCTTTGTTCTCTGCATTTTTCTCTTTCATTAAAATCTGTTTTTAAAAAGGGTTTATTTATTTTTGTTTGTTTGAAAGGCAGTGTTAGTAGAGCTCTTCCACCCACTAGTTCACTCTCCCAAAACTCGTAGCTTGTTTCTGTTCCCTGCATAGGCAGACCATCCTTTGCTGCTTTTTCAGACCATTAGCAGGGAGTTGGATGGGAAGTGGAGCAACTGGGATTGAACTGGTACCCTTATGGGGATGCCAGTGGTTCATGCTGCACGTCTCATCATCCTGGTGTGTGTGCATAACTGAGCCTCCTCAGGCAGGAGGGGAGCATAAGAGGTATTGCTGTTGCATTTCAGGTTGTTTGCTGTCTTATGAGCAACAGGTTAATGTTATGACGTGATGGAAGCTTTATCAACTATGAGTTATGTTTTATTTAGGGAGCCCCTTTGAATGAGTGAGTGAGTGAAAAAGAGAGAAGGAAAGAGAGAAGCCTAAATAAGGAGGAAAAGGGATGGAAGAGAAGGACCAGGAATATGAAGCAGCTAAAACAGGAGTTAACTCTCGCATTTCTCTTTACCCAGTGCAATGTTTGGGATTTCCCCTTTTAGTGGTGTGTCCTCTGAGGGTCAGGTCGATGGAGTGGTCCCATCCTTGACTCTTTTGATCAGTCTACTCAGAACTGAAGAGCTTACGCTGTCATAAGGCGATTTGATAGCCTGATCCTTGTGGGTTAGGTGGAAGAGGCTATTAAGTGATGTTTTCTTGGCTGGCTAGCGTTAACAGAGTTATTTTTAACTTCCCATTTCAATCTCTTCATTGTTCGTGCTCCTCTCCTGGCTACCATGAGAGCAGGCAAAATTAGTAACTACGTAAAATGAAGTACCTCTTCTTGTCTCCCCAGTCAATTCCAAAATAAACAGGGAGTAATACTGTTCATATTTTGTCTCACTCCAAAGGCTAGCAGAAGAGGAAGCATGGATTAGTGTGTAGTGATTTCTAGGCTCTGCCCTCTGGACAGATTCCCTCTTAGCGCTCCAGCTGAGTGACAGGACCATGTGGCGCAAGTGCAGCTGGAAGTATATCATTGGCAGATTGGGGTTTGGTAAATATAGCAGGAGCAGGATGTCAGTGTGGGAGATGGATTGTTCTGGGAAAGGAAGTGTTGTCTTTCGTCTGAGAAACAATTTCCTGTACTTCTGGGACTTTTGCTTTCTTCTTCTTCTTCTTCTTTTTTTTTTTTCCAGGGTAGAACAGGAGCTGGGTACACTTGCTGAATTCTATCTCCGAGTGTCTGTTTCTGCATTTGAAATTGAGAGTCTAAATCAGATCTATTTCAGCCAATTATAAAATGGACCCCAAAATTAGCAATTCCCATGCTTTACGTTTTATTTTTCACAGGCTTAAAGCACTTACCTGCTTAGAGCATCTTTTTAAAAGGTGCTCTCCCCCCCACCTTTTTTTTTTTTCCAAATAGCTAAATTGAGAGGCAAAAATAGTTATACAAAGAAAATCAAGTCCTTTGAAAGTCAAAAGTGAGGCAGCAGCTGGCAGGAAACAGCTGGGATGTTTCTGGGGGTAGACTCATACACCAGAACTTAACTCTTCATGCTACCTGTTATTTGAACTACTTAATGTGGATGCCTAACTACCAGCAATCCATTTAGAAAACTTAATCTACTAAATTATGCAATATTTTCCAATTGACTGATCTTTATAGTTTTGTAATCTAGGACTTATTTGAAATAGGCTTTTAATTTTAGAACACGTTCAGACTTACAAAAAGCTTGCAATTTCTATATATAACACACCCAGTTTTTCCTCTTCTTGAAATACTAGCATGATATGTTTGTCACAGTTAATGAGCCAGTATTGATTATTGTTATAGATTTACTTACCTATTCAGATTGCTTTGATTTTAACCTAGTGGCCTTTTTGTGTTTCAGCTTCCCGTCTAGGATAACATGTTACATTTGATTGTCATGTCTGCTTTGACCTTTCTTAACCGTGGCAGTTTGTCTATATTTTTCATTGAAATTTCACAACAACCACAAAATGAACTGTGCTTTTATTAGTATTTTCCTTTTACAGATGGAATTCACAGCCCAGAAAGATTAAATAATGTGTTCAGTAAAAGTTTCTATTAAAATTGGATTATGATTTGGGAAAAGCAATGAGGAAACTGATTTGTGTTTTCTGTGAAAGGTGGTAGAACCATAGCTCATGTCCCAGTGGGTAACTGCAGCAGAGGATTAAGGAACAAAGGTGAAAATAACTTGTTCCCGCACCTGTCTGAGCCAAATAAACATTCCTGTTGACTTCAGCCTGACTGTTGTAAACATTTGAAGAAAGAGACAATAGGTGGAAGATCTCTCTCCATCTGTCTGCCTGCCTTTCAGATAAAATTAAAATTAAAAAACCCTTTTCATTCACAATAGCTATAATTTTTTTAAAGATTTATTTTATTTTTATTGGAAAGTCAGATATACAGAGAGGAGGAGAGACAGAGAGGAAGATCTTCCATCTGTTGATTCACTCCCCAAGTAGCCACAACGGCTGGAGCTGAGCCAGTCCGAAGCCAGAAGCCTCTTCCAGGTTTCCCACATGGGTGCAGGGTCCCAAGGCTTTGGGCTGTCCTTGACTGCTTTCCCAGGCCACAAGCAGGGAGCTGGATGGGAAGTGGGGCTGCCGGGATTAGAACTGGTGCCGATATAGGATCCCGGCACATGCAAGTCCAGGCATGTAAAGGACTTAAGCCACTAGGATACTGCACTGGACCCTGTTTTTTTGTTTTGTTTGTTTCTTAAAGATACAGCAAACAAATGTTGTGAGGATTTGGAGAAGTTGGAACCCTCGTTCATTGGCCCGAGGGACTATAAAATGATTCTGCTATCAGGGCCAGCATTGTGATGGATTCAGCCACTAGCATTCCATATGCATGCTGGTTCGAGTCCAGCTGCTGAACTTTGAATCTGGTTCCCTGCTAATACACCTATGAAAGCACTGAGGACAGAGCCTGCCCCCACATGGGAGTGTTAGGAGATGATGCCGGATGCAAGTGTAGAGTCTAAGGAGAAGTCTGTATTAGCCAGGCTTGACAATGGAAGCTCTCACTACACTTCAAGAGCTACTGCACTGTATGGGGAAAGTTGTGGGTTTTTAAAACTCCCTTTGGTACACAGCAAATAGGGATTTTTTTTTTCCCTTAAACCATCTAATCAGCAGACCATATTCTGATTGGCACATAATAAAAATCATCAACTTGGTGCACAACTCAAAAGTATCCAGTCAACTCAACTTCAGATCATGCCTGGGTTAACTATGCTTGACACCTAGTTTAGGAACCAAAATGGAGTCACATCTGCCTATTGCTATAGGGTACTACCACCTGGCTGCACCCCCATCACAGGAGACCCAAAAGAAGCTCCAGGAGGATTTTGACTTTGGCCGGCCCAGCTGCAGCCATTGTGACTACCTGGGAAATGAACCAGTGGGTGGGAACCTCTCCCTGCTGCTTATGACCAGGGAAAGCAGCAGAGGATGGCTCAAGTCCTTGTTTCCTATGTGCACGTGAGAGATGTGGAAGAAAATCCTGGATCCTGTCTTTGAACAAGCTCAGCTCTGGCTGTTACAGCCTTTTGGAGAGTGGGCCAGCAAATGGAAGAGCTCTTTGTGTCTGTCTTTCTCCCTAGCTGTAACTCTAACTTTCAAGTAAAAGCAATCTTTAAAAAAAAAAAAAAAAAAAGAGGACCTGGCCTGATGTCTTAATGGCTTAATCCTCACCTTGTAAGCACTGGATCCAATATGGGTGCTAGTTTGTGTCCCTGCTGCTCCATTTCCCATATACCTCCCTGCTGTGGCTTGAGAAAGCAGCAGAGAATGACCCAAAGTGTTGGGACCCTGCACCTACGTGGGAGCCCTGGCAGCTTTGGATCGGCTCAGTTCCAGTTGTTGCAGCCATCTGGGGAGTCAACCAGCAGATGGAAGGTCGTTCTCTGTCTCTCCTTCTCTTTAATCTGCCTTTCCAATAAAAATAAATAAATTTTAAAAACAAAAAGGGAAAGTAAGTTTAGGAAAAAAAATGTGCTATTACCTTCTTTAACATTAGTAGTTTATAACTCTACATTTTTCATCATTCTGACATGACCTTTTTTTTTTTTATAAAGATTTTATTGTTATTGGAAAGCCGGATATACAGAGAGGAGGAGAGACAGAGAGGAAGATCTTCCATCCGATGTTTCACTCCCCAAGTGAGCCGCAACGGGCCGATGCGCGCCGATCCGAAGCCGGGAACCAGGAACCTCCTCTGGGTCTCCCACACGGGTGCAGGGTCCCAAAGCTTTGGGCCGTCCTCGACTGCCTTCCCAGGCCACAAGCAGGGAGCTGGATGGGAAGTGGAGCTGCCGGAATTAGAACCGGCGCCCATATGGGATCCCGGGGCCTTCAAGGCGAGGACTTTAGCCGCTAGGTCATGGCGCCGGGCCTGCATTCTGACATGACCTTTTAATTTTGGGACTGGGCCCGGTACAGTAGCCTAGTGTCTAAAGTCTTCGCTTTGCACGTGCTGGGATCTCATATAGGTGCTGGTTCTAATCCCGGTGGCCCTGCTTCCCATCCAGCTCCTTGGTTTTAGTCTGGGAAAGCAGTGAAGCAGTGGAGTCCCAATGGGAGACCCGAAAGAAGATCTTGGCTCCTGGCTTTGGATTGGTGCAGCTTTGGCTGTTGCAGTAGCTTGGGGAGTGAATCAGTGGACAGAAGATCTTCCTTTCTGTCTCTCCTCTCTGTATATCTGACTTTCCAATAAAAAAATTTAAAAATAATAATAATTTTGGGACCATCAGCAATGGCACCACTCTTTTTCCCTCACTCATCCCTCAGTATAGGGCATTCAGGGCCATATTAACCACCATAGCTTGTTGGGATTTTTAGTTTGTCTGTACTGTAATTCTGTGAATTTCCTGACCTCAGGCCAAAACTTCAGCCTGTCTAATTATTCTGACAACATACTGACAACAACCTTGTTGTGTTACTGTACATGCCATACTCATAGCAGGCCTTCCTACTGAACCTGGAATCTAACAGTGGGGACAAGAAAGCAGCCTAAAGATCAAGTTGAGTAGATTGCCAGCCAAGGGTTTCATGTGGTCCACTCCTTTGGTAGACATGGCAGAATCACAAAAAGGAAGGTGGTGGTGGTTTTGTTGTTGTTTGTAAAACCTGGGACAAACTGAAGGCAAGAGACTGGCATCCTATTCCAGTCTTCCTTGTGGATGGCAGGGACCTGCGTATTTGAGCCTTCATCACTGCCTTCCAGCGTGCATAATAACAGAACCTACATCAATAGTCAACTGGGATTCAAACCACGGACTCCGATGTGGGCGATGGTGTCCCAAATGATGACCTAACCACTGCACCTAATGCCTGCCCAAAACTGAAAAGAGATTTAACAATAAAGTTCCGTCTAGTTTTTATAGGTCTTAGGCATGCTTCTCTGCTCCAGTACCTGAATGGCCTTTTTAGGCCAAGTAAGATATTGAAGGTTTTGTTTTTTGTTTTATCTAAAGATTTATTTGTTTTTATTTAAAAGGCAATTTCAGAGAGAGAAGGAGAGGCAGAGATATTCCATCCGCTGGTTCACTCTCCAGATGGCCAAAATGGCTGGAGCTTAGCCAGTCAGAGCCAGGAGCCTCCTCTGGGTCTCCCACACGGGTGCAAAAGCCCAAGCACTTGGGCTATCCTTTGCTGTTTTCCCAGGCAATTGCAGGGAGCTGGATCAGAAGTGAAGTAGCTGGGACTCAAACTGGCTTCCATATGAGATGTTGCTGTTGCAGGCAGGGACTCGATGTACTGCACTACAGCACCAGTACCAAGATTTAACTTCTGTACTTAAGAATTTCATCCAAAATATGTGGCTAACAGTGATCACAGCTGTATAGCTTGCCTTGCCAAAGTTTAAATTTGACTTTCCCCCCTCAGAAGTGTCAGTTACACTTTGTCCTGTGAGTAGGCGATGGTATTTCTTGTTGCATATGCCATCAGAATCTTAGGCCAGGTAATGGGCTGTGACTTGCTCACTATACTCGAAGCTTGGTTTGCCTCCTGCTTGCTGGTTTATCTTTTTTTAAAATTATTTTATTTTTTAATCTTTACATAGTTGAGTAGTGCACAAAGGGTCAAGGGCAATAGCAAAGTGGGTAAAACCATTGTTTCCACATTATTATTATTATTATTATTATTATTTATTATCTGCGGTAAGGGGAGTGGCTTATCTCTGCAGAATGGCCTTCTCTGGCGAAGAGGCTGATTCTTTCCAAAGTGCTGTATAAACTGGCTTCAGTTGTTGCTCCACTGTTTTATTTTATTTTTTTTTTAAATTTATTCATTAATTACATTGTGTTGTAATTACATAGAATCCCACTGCATAACCATAGTTCAAGTTTAGTTGAAATTCCCTCCCTGCAGGAATTTGCCAAGCATAGAGTCCAACATCCCATAGTCCAGACAAGTCCAACTACTTATTGGGAAGACCCTCTCTGGTCTGAGGGCAGAGTCAGCAGAGTATCTTCCCGGTCAAATAAAAGCACTAATATACCATCTGCAACAATTAACATCGTTATGGAATTAATTGACATGATATTGAGCAGTCAACATGCTAAAAATAAATGCGATTTCTTTTTTTTTTTTAAAGATTTATTTATTTTATTACAAAGTCAGATATACAGAGAGGAGGAGAGACAGAGAGAAAGATCTTCCATCCGATGATTCACTCCCCAAGTGAGCCACAACGGCCGGTGCACGCCGATCCTAAGCCGGGAACCAGGAACCTCTTCCGGGTCTCCCACGCTGGTGCAGGGTCCCAAAGCATTGGGCTGTCCTCGACTGCTTTCCCAGGCCACAAGCAGGGAGCTGGATGGGAAGTGGAGCTGCCGGAATTAGAACCGGCGCCCATATGGGATCCCGGGGTGTTCAAGGTGAGGACTTTAGCCGCTAGGCCACTGCGCCGGCCCCTAAATGCGATTTCTTAACCACTTTCTGTGACCCCCCCATTCACAGTTCAATTTTAGTTTATATACTACAAATGACATAATATCCATAACATAACATGATATGCTTAATATCATATCATATTAAATTAAGGCAAACATGTGGTATCTAACCTTTTGGGATTGGTTCATTTCCCTTAGCATTATGGTTTCCAGTTTGGCCCATTTGGCCACAAAGAACTGCATTTTGTTTTTTTTAATAGCTGAGTAGTATTCCATGGAGTAGATGAACCATAGCTTTCTTATCCAATCCTCTGCTGATGGGCATTTTGGCTGTTTCCATGTTTTTGCCATTACTGATTGTGCTGCTATGAGCATAGGAGTGCATATTGGTTTCTCATAAAACAAGTGTTCTGGATATATTCCTAGGAGTGCTATAGCTGGATCATACGGTATGTCGATTTTGAGTTGTTTGAATATTCTCCATACTGATTTCCATAGAGGCTGTACCAATCTGCAGCCCCACCAGCAGGCTCCACTGTTTTATAATAACATTATATGCAGATACTGAAGCCTAAAGCATCAAGCTATTTGAGTTCCTGAGTATTCTCTTACTCTTTTCTTTTTTAGACCATTATTTTTTGTATATCTTGTGATTTGTCTAATATAAATGACTGATTAGTGTTTTAGTGTGTCTCCTTTATGTTTACTTTTCTTTTGTGGAAATTATGCTCATGAAAGGACAAAACGGATACTGGACTGTAGGACATTAGAACTTCAGGTTCTCTAGAAATGTAGCCCCCCCTTTTTTTTCCTGGAACTTTTTGCTGAATGGTAGATTTTTCTGACTTTTACAAAAATTATTTTATGTATCTTCATGTATTTTATGTGATTTTTTTCCTTGAAGTGGTGTAAATTAAACTATTTCAGTACTTATCTCCCATTGGTTGCTTTTTTTTAAAAAGGGAGTTTGAATTGGTTTTCAATGAAAACAGAAAATTATATATTGTATGTAGTCTCAGCTCTAGCCCACCCTGCACCCTACCAATACACACGAGTGTTGGGTTTACAAATACATCCTAACTGTCTGATCAAAATCGGTTTTCAATAAGGCTTTAGAGTCAGGTGTGGTGAATGACAGGTGTGTCTGGATTTGGTCTTGAGAGATTTGCCATGTGAAAACATGAGCTTTTTTCCCCCTCTTTCTCTTCCTGTAGTGTACTATGGTCTATAATAGGTTGAGTTGTAACATTCATTAAACCACTCTTCACATTCCCTGTTTTCAAAGCTTATCAGGATGACTTTGATTTAGTTATTTGGAATCAAAAAGGCAGTTTGTGAAGCCTGGTCTGGAGCTATGTAGCAGTAATATATCAGAGATCAGACTTAGGTCCCAGTGGCATTATTCCCTAGGATTTATTTGCCCTGGAAGTACACACCGGAGCCAAATGGTATGTATGGAAAGCTTTGCTGGAATGCAAATTGGACACATTTTGTTGGGACCTGTAGGGGATTTTCACTGCTTCATAATTTTTCAAAGGTTTGTTATACATCAGACAGTCACTGCCTCTTCTTTAAATCTTTAAATCCCCCCTCTTTTTCCTGTTGTAAAGGTCAGATTTTTTTTGACAACTGTGTGCAGGAACAAGATTTGCTAAATCCCTTCATTTTTATTCATACAAATATCAGAATTCAGTGAGCATCAGTTATCCCAGAATTTAGAGGTAAGGAAAATTCAGGGAGAATCTTAGCTTAGTGCCAGGCTTATGTCTCTGGGGATAAATTTGCTGCCTCAACTTTAACCCTTACCTTGTCTGATCTCAGACAATATCCTCATACTGGCTACATTGTATGTGAAACCTGCCATAATTGCACTGTGTCTGTGGCTGTAGATTAGGTCATACAATTAGTGGGAGGCAACAGCCAGGTATGGGTCAGGCTGAAGCCAGGAGTCAGGAGCTCCATCCTGGTCTTTCACATGAATTAAAGGGACGCAAGTACTTGGGTCATCTGCTGCTGCTGTCCCAGGGCCATTAGCAGGGAGCTAGAGCAGAGTGTAGCAGCTGACACTCCAGCTAGCACTCTGGTGGGGGATGTAGGTATCACAATAGTGGTTTAACACTCTTTGCCACAGTGCCAGCTCCAGTTTTGGCATTTTTAAATATACAGTCAGTGTCACAAAATAAGAACAGTTAAATCTCTGGTGGAGCCCTTTCTTCAACCTTTCAGTTATATCTTGGGCAATAGGCCACTTAAATTTGAAGCTGAATCTTACTGGGTAGAATAAATCATGACATTATCATACGGTACAATTTTCCATCAAATTCACGTGAGTTTAATGTTGTTTTACCATGTTAGCATTGTATAACATGTTACCCCAAAAGACCACATCTTAAAAGCTAACAATGGGGCTGGTGCCATGTAGCAGTAGGCTAAGGAGCTGGCAACCCATATGGGCACCTGTTGGAGTTCTGGCTTCTCCACTTTTGATCCAGTTCACTGCTTGTATCCTGAGAACACAACAGAAGATGGCCCAAAGGCTTGGGCCCCTGCACCCACATGGGAGATCTGAAAGAAGCTCCTGGCTCTTGGCTTCTGATCTGCACAAGTGCAGCCATGCGACCATTTGAGAAGTGAACCAGTAAATGGAAGACCTGTCTCTTCTGTCTCTTCCTCTCTCTGTGACTCTGCCATTCAAATAAAATTTAAATGAATCTTAAAATTTTTAAGAAATTGTTACATAGGTTCTGGGAGTTAAGAGTCTGGGAGCTGCTTAGCTAGTGGTTTTGACTTAAAATCTCTCAAGATGTCAGCCAACACTGCAGACACCTGAAGCTTGATTGGTTTGGAGAATCTATCTCCGTATTTATTTACGTAACTGTAGGCCAGAGGTTTGTTATTCATGGTGTGGGCTTCTAAATCAGGCTAATCACAACATGGAAGCCGGTCCTACTCTAGGTCACTAGAACCTTTTTCTTTTGCCAAAGATGATTTGAATATTGATATCATTTACAGGCCATACAAAATTATCACCTTAAAAATTGGCATGCTGCAGTCCAGCTGAACAGCCTAGTGGCTAAAATCCTTGCCTTGAGCACGCTTGTATCCTATATGGGCACTGGTTTGTATCCTGGCGGTCCACTTCCCATCCAGCTCGCTGCTTGTGGCCTGGAAAGCATTTGAGGATGGTTCAAAGGTTTGGGACCCTGCACCCACATGGGAGACCCAGAAGAAGCTCCTGGCTCCTGGCTTCGGATTGGCTCAGCTCTGGCTGTTGCGGCCACTTGGGGAGTGAATCATCGGATGGAAGATCTTCCTCTCTGTTTCTCCTTCTCTCTGTTTCTCCTTCTCTCTGAATATATGACTTTCCAACAAAAATAAATAAATATTAAAAAATTACTTCTCTTGTTAAAAAATTGCCATGCTGTAGATTCATTGAATTTTTAAAAAGATTAATTTATTTTTATTCTAATGGCAGATCAATTTACAGAAAGGAGAGACAGATCTTCCATCCACTGGTTCACTCCCCAAGTGGCCGCAATGGCTGGAGCTGAACTGATCCAAAGCCAGGAACTTCTGGGTCTCCTATGCAGGTGCAAGGTCTGAAGGTTTTGTGCCGTCCTCAACTGCTTTCCCAGGCCACAAGCAGGGAGCTGGATGGGAAGAGGAACATCAGGGACATGAACCGGCAGCCATATGGGATCCCAGAGGTTGCAAGGGGAATATTTAGCCACTAGGCTATCACACCACACTCGATTTATTGAATTTATTGAATCTTGGTAAATGAGAGGCCCAAAGCTTCTCTTTCTTTTCTGACTTAACTTCAGAAGTAAAATAGCATAATTCTGTTCTACTTTGTTGGTCACACACATCAACCTTGATACAGTCTGGGAGAAATTTGGACAAAGTTCATTGTGACTCGATTTTTTTTGTTTTGTAGCCTGAAATTTTATTTCCTCACTCAACCTTCTTTTTTCTTTTTTTCTCTCTCTTTTTTTTTTGCTTTCTCCCAACTCTCAGATTATTTATTGTGTGTATCTGTATATGAATATTGCTTTACCATGTGAAAATCTTGCTCTTCCATTCGCTCAGCCTTAAACACTAACGTACTCTTTTAAAGATTTATTTATTTATGTGAAAGGGAAAGTGAAAGAGAACGAGGGAAGGAGAGGTAGAGATTTTCCATCTTTGGTTCACTCCACAAATGGCCACATCAGTGTTCTGCTGTCCTTTTCCGGCTCTTATCTGACTGGTCACAGAGAACCGGATGAATCCTTCAAGTGGCAGGACGTGGGCTATCATTTGCCACTTTCCCGGGAGCATTAGCAAGTGGCTAGATTGGAAGTGCAGCAGCCAGGACTCAAACCAGCATCCGTTTGGGATGCCATTACTGTAGGTGGTGGATTTAACCTGCTATGCCATAGTACCAGCCCTGCCACTCTTACTTTTCAGGCTTAGCTATATGTTGATGTGACATGTTTTTGGATCCTGTTCCAGGGAATCTGGAATGGAGACAAAGGCCTAATGCATGGGAGATAGTTTAAAACTAAATTACTTGTCTGCCACTTGATGAATTCACCTAGATCTTTGTATACTAGTCAGATAAGGGCTGGAAAAATTATTTGCCATTTTTTACTTAAGACAAGTAGGCTTATGGTCACATAGGAAAGCATGGGTAGATCCTGTGCATCATTCAAATATTCTGTTTTTTTCCCTCTTTGGCTTCTTCTGTGTCCCTCACTCCTTTACCCTAAGTGAGGATGTATCAAATTCTGTACCTGATAACAGAAATACCTTTATAAGAATGAACTTGCTTAGCTTTTGGTGGCTGAAGCTGAAGCAAATACCAGGAACTCAGTTCATGTCTCCTGTGTGAATGGAAGGAACCCAGATTACTGGAAACTGGAGTCAGAGGTGGGTATCGAACCTAGGTACTCTGACATGGGACACAGAACCACTCAACCATTGTTAGCACTGGCTAAGTGCCCACTTATGTTAATTTATTTTTAAAGATTTATTTTTTATTGGAAAGTCAGATACAACACAGAGAAGAGGAGAGATAAAGAGGAAGATCTTCCCTCTACTGGCTTCAATAGCCAGAACTGTTAATGATTTTTGAATTTTTAAATTGTTACATGTTGTGCATCTTTAGCATTATGTTTATAACTGTTTCCTTTTAAATTAGTTTCATGAATGACTATATTTATGATTGTACTACTATATATATATATATATATATATATATATATATATATATACACACGCACACTGGAAAGACAGATATACAGAAATAAGGAGACACAGAGAGAAAGATCTTCCATCTGCTGGCTTACTCCTCAGGTGACCACAGTGGCCAGAGCTGAGCTAATCCAAAGCCAGGAGCCAGGAACCTCCTCCCGGTCTCCCATGTAGTTCCAAGGCTTTGGGCTGTCCTCCACTGCTCTCCTAAACCACAAGCAAAGACCTGGATGGGAAGTGGAGAGCAGCCAGAACATAAACCGGTGCCCATATGGGATTTTGGGCATGCAAGGTGAGGATTTAGCCATTCGCCCATCATGCCAGGCCCTGTACTACATGCTTTGTTGAGTTTTTATGTTTGCTGATAAAATAATGCTTTTACAACTTGTTTTACATTTCTTTAATTGCTAGTATTTATCAAGTATCTTACTCTTAAAATTTTTTCTTCCCTGGATTATTTGTTCTTATCTTTTGGCCATTTGTTTGACAGAAATAAGATGATACATTCTCCTAGTTATATCATGTCCTTTCGTATTTGGGTGATGCTTTTTGTTTTTTTCCATACTATGAGTGTCTTTTTTTTTTCCCTATTACTATGGACTGTTTCAGACTAAAGTAGGTAGTAGTATTTTTGATTCTTACTGGTAAGTATAATGCACAAGCTAGTTTATTTGAGACTTCCTGAATGAGCCTTTGGCTCAGAGTGTGTATCAGAGCAGTGTGTGTGAAGAGCAGGTGACCCAAGATGTTAGAAGGGGAGCTGAGGACAATGTTGACATCAGGACTATAAATACTCCAAGGTCTAGCTTTGTACTTTGAAATAGGAATTAGGTCACTTTTATTGTCTTCTCTAAGTTATTTACTAGTTGGCTGTGGAGCAGAGGTAGAACAGGGGTTTTATAGAACGTATTACCATTTTCAGCTGAGAAGAAAGTGGAAAGTGCTAATACTGGTCAGTGTTGCTTCTCATTTCTGCTAGAATGGTACACAACTGAATGGGAAGTATGGGTTTGGGCATTAGTCCAACTGTAGATAATAACTCACTTCCTAAGCAGGAAGGTGAAATTCTAAGCTGTGAAGGGCCTTGCCTGTATCCTTTACACATGCGTCGTGGCCTGAAAGACTGACTATGTGAAAGGGCAGCTGGGGAACCCAGCAGGTCTCATTCGCCTCGCGATTGACAAGAGTCCTCTTGTACCCTTCGTGTTGGCTGCCACATGCAACTGTTGTCACTGGGCTCACTGCAGAGAGTCAGAGACCAGACTCTACAAGTTTTTCTAGGATCTTAGTTTCTCTGGGTCTCCTTCAGCTTTCAGTTTTCTTCTCCCAAATAAAAAATTTGGGCCAAATTGCCTCTAAAGTTCCCCAAATTCTTTGAGTCTTTTGTCCTGTCACACACATAGAAAATAATTTTAGAAATTCTGTTTCATATGAGTGTTACTCCAATTTACCTGTCATGAAAATTTTGATGTTGGAATATTGCAACATGTAATTTAAAGAAGAAAATATTTACATTTTTTGTGTGGATCTTTTTTCAATTTTCTTTTGTGTTTCTCTTACCCAGCCAAACAAGAAATAAACTACTTCATTTTGTCTTATAATCTTACAGTAATTATTTTGGTTTCAAGTGATTGATTCCAAGACCTTATTTCAATATATCTTGAAGATAATTTAATTTTTCCATAAACATCAGGTGAACCTCTTTTGTTCTGAGTTTTAAATTTTTGCTGACTACGATACCTTACACTTGATATATTATCTATAGGTGCATTCATATATACCAGTTAAGTATCACAGCAATCCTGTATGGTACGTGTTAGGATATGATATAAGAGTACCTGATTCCTACCCTCTCTCTCTCACCATATTGCCAAGAGGTATTTCTTTCATGTCTTCTAGTAGTTTCTTCTGGAATTTATTCCCTATTCCCAGTCAGCAAAACTGTATTGCTACTACTTAGTCTTTCCATTTTTATTTGTTTTTAAGATTATTTTATTTATTTGAAAGGTAGAGTAGTTAGAGAGATGTGTTCCATCCACTGGTTCACTCCCCAGATGGCTGCAATAGACAGGGCTGGGCCACGCTGAAGCCAGAAGCCAGAAACTTTTTCGGGTCTCTCATAAAAAAGCAGAAGGGGCCCAAATATTTAGGCTGTCCTCTGCTGCTTTCCCAGCCACATTAACAGGCAGCTAGGTTGAAGTGGAACAGCCAGGAATTGCACTGGCATCCATACCAAATAATGGGATCCTGGGATTGCAAGTGGACATTGCTGGCCCCAATCTTTCAGTTTTAAAGCACTGAATTCCACTCATTTGTTTTATTTACAAAAGTTGAGTTATCTCAGAACCAGAAGAGATTTCAGATTATCCAGAGACCAAGTAAAAGGTCCTAGCAGAGAGCTTCATGAAAAAGAATAGGTAAGTAGTATGAACTGTGGCAAACTGGAAGGCTTCTGAAAGGCTTCCCCCATCTAAGGACATCCAGTTCAGTAGTTAATGCCACACATATCAACAGTTGCGAATTGTGGACGTTATTTGGATCCTTATTCATACAGCATACTATTTTTAAAGGCTTGTGACAGTTTCCAGAATTGAATAATTGCAACATTCAGCACTAACTAAAGCCTTGCTATTAAAGTGATGTTACTGTTTTAGAGATGATGATAATGATACTATGGTTATGTGAAAGATGTAGACAATGATGACGATGTATAATATTTATTCTACATTACCATCAAGTAGTAGTGAATAGTAAAAAAAAAAAAAAAAAAGAAAGAAAAGTGATGGACTCTGAGTTGCCTGGGCCGGGGCATATGGTAATTAACTAGTCTGTTTACCTAATTTTGAAAATGTTCTAGTTAGTATTTCAATCAGCAGTTGATCTCCTTGGAAGAGAAATGTTAGAATGAGGAGAAAAGGGATCCAGATTAGACTAGAACAGAATATTAACTGTGTTGAGTTAGGATTGTCACCATTCAGTTGTTAGAGATGTATTTATGGGGCAAGTGTTTAGTGGTTCAGACGCCACTTGGGATTCCTGCATCCCATAGTGGAGTGCCTGCTGGAATCTTGCTCGGTTTTTGTTTGTTTGTTTGTTTTTTAGAGATTTATTTATTTTAGTACAAAGTCAGATATACAGAGAGGAAGAGAGACAGAGAGGAAGATCTTCGGTCCGATGATTCACTCCCCAAGTGACTGCAACGGCCGGTGCTGCGCCGATCCGAAGCCAGGAACCAGGAACCTTCTCCGGGTCTCCCACACGGGTGCAGTGTCCCAATGCCTTGGGACATCCTGGACTGCTTTCCCAGGCCACAGGCAGGGAGCTGGATGGGAAGTGGAGCTGCCGGAATTAGAACCAGCGCCCATATGGGATCCTGGCGTGTTCAAGGCGATGATTTTAGCCGCTAGGCCACGCCGCCGGGCCCTCTTTTCAATCTAGTTTCCTATTAGTGCACATTCTGGGAGGCAACAATTGATGGCTCAAGAGGCTTAGATTGAGCTCCAGATTCCTAGCTTTGGCTGGCCCATCCCAGCTGTCGCAGACATTTAGGGAGTGAACCAGTGTATGGAAAATCTCTTTCTTTGCCTTTAAAGTGAAGTAGGGGAAAAAGTTATTTGTTACCACAAGTATTTGTTTAGTATTTTATGTTACATTTACATGTATACTTAAGTGAATACTTAAAATCTTAAGAAGTGTTTACAGGTTGAACATCCCTGATTCAAAAACTGGAAGTTTACACTCTAGATTCCACCACTGACTTCATGTGATAGATCAGTTAACATATAAAATTGTCATGAATATTGTATAAATTTAACTTAAGGCTAATGTGTACATGAGACATATTTACTGGGGCCCTGTCCTAAGAGATCTCAATATCTATTTGCAAATATTCCAAAATTTAAAGTTCAAGACACTTGTTATCCCAAACATTTTTGGATAAGGAGTCCTTAATGTAATAAAATATGCTGTAAAATGTTATTTCTAGTTTTTCTCAATAAACTCATTTATTGCTTTATAAAATGAGTAAAACATAATAGCATGTGTTTAACAAAATACATCTTTGGACCAGCCTATGTTTTTTTTTTTTTTTTTTTTTTTTCTCTTTTTTTAAAAAATTTTTTTTTGAATTTTTTTATTTTTTTTATAATCTATTTTATTGTGTTTTTGTTGACAATCTTTATATAGTTAATTACAGTTAAAGAAAGAAAAAGAGAAAAAAAGGTTCAGGGGGATAGGGAAGTGGGTAATACTATTATGTCCATATTGTTTCCATCTTGTATCTGAGGTAAAGGGGGATATTGAGGGAGAAGCCCCACCCGGTTTCCCGCCCACCCCGAGTCCCGGATGTGGGGCATGCTCTGAGATATGTGCTCGAGCGGTGTTAATAGTTCTCCAGTTATGAATCGCTGCCAGTTTCGCTCGATGAGGTCGTCCACTGATTGATATGGTCCATCATAAAGTCTCCGTTTGCCCCATTTTTCGCTGCCAACATATAGCTGAGATGAATGATTGATCTGCTCTGTCTTCTGTCTTTTCTTGATTAGAGTTCTGAGTCCAGCAGTTCGATTGGGGAGATCTCCAAAGAAACTTTGAGGTATTCCCAGACTAGTTTCTTGCATGTTCTAGCAAGCACAGGGCCCGGCACAGTCCATCACCCCGATCAGCTGGTGGTTGCAATTGCTGGGTTGGTTCTGTTTTCAGTCCCGAGTTGCACTGGAACCAATGGGTGTTGCAGTCCTGTCTGGTTCTGCCCAGCACGTACTCGGCCCTCACACTAACCAGTGGGAGCTGCAGCCTAGTTGGGGCGACCCACAATAACCCCCACCAGGCCCGCCCCTACCCTGGTTTGCCAGTATGTGTAGCAGAAGACCAGTCTGTCCCCCATCCCATTTGGCTCTGGCACTTGTCAATGGGTATTAAAGCTTAGTTCTATCTAACCGACTCAACCATCCAGCCCTCACGGGTGTTGTTGAGTGCCTCTCTATCTAGCCATCCCAGCCCCCGTCCTAGTTTTCATGCCCTCCCACGGGAATAGTGACCCAAGAAGGGGGAACCCACTTTTTCCCTCCCAGGTCTCTCTGTCCCGGTTTATGCACTCTTTAGGTGGTTCTGTGATTTGACTTGACAGAATTAGTCCCCAGTGCCAGCTTCTGCGGCTATGCCCAAACATCCCTCACCCACTCTAATTTATGCTTGCACCAGCAGGAATAATCAGCCCAGCCTGGCTTTTCCCTGATCTATTCCACATGCAGCGCACAGGTGTTGTAGCCTTGCATAGTCTAGTCTGTCTCTATCCCAGCCCACGCTCTCCATTGGGAGTAGCTGTCCGGCGAGGGAACCAGCCCCTTAATCACCCCGCCAGTTCTGCCCCTCCCTTCCTTCCTAGATTTCACGTGTGCTGGTTGGGTGCTGCATTCATATCCAGTACAGGCAACCACGCCCTGGCATTCCATAATGTGTACTGGTTTTGTCGCGACCAAACCCGGCTCATCCCACACTCTGATCTGGTGCTCGGATTTGCCAGTGGGTGATTTGGACTGATTCAGCCTGGTCTGCTCCTGACCCATGCTGAATGTGTGCCAGTGGGAAACTTTCCATGGCCTATTCTGGACTGTTTCCTATCATGCTTCTTGCGCTTACCTGCAGGGACTGTGTCCTGCCAGAGGAGTTGCCCATCAGAACCCCTCCCAATGGCAGGTTTTGCGCATGCCAGGGGGTCCTTGAGCCAACCCAACTCAGTTCACCTCTTGTCCTAGCAGGAACAGTGGCTTTTCCTGGCTGGCTTTCAGCCCATTCTGGTTCTTGTTGTTGGATGTTTCAGCCCTGCCATGGCTCGTCCATACCCACATACAGCTCACGCATGGCTCAGTAGGGGGTTGAAACCCAGCCTAGTCAGTCCCACATCTACCCTCTGGTTCTCCATGACACCAGATGGTGTTGGGGTCTGAACTGGCCTGGTGCATCCAATCCCAGCCCACACTAGTGCCTCGGGTGACTGCAACTGTTTCCTAGATAGAACGCAGCTCCAATTCTAGCACATACATCCCTTGGTGGGAACCTCAACCTAGTTAGGGTGTCCCGTTACCTCCCCGATTGGGCTTGTTCCTAGCTGTAAATCATGCACCTGCCCGTGGTTGCTCTGAGGACCAGTAGGTGCAAGAGCCTAGCTCGGTATGACCTGTGTTCCATGCTGGTTTCTAGTTTTGCTTGTAAACAAAGGTTTGCTCAGTCCTGCCCAGTACATTACGTTCCATTACCAATTTACACATTTTGGAGCTACTATGCCCTGCTACTCCGACCCCCAGATCTGGACGGCGTGTTCACCAGCGAGAGCTATGACTCGCCAGGGGAGCTTCCCAAGTACCTCCACTTGATGCACTCCCCAACCTATGTTTTAAAATGAGTATTTAGTTGATAATTTCTGAGTCTTTTTCTAGCTGACTTGTTTTAAGAAAAAACACAGAGAAGTGTTTTTTTATTTTTTTTTAAGATTTATTTATTTTTATTACAAAGTCAGATATACAGAGAGGAGGAGAGACAGAGAGGGAGATCTTCTGTCCGATGAATCACTCCCCAAGTGACTGCAATGGCTGATGCTGCGCTGAACTGAAGCGAGGAGCCAGGAGCTCTTCTGGGTCTCCCACGTGGGTGCAGGATCTCAAGGCTTTGGGCCATCCTCGACTGTTTTCCCAGGCCACAAGCAGGGAGCTGGATGGGAAGCAGAGCTGCCGGGATTAGAACTGGTGTCCATATGGGATCCCGGCGCATTCAAGGCGAGGACTTTAGCTGCTAGGCTACCGTGCTGGGCCCAAACCTGAGTTCTTATTCATTGTATCATCTTATGAGAAAATTGCCTAATTGACTTAAATAAGAAAAACAGGCTATGGTTTGCCTGACTTCTTGTCTTTTCTAACCTTAACTATTCATTTTTAGAACATTGGTTAGGGATTTGGTTTTTCTCTTTTCAAAAGGTGATAGGTATAAAAGGCTCAGTTTTAAAGTCTGAAATCCAGGACTAGGGTTAGTTCTGTTTCTTTGGACGATATAGAACTATAAAGTTTACACAAATTAGAAGCATGAAACTTAAGCTGAGGCAGGACTGGAAAAATGAACCCTTGTTTTTATTTGCTCCTAGGTAAATTTCACTGCTACTTTTGTGGACTTTTTTTTTTGTCATTTTTGAATTTTAACTCTTTAAATTCAGAGCACTGAGAAAGTAGTATATATATATATATATATATACACACACACATATATATATATATACACACACACTCTTAACCATAAGGATGCATTTTTTTTTTTTAGGATTTATTTTTATTTTTTATTGCAAAGTCAGATATACAGAGAAGAGGAGAGTCAGAGAGGAAGATCTTCCATCCGATGGTTCACTCCCCAAGTGGCCGCAATGGCCAGAGCTGCACCGATCAGAAGCCAGAAGCCTGGAGCTTCATCCAGGTCTTCCACGGGGGTGCAGGGTCCCAAGACTTTGGGCCGTCCTCAACTGCTTTCCCAGGCCACAAGCAGCGAGCTGGATGGGAAGCAGGGCTGCTGGAATTAGATCCAGCACTGATATGGGATCCCGGCACATTCAAGGAGAGAACTTTAGCCACTAAGCCAATGTGCTGGGCCCAGGAATGCATTTTTAGAAAGCACCAAGAAACTTGCATTGTGAGGTAGCAAGTTAACTGGTACTGCATTCATTGTCAGCTAGTGGGTTAATTGTGAGGTACTGGGTTTTCATGTGGGCTATAGAGAGTCCTGGCTGTTCTACTTCCTATCCACCTCCCTGCTAATGCATCTGGGAAAGCAGTGATAGGAAGCCCAAGTATTTGAGCTTACATGTGTGAGACTCAGATGAAGGGAATGGTCCAGTTCTGGCCATTGCAACCATTTAGGGAATAAACTAGCAGATGGGATTCTCTGTAACTCTTTCAAATGAATAGATCTTCAGAAGAAAAAAAAATTAAACGATTCTTGTACATGTATTTTATATATATTTCTATCCTATTCCTTCTTGTTTGTTTTACCTCTCAGACCAAGCAAGAAGAAATAAAAGAGGAAGAAATTATTTCACTGAATTCCTTGGGCAGAGAATTTAATTTCTTTTGGATCTTAGTTCATAACACTTTTTTTATTTAACAAAGATTTATTTTTATTTTTATTGGAAATGCAGATTTACAGAGAGAAGGAGAAACAGAAAGGTCTTCCATCAGCTGGTTCAGTCCATGTGACCACAACAGCCGGAGCTGAACCAATTCAAAGCCAAGAGTGAGGAGACTCTTTAGAGTCTCCCATGTGGGTTCAGGGTCCCAAGGCTTTAGGCCATCCTCTACTGCTTTTCCAGGTCACAAGCAGGGAGCTGGATGGGAAATAGAGCACCTGGGACACTAATTGGCGCCCCTGTGGGATCCTGACACATGCAAGGCAGGGAATTAGCTGCTGGGGATCACACTGGGCCCAGTTCATAACCCTTTTGTAACATATTCTATTTTGCTAAACACTTGAACTTTTACAAATCAGTTACTCATCACATGACAAAGAACTCAAGCCTTTTGTGTGTCTTTTTTTTCTGTCAATTATCAAACACTTTTTGAATAAATACCTACCATTTTGAAATTGATACAAGAATCTAGAATGAAAAATTTGAAACCAGAGGTTTTAAAAATACATTCTAGGTGTTGAATCCTGAAGGCTTTGCTAATATGTAAGCTTAGACAATGTCCCGTATGAGAAGACAGATTCCACACCTGAGTCTTGAGTAAAACAACTTTGTTTATTGTTAATTATTTGAAAGACAGACATGGTTCTTCTGTCAGTTCACTCCCCAATTGCCTGCAATAGCTAGGGCTGGGCCAGGTGGAGGCCAGGAGCTGGGAACTTAGTCTGGCTCTTCTACATGTACAGCACGGACCCAAACACTTGAGCCATTACCTGATGCCTCCCAGGGTATGTATTATCAGGAAACTGTAATCAGAAACAGACATAACTCAGAGGTATTCTGATTTGGAATATAGGCATCCTAATTGCTGTACCAAATGCCATTCATTTTTTAAATTAAACAGAAGGTAAATTTATTAATTAAAATTAATGAGCTTATCTTTGTACTTTATAGAGCTAGCCACACATGGTACGGTATAATGGAATTACTTCTGTTTTCAGGAAAAATGTGCATCTTTTAGCTGGGACATACACTCTTTTAGTAAGAAACCATTGAACCATTCTATCTAACATTTTCCACAGCTTAATAAATACTGACTTGTATATTCAGTAGTCATTTTCTTTGGCAGCCCCCATTCCAGCCCACGTGCCCTTTGATGGGAACCTCAACCCAGCTAAGGTGTCCCCTTAGCTCCACAACTGTTCCCAGCTATAGATTGTGTGCATGCCAGTGGTTGCTCTGACTCATCTTGGCTCAACCCCTCTATTATCACCTTTGGTTATTCAGCTTTTCAAATAATAAGTAAAACTTTTTAAAAAAGATTTATTTATTTTTACTACAAAGTCAGATATACAGAGAGAAGGAGAGACAGAGAGGAAGATCTTCCATCTGATGATTCACTCCCCAAGTGAGCCGCAACAGACGGTACTCAACCCCTCACCTGTCCCAACCCCTGCCTTAGACACTGTGGCTTGGCATCCCTGGCTCACGAAGACCAGTAGGTGCAAGAGCCTAGCTCAGCAGGACCTGTGCTCCATCCTGGTTTCTAGTTTTGATTGTGGGCTATGATTTGCTCAGTTCTGCCCGGTACACCCTGTTCCATTACCAATTCACACATTAGCCAACTGTTGGAGCTACTTTGCCCAGCTTGTCCGACCCCCAGGTCTGGACCACATGTTCACCAGTGGGAGCTATGACTCGCCAGGGGAGTTTTCCAAGTTCCTCCACTTGATCCACTCCCAGACCCAGTTCTCATACATGCCATTGGTTTTTAGGCCAGTACCTGATGAAGTCTGGCCTTCCATTTGGGCTTGTATGAACTGGTGAACGTTGCAGCCTGGTCCACCCCACACCCTCTTCAGGATGCACATTCGGGTGCTGCTGCCTTGACCAGTCCAGACTGTTGTGGGTTCCTTTACCTGTGAGTGATGGCAGGCTCCTTGGTCACACCTAGCTTAGTCCATTACCACCCCAACTCTTGAGCTAACCAGTGGGGCTAGAATTTCTGCAAGGTTTGGCCCACACATCCCCCACAGAATCTACCCCCCGGATACGGTTCTTGAGTGCTAGTTAATGTCATGGCCCTGCCTAATGTGACCCATCTCCTGATCCATTATCTTGTCAGGTAATAGGATAATATCCCGCTGGACAAGCCACGAGCCTTAGCTTTTGCATGGACTGGTGTTCGGTGCTCAGCATTGTTAAGTGATTACAAGTACTTCAAAGGAAGAGTTACTGTCATTGGGAATCTTTGGGATTGATTCACTTCCCAGAAGCACAGTGGGTTCAACCTGGTGCTGCCTAAGCAGCGACTCAAAGAACCAAAACCCCAAAGCTCCCAGCCGGGCGGCCAGCAGGCGGAGCCTGGCGCCAAATGGTGCACTGGCTGCCTGGGGACAACTCACCACGTGCACGCGGTGGCTGGCCTCAGGGATCCATAGCTGACTTCTTGTCTGGCTGCATATACAGTGCCCTTGATGTTACGCTTCAGCAAAATAACTGTCGTATCAAAAGTCATGGCTCCTTTCACTGACATCATTTTAGATTTGAAATTTGGATTGAGCAAACTGATCAAAGAAGGAGCTGGAAGTGGTTCTTGTATTTGGAAGGTAGTAGCTGGTCTGTGTAACAGCTGTAGCTTCCAGAGCTGTTTCCTCCTGCCAGCCACAATATTTGGATTAGACAGTGATAGAAGTAAGGTAAGCAGTAAGGCAAAAGAGCTTAAAAAAAATTAAGAATGCCATGGCATTGTAGTTGTTTTAGCTGTGAAATAGTGGCTTTTGGATGAAACTTGGACCTTTCTATCAAGAAGAGTGATTGCCTTCTACAGGAACTTAGAACCTGAATCAAAATAAGCTGCATTCATAGTAAAAAGAATCCTGAGCTTGATATACCTGTTTACTAGTTGGTGCTTTCTGGGTTGTGAATTACTTGATTATAACTAATGACACCAGAATTCAGAAAGCAGTGGGACAGGGGTAGGATGAGGAGGAGGACTGGTACAGGGCATTGGTTTAGCAGTGACTAAGGTTTTCCTAGTTTTTTTTTTTTTGCAACATAACTACAAATTCAAGCAAAGCTCTCTTCCTCAATTTGTTTTCTTTTATACTTTTATAATATACATATGGCAAAGTCAGTAGATACTGTGGGGAACATCATTCTTTCTTGGCTATGAAGAGACAGTGCCTGTTGTTGACTTTGGTGTTTGTTTTGGTTTAAAGAGTAGGCATTTGGGCCCGGCAGCGTGGCCTAGCGGCTAAAGTCCTCGCCTTGAACACCCCGGGATCCCATATGGGCTCCGGTTCTAATCCCGGCAGCTCTGCTTCCCATCCAGCTCCCTGCTTGTGGCCTGGGAAAGCAGTTGAGGACAGCCGAAAGCCTTGGGACCCTGCACCCGCGTGGGAGACCTGGAGGAGGTTCCAGGTTCCTGGCTTTGGATCGGCGCAGCACCAGCTGTTGTGCTCACTTGTGGAGTGAAACATCGGATGGAAGATCTTCCTCTCTGTCTCTCCTCCTCTATATATATCCGCCTTTCCAATAAAAATACTAAATCTTTAAAAAAAAAAAAAAAAGAGTAGGCATTTAGCCTAGTGGTTAAGATACCCACTTCCAAGGCCTGGCACTATAGCTTAGTGGCTAAAGTCCTTGCCTTGCATCTGTCAGGATGCCATATGGGTGCAAATTTGTGTCCCAAATGCTCCACTTCCATCCAATTCCCTGCTTGTAGGCTGGCAAAGCAATAGAGGATGGTCCAAAGCCTTGGGACCCTGCATCCATGTACGAGACCTGGAAGAGTCTCCTGGCTCCTGGCTTTGGATCAGCTTAGCTCTGGCCATTGCGGCTGTTTTAGGAGGTAAACTTACAGATGAAAGATCTTTCTGTCTATATCAACTTCTCTCTGTGTATCTGCCTTTCCAATGAAAATAAATAAGTAAATATTTAAAAAGAAAAAAAAAAGATGCCCGCATCTCATGTCCTGGTTCCTGAGTTCATTTTCTGGTTGTGACTCTTGACACCAGCATCCTGGTTAATGCAGACCCTGGGGAGTAATGGTGATTACTCAAGTGGTTGAACTTCTGCTACCCATATTGGAGACTTGGATTGGATTCCCAGCACCTGGTGTCAGCCCAGTCCATCCATAGCTTTTGTGAGCATTTGGAGAATGAACTAGCATATGTAAATTTCAAAATTTCTTCTCCATCCACCTCTCTGTGTCTATCTGCCTCTTAAATAAATAATTTCAAAAATATTCAAATATGAGAAGGTCATTATTTTTAAAAATCATCATGTTTGGTTGTATAAACTCTGGATATACTAAAAATACAAATTACATATTTTAAAATATTTCTACTCTTTTCATTTTATTTGAAAGGCAGAGAATGACAGATAAAAATCTTCCATCTGCTGGTTCATCTCATAGCTGCAGTTGCAAACACAGTTGGAGCTTGCGTCAGGCAAAAGCCAGGAGCCAAGAACTCAGTCTGAGTCTCCCACATGAATGGCAGGGACTCAGGTTCTTAAACTGTCATCTGGTGCCTCCAGGGTGTGTACTTGGAAGAAGCTAAGATCCAAAGCAGATACAGGACTCAAACGCAGGCACTCCAGTCAGAATGCAAAATGTGTTAACTGCTATACCACACTTGTGTCTTTCTAGTTTATACCTTTTTCTATTAAAAATAGTTGTGTTGGGCAAAGGTTTTAACCTCTCAATCTGCTTCTTTATACACACTCTTATTTGTGCATTCCCTCTCTCTCAAACACACAGAGGAAAGGAGGAATGGGCTAGGAAATAGGTTGGATGAATGTCTGTTTTCTTACAGTTTAAAACTATTATTCTCCTTAATTCAATTAGAAATGAAAGTCATTGAAGGTTTGTGAATATGGGAATTTTATTAGTGAAGTTACTACTGTTTCACTTCTTGGACACCATTTATTAATGCTGCTCCTTCTACTCCCTGTGATTGTCTGGGAGGTACTGTCTCTGTATGGTTCCTGATGTGTCCAAGAAGTTGGCCGTCATTGTTGTTATTAGTTTATGTTATTGAGAACATGGGAACTGCCAGGTGTCTATTCTTGAATCAGATCTGAAGTTGATCTTGTTTCCTCATTTATCAGTCACTGACTTGCGGGGTTGGACCATGTGTCCAGCGTGTGTAGGCAGCAGGTAAGTGCTGACATTTTGATGGCCACATCGTATTTCAGGGATCTATGAGAAGGCCTGTAATGACTAGGAAAAGCCAGCCAAGAATCTCCTTGCCATGAACAAATGGGAGGAGTTACTAAGTTTAGCTGACATTAAGCTATAAATTATTTGAAAGGCGGAAAAGGATTCTATTCAAAGACTATCTAGAATTTCCCGTTGCTAATCAAGCCTGTGTGTTGTAAGGGTTTTCACTTCAGGAGATGTTCCGTTCCTGTTATCTGGCAAAGATAATGTTCAGCTCTTAATAGAACTTGGACTTTGCTAGTCTTATAAGTCAAGAGCCTTATAACGATAGGATCATAATTTGAAACTGCTGTTTAAGAATCAGAGACAAAGGCAGGTATCTGCTGTTGTGGGCAAGATATGACTTGGAATACCACATTCTGTATCAGAGTGCTCAGTGTGAATCCAGCTGTGCATCTAATTCAACTTCTTGTTAATGTACACCCTGGGAAGGCATAAGGATGACTCAAGTATTTGGATCCTTATCACCCACCTGAGAGAACTGGATTGAGTGCCTGACTCCTGACTCTTAGGGGTTTGGGGAGTAAACCAGTAGACAGAAGATGTCTGTCTCTCTGCCTTTCAAATAAAAAGAAAATTTAAGAAATAAAATAAAAATATGGAGCAATGAATAAATAAAATGTGATATATTCTCATGAAAGAATACCGTAACAGGGACCAGATTATTAAAACAGATTAAGCAGCCATCTACAATCCCAGCATCCTATATGGGTGCCAGGTGGAGCCCCTGTTGTACCACTTCTGATTCAACATTCTGCTAATGCATCTATGGAAGCAGTAGAGAATGGCTCAAGTTCTTGGGCCCTGCTCCCACATAGGAAACCTGGAAGAAGCTCCCAGCTCCTGACTTTGGCCTGGCATAGTCCAAGTGTTGTGGCCATTTGGGGGAGTGAACCAGAAAATAGAAGATCTCTCTCTCTGTCTCTCCCTCCCCTCTGTCAATAGCTCTGCTTTTCAAATAAAGTATTTTTTTTTTAAAGAAATACCTTGCAAGAATTGATGAACTACAACATACTAAAATGTATATGACTTTTTCCAATGTGATATTGAGCAAAAGGAGCCAAATTGAAAGAGTCGTTATGTATGGACTCTTGTATGAAGAGTCCATTTGTATGAAGTTCAAGCTAAGTTAATTAGTGGTGTAATAAGTCAGAATAATGGTTATCCTTGGAGTCATTGCAGCTGGAAGAAGCTATGATTGAAACTTTTGGATCCTGATGATGCTATCTCTTCAGTAGTATGCTGGTTACCTGAGCAGTTAAATATATGGAAATCACTGAATTATGCACTTATATTATTATATACCTTAAGTAAAAACGTTTCTCGGGCCCGGCGGCGTGGCCTAGTGACTAAAGTCCTCGCCTTGAACGCACTGGGATCCCATATGGGCACCGGTTCTTATCCCGGCAGCTCCACTTCCCATCCAGCTCCCTGCTTGTGGCCTGGGAAAGCAGTCGAGGACGGCCCAATGCATTGGGACCCTGCACCCGCGTGGGAGACTTGGAAGAGCTCCTGGTTCCTGGCTTCGGATCGGCGCACACTGGCCCGTTGCGGCTCACTTGGGGAGTGAATCATCGGAGGGAAGATCTTCCTCTCTGTCTCTCCTCCTCTCTGTATATCTGACTTTGTAATAAAATAAATAAATCTTTAAAAAAAAAAAAGTTTCTCAAATGGGTGTTTGGTGCGGTTGGTTAAGTCACTACTTGGCACATCTGGATTTATACTGAAGTATCTGGGTTCAAGTTCTGGCTTCACTTCAGATTCCAGGTTCCTGTTAATACATTCTCTGGGAAGCAGCTGTGATAGCTCAAGTAGCCGAGTTGATAGCATAAAGACGCGAAAACTGGGCTTAATTCTGGGCTCCTGGCCTTGGCATGACCCAGTCCAGACTGCTGCAGACATTTGGAAAGGGAACCAGTTGATGGACGATCTCTGTTTGTATCTCTTTTTATCTGTTCCTTCCAAATAAACAAAAATAAATAAAAATATAGATATGTTTCCTGAAAGGGAAAGGGAAGAGTTTAAATTGGCAGGTGCTAGTCAGCTACACTCATTCACAAGCCAAGTAGTTTTCTCCTACAGATTAGCCCTAGATCAGGATTCAGATTCACGTCTCAGAAATGGTATTAATTACACCCTGTCTTGGGTCTTCAGAGTTAGTCTTGAATGGTTGAAACATATTAAGTCTTTGGATGCAAGGATATAAGTTATGTTGGCCATCTAGACTAACAATATGGCCTTTTGGCCCGGCATAATAGCCTAGTGGTTAAAGTCCTCGCTTTTCAACTGCCGGGATCCCATATGGATGCTGGTTCTAATTCTGGCTACTCCACTTCTCATCCAGCTCCCTGTTGTGGCCTGGGAAAGCTGTAGAGGATGGCCCAAAACCTTGGGTCCCTGCACTCACATGGGAGACCTGGAAGAAGCTCCTGGCTTCGGATCAGCTCAGCTCTAGCCATAGTGGCCACTAGGGCATGAACCAGCAAAAGGAAGATCTTTCTCTGTGTCTCTCCTTCTCTCTCTAAATCTGACTTCCCAATATTAAAAATAACAATAAATCTTTAAAAGAAAACAATATGGCCTTTGAGGAAATGAGTGTAAGATTGTTAAAATGGCAAGAAAGAGGTCTCATTTGCCCTTGTTAATCCTGATTCTCCCTGCCCCAACTCTCCCTTTTCAAGATCAGGCCCGGAGACTGAATGGGAGGCTGATGTTTTATCCTTGTAAGTGCATGTTATGGGTTTTCTGCCATATTATTCCCATTTGTAAGTGAAATATTGGTTGTCTACTTCCCATAACTAATAAGCAGAGAAGGTTGGGGTTTTTTGTTTCTGAACATTTTTGATCCTCCTTGTGATGATTTTTGTGTGTCTTTGTTGTGAATGTAGAATTAATTCATTGCTAGTTGTGAATGAAGGACATGTTTTTTTCTTATTCTCCTGAATTTTCTCCCTTACCCTGTCTTGTATCATAAAATTTTGATCAGAAGCTAATGTTGTGATGCCAGGTTGGTCCTAGAAATTGCTTTCAGTACTACAATTTACTTGTATTTCTGGGCCTTAGAAAAAAATTTATGTTTTGATTATTGGTTTGTGTTTGTATGATTTAGGACAGAAATATGACCAATTGTATTTTAAATATTTTTGGCTTCGTCTTTTCTGCTGAACTTGAAGAATTTTGTTGGATATTGTAGAAATAGGGAAAGCTCATGTAATGGATAGTAATAGCCTTGTAGTTGTTAGAAATGGTAAAACTAGGAAAGTGGCAGGATATATCTGTTTCTCATTCAAACAATCTAATCGTTTGATGTCAGAGTAAAGAGTGTCAGGAAAGAAAAAGTTGTGTTTCGTGTTCTATTGACCAAGAGGAGGTTATATTTTCTTTCTTTTCTTTTTTTCTGTTGCAGACAGAAAAGTTTATTTGCGAAGGGACCAGGTGAGCAGGGAAGGGAGGGAAGAGGAAGCAAGCCGGGAGGTGGGGTGCCTCTCGAAAGGGGAGGGAGACACTGAAGTTAAATTTTCAAACTGGCTTCCGGATGTGAAATTGAACCTGTACATCTACCATGCATATTCTTCTTAGCCTTGATTTTGGCATGCATTCATGTTTATGTTCCAATGAGTGCATGCATTAGGGAGCTTTTTCTAGAACCTAGAAGAAGACCTTTTTAAGCAGCATTAACCTAGGAGAGGTTTTAAATTTGCAGGTAGCTGTGGGGCTGATCAGTTTGCGGCCTCTACACGAAGACTGTTGATTAGCCCCGAGCAATATTTGCAGCAGGGCTTGAGGAAGAGGTTGATTTTCTGTTTATTAGAGGTGACATGAGCAGTGGGGCAGTGGCAAAGAGGCCATGTTGCTCTTGCTAAATATACATCCCTGACAGTTGGATAATAGGTTCCAGGAAGTTCAGTGGAAAATTAAAACAAAGCAACATTTATAGCTGATTGAACTTGAAAAGCCATTTTGGTGTTGAATGGCAAATATGTGGACTTCAGCATTCCTGGAGCCTGATGCATCCCGCTGGATGGCCCTGTTCCTGTGTACACGAGGACCTGAGGACTCAGCATGTACAGGATGCACTCCTTTGGAGAGTGCTTTGAGGAAATAAAGGGTGCTGCCATTTCCAGTAGTCTCCTTCCCCACAGAGTTATATAACACAGGTTCCTCTTGTCTGGGAATCAACTTTTCCTCTGATGTTTTGAGGATTTACTTGTTAGAAGGACAGGAATGTCTGGCAAGAGACAGAAGAGCTCTTAAGTACTATAAATACTCCTGGTCGTTTTTGAAGCTGAAGCGCTAAGCAGATTGCCATAGTGTGTACACATGCTCTTAGCATGGTGACACTTCTGATTAATGTCCTTAGTTGTCCTGGGGTTACTGATTTTAGCCTCAAATTAGGCTGACTTGGCTAGGAAGAGGGAGTGTTGGACTTTTTTTTTTTTTAAAGATGTATGTATTTATTTGTATTGGAAAGCCAGATATACAGAGAGGAGGAGAGACAAAGATCTTCCATCCTCTGATTAACTCCCCAAGTGGCCGCAATGGCCAGAGCTGATCCTATCTGAAGCCAGAAGCCAGGAGCCTCTTCCAAGTCTCTAATGCGGATTCAGGGTCCCAAGACTTTGGGCCATCCTCGACTGCCTTCCCAGGCCACAAGCAGGACTGCTGGAGTTAGAACTGGCGCCCATATGGGATACTAGTGCGTGCATGGCAAGGACTCTAGCCACTTGACTCCCTGCCGGGCCCCACTTGGACTTCTTGAGGGGTGGTGAATTTTCTTATTTCCTGGAGGGAAGCTGCAGGGAATAAGAAATTGAAGGAATGGTGTGAAAATTCAGAGAAATAAAGGAAGCCTTGTGCAGCTATCAAGAAAAGTAGCTGTACATTCCCGTTTTTTTCCTTATGATGATTTTATGTAACTGTTTATATGTATTTTTGTGATGGGAGTTTATGGGCTTTGATGTGGTAAGGGTGATGAGAAAACGTGTCTCAGTTAGCCCCTTTGGTACCTTTGGGGCTTCATGCAAACCATACTTGGTTATAAAAAAAAAAACCATGAATTCTAGACATTGTTCCTTGTCTTTGTTAGCTGCATGCCCTGTGAATTTCCCCCAAAATGAACTACTCCAGAGGAACTGGGGGTTTGTCTTCTCTAGCTTTTCATGGCATTTCCCTAGCAAATATGGGACATTTTCTTTCCTTGCATCTTAATTGACAAGCAGAGATCTAGCCATAACAATTCCCATAGTTTTTTATGTAATGAAGATCTGGAGTGGGTGCCACTTTCAGACAACCCTCCTATAAATATGGTGGAATACTTCTAGACTTAGGAAATGTTAGGTCATTTTTTTTCTCCGTTTTGCTGTGAGATTAGAAATAATCGGACCTGGCACCATTGCCTAGCGGCTAAAATCCTTGCCTTAAAGGCGCCGGGATCCCATATGGGCGCTGGTTCTAATCCTGGCAGTCCTGCTACCCATTCATGTACTAGCTGCTCCACTTCCCATCCAGCTCCCTGCTTGTGGCCTGGGAAAGCAATCAGGATGGCCCAAAGCTTTGGGACCCTGCACCCATGTGGGAGACCTAGAGGAGGTTCCTGGTTCCCGGCTTCAAATCGGCGCTGCACCGGCTGTTGCAGTCACCTGGGGAGTGAATCATCAGACGGAAGATCTTCCTCTCTGTCTCTCCTCCTCTCTGTATATCTGACTTTGCAATTAAAATAAATAAATATAAAAAAAAAAAGAAAAAAGAAATAACCTAATGGACCTTTCTCTTCAGCTCAGTTCTAACCATTGCAGCTCTGTGCTATGTTGTTTGGAAAGCATTTATAAACTTCGTGTAACCTGGCACCAGAGCCCGTGGTTTACTTAGATTTTCCTGTTCCTGAGGTTTAGCTTTCAATTCAATAACCTTTGTTATTGGGGCTTGACTATTCTATTTGGTGATCCCATCCATTGTAAGGGAATCTGGCAGCTGACCCACTGTTGCCTGTGCAGGTTAGAGAATCTTAGTTGGAGTCAACCCATACTTTTGATGTTACTAAACTGTAATGCTGCAGATAGAAGCAGCTGTTTCTGTTTGGTTTCTCAATCTGACAAAACTATCTATAGAACTCTCTCAGTGTTTTGTTTAAGATTTATTTATTTTTTTAATTTTTGAAAGAGTTACAAAAACAAGAAAAAAAATTACAGAGAGAGGAAGAAAAATTTTCTATCTACTTGTTCACTCCTCATATTGGCTGCAGTAGCTGGTGCTGTCCGAGGCTTCAGCTGGGAGCTTCTTCTGGATCTTTCACATGAATGCCAGGACTCAAGAACAGTCTTCTGCTGCTTTCCCAGGCCACGTTAGCAGGTGGCTATATCAGAAGTGGAGCACCCAAATCTCAAACCATTCCCATATGGGATGTCAGTAGTTACAGGCAGTGGCTTAACTTGATATCACACAATGCTAGCCCTGTTCCTGATGTTTTGCTCAAGTGCCTATGGAGTTACTGAGGCAAACAGGACCTTCCAGTGGACTGAGTTGACTTGTGGCTCGCTGCTTTTTCTGTATGCATCTCATCCTGACACCATTTGTTTGCTTGCTGAGCCAGTTCAGTCTAACTAATGCTTTGTCCGTTGAAGGTTGTGAAGTGTGGCTAGACTCACCTTGATTGTTCCTCATGGTGAATTAGGTACAGGTTATAAGGAAATGCTAGTTCCAGTAGCATCTTATGGGTGCAGTTCTTAAGTGCTCACTTCAGGGAGGCAGAAGGGATGCTAAAAGGTGGTTCTGAAGGTGAGTTCCAGAGGCTTAATGCAGCCATAGCTTATCTTGGGTGCTAATGGAGAGGAATTGTGCCACTGAGCAAAGGAAAATTTCATGACTTGGAAGAACATTTCACGTATTGCAGGGGCCAATTATTTTCTCAACTTCAAAGAAGTGACACTAAGCATGAGGCTTCATGTTCAGAGCACATACAATTCTGTACTGTAGTTAGTACTCTCCTTTTCCTGACAACAGAAAGTGGTTTACGAGGTGTGGACCCTTACATGAAAGAAAACAAAGCCAGTCACTGAGCGGCCTGTAAAATTCCTGTGCCATCACATATGTGTGGGTTGTAGGAGAAGATGGAGAGGGCTAGCTGGCCTGCCCTTACTGGGGCTCAGCTGCCCCAAATACTTGTGGTATTGCTGATTGTTTATGAGCTCCTCTGGCCTGGGATTCACTAGCTATACCCTGGTAGGTGAAGATGCACAGGAAGAATGCAGTAGACCTCATTCATCTCCTGCTCCTGTTGAGGATTTCTTGCAGGCCCGAGCTCATGTTAGAAAATGGATTGGCTTTTCCACTGAACTGCAATGGGTCAGATTAATATTAATCCATTTAATGCTGTAGTTCATGATATAGTCATTAGGTGACTTGGAACTAATCCTGTCCACCTAACTAGTGTGATTTATTAAATACACATGGAGATCGAGTTTGAATGCAGCTAGGCAGAATCAGCAGCAAATAAATACCTCTGTGTATCTGTATTAATGCTGGTTGATTGGGACACAATTGCAGGCTGGGCTAGGGAGAAACAGGGAAAAAGGAGGCTGAGCTCTTTTAATCAACAGTATTTGCTCACCCTACCCTTTGATTTAGGTGACAGAAACTATAAAAACTCTGATGAGTGTGTGTATCAGGATCAAGGATTGTAAGTAATTCGATTCCATATATGTGAAGTAAAGAAGAAATCACACAATGAACTCTTAGAAAATTGTAGACATAGGCTCAGAGAAGGGAGAAACCCTTAAACATTTCAATTATTTGAATCACTTTCCTCCTCTGCGTTTTCTTCCTATAAGAGTAACTATTGCAACGTGGCATTTTTCTGTCTTCCTTGAAGTTTTTCATTTGTAGACAACACAGGCCGGGCATGAGCCTGCCCAGTCTCCCTCCTCTCCTGCCTTCAAAGCTTCAGTTTTTCTTTTAAAAGGGGCAAAGAAGTAGAGAAGCCAGGGCTGCCATATTACAGTTTTCTTCTCTGAGGTTCTTGCCCAAGCTAGCAGAAGTATAATTTCTTTTGTAAATAATTGAGGTTTATCATTTTCCTTTTTCAAACCTCCTTTTCTTCCCCCTCTTTGCTCTTTCAGCAGAGATGGCATTAATATGGAAAACGTCTACCTAGCTGGCTTCGTTTAATCAGACAAGTCTGACATTTGTGAAACCTCTCATTAACATTTTCCCCAAAGAGCATAAAATGGCCTCCCCTCCAAATACAGCCACCTCAAAGTTTAGGCTGCTTTCCATCACTATTGGCAGACTGTTCTCAGAGACGTTACTTTCCTCAAGTCAGTCCTGGCCAACAGCCACTGGCCACATATGGGAAGACCTTCTGTTCAGGTGCTGCTCTATTCCTTGTAAACATCACTTTTTATCAGTCTTTCCTGGAAGTGACAAGAAATTTTATTTGATAGGAAAATTGGGATGTAGATTCTTCAGTACTTCCATATGACCTTTTTCAACTAATTAAAGAATGTTAGTTGACTACAGCTGCATTCATGACCCCCTTCTCGATACTGTAGTTAACATAAAAGCAGCAAGGTTAAGTCTGTCTGCCTTCTTGGGAGCTTACAGCTACTGTTAGCTATACCATCAACTGGTATATGCTACACTATTGTAGCAGGACTTGCTCAAAGGACCAAGAGGGAGAGAATTAATTCTGGAAGTGAGAAATCAAGGAAGATGTCTTTGCTGAAAGTGAGCAATGAGAGAGCCAGGCCTACACATTTGGGAAGATCTTGGTGTTATTACTGCCATCAAAGAAGAAAGCTTTGTACCCTGAACTAGCAGTTAAGAACTAACCCAGAATAGGTACATTGTTGGACCTGACACATTTTTGTGACAATAGTACTTTTTACCTTGTCACAGCATTGCTAGTATTCCTTGATTTTCTTTGTCTTCCCTTATCTAGTGTATTTCAAAGTGGCAAACCAATTCATGTCAGGATGAGGGCAGTAGTCTTCTGTGCTTAGATCATAACCGTGAGATTATATTTACTACTGTTTTCTTTCCCTTGAGTTTTGTAACCATTATAATTTAGGTGAGGACATAGACTACTTAGATTTTTTTTTATCCTTTCGATTGTCCTCATTCTTCTACCTTTTTGAAGTCTGTCAATTCAAGAATCTCAGCTTTGGTCTTCTGTGAGCCACGAATTTAAAAACTACCCCAGTGACAAGTAGAAACACTTGGTATGGCTGACATTCAGAAATCATAGTCATTGAATTTCAAAGCTGTATGATCATTTTCAATCCTATTGCTTTAAACACTCAGGCAGTCAGACCAACTAATAAGTTAACACCCAGAAAATCTGAAGTTTTATCATAGTCACTCAAGACAATATAATCTAGATAGTCTATAAGCAAAGATTGTTATTTATCTTTGTACCTCCAATAGTGAGAATAGGGCCAGCCTCACAGGAAGGATAAATATTTGTTGAAGAGGAGAATGAGGACTTTGTTTTCCAGAAGACCAGCCTTGTTTCAGTGATCTTATAAGTGCCATTTTTAACAGTTGCTTAAAATTCTCAGCTATTCATGAAGAATAAAATCAATATTCACATTAAGTTCTGAGATGTTTTATCATACTCAGTGACGATATTCTCTCAAACTCTAATTTATGCTAATCTAAGAATATTAAAATAATCAATTTTTAAAACTTGGGGAAATACAGAAGAACGTAAAAGACAAAACCATTTGTACTTCAATTACCTAGTGATAAGTGTGAGTTTCTTTTTTGTGCATATATACAGTAACATTTTTAGCAAAATTGGCGTCATATTTTGTATATTTTTGCTTATTTCATTTATTTGAAAGGCAGGTTGACCGGCAGCGGGGAAGGGCATAGATAGGCAGAAAGAGATGTTTTCAAACCACTGTTTCACTTCTCGAAGAGGCCACAACTGCTGGGTCTCAGCCAGGTCAAAACCATAAGACTTGGCTGTCATTCAGGTCTCCACATGGGATGCAGACACTTGAGCCATCATCATCTGCTTTTCCTGACACATTGCAGGAAGCTAGATTGGGAGTAGAGTAGCTAGGACTCATTTGCTAGTGGCAGCTTAACACACTGCACAACACTGGCCCCTCTTAAAATACATGAATAAATAAATTTTATAGGTAGAGGGGCAGGGAAGGACATAAAGAGAAAGATCACCTATCTATGGTTCCCTTCCCAAAAAGCTGGACAAAAGCCAGAAGTTCCATCCTGATCGCCCGTATGGGTAGCCAGGGCTCAAGTACTTGAACCATCATCTGCAGCTTTCCCAAGCTCATTAGCCGATAGCCAAATTGGAAGTCAGGAGCCGATGCCGGATATCAAACCTAAGTACCAATGTGGGAGGCAGGTATGTATTTTTTGTTGCTCATTTAAAATTTTTCTTTTCTTTTTTCTTTTTCTCTCTCTCTCTCTCTTTTTTTTTTTGAAAAGCAGAGAGAAGGAAAGTGTGGTTAGAGATCTTTTGATCTCTGGTTCAGTCATCAGATGCCTGCAAAAGCCAGGACTGGGCCAGGCTAAAGCCAGGAACATGGATCTAAATCAGGTTTTCAATCTGGGTGGCAGAGACACAAGCGCTTGAACTAACACCTGCCTCCCGGGGTGTACCTTAGCAGGAAGCTGGAGTTGGAAGCAGAACCCAGGCTCCAATCCAGGTTCTATGACATGTGATATGATCATCCCAGGTGGAATCTAAATCTCTGTACCAAATGTTTGCCTTAATACACGGGTGTCTTACCGTGTGTCTTGAAACCAGAAGTTTAAGGCTGTGCCTGGCAGCCTCCCTACTAACATTATCAGTCCAAACAAAATTTTTTTTAAGAGTGATTGATTGACTGACTGACTTCAAAGGGGGACAGGATGAGAGGGAGGGAGAGGGAGACAGACATTTTTCCATCCTCTGGTTCACTCCCCAGGTGACCTCAACAGCTGACACTGGGTCAAGCTCAAAGCAGGAGGCAGAAATCCCTTTTGGCTCCCTCTATGTAAGTTGTAGGTACTTGAGCCATTATCTGCTGGGAGTATTTGCGGGAGTTGGATCAAAAGTTGAGTAACTGGGACTTGAATAAGCACTCCAGTTTGGGATGTGAGCATTCCAACAAGTGGCTTAACTCATTATACATCATACCTCCTCCCAAGATTGTGTGAAACAACTGTTTTATTAAGTCTCACAATATTGTGGTTGTTTAGAGATCAGCAAGACACTTCTAATGATCTCACTTGGTGTCCTTCCTGTGATTGCAGTCAGCTGTGTCTGGTGTGGCAGGCTGGCATTAGTGTGGCTTCTTGTGATGGTTCACTCTCGATGGCTTTTCCTCCTAACCTCTCTTTCCAGCACAGTAGCTTAGAATTTGAACATGAGGGGCCGGCATGGTAACCTAACAGCTAAAGTCCTTGGATGCGCAGGGATCACATATGAGTGCCAGTTCTAATCCCAGTGGCCCTGCTTCCCATCCAGCTCCCTGCTTGTGGCCTGGGAAAGCAGTGGAGGACAGCCCAAAGCCTTGGGACCCTGCACCTGCTTGGAGGAGGCTTCTGGCTCCTGGCTTTAGATCGGAGCTCAGCTCCAACCGTTGCAGCCACTTGGGAAAATTAGAGGAAGATCTTCCTCTTTGTCTCTCCTCGTCTATGTGTATCTGACTTCCCAATTAAAATAAATAAATCTTTTTTAAAAATTGAACATGGCAATTCAGGTCTCCAAAATGGAAGAACAGAAGCTTCAAGGCATTTTTTAAAAAGATTTATTTATTTTTATTGGAAAGGCAGATATACAGAGAGGAAGATCTTTGGTCCGATCGTTCACTCCTCAAACGGCTGCAATGGCTAGAGCTGAGCCGATCCAAAGCAAGCAGCCCTTCAGGGTTTCCCACGTGGATGCAGGGTCCCAAGGCTTTGGGCCGTCCTCGACTGCTTTCCCAGGCCACAAGCAGAGAGCTGGATGGGAAGTGGAGCTGCCGGGATAAGAACCGGCGTCCATATGGGATCCCGGGCGTTCAAGGTGAGGACTTTAACCACTACGCTATCGTGCCGGGCATTCAAGGCATTTTTTAGTGCCTGGGTTTAGAAAAATTTTTTTAAACATATTTTTATTGCATTTCATTTTTTAAAAATTAATTACATTGCATTATGTGATACATTTTTTTATGCACTGGGATTCCTCCCGCCCCTCCCTACACCCTCCCCCCACGGCGGATTGCTCCACCTTGTTGCATTTCCATAGTTCAAAATCAGTTGACATTCTTTCTTTGGAGGTATTTACCAAGCATAAAGTCCAGCATCTTATTGTCCTGGTAAGTTCAATGGTTTCTTGGTGAGACCATCTTTGGTCTGAAGGTAGAGCCGGCAGAGTATCATCCCATTCAATTAAAAGCCTCAACATAATATTTCCAACCAAAGAGGAGTGGACATAAGCTCCACTTCTTGATTAGGGGAGGAGTATGGATGGGTGGTGTTAGAATATGGGATTGTCTTTGGAGAATAACTACTTTGATAACATTTGTTCATTTGCCCTTCCTTGCTTTCTTCCTTTTCTTCTATTCCAGGTAACTAACCTGGACTCCAGTGTAGCCTAGCTGACTGGAGGCATCTTTTATCCAATAAACTTCTAGTGCTAGGTAACTGTACTCATTATCATAAGTAGGCATCTAGTTGAAGAGGGTAGCAAGGGAAAAAAATTAGTGTTTCCATCTTCTCATTTACTCTCCTGGGTGCAACGCAGTATTTCTGATGGACGGAAATAAAATGTTTACTTGAGCAAAGGAAACAGGTGAAAATCGGCCTTGTATTCCTGAGCTCTGCCTACTCCTCAGGAAGGGCTGCCTCTGCCTGTCCTCCCCAGCAGAATTGTCTCCCTTTCCCTTATTATGGTTTATCCTAAGAGCTCCCTCCTAGTTAGAAATGAGCCACTATTATTCCTCTTCTTCATTCACATGGTACTTCTTCCTACCCTGGATTTGCTAACTTCAAAAATTTCAGGTAAAATGAAATTGAAAGATTTGTTTAGGGCCAGCACTTGGCACAGCAATGAAGATACTGCTTAGGATGCCTACCATGGGGGTTCTTGAGTTTGAGTCCTGCCTCTGCTTCCAGTTTGAGCGTCCTGCTCAGGCACACCTGAGAGGCAACAGGTGATGATGGCTCAAGTTCTTGGATCCCTGCTGTCCACATGGGTTGAATGAGGCTCCTGATGCAGGGCATTTGAGAGGTGAACCAGCAGATGGAAGGTCTCTGCCTCTGCCATCCTGTGTTTATCCTTTAAATAGTAAAATAAAGAAATAAATTAATTAATGAAAATTAAAGATATGTTTAGGGTATGGCAAGGTAACCTAGTGGCTAATGTCCTTGCCTGCATGCACTGGGACCTCATCTGGATTCCAGTGCATGTCATGGCAGCTCTGCTTCCCATCCAGCTCCCTGCTTGTGGCTTGGGAAAGCAGCAAGGACGGCCCAAAGCCTTGGGACCCTGCACCCACATGGGAGACCTGGAAGAAGCTCCTGGCTCCTGGATTCGGATCAGATCAGCTCTGGCTGTTGCAGCCACTTGGCGAATCAATCAGCAGATGGAAGATCTTTCTGTCTCCCCTCTCTGTAAATCTGCCCTTCCAATAAAAATAAGTAAATAAATCTTAAAAAAAAAAGATATAGTTATTTGACACAACAGGACTTAAAATCCATGTGTATGTAGGGTCTTCAAAAAGTTCTCAGGAAATGTACATTATGAAAAAACATATTTTAATTTTTCACTAAAATATCAACTTTTAATTCCCTTTTTCGATATGTTTTTTGAAATACCCTTCTCTACACCAAGCAGAGATATATAGTCTTATTTTCTTCCTTTCCCTCAGCTTAGTATGACAGAAAGCAGCAGGTGATGGAATGCTGGTGGGGGTAGGGGCTGATAGAGGAGTCTTTTCTCACACACTATGGATGTTGCTCAACAAAATGAGTGTGAAATTCAGTCAGAGCCACAGCATGTGTTTCAATTTTCCAGGGAATTTCCTCTTCCTAACTGTAGATTTAACCCTTTCTTCTGTGTGATGCCTGTGCCACCTGAGAATTATGAAATGGGTTATTTTACAAGAGGGAGCAAATACCAGGATTTCACAGGGCAACTTTGGGATCTAGGATCTCCAACTTAATTCCTGCCAAATAGTTTAGGAAAAAGGCAGAGTTTAGGATCAGAGGTACTGGGTTCAGATCCCTTCTCTACCATGGTGGTCTTGGGCCTTTACTTGATTGTTTTTGAATCTCCATTTTTCTTCTACCTATAAAATGGAGATAAAATTTGTCTTATAGATTTGTGTGTGTGAATACAATGTACCTTGCATATATTCTCAATACTTGCTTGATTTGTTCTTTAACCTTTAATCTTCCCTCTGGCTTCTTTTTTTTTTTTTTAAAGATTTCTTCATTTTATTACAGCCAGATATACACAGAGGAGGAGAGACAGAGAGGAAGATCTTCCGTCCAATGACTCACTCCCCAAGTGAGCCTCAACGGGCTGGTGCGCGCAGATCCGATGCCGGGAACCTGGAACCTCTTCCAGGTCTCCCACGCGGGTGCAGTGTCCCAATGCATTGGGCCGTCCTCGACTGCTTTCCCAGGCCACAAGCAGGGAGCTGGGTGGGAAGTGGAGCTGCCGGGATTAGAACCAGCTCCCATATGGGATCCCGGGGCTTTCAAGGCGAGGACTTTAGCCGCTAGGCCACGCCGCCGGGCCCCCTCTGGCTTCTGAGGATATAGCTTCTCGTATCCCAAGCCACACTGAGTTTACCATGTTAACAGCTTTTCACATCTTAGATTTGATGCTTCTCTCCTTGAATCTAACTCTGTAAGTGTGTTAGAGGAGAGGAGTTATTTCAGTGGTGTACAAGATCCCTCTGGAAGTCCTCAGAAAGCTGAAGGACAGACCTGTGTGAGAGTGCTAAGGACTCAAGCCTTACCTGCCTCATCTGATCTGGGAACTCACATAACTCATGAGAGCTCCACAGTCATTCATTGTTAGACCAAGAGGTCACTTAGCCTGTTTCACAGAGAAAGAACTGTGCCTTAGCGAAGTTCATGTCTTGCACAGGGCATGGTGACAGAGTAGTAGCAGCTCTGGAGTGGAGCTATTACTTGCCTATTATTATGATTATAATTAAAATTTTTATATTTTTTTTAAAGATTTATTCACTTTATTACAGTCAGATATACAGAGAGGAGAGACAGAGAGGAAGATCCTCCGTCCGATGATTCACTCCCCAAGTGAGCCGCAACGGCTGGTGCGCGCCAATCCGAAGCCGGGAACCAGGAACCTCCTCCAGATCTCCCACGCGGGTGCAGGGTCCCAAGGCTTTGGGCCATCCTCGACTGTTTTCCCAGGCCACAAGCAGGGAGCTGGATAGGAAGTGGAGCTTCCGGGATTAGAACCGGCGCCCATATAGGATCCCGGGGTGTTCAAGGCGAGGACTTTAGCTGCTAGGCTACACTGCCGGGCCATATAATTAAAATTTTTAAAGACCATCTGAATTCCGAAAACTCATAGCCTTATATGTGAACTTTTTTCTAAATTAGAACTTTCATCAGACTTTTAAGGATTATTGACGATGTTTCAGTGCCACTCCTTTGGGGAGATACCAAGGACCCACTGATACCATTATAAGTTACTGCTAGGAAACCTCTTCTTTCTTCCAAGGAGTCCTGCAGTAGGAGCTCAGCTGTCTGTTGAGTCTTACCTCCCAGAATTGAGAGTTGGAAAGCAAATTTGCTTCTTTGGTTGTGTCTGTTCCCCCAAGTAATGCAACCTTGAGAAACTAGTTTTCCACACCCTAGTTAACATACAATAAAAGTATAGTTAACATACAGTAAAGTATGTTAACATACAATAAAATATATAGACCTTGGATGTCTAGTTGACAAGTTTTGATAATTATATAAATTTATAAGTAGCATTAAAAAAATGGAATATTTTCGCGGCCTGGCATGGTAGCCTAGCAGCTAAAGTCCTCACCTTGCACGTGCTGGGATCCCATATGGGCGCCAGTTCTAATCCCGGCAGCTCCACTTCCCATCCAGCTCCCTGCTTGTGGCCTGGGAAAGCAGTTGAGGAAGACCCTAAGCCTTGGGACCCTGGACTCGTGTGGGAGACCTGGAAGAGGCTCCTGGCTCCTAGCTCCTGGCTCCTAGCTTCTGGCTTTGGATCGGCTGAGCTCCAGCTGTTGCAGCCACTTGGGGAGTGAATCAGCAGATGGAAGGTCTTCCTCTCTGTATATCTGCCTTTCCATCAAAAATAAGTAAATATTCAATTTTTTTTTAAAGGAACAGTTTCATCACATCAGAAACCTTACTCATACCTCCTTTGAATCACTGCCCCCCCCAGCAACACACATATACATGCAAACACAAAATTGCTTTCTGAGTTCTAGCACTATAGATAAGTTTTGGCTTTGGATGTCATATAAATGAATTCATACAGGATAAACTCTTTCATATCTAGCTTCTTGTACCCTAGTATGTTTTTTGGAACCTGTTTTGTTCATTTATCAGTAATTTTTCTATTGTTTTGCCATTTTTCTATAGTATTCTATTATATGGGCACACTGTACAGTTCATTTTTTTTTTTTTTGAAGGGTGTTTGAGTTGTTTCTCGTTTTGGTGCTTACTGCTATAAAATTCCAATGCAAGTCTTTGTGAGCCTGTATTTTTGTGTCTTATTGGTAAATACCTAAGAGTAAAGTTTCTTGGTTGTAGGGTAACTGTGTGCTTAACTTTAAAAGAAGCTATCATTCAGTGTGGCTGTAACTCCCAGTTTTATCTTTTATTTCCTGAAGGAACAAAGCCCTTTAAATTGAGGATTGGCAGAAGGGAAGCAGCCACATCATCAGGGTTCCTGCTGCCAGAGCACAGTGGCCTGAATTGTACACTTTTAAAAATTTGAAACAGGTGTTTGAAACCCTACTCCAGCTTCCCTATTTGGTGCCAGCCCCCTGAGAGACTAAAGCTTGGCTAGCGGCATTCAGGACTAATCTAATGGATGTTGGATTAGAGACTTTATAGGACATAGATGTTTAAGAGAGAGAGAGAAAGTGTGCATGCACACATTGGTTTGGTATATTTGAAGCAGATAAATTCATTTTTTCAAATAGAAAGGAGGCCTCTGGTGGTCTATATGTTTCTTGAATGGGAGGGTGTTAAGAAGGTTTTGTATCAAATGAAAACCCTTTCTTCCCTACTTTCAGTTCTATTTATTCCCTTTGAAGTTGTGCAGTGGGAAGCAGTACTTCCTTTAGTAAAATTAATATTGCTGACAGCCTTTAGCTAGGTAGGATTTTTTTTTAATCTTTATTTTACATGAAAATCAAAGTTACAGAGGGATAACTTCTGTCAACTGATTGACTCCCCAGATGGTAACAACAGTCAGGTCCTGGCTTGGTCAAACCCAGGAGTCAGAATCCTCATCTGTATCTCCCATGTGAGTGGCAGGGGCCCAGGTACTTGGGCCATTATCCACTGCTTTTCCCGTTTGCAGAGAGTTAGATCAAAAGTGAAGCAACTGGGACTTCAACCAGCGCCCGTGGTAGGAGGCTGGCATTCTAGACAGTTCCCCTACCCATTGCACCACAACACCAGAACTTAGCTAGGAAGGACTTTGTATCCTACACATAAGTTAATATGGGAGATAAATGATGCCTTGGTAACTTCTTTCTCTATGTTTTTAAAACCTCTATCTTATGTAGGCTTTGAAGAACTAATTCTCATTGGCTGGAGGTTAAAGCAAGTAACTGAGGATAAGCATGTGAGCTCCCAAAGCCAACTGACTTAATATACCAAAGCAGTGACTTCTTTAACCTTGTTTTAGTGATTGAAATTGATAGACTGGAGCATCACCGAAAGATTTTGGGAAAATCCCTGCTACTTCCAGATCTTCTGTGGAAGTGATTACATCTGGGAGGAAAAGTACTCTCTTCATGCCAGGTAGCCTCTCTACAAACCCCTGAGTGGAAGGGTCATTGATGAATCAGTCCTACCTGCATAGGTGACCGTTCTCTTAAACCGGTTCTGGATAACTTCAGACCTCAGTTTGGAAAGCTGCATCATATATACACCGTCCTTGATGTAAACTAGGCTGAGATTCATGGGCTAGAATTCTATCAATATTCTCTTTTAATTGTCATATAGAACGTTTTCGAGTTATAGTTCTATGAATTTTAGCTTGTCTGGATTTGTTTGATTGCCACCACAGAGTTGAGGACAGTTTCACCACTGCAGCAAACTCACTCCGCCTTCCTTTTGAGTCAGATCCTGCCCCTACTGCTAACCCTTGTCAGCCACTGATCTGCTGTTCAACATCACCTTTATCAAGAGGGTCACACAGATGGCATCACACAGCACGTAACCTCTTGGGAGACTGGCTTCTTTCACTCAACACAGTGCCCTTGCGATCCTTCCAAGCTACTGCCATCATCAACAGGTCATTGCTTTCTACTACTGAGTCGTAGTCCATTGCATGCATGCACCACAATGTCTAATCATTCACTGGTTGAAGGACATTTGAGTTTTCCAGTCTAGGGCATTTATGACTAGAGCTGCTGTAAATATCTATGCCCACGTCTTTGTATGAACGCATTTGTAGGTTCTCACTTCAGTAATGTAAGTAGTCAGGAGTGGGATTTCTGGGTCAAAGGGTAGTGTGTGCTTAGCTCTACTGCCAAGCTGTTTCCTAGAGACACTGTAGCATTTGTAGTCCCACCAGCAAAGAAAATTCCAGTTTCCTCACATATTCAATTCAGTATGTATATTTTCAATATTCTTATGTAAGCCATTCAAGTGGGTAGGTCATGATACCTGTGTGTGATTTCAGTTTCATTTCCCTAATGGTTATTGATGTTTAATGTCTTTTCATGTGCTTATTTGCCACCCATATATCTTTTTGGGTAATGTGTTCACTCAAGAAGTCTTTTGTCCTTTTTAAAATTGTATTGTTTGTTTTCTTATAGTTTAAAAGATTTTTCTTCTAGTTTAAAGATTTCTTTATTTTGAATTCAAGTCCTTTACTGTTGATGGAATTATTTACAAATATTTTCTTGCCGTTTCAAGCTTGTCTTTTCATTCTCTTTTTTCATTTTAAAGATTTATTTAAAGTCACAGTTACAAAGAGAGGGGGTAAGAGACAGAAAGAGATCTTTCATCTGTTGATTCACTGCCCAAATGACTGCAACTGCCAGGACTGGGCCAAGCTAAAGCCAGCAGCTTCATCTCGATCTCCCACGTGGGGATTAGGGGGCCCAGGCACTGGTGCTGCTTTTCCCAAGCCATTAGCAGGGAGCTGGCAAGCAAGTGGAGTGGCTGAGACATGAACTTATGCCCATATGGGTGGTCGCTTTACTTGCTATACCACAGTGCTGACATGTCTTTTCATTGCCTTAACAGTAGCTTTCATAGGATAGATGTTTTCACTTTTATTTTTATTTATTTATATATTTTTTTGGAAAGGCAAATATACAGAGAGAAGGAGATACAGAGAGAAAGATCTGCTGCTGGTTCACTCCCCAAGTGGCTATAATAGTCAGAGCTGATCCGATCCAACCCAAATCCAGGAAACAGGAGCTTCTTTGAGGTGCAGGGTCCCAAGGCCTTGGGTCATCCTCTATTGTTTTCCCAGACCACAACCAGTGAGCTAGATGGGAAGTGGAACAGTCAGGACATGAACCAGCACCCATATGATCCTGCCGTGTGCAAGGAAAGAACTTAGCCACTAGGCTATCTCGCCAGGGCCCAGATGTTTTCACTTTTTAAAAAAGATTTATTTATTTATTTGAAAAACAGAGTCGCAGAAAGAACCACTATCTGTTAGTCCACTGCCCAAATGCCACAATAGCCAGGACTGGGCCAAATCAAAGCCAGGAGCTTCATCTGAGTCTTCCATGTGGTTGCAGAGACCCAAACACTTTTTCCATCTTTCCTTCTTTCCCAAGTACATCAGTAGGGAGCTGGATCAGAAGTGTAACAGCTAGGGCTCCCAGTGCTCTGTGATTTGTCAGCATTGCAGGTGTTTGCTCAAGATGCGTTATGTCACAGCTCCCAGCCTTCCTAGGGGCATTAGTAGGAAGTTAGATTGGAAGTGTAGTAGGAAGGACTCAAACTGGTACTCTGATGTAGGATGCAGGCATCACTAGCAGAAGCCTGACTCTCTGCTCCCTGATTTTGGTCCAGCATTTTTACCTTTTTTTTTTTTTCTTGATGAAAATTCGTTTACGTATTGAAAGAAATGCAGAGAGACAAGGGGATCCCAAGAGATAAGAGATCTTTCATCTGTTGGTTCACCCTGCAAATGTTTGCAATAACTGGGCTGGGTCAGGCTGAAACCAGAAGCCAGGAACTCCACCGAGGTCTCCATTGTGGATAACAGGGACTCAAATAACTTGGATTATCCTCTGCTGTTCTCTCAGGTTCATTAGCAAGGAGCTGGATTGAAAGTGGAACAGCTGTCACTTGACCATGGGCTCATAGGAGAAGTAGGCATTTCAGCTAAAAGTTTAACCTACTTTCCGTAACAGTACCTTCAACATTTTTACTCTTGATGAAGTTGAGTTTATCACATTTTTTCTTTGGTTCATTATGCTTCTACTTTCATGTAAAAACTCTAGGGCTAGCACAGCGGCATAGCAGGCCAATCTTTAGCCTATGGCACCAGCATCCCATATGGATGCCTGTTGTCTCCTGGCTGCTGCGGTTCTAATCCAGCCCCCTGCTAATAGCCTGGGAAATCAGTCATTGGGCCCCTGCACTCATGTTGGGGACATGGAAGAAGCTGCTAGCTCCTAGCTTTCGACTGGCCCAGCTCTAGCTGTGGCGGCCATTTGGGGAGTAAACCAGTGAATGGAAGATCTCTCCCCCCTTGCCCTCATCCTTTCATCCTTTCCGCTTCCTTCCCTCTCTCATTCCTCCTCGCCCCCAGTACTTCTTTCCAAAAAATAAACACTTCCTTTGAAAAAAAAAAAAAAACACTTTTTCTTGAATGCTTAAACATTCCCTGTATTTTCTTCTAAAAGGTTAATAGATTTGTTTTTCATTTATTATCTGTTTTTACTTGATTACTGTTTGAAGTTTTAGATATTTAGGTTGAGGGTTGTTGTGGTTTTGTGTGTGTTTTCTGTATAGATGTATTACTGCATATTTGTCAGAGTAGTTGGCAATCCTGTCTATGCCTCTTTGCTTTTCTGGTTTACTAACTATGAACCAAGTTTTGAAATCCATAATGTAATATTTCAAACTTTTCATTTTCTAGTATCATTCTTCCTTTGCCTTTCTAATTCAATTTTAAAATAAGCTTTATAAGCATTTATTAAAAAATATTCTTGGGAGTTTGAAAGTAATCACATTGGGTCTAACAGATCAGTCTGAGGAGAAATAACATGTATGTTATGCCCTCCAATTCTTGATACATCCTCTTGTTTAGATTTTCTTGATTTCTTTCTTGATGTAGTATAGTCTTTAACACGCATACTGTATATGTGCTTTGGGTTTGTGACTAAATTTTACTTGGAGTGTTTGTAAGTGGCATTGTGTTTTAGTTTGTTTCCATATGTTCATTATAAACATACAGCAACAGCATGGATTTTTGTGTGTTGACTTTGTATGCATGACCTCACTAGACTGACTCTGTAATGCTTTATAGCTTATACCTTGAATTATGGTATTAGATTTAGGAAGATCATATTTTTTAACTGACCATTCCAGAAAATTCTACCAGCCCTAGTATATCATAGTTAAATGAGGCTCTGTTATGGCCTGACAGGTGATCCTACATGGGCGCTGGTTTGAGACCCCGCTGCTCCACTACTGGTCTGGCTCCCTGCTGATGGCCTGGGAAGCAGCAGATGTGCCCGGCCCCCTGCACCCACTTAGGAGACTCACAAAAATCTCCAGGCTCCTTGTCTCCACCTGACACGATTGGTCATTGCAGCCATTTGAGGGAGTAAACCAGTGGATAGAAGAGCTCTCTATTTATCTGCCTCTCCCTTACTCTGTGTAACTCTTTCAACTAAAATATAAGAATAAAAATAAGAATGGCTTAAAATGGGGCCCAGTGTGGTAGCCTAGCAGCTAAAGTCCTCACCTTGCATGAGCTGGGATCCTATTATGGACACCGGTTTGTATCCCGGCTGCTCTCTACTTTCCATCCAGCTCCCTGCTTGTGGCCTGGGAAAGCAGTAGAGAATGGCACAAAGCCTTGGGACCTTGCACCTGCATGGGAGACCCGAAAGAGGCCCCTGGCTCCTGGCTTAGGATCGACTCAGCTCTGGCCATTGTGGCCACTTGGGGATTGAACCAGTGGAAGATCTTCCTCTCTGTCTGTCCTCCTCTCTGTATATCTGACTTTCCAATAAAAACTAAATAAATTAATCTTATTTTTTAAAGATTTTATTTTTATTACAAAGTCAGATATACAGAGTGGAGAGACAGAGAGGAAGATCTTCCATCTGATGGTTCACTTCCCAAGTGACTACAGTGGCCAGTGCTGTGCTGATCCAAAGCCAGGAGCCAGGAACTTTCCTCCAGGTCTCCCACGTGGGTCCAGGGTCCCAAGGCTTTGGGCCACCCTTGACTGCTTTCCCAGGCCACAAGCAGGGAGCTGGATGGGAAGTGGAGCTTCCGGGATTAGAACCGGCGCCCATATGGGATCCCGGGGCTTTCAAGGCGAGTACTTTAGCCGCTAGGCCACGCCGCCGGGCCCAATAAATAAATCTTACAAGAAAAATTAGGTGGGACCAGCCCAATAACCTAGTGGCAAAATCCTTGCCTTACATACACCAGAATGCTCCACTTCCCATCCGACTCCGTGCTTGTGGACTAGGAAAGTAGGCAAGGATTGTCCATAGCCTTGGGACTCTGCACCTGCATGGGAGACCCAGATAAAGTGCCTGGCTTCTAGCTTCAGATTGGCTCAGCTCTGTCGTTGCAGCCACTTAAGGAGTGAGCCAGCAGACTCAAAGTCTGTCTCTCTTTCTGCCTGTAAATATGCCTTTCCAATAAAAATAAATATATATTTTTTAAAAAGCAGAAAAAAGAGGCAACTGAAGTTGGTGCCAAGGCTTAAACAGGCTAATCTCTGTCTACTAATGCTGGCATCCCATATGGGTGCCAATTTGTGTCCTAGCTGCTCCATTTCCCATCCAGCTCCCTGCTTATGGCCTCACAAAATAGGGGAGAATGTTCCAACACTTGGGACTCTGTACCCAGATGGGAGACCTGTACGAGGCTGGAGGTTCCTGGTGTTAGATTAGCTCAGCTCCAGCCATCGTGGCCAGAGTGAACCAACAGATGGATGATCCTTCTCTCTGTCTCTCCTTCTGTCTGTAAAACTGCTTTTTCAGTAAAAATAAATACATCTTTTTTTAAAATGAGGCAATTAAGATTTAAGAACTTTAAATAATTTGTACAATGCTGCAAAGCCAATTGGTATTGGAACTGTAAGTAAGAAGTTGAAAGCAGTAGGAAAAATCATGAACTTTGTGGTTCTTGTAGAGGATTTAAATCCCAGTTCTGATATGTAGTAGCCGTGTGACTTTAGTTATGTAACTTAACAAAAAAGATTTACTTATTTTTATTTGAAAGGCAGCTTTTAGAGAGAGAGAGAAAAAGAAAGAGAGAGAAATCTCCATTCCCCAGAGAGCTACAATGGCCAGGTCTCAGACAGGCTGAAGGTGGAAGGTACTTCCAGTTCTCCCACATGAGTGACAAGAACCCAAGCACTTGCACCACCTTCTGCTGCTTTTCCTGGGCCATTAGGAAGTAGATTGGAAACGGAGCAGCCAGGTCTTGAACCAACACCCATGTGGGATATCAGTATCATAAGCAGTGGCTTTACCAACTATATCACAACTCTAGCCCCCACTTCTTTTTTTTTTTCTTTAATTAATTAATTTATTTGAAAGAGAGACAGAAAAAGAACTATTCTAAGTTAAGGAGAGATAGCAAGAAAACCATTGACTATTGTTGATGGCATAATTTGGATTATCTCTTTAATTTTGGAGGACTTCGGTTTTCTACAAAGTATACTGATACATAATATCAGAAAAAAAGAAGAGGTTTGTTTTTTTAAACTAATGCCTAAAATACTCAGCTTCATTTTGAAAGAGACAATAATAGCAGCAGCTATTTTTCTATCATCTTGTGCCATGACATGTGTTAAATACTTTATGTGTGTTCTATCTTCATAATTATTATCCCTATTTTGAAGATGAAACTGAGGCTCAGAGAAGAAAAAGCAGATGTGCCACCGGTTATGATAGCACAACTAACTGGTGATGGAAATGGAAATCAAATCCATCCCACTTGACTCCAGACACTGTGTTCCAGCCCTTCACCTTCATTACTTGCTGCAGTCTTAGAACAGAAAGCCTCCTGGGTACTCTACCTCTGGCTCCGCTGCCCTCGGCGCTGGGAGTCATTGTCTGGCTCTTTGGAAGGGTAAGGAGAGCTGCCTGAGAGCAACACAACAGAGAGCCAAGATGCTGCTGCTAGTAAGCAGGCTGAGTGCTTTCACAAGCAAGGTGACATCTGACACCTCAGCCAAGCAGCCAGAATTGCAGCCCTGGAACATGGTCAATCTCAAGGCACAGATAGTCCAGTAAACAGGGTGCAGATTAGGTAGAGGGGTATTCTGAGGGTGAATGGTTCATCTTCTAGGATGAGGGGAAATGGGTACAATCTAGGAAAACCCAACCTCTTTTTAGATAAGGAACATTGGGGATCCTCCTAAAACGAAATTCAGATCCAGCTTCTCGTTGATCCTGTCAGTGATTTTTACAAGCATTCCTCAGCTGCTGCTGGAGAAGCCTCTGCACTGCAGACTGAAGCAAAGTGAAATCTTTGGCGGTGTTTTAGTGATCTTTTGCTCGAAGTCGAACTTCTTATACTATGACACTGAAACAGAGATGTCTCATTTCAGCCCTGTAAGAGTCAGTGTGAGAATCTACAGACACCTTCTAGTCTCCTCTTGTCTAAGAGGGATGAATCTGCCAGTTTTCTGCTTTTCATGTGAGAGCTGCCACGTTCTGAGACAATCTGTGTCAGAGTCTTGACACATACCACTGTTGGGCAGAGAGAGTACTTTTCTTGGAACTGGCAGTGTGGCACAGAGGGTTAAGCTGCTGCTTGTGATGCTGTATCCCATACTGGAGTGCCAGCTTGAGTAGGTGGTTTTCATTGTAAAATCAGATTTACAGAAAGGAGATAGAGAAAGTTCTTCTATCTGCTGGTTCACTCCCGAAGTGGCCACAGTGACCAGCACTAAGCCAATCCAAAGCCAGGAGCCAAAAACCACCTCTGGTTCTCCCACATGGGTCCCAAGGCTTTTGGCCATCCTCGACTGATTTCCAGGACACAGGCAGGCAGCTGCATGGGAAGCAGGGCTGCCAGGATACAAACCAGTGCCCATATGGGATCCTGGCAGGTGCAAGGCGAGAACTTTAGCTGCTAGGCTACTGCGCCATGCCTGGATGCTCTGCTTATAATCCAGCTTCCTACTAATGCACCTGGGATGCTACGGAAGATAGCCAAAATACTTGGGACTCTCCCATGCTTGTAGGAGACCAAGATGGAGGTCCTCCCTCCTGTCTTTAGCCTGGCCCAGACTGGGCTGTTGTGGCCATCTGCTGAATGAACCAGCGCTCGCATTCTCTCTCTCTCTCTCTCTCTCTCTCTCTCTCTCTCTCTCTTTCTTTCTCTTTTTCTCCCTCTGCCATCCTTCTCCCCTCTTTGTCTGTGTTTTCAATAAATAAATAAATCTTTAAAAACCAAGAAGAGTGACCACTCTGACAGCCTACCAGGCAGCTGTCCCCTCCTCCCAGGATACTGTGTCCTCTAGCCCACAGCAGTCATTTCTCATGTGGCCAGCATTGGGCTGGCACATTCCTGAGCCAAAATGCACACATAAGCTGCTTTCCCTGGTAGCGAAGCTCTTCACTCCTGAGTGACTCTTATCAGGGGCAGTTGGGCATTCTCAATTGGATTACGCTGACAAGGAAAAAGGCCTGCAGTGTATTATTTCAACACCATTTGGCTTCAGAAATGCCTGTCTCGACCCTTTGGCCCTCAGAGTCTACGTCTCCCTTCTTGCCTTCAGAGGGTCATCATCCTGCTTCCATCCTGGGTCTTCATTCTGCAAATATTGACCCATGCTGCTGGAGACAGACTATCACCGTTTGTCAGGAAGATCATGTATAAAAAATTAATATATCAGAACATAGTAAAGACAAGCGGATTTAACCTCTTGATATTTCTACACCTAGAGACGTGTAACAAAACTGTCAAAGTTTTTAGGTTTTTGGTTTTTCTGTCTATACCTATACATTGCATTTTAGGAGATAATGTTAGGTCCTAATCTACTTTTCTGATTATGTTTTAGTCAGATACATATTTCTTATACAAGTCATAAATTGAAAACAATCAACAAATAGAATTTCTGAGGCACTGTGAATTCAGTGGGTCACTGTAGGATATATGGAATAATGTTCCTGGCAGTTAAGATGCCAGTTGGGATACCCACATGCCATATCAGATATCTGCTCCCATATCCAGCTTCCTTTCTGCTGGTGTGCACCCTGGGAGGAAGTAATTGATGGTTCAAGTCGTTAGCTTTCTACTGCTCATACAGTAACCATAGATTGAATACTTAGCTCCTGACCTTGGTCCCTGCCCCACTTCAGTTGTTGCAGTGCAGTGGATGGGCACTCTATCTGTCCTTTTTGGGGGGGAAAAAATTTTTTTTTAAGACTGATTGGTTTGTTGGTTGGCTGATTGGAAAGCCAGATTTTACAGAGAGGTCTTCTGTCTAATGGTTTCCCAATACAGCCACAATGGCCAGAGATAAGCTGATTTGTAGCTGGGGGCCAGGAGCTTCTACCAGGTCTGCCACTTGAGTGCAGGGGCCCAAGACCCTGGACCATCCTCAGCTGATTTTCTAAGACATGAGCATAGAGCTGAATCAGAAATGGAGTAGCTGGGACACAAATAGGTGCCCATATGGGATGTTAGCACTACTGGTGGAGGATTGACTTGTTATGCCACCATGTTGGCCCCAACATTTATATCTTTTAATAATTTAACTGAAAAGAGAGATCATCCTATCATTTTTACTCTCCACATGCCTGTCAGAGCTGCCTGTCAGCCTGTGCCCTAGAATTCAATCCAGGTTTCCTCCTTATGTGCCAGGTAACCAAGTCCTTGAGCTATCACCTGCTGCCTCCCAGGATATGCAGGAACTCAAATCAAGCACTCCTATATGGGAGGCCAGAAGCCTTTGGAATATCTGCCACAACTTCCATAGCTTCACTTATCAGAGTGAACCATCAAGTAAGGATTTCCTAGCCTTTGTTGCACAAACTGATTCCAGAGAAAACTGCCAAAGGGCAGCTACCCAAGCTGTATTTCCTGGCTTGGACTTAAAAGTCAAATTTTGATAGACCTTTAAAACCCTGACCTGTACAATAGGAGAAATGAACGCATTAGGCTCAGTCCTGTTTCTGTGACTACCCTTATATATGTGTCACTTCCGTGGCCCATTGTTTTCTTTCTGTCAGGATTTTCTGAAAAAGACAATGGTAGTAATTTAAGCATTTTCCTTAAGACCACTTGGAGTCCTGAAACTTGGTATTCTAAAGGCAAAGTACAGTTGGAAAGAAAATGCACATGAATGCAGATAGTTTGTAACAAAGGTATACCTGAGAGAAAGCAAGCTGCTTCATCCTACAGTTTTTCAGTCTACTTCCTTTCCTCAAATAATGCTTAGTCTCTCCTGGTGCTTCTGTACTTAGCTGGGCTCTAGGGTAGCAGATGTAAAGATACTTTGCTGCCCCCAGATAGTTATAAGGTGATCAGTTGGTTCTGATCTATCTCAACCCAACTTTATTTTCTTATGAATCAGAAAACCAGTCTTTTACTCTTTTCTCTGGTTAAGTATGAGTGCTTTCTGGTTTTATGCACTTTGAAGTTAGAAATTTTTTTTAAAGATTTATTTATTTTTATTGGAAAGGCAGATATACAGAGAGGAAGAGAGACAGAAGATCTTCGGTCCGATGGTTCACTCCCCAGGCGGCTGCTATGGCTGGAGCTGACCCAATCCAAAGCCAGGAGCCAGGAGCTTCTTGTGGGTTTCCCACTCAGGTGCAGGATCCCAAGGCTTTGGGCCGTCCTTGACTGCTTTCCCAGTCCACATACAGGGAGCTGGATGGGAGTGGGGCTGCCGGGATTAGAACCGGCACCATATGGCATCCCGGCTCGCAAAAGGCGAGGACTTTAACCACTAAGCTACCGTGCCAGGCCCTGGAGTTAAAATTTTAAAATCTGAACAGTCCAGGATTTGGAAATCCGAAGTTTGTGTTCCCCCCTAAACTGTCACAATTAGTATGTAGAAGTTTGTTTGGACCCATGCTGTGGCATTGCCAGTAAAGCTGCCACCTGCAGTGCCAGCATCCCATATGAGTGCTGGTTCTAGTTCTGACTACTGCACTTTAAGATTCATTTTATTTTTGTTGGAAAGTCAGATTTATAGAGAGGAGGAAAGACAGAGAGGAAGATGCTTCACTCTGTCCACTGGTTCACTCCCCAAGTGGCCACAATGACTGGAGCTAAATGATCTGAAGCCAGGGGCTTCTTCCAGGTCTCCCATGTGGGTGCAGGATCCCAAGGCTTTGTGCCATCCACTACTGCTTTCCCAGGCAACAAGCAGGGAGCTGGATGGGAAGTGGAGAGCAGCTGGGATGCAAACCATCACTCATGTGGGATCCTGTCGTGTGCAAGGCAAGGACTTTAGCTGGTAGGCTACCACACCGGGCCCTGCTACACTTTTGATCCAGCTCCCTGCTAATGGTCTGGGAAAGTAACAGAAAATGGCCCAAATGCTTGGGAACCTACAGCTATGTAGGAGACCAGAGGATGCTCCTAGCTTTGGACGGTCCAGCTCCAGCTGTTGCGGCCATTGGGGGAGTGAATTAGGGAATGAAAGATTCATTTTCTCTCTCTGTTTCTCTCCCTCTCCCTCTCTCTCTGCCTTTCAAATAAATAAAATCTAAAGGGTTGAACTTCCTCACAGCATATGCAACAGCAACTAGCTGCTCCTCAAATACTCACACAAAAAAATTATTTATTTATATTGAAAAAACAGATCAGATTTATGGAGAGAAGGAGAGACAGAGAGAAGGATCTTCCATCCACTGGTTCACTCCCCAGATGGTCACAACGGTTGCAGCTGAGCTGATCTGGATCCAAGAGCCTCTTCCAGGTCTCCTGCAGGGGTGCAGGGTCCCAAGACTTTGGGTCATCCTCCACTGTTTTCCCAGGCAGGGCAACTGGGACATGAACCATTGCCCATATGGGATCCCAGCACTGGAAAGGTGAGAATTTAACCATTGAGCCTTTGCACCAGGCCCCCAAATACTCACTTTTACCAGCTCCTTATCGAATGGGCCACTCTGATCTGCCCAAGGTTGGATTTAGCCTCCACTTTTACAAGATAAAATAGAAGTTAGAGGCAGCACACATGGGAAAATGGTCTGTTGCATGACTTTGTCCAATATGATGAATAAATCTTGACTCAGGAGCAAGCCTCCCACCCTGGGAATAGTTGCTCAGTATCTGCTAGCAGTGTCTGCCACCTTTTCAAGAATCCCCTCCACCATTCAGGGTAGCAGCCTCAGTTTGCTTCAGATAACAGCAATAGCTACATAAATACCAAACAACTATCATATAGAATAATTTTATCTTCCCAATAACCCCGAGAAATAATATTATTGTCTGCATTTTGCATTTATTTAGGAAATCTAGTCTCTAAGACTTTAACTGACTCACCTAAAGTCACAGAGTAGGTGGAAGAGATAACAGTTTGAACGCAAGTCTGTTCTGACTCCAAAGTCAGTGCTTTTAAAGATGCTTTATATTGACCCTGTTCCTGCCCCACTGGAATAAACATCCTAAGATAAAAAAAAAAAGATGCATTATATTTTAAAATACTATATTGCTTTAGGTTTTCCGCTAGATTATGTTAACCACCTGACGAGAATGTTACATAAAAGTTTAAAACTCAGCTATTCTTGGGCCCGGCAGCGTGGCCTAGCAGCTAAAGTCCTCGCCTTGAAAGCCCCAGGATCCCATATGGGCGCCGGTTCTAATCCCGGCAGCTCCACTTCCCATCCAGCTCCCTGCTTGTGGCCTGGGAGGGCAGTTGAGGACGGCCCAATGCATTGGGACACCTGCACCCACGTGGGAGACCTGGAAGAGGTTCCAGGTTCCCGGCTTCGGATCGGCGCGCATCGGCCCGTTGCGGCTCACTTGGGGAGTGAATCATTGGACGGAAGATCTTCCTCTCTGTCTCTCCTCCTCTGTGTATATCTGGCTGTAATAAAATGAATAAATCTTAAAAAAAAAAAAAAAGTTTAAAACTCAGCTATTCTAGAACTGAAGTTTTTCCTGTACCTTTGCTCCTCCTAATCAATGACGAAATCCAGTTGGTTATTGATAGCAGTACTGCTACACATATTCAGCATCAGGTTTGCCCAGGTTCCCTCCTAATCCAAGAGAGAGAGTGAGGCCCCTTTAACTAGCCAGCAGGGCTAAATGAGGCTCACAGGGACAGTCCTCAAACATATCAGAGAATCGAGGACAGACTGATCCATGTGTCTTACTGAGGGCATAAGTTCGATGCATATCAACTTAAACAACAGTTCTCTGCTTTCTAGAGGAAATTGGTACCTATTGAAGGGAAAGCAATTAGGTTGTAACATACAGGCAGATCAGAGCGGCCGTGGCTCTTCATTTGGCCTTGCTGTTTTCTGTATGCACTGTACAAGGCAAAACGCAAACTTAAGCAGGCAATTTGAAAGCCCAGGAGAAATTAAAAACTCCTCTTGCTCTACTTTCCAACAGAAAAATTCACCCCAGCATTATGCAGCCTTTACTTTTACAGCAGCTTTTTCAACCCAAATCTCTCTAGTAGTCTAGTAAAAAAAAAAAAAAAAAATTCCATGGCAGCACAAAGAGAAGACAGTCCCATGTTTATCATCAATCACCACCCTACCAGGTCTTCTTGAAAAGTCCTGAAATAAAAGAGAAAAGAACTAAATTCTGAATTGACAATAGCAAAGTCTTTTTTTAAAATAAATTTTATCAATAAGCTCTCATGAAAGTTTTTTTGAAATCTTATTAAATATTTGAAAAAGTTATAGTAAGAGAAAGAGAAATCTTCCATCTGCTGGTTCATTCCCCAAATGACCAAAATAATTGGGGTAGGGCCAGGCCAAAGCCAAGTCTCCCACGTGGATGCAAGGTCCCAAGTATTTGGGTCATCCGCCATCCTACACTGCTTTCCCAGACCATTAGCAGGGAGCTACATTGGAACTGGAACAACAGGGACTCCAGTGCCCATATGGAATGTTAACTCACTGCACTACAAAGCCGGCCCCAATGGCAAAGTGTTTAAGTGAGGAAAACCCCTGTAGTATCAGTTGCCAAAACCGGTAGATACAGGGCTCTCCAGACAGTGTGAATCACAGGACTGCAGAACAACCTCTCCCTGTCCCTCCAGTGTTCTTTAGAACCCTACTTCTTCACCTTTATCCAGCAACGAGAAAATATTGCTGTAGCAGCATATCATAAATTCTCAGTGACACTAAGATGAAGAGTCATTCTGCTTCTGCCACCCTCATGCTAACAGGCTCAAGAACTTCAGATTAGGTGGTGGGGAATTTTCCTGGTGGGGAAAGCAAAGAAATCAAAATGCTGTAGATTTGGGCCCAGCATGGTGACCTCGTGACTAAGGTCCTTGCCTTCCACGTACCAGTATCCCATATGGGTGCCAGTTCTAATCCCGGCAGCCCTGCTTCCCATCCAGCTCCCTGCTTGTGGCCTGGGAAAGCAGTCGAGGACAGCCCAAAGCCTTGGGACCCTGCACCCATGTGGAAGACCCACAAGAAGCTCCTGGCTCCTGGCTTTGGATTGGCTCAGCTCCAGCCATTCAGCTGCTTGAGTGAATCAGAGGATGGAAAATGTTCCTCTCTGTATTAAAAAAAAAAAAAAGTACTGTAGAGTCAGGGGAAAGTAATTTCTGCCTGGCAGTTAAAATGTCCAATCTCATGTCCCACACTGGCATGCCACCATTTGACTCCCAGTTCTGGCTCTGGGTCCAATTCTTGCTCTTGGCTCCAGCTTCTTCATAATTTGGGCTGTTGGAGACTGCAGCAGTGGCTTACCTGCTTGGGTTTCTACCATCCACATGAGAGAGACCTAATTTGAGTTCCTGGCTGCCAGCTTTGGCTATCCCAGCCATTGCAGACATTTGAGGAGGGAACCAGCAAATGGAAGCTTACTTACACAAGTTCTCTCTCCTTCTGCCTCTCAAATAATAATAAATACAAAACTACAGGGGCAAGCATTTAGCCTACAAGTTTAAAAACAGGTTAAGCTTCCACCTGTGGTGCTGGCATCCCATGTGGGCACCTGTTTGAGTCCTGGCTACTCCACTTCTGATCCAGCCCGCTGCTAATGTGTCTGAAAAAGCAGCAGGAAATGCTCCAAATCCTTGGGTCCCTGAACTTCCATGGGCAACCCAGATGAAGCTCTAGCTTCAGACCAGCCCGGTTCTTGCCATTGCGACCATTTGGAGGGTGAACTAGTAGATGGAAGGTCTCTCTCTGTGCCTTTCCTTCTCTCTATATCTGCCTTTAAATAAAACAAATCTTAGAAATTAAAAAAAAATGAAAAGAAAAAGAGAAACAGATAAAGACACCCAAGTTCCAGGTGAGAGTAGCTGGTATTGTTTCCAGTTCTGAATCCCAATTCCAGCTTCCTGTTAACATAGAGCTGGGAGACAGTGATGATGGCTCAAGTAACTGGGTCCCTGTCACTCATACTGAAGATGGGTTATCCTGGTTCAGCCCTGGTCAGGATAGACATTTGAAAGGTGAACCAGCTGAGCCATGTCTGTTTGTCTCAGATACATAAATAAAAATGTAAAACTGTTATACCTGGGGTCAGGGGTCAGGACAAATATTCATACCACTTGCCATTGCTACGTCTTAAAGGTATGTTTGTGAGCTGGGGGACAAATAAAATTGACGAGGGCATTAGTATTCTGCAAAGTCATACCTTATTTGCTCTGAATTTTCAGAAAAATTTCAAACACCTGAATCAGGAGAAGCAGTATTCCCAAAAGCATGGGATAAAAGCTGAGCCCAGCCAACACCTATTCTCCCAACAGTGTGTGTCTTGTCTCAACTGCATACTTAAGGCAAAAGTTGCATTACTTTGGTAAACTTTCATTCCAGCCCAGACTAAAGTTCATGTCCTTTAATCAGTGAATGAATAAAGACATTGTGGTACATACATGCAGTGGAATACTACTCAGTAGCAGAAAGCAATGACCTGTTGATGATGACAGTAACTTGGAAGGATCGCAAACGTATCATGTGAGATGAAAGAAACCAGTCTCCCAAGAGGTTACGTGCTGAGTGATGCCATCTGTGTGACCCTCTGGATAAGGGTGAAGTTGAAGAGCGGATCAGTGGCTGACAAGGGTTAGCAGTAGGGGGAGGATCTGACTCAAAAAGAAGGCGGAGTGAGTTTGCTGCAGTGGTGAGACTGTCTTGTATTCTGCTTGTGGCAGTAGCTACACAAATCTGTCCAAGTGTTCAAATTCATGAGTAAGTCATTAACAAAAAGTTAGCTTTGCCGAAATAACAGAAAAGAACTATGAAAGAAGTGGGAACACATGGCCCAAGAAGTGGACACAGTGAAGACCAAATGACAGGTGGAGTGTGCTAAAGTGCCACCTGACACACACATCCCTTATCAGAGTAGCCAGGCAAATTCAGCCTACTCTAATTCCTATCCAGCTTTCTGCTGATTCATCCTGGGAGGCAGCAGTGTTCAAATCCCTAACATGGGGAGCCCAGGTGGCGACTGCCTGGCCCAGTCTTAGCTGTGGTGAGCACTGTGGAGCAAAGCAGCAAATAGAAGATTTTTCTCTCAGTCTCTCTGTGTTGTTCTACCTTTCATATAGATGAAAATAAATAAACTTGTTTTTTAAAGGAAGACACAAAGAAAGTATATCTTTAGCAACCAAATAAAAACTAGGAAATCTGTTCCCAGTCCCCACTCCTAATTATTCTTTTTAAAATTTGGACTTTTACCTTTTACACCTCAAATGACCTTTTTTTTTTTCATGACAGATCAATACATACACATAATGTATTTGTGTTCTCACATCAGCAAAACTAAATGACTTTAATTTTTTAATGTGAGTTATATATATGTATATATTTTAAAATTTTTTAATGGAAAGCCAGATTTTACAGAAAAAAGGATAGGCAGATCTTTTACTTGCTGGTTGCTTCCCAGGTGGCTGCAGTGGCCTGGAGCTAAGCTAAGCTAAGCTAAGCTAAGCTGAGCTGATCCAAAGCTAAGAGCCAGTAACTTCTTGTCCTCGCCCATGGGTGCCACGGCTTTGGGCTAAACTCCATTGCTCTCCCAGGCCACAAATAGGGAGCTGGATGGGAAGTGTAGCAGCCAGGACATGAACCAGCTCCATATGGGATGCTGGCACTTGCAAGCTGAAGATTAGCCAGTTGAGCCACCATGCCCCACTTAGTTATGTTTTTTGTAACTACGTTATATATTTCAGTTTTCCCAAATACAGTCCTCACAGTTCAACCCTCCACCAATAACACACACACACACACACACACACATTTTTTTCCTAGCTTTAATCTGTGAATGAGACATCTCTAGGTTGGAGGGAGTAGAGAATGAGAAGCAGGTTGTATACAGCTAATGTGTCACTGTATAGACTCTCTGGGAAGAAAATACCCAGTCTGCCAGTTAATTAAAGCATTAATCTAAGTGCAGGATGATCCAGGGAATGTTTACCTGGCTAGAGTATAGGGTAGCAGGAATTGAGTAGGAAAGTTCTTAGGAAACTCAGTTTGCTTTTGTGTTTGTAGGTGAGGCATCCCTAAATGTTTCTTGCCTATTTAGGATTTCTAGGGAGCTGATCTCTAAAAACAGAATCTAGGAAAACAAATGCAGGGCAGAGAAAGATAGGAAGCAAATCCAATGTGGTGTTGTGTTGGCCTGGAATGAAATCAGAATGTGCTGGTAATTAGATTAAGTGTAGTTTTACTAGTTTTGGAATCATATAGACTGACTTCAAACTTGTTTATCATGGGGTACAGGGCTGGCCATGTATCTTGTTAAGCCTTGCTTTTCTAATCTGTAAAATGAAGATCTTAAGTTTGTTTTTTTTTTAAGATTTATTTTATTTTCATCGCAAAAGTGAGATATACAAGAGAGGAGGAGAGACAGACAGGAAGATCCTCCATCTGATGATTCACTCCCCAAGTGAGTGCAACAGCTGGTGCTGTGCCATTCCGAAGCCAGGAGATCCTCTGGGTCTCCCACACAGGTACGGGATCCCAAGGCTTTGGGCCATCCTCGACTGCTTTCCCAGGCCACAAGCAGGGAGCTGGATGGGAAGCAGGGCTGCCGGGATTAGAACCAATGCCCATAGGGGATCCTGGTGTGTTCAAGGTGAGACTTTAGCTGCTAGGCCACTGTTCTGGGTCCAAAGGTCTTAAGTTGTATCTCATAGCGGTTAATTCTCTGCTTGTTCTAGCGTTAATGATGAGGACCTTCCAGGATTACAAACTGCCTTCATAACTGAGATGCTGCTCAGACTTTTGTTCTGAACAGGCTGATTGTTTTTTGGCATGGGTCTATAAACCTCAATCTTTCTCCAAGTGAAATAGAGCCCCCTGGACTAAGAACTCAAGGAATATGGTGACAGGAGCCCACACTGGGATTTCTTTGGCCATGTTGGCTACACCAAAAATGAATTTAACCTGTGTGGATCCCAAGAGAGAGAGGATGACAAAATAGATGTGGTAAATTCACATACAACATTTGATGATATGAAAGAATTACTGCTCGTGTTTTAAATTGTGATGAAATAAAATTGACAGTTTTAACCATTTGATTGCTAACTTGTGTTTTAAAGTTTTATTTTTATTGGAAAGTCAGACATGCAGAGAGGAGGAGAGACAGGAAGATCTTCCATCTGCTGTTTCACTTCCCAAATCACCGCAATGGCCGTAGCTGCGCTAATCCGAAGCCAGGAGCCTCTTCCAGGTCTCCCACACAGTTGCAGAATCTCAAGGCTTGGGCCATCCTCCACTGCCTTCCCAAGCTATAGGCAGGGAGCTGGATGGGAAGCAGGGCCACCGGAATTAGAACCAGCCCCCATATGAGATCGCAGTGCATGCAAGGCGAAGACTCTAGCTGTTAGGCTGCCATGCTTTGCCCTTAATCCCCTCCCCACCCCCCCTTTTTAAATATTTATTTATTTGAAAGAGTTACAGAGAAGGAGAGACAGACAGAGAGCTTCTACTAGTCCACCTCTCAGATGACCGCAATGGCCAGAGACAGGCCAGATGAATTGGCCAAGGTGTGTACAGGGGCTCAAGCACTTAACACATCCCCCATGCTTCTCCTGGGCTATTAACAGGGAGCTGGATCAGCAGTGGAGCAATTGGGACACAAACTGGTGCCTACGTGGGATGCCAGAGTCATAGGTGGCAACTTTAGCCTCTGTGCCACAACGTTGACCCCAAGAGCCTTAATGTTTCAGAGCTACACCTTTCAAAACTCCTTTTCTACACACAGATTGGTAGAGCACTCCCATGTACTCGTTTTCTCTGCAGATACCATCAGCCACAGAGCTAGGCTCAGCCAGAACCTAGGGCCAGGAATTCAATCCAGGTCTCCTACTTGGGTGACAGGAACCTAATTTCTTGAACAGTCATTGTGATCTGCATTAGCAGAGTCTGCATTAGCACAAAACTGGATTCACAAACCTGACCTGGTGTCAAACTCTGGTGTCCACTAAGCCAAACAACCACTCATCCCCTCACCACCTGCTGGAGACTTTATTGATGAAGCAAGAGAGTATCTGTGGTTTGATTTAAGGTCATTCAGAGGGTGGTGGATTGACACAACGAAGATGTCAGCCTCATGGCCCAGATGGAGGAGCTTTTTCCAGGGATTACCTTTTAGTTATGTAGTATCTCTTCATTTTTGTTTGTTTTCTTGCAGAACTGTCAGAGATTGAGCCCAATGTATTCCTTCGTCCTTTTCTGGAAGTGATTCGCTCTGAAGACACCACCGGCCCCATCACTGGACTGGCACTTACTGCCGTCAACAAGTTCCTGTCCTATGCACTTATAGGTAAGAGTATAGGCTTTGTGGGATGAACAGCATTTCACTTCCTGCTTCTGGGGTACTCAGGCCTTAGACAAAGAGTTGGTGATACTGGAAAATTTCCCCCAGCTATCTCTTTCCTTGTGCAAGAGAACCAGGATTGAGGCCAAGGGCATCAGGTGAGGCCCCTGGCCACATGGCCCGCATCCCATATGAATCCTGGTTGCTCTACTTTAAATCAAACTCCCCACTAATATACCTGGGAAAGCAGCAGAACATGTGCCGAGTATTTCAGCCCGTGCACCCATGTGGGAGACTCAGAAGCTTCTGCCTTCAGACTAGCCCTGGCCTGGCCACCTGGGGAGTGAACCTGCAGATGAAAGATCTCTCTTTCTCTCTTTTTCTCTGTGACTGCCTTTCAAATAAATAAATAATCTTTAAAAAGAAAAATGAGAAATAGGAATTGTGATAAGCTTCTCATCTGGCTAATTGACTCAGGTTGCACAGGAGAGGAAGTTTGCCTGAACTGTGGTGCCTCCAACTGCTTTGTTTATGGAGGCCAAGGAGATTTGATTTTTCTTTCACATTGGTTTTTCTTCTTTTAACTGTTTTTCAAATAAAATTCATACATTTTTTTCATACTTCTAATTAGAATATTAACCTGGTTTGAATGCATTCTAGGCATTTATGTAATTATGAGGATACTTCAAACCATTTGTGTAAAACAGTATTTTAAAAGCATGTTTTGGAGGGGCCCAGAGTAGTAGCCGAGCAATTAAAGTCCTCGCCTTGCATGCACTGGGATCCCGTATGAGTGCCAGTTTATATCCTGACTGCTCTCTACTTCCCATCCAGCTCCCTGCTTGTGGCCTGGGAAAGCAGTAGAGGACGGCCCAAAATCTTGGGACCCTGCACCCATGTGGGAGACCCAGAGGAAGCTCCTGGCTCCTGGCTTTGGATCAGCCAGCTCTGGCCATTGCAGCTACTTGGGAAGTGAACCATTGGACGGAAGATCTTCCTGTCTGTCTCTCCTCTCTGTATATCTGCCTTTCCAATAAAAATAAATAGAATCTTTAAAATTTAAAAAAAAAAATTTTAGAAAAAGTAAATTTAAATGTTTACTTTGGTGCAATTTTTTGAAGATTTATTTATTTTTATCTGAAAGTCAGTTTTAAAGAGAGAGGAAGAGACAGAAGGCATTTACTGGTTCATTCCCCAAAAGGCTGCAACAAACAAAGCTGAGCCGATGCAAAGTCAGGAGCTTCTTCCGGGTCTCCCATGAGGGTGCATGTCCCCAAGGACTTGGACTATCCTTTGCTGTTTTCCCAGGCTACAAGCAGGGAGCTGGATCAGAAGTGGAGAAACTGGGACTCAACAGGTGCCCATCTGGGATGCCAGTGCCACAGGGTAGAGGATTAGCCTGCGGAACCACAGTGCTGGCCCATTTCTCTGTCCTTTAAATATGACTCTTCTTTTTAAAATCTGTCTAATTTCTGTAATTAGTAATATAGAGTATTTTCCTTTTGTAATATAAATGATATTGAAGTAAGCATCCTGGTTAATATGTCCCTATTTATGGGAGTGACATTTATGATTATAAAGGAAATTGAAATTACGTTCTAAAAATTTAAGAGGGACGGTAGGGTGGAAAGTGTTATGATGCTCTTTATTTTTAAATTACTTTTTTTTAAGATTTATCTATTTTTATTGCAAAGTCAGATATACAAAGAGGAGGAAAGACAGAGGAAGATCTTCGTCCATTGATTCACTCCCCAAGTAGCCACAATGGCCCTAGCTAAGCCGATCCAAAGCCAGGAGTCAGGAACTTCTTCAAGGTCTCCCATGCGGGTGCAGGGTCCCAAGGCTTTGGGCCATCCTTAACTGCTTTCCCAGGCCACAAGCAGGGAGCTGGATGGGAAGTGGAGCTGCCGGGATTAGAACCGGCGCCCATATGGGATCCCAGTGCATTGAAGGCAAGGGCTTTAATTGCTAGGTCACCACACCAGGCCTGATGCTCTTCTAAAAGAAAGATTTGTTTATTTGAAAGGCAGAGTTACAAATTGAGGGGAGGAGGGCCTCCCGTCTGCTAATCACTCTCCAAATGGCTGCAGCAGCCGGGGCTTGGCCAGTCCAAAACCAGGAGCTTTTTCCTGGTCTCCCACATGGGTGCAGGGCCCAAGTGCTTGGACCATCCTCCACTGCTTTCTCAAACATTTTAGCCGGGTGTTAGATTGGAAGTTGAGCAGGTAGGACTTAAATGCATTCATATAAGATGCTGACACTTCAAGCAAGGGCTTAACTAACAATGCCGCAGTACCAACCCCTATCATGATGCTTTTAAAACTATAGAATTGAAACACATGAGGCTTGTTTCCTTTTCATAAATAAGAAGTCTTTAAAATGTCCTTACTAGTTTTACTTTGGTATGAAGTATTTCTGAAATTGAAATTTCTAGATGCTATGTGTATATTACATTTTCATAGATACTACCAGGTTGCTTTTCTAGAAGATGGTAGAATTTACATTTTCACCAGCAACATTTGAGTTTCCAATTTCATCACTGTTGTATTACTATTACTCTTTTTGATTGTAACCAATTTGTGGGTTAATATGTTATATTGTTTTGCTTTCTATAAGGTTGAAAATTTTAATTTCTCCTGCTTTGCTTTTTTTTTTTTTTTTCGTTAAATTGGATTGGTTTTGGTTTTTTTATCCGTTAGTAGAACCTCTGGTAGGGATATGATCCCATTATAGTATTTGTTCCCAGTGTCGGCAAGTATTCCACCCTGTTTATAGTTTATCTCTGAATTTGTTCATGGTGTCTTTTTTTCAGTTTCCTTTTTTAATTTAGTTGGTCTTGTCACTCAGGATCCCAAATTCCTTTTCCCCTTTTGCCAGCCCATATACAAAGATGAGGAACACAAAAGACGCAGCTGTCTTTGTTTCTAAGTAGGGAGACAGGAAAAGAAGAAACTCAGGAAATAGCTGGCCAGAAAAAAAAAAAAATGGTTTTTAGTTCAGGTCAAGGGAACTCTTCCCCTTTCCTAGGAGTTTCTGTTTCCTTCCCCAAAGCATTCAGGATCCTGAACAGGCGTCCTGGTGCCAGCCAGGTCTCAGCAGGTTCACCAAACTTTGCAGGCACCTTCCTTCTGGCTCCATGCTGTTCCTAAAGAAAATGAAGCCTGCCACCTGCCGCCTTGCCCTGAGCACCATCTGCAGGTCAGCTCTGCTCAGTGTCCAGCAGCTGTCCCTTGGGCCTTTTCCCCCTGCCGTCTTGGTGTGACTCTCTCCTTCCTGGAGTTGGCAGACAGGCTGGTCATTGGAGACCTCAGGCCAGCTGGTCATTGGAGTTTGCTGTAGTTGGAAAGGAGAATGCTGGAGGTGGTGACTGCAGTGGGCCTGAGAAGGGAACAGGAAGGAGTGTATGAAAGCCAAAGGAACGAATGAGATAAGGTTGGCAGATGTCCCTGAAGTTATCTCCAGAGGGACTAGAAAAGGACGTTCCGAGAAAGGGGTCTTGGAGAAGACAAAGTCTGTTAAATGAGCCCAAGCCAAACAACCCTTTGCTCTGGCTGCCCTTCTAGAACAAGTCGCTTCTCACCTGAATCTTGTGACCCAAGGATTCTGGGGTTCCGAGGACCAACCTTTTGTTTGACCCCACACAGCTGTCGAATGAGGATTTGTGACACTGGCCAGCTTGCTTGCAGGCCCTGCCTGTGATTCTAAAGATCTGTCATTATTATCTGCCTTTTGCAGAAAATTAACTTTGCTATTTCATTTGGGCTCAGGAAATAAGAACTAAAGAGAGATCATTAAGCCACCTTAACAAGACAAATGACTGAAAGAACAGGGAAAAAAAAATAGGCCCCCAAAGAGCCTTTGGAGATAGGAGCAAGACTGCCATTTCCTGAGTGTGTAGGATTTCTGTGCTAAGGCCTGGTGCAATGGCCGAGCGGCTAGGTCCTTACCTTGCACATGCTGAAATCCCAAATGGGTGCTGGTTTATGTCCCCACTGCTCTACTTCCCATCCAGCTCCCTGCTTGTGGCCTGGGAAAGCAGTTGAGGACGGCCCAATGCATTGGGACCCTGCACCCGCGTGGGAGACCCGGAAGAGGTTCCTGGTCCCGGCATCGGATTGGCGCGCACCGGCCCGTTGCGGCTCACTTGGGGAGTGAAACATCGGATGGAAGATCTTCCTCTCTGTCTCTCCTCCTCTCTGTATATCCGGCTTTCCGATAACAATAAAATCTTAAAAAAAAAAAAAAAAAGATTGACTTATTTTTATTGGAAACGCAGATTTTACAGAGAAAAGTAAAGACAGAAATAAGTATCTTCCACCCGCTATTTAGGTTCATTCCCCAAATGGCACCATGGCTGAAGCTGAGCTGATCTGAAGCCAGAAGCCTCTTGCAAGTCTCCCACATGCGTGCAGGGTCATTCTCAACTGCTTCCCAGGCCACAAGCAGGGAGCTGGATGGGAAGTGGAGCTGCCGGGATTAGAACCGGCGCCCATATGGGATCCCAGTGCGTTCAAGGCGAGGACTTTAGCTGCTAGGCCACGCCACCGGGCCCAAAAATAAATAAATCTTAAAAAAAAAAATTTTGTGTGCTGATAGAAGCTGTCACTGCCCTACACTGTTTATCCCGAAGCTCACTTCCTTCTGCGTGCTCTCAAAAGTAGTTAGTAGGAGAAGGAGCATTTGACAAAGTGTCAAGAACTAAAAACAAAAAGGATGAAAGTCTTGTGGCTTATGGTTATGAGAGAAAATGCTCAGGCTTTCCTTACCATCCCAGGAGCTTTAGAATCAGCAACCTCATGAATTTCAGTTACCCAGAAAGAGAAAATGGCAAGAATGTTATCTTACTTTTTTTTTCTTGAAAGAGAAAGAATTTTCCATCTACTGGTTCACCCCCAAATGGCTGCAGTGGCTACAATGGCTGCAGTGGCTGGTCAGGACCAGGCTGAAGCCAGGAGCTTCTTCTGGGTCTGTCACATGGATGAAAGGGCCCAAGCATTTGGGCCATTCTCTGCTGCTTTCCCAGGCACATTACTAGGGAGCTGAACTGGAAGTGGAGCAGCCAGGATTCAAATTAGTACCCATATGAGATGATGGCACTGCAGGGTGCAACTTAACTTGTTATGCTACAACACTGGTCCTGGCAAGAATTCCCACCATTTGAAACTAGGAGGTGTGCCTCTGTTACATCATGCTACTTGCAGAGCAACTTTCTGTCACTCCTAAGGGTTTTATCGTATGCCTGCCTTCCTCCCTGCCACTACTTCCTTTTTTTTTTTTTTTAAGATTTATTTATTTTCATCGCAATGTCAGATATACAGAGAGAAGGAGAGACAGAGAGGAATATCTTCTGTCTGGTAATTCACTCTGCAAGCGGCTGCAACAGCCAGAGCTACACCAGTCTGAAGCCAGGACCCCTGAGCCTCTTTGGGGTCTCCCATGTGGGTACAGGATCCCAAGGCTTTGGGCGACTGCATTCCCAGGCCACAAGCAGGGAGCTGGATGGGAAAGGGGGCCACTGGAATTAGAACCAGCGCCCATATGGGATCCTGGCGCGTGTAAGGCAAGGACTTTAGCCTCTAGGCCAGCCCGCTGGGCCCCACTGCTTCCCTTTCAGGACTAAACAACAGACCTGGGGCAGCAGCCAGAAAATCAGGCAACTCTTCTGGACCCTCATAGCCCTTGATGGAAGCACCAGCTTGGGCTACTCCTTGAGACTGTTTTCACATATAGACGGAAGTGGAATGCCCCCTCTTTGGTGCTGGTTGTCTAACCCGTAGCATCTTTCCTTATTCATGGCTGAAATCCCTACTTTCCCACCTAGCCAGTCCTGTTTTCTCTCTCACTAACGGGGTCCCTCATCCAGCGAGTGAAGCTCCGACACAGGTGCTTGCTCTTATGAGGATTTATTGAAGGACAAAACTAATTACATAACATAACATAACAAGAAATCCAAGTATAATACAGAAGGGCAGTAACTACAGCATATTTACAGGCTTCCTCTTCTACTACTACTACTACTCTACCACTACTCCTCTTTGTTCTTCTTCTCTTTGTTCTCTCAAACTTAGGTTAAAACCCTATCAACAGCCAATTGCAACAGGGCTGCTTGGCCACGCATCAAACACACCAATCACAGCCTTGATCACGCACACACACACCAATCACAACTCTGATCACGCGCACACCATGCAGACTGCATGAGACCTTGAACCAATCCTCTACAACTTCCTAAAACTTGTTTACTGCCTTTGTGCCGTGAGAAGACAATAACAAGCGCCATCTTGGGGCAAAGTCCCGCTCTCCACATCTCACTTTTTCTCTCCTAATGCTTAGTCAAGCTGGTAACAGGATTCTTGCTCAGTGTCATATTGCTTTCAGTAATAATGAAACCAAAGAGCTCTCTTACCTGTTGTAATGTGGCACCCAGATGTAAGTATGGATGGTAGCAACTTTTCATATCCTACCACAGCACCTGAACACAAAAATCCAAAAGCAGCCAGAGGGCCAAGCTGGTTTGAAAGTTCAGGAGAGATGGACCTGGAAGCATGGCCTAGTGGCTAAAGTCCTCGCCTTGAACATGCCGGGATCCCATATGGGCCCCAGTTCTAATCCCGGCAGCTCCACTTCCCATCCAGCTCCCTGCTTGTGGCTTGGGAAAGCAGTTGAGGACGGCCCAAAGCCTTGGGACCCTGCACCCGCATGGGAGACCTGGAGGAAGCTCCTGGCTCCTGGCTTCGGACTGGCACAGCACCGGCCATTGCGGCTCACTTGGGGAGTGAATCATCGGACGAAAGATCTACCGCTCTGTTTCTCCTCCTCTCTGTATATCTGCCTTTCCAATAAAAATAAAAGCCCAAAGCTTTGGGACCCTGCACCCGCATGGGAGAACCAGAAGAAGCTCCTGGCTTTGGTTGAGCTCAGCTCTGGCAGTTGCAGCCACTTGTGGAGTGAAAGCTGGGGCCCTACTTAGTATTTGCCTTGGGCCAAAACTTTATATAACAAGCCCTTCAACAAAATAAGATTTATACCAGTGATTGCCAAAGTGCTGTCGTTTATCTAGCAGTATTAATTTCACTGTGGATCTTGTTAGAAATTTAAATTCTCAGACCTCATTCTAGACCTCCAAATCAAAAAGTCTGCAAGTGGACCCAGCAATTTGTGTTTTTGTTTTCTAAATTTGCTTTGAAAGATTTATTTTTATTTGAAAGTCAGATTTACAGAGAGAAGAGAAAAAGATCTTCCATCCACTGGTTCATTCACAAATGGCCACAACATCTGAGCTGAACTGATCTGAAGCCAGAAGCTTCTTTGAAGTCTGTCGCGTGGATACAGGGTCCCACCACTTTGGGCCATCCTCTACTGCTTTCCTAGGCCTCAGGCTGGGAGCTGGATGGCGAGTGGAACAACTAGGGCATGAACTGGCATCCAGATGGGATGTTGGTGCTTGTAGGCCAAGGATTAGCCTGTTGAGCTACTGTGCTGGTCCAGCCATTTGTTTTTTTAACAAATGATTTTGATTTACACTTAAACATGTGAACCACTGTTCTTACCTAGTGGAATTTGCAGTGAGGAGCTCTTTAAAGCCAGTTTTTGATTTAAAAAACAATTCTCTGGGAGCTCACGCAGAGGGGAACACTGAAACCTTTCATAGCAGCCTCTAGACAGTCTGTTTTGCCTTTTCTCTGCTCTTAATGTCAGTCCATCTGTCCTTTTTTTCTGGAGCAGATCCTACTCATGAGGGCACAGCAGAGGGCATGGAGAATATGGCAGATGCTGTCACTCATGCCCGTTTTGTGGGCACAGATCCTGCCAGCGATGAGGTTGTCCTGATGAAAATCCTTCAGGTAAGCACCAGGGGAAGAGTAAGTGGGTTACTGGCCAGAGGCTGGTGCTGTGACTCTCCTTACCCAGCTGCCCACTGGCAGCATGTTGGCTCCAGCAATGCTTAGGGAGCATCTTATGTCTCCAAACAGGCAAGTTAGCACCTATAGTAAAAAAGCTTTTTCCAGAGATTATTTAAAGTGGTAAGTGAATTAATATCAGATACTAGAGGCCCTTAATACACCTGTCCCTCAGGCAGAGCGTGTCTGTGTTGTCATCTGTTGAGCTTGGCCAGAAATGGAAAGTGTTCTGAGCTTTAGCAGAATTGTACAGAGTGAAAAAATGGTTTCTGGGATACTCCTACCAAGCTGAAGAGAGGTGGGCGTTCTTGCTAGCCCCCATGTCTGAGCTCTTAGTACTTCCTTGGGACACTGGAGAAACTGTGGTAAAGTGCTCCTCACTCAGGCTGCCTACTTACTCACAGGGTCTCCTTTTTCTTGCTGGTAGGTTCTACGGACCCTGTTGCTGACTCCAGTGGGTGCCCATCTAACCAATGAATCTGTGTGTGAGATTATGCAGTCTTGCTTCCGGATCTGTTTCGAAATGAGGCTCAGTGGTAAGTATTTGATTGTTGAACTTTTCCCTACTCTAGGAGCCCGTGTCTGAGAATGAACACAGAGCACTGTCCCTGAGCCCGAGAAGCAGAAAACTCGGAACTCATACCATGTCTACATCCTGGAACCACGGGGGTCTAGAAATCTCTGTACTGGTTGCTGTGAAGCTAGAATAGAGACCTCAGCCTGTTATGTCAGGGCAGAAGTTGGGATAGATCCCAGGTTGACTCAGCCCAGGCACTGAATCCCCCTCCCGTGGGATTGACTCCCTCCTGCTACCCCAAAGAACAAATGTATCGTGCCACTTTTCCTGACTCAGTAATGCCACCTAGTGGGCCAGTGAGCCAATGGCTGCCAAGCTGCACTGGAGCTGGTTTTAATAAGTTTGGCATAATCCTTGGTAAACAAGGTTTGGAGGGGAGTCTGCCCTGAGAAGCCTCCTGATAATAGCACGGCAAGTAATGACACCTGTGTTATTTGTTTTTGCCTGTGCAGAGTTATTGAGAAAATCCGCAGAGCACACTCTCGTAGACATGGTGCAGCTGCTCTTCACAAGGTAAACCTGCTGCTGTTTGCTTCAGTCCGGCTGCCCAGGCCTCTTGAGTCTGCCTGCTTCTACACAGCCACTTCAGGGACCTGGCCAACCCTACAGCCATGGGAGAGGCCACGGGGAATATGGACGGGGATAGTTCTCTGGGCCCAGGGTTACCAAGCAAGGGAAAAGGAGGAGGGAGCTAGCTTGGCCTCCAGGGGAGGCACAGGGTTATTTAATCTAGGCTGACAGATCTCATTCTGCTTCCCAAACTTGCGTCTGTTTCTGTGCAGGAAGCAGCTGAGAAAGAGAACCCAGAGACTTTATTAATTCAGAAGAGCCTGGCACAGATTGCTGAACTCCTAGAGCTCCACCTGATTACTGTGAGAGAAGGTCAAGGCTGGGGTTACCAGCAATCTTGGTTTGCCTGGACTCTTGATTTTAGCACTAATAGTTATTGCACATTCCAGCAAACTTGTCTGTCCCGGGCAAACCAAGATGGTTGTTTACCCTAGGTGAGGCCCTCAGCCTATGAGGCCTTTGCACACAAGGTCTCACCACCTGCTTTCTGCACCTCCTTTCTGTAGACTTGCTTTTGGAAGAGCTGAGGAATTGGCTTTAAAACCTCCCCCTAGGATTTCTTTTTTCTCTTAGGTCCATAGAAAATAATCCTTATTATCTCACACTAAACAGCCATTGGACCCTACTGCATTGAGCTTCTTACTTCTCAGGCTCAAATTTACTGGTTTTAAGACTTCAAGCTGCCTTTTGTTTCTCACCCTGGTGCTCAGTCTCCTGGGGTTTTTTATAGACTGCCCTCTCCCCATCTCTTGGCTTCTAGCAGTACTTACCAAGTGAACACAGCAAGGAATCAGTTTGAGGTTTCATGAAAAGAACTTCCATAGTCCAAGGACATTTTGTCACCTTACCCTGAGTCTACATTCTTTTGTTCATGTCATATGTTCCCAATTCCTGTGGCTCTGCAGTAACACTCTGCAAAAAGTGAAATTAGCCTGCTTCTCTTCCTAGCTTGTCCTAGGAGAGAGCATGCTCTGATCTATGGCTGGCATGGAGAGGAATATCTGTCATTCTCTCTACTGACAATCTATGGATTCTCTATGTTATAGGTTACCTCAGTTTAAAGAAGAACCCAAGAGCTATGTTGGGACCAACATGAAAAAGGTATGATCTGAGAATGACCTCCTGTCCCTCTTCCAAACTTTAATCTCCCAACTTCAGGGATATGTGATACCCTTGCTTAGCAAAGATGCACTTTTGATTAGACATATCTTCTTGGGTCCAGAAATAAATCTCACTGTTTTAATGAGAAATTATTCTCTCCTGGATACCTCTCCTTTCCCAGGCTTTCCCTTTCTGGCCTTAGATGACCCACCACATAACCTGCTGAGACAGTCCTTCATGGAAACTGGCTGAGACCTGTCAGCTGGGCTAGAAGTTTATGCTGGCAAAGATGAAGGTCTCACCACCTCAGGGCTCAGCTTTGTGGGCAGATTAGAGGCCATGCCCCACATCCTACCCACCGCTGGGTTAGACTGGGCTCATGCTTGTTCTCGTCTACGTTGAAGAGGTAAATCAAGCCTAGCTCCAGATCAAAGGATTCTCAAACAGCTTGGAAAAGAATGGGGATCAGAAGAATGGCCTCTTTCTGTCTTGCCTGAAGCCCTGGAGCTCAGAGGCCTTGAATGAGGTTCTGCTTGTCACCCTAAGAGGTCCCTCCCATGGAGCTGACCTTTGGGTGTTTGGTGCATGCACCTGACCTTCCCTTCTCCCCTGCCATCCATCCCCATTCCTGCCCTGTGCCCTGTTGGCTTGTGTTTGAGTTTATTTCACTTTGTTTAAATCGTACATTTGCCTGTCTTTCACAGATTTCTCCATGTCTCCTCAACAAACTGGAGCTAAGTAGTGGGGAGCAGACCAAAGCCCTGAACCAGTTAGAGAGGGTACTTCTCTTTAAGAACCTCAAGGTCTCTCTCCCTCTCCCTCTCCTTTCCTCCTTTTTATTTATTTCCTTAAATGTGTATTATTTTTTTATGTGTAACACCTGGGTCCTATTTCCATCGTGTAGCGTACAACTTACCCTTTCCTAGTAACACAACTTGGCTTTGAAGAATTGCATGTTCTTATAGCTTTGAAGTGTTGGGAATTCTCCTGGGCATCTGGTTGCCTAGAAGCAAGAAAAGAAAGCCTTGAGTATCACACAGTGGCCCAGAGAGCCTGGGTCCTGCTGTCACCTTGTGGTGATACTTAAGAGCCACAATTTCTAGGGAAACTATGAGGGACATTCAAGTAAAAATCCTTCCCTCTCTATCCTCTACCTGCCTTAAAGCTGGCATGGAGAGCCTAAGTCCTCAACTTTATCTCCTTGCCTGCTCTGGGTTTGGAAGGAAGAGAGTCCCTCTAGATTGGGTCTGTTTTCTTTCTTTTCTTTTCTTTTTTTTTTTTTAGAACTGTTGATTGGTGGGAAGGAGCCAGAAGCCTGGGACCAGGATAGCTCAGGGCACTAAGAATACATTGGGAGCTTCAAAAATGGCCTCTGTCCTTTAAAAATCAGCATGTAGGGGAGCTTGGGGGGAGGGTCCAAGTTAGAGATTACCATAATCCCTGCACCTCTGCTTTAGGGAAAATGGAGAGGTATGGGCTGTCTATGCTTACCGTTACAAACAGAAATGTGCATGCTAGAGGTGTGGTTGTAGACATTCAGGTCACCAAAGATAAAAGTAACTGTACATCATGGACTAGCTACATAGTCCATAAGCTTGTATTTTCTCTTAATGCATTGTCTCTATTTTCATATGCGTGCCTGCAGAGTCTCAAGTACAACTCTATTCAGTGGCTACTCAGTGTGTTGTTTGAACTGTTAACCTAAGACTTGCTCTTTAATAAAGAAAGAAAAGCTTTGTTTGCTCTTGTACAATTAACAAAGTGTAAAGTTCCATGAATATTTGCTGCCCATCTGTACCTTGGGATCTTAGGAAAGACAGCATAGTTTCATTCTTTTCTAGGGCTGAGGCATTTATAAGAACTGGCAGCCTCTCAGCTGCTACTGTAGCCAGGATGCTAAGAACACCCATTCAAGTGACCAGCTGGCAGCTAGCTTAGCAGAGCACAGAGAGGAAAACAGGAAAGGCTCGCCTGGGTGTATGAAGGAATCTCAATGACTGACTGCTGCCTGGCTTCTCAGTGGAATTAGGACTGCTTGGAGGAGTCCTACTGAAAGAAGGTAGCCTCTTGGAGAGAAAGGCTGTCATGAAATTAGGTATTCTTCTGGAGCTCAGTGGCAACTGTCAATAAAGCCAGAGGGTTCTTCATAGTCCTTGTTGATTTCTTGGGCCTCTTACCCTTCTGTATATTTAGCTGACTGTTTTCCCAGATGGTATTTTATCATAAATTTGGTCCAACTGAATTCCAGTGGCTACTAGAGAAAACATCCGTCTGATTCCTGATTAGCCACAGAACAACTTAGAGCTTAAATCTAGGTAAATGACTACAGGGATTTGGAGGTGAAAGGACAGGAAGTATAAATTGAATATGAGATTCTTGCTATGTTAGGAGAAAGAATTCAAGTCTTAGCCTTTCTCCTTTCTTAGAAGGAACTGTGGGTAAGGAGAAATAATTGTATGGTTTCTAAGAAAGGAGTCAAAGGGTAACTGGGGCAATTTGAGAGAGGAAACCTATTCCCAAATAGTAGAAGGAATGCAATAGGCCAAGGCTAATAAGGATATATTCATCCTTTAGAAAGAGACAAGGAGAAAAAGTGCTACTTTGAAGGTTCCTGAAAGAGGATTGCTGTTGCCTAACCCAGGATTGGTGTTACTAGTCTAGGAATAGTTCAGAATAACTGCAAAGGGATTGAGTTCGAACCCTCCCCCCAAATGTGAAAGCATCAGGGCAAAGAAAACAAAAATAGGCCTAAAGTAACTGCGAGTATATAGAGTCAAAGAAAATGCATGAGAAAATGTAGATCTTAGCATAGTCAACATGTAATAGAGATTATCCGTTGGGACTGGAAGGAAGCTGTAAGAGGAAGAGAAATACTACAGAAAGGGGGGAGTAAAATAGAACAGGGATCCAAAGAAGCAGCAGCCTTACCATCTAACAGTGTAAATGTTTAATCTAGAAAGACCAATAATAAGAAGGTCAGAAGGTCCCATTGATACGCCCAAATTGGGAGTGGAAAAGAGCAGAGCAGCAACATAGCGTGGCCCTGTATCCTTAACCCCACAAATAAACCATGATGTCACTTCTTTTTTTTTAACTCCAAAAGAATAAGCCCTTAACCAATCTGATAGGAAAAAATCCAGGGAATAAAGGGTATTTTTATCCACAAAGAAATAAGAAAGCTAAGGTGGAAGGAGTGGACTGTCATAGTTGAACATAAACTAACAGTGGGAAGATTCAGAGAGCCCCTGCCCTGACTCTGTCCACAAGAAGGGCGTGCACTGTCTGCAGGACTCGGGGCTGCCAATTAGTGTAACTGCAGGACCCACGGAAGCAGGGTGATAAGTTTTTAAGCTGGCCGTTTAATGACCAGCCAAGAGGCAGAGTGTCGCCATGCACACGGAGGCTGCACACCAGGCTCTCAGGCAACACGTGTGGAGCCAGGCTAGAGGATCAGAAATGTGAACTGACAGTCTGAATTCTTACGTTAGCACAAATGTGGGGTGTAGATGATTTTCTAGAGACCAGTAGGATTAAATGAAATAAGGATTTCAGGGATAGAGTCTTAGTTTGAATACTCTTTATATGAGCACTAATGAAATACGGTATTTTCAGCTGAAAATGAGAGCAGGAGGCATGAGTGATGCATCCAAATGGAAGAAACAGAAGAAATCCCCCCGCCCCCCACGCCATATGACCAAAGTCAGCCCAAGTTCAGAGCTACACACTCCCAGTGGAACCACCTTGTCCTCTAACCTCACTGGTGAGTGCCCTGAGCAGCTGCTGATGATCAGGACGGCCAAGGGAAAAGTTCTGCTCTCTCCTGAGGATTTTTAAGTGGGAGACCAACTGAGGGCCTTTGGGCTTCCTACTGAGAGCAACAAGGGGCACTGCAGCTCAGCTAGGCTGTAACTATTTAGCAGCTCCTTGGTGACTTAGGGTGATTCAGGGCAACCGTGACCACCTTAAGGAAATTAAGGTACTCAAAGATGAACCCACCTGGAGAAGACAGCCACCCGAAGCATGCAGGGTGTGTCTCTCCTCATTCCCTTCTTTCCTTTGCAGGTGGTATGCCCTTCGTTGATGTGCCTACTCCTGTCTCCTCTGTGAGTTCAGAAGCTGCCTCAGCAGTGGTCAGCCCCTCTACAGACAGTGGCCTGGAATTTTCCTCCCAGACTACCTCCAAGGAGGATCTCACTGACCTGGAACAACCTGGCTCTCCTGGCTATAGCACCGCTCCTGAGTCTGGGAGCAATGAGTCAGGGGTCCCTGAGCAGTCTGACCTCCAGGTACGACTTTGATTTCTAGGGCTCCTCTCCAATCTTCCACTGTGGGAATTGGTTTAATCCTTTACCTAGGTTTTGGTTCAAGGGAAGATTAAAGTGGTGGCAGAGTGGGGGTGGAAAGGAAAGTGTGGCCTATCTCCCAAAATCAGCTGTGCTGCCTAGAAATCCCATAGCATGACTCACTGTGAATTAGCTCAGAGGATTTATTAAGTTATGCATACAAATAGTACATGGCAAAGGGGAGGGGGCTGGAGGCTGGCTAGGGCTTTTTCTGAAAGGTAATGTTCTAAATCCTAAACCTATGAGAACTTCTTCACCTGTACGGTTCTAGGGATGCCTCTAGAACCATCTAGTGATGCTCTGAACCATCTTGCACTGATTCATAAACCAGTGAGCTGGCCCTACACCTGCAGGGCATGAGACAGCTTAAAGGACGATACTTAAATGGAGTGAGTTCCAGCTTGCTCTTGGCTCATCCTTATTCCTGTATCTTCCTGCCTCTGGTCACAGCAGGAAAGGGCCCAAGTGGAAAAGGCCCAGTCAGCATCCGTGGAATCCATCCCAGAAGTGTTAGAGGAGTGCGCCTCTGCTGCTGACCACTCTGACTCGGCCTCTGTCCATGACATGGATTACGTCAACCCCCGGGGTGTGCGTTTTACACAGTCCTCCCAGAAAGAAGGTGGGCACTCTCTGGCAGGCTCTGTCTACTCACCCGTCCTACCCACTGGCCTACCTGAGCCTAGAAGACCATGCACCAGGGTGACTACTGCCTGCTGGTCCAAGTTCCAGGCTGTTTTCTAGTCAGGAAATGGAATCAAACCATCAAAACTATTGCATGGATGGAACGCTTCCCTATCTTATACAGAAGGGATTTTGATCAATAATAGGAAGAAAGAGGAATAAATAGAAAATAGGCCACTTTTAAGGAATTGTTTTATTTATTTGAAGGGCAGAAATTAGAGCAAGAAACAGATGTTTTATCTGCTGGTTCACTCCCTAAATGGCTACATGGCCACAATCAGGCCAGATCAAAGCCAGAAGCCAGGAGTCTCCTCTGAGTTACTCACATGGATGCAAGGGCCAAAGCACTTGGGCCATTTGCTGCTGCTTTTCTCAAGCGCATTAGCAGAGAGATGGAAAAGTGTAGCAGCTGGACTTGAACTAGTACCCATATGAGATACTGCATTCCAGGTGATGGATTAACCTCTTACACCACAATGCTGACCCAAAGACCTTAGGACTTTTTTTATTTTTAAAGGCTGATTTATTTTTATTGGAAAGGCAGATATATAGAGAGAGGAGAGACAGAGAGGAAGATCTTCCATTTGATAATTCGCTCCCCAAATGGCTGCAACTGCCAGAGCTGCGCCGATCTGAAGCCAGGAGCCAGGAGCTCTTCTAGATCTCCCATGCGGGTGCAGGGTCCTAAGGCTTTGGGCCGTCCTTGACTGCTTTCCCAGGCCACAGGCAGGGAGCCGGATGGGAAGCATGGCCACTGGGATGCAAACCGGCCGCCCTTATGGGATCCCAGTGCGTTCAAGGCAAGAACCTTAGCCACTAGGCCACCGCGCTGGGATTAACCTTAGGACTTTTAACAGAATGATAGTTTTATTAATTCTGATTCCTTGTAATAAATGAGACCAGCTCATTTCTTCTCCAGGAGAAAAAAAATCATTAAAAAAGAATCACTTGCCTGAAATTACCCTGTACAATGCAAGACAGACTAGTCTAAGCCAGCAGGTTAGTTGTTTTCTTAGCAATCTCTCTCTCCTCCTGCCTTCCTAGGCACAACTTTGGTTCCCTATGGTCTGCCCTGCATTCGTGAGCTCTTCCGCTTCCTTATCTCCCTCACCAATCCACACGACCGCCATAACTCAGAGGTTATGATCCACATGGGACTGCATTTGCTGACAGTGGCCCTTGAATCAGCTCCTGTGGCTCAGTGCCAGACGCTCTTGGGCCTCATTAAGGATGAGATGTGTCGCCACTTATTCCAGGTAAGACCAGGTTACTCAAGGGACTCAAGAGCCACCGTCTTTCTTTTTAGGGTCCCTCAAGGGCCAGGGAAGCACAGAGAGGTTTAGCCAAGTGTCTGAAGGCAATAGAACCCAGAACAGCCCCTCTCTTCTAGTTGGCCAGGAGTTCATAGTAGAAGGATTCTAATAGTTCTCCAAGGACTCTGGTAGCTAGAGAGGAAGAATATAAAAATGACTACACAGTTGGTTTCCTCAAAACATGGGACCTGAGATAACTTGACCCTGTGTGCTCTTCTGCCTCTCTTGGTAGAGTTGTTATCAAACTCATGAATCTCATGGCCTATGCTGTCATTTGTAGCTGCTCAGTGTAGATCGACTGAACCTTTACGCTGCTTCCCTGCGAGTATGCTTCCTGCTGTTTGAGAGCATGCGGGAGCACCTCAAGTTTCAGCTGGAGGTGAGTTGACCTTGAAAGAAAAAGAAAAAAATACATAGATATGTGACATCCTCAGTGGGACTGTGCTTTCGGGTGGGACTTAGGAGCTTCCTGTAGAAGGGCACTTTGAATCCCCATGGTTGGATACATTGACTAACTACGATAGGAAAGTTCAGAGAAGCCTAACAAAAGTTGGCCAACTATAAACTAGGGGAATTCAAATAGGAGAACCTCATCATGAGGGGAATAGCTTCTCTGTTTCACAAGCAGGCAAGTCAAATGAACACTGTTAACATGCAGAAAGTTACTCTGAAACAAGACCAGGACAACCTCACATGGAGGCCACAGAAATAGTGATGGACAGCTTGTTGGAGATCAGCCATGAGGCAGAGAGCCATACGATACAGCTCAGCACGGATGCCAAAGAGGATGATCGATTTTAGGGGAGGAACATTTTGGAGTATCTCTTAATGTATACCTTGTAGCTGTGCTACTGTTTCCTGTTTAAGGCTGTTTTTGTTCAATTTTGTTTTTGTTTTTTTCTTGTCTCACTCCTTTTCCCCAACCAAATGGTAATCACTGGGTTATTGTCAGATGTACATCAAAAAGCTCATGGAGATCATCACTGTGGAGAACCCCAAGATGCCTTACGAGATGAAGGAGATGGCACTGGAGGCCATCGTGCAGCTGTGGCGCATCCCAAGCTTTGTCACTGAGCTCTACATCAACTATGACTGTGACTTCTACTGTTCAAACCTCTTTGAAGACCTCACCAAGCTGTTGTCCAAGGTACTGAGCATTGCCGCTGCCTTCAGATTGAAGGCTGTCTCGGGCAGATCTATGGTGGCAGTGATATTCCATACCAGGAAGGAAATGTCTGAGAGCCAGGAAACAGAAAGAAGAAAGACCCTTTCTAAGAGTAATGTTAGAAATTATAGAAGACTTCAGGATTCTGGGAAAATGATCAGTGTGTAAAATGTTCTAATATTGTATCTAACGGTTTCTTTACTTTCCAGAATGCCTTCCCTGTGTCGGGTCAACTCTATACAACACACCTGCTGTCTCTTGATGCCCTGTTGACAGTAATCGACAGCACTGAGGCACACTGTCAGACCAAAGTCCTCAATAGCCTCACCCAACAGGAGAAGAAAGAACCAGCCCAAGTCAGCCATGAGGCAGTGGATGTCACCCAAGAAGCTAGCAATAGTGAGAGGCATTTCTTTCTTGGAGGATTCTGTGTTTACCTCTTCTCTGCTTTGAGTCCTTTCTTCTTTCTCTTCATGTTACTTTCCTGGGCTGCTTCCAATTCTGTTTCCAGGGTTTTATGGTTTGAATCACAGACCATCACAGACCAATCAGGCAAGTTAGCTGGACTTACGGACTTCTTTTCTCTCTCTGCATTTTGACTTTTAAAATAGAATAAGAGAAAGGAAGAGAACAAAAATTAAAGGATATATAACTCTGTCCCTAAAAGCTCCAGGCCCTACCTCCTTTTAAACCCCAGTATCTGCCTCCACACTAATTAGTCTTCTCTATCTGTCCCCATGAGAGTAAGGTTGCAAAAGATCAAGGAAAGTGACTAGATAATTCCTTTATTACATTATAGAATGTAATGCTTGACTGACCTAAAACAGTGACCATTTACTTTGGCTTGAGCTTGTCCTAGTCAGGGTTGACATTCTATGTGGGAGCATGCAAGCTTTCTTGACTTTGGACTTCATCTCTTCTGAAGCTCTGCTTGGATCTTCTTCTCTCCTACTAGCTGAGAGAGCAGTCAGCGATGGGAAGACTGTAAGCATGGCCCCAGATGTCCCAGGCCTGCATCTGCCGAGTGGAGGGCAGCTGCCAGGAGAACATGGAAAGCTGGGATGCGGTGATCTGGAGGAATCTGGTGACTCTGGGGGTAGGTATTGGGTGTCCGTGACCCTCTACTGAAGTCCCTAGTGCAGAGTGCAGGGAGGGAAGACAGAGACACCTAAAGCAGTACCTCACTGTGCCTTCAAACCCAAATAGAAGAAATACTTGGAGCCCCAGAAAACAAGCCCTCCACAGAAGTCAAAAACCAGTGAAGACAAACCAGTTTCCAGGGATCTCCATTTTTAAATGGGGAATATTTCAGTAATCCTCCAAAAGTCATCTGGTAGAAGGCATCTGACAAACTTTTCTCTTTCTTCCATTCCCAGCTGACAAAAAGCTTACCAGGAAGCCACCTCGATTTTCCTCTCTCCTGCCAGATCCACGAGAACTAATTGAAATTAAAAACAAAAAAAAGGTACATGCATGTACTGCCCAGGACTCAGCCTCTGGCCATCTCTGTCTGGTCTTTTCAGACTTCTGTCACAGAGGAGGAGGGAGAATCTAGCAGTTCTTTGTGGGGCTTCCTAAGGCTCGTCCTTAGCCCATGGGGTTTCAGCAAGTGCTTAGCCTTCTTGGAAGACTTCTACTCCTAAGCTGTGTCACTGGGCATTTCTTATTGTGCACCCCTGGGAAAATGCTATATCAGCTGAGACTCAACTGTGACTGGTAATGGGGACAGCAGCCCTGGGAGTTGGTGTCATGTAGGTCACTGAAGGTTATTGGTCATCTCTAGCTCTGGTGTGATGATTGGTAATAAAAGGGAATTGACATTTATTCTGGTGCTTTAGTAAAGTTCAAATAACTGTTTGTGCTTTTGGTTTTCTTAACAGAAGGAAACCCTATTTAACCCTTTCTTCCTTTCACTGCCATTCCTAAATGGCTGGTTTATGTGTGTCTTTGATTGCAGGGCTATGACACAACATATAGAACCTTATCATTACAGTTCATCCATCCTGCCCATGACACTCAGGGCTTTATAAGCCACATAACCAAAAAAAAAAAAAAAAAAAGGGAGAATCCATCCATAAATAGGATGCTGGCTATCAACAGATGCCAGAAAAGGCATCTAAACAGACAATTCTCTCGTGTCTTCTACTCTTCACCCCAATCCTCAAGTTGAAAGGCAGCTGCCACATGCATCTTGAGCACCCAGAAAAAGAGTGATGAGGAGTTCCTCAGCCAGTTTTAGAGAGATATTCAGGGGAAAGCTAGGGCCAGCCTGACTCAGGGCTTGGTCCTGGAGTCACTAAGAACCCATCCCAGGGGCCTATAATGTGACCAGCTGGGAGCTGCAGTGCAGACCAGCCTGCCATCACCTGATGCAGGTCCAGAGCAGCTTGGGAGACCTCTAGTTTTTGTTTTGTTTTGTTTTCCCTCCAGCTGCTAATCACTGGCACAGAGCAATTTAACCAGAAGCCAAAGAAAGGGATCCAGTTTCTACAGGAGAAAGGCCTTCTCACCATCCCCATGGACAATACAGAGGTAGCCCAGTGGCTCCGAGAGAACCCTCGACTAGACAAGAAAATGATTGGAGAGTTTGTGAGTGACCGCAAAAACATTGACCTGTTGGAGAGCTTTGTGAGGTGAGCAAGCTGTAAGGTAGAACATATTGGGTGATCAGTCTGGGGAGACAAGATGTCCCTCCCCCAAAGCAGCCTCAGCCAGCTCTTGTTGGTGACCCAGGTCACACACATTTCCTCTAACCACTGTTTATATCTGTTTGTACCAGAAGGGACCTCTTGCAAGATAGTTTTGGGAACCCCTCCATATTGTACAGATGGCATTGCAAAGCGGTGGAACTGGGTTTCATGGGGTGAGGTTTTATTAGGCAAGTTTGCTAACATGACAAGGACTAAGGTTGGAAGCTGTGTTAAGGATGACCATGAGGGGATGACCCCTTTGCCAGAGTCCTCAGCTTCCCCTCTGTCAGTAAAAGAAGTTCAGGGGGACAATGGCTAATAGAAGGCCCAATCATGCTTAGCTTTTACATCTTCAACCACTCCATCCTTCTTTTTCCTATAGCACCTTTAATTTTCAAGGTCTGCGACTGGATGAAGCTCTCCGCCTCTACCTGGAAGCCTTCCGTTTGCCTGGAGAAGCACCTGTCATCCATAGGTTGCTGGAGGCATTCACAGAGCATTGGAGGGTGAGTTTGAGTGCCAGGGGCTGAACCCAGATCCTAGGACAGTTTGAGGGCTTCTGAGAGCATGGCTAAAAACCCAGCTGTTGTCTCTTTAAGAGGCTTGAGAGTGAAGTCAATGAGCTACCCACAGAGAGACCCGCTTCTTATAAGGAGTTAGCAAGAGACTGGCCACTTTCTGGGTGATATCTTCTCTCAGCACCAGCACTGACCAGTGAGTTGGTAGTGAGGGCTTGACTGGCAAGAGAAGGACATTGACATAGGCGGGGTCTTTGCTTTTGCAGAATTGTAATGGCTCCCCATTTGCCAATAGCGATGCCTGCTTTGCCCTGGCCTATGCTGTCATCATGCTTAACACTGACCAGCACAACCACAATGTTCGCAAACAGAATGCACCCATGACTCTGGAGGTAAGCTTGGGTCCCAGCCAAAGCAAGAAAGAGATCCAGTGTGGCTTTAGAGGTAACAAGAACATAGGATTTCCAGCAGACATAATGGACAGAGTTCTGAACAAGGAATCAGGGAGGGATGGCTAACCCAGAAGGAAAACTGAGATGGGGGAGCTGGGCTCCTTCCTTGGCTGTTTCCTAGGTCCTAGCTACCACAGACTTGGGAGTTTCCTGTTGCCAGGCCAGGGGTGGGGGTGAGGTAGGGTCAGCCAGCATTGACACCAGGGGCGGCAAGCTTACTATCCTGTTCCTAGGAGTTTCGCAAAAACCTAAAAGGTGTGAATGGAGGCAAGGATTTTGAGCAGGACATCCTGGAAGACATGTACCATGCCATCAAGTGAGTATACATGGAGACACTATAGCATCTGTGTTGGGGAGAGGCACATTGCCTCCCTAGCCAGTTTTCACAGTTTTGTCAGACTTTAGCTACTCACATGCCCTGGATTTAGCCTGGAAGCATAGCTGGGCACTGTACTCTTTGGGAGCTCATTTGTTAAAGAAACCTAAACAATATTGAGACTACAGCACTGTAAATCAGGATCCAAACTTATTTTCTGCAGTGGGGTGTTGTGGCCCCATTGCCTGGGTTTTCCTGTTTAGCTCACAAGACACAGTCTCTGACAGGATTTAAGGTGAGCCCCGGAGGGTGAGACTTGGACCAGAGGTCAGAGGTGGGAATCTTAGCTCTTTACTGCAAACCAGAAACTGTACAGAGAATTGTTCATCTCAACCCCAGAGAGTGAATTCTCCCTGAAGCACTCAGAGATAGCACTTTGAGATTGTAAGCATTTCTTTTCTTTCTGGTGCTGCGGGTGGGGTGGGACGCAGACCACTGAACTGCAGTTCAGGTGTTCTCAGTGGAGGATTGTCAATATGGGCAAAACCCTTGTCCTCGTTTGGAAACAGACTGACAGCAGTCAACTTGCTCCTTCCCTTACCACCTGGCAGGAATGAGGAAATTGTGATGCCGGAGGAACAGACAGGCTTGGTTCGGGAGAACTATGTCTGGAATGTTCTTCTTCATCGTGGTGCCACTCCCGAGGGCATATTCCTGCGTGTGCCTACCGGCAGCTATGATCTTGACCTCTTCACCATGACCTGGGGACCCACTATTGCTGCTCTCTCTTACGTCTTTGACAAGAGCCTTGAGGAGACAATCATCCAGAAAGCCATCTCAGGCTTCAGGTAGCCCGGCATTGGCCCTGGCGTTTCCCTCTTCCCTACCTCCCTGACTTTGCGTGGTTCTGTCCAGGTCTCTAAGTTTCCTCAGAAGGTTTCCCCTTTAGTTTTGGGAGATAGGCTGAAGCTTGGGAAAGCCCAGTCTGAAACAGACTCAAGAGTGGAAGTTTCTTCCTGGGACTTGTTGGGATGAGCCCCTTGTAAACCACCTCAGGAATGGGCAAGGACTCCTCGGCCTTCCAATGACTGTTTCTGGGATGGGGGTTGTGTTACAGGAAATGCGCCATGATTGCCGCCCACTATGGCCTCAGCGACGTATTTGACAATCTCATCATCTCTCTGTGCAAATTTACAGCTCTCAGTAGTGAGGTGAGCAGAGGCAGGCACTGTGGGTCAGACTCTTAAAGGACAACTGATGTTTAGCTGTGGATCTGCCCAGAGCTTCAGAGCTGGTTTCCCTTAGTATCTTTTTCTCCCCGTGTCTCGTAACTAGCTACACCAGAGCTTTGGTCATTTCTGTCTTATATACCTGGAATGAGAATAGTTTCCTTTCATGGAATGGAATTGGAGTTGTAAGAGCCAGAGAAGTCTTCAACCAGTTTAATCCTTCCCACCAGTATTGTAGGGGATTAAACAGGGATGATAGAGGGAATCTTAGGGAACCTAGGAAATTGTCCTAACTTAGCCTCTTCTCAACCTCTTTCCAGTCTATTGAGAACCTGCCCAGTGTATTTGGAAGCAACCCTAAAGCCCACATTGCAGCCAGGACAGTTTTCCATTTGGCTCATCGTCATGGTGACATCCTGCGGGAGGGCTGGAAGAATATCATGGAGGCCATGCTGCAACTATTCCGAGCCCAACTGCTACCCAAGGCCATGGTGGAGGTAATTCTCGTAAAAGACCAATCAGTAACAACAGTGCAAGAGCCCAGCACTGTGTGCTACCTGTGTACAGAGCTAGGTAAAAGTAGCACTGAGCCTAGTACTTGCCAAAACTCACTAGAAATGCTTCAAATGTAAGACCATGAATCTTGGGAGATCCCTGTTAACAAGCCATCATCAGTCACTGATTGGAGAGGATATAAGGTTATCAGAAAAAATCTAGAGGGGAAGCTGGGGGAGGAAATGCAAAAGGCATAAAGAAATGACTCTTGATGCACTTTTACAGGTTGAAGATTTTGTGGATCCCAATGGCAAGATTTCTCTACAACGAGAAGAGACTCCTTCAAACCGGTAAGGGCCTCCCACAGGCTAAAGGCCTTGGGAAGGGGGAGAGCCAGAACTTTGGGGCTTACCAGCACATGGGTCCTTCCTACAGAGGAGAGTCAACAGTGCTGAGCTTTGTGAGTTGGCTGACTCTGAGTGGACCTGAGCAGTCAAGTGTGCGGGGTCCATCCACCGAGAACCAAGAGGCAAAGAGAGTAGCATTGGACTGCATCAAGGTAAACTGCCTGCCCACTCGCTGTGAGGAAAGCCTGGAGCCCTTCCCACTGGAGAGATGCTGACCTCTGGACTGAAGAGCTGATGACCAGGACTGACCTTGCCCTTTCTGGCTCTTGGGGACGTTCTTGTCCCTTCAGCCCTTATTACAAGCTCCCTCTCTTGTGCCCTCCCCCCACCCCCAGCAATGTGACCCAGAAAAGATGATCACAGAAAGTAAGTTCCTGCAGCTGGAGTCCCTACAGGAGCTCATGAAGGTACAGAATGAAGAAAGGAAAGGGCTGGCAGGGCTGGCTGGGTCTCTGGGAGGAGCAATAGGGCAGTGGTGTGTACCCGGATGGCTCGTGAGGCAGACCCTGTGGTGGCCTCTCCATGTTGGCTTTCCTGCTGCTGCTCTCTGCAGGCTCTGGTCTCAGTGACACCAGATGAAGAGACATATGATGAGGAAGATGCTGCTTTCTGTTTGGAGATGCTGCTCAGGATTGTGTTGGAGAACAGGTAGGAAAAAGATGAGGGCAATCATTAGGCAAGCCCTACATCTGTAAGAAACACACAGAACAGTCGACAGTAGAGGGAGATGTTGCTTATTACACCTCACTGCTTAGGATATGTAACTAGTGAACTATGGAAAGCCCGAGACTTACTACACAGTGTCCTCCCTGGTTGAGACTGTCTTCATTTCTTAATGTTGTCTGCAGGGATCGTGTGGGCTGCGTGTGGCAGACAGTCCGAGATCATCTGTACCACCTCTGTGTCCAAGCACAAGATTTCTGCTTCCTTGTGGAGCGAGCAGTAGTGGGCCTGCTGCGCCTGGCCATCCGGCTGCTCCGAAGGGAGGAGATCAGTGGCCAGGTAAGCAGGCGCATCCTGAGAGCAGGCAGGAACTCAGAGGGCTAAAGCACAGTGTCAGTTACAGAAATGAGCACACACAGTGAGTTCTTGTAGTGCTGTCTACCAGGGGCCCAGAGACTAGGTTGTGGGGTTGGTATAGTCTTAACAGACGGGATTAGTCTGAAAGGCCTCAGGCATGGAGCTAGTGTTTTGTACTTCTATAGGCTTCCATGAGAGTTCCGGAGTGCTGGATCACTGCTGCCCCTACCTCGTTTTCTAGCTCTTGGCACCCTTCTGAGCTCCATAGTCAACCACATAATGAACCAATGTAGAACTAATCACTGAGTTCAGTAAGTCCATAGCATGTAAGATGATCAACATTTCAGAAATTAATTATATGCGCATATTAACAATGACCACATGGAAACTGAAATTACAAATGTAATACCAAGACAGGCATTCAGCTTGCCAGCAAAGACACCAGTTGGAATGGCCATGTCCTGTATCAGGGTCACTGGGTTCAGTTTGCAGCTCCTGATTTCAGCTGCCTGCTAATGCAGATCCTGGGGAATAAAGGGTGATGGCCCAAGTAACTGGGCTCCTGCACTTACATGGCAAAACTGAATGGAGTTCCTAGCTTTAGCCTTGGCCCAGCCCCAGAATTTGCAGGCATCTGGAGAGTGAACCATCAGGTAGAAGTTCTTTGTCTCAAATAAGTGAAAAAACACATTATAGCTTATAGGTGTTCTAAATAAAGTAAAATACTTAAAAATACACCAGGCCAAATGTCCACCCTTCTATAAGATTTCTGAAATGACAAAATGTTAGTAGTTGCAGATTTGTTGCTAGGGGTTAGGGGTAGGAAGGAGAATATGGGTGGGGTTATGAAAGGGCAGCACGAGGAATCCTGTGGTGCCTAAGACTGTGTAGCATCTTAACCAGTTATGTGGAAATGAACACACAGAGGCTTACATACTAGGGAAATAAAGCCAGTGCATGTGAACCTACAACTATCTCGGATTTTTTGTTTATTTTTTAATGTGGGTAAAGATGAGCAGCACCTTTAACTCCTATCCTAACCAAATTCTCCTCACTGGCCTGAGGGGGCCGGTAGGAAAGAAAGCTAGGTAGGAAGTTGTGCGTCTGCTGCTACTTCCTGCTCTCCACCCTGCATCCCAGGTATTGCTCTCCCTGCGAATTTTGCTGCTGATGAAGCCCAGCGTGCTATCCCGAGTCAGCCACCAGGTTGCCTATGGGCTCCATGAACTCCTTAAGACCAACGCAGCCAACATCCACTCGGGCGATGACTGGGCCACTCTCTTCACACTGCTGGAATGCATCGGCTCAGGCGTGAAGCCTCCAGCTGCTGCTCTACAGGCCACAGCCAGGACTGATGCACCTGACACTGGTGAGCGCTTTTCCCAGGGGGATTCACATGATTATAAATGCTTATGGTTTGAGAGATTGGGGCAGGAAAACAAAACACAGCTTACTGCATCTGCCAGGATCGGCCTCTGCCATATACCTGCCAGAGCGTCCATTGCCCTGCAGCCAGTGCATACATACTAAATAGCACGAAGGCAAATAGAAAGTTCCAGGCTTCCTACGGTCCTAATGATTGTTCTGCCAGACACTGTTCACACTCCCCCCTAACGGCTGCTACAAGATGCCAGAAGGAGCCCAAATTAGCCTGTTGCCCTTTTTGGTCAGGAAAGAAGCTATGAAGCAGGCATGTGTGTTAACAAACGTTAAGCAGGCACAGTGCTTAACATACCTCTTAAGGCACCACATCCCTATCTCCTTGCCAGGATCCAATCCTGGCTCTGCTTCTGGTCACAGCTTCCTGCTAATTTATACCCTGGGAGGAAGCACTTTGGTGCACGTAGTTATATCACTGCCCCCTCACATGGGAGTCCTGGATTGAGCTCCCAACTCCTGGCTCTGCCTGGACCCAGCTCTAACTGTTGTGGGTATTTAGGGAGTGAGCTAGCAGATGAAAGACACAGCTCCCTCTCTCCTCTTACCCCTCCCCTCTCCTCTTTATCTCCCTCTCTTAAGTAAAAAAATACTAATGCTTTATAAAAAGAAGTTGTTCAGGCTTGAGCTGTCTGGTGAAAAAGCTGAAAGTAAGCCAAGCCAGAGAGTAGGAAGACCAGTTAAACACCTGCATCTGAGAACCTAAATTGTCCCTTATCCCAATGTCCCATCCCCACCTTGATTCTGCCTTTCCCATTGCGTGGTTTAGGGGCCCAGTCTGACAGCGAGCTCCCATCCTACCATCAAAATGACATGAACCTGGACAGAGGGTACACTTCCGACTCAGAGGTCTATACTGACCATGGCCGGCCTGGAAAGATACACCGATCAGCCACAGATGCTGATGTAGTCAACAGTGGTTGGTTAGTGGTAAGTGAAGGGATGGGCAGCAGATGAGTCTTTCCTCCTGGTCCTCTGAAAGGGTGTCTGAGGGTAGCTAGGGCTCCAGTCTGGTTTTCCAGTTCCTCTCTGTACTTAACAGGTAGGGAAGGACGACATTGACAACTCCAAGCCGGGCTCGGGACCCAGCCGGCCAGGCCCTTCCCCGCTGGTTAATCAGTACAGCCTAACAGTGGGATTGGATCTGGGGCCACACGACACCAAGTCCTTGCTTAAGTGTGTGGAATCGCTGTCCTTCATTGTCCGTGATGCTGCCCACATCACACCCGACAATTTTGAACTCTGTGTGAAAACTCTGCGCATCTTTGTGGAAGCCAGTCTGAATGGTGGTAGGTCATGTAATAAGGGGCAGTTGAATAGCCAAGTGAATATGTGGGTCTGGGAAAAGGAAGGGAAAGAGGCGAGGTATCTGAGTGTGGAATTGTGAGCTGGCTCTGGCTGTGCTCAGGATGCAAGTCCCAGGAGAAACGGAGCAAGAGTCACAAATACGACAGCAAAGGAAACCGCCTTAAGAAGAAAACCAAGGAGGGCTCAATGCTTCGGAGACCTCGGGCCTCCAGCCAACATGCCACTCGGGGTGGGCATAGCGATGAAGATGAGGATGAAGGCGTGCCTGCCAGCTACCATACGGTGTCTTTACAGGTCAGTCAGGACGTAAGTACGGCACCCTTTCCTTTCTCTCCTCCCTGCACCTGAGATGTGGGGCCAGGTGGGGCCAGGGAAAGCCAGGGCTGGCAGGAAGGGCCTGGACCCTCAACCACAACCTCCATAGTGAGCCCTTTATCCAGGTCCCACCTGTGTGCCTTTTTTGTCTGCATAAATTGGTTTTTAAATAAAGGTTTTTGTTTTCATTTGGGGGGTAGGTAATTTATGTCCTTGGTGTAAAGTTCAAAAGGGAGGCAAATGCGGGCTAGTTCCATTACCTTCTTGTCTCCAGCCACTAGTTCTCCCTGGAGGCACACATGCCTGTCAGTTTGTTCTCTCTTCTCCCAGAATTATTCTTGGCTACTCAGGCAGATGCAATTTTGTGAGCAGATTTTACACCACCAGATAAATGGAAAATGAGTTGCCTTAAGTACCCTATGTTGAAAATGGAAAGGTATTCAATCTAATCAGACACCATTAACCATCAACATGTCTGGGCCCAAGGTTGGCTTTCTGTTTTTTAAAATGAGATTAACAAGATGAGAGTATGAAATAGAATTGAAAAGAAGTAACAGCAGTAAAATACAGGAGTTGCATTGACTGCCTCTTAGGATACCTGCACAACTCAACATCATAGTGCCAGTTTAGGTCCTGGCACTTCTGCTCTTCCAGCCTCGTGCTAATGTGCCCCTCGGGAGGCAACAGAAAGTCATGCGCCTGGACTCCCCTTACCCTCGGGGGAGATTCTAGTTGAATTCTAGACTCCTGGCATTTTCCTGGCCCTACACTGGTTGTTTTGAGCATTTGAAGAATGAACCAGTAGATGGGAGAACTTTGTGTGGCTCTCTCACAAATAAATGTAAATAGTTGGAGGGATTTTGTTGTTTTGTTTTGCTTTGCTTTTGAAGAATTGAAAGTGCCTTGCTCACTGCATCTTTCAATGCTGTTGAATACTTCTTCCACACATTTTCTCAAGTCTCTTCTACAGTGAGGAACGCCTGACTGAGAGATGGGCCAGGACTGGAGCCACCAGCCTGTCAAGTCAAGGAAAAGAGGGCGGAGCATGGCCTGAATAGAGCTAGGAGCCCTTTGAGGACTCAGGGACAGCGAGGGGGGTGGGAGGAAGGGTCCATCAGACCTAACCCAACTCACATCTGCCCCCTTCTGTGGTTGCAGTTGCTAGACCTGATGCACACCCTGCACACACGGGCAGCTTCTATCTACAGCTCATGGGCAGAGGAGCAGCGCCATCTGCAGACAAGTGGCCACAAGATTGAAGCTGATTCACGTACCCTCTGGGCCCACTGCTGGTGCCCTTTACTTCAGGGTAAACCTGGGGGATCAGGCAGGGTAGGGGCAGACGTGCAGCTGGAGCTGGCGGTTGGGGGGCACCCAGACCCAGCCATCTGGTGGGCCCTGACACTGCTCTTGCTCTCAGGCATCGCCTGCCTGTGCTGTGATGCTCGGCGGCAGGTGCGGATGCAGGCACTCACCTACCTGCAGCGAGCACTGCTGGTACACGATCTGCAAAAGCTCGATGCCCTGGAGTGGGAGTCATGTTTCAACAAGGTAGGACTCACCACTGTGTCCTCAAGTTCAGATCCTCCCCAGAGAGAGCCAGACCCCCCAAGGGGCCTCCCATGTCCGTCTGTGGCTTCTGCCCTGTGCCCCTGGCTCCCTGACCTACCCTGCTGTAGAGACACTGGAGGTATCTCTCCACCAGGTGCTGTTTCCTCTCCTGACCAAGCTCTTGGAGAACATTAGCCCTGCAGATGTTGGTGGGATGGAGGAGACCCGGATGAGGGCCTCCACACTGCTCTCCAAGGTACTGCTCATCAGTTACACACTTGCTCTCTCCACACCTGCTTTTTCTCAAGGACAGGAGTCAGGGCTTCTGATGGGATGTAAGGATGCAGTGTAGGCTCTCAGGACCCCCATTTTTGGAAACTGAGCAGGGATCTGGGAGGATTCTGGTTTTCAGAGGAGTCTATGATCGTGAGATTCTCATACAAGTTACAGCAGGCTTGCCTTCCAGCCTTAGAGAGGGATGCAGAAGGCTCCTGTGTTACCCTTGGCTGAAATGGGCTGGCTGGCCATAGGTCTTCCTGCAGCACCTGTCTCCACTGCTGTCACTGTCCACCTTTGCGGCCCTCTGGCTGACCATCCTGGACTTCATGGACAAGTACATGCATGCAGGCTCCAGTGACTTACTGGTAGGTCCCACCATTGGCCACTTCTGCCACTGGCTGGGAACACTTGCCCTCTTGCCATCCTCACCCAGGCCGCTTTTCCCTCCTCTCCTGGTCCCACTGCTACCCACCTGCAGTCAGAGGCCATCCCCGAGTCTCTGAAGAACATGCTGCTGGTGATGGACACGGCTGAGATTTTCCACAGCGCGGATGCCCGTGGAGGAAGCCCCTCGGCCCTCTGGGAGATCACCTGGGAGCGCATCGACTGCTTCCTGCCCCACCTCCGAGATGAGCTCTTTAAGCAGACCGTCATCCAGGGTAGGGGGCTCAGCCCAGCTTCATCACCGAGTCCCCTAAGCTGCATTAGTTCTCTGTGCCCTGGGCAGGTGGGAAGACACATGAATGGCCAGGGAAAAGGGTTGCTGGAAAGAGTTGCCATCTGAATTCCTTGCCCTCCCCAGACCCCGTGCCCGTGGAGCCTCACAGCCAAAAGCCTCTCATCTCAGCCCACCTCGCCCCTGCCGCTGGGGACCCCAGGACCCCCAGCCATCCTCCTGCCCCAGAGATACCTTCTGAGCTGGGGACGTGTGGTAAGTCTCTTGGAACTGGATTGCTCCCAGGGTGTGCAGGAAGCACAAAGCTAAAGGGAATGCCCAGGCTAGCCAAGAACCCTGACAGAACTGCCAAGGCTGGGCTGGGGGGTTGGAGGAGGTGGCCCAGTTTCTGTGGGCAAGACTGAAGAAGCTCTGATGAACTCACCACTTGAACCTTTTGGGTTTGGCCGGAGAGACCTGGGTCATACTTAGAAGAAATACATACAAGTTGCCTTTTAAGGATTCTAGTAGAAATTGACCAGAATAAACCTAATAATGGGCACAGCAAAGCAAGTGGGCATGATAGAAGGTAGCTGAACCCTGGAATGAGTTTCACGGGGAGCCTCCCACCTGGGCTGGGGCAGGAGTTGGGAGAAACAGAGACCCATATCTGCCGGGGAGTGGGAGGGTTGTGATTGCAGCTGCATTGCTCTCCTTACAGACCTGGAGAAGCCTGAGGGCCCCCGAACCAGCAGCAGCTCGCCCAGCTCACCGGGGGCCCCCAGCCCCAGCAGGCTGAGCCCCACCCCTGAGGGGCCAACACCGCGGGCTCAGTCCCCACTGATTCTGCAGCCTTTGGCCTCCCCACTGCAAGTGGGCGTGCCACCCATGACTCTGCCCATCATTCTCAACCCGGCACTCATTGAAGCCACCTCTCCAGTGCCCCTGCTGGCCACTCCCCGCCCCACAGACTCCATCTCCACCTCCGAGGTCAACTAAGGCAGGCCCTGCACGCAGCAGGACAGAAACTTACCACCAGGCTGTCCCTGGCCCTGCTACCAGCTGTCCCAGAGGCCACAGTCTCTTCAAGCCCAGGCCAAGCTGCTACCGCTGCCCCTTGGATTGGGAAAAAGAATTTCTGTAGCCCCCTCGCTGGGACCCCTGATGAACTGCAGGATCTTCTTCCTCCTCTGCTCTTCAGTCCTTGGAATTCAACCAGAGAGCACACGAGTGCCACCTGCAGCCTTTCTCTGGCTTGCATCTCTGGGGAGGCATCCCGGTGCCAACCCTACAGTGCCTGCCTATGTGCCCTGCTGCCCATGGTCAGGCTGAGAGTCAGGCCCAACCACTCTGCACTTTGTCCCCCTCTGCCACCTGATGCCCCTCAGCCCTGGAGCATCTTCCTCTGGTGCTTCCTCTCCTGTATGAATTAGTTGGTCAGTTTGGAGAGTTAATCAGCACCATAGATTGTGGGCTGGTGGCTTGACGGGGGGCTGCCCGCAGGAGCATGTACATATAGGAAAATGGGACAACGATGGACTTTTTATGATGTAATAAATGTCTTGGTATCAACATCAATATCATTGGCTTTTCCTCCCTGAGCTTACGGGTTGAGTCACTCTATCATCCAGGACTCGGGCCTTCTGTGAGCAAAGGCAAAGTGAAGGCCAGCTTGCCAGTAACTGCCCCAGCCGGTGCCTGGGTCGGGACTGCTTCACCACTGCTGTGCTTTCTGTGCCACAGTGGTGCCCATCTGTCATCAGAGGGGTTCCAGGTGCCTGGGCATTCCACTTGTTCATAACTGCTCAGAGCAGACATGGGAGACACCCCTTGCCTGAGGTCAGAGGGAAGAAGGAAGAAGCCAAACTGAAGTCAGAAGCTGAGCTGAGTTCACCAGCTTCCCATCAGAAGTGGCCCAGCCACTTGCCTGAAGCTGCAGCCATGTGTTGGCAGGCCCAGGGCATTCATTCTGCCTCCCAGCTGTGGAGGAACAGCTCTCCCCTCTCCCAGCCCTCCCAGCCCATCATGGCAGTGCAGTGAAGGGACCTTCCCCTTCTCTCCCATGCAGCCAGGTGAGCAGGTGCAGGTGTGCATAGGCAGGTGGGACAGCCCCTGGGGACCCAGGCACTGTAGGGGGATAGTCAGAATGTCGTGTGTTTAGCTTTTCCAGTGGAAGAATCTACCTCTTGGCGTCCCCCACCTCAGTGGAGCCTTCCCTTCTGGGATGCAAGAGAGGAAGCTCCCCCAGCTGGGCTCTCACAGAGAGTTCCGGCACTGACACCCTGCACAGGGTCGGGGGAGGTGGATGTAGCATCCAGCTGGTCGGGTGATTCTTTAGCGCCAGTGACACTTCACACAGAGTCAGGGCTTGAGCCACTTCCTTTGGGTGTCACAGTGGGAATGGCTGCTATAGAAAATGACAATGATGACATGAGGTCTAATGCTCCTACCTAGTGTCCTACTGCCCTTCTTCCCTACTGCCCTTCTTCCCCAAATCCCACCCAACCCTGCTCTAAGGAAAATGAAAGGGGGGCCAGCAGGCTATGAGGAAGTATAGAGAAGTGTGACTCTATAGCCAGCTGGACGTGAGGCCACGAGGCCCTTGGCCCCAGTTGTAGGGGTCTCCATTCTCCTGTCTGAGCCCCTTAGAAGTTTCTATGTGTTTCTGGGGAAAATGCTTGGTGACAACAAGTCTGAAGGCCACCATCCAGTGAACAAAGGGCTGTGGTAACTCTGCTTCTTTCAATGGATCTCAAAAATATGGAAGCTGGAGCGTTCACAACTAATGCTCTACCTGCTGGGCAGCAAAGAAAAACTGTCAGTGAAAATCTTTCTGTTCCTTGATTGATAGATGACAGATCAGTTTTTTCATGTAGTTTCATTGTAGCTCTGAAAAAAACGATGGGTCACCAGCAGCTCTGCTAGAGCCCATCCACAAAACTTCAGCCATATTTCTTGATTTTGCTGTATCTGCTCAAACTAACATGATCTGATACAGAAATACAGCCTCAATGTGTGCTGCCAGGGGTCACTTTGCAGAGGATCTGAGCCTCACTAAGTTGGCTGAAATGATCTGCCTCCAATGGGTTATCCAAGACGTGCCCAAAGAAAAACCATCCTAGCTCTACACAAGGTAAAAATAAAAATAAATAAATTCTTAAAAATCCTCAAAAAGCAGTCTTTGCATGCATGATTTTGAAAATGTTGCCTCTTAGAAGGCAAGAGAAGCTGCAAGAGAAACTCAGGCCTTCATTCAGACTAGCAAGAAAGAAAAGCACAGTAATGTGGAAGCCACACAGCTCCAGGGAGAAGTGTCAAAGTTCTGGCAAAGTCCAGAAGGAAACGCTGGTTCTCATGCTTTTTGCCACCGGAACTTTGTAGGGCAGCAGGCTTCAGAAAGTCCAGAAGGGAGCTAGAGAAGACAGCCTAGGACTACCACTGAGAAAGGCCATTGCTGGAGCACCTGATGTAACAGCATTATGTGCACTGCTCAGGCAGCTTTCAGAGACGCTCTGTCCTATAAACGAATGGGTTGAGAAAGGTCACCCAGCAGGAAGTCAGGGACTTGGGACGCAAACCTAGGTCTGGCCACCCTGAGCCTCCCGCTCTAGTCCTTTGTCCTGTCTTCTGTTATACCAAGGATGCAGCTGTGGTGTAGAACCCCTCAAAGCTAGAGAGGTCTCTCCGTCGGCTCTGATGAGAGAAAAGGTTGAGGTGGGAGGCCACAGGCTACTCCCTGGTGAGCTCAGTTCAGTGGAGATCTGTGAAAACAAAGGGGCTGAAGCAAACAACCCACAACAGGTGAATTCCTGAGCACGTGATTAGGAGAAAGGATGAACTGCAGACAGAACAGGCACCCACGTGTCTCCCCCTCGACCCCTCATCATCACACCTGAAACAGTTATAGGAACAACAACAGAGTGGCTTTCAGGCACACAGACACCTTTGTATAGGGCTCTCAGGAACTGGCCATGAGAAAACAGAAACCCGCATGGCCCCCAGGCACCAGGGCGGCAGGGGCTTTGGTCGGTCTCCACTCTGCTTCCGCAACCTGGATTTTTTTTTTTTTTTTTTGGTTGCTCAGCCACCTCACTGGCTGGGTTTTGCTTTGTGGACCCCATCTCTGCACAGTCTCTGAACATCAGGATGCCGCGTGGCTTAGTTCTTGGTCCTTAGGTTTTGTTTTGTTTTGTTTTGAATACAAAGAGGGAGGGACAGAGTACTTCCATCTGATGGTTCACTCCCCAAATGGCTGTGACAGCCTGGGCTGGGCTAAGCCAAGGTCAGGACCCTGGAATGCCAACTGGATCTCCTATGTGGGTACTGGGGCACAAGAATTTGTATGATCTTCCGTGGCTTTCCCTGGAGCAGGATTGGAAGTGAGGCAGCTGGGACTTGAACCAGCACTCAGATGGGATGCTGGCAGTGGCTTAATTTGCTGCACTGCAATGCCAGCCCCAAGTTTCCTTAATCTTCAGATAAATTATACTTCAGGATCTTAAAAATAAAGCAATCCCCAGGAGTCCTTGAGAGATGCTGCCATGATTTATGAGATTTTGAAAGGACAGTAGTGATCAGGGGCACCAGCACAGGTTCCCATTACCCTGAACTGGCATCCACCAAATCAGCATCTTCCATTCTGAAAGTTCAAGAGTCAGCAGGATGAGAGCATTCACTCTGATGGTGAAGATCCCAGCGGAGAAGGCCGGGGGCTGACTCCCAGCTCCACTCCTGACTCCATCTTCCTGCTGCTGCAAACCTGGGAGGAAGCAGATGGAGTGAATCCTGGGCCTTGCCCCCCCATGGGGGAGAACTGAGCTGGGCATTCCAGCTCCTACTGGACCAGTGCAGGCATGCAGACAGTGAACTGGAAAATGGGAGATTTCTCTAGAAAATAAAAAAAAGAAAAAAATGGGAGATTCCTCTCTCTCCTTCCCTTCCTCTCTCTAAAAGAATAAAAGTTTTTAAATACAACACTCAAAAATTACTTTTTTAAAAATCTGACTTTTGGGCCCAAGAAAATGGCTCAATTGGCTGATATTCCCCACTTTGGGCGCCAGGACCCTATATGGGCAACAATTGATGTCCCAGGTGCTCCACTTCTCTTCCACCTGTCTGTGGCTAGGGAGTGCAGGGAAGGATGACCCAAGGCTCTGGGACCCTGCCCCCACATGGAAGATCTGGAGGAAACTTCTGGTACCTGGCTTCAGATTGGCTCAGTTGTAACTGTTGGGGCTACTTGGGGAGTGAACCAGTGGATGGAGAATTTTTGTTTCTCCTCTTTGTGGATTGATCTAAACGGAAAAAAAAATAATTGTTTAAAAGGGACATACAGTAAATAATACATCTGACTTCAGTAAATTGATTGGCAGCACCTTACTCTTCTTTCTCAAAAGGCCCATAGCAAGATAGGAAAGTTAGCTTTATTTTGTATCAATTTGGAGAGAAGAGCTTTGTCGTGGGTCTCATAACCTTGGTTTGAATCTTGGTTCTGTCTCTTTCTGTCCGTATTTAAGTGTATTATTTAATCTCTCCTGCTTAATTTATCCAGAAGTAGAGGTAATGTTTACCTAATAGTGTTACTGGGAGCTCACAGTAAAGTCCCCCAACACGTGCTCTGGCACATGACGTGTGCACAGGGGAGAGGGCTAGAGTGCACTCCTGCCTTACATCGCTGCCTGCAAGGGGCAGTAGGGATCACTGCAGAGGCGATGATCTCCAGTGTCAGAGGAAATCCAGTCAGACTGAGGACCTCTTTTCAATCCTAGTATTTCAGATCTCACCCCAGGCAGAACTCCTCGGCCCCGAACCCGTACTGAGCGTCCTTGCAGTTCCACGGGAGCCGACAGGAGGAGCCCTGGAACAGACCTCAAGACCACTTCCTTCCTCTTCCCCAACTCTTCCCGGCAATGAGTCCCGGCTCCGCGCGGGGGACCCGCGGGCTGGGGCCGGTCGGCTTCCCCCTGGGGTTCCCCAGCTTCAGCAGGAGCCAAGAGTCCAAGAAGCAGCAGGGCTTGGCTGGGGCTCCCAGCCGTGTGAGGCGGGCCTGGCCGCGGAGAGGCTGGCGCCGAGAGTCTGGGCGCGGAGGGTGGCGCTCGGCTGGCGAGTCCCACCTCGCGCCCAGGGGCCAGTCACGCCCGCCCCGCGTCCTCCTCGAACTTCCCTCCCCCCGCCCCCGAGAGGCGCGCTGCCTCGCTCCCGGTTGGCTGTACCGGGCCCAGGCTTGAACTTTCAGCCAATGAGAAGGAGCCCGGGGCGAGACGCACGGAAACGTCACGGGAATTCCCCCCTCCGGGGGGCCGACAAGGGGCTTTCCCGACCGGGGGCCCTGGTGGCTTGGAGAGGCGCCGTGACCCGCCTGACCCTCTCCGGACCTGGAGAGCAGCCGGAACCGGAGCCGCCGTGACGGTGAGTGTCCGGGTTCAGAGTACTGGGGGAGAGAGTGCAGGACACGGAGGAGCGGGGCGGAGTGCGGGCCGGTGAGCGAGCGAGCCCCGGGACTCGGGGGAACAGCTGGTGCCGCGGCTGGCAGAGTGTGTGCGCCACAGCGGCAGAGACGCGTCCCGAGCGCCGCGCCGTGCGCCCACCTGCAGCCCCGCGGCGCGCTCCCCTGCGCCCCGGCGGCCGCACGCACAGGCTCCGGGACTGCTCTGCCCAACGCGCGCGGCCCGGCCTGCTGCCCTGCCGTGCCCGCACCGACCAGCTGGCTGGCACTGGCTGGGGCCGCCGGGCGCGCACATACTGTCTGTCTGTCTCTCTCTCTCTCTCTCTCTCTCTCTCTCTCTCCCTCCCCACCCAGGCGCTGGGGCCTGAGCACTGGGCTGGGGGCGCACACAGCCGTGAGGGACGGGAACCCTCGGCTGCAGAGAGGTTTAGCCGACCCCAAAGATCCCTTTGCTTCTCTTACACCGCGGCCCCAGAATCGCTTCCTGGGGGAGAACTCGGCGGGGGGGAGGGGATCCGCCTGGACCAGCACCCCCTCAACACACACATACTCCGCCTACATGCTCCTCCGAGAGGAGGGAGACCTTCGGCAGCAGGAATGTCCCCCCAAAAGCCCCCGGGGTGAATCAGCCGTGGCCTCCCTCTCGGCAGAAAAAAAATCCCAAGGTTGCTCCAGACCGGGGAAGCGGGGAGGGGGCAGGCTGCGGGTGCTGGAGCCGGCCGGACCTGCAAGCCTCCGCAGCGGAAAGAGCCCCGGAAAGAGCCCCTCGGGGCCCAGTGGGCCCGGGAGCCAGGAGGGGGCCCGCGCCCTGCGGGACTTCCCTGCCTCGGGGCGCCGGGCCGCCCCGCCCGCCGTGGGGGCGGGGCCGCGGCGTCATTTCCAGGCCCCCCCCTCCGGCGCCGCCCCCCTGGTATTTTCGGGACTTTCCTGAGCGGCTCTAACTTTCTGCCCCTTCCCCGGCCCAGCCCAGCTCCGGATCTCGCCCGCCACTCCCGGACGGGCGGCTGGAGGAGCTCGAACCCTCGCTCAAGCCTGGGTCTCCCCACGCCCCCCCCGCCCTTTCATCTCCTGCCCACCCCGACCTGACCTGTCCCCCCTTTCCTCTCGCCACTCCACCACCCCCCACTTTAGGCGGGCGCCTGAAGCTCCGGGAAGCAGGCACCCGGCGGGAGGCGCCACCCTGACCCAGGCCTAGCCGCAGAGCCATGGAGCAGAGCTACCACACCGTAAGTCCTGCCACGGGGCCCTGCAGCAGGCTGGCGCCCCAGAGGAGTATAGCATGCCTCTCCATCCTGAACCTGGGGTGGGGGAGGGCGAGCACTGAGACTTTCAGCTGCGGGAAGGGCTCCAGAGGGGGCTCTGGGTCAGCTGTTCACCCCTACCCCGTATGCCCCTGTTTCTGTCTCCAAACCCAGGGCCTGGATGGCATCATCGAATATGAAGGGTTCAAATTTGACCCCTCCATTGGAGAACCCAAGGAACCAGCCCCGGAGACAGGTCAGTGAGTTCTCTAACTCAGAGGGAACAAGTGTGGGGAGAGGATGGGCCCCCAGAGCCTGGCTCAGCAAGGCCCCTCTGTCCCCAGCTGATGGTCCCTACCTGGTCATTGTGGAGCAGCCAAAGCAGGTGAGTTAAAGGGATGGGAGTGGGGAGGGAGTTCAGCTTTGGAGCTGGGACCTCCACTGGGAGGTCACTGGGTTGAGGAATCCCTCCGGGAAGGCTGCTGTAGATTAGGTGCTTGGCTTGCTGTGGCTCAGGACCGACACTGCCCATCCCTGGTGTCACCGCTGGCCAGGGTTGCGGCCAGGGTGGCTGCTCCCCTCCCACTCACAATGTTGTCGCCACGTGTGGACTTGCAGCGAGGATTCCGATTCCGCTATGGCTGTGAAGGCCCCTCCCATGGAGGGCTGCCCGGGGCCTCCAGTGAGAAGGGCCGGAAGACCTACCCCACTGTCAAGGTGGGCCTGGATGGCACCTGGAGGGTGGGTGGGAGACAGCCCATCTTGGGACACTGCTTGACCACCCCTGCCCCTCCCAGATCTGTAACTACGAGGGACCCGCCAAGATCGAGGTGGACCTGGTGACCCACAGTGACCCTCCCCGCGCGCATGCCCACAGCCTGGTGGGGAAGCAATGTTCGGAGCTGGGGGTCTGCGCTGTGTCTGTGGGGCCCAAGGACATGACTGCCCAGTAGGTGGCTCCTTCCCCAGTCCTGTGGGATATCCCCACTGCCCCAACTGGCCTCTGTAACTTAGCATGTGACTTGGGAGTTGGGGGTGGAGGGTTGGACTGGGAACCCAGGGGCCTGAGGAAACAGAACAGCTAGCTGCCTAGAGGTAAGGCTGAGCTGAGCTTGGTAAGGGGAGGGGGCACAGAGGCCAGCACCTTTGCCTTGCCTTCCTCCCAGATTCAACAACCTGGGTGTCCTGCATGTGACCAAGAAGAACATGATGGATATCATGATACAGAAGCTGCAGAGGCAGCGGCTACGCTCCAGGCCGCAGGGCCTGACAGGTATGAAGGGACAGGGGAAGTCACATGAGGGGAGCGAGGGAGTCGGGAAGGTCACGCTGCTTGCCCATTGGCTATGCAGAGGCCGAGAGGCGGGAGCTGGAGCAGGAGGCCAAGGAGCTAAAGAAGGTGATGGACCTGAGCATCGTGCGGCTGCGCTTTTCTGCCTTCCTGCGGGCCAGTGATGGCTCCTTCTCCTTGCCCCTGAAGCCTGTCATCTCCCAACCCATCCACGACAGCAGTGAGTGTCCTGTTTCTTGGTGGTGTGGGCAGGGGGCCTGGGCAGTATCCATGGGCAGAGGGAACAGGTGGGCACCTTGAGCTGTGCAATCCGGTAGTCCTGCGGGGAGTCTAGACTGTCCACCTGCATATTGGGTGATCCTGAGCTAGTCCCACTCCCCTCTGTCATTGGGAAGGACACTGGTCAGTCCTGGACCTGCTGGGGGTGTTGATATCATGAATTTGCCTGTTTCAGAAAGGTCATGGAAGTGGAATTAGATGACAAGTTTATTTAAAGAAATATCTGCAATCCATGCAAGACTTTTTTTGTAATACACAAGTTCCATGAGCTGTTTCAAATCTTCCCCCCTATAAGTGTGGATTTCAAAATATCGACACCAAGCAAAAATAAAAAAAGACTTAGCTTTCACTTCCATTTCTCTTGGAACTTTCTGAACGACCCTTGTGGGGAGTACCTGGCTGTGCAAACTGTCACCCCAGCTGGCCTGGCATCTCAGATACCTGCCACCCTCACAGAGTCACCTGGCGCATCCAACCTGAAGATCTCACGCATGGACAAGACAGCAGGCTCTGTGCGGGGCGGAGACGAAGTCTACCTGCTCTGTGACAAGGTGCAGAAAGGTGAGCCTGGGGCCCAGGCCCGGAGCCAGAGGTACACAGAAGAACCAGGGGGGTGCAAGCTGCCCCAAAGTAAGTGGTCCTGGAGAGCCCCGCAAGGGCTGTTGCTGGGTGACCGGGATAACCGGGAGCTTCTCTCATAGATGACATCGAGGTCCGCTTCTATGAGGATGATGAGAATGGGTGGCAGGCCTTTGGGGATTTCTCTCCGACGGATGTTCATAAGCAGGTGCCCAGGGGACCACGGCCCTGGCGGGGGTTGGGTTAAACAGCCCACACTGACACCCCTCTGCTCCCCACCCTCCAGTATGCCATTGTGTTCCGGACACCCCCCTATCACAAGATGAAGATTGAGCGGCCGGTGACTGTGTTCCTGCAGCTGAAGCGCAAGCGTGGAGGGGACGTCTCCGACTCCAAACAGTTCACCTACTACCCCCTGGTGGAAGGTGAGCAGGCCAGAGAGTCCCCAGAACCAGACCACGGGGGCGGGGAGGGCCCCCGGGCAGGGCAGTCACATCCTGATCCCTGCACTCAGACAAGGAGGAGGTGCAGCGCAAGAGGAGGAAGACCCTGCCGGCCTTTTCCCAGCCCTTTGGTGGCGGCTCACACATGGGTGGAGGCTCTGGTGGCGCGGCTGGGGGCTACGGAGGAGCTGGAGGGGGAGGTGAGTACTGGTGGCTGGAAGGGGGATGAGGAGAGGGAGGCAGGGAGGTCATTGCTGGAGAACTCTGGGCAAATCCTGCCTGCATCCACAGGTGGCAGCCTCGGCTTTTTCCCCTCCTCCTTGGCCTACAGTCCCTACCAGTCGGGCGCAGCCCCAATGGGCTGCTACCCTGGAGGCGGGGGCGGGACACAGATGGCAGCCTCAGCACCCGGCACGAATGCTGCTGAGCCCTTGGTGAAGCCGAGTGAACCACAGGCCCCCGAAATGCTGCAACGAGGTATGGCCTTAGTACCTGGAATAGTCGGGGCGCGGTCGCTAGGAGGTGAGCCTGTAGCCATGCGCCAGCATCCCCCTGTCGCCCCCAGCACGGGAGTACAATGCACGCCTGTTCGGCCTAGCCCAACGCAGCGCCCGAGCCTTGCTGGACTACGGCATCACAGCAGACGCACGCGCACTGCTGGTGGGACAGCTCCACCTGCTGACGGCACAGGACGAGAACGGAGACACGTAGGCAGGGGAGACTGGCCTGGGCTGGGGTCTTCAGAATGGTGCCCTGTGAAAGTTCATGGGTCAGGGGCAAGAAAAGGACCCATAGAGAGCCAGACTCGGGGGTGGACAGGCCGGGTCTCAAATCCAGATTGACTTATTCTCCAAGTTACCAAGGTTCTCCAAACTGCAGTTTAGCTAAGAGGGAACAGTAGTACAGCAGAAGGCAGCGTGTATGCACGTGCGTGCATGTGTCTGTGTCAGTCTAGTCCCGCCACCCCCAAATAACCATCCTGTTAATGCACATTTTGGGTGGCAGCAGGTGACAAACCAAATTACCGGGAACCTGTCATTCACACAGGAGACCAGGACGGAGTTCCTGGTTTCTGTCTGCTTCCCAGCCTAGGACCCTTGCAGACATCTGGCTAGAAGACAGGAGCTCACTGCCTGTCTCTCTCTCTCTCTCTGCCTCTGAATTAATTTTAAAATATACTCATTTGAAAAGCACAGTAACAGATCTTGTTCACTTTCCAAATGTCTGCAACACCCAGAGCTGGCCAGGAGCCTAGAACTCCATTTGAGTTTCCCACATGGATTGCAGGGACCCAAGCACTTGGGCCACCATCTGTTGCCTCCTAGGTGCATTAGCAGGAAGCTGAGAAGGAAGCAGAGTATCTCAGATTCAAATTGATACCCCAACATGGGGTGTAGGCAGGCACCCCAAGGAGCAGCCTAACCCACTGCTCCCTAATGCCCATTCCTAATGCCCATTCTAAGTTTCAAGTTGGGGCCGTGGTTATGGCTCAGCTTAGGATGCCCACATCCCTGGGTTTGAGTTTCTGATCCAACCTCCTGCTGGTGTAGTACTCCTTGGCCCCTGCTACCAATGTAGAAGAGGCATAGTGGGTCCCAGGTTCCTGGTTCCAGCTAGCCAAGGCTTGGCTTTTGTGGGCATTTAGGGAGTGAACCAATGTATGCACAATCTCTCTCTGCTTCTCCAATAATTTTTTAAGGACAAGCTTATTTAAAAACAAAAATACATGCCGTTGAGGACATTCTGGGTTCCACAGGCCCCAGGAAGAGAGGAAGCCAGGAGGCAGTGAGGGTTGAGGATGGTGGATGCTCCAGCTGGCTGGGCTTGCTGGGTCAGAGTCTTACTCTCTAACCCCTAGGCCGCTGCACTTGGCCATCATCCACGGGCAGACCAGTGTCATTGAGCAAATAGCCCATGTCATCTACCATGCCCAACACCTGGGGATCGTCAACCTCACCAACCACCTACACCAGGTGAGGGATACCTCTCGGTGAGCGGGCAGGGACAGGGGTTAGAAAGCAAAAGGGTCTAGACCAGGGGCAGGCCTAGCTTACCTCGCCTTTGTCCGCAGACTCCCTTGCACCTGGCGGTGATCACTGGGCAGACGAGGGTGGTGAGAGTCTTGCTGCAGGTGGGTGCGGACCCGGCACTGCTGGATCGGCACGGGGACTCAGCTGTGCACCTGGCACTGCGGGCAGGCGCCAGCGCCGCCGACCTCCTGCATGCGCTACTGTGCAGTGGAGCTCCCGCCATGGCCCAGCTGCTGCATATGCCTGACTTTGAGGGTGAGGTCCCTACCCCAGGATGGGGATCAGACCGGGTACTAGGAGGTGCACAGAGTGATACATAAAGGCGGGGACTGGTCAGGGCTGGTTGAGAAACCATTTTGCAGTCCTAGCTATAAACCAAGTGTCTCCTATCTCCAGGGTTGTACCCAGTCCACCTGGCAGTCCATGCCCGAAGCCCTAAGTGCCTGGATCTGCTGGTGGAGAGTGGGGCTGAAGTGGAGGCAGCAGAGCGGCAGGGGGGCCGCACGGCCCTGCACCTGGCCACAGAACTGGAAGAGCTGGGCTTGGTTACCCACCTGGTCACGAAGGTGGGATGAGGATTGGGAAGGGTGGGACACGGAAAGCGGGGAGGTGGGTGGGGGAGGCGGCCTATGGACTGTGTCGTGGTCAGCCACCTCCTGCACCCAACAGCTGCACGCCAATGTGAATGCTCGTACTTTTGCGGGGAACACGCCACTACACCTCGCAGCAGGACTGGGATCCCCCACCCTCACCCGCCTCCTCCTAAAGGCTGGTCAGTTTTGCTCTAATGGACATCAGAATAGGGGGTAGGGGAGGGGTACCTCCTGGCTCCCCCACGTGGGCCCCCAGCACCCCTTTAATTACTGCCTCCCTCAGGAGCGGACATCTATGCAGAAAACGAGGAGCCCCTATTCCCATTGCCCTCCCCTCCCACCTCGGGGAGTGACACTGATTCTGAGGAGCCAGAGAGGGATACCCACTATAGCTTCCGGGGCCACACACCACTGGACCTCACGCGCAGCACCAAGGTGAGGCCAGTGGGGGCTAGCAGCAGCAGGGAGAGAGGCCCCGGGCAAATGGACAAGATGGGAAGTTGCCTGCACTGTGCCCCCAGGTGAAGACCCTGCTGCTCAATGCTGCTCAGAGCATGGCCGAGCCCCCCCGGAGCCCCCCGAGCCCTGCAGGTGAGGTCTCATGGCCCCCAACGGCCCTGTTAGCCTTAGCCATGTGCTCACTGGCACAGAAGCGTGGTCCAGGTACCTGTGTCTGGACCTCTGCCCTACTAACTGACGTGTGTGTGTGTATGTGTCCCTCAGGGCCCGGGCTGTCCCTTGGGGACACGACACTGCAGAGCCTGGAGCAGCTGCTGGACAGTCCCGAGGCCCAGGGCAGCTGGGCAGAACTGGCCGAGCGGCTGGGGCTGCGCAGCCTGGTGGACACATACAGGAAGACACCTTCCCCCAGCGGCAGCCTGCTTCGTAGCTACAAGGTCTGTTGCTGCTGTCGGCTCCCAGCCCAACCCCAGGACTCCAACCCCACAACTGCCTCATGTCCCTTCCTTGTCCACAGCTTGCCGGTGGGGACTTAGCGGGTCTGCTGGAGGCCCTGTCCGCCATGGGCCTGGAGGAAGGAGTGAGGCTGCTAAGGGGTCCTGAAACCCGGGACAAACTGCCCAGTACAGGTAAAAGAAGTGCAACCTTGGCAGGTAGGGCTGGCTCAGGGGGAAGGGGTATGCCAAGGCCATGACATGCCCCTTTTCTTATCACCCCTGGCAGAGGTGAAGGAAGACAGCGCATATGGGAGCCAGTCGGTGGGGCAGGAGGCGGAGGAGTTGGGTCTGCCTCCGGAGCCCCCAGGAGGTCTCTGCCATGGGCACCCCCAGCCACAAGTACATTGACCTGCCCCCCTGCACGCCAGCCCCCTAGGCCCTCTGTACAGCTCCCCATTCCAAGTCTTATTTAACACCCCAAGCCTATATGCCTAAGTTAGGGCAAATAAAGGATTCTCGTAGGAAGGGAAGGGTTCCTTACCCAACTCTTGGTGGTCTCCACTGTGTCCCGTGAACCCCAAAATCAGTGATTTGCCTGGGCCCTAAGCCAGGCACTGCAGACAAGAGGCAGCAGCAGCAGCCCAGCCAGCAATTCCGAGCAGTTTTAATGGGAGTGGAGGCAGAACATAACAGGCAGGGCCCACATGGAGAGGAAGCAGGCTGGGCTGCCCACCCAGGAAGAGGGCCTCATGTGGGTACCCTACACGCAGGGTGACCCTTGGGAAGAAGGGAGGGGAAAGCAGCCTCGCCCCAGTTCCTGGCCCCTGTCTGAGCCAGACTCCAGGATGGAGGGGGACTGCTGGTGTCAGGATGGAGGAGTCTCAACAGAAAGCGAACCCTCATCAGGCCTCCCCCACCAAAAAAAAAAAAAAAAAAAAAAAACAGCATCAAAAGTTTAGGGGCGCTGGCCCTTCCCACCCCCACCCACCCTGTACGAAAAAGTGCAAAACATTATCACAAAAAAGAGATTTGGAGGGGCCCCTCAAGCCTTGGCTCCTGAGGCCCGCACCCCAGCTCTGCCCTGCCCCGGACACCGCGTCCGGCGCGGTTGGGCCCTGGGCCGGGAGGCCCTCACAGGTGGCCCGAGGCCGGCCCGGGCTCAGGCAGGACCTTGTCATCATGCAGGCGCCCACAGGCACCGCCCCTGGTGCACCCACCCCAGCTCAGGACTTCCACCGCCCACTGCCCACCCCTGCCCGGGGCTCAGAGCCTGTACGCGGACCCCGGGGCTGACTTGGGGGGTGAGGCTGCAGGGAGGGACTGGAGTGAGAAGGAGCAAGCCCATCTTCAGCACCCCTGGCCTGGGCCAGTGCTGCCTCAACCGCATCCAGCTCTTGGCCCGCTGCCTTTAGCTTGATCCGAAGCAGCGCGGCATAGGTGCTGTAGCGGGATTTCTGGGCAGAGGGGGTGGAAGCCGTGAGGGCCTGCTCTCCATACCTGCCCGTCCCTCTCCCTCTGGACCAGCGAGGGATACCAAGAAGGCTGGAGGGCAGATGCCTGCCCAATTCTGGGTGGCCCAAATGCCCAAGGACTGAGCTGACCCTCTAGCAAGTTGGAGACCCCTTAAGGACACCCAGGGCTACTGTTTCCGGTGGATCTCTCACTCTGGGATCCGGTGGGTGTGGAATGCCAGCCTTGTTCTACAGGTGAGGAAATTGCACTCTGGGGAATTGGGCAGCCTGCACAAGGCCACCTAGCTAGTTCCATTCCTGGGCTCACACCTCTTCCTGATCTGAGCTTAAGGGTAGCAGAGGTGCCCAGCAGGCAGGCTCACCTCAAACTCCAGGTATGCCTCCTTCTGCCTCAGTTCTTCAGCCTCCTTGCCACGGGCTTTCTTGCCCTGTTGGGCAGCCCGGTGCTCCCGCAGTTCGCTGGCCATGGCTTTCAGCTTGGCCTCATGGGTCCGCACCTGCTCCTCCTAGCAGCAAACAGGGAGCAAGTTCAGGGTCCTTATGGCCCATACTGCTTACATGTCGGTGTTGTAAAAGGTACTGAACACATAGGGCCTCCTGGACCCGCCCATCCTGTCCCTCTGCCGCCAGCTGGGGTTACCTGGGAGAGGCGGGTGGCAGCACTGGGTAGCAGGGGGCGGCTGAACTTTTTCTGGGAGCTCACAGCAGCTGGGAAGGGCGGGGCGGAGAACATGGCGGCCACCACGTTGATGCGGGTGATCCAGGACTGCATCTGCTCCAGGCTCCTGGGGAGAAAGCCCAGGCCTTGGAACAGGGGTTCTGGGGGCCTGTCCTGAGCAGGAGGAGCAGGACGGAGGAAGGAAGCAGGGTATAGGGAGACGGGAACAGGGCTGGGCAGGAGGAGGGCACGCACGGGGCCTGGAAGAGGAAGACTCGCCAGTCTGCCGTGCGCAGGTAGAAGACATGGGGTCTCTTGCTGTAGTCGCTGGCACGGGTGGCCAGGGCATGGTGGATGCTGATGGCATTCTTGAGCTCCACCTCTGAAAGGGCTTTCCCAGGCTGGTACTCCTCCTGCGGGGGGGCGGGGTGCCCATCTGCTCTTGGCTCCTCCAGCCCACCCCCTCCCCAGCCGTGGGCCCGCAGCCCCGCCCCGCACCTTCTGCAGGTAGAGGATCATGCCCTTGAGGATTCCGTGGAAGCTCTTCCAGCCCCGCTTGCCTCGAGGTGCTAGAGGGGAGGAGTCAGGTCAGGAGGCATGGGACAGCTCCTTCCCAGTCACCCTGATCCCCAGCCTGCTCCCCACAAGGGCCACATACTTTTCCTGCAGTCAGGGTCTGCATGCACCTTGCGCACCAAGGCCCCGTGCTTGTAGACGGCAGCCCCGGGCTCGGGAGTCAGATCCAGGAAAGGGCTGGAGCTGCTGCCGCTGCCCCCGCTCACCCTCTTGATGACCTTGGGATTGGGGTCAGCCAACTCAGACAGAGAGCGTCTCAGCTCCTCCTCGTCTCTGCAGGTGAGATGGCATAAGGGGGCTGCCCCTGGAGACACGCTCCCCCAGCCCACCGCCCAGGGCTCCTCAGCAGGGGTGTCTGGGGCAGTGACTGGCAGCTCCCTTGATCCAAGCCTCCCACCTTACACTGGGTCTTACCCTTGCCAGCACTGCTCCTGGAAGCATCATGCCCCCTCCCTCAGGTTAGAGCCCTGCCAGATGGAACCACAACTGCCTCTCCCCTCCAGCATAAGGAGCCCCGTCCTCTCCACCTCTGCACACAACCCTGACTTTCACACACTTCTCATTGAATTTAACTCTGCCTCAGCCACACCCAGCCCCAGGCAGGTTTTGCTCCTTGTAGCACCAGAAAAATGTAGCTTCCTAGTGCTACCCTCAGTGCATCCTGGTTTCCAGACCCTGATACCAGGCTAAAAACAAAATACACTGGGTTCTGCATTGTAGCTCACTTGCTCAAGGACTTGTAGTGGCTAGCTCTGGCCTAGGCCACAACCTGTGATGCCAGCATCCCATATGGGTACCTGTTTGACTCCTGGCTGCTGCAGTTCCCATCCAGCTCTCTACTAATGCCCAGAGAAAGCAGTGGAGATGGCCCAAGTCCTTGGCCCCTGCAGCCACCTGGGAGATCTAGAAGAAGCTCCCGGCTCCTGGTTTTGTCCTGCCTCAGCCCTGGTTGTTGCCATTTGGAAAGTGAAGCAGGAGACAGAAGTGTGTGCTCTTGCTCCCCTCCTCTGTGACTTTCATTTTAAGAATAAACAAAAGAACCTGCAGTACCTCCCTATTGCCTTCCACCTGGACTTTACCCTATATCCCCAGCAAAGCCTTCATCTTCCCATCCTCTATTCCAGCCGAGCCTGCTTCCTCCTGCTCTCCTGACCCATGCTCATGCTGGTCAGTTTATACTTCTCCCCAGTGCCTCCACTTCTACAAGATTTGCCTCAGTCCCAGAACTCCAACAAACCTTTTCTGACCCCCTGCACTCAAACCCTGGCCTCTGCATCCTCCGAGGTCTCCTCGTCTAATGCCTGGGCGCTTCTGGCCACCCCACACAGGCGCCTCAGCAGGTACCTGCACCCCAAGCCAGCAATGGATGCCTAAGGGCAAGCTCTGCCCTCAAGAAGACTGCCTCCTCTCTTCAGACTGGATTCCTATGAGACTCATTTTGAGCCTCCCTGCTTCTACCGTGCGCTGTCAAGGGCAGAACACAGCAAGTCATTCTGTCGCATCTGAGAGCTCTAGGACCTGAGGGGGGCCCCTGTACCACTGATCACAGCCTTACTTCCAGAAACTTCTGCTTCTCCCATGAGAGCTGCCGGGGCAATCCCCGCCCCAGTCCCAGCCCAGCTTGTCATAACAACCACTAGAGACAAAACACAGCCCCAGGCGCAGGCAAGCATCACCAAGTAAGGATGTGAGGCAGCCTCACCCACTCTCCTGCCCCCACAGCCCAGGGACTCCCAGGGGCCATTCCAAGCAACCCCTCCCTCACCCCCACCTTACCCCTAGCCCCTCAACACAGGCCCAGGACTCACATGGCCCACTGCAACTTCTCATTCTTGATAGAGCTGTATAAGGCCTGGTGAGAGGGAGATGAATAGAAAGAGGCAGGAGTCACTCAGGAAGAAGCCCACCACAGCAGCCCCCCAGGTCAAAGCTCGTAGCTCTCCCTCCCAGAGTCTACCAGCCCCACAACTTCCCAAGCCTCCTGAACCAATCTTGTCTGAAGACAGCCTGGGGCACACTTAGGGTTGTGAGGTGCTCAGACCAGAGAATGGGCGGTGGTTGTCAGGGACCCCTCTTTTCCAGGCATGGTCTGGAACACAGGTCCATGGCAATGCCTCTGGCTGTGGGGGTGCTTCTGACAGCCGGTCTGTGAGTGGGTGTGTCCCCAGCATGTGTGTTGCCAGGCTGTGTGTGTGGCGTGTGATGCTGCCTGCGTGTGAGCCGGGTGCAGTGGTGACGTCGGTGCCTTCGCTGTGATGGGACACAGCACCCCCGTGTTCCCTAACACACTGCGACCCCCAGCTTGCCCTGTGCACACAGCCCTGCCCGGGCACAAGGTTAGCCAGGCTTGCCATTGTGCACACCCTGTCTGGGGGCGGGTACAGCCGGCAGCCTCCAGCCCCCGCACAGCATAAACCCCTGCTAATCACAACAGCTTCCCAGCACACACCCGGCCAAACCTAGCCACCCCTGGAACCCTGAACCTTTACCACCCAACTCTGGCCAAGAGCCTGGAGTGGCCACCGAGCCACCCTGCACACCCCAGCTCCAGCCTGCTGCTGCCTCCCTGCCCAGGCTCAGGACCTCCTCTGGCCCACAGCTACACCTTCCTTCCAAGGCCCTGGGACCCCACCCACGAGCCCCGAGTCATGCTCCTGGCTAGGAAATCCTCTTTATCCCCCAGACCCTTTGGTTGGTGAGGCCCATCTCGGTCCCAGGGTCTCTGCCCTCCTAGCCCTGGTCAGTCCATGCCCATCTCCTCGGCCTGCCTATGAACTCTGTCCCTGCTAAGCTCGCTCTCACCCCCACTGATGGACCACCCCCGTGGCTCGCGCCCCTCCCCATGCCTCCCTCCCGCGGCCCCCCGAGCTCCGCAGCGTAGGCAGCGGCCCCCACACCCTCACCGCCTTTTTCTTCTTGCGGCTCTGCAGGCGACTGACCACTAGGTCGGTGTAAAGCACGGGCTTGAGGCTGCGCGAGCGCTGCGGCCAGCCATAGCACAGGGTCTCGGCGCCGCGGTGGGTGCGCCCGTAGCGCACGGAGCACAGCGAGCGCGAGCGCAGCCGCCCGGCGCTGCTGTGGATGCTGTTGACACCGATCATGCTGGCCCGGCCGGCACGCCGCGGCCCCCGGCCATGCCCCCAACCCGCCCTCCGCCCCCGGACCGCCCCGGACGGCCCGTGGACTGCTCCCCCGACAGCCGGCGCGAGCGGCGCGGCCCGGCGCGGCCGGCTCCCACCGACGCACGGAGCGCTCGGTGGCGACAGCGGCGGCGCGGTCGGCTCTGCGGCTCGGCGCGAGGGGAGGGCGCGGGCTGGGGGCGGGGACCGCGCACCACGGAGGCGCGCGCGGCCGCCAGGAGGCCCTGGGTACGCAGCCAGGGGGCGGGGCGGGGGGCTGCCCCCACTCCCGAGGGCCAGACGCTGGCCCCTGGCTAGTCAGGGTAGGAGGGGATAACGAGCAAGAGGAAGGATCGGACCACCTCCCCTGCTGCCCCTTTTCACTAAGGACGGGGTGCTCGCGCCGGAGGGACACAGCCACGGACTAGCTCTGGCCCGGGCAGCCCAGCCGCAGGTATCCCAAAACGCCCATGTGCATACACCCCATTTAGAAATACACCCTAACTAAGTAGGTGCCACCACCCATTCTCCCCAACTCACAGACCCTACAGATTAAGGGTGTACACCTACCTCACACTTTACAACCTTTAACTCAACAAACATACACCCCTACACTCGCGGGCTTATGCCATCCAACAGCTAGCCAATTCAAAGCTGTCCGCCCCATCACAGTGCCCGGGTGCTGTCGCCGGCCTTAAATCTCGCAGAGCCCAGCGCGGCACAAACTCCTTTTTAGGACACAGCCCGGCTCGGGTCGGTGAACCGCCCCCCCACACACACACACCTCATACCCGCCCGGGGACACGTGGGGTTGCATGGAGACCCTTGTACTCAACCCTGGGGGTGGTCTTCAAGAAACTCCACACCTCCCCAAGTAAAACGCAATGGATCTGGAGGGAGCACCCGTGAGCCCGTCTGCCCAGCACTGGTCCGCATGTATCTGCTGCCTGCGGGCTGGGCACTGGCTCCTGAGCGCATACCCTGCCTACGCTGGACTCGCCACGCCGGCTCTGGGTCCGGCTCTGTGCTAACTGGCCGCAAGCCTCTGGAAGAGCCTTTGTCCCTTCCCTCTTCCTCTGCGCAGGAGTTCTTTGTGGCTGTCCGCCCATGGCGGGCTGAACTGGGCCAGTGGACCCGGCCACAGGGCAAGCCGAGGCCGCTAAGGAGCCCGGGGGCGCGGGTTCGGCTCCCCGGCCCCTCCCCGCGCGTCGCCGCCACCGGCACTGCACGCGCGTGCGCAGGCTCTGGGAGCGCCGCGCGTGGGGGGCAGGGAGAGGGGGCGGTCCCCGGGCTGAGTCACGAGCATGGGGGGCCGGCGCGCCCCGCCCGCCCCTCCCCCACCCCAGGGAGCCGCTGCCAGCCCCAGGACTCTGGCGACCTTCCCTCCCGCTGCTGCCATCTGCACAGCCCCCCACCTTGAGCAGTTCCCTGGGGAAGTCACCACCATCGTTGAGACCTTCCAGGTTGCCGATGAAGTCTCCACAAGTCATGCGCTTCCCGATGTTCTGAGGGCGGGAACAGAGGCCGGTGAGCTTGGGGGGGTCTTGAAGTCTCCAGACCCTGGGTATTTTCCCAGCGCCCACCTGCCCACCCCCACTCACGTGGCCGTGGAGGTCGGTGTTGAGGAGCATGAGGGCACAGGTCAGCGTGTGGGCGCCGTCTAGTGAAAAGCCAACTTTCAGCCTGACCACTGCACCTGCCCCACTCAGGTAGCATGCCCTCTTGAACTCCCTTTGGTCCCAACCACCCCTTTCTAAGTCTCACATCTTGGCAAGCAAAGATCTCATTGTGGACCCCTCCCTCATCTCATTTCCCCTCCCCTAGTTCCCTAAGATGCTGGGAGCTGTCCATTGTCTGCCCCCAACATTTACATCCCTGTCTGCCCTGAATGCAAGCCATCCCCAAGGAAGCCAGGCCTTGTCCTGCACATGTGTGAGGACAACTATGGCTTCGCAGCACAGTCTGGGCCTACTTGCATGCTGCCAGGTCCACACTCCCTGCACACATGCATGTTCACATGCTTGTAACATGCTCATACTCCTCTGCCCGACCCATCTGCCTTAGTGACCCAGCTAGGGCAGCCCTGCTTGCGACCTCCTCACCCTCAGAGGACAGGGCTTCGGGGTTGCACTGGAAGTATCGCTGGGAGAAGTGGGCCAGCACCCGCTCCCGTTCCTGGGTCTCACCCATTAAAGCCAGCTCTTTCAGAAACACCCTGGGGAAGCAGGAAGAGCATGTCACCGCCATCCAAGGTGCCCTTTCTGAGCCGCCCTGGGTTCTCGCCCATGTCCATGCTGGCCAGCTTAGGGGAGGGAGGTGTGATGTCAAGGTAGACTCAGGAGCTTAAAGGAGGCATGGCCAAGCCCGGAGAGTAGGGGTGGTGACCACCCACCTGAGAGCCTGATCCAGAGTCATGCCCGTGAAGACAAAGAACTTGAGGTACTCGCCAGCCACCAGTTTGCTGAAGTCATTGCTATGGGTAGGGCAGAGAGACAAGTGGGGTCTCCCAGGGAAACATCAGGGGGTCAGATGGAAGGGTTACCTAGAGACATGGGGACCCTAGATAGAGGGGATATGGAGGTGCCACCAGGGTGCATCCCACCACCCCCTACCGTGGGCCAGCCTGGTGGGGGTGGCTTTACTTCTTGCCGAGGTGCCGGGCCACGTCGGCCTTCCTGAAGCCATCGAGTCGGTACAGCCTCTTGGCAAGGCGCTGTGCGGCCTCTAGATCCGCCTTCTGCCCATTGGACAAGGTATCTGTGCTCCCCAGGGCCAGCCGCTCGGTGCTGTCCAGCTCTGAGTCCGAGTCGGACACCAGCGGGTTGAGAGGCGTTTCGCTGCCGGGGTGGAACACCAGCTCACAGAATGGGCAGGCCCCCAAAGCCCGCCCAGGCCCTCTTTGTGTCTTCAGACCCTCAGACAGAGAAGGAGGTGGAGGGACATGGGGCATAGCATCTTTTTTTTTTTTCTTAAGAGAAAGAGACTATATAGGTTCTCCTCATTAGCCCATTCCCTGTGGAAGTCCTGCTTTAAATCTAACCCACATCCCACACTACTGCTGTGGTTGTGTTGGCTGCCTCCCCCAGGCTCCTCAGTTTGCTGCTATATACGGAGTCCCCAACCTCACTGGACAGGGGTGGGGTGGACAGGGTGCTGGAAGGAGCCATGGAAGGCGGCAGTGAGCCCCTCCTGTTTCTGGCTCTTCCCTGCGCCTGCCCACCACAGAATGAAATCTCCCCTTGCTGCTTCCATCTACTCACAAAGCAGCAGAGTGAGACCACAAGGATGGGGGTCAGGCTGTACCCCTAATTCCCTTTCTTCTATCCTTCTTTCCCTTCCTGCTCCAGTTGCTCTACTCCTAAAGCCACCTGTCACCCCAGAGACAGAGGCCGGAAACTCCTGGTTGCTAGGCAACCCAGTCTCCCTGGCCACCCCCTCCTGTTGCCATGGCTTCCGTGACTGAGAGGGTAGCTTGCAGTGAGCAGAGCAGAAAGGTTAGGTTGTGAAAGGACTTCCTGGAGCAGGGTGAGACACGCCTGACAGGGTGTGGGGTTGCCATGCCAGGGGGTGATGGTGGAGGTTGCTGGCTGCAAGTTGGGAAGGGGTAGTACCATGAGGATTCCAAGCAGGTTGGAGACGGCCTGGTGAGCCAAGAGCTCTCCAGGAGAGAAAAGAGGTTGTTCTCTGGGGAATCCTGAAGGCCGGTTTCTCCTATCCGTAAATCTAGGACCGAGGGGGGCTTCCCCTCACAGCCAATGGAAGCTGTCCTTTAGTAGCAGAGCAGGCACGTGTATGCCCTGGCTCCCCCTGCTCAGGGATCAGGAATATAAACAGAAGCTTCACTAGCAGGAGCTGTCCCTCCAATCAGCTGTGCCTGGGGCCTTAAGGAATTACTCACCTGCCCAGGGGAGCTGCCCCTAGCCCAAGGCTGTCCTCCGAGTGGCAGGGACTAGGGGGCTCCCTGCCTGGGACAGGCTTCATTCCTGGCTCTGCCTCCTCCTCCTCCTCCCCTCTCTGCGTCCAGGGACCATCCGCAGCAGAGTTGGTACCGGAATCAGGTTCAAGGGGGGCAAGCGGGGCCGGAGCAGGGGGATCGGGCCGCGGGGCAGGGGGTTGAGGAGGCAGCTCAAAGGTGAAGAAGGGGCTCTGGGTTGGGCCAGGTGAGGCCAGGGCCTCCAGCGAGGCCAGGCTGGTGTAGGAGGTGCCTTTGGCCCGGTGGGACTCCAAGATGGCTTCAAACACACAACTAAAAGAGTCAGGCCCATCCGCTGAGGGGCTGGTCCCGGGAAGAAAGGGCACCGGTGACTTGAGAGGCCCAGAGTGAGGCGTCCGGCTCCCTGGCCTGTGGGAGCAGAGAGAACCTCAGTCAGGGATCCAGAGCACGGGCCTGATGTGGGATTTCATTGCCTCAAAGGCCCCATTCCCAGGCTCCTAACCCCTTATCAAAACAGCCCAACAGTCAGTGCCCCTACCCTGCCCTGGACCTCAGCCCCACCTGTCCTCAGCACCCAAATTCCCTCTTTCCCTCCAGCCCCGCCCTACTAATCTCCCTTTCTCCTCCTTTCCCCTGATCCGCTTCCCTCATGCCATCTCATTTCTATTTTGGTAACATCTTAGGAGATGAGGCTCCATGCTGCGAGTGGGGGGAGGGTGTGAGACAGAAAGTCTACTACCAGCTCTCTTACCAGGACCCATTCTAGCCTCTGACCCGCCCCCCTGCTCTGTGTGAATCCCTCCCCTATCCTGGCTGCCTCCTTCACCCCGCTGCATACTGGCAGGTGTCCCTACAGCTCCCCACCAGGCCTGAGGCCTCTGTCCTGAACTCCTGCCCCCCACCTCGACACTGCCTGTGCCACTTGCTCCACCTTCATCTTTTTCTCAGCCCCTTTTGACCCCAGTGCTGCCTCTGGGCTGGTGGCAAGGAGCAAGCCACAATCTTGCACCTTCCCCCACTCACCGGGCCCCCTCTGAGGCCTCAAACACCTCATCGTCCACATCCTCTTCTGCGCCTGCCTCGTCCTCATCGCCACTGCCCAAACTGGAAGGAGGGCCGAGGCATGGGCCAGGACGTGGGGCAGGTGGGCGGGTAGTGCCAGGCAGGCGCTCGGAGCTGGGCTGACTCTCGATGGCCGAGTCTGCCTCCTCCCGCTCGGCCAGCACCTCATCAATGTCGGTCTCGCGGTAGCACCTCAGGGGCACCGTGTCCAGATCCGTCTCAGAGTACTTGGCTGCTTGCCCCACAGCCACCCCAGAGCCCTGCCCTGAGCCCGCCCCGGCTGAGGGCGGTGGGGCCTGCTCTGGGGGCTTAGCACCTGTAGTATGCATAGGCACCCAGGTCAGGTCAGTGGGGTCAGCCCCCATCCCGATCCTGCTCTGCTCAGGCTGACAGGAAGTTCTTTGGTGGTCTAGCCACCATTCCTCCCACTAGGAAGTTCACTCGTGCCTTGGGCCTCTGGAGCTCGCTTCTGAGTTCATGTCAAATAGCTCTGAGGAGCTTGTGGGAGACCAGCCCCTTTGCTACTCCAAGGAAGGAATGAACCCCCACCCCACTCCATTGCCAGCTTCTTCTGGGGGCACAGCCTAGTCCCAGCCTGCACCATAACTTCAAGAGAGAGCATGAGGCCTACCAGGCTATTAGCTGGGTGGGGAGCCCAGCAGCAGCCCGGGGAAGGTTGAAGGGCAAGCTCCCTACTAAGGCTTAGCTGCGGGGGGAGGGCAGAGGGGTGGCCCAACCCCGTGCACCTCACTTCAACCCCAGCCTTACCTGAGCTGGGGGGGTCCAAGGAGCCATAGAAGAATTCCCATTTGGCTCGAGCGATTCTCTGGGCGTGAGAGGAGACTTCCCAGGGAGAGGACCAAGTGTCCCCCTGAGCCAATGAGGGAGAGACAGAGCAAGAGAGAAAGCACCCAGAGAAAGATAAAGCCAGCAGAAACAGAGTGTAGGATAGAAATTAAAACACACAAGGACATAGGTGGAGGTGCAGACACACGGGGAAAAGACAGAAGAGTTAGGACCACTGGAAAGCTTCAGAGTGCAGCAGGCCCAATTGGGGGGGTTGGGGAAGGGCCAAGGGGCAAGGACAGCCCTTGGCCCAGTCCAGTGAGGGTGTGTACCTGGCTCAGGAATCCCGTGTCAGCAGTTCCTCGGAGGAGCTTGGCCAGGCGCTCAGGGGCCCCCCCGAGGCCGTTGGGGAGAGAGGAGTAGAGGCCATCTGCCCCAACCTGGGGTGGGACTGGTGGCCTCCGGAAAGGGTCCCGGTTGCCAGGCAGGCCTGAGCCTTGGCCTGCTGGGAGAGGATCTGATGTAGAGGCCTCCAGTCGCAACTTCCGGTTGGACCCAGGCCTGAGGGCTGGGGTGGGCATGGGCGGAGAGACGCCCCCCAGGTCCCAGCTTCGACTCAAGCCTCCAGGAGCAGGGAGCCCATTCAGCGGCCTCACGCTGGCCTTCTCCACAAAGCGGAAGATGACCACGGAGCTCCGGGTCCCAGGAGGAGGCTGCCCAGTAGGGGAAGAAGGTGGCCAGGGGGAGGGAGTCGCGCGGGGGGAGGAGGGCCCGCGCAGAGGAGTGCAGGGTGCTGTCACTCGGCCCAGGTCCCGGCCTCGGGGCCCTGGACCTGCTACTCGCCGAAGCAGGGAGCCTGTGCTGCCGTACATGCTGGCTGGGGGGCTCTGGGGCACAGGGCCTTCGGGGAGCCAACGGCGAGGACATCGTGGTGGGGATATGGCACAGTCGCCTTCCGAGCAAAAGCGCATGGCACCCTGGGCCATGCTGGGGCCGGGGGTCAGGCTGGGGGGGCGGGGATGGCGAGGCCAGGCGGGGAGTGAGGGGGCTGCATGCTCTTCAGGCAGGCCTGCAAGAGAGGAAGGGGAGCAGAGGATGAGCTGCCAGGGAGTTAGGGGGCAGGAACGCAGAGGCACAGAGTGGGAAGCTGACCAGTGCCTCTGAACCTCTGGGACCTGGCCCTCCTGGGTGACACAGGCCTAGGGGCCCCAACCCTGGGTGTTACTTCCATGAGGGTTTGGAAAGAAAAATATTATGCCCCCAAGGGACCCCTGTTTCTTGTTGTCCTGCCTGGGGGGCCCTGGTTGGAGAGAGCATGCCCTTTTAGAAGTTGAGGGAGCAATAGCTCCCGGTGGCACCCGAAGGGAAGCCAGGACCCCACCCTCAAGGTAAGGACTGTCACTTGCACACAGCCTTGGGTCCCCCGTAGCTCCCTCCCCACCCTCAGGGAGGGGAACTTGGGCCTTTCGGAAGGAGAAAGAGGAGGATCAGGGGTTATTTAGGGACAAGGATGGACTGAAGGCATAGGGAGGTGGAGAGAGGTCCAACAGCAGTCTCTGTCCCCACTCCACCATCGCTGCACCATTCTTGATCACCACTACAGGTGTGAACAGGTGCACAAATACATATATGCAGGTCCAAATGCGTACACATACACACTCACATGCACACACATACCTAAGAGTCAATATGTCAGGATACAGTGGACACACAACCACAGGCAGCACCCTGGCACATGCGGACATAGGCATGCGCGCACACACACACACACACACACACTGCTCAAAGACACACCCTCATGCACTCTCACAGTCATAACAAACGTGTGTATAATGGACAGGCACAGGCTTGCTCTACAACACAGTCAGCAAACAGAAACACACACAGGTACACAAACACACACAGCCTCCCACTGCTCAGTGCATACAGACAGAGCCCCACAGCATTTACACACACACACCCATGCTCTGGCAGGGACACACACAGCCGCCCCTCCCCCCACCTGTCACTGAGGCTCTGGCAGGGAAAACTGCACCACATCCTCTTGCTGCCCTCCGCTAGGGAACAGGTCTACCCACCACAGTGGGGTGATGGGCGGGGAGTGGGAGGGGAGAGGCTCCTGGTGGCAAGGCAGGGTAGGGACAGAGGCCCAGAACAGCAACCCTGCTAGGCAGCCTCCTGCAGCTCAGCTGGGACCCAGGGCACGCCGTGCAGCAAAGCCGCCTCTGTACTCACCGCTGCTCGCCAGGAGCTGGGACCGAGAAGAGGCAGGGGAGAGGCTGGGCGCAGCTCAGCTGTGAAGGCAGCGCGGCTCCCGCTTGCTCCAGGCCCGCCCGCCTCGCCTCGCAGTCCCTCCTCCTCCCCCAAGCACGCCACTCAAGCAACGCTAATCCCCACCCTCACCCCGCCCTCTCCCAGAGTCCTGAGTCCCGGAGGCTGTCAGCCCCCCCACCCCACCCCCCGTCCTCGCTAGATGCCCGCTGGGACTCTCCCGCCAACCCAAGACTGTCCCAGGTGAGGTGGAAGCCGGTAGGAACCCCGGTTGTGGTTCCTCAGATTCTCAGGAGCCCCACCCGGCTAAGTCCACGTCCCCGTCGCCCACCGCCCCCTGAACCCACGTCGGAGCCAGCTGCACACGCGTGTCCTGCTCCAGACCCCACGCGTGTCCCTCGCAGGCTGCCACATGACCTGTTACATGCCACACGCGCTCCCGCCTCCATAAGCACGCGGCCGCGCCAGGCACACGGTCCGGGTCAAGATTGGACCCGCCCCCCAAACCCGAGAGACCATTATTGCCTGCGGCTGTAGGTCTGGCCAACACCGTCTCGAACCCTCCGAACCCTCCGGCATCCTGGGTCTCAAACCCGGGAAGTCCTAATGCTGACCGCACACCCAGGCTGCAGCAGGAGGGATATTAAATCAGACTTCAGGGAGTACTTCCTTGCGGCCCTTCCGCCCATGGCTAAGAGTTTAGATGAGATGGGGCAAGCCCTCTCCCCGTGTCCCGGGTAAATGGGGCTCTGCTATGTGAAGAAAGCGCCGTTCGATACGTTTGCGGCAATTACTCTCCTTGGGAGGGTCAGGACCGGCAGGTGGTAACCTCGGAAGGAAGAAGGGGTCTGTGAGAGCGGTCGGGGGCGCGGGGACGAGCGAGGCGGGGGCGCGCAGGGCTCACCGCGGGGAGGGGCGGCGCGGGCTCCGCGTGGTGCTGAAGGGGACAGCGCCAGATTTGTCGCACTGCGCAGGCGTAGAGCGGCGAACAAAGCGGGGAGGGGGAGGGAGGCGCGTGGTCGGCGATGATGCGCGTTCCCGTAGCCCCGTCTCTGCCCAGGTCGGTCCTCCCCCGAGCGACTCCCGGAAGTGTGCCAGCCAGCCCCTCACCCAATTTGGACCTCTTCAGGTCCTTCCTTGCGGCAGGCTTCTCCCTCCTCTTTGGATTGGGGGGCGGGGGTGGTGAGGGAGCATAGAAAGAATTGTGGGAAAATATGATGCTTGGGTTCTCGCTGCCCGACCCGGCTGTTGCTGGACAAGGCCTCGGTTCTACCTGAGATGTGTTCAACTGATGTAACAGTTATCCGTATGAATGAGGGGCACTGTGGTTTCCACATGTGTACATAGTCTGTGATGATCAATTTAGCAGGCTAATCGCCGCATCCGTGATCTCAAACGCTTAGCGTTTCTTTGTATTGGAGCATTGCAAACCTTAACTACTTGGAAATATACAATTAACCGTCGTCATAGTAACAGTTACCCTACTGTGTACAGAAGCCTAGACGTTATTCCTCCTTCCCCGTACCCACGAGCTACCCTCTCTCTCTCCATGCCCCTCCCTCCCTGACGTCCCCTTGTTTAAATGGAGTGACAGCACAGACCCACTCCCCTTGCCCAGGTGCCCGCAGATCGAGGATGCGCATAGGCGAAGCCGGGTTCGATACCCAGAGGTGGCGGAAGCGGCTGCACGGAAGGAGCACACGGCCCTCAGAGGTGGTCGTGGCCCTCGCATCCCTCCACACCCACGCGGTGTAGTGGGAGAAGGTACTATGGCAGTGTTGTGCCGGATTTTGAGATCTCCAGAAAATCATCAAGTCTGAAGTCCGTGCTGAGGCATAAAGGTGGCTTATTCAGGTTAATCTAGGTCTCCCAGCCACCTCCCCCAGCCCTGCAGGGCTGCGTGGGGGAGAGACAGCTGAGGCTGCTGCAGGATCTGCAGGGAGGGCAAAAAAGGAGAGAGCGAGCCCGAGAGCTCCGCGGTTGAACAGCCCAGGGTTCTTATACATTTCAGGCTATTAATTACACAGTGATGATTTAGCAGGCTTCTATTGGTGGGTCTGAAGCAAGCAACTTTCAAAAAGAACAAATTGATGGGCTATAGGGTGGTGGTCTTCTCAAACACCAGATTCCTCCTTCCTGAGGAGTGGTCTGCCCACGTGACCTGCCAGGTGTCAGGCCTGGAGTTCACACAGCCCCCAGCCAAGCCATTAAAGCAGAATCGCAAGAGCAGAAAACATCTAGGTTCTTCAGCAGGTGTGTCCCAGAGCAGACTCTGCGGCTAGGAACTGAGCCTTGGTAAGAGGGCGGCCGGGGGGCAGAGTCCAGCTGCCCGCAGCCACTAGGCGCAGGGCCGGCCTGGAGGAACGGCTGCGGCCCATCCTCTGGACTCTGTCTCCCTGGGGGCAGTGAGCCCTCGCCACCCGGTCCCGAGGCTTTGCACTTCACAATGAACCAGGAATGGGCGGTCTGGGCAAGCCGGCTTGATGAAGAATATTCTAGCTTCGCCGCCTTCGTTCCCTCTCTCCACATTGACTCACTGAGTCGTGCTACGTGTCAGGAAGCGCCTGGCCTATTACGGGAGCTCCACAAAGTCCCACCGAGCGCCCTACCAGCCGCTCAGTCACAGGACGCGACCTGAAAGCAGCGGGAAGCCGGTCACCCCGCAGTCCCGGCTCCGCCCCTCCTGACCGGGGGGGCCACTCCAGTTCCTCCCAACGCCACCTCCCTCTGAGGCGGCTCTAGGCGGAGGGAGATCCCAATGCCGGAGGCCCGCCGCCCTCTCCAGCTTCGAGCCTCCCACTTTGTAACAGCCCAGAAGCCGGAGTCTCATGCCAAGCTAATGTCCTGCTCCGCCTTAGTTTCGGGAACCTCCCGGAAAGCTTTCTGACTGGAGCCTCGGTGAGACGGCGCTCGATTGATTCGGCCTGCCTCCACAGCCAGAGGAGACAGCTTCACCACGGCACCTCCACGGCCGGAGCGAGACCTCACTGCGCACGCGCAGTAGACAGCCCAGGGACCCACCAATGGAGCGTTCCGGAGGGGAGCGAGAGCCCGGAGCCGTCAGGTACCGAGCACTGGAGGGGCTCAAAGAGAGAAAAGGGGGACTCGGCGAGGGGAGAAGGAGAGCTGAGTCTGGGGGTCTCTGGGAGCCGGGGCGTAGGGGCAGAGAGGAGGCCGCCTCGCAGGGAACTGCGGCCCGGAAACGCCAGCTGTGCATTATCCGCAGGCTCCTGGACCTGCCCTGGGAAGACGTGCTGGTCCCTCACATCCTGACCCGGGTCCCGCTGCGCCAGCTGCTCCAGCTGCAGCGCGTCAGCCGGGCATTCCGGGCGCTGGTCCAGCTGCACCTGGCGGGGCTGCGCCGCTTCGACGCCGCCCAGGTGAGCCGGAGACTGGGACCCTGCTCCCGCCTGGGTCCCGCCCCCGTCCCGTCTCCTGCCCAGCCCCCAGCTCCACTCTCCACCTTTCCCGACCCCCTTGGGCCGCCAGCGCTGCCCGGATGCTATAAGCCCGACGGGGAGTACTGGGTGGTGAGCCCGAAGGAGCATAGGATCTCTCCTTGGAGAGCAGGCGGTTGCCAGGAAACAAGTCAGGGGCGGATGGGCAGTGTGCATCCCTCCCTCCGACGGGGCTGAGTGTGCAGGTGCCTCCCCTCGCGCAGGTGGGTCCGGAGATCTCGCGGGTCGCCCTGGCCTGGATGCTGCGAGACGCCCAGGGGCTGCAGGAGCTGGCGCTGGCGCCGTGTCACGATTGGCTGTCGGACCAGGACCTGGTGCCGCTGCTGGCGCGGAATCCGCAGCTGCGGAGTGTGGCGCTGGCCAGCTGCGTCCATCTGAGTCGCCGGGCGCTGGGGGCGCTGGCCGAGGGCTGCCCTCGCCTGCAGCGTCTGTCGCTCGCACACTGTGACTGGGTGGACGGGCTGGCACTGCGTGGCCTTGTCGACCGCTGCCCGGCCCTGGAGGAGCTGGACCTCACCGCCTGCCGCCAGCTCAAGGACGAGGCCATAGTTTACCTGGCGCAGAGGCGCGGGGCCGGCCTCCGCAGCCTGTCTCTGGCGGTGAACGCCAACGTAGGGGACACCGCAGTCCAGGAGTTGGCCAGGAACTGCCCGCAGCTTGAGCACCTCGACCTCACTGGTTGCCTCCGCGTGGGAAACGATGGCGTCAGGTGCCAGGGCCGGGGGGGCCGTAAGGTGGTGGTGGTGGTGGGTGGTGGTGCTGAATGGAGAGGTTTTGAAAATTCTTGCTAACTTCTGCTGGGCCTCTGGGATTGCCCAGGTCCAAGAGCCCACAGTTCACAAACTTTTCTGGGCCAGTATTGGCACACTGGGAGAGTTCACCTGTTGAGTCTGTTTCTGGCTTCTGGGCTCAGGAACCGGGGCAGAGCTGAGGGGCAGGAAGTCTTGAGGTCCAAGGCCTCTCCCCTTGCACATGGGAAAGAAGGGCGGAAACGACCCCCCAAGCCAGCTGGCTGCCCCTAGCCTCACCCCGCTCCTCCCCCAGGACTCTGGCTGAGTACTGCCCGGCGCTGCGCTCGCTGCGGGTGCGGCACTGCCACCACGTGACCGATTCCAGCCTGAGCCGCTTGCGGAAGCGCGGTGTGGACATCGACGTGCAGCTGCAGCTGCACCAGGCCCTAGTGCTGCTGCAGGACATGGCGAGCTTCGCGCCCTTTGTCAACCTGCAGGTCTGAGCTGCCTGCTGCTGGAGCACAGCTGGACTGTGTGGCTGGGACCTGATGCCAAGCTGTAGGGACATTAACTGGGGGGGAGGGTCTCTGTGTGAGGCGGGGGCCCAGCCCTACCCTAGAGGTTCAAATAAAGATCATTTATCCGCCTCTTGCCTGGTGCTGCCCTGTTGGATTCAAAAGTGAAGCTGGGGCTGGGAGAGAGGGTGAAAGGTCAGACAAGTACAGAATATCTCAGCCCTGAGGTAGAAATGACCAGAACTGCTCACAGCTTCCTTGGGTCACTTTTATTGTGTCCGTGGAGGCAGCTCCAACAGTAGGTGGGTGCTATGGAGCCAGGAAGCTGAGGACAGGGATGGGGACAGGAGTTGAGGAGGGGCCTGTGTGGGGACAAGGGGCTCCTGCCTCCCTGTGGGACTGGAGCCACAAAGGCCCCGGGCGGGCAGAGTCCGAGAGCGCCTCAATGGAAGCGGTACTTTCTGGCGGGCTTGAGGTTGATGTACGTGGCTTTCATCTCCTCCGCCTCAGGGCTCCGCACATCTTTGAATCGCTCCCCTTTGGTGCTCACCACCTGGTTGTCAATGTACCGGATAAGCTTCTTGGGAGCCTGCATAGCAATTCCACAGTGAGTGGCAGAAGCCAGGAACCAGCCCGTCCCTACCACCCCCTCCACTCTCACCTCCTTGGGAGCCATGGGCCGGTGAACCTTCTGATCCTCTGCACTGTCCACCATCATGTACCTGCCAAAGACAACTGGATGAGCGCCTGCCCCCCAAGGAAGGCCTGCCAGGGCCTGGCCCAGCCCAACCCAGACTCACTTCTGTAGGATGAAGGATTTCAACTCATCCTTCTGGGGGCCTCGGAGGCGCCTGGGCAGGTCCTGCCAAGGAGGAGGCCTGGTCTAAGCCCAGTGGCAGTAAGTGGGGACAGGGAGGGATGGAGCTTTCCCCCGGGTAAAGTGCAGCCACAGCTGCATGAACAGGGCCAAGGGCCAGAGCCCAGAGAGAGGATACCTGGTTGGAGCTGTCCCAGTCCTGGGGCCCCACTTCCTTCCCCTCTACCAGCATCTGTACAGCTTCTTCCAGGTCGCCCCGAGCTTTGGCCAGCACCCACTGGGCCTGCTCCACCGAGCAGGTGGGGAACACCTCCAGGAGTACATCCACTCCAGGCAGGAGCTCCTCCTCAGTGCCAGCTGCCTGTGGGCACAGACAAAGACAAGAAGTGGGGCTCCCTCCTTCCCTGACTTGCAGGTCCCCCTTCAGCGCCCTCTCCCCAGTACCTCCTCTTGGGCACCCTCAGTGGCAGCCGAAGACCTGGCCTCTTCTTTGAGCTTGTCAGGCCGCTGCAGAGGTTCAGGGGAGATGGACACCTGGCCTTGGGCACTAGAACTCTGTGGCTGCAGGTTCTCTTAAAGAGGCAGAAAACAAGAGGTATGTTGGGGCTTAGTGTGTGTGTTCCGAGGTGTTGCTGTGATGCACCCAGGAGCACCCCCTCACCTTTGTTTCTGGCATCACTCAGCTGCCCTGAGAGTTTCTGCATCATGTCCCCTACTGTGGACCTGAGGACCAACAGGCCGATGAGATGTGGGAATGCCTCTGCCCACCTCCCAGCGCCAGCCAGCTCCCCTCTGAGCCATGCCCTACCTTGGGATGCAGGCGAAGCCAGGGACATAGGCCTCCATCATCTCAGTGAAGGCCTCCATGTCAAAATTCTCCTCAGAGGGACCAGAGGGGCCCAGATCCTCGAGCACCCCAAGCACATAGGAGAAGATGACCTCATCCAAACCGCTGTGGGGGAAGAGAAGGCATGCCTGGGTTGGACGGTGGATACCTCTCCCACCCCCATTGCTACTTTGCTGGACACCCTGGCTTTTGGCTTCATTGGGCCTGGGAGTCCAAACTCAGTCCATAAGCTGGAGGATGCCCACCCCACCCGCGCCCTGACCCCTCCAGTGACAGTGATGGGATGGGCTGCCAGGAAGCCCCCTCAACCCTGCCTTGGGAATGGGCAGCGTGTGACCCTGTCCAGGCTCCCCCAGCCCTGACCCAAGCATGCTCCTCCCGCAGGAGCGGCCTCTACCTGCAGTCGGCATCTGGGAGGTGCGTCTGGACAAATGCGAGCAGGGCATCACTGACAATCCTCTCTAGCTCCATGCTCTCTCCTTGTCTGCAGAGACACAAAGTAGGCGGGACTGCCAGGCCCTTTTCAGCCTGCCTCCACCCGCTGGGTCGGGGACAGCTGCCCTTCCCTCCTGGCTTTCTGGGGACCCATCTGTCTCTGGGGCCTTCCCAGCCCCCTCTGCTGCCACTCCTGCCACCTCCTCCAGCCTCGAACAGGGCATGGCACTGTCTCAGAGAAGGCCTCCAGAGGGGGGATTCCACCCCCCTGCCCTCCTCCCAACGTCCCTCATCCCACTCCTCAGCAGCGGGCCAGAACCTCTGGCAAAAGCCCAAGGTCTTGGGGTCACATGCCTCCTGGCTGCTGAGGAATCCCAGCAGTGAGGAGGCCACTTGGCTTCCAAGTGCAGCCACAAGGGGCTTCATTGTGTAGCCCCTCCAGGAGCAGGCCTCCTGACCAAGCACGGCTCTTCTTCCACTCAGAAAAGGCCACCCACCCTCTCAGCATAAAGGGGCTTTTCTGGCTTGGGGGCCCAGATAGAAGGGGCAGGCTTTCATGAACTTGCTCTTCCTGCCCAAACCCCGCCCCTCCAGCAGCCTGGGATACCCAAGGAGGACTGGCCATTCTCTTTCCCAAGGCCTGCTCCCCTGTGAGTCTCAGCCTTGCCCACCTCCCCAGCCTCTACTGCCTCCTCACCCCTTCCACACCCAAGCAATCCTGTCCTGTTAGTTCTATTCTATCCACTTCTCTCCACCTCCAGTCTGGCTTCTCCATCATTTCTAACAAATCTCTTGAGCTAAGGTTGCCAGCAGTTAATTTTCCTGATTTTGGTCAGATTAGATTGACTGGTCCTCTGAGCTTGCTGATTCTGTCTAGTTTAATTTACAAAGATGGGGGGTAGGGGACAGATGTTCAGGTAGCAGTCATGATGCTGGTTAGGATGTCTGCATCACAGTGCCTGGTTTCAGCTGCTTACTAATGCAGACCACGAGAGGCAAAAGCTGAAGGCTCAAGTAGTTGGCTTCCAGCAACCAATATGGGAGACATGAATTGAGTTCTCAGCTCCCAGCTTCCACCTGGCCACCTGGCCGTTGGTAGCATTTGGGGGACAAGCCAGTGGATGGAGCGCTTGTCTGTCTCTCCTTGCCTCTCAAATACTTTTAAAAGGGTAGGGAGGAAAAAAAAGGGAGGGTAGGGAGGAAGAACGGGGGGGGGATAGGGAGAAAAAAAAAGGGGGTAGGGAGGACACTTTTTTTAATGAGTACACCTAATATCTGCCATTTCAATAGCACCAATGTTAACAACACACTCTCCTGGTTTCCTTCTACGTCTCTGGCCATTTTTCCCTGGCGCCTTCCCTGGCCCCCTCCAAATGTTGGAGCTCCCCAAGCTCAAAGCCACTGCGCTTCTCGCTGTTCTCATTCCCTTCCTCTGGAAGATCTCATCTGGCCCTTAACTGTAGGAAACAAATATCACCAAGTCCCCTGGGTCCAGTCCTCCAGTCCAGTCCTCCAGTCCAGTCCCCTGCTCTGAGTTACAGGCTTGTACATCTAGCTCTTTGGTACCACTACATCCCAAAGTGTTTCCCTCCTCCAAGGCCATCCTCAGTAAATGTGTGTCTGAGTACCCAGCTGTTCCGTACTTCTGGAAATGATCCTTGCTACTGTCCCCGCCCTGACTTCCCTTTCAGCCCAGCTGTTCCCTCTCAGCGCGTCTACTTCTCCCCACCTCTGCCTCTACATTACTTCTTGCACATAAGAGCTTCCAAACCCTTCTCCCCACTACCATCTTTGCTCTAGCAACCAAACTCCACATTTTAGCCTCTTATTTATTTTTTTTTCAAAAATCATGTGTTCTCAAGGTGGCTGTGTGGCCTGGAGGTGAAGACACAGGTTAACACACCTGCAATCCCATTGCGGAGTACCTGGGTTCATTACCCACCTCATAGCTCATGATTCATTTTCCCTTGAAGGCTGTTGGGATGGCTCAAGTAACTGCCTTCCTATCACCTGGATTGAGTTCCTGGCTTCTGGCTCTGGCCTCAGCCCAGCTCACACCATTGCAGGTATGTGGGAATGGGAGCTCTCTGTCTAGCTCTCTTAGTCTTTTAAATATGTACAGTTTCTTGGCTTAGTACGTTCCTGCTACAACTCCAATAAGTCCAACATCTTCACAGCCTTCAGTCTGGGCCTTAGCCCCATCATGCAGCCCCCTCAATCACCCTGGTTTGATTTCAGCCAGCCAATGAATGCTCAAGTTGTATCCCAGTAAGGACCTTGGTACAGGTCTCTGCCTGGGCACCATGCCACATCGACCCCTTCACTTACTCCTTCTTGACCCCTCGCTCTCAGTTCAAAATCCTCTTCCTCAAGGAGCACCTCCTCTGAACCTCTAGAACTGATTTGGTTCCAATCCATTCATTCATTCTTTCCTTTTTTTTTTGTTCTAAACATTTATTTTATTTTTATTGGAAAGTCGATATACAGAGAGGAGGAGACAGACAGGAAGATCTTCCATCTGCTGATTCACTCCCCAAGTGGCTGCAACAGTTAGAGCTGTGCTGATCCGAAGCCAGGAGCCAGGAGCTTCTTCCAGGTCTCCCACATGGGAGCAGGGTCCCAAGGCTTTGGGCCATCCTCCACTACTTTCTTAGGCTGCAAGCAGGGAGCTGGATGCGAAGCAGGGCTGCCGGGATTAGAATTGGCGCCCATATGTAATCCCGGTGTGTGCAAGGTGAGGACTTTAGCCGTTAGGCTACCACGCCAGGCTCATCTTTCTTTCTCTCTTTTTTTAAGATTTCCTTATTGGGTGGCACTGTGGCATAGTAGATAAAGTCACCAGCTGTGATGCTGGCATCCCATATAGGCTCTGGTTCTAGTCCTAGTGCCTCCATTTCCCATCCAGCTTCCTGCTAATGCACCTGGGAAAGCAGGGAGGAGGGCTCAAGTGTTTAGGTCCCCAAGTGGGAGACCTGGAAAAAAAACTTATAAATCCTGTCTTCACACCATCCCAGCTCTGGCCATTGCAACCATTTGGGGAATGAATCAGCAAATGGAAAATCTCTCTCTGCCCACACCTGCATATTGCTGCCTTCCAAACAAATAAATAAATCCTAAAAAATAAATAACTTAAAAATAGTTTATTGTCTGTGTGAAAGGCAAAGAGAGTCGGTGGGCAAGAGAGAGCTATCTATCAGGTTGCTCCCCAAATGTCAGTAACAGCTGGGGCTGAGGAGCCAGGAATTCCATCTGGTCTCCGACATGGGTGGCAGGAATCCCAGTACTTAAACCATTATCTAGTGCCTTCCAGGCACATTAGCAGGAAGCTGGATAGAAAATGTAGAATATCCAAGACTCAAAAAACTGACATTCCAAAGAAAAAGAAAACCTGACATTTCAACATAGCATTCATATCCCACGTGAGGGCTTCAGCCACTGCAGCCCATGCCCGCCCCACCCCATCACCTCCCACTCTCATCTCAGGCTGTGCTTGCCCTGCCTCAGCAGCATCCTCACAGCTACAGCTGATCATCTGTAGTTCCAGTGTCTAACATGATCACTGGAGCTGTGATGGTCACAGTGTCTAACATTTCTGCAGTGACTGCAGGAAGATAGGAACTGTGCCCTGGGTGGACTCACCTGGGCATGCTCAACATCTCTCACCAAATGGGCACTCCATAATTGAGCTACTTCCCCTTCTACAGAGAAGCTGGGGCCCTGGGAGGGTTAATGCCTTACCCAGTCACCCGGCTTGCCTATGGTCATCAAGATTTAATCTAGTGTCTAGGGCCCAGCAGCATGGCCTGGCGGCTAAAGTCCTCACCTTGAACGCCCCGGGATGCCATATGGGCGCTGGTTCTAATCCTGGCAGCTCCACTTCCCATCCAGCTCCCTGCTTGTGGCCTCGGAAAGCAGTGGAGGACGGCACAATGCATTGGGACCCTGCACCCGCTGGGAGACCCGGAAGAGGTTCCAGGTTCCTGGCTTCGGATCGGCACACACCGGCCCGTTGCGGCTCACTTGGGGAGTGAATCATCGGACAGAAGATCTTCCTCTCTGTCTCTCCTCTCTGTATATCTGACTTTGTAATAAAAATAAATAAATCTTAAAAAAAATCTTAAAAAAAAAATCCAGTGTCTACTCTAGGGCTACTCTGTGGATGGAGAAGATATCAAGACTTGCAGGTGCGTTGGGCCAGGGCTATCACTTACGGTCAAAGTGGCCTCATACCCTGAGTGGTCACACAGTCACTGTGATAGCACAGGAGTTATATTAGGAAGCACGGAAATGCTTGTCTGTTGGACCCTGGGGACTTGGGGTGGGGGGATGCTGCCCTCCGGCAGATGCATGACCTTGTGTGCCCAGGAACCTCTGCAGGAACAAAGGCTCCTGGTGCTTGAGGGGAGTGCAAGTCTCAGCAAGAAGCTTCTCAGGGAAGCTGACTGATTCTGACTTGCTAACCAAGGTCCACTGGTCAGGAAGCTGGGAAAGGGAAAACTCCTCAGTGTCCCTAAAGAAAGGCTCCCTCCCCAGAGCTTCCTAAGGGAACATCTTCCACTCGCCCTTCTTAGGCTGCCTGACCCTCACCCAGCTTGCCTGCTGCTCTCTTGTCCCTGCCCTCCCCAGCTTGTCCCTCCTGCCCAGGGCCTCTTCCCAATAGTTGTCTCCCTGCCTGAGCCAGGGAGATCTGGTTTACTAAACTGTTTTCCTAAGTCATGAGTCTGAGCAGCCATCTTCCTTTAGTGTAGAGATGTGATTTCCACAAAGCTTTCCACATTTCCAGATGTAACCTACAGAATCCATGACTTTGAGGGATCACTCATTAGTGCTGCCTAGTAAATGGGACTGTCCCTCTGTCATGAGTCCTCCTTCAATAGCTCTGATGATGGGCATGACAGGTAGGCATTGCCCACTGCTGACCAGGCACTGCCCCAGCACTGTACATATGCAACGTACTTCCAAGAACTCACGAAAGGGTGGGTCTCACAGTGCAGCGGGTTATGCCACCACCTGTAACACCCACATCTTACATCAGTTTTTGTTTTCTCTTTTTTTGTTGGTTTGTATCTGTTCTAAATCTCAGCTATACCATTTCTGATTCAACTCCCTGCTCATGCACCTGGGAAAGCAGCAGAGGATGACCCAAATACTTGGGCCCTGACACCCACATGGGAGACCTGGATGGAGTTGTGGGTGCTGGGTTTGGTCTATCCCAGGCTCCAGCTGTTGTGTGCATTTGGGAAGTGAACTGGCACAGGGAAGATTCTCTGTGTCACTCTGCTTTTCAAACAACACTGCTTCTAAACAACACTCATGTAAGAGCTGGCTGTCCCATTAGGTTACCTGATTCAACACTGGGCTCTGGCCCAATTGCAGCTGCCTGCTAAATAAGACCCCTAATGGCTCAAGTAACTGGGTTACTGCCACCCAGATGGAAAAAATGGACTGAATTAAGCTCCCAACAACTGGAGTATGAACTAACAGACAGAAGTTCTCTGTTTGCTTCTGCACCTAGAATTTGAAGGGAAAAAAAAGTTCATGGAAAATGGAATTAAATTAAGCTTATTTTGGTGCTAACAAATGTTGAAATTCATATGAGGGGTCTTCAAAAAGTTTGATGGAGAAGTAAACATGGATTGCAAAACATTTTTGCATGAAAATTTTAAAGTTTCATTTTTTTAAAAAAGATTTATTTTACTTGAAAGTCAGAACTATAGAGAAAGAGGGAGAGACAGAGATCTTTCACCCACTGACTCCCAAAAACGGTGCCATGGCCAGAGCTGGGCCAGTCCAAAACCAGGAGCCAGGAGCTTCTTCCATCTTCTCCACATGAGTGCAGGAGCCCAAGGACCTGGGCCATCCTCTGCTGCTTTCCTAGGCACATTAGCAGGAAGCTGGACTTAGAACCAGCGCTCATATGGGTTGCCTGTGCTGCAGGCGGAAGATTAACTTGTTATGACACTGTGCTAGTCCCCAAGTTCCACTTTCTGTGATTTTTTTGAGTGACTGTAAATTAACTTAACTAACCTACATTAACCCCAAAATGCATATATGAACCTTATCCCCACTTCACCCAAAAGGAAATGGAAGTACTGAGAAGTTGAATCCCTTGCCAGAAATCACAAAGCAAGTTTGTGGTGGATACACTCAGGCCTCTTGGTCCCAGAGAACCCACACTGTCACCATGCCACACCATCTCCATGCCAGTAACAGGGCTGCAGGCTGTTACTGTTCCTGTCTGACCCGCTTCAGAATCTTGGCCCACACTGTCCTGCCGGCTTAGAACATCTCCCGTCTCTCCAAATCACATCCTGTGGGACCTGTTTTCTCCCCGCGGCCCACCCCAACAAGCCAACACGATGCCTCCCACTGGCCCCAGAGCTCCTCGGGGACCGGACACAGGCCTGGACGCCCCTGCTACCTAGTGGAGACCCTCTGAGACGGGCGTGAGGGGGCTGTGCCCCTCCCTTGGGTGGCGGACGGGGAGCAGGCCGTGTTGGGAGGGCTGTCCTGAGGAACGCGGGTGGGCAGGTCTGGTAACGAGCTCTTCCGTGCTTCCTCCATCCCAGCAAAGCCCTCCTCCTGGGGCATGAGTCCCATAGTGCAAGCCCCAGGGGACCCTTGCAAGCAGCAAGGACATGGAGGAAACCGGGCGCCTGACATCCAGTCAGGCAGGGCACACACGGGCTTGAGAGATAGGGGCACACAGGAAGTGGGAAAGCGATAATGACCGGCCCCCTGAAGCAAGAGCGCCTGAAACCCGCTAGTGGGGCACCCAAAAGCATCCATAATAGTGGAGCCGAGGGCATGGGGATGCAGTTGCGGCCTTCGGGGACACTCGAAGAGCCAGCCTGAGGAAACTGGATATGCCTTCATACAGGACACAGAGAGAATCGGAGACAGGGGTCGGCGAGCCCGGGTGGGGGATACCAGGGGGAAACATTCAGGTCAGGTACCCGGGCCAACGCTCTCTGCGACTCTCCTACCCCTGGGTCAGGGGCTGGAGGGGTAATCACCTGCTCCGTCGGGCGCCGCCGGCGACTTGTCCCGCGCGGTGCAGCTCTCATCCCCCAGCCCCACCAACGAGATCAAAGGCGGGGCCCAGAGAGGTTCCCGTTCGCAGACGCTGTAGCTGCCATTTTTGAGAAGGGCTCATTGTCTACAACGGGGCGGGATAGCTCCCCCTAGTCTCTTCTATCCCCGAGCTTTGGATGGGAAAGCCACGGCGGCCATTTTTCATGCGGGTACGGAGGAGCTAGGCGTAGAGGTACCCCGCCCCCAGCCCCCGCAATGGGTAGAATTGCAGGTGCTGTGTTTTTGTGTGTTCCTGCGACCGGCTTTCCTTCTGCCGAAGCCGAACCTCGCTCCCGGCGTTTCTGCCCGCAAATTACATATTCACCCTCCTCTCCGTGTTTTTCCCGCCCCTCCAGAGAGGACGCTGCAGCTCTTTGCTAGGATCCGGTGACCCTTATTCACAGGTGTGGTTCTTGTCCCCAAATCCCAGCGTCTTTTTCCCTTCGTGTCCAGTCCAGGTTCAAGCCCTGGCACCTAATCAAGTCAGAGTCCGCCTTGCCCACCTGGTATGTTCCCAGGAACCCCGAAACGGGTCCTGAAAGAAGGAGTCCCCTTGCAGGGTAAACTAGCCCAGCCGGTGGAGATGAGTCCTTTGTCCATGCTAGACACTTGAGAGAAGGCTGGGGACCCAGAAGCTGTATCCCCCACCTCCCCTGAGGCTCACAGTCCCAGAACCTCTGCAAAAGGGGTCGTAATCCGCCCTCCAGGGACCTTCTCTCCACGTGTCTCCATTGCACAACTGCTCGCAGGGACTCTATTTGCAACCCTCCTTTCCTGGAACCTTCAGAGCTGTCCCGAATTCTGGTCAAAGCCGCCCGACCACTGTCCTTGACACCGTGTGACTTCCCTCTTTCCCCTTCCCCTGCTCTCTTAAATGGTATCTGGGAGCAGCTAGATAGCAGAAAAACAAAACAAAACAAAACAAACAAAAAACACTTTCTGAGCTTTCAGCAAAGATGGAGTGAGAGATTTCAAACTCTCCCACACCTCCATGGCAGGGGTCAGACCCAAAGGCCAGAGGCCCAAAAGTGAGTTAAGGAGGGGGACCACCTCACACCAAGGACACACAAACTATAAGATATGGGTACCAGGGAGTCCCTGCTCTCCTGCATTCCACGGTCGCCCAGACCCTGAAGCCACTTACATTCTCTGTCCCCTCAGCTTTCTGTCTCCCTCCAGATGATGGGCGCAGACTCCAAGGAGGAAGCAAAGAACCCTCTCCCCCTGCCCCTGGCTCCCTCAAATACAGCTGGTGTTTGGATACCTGCATTTCACCTAAGCTGGAAGCCCAGGCTGAGCGTGCCCTCCATGGTTCCTCACAGAGTACAAGGCACTGAGTCCAGTGAGGGGCAGAAAACTGCATCCAGTGGGCTGGTGTCAATAGGTAGGAGGGATTCAGAGGCCGAGATGAGAAAGGGAATGTTGAGAGGAATGGTGGAGGCTGGGAGAAGGGAGTTCCCACTCCGGCTTGAGGTCAAAAAGAGCTGCCTGGCCAGGGTGTCTGGCCCTTCCACACCTTCCTCCTTTCTCAGAGGAGCATGGAGGGCAGGGGTGGGGGTGGGGGTACTGTTTAAGGCTGGAGTTGAAATGATCCCTGCAGATCCAGCCCCAGGAAGACGACAGAGTGGAGAGAGAGAGTGGAGGTTTCATGGGTAAGTGTTTTCCCTTGCTGGAATTCACACAGGGCCGGGGCACATCACATGCCTCCTGGGTGTGTTGGTTGGGAGTTCTCTCCACCGGGGAGAGATGTGGGCTGCAGCTGGTTTCCGGGAGGACTGCAGCCAGTCCTTGGTCCAGCTTTGCAGAGCCGGTGTGCTTCCAGGACACCCAGCTCCTCCACTCCACCATCCCCAGCACGGAGCTGCAGGCTTTTTCAGGAAGGTGGGACTCCTAGGCTCTTATCTGGGGGACCCCCTTTAGCTCAGGAAGTACCCCCAGTGTGCAGAGAGATGTCCTCTTCGCAGTGTGTCTGTTCGGGCTCTTTCAGCAGCCCCTTGCTACCCCCAATCCTGTGTCTGGCCTCATGGGGCACACCCTGAGGCAGACAGCAAAACTGACAACAGTATCCCTGGGGAATAGAATGCCTGCCCATCCTCCTCCCTTTATACCCGCGTTCAATTTCCGTTGGCATCTAGGAATCTCTTGTCCCTTCTTCCTTGCCTTCTCTCACATCAGGCCCCCTCAGGGAGAGGTATCCTAAGATCCCAGGTTCCTCTTCTGACTGACCCTGGGCTTTAACTTGCTCCATGTGGGAAGGGGAGACTACTCACCAAGCAGCATGGGAGGGCAGTGTCAGGGCTAAGAAAACTTTGGTTGCCTGGCTCTGAGAACTGAATTCTATAGGCCGTGAGCTCTAGCAGATACCCTAGGGACTCAGTTCTGGTGCCCGGCTGGGCTGCATCACCAATGGCAAGGCTATGGGAAAGCTGATGGCCACAGCCCAGTGCATGCTAGCAGACACTCCCGCAGGCTTCCCTCTTGCCTGTGGCGCCCATCTCTTCATCACTTTGACTCGAGCTACTTTTCTGCTCAGAGATTTCCCTGACTGCTCAAATCTGACCGTGCTTTTGAAGTCTTCCATAGTTTAACCTCTATCTAACTTTCTAAAAAGATGACCGTTGTCATCTTGTTACAATTTTATTTCTTTTTATTTATTTGAGAGAGAGATTCCTTCCATCTACCGTTTCACTTCCCAAATACATATAACTGCCATACATATAACTGCCAGGGCTGGGCCAGGCAAAGTGAGACCCTGGAACTCAACCTAGGTCTCCCATATGTGTGATAGGGACCAAAGTACTTGTTGAGTGAAGGACTCTGGATAAGATGCCAGGATTGGCTAACAGAGAAGGTTAGAGTAAGGCAAGGGAGAGGAGACTGTTCGGGCCAGGGCCTGGGGCACCAGCCTCTGTTGAGAGTCCTAGATTCCCACAAGCTATATGACTCACTCCCTGTCTCTGCCTTGCTGTCCTAACATCAAGTCAGTGGAGACCCTTGGCAGCCCAGATGTGTTATAGGTTTTGAACTTTGAAGGGTTATGTAAAAAGAGAGGATCAGGGGGTTGGCATCGTGGCATAGCAGGTGAATTTGATATGATATGATACCAGCATCCCATAGGGACACTCTAGTTTGGAAGCAGCTGCTCTACTTAATATCCAGCTCTCTGCTAATGCCCTGGGGAAAGCAGTGAAGAATGACCCAAGGATTTGGACCCCTGCACCCACCTGACAACTCGGCTGAAGCTCTTGTGGGGCTCACCTCTACAGGGCTTGGAGGACAATAAAATGCCCCATGGACATTTGAAAGCCTGCAGTCAGAGCTCCCTTGCTGGGACTGGGGAACAAAAGGAAGCTGCTGTACAGTTGAGGGTTACTTCCAGGGCAAAAAATGGAATGTCTTGAAGCAGTGAGGATCCTCACTGATGGGGAAAGTTCTTGAAGAGAATTCAAGTCTGTAGACCCAAGAGGACAGCCCGGGAAGACATAGAGCATGCCTTATGTTGATGTGGGACTCATCTAGTTTTTGCATACTGCATTGTTTTATAGAAGGATTTTTTTGAAAAGGCTTAGCAGCATGCCGGGAACCTGGAACCTCTTCCGGGTCTCCCACGCAGGTGCAGGGTCCCAATGCATTGGGTCGTCCTCAACTGCTTTCCCAGGCCACAAGCAGGGAGCTGGAAGTGGAGCCGCGGGGATCAGAACCAGCGCCCACATGGGATCCCAGGGGGTTCAAAGCGAGGACTTTAGCCGCTAGGCCACGCTGCCGGGCCCAAGAACCGGTACCTTTATGGGTTTCTAGCATTACAGATAGAGAATTAGCATGATATGCCACTGTACTAGTCCCTGAAATATATTTACTTTTTATGGTGAAAGGTAAGAGAGTAAGTATCTCTCTTTCTCTCATATTCTTTCCTTCATTTGCATTTTTTGCAATATCGTTTTCATATTTTATATATAGTATGGTTTTTAATGAATAGGTGTTGTTTTTATTTACTTTACTCAAGAGGCTGAGAGCTCTTGCTTCCTGGTACGCTCCCCAAATGCCCACAAAGGTCAGAAACAGGACCAGTTGCAATCTAGGTCTCCCATATGGGTGACAGGTACCCAAGTAGACCCATCAGAAGGTGATAGGCTAGGTTAGCTTTATTTATTTATTTAAAAGATTTATTTATTTTTATTGCAAAGCCAGATATACAGAGGAGGAGAGACAGAGAGGAAGATCTTCTGTCCGATGATTCACTCCCCAAGTGAGCGCAACGGGTGGTGCTGTGCCAATCCGAAGCCAGGAGCCAGGAACTTCCTCCAGGTCTCTTACACGGGTGCAGGGTCCCAAGGCTTTGGGCTGTCCTCGACTGCTTTCCCAGGCCATAAGCAGGGAGTTGGATGGGAAGTGGAGCTGTGGGGGATTAGAACCAGCGCCCATATGGGATCCCAGTGTGTTCAAGGCGAGGACTTATAGCCACTAGGCCACCGTGCGGGCCCTAGCTTTATTTATTGTAATGCTTATGTATATTAATCTACTTGAAAGGTAGAGCGCCAGGAAGAGAGAGAGAATCCTCATTCTAAAATTTATTCTCTCTGATGCAACAGCCAAGCCTGGATTAGGCAGAAACCAGGAGCCTTCATGTGGATCTTCCAGGTGGCTGACTGGAGTCCAATCCTTTGAGCCGTCATCAGCTCACTGCCTTCCCAGGATGCATCAGCAAGAAGCTGGATCAGAAGCAGAGAAACCAGAACTCCACAGGTACTCTGACATGCAGTGGTCCAACCTGCTGTGCCACAACACCATAGCCCATTTTCATACCTTTTTTTAAAACCCTTTTAAAGATTTATTTGTTTGAAAGGGTTCATTACAGAGAGATTTCTCCACAGGTTCATGGTTAACATCCCAAACAGTGGCAACAGATGGGGCTGGCCTCCTCCATGGGTGTGGGGGCTCAAGGACTTGGGTCATCTTTTGTTTCTTTCCTAGATACATTAGCAGGCAGCTGGATAAGAAGCAGAACAGCCAGAACTCAAACTGGCACCATATGGGATGCCATTATCACAGGCTACAGCTTAAGTTCCTGTGCCTCCATGTCAGCCCCTATGCCTCTCTCTTTTTTTTTTTTAATTGGAAAGTCAGATACATAGAGAGGAGGAGAGAAAGAGAGAAAGATCTTCCATCCGCTGATTCACTCCCCAGGTGACCGCAACGACCTGTACTATGCCGATCCGAAGCCAGAATCCAAGAACTTCTTCCAGGTCTCCCACGTGGGTGCAGAGTCCTAAGGCTTTAGGCTGTCCTCGACTGCTTTCCCAGGCCACAAGCAGGGAGGTAGATGGGAAGTGGAGCTGTGGGGAATAGAACCAGCATCCATATGGGATCCCAGTGTGTTCAAGGCGAGGACTTTTAGCCGCTAGGCCACCGCCGCCGGGCCCATCCCCTATGCTTCTTATAAATGAAGAAACAGACTTAAGAGTGCAAAATTGAAATTAAAACGGAGTGAACATGGCTCATTGCTAACTGCAACACTTCTCCCTTTTGTAACTCCTGCTCTGCTTGCTTGGCTATGAGACGGTATGAGAATGTCTGGGTAGGCTGGCAGACTAAGCCTCCTCTGTACCCTTCAACACTGATGGTTCCCAGTTCCCAGGGATTCAGGTCCGAGTCTGGTTAGCTCACGGACGTTGCCAAGGCCTCAGCCTGGTTATCTGGATTGCCAGACCGGAAGGGAGATGGGCACAGGCTGCCCAGCTGAGATAGGCAGGGAACACGCAGCACTTTTTCTCCTGCTACACTATGCAAGCCATTGTCAACTGTCCCTATGAAAGCTCTGTAAATGTGCTGTTTGGGGCTGTACTCTGGTACGGGTGTTGGTCCTGGTCGGTCGGTTGCCTTGCCTCTCATTGTAATTATAGTTTGTTGTGACTATCACTGGTGTAACATTCTGTTTTAGCAATTGAGTGCAACATTTGGAGCCTAATGTGACATGACCAGAAAATGTCCCAGCAGCCATAAATGTAGGCCTCGTGTGTCATGCCTGCCACACTTCGATTGATCCTGTGCCCTGAGGCTGGGGCCAGGGTCACAGGACCGGCAAGGCGAGAAGAGAATGTGAGTTGCACATCGAGGGAGCTAAGCCCAGCCATGAGGATGCCTCCTTTCTCCCTATTCCCCACCTTTCTGCTCCCCAGGATGCACGGGGGACAGCACCCATTGCCAAACAACAACTACCTTGCAGTCTACATCTATCTCACTTTTATTTACACACTGTGGAGAATCGAAACATCAGATTGGAAAGACTCGGGTTAGAGAAGAAATAAAAGTACCACCCTGCAGGGCTGGGCTCTTGTCGGGGAGGGGGAGAAGCTAGGGAGAAAGCAACTGAGGGAACAAAGGGTCCAGGCCTTGCTTCTTCTTAAACCCATCTGGAGAGAACAAGAAACATAACATCTAGAAACGTCTTCGAGCCCTCTGGCCAGAAGTGTGAGAGCAATCAAGGAAGTGCAGGTGTTGGGACAGGGCGCAGTAAAGGCAAAGGGTTAAAGACGCGTGAAGCACGAAGCAGGCTCGGCTGCGGGAGCGCTGGTGAGGCTGCGATAGAAGGCGCATGTAAGCTTGCTGGCTCCGGGGCGCTCAGTTCAGCCCTTTCCTCTTGGAGCGAAGACGACGTAGCCCCTGGGCTTCCCCCTCTGGGACACCGTCGCCGCTCCCGCCACTGTCTCCGCTGGCGGGGCGACGCACCACGCGCCTCTCCACGTGGTACTCGGGTTCGAGGACGCGCGGCAACCCCTGCAGCAGGAACTCGCCATGGCGGTAAGTGACGCGCGCGTCGGTGCGTGGGTACGTGCCGTACACGCGGCGCAGCTCGCGGCGCACGAAGTCGGGCAGGTGGAGGCGCCGGCCCAGCGCTCGCTCGACGCGGCCCCAGCGCAGCTCCACCTGGAGGCTGCTGCCCTCGGGCCACGGCGCCCAGCTCTCCGTAGCCTCTGGCTCTGTCTGCAGTGAAGGCCCCAGAGCTCCGGCGGGCGGCGGGGGTAGGGCCGCGGCGTAGGCGGGCGGGAAGACCCACCAGGGCGGCACGGCGACGGCGGTGGAGCCATAGAAATAGTGGTATTCACGAGGGGCCGGCCACTCGCCCGCGCCCAGACTGCTGGGCCGGCTGCAGAAGTTGTGCGCCTGGATCGGGGGCAGCAGCAGAGGGACGGGCAGGCACGTGTAGGTGCGGGGCTGCGGCAAAGGCCAGCCGCCCTCTCCGGGCGGTGGGCTGCACCAGTATGAGTGCATGGCCTGAGAGTCTGAGACTCGAGCGTTGGGCGTTTTCCTCGGGACGTCAGCCTGGTTCAGCCTGTGGCAGAGGGTGCTTTGTTAGCAGCATACTTTTCCAGGGCTGCTAACCTAGGGCTCTGGGGCGTGGTTTTGCTGAATTTGACCTATTTCGGGTGCAGTTCCCCACCTCGAAGCCCGCACCTCAGGCTTCCACCAGGAAGTAAGGACCCTAGCCCTTTTCAAGTCCCCAGCCCCCACTCACTTGTCTCCTTCAGCCTGGAGGAGCTGGGCCCCCAGCATGTGGGGGTCTGCACGTTTCTCCACCACTTTGTGTCTGTCCTGTAACTGCTCTCCATGCTGGTCTCAGCCACACCTCTGTTACCAGGCAGAGGCAAACACCTCGACCTGGCCTGGGGCCAGCCAGGTTGTGTTTACAAACTTGAGTGAGCCTGCCGGCTGTGGTGGCTCCAGTTTAAAAGGCAGAGGCCTGAGCTCAGGGATGTCTTCCCAGCCCACACTTCTAGCTTCTGTGGACAGGCTGAGTCTGGTAGCATTGGAGTGTTATCAATCAGGTTGCTTATGTACCTCTCCAAGTTTCTATGAACCGTAGCAAGGAGGTCCTAATATCCTCGCTTTTACATCACATTAAGCTCTTTGCCTGAGTGGGCACTCATCGCTTTTGCAATGGCTGTGGCTTATGTAGGATAACTTGCCCAAACTCACACAGCCGGTGGTGGTAAGGGCAAAACCCGGTCCCATTTCTGTCCTAAGGCTCATCACAATATTCATTTTATCGCGTCATCCATACTGGAACTTCTTTCGGACTAAACTAGTTATTCCTGGAAGGATACACAGACACTTAATTTGTACTAGTTATATGATGCACACAGTGATGTTCTCATATACCTGGTAAGAAACTAGGAGCCACTTTGCTAGGACCGCAGAGCCTGTGAGCACAGTGAGGTTTGAAGCTGTCAACTGATGACAAAGCTCAGAAGACACTAAGTAGAGTCAGATAACTTCCTATAGTTAGGTTGGTCCCTATGAGCTCTGGCCCTCTCTAGTTAGGGTTCACAACCCCCCACCTACTGCTTCTCCAGTGGGGAGAGTGGTAAACGCACAATTAAAACTGATCCCTGGGTCCCGGCATGATAGCCTAGTGGCTAAATCGTCACCTTGCACGCGCTGGGATACCATGTGGGCACTGGTTTATGTCCCAGCTTCTCCACTTCCCATCCAGCTCCCTGCTTGTGGCCTGGAAAAGCAGTAGAGGATGGTCCAAAGCCTTGGGACACTGTGCCTGTGTGGGAGACCTGGAAGAAGCTCCTGGCTCCTGGCTTCGGATCAGCTGAGTTCCGGTTGTTGCTGCCTCTTGGGAGGTGATCCAGAAGGTGGGAGATCTTTGTCTTTCCTTCTGTATATTTGTCTTTCCATTAAAAATAGAATAATTTTTTTTTGATGATCCCTGGCAGCTGCCTTGTGACTTAGTAAGTTAAGCTGCCACTTGGGATGCTGACACCTGATGTCAGTGTCAGTTTGAGTCCTGGCTGCCCAACTTCCCATCCAGCTCCTTACAAATGCTCCTGGAAAAGCAGCGGAAGATGGCCCACGTGGAAGGCCGGATGGAGTTCTTGTATCCTAATGTTAGCCTGGCCCATTCTGAGCTATAGAAGCCATTTATAGAGTGAAGCAGATGATGGAAAACCTCTTTAATGCTCTAATTTTAAAGTAATTAAAAAAAATACCTGGTATCTTCTTCCAGTTGCAGGGCTACCAGGCGGTCACTTTTTCCTTCTCCTTCTTCTGCCAGCTCAAGCAGAACAACCAGGATATCCCAGAGATGCTCCTTGGTTCTCAGGGATCCCTGAAAACCCTGCTACCCTCTGTGAAGGCCTCCGGTACTCACCTGTCACATCCCTTGCCCCTCCCCCGCTGGGCCTCTGCAGTGTCCTGTGGAGGGCAGCTGCTGGGGCTGGGCACCTGAGGAAGAGAAGGGACGTAGCCAGAGTTCTACTTTGGAATCCACTTGCCATTGCCTATGCACAGCTCCAAGAGGGAGCCGGCCAATCTGAGGACTGGGCACAAACTACAGTGGCCTTTATTAGGGATCTATGTTATAGTAAATGGAAGAACACTCCCACACCTTCAACCCCATCCCCCAATCAAAGATTTGGGGCCTGCATTGTCGGATAGCAGTTAAAGCTACTGCCTCGGATGCTGATAGTCCATATGAGCACTGGTTCAAGCTCCCTGCTACTGTGCCAAGGAATGCACTGGAAAATGGCTCAAGTGCTTGGATATCTATTCATGTGGGGGACCTAGAAGAAGCTCCTGGTTCCCAGCTTCCACCTGGCCCAACTCTAAGCATTGCAGCTATTTGGAGAGTGAATCAATGGATGGGAGATTTCTCTGTGTGCTGTTCAAATAAAAAATTAACAAGAAATTAATTTTTTAAAGATTTATTTTGTTTATTGGAAAGTCAGAATTATAGAGAAGAGAGACAGAGAGGAAGATCTTCTGTCCGATGATTCACTCCCCAAGTGGCTGCTACAGCCAGAGCCGAGCCAGTCTGAAGCCAGGAGCCAGGAGCTTCTTCCTGGTCTCCCACGTGGTGCAGAGTCCCAAGACTTTGGGCCGTCCTCAACTGCTTTCCCAGGCCACAGACAGGGAGCTGGATGGGAAGTGGAGAAGCTGGGACACAAACTGGCACTCATGGGATCCTGGCATGTGCAAGGCAAGGATTTTAGCCATTAGGCTACTGCACTGGGCCCATAAATCTTTTAAAAATGTCCCTAATTTTGTTACTGAAAGCCTGTGAACCTGTTATATGGTAAAGGAGAATTAAGATTGTATTCAACCTGTTGATTATGACCTCAAAAAGATTGTTCTAGTTATTTGGTGGCCCAGTGGTCCTCCTATGTGCAAATAATTCTATGAGTGATGAGCTGTGATAGGTGTTGGCCAGCTGTTCCTGGCTTCCAAGATGGAAGGGGTCATGGGCAACCAGGCAAGAAACAGATTCTCCCCTAGGGCCCCTGGAACTGTGCAGCAATGAATTTGTGTTGCCTTAAGCCTCTGAATGTGTGGTGATGATAGCAGCATTGATGGGAAATGAAGACACCTTCATTTCATTAGCTTGTTCCTTAAAATCCCAGCCCCTGAGTGGTATCCAAGGACACTCACCGGCCTTCCTCACTTCAGCCTGGAGTTCAGTAATGGGCTTCATGGAACTGGCTACATTTATCATCTGGTTCCACTCTCCCAGGACAATCTGGGCACTCCTGGGTGTGGAGTGGCATACTCAAGTCAGCCCAGGAAGATGAGGAGTCTGATTTTAATTTTGGACCCTTGCTGAAGACCTCTGCTGATCGTGGGAGGTCCTGGGTATTGTAGGACATCAGGGAGTCCCAGGTCGCGCCACTTCCCCCTCCATGTCTGCCTCAACTGTACATCCAGTCAGATCGCAAGACTGGAGAGAAGGTACTGAGAAATCTTCATTCTAATTACCGAGCAAGCATATGCACGAAGGAAAGAGGGTGCCCAGGAAAACCTGAGTTTGAGTTGCAATGAGGTAGAGCCTTCGTGGAGGTGACAGAGCAGGGGAGCTCGTCAGTCACCCGGGCAACGTGCTTTGTCTTCACCAGTGACCACTTTCTCTTTTTGGTGTCTAAGGGCAAGAGCCCAAGACAAACATGGCGGTGGCAGCCTCAGGCGCGGTCACCTGCCGGAGATGCGCGGGAGCCGTACGGAGCCAATCGTGGGGAGGGGCGGAGGGGGAAGGCTGGGAAAGCCCGGAGCCAGCGTTAGCGCAGGCGCGCTGGCTCGCACCTGGCTCCAAGCAGTCCTGGGATTAGGCTCCGTCTGTCCCGATAGCGGTGAGAGGCTGGCCGCGGCGGGTGGGGGTCGATCTGACACGAACGTTTCCGTTCTGGCGGCTGTGGAGCCGGCTGTGGAGCCGGCTGGGGCGGTCCTTCAGGTGAAGAGCTTGTGGATTGGTAGAGTTCTGGTGTTAGAATAGGAGAAGCTGGGGCCAGGGGCCAGGGTGGTACCTCTGCAGAGGGGGTTGGGTGGGGCAAGGGGCGGAGAGGGGCTCCGTGGCAAGGGGATGCAATGAACCTGGGGGACAAGGATCCCGGGATGCAGTGGGTCAAGTCGGGTTCCCTTGCTTAATACAATGGCTCTCAGTCAGGTGGTGTAAGAAAACCACTTGGAGAGTTTGTATTTATTTTTATTTTTCATGATACAGTTCCATAGGCTCAGGGATTTCCCCTTCCATCCTCCACTTGGGGGAGCTAAGGAGAAGAAGAAAAAGTAAAAACCTGGGTGTTGGGTCCGCTTGATATTCCAGTTTGAGGTCTGAGGTGAAGGCTGGTGTGGAAGGGATGGTAATCCACCACACCAGTGTTGATCTTATACTCCGCAGGGGCTTGGAAGGGGCTGGTGGACCTGGAGGGACGCTGCTAACCTTCGCTGCCATTGTCACCCACGGAATGGGGAGAGAGGAGTCCCATCCCCTGTTTCTAGCCTGGGCAGCAGGAAGAGGATGGGCCTGTAGGTATTTGGGATGCAGGGTATTGCACCCTCTCTCCAGGGCCAAGCAGCGGGCACAGTGAACAATTCACAGGTCAGTTGCTGGTTGAGAAAAGGACATGGGTGGTAATATTTGCTTGGGTGTTAGGCCTTTCTGTGCCATTTGTTTATTTGATACCCCTGAGGTCAAGCAGAGCCTGGCTTGGTTTCTGTTTCACAGGTATAGGCATCAGCTGATAGTTGGTTTGGGGTGCTTTGCAGACCTGCGTTGGGGTTCCTAGCACCACATTGCGCCCAGGAGGTTTTTCCCCTACCCTAATCACTCCTCATCCAGGCTTTAGTCCCACTGGAGGGCATCAGGAACAAATGCCCAGCCTCTTGATGCCCTTTGCTCCGGGGTCCCAGTGTGCTGTTGGCGTTCTCAGTGTCATTGATTGGGTCAGAGGCCAGAGAGGAGGGGCGGCCATCTTCATTGATTCCAAGCTCCCTGTCCCAGGCATCTGGTTGGGTGCAGGAGGCAGTGGGACACAAGGTGGAGGGTTCTGTCCAAACAGCCCTCACTCCCCTCTCAGCTGTGGGCTGCCTGCCACTTGCCATCTGGGCCGAATCTTGTGTTGGGTGTAACACTCCTGTCCCTGGCGCTTCCCTGACTCCCTGCTCTGCGCTCTGCCCATGCTGCTTCGGCTTCGATGGGTTCAGAACTGTACCCATGGTGCTATTCTCCATTCTTCTGGGCTACCTGTTGCCTTGCAGTCTTTACACGATTTCCTCAGAGGAGCACATGATACTTCCAGGCTGCTTCTGCCCCTGCCCCAGCTGTGAAACAGAGCACAGCTGCGGCAGAGCAGGGCCTACTGATGGTCATTTCCTGCAACTGGGGCTAGGGCTGCCCTGCTGGCCGAAGGAGTGAGTTGGCCCAGAAGGCTTTCATTGAGCAGTCGCTGGATGGTGAGGGAGCCAGGGGGAGGCAAGTGCAGGGGTCAGGGAGGGCATTTACTGAGTCAATGGACCAGAAAGGGAGGGTAAGGAAAGCATTTGGGTGCCTGATCCGGGAGCTACGGATAGGAAAGGGGGGAACACCTAATTGGTGCATTTAGGAATCTATGATGCTGATTGGATGAGGGGAGTTGCACAAGGGGAAGTGAGAAATCCTAAAATTTCTGGTCAAGCCTGTTTTGAATCTTGGCTGCAGCACCTAAGAGCTCTTTGGCGTTGAGTCAGGTGTTTTAACCTTTGGGGCATTGGCAACTTCGTTTGTGCCAGTGGAAGGAGAAACAGGACCTGTAAAGCTCATCATGAGGCTTAGAAACGTCAGACAGCACCTCCTTGCCAGGCAAGTGGGAAGGAGCTGTGTGTTGGTGAGGACACCAATGTGGAGGTGGTTAAGCTGGAGTATGAGGCAAGGCTGGGATATTGGGACTAAGCAGAAGTTACCCCAGTATTTTGCCAAAGCCAAGGGACACTCCCATCCACTGAAAGAGGCTAGGATCTTTCAGGCAGCAAAGGAAGAGACCATTTCAGCTGTGCGTCTGGCAGTGTGATCATGGACTGACATTGGAAGATCATGAGACCTCGTTTCAGAGGCGTGAAAAAACAAAACCAGCTGCTGTTTATTGAGGATTGCCCTGTCATACGCCCTGCTTGGTGCCTTTCATTCCTTTTGCCTTTCAGCAATGTCTACCCTCCCCCCGCCATCTGAGAGGTTGGCACTGACATCCCCACTTTGTAGGCAAGAGATTGGGGCTCAGAGGGAGGGAGTGGCTGATCGGACCACCAACTGGACCGTACTGAAGGGGGCCTCCCGCAGGCTCTTGTGCAAGGAGCCCAGGGGGTAGGGTGGAGCTGGTGTGTTCCTGGTAGGATAGTCTGAATCGGACCCTGTGTGCCTTTCCCCTGGCTGCTGGCCAGTCCAGCAAGTCATGGGACAGGTGCCTTTGTCTCTATTGTGGGTCTGCAGTTGGGGGGCTGGCCTTGATGTTCCCACCATTCTATGTGGCCCTGCTCCCCTGAACCCGTCTTCTCACCCCTTTCTCTGGGGAAAGGGCCTGGTTACCATGTATTCTTTGCTCCTACCCTTTCCTCTGTTACAAGTGAGACCAAGAAAAAGCCAGTTTCTGAGATGCTTTTGTGTGATAGGCACTGTGGTCCTGGTTTCCTGGGCCCTCATCCTTCCAGCACCCCAGGCGTCATTACCTTGTTTTATAGTCGTGGAAACCAAGGGTTGGGGACTTGCTTAACGTTGCACTCTGCATAGAAGTGGAGTTAAGATTTGAGATGAGAGACAGAGAGATCTCCATCTGCTGGTTCACTTCCCAAATGACCACATTGGCCAGATCTGGGCTGGTCTGACGCCAGGAATCCAGGAGCTTCCTGTGAGGCTTCCACGTGGGTATAGAGGTCTAAGCACTTGGGCCTTCTCTGCCGATGTCCTAGGCACATTAGCAGGGTGCTGGATCAGAAGCAGAGCAGCCAGGACTCGAACCAGCACCCACATGGGATGCTGGCATTGCAGGTAGCGGCTTTACCCACTATACCACAGCACTGGCCATGCAGTTGGGATTCGAACCAGATCCTTATATTGGTGAAAGTCACACCTTTCACCTCGCCTTACCCTTTGAGGTGAAGGCGGGAGGACCCTGTGTGCCATGGGCTTGATCTTCTCCAGCACCAAGGACAGGGCTGGACTGAACGGAGTAGGGCCCAGTAGGGGGTCTCTGGGCTTTGGAAAGCTTTGGAGTTGAGGCAAGGGAGTTGTGAGAGGCCCTAGGGAGGCAGACGCTGAGCTGGGTTGGGGACAATGATGGAGGTGGATCTTATGCTCCAAAGCCCCTTTAGAGGCATCTCCCTGAATACTCTCCAAATGAGCCCATTGGCCCCAGGTGGGGACCAGACCCTCTCTGGTGGGGGGTCTGAGAGGCTCAGTTACCATCCTCTCTAAAGCTTTGCTGTCCCCCATACTTGATGCTGTAGAGTGTTTCTGAGTATTTGCTCCTTTGCTCTCACAATGCCCTGATGACACAGGCGTGGGGTGGGCAGGCAGATGGCTCCAGATAACACAGGTAATCTGGAAGTGGAGTCAGGGCTTGAAAGGCCTCCAGTTGTATCTTGGCCCTGTGTCACTGGGCAGAGCAGTGCGCAGGCAGCTGAGGGCTAGGAGTGAGTTCATCTCTATTGTGTTGGTATCCCAGGTGTGCTGCGCCACCTGGGAACACTGCCCGGACTGGACACCATGAATATAGGCAGTTTATTATATGTCAGTTATACCTCAGTGGAGCTCCCAGGAGAAGAATGGAAAACGTTTCCTTCAGGGGCCTGAGAGAGGGGCCTCCTGACTGTCCTCCAGCCTTGCTGGGATCCTTGCAGCCAGCTATGAGAGCCTCCCAGGCTTCCAGGCCACTTCCCAGCCCTTTCTCTCTCACTCCCCGCCCCCCCTTTCCCAGCCTGCCAACCCTGACCCCAGTGAACATAGCATTTGAGGTAGAATGCATAGGTGTCCCTGATCAGTCTGATCCTCCCTGAGTCTCAGCAGTGGCTCCACCGAACTCCCTGAACTCCCAGCTCCTGCCCTGGGAAGTCCACAGGCAGGTTGGGGTGGGAGGCAGGCGTGACTTCTGGCACTGGGTGCAAATGGCTGCCTGGATGCTGTGGCAGCTCCTGAAAAAAGGGACGATGCCTGTGGGACTGGTGCATTTGCTGAGGGGTAGAGGGGTAAGCAAGAATAAAGGCCTAGCACCAGGAGGGAGAGGGTGGGCCTGGGGGGAAAGGCCAGCCTGGGTACCAGGCAATGAACCCACATTGGGCTGTGGGGCAGGCACAGGTCCTGTAACCAAGTGGCCTCCCCATGTGGGGTGTGACTGGGATGAGTGAGGGCAGGCAGGCTGGAACTCTGGCTCCCAGCCCGTGCTTCCCCAGGCTGTCCTAATGGACGGCCACTGTGGAGGAGCAAGCTTCCTGCTTCCAGGTTGGTCTGGAAGGTTGAAGGCTTCCTCCCATCAAAGTGTTTTCAGGGTGGGGTTCCCTGTGGGGATCTGAGGGAAGAATCCTTGACCATGGTGGACAATGCCACGTGCTGGGCCTCGGAGCTGCGCCCCCCAGGTTTGTGTCTTTGTTCTTAAGGGGCTGGCTTTTCCCCGGGTCCACGTCACTCGCTCCTTCTAAGCACATTTCAGCTTGCTTCAGTGTAGCGTGGTCTCAGCTTGATTTGTTTACATCTTTAAGACCCTTTCCAAATATGGTCACACTCACAGGTTGTGAGGCAAGGAAGGGGGGCAGTAATGACTTGTCATCTGGGGTAAAAACTAGCATAGGGAGTTTGCAAGAAGGGAGCTGCTGGGGCTCAGATACAGGGGGACATTGAGTTTTTTTTTGCCAAGAAAAGCAGGTTTGGGTATGAGAAGACTCCAGGTTGGGTTGTTTAAAGAGCTGGCTGCCTCTCTGTCACCTGGACACAGAGCTCCAGAAGCCTGCTTGCTTTGCCAGCTCCCCACACTCAGGTAATGAGTGTGCCTCTTTGAGAAGTTCAGCTTGAAGCCCTAGTAATAGCCCAGCCCTGGTTTGTGTCGGTGACTTATCCCTGCAGAGCTGGCTCTCCCTTATTCTCTTTCTTCAACCCTTTGCCTCCCCCCAATGGTGCCAGGGACTGTGTGTGTCTGGGGCTCACTAAGCCAGCCCGTTGCCTTGCTTGTGGGCCAGCTCCCTGCTGTTTGTAGGGTTTGTAGGTGTTGCCGTCGCCCAGCAGCGGCAAAACTAAAAAGATGGGGCATGCTCTTGAGGGTCCGGGAAAAGCCGGAACCACAACTGGACCCTTCACTGCCAAAAGCGGCTGCGTTTAAATCCTTCTCTCCGCTGCTCCTGCCCCAGTCTCTCCGTACTGCTTTTACTGCTTCTGTCTGTATCCCTCTTTTCCGCCACCCTTTTTCCCGCCCGTCCTTCTTCTCCCTTGTCCCGTCTTTCTTTGTCCATCTCCTGTCGTCTGTCCGTCGGTCCGTCTGTCTGTTGTCTGTTGTCCCAGTCCATCCGTTGTCGTTTGTCTGGCTTTTACTGGCTACTTTTATATCGTTCTCCACCAATCACTTCTCCCCGTGGGTCCACTTGGCGCTATGTGATGGGCCAGTAATCACAGCTAGGGCATTAGCCTATCCCTGTGACTTCCTGTTTACCTGCTGGCGAGACCAGCTCCGCCTCCTGGCCCTGGGTCAGCCGCCATCTTGTGACGGCCCCTCCTATTCCAGCTTTCTTATTCTGGGGAGCGGCTTCAGCACCCCACTCCCCACACTTAGGGGCTGGTTCCTTCGAGGTAGGATTTCCAGGTTTAAACTTGACCACATTTTTTCACTCTTTCTACAGAGTAGGAGTCACTCTGGGCTTTCCCCCCCAGTTCCCCAGCAAGGTCTGAGTGCAGGGTTCCCCACCTGAGATCAAGTGGCAGGCAGCCAGGCAGCCTGGGGTCCCAGTGTTGTTCTGCTGTGTGGCGTTGGTCAGTTGGCACCTCTGAGCTTGGGGCCACCCTCCTATAGAAGTGCAATTGTGCTGTTAGCTTGGCTGTGGTGCTGGTACCCATTGACTGTACACACTCTGTGAGATACCTCATTGATTCCTTATGGGCCTCAGCGGAGTTAACCTAGTCAGCCCCTCTTTCCCTTTACCAAAAAAACTACTAAGGACCTTGCATAGGTCACACTTGCAGCACAGTGTACATCCAAGCCCAAGGTTGTCCTGATCAGACCATTACAATCGTACAGTGCAGCTGCCAGAAGGTACTAGGCACCTGGCCCTGGCACACGAAGCCCGGGCCTTGCTGGATGCCTGCCCCTCCCACAGACTTATCAGTTGTCTGAGTTCCTCCCAGCATTGTATCAAGTCCCACGTTGTTCCAGAGGCACCACCTCAGAGGTTCCCAGGCTTAGTTTTCAGTACCCATGCTCTTGGTGGAAGCCCATGTCAAGCCCGGGTTGACGGTAGAGCTGGCTGTGGTCCCTGCTGCTAACTGCTTGCTTCTTCCCCAGGGACAGGAATGGTGAGCCTGCCCATGGCCATGGGCCACTCTGTGTGCTCCTGGGGCTGAGACCAGGATTGGCAGCCATGGGATGGGGCCAGTCCCAGGCCTGGTTCTTGGGCCTCCCCACGGCTGTGGTCTATGGCTCCCTGGCCCTCTTCATCTCCATCCTGCACAATGTGTTCCTGCTCTACTACGTGGACACCTTTGTCTCAGTGTACAAGATCAACAAAGTGGCCTTCTGGGTTGGAGAGGTAGGGACTGCGCCGGGCGGCAGATCCTCCTGGGGGACCTGGAGCATGCACAGCTGCCTAGCAGATGGCAGGGCTGGGGCACCATGCTGCCTGCTGAGACTCTTGACAAGGAGAGCCGGGGAGCATGCCACTTGGAGTGCGACAAACCAGCCCTTGCAGATGCTGACTTCCATCCCACTGCTCTGTATATTCATGCAAGGGCTCTTTAAAGCATTTGTGGGAAAAACTGCACATGGATATTAACTAATGGGTTAATTAATTCTTCTTTATACACACACACACACATACTCTTCTCTGTATTAGACACTGCATTGAGTTATGCATCAGCTGGATAATGGGACCTTAGGCTGGTAGAAGTTCGACGGGAATGGTGGCTGATTGAGAGTTTTTTAACCAAGGCACTGACATGAGCCAAGGTCAACAGGTGGGTGGGGGCCGGCTTCGAGGGATGGCGACACTCTAGCTTGGGCTAGGGACAAGCTAGAGGGGAGGCTAAGAAGCCCACTGCACCATCTTCCCTCTACCGCAGACGGTGTTTCTCCTCTGGAACAGCCTCAACGACCCACTCTTCGGTTGGCTCAGTGACCGCAAGTTCCTCGGCTCGCAGCCCCGGTTTGTGTCATGGGGACAGCTCCTCACTGGTCCAGTTCCCCCCACTGCTGGCATCCCCCTGCCTGGGTTGAGGGTGGGGTGAAAGGGCAGGCTTGGTCCAGGTTGGTGAAGTGGCTTTGACTAACCCTGGCCTAGCTTGCAGAGGGGTGGGTTTGGGGAGCAGACATGAACTAGGCTTAGCTTGTCTGGCTCCTGGGGCTCCTACATGACCAGCATACGATGCTGCTTCTGGCAGGTCGGAGCCTGTCCCTGCTAGGGCCATTACTGCCTGGGGGTCCTGGGGGGCCAATAGGATGGTGCAATAGGACACAAGAGAGGTCTGCTTCATTGGGTGGGGTACAGTGGAACCACCCTGGTGGGAGCCCTCTACTCCGTCCTCTGTCTCATCTATAGGCCCAGAGGGCAGAGGGCCACAGGACATCTCTCAATAGCCCTCCTCTCTCCGGCAGGTCAGGTGCTGGCTTCTCCTCCAGGGCCGTGGTGCTGACACGGGTTCGTGCCCTGGGCTGGCATGGGCCACTGCTGGCGCTGTCCTTTCTGGCATTGTGGGTACCTTGGGCCCCAGTCGGCCTGCAGTTTTTGCTGTGCCTGTGCCTGTACGATGGCTTCCTGACGCTTGTGGACCTGCAGCATCACGCCTTGCTGGCTGATCTGGCCCTCTCAGCCCACGACCGCACCCACCTCAATTTCTACTGTTCCCTCTTCAGCGCGGCTGGTTCCCTCTCCGTCTTTGCCTCCTACGCCTTCTGGAACAAGGAGGACTTCTCCTCCTTTCGCGCCTTCTGTGTAGTGCTGGCTGCTGGCTCAGGGCTGGGCTTTCTAGGGGCCACACAGCTGTTGAGGCGGCAGGTGGAAGTGGCCAGAAGGGAACCAGGGTGCTTGGGCCTGGCCGTGGATGGCGGGTGAGTGTCCTGCCTTAGCTCTGGGCTCCCACTGGCATTTTCCGAAGTCTGCCTGTCCCACTGGTGTCCTGGCCCAGTCCCAATGGGTCTCACCTCCCTCTGCCCTATAGCCAGTGTGAAGAGGAGCTGCTGGTGGGCACCGAGGAAGTGGGCAGCATCACATTGGGCCAGTACCTTCGGCAGCTGGCACGCCACCAAAACTTCCTGTGGTTCGTGGGCATGGACCTGGTGCAGGTATGGGGATCTGTCCCCGGCTCCCGGGCTGGCCTGGGCCTCTTCCAAGGAACGCTTCCTCAGGAGCTGGGCATTGGGTTCTGGGCCTGATCTGCTACCAAGCAGGAGCATGGCCTGGGTGACCAGGAGGCCTGGACTCCAACTCCAGGGAGTACCTCACTCCCTGGGGGCTCTTAGGTGGGTCTCAGCCCAGGCAGCCTTGACCTCATCCATAAAGATGTGAGGGAGCTGCCCCTTCTGGGCACTTGGGACCATCTCTTTAAAAGCTGCATGCCACACCTCCTGTATAGCCAGTTTTGGAAGCAAATTGCATTTGTAGCATGAAACTTTTTAGAAAGATTTATTTTTATTGGAAAGGCAAATTTGCAGAAAGAGAAAGATCTTCCATCTGGTGGTTCACTCCCCAAATGGCTACAGTGACCAGAACTGAACAGATCCAAAGCCAGGAGCCAAAAGCTTTTTCCAAGGTCTCCCACACGAGTGCAGGGTTCCAAGGCTTTGGGCCATCCTTCACTGCTTTCTGAGGCCTTATGCAGGGAGCTGGGTGGGAAATGGAGCAGCCGGGACTTGAACCAGTGGCCATATGGGATCCTGGCACACTTGAAGGGAGAAGATTATCCAATTGAGCCATTGTGTTGGGCCTATGGTTTCAGTTGAAACTACTGGAAGCTGAAGGAATTACTGTTAAGCATATTTTATGTGCAGGTCCTGGCCAGCAGAGGGATAGCTCAGAAGCTGGGTCCCTCCTGCTACTTGGGAGACTGGAATGAATTCCTAGTTTCTGGGCCAGCCCTGGTCTTTGCTGGCATTTGGGGAGTGAATCAGGCGAGGCAGATATTTCTGCCTCCTAAATTAGAAAGAAAAGAAAAAAAAATCCATTAGCTAAGCAGCAGTAAGGCATGAGGTTTTGGGCTCTGCTGCAAGGCCAGTTCCGTTTCAGGGCCCCTGCTCACTGTGCCTTGTGGGCTTGCAGGTCTTCCACTGCCACTTCAACAGCAACTTCTTCCCCCTGTTCTTGGAACATCTGCTGTCAGATCAAATCTCCCTCTCCACGGGCTCCTTCCTGTTGGGTGAGTGCATGCTCTGGGCAGGATTGGGGGATAAGGAGTCCCTAGCCCAGCTGGGGGCAGGTCCACTTACTTGTTGGCCCTGGGATTCAGGCTGTCAGTTCGTTCTCTCTTTCTCTCCTTCTCTTTTCCAGAAAGAGTGTGGGGCACTGGGCTGTTCTCAGGCGGGTCCTTTTGGTGTTAGTGCCACCCAGAGGCGATGCCAGGCAGTACTGCTTGGAGGCAAGGGCATGGTTCACCCACTGAGAAGTGAGCCCGGACTGGCTCACTGGACTGGCTGTGCTGTGTGGGTTCTTTTTTTTTTTTTTTTTTTTAAAGATTTATTTTATTTTTTATCACAGTCAGATACACAGAGAGGAGGAGAGATAGAGAGGAAGATCTTCCGCCCGATGATTCACTCCCCAAGTGAGCCGCAACGGGCCGGTGCACACCGATCCGAAGCCAGGAACCAGGAACCTCTTCCGGGTCTCCCACGCGAGTACAGGGTCCCAAAGCATTGGGCCATCCTCCACTGCTTTCCCAGGCCACAAGCAGGAAGCTGGATGGGAAGTGGAGCTGCCGGGATTAGAACTGGCGCCCATATCGGATCCCAGTGCGTTCAAGGCGAGGACTTTAGCCACTAGGCCACGCCGCCGGGCCTGTTTGTGGGTTCTTTAATCTCCCTGGACCTCTCTTTCTGAGTTGTAAAGTAAGGATGCTGAATCACTCTAGTTCTGGTTCCTTCCAGGGCTAAAGTGATTTATGCAGCATTTGTACTGTGTTAGGTATTGCACATAAGCTGGAGATGGCTTACAGTGTATGGGAGGATGGCTATGGGCAGCCACCGTGCTGTCCTGGGTAAGGGGCAGACTGCACTTACCTTACCAGCTGCCAGGGTTACAGAATGTGGAACTCTTTGCACAGGCAATCGTCAGTGTTGTACATGTGCAAATTCGGATTCTGATTGTTGTTGAGGCTGTGCAGTGCCCCTGATGTGTTGGGGTCCCTCCTCCCTTTCTCCCAGGCGTCTCCTATGTTGCTCCCCATCTCAACAACCTCTACTTCCTGCCCCTGTGCCGTCGCTGGGGTGTCTATGCCGTGGTGCGAGGACTCTTCCTCCTCAAGCTGGGTCTCAGCCTGCTCATGCTGTTGGCTGGGCCAGACCGCCCTGGCCTGCTGTGTATCTTCATTGCCAGGTATGCCTTTGCCTACCTCTCTTCCTGCACCTCTGTCCTGCACCCTCCGACACTTCTTCTTGCCTGCTCTGTCCACTGGCAGCAACCGTGTCTTCACTGAGGGCACCTGTAAGCTGCTGACCTTGGTGGTCACTGACCTGGTGGATGAAGACCTGGTGTTGAACCACCGCAAGCAGGCGGCTTCAGCTCTTCTCTTTGGCATGGTTGCTCTGGTGACCAAACCAGGCCAGACTTTTGCTCCACTCCTGGGCACCTGGCTGCTCTGCTTCTACACAGGTGAGGGCCTCAGGGGGCAAGCTTAGCTGTGGGAGTGGGCTGTGGTTATCCTGGACCCTCCTTCTCTGAGTAGAACTGGGTCTCAATGCCTCTATTTTATTAATTTGCTTATTCATTCATTCCACACAAAGGTAGCATCCTTGGCAGGCTGTGTTCTCTGGGTACCAGAGAGAATAATGGCCAAGACTGATGAGGTCACGTGCATCTAGCTGGAGTGGGGCAGGTGGGGGTGAGGGCAGAGGACTGGACGGTAAGGAGCCAAGCAATAGCAGCAGTGATGCATGCTGTGGGGTGGGAAGAGGCAAGACGACGTGACAGAAGCTGCTTAGTGTGGGCGAGGAAAGATGGTCCAAGAAGGTGATGCTTGGTGTGAACTGAGTGGCAAGGGTTTGTTCTAGAAAAGATCCCAGCCCATTGCAAGCAGAGGGAGTGGGAATAGTTGGAAGGGAAGAGGGTTTTGTAGAGAAAGGCAGGGTGTGTGTTTAAGGCTTTGTTTTTGGAGCAAAGAAAAGCTTTTAGGAGCGTTATAAGCAGGGAAGTCCCATGTCTGACTTAGTTTTGATGTTTGCTCTGGCTGCTGCATGGGGAACAGACCATAGGAGATAAAGGGTGGGCACAGCAGGGAGGCCACTGAAAGAATGGGCAGAACCCAGGGAGACAGATTAGGGTAGTGGCATATGCCCATGTGCCCTGGAGTCAAGGGCAGTTGAAGATTGAGGGAGATCTTGGGAGACAGGAGAGTCTGGACAGGCATCAGGAGTTGTGCTTTGGGCATGTACGTGCAACCCAATGATGCCACACACACATTGTGGAGGGGAGTGGGATTAGCCACGTGGTTTTTGTGTTCTCTTGCCCTAGGTCATGACCTTTTTGAGCAGTCACTGCTGACCCCTGTGGGGAGTGCCCACCCCTGGCCAGAGCCCCCGGCCCCAGCCCCTGCCCGGGCTCCCACGCTCCGTCAGGGCTGCTTCTACCTGTTGGTGCTGGTGCCCATCACCTGTGCATTGCTGCAGCTCTTCACCTGGTCCCAGTTTACGCTGCATGGGAGACGCCTGCACATGGTCAAGGCCCAGCGCCAACACTTGGCCCAGGCTCAAACCCTGGACATTAAGACAGTGTGAGATGTGCAGCAAGGCCGCCCCAAGGATGATGGAGTGCACAGCCTGAGACAGGTGCCACTGTTGCCTGCTGCATCCTGCTCTTCCACTATCCTCAGGACAGATGGTGGGTGGAGTACCTGACCTGAGCCGGGAGCATGACCAAGGTCTGGGCATCTGCCTGGCCTGGGCCCTGTGCGCTCAGGGACCTGCTTCCCTTGTGGGACAGGAAGAAATAGGGACCCAGAGGGAGTGGCTGCTGGGTGGTGCACACAGGGTAGCCGCGGGGCCCATCCCATTGCCTGGTTGGGGCTGGCCACCGGGCGAGCTCAGGAGCCACTTTTAATACTGCAGCTGCTCTGTAAACTGTTAAGTCCCACCCTTTTGGTGGTTTCTCTGAGAGCTCTCTGTGTCAGCCAGGCTTGTTTGAAGTGTCTTGAAGTGGTGTGCTCCCACTGTTGGCCAGCCTCTCACCCCAGCAGGCCTCTTAAGAACTGCATTTGATGACAGCCAATTAAAGCCAATCATTCCTAGGGTGTGTGCCCGAGAGTGTTTTTCTGAGTCTGAGTGGTGGACTCCCAACTTTAGTGCCTGGAGTACCTGGGGAGAAAGATGCAGGTTGGTAGCACTGTGGGCACTGGGCAGCAACATGACCTCCAGGCCTGGGGCCAGCAGCCCGCAGCCCGTGCATCGTTGCTATGGGTCATGGTAGTCAACGAGGCGGGAGGGCCTCAGCCACAGGAAATACCAGTGTCTCAGGTCTGGTCTCTCAAACCCTGGCTTCTGGGCCCTGGCTACAGAGATTTTGAAATTCTCTGCAGGCGATTTCTTTCTTCCTTTCTTTAATTTTTACTGGAAAGGCAGATTTACAGACAGGAGAGAAAGATCTTCCATCTGTTGATTCACTCTCCCAAATCCAGAACTAGGAGCCAGAATCTTCTTCCAGGTCCCCATGTGGGTATAGGATCCCAAGGCTTTGGGCCATCCTCTGTTGATTTCTCAGGGTACAAGCAAGGAGCTAGATGGGAATTAGAGCAGCTGGGATATAAACCTAGGCCCATGTGGGAACCTGGCACTCAGAAATGAAGGATTATCAAATTGAGCCATCATGCTGGCCCCCTGCAGGTGATTTTTTTTTACACACAGCTGGGATTGAAAACCATTGCTTGAAACACTTGGGATCAGGTAATTTGTTGTGGTTGTGCAGTAGCAACCTTCCCTTGCCCAGCCATGACAACTAACCATGTCTCTAGATACTGCCAAATGTCTGGGGGTAAAACTGACCCAGACTGGAACTCACTGCTATAGAAAGGTACAGTCTGCTTCCATCTCCTGGTTCACTCTCCAAATGCCCGCTAGGACTGGAGCCAGGATCGCAATCAATTCAGGTCTCACATCTATGTGGCATGGCACAACTGCCTCATCCACTGTTGCTGCCTCCCAGGGTCTGCATTGGCATGAAGCTGCAACTGGGAACCAAACCCAGGCACTCTGATGAGTGATGTAGGGTCTTCACCTTTGGGCCATCGGCTTGAGGGTCTGCATAGCAGTTGCAAGTGCGGTGCTAGGCAGCCATTTGGGGCACAGGGGAAGGTGCCCCTTGGGATGTCTCAACTCATTTCAGCTACATGGGATTGAGTCCTGCCTCTGCTTTGGATCCAGCTTCCTAACATGCACCTTGGGAGGCAGCAGGTGGCAGCGGAAGTACTTGAGCCCCCGCCATCCCTGTGGGAAGCTTGAATACCTGCCTCCTGGCTCTGGCTGCAGCCAGTCCTGACTGTTGTAGGCATTTAGAGAGTGAACCAGTGGATGTCATCTCTGCCTTTCAAACAAAAACCAATAAACCAGGCCCGGCGGCATGGCCTAGCAGCTAAAGTCCTCACCTTGAAAGCCCCGGGATCCCATATGGGCACCGGTTCTAATCCCGGCAGCTCCACTTCCCATCCAGCTCCCTGCTTGTGGCCTGGGAAAGCAGTCGAGGATGGCCCAAAGCTTTGGGACCCTGCACCTGCGTGGGAGACCTGGAAGAGGTTCCTGGTCCCGGCATCGGATTGGCGCGTACTGGCCCATTGCGGCTCACTTGGGGAGTAAAACATCGGACGGAAGATCTTCCTTTCTGTCTCTCCTCCTCTCTGTATATCTGGCTTTCCAATTAAAAAAAAAAAAAAAAAAAAAGATGCAGGCTGACCCCAAATAAACTTGGCATTCTGTAAAAAAACAATAAACCTTTTAAAGTGTAGCTTTTAAGGCTATGTTGACTGGGTTCACATCATAGCTAGTAAAGGGTGGAGTTTTCTGAGAAACTGCCTCTTTCTATTAAGGCTCCATCTCTTCAGCAGAAAAATGTGCAATGAGCACACTTGGGATAACTGGAAGAATAAATGGGTTAAGAGCTGTCAGGCACTTGGCATTTCAGACCTGTGGATTTCAGATGGAGAAATGATCAACCAGAATGTCTAGGTGTGCTACATTTTGATGTTTCTTACCTGCAAGTTTTGAGAATTCTGACTTAGGGATGTCCCATCATTTACCTGGAGTCAAGGCCACATGTGGGCTTGGGTGTGTATGCAGGGGTAGGACCCTCAGGCCCTGAAATTAGACTTCCACGTGTTCATCATTTGCTCTGCATCCACCTGACGAGCTGGGACTTGAGCTGTCTGCTGATATCACACCTGCTTGAGGGTACCAGGTCAGGTGGGGCCTGCATTCCTCCCCTTCCCAGCCAGCACTGACCACAAACAGAGGCTCAACTGATGTGTTTATTGGAACAACTTTATTTAAGTACACTGGGCCCCACCAGGCAGCATGGTTTGTGTGAGGCTGTGCGAGGGATGGGCTTGGGCTAAGGGAAGGGAGGTGAGCTGGTTAAGCGCACTGCAGTCCGTGGGGCGCCACATCACTTTCACACACACCTGCTGCTGCAGCCCACATCTGGCAGGGGCCTTTGGTCCTAGGACGGCATGGGAGAGAATACTGCCTAGAAACTGGAATTGAGGACTCTTGGTGTCACGGGTGCCAATGAGGACAGGCTGACCTCAGCTTTGCACCTTCTGGATGGAGAGTCCCTTAGACCACTGCTAGGAGCCAGGCCTTAGTCCATTGGCTCTCAGCTCCCTGGCTGGCCCCTTCCCTCCCTAACTAGACAGGTCCAAAGTCAAGAAGAGCACAAGATGAGCCCAGAGGGGGCCTTCTCACGTCTATAACCTAGCGCCCCTGGTCAGCCAGGGTGGCAGAAGGCAACTTGGTTAATTGCAGCTTTCTTGATGGGACTGCTAATCTCCCTCGTTTGCCAGAAGCCTCTGCCCAAGATTCTTCTACCTCCGATTTCAGAAAACCCTGCCAGCAACCAGCCTGTGGATCCCAGGGCAGCAAGCAATGGAAGAGAGAGAAGAGGCTGATGGGAGTGCTCCAGTCCTGTGGCCTCTGGACACTGTCGGATCGCCGTCACCAGGGAGTGGTGGGGCCTTAGGTTCTAGGCTAGGCGCTGTAAACATCAGTGTGAGCAGGGTTAACTGGGGGCAGGAGGCAACACACTCCCTCTCCAGTGCCCTTGCTGAATAAACACTTCAATAAATAAAACTGAAGATGGCAATGAAACAGGGATGAATGAACAAGTAACAAGCCTTGGTGCCAACGGGCTCCCTCAGCTCTCCCAAGATCCATGGATTGGGCTCTGGAAATGAGTTTGGAGCATGGCTTCTGCAACCAGATTGATAGTGCCTCTGCTCCTGTCCTCAAATGCCCAGTGTAGTCCTGCTGCCCAGATGGGTGTGAGGGCAACGTACTCGCCTGGGCCCAGTGTCTGTAACTGCTCTAGGAGTGTTTTTCCAGCCTTCTGACACCAGACTGCACCACCACCAGACAGAATGCAAGTCCAATGCCACCCTCAGCCATGAGCAAGGGGTGCCCATGGCAGCATGATGGGCAAGGGGACCCTGGGAGTAGGGGTGGGACCAGTCCAGCTGAAGATAGGCAGCAGCAGGGTCTCCCTAGGGTGGTAACCATAGTCCCCCAGAGCCAGGCAAAGGCTCCACTGAGGAAGGGGGTGCGTGGCCAGCACTCTTCCCTGCTGGGGGCCAGTAGTGGTGAAGCCCAGGCCTCAGGCCGTCGCCATCATGGGGAGTTCATTGTCCTTTCTGGGCCCGGGCATCCTTGGGCCACACGGCACTCGTGTTGCGCACACACTCGTACCCACACACGCACACACAGGCAGTTCTTCGCAAACACTCCGACTCAAGAAAGCGAGTTTTAAAGTAGAGTTAACATCAGAGAGGTGAAGATGCTGTCCCATATTAGAAGGTCTTCCTGTGGATGGATCGCGCCCCGTCTTCCTCATACTCCTTCTTAGAAACCCACATCTTCTTAAAGGTGTCCAGGGAGGCAAGGATAGAGCCCCTGAGGTGGAGGGAATTCAAAGACCAGTGAAAAAGAGGCTGGCCGCCCAGTCCCTGGGCTTGCCTCTAGAGGAAAGGGTGACCAGCACCTTTGCCTAAAGTGACACTGATTCCCCAGGAGCTACTCACCCAATCCATGTGGAGTACAGTCTTTCCTGAGGTGCAGATATCTGCAAAGGTGGAGGAAGACATGGACATGACTTGGCCACCCCCCATCCAAGGCAGTTTACACAACAGGCTCCAGACTCTCTTGGCTGGGCTCCTGGAGGCTCCTGTGGCTGGCCTGACATGCAGCGAGGAAGCTGGGGCTATGAGGAGGTGCAGACTGCAGGCAGTCAGCCAGGTCTCTTCCTCACTAAGGTGCCATGGGGCAATGCATGTAGCAGCAAGAAACTCCAAGCCTGCCAACTGCAGCTTCCTGGAAAGCCTATACTTGGAGTCTCAGCCTAGTGCCCAACTCCATCTGGGTACTGAAACTGGAGTGAAGACGGGGCATGTGTGGACTCTCCTCTGGCCAACCTAGTTTTAGGGCCCACGTGTAGTCTGGGAACTACCTGCGACTGCCTGCAGAGTCCTGGGGGCCCAACAGCTGGAGCAGAACCAGAGGAAGACCCCAGCACAGGGGTCAGATCTCCCACCCAGTACCCCCAGGCTCCTACCCTGATCTTCACGTCTTTTGGAGCCAGTTTCTTCACCTCACTCAGTAGCCTGTCACCAAAACCTGAATGGGTAGAAAAGTAGGATTTCAAGTCAATTCTTGGTATCTGGTGTCAGCAGGATCTGGAAGTTTTCCTGGGAAAGGCTCCATAAGCAGAGACCAACCTTTGAACAGGGTAGAACCTCCAGAGAGGACGATGTTGGAGAAAAGTGTGCGCCGCAGGTCCATGTCAGACTTCTGGATGGCAAACACCAGCACTTCGTGGATTCCCTCGCTCTCTTCACCGATCAAGTCTGGCCTGAACAGCAGCTCAGGGGCACGGAATCGAGACGGACCAATCTGCAGGGTGGAGAGCCAGCTTGAAAGGCTGGGGTTGGAGGCCCTGTGCAGTAGCCTAGTGGCTAAAGTCTTCGCCTTGAACACGCCCGGGATCCCATATAGGCATCAGGTCTAATCCCAGCGGCCCCACTTCCCATCCAGCTCCTTGCTTGTGGCCTGGGAAAGCAGTCGAGGACAACCCAAAGCCTTGGGATCCTGCACACACGTGGGAGACCCGGAAGTGGCTCCTGGCTCCTGGCTTTGGATCGGTTCAGTTTCAGCCGTTGCGGCCACTTAAGATCTTCCCCTCTCTCTCTCTCCTCTCTGTATATCTCACTTTTCAATAAAAATAAAATAAGTCTTAAAAAAAGAAAAAAAAAGTGGGATTGGGACCAAAGTCCCTTTAGGGGCTTTGACATTAATACACAGATTCATTCATTTGTTCATAGAAACTTATTTTGTTAGCAGGAATTTCCGGGCGCAGCAACTCTGCAGTTACAGGCACCCACCGCCTAATCCTACCCTGGTCAGGAATGGCATAATTCTGTTCCACACAGCAGCAAGCAAAGGCCCAGCTGACTCCTCTGTGGGAGGACATGGTTAAGGACCGGTCTGGTCCTGGCTCACAGCCCCTCAGCGCATGGTAGGTCTCAGGGGAGGGGCCCAGTCACCTACCTCAATGGTGCTGCCATCGGGCAGGTAGTACTGAGCCTTCTCTGTCTCTAGTGTCTCGTCCTTCTGCGGGTTGATGGACAGGTAGCAAGCTCTCTGTAAGACCAAGCACAACTGTCAGCTGGCAGGGACCTGGCACATACCTGCAGTCCCAGGGGGCCATGTGCTGTGCAGAAACCAGCCACCCTTCAGCGAAGCCCTCAGGCCTGAAGAGCGGCTTCTCAGGTAAGCAACAGGAGGTCTCCATGGGCCTCTGCTGGGCAGCCTCTTGGCTATGTGTCCTTACTGCCCTGGCTTCCTGGTGGGCAGGCTTGGGATCTTGGCTGTCCAGACATTTTGTACTGCTCTAAACAGGTATCTTTCTCCTCCCTCTCTTATAGTTGTGGGTCCTCCTGACCCAGCTCAGAGATTTCTCTAGAATGACAGGTGGCAGGAAGGTTCAGAATGTAAAAGAGCTGCAAGATTTAATTTGTACTGAAAGTATGATCCAGTTGAAGAGATGGAAGCAGTGCCCTTGCCCCCCATAAGATGGCAGCACAGGAACCCTTAGTTTTTCCACACTGTTAAGTCATCATCCTGGATCCCAGCCCATCCTTAGGATGCAGGTAGCACTCACTTCTTTAATGGCCTTGACGATCTCAAATTCTGAGGATGAGTGGAAATCATAGCCCTCCTTACGCAAGTAGAGGCGGAGGAAGCGGGAGACGTCCCGGCCTGCGATGTCAATGCGCATGATAGAGTGCGGCATGGCGAAGCCCTCATAAATGGGAACAGCATGGGTGACTCCATCCCCAGAATCCAGCACCACTCCTGTGGTCCTGCCCGTGGCGTAACTGAAACAGAGAACACAACATTGCTGATCCTACACTCCTCAGCCCTGGAAGAAACCCAGTTCCTCTGGGTCTTTTCAGTGGGCCCAGGTCTAAGGAAGCCCTGGGGTACCTGCAGGAAGGGAGCTGGGCTTCCGCAGGATCCCTCCCTGACCCGAGAAGAGCATGTCTTCTGGCCTCAGGACATGGCCTGGGCCACCTCAGCTGCTTCTGGGACTTGGCCCAAGGGGCAGTTTGAATTCTTCCCACAAGAGGAAATGCCTCATGTACATACCAGGAAGGTGGGAGAAGTCAATGAGTAAAGAAAAATTATAGTATCTTTCACCTCTAAAAACCTCTTTTCCTCCACATGGCCTTTTACATCCATCTTTGGAGCTAACAATACACTCAGCCTCAGGGAGGAGGAACAGTAGGCAGGGAGCCAGCTGCGGGGCAGTGGAACTCGCCAAGCCCTGCTAACACTGTGGCTGCTGCAGCTGGCTTTACTCTGTAGGAATGCAGGCCCAGCAGCACCAGATCCTCTCCGTTTTGCAGTTTGGATTCTGATATGCAGTTTCCCAATTTACAAAATGTTGGCCCACAGCTTCCATCAAGCAGAGCCGCTGTGCAAGTTGGCAGTGTGTGATCTGCAGTAGCCTGATCTGCAGTAGCCAGCAGCAGGACCGGAGTGGCAGGGAGTGAGAACAGGGCTCATGGAGGTGTGTGAGTGCCAGCTCTGTCACAAATTCAGCCCAGCACGCAGCCCACGGTAGGTACCGAATCCACATAGGAACACATACTGGGGCCTTCAGGAAGAATTGCAGGACTGGACTGGGACATGGTCTGGACACCAGCTACGTCTCCTCTTTTGATTTGAACAAAGAAAACTCTGTGTCGAGGTCAGCAAGAGTCATTCTCCTTTTCTGACCATCCCACCATCTTAGGGCCGGGAAGAGGACGACCCATGTGACTCTGAGGCAGCCTCGTTTGTGGTGAAAGACTGCTCGTCCCGCCAGAGCCAGGCCCTGCTCTTACTCACAGGCTGAGCACGGCTTGCATGGAGATGAAAAGAGCCGGCACGTTGAAGGTCTCAAAGAACACTTCGGCAGCTCGCTCCCGGTTTTTCCGTGGGTTTAGTGGTGCCTCAGTCAGGAGCACAGGATGCTGTTGAAGGAGCCCAGAGGGCAAGGAGGGTGAGGCCAGATTTGCCCCTCGTTTGTCTAATTGGTTTGAGAGCCAGGGGACCTATGTGAGCCTCCCTCCAAAAAGAGGCAAGCTGGGCCTATCACCTAGCCTTGCCCAAGGGCCCCTTTAAAGTCTCATTCTTTCCTTGTCTCCATCCCTTCATCCTTCCTTGCCCTCCAGCATTCTCTTATAGGCCGCTGGATCTGATGTGCAAATCCAGTTGTCAAGGTTTTGTTAAATTCTATATTCTACCTTATGATAAAATAGTTGATGACTTTTTTCAAAATAGAAGCTTAAATTTCGATATGGGGACAGGTAAACACCTGACATCATGTGCGACACCCCCACTCCTTATCAGAATGCCTGGGCTGCAGTCCTGGCTTCACTCCCAATTCCATCTTCCCACTAGCGTGCACCCCAGGAAAAAGCAGGGGATGGCTCAAGGACGTGACTTCCTGCCACCCACATGGAAGGCCTGGACAGAGTCCCTGGCTTTGGCCTGGCCTGGCTCAGCCCTAGCTGTTAAAATTGAGTTTTACCTCTTCAGAAATTAGAGGCTCTGAATTCTGAAAGATGGGTTTGAATCCCAGCTCTGTCACCTTAACTCACAAGATGATCTCAGAAATATATACTACGTGGATTTTCTGAATGTCTGTTCCCTTGTTTATAGAGTTAATACTATCTCTCTCTATTTCTTGGGACTAATGTAGAGATTCTATTAGATCAGGTCTGAAAAGCACATCTGGTGCACAGGAAAACCCTAACACCCCTGGCAGCACCACTATCACCCTCCTATCATTCTCATCCTCTCCAGGGGAGGGGCTCTGCCTTGCATAGCCCAGGGGAGTTCGCTGCAAACAGGCCCCTTACCTCCTCCGAGAAAGTCTGCAGCTGGTCCTTCGAATAGACGTATTGCCAGATGCGCTCCATGTCGTTCCAGTCCTTGACAATGCCGTGTTCCATGGGGTAGCGGATCGACAGCAGCCCTCGGTGCTCCTGGGGACAGAGGGCAGGACTTATAGCGACAGCCAGGCCCTGCCCGGGACCCAGCTCTCCCAGGACCACACTGTGAGGCTGAATTCACTTGCAGAACAGCCTCAGCTTCCTATGCCCCTGCCCATGCAATGCGGGCACCTGTTCTCTGGGTTTCTAGACTGCTTGCACTATCCAAGCCCAGGAAGGGCCCCAGGACTCCCACCTCTGGGCTGTAGTGTTGAAGCCAAAGTTGGCAACAATGGTTTTGTTGTTCTGCTCACTGGAGCTGCCCAAGGGCTTTGCCAAAACTGTGTTAATTAACTCATCCTGAGGATATGCCAGCCAGGATCTCCCCTGCACAGGCCTTTGCCAGAAACATAACAAGAGCTGAGCCAGTTCAGTCTGATGACTGGCGGGCAGTAACAGCTATAGAAGGGAAGGCAAGAGTCTTGTTTTCTAGACTGGTCCTCATGCTCCCCAAGCAGGGTTCCGGAGGTTTCTCCACGGACAGAGGCTGCTCCTGGGAGAAATAACCTGGTCAGATCCAGGATGGGAAGGCCCAAAGGGATGCCCTTGCCGGGTGAGTCGGGAGGGCTGCCTGGAAGCCTGCAGCTTCTTTGTTGGGCTAGGATTTTACCTCAGCTTTAGGACCAATGAAGATGTCGCCTTCTAGGGCTCCTGCCATGACCCGAACATGCTTGGGTCTGCCCACGCTAGAAAAAACAGCAGGGAGGACTGTTAGTTTTCACTTCACGACAGAATGTATGGCAGACGTACAGACTTCCTGTGAGTGGATACTGTCACAAAGGATCTTCCTTTTCACACTTTCCTATATTCACAGTTTCTACAATGAACACCTACTGTTTTAACTTATTTGCATATCATTTCGTATTTATATCAGGTTACAAATTATTAAAACAACTTTTAGAGGATTCAATCCTCTGATTGTTCTCTTTGCCCACTGAGTGTGCAGAGCCAGAGGGAAACAGGAAGTGCTCTGTGACCGCTCGGCTCCCACGCTCCCCGGACCTCTAAGAGGAGCTGCAATGGTGCACGCTGCACAGAGTCCCCCTACTCTTCCCTGTTTCAGTTGCTTCTCCTGTGGCCAATTTCTCCAGCTCTGAGAAACTCACTCTCACTAAGACGACAGGTATAGGTCACTGTTAAACCTCATCCCGGGTGATGGAATGTTAAAAGATACATCCAAAGCAATGAGTCACCAATAACAAAAAACAAAGAAACAAAAAACATTCCTGTGACTCCCAAACTGCCTCATGTAGACAACTGGTTCCTCTGCTCACTCAACCCATTTCCTGCCCTTGCTTCTTGCTGCTTTAAGCACCAAGGCCAACTTGAATGGGAATTCCTCCTCCTAAAAAATGGGGACCCCACATCATAACAGCGCTGACAAATCACCCCCAAATCCCATCTAAGCTACAGGGTGACTTACTAGTTTGGAAAGCAGTATTTGGGGATCTGATCACCAGCAAAACCAGCTTTAATGACACCGGATCCCTGGGAAGAGAGGAGAGACAATAGGAGTCAGCACTGACAAATGAGGGAACATGCATAATATGGTTTTATTGTTATTTAGAAAAAACAGATTTCATGTTTGTATAAGATATATAAAACCTCATGGGCCTAGGAAAAGAGATAGACAGAAAGTGGGAACTGGAGGTGGTATGAGAAGGGTTTTCACTATTTACTCAGCACATTACATTTTCTGCAGTCTTTGTTCTATACCAAACATGTCTGTTTTAGGGAATGAAAGATAGTATTAGAGGCAGGTGTTTGGCCTAGCAATTAAGAAACCTAGATCCCATAGCAGAGTGCCTGGGTCTGACGCCCTGCTCTGACTCCTGAATCTAGCTTCCGGATAATGCATGCCCTGGAAGGCAGCAATGACGTGCTGAATAATTGGGTGTCTTCTACCTGCACTGACTGACCACTGCAGGCACCTGTGGAGAGAATCACAGGATGGGAGCTCTTTCTCTCTGATCAAAATTTTGGGAAAAAAATTAATACTAATAAAAGGAAGAAAAAGAAAATCTGGGAAAAAGAAAGTACCTAGAAACAGCTAAGTAACCAGATCAGGAACATAATCAAGGTGACAAAGCCTGTGATTCCTCTGCTATACCACTGTGGAATGATGGCAACCTATCCTTGCCTTGGGGAGTCCCACCCCTCCTTGCCTTGGGGAGTCCCACCCCTCCTTGCCTTGGGGATCCCCATGACAGAGAGCACCTTGAGAAGATTCTGATGGAACACACACTGTCTGGTACTTCCTGCAGGGGCAGAGCATGATGCTGTGTGAGACATTGATTATTCTGGTTCTTTTATTATTGCTTTCTTTTTTATTATTATTTATTATTTAACTTCATTAATTACATTGTATTATGTGACACAGTTACATAGATACTTGGGTTCTCCCCACCCCTCCCCAAACCCTCCCACCATGGTGGATTCCTCCACCTTGTTGCATAACCACAGCTCAAGTTCAGTTGAGATTCCCCCATTGCAAGCGTATACCAAACATAGAGTCCAGCATCTTATTGTCCAGTCAAGTTCAACGGCTTCTTAGGTATACCCTCTCTGCTCTGAAGACAGAGCCAGCAGAGTATCATCCCAGTCAATTGAAAGCTCCAACATACCATCAGCAAAAATTTACATCATTATGGAATTAATTGACATAGTAATGAGTAACCAATATGTTAAAAGTAAATGCGAGTTCCCAGCCACCTTCTGTGACCACCTCACCTATACTTCAATTTTAGTTTATACACAACATATAACATTCAAAACATAACATGTTATACATAACATCATATCATCTTAAATTAAGGCAAACATGTGGTATTTAACCTTTTGGGATTGGCTCATTTCCCTTAGCATTATGGTTTCCAGTTTGGCCCATTTGGCCACAAAGAACTGCATTTTGTTTTTTTTAATAGCTGAGTAGTATTCCATGGAGTAGATGAACCATAGCTTTCTTATCCAATCCTCTGTTGATGGGCATTTTGGTTGCTTCCATGTTTTTGCCATTACTGATTGTGCTGCTATGAGCATAGGAGTGCATGTTGGTTTCTCATAAAACAATTGTTCTGGATATATTCCTAGGATATTATTGCTTTCTTGTGGTCTAATGATGACAAAGAGCAGGCAAGGCCTAAACCTTGTCTGAGAGTAAGAGAGACCCAGTTTTGCTGTTCCGACGCCTTGTCTGCTGGCTACAGTGTCTGTGAAACAACCTGGGCCCTCTGGTACCACCCCGGGCCCAACGCTGTAAATGCTGACTCTAGACACAGACCCAAGCCTGTGCAGGGCAGATACCAAGGCTTGATGCTGCTTGTAGATGGATACCCACTGCTCTCAGTCTTCTTAACTCTTCAACCACCACCCTGACACCCTTACCCACCCACCCTGCTATGGCTGCAGCTGACTGTGTAATAGGAGCAAGTCTTTCCCGGCTGCCTGTTGACCACTTCCTCTTGGGGTGGGGTGTGGTCACTCCTGAGCTCACCCAAGCAGTATATACACCTGAAGGGACCAAGCAACCATGGTAAGCTTTGCACCAAAGGTTTCCCAACAGCACCTGTGGTTCCCTCTCGGTCTGACTCCTGCCCCGCTGCAGGAGAAGGGGAGGTGCCTGGCTGTCCTGATGCCCGCCTTTGGCAAGACAGAATGGGGGAGGAGGGGCCCCACAGGAGTAAGAACTGACTAAGGGAGAGGGAAAGCGCTACAGGGAGAGCAGCCTGTTCTCTAAGGGAGCAGAAACCTCTGCCGACAGAGGAGCAGGCAAACATGAGACAACGTGCAGGGCAGCCAGGGGCCTGGAAAAGGCGCAGTTGGAAACTGAGTTGAAGGAGAAACATCCCACTGCCAAGCAAGGGCTCTGAGATGACGTGCATGGGAGACAGGCAAGGCCTAGCAGCCCAGCACTGCTCGCTGCCTGCACCTGCCTGCACCTGGGGAGGTGCTGCACACTAACTGTACCTCCAGGCAGAGAGTGAAAGGGCCAAGATGAGACCTCTTCAGGGTATTGCTAAGACATGCATTTTCTTAGACATTTAAGAATTTGGTAAAAAAAAAAGTTTTTCAAAATTTATCTGAGAAGCTGATAAAGTTCTCATTTACCAGCTTACTCCTCAAATGCTTGCAGCAGCTGGGACTGGGCTGGCTGAAGTGGGGAGCCAGGAACTCAACCCCGACATCCTGGAGGGTGTCAGGAGTGCAGGGCCATCCCAGCTGCCTCTCAAGGTGGGAGCTGGCAGGAAGCTGGAGTCAGGGGCAGAACAGGCCCTCTGGTTTGTGACGTCAGGTTACACCAGCTGGAGTCTGAGTCAAAGGCGGGTGAAGACCTCTCCTCGGTGTGCTTCCCGGCACAAAGGCAACAAGCCAAGTTCAAATAGTATCAGACATTGACCGCTTTCTTCCTGAAAAATGACTGCGGGCTGGAATTATCCTCTTCCTGTCACCATCACTTGTACCAAGAGGCCACATGCATTTCTGTCTTCTAGTAAAATTTGTGGTTTCAATTGCTGTCCCTTTTCAGTCCAAGTTCTTTGAAGTCAGAGACTTTGTATATCAGCAGTATCATAGATGCTGACTAACTAAAAATCAAGCGCAAACAGTTGGCAGATAAAACCTCAAGTTCGGAACCTGAATGGGCAGTGGGAATGCCAGAGGCCTCGGGCAGAGGCGTGCCACGGAGGCCAAGGCAGTGCTGGGACTAACACACCAGGAAGAACTAGACCCAGCTTGTCTCTGCAACCCTAGGCGAGCCGGCCAGGCTAGGCGAAGAAGCAGTGGGGACGGAGCAGCAGCCTCTTTCTGCCCAAGCCACACCATGAGATCACAGAAAGGGGGACTGTCCATTTCTGGGACAATCTTTACAGCTAGGAGCTGTGAAGCTGGCAAATGAGCTGCCACTCTCAATTATTCACCCTGGCAAAGTCAAGTGAACAAATGCCCTGGAAAGGCTTCTTGGAAAAGTGGTCTCATGAGATATTTGATTTATGAGGCCTCAAGTCCCCTGCAAGACACCCCTGACCACTCTTTGATACAGGCAAATAAACAGCAACTCCCTCAGCAAGGATCTCCCAGCACCCACTGGCTACAGGCCTTGCAGCTTAGGCAAACTGTATCTGAGCACTTTGAGTTCTTCTTGACATTGCTGGTTGACTCCCACTTTACAAGTCAACTCACAGATTATAAGTTGGTATTCATTTTGGCTCAAAGACATTTTGTTTGGCCTAAAAAACCCTTTATTGAGTTAAAAATCCATGTACCATACAATGCACACATTTAAAGTGCATAATTCAATGATTTTTAGTCTATCCACACAGCTGTATGGCTGTTGCCACAATCGAATTTGAAAATTTTTACATCATTCCCAGAGAAACCTTCTCCCCATCAGTGGTTGTTACTCATCGCCCCACCTCTGGGGTCATCCCAGGAGACAGCCACAAATCCACCTGTCTTCGGAGACCATAAAAGACTTTCACACTAACTGCCAATAGTTGAAAATTGGAGACTGCATATAAAATTAAGTATTTCTGATTTCTTTTAAAAAGAGAGGAAACAAACAAACAAACACCAGAGTATCCAGCAACATGGAGCCTATTCTGGCAAGAGGACAACTGGATGAGAACTTGCCCTCTTGTCAGACACGCTCAGCGGCTCGGCGTCCATCTGGTCTTCTCACCCTGAAAGACATGGCTTTCACTTTCACGCCATCCTGTCCCAGCTCTTTGTGATGTAGCTGCATTCCTGCATGGCCTTTGATTTGAGCCAGGTGGTATTTGGCTTTTTTCTTTCTTTTTTTTTTTTTTTAAAGATTTATTCATTTTATTACAGTCAGATATACAGAGAGGAGAGACAGAGAGGAAGATCTTCCGTCCAGTGATTCACTCCCCAAGTGAGTCGCAACGGGCCGGTATGCGCCGATCTGAAGCCGGGAACCAGGAACCTCTTCCGGGTTTCCCACGCGGGTGCAGGGTCCCAAAGCTTTGGGCCGTCCTCGACTGCTTTCCCAGGCCACAAGCAGGGAGCTGGATGGGAAGTGGAGCTGCCGGGATTAGAACCGGTGCCCATGTGGGATCCCGGCGCGTTCAAGGCGAGGACTTTAGCCGCTAAGCCACGCCGCCGGGCCCCTGGTTTTTTTCTTAATAGCACAGTACTTAGCAGGAAGCACATCCTTGTATTCAAAATATACACAATTGGGCCCAGCTCCATAGCCTAGTGGCTAAAGTCCTGAACCTTAAACATACCCAGATACCATAAGGGCACCGGTTCTAATCCCGGCAGCTCCACTTCCCATCCAGCTCCCTGCTTGTGGCCTGAGAAAGCAGGAGAGGATGGCCCAAAGCTTTGGAACCCTGCACCCGTGTGGGAGACCTGGAGGAGGTTCCTGGTTCCCAGCTTCGGATCGGTGCAGCACCGGCCATTGCACTCACTTGGGGAGTGAATCATCGGATGGAAGATCTTCTTCTCTGTCTCTCCCCTTCTCTGTATATCTGACTTTGTAATAAAAATAAATCTTTAAAAAAAAAAATGCTGATCGGGCCCAGCGGCGTGGCCTAGCGGCTAAAGTCCTCGCCTTCAACGCGCTGGGATCCCATGTGGTCGCCGGTTCTAATCCCGGCAGCTCCACTTCCCATCCAGCTCCCTGCTTGTGGCCTGGGAAAGCAGTCAAGGATGGCCCAATGCCTTGGGACCCTGCACCTGTGGGAGACCTGGAGGAAGTTCCTGGTTCCTGGCTTCGGATTGGCGCAGCACCAGCCCATTGCGGCTCACTTGGGGAGTGAATCAGTGGAGGGAAGATCTTCCTCCCTGTCTCTCCTCCTCTCTGTATATCTGACTTTGTAATAAAAATAAATCTTTAAAAAAAAAAATAAATAAACAAAAAAAATGCTGATCAATTACAGGGAAGAATCAGAGCCTTTAAAATTCTGAGCTTCAAAACCTACATAATGTTAAAATAATACCATGTATCAAAAATAAAAAATAGTTGTTATCCTCAAAATGTGTCCTTCCAGCTGGCCTCCTCTTGTATTACTGCAGATGATGGGCCTTCACGAAGGAATTATTTATTTTTTAAAAAACCAGTTACTTTATTACTGTCAATAGTGTGTGGACACACATCTCTCCATGAGCCTCCCCAAGTTCTAATGAGCTGGTGCAGCACCACAGTAGGATAAAAGGAGTGGTTGCACTGTCCACAGAGCAGGAAAGGCTGGGAGCTGATGATGGGGCTCCTCGCCTCTTCTCCCTGTTTGGTCCTCCTTTCTTTGAATTACCCTTTCTTCAGCCCAGAAATAAAACTGCAGCACACATTAATCTACAGAGCTATTAATCAAATGATTTTTTTTCTATTCATATTTCATCTTAAAAGTCTCTAGATATGAAATAGCAAGAACCACATGAGACCCCCAAATCTGAAAATGTGGTTAGATACTCAGCATATCTTAAGGGGAAAATGACATAGGTTCTTCTACTTCATCAAATTATTAGCATATAACTTTAATGTATTACAAATATACAGTTGTCCCTTGGTACTCATGGAGGAAAGGATTCTCAAGGCACAGTATTTGCATATATAATCAGCATAAAAACCTCCCAATATAACTTCATCTTTGCTTATTTATTATCTTTTCTTACTTGAACGAAAAAGAGAGGCAGGAGACAGACAGAGGAAGACTTTCCATCTGCTGGTTCACTCCCCAAATGTCTGAAACAGCAAGGGCTGGGACAGGCCAAAGCCAGGAGCCTGGGACTCCATTTTTGTCTTCCACGTGGGTGCCCCTGGGCTGTCATTTGCTGTCTCCCAGATATGAAACAGCAAGAAGCTGGATGGGAAGTGAAGGTGGGATTCAAGCTAGGCACCTGAAATGGGATGTGGGTGAGCTAACTGCTATGCTAATGCCTACCATTTACTTTAAATCAACTCTAGATTATGTACAATACCAAATTCCAGGAAAATTCTACTGTTATGCTGTACTTTGTGTTATACTGTTTACTGGATAATGACCAGAAGAAAAACATGTACATGTTCAGTTTAGATGTATTTTTCCCCAAGTATTTTCCATCTAAGGTTGGCTGAACGCATGAATATGGGCTCTGCGATAAGGAAGGCTGATTATAGTACGAGACGAGAGCAGGACCTCAGGAGCCTGCTCGCCATTAAAAGCACTGAATGGAGATGGAAATCTTGCCCAACAAGTCAAGAAGCAAAGGGATGGATGGGATGGATGGGCGGCTCCTTGTGCACTGCAGAGGAAAATGGGAAACAGTTTCTACATAATTGTTCTTTTCACAGCTAAGAAAAAGGCCACACAAAGATAGGAAAACTAGTGTTCTCCAAAAATCAGCATCAAAGAGTTCTAGCTAATCCTCTTTGATAACCACCTAGAGAAAGCATCCTTTAATTAGGAATGCTCTCATGGTAGAGATATGTAGTCATTCATCCACTTGCCCACGAATGCAATGAAATAGCATTTATTGGGTACACAGCGGTGCTAGCCTCTGTGCCCTATGCACTGTATTTGGAGGGAGATGAGTAAAAGACTAACTAGGAAACTTAACTTCTTCTTAACAGTCCATCCAGGGAGGTGGGTAAAAGACCAATCAAGGAAAAAAAAAAAAAAAGAAAGGAAAGAAATACCAGCTTTCCCACACTTAAGTCTAGGGAAGGAGACCAAAAAAAAAAAAAAAAAAAAAAAAAAATCCTCTTAAAAATGAGGTGTCTAGGGGTTGGGCATAGGTGCAGCCATGAAGATGCTGTTTGACATGCCTGTATCCCAAATTGGGGCACCTGGGTTGAGTCCTGGCTCCTCTGGTTCCTCTCTGCTTGCCTGCAAATACAGCCCAGGAGGCAGCCGTGCCGGCTCACAGGGACAGAGCCCCAGGTGTAAGCCTGTTCCATCCCTGGCTATTGCAGGCATTGGGAGGAGACATAGGGATAGTAGGGCTCTGTCTCTCTCCCTCCCTTTCACACGTGTCTATTTAAAACGTTGTCTCATTGAGCTCAATCTTGACCTTTCCATTTAGAAGCCATGCCCCTCCTTAGAAAGAAGCTAACAACAACAAGCACCTTTCTCATGGGGAAAAAACAAGGAACATGGAACTAGATCTCCATCTTAGCCTCAGCGCCTGGATTCCTAAACTAGAGGATTCTTCAAGTCCTACTTTCCGGCGTGTACTATCCACCAGCCAGAGGTAAAACTTAAAGGAGATGATGCAAACGAAAGGCCCCTGCAATCGTCCAAGGTTCCAAAACAAGTGTATCCGATAGCTGATGACACAGGCCACTGGGAGTTGGCATCAAACGGAGGGGCCTAGGAAGGTCGCAGCAAAAATCTCAAGCCATCAGGGTGGGATTACATCACAGAAAAGCAGTTGCCTTGCAAATGCCCCTTTTCTCCCCAAAATAAGAGCAGTGTTTAGATTCTTTCCGTTTGTACCGAAGATGCATTTGCATGAGACGAGCTGGCAAAATGAAGGACTTATGGATAAAGCATCGGATTAAGGGTGCTTTCACCGTGTGACCTTGGGTTCACTTTGAAGACCAAATTTCTTCTTAACTGGTTACAGTCTGGATGAGGATCCACCCACCCCAGGTCTGTAACAGCGCCTGGGAAGCTCCAAGTATAAGGCCAATGTTTAGTCATCACCCCTCCCCCGCCCCCAACTAGGCGTTGCGAACGGGAGGGCGCCTCCCTGCTTGCTTTGTCACCCTCCTCTTCTGCTCCATTAACTTGATCATTTGTTATCACAGAAATAACCGAAACCCTTTGGGAGCCAGCTTCTCCGGCCTCACCCACAGAAAGACCACCAAGCCTTCCCACCCGCTCGCAAGCGAGGAAACTTCAGTCTTTTTCCCTAGCCGCAGCAGGACCCCCCACCCTTTGCAGGCCACGCCGCTCGAGTCCCGGAAGCCAATCCCCTCAGCCCTCGTGCGGCGCACCGCCCCTGCAGAGCGAGGGAAACGCCATGGCGGCCGGGAGGAAGGGCAGGCGCGAGAGCCAATAACGGCACAGCGCTGCCCTCATCCGGCAAGGCCCCGAGGCGGGATTAGCAGCGCAGATGGACGGCCGCAGCACCCAGTAGCATCATCGGACACCGGGGGAGAGGCGGGCACCGGGCTCTCGGAGCGGCAAGGCCCCTCGGACCCAAGGGCCCAAGGAGCGGACTCACGCTGTAGCTCTTCCCGTACCCACCGAGAGTCCTCCGTCCCAGGGTGACTGGCCAGCCTCCCCACCTGCAGACTGGGGGTGGGGGAAGGCGAAAAGACGGAGGCGGCGGAGGCTGAACCCCGCCTGACAGGCCGCCGGGCCAGTGACAAAGAGCCGGCGACCCAGGCTGGACACCGGAAAGCCATTGTCTCGGGGAGGAGAGCACACGTCCCTTTAGAAAGAGCAAAGAGGCAACTCACATTGTCGATCACAACAGGCTGGTTGGCGATCACATCGTACGACTCCATGGCACAAGGATCGCTCCTTCCGAGGAAGGAACTGCCAGCCGGGTGCGCCGCGAAAGCCACTGCCGCGCGTGCGCAGACTGACCGCCGGGACTGGGCTGCCAGGGAGCGGCCCGCCCGTTCCTCTGAGAGACTACAACCCCCAGAAGGCCTTTCGCTCGGGACAGCCAGCCAGTCCTTCTGCTCTGGAGTCCCTCTTGGTTTAAGAGACTGGACGTCACTTTTCCGACGCACAGGACCATGGGGTTTGTAGTCTTACGGAATAACGAGCCAGAGTCGCAGGTTGATGGTTATGTTGCATGTCTGGATTTGTAGTCCCTTTGATGGGGCTCGCTATGCATGCTGAGGTATGTAGTCTTTTTTAGTATTTGTGTGTAGCTGGGTTCAGATTGGTCAATAATCGGTGGATGTTTGGGTTTTACGGATCAGACCTACCGCTCCCACCTTCCCTTCTCTTGGACAATATAGGTTGCCATATTTTTTATTTGGGTCTATAAGACATCACCAGACACCTCCCCTAGTACTTCACACTCTGAACAGAAATAAACTGTGACACACACGTGCAAAGGAAGAATGTATTCTTAAAGGACAAGAAGTTAGCTTGCAAAATATTTAGCTTTGGGCGCGAGGAGGGGGGAAAAGCTGTGCGTTGCCATTAAACAGGCTAATATTGTCTGAATGCCAAAATTTGGAGCCGCTAGTTTCAAAACCCGTCTAAGGGTTTCAAGAACTGCTGTCGCGTCTCTTCAGAAAGAGTCGACCCTGGCAGGTGGGATCTTTGAACGGGTTGAAATGAGCGCGGTGCATTTTTTTCCACCCTCTGGATTAACTCCTTTCGAGTAACCGGGACAATGGCACTTGGAAACATTCTGATGCCACCCAGAGGGCTGAATCCATGCATTCTCACGTTTCTGATTCAGTCGCTGTTGGCGGCGCACCTGTCAGCGCCTTCGGTGGGACCCTAGCACCTCCACGTCTCCGCGTCAGTCTGGGTTCCTCCCAACACCAGGGGGAGACACTCCCGGCCCAGAGGACAGCGAGGCGGGGCCTATTGTACAGTCACGCCTTCCTCACCCGTGACTGACAATGACACTCACCAATGGCTGCTGGAACAGGGCGCGCCGGTGCCCCGCCCCGCCGAGCGCCCCGCGGCCCCGAGGCACACTCTGGCAGACTTGGCGGCCGTGAGGGCCGGGGTGGACAGGACAGCTTGCGCAGGCGCGGAGCTGGACCTCGCTGCAGCCTGCCCCCCCCCCGCCCCTCCCCGCCCCGTCGCCTCGGGGAGTCGCGCACCCAGCCGAGTCCGCCCGCCGGCCCGTCAGAGCTCTTTCCTCTCGTCCGCCCGCCCGGGTTCCCCTCGCGCTCTAACGCGCCGGGATGGCGGAGCTGCGGCCTAGTGGCTCCCCCGGCCCCTCCGCGCCTCCGGCCCCCGGCCCTACTGCCCCTCCGGCCTTCGCCTCGCTCTTCCCCCCGGGACTGCACGCCATCTACGGAGAGTGCCGCCGCCTCTACCCGGACCAGCCGAACCCGCTCCAGGTTACCGCTATCGTCAAGTATTGGTATGCCCTGGGTCGCGGGGCAGAGCGGGCCGGGCTGGCTTAGAGCGCCGAGGGGTCGAGTAATTTGCCGGGATGGGAGGCGAGGTGAGGAGGAAGAATGGCTAAAGCCCTCGGAAAGAGGGCTTCCTGCTGCGAGGGAAGGAGTTAAGGCAGAAGTTGGGAATGGGGACAAAGGGGTTAACGGAGCTTGAGGCTAGCGAAGGGTTAACCGGGATTAGGAGAATGGAGTTGAGAACTAGGGGTGTCTGTGGGGTGAAACTGGCTAAAGACAGATAGCTGTAAGCGTGGTGAAAGGAGGGGGCGCCTGCTGGGGGTCATTTGTGGGTGAGGGGAAACCGAGGGGGCGGCCGAAGTGGGATGGGGGAAGACGAGGCGGGGCTTTTGGAGGAGCGCGGCTGGAGAAGTCTTGGGCATGAGCCTGCCGGGGGACCAGGGGCGGTTCTGGGGGCCCCGGAGCTCCCCTGCCAGTGCCTGGGAAGGGGCGAGATGGAGGGCTTCCCTTTGATACCTCCCCGATGAGCTCAGCTCTGGTATCGGAGCATAGCTGGCGCTTTTGAAGTTTGACGGAGCGAGGCTGCCTGATAAACTTTCTGCTTACTCGGCGCGGCTCTCTCCCTGCAGAGCCTCCTTCTGGCTCCGCAGTGGCTTGGCTTGAGGTCACGGGCCAACAGATCCGTGGTTTGCCTCGGGGTTTAAGGGGATCATAGCTTCTCGCTTCTAGGGAAGGGATGGGGGTGAGGATGGGGTGAGGGTGAGGGGGTGGGGGAGGGGGTACGGGATGGAGCCCTGGGCCTGCTCGGGAGCCCGGAAGAAAGAACTGCAGCATCCTGGCCATAGGCTTCAGTTTCTCCCCATCGCTGAGGGGGTACCTCTGTCAACAGTTTAATATGGGGTGGGGGAGAGAGGGAAGAATTGGTCTTTCCTAGTTTCCCACTCCCATTTACAATTTGACTTCTTGATGCAGCCTTCAGACCAAACAAATGGTCCTGGGAATGGGGCGGGAAGGTTGTGGGGGGCGCCTGAGAAAGTGATTGAGTCTGCCCAGTCGGCATCCAGCCAGTCCTGAGAGACTGTTTGGGCACCTGCTTGGGATGTGGCCAGGTGGGACAGCAGAAGGGGGAGGTGGGCATCTTGACTGTGTCCATCTGCGTGCGCCAGGGTAATCTCACACTTCCTTGATGGACTGTGCAGGGCTTAGGCTGGCTCCCAGTGTCTGTGAGGGGATGCAAAAGGTCCAGGGAGAGCAGGTGGCCCTAGGAAGCAGCCTCCTCTGCCCAGGGACTCAGGGAGATACTGCCAGTGGCTGAAGTTGTCTGTGCCAGGCACACTGTTTTTTTGGTTCTGAGGAGTGAGTGTGGTTTTTTGTTTGTTTTGAGCAGCATTTCCGAGTGGAAAGGCTTTCCTGGTAACTTAATCACCCATTTGAACTGTGCATCTGCATTCGTTTAGGTTTGTGATGTATTTGCTGTCTTGTGTCATGAGGAAAGTGGGCCTGGCTGTACCAGGGGACACCCAGTGTCAAGTTCTGCCTAAGATGTAAAGGGATTTGTGAAGGTGATAATCCCCTCCCCGCCATGGATTCATATCCTGCCCATTTTGGATCCCTGGAGGCCTGGTCAGTTCCCTTATCTGGATGTCTGACATGCTGCCTGGACCTGGCTGTCACCAGGGTTACTGGGCATTCTTTGTGCCATGAGAAGGTCCAACCAACAAGGACATTCTGGCTGGACCTGGTGACTTTAATGAGCAAGGAGTGAAGCAGAGAGGCAGACACTGTGCCTGGGTTTCCTCAAGGCCTGCTCTGCCCTGCAGGTGTTTGAGGAGTTCAGTTAAGGGCTGGTTGTTCCTAAGTAGAGACTTCATACTTCCCTGGTCTCTGCGTAATGGAGTGGAACACTTGTAGGCTTGGGGCCGAGGTTCACTTTGCTGGAGTTGAGGGCAGAGCTGCCCTCCTTGATGTGACACCTTGTGGAGACTTGGTCAGGAAGACAGCTATTGTGGGGTGGGAGATGGGGCAGTTTGGCTGCCTGTCGCTGGATGGACCAGGGTGGTGGGAGGGGCGGGGTCGGGAGTTTGCCTGTGGCTGCTCCGTGTCTGGAGTTCTGCAGCTCTAATGGGATTCTTCCAGGGGTTGCTGCCCATTGGCTTCTTCCTTTCTCCTCCAGACTTGCTTGTGGAATTAGTCAAACGACTTAGTGAAACTAGAGTTAAAGGCATATCTGAACATATGTCTCTTACCTTTCTCAGTGGAGAGTCTAAGCTATCTGAATTGTCTTTTTTTTGTAAGAGTTATCTATTTTTATTGGAAAGTCAGATATATATGTGTATATATATATAGAGAGAGAGCAGTGAGCAGGGAGCTGGATGGGAAGCGGGACCGCTGGGACACCAACTGGGACACCATCCCAATGGGCGCCCATTTGGGATCTCCGTGTGTGCTAGGTGAGGACGTTAGCCACTAGGCTACTGCACCAGGTCCTCTATAATGTCTTTCTTAACAAATTCTATAAATAACAGCATTCCCTATTAAAAAATAAGGATTTTTACAAAGGTTAATAAAGGTTAATAAGATCCTGGCCAAAGAGGGTGAAACCAGACTTGCTGGTTTTAAGTAGCATTGAAATTATGTGTCCTGGGCCCGGCGGCGTGGCCTAGCGGCTAAAGTCCTCGCCTTGAACGCCCCGGGATCCCATATGGGCGCCGGTTCTAATCCCGGCAGCTCCACTTCCCATCCAGCTCCCTGCTTGTGGCCTGGGAAAGCAGTTGAGGACGGCCCAGTGCATTGGGACCCTGCACCCACGTGTGGGAGACCCGGAAGAGGTTCCAGGTTCCCGGCTTCGGATTGGCGCGCACCGGCCCGTTGCGGCTCACTTGTGGAGTGAAACATCGGACGGAAGATCTTCCTCTCTGTCTCTCCTCCTCTGTGTATATCTGGCTGTAATAAAATGAACAAATCTTAAAAAAAAAAAAAAAAGAAAGAAAGAAATTATGTGTCCTAGGTCTGGGGCAATAGCCTAGAGGCTGAATTTCTTGCCTTGGGTGCTGATTTGGTCCCAGCTGCTCCACTTCTCTTCCAGCTCTCTGCTTGTGACCTGGGAGACCAGTAGAGAATGGCCCAGAGCTTTGGGACCCTGTACCCACGTGGCAGACCTGGAAGAGGCTCCTGACCTAGGATTCGTTCAGCTTTGGCTGTTGTGGTCATTGAGGGAGTGGGCCAGCAGATGGAGGATCTCTCCGTCGTTCCTTCTCTCCGTAAATCCGACTTTCCGATAAAAATAAATAACTCTTAAAAAAAAAAAAAAGAAAAAGAAATTTTGTGTCCTGGCACACACTCCAGGATTACATGTGAGTTGCCTGTTATTGGGGTTTTGCTTTCCTGCAGAATACTCAGCCAGTGTGCCAGAGTAGGCAAAGTTTCTACAGCCTGTGTATGAAGTGGGCATGTGGACCAGGCAGCTGAGATGTGTTTATGGGCTCAGTGCAGACCTTCTCCTGCTGATGGTTTCCATTTAGTCTGTTTTTTCAAGTTCACCAGGTTTCCATATCATTCTGGGGGTAAAAAGGATTAAAAAAAATCCCACTAATTATTCTACTAAAAGGAATTTTTAATTAAATCATCAGTGAGATGTTGCCTTGACTCCATCCTCAGCTGCTTCGCGGCGGGAATATAGGGGGAAGTTTCATGTGATTCCCAGAGGCCTCCAGTCGTTGAATGTTCTGGCTTCATCTCAGAGACCTTGCAGTCACCCCCAGAGCCCAACCTGCTTCCTCCTGCAGCCCTCCCGCTCTGTCAGTGCAGAGCTGAGCTAGCCTGTATTTGGCCTTTGTCACTGTTGATGATAAAAGAGTGACTTTGGTCTCTGGGGTACAGGCTGGAGTCTGCCGGGACTGGAGGTTTTGAATTTGCTTAGAACAAACTGTGATTAACATAGGATACAATGTAGTCTTTCAGGAATTAGAGGCAGGAGTGGAGGGGAGCCCCTGCTTCCAGTAACAGTGCCCACTGGGGATGCTCCAGTCCAGCTTTCAGCAGAAGCCAGTTGATTGACTGGTGCATCTCTTGCCTTAAGGCTTGGTTTATTTTTAGGCCTCATAGAGAGGCCTAAAATCTCTGTCCATTCCATTTGATATTGGCAGTTTGAAACAGGACAAAGTGACGTGGGCAGCCACCCTGGCTATTGTATTTCTAAAAGAGACCCTGCCTGGTTGGGGGTAGCAGAAAGAGCCTGTGGCACAGGTGGAACTGGATAGCCTCATCCCAGGCAGGTACAACCACTTTTTACTCCACACTTCTCCAGGATTGGGGCCTATAGGGTTACAAGGCTGAGGTCCTTAACCTGGTTTAAAGATGTGCACAGTCGAGGCCCTTAGCTGTCTATTTTATTTTATTTTTTTAAAGATTTATTTATTTTCATTACAAAATCAGATATACAGAGGAGAAGACACAGAGAGGAAGATCTTCCGTCCAGTGATTCACTCTCCAAGTGATCGCAACGGCTGGTGCTGCACCGATCTGAAGCCGGGAACCAGAAACCTCTTCCTGGTCTCCCACATGGGTGCGGTGTCCCAAGGATTTGGGCCGTCCTCGACTGCCTTCCCAGGCCACAAGCAGGGAGCTGGATGGGAAATGGAGCTGCCGGGATTAGAACCGGCGCCCATATGGGATCCCGGGGCGTTCAAGGCGAGGACTTTAGCTGCTAGGCCATGCTGCTGGGCCCAGCTGTCTACTTTACAGGCTCACACTGACACACCTCTGTGTTTGTCTTTTGCAGGTTGGGTGGCCCAGACCCTTTGGACTATGTTAGCATGTACAGGAACGTGGGGAGCCCTTCTGCCAACATCCCCGAGCACTGGCACTACATCAGCTTCGGCCTGAGCGATCTCTATGGCGACAACAGAGTCCACGAGTGAGTGTGTGCGGTCTGCCTGTTCCTGAGCCTTGAGTCTGAGGTGTTCTACCATCAACATTTCACTGGGCAGGGCTGATAACGCCGTAATCCTGTGAGGTTGGCATTCCTTAGGTGGAACCTCTGGGTTTCTTCCCTCTGTTTCTACTTGTGCCAAGGTCGTCCACGGTAGCACCTGAGTACTGCTCATCTGGTACAGGAAATTGGTGATAATGAGCAAGAATTCCAGAACAAACCACTGGAGTTTGGGCTCAGGGTATAAGCATTGTGACTATGATCTAGAACTTGGGTTGATGCCTCTAAGTCTACCTCTTCCTGGCTTCCCTACCCCACCCCCAGCTTATTGTTAAAATATGTGAATGTAAAGCAGAATTGGAGTAATTTTAAAGTGAACTCTCATTCCCATAACCCATATGCTACTATTCATGTTTTATCTATTTGCCTTACCATATATCTGTCAATCTCCCTTTTATCCATCTTACTTACTTTCCTTCCCTTAACATGTCTTCTTGGTACTTGAATTAACCACAGCATATTTTAAGCCTAGTGCTTCTGTTTGGAAATAAAATTCTGCCTCAGGGCCGGCGTTGTGGTGCAGTGAGTGAAGGTACCACCTGTGATACCTCTGTGCAATAAGGCCACCAGATTGAGTCCCAGCACATCCATGTCCATACTAGCTCCCTGCTTATGGCCTGGGAAAGTAGCAAAGAATGGTTCCAATCCTCAGGCCATTCGGATGGAGTTCCAGACTCCTGGATACATCCCAGCCCAGCCCTGGTCATTGTGGCCATTTAGGGAGTGAACAGATGGATGGAAAAATCTCTATCCTTCCCTCTAACTCTGCCTTTCAGAGAAATAAAGATCTTACCTCTCCTATTTCTGTAATCACCTAATTTATGTTTAGGAAAAGCAAAGAAAGCTTAATATTTACACAATCCACTTAGTATTAAGTCTGCTAAGCCAATAGCAAGTAGAACGTTTATTAAGCACTGATTACAGGCCAGATACTCTTTCCTACTCTCTCTGTATATTACTAATGAATTTGGTTTTTACAACACTGTATAATACTGGCAGATGCTGATATTCACTCTCCTGTACAGAGAAGGAAACTGGCATAAGGGTTTATGTAACTTACTAACATCATAGCTCAGATGCAGCAGAGCCAGCATTCTAAACCAGGTGGTCTGGCTTCCAAATCCAAACTCTGTAAGTTTTCGTTTATTTTAATTTTATTCTCAGTGGCAGAGGGACAAAGACAGAAAGAGAGAAAGAGAACTTCTTTCTACTGCTTCTCTCCCCAAGTTCCTGAAGTGATCGGGGCTGGGCCAAGTCGAAGCAAGGAGCCAGGAATTCCACGTAGATGACAGAGGACCTAGCACCGGCTGCGTCTCAGGGTACTCATTAGCAGGAAGCTGGATTGAGAGGAAATGATCCAGTACTGGACCCAGGCACTCGGATATATGATGTGGGCGTCCCAAGCAACACCAAGACTCTCCCGTCTTTTTTATTTTTTTAAAGATTTATTTATTTTTACTGCAAAGTCAGATATACAGAGAGGAGGAGAGACAGAAAGATCTTCCATCTGATGATTCTCTCCCCAATTGACCGCAATGGCCAGTGCTGCACCGATCCGAAGCCAGGAGCCCAGATCCTGCTTTCCCAGGCCACAAGAAAGGAGCTGGATGGGAAGTGATTCTGTGGGGACATGAATTAGCACCCAATATGAGATGCTGGTGTTTCAAGACAGAGAATCAGCCAACTGAGTATGGCATTGGCCCCAGAGATATTGTATTTTTAGTTAACATTGCAGTCAGGGGCTTATAAAGAGATCAGTACATAGAATATAAAAAGATGGCTCCTGGTGTGGTAGCCTACTGTGTAAAGTTCTTGCCTTAAATGTGCCGGGATCCCATATAGGTACCGGTTCGTGTCCTGGCTGCTCCACTTCCCTTCCAGCTCCCTGCTTGTAGCCTGCGAAGGCAATAGAGGACAGCCCAAAGTCTTAGTACCCTGCACCCATGTGGGAAATCAGAAAAAGCTCCTTGTTTCTAGCTTTGGATTGGCTCAGCTCTGGCTGTTGTGGCCATGTGAAGGGAGTGAATCAGCAGATGGAAGAGCTTTCTGTCTCTTCTCCATAAATCTACCTTTCCAATAATATAAAAATAAATCTTAAAAAAAGTAAAAAGATGCTAGCTCAATAGCAATATAGGCAAGGGCTATAAATGATAATCAAGTAGAAAGATGACCATTTCACCCATGCACAGTAAATTGTATAGTATTTTATTTTAAAGATTTATGCATTTACTTGAAAGGCAGAGTTACAGAGAGAGACACAAAGAGACCTTTCATCTACTGGTTCACTTCCCAAGTGGCTGAAATAGCCAGGGGTGGACCAGGCTGAAGACAGGAGCTAAGAGCTTCATCCAGGTATTCCCCATGGGTACAGGATCCCAAGGACATGGGCCATCTTCTGCCTTGCTAGGCACATTAGCAGGTACCTGGATTAGAAGTAGAGCAAACAGGGCACAAGCCAATGGCTATATGGGATGCCAGTAATCTTAGGTAGCAGGATATTTCACTACAACCTGGCCCCACAGTAAATTTTAAAATTATCAAGATCATTGAAACTATGATAGTATAGCATTCCTACTCACTGATTTGACAAGGGTGCATTGCACCTTTCTTTGCTACTTTGATGTTGGCCAGGTACCTAGCCTAGGCAGGTCTTGCTTCAGTTGATGGAGTCTGATTAGGGGACAGTGATATAGAACAGTGGTGATGGCTTTTCCCCCAATTTCAGTCTATCATTTATGTCACATGTTTAATGCTTTGGGATCTCACTAGGTTCTCTTATTTCCATATTCCCATATGGGATCCTGGAGTATTCAAGGCGAGGATCTTAACCATTAAGCTATCGTGCCGGGCCCTCTTTTCTTTTTTTTAAAGATTTATTTATTTTGGGCCCAGCAGCGTGGCCTAGTGGCTAAAGTCCTCGCCTTGAACGCCCCGGGATCCCATATGGGCGCCGGTTCTAATCCCGGCAGCTCCACTTCCCATCCAGCTCCCTGCTTGTGGCCTGGGAAAGCAGTGGAGGACGGCCCAATGCCTTGGGACCCTGCACCCGTGTGGGAGACCAGGAAGAGGTTCCTGGTTCCCGGCTTCGGATTGGCGCGCACTGCCCTGTTGTGCTCACTTGTGGAGTGAATCATCGGACGGAAGATCTTCCTCTTTGTCTTTCCTCCTCTCTGTATATCTGACTTTGTAATAAAAGTAAAAGCTTTAAAAAAAAGATTTATTTATTTTTATTGGAAAATCAGATATATATATAGAGGAGGAGAGACAGAGAGGATCTTTTTTTTTGCTGATTCACTCCCCAAGGGGCTACAATGACCAAAGCTAAATGAGCTGATCTGAAGGCAGGAGCCAGGAGTGTTTTCTGGGTCTCCCATGTGGGTACAGGTCCTAAAGCTTTAGGCCATCCTCGACTGCTTTCCCAGGCCACAAGCAAGGAGCTGGATGGGAAGTGGGACTACTAGCTTAGAACCAGTGCCCCATATGGGATTCCAGCATGTGCAAGGGGAGGACTTTAGCCGCTGGACTACTGCGCTGTGCTCCATAGTCAGAGCTCTTAACCATTGAGCTATAAGGCTTCTCCAATTACCAGTCCAACCCAGTTCCTCGTTTTTGTTTGCTTCGAGGCCCTGGTCATGTGTTGGGAGCAATGTCTGGGCCTGCCTTTATGGCTGTCCACGTAGATCCATTGCAGTGTCAGCAGAAGGTGTTGGGAACAGGGAATTCATCTTGGCCGAATGGGAACCATGCCTCTCAGTATCAGTAATGGAGATCGAATAACCAACAGAGGTGGGGAGTGAAGGGACTGTTGCTTCTCTTCCTTATAAAAACCTGCAGAGATTCTTCCTTGCAGCTAGTCTGTGCCTTTGAGTAACAGACTTGTTCTAGTTAAAAGAATGCTATCTGCTATCTGGCTCAGTGATGCTTCCAGTCTACATGGTATGGGTCCAAGGACTAAAATAACCCAAGGAACGTGATAGAGAAAGCTCATATTTCAGAAAGGTCAGCCTCTGAATTAGAAATAAAGCCCCAGCTTGCAGTTTTTCCTAGTTTAATCCTGTTACACATGATTCATTTCTGTGTTAAAGCGCTTCGATACTTGTGACAAAAATGAGACCTCTAGTTGGGCTCTCACCTCACCATTTAAGCCTAGAAGGAGATGAAAGGAGTGTTCTTATATATTTACTTAATTCTGGTCTATGTTACAGAAATAAAAAGTAGCTTTAGAATTTTCCCTGTCTAGGATAACTGAATTCTTCATTCTAGGAAGTTTTAGAAGAAAGAGCTGGTTTCCTAAACGTTAGCTATGAAGGAGTCTTTTTATAATAGGTTAATGAGTTTTCATTTAACTTAGCTGGGGTGTGACAATTGAGCCTTCTCCATCAAGCATTGATGCTGGATTAGAGTTATGGCACATGAGCTGCTGGCAGCATTCTCCTTTGGTTGTCTTTTGATGTCTCCACAGTTCACTTTCTTTTAAAGATTTGTTTATTTTTATTGGAAAGTCAGATATACACAGAGGAGGAGAGACAGAGAGGAAGATCTTTCGTCCGATGATTCACTCCCCAAGTGACCGCAACAGGCCGGTGCTGCGCTGATCTGAAGCCAGGAACCTGGAACCTCCTCCAGGTCTCCCACACGGGTGCAGGGTCCCAAAGCATTGGGCCATCCTCGACTGCTTTCCCAGGCCACAAGCAGGGAGCTGGATGGGAAGTGGAGCTGCGGGGATTAGAACCGGCACCCATATGGGATCCCGGCCTGTTCAAGGCAAGGACTTTAGCTGCTAGGCCACGCCGCCGGGCCCCACAGTTCACTTTCTAAGCCCATGTCTGTTAGACACCTGTTTGTACTGGGCACAGAATATCATAATAGATGTTTTGGGGATACACAATTCCTATCTCAAAGGGCAGATACTTAATAAAGGGGGATGGTTACAATATTGAGGAGTAAATACTGGAGTCCATGTGTGTAGAATATATTCTTAGAAGAGTGGAGGAAGTGACTTTTTGTCAGGCTGCTGCATTGGAAGAAGCTCCAAAAAGGAGGTGAAGTTGAGAGGAATTTGAGAAGGGGCCTGAAGTTCCATTGGCACCAGCTGTCATTTTTATGATTGAAAGAGACTTTACAAGTCTTACAGTGGGAGGGTCAGCACTGTGGGTTAAGCTTTTGCCTGCAGTGCCAGCATCCTCTATGGGTATCTATAGAATCTGGATGCTATGTTTGTGATCCATCTATCTGCTAATGTGCCTGGGGAAGCAGCAGTAGATGACTCGGGTGTTTGGTCCCCTGCAGCCACATAGGAGACCAGGAAAGAGTTCCAGGCTCCTGGCTTTGGCCCAGTCCAACTCCTCTCTATAAATCTGCTTTTTCCAAAATAGATATTAAAAATATTTATTTATTTTCATTGGAAATGCAGATCTACAGAGAGAAGGAGAGACAGAAAGATCTTCCATTTGCTTGTTCATAGCCCAGGCTGCATTAGCCAGAGCTGAACTGATCTGAGGCCAGAAACTTCCTCTTCCCAGTCTCCCACATGGGTGCAGGGTCCCAAGGTCTTGGGCCATCCTCCTTTGCTTTTCCAGGCCACAACCAGGGAGCTGAAATGGAAGTGGAGCAGCCAGGACACAAACCAGTGTCCATATGAGATCTCAGGACTTGAAGGTAGAGAATTAACCAATTGAGCCATTAAGCTGAGCTCAAAATAACAATCTTTAAAAAAAAAAATCTAGGGCCTGGCGGCGTGGCCTAGTGGCTTAAGTTCTTGCCTTGAACACGCCGGGATCCCACATGGGTGCCAGTTCTAATCCCGGCAGCTCCACTTCCCATCCAGCTCCCTGCTTGTGGCCTGGGAAAGCAGTCGAGGGCGGCCCAAAGCCTTGGGACCCTGCACCCGTGTGGGAGACCCGGAAGAGGTTCCAGTTTCCCGGCTCTGGATCAGCACAGCACTGGCTGTTGCGCTCACTTGTGGAGTGAGTCATCGGATGGAAGATCTTCCTCTCTGTCTCTCCTCTCTGTATATCTGACTTTGTAATTAAAAAAAAATCTAATGCCATCTTAATGATTTTTACCACCTATGGTATTATTTATTTTGCATGTTTCTTTTTTGAATGTATATGCTTAGCTTGCTGCCGCATGTGGAAACCAGTATCACATTACAATTTATGGGTAATTATGGAAGTAAACACAATGAAAACAATGCTACTAAATTATAGTTTAATTTTTTGATCTATCACCAAAGATTCTATACTTTTTATTTCCTTTAAGAGATTGATGAGTATGGGAGAGGTGCTAAATAGACATGCTGGGGACCACTTTGTGTTGCAACAGTTAGGCACCCACTTCAGACTTAGGCTTAGATCCAACTCTCTGTTAATGCACCTGGGAAGGCAAATAAAGATGGCCCCGACTTCAGTGGGCGAAATGGCCCCATCTGTTGCACTTGCCTTGCGTTTGGGAGGTGTTGGCCAGCTCAGCCATAGCTACTCAGTGCTTGTTGGAAGCCTTCTACTCTAGCCTTTCCCTTTGTGGCAAAGAAGCTCATGGACTGGAATGTGAAAATACGTGCGACTGTGGAGGAGGTGAATTCAGTGCTACTCTGCCAGGATATCCAGCCTCCTCTACACTTGATTTTAGCCAAAAGGCCAAGAAGCGATTCTGGCCTCCTCTGATAACCACTAGCCTCTGTGGAAGGACAAAAGCTGCAGGGGACCTAACCCAGGCATGCAGGGGACTGGCTAATTGGAGAGTATTTTTTTGAACTCAGGCGCAGGGGTTCCTGTGGGGCAGCTCATCTGCTTTACACTACAGACTGGTTCCAAAGGCCTTTGTGTGGAACCAGCCTAAATGCTGGCAGCCCCGTGGGTGGAAGAGTCCACATCTTACCTCCACAGGAGATCTAGGCTCTGCCCTGCAAATGCTGGCTTCCTGGCAGGTATGTCCAGTGGGGTTTGGAGTTGTTCCTAGCTGGGCACCCACATGAGTTACTTATTAAAACACTGGATACAGATTAACTTTTCCACTTGTTATTTAACATGGCCTCAGTCCCCTGCTGTTGAAAAATGCTCCTTTTTTCCTTCCTCAAAGCTTGGCTTATAAGAACTTTTTAACCTGCTGTTTTATCCACTGGGGTTTCCAATAGGAATCTTGCCTTTGCTATATGCACCTGTTCTGTGGGAGCCTGGTCCCTCATCCAGTTGGATCTTTGCTTTCCTCCCAAAGCTTTTGTGAGGCTGGTAACCATGATAGCTCACTCAGTCACCTGCAGGTTATAGTCTTTAGCCCATGCACTGCTGAGCAGCAGGTTAGAGCCTGGCTCTGCAGGCTCACGGACCTTAGGAAAGCCTAGTTGTAGGATGCCTGATTGTGCAACAGTGGAGCTCTTTGCTGAGGGCAGAGATCTGGCCCACCTGGGAAGATAGGGGTGCCCTTGGTCTTGGCACGGGTGGGCAAGGGCTTGCAGGGACCTAGTAACCCTCTTGACGCTGGAGCTGCCCCTTTGGGTTGCATCTCAGGCTCCAGATTGCTGATTTTTTACATGTTGAGGGGAATTTCTTTTTTTTTTTTTTTTGTAGCCATGGAAGACCTCAGGCATGATGGGGTTCTCAGCAGACGTGTGTGTGTATAGCATGCACATGTGTGATTCCATCATCCTCTGTAAAACCCTTCATCCACAGCGTTGGTTCTCTCTTCTTCGTGGGGCAGGGACTCCCACGAGTCCTTCAGCAGTAAGGGGACAGACAGCTGGGCAGAGGCTTCACCAGCTAACCCAGCCCGACCCACTTCGAAAGCTGCCACCAGCCTCCATCCTCCTTTCCACCAGCCTCTGGCCTCTTAACATGTGCCCAGGAGCTCAGGAGCCATAACTGTTAGGAGGAGTAACTACTGTGGGATGGGGCCTGGCTGAGGCTTGTGGTCCCAGGAATTTTGTCTGGCTATCCTTTCTGCCTGTGATGGATTTGTCTCTTAAATACTTCTGAAAAGTTTGGTTGGTTAGAGGAAAAAAATGTAGTGCAAACCAATAGGCAATACCGTGACTTTCCCTCACCACCTCTCCTCACACTCCAGCTTTTCCAATGCATCAGGTTGCAGACACGCTGGAGTCTTGCCCTCCAGGAGCCAATCTGGCAATTTTTCATCCCTATAACTAGGACTTTTTGCATAGAAGAAAGACCCAGGAGAAAGATTCTAGTTGAGAGGGGAGTTTTTAGAGTCAGAACTTTGCAAGAACTTGACAAATGTGGTTGCCTTACTTTTTTGCTAGCTTTTTGCTTGGGGACAGTGTCCAGAATATCTCCTGCAGTCACCTCTGCCCAGAGTCTTCTAATGACTTTTGGTCTCACGTGATTCAAAGCCACAGCCAATGCCTACCATGTCCTCTGCAGCCTGTTGCAGTGCCCTGGTCTGCTGTTGTTCCCCTCTTCCTGACCCACCTGCCTCTCCCCTGCGTGCCTCAGGGCATATGCCCTTACTCTTCCCTTTCTGACCAGTCTGCTGCTCCCTGTGTGCCTCAGGATGTGTGTACTTATTCTCCCTTCTGATCCACCTGCCTCTCCCCTGCATGCCTCAGGGGTGTGCTCTTACTCTCCCCTAGCAGGAAAGCTCTACCTGCAGGTGCTACTGCTGACTCTTGCCCTCTTAGGTGTTTCCTCTAGTGTCTTCTCTCAGGATTTCCCCAACCTTGTTTGAAACAGGAAGCCTGTACTCCTTCCATGATGTGTAATCTCCCTTTCCTGCCTCATTATTCTTTAAAGCTCTTGTCTCTGCCCAACTTATGTCACTTCTTTGGCTTGTTTATGGTCTGTCTCCTCTTCTTCCTTCTAAAACCTAAGCATGCTGTGGGGACAGATGTATATCTTTTAGGCTTTGATGTTTCCCCATTATATCAACAACTATTTGAAAGGTTTTTAAAAATTTTATGTATTTATTCGAGAGCGAGCATGTATGGTTCTTTTCCATTACCTTCCTCTCTACATATCAGCAACATTTGGGGATGAACCAGAGCCAAAGCTGGGAGCACCGGAGTTAATGCAAGTCTCCCACCTCGGTGGCAGGACATCAATTGCTTGAATAAGAGAAGGCAAAGGGAGGTTACAGAGTTTGAAGGGAAAGTAAAGAATGTGACATTCAATAAATCCCTGTTGACTGATGGAAGCAAAGGAATGATGTGGTGGGGACCAGAGCAGTGCTGTAGGAAGCTTTTCCAACAGCTGGGAGCTCTGCTGGTGCGAAGGCAGGAGAACTAAGTTGAGTAATGGTTATACTTCTCTAAAAAGGAAGTAGCTGAAGTAACTCTAAAGAAATGGCTTCAAAATATTGGAATTAAACTCTGACAGTGACTTAAAGGAAAGCTCCTTGCTTTTTTTATACTGTCTTGGCTGCTTGTTGAATGTCTTGGACTGGTTATCTCTGGGCAATAGTGGCAATGTTACTGCCTTTCTTCAAAATGTGCCCCTGCTCAGAAGACACAAAAAGTACAGAGCTTGCCCTTGGCGAACTGAGATGCTAGAAAGATTTCTTTCTTCTCATTATCCTGGTTCAGGTGTTTTCACCTCCTTAGGCGATTGTCTACTCAGTCATAGAGGGTAGTGGATGGGAAAAGGCCCTGGGGCAGGTGCCCTGCTCTGATGAGCAAGAAACCCTCAAGTTGCACACCTGTGTACAGAAAGCAACTTATTTTCCAGATCCGACTGTGCTCTGGCTGCCGTTGGCTTGGTCTTTAAAAACAGTTTTTTAAGGATTTATTCATTTTTATTGGAAAGGCAGATTGGCAGAGAAAAGGAGAGAAAGAAAGATTTTCCATTTGTCATTTCACTCCCCAGGTGGCCACAGTAGCTGGAGCTGAGCTGCTCCAAAGCCAAGACCCAGGAGCTTCTTCTGCGTCTCCCAAATGGGTACAGGGTCCAAGGCTTTGGGCCATCTTCTACTGCTTTCCCAGGCTATAAGCAGGGAGCAGGATGGGAAGTGGAGCCACCAGGACATGAACTGATACATATATGGGATTCTGGCACTTGCAAGGTGAGGATTTAGCCAATCACACTAGGCCCTAGTTTTTTTTTTTTAATATGTTTTATTTTTATTTGGAAGGCAGAGTTAAAGAGAAAAGGAGCGATAGTATATCGTTGATTTCCTCCTCAAATGTTCACAATAACCAGAGCTGAGCCTGTTCAAACCCAGGAGCCAGAAGAATCCTCTTGGTCTCCCACATTGTTGCAGAGACCCAAGCAGTTAAGCCATCCTGCTTTGCTTTCATAGGCTGTAAGCAGGGAGCTGGATCAAAAGCCGGGACACAAACCAGCTCCCATATAATATGCTAGTGCAACAGGTGGAGGCTTAGCTTGCTGTGCTATGGTCCTGGCTCCTTTTCTAGTATTTTAAGTATTATTTTGTTTGAAAGGCAGAGATACAAAGAAAAAAATCCTCCATCTCTTGTTCACTCACTCAAAAGCCTGCAGCAACCAGGATTGTACCAGGCTGAAGTCAAGAACTAGGAGTTTCATCCTGGAATCCCACATGGTAATCAGAAACCCAAATGCTTGGGCCATCAACTATTGCCTCCCAGGGTCCTCATTAGGAGGAAGCTGAATATGAAGTGAAGAACCAGGCCCTCCAAAATGGGATGCAGACATCCCAAATGGAACTTGACTGCTACACCAAATGCCTGCCCCTTTAAAACAAACAAAAAACAAAACAGAAAAAGAAAAAAAACCTTTTCAAAATTTTACTTTAAGCCAAAACCAAGAGTTGGAGCCGCTCTCAAAGTTTCTACAATGTCCCACACTTGATTGAGACCCCCAAAGAGGCTGACCTTTTTATTCTTGGGGGACTTGGGTGTAGAAGGAAGAAGGGACAGCAGCTCTCCACCAGGGGATGGTTGACTGTGGGCTTTCTCCCCCCGACAAGGAATGATCTCCTGCCCCTGGGGCTTATCTTAAATTTAATATATGAGTCTAGGAGTGTTCTACTCATTGAAAGTCCAGGACAGAGGTAAGCTCCCCAAAGTGTTAGAAGGCAGGAGCGTTTGTTTGGTTAGATTCTCAACTGAATCAGTCCTGGGAGCTACTGTTTTTAGGATTGAGGAATGCTGTGGGAAGGTGGTCGCCATCTGCTTGAGTAAGGTGTATGTATTTCTTGAATCTGGTTGGATGGGATGCAGTGGTGGAAAGAGAGTGTCTGCGACTCTCTTTTCAAAGGCACCACCTGCATGGAAGCCAAATCAGACTCCCAGCTCAGAATGTGGGAGTGGAGTCTTTGTTTGTTTGTTTGTTTTAAGCTATTTATTTATTTTACTTCAAAGTTTGAATTCCTGAGAGAGAAAAGAGAGTGCGAGATGGAGAGAACTTCCATACTATTACTTGCTACCAAAATGGCCACCATGGTCAGAGCCAGAGCAGTTTGAAGCTGGGAGCCTTGAGCTTCTATGGGGCCTGCCACTTGGGTACAGCAGCCCAAGACTTTGGACCGTCCTCCTCTGCTTTCCCAGGCCATTCATTAGTAAGGAACTGGATCAGAAGTACGGCAGCCAAAGCAGTACCAGTAAGGAATAGCTGCATCACAGGGTGCAGGGTTAGCCTGCTGTGTTGTCGTATCATCACATCAGCCCCTAGGCAATAATCTTTTCTTCTTTTTTTTTTTTTTTTAATTTATTTATCTTTGTTGGAAAAGCAGATTTACAGAGAGAAGAAGAGACAGAAACCTTTCTATCCTCTGGTTCACTCCCCAGGCAGCTGCAACGACCAGAGCTGAGCCAATTCGAAGCCAGGAGTTTCTTCCAGGTCTCCCGCATGGGTGCAGGGTCCCAAGGCTTTGAGCCATCTCCCATTGCCTTCCCAGGCCACAAGCAGGAAGCTGGAAAGGAAGTGGAGCAACTGGACACAAACCGGCACTCATATGGGATCCTGGCGCATGCAGGGCAAGGACTTTAGTCACTAGGTTACAACACCAGGCCCATAGGGAATCATCTTAATGGGCTTTTCTTGTCTATCTCTCCATCTTTCCTTTTTCCTTTTTTTTTTTTTTAAGATTTATTTTATTTATTGGAAAGTCAGATATACAGAGAGGAAGATCTTCCACCTGTTGATTCACTCTCCAAGCAGCCGCAAGAGCCGGAGCTCGCCGATCTGAAGCAAGGAGCCTGGAGCCTCTTCCAGGTCTCCAACACGGGTGCAAAGTCCCAAGGCTTTGGACCATCCTTGACTGCTGTCAGAGACCAAAAGCAGGGAGCTGGATGGGAAGCAGGGCTGCCAGGATTAGAACTGGCACCCATATGGGATCCTGGAGCATTCAAGGCGAGGACTTTAGCAGCTAGGCTACCGTGCTGGGCCTTCTTTTCTTTCCTTTTTTTTTTTTTTCTTCTTTTTCTCCTCCCTTCTTCTCTGCCTTGCCTTGTGTTTTTTTGAGATTATACAAAATTAATTTAGTATGCTGAGAGCAGTAGTCTGTTATACAAGCAATTAAAAAATTTTAATAAAATTTTACTAATTACTTGTGGCTATCCCTAAATAATACCAAGTTACTAATGAAGTGTCAGGAATTTTGAATTGCTGAAAATAAAACCATCATTTCTGCTTTTTTTTTAAAAAAATATTTTTTTTAGTATTTATTTTTATTATACTATTTATGTATCTGAGGTGAAGGGGGATAGATTTATTTATTTTTATTAGAAAGTCATATATACACAGAGGAGGAGAGACAGAGAGGAAGATCTTCTGTCCAATGATTCACTCCCCAATTGACCGCAGTGGCTAGTGCTGCATCGATCCGAAGCCAGGAGCCAGGAACTTCCTCCAGGTCTCCCACACAGGTGCAGGGTTCCAAGGCTTTGTGCCGTCCTCGACTGCTTTCCCAGGCCACAAGCAGGGAGCTGGATGAGAAGTGGAGCTGCCGGGATTAGAACCGGCACCCATATGGGATCCTGGAGCATTCAAGGCAAGAACTTTAGCTGCTAGGCCACCACACCGGGCCCCCCTTTTTGTTTGTTTTTTAAAGTAACCATTTATTGAATCCTGCTCTAGTGGCTGTAACTCAAAGCTTGGTAGCACTCAGTCTCAGGTCAGTTTTGAGTGCTGGAAGATTTTGAAAGCTCTTGAAGAACTGAAGCAGAAGTCAGGGAAACTGGGAGCATTTGCTGATACTTTAAGGGGAGAAATGATAGTAGGGACTACTCCTAGTGAGTACCAAGGAAGATCAACACCAGTGTCCCTGGGAGGGTGCTTGCTGGGAGCCAGACAGTCTGCCAGCCCCTGAAAGCCACCCGCCCCTCTTGGAGGTCGGTGACTCCGTGTTGAGCTTAACTGCCCTCCAGTTATCCAGAGTGTCAAGGAGCTGGGCTTGGTGAGGGCTCAGCAGGCTCTGCAGCCTGTATTCTTGCCCACTTCACTGCCCTTCTCTTTGACATCATGTTGAGGGTCCCAGGGTAGAGAAGTTTTGTACAACTTCTATTTTTAGTTCACACTGGGAGCCCCAGAATTCCCAGGGAGCCCAAGTTTAAGAATCTGCCATCTCTCGTTCCCTTGTTCCGCTGCTTTTCAGGCTCAGGCTCTGAGCCCAGAACCGTGGGCTGGCACAGTAACTAAAATGCTGGTTAAGATGCCCACATCTGGGCCCACCGCAGTAGCCTGGCGGCTGGGGTCCTCACCTTGTATGTGCCAGGATCCCATATGGGCGCCGGTTCATATCCCGGCTGCTGCATTTCCCACCCAGCTCCCTGCTTGTGGCCTGGGAAGGTAGTGGAGGACGGCCCAAGGCTTTAGGATCCTGCACCTATGTGGGAGACCTGGAGGAAGCTCGTGGCTCCTAAGTTTCGGATTGGCTCAGCTTTGGCTGTTGTAGTCAGTTGGAAGATCTTTCTGTCTCTCCTCTCTGTGGATCTCACTTTCTGGTGGAAATAAGTAAATCTTAAAAAAAAAATGCTCACGGGCCTGGCGGCGTGGCCTAGCAGCTAAAGTCCTCGCCTTGAAAGCCCCAGGATCCCATATGGGCGCCGGTTCTAATCCTGGCAGCTCCACTTCCCATCCAGCTCCCTGCTTGTGGCCTGGGAAAGCAGTCGAGGACGGCCCAATGCTTTGGGACCCTGCACCCAAATGGGAGACCTGGAAGAGGTTCCTGGTTCCCGGCTCTGGATCGGCGCGCATCGGCCGTTGCGGCTCACATGGGGGAGTGAATCATCGGACGGAAGATCTTCCTCTCTGTCTCTCCTCCTCTCTGTATATCTGACTTTGTAATAAAATAAATAAATCTTTAAAAAAAAAAATCCTCACATCCAAGGGAAACACATGGTGGCTCAGTAGGCTAATCCTTTGCCTGCAAATGACAGCATCCCATGTAGGCTGGCCCCTCTGCTCCCATAGACAGAAGGCTGCTTCTGATACAACTCCTTGCTTATGGCTGGGAAAGCAGAGAACCAAGTCCTTGGGACCCTGCAACACTGAAACCCTGGAAAAAACTCCTGGCTCCTAGCCTCAGATCGACTCAGTTCTGGGTAGTTGCTGCCATTTGGGATGAAAAGATTTTCTCTCTCTGTGTCTGCTTCTTTCTATAAATTTGTCTTTTAAGTAATAATAAATAAATCTGAGAGGAAAAAAAAAAAGAAAGGAAAAGATACCTGTATCTACCTTTGGAGTCCTTGGGTCTTATTTCTGGCCCAAGCTCCTCACACTAACTTCCTGCTAATACATACCCTGGGAACACCAATGACGGCTCATGTAGTTTTGGGTTCTTGCCACCCATGTGGGGAGATCTGGATTGGGTTGTTGGCTCCTGCTTTGATTTGGCTCTGGGTCTAAGCCTGGCTGTTGTGGGGAAGTGGGGAATGAACTAGCAGATGGGAACTCTCTCTGCCTCTCAGATAAAATTTATAAAACAAATTAAAATGAAGTGTAAGTTTCTTACTCTTTGAAAGCATATTCAGTGTATATAACCATTACCATAATCTAATTGCAGAATTTTTCTGTTATCCTAAAAAAGAAACTCCATTCCCATTAGCAGATACTCTGCATTCACCCTAGGAAACCATTAATCTACTTTCTCTCTTTATAGATATGTCTATTTGGACTTTGTGGTATCATATGCATGTGATTGATATAAGATATTATGGTATTTATTGCATCTCTGGAACCATGAAATGTGTAGTGTTTTGTGACTGGCTTGTTTAACTTACTGAAAATGAAGTATATGATGCTTTCTGTATTCTAAGCATTGTTTCTAAATGTTTAATTCTAGTAACTCTACAACATAGTTATTTTTTACTTCTATATTCGCATTTTGTTCATGAGAAATCCCAGGCGCAGCAAGGTTAAATTTCTTGCTTGTGGTAACACAGCCATGAAAAAAATGGGCTTTGAAATCAGATAGACCTCAGGTCAAAGCTCTGTAACTTGCTTGCTCTGTCATGTGGGGCATCATGTAAGCTCCCTCAGTGTTTTCTGTGTATTACTTAAGTAATGTATACTACAGTGGCTGAATTATAGGATTGTTTGAAGTTGAATGCTATAACATTGGAAAACCACTTTGCCCAGGTCCTCAGTCTTGTACATTATAGTGTTCATTAATAGGTAGCCAGATCATGACCTGGATTTTTTTGGCATGGTTGAGCCTGCCTTCTTAAGCTTTGATGTGAGATGCCAGCTTAAATTTTTCAAAAAATTATATATACAGATATATATTAATATACACGCATATATTTATATATGTACAGATATTTTTCTATGAAATTTTTCTATTTAATGTGTATAATTCAGTGGTTTTTAGTATGATTATGAAACCATTACGATGTTCTAATTCCAAGACATCTCAATCACCCTAAAGAGAAAATCCTGTACTTATTAGCAATTACTTCTCCCTCCATTCTGTGCCAGCCTGCGCTATGTGCTGATTTGCTTTCTGTCTCTGTGAATTTGTCTTGTGGATATGTACATAAATGGAATCATACAACATGTGCTCTTTGCTATCTTTCACTGAGCATTATGTGTTCAGGGCCATCCTTATATAGCAGGTGTAAATGTACCATTTCTCTTACTGTCCAACATTTCCTGTACAGATATATCATATTTTGTTTTTCCATTTCTCAGTTGATAGACACTTGGATTGTTCCCACTTTTTAGCTGCTCTCATGAGTAATGCTGCTGTGGATAAGTTTTTGTGTGATCACGTTTTTAGTTCTTTGAATACATAGGTGGGAGTGAAATTTCTGAGTTGTGTGATAACCATTGAACTCTGTTTTGTATTCCCACCAACAGCATGCAGGCATTCTAAATTCATCATCATCAGTACTTGTTATCGTCTGTCTTGTCTTTTAGCTGTCCTAGAAGGTGTATAGTGGTTTCTTGCTATGGTGGTGTTTCATGTATGAGATGCATGGAGAGAGAACTCCCATCTGCTGGTTCACACCCCAGATTCAGCAATGATTAGGGGCAAAGCTGGGAACTCAGTCAAGGTTCCCCCCAAGGGTAACAGGAACCCAATTAATTGAACCATCCCTGCTGCCTCCTGGGGTGTTCATTAGCAGGAAGCTGGAATTGGGGCAGAGCTCAGACTTGAACTAGGCTGTTTGGTGTGGGATATAGACTTCCCAAGTGCCGTCCTTACTGCTTCCCCAAGTGCCTGCTCTGCACTGTAGTTTTAATTTGCATCTTAGTAGTTAGTCATGTTGGGCATGAGATGCCACTTTTAGGCACTTCCGTGCTCCAGCTGTATGAGCTCCCCCATCCTCTGAAAATCTCCCCCGGGTTTGTATTCTTCTGCCTGGGTATTGTGGTCATTTTGTATATTGGAGGCTGATTGATGCCCCTGTGACTTCTGGGCAGGTTCCAGTGGTCAGGCAGGTGTGTCTGAGATTCAGGCACACACTATTCTGTTGGAAGCTTTGATGTTGCTATCAAGGCTGGCACAGCCGTTGTGTCAGCCTGCCAAACTCCTGGGACAAAGCCAGCCTGCCCCTTGGACACCTCAGTGAGCAGGTGTAGGGGCTCTTAAACTGAAAATTATCTTGAGAGGCCATCTCATCCATCCTTCTGTAACAAGACAGTTGGACTCTCTCACCCCTACCCTGCCAGACTGGGGAGAGTCTCTATTCCTCTAAAAAGCACTGTAGGGAGAAATTCTATTGGCCCACTGACTGCCAGCCAGTATTTAAGCAGCCTCCTGTGTCAGAAAATTCTTTCCCCTGACCTAGATCCACCTTCTGCAGCACATGCCAGCTCCCTCTTGCGCTTTCCATTCTTGAAACTAGAGAGACAGCTGCTCCCGCCATGGGGCTTCATTCTCCGTCCAGACAAAACCACTCTGGCTGGAGAAACCCTTGCGTGAGCAAGTTCAGTCCAAGCCAGACCGCTCCAGGAGACTTTAAAGATGGAATGACCTTGTCAATTGCCTGTTGCCTGGGTAGCCTGCTTTGAAAAAGAATTTTTCTGACAGGCTCCAGGTTGTGTGTTTATCCTGAGGCTAGGCCATTCCAAACTCATGTTCAGAGTTTGGAAGCTGTGTCCAGCCAGCTTAGTGGGTGGTAATCAAATGCAGGTGGAGACCATCTGGCTTGGCCTGTCCCTCCCCATCACCTGGAGAGAGATGGCTTGCCTACCACAGAGCTGGCCCAGAAGCCTGGCGCATAGAAGCAGATGGTATATACATGCAGGTGCGTGCATGTACACCCACAGTGTGTGTCCCCACAGTTCTTAGTGAGCTGAGCTGTCTAGATGCATGTGACTCAATGATTTATCTGCCTCTGGGGGTTCTCCCCATTGGACAGCACATGAGGAAGGGGTTCCTTTTAGTCCATTCCTCAAGTTTTTGTGGTTAGAAATTGTGTATTTTTCTTGGCCTATGATGAAAGTCCTGTAATAATGGCCTAATACTTTTTACAAAGCTGCCTCTAATTGGCAGCTGCTTGAAATCTTCCTTCTGCCCTGGTTGCCCGCATCCTTTTGCAGAGTTTTTAACTTTTACCCCCACGTTTCCATCCCAAATCTGCAGCCCCAGGAGGCAGCTCTTCCTTCCTCGGGTTGCATAGCTGGTCCCTTCACCTCCTTGGACTGGCCTAACCCTAAACAGGGAAATTCTGGAAGGAAGTGGTTTATGCTGTGCCCCTCCAAGCTTGCCCTTCCAGTTTGCTCTCCAAATCTTATATGTGTACCCTCACAAGGTACTGTGTTCCACATGGCTAGATTCCTGGAGAAACTGCAAACATGGACATGTCCTGTAAATGTACCTGGGTCTGATGAGGATTATTTCTAAGGATGCCTTTTCCGCTTCTTGTAGAACTTAGCTTCTCAGAAGTAATTTCCCTCCTGTGAAAGAGAGAGGGAATGGGTTCAACCAGGCACACAAAGCCTAGGCTAAGACTGATGTCATCCCCTGAAACTTTGAAATCCCTATCCGGTCTCTTGGCCTCTGAGGGTGATGATGATGAAGGGAAGATGCCCCCGTGGAATTCCAGGATCAGGTATTACTACTTCATTTGCCCTTGAGAATTCTTGCCCCTGAACGCCAATCCTAGCAAGGAGGTGCTGGCTGTCAGCTTAGCTTATGGTTTGTGTTTATATGCTGACAAGTTTACATGTGTATAATCTTTGTGGCTCATGTTTGTATAAGATATAATTACTGGAAATTATGTCATGAGCATGTTTTAACTCTTAACTCTTCCCATTCTGGCAAGACTTGTGTGGCTCTCAGGATCTCTTCCCTAGACACTTCCCTCACTACCCAGGCCCTGCCTCTCCTGGCAGAAGTTCATGTCAGACTTCCTGAGGTTCAGGGTCCTTGAGTGTTTTCAAGCAGATGGGGAAGCAGGCGTTCTGCCCTGGTCTCATTGTCACTCTGTTAAGTTGTGGCCACCATTCTGGGGCAAGCACACCATACTTCCTTCCAGGCTACAATGATTGAAGAGTACACTTGGAGTGTCTGGTTGTGGGGCCAGTACACATGATGAGTGCTTGGGAGGTGCTGTGTTTCAGAACAGATATGGGTGCAAGTACATACCAGTGTTTGACACTGAACTTGGAAACTGTCCGTAAATGCTGAGTTTAGAGGCCAACCAGTCCAGCCCCAGCATCGTGCTTTAGTGTGGCAGGGTCCTCACAGAACGCACAGTCTTGGTGACTCATAGGATATGGAGGTACAAACCCAGTAGGCACTTCAAACAGCTTCAAGGAATAAGGGTCAAAATTAAGGAAGATTTTTGATAGTGGTACCTCATTTTTCAAAAAGGAATGTTCTAGAATCACAAAATCTGGAACTCATCATTCTAAGTGCTAATAGGAGAATTGGATTGGTCAGGCCAAACTCTTAGGCCCTCAGCTGACAAGCGGCAAGGAGCAAGTCCTGATTCTTTACAGGCTTTCAAGATCCTTCCCATCCCAAAGGTTCAGACATGGAGAAATTTCTCTGAATAGGTTTGGATGTTGAGATGACCAAAAAACAAACCAAACCAAAAACCTAGGGAACATTGGTTAGGCTTTCAGTTGAATTTAAAACATTTTCTTTTGATACCTTTCAGGTTTACAGGAACAGATGGACCTAGCGGTTTTGGCTTTGAGTTAACATTTCGTCTGAAGAGAGAAACAGGGGAGTCTGCCCCACCAACGTGGCCAGCAGAGCTAATGCAGGGGCTGGCCCGATACGTGTTCCAGTCAGGTAAGCCCAGAAGCTGCCTTGTGTGCTGGTCCTTTTGCCATGAGCCCGTTTGGCTTTGGGACCTTGCAGTTATAGTTTGTTGTCTGAGGAATGACCTTTCCTAGGAGTACCGTACCCTGCTTCTCCCTTAAGTGCGGTCCTCTGCCTGGTGCAGCCCGAGTGAAAGCTGCCTGGGCCATAGTGGAAAGGGATCAGTCACTATGCCCTCAAGCTGCAGGTGCTCCTGTTAGCTGGAGCCTTCGTTCCAGCTCCTGTGCCGTGACTATCTCAGTTTCTGGGGCTGCAGTGTCCATGCTGCGCTTGCCCTGAGCTTTCCCAGAGCTTGGGTTCACAGTGGAAGAGAGAAGGTATTTCCAGGAGCTTGCTCCCTCACAGCTGTTAAGGGGGAGCTAGAGGCAGGTGGGCCTCAATGGTCAGGAACAGTGTTGGATTCAGATGAATTAGTCCCTCTGGAGTAGACCCTGGTGGGGAGTTCTGTTCTGGGGCCCTTGGCCTTGCTGCTTTGGCTCATGCGGCTCCTTGTCTTGGGTGGGATAAAAGATCTCAGTGACAATGTGTCTCATGAAGGCTTTCAGATCATCCCCATGTTTCTATATGGCTGATACCTTACAGGTAATTTCCATGTGGGCTCAGGCTTTGCAGCACCTTTCATGCGAAAGCTGACACTGTTGTTCTTTCACTCAATAGCTCACTACTTGTTCCTTGATCTCACTGGTGAAGTGCAGTGCAGTATCTCGGCCAGTGTCTCTTTGAAGTGGTGTCCCTGGGCCACTTGCACTTGGCCACCTTCTTGCAAGCACATTTTCCTGGAGGCACTTCATTCAGAATCCTGAGGTAGGGGAATGATGTTCCCACATACTTCTAGATATAGACGAAATTTGGAGAAGCATAGATCTTGTAGCTTCTCTAGGCATCGTGACTTTTTGTCATGCCTTGAGTAGGTTGTAAATTCAGGATGCAATAGTCCTGTCTAGGTTGGACCTCTCTGCCCTTGTTCCAGATCTCTGAGAATCAGTTGTTAGCAGAGTACCTGTCAGACCTAAGGAAGAGTCACAGTTGCCCTCTGCCACCCTGGATCCCTAAGAGAGTCCCTTTCTGGAGGCTGCAGTGGGTCATGAGTGCACTGCTGGTGAGCTCCTCTGGGGGAGCTTTTCCCCATGCGGATCCCCAAACCTCTGTCTGGGCTCCATCTCTTATGCAAACTAATGAATTGCTATGGCCCAGGTCAACCATGCCCACCATATACTGAGCTCTAATGCACACCAGTGAGAACTGCAGCCCAGTTGGGGGGGACTCCCAGTAATCCCCACTAGGCTCATGCCCAGATCTGGTTCCTGTGCATACCAGTATGTGCAGCAGACTGGTTTGATAAGTCCCACATCCCATTCAACTTCTGTATATGCCAATGGTGTTGCAGCTTAGCTCAACCCAACCGACCCCACTATCCAGCCCACAAATGCTAGTGCATGTTACTGCCTGTCCAGCCCAGTCCACCACCCTTCTCATGCTTGTCATGCTCACTGGTGGGAGCTGCAGCCCGTCAGAGAGGTGCCCAGTTTCCCTACTAGGTCTACTCCAAGCTCCAGATCTTGTACTTTCCAGGTGGTTCTGAAGTCTAGCTTGACAGGACTTGTCCCCATTCACAGTACTTGCCAGCTGATGCTGTGGCAAAGCCCGACCAGCCTGTACTTACTCTGGCTTATGCATGTACCAATGGATATGGTTGCTTATCCCAGCCTGGCTCTCTCCCTAACCCAGTTCACATTCAGGCCAATGGGGTGTTGTAGCTCTCCCTAGCCTGATTTGCTCCCAGTCCCAGTTCTCACACTCACCAACAGGAGCAGTGGCTTAGCAAGTGAGTCCTCGCTGCCTCCGTACTGGGCTCGTTCCCACCCCTGCGTCTTACGTGTGCTGGTAGATGCTACAGCCCAGTCTGGCAGGACCTGCTTCACCTTGGCATTTGCCAGCTGGTGCTGTAGCCTGGCCTGGCCTGGTCTGCCCCGAGTTCCAGCTCATGCTGGTGAGTGCTGCAGCCTAGTCCAGGCTGGACTGCCCCCAGTCCTGGCTCTAATATGAACTGGTTGGTGTTGTGACCCAACCCGGCCTGTCCTGCACCTGTCCTGGTTCTCAAATCTGCCAGTGGATGTTATGAATTGGCCAAGCCTGGCCCGCCCCCATACCTAAGCCACACATATGCTGGTGGGTACTGTAACCTGGTCTGGTCTGGACTGCTCCTAGACTTGATTCTTGTGCTCACCTGCAGGGACTGTGTCCTGACAGAGGAGTTCCTCAGGCTCCTCTGTCATGTCACCTCCCAGTGGCAGAGCTCACTCAGACTGGTGAATGCTTGGCCCCAGCTGGTCCACCTCCTGTCTTGGCAGTTACAACGGCCTTGTCTGACCAGCCCACACCCATTCCACTTCTTACTGTTGGGTACTACAGCCTAGCCATGCCTGATCCAACACCAGACATGGTTAAGCAGGTGCCAAGATCTAGATCAGCCTGACTTATACCCACCCTGACTCTCATGAGCACTAATGAGTACTAGAGTCTAGCACAGTCTGGCGTACCTGAGACCCAGTCCACAGCCATGCTGAGGTATACTGAAGTCATGTCCTCCCAGATCACTGCTCCCAATCTGGCTCTCACGCTTACCAGTGGGAAACTCAACCCAGCCGTGATATCCCCTTAGCTCCCCAACCAGGCCTGCTCCCAGCCATAGATCTTGCGTATACCAGTGGTTGCTGGGACCCAGCCCAGCATAGCCCATCCTCCACTTTGGCCTTTATCATCAGATGCTGCAGCCTGGCCTGGCCCGCCCTGGCCCGCCCTGGCCCACCCCCAGTCCCAACTCTGGTGGGCGCTGCAGCTTAGCCTTGCCCAACCTTCCCCCATCCCTGGCTCATGCAAACTTCTAGGTGTGAGAGACTAGCCCAGCACTGTGAGACCTGCACTCCAGCCTGGCTCCTGAGGTGCTTGCTTCTTAACCATCCTCCCAGAAGATTCTGATATAGCTGGTCTGGGAATAGTGTGAAAGCTCTAAAGGATGTTGACCAGCAAGAAGTATCATTTATAGGGATAGAGGAAGTAGAATTCCTAAGCAGTTGAAACAGCTGGCCCGTGTAATTTGGTTGTGTTCTAATATAGTTTGCAGAGTCTTTCCAAACTGTGCCAGGAGTCTGCTGCCTGAGCCCTTTGTGTCACCCTCTCCCTTCTTGCTGTGCCTGAAACCATATCCAGTGTAGAACTTCTGTTGGAAATATAGACTGTTCTTGCTGTGGGATTTGACATGGTTTGGTAAAGGGGGACTCTAGAAACTGGGCAGCTCCTTCCCAGTGCTTAAGCTGTGGCATTCATCTGAGTACTTTCTTACGTAAAGATAACAGAATATGTAAAATGTGTTAGGAACCAGTGAAAGTGGGAGTCAAGTAGATGGAACCTCTAGAATGTGAAATGTTCTAAAATTACAGTGCAAGCCAGTGGGAAAATAGGGTTGATTCACAAGAGTTAATGTCTTTATTCCTTTTTGTTATTTATTTATTTATTTATTTTTTTACCTGAAAGGCAGAGGAAGAGTGAGAGGAGAGAGAGAGAGGGAAAGAGAGAGAGAGATATCAAGTAATCTTCCATCCTCTGCTTCATTCCTTAAATGACTACAAAACCTGGGGCTGGGTCAGGCACAAAGTGGGAGGCTGGTCTCTCACATGGGTGATGGCTTCTGCTTTCCTCTGCACATTAGTGGGAGCTGGGTGGGAAGTGAAGCAGCTGAGACTTGCACTGGAACCCATGTGAGATGCTGGTGCTGCAAGGGTTCATTTCACCAACACAGTAAAGATTCATGGCTGTGCTGCAACTGCTAAATGTGACTTTTAAATCAAAGATTGTAAGTGGTTGATAAAACTTCTAGATAGGGCTTGGAGCGGTGGCCTAGCGGCTGAAGTCCTTGTCTTGGACACGCCGGGATCCCATATGGGCGCCGGTTCTAATCCCCGCAGCTCCACTTCCCATCCAGTTCCCTGCTTGTGGCCTGGGAAAGCAGTCGAGGATGGTGCAAAGCCTTGGGACCCTGCACCCGCGTGGAAGACCTGGAGGAAGTTCCTGGCTTCGGATCGGCACAGCACTGGCCGTTGCGGCTCACTTGAGGAGTGAATCATCGGACGAAAGATCTTCCTCTCTGTCTCTTCTTCTCTCTGTATATCTGACTTTGCAAAAAAAAAAAAAAAGAATAGATCTTTAAAAAAAAAATCTTTAAAAAAAACTTCTAGATAAAGAGACTTGGAGAATAAGATCCTCATGAGGACTCGAGCACTCCACAGATTACTTATTTATTAAGAAAAGGAAAAGAATGCCTGTGGAAAGATTTGGGTAGACATCACCTTAACTAAATGATCAAGCATAGTAACCGTCATGGAATAAATTTGTGTTTCTTCCTGTGTATTTCGATGCGAGTGTAAACACATCAGCTATGTGGTATTTTTCCAAAAATGTTGAACCTAAATGCAGCATGATCAATTTGACAAATACAGATTTTGAGATACTTTACAACACAACCGCCTGGATTCTTCAAAAACATTAATACTATGAAATATAGATAAAGGGGCCTGGTGCGGTAGCCTAGTGGCTAAAGTCCTTACCTTGCATGTGCCAGGATCCCATATGGGCACCAGTTCTAATCTCGGCAGCCCCGCTTCCCATTTAGCTCCCTGCTTGTGGCCTGGGAAAGCAGTCGAGGATGGCCCAAAGTCTTGGACCCTGCACCTGCATGGGAGACCTGGAAGAGGCTCCTGGCTCTTGGCTCCTGGCTCCTGGCTTCAGATTGGCTTAGTTCTGGCCGTTGCAGCCACTTGGGGAGTGAACAAGCAGACGGAAGATGTTTCTGTATCTCCTCCTTTCTGTATATCTGACTTTCCAGTATAAATAAATAAATAAATCTTAAACAAAAAAGAAATACAGATAAAGGAAAGGGATGGGACTTCCCAGGAATAAGGAAATTTGACAGTTTAAATATACAGTTTAAGTTTGCAATGTGAACCTTGCCTGCAGCTCAGGTTGAGACAAATGATCATTTTTATTTAAAAAAATTTTTATTATTGTTATTTGATTTTTTAATCTTGTTCACGTAGTTGAGAGGGCTGTACACCCTTGTGGGCCTCCAATTAGGGTGGGAAGGGTCAAGTAATGGAGGAAAGCAGAGGGGACAAATATTTCAGTTCTGTTCTTTTTTTTTTCCTCCCGTGTCTGCTATAGGGAAGGGGAAGAGACCACTCCTTGCTGTCAAAAACAGCATCAGCACCCAGGGATGGGGAACAGTCATTTGATGACACTTTTAGAGACTCTGATGTGGGGAAGAATGTTCTCAGGGTGTTGCTTGAGTGGTTTTGATAGTTCTGAGACATTGTTAGCTTCATTGCACCAGGTTTGAGAAAAATCTTTCCAAGGTCTGTTGGCTGACCAAATCTACCTTAGTGTATCCACAGGTCCAGGAACATGCTGCCAAGCTTGGCCAGGAGAGATATCCAACCTGTTCCTTTTTTTCCATCCTCTGATGAGAGGCACTCAATATCCTCTCCTGGCCTAGATGAACTGGCTGTCATGTCCCCCATGTGCATCTGAGTATGCTGCACTCCACACAGGTGACTTCAACAACTGGGGAGGCTCAGTCTCAGTGCATGTACTCCAAGGTCAAACCAGATGCTTTGTGATTTGCCCAGTGACCAGAATTTGAGTCCAGCAATCTAGCTGAGGAGTACCCCAAGAAACCTCACCTGGAGGTACCTCCACTTGACTCTTGTGTGCACCAGCTAGTGCAGCGTCAGGCTCAATCTGTTATCTTCACCAGGCAATGTACATATTGGTGAATGCAGCTGCCTGGTCAGTTCTGCCCCCAACCCCTTCTCTCAATGAACCAATGCCTATGCTAGTCCAACCCAGCCTTCCACAGGCCTGGTCCTCATGCACACTGGTGGGTGCTGTGACCAAGTCAGAGCAACCCCCAATAACCCACTCTAGGACTATCCCTGTAGCCCTGATTTTTATGTGTGCTAGCAAGTGCTGTGGCCTAACCCAGGCCATCCCATATTCCATCCAGCTCTCATGCACACTGATGGGTGTTGCAGCCTAGCTCAGCCCAACCCACCTCCATATCTGGTCCACTCATATGCTAATGGGTGCCACTACCTTATCCAGCTTGGCACCCTCCCAGCCCTGGCTCTAGTGCTCACCGGTGGAAGCTGCAGCCCAGCAGAAAAGTGGCTACAGTTCCCCTACCAGGCCTACCTCCAGCCCCCAAATCTTTTTTTTCTTTTCTTTTTTTTTTTTTTATTAATTACATTGCATTATGTGACACAATCCCATATGCACTGGGATTCCCCCCACCCCTCTCAAAACCCTCCCCTCCCCATGATGGATTCCTCCACCTTGCTGCATTACCACAGTTCAAAATCAGTTGAGACAGCCCCCAAATCTTGCACGCCTGCCTGACATGACTCACGCCTAGTCTCAGCACTTGCCAGTGAGTATTATGTCCTAGTCTTGTCTGTTCACAGCCATTCTGGCTCTTGCATGTGTCAACAGGTGTAGCAGCCTAGCCCAGCTTGGCCTGCAACAGACCCAGCCCACATGCCAGCTGATAAGTGCTATTGCCCTGCTTGGCCTAGTCGACACATAGTCCTAGCTTTCATGCTCACCAGTAGAAGCAGTGGCCTAGCAGGGGAGTCCTGAACTTTTCCTACCTGACCCACTCCCAGCCCTGGTCTTGGCATGTGTGAGCAGGTGCTGTGGCCCAGTCTGGCATAGCCTATTCCCAGTCTCAGCACTCAACAGCAAGTACTGCAGAGTGGCTCAGCCTGGCCCACCACTGAGTCCCAACTCCCTGCAGGTGCAGCAATCTATCCCTGCCTGGCCTAAAACCAGCCCTGGTCCTCATGTGAACTGGTAGATATTGCAGCCAAACCCAGCCTGGACTGCACCCTGTCTTGGCTCTTGCTCACATGAGCTATGAGCTGGCCCAGCCAAACCTGACTTCAGACCCCACCTACATGTATGCCAATGGGTGCTGCACCCTGACCTGGTCTCCCACAACACCAGCTCTTGGACTAGCCAGCAGAAGCTGCAGCCTAGTAGAGGAGTTCCATAGGTTTCCCTACCAGGTCTGCTCCTAGTCCCAGATCTCATGTGTACTGGTGGTTGCTGCAGCCCAGCCTGACATGGCCTGCCTCAAGACTTGGCACTCACTAGCAGGTACTGCAGCCTAGCCTGACCATTCCACTCCCATTCTGGCTCTCACAAGTGCCAGCAAGTGCTGGGACCTAGCCCAGTCTGGCATTACCCCAGACCCAGCCCACATGCATGCCAGTGGGTGCTACAGCCTTGTTCAGCCCAGTATGTCCACAGCCTTAGCTCCTGTACTCACCAGTGGGAGCTGAAACCTAACAGGGGAGTCCCCAAAGTTCCACTACCAGGTCCATTCCCTGCTGCAGATGTTGTACATGCTGATGGGTGTCTTAGCACAGCTTAACATAGCCCACCTGCAGTCTCAGGTCTGCCGACAGATGCCTAGTCCAGCCTGGTGTGACCCATATCTTGTTCTGGCTCTTGGTGCCAGTAGGTGTTGCAACCTGGCCCAGCCTGGCCTGCCTTCAGACTCAGCACACACATATGCCAACAAATATTGCAGCCTGGTGGGGCCCACCCCAGTTCCAGCTCCTGTGCTCCCTAATGGGAGCTGCAGACTAGTAGGGGTATTCTCCAAGTTCCCCTAACAGGCCTGTTCCCAGCTCCTGATCTTACTCATGCCAGCAGGTGCCATAGCCCTGCTTGGCATGGGATGCCCTCAGCCCCAGCCTTTACGTGTGCCACCAGGAGCTGCAGCCTAGCCCAGCCTTGCCTCCTCCCAGCCCTAGCTTTCACAAATATCAATGAATTCATTAGTCTGTGGTCCAGCCTAGCTTGGCTTGTCACCACCCCCAGCTCTTGCACAGACCAACAGGTGCTGCAGTCCCACTGAGGTGAGCCTATAAGACTCCTACAGAATCTGCCTCCATATCTGGTTCTTTCATGTTCCAGTGGATGTTGTGGCTAGCTTGACATGACCCAACACCTGCCTTGACTTGTGGATGGGTACTATGTCCTAGCTTAACCAAGTATGGTCCCCAACCTCAGCTTTTAAGTGTGCCCATGGTCAGCGGGCAGTGCTACTTATTCCTACCCAGGTCTCCCATGTGGAGGGATGCCTTGGCTTGACCCAAACATACCCTCCATTTCCCCCCACTCTCTGAACCACTTGCCTCAGCTCCCTGGCCTACCTCCAAGTGCACAGGTTGGTTCATGGAAATCCCCAGAGATCACTTCTCTGCCCTCTTCAGCCTCCACTCCAATGCATTCCCACACTCCCTTTTGCAGATAATTATTTTTTTGGGTGGGAGTTAATTTTTAATTTTACTTTTAATAATGTTTACATAGTTGAGAAGGATGCATGCCCATGTGGGAGGGGCAGGTATGGAGGAAGGTGGGTAGAACAAATATTTCTGTTAGTGGGTTGTTTTTTTTTCCTTCTGTGTCCACAGGAGAGGAAGGGGGAGGGGACCGCTCCTTGCTGTCAAACCTACCTCAGCACCCAGGAATGGGGGAAAGTTATTTGATGATGCCTTAGAGACCCCAGTATTCCCTGGGCAACCTATAGCCCCCCAGATTTGCAGTGGCATGCTGCATTCCTAGGGTCCTGGGTGGCATATCCCAGCCTGGCATGCCCCCACCTTCTGCTGCACTATACTGCACAGTTACCTACATATCTTTAAATAAATAAAATTTAAAAATATATAGTAGAATAGGCAGCTGTGTTGGCACACTGGTATAGCATTTAACTAGGCCCAGATTACATGCCAGCTATTGGCTGCTTTTCTCCAAACAGTGAAACACTTGCTTAGGTACAAGGCAACCTAAGCAGTTGCCTACAGCTGGAGGATCATTTTAAGAGTAATGGAAAATACAAATACAGACTTACATTCAGTAATAGTCTTGTACTGCTGTGAAATTTCATGTGATTTTGAGATTATAGTTATAAGAGAATATCTTTGTTCATAGGAGATTAAAGCTGAAGTATTTATGGATAAAATGGCATAATGTCTTCCCTACGGTAGGCAACTGTCTAGGTTGCCTTGTACCTAGACAAGTATTACAGTGCAGGGAGAAAATTAGCCAGTAAATAGTTGGTGGGCATTCTGGGACTGGTTAATGGCAAATTTGTGTTAACTATATCAGTGTGCCAGCATAGTAGCCTATTTTATTTTTTTTTAAAGATTTATTTTTATTGGAAAGTCAGATATACAGAGAGGAGGAGAGACAGAGAGGAAGATTTTCCATCTGCTGATTCACTCCCCAAGTGGAGCTTGGCTGATCTGAAGCCAGGAGCCTGGAGCCTCTTCCAGGTCTCCCATGCAGGTGCAGGGTCCCAAGGATTTGGGCCATCCTCGATTGCTTTCCCAGGCCACAAGCATGGAGCTGGATGGGAAGTGGGGCCACTGGGATTAGAAGCAATGCCTGTATGGGATCCCATTCTTTGCCAGTCGAGGACTTTAGCCATTAGGCTACCACACCAAGTCCTTTCTCTCTCTCTTTTTTTTTTAATTTTCTTTTTTGTTTTTTAAGTCATGTGGAGAAGGTGGGGAATACTGGGCCAGGACATGCCACCCTGGTCCCAAGGGATGGGGAGGGCTGCAGATTGCCTGGGGAAGGAGGTCTGGGGTGGATTGGTGTGGGAGTGGCTGAGGGCATGTTAGAGAAGGAGTGACTTCTGGGAGCTTCCACAAACCAGGCCACTGGTAAGTGAGTTCAAGGGAGTTCAAGAGCTGGGAGTGGTAATGGAATGAGCCAGGCTGGACCACGGGACTCACCTGACAGGAACTCACCTGACACTCAGGGGAGCTAGGGCTGGGAGGAGGCTGGGCTGCCCCTAGCTGTGGCACCCAGCAGCACATGTGAAGTCCAGGACTGAGGGCAGACTACAAAGCAACGCCACAGAATCCCCAACGCACATGAGATCTGGGTCTGGGAGTGGGCCTGGTGGAAGAACTTGGGGACTTCCGTTACTAACCCACAGCTTCTGGGGAGCGCTAGAGCCTGGTTTGGAGGTGGGTCAGGCCAGGTAAGGCTGCAGCAGTATTTATGAGTTGAGTCTGGGGGCAGGTTGGACAGGACGAGACCACAGTACTCACTGGCATGCACAAGAGTCAGGGCAGGGTGTGGGCCATGCCAAGCTGGGCTAAGCTGCAACACCACCAGCAAGAGCTGAGACTGCAGGTGGGCTATGTCAAGCTGGACTGAAGCACCCACCAGCATGTGCAAGAGAATGGGAATGAGCCTGCTAAGGGAACTCTGGGGACTCCCTTGATAGGCTGCGGCATCTACCCGCTGGTGAGTGCAAGAGCTGGGACCTTGAGCAGAGCAGGCTGGGCAAGGCTGTAGCACCCACTGGCATGCATGTGGGCTGGGTCTGGGATCATGCCAGACTGGGCTAGGTCCCAGCACTTGCTGGCACTTGTGAGAGCCAGAATGGGTGTGGAATGGTTAGGTTAGGCCATATCACCTGCCAAGTCAAATAAGTTGGGTCTAGTGGTGGGCCAGGTTAGCTAGGCTGTAGTACCTACCAGTGAGAACTGGAATGGGTGTGGACCTAGTTGGGCTAGGCCACAGTACCCACCAATGGGTGTCAGGATAGGGGGCATGCTATGTCAGGCTGGGGCACAGTATCCACTGACACAAGTGAGATCCGGCGTTGGGATCATGTCTGGTAGGCGAATTGGGAAACTCCCCTGCTAGGCCACAGCTCCCACTGGTGAATGCAAGAGCTGGGGCAGGCAGGGCCAGGTTGGGCTACAATACCTATTGGCATTTGTGTGGGTCAGGTCTGGGGGTGGGCTGGGCTGGGCTAGTGGTCTACAGCACACATGAGCGTGACCCTGAGAGAGATAGGCTGGGGTGCAGGCCAGGCCAGGTTGGACTGCAACACTCTACTTCTCTTCCCTATGCTATTCTCATCCCTCACAAGAAACCAAAGATTCAGCATGGTAAGGTGGTTTTAGAAGATGACCCTTGGGTGCGGGCTATTTCTTTCACAGCTTAGCCCTACTGGCCTTGGGCAGTGTATATATGTCCATTTGCCTGTGTATAAAAGCAGGGATGGTAGTAGTAACTATGCATAACATTGTTGAGAGAGTAAAATGAGTTGCCACTTGGAAAATGCTAGAACAGTGCCTTAAAATTAGTACTATGTAGTGCCTGTCATGTTATTCAATGTTAACTTTTTATATGGGTCAAGAAGATGGGTGCCTTGTTCTTTTCCTTGTTTTTGGCAGTAGAAGTAAGGACAATGTAAGTACAAAGCCCTTCTAGGAAATGCCTTCTTTGACCCTGAATAAGATACCCATCTTCAAAAAAAAAAAGTTTATTTATTTGAAAGGCAGAGTAAATGGAGATGAGGGCAGGGGAGGAGGGGAGAAAGCAAGAGAAAGAGATTTTTTTATCCACTGGTTCATTCACTCAAAAGGCCTCAGCAGCCAGGGCTGGGCCAGGCTGAAGCCAGGAAACTTGGAGGTTCTTCCAGGGCTCCCACATGAGTACAGAGAACCAAGTTTGTGGACCGTTTTCTGAGGCACATTAGCTAGGAGCTGAATCAGAAGTGGAACAGCTGGGACTTGAACAGTGCCATGTAGGATGCCAGTATTGCAGGCAGCGACTTTATCCACTGAACCACAACGTCAGCCCCCACATACCCATTTTAGCCAAAATTATATCATTTGGTGCTGTTGTCTAGCTCCCATACAGAAAATTGTTAACAGTCATACAAATAAAATTGACTGTTTTTTTCTTAAACATTTTTTGCTTATTTGTGTGTGTGTGTGTGTGTGATTATGGATGATTGATTAATGGATTACATCACAAGGTCAAAAGCCGCTGACTTTATTGAGCTAAAAATGTTTAAAGGACCATGACTATCAAAAAGGGAACCAAATGGCAAAAAGACTGGGGGGGAGGGTTGGGCTGGGCATCCACTCAGGACAGCAGGCCAGTATCACTGTGGGACTGGCAGGGGACATTGACAGGGAATGCATGGAAGTGTGAGAATTTAAAAACGTGGAAATGATGAGGGCAGGGGACTCCACAAAGGCACTGGGGGTGAACATGGTGGCAACACCCCACTCTGTTTGGGGACACTGTGTCACTAGAAGGCATCACACCACTCCTGCAGACAGCCAGAATAGTCAAAGCAGGTGCAGACTGCTTGGCTTTAGCGCCGCATATGTCCTTCAGCCACTCCCAGAAGAGATCTTCATCTTTCTTGAGCACCAGAAACTGGCCGAGGATGACGTAGTCCTTGTCGAAGCCTTGTCCAGCTTCTTTCCCCCAGGACCTCGCTGATTACTGCTGCGGAGTCTTGGTGCTTCTGCCACGTGGTCATCTCAGTTGGCATCACTGGGCAGATCAGGCTCCTGCAACAGCTCCACCTGCAGAGTTCTTGATTTTTATTTGAAAGTTGGAAGTTACAGAGGGAGGGGAAGGCAGAAATTTTCTATCTGCCGGTTCACTCCCCCAAATAGCTGTAGTCCAGGGTGGACCAGACTAAGCCTCAAGCCTGAACTCCAGCTAAGTCTCCCACATGGCAATAGGGTCCTAGGAGTTCAGATCATCTGCTGCTGCTTTTGTGTACACATCAGCAGGGAGCTGGACTAGAAGTGAAGCAGCAGCCATAATGTGATGCCAGAGTCACAGGTGGCAGCTTAACCTGTTGCACTGCAACACTGACCCCTCCATGACTTTATTTTGTACTTCATACTATACAGCCAGAACACAAATTCACTTCACATGTGGTTTCCTCATTGATGTAATTGATTGTTGAAGTTGCTCATGAAGTTTGATACCAGTGAAACCTGATTCTAAATGCAACTGAGTCCATGCAGTTCTAAGAGACCATGTAGTAAATCCTTTAGAAAGAGGAACCTTTTTAAAGATTTATTTTAATTTGAAAGGCACAGTTACACAGAGAGAATGAGAGGCAGAAAAAGATCTTCCATCTACTGGCCCACTCCCTAAATTGACACAATGGCTGGAGCTGGACCAGTCTGAAGCCAGGAGCTTTCTTCCCAGTCTCCCACACGGTGCAGGGGCCCAAGGACTTGACCCATTCTTTGCTGCCCCTCCAGGCTATAACCAGGGACATGAACTGGCATCTGTAGGGGATGCTACTCAGCCATAGCATTGGCCCCCAAAAGAATCTGCATTGAATTGTGAGTAATTGACTCTTTTTGCACTTGTGTTTTAAGGTTGAGCTAAGGCCCATTAGGTGTTTTCAGAGCAACTGAAGAGAACCCCCCATTGACCTGAAGGCATCACTCACTCTTAGTGTAGTTGCACTCTGCAAGGTTTATGTATACACATATTGCACAGAACATGTGTATTTTGTGTTGGATGTGTACACAGATACACCTCCACACGTGGATACTGTCATCATCCTCTCAGTCTGGCCGCACTTGTTCTGTCCACCTTAAGCCCAGAGCTTTTATGGTGGAGGGTTCCGCCCACCTGTTTGCATGTGAAGACATGCTGAACAAGGTAATCAAGTAAGTAGGATGTTTAGACCTGCTTTTCTGGATCTAAATAGCACCCACAGTTTTACCCTCCTGGCTTGTGAGCACCACTGGCAGTGGTGAGCAAGGGAAAGAGAAACAGGGGGGCTTGGGGCAGAGGAAGGGGAGCAGCTCTAGGGCCACTCTGAAGAACGATGTGGGTGCTGCTGCTTAGCCCTAAACTGCTAGCAGACAGCTGCCCCTGGGTACAATAGCTGCGGGAAGCTGAGCTGGAGAGAAAAGAAAGTAGAAATGAGATAGACCTGGGAAGAAACATTTTCATTCACAAAGTTGAAAGCTTCCACAGATGGGGTGGGATAGCTTAGGGGTCATTTTCATTAGGAGAAAATGACAAATCCAACTCACACTACAAATATTTGATTGGTCCAGTTAACTGGGACATCCAGGGTTCCAGGTATGGCTTGATCTGTATGTTCAAGCAGTATCTTCAGGGCTGTTGATCCTTGTGTATGGTCCTTACTTTCAAACTGACTGAACCCATGTACCAGGAAAGGTGAACACCTCTGCTCCAGAGTTCGAGAGACTATGTAGTTCTGGCAGGCAAAAATAGTTTCACTCGGAACATTCGTACAGCAGCTCCAAACGAAGGCATCAAGTTAGTTCTGCTGCCTGGTGCATGTGACCACCTTGGTTGGCAACAGAGGTCCAAATGAAATACCAGGACTACATTTAATGTCCTCTCCTGCCTGGGTTGTGGCATAGCAAGTAAAACTGCCACCTGACGAATTTATATCCTGGCTACTCCATTTCCATTCCAGCTCCATGTTAATGACTTTGGAAAAACAGCAGGAAATGTTGTAAGTAAGTGCTTGGACCCCTGTTACCATGTGGAAAACTAAATAAAACTACCGGCTTTTGGCTTCTGCCTGGCCCAGCCCTGGCCATTGCAGTCGTTTGGTTAGTGGCCTAGTAGATGCGAAATCTTTGTCTCCTCTGTAATTCTGCCTTTTAAATAAATAAATCTCTTTTTTTTTGGTTAAAAAATGTGTGTAATATATATCAAATAAACTTAAATATGTATTATATATTAAATATGTATTTTATGTATATACATTTTTTTAACAAAAAAGAGATATATTTGAAAGGCAGAGTTCCACAGAGAGATTTTCCATTGCTGGTTCACTCCCCAAATGACCACAACAGCTGGAACTGAGCGGATCTGAAGTCAAGACCTAGGAGCTTCTGGGTCTCCCACGTGGGTGCAGGGGCCCAAAGCTTTGGGCCATCCTCTGCTGTTTTCTCAGCCATTAGTAGGGAGTTGGATGTGAAAGGAGCAGCCAGGACTTGAACCACCATCCATATGGGATACCAGTGCCACAAGTGAAAGATTTAACGTGTTATGCCATGGCATGGCCCCACAAATATTTTTTAAAGGTTTTTGTTTGTTTGTTTGTTTTTAATTGGAAAGGCAGATTTACAGGGTGAAGGAGAGACAGAAAGGTCTCCATCCACTGGTTCTTACCCCAAATGACCACAACAGGTGCACCTAAGCCAATGAAGCTGGGAACCAGGAGCCTCTTCCAGATCTCCCATATGGGTTAGGGTCCGAGGGTTTGGGCCATCCCCCATTACTTTCTTAGGCTATGAGCAAGGAATAGAATGGGAAGTAGAGAAGCCAGGATTCGAGCTGGTGTCCTTATGGGATATCAGTGCTTGCAGGCAGAGGATAAACCAATTGAGCTATTGAGCCAGCCCCCACAAATCTTTTTTAAAAACAAGTAAAGGGCCCGGCACGTTAGCTTAGTGACTAGGTCCTCACCTTACATGTGCCGAAATCCCATGTGGGCACTGGTTCATATCCCAGCTGCTCCACTTCCCATCCAGCTTCCTGCTAGTGGCCAAGAAAAGCAGTAGAGGATGGCCTAAAGCCTTGGGACCCTGCAACCATGTGGGAAACCAGAAGAAGCTCCTGGCTTCTGGCTTTGGATCAGTTCATCTCCAGACATTGCAGCCACTTGGGGAGTGAACCAGCGGACAGAAGATCTTTCTCTCTGACTTTGCTTCTTTCTGTAATTCTGACTTTCCAATAAAAATAAATATATTTTTTAAAAGAAGTAAAAAATAAAGCCCTCTCCTAGGAGTAAGCATTTGGCTTAGTAGTTAAGTCACCTATGCCCTGTATTTGGGTAGCTAAGTTAAGCTCCTGACTCAAACTTCTGCTACAGCAAACTCTCCCAGGCAGCCATGATAGCCGAGGTCGTCAGGTTCCTGCCATTCGTTTGGGAGACCTGGATTGAGTTCTCACCTGCTGGTTTTGTCTTCAACCCATAGCAGTTCCAGCTGTTGTGAGAATTTGGGGAATGAACCAGTAGATGAGCACTTGCTATCTCTTTCCCAGTCTCTGTAGTAAGTAAATAGAAGTTATACAGCAGTGGGTCCCAGCAACTTCAGTGCCAGGGGCAAGGCAGCCCAGCCCTACAGCCCAAAGGTATCCAATACATGCCTTCCTTACCACCAAGACACTCAAGATCAAGATCAGCTTGGCAGAAGGCTTAATGGAGGAAAAGCCCAAGTGTGGAGTGATGACATTGTTGGCTAATCCTGCACGTGCAAAAGATGAAATGAAGCTGACAAGAAAGGATAAGTCTTCAGATTGAAAATGGCAAGAGAGGGCCTGGCATGATGGCTCAGTGGCTAAATTCTTACCTTGCATCCACCAGGATCCCATATGGGTACTGGTTCATGTCCCAGCTGCTCCATTTCCCAACCAGCTCCTTGCTTGTGGCATGCCAAAGCAGGAGAGAATGGCCCAAAGCCTTGGGATTCTGTACCTGCATGGGAGACCTGGAGAAGGCTCCTGGCTCTTGGCTTTGGATAAGCTGAGCTCCGGCTCTTGCAGCCATTTGGGGAGTGAACCAGCAGGTGGAAGGAAGATCCTTCTCTTTGTCTCCCCTTTTCTCTGTATATCTGCCTTTCCACCAAAAATAATGTTTTAAAAATTAAAGTAATAAAAATGGCAAGAGAGAATGAGACATAGAGGAAATAGGAGAAAGGTGAAAACAGGCCAAGTTGGCTTATCCAGAAAACCAAAGATGTGACGGTAGAGGCCGGCACTGTGGGATAACAAATGAAGCAGTCACCTGCAGCACCAGCATCCCAAATGGACTCTGGTTTCATTCGTGGCTGCTCTGCTTCCCAACCAGCTCCCTCCTAATGACCTGGAAGCAGCAGAGACTTGGCTCAGGTGCTAGGGTTCCTGCATGTGATGTGGGAGATGTGTAAGAAGCTCCTGGCTCCTGGCTTCAGACTGGCCCAGCAATTGCAGCCATTTAGGAGTGAGCCAGCAGATGAACGGTATTTCTCTTTGTGTCTCTCCCTCTCTGTTTTTCAAATAAATAAGTAAATAAATCCTTTTAAAATGTGACTGCAGAAAATGGAAATACTAAAATTAATCCAGTCTGATGAAACTGAGAAAAAGAAGCCAATACAACGACTCCCATTCACTGCATCTTCCAGTGATCCTGTCTCCCATTTTATATATCCCGAAGAATCCTCTTACAATGTATTTCAAGTAAATAAATTTTTTAAATGGATTATTTATTTGAAAGAGTTAGGGCTGGTTCTATGACTCCACTAACTAACAGCTCTACCTGAAGTGCTGCTAGCATCCCATATGAGTGTCAGTTTGTGTCCCAGTTGTTCCACTTCTGATCCAGCTGCCTGTTTGTGGCCTGGAAAGCAGTTGAGAATGACTCAGAGCCTTTTGACCCTTCATCCATGTGGAAGACCTTGAGAGGACTCCTGGCTTCCACCTTTGAATTGTTCAGTTGTTGCAGCCATCTGGGGAATAAAACAGAAGATGGATCTTTTTCTGTCTCTCCTTCTCTATAAATCTGCCTTTCCGATAAAAATAAATAAATCTTTAAAAAACAAAGAGAAGGAAGAAGAGAAAGAGAGAATGAGTGAATGAATGAATGAGATCTTCATCTTCTGATTCATTTCCTAAATGGCTGGAATGGCAGAGTCTAGGCCAAAGCCAAGAGCCACGTAGGATGTCCCACATGGGTGCAGGGGCCCAAGAACTTGGGCTAGTTCGCACTACTTTTTTCCAGGCTGTTAGAAGGGAGTTGGATCAGAAATGCAGTAACTGGGACTTGAACCAGAACCTGTACAAGATACATGGCACAGGTGGTGATGTTATTTGCTACACCACAACACCAGCCCCAGACTAATAGGTTTATTAATGTGCAGTGAAAGATTGAAATTTGAAAATGTGATACTACATTGTGATTGGAAAGATTTCTGTAATAGCTGAGCAGTATTTGAAGATACCACTATTTAACATTATCTTAAGGAAAACTTTCATCCAAATTTGAAATTTGAAATGTCACTGAAATGACTTAAAAGAATTATAGGGCCTGGCACAATGACTCAATAGCTAAATTCTTACCTTGCAAGCGTTAGGATCCCATATGGGCACCAGTTCATGTCTCAGTTGCTCCACTTCCCATCCAGCTCCTTGCTTATGGCCTGGGAAAGCAATGGAGGATGCCCCAAAGCCTTGGAACCCTGCACCCATGTGGGAGACCTGAAAGAAGCTCCTGGCTCTGGATCGGCTCAGCTCTAGCTGCTGCAGCCATTTGGAACCAGTGGATGGAAGATCTGTCTCTTCTTCTTTGTGTAAATCTGATCTGCCTTTCCAATAAAAATTAATAAATCTTTAAATAAAAGAATTGCATACAAATTGAAATGTCAATTCTGAACACAATGTTTCTGAACACAATGAATAAAACCTGTTATTATGAAAACGACATAAAGTCCTTCCCCTACTTGCTTCCACCACATGGAGAGGGAGGTCTGTGAAGCAGAGGGTCACTACCAGCAGTTAAGAGGGATGGCTCTGGGCAAGTACAGTCATTACTCCACGGGTGCAGAACAGCGCTCACTCAGTAATCATGGCGTGCAGTTCCACCTGGAAGTGAAGCTACTGATGTGAGTATAGATGGTGTGAATGCCTTCCATTCAGCCGTGTTGTATCTGTTTTGATTTTTTAGTCTACCATGAAGAAAACAGCCTACTCGGATAGGCTGATAGTAAGGATTCTTATCATGTAGCAAATATTCCGGAAAAGGGGCAGTGCCAAGATTGGGTGACATCTGCTAAATGACACTGTCTAGGACATAAATTATTTTTTACTTTATGCCTGCTCTCCTCAACGCTTTGGGTCATTTTTTTAAAAAAAGATTTATTTATTTTTATTGGGAAAGCAAATTTACAGAGAGGAGAGATAGAAATGGCTGCAACTTCCAGAGCTGAGGCGATCTGAAGCCAGGAACCAGGAGCTTCTTCCAGGTCTCCCACATGGGTGCAGGGTCCCAAGGCTTTGAGCTATCCTCCTTTGCTTTCCCAGGCCACAAGCAGGAGGTGGGATGGGAAATTGAACAGCCAGGACACTAACCAGTGCCTGTATGGGAGGCTGGTGTTTGTAGATAGAGGATTAGCCAATTGAGCCATCATGCCAGCCCTCTGGGCCATCATTTTAAACTGCTTTCCAATTATTGCAAAGATGCCTGCTATGATCGCTGGAATCCTGGAGTCAGCTTGACAGTCCACATGCAGTCACTCCAATTTTGTGTTAGAGATCAAAGCCTCCACTAATGTCCTTGTCATCATGCCCTTTTGGATCTCACTGGCTGGAATTAAGAAAAATGAGAATGGGTCCAGTTCCCTGAAGAGCATGCCCACAAAGGCAGAAAAACAAATTTAAGGTTCTGCTACTGATGAGGAAAATGGCCAAACAAGTGGCTGTCTTTCCTTCACTGATAAATCCTGCCTGGATCAGGAGCCTTCCAGATTGGTCAGGATACTGTTCTGTCTGAAAGGATTAGGGAGAAAAGAGCATTTTCCTTGCACCTGGTATGGTGGTTAAAGCCCTCACCTTGTACACATCAGGATCCCATATGGGCACTAGTTTGAGGCCCAGCAGTCCCACTTCCCATCCAGCTCCCTGGTTGTGACCTGGGAAAGCAGTAGAGGACTGCCCAAAGCCTTGGGACCCTGCACCTTCATGGGAGACCCGGAGGAGGCTCTGGGCTCCTGGCTTCTGATTGGCTCAGCTCCGGTCATTGTGGCCACTTGGAGAGTGAAGATCTTCCTGTCAATTCTCCTCTCTTTTTATTATGACCTTTCAATAAAAATAAATAATCTGAAAAAAAAAAAAAAGCATTTTACTCTTTGGGTAGGACAGCCATCATTTCACCTGCTACAGCAGATTTGGAACGCAGTTGGCCTGTGGTGGTAACCATTTGGAACATTCTGCAGGCAGTGCATCAGCGACTTCGCTAGGAGACCCTCAGTTCCTTTCTGGTTTGTATACAGTTTCTTTTGCTTTCCAGTTCTCCTTTAATCTTATGATCAGCTTATTCTTGCTTCTCAAATTGCCAGTGACGGCTTCCCCTACCCCCCTACCCTCTGGGTTTCATTAGAAAGACACTGTTCCACAACTCAGCAGGGTTTGATTTCTGGGTGGTTCTTTGGAATTCTGCTGGAGAGGCCGTCTGCTCTGTTATGTCATTGATAGACCCTAACCACAAATTCCAGGACAGTTTTGGATTTTAGGGGAAGCATGGCTCTCTAACCTTGTAACTAGCACTGTGGAAATTCAAGTGTCTTCACTTGTTGCTGTGATGGCAACCTCATGATGTGTTCTGGCTCAGCTCCATGTGTGACGTGGACCCAAGGAGGGAGACAGGGTGTGCTGTGTCAGGACCTCTTCCTGAGCCTGCAGCCTGGAGTTGTCAGACTCTGTTGGGGACAGACCAGTACCACAGGGATTAAAGAAAAAAATTTTTCCTTTTTCCTGCTTATAAAAGAAATGTTTGCACATTATTCAAATGAAAACATAGAAATATATGACATGGAGAATGAAAATCCCACTGACAGATGGTGTTCCTTTTCCAAATTTTCTTTTCAGTGCATGTATCTAGATAGAATTATCATTATTTGTAAAATAAACCAAGCTTTTCCTGTTTTGAATTTAATCTTTGGACATCCTTTTTATCCTTATATGATTTTTTTAAAGAAAGATTTTTTTTTTAATTGGAAAGGCAGATATACAGAGAAAAAGAGATACGGAAAGATCTTCTATCTTTTGGCTCATTCCCCAAGTAGCCACAATAGCCAGAGCTAAGGTGCAGGGTCCCAAGGCTTTTAGCCATCCTAGACTGTTTCCCAGGCCACAAGCAGGGAGCTGGATGGGAAGTGGGGCAGCCAGAATACAAACTGGCATCCATATGAGATTCCAGCACATGTAAGGCGAGGATTTAGCTACTAGGTTATCTCACTGGACAGCCCCTATCCTTCTATGCTCTTTTTACTGTGCATTTTTTAGTTTTTTCTCTTTCCTGGGATTTGTTTGTTTGTTTAGAAGATAAGGGTTACACAGAGAGAGTAAAAAAGGAAGAAAAAAACTTTCCATTTGTTGGCTTAATCGCCAAAGGGCCACAATGGTCAGGACTGGACCAGGATGGAGCCAGGAGCTTCTTCCCAAATGGGTACAGAAGCCAAAGCCCTTGGATCACGTCCTATCCTTTCCTAGGCACATTGGCAGGTTCTTGGATTGGAAGTATAGTAGCCAAGTCTCGAACTGGAACCCTTATGGGATGCCGTTGTTGTGGAGGAGGCTTTATCTGCTACATCACAATGCTGGCCCCAACTGTGCATTTCTTTACTATGTAGACATGCTGTCCCTTATTTAATCAGCCCATGCTGTTGGGCACTGGGTTTATTTCCAGTTTTTTCTAGCAAAAAAAAAAAAAAAAAAAAAAAAACCACCATGTTTATTTGTTTGTTTGTTTCTTTGTATTCTTCTACCTAAGTATTGCTAAAAGATGAATTCCTAGACATGGGATTTCTAGGTTAAGGAGAGTGAACATTTTGCATGCTAATAGGCATTGTTAAAGGATATTTTAGAGTAAGAGGGAGTTAGATGAATGACATTTATTATATTAATATTGTTGTGTCACCCAGTAAATAATTATAACTCTTTTCAACAAACAATAGAAGGATTGTTATGAAAAGTCTTTTTATAGCAACACAGTACAGAGTCCTTGCCTCTCGGCCCTTTGCTTGGTTTACTTGGCCTGAGAGAGATGGGTTAATCATTAGCTGAGCGGCACCTATGTGGGCTTAGGGAGACTTAGGCAGCCCTTCTCTAGGGTTTTGGGTAGTTTATGTTTAGCACAGGAACCCATCCGTCACCCTTCCTGCCTCTCAAGTTGGAAGTGGTGAAGGATGAAGGTTGCCTCCTGAAGTAAGAAAAGCCTTTCCAGGCACTGACAGCATGTCAAGTTTTATACATGAAGTCTCAGTGAATTGTGGCATTTTCTTGAGTTTTTCTTCTTCTTCCTTTCCTAAAGTTAAAATTTACATGTGACTTACAAGAGCTTCCTGTTGAGGTTTTTCTTTTTAAATTTGCTCTTCTACATATTTTTAAAGACATATTATTTTTATTTGAAAGCAAATCTACAGAACGAAGGAAAGACACAGAGAGAGATCTTCCATCTGCTGGTTCATTCCCACGTGGCTGCAATGGCCCAAGCCAGGCTGAGCTAGGACAACGCTAGGAGCCAGGACCCTCCTACTGGTCTCCCACATGGGTTTAGGGGCCCAAGGACTTGAGTCATTCTCTTTTGCCCCTCCAGGCCATAAACAGGGAACTGGATCAGAAGTGCAGCAACCAGGACAACTGGTGCTCATAAGGGATGCCACTGCTAGCAGGTGGAGGATTAGCCTGTGGCAGCTGGCCCCAACTTGCTTTTCTATAGTTGAAAAGTAACTAACTAAAACAGTTGAGCGCCATACTGTTGTCCTAGGCATTCACGTTCTCTTCTTGACCACTGCAGTAGAGATTGATAGTGCCATTTCCCCTTTTCAGAAGGACAGGCAGGGGCCTGAGAGGGGATGAGCCAGCCAGAATTCCCTGTAGCTGGTCAGTAGCAGGGCAGCCTTACTAGCACAGCTGTGCATGCAGGGGGATCTGAGCATGCACAGGCTAGCTTGAAATAGAGAGGACATGGGGGAAAGGAAAAGAGATGTGCTTTATTGGTTGCATGTGTTTTTTCAAGGATGTATTTGTTTGAAAGGTAGATTAAGAGAGAGAGAGAGATCTTCCTTTCATTGGTTCATTCCCCTAATGGTTGCAGCAACTAAGGTTGTATCAGGCTGAAATCAGGAGCCAGGAACTCCATCTGAGTCTCTGACATGAATGGCAAGGGCCAAGTACTGCTGCCTTCCCAGGTGCATTAGTGGGAAGCTGGATTGGAAGTAGAGCAGCTGGTACTCAGACTGGCACTCGGTATGGGATGCGGGCATCAGTCAGTGGCTTAACCTACCATAAGCCTTAGTCCTACTTGTATTTTGTTTTAGCATGTGCTACATACCAGGGGCTCTGTGAGATGCTTAGTGAACATTGTGGAGCAGAGGATCCTGCCCTCCGACCAAACAAACAAACAACAGCAAAAAAAAAAAAAAAGAAAGAAAGAAAGAAACACAGGCAAATAAACATGTTCTTGCTGAAAGGCAAGGAGCAGGGAATTGCACAGAATTAAAGCAGTTGCCCAGTTTAGAGGATCAGGCTAAGAAAGGAAAGAAGTGAAGGCTGACAGTGAGGCACAGATCTTTTGCTGGCACAGAGGACAGCAGGTATGTGCTCCAAGGAGGGAAGGGGCTGGAGGGAGCTGAGGGAGAGGGAAGGCCAGGTGCAGCGGGTGGCTCTGTGGGGATGGGGAAGTGCTGGACTGCAAGGAGGGACAGTGAAATGTGTGTCTGCATTTGAGTCTCAGGGCCATGGAAAGCCATGGAAAACTACAGAGTGTTTTAAGGAGGAAGATGAAGTGAACAGTGAGAGCTTTTGGGATTTTGTAAGTTAAAATGTGTGTGGGAACCAGTGCAGTAACTCAGCAAGCTCACCCTCCACCTGCACTGCCAGCATCCCATATGGGTGCCTGTTCTTGTCCAGGCTGCACCACTTCCCATCCAGCTCCCTGCTTGTGGCCTGGGAAAGCAGTCGAGGACAGCCCAAAGCCTTGGGATCCTGCACCCGCGTGGGAGACCTGGAGGAGGTTCCTGGCTCCTGGCTTTGGATCGGTGCAGACCGGCTGTTGCTACCACTTGGGGAGTGAATCATTGGATGGAAAATCTTCCTCTCTGTCTCTCCTCCTCTCTGTATATCTGACTTTCCAATAAAAATAAATAAATCTTTAAAAAATAATAAAAATTAATAAATATTTAAAAAATAAAAAACCAAACCTCAAGAACAGAGGTTGACCATTAAACCCACAGGGCAGATCTTAATGATTGCCTGTTTTTGTAAAGAAGTCCACTGGGGCTGGTCAGCTTTGTGGCACAGCAAGTAAAACCACTGCCCACAACACTGGCTTCTCATGGGGGCACCAGTTCATGTCCCAGATGCTGCACCACCAAACCAGCTTCCTGCTAAGGGCCAGGGAAAATCAACAGAAAGTGGCCCAGGTGCTTGAAACCCCTACCAAATAACTGGAAGATCTAGATGAATGAAGCTTCTAATTCCTGGCTTCAACCTGGCCGTATCCTAAGCGTTGCAGCCAATTTTGGAATAAACCAATGGATGGAAATTCTCTCTGTTTCCTTCTGTTTCTCCTTCTCTGTAACTAAAAAGTCCATAAAAGCAAAGGGGTGGCAGCGGCTGCTCCATTTCTAGTAGCAGGGTCTAGGTAAGGGGTGGCAGGTACTACGTGTGGCTGGGAGGGTGGCAGAAAGAAGCCCCTGAAACAACCTTAGAAGCAGGCCAAGAACATGGATGAGGAGGATAGGCGCTCAAGGAAAAACAGAAAGGACCAGAAGAAACTAAAGGAACTGAAAGCGAAGGCCACAGAGTCGGGCCCCTTGGCTACAGGTGGAATTCAGAAATCTGGGAAGGGCCTGATGCTATGGCCTAGCAGCTGAAGTCCTCGCCTTGAATGCTCCAGGATTCCATATGGGCTTCGGTTCTAATCCCTGCAGCTCCACTTCCCATCCAGCTCCCTACTTGTGGCCTGGGAAAGAGTCGAGGACGGCCCAAAGCCTTGGGACCCTGCACCCTTGTGGGAGACCCGGAGGAGGTTCCTGGCTCCTGGCTTTGGATCAGTGTTTGCACGGCTGTTGCGGTCACTTGGGGAGTGAATCATCAGACAGAAGATCTTCCTCTCTGTCTCTACTCCTCTATATATATCTGACTTTACAATAATAATAAAGAAATCTTAAGAAAAAAATAAATCTGGGGAAAAATTAGCTGCTCTTGGTTCCTGAAGTGATGTTGCCCTTGACCCCATGCTGAACATCCGGATTCCTGGCCAAAGCATCTTTTGCTGCCAGTAGTTAGAATGAAGTGTTACCTTGGAACCTTTCGTACATTTACAAATAAACTTTTGTAAAAAAAAAAAAAAATAGGAGGAAAGAAAAAAACACTGTACAATTTTTTAAAGTATATTGAAACTCAATAATCCTACCCATTGCATTATTACTTGTGGATTTGTTTTCTTAGCTTGTTTTATTTGAAAGGTAGAGTTATAGAAAGAGAAGCAGACAAAGATCTTCTATCCATTGCTATGTTTTTCTTTTTTTAAGATATATCCATTTTTATTTTAAAGGTATGTTTTGCAGAGAGATGAGAGATAGAAGGACTTCCATTCTCTGGTTTACTTCCAAATGGCCATAACAGTCAGAGCTGAGCTGGTTTCAAGCTGGGAGCCAGGAGCTACTTTCTGGGTCTCTCACGTGGATACAGGCTCCCAAGAACTTAGCCCATTCTCTGCTACTTTCTCAGACCATAAACAGAGTTGGATTGGAAGTAGAACAGCTGGGATACAAACTGGTGCCCGTACCCTCCTAGCATGCTTCACATTGGGGACCTAGGATGATATCAAGTGGCCGTCTCACATCCCTGGGTGTTGATGTGGTTAGGCTGCTGGGAGTGGCGTTCTCTCCTCTACTTCCTTCCCCCAGATGTAGGAGGAAAAAATATTAGAAGCAATTGTCTCATCCACTTTACTCCATATCACGTAGGCATACATCCTTCTCAACTATGTAAATATGATAAAAAAATAAAATAAATTTATTAAAAAAAAAAAGCATGGTGCCCAAATGGATTGCTATGTCACAGTGTGGAAGGTTAGCCTGCTGAGTCAATGGGCCCACTGCTGCTGATTCATTTTCTAATAACCACAACTGCTGGGGCTTGGCCAGGCTAAGCCAGGAGCCTAAAACTTCACCTGAGTTTTCCAGATGAAGTGTAGGACCCTTTCAGCTCCTGCCGTTGCGCTCACTTGGGGAGTGAATCATAGGATGGAAAATCTTCCTTTCTGTCTCTCCTCCTCTCTGTATTTCTGACTTTCCAATAAAAATAAATAAATCTTTAAAAAAAAGTTTCTCAGTCTTTGTGCACTTCTCTGTTTGAATATCTTATAATAAATCTGTATAAGTTTGTAATTTAAATAAATACATATTTGGAAATGAAAATTAAACATTATGTAAATCCTAGCTCCTGAAACAGCCACTCTTGATTTAGTTATCATCCTTCTAGGCATGTTTCAAGCACAAAATAATTAATGTTATTAAATGCTGTGTCATTAGCATGCTTTCTTCACCCAGCATGATGTTGTGGGGTTCTGTTCTGATAGTTTAATGATGGTATCCTGTTGCGTACAAGTAACAGGAAAAAAACCCTACAATGCCCCAATACATTTTTAAAATTACTTTGAATATTTATTTATTAATGTATTCATTCATTTGAAAGCAGAGAGAGGAGAGAGAGATCTTCTGTCTGCTGCTGGTTCATTTACCAAATGGCTATGACAGCCAGGATTTTATCAGAAAAGTTAAAATCCCAAAACTACTGTATGAGTAGCAGGAACCCAAGTACCTGTGCCACCTGCTGCTGCCTTCCCCAATTTAAACAGTGCTATAGGGGGTATCTATGTAGTTACATTTTGGCAACTCTGTCTAGTATAGTGTGATTGGATGTATAGATACATAGATACATTCATACAGAGGAGCTCTTCATCCACTGGTTCATTACCCAAATGCCTGGCCAGACCCAGCAGCTCAGAACTCAATTTAGTTATCCCACATTTGAGCCATCATCTGTTGTCTGCCAAGAGGTGTATTAGAAAGTCACTAGAATTGAGAGCAGATATGGGACTTGAACCCAGTAGCTTGGATTTGGGATGCTGGTGTCCCCAAGCAATTTCTTTAGCATTATGCAAAGCACTCACTTATCAGGAAAAATTTATTAAAACAAGATTACCAGGTCTAAAGTCTTCACATTTTTCAACTGGGTGCATATATCCGGTTAGCCTCTTTGAAGGTGGTTCCTGTAAGCTGAGTAACTGCTTCCCACAACTGCCCCTGTACTCTTACCTACAGTCATTGCTCAGTGGAAGCCCAGGTACCAAGGAGACTATGTTTAGCTTTTGAGGTCCACAAAATGAGTCACAGGAATCTTCCAGCTTTTGATAATTCCAGACTGGCTTCAGTCCTATGTTAAAGACGTTCTTTACGGCAGGAGCCCTACGGGCTAGGCAGGTGCTGTGTCTAACCACACTGAGTCCACCCTTATGACTCAGTCCTGGCTGCATTCCTCTGAGCAGAAAAAGTGTCCTGGCGAGGAGTCTGGCCCCAGCATTACCATGAATGCTTTATTACTGCTGCTTCTATAATCAGGTCACCCCCACTTGGTTATCTGGAGCCCTCTTTCTGTATCTATATGTGTATATGATCAATTGAGGAACTTAGGAAGTACAAGGGGCAGGTGCATGGATAGTGGGACTCTGGTCCTTAAACACATACTCAGAATTAAGTGCCTGCTTAATGTCCTGTCTCTGACCAAGTACCCCTTCAGTGCCACTTTCTACAGGGGATATTGATAGATCAGAGCACATCTAGAGGAGTTTGACAAAACCTCTAAACTGTGTGTTGTGTGAGGGATGGCTGTAACAGCATTTCAGATTCTGGAATGAAGTGGTGTTGAACTATGACCCACAACAGGTATGAAAAGAATATTTGAGACCTTGTCATATGGGAAAGGGGTTTGACTTTTTCATTGTTGATTTTTATGTCTTGTTAAAGGGATTTAATTAGAACTCTGTTAACCATTCATTGGAATATGGAAGCACTTCATATCATGCATAGGCCTGACTTAGCATTACTAAAGTCATCCTTGCCAAGTCAGTGGCCACTTTATACTGGATTTTTCTCTAGTCTAGCATTCTGGCCAGTATGGCTTCCTGAAAGCAGCGTGACCTCCTCTCTTGTCTCAGGGCTTCTGTCCTGGTGCTCCAGGTCTAACCCAGCTAAATGATCTTTGAGTGCTCATAAATACCAGGCCTCTGCTTCCTGATGTAAAGCAAGGTGGGGGAAGGCACTATGGCATACCCTGTGGCACCCGCTTCCTAGGTCAGAGAAGCAGCTGCTCTGCTTCCTATCCAGCTCCCTGCTTATGCACCGTGGAAAACGGTGGGAGCTGACCCAACTGCTTGGACCCTGCTGTCCACATGGGAGACCTAGGTGGAATTCCAGGCTCTCTGGCTTCAGCCTGGCCCAACCATTGTAGTCATTTGGAGAATGAACCAGTAGATGGCCTACCTCTTTGTGTCTTCTTTTCTCTCTCTCATTCTGCCTTTCAAATAAATAAGTCTTTAAACTAAGGTAAGATGGGGGTCAGTTTCCTAAGCTAAAAAATCAAAAATCAAAATCTTCCTTTAGAAAATTGCTATTCTGTCACAGTGAGTGGATTCAGTGTCCATGTCCCTGTTCCCACAGTGCTCTGCCCCCTTCATTCCTTTACATGTATATTGTGACCTTGTCTCCCAGCGGTCAGATCTTTCAAATGAGTAACAACTGCTTGATCTATACAAAACTTTCACAGCACTGCGTCATTGCATCGTGTTTGGATACCTGAGGAAACAGATGCAGAGGAGAGAAATGATTTGTTCAGCGTTACACAGCAAATGAACTGCAGCAGAGAATGAAGCCAGGAGGAATGCCATTGCATGGACACTCAACCTGAGGGTCTGATGTTGCCTTGCACTTGAGGGTTAACATGGTGCCCTCCATGATCTAGTAGAACAACAACAATCTGCTTCCTAAGTGACACTTTAACCTTACACTAAGGCGACAGAAGGAAAAATTAGTGTTATGTTTTTTTATCTTCTTTCAGGTTGCTGGGGATGAGGCCCACATCTTTGGGTTAAAAGTTGAAGTGTCAAGCTAATAGCCATCAACACAGGAAAAGCTGTTCATGTCATTCATAATAGGAGAAACATGAGTTAAAACTACCCTGAGATATCAGTCCTCATTTGTCAGAGTGACAGGAGTCCAGGGTTGCTAGCATAGCCAGTTGTCAGGCTGTGGGGAAGCAAGTGCTTCCATACATTCACTGTAGGATACAAAATGCTGCTCTCTCTCGGAGAATGCTGGGTAAACAGGTGTGCATTTACCCTGTGATAAAGCAGTGCCCACAGGCCCATTTCAAAGGAATCTTAAAGTAACAGGTAGGTCCATGAGAGGATGTTGAATTGTGAACCAGCCTTGTCAGGTCTCTGCTATGTTTGCCACTCTCCTGCTGGACAGACAAGTCCATGACGGAGCCTAGAGGGAGGAAGTTTGAAGTCACAGGTACAAGGTATGAATTCAAGAAACTAAACTGATTTACCCTAGGAAACAGTTTTTCTTGTCACTTAGATATAGGACAATTTATATGTAGATTTAGCATCCTCTCATCCAAATAGAATATATTCTGAGTTAACAAGATTTCTCAAAGATTATTAACTCAGCTATATTGTTGCATGTATTTCAATAAATGTTAGATAATTATATTTGAAAATATGAATCCTCATCCTTCTGCCTGCGAGGCTTAAAGACTTGGCGGTATAGGGCCTGGCGGCGTGGCCTAGCGGCTAAAGTCCTCGCCTTGAAAGCCCCGGGATCCCATATGGGCGCCGGTTCTAATCCCGGCAGCTCCACTTCCCATCCAGCTCCCTGCTTGTGGCCTGGGAAAGCAGTTGAGGACGGCCCAATGCATTGGGACCCTGCACCCGCGTGGGAGACCTGGAGGAGGTTCCAGGTTCCCGGCATCGGATTGGCGCGCATCGGCCCGTTGCGGCTCACTTGGGAAGTGAATCATCAGATGGAAGATCTTCCTCTCTGTCTCTCCTCTGTGTATATCTGGCTGTAATAAAATGAATAAATCTTTAAAAAAAAAAAAAGACTTGGCGGTATAGAGAGGACAGCACAGCAGTTAGGACATTGCTTTGGCCAGTAATACCACATGTTGGAGGGCCTGAGTTCAAGTTCCAGCTACCTCTAATGTGCAGCTTGGGAGGTAGAAACTGATAGCTGAAGTACCTGGTTTCCTGGCACCCACAAAGGAGACCCCTGGGCTTTGGCCCAGCCCAGCCCTGGTTGTGGAGCATTCTGGAAGTGAACCAGGAGATAGGAAACCCTTGTCTCTGTCTTTGAAATAAAATGAAAATAAGTAACATGTGAAAAGCTTTAAAATTAATTTGGAGGTAATAATGACCACATTAATGTGGATATCCCCTGGAACTGCCTCATCAAGAAGGTCAGTGTAGGAGAAGATGTTGTGGTTAATCAGATTAAGCCTATCCTTGGGACACCCTCATGGCATGTTCTAGTACCTGGGATTAAGTCCTACTTCTGTGTATTATCCAACTTCCTGCAAATGTACCTGGGAGGCAGCAGAAGATGTCCTAGGCACGTAGATTCTTGCCACATGTGTGGGAGACCTGGATAGAATTCCAGATTCCTGGCTTTGGCCTGGCCCAGTCCTGGGTGATGCCAGCTTTGGGGAATGAACTGGAGTGGAAGATCTCTCTTTTTTTTTAATTAAATAAAAATAAGAAAGAATTACTTTTTGATCTGTTTAATTCCTGACTTAACTCTGGAGGGTTTTTCTATCTTCATATTAAATGGAAGCCTGTGCTCACTTCAGCAGCATGTATACTACATGGGAACCAAATGTTTGAGCCAAAACAAGTTATACACGAGCCACATTCTGTTCTTGCCATATTCTTCCCTGAAGGGAAACCCAAGATGCTTATTTGGTCTGCATCTCTCTAGCCTGCAAATTCTGAGAACACAGCTCTCCTTTCTCCCAAAACAAACACAAAACAAGAAGGCAAATGTTTCTCCTAGGATAGTATCTCTTTAGATTTCCATACTTCAGTGGAGCTAATCTGCAAGGGTTGGGATCTTCTTCCCCTTTGGGATTTAGGCACAGTGAAAGCCACGCTCAAGCTCTTTGACGAATGTTCATAGGTATAAATGCAACTTTACTCCAGAACAGAAGCTTTGTTCACTCCCAGCAAATGGGAAGAGCAAGTGTGTGCATTTTTACCCAAGCCAATGTGGTAGTTTGTCTTCAGAGAAAAAATTTTAGATTTATTTTGATTATTTGAAAAGCAGAGTTGAAGGGTGGTGGTGGTTGGAGAAAAAGAACTTCTGCCCACCTCTGGGTTACTCCTCAAATGGCCAGGACATGTCAGACTGAGCAAGGCTAAAACCAGAAGTCTGAGATTCCATCCACATATCCCATATAAGTACTCTGCTTTCTCAGGCATGTTAGTAAGGAGATGCAACAGAAGCAGCAGCCAGTCCTAGAACCAGGACTCATGTGGAATGCTGGTATTGTAGGCAGTGATCTTAACACATTATGTCACAATGCCAGTATCAGGTTAACCATTTTGAACTTAGATGCCTTCAAAATGGTATCTTGGCTGCCAAGTGGTAAGAATGCTGAAAACTTTCATGGGAAATGATTTACAGTGGTAGGTATTGTTGCACAGTAGGTTAAGCTGCCACTGGGAGCACCCACATCACATATCAAGTCTCTGCTACTCCATGCTTCTGATCAGAATTCCTGCTAATGCACCTGGGAGGCAGTAGATGATAGCCCAAGTACTTGGATTCTTGCCACTCACCTGGGGAACCTGGATGGAGTTCCTGGCACCTGACATGCCCCCAGCTGTTGTGGGTATTTGAGGAGTTAACCACAAGATGGAAGAATTTTCTTCCTTGCTCTGTCTTTGTGCCTTTCATGTAAATTAATGTTAAAAAGAAGAAAAAGCAATATACAAAGGTGTTGGAAACAGAAAGAGGGCTAAGAATACAAGGGAGAGTTGGGCTGTTATGTAAATGACAATAACAAGCAAGAGGAAAAGAAATGGGGCGAGCTGGTGGCAAAAGGGTCAGCATCATTAGGTTGGTAAATTTACAAGAAAGTGGGTATTTCTTGAGGATTGAAAACACTTAAGTTCATCAGAGTGCCACTGGTGACATTCATCTTAGTGTCCTTGCTAGCGCAGCTCCCTAGATGTTCAGCTTGTCTGGATGAGCACTGTTGCACTGAGTGATGGTGGGCTCTCTGTCCTAATGCTAAGTTCGTGGGTAGTACATAACCACATCTAAGCATTTTAAATACAGACTCTGGGGCCTGGCAGTGTGGCCTAGCAGCTAAAGTCCTTGCCTTGAACGCTCCGGGATCCCATATGGGCGCCGGTTCTAATTCCGGCAGCTCCACTTCCCATCCAGCTCCCTGCTTGCGGCCTGGGAAAGTAGTCGAGGATGGTCCAAAACCTTGGGACCCTGCTTTTTTTTTTTTTTTTTTTTTTTTAATTGCAAAGTCAGATATACAGAGAGGAGAAGAGACAGACAGGAAGATCTTCTGTATCTTCTGTCTGATGGTTCACTCCCCAAGGGAGCGCAACGGCCGGTGCTGCGCTGATCCATCCGAAGCCAGGAACCAGGAGCTCTTCCAGGTCTCCCATGCGGGTGCAGGGTCCCAAGGCTTTGGGCCGTCCTCGACTGCTTTCCCAGGCCACAAGCAGGGAGCTGGATGGGAAGCAGGGCTGCTGGGACTTGAACTGGTGCCCATATGGGATCCCGGTGCATTCAAGGCGAGGACTTTAACCGCTATGCTACTGCACCAGGCCCTGGCTTTAGACATTTAAGCAGTTTTAGGAAAAGGTCCAGTGTGGACAGTGGGCAGACTGAGTAACCCATTTGGGAGTGAACAGAAATCAGCCGAGTTGGCTTTGAACTTTATCTCTGTCCCTGCTCCGGCCGGGGCTGGTTTGTCCAGCAATACCTCCAGGTTTTCTTCTTCCATCACTGAAGTCATGAGGTTGCTTTGCCCAGGCCTATACAGACCTGTGTCTGTATCATAATAGTATTCTGAAGCACGTGAGCCTTCAGCTAACTTTAAGGGCTCTGTTCTCATCCTGGAGGACACTTTCTCTGCTGAACAGCCCACAGTGGCTACAGCAATAGCTTGAGCATTCTCAGGAAGGAGGGTGGGGTTAGCCAGTTGCCTGATTCGCCCCATGTGTGTGGGCTTCCACCTGAAATGACCAAAGACTGGCATAAGTGACTGGCCCTTCTCTTCTCAGCAGGGTGTGTCACTAGGGACAGATCTGGTGCATCCAGCACCTAGAGAAAGGCTGTTGAGCCCTCCCAGGAGCCACCACTGTGTCTTCATGGAGGACCACCAGGCCTTGGCTGTCAGAGTGATTGTGAGTCCCAAGAAAGCAACCCAAACAGAGATTGTTTCTCAAGTGACTGAGATGGCTGCACTGTGGCTCAGAGGCTTACTCTCCACCCTTGCCAGCCTGCTGTGGGTCAGCTCCCATTTCCCTGCTGCCTCAAACACCTGCGCCCAGCCACTCACAGGTCACCTGTTGCAGTTCAGCTGTCTTTGCTGCTCTGTTCTATGTCCCTGGAAAGTGTACAGTCCTCTGGGAGTGCTCACAAGAAAACCTGGAAAAAAGAGACCTTTAACTTCAGGCTCCAGGCTTCAGCCACAAGACTCCCCCTCTGCTGGGCTCCAAGGGGAAATGCCAGATTCCTCTCCACAGCCCAGCAACATGAATTCTGAGTGTCAGGCTGGAGCGTGGAGCTGGGACTTGACATCTAAGCTATTGTGTAAAATGTCACAGCAACTGTAGTTGTCACAGAATGAAAACAGACCTATTTTCTTCAGTTAGGATGAATTCAGAACTCTTGAAGAATGCAAGAATGTTTCAAAGGCAATGCTAATTATTTTGCAAACAATGGCTGTTTCTTCCACAACCCATTTCCCTAGTTCTTGATAACTTATTATATCCGGCACAGTGGAACCTCAGGTTGCCATGACTGATTCTAGAAGTTTGGGAGCTGAGGAGAGCCATTCAAGGCCCGTACCTCAGCTTTTAAGTTCTTGCCTGGAAGTTGTTAGTGGGGAATGAGACATACAGCTCAGCAGGCAGAACAAGTGTTACGAGTGTGGGGGAAATTGGACTTTTTGACCCCTTGGAGTGGGATCCCCTCTGGTGAATTTGTTGGTGAAGGCTTGGTAGTTGAAGGAACTTTCTCCTATTACTTGGGGGCAAAGCTCAGAGGAGGGGAGGCAAGGGGGCAGTGCCCTCACCTGACCTCCTTTCAGCCACCAGGTGGCTCCTCTGTTTTGCCATTTTGGTGGAGAACCAAGGAGCGAGAGAAGGGAAAGAGAGTTTCTCCAACCTCTGGATCTACCCGACAGCTGGGCCTGGGCCTTGGCATTGTTAGCATTTGAAAACTTCTTGGAAGAGGCGGAGAGTTCTCCCCACTAGGTGCTGGGGTCTGAGTGCTGAGACCCCAGTGGCTGCACACAGAATGGGGCTGAGCATCCAGGGCACAAAGACCAGACCGAACTCAAGAATGAGTCTATTGTGGCTTTGTCTCAGGCTTGAAAACTGTGACCAAGGCCCTTTCATTGTTAAGAAAGGCTGTTCCTTAGCCACTGCAGGTTAGTAACTTTAACCCTTCCTTGCAAGGTAAGCCCTGGAAAGTTCTGTGAGATGGCACCCTCTTAACATTGTGCAGAAACTGCTCCTGCAGTCTCCTACCCCATCATGCTGTAGTGGCAAGCCCTGATCACACATGCATAGGTTGGCCTGTATCTGGCCTGGTCTCCTTTGCTTGAGGTCTCTACCAGTTGCCAGCATTAAACTTGTACGATGCCTTTGGATCATTTCTTATTGAATTTAAACACATTTTCAAAATTGAAAAAAATTATTGGAAAGGCAGATTTACAGAGAGAAAGGTCTTCCATCCACTGGTTCCCTCTCTAAGTAGCTGCAATGGCCGGAGCTGAGCTGAACTGAGCTGAAACCAGGAGCCTGGAGCTTCTTCTGGGCCTCCCAAGTGGGTGCAGGCTCCCAAGGTTTTGGGCTGTCCCAAGTACTTTCCTAGGCCACAAGTAGGGCCTAGGATGGGAAGTGGTACAGCCAAGGTACAGAGTTTCACAGTGTCTTCTTTTAAATCAGTGTCACTGCTGATTAATAGAAAGTCAGGGCTTTCCATATTGCCACCTTAAGTCCCTGCTTGATTCTTTTGTTTTTGTTTGTTTGTGTGTTTATTTTCTATGGACCAGACATCAGATAAGTGTATAAAACTTCAGGAAACTGTCCCTTTTTCTTAAACCGGGAGCATTGGTGCCACCTACTGGGCGCTTGCTGTTGGCTGCAGGCTCTGTGGCTGGTCCTGCTGTTGTCTTTGGGTGAGAGTGTCTGTCCTGTTTTCTAGCACCAGGATAAAATATGTAGGAATGAAAAGCCTGCAGTGTTTTCTGTTTATAGAGAAAGGAACAGGCTGTGACATTATGATTGGGCAACTAGTAAGGGACTGAAGCAAATAGGAGCAAGGCCTTCCCAACCCCAAGTTGCTGAATCAGAAACTAGGAACTTCATCCAGGTCTCCCATGTGGGTGCAGGGGCACAGGTACTTGGACCATCTTCCGCTGGAGACTCAAACTGGTGCTCATATGGGATGTCTATGTTATAGGTTGCAGCTTAACACTATGTGCTGCAATGCTAGCCCGTCATTTCAATATGTAACAGTATTAACTGGGCAGCAATCATTAGAACTTAACATTTTATTTTGTTGTATATTTTTAACCTATCAAAGTGTCTTCCACTTAATGATGATCAGCACTGATTTTCCATCTGTTTTCTTTATTTTTTTCATAATTTTATTTATTTTCTTTTTACTTTAAAGTGGAGAGAGAAGCTGATGCAAAAAGATCTTTCATCCACTAATTCATTCCCAAATTTTCTATAGCAAAGCCAGGATGCACAAAGCCCTGTGGGTATCTCACTTGGTAACAGGGCCCCAATCACCTCAGCTATCACTTGTGCCTCCCAAGGTATGCTTCAGCAGGAAGCTGGAATTGGAAACAGCCAGAACTTGAATCCAGGCATAGTGGCAGAGAATACAAGCTTCCCAGTGAGCATCTTTAACTGCTATGACAAATGCCCACCCTAAAAATATAACTTCATATTACTATGAGATATAAAGAAAATAAGAGTTGGCATGTGGCACAGTGGCAAAGTGCTCAAGATGCTACTTGGGTCACCCACATCCCATATCAGAGTACCTGGGTTCATCATGGCTCTGCTTATGTTTCCAGCTTTATGCTGACACATACCCTAGGAGATACATGAGTCAAATACTTAGATCACTGCCACCCACAGGGGAGACACTGATTGGTTTCCTGGCTCCTGCCTTCAGCCTGGCAGCTCTGATTGTTGGGGACACTTGAAGTAGGAGATGGAAGATACCGCTTTCTCTTTGCTTTTCAAATTCAAAAAACTGTCCTGGGCCTGGCGGCGTGGCCTAGCGGCTAAAGTCCTCGCCTTGAACGCGCCAGGATCCCATATGGACGCGGGTTCTAATCCCAGCAGCTCCACTTCCCATCCAGCTCCCTGCTTGTGGCCTGGGAAAGCAGTCGAGGACGGCCCAGTGCATTGGGACCCTGCACCCACATTGGAGACCCGGAGGAGGTTCCTGGCTCCTGGCTTCGGATCGGCATAGCACTGGCCCGTTGCGGCTCACTTGGGGAGTGAATCACTGGACGGAAGATCTTTCTCTCTGTCTCTCCTCCTCTCTGTATATATGACTTTGTAATAAAAATAATAAATCTTAAAAAAAAAAAAAAACTGTCCTGGGTCTAATGCAGTGGCTCAGTTGCTAAATTGTTACCTTATAAGCACCAGCAGCCCAGCTAGGCACTAGTTCATATCCCAGCTGTTCTACTTCCCATCCAGCTCCCTGCTTGTAGCCTAGGAAAGAAGTAGAGGATGGCCCAAAGTCTTGGGACCCTGCACCCACATGGGAGACCCAGAAGAGACTCCTGGTTCCTAGATCCTGGCTTAGGATCAGCTCAGCTGCAGCTGTTGTATCCATTTGGGGAGAAAATAAGACAATGGAAGATCTTTCTGTCTCTCTGTAAATTTGATCTGCCTTTTCAATAAACATAAATAAATCTTTTTTTTTTTTTTTTAAGTTCAATTTAGGGGCCCAGAGCGGTGGCCTAGTGACAGCTAAAGTCCTCGTCTTGAACGCTCCGGGATCCCATATGGGTACCAGATCTAATCGTTGCAGTACCACTTCCCATCCAGCTCCCTGCTTGTGGCCTGGGAAAGCAGTCGAGGACGGCCCAAGGCCTTGGGAACCTGCACCTGTGTGGGAGACCTGGAGGAGTCTCTGGGATCCTGCCTTCGTATCGACTTGACTCCAGCTGTTGCTGCCACTTAAGGAGTGAATCAGCAGACAGAAGATTTTACTGTCTGTCTCTCCTCCTCTCTGTCTGACTTTCCACAAAAAAATAAATAAGTAAAAAAAATCATTAAAAAAAGGAAAGTGAGAGTATTCAGAGTTACAGAAAAAGAGAGAGAGAGACAAAGAGAGAGCCGTCTGTTGGATCACTCCCCAAATGATCACCATAGCCAGAACTGTGCTGGACCAAAGCTGGGAGTCAGGAGCTTCCTGCAGGTCTCCCATGTAGTTACAGGCACTTGAGGCCTTGGACCATCTTCCAACTGCTTTCCTAGGACATAAACAGGGTTCTGGGTTGGCAATAGAACCACCAGGGTTTGAATCAATACCCAAATGGGATGCTGGCACCACAGAGGATTAGCTTACTACGCCACTGTTAGCGTTTTATCAAGTGAGGATATTTCTTGTATTCCTAGTCTGAAGGTTTTTATTATGAAAACATGTCAGATTTTGTCAAGTGCTTGTTTTTTGTCTAATGATGATGATGTATAAGTGTTTAAGCATAATTCTATTGATCTGTTACATGATAGTTTTACTCAAGAACTTCGTTTTTCTGAGATAAATCCCACTTGGTTGTGCAGAACATTTTTTTTTTTATAGTTTCTGAGTTCAGTTTGCTGGTTTCTGTTTGAGGATTTTTGTTTCTGTGTGCACAGAGGATGTTAGTCTGTGGTTTCATTTTGTTTCATTCGCCATGTGACTGCTCTGTTTGATTTTGCTATAAGACTAATATTGCCTGTATAGAGTGAATTGTGAAGTGTTTCCTTTTGCTTTTTGGAGGTGTTTGTGAAGAATTGATAGTTATTTCTAATTCTTTGGTGAAACTTACCAGTGAAGTCATCTGGGCCTGAGTGTGGGGAGGGGGGGCAGCGTATGCACTGCATGGTTTCTTACTTCTGGAGCATGTTAGTCAGTGGCTTGTGGATGCACATTTCTGTAAGACAGGGTATCTGAAAAGAGTGGGCCCAACAGAAGTTGGAAAATTTTGGAGAGGTTCTTGTTGACCTTACCTGGAACCCTGCCTTTTTTTTCTTCACTTTATTGCCCAGTGTTTCATAGAAGATGAGATCTTCATTTTTCCTCCTAAGTGGATGCTATGGAGGTTGGGACCAAAAACCTGAGCCTGTCTCTTGGGTGGAAAAGATGCCTGTAGGCATCGCTCAACAAAGGAAGAAGTTAGTACTCAAATGGAGACAAGAAAGAATGGGGTCTCGGGCCCTCCTGGGAGCCTTCAGATTTGGGTGTGTGAGAGTGTGTGTGTGTGTGTGTGTGTGTGTGTGTGTGCCCATTCCACCTCACCTTAAATATTGCCAATAAGTCAAGGTACTTTAATTGCCGAGGATCCCAAATGATAAATGGCAGACTCTGTGATGAACTATTACACAGCCATTTAAAGAATACCTTTGCTTGACAAAATATCTAGTTAAGTGCAATGTGCAAAATGTGTCAAGATAAAGAACAATGGAAGGGAACCTGTAGAAGTGTGTGAGGTGTGTGTGCCCTGGGAGAGTTCAGGATTGTGGGGCGTTTTCTTGTTACCTGGGTCTTTCCCCCTGATGTTATGCTGCCTTGACACAGCAGAACAACAGTTGCCGAAGTCAGGAGCTTGTGTCAAGTGCAGTAGTGAAGTTGTGAGGCCACTATGTCCTCCAGAAAACAGTCGCCCCTCAGATCTGTCCCATATCTGCCAGAAACTTCGAGCGCTCCCTAAAAGTCCTTCTGTCTTGTCTACCTGTGGCAGCAGATTTCACCGGCACTCAAGCCTCAGTGCTCCCTGCTGACAGCTTCCGTGGCCAGAGACCCTGCTCTTTCTCTCCCAGGCGAGGACCTGTCATGGCACTCTGGCCTCCCTGTGGACCTCCAACACGATCATGGCTGCTGCCCCCACCCTGAGTCAGGGTGCTTGGGATGTGAAGCAGATGCCAGGAACCTCTGGATTTCCCAGGCATTCACACTAGCAGCCTCTTTTTCCCACTGAAGGCTGATGGAGTTGGCAAACAGGATCAGCTTAGCTTGGTTCTTCAGAAATAGCCACAAACTCTTTGCTTCCAGCCACAGTGACTGTGTTGCCTCCTTCCCAGCAGGTTGGAGCCTCCCAGCCCGGGGGTTCTGAAATACCAGGTTGGAGCCAAGCCTGGGTGCAAGGCGTTAAACACTTAAGCCTTCTCCTGTCTCTCCCACAGAGAACACTTTCTGCAGTGGGGACCACGTGTCTTGGCACAGCCCCTTGGATAACAGTGAATCAAGAATTCAGCACATGCTGCTCACAGAGGACCCGCAGATGCAGCCCGTGCAGACACCCTTTGGGGTGGTCACCTTCCTCCAGGTGAGCCTTGGGGTGTCCTCTGCTTGAGCCTTCCCTGTGGGAAAAGTCCAGACCTGACAGGAGCAGGTTTCCTTTGCACTCCTTGCATCTTTTGTTCCCTCTGGTGGTTTGTCAACAGATGGCCTGATTTTACCTACTGAGATGGAGGAGGGAGGGAAGGGGGTGCTGGCATGGCAGGGGATGACTGTAGCGGACAGGAGGCCACAGGGGAAGTATTTCGTGAACTCATAAAGACCCAGTCAACCCTAGGCACAGGATTTCTGACAGAAAGTCAGCTCCATTTTCCCAGGAATGTGAATCCACTCCCACTGCAGCCAGGGCTTGCTTTGGGTCCTGGGGTTGTCCCTATGAAGGGGCGGTCTGGTTGTTCCCTGGAGCTTGACACTGAGTTAGGCCCTAGTGAGACAGGAGCATCTCTGCAAGCCACCAGAGCATTTGGCCTGTGGTTCTCAGACTCCATTTACAGTCCCTGTGATGCCAGACTGCTAGGAACAGCTCTCATAACCTTCCCAATTTCCAGAGCCACGTAGCCTGAAGACTTATCCTGTAATGGCCAAGGCCTGATTTTCTCCTCTACAGCTTGGAGTTAGACCCTGTGTCTGCCAGACATTGGGAGGACGGATGGGAGAGCAGGTCTGGGTGCTAGCTGTGGGCCCAGCCATCTCCTGGCCATGCAGGTGGGCCCTGCTGAGTTGCTTGTGAACTGATTTTAGACAGAGCAGGCCTGGAGCACAGATCCTACCTGTGGTTTCTGCACTTGGGGTCCCCCCAAGAGAGATAAGTGGCTGAACTTTGTCGGGGATGGGGGGAGAGATGGTGACCATTAATGCACAATGACGTCCCTGGCCTAGATTGTTGGTGTCTGCACTGAAGAGCTGCACTCAGCCCAACAGTGGAACGGGCAGGGCATCCTGGAGCTGCTGCGGACTGTGCCTGTGTGAGTACATGCCCCTAGGTGAGGCGGGGGCCTGGGACTGGGGGTGCCTATGTTACCCCACATGTGGGGTGCCCCCTTGCATTGCTGTTTCAAGTACTGGTTTTCCTATCAGGGTTTCCTGACAGCTCACTTCTTTTCAGTCTGTAACCATGAATTATTCCCCTGTGTTCTGGACTGGGGGCAGCAAACAGGACAGGCTGTCAACCCAGTCCATAAGCCCCAGACCCTTAGTTACCATCGTATCCCCTTTGCTTGTCCACAGCGCTGGCGGCCCCTGGCTGATAACTGACATGCGGAGGGGAGAGACCATATTTGAGATCGATCCACACCTGCAAGTATGTCTTGAGGGAGGGAAACCTTTTTAGCACATGGTACTTAGGCTTCTTCAAAATAGCACTTTAACCCTGGGAAAATGGAGGAGCTTGATATGTGACTGAGTTAGAAATATGGCATGATTTAGAGCCTGGCCCCTGAATTCTGCAAGTATGTGAAAGGAAACAGAGATTTCAGCCTGGGCCCCGCGGCGTGGCCTAGCGGCTAAAGTCCTTGCCTTGAACACGCCAGGATCCCATATGGGTGCCAGTTCTAATCCCGGCAGCTCCATTTCCCATCCAGCTCCCTGCTTGTGGCCTGGGAAGGCAGTCGAGGACGGCCCAGTGCATTGGGACCCTGCACCCACGTTGGAGACCTGGAGGAGGTTCCTGGCTCCTGGCTTCGGATCGGCATAGCACCGGCCCGTTGCGGTCACTTGGGGAGTGAATCATCGGACGAAAGATCTTTCCCTCTGTCTCTCCTCCTCTCTGGATATCTGACTTTCCAATAAAACTTAAAAAAAAATAAAAGCGATTTCAGCTCGGGCAAGTCTATCTCAGACACGCATTTTTGCATTTTAAAAAGAGTGAATTTCATTGTATGCAAATTATGCATCAACTTAAAAAACTTAGATTACCAGCAGTGAAAGAAAATTAATCAGTACGGTTATATTGCCCAAGATTGATTCCTCTACTTCCCCCCTTCTAAAAGAACACAGACAGGGTGGGCATTATGGCACAAAAGGTTAAGTTGTCACTTGTAATGCTTGCATTCTATGTCACATCACCAGTTTGAGACCTGGCTGCTCCAGTTCCAGTCCAGCTCCCTGCTAATGAGCCTGGAAAGCAGCAGAAGGTGGCCCAAGTACTTGGGCTCACTCAACCTGTGTGGGAGATCTAGCTGCAATTCCTGGCTCTGACCTGAACCATGCCTGGTTGTTGCGGCCATTGGGAATTGAATCAGTAAAGAGAAAATTTTCTCTCTTTCTCTCTCCCTCTCTCTCTCTCTCCCTCCCTCCCTCCCTCCCTCCCTCCCTACTCTGTATCCCTCCCTCCCTCTCTCTTTCCCTCCTCCTCTTTCCCATCCCTTTCTCTCCCTCTGTCTCCCTCTCTCACTCCTCCAATCCTTTGTCCCTCTCTCTGCATATGTCATTCTGCCTTTGAAATAAACCCTCCCTCTCTCTCTCTCTCTCTCTCTCTCTCTCTCTCACACACACACACACACACACACACACACACACACAAACACAACAGAGTCTTTCAGGGAGCCACCCCATAGTTACCACCACCCTTTCCAGACAGGTACAAGTGACACTGCTACCTGGCCAGCTGCAGTGCCCCCTGGGAGACATGTCTCCATCCTGAAAAGCCAGGTACTGAGCTCCTGCCCTTCCTTCCCTGGCTAGGTCAGCATCCTGATGTGTAGAGGGGTCTTCAGCCACTCAGACTGCAGCTGCCCCTCTCAGTGGCCCTCCTGAGCAGCCTCACTGTCATCTCTGGTGTTCTAGAAGAAACACTCCTCGTCATGTGGGTGCATTTTGTTTAATTTTTTAAAGACTTATTTATTTTTATTGTAAAGTCAGATATACAGAGAGGAGGAGAGACAGACAGGAAGAGCTTCCGTCCGATAGTTCACTCCCCAAGGGGCCACAACAGCCGGTGCTGTGCTGATCAGAAGCCAGGATGCAGGAACTTCTTCCAGATCTCCCATGCAGGTGCAGGGTCCCAAGGCCTTGTGCCATCCTCGACTGCTTTCCCAGGCCACAAGCAGGGAGCTAGATGGGAAACAGGGCTGCCAGGATTAGAACCGGCGCCCATATGGGATCCTGGCATGTTCAAGGCAAGGACTTTAGCCACTAGGCCACCGCTCTGGGCCCATGTGGGTGCATTTTGAAAAACCCAAGAGTATGACAGTTGTTGCCATGATCTGCTCAAGGAGCAAGATCAGCAGGCAGCTCGTCCTGTGACTGCTGTGCTTCTGGTTGCTGCTCCACTGATTGCATGTCCCTACTGCCTCCTTTCATGCCCCATGAAACTGCACTGCCATGGGTGCTGCCTCTCCTGAGCAGGGGGAGAAGTGGCAGATGGGTACATAGCCTGCAGTCGCTGGTTTTTCTGCTGCAGATCTGTGAGTTCTTAAGGCTAAATCATCCTCATTTACAAAGGATGCTCCTCTGTTTTCCTAGTCCTTTTAATGCTAAAATTTTCAGCTGCTGCCACGGTCTTCTTTCATCTCTGCTGTAAGTTGATTTCCATGTAGCTTTGCTTGGGCAGGAACCTGTAATCACGAAGGCTGTTTCCTAAGCTCTTCTGCAGCCACACTGGGATCCAGTGTGGGGCACTGTGGGCTGTTGTTTGGGCCCTGTCATAAGTATCCAGTTCTAGGACCCTAGTCCTTCGAAATAGTAGGGCAAGCAACTTGTGCTTTGTCTGCCTACTGAGAATCATTCTCTGGGGTTTGCAGTCTGCCCTGAGACCAGCCATTAGAACCCAGAGCACCCGATGGTCTGTGTCTACAGGCAAGGAGCCATGGGAGAGTGGTGCAGCTGGCTTTGCTGGTGGCTCTGCACACTAAGTGTGAACTCCGCTGAATTCGCTTAAGCTGATCTCAGGCCTCTTTTGCTGTCAGTTCCTCTTAGAACTGTCTCCTGTTCCTCTGAGTCAAGCTTTACCACTAACAAGCTGTGTGCCTAAACTAGTCCCATAAATTCTCTGTGTCTTAACTCTGTTTTTACTTATAGAATAGGTGGGCTGGACTAATTTAGCTAAGAAGTATCTATTTTCAGCTCTTAGCTGGGTAAAGGGCTTCAGGGCAGCCAGCATCCAGGCTCTCCCCTGAGCAGGCAGGGTTCCCGTGCTTAGAGGCCACTGAGCCAAGGAGCCATGTCGCCACATCCCTGCCACCCGCCTGCTTCCTGCTCAGAGCCCCAGCCTGGTTATTGCAAGCTCATGACAACACTGGGAGGGAGGAGGGGAGGAGGTGTTCCAGGCAAGGGAAACTTGTGCTGAGTCCCAGCAAGTGAGAGCAGTCTCCACCAGATAGCTTCCTGGTTGGCTAGTTTGGTGCCCCTAGCATCACGGGGTGTGGGGTTCAGGAGGGAATGCAGATAGCCAGAGTGGGGTGGGAGGAGCACAGCCTTGTTGACATGCTCAGTCATAGGAACTTCATTTGGCCCCAGATGGCTGCTGATAGGTAGGATTGCTAGAGCCTTCTAGATGACCTTTAATCTAAAACGCAGCATCTCAGAACTGTGTTTTACCAGAAAATCCAGGCATGTTTTGAGTACAAATCTTCCTTGAGGCCATTTGGAGAGTGTTTGGAGTCAACAGTGCCAAGGCTTGCACGAAGACAGAGCCTCCTGGTGGGACGGGGGTGGGGGTGGAGGCGCTGACTACAGATGGTCACTGTCCCCCAGATCCCCATTCCATCCAGGAAATGGAAACGAAGCTTCAACCCAAGTTTTTTTGGCCAAACAGGTCAGCCTGGGCAACCAGAGGAGGGCAAGTGCACCCTCTAGCCACTAGAAGAAGAACTGCAGGTGTGACTTCCCTCTGACTACAGTGATAGGGAGAAGGATTCTTCTAGGAGGGTCAGGGAGGAGAGGAGGAATGAAAACTTGACTTAGGGCCCAGCGCAGTAGTGTAGTGGTGAAAGTCTTCACCTTGAACGCCCGGGATCCCATATGGGCACCAGTTCTAATCCCGGCAGCCCTGCTTCCCATCCAGCTCCCTGCTTGTGGCCTGGGAAAGCAGTCGAGGACAGCCCAAAGCTTTGGGACCCTGTACCCACATGGGAGACCCGAAAGGGCTCCTGGATTCTGGTTTTGATTGGCTCAGCTCCAGCCATTGCGGCTGCTTGGGGAGTGAACCATCGGATGGAAAATCTTCCTCTCTGTCTCTCCTCTCTGTATATCCACCTTTCCAATAAATAAATAGATAAATCTTTAAAAAAAAAAAAAAGCTTGGCTTATGGAAGTCGATCCTGTCTTTGCCTCATCTGCTTTACAGACCAGCGTGGGATGCACAAGGCCAGGACTCTGAAAGAAGGGAGAAAGTACGGACCTTGAAGGCTTCTGGTGGAGAAGCAGCTCACCTTGGCCTTTTTCTTCCTCCTGGTTCCCCTGCAGGTGTGCAGGACCTGTTCTGCAACCACTGCGCCATGCTTGGCACCTGCAAGGGCTCAACATGTACAAAGGGAGTGGGGAGGGCAGTGGTGACTGTGGGCCTCAGTTCTCTGAAGGAACTCTGGCTCTCTGGTTCTTTTCAAGCAGGAGAGAGTTGACAAAGGCATCGAGACAGACGGCTCCAACCTGAGTGGAGTCAGTGCCAAGTGTGCCTGGGATGACCTGAGCCGGCCCCCCGAGGACGACGAAGACAGCCGGAGCATCTGCATCGGCACACAGCCCCGGCGGCTGTCTGGCAAAGGTGGGGGCTGCAACCCAGCCCTGCTTCCTCCCTCTTTCTGGCCTGGTATTCAAGCTCTCTAGGATGGGTTTTGGACAAAAACAGCCCATTTAGTAGATTCTTTACTAATTTGCTGATTTAAGCAGCAAGTGAAGTCTTACAGCAGGTAGAATTAAGCGAGCTCTGTTGGCCCATCTCTAGCTGTTTCCTCTGTGTGTTTCAATGCACCACCAGTGGGGCCCATTGTGTTTTAGCTTTGAGTCTTGCGATCCAGGGTCATGAGGGTGAGTGGAAGCCAAAGAACCGTTACAGGAAGAGCCCATAGTCTATGCAAGTGCAAGAAAACAAGCGCCGGTCACCCATGGAATTGACACAGGGCCCAACTCTCACCTGAAGGCTGTGTCAGACCCCAGGATTATTCGTCTTGGACCCTCTCAGGCATTTGATGAGACAGGCCTGAGATGAAACCTGCTTGCAAAGGACCCCTCTTCAGCTGTCCTGTAGTTACAGAATGAGAAGCTGTGGGTAGTTCAGGCGAGATCTTGAAGAAGGAAAATGTCATCTCTCCTGTTGGAAGTTCCTTGTGCTGCTCTTGGTTACAGCAACAGATGTGACTTTAACAGAGGGCATCCTGAGCTAACTCCAAAGTAAAGCAGCCGTCCCTATGTACATATGTATGTTTCTGGCTTCTTGGTCTACTTTCTTTTTCTGTTCCTTTTCCCTTTTCTGACGTTTAAGAATAAGATTCTTTCAGCCTTGGTTAACACCTGAATATGTGCTAACACTTGTAAAAGGTTTTCTGTTTCTGTAAAGGACAACTTAAACCCTACTGCAAATATTTGACCATATTTAACCCTTCTTTCTTTCCTTCCTGTTTATTTTAATGGTGTGCCACATATGTTGGAGGTTGAGAAAGATAGTACACAGTTACCAGAATCAATTGGTTGCTTTTGACAAAAGAGAAAACTTTAGGAAGGTTTCATAGTGTTATCCAAAACTTTAATCATAACTGACTAGTTGTGAAAATTTATGAAGGCAACTCATGCCACTGTGACCATTTAAATAAAAAAGTTAGTAACCATTCCCTCCTAGGCCTTGGACAACTAATTTTAATGTGCTTTGTTGTACATGTTTACAGTTCCATAGAGGCAAGTCTTAGATCAAAATCTGGATAAAGGGGACAAGATTAGTAAACTTTGGCCCAAAGACCACAAAGTACCTTGCAAGGAAATAATCTCACCAAGACACTGCTTTCACAGCCTGTACCCCTTGCTAGCTCATGAGAGGCCGAGCTCCCTGGCATAGGGCTAGAGGTGAGATGACCTCAGCATTTCAAGAGCCAAGCCCAAAAGGGGAGAGAGCAGCAGTGCCAAACCTAATGTGAGCCCCAGTACCCAACCAGGTATGTGATGACCGTTGCCTGTTCTCAGCAGGCACCTACTAGCCCCCATTTCAATGAGCAGTGGCAGCTGCTTTGTTGGTCAGTCCTTGTCTAGAGCCATGTTACAGAGAGTTATCAGGCCTGGAACACAGGGAGACTTCGGAAGGCTGGATGTACATCTTCCACAAGGATGGCCTCAGCCTCTAAGCCCCTTAAGAGCACGTTGCCTTACCTGCCCTTGATGGTGTGTGCTCACCCCTCTCTACTATCCGGCACCCAGCATGGGCTCAGAACCGTCTTCATGGGCAGCTTCCCGGGCATGTCCACCAGCCTGGGGCTCAGGGCAGGGTGGGAACGCTGGAGGCCCAGAGGACCATTAGGCAGCACACTGCTGTTGTTGCAGACACTGAGCAGATCCGAGAGACCCTGAGGAGAGGACTCGAGATCAACAGCAAACCCGTCCTTCCACCCATCAACCCTCAGCGGCAGAATGGCCTCACCCACGACCGGGCCCCGTAAGTTCTCCAGTATCCCAGGGCTGGAATGAGAGGACAGTCTTGTCCTAGGGGGTTGTCCATGTAGATTGCATGAGGGAGAGCAATGTCCATGGCCCTTGTGGGATGGGCCCAGGATCCTGGACTTAAGGGAGGCCATAGTCTGGGGCATACGGACCTATGGGTTGCGGGAAAGGACTTCAGAGGGGCACAGCAGAGCAGGAATATAAACAGCAGTAAATATTTACATAGCCTGCATGAACAGGCGGGAGGCCAGGTTGGGGCACAACCTGACTTGGGGCCTCCTGGCCTTGTGGGAGCCCATTGTGCTGAGCATGATTCCCTCCTTATCTCAGCCTCGGCCAGAGTTGCCCTTCCTTCCTTCCTGGAGCCTGGTCTCCGGCCGATAGCTGCAAGCCCGGGGGCCTCCCTGTCTGGCCAGCCCCACATTGGACGCCTGCTGCTGGGGCCCTTCTTCCTGCCTGCCTTCCCTGGGGCCAGAGAAGGGAAGGGAAGTCCTCTGCAGGCTTCTGCTGCCTGTCCAAGAGCCCCCGACCCCTGAGCACAGACTGTGGCTAACCCAGAAGTCAGATCCGCTTCCCGCCAACCTCTCTTCCTCTGACAGGGGACAGGTGGGCAGTGCCGAAGCTGAGCAACCCCTCCTCTGCCCTGCGTCCTTAGGCAACTCTGGGGACTAAGTGCTTGCAGTTGGATGCCTGGAAGCTGGCAACCCAGGCCAGAACCTTGCCTGCCAGGGAGGAAATGGCTAGGCCTTGGGCTCAGAGGCAGATCAACTGATCCTGCAAAACCCTCTTGTGAGAAGCTTTCATTGTGCACTTGCTGTGTGTGGCCAGCTCCAGCACTGGGAGGCCATATGAGTTGCAGAGTATTCATCTGGGAGAGCATGAGTGAAACAATAAGCCAGTGATGATATGAAGCCAACTGTGGATGCCATTTGCTGGAAGTGGCTGTTGCTTTGGATTCCCTCTCCAGTTACCAATCTGTGATGCCCCAGAGTAGTGGAGGTACAATGCGCTATAGAAAGGTTAACAAGAAGTGATGGAGTAGGAGGGCATCTTGGAGGTAGGAGAATGTTAGGTGGACCTCAAAGGGGCCCTAGAATTTTGGTTTTTTGTTTTTTTAAATAAGCAGGGAGAGAAGCTGGGTTGCTTTGGTATGCATCATGGGAGCAGATTATAGAGGAGGCGGTTTCTCTGGGAATGGAGCTGCGCAGGCTGGCTTCCCAGGTGAGCCCACCATCTGAAGGTTTTGGGAAGCTATGCTCTTGGCTGGAGTCTGGAGAAGCTCCACTGATACCTCCAGCTGCCACTCCAGTGGCTGGCTTGAGGCACCTGCATCTTCCCTTGGTGACAGCAGATGTTCAAGCTGGGTCATGGGGTATCTGGAAGCTCTCCACTTGTGAGTCTAGACACTGACCCAGGGGCACATACCTTCCCCTACTCAGGGCTCGGCTTTTCTCTCTGGGTCTCATTGTCACTGGTGGGAGGCCAATGATACTGGAGGCTTCAAGTCTTGAGCAGATTTCCTCTGAGAGCAGTCCCCTCCAGGGGCACCCCTCCTTCAGCAAGGCCGGGGTTCCTGGGCAGAAGGAAGGGGGCACCTGTGCGTCTGGGGCAGGCCTATCTTGGGCATGCTCACAATAGCTGCACCCCCAGGCCTCACAAAGGGGCACAGGACTCTGGATTCCTACTGATGCACCCTGTCCAGACAGTGGGGCATCAGTTCTGGACCCAAGACAAAGAGGCAGCAGCCTTCACTGTTTGCTTGAGTTAGCTGAGGTGCAGAGAAGTGGGTGGGCAGAGGCCAAAGAGGCCAGACTTCTGGTGTCATCTCCTCTCCCCGTAGCTCTCCAGAACACAAGGATCTGCTGTCAGGAGGAAGCCAGAGTGTCTCCTCGGAGGGTCTCATTGCTGGTTATCGCTTTGTGGATAGTTGGTTCCAAGACGGTGCTAACTCCTCCTTTCCCTAGAACATTCTCCAGCTCAGCCTTGAAGTTCACAGCATCCTACTGCCTGTTATCGCAGGATCGATGATGATGATGATGTTGAGCCCAGTGCAGATTTACAAGCGCAATTGTAATATCTGTGCTGCCCACTCCGGGACCTGACCCCATTTCTGATATATCACATGGATTCTGACTGAGAACGCCGACCCAAAATGTGCTGGCACTGGCGTTTGTGGCACTCCCTGGGCGGGAGCAAGCAGCACATGCCTTATTTTGTCTGCTGTCTGTTTTCCCTTTAGTCAGGATTTCTGGGACGGAGAGCTCTGATGCATGGGTCTTTGTGGGTCTGTGTATGGCCCTAGAGGCTGCCAAGATGGATCAGGGGTTCCAGACAGCTGATCGAGCTGGGCAGTGGATAGCTGAGCACCGGCCTGCTGTGCTGTCCACCTCAGTGGCATCTGACACTTACCAGTGCTTAGTCTGCACTGGGTGCTGATCCAAGTGCTCTCTCCCCACATGGACTCAATTGCTACTCAGAGTGCTCTGTGAAGCAGGTCATCTTGGATCTGTGTCCCTTGTACAGATAAGGACAGCATGGGACACCTAAGCAACTCACCTGAGTTGAGAAAGGAATGCAGTTTAATGCATTCTGTCAGCTACTGAAACACTTGTGGGCTGCCCTACCCCATGCTCAGGGATCCCAAGAGAGCCCACAAGCCTCTTGGGTGGCATTCATCTAGCCAGCTGGGGTGTGAATAGGGGGCCTATCGCTGTCATGTGACACTGAGAACCAGGCTAAAGCCTTGTGGTAGAAACCGACTCCAGGGAGCACAGGTGTTAGGTAAACCTCGAGGCTTGGTGATTCCAAACCCCAGAATAATGAACCAGCTTGTAATCAGTCTCAGAACCTCTTGTAATCATCCCAGAACCTCTTTCTGACACAAGGTCTGGTTGTCTGCATGTTCCAGCCCCGGTCCTCTGTTACCCCAGGGCTAGGGGATTTCTTACTTTCTTGGGGCTTATTTCCTGCTTCCCAGAAAGGCAGCCCGTTTGGGTAACCTGCTCCTCTCTCACTTGCCCTTGCCAGCCCTCCTCCCGCTGCCTTCCGGGAAGGAGAGCCCTTGGCCCTCTTGGGGACTTCTTTGGCATTTCACAACCCTGCATTCCAGCAGTGAAATTTGTATCTGGCTTCTCCCAAGATGATCAGTTGAGAAAAGCCTCCTCTGGCTTGCTCGTGCCTCTTCCCCACCGCCTGCCTGAGTGAGTTTGGGAGGCACAGAAAGCAGCCCCTTTGGGACAGGACAGCCTACACCAACCACTGTCTGTGGAGACCTGCGATAGTGGAGGGGGAGTCCCTGGCATCCTTTCCGTCAAAAGTCACCTGGCCAAACGTGGACTGCTTGTTGGATCTGGCCCTTAGCCCCAAGCCTCTCCACCACAGCAATGTGGAGGCTGCGTGGGGAGCAGGACGTTTGTGATCCTGTGAACTACTGCACAGTAACTGGAAACCTGCTTCAGTGTTACAGGCCTCCTCCTCCTCCCTCGGCTGGCCGATGACTCATGGCCTGAGTTGGGGACTGAGCCGGGGCCCTCTGGCTCCTGCGCCCTCCCAGGAAGGGTCACGGTTCTTGGGTGTGGGTACATGTGTCAAAGAGGAGGCTCCTGACTGTGGGAGGTGCATTTTGCAGTTGAGAGGCCTCTGAAAAACAAGCTTGTGGAGTCGGGTTTCTTGATCTCCTGGAATGGCACCAGCAACCCCTAAGGTTTTGTTGTTGCTGTTGCTTTGCTTTCCTGGAGAATTAAGATTTTGTAGCGTGAATTATCCTGCTGTGACATTCTCATCTGGAGCACCTCCTACACACACACATGCACACACACACATGCCCACATGCACATTTCGGCTACTTTTATGAATGTGTCTGCTCCCATCTGCGAGGCCTTTTGGAAAGAAAGAGGGACTTTGCTGCTTCTAATTTCCAACCAGGAAGTCAGCCTTTAGAGAAAAAGGGTGCTTTGTTTTGTTTTCTTTTGTTCAGCTTATGAGACTTATGAAGATTAATTAGGAAACAAAAATATCTCATCTTCATCCAACCTACCAGTGAACTTGGGTTCAGGATGATTGATGAGTTTCCATCTGGGCAGAGGCTGGGTTGGGCTGGTGCAGCTCACACACAGGGAAGTGCTGGGTAACCAGGTCCGAATGGTCTCCTGGATCAGCCCAGTGGCTAACCTAGAGCCTGTCCCATCACATTTGCTGCCACTCCCACACTGGTGAAGGGCAGTTGTTTGCACTGGAAAGAGAACTCAGAAAGGCACAGCCAGTGTGTAGGGCCCTCCAGGCCCTGTAAGGCTCTCTCTGTTCCCTGCTTCCAGGACAACTGCCTTCCTTTCTACCGACTTCACCATGGTGCCTGCTGCCCTGTTAAGTACCTTTATGTGCCTTTTTCAGTGGTGCATCTTGGAAAGGGTATCTAGGTGCCCCACAGCCAGTCTGTTTTGGGCCAATTTCTGTTTTAACTCCATTCTGCTCTGCATCCTCTAAGAGGTAGCACCATGGCCATGCTGACCCCCTGACCTTGAGACTCCTGAGTAGCACTTTGAATTTTCAATTCAAATGCGGCATCCCCTTCCTCAAGTTGCACAAGCAGGAGTATTTTTATCGCCCATCCTTGATCCTCCATGTCATCCAGCCGTTCAGCAGTGAGTCACTCCAACAGGGAAGGGAGAAGCTCCGGGGTTAGAGCTGGAAAAAGGAAGTGACTCAGTGTCACAGGAAAAGGACAGAGCAGGCTCCCTCAGGGTGCCAGGGATCCTCCTTTTCCCTGAGGTCCGTTGAGCTCAGAGGAGGTCCTGGTTGACTTGGAAGTCTCCTAACCCTCGTTCAGGCTTTGTTCCCCCATTTGCTTCAGCCATGCACTCTGTTGCCATCCCATCCTGGCAGTTCCCTACTGGGAATGTGGCATTTAGTCCTTTGGTTGTTAATGTTCACTACATCATCCCTCTCAAAGACTGTCAGACTCACCGGGTGACACTACCTTGCTCTTAACAGTAACTTTGGAAGAAAACACCTCCCCTCCCCTCCCATCCACAACACTCTCATTCCCAGTTTGCCCTGAAATGAGACCTGGAAAGCTCAGAGCTTTTATCAGCAATCAGAAAGCAAGAAGATTGATCTCCCAGGCAAAGAACAGGCTGAGAAGGTAGGGCTGGGTTCTGTGTGCCGAAGCTGCTTGCTTCACTTCCCAGTAATCACAAGCCCTGAAGCCCTAGTTGGTTCCCATTCCTGGGCATCCCCGAGGACGCCAGGGCCAAAATGGTGACTGATACGGGCCTGTGCTTGTGGCTAAAAGGGCTGTCAGTGATTCAGCCTCTCCTTTCTTCCCTTTAGGGCTGCCCCTAAAAGCACGTGACCAGTACCCTCTGGGCTAGGGCAGGAGAGTGAAAACCTTGCTGTCTGAGGAGCCCACCTTGGTGAGGAAGTATGTTAGGGTCTGGCAGTCTGGGCAGTGCAGATGGCCAGAGCAAGTTAGATCAGCCATGCAGTACTAGAAACCAGGAAGCTGAGGGGGTGTTAGGATATGCGGAAAAGCACCTTATGAAGTGAGAAGGGTAAATATAGAATGTGCTATATAGACAGGTGGTGAAGACTAAATGGAAAAATTCTTATCAATTCGTGTGTTACCGAGGTGTCCTTCCAAACCATCCCATCAACTGGTGCTACCATAACGAGGACCTCAGGGCTGGATGGGCTCTTGGGGCCAAGCAGGCAGTGTTTATTGTGCATCACTATGTGCCATGGCAGGCCCTATTTTTCAGGCTGCTATTGTTCCCATTTTGCCAACTGGAACACTGAGGCCTGCCTAGGTTATATAACCACTAGGGCTAGTATCTGCTGCGATTGGAACCTTGGATTGTTGACTCCAGATCAAGGCCCCTTCACCACCTGGTATGACCTGCAACAGAGGAATTGTGGAGGCACTGCATGTAAGTTCACAGGGGAAAATAGCATGGAAGAGGGCCTTGGAGCACCCAGAGGCACAGGGTAGAACACGTGTGTTAGCTTGCCCAGTAACTCATGAAGAGGGCAGGCAGGTCAGAGGAGACCATCCAGCTGAGAGAACCACACTAAAAACTAGAATGGGTCCTGACACAATAGCATAGTGGCTAAAAGTTCTTGCCTTGCATGTGCCAGGATCCCATATGGGCACCGGCTCATGTCCCAGATGCTGCATTTCCCATCCAGCTCCCTGCTTGTGACCTGGGAAAGTAGTGAAGGATGGCCCAAAGCCGTGGAACCATGCATTCATGTGTGGGAGACCCAGAAGAAGCTCCTGGCTTCTGGCTTCAAATCAGCTCAGCTCCGGCTGGTACAGCCACTTGGGGAGTGAACCAGCGGACAGGAGATCTTTCTCTCTGTTTCTCCTTCTCGTTGTATGTCTGCCTTTCCAATAAATCTTTAAAAAAAAAAAGAAATCTATTTCCAAAAAATAAATCTTCAACAACAACAACAAAACTAGAATGAAATCTGCTAAAGGATGTGTTCTTTCAGGAAGAGTAAGGAAGACAGCTTGGATGTGGGAAATGGGCTCCATCATGAGAGGAAGACAACAGGTACCAAGTGTGTGGATAGGAAGTGATTCCAAATACCACCAGCCCAACAACATGGAAAGAAGAGTGGGAGAAAGCCAGCTCAGAGGAAAAGTCTGGAGAATTATTTCAGGAAGTAAAATCGACAAATATTTGATGTGTTTCAGTGTCTTGGAAGAAAGATCTCTGGACCATCATTAGTAGTTTAGGACTGAATTGGCAGTAAACACATGGAAAATGAAGATAGCTGAGCAGCACTGTGAGTAAAGCCTGCGTCTAGAGTAGCAGCATCCCGTATGGATGATGTGATAGAGTCCCGGCTACTTCACTTCCTGCCCAACTCCCTGGTGGTGCTCCCAGGGAAAGCAGTGAGAGGGGCCCAGCGCAATAGCCTGGTGGCTAAAGTCCTCACCTTGCATGCGCCAGGATCCCATATGGGTGCTGGTTCATGTCCCAGCAGCCCCGCTTCCTGTCCAGCCCCCTGCTTGTGGCCTGGGAAAGCAGTCAAGCACAGCCCCAAGGAAGAAGCTCTGGTCTCCTAGCTTCAGATCGGCACAGCTCCAGCTGTTGCAGCCACTTGGGAAGTCAATCAACAGATGGAGGATCTTCCTCTGTCCCTCTTTATATATCTGCCTTTCCAATAAAAATAAATGAATCTTAAACAAGACAAAACAACAAAAGCGACAGCGGATGACCCAAGTGCTCCAGCTCTTGAGCTCCAGGATCCTGGATCCTGGCTTTGGCCTAGCCCAGTCCCAGCCATTGTGGCCATTGAGGAGTGAACCAGTAGATGAAAGATATCTTTCCTTCTCTCTCTCTGTAATTATGCCTTTCAATTGCCTTTTTTATGTTATTAAAAAAAATTACTAAATTTAAGAAGAAAGTCATGACACAAAGGGAAAATAATACTAGTGCAGTTCAGGGCTTGTCTGTAGACCACAGTGACATAGTCATGATGAGGTAACCTCTCACTACAGATCTCCGCAGACAGAAGATGCGCTTACCTCGGGACAGTGGAAGGTGGAAGGGCAGAGTGAAAGGCAGCAAAAAGCTCTTTCTGCATTGTGTGCGTAAAGCCTGCAAAGGCAGTTCCAGGAATGAGAAAGGAAAACACCGGGAGTTGACCATGGTTGTCTCTGAGAAGTTGGCCTGAGAAGGCTGCTGACTGTTGTGATGAACTTTATGGAACCTTTTGACTTTTAAAACTTGAAAAAGAGAGAGACAGAAGAAAAGAAAGGTCAAGAAAAGGGTATGACATAAGTTATCCAGATAAAAAAAAAGCACAGAAGTGACACCCAGACAAGTCTAGTGGGGCTTGAGCTCCTGGGCATAATGGCAGGAGCTATGGGCGGGCGTGGTGAACGTTTGAGGCTCCTGGTAGGTTTTTGTGCCAAGGGGGAAGGAAATGGGCCCATGGTGAAGCTGGAGGAGCAGTACCTGGCCAGTACCCCAGAGAGGGCCCACACTGCCTCCCAGGCGTTTTTATTAAGTTTTAAGTGAAAAAGGAGTTATGTGGTTAAGGTTGAAGAATGCTGGCTTTCCCAAAAGGAAAGCAGTATGCACTCCCTCTGTAGTCCTTAGCAAGCTCAGATGCCAGCATTTTGTAAATCTCCAATCTGAAGTGCAATGCATGTTGCATCCACCTGCTCTTCTAGAGGCTCTTCTTAAAATTCCATTGAATACTCTCTGGAAAGCCCTGCCCTTTCTTCCAGGAAGACCATACTTGCGAGAGTTCAGGGAAAAGATAGATGTGTTTTCATGGCCCTGAAATTTCAGAAGGAAACCACTCCAAGGGAGGGGACTTTCAGATGGAGCAATGGCATGGTGGTGTGTCAGCGGTCACCAGGAGACCTGCGATTATGTCCATCCGTGATGTGATGCTGGACTAGTTGTCTCAATTTCTAGGTTTCAGTTTCTTCATCTATAACATGAGAAGAATAACGTCTGTGTGCAGCTATTAAAAAAAAATGACAAGCAGCAAAGTGTGTGATAAGTTTAGTATGGGACCCGTGCCCAGTGGAAGGTATCTTTTCATGTTCTTACTATGCTTAGTATGAAAACGAAAAACAGGGGCCAGTGTAGGTATGCAGAGGAACCTTCACGCAGCCCAGGGTTTTGGAAGAATTTGAGCAATAGCTGGAAGGAAAGGCTTGTTACACCAGCCCAGACTTTACAAAATGGGGTCAAAGAAGAGCTGAAACCCAAGAAGCCCTGTAGCTTGTGAAAAAGTGCTGTCATCAACAAAAAGGTTACATATATGTGTGTGTGTATATATATACGTACACATACATACATACGTAGAAAATATATACATACACATATATGCATTTGTGTATTTTTACTGGAAAGGCAGAATTCATAGAAAGATAGACAGCTGAGCTGATCCAAAGCCAGGAGCTTCTTCCAGGTCTCCCACGTGGGTACAGGGTCCCAAGGCTTGGGCCGTCCTCAACTGCTTTCCCAGGCCACAAGCAGGGAGCTGGATGGGAAATGGAGCAGCCGGGATATGATCTGTTGCCTATATGGGATGACAGTGCTTGCAGGCTGAGGATTAGTCAGTTGAGCCATCACCCTGGCCCCAAGGCTTCATTTTTGTGCTTCTTTTTAGAGCAAGGAGAAAGCTAGATACTGTTGTTTGGACAGAGTTCATGTTAATCAGTAGATGAGAGAAAGCAAAGTTTACTGGTGTTCTGTCACACTTCCATCTCAAAACAAGCATCCATCAGAAGGAGTCACATGGGCACTAATAAGGATTGAAACCACATCCACTGGTCACATGAGCAAGGGGCTTTCAAAACATTCATAGAAAATATGGATTATTTTTAATTTTTTAAGATGTATTTGTTTGTTTTGAAAATCAGAGAGGGAGAGACAAAGAGATAGATCTTTCATGTGCTGTTTGGCTCTCTGGGAAGCCACAGGAGCCGGTGCTGGGCCAGGCCAGAACCAGGGGTTTCATCCTTATCTCCCACATGGGCAAAGGGGCCCGAACACATGGGCCAGTTTCTGTTGCTTTTCTCAGACCATTAGGAGGGAGCTGGATTAAAATTGGAGCAACTGGGCCTGGCACAGTGGCCTAGTGGCTAAAGTCCTCACCTTAAACGTGCTGGGATCCTATATGGACGCCGGTTCTAATCCTGGCAGCTCCACTTCCCATTCAGCTCCCTGCTTGTGGCCTGGGAAAGCAGTCAAGGATGGCCCAAAGCCTTGGGACTCTACACCCATGTGGAAGACCCCGAAGAGCTCCTGGCTCCTGGCCATTGTGGTCACTTAGAGAGTGAATCAAGAGGTGGAAGATCTTCCTCTTTGTCTCTCCTCCTCTACATATATATATCTAACTTTCCAATAAAAATAAATAAATCTTTAAAAAAAAGAAGAAACAGAGCAACTAAAACATGAATTAGCATTCATATGAGATACCAGTGTCACAGGAAGTGGCTTTACCACCCCCTACACCATGCTAGCAAGCAATGACAACAGCCTGTCACCCTAGCCCTGGCTGGCTCACTGTTTAATCAAAATTTAAGAGGAGAACATCAGTAGCAAGTTCATCAGTTGAGGGACAGAATGGAAATATGATGGATGTTAGAGTCAGATCTTACAAATACTTGACCCTTGGACCCAGCATGATGGTTCAATGGCTAAATCCTCATCTTGCAGCTGTCAGGATCCTATATGGGTACTGATTCCACTTCCCATCTAGTTCCCTGCTTGTGGCCTGGGAAAGCATTTGAGAATGGTGCAAAGCCCTGGGACCCTGCACCAGTGTGAGAGACCTGAAAGAAGCTGGTTCCTGACTCCTGGCTTCAGATGCTCAGCTCTGGCTATTGTGGCCATTTGGGGAGTGAGCCAACAGATGGAAGATCTTTGTCTCTCCTTCTCTCTGTAGATCTGCCTTTGAAATCTACAATGAAAATAAATAAATCTTAAAAAAAAAAAACCAGCTAACATTACCATGATTAAAAAAAAAAAATACTTGGGCGTCCTGAACCAGCCACATAATGCAGAGCTCTGCTTTCAGCTCCAAATAACTCGTAGTGCACACTTGCTTGGGGAAGCCTGAGGGGGGAATTGTGGACAGCGAGTGCAGTGTCTGTTAGCAGTATGATGAGGTTACAAAGAATAGACAGTCTGATGACAGTTTCATAGAAATAGAGCATCCCAAGCAAGAGGCTTCATGGTCCCGCTGTGATCTGTGACCACACACTATGTATTTCCACACATAATGCTTCACTTCTAGACAGAACACTCTTCTTGACAAGCTAGAATGAATCCAGGGAAGGGTGACTTGAACAGATAGATTTCAGAACCTTGTCAGGAATCGAGTTGAAAGTTGGGCCACAGGTACTGGGACATGAAACCATTGACAGGCCATGAGAGCGGCCACGGGAGTTGGAAAACCTGTCACAGAAAGATGGATTAAACTACTTCCATGCGACTTGAGGACCTGTAGTTCAAGAATTCCAGGAAGGCAGACTACTTGGTGAAAGGAAGACAGCCCTCCCTGTAAGGAACAAAGGCCTCAAGGGGGTTGGCTGCCCCATATTTAGGCCTTCCCAGGGCACCAGTGGTTGACCAAGGTTTGGAAGCAAGAGCCCTGTTGAGCCCCATGGCATAAGTCGCCTTTCCCAAGCTCAGGGCAGGGTGACTGACCTTGCCAGGGGCAGCTGTGCTCTGGGCTCAGGACACGAGCAGGCACTGCTCTGAAGCCATTGACCTTGTTGCAGGAGAGGCAGATAAAGGCAGCCAGTTAACATTGGCACGTCAGTTGTGGTTTTTTTGTTTGGTTTGGTTTGGTTTTTTTAAGATTTATTTTATTTTTATTATAAAATCAGATATACAGAGAGGAGGAAAGAAAGATCTTCCATCCATTGATTCACTCCCCAAGCGACCACAACGGCTGGTGCTACGCTGATCCGAAGCCAGGAGACAGGAACTTCCTCCAGATCTTCCACACGGGTGCAGGGTCCCAAAGCTTTGGGCCATCCTCGACTGTTTTCCCAGGCCACAAGCAGGGAGCTGAATGGGAAGCAAGGTTGCCAGGATTAGAACTGGTGCCCATATGGGATCCCAGCACGTTCAAGGCGAGGATATTAGCTGCTAGGCTACCACGTCGGGCCCCGTCAATTGTGTTTTGAATACCCACTATCTCACAGCCACTGATAGATCCTCCTTTGGCAGCATGTCATTTTTCTTTTAATGATCTCATGGCTACTTGGTCCTATCAAGCTTGGAGAGAGTTAAGTCATGTGCCCAAGGTCATCTAAAACTCCATTTGCTGCAGTGTGCTCTTGACCCCACACTCCTAACAATCCCAAGTGGGTGTGGGTCATGCCTCCTTGGAGATATCGCTCCCTCCCAGCACTAAAGCTCTGCCTTCCCCCTCCACTGACAATTCAGGGAGAAAACAGCCCAGCTGAGAAATTAGGCCACGCTGCCTAGCACACTACTTATTTTTTTATGACTAAGATTAAGCTGACAACCATGCAAAACACTGCAAACCTATATCGGCTGCAGATTTAATACCTCACCCAGCCCACACAAATAATTCATGCTTCTGCATCGATGTCCAGAAAAAACAAATCAGCAAAAAGCAGGGCTCCTGTGTGTGTGTGTGTGTGTGTGTGTAGAGCAGCCACATTTCCACTGAAGTGGCGTGCCGGAAATACCCTGGCTCCAGGACTGCAGATCTAGCATTTTGCGATTTTTTTTTCTCTTCTAAGATTAAAGTACGTTTCAAGTGATTGAAGGTTGGTGGGAGGTGTCAGTGTGGGCACTTGTCACGTTAATTCTTCAGATGATTAAATTATTTTCCATTTCTTTAAAGCTGTTTGCAGTTGGGTTTGATGTCCTGTTCCGGGTGAGTGTGTTGTGGCAGTTACCAAGGTGACTTTAGCTGACTTTCAACTATTTATTTTTCCCTCCAGCATGAGAGCTGGTGGAGTGATCCTCCTCTCCCAGTCCCCGCCCCACCTCCCATGCTGTTCATCAGCCTGTCTGTGGAGCCACACTAACCAGAGAGGCTGGGACGCTCTCTAAGGAACACTGAGGCGCCTGTTGCTGTGGGAACCTATGGGCAACAATGGCTCAGGACAATGTGACAGTCACACTGTGGCTCCCCCATGTATACACTCTGGCCTTGTCTATAAATGAAGGGTTAACAGAAGAGTCTGCCTCCGTGCTTGCTGTGTGGGGTCTGTGAGTGACCCTGTGAGTTGAAGGCCAGTCCAGTGCCCTGCAAAGGGCTCAGCAAAGGTGTGTCACCTGTGAAGCCCTGTGGGTGTCTGGGGCAACCCTCCTCAGAAGGAAGGTGTAGCAGCCCCCCAACAGGCCAGCAGATGAGAGAGTTTGTCAGAAGTCTGAACTTCCCACACTGGCCAGCCACGTGCTACTAGCTCTGTGGCCTTGAATGCCTAAGGAAACCACCTTAGCACTTCCTTCCAGGCCTGAAATGCTGTAGGCCCTCCTGGCCGAGGTGTCCTTCTGCTTCCCAGGTTTTGTGAAAGCCTTTGCTGAAGAGAAGCTGGGGGAAGGGCCCTCCAGAGCAGAGGAGTAGGAAGCTTTGTCAGAGGACAGAACTAGGGGAGCTGCTCAAAGGAGTGTGACCTCGGGATGCTGGCTAAAGCTCTGCCCTTCCTGTTTGAGGTCATCCTCCATTTTTGGATTTATTTGGAAGGCAGAGAGAAAGCCAGAGCTGCCATCCTCTAGTTCTTCCCCCAGATGCTCACAACAAACTAGGACTGAGCCAGGCCCAAGCCAAGAGGCCAGAACTCAATTTAGGTCCCCTGTGTAAGTGGGAGGACCCAATACTTGAACCATCACCAGCTGCTGCCCAGAGTGCACATCATCAGGAAGCTAGAGCTAGAAGGCTAACCTAGGCACTCTGATGTGGGAATGGGCTCTGCCTGTGGGCACCTCAGCTATTGGCCCCAGCCTGCACCACTCCTTCACCTGTGAGGTTAGACGAGCCCCTATCCAGACATCCTGGGTGGCTCCTGTCTATTTAGTGATAAATAGCTGGAAGTGCTCACCCAATTCTTTGATGGACACAGGGGAGTTGTTCTGAGAGTCCCAGCCAAACCACTGATCCCTTTTGAATGGGATCAGTGAATGACCCTGGTTTCCTGCTGAGGCAGATTTTGAAGGTTGTCAGGAGAGGTAATTGAGTTTTAAAGAGCAAATCTCAGAATGCAGATTTACGTGATACCCCAGCCATGGGAATGGCTATTATGGGGAGCCAGGGGCTCAAATGGCCCAGGCCACAGGCCAGAGAGCTCTGGTACAGGGTTTCCAGGGCCTTGACGCTCAGTATGCCAAGGGCCCAGTTCTGTTGCCCCACCAGGTCCACTGTTAGGACCCTAAAGACCTGGTTCCCATGCTGTTCATGTTGCTATCGCATGTGCTGGTTTGACATATATGGCACTGCCACTTTTGTCCATTAGCAGATGTGTACACACTCTGATCTTCTCAGCATCAGTCAGACAGAAACTCTTGAGATGTGTCTCATGGTGCTTTTGCACTCCAGTGATGCAGAGCTGAGAGTCTGAGGTTTTAGGGCAGGAGAAGAAGGACTCCCAGAAGCTCCTAGAATGTCACAGTGAAAGGCCAGCCAATGTGGCACTAACTTTATCGTGTGATATTGGCCAAAGGTGCATGCTGTAGATTCAAACCCACCTGAAACCAAATCCCATCTTTCCCCATGCACTGCTGTGCAACCAAGACAAGGTAATTTCCCTGAGCCCCACCTAGTTCTTTGTCTTTAAAGAGGAGATAACAGGACCCAGCATGGTGACCTAGAGGCTGAAGTCCTCACCTAGAATGTGCCAGGATCCCATATAGGCACCGAATCTAATCCTGGCTGTCCCACTTCCCATCCAGCTCCCTGCTTGTGGCCTGGGAAAGCAGTCGAGGACGGCCCAAAGCTTTGGGACCCTGAACCCATGTGGGAGACCTGGAGGAAGTTCCTGGCTCCTAGCTTCGGATCAGCGTAGCACCAGCTGTGTGGTCACTTGGGGAGTGAATCATAGGATGGAAGATCTTTCTTTCCTCCTCTCTCTATATCTGACTTTCCAATAAAAATAAAATAAATATTAAAAAAACAGGAGATGATAGTATCATTTGGCATTGTGACGTATAGCCAGCCAGAAGTGCTTGGTATAGTGGCTGGCACTTGGCACACACGGTAGCCTTTATTGTCATTGTCAGTCATCAGTTCTATCATTATTCAGGAGCCCAGCCAGAGTCTCCTTCCTCCCTGTGTTCAACCTGTCCCTGTGCTTGCTTCACAGGAGCCGCAAAGACAGCCTGGAAAGTGACAGCTCCACAGCCATTATTCCCCATGAGCTGATCCGCACTCGGCAGCTGGAGAGCGTGCATCTGAAGTTCAACCAGGAGTCAGGCGCCCTCATTCCTCTCTGCCTAAGGTGAGGTCCTGCTCAGCTTAGGCCCTGCAGCACCCACCTTGACCTCCAGGGGGCACCTCAGAACCTCGTCTGGCCATCCCAACAGGGAGTGGGGGTGCCTGTCTGCAGCCTGCACATCAGGCAGACCCTGAGGCTGGAGAGGGAGGAGAACCCAGGCAGCTCTATCTTAGGAACTCTGAACCAGCCAGTAGCCAGCCTCCTTGCTGCTGAGCCATGCCATACAGTGTTCCCTCTGCCTAAGGCTCCAGCCAGCCTAGCCGGTGAGAAGTCAGCAGGTACTGGGGACCTGTTGTCCTGTAGACCATCCTGAGAGAGAGGCCCTCCTCTCTCTAGCTCTTATTTGGCCCAAGCAATGATGACATCCTGTGGGTCCAGGACTGTGACCAGAGAGCCTTACTGGTCTCCAACCTTACTGCTTGGTTGACAGCCCATTCTCATTTGCTGTAGAAGTTGTCTCCTCTGTCTAGAGGAAGGGAATCCAGAGTAGCTGGGAATCTCAGCTACTCTCAGTCCCCAGCAAGCCCAGGGTCAGCCTGGCAGGCCCTCCAGCAGCACTGGACTCTGGGAGTTGGACTCTGGTTTCTCTCACTATCTGCTTTCCCCATGCAAAACACTATGTTCCTCAAGCCCAGTGGCCAGCCCAGCAGACTCCTTGAGGGATCAGGAAGCTGGGTTGTGTCCCTGCTACTGCTGTCCTATGCCAGAAACCCAGCCCTGTGGCCAGAGTCCAGTGTCCTGCTCGGGGCATGCCTCATTGGCTGAATATGTGGCAGCCTATGGCTTCCTCCTCTGGGCCCCACCCTCACTGTGACGGCTGGGAAGGCAGCAAGAAAAACTCTAAACTGAAAGAACAGTGACAAAGAAGACGAGGTTACGGTTTGGACCCTCCCCACCATCCCTGGAGTCTGAGGAGTTTGGAATAGAACAAGGTATCAGCACAGCAGAGCTGGCCAGCCCACTGCTGGGACCCCAGCCATTTCTTCCCCAGCCACTTCCCTGGCCCTGGGCTGAGAACTGGTGCAGGATTCATGGGGACTGCCTGAGAAAGCAGAGAGCAGGTTTCACTTCCTTTGCTGAATGGCACCTCTGCCTCACTAGCTACCCCTGCTTGCCCTCCCCCCAGGTATATTTCCAGAATGAGGGTTAACAGTAGCCTTTGGGGGTTCCCTCAGAGTGACCTCACTTGGCTTCAGCTTTTTAAAAACCTGGGTTGGGTCTCAGGGTTAGCCTGTAGCCACTGTGGGCTGGGTCCAGAGCAGGTGAGGAATCCTTGGGCTTGGGAAAGCGTAGCTGCTAAATTCCTGGCCACAGAGCCTGCGTGCCTGCTCACTCAGCTCTTGGCATGGGCCTGGGCACATCACTGACCTCCCTCTCTAGCCTCAGGCCCCTCTTCATACTTAGGGAAGATGAACTCCATGAACTCTACAGGCCCTATGACCCTGACATAGTGTTGTGAGAGCTGTGAGTACTTGGGAGACTGACATTAGAGGATGTAGAAGAAGGGCTGTCCGTGAAACTGGAGAGAGCAACCTTTTTTGGCACAGTCCCCTCCTCCCAGACAGGTGGGTAGTCTAGACTCAATTGTCTGGACACCCTATGCCAGGAAGCACAGTCCCAGGGTCATGGCCAGGCTGTGGCACTCAGGCTCTTTGCAGGCTGTTTCCTTACCATCTCCCTGTTCCCCCAGGGGCAGGCTCCTGCATGGACGGCACTTTACGTATAAAAGCATCACAGGTGATATGGCCATCACCTTTGTCTCCACGGGAGTGGAAGGCGCCTTTGCCACCGAGGAGCATCCTTATGCAGCCCATGGACCCTGGTTGCAAGTGAGAAGGCTCTTTTCTCTTCCCCTTCCCCTCCCTCCCTCCTCTCTGTGGCCTCTTCCTTCCTTCCCTTCCTTAGCAACTCCTAGGGGGGCCCATTCCTGAGGCTGCTGAGGAGGTGGCTGTCGGACCAGGGGTAAAGTCCTGTGTGTGGGTATGGAGAGCGGATGCTGCTGCTTATCCCAGCAGCTCCAAAACCTCTTCCTGGCCTCCCCCTGCATCCTTTGGTGAAACCCACATGATAACTCGCCGGGTCCTGGCCACTGGTAGTTCTGTTTTCCTGGAAATCCGGGTTTGACAGAAAGTACCCAGGTACTTTCCTACCTGGGTATACCAAGATACAGGTGAGACAAGGTGAGAGGGTGGATGGCTACCACTCTCCAGAAGCTGTCTGCATGTGAAAGTGGGCATGTGGACCTGAGCCTGACTGGGCAGGATGGCCTCAGTGGCCGGGACTGCCTTCCTCAGCCCTCTGCACATGCATGTCAAATGGCTCTCCTGTTCTTTCTGGTGGAAACCCAGCTTGTCTGAGTAGAAACCTGCTGGCTTGTCCAGAACACTTGGTTCCCCCTCTGATCTTCTGGCTAGAGCAGGCTTCATAGCTGAAGGCAAGCAGGGTGCTGGGGCATGAGAACCATCAGCCTCCTTCCGGCTCCCACTGGGCCAAGCTCCATAGGAGTGCTGTGCTCTGGTCCACCATACTCCTAAGTATATTGAAGCAGAGCATCTCTCTCTTTTTTTCCCTGCTTTTGTTTTGTTGGGATTCAGGGAGAAAGGAACACTTTATCTTCTTCAAGAGTATCAAGAAAGGGAATTTAACCCTAATCCAAAAGATCCCTTGTTTGTGATATGCTGAAAGGGGGCAGGAGGTGAGGGAGGTATAGTCAAGGGATAAGAATTGAGCTGGTCTTGTGGGGTTAGATCTGCAGGGCATCTCTGCCCTTGATGTTGCCTTGCTTTTTATCAGCTTCTCTCTGCTTACAGTTTCTCCTCCTTTAACCCAGTCCCCACCCCACCCCCACCCAAATACAAACCCTTCATTAAAACAAACAGCAAACAGAGGACACCAACCACACTCCCCAGACTAAGCGGAGGTAGAAATGGAAGCTAGTGCTTTAGGGATATTGTGTTCCATAAATTATCTTGCCTTTTTCCACTGCTGTTATTACATTGTTTCATAACAAAATTACTTTGAACCATAAAGTTATAAATACATTTTAAAAGTCCCACTTGGTAACATTAGATTTCTGTCCATGTGGTGTTGGTAGTTACTGTAGCAAAAGCTCTGAAGTGTAACATTTGAAATTAGCCCAACACATGTGGGAAGGGCCTCCCCAGCCCCAGCCATGCTGCAGGTGCTGCCTCGGGAGAGCAGGCAGCAGCAGCCCTCCTGATGGGGGTGGGTCACCAGGTAGGAAATGGGTGCTGTCACTGCAGGAGCCCCCGGACCCCAGGGTTAAGGCACTGACAGGGCTTGGCAGACGTGCACTGAGATGGCATGTACTTGTATAGAAGTCTCAGCACATTTTCTTGGAAAAGTGGAGCCTGGGATCTCCCCAAACCCTAGAAGAAATATCCCCCAGTGACATTTTACATCCTCAGCTCGGGGCCTGGCTTTGGAGTCCTGCCGTCCCTTGGAGTGTCTCCCCGCTCTGGCGACAGAGTGATTGGCATCTCCAGCTCCTAGCAGCCCAGCAGCTGTTGCACCCAGAGGACTCACAGACACCAATCTTGTCACCTGCCTACTCAACCCCTTTAAAGCCTTCCAGGCCTCACCTCAGCATCAAGCTCCTGACCCCCGGCTGCCAGCGTCTCCCTCATCCCCCCTGGCATCCCCTGTGTGAGCTCCAGAGCTCAGCACCCGCAGAATCCCCAGCTCTGAGTCCCCTCCCATGTACTGTTGCCCAGGGAACCGGGAGCGGTGGGAACGGAGCTGCTGTTTCAATAAAGTTGCTGTGCTGGGAGCTGCTTGATCAAAGGCCTGTGTTATGGGCTCATTAGTGTGGTCCACCACGGGGCCAGCTCACAGGAGCACTCCTGGGAAGGCTGGCCGCAGCCCCATTCCCTAAGCATACACCGGATCATTGAGGGGTTTCTCAGGCCCCTTCCAAGGAACCCTGGGAAACCTTCTGACCCGGCCCCAGCCAGCAGGATTCACAGTAGGGGAGCCAACACCACCCTGTCTTCCCTTCTCCCCAAGCAGTCAGCGTTTTCTGCATGTGTCTGCCAGCCAGCCAGCCTTGCCACTGTGGTCACAGGCAGCGACCTAGCTGTGGGAACCTGGGCTTGTAGTTACTTGTGGGCCCTGGGGCTCCCTCTGGGAGTTCTCAGAACCTCCCCGAGGCCTGGACTGAGACTTGAAGTCAGAGCTAGAGCCCAGTCTGGGAGCAGGGGGGAGGACAGTGCAGAGGTCAGCAGCTCTGACTCACATTCCAAGGGTGGGGGTGTCTCCTTTGTCCTGTGTGCCAGACCTGGGGGAAGCAGACCAGCAAGAGGGGGCGCCGAGTGCAGCAGAGGCAGTACAGGAAGGGACCTAGACGCCTGGAGATCTTAGCTGAACCAAGAGAGGCCAGGGTGACAGTCTTGCATCAGCCCTGGCGACCTGGGAAGCCCTCCCTCCCAGCCTTGGGACCTGGGGCTGGCGACCAGAGGGCCTGCTGTCTCTTGGAGAAAAGGCATGAAGACACTAGGACACCCAGGAGAGGCTGAGAGGAAAAGGGAACAAGGAGGCTAGAGCACGTTTTCTTAGGAAAGCGGGGCCTGGCATCTCCCCAAACTCAAGAAGACATACCCCTGGGTGAAGTTTCACATCCTCAGCTCCGGGCCTAGCCCCACCTACTCCTAGGTGGCCCTCTGTGCCCTGGAACCTTCTCCCCCACACACACCCTCCAGACCCGGGAGAGTCAGGACCCTTGTGCAGCATGGAAGAATGGAGCCAACTACAGCCAGGAGCATTGCTCACAGTGGAGGAGCCAGCCAGCTCCGCCTTGGGCTCCAGTAGTGTTTCCTGTCCCCAGAGTGACACCCACCTTCACCCTGTGTGCCCTGCCACTTGCTGTTTCGTACTTGTGAAGCTTATAAAACTGCCACCCAACCCCAGATCTTTGCAGAAAGTCTACAGACCCTAGGGTTGGGGGTGGGTGCTTTTCTACACTCCCTCCACCAGCACAATTCACGCCGCTGGCTTTAAGGGGCCTCTCTTCCTGGCAACACTAGCTGTTAGTCTTCTGAGCAGGAGCCCAGCACAGCACTGAGTTCTGCATCTATCCATCCCTGGCCAGGGTTGGGCTAAGGGGGTAATGTTGCAGCTCCAGGGGGCACAGAGGGGTCACTTCACCAAACAGGAGGGATTTTATTAGGCCCTTGCAAGTACCTTCTGAGCTGTGTGGTGGCTGATGGCTATCCTGGGAGTGGGGACAGGGGAGGGACACCCCCTGTCCCAGGCAGTCCCTTGCACTCCTGACCAGAGGCCCAGGCTCTGCTGCCCTAGGCCAGAGTGGGGGGCAGGTGCTGATCTCCCCTCTCGCCCAGGACTGACTCGCTACTCTCCTCTGGGCAAGGCCCTGCACCCTCCTGGCCCCTAAGCTCACTTGGAGCAAATGGCCTGGGGAGGCTGGGCATTGGGCAGCCCTTCTTTGGTTCTTCTGCTCTTTCTCCTTCCCCTGGTGAGCCTGTGCTCCCCGGAGACCTCTGTTTGGCTATGCCAGAAGCCCCATTACCCAGGAGCTGTCCAGTAAGGCTTAAAGCCCAGCAATGTGCCTGAGAAAGTGCCCTCTGGTGCTAGAAAGGACTGGGATGCCCTGCTGGGTCCCCAGTAGCCCCCAGCCTGAGCAGGAGTCAGCCTGTTCCTGGCCATGAAAGCCAACTTGTCACCACCCACCAAGAACAGGAAATGAGTGAGGCCTCCCTGTCCCCCTGCTGTAGCCTGCTGTGCTACCCACAGGCACAAGTCTATGCCACCCCCCAGGTTGGGGGTGTGGGGGTGTCTCCAGGCTGGCTCTGGCTTTTGTCTGGCCTGGGGGCGTGGGGGGGGTGTTGCCGAGGACAGCTACAGGACTGCCTCCTCGGCTGCCATCAGGGATGCCAGGGCAGCTCCTTGGCAGGCCCTGCACTGTAAACAACACATTTCCTTCCCTGAGAGAAGGAAAGAGAGGGAAAAGAAAGCCAAACTTGTTGGGAAGCAAGAACAACGTGTCAACACGAAAAGCAAACAGGCCCGGGACAAAGTGTGGATTGTCATGCGGGGGGGAGGGGTGGTCACCGTCCGCCACTCACAAATACCATTGACCACAAACATTTGAATCGGCGGCGTCAGCTCCACAGCACAGTCAGGCCTGCCCAGGGCAGGCTCCAGTGAAGCAGCACCTTTCAGATTCCCTTCTGGAACTTGCTAAGGCCCAGGGAGTTGACAGGTTATTGACAATCCTTCCTCACCGTCAGCCAGCCATGTTCTCCTAAGGCACCTAGCAGGAACCCACTTGGAGTAGGTTTGTTGGCCTAGATTCGAGGCCCATTTCTTCCTGGCCCAAGATGAGGATGGGGAGTAAAGGGCCAGTGGCAAGACGGTGGGTTAGACCTCAGCCCAGAAGCCCTTGCCATCAGGGTCAGAGTGTTCCCCAGCACTCCCTGCATCAGGCTCCCTGGGGGTCTTACTGCCCAGGGCAGTGTGCTCCTCAGCGGGGCCAGGACACTTTCCTCTCTGAGGACAGGGTGTCCTCCTGCCAAGGGCAGTTTTCACAGGCCAGTGTTTCTCAAGCAAGGGCTTTGTGCCTGTTCTTAGTGGATATAAGCACCCACAAATGCTGTTGTCATTGTCACAGTTATTCCTGCTGCTGTTTTTCTGGGCTAGAAGAACCGTCCAAATGTCCATGTTCAACCAGATTGGCCTGGAAACTTGCCCCACTGTCCCCCATTTTTTGGAAACCACCTTGGGGCAGGGTCTGCCTTTTTTCAGTTGGCTGACGTTTAATTTGGTTTGTTTTGTTTTAGCAACTACTTGTCTGTATCTTGAGGATCCAAACCCCTTGAGCTGAGCAGGTGGCCAGGAGTTTTGTGGCTGGCAGGGGTTAGTTTTCCAGGCTCCTGGAAGAATCCTAAGCCACCTTCAGCTTCCTGGTGCAAAGGGCTCTGCATGTATAGGAGTCTAGAGCTGGAGTACATTCCCCGGACAGGAAGAGCATCCTCCTCAAGGGCCACGAGGTCAGACCACTGTGCTGAAAAGGCTGGGAGACCTGGCTGCACTCATCTGTGAAATGGGGATGAAAGTTCCCCCAGACACTGCCCCGCTAGACCGCCTTGGGGATTCTGTGAGATTGAGCCGGTCAAGCACTTAGTGCTGTGTCTAGCATGTGGGGGCAGGGGCACTGCTGCCGCCATTGGTCTTTATCATAACCACTCCCATTATGCTTTGAGGCAATGCCAGATAGCTCCGTGGGGACCGGGTGAGCTTCAGGAGCTCCAAGGCTCAGCCCCACACAGGTTTTTCCCACAGTTGCATCACAACGAGGAGTCTGTTCCCTGTGGAGCTCCCAGGAGCTGCTCCATCGCAGCTGTCTATCTCCAGTGTCCTGTTGATAAGATCTGTTAACATTCTCAGCTCCAGGTCTGAAATATACAAAGAACAGGGCCTGTTTGTTCAATCCAAGCTTCTAAGGTTTAACTCCCAGAGGAAATTAAATTAGGTGCCTGGAGCTACGACAGTCTGTCGTGTTTCTTCACAGAGAATGTCACCCTTAATACCGTGCAGATCTTGTGGATAAATTTTTTTCTCCTTTAATTCTCTTAAAACAATGTGACATTTCCAACATGAACCAATAAGCAAGTCCCCAAAAGTGAAAATGGAGTAACAACTAAGGTTTGTCCCCATTTTGGGTCTTGCCAGTCCCCCTCCCCAGCTAAGGATGGGCTGTGTCCACTCACAGATGGTGCCACACTGGGTAGTTGCTCTAGTGAAAAGCACTGTAACTCACCATTCCCCAGCATCCGTTTCCGATCTTTGCGGAGGGAACTGGATCAGGACTGAGCACATTGTTGGTGGCATTTCTTTCCCAGTCGTTGAAATGCAGCTCCCTCTGGAGTCACACTGGTTAGCCACAATTCTGTAAGACCTCCCCCTACACAACACCCATGGCACCCCTGGTGCTAGCAGTAGTCCCAGACTTATTTACCTCTCTGGCAAAAAGCCCCTCCTTCCAGACTATTTGTGGGTTAGAAATCAGCGCAGCCTGGCCCCGGCTGGAGCCATTGTCACAGAATTAGGTTTTAGGTCTGCTTGTGTTTGTGCTAGCATTTGCAGAGATGGCAACAAGCCCCAGAAATGCAGGAATATGAATGCGACTTTTATTCTACTCCAGCAGACTGGTGATAACTGGCGGAGAAACTCTGCACCTCGACAGGGAGGGCGGGTGCACCCCAGGCTGAGACAGTGGACGGGGCCAGAGCTAAGGGAGAAGTAGCCAGTCTCGCTTTGGAGACCTTGGAGGAAGAGTCTGGGGACAACTCGGGTGGGATGTTGCCTAGGCTGGCTGCCTCTCCCCAGGTCTGCTTTGTCTGTCCTCAGCTGAGGCCTGAGCTCCTAAGGGAGAGAGACAGGGTGAGACATGGCCCAGGTCAGGGCCGGTTTTTTCCTGACTACAGGTTGGGGGCCTGGTACAGCAAGTCTAGAAGGAGGTGAGGAGCTGGGCTCTAGGGAGCACTTGGCACAATGTCCAGCATAAGAGTAGTTTTTCTGTCTTCTTCCCCTCATCTCCTTGCTTCTTTCAAGGTCTGTCCTGCGGGGGCTGGAAGGCTCCAGCTTCGCCCTTCCTGTTCTGCCACTTTATCTCACAATTGGAAACTTCTATCCTGTTTGGAAGGAGCAGCACCAGGGGAAGCTCGATGGGCATTCACTCAAGTTCTTGGTTCCCATCCTACTCTCCTTCCACAAGGGGTGAATTCCCCACCTTGGTCCTCATCACATTCTCTTCCTTCCTTCCACCAGGTGGGCAGAGAAGATGAGGTCAGGGTAGGCTGAGCTGTTGTCAGGGAGGATCTGGCTAGGCTCAGTGCAGGCTCTTGTCTCCATGTGAAAAAAAAAAAAAAAAAAAAAACAGTCAAAGAGGCCTAGAAAATAAACAAGGGTGACTTAAAGGCAAAGGAAAGATTTGGCGCAATGGTTCAATGGATAAATCCTTGCCTTGCAAGCACTAGGATCCCATATGTGTTCTGGCTGCTACATTTCTCTTCCAACTCCCTGCTTGTGGCCTGGGAAAGCAGTAGAGGATGACCCAAAGCCTTGGGACCCCGCACCTGCACGGGAGACCAAGAAGAAGCTCCTGGCTTTGGAGCAGCTCAGCTCTGGCTGTGGCGGCCGCTTAGGCAGTGAACCAGCAGACGAAGATCTTTGTCTCCCCTCCTTCTTTCTGTAAATCTGACTTTCCAATAAAAATAAATAAATCTGAAAAACAAAACAAAAAACAACAGGGGGTGGCAAAGGGAATGCACACACTCAGGTGAAAGTGTAGGCAACCTCAAGGGAGAAGGCTGCCCCTGACAAAGTTTGGAGCCATTCATTTTTAGGTGGTGGAGACATAGCAAGTAGTGTCTGGAGTAGCACTTAATTGTTCAAATGGGGACAGAATTTGGGGCAAAGCTTGAGTTCTGCCCATTTCCACATCCTTTTTGGAAATCTTGAGTGGTGATGCCAACTGCATGATGGGAGAGGGTATGTTGGCCATGGTGATCTTAAAAATCACTGTGGGAACTGAGACAACAGCCATATTGGATATTTTTGGCCAGCACAAACCCGGCAGCTGTGGTTGGCACAGCATGGGGCAAGGTTTGAGAGGTGGGGGACAGGGCTGCAATGTGTCTGGGGCTGTGGTGCAGGTGCTCACTGCCCATGTACAGCTGTAGCATCAGGATACAGAAAGGTTTGTCATGTAGGCCAGGAAGGACAGAAGGCAGGGTCAGACATGGAAGAGAAAAATCACCCACAGTAGGCATGCAGCATGCTTGACCTGGCTTGGGACAGCAGCCTGGCCAGAGAAATGGGCTGGCAAAATGGCCCATGGAGGTAAGGAAGACTTGACTTCAGGTGTCCTGAGAATACTCCGACATTGCTATCAACTGTCCGTGCTTCTTCAGTGCAGGAGGGTGGTCGTGGTGCCAGCCTCTTGGTAAAGACCAGGCAGCCCCAACAGCACAGCAAGGCCAGGGCAGGAGAGGGGGCAGTCTGGGAAGTGACCTTGAGAAGAGGCTTCACAAAGAAGGTAGTAAGAACTTAGTGGCTGCATGGGGCCAGCAGGGCAGAGCTTGGGAGCCTGCAGCCCAGGAAGATATTGAAGGGCACAGAAAGAGATGGAAGCTGACAGTCTTGTCTATCTAGAAAAGAGAAGCCCATCACGATCTCCTAGCTCTGCAGCCCAGATATTCTTAGATGCACTTCCCAGGTTGTTTCCAGATTCTAGACAGGGCTATAGTTCCAAATGCAAACAGCCTCTTGTTGCTGACCATGGTGGGGGTGGCAGGGTGAGGATACATCAGATCAGCCTGAGAGAGCAAGGAGGATGTTAACAACTCTTCTTCCTACCCCCACTCCCCAGCTTTTCTCTTTCCCTCAGCTTCACTAGAGCCTGTGGGAGTCCTGAGCAGCCATAGTGGAGGTGTGGTCCCTACTGTGACCCATCTCCATTTCTGAACAGTGTGCCCTCACCTCCCTTCCCCGTTGTCCTCAGGGCTCTTCCTTCCCTGTGAGTCCCACACTGTGTGGGGAGGGAAATGCCAGTAAGGGATAGGCCTCAAGCGCTTCCTCCGTGCCTAGACCTTCCTCCTCGGCGTCAGAAGAAAGGTCCAGGACTTTAACAGTTGGCAAAAAGATCAAGTATTTAACAAGAATAATAGAAGCCTACCTTGTGCCTTTTTCCCAGATCCTGTTGACTGAAGAATTTGTAGAGAAAATGTTGGAGGACTTAGAAGATTTGACTTCTCCAGAGGAAGTAAGGCTGTTTATTTTCTCTGACAGTGGGTCCAGTTTCCAGGAGCACATGTGTGCACATGCCTCTGTGTGTGTGTGTGTGTGTGTGTGTGTGTGTAGAGGTGAATGGGTGTCTGTGGGAGCCTTTCTCTGCAGCGTGTGAAGGCCTACGCTTGGGAGGTGATCCCAGGGGTGCTAAGTGGCTTCATCTCTATTTGATTTCCAAGAGTCTTCTAGCCCCTGCCCACTCCCCAACCCTGTGAGGACACCCAGCAAATTATCTGAATTGCCAATTCTTGAGAACCTCCCTGAAGAGGCAGCCAGGACCTTCAGGCGTTCTCCCCAGCTCCTGCTGTTCTCTGGCAGGTTCTGAACAGAAAGCCCAATGCTGCTGCCAGGGAACATTCCTCTGGGGAGTTTTGGTGGGCAGCAAAGGACTTGCTCTCGCCTCAGGCCACCCAAGAGCCACTCTCCCTTCCTCCCTCTCTAGCTATCAGCTTTCCCCTTTCAGTGGCTTTTCTCCACCTAAACACAGAGCCAGGGGAGCTGGCAGGCCAGGTGGGGGTGGTGCTGCTCCCCTGGGGTCCAGGAGAGGACTCCATAATCCCCATTGTTTTTCTTCCTTGTTCCCAGCATCCTCATTCGCAGAGACTTACCTCATTCTGGAAAGTCCCTTTCCCGCCCACTGCCTCCTACCATCCAGCACCCCAGTGGTTCCAAGGCTTCCTGGCCCCAGGGCCTGGCGGGCAGGCCTCTGTGGAGCCCTGAAGGGCTCTCCCCTGGTTGTCCCTTGCCCTGTCTGCTTGAGGGAGCACACCCTCAAAGCCCCCACCCCAGGGCCCAGGCTGGCTGGCAGCTGGGGCTATCCTGCCCGGGTCTTCAGGGCCAGAGGCCACTCTGGTAGGGTGTCACCTTCTCTGTCCTCTGGGATGCAACCTGATAAATTAATTCACTTATACATTCCAAAGTCATCCAGCACCCAGTGTGTGCCAGCCAATCAAGCCCCAGAAATCCCTGGCCCCAGAGACCCAGCTCCCCATTCAGTCAGATTATAGCCAGCTGCCCAGAAGCGCTTCCGGAGAAGACTTGTCGCACCAGGATGGCACTGCGCCAGACCGCTGCTTGGAGCTGGGTGTCGAGGGCCTGGAAGGGGGACAGTCCAGGCAAGAGGGACAGGAGCCAGGGGGAGCTTAGGAAAGTAGGTCACTAAAAATGACTTTTTTCTTTTTCTGCTTTCTTGTCCAGAGGCTGTCCCCACACCCTGCCTCACTCTCCACTTTGGTTCTGGCATGGATAGGTCCCCATCAGCAGGAGAGGAAAGGGAGCCAGCCAGGAAGTAGAGGCCTGTCCCTCTCCAGCTTAGCTCTACGCAGGCACACAGCACTGTGTTCTCTTTCCTGGCTAGCCTGGCCCTAACCACTGGCCTAACCTCAACGCAAATCACAAAACACAGACCTTGCTTCCAAGCCCCAGCAGCAGTCCAAGTCAGGGAACATGGATTGAGTACCAGCTGTGTGTGCCAGGCCTCACACAGGCTTGCAGCATTCAGAGTAAGGTCCATGAGCCTCTTCGGCTTTCCACACAGGAAGTCCCCAGAGGACTGGGAAAAACAAAGGTGGAAGCCAGTCAGTCGGCATTTCCTGGGGTGGGGAAGGAAAGTCTTGGGCTCTGCCAGGCCATCAGTGGGAGGGACGCTTGGGAGGCTAAGGACCCTGGGAAATGGAGGAGCAGGAAGGAGGGGAAGCAGGCTAGGCGGGGGACTTACTGTTCCTGAGGGTACACTGGGCTCCAGGAGTCACCTGAAGCCATGTTCATCCCACCCCACCAGGGCGGGCTAGGCTTCCCTCTGGGCCCTTCTGGCCAAGGCTCCGGGGTTCTTCCCTCATTTCCTCAGAGCCTGGCAGTGAGGACCTCAGGCCTCTTCCCTGCAGCACCCTCCCTTCCCCCAGCCCCACACTGCAGCCCCAGGGCCCCTGGGAGCAGATTCCTGGCATGCTTGTGGCTGGAGGCCCAACTAAGGAAGTGAGCCCAAGGGAGAGCAGCTGCAATCAAGAAGGACTTAGAAAACACCTCCTCCTCCAACCCAGGTTAATTATTGGCAGGCAAGGAGAAGAAAAGGGTCACCAAACTCCAGCAGCTTGACCCTGGCCACCCACCTGGGTCCAGCTTCTGAGAGTGAACCCAGCTGTCCAACGACCAGTCTTGCCCCTCCTCACCCCCTGGGTGAGAGTCCTGTCCTCTCTCTGGGAAGAAGGCACTGGGTTCTGCTAATCATGTGGGTGCTGGGTCTGTGCTTGTCCCCTCCACAGTGCAAACTTCCCAAGGAATACAGCTGGCCTGAAAAGAAGCTCAAAGTCTCCATCCTGCCAGACGTGGTGTTCGACAGTCCACTGCACTAGCCTGGGCTGGGCCCTGAGGGCCAACGACTGCAGATGGGAAGCCCAGCTGACTTCCAGTTGCATAAAGGCGATTCCCTCAAATAAAGGACAAGTGTGAGGATGACTGCACAGCCACTGCGCCTGCAACCCAGGGGGACACTGCACAGGCCACAGGCCCCACCTCACTGCTGGGTCAGGGCACAGGATGATGCAACCCTGGTTGCCTACTGCCACTGCAGATCATGGTTTGAGATTTGACTGTGGACCCTTGGTGCCCTGAATGGCACAGGCATCATAGTCATCCATTCACTGCCCACAGTGTGGCAGGAGGACATGCAGGGATGTGCGCCAGCTCAGCTCTGGGAGCCTCTGCTAGACCTGCTCCTCTGACCACAGAACATTCCTCTCCTCATGTTTGCTTTGCTTTTTCCTTATTTTATTTTGTAGAAACCGGGTGGTACTTCATTGCCATACACAGATGTCCAGAGGCCATTATATGATGTTTTTTAAACAGAACTTTATTCCCAGGTGAACATTCTTATTTTCTCAGACAGGGACCTGGGGCCATGTGTCCTCCTGCACTGCCACCAGAGATGGTGACACTGTTGGCCTGCCCACCTAGGGCCTGGAGGAGCTGCCTTTCTAGACAGGTTTCTCTTCCCACTGGGCCTGGAGAGCCTGGCAGGGAATGAGGAGAGACAACCCTGTGTAGCCTGGAACGTAGGTTGGCTGGCACCAGGGAGGGCTCCTGATCATCTCAGGAGAAACTGGGCTCCCTCTGCCTCCAGGGACCCTCAGGCTCTCAAAGACTTGGTGACCCCAGTATCATCTTCCAGGACTTCACATAGCTGGGCCTGCCCACACCTAATAGTCCAGCCTCAGCCAGCCTCAGGGCCTGGGTCTCCAGCTCTTGGGTGACCCCTGCCCCATTCCCTGGGCTTCTTGGCCTCTGGGCTGTAGGACTATGACTTACCACTAACCAGAAACTGCTCTCTGCCGCCCTCCCAGCCAGCCTGCATCCGTCATTCCCTATCCTTCATCCCCACTCTTTGTCCTGTCTGCTTCTCATGCTCCTTGGTGCCACACCCCGGAAAACTGCAGATCTCACGGTCTGTGTTCCCAAAGTCACCCTGGCCTGTGGTTTGGGGGTTCCTCTTTCATAACTGCCCACTCATGCCTAGGAATGAGCAAGGTCCTGTCCTTCCATGTCTTGCTGTGACTCCAGGGACTGCTACTTTAAGCTCACTATCTGGACCACTCCAAAGCTAAGTCATTTCACCTGTCAGGGACTATGCAGGGCACCTCTCTGCCTCTGTCTGCCCCCAAAACCCCTACAGACACCACCACAGTGGTTTAGGAGCCAGAGAGTTGCCTGCAGGGGTCATGAGGCTCCTGGCCAGGCTTCCTGGGAAATTGGAGGTGGCCCTCCAAGGTTCTCCCTCTCCTGCACACCTGGTTAATGCCATCCATTTCCAGGCTTTGAGGTCACGATCATCCTGGAGGGCGTAGAAGAGATGGACCCCAGCCAACTGCCCCATCCTCTTCTCCACTCTGCTGCTGCCGAGATGCAAGTTCCCCTGGGCTGAGATCACCAGCAACTGGCCCTTCTGCTGTTCTGAGGGCTTTTCTGAAAAGGACGGTGGCTGCCAGCACAGCCTGGCCTCTGTGTTGATCCGGATGTGGGCAGGGGTGCCATGCCATTGGGTTGTCCCATTTCTTGCCATTGTGACCAAGCTCTGACTGAACTCTTCTGGGCATAGCTGGACGGCTCCTACTGCAGCTCACCCTGCCTCCAGCTACTGGTATGGATGTGAGGGGAGCAGTTTTCTGAGCTCAGCTTTGTCATCAGTGAGGCATCTCATCAACATTTACCCCAGAGCTGCAGGTCCTTTACTGTCGGGGGTTGGAGGGGAGGGCTGGTATTGGTTCTTGAAGAAGCAGGGAACTTTAAGGGGGAAGCAAGTAAGCTCTGAGATGATCCGCTCAGGAAGCCTGTGACCCCTTTCTGCTCTGCCCCCACCCCCACTCCCATTGTGCAGGAACCTTATGAACAGCTAAGATCCTGCCGGAGCCAGGCCCCCATCATTTTCCTATTATACATCAGCTCTAAGCTGTGTGGCAGAGCCTCAGCTGCCTCTCACCAGGCCTCCTTTTCTTTGGACAATGGGAAATACCTCCCAGAGATTTCTCAGGGCTGGGGCTTGCCACTGACTGAGCTGCTGGCAGATGAGAGAGGACCCTCAAGCGACTCTGACCTTGCATGGAACACAGCACAGCCTCTGGTGCCTGGTGGGAGCCCAGCAACTGCACCTGTTCCTTCCCTACCTGTAGTTCAGTAGGAGCGCCTAGCCTCAGATGGGGCCAAGGAGGGAGACACCTTCTCAGCAGGCCTCCCTTAAGCTTGTCCATTTCTGCCCTATCCTTCTAGGTTCCCAGTCCTGGCACTTCTGAGGCAGTGGTCCCCCTTGCTGTTTGCCTGCTAGTAAGGCAGACCATGGTTCCCCAAGTGCAGCCTGTAAGAGGACCACATACCCTGCTGCCCTTTGGGATGCACTGGAGAGGCCTTTGTGGGGTCAGGCAGGAGAGCTGCTGCCTCTTTGGAGGTGAGGTGGCAGGGCAAGGACTGGGAAGACATTAGGGAGAATCTCAGTGGGCTAGAGCATTTGAAAAAAATAGACACAGGGTCTTGGGACTGGTTGTGGAGACTGAGTTGAGAGCAGGGAGAAAGCCCTGAAGGTCAGTACCCCCATGGGGCAGGCCACCAAGGATGCCCTTGACTGTGTCTTTGGTTTTTTGTTTGTTTGTTTAATCCACTTCTCTGGCTTTCAGGACCTCAGCACCGATGAGGTGGCTGGGTCCCTGTAGCAAGTCAGGAGCCCTATAGATGGGTTCCCCCTTTTGTATCAGTACCTGACTGCTGGCAAGCAGACTTTTGTAAAACTTTTATATCTGTTTTTAATGTCCTTAGAGACTGGGTTTCTGGGGCTATAGCCAGCCAGGGACTTTTGTAAGAATTTTTTGGGTGACTCACTTAGATGTCATATCCTTGCCCCCTCTTCCTTTGTGTAATCTAAGTGTATTAAACATTTGCAGAAGTGCTTGGGTCCTGTGCTCCTTTCTGGCTGCCCAGAGGAGGGAGCACGAAGCCTGGAGTCCTGGCAGAGTGGTTGGGTTGGGCACAGTGATTTAGAAGAAGGCACGATGGTGGAGGGGATATCAAGAACTATTGGGGGAACTTGGGGGCGGTGTGAGAGAGTGAAGTCATGGAGCCAGTGACTCTCCTCAGTCATGCTGAAGTGACTTGGCAGGGTCAGGCCCTCCTTCACTGGTCTTGACTTCCTTTAAGGTCAAGGAGCAAGGAACAGTCTGGGGAGATGAGCAGGTAGATAGAGACCCTTTGCCTGCACTTCCCTTCTCTTACCAAGAACCCGTTTTAAGAAAGGTCCCCAGTTCTGGAATCCTTGTTCCCCCTCCAGTAGCCCATGCCCTTCACCAGGCGTCTATATTCTATCTCCTCCTCGTGGGAGGGAAAGGGGAGGCTGGGAGCAGCCCTTAGGACCCAGATAGCAGTGCCATCTCAGACCAGTCTCACTGGCAGGTGGCACAGCAGTCAGCCCAGCCTGCCTAGGAACTCCTCCAGCGCTGGCCTGGGTGAGGAGTTGGGGTCTCTTCCTTGCCTGGCCTGCCCAGCTCCTGCCTCTCCAGGACCTGGGTGCTACAAAACTGAGCCCAGCATCCCAGGGGCTGGGGCTTGGGGAGAAGCAAGAGTCTGGCACTCCCAAACAGGTAAAATGGTATCTGTCCCAGACAGGGTTCCTGGAACCCATGGGACAGCCCGCCCCAGGGTCCTCCCACATTCTTTCCCTTTTGTTTAGGTGTTTTCTGCCCTGGGCCTGTCTGTCTTCTGTTCCTCTGGACAGAAATGCAGCACCTAGGGGAGTCGCCTCGGACTGGGACATCATGAGGGGCAAGTCCTGTGAAGGAGCTGTCAGCTGTATCCATCCTCTAAGAGGAGGTCAGTGCCTCTCCTTCCTTTGTGACCTCTTACTGAACTCTGGCAAGTGGCTGACCCTAGAGCAGTGGCAGGGCATGTCTGGGGCCTTCAGGCCTTTGGGGTAGTCAGAACAAGGGAAATGAGCACCCAGCCAAGGTCCAAAGCCCACTGATAGCCCTGGGGTAGCCTAGGCCACATCTCTTGACCTTTCCCCAGGAGAAACTGGGGGTGTGGTGCTTATCTCATCTGCGTAAGAGGACCCAGGGTCACAATGAAGGTCTTGCCCCATAAATAACAAAATAACTGGATCCTGTGCTTGGGTGGTCCTGGGAGACAGTCCCAGGCTGGGGGTTGTTGCTGGAAAGGGATAGGCTCCAAGGCCTTAGAGCAGAGACCCCCTCCCTGTATGGAGAGGGGATAGGCTGAATGCCTGGTGTCTGCTTGGGCCCCATCTGGGGGCCCCAAGAGCCCCCGAGGAGGGAAAGGCACAGGCTCTGGGGCCCATGGCACTGGGGAGCCTGAGAAATCTGCCAAACTGGCCTGACCAGAAGGCGAGCACAAGAGCTGGAAGTGACTCAACCCTGCCTGCCAGGCAAGAAAGCTGCTGGCCACGGAGAGGGCGGAGATGGGAGGCCTGGTGAGGGCCTGGGGCGTGACTTGCTGGGCAGAGAGAGAGAATTTTGAGAACTCTAGGGGCAGGTCAGGGTGCACTCCAGAGAGTTATCTCCTGTCACCTCCCTGGGGACTCATCCAGGCCTCCTGTCTGGCAAAGGGGGCAAAATGGGAAGGAGAAGCTGATGGGTGATGGATGTGCACAGAGGGGACTCTGAGGGGCTTACAGTGTAAGTAGTGATCACTAGGGCTGAGAATAGGGAACACACACCCTGTTCCTTGTATTCTCAATGTCACCTACCCACACCCACATGGCATCTTGGCACACATGAGTACCCTGGGAACTTCTGGGGTAGTATATACAGGACAAGGAACCTGCACAACCACACCAGGATGGTGAGGACCAGAACACATACTTGGTTTTTCAACAGCTATGTGGCCAGGAAGTTTGTTACATGCCTAAAAGTAGACTCAGGCCCTGCCTAGAGCAGCTTATAATACTGTGGGGGAAATAGACAAAGAAGTAGACTCAAGGAAGAACCCTAAAAGAGGAAGGAAGGCAACTGCTTCCGGCCCCACTCCAGCTCCATCACTTCTAGTCAGTGCAGCTCTTGGCTAGCTCATTAAGGTTTTTTGTGTTTTTTGTTTGTTTGTTTTTTAAAGATTTATTTATTTTATTACAAAGTCAGATATACAGAGAGGAGGAGAGACAGAGAGGAAGATCTTCCGTCCGATGATTCACTCCCCAAGTGAGCCGCAACGGCTGATGCGCGCCGATCCGAAGCCGGGAACCTGGAACCTCTTCCGGGTCTCCCACACGGGTGCAGGGTCCCAAGGCTTTGGGCTGCCCTCGACTGCTTTCCCAGGCCACAAGCAGGGAGCTGGATGGGAAGTGGAGCTGCCGGGACCAGAACCTGCGCCCATATGGGATCCCGGGGCGTTCAAGGCGAGGACTTTAGCCGCTAGGCCACGCCGCCGGGCCCTAGCTCATTAAGTTGTGCCTCAGTTTCTTCGTTGGCCAGGAACCATGCCATATAGGCTTACTGTAAGGATTATATAAGGTAACACATATCTGGCACACAGTAGTGGCTTAATTAGTGTTTCGTTTTACCAAAGGTCTCTGCTTAGGAAAGGTGCCCAGCCCCATCTGAAGACATTTAAAAAGAGTCTTCCTGAAAGAAGTAACATCAAACAGCAAAGTTTGGTGTTGGGCACAGTGAGTTAAGCTGATGTCTGGAAAGTCAATACCCCAAAAGGACTGATTTGAGTTCAGCTCCACTGCCCATCCAGTTTCCTGATGATGCAACTGGGAAAGCAGAAGATGACCCAAGTATCTGGTTTCCTGCAAGTCACATGGGAGATCTGGCTCCAGCTCAGCTCAGCTTTGACCATTGCAGCCATTTGGGGAGTGAACCAGTAGGTGGAAGATCTTTGTGTCTCTGTAATATTCTTTCAACAAATGTTTGTAAATGGTTAAATAAAAGCAGGGAAGGCTTGGTTTTGAAAGTTCTTGGTAGGGCCCAGCGGCGTGGCCTAGCGGCTAAAATCCTCGCCTTGAACGCCCCAGGATCCCATATGGGCGCCGGTTCTGGTCCCGGCAGCTCCACTTCCCATCCAGCTCCCTGCTTGTGGCCTAGGAAAGCAGTCGAGGGCAGCCCAAAGCCTTGGGACCCTGCACCCGTGTGGGAGACCCGGAAGAGGTTCCAGGTTCCCGGCTTCGGATCGGCGCGCATCAGCCGTTGCGGCTCACTTGGGGAGTGAAACATCAGACAGATCTTCCTCTCTGTCTCTTCTCCTCTCTGTATAGCTGACTTTGTAACAAAATGAATAAACCTTTGAAAAAAAAAAAAGAAAGTTCTTGGTAGAAAAACAAAGGCAAAAACCTCAAAACTGTTACTGGAAATTTTCATGTCAAATTTCCTAGAGGGTACAGTTTAAACCATCAAGCTTTCATTTTAAGATTGCCCTGTCTGCTGGATATGCTGTTTTCAAGGGAGCAAGAGTAACTGGCATTGTAGCACAAAGGGTTAAGCTGCCACCTGTCAGGTTTGCATCCTATATGAGCACATTAGTAGGAAGCTAGAACAGAAGAAGAGCAGCTGAGACGCACCTGATACTCCATTATGCCATGCAGGCACCATAAGCAGCAGGTTGTTCTGTTGTTTTTTTTTTTAAGATTCACTTTTATTGGAAAGTCAGATATATAGAGAGGAGGATAGACAGAGAGGAAGATTTTCCATCCATTGGTTCACTCCCTAAATGGCCACAATGGCCAGAATATGCCATTCTGAAGCCAGGAGTCAGAAGCCTCTTCTGGGTTTCCCACGCAAGCAGGTGCAGGGTCCCAAAGTTTGGGCCGTCCTCAACTGCTTTCCCAGGCCACAAATAGGGAGATAGAAGGGAAATGGGGCTGCCGGGATTAGAACTGGTGTCCAGTGGGATCCTGGCACTTGCAAGGCGAGCACTTTAGCCTCTAGGCTACCATGCCGGGCCCCCACAAGCAGCAATTTAACACATGGTATTAGAATACTGGCTCTTGGGGTTGGTAATTTTTTTTTTTTAAAGATTTATTTAGGTCCTGGTGGCATGGCCTAGCAGCTGAAGTCCTCGCCTTGAACGCCCCGGGATCCCACATGGGCGCCGGTTCTAATCCCAGCAGCTCCACTTCCCATCCAGCTCCCTGCTTGTGGCCTGGGAAAGCAGTCGAGGACGGCCCAATACATTGGGACCCTGCACCCGCGTGGGAGACCCGGAAGAGGTTCCAGGTTCCCGGCATCGGATCGGCGCGCATCGGCCCGTTGCGGCTCACTTGGGGAGTGAATCATCTGACGGAAGATCTTCCTCTCTGTCTCTCCTCCTCTGTGTGTATCTGGCTGTAATAAAATGAATAAATCTTTAAAAAAAAAAAGAAAACAAAGACAGCTGATGGCAGGGGCCAATCCTTGAGCCTTCCTTGCAGCTTCCCAGGGTGCACATCGCTAGGAAGCCAGAAGTAGGAACAGAGCCAGGACTTAAACACAGGCATTCTAGGGGCTCCATGGCTAAATCCTCACCTTGAAAGCACCAGGATCCCATATGGGAGACAGCTCATGTCTTGGCTACCCCACTTACCATCTAGCTCCCTGCTTATGGCATGGGAAAGCAGTAGAGGATGGCCCAAATCTTTGAACTCTGCACCTACATAAGAGAACCAGGAGAAGCTCCTGGTTCCTGATTTTGTGTTGGTTCAGCTCTAGTCATTGTGGTCATTTCAGGGAATGAACCAGCAGACAGAAAATATTTCTCTGTATCTCTCCTTCTTTCTGTAAATCTGACTTGCCAATAAAAATAAAATAAATAAATAAAAATAGAGAGGAAAGAGCCCGGCGTGAGGGCCTAGCGGCTAAAGTCCTTGCCTTGAACACGCCGGGATCCCATATGGGCGCCAGTTCTAATCCCGGCAGCTCCACTTCCCATCCAGCTCCCTGCTTGTGGCCTGGGAAGGCAGTCAAGAACAGCCCAAAGCCTTGGGACCCTGCACCCGTGTGGAAGACCCGGAGGTAGATCTGGGGTCCTGGCTTTGCATCAGCGCAGCACCGGCCGTTGCGGCTCACTTGGGGATGGAAGATCTTCCTCTCTGTCTCTCCTCTCTGTATATCTGACTTTACAATAAAAATAAATAAATCTTTTTTTAAAAATAGAGAGGAAAGACCTGAGTGCACAGATGAGCAAGGGTATCAATGAGAGGAAGTAAGCCATAGAACCATGAGGGGCAAGAATCTTCCACTGCGAAGAGTTGGCCGTGGTGTGGGGCATGTTAGAGGCAGCACATTAGCTAGTGTGGCTGCAGAATGAGAGATGGCAAGTAGGAAGGATGAAGCCAGTGAGTTATCCCAAGGCTAGGCTGGGCAGGGCCTTAGGGGCAACTAGGAGGCTTCAGCTTGGGGCTGGCATTGTGGCACAACAGCTTCAGCCACCACTTGGAATGCCGGCATCCCATATCAGAACCCACGTCTAAGTCCTGGCTGCTCTGCTTTCCATGTGGAAGACCTGGATGGAGTGCCTAGCTGCCCCTCCAGCTTCTGCCTTGCCCAGCCCTGACCATTGTGCTTACTTGGGCGGTGACATCATAGATCAAAGATCTTGTCTGTCTTTCCCTTTCTCCCTGTCACCCTCCCCACCCCCCCGCCGCCTTTTCAAATAATAAATATAAAACACCGACTTGGGCCTGGCGCTGTGGCCTAGTGGCTAAAGTCCTTGCCCTGAACCCGCCGGGATCCCATAGGGGGGCCGGTTCTAATCCAGCAGCTGCACTTCCCATCCAGCTCTCTGCTTGTGGCCTGGGAAAGCAATCTAGGACAGCCCAAAGCCTTGGGGCCCTGCACCCATGTGGGAGACCTGGGAGAGGTTCGAATTAGCATAGCACCGGCCATTGCAGTAACTTGGGGAGTGAACCATCAGGCAGAAGATCTTCTTCTCTGTCTCTCCTCCTTTCTGTATATCTGACTTGGCAATAAAAATATATAAATCTTAAAAAAAAAAAAACACCGACTTGTGTTTTGGCTGACTAGGAAGTCATGGACAGATTTCCAGCAAAGAAGTTACATCATCTGAGTTACATTTTAAGATCACTGTGGCTGCTGTGTTGAGAATTCACTCCAGGGGTTGAGAGCCAAAGCAGTGAAACCATTTGGGATCCACTGAAGTAATGTAGGCAGGGCTCTATTAACATGAGTAAGTAGTGTGGAGGGATTTGTATTGGGCTGCAGAGGGTTAAACCCCCACTTACATTATCACAGTCACAGTATCCCACACCAGAGTGGCACGTGCAGCTCAGGACCCTCTGCTTCCGAAACAGCTTCCCACTACTGTGCTTACGAAGGCAGCAGAAGACAAGCCAAGTACAGAGGCTTCTGCCACAAATATGGGAGATCAGGATAGAGTTCCTGGAGTGCCTGCCTGACCCAGATACGGCTGCTGTAGCCGCCTGGGAAGAAGTGAGCCAGCAGAGGGAAACTCCTTCTGGCTCCCTAACTCTGGTTTTCAACTAAGTCTTTTTTTTTTAATGTTCTTCTCACTATATACAGTATATCTTATTTTTGTTTTTTGCTCTTTTTATTTTTTTTTTTTCTTGGAAAGGCAGACTTACATAGAGAAGAAGAGACAGAGAGATCTTCCATCTGCTGGTTCACTGCCCAAAGGACTGCAACAGCCAGAGTTGAACCAATCCTAAGCCAGGAGCCAGGAGCATCTTCCAGGTCTCCCACATGGGTACAGGATCCCAAAGCTTCGGGCCATCCTCTGTTGCTTTCCCAGGCCACAAGCCGGGAGCTGGAAGGAAAGCAGAGCATCCAGGACAAGAACTGGCACCCAAATGGGAATGCCGGTGCTTGTATAGGAAGATTAGGGAATTGAGCCATCAAGCTAGCCCCTAGCACATCTTTCTTAACTTTACAGCTGTTGTGTATATACATGAAGCAATATAGAGAAATAGCTTTTTTTAAAGCATTGCCTAGTTTTTAATAGATTTAAGGTTGTTTGAGGTGGTTAAAGAATGTGTAATTTTTTTTGTGATAATAATTTTCCAGAAAACCTGTAGAAAAATGCCCGGAGCATAGTCTTTTATTGCATATTTACTGAGTGACCGCTGGCCTAGGCAGATTGCTTCAGTTCAGTTAAGCCTGTTTCCTTATCAGTGGAAGGGGAAGGATGATAATGCCTATCTTGCTTGGTAGCTTTAAGCGTCAGAGATGCGGGAAGAAGTATTAAAGACATTGGGAAATTGCCCTACAGTGAACCTTTGCAATTCCCTGCTTAGTTCCACCCTGCACAAGAGCGAAATCATTGACTAACACTCCTTTTCCCACTCAGGTGAAAAACAGCTACCAGCGAAGCAGCCCAGCAAGAGCTGGTCCCACCCGGCAGCGACGTCCACACCCTTTTAAGAGGTGCAGAAACACCCCCCTCCCACCCCAATGTTTAATGTACCTAACTTAGTGAGAGTCACGTGAGCCTCTGCGGCTCGCCACGCCTTAACGAGGCGGAGCCTCACCTTGGGAGCCAATAGGTGCCGCGGCCTCTGGCACTGCCCCAACTCCAGACAGTGAAAAGGGGCCGAGCCGTGCGCCAAACAGCTGTAGCAGCACTTCCGGAAAATACGCCCCGCCCCTCCCCCTCCCCCTCGCCCTTCGATTCCGCCAGTGCCGGGTGGGCTGAACCAGCGGGTGCTGATTAAAGGCGCCGCCGGCCGCTTTCTCCTCACCTCCCCCCGCTCCGCCTCGCGGTTCCCCGCCCCCTTCCCGAGTAGCGGGACAGGCCTTGATGTAGGGACGCCACCGCCCCCCGGCCCAGCCCCCTGCCCTCCCGCGGCCCCCACCCAGCCGGACGGACGCTGCTTGGAGCCTTTTGTATCCCGGCGGCTGCGTACTCCGAGAGCCGGCCGCAGCCGGGAGACGCGGGACCCCGCGCGCCCCTCGGGCCGGTCCCGTGGGCCGTGGCCCCTCCCCCGCCCGCCCTCAGCGCGGCGGCGCGGCCCGGGCGTCCTCCTTCGCTGCGCAGGCGGCAGGGCCGACGGGCGGGCCGCGGGCACGCAGCCCCCAGCCCCAGCGGCGAATCCCCCGCGCCCCTTTCCTGAGGGAGGAAAGAAGCGCCCGAGCGAGCCGAGGCAGGAAAAGGCAGCCGCAGAACTGCCCAGCCCACGACCGTTTTTATTCTCGAGATTATTATTAAAAGGGGGCGGGGACCCCAGGATGCGGGAAGGGGGAAGAGAGGGCTAGAGACGTAGCTATTTTTATTAAACAGATTATTGCTGAAATAATAATAATATGCGCAAGATGGCTGAAGGTGGCTGTGATGAGAGAGTGTTGGTTTTTTTTTTTTTTTTTTTTGATCTGAGGATAAAGCTCTGAAGCGACAGCTGCTGCGGAGACCCTGCCCGAGTGCCCTTCCTCCCCTCACTTGAGAAGCTGCGGGCGGACAAACGGACCCACGGACTACCGGCGCGGGCCCGCCCCGGACGCGTCGCCTGGGCAGCAGCCGGGGGCCGCGGGCGCTCGCCTTACTGTCGACTTCTTCCAATTCTAACCTTTTTTTTTTTTTTTGGAAAGGACCGGGGTGGGTGGAGCAGAGGTGGAGAGAAATCTGGACTTGACATTTTCTTTCCTCTCCGAATTTGCTGGAGACCGCCAGCCCTCAAAGAAAAAAAAATTCTCAGGAAAAAAAAGAGAGCGAGCGAAAAGGCTGCAAGGACCCTCGAGCGAGCGCGCCCCGACCCCTGTCCGCCAGGAGCCTAAGATGGCTGGGCGCTGAGGGAGGCGGCCCGGCCCGGCTGACGCGGCTCGGCCCCGCCGCCGCAGGCTGGCTCCGACCACAGCCCGGAGAGCCTTCCAGGCCGGAGCAGAGGCCGAGAAGAAAAGAAAGTGTGCGGGGGGAGGGGGCGGGGGGGCGCGTAGGGGGAGGGCCTGGGGGGAGGGGAGGGCCGGGAGCCGAGCCTCCTGTTCATTAGCAGTTGAGAAAAATTCCTTTCTAGTTTGATCAATCCTTGTTTTCCTCAGCGGATCTGAGGCGTCCGCCCAGCGCTGAGACCGGGAGCGGGGTCTCTCGGCGGCGGGGGCGCTCGGCGCCGGGCCTCGGGGGAGTGCAGAAGTAGCGACGAGGGGGTCGGGCCGGGCACCTCCGGGGCTTCTCCCCTCCCTCCTTCCCTCCCTCCCTCGCCGCTGGTTGCTTTTTTTTTTTTTTCCACTTCTCTCCCTCCCCCTTCCGTTTCTATTTGTGAAGGGAGGAGGAAGGCAGAGGCGGGCTGGTGTCTCTGGCCGGGGACTGGAATTTCATCTGAATGACTGCCCCGGCGCGCACGCAGCGCCCCGGAGTCGGCCCGCCAGCGCCCCGCAGCCCGCACCCGCACCCAGCCGGCCAGCCCAGGGACGCCCTCGCCGCGACCCAGGGCCCGCCGGCTCGCCTCGCTCGCCGCCGCGTCCGGATCTAGCAAGCCCCCAGAGCGGCGGCCCGCACTCGCCTCCTCGGACCCTTCGGATTTCGGCCCCCGGCCCGCGGACGAGGGAAGGTGCGGCGCCGACGAGCTGGGAAGGAGGCACCATCGCAGCCGCGCTTGCGGGAAGAACTGTGCGGGCTGCCCGGGCTCCGTCCGCCGCGGGGCGCGCCCCAATGTCAGCTACGGGGCCGAGCGTAGGCCGCGGACCGCCGTTGCCCTAGCAGAGCCCACGGGGAGGCGGCCTCTTATATGGAATTTGGACCTCGGCGCGCCTCTCCAGGGCTCCTGCCCCGGCCGCGGCCCTGGCGCAGTCCGCCGCCTCCCGCTAGGCGCTCGGCTGGAGGAAGAGACGCAGCCGGCTGCGCGCGCGGTGTGAGGACCGAGGCTCCCTCCTCTGGGGGGCGGGCACACGGAAGCCGCTGGTGACTGAGCGACTGTCGGGGCCGGCTGGGGCTCGGCGCTCCCCGCTCGGTGGGCCTGCAGCTCTACGGACCGGACGCCCGGGACTGGGGAGTTGGGGAGGCCTGCCAGAGTCCTCTTGGACGCAGCCGCCATGGCGGAGAATTGGAAGAACTGCTTCGAGGAGGAGCTCATCTGCCCCATCTGCCTGCACGTCTTCGTGGAACCGGTGCAGCTGCCATGCAAACACAACTTCTGCCGGGGCTGCATCGGCGAGGCGTGGGCCAAGGACAGCGGCCTAGTGCGCTGCCCGGAGTGCAACCAGGCCTACAACCAGAAGCCGGGCCTGGAGAAGAACCTAAAGCTCACCAACATCGTGGAGAAGTTCAACGCCCTGCACGTGGAGAAGCCGCCGGCGGCGCTGCACTGCGTGTTCTGCCGCCGCGGCCCCCCGCTGCCCGCGCAGAAGGTCTGCCTGCGCTGCGAGGCGCCCTGCTGCCAGTCCCACGTGCAGACGCACCTGCAGCAGCCCTCCACCGCCCGCGGGCACCTCCTGGTGGAGGCGGACGACGTGCGGGCCTGGAGCTGCCCGCAGCACAACGCCTACCGCCTCTACCACTGCGAGGCCGAGCAGGTGGCCGTGTGCCAGTACTGCTGCTACTACAGCGGCGCGCATCAGGGACACTCAGTGTGCGACGTGGAGATCCGGAGGAATGAGATACGGGCAAGTACCCCTACAGGCCACTCTCTCCCTCCCGCCTGCGACACCCCCCCACACACACAGGCTCTTAAGACAGCGGTGCAGAGCCTCGCACACCCCCCAACGTCCTTTTCCCAACTCTTTGAAAGTTTGGGGGGCAGCGTCCTGGGAGGTGAGGGCCCGATCCCTCCTTGGCCCATGGCCACACCGGTGCTCTTCCGGGCTCTCTAGTCTGTCCTTCCTGGAACTGGAGTGAGGGGGCTGACTGAGGTGGAGTTTGGGTGTTGCTTTTCTGTAGGGGCGGCTCCCTCTCGAGGCCCTCCTGGAAAGTAGCCAGGCAGTGACCCTGGTCCTGCCTCTCCAGCTGCTGTTTATGTAATGCGTGTCCTGGTGCCGCTGCCTGTGGCTGACATGACCCATGATGCTGGCATACCAATGAGGAAGTAAACAAAAGCAGCCATGTTCGTTTTAAGGCTCTCCTGGGAACAAACTGGGGAGGCAGGGGCGTCCTGAGGTAGAGCCGAGCCCCAGCGGCCAGTGGGGCGAGACTGGCACGGGCAGCAGCGGTCACCGCACCGAGTCCTCAGCCCTCCCCATTATTCCTAGCAGCTGGCTCTGGGAGTGTGAGAATCGCTGCTCTCAGGTCTTGCGTGTGCTGCCTGCGCCTGCATGAACAAACCTTAAAGTATGTGTCTTCCTCACCCTGAGCCCTTTTGGCCCAGCCCAGCCCAGCCCTCCCACATTTGGGGAGGGGAAGTGGAAGACGGAAAAAGAATCTTGTGGGTTTAAGGTTGAGCCGCCTTGAAATCTGGTTTCAGGCAGCTGGCTCCCCTGGGCTGCAGGCTGGGTGATTACGGAACCGCATCCCCTCCCGTTGTATACACCCTGCAGCAGCAGCCAATGTCAAAACTGCCTTCCCCCTCAGGCCTCTAGGCTGGGTCTGGGAGCTGGACTGAGGCAATACTTCCGTCCCTTTCCGTGAAGGGGGGCTCCTCCTAGGTCCCTCCCCTGTCCCCTGGCTCTCAAGGTTGAGTCATACCAGAAGGAAAGGGTTGGCCTAAATGTCTGGGCCATCTCCGAAGCCCAGCTTGGGGCCTGGGTGTGATAGCATGAGGGAAAGGCAGGGCTTTGGAAGGACTAGAAGGGAGTGTAAGTGGGTGGGGGGCCCTGGGGGCCAGCAGAGGCCAGTGGGGAGCTTAGGTATGAGGAAGCTCACTGCTCTTTGGGGGCTGTTTCCTGCTTGTGCTTGTATGTGGAGGGGGGGCAGTCAGCAATGAGTCACTGTTTAACAGTTAAAAAGCATACCCAGAGAGCCAACAAAAGGCAGGAGGGCCACCCCAGGCTGAGAGCAAGGATAACAAATAAAATTTGCTGTATAATTAGTTTCTAGTAGCATGGGCTAGCTCTGGGTTTTTGTGCCAGGATGGGCCTCTGGTTTCTTAAAGGAAGTGTGGGGGATGGAGAGAGGGGGGCCACTCCCTCCCCATCCTACCCCATCCCGCAACTAGGGTTGGAGAAGACCGAGGGGGAGGTCTAGGGGAAGCGGATGGACCCTGCTCTCCTCCACCCCTGACTCTCAGGGTAGACACAGCCCACACTTTCCCCAGCATTGGGAAGCTGCTGCTATTAATAAAGATGGCAGGGCTGGGGGAGGAGGCTGGGAAAAGTGCAGAGGCAGAAGAAAGGAGGACTGTCCACTTCTCTGTCCTGGGATTGGCAGCAGAGAGAGAGAGGAGAGGACAGCGGCTAGGCCGCCGAGGGACGAGTGCCTGCAGCCCCTGTGCTGCTGTCAGCTAGGTGTTAGGGATTCTTTTTTGGAGGGTGAAGAGAAAAATTCCATTATAGCTGCCTTGGCCATGGGGGTTAGTGTATTTATCCTCCAGTGCACCTGTCTCCCATGTGTATGGATATGGGGGCTTGGGAGGGGGTGAGTGGCACATGCCTATAGGGCCACGGACCACTAATTACCAGACTCCTGGACTAGATGGAAGCAGCCAGTGAACTTTGTCAGCAGCTGTGTGTGTGTGTGTGTGTGTGTGTGCACGCGCGTGCGTGCTTGTGCTGGTGCCTAGTGTGGGCAGGCTTAGAAGTCGTGAGAACTTGCATCAGTGCCAGATGTGCAGTTCTGTGTGCTCAGCATCTGTTCCCTGAGGCAGCCGGAGTCTCCTCCTCTACGAGCTCTGTCACCTCAGATCGCAAAATTCAGATTGGAAACCCAGCTAAAATCCAGTGTCACTCAAGTGTGAGTTTGACTTAAGAATGTGAACATACAGGGCCTTGCCCGCTGAGGTAGGACTTCGATGGGAACCTGAGCGGAAGAGCCCTTTGCCTCTCTCTAAGTCTACACAGGAGCTGGAGTGAGGGGGTGGGCTTTTCCTGCCCTTCTCCCTTGCTGCAAGGCATCTGTCTTAAAGGGCCTTTGCCATCCAGGATGCAAAAGTAGCCCCGGCACCTGGTGCGTACCTTGCAATCCAGGCTTGACTTCTACCCTCCCAGGGAAACTAGAAATAAAAAATCCCGATGAACTCCCCCCTGGTGGCCTGACCCTCGCGGTGCACAAGCACCCACAGGTGGACATGGGCCAGTGTCCCAGAGGAGGGCTTTAGCAGCATGGGGGTCTGGATGGGGAGCCCCAACTCTGGCTTGTTCTGGTCAGATGGTTGCCACACTCTGCCTAGGGAAGCTAAGTGTCAGTCAGCCTTGTTGCCCTGCCCCCTGGGAGGTCCTTTGAAGTGGGGGCCTACCTACACCCCAACTGTGTGCTCATGCACCTGTAGGGGTTCAAGGCCCAAACTGGATGGACACACAGGTGGGTGCTCTTCCAGCAACCCTGGAGGGTCAAGCTACCAGTTCAGGTTCAGGGGATTATCTGAACAGGACTGTTTGGATCTGGGAGAAACCCTATCATGACTCCCCGCTTCTGTGTGGACAGAAGACCCAAGGAAAGACCTAGTGATGGCTGTGGGGGGCTGCACACCTGTACCCTCACAAGTTAGCTGTTTGGTTTGTGCAGAGTTCTGCTGCTGTGTCATTCGTAGGACTCCAGATCAAGGCTGGGTGCTGCCTCTTCTGGGGTTCTGAGTTGCAGTGAGGGGTTCTCTGAAGTAGGGCAGCCACTGCTGAGTCAGTTGGCAGCTGCAGCTTCTTAGGGAGAAGGTGCCCTGGTCACATTTCCTGGGCCTTGGAGGGGGACCCCGGGGGGCTGCCTTCTTGTGTCTGTTTCTGGACAGGTTCCTGTCCCTCCTCAGAAGAGATCTTTGGTAGGTGGGAAGCTGTGTGAGAGTGTGTGTGGCATGACAGTCCTGCCACTGCTTCTGCCTTGTCCCTCTGAGTCTTGGTGGAGGGGAACCTGGCTTGTCCTCTCTGGGCCCCTAGAAGGGCCTCAGGCAGAGGCCCAGCCCCCACCTCCACCCCAGCATCCTGCTGACACAGCGGGGCGCCTGTCATGCATGCTTTATTGATTCCTCTGCTTCCTGCAGCCCTTGGGTGGCTGGATATCCATGTCTGACTCTAGGTGTATGTGTGTCTGTCTAGGTTGTGTGTCTCACATTTAGCTAATGTTTCTTAGTGGGTATTTCTGAGAAGGGACAGTGTGTGTGCCTGACTCGATGAGATTTCTGTCTTGTGTGTGGCTGTGTGTCAGGACTTGAGTGGCATGGGGAGGGTGGGTGTCTGCATGGCATTCCAGGCTCACTGTACACCAGTGGCCGATGATCCTGCTTGGCAGGGGTTGGCCTGGCTGTGCCAGCGTGCAGCCGCCTGCTAGCTGATGGTTGTCTGGTGATTGTCATCCGCAGGAGGCTTGTGACTTTATCACCTGGTTGGAGGTGTTGGAGAAGGGAGGCAAAGATGGAAATCACCTTAGGGTGAGCTTGTTGCCTGTGGCCAGTATGGGAAGTAGGAGCCTGGTGGGCCCAGGAAGCCTGCCTGGGTTCCCTGCCCTGGACTGAGCCGGCAGGCCTGGCTGGCCTCAGCCCTGGCTCTGGGAAAGCCTTCCTCCCCGGCTGGCCTGGCATTCAAACCCAGACAAAGGGGGCCTTTCTCTCTCGCCTCTTTGTTCTGCTGCCCCAGAGCTGCTCTCTGCATGGCAAAAGCTAATTCTCCACTGCAGCTGGGAAGCCCTCTCTGGACTCCAGGATGCTGGCTCCTGCCCTGGAGCCCTTCTCTGTGGGCTCCTTCACATGCAAGCCCGAGGCAGGGGCCAGCGGAAAGGGGGCTTTCCCCCCTTTCGGGCAGGCAGAAGGGGAGAGTGCTACAAGCCCCAGGGAGAGAGGAGGCTACTGTGTTCCCAGGACGTCGACTTAGGTGGGGGAGGGGAGAAAGCCGGGCAGCTGGGAGGAGGTTGGGATGGGGCAGCTCTGAGCAGTGCTGGTACCAGCATGAGTCCTGTGGCAGAACCTGGGCAGGTAGAGGTGCCCCTATCCTGCTCCCTGCTACACTCAGCCCTGAGTCAAAACCCAGGACCTGCCTCTGCCCCAGCCCCAGGGCCCACTTTTCTCCTGACCTTGTTGCTTTTCAAGGTTGACTTGAGAGTTTTATTATTATTATTTATTAACTTTTATACAGCCCAGAGTCCTTGCGCCTCACCCATCTGCCCAGTCTAGTCTGGCATCAGCAATGCCAGCTGGGCCCAGCTGGTCAGGCTCCAGAAGGTTCGCAGACTCTCCCAGGGCAGGGATTGGGGGCTCAGGATCCTCATGCGTAGGTTAGGCAAGGTGTTGCGGGCAGAGGCCCAAAATCTGAGGATCACGTACCCTTGACCCTGACGGAACAGGCTTGGAGAGCCCTCTGACTCTATCAGTGCTTTTGCCCTCCCAGGCTCAGAGCAGACCACTGAGGGCAGGACCCAAGGACCCAGACTACCTTGTGGGTGGGGCTGTTTGTAGGTACTCTCCCCCTCCCTGACTCAGCCTCTGATTTGAGATGCTTTGCTTTGAACCTTGCCCCACCTCAGCTGGGGGTTGGTGGGGGGGTCCCCAGGTGGAAAATGTGCTTCCCTGGAGAGGCCTGAGGGGTTGCTTGGGAGGGAGGCTGCTGAGGAGTGGGTCATGCCCTATTTCAGCATACTCCCCCCTCAACCTGAAGTGGAATTGGGTGGTGTCCTGAGAAGCTGGGTTTAAGCTGCAACACTTTGGGCCCGGCAGCGTGGCCTAGCGGCTAAAGTCCTCGCCTTGAACGCCCCGGGATCCCACATGGGCGCCGGTTCTAATCCCGGCAGCTCCACTTCCCATCCAGCTCCCTGCTTGTGGCCTGGGAAAGCAGTTGAGGACGACCCAATGCATTGGGACCCTGCACCCGCGTGGGAGACCCGGAAGAGGTTCCAGGTTCCCGGCTTCGGATTGGCCCGCACCGGCCCGTTGCGGCTCACTTGGGGAGTGAATCATCGGATGGAAGATCTTCCTCTCTGTCTCTCCTCCTCTGTGTATATCTGGCTGTAATAAAAAAAAAATGAATAAATCTTTAAAAAAAAATTAAAAAAAAAAAAAAAAGCTGCAACACTTTGCCCTTGCCTCAGGCAGTGTCTATAGGGGGTTTAAGATCACCTGTTGGTGGGGGGGACAGGACCTGCAAGGGTGAGCAACCAGGCCCTCTCCCACCCACCCACCCCCAGCTTTGTTCCTTTTCCCCTTCCCTCTTCTGCGCTCTTCCCACCCCTACAGCAGGTGCAGGAGGTGGGAGAGAGGAAACTACCCATCTGTTGCCACAGGCAACCACCACCTTGACTAGACCTGGGCTGGTCTTCTCCCACCACCAAGGGGCTTGAGGTAGAAAGCAGGGCCTGGCACCTGAAGCTAAGGACCAACGCATGGTCTCAAGGATGAGATGCTACCAGGAGAAACTTAGGAAGGCCTGAAAGAAGGGCAAGAGGTGCTTCCCTTCCTCCACTCCAAGGGGCCACCCTCCCTGGCTTGTGAGATGGGAAGGAACAGCTCATTTCTCTCAGAGGTGAGCTGGGCTGGGAACCTGGCGCTACCTCTTTCCTACACCTCATCTGGGGCTCAGTGCCTAAACTAACAGCGGTAGGTTTTATCCTAGAGAAGCAGCTTGTCTAGGGGGCCATGGTGCAAGACATGTAGAGTGAGTACAGGCCTGGGCTCTCTGTCTCAGGCCCTGGGATGGCAGGAGTGGCCTAGGAGGTCTTGTCCTCACTAGTGGTAACTAGTGGCAGCCAGTGGTTACAGCGAGATGAGAGGGCCTCGTGTTCCTGGAGCGTCCTGGCTACCTTACCCAGTGGCAGGGCCTCTCAGTTGCGCATAAGTGGACATGCAGTGTTGCACAGGCATGTGCCTGGGGTCTAGGGCAGGCTGTGGGGTATGTGTGCACTCGCGCACCTAAGTGTATGTGGCCAAGACTAGCCTACTTCCTTTCCTGCCCCCACTCAAGGGATGTTTATTGTCAGTTTCCCAGGGCGAGGCTGGCAGATCTGTGTGTGCTTGTAGGGAGGGAAGGGCCTGCCCAAAGGGCAAGGTGCTGCTGGGGGCAGGGCCAGGTCTCCCCATCATTCAAGTAAAAGTTGGAGTGGGGGTGTGCCGTGCAGGCTTGCCTGGCTTAAACATGCCCACACCCAGTTTTGCTCCCTGGGGCTTGGCTTTAAATTTCTATGGTGGTCTGGCTGAAATCTTCCTGGCCTTGGTTTCTCTGTATGTACACCAATTTGGGGAGGTAAGCAAGTGATCGTAGCTTGTCTTTGAGAAGCCAACAGGTTTAACTGAGAGTGGAGGTCATAGGTCAGTCTTGAGGGGCACTATTAGGTGCCCACAGAGAGGAATAAAGACTCTCTCCTTGCTGAGTAGACATTGACCATACTGTGCTTACACATAGCTGCTTTGCCAGTCCTACTGTGATTGAAGATCGTGTGCATTTCCTCCTTGAATATGTTGTGCATCTCTTCAGGGTGCAGGCCTTTGAGGGCTATACCGATCAGACCATGGCTTGTGAGACAGTTGTCTGGAACTCCATTATATCCATAGTGTTTGGAAACAGCTACATGCAGGTATTGAGTACTTAACAGGAGACTGCTTAATTAACTCAAATTTGCCTAACTGCTTGTGACGGAAGGCTGCTGTATGTAGAGGGAGGACAGGATGTGACTGTGCTGCTGCCGTGTAGCTAGGACCGGGAGGGACCTGTGCAAATCCAGAGCAGGCACTGGGGAAGTTTCCTGGAGCAGAGGGAACATCAGCTGGGCCTTAGAGGATACACAGGGAGAACAGCCACACAGTGTAGGGAGCTGGGTGCACAGAGAGCCGGGGACAAGATGTTAGTCCACCTGGCTGCAGGGTTGGGATATCCAGGGTATCCACAACAATGGGGAGCCATTGGTCTCCTGAGCAGGGGAGAGGCCCTGTTTGACACCTGTTTGGTGTCAGGTGAGGTAGAAGGACAGGAGAGATGGTAGGACTAGGAGGGATGTGAGGGAGGGAGATTTAGAACCAAGGAGAGCAACTTGCTGTGACCAGGGTTTCCTTTTTTTTAAGAGTGAGATTTTTTTTTGAAGATTTGTTTTATTTTTTTATTGAAAAGTCAGATATACAGAGAGGAAGTTCTTCCATCTGGTGATTCACTCCCCAAGTGACCTCAACGGCCGGTGCTGTGCTGATCCGAAGCCAGGACTCCAGACCCTCCTCCGGGTCTCCCATGTGGGTGCAGGGTCCCAAGGCTTTGGGCTGTCCTCTACTACTTTCCCAAGCCACAGGCAGGGAGCTGGATAGGAAGTGGAGCTGCCGGGATTAGAACTGACGCCCATATGGGATCCTGGCGCGTTCAGGGCAAGGACTTTAGCCGCTAGGCCATAGCGCCGGGCCCCAGGGTTTCCTTTTTGAGGGAGCCAACAAGGATCAGCTTTTGGCCTCTAGGACAAGAGGAGGCAGCCAGTGTGTTGCCCCTAGTGAAAGGCAAGAAGAAAGTGAGATTTTTGGACTTGGCCAGAGGACCTATGTGACCTCAGGAAGTGTTCTCTCCCCTAAGGTGGTGCTCCCCAGATAGATGCGGCCTGGCATGGATAAAAATTTTGCTACTAGCTCTCTTGGGGTTGAGTCCCAGCTCTGTGACTAACTAGTTGTTGACTTTGAGCTAATTCCTTAACCTCTCTGGGCCTTGGTTCTTTGGTAAGAGGAGGATCCTAATAGTACTTATCTTATGGTGTTACTGGGATTATCTGAGTCATAGGGGAAAGGCACCTCCCCGAGATGCTGGCCTCTAGGTGTGGGACCACATGGAATTTCTAGCTCCTGGGCATTTGGAGAACCAATGGATGGAAGATTGCTCTGTGATTTCTTTTCTTTTCTTTCTTTCATTCATTCATTCTTTCTTTTATTCTGAAGATTTATTTATTTTTATTTGTAAAGACAGATTTACAGAGAGAAAGATCTTCCATCTGCTGATTCACTCCCTAAATGGTTGCAATGGCCAGAGGTTAGCTTATCCAAAGCCAGGAGCTAAGAGCTTCCTCTGAGTCTCCCACAGGAGTGTAGGGTCCCAAGGCCTTGGGCCATCCTCCACCACTTTCCCAGGACATGAACCAGTACCCATTTGGGATCCTGATGCTTGCAGGAGGAGGATTAGCCAGTTGAGCCACCGTGCCAGGCCGTTTCTGTCTCTGAAATCAAAAAGAACAGAAGCTGGCCTGCCCTGCCCTGCCCTGCCCTCAGAAAGCTCAGGGTGTAAGTCTGTGCAGAAACTTGTTCCTGGCTTCTCTTTTTGGGAAGAGTTTGGCTGGAAGGCCGGCTAAGAAATGGCTGGGTGGCAGAGATGTTGGGCCAACTGGGTGACAGCATTGATAGGAAGAGTCTGTTGTCCATACCCCCTTCTGATACCCCCATTCTACTGTCCCTGCAGAAGATGCTGATGAAGCAGCAAGACCGGCTGGAAGAGCGAGAGCAGGACATTGAAGATCAGCTGTACAAGCTCGAATCAGACAAGCGCTTGGTGGAGGTAGCTAAACCCTAGCATGTGGTATGGGTGGGGCTGGGTGGGGACAGAGCCTTTGGTGAGTTCATTGCTCAGGGGCTAGGTGGCTCTGCCAGAACCCTCCATCAGCTACTGAGTGAACTGTCAGGTATTGGGCCCACACTGGTGCCTGGGGTGGCTGAAATTGGCAGGTCAGATCTTGCCCTGGAGAGTCTGAGGCAGCTGAGGGATGTGGCTGGGGTGTCCCAAACTCCATGTGAGTGACAGCCAGTGGTCCCAGTGCCCACCTGTGCCTTGTACCTACAGGAGAAGGTGAGCCAACTGAAAGAGGAAGTGCGTATGCAATATGAGAAGCTGCACCAGCTGCTGGACGAGGACCTGCGGCAGACAGTGGAGGTCCTGGACAAGGCCCAGGCCAAGTTCTGCAGTGAGAACGCGGCGCAGGCGCTGCACCTTGGAGAGCGCATGCAGGAGGCCAAGAAGCTGTTGGGGTCCCTGCAGCTGCTGTTCGATAAGACAGAGGATGTCAGCTTCATGAAGGTGGGCTGGTGGCATCCAGGGGCCATCCCAGGCTGGCCTCGAATCTTCTATACTACTCCCTCCGTCAATTCTCTCCACCCGCAGGCTCACATGCCCTCAGCTTTGGAGCAGTCTCACACATGTTCAGATCTTCCCACCTGCTGTTGCTAGCTTTATGATTCTGGGCAAATCAGAGATGTCCACCTGTGCCTCATTCTCTCTCTGGAAAGATGGGTTTTTAATTCAGATCTGCTGTCCATTATCACAAGTCCAGATTCTAGAAATCACAGAATACAACAGAAAAAAAATGGTAATTCTTTAATAGCAAAACTTGATCAGAATTGATACTGAACTGTTTATCGTCTTTATTTGGTGTGAAAACACAAATATTCTGCTGTAGAAATATTGATATGTTGGATTATAGGAGATAAGTAATATGTGACACAGGTACCATATTTCCCTTAATTTTTTTTAAAGATTCTTTTTATTGAAAAGGCAGACTTACAAAGAGAAAAAGAGAGAAAGAAATCTTCCATTCGCTGGTTCATTCCCCAAAGGCCACAATGGAGAGAGCTGAGCTAATCTGAAGCCAGGAACCAGAAGCTTTTTCTGGATCTTCCACACAGGTGCAGGGTCCCAAGGCTTTGGACCATCCTTCATTGCTTTTCTTTCTTTCTTTCTTTCTTTCTTTCTTTCTTTCTTTCTTTCTTTCTTTCTTTCTTTCTTTCTTTCTAAGATTTATTTATTTTTATTGAAAAGTCAGATATACACAGAGGAGGAGAGACAGAGAGGAAGATCTTCCATCTGATGATTCACTCCCCAAGTGAGCCGCAACGGGCCGGTGCTGTGCCAATCCGAAGCCGGGAACCAGGAGCCTCTTCCGGGTCTCCCACATAGGTGCAGGGTCCCAAAGCATTGGGCCATCCTCGACTGCTTTCCCAGGCCACAAGCAGAGAGCTGGATGGGAAGCAGGGAGCTGAGATTAGAATTGATGCCCATATGGGATCCCGGGGCTTTCAAGGCGAGGACTTTAGCTGCTAGGCTAAAGCTGCTAGGACTTTAGCTGCTGCCACCGGGCCCGCATCCTTCATTGCTTTCCTAGGCCATAAACAGGGAGCTAGATTGGAAGTGGAGTGGCTGGGACAGAAACTGGCACCCATATGGGATACTGGTGCTTGTAGATAGAGGATTAGCCGGTTGAACCATCATATCACAAAGGGGCAGCAATTTTTCTCCTTTAAAATAAAATCCAAAAAATTCTTGGCAGGTGTTGTGGTACAGCACGTTAAACCACTACTTGATATGTCCACATCCTATAATGGAGTGCTGTTCATGTTTCACCTGTTCCTCTTATCCAGCTGCCAGCTAATGTGTCCTGGGAAGCAGCAGATGTTGGCTCAAATATTTTGGCCCCTGCCACCCGCATGGAAGACCTGACCGAATTTCCCCACTTTCACCTTTGGCCTGGCCAAGCCCTGGTTGTTGTAGGCATTTGGGGAATGAACCAGCAGATGGAAGATCTCTCTGTCTTTCTGTTGCTCTACCTTACAAATAGAGGAAAATTAATTAATTATGTAATTTCAAATCCAAAAAATTCCAAATTGCATTAACACGCCTGTCCCCAGATCCTTTAGCTCCAACATCACTAGCTAGTGGAAACCCTCTCAGGCAGTTGTGTGATGAACTGACGACTGCGTAGCAAGCACCTAGAATGCCAAGGAGAGCACCCAGGCACTGTTTCCCACACCAGCGATCTGCTTCCAGCTGCATTCTGGCCGGTGTTGGGGCTCAGCTGGGCCTGGAAGAGGGAGTGGGGGGCAGGTGTGGCTTTCCCTTTCCCCACACTGCTGCTTGCATTAACTGACCTTTGTTTCCCTTCTACCCCCAGAACACCAAGTCTGTGAAAATCCTAATGGACAGGTGAGCAACTGCCCCAGCCCTTAGAGCTCCTCTGGGTGGGCTGGGGGGCGGGGCAGTCCCATAATGGGTGGGGGGCGCGGGCTCAGCGGTGATGCCTCCTCACAGCAGATGCCCCATCCACTGCCCCCAGGACTCAGACCTGCACGGGCAGCAGCCTTTCTCCCCCTAAGATCGGCCACCTGAACTCCAAGCTCTTCCTGAACGAGGTGGCTAAGAAGGAGAAGCAGCTGCGGAAGATGCTAGAAGGTGAGGGTGGGCTCCTTATCAGAGGGAGAGAGCACATGGGGCAGGGATACATTCCAGAGTCTTCCTTCAAGAAGCAGTGTGGCCTACTTAGACCTTGTCATGTCTTGGCTTTTGTCATCGATTTGTGATTCCCTGAGCAAGGGACATTAGCCTCAGTTTGTCTAGCCATATAATGGAAATAACGATTTGTCCATCTGAATGGAGGGGGACCCTCAACTGAGAGGTAGAATGTTTGGCCATGCAGAGGGAAAAGGTCCCCAGGGAGAAGGAGACCTGCTGGTTGCCTGGGGTGGGAGCTTTAGCAACTCTGGCCCCGAACTCTCTACAGGACCCTTCAGCACGCCGGTGCCCTTTCTGCAGAGTGTTCCCCTGTACCCCTGCGGTGTGAACAGCTCTGGGGCGGAGAAGCGCAAGCACTCGACGGCCTTCCCTGAGGCCAGTTTCCTGGAAACATCGCCAGGCCCTGTGGGCAGCCAGTATGGGGCAGCAGGCACAGCCAGCGGCGAAGGCCAATCTGGGCAGCCCCTGGGCCCCTGCAGCTCCACACAACACCTGGTGGCCCTGCCAGGTGGTGCCCAGCCAGTGCACTCAAGCCCTGTGTTCCCCCCATCACAGTACCCAAATGGCTCTGCTGCCCAGCAGCCCATGCTTCCCCAGTATGGCGGCCGCAAGATTCTCGTCTGTTCTGTGGACAACTGTTACTGTTCTTCCGTGGCCAACCATGGCGGCCACCAGCCCTACCCCCGCTCCGGCCACTTCCCCTGGACAGTGCCCTCACAGGAGTACTCGCACCCGCTCCCACCTGCACCCTCCGTGCCCCAGTCCCTTCCCGGTCTGGCGGTCAGAGACTGGCTTGATGCCTCCCAGCAGCCCGGCCACCAGGATTTCTACAGGGTGTATGGGCAGCCGTCTACCAAACACTACGTGACAAGCTAACGCCACGCAGGTGGTGGGTGCTGGGGAATGTGCCCCAGCCCCGGTGGCTCGGGAATTATGCATCCGGAGACCTGCCCTCCTACCTTCCTCTCAGCCCCAGCCCCAGCCCCAGCATCCTGTCTTTTTCTTTTGGATTTTGTTTTGTTTGGGGCTTTGTTTTTGATTTTTTTTTTTTTTAAGTGAATCTCCTGGACTGGAAGGGAGGCAGTGAGAACTGGCCTGGGCCCGGGCCGGGCTGGGGCTGTGGGCGGACCTGGAGGTGGGAAAGTGTCTGTTTCAAGATGCTGGGATCTCCCTGATTTTTTTTTTCCCTTCCTCTTCTCACACCCCCATAGGGGAAGGAGCCTCAGCTTCCCCTCAAGTCTAGGGGGCCCAGCCCTCCTCTGTTTGCCCCAGGAGGAAGGCCAGGGCCTGCTGGCCCAGTTCTCTTCCTGTCCTGGGCAGTTCCATCACTGATCCAGTAAGGAACGACCTGTAGATTGTGGGACTTTTTTTTTTTTTTTTTTTTTTTTAAACCAAGAGTGATTTTTTTTTTCCTGCCTACTGCTCACCATCTTCCCAGACGGAGTTCCAAGGCAGTTCCCCAACAAGCAGCTCGGGCACCTTCGGCCTCAGAGTGGAGTCATTGAAAGACAGGAACCCCCATATCCAGGAAAAGGGGGAAAAGGAACTTTGCCAGCGAAAGTGACCACAGAAAAAGCAAATAATAATAATATTAATAATAATAAAGAGAAATAAAAGAAATAATAAAATAAAAAACAATAGCACAGCCCTCGTTCAGGCCAGTGGAGGAGGAGGAGCTGCCTAAGCTGGGTCCTTGCCTGGATTTTGACACAGCAGCTTCCTGTAGTGAGCACTTTGTATGAATCGTGGACTTCCTGTTCTCAAGGCACAGGTATTTATTCTGTAATCTGTCTAGAGCACACATCGAAATCCAACCTTCTAATAAACATGATGGCGCAGTCCCTTGGCCTGCCTTGCCTCTTGCCCAGCGTGGGCAGGCCTGCAACCCATGGCCATTGGGAGTAGCAGGGCCCTGGGAGAACAGAAGGCCCTGGCCTGGTGCTCTGCCCTCCTGTGTCTAACTATTAGCTGGCTTGTGGGCATGAGCTCCTCTGATGCGGCCTTTTGAATTTATTGGACAGACTTTTTCCAAGGGCCCTCCAGGTCCAGCCCCTGTGCTCCAGAAGCCTGGGTATCTCTAGTATTCTGCTCGTGTGCTTTTAGCTGACAGCCAAAGGAGAAGTGCCTTGCTGGTGAGTCTTACAAAGTGGGTCTCCTCCTGTGCACAAATATTTATCAAGTACATACTGCATGCCAGGCACTATGCGGGTTGTGGCCAGAGGGGCTAACAGTTTTGACCTCTTTGAATTTCACCTAGCTGGGGCCTTGGGCCCCAAGTGGGGAGGACGTTTCTCTGATGACTTCGGAAGAGGGGGAAGTGGGTAACAATATGAACATGTCAATCTGCCTACATTGGCAGAATTTTCCCAATGTCTCGGGCATGTGTTAGGAGCTATTCAGCAATCATGCCTGAGATCCAGCTTGGATTCAGCAGACAGAGCTCAGGAAGCTTGAATTTTTAGTTCTTGATAATCTGACATGTGTTGGGGTTCGACAGGTGTAACCAAGAGGAGCTGGCCAGGGTCCTGCCCGTGGCTTGTCAGAAACCCTACCGAGGGGCTAGGATGCATTGAGGTCGTCAGTGGAGAGGCCCTCATGTGTTACCTGGCGCTTTGCATGGATGTGAAGTGAAGGCAGTCCAGGACTTCCTGTTATCAGTAGGAGCAGGTAGCCCTTCTGGGTATCTGGGCAGCATCAGAAAGCCTTGTGCAAGGGGGCTGTAGTCTGGGTCTCACTGATGGTCCCACACCTGGCAGGTGTCACAGTCACCCCAAACCAGAGTCTTGTCCTGCTGGCGACCTTGGCTTCACTGGTCCCCCTCTGCAGTTTGACAGGGAGTCCATGCTAGGGAGAATGACAGTGGCAGGGCTTCCCCTGCACCTGTGTGGGGCTAAGGGGAGAGGGCCAATGGCTGGAGCACCACGCCCGCAGCCTCCGAAAGCAGGGGCTGGGATCAGACACCCCAGTCTGCTGCTAATTCACTGCCTGCTGCCCGTTTGGAACCTCAAGATGCACTCCCTGCTCTGAACTGGAAACCAGAACTGCCCGGTGTTCTTTTCCAGTTGGCCAAGTTTTGTTGTGTCTGGTGGGAGGGTTTTTTTCTGCAGGTGCATCTGCCAGACCAAGAAATGGAGAGGGCCTCACCACTCAATAATCAGGCTCTCTGGTCCACAGCTATAGAGGAAGTGGCAGCTTGGGCTGCTGGACAGCCAAGGAAGAGCTAACCCCTTCCAGCTGTCCTGGCTTTGTAGGAGCAGCTGTCACCTCCCAAAGGGTCACAGGCTAGGGAGGCCCGGAAACATGCCCCCAGGCCACAAGCCCTAAAAGGGGCTGCACCCACAGGTGTAAGCCTGCTCCCCACACCGCATTTCCCTCCTAAGCAGTCAAGCCTCCTGGTTCCCACCGCACCTCTTCATTCCCCAGACAGAGGCAGCAGCTCCTGCAGCCCAGATGTGCAGAGAAACCGAGGAGGCCACCGCCAGGGGGTTTCCTTTGCCAGTCGCTCCCGTGGCCCCTGCTCTTTCTTGTCACTGCCCTCCTTGGTCCCACCCAAAGCTGAGCAGCTGGGCCCTGCGCCTGCCCCTCCCCCATCTCTCCCAGCTGTCTTTGGGGTGCGGCAGGGCAGCTGGGGAACAGCTGCAAGGCGGGGGTAGGAGGGGGCGGCTCAGGGCGCCCTCTGTGGCTGCAGGAAACAGCTTTGCGTTCCAGACAGGCAGTGTGCAGATTGGAGGGGGAGAGGCCAAGGGCATGGTCCTCTCTTTCCTCTTCCAGCAGCTTCTGGCCAGGTGGGCCCCAGATCAAAGACTCCTTGCTTCAAAGGGTACCCTGGGAGCTGAGAGGAGGGTGAGAGTCCATTGAACTGCTGGTTCCAGTGAGTCAGCACACTGTCCCCAAGTGGGGTCTGTGCTGTGCCCTCACCCTGGGGCTCTAACAGGCCTTGTTCACACCCACCCACTCACCTCCCACAGACATCTTCATCTTTTCCCATCTGGATGTGGGGAATGAAGCTAGCCTGGGGAGGGGAGCGGGGTAGGATTCCCTGCCCCTCCTCTGCATCCTGTAAATCCTGGGGTCTGCTGGGAGGCAGGTGGCCTGGATGTGGCCTTCTTTCCAACTTGTCCTGCAGCTACACAGCCAGAGAGCAGATGACCCTGCTGCAAGGTATGTGAAGGGAGGTGGTACAGGACTCTTGGCCATCCCTGGCAGGCCACGCAGCACACTAGCCCCTCTCGTAGGGTAAGAGTCTCCCTGAGGTTTCGACAAACTTCCTTGGTCCTGCCTTAGAGACTTCAGGGTCCCTGAGCCCTGTTTGTTTAACAGGAGCAGGCAGTGATAAACAGATCCAAGTGTGGGGGCAGAGGCGATTCAGGTGGTGGGCAGGGTCAGGGGGAGGATGGCCCCTTCTCTTAGCACCTCTTTCCCAGAGAGTACCCCCATTCCCCACTCCAGCAGGAGGGGTTAAGTCTCTTGCCTCCAGGGACAGAAAGCTTACAACCCCAAGACATCCTTTTCATAGTACTTGCTCATTGAAGAAACAAGTGACATGGCAGGGATGGCGCCCTGGTCTCCCGTGTTCTCCCTGGTGTGTGGGCAGTCACACCCCCAGGGAGGGAAGCCTCCTGGAGCTCTGGAAGGCTTCCCCAATACTCAGCTTTCCCTGTGTTTGTAAGGTGGGCCTGTCCCTGACTCTGTTTCAGAGTCCTGCACAGGGCACGGGCGTGGAGGGAGATGTCTTAGAATGTTTCCTCCATGGGAGACCAGCTTACTTTAATTGCTGTGTGGTTAATCCCTCTCAACTGGCAAACTGGGATATTTATGACTTCTTGCACTAGATCTTCAGTAATTGGATCTTTCTTGAGCAAGAACCCGTCTGCTCTGTGCCACAGGTTATCTCTCACGATCTGCACTGAGGCCAAGGGGATAATACAAGGGTGGTGGTACACAGCTTGTAGGATGCGGTTGGAGGTAGAGGTGCCGCAGGCAAAATCCAGAGCTGCAGGTCCAAAGTGGGAAGTTCCCAGAATTGAGTGTGATGGTGATATGATCTAATCCACCTGGAACAAGTGGTGGTGGGTCAAGTTCCAGCGGCCAGCTGTACTTGATCGTTGTCAGCAGGTGCTGCCCCTGAGCACCTGCTATAGGACACTGGAAAGAAAGAACTCATCAATGGAAGCAGGTAGTTTGTGGCCTAACAAGGGACTCCACTCATACCAAATGTCTGCTCCCCACCAGTTGCAGCACCCCAGGATCCACCCACAGAACCATCTGTTATAGTCAGCCCTTCCAGAGTGAGCTACTTCCACGCACCAGTGGCTTTGGACTTGCTGACCTCTTCATCTGGCCTCAAATTCTCAGCTCCTCTGTATGGCCTCCCACCTCCTCTTCAGGGGACAGTTGAGAAGGCACTGGACGATGATGCCAGGATGTATCAGGTCTAGTGTGGCTTTTCAGGCACTGGGAGCTCTCGCCAGATTCATGTGCCCTTGGCCCAGTAAGCTTGCTCTTTATGGTAGTGGTGCTTCAGCTATCAGACTACCAGGTACACAACTAACACATCCAACTAGGCTGTAAGTGCCTGGCAGACTGTTTCATCCATTCATTCAACAGGTACTTGTTGGGTTCCTCCTAGTAGTAGGCATTGCTCCAGTCAACAAATCAAAGTCTCTGCCATCTTGAAGTGGATAATCTAGTGGGGAAGAGACAGGTGAGGAACAATGCTTAAATCAGCAGGAATTGATATTTAGTGCTGCAAAGGAAAATGAAGCCGAGTGGAGAGCTAGGGTTGTTGGCAGGAGTGAGAAGCCATAGGTGTTTTATTTTTTTTATTTGAAAGGCAGAAAGACAGAGATCTCCCATCAGCTGGCTCACTCTAAATGCCCACACTAGCCAAGGCTAGACCAAGCCAAAGTTTAGAGATAGAAACAGTCTGGCCTGCTCACCTGAACCCAAAAACTTGAGCCGTCAGTCACCTGCTGCTTCCCAGGCTGCATATGATTAGCAGGAAGCTGGAATCTGAAATAGAGATGGGACCCAGGCACTCCAACATGGGAGGCAGGCATTCCAAACAGCATCTTCATCACTATGCCAAACCCTCACTCTCAGCATGAAACTTTTTATATAGGAAGGTGGTTGCAGAAGGCTTTACTGAGCAGAAATATAAGGAATACAAGAGGTGGAACCCGCACTGTGGTGTATCAGGTTAAGATGCCACCTGTAATTCCAGAAGCCTATCCATAAGGGCATGGGTTCAAGTCTTGACTGCTCCACTTCTGATCTGGCTTCCTGCTTATGTGCCTGGAAAAGGCAGCAGAAGATGCTGCAAGTGCTTGAGCCCTATACCCATGTGAGAGACTCAAAATAAGCTCCTGGCTCCTCACTTTAGACCAGCCAGCTCTGGCCATTGCGGCCAATTTGTGGAGTGAACTGACATTGGAGGGTTCTCTCCCTCTCCTGCCTCTCTCTAACTGCCTTTCAAACAAATAAATCATTTTTAAAAAAGAACTTCTCTTAGGCCTAGCACAATGGCTCAGTGGCTAAATCTTCACCTTAAAAGCATTGGGATGCCATATGGGTGCCTATTTTTGTCTTGGCTGTCCCACATCCCTTCCAGTTCCCTGCTTGTGGTCTAGGAAAGCAGTAGACAGCCCAAAGCCTTGGAACCCTGCACCCATGCGGGAGATCTGGAAGAAGCTCCTAGCTTCTGACTTCAGATCAGCTCAGTTCTGACCGTTGCTGCCAGTTGGGAAGTGAATCAGCAAATGGAAGATATTTCTCTCTATATCTCCTTCTCCCTGTAAATCTGCCTTTCCAATAAATAGTAAATAAATACTTTTTAAAAAATCTTAAAAAAGACAAGAATATGAAAGGGCATATTTGGGGCAAGAGTCTTCCAGGCAAAGGGCAGAAGTGCATGGTCTTGGCAGAAGATGCTCCTTTTGGGGGCAGCCAAGGGGCAGGGACAGTGGAGCCAGTGATGAGCACTCGGGGAGTGAGGGAGCAAAGCCAGACGTAAGCCATCAAGAGTACTTTGGCTGGGCTCAAGCGATGCTGCTGAATGAACGTGTGTGTTCATTCCTGAACGCCAAAGGCCAAGTGCACTCAGGGTTCCTCAAGCTTCACATGGGAGCCCTATAGGCTTGGGGGTACCAGACCCTCTTCCTGGGTCATGTGACTTGACTTGTGCCCTAACAGATTTCAGAGAAACACAAGAGAGGCAGATACCCCAGGGAGAACATGACTTGTGGGGTGATATTGGGGAGAAGGCAGTGTGGAGAACTCATTTGAGACACGGTGTCTGTAGAGGGTGCACAGTTGGCCAGTCTATTAGAAAGCAGATTAAGAGGACGACATGATGGCACAATGGGTTAAGTGACAATCTGTGGCATCAGTATCTCATAGATTCTGGTTCAAGTTCTGGCTGTTCCACTTCTCGTCCAGCTCCCTGCTAACGTGCCTAAGAAAGTAATAGAGGACAGTCCAAAGCCCTGGGAGCCCACCTCCCATGTGGGAAATGCAGAGGAAGCTCTTGGCTTCAGCCTGGCACAACCCCAGCTGTTGCAGCCATTTGGGGAGTGAACCAGTAGAGAAAGATCTATCTCGATGCCTGTCAAACAAAAATGAATAATTCTTTAAGAAGGCTTGGGATCATATCAGTGGGGTAGACTTGGAATAACGACAGGATCAGCACTTTGAACTTGGTGTCCCCACACCATAGAGTCGCAGAAGGCTGAGTGGGAGCAGTTAGCTGCATTGTCCTCATTTTTCTTTAAATTTTGAATTTTATGGTACAATTATGTAGGGTCTGGGATCCCCCCAAAAGTCGCACCTCCCCAACTGATTTCCCCCATATTGTTACAATAGAATCATTGTCCTCATTTTTTTTTAAAGATTTATTCATTTTTTTATTACAGCCATATACACAGAGGAGGAGAGACAGAGAGGAAGATCTTCCGTCCGATGATTCACTCCCCAAGTGAGCCGCAATGGGCCGATGCGCTCCAATCCGAAGCCGGGAACCTGGAACCTCTTCCTGGTCTCCCACGCGGGTGCAGGGTCCCAATGCATTGGGCCATCCTCGACTGCTTTCCCAGGCCACAAGCAGGGAGCTGGATGGGAAGTGGAGCTGCCGGGATTAGAACCGGCGCCCATATGGGATCCCGGGCGGGACTTTCAAGGCGAGGACTTTAGCTGCTAGGCCACGCTGCTGGGCCCATTGTCCTCATTTTAAATGCTGTTTATTTCCATCTACTTGAGAAGCAGAATGAATGAAAGATTTTCCGTCTTCTGATTCACTCCCCAACTTCCCACAATATCCAGGAACAGCCTGGAACGCCACAGTGTCTCCCATATGTGTGGCGGAGGCCCAAGCACTTGAGCCATGTTGTACTGCCTCCAGGATGCATCAGCAGCAAGCTGGAGCCGAAGTGATGAAGTCGAAACTCGAACCAGGTACTTCTAGGGCAATATGGTATCCTGAGCGGCAATTTGGGCCCCTGTGTCAGAGCACTCCCAGGATCTCCCAAATCCAGCAACTCTGACCAGGAGGAAAAGGAACCGCCACAGAGGAGGAGACCCAAGGGTCAGGTGTGGCACTGGGGTGGGAAGTCCAAGTGAACTAAGAGATGGGGGTGCCAGGGGCAGATTGAATCCAGCCCAAGGAGCAGGAAAGACTCAGACCCTGCCGCTCAGCCAAGGGGTGGGATCCTGTATCCGGGCTTCTCCTTCCCTGCCAGCCAGCCACAGAGTCAGCAGAAAATCCGGGCTCCAGGGAGGAGGCGGCACAGAGCCAGAAGCTGGTGAGGGAGCAGTGGCAGTGAGATGCCATTGAGCATCCGCAATCAAGATGCTTCAGAGGAAATCAAAGGCACCAATGGGGGTGACCGTGTGCACGTGCACCCCGTTCTCTCAAATAGGCACACACCAACTTCTGTTTCTGAAATGGGTCAAGTGAAGACTGTGGGTGGAGGCTGGGGAGGGAGGGCAGGGAGAGGAGGGGTCAGGGTTGGGGGGGACCCTGGGTGCAGGCCGAGCCCTTAGAGCCTACTCACCCTCCTGGCACGTGGGATGGCAGCAGCTGCAGGGTGGAGTAGGATGTGAGGATAAACAGACCCCTCCCCATACATATGGATAATGCACACAGCTGCCCTGCCTGCTTTGCGTTCATTAGGACCAACTGTTCCAGAAGTGAGCGGGTGGGTGGAGGGGGCGAGGCATCCATTCACAGACCGAGCCAGGGGGCTGCTTGCAGCTGTGGGACACCCCCAGCCTGCCTGGCTCAGCCTCAAACCCTGAAGGCCTCTTCCTCCCTCCTTCTCCTTTCCCAACCTGCTGCTGGGCCAGATCTGGTGGTCCCAGAGCAGAGAAGTAGCCTGGGGAGTGAGTCAGGGTGAATCCACGCTGCCACCCAATTCATGCATCCACCATAGGAAAAGGAAGGAGGAGCGGAGCACTGGCTTGGACTGGACCTCATGGGCTCCAGCCTAGAGAACTGAAGCCTTTTTTTTTTTTTTTTTTTGTCTCCTTTTAGTGCGGCCAACAAGCAAAAAACAATTCCGGCCCTGCCCTCTGCTGGCTTCAGGCCAGCTGCAGGTAGACCTAGAAATCCCAGGTCAAGCTAGCTCAGGTCTTCTGACAGAATCTCAGAGATCCAGGGTTGCTGTGTGGACAGTTCTGTCTGGTTTGACCTCTTGCAGTAAAGTAGGCTGGGAAGGCTTGAGTTCTAGTTCCCAAGGACAGGTAGTGCAGCTCGGACTGGGTCTTGGATTGTGGGCAAACCCAGGGAAAGTGGGGCTAGTGGATTTGGCAAGGCTCATGGCACATATCACACCTTGGACCCTGGCGTGGGGCAGCCTACCCTGCAGGCCTCTCTGGTCCAGGGAGCATGAGTTCGGCTCATCCAGCCAAGAAAGACTGTGGGTAGAGAGGTCCCTATGTGCTCTGCCATCAGTCCTCTACCATCTCACTCCCTCCATAGTTCTAAATGGGCTCTGGGGCAGCTGCCTGGTTGGAGAGGAGGTAGGCTGTCCCTGTCAGCATTGGAACTACAAGTGGCCTCCCCAGGGTTCTGGAGGGGTGACCTCCAGAGCAGCCAATACTGGGGACCCTGGAGAAGGGTCATGTGAGCCCTGTGACAGGACAGGGGGAAGGGGGTTACAAATAGGGTCTCCCTCACCTACCTTCCTGCTGTTTGGTGCCCTGTTCTCTGGTCTTGTCAGCCAGGGCAGCCTTTTGGAGAAAACTGGTCTTGGACTTCTCAGCAGTGGTCCAGAGGAATCCCAGTCAAGCCATTGCATATATTTTAAAAACTTATTTAAAGGTGGATGGGGGGGCATGATGACTTAATGGCTAAATCCTTACCTTGCAAACTCTAGCATACCATATGGGCAACGGTGTCCCAGCTGTTCCACCTCCCATTCAGCCCCCTGCCTGTGGCCTGGGAAAGCAGCAGAGGATGGCCTAAAGCCTTGGGACCCTACACCTGAGTGGGAGATGCAGAAGAAGCTCCTGACTCCTGGCTTCAGAACTCTGGCCATTGCGGCCATTTAGGGAGTAAACCAGTAGACAGAAGAGCTTTCTTTCTGTCTCTCCTCTCTGTAAATCTGCATTTCGATAAAAATAAATTTTATCTTTTCAGAAACTATGCTTATTTCCATGGTAGTTATTTGATTTGAAAGGCAACAAGACACAGAGAACAACAGAGTGAGATCTTCTGTCTGAGGTTCACTCTCCAAGTGCTGCAACAACCAGCCCTGGGCCAGCCTGAAGCCAGGAGCTCAGAGATCAGTCTGAATCTCCCGTGTGAGTAACAGGGACCAATATACCCAAGCCCTTACCTGCTGTCTCCCAGGATGCATTAGCAGGAAGCTGGATCGGAAATCAAGAAGCCAGGACTTGAGCCAGACACTCCAACATGGTATGTGAGTGCCTCAGCACTTCATCAAAGGCCTCCCTGCAAAGCACAGTGTTAAGCGAGAGGCTGAACAGTCATGAGCTTCAGCATCCCCATCTGTGGTCTAAAGAACACAGCTAATCATATCGGAGGGGGAAGTACTAGAAGTCATGGCTTACTTAGCCATTCTTTAACCCTTGAGCTTCAGGTGTGTGTGCAATGTAGCCCTGCCCCTCCAGGACTTTGCTTGTTCTGCAAGCAATTCTCTCATTCATCTTTCATGTATTTTTAAGATTATGTATTTATTTTTATTGGAAAGACAGATTTACAGAGAGAAGAAGAAACAGAGGGTAAAATATTTTGTCCACTGGTTCACTCCCCAGGTGGCCACAAAGGTCGGAGTTAAGCTGATATGAAGCCAGGAGCCAGGAGCTTCTTCTTGGTCTGCCATGTGGATGCAATGTCCCAGGGCTTTAGGCCAACCTCCACTGCTGTCCCAGGCCACAAACAGAGAGCTAGAAGAGAAGTTGGGCAGCCGGGACACGAACCAGTGCCCATATGGTATACTGGAGATTGCAGCTTGAGGATTTCACCACTGAGCCATCATGCCAGGCCCAGTCTTTCACATCTTTAGCAAAGGCTTTTCATCCCGGGGACAGAAAGAAAAGCACTTCTGTGATCCCTGTGTGGGAGGATTCCTTAGCCCCCCTTTTCCAATGTCACCTTAGAAACCCAGAGGGACAGATACCCTGACAGGAGCCCTGGACCCAGCAGTCAAACTGGCTTAAGTTCAAATCTTGCCTCTGCTTTGTTCTTGCTATGTGATCTGCTTTAGAGACAGATACACACATGTATCTTCTGAGTTATTCCCCAAAAGTCTGTAACAGCTCAGGCTGGGCCAGGCCTAAGTCAGGCCCCAGAAACTCAGTCTGGGTTTCCCAGGCTTGTAGCAGGCACTCAAGGACCTGAGTCACCACCTGCTTCCTCGCCTGGGATGCAGCAGCAGGAAGCCGGAGCCCTGTACACAGCCACCCTGATGTGGGTTAGGGGTGTCCCAACCAGCATCTTTTCTTTTTTTTTTTTTTTAAGATTTATTTATTTTTATTGAAAGGCGGATTATACAGGGTGGAGGAGAGACAGAGAGGAAGATCTTCCGTCTGATGATCCACTCCCCAAGTGACCGCAACGGCTAGAATTGAGCCAATCCGAAGCTGGGAGCCAGGAGCTCTTCCGGTTCTCCCACATGGGTGCAGGGTCCCAAGGCTTTCGGCCGTTCTCGACTGCTTTCCCAGGCCACAAGCAGGGAGCTGGATGGGAAGCAGGACCGCCGGTATTAGAACTGGCTCCCATAGGGGATCCCCGGGCAAGCAAGGTGAGGACTTCCGCGCCGGGCCCCCAACCAGCATCTTAACCTAACCACTAGGCCAGATGATCTTGGCCAGGTGGGTGATTCACATGCTGTGAGCCCCAGACCTCATGTGCCAATAATAACACCTGCAACCAATGTGCATCCTTGCCAGGGTTAAATAAGAGTCACTTTGAAGTACTGGATACAAGTGGGTACGTCCTTGGTGACTCTCCCCTGAGGTGACACCAGGCGGCCTTGGCTGTCTCACCTCCTGTCCATGGATGTGGCTGGTTTGGGACACACGCAGAACCCCCTTACAGCTGGGGCTGTACCTGAAGATTCGCCGCAGGGAGTGGGAGCACTCCGTCCTGCTCTTGGCGGCTACAACTCCTGTGTGTTCTGCAGTGCTGGAGAAAGAAATTGCAGAACAGATTGCAATTAAGGGGGACGAGGGGGGAGAGAGCCTCAGAGGCCCTAAAATGCAGCTTGAGTGAGCGCTAAACTGTTTTTGCCCCGAGCCAATCGGAGCCTTTGACAAGAGCCTGTCTCTACTTATAAATCTTACCATAGGAGGTGTGATGGGGGGAACCTGAGAGTCCAGAGGGTGGAGGCTGCCAGCCCCTCTGTTAAGGTTGCTGGCTGCCTGTATGTGTTTTATTATTTTTTTTTGTAAACAAAGAATTCACACCACATTTTCTTTCCTTTTTTTTTTTTTAAAGATTTTATTTATTAATTTTTATTGGGAAGTAAGAATTACAGAGGAGAGACAAAGATTTTTCATCTGCTGGTTCACCCCCAAGTGACCGCAATGGCCAGAGCTAAGCTGATCTGAAGCCAGGAACCAGGAGTTTTTCCTGGTCTCCCACACAGGTACAGAGTCCCAAGACTTTGGGCCATCCTCTACTGCTTTCCCAGGTCACAAGCAGAGAGCTAGAAGGGAAGTGGAGCAGCCAGGACTCAATCCGGCGCCTATACGGGAACCTGGTGCATGCAAGGTAAGGACTTTAGGCTTTAGGCTACCATGCTAAGCCCCTGTGTGTTTCCTTTTTCTTTCTTTCTTTCTTTCTTTCTTTCTTTCTTTCTTTCTTTCTTTCTTTCTTTCTTTCTTTCCTTTCTTTCTTTCTTTCTTTCTTTCTTTCTTTCTTTCTTTCTTTCTTTCTTTCTTTCTTTCTTTCTTTCCTTCCTTTAGATTTATTTGTTTTTATTGCAAAGTCAGATATACAGAGAGCAGAGACAGAGGAAGATCTTCTGTCTGATGATTCACTCCCCAAGTGACCACAATGGCCAGTACTGCGCTGATCAGGAGCCAGGAGCTCTTCTGGTGGGTGAAGGGTCCCAAGGCTTAAGGCTGTCCTTGACTGCTTTCCCAGGCCACAAGCAGGGAGCTGGATGGGAAGTGGGGCCACTGGGATTAGTACTGGCGCCCATATGGTATCCTGGCATGTTCAAGGCGAGAACTTCAGCTGCTAGGCCACCGCGCTGGGCCCCCTGTGTGTTTTCTTGATGGTCACTAAGTCATGTGGGAAGGGAGCAAGGAGCACAAGTCTTGGGGGGCCTGGGAAAGCCTGGATTTCAGAATTTCTGCCAGTAATGATTTAGCTTCTACTAGGCACCTGTGTCTGCACAATCTTTTTCAAATGACATTGAAGGGTGATGAAGAGACAAAGAGGAAGAAACAGAAGGAAAAAGATTTTCCATATCCCCTGGTTTATATCCAAAATGCCCACATCAGCTGGACCAGGTCAAAGCCAGGAGCCAGGAATTCAGTCCAGGTCTTTCACATGGGTGTCAGGGAACTATGCACTTGAATTATCTGCTGTCACCTTGGTACATAGGTAGGATGTTGGACGGGAAACAGGAGAGCCAACATTCCAACTAGGTTCAATAGTATGGAATATGGGTGTCCCAAGCAGGGTCTTGACCCACCTGGCCACAATGCATGCCCCTACCTACATAATTTTACATATTCCTCTAGTAACTCCATGAGATAATTGTTAGCTCATTTTACAGGTAAGATCTGGAGGCACAAAATGTTACTACCGTATGCTAGGTGCTGCCCTATCTCTCCTTACACTTTAATCCCATTTCACAGATGAAGAGGCTGGACTGAGAAGTGGCTTGTTCACCATCCCAGGGCTGGGTTAGGGATGGGAAAATTGAACCTAGGTCTCTCTGGCTCACGAGAACACCCTTCCCAGTGATGTTGCACTGTCCCTTAACAGAGCAAAGTTCAGTGAAATAACAAAGAGCTGGGATGGTCAGTTAAAATTTCACATTGGGCCTGGCATGACAGCTCAACTGACTGAATCCTCTACCTTCAAGCACTGGGATCCCATATGGGTGCCGATTTGTGTCCTAGCTGCTCTGCTTTCCATCCAGCTCCTTGCTTATGGCTTGGGAAGGCAGCAGAGGATTGTCCAAAGTTTGCAACCCTGTACCTGCATGGAAGATGCAGAAGTTCCTGACTCCTGGCTTTGGATCTGCTCAGCTCTGGCCATTGTGCTTGTTTGGGAAGTGAAGCAGTGTACGGAAGATCTTCGTCTCTCCTCTCTGCAAATCTGCCTTTTAAAAATATATAAACAATTTAAAATAAATTGAATTTCAGATAAAGTTGATTTTAAAAAGATTTATGTATTTGAAAGGCAGAGAGAATTTTTTTCAAGATTTTTTTAAATTGGAAAGTCAGATTTACAGAGAAAAGGAGGCAGCGAGAAAATCCTTCCATCTGCTCTCCAAATGGGCACCACAGCCAGAACTGAGCTCATCTGAAGCCAGGAGTCAGGAGCTTCTTCCAGGTCTCCCACGTGGGTGTAGGGTCCCAAGGCTTTGGGCTCTACTTGATTGCTTTCCCAGGCTACAAAAAGGCGGTTGGAAGGCAGATGGAGCAGCCAGGACACAAACTGGTACCCATATGGGATCCTGGTGTATCCAAGGTGGGGACTTCAACCACTAGGCTACCATGCTGGGTCCTAGGAGAGATTTTCTATCCCGATTCACTCCTCAAATACTCGAGTGCTGGCCCTTGAGCTATTTCAAAGCCAGGATCCTGGAATTCCATCTAGGTCTCCAATGTGTGGGTGGCAGGAGACCAGGTAAGTCCTTGGAACATTATCTTGGCACTTTAACAGGAAGCTTTATATGAAGCATGGAATAGCAGGGCATGGACTCCAGTGTGGAACATGGGCAGGCAAAACAGCTGCTTAACCTGATGTGTCACAATGTCTGCCCTGGATTTTCCATGTGTTTGTTTTCGCTTTAGTTTTATAAGGATGCTGCAAATATTGCATGGGGTGTAGTTGACTAAAAAATGTCACTTATCTGAAATTCAAGGAGCAGTGAAGATTCTACCACTTACCCGGCAGGCCTACCCCTGCTTTCTCCCTTCTAGTCAGCTGGACTTTTTGGCGTAAGCTGCCTGCTAACCTGCCTGTATCCAAATGAGGCTGCCCTGGGGAAGCAGCCTGAGACCAGCTCCTCTGTCTCAAAGGGTAGGGCCCTGGGATGCTGCCCACTCGGCCACCCACTGTAGCCACAGGACTGAATGTTAGGTGCTAGGTCACAAAAGTCTCCCAGCTGGACCTAGGCCTGTTTCCCCAAGGGCATCACAGAACCAGTGCAGCCCCAGGATCCCAGGCCGTGCCTGTCGTAGGAGGGGCCCCCCAAGGGGTGCTGGTGCTGGAGACTGTGTGGGAGTGATGTTATCTGGAACACCTGGACCAAGCAGGCCTCTAAAGGACAAAACATTCAGGCGCCGCCCCAGGCCTGCGCCTAGGTGCGATATTATTTGTGGGTTTTTTGACAGACGTCTAAATTATACATTGAGTTTTCCACATGACCGAACACCACGTCCCTTCCTTTGATGATCGTTTTCAAAAGGGACGTTAAAAAAAGAATCTTTCGATGGCTCACACTGAACCCTGAAACCACATGGAGCGTGGAGCTAAAAATAAAAGGGGGTGAAGCCGGGTTCCTGGGACAGCGGGGACAGAGGGATCCAGGCCTAGCTCAGCCCGGAGTGGGGGGCAGGGGATGGCGCTGCCGTTGCCTCTCCAGGCCAGGCCGGATAAGGAGCGGCCCGCAGCGAGGGTGGGGCGCAGAAGAGCACAAAAATAGCCGCCACCTTAGTCCCGGGGAGAAGACAGAAACTGGTCCAAAACCCGGGAGTGAGCGACGCGGGGCTGGAGGAAGGCCCGGGCGGGGACCCCGCGCTCACCCTGGTTGTTGCGGACTTAACTCCGCGCGCTGCTCTCTGCCGGCAGGATCGGCAGCTCTCAGCTGTGCAACGACATGTTCCCCCGCTCAGCCCACATCAATGACACTCTTGTTTCCATGGCAACCAAGGGAGAGTGAAGGGGAAAGGGTGCATTGCACTGGTCGTGGAGTACCCAGCCAAAAGCGGCCGCACAGGGCGGGCCCAGAGCGCAGCGGCGGCGGCTGCAGAGGAGGGGGCTGGAGTTTTCCCACAAGGGCAGCTCGTTCCCAGCGCGTCCGCCCAAGGCTCTGCCTGCCCTCTGCACCCCGCCCCCCTCTCCCCTGCACAACCAGACGCCCCCAGGGCGGACAGACGGGAAGAGGGCAGAAGCGGGGGAGGGGGTGTCTCCTGTTTCCAGCTTCAAATTCTGGCTGCTGGTCTTGGCTACATGGGGCAAGGAGGGGGTGCTGGGAGAGCAAAGGGGACTTTGCAAGCGTTTTGTTTTTACAAATGGGAGCTTTCCAATGCTGCCACGGAGTTCCTCAGAGTCCCTCAGGGCTCCAAGGGAACATGAAAGTGTGTGACAGCCCCCATGACTCTGGAGTCCTGCGCTGGAAAGCCGAGGTGCCCAGGGACAGAGGCAGTTAGCAGAGGTGTGTGTGGGGGGCGGTGGCCTGGGGACTGGGCCTTCGCTGCCTCTTGAGAGGCTGGTGGTGTGAGCCCTGTGCACGCTTTCCCTACCCTGCCCCCTTCCCAGTCCCACCAGTCGAGGGGTTCCACCTTGTGGGGTTGTTGAACTGCCTGAATTCCCAAAGAAGGCATCCCTGAGTTCAGATGGCACCCTGGTCACTCTCTGGACAGAACAAGCCATTTCCAAGCTGGGAAGCCACGTGCCCAGGCTGGGAATAGGAGCTTCGCTGTTATTCAAGCAGAGAGCAGCTTTCAGGGAGCCAGATCACCCTCTTTTCTGGGCCGATCAAGGAGCAGCCAATGAAATAGTTAAAAATTAAAAAGCCCTCTCCTTCTTTTGTTTTTGCAAGTCCTGGCAGGTCTGTCCACAGCCACCCCAGGGGCACCTTTTCCCAGCTGGCTGTGTTAATGACTTTTACTCAGCTCAGTCTCTGGGCCAGAAAAAGCTAGGGGGGTGGTGGGGAGTAGTGGTGCTGGGGAGATGGCTGAGTGGGTCTTTGGGTTGGGTGGGTGTGGAATCCACCAGGCACTGGCTGGTCTTAGTCATTCTCTGAAACCCCCTGAGCTCAGGCACCAGGGCAGTTTAATTCGGGAACTGGACGTGGTGCTGACCTACTGTAGCCGTGGATTTCTTTCTCAGGGCTTAGGAAAACAAGCTTTTTCTGGAATGTGGGGTGGGAGGAAGCTTCAGCTGGTCCCCCTCCGGTCCATCCCCTGGAGGACACACTTCCCCTCACTCCTCAAAGGAAGCTGGGTGTGACCTGGTCACCCCAGCCTATCTGCCCAGCCCACGAGCATCCCGCACCAGCTGGTCCCCAGCACTGTAAAAATTGATCTCTTGTAAAAATCGATCTGCCAGGCTTTTCTCAGCGGAGCAGGTTCATGGCAAAGCTCCATTTATTTTTAAAATCTGATAGCAGCGGCCCTATTGTGATCATTTAAACATGGGATTCTTTGAGCTTTAGAAATCTCTTCTATAGGCCGCCTCGGAGAAGCCAGCTAATCTGAGTTGGCTGTCCCTGCTCCGCTGAGCCGGAGAAAGCCTTGCACACCAGCCCAGACCCTGCCGTGTGAGGGCTTTTTAAGGACCTTGTAATTTTTCTGGAATTAAAACCTCCCACCTCTCCTGACATTCCAGATGTCATTACAGTCAGAAGTCGTAAGAATTTGCTTTCCCCGTGTGGCTGGCAGAGGGGGCTGGGAAAGGGGTACGCGTTGACTTGTTTGCAAGAAGGGATTTCCGCCCCCTCCTCCCACCTTGTCCAAGGGGTGAGGATCACACAGTCTCCTACCTGCTCGCCCTCGCCCCTCCCCCACCGGCTGCTTCCGGCAGCACCGACTGGGGCGTCCTGGAGCAGTACCAGCCCAGGAAGCTTCGGTTTTCTAGACCATGGAGGGAATGTCTAGGGCAGGCCAGGAATACAGGAAGTCATCAGAAGCGGCTGTTTCCCCGTTTTCTTTTTTCTTCTTCCTTCCCTTTTTTTTTAAACAAACAAAAAAACAAGAGTCCACTGGAATTGTCTAAACTGCAATGCAATCTCTCACTCATTTAAAAGATCTCATTTGCTAATCATGTGCTCTGAGACACTTAATACTATTTCAATTATGCAGAGGAAATAATATAATTCCTTTATTTGAAAAATGATACTGAACCTCAGAGATTAGTTAAACCTACTGCTGGGACGGGCATTCTTTTCGAGCTGTGTTGTTGTTCCCTCTCTTCAAACAGCTGTAGCTGCACACAGATGGAAAAACATTTGGTCAGAAAGCAGCAAATCAGTGTTTTTCAGGACTGAATCCGGCTCCCGCAGCTCCTGCGCCTCCATTGGTCTCGATTTTATTTCTTCTTGGCGTTGACATTTTTGCACACCCAGTTCATGCCATCCTTGGAGGGAAATGGGCAGAGAAAGGCTGTGTTAGTTGCAGGAAAAGCAAGTGGGATCCAGCCTGGGATGGGGGGGTGGCACCCGGGGTCCTCCCTCTCAGATCAGCTGCTCCAGTTACTTTGCAGGCCTCAGGGGTCCACATGCCTGACCAGGGACAAAGACCTGGTGTGGGGGGGGGTGCCCGGCCTGGTCTGAATCTTCAGCCACTTCTGGCTTTCTCTGTAGGTGGACTTTTGTCAGGTGTTATGCTTGGTAAGCAGCACCCCTCTGCAGCCCCAGCATGTGTGTGGCACACTTGGGATAAATTTTCTTTTTGGAGAAACAAACTGTGTGCATCGTGCATGTTCCTGGACACACAGTGGGGTAATGTGCATCTCTGGTCCGGCAGCACTACTGATAGCTTTAAAAGGGCCTGCCTGGGGCTCAGTAGCGTGGCCTAGTGGCTAAGGTCCTTGCCTTGATCCCATATGGCTGCTGGTTCTAATCCTGGCAGCTCCACTTCCTCTCTGTCTCTCCTCCTCTCAGTATATCTTTGTAATAAAAATAAAATAAATCTTTAAAAAAAAAAAGGGCCTGCCTGACAGCTACCAGGCAGAGGGACTGGGAGAAGGTTCCCTTAAAGGCACAATGACCTTGAAAGTGTCCTCTCTTAGAAGACTGGAGAGGGAAGAAGTACAAAGCACACAACGCTGACAGCCACCTGGCAGGCAGCACGTTTCTTTGCAGGGGCCAGGCCTGTCTCAGACACGGCTTTCTTTTTCATGCCCCTCTGGTGCCATATCTGGGATGCTCCCCAGGGCCCCGGAGCCTCCCTGACCTCTGGGGGCTGTGCGGAGTGCCCCCAGAAGCCCAGCACAGAATGCAGACCTAGCGACTCCTTTTCCTTGCCTTGGAGTTCTGCACACTGGAGGATTGGGCACCCGTTGAGGCCCATACTAACTGTGGTTGTGGGTCTGCCTGCTGCACCCAAACAGCTGAGATGGCTTACAGTAATAAAGATCAGCTGACACCCTCAGCCGCTGGGGATATTAATCCCACAAACAATGCGGCCCTGCAGAACCAGCAGCTGGCACCTGAGTTCACGCCGCTGGAAGCCTCACCAGTTGCCACCAGCGTTCTTGGCTGGGGAAATCAGAGAACCCAATGCGATCCCAGGGCCACCCTCACCGCCTCTGCCAAGCTCAGGGCCCCAAGCCGGTGTGAGGGCAGATACCTGGTGGCAGTGGGGGCAGGGGAGCTGGGTGTCCAGGTGAGCTGAGGGGGGAACCCCACAAGTCTCTGCTGTTATAATTGGGTCAGCACTGTACTCGTAAGAGCCAAGGCCAATTTTAAGACCATTTTATGAAAAGGATTAATTTAAGGAGAAGCATGTTTAATTTTAGTAGCTAATTGGTTTCCAGGAAAAAAAAAATCACCTGCTAGTAGACAAAAAGATTTTACAAATAAAAGAGGACTGAATAAGATAAGCATCTTCTTTGCTGTGCAGCTGGACAGCTCAGCACTTGGGTTCTGCTTCCCGGCTTCAGGAACCCGCACCCACCCTCCAAGGGGCAGCCCCCGCCCTCTCTCTGGCTATTTCATCAGACTGTCTTCTCCTGGGGAGAAAGCAAGAACAGTGTCCTCACAGCATGTGGGCACCTGTCTCTTTCCTTCTTCTATGGCTGATTAGGGAGGGATGTTATACTGGATGAAAGTGAACACCAATGCAGGCAAGGAAATAGGGAAAATATTTACTCAGCTGCAGGAACCCAAGGCAGAGGGGCAGTTTCTCCCTGGGTATCTGGTATGGAGGCAGAGTAGGGCTTCAGGGCAGAGTCCTGCTGAGGGGCAGCAGTGTCTGGCCTGGTCACCCCTCACAGTCCTGCCAACAGAGGATACTCAAACTAGCACCCACCAGCTCAACCTCAGCTCCTTGGCAGGCTGGATGGGGAGCCGTACTGGGAATGGGGACACAGCCCTGGGCTGCGCCAGCTCTGACCTAATGCATCTGGTGTGGAGGGGAGGGACGGCTAGAGGGTCACACCTCTCTCATTGTGAGCTGGAGGTGGGAGGTTCAGGCAGGCGGAAGGCAGCAGGACCTGGTGACCAGGGCCTTGTATATCAAAACCAGACAGGCTCCTGCAGGCTGCTCCCCATTCCAACTCTGACCCGGGAGGGAAAGACCCGAGGGGAAGGCCTGTTCAAACCCGCTCCAAATTCTATTCATAGAAATTCAGCCTGACTGGCCCACAGTCAACCCAATGGCATCTTTTACAACAATCCTTCCTACAGCACTGTGAAGTAGCTATTATTTCCATGTTACAGACATGGGAATGAAGGCACATAATGGTGTGTGGCCTGGGTAGGCCACCAGGCTGTGCTGTCAAACCCCTGTGTCAGTGTTCTGACACCTTGGTCATTGTGTGGACACACACACACACACACACGCACACACACACAGGCCATGGATAGGAAACATTCCACCTCCAACCACAAGGGGAGCCGAGACTCCACCTCACCAGGGGAGGGAGCAGTACCACTTTACTTTCTTCTAACTTTCATAATTTTCAATGTTTCATTGCCTCCTTTTATTAAAAAATATTTATTTTATTTGCTTGAAGAGAGAGAGCGAGAGAGTTAGAGCCCCTATCCACTAGTTACTTTCCAAATGCCTGAAGTTAGCAGCCAGGAACTCCACCCTGGTCTCCCATGTGATGGTAGGGACCTGACCCATCACCTGTTGCTTCCCAGGAAACTGGAGTGGGAGTGGAACCCAGTCACTGTGACATGGAAACTGCATGTGCCAAGCATGCATCCTCATGCTATGCCTAAGGCCTGTCCCCAGTCCCTCATAAGCAGCGCCCAGCCTCATAGCCACAGCACTGCCACACAGTCCTGAAGGGGCCAGAGGTTGTTTCTGGCCAGCAGCTCTCAAGCATCCTAGGCTGCTGGCCATCCATACACGTGGAAGCCTGGTGACCTGGCCGTCCATGCACAGGCCTGGCCTGGTAACTCTCCCTGCAGCCCACTCCCTTCAGGGTCAGGTGCAGCAGGGGGCGGGGCTCTCTAGCTCACAGCCCTCCTTGTCATCTGGTTTCTTCAGCACACAGACTCGCCAAGGAGGTGGCTTCCTTGCAGTAGGTTACTGCCCTGCCTCTAGACAAGGAAATGAACTCAGAGGTTTGTTTAACGGTTGAACTTTTGTTGTTTAAAACTGGTTTGACCAATTTTCTGCACATCTGATCCTCACTGGCGGAACCACAATCCTATGGTGCCAGTAGTCCCCACCCTGTTCCTCCAAGGCACCTCCCCGCCCCATCTCGCCGACACTGAATTTTGAAGCGATTAGCTTCTGCTCATAACAAACACCAAAAAGACACACTGACGCTCCAATACTGAGTTTTGTTTGGCCTTGTGCAGCACAAATAGATTGCATCAGGTCATAACATTCTCCCTCACTCTCACCACTGGGGAAGACAGCAGGCTGCCCTGACCCGAGGGGTAGAAACCAGTTTCTCCCAGAGCCCCACGTGGGAGGAGTGGGCCCTGGCTGAACTGCCCTCCTCCTCCGATTTCTCTTTTTTAAGATTCATTAATTTTTATTAGAAAGGCTTATTTACAGAGAGAAGGAGAGACAGAAAGATCTTCAATCTGTTGATTCACTCTCCAAATGGCTGCAATGGCTAGAGCTGAGCTGATCTGAAGCCAGGAGCCAAGAGCTTCCTCCACGTTTCTCACATGGGTGCAGGGTCTCAAGGCTTTGGGCTGTCCTCGACTGCTTTCCCAGGCCACAAGCTGGGAGCTGGATAGGAAGTGGGGCTGCAGGGACTTGAACTGGCACCATATGGGATGCTGGCCTGTGCAAGGAGAGGAGTTTAACCACCAGGCTATCGCACTGGGCCCATGAACTGCTCTTCTTAATTTGACCTCTATCCTGTGCATCCACTACTAGAAGCAGGTAGTGGCCATGCTTCTCAAGAGGGCTTTTATTTTAAAGCCACATAGCCCCTTCATGTGTTGCTCAGAGACCGTTGCTGAGCATGGTAGTCCCTGACCTCCAGGGTCAAAGTAGCAGCTGGATTTGGGCCCAGCGTGATAGCGTAGTGGTTAAAGTCCTTGCCTTGCACACCCAGGATCCCATATAGTTGCCAGTTCTAATCCTGGCAGCCCTGCTTCCCATCCAGCTCCCTGCTTGTGGCCTGGGAAAGCAGTTGAGGATAGCCCAAAGTCTTGGGACCCTGTACCCATGTGAGAGACCTGGAAGAGCTCCTGGATCCTGGCTTCTGATTGGCACAGCTCCAGCTGTTGCGGTCACTTGGGGAGCAAACCATCGGACGGAAGATCTTCCTCTCTGTCTCTTCTCCTCCCTGTATATCCGCCTTTCAATAAAAATAAATAAATCTTAAAAAAAAAAAGTTCCCAGGGTCACAATTTGCTTCTGTCATTAAAGTTATTATTATTTTTTTTTTTTTAAAAGAGCAGCTGGATGGGGAACACTAAACACATGGCTTGCTCTGAACATCTTTTAGGTGACACAGGGCACAACAGCCGACTGGGAGCCAAATCCTATGTTCTGAGCTTGCTTTCTTATTCCCAGTAAGGTTTGAAAATGTAAAAATGAACCAGAGCGTGACCCACAAGTGAGCAATCCCATGGACACCTGTAGCCAGTAAGATGTGCAAGTGGCATTTAAAAAATACACTGGGAGTCTACTGGTATATTCGGGCAAAGCACTGAGACGGAGGTGAAAGCAGCCAAGTCAAGGGGCTGGCTCAGCGACTGCCTAGTGCAAGCTGTCAGACTGACCTGCAGATGCCGCCCTCATGTGCAGAGCACAGATGGCTTTCCCATGGAAGGGAGGCAGCTCCATGACTGGGAAGACAGGGCATGCGGGATGGATGGAAGCAGAAAAGGTAGCATGATGTGAACTGGAGAGCAACAACCAGCGCTCATTCTGCCAGTTCAAAGCCACAGGGGCAGGCTGCTCTCCAAAGTGACTAGGGCTAGGGGTCAGGTTCAACCTGTATTGCAGGGCAGACACACTGGTACAGCAGCTTTAAGCTGCTGTCTGCAGTATCAACATGCTGGCAGCCCATGTGAATACCAGCTGGAGTCCTAGTTGCTCCATTTCTGATCCTGCTCCCTGCTAATGCACCCGAGAAGGCAGTGGAGGATAGCCCAAGTGGTTTGTCACCTGCACCCACACGGGAGTCCCGAGTAAGCTCCAGGTTCCTGGCTTCAGCCTGGCCTTGCCCCGATTTGTGTGCTCATTTGGCGAGTGAACCAGTAAAAAAAGAACTCTGTCTCTGTCTCTTTTCCCCAAATAAATTAAAGCAGAACATCTAAAATTACAATAACCAGTGGGGCTGAGGTTTGAGTTCAGAGCCGCATCTGCAGGTGAAGGAAGAAGGGTCTCCCTACTCCTTCCTGGGCCTCTAAACCAGGTCCTCTGTCCACTGTCCCCTTGACACTCAGGGCAGAGAAGAGAGCCAGGGGCCCAGGGCTAACGCCCCCTGCACCAAGCAGGAACACCAGGTTCAGTGCACCAAGGGAGCGGCTGCCGTGGCTGTCCGGATAGCTTCAGGCGGTTTCTGTCCCACGTATCTTCCTCCACTTAACATAATTAGGACTGTGCCCTCCCCCGTGCCGTGGGCCTCCCGGGAGCTGGACCTGGCCAGCCCAACACCGTCAGCTTCCTGTGCCCTTTCTGTCCTCTCTGTCCTGACAGTTCTCCAGGAAACTTGTGTGGCTGGCCTCCCAGGCCTCGCCAGTTGGAGGTTGCGGGGAGCTGTGTGGTAGTGCCCCTGAAGCCAGGCAATGTGGCCTCGCACAGGCAGGGCTGTGGAAACACACAGGGTGAACCCCACAAAGGCTCGCCCGGGGAACACCAGGTGGAGCAGACCTGGAAACGCACCCTGCACTCCACTCACTGCCAGACACGAACCCCCGGAATCTCAAAGCCCCCTGCTTGAGGAGTGACACATCCACCCTGGTTGGCCCACACTGGGTGGGTTCACCTTCAGCAGACCTGTGTCTTCACCCTGCCCTGCCAACAGAAACAAGTGCTTTCTCTTTTTAAATCTTGGTACATTCACTTTCAGGGCCGTTGGCACTGTGGTGCTGCACATTATCTGTCCAACCTATTTAGCATCTTATCATTTTGATAATTTTGCCTATCATGGGCCAGATTCAGAGGGGTGGGGTAGTTAGTTGGGGAGAGGGGAGTAAAGTAGGAATTCGGGGAATCCCAGAAATTATGTTTATTATTATTACACAACACTCTTGTGTGGCCATGAACTCCAAGCAATCAGATTTTAGATTTTTTTCCTAGTGAAGTCTCTGAGTTTTAGGAAACCTTTCAAGCCTTAATTAACAGGAAACATTAAAGGCCTGCACTTGAACTAAGCAGTTCTGGAAAGGAATGCAACATAAGTGACTTTTTTTCAGGTGCAGATCAAGACACTGGCCGAGTGGGCCAGAGCCCAGTCACAGGAATGTCTTGTTGGGACAGGCACAGCCCTCAAGGGCCTGAGTGTGCAAAGCATTTCCTTGGGAAAGCTGTGTGACCTTTCTCTCGTCCCCAAAGGTTACCATTAAAGGACAACAGACAGTAGATTCTCTTTGTAATTAACATTTTTATTAAATAACCCATTTCAAATAATGGTTAAATTCTCTAAATTTATATCATTCTATTAACCATAATCTAATCTCATTAACCTTGAAATCCCAGTCTTAACTACCCAATTCTGTACACCATGGTACTATCTACTAAACTAATTAAGTGACCTTCAAACTATTTCTCCTCTACAGAAAATCTTTTTCTTTTCCTTATGGTTCTTTGATGGGTTTCTTTTCCTGTCACTTCTCTGGGCCTGGCAGTCCACAGCCCCTGCTCCAAGGGGTGTCTTACCCGCCTCCACCTCATAGAATCCCCTCAGTTTAGTCAATCCAGCTTCTTGTACGGCCCTTGGTGGCTTCCCCCTCCCTGGATGTCATGAGAAGCTCAGTCAGTACTTGCGTCTCCCTTCAGGTGGGCTGGTGGGTACGTGTGGCCCCTGGGGAGCAGCGCCCTTGACTTTTATCACCACTTTTCCCCTATTGGTTCTAGATCCTTCAGCCCAGCCTTGTCTTTCCCATCCCTCAGGCTCCTGAGGATACAAGATCCTCACTTTTAACTGCAGCTCAGTCTTTTCTTTCCTTTCAATGTCTTGGCCAAGTGGGAAGGGGGTGGGGACGGGGTGGACTCCCACTTTCTTCTGTTTTTTTTCCCTTGGCTCTGCCTCACTACCCCAGCCTCGAGGTGTTCTCCACTTTCTGCGCCTGCCCTATGGACCCTCTGAAGGGTCCAGGCCGCCCACAGCCTTTCCACTGACACGGGACACTGACATTGTCTCCTCCCTACCTCGCCTTGGTCACTGACCCCACATCTCAGGAACACGGCGCCGAGGGTCAAGCTTTTCAGAAAGTGAGACAGCTGGAGACAGCGAGGGGAGTCACGGGGTGCCCCTCCAACCCTCCAGCCCAGGGGCTGTGTGCGAAGCAGGAAAGCCAGCTAACTTTAATCCTGACAGAACAATTGTAAGTGCAAAGGCAACACTTTCTAGAACATAGCTACTCATGGGGGTTAGTTCGCATGTGGAGTGGACCGGCGGAGAGGAAAGACATTTTGACTTTAAATGCTTCTATCTAGTTAATGGGGAGGAGCTACTACTTTTATAAGCAGAATCTAGGAAGGAAGGAAATAAAGACTTACAATAACAAAACTTCCCCAAAACTAAACCTCAGAGACCCACGGGCCTCCCAGTCTCTTGTGGCCGTGCAGCCCTGGGCCTGGGCAGCTGTTGGAGGTGCCCACCATGCCCCGACCCACTGAGGGCTGCTGAGAGGGTGATGGGCAGCGCTCAACGCACACAGGTGGCCCGGGCTGTTGTGGCCACGGAAGGGAAACCAGGATGCCAACCTCAAGGAAGTAATTATTTGCCTGAGGCAAAAGTGGTGAGGCCACTTTAAGACATTTTAAGAGCGACGCCCGCCATGAGAAGGGAGGCGGAAACAGGCTGACGGACCCGGAACTAGAATCCAATCTCAGCTTGACGTCCTCATCCGCCAGGCTCAGACAGGAGCAGGCCGGCCATGCCATTGGCGCCACCGGCCGAATGTTCTCAGGTGAGGCCCGGTGGCTCAGACCCACCCTTCCCACTGCACTGGGGACCCTCTCTGGCGGCATAAGCAAGGTTGGTGCGGAGAGTGAAGCAGGCCTGGGGTGGGAATGGGGTGGGTTGTGGACTGGTGGCCCGGAGCTGAACCTGCTCATCGTTCTTGGAAAAGCTTGGAATAACCGTTTTCTGCTCCAAATGAATATTATGTGAGGGGCTCCTCCATGCCTTCACCCACCTCCCCCTGAGGGAAAGCAGTGGCTAGAAACAGACACCGACCCAGAGGGCAGAGCAGGAGACCAAACAAACTCGCTTGGGGGTGCAGTGGAAGCCTGGCTTGTACCTTGCGTAATTCGTGATGGTCTCGCCACCGCCAGTGCATCCTAAACCCCAACCCAATCATCAAAGAATCTTAGGGTAAGAAGTAACCTTCAGCGCTCCCTGCTCTGGCCTCCTCCCCAGTGGGGTGGCGCCTCACCTGCATGGGGTGGTTCCCCAGTGGCTTTGTTGGGGCACTTCATGGTACCTGACTGGTTGCTAAGCAGAAAAGAGCCAGATTGCCTCCCCACATCCTGCAGCAGGCCATCTGTCAATCAAAGGCTGTCTCATATCATTCCTACCCAGATGCCCCAGGTGAGCCGGCCCTCCAGTGCGCTCACCTGAATGCCCTCTCCTGTGAGAGCAGAGCAGGACTGGATCTGCCAGACTCGGTCACGGATGGTGTGCAGGTTCAGGCCTTCTGCAATTTCAGAGGCTGGGGCCGCCGTCAGCAGGTCCTGCTTGTTAGCGAAGATGAGAACCGGCACACAACTTAGCTTTTCTTCTTCCAGTAATTCAGCGAGTTCCTGTGTCATTGCGGTGGTGGGAGGGAGGAACGGGACAGGAAGACATCTGTGATACCAACCAAGCACTTCTGATCAGAGATGACAAGTGGTTACAATATCAACTAGCAACCTTCAGGAGCAGGGCCTCTCAGGCTGGAACTTCGGGACGAATCCCCTTGGCAGATTCCTTGTGTCCAATTCAGAAGGGAGCTGGGGCTGGGGGTGGGGTGTGTGTCTGAGCCAGGACTCGGCAATCTGCATTTCTGACAAACTCTTGGGTGATTCTGCTATAGGTGGTCCATAGGTCCCACTCTGAGCAACAAGTTCAGGGGAGCATCTAACTAGCAGTTAGAGATTTTAAATTTACTCAAGGCTATTATATGCAAAATATATTTAATACACATATACGTGTATGCATGTGTATTGATAAAAATTAAAAATGGCAGTTGCTTTTGGGATGATAATTCCACTTCATCTCTCTCTAATACATGCATCCGTGTGCATTCCATTTCAGTAGACTACATCCTAAAACAAGTCACTAGTCTAACTGACCAGGTCTCTGATCACACACACACATGCATGTATATTTTTTCTTTTGAGAGGGAGGAAGAGCCTCCATTTACTTATTCACTCCCCAGATACCTACAAAGGCGGGAACTAGGCCAGGCTGATGATGGGAACTGGAAAATCAGTGTGGATCTCCCACATGGGTGGCAGGAACCCAACTACCAGAACCATCATCACAGCTGCCCAGGGTGTGCCTCAGTGGGGAGCTAGAGCCAGGCACTGCCATGGGATCTAAGCCTACATCACCCTCACTTCTACCAGTGATCTACCCTGGGTAAGATGGCTGTGCCCGTTACTCCTTTCCAAGACTGTACACAAATCACACCGTGAAATCATGTTGATGTGCACCCTGCACTGGAAACCCTATTGGGATGTAGGGTGGATTTTACCTCTGACAAATAAGAGGGATTTAGCTTGGCTGATAAATTTCTCTCTTTTTTTAAATCTTTTTTTTTTTTTAAGATTTATTCATTTTATTACAGCCAGATATACACAGAGGAGGAGAGACAGAGAGGAAGATCTTCCGTCTGATGATTCACTCCCCAAGAGGCTGCAACGGTCAGTGCTGCGCTGATCTGAAGCCGGGAACCTGGAACCTCTTCCTGGTCTCCCACGTGGGTGCAGTGTCCCAATGCATTGGGTCGTCCTCAACTGCTTTCCCAGGCCACAAGCAAGGAGCTGGATGGGAAGTGGAACTGCCAGGATTAGAACCGGCGCCCATATGGGATCCCGGGGCTTTCAAGGCAAGGACTTTAGCCGTTAGGCCACGCCGCCGGGCCCTTTAATCTTTTTTTTAAATTATTAATTACATTGCATTATGTGACACAGTTTTATAGGTATCTTTTCTTTTTTTAAATATATTTTTTATTTTGAATTTTGAATTATGTGGTACAATTTTGTATAGGCTGGGACTCCCCCCAAATTCCTACCCCCCTTGGCTGGTACATTTCTTCCCATCCTTTCAAATGTGTCTGAGTTACCTCTGGATAAGTTAAGTGGGTACTGGGAAATTCATGGGAAGAAACTGGAAGAAGAGTTTTAGGGTACTAAGTTCCAGTTGCTTAAATATCATGTACTCAATTTGATTAAAAGGGTATAATCATAAACTATTTTTGTTAGGATTTATTTATTTTTATTGCAAAGTTATACAGAGAGGAGAAGAGACAGAGAGAAAGATCTTCCGTCCAATGATTCACTCCCCAAGCAGTGGCAACATCAGGAGCTGAGCCAATCCAAAGCCAGGAGCCAGGAGCCTCTTCTGGGTCTCATACATGGGTACAGGGTCCCAAGGCTTTGGGCCATCCTCAACTGCTTTCCCAGGCCACAAGCAGGGAGCTGGATGGGAAGCGAGGTTTCCGGGATTAGAACCAGCGCCCATATGGAATCCCAGTGCATGCAAGGCGAGGACTTTAGCTGCTAGGCTATTTTACCAGGCTCAATCATAAAATATTTAAAGGACTCTAAATTGATTTCTTTTTAGAACACTGGTATTTTTGCCTGCTTATCTTGTTTGAACCATAAAGATTAAACAAACTAATACCTTTCACCCTCACACATTTACAAGATAGATTAATGAATACCCACTTATTTGGAAACAATTTTAACAGAAAAAAATTATTTACCTGACCCGTTTCTTCAAATCTTTTTCTATCTGCACTGTCGATTACATATATCTGTAAAAGAAAAGGAGGTTACTGCAGCAGGCTGACTTGGAAAAGAGCAGGGCAACTTCCATCATAGGCAGAGGGGATCTCCAGACGGCAGATTCCAGATTAGCACTGGTCCCCAAAAGTGACTAGCATAATTCACACTTTGTCATTGGAGGCAAAACAAAACAAAACAACAAATAAATGAATCAACTGATTGATTGAGTAAATGTGGTGTGCTGCCCACAAAGGGCCCCAAAGTCTAGGAAGTCAAGCATGATAAATCGGCTACATTTCACAGGCACCTGACAAGTCACTACGCATTTTTATTAGATTTCCTCTGTGAGTCCTCGTTACAACATTATGAGAGAGATTACAGTGCAGTCATTTTCCAAACATAGATCTAAGTTGAAAGAAGTTAAGAACAGTCCCAGGTTACATGTGGAACAAAACTGGGGTTTAGGTTCAAGTGCACCTGACAGTATGACACGGCTGCACTGACCCACGCTGCCATGCTGCTTTCCAGCTGCCACCTTGGAGAGGCTAGGCATTGGGGCACTTAGGATTCCATGTTCCCTGAACATTGTCACCCTGACAATGGACGGCATTAGCTATGAGCTGATTTCAAGGGCAGAAGCAGGAGACACTGTAATCACCTCCCTTTCCCACCTTCCCTGGTAGCTTGAAGGTCAAGATCAAATACTAGAAGGAGGAGGGTATGGGTTTTTCCAGAAGAGAAGTCTTGAGATCTGTGCTAAGTGGCAAATTTCAAGCTTTTCCCCATCCTTGAATTTTAGTTACTGAATAAACAACTTCCTATAACAAAGAGGGAAATAACATGAAAAAAAAATCACCAGCAGGTGCAGCATCTAAATACAACTATAGTAACAAAGTCCCTTTCCAATCCTCCTTTATAAGAAAATGAAAATAAGAAAACTATAGATATAATCTTATAGTTTTTATTTTGATTAAGATATATTAAGTGTTTTCCCAATTACTAACTAAAAATGATCAATTTTGTACTTTCTCTAGATTTTTAAATTGTTATTAATAGTCTAATAGAAATATTCAATAGGGATGCAACCTTTTTTTTGGATTTTGATGTTTTTATTGTTAGTTTCATCTGTTCAAAACAGTTTCTTTTTTTATATATATTTTTTATTGATTACTTTGCATTATGTGACACAGTTTTATAGGCACTGGGATTCCCCCCAACCCCCCCATAGTGGATTCCTCCACCTTGCTGCATTACCACAGTTCAAATTCAGTTGAGATTCTTTCATTGCAAGCATATACCAAGCATAAAGTCCAGCATCTTATTGTCCAGATAAGTTCAACGGTTTCTTGGGGAGACCATCTCTGGTCTGAAGGTAGAGCTAGCAGAGTATCATCCCAATCAATTAGAAGCCGCGACATTGCATCAGTAACAATTTATAACGTTTTGGAATTAGTTGACATGGTATTGAGTAACCAATATGTTAAAAGAGGAAAAAAAAATGCAAGTTCTGAACCACATCCTGTGACTTCTACATTGACATTTCAATTATTAGTTTATATACAACCGGGTGCTATACACCTTAAAATGGCTATAGATTTACTATTCAGCTGTCTCATATCTATTTTAATTTTAGTATTTAGCAGTTCATAGCGTTGAAGCATGATTTTGCTGAACCTGGCTGTTTTTTGGGTAGTCTAACTCTATAACTCTAACAAGACATATGTCAACAGTTTAGGTGAACAGTTTTAGGAGGGGTGCACAGAGAAATCTTCAATGCCCCAATGAGGAGTGACTAATCTTTGTGTCCCACCCAGTGAGTTATAAGTACATCCCCGCTGACCATTTCCTGTCTGTTTCTAAGCTTTCCTTGTTGTTCTCTGTCTATCTATTCTAGTTTGTTCTAGTTTGTTTGTTTTGAGGGGTTTCTGGAGCGATCCTGATGGTCATTACAAGAGAGGGTGGGGACCCAAAGTCGGAACCAGGCAAGGACAGAGAAAGCTCCTCTCCCTAGTCCCTAAGGAAGTTTACTGTTCTTCTGTTTCTGCAGACTGCTCAGTGCTCCTGGTTGTCGTTCCAATGCCCTTGGATCCTGCAAGGCAGAATTTGGGCTTCTTCGGGATGCAACCAGTTTTTAAAAGATTGATTTGCAAGGCAAAGTGAGAGGGAGAAAAGGGTACAGAGATATATATATATAGAGAGAGGAGAGAATATCTTCCATTAGCTGGTTCACTCTCCAAATGCTTACAACAGCAGGGGATAGGCCAGGCCAAAGCCAGGAGTGAGGAGCTCCACTCGAGTCTCCCACACGGGTGACAGGAACTCAAGTACCTGGGTCATCATCTGCTGCCTTGGAGGCTCTTCAGAGGGACACTGGTCTGGAAGCTCAGACTTGAGTCAAGCACTCTGGTATGGCATATGGGTGTCCCTGGTAGTCACTCAACCCAATACTATACAATGCCCATTCCAGAAACATTCTCTTTTTAAAAGATCATATTCGGTTAAACACAGAATTTGAGGCCTGGCACGATAGCGTAGTGGTTAAAGTCCTCGCCTTGCACGTGCCGGGATCCCATATGGGCGCTGGTTCTAATCCCTGTGGCCCCGCTTCCCATCCAGCTCCCTGCTTGTGGCCTGGGAAAGCAGTTGAGGATGGCCCAAAGCCTTGGGACCCTACACCTGCGTGGGAGACCCGGAGGAGCTCCTGGCTTCGGATTGGCTCAGCTCCAGCCATTGCGGTCACTTGGGGGGTGAATCATTGGATGGAAGATCTTCCTCTCTGTCTCCTCATTTCTGTATATCTGCCTTTCCAATAAAAATAAATAAATCTTTAAATATATATATGTATAAAATAAACACAGAATTTAAAAATCTTCACCTGTAATCATTATATATCTTAAATTATGTAAGTTGATATGCTATCAGGCATAGAAACATTTCTGTTTGCAAATCAAATTCTATGTTACACTGAAACCTGCTCTCTTATGGGAATTTTTTTTGAAAACTTATTATTTGAAAGGTAGAATTATATATGGAGAAGAGGTCTTCCATCTACTGGTTCACTCAACAAATGGCTGCAATGGCCAGGTGGAAGCCAGGAGCCAGGAGCTTCTTTCAGGTGTCCCACATAGGTGCATGGGTACAGAGGCCCAGGGACTTGGGCCATCTTCAGGTGCTTCCCAGGGTGTATTTTCTTTTTCTTTTCTTTTTTTTTTTAAGATTTATTTTCTTTTTATTGGAAAGTCAGATATAGAGAGGAGGAGAGACAGAAAGATCTTCCATCCGATGATTCACTCCCCAAGTGACCACAACGGCTGGTGCTACACTGATCCGAAGCCAGGAGCCAGGAACTTCCTCCAGGTCTCCTACGCGGGTGCAGGGTCCCAAGACTTTGGGCCGTCCTTGACTGCCTTCCCAGGCCACAAACAGGGATATATATTTTTATTGGAAAGTCAGATATACCAAGAGGAGGAGAGAAAGAGAAAGATTCCCTAGGTATATTTTCAGAATGCTGCATTAGAAGTGGAGAATCCAAGACAGAAACTGGTGCCCATAGGGCATGCCACTGCTGCAACCAGCTCTTAACCTGCTATGTGACAGCACCTATCCACCCCAAATTAAAATTTTGTTTGTATAATGCTTTGCATATAGAGTCATTAATGCTAAATATCACACTAAGAACTAAGGTCAACTTTTTTTTTGCCTCAATAATATCCTATGTTGTAATGCTTGGGTTCAAATCCAGTTCTGCTTTTGATTCCTGCTTCTTGCTAATGGGAATCCTGGGAGGCAACAAACTGCTGGCTCCAATTGGCTTGAGTCCCAGCCACATGGGAAACCCACATGGGTCTGATTCCGGCCTGCCCCAGGCCTGGCCACTGTGGGTACCTAAGTAGTGAACTGGCAGATGGGAGCTCTCTTGTTGTATCTATCTGCCGTTCAAATAATAAAATAAAACAAATTTACATTAAAATGATTTCAAGAATAAACTAATAAAAAATTCTGGTTTCTTGTCAGGAAGTATCAAAGATAGTTGGCATTTATTGGGATTCCGACTGATCTTAAGACAGAGCAGACCTTCAAAAATCAGGTCATAAAACCTAAAGGAAGGCCCAAGCCCTTGACCCTCAGAATGTTGCCTTAGGCAAAGCCAACTCACTTTTCTGTCAATCATTTTGAAATTCTTATTTGGTAATAGAAGGAAAAAGGATTTTCCTGCCGGAGTTCTGGCTACCCTGCCTCTGCTAAACTGCCGGCCGGGGTGGGCCGGGACTCTTTGTCTGTGGACTTACAGCTGCTCCTCTCCCTCCTGCTGCCACCTTTTGGTCATTTCATTCTTAAGTCCTTCTCTAACAGCCAGCAAGCAGGCAGCAGAGAGAGGGCAGACAGCTTGATCCAAAGCCTAGAGGGATATCCAAGTGTGGGGGTGACTAGCAGCCTTCCAGGATCTGTGCTCTGCTGAACACAAATGCAGCCATGCAGAGAACACAGGACCAGGCTTCTTTATTTTAGGGTTTGACAGTTATGTTACTTGATGTCCCACATTTTAGTTATGGGTCCGATGATGTCATTTTGTTTAAATTAGGCAAAGTTTAAATACAAAGCTGATAGTAGAGTTTAGTAACATGTAACATGAACAAACCTTGAAAAGCATTATTAACATTTAGTTTATTTGAAAAGTAGAGAGAGAGAGTGAGAGGAGGGGAGAAGGAGGAGGATGGGGGAAGGAGAGGAGAGGAGAGGGAGGAGGCAGGAGGGAAGAGAGAGAGAAGCCTCCCATCTTCTGGTTTACTCCCAAGTGCCCACATGGTTTGGGCTAGGGCTGGGCCAAAAGTCAAAGCTGGGAACAAGGGACTCAACTCAGGTCTCCCGTGTAGGTGAGGAGGAACCCAACTACTTGAGCTGCCAAGGATCTGCATTAGCAAGAAGCTGGAACCAGGAACATGTACAGGGACCTGAACCCAGGCCCGCTGATAGTATATGAAGGCATTGTAACTGTTCAGTGAAAAGCCCTCCCTTGGTGTGTTCTTAAAAAGATTTATTTAGTTTGGGTTTGGTGCAATAATTCAATTGGCTAATTCTCCCCCTTCAAGTACCATGGGGATGCTAGTTTGTGTCCCAGATGCTCCATTTCCAATCCAGCTCCCTGCTTGTGGCCTGGGGAAACAGTAGAGGATGCCCCAAAGCTTTGGGACCCTGCAACCACCTGGGAGACACAGAAGAGGTTCCTGGCTCTTGGCCTCAGATCAACTCAGCACCAGCCATTGTGGCCACTTGGGGAGTGAACCAGTGGATGGAAGATCTTTCTGTTTCTCCTTCTCTATAAATCTGCCTTTCCAATTATTTATTGTATTTCCATTTATTTATTTATTTGTATTGGAAAGGCAGATTTTACAGAGAGACAAGGAGAGACAGAGAGGTCTTGTATCCATTGGTTCACCTAAATGTCTTCAACACAGCTGGGCTGATCTGAAGCTGGGAACCAGGAGCTTTTTCTGGGACTCCCATGCAGGTGTAATGCTGCAAGACTCTGGGCCATCCTCTACTGCTTTCCCAGGCCATAAGCAGGGAACTGGATGGGAAGTGGAGCAGCTGGAGCTTAAACGGTGCCCTTAAAGGATGCTGGCACCAGAGGATGGCAGAGGATTAGCCTGATGTGCCACTGTGGCATGCCTCCCTTTTTAATTTATGAAAAGGCTTTTCTTACCTTCTGCTCTAAAGAGAAATGAAGACACATCATTTCTATACTTTAGGCTTTATTTCTTTGGCTCTCCTGCAGAATTAATCAAGCTAAAGTCGGATGGCCTCAGCATCATCTTCCGTAAGATGGCCTTTTCAAGACGTGGCCTTTTTTGATACCCCAGAGGGCCAAGTGATGCTCAAAGGCAGAAGCAGGGCAGCTTGGTCTGTGAGGGGTCAGTGGCAACAATCTTAGATTGCAGGGCCTTCAACGGCCCTTTCCCTGCTACTGAACTGGGCTGTGACAGTAAGAAAGCACCTGCAGAGCAGCAGAGCAGCCGCAAACACACAGACACGCTGTGCCTCCACACATATGGGAGCTGAGTCTCTTATAACTTGTGTGTTACAAAATAGTCTTTTCTTGCTTTTATTTTCAGCCATTCAGAATTGTAAAAACTGCTCTTAGCGCTCCGGCTGCAAGGGGAACTGAGGCAGCAAGATCAATGTCGGCTGGCCCCTGAGGCAGTCTTTACTGCACTACTCTAGTTGTAATTGAAAAGAGTTAACCTGGCAACTGCATGTTGTCAACTCTGAATCCCCGCTCTCATAGGTAGTGCAGAGTCTAGTTCGATAGGTCTTTTCCCACCAACAATGGGAGACTATTAAAAACAGCCAAATACAGTCCGTCAGCCACTGGGGCTCCATGCTGCTGCAACCCGGGCAGGCAGGGCCAACTGTCACCAGGACTCAGACTCTAATACAGGGACTCAGCTGCTTCCCCAAACTTGATTGATCTTGAATGGCACTGGAAAATAACGAAAGGCTGACTCTCAATGCAAGCCACTATCTCGTGTTTGTGTCTGCTGTTGCTGGCCAGAGCTTCTCTAGGCCTGCTCAGAGCCAATTCTGCCTGCATTGGTTGGTAATTCCTGGGCACTCTCAGCTAACAGGGCTATGGAGCCAAGGGTTCCGTTACGACCCCCTGCAGTCTGCTCTCAAGGTGTTGGAGCTCCGACAGCCCAGGCAGTTTCTGGAACCCCCCTATGGCACAGCCCTTATATTCCCTGTACGCTGCTTTCCGGGGAGGCCTTCCTGGTGCCTTAACCCTGCAGATGGAAATGTTATTTCCCTCAGCCCAATTGCTCCTCCCTCCCCACCATCACTCTTGATTAAAAAAAAAGGAATCTAGAGCTTTTAGTTTTGCATTTACAGAGTAATGGTACACACAGCATAGTTGAGTACACTCACCCTACTCTCTTTTTTTGTGATTAGTTCATTGATATTTCAATTTTAGTTCATATACAGAACCGGCTGCTATACCCCTTAAAATGGCTATAGGGTACCATTCAGCTGTCTCGTGTCTATTTTCATTTTAGTATTTAGCCGTTTATAGTGTTGAAACATAATTTTGCTGAACTTGGCGGATTTTAGGATATTCTAAACTGGCTTATAACTCTAACAAGACATTTGTCGGGCCCGGTGGCGTGGCCTAGTGGCTAAGGTTCTCACCGGGATCCCATATGGTCGCTGGTTCTAATCCCGGCAGCTCTACTTCCTCTCTATCTCTCCTCCTCTCTGTATATCTGACTTTGTAATAAAAATAAATCTTAAAAAAAAAAAAAAAACCAAGACATTTGTCGACAATTAAGGTGCAGAACAGTTTTAGGAGGGGCACTCACCCTACTCTTAACAACACCCCTCACCCATACCCCATATCCTCTAGTGACATTGTATTTTAGCATGGGATGTTTGTTACAGTGAGCCTATATTAACATATTAGGCTCAAAACAGTTTCAAACAAATATTTTCTGTTTGAGAGACATCCTCTGGTCCATCTCTTCAGATGGCTGTGACAACTGAGGGGTGGCAGTTCAGAGAGCTCGAGCCAAGTCTCTCACATGGGTCGTAGGGACCCCTTCCATTTTAACCATCAAAACTGCCTCCCAGGGTTTACTTAAGGAGGGAGGTAAAATCAAGAGCTGGGCTGGCACTGTGATGTAGTGGATAAGACCACTGCCTAGGATGCCAGCATCCTACAGGGGCATCCTACAGGCTGCTCCACTTCCGATCCAGCTCCCTGCTAATATAGTTAGGAAAAGCAGTGGAAGATGGTCCAAGTGTTTGAGCCCCTGCACTCACATGGGAGAACTGGATCAAGTTCGTGGCTCCCGGCTTCCACCTGGTCCAGCCCTGGCTGTTGTAGCCATGTGTGGAGTAATCCAGCAGATGGAAGATCTCTCTGTCACACCACTTCCTATATAACTCTGACTTTCAAATATATATATGAACCAACCAACCAAACAAACAAAAAAGCTAGAGCCAGGCATCAAATCCAGGTATTCCAATGTGGGACAAGGGCTTCCCAAGAGGCATCTTAACCATTAGGGCAAATGCCTACCATTAGAAGTTGTATAGTTGTGGGTCTTATGTTTATGTCTAAGACACATTTTCAACTGAGTTTTGTGAAAGGGGTACAGACTATATAATTATATTTATTTATTTATTTATTTATTTAATTTATTTTGCACATGGTGTCCCATTGTTCCAGCATCATTTGCTGATAGATTATTTTTTTAATTTATTTTTATTTTCTTTTTTGATAAAGATTCTTTTATTGAATTTTCTCACCCCTTTGTCAAAGATCTGTGGGCTATATTCATAAGGGTTTATTTGGGCTCTCAATTTTTTTTTTTAATGCTGTCTGTGGGTTTCTAAAGTTCTCTTTCCTTTTTGTCACCCATGTGTTGGTTACTCAGTGGAACTTTTTTTTTTTTTTTTTTTGATTGGAAAGGCAGATATACAGAGAGAAAAGACAGAGAGGAAGGTCTTCCGCCTGATGGTTTACTCCTCAAGTGGCCACAATGGCTAGAGCTGAGCCAATCCGAAGCCAGGAGCCTGGAGCCTCTTCCAGGTCTCCCATGCGGGTGCAGTGTTCCAAAGCTTTGGGCCGTCCTCGACTGCTTTCCCAGGCCACAAGCAGGGAGCTGGATGGGAAGCGGAGCTGCCGGGATTAGAATTGGCACCCATATGGGATCCCGGGGCGTTCAAGGTGAGGACTTTAGCTGTTAGGGCACCATGCCACCGGGCCAGAAGTTCCTATTTTTATGGTTTATGTTCCACTGGGGAGAAGACATAAAAATACCTAATGGGCTCCTGGCTTCAGATTGGCAGAGTGCCAGCCATTGCGGTCACTTGGGGAGTGAATCATCAGATGAAGATCTTCCTCTCTGTCTCTCCTCCTCTCTGTATATCTGCCTTTCTAATAAAAATAAATCTTAAAAAAAAAATACCTAATTAATAAAAATACGTATGGTGGAGCAGGTGTTGTGGTCACTGCTTGGGACAACAGAGCGCAGGAACTGAGAGCGGTTCCTCTGCTTTGGATTCAGCTTCCTGTGAATGCTCACCTGGGGAGGCAGCAGGGGATGGCTCATGACTGAGTCCTGCCGCCCCTGTGGGAGATGCAGTTGGAGCTCCCAGCTCCTAGGTTCAGCCTGGCCCAGCCCTGGCTGTTGCAGGCCTTTGGGGAGGGAGACAAGGGATGAAATCTTTCTCTCTCTTTGAAATGAATGAATGAATATAAGTTCAAAAAATTAAAAACATTAAGTCTGGTGGTCCTAGCAATTGACAGATCTGATGGAGGAAAAAAAAGAGTAAGGAAAAATTGTAGTGTCGGATGGGTTGAGACCATGTGTGTAAGTCTACAATACATGTCATAAATTAGAGGTCTCAGTGGAAAGGGAACATGCGTGCCAAGACGTGAAGGGGGTGAGGGAGTAGCCACAAGGCTGTACCCAAGAAGGAGGGAATCCAGCAGTAAATAGCAACAACTAGGGCCTGGCGCGATAGCGTAGTGGTTAAAGAAAACAGCAACAATGGAACCCTGAGCTGAGCTCAGGAATAGCAAGGAGGCTGGTGTGGCTGGAACCTAGCTAGGCAAGGTGCAGGGAAAGTCAGGGTGGGGAGGAGAAGGCAGGGGCCTGTCAGCCACATAGGAACCTTGGCTCTGATCCTGACATGTGAAGCTTATGTATATTTTCTCATCTTTATCTGAAAGGCAAAATGACAGAAACAGAGAAAAAACTGAGTTTTCTACCAGCTGGTTCATTTCCCAAATGCCTGCAACAGGCAAGGTGGAGGCAGGCTAATGTCAGGAGCTCAGAGTTCTGCTTGGGTCTCCCTTGTGATGTCTGGGACCCAAGTCCTTGAGCCATCACCTGTTGCCTCAGATGCACATTAACAGGAAGCTGGCATGGAGAGTGGAGCTGGGATTTGAACCCAGGCCTTTCCAAGTGCAGGTGTTGCAAGTGGCAGCTTCACTGTGGCGCCGAATGCTCACTTTGGGAAGGGATCGCAAAAATGGTGACAGGGTTGAGAAGAAACTTCAGGGAGCCAGGGGAGGAAAGTAGCCTGGTTCAGGGGATGCTGCGGTAATCAGGCATGGGAGAGGCGATGGAGGTGGGGAGGAATGGCAGGATCCAGAGTACCCTGAAGGTAGAACTGGCGGGATTTGCTGATGTGGGGAGGGATAGCAAAAGGAACCAAGGATGACTCTAGCATTTGCGGTGCTTGGGAGCAGCAGGTTGGGCAGAAGTGGGTGAAGACAGGTTTTGGAGCTGGTGATGCTGAGGGGTTTAGTGGCCGCTGAGAGGAAGTGTCCACTGGGGGCTAGCTGTGTCTGCGGGGAAGCTGAGAGGAGGGGTTCCAGCGGTTCAGGGATGGCACGGCCAGCTACACTAGCAAGCTGATAGGTGAAGCAAGGGGAGCAGGGAGACTCCGGGCTAAGCCACATGGGGGGCCTGCTGAGCCCGAAGGAGGAGGGGCCGTGAAGACAGGTGCTGGTAAGACTCCGGAGGAGATGAGAGGGCCAGAGTGGCAGAGAGAAGAGGCTTTTGTATTCGCTTTTCCTTCCTGAACTAGAGAAGCTCTGGGATGTGCACCTGTCGATAGCAACAATACAGAAGAGAGACACCCAGAGAGATAACATCTATTGTTGATGTGGCCAGGGTTGAGGCTGCCTCAGTTTACCACCTATGCCTATAACCGAAGTCCATGTTAGAGCTTCGTGAGTATAACATGCAATTTACTTCCCCATCTGTGTTTGTGAGTGCCCCCTTCCCCCACCTCCAGGCATGCTCATGTGAGGGTACAGGCCCAGGCAGGCTGGAGGGTGAGATTATGGGAGGAGGGCTGGGGAAAGAACCAAGAGCCGGGCCACTGGAGGAACACGGGGGTGGACCCTGGAGTCTCCGAGAGGCTTCTGTCGGCCTCGATCGAGAAAGCCATGGGGAGCTGTGAGCCAAAACCCCGGCCTCCACCCCCAGAAGCCGCATGAGTCAGGGAGACACCCCACGCCCCAGCTTCTGCTTCTGGACAGTTAGAATGCCGGGCAACTTCTTTCTGGTTCTGCCCCACACTCTTCCACCCTCCTGCTCTGTGCCTAGCTCCTGGCTCATTATTTACGATGGCTCAAGGGTGAGGGTAACCTTGTGGTCCGAAGTTCTGACGGCACGTGGTGCCTGTCCCCATGCCCTCTTTCCAGGGGGGAGCCCCATCAGGTGGACCTAGGCCTTCCCAGCCTGGCACTTTCTCTCTCGTCCTCTTGGGGACACACGTGTTATGTTGCCATCCTTGGAGTGACAAAGGCAGCAAAGTGCGCTTCTGCATTCCCTGTGCTGTTTATCACTGTGTGATTAATGAACACTTCCGTTCTCCACCTTGGGTGGGGGTGCAGTACTGCTGCTGGGTGACAGCACAGCATCAGCTCCAAGTCACAGGAGCCCCTCCGCATTCCTGCTGTGCGGCACCACCACCCCGCCCCACCCCTGCTGGATCCTTGTTGGTTCATGCTCGGGCAGTGTGACTGGCCACACCGACACATGGCCGAGGGCAATGTGCATGAGTGCCTCAGGCAGAGTACTTACGAGAATATCTGTATTTTCAAAGTAATTCCTCCAGTATGGTCTGATTTTCCTCTGGCCACCAATGTCCCACACATTCAGTTTAAAACCTTGTGACTGTACACTCTTGATGTTAAAACCCTAAAACAGATGGAGGCAAAACATCCAGTCTTAGTAAGCTTTCAGATGGCAATTCTGACATGCTACATTTCAGAGGGTTTTTTTTTTTTTTTTAAATTCTCAGATTTCTACCACACATGGTTACTATCAATACTGAAAATGGGTTACCAGGTCAGGTAAATCCTTGCCTTGCCTTGCATGTGCTGGGATCCTGTATGGGTGCCAGCCAGTTCATGTCCTGGTGGCCCCACTTCCCATCCAGCTCCCTGCTTGTGGCCTGGGAAAGCAGTGGAGGACGGCCCAAAGCCTTGGGATCCTGCACCCGCGTGGGAGACCTGGAAGGAACTCTTGGCTCCTGACTTCGAATTGTCTTGGCTCCAGTTGTTGCAGCCATTCAGGGAGCGAATGAGTGGATAAAAGATATTTGTCTCTCCTCTCTGTAAATCTGACTTTCCAATTAAAAAAGATCTTAAAAAAAAAAAAAGAAAAGATAACAGGTTACTGTGACAGGAGAGAAACAAACATACGTACATGCTTTTCCCCCAGACCAGAGGGCTGGGGCAACCCAGCATTTCCCATAAAGAGAGTGCTTCTCTGGTCGCTGAGGAAAGCTCACTATGGAATTAGTTCTGGTCATCAACTAATTGGCAGAGACCATAACTTCTGAGGCGTCCCCACCATGGTGAAGCGGAACCGAGCACACCACATGTGATGGATGGAAAAGAACAAATGGGAAGTTTCTAGAGAGGCAGGAACCACAAACCTGGAGAATTACATTCTTCAGGGGCAGCTCAAAATAAATACCTCCATCTGGATTCATCAGGGAAAGAGGGAGCCCAGCTGAGGACAGTGTGGGGGTGGCTGGGCTCCCCGCTGAGTTCCCAGCCCCCTGGAGAGGCAAGCAAGGCCCACTGGAGGGCATGGTCAGGCTCTGCAGCAAGGGCCTCAGACAGTGAGGGAAACTCAGTGACAAGACGGTCACCTGCACCTGTGATGAGCTCAAAGTGCTGGGAACTTTGTGGAAGGTGAGGGCCAGGCAGAGTTGCCAGCTGGGAGTTAGTGTGGAGACAGAAACAAATTAACAAGGCCACTGGGGGTTGGGAGAGAATGCATTTCATGAGCAAGAATTATAAGCAAAGCAAAACAGTCTTGCAAGAACAACACAGGGAAACAAGGAATGGAAAACTGTCAACCACGGGCTACCACAGAAGAGACATTTTAGCTTGAATAACTGCAGGGACGTGGGTCTGGGGAGGCCTCTAGACACTGCTGCCTCAATGGCAGCTGCACAGGACCAGGCACAGTGCAACACACAGGAACACACCACCTGACTCCCATGGAGGTAAGTCACTGGGGGATAGCTGGGGATGATGCTCACTGCCGCTTTGCTGAAACACCAGGGACTGAATATAGTAGAAGTTCAGGAACCCTACTGGGGGGGGTGGGTGGCGTTATGGCATAGCAAGCAGAGCTGCCCCTCATGACACAGGGCATCCTGTACCAGAGTGCTGGGTCCAGTCTGATCCAGTTCCCTGTTAATGTGCCTGGTAAAGCAGAGGAAGATGGCCTAAGTGGCTGGGCCCCTGCCATCCACAGTGGAAACCCAGAATGAGCTTGGGGTTCCTGATTTCGAGCTGGCCAAGCCTCTAGCTACAGCAGCCATGTGGGAAGTCAACCAATGGATGGAAGGTCAGTTCTCTCTCTCTGTCATGCTGCATTTCAAATAAATAAATCTTAAAAAAAGAAAAGAAAAAGAACTCTATATTATGGCTTAAACTTATAAAAGGTAGCTTCACTGGGATTCATTGATAAAACTGCTTATGTAAATTTAAGATTCTACACTCAAAAAGTGATATTAGGGATCCAGCACAGTAGCCCAGTGGCTTGAGTCCTTGCTTTGCATGTGCTGGGATCCCATATGGGTACCGGTTTGTATCCTGGCTGCTCCATTTCCATTGAGCTCCCTGCTTGTGGCCTGGGAGGGTGGTCGGGATGGCCCAGAGCCTTGGGACCCTGCACTTGTGTGGGAGACTGGGAAGAGGCTCCTGGCTTTGGATTGGCTCAGCTTTGGCCATTGCAGCCGCTTGGAGAGTTAACCAGCAGATGGAGGATCTTTATCTGTCTCTCCTTCTCTCTGTAAATCTGACTTTCAAATAAAAATTGAATAAAATCTTAAAAAGGGGGGGTGGGCTCAGCATGATAGCCTAGTGGCTAAAGTCCTCACCTTGAAGGCACTGGGATCTCATATGGGCACTGGTTGTAATCCCAGTGTCCCCATTTCCCATCCAGCTCCCTGCTTGTAGCCTGGGAAATCAGTTGAGGGTGACCCAAAGCCTTGGGACCCTGTACCCACGTTGGAGACTCAGAAGAGGCTCCAGGCTCCTGGCTTCGGATTGGCGCAGCTCTAGCTGTTGCAGTTGCTTGGGGAGTGAATCATTGGATGGAAGATCTTCCTCTCTGTCTCCTCCTCCTCCCTGTATATCTGACTTTCCAATGAAAATAAATCTTTATAAAATTATATTAGGGGCCCGGCGGCATGGCCTAGCGGCTAAAGTCCTCGCCTTGAAAGTCCCGGGATCCCATATGGGCGCCGGTTCTAATCCCGGCAGCTCCACTTCCCATCCAGCTCCCTGCCTGTGGCCTGGGAAAGCAGTCGAGGATGGCCCAATGCATTGGGACACTGCACCCGCATGGGAGACCCAGAAGAGGTTCCTGGTTCCCAGCATCGGATTGGCGCGCACCGGCCCGTTGCGGCTCACTTGGGGAGTGAAACATCGGACGGAAGATCTTTCTCTCTGTCTCTCCTCTCTGTATATCTGACTTTGTAATAAATAAATAAATCTTTTTTTTAAAAAAAGTATATTAGGAGGAAACATTTAATTCAGTGATTAAAATGTCTTTGTCTACATCGTAGTGCCTGGGTTTGAGTCCTGATTTTAGCTGTTTGTTAATGACAACCCTGGGAAGCAAGGGATTGGGTTCCTACCACCCTGTGACAGGCCCACACTGTGTTTCTGGCTGCAAGCTCCTGGCTCTGGTCTAGCCTCCTTCATTGTGGACCTTTGGGGAATAAAGCAGCTATGGGAGCTCTCTGCCTCTCACTAAAAAATAAAATAAAATGTATTATTTGGTTTGAAAGGCAGAACTTGAGAGAGTGAGAGAAATCTCTCTTTGCTGATTCACTCCCCAAAGGGCCACAACAGTTCAGGGGTAGGCCAGGTTGGAGCAGGAGTCCAGAGCTCCATGCAGGTTACCCATGTGGGTGCAGGGGTCCATGCACTTGGCCATCTGCTGCTGCCTGATCAGGCACATTAGCATGGAGCTGGATTGAAGGTGGAGTAGCAAGGACTTGAACTGGTGTTCATATGGGGTGTTGGTTTCACAGGCAGTAAGTAGCTTAACTTGCTGTGCCACAACACCAGACTCCTACTTGACCCTGGGGGATGGGGAAAAAAAAAAAAACTTTAAAAACTATGCTTAATGTCATATCCAGTAACATCTGCTACTTTTTGGTATGAAGCAGGGAATAAGAGTAAATCATGGAAACTGATCATATATATCAACTGCCTTAAATTTTAATGAGTTATCAGATCAAACAAAGCTAGTATGAAAGCATTGCAAGGATGCAGTTCCAATCAGATGTATATGACACAAGAAGCAAGCAAAAGGATGACACAACAGAATATTTCCATGAGCCATTTAAAAAAAATTAAATATTCCCATCCTCTAAATGCACAGGAAGTGAAGCTGAAGGAACACGTGGCTAAAGGAAGCCCTGGGTATGGCTGGCACTGAGCTTTCTAGTCTCTCCATGGTATTCAGTGATGCTTTCCAAATTTACTATCATGAACATCTATTTTTAAGAACAAAGTGAAGCATAAAAGTGTGTTTTTTAAAGAATAAACACAGGGGGCTGGTGTTGTGGTGTAGTGGGTAAAAATGATTCCTGAGGTGCCAGTATCCCAAATGGGCATAGGTTCTTATCCTGGCTGCCTTACTTCTGATCCAACTCCCTGCCAATGACCTGGGAAGGTAGCAGAAGATGGCCCAAGTGTTTAGGCCCTTCCACAAAAGTGGGAGACCTGGAAGAAAGTCCTTGCCACTGTGGCCTCAGCGGAATGAACCAGTGGATGGAAGAGCTCTCTCTCTCTGTAACTCTTCCAAATAAATAAATAAATAAATAAATTTTTAAAAGATTTATTTATGTTGATTGGAAAGGCAGATTTACAGAGAGGAGGGACAGAGAGAAACATCTTTCATGTGCTGGTTCATTCCTTAAGTAGCCAGAGCTGAGCTGATCCGAAGCCAGAAGCCAGGAGCTTCTTCTAGGTCTCACGCAGATGCAGGGTCCCAAGGCTTTGAGCCATCTTCTGCTGCTCTGCCAGGCCATAAGCAGGGAGCTGGATGCTAAATGGAGCAGCTGGGGTATGAAACCAGTGCCTATATAGGATCCCGGCGTGTGCAAGGCAATAATTTAACCACTGAGCCATTGAGCCAAACCCATAAATAATGAATCTTAACACAAAAACTAAAAGCTAAAAATTAAAAATCCCTGAATAATAACAGTCACCCATTACATCTAGAAAGCCTAAGGGTTAGGACTGGAACTTTGGTTTGTAACTTGCAGATCATTTTATGTTTCCTGTGTGGAAATCTTCCTCTTAGCATTCCTGAGGCATGCAGACCAATGCCAGTGCTAAAAGAAAAACAGAACAAACAAACAAACAAACTACCCCTTCTTTCTCTGGCGGAAATCCTGACACACTAATATGTGTTTTCAGCCCTTCCAGGCTAGATGGCTGCAATTTGCTCCTCCTTGGGCTATACATTAAATTTGTTCAGAAGCTGTAAAATTGCTCATTTGGTAGGAGTTGAAATGGCTTGGCTGCAAAGAACTGAGAACTGGTACGACTCATAGGCCATGAGGTACACCTAGCTGCCGTATGCAAGCCTGCCACCAGGTCTTACAATGGTGCAGGATTGAAAATGCTAAGTAACTCCAGGTTTGCTAAAGCTTCCAGTGCCCAGCCGCTGTTTCATCCATTGTGTGTTGCTCACATGGCAGACAGAAGTTGTTTCGCAAAAAAGGAAGGGATTTGTATTGTCTGGAAAGATGTACATTGAAATACTTTTTATCAGCGTACTGCTCAGCCTCTTCCTTTCTACTCTGTCCAAATTTTACAATATTACTTTTTAAAGATTTTGTTTTTCCATTGGAAAGTCAGATATACAGAAGGAGCGACATAGAGGAAGAGCTTCTGTCTGATGATTCACTCCCCAAGCGGCGGCAACGACCAGAGCTGAGCCGATCTGAAGCCAGGAGCCAGGAGCCTCTTCTGGGTCTCCCACATGGGTGCAGGGTCCCAAGGCTTTGGGCCATCTTCGACTGCTTTCCCAGGCTACAGCAGGGAGCTGGATGGGAAGCAGGACTGCTGGGATTAGAACCAGTGCCCATATGGAATCCCAGTGCCTTCAAGGTGAGGACTTTAGCTGCTAGGCTACCGTGCCAGGCCCTATAACATCAATTTAGTAATCAAAGAAGATAAAGCTGTTTCTAAAAAGAATATAGGTAATTACTTAGATCTGAATGAACTGTCTGCCACATAGATACACACACACACATATATATATATTCTATTTTATGATTTATTAAAAAGATTTACTCATTTATTTGAAAAGCAGACTTATAGAGAAAAGGGAGAGATCTTCTGTCTGCTGGTTTAATCTCAAAATGACTGCAATGTCCAGGGCTGAGCCAGGAATTTGGAATGACAGGGGCTCAAGCACTTGGACCATCTTCTGCTGCTGCTTTCCCAGGCCATTAGCAGAGGGCTAGGTTGGAAATGGAGCAGCTCATAATTGCAAACACTCATATGGGATGACAGTATGGCAGTCAGCAACTTAAGTCAATTTGCTGCAACACTGGCTCCTATATCCTGGTTTATGTGTGAGGGCCTGGCACCATAGCCTATTGTCTAAAGTCCTTGCCTTGCATGCTCGGGGATCCCATATGGGCACTGCTTCATACCCCAGCTGCTCCACTTCCCATCCAGCTCCCTGCTTGTGACCTGGGAAAACAGTAGGGGATGGCCCAAAGCCTTGGGACCCTGCACCCATGTGGGAGATCTGGAAGAGGCCCTTGGCTCCTGGCTTTGGATTGGTGCAACTCTGGCCATTGCAGCCACTTGCGGAGTGAAGCAGCAGATGGTGAAGCATATGCTGATTCACTCCCCAGATACCCATAACAGCTGGGGCTGGGTCAAGCCGAAGCCAGGAGCCTACCTACACTCAATCTAGGTCTCCCAGGTGGGTGGTGGAGACCCAGGTAGTTGGGTACTAGCCGCTGTCTCCCAGTTTGTGCATTAGCAGGAAGCTTGTTTGGAATAAGAGTGGGGATTCAAACCCAGGTACTGTGACATGGGAATTAGGCATCCCAAGCAGCATCTTCATCACTCTGCCACACACCTGCCTCATAAATTATCGTTTTAAATTTCATTTTTCCAAAAACTCTCTGAAGCATCCTTTATGTATGTATAGAATACATCCATGGAACTTTTTTCATTAAAGAAAAAATAAACAAAACATGTTTCACATTGGACTAAACTGCCACCTATAATATTGGCATGCCATGTCAGACTGTTGGTTTGAGTTCTGCTGCTCCACTTCCAATTCAGCTTCCTGCTGCTATGCCTGGGAAAGGTAGAAGATGGTCCAAAAATCTGGGTCCCTGACACCTACTGAGGGGACTAGGATAGTTTCTATTTCTTGGCTTTAGCCTGATGCATCTATCTGGAGATTGAAGCAATGATTGGACATCAAGTCTCTCCCTTTCCCCCTACCCTCTGTTGCTCTGCCTTTCAAATAAATAAATCTTAAGGAAAAACAAACCATACTTATAAACAAAATGCCTTCTCATCCTTCTCCCAGGGGTGCAAGGAATCCTCATTTTACTTGCTATTTCTTTGTTTTAATTTTTATTTATTTTTATTACATTGCATTATGTGACACAGTTTTATAGGTACTGGGATTCCCCCACCTTGCTGCATTGCCACAGTTCAAGTTCAGTTGAGATTCTTTCATTGCAAGCATATACCATTACTTGTTATTTCTATGGTCAGTCGAAATACCTCATATGAATGGGATTTCTTGATACACTTTTTGAGTCTGATCATTTTAACACTATAGAGTACTTTCTCAGAAGCCAATCATGGGCGTGGGGCAAAGCTTTCCCTCCCACTTTGTCATTGAGACTATTACCCTCTTCTGTGTCCCACGGCGTCTGGAGGCAGGCGGCACTCACCTGTGTAGGAGTGATGTGGCTGATGTCTTCCGACGCAAGCTGCTTCAGAAGAGTCGTCTTGCCAGCATTATCCAAGCCCAGGAGAAGGATTCTCACCTCCTGGTCCGGTGCGCTTTTCAATTTGCGCAAAATTGAAAGTAAGCCCTTAAACAACCATGAAGGAGAGAGATTACTTTGGGGGCATTGATTTTGATATTACTGGACATAGGAATGACTTCTCCTTGAAGACAGATTCTAGTTATGGAGAGCTTATACGTATTTTCCACTCTAATGGCATTTTATTCCAATGGCTTCCTCGTCCCAAACTTTGGCAGACATGCTATGGTAAACTCAGCAACTGAACTGGCTTATTCCTGCTCCCCCTCTTAATCCAGCTTAGCAGTCACCCCAACTCTCCTGTGAGAATTATTACTCAATCTGTCTTTTTAAGGACCTCTATTCACCATAAAGATTTTTAAAAAATCTTTTCTTTACTAGAGTGAAATTTCTTGTGGATGAGATGACAGCTTGTGTCTCCCACGATGCAAGGCACTTATTAGACAGACACCAGATAATAGTTGTCAAATTAAATAGAATTACCCAGCTGAGTTAATGCAGAATTTGAAAGAGCTAAACAAAAAGATACAAAAAAGTTGTAAAAAAAAATCATAAAATTGTAGCTGGGCTCTTTATTTAGGACTATTTCAGCTCAAGTTTTAAGACTTCATTCAAAATACTCTTTCTCGAGAACCTTTCTCAGGTGAAAGGCCAGGTGTATGATATAAATTATCTATGATTTTCAGATAAAAAATTGGATCCCATAGAGAAACTGAGGAATTGGAAAAAGCACTCAAGAAGGAAAAAAAAAAATGAACATTTAACCAGCATATTTTTGAATAGTAATCTATTATTTTTATTTCTTTTTATTTGCTACACTTTTCTGGATAAAAATAACCTACATTGCTTTTTAGTTAAACACAAAAGATAACTTTTCTGTGATCGTTTATTTGTTCTGTCCTGCAGCTGACAGTCTAATGAGGCATAGCTATAACAAGCACCAAAGAATTCCAGAGTTTAAAGGGCATATAATCTTATCTCCCAGCCAGAGCAGAAATTCCTTCAAGCTGAGTCTTACAATATTTAAAATGGTTGTATTTGTTATCCACATTGTGCCAGGCAATGATTCCAACCAGTTTGTTCCCTAAGATCAAACAATACTTCTATGAAAGAATGCTCAACAATTAGGTCTAGGGACAATGATATGCAAATACACATAATTATTAAGAATTCCTTCCTGCCCAGCAGGCTCTTTGTTTACCAGTTCTATTACTGTATTTGTACTGACTTGCCAAAGACCACATTAACCCCACCAGGCTTCAGTGTTCCCAGCAGTAAAATGGAAGGTTGAGGCTAAGACAGAAAGACAAATTCTTTGCCAAAAGATTTAGGAGGAGGAGACTGGAGAGATTTGAAACAAACAAAAGAGGCAGGCTTTCTTTTTTTTTTTTCCTTTTAAAGATTTATTCATTTTATTACAGCCAGATATACACAGAGGAGGAGAGACAGAGAGGAAGACCTTCCGTCCGATGATTCACTCCCCAAGTGAGCCGCAACGGGCCGGTGCTGCGCCGATCCGATGCTGGGAACCAGGAACCTCTTCCGGGTCTCTCATGCGGGTGCAGGGTCCGAATGCATTGCTTTCCCAGGCCACAAGCAGGGAGCTGGATGGGAAGTGGAGCTGCCGGGATTAGAACCAGCGCCCATATGGGATCCCGGGGCTTTCAAGGCGAGGACTTTAGCCGCTAGGCCATGCCGCCAGGCCCGAGGCAGGCTTTCTTTTGAAGGCAGGGTTTCTGGGGGTTCTTAATTTTTTTTTTTTTAATTTAGTTTTACTTTTCATCTCATCTAGCCTCAAATACTTTGACACCATTCCTTCGTAAAGCTATATTTGGGAAGAAGTCTCCTGGGTTTCTTTTAGCTATTTTGCAATCACTCATTTATAATACTACCTTTCAGAATAGTTAAAATTCGAATTCTGAGATCCTCAGGGGGCTGATGATATAAAATGAAGAACAGGAAAATACAGGAATTCCTGATTGGATGTTAAAAAAAAAAGGTTTCATTATCCTTTACAATAAATCCTAAAACAACCGGAATGCATCAAAGTAGTACATTGACTGTACTAACATCCTCACCTGCATGATCCACTGGTGAAGACATTGTGATAAAGATCTGCTTCTAGGGCCCGGCGGCGTGGCCTAGCGGCTAAAGTGCTTGCCTTGAACGCACCAGGATCCCATATGGGCACCGGTTCTAATCCCGGCAGCTCCACTTCCCATCCAGCTCCCTGCTTGTGGCCTGGGAAAGCAGTCGAGGAAGGCCCAATGCATTGGGACCCTGCACCCGCGTGGGAGACCCAGAAGAGGTTCCTGGTTCCCGGCTTCGGATTGGCGCAGCACCGGCCCGTTGCGGCTCACTTGGGGAGTGAATCATCGGACGGAAGATCTTTCTCTCTGTCTCTCCTCCTCTGTGTATATCTGACTGTAATAAAAAAAATGAATAAATCTTTAAAAAAAAAGATCTGCTTCTAAGCTTGATGTTTTGGGTTTCCTCTCATGTGTCTCTACTTCTAAAAGAAAAATCACGAAGTAGGGAAACTGCTTTCTACAGGCTTAGATTTTGACACAGCTCACTCACTGTATTCGAAGCTGCATAATTCAGGGGAATTTTTAATTTCTTTTTTTTTAAGGTTTATTTTTATTGCAAAGTCAAATATACAGAGAGGAGGAGAGACAGGAAGATCTTCCGATGATTCACTCCCCAAGTGACTGCAACGGCTTGTGCTGCGCTGATCTGAAGTCAGGAGTTAGGTCTCCCACGCGGGTGGGTGCAGGAAACCAAGACCTTGGACCGTCCTCCACTGCTTTCCCAGGCCACAAGCAGGGAGCTGGATTTGAAGTGGAGCTGCCGGGATTAGAACCAGCGCCCTTATGGGATCCAGGCACTTTCAAGGTGAGGACTTTAGCTGCTAGGCCACCAATTTTAATTTCTTAAATGAAAGGGAGAGAACAAAGCACAGAGGAGAAAGCATTTATCCTAACTAGAGACACATTTACTAATCCAAACGTCCAGAATACTATACTACTTCACTTCTAATTAGGAAAGAGTAACTTCACATGTTTCCCTTTAGGTAAAGTTCTGGGGAAACAGAAAGTTGTGCTAATACCTTCTTGGAGTGAGGTGCTAAGTGTCATTTCAAGCATGGTCCAGGGATGCAACTGCAGCACAGCAGGCTACTAATCCACCCATGGAGGACAGGGGCTCACCGGATTACAGGTGAGCTAAAGAGGCCTGAGGACATTTATAGATAGCAGGATTCTGTCTGAAAGGTATCAGGCAAGCAGAGTAAGCCTGTGAGTGTTCTGCAATTCCATCCCATTGACACCCGAACTTAAATGCCAAATGATGGGAGACAGCCATTAGACGATATCATTTATTATGGGGTTGAGTTTTGTAGTATAAATGTGAACTTTCAAAGTTTTATACTTGGCCAAAATATTGATTCATTGTAGGTCATGCTACTAAACAGCCCCAAGTACAACAGAAAGTAAAACAGATGTGGTAAGTATGTAGGATTCACATGCCTACAACATTAAACAAACAGGAATTTCAGTAAATTGTACATCGTTTATCATTAGCATGGGTGTTTACAAGTTATATGCACCCTGATAGGCCGCAAGGCATTTATATTCACTTTGCTACAAACAAATGATGAATAGATGCGCCATGGCCTATAGACATTTTATCTGCCTCAAACTCAGCTTAAACTCAAGTACCAGCACAGGCATGCTACACTGACCTAAGATGACAATACAAACCAGGTCATTCAAAGCAGAGTAGCGTGGTGGAGGACAACAGGAAAATGTATCCTGGAAAATATGTGTGGCTGAGAGTAGCTAACATGTAAATATCAAAATTACTAAGCCAACTTCCAAAGACCTACCCTCTCCAATGACTAGCTCAGAAAGGGAAAAAAAAAATCTCATGAAAATTTTGTCTTCTTTCTTATCACCTCTCTACTAAATAAACACAAGGTCTTCCAGGCGGCACCTCAGGCAGGAGGAACCCCACTGCATCAGCGGGTTAGAATTTCACACCTGTGTTCAGCTTCCCCTCCAAGTGCACAGAACCCAGGGCACCAGTCCACTGACAGAATGCGAACAGGGATAGTTATCCCCCCAGGAAAAATGTCACAGGGTTAAATGAAGTGGCACATATAAAGCATGGCACATGGGAGCCACTCCAAACAGTAGTTGTGGTTTTTATTGTTTTTCTCTCCTTTTGACTGACCAGTTTCAGACCAGCACACATAAACACTGCCAGGAACAAACTTTCAGTGGGGAACACGCTTGACAACTACCACAAGCTCCATCAGGGTGGAAAGCAATCCCTAAACAATTACTCAATGAAGTCACACTTTAAGTAACTGTCATCTTAGTACTTCTTCAAGAACTTGGGATTATAAGGCAGGCTAATGTGGCTAACTGCTCAGAAAAGTCAATAGTAGTTGCACTAATCTATATACATATATACACACACACACACATATATATATATGTCAGTCATCACTGAAGTTAAAATCTTCTTTTTTCTCACTTTTCAATTGTACAATTAACCATGGGGACTCCTGGGATACCAGATGTGACACACTTAATTACACCACTGACCGTTTAAATTCAGTGTTCTATTTCCAACCCTAAGAATAACTCATTCTTTCAGAAATAGAAAAAAAAATGTATTGGGGGAACCAGATAAAGGACCCAGAATAATTTGGCCTAATTTCTTATTGTTCATTTTAAGAAAAAAGTAAAAGACCACAAATTTATTCTGATTGTTGACAAACACTGTATACACTCTGCCAATTTGTGTACAGTGCCAACTTGCACCTGGAAACATAGAGTAGTGGATAATGTATTGTGGGCCATAATTATAAACAAAACAGTCATGAAACGACACAGTCCACTTCACTGATAAACCGGGTAAAGTTAGCCAACTCTCATGTGTCTCTCTGAAAAGACAACTCTCATTCTCTGGGGCTTGGCACGTCTTTTTTGTTTCCATTTGTTACTTTCTGTGTAAATATTTATGTTTGCACTTATGGTGAGAAAGAAAATATGGCCTTTAAATGGACAGCTCATGTATCAATGATGAATAAGAAGAAAACACACTTGCAAAAATCTGTTTTGCCTGAGGTTTAAAAAGCTACAAACATAACAAGAATGAAATGTGATTGGCAACCTCAAATCAAACAGTTTTACATTGGGAACAATATGAGGATGTAAAACCAATCGATTTTTTTTCTATCAGAATTTACTCATTGGGCAATCAGACCAAAGGAAAATATGAACAGGTGGCTTTTCTTCTTAAACTCATAGTAATGTTGCAACATTTTGAAAAGGGGGCAGGATGGAAAACTGTAAATTTTGCTACAGGCTCTTAGCACTTGGTAAAGCAACCAGGGTGCTCTGAAAGCTTTAACAAATTGTTTTTCTTTCTGTGACTAGCTAAACAAACAAAAAATTCACTCAGTTTCGTGCTAACTCCCTCCAAGTAATGAAGGGTCGGTCCAATCTGTCTGTCACACAGACCGAGAAAGGTTTGTCCCACTGACATTCGTTCTCCAGTTTAAATTCCCTCCCTCATCATTTGGTGTGGAAGGGTTAAAGTTTGGAGATCCCACGTGGGGATTAAGACCTCTGGTCTCGGTGTAGCCACCTGCAACAGGTTTCGAAGGAAATGCTAGCGGCCAGCAAGCTAATCTGTCTGCATCCACACAGAGTAAGGATTGAACGAAACATCCGTCATCCACAACCGGATCTTGTTGTGGATACATAGCTCGCGATGGCAGAAGCTCGCCCCGCCACGCAGACACCCAGGGATGTGTGGTGCATCCCTTCCAAGTGCTCCTCTTTGTGTCTGGGACTCGACCCCACCGGGGACCCGCCCGCCGCCCAGAACCGGACAGCCTACTGCACCCTGCTGACGTGGGGCCCACCTTCTCCGCGCTGCGGCCCGGGACCCCGTCCTGCAGCGCGAGGAGGCCGAGTCCAGGGGAGATCCAACCGTGCGTGCGGAGGCGGCTCTCCGCGGCGCCTCCGACCCGCCCTCCACCCGGTCCCCGGGGAGCTGATGGAGCCTGGGCTTCATACCAGGCCAGCCACGAACTCCGCCAGCCCCATCCCCAGGCCTCGGACCCGTCGCAAACCCGCCTTCCTCCCCAAATCCAGGCCTCCCTTCAGGGCCCACCTTCGGGCTTCCCGCCGTCCCCCAAAGCTAATCCAGAGCCCACACTGCAGCCTGAGCGCCTTCCCATCTCCTCCTTGGCTTTCAGCGCAGTGCCCCGCCCTGGGCCTGGGAGCTGAGGGGAGGTGTGTGTGTGTGTGTGTGTGCGCGCTTGTGTGTGGCGATCGGCCGGGTGCAGAGGGGCCCGGGTCCCCACACTCACCATCCTCCCGCCGAATCCCTCCTCCTCCTCCTGCAGCCTCCCCCGTTACCAGGGGCAACTGCCGCGGCGCCGCCCCCGACGTCCCTCGCACGCACAGCGGAGGAGCAAAGCCGCCGTATGGGGCGGGGTCCGGCTCCGCTTTCCCCAAAGTGCGCAAGCGCGCCCCTGCGCGGGCGGGCTGCGGGAGGGGCTGGAGACCCAGGGAATGGCGAAAACTCGCCCACGTGGCTGGCGGGAGCCTCCTGGTGCGTGATTGGTCGAGAGGAGGGGCGTGGGCGGGCGAGGAGGCGGGTCCTGGGGCCCGACAGGCGGAGCATCCGTGCCGGATTCCAGCGGCGAGTTACACCTGCTGACAGCTGGCTCAGCGCATCCTCTTCCGACCAGGTAAGGGGTCTTGAAGAGGAGGCTGCTCCCCATCCCCCGCGTCTTACCTCCAAGTCACCGCATCTTGGGAAGGGGCTGGGTTTCTGTCCTTGCTGCCACGAGGGCGGGACTGCTACCTGCAGAAGCCACGTGGTTCGCTCAAGGAGTGGCCTAACGCTGCCCCCTAATGCAGACCCCACCTACCGGGTCCGCATTGCCTCCGAGCGCGGCCGGGGGTCAGGGGGGATTCTGGGCTGTGCATCCACCTCCACAGCGCTGTGTCCGAGTCAGGCCGGGAGGAGGGCGTTCAGAGGGCCTGGGGCAGCCTCAGGATTGGTCCTGCCCAGCGAGCTGACAGCAGGGATGAGGGTGTTTTGGCATTGTGAATCTCATGGAGGCCCAAATGGGCCTGAACTTCCATCCAAGGAAGAGAGAGGTGGGTTCCCTTTCGGTAGGGTGCGGCAGGGGTGGACCCGTTGCTGGACGCCCGTCCGTGGACAGTGCCCTCGTGGAAGTTTCATCTTTCCCAGTGAACACTGGCTTTCACCTCGGAGTTTATTACCTCCTCGCAACTCTAGGAACTGCTTGTTCTAGAGACCGAGTCAGGACTTGGGCTGGCTTGTAAACACGGTTTACACTGCTTACCAATTGCTCTTAAATGCTTTTCCAGACAGGAGGGACAAAATGCTTGTATGTGTGATGTAAGCCAAGAGCATTGCAAGATCTGATAAAGTCTGAAAGCAGATGATAAATCTTGGAGGTTTGCTGATGTGTGTGTGTGTGCACGCACGTGCACGTGCCTACAATGCCTGTTGCAGGTCCTAGTAAGGGTTATGTGAATTAGGAATATTATGTGTCGAGTACATAGAGAATTGCCTGGCACAAAGGAAGCACTATCTTTCTAAGGGCTATTTCTTTCCTTCTGTTCTCTTTCTTTCTTATTAAGAGACAGAGAAAGAACTCCCAACTGTTGGTTCACTCCCTAAATGCCCAGGATGGCCCTGGACCAAGTAGAAGCCAGAAGCTAGGAGTTCAGCCTAAGTTTCCTACTTTGGGGACAGGGACCCCCCCCTTACATGAGCCAGCAGGGCTGACTCCCAGCAAGCTGAATTGATCAGGAGCCAGAGCTGGCTTCTGAGCCTCTAGGCTAAATGTCCTCCTCCCACCTCCACCCCCCGTGGGGTCAGTGATCAATAATTCCATGAAGGCTTTTGGACTTTGCCTTATTTCTACCATCAGGCCTTTCAGCCTAACTGAGATCATCAGAATCAAAGGAGATTTTTCCTGTGTGGTCTTTATACATTCATCTCAAGTGATTTTGGGGGGTTTTGTTGTATCTGAAAGCCAGAGAAGCAGAATAGAGAAGTCTTCTTTCTGCTGATTCTATCTCCAAGTGTCCATAACAGCTGGGCTGGGGCAGGGTAAAGCCAGAGCCATGATTCAGTGGCTTCTCCATGTGAGAGACACAGACCCAAGTCCCTGAGATGTCCCTGCTGCCTCCCAGGGTGCCCATTGGTAAGGCACTGACTGGTATTAGAAGCAAAGTGGGGAATTGAACTCAGGGTCTGATATGGAATGTGGGCATCCCAGATCCCAGTGCTAAATTCCATTCCTAAAATATTTTCAAAACATCTGGGACCAGTGTTTTGGCGAGGTGTATAACCACTGCCTATGATGCCAGCATCTCATATGGACACTTGTTCAAATCCTGGCTGTTCTACTTCCAATCCAGTTCCCTGTTAATGGTGAGGAAAAGCATCAGAGGATGGCCCAAAGTGGGCCCTTGCTTCCCATGTAGGAGATCCAAATGAAGCCCCGGCTCTTCGCTTTGGCCTGGCCCAGGCCCGGCTATTGCAGCCACCTGGGTGGAGTGAATCAGAGAACGGAAGATCTCTCTCCACCTCTCCCTTTCTTTCTGTAACTCTGACTTTCAAATAAATAGGTAAATCTTTCTTCTTCTTTTTTTTTTTTTCAAGAGAAATCTGCTGCTTGCATAGCAGCTTCCAAGTTTGCGAACTAATGCTTCATTCAAAACCTCGACCTAGGAGGTGCCAGATGGGTGGTGTTTGAGATCCTGCACCCCAGTGACCTGCCCATCTCTTGGTGGCTGGCTTTTTTGGGAGAAAAGCTAGGCTGATTTCTTTTCCCGGTTGTCTGGTGCGTGATGTCATGGGAACCAGGTATCAGATGGGTTTCTGAAAGCCGGTTCCGGGGCTGTCCATTTGATTGCTGCTCCCGTGGTCCATCTGGTTCTAGGCAACACTGACAGGAATCCATGTCCATCTCAGCGGCCTTTTGTCTGACTTTGGAACCGCAGGCTGCCTTGAATCAGTGTGAATACCAACAGTGCTTATTTTTTTGCCCCCTTTGTGGGACCCCCCCCACAGGGTCATCTTGGCCCCTGGTCCCCCTTTTGGGGGGACACCAAAGGCCTATTCTCCCTGGACGTCCACACTGTTAGCCAGAGACAGCTGTAAATGGGCTTCTTCCCCTCGTGTTTTCTCACGCTCGCCCTCTCCTTCCCTGCGTTCCTTTCTTCCTTTCCCCCTTTCCCAGGGCATACAATTGGGCTGTGGTGGCAGGGGTCCAGGATGGGTGACTCTGACTGCCACAAGTCCCTAGTGCAGGGATGTGTGTGCCACCATGCTTGCCATGCTAACTCAACCAGCATGAACCTTTCTTGATTCCTCTCTTATAAAGACCTTGGCTGCTGGCTTTTTTTCTCAGCTGTGTCAGTCTCCAAAGCTACAGGGGTGATATTAGTCAACCTCTGTTTATATTTCCACTGATTCCAGCAGAAGTAGGGCCTGTCAGCCTTTTCTAGGGAGAGCTAGGTGTGTCTTGTGTGGAAAGAGAATAACTGCAGAAGAGGACTTGGAGGCCACATATGTTCTTAGCACAGACAGGGAAGGTGATTTGCAACTTCATGATAAGAGAACCTGCTCTTACTGTGTGTCCTAGGCGGGTTGTCACTTTGACTTCAGAGGGGTGCTCAAAGAACCCAGGAGTAGGTTGAAATGCATTTCCTGCAGGCAGTAAACATTTGTAGAGGGCATGTGAGATTTGCCACAGGAAACACTACAGACGCAGTCCTGATGCTCCTGAACCAAGCAGTTTTCTGGGAAAGGCAGACTTCAAACCAACAGCTGTAAACGGTGGTGACAGCCTGGCAAGCTGGGAAGGACAGGCTGCACATGGGTGGGGTTGGGCGAGGGGTGTGCCAAAAAGACATGCGTGGGCCCGGCGCTGTGGCCTAGCAGCTAAAGTCCTCGCCTTGAACACGCCGGGATCCCATATGGGTGCCTCTAATCCCGGCAGCTCCACTTCCCATCCAGCTCCCTGCTTGTGGCCTGGGAAAGCAGTCAAGGACAGCCCAAAGCTTTGGGACCCCGGTTCCAGGTTCCCAGCTTCGGATCGGCGCAGCACCGGCCCGTTGCGGCTCACTTGGGGAGTGAATCATCGGACGGAAGATCTTCCTCTCTGTGTCTCCTCTCTGTATATCTGACTTTGTAATAAAAAGAAATAAATGTTTAAAAAAAAAAAGTGTGCCCTCAAGGAGGTGGGGAACCGCTGCTGCAGGCACACAGTGGAGCTGGGTGAAATGTTCTAGACCAAGACTTGAGACTCTTTTTTTTTTTTTTAATCTTGGTAGTTTATATAAAATAGGGACTGCTCCGTTTCTGTCCTGACCTCAGTGAAGAAGGTGAAGGTTCATAGGTCTGGTACCGTGGCCTAGCGGCTAAAGTCCTTGCCTTAAACACACCAGGATCCCATATGGGCTCCGGTTCTAATCCCGGCAGCTCCACTTCCCACCCAGCTCCCTGCTTATGGCCTGAGAAAGCTGTCAAGGACGGCCCAAAGCCTTGGGACCCTGCACCCATGTGGGAGATTCGGAAGAGCTCCCAGCTCCTAGCTTCGGGTCGGCACAGCACCAGCCGTTGTGGTCACTTGGGGAGTGAACCATCGGACAGGAGATCTCTGTTTCTGCTCCTCTCTCTATATATCTGACTTTGTAATAAAAATAAATAAATCTTAAAAAAAAAAAGCAAAGGTTCTTGCATCATTTTAGCAAATGCTCCCTGAATGAGAGCCAGGATTTTGCAATGACAAGCTGCAGATGGGCGGCAGTTGGGGTGTGTGTATGTGTGTGTGTGTGTGTGTGTTGAGGGGAGCTGAGCAGAGCACAACATCTTGCTCAGTCAGGCTGTCCCCTGCACATGTGAATGTAGGGCTGTGTAAGCCAAAGCTTAGTAGTTTACTGGCCAGCCAGACTCCTAACTTCGTGTAGAGTCCAGGAAAGTGATTTCTTTTTCTCCTCCTCATAATTCACTTGGAACTGAGATCTATGTCTTTGGTCTGTGTTTTTGTTGTTGTTGTTTGTTTTTACATTTATTTATCTTTATTGGAAAGGCAGATCAGATTTATGGAGAGAAGGAGAGACAGAAAGTTCTTCCATCCACTGGTTCACTCCCCAAATAGCCACCATAGCCAGAGCTGAGCTGATCTGATCAAGAGCCAGGAGCTTCTTCCAGGTCTCCACGTGGGTGCAGGGTCCCAAGGCTTTGGGCCATCTTCCATTGCTTTTCTAAGTCGTAAGCAGGGACTGGATGGGAAGTGTAGCAGTCAGGATATGAACACATGCAAGGTAAGGTTTTAGCCATTGAGCCATCATGCCAGACCTTTTATTTTTTTTTTTGTAAGATTTTTTTTTATTGCAAAGTCAGATACATATAGAGGAGGAGAGACAAAGAGGAAGATCTTCTGTCCGATGATTCACTTCTCAAGTGACCGCAATGGCTAGTGCTGCGCTGATCCAAAGCCAGGAGCCAGGAACCTCCTCCAGGTCTCCCACATGGGTGCAGGGTCTCAAGGCTTTGGGCCGTCCTTGACTGCTTTTCTGGGCCATGAGCAGGGAGCTGGATGGGAAGTGGAGTTGCCGGGATTAGAACTGGCGCCCATATGGGATCCTGGTGCATTCAAGGCGAGGACTTTAGCCACTAGGCCACGGCGCCAGGTGCAGGTGGTAGTTTAACAAGCCATACCACAGCACCCCATAGCTTCTCCACACTTGATCTTAGCCAAAAGGCCGAGAAGCGATTCCCCATAGCTTCTCTTGATGAATGCCCTTTCGTCACTACTCTGCAGAATATTCACAGTTGGATGGATTTTGCAAAGTGGAAATTTCTGCTGTGTTTGCATGGAGAAACTGAGCATGGCGTGGCCTTAGAAGTACAGCTGCCACAAACATGGCTGGGAATAGAAGCCGGTTCTTGTTTGAACTTTTATCCTTTGGGATTTGAGTCAGCCTATGGGAGGCCGAGTGGAGTGGGAGGGGGTGGAAAGCGGAGTTTTGGCAGTGGACGCTTGCTGTCTGCCTTTGGACTTGGGCATAAGTTGGAGCTTCCGTAGGAGCCTCAGGGCCAGGCAGGGGTGCGAAGAGCACTGTGCCTGGCGCTCTTGCTGTCCTTCTCCATCTCTGCAGTTTCCTCTTCTCTCAGGTGACTTGGCCTTAGCATGTCAGTGTCCTCAAGTCCCTCGCACCCTAACCAAGCATCTGAAAAGTGGGAGCATGTGTTTAGCCTAATGCTCAAGATGCCCAGGTCCTGCGTCAGAGTTCTCGGGTTTTAATCCCAGTTCTGGCTCCTGACTGCAGCTTCCTTGCCTCATATCGTAGTGATGTTACGGTTTTTGCTTTGTTAGATTTATGTATTTTGAAGATGTAGCAAAAGAAAGAAAGGGAGGGAGAGAGAGAGGGAAGGGATCTTGCATCAGTCCCCAACTGGCTGCCGCAACCAGATCTGGGGCAGGTCGAAGCCAGGAACTCCCTGTTAGTCTCCCACAAGAATGGCTAGCAAGCTACCTCCTACAGTGCCAGCATCCCATGTGGGTGCCACTGGTTCAAGACCCAGCTGCTCCGCTTGCAATCTAGCTCCTTGCTAAGGTACCTGGGAGAGCAGCAGAGAATGACTCAAGTGCTTGAAGCACTGCACCCACGTGGGAGACCTGGAGGAAGCTCCTGGCACCTGGCTTTAGCTGGACCAGGCCTCACCTGCTGCAGCCATTGGGATGTAAACTAGCAGATGGAAGATTGTGTGTGTGTGTGTGTGTGTGTGTGTGTGTGTAACTCTGCCTTTTAAATAAATAAATAAACCTTTAAAAAGAGAGAAATGGCCATCTCTGTGATGGAAACTGGGTCTTACTCAGCAAAGACTTGAATAACTTGTGCTAGGCATTGAGATAACACTTAAGGTGATAATGGCAGGAAAAAAAATAGAGCTCATAGAGAAGTAATAGAAGAATCCCTAAAAGTTATTTTTTTAAAAGAATTATTTATTTTTATTGGAAAGTCAGATATGCAGAAAGAAGGAAGAGAGACAGAGAGGAAGATCTTCAGTCTGATGATTCACTACCCAAGTGTCCGCAATGGCCAGAGTTGAGCCGATCCGAAGCCAGGAGCCTCTTCCTGGTCTCCCTTGCAGGTGCAGGATCCCAAGGCCCTGGGCTGCCCTCAACTCCCTTCCCAGGCCACAAACAGGGAGTTGGATGGGAAGCGGGGCAGTGGAACTAGAACCAGCGCCCATATGGGCTCCCAGTACATGCCAGGTGAGGACCTATGTTACTAGGGTACTGCACTGGGCCCTGAAATTTATTTTTTAAAAAAGATGTACTTATTTGAAGGGTAGGGTTACAGATATAAGAGAAGGGGAGAAAAAGGGATAAATCTTCCATTGTTGGTTCACCACCCAAATGGCCACAACAGTCACATCCAAGTTAGGCACCATTAGGGCCTCCAACATGGGCATAGGGGCCCAAGCACTTGGCTCTTCTTCCACTGCTCTCCCAGACACATTAGCAGGGAGGTGGATTGGAAGTGGAGCAGTGGGGACTCAAAGCAGCGCCAATATGGTTTGCCAGTGCTGCATGGGGTAGCTGAACCTGCTATACCACAGTGCTGGGCTCTGAAAAAAAAAAAAAAAAAGGCAAATAGGTGTTATTTAGTGAAAAGGGGATGGCAAAGCACCTGGCCAGGGAACAGCATTTGGAGAGGGCCTGGGACAGGAGACAGCCTGTGCCATTGAAGAAAAGACCAGGGTACTTGGAACTCAACAGAGGAAAATCCACCTGTTTTTCTGTACTCAGTCTTAGCACCTGTTACCCAGGCAAGACGCCCTGGGTTTACTCTCAGTGCTTGTGTTGCTTCCCCATGGGTAGGCTAATCAGGACTCTGAGAATTCCTTCTCTGGGGTGCTGTCAGCTATAGCACACAGGTACCTTCTTCGTACACAAGTCTAGGTGCGTCCACGAAGGCCGTTATAGATGTAATGTCACCCCTAAGTGGTCGGCTTTAAGTTAATCAAAAGGGTGATTATGTTGGGTGACCTGACTTAATCACATGGAAGCCCTTTAAATGAGGGCCAGCTCTCCCCTACCCCTCCTTGAGTCTGAGGCTCAGACCCCCGCTCCACGGGGCTTCCCTTGCCCCCAGGATCATCTCTGTCCCGCTGCCTGCCCTGCTGATGTCTGGCCTGCTCTGCCAGTGCCACAGCCACATAGGCCAGACCGCTCACTCCCTGGGGAGTCCTCGTCTGTACACTGGTCAGTGTTACTCGTCAGTTACGTGTGTAATGGACGAAGATACATGCGATCTACCGATTGTGCTTCTCCGATGGAGCCCTCACAGGTAAAATACCCAGTGGCTTACAGATCCCTGATGCAGCTTCATTAAGAGGCTTTCTCAGGGAGCTGTGTGGGGATGTGGAGGTTAAGCCGTTGCCTGTGACACCCAGCATCCCATGTGGCAGCACTGGCTTGAGGCCCAGCAGCTCTCTGGTAATGAACCTAGGAGAGCAGTGGGAGATGACCCAAGTCATTTATTCGCTGCCACTAACGTGGGAGACCAGGATAGAGTCCTGAGCTGCTGGCTTTCGTCTGGACCAGACCAATGAATGGGAGATTCTCTCTCTCTCTCTCTGTCAAATAAATAGGTTAAGTCTTAAAAATAAGAAAAGGTGTGGGTGGGCATTTGACACCATAGTTAAGAGGCCTTTTGGGGTGAGAGTGTTGGATTCAAGCCCCAGCTTTGCTCCTGATTCCAGCCTTGGCTGATGCTCACCCAGTGCTTTCTGGCCCTTGGCTTCAGGCTAGCCCAGCCTTGGCTGTGGCTGGCTTTAGGGGAGTGGAACGGTGGGTATGAGATCTCTCTCTCTCTTTCTGCCTTTTGAATAAAGAAAAAGTTAATAAAAATGGAAATAAGTAAATAAAGTACAAAATAAAATATTTAAAAATTTTTGGTCCCTCTTCTGGGTGCATCTGGATTCATTTAAGCCTGACCTTTTTCTTATTTACTTACTTTTTTTTAAGGTTTATTTATTTTTATTGGAAAGTCAGATATACAGAGAGGAGGAAAGAGGAAGATCTTCTGTTTGCTGGTTCACTCCCCAAGTGGCTGCAGTGGCCAGAGCTGAGCCAATCCAAAGCCAGGAGCCCAGAGCCTCTTCTGGATATCCCACACAGGTGCAGGGTCACAAAGCTTTGGGCTGTCCTTAACTGCTTTCCTAGGCCACAGTATGGAGCCGGATGGGAAGTGGGGCTGCCGACACATGAACTGGTGCCCACATTGGATCCCAGCGCATGCAAGGTGAGGACCTTAGCCAGTAAGCTACCATGCTGGGCCCACTTTCTTTTTTAAAGATTTATTTGTTTTTCTGAAAGGCAGAGTGACACAAAGAGAGAGAGAGAGAAGTCTCCTGTATGCTGGCTTTCTCCCCAAATGGCTACAGCAGCCAGAATTAGACCAGGCCAAAGCCAGGAACCAGGAACTTCATCCTGGTCTCTATTCTTGGGCTTTCTTCTGCTGCCAAGAACTTCTGAGTTCTTTGGCCTTTTCCTGCTGCCTTCCCAAGCACATTGCTAGAAACTGGATTGGCACATTAGCAGGCAGCTGGGACCCAAACCAACACCCTAATAGGAGATGCTTATATCTTTTTTTTTTTCATTTTTTTCTTCTTTATTTTTGACAATCTTTACATAGATAGGGCACAAAGGTTCGAGAGCTACAGGAAAGTGGATAATTCTATTATTTCCACATTTTTTTTTCCTGTATCTGGGGTAAAAGGGAAGATAAAGGGAGAAACCCCACCCAGTCTCCCACCCATCCCAGGTCCTTGATATGGTGCTTGCTCCGAGGGTCTTGCTCACGTGGTTTTGATAGTTCAACAGTTATGAATTGCTGCCAATCTTGCTATTCCAAGCACGATGAGGTCGCTGTAGAATCTGCTGATTGACATAATCCACCTTAAAGTCTCTATTTGCCCAGTTTTTCACTGCCAACATATGGGGTAGTTGATTGTTTTGTTCTGTCCTCTGTTGTGGTGCCAGGTATCCTCTTCAGGTTCCAATAGACTGCCATATCCTCCATGTGCACCTGGTTATGCTCTCCGCTGCTCGGTCTGAGCCTCTTAGGCTCGGCTCTGGCACTTGCACTCCATGGCCGACCATGGAACCTGTACTTCTTTTCATGGTTAGGGTTCTGAGTCCTGCAGTTCGATTGCGAAGATCCCAAAAGAAACTTTGTCTGAGGTACTCCCAGACCAGATTCTTGTGTGTACTTGCAAGTACAGGGTCCAGAAGAGCCCATCGCCCCAGTCAGCTTACGCATATGTTGGTGGTTGCAATTGCTGGGTCAGTTTTGTTTCCAGTCCTGTCTTCCACTGGAACCAATGGGTGTTAGATGCTTGTATCTTACACGAGGCTTAACCTCTTGGGCCACAACACTTTGTCTCCCTTTTGACTTATTTAAGAGGCAGAGTGCATACACACGCACATAGAGGATAATCTTCCATCCACTGGCTCATTCCCCATATGCTAGGCCTGCTCACATAGGTGACAGAAATACAAATACTTGGGCCATCAGCTACTGCCTCCCAAGTGTGCTAGCAGGAAGCAGGATCAAGTGCATGAAGCAGGCAGAACTTGAACCAGGTACTCTCATGTGGGAAGTGTCAGCCTAACGTGCTGCCCTGAGCCCCACCTTTTCTTTTTTTTTTTTTTAAGATTTATTTTATTTTTATTACAAAGTCAGATATACTGAGAGGAGGAGAGAGAGACAGGAAGTGGAGCCGCCGGGATTAGAACCAGCGGCCATATGGGATCAAGGCGAGGACCTTAGCCACTAGGCCACGCTGCAGAGCCCCCCACCTCTTCTTGCTTGGATTTCTCCCACCCCACCCCAAATGATTGTCGTATGGTTGCCCCAGGGTGTCCTTTCTAAACTGCACATCCGAGCTTGGTACTCTTTTTCATTTCAAAGGCAGAGAGGGAGAAAGAGAGCTTCCCTCTGTGGGTTCACTCCCCAAATAGCCAGGGCTGAGCCAGGCCAAAAGCAGGAGGCCGGAACACTACCTGGGTCTCCCACAGAAGCCCTAATAGTCAAGCCATCAACTGCTGCTTCTCGGGGTGAGGTTAGCAGGGAACCGGGTCAGAAGCTGAGATTCCGTCTCAGGCACTCTGGTAGGCAGATGTTGCAAGCTGCAGCTTATCCCCACAGTGCCACAGTACTTTCCCATATCAATCATCTTAAAGTGCTTTAGGAACTTTCTGAAGATTTTAGACAATTTAAAAGCTTTAGTATTGATATACATATACATATATATAATGGATATATATATATATAATGGATGTATATATATATCTCTCTCCATTTTCTCTTTTTTTTTTTTTAAAGATTTATTCATTTTATTACAGCCAGATATACACAGAGGAGGAGAGACAGAGAGGAAGATCTTCCGTCCGATGATTCACTCCCCAAGTGAGCCGCAACGGGCCGATGCGCGCCAATCTGATGCTGGGAACCAGGAACCTCCTCCGGGTCTCCCACGCAGGTGCAGTGTCCCAATGCATTGGGCCGTCCTCAATTGCTTTCCCAGGCCACAGGCAGGGAGCTGGATGGTAAGTGGAGCTGCCGGGATTAGAACCGGCGCCCATATGGGATCCTGGCATGTTCAAGGCGAGGTCTTTAGCTGCTACACTATCGTGCCGGGGACTTTAGCCGCTAGGCCACGCCGCCAGGCCCTGGACCTCAAGTTTAAAGTAACTGTGACTGGGCCCGGCACGATAGTGTAGCAGCTAAAGACCTCGCCTTGAACGTGCCAGGATCCCATATGGGCACCGGTTCTAATCCCAAGGCCCCACTTCCCATTCAGCTTCCTGCTTGTGGCCTGGGAAAGCAGTCGAGGACGGCCCAAAGCCTTGGGACCCTGCACCTGCGTGGGAGACCCGGAAGAGGTTCCAGGTTCCCAGCTTCGGATCGGCGTGTACCGGCCCGTTGTGGCTCACTTGGGGAGTGAATCATCGGACGGAAGATCTTCCTCTCTGTCTCTCCTCCTCTGTGTATATCTGGCTGTAATAAAATGAATAAATCTTTAAAAAAATAAAATAAAATAAACTTGAGGTCCAGCAAGTTCCAACATTCCCATCCCATCTGAATTTGGACCCACTGCTTGGTCTGTCCCTCCAGGCTGTGCTTTTTGCCTTTTGGTATACTTTGTACTTTGTTTTGTTGACAGGTGGGCGTGACATACCTTGAGTGTGAATGTTGGTGTTTATCTGGCCAGGAGTCAGGCTGCGTTTACTGAGCTGCCGCCATGGGTTCCAAAGGCTAGTGTTTACTCCAGCATCCTTGCCTTCATCTCTCCTGTTATCTTTGGGGTTCCACAGATGTCTGGGAAGTGTAGTTCCCCCTGCCCATATGGCGGTAAGGTTGGGAGGACCCTCATCTGAAGACCTGTAGTGAAGTCCCTGGGACCTGGCACTTCCTGAGTGCTTCTTGCCGCCCCTCAGCCCCTGTAGGTGAGTCAGGAGGACTGGACTGATCAAGCCCAGAATGCCTAGGCTCTGATAAACTCATATCCTTTGAGGGCAGACCTGATTAAGAAGAAGAAAGTTGGGGGCCCGGCGCTGCGGCCTAGTGGCTAAAGTACTCACCTTGAACGCGCCAGGATCCCATATGGGTGCCGGTTCTGATCCCGGCAGCCCCACTTCCCATCCAGCTCCCTGCTTGTGGCCTGGAAAAGCAGTCGAGGACGGCCCAAAGCCTTGGGACCCTGCACCTGTGTGGGAGACCTGGAGGAAGTTCCTGGCTCCTGGCTTCAGATCAGCACAGCACCGGCTGTTGCGCTCACTTGGGGAGTGAATCATTGGACAGAAGATCTTTCTCTCCGTCTCTCCTTCTCTCTGTGTATCTGACTTTGTAATGAAAAATAAAATAAATGTTTAAAAAAAAAAAGGAAGAAGAAGAAAGTGGGGCCCGGCACAATAGCCTCTAGTGGCTAAATTCTTACCTTGCATGCTGGGGATCCCATATGGGCACCGGTTCTAATCCCGGCAGCTCCACTTCCCATCCAGCTCCCTGCTTGAGGCCTCTGAAGGCAGTGGAGGATGACCCAAAGCCTTGGGACCCTGCACCTGCGTGGGAAACCTGGAAGAAGCTCCTGGCTCCTGCCTCTTGGCTTTGGAGCAGCTCAGCTCTGGGCTTTGGCAGCCACTTGGGGAATGAACCAGCGGATGGAGGAACTTTCTGTCTGTATCTCTTCTCTCTGTAAATATTACTTTCCAATAAAAATAAATTTTTTAAAAAAGAAAGGGTTCTGAATATTTTTACTTATTCATTTTCAAAAAGATGTATTTATTCAGTTGAAAGGTAGAGCAAGAGAGATTGGGGGAGAGAGGGATCTTCCATCTACTGGTTCACTCCCCAAATGGTTGCAAAAGCCAGGAACCAGGATCTGTGTCCAGGTCTCCCACATGAGTGGCAGGGACCCACCAGGGCCAACTCTCACTGTTTTCTCAGGCACATTAGCAAGGTACTGGATTGGAAGTGGAGCAGCCAGGATGTGAACCTGTGCTCAGATGTGGGATGTCAGCATCACGAGCTGCAGCTTGGTGTGCTGTGCCTCAACACTGCCCTCCTGCTGTATTTCCCAGTGGCTCCTGGTACTGGAGAGGGGCATATAGCACGTACAGTTGCTCTTGTACCCACTTAGGCTCAGAGCTCGCCACCGACAGCCTTGGGAAGCTCCTGCTACTCTCTCCCACAGCCCTGGTCAGCAGCAGGCACTCCAGACACTCCCTGGCTCAGTCTGGTGCCCATTTCCTGCAACACTCCCTAGCTGTGGCAGGAGATGTCCATTGGCTGGGGAAGTAGGAGGCCATGGCAGTGGGGGAGGGAAGGCTTTTGGCTGGGGTGCAGGAGGGGAAGCCTCCCCCTTTCTCTGTCCCTTCCATCCAGATCCTTGAGGGCGAGCACCATGGCCGGCTTTAATATCGACACACCCCGTTGGGACCAGCGCACGTTCCTAGGCAGGGTGAAACACTTCTTCAACATCACGGACCCTCGCACTGTCTTTGTGCCAGAGCAGGAGCTGGACTGGGCCAAGGTCATGGTGGAGAAGAGCAGGTGAGTGGTCAAGGGAAGAGGAGGGGCAAGGTGGTAGGTGGCATCGATGAGATCCTCCAGGGAGGGGGCGATCACTGCAGCTGAAGGGATGGGCAGAGATCTCTGGAAGGGCGGGAGGCAGCTGGCTGGGAGTTAGGTGGGTGGTAATTGTCTACTTACCTACCTGGGTGGCAGGATGGGGGCCACGCCCCCAGGCACCCAAGTGGAGCAGCTGCTGTACGCCAAGAAACTGTACGACTCTGCCTTCCACCCTGACACCGGGGAGAAGATGAACGTCATCGGGCGGATGTCCTTCCAGGTGCCCGGCGGCATGATCATCACCGGCTTCATGCTGCAGTTCTACAGGTGGGCCGGGGGAAGCCAGGCTGCAGAAGGGGCGGCCAGCTGTGCCTTCTCTGTCCAGCGCTTACCAGGCGCCACGTGTCAGTTCTTGGCAGGGGTTGCCGCCACTCGCCCACCCCACCCCCGCAGCCGACGGACGCGGACGTGCCTTTGTTGTGTCCATTTCATACGTGAACCGCTGAGACACTTGTCCAAGTTCACATGCTAGTACACAGCAGATTGGCTGTCTGTCCTCACCTCAAACAATGCTTCTCCCACAACCGAACTTAACAGTTTAATCAGTAACATCCACGTAGAACACAGCAAAACCCTTTTCCTCAGCAGCTGGCTCCCAGCTCCTCAGCAGCTGGCTCCCCTGCTCCCAGCCTCCTCCCACCCATGTACACACTGGGTCATTTATCAAGCTGCATCTTGGGCCAGGTGTTGAAGGCACACATGCTAGACTCCCCCAGCCAGGAGCTCCCAGTTCTGCTGAGGAGTCCAAACAGTGAATGGTTTTTGTCATGCTTGGGGGAGCAGGGAGCACCAGATGAAGACCTCTGTCTCTGGAATGGGTGGGACACCATCCAGAAGGTTCCAGGGGGGAAGTGGTTTATTGCGCAGCAGGGTTTTTGCCATAGATGGGAGGAAGAATATCCCAGAGGGGCAGGAGACGACATCCTCCTCTTCCTCCTGGCCTCCCTTCCTGACAGGACAATGCCAGCAGTGATCTTCTGGCAGTGGGTGAACCAGTCCTTCAATGCCTTAGTCAACTACACCAACAGGAACGCCGCATGCCCCACGTCACTCAGGTAGGGGACCTAGGCGGGGCCCATCATCCTGCTTCCTAGGGTCAGCCCTTCAGAGCTGGCAGGGGACCAGGTCACCCCTTTCTGGGAGGGTCTGGGAGTGCATTCCTCCTTTCTACAAAGACTTCCTGTTAGGTGCCAGGCGCATTCTGGGTGCTGGCGGGGTCCCCGTTCTGGAGGGGGTTTGAATGTCTCTTAAGAAAACAAGTACAGTAGTCCTGGTGGGGGCGGGGGTCTCTGCTGTTGGGGACAGATACAGGGTGACAGTACAGAGAGTAGGTGAAAGGCAGCCGAGCTCCCTGAGGGACAGGACTGAGTCTGGGGAGGGGGCTCCGGGCAGGGAGCTGTGACAGACTGTGCAGGCTCTGGGACAGGGAAGAGCTGGGTGTGTTGAAGGTCTGGGAGGGAGGCCAAGGGGGTGGAGGCATTGTGAGTCAAGGGGAGAGGGGCCCAGAAGTGGCTGGGGCAGATCATGTGGTTTTCAGGCCTGAAGCCTCCTTCCTTGGCCTCACTTTGGCAAACAGAGCTCTTCACTCCTAAGCACCTCTTTCTTCCGCTAGGCAGATGGCCCTCGCCTACTTCACAGCGACAACCGCAGCTGTGGCCACTGCGGTGGGCATGAACTCATTGACCAAGGTAGGATGCAGGGCTGTTGTGTGCCAGGTGACCACATGGGGGCAGCAGAGTCTAGGTATCAGGGCGCTGTCCTGGGTTGGGTCCTTCCTTCCCAGGCCTTCGTAGGAGTTTGGGCCTTGCAGATTGGATTTCCAGGTGCAGGAGCAGTGGTTTCTAGTCTCTGAGTCCCCTCCAGTGTCCCGAGAGCCTGAACCCCTCCTGTTATCCTTGCTCCACACCTCACAGAGAGCCCCGCCCTTGGTGAGCCGCTGGGTGCCCTTTGCCGCCGTGGCGGCTGCCAACTGTGTCAACATCCCCATGATGCGACAGCAGTGAGTACAGAGACCCCCTTTCTCCCTGCACACCGTAAGGCTAGCAGGGAACGGGCATGGGACCAAGGCCAAGGGTGTGGTTTTGGGGGAGTGAGGCTGCTGGCTGAGCTCCTGAGACATTGCCCATGGGTGGGAAGGGGGTGGCATGTGAATGTCCTAGGTATCCTTCCCCCCTAACAGTGGGCAGCCCAGGAGACCAAGTAGCCCTTCCAGTGAAACTGGGGTCAAGTTGTGAACTCCACCTGCGTCCTAGGCCCTGGAGCTACTGACTTACAGAGGGGAGAGTGAACCAGAGCCAGGCAGCTGAAGATGGCCCAGAGCCAAGATGCCTTGAAGGGAGCCAGGGCAGGCGGGTTGCAGGCAGCTAGTGCTAAGCTTTGCAGCAGGGAAGTGGAGGCACCTGAGGTGTCTCAGGCACCTCAGGACGGCACCTGGGACATGACAAACACCACTCTGGGGTCGGTATGTCCTCGTTTGCTTGGGATGGCTGTGATGGAGTGGGTCCCAGTAGCCCTCCCAGAAAGCCTGCCACCAAGCCCAGATGGGTGTACGTTTCATCCTATCTCCTTTCCCTGCCCGCTGCAATGCTGAATGTGGCCCAGCCACCATCACCCTGGCCTCAGTCCAGTGCCATCGAGACCTGGCCTGTGGTGTAGCAGTAGGGGAGCCATTGTCTGTGGAGTGCTGGTTGTGTGTCACGTGGCCCCGCTGGCTGTTCTGCAGCCATCACTGCATCTGATCCTCACCAGACCCTAGGGAGAGGGTACTGGGATTATCCTCTCTTGGCAGCAAGGGAGACTGAGGCCCTAGGAGGGGGAAGGGCCATGCTCCGGGTCACACACACACACACACGAGTGTGCATCCAGGAAGCACCCAGGCAGCCTGGGCCTGGGGCCAGCTCCCTCTCAGCCACTGGCCTAGATTGCTTCTGAGATAGCTGCCACTGGAGGGCAGAAGGAAGGTCAACGGGCCAGGCTGCGGGAGGCAGCGGCTTCCTGTGCTCTGGAGCCCTGGCTATGGTCTGCTGTGAGTCACGTGGCTTGCAGGCTTCTGGCAACACGTTCCCCACATCCAGTACCTTCTGTCTGTGTTTAGGGAACTCATCCAGGGCATCTCTGTGAAGGACAAGAACCACAATGAGCTTGGCTTTTCCCGGGTGAGTGGAGGCCTTCCCCTGACCCAGGAGGAGGGGGTTCCGGCTCAGACCGTGACCGCTCTGAGTGAGCAGAGCAGGCCCAGGCCCAGGGGCAGAACCCAGAAACCTCCCCTCTGTCCCCTCCGTGACTGCCCTTCAATTTCACCTTATAGTTCTCTGTTCACAATAGGTCTGTTAGGACCTTGCCCTGAAGCCATGGTAGACCTGGCTGGGTGGGTGAGGGTCTTGTGAGTGTCCCTCACATGGCCTTCACCGGCTCACGCTTGGCCCTGACCTTGTCACTGACCCCACCCTGCAGTGCAGTAGTTGAGTAGTTTCTGACAACTCCTTCCTTCCTGTCCTCAGAGAGCTGCGGCAGTGGGCATCAGCCAGGTGGTGATTTCCCGGATTGCCATGGCTGCCCCTGGCATGAGTAAGATGGGGAAGCCCTTCCATCCCGGTGTGGGTGGAGAAACTGCTTCCAGGGGCGCACGACATGCATGCGCTGGGGCTTGGGACGGCCATGCCTCCGCACTCTCCCACTCTCTGCCCATGTGACAAGGACTTCCTGGGGCATCAGTCCCTGTTGGGCCTCCAGGAGAGGGGGGATGGGATGGGGGACACCCCCAGGCCTCCCCAGCAGCTGTGTTCTCTTCCAGTCTTGTTGCCAGTTGCCATGGAAAGATTGGAGAAACTGCATTTCATGAAGGTATATAGGTTTTCTGTCTTGCAGTGCCCCTGCCAGGAGCCCCCCGAGCCACCCCTACGCCTGACCCTCCCTGCCCTGCTGCCAGCCTCATGATCTCCCTCAAGCAGCTCCCAGGGATCCCCCAACCTGGGTTCCTCTGTCCTGCTGCTCTGTGGTAGGGTGGGCAGGTGTGGGTTCCCCTAGGGGTAGGCAAGTCCAGAATGTGTCTCTCTTGTTTCTGTACAGAGAGTCAAGGTCCTGCACGCCCCGTTGCAGGTGCTGCTGGCCGGGTGCTTGTGAGTACTGGGTGGCGATGGCTTGGGCTCTGTGGTGACTGGGAACCCACGGTCTGTCTTCTCGTACAGTGGAGAGTGTGCGTTCCCTTGCCTGACTCTTAACAGTGGCCTGGCTTAAGCGTGAGCATTTAACCTCATGGTGAAGATACTCACATCCCATATCCGAGTACTGGGCTCTGTACCCTCCTCCAGCCCCTGACTCCAGCCTCTTGCTGGTGCAGACCCTGGGAGGCAGTGGTGTGTGCTCCAGGAATTGGGTCCCTGCCCACCATGTGGGAGACTCCCATTGAGTTTAGGCCTTCCAGCTTAGGCTATTGTGGACATTGGCAGAGCAAACCAATGGATACAGATCTCTTTCTCCCCACCCCTCTTCCCCCACTCTCTCTAGTAAATTTTAAAATATAACTCATTTTTGAAGTGGCCAAGCTCAGAATTCTCATGGCCCATGTACAGGGCTCTGCATCACCTTTGGTGAAGGCTCGCAAGGCTGTGTACACACATTCAGGGGGAAATCAGTGGTCTCCTGCCCCTCTTACAACAAAGCTACAGCAGCATTAGAGAAGGGACAGGGCTGAGGAAGCTTCGAGAAGGGACCAGGCAACCAGCCCTGCGCAGGAGGAAGAAGCCACAAGTGCCGTCCTGTCAGCCTGGTGACAGGACAGGTACTGGCTTTAATCACACCTTGGGAGGCCACAGGGCTGACCCTGGGCTGGCCTTGAGTTAAGGCTTCCATCTGTCACTTCACTCAGCAGTCTCAGCCCTAGAGACACATATGTACTCTCCATCTCCTTTCACAAATGAAGGAACTCAGGCTTAGGTGAAGAAAGAAAAGAACGTGCCCAAAGGTCTGTGGCTGCTGGTAGCTGTGGAGGTGAGATCTGGCCTCTGATAGGCTCACATCACTCGTCCCAGCTTCTGCAGATTGCCAGGTGCTGACTGAGTCATTACCTGGACCGCTGCCTTCCAGGTGTTACCCAGGAGTCCTGCCGTTCCCCTGCCCAGCAGGCACTGCCGTTCTTTCCTGGCTGGCTCAGAGGCTGTTTGCACAAGGTTGCACACAGCTCGCAGGTGGCAGAGCTGGGATACAAAGGCAGGTCTGTCTGAGTCCCAGATCTTGTGAGGCATTTCAGCCCCACCACGGTCCTGAGAATTTTCTAGAAATAATGACTGTCGAGCTCTACTCCAGCCCTACTGAGTCTGCAGAGTGGACTTCCAAGCTCCCCTGGCCATTTGTGGGTGCTCAGAGAAGGTACTCAGGCTCCATTCCTCGATGTGTGCCAGCAGCGTGGGTGGCCAGCAACTGCCATGCTGGGCCTAGGAATGCACACCGGCGCTCCTTGCCTTGCCACACACCTGTGGGAGCTCATGTTCTGCCCCTCAGCTTGATTCTCTTCTTCATCTGCTGGGACACAGGACATGGGGTGTGGGCTGGGGTGGGAGAACAGAAGGGGTTCCAGTTTTGTCCCCCTACCAGAAAGTTTCCTGGCACTCCTGAAACAGGGGAGGCATTGGAGGAGGAGGACCACAGGGCCAGCTGGGAGGGCAGGCCAGGGGTACGGGCAACTCTCCTTCCCTGGGGAGCCTGGGGGAGGGGGCTTTGGGGCCAGGAGGGAATGTGCCCGAATGCTTTGGTTTCCTCTTCCTTTGCAGCCTCATCTTCATGGTGCCAGTGGCGTGTGGGCTCTTCCCCCAGGAATGGTACGAGCTGATCATGTCTCCCTTGCTTTATAGAACGCTGGAACTGCCTGCTTGTCCAGAGGGGAGAGGGAGGGTGCAGCTGGGACGGTGATTGTCCAAGGCCAGGTTCCCATCAACCTAAACTGTGGGCCTCTTCATCTGGGGAGGGACCAACAGAACCCTCTCCGGGGGCCAGGGGAAGCCGTGGGGCAGGGGGTCGGGGAGCAAGGGCTGTCTTGGAGAGAAGGTGTGCTATCTACAGGAGACTTCCTTTCCCTGCCAGCTGGGTTAGTGAGTAGTTCTCCCTAACTGTAGCTGGTTTCTAAAGTCCAATAAGGGAACTGATATAGATTCTGACTTAGGTTTGCCAGTGTGTTGGCAACTTGAACGTCACCTCTTCTGTGTGTCCTTATTGGGGTGGGGGAAGGAGAGGGAAAGGAGGCCTGCTCCCTGCCTGGAATGGAAAGGTGTGGTCAGGTGCAGCTTGCTCAGCCTCTGCTGTCTCCCTGCTGCGGTTCAATGCTAGCTGTGTGGTCGTCTGCCAGACATCTCCTGGCTCCTCATCTGGTGGGAAGGATGGCAGTGTGAGCCAAAGAGGATGGAGGTCAGGCCTGGAAATCATCCTGGTTGTAAAAATCAGGAAGGCCTCCTTGGAGGTGGCATCTGGATTGGACTTGATCCCGGGATAACTGGCTGCTTGTCGCAGACAGCGTGTTTGTGACCCTCTTCTTGATCTCTTCCCAGTGAACTCTCAGCTTCCTATCTGGAGCCAGAGCTCCGAGACACCATCCGGGCCAAGTACGGAGAGCACGTGCCTTATGTCTACTTCAACAAGGGTCTCTAAATGCCCCATACGCCAGCCAGGACCAGCCTAAGCCCGTATTCACCAGCTGTGCCTTAGCCACTGGGCACCTGTGTCATTTCTACTCTGCGGGGTGGGTGGGTGGGTGGGTGCGCAGGAGAACAACCCCTCCTGGCACCTGGCTTGTGGGACTCCTCTAGGGGATGACAGGGGAAGAAAGGACCAAAGCCCCATCCTGCTTCTGCCTCACCCTGGCCCCCTGGAGCCCAGTGGGGAGGCCCTCTCAAGGAAGCTGCTGGCACCTGTAGCAGATGGTCAAGGAACCATGAGGAAAGCCTGAGGAACAACCCTTGGGACCCAGAGAACTCCTCTCCTTTCTCCTTTGGCGTTTCTTCCTTGTTCCCTCCTAAGCAGAGACGCCTGGCCCATGCCATTACTCCAGGCCAGGTGCAGAAGGGCTGCGGAAGGAGTCTGTATCTCCCCCACAGCCGGCCCCTTGTACTTGCCCCATGCTGTTCCCTGTCGCCTGTGATCAGAACACCACTGGGGGTGGGGGGATGCTGCTGACCTTGAGCCTGGCAGGCACCCAGGAGTTACTGTGTTCACAAGGAACACAAAGTTCCTTGTCTGTTGAGGCTGACTTTGTTCCGCCTCCAAATCATGTCTGAATCTTTTCCCGGGCAGGCTAATTTCTGTTGCAGGTGGAGGTTGTCTTTTTCTCCGGTCTCCTAGCTCTGTTTAACAAAGATAAAGCCACTCACTGTGAGTGAAAAGGATGTAGGTAAGCATTAATCACACATTTTAATAGGGCTCATTTCCTGCCTGCCTCCCTTCCTCTACCCATTAGGGTGAGCACCAAAGAAAGACTGGTGTGGCTTGGCGGGGAAGGGGAAGTTTTACTTGGACACCTCTAAGAGGAAATCCACTGGGACCAAAGAGCCGCCAGACTGCCCAGCAGGCGCAGCCAAGGACCTGCTGGGGCCTACCTGGGGTCTAAGGTCGTGTGTCTAGTCTGGTAGGATTTGGTGACTCTGTTCCAAGGACATCATTGTGACCTAAATAAATTGCCTGAAAGAGTATGGCAAATTGCCTAGGAGACCAAATTAATGAAGCCTGGGAATGGTGGGGGGATCAGGTGCTGGTGTTGGCATTGGCTCCTCAACAGCACACACAATATCTCAACTGCTGGGGGAAACTGCTGCCTGGAGGCCACTGTCCTCTGTCCTCTCTCTGCCCCCCCCACCCGGATATTCTGGAAGCTTCCCAGAATGGGAGCTGCATGAATTACCCTGAAGCCAAAATTTGGCCCTCTGCAGCCCAAGGCCAGTGTCTGGCATCTACTTTTGTGCACAGGTGTGTGTACGTCTTTAAAGGGCTGGAAAAACAAAACCAGACCAGGAACTGTGGGGTTCAGGCCTCCTGGATGGGGCACGCAAAGCTTACGGTGTTTACAGTGTGGCCTTTTCACAAGTGCACGCTGTCCCTGAGTGGCAACTCTCTGCAAATATACATCAGCATCACCCAGGACCTGTTAAAACAGGGGTGGTTCAGGGCTGGCTGCCAGGGTACCTGCCCCACACTGGTAGGATGGTGGGGGCTGTCTTGGGAGTGGAGGAGGGCCTGAGGATGTGCTGTTCTATTTCCTGATGCTGATTTTGGTTTCATAGACCACCCTTGGAGCTCTGCTCCAACAGGAAGGGCCTCCTCCTTGATGGCAAGATCCTGGCTACAAATTCTACTCTCCCCTGCCTTTAAAGAAAGTTAGAATATGGGGTTGTTCTTGTGATAGAGCAGGTTAAGCCACTGCCTTCAACGTGGACATCCCGTATGGACTCCAGTTTGAGCCCTGGCTGCTCTACTTTTGATCCTGCTCCCTAGTACTGAGCTTGGGAAAGCGGTGGAGACGGCTCAAGGATCAGTGCTTGGGCCCTTGCTACACGTGTAGCAAGGAAGAGGATCCTGGCTTCATCCTGTCCCAGTCCTGGCTGTTGTAGCCATTTGGGGAGTGAACCAGTGGATGGAAGGTTTCTCTCTGTGTCAGGATTTGAACTTCCTATCTTGGACTCTGCAGCATTTCCTGTTTCTCCTTCCCCACAGCTCATGAAATTTGCACCGTTCAGTTATCCACCAATCAGATGTAACTTGGTGCCTTACCTGAGAATCCCACTCCCCAATCTCTAAGCCCCCTTCCCTAGTTCCTACCCACCTACCTGTGGCTCAGATAATCTTGGTCACCAGTCCCTGGGGCCCACACACAGCCCACACACAGCCCACACACAGCCCACACGGCCCCTCCCTTCTTTTTCCTTTCTCCCCTGTCCCCTCCATCCTGCCCCTTTCCCTTGCCCTGGCAGCCCCCATCCTGCCACCATGGCAGCAGGCTTGTCCCTTCCTGTTTCCTCCCCTCCACCCCTGCTCCTGTTCCTACCCCATTGGAGTAAAGGACCTCCTAATACCGCATTGTGTCTGGGATTTTGGCTTGTGATAAACTAATCTTGAAAAGAGGACTTGGGGGGACCGGCGGCGTGGCCTAGTGGCTAAAGTACTTGCCTTGAAAGCGCCAGGATTCCATATAGGCACCGGTTCTAATCCCGGCAGCTCCACTTCCCATCCAGCTCCCTGCTTGTGGCCTGGGAAAGCAGTCGAGGACGGCCCAAAGCCTTGGGACCCTGCTCCCGTGTGGGAGACCTGGAGGAAGTTCCTGGCTCCTGGCTTCAGATCAGCATAGCACCGGCCGTTGCAGTCACTTGGGGAGTGAATCATCAGACGGCTCTTCCTTTCTATATCTCCTCCTCTCTGTATATCTGACTTTGTAATAAAACAAATAAATCTTAAAAAAAAAAAAAAGAGGACTTGGCTGCGGGAATTAGCTGCGTGAAATGTCAGAACAATAAGAACTTAAAGTGTATTTTAAAACTTAACATTCGGTCTTTCCCTCTTTTCTCTGTAACTGCCTTTCAAATAAACAAATTCAAAATATCATCTTTTTTTAAGGATTTATTTATTTTTATTTGAAAGGCAGATTTACAGAGAGAAGGAGAGACAGTGATTTTCCGTTCATTTGGTTCACTCCCCAAATGACCACAATGGCCGGCGCTGAGCCAGACCAAAGCCAGGAACCAGGAACTTCTTCCAGGTCTCTCATGTGGGTGCGGAGTGCCAGAGACCTGAGTTGTCATCTGCTGCTTTTCCAGGCCGTTAGCAGGGATCTGGATCCGAAGTGGAGCAGCTGGGACTCAGGTTAGGGCACATTTGGGATGCCAGCGTCACAGGCCGTGGTACAATGTGCGATGTCACAACACTGCTCCTTCAATCTTTTATTTCTACACCAAGGGAGTTTGACTTGTGGGACAAATGAATTTCCAAGAAACTAGAGACTAACAAAAATACTTACCACCTTTTTGCATTCCTTGGGAATGTAGGATCCAGAGGCAAAGCCATGGTCATTGTCAGACTGGGACATAATGGGTTCCTTTTATTGATTTTCTTACCCACATGTAAGTCAAGGACAGTTCCCTCTGGCCTCAATTATGGGCTACAGTTGGTCAGACTGTAAATCTTTTTATCCAGTGTTTGGGAGGATTTGATTACTAGAGAGAGCTGGGTTCTCTGCCATGGGCCTTCATTTTACCAACATTGGCTAAGCTTTGTGTACAGGATGTTGTGAATTTAAATTTTATTATTTTAAGATTTTTAATTGGATCTCTTCTCAGCCTTTTGGCTAAGACCACTTGAAGGTTATTTTGATTGGACAGGCTGATCGACAGGTGGAGATTGAGAAGCATCTGCTTGTTCACTCCCCAAGCGGCCACCATGGCCGGAGCTGAGCTGATCCAAAGCCAGTCTCCTCCTGCCTCCCACACAAGTGCAGAGTCCCAGTGCTTTGGGCCATGCTCCACTGCTTTTCCAGGCCACAAGCAGGGAGCTAGATGGGAAGTGGAGCAGCTGGGACACGAACTGGCACCCATGTGGAAATCCGGGTGCTCCAAGGGGGAGGATTATCCAATTGAACCATTGCGCTGGTCCTGGGTTTTTAAATTCTAAAAAATGAATAAAACACACAGTGCCGTAAAAAAGCCTGCAATCAGGTGGACAGATATTACTGATTAGATACACCATGTGGTGAGTGTTGTGTGACTGCGGACAAAACAAGGGGTTGGAACTAGGAGTCTGAAGAGGGGAAACTAATTGTGTGCGGGGTGTATATAAACCTTTGGGGCATCTCTCTTTTTGTTTGTTTGTTCACTGTGAAAGTGTGAGAAAATATGGGAGGATACAAGCAGGTGAGAGCCAGGTTGCAGAACCATTGAGGTTATTGAGAAGTTTGGGTGACACAGCCTGCAGGTAGTTGATGTATTTAATGCTTGTTTTCCGTGGGCCTGTTTTGGCATATGGGACAGATTTGAGATAAGAGCAGGTCTCACCACAGAGCAACTGGGAAGCCATTTGCGTTCATGGGAAGATACGTGTGTGGGATGAAAGCGGGATGGGAGGGTGGACTTCAGAACTTAGGGGACAGTAAATAGAACCGTGTCGCTGAAACTAGAGGCGAAACCCTCCACACACGTGCAGGTACTATAAGGAACCCAAGTGAACCTTAGCAGGTGCCTGGATAGTTTTGACAAGGGAAGAGTGGCTGTGCTTCAAAACAAAAGACATCGAAAGAGACTTAGACTGCAATTTGTTTTTCTCTTTAGGAGCGGCCAACTCCTTTCTAGACATTACTTTCTTGTATTTATTTATTTATTCATTTATTTTTATTGGAAAGACAGATGTACAGAGAGGAGAGACAGAGAAAGATCTTCCATCCAATGCTGCGCTGATCAGAAGCCAGGAGCCAGGAACTTCTTTCCAGGTCTCCCACGCTGGTGCAGGGTCCCAAGGCTTTGGGCCATCCTCGACTGCTTTCCCAGGCCACAAGCAGGGAGCTGGGTGGGAAGTGGAGCTGCTGGGATTAGAACCGGCGCCCATATAGGATCCCAGTGCGTTCAAGGCGAGGCCCTTAACTGTTAAACCGCGGGGGTTTAACAGGTGTGGGCCCCAGGAGTCGCGCCGCCCGAAAGCTCCCAATAACCAGGTCAGAGGCTGCAATAGCAAGAGGAATTTTATTAACGTTCGCGGACGGGCCCCACTCCTATGACAGAGTGAGAGCCCCGATGTCCAGGGGTACAGACATTTTATACTGCGAGCTCAGCACACCTGCTGGGTTTGGTACAAATTTTATGACCTTATTCTGGCGCCAGCTCAGGGTCCTCCAGCCTCATTTCCTCAGACTAAGGAATTTACTTATCAGGAGATAGAAACTTAGGCCTTCTTCCCATTGTCAGGCCCAGCATGGCCATTCCCCTACCCCTTATCTGATCTCGCCAAGCAGGATACAGAAGCAGAAAAAGCATTAACCCTACTTTTCTCTTTCATAACCATTATGCTCACGCCGGGCCCTAGACATTACTTTCTAACCTTTAAATTGATCATACCTATTTTTGTGTTTAACCGTGGAAACCTACTACTTCCGCCGCATTCAACATGGGTGCATTCCAACACACACTTCACAACACTCTTCCTAGGTGGCCCCAGCACCTACAGAAGCCAATTCCACCACTCTGTGTGAGGTGAGACGAATTTTACACTGCCTCGCAGCACGCAAGATGGCCCGGGTTCCTCCTACTTTTCATTGGTTGGTTCTTTCGGGTCTTCCCCGTGGGAGGACGGGCTTCCGTTTGATCGACAGCTGTTCTGCTCAATGGACGAGGAGCAGGAGCCAATGAAGCGCTGGAACTAGAAACCTTGGCGTGGGGGCGGGATGGAATCGAGCCGGAAGCGGGAGGGGAGAGTGAAACAGGAAAAGAAGGGAAGAAGGAAGAAGAGGAAAGAGAAGGAGAGGGGAGGAGGAGGAGGAGGGAGGCGGTGGCGGCGCCGTGGCGGAGGAGCAGGAGCAGGAGGGGATGGAGAGGAGGCGGCTCGTGGGTGGAATGGCGCTCCTGCTCCTCCAGGCGCTGCCCAGCCCCCTGTCAGCCAGGGCTGAACCCCCGCAGGTAAGGGGGAGGAGGCGTCCGGGCCCACCTGGGGGCCTGGGAATCGTCGCGGCCTGGCTGGAGAGGTCTGAAGCAGTGTTGTTAATCGAGTTGAGGGGGGTCCCACGAGGGGCGCCCTTGCCTGGCATGGCCCGGTTCTGAGGGGGCGTCGGCGTCTAGCAGAGCAATACCTGTCAGGCGTCTGGTGTTAGAAGGGAGCTGAGACACGTTGCCAGAGCGAGTGAGGAGCCTTTGAGATGTGGCAGTTGGATGAGGGCCTCTGGTGAGCGGGTGGTGGTGTGGAGCTGGCGTTTCCCGGGCTCCCTGGTGTCCCGCCCAGTGGAGCAAGTGGCCGAGGTGGCAGGGCAGTGAGCGTGTCTGTGTGGGCTAGCGAGCCGCTGGGGGGTAGGTGGCGGAGGGCCTGGGAGGCTGGACAGGGGACCATGTGTGTTTCGGCTTGATCCCATTTGCCCCGGTGTGAGTCCAGGCACCTTTGGTGGCAGGTGGTTGGAGGCAGGTGGGCGCCCCCAGGAGGAGGGGAGCCTCGAGTTTCGCACTAACTCATTCTGTTAGCCTGGTACTCCTGGGAAGACAAGGCAAGGATGCTGATCTGAACCTGCTCAGGCCTTTTGAGCAGAGGCAGTTCTGATGCTGGTGCAGGCAGTAAATGGAGTACCCTAGCTTTTCTGGTTTAGTAACTTGTTCTGTGTCCAGACACAGTTTGGGCTGGCATTTCAAAACCCTCATGGGAGTGTTACCTGCTGGTGCCAAGTTGGGTGGGGTACAGTAGGGGGACCCACCCCTCTTTCCCTGGTACTGGCAAAGCGTGACTCTTCTGTTTTCTTCATTTTCTTGTCCCTTTCCTGTTTGCAGAGAGACACATACACAGCACAGTGGCAAGGTCTGTACAACTTAGTGGGTATTCAAGAGCAGAAACAGGACACAATACCTTTCTCCCCAGGGCTTGAATGCGACTTTTTCATTTATACAAGTGGTTTTGTACATCAGTATCCTCTGTATAAAACAAGTTTCGGGGCCCGGCGGCGTGGCCTAGCAGCTAAAGTCCTTGCCTTGAACACACCGGGATCCCATATGGGCGCCGGTTCTAATCCCGGCAGCTCCATTTCCCATCCAGCTCCCTGCTTGTGGCCTGGGAAAGCAGTCAAGGATGGCCCGGAGCCTTGGGACCCTGCACCCGTGTGGGAGACCAGGAAGAGGTTCCTGGTTTCCGGCATCGGATCGGCGCGCCGGCCCGTTGCGGCTCACTTGGGGAGTGAATCATTGGATGGAAGATCTTCCTCTCTGTCTCTCCTCCTCTCTGTATATCTGACTTTATAATAAAAATAAATCTTAAAAAAAAGAAAACAAAAAAAAAGTTTCTAATGAGTTGAAATTTGTTAGAATCAACCATTTTAAAGTGAGCAATTAAGCAATACAGTCATCACCCCTATCTAGTACAAAACCATTCTCATCTCCCTGAAAGAACACTCCATCCCTATTAGATACTGGTCATCTTTTTTTTTTTTTTTTTTTTTTTTTATTATTATTAATTTCATTGCATTATGTGACACACATTTTTTTTTTTTTTTGCACTGGAATTCCCCCCGCCCCTCCCCAAACCCTCCCCCTCCCACAGTGGATTGCTCCACCCCGCTGTATTTCCATAGTTCAAACTCAGTTGAGATTCTTTCATTGGAGGTTTTGACCAATCGTAAAGTCCAGCATCTAATTGTCCTGGCAAATTCAACGGCTTCCTGGTGAGACCATCTCTGGTCCAAAGGCAGAACCAGCAGAGTATCATCCCAATCAAGTAAAAAACTCAACCCAATATTTACAACCATTTACAGCATTATGGCATTAATTGACATGGTATTGATTAACCAATATGTTACTAGGAAAATGCATGTTCTCGACCACAACCTGTGATCTTGTCTCCCCCCGTTCCTAGGCCTGGCAGCCACCAGTCTGCCTTCTGTTTATATGAATGTACTTACTATGGATATTTCACATAAATGGAATCCTATGATGCTCGTGTGCAGTCTTTTGTGTCTGTCTTCTTGAACTTGGCATAATGCTTTTTTTTTTTGGTTGTTGAAGATTTATTTAAATTTTTTTTTTAAATTTAAATTTTATTGGAAAGGCAGAGATACAAAAAGGAGGAGAGACATAGAGGAAGGTCTTCTATCCAATGATTCACTCCCCACATGGCTGCAACGGCTGGAGATGAGTGAGTCAGGAGCCGGGAGCCTCTTCTGCTTCTCCCACAAGAGTGCATGGTCCCAAGACTTTGAGCTGTCCTTGACTGCTTTCCCAGGCTGTAATCAGGGAGCTTGATGAGAAGCGGGGCTACCAGGACATGAACCGGTGTCATATGGGATCCTGGTGCACACAAGGTGAGGACTTTTAGCCGCTAGGCCACCGCACCAGGCCTAAGATTTATTGAATTTTTTAATTGTAAAGTCAGATACATATATATCTATATAGAGAGCAGAGAAAGAGAGGAAGATATGTCCGAAGATTCACTTCCCAAGTGGCCATAATGCCGGAGCTGTGCCAATCCGAAGCCAGGAGACTGTAGCCTCTTCCAGGTCTCCCACATGGGTGCAGGGTCCCAAGGCTTTGGACTGCCCTGGACCACTTTCCCAGGCCACAAGCAGGGAGCTGGATGGGAAGCAGGATTGTTGGAATTAGAATCAGCATCCGTATGGGATCCTGGCGCATTCAAGGTGAGGACTTTAGCCACTACGCCAGCGCGTCAGGCCCGGCATAATATGTTCAAGGATCATCTGCACTGTAACACCTTACCAGTACTTTATTCATTTTTATGGTTGAGTAACATTGTATTGTCTGTACATACTGCGTTTTGTTTATCTAGCTCTCCCTCTTGAAAGTCTCAAGTTTTTCCTCTCAGACTGTGCTTGTGTGTATTATAAATACCATTCAAAAGGGATGGAGCTCATTTTCTTGCCTAGAAAATTCCCTTTTCTAAGACTACCATCCTTTGGTTTAGCCTTGTTGGAGGTTTTACTTTTTCCAGTTAAAAAGGCACGGTGGGGGAGGAGCTGGGGAAGGCATTGTGGTGTAGTGGCGAAGGCTGCTGTCTGGGGCTAGGTGCAGTTTGTGTTTGGCTGCTCCACTGCCAATCCAGCTCCGAGCTGATGGCCTGGGGAGAACAATAGAGGATGACCTAAGTGTGTAGACTTCTTGCCATCCAGGTGAGAGACTCAGATGAAGCTCTTGGCTTCCACCTGGCTCAGTCTGGGCCGTCGGCGGCCATCTGGAGAGTGAACCAGCAGATGGAATGTCTCCATAAATCTGACTTTCAAAAAAGCGAGTAATTTTTTTTTTTAATATACTGGCAGGAGAGATGCATTTTTTAAATATTTATTTATTTTTATTGGAAAGGCGGATATACAGAGAGGAGGAGAGACAGAGAGGAAGATCCTCCATTCAAAGGTTCACTCCCCAAGTGACCGCAATGGCTGGAGCTGAGCCAATCCGAAGCCAGGAGCCAGAGCTCTTCTGGGTCTCCCACACTGGTGCAGGGTTCCAAAGCTTTGGGCCGTCCTCAACTGCTTTCCCAGGCCACAAGCAGGGAGCTGGATGGGAAGCAGGGCTGCCGGGACCAGAACCGGCGACCACATGGGATCCCGGGGCGTGCAAGGGAAGGACCTTTTTTTTTTTTTTTTAAAGATTTATTTATTTTATTACAAAATCAGATATACAGAGAGGAGAGACAGAGAGGAAGATCTTCCATCCGATGATTCACTCCCCAAGTGAGCCGCAACGGCCGGTGCGCACCGATCCGATGCCGGGAACCAGAAACCTCTTCTAGGTCTCCCACACGGGTGCAGGGTCCCAATGCATTGGGCCATCCTCGACTGCTTTCCCAGGACACAAGCAGGGAGCTGGATGGGAAATGGAGCTGCCGGGATTAGAACTGGCGCCCCTATGGGATCCCAGGGCGTTCAAGGCAAGGACTTAAGCCGCTAGGCCACGCCGCCGGGCCAAAGGGAAGGACCTTAACCACTATGCTGTCATGCCGGGCCCAAGAGATGCATTTTATCTGAAAAGTTAACAACCCTCAGGTTTGGTCAAGTGTAGGTCTTGACAAAACAAAATAGCACAAAAAAGTGCTCATCTGCCTGTTGAAGTGTCTCTTCAAGTTTGTTTGCAGTAACCAAGGAATACTGGTAAAGGGTTGGCTTGGGTGGGTTGCAGGCTCTGTTTGTCAGCAAGTGGAAAGATGGAAAAGGTTGTGAACTGTGATAAGAAGATGTGTAATGGCCTCTCTTGCCACTAATCCCAGTGGCCAAAGTCGTTTTCTCAACATGTCTGTGGAGCTTCTACTACTGCTAGGGACAGGATGGGTTTCGTGCCTGGTTCTGTTTTGTGGCTGCTGGCATCAGCCCTAACAGCGTCTGGAGAGAAGGGAGAGTTTTTGTAACATACCCCTAACAGCTCTTCCTAACAGCGCCACATCCTCTCACCGCCAGCCGCCTCCACACACTCCCTCCGCTGCTCATGCCCTGGTCTCTGGTCACCAGCACTAGGTTTCGACAGTCAGATTTGAGTTTAACCTTTGGAATGGAAGTTACTATATAACTACCTTGAATTCACCTGCATTTAGTCCTTTTAGGTGTGTTTTTGCCTTGTTCAGATCAGTAAGGGGAAACATTCTAGAGAACATTTTAGCATAGAACATATTTCAACCTCTCAGTGTGCCTGATTTCAACAGTGACTTCCAGCTGATTCTGAATTGAGAAGAACTTGTGCTATTCATTCTGTATTAAATTGCATCCCCCATCCATAGATGTACTAAATACACTATTAAAAAAAAGGGGTCCTGGCTTGGTGGCCTAGCAGCTAAAGTCCTCGCCTTGAACATGCTGGGATCCCATATGGGCGCTGGTTTTAATTCCGGCAGCCCCGCTTCCTATCCAGTTTCCTGCTTGAGGCCTGGGAAAGCAGTCGAGGACAGCCCAAAGCCTTGGGACCCTGCACCTGTGTGGGAGACCTAGAAGAGCTCCTCGCTTCTGGCTTTGAATCTGCGCATCTTCAGCCATTGCGGTCACTTGGGGAGTGAATCATCAGATGAAAGATCTTCCTCTCTGTCTCTCTTCCTCTCTGTATATCTGACGGCAATAAAAATAAACTAAATCTTAAAAAAAAAAAAAAGGAAAAGAAAAGAGAAAATATTTGAAAGACCAAGCAACAGAGTTGGTGGTGGCAGGAGGAAGGAAGGGGGAGAGAGAGAGGTTGGTTTATTCCTCAAAGGACGCAGCAGCCAGGTGTGTTCCTGAAAAAAGCCAGGAACTGCATTTAGGAACTCCAGCTGTGGGAGGCAGGATGGAAGTAGCTGGGATTTGAAAATCACAGGCTGCTGTTTAACCCACTGCACTGTAACATCCACCCCCTATCTTTTTTTTTTTTTTAAGATTTATTTATTTGAAAGGCAGAGTAACAAAGGGAGAGGCAGAGAGAGAAATAGATCTTCCATTCACTGGCTTACTATCCAGATGTCTGTAGTGACCTGGGCTGGGCCAGGCTGGAGCCAGGAACCCAGAATTTTGTTTAGATCTCGCACATGGATGGCGGAGTCCCAAGGACTTGGGCCATCTTCTGCTTTCCCAGGTACATTAGCAGGGAGCTGTGTCACCAGGAAGGAGCTGGGACTTGAGCTGGTGCTCCAATATGGGATACTAGTGTGTGTCATCCTTGCACAGGGGCCATGCTGATCTCTGTCATTACAGTTTTAGCATATGTGCTGCCAAAATGAGCACGATGCCAGTGCTGTGGGTAGCATCTTTGCAGCTTTACTCAGGCCAGTTCCCCCGGTGAATTTTTTTTTTTAACATGTTTAATGTTAGAGATACATCTTGGTTTCTCACTTCCAGCTTTGAACTGATACACCTGTGTCTTGCCATGCATGTCCGGAAAGTTCATCTGCCTGGCTCACTTCTGTTAGATCAACTGCCTATCAACGGCCACTGTGACTCACAGATGTGATTGTTTGAATCTATAAAGCATTAGAAAATAGAGTTTCCAAACAGGAAGACCTTGGCATTTGTTTCTGCTAGTTAAATTATGATGAAGATACGCAGAATTTCTTTCTGTTGTTAACTTAGATGTAACCAGAGTATTTGTTATTTACCATTGTTTTTAGTAGAAGTATTTTCTTCAGCGAGGTGCTGAACTGGTGGTCTGGACCCAAAAATCCAGGGGTGGGTTAGTTGTTCCATCTCCCCCGCTGTGCTCCTGAGTGGGAGCTGGATAGGGCTGCCCTGTCTGCTGTCTCCCACCAGGCCTTCAGCAATTAACTGTGCCCCTCTCCCCACACCTCACCTCTGCTTACCTCCAAAGCCCCTGTTTTTCAGTTGGGAAGCCCCACTCCTTTTACCTTTGTTAAAATGACTCTCCTTAAAAAAATAAATAAAAGGCTCTCCTTGCTTCTTACTGTCCTTCCTTCCCGATCCTCGTCTCCTTTCCTCATTTATTTGTTTAATCTACTTGACCTTCCAGAGCAAGTAATTGTGTAAGATCAGCACTTCAGTTTCTGTGACTCCTTGAAGTAAAATGTGGTCACATTCAAAAACTGGACATTGACTCAAGTGTCCAGTCCAAAGCATGCTGTTTGTTACAGCTCGACTCTGAAACAGCGAGTGACCAACAATCCCTGTTTGTGAGGTCTGCTCATCTTGTGGGAGGACAGATCACTTCCAGGGGATTGAAACCCAGAGGGAACCGTGCTGTGGTGGGCCTGCAAGCCAAGGACCATGGGCGCGCCTGATTCCTCTAGAGCACCAACTAGTGGACGACCGCCAGGAGCGTTATCAGGGACTGTGCGTGAAGCATCCTTCAAGTAAAGACCAGTGGGGGCAGGCTAGCTTCCAGGCTAGGCTTCCCGGCGAAGGAGTAGAAATGGGGGAGGTTTGCAGATGGCAGGTAGCGTGCGGCGAGGGTTCATGTGAGGGTTTTAGGGGTGTGTAGGTGAAAATTGAAAGTGAGCTTGTGCGCAGCTGGGGAAGAAGCCTTTGTCACTTCATCTAAGGTTGCATTGTGAAGCTGGAAGTGGACTATGTGCTGTCCATTTTTAAAAATATTTTATTTTGATAATCTTTACATAGTTGATTAGGGTACAAAGGGTCAAGGGCCACAGGAAAGTGGGTAAGACCATTGTTTCGACATTCTCTCTTTTTTCTGTATCTGCAGTAATGAGGGAGATAAAGGGAGAAACCCACCCAGCCTCCCACCTATCCCAGGGTCCCCAACATGGGGCATGCTCCGAGGGCACTGCTCAGGTGGTTTTGATAGTTCAACAGTTATGAATTGCTGCCAGTCTCGCCATTCCAAGCACGATGAGGTCACTGCAAAATCCACTGATTGACATAGTCCATCTTAGAGTTTCCGTTTGCCCAGATTTTCACTGCCAACACTTGTGTTGGCTGGGGTAGATGATCGATTTGTTCTGTCCTCCATCCTCTGCTGTGGTACCAAGTGTCCTCTGCTGGTTATGGTGGACTGCCATATCCTCCATGTACATCTGGATATGCTGTCCACTGCTCCGTCTGAGCCTCTGAGGAGGCTCGGCTTTGACACATACACTCTGTGGTCAGACCATGGAATGTTGTGCTGTCCATTTCAAGATGCTGCTTAGCTATCCGTGGCTGATGAATACTTAAAATACAGATAAATTATTCACTGAATTGCTTTTTCATTCATCTTATAATTTTTTTGAAAATTTATTTATTTATTTTTATTGCAAAGTCAGACATACAGAAAGGAGGAGAGACAGAGAGAAAGATCTTTCTTCTGATGATTCACTCCCAAAGTGACCACAAAGGACAGAGCTGAGCCAATCCGAAGTCAGGAGCCTCTTCCACATCTCCCACATGGTGCAGGGTCCCAAAGCTTTGGGCTGTCCTTGACTGCTTTTCCAGGCCACAAGCAGGGAGCTGGATGGGAAGTGGAGCTGCCGGGATTAGAACTGGTGCATTCAAGGAGAAGATTTCAGTTGCTAGGCCACCAAGCTGGGCCCTTGTATTTTTTTTTTAATTTTTTTAAAAAGATTTTATTTTTTTTAAGTTTTAAAAAAGAATATTTATTTTTATTGCAAAGTCAGATATATATACAGAGAGGAGGAGAGACAGAGAGGAATATCTTCTGTCCGATGAGTCACTCCACAAGTGACCGCAATGGCCGGTGCTACATCGATTGAAAGCCAGGAGCCAGGAGCTCTTCTAGGTCTCCCAGGTGGGTGCAGGGTCCCAAGGCTTTGGGCTGTCCTCGACTGCTTTCCCAGGCCACAAGCAGGGAGCTGGATGGAAAGCAGAGCTACCGGAATTAGAACCGGCGCCCATATGGGATCCCAGCGTGTTCAAGGCGAGGACTTTAGCTGCTAGGCCACCACACCGGGCACCTACAATCTCTTTTGTAATTTGTTTTAGAAAGCTTATTTATTTTAAAAGCAGAATGAGAGAGAAATCGTTCATCCACTGGTTCACTCCTCAAATGGCCGTAAGCTGCTGGAGCTAGGCTGGTCTGAAGCCAGGAGCAAAGATGTTCTTCCAGGTCTCCTACATGGATGGATTGTGGCTCAAGTACTTGGACCCCTGTGCCCATGTGGGAGACCCAGGTGACGCTCCTGGCTTCAGTCTGACCCAGTCGTTTGAGAAATGAACTAGCAGATGGAAGATTACTCTGTTTTTCTCTTTCTGTCTCTGTGAATCTGCCTTTTAAATAAATAAGGAAATCTTTAAAAATGATAATTAAAAAAAAAGGAAGATTCTAGTGTTTAGAAAATGTTATTTATCTGAAAGGCAGAGAGGTGGACTCCGAGGGCTCCCATCTGCCAGTTCACTGTCCTTGGACAGCCAGCACCTCCCCTGTTGGGCTGCATGAGACCCAGGAGCCTAGCACACCATCCTGGTCTCCCACACCAGTGGCAGAGATGTGAGTTCTTGAGTCGTCACTTCCTGCCTTCCAGGTGCCCATTAGGAGGAAGCTGGAATCAGAAACTAAATCAGTGGGCCTGGCGCAATGGCTCAGCAACTAAATCTCTAAATCCTCACTTTGCAAGCACCACCAGCATCCTGTATGGATGCTGGTTTGTGTCCTGGTTGCTTCATTTCCCATCCAGCTTCCTGCTTGTGGCCGGGGGAAAGCAGTAGAGGATGGCCCAAAGGCTTGGAACCCTGCACCCGTGTGGGAGACCTGGGGAAAGATCCTTAACCAGCTCCAGCTGTTGCGGCCATTTGGGGAATAGACTAGCTGATGAAAGGTTTTTCTCTCTGTCTCTCCTTCTCAAGAATCTGACTTTCCAATTAAAATAAATAAATCTTAACAAATAAACAAAGTAAGGGCCTGGCATTGTAGCCTAGTATCAGTTAAAGTCTGCGCCTTGCGTTCACTGGGATCCTATATGGGTGCCGGTTCATGTCACGGCAGCCCTGGTTCCCATCCAGTTCCCTGCTTGTGGCCTGTGAAAGCTGTCGAGGACGGCCCAAAGCCTTGCACCCACGTGGAGACCTGAAGGAAGCTCCTGGCTCCTGGCTTCAGATAGGCCCAGCTCCTGCTGTTGCGGTCACTTGGGGGAGTGAATCATCGGATGGGTCTTCTCTGTCTCTCCTCTGTGTATCTGACTTTCAAATAAAAATAAGTATTTAAAATAATAATAAAAAAGCAAAACAAAACAAACACAGGCACTTCGATATAGGATATGGGTGTTCCAGGTGGATTCTTAACTGCTGTTGACGCCTCTCTAACTTTAGAATAATTTAATCATCCCCAAAATAGCCCCACTGCCATTAGCAGTCACTGCCTGTCTGCCAGCCCTTTGCAACCACTGATCCACTCTATTTCTAAGGATTTACCGCTTCCGGACATTCCCTAGAAGAGACATACCTCGTGGTGCTTTCTGACTGGTTCCTTGCTTGCTGTGTCCGGGGTGCATTCACATGTCAGCAGTGTATCAGTGCCTCACTCCTGTTTAGGACCAGTAACTGTGTGCTGTTACCATGCTGTATGTATACACTGGACATTTGCCTGCTTCTACTTTTTTAATGCTTTGGATTATGCTGCTAATACTAGAGTGCAAGTTTTTGAGTAAGCATGTTTTTCATGAGTGTACAAACCAGTGGAATTGTTGGGTCATCTGATAACTCTGTTTGTAGTCTTTTGGGGGAAATGCCAAACTGTTTTCCAAAATGGTATGATATTTAATTGAAATTAAATAGCTATCTGTGCTGGTGAAGACATGCTGATCTAACAGCTCAGTGATGTGGTTTGATACAGTGTAACACAGAGGTGGTGCAGTCACGGTCTTGGGTCAATCCACATGCTTTCCAAACCTGACACACCCTGTGCTTGTGCCACTTTTATAATCTCTTTCTGCCTCAATTGCTTTATCTATGAAAAGGGAGTAATGTTAATAGATAGCTCACAGGATGGCCTGGGATGAAAAGCTATCTGTAACTGTTTTGGGCTATGTTTAATAGTGAAGTGTCACAGTAATGATCACTTGTTCCTCAGTGCATCAGTGTCAGCTCCTAAATCTAGGTTCAGAAACAGATTTGGGGAGTTTACAAGCGACTTTCTTGCTCCTGTTCTGCATTGGAGATTATGTTTGCCCCTCTGTTCTCTTCGTCCCCTCCAGAGGATGTGTGTCAGTGTCCTGAAGCGTTCTGGGATGTTACCTCTTGGAGGGCTGCTGGTCTCCAACAGTTGAAGGCAGTGATGATGTTGCAAAGCATCCTGCATTGCTCAGGGCTGTGCCTGCGCATGAACAGGCAGTGCCGACGTGGAGAAAGTCTGGTTTCTGACCCCTACTACTGCTGTCCCAGCTCTTGCTCAATTCTGAGGAGCCTGAGGTCAGCCGTCCCACAGAGAGGGAGCCACGGGAACGTAGCATTCTGGACTGGATGACGTAGCCGCTGACAGCAGCACCAGGCGGGCCAGCTTAAAGCTTTCATGTTCTGGCTCTTAATTACCCTCAGGTTTGTTGATGTAAGCTACTAGTCAGCTCTGTTTGGTCAGCCAGCACCAGACTCTCTGGAAAGACACTTTTAAAATCTGTGGTTCAGGACCTGTTGTGGTAGCAGCTAAAGTCTTTACCTTGAGCGCACCGGGACCCCATGTGGGTGCCAGTTGGTATCTTGGCAGCCCTGCTTCCCATCCAGCTCCCTGCTTGTGGCCTGGGAAAGCAGTTGAGGCCTGGGACGCTGCATCCGCGTGGGAGACCTGGAAGAGGCTCCTGGCTTTGGATTGGCTCATCTCTGTCCTTTGTGGTCACCTGGGGAATGAATCAGTGGACGGAAGATCTTCCTCTCTGTCTCTCCTCCTCTCTGTATGTCTGACTTTCCAGTAAAAATAAAGTAAATCTTTAAGAAAAATAAAAACTAGTACTTTAAAAAGAAATTTGTGGTTCAGTCAGCAGGTGAGCCCCTCCTGTTTCCCCATCTTGACCTCTCTGTCCTCCTTTGATGCGCCCTGTGGTTTCAGTTTAAGCACTTGATTTGTTTTCATCTCGGTGAAAGCCTGATGACCAGCTATTACTTTCTCAGTGCCCTCCATGATCCTGTAACCAGTCTGAGCTGAGTCATGTTCTTAGAGCTTTTTTCTTTTCTCATCCCAAGCCTTAGCCCTCTCATTTCCGGCCCCAGGAACGCTGTTTTGTTTTCACACAGACTTCTCATGGGAAACCAATTCATGTTTTCAGGGTCATCCACAGGAAAGCCCGACTTCTGGACCTCAGGCTGGGCATGTCTGGAGGAGGGTCTTTTTCAGGCTCCTGGGATGCAGGCATGTCCTGTGTGTGCTGTGGGTGACTTTAATGGCACTGCCAACTGTCTTTTGAGTTCCATGCCACCCGTACCTTATCCTGAGGGGGCCTGTTGCCCCTTTCTGCCTTCAGTTAGACCAAATACTTGATTTCTGGAATCTGAGCAGTATTTGGGTTCATTTCTTGTCCCTGCAACCCATCATGGATGTCCCTGGGACCACTCTTGCACCTGAGGCAGGTCTTGGTGGCCGGTGTACTCAACATCCTGCGCAGCCCGAGGTCTGGCACGTGGGCATTGCCCTTGGACATTGTCCTTTACAGTTCCGCTAGGTGGAGCAATATCTGGCCTGAAAACTGCTTGACCGCTGTGGAAACCACAAAGAAACAAACGGGAGCTGGGTGGGGGAAGGAAGGGGAGACAGAGCCCATGGCCGTATCACATTCTAAGGCTTGTGGACAGGCTGGGCTTTCCTCGCGTGGGGATCAAAGTAGGTCACCCTCTTAGTTTTGGGGCCTGCCAGCCTTGCTCGGAGTACGTGCTTGAGATCCTCTGGCTCACTTGGTTGCTTTCCCGTGGCTCTGGCTTGTTTACTTTTGATTTGCTTTTTGCCACACTTCCTCATGTGGGAAAACTGAAGAATTGTATGTTTTCTCTTGGTGCCGTCTTGGTCCTCAATGTGTCAAGACTCTTTTTATTCAAGATTTCAGGTGTTTTAAGGAATTAAGCTTGTTTTGGAAGAAGTGAAAATAAGTATAAGATGTTGCAAGAATGTTTGTGACTTGAAAGGGAGGGTGGGTCCCGGGTTGAAGGGTTGCAAAAACAAGCCTGTTTTGATTTTTTGAATATCTAGCAAGACAAATCTTTATGTTGTAACACTTTTATTATGCATTTTTTTTCACATCATGCGGCATGGGTTCTTGGAGAAAATACTCTTATTTTTCAAAATCCTGCATGCTGCAGTTTGGTTTGCCACTTGCTAATTTAGCCTGCTCATCTCAACTTGACCTGACAGTTTCACAAAACAAAAGAAACACCAGCAGCAACCCACAGCCTAGTTAGTTAACCAGATCTAAGTATTGTCCTTCTCAGTGGTTCGTCTTGGAGAAGAAATTAATTCTTGTCTTCATGAATTTACATGTCGCGTCTACTAAAATTGGAACGATACGGAGAAGATTAGCATGGCCCATGCGCAAGGAATACTTGTCTTTCTACACTAAAATAGTGGAATATTGGTCCCAGTGACTCAGACCATTCTCCACTGCTTGTCCACAAACAGGGAACTGGATCGGAAATGGAGCAGCCAGGGCACAAACTGGCGCCTATATAGGATGCTGGCATTTGGAGGTGGAGGAGTTGAGCCATCGTATCATCCCCTTAAGGTATCTTTTGTACCACTTTGTAAACCACACAGAAATTACACATGTTCTTAATGGACAGTAAAAAGTGAAAGCTTATAGTTTGCTGTATGTTTTTGGTGGTTTCTCAGTTTCTGTTATGTCTATATTCATGGAGATAGTGATACAAGAGAGACTTAAAAGCTTCATGGAAAACTGGACCTGAAAGATGACACGTGGATGGATGTTACAGACTAGAGGCTGCAGTGCTGGTTAGAGCATCCACGTCCCACACCAGAGGACTTGTGTTAGATACCTGGTTCCAGTTCCTGGCTCCAGTTTCCTGCTCATGCCATCCCTGTGAGGCAGCCGTGGTGGCTCAGCTGGTTGGGTTTTTCCCACCCACATGGGAGACCTGGATTGAGTTTCTTGCTCTCAAACTCAGCCCCAGCCCGACTCTGGCCATTGTAGCCACTTAGAGAGTGAACCAGTGGATTCTCTTCCCACCCCCAGCTGCCCCCCTCCCTCCCAAATATTTTTAAGAAAACATTTTTTAAGATAAGGTATATTTCCCATGAGCTTGTTGAAGCTAACCTCTTGTTGTTTACATATATAAAGAGGTTGGTATGGGTAGTGTACTTTATTTTCTTTCTTGGTATGGGTAGTGTACTTTATTTTCTTTCTTAGTTTTAAAATAGAAATTAGGGGGCCTGTCAGGATAGCCTAGTGGCTAAATCCTCGCCTTACATGTGCTAGAATCCCATATGGTGCTGGTTCATGTCCCGGCTGCTTGTCCTCCCATTCAGCTGTGATCTGAGAAAGCAGCAGAAAATGGCCCAAAGCCTTGAGAACTTGCACCCATTTGGGAAACTCGGAAGGAACTCCTGGCTCCTGGCTTTAGGCCAGCTTAGCTTTGGCCATTGTGGCCACTTGGGGAGTGAGCCAGCAAATGAAAGATCTTTCTGTCTCCCATAAATCTGCCTTTCCAATTAAAAAAAACTTTAAAAAGTAGAAATTGGATATTTTTAAAAAAGGTTTATTTATTTGTATTGGAAAGGTGGATATACAGAGAGGAGGAAAGATAGAGAGGAAGATCTTCTGTCCGATGGTTTAATCCCCAAGCGGCCGCAATGGCTGGAGCTGAGCCAGTCTGAAGCCAGGAGTCTCTTCCGGGTCTCCCACGCGCGTGCAGGATCCCAAAGCTTTGGGCCGTCCTCAACTGCTTTCCCAGGCCACAAGCAGGAAGCTGGATAGGAAGTGGGGCTGCCGGGATTAGAACTGGCACCCATATGGGATCATGGTGCGTTTAAGGCGAGGACTTTAGCCACTAGGCCACCACGCTGGGCCCAAATTCACTCTTTTGAAGGATACAGCTCAGTGGCTTTTATTATCCTCAAAAGATTGGGCTACTATCGCCACTGTCTTTATTGCTGAACACTTTTTTGTGTCCCAAAAAGAAACCCCATTGCCATTGGCATATTCTCCCTCGCCTCAGACCCTGGCAGCTGCTAATCCACTCTGTTTCTGTGGATTTGCCTGTTGTGGACATTTCGCACAAATGGACTCGTACACCAAGATGCCTTTTGTGACTGTTTCCCTTTTTGGTGTGATGTTTTCAGGTTCATCCATGTTACAGGCTGTATCAACACTTCATTCCTCCTGCTTTATTTCTAAAGATTTATTTATTTTTATCAGAAAGTCAGGTACACAGAGGAGAGACAGAGTAGAAGATCTTCTGTCTACTGGCCTACTCCCCAAGTGGCTGCAGTGGCTGGAGCTGAGCTGAGCTGAGCTGAGCCTAAGCCAGGAACCAGGAGCCTCTTTTGGATCTTCCATGTGGGTACAGGTTCTCAAGGATTTGGGCCATCCTCTACTGCCTTCCCAAGCCACAAGCAGGGAGCTAGAATGGAAGTGGAACAGCTGGAATGCAAACTGGCACACACATGGGATCCTGGAGTGCGCAAGTTGAGGATTTAGCCACTGGGCTACTGTGCTGGGCCGTACTTTTTCATTTCTTGCCTTTGCTTTTGGTGTTCCTTAGTTCTTTCTTTCTTTTTTTTTTTTTTTTAAGATGTATTTATTTTTATTGGAAAGTCAGATTTTACAGAGAGAAAGAGAAACAGAAAGATCCTCCATCCACTGGTTTACTTCCCATGCGGCTGCCACGGCTGGGGCTGAGCCAATCTGAAGCCAGGAGCCAGGAGCCAGGAGCCTTGTTTGGTCTCCTGCGTGGGTGCAGGATCCCAAGGCTTTGGGCCATCCTCGACTGCTTTCCCAGGCCACAAGCAGGGAGCTGGATGGGAAGTGGAGCAGCCGAGAGACAATCAGGCGCCCATATGGGATCCCAGTGCGTGCAAGGTGAGGACTTTAGCCAACATGCTTCCACGTTGAGCCCTCCTTAGTTCTTTTAAAGACCCTGAGAAGTGGAGTCAGTGTTGATAACTGTAAGGTAAGCTGCCAGCATCTCATATCAACACTGGTTGGTTCCTCTGCTTCTATCAGCTCCCTGCTAATGTTCCAAGTTCTTGAGTTGCTAGTACATTAATGTGTGAGACCAGATGAAGCTCTTGGCTTCTGGCTTTGATGTGGATTAGCCCAGGCCATTTAGTTTATTTGTGTAGTGAGCCAATGGAAAAAGTCTTCGCTCTTCCTTTTAAATACATGCATATACATACAAAAGTCTTTCAAAAATAGACTACGGTGGCCTGGCGTAGCATTTAAGTCCTTGCCTTGCATATGCTAGGATCCCATATGAGCACTAGTTCTAATGCCGGCTGCTCCACTTCCCATCCAGCTCCCTGCCTGTGGCCTGGAAAAGCAGTCGAGGATGACCCAAAGCCTTGGGACACTGCACCCGTGTGGGAGACCCGGAAGAGACTCCAGAATCCTGCCTTTGGATTGGCTCAGCTTCGGCTTTGGCTGCAGTGTGGGGAGTCAACAGTGGATGGAAGATCTTTCCTTATTTCCTTCTCTCTAAATATCTGCCTTTCCAATAAAAAAAAAAATAAGTAAATCTTTAGAAATTTAAGTCTAGATTTTGAATTTCACTTGATCTTAGCCGAAAGTCCGAGAAGTGATCGATTTTGAATTTCTAAAAGATAAGGATTCTGTTCTTTCAACCTACTCATCATGCCATATCACATCCTGAAAAAATGACACTAATTTTCTAATGTGAAGTAACGATGTTCCATATAGTAATTTAAATAACATGCTGGGGTAAATTACTATTAGAACAGGGAACTAAGTATGACAGTTCTTCGGTTTTGATAAGTGATTAACTGCCACTAAGAATTCTACTATTGTATTTATTTTATTTTATTCCCCAGCACTTTCCTGTGGGTCGAGAATATCAGAAAAAAAAATTTTTTTTAATTGCAAAGTCAGATATACAGAGAAGAGGAGAGACAGAGAGGAAGATCTTCCGTCCCAAGTGACTCCCCAAGTGACCGCAATGGCCGGTGCTGCGCCAATTGCCGATTCGAAGCTGGGAGCTAGGAGCTAGGAGCTTCCTCTGGGTCTCCCACACTGTGCAGGGTCCCAAGGCTTTGGTCTTTCCTTGACTGCTTTCCCAGGCCACAAGCAGGGAGCTGGATGAGAAGTGGAGCTGCCGGGATTAAAACTGGCGCCCATATGGGATCCTGGCGCGTTCAAGATGAAGACTTTAGCTGCTAGGCCACGGCGCTAGGCCCAGAAGTGGACCTTTGACACAGTGGTTAAGACACATAGCGGTGTATCAGTCTGTGTTCCGGCTCTGCTTCTGATTCTAGTTTCCTGCTGATGAGCACCTTGGGACGGAGTAGGTGATGACTCAAGTATTTGAGTCTGTGACTGAGTTCAAGACTACTGGTTTTGTAGTCTGGCCTAGGCTGTTGCAGACATTAGGAGAGTGAACCAAGATCTTTTTCTGCCTAACATTCTTAAAACCCGACTTTCTTAAATAGATCTAGCAGTAGAGTTTTAATCATAGCCATCTGACCCACCTTTTTAACCTTTGCCTAGTATATGAAGTAAAAGATTAACTGAGGACTTTCGCCTACAATTTGGATCTAGTGAGAATTTTTGGAAAAACTCTTATCTGAGATTGCACAAATGTTCAGAAAAACATGGGACAGTGAAGAGATGCTGTCAGTGTATTTTCTTGATTTCAGCTCTCCCAGGGTGGCTATGGGTCTCCATGCCAAGCCTGGGTGACTGTACCTGCTCTTACAGTGCTGAGTGTTCACAGCAGGTGAGCTTTACTGCTGCGGGAGAAGAGCAGCATGGAATTGGGAGGCTGAAAGCCAGTGGAAATGATGATGCTATGAGCAGTTGTCAGTAAAGAAGGGGCCTGTGCTGTGCAGAGTGGGAGAGGTTCACCATGGGACGGGCTCTGACTGTGGCCCTCTGCAGGGGCTTGGCTGTGAGCATGTGTGCTATGTACCTGCGTGCGCTGTGACTCGCCCAAGGACACCGTAGACTTTTATCACAGAAATGGCCAGCCTCAGACCAGGTTCTGGGTAGTGCTGATAACAGTAAGGAAGGCTCAGAGGGGCTAAGTCATCAGCCCAAGGTCACAGGACTGGGTGGTAGCATGGCCACATCAGGTGGCAGAGCCATAACAAAGTCGAGTTCAAAGGAAAATCTCACAGACTATACTCCTTGGGAAGGCTTGTCCCTTCAGACTGTTCTGGTGTGGCATGGGGGCATCCAAAATGGTTTTGAACATGGTGTCAACTTTTAGTTCTGATTTGATTGAATTGTTTCTATGCATATGTTTGTTTATTTGAAAGGCAGAACAACAGAGGAGATATACATACACGCACACACACACAGATCTTCCATTGCTGATTTCCCAAAGAGCCACAGCAGCTGCATTTGGACCAACCTGAAGCCAAGAGCCTATCATGGGTGGCAGAGGCCCAAATATTTCTTTCGGCCACCTGCTTCTGCTTTCCCAGGTTCAATAGCAGGAAGCCGGATCAGAAGCAGAATCGTCCTGTATTGGAGCGTTAAATCAGGTCTGGCCTCTTGCTTGCAGTCCAGCTTACTGCTCACATGCCTGGGAAGGCAGCAGATGATAGCCCCAGGACTTGCGTCCCCGTCTTTAAGAAAAGGAGTCTGAAGGAAGAGCAGTGGAGGTAAATCCTGAGATGTTGGCTCTTGCTCTTTATTTCCGTGGAGGGTCAATAGCTTTCTGAAAGGCACTTGGAGCTCTGTGTCCTCCAGTTCCCATTGTAGTCATCTGTCCCTACTCCCTCCTTGCTCAGGGCTGGGAGCTTGGATCATGGTGGTTTTGCAGATTTCCTTGCTGCCATCATCCTGTGTTGCCTCACCCCTGAGGCCTGTGGTTTGAAGGTGTGTCTGCAGCATGGCCGGCCTTGTGTGACACAAGACTCCGCCTCTCTTGCATCTGATGCGCTGCCCTCTCCAGTTCTACCACCTTTCGTCATTGTCTTCCACGGAGGTGTGGGCATGCGTGATACATTTTCTAATGTTTTCCTCTGGTGTCTTTTGACCAAGGAGTCTCAGGCATGGAGTAGATTTGGTTACCAAAGAGCCAAAGGAAGAAGGATTTGATATTCAGTTTACGTAGTACTCAGGAAATGAGGGAAGGCAGGATGCCATGAGCTGTGCTTCCAGCCAGACTTATATTCCACAATCCTTTATGCAAAAAAGCCAACCTCCAGGTGTTGGCTGATGTAGTTGTTATTTAGGAGACAAAACCAGGAGCAGCTCTGTTTCAGTCTCCTTCATTGTAAAACCACTGCTGAGGGAGTTAGGTTCTGTCCCCTGTTATCTTGATAAAGGAAATTTTGCTGCTACAATGGTGTTAGGGCTTTAAATTCTTCAGCAGAAATTTGAGGCACACATCGAAGTCTCCCCATCCCCGCATCCACCTTGTGTGCCCAGGGTCCCCATCCATGGCCAGGAACCTGTCACTGTCATGGATGTTTATGGGTTCAGCCAGTTAGCTTCCATCTTCTCTATAATCATCAAGTCTTTTGCTTTTTATCCAATTAACACTGTCTTATTGAAGGCCTGCTTTATTTGATTCAATGAGGGATCTGGGAGGGAAAGTTATACATCTTGTTACTAAGTTGCTTATATGTTTTTTGTTTGTTTGTTTTATGAAAAGCAGAGTTACGGAGAGGTGGGGAAAGACACACATACATACACAGAGAAACCTTCCATCTGGTTCACTCCCCATTCAGCCACAACAGGCTGGGCCAGGCCAAGCCAGGAACTTCGGTTTGGTTCTCGTCTCTCACGTGGATGGCAGGGACCCAGACCCTTGGCCAGCATCTGCTCTCCCAGGTGTGTTTTGGCAGAAGTGCTGGATCAGAAGCACAACATTTGGGACTCAAACTGGTGCTCAAATAGAATGCCAGTGTTGTGGGTGGTGGCTTAACTGGCTGTGCCACAGCGCTGGCCCCAGCTGCTTCTATAGAGAAACAATAGACTTGAATATTAACAAAATGAAAACATGAAGTATGAAATGTCTTTGCTGAGTATGAAGCATATGCAAGAGGATGGATTCACCTACAAAAATACAGCCAAGATGGCTTTTCTCTGGGCAGTGAGAATGTCCATTCTGATGATGTTGTACTCAGAACACCCCCAGCCACCTCAGGGACTCCAGAGTTGAGATATCTGTAGTAAAACGACCTTGCTGTTAGCCTGTTCTTCGCCTCAGCCACCACACACCTGTATTTCCACTGAAAATAGATCACACCTCTCTTCACTGTGCTCAAAGTTTAGATTGAAGAGAAGATGAAGAAGTTGGGACCCGAGAGCTGGGTTTTCTGAACGGAGTTCTCGTTCTGGGTTGTGCGTGTGCAGGTGATGTGCTTGCGTCCTTCCTTCTGCTCTGCGCCCTGTGGTCCCTGCTTGAGAAAGCCGTGGAGGAGGCATGAGCCGTGGCCGGGATCAGCCCAGAGGTGTAGCCTGGTGATATTCCTGTAATGCTTGGCTACTTGCCAGTTTAGGGTCAAGCTGTTTCCAGGATAGGAAAAACAAACCTTGCCTTTTGGTACGAAAACAAACAAGGTTGTTTTGTACTTAATGAAGCCCACATTGCAGATCCAGTGACTGCCCGTTGCTCTGCAGGGGTATGTTTCAGAGACCCCTTTATTCGCTTGAGATGGCAGAAACCTTTTTATCATGGAGGTAATAAATATGTTGGAATAATTGTCAACTAACAGGTAATTAAGGGTCTGTCTTCCTTTCTTTTCTTTCTTCTAAGATTTAGTTACTTGTTTCAAAGGCGGAGTTTACGGAGGTGGGATGGGGGGAGATAGAGACCTTTTCACCTGCTGTTTTACACCCCCAAATGGCTTAAATGCCTTGGGGTAGACCAGGCCACAGCCAGGAGCCGGGAGCCTCCTCTGGGTCTCCAATGTGGATACAGACACCCAAGTAATTGGGCCAGGCTTTGCTGCTTTCTTAGGCCATTAGCAGGGAGCTGGATTGAAAGTGGAACATCTGATAGTCCAGCCAGCATCCATATGAGCAGTCCCAGAAGTTTCTTGTTAGGGGACAGAAAAACAGTAGCTTCTGCTACTTTTGTTTATCTCCTTCTAAAAGATTAAGGCTATGGGGCCAGCACTGTGGCATAGCGAGCTAAGCTTCCACCTGCCATGCTGGCATCCTGTATGGTCTCCAGTTTATATCCTGGCTGCTCCACTTCTAATCCAGCTCCCTGCTTATGACCTGGAAAAGCAGCAGAGGATGGCCCAAAGCCTTGGCCGCTTGTACCCACATGGAAGACATGGAAGAGGCTTTGTGCTTCCCAACACTACCCCAGTTTCTATAGTAGAACAAAATCAATGCCAAGAGGTCCAGCAGTGTGGCACAAGTGGGTTAAGCCATCTCTTGCAGGAATGACAGCTGGCATTCCATGTTAGAGTAATGACTTCTGGCTCTTGTGCTTCCAAAGCAGTTATTTACTAATGTGTCTGGAAGTGCAGCAGTGCCTGGACCCCTGCCACCTGTGTTGGAGACCTGGATGGAGTTGCAGGCTCCTGGCTTGGTGTGGCCATTTGGGGAGTGAATCAGCAGATGGGAGATCTTTTTCTTTATCTTTTCTCTCTTTTTCTGTATCACTGTGCCTTCCATTTAATAGGTAAATTAATTTTCAAAAATCCAGCCCAAGATTTATCATTTTTTTTTTAGCAAATATTAAAAGGCAGAATGAGGTCCTGAGATCTATAGTAAAATAAAAACACCTGGATGCTTCCAGAACTATTGGGAAGAAAAACATCCCAATTGGAAGGACTCAGTGAGCACACATGGCTGGAGGTCCTCTGTTCCACTTCCTGCCTATCTTTGATTTTATAAATATTTGTTTTATTCAGGCTGGCATTGTGGCATAGCAGGTAAATCTACCGCCTGTGACATTGGCATCCCACATGGAGCTGGTTCAAGACCGAGCTGCTCCAGTTCGGATCCAGCCTCGGAAAGCAGCACAAGATGGCCCAAGTACTTAGACCATGTGGGAAACTCAGAAGGGGCTCCCAACATCGGCCTGGCCTAGCTCTGGCTTGTTGAGGAAATTTGGTAATAAACCAATGTATGGAAGATTGAATCTCCCCTTCTCTCCCGTTTTCTGTCCCCTCCCCCATTGTGCCTTTCAAATAAATTAATCAAATCTCTCTAAAAATTTTATTTATATCTTTGAAGGGCAAAGTTAGAGGGAGGGACAAACCTTCCATTTCCTGGTTCATTCCCCAGATGACCACATTGGCTAGAGCTAGGCCAGACTGAAGTCAATTACTAGGCGTGTCTTCTGAGTCCATCATGTGCGTGTACCAAGCGCTTTGACGATCTTTTGCTGCTTTTAGCAAGAAGATTGGTTGGAAGTGGAGCAGGCAGGATTTGAACTGGTGCCCATATGGGATGTTGGTGTTGGTGGACTTTACCTGCTTTGCCACAATTCCAGCCGTCTCCCCTCCCCCGTTGATCTTTGGTTCCCCTTTTACTCCCTTTCTCATGTGTCTCTTTCCATACTTTTGGCCACTGTAGGCAGAAATGAGCTGATCTGAAGCCAGGAGCTTCATACTGCTTCTGGGTCTCTCTTGGGTGCAGGGTCCCAGGCACATTAACAGAGAGCTGGTTTGTAAGTGGAGCATCCAGGACTTGAACTGGCACCCATATAGGATGCTGGCACTGCAGGAGGAGGCTTAAATTACTACACCACAGCACCAGGCCCAGTTCTCATATGTTGATCACACTTTCCTTCGCCCTCCCTCACCAGTGTCCTTTGAGCTCTTGCTTCACTGTCTCCATTCTTCCTTTCCGTATTTGTCATGGGCTGCCAGTGTCTGTTTCTGTATGTGCTCATCTTTTTTCCCAAACTGGATAGCTAAATAAACTAATTCCGCAGAGCAGGACTGGTTCATTCAAAAGTCCATTTTTGTCTTCACCATCCACACAAATGCTGGGTGGGTCAGATGTGACTGTGAAGATCAGATCCCTATTGAGTGTTTGAGTCATCTTGGAGTCACATCGTCCTGGTTGAAATGCTGACTCCACTGCCACCAAGATGTGTGTCCTTGCCTTAGCTATCTAAAGTTAGTGAAATGCCCATTTCTGCCCACCCCTCCCCGCAGCACAGCATTGATGCTGAGCCCATGACTGCGTGAATACTGCAGGCCCAGCCTTTCTCCTCTGAAAGACACGCAAGTAGAAAAGCAGCCTCGGAGTGTTTACGAAAGATACCTTGCGGCAGAAGTGAGCCCTGTGGCCGCAAGAACGCCACGTCCTGTTCAGAAACCAGGAGGGGCGTGTGGGTGCCTGCCCCGGCAGGCCTGCTGCGCGTCTGCCTCTGTGTCCAGCATGCCGCCGAGCTAGTGGTGTGGGTTTCTGGCAGCAGTGATTCTTTTGCCATGCTGTGTGGCTTAGTTCTGCCAGTCTTCACTCTGGATCCGGGGTTCATCCCATAGCGTTCATCCCATGACACTCATTTCAGGATCCGCGACTTCCGCATGTTATGGTTTTACTGTGGCACTCATGTTGGTGTGGACTCTGGGTCGTATCACTTCCCTTTGTGTTGGAGTCAGAACTCTAAGGCATTTGACTGAGTCTGTGCCTGAATGCTCAGAAAAGTAAGAGATAGTGCTTATCTTACACGTGCGTCTCCAGACTGCCTAGCAACCTGGACTCCGAGCTCCTGGAGATAAAGTGCTCTTAAGTTTGGAGACTGTCTTTTATGCTGGGAACTTGGCAGTGGTGGTCCTGTTCTGACAAAAGCCCCTTTTCTTCAGATTCTTTGTGCCAAAAGATGACACAGTTCTCCTTCAGCCTCAGTTGGCCACCTCATGTGTCAGTTCCCCAAGCTACCTGACAGCCAAGGCCTAGGAAGGTCCCTAGCTTGCCCCTGGTGTAGGGCTCTAACATGTGCTGGGAACAGATGGGAACCTTAGATCTTTTTCTTCATTTGCCTGGAAGAAAACCGCGTTCAAAATGGGTTCGAGTGAGAATCATGGGGCTCCACATCCTGGAACAATTCTTTCACAGGTACACATTGACTTTTTTCTAAATAGTCTTGTCAAACACTGGTCATCTTTAGTAAGATTCTTCTGGACCTTTAGCTATAGCTTTCCTGTTTTAAAAAAGGTTTATTTGTTGGGGCTGGCGCTACGGCATAGTGCAAAAAAATACCAGCTGGGCACCAGTTGGAGACCTACTGCTCCTCCTCTGATCCAGCTCCCTCCTAATGTGCCTGGGAAAACAGCACAAGAGGGCCCCAGTGCTTGGGCCCTGGCACCCATGTGAGAGGCCCACAAGACGCTCTTGGCTCCTGGCTTCAAACCAGCCATCTCCAGCCATCTCTTCGTAGCTCTGCCATTTTGTTTTTATTTTGAAAGATAGAGTTACCAGAAGAGGGGACAGAGAGAAAGACAGAGGTTGATCTTCCATTTGCTGGCCTACGCTGCAAATGGCTACAATGAAGCCAGGAGCCAGACGATTTTGGGGGGGGTTTCTTTCTTTTTTTTTTTTAATGTTTTTATTGGAAAGGCAGATATACTGAGAGGAGGAGACACAGAGAGGAAGATCTTCCGTCCGACGGTTCACTCCCAAAGCGGCCACAGCAGCTGGAGCTGAGTTACTCAGGTGGAAGCCAGGAGACCAGAGCTTCCTCCAGGTCTCCCACACGGATGCAGGGTCCCAAGGCTTTGGGCCGTCCTCGACTGCTTTCCCAGGCCATAGGCAGGGAGCTGGATGGGAAGCAGGGCCACTGGGATTAGGACTGGTGCCCATATGAGATCCCAGCTCATTCAAGGTGAGGACTTCAGCCACTAGGTTATTGTGCCAGGCCCTGTTTTGGAGTTTTCTGTGTAGGTCTCATGTGCTTTGACCATCTTCTGCTGCTTTCTCAGGTATAATAGCAGGGAACTGGATCAGAGAGGAGCAGGTGGGACTCTGTGGCTTTACCCACATCACCACGATGTCAGAATACCCTCCCCCCACATTCACTTTGGTAATTTCTGACCTAGTAACTGAGAACTCTTATTGTGAGTAGCCTTTGGGACCAGATGTATTCATGTACTTGCTCTGCCACAGCCAATTTAGTGACAAGTTACAGAGATGCCCTGTGCCTTAGTTTATGCAGCTGAAGGATAGGATGTTGGTAGTTACATTGCAGCGTTGTGGTGGCATTGAATGAGATGTTGGTTAGATGAAGTTCCTAGTACATAAAGTCAAACAAGAAGCTATCTATTTTTGCCCCTGTTCCAGAATTTAAAGATTACAGGTGTAAATTTCTAAGAAAGATATTTCTGGTGGCCCAGTTTTATAGCCTAGTGGCTAAAGTCCTCACCTTGAATGTGCCAGGATCCCATATGAGTGCCGTTTCTAATCTTGGTTGCCCAAGTTCCCATCCAGCTCCCTACCTGTAACCTGGGAAAGTTGGAGGATGGCCCAAGGCCTTGGGACCCTGCACCCACTTGGGAGACCCAGAAGAAACTCTTGGCTCCTGGCTTCCGATTGGCTCAGCTCTGGCCATTGCGGCCACTTGGGGAATGAATCACCAGATGGAAGATTGTCTTCTCTGCATCTGTTTCATTCTATATATCAGACTTTCCAATAAAAATAAATAAATCTTTAAAAAAAATGGTGCAGAGTTGGTGGTGACGGCTGCCGTGAGGTCCCTCAGACACCAAAATGTAGATCCTTGTGAAGACTCTGATGGGCTAGACCATCACCTCGAGGTGGTCTAGTGCCACCACTGAAAATGTCAAGGCGAAGACCCAGGACAAAGAGGGCATCCTCCCAGTCCAGCAGCATCTTATCTTTGCCGGCAAACCTCTAGAGGACGGTGGCACTCTGTGGGACTACAACATCCAGGAAGAGTTCACACTGCACCTGGTGCTCCACCTGCAGGGCGGCATCATTGAGCAGTCCCTGCGCCAGCTCGCCCAGAAGTTACCACTGTGACAAGATGATCTGCTGCAAGTGCAACGCCCACCTGCACCCCTGCGCCCTCAACTGCCGCTGAGAAAACGCCACCACACCAACAGCCTGCGCCCCAAGAACGTCAAATAAGGCCCCCGCCCGCCCACTCCCTGTGGCCTCAATAAAGTTTCTCTTTGTTTACCTGAAAAAAAAAATGGTGCCAAAAAAAAAAATGGGTATTGCTGGTTCGGTCACTGTAGCCTTCTGGGTAAAAGTCTTCACCTGGTGTATGCCGGAATCCCATATAGGTACCTGTTTGTATCCCGGCTGCTCCACTTCCCATCCAGCTCCCTGCTGGCCTGGGAAAGCAGTCGAGGACAGCCCAAAGCCTTGGGACCCTGCACCCACGTGGGAGACCTGGAAGACTGGCTCCTGGCTTTGGATTCCTGGTTTCCGGCTCCTGGTTCCTGGCTTTGGATTGGCTCAACTGCAACTGTTGTAGCCACTTGGGGGGTGAACCAGCGCTCTTTCTCTTTGTCTCTCCTCTATAAATCTGCCTGTTCAATAAAAAATTAATGTTTTTTTTTTTTAAAGAATGAATTCTCCCAGTCATGAGCATATATGTTGTAGCATATCTTAAATGACAGAATTAGAATCCAGTAGACACTCTTTTCTCTGGCACTATCTTGGGGGAGATTCTGAGTAGGGCAGATGGGGGCTGAGTCCATAGAACATTCACTCATACACACTTTTTGGAGTCATAAACAGTGATTAACCTGCAACTTTCTTTTTAAGCTTGTTTATTTTTGTGTTTTTTCACCTACTTGACAGGTAGAGGGGCAGAGAGAGACAGATAGCCCATCTTCCATCTCCTGGTTCACGCCCTAAATGCTCCTGGCTCCAGGGCTGGACTAGGCCAAATCCAGGAGCCTGGAATATCCATCTCGGTCTTCCACCTGCATGGTGGGGGGACCTAAATATTTGAGTTCTCATCTGTTGCCTCTAGGAAGAGTAGGGGAAGCTGGATCTAAAATGGAGTACCCAAGACTGCCCCTGGCACCCAGAAGGGAATTTGGACATCCCAAGCCGTGACCACAGCACCTGCCCAAATCCATGACAGACAACATCATCCTGCCTAATTCTGAGTAGCGTGGCTTCCTTTTTTCTTTTAAAGTTAGTGAATTCACTGTTGAACTTAGTTGCACCTGAGAGCCTTTGGCCCATCAAATATGAGCTGGATCATTTATATAAAAGAATCCTTTTTTATTACTGTTTAGGCTAGCAGAAAGGCCAGTGATTATCATACTTTTTTTCTTATTATTTTTTGTTAATATTTCCTTAAGACAATTTTTTTGGTATTATGATACAGTTCTGTAGGCTCTGGGATTTCCTTTACCCCATCTCCAAATCCTGTCCATCACCACTGATTTATAAATAGTCGTAAGTCCATTATTCTGCTGTTTAAGTGTTTCCTGACATTGTAGGTATGGACAATGGCAGAGGGTCCAGCATCTTATTGTCAAGGTAATGTTTAACAGTTTCATTGGGATTCCATCATTGATCTGGAAGTAGAGAATCATACTGCATTGTATCTTCACAATTGAATATGATAGTCTCTAATATAATTATTTTACATCTCCTTAAATGAAAAGCCATAAAACAAAATCAACAACAGGAAGAAAATAGAAAATTTACAATGCCATGGAATTAGATAACATGCTATGAATGACTAATGTGTTGATGAAGAAAAGAGAGAGAACATCAAAAAACCTTCTTGAAGAAAATGATGCTACTGTATGACCTGTGAGTCAGTGAAGAATTTTTTTTTAGTTTGATTTTTAAAAAAGATTTTGTTTTGAGCACAACACAGTAGCATAGTGATTAACGTCCATGCCTTTCATGCTCCAGGATCCCATGTGGGTGCCGGTTCGTGTCTCGGCTGCCCCATTCCCATCTAGTTTCCTGTTTGTGTCCTGGGAAAGCAGTTGAGGACGGCCCAAAGCCCACGTGGGAGACCTGGAAGACGCTCTGGGCTCTTGGTTTTGGGTTGGCTCAGATCAGCCACTTGGGGAGTAAACCAGCTGATGGAAGATCTTTCTATCTTGCCTTCTCTCCGTGAATCTGATCTGCTTTTCCAATAAAAATGGATCTTAAAAAAAAAAGACTAAAAAAAAAATCCTACAGCTGACTACTTTATGGTAGGTTGTGGTGCTATTTGTTGGGTACAGGAGAAAGTGAACTCACTTTGCTGGGAATGCTTGAATTTGCCAGTTCTGCTTTTTTTCCTTACCCTGGGATCACAGTGCTCAATGAGGTAGTCTCGGGCTGCAGACAAGAAGTGGGTAAGACAAGGACAAGTGGGTTAGAAAGATTCCATGGTTAGAACCACTTTTTCAGAGCATATGATACCACCACATTAGGTGTAATGCTTTGTGTTACATGCTACCTTGCACCTAGGAATTTATTTTTTTCCCTTAAATATTTGTCTATTTCGTTTACTTGAGAGGCAGAGTGATGTGGTTGGGAGGTTCTGTGAGAAGGTATCTTCTATTGAGGATTTACTCCCTAAATAAGGATGACAGCCAGCATTAGGAAACCAGGAGTCTAGAACTGTATCCTGGTTTCCCACACTGGGGGTGGGACTTGGGGGCGGGGGATCAAGCAGTTGAAGCACATTACTTTCCGGAATGTGTTTTCAGGAGGCTGGGTCAGAAGCAGAATAGCTGGGACTTGAACTGGATCTGATGTGGGGTACCCGTGTCCCACAGTACAATGTAACCTGCTAATAAAACAAAACAGAACAACAATTTAACCTGCTGAGGCACAACGTCTGCCCCAGGAGTCTCTGGTCTTACAAAGCGGTAAACGCAGACCAAAAGGGCCCGGTGTGGTGTCCTAGTGGCTAAAGTCCTCTCCTTGAATGAGCCAGGATCCCATATGGCAGGATTCTAATCCTGGGTTCTAATTCTGGCAGCCCTGTTGCCTATCCAGCTCCCTCTTTGTGGCCTGGGAAAGCAGTCGAGGACAGCCCAAATTCTTGAGACTCTGCACCTGTGTAGGAGACCTGGAGGAAGTTCCTGGCTCCTGGCTTCGGATTGGCGCAGCACTGGCTGTTGTGGTCACTTGGGGAGTGAACCATTGGACGAAAGATCTTCCTGTCTGTCTCTCCACCTCTATATATCTGACTTTACAGTAAAGAAATCTTTTTCTAAAAAAAAAAAAAAAAAGGCAGAGCAAAATACTGATGACAATGTCTTAAGGAGGATCTGTGAAAGGATGGTTCATTAGCAAGGGATCTGCAAGTTTAAGTCGCATATATGAGAGTTTAGATTGAATTTTTTAGTTTTTTTTTTTTTTCAATTCTAGTAATGTTGCAGTTGAAATTATTAGAAGTTCATGGCTCTGGCCCAGCGTGGTGGCCTAGCGGCTAAAGTCCTCACCTTGAATGTGCCAGGATCCCATATGGGTGCCAGTTCTAGTCCCCACAGCCCCGCTTCCCATCCAGCTCCCTGCTTGTGGCCTGGGAATGCAGTCAAGGACGGCCCAAAGCTTTGGGACCCTGTACCCGCGTGGGAGACCTGGAGGAAGTTCCTGGCTCCTGGCTTTGGATCAGTGTAGCACTGGCCGTTGCGGTCACTTGAGTGAATCATCAAACAAGATCTTTCTCTGTGTGTCTCCTCCTATCTGTATGTCTGACCTTGTAATAAAATTTAAAAAAAACAGTTCATGGCTGATGAATATTATTTAAACATCTGGAGTGCTTCAAAAGGTCACCAGTGCAAGGCTTTTGGAGGTGATTTTTTTTTAAGATTGATTTATTTTTATTGCAAAGTCATATACAGAGAGGAGGAGAGACAAAAATGATTTGGTGATGATTTACTCCCCAACTGACCTCAACGGCCAGAGCTGAGCTGATCCAAAGCCAGGAGCCAGGAGCTCTTCTGCATCTCCCACGCGGGTGCAGGGTCCCAAGGCTTTGGGCCATCTTCGACTGCTTTCCCAGGCCACAAGCAGGGATTTGGATGGGATGTGGGGCTGCTGGGATTAGAACCAGTGTCCATATGGATCCTGGAGCTTTCAGTGTGGGGACTTTAGCTGTTAGGCTACCACGCCGGGCCTTGGAGTGTTTTTGTCTCGAGAGTAACCCAGGATTGGGAACAGTGCTTGACCCACTGAAGGTGTCGATGGGTGTGGAATGAATGTGCGCACTATGCTGTGGCTCTCCTGGAGAAATGCTGGTCCCAGTCTTGTTAGTTCAGGGTTGAACAGAGCTGCCCGTGAGTGGTAGAGTACTCTTTCCTCTAGTTTGGTCTCAAAGTTAATAGTATTGCACTTGTTTTGTGGTTCTTGCTGTTGCCAGGAAACTGAGGAAATGCTAGGAGGGGGTTTGCAAGTAGCCTAGTGGTTCTTCCTGAAGGGGCTGTGCCTGGAGAGCCAGCCTCTGCCTGGCATTGCGCCGGGGGGGAGGGGGCAGGATGTCTGGCCCTGTGGTGAGAAGGCATAATGGGCCCCAGACACCTGCAGTGGCAGGAACTGCTGTGCCGCCCAGCAGCCTCTGCTCTTCCCTGTAGCAATGAGGCTGTCATCCATTCTTCCGTGAGCCTCGAGGAAATGGCTCAGCTGGCTTGGCACATTGATTTTCTTGTCAGGGGTGTCAGTGTGACCTTGACCATCAGTGGGAACCTGCAGCAAGCACATGGCGTGCCTGGCTGAATTCTGATAATCGAAAAGTACTTCTGGCACCTCACAGTGCAGTAAGTGTTGTGCAATGCTAATTTATTGTCCTGGGTGGCGGTTATAGGTAGTAATTGGCAAGAGTCATTTCTAATTTAAGGGAGTCATGTCCAGCATGATGCCCCTGCCCCAGGGGCCTTTGATAAATGTCACTGAAAAGAAAATGGTTGCAGAAGGTAAAAAGAAAGCTGAGATATACTTGTCTTTTTTTTTTTTTAAAGATTTATTTTATTTTTATTGGAAAGTTATATACAGAGAGGAGGAGAGACAGAGAGGAAGATCTTCCATCCGATGATTCACTCCTCAAGTGAGCGCAAGGGTTGGTGCTATGTCGATCCGAAGCCAGGAGCCAGGAACTTTTGTTTTTTAAAAGATTTATTTATTTTTATTACAAAGTCAGATGTACAGAGAGGAGAGACAGAGAGGAAGATCTTCCGTCCAATGATTCACTCCGCAAGTGAGCGCAATGGCCGGTGCTGCGCCAATCCGAAGCTGGGAACCTGGAGCCTCTTCCGGGTCTCCCACGTGGGTGCAGGGTCCCAAGACTCTGGTTCGTCCTGGACTGCTTTCCCAGGCCACAAGCAGGGAGCTGGATGGGAAGTGGAGCTGCCGGGATTACAACTGGCGCCCATATGGGATCCTGGCACGTTCAAGGAGAGGACTACCCACTAGGCCATGCTGCCGGGCCTGGAGCCAGGAACTTCTTCCAGGTCTCCCACATGGATGCAGAGCCCCAAGGCCTTGGGCTGTCCTCGACTGCTTTCCCAGGCCACAAGCAGGGAGCTGGATAGGAAGTGGAGCTACCCGGACTAGAACTGGCACCCATATGGGATCCCAGTGCGTTCAAGGCGAGTACTTTAGCCGCTAGGCCATGCCGCCGGGCCCTACTTGTCTTGAGTCATGGAAAATGTAATTGATTTGTAGCCGAAGAAGTCATTAGAGAGGTGAGTGTTTGGCCTAGCAGCGAAGACGTAGGTGTGGGTTAAGATGCCACATCCCATATCCGAGTGTCTGGGTTTGAAGTCTGGCTCTAACTCACTGTTTCCATTTTCTACAGAGCCCCAGAGACAGCAGTGGATAGCTCAGGTGGCCAAGTTCCTGGTTGGCTTTTGTGGGCATCTGGAGAGTGAAGTGGCAAATGGGAATGCTCGCTCTCTCATCTCTCTCTCTAAAATAAAAAAATTTCAAAAGGTTACTAGAAAGCAACTTTGATTTCATGCACTTCCTCCAAAGACTTTTCCACCCAAGTCACTTTGGCAAATGCAAATGCAGACATGGTTCTTTCGTCCCTTGCCCGTGTTGTCTTTGCTGGTGGACCTGCGGAATGTTGCTCTTGAAGTGTGAATGCGAGAGGAGAATGGGCAGGTGAGAGAAAAACTCCCAACTTCAGAGCAGGGCAACTGGTGCGCCCATGAGCAGCTGTTCGGGATGCTCACATCCCATATCTGAGTATTGGGGTCCTCGTCCTGCCTTCGCTCCTGAATCCCAGCTTCCTGCTGATGTGCACCCTGGGAGGGGCGGTGGGCAGCAGATGATGGCTCAGTAGCTGGGTCCCTGCCGTGTGGGGGGGAGGCCTGGGTAGAGTTTCAGGCTCCTGGCTGCTGGCTGCAGCCTGGGCTGGCCCCAACTGTTGCAGGCATTTGGGAAGTGAACCAGTAGGTGGAAAGATCTGTCTGTCTCTCTTTCTGTGTAGGTATGCATCTTTCTGTTTTTCAGATAAAATGAAAATTAATAAAGAAAAACAGCAGCTACAGCCCCAGACGCTTTGCTTTTTGTTCAAGCCTACTGTTGAATAAACATTTTTTTTTTCTCTATCAACTGAAGTTAGGAAGGAAGTTCAGCAAACCTACTGTGGTGAACTTTCCCGAAGCAAAGTTGGTTTAAATATAGATGATCTGCTTTACTGGCAGCTTGTAGACTGTGGTGGCACTTGCTGTACCTTTTGTAAGACAAGTGAAGAAAGATGTTGGCACTTGTACACTTCAAGTTTGTTTATGAACTCTAAACTCTCCTGTGGAAGCAAGGTCTGTGTGCAAGGTAGTGTGTCCTACCTTTAGCTGGGTAAGGTGTGTCTGCAGGCCATCTCCTCCTTTCCTAGAGAAAGTTGGAGCACCAGGCTTAGTGTGCTGTTCACTAAATGCCCACCCTGGCAGGGGGAGAGGAATAAAAGTTTCTGTGAAACTGGCAGTTACTATGTTTCGAGGAGAAACAATAGCTTAGGAGCCAGAGAGGCAGTTCTCCTTCAGGGAAATGTAGCTCCTTGCAGGTCTAAAAATTTGATTTTTCTGTGCTGAGCTGAGCCTGGCTAATGGGAACTGACAGGAGCCCCTCCGGTGCACGCCTCTGCAGCTTCCAGCTCAGGCCTGGGCCCGGGTATGGTGGGTTTATTGCACATCTTCCTTAATATTCCACAGCAGCTGCCTAAAGTTTTTTTTTCTTTCTTCTTCTTTTTTTTTTTTTCTGCTGTGCCTGAACTGATGTCATTTCCCTCTTGGCAGACAGCTTCAGCTTTGCTGCGTCTGAGATGTGTCACGAGAAGGTGGGGGTGGGTCAGCGCCCGGCGGGGGGAGTAGCGAGGCGAGCAGGAGGGAGCTGCCTACTCGGTCCCAGGACTGTTGACTTTGTCTTCTTTGCTCGGAAGGGCTGGTTCCCTGGGAGCACTGAGCCCCCGGGGCCTGCCAGAGGCCAGGCTCCTTGCGAGACCTTAACTTTTCAGAGCCTTTTGTTCCAAACGTTAGTGTGGACGATGCTCTTGCAGGATGCCTTTCCTTTGGGGTCTTAGACAGGTAATTGAACTGCTTCTGCCGATCTTGCGTGTTCGGGAGGGGAGGGGCGGTGTACTGACTGTGCTGCTGCTTTGGGTAGAGGGAATGTTGTAGAAAGTGACTCTCAGTTCCAGCAGGCCCGTTCCTACCCAGAAATGTCTAGCCTTCCCTTCTTGCTGGCTGGTTGTTCCTGCCTTCCAGAGCCACTGCTTTCTTATTATATCCCTGATTTTTTTTTTTTTTCCAAGGGTCGCCTAGTTTGGATTTTCTGTTAGACATAAAATCCTTTTCAAACCTTTATAGGGGAAACAGTTGAGGCTGAGGCTGGGGAGGGGGAAAGACAAAGCAGGAAGGAGCCTTGCTAAAAATCCTTTTTTTTCCTTCTCCATTTTGGTTTGGCTGGTCAGCAGAGAGTGCTCATCCTGAGGGTTCACAAGGTGAGGGGTGCAGGATCTGCTCCTCAAGCCCGGCTTCCTCTGTGGGTGGGTGAGTGGCTGGGGATAGCCTTGGACGCTTCAGGGACGTACGGTGTGGAGTGGATCCTCCTTTGGCCTTACAGATATGTATGTTCCAAAGCCAGCAGACCCCTGTACAGGCAGAGACCCCATACAGGCAGACCCCTGTATAGGTCGCTCGCTGATCAGCTGCCTGAAGCAGGAGCCTTCAGTTCTAGCCAGCCGCCTAGTGTGAAATAGGAGCACGGTAGCAAGGGACCAACTGCTGTCCGCTGAGAACACAGCTGCTGCCAACTGTTTGTTCCCGGACTTCAGAGTTGGCTCCTATGTCTGTAGGGGAATGTGTAAGTGTAACCAGTGGTGGCTGGTGGAGCTGTAAGAGGGAGGGGGACAAACACACATGGCCTCTCTCTTCTGCTTGGCCCTGGCTGAGAAAAAGCCACAGAGGTGCCTGACCAGAGCCCTTAAAGGGAGGGAGGAAATTGCTAGGTGAGCCAATCTTTCTTAATAAAGTAAGTGTCTCCATTAATGTCCCTGTTTGTCGTAAGAGTCTTCCTTTGATGCAGCTAATAGGCAGTGTTGGGTCCATTGTGAGCACCCACATCCTTTGCCCTTTTTTTTTTTTCTTTAATATTCATTTATTCATTAATTACATTGCATTACATGACTGGGATTCCCCCCCTTCACCCCAAACCCTTCCCCTAACCCAGGGCTGGAGAGAGCCCAGGAGAGGGCGTTGAGCAGTGTGGAGGTGGATCCGGGTTATGTCAGCAGGCAGGGACTGGGGACAGCTGCCTCAGTAGTGAAAAGATCAGGGCAGGGGAGCCAGAGAGACGTGTCTCCTGGCTCCCCTGGGGCGGGCTGGGGTGTACCCACTTGTGGGACTGCTGAGCCGCCTCTGCGAAATGTGAAATGTACATAATAAGATTCTCTCTCAAAAGAATGGGTGCAAAACCTTAGCACCTTGGCAGGCAGAGGGTAGGCATTTAGGAAACTTCTGTTTGTCCTGGTTCTTAAAGCATGCTGCACTACAAGGGGTACAGCAAACTAGAATGGAGAGAGCCCCACAGCCTTCGCAGAGGTGGGGGAATTGTGCTCGTGGTCCCGACTCTTCCTGCAACATACGCTGTTAGTCTCCTGTGCTGAGGCGGCAAGAAGGCCTAGGCCTCTGCCAGTAGAGAGAATGAAGTGGTGAATAGCATTTATTTAAAGGCTTTGAAGGAGAATGGAAGACTGGGAGGCCCCATAGCAGATTTATCTAGCTCTTGTTTCTGAACAGTTTCCTGGTAGAAGACTGAAGTAAAAACATCTTGAAGCCCTTTCCTTCCTGGAATTCTGTGATTCTAACCTTGCCTGTGTAGACTGGGAGTCTTTTTAGTTTTATAATTTTGTATCTTTCTAGCGTTTCTGAGTCTGACATTGTAACTGGCCTGTATTGGAGCCTGCCTTCTAAATGTTACTTAATAGTTCTATTTTTAAAGCATGATACAAAAATGTACTATTAGTTTATCCTACATGATAGGAATGTTTGTTTTTTTTCATTTTTTTCCTCCTTCCTCCATATGGCAATCCTGTGTGTTATCTGGTGGTGTTACCCCATTTGTATAGAGATGTGTGCTAAGGCTTACGAAGGTTAAGCTACTTGCCCAGGGTTTTTCACTTATAGCTAGAGAAATTTTTTAGATATAATTTGTATTGTTTTGGATCCAGTCTTTGCCAAGCCCTGTTTTTGTTGTTTGTTTGTTGCTATTTAGACCACATTGCTCTATGTCTGTTGGGGTACACTTTATTTCTAGCCAGCCGAGGTAGGGGGTGAGGCATTGCTTGCCTCTCTGCCATTTGTAGCCGCATCTGGGGAGACACCACTCACTGGAGGTAGCCTGGCACAGAGGATGGAAATCCTGCTTCCAAAGAGCTTATGTTCTACTGCAATCATTCTCAAAAACAAAAAGAATCATACAGGTCCTCTGGGTGTAGTCTTACCAAGATGTATGTCTATTCTGTGGGGCTGGGTCCTAATTAGTTTCCTGTGGGTTTAGTGGCTTGGAAATAATGACAAGACAGTGCTCAGAGAGTTCTATAGAGAAAGGCCCAGGGACCAGACTGGGAATGCTCTGAATCTCCCGAGAAGGTGAGACCTGATTCTTAGTCTTGCAGGATGAGTAGGAGTTTACCAGACGTCTGAGCAGGGGTGGTGGGAGGAGCATTCCAGGCAGAGCTGGCTGGGAGGGTTGTTTTTGTTTTCTCCTGCAGATGAGAAGGGAATCTGGCATTCCACTGTGAGCCTCAGGATTGGGTTTCCCTGAGGCAAGATAAGGGCTTGGCTCAGCAGAGGAGGAAGACGTGAGGGCCCTTGGGCTTGGTAATGTGTGGTTACAGGATAGATAGCCTTGCCCCCTCCTGCAGGGACAGCTAAGACAACTGCGGGGTTGACCACAGAATAGTCTTTGTGACTAAGGGAGCTAGAGGTCAGAAGAAGAGAGCCATTGTAGAGCAGGCTGTAACAGGCAACATGTAGTTGGGAGGTGCTATCCCTTCCTTACCTGGTAAGAGTAGAAAATAGGCTCTCTGACTAAGACAGAGTCCACAGGCTTCTAACAGAAGGATTACCGATTTTCAGAGAATAAGACTGCAACCAAATTTTCAGGTCTGCAGCTTCAAATGAATTCTGTTTCACGTTTGATATAGATGGCATTGATCTGGTTTTTGTGTGTGTGTGTGTGTGATCAGTATTCTAAAATGTTTTATGCACCTATTCTACCATGTTGTGGTTACAAAGGGGTTTATCTTCACACCTGCCCTCAAGGGGTTTATAGTCAGGTAGGGGATAAGTGTGTGGGGAGCTGGGACACTGTGAAGGTGGTGAGAACAGAGTGCAAGGGTGTGGAGGTTCAAGAGAGGCCCCACTGCAGCTGGACCTCAGCGGGTGGGAGCAGTGGTGGCACTGTAGGTGTCGGGTGCAGGGAAAGGCCACTGATGGAACCTAGGCTCGGTTAGCCATCGTGTTCCTCAGAATGACGCACACTACCGAGGCTGTGATGATGACCTGCCCAGGCTGCAGCTGGGAGCCCTGACAGGGCACAGGGGACAGGGAAATGGCTACTTTCCATTTCAACCTCTAAACTGCTAGGTAAGAGCAAAACATGGGACTTCATGTGCTCTCATCACACCATACAACCACCATAAGGGAGGGGGTCTTTTTGTTGTTTAATACATTTATTATGAATTTTTCTTTGTTTGTAAGTGTTATTTTTAGGAAGGTCTTATCTTTAAGGCAACTGGAACCCGAGGGGAAGATCTCTGGAGCCAGAGGCCAGGTCCTTTCTTGCCCTGTGCCCTCGCCTGTGCCCCTGGTTTGGTACTCCTCCTGGGCCTGTTGCAGACCTTTCTTTGCAGAGGGCAAAGTGGACTCCCTGTCAGTGTGACCCTTCTGGGTCAGGACAGACTAAGCAAGATCCTTCCTGGAAGGATTAGCTGTGTACAGTGTGGCAAACATCAAGTGACACTTTGTACCAGCAAAGGTGGAAGCCAGAGGCTGACTAACTGATTTGTAAAACTGTGGTGACAGCACAGTACACCTTAGTTCCCCACTGTCACCTACAGATGAAAAAAGTAGTGCTTACCCAAGCCCTTTCAGGTTGAATTTTGATACCCTCCCCAACCCATCTGTATTGGAGTTGATTTTGAAATTTTTATCTAGAGTAGAGCCAAAGAAAATAGCCACTTCCCCCAGTGATATCCCACAAGTTTTACCCACCCTCTTCCCACCCCTTTTTCTTCAAGAGGTAAATTTCAGTGCACAAAAAGTAAGTTAGGCCTGTTTTAAAAACTGCTGTTAAATTGCTTCTGCTGTTGTAATTCCTTAGCGTGCAGATGCGAGTTTCTTACTTGTCCACTTCCTTAGTGCTTGGCCCGCTTTGTTGATTGCTAATTTGTAGCAACAGTGAGTTCAGATCCCCCTGAATCTGAGCTGGCTTAGCCATATCTGTGCCTCTCTGTAGCCATTGCTTCTCTGAGCGTCCCAGGAGGTTTCCAGGGCAGGCTACTGGAAAATGGTGATTCAATCCTTGGAGGTAACTTAGTGAGTGGCTGTGAGAATGGCAGGACTGACACGCTGGTTTCTTTTCCTGAGAGTAGCCTGTGGTGTACGGGCACCATATTGCATGTAAGTCACTGGTTCCCTTGGGCTTTGTGTCAAGGGAGCCCCAGTGTTTATTGTTGTTTGGTTCTCTTTGCTTAGCACGCATGATTTCAGGAACTCCTTACCAAGCTGTGACGCGTGGTCTCAATCATGGTTTCTGACACTGCCCAGCGTGTCATGTGGTTTTTATCAAGTGTTTAGGAATCCCTAGTTAGCCACCAGGCATTGGTGTGATACCTGTGACCTCCTGCCCCCTGGGTGTGGTTCTGGAGTGAGCTGGGAAAGTTCAGAGGAGGCTGGGGCAAGCTGCTGGCCACAACAGAATCCCTAGTCACTCTTCTGTGTGAAGTTCTAAATACATGGGCCAGGCACAGATGGTGCTGGGTTTCTGTGGGGATCCTGGGTTGGTCTGTGAGCAGTCATGCAGAAATCATAACCCTTGCAGAGCCACTCCTGCTGCTGATGGTCTTGCTGCTGCTTTTGTGGTATGCTAAGACTTTCTGAAGGTCTTTTTTCTTTACTAAGGTTTGACATCCGTCCTATACTGTTGGGGAACCTGAGTGGGGAGCCCATAAGGTATTAAGACATGATGGAAGCCAGTCTGTGTACAGTTATGTGGTACAGTTAACTAGAGCAGTGTTTTCAACTGGAGCCAGTTTTGCATACCCCCCTGCTGGGATATTTGGCATTGTCTAGATGTTGGGAGTGGGTGGAGTGGGTCCTACTGGCCTCTCTGGAGTTGAGGCCAGGCATGCTGTTAAACACTCTGAAGAAAACAGTCCTCTGACTGCAGACGTCAGCAGTGCACCGGTGGAGAAGCGCTGGGGGAGGAAGTACACTACCCAGCAGACAGCCCTGCTTAGGAAGCCAGCTTCCGGGCCGTGGAGAGCAGGGCTGTGTTGTGTCAGTGAGGCTCCTGCTGCATTCTAAGTACGTATTCACTGATATTTAGAATCTTGACTTCTTGGTGTGACATGTTAAGAACAGAGAGTTGTACTCAGCTATTAAAAAAAACAAAATGCAGTTCTTTGTGGCCAAATGGGCCAAACTGGAAACCATAATGCTAAGGGAAATGAGCCAATCCCAAAAGGTCAGATACCACATGTTTGCGTTAATGTAAGAGGATATGATGTTATGTAAAACATGTTATTTTATGTATATTATGTTATATGTTGTGTATAAACTAAAACTGAATTGACAATGAGGTGATCACAGAAGATGGTTAAGAAATTGCAATTGTTTTTAACATACTGGTTACTCAATACTATAACTACTAGTTATACAACGAAGTTAATTGTTGCTGAGGGTATGTTGGAGCCTTTAATTGATCGGGTTGATAATCTGATGGTTCTGCCCTTGGACCGGACAGGGTCTCCCCAGGAAGCTGAGGAACTAGATTGGACTATAAGATGTTGGACTCTATGTTTAGTTTATGCTTGCAAAGATGGAATCTCAACTGTACTTGATCAGTGGATATGCAACAAGGTGGAATATTCCACATGGGGGGAGGGCCGTGGGAGGGGTGGGGTGATTCCCAGTTCCAACGAAACTGTATCACATAATACAATGTAATCAATGACTAAAAAAAATAAAATATAAAAAAAAAAGAACAGATAGTTGTTTTGTGTGTTAGCTATAGTTAAGACCAAGCATCTTTGGATTTGAGATTTCATTTGTTGAAAAATAGTATAGATAACCATCCTCTAGAAAACAGGAACTCCATTGCACCCACCTAACTATACCATTCATTTAAAATCAGACCATATTTCAAGCCAGGTTCCTGTTGCTGTGACTTGCTTGGATTTGTTTTAATCTACTTCTGATAACGTGCCAAATCCCCACTTTCTAAATCACCCAAAGTCCGTTTTCATCTTTACGTGCAAGGCTTTAGACTTGAGAGAAAGTTCTTTGAAGTTTTTCAGTTTTCCAGGGACAAAATTCCTGGATATTGAAGACTTCTTTCTTCTTTCTTTTTTTTTTTTTAAGATTTATTTATTTTTATTGGAAAGTCAGATATACAGAGAGGACAAGTGAGCGCAATGGCTGGTGCTGCATCGATCCAAAGCCAGGAGCCAGGAACTTCCTCCAGGTCTCCCACATGTGGGTGCAGGATCTCAAGGCATTGGGCCGTACTGGACAGCTTTCCCAGGCCACAAGCAGGGAGCTGGATGGGAAGCAGGGCTGCCGGGATTAGAACCAGCGCCGATATGGGATCCCGGCACGTTCAAGGCAAGGACTTTAGCCGCTAGGCCATGTCGCACTGGGCCCTGAAGACTTCTTTCATCTTGTCTGTTTTCAATGAGATTTTTAAGATGTATTTTTATTATTTATTTGAAAGGCATAATTAGCAAATGAGAAGAAAAGAGAGGTCTGGTTTATTTCCCAAATGGCCATGATTGCTGGGGCTGTACCAAGCTGAAATCAGCGGCCCAGCATGATAGCTCACTTGGCTAATCCTCCACCTCCAAGTGCCAGGCTCACATTTGGGTGCTGGTTTAAGTCCTGGCTGCTCCACTTCCCATTCCACTCTCTGCCTGTGACTTGGTAAAGCAGTAGAGGATGGCCTAAAGCCTTGGGACTCTGTATCCATGTGGGTGGGAAACCTGGAGGAGGTTCCTGCCCTTGGTTCCAGATCAGCGCCTCCTCAGCTAGATCCATGTAGCTCTGGCCCTTGCAGCTGTTTGGGGAGTCAACCAGCAGATGGAAGAGCTTTCTTTTTCTCTCCTTCTCTGTAAATCTGCTTTTTGAATAAAAAGAATTAAATCTTTTTAAAAAAAAGTTAAACCAAGTTCAAACCAAGAGCTCAAACCTTCCCTGGATTGTAGAGGCCCAAGCAGTTGGGCTGCCTTTGACTGCTTTCCCAGGCACATTTGCAGGGAGCAGAGTTGGAAGTGGAGCAGCTAGATCTTGAAACAGTACACTTATGTAACTCTTGATTGCAGACAGTGGTTTAACCCACTTTGCCATAACTGTGGCCCTAGTGAGATGATTTTTTTTTTTTTTTTTAAAGATTTATTTTATTTTTATTACAAAGTCAGATATATTGAGAGGAGGAGAGATAGAGAGGAAGTAGAGCCGCCGGGATTAGAACCAGCAGCCATATGGGATCAAGGCGAGGACCTTAGCCACCAGGCCACGCTGCCGAGCCCAAGAGATGATTTTCTACTATGACCCATTGCCAGAGGTACAAGTTTTCTTGAACGGTACAGAACTTTTTTTTGGGGGGGAGGAGGTAAAGGATTATACAAAGCCTGTCAATACATACATATATAAAATGTATGTATTTTTGTATTTGTTTTTATTTGAATGGCAAAGTTAGAGATAGAGAGACAGAAAGTGAGGTCTTCTATTGTCTTGTTAGTTCCCCAAATCACCACAACGTCCAGAGCTGAGCAAATGAAAGCCAGGAGCCAGGAGTTTGTTCTGGGTCTCCCACTTGGATGTGGGGGTCCCAAGACTTGAACTATCCTCTGCTACTCTCTCAGACCATAAGCAGGAAGCTGGATGTGAAATGGAGCAACTGGGACATGAACTCCAGCCCTTATAGGGTGCAGGTTGAGGCTTAGCCTGTATGCCACTGTGCCAACCTCTGAACTCTCCCCGCCCCGATTGATTTATTTTTTTTTTGAAAGATAGAGAGTTACAGAGATGGAGAGAGAAGTCTTCCACCTGCTGGTCCACTTCCAAGATGGCCACAGCAGCCAGAGCTGGGCCGATCTGAAGCCACAAGCATGCAATTTCTCCTGAGGATTTGGGCCATCTTCCCACTGCTTTCCCAGGCACCTTAGCAGGGAGCTGGATATAAAGTGAAGCAGTTGGGACTCAAACTAGCGCCCATATGGGATGCCAGTGACACAGGCTGAGGCTTACCCTACTGTGCTCTTTCCCCTGCAGGATGAATTTTTTACTATAATAAATAATCTGTAGTACTGTTCTCCCGACAGACTCACAAGTCAAGTTCCGTTGGGATTTGTCTGCTTTTTCCCAAAAAGCCTGCTGCAGTAGTGGAGCGGAACTACTGGAAAAAGGAACAAAACTAAGAATTACATTTAAAACAAGGAAACAGTTACAATTTGTGCTTTTTTCATTGTCACATGAAGCTGTGATAAAATCTCTATTAAAAATCACGTCAGTAGGGCCCAGTGCGGTAGCCCTAGTGGCTAAAATCCTCGCCTTGTTTGCACCGGTTCTAATCCTGGTGGCCCCGCTTCCCATTCAGCTCCCTGTTTGTGGCCTGGGAAAGCAGTCGAAGACGGCCACAGGAGACCTGGATGAGGCTCCTGGCTTCGAATAAGTGCAGCTCCTGCTGTTGCGGCTGCTTGGGGAGTAAATCATCGGATAGAAGATCTTCGTTTCTGTAGATTGACTCTCTAAATAAAAAAATAAAATAAATCTGTTTTTAAAAAGAAATCACATCAGTAACAAATTAGTCTCTCCAGTATTTCAGATGCTTCTAAAAATAGACCTCTTTCTTCCTTCTGAGCACAAAAGTAGTATTTTCTTTGAACAAGAACCCTTTCCAAGAATCAGTGAAAATGCCAATGAGCTAGAACCTGGTCACAGAAACAATCTATAGCCGAAATCCAGAGCCTACGGTTCTGAGCATCCTGACCAGGTCGTCTGGGACCCGCGTCCAAGTGTCCGTTTTCTCCTCCGTGACATGGGCTGTAAGGAAGTCCCTGCTGCGGCCCTCCTGCCCAGTGCAGCTGGCAGGCTCCGAGGAGAGGCTGCCCCTTGAGAACCTTGACAAGCTGCTGCGGGCCATGTATATGTGTGTGCATGTCACTGCTGCTCCAAATGATGATGGTGATGCCCTGCCACATTGCAACTCAATTAAAAGAGACATATCCTGTTGGCTAGATTATACTAAGGGACAGATGAACTTCAGTATTTTAGAAGATGTTTTTAACAGTAAGAGTTGAAGCACGAACTTTTTTTTTTTTTAAAGCCTAACAGTTGAGTTATTACAAAATACCTCAAAGGCAAAGTCCTTGCCTTATCTGTTCTTTTTGTGCCTGTCAGCATCTAGCCTGAAAGTTTAGGATAACCCCTTCCTAAGCATTAAACTCTGTCTACTAAAATGTGGGCTCTGGAGACAGACAGTATTTTGTGACTATTTGACAGCTCTGCCCCTCAGTGTGTTGTGAAAGGAGAGTAAGTAACACGGCACCGTACTTGACATGTACACTCCCGGGGCAGAAGTTCCCTTCCTGTGGGGTTGTGGCAGGAGGCTTTCCTGATAACCCCAGGCATTCCCCTCCTGCAGCAGAGAGGGGTCCTCTTGCTTGGCCAGGTGCCCGTTTGACAGGTCAGAGTGGGCAGCACTGCTTGGAGCCTCAGCGTAGGGGGCTCATGCTGCTGCTGAAGTGACTAGTTGAGTTTTTGTAGCCTACCTTCACTTCAGGTGAGGTTGAACAATCTACCACAAAACTGGACATCAGGGCCTGGCATGATGGCTTAGTGGCTTCATTCTTGCCTTGAAGCAGCTGGGATCCCATATGGATGCAGGTTTGAATCCTAGCTGCTTCACTTCCCATCCAGCTCCCTGCTTGTGGCCTGGGAAAGAAGTCGAGGATGGCCCAAAGCCTTGGGACCCTGCACCCATGTGGGAGATCCAGAACAAGCTCCTAGCTCCTGGCTTCAGATCAGCTCAGCTCTGGCTGTTGCAGTCACTTGGGGAGTGAACCAGTGGACAGATCTTTCTCTGTATCTCCTCTCTGTAAATCTAATTTTTTGATTAAAATAAATAAAATCTTAAAACAAAAACAAAGCTGGAGAGCAGGGAGAGCTCATCAGGTACTCTAATAGTAGCCAGGCATAGGCGGATGAGGATAGTGGGTGAAGGACTGGCGGGGTGCACGAACACCATGCTGGAGCTGTAACACATGCACATCTCTGCCCTCTCTATCCTTGCAGTGGGTCTGTGTGAATGTGGGCCTGTCGTTTTCAAAAGAAACTGGAAATCTGGATTTTTATACAAATCACTTTTATTTTAAAATACTGACAGTTATTCCTACTTATTTTGTTTTGTTGAGAAAGTTGAAAGACAAAGATAGTGCCTGGGTCTAACCTTGCCGCTTGGGACTGCCTTGGACAGATATGGCTGAATGGTGCTCCTGCCCTGCCTGCTGCCACCTGCCACTTCTTGGCTCCCCAGCTCTCTGCATCAGCCGCTGTAGAGATGCCATACTTCTCAGCGGTAGAAGAGGCCTGTTGACAAAGGTCCACTAGGAATATTTCAAGGCAGAATTGCCTGTGCTTTTCACAGCATCTTAGTGGGAGGAGGGGCGGGGGGGCACTGGAGTGTCCCGGGAAGCTCCAGCTCCAGCCAAGCGGTCAGACGTGGGCAAGTAGACCTTTGTAAAAACTACGGAATATGTTACAACTTCCAATTTTTGTGCTGGGATTTTCCTGCCAGGGTCAGGCGATTTTTTTTTTTCTGAATTTGTTATTGAGGTTCCTAATGGCTACACGGGAAATGAATTTTAATGTCTTTGCTGGCCTCTCTGGGAGCTGTTTAATGAGGATCCAGTTGCAGTGCAGCAAGGATGGGAGTCTGCCTAACTCACATCATGTGTTTGTAACATGTGTGTCTGTGATCTGTGTGTATGTGTGTGATTTAATGGGACAAGATAGAGTATTAATAATCTAAAGTGGCTTGTTCTAAGTAGATACTCTTGGAAAGAACTGTGTTAGAATGTGTGTGGGATTCTAGAAGATATTCTCTCTTTAGAGAACAACAGTTGTTTCTTCTTAGATTTTAAAATTTATTTTTATTGCAAAGTCAGATATACAGAGAGGAGGAGAGACAGACAGGAAGATCTTCTCTCCGATGATTCATGATTCACTCCCCAAGTGACTGCAACAGCCAGAGTTGAGCCAATCTGAAGCCAGGAGCCAGGAGCCTCTTCCAGGTCTCCCACACGGGCGCAGGGTCCCAAGGCTTTGGGCCGTCCTCGACTGCATTCCCAGGCCACAAGCTGGGAGCTGCTAGAAGCAGCTGCCACCTGCTTTGGTTGTAGGTGTTTCTCAGGTGCCTCGCTGGCCCCAGCTGGAATGTGTGTTACCGAGCCAGAGCAGAATCCAGGGCTCTTAAGTGGTCCCATTTAACAGAGAAAGCTGAATCTTTTTTTTTTTTTTTAAGATTTATTTATTTTTATTACAAAGTCAGAAATATACAGAGAGGAGGAGACACAGAGAGGAAGATCTTCAGTCCGATGATTCACTCCTCAAGTGACCACAAGGGTTGGTGCTGCACTGATCCAAAGCCAGGAGCTGGGAACCTTCTTTAGGTCTCCCATGTGGGTGCAGGGTCCCAAGGCTTTGGGCCGTCCTCAACTGCTTTCCCAGGCCACAGCAGGGAGCTGGATGGGAAGTGGAGCTGCCAGGATTAGAACCGGCGCCCATATGGGATCCTGGTGCTTTCAAGGCGAGGATTTTAGCCGCTAGGCCACGCTGGACCTGAGGCTGAATCCTCGTGGAAATGATATGCTGGCTTTGTTTGTGGAACCTGTTATCTAGCCCTGGGTTTTTGTTCTTTTGGAAAATTATTGAACTTTTTTTTAAAGATTTATTTATTGTTACTGGAAGGGCAGATTTACTCAGAGGAGGAGAAACAGAAAGATCTTCTGTCTGCTGATTTGCTCCACTAGTGGCCGGAGCTGAGCAGATCCGAAACCAGGAGCCAGGAGCTTCTTCTGGACCTCCCACGTGGTGCAAAGGTTCAAGACTTTGGTACATCCTCTGCTGCCTTCCCAGGGCGCAAGCAGGGAGCTGGATGAGAAGTAGAGCAGCCAGGACACAAATGATGCACATTTGGGAATGCTGGCACTTGCAGGCAGAGAATTAAGCAGTTGAACCATTGCGCCAGCCGCAGAAATCCTTGTAATAACATCTCCATCATTGTTTGAGGGAAACTAGCTGAAGCCGACATTGAATTCAGTTATTACTTTAACTGTTTTATGAAGCATGTCAAGTCTGATCTCTGCTGAATTCTCAAGTATCCCTTCACACAACACTTTCTGCAATTTGCTGTATTCAGTTGTGCACATACACACACCTCTTTATGTCCTTGAAGCACACCAAGCTCCTTCCTGCCTTCTTGTCTTTGCAGGCCCTTGATCCGCCTTCTGCCTGGAGCCAGTTTCCAGTGATCTACCTAGCTGGGTTCCTATCCCCTGAGAGATTTAACGCAGGTGTTGTCTTCTCAGAGAGGCCTTTCTTGACCACTCATCTGAATCCTTTGTCCCATAAGGTTGCTTTGTCTTTGTGGTGCTGATTACGGTTTCATTTCTGATTTGTTAATTCACTCTTCCCTACTGTAACATTAAGATATTTTTTTTATGTTTGTTGTTCTGTCCTGTACCTAGGAATGAGTTTATTATTATTACTTAATGTATTCTGGAAAATCTTTAGTTACCTCTTTTTAAAAAAAAAAAGTTTTGTTTATTTACTTGAAAGGAAAACGGAGAAAGAGGGATATCTCCCATCTGCTGATTTACTCCCTAAATGTCCAGAACTCCATTCAGGTCTCCTACATGGGTGAAGGGACTTCACCATCTTCTGTTGCCTTCTTAGGCACGTTAGCAGGGGCTGGACCAGAAGCAGAACAGCCAAAACTCAAACCAGCAAGTGTGGGATGCTCAAACTGACAGCTTCATCTGCTGCACCCATAACACTGTCCCCACTTACCTCCCTAAATACACCCTCACTTCCATTCTCTTCTCTCCTTGGGCCTCTTTCTCATTTTTACATCTGTGTTTTAGTCTCTTTCTGAAGATTTTTTGTCTACATACTGTTTTCTGTTTATTTGGAGCTATAGTAAGAGAGCAGAGAACTTCTGTCTGCTGGTTCACTGCTCAAATGCCTACGATAGTTGGGACTAGGCCAGACCAAGGTCAGGAACCTGGGACTTGGCCAGCTCTCCAAAGTGAATGGTAGGGACCCAGGTTCCAGAGTCCACATTGCCAGAAGATGGAATCGTAAGTGCAGCTGGCCTCTAACCTAGGATTGCCCTGGGAGATGCAGCCATCCGAAGCAGCTCTTAACCACTGCAACAAATCCCAACCCCCGTGTTTTCTCTTAATTGATAGAAACATTTTGCTGAGAAATTTTTAAGGATCTGGTCTCCAATTTACTAGGTATCTCCATGTAATGTTATCTGATCTTACATAACCCATTTTTGAATTTTTAATTTCAGTAATTACTTTTCTACAAGGTTTATTTTTACTTTTCTCCTAGATTTACCTGTCACTTTTTTAAAAAAAAAATCTATTTTTATTGGAAAGTCAGCTGTACAGAGAGGAGGAGAAACGGAGAGGAAGATCTTACATCTGTTGATTCCCTGCCCAAATCGCCAGAGCTGCACTGATTTGAAACCAGGAGCCAGGAGCTTCCTCTGGGTCTCCTACAATGGTGCAGGGTTCCCAGGGCTTAGGGTCATCCTCGACTGCTTTCTCAGGCCACAGGCAGGGAGCTAGGACACGAACTGGTGTCCATATGAGATTCCAACATGTGTAAGGGGAGGATTTAGCCACTGAGCCATCATGCCAAGTCCCTGGAGCTTTCGTTCTAATTCTTCTGTTTCCGATCGGCCCAGGATGAGCAAAATCCTCAGCTCATTTGCTAACACAGTTTTCTAATCTCCCTTTGCAGTTTTGGTTCCTGGGCCTGCCTTGTTCTTGCTTTCTTGCAGGCCCAACATAGGATTAAAAGGATCTTATTATATAGCCAGTAATTTAAGTGGTTTTATGTTTCAGATCTTTTAAAGTTACCTACCCAGCTGTATTTTCAGAGGCAGAAACTCTGTTTTCCCACCTCCAGAAATGTCTTGCTCAGTGCCATAGCTGCCCCAGATGGCACCATGCCTGGCTCATGGTGGTTTCAGGGGACAGGGTTGGTGTGTGTTTGTGAAGTGACTTGGGGATCCTGACAGTCCCATTAGGTGTTGGTCTTTCCCTGCACGGTAAGTCAGAGGTGGTGTTGCACATTCATTCACATCAAGCAGCCAAGATAGTTGGCACCCTGTGCTTTTGCTCCCTATTAAGTACTTTGATTTTTCTGTTTTTCATTCTTAAACTTTAAAACACTAGTGTTTTCCAATGGACATAAAGATGATGTTGCTGTTAGCCAGTTGCTTTCAGAGTTTTCCAGCCCTATAAATTGGCAAATTAAAAGCCAGCCTGGGGAACCATTACTACCCAGTGTCTTTGTGTGCTGGCTCATAGAGAGCTCTTGCACTGATTGGATTGACCTTTACTGTGGCTCAGCTAAAAGTAGTAGCTGCAAGATGTGGAAATTGTTAAGGAAAGTGTCGTTAATCCCACAATGTATGCCACCACCAGAGGGATAATTTTTTGCGTATGTGTAAGAGACATACCGTTCACCCTTTTCCATTGTAAAAATGTTCTTTCCTGTTCCATGTTGGTCTTGTGTCTTTTTTTTAAAAGACTTTATTTATTTTTATTGGAAAGTCAGATATACAAAGAGGAGGAAAGACAGAGAGGAAGATCTGTTCAATGGTTCACTCCCCATGAGGCTGCAATGGTCAGAGCTAAGCCCATCTGAAGCCAGGAGCCAGGAGCCTCTTCTGGGTCTCCCACACAGGGGTGCAGGGTCCCAATGCTTTGGGCTGTCCTCGACTGCTTTCCCAGGCCACAAGCAGGGAGCTGGATGAGAAGTGGAGCTGCTGGGATTAGAACCAGTGCCCATATAGGATCCTGGTGCCTTCAAGGCAAGGACTTTAACCTTTAGGCTATTGCGTTGGGCCCAGGGTTCTGGGTCTTGTGTCTTCTTTGTGCCTGTGCTTTCTGTTTGGTGACCATATGTGTCCTGACACAGCCAATAGTTGTGGTGTCAGGACTGAAGGTGTGTTGCTAGTAGGGTGCTAGTAGTCATCACCCCAGTTGTTCTTGAGGCCACAGACCTGGTTGAGTGTGCATGATTCATTTTTCCTCTAGTTTACTTGTGAGGTAGAGGGAAGGCTGGGGAAATATTCCATCAGCTTGTTCACACATACCTCCTGTCTCCCCACCCCATGCCTGTAGCAGCCTGTGCCCAGGACTAACTCCTGGAGTTAGAAATTTAGTCCAACTCTATCCCATGGATATTAAGAACCCAATTACTTGAGCTGTTACTGCTGCCTGCCAAGGTGCACCCAAGGAGGAAGCTGAAATCAAAAGGCAGAGTTATATTTTGAACTAGGCCCCTATTTATGGGACATGAGTATCCTAATGCCTTTTTGTACCAGGCCACGTGTTTGCCCCCAAACTTCCTTTCTAACAGGCTTTTTTTTTTTTTTTTTTTTAAGATTTATTCTTTTTTTTTTTTTTTTTTTTATTGGAAAGGTGGATATACAGAGAGGAGGAGAGACAGAGAGGAAGATCTTCTGCCCAATGATTCACTCCCCAAGTGGCCGCAATGGCCAGAGCTGAGCCAATCCGAAGAACCAGGAGCCAGGAGCTACTTCTGGGTCTCCCACGCGGGTGCAGGGTCCCAAGGCTTTGGGCCGTCCTCGACTGCTTTCCCAGGCCACAAGCAGGGAGCTGGATGGGAAGCAGGGCTGCCGGGATTAGAACTGGTGCCCATATGGGATCCCAGCGTGTTCAAGGCAAGGACTTTAACCACTACCCTATTGGGCCAGGCCCCAGGCTTTTTTTTAGCTGTAGCGTATTGTTTTGTTACGGAGTTTGAGCAGATGAAAACAGTGCCAAAAAGGAGGTATTGTTAAGATGCAAATAGATCTTGTCCCTTCCCTGCACAGTCTGATTCCGCCATGCCCTACACACACATACACACACACACCTTCGTCTCCTTGTTTGCTTAATTCTCAGCCTGTTTCTTCATCTCCAGCCATTTCCTTGTAGCTGAAGAGCTTTGCTGCTATGTTCTTTCCATTCCGTTCTCTGGTTACTTTCTAACCATCTGCTGATCTCAGTTTCTTACCTTCCTTCCAGAAGCTGTACTTGGCCTTCTTGATTAGCTTCTTCACCAAATTGCATATTCTTCCTTTCTTGTACTTACTGTCATTACAGTTTCATTCTTTAAACTGTGAACTCCATGAGGGTGGTGGTGAGGACTGTACCTGTTTGCTTGTGTTGCCCACTCTAGCTCCCTGCTTGGTGTAGTGAGGCACTCAATGGATCCCCCATGTTTCACTCTGGGATGAAGTGCCATTTCACTCTTAAGAAAAGCAGTATGTGAGAATGGGACTTTTTTTTTAAAGATTTATATTTATTTTTATTGGAAAGGTGGATATACAGAGAGGAGGAGAGACAGAGAGGAAGATCTTCCGTCCGATGGTTCACTCCCCAAGTGGCTGGAGCTGAGCTAATCCGAAGCCAGGAGCCAGGAGCTCTTCCGGGTCTCCCACGTGGGTGCAGGGTCCCAAGGCTTTGGGTCATCCTTGACTGCCTTCCCAGGCCACAGGCAGGGAGCTGGATGGGAAACAGGGCCGCCGGGATTAGAACCGGCGACCGTATGGGATCGTGGCGTGTTGAAGGTGAGGACCTAAACCACTACACTATTGCGCCAGGTCCCGAGAATGGGACTGTTTGAGCTATAGTGGGAGCTGTGTGCCTGTTAGCCCTCCGTGCTACTGAGTGAGAGATGAGGGATGCTGTTCCCAAAGTCCAGAGTCTACAAGGACTGATCCTTATCTTTTCCATGCAAGGTTTACTGTTGATTTTGTTTAGGGTTTTTATTTGAGGTGCTGAAGAGGTACACTTAGCCTCAGAAGGCTGTGGCTTTATGGTGAAAAACTCCGGTTCTGGAGTCAGACTTGATGGAACTAGTTCCTAGCTTTGTGACCTTGGAGTCCTTCGCCTTGCTGGTCTCAGTTCCTTGTCACCGCATGCTACATGCTGTTTCCCTCTAGTTTCGGTACAGAACCCTTGAAAGTGTTTAGGATGCCTGGGACTTAGCAAGTGCTTGATACACATGAGTGTATCACTGCCTTCGTGCAGGTCCCATGGCCATTATCTAGCAGCAAAATGCTTGTATACCAGACATGGGAAGGGATAGAAAAAAAATGAACCCATAACTTGAGGGAGACCACAATTTGTTCTTTGATTCACTTTCTGAATAAAGGGGGAGTGGAAAGGCTGCTTACTGCCCACTATTCAGTACTTTGCCTGAATAATATAACGTGTGCCGTGTGTTCAAGGGTGCCTAGAAGAAAGGCATAGGGTAATCATAAAGGATGCATATTTAACTTTTCATTGCATTCTTTCTGTTCCCACTTGTGTTCTTCATGTGTCTGCATTAGCCACATTAACCATTACTATTCTGAAGTACTTCTAAATGAAGGCATCAGTGCTGTGTGGATGATTTTTCATGCTCATCAGTAATGGTTTACAAAAACAATGTTGCTAGTAGGAGCTCAGAAAAAATTAATTTACCCAGGGTCGCACAGTTAATGAACCTCGTAAGAGCTGGGATTTGAACCCACATCCAGCTTACTCTTAATCACCGAAGCACTGTGGGCCTTGAGCCGCCTTGGAAGTCTTCCAGAGTCCTCTGGTGATCCATGATTTGGCTTCTTATATACCATTGTTGCTTGTTCTTAGCTTTGAATAAGAGGAGGTACAGATTTCATGAATCTTGTGTTATTGAAGCTGCTGTGTCCTAGCTGGGATAGGGGAGCAGGTAGCACGATATAGCTGAAGAGTTGGAGGGGGTGTTAGAGATCGTCTTAACTAGCCTTAGGGTCACTGATTTACCTGTCCAAAGTCCCATTCCTCAATAATAGAACTTCTCATCCCAGCAGGTCTTTCTGGAGGAACTCAGCTCTTACATTTCAACAGCCCCCAAACTGCCCTCCACTTCTTTTGTGCTAAGCCAACTTCTCCCTGTAGCAGAAAATGGCAGTTCCTAAGACCTAGATTGTTCCAGGCTGGACTCTGTAGGATTGGGGGAGGGTGTTAGATGTACTGGGTTCAAACAGGCTGGGAGAAGTGATGCAGCTACTATTATTCTTTCCCTGGAAAGTGGAGGCAACCTGTTCAGCATGGTGGGGTCCTGTTCATACCAGTCCTCCTGGCTCAGAGCACAGAAGAGCCGAGAGAAAAGCTGACACCAGTCCATCGTGAGGGTGCCACTTGTTCCAATTTCAAACACGTTCCATTCCACGCCTCCTAAGAGAGTTGGCTGCCCTTGCCCTCAGAGCCTGGGCCTCATCTGCTGAATTTTCCTGAGGCGGGCCGAGGTGTCACTGGATTCTTCTGTGGGCCAGGGTGTGGGCAGTACAGCCTCTTTTAGAAACTATGTGGACACTTTGAACTGTGCTCTCACAAGCTCGTGCCAGAAGAATGACATTTACAGAGTCTGGTAGACTCAGGAGAGTTTTTGATGTCCTTAGGAAAGGAGTGTTGCACTCTGAAATAATGGAAAGTTGTATTCTAGCAAAAACAGCATGAATCTGCTCTGAGTACCCTCAGAGGAGACGGTGACTGCACAGCCGCCTACCTGCTCAGTGTCTTGTTTTACTTATGATGGGCATGGGAAGGTCAAGACAGAAAAGACTTCATGCAATATTGTGACTTCCCTCGTTAGAGTTTATTTACAGGTGCCTTTTTCCACATCTCCTAAGCTCTTCTGTCCCAGGGTGTAAGACTGAAAAACCAAGAAGCACTTCAGCAGATCTGATGGAAACTTGCGCAAAGCTGGGGATCTATGTGCTTTCTCCTGTCCTCTCCCTGTGGCTTCAGTTGCCTTTGCTCTTGCTGCCCAGCCCCTAGGCTTGTAGACAGTATTTTGTTTACACCCTCAGCCAAGTAGACAGTGTAGTAAAGCCAGACCCAGAGAGAGGAACCTACCATGTGACTCAACTTTCCACTGGCAGCCATCCGCCCGGATGTGCGCTTTGGGCAGGGTCAGCCTGAGTGATAGCAAATACAATGCTGGGGCTGAAGTTTCTTTGCTGAGCAGGGTTTTTGCATGAACTCTTTGTGTTTCCTGAAGGTAGGGACAATGTCTTATTCATCTTTGTATTCCTTGTAGCCAACACAATGTTTGGCAAAGAGACAACACCTCGTGTATGAATGTGTCACTCATTTTAAAATAAAGAAATCTTGAAAGAGCAGATGGCTTACATTTCCCTGGATGCCTACCCAGCCCAGAGTATATGTCAGGCGGAGGGCTAAGCCTGGCTGATGGGGTATTTCAAATATGAAATGCAGAAAGAAAACGCAAGTTCACCTTCATCCAACCACCAGTGCTGTGAATAGAATTTGGCAACTGCTAGCTGGTCATTCAGCAGTGCCATTTGTGTAGCTGTCGCTGATAAGGGACAGCACAAATCCAGGGTCCAGTCAGGATTCTTTGGAGATCATCAGTTGAGAAGTGGAACTTGAAATGAGGCAAATCACACTGTAAATTAATCTTGGAAATAAAATGTTTTGAAGGGAAAAGTGGAAGGCCCTGACTATATGCTTGCCGTGGAATATGTACTGCATTAGTTATTCTGGAAGATTTCACGGAAAAGCCAGTGTTACTCAAAATGTACTGCTAATGAGAAGAGAGCTGCCACCTTCCTACCACCTACCACCAGAACATCATGTGTTTCTGCTTGGACATGGAGAAAGTGAGGCAGCCCTTTGCTGTCCTGTGTGAGCACAGGTCTGCCCTTTACCAGTCGCCTCTATGTGCCGAGTCCCCTCCCCATCTTAATAAGGCACTTTTTTTTTCCCCTAAACTCCACTGTCATCTGGCTCTTTCTCACTTTTCGTGTTAATGGAATAAACACTGTTAAAACTGTATTGAGGTGAGCAGGCAGAGAAAACAGAAGCTGCCGTCTCATTTGCTGTTGTACTTTTTGGTTTTAGGAGAAGGAAGCCTGTGTGGGTACCAACAATCAAAGCTACATCTGTGACACAGGACACTGCTGTGGACAGTCTCAGTGCTGCAACTACTACTATGAACTCTGGTGTAAGTCTTTGCCCAGGGGGTTCCTGGACCAGGGCGCTACTGCCTGTGCCTGGCGGGAAAGCACAGCCTGGCCAGCCTTATTGTGATTTTTTCAGGGACAATGTTTACAGGTTCCCTGAGTAATTTGTTGTAGAGAAGAGTTCTGGTGCTCCTGGCCGCTGGGGGGTGTGGGCTATGCCTCTTCAGAAGCCTTGCTTGCCCCCGTGCCTGGGGCTCTCCCCGATGCCCTCTCTTGTGTAGGAGGTGACAGCAACTTAGATCCCTTCTTGGGCCAGCCCAGAACCTCAGGCCTGCTCACTTCACAAGGAGAGGTGGCACAGCCATCCTGCTGTTTATGCCAACCCACGCTCTAGAGGCCACCATGCCTATAGGCACCACAGGGGTACCATTTCTGAGGACCCCTCTTTTTTTTTTTTTTTTGTAAGACTTATTTTTATTACAAAGTCAGATATACAGAGAGGAGGAGAAACAAAGAGGAAGATCTTCTGTTCGATGATTCACTCCGCAAGTGACCGCAGCAGCTAGAGCTGCACCAGTCCGAAGCCAGGAGCCAGGAGCTTCCTCCAGGTCTCCCATGCAGGTGCAGGATCCCAAGACTGTGGGCTGTCCTTACTGCCCTCCCAGGCTACAAGCAGGGAGCTGGATGGGAAGTGGAGCTGCCGGGATTGGAAACAGCTCCCGTATGGCATCCTGGCGAGTTCAAGTTGAGGACTTTAGCTGCTAGGCCACAGTGCCAGGCCCCAGAGGACCCCTCTTAAAGGAACAGTCTTTCCCTAGGTCCCTGGAGAAAAGAAGTCTTGAGTTTTGCTCTTTCCTCATTTCCGCAACTGAATCTTCCTGTTCCCTTAGTGCCACAAGTAGATGCTCCTTGTCTTACCAATGGTTTGCTTGAGGCCAGGGACACTTGTATCTGCTGGAGTGGCACCGTGTTGGTGACGTTGTAGTGGCCTTTGGGGGTGGCCAGGAATGCTTCAACAAACATGCTTTCTGCTATCATCTTGAAGTTCGGTGACTCAGTGTCAAATGCTGGACAAAGAATGGAGGACCAAAGTGTCATTTGGTCCCAGGTGACCAGTGTTACAATAGTTCTCGCTGTAGATTATTGCCCAAGATAACTCTCAGACCCTTTTTCCGCCTCCAGTGGGAACCAGACTTGGGGCTTGTTTGCCCAGTTGCACAGTCCCACTGTCACCCCTGCCCTTCTTCCCTTCCCCGTGTCCTCATTCCCACACCAGAGCTAGGTAAAGAAAGTGGCTGGGGCCCAGTGTGGTAGCCTAGCGGCTAAAGTCCTCGCCTTGAACGCACTGAGATCCCATATGGGTGCTGGAAGGACCGTTGTTCTGTCAGAAAATGAAATTAGATTCTTGGCTGAGGAGGATCCGAATCTTGTAGGCAGCAGGAACAGGTCTTCCCGATGGGACCTCTGCGTCACCTCGCTTCTCCCTTTGCAGAATGGAAGAGAGGCCCATCTCCCTTTCTCAGGGGCCATCTCTGGGAAGGAGGGGATGAGCACCAGACCTCCTGGTGGATAAGCAATGACAGAGGGCACAGAACCTTTGCCATTTTAGAAGGGGTTGGGCTGAGGAAGTTTCTGCAAACACCAAGTGCCAAACAAGTGGAACGTAGAGGGCTTGTGTTTAAATATTTTAAAATGCAGGTAACCACAGGGTTCAGATTCTCCCTCCCACACCTGGTTTAAGCAGAAGTCAAAGCTGGAATGCCACAGAGGTTGTTTTTCTGGGGTCCTGCCCAGGCAGCATCAGTTCCAGAATGGAACAGAGATGCAGACAGCCCTGTCTCAGATTCTCAGGTTGACAGAGCCTCCTGGGCTGTCAGCAAAGCAGACTCAGTAGCCACAAGAACTGGGTCACCAGGGGTGGGCTGTTGAGGGCAGGGAGACCCAGATGACAGAGACGTGGCCTCAGAAGCAGAAGCAGAAGCAGGTGCTTGAAGTTAGAGGGAGAGCTGTGCGACTTGGCTGAGGACTGGGAGAAAAGGCCCCATTCTCCATGTTGCCGTGTTCTCTGCAAGTTCTGGAGGGGACAGAGACTGTGGCAGGACATGTCTGTCATGTACACCCTGCAGAGATGCCCCGTGTGGACTCCGCTGTTCTCTGGACCACCTGGATTGCTGCCTCGTCTGGGCACGGTGTCTGCCCGATGTATAGGACTGAGGCTGAACGTTGGAATGAGCCCATGAGGTTCACATCAAACAGAAGAAGCACTTTTTGTTATTAGAAGCCCTTTTCCCTCTAACTGCCCCTCCACTGCACCTGAAATGTAAAAATTACTGGCTTTTGTTTGATATCTCACTTGCCTTGCTTCGGAAGGAAAACAACCTCATCTAGGACATCCTCGGAAGGGTTCTGATCGGAAGAGGATACCTCTTTAGCTACAGTTGCCTTTAAGCTGCTGAATTTTCCAGTTTGCTGAATACTCTTCCCAGCCACACAGACCTTGATCTTTGAGCCAGCAACCTTCCCCCTATGTCTTTGTGGTGTGTCTGATCGAGGCCTGAAGATTCTGTTTTCCTACTGCAGTGGTTGAGAGTATATAGACCTGCTTGTTGTTATTATGTCCATATACTTTTTACGACACTTGTGTTTTAATTCATCATCATTAATACAATCATCCAGCCCTTAATCCCATTATCATTTTTTAAAAGATTTATTATTATTATTTTTTTAATTGGAAAGGCAGATTACAGAGAGAAGGAGAGACAGAGAGGAAGATTCCTTCTGCTGGTTTACTCCCAAAGTGGCTGCAATGGCCAGGGCTAAGCTGATCCAAAGCCAGGAGCCCGGAGCTTTTTCCGGGTCTCTTATGTGGGTGCAGGATCCTAAGGCTTTGGGCCATCCCCTACTACTGCTTTCCCACGCCACAAGCAGAGCTGGATGGGGAGTGGAACAACTAGGATATGAATTGTTGCCCATATGAGATCCCAGGGGATGCAAGGCAAGGATTTAGCCACTAGGCTATTGCACTGGGCCCCATATGATCTTAAACTGGTGAATTTAAACAACTTCTGGAGGGGGTTTGGCATTGTGGCACAGACTTAGCCACTTAAGACATCAGTATCTCATATTGAAATGCAGCTCAGTTGGTCACAGCTAAGTCAGCCTTATTCCAAAGCCGCTTTGCTTCCAGGGTCCAAGCACCAGGCTGGGAGGATGATGGGCCCAGCTCACAGAAGGTCTTGCATGCCAGGGTAAGAACCTTCTATGCACGTGTTTGCTTTCTAAGTAGTTCAGCAGTGAACTGAACGTCACAAACCCCAAAGCCAGATCTCCCAGGTCTCGCAGTGCTGTTTCTACCCACCAGCTACATTGTCCAGGGAGAGAAATGAAGTTGGCAATTTTTCCCCCTAAGATGATTAGGGAGAATTTCACCCAGCCATTGGTTTTCCATGTTTGGATTTTTTTTTAAATTTTCACGTATTTATTTAAATCCTCTTTAAGTTACATAATCTACATAATCTACATGTTTTTGTAGATTGTGGTACATACATATTGCACATCTTTGGGTAGATTTACAAATACAAAGTATTTCACTACTTGATGCATTAGTAAGCTCTTACATCTCAAACACTGATTATCATTGGCATAGTATTCAGTGATATGCACTAGTACACAACCTAATACATAGAAAGTGTATACATCCATGCACAGAAACTACATACAAAAATATATGTAGAAAATTTAGAATTTTGCATATATATAGTAAATTTGTATTTAAAAACTTTACTACAAAGAAAAATCCAGAAGTAGGTAAACTTTCTGATAAACTCTGTTAAGAATCTAAAGAAGCAATAAAACCAGTTTTATACTAGGATTTCTAGAAGATTAGAGAGGAGAAACTACTTCGTGGTTCATTTCATTGAGCCTACCATTACCTTGATATTGAAATCATACCAAAGAAAAGCATAAGTATGAAATAATCACCTCCTTTACCATAGATGGAAAAATCTTAAAATACATAATGTAAAATTCAACAGTATGTGAAAAAATAATGCATCATGACTAAATGATGATCAGACCAGGAATATGGGAATGCTATCACATTGAAAATTCAATCGGCATAGTGCTTCATCTGTAACTATACGTTTGTGTGTATATACATATATATATATATATCACATGTTTGGATTTTTAGTGGGAAGAAGGGAGTGTTTCTGGTTGGCAGGATTTCCCTGAGATGACATGAAAGTTACTTAGCAAACTAGTCAATGCTGCACCTATTTTGTTTGTTTTTCTTAATCTGTGATTTTTCTTTCCAGTTTATTTTTGTTTTTGATTTTTGTTTGAGAAAAGCAGAGCAGAAGAGGGAGAGATGCCTTCCATCTGCCAATTAATTCCCCAAATGCCTACAACAGCCAGGGCTTGGCTGAGATAAAGGCAGAAGCCAGGAACTCAACCTGCGTCCTCCCACGTCCCAACTATTTGAGCCATCATCTGCTGCTTCCCAAGGTGCACATTGGCAGGCACCTGGGCTGGAAACAGAGGCGGGGCTGTGGCTTATCTTAAGGTACCCATTGATGACCTGCTGTTATAAAAGGTCCATGATGGCTCAATGGCTGCATCCTCACTTTGCATGCACTGGGATCCCATATGGGTGCCAATTCGTGTCTCAGCTGCTCCACTTCCCACCCAACTCCCTGCTTGTGGCCTGGAAAGCAAAAGGATGGCCCAAAGCCTTGGGACCTTGCATTCAGGTGGGAGACCTGGAAGAAGGCCAGGCTCCTGGTTTCGGATTGACTCAACTCCGGCCATTGTGGTCACTTGGGGAGTGAACCATCGGACGGAAGATCTTCCTCTCTGTCTCTCCTCTCTCTCTCTCTCTCTCTCTCTCTCTGTATATATATATATATATATATATATATATCTGACTTTGCAATAAAAATAAATAAATCTTAAAAAAAAAAAAAGAAAGAAAAGAAAAGAAAAACCCTCCAGAACTCCAGCATTTGCCACCCTGCCACCCCAAGGAGCTTGGTCAGAAGGGAGCTGGGATTTCCTTCTGTGCTCCGGTCGGAAGCCAGCTCCCTAGTGGTCACGGCCTTTGGACAATAGCAGGGGTCGTGCTATCAGCTGACACAGCACCTTTGTAATGGCGAGGTTCACCAAATAGGAGTTGACTGGTTTTTCCAGTGAATTTTGCCAAGGATAGAGCCCAGAAGCAGACTTTGGACTTCCATCTAACCCATGTTTTTCATGTAATATTTTTTGGGAATTAAAAAGGAAATTCAAAGGAAACCCTTCCCAGCTGTGATTATGCCTGTAACCACAACAACACTAATAAAAACCTAGAGAATTGTGAATAGTCTGCATGAGATGGACTGTGACTCATGTAGTTATTACCATAGTCAAATAAGGCAGACACCGTTCTCCAAGTCCTACAGGTGAGAGAAGTAAACAATAAATAACCAAGTTCACTAAGCTGGGAAATGGCTTTGTGAGTGGGAATCTGAACCTAGACTCTCCCTCCTCTTCCAGATATGCTCTCATGGCTTGGGGAAAACCAGCCAGCCAGTCTTTCAGATGAAGTTGCACGTCCCTGAAGTCTTCATTCCCCAAACTCAGGCCTTTGCTATAATGACAGTGGCAGGTGCTGACAGTCTGAGAGCCGTGAAGGTCAGGGAAGTTCCCCCTCACCGACTGGGGCCAGGGCGGAAGGAAGCAACCTTGCAGCTTGCCTTTGCGTCCTAATGGGGAATTTCCTGCTAGTTCACGAGTGGTGTTTTCCCAAGTTTGCAGTGAACTCTGGGACACATGACTCAGTTCCAACAGTGGCCGGTGATTGTTTTAAAAAACATGTTTTCCATTTTACTTGGCATGACAGATACGCCCCAATGCAAGGGCTCAGCTCAGAGTTGTCACTGAGGAAAGTGTACGTTTGAGGGTCGTGAAGAGGGAAGGCCCCAGAGTCGTGTTGCTCTCGTGTGTGTCTTTCATTAGGCTTCACTGTTTGAAACTTTTCTTTGGGTTGAAAATCTGGCTAAAAGATTTTGGTCAGGCCCCATGGGGACCAGTGTGAATATTCTGCCTTGGGAAGTTGATGGTGTACAATTCGGACTAGGTTGGCTCCCAGGAAACCAAATTTGTGAGGATCACATTGTGGTGGCTCTTATTTCCCCTCAGTGGGACAAGCTTTTTAACAGTCTTGTCTTAAGATTTATTTACTTTTATTGGAAAGGCAGATTTACAGAGAGAAGGAGAGACAGAAAGGTCTTCCATGTGTTTGCTCACTTCCCAAATGGCCACAACAGCTGGAGCTGAAGCCAGGAGCTTTCCTTTTTTAAAAAATTAATTTATTGGAAAGTCAGATCTACAGAGAGAAGTAGAGACAGAAAGATCTGCCATCTGCTGGTTCACTCCCCAAGTGTCCATTACAGCCAGAGCTGAACTGATCCATAGCTAGATACCAGGAATTTCTTCTGGAGGGGTCTCACATGGGTGCAGGGTCCCAAGGCTTTGGGCTGTCCTCCGCTGTTTTCAGAGGCCACGAGCAGGGAGCAGGATGGGAAGCAGAGCAGCCAGGACACGAACCGGTGCCCATATGGGATCCCAGTGTATACAATGCGAGGACTTCAGCCACTAAGTTATCGCTCCAGGCCCTAGGGTATTTTCTGTTTAACACTCCATCCATGGCACCACAAGTACTCTGCTCTGGAATTGGCTTCCCTTGGTTTTGATTCACACAAGCGATTCCTTGTGGACATGTGTTAGAAAAAAAGACTGGGGAACTCGTTCTGAAACCAACCGAGCATTACACAGCTAGTGCGTGGCAGGGTTGGTTTCTGTCCCCACACTGTCACCTGAAAAAAAGTAGACCAGTGGAGTATTAGGACACCTTGGACTTTCCTGAGACTGTGTTGGATCCAGTCAAGGCTACCCTGCCAAAGCTATGCATTCTAGTTATCTCATTTTTCCCACTAGTTGCCTTTCGCTCTGCCTAATATTAGCTTTTGTTTAAAATAGAAAAATCGTTCTGTATTAGAATTTCTAGTTCAAAGGCTCTCAGACTTTTTCTAGATCAAGGATTCCTTTAAGATTCTGATGAACACTAAAGCTTTTCCTGCAAAACCTCTTACAAACATGCGTCAGTCAGCATGGGCTTGGCATACGCTGTAGCAGCAAAAAAATTCAAATTCTGAGAGGCCTAAAACAACAGGTTTGCTTGTCACTTGCGCTGTACAGTCCATTGGTGGTTGGATAAGGGCTCACCATCTAAAATGTTGCCAGCAGCCTTGGTAAAAGGAAATTAATGGAGGGCTCACATCAACAGGAAGTATTCTGGCCTATTCATAATACATGTCACTTCCAATCCCAAGGCATAAGTTGGAACTGGTCCCAGAGCCTTTCGTAAGGGGGCTGAGAATTCAGACCTATCTGTATGTCCAAAAAAGAGACAGCCAGAAGAAATATTTGACAAATGTGAATGTATGAGGTTTATGTTATGAAAGTATTATCAAAGTTGAGAAATACTACCTTAGATCATATATATTGCAGTAGAACTACTGAGAAAATAGCTTCAGGACATTACAAAAATAGTGAAGGTGTAGGGGCCTGCATTGCTGTGCAGCAAGTTAAGCCACTACGTGTGGCACTGTCATCCCCTGTCAGAAGTGTGGGTTTATATCAACTGCTCCAGTTCTGATCTGGCCCCCTGGAACGTATCTGGGAAACCAGCAGAAAATGGTCCTAAGAACTCACTGGCTGTGGGAGCCGAGGTTGGAATTCTTGGCCCCTAGCTTCAGCCTGGCCCAGTCCCGGATGCTACAGCTATTTGAGTAGCGAACCAGAAATATCTTTCTCTCTCTCATTCTCTCTCAAATAAATAAGCAAATAATAGTAACTATAATTAGATGCTAATTACCTAATGGAAGAACACTTTTCAACTGACAACAGATGTGTAAGGGGCTGTGAGGTTTTGCTTGAGGACACATGTTGTTCAGGACAGATTGGTTGGAACACTCGTGGAGCCAGGCCTGAAGCACGACGCCGTGTTGCTTGTATGTGTGTGTGCCCTCCCTCTCCCTGCCCTACTTAAGAAGGAGACACTGGGTCCAGCACAATAGCGTAGTGATTAAAGTCCTCGTCTTGAATGCACCGGGATCCCATATGGGTGCCAGTTCTAATCCTGGCAGCCCCGCTTGTGGCCTGGGAAAGCAGTCGAGGATGACCCAAGGCTTTGGGACCCTGCACTCGTGTGGGAGACCTGGAAGAGGCTCCTTGCTTTGGATTGGCTCAGCTCCGGCTGATGTGGTCGCTCGGGGAGTGAATCATCAGATGGAAGATCTTCCTCTCTGTCTCTCCTCCTCTCTGTATATCCGTGTTTCCAGTAAAAATAAATTAATTAAAAAAAAAAAAAAAAAAAAAAGGAAGGAGACACTGTGCCACCAAGTTGGTGGCCATTTTGTTCCCAGAGCGCTTCTCTGGCCTCTCAGCTGTTCTCCAAGAACTCTCCCAAGTGTGGTCTGCATCAGCCAGCACTCAGGGAAGAAATGTGAGGAGTTATATTTAGCAGGTTTGAATAATGACTATGGGAAGGATGAAGAGGAGTCAGTCAGTCATCCTTACCTTTGCTGAGTCTTTCTGCCTGTTGATGGGTCTACCTGTTGTCTCCTGTGACTTTGTTACAAAGTGGGGAGTTTTTGGTTGAACACTGACACCTACTGAAAGCAATCAGCTGTCCCCGGTGGTGTGGCCAGCCTTCCGCTTGGTAGGTTCAGCAGAGACGTATCACAGAGACGGGAAAGGACCCTGCCAAATACCGTGCCCTAAATGTCAGTGTGATCTTTTCAAAATTATGTGTATATAAGCGGAAGAATAATCAGGGATTTACTTGTTAACACATCTTTTTAGGAGAGAGGTTTTTTTAATGTTTAATTTATTGTGACAAGAGAAACATATGTGGAAATGCTTTTTTCTGTTAAGATTTCTTTATTTGAAAGGTAGGGTACAGAAATCTTCCATCCCATGATTTGCTACCCAAATAGCTGCAACAGCCAGGCCAAAGCCAGGTTCTAGGAACTCAATCTGGGTCTCGTGTGTGGGTGGCAGAGACCCAACCAATTGAGTCATCCCCTGCTGCCTCGCAGGCACACATGAGCAGGGAACTGAATCTGGGAGCGGAGTCAGGACTGGCCACAGGTAGTCTGATAAGGGGCATGAGCATGCCTAGTAGTGTATTAACCATTACCTCCAGTGCCTGTCACTCATGGATTTTGTGAAGACCTTTTGTGTGGATTTCAAAGTTTTTTTTGCACAAAAATAGATTTATCTTAGTTAAAAGTTTTCATGAAAAATTTGAAGTATTGTCAGACATGTTGGAAAAATTAGGAAATACAGATAAGCAAAAATGAAGGAGCTAGTGACAAATTTTCTATTGTCCTGTCAACCCATAATAACTTTATGATTATCCTTTTTATGTCACCATATGCTTTTTTAAAAATTTTGAGAGGGGCTGCTATTGTGGTCTAGTGTATCTACTTACTGCAATACCAGCATCCCAGATGGCTACCCTTGGGAGTCCTAGCTGCTCACCTCTGATCCAGCTCCCTGAAAATACCTGGGATAGCAGAGGAAGCTGGCCCAAGTGCTCGGGTCTCTGCACCTGTGTGGGAGACCTGGAAGAAGTTCCTGTCTCCGGCCTGGCATAACCCCAGCCATTGTAACCATTTGAGGAGTGAACCAGCAAATGGAAGATACCTCTATCTGTCTCTGTCTTTTCCTATAAAAAAAAAAAAAAGAAAATTAGGATCATATTTTTTACTGCTACAATCTGCCTTTTTCACTTAATAGTAGAAACTCTTTACATGTCAGAAATAATATTCCAGGGCTGGTGCAGTGGCTGCACACACTAGCCCTCCACCTGTGGCTCTGGCAACCCCTATAGGTGCTGGTTTGTGTTCTCCGCTTCTGATCTGGCTCCCTGCTTATGAACTGAGAAGGCAGCGGAGGGTAGCCCAGTGCCTTAGGCTGCTGTACCCAGGTGGGAGACCGGAAAAGCTCCTGGCTCCTGACTTCAGATTGGCTCGACTCCAGCTCTTGTGGCCATTTGGAGTATACAATAGTGGATGGAAGACTCTCTCTCTCTCTCTCAAACTGCCTTTCAAATAAAAATAAGTCTTTTTAAAAAACGTCTCTCCTTTATGAAAATATATTATGTAATAATCTTCTATGAGGGTGAGCATTCACAGTAGTCAGGACGCTGGGAGATCAGCATCCCATATTGGAGGGCCTCGGTTCCAGTGTCCCATCTGTTCCCCAACTAGCTTCCTGCCAGTGTGCAACCTGGGCGTGTTACTTGGAGACTGAAGTTGAACACCAGGCTCCTGACTTCATCCTTGACTAGCCCTGTTTTACGAATTGTGTGTGTGCGTGCGCATGTGTGTATAGCAAAGTTGCTCACTGATCTAGCAGTAATTGAGGAGAGGATCTTATATTGGAATCTGCCAAGCGTCACTGAGTGTGATCTCGGAGATGGGCTAGCTGACACTAAGAGGAAGGGCTGTGACTCTTCTCCTTCCTCCCCCTCCTCTCCCCCACCTCCACCCCCAGAGCAGGAGGACTAAGGCTGTTAACAGCCTATTGCACTTGCAGGCCAAAGGGAGGTGGCAGTGGGAGATGGAATTGTACTGGATTACAGAGAAAGCGGAAGAAGTCATTTGCACTCTCTGGGGAGGAGATGGACCTGAGGCAATTAGAATTTTCCACCTTCACTTTAGTGGCTCTCTCATTACATGGGACGTACATAACAGAGAAGCCCCTGATCTTTCTGATGCTATCAGGAGAACCTTAAACATTCCTTTAACAGAAACATCTGTTAAACCCCTTGCACCTGTGAATCTTCTGAGTGAACATTGTGGGTAGGAGGGAGACAGGTGCCAGGGAAGTTTAAGCATTTTCCTGAAAGTCTCTTCAGGTGAGCATATTTAATATTACAAAACCTGACATCCAGGGGGACTCCTTGATGGTACTGGGGAGGTGCCCTGACCCTCTTCACTTGCCCCAAGGAGCACCTGGCGTGATTGACTGACTCCTTGCCTTATTCTCCCATCCTATGTCTTCTGCTCTGGCACAGACATTTATACAAATTGAGCACATGGCTTCAATGTAAATGAACTGGGTGAAGCCTAACATTGCTAGCTCCAGTCAGGTGGGCAGTGTCCACTTACTCCCTGGTTCTGAGCTCCGCCACCTCTGGCTGGTTCTCACACCATGTGTGCCTCTCTGTTTTGCCTCCCTGACCCCAGGGTTCTGGCTGGTGTGGACCATCTTCATCCTCCTGAGCTGCTGCTGTGTCTGCCACCACCGCCGAGCCAAGCACCGCCTGCAGGCCCAGCAGCGGCAACATGAGATCAACCTGATTGCCTACCGGGAAGCCCACAACCACTCGGCACTGCCATTTTATTTCAGTACGTACCTCAGAGGCGTCCCACTCTGCCCGTGGGCCCTGGGCTCACCTCTCGAGGCATGGAGGCTTTGCCTTGCCTAGAGCAGGAGTTTGCAGATACAGGATTGGGGCAGCCCTTTAACCAAGGGGAGCAGGCACTGTGGAGTGGCTCCTGAAGGCATTGGGCCATCCCAGAATTTACAGTGGCTGCTTCCTGGGCAGGTCTCTGTGCTGCGAGGGGGTTGTTTGTATTTTCAGGGCAGAGGTAGATGATATGTAATGCGAGTAAATTGATGTGGAGTTCATTGGTCTGACTTCCTCCCATTTTGCTCACTGCTGGGTGATATGCTTGAGCAGAGACTGCTGTGAAAGGAGCAGTAAGACTTCCTAAGAAGCCCCAAACTTAGATGAGCACTCCTCAGACTTCCTGGGACACCTTACTTGTGACCTGTCTTTGGCCTGTGGAGGCCAACTGGGCAGCTTGTCCAAAGCCACTCTTCAGTGTGTTCTGTAAAGTAAAATGGTCAATTATTTTACAGGGAGATCTTCCATCCACAGGTTCATTCCCCAAATGGCCACAATGGCCAGGGCTAAGCCAGACCAAAGTCAGGAGCCAGTAGCTTCTTCAGTGTCTCCCACATGGGTACAGGGGCCAAGGATTGGGACCACCTTCACTGTTTTCCCAGCTGCATTGGCAGGAAGCTGGACTGAAATGGAGGAGCCGAGACTCAAACCAGGGCCCATATGGGATGGCAGCATTGTAGGCAGCTTTACTCGCTCTGCAACGAATGCTGGCTCCTGCCATGTTCTTGATAAGCTTTGAATGGCAGAGGACCTAACCCTGCACTGGTAATCCCTTTTCTCTCTTAGTTAAAGTGAAGCTCAGTTTATCTTTCCAGAGTACTTCTAACCTCTCTAAGATGAGAGGAAAACACCAGTCTCTACTCTGTGAGAGAAAGTGCATGATACATCTGAAAGGCTGGGGGAAATTTGAAAAGTGGACAGGAAGTCTTAATTTAGGGTTCCCGACCCTGAGATCCACAGGACCTAAAGGGAGGACATGGTCTAAGCAGGAAACATGAGACTGTGCGTGTGCGAATAGGTCTGTTCCAGGCCAAAGTTATTTCTTGGCTGTCCGCTGCGTTTGCATGACTCTCTGCGTTAGCTCCAGACAGGCAAGAAGAGCTTGCTTATGAAGCAGCTTTAGGGAGCTCAGATTTCAAGAAACTGGATTAGGCAACTCCCTGAACTGTCCTGTTTACAGGGTTGCTCACAGCCCTCTCCCCTGCCTGCAACCAGGAGCCATACATAGCCATTTGTTGACGGCAATGCTGGGATGGAAAGTGGTAGTGTGTATAATCGATGTGAGATTTGCAACCCAAGAACAATTGCCAATACAGTAATTTTTCCTCCCTGCCTCCCCATTTTAGGGTTTTTGCCAAACTATTTACTACCTCCTTATGAGGAAGTGGTGAACCGACCTCCAACTCCTCCCCCACCATACAGTGCCTTCCAGCTTCAGCAGCCACTGCCACAGCAGCAGCTGCTTCCACAGTGCAGCCCTGCAGGTGGCAATCCCACCAGCACTGATCCTACCCGGGGTCCCCCAGGGGCTTCGAACAGCCCCCTGTCTGGGCCCAGCAGAAGCAGCACAAGACCCCCGAGCATTGCTGACCCTGAGCCCTCTGACATGCCAGCCGACCACGTGGCCACCAAAGCCTGTGGAATGGAGCCCAGTGATTCGGTGGCCGGTCTGGGGGAGCTGGACCCTGAGGCCTTCCTGGACAAGGATTCGGAAAGTAAGGAGGAGCTGCTGAGAGAGTACGACTCTGAGCATGGTAGTGCACCCCCAGACAGCAAAGACAAGACACCGGGCAGACACCGCCGTTTCACCGGGGACTCAGGCATCGAGGTGTGTGTGTGTAACCGGGGCCACCATGACGATGACCTCAAAGAGTTCAGCACACTCATCGATGATGCCTTGGATGGGCCTCTGGACTTCTGTGACAGCTGTCACGTCCAACCCCCTGGCGACGTGGAGGAAGGGCTCTGCCAGCCCTCTGAGGAACAGGCTCGAGAGCCTGGGCATTCTCCTCTACTCCGGCCACCTGCATGCCTGCTGCTGAACACCATCAATGAGCAGGACTCTCCAAACTCCCAGAGCAGTGGCTCCCCCAGCTAGAGCGGCCACTGCCTGCGCCCAGGAACTCGGCAAAGCAATCAGGGTTGGCGAGAACCACAAGAGAAGCATTAAGGACTTTTGGAGAAAGTGCTACAGCCACTTTGGTGTTTTTTCTTTCTTTTCTTCTCTTTGCATTTTTCTACATTTCCAGGTACGGTTTGGGGTGTGGATGCCTCTCCCCACAGAAGCACAGTGCTGTGCAGAGCTGAGGAGTAGGTGTGTGACTCCTTCCTCTCACTTGCCCCACCACCTTCTGTCCCCTTTCCGAGTCCTAGCTCACCTCCCCTTTGGGTCAGAGAAATGTGTTTTCAGAGCCCCCAGGGAAGGGAGCTGGGACTGTGCCCTGCAGTGGGCCTCGCTGATGGAATGGATTTATGCTCCAGTTTTACTTTAAGAGAACTTTGCTGTGTCTGGGGCCAGGAGAAGCAGCCTGTCTTGGCCCTGGATTAGGGAAGCCCACAGATGGCTGGGATTGTCACCAGTGACTGGCAGCGTCTGCAGAGCTGGGATCCGATCCTTTTTGGGGAGCAAGAGAACCGGACAGCGGTTGTGAGGCAGGTTGGTAGGGGTTTGATCCCTCAAATCCCAGGGGACATGGTGGGTGCACTGCCAGGTGTCCTCCACCGTTTCTTCCCCAGAAGGCACTTGCTGCCTTTGGACTGGTGTGTGAGATAATCCTGCCTTTTTTTGTTTGTTGGTTGATTTTTTTTTTTAAAAAGATTTATTATTATTGGAAAGCCGGATATACACAGAGGAGGAGAGACAGAGAGGATGTTTCACTCCCCAAGTGAGCTGCAACGGGCCGGTGCTGCGCCTATCCGATGCCGGGAACCAGGAACCTGGAACCTCTTCTGGGTCTCCCACGCGGGTGCAGGGTCCCAAGGCTTTGGGCCGTCCTCCACTGCTTTCCCAGGCCACAAGCAGGGAGCTGGATGGGAAGTGGAGCTGCCGGGATTAGAACCGGCGCCCATATGGGATCCCGGGACTTTCAAGGCGAGGACTTTAGCTGCTAGGCCACGCCGCCGGGCCCTGTTGGTTGATTTTTGTTTTGCTTTGTTTTTCTTTTTAAAACAAACAAAAGGCAGCTGAAGACAAGGAGCCTACCAGTGGGCAGACGAAAATTACCTCCTGGAAGAAGGAAGTTTGTGGCTATTTCCCAAGGCGGCTTTGAAAGGCTGTGGCGGCACCGGAGCCAGCCACGGGTATTTTGTGCCAAGGCTTGGCTGGGCCAGGGGCCATTTCTGGAAGCCATCTCCAGGAGCCCTGTGAGCACACGGCCCTGACCATGGTGGTAGGTGGGCGTGCGGCTCCAACATCTCTGCGCTTGGCCTGTGCCTACCTCACAGCGTGGGGTCAGCAGCCTAGTGTCTCCTTGCTTCTGGAAAGAGGGGCCTCAGAAGCTGTGGGGCCTGAGAAAGAGCGACCCATCTCACACAGTGTTCTCTTCATGATTCTGAATTGCTTTTGTTTGTTTGTGTTTGTTTTAACTGACCACTTAAGGGAACTAGCTTGGTTATCTGTGGTTTCCATGTCCTGTCCCTGACCCCCATTTGGCATGGGCTGATGCTTTTTTCTGTAGCCTCTGTCAGGAGTCTGAGTGGCCAGGTTCAGAGGGTGAAGACCACAGCGTTCCTCTTCCTGCTGTTGGGCTCCAGGTGCCCAGATGGACTTTGAAAGGAAGGCTGAGGGAGACACAAACGGCCAAAACTAACATTCCCTGCGCAGCCATGTTCCTACAAAGAGTTTGGTTTCCCCCCCCACTCTTGAACAATGATATTTAGTCTAAGCATAGATGTAATGGCAAGAAAGGAAAAAAATATATATACATACATATATATATGCATATACATATATGTACATGAAAAGCAGACAGATCCAAGGTTGTGAGGTGAGCAAGCATCCATGTTTGGATTCCACAAAACCAAAATCCACATCGAACAAAGTGAAGTCTGTATGCAGTGACTTTCCAGGTGATCTGTGTGTGTCTGTCCATTGTGTGTGAGCCCCAAGCCCTGTGTTCCTGTGAAGATACTTTGAACAGCAGCCATTCTGCTCACATTAGCCACACGTCGGGAGCAAACCTGACCCTCTCAAGGTAATTTATTTTATGCATTTACTGTTTACCGAACAAACGTCTGACTGTGTACTCGGGGTATCCAGCAGCATTGTCAACGGCAGCCCCCCATGTTTGCCTGAGACGCTGTGCTTGGGGTAGAGGTTGTACTCTGCCCACCACTGCAATTTGCACAATTGGCTTCATGTACCCTCGGAGGCCTGTGTTCTGTTCCCTGTACAAGGAAACATGCTGAGCCTGTCTGCCTCCCTCAGCTGCTCCTGGCCCTTGGTCTCAGCGCCTGGGAGGTGTCCAGAACCACTTGGCATGGGAGGCCACAGAGATGTTGCAGAGAGAACCTTGATGGGATCTCCAGTGATGAACTTCACCTAGTGGTGACCCTGCTTGGGGCTGGCAGGAGACCTTGGTGGGTGCCATGGTGCGCAGTACCACGGGGCTTCCCTTCCTTCACTGAACCCTGGCAGGTGCAGGCCAGCTGCCACGTGGCCTGAGCGGCTGGAGCGCAGGCGCAGCCCTCAGAGATGCCTTTCCTACTGTCCTTTTTGTTTAATCCCAAACAACTCACTGAAGTGTCTGAAAGGAGAACAAGTTGCACCAAAATGAATCCTGCTTCAGTTAACTGATCAAATGAAAGAATTCTGGCCCTCGCAAGTGTCTTCCCCCAAAGCAGAGAGGGGATCTGGTTCCACATGTTGACTGTTGGGAGTCACTGCAGCGCCCTGCCCTAAAGGCAAGAGAAGATGTGGCCCGCAGAGATGGGCTTGGTCCTCAGTCACAGCCCGGCTCCGTCCTGCCAAGGGAGAGGGATGGGCAGGGGCCTGGGAGGTGTGACCAAGGCCCGCTTTCCAGGTGGAGGACGAGGAAGGGATTGGTAGAGAGTTTGGTGCTACAGTGGGGAGGTTTGTAAACGCTAACATTCCTGTGCAAGGCCCAGTGCCATTTGTCAGTTGTGAATATGTGTATTTTAAGCAATAAGATTCAGCTGGTCCGACTGTTCTGGGCAGTCTCGGTGACGCATTTCCTGTGCTGTGATTGTTCTGAAGACAGAGTGGCTCTAACCACTGTGAGAAGCCCAAATAAAAATCAGTCCCCCAAAAGTGCCTTGTGCCTCTTTCCTCTTCCTTAGACTCACAGGACCCCAAGCCCTGAGTACCTTTCCTGTGGTTGAAGACATGCTCCCGGCTCAGGGCAGACTGGCTGAGGTTGCTGAATCCCCACTTTGCCCTAAGGACCTTTCCCCCCAAGCCTTTCTGTCTCTCTGCCAAGGGCACGTCTGTAATATTTGGAATATTTTGTACACTTCTATAAGCAGGTTACAGTCAGACCTGAGATAGCAGGAAGAAGTTCTGCCTGATGCCACAGGGCTAAAACATGGCAACTAAAAGATAGCAAGATCTCTCGTCGATGCAATAGAAGTGTGAGTGGGTGCTTGGCCTTAAATTTAATGCACAGTGTATACTGCTCTGTGTCTAGTGCTGTGCTGAATGCTAAGGTTAGAAATATTTAATAATGGGCCTGGCAGAGTGGCCTGGCAGCTAAAGTCCTCGCCTTGAACATACCAGGATCCCATATGGGCGCTGGTTCTAATCCCAGCAGCCCCGCTTCCCATCCAGCTCCCTGCTTGTGGCCTGAGAAAGCAGTGGAGGACGGCCCAAAGCCTTGGGACCCTGCACCCGCGTGGGAGACCCAGGTGAGCTCCTGGCTCCTGGCTTTGGATAGGCACAGTACCGGCCATTGTGGTTACTTGCGGAGTGAATCATCGGATGGAAGATCTTCCTCTCTGTCTCTCCTCCTCTCTGTATATCTGGCTTTGCAATAAAATAAATAAATCTTTTTTTTTAAAGTACCTAACACAGGCCCCTTGAGGACTTGCATTACAGTTAGTGAAACAAAGTTTATGTGTGTGAAATCATCACCTAATGTTAGGGTGGGGCCTCTGTTGTGGCACAGGGAGTTAAGCCACTGTTTGCTACACTGACTTCTGTTAGAGAATGCTGTTTTAAGCCGTGTCTGCTCCACCTCTGGTCCAGCTCCCTGCTAATGCGCCTGGGAAAGCAGCAGAAGGTGGCCCAAATTGTTGGGCCCCTGCCACCCAGTTGGAGACCCGGGCAGGGTTCCTGTCTCCTGGTTTCATCCTGCCCCAGCCCTCAGATGTTGCCTTCATTTGGCGAACAAACCAGTGGATGGAAGATCCCTCTGTCACTCGGCCTCTAGTGATAGGGTAAGGCATGAGAATGCACAGGTGGACTCCTGGGGAGTGGTGGGGTGCTTCTTGTCTCTGCTGCCAGGCAGGAAGCTCAGAGCTGACACCTAGGCTCTAGGGGAGCTACTTCTGACCCTGTGTCAGTGAGACTTCCTGTGTCCATCTTGCCAAATGCTGAAGACAATCCTCGGAGAACTTGGGTCGTGCTGAGGTCGAAGGCAGTGGGAAGGAACAGCTTCTGCTGCCCCTGCCCGGGAAGGCATGGGGTGACGCTTTTTTCTGTAGCCTCCGTCAGGAGTCTGGACGGCCTCCACCCCCAGCCTCCAGGACTCCTTTCGGCCACCTGCCAGTACCCAAGCAAGATGGTGTGCATCCATTCCACCTCTCGAGGTTCCTGCCCCCCGCCACCGCAAGCACAGGTGGATTGCTCACTGATAGTTGGGACCCTCTCCCCACCCTCCAACATGGGGGCAGCAGGTGTCGCCCTCCCCAGGCCCCAGCGTTGCCCAGCTGTCAACTCTCGTTTCTGAGAGTCCAGTGTTAGCCAGACGTGCCTTGACTGGAGGGTGCTTTCCTGGCTGCTCAGAAGCTAGGGGGCCTCTTGCCGCCTCCAGGCAGCCCAGTGGAGCCACACTGGCTTTTAGGGCCCGTTCTATGCTGTCACTGGAAGAAGGATCCGAAGGTATCATCCTGACTCCATGAGGTCCAAGTGGCAAAAAGCCAAGTGGTGCACCTCTTAATAGACTGAAGGCCAGAGGCTGTGCCCGTGTCCTTGACACTCAGTTCTGGCCCTGGGTCTCCAAGGGCCATGGTATTGTGCAGATGGAGAGAATGCCAGCAGCTAGAGTGCAAAAGAGTAGCTTTAGTGAGCACTCCCCCGCCGCCCCCATTCTCCAAGTTTCCTCTATTCTCAGGAGCAGGAAGTGTTCCAGTAGAGTGAGGTGGGGTGGGAGTGATCTTGGTGTATAGGAGTGGACAGCACAACTTTGTAGCAAATCTTGTTAAATCTCTGCCTTGCAACAGCAGTGTCCCATATGGGTGCTGGTTCAAATCCCAGAAGCTCCACTTTGAATGCAGCTCCCAGCTAATTCAAAGAAAAGCAGCAAAGATGCTCCCAGTGCTTGGACCACTGCCATCCACGTGAGAGACAGCTTTTTCAGTCCATGAACCACTGGATGCCATGGGGGACCATGTAGCCCAGTTGGGGATTCAGGGAAGGCTTTCTGAAGAAAGTGACTAAGCTGAGCTTGCCAGGTGAAGGAAGGGGCAGAAGACCACTTCAACGAGTGTTCATTCTGCAGTTTTTTGAGTGCCTACCTCATGCCAGCTATTGAGAAATGTTCATGCACATGTGCACACACACACACGGGAAGCCTTAGGCAGGAGGGTGCTCACATGGTCTGGGAAAGGCCAAGCCAACTGAGCCTTTTGGAAAGTGGCAAGAGAAAGTGGGACAGGTGAGCAGGTATTAAAACAAAAATCAGTGCTTCAGTCGCTTTCATGTTAGTGACTGTTGGCGTCTTAACTACACTCTCCTATCTCAGCTTTAAAAATACCTCTTCAGGTGTGAGCTGTGATTGTCCTTGCTGTGTGAATGGGATTGAGGGGTCCCGAGGCAATGACTAACCAGTCCTGTGGCTGCTCAGAGGCAGGGCCAGGACTTGAGGCCAGATCTGCTGACCCAAAGGCCACGTGATTGAGGTGGGACGACGGAGAGCTGGAATGCTGGTACTCAGAGGCCCTGGGGAGAGACTTGGGACTTCTCAGACTTGAGAGGGAGCCAGGAAAGGGGTGGAGGTGCCTGCTGCAGTTCCCCAGAGTCTGTCTACTTCCCCAGGGAGGCTGGGTCCCTTTGGGGATGCTGTGAACTTGGGAGTTGGGCTCCTATGTGCATCTTCCTTGGAAGCCTGTTTCTTTCCTCCATGGAGCAGACAGAAGGGCAACGTGCTGTTTTTGGAGAAGGGCACTTCTCACTGTGTAGGCTGCCATGCCTATGGTTTCTCCTCCTGTGCCACCTTGTCTCTCAGAGAAGTCTCCCGTACTCAAACACCATCTAAGTTTCTAGGCACCCCCCCCCCACCCACTTCGCAGCTGTCATCTGCCCTGGCTTTGGAGGGACTCGGGCTGCAAGGGTGGGTTCTGGAAAGTTCTGTCCTGGGGCCTTTCAGGAAGTTTACGTGAAGCTCCCAGAGAAGCACCACCATGGAGTTGGTTGATAAAGCGATGATGACAGCGCCAGTGCCAGTACTCAGCTGTGACCTACCTGCTGTCCACTGTGAGGTTGGTGCTGCAGCCTTGCGCACCTCAGGCCCCTGTTAGCACAGAGAACATGCAGGTTCAAGTCTGAGGAGGAGGTTTTCCCTGGCCACCCAGTCCACAGGACCACACCGGATGAGCCCGTCTGTGTCCTGGGCTTTGGGACACAAATTGTGGAGGGGGACATTTGCTTATCTCCAAGGGTTTAGAAAGGGGGATGGGGAGGAGATATGGGGGCAGCAGTTTGTTTCAGAAAGGGTCTCCCTACCTCCAGCAGCCATCCCAAGAGCCACTGTGTGTGACCCCAGAGGAACAGCAGAAGTGTGTGGCTGACTCCCATCACAGCACTAGCACTTTGCGTTCTGGTCCCAGCCTTGCAGCCAAGGGGCTGTGTGACCCCACTCCCATGGTGGCCTACTCCATCTCTCCACTTGCCCTACCGTCCCATGTTGAGTCAGTAGTTGGAGACTGCTTGCCTTCTACCTGTAGGGAGAGCTCAGGCCTTGTCTGACTGCTTATCTGGTCATCACCCCTCCAGGGCACACCTTCCTGGTGCTGAGCCAGCTCTCCCCAGCCGGTCCTGCTGCCCTCTGCCTTACCGGGCACACAGCAGGAACCCCTTTGAGAGGAAAGGGCGCCCCCTGCTGTCGAGCCTTCCCTCTGGGCTCGCTGAGGTGGCCACATGTGAGGTTGGGTCGCTTTGAGACCCCATCACATCTGCCCCAGATCTCATGCAGGCCCTTCAGCCATATCCCAGCTGCTGGCCGGTGAAGGCCCAGGTTGGAGCAGTCACCGGCACTTGGATCAGCAGCTAGCTGTTGGGGAGGATGGAGGGCCTTGTCCCTCTCTCCTTGTGACTTCTCTCAGAGCTGGGCAGAGTCTCAGCCTCGCCCATCTGGCCCTTCGCGAGCCCTGTCTCCTCAGAGTGAGGGGGCTGGGCGGTAGTTGATCTGACCCTGGTATGGGTGCCAGAGGAGGGCAAGTGTCAGCTTCTCATGATTGTCTCAAATATCCTTCATTCACAGGCTAGCCAATGGCCGAGCTGAAAAGGTGCTGGGTACCAGGCTTAGCAGATCCTGGGCTGGTTTTCAGGTGAGGAGGAGCTGGTGAAGCCCTTGGGGTTTTGAATGCAGAGAAGAGCCAGAAGTTAGACGCTTCTAGCTCTGCAAGAGCCTCTTGGTGGTAGTGCCACAGGGGCAGATGGGAAGGTGGCATGCCAGTCTCGGGGCAGCAGTGGCGGGCTGAGTCTTGGGTTACACAGCCCTTTTCCCCAGCCAGACCTGGGAGAGAGTACGTGCGGTGCAGTCTGTTTGGATGAAAGCAAATGAGATCTGTTGCTCTTGGTTTTTTTTTAAAATCCTATTATTATTTTTTGAAGAGTCCTTGATTTATTTTGAAAGAGTTACAGAGAGGTAGAGACAGCTCTTCCTTCCGCTGGTTCACTCCCCAGATCACCACAGTGGCCAGTGCTGGGCCAGGCAGAAGCCAGGAACCAGGAGTTTCTTCTTGGTCTCCCACCGGAGTGCAGAGGACCAAGCACTTGGGCCATTTTCCACTGCTTTTCCCAGGTGCATTAGCAGGGAACTGGATCGGAAGTGGAGCAGCTGGGATTCAAACTGGTGCTCAAATGGAATACCAGCTCTGCAGATAGTGGCTTTATGCGCTATGCCACAGCACTGGCTCTGGCCCTGTTGTCCCACTTTCAAAATATAAATGTAGCCCTAGCATTCTCATCACCTGGCCTGCTGATACCATGGTCTGAGCCATGCCGTGTCTGTCGTGGGCCAGCCTTCGTGCTCTCTCTGCTCCCATCGTTGCCCCTCTGCAGACCATGCTGCAGGACCTACCGTGGTCTTCCAAAATACGAAACCATACCATTCCACTTATGTGTTCCAATCCCTTCTGTGACATCCCATTACACTTGGGATAAAAACTGACCTCCGCCTGTTCTACAAGCAGCACTCCTGTGCCCCCACATCAGGGACCACCCTGCCTCTTCAGGGCCCAGCTCCAGCCACACTGGCTTCTCCCACCATAAGCTCTTTCGCCTGCTACACCTCCCAATAGGGAACACGTTCTCTGAGGTCTTCACCCATTCCCAGACCTCACTGGTGACAGTGGCCACCTGCACCGCTGTCATTCACATTCACATCACCCAGGGTCCTGGGCTTCAAAGCGCTTGTGAGCCACTGACATTGTTGTCATATCTGTCAGCCCTCACTGGGAAGTGAGCTTCCTGACACAGGGAGCTTGAGTGTTCCAGACACATGGCAAGTCCTCAATAGAAAAAGATCTGTTGGAAGCAATGAGTGAGCAATTGAACAAATTAATGCACTGCTTAGGGACTCTGTGAAGCAAACCTGTGGAATTTGTGGACGTATTATCAGGGCTACAGGTAGGGAGAGGCAACGAGGAGGGTGGGGATGGAGAACAGCACCGTGGATCCTGTGCTGGGACCACACAGGGTGGAGTGAGGGAAGGGTTTTAGGTACAGGCTCTAGGCGCTACTCTCAGCCTGGGCTTCCCTCCAGGCCTGGCGCACCGTGATCTTCACTTTGAAAGGGTTGATCAGAAAGACCACCTTGGGGTTGCCCTCCAAAGAGGGCAGCTGCCCATCCTCCGGCACCTCCAGGTCGAACCTCTGCAGCAACCAGGCCATGAACAGGAAGAGCTCCTGACGAGCCAGGATCTCCCCAACGCAGGATCGGGGTCCAGCTCCGAAGGGCAGGTAGCTCAGTGAAGGTGAGATGAGCTGGCTTCTGGCTGGATCCAGGAAGCGCTCTGTGAGCAAACAGGAGGCATCAGGAACCCAGGAACACCCAGGAACACCCAGCCCACAGGGGGCGACATCCTTGCCATCAGGGAGCCCTTAAAGATGCAGATGAATGAAACATTGAGGAAGGAGGCCATATGCTATGAACATGTGCCACCATCCACTGAACAGGACATAGGTGCCCAGAGGACTCCTTGGAGGGGGTCAACCTTGCATCTGCAGGCAGTTGGGGCTGGACTGGCAATCCCAGGAGCCAGGCTGGACGTGTGGCCCTGGAAGGAGGACAGGCCAGGCCAGAGCAGGACCTCACCAGGTATGAATTGGTCCGGGTGGTCCCACTCCTTCTCATCGTGATGCAGAGCCCACAGGTTGATGATGACGTTTGTACCCTTATCTATGGTAAACTCGCCAATGCTGTGGGAGAGGGAAAGGAGAGGAGGCCTGTGACCCGGCACTCCTGAACCCACACAGCCCCAAGCCCCCACATTCCCTTGCCCTGGGGCATAGCAGCTGTCTGCTTCCTCATTCCCATACCTCCCTTCCCCAGCTTCTGCCAGGTGCACCCGGAATCCAGCAATCAGGCCATGAACTGCAACCCTAGCTTCCACACAAGGGCTTCTGTGTTGATCTTTGTGTGGAAAGATGTGCCTAGCAGGGTATGTGGGTATGTGTTTGGGGCTGTTGAACTGGGTACAGCTGTAGAGGGCCCAGGCTTTTGTGCCATGCCCATATGTCTCCAAGGGCAGCAGGCAGCTTGTGAGGGAGGGTAGGAGGATCTGTGGATCTTCCCCTGGGTGTCAGCCCAGGAAGAGGGGATGATGGGTAAAGGTCAGTGGTTTGTCTACAGGCTAACCAGCAGGTGGGGGGAAGGCAGAGGTCGGTGGTCGTGGGAGGAGAGGCACCTGGAGTCAGTGGTGGCCTTGTGCGGGATGAGCATGGGGGCCACAGGCCTGATGCGAAGCACTTCCCTGATGGTTGCCTCCAGCAGCAGGAGCCGGTTCCGATCGCTGATGGTGGGCTTACGGCCAAACCCCACTTTCTGGTCAATCTCCTCGTGGATCTTCTTCTTCAGCTAAGGATCAGAGTAGGAGATAGTGGTCAGCGTGCTGGCTGAGAGGAGTTTGCCTGTCACCGTCCAGGAGCCCCATCCCCACCGCTTCCCAGCGGTGGCTCTGCAGTACAGGCAGCTAGCTCTCCCTGGGGGAGCTGAGGCCCGCACAGCCTGGGGAAGGCCTGAGGCTGTGGCCAGCAGCAGCGGGGAGAAGCCCACCTCGGGGTTGTGTAGCAGGAAGGCCACAATCCATTTCACCACGGAGGTGGTGGTCTCCACGCCAGCCCCGAAGATGTCCCCTATGGTGGCGAGGATGTGTCTATCCGAGAGTATCTCCGAGTCCTGCCCCTGGCTGACGTTGTTGTTGACCGAGTTCACCTTGGCCTGCATCAGTATGTCCAGCATGTTGGTGATCGAGTTGCTGTTGAATTTCTCCTAAGTTGGGTGAGGTTGGGGGACAGCGATAAGGGTGAGGTTGTCCTATGTTCAGTGCCCCTGCTGCATGGCCTTCCCATCCTGGAGATGACACAGCTCCTACTTGGAGTAGTGTGCATGGGACTGGCCAGGACTTATGCACTTGAGCAGATAGCAGGCAGCCTCCAGCCCACTGTTTACATTTTAAAAGATGTTTATGGACCCAGTGTGGTAGCCTAGTGGCTAAATCCTCTCCTTGCATGTACTGGGATCCCATATGGATGCTGGTTTGTATGCCAGCTGCTCCACTTCCTTTCCAACTCCCTGCTTTTGGCCTGAGAAAGCAGTAGAGGATGGCGCAAAGTCTTGGGACCCTGCAATTACATGGGAGGCCAAGAAGAAGCTCCTGGCTCCTGGCTTTGGATCAGCTCCGCTCCAGCCATTGTGGCTGCTTGGGGAGTGAATTGGCGGATGAAAGATCTTTCTCTGTTTCTCCTTCTCTCTGTAAATCTGGCCTTCTAATAAAAAAAATCTTTACATGTTAAAAAAGTAATAAAATGTTTATTTGAGAGGCTGAAAGATAGAGGTTCACTTCCCAAATGCCTACAATACCTGATACTGAGGGCTGGGAGCTGGGAGCTAGGGTCGGGGAGCTGGAGGCTGGGTGCTGGGTGCTGGGAGCTGGGGGATGGTAGCTGGGGACTGGAGGCTGGGAGCTGGGGGCTGGAGGGTGGGGGCTGGTAGCTGGGGGCTGGAGGCTGAGAGCTGGGGGCTGGAGGCTGGGGACTGGGGGCTGAAGCCTGTTGCTGGGGACACAGTCCAGGTCTCCCACGGGAGTGACAGGATCACTACCCTCTCTCCAGATCCCCGTTAGGCAGCTGGTAGCTAAGCTGGGTGGCAAGCCGGGTCCCTCCAGAGGACCGAAGGCCTAGGCTGCCCTTCTCCGCCAGGATCCTCTTCCAATCCAGGGAGTGGAGGGGTCCCTTCTAAGCACCTTGTCCTCAGTTCCTCACTTTCCCTTTCTCATTCATTCATTCATTCATTCATCCTGTTTTTTTTTGTGCACCTGCTACATGCTGGTCTCTGCTGAGCTCTGGAGGCCCCATGGGATCCGGAATAAACTCCAACCCTTCTCCTCGCGACTAACATATACTCACCTCTGCCCAGCACCTACCTTGTATTTTTCAAATATTTCATTCAGCACATTGTCACGCATTTTCACGTATTTTCTCATCGTCTCCAGTGTTTTGTTGGGGAAAATCTGGCAGAGTAAAAAAGAGAGACGGGAAGTCCCTTGTCTTATACTTTGCTTCTCCAGCTGCTGGAATCTCTCCTCAACCCAACCTTCTGTCTTTGGACAGCTCCCTCTCCAACCTTGACCTCAGTCAAAATGGAAAGCAGGATGGGGACACAGAGGGGAGTACCAGACTAGGGAGGAGGAGGTAGTTTTCACGTCTCTCTTCATTCAGTATCGCCCTTGGGGGCAACTTGGGCTTGAATCTGAGCCTAAAGGCAGATACTTGAACCTTACTCACCCTTCAAGGGGAATCAGTGATGCCTGTGGGGAATGCTAGGAGTAGGTGGGAATTGGAAAATTGCCTCAAATTATCCTGAGCGTGAAGATCCTTAAGATGCTTGATTAAAAGGCTACATGTGTTTATGTGGAGACATGGCAAGGGTTGTGAAGAGGCAGAGGTCACTGCAGCCAAAGTGGGCAGTAAAAGGCAAGTGGAGGCAGGGGACCGGGAGGGACAGGGCTGGGCCCCTCACCTTCAGCCATGGGAAGACGTCCACCAGGTTGTCCTTGTCCAGAGTGTTGATGATGCCCTCGTTGTAATGCTGCATGATCTTCAACTCAGGGTCTTCCTTCTTGTAGGAGATGTTGAAGCAGATCAGGCAGATGATGTTGGTTATTGCCGTGAAGACAGACGTGGTCAGATTGATGGTCTGTCCATCGAAGGCAGCCAGCAAATCGCAGAACACACTAACTTCCTGACATACTGGGGGCAGGGTTGGGGGGGTGGTGCATGAGGTGGGTGGGGAACTCACCCTGCCTCTCTGCAGGTTCCACTTAGCCTGGGAGTGGGGGATGGATAGCAGGTGACCACTAGATGGCAGCAGCAGCCAAGGAAAGGTGGGATGGAGCTCTCAGAGGCTGCCTTCCCCTTACCCCAGGCCCTCTCAGCCCCCAGCAGCCCCCATGGAGTCCCGGGTAGCACTCACTGATATTCTCCAGCTTCTGATTGCCTTCCCTGAACAAGGCAAAGGTGCTCAGCACCAGCTTCCGATGCAGCTGCCAGTGGGCGCCGTAGTCCGCAAAGGCGACACCCTTTTGGTTGTCTGACAAGATGTCCAGGGTAGCCTTTGGAGAGCAGCCAGGGCTGTCAGAACCACAGCACATACACCACACTCACATTCATCAACCACCCACGTCACCTGCCCTTCTGCACCCGGTTCTATCAGGTGAACCCTGAGTCTCCCACCAGTTTCCAATCAGGATACAGGCTGAGCTCTCTGAGTGGTGGCTGCCTCCTGGGGCAGGCAGCATGTGAATTTGCAGAAATTAAGAACTGCCTGTGCACCTCAACCTTCCCCGTGGTCCTCTGGTAGTGCTTACTTTTATCCTGCTGAGCTGGTCACCTTAAGCACAAGCCTACATGCAGAGTGCTCCAGTTGGACTTGGGCAAGGCTGCCTCCTTCCAGAAGCACACCCCAAGAAGGACAAGTGTCCCGTCTCCCACTCCCAGCCTCCAACCCTCCAAATCCCACCTGACTCACCTCCTGTATCTACTTTGCCCCAGAGAGAAACCAAGCCAAGACAGATGCAAGGTCCAAGCCAAAACTCTGCTATGCACCACCCAGCCACAAGCCTGCCTGCCATCTGGGGCAGCCACAGAGAGGCTGCAGGAAGCAGACTCCTTCTCCCCAGCTTGTGGCCCTGGAAGATGGCAGTGGCTACCCCATCTTCCTCGAAGAGAGCAACATGAACACCAGCCAGGCATGGAGCCTGGGCTCCAGGCTTGCTATGCCCCTGCCCCGCAAGGAGGGAGAAGAACAGGCCAGGGACACGACACATGAAGTGAGAAGAAGGTAAGAGCTCCTCATCCCACCTCCTGGGCATCCCAGTGAAGGGCAGCATTCTCTTCCTTCTTGCCTAGCTCAGAGGCAGGGTAAGATCTAGTGGGAGAGGGTCCTCCCTCTCTTTGCCCCTCAGGTGTGCCTCTGGTTGTTGGAGCTGACAGGGGTCATGCCCAGCATGGTGCTAGCTCCAGAAGTGCACTGCCCCTCTTGAGGTGGGTATCACTTACCACTTGGGGCCGTCCACAGAACTCCTTGCCTTTCTTTACAAGCACCTCCTTGGCCAGCTGGTGCTGGCCCACGATCACTGTCGTCTTGCTGCCCATCTGCAAGGAGTAGACCGGGCCGTATTTCTCCTGCAGCTTGAAGAGATTGACATGCTTATGGCCGTGTCTGGGGAGGAATGGCAAGCTGCCCACTAGGGGCAGGGCTGGAAGGCTCTTGGGGTACTTGGCACCAGAGAACTTGGCCCTGGGCCAGAAGAAATAGGCCAGAACGAGCAGCCCAAGAGCCAGCAGCTCCCACATGGTGGCCAGGTAGCAACAGGCAGGATGGACGGCTGTGGGATGAGATGGCGCTGACAGTCCCAGGGTAAGAGCAGCCCTTTTTAAAGGGATGCCCTGGTGTTCACCTTGACTTGGTATTATCTCTTGTATTGTGAAAGTTTATCCTGGAGCAGAGCCAGGCATGAGCCCTCCCCCAGAACAGGGAGAAAAGGGCTGGGAGGAGGAGGAGGGGGGAGGAGTAGAAGCTTCTTCAAGGGCGACCCAACTTCAGGGTTAATCCCTGGAGGAGGAGCTAGGTAAGGGGAAGACAGTTGGCTCCCTCCCTGCATGACCTCAGGGCACAAGCAGAAGCCACTCAGCCTGTCAAGCAGGTGATAGCCTGAGAGTTATAGTTGGCAAAGCCTGTCAAAGATGCATCATGTGGTCTTATCAGACAGCATCTGAGCCAAGTGAGAGGCCTTTGAGGTCAGATAGTGGGAGATGGTGACGGCAAAAAAAAAAAAAAAAAAAAAAAAACAGATGTCCCAGCTTCTGCTGTGCTGCTCCGTGCAGACAAAGTGACAACTGCAGGTTCCAAGCATGACTCAAGAGTCCCGTAGGTTTGGGCTTAAATTCTGGCTTGGCCAACTTTCTAGCTGTGTGACCTTGGGTGAGTTGCTTCACCTTTTTAAACAAATCTTTATTATGTTAAAGGACACATAATATCAAATTTCCTATTGGTACCAGGAGTGCCAAGTGTGGACAAATACAGCTGTTCTGCGGCCATTGCCACTGTGCACCCCCAGACCTTTCCTGATATCACCCTCAGCAGGTGCCAGGCCCACCAAGCAACAGCTCCACAACCTCTAGTCTATGTTAGTGCCTTTTTGGTTTTTTTAAATTTTATTTATTTGAAAGGCAGAGTAACAGAGAAAGGGGAGAGACAGAGCAATCTTCCAGTGACTCATTCACTCCCCCCATTGTCTGCAATGATTGGGGCTGCGCCAGGTCAAAGACTGAAGCTCCATCTGGTTCTCTCACATGGATGCAGGGGTCTGTGCGCTTGGACCATCTTCCTCTACCTTCCTGGGGTACATTGGCAGGGAGCTGGATCAGAAACAGAGCATGGGACTTGAACCATGACCCATATGTATTTGCTGGCTTTACAGCAGTTTTGTTGGCTATGCCACAATCCTGATCCCTATCTTGTGAGAATGTGCCTGTTTCTCCCATGTGCAGTTATATAATAGTTGTGTGGTTTTAATATGGCTTATTTCACCTACCATGTCTTCAAGGCTCGTTCATTTGGTAACAAGCATCACAATGTCACTCTTTTATAGCTCAATATTGTATGTATATAGTTTTAAATGAAGGCAGGTACAAGTATTAAGTCATCCCTTCCCTTTATTTTTAAAATTGTCATTTATTTGAAAGATAGAAGCAGACAAATAGAGATCTTGGGCTAGTGTTATGGTATAATAACACTATGTGTACGGTAAAGCTGCCACCTGCACTGCTGGAATCAATCCGATATAGGTGACAGTTTGTGTCCTGGCTGCTCCATTTTGGATCCAGCTCTCTCTAATGTGCCTGGGAAAAGCAGCAGAAGGTGGCCCAAGTGCTTGAGTCCCTGCAGCCAAAACGGGAGACCCAGGCGGAGTTCTTAGCTCACTCCTATTTTCAGCCTGGGCCAGCCATAGCTGTTGAGATCATTCTGGGGAGTGAATCAGAAGATGTAAAATCTTGTGCGTCTCCCTCTTTCTCTGTAACTCTTTCATAGAAATCACTACATCTTAAAACAAACAAAGCAGAGATCTCCTATCTGCTGGCTCACTCCCAGCATGCCTAGTAACATCAGGGCTGGGAGGACAAACTGAAGCCAGGAGCTGGTTACTCAACCCGCGGTTTCCAGTGAGGGTGGCAAGGATTCAACCACTTGAACCCTCGCTTGCTGCCTGCCCGGGTGCACAGCAGCAGGAAGCTGCCATGGCACGTGAAGCCACTGTGAGATGGGATGCCAGCAGCCACAGTGGTGTTTCAACTGCCACACCAAATACACACTATGACTATTTTTATTTTGAAGTTTAGTTGAAAGGAGGAGAGAGAGAGATGTTCCACTTGCCGGCTCACTTGCACGTATCAGCGGAAAAGCTACAGTAGGGAATGAAACGGGATCCAGACCTATTTCAGGAAGGGAAGCAGGCGTCCGGGACACCTTAACAGCTGCAAAAAGCACCCGCACCTCTCACCCCTGCCCTAGTACTTATTAAAAGTGTGCATTTTTAAATTTTTCTCAACTTGTCTAGAGCTTATTTTATTAATGCTTTTAAAGAATCTTCTTTAGTATTTATTCATTAAGTCAGTTTTTTAGATGTTCATTTCTTTTTATTTTGCTTAAAATACAGAGTAACAGAGACAGCCGTCATCTGCTGCCTCCCATGCACATTAGCAGGAAATGGGATCAGGAGCAAAAGTGGGAGAGAGTTCAGGAAATCTGAGGTTGGATGCAGGATCTCCATGGTGACGACCAATTTAACCGCTGGCCATGCCGTGATGCTCACTTCTCGTGTTGTGGTTGTGTGTTTAATGTTGTGTTGTGTTATGTTATTTATTCTTTGAGAGACAAAGAGAGCACTTCCATCCACCCAATTTTTCACTCCCCACTCTATACCAAATGCCTACCCCATTGTTATGTTCTTTTTAAAATATTTATTTATTTTTATTGGAAAGTAAGATTTACAGAGAGGATGAGAGACAGAAAGGAAGATCTTCCATACACTAATTCACTCCCTAAGTGGCCACAGTGGCCGGAACCAAGCCAATCTGAAGCCAGGAGCCTCTTCTGGGTCTTCCATGTGGGTACAGGTTCCCCAGTCATCCACGACTGCTTTCCCAGGCCACAAGCAGGGAGCTGGATGGGAAGCAGGGATGTTGGGACACAAACTGGTGCTGGTATGGGGTCCTGGCGTGTGCAAGGAAAGGACTTTAGCCACTAGGCTACTGCACTGGGCCCTGTTCTTTTGTACATATATAGATTTATTTATTTTTATTGGAAAGGCACATTTACAGAAATAAGGGGAGACAGAAGGAAAGATCTTCCATCCAGTGATTCACTCCACAAATGACTGCATTAGCCAGAGCTGAGCCCAATCTGAAGCCAGGAGCCAGGAGCTTCTCCCGGGTCTCCCATGCAGCTACTGGGTGGAAGGGAAGCAGAAGAGCCAGGACACAAACCAGTGCCCATTTGGGATGCCAGCACTTGAATGCAAAGGACTAGCCAGTTGAGCCATCATGCTGGCCCCCATTGTTATATTGGTAATATTGATCAATAATCAACAGAAAACATCCTAGGTATCTTTATACTTGAATTCAGACCAAAAACTCCAGAATCTCGTTTGCCTCTTGTCTTGTTTTCCTCATCGCTTGGCTAAAATGTAGGTTCCATTATCTCCTAGAGCTGCTTACAGTAATGATGACCTAGCAGCCCTGCCCTCAGGCGGAAGGCCAGTAGAGTGTGTACCTATGTTCAGCTGAAGTATTCGGATCAGCACTATTGGATAAATCTGGGTCCAGCACGGTAGCCTAGGGGCAAAAATCTTGCCTTGCATGAGCTGGGATCCATATAGCTGCTGGTTTGTGTACTGACTGCTCCGCTTCCCATCTAGCATCCTTCTTGTGACCTGGGAGAGCAGTAGAGTGTGTCCCAGAGCCTCGGACCCCTGCATCCCTGTAGAAGATCAGGAAAAGGCTCCGGGCTCCTGACTTTGGATCGGCTCAGTTCTGGCCATTTTGGCCACTAGGGGAGTGAATGACCAGATGGAAGATCTTTCTCTCTGTTTCTCCTTCTCTCTGTAGATCTGCCTTTCCAATAAAAAAATAAATCTTTTTTTTTAAATAAAGAATGTATAAATTTTTATCCATCACAGAGTGGAATACTAAACAGTGAAGAGAAGGAGTGGCCTAAAGCTATGCATGCACACATGGATGAATCTTGGATACATAATACTGGGATGAAGAAGCCAAATGCAAAAGCATATAAGGTATTTTATTTCGTATATGTATACTTCCAAAGTATGGATGAGTCTAATGTATTGTTATAGAGCTAGGAGAGTGATTACCCTTCAGGGAGGGGTTCCCATGTGGAGAATGGGGCTCCGGCTGCACAGAGCATCCGCTTCCTGACCGCTTGAGCCGCATACCGCTTATTCATCTATGTTTATCTGTCAATGAAAGGTTTAACTGGAGAATCCAGGGGCCTGGGGCTCTGGAACCTTCCTGGGACTGCATGCGGGTACAGAGATGTGCCCCTGGCGAGGGAGTCCGCAGCCCTTCCAGCTCCCCACACAGTGACTTCTCCCTGGGGCCTCGCTCACCTCAGCTTCCTGTCTCGTCTTGTGCTTGTCCTGCCTCACCTGTCCGTCTGCCGTTTCAAACTCTCTCCAGAACCTCTTCCCTGAGCTCCGCCCGGTTCTTTGTAGAGCAAATAGATTTGCCCCTACACCTTATTCAGCTCTAGCATGTTCTCTCCTGCCTTACGGACCCTGCGCTCTGCTTCCTTGGATGACTTCTCAGCTTGAGCCTCCAAACGCCCAGTTTGTGTCTCCTCACCTCCCTTGGCCCTGTGGACTGCTGGCTCTGCCTCTCTCCTTCACGGCCTTACACTTTGTACAATGCCTTGCTGACTTACTTCTTCTTATGCATTTTCTTTCACCTTTTTTTTATCATCTTATTACTTTTTTTCCTTCTTGTCCATTTTCACTTACTTTCCACTGTTGGAGTTGGGCACCAGGCCCTCATGCTTGCGCTCTATCCTGCCGTTTCCCTGCTTGGCCTCGTTGTCCCTTGGGGCTGGACCTGAACATCTTTATCACCCAGGGATGTCACATTTGCTTAAGGCAACTGAAGTCATTCTGTCCAGTTGGCCTTCATTTTCACCTGGTCCCTTGTTTTCCTTCAGCCTTAAAGGTGAGACATTCCTGCTGTGTCCTATAGTCTGGCAACCTCATAATATTAGTATTGAGCCTTTTTGTATATCCGCTGGACAACCTCACTTAGTCCTCATTAAAGCTCCATTCATGTCATTATCCCCACTGTACAGATGGCACTGATGCAAGAATTTAACTGAGGCCACACAGCTGCCTAAGGATGAGCTTGACAAACCTGTGATTTAGACACCTAGAGCTCTTAGCCTGTGACTGCCATGCTCTTTCCACAATACATGCTAGAACAGGTGTGTGTGTGTGCGTGCGCACATTTGATCTAATGGTTAAGATGTTGGGGGGCAGTTTGACCTCAGTGGCTCACATGACAGCTGCCCTCTGCAGTGGTGGCAACCTGCTTGCAGAGAATACCCAAATCAGGTCAGACCCAAGCCTGGGACTTGGTCCATGGGCACCATAGCCACACGGTGAGAGAGTCCTAGCTACTGGGAGACCGGAGAGAAAGATTTCTCCCCCCCGGTGAGTACACGATGGGGAAGTCCTGGGACAGGATTAAGGCCTCTAGCCCCGCCCTGCAACCACCACCTTGTGGCAGCAGGAAACTAGGGGGTGGGAGTTCAACCTTGGTGGCTCAGATGACGGCAGCCCCCCGCAGTGGTGGCGACCCACTTGCGGAGAGTACCCAAGCCAGGTCGGACCCAATGCCCAGGACTTGACCCATGGGCAGCGAGCTGTACGGTTTTTAGGGTATGTAATTGCTGCCTAGGGACTTCTAGGGATAAGGGTAGTATGAGTGTAGGTGAGGGATGAATCCTGTGTGATTCCTAGCAGTGGGTTTATGGAACTTGCTTGCAAGAATGGGGACAGGAGAGTTTGGACAGGAGAGTCCATAAATTCTATTGGGCCAAACTGATTCACCAGCCCAGATGGGAGTCCTGAGATGGGCTGGTAGTGTAGGCATCACTGACTGCCACACACCAGTCCACATGAAAGCTATGGCTGGGGGTCTGTCTGGCAGGGCTAGGTACCAGTACCTGACCGAGTGGCAGAACAAGGGATGGATCACACTTAGCAGGGTCAGGATACTAACCAGCACTCGAGAAAACCAGATCCAGAGGTAGATTCCCTGGGGGAAGTCTGGGCCCAACCCTGTGGAAATGCAAGTCCTGCTGGTTAGCTCATGAGTTGGGTTGGTGATGTGCTGAACTAGGTGTGACCATGGAACCTACCATCACTTACAGGTAAAGGAAAAGACAACAGTCTGGGCTGGTCAAGGCAGCAGCACCTGAATGTGCATCCTAAAACAGGATGTGGGATGGGCCAAGCTGCAACTTGAAGGGGGTGGATTGGGCAGGGCCAAGCAAACCTTAACTCACAAGGAAGAACAGAAATCAGGATGGAGCACAGATCATGCCAAGCTAGGCTCTTACACCGACTGGTCTGCATGAGCCAGGGATACTAGGCCACAGCATTGAAGGCAAAGGCCAAGACAGGTGAGGGGCTATGCCAAGCTGGGTCAGAGCAACCACTGGCATGTGCACAATCTATGGTTGGGAATAGGCCTGACTGGGGAGCTAAGAAGACACCCTAACTGGGTTGGGGTTCCAACTGGTGAGTGCGGGGGCTGGAGTGGGTACTATGTTCTGGTCTGGACATGACTGCAGTCTCCCTTGGCACAAGTGTGGACTGGAACTGGATGCACTCAGCCGGGCTAGACTTCAGCACCATCTGGTGCTCTGAAGGACCAGGGTAGATGTAGGATGGACTAGGCGAGGTCTCTGCCCTAAGCTAGGTCTCTGAGCCATATGTGAGCAGTGTCTGGGTATGGATGAGCCTTGGCTGAGCTGAAGCATCCAACAGTAAGAACCGGAATGGGTTGAAAGCCAGTCAGGAAAGGCCACTGTTCCTGCTAGGACAGGAGGTGGACTAATTAGGGCTGGCCCATGGACTCACCAGTATGCACAAGATCTGGCAATGGGAGAAGTCCTGATGGAGGAGCCTGGGCAACTCCTCTGGCAGGACACAGTCCCTGCAGACGAGTGCAAGAACCATGATAGGGAGCAGCCCAGACCAGGCCAGGGAAAGATACCCACTAGTATACATTTGGCATAGGTCAGGGACAGACCAGGCTGAACCAGTTCACACTGCCCACTGGTAAATCCAAGTACCAGAACAGAGTGTGGTTTGGGCCAGGTATGGTCACAACACATACCAGTGCACATTATGGCTGGAATTGGATGCCTGCTGGGCTGGGCCAGGCTATAACCCTCACCAGCATTAGCTGGAATTGGGGGTGGGCAAGACCGGGCCAGGCACCCACTGGCAAATGCCGAGGTGAGGGGGCCGTACCAGACTGGGGCACAGCGCCCAACCAGCAAAAGGGAGAACCAAGGAGGGAGGGGCAAAGCCAGTGGGGGGGGGGGAATGTGAAGGGCTTCCCTGCTGGATAGCCACTCCCACTGGAGAGTTTGAGTTGGGATGGAGGCAGCCCAGACTAGGCAGGGCTACAACACCTGTGGGTCTCATGTGAGCTAGATCAGGAAAAAGCCAGGTTGGGCTGATTGTTCCTACTGGTACAAACATAAATTAGAGTGGGTGAGGGTTGCTTGGGCTTTGCCACAACATCAGCTGGCAGAGGCTGGCACTGGGGTCTAATTCTGTCAAGTTAAACCACAGAACCACCTGGAGAGTGCATAATCCAGGAGTGTGAGTGGCCTAGGAGGGAAATAGAGGGCGCCTCCCTCTTGGGTTACCACTCCCACTGGAGAGCATGAAAACCAGGATTGGGGCAGGGGCAGAATTGAACAGCACCCGCCAATATGTGTGTGAGTTGGATGATAGGGCAGGTTGGGTTGCACTAGGCTTCAATACCCACTGACATGTACAAGAGCTAAATGGGATGTGGGACAGACTGAACAAGTCTGCAGTACATACTGGCAAGCATGGCAGCCAGGGTAGGAGGCAGGCCTGGTGAGGGTTATGGGGAGTCACCTCTACTAGGCTGCAGTTCCCACTGGTTTGCGTGAGGGCTGAGTATGAAATGGACAGATCGGGCTGAGTGCAACACCCATTGGTTCACGTGGAAGACAGGGCTGGAAACAGAATTCACCCAGCAATTGCAACCACCAGCATATGCATGAGCTAAATGCAGTGACGGACTGTGTCGGACCCTGTACTGGCAAGCACACACAAGAATCAGGTCTGGGATCACCTCGGACGAAGTTTCTCTGGGGATCCCTCCAACTGAACTGCTGATCTCAGAACCCCAACTATGAAGAGACTATGTCACCAGTGGATTCTGAATAGATTTCATCATGCTTGGAACGGTGAGACTGGCAGCAATTCAGAACCTTTGAACTATCAAAGCTGCACGAGCAGGACCCTCAGAGCATACCCCACGTTGGGGACCTGGGATGGATGGGATGCTGGGTAGGGCTTTTCCCTATATCTCTTCCCTTAACTCGGATACAGAAAAAAATAATAATAATAATGTGGAAACAATGGTCTTACCCACTTTCCTGTAGCCGTTGACCCTTTGTGTCCTAATCAACTATGTAAAGATTACCAAAATAAAAGAATTTTTAAAAAAGAAATAAATAAAATACATTTATACATTAAAAAAAAAAAAGATGTTGTTTGGGGTGCTCCAGGCTCTTGCTTCCTGCTAATGGAGACCCTGGGAAGCAATATGTTAAGTCAAGTAGTTGGGTTCCTGCTACCCACATGGCAGCTGGAAATGTAGCCGGAAAAAAAGCACGAGGAAACACTTAATGCGTTTATATGGAAAGATTCCTCAGTTGCATTGATAGGCTTAAAAATGCAAGGAAAATGTGAGCAGTATGCTTTCTGTTACATACAAAGCAGAATATGTGTACAGTTTTTGCTTGTATGGGCACAAAATATAAATAGAGGATACACAAGAATCACATGAATTTGATGGTCCCTGGGAATAAAAAGACTTGGAGCAATGGAGTGATGGGATACAGACTTCTGATTACATACATTTTTTTAAAGATTTATTTTCTTTTTAGTGTAAAGTCAGATACACAGAGAGGAGGAGAGACAATGAGGAAAATCTTTCGTCTAATGATTCACTCTTCAGGCAATCCTCAATGGCCGGTGCTGAGCCAATCCAAAGCCAGGAGTCAGAAGCCAGGAACTTCCTCCAAGGTCTCCCACACAGGTGCAGGGTCCCAAGGCTTTGGGCCATCCTCGACTGCTTTCCCAGGCCACAAGCTGGGAGCTGGATGGGAAGTAGAGCTGCTGGGATTAGAACTGGCTCCCATATGGGATCCTGGGGCATTTAAGGCGAGGACTTTAGCCGCTAGGCCACCACGCCGGGCCCAACACTGGTATGTCTTTTCAGAAATTTCTGGGCCAGGATTTTTTATATCTGTCAGTGACTTTTTAAAAGATTTTGTTTATTTTGATTGGGAAGACAAATATACTTAGAGAAGGAGATACACAGAGAGAGATCTTTTGTCCACTGGATCACTTCCCAAGCGACTGCAACAGCTGGATCCGATCCAAAGCTAGGAACCAGGAGCCAAGAACCTCCTCTGAGTCTCCCATACGGGTGCAGGGTCCCAAGGCGTTGGGCCATCCTTGCCTGCTTTCCCAGGCCACAAGCAGGGAGCTGGATGGGAAGTGGAGCAGGTGGGATTAGAACCAGCGCCCATATGAGATCCCTGCTGAGGACTTTAGCCACTAGGCTACCACACTGAGCCCCTGACTACATGCTTTTTTGCACATGACTTGATTGATGTGAAGACACTATCTATTTAATAACTGAGTTAAAATTAAAAGGAGCAGGACCCGGCGCAGTGGCCTAGCGGCTAAAGTCCTCGCGTTGAATGTGCCAGGATCCCATATGGGGGTCGGTTCTAATCCCGATAGCCCCGCTGTCTTCCTCTCTGTCTCTCCTCCTCTCTGTCTATTTGACTTTGCAATAAAAATAAATAAATCTTTTTTAAAAAATTAAAAGGAGCAGAGATGGACTACATTTTGTTTTATTTTGAAGGTCTATTTTAAAGGTCTATCCTCATTGAGCTTTACCTTTGTTTTGTTTTGTTTTTTCTCTTTTAAAGGCTTACTTATGTGAAAGTCAGAGTTACAGGCAGAGAAGGGGCAGGTGGAGAGAGAATCTTTCATCCATAATTCACACCCACGTGGCCTCAATGACTGGGGTTAGGCTTCATCTTAGGCTCCCACTTGGGTGCCAGGGGCTCAAGACAGCTTGAGCCACCTTCTGCTGCTTCTCCTAGGCTATTAGCAGGGGCCTAGACTGGAATCAGAGCAGCTGGGACAGAAACCAGTGTCCACATGGGATGCTGGCATTGCAGCTGGCTGCTTTACCTTTCTTTGTCTTGTTTTATAATTTGAAAGGCAGAAGGACAAGAGACAGAGATCTTGCATTCAATGGTTCCCTGTCCACAGCAGCTGGGCTGGATCAACCTGAAGCCAGAAGCCTGAAACTCAACCCAGGTCTCCCATGTGGGCGGCAGGGACTAGGATGCAGAGCCGGGACCCAAACCCAGCAGTGCTATGCAAACTCCTTCCCCTAGGACAGATGGTAATCGACTGTATTAAGCAATGTGATTTAAAAGAAAAAAAAAAATCCCTCAGATTCTCACATCCTCTGTTATCTTCCTGCCGTCAGGGGTTAATATGCTCAAGACTTTTATCTCAAATGAAATAAAATGAAAATAAAATGAAATAAAAAGTCCCCCTGGCTTGCTTTCCATTCCTCCCCTTCCCTTTTCAATCAGTCTTGGTAGGAAACACAGCAGAGACCTGTGTCTTTTCCACACTTCATGTTCATGGCTCACCCAGTGCTCTCTGGCCTCTAACCCCTTCACATGTGGGAGGCAGGCCTGACCCTTTGGACGGCCAGGTTCACTAGCTCGGAAAAGCCTTATCGCCCTTTCCACCTCTTTAAACCTTCTACCTACACCTGGATGCTCTGCCTTCTGCTTAAGCCTGGATGCTCTGTCATTCTTTCATTTCTTCTCTTCTTCCCATTGCCATCTCATGTATGTCAAGGTTTGTTAGTCTGTCCTTGGCCCTTTTCCATCAACATTCTCCCTCCCTGATATCACCCCTCTCAAGGTTTTAGCAATCACCAACAGTTAGCATCTAACAGTCACTGCTCTTGGCACTCGAGGAGCTTGCCAAGTGGAAAATTCTTCCACTAGAGGTGCCCATCACTGCCTCCCACACTCCTCTCTGTCTTCACGGCTTCTGGACTTTAGCCTTTGTGAGCTTGATTGGGCCATGAGAATTTGGCTAAGGACCGCACAATTGAAATAAGCTGCTGCTGTTCGACAACTTGGTCCGCATTCTCAGGGGGTTGGAGGCAGCAGGCTGAAATGCTGATTTAACTCACAGTCCCGCCTGGCAAGACACTTCATTACACACCCTCGGAAAGTGGTCGTTAGAGCTATCAGCTAAATTCCTGAAAAGTCTCACTGTCATCAGATTTTTTACATTTTAATTAAATCATATAAAATATAGCTATTTAAAAACAAAAGCAAAAATTCCCCAATATATGCATGATTGTAGCTCATGGACTTTGTTAGTTTCATCCTTTGAGTTTGAAAAAAAGATATATATGTATGTATTTGAAAGGCAGAGCAACAGAGAGGAAGAGACAGTGGATGTTATCTTTTACTACTTCACTTCCCAAACACTCCCAAAAACAAAGGCTGGCCCAGGTCAAAGCCAGGAGCCAGAAATTCCAACTGAGGTGCCGGAGGCATAGAACTTGAGTCACCATCTGTAGCCCACAAAACTTATTGGGAGGAAGGAGGATTAGAAGCAGAGTAGGGCCTGGCATGGTAGCCTAGTGGCTAAAGTCCTTGCCTTAAATGCACCAGGATCCCATATGGGCGCTGGTTCTAAATCCGGCAGCCCCGGTTTCTTTCCAGCTCCCTGCTTGTGGCCTGGGACAGCAATCCAGGACGGCCCAAAGCCTTGGGACCCTGCACCTGTGTGGGAGACCTGGAAGAGGCTTCTGGGTTTGGCTTCGGATCAGCAGATCAGCTCAGCTCCTGCTATTGCTGTTGCTTGGGGAGTGAATCATCGGACAGAAGATCTTCCTCTCTGTTTCTCCGCCTCTCTCTATATCTGACTTTTTAATAAAAATAAATAAAATCTAAAAAAAAAAAAGCAGAGTAGTTGTGTTGTATAGCAGATTTTTAATTTTTAAAATAAATTTACTTTGTTTTTGATGTTTACATAGTTGAGAAGGATGTATGCCCATGTGGACCACAGATTACAGTCAGAAGGGTTGAGGTATGGGGGAAAGTGGATGAGACAATTATTTACTTTTTTTGTTTGTTTGTTTTCCATCAGGGAAGTAGGGAGAGATGGGGAGAGGGCCACTTCTAGCAGACCAACTGCGTGTTGACTTAGCCCAGTCTGGACTGCCCCCAGTTCTGGCCCTGATGTGAACTATCTGGTATTGTAGCCCAATCCAGCCTGTCCTGCACCCCATCCTGGTTCTCACATCTGCCAGCAGATGCTATGAATTGGCTCAGTCCGACCCCCAGACGTGACCCCTTTTATGCCAGGGGGTGCTGTAACCTGGCCTGATCTGGTTGCTCCCAGCTTTGGTCCTTGTGCTCACCTGCAGGGACTGTGTCCTGACAGAGGAGTTCCCTAAGTTCCTCTATCAGGCCACCTCCCAGTGGCAGATCTTGCACACATTGGTGGGTGCTTGGACAAGCCTAACTTGGCCTACCTCTTGTCCTCGCGTTCACTGGTAGGTGTAGCGGCCTTGCTCAACTAGCCCAACCCCATTCTGGCTCTTACTGGTGGGTGCTACAGCCCAACTCTACCTGACCCACCCACAGACCTGGCTCTCTTGTGATTCAGTGGGGGACCTAGCCCAACATGTCCTCCACACACTCTGGCTCTTGCAAGTGCCAGTGGATGCTGGAGCCTAGCTCAGTCTGGCACACCCCTAAACCCATGCCAAGGGATGCTGCATCCATGTCCAGCCCTTATTCTGGTTCTTTCGCTCACCAGTGGGAATCACAGCCCAGCAGGAGTGTTGCCTTAGCTCCCCAATCAGGCCTGCTCCTAGCCACAGATCTTGTACCTTCTGGTGGATGCTCAGACCTCATCCAGCATAGCACATCCTCCTAGATGGGAAGCAGGGCTGCTGGGATTAGAACCAGAGCCCATATGGGATCTCGGGGCATTCAAAGCAAGGACTTTAGCCACTAGGCCACTGCACGGGGCCCAACACTGGTATTTCTTTTCAGAATTTTCTGGGCCAGGATATTTTGTATCTGTGACTTTTTAACTTCTCTATACATTTGTGAGGTTTTTGTTGTGTATGTGGCCTGTCCTCAACTGCCTGCTGGACAGAATGATTTTGAAGGACTGCAGTGTCACACCAGTCGATACAGCATGGTGCTGTAGCTGGATTTTAAAATTAATTTAATATTTAAAAATATTGTTTACATAGTTGAGAGGGACTCACACCCATGTGGATCTCCCGTAGGGCTGGGAGGGTCAAGGTATGGAGGAAGGTGGGTGGGACACATGTTTCAGTCTATTGTTTCCTCAGTGTCCACAGCATGGGTTGGGTCAGAGGGTTACTTCTTGCTGTCAAACTACATCAGCCCCTGGGGATGGAGGAATGTCCTTTGATGACACATTAGAGACACAGATGTGGGGAAGAATGTTCTGGCTCTTCCTCCTCTGACAAGGCACTTGACATCCTTTGTTGGCATAAGCGAGCTGAACATCATGTTGCCCGTGTGCTTCTGGACATGCTGACACTGCGCAGGCATCAGCAACTGAGGAGGCCCAGTCCCAGTGCATGCCCTCTAAGGCCATACTACATATGTTGTAATTTTCTATCTGTATTCAGGGTCTGAGTCCAATGTCCAGTTGGGAAGTTCCCCAAGAAACCTGCCTAGGGATACATCAGACTTGACTTTTGTGTTTGCCAGTGCAAAGTTACCTGCACCAGCCTTGCACATACCAGTGGGTGCAGCTGCCTGATTAGTCCTGCTCTCAGCCCTGTTTCTCATCAGAACTAATGGCACCTAGGCCAGCCCAACTTGCCACAGCCCAATCTACCACAGGCCCAGTCTTCATATACCTAGACAGGTGCTATGGCCTAGTGGGTTGACCCTCAACAACCTCCAAGAGTTCCACCCGTAGCCCTTGTTTTTGCATGGATGGCATGTGTGCAGCATAGCGCAGTCTGTTACTCATTCCATCTGGCTCTCGTGTACACCCATTGATGTTGCAGCTTAGCTCAGCCCAACACACCCCCAGAATCAGCCCACACATGCTGACAGTGTTGCTGCCTTGAGCAGTCTGGCCTGCCCCCACCCCTGGCTCTTGTGATCATTAGTGGGAGCTGCAGCCTAGCATCAGAATGCCCACAGTCCCCCTCCCAAGCCCATTCCCAGTCCTGAATCTGCCAGAGAATACTGTGATCCAGCCTGACATGACACACACTGAACCCAAGCACTTGCCAGTGAGTGTGGCAACCTAGCCAAGCCTGGCACAGCCCTCAAACTTTCCCACCCCCATTCACACTTCTCACACCTCAGTGGAAGCAGCAGCCCAGCAAAGAGTCCTCAAAGTTCTCCTACCAGGTTCACTCCCAGCCCTGGGTTTTGAGCATGCAGGCAGGTGCTGTGGCCCAGCTTGTCATGGCTTGTTCCCAGTCCTAGCATTCACCAGTGGGTACTGTGGCCTAGCTTGACTGGTTCACACCCATTCCAACTCTTGGCCTAGCACAACCTGGCCCATCATCAGTCCCGACTCTCATGTGAACCAGTGGGTTCTGTGGCCTAGCACAGCCTGTCCACACCCATTCTGGTACTTGAGAGCAGCAGTGAGTGCTCATCCCAGCCCAGCCTGGTCTACGCGCAGCTCTGAGTCTCATATGCATATTCACTAGTGGGAGCTGCAGCCTAGCAGGGGAGTCCACAGAGTTTCCAGGCCCTTTCCAAACCCCAGATCTTGCCCATGCTGGGCCATGCTTCAAATCAGTCTGTCATGATCCACCCACAGTCTCAGCTCTCTGATGGATATTCTAGCCTAGCTCAGCTGGGCTTGGCCCACGCCCTTCTTGGCTTGCCTTAAAAAAGTTAAACACTCAGAAAAGCCTAGGTGAAGGCCTTAGGCTTCCCTTTGCTTCCTTCCTTCCTTCTTTTTTCTTTCTTCCTTGCTTTTCTTTCTTTTTTTAAATTTTTAAAATTTTTTTAAACATTTATTTTTATTGCATTTCCTTTTTTTTTTAAACTAATTACATTGCATTATGTGATACATTTTTTTTATGCACTGGGATTCCCCCCGCCCCTCCCAAAACCCTCCCCCCACGATGGATTGCTCCACCTTGTTACATTTCCATAGTTCAAATTCAGTTGACAGTCTTTCATTGGAGGTATTTACCAAGCATAAAGTCCGGCATCTTATTGTCCTGGTAAGTTCAATAGTTTCTTGGTGAGACCATCTCTCATCTGAAGGTAGAGCCAGCAGAGTATCATTCCAATCAATTAAAAGTCCCAACATAATATTTCCAACCATTTACAACATTATGGCATTAATTGACATGGTATTGATTAACCAATATGTTAATAGGAAAATGCAGGTTCTCAACCACAAGCTGTGACTTCTTCATAGACATTTCAATTTTGGTTTACATTCAACCGTATTCTATACACCTTAAAATGGCTTAGATTGCTATTCAGCTGTCTCATGCCTATTTTAATTTTAGTCTTTAGCAGTTTATAGCATTGAAGCATGATTTCACTGAACCTGGCTGTTTTTCGGGTGGTCTAACTCTATAATTCTAACAGAATATATGTCAACAGTTTAGGTGAACATGTTTAGAAGGGGTGTGCAGAGAAATCTTCCATACCCCAGTTAGGAGTAACTAATCTTTGTGTCCCACCCAGTGAGGTATAAGTGCATCCCCGCTGACCATTTCCTGTCTGTTTCTAAGCTTTCCTTGTTGTTCTCTGTCTATCTATTCTCGTTTTGTTTGTTTGTTTGTTTTGAGGGGTTTCTGCAGCGCTCCTGATGGTTATTACAAGAGGGGGTGGGGACCCAAAGTTGGAAGCAGGCAAGGACCAGAGAAAGCTCCTCTCCCTAGTCCCTAAGGAAGTTTACTGTTCTTCTGTTTCTGTGGACCGCTCAGGGATCCTGGTTGTTGTTCCGATGACCTTGGAACCTGCAAGGCAGGATTTGGGCTTCTTCCATCCCATGTGGTAGATCCAAATGGGGGTGGTTGACCTCAGAGTTCTTGGTCTCCGAAGGCACTCCATTTCCCTGTGGTCTCCTTGGCAGTAGGGATGTAGTCCTCGGTGCTCCTTGGTGAGGATCTGGGAGTCTTCAGGATTGGGACACAAGCCTCCTCCTTTCCGCCTGCTCCACTCTGGGGTCCCCCACCCCCTGCTCTATGTGTATGACCTCCTGTTAAGAGGTTGTTAGGATTACTCCTGATTCCCCCATATGCCTTTGTAGTTTTGCTATTGTCTAATGCTAATTCGAGTCTGTTGTCTATGAGTTACCAGTTATGATCTTGATAGGTTATATTTCCCATCTTCCTCATACCTTCTAGGGTGATGTAAGATTTCTCTGCTCTCCCTCCCCATTTCCAAGTATCATGGGGCCTTACAAGTACATTAGGCTTTACAATTCTTTGATGTAGATCATAAGCAATCTGTCTCATATCATTGGTTACTTCACAATATCTTATTGCATGAGATACAGGCTGTTTGGGGTTGAAACAATATTACTGTTTTTCGGATTGACATCATTTCATAACAGCCACATCGAGCACAACAACAACAACAGCATCAACAACACATTGCAGCACCTTGATAAAATAATGTGCCACTGAGTAACCAACACATGCTTAACTAAAAGGAAACAGAGAAGTCTCTTGGGAAAGATGATGCCATCATATACTTCCTGAGCACTTGATGAATTCTACTAAAGAAAAGAGATTATTTGGAAGCAAGCAAACTGACATAAAAACATCAAAACATATGAGATACAGCCAAAAGAGCAAACAGACAATCAAAAATAAATAGATAAATAAAACTTAAAAAAAAAAACAGTATAGATTGGACTGTTGGAGTTACACTTTTAATGTTGGCTTCCTTATATGAGAGAGAATATATGGTATTTGTTCTTTTGTGATTGGCTTGTTTCACTGAGCATAATGGCTTCTAGTTGGGACCACCTGGTTTTAAATAGAATAATTTCATTCTTCCTAATAGCTGAATAATATTCCATAGAGTAGATGTACCACAGTTTCTTTAACCACTCTTCCTTGGACACATATCTGTTTTGTTTCCATGACTTTGCTATTGTAGATTGTGCTGCTGTAAATATAGGATTACAGATCCCCTTCTCATATGCAGATTTCACTCCTTTTGGGTATATTTCTAAGAGTGGGATTGCTGGGTCATATGGCAGGTTTAGTTGCAATTTTGCAAGCACTCTCCATACTGATTTCCACAGTGGTTGGACTAGCCTACACTCCCACCAGCAGTGAAGGAGGGTGCCTTTCTCCCCACATCCACGCCAGCAGGTGTTGTTTTTCGAGTTCTGAATGTAGGCCAGTCTCACTGGAGTTAGGTGGTACCTCAAGGTGGTTTTCATTTGTATCTCTCTGATGGTTAGAGAACCTGAGCATCTTTTCATATGTCTGTTAGCCATTTGAACCTATTCTTTTGAGAAATGTCTGTTCATTTCTTTTGCCCATTTTGCCACAGGATTGGTTTTTTTATTGTCCCTGGGTTTCTGAAGTTCTTTGTAGATCCTGGATATTAGTCCCCTATCACTTGTGTAGTACGCAAAAATTTTCTCCCATTCTGTTGATTGCTTCTTCACTTTGTTAATTGTTTCCTTTGCTGTACAGAAGCTTTTCAGTTTGATGTAGTCCCATTTGTTCATTTTTTATTTGATTGCCTTTGCTTTAGGCGTCTTTTCTAAGAAGTCCTTCCCTGTTTCTATATCTTGGAGTGTGTTTCCTATGTTTTCCTTTAATAGTTTGATGGTTTCTGGGTGTAGATTTAGGTCCTTGAGCCAGTTATAGCTGATTTTTGTATAGTGTGACAGGTGCGGGTCTTGCTTCTTTATTCTGCAAGCTGCTATCCAGTTGTCCCAACAGCATTTGTTGAATGGCCCAGGTTTTTTACCTGGATTGTTTTCTGTTTTCTTGTCAAAGATTAGTTGATTATACATGTGTGGATTCCCTTCTGGTGTTTCTATTCTGTTCCACTGATCTTCTTCTCTGTTTCTGTACCAGTACCAGACTGTTTTGATAACCACTGCTCTATAGTATGTCTTGAGGTCTGGAATTGTGATTCCTCCAGTTTGGTTTCTATTTTTCAGGACAGCTTTAGCTATTCGTGGTGTTTTGTGATTCCAGATGAACTTTTGTATCATCTTTTCTATTTCTGAGAAGAATGTTGCTGGGATTTTGATTGGGATTGCATTGAATCTGTATATTGCTTTTGGTAATATGGCCATTTTGATAATGTTGATCCTGCCAATCCAAGAACATGGTAAGGTTCTCCATTTTTCAAGGTCTTTTTCTATCTTCTTCTATTTCTTTTTTAAATGATTTATAGTTTTCATCATAGAGGTCTTTCACATCTTTACTTAGCTTAATTCCAAGGTATTTAAGATTCCTTTCCTCTATTTTAAAGGGAACTGTACTTACAATTTCTTTCTCAGCAGTGGGATTGTTTGTGTACACCAGTGCCATCGATTTGTGTTCATTAATTTTGTATCCTGCTACTCTGCCAAAGTCTCTTATGAGTTCCAATAATCTCTCTTTTTTTAAAGATTTGTTTTATTTTTATTACACAGTCAGATATACTTAGAGGAGGAGAGATAGAGAGGAAGTGGAGCCGCCGGGACTAGAACCAGAGGCCACATGGGATCAAGGTGAGGATCTTAGCCACTAAGTTCCAATAATCTCTTGACTGAGTCTTTTGGTTCTCCTATGTAGAGAATCATGTCATCTGCGAGTAGCGATAATTTCAATTCCTCATTTCCAATTTGTATTCCTTTAATTGCTTTTTCTTGCCTAATAGCAATGGCAAGGACTTCCAAAACTATATTGAAGAGTAGCGGGGAGAGTGGACATCCCTGTCTAGTTCCAGATTTTAGCGGGAAGGCTTCCAGTCTTTCCCCATTTAGTATGATACTGGCATTGGGTTTATCGTAAATTGCTTTGATTGTGTTATAGAATGTTCCTTCTATGCCTATCTTGTTTAGGGTTTTTAACATGAAGTGGTGTTGGATTTTATCAAATGCCTTCTCTGCATCTATTGAGAGGATCATATGGTTTTTATTTGTCAATTTGTTGATGTGATGTATCACATTTATTGTTTTGCGAATGTTGAACCATCTTTGCATGCCTGGGACGAATCCCACCTGGTCCGGGTGAATAATCTGCCTAATGTATTGTTGGATCCTGTTGGCTAGTATTTTATTGAAGATCTTTGCATCTATGTTCATCAAGGATATCGGTCTGTAGTTCTCTTTTTCTGTTGTTTCTTTCTCTGGCTTTGGTAGTAAGGTGATATTAGCTTCATAGAACGAGTTTGGAAGGATTGCATCTCTTTCTATTGTTTGAAAAAGCTTGTGTAAGATTGGGGTAAGTTCCTCTTGGAACGTTTGGTAGAATTCAGCAGTGAAGCCATCTGGTCCCGGACTTTTCTTATTTGGGAGGGCTTTAATTACTGATTCAATCTCCATGCATGTTATTGGGCTGTTTAGATTGTTAATTGCTTCTTGACTCAATTTTGGTGGATTGTATGTGTTCAGAAATCTATTCATCTCCTTTAGGTTTTCTGATTTGTTTGCATATAGTTGCTTGTAATAGTTCCTGATGATTCTTTGTATTTCTAAGGTATCTGTTATATCTCCTTTCTCATCTCTGATACTACTGATGTGTATTTTCTCCCTCCTTTTTTGAATTAGTCAAGCTAGTTGGGAGTCTATTTTGTTGATTTTCTCAAAGAACCAGCTCTTTGATTGATTGATCTTGTGTATAGTCCTCTTGGTCTCTATTTGGTTTATTTCCTCCCTTATTTTGGTGATTTCTTTTTTCCTACTAATCTTGGGATTGCTTTGTTGTTGTGTTTCTAGTTCCTTCAACTGTAGGGTTAGTTGATTTACTTGATGCTTTTCTTGTTTCTTGACATAAGCACTGATTGAAATGAACTTTCCTCTCAACACCGCCTTGATTGTGTCCCATAAGTTTTGATAGGTTGTGTTGATGCCTTCATTTGTTTCAAGCAGTTTTTTAATTTCCCCTTTGATTTCCTCTCTAACCCATTGCTCATTTAGTAACATATTATTCAGCCTCCATATGTTTATAAGTCTTCCTTGGTGTTTTGAATTCTTGGTCTCAAGCTTCACTCCTTGGTGGTCTGAGAAGGTGCATGGTATGATTTCCACTTTTTTAAATTTGCTGAGGCTTGTTTTATGGCCTATAATATGATCAATTCTGGAGAAAGTTCCATGTACTGATGAAAAAAGGTATATTCTCTGTTTGTAGGATGAAAGGTTCGATAGATGTCAACTAAGTCCATTTGCTCTAGAGTTTGGGTGAGTTCTATTGTTTCTTTGCTGAGTTTCTGGTTTTTTGATCTGTCCATTTGTGTCAATTAAGGTCTCCCACTATGATTGTATTGGAGTCTATTTCTCCCTTTAAGTCCGTTAATATTTGTTTGATGTAGCTAGATGCTTTGGCATTTGGAGCATAAACATTTATTATGCTGATCTCTTCTTGTTGGAGGTATCCTTTGATCATCATGTGGTATCCTTCTTTATCTCTTTTGATGCTCTTCACATCAAAGGCTATGTCATCTGATATAAGAATGGCTACACCTGCTCACCTTTCCTTACCATTTGCTTGAAATATCTTTTTCCATCCTTTCACTTTCAATTTTTTCTGATCTTTGTTGGTAAGATGCGTCTCCTGTAAGCAGCAGATAGTTGGGTTTTGTTTTTTGATCTAATCTTCCAATCTATGGCGTTTGACTGCTGAGTTTAAGCCATTTACATTCAGCGTTATTATTGATAAGGGGCAGTTTGGTCCTGTCATTTTGGCGATGTGTTGTTCTATGATTGGGTCTTCTGTTAGCCTTTTAGGGGGATGTTCTCCACATTTGCCTTTGTTTCTGGTGGTTGCTATTTCTTTTTTCTTTCATGGGAACATCCTTGAGTATCATTTGTAGGGCAGGTTTAGATGAGACAAAGTCTTGAAGTTTTTCTTTATTGTGGAAGAATTTTATTTCATTTTCAAAGACAAAGGAGAGCTTTGCAGGGTAAGTTATTCTGGGCTGAAAATTTTTCTCTTTTAGAATCTGGAATATGTCACTCCAGTCTCTTCTGGCCTGTAGTGTTTCCTCCAAAAGGTCAGCTGTGAGTTTGATTGGGGTTTCCCTATATGACACTTGATGTTTTTCTCATGCACATTTTTTTAAAAGATTTATTTATTTTATTTTCATTACAAAGTCAGATATACTGAGAGGAGGAGAGACAGAGAGGAAGTGGAGCTACCGGGATCAGAACCAGCAGCCATATGGGATCAAGGCGAGGACCTTAGCCACTAGGCCACGCTGCCGAGCCCTCTCATGCACATTTAAGGATTTTTTCTTTTTGTTCAACTGAAGAGAGCTTGATTATCATGTGTCGTGCTGAAGTTCGTTTTTGGTCAACTCTGTTGGGAGTTCTGTAGCCCTCCTGTATATTAATTACTTTCTAATTCTTTGCTTAGATTAGGGAAGTTTTCCTGTATTATTTCACCGAATACGCCTCTAATTCCAGCTTCTCTTTCTGCACCTTCTGGAACTCCCATAACTCTTATGTTAGACCTTTTAATTATATCTTTTAATTCTTGGATACTTTTTTTAGCTTGACCTAGCTCTGCTTCCAGCTTTTTGCTTGTTTATTCATGGTGACAGGAACTATCTTCTAATTCTGAAATTCTTTCTTCTGCCTCATTCATTCTGTTGTTGAGACTCTCCACTGTATTTTTAATTTGCTCTACTGTGTTCTTCATTTCTGATATATCGGCCTTAATTTGATGTATTACTGCTATTTCTTCTTTGAACTCTTGTTTGTACTTCTCATTGTTGACCAGCAGCTTTGCAATGAGTTTTCTGAGTTCTTTGCCCCCCATTTTCTCAATGTCTTCCTCAGTTAATTCTGGGAGTGGGAGAAGCTTTTGCTCCTTTGTTGGGGAGATTTCAGTAACATTCATAGTGCTTTTGTCTTGTCTTTTACCTTTTGTAGCTGCCAATCTGGTTGACGAAATCATCTCTATGGTGTATTACCTACAGGTCTATAAGTTGATTGTTATGTTCAATCTGTGCCCTGGATTTGGCGGACACAGTTGTCCTGAATAATTCCTGAATAATTGCTTCGTCCGCAGCACTGATTTTGTAGGCAGCACTGAGCTTGTCGCCCCCTGCTGGCCAATAAGTCTAAGTACCTTCTGGGGTTATTTTGGGTGTTGGTGGTGTGCCTTGTAGAGGCTGTTTTTCCTGTGGAGTCTGTGCAGTGCTCTAAGATGGAGGTATTTTTGTCCCCAGGTCAGTCCTTGGGGGATTCAGCTGACCTCCTTTCAGTGTAACAGTGTCTGGTCCCGTGACACTGTTATCTGAGAGCAGATGAATTAGCACATGCGCAGTTTGCCACTCCTCCCCTCCTCTTGCAGTTTATCAGTGTTTGGAGCACTTGTCTCAGTGTCCAAGATGGCGCCCGTATGGGGCACAAGTAAAGATCTGGGGGCTGTCGCTGTCAGCTCCACGGACCACACAGACCCCACAGGTTGCAAGGCTGTTGCTGTGGGCTCAGCTCCGCGCAATTAACCAGCAACACTCCCACTCCGGATCTCCACTTGGGGTCCATACTTGGTGCCCTGCCACCGATATGGCACGAGGTGGAGAGCTGCCACTGCTGGCTTTGAGTTCCAGGGACCACACCGACCCTGCAGGGAGCAAAGCTGGTGCTTCCTCCACCCTTGGATCAGTTCCGTAGGACCAGCCAGAAAGGGGCCTGTGTGTTGCTCTGTCAACTCCGCGTTCCGCCTCTCCACACAAGATGGCGCCCTGAGTCCCCGACTCTCTCCACCTGCAGCTGCTCCCAGTCTCTCAGCTTGTCTGTCCGCTCCCAGACCACACTCACTTTCCTAGCTCCCCACGCGGACCCAGGCGGTCACAACGTCTGTGTGGAGGCCACTGCTGGATGTCTGGCTGGTGCTGGAAACGGATTGCTGGAGCCTGGATCACCGGAGCCTGGATCGTTGGAGACCGGATCACTGGGGTCTGAGTTGCTGCTCGCCACTACAACACTGCTGTCTGGTTTCCGCAGCTTCCCTGTGTCCAGGGGGGTTCCTGGTACCCCCTGCTTACTGCCTGAGCCCTACTTTTTCCCTGTAATCTACTTATTGTACTTCTCCCTGCCTAAAGATTCTCCACCTTAAGAAACGTGTCTGTACTGTATGCCGCCATCTTGGAACCTCTTTCTTCTTTCTTTCTTTTCTTCCTCTCCCTTTCTCTTCCTTCCTTCCTATTTATTTATTTATTTATTTATTCATTTATATTGAAATGGGAGATTTCCAGAGACAAGGAGAGACAGAAAGATCTTCATCTGCTGGTTCACTCCTCAAATGGCCACAATGACCAGCACTTAACCTATCTAAAGCCAGGAACCAGGAGCATCTTTTGGGTTTCCTACATGTGTCAGGGTCCAAGTGTTTGGCCTATCCTCTGTTATCTTCCCAGCCATCAGCAGGGAGCTAGATAGAAGTGGAGCACTGGGACATGAACCAGCATCCTTATGGAATGCTGGTATCACAGGCAGAGGACTAGCCTGCTACACTGACCCAAAGTAGTGTGTTTTGTTGTTGGCAAAATGTACTTGGGAGGCACAATGGGAAAGAGAGAGAGAGAGAAGATTCCATTTTCTGATTTGTTCCCCAAATAGCTCAAACGACCCGTGGTAGTTCAGGCTGAAGCCAGGAGAAAGGAACTCTCCATCTAGGTCTTCAGTGTGGGTGGCAGGGGCCCAAGTAACTGGACCATAAGAAGTTAACTTATTATAAAAGTATACTGGCTCTCAGCTGTAGGCAAGTGCCTAGGTTGCCTTGTACAGTGCTGGGAGAAAAGCAGTCAATAGCTGGTGGGTATTCTGGGTCTGGTTAGTGCCAATGCCATAAACTGTACCAGTATGCCAGCAGAGTTGCTTATTATTATTATTTTTTCTTTCTTTTTTTGTTTTTTAAGATTTATTTATTTTATTACAGCCAGATATACACAGAGGAGGAGAGACAGAGAGGAAGATCTTCCATCCGATGTTTCACTCCCCAAGTGAGCCGCAACGGGCCGATGCGCGCCGATCCGAAGCCGGGAACCTGGAACCTCTTCCGGGTCTCCTGCGCGGGTGCAGTGTCCCAATGCATTGGGCCGTCCTCAGCTGCTTTCCCAGGCCACAAGCAGGGAGCTGGATGGGAAGTGGAGCTGCCGGGATTAGAACCGGCGCCCACATGGGATCCCGGGGCTTTCAAGGCGAGGACTTTAGCCGCTAGGCCACGCCGCCGGGCCCTTATTATTATTTTTTAAGTGGGAAGACAGGGAATTCTGGGCTGGAATTGCTATGGGGTTGGGGGTGTGGCAGATTGTTTGGGGAGACGGCGTCTCAGGTTTGCCAGAGTGGGAGTGACTGAGGGTATGCCTGACAGGAAAGGAATTTCTGGGGTCTTCCATGGACTAGGCCATTGTACTTACAGGTATTGCAAAGGAGCTAAGACAGAGTGAATATGAAAGAGAAAAATGGAATGCATGTTTGGGTCATGGCAGGCACCTGCCACATGAGAGTCCTGAACTGGGCTAAATAACATCACCTGCTGCCTGCTGGTGCTTGCAAATGCTGGGGCTGGGTGTGGATGCCTGGCTGGGCTAGGACACAGAACCTGCTCATGAATATCAAAATGGCTGGGCCATGTTAGTCAGGGCTACAGCACTCACCAGAAAGTGATAGAACCGGATCTGGGGGACAGATTCAGCAGAGGATATTGTGGGCTTTCCCCCATGGGATTGCAACACCTGTTGGATTACACAGATAACTGGGGTGGTGATGGGCTGAGCCAGGCTGGAGCACAACTAACCATACAGGAATTCACCTGACTGTTCTAGTGTCTGGGACTGGAAGCAGGTCTGGTGGAGGAACTTTGGGAATTCCCCTAACAGTCTACAGCTCCCTCTGGGGAGTATGGGAGCTAGAGCTGGTGGTAGGCCAGGCTAGGCCAGGCCGCAGCACTCCTCAGCATTTCTGTGCGCTGGGTCTGGGGACACACTGGGCTGGGTCAGGACTTAGCACCCATTGGCACCCATTAGCACCCATTAGCACCCATTGGCACGGATGTAGACCATACCCAGCTGGCCTGCGCTGCAATACCTGGAGCAAGAGCTGAAACTGTAGGAGGGCCTTGCCAGGCTAGATTGAAGCTCCCACCAGCACACGCAAGCCTCGGGGCTGGGAATGGCCCTGGTAAGGGAATTCTTAGGACTCTTCTGATAGGTTGCAGACACTCACTGGTGAGTGAGGGCCAGGGCTGTAGGTGGACAAACTGGGCAAAGTGGCAGCACTCATCTGCATGCATGTGGGCTGGGTCTCGGGGTGCATCCAACTGGGCAGGGCTCCAGCACCCACAGGTGCTTGCAACAGTCAGAATGGGTATGGCCTTGACCAGGCTAGGTTCCAGCAGCTGTTATATGTCAGGTCATACGAGACCAAGTCTGGGGATGGGCCAGATGGGGATAGGCTGTAGCACCCATCACTGAGTCAGATTTGGCTAGGCTGGAGTACCCACTGGTGAGTGCCAGAACTAGGGGCTGACAATCTCAGAATGAGCTGTAGCACTTGTTGGCATATGTAAGATCCAGGGCTGGGAGTGGGCTTGGTAGTGGAACTTTGAGGACTGCCTTGCTGGCCTTTGCTTCCACTGGTAAACATGAGAACTGGGACTGGGGGTGGGCTGGTCTGGGGGGTGAGCTAAGATGGGCTGGGCTGGTGTACCCACTTGTGTGCATAAAAGTCAGTATGGATGCATGACAGCCGAGCTAGGCTGTAGCACCAGCTGGCAAGTGCTAGGACTGGGTACAAGGCATGTCAGGCGGGACTGCAGTACCCACTGGCAGGTGTAAGGTCCAGCACTGAGAACATGCCCCTGCTAGGCTGTACCTCCCACTGATGAGCATGAGAACCAGGGCTGGGAATGGACCAGGCTGGACAAGGCAGTGGCAACTTTTGGCATGTGTGAGGACCATGTTTGATGGTGGATCAGGCTGAGCTAAGTTGCAGAACCCATGGGTATGCATGAGAGCTGGATGTGATGTGCGATGAGCCAGGCTAATTCACAACAGAGGCTGGCATGCAAAAAACAAGGTCTGTATGTGGGCCTGGTAGGGGCTGTCAGGGGCCGCCCAGACTAGGCACTGGCAGTCACTTGTATGCGTGAGGACTGGGTCTGCGGCAGGCTGGCTGGGCTGGGCTGGGCTGCAGCACCTGTTGGCTTGCATTTATGGGGTTGAGGCAGAACTGTCAAGGCAGCTGCATCCAGCAGTATGTGCATTGGCTGGTGCAGGTGACAGATAGCACCTGGCCCTGTACTGGCTGGTGCATATGAGTCAGTCTGAGGTCACCCAAGGCAAGGTTTCCTGGGGGACTCCCTGACTAGAAGACCACAGACCTTGACCACAGGGAAAATCAAAATATATGTGGTACAACCTTGAAGTGCATATATTAGGACTGGGCCTCTTGAGTTGCTGATGCCTGTGCAGTAGACAGCATGTCCAGATGCATACGGGGGTCTTGATGACCAGCTCATCTAGACCAGCAGAGGATGTCAAGTGCCTCACCAGAGGAGGGAAAGCAGAACATGTTGGACTACTCTCCTGGCGAAGTTTTGCAGTATGTTCCTGGGCATAATGGTGGACCAGGTCAGCCAATAGACCTTGGAAAGATTTTCTCAGCCTTGGTGCAATGAAGATGATGATATGTCAGAACTATCAAAACCACTTAACCCGTTAGGAACACTCTTCCCACATTGGGGTTCTCTAAGGTGTCATCAAAGGACCTTCCCCCATCCCCAGGTGCTGATGTAGCTGGACCGCAAGCAATGGCCTCTCTCCCTCCGCCCATGTGGACACAGGAGAAAAAAAAGGCTGAAACCTGTGTCCCACCCACCTTCCTTCTCTGTAATCAGGGTCATCTGGCCCTCCCCACCCCAATCAGAGGCCTACATGGGCATGTATCCCTCTCAACTATGAAAACAATGTTAAAAATAAAATTTAAAAGTATACTGGTGCTGGCCTCTAACTTCAAGCGCAGGCATCCCATATGGGCGCTGATTCATGAACTAGCTGTTCCACTTCTGATCCCACTCCCTGCTTATGACCTGGGAAAGCAGTGGAGGATGGTCCAAGTCCTTGGGCCCCTACACCACTGTGGGAGACCTGAAGAAGCCCCAGGCTCCTGGCTTCAGATCGAGTCAGTTTTGGCTGTTGGGACCATTTGGAGAGTGAACTAGCAGAAGGAAGACCTTCTCTGTCTCTCCTTTCTGCAAATTAGGAGGAAGCTGGCTACCTTAGTTCGAAGCAGGGGACTGAAGCCGCCCAAATATGTTACACGTTTGTTCACCTCCGTGGTGATTCTGAGTTTGAATAAGCTGAAGAGGTTAATGTTACTATTAAAAATGAATCGTGGGTGTGGCACATTTTTTACCTTTATTGGTCAGTCATTCTTTTATTGACTATCTGCATTTCTTCTCCCTTCCGATCATGCGCACATGTTATGTTAATTTTCGCATCAGGTCATTTTGTTAATTCACGTGGCTGCAACACTGTTTCCTCAGTGGAAGGTCCCGGAGAGGACTGCACCTTCTTTCTTTCTGTATTTCCATGCTAGAACGCTGCCTGATATTTAGCTCGTGAAATGACTGGAGAATCTGAAGTCATTCTTCTGGCTACTTTTCCATTATTGCTTTTATTTTACTAATAACATTATGGTTTCTGTCGTGCTCATAAGGACCGACCACACAAATGATAATAGTACAACCGAGATTTTCTTCCATCCCCCCCACCCACCTGCGTTCCGGCCCGTATTCCTCACGGTGTCTACTGAGTGTTTTAAGCCAATTCGTAGGTAGCAAAAACGAACGTCCGAAGGGCGCAGGCGCCCTTTTTCCTACGGTAGGGAACGCGCCTCCGCTTCGCCTTCCGCTCTGGCCTCTTTTGGACCCCGCGCTCGCCGTAGCTCCGGCGGAGGCGTTCGCAAGCGGAGGCGATGGCGACTGGAACGCCCGATCCGCAAGCGCGATTCGGTCAGTCCGTGAAGGGCCTGCTCACGGAGAAGGTGAACACCTGCGGCACTGACGTGATCGCGCTCACCAAGCAGGTGCTGAAGGGCTCCCGCAGCTCCGAGGTGAGCCGGGCGTGGACACTCCGGGACGAGGACGCCCGGCCCCGCGCCTTCTCAGGGATGGGTGAAGGGGCGCGTTGCACCCTGGAAGTTGTAGGCGAGCGGTGGGCTCGACGCTTGGGCGCGTAGTGCATCCTGGGACACGTAGTTTCTTTCGTCGCGGTGCTGAGATACGAGATGCCCGCTGGGGAGTCGGGACTCTGGGTACTTGGGAGGGAGAAGAAAGCGACTTGATAGGAACCTGCTTTAAGACAGAGGCACAGGACAGTGAAGGGCTGGTGTTCACAACCAGTGCTTTATTTGGGGACGTTCTCTTCGACCAAGAGCTTTAGCGTATTTTTCTCCTTAGCGCTCCAGATCTCATCCACACGCTCGTGCGTCGCCTGTGGATTCGCTCTCTCCTGGTTTGTCTTTGTGGATGTACGCTCGGTGTTCTCTTTCTCAGGTGGACGTAGCCCTTTGCCGTGTTTTTGCCTTCGCATTCTGTCTGGTTCCTTAAATGAGGTCGTTAAATGGCGTTTCTCCCCGAAGTCTCACATGTCTACATTCTGAATCTCAGAAATGCTGAGAGATGGAAACGGGTCCATGCACAGACATGAGGACTACACACTGGAAACAGCCCCAGAGCCCCAATGAAAGGCACGCGGTTTGCTGCCGCCTCGCAGCTCAGGCCACCCTCCGTGCCCTCCTGGAGCCCGCGGTGTCCTCCCTGCCCGTCTCACGGGTGTGCAGCTCCCCACCCCCTCCAAGCGCGGCTGACCGTGCCACTGTTTTCTCAAATGTCACCCAAGATGAATTCTTTTTTTTTTAATTTATTTATTTTTATTGCAAAATCAGATATATAAAGAGGAAGAGAGACAGAGAGGAAGCTCTTCTGTCTGCTGACTTACTCCCTAAGCGGCCGCAAAGGCCAGAGCTGAGCCGATCCGAAGCCAGGAGCCCAGAGCTTTCTCTAGGTCTCCCACTTGGGTGTAGGGTCCCAGGGCTTTGGGCCGTCCTCGATCGCTCTCCCCGGCCACAGGCTGGGAGCTGGATGGGAATCGGGGCCGCCGAGATTATAACCATGCTCATTTGGGGTCCCAGGTGTTCAAGACGAGAACTTTAGCTGCCAGGCTACCATGCCAGGAGCCCACGATGAGTTCTAAAGCCTCGCCTGTTATCCCAGGTGGAGGTCAGTTTTTTTAGGAGGCATCGGCATCAGGGTTCGACCCCCTGCTGTCCTGCACGCTCAGGTGCTCCTGTACCAATGCTTCCCATGAAATGTTCCAACTCCTGTGCCCTCTTGGCAGCCGCTCCAAAGCAGTGAGTTCCAGTCCTACCTGGATGCAGAGGACTGGCTTGTTGGGAGCATCCTGTGAATATTTGCTGAGTAAATGAAGAAAATCTGTTCTGTTAGAACCCTGTCTTTCTGCCATCACTTGGTCATCAATTACACCTCACTTCTAGGAGTTGGAAGTGAGCCACTTGGAAGTGGCCACAGCAGGCTGTAGCCGTTTTCAACATTTGCTGGTCTGAATGTAACATGGTACCTCTTCAGAGAAGGGGAATTCAGCAGAATTTCAACTTCAGCAATCACAGCCACGATTCTGAGTCACACGTGAAAATATGTGTGAGAATTTTTTTTGTGGGGGGGGACGGGAATTTATTTTTATTTGAAATGCAGTTACAGAGAGAAGGAGAGAGAGAAAATGAGATTTTCCATCCGCTGGTTCAGTCTCCAGATAGGTGCAGCAGCTGGAGATGAACTAACTGATCCGAAACTAGGAGCCACAAGTTTCTTCCAGGTCTCCCATGTGGGTACAGAGGCCTGAGGCTTTGGGCCGTCCTCTGCTGCTTTCTCAGGCCACGAGCAGGGAGGTGGGTGTGAAGTGGAGCAGCTGGGACTCAAACTGGTGTTCTTATGGGATGGCTGCACCACAGGCAGAATTTTAGATTATTATGCCTTGGCATTGGCCCTGGGGGGCTTTTCTTTGTAAGCACTCCTTATGGTGACAGAGAGCTGCAAAGAACCCAGAGTCTACCTGCAGAAAGTGGCTGCATTAACCCGAGGCATGTTTGTAGAGAGTGATGTCCTGCAGTTGCAAGGAAACTGCGAGCAGATGTGGTAGCTGGCTGGGAACGAAAGGCAGGGATCTGTTAGGAGGGAAAGCAACAAGGTGTGGGAGGGCAGGTGGAGTTAGTCGCTCTCGAAGTGACCACGGGGAGGGAGGAAAAAGAATCCAGGCCCTCCATGTTTGTGAGTTCTACAACCTTGGATTCAACTATCCGGATGGAAAATACAGCCAGGGCTACCATTCCTACATCTGGACTCAGCAGGTGCGGACTTTGTCCCTGGTCAGGAACAGCTCAACAATTACTCACATGGTATTTATGCTGTTAGGTAGTATCAAAGGTGCCCTTTAAAAAAAAAAAAGATTTACTTTTGGGCCTGGCACAGTAACCTAGTGGCTAAAGTCCTCACCTTGCATGTGCCAGGATCCCATATGAGTGCCAGTTCGTGTCCTGGCGGTCCCACTTCCTATCCAGCTCCCTGCTTGTGGCCTGGGAAAGCAGTTGAGGATGGCCCAAAGCCTTGGGACCTTGCACCCACATGGGAGACCCGGAGGAAGCTCCTGGCTTTGGCTTTAGATTGGCTCAGCTGCTGCCGATGTGGCCACTTGGGGAGTGAATCATTGGATGGAAGATCTTTCTGTCTCTCTTCCTCTCTGTATATCTGACTTTCCAATGAAAAAAAATAAATCTTTTCCTTCACTGCTATCCCAGGCTGCAAGCAGGGAGCTGGGTGGGAAGTGGGCTGCTGGGACACGAATTGGTGTCTATATGGGATCCTGTCATGTGCAAGGCGAGGACGTAGCTGCTAGACTACCACACCGGGCCCAGCAAAGGTGTCTTAAAGTGTAGGGCAGTATGTGCATAGGTTATCTGCAAACACTGTGGCATTTTATGAAAGGGTGTTAAGCACTTCCCATTCTGGATGCCCTTGAAGGATCCTGGTAGCAGTCCTTTGAGGACATTAAGGGACAACTGTGCCATGTGTCCATTTAAAGAGAGCCAATGGAAAGAGAAACACTAGTAAAATAACTCGGGTGTGGCAAGAGAGATCTTTCCCAAGCAACAAGCAGGGAGTTGGATGGGAATTAGAGAAGCCAGGACACAAACCAGCACCCATATGGGATCCCATAGCATTTAGCTAATGGAGCCATCCTGCTAATCAGCTAGGATTGTCTCCCCCCGACCCCGGGTTATCTTTTCAACCCTGTCATGCTCCTTCTCCCCCCTCTCCTCCGAATCCAACTCTACTCTTCCTTCCAAGAATGAGAAGTTAGGGCCTCAAATAGATCCATAGAGCGACATTGCTGTGTGTGCTCCTGTTGGCACCAGAGGAGCAGGTGGCACGGAGCTGAGCAGGTGCCAGCCCCAAGCTGCTCTGGTGGCGACTTTCACCACAGTTGTCAATGTTAGATTCGCCGACTCAGTCAAATATGTAAAAAGAATTTAGATCACGGGCTTCCCTTCCCCATGCAGCAGGAAGACGTGAAGCTGAAGGCTGCAAAGGAAGAAGCGTGCAGAAGAGACGGGGCCTTTATAAACTTTCCTTGACACGGAAGCCAAAATGGGGGGTCACCTCGACCCTTATTTGGTGGGGGATATGAGTTTGTGACCCTCATTGGTGCAACCGTGGTTTCAAAGCCAGAGGAGCCAGCCAGAATTCTGTCATCTGTTCCTGGTTTGGTTGGAAACAAACTCCGCCTTCCTCCTGTTACCATGGTAACCATCAGTCAAGCCCATACCACCATCACCCAAGTGCCAGGGAAAGGAGCTTGCTTGCTTCTTCTTTTTTTAAAAAAAGATGTATTTATTATTTTTATTGGAAAGGCAGATTGACAGAGAGGAGAAGCAGAAAGATCTTTTGTCCACTGGTTCACTCCCCAAGTGGCTGTAGCAGCCAGAGCTGAGCTGATCCAAAGGAGTTCTCAAGGTGAAGAAACCTTGTGAGGACATGTGGCTGTACAGAGGGAGGAAGAGTGGGGCAGTGGTGTGACAGTGCAGAGAGAAGATGGCAGACAGCTGGGAAGTTTCGATGGTCACCATTTGATTTTTGTCTTCCAGCTGCTGGGTCAGGCGGCTCGCAATATGGTCCTGCAGGAAGACGCCATCTTGCACTCAGAGGATGTAAGGACCAGCTTCCATGTGACGTGGATTTTACATGCATGGTTGGTGTGGCTTACGGGGAAGGAAAACAGTCTGTTTCTCTTTTTCTTTCCCTGCAGAGTTTGAGGAAAATGGCCATCATCACCACGCATCTTCAGTACCAGTGAGTGTGTGTCCTCTGTCTCGCAGTTGTGTGCCAGGACGGGCGGGGCCGGGAACGGAGGGGTGAGATGGGGGCAGAGCTGAAGCCGCCGTGGTGAGCCTCCCTGTGTTCCCCGGAGAGAGGCTCTGGGGGAGAGAGCGGAAATGCCTAAGGACAGAGCCCAGGCCGGGAGCAGGCTGCCAGGCCCTGTGCTGGGTAGCTGGGGCATGCTGCCTCAGTTCTGATGAGCTGCTCTGTCCTGGGGCAGCCAACCTCATGTTATTCTCTGTCCCATGTTTCCACGTGTGTGACACAGCACTGGCTGCAAGTAAATCATCCTGGAAATTTTGAAATAGATTGCCTTCTCTCAGTGTGATTTTGGATATAATGATCATTCCAAACTGCTTTTCATTTGATTTTGTTTTATATTTTATGTAGTTGATGTCATATTTGCATATAACATCTTGGAAATATATGATTGGGCATTTAGCTCCTGCATTTATTTATTTTTATTGGAAAGGCTACAGCGAGAAGAGAGAGAAAAAGATCTTCCACCTACTGGTTCACGCCCCAAATGGCCACAATGGTTAGAGCTGAGCTGATCTGAAGCCAGAAGCCAGGAAGGGTTCCAAGGCTTTAGGCCATCCTCCCCTGCTTTCCCAGGCCATAAGCAGGGAGTTGGATGTGAAGTGGAGCAGCCGGTACACGAACTAGTGCCAGTATGGGATCCTTGCACTTGCAAGGGGAGGATTTAGCCATTAAGCTGTTACACTGGTTCCAGCTCTTGCTATTTAAATAGCTACTATTTACCATGTTCATTCTTCGGGTGTGTACTTAGCAGGCCTGAGGACATGTGGCTCCATCTTACCCAGACTGTTCCTGAGCCAGGCACGTGGTTTGTTGGAGCACACTGCCCACTCTGGGAGGGTTATTAACCTCTGCAGACTTAGAGCCCGTCTTGGCATCATTTCTGTGTTCCCGTAGGAATTCTCGTTCAAGAGCAGTCTTTGGATAGGATGAGCAGGAATAAAGACTGTGACCCAAGTTGGAAATTTGTTCTGCTTGTTTATCTCTGGCCAGAAATCACTTCCACCAATTCACTGAGTTTCCCTGTGTTTATTTCTTCTTCTCTTTTCTGAATTAGGCAAGAAGCTATTCAAAAGAAGTAAGTAACCGCCAAGGTAGGAGTGAGTGAACTCTAAGGTTTTTGGGAGAACCAACTGACGCAGATTAGAGGCAGTTACAACTGCTGCACTCAGTCACTGCCAAACTCTGAGTGACATATGCCCTTGAATTGACATATGTTTGGGCATAGCTCAGTGGGGACTTTTTTTTTTTTTTGAAGATTTATTTTATTTTTATCTGAAAGACAGAATTACCGAGAAAAGGAGACAGAGCTGAACTAATCCAAAGCCAAGAACCAGAAACTTTTTCCAGGTCTCCCCATGGTTACAGGGACCCAAGGACTTGAGCCACCTCTGCTGCCTTCCTAGGTCATCAGCAGGGGGCTGGAGAGGAAGTGGAGCAGCTGGGATCCATACCAGTGCCCACACGGGATGCTGGCATGAACAAGTGGCCTGCTATGCCACTGCGCCGGCCCTGCTTATTTGGGATTTCTAGAATGCAGTGTATTTCAAAGGCCTACAGCAGCTGCCTTCACTGCTGTGAAGTCTTTCCAAAAGCTAAAGTATTCAACCTTAAGGAATTCATTCAGTTGAATACATGTGCCATAGTTGCTCATAGCATTGTTTCTTAAGTGGATTAAATTTGTCGCTTGTAATCTTGTTGACACTACTAATTGGCTTTGCACACCTTACTTGGTAGTTTTTGAAAACTTGTAGGACCTGGGTGGCTCAGTATGCCACTGGCCCCTAGCTACAGCACACAGCACGGACGCACTGAGGTCCAAGAAGTACAGAGATCCCTTTATTGCACACTTCAGCAAAGCCCTGGTCTCTGCTCTGGTTTCCAGTGTTGAACAGTCCTCGGAACTGCAGGAGCAGCTGAAGCATCTGTTGAAATAGAAGAGGAGGAAGAGCTGTCTTAACGCCACCACCATGCCAGGTGTGTGTGAATTCCCATGTTCTTCCTCGAAAGCGCAAGAAGATTCTTGTTTGTGATATACTGTTTTCTCCTGAAGAGAAGCCAGGGGGTTGGTAGTGCAGTCTGGTCACCCTGGACTCTTGCTAAACCTTAAAGGTGTCCTGCCTCACTTGACATTAAAGCAAGATGAAAAGACACTCAGTTTTTCCCACAGAACATGTAATAGGTCAAAAGCCCAGCTGTCTGAATTGTTCCTTCAGCGCATACTGAGTTGTGTGTTACACTCAGAAAATAAAGTTTCTATTGTGAACATATGAGATTGCTTGATATTTTTAAAAACATTTTTCTTTTAATCATTCTCTCGCACAGTGATTTCATGGTCATGGGTAACAGCGGTTTTCCCATTAGACTCACAGGGGATACAGTATCTGCTGGGGTGAAGCCTATATGGAAGCCAGGCAAATGGGGTCAATCTGGCCAGCTGTGGCCTCTTGCCTTGACCTGCATTCCGAGGGTTTCTTTGCTGCTGTGACTTTTGATTAAGTGACCTTGGCTTCATTTTGTAATTCTGCTAATCATTGGCAAGTTCACTCGTTATCACATTGTTGCCCAATGTCAAAGCAGTTGAGTTAGGGAGAGCATTACAGCCTGGGGCTGCACCACAGTGGAAACCCCAGCATCTGAACATGCGTCTTGTTGAATAACATCACCAGTAGTCTGTTAGCCTACCTGGGTGTCTTTACTCTGTTTGGATTTAAAATAGGACCCTGTTTGTTGTAGGACCCCACATTCTTCGTCTACTAAAGAGCTGAGAGAAAGCTAACATAAAAAAATAGTGTTTTCACCAAAAGCAAAGAAATGAAAATCCAGCTTAATTCATACTGTGCATCAAGTAAACACATATCAGATTCACAATTATTCTCTCATTGTACATATACACATTAACTTAAGCTGAAAAATGATGGGACCGGTGCCATGGTGTTCTACCTGAGGCACCAGCATTTTGTATGAGCACCATTTCAAGCCCCAGCTGCTCTGCTTCCAGTCCGGCTCCCTCTGCTGACTTGGAAAAGCAGTGGAGGACAGCCCAAAGCCTCGGGCCTTGCACCCGTGTTGGGGGTCTGGAGGGAGCTCACGCTTCTGGCTCTGGATCAACCTAGTACTGGCTATTGTGGCTTTTTAGGGAATGGACTGCAGACAAAGGATCTCTCTCTTCCTTGGTACCTCTGCCTTTCAAAGAAAAAAATATATATAAATCTTAAAAAAAAATTTAGATGTAAGGGGGCCAGCACTGTGCCTCAACAATCTAATGGTGCCAGCATACCATATGGGTGCCAGTTTGTGTCCCGGCTGCTCCACTTCCAATCCATATCCCTGCTTATGTTCTATGAACGCAGTGGAGGATGACCCAAGTGCTTGGGATCCTGTACGCAGGTAGGAGACCTGGAAGAGGCCTCCAGCTTCTGGCTTTGGATCAGTTCAGCTCAGTCCATTGCAGTCATTTGGGGAGTGAATCAATAGATGGAAGACCTTTTCTTTGTCTTTGTTTCTCTCTGTAAATATGCCTTTCAAATAAAAATAAATCCTTTCTGTTTTAATTAGATGTTAAGGAAGTGAAAGGCATTTACTTCTGCATTTATTCTGTAAACATTTTTAAATGACCCTGGTGCTTACAAGGCAGAGGATTAACCAGTCAAGCCATGGCGCTGGGCCCCACCTCTGCTTCTGATCCAGTCTCCTACTAAAGTGCCCGGAAGGGAGAAGACAGTGACTCAAGTGTCCTGCCATCTCACAGGAGATCGGGATGGAGTTCCTGTCTCCTGGCTTCAGACTGGGCCAACTCTAGCTGCTGCAGCCATTTGGGCAGTGAACCAGCAGATGGAAGATCTTTTTTTTTCTGTCTTCTCTCTGTGTCACTATGCCTTTCAAATACATAACTCTTTAAAAAAGGTTAAAATGAAGCTGTAGTCTAAGTTTTCTTAATGATAGAACAGATATTTTAAAAACAGTGAATGCATATGTAGTGTACAGTATGTTTCACACTCAACATTTTCATAAGAAATAAAATGTGGGCCCTGTGCAGTAGCCTAGTGGCCAAAGTCCTCGCCTTGCACACCTGGGATCCCAGCTGGGTGCCGGTTTGTGTTCTAGCTGCTCCACTTCCCATCCAGCTCCCTGCGTATGGTCTGGGACAGCAGTCGAGGACGGCCCAAAGCCTTGGGATGCTGCACCTGCATGGGAGACTCCTGGCTTCTGGCTTTGGATTGGCTCAGCTCCGGCCATTGCAGCTACTTGGAGAGTGAAGCAGCAGGTAGAAGATCTTTCTCTCTTTCTTTCTGTAAATCTGCCTTTCCAATAAAAATAAATAAATCTTTTTTAAAAAAGAAATAAAAGGTATACTAATTATTGGTAGTGCTGAACTGAGTCACTAGGAAGAACATAATACTAAGATACATAAAAGAGCCAGAATATGAGAACAGAGGGAAATGAATACACAATTTGCTATTTTTTGAAAAAGATAGATTTTATTTGAAAGGTAGAGTTACAGAGAAGGAGTGAGATCATCCATCCACTGGTGCACTTTCCAGTTGGCCACAATAACCAGAGCTGAGCTGATCTGAAGCCAGGAGCCAGGAGCTTCCTCCAGGTCTCCTACATGGGTGCACGGGTCCACAGACTTGAGCCATCCTTTGCTGATTTCCCAGGTTATAAAGAGGAACTGGATTGGAAATGGATCAGCTAGAACACAAACTGGCACTCATATGGGATGCTGGCGCCAAAGATGGAAGCTTAGCCTACCACACAAGGGTGTCAGCCTCACAATTTGGTAAATTTTAAAATAAACAGTATACATAAAGTTAAATGGTGCTCAAAAACATGGAAAAAATTTGCTATAGGGTTAGTCTTTTTAAAATGATGAAAGTTCAAATTCCATGCAAAAAAATTATGTTCAACTACCAAGGTATTCTGTACAAAGAAGATCATGCTTGACCTAGTAGCTAAGATATCAGTTAAAATATGAGTTAAGATGATCATGTCCCATGTTGGCGTATTTGGGTTTGGTTCGCAGCTTTGGCTCCTAACTCCAGCTTTCTGCTCACACAGGGAGAGTACTTTTAGTGACTCACATAGTTCATAATTCACAAGGAGTGAGCCAGCAGATGGGAATGCACCTGCCTGCTGTCTCCACCCCACCTTCTCCCAAACAAAACCAACATTCTGAATTACAGATGATCACAGAAAGAACTTTATTTTAAAAGATTTATACGCTTTATTGAAAAAGGAGATCTAATTTTTTAAAAAAGTTTTTTTTTTTAATTTTTTTTGAAAGTCAGATTTACAGAGAGGAGGAGAGACAGAAAGATCTTCCATCCACTGGTCCACTCCCTAAGAGGCCACGATGGCCAGAGTGAGGTGATCAGGAGCTTCTTCCGGGTCTCTCACGCAGGTGCAGCATCCCAAAGCTTTGGGTCATCCTCTGTTGCTTTCCCAGGCCACAAGCAGGGAGCTGGATGGGAAGTGGAGCAGCTAGGATATGAACTGGCACCCATATGGGATCCCAGTGCATGCAAGGTGAGGACTTTAGCCACTAGGCTACTGTGCTGGGCCTGGCATTGGAGCCATCACTGTCTGTTCTAAAACCAGCCCAGCACATTAGACACAATGAAGGGAAAGTGGAAGAGTAACTCAGTGTACTTGATAGTGGTTTGCAGTTTATCTCTGTGTGGTTAAGTGTTTTTGAGGATTATCGAATGAGTCTTGTGAACAAACCACAGACTAAAGATAATTTAATAAGCACAAGCGGAAGTGGCACAGCCCTTTGCTTAACTTTCTACTACACTGCCCTTGCAGAGGAGAAAAGGCAGGGCAGCCGTTTGGCCTGTTAGCGAGTTGGAGTACTGGCACCTCATTCAGGTCAGAGTGCCTAAGCTTAAGCCATGACATTGACTTCTTACCAGTGTGCATTCTTGGATGGCGTGAGTGGTTGGGTCCTTGCCAGTCATAGGGTAAACCCAGCTTGAGTTCCCTCAGTCCTGGCCATTGAGGGTATTTGGTGAGTGAATCATTGGATGGGAGTTTACTCACTCTGTCTCCCTCTCCCCTACATAAATAAATAAAACATTTTACTTTTTAAAAAATTTATTTTTATTTGAAATCTGAACTACGCAGACAGAAGAAGAGAGGCAGACAGAGAAAAAGATCTCACATCTGCTTGTTCACTCCCCCCAAGACTGCCACAGCTGGAGCTGAGCTGATCCAAAGCTAGGAGCCGGGAGCTTCCTCCCAGTCTCCCAGGAACTTGAATTTCCTCCACTGCTCTCCAAGATCACAAGCAGAAAGCAGGATCAGAAGTGGAGCAGCTGGGGCATGAACCGGTGCCCATATGGTATGCCAGCACCGCAGGTGGAGGCCCAGCCAGAACCTCATTTTATGGAGAGAATATATTGAAAACTAACCTTTAGGCGTGTTTTCACCATTTATATGCTTGCCAAAATCTAAGTGATTATGTTAGAGAAGGGTGGAATAGAAATTTTTTCATACAAGAAGGAGTTGAGGCATGAGACAGAGAGGAGTGGTAAGATAAAGAGTGAGAAGGTCAGTTGGGGGCGGAGCATCCGTCAGCATGGATGGGCAGCTCTCCAGGTGGAGTCTGAGGGCTAGCACCCAGCCATTCAGACGGGAAAGCAGGGCCCGTGGCTGGATAAACAGAACACACCTGACAGGTCGGTGGGCATCCCTTGAAAGACAGCTGAGCAAAGCACACCTGGTAGACCAGGAGGGCATTTCAGGAAAGGGTTGTGAGCTCAGCCTGTATTCAGATGGAGGCTTGGAAGGGAATGTGTCCAGTTCTAACAAGATATACAGTAGAGAAAATCCCTCCTAAGGTTTAGGCACCCAGTGTTGTCGCATTGGACAGCCCACCTGACTCTAGGCAGAGAAGCACCCCCAAGGGTGCCTTCCTTGGGGCAAGGCAGGGACCACCTATAAAGTTATCAGGGTGATGGGTGGGACTTTGTGGTGTAACATGCGGGGCTCCTCCAGCAGGTGCTTTTTCCCCCTTACCCCCTCCAGGCTCCTACTCAACAAATTGTCCCAAAAGTACCAGAGGTGGAAACGAATATAGTAAAATTGCTTACCTAAGTACACCCCAAACAGAACGACTACACACGGTAAGGATTTCATCTGTAGAACATTCTGGAGCAGCCTGGGCGGCGGAGGTGGGAAAGGGGGAATCGATTCTAAAGAAGCCAGAAACGACCCGGGCCGGGGAGCCACTCTGGCTTTCGTTATAGGGCTTGTCCCGGTTCTTCAGAATTCCCAGAACCCTACTTCTCCAAATGCCAATTAGATCTCAGTAATCTGCTTTTAAACAGTAGATTGAGAAAGGCTGAATTCATTCCTTAAACTCGAGGATGGGCCTCTAGGCCCAAATGACTGATTCAGCTGGTAATGCCGAAGGGCGCTAGTGCAAGTGCGCGGAAGGAGCCTGCGCCGGGGCGGGGCCTCTGGCGCGCGGGATCCCGACCTGCCTGCTGGGGCCAAGGTGCAGCGGCGCAGGGCCCGCAGACAGACAGTAAGTGTGCGCCCCTCACCAACTCGCCCCAGCCCCTAAGGCAGGCTCAGAGAGCGCCTCCTGGGGCCAGCCAAGAGCCCGAGCGCGGCTGGCCCGCCCCTCATCGGCGCCGCGAGCCCTTGGCCCTTCCCGCACTACTTCCCTGTCCACTGCATGCCCTCCCCTTGCCCGACCCCCAGCTGCCTTTTCTCCCCCTCCCCCCTCTCTGTCGGCAGTGGCCACCCCCAGCGACACTGAGATCCTGAGGGATGTGCAGGTGAGAGCTGCGGGGCCTCAGCGGGACGGGAATTCGGAGCCTGTAGAAGTCCTAGAGGCCCACGCTCCTGGTGCTCGCCTCGAGTGGGGGCAGGGCCGGCTCTGGCTTAGAGCTTGGCAGGGAATGAAGTTCAGCCTGCCTGGTTGGTGGGGGCGGGGGTGTAGTGGGGGATGCCGCGGCACATCGGCTCTCTCTAACTCTTGTTTCCTCTCTCTGCCCCTCGTTTTCCACTGGTCAGGAGTACTACGGAAAGGTGCTGAAGAACTCCGCGGACCTCCAGACCAATGCTTGTGTCACTCCAGCTGGGCCTGTGCCTGCGCACGTCCGGGAGGCCCTGCGGAATGTGCACGAGGAAGTAGCCTTGCGGTAGAATGCCCTATGTCACTCCCTCACCCCCACACTGGAGCCCCCTTCCCCGCATCCCCCCCAGTGACAGCCTTTCCAAAAGATGGTTGGAAAGGGGCTCGGCCCCTCCATGCAGTCTGGCTGTCTTGTCTAACCCTGAAGAACCCCGCCCTTCCCCCACCGTGCCGCCCCTCCCGCCCCACTCACGGTGTGCCTGGGACCTGATGTTTCAGAGGGCCCACAGCTTGGTCCTCCCTCCGAAGTTTTCCTTTCCTTGCTCAGCCAGCAGTTACCCATCTGCAGTGCTTTCCCTCTTCTTTCTACGTCCCACTCCCTCACTGGTGCCCTGCCTACTTCATGAAGATTTCTGGGGCTCCTGGAGCCCCCTCTTCTTCAGTCGGCCCAGCCCTTGCTCCCCTCGCCACTCATCCATCAGTATGTCATGTACTTTCTGGGCTTGTGTTTGACTTCCCCATATTGGGATCAGAAGTCTCCTTACTTTTCTTCCTTCCTTAATGCCCAGCGCCAGGCCAGATACCATGCATGAGATAGTTAATGCCTGGGTGTATTTGCTCAGCACATCTTATCGATGGTGAATTTAAACTCTGAGCACCTGGTGCTGTGCTCCGCCATGCGGCATCAGGCAGATACTATCCTGTCCTGCAGGAGTACTTCCAGCCTTGTGCTTGGTAGACTGAACACCTACACGGTAACGGAGATGAAAGACAGAAGAAAAGGGGAGGGGGGAAGGATGTAGCCTGTTGAGTGGTGCCATGTGTTCTAATCTCCACTGGCCATGTGACCTTTGAACTTCCCAGGTATTATGGCTGTGGTCTGGTCATCCCTGAGCGCCTGCAGAGCTGCTGGGTTTTGGATCTGGGCAGTGGAAGTGGCCGAGACTGCTATGCACTCAGTCAGCTGGTCGGTGATAAGGGGCATGTCACTGGGATTGACATGACTGGAGAGCAGGTGAGGAGATGTAGGGCGAGGAGAAGAGCATTCCCAAGGCATTCTTGAGAGGTAACACCTCCCTCTTCAAGGATAGTGGACCAAGGCCACTGCTCACCACAGCCCAGCTGGCCTCTGTTCCCCGCCCCCCAACCCCCTGCTTCCTGACCCAGAGGCAGAATACTCAGGCCGCTCCAGGTTCTTTTGGGGAAACGCGGAGTCTGAAGTTTGCTCTTAGTATTTGAATCTCATGCTGGACTTCCAGCTGTGAGAAGTTTGTTCCAGCCAAACACATAGCAGGGAATGTACATACCAGTCGGTGGTTATAGCCTGTGTGCCCATAGCAACCTTGTGTACATATTCAGTGTGGTCTAGGGGAAGAAGATTTCCATAATTATAGGAAAGTTTTAAGGGAAAAACAGTGTAGTTTGAAAAGACGTTAATCATTCAATCTGTGTTTATCTTTCTTTAGGTGGAAATGGCAAAAAAGTATCTTGACTATCACATGGAAAAGTTTGGCTTCCAGACACCCAATGTGAGTTTTATTCACGGCTACATTGAGACGCTGGCAGAAGCCGGGATCAAGGATGAGAGTTACGATGTTGTGATGTACGTCTGTGCCCTGCTGTTATAGTGTAGCCCGTTGCCTTCTGAACACATAGAGCATCACTTTTTTTGTTGAACTGACTCTCATCTAGGCTAGCAAATTAAACTTGGCAGTGTCTTAGTAAAGGGATGGCGCTTATCTGAGCGGTTTGCAGTGCAGAATACATTAGCCCAAGAGAAAATCTACTTTGTTTATCCATAAACCAATGAGCCCCAAAAAACCAACAGGATCAGAATCTGCTCCTATAGTACACCTTGACCTGGTGTCTTTATAATACGGTTGTGCATCATTTAGCAATGTGTTGTTAGATGAATTTCATCATTTGCACACAGAATAGCATGAATTTATACAGCCTGAGATGGTATACCCGATGACACACTCAGGCTGTACAGTACACGTGAGAGTACGTTAAAAGGCTCATGGGAAAATAATTAATACATGATTTGGTTGTGATGGAATAAAACTTCTGTGGGCATCAGCACACACATGAGCCATGTTGCAGCATCGCTTAGCGATGGGAATTTTTCAGCTCATTAGCGTCTCACAGGACCGCTGGCACACGTGTGGTCCATCCATACTCATGTGGGACATAGTTATCATTTCCCTGGCAGATTGTGGGATTCCCTGCTTCCCTTCTGAGTTCTCAGATCATGCCCAAGTGATGACTGCCTTTGAGGCATTAGTCTTTTCCCATGGAGCTTAAGAAACTCTGGTACAGTAGGCATTCGGGGCCTGGTTTTGTCGCTGGAGGAACATCAGGTAAGAAGCAAGTGAGAATCCTGCCTGGTGTTTTCTGCATCACCTTCAAACTTGCTAGCAATGTGTTGAGGTTTTTACACATCCTGTCCATCTGTGGGGGAAAAGATAGAGGAGGAGGGGGAGGCTGGTGAAGGCTTGACAGAGTGATGAGAGCCACTGAAGGAACTAAAAGGATTTGAAGCTCTTGTAGTAGTGTGTGATTTTCAGGATGTGACATTTATTTTATTTTTGTCTTGTAGCTCAAACTGTGTCATAAACCTCGTGCCTGATAAGCAGCAAGTGCTGCGGGAGGCCTACCGAGTGCTGAAGGTGAAAGGGGCAGGGACTGGTCACCTCTGGTCGCTGAGCCTTCTGCTCTTTCCTGTCCCGTTCAAACCGAGAGTCCAAGCTTTGCATTTATGAACTCAATGAAAACGAAGTGGCAGGGAGGGGGCAGGGGACAGCAGCCCAGGGTGCCTTGGCTATGGCTGCTTCTGCCTCTGAGGTGGCAACACATCCCAGGCTCAGGACTGTAGCTCAAGCTGAGAGCATGGGCAGCTTGCTGCTGCACGTGAACCTGGGGAGCCCCGACCTGTGGAGCCGGTGACCCAAGTGGACCACAGGCATGCTGTTCCAGCGCTAGCACTGTTTCCAAGAGCAGCCTACTCTTCTGCTTTGAAAATGTTTTATTTGAGAGGCGGCAAGAGAGAGTGAGTGAGCTCTCTCCACTGGTTCACCCCTTGAATGCTTGCTGACAGCTGAAGGGTTGAAGCCAGGAGCCAGGGACTCAGCCAGGTCCTGTGTATGGGTGGCAGGAATTGTGTGACTTGAGTGATCACTGCTGTGGTTCAGGGTCTGCTTTAGCAAGGAAGCCAGAGATGGTAGCATGCAGACAGCTTAGCCCCTAGGCCAAACGGATGCCCCAACTTCCTCTTTATCTATTAGGACTTTCAGCTCTCTGGAAAGTGAAAGAAGGTGGATTTTTTTATAAGCACTGTTTTTTAGAAGAGGACTTGCAGAAGTGGCATGGCTTTCATAGGTCTCGTGAGCTGTGTCTCATAAAAGACACAAGAGTCGGAGATTCGGGTTATGGCACCGTGTTGAAGCTCAGACAGCAGCATCTGTGTAGCTAACAGTTAAATGCTGTGTTTGTTCAGACGGTGTTGTACAGGCCAGCTCACAGTCCTTATCCACGTGTACCTATGAAAAAGAGACATTGTAGACTCCAGATCTCTGTACTTATCACCTACAATTTCAAGTTCCTGCTTATTCATTTGCCTTAGATTTTTTAAAGATTTATTTATTTTTATTGGAAAAATAGATTTACAGAGAGAAGGACAGACAGAGAGAAAGATCTTCTATTCACTGGTTCATCCCCCAAGTGGCTGCAATGGTTGGAAATGAGCTGATCCGAAGCCAGGAACCAGTAGCTTCTCCCAGGTCTCCCATGTGGGTGCAGGGTCCTAAGGCTTTGAGTCATCCTCTGTTTCTTTCCCAGGCCATGAGTAGGGAGCTGGGCTGGGAAGTGAAGTAGCTGGGACATGACCAATGCCTATATGGGATGCTGGTTTCTGTAGGTGGAGGATTAGCCAGTTGAACCATCACACTGGCCACTATTTTCCTTAGATTTTAAGGGTAATATTTTAAAAACATATTGTATTGTGGGTCAGGTATTCTGGTGTAGTAGGTAAAGCCATTGCCTGTGGTGCCAGCATCTCATATGAGGCCTGGTTCTAGTCCCAGCTGTTCCACTTCTGACCTTGCTCCCTGCTAATGTACCTGGGAAAGCAGAGGAAGATGGCCCAAATGCCTGTGCCTCTGCACCTGTGTGGGAGACCTGGAACAAGCTCCTGGCTTCACTGTGACCCACCCTGGCCATTATAGCCATTTGGGTAGTGAATCAGAGGATAGAAGCTCTCTGTTCCTCCCTACAACTTTCTAACTCTGCCTTTCAAGTAAATATACCTAATATGTTGTTATAAAACCAAGTAACCTTTACCAGAAAATGATGTAGTTTTTAGGGGGTAGGAATTTATGGGATGCTGGTTTTGTCTTTTGCTACTTACTCATCAACCTAAGGCAACCTGTGGCTTAGATGGATTTTTTTTTAAAGACTTATTGTATTTTTATTACAAAGTCGGATATACGAGAGGAGGAGAGACAGAGAGGAAGATCTTCTGTCCGATGATTCACTCCCCAAGTGACCACAACGGCCGGTGCTATGCCGATCCGAAGCCAGGAGCCAGAAACCTCCTCCAGGTCTCCCACGTGGGTGCAGGGTCCCAAGGCTTTGGGCCGTCCTTGACTGCTTTCCCAGGCCACAAGCAGGGAGCTGGATGGGAAGTGGAGCTGCCAGGATTAGAACTGGTGCCCATATGGGATCCCGGGGCTTTCAAGGCGAGGACTTTAGCCACTAGGCCACCGTGCCAGGCCCTAGATTGATTTTTTTAAAATGAGGGATAACCTGGATATCTTTATTTAGAAGAGCAACTCCTAGCAGTTTTATTACCTGTTGCATAGGTCTCTGAAAACACAACCCTGAGGCTTGCCACTGGTTGCAGCTGGGAAGCAGCTAATAGTGGCTGGTGGGAGGGTCAGCGCAAACATTCCCCTTGTTTTTAAACTTGACTTTGTTCTCTCATGCCATCTTTATCTGGGATCAATGTAATCTGTAACCTTGTTTGGACTAACACAGCTCTCTTTCAGCATGGTGGGGAGCTCTACTTCAGTGACGTCTATGCCAGCCTTGAACTGTCGGAGGGAGTCAGGAGTCACCGGGTTTTATGGGGTGGGTATTGCCCCGGGGCTGTGATTGAAGGCAGAACCGCAGAGCGTAGGGAGCCAGGTGTGAGCTCACGCAGGGGAAGGGTAGGAGGCCAGGGTTGCCTTCCTGCTCTACGAGTCACTAGGGATATGGCCTTGGACCAGAGAAATCATTTCCTGGAATCATTGCTGACCAGACTATAAAATACAAAAGCTGTCCCAGAGGCTCAGGGGATGGTGAGTGTGAAAAAGTCCATGAAACTGAAGGTGGACTGCTTCCGGGTGGGTGCCCCCTGAAGCCACTCGTGCCCAGTACCAGTGGCAGTCCTACCTTCAACTACCTTCTGTTAGTGGAATCCCTGGCAGTTGAGATCCATGCACACAGTGCTCACTTAGTATGTGAACTCAGAATGGTTTTACTTTTAAAATAAATTATATCAGCTTTTTTTCTTATTATGCAATAGTGAGTGGACTTTGTTAGAAAGTTAGATAATAGTTCTTTAACAAAGAGAGAGTTTGGGCCTGCTATGATAGCCTAGTGGCTGAATCCTTGCCTTGCAAGCACCAGAATCTATTGAGGCACCCATTCATGTCCTGGTTGCTGTACTTCCCAGCCAGCTCCCTGCTTGTGGCCTGGGAAAGCAGCAGAGGATGGCTCAAGGCCTTGGGACACTGCATCTGCATGGGAGACCTGGAAGAAGCTCCTGGTCAGCTCAGCTCTGGCTGTTGCAGCCACTTGGGGAGTGAACCAGTGGACGGAAGATCTCTCTCTCCTTCTCGCTGTAGATTTGGTTTTCCAATAAAAATTTAAAAATCTTAAAACAAAAAGGAAGATTGGCAATACCACCTTTGATGGAGTAACTGGGACCAAAAACAGCATTTTTTTAAAAAAAGATTTATTTATTTATTTGGAAAGGCAGATTTTACAGAGAGGAGAGATGAAGATACTCTGTCCACTGCTGATTCACCCTCTAAGTGGCCACAATGGTAGGAGCTGAGCTGATCCAAAACCAAAAGCCAGGAGCTTCATCTGGGTCTCCCACTTGGGTGCAGGATCCCAAGGCTTTGGGCCGTCCTCGACTGCTTTCCCAGGCCACAAGCAGGGAGCTGGGTGGGAAGTGGGGCAGCTAGAACACAAACCGGTGCCCATATGGGATGGTGACACATGAAGGATTAGCCTGTTGAGCTACAGTGCCAGCCCCAAACAGGCATTCCAGAGCGGGACGTGGGCATCCTGAGAAGCGACTTCAGTGCTGCACTAACCCCACCCTAAAATATTTTTTAAATGCTTGTATGAAGCAACTGTGTTGTACAGATTTACCATACACTAGCCATTTTTCCACTGGAGATCATTACATTTATTTCCAATTTATTTGAACAGTTTTTATTTGAAAAAAATTATTTAAAGTCTATGAATCTTAGTACTACTTATTGTTCTAGTGGCAGATTACTAGGTGAATCTGAAGCCAGTAGGCCGTACTGTAATTTCTTTTTTTTTTTTTAAAGATTTATTCATTTTATTACAGCCAGATATACACAGAGGAGGAGAGACAGAGAGGAAGATCTTCCGTTCGATGATTCACTCCCCAAGTGAGCCGCAATGGGCCGATGTGCGCCAATCCGAATCCGGGAACCAGGAACCTCTTCCGGGTCTCCCACGCGTGTGCAGGGTCCCAATGCATTGGGCCGTCCTCAACTGCTTTCCCAGGCCACAAGCAGGGAGCTGGATGGGAAGTGGAGCTGCCGGGATTAGAACTGGCGCCCATATGGGATCCCGGGGCATTCAAGGCGAGGACTTTAGCCACTAGGCCACACCGCCGGGCCCTGTAATTTCTTTTTCATCCAGTTTTATTCACTTAGCACAGCTGGGTGGGATCAGAACACCAGAGGCTGCCCTGAAGAGAGTGGTTTCCAGAGTGCATTACTGGGCACCCCACTTTTGACCATGACCTTCTAGACTTTAGGGTATGCTTAGGTTGACGTCTATCTATGGGACCTGCCTGTGTGTCAACTGATGCCACATCTTAATCAGTTATAGAAAGAATAATTTCCTTAATGCTGTCTCAAGTGTTGATTAACGTGTGATTTTTCCCACTTTAAAAAAAATTTATTTATTTATTTTTTAGGCGAGTGCCTTGGAGGTGCTTTGTACTGGAAAGATCTTGCCAACTTTGCCCAAAAAATTGGGTTCTACCCTCCACGTTTAGTTGCTGCCAATATCATTACAGTTCAAAACAAAGACCTGGAAGGAGTGATTGGTAAGAAGTCGTAGCTAGCTTAAACTGTTCACGTCTGGTGGCTTGTGTCTGTGCAGGTGTTCTCGTTGATGGGGGCTGTGTGCTGTCGTGAGGGGGCCAGGCTGTCCGTGGTATCGTGGCAACCTCCAGAAGACTGGCATTTAATAAAATACTTTGAACTCATTCAGTAAAGAGTGAAACCCTGAAAAAGAACTGGTGGTGTGCGAAGAGGAGAAGAGCACGCTGGGATGTGTTTGTTCTCGCTGCTGAGCCAGCTCGCTGACGCTGGCGTGCTGGAGATGACCGTGAACAAATGCTGTTTTCAGGTGACTGTCGTTTTGTTTCTGCAACATTTCGCCTCTTCAAACTACCAAAGACAGGACCAACTGAAAGATGCCAAGTTACTTACAGAGGAGGGATCCCAGGACATGAAAAGGAACTGGTATTTGATGCAAATTTCACATTTAAGGTAAATGAAAATTCCCGTAGCTCCTGGCATTCTTTTCTCCTCTCATCCTTGCTCCAGATACCTTCTCTCCAACTTGCACTGCTTCTCACATTTTTTGTTTTTAAAGATTTATTTATTTTGATTAAAAAGACATATATATACAGAAGGAGAGAGAAATGGAGAGAGAGCTCCCATGTGCTGATTCACTCCCCAGATGGCCTTAACAGCTGGAGCTGAGCCTTTCGGAAGCCAGGAGCCAGGGGCTTCCTGTGGGTCTCTCAAATGGATGCAGGATCCCAATCACCTGGGTTGTTCGCTGCTGCTTTTACAAGCAAATCAGCAGGGAGCTGGGTTTTAAGTGGAGCAGCCAGGACTAGAACTGGCGCCCGTAGAGTCTTTGTCTGCTATGCTACAGCGCTGGCCTGTATGTGGGATTGGTGAGCAGAGCAGAAAGATTATTTACCCCCAATATTTATTACACATTTCAAAGATTTATTTTTACTGGAAAGTTAATTTTTTTAAAAGATTTATTTATTTTTACTGGAAAGGCCGAAATACAGAGGAGGAAAGACAAAGAGGAAGATCTTCCGTCCGATGATTCACTCCCGAAGTGACTGTAACAGCCGATGCTGCGCCAATCTGAAGCCAGGAGCCAGGGACCTCCTCCAGGTCTCCCACGCAGGTGCAGGATCGCAAGGCATTGGGCCGTCCTTGACTGCTTTCCCAGGCCACAAGCAGGGAGCTGGATGGGAAGTGGAGCTGCTGGGATTAGAACTGGCACCCTTATGGGATCCTGGCGCATTCAGGACGAGGACTTTAGCCACTAGGTCATACCGTCGGGCCCTGGAAAGTTAAATTTACAGAGAGAAAGGTCTTCCATCTGTTGATTCACTCCCCAGTAACTACAATGATCAGAGTGGAACCAATCCAAAGCCAGGAACCCGAAGCTTCTTCCTGGTCTCCCACATGGGTGGAGGGTCCCAAGGCTTTGGGCCATCCTCTACTGCTTTCCCAGGCCACAAGCAGGAAGCTGGATGAAAACATGGGTAGCCGGGACATGAACTGGTGCCCATATGGGATCCTGTTGCATATAAGGCCACGATGCTGGGCCCTAAAAATGTTTTTAAAGACAGAAAAGTTTAAAGAATTTTGTGCAGTCAGTGCTCATATGCTCATTACTTTACCACTTGAGAACATTTTTTTGTATTCTGGTGTTTTGGCACACATAAATATATATGTGTGTGTACATCTCTGAGAAATAAACCCCTGCATAACCACAGTACAATTACTACTCCTAAGGAAATTTCTTCATGAGGTGCTTTCTTCTAATATCAAAGAAATACAACTAAAGAGAAATGGAATAGAAAAGATTAGGATTGTGGCAAAAGTATTCCTATTGTTTAATTATATCACGAAATCAAGGGATTGTAGCATTGATGATGATGCGAGTTACTATTTTTATCACTGTTTATCCAGTAAGCTTTCTTTTCTCAAAACAGAAAACCGGGCCCGGCATGGTGGCCTAGTGGTTAAAGTCCTTGCCTTGCACGTGCCAGGATCCCATATGGGTGCCGGTTTGTGTCCCGGCAGCTCCACTTCCCATCCATCTCCCTGCTTGTGGCCTGGGAAAGCAGCGGAGGATGGCTCAAAGCCTTGGGACCCTGTACCTGCATGGGAGACCAGAATGAGGCACTTGGCTCCTGGTTTCGGATCAGCTCTGCTCTGGCCTTTATGACCACGTGGGGAGTAAACCAGTGGACAGAAGATCTTCCTCTCTGTCTCTCCTCCTCTCTGTATATCTGATTTTCCAATAAAAATAAATAAATCTGTAAAACAAAACAAGCAAACAAAATTCAGAAAACCACAGACAGGCTTTGGAATCATGCTTGGACACCAGTTCTGGCTATGTTTCTTATTACTGGAGTGAAGTTGAGTATGTCACCCAAATTCATTGAGATTCAGTTTGCTCTGCTATAGAAGTGTAAATAATAATGGCTCATTTGCAGAGTTGCTATAAGAGTTAGTAAAAACGTGGCTAACGATGCATGTGGTACATTCTGGAGTTTGACAGAAGGGATTGTCCTCATTTGCCCCAAAGATGGGAGGACTTAGCATTTCATTCTTTGGAGCTCTCAGCCCACATAGTGTGTTCAGGTTCTGGCTGTGGGCAGCCAGGGCTGGGCACTTCCCTGCCATTGCCCCGGGTATGGCTCAGAGAGAGATGGCTCCTGTGGATCATCTGGGGACAGAGCAGCCTTGGGGGCGATGAGGGTCCTTGGTCAAAATGGCTGCCAAAGATACTGGGCACATCACCTAAAATAAGTGCAGCAGGGCCTGCCTTGGAGGGGAGCCATGGGTCAGAAGCTGCGTTCGAGAACTTTGGGCATTCTGCTTTGGCCCCCAGGGTGGCCTCTCTTCCTGTATATGTGTGTGTGTTTTATGCTGCTCTTTAGAAAGGCGAAGCCCTAGAAGTGGATGGAGAAACAGCAGTTATCTTGAAGAATTCACGATTTGCTCAAGACTTTCTCTTCGAGCCTGTGGCAGAGAAGTTGTTGACCTCTGGAGCCTGTCCTGTATTGGAACCCAAGGTTTGTTGGGCTCACAAGTCCCTATTGCAGAGAAACATTTAAATAAATGATCGTATTTGTTCCAGACCGCCACTACAGCAAGAAACAAACCCAAGCCTTTGGGGTTGCCCACCATGACCTTCTAGTGTCTTCATATCTGTCAAATGCTTATTTCCTAACTAAATTTTCTCAGTCCTGACCTGGAGTTGGAGGCCCCTCTCTGGGTGTGCTATAGAAGGACCTACATACCTACAGGTATCCTTGGACCCCTGGAAAGAGAATGTGTGTGTAGATTTTTCTATAGATTTTATTGACTGTTTTTATTTGATAGGCAGAGTCACAGAGAGAAGGACAGACGGAGAGAGATCTTCCATTTACTGATTCACTCCCAAATGGCCACAATGGTTGGAGCTGGGCTGATTGGAGACCCTGAAGCCAGGAGCTTCCACGTGGATGCAGGGTCCCAAGGTTTTAAGCCATCCTCTGCTGCTTTCCCAGGCCATAAGCTGGATGAGAAGTGGAGCAGCTGAGACTCAAACTAGTGTCCTTATAGCATGCTAGCACCAAAGGTTGAAGCTCAGCCTGATAGACCACAGAACCAGTCTTTTTTTTTTTTTTAAGATTTATTTATTTTTATTGGAAAGTCAGATATACAGAGAGGAGGAGAGACAAAGAGGAAGATCTTCCATCTGATGATTCACTCCCCAAGTGACCTCTAAGGCCGGTGCTGTGCCGATCCGAAGCCGGGAACCAGGAACCTCTTCCAGGTCTCCCACATGGGTGCAGGGTCCCAAGGCATTGGGCCATCCTCGAATGCTTTCCCATGCCACAAGCAGGGAGCTGGATGGGAAGTGGAGCTGCCGGGATTAGAACCAGCGCCCATATGGGATGTCAGCACGTTCAAGGCGAGGACTTTAGCTGCTAGGCTACCATGCTGGGCCCCATAGAACCAGTCTTAATGTATGTAGATTTGGGGCAGAGGATCTGTTACTTTCTTTTTTTTAAAAGGTTTATTTATTATTTTTATTACAAAGTTAGATATATATAGAGAGGAGAAGAGACAAAGAGGAAGATCCACCATCTGATGATTCACGCCCTAAGTAACTGCAACCGCCGGTGCTATGCCGATCCGAAGCCAGGAACCAGGAACCTCTTCAGGGTCTCCCATGTGGGTGCAGGGTCCCCAAGACTTTGGGCCATCTTTGACTGCTTTCTGAGTCCGCAATCAAAGAGCTGGATGGGAACTGGGGCCGCTGGGGCCAGAACCTGCCCCCTTATGGGATCCCGGCGCATGCAAGGCAAGGACTTTAACCACTACGCTGTTGCGCAGGGCCTGGATAAGTTACTTTCATTAGGTTCACAAATAGGTCCGGATTTTAAAAAGCTCAAGAGCTACCTTTTTAAAATGATGCAAATTATATGCATATCCTTCTAAGTCTTTAATTAGAGATGGTCCAGTTGCCATCCAGAAAGAGTGTCTCCGTCTCCATGCCTCCGCTCAGCATTACAGGACAACTTTTTCCTGACACACGTTAATGAATATTGATGTTATGTAAATGACAACATGTTTTTGAATGAAGCTTATCATTTTTTTGTACATTGATTTTTTTTTTTACTTTTATTGTCCATTTGGACATTTGATTTATTGGCACATTATTAACTTTCTGTTGATTTGTTTAACCAGTTTTTTTTTATCTTTTCTGCTTATTTGTTATTTATTTATTTTTATTGCAAAGTCAGATATATAGAGAGGAGGAGAAATAGAGAAGAAGATCTTCCATCCGATGATTCACTCCCCAAGTGACTGCAACAGCTGGTGCTGCGTTGATCCAAAGCCAGAAGCCAGGAACTTCTTTCAGGTCTCCCACACGGGTGCAGGGTCCCAAGCCTTTGGGCCGTCCTCGACTACCTTCCCAGGCCACAAGCAGGGAGCTGGATGGGAAGTGGAGCTGCCGGGATTAGACCCGGCGCCCATATGGGATCCCGGGGTGTTCAAGGTGAGTTCTTTAGCTGCTAGGCCACGCTGCCAGGCCCCTGCTTATTTATTTTAAAGGCAAAGTTACAGAGAGAGAAGGTGAAATGGAGAAATCTTTGATCTGCTGATTCACTCTCCAAAGAGCTGCAATGGTCAGATTGGGTCAGTCCAAAGGCAGAAGCCAGAAATTTCATCTAGGTCTCCCATGAGAATAGCAGCCCAAGCATTTGTGTCATCTTTCATCGCTCAGGTTCATTAGCAGGGTGCTGCACTGAAAGTGGAGCAGGTAGGACTTGAATTGGTACTCATGTGAGGTACAGGAATCACAAGTGGTGGCTTAACCCTATGTGCCACAGTACAAGTCCCAATTTAGCCATTTCCCAATAGAGCATTAGCTTTTTTTTTTTTTTTAGATTTATTTGTTTTTATTGGAAAAGAAGATTCTAGAGAGAAGGAAGGGCAGAAAGATCTTCTATTTGTTGATTCACTTACCAAATGGCCACAATGACCAGAGATAAGCCAATCCAAAGCCAGGAGCCAGGAGCTTCTTCTGGGTCTCCCTTGTGGATGCAGGGTCCCAAGGCTTTGGGCCATCCTTGACTGCTTTCTCAGGCTACAAGCAGGGAGCTGGATGGGAAGTGGAGCAGCTGGGACACTTCCCATGTGCCATGTGGGATCCTGGAACATGCAGGATGAGGATTCTAGCCCTTTGGCCATCAAGCCAAAGTGCCTGGCCCACCACGTTAGCCTTTTTAAATATTGTTCCTTAAGAAATTGTCTTTTGAGTCTGGTGTGATAGCACTGTCTCCTTGGGACCCTGCACCCACATGAGAGACCTGCAGGAGGCTCCCGGCTCCTGGCTTGGATCGGCTCAGCTCAGGCCGTTGAAGCCAGTTGGGGAGTGAACCAGTGGATGGAAGAGCTTTGTCTTTCCTTCTCGTGTAAATCTGCCTTTTCAGTGAAAATAGATACATCAGAAACAGCAACAACAGAAATCAAAAAGCAAGTGGTCCAAGGGCAGCAGTGGAGAGGCTGCTTCCTCAGGGCTGTTCTCGGGGGCCTCCTGCTGCCAGAAAAACAAGTCAAGGGTGAGTGGGCTGGCAGAGCAGGTGGTTTGCCCAGTGCTACCCCCAGCCTTCCTCCCCAAGTGCATGCCACTCACGTGCAGAGGCAGCTGTGACCTCAGATAGGCGCAGTTAAGCTGCCTCTGCGTGCTTGACCTGGCTTATCTCAGCATGAGGTCTTTGAGTCTGTATTTCAGTCTGCAGATGGGCCTGTGTCTCTAGGCCAGCTCCAAGTTTTTGACCTGGGAGTTTCTGACACTGAAGAAAGATTTAAGAAATGAAGCAGCTGTGTGTCCTAGAACTATAACCTTGTACTCTCGGCAGGGAGAATGCGCCCATCTTGCTCCTGGCAGCCCTCCGTGCCAACCCTAAACCCAGGCACAGGTCCTTGGCCTATTCCGGTGGCCTGTCCAGGCAGCCCAGGCCGGGCTTCCAGTGGCTGCAGCCACACAGGTACAATCATGGCTGCTCACCCAGCTTTGGTAGAGCCTATTTGGGGAGCACCTTCTGCTTTTTCCTTTCAAACCTGGCAAGAAGCTTGTATTTTACCATGAAAAGGATGGCATTAGTAAAATAGCGCAGCCTCTGAAATGGCTCAGATGGGACTTGGGCTATGGTATGTCTTGCTTCAGTTACTAGACAAGGTTGTAATCCATGAACTGCAGAAGTACTAATATCCGGGCCCCATGTTGTGGCACAGCTGGTAAAGCTGTCCCTTGTGAAACCTGCAGCCCACATTGAAGAAGTGCCCGTTCAGAACTCTGGCTCCTATGCTTCCATCCCAACTTCCAGCAAAAGTGCCTGAGAAGGCAGCCCAAGGGGTCCCAGGTACCTCAGTCCCCATCACTTACCAGCGAGCTTGGGATAGAATTCCTGACTCCTGGTTTCAGCCTGGGTGACATCCCATTTGGGTCCTGGTTTGAGTCCTGGCTGCGCCACTCCTTTCAGCTCCCTGCTGATGGCCTGGGAAAGCAGTGAAGGATAGCCCAAATACGTGGGCCCCGGCACACTTGTGGGAGAACGGGAAGACTTCCCGGCTGCAGCCTGGCCCAGCCCTGGCTGTTGTGGCCATTTGGGGAGTGAATGAGCAGATGAAAGACTTCTTTCTGTCTCCCTCTCTCTGTAACTCTTCCTTTCAAATATAAACAACTAAATAGATACATTTTTTAAGAAAAGAAATTTTGGACCCGGCGTGATAACATAGCCCCACTTCCCGTCCAGCTCCCTGCTGGTGGCCTGGCAATGCAGTAGAGGACTGTCCAAAGCTTTGGAGTCCTGCACTTGTGTTGGAGACTGGGAGGGAGCTCCTGGCTCCTGGCTTCGGATTGGCTCAGCTCCATCCATTGGAGCCACTTGGGGAGTGATCCATTGGACGGAAATCTTCCTCTGTCTCTCCTCTTCTCTGTATATCTGCCTTTGCAATAATAAAAAAAAAGAATAAATCTTAAAAAAAAGAAGGAATTTTAACAGGAAGTGTAGGTGAGAGATATGTCCAGGCTAGAAGCAGCAGACCAGAGTAAGGTATTCTTTCCGGAAGGGGAATGAGAGCGTGAAGAGAAAATGCTCACTGTAGTTCCTGGTGGTTGGAGAGAGCTCTGCTGAGCTCACAGCCACGACTGGGGCTGTGACTGTGGCTGCATGGGAGCACAGGGTCACAGTGCATCGTGGTACACAATCTGCAGAGAAGATCAAACAAAACAGTCTGAATAGCAGTGAACTCACATGAATTGCCTTGAGCCAACAACCCTGCAGAATTACTTAGGGGGAAAAAGGCGGTGACATTCGGGAAGTGTCAGGGGTAGGAGAAGGCAGTTCCAGGGTTGTGGGGAGCCTGTGCGTGGTGGTTCCCATGTAAGTTGGTGGGACAGAGGAGATGAGATTGGTTTCAGTAAAATCAAGTGTACCTGTGGGTGCCCTTGGAGGGGAGCAGTTTGTGTGTGTGTGTGTAGGAGGGGTTAGTGTCATTGATAGGGCCCGTTCCCCGAGGAGCCTTGTTTTGTCTAAGTTAGACCCAGTCTCTAAGTCGGAAGGAAGGGATGTGGTTGGGAGGCAGGGGTGAGGTTTGGGGAGCGCGCAAGTGGCCGAGAAGAGGGAAAGGGAGGGAGGGAGGAGAAGGAAGGGCTTTAGGGCTTGGCAAGTTGGGTGCCAGAGAGGCCTGGTGGCCAGACTCTGGCATGGGCTAATGTTAATGGTTCTAATCTGAAACCAAGCTAAAAGAGGGAGTTTTGCCTGTTCTATGTGGGTCTAGGCAAAGTTCACGTTAGTAGACTGTTCATCCGGTCTACTTTTCCTGAAGGGGGCTGGGCAGGAGGCAATAGGGAATGTGGAAACGCCATGAGCTCTGCGCAAGGCGGACGCTGAGTGATCCAAGGGATGAATTCCTGTCTGTTATTTAAGATGGAAGGGAGGCGGGGAGTCCCAATCTTAGGGCAGCAACCCTGGGTAGATTAGGAATGGTGGAAGCACCTTCCTAGGGAAGGCCTCCCCACAAGCCACAGCGGCTGGGCCAGACTGATGGGCCAAGAGCTCCATCTGCGTCTCCCATGTGGAAGGCAGATGGCCGGGGTCTGGTGACTGGGCTGTCACCTGCTGCCTCTGTGGAACATCAGCAGGCTCTGGGAGGGGAGGCAGAGCCCCCAGGACTCAGACCTGTGCTCTCATCCCCACCTCTGGCGTGGCAGGTGGATTGATGTGCTGTGCCACAATACCATCCCCACACTGACCCTTCACCCAGTCCACAGCCCTGCCTCAGGTGCTGGCCTCTCACTTCACTTCCGGTCTTGAGGTCTTTGAGGCCAAGCAGCATGCCTTGGGAGGTGAGGTTGATATCACTCTTGTCTGTGGGAAGTTAGGACACTGCATCCCAAGAAGCAGGGTGTGGGAGATCATTCTTTAGAGTGAAAAAAATGGGTCACTCCTTCCAGCAGAAGTTGCAGGGAGACTTGGGATTCCTAGGTCTGTGCAGGGCTGGCCGCTGCACCTGCTGCTCCAGGCATGAGCCTTACAGAGGAAGCCCAAATCCAGGCAGAACTTTTAGTTATCCATCCAATAGGCAGAGTGCCAGGGAGAGAGAGATATCGAGGTCTTGTATTAGTTGGTATTACTTGCCAGTTGACCGCAGAGCCAGGCCAGGACCAGGCAGAAGCCAGGAGCCATGAATTCTGTCCATGTGGGTGGCAGGAACTCCAAGTTCCTAGGTCACCATTTGCTGTCTTTCAGGTCACATTAGCAGGAAGCTGGACTGGAAACAGAGCAGCTGGGACTCAAATTGGCACAGCAGTTTGGGAAGCTGGTCATGCATGCAGGGGCTTAGTGTGCTGTGCCTCAGCACCACTGCAGGCCTTTTCCTTTTAAAAGTTGGAAACTGAGGGCCCGAGAGGTCAGTAAGTCCCTTCATTGAGGGGAATGGCCTGTGAGGCTGTCGGTTTCATGAAGACATGTCTGTGCCTGTATGCTGAGAAGAGCAGTAAGTAGTGTGGATTCGTGTCTGAGGTCAGAGGTTCGTTCACCTGCTGGACGGCTTTTCCACGGGCCCCACTGGGACTGCCGTGGGAGGAGGCTTATCCGGAGGTGAGGGGAGAATAAAGGCTGAAGTCCTTGTGGCTTTTAGACGTTCCCCCTCCTTGGCAGTCTGAGTGTGTGGACATGAGCAGTCCCTAGCGAGGGCCCTGGGGCTGGTGAGGGGTCCAGAGCTGGTAAGGGGTCCTCTGGTCTTGTGCACATGTTGCTAGAGACACAGAAGGGACAAAATCTCAAAGAGGGGTCTCCCAGCAAACCTCTTCCAGCCCGACCCAGGCTGCCTATAGGAAGCTTTAAATGAAATTGGCCTTGGGGTTAGAATGCCTTGTGAGCCTCCAATCTCACCCCACCCTGGGAGGCAACAGGTGGTGGGGATGGCTCCAGCAGTCCCCTGCTGCTTGGCACCCACCTGGGAAATGTAACTGACTTCATGGCTTGGGCTTAGGCCCAGCCCAGTTCGGGCTGATCAGAGAGAACAGTCGGTGGGAGATCTTGCTGTCTCTGCCTCTGTTTCATGAACAGTTTTTTTTTTTTTTTTCTTTAAAATGAGTTGTACCTTGAAAGCAGCACTAATGTGATCAGAAGCTTCAGGAAGAGATGGCCACCTTTATAGTAGAATGAGAGGTGCTACCACCCGGGGACCCAATTTTATCTTCCTCCTAGTTAAATCAACATAATTCAAATGAAAATCTTGGGTTCCCAAACCCCACTTAACTTTGCATTTTGGTTTGTCGTCCCAGGCTGTAATCACAGATCCATTCAAGCTGGCAGAACAGTTGGCCGGTGTGAAGTCTGGCTGTGCCTCTACTGGAGGCTGCTGTGGCAAGCAGAAGAAATGCTAACCTGGACCACGCTGGCCGGGCCAGGAGACTTCCCCACGGTGGGCCGGAGGCTGAAGGAGCAGGCACACCTGTGAGCCACACCTGCTTTTCCATGTTGCACAAACATGGAAGAGGCAAAAGGGAGCCCTATGCTACATCACAGAAAAGAATAAGTGAATTATTTTTTAGAAAATAGTAGTTAAATAAAAGTACACAGCTAATCACCGGGATTGTCTGGAGGAATTCTGTATTGTGGTGCCATCTAGTGGCGTAAAGTGGAATTGAGCAGTTGTCTTGGACTAACCCAGGGGAAGGAAAGATCAGCCAGGGCGTGGGGGATCTCTTAGTGTCTCCTCCCACCCCATTCTGTCAGCCTTGCAGATAGATACATCTTAAAACAGTGGGCAAGGGTACTAGGAAGACATCTCTGATATGGCCGCGACTGGCCTCTTAGGGTCTTGTCCACGTTCCCTTACTGAACAAAGCTCCTGGCGACACCTGCTGATGGCGCCAAACACCTGCTGATGGCACCAGACACCTGCTGATGGCACCAGACATCAAGTACTGGCAGGTGAGCCCGTGTGGTAAGTGGATTTTACAGTCAAACTTTAAAAAAAAAAACTTTTTCCTTTTGCCTTTTTTTTTTGCCATGGAATAAGAAAAAAAACCGTGAAAATTAAGGCTTATTTCCCCCCTTCTCCTTAACGTTCTTAATGTTTCTGTTAGGAATTAAAACTTCACAGTACTTAGTCTAACCCCTTTCTAGAAGTGTGGCCGGGAAGAGAACTTACATGTGTACATCTCTCCACTATTTTTTCTTTCTCTCTCTCTCTCTCTCTTTTAAAAATATTTATTTATTTTTATTGGAAAAGCAGATTTACAGAGAGAAGGAGAAACAGAGAAAGATCTTCCGTCCACTGGTTCATTCCCCAAGTGACTGCAATGGCCAGAGCTGAGATGATCTGAAACTAGGAACCAGGAGCTTCTTCCGGGTCTCCCACACAGGTACAGGGTCCCAAGGCCTTGGGCCATCCTTGACTGCTTTCCCAGGCCACAAGCAGAGAGCTGGATGGGAAACAGGGCTGCCAGGATATGAACTGGTGTCTGTATGGATCCTGGCACCTGCAAGGTGAGGATTTAGCCATTAAGCCATCGTGCTGGGCCTGTCTTTCTCTGCTCTTAAAAAGGATCAGGGGCCCAGCGGCTTGGCCTAGCGGCTAAAGTCCTCGCCTTGAACGCGCCAGGATCCCATATGGGCACCGGTTCTAATCCCGGCAGCTCCTCTTCCCATCCAGCTCCCTGCTTGTGGCCTGGGAAAGCAGTTGAGGATGGCCCAATGCATTGGGACCCTGCACCCGTGTGGGAGACCTGGAAGAGGTTCCTGGTTCCCGGCATCGGATCGGTGCATCAGCCGTTGCGGCTCACTTGGGGAATGAATCATCGAACGGAAGATCTTCCTCTCTGTCTCTCCTCCTCTCTGTGTATATCTGACTTTGTAATAAAATAAATCTTTAAAAAAAAAAAGGATCAGAATCTCTCCCTGAGCCCAGTGACCACTTCCCCAGGCAGTCCCTCTGGTCTCTCCCTGAGCCCAGTGGCCACTTCCCCAGGCAGTCCCTCTGGCAGCCGTCACTCTGAGCCCAGTGGCCACTCACTGCTACCCTTGCGCTTCTATTACTCACTCCCACCGAAGTTCACCGCAGTGTGCTGGGGGTACAAGTTTCTCTCTCTCTTTTTTTTTTTTTAAGATTTATTTATTTTTATTGGAAAGGCAGATATACAGAGAGGAGGAGACAAAAAGAGGTTCTGTCTGATGATTCACTCCCCAAGTGACTTCTAAGGCCAGTCCGAAGCCCGGAGCCAGGAATTTCCTCCGGGCCTCCTACATGGGTGCAGGGTCCCCAAGGCTTTGGGCCATCTTCGACTGCTTTCCCAGGCCACAAGCAGGGAGCTGGATGGGAAGTGGAGCTGCCGGGGTTAGAACCGGCGCCCACATGGGATCCCGGGGCGTTCAAGGCGAGGACTTTAGCCGCTAGGCCACGCTGCCGGGCCCGCTCTCTCTTTTTTTTTAAAGATCTACTTATTTTTATTGCAACGTCATATATACAGAGAGGAGGATCTTCTGTCCATTGATTCACTCCCCAAGTGGCCACAGTGGCTGGAGCTGCGCAGATCCAAAGCCTGGACCCTGGAGCCTCTTCTGATCTATTTGGGTGCAGGGTCCCAAGGCTTTGGACCGTCCTTGACTGCTTTCCCAGGCCACAAGCAGAGAATTGGATGAGAAGCACGGCCGCTGGGATTAGAACCGGCTCCCATGTGGGATCCTGGCACGTTCAAGGCAAGGACTTTAGCCACTAGGCTACTGCGCCAGGCCCTCAAATAAATCTTAAAAAAAGAGAAACTTGGACTCCTTCTCTCTGTAAATCTGCCTTTCCAATGAAAACTTAAAATAAATCTTTTCTAAAAAAGATTTATTTTATTTGAAAGGCAGAGTTAGAGAGAAGGAAGGATAGATCTTCCACCTGCTGTTTAACTCCCCAAATGGCTTCTACAGGCAAAGCTGACCTATCTGAAGCCAGGACCCAGGAACTTCTTCCAGATGTCCACGTGGGTGCAGGGGCCCAAGCACATGCACCGTCTTCACGTGCTTTCCCAGGCACATGAGCTGGGAGCTGGATCCACTGTGGAGCAGACAGGACTCAAACTAATGCTCACATTGGAGGCCAGCATCATAGGTGGTGACTTAACTCGGTGGTCCACAGCACCAACATCCAGTGAATGTTTTGTGCTCAGTCTGCTGCTGCGTGAGTCTTGCTTGTTTCAGATGGGTGGCCCTGCCACTCACTCTCCTCAGAGGGACGTGCCAGTTTCCCTTCCAACCCCTGACCCACACCTTGGGAAGGCTGTGCGCAGTGAGAAGGTGAGAGGCAAGTCAGCATGGAGGGAGGAGGCTCTGCCCTAGTAGGACTCGGGTGCCTGAGGGGGTCCCCAGTGCCTCAGCTATGCTGTCAGAGCCAGGCGGGGCACAGGGATGTCCTGGTCATAGTTTAAGCCTGGCTGACTAGAGGTTTGCTAGCTCATTATCTCGGCCTGATGCCATGCACTGCCTTCGTGTCAGGGGCAACAGCAGGGCAGGAGGCAGAAAGCGGGTGTTCCTTCCTGGTAGGCCCAGCTCCGCAGCCGAGCTCATCATTTGCCTCCAGGAACGTGGGAGTGCACTTTGGGACCCAGTTTGCCACCTGCAGGTGGCGCAGCCCAACTGTGCAAATGCTGCAATCCCGTTATAATTTAGGGCTGAACTGATCACGCTACTCAGCTTTGTTTTAAAGTTTTTGAATTAGTTAAGTTTGTGAATCATGAGAGTTTACATATAACGTGTGAAATTCTGGCTTGGGGAAAAAATAGCATTGTTGGCAATGTTGGTTCTGCCATTTCTTATTTGTTAGAGACACGGAAAGCAAGCTAGAGACAGATGGGATTCTCCCACCTGCTGGTTCCTTCCCCAGATGCTTGCTGTAGCCGAGGCTGGACTGGGATGAGACCAGTATTGAGTTTCTTCCTGGTCTCCCATGAGGGCAGCAGAGACCCTAGCAGCTCAGTACTTGCCTGCTGCCTCCCACGGTGGGCATTAGTGGGAAGCTGAACTCAGGAGCACAACCTGGACTCGAACCCCTGGCACTCAGATCTGTGATCAGGTGTCCGTCAATGTTTCCAGCTATGCCAGACACCCACCTTGGGCCTGGTATTCCTGCGTAAGTGCATTGGGCCAGAGCTGATGCATGGCTTCCTCTTTGCCAATGTCCCTACCTGGTCAACTTCACTGACCCATTTCAGCTTCTGAATCTGGTGCAAAGCTTTGGAACCAGGCACCCACATGGAAGACTCAGAAGAAGCTCCTGGATTCAGATTGGCTCAGATGGCTGTTGTGGCCATTTGGGGAGTGAACCAGTGGATGGAAGATCTTTGTCTCTCATCTCTGTAGATTTGCGTTTCCAATAAAGGAAAGACAGAGAGCTCTGTTCACTTGTTCACTCCTCAATTGTATCAGCCAGGGCTGGGCCACCCTGAACCCAGGAGCCAGGAACTCCATCCAGGTCTCCCATGTGGATGGCAGGGACCGAGTTCCTGGACCGTCACCTCACTCTCATGCATGTTAGCAGGAAGCTGGACTGGAAGCAAATCTCAGTTACTAGGCACTTCAGTTAGTAGGTTGCAGGCGTCCTGAGCAGTGTCTTAACTCAGTGCACCACATGGTCCACTTGAGGCCTTTTCCGCCATTGCACAGATGGTGGCAATGGCTGCAGGCCCATGGCCAAAGCTGTGACTGGCCCATATTTAATTCATTACAAGCCTCACAGGGTTGCTCGTGGGAGGAGGCCAGAGTGCCATGCAGTGTATGGAAATCTGACCTATAGCTCAGAGTCTAATTGTGCGGGTAGGCGGCCTGGACTATTGACTGTGCCTGGAGTCAATGAGCGTCCATCACATCCTGGTTTTTAAGAATGCTAAATGAGCATTCCCCCTGGGAAGCAGGGGCCCAAATGTCACTCTGCCTAGTGCGAGGGGTTTGTACAGCACGTGCAGACCGACTGGTGCGGCCCTGGGGCTTAGTGGTTAATCTTTTATTAGCTGGCCCTATTTGCCCTTTTCAATTAGTCTTATTATTCCTTTCAACTGGATCTCTCGTAGGAAAAGCTGCAAGAGCGTGCAAGGAGTGTTCACTTTGGCTTTTCAGTAATGTAGCAAGAGCCCGTGACGCCCATGGTGATGTCTTAGGACCATGAGGAAACACCACCTTGTGCAGCCAGAGGGCAAAGCAGATAGGCCCAGTGCTTTATTCACGGCCATTAACTGCCTTCTGACCCCTCCCTCTCAAGGCCAAATTTTCTGATATTTTACAGAAGAGAAAACAGGCTGGGGGATATTGAGAAAATTTGCGTGGGAGAATTACCATGAGGTAAGCCATGGAAAAGAGACCATGGTGAGGTTTTTTTGGCTTCCTAGACCGTGGCATTACATATGAAAACAGTAATCCAGAAAGCAAGGAGTGGGATTCCTTTTAGGGTAGCGGGCCAGGGCAACAGGGATACGTGGGAACTGTGCTGAGTTGGGGTGGTTATCTGGGCTGTCACACAATCTTTACAGAAACTGCCCCAGTGGAAGCCTTAAGCAGGGTTAATTGTTAATAGTGCCTGTCACTTTCCAGAGCATACTGTTGGGGACAATGGGTGTTGGCCGCTTATTTGATGTCTCTGCAGGTGTTTATTTGTTATATGAACAGCACTTTTAAGAAGCTTATAGGAATGTATGCAGAAAGTTTGACCCAGGAGCAGGAGTCAGGCTAGTCTGGGATGTGTTGTATTTTTTGTAAGAACGTGAGCCCTGTGGTGGCCATGGTAGCAGGGGGCTGGGCAGCAGGTGGGCCTCCAGGGCAAAGGTTGGGCCATTCAGTCTTGGTTTTTTGGGGGCCCCTACGGCATGAGATACTCAACTTCACTTCTGTGTCCTACCTGTAGCTGGAAATATGGTATATCCCTTAGTCCTGCTTGCAAAGGTCAGAGCAAGATGAATTGACAAAGCCTGGTATGTGCTGTGGTGGGCCGCTGAAATCCTAACAGAGCTCAGACACTTGCTGCCTGGTGACACTGTAGCCATGGTGATGTCTCAGCACAACACGTCACCTCTGTGGAGATGCTGTTGCAAACAAACCTACCACACTGCCAGTGGGATGAGAATGCTGCAACCTCATGAATTATGTATAGCACATCATACTGGGTAATGATAAATGGCTGTGTCTTACTTACTAATGTATTCATTTACCGTACTTTTCATCGTTTTTTTTTTTTTTTTATTTTATTTGAAAGAGAACTGGACACTGCTCAAGTGTCCATGAGCCAGGAACTCAATCCGGGTCTCCCACATGGATAATGTACTCAGTACTTGAGCCATTGCCTGCTGCCTCCCAGGGTGTGCGTAGCAGGAAGCTCCCACTACAGCCTGGGCTGGCTTTTCCGGAACCACTCAGAATTGCACCCGGGACCAGGTCCTTCTTCCTCATTGGCCGAAATCATGACTCTCCTCCTATTGGAGCGTCATCTCCCATGCACCTGTCACTCTGCGAAGGTGGTTTTTACCTTTAGGATTTGGGATAGGCAGTGTGAACACACGGTTCCTGACATATAGACCATGGGAATGAAAGCATGGCCTGGACTGAGCTTTTGGGGTACAGTTATGAGGGTAACTGGGCTCGGACCTTTCCTAGCTTTCCTTGGAACCTTAGTCCAGGGCTGAGTTGGAGGCTGGCACTTGGACCTGGCAACCAGTCAGGTCATTCTAGAAGATTCTAGAAAAAAGCCACAGTTAGGTCTGGTGCAATGGCTCAAAGGCTAAATCTTCACCTTGTAAGCACTGGCATTCCATATGGGCACTGGTTCATGTCCTGGCTGATCCACTTCCTATCAAGCTCCCTGCTTATGGCTGAGAAAGCAGTGGAGGACGGTTCAAAGCCTTGGGACCCTGCACCCAAGCGGGAGACATGGAAGAAGCTCCTGGCTCCTGGTTTCAGATCTGTGGGCATTTGGGGGAGTGAACCAGTGGATGGAAGGATGGAAGAATTTTCTGGTTTTTTTTTTTTTTTATTGTATTGTTGTTGACAATCTTTACATAGTTAATTACAGTAAAAAAAAAGGTTCAGGGGGTATAGGGAAGTGGGTAATAGTATTATGTCCATATTGTTTCCATCATGTATCTGAGGTAAAGGGGGATATTGAGGGAGAAGCCCCACCCAGTTTCCCGCCCACCCCAAGTCCCGGATGTGGGGCATGTTCTGAGATCCTTGCTCAAGTGGTTTTAATAGTTCTCCAGTTATAAATCGCTGCCAGTTTCAACATATAGCTGAGGTGGTTGATTGACTTGTTCTGTCCTCTGTCTTTTCTTAGCTAGGGTTCTGAGTCCAACAGTTCGATTGGGGAGATCTCCAAAGAAACTTTGAGGTATTCCCAGACCAGATTCTTGTATGTTCAAGCACAGGGCCTGGCACAGTCCATCACCACGATCAGCTGGTGGTTTCAATTGCTGGGTTGGTTCTGTTTTCAGTACCAACTTGCACTGGAACCAATGGGTGTTGCAGTCCAGTCTGGTTCTGCCCAGCACATACTCAGCCCTTACATCAACCAGTGAGAGCTGCAGCCTAGTCGGGGCGACCCACAATAACCCCCACCAGGCCCGCCCCCTACCCTGGTTTGCCAGTATGTATAGCAGTCCAGTCTAGTCCAGTCTGTGGATGGAAGAACTTTCTCTGTCTCTTTCTGATTCTCAAATATAGTAGATTTTTTTTTTTCAGAAAAGGAGGAAACTTTACTAACAGCTCCATCAAAAAGTCATCTTTTTCTTTTACTTCCTGCCCCGGTAAAATATCCAGAAAATACTTAGAAAAAATGAAAAAAATGGGGATGCCCCAAACAAAAGGCCTGGAAAGTTCACTTGATCTGGTATACGGTATGACAGGTTTTAATTTCCTTTTTTTAAAAAAAAATTTTGGCAACTGTTAATGAAAACTTGTTATTTAAGCTCAAACAATATATGTATTCAATCCAATGGATTAATTGGATTGATTTGTTTCTGAGAAATCTCTCAGGGTAGATTTGATTGCAGGGCAACTTTGAGTAATACCAGCATTTTTCTATTTTTACTAAAAGACTTTGTGCATGGGGACTGGTGCTATGGCATAGCTGGTTAAGCTGCTAAGATGCCAGCATCCCTTACCACTACTGGTTCCAGTCAGGACTGCTTCATTTCTGATACAGCTCCTTTCCCTGCTAATGTCCCTGGGAAAGCAGTGGGAGATAACCCAAGTGCTAGGACCCTGCACTCACATGGGAGACCTGGATGAAGCTCCTGGCTCCTGGCTCCTGGCTCCTGGCTTGGGCCTGGCTCTGGTCTGGCCCAGCCTTGGCGGTTGTGGCCATTGGACGAGTGAACCAGTGAGTGGGAAATCTCTTTTTCTGTCTGTGTCCCTGTTACTCTGCTCTTTAAGGAAGGGAGGAGGAAGGAAGGAATCTCTTTTTTTTTTTTTTTTAAAGACTGTTCCTTGATGTGATAAAAATGCACCATTGGGGGGCTTGGTGGTGTGGCCTAGTGGCTAAGGTCCTCGCCTTGATCCCATATGGCCACTGGTTCTAATCCCGGCAGCGCCACTTCCTCTCTGTCTCTCCTCCTCTCAGTATATCTGACTTTGTAATGAAAATAAAATAAATCTTTTAAAAAAAATGCACCATTGGGGCAGACATTTGAACTAGTGGTTAAGCTGCCAATTAAACTGCCCATATGCCACATGAGAGTGCTTGGGTTCAACACCTGGTGCCAGGGCCAGGTGCTATGCTGCCATACCTGCGGCTCATAGTGGAGCTCCCGTTCAAGTTTGCATCTAGCTCCTTGCTAATGCCCCTGGGAAGGCAGCAGAAGGTGGCCCATAGACTTGTGGCCCTGTCACCATCTGAAAGACCTACAGGAAGTTCCTGGTTCCTGGCTTTCTTCTGCTTGAACCAGGGCTGCTGTGTTCATTTGCAGAATGAACGAGCAGATGGAAGATCACTGTCTCTCCCTCTGTTATTCTACATTTCAAATAATTAAAAACTAAAACAAAAGATAAAACCTTCTGGTCGGACCCTATGCTGCAAGGCAGCAGATGATGGATCAGGTACTTGGGTTTCTGCTACCAGGTGGGAGTCCTGGGTTGAGTTCCGGCTTCCGCTTTGGTATTAGCCTGTCCATGAGCCTGGGATGCATCAGGTAATGGGAGCTCCGTCTCAAGGTAAAAAGGTAAAAAGTGGCCACTGCTGGAACAGAAACTTAGGATGCTTTCATCCCATCCAAGTACTAACCAGGCCCGACCCTGCTTAGCTTCCGAGATCAGACGAGATCGGGTGCATTCAGGGTGGTATGGCCATAGGTTAGGATACTCTCCTACAGCTAGGCAGTTTGCAGAAAGATGAAAGCTGCTTCCTAAAGTCAGAGCTTTATGTGGAGAAGCAAAATGTGTTGAGGGCCATTCGGTGTTTTACTTGTAACCTTTAAGATCAACCTCTGGGAGACTTTTGGCTCTGTGTCCGGTACCTTCTCGAAGCCCTGAGCCTGCAGACTTGGCAGCTGATCTGTCCCAGGTGAAGACTCTGATAAAGTCACCTTTTTCCAGAATCCACTGGAGGATTCTGATGGGAGGGGTAGGCACGATATTTGCTAGGAGGTTCTTATTTTATCTAAATAAGTTGCTCAAGATCAAAGAGCCAAACAGGGATTAGCCATTGGCAGCAAACACTGAGCAGGCTTGGGCCTTTTGTGGATCTTCAGGGTGGGGGTGTTAAGGGGGGAGATATGATCAGAATTCAGGGTTTTGTTGGATCTTTTTCTTAAAGATTTATTTATTTTTATTACAAAGTCAGATATACAGAGACGAGGAGAGACAGAGAGGAAGATCTTCCGTACGATGATTCACTCCCCAAGTGACCGTAATGGCCAGTGCTGCGCCGATCCGAAGCCAGGAACCTCTTCCGGGTCTCCTACGCGGGTGCAGGGTCCCAAGGCTTTGGGCCGTCCTCAACTGCTTTCCCAGGCCACAAGCAGGGAACTGGATGGGAAGAGGAGCTGCCGGGATTAGAACTGGCGCCCATATGGGATCCCGGGGCGTTCAAGGTGAGGACTTTAGCTGCTAGGCCACGCTGCCGGGCCCTGGATCTTTTTCCTTTGAGATTTCTGAAGATGGCCCAAGAACCAGGTGTTTATTTTCTGTGTCCACAGCTGACAGGTGGGGAAGTCCCCAGAAAAAACCCGCACTGGCAGTGCCCCACCAAAGGTAGAGTAACTTCGGGAGCTAAAAACCTTTGAACTTGAAGGGAGATCCCTCTTGATAAAGAAACGGTGTTTGGCCAGAGGATTCCGATTGTTCCCTATGTCTCAGGTATACAAGAAGAATACAATAACCCAGGTGGTGGGAATCCCTGTGTGAATATCCACTTGGTTTATTTTATAAACTTTTTGGAGAGTTCTTCTGATGTTTACACTCCGCAGTCCAGATTTATTTTCTTTTTCTTTTCTTTTTTTTTTTTTTTTTTTAAGATTTATTTATTTTTGTTGGAAAGGCAGATCAGATTTATGGAAAGACAAAAAGATCTTCCATCCACTGGTTCACTCCCGAAATGGCTGTAGTGGCTGGAGCTGAGCTAATCCAAAGCCAGGAGCCAGGAGCTTCTTTTGGGTTTCCTTTGCAGATGCAAGGTCCCAAAGATTTTGCTATCCTCTATTGCCTTCCCAGGCCATAAGCAGAGAGCTAAATGGGAAGTGGATCAGCTGGGACTTGAACTGATGCCAGTATGGGATTCTAGAGCTTGCAAGGTGAGGATTTAGCCAAGGAACCATTGTGCTGGGCCCCATTCCTGGATTTCTAACTAGCTTTGAGATTGCTGAAGGCCATCCTTCTTGCTGCAACTCTTGCTCAGATGCTCAGCGGCATTGGGGATTTGCCAAGCTCCTCCGCCTCATCTCCACAGGAGCTCTTGTCTTCCCCCTCACCTTGCTTTAACTTACTTGTCTTCACCTGCATTATGAAGTTAAAAGAGTTCTATTTTTTTAAGATTTTTTTTTTTTATTGGAAAGGCAGATATACAGAAAGGAGGAGAGACAGAGAAAAGGATCTTCTGACCAATGCTTCACTCCCCAAGCAGCTGCAATGGCTGGAGCTGAGCCAACCTGAAACCAGGAGCCAGGAGCTTCCTCTAGGTTTCCCACGCGGGTGCAGGGTCCCAAAGCTTTGGGCCATCCTCGACTGCTTTCCCAGGCCACAGGCAGGGAGCTGGATGGGAAGTGGGGCCTCCAGGATTAGAACTGGCGCCCATATGGGATCGTGGCATGTTCAAGGCGAGGACTTTAGCCACTATACTATAGCGCCAGGCCCAAGAGTTCTATTTTTAATCAGGTGATTTGAAAGGTAATACCTACCCTAATGTTTGTCAGACACCTGCAGAAGATTCTAACTTTGGGGTGGGCATTGTGGTGTGGCAGGTCCAGCTGCAGCTGAGGATGTTTGCATTCCCTATTGGAGTCTCTGGTTCAAGGCCTGACACTGCTTCCCATTGAGCATCCTGCTGATGTGCCTGAGAGGTGGCACATCATGGCCTGAATACTTGGGTCCCTTCCACCCACATGGGAGACCCAGATGGAGTTCCAGGGTCTCGACTTCAGCCTGCCCCAGCCCTGAGTACTGTGTGTATTTCAAGAGTAAGCCAGTGGATGGAGGGTTCATTCTCTGTCTCTCTCCCTCACTCTTCCTCCCTCACCTCTACCTTCTTCACTTTAAAAAAAAAAATCTCAACGTTTGTTCTTGTAAAATACCATTCTTACAAAGATACCAAATCTGTGAATCAAGTTTTCTTCATCTGAACTTATTTTTCAAATATAGCATTATAAGAGAAGCAGTTCTAGAAAAATAATGTCTGGAAACTAGTACTGGGATATTATTTGAAATAATCTGAATAAAAAATCAGGAGTGGACATTTGGCCTCGTGGTTAATCCCTAGGTTTGAATACCTGCAAGTGTTACGGAGTACCTGGGTTCACGTCCCAACTCCATCTGCGGCTCCTGCTTTTCTGTGGCTCCTGCTTTTCTGCCTCCTGGGAGGCAGCAGGGGATGGCTTAAATAACTGGGTTTTGCCAACTTCAGGCTAGACCAGCTTTCAGCCATTGCAGGCATTTGGGAAATGAACCAGCAAGATGGGATCCCTGTCTGCCTCTTTGCATCCTAAATAGGGACATTTCTAGAATTCATTTTGTATCATTGTATAGATCTTATTTTGAATTTATACTCTTGTTTTGATCCCAGTGCTATAGCATGGAACAAAATAGAGCCCTTGCCCACAGGTAGCTTAAGGTGGCTGGAGCCGGAGAATGAGCCAGACAAAGAGTTTACGTAGTATATTAGCAAGTCATCTTTGTTTTCGAGAAAAAGCAGAGATGGAGCCCAGGGAGTATTTGCCAAAGTTTAGAATGAGGTGGCATTTGGTTTAGCCCTGTGTCCCCCACTCTGGGGTCTTGGGGTTTGATCCCCAGCTACCACTCCAGACTCCAGCTTTCTGCTCACGCAGCCCCGGGAAGCAGGGTTGAGGGCCCCAGAAGTTCATTTCCTGATGGACTCCTTACTCCCAGCCTCAGCCTGCCTGGATCCCAGCTATCAGCCACTGGTATTTACACAGGCCATTCAGATGTATAGCTAAAAAGTAAGATGAGGTGTCCTTCAAGCAGCCCTGAAAGAGGCCAGCTGTAAACAGCAGGGGGCAGCAAGTCACAGGCAGAGGAAATGCCCATCGTGGGCGCATGGTCCCTGGTGCGACTGAGGGGGCAGCGGGTCAGGATGCCCGAGCAGCAAGGGGAGGCCTCAGAACCTGTGGATTCTGCCGTTATGGGGAGCAAGCAGGGCGCTTCAAACAGGGTGATGTCAGGTTTCACTGGGAGGACAGGTGTCAGAGAAGAGGACTACGGGGGAGTGACTCAAACCTGAAGTTCTTCAGAAACGTCTGCTGTAGTTTACACCAAGGAAGGACAACGTGCTTGTGGAATTAAAAAAAAAAAAAAGGCAAGGAGTAAATTCATTTTAATTGGTGTTTCAGTTGAAGTACAAAGACAGCTCCAGCTGCAGGGGGTTTGGCAGCTCAGTTAGATTTGGTCAGTGTGCTTTAAAATGGGCCATGGAGACTGGGGGCTGGCTGGGCTGGGTTAGGCTGCAGTACCCACCAGCATGAGCTGGAACTGGGGGTAGACTGTGCCAGGCCAGGCTACAGAACCCGCCAGCAAATGCTGAGGTGAGGCGGGCCATGCCAGATTGGGCCGTGGTACCCACCAGCATACATGAGACGCTGGTAGGGGGTCAGTGTGGGGCTCCCTTGCTGGGCTACTGTCCCCACCGGTGAGGGTAAGAACTGGGACCCGGGCAGACCAGGCCCAGGCTGGGCAGGGCTACATAGCTGTTGGCCTGTCTGTGAACTGGATTGGGGGAGAGCCAGGCTAGGCTAACCAATTGTATCCACTGGTACATTCATGAGCCAGAGCAAGCGCAGGCTGGTTGGGTTTTGCCGCAGCATCAGCTGGCAAGTGCTGGGAATGGGGCAAATCCTGTTGAGCTAGACCACAGTCCCACCTGGTGAGTGCAAGATTCGGGACTGGGAGTGGGCCCACTAGGGAAATGGTGGGTATCTCTCTGATTGGCTGCAACTCTCATTGGTGAGCATAAGAACCAGGGCTGGGGGCGGGCTTGGCTAGATGGGCGGTGGCGCCATCCAGTATAAGTGTGTGCTGGATAGTGGGGTTGGTAGGGTTGAGCTAGCCTTGAACGCCCACTGATGTGTATGAGAGCTGAACGGGATGTGGGACAGACTGTATGCTTCACATACTGGCATGCACAGCAACCAGGGCTAGGGGGCAAGCCATGGAAGAGTTACTGAGGGGTCTCTCTGACCAGGCTGCAGCTCTGGCTAGTGTACATGAGGGCCAAGTGTGTGGTGAGCTGGGTTGGGCTAGGCTGCAGTATCCATTGGTTTGTGTAGGAGACGGGGCTGGAGAAAGAGCTGACCCAGCAATTGCAACTACCAGTGTGTGTGCATAGGCTGAAGTGGGTGCCAAGGCAGAGCTGGACTCCATATTGGTAAGCACACACTAGAGTCAGGTCTGGGATTACTTCAGATTAGGATTCTTTGGAGATTCCCCCAACTGAACCGCTGGACTTAGATCCAACTACAAGGAGAATTGCAGAATCTGTGGTCTGACTGTGGAGTGCATGTGTCAGAAATGGGCCTCCTCAGTGCCTTAGAGCAGTGGACAGCATGCCCAGATGCACAGGAGGAATATGGCAGTACACTGTGGCCTGCAGAGGATTCTGGTACCTTAGCAGAGGAAGGAGCACAGAACAAATCAGTCACCTATCCCAGCCATGCATTGACAACAAATATCTGAACAAATGGAGATGCTAAGGTGGACTGTGTTAGCCAATGGATCTTGGGAGAATTTCCTCATCTTTGGTGCAGTGAGACAGCATTTCAGAACTATCAAAACCACTTGAGCAGGATCCTTGGAGTATGCTGGGGACCCTGGGATGACATTGGGTGGCTGTTCCCTATGTCTGGATCCTGAGGTGGTTGGGCGGCTGGGTGTGGCTTTTCTCTCCCTTCTTCCCCCAGATACAGAAAGAAGAAAAAAAAAAATTGGAAACAATGATGTTGTCCACTTTCCCCTAATTTTCTACCCTCCCCAGCCTAATCAACGATGTAAATATAAAAAAAAGACCTAGGAGTTTATCCTGCTCGGGTGTCCGCATCCCCCATCATCAGGGTGCTTGGTTTGAGTCTCGGCCAGCTTCCTTTGAATGGGCCTCTGAGGCAGCACGTGCTGGCTGCTGGATAGAGTTCGCAGCTTTTGTCTGAGGCATGGCTCTGCCTTGGCCATGCCAGCAACTGAGGAGTGAATCAGCAGATGAAGGCTGTCTGCTTCTAAGAAAACAAAATCAAGACGAGCCTTTATGGGTCTTCTTAAAATGTCTGCCCCCTTTCCTTTCCCAAGTTGGCCAGGTGCCTCGGAAGAACCGCAGATTCTGAGCCCCTTCCGTTTGGTATTCTTGGATGGGATGCAGGGGATACGTACCACCGGAGCTTTCAGCACGATCATGTGGGGATTCTTAGGACCAAAAAGCTATGTGACACAAGCCCCTGCAGTGCCCCCAGATCTCAAGGCGGGCACATGCTTCCCTGCAAAGCCCTGCAGGGCGCCCACGCGGCCGGCAGGTGGCTCCCCGGGATCGCGAAGGGCGCTCTCCCCCTTAAAGAGGCCAGAGGTGCCAAGAGTGGGTCCGCGGGGTTGCCGGGCCCCTTGGCAGCTCCCCAGGAGACGTGAGCGGCTGGGGACACCGCTGAGGCCGTATCTTCTTTTCACACTTTGGGCATCCGAAGCCATTCCTGGCCAGCTTCTTGGGATGCCGGGAGTGAGGGGTGCCGTCCTTGCTGACCCCGCCCCCGCCACTCCGCATTTAGCGAGCACCGTGGAGCTGGCAAGGCTGTCCCGCGGGGCCTCGCAGCCCTCACGTAGCCGGACCCGGCTCTGGGGAGCCCACTCCCGAGCCCCCTCAAAGCCCGACCCTCGGACAGCTCCTCTTCGCGGGCAGCCGGGCGCGAGGCCCCGCCCCCATCCCAGCGGATCTCCTCTCTGATTGGCTCTCACGTCCCCGCTGGCCACGCCTTCTCCCCTCGCACATACACAAGAGTCACGCGCCTTTCTGTAGGAAACTTGGCGTGCTGAGGAGGACCGCAGCCCACAGCTCTCCGCCCACTCACCTTGCTATTGGCTCGCGGCGCTCCACGCGGCCACGCCCCCATTCCAGCCCCCTGGCTGTGAGGGCGGACGCCCGCTCGTGATTGGCTGACCGACCTGCCTGTCGCGGCAGCGGCCGGAGCTCTCCTCCCTCTCCCCTCCTCTCTCCCCGCCCTCTCCTCCCCTTCCCCCGCCCGACCCCAAGCCCGCGAGCCTCGGGGTTTTTCTCAGTTGGCCGCGGCCGAAGTCAGTGTCAGTCAGGGAAGGCGGGCTGATAAGCACTGGGGCGCCGCGACGCTCCACTGCAGTCTCGTCCCCCGGGGGGAGGCCGGTGCCTGCGCTCGCGCCGCCGGGTGGAAGGATGAGGCCGCAGCTGAAGCAGCCACCCTATGATTGGCTGTGGCGCTTGTGAACCCGAAGTAAAGATGGCGGGCGGGCAGGCAGCCGCCGCACTGCCCACTTGGAAGATGGCGGCGCGCCGCAGCCTCAGCGCCCGCGGCCGGGGGGTCCTGCAGGCGGCGGCGCGGCTACTGCCGCTGCTGCTGCTGAGCTGCTGCTGCGGCGCGGGTGGCTGCGCGGGGGCCGGCGAGAGCGAGGAGACGGTGATCATCGGGCTGCGGCTGGAGGACACGAACGACGTGTCGTTCATGGAAGGGGGGGCGCTGCGGGTGAGCGAGCGCACCCGGGTCAAGCTGCGGGTGTACGGGCAGAACATCAACAACGAGACGTGGTCCCGCATCGCCTTCACGGAGCACGAGCGGCAGCGCCACAGCCCGGGCGAGCGCGGGCTGGGCGGCCCTGCGCCGCCCGAGCCGGACAGCGGCCCCCAGCGCTGCGGCATCCGCACCTCGGACATCATCATCTTGCCCCACATCGTCCTCAACCGCCGCACGTCGGGCATCATCGAGATCGAGATCAAGCCACTGCGCAAGATGGAGAAGAGCAAGTCCTACTACCTGTGCACGTCGCTCTCCACGCCCGCGCTGGGCGCCGGCGGCCCGGGCTCGGCGGCCGGTGCCGTCGGGGGCAAAGGGGGCGCAGGGGTGGCCGGGCTGCCGCCGCCGCCCTGGGCCGAGACCACCTGGATATACCACGACGGCGAGGACACCAAGATGATCGTGGGCGAGGAGAAGAAGTTTCTGCTGCCTTTCTGGCTGCAGGTGATCTTCATCTCGCTGCTGCTCTGCCTGTCCGGCATGTTCAGCGGCCTCAACCTGGGGCTCATGGCGCTGGACCCCATGGAGCTTCGCATCGTGCAGAACTGTGGCACCGAGAAGGAGAAGAACTACGCAAAGCGCATCGAGCCCGTGCGCCGGCAGGGCAACTACCTGCTGTGCTCGCTGCTGCTGGGCAACGTGCTGGTCAACACCACGCTCACCATCCTGCTCGATGACATCGCCGGCTCCGGCCTGGTGGCTGTGGTGGTCTCCACCATCGGCATCGTTATCTTCGGCGAGATCGTTCCACAGGCCATCTGCTCCCGCCACGGCCTGGCCGTGGGCGCTAACACCATCTTCCTCACCAAGTTCTTCATGATGATGACCTTCCCCGCCTCCTACCCGGTCAGCAAGCTGCTGGACTGCGTGCTGGGCCAAGAGATCGGCACCGTGTACAACCGCGAAAAGCTGCTGGAGATGTTGCGTGTCACCGACCCGTACAACGACCTGGTGAAGGAGGAACTCAACATCATCCAGGGCGCGCTGGAGCTGCGCACCAAGACGGTGGAGGACGTGATGACCCCGCTGCGCGACTGCTTCATGATCACGGGCGAGGCCATCCTGGACTTCAACACCATGTCCGAGATCATGGAGAGCGGCTACACACGCATCCCCGTGTTCGAGGGCGAGCGCTCCAACATCGTGGACCTGCTCTTTGTCAAGGACCTGGCTTTCGTGGATCCGGACGACTGCACCCCGCTCAAGACCATCACCAAGTTTTATAACCATCCCTTGCACTTTGTGTTCAATGACACCAAACTGGATGCGATGCTGGAGGAGTTTAAGAAAGGTGGGAGACGCTGCTGGCTTTCCTTGGCTCGCTCTTTCCTTCTCTCCATCCTCCCCTCCCCCTTCCTTGAGGAGTCCTTTTTCTCACTCTCTCTTACTCTCTCCCCCACCCCCTTCATCGAACCCCCCAAGGCGAGTTGACCGGAATTTCTCCTTCCTCTCTTAATTGCAAAGTTGAAAGGGTAGCACGGACTTGGGGGGCGGGGAACGGATTGAACTTGGAAGCGCTTTTAAGCTCTTGAGAGCCGTGGCTAACGGTACCCCTAGGATCAAAAGGCAGCGCTTGTGCCTGGTTCTGTGCCTATCCACCCCCGCTGAGGCGGGGGCTCCAGGGTCCTCAGGCATCTGCTGCGTGCTGAGGAGGGGGTGGGAAGTGGAGGCTGGCTGATATTGACATGGACACCTCCTCACAGGTATCTAAAAATACTAAACCCTGCACAATCCTGTGCCTCCTGTAGGCTCCACACTGAGGTTTCCAAGGCTGCTAGTGCATTTTCCTGTATTCTTCCTGTTTAGGGTCTGGCACCCCAGGTGGATGGGTGGGGGTGGAGGCTTGGAAGAGTGTTTGCTGAGGTCTGCGCCTGAGGCCAAAGCCCTGCTGAGCCAAGGACTGCCACATGGAATCGTCCATTCATTCATTTTGGATGTGACTTGCCTTAGCTAGAGTGGAGGTTTCAGTAAAAACGAGGTTGGCTGGTTAATCTGGGACTTGGGCTGGCCCAAGGAAATGTAGTTAATCTTTTGTGAAGTTCTGTCTCCTGTAGCTTTCTTCCCTCTTGTTGACATTTACCTGAGAACTAAAATAGCCCAAGCCAAGTGTGGTTGGGGCAAAAAGCTGCGACCATGGACAGTTGCAGCGTCGTTCCCTAATCAGAATGATTTATTTGTCCCTTGATTCACTGACGTTTAAAAGTGTTTTTTTTTTTTTCCCCCCCCTTCCCGGCCACTTGACACATAAAATTATCATCTCTGCGTGTCTGGGGGTGTCTAACTGGGAGGACAAAGGTATGCGCATCTGGGGTGCCTGCATATCCTGTGATGTTTTGGGGTGTGAGTGTTTGTTTCATCCTGAGGTTCTTGAAAGTCACTAACCATTTGAAACCCACAGACCGGACAGGAGGCTGTGGATGCTAGTTTGTATTCCCTTCACCGACCTGGGTGTGTAACTTTTAGTGACCTCCACAGTCCTCAGAAGCAAACTTTCCTTCTTGAGGCAGACTCTTCCTCACCCACAGTGGTGTCTTTCCCCTCCCACGGCTGCGTGTGCCGGCTGTCAGCATCCTAGCTCCCAGGGTGTGAGGGTGTCCTAATTCCAGTTTGCTGGCTGAATGGTGTTCTCGCTAGAGGAGGAGCACTCGCAGTAATTTTCATATAAAGGGAGAGAGCAGAGTGTGCTCTGGTGCTGGACAATTTGCATGTAAAAGCTGAAGGAGATTCCTTGGGATTCTGAAACAGTGGCAGAATAGGCAGCATCTCTGAGTGACAGCGCTTCCTTTGGGGGCGTTGCTGCTTGGACACCTCCAGGTTGTTGATCAGGATACCTTACCAGTTTCTTCTGGGATTTGGCAGTAATATCTGCCATCTAGGGGATGGGGGTGGGGATAGGGGGGAAGAGAGATTGAGAAAAAGCCTCTAGAATTCTTATGACTGAATTTCCCAATGTTGATTCACAGAATTCACTGAGTGTTTTTTTTTTTTTTTTTTTACTTTTTGCACTTCTACTGGTGCCTTGACGGCATGAGTTTGTACACCTGCTGAAGGCATGTCTTCTGTATTTTTGCTTTTGAGAGTTTGTGCACCTCACAGCTCAGCAATCCTGCTGCCCCCACTATAAAGTTCAAATTTTGTCTTAATTCAAAATATGTGTTTTGCCTTTTGGCTTATTCCCATGAAGAACTTGTTTTCCTCCCCAAATCACCTGTTAGCATTTTTTGCAATGTATTAAATGACTGAATTACTGGTAGTGTTTTCCACTGAATTTTGTAAAAAGATTTTAATGCACAGGATTTTATTTTTGCCTTTAACTAGAATGAAGGACAGTATTTATTTAACAAGATAGTACAGGTTAAAGCCAGTAGCACTTTTGGAACAGTAGGCCAAGACTGTTGGCTGCAAATGGAAAATTCCAACCATGATTTTAAAAGGAGGCAGTGGGTGTGTGTTACTTAAACTATAGGAGTAATTGACTTTTCACAGCTTTTGATCTTTTTTGAATGATTTTCATCACCTCTAAGTTCTGTTGGTTCCTTTTTACATGTGAGTTAAACATTTCACCTGATCTCTTTTTTTCTCCTTCATTTTCTCAGTTATGATATAATGGTAGCAGCCCCCCACCCTCCATTGTTTTTCTGTATTGCGTAACTATGAATAGAATGATTATGAGACATCTTCTTCCTACCTTTCCTTCCATCCTAACAAGTGTGTTTCCATAAAACAAAAGCAGAGCAAACACCCTGCACAGTACCAACTGTAATTCCTCCGCCCTGCTTACAGCATCCATCTAGAAGGCACTGAAAATTGCCTTCCCTATTGAAGAATGCCTGTCTGGGTACCTTTGCTGCTGCTTGCTCTACAGAATCAGTCTGGGTTATTCCTCACCCAGGAGGAGATGCTAGAAGGTGCTGAATTGTGGAAGTAGAAGCTATCTTGTTATGCCTGTGTGTAAATGTCTTCTTCTGGTTATTGGGATTTTTTTTTTCCCCTTGGCTTGGCTACCAGGAATCTCTTAGCTCTCCTTGAGTTTAGAGGATGGTAGTTATGCTCATTTTAAGGTTGATGATGATAAGGGTGAAACGAGTTATCCTTACTTACCTGTTCACTCCGTGCCCCACACAGGACAGGGTGCTTTCTGTGAGCCCCTTCCAGCTCATCATTGCTGAATGAAGCCGTAACTCCATGTCACACGTGAGAAAACTGATCCCGGGGTAACTGACCTGTGTGGGACTGCATGGGTATTTGCTGACGTGGGAGTTTAACTGTGTGCGCCTAGAACTTGCTGTTAGCCACTCTGCAAGGTTGGACTCCCTAATTCTGATTTTAGCATTTCAGTCTTACCAGAGTGTGAGGTTTGGGCCCGCTGCCCAAGCAGTGCCGTTGGGTGCTAGACTCAGAAATGTGTTTGAACGTATGGATGTGGCCTTAACCCCAGTGCTTCTGTGATATTGTGCATAATAAATGGGGTCTCCATTTTTTTGCCATTGGAACAAATCAGTTTCGAGGCTAGTGTAATTCTAAAACCAAAGGATTCTGTTGATAGTATTTACGCTTTAAAGATCGAGATTCGTTTTGTGTTTTATACTAACATTGCACAGTGCTAATGTGCTACTTCAACGCACCTGGTTTTCTAATATCTAAATTATGCAATAATGTTTCACTGTTGGTTTCTTATCTGTATCTGTGGCAGATTTCCCGCGGTACCTTGTCATGCTCCGCGTTATGTTTTCATCTTGGCTTGATTTTTTTTTTTAGCCACTAATTGCTTGCTAATGAGCATCCTTGCCCTCTGTCTCTTTCCATGTGGTACACTAGTCTGTCTGTATTCTCGGTTTTGTGGTTGGTTCTGCAGCTAAATAAGAGTAAATTCAGAGAATTTTCAGGAAAATGATCTAAAGTGAAGAAGTAACATAGGGGGAGGAACAGCTTCGTTAGAGACTGCAGCCTGTGTGTGGAGAGCACACTCAAGCCTTTCCCTTGACCTGACTTCACCTTCCGAAGGGGAGTGCAAGTGGTCTACACCGAGGCGGAGCTGAAGAATTAGTAACCAGTTGTTGTTTCATTGCTTTCTCTCGGCTTTCTAACAGTTCCATTCCAGCACCGAAGAGTACACTTTGTGAAGCTGCTAGGGACTGAGTCAAGGTCTTTTTTTTTTTTTTTTAAGATGTATTTTATTTTTATTAGAAAGATATACGGAGAGGAGGAGAGACAGAAAGGAAGATCTCTGTCTGCTGGTTCACTCCCCAAGTGGCGGCAATGGCTGGAGCTAAGCCAATTGAAGCCAGGAGCCCAGAGCCTCTTGCAGGTCTCCCACACAGGTGCAGGGTCCCAAGGTTTTGGGCCATCCTTGACTGCCACCGGGATTAGAACCAGCACCCGTATGGGATCCCGGTGTGCTCAAGGCAAGGACTTTAGCCGCTAGGCCACCATGCTGCGCCCGTCAAGTTGTTTTCTAGCTTTTGCTTAGCTAGGAACAGGCGAGATCACCAGATAAGGTGGTTCCGAAAGAAGGGATAAAAGCATGGTGTGGTCTTGAAACATTAGGTGTAAAACTCTGTTTGCAGGTCTCTGCATATTAACATGCTGAGAGTTTAATGTTTTGTTTATGAATTTTTTTTTATTTGAAAGACAGCATTACAGAGAAAGGGTTAGAAAGAGACTCTGATGTAAGGCAACCTTCATGCAAAACACAAGATCAATAGATACGTAGGTAAATATGTATATCCGTGTATTCATCTGGAGGAGCTGTATTATGGAGACTAGCATACTGAGAAGTGAAGATACATCGCAGTATGCGTCTCTACGCCCAAATAAAAGATGGACTCCCAATGAAACTGTTAAATAGTTCTTGGGAATAGGACGCTGGACTTTCTACCATTGTCTATACCTACAATGTCATGATACACTTAAATAGAATTGATGGGCTTATGACTGTTGCTGAAGAACTATACAATTGCAATGATATGGGGGAAAACAGTGGGGGGGGGATGGGGAGGTGGAAGGGGAAATTCCTGAACCTACAGAACTGTATTATGAAAAATAAATATTTAAAAGAAAAAATGAAGAAGAAGAGAAGAGAGATCTTCCATCTGCTGGTTTATTCCCAAAATGGCCACAAAAGCCAGACCTGAGCCAGGTCAAAGCCAAGAGCCAGGAACTCCGTCTGGATTTTCCACATTGATGGCAGGACCTCAAGTGCTTGGGCCATCTTCCATTGCTCTTCTCAGGCCATTAGTAGGAAGCTGGTTTGGAAGTGGAGTAGCTGGGATATAAATAGGTTCTGGCATAGGATGCTGGTATTGCAGGTAGGTGGCAGCTTTACCAGCTATACCCCAGTGCCAGTCCTTGAGAGTTGAAGAACTTTTTTTCCTCCCCTGTCCAAATTAAGTTTTCCGCTTGCTTGGAATCTAGGTTTATTATTGCTATTGGTGTGTAAGAATGGTGTTCCAGAGAGTGAAGAGCATTGTTTTTATGATCTATATTTATCCTTATACATTAACACATATCAGATCAATACAATTTTCTGTATTCTTAGAACATTGTTACGGAATGTCCAGAGCACACAGACTCAGGGCTGGAAGACTGGAGAGTCATCTAGTCAGTGTTTGCCAAATTTTTCAGGTGGTAACTTACTTGGATCACTAAGAGTGAGGGTAAGGCCTCCCTCAGGGGCCTTCTGAACCTGAAGACTGGGAGAGGAGTCTCAGGGGACAGGGTCTTGGACTTCCTGCTGTCAACAGGTACCCTCCTGGAATTCTTAACATTAGGTGGGTCTCAGAAACAGTGATCTAGTGACCCTCTTGAAAAGGAAGGTAAACTCTAAGAAAGGAGACATACTCCCTCAGTGCTTCCTGCCTGCTTAGGGGCATCAGCTGAGTGGAACCCATTCCCTGACTTCTTCTTTTTAGAAATTCTTTATTTTTATTGGAATATCAGATTTACAGAGAGAAGAGGAGACAGAGAGAAAGATCTCTGTCCACTGGTTCACTCCCCAAGTGACCACAATGGCCAGAGCTGAGCCAATCCAAAGCCAGGAGCCAGGAGCTTCTTCTGGGTCTCCCCCATGGGTGCAGGGTCCCAAGGCTTTGGACTGTGCTCTACTGCTTTCCCAAGCCACAAACTGGGAGTTGGAAGGGGAGTGGAGCAGTCAAGACATTGACCAGTGGATGCAAGGTGAGGATTTAGTCTCTAGCTCCCATGCCAGGCCTCCAAAGCCTGGCTTCCAGTATGCACTTTCTTCCACTCCAGGAGGCTGGTTTCTTGTTCCCAAGTTATTCAAAGTTAAAGGTAGGTGTATAACTGAAAAGAATAATGATCAGATTTGCCAATGGTTTTTATTTATCTTGCCCTCCCGCTCCAGTGGCTGTTGATGTAAAAGGCAAAATGACGGAGAGGCACAGAGAGGTGGAGATCCCATCTGCTCACTTACTCCTCTAATGCCTGCATCAGCCAGGGCTGGGCCCGTTCACAGGCAGCAGCCAGGGACTCCAGTGGGCTCTCCCATGGAAATGGCAAGAACCCTAGTCCTTGACCCACCATCCACTGCTTCTCAGGGTTCATATGAGCCGATAGCTGGATTGGAAGCAGCGGCATATGTTGATCTGAGGCATTCTGAAATGGGATATACGTGTTCAAAGCAGAGGCTTGACCCACTGCACCACGCCTTCTGCCATGTTTTGTGATTTTGATGTCAATATTTTAGATATTGTCGATTCACAACTATCTGACAGGCATTTTTATTGCATGGAAAACAAATCTGAGCATGGAAGCTTATTTTATGATTCATTTGAACTTGGTTTGATTGAGGTTTTGTTTGTTTTCTGTTATGGTTAAACTAGGAGGCGTGAAGCCTCAGGTGGTGAAGTGTTTCATGATTTAGCTGGTTTTGCATATCCCATTGTGACATGTGTTTCTATTGGTTGTTCCTCCTCTGAGGGTAGTGAGAATTGGACTGGGGACCATAGGGGTGAACCTTCCTTGGCTGTTTTCTTTCTGTTCGTTGTTCAGATCTATAACATTTCCTTTGGAAAGTTCATCAAAGCCTTTAATGCCCGTGTCCCATTCTTGCATCTCTGTGTACTTCCTCATACTCTAGGATTCTTGCTTATTTTCTTGCAAGGGAGAATGACAAAGAGGTCTCACGTCCTCTGGTTCACTCCCTAGATGGCCAGAATGACGGGTATTGGGCCAGGCTGAAGCCAGGAGCTGGGAATTCCATTCCCGTCTCTCACGTGGGTGGCAGGGGCTCAAGTGCCTGGCCCATTTCCCACTGCTTTTCTTGGCACATTAGCAGGGAGCTGGAGCAGAGCAGGGCAGTGATATGGGAGATGCTGTTACTGCGAATGGCTGCTTAACCCAATGTCCCTCAGCGCTTGCCCCATGTTTGTTTGTTTGTTTGCTTTTGTCTTTGTTTTGTTTTTAACAATCTAAGCTAAATTCTGAGAGTCATGCTTGATTATCAGGCTGTTGTGTTGATAGTGTCACTGAAGCCTAGGTGCCAAGCTTTAGGTTGGGACAGACCGTAGCTGAGCACCAGCCCTGGCTGAGCAGGATCTGGATTAAACAGGCAAAGACCTTGTTCTTGTTTTTTGGGGTTTATATACCACCTGCCTCCTCCCTCAAAGTGGCCTCACAATTATCCTGGAACATTCTGAACTATTGTCAGAGGCTCGTTAATTTTAATTATTAGCACACCTAAGCACAGTTAAAAATATCATAAACTAGGACAACCCCCAAAACTGAGCCAAATGCTGTTGAACCTCTTGAACTGTTATTATTTTTTTTAATTGGAAAGTCAGGGCCTGGGGTGGTAGACTAGTGGCTAAAGTCTTCTGACTTTCCAATAAAAATAAATAAATCTTTAGGGCCCAGCGCAGTAGCCTAGCAGCTGAAGTCATTACCTTGCGTGTGCTGGGATCCCATATGGGTGCCGGTTTGTGTCCTGGCTGCCCCGCTTGCCGTCCAGCTCCCTGCTTGTGGCCTGGGAAAGCTGTTGAGGACGGCCCAATGCCTTGGGACCTTGCACCCACGTTGGAGACCTGGAAGAGGCTTCTGGCTTTGACTTCGGATTGGCTTAGCTCCGGCTGTTGCAACTGCTTGGGGAATGAATCACTGAGCGGAAGATCTTCCTCTTGTCTCTTCTCTCTGTAAATCTGACTTTCCTATAAAAAGAAATAAGAAAATTTAATAAATCTTAAATAAATCTTTTAAAAATAAATTAGAAAGTCAAATTTTTACAGAGAGAGGAAGAGAGACATAGAGAAAGAGCTTCCACTCCCTGGTTCACTCCCCAAGTGGCTGCAACAGTTGAAGCTGTGCCATTGCAAAGCCAGGAGCCAGGAACTTCCTCCAGGTCTCCCACGCCAGTGGAGGGTCCCAAGGCTTTGGGCCGTCCTCGCCTGCTTTCCCAGGCCACAAGCAGGGAGCTGGATGGGAAGTGGAACTGCTGGAAGACAAACCAGCACTCACATGGGATCCTGGCAGCACATGTAATGCGAGGACTTTAACCACTAGGGTACCGTGCCAGGCCTGAACTCCTTAAACATTTAAGAACAAACCTCTGGGGCTCGGCAGCGTGGCCTAGTGGCTAAGGTCCTCGCCTTGATCCCATATGGCTGCTGGTTCTAATCCCGGCAGCTCCACTTCCTCTCTATCTCTCCTCCTCTCAGTATATCTGACTTTGTAATAAAAATAAAATAAATCTTTAAAAAAAAAACAAAAAAACAAACCTCTGGAATCTATGTAGGTGTTTACTGTAGTTAGGTATGAAGTGGATTATGCAGTGTTTTCAGAAAGTTCCTGGAGTGACATTGGTGTGTGTCATGGATTATTTACTTGCTACTGAATACTGGGATTGTTTCAGCATTTTGACTGTTACAAATAGTGGTGCAGAGATCATTCCTGCACACACACAGAGAAGTTCGTGAAAAAAATGGAGTTAAAGATAAATTTAGTTTGATATACAAATTTTTAGAAAACCCACACCTAGTGTTTTTATAATGTATATTTCCCATGAAAATTTTACATATTCACATATTCCTACAGAACCCTTTTCTTTTAACATGTATGTATATCATAAAGAAAAGAGAAAATAAAGAAGAGAGTGAGACAGGGACAGACAGAGCATAAAATCTTATCTCCTAATTTTTTCCTGAGTGTTTGCACCTGCCGGGCCTGGACTGGGACCCGGAATTCAATCCAGGTCATCGAGTTGGGTGGCAGGGACCTACCTGCTTGAGCTGTTGCTGTTGCCTCTAGGAACTGGATTGGAGCCTGAGATTGTAATTCAGGCTCTCCAGTATGGTAGTGGGCATCCCTAGTGCCTGTCCCATCCCTCTTTTATTGTGACTGAATTCTGGGCTTTGCAATTTTTCTGTTATCTGCTTTTACTTAACATGGTAGCCACACACACAGACACACACACACACACACATGCACATATGTATTTTTAAGGCACACAGAAGAATTTATTTTATGTTTTATCTTCTTTAGGGCAAAAATACTGAATTTTAAAATAATTCTTCATTGTTTTTAACCCTAGGTGACTGGAAAAGACAACAAAGTCTAAAAGAAATAGAGCAAATATTCATGAATTTTGAAAGCCCTTGAATAAGCAGTATTAAACCTGAAGGAAGATCTTAAATTACTCTGGTAAAATATCTTAACATTGATGACATCATGAGTGTAAAAAGTGGTACTACCTAGTGTAGCAGGTTTGCGTATAGCTGTGTGAATTTGTAATATTTTTAGAAGGCAGCAAGGAGTCATAGAAATGTCCTTTTAGGCTGAGTCATTTTTTCCCTGGAAATCTTAATACAGTGAATCAAAAGAAGGAAAAAAAACTGTGTTAGCCTTTTGTATTGCATATATATTGCAGCATTATCTGTAAATAGTGACAAATTGGAAATAAATAGCTAACAGTTTCAGGCAGGGCATAGAGGGGAAAGAGTTAAGAAAATTGCAGATGATGTCTAGAGTAGGTAAAGCTACCTCCTGGGCACCGCTGCCGTGCTTCCCATCAGTTCCCTGCTAACGAGCCTGGGAAAGCAGCGTAAGATGAGTCCTGGGGTCCTGTACCCACGTGGGCGGCCTGGAGGGGTTCCTGGCTCTTGGCGGCAGACAGGCCCAGCTCTGGCTGTTGGGGAGTGAACCGGCAGATAAGCCATCTCTAGCTGTCAATCTCTCTAGAAATTCTACCTTTCAAATGAATCTTAAAAAAAGTTGTAGACATCACTAATAGCACTGAATGCTAATTTTGAAGACTATAGATATAAAAGTTTATACTGGCTGTTGGCACAAGTCACAGATGCATAGCAGTGTGCGAGGGTACAGGTTGGAGGGAACATGGGAAAAGTGAAAACAGCTGATGTGTTAGTGCAGTGTGGCCATAGCTGGTCTTTGCCAGAGTGCCTTTCTCACCTTTGGAGAGCGAGATACCTGGAAAAACGTCCCATCTGCTAATAACATTAGCATCTTGATGGGAAAATTTGGGCAAACTAAACCTTTACTCATATTAAGGCGCTTGTATCATTCTGCTTATCTTGAAATGAGATGTTTGTTTTTGAATTTTAAAAATTGAGATATAGCATGATAGCCTAGTGTCAAAATCCTTGCCTTGCATCCACTGGGGTCCCATATGGGCACTGGTTCATATCCTGGCTGCTCCACTTCCCTTCCAGTTGCCAGCTTGTGGCTGGGAAAGCAATAGAGGACAGTCCAAAGCCTTGGGACCCTGCACTGGCGTGGGAAACCTGGAGGAAGCTCCTGGCTCCTGGCTTTGGATTGGCTCAGCTGCAGCCTTTGCGGCCACTTGGAAAGTGAACCAGTGGGCAGAAGATCCTTCTGTCTCCTCTTCTCTCTATATACCTGCCAATAAAAATAATATTGATAATAAAATAAATCTGTAAAAAATTTTTGAGATATTATTCCCGTGCCTCAGGTGCATCTTGTACAATGTTCCATGTAGTTTTTTTTCTGTAGTATGTTGTATAACCATTACTTCTGTCTGCTTCAGAACATTTTCATCACCATAAAAAGAAAATCAGTTACTGATTAACAATCCCTGGCAACCATTAATCTCCTTTCTCCCTCTATGGATTAGCCTATTCTGGACATTTCATCTAAGTGTGTACAGAATAGAAAGGAACATGGAAAAAGTGAAAACAGCTGAAATGCAGTGTGGCCTTTGTGACTGGCATGCTTTCAAAGTCCATCCCCACTGAAGCGTGCATTGGTGTTTCATTCTTTTTTATGGCTACATAATGTTCCCATTTATAGATACACCATGTTTATTTCTTCATGACGTTTGGCAGTTTCTTAAACTTTTAACAATAGAGTTAGGGGGCCCGGCGGTGTGACCTAGCGGCTAAAGTCCTCACCTTGAATGCCCAGGGATCCCATATGGGCGCCGGTTCTAATCCCGGCAGCTCCACTTCCCATCCAGCTCCCTGCTTGTGGCCTGGGAAAGCAGTCGAGGACGACCCAATGCATTGGGACACTGCACCTGCGTGGGAGACCCGGAAGAGGTTCCAGGTTCCCGGCATCGGATTGGCGCGCATCGGCCCGTTGTGGCTCACTTGGGGATTGAATCATCGGATCGAAGATCTTCCTCTCTGTCTCTCCTCCTCTGTATATCTGACTTTGTAATAAAAATAAAATCTTAAAAAAAAAAAAACAATAGAGTAGGACATAAGCCAGCAATTCTACTGCCATGTACATACCCAAGAAAACTAAAACTGTGTGTTCACACAAAAACTTGTCTTGACATGGTTATCAGAAACTAACTAGCCATAATCGCATAGCTGTGTGAGGGTATATTTTTGGACTGTAAATTCTTTTTTTTTAAAAAAGATTTATTTATTTTTGTTACGAAGTCAGATACACAGAGAGGAGGAGAGACAGAGAGGAAGATCTTCCATCCTGTGATTCACTCCCCAAGTGAGCGCAGCGGCCAGAGCAACGCTAATCCAAAGCCAGGAGCCTGAAACCTCCTCCAGGTCTCCCATATGGGTGCAGGGTCCCAAGGCATTGGGCTGTCCTCAACTGCTTTCCCAGGCCACAAGCAGGGAGCTGGATGGGAAGTGGAGCTGCCGGGATTAGAACCGGCGCCCAGATGGGATCCTGGTGCATTCAAGGCGAGGAATTTAGCCGCTAGGCCACCGTGCCAGGCCCTGCTTGCCCATTTCTACACAAAAGGCAGTTGGACTTTTTGATAGTTACTGCGTTGAATATTAGATCAGTTTGGGCAAAGCATTCATTTGATGCTATTATAATTATAAATTATAAGTTTTGGTGATTCCATTTGCAGAGTGTTTGTTACTAGTTTATGGAAATACAAGTGATTTTTATGTAGTGATGTTATATCCTGTATCCTTGCTGAATTTGATTATTAGGTAACAAAGGATACTTCAGTGAGAAAAATGTCTTTTTAAAAAAGATTTATTTTATTTTTTGTTGGAAAATCAGATATACAGAGAGTAGGAAAGACAGAGAGGAAGATCTTCTGTCTGTCGGCTGGTTCACTCCCCAAGCGGCATCAATGGCAGGAGCTGCACTGATCTGAGGCCTGGAGCCTGGAGCCTCTTCCAGACTCTCATGCAGGTGCAGTATCCCAAGGCTTTGGGCCATCCTCGACTGCTTTCCCAGGCCACAAGCAGGGAGCTAGATGGGAAGCGGGGCCGCCAGGATTAGAACCGGCGCCCATATGGGATTCTGGTGCGTGCAAGGTGAGGACTTTAGCCACTAGGCTATCATGCTGGGCCTGAGAAAAATGTTGGGGTTATCTGAGAGGTATTTGATTGTAGTGGATTTTTGCTTTATAAAAACTGGTGGCATTTTTACTTGTTACATTCATATGTAGAGTGAAGGACCTTTAATTGATTACTGACACTGTCCCTCTTTAGGAAATTTGGGGGAAAAATTAAGTTTTCTCCCCAGATTAGATATGGGAGAAGAGGGAATCCATAAAATGTGTTAGTCAAGAAAAAAAAAAATAGGGCTGGCTGGAGTTTGGCAGTCTGATATGCTTCTAGTTAACATTTAGCGTGACTTTGCCTGTGTTTGGGGATTGGAAAGAACTGAGTACCAAGAAGACTGTGGCCATGTCGTATCCAGATGGGTGCTGTGGCATCTGTCCTCCCCAGGCCTTGCCGTGTTTTTTTTTTTTTTTTTTTTTTTAGGGTTTCTTTGTAGAGGCTAGTCCATCTGTATTTCATTTTTGTCATCAGCAGGATGATCTTCTGAGATTCTGGCTTCCAGGTAACTAGAATTCACGTAGTAGAAGGTTTTTTTTTTTTCTTAATTGTTTTCTTTTTTTGGCGCTGTGGGGATGGGAGCTGGTAATCTGAGAGGGAGAATGTTTTTCCATACCAACAGAGACAGACTGAGGGCGTCATCTGATGCGAAGTCTCAGTTTTTCCATCTGCAATCATAAAAACAACGTGCTGACTCAACCTGGAGCGTGGACAGCATGGCATCTGTCCTGGGAATCACGCACGAGATGGAGATATGTGAGCAGCTTTTGAAAGGTAAAGTTCAAACTAAAAAGACCGGAGCGGAACGATCTGCTCTCTCGTCTCCAGCCACCAGCGTACTGCCTTCAGGTTTGGCAGAAGTCAGTTCATCTCTAGAGTTGATTGGTGGGCAGGGAGGCAGCCCGGACTTTTCGTTCATTTTGCATTTCACGCTGCGTCATCAGCATGACCTCTGAGGATCAGGTAACCATGAAAGGCAAGATGAAAATTCCCTGCTCTGTTTTTTTCCCCCCGTCCTCTATACAGTGGGGGAAGAGGAGTTGGATTGGAATGGAGGATGAGATTCTCCAGGAACCAAGTCGATTAGATAAAACATTGTTTTAATCAGTATTGTGTAGATGACCTCCTGTGTATGTTTATTTTACATTTCCATTTGCTTGTTCAAATGATATATATATTATATAACATACAGTGTATAAACACATATACATTACATAAACACATTGGACCATTCTCTGCTGTTTTCCCAGGTCATAAATAGGGAGCTGGATGGGAAGGGAGGCATCCAGGACGTGAACTGGCACCAATAGGGGATGCTTGTGCTTGAAATTGGAGGATTAGCATGTTAAACTATGGTGCTGGCCCCTACTGCATTTGTTTGAAAGACAGAATGTCAGAGTTAGGAGAGACAAAGATAATAAGCAAGAAAGCAAGTGAGAGAGAAATCTTCAATCCATGCTGGTTCACTCCCCAAATGGGCACAATGGCTGCTATTGGAACTCCGTCTGTGTGTCCCATGTGTGTAGCAGCAGAGGCCCAAGCACTGAAGCCATTTTCTGCTGAGTTCCTTTGGGCATCAACAAGGAGCTGGATCATGAACTCCTACCCAGATTGGATGCTGTGACACAACACTAGTGCCTGCTGAAGTTTATTAACTAGTACTTGCAGTTTGTTGACTTTTTTGGAAAAAGTCAAATTATGAGCTTAAAAAAAAAGATTTATTTGCTTTCATTGGAAAGACAAATTTGCAAAAAGAAGGAGACACAGAAAGATCTTCCATCCACTGGTTCATTTACCAAATGAGTGCAACAGCTGGAGCTGAGCTGATCTGAAGCCAGGAGCCAGAAACTTCCTCTAGGTATCTCTCACTTGAGTGCAGAGTCCAAGGCATTGGGCCATCCTCCACTGCTTTCCCAGGCCTCGAGCAGGTAGCTGGATGGGAAGTGGAGCAGCTGGGACATTAGCCAGTGCCCATTTGGGATCCCCATGTTTAGGGGTGGAGGATTAGCCAGTTGAGCCATTGCGCCAGCCCCCAAGTTGTATTTTAGAAGAGATATATGTAATAGGCAGAGTTACAAAGGGAGAGGAGAGACAGATCTTTCATTTGCTAGTTCACTCCCCTAAATGGCTGCAATGACTAGGACTGAGCCACGCCAAAGCTAGGAACTAGGAGCTTCCTCTAGGTCTCCCATGTGGGTGCAGGGGCCCAAGGACTTAGGCCATCTTCTGCTGCTTTCCAAGGTGCATTAGCAGGGTGCTGGATTGGAAATGGAGCAGCTGGGAACTGAACCCGTGCTCACATGGGATGCTGGCACTTCAGGACAATGCTTTACTTTTTAGGCCCATAGCACCAGCCCCTAAACATAAGCTTTTATTATAAACTTAAAATAAAGTTATTAAAATCTCAACTCGACTAGGTCTGAAACAATTTAAAAAGCATTAAAAGACATTGAGAAAGCTAGGCTTTTAAACAAAACATGATTGGGGGCCTGGCGCAGTAGCCTAATGGATAGAGTCCTTTCCTTGCATATGCTGGAATCCCATATGGGTGCAAGTTCGAGTCCTGGTTGCTCCACTTCCCATCCAGCTCTCTATGGCCTGGGAAAGCAGTCGGGGATGGCCCAAAGCCTTAGGAGCCTGTATCTGCATGCGAGACCAGAAGAAACTCCTGGCTCCTGGCTCCTGGCTTTAGATCAGCTCAGCTCTGGCCGTTGCAGCCACTTGGAAAGTGAACAGCAGATGGAAGATGTTTCTGTCTTTCCTTCTCTCTATAAATCTGACTTTCCAATTAAAAAAAAAAAAAAGAAAGAAAACATGTGTGTCATTAACCAAAGAGAGACATCTAAAAGATGTAAAAATAATGAAAACTCCAAGGTGCTCGGAGAATGCAGGTCCTTCTGGTGACCTGGTCTTCTGGCACGAAGCAAACACTTGAGCTGTTTGGGTCCAGCCTTGTTCGTTTCTAACTGCTGAAGTTTCATGTTCATTTCTTCTTGCCAAAGAACTCAACCAGATGGTAGTACAGGTGCTGACCCCAGCTTTACTCAGTTTTGCCCTATGGAGCTCTGGCAGCGGATTCCCCCTGCTGAGTTGGCGGCTTTTGTCTCTTTGCCTTCATGTAGTTTGGGTTCCTCTCGATGTCCCTGTCAGTAACTGAAGTCTCAGTGGTTCTGATGCTGCAGTGGCAGCTGACCTCGTCCCCTCGACTTTCCTCCTGATTTGTGTTCCCTCAATTTTCAGCCTGATTGTGGCTGTCTTTGCCCGGTCATCTTTGTGTGTCTCTCTGGTCTGCCTCGCTTTCCTGCACCCTGCTCGTCTGCATTGCTCACCTGTCTCCTGCGCTGGCCTTAGATCTGGGCATGGAGTGAGGTGGGAGCCATCACCTGCAGGAGGGCCAGTGGGGGTGGTTGGGCCTGGCCTTCGCTTCCCACTTGAACACTCCCCTCCTTGCAGGACTCCTAGGGCAAGCAGTGAGCATATGTAATGGGTGAAGTCTACTGTGGGTTTACGGTGGTGCCCTGGTGCTCACCAGGGTCTGCAGCATAGCCGCTCCTGCGTTCTTCACTCCCTGTAGTGCCAAGACACTTTCTGGGTTATTTGTTGCTGTCACTTCTGTTGATGAAACCATATCCATTTCTTACCCTTAAAAAAAAAGATTTATTTGAAAGTCAAAGTTATTAGAGTCGCACACCGAGAGAGATCCTCCATCTGTTTGTTCACTCCCAAAACGAAGACCAGCAGCCAGGAGCTGGGACCTGCTTCTGCATCTCCCATATGAGTGCAGCGACCCAAGCACCTGGGCCAACCTCTGCTACCTTCCCAGGACACCAGCAGGGAGTTGCCTGTCCCACCGTATCTGCTTCTTACTTTGCTCTTTCTGAAACCTTTTTTTGGTGATCTTATTGTGATCTTATTGTCCACGCTGCCAGGCACCATTGACACGAGGCTGCCAGGGCAGTGATGCCCGCGGTGCTGGGCTTGGTATCACCCAGCGTTCGCTGTGCCTTGCCCACGGTGGTGGTGGCAGTAACTGGGGCTGGCTGCAGCTCCTCTCGTGGGGACAGTGCCGGCCACTGCTCGGGGCTCTCTGGTTCCACCTGTTGTCTCATACTGCGGATGGGACACCCAAGGTTTCCTTTCTTTCTTTTCTTTTCTTTTCTTTTCTTTCTTTCTTTCTTTCTTTCTTTCTTTCTTTCTTTCTTTCTTTCTTTCTTTCTTTCTTTCTTTCTTTCTTTCTTTCGGCAAGCTTTTTGTAATGTTCGGGAGAGAAGCTAAGTTCATTAAGATGTTATTGACGTATACATTTTGTAATGAACCATGAATTTAGGTGTGTAATTGAAATTTAGTTAGGTGAAATTCACCCTTTATTTCTGTTGGGAAATACGGAATATTTTGGCTGTGATGCAGCCACACAGTCGTTCGTGTCGTTCCTTCCCTCTTCATTGGGGTCATTACTGCTGTTGGGAGTAAAAGCTGAACAGTATTTAATAGGTTGTGTATATGTGTGTGTACAATGGCTTAGTAAAATTAAATTTAGATTTGAAATAAGGGAGTTTTGGTTTTTGAAGTGTGTTTGTCTTAGGAATATGTAGCTAAGTGATAAAAATCCAGTTTAGAATTATGTAGCTTACTTAGAGTACAACTTTTTGGTACTTATTTGATAATCTAAATAAAAGGTTGGGGAAATACGTGGCTGCAGATTGGGTTTGTGCTGTCTGCATGAAGCTGACCTCCCAAGGTACTGCTCATTCGGGGGGTTCTGAGAAATCCTGGTAGGATGATTGTAAAACAGAAGAATAAAAGCAATGTTCTGGAACTCTGCCCACCTGAAGCTCACCTAGCAGTGTCTGGAGCCTCATCTGAATATGTTTTGCTGAAGCCAGACTTTGATGAGGATCTAATGTCTGGTTTGGTTATATTCCTAGGCGCTGTTACCTATTCTTAGATAAAAAGATGCATCCTTTCTGGAAGTCTGCTTTAGATTTAACACAAGTGTGGAGTGGCATGACTGTGTTCCGGTCATAGAAAGACATCCATATAGTCATGGTCTCATCAACATTTTTTTAAAAGATTTATTTTTATTGGAAAGGCAAGTTTACAGAGAGAAGAAGAGACAGAGAGTAATACCATCCGTCCGTTGATTCTCTCCCCAAGTGACAGCAACGGCTGGAGCTGAAACTTCCAGGAAGAGGAGTCAGGAACTTCCTCTGGGTCTCCCACAAGGATGCAGAGTCCCGAGGCCCTGGGCTGTCCTCCACTGCCCTCCCAGGCTACAAACAAGGAGCTCGAAGGGAAGTGGAGCTGCCGGGACTTGAACCCAGCACCCATATCAGATCCCGATGGATGCAAGGCAAGGATTTAGCCACTAGGCTATTGCACTGGGCCTGGTCCCATCAAATTTTAATGGAGCTGAACAGGTCTTGTGGCCTGATGAGGTTGTGACTGTTGTAACGCAGCCATTGTAATCCAGTGTTGGGGCGAGGCGTTACACACGGGCTTGTGCCAGCACAGGTGTGAACAAATCTGTGCCGCCAGTCAAATGCAAGCACAGCAGCTACAATGGTAGGTGGCGCATGGTACTTGAGAGTGATCATACATGGCTGTGTTGCTGGAATGGCATCTACCATGCTATACTTCTCTTTGTTACTGTAGAGTGTGCTGCTTCTCACTGATACAAAATAAAAACAGCAGCAGCCTCACTTGCTCACTGTGGACTGAGTCTCTGGGTCACGTCACCTCCGTGCTTGATTTGATCTCATAGGGCAGGCTGTGCTATCACTCCACCACATAACCAGGTGTGCAGGAGGCAGTACTGCCCTGCTTTGTGGATTCCTGGATGCTTGCACAGTGATGAAACGGCCTAACAACGCTTCTCTCAGAAAGCAACCCCTTGGTGCACTGGAGGATAAGTGAGCTGTCATTTAGGTTTGTTCATTAAAATCTGTTTTAAAAGTGACAGGAAAAGGGAGGCGGTGTGGTGCGCCAAGTGAAGCTTGATGCCTGAGATGCCTGGATCCCATATCCAAGTGCGTTGTTCGAGTCCTGGCTCCTCTTTTTCTGATAAGTGTCTTGCTGATGCACCCTGGCGGGGGCGGGCAAAGCAGACAGTGGAGAGGGCAGCAGACAACGGCCCTAGTTCTTGGGTCCCCACCACGCTTGTACAATGCCTTCATGGAATTCTGGGCTCCTATCTTTATCCTGGCCCATCCCTGGCTATTCTGGGGTGTGAACTGTCTTGATGATGAAAGAAAATCTCTCCCTCTGTGGTCACTGTGTCTTTCAAAGAAATAAATCATTTTTTAAAAAATTTATTTTATTTTTATTGGAAAGGCAGATATACAGAGAAGAGGAGAGACAGAGAGGAAGCTCTGACATCTGTTGATTCACTCCTTAAGCAGCTGCAACGGCCAGAGCTACACCGATCAGAAGCCAGCAGCCTCTTCTGGGTCTTCTACGTGGGTCCAGGGTCCCAAGGCTTTGGGCCATCCTCGACCACCTTCCTAGGCCACAAGCAGGGAGCTGGATGGGAAGCAGGGCGGCTGGGATTAGAACCTTGCGTGTAAGGCAAGGACTTTAGCTGCTAGGCTACCGCGCTGGGCCCTCAAAGAAATAAGTCATTTTTTTTAAAGTTTTACTTATTTTTTTTTACTTATTTTTTTTTAAGATTTATTTATTTTATTACAAAGTCAGATATACAGAGAGGAGAGACAGAGAGGAAGATCTTCCATCCAATGATTCACTCCCCAAGTGAGCCGCAACGGGCCGGTGCACGGCGATCCGAAGCCAGGAACCAGGAACCTCTTCCAGGTCTCCCACGCGGGTGCAGGGTCCCAATGCATTGGGCCGTCCTCGACTGCCTTCCCAGGCCACAAGCAGGGAGCTGGATGGGAAGTGGAGCTGCCGGGATTAGAACCGGCGCCCATATGGGATCCTGGCGCGTTCAAGGCGAGGACTTTAGCCGCTAGGCCACGCTGCCGGGCCCCAGTTTTATTTATTTTTATTAGAAAGGCAGATTTACAGAGAGAAAGAGGTACAGAGAGAAAAATCTTCCATCCACAGGTTTACTCCCCAATGGAGCTCGTCAGGCAACATAGAACTTGTAGCTGACATAATGTCTTACTCTGTGATGTTGAGTGGACAGCCACAATACCTTTGGTATGATCAAGAGAGCCTCCAGCAGGAATCACAGAGACCAAAACAAATAGGTAGGAAAAAAGAACCTTAATTGACTTGAGCTAGTTTATGTCACACCAGCTAAATATCCAAGAAGTCGGCAGTTCTTATTTTCTCTAATGGCTAGAGGCCAGGTCATTGTACAGGCATTAGCACATGTGCAGGTTTGTGGCTTTTCTGTCCCTGAGCTCTCCACATGTGTCCTGCGTGCTTTCTCCGCACCCAGCTACCTGGAGGTCCCTGCTCCGTTGAGTGTTGGGAGTATTTCTGAAGTCTTGTGTGGCCTCGGCCCCTGCGTGCTCAGAGGCTCGCACGGGCATGTCTGGAAGAGTTGTATGTTTTAAGGGATTGTGAGCCCTTCTTCCTTTCTCCTTTTTACTGCAAGATGTTTTCAGAACAGCTAGTAGCTTCCTTGTCCTTGTTCCTCTGCAGTGTAGCTTCAGATCGTCACACGGATGACCTGATTGGCATGTCTGTGCCTTGCCTGTCACTCTGCCAGCTTTCTTGGTTTTGCTGGTGCTTTCGGCATGAGCTGTGAGCCTTTCTCTGCAGCTCAGCTCCCACAGTGTGGCACAGGCAGCAGCTTTTACCACCATAGCAGCCCCCTACATTAGGTTTCTTGAGTCTGGGAACCATATTGTGCTTATTTAGAAGAACATCCTTATACTTGATCATGTACCAGGATGTGTGTGTGTATGTATGTATATGCGTGTGTGTGCACATATGTATGTATCTTTTTTCTTAAACTATTGATCATTTGATAGTAGGTAGCAGACATTATGATATCTTCCATATGCTCCTGGGCATACTGTCTGCTGCTCTGTCTCAGCTGCTGAGGAGGCCTGTTTCTGACACATGCACTCCACGGTCAGACCACAGATCCTGCACTTCTCCCTGTAGTTGGAGATTCCTCATCTGAGGTGATTCCAGACCTGACCCTCTTCTGTGTGCTTACCAGTTCAGGGTGCAGCTCTGTCTGGCACCCACTTCAGCCTACGCACAGACACACACACACACACACACACATGCTGGTAGTTGCAATTGCTGGGTCAGCTCTTTCTCCAGCCCTGCCTCCTACACAAGCCAATGGATACTGCAGCCTAGCCCAACCCTGCTCACCACACCCTCGGCTCTCACGTACACTGGCTGGAGCTGCAGCCTCATTGGAGAGACCCCTAGAAACCCCTACCAGGCCTGCCCACAGCTCTGGTTCCTGTGCTTGCCAGTATGTGCAGCAGACTGGTCCAGTCTGTCCCACATCCTATACAGTTCTCATAAATATCAGTGGGTGTTCAAGGCTAGCTCAACCCAACCAACCCCACCATCCAGCCCTTACTTGTGCCAGTGGGTGCCACCATCTGTCTAGCCAGGCCTGCCTTCAGCCCTGGTTCACATGCTCACCAGTGAGAGTTGCAGCCCATCAGAGAAGCACCCACATTTTCCCTATTGGGCCCACTCCCAGTAGGGGAAATATGTATTTTTAAATAAAGTTTTTTTTTTTTTTTTTTTTTTTTAATCTATCATAGAAGGACATTTGGTGTCACATTGCCATTTGGGTTGCCCATGCCTCCTATTGAAATGCTAGATTTGAGTCACGGTTTCTCTTCTTCTCATCCAGCTTCCTGCTAATGCAATCCCTAGAAGGCAGCAGAGGAGGGCCTGTGTGCTTGAATCCCTATGCTGGGTTTCTGGTTTCAGTCTGTCCAGTGTTGGCTATTTCAGGTTTGGGAAACGAACCAGTCAGTGAAAGGTCTCTTTCTCTTCCTAGTGAAAAATTAAGATAAATAAACACAATTTAAAAAAAAATCACATAATAGTTATAACATGCTGTCTGGTATTCAGCCTGTATTCCTTTTGTGTGTCTGTGATGCTGTGAGATCCTTCTGCCTTCTTTTCCTTCATGGTATTGGCATTTCTGGAGAGTCCAGCCTAGCGCTATGTGGAATGTCCACGGTCTGGTTTGTCACAGTTGCTTCCTCATAGTTGAAAAATTACCGCATCAGCGACAGGGTCGTGTGTAGCTGAGGTTGTGTGCAGCTCTTCTGCCGTCACAAGCTTTGACCCCAGGTGCTGGCCTTTCATTCTCCCTAGGAGGAAATCCCGCATGGCAAAGGCTTCCTTGTCCATCCCTGTCTGTAGTGATCTACTCCTTCCAGTCTAGCATGAAAATAGATGCTTGAGTCAGATGAGAAGGTGGAACCTAGTTCAAGCAGCTTATTTTCCTGCTGAGCTTTCCTCCTGATGCACAAGAGCAGTATGCTGTTAGTGACAAAATCAGGACTAGAACCTCGGTCTTCTGATGCTTAATTCAGGCCTGTGTCCAGCACCTCTACACTCTGAACCCAAGCACGGGGGAGAATCACAATATCTGTGGACTGACTGTGCAGTGTGTGTGTGTCAGAACTGGACCTCCTCAGTTGCTAAGACAGAGCAGTGCGCAGCATGCCCCCTGCACACGGGGGATATGGCAGTCTGATGGTGCCTGCAGAGGACACCTGATACCATAATAGGAAGGAGGACAGAATATATTGATATATTGCCCCAGCCAAACATTGACAGCAAATATCTGGATGAATGGAGACTCTAAGGTGGACTATGTCAGCCAGTGGAGCTTGGGAGGATCTCCTCATCCTTGGAGTGGTGAGATCGACAGTGTATCAGAACTATTGAAACCACTTGCGAAGTACCCTTGGAGCACGCTCCACATTGGGGACCCTGGGATGACACTGGGTGGCCATTCCCCATCCCTGGGTACTGACTGGGAGGCTGGATATGTTTTCTCCCCTTATCTCCCCCCTATCCCCAGATACAGATCTTCCATCCACTGGTTTACTTCCCAAATGGGCATAATAACCAGGGCTGTACCAGGTGAAGCCAGGAGCCTCTCTGGGTCTCCCATGTGGGTGCAGGGGCCCAAGGACTTCAACCATTCTCCACTGCTTTCCCAGGCCATACACAGGGAGCTGTATTAGAAGTGAAGCAGGCAAGATTCCAACCGGCACCCACATGAGATGTTGGAGCTGAAGGTAGAGGCCTAGTGTGCTACACTAAGGGCTCTGACCCCACACAGAGAACTTTTTAAAGCACTTGTGGTTACTGCTCTAACGAAAGTTTTATTTTTGTAACGATCTATTACTCTTGGCTTGTGTGACTCATCTGAACACAAACTCCTTCCTAGATTTTACTTGGGGTAAGCGTTAGGTGAAGTAATTGAATGCCCAGGAGGCACTACTACTACAACTCTGAATGTTCAGTGTTTTCTGCAGCCAGAAGGAGGTATTAAAAACTTATTTGCAACCAGGTTAGGACATTAGGTACTTTTGAAAAAGGGTTAGGGACTTTGACATGGTACTTACTTTTCAGCTACTTAATTTTCAAGTCAGAAGAATCCTAGACCACAGGAACATAAGGTACCAAGTTGGAGAAAAGAACATTGTGTTATGAGAAAGGACACAAAGTATATCTAAGATTAATGTTCAGGGGGCGATGCTGTGGTTTAATTGGATAATCCTTCTCTAGCAAGTACGGGCATCCTATGTGGGCACAGATTCATGTTTCCACTGCTCCACTTCCCATCCAGCTCCCTGCTTGTGGCCTGGGAAAGCAGTAGAGGATGACCCAATACCTTGGGACCCTGCATCCACATGGGAGACCCTGAAGAAGCTGCTGGCTTCTGGCTTTGGATCAGCTCAGCTCTGGCTGTTGCAGGCATTTGGGAAGTGAACCAGCAGATAGAAGATCTTTCTATCTCTGCTTTTCTCTGTAGATTTATCTTTTCAATAAAAACAAATAAATGTTTTAAAAAATTAGCTTAGCTTAGTGGTGGTGGTGGTGGTGGTGAAGATGCCCCATTCCCACACTGGCATACTTAAGTTGACTATCTGGCTGTGACTTCTGAGAGCAGCTTCGTATTAAAGCAGATCCGTGGAGGTAGTACTGGTGCCTCTAGCAGTTGGGTCCCTGGCATTCCTTTGGGAGACCTGGACTGAGTTCCTATCTCCTGGCTTTGGCACAGCCCAGACCTGGTTATTGTGGACACTCAGGGAGTGAACCAGCAGATGGTAACTCTATTATCTCTCTCTGGCTCTCATATAAACAAACAAACAAAAAATCCTCTTGCATGTGTTTTGAATAACTTTTTTTAAAGATTTATTTATTTTATTACAAAGTCAGATATACAGAGAGGAGGAGAGACAGAGAGGAAAATCTTCCATCTGATGATTCACTCTCCAAGTGAGCGCAACGGCCGGTGCTGCGCCAATCCAAAGCCAGGAACCAGGAACCTCTTCCAGGTCTCCCACGCGGGTGCAGGGTTCCAAAGCTCTGGGCCGTCCTCGACTGCTTTCCCAGGCCACAAGCAGGGAGCTGGATGGGAAGCGGAGCTGCCGGGATTAGAACCGGCGCCCATATGGGATCCCGGGGCGCGTTCAAGGCGAGGACTTTAGCCGCTAGGCCACGCCGCTGGGCCCAAATAACTCTTTACTATATGCCAGAACCTTCTGCTCATGGTAAATACTGGTGAGATAGAAAGTGTCAACCAGTAAAGAACTGTGGGTTTTTTTTCTTTCTTTCTTTCTAACTACTGACTTACTCTGAATTAAAGTTAGTAACCCCAGTGCCTTTTAATCTCAGTCATATGTTTTGTAATCCCTTTTCTGGCATACATTTTAATTGTTCTCTTGGTGCTGTAATCCTTTTATAGTTTCCTGGGTTTAAAAATAAACCTAAAAAGCGTTCAGTTTTATAGTTATAGCCATGTTTTACAGTGTTCAGAAGCTGTGAATAAGTTGAGACTGGCCGAAACTTTTGATTTGGAATCCCTTTGTTTCTGTGTATTTTTCTTTTAGTGTTTTTCATTGTGGTTTTTAAAAATATTGGCTAGGATTTTTTTTAAGATTTATTTTATTTTTATTGGAAAGTCAGACATACAGAGAGGAGGAAGAGAGACAGAGAGGAAGATCTTCGTCTGACGATTCACTCCCCAAGTGAGCACAACGGCCAGTGCTGCGCCAATCCAAAGCCAGGAACCTCTTCCACTAGGTCTCCCACGCGGGTGCAGAATCCCAAGGCTTTGGGCCGTCCTCAACTGCCTTCCCAGGCCACACGCAGGGAGCTGGATGGGAAGTGGAGCTGCCGGGATTAGAACCGGCGCCCATATGGGATCCTGGCGCATTCAAGGCGAGGACTTTAGCCGCTAGACCACGCCGCCGGGCCCAAATATTGGCTAGGATTTCTAAAATATTTGGTAATACCTATAAAGTCAAGGAGAAAGAAAAACCAGTGAAAATGCACATTAATCTCTTGTAATTGTCTGTTAACAGGTTTTCAAATGTCATCTTATTTTGAAACAGTTCTTTCATGAGTACAACTGTCCCGATCCTCACAGAGCTCCCAGTGTGAGGAGGGCAACAGGTACAAAGCTGATAATCATGCAGGGAAACCTCCTTGTGTGGGACAGGCGCGGTGGGAAAAGCGCTGGTGAATCCTGGCAGGTGGTAGGGGAGGCCAGAAGGGGGCCTTGGTGACTTGAGATCTGCTGGACCAGTGGGAGGTGACCAGGAAAGGTTGGGTGTGGAGCCAAGACTATTACAGAGACACCTGATGAGGTGGGGAGAAAAGCAAATGTTCAAGAAATGGAGACAAGATTGTGTGGTTGGAAGACAGGGTCTGTGTGCTTTATGTGGTGGGTAGGGTGGGGGTTTGTGATGGGGTTGGTAGAATTAAACAGGGGCTGTGGTGGGCACACAGCTGTAGGTGCTACACAGGGTCCTAGCATTTCTTCCAAGAACAGCAGCCTACATATGGGGCACTGTCTGAGCATGGCAAGCTGAAGGTTGCATCTGGCAAAGGTTACTGTTTCCTCAGTAGACACCTTTAGAGAAGAGCAAGAAAGGATGCGGGGATCTGGTGGGAGGTGATGATGCTGGGTCTAAAGCTGTGGAGGTCAGGAGGAAAGCGGCACAGTGATTCTCTGCTCGTGGACAGAGCAGGTCTTGAGTTGTCACTGAGACTCAGAGAGGGGCGCAGTGTGGGTGCTGGCTGTGAGAGTGAGGCCGAGGGAGTTAACGGGCGTGCACCGAGCAAGCCTGAGATGGAAGTGGGGCATCTGACCTCAAACCCACGACTCTCTCCTTGCAGCAAAAGCTTCCCTTGGAGAATCTGGGTATCCCCTAGCCCATTCCACAGCAACTAAAATGGCCAGTGCTTGTGCGTTAAAGCTAACTTAGCAACTGACGATAAGCATTCTTTATCAAGTTCACAAGAGAACATTTTAGTGACTTGTACCTTCTGATGGGTAAACACCTTCCTTCCCAACTGCGAGGGACTCAGGTAAAAGGGATTCTGGTTAAGAGCAGCGCTATCAGGGCAATCTGCTGACAATACGAGTATTAATTTACTGAGCCCACATTATGTTCCTGGCATTGTTTTACTTACAGAAAATTCCTAAAATATGAGGAACCACAGGACTCACTGCTAGGGTCAGAGCTGTGGTGTAGCTGATTAAGCTGGCAGTGCTGGCATCCCATTTGGGTACCAGTTTGAGTCCCAGTTGTTTTATTTTTGATCCAGTTCCCTAATAACGTGCTTGGGAAAGCAAAAGAGGATAACTCGAATGCTTGGGCCCCTGTACCCACATGGGAGACCTGGAAGAAGCTTCTGGCTTCTGGCTTCAGCCTCACTCATCCCTGGCTATTGTGGCCATTTGGGGAGTGAACCAGCAGATGGAAGATATTCTCTCTCTTTCTCCCGCCCTCCCCCCGACCTTCCACCCCTTATTCTTTTTATCACTCCCTTTAAATAACTAAAATATTTTTAAAAAAGAACGAGCTCACTGCCTAGTAGGGGAGGTGAGGTTTGTAACCTATGGTGTGTAGCTTTTGTCGTGGGGACATGTGCAGGATGCTGGGAACCCAGAGGAGGCACTTGGGGTAAGATTTAGTCACAGGTAGACATTTGTCATTTCCGTCATTTTCTGGTGATGGTTACTGAGCAATGGAGAGTATAGGTGTTGTCAGCGAAGACAGCTAAAAAAATAGTTTATTAATTGGGTAGGAGAAAAATACTTCCACAATTAAAAAGAAGTACTTTGTAAATTATAAGAATTACAGTTCCAGGTTGATAAAAAGTTTAAATTGCCTTTAGAATTACCTTGTAGCAATTACATGAGAAGTGCATTCTTACCATATTATCATATTTTCAGTGCACACTATTATGTTAGCACCATGTAGTTACTTAATATGGTATTAATGTTTTTTCAGAAAGTTGTTATTTTTCTTTGAAAGTGATTTGTGAAAACTGGCTATCATTATAAATGTGTTTCTTCCTTTTATTTTTTTTTAAACCACAGAGTGTTTACAAAGCAAGAGTTTCAAGATAAAAGTTCCGTAATAATTTGTTTTATAGAAAGTATATAAGCAGCTGTTAAGCTGCAACCTATGTGGGAGACTGGATGGACTTCCCATCTCCTGGGTTCTCCTGGCCCAGTCCTGGCTATTGTGGGATTTGGGGAAGTGAACCAGCAGGTGGAAGATCTCTCTCTGTCTTTGTCTGGATCTCGTGTGTGTGTGTGTGTGTGTGTGTGTGTGTGTGTGTGTGTGAGAGAGAGAGACTCAACTACACGATGATGTGAGATGACCACAGGAAGCCCTTTACAGTGGGAGGAGAGAGATTGAGATCAAGGTCTTTCATCAACTGGCTCTCTCCTCACATGGCCACAACAACACAACAGCCAGGCTGAAGCCAGAAGCCAGGAACTCTATACTTGTCTCCCACATGGGCCACAAAGACCCAAGCACTTGGACCATTTCTGTTACCTTCCCAAGCATATTAGCAGGAAGCTGGATCAGAAACGGACAGCCAGGACTTGAATTAACACTTCAGTATGGGATACTGGTGTCTTGAGTGGTAGTTTATTTATTTATTTATTTTTATTGGAAAGTCAGATATACATAGAGGAGGAGAGACAGAGAGGAAGATCTTCTGTCCAACGGTTCACTCTCCAAGTGAGCGCGATGGCAGGTGCTGTGCCGATCTGAAGCCAGGATCCAGGAACCTCCTCCAGGTCTCCCACGCGGGTACAGGGTCCCAAGGCTTTGGGCCATCCTCACCTGCCTTCCCAGGCCACAAACAGGGAGCTGGATGGAAAGTGGAGCTGCCGGGATTAGAACTGGCACCCATAAGGGATCCCGGGCATTCAGGGCGAAGACTTCAGCCGCTAGGCCACGCCACCGGGCCCTCAAGTGGTAGTTTAACCTGCCAAAAACACTGGCCCCAGTGCAAGGTTTCATTGTACTACTCATAGCACTCATTTTAAAATTTGTGAAATATTTCCAGAGTTTTCCATTTAATACAAGAGTATGTCAAATTCTGTGGGGAAAAATGAAATTGTAATACAGTAGGTTAGGCGTGTGGGATGGTTGCATCTTGTATTCGAGTGCTGGTTTGAGTCCCATTTATTCCCCTTCTGATCCAGCTTCCTGCTAATGCCTTCTGCAGGGCAGCAGATGATGGCTCAAGTGCTTGGGCTCCTGCTGCTCGTGTGGGAGACCAGGACGGAGGTCTGGGCCCTGGCTTCAGCCTGGCCTGCCCTCAGGCTGTTGTAAGCGTTTAGGGAGCAAACCAGCAAATGGAAGCTCCTTCTCGATCGCCTTCTCTGTGTAGCTCTTTCAAATAAATAAATCTTTAAAAAGTTATGTTAAATGATATGAAACTCTTGTTTTAAAGACATCACTCTTTGCAGTAATTGGTATATGAATGCCCAAGTGGACTTGGCTGCAGTGTAGAATATGGTCTTTCAGAGCCAGTCAGGAGTTAAACAGGTTAAATAGAAGACCAATGTGGGGGCAGGTGTTAAGTGCAATGCTTAAGATGCTGTTTGAGAGGCCCACATCCTGTAATAAAGTGCCTGGGCTGGATCTTCAGCTGTCCTCCCAATTCCAGCTCCATGCTAATATTCCTTATAATTGGGAAGCGGCAGATGATGCTACAAGTGCCTGGGTTCCTGTCACTTACATGGCAGATCCAGATAATATTCGGGGCTCTTGGCTTTGACCTGACTTGGTCTCAGCTGTTTCAGGCATTTGGGGAGTGAGCCAGCAGATGGAAGATCTCTCTGTGTCTTTTTCTCTGGCTTGGAAACTTAAAAAAAAAAAAGTAAAAAAATTTAAAATATAGAGTATCTCATCACGGTAATGAGAAGCAGATTCTGATTTGAAATAAGGCACTTAGGGGCTGTTACCAAGGTATAGTAGACTAAGCCTCTGTCTGTGGTGCCTGCATCCCATATAAATGCCAGTTTGTGTCTCATCTGCTTCACTTCCAATCCAGCTCCCTGCTTGTGGCCTGGCTCAAGTCCCTGGGCTCCTGCCTCTATGTGGAAGACCCAGAAGAAACTTCTGGCTCCTGACTTTGGACTGGCCCAGCTCTGGCTGTCGTGGCTATTTGGGGAGTGAGTCAGCAGATAGATGATTTCTCTGACTCTTCTTTTCTTTGTAACTCTGTTCTTCAAATAAAAATAAAATCTATTCTTTAAGTAAAAGGAAATAAAGTACTAACCATTTTTTAGGGTTAAAAAAAATTCCACCATAAGAAGAGGAAAGTAAATTATGGCTGGTGCATTGGCTTAACTGACCAATCCTCCACCTTCAAGCATGACATCCCATATGGGCACCAGTTTGTGTCCTGGCTGCTCCAGTTCCCATTCAGCTCCATGCTTGTGACCTGGGAAAGCAGTAGAGGTTGGTCCAAAACCTTGGGACCCTGCACCAGTGAGTGGGAGACCTGGAAGAAGCTCCTGGCTCCTGGCTCCTGGCTGCTGGCTTTGGATCAGCTCAGCTCTGGCCCTTGTGGTCATTTGAGAGGCAAACCAGCAGATGGAAATTATTTCTCCTTCTCTCTGTAAATCTGACTTTCCAATGAAAATAAATAACTCTTTAAAGAGAGAGAGAGAAAAGTGAATTCAAAAGGCAGGATACCAGTTTTTACCTAAGTAACTTGCAAAAAAGTTTCACTGGTAACATTTGGTGTTGACCTTGGTGTGAGGAGATCACTGGTCTCACTGCTGGTGGGAACTTTCTGGTAAACATTTGTATTTGGGATTATTAGGATTATGTTTCTAGTCACCCTTCCTGAGGATATAGTTTAACACAGGCACAAAGATGTTTATGAAAGTCTTATTCATATCATAAAAATATTAGGAACAATTCAAATGTCCAACAAAAGGGCAGTAGTTACATCATTTGGCATATGTAAATGGTGAACTATTATATAGCTCTTAGAATGATGCTTTCAAAGCTTCATTAATAATTTGGGAAAATTTTTACAAGGTTTCATATTACACATTATAAATATGTATATATATACATATGAGCATTCTTATGCCAGTTTTATAAAATAAACAATCTGTGTGCATAGAATTTTAAAGGTGAGACATATTTTCACAATTTTTTTTTCAATGAGCTAGCAACACAATCAGAAAGAAGTGAATAATCATTAATATAAAGCTCAATCGCTTGGTTGGCTAATCATTTGCCTTGCATGTGCTGGAAACCCACATGGGTGATGGTTTGTTTCCTGGATGCTCCACTTCCCATCCAGCTCTCTGACTGTGACCTGGGAAAACAGCAGAGGATGGCTTAAAGTCTTGGGACCCATGTGGGTGATCTGAAACAAGTTCCTGGCTCCTTGCTTCAGATTGGCTCAGCTCAACTCCAGCCCTTGCAGCCATTTGGCATATGAGCCTGCGGATGGAAAATTTTTCTGTCTCTCTTCTGGAATTTGCCTTTCCAATAAAAAAAAAAAAGAATAAAAAAAAAATGAACAAATGGCTCCATGTGGTCCACTGTGAATGGCCAAAGGTTTTCTAGATGGATCACAACAGATTATACTTAATGGAAACAATCAGTTGGTGGCACTTATGCTTACCTTTGTATGGGAGCTGTGCAAACTGTTATATTTAAATGGAGAAAATGCAGTCCATGAGAGTTTGCATTTTAAATCAGAAGACCAACTTCAGCCAGTCCTGGATTTCTTTGATGAGGACTTGGACACAATTTCATCAATTCTGTGAGAAGATTTCTGTCATGCTGATAAGAGTAAGCAAAACGGGAACAGAATTAAGCAGTTCCAAAGGTGGAAACCTTTAAAAATGGGAAGAAGAAAAACCTCCCTGAGTGTGGTATTTGACCCGCTGTGACTGCCACCCCCTCGCCTTGGCCTTGCCAGAGTGCAGTGATGTCAGGTAGTGCCTCTCCCTGTTCTTTCCCGGTGGCCGGCTGTCCAGGTTCAAGTTCAGATAGCCATTGAGTGCAAGGGAGACCCTTTAAGAACGATTCTCCTCTAGTCATCCAATATCATGTTTGTTCAGTTGGCTTGTCCAAACAATTTTTCTGTGTTTTCACCAGAGCAGTATCAACTTAACATGAAGATTAAAGCTGTTATCCATCTGCTTTATCTGCCCTTCTTAATTAGAACCTGATGACAGAAATCAGCTTTGATCCAGGCTGATTATTCCCAGCGAATCTTATTATTGCAGATTTTTTTTTTCTTTTTTATTTACCACATTGATCCTAAGCATCTATAGGGCAGAGGCATGGGAGTGGGGTCAGGAGTAATTTGTTCATTTAAACATTTATCCAGCGTCTGCAGTGCTAGCTGTTGGCGGCATATTACAAATGCTTGAAATGGTGCAGAAAAGATAAAACTTACCTAGAAGTCATTTTAATGCAAACATGAAGTGACAGTACAAGAGGTAAGGTGTAAAGAGGGAGGGGATTCAGAGGAGTTCTGCCTGGTCACGGAATCCCAGCTTCCCAGTGCCCTTTTAAAAGTAACCCAATAGCTTCCTTTTATTTTAGGGGAAATTCTGGAGGTGAAGAGGGTACGTGTTTGGATACCAATTATTTTAGGCAAGTAATGGACGTCGGAGCGGCTTGATGACTTTTAGAAAATATTGAAACAAATATATATTGAGTGTATTCACAAGGCGTTTGCCATCTACCAGCTGCCACGAAATGTGATTTTATAGATCAAGGAGTGTTAACAGTACCAGTTAATTAGACTAATGAGCTCGTCCGAAAGGAGAATGGAGAGGGTAAGCTTGGCGTCTTCCATCTAGCTGAGAGGCAGAGTTAACTCGCCCACCACACTGCCTCAGCTGCCGAGATGAGGTGAGCCTGTAGGAGAGCCGCCAGCTTTGGTGCTGCCACTCGCCACTCCTGGGTTTCGAGAAGGTTCCCCTCACTTTTCTATCTGTCAGACTTTTCTCTCTTTAAATACCTCGCAGGGCTTTTGTTAGGATTACATAGCAGACCCGGGGATATGATGTGCGGGAAGCCCTCCCGCCCCTCGGGGGCCAGGTGTGGAGTTTTAGAGCCCCCACAGGTGCGGCAAGGCCTGTGAGGAGTCATTGGGCCGCCAAGGCGCCTCCCTTCCAAAGCAGCTGCGTGCGCTCCAGCTCATTTTCTCCCTCCTCCTCCGGACACAGCTCCAGGCGCCATCTTGGAAGCGGCGGCTGGGACCCTCAGCAGCACCCAGACCTTGTGGTGGACCACTCTGACCTTCGAACTGTGAGAACGAAACTCTCTCTTTATAAATTACTTTTCTGGGATACTCAGTTGTGGCCTGCCAAGGGACTAAGACCTCGCGGGGCACCTCCCACAGCTGCCAACAGACAGGCTTCCTCCCTAACCTGTCTGGGCTGACTTTTGGGACCCACCCTTGACAATGGAAAGTGAAAAAATGCCTCGGTTTTCTTTTCCTTCCCGTCTCTTGAGTGTGAACATCCTAGGCACGAATTCGAATGGTTTGTATTGGTGAAGTCACAACTGTAGTAGGTGGCCAGTTCTTGGAATACGAAATTGTTTCTGGGAACATAAAACTTGTTTCTTTAAGTTTAGGTGCACATAGACTGTTTATTATAAAATTGACGTAAGAATGCTCATATGTATACACACATTTATAATGTGAAACATTGTGAGAATTTTCCCAAATTATTATTTTTTAAAGGATTATTTTTATTGGAAAGGCAGATTTACAGAGAGAAGGAGAGACAGAAAGATCTTTCATCTATTGGTTCACTCCCCAAGTTGCCGCAACAGACTGAGCTGAGCTAAGCTGAGCCAAAGCCAGAAGCCAGGAGCCTCTAGCCTCTTCTGGTCTCCCACATGGGAGCAGGGTCCCAAGGCTATCCTTGACTGCTTTCTCAGGTCATAAGCAGGGAGCTGGGTGGGAAGTGGAGCAGCCAGGACATGACCTGGCATCCATATGGGATCGCAGCGCATGCAAAGTGAGGATTTAACTGATGAGCCATTGTGCCAGGCCCCACTTAAATTGTTTCTAATAATATTTTTATGATATGAATAAGACTTTCATAAACATCTTTGTGCCTGTGTTAAACTATATCCTCGGGAAGGGTGACTAGAAACATAATCCTAATAATCCCAAATACAAATGTTTACCAGAAAGTTCCCACCAGCAGTGAGACCACTGATCTCACACCAAGGTCAATACCAAATGTTACCAGTGAAACTTTTTTGCAAGTTACTTAGGCAAAAACTGGTATCCTGCCTTTTGAATTCACTTTTCTCTCTCTCTCTTTAAAGAGTTATTTATTTTCATTGGAAAGTCAGATTTACAGAGAGAAGGAGAAATAATTTCCATCTGCTGGTTTGCCTCTCAAATGACCACAAGGGCCAGAGCTGAGCTGATCCAAAGCCAGCAGCCAGGAGCCAGGAGCCAGGAGCCAGGAGTTTCTTCCAGGTCTCCCACTCACTGGTGCAGGGTCCCAAGGTTTTGGACCAACCTCTACTGCTTTCCCAGGTCACAAGCATGGAGCTGAATGGGAACTGGAGCAGCCAGGACACAAACTGGTGCCCATATGGGATGCCATGCTTGAAGGTGGAGGATTGGTCAGTTAAGCCAATGCACCAGCCCCGTGGATTCTTTCATACCAATTTATAGTAAGAATTCATTGAACACAGGTGAACTAATCAATTAGCACCCCTCTGTTTGATCTCTCAAGTAAAATAAGGACACAATTCTAATGAAAGAAAGTGATAGAATCCTGGTCTTGCATACTCTGGCTTTTTAACTAGGGCTTCCCAACAGAATCATCTTCCTATCCGTTCAAAATCAAAGACGTCAGATTTGGATTCCACACCTCATCTAGTAAGTAAAAATATCTTGGTTAGAAACAAAATAAGTGCACTTTAAAAAACTACTCTCAGTTATTCTTACCCATCATAATTACAAGTCACCTAATTAAATGACAGTCATTTAACTTCAAAACATAACTCTAAACCTTACAGATATAAATGTTTAGCATAAAAATATTAAATTGTTGTAAGTACAAATTGTAACAAATAATACTTGGAGATTCAGTTAATATCTCTAATATATTAGAAGAGAAATAATCCAAAGGAAAAGTAAATAGAATAGACAAGCCATTGAAGGTCATCAGCTAACAAATGTTTATTTTCTCTAAAGGACTGAACATTACAATAATAAGCTATTTTTCACTTATCAAGTAGTATTAAAGATGAACTTTAACGGTAGTGGTAGGGCTGACTGAAGCATATGAGTATTTGCATTAGCAAGAACTCAAAACTTCATCAACAAATTAACAGCTGAGTACACTACGACAGTCAAACATTTGCGAGTATAAAAATGAATAAGGTAAATCTTCACAAATATACGTTCACCGTCTACAAAGCTGAGTGTTTAAGAACCTTCATGCTATGACAGTAGGTACAGTACAGTTTCATTTTTGAAAACCTTGCCTCAGAATCCAACTGGATATGGTTGTATGTGGACAAAGGTCCACAAATAATGGTTACCAGTGTTAGGAATTTTTTTAAGTGAAAAGTGAGGGGCGAGGAGATAGACCCAGCTATTACTTTAACCATATCTTGGTTGCTTCAATTTTATAAAGACCACATTTAAAAATATATTCTTTGTTAATTGGCTGAAGGTGTCTGTGGCACAGGTTTCCTTTCCTAGCTTAGCACAAATGATTAGGCTGACTCATCTAGAAAGTTCATCTCCTTCCTCCTTATCTTCTGGGAACCGTTCCTGAAGGGTCCAGGTACTAATTCCTCACCCTTCCAGCTAAAGCCCCTGCTAGGCAAGAGCGCATTAGCAAATTGGAGTTGACTTCTCTTGCATCAGTCTGCAGATGGACTTGGGTTTCCCAGTAACAAACTGGGGAAGCACAAGAACACAACTAGAACAGTCAAGAGTAAAATCTTTTCTGAACCTAGGAAACATCTGGAATAGGTGAGAGGAGGGCTTGGCATGCTTTCTCTGGAAAGAACCAGACAGAAAATATTTTAGGTTTGAAGACTAAATGATCTCTGTCACAACCCAACTATTGGCACAAAGCGTAAGATGGCCTAGCTAATGCAGAATGGGTAAGTGCAGCGGCATCCTCATCCAAACTTGATACTGAAATGGGAATCTTTTTTTTTTTTAATTTCCACATGTCACAAAGCACACTCCCTTTATTTTTATTTTGATTTATTTTTTTTTACAGTCCCTTTATTTTTAATGAAAAACAGCAGCATTATTCCTGGAGTGTCACACAGTTTGCCTCGAAGCATAATGAACAATTCTGAAGAAGACATAGGGCAAGCAAGGTACCAGTCTCTAACATTGCCTGGGCTTTTTATACTCAGCAGCTCTTTGAAGAACATTAAGAATGTATGCTTAGTGAACCACAATGCTAATTTTCATTATTAAAGAGGAGCTTGCTCTCAAACAGCTGATAGAATTCACAATATGAAATGGGACTCCAGGGTCAGACATTTAACCTAGCAGTTAAGACACCCTTATGAGAGTATCTGAACCCCTTCTCAGTGTCTGGCTCTGACTCTGCGCTATTCCAAGTCCAGCTCCCTGTCAGTACAGACCCTGGGAGGCAGCAGGTGATGGCTGAAGCTGCTGGCCCTGCCACTCTTACAGGAGACCTGGAATGTGTCCAGCTGCTGCTGGGATCAGGGAAGGGAAGTAGTGGACATGAACTCTTTCAGCAACTCAGATATCACTACACTTCCACTGGAGTAGCTTTAAGACAAATAATTGGAAATACCAGGTATTAACAAAGGTGAGAAAAATCTCAAGTCTTCAAATATTGCTGGCTTATAAAATAGTATAGCTATTTTTGATAGGGCCCGGCACAGTGGCCTGGCGGCTAAAGTCCTTGCCTTGAATGCACCAGAATCCCATTTGGGCACCAGTTCTGTACCTGATGTCTCTGCTTCCCATCCAGCTCTCTGCTTGTGGCCTGGGAAGGCAGTCAAGGACGGCCCGAAGCCTTGAGGCTCCGTCATGGGAGATCTAGAGGAGGTTCCTGGCTCCTGGCTTTGGATCGGTGCAGCACTGGTCACTGCGGTCACTTGAGGGGGTGAATCATCGGTCAGAGGATCTTCCTCTCTGTCTCTCCTCCTCTTTGTATGTCTGACTTTGTAATAAAAATAAATAAATCTTTAAAAAAAAAACCCTAGATGTTTATATAAAAAAAATAGTATAGCTGTTTTTGAGAACAGCTTTGTCTTCCTTGAAAGATATGTACATATTTATTGTATAAACCAGCAATTTCATCGCTCTGTATCCAAAAGAAATGAAATATGCACCCATCAGTGACATTTGTGCAAGTGTCTGTAAGAACTTCATGGTAGTCCCAAATCTGGACATAATACTAACATCCATTAACAAACAAATAGATCATAATGTAGTTTATCCCTAAGATAAAATACAGTTAGTAAGTGGCGGCTTAATCTTGACCCATGCTAAACATGGCTAAATCTCTGGGGCCTGGTGCAATAGCTTAGTGGCTAAAGTTTTTGTCTTGTGTGTGCCAAGATCCCATGTGAGTGCTGGTTTGTATCCTGGCTGCTCCACTTCCCTTCTAACTCCCTGCTTGTAGCCTGGGAAAGCAGTCGAGGACGGCCCAAAGCCTTGGGACCCTGCACCCGCGTGGGAGACCTAGAAGAAGCTCCTGGCTCCTGGCTTCGGATCAGCTCAGCTCTGGACCTTGCGGCTACTTGGGTAGTAAACCAGCAGATAGAAGATATTTGTTTCTGTTTCTCCTCACATCTGTACATCTGCCTTTCGAATAAAAAAAAATCTCAAAAAAAATTATGCCAAGAGAAAGCAACCAGGCATAGAGGACCACGTATTGTATAATTCCTTTTTGTAGGAAATTGTTAGACAAGGTCAGTTCGTGGAAACAGATCAGTGGTTGCCTTGGGTTAGAGGTGAAAGTAAGTAGAATCTGGCAGGGAATCAAAAGGAAGGAGCTTCTGGTGACAAAGCAAATATCCTTAAGCTGGATTCAGATTGTGGTTGCACAACGCTAAATTTACTTCTTAAAAAAAAAGTCACAGAATTGTTCATTTACAATGGGTGGATTTTACGGTATGTCAATTAGACTACAGAGTTGTTGGAAGAGTTAAACCCTTGAGTTGGGCTTAACTTACTGCCTACACAGCCTGCAGTCTTCCAGGCACCTCCGAAGACTCAGTGGCTTTATTCCAGAAACTTCTGGAAGACTTCATTAGCTGTGTGTATTCTCCTAAGGGCTCCTTCCATTCCCATCTTGGCCTGTTTTTTATCCCTTCTCATTCCCAAGGACATGGAATCTTTCTCAGTTTTTTTCTGAGCTCTATGCCCAACACGTTTCTCATAGACCGCTTTGTGCCTAACCTCTTCATGCTGTAATCAATCTGTGTCCGTTATTCACCCATCTATTTATTGCATCCTAAATGTAATGTGCATGGTGATTAGTTGCAGTATGGAGTTACAAGGCCCGCAGGACATAGGCATCATCTAACAAGAGCTTCTTCCACACTGGCTGGAGCAGTGGCAAGATGTGAACTTTTGCAGTTTATACTACCCAACTCCTGCCCTCTCATCCATCAAAACATGCCAATCTATGCCAATTTTTTTTCATAAAGCATTTCCAACTAATCCTGTCCAGATTATTTTAGTTGAATCTAGCAAGTACAGATCACAAACTACGTGCCCATGTTGATAACTACCTTTTGGTGATTGAATATGAAATGCATAAGTCAAAAAACATAGTGGACCCCGTAGAAAAGAAAATCCAGCTCCGTGCAGCTCTACCAAAGGCAGGTTCAATCATGATAAAAATGTCCAAACTAGAGCCCAGTGCAGTAGCCTAGTGGCTAAATTTCCTTGTGTACACCAGCATCCCATATGGGTACCGGTTCTTATCCCAGCTGCACCACTTTCCTATCCAGCTCCCTGCTTGTGGCCTGGGAAAGCAGTAGAGGACAGCTCAAAGCCTTGGTATCGTGCACCCGTGTGGGAGACTCAGAAGAAGCTCCTGGGTTCACGTGGGCTTAGCTCCAGCCATTGTGGCCATTTGGGGGAAGAAACTAGTGGGTGGAAGATCTTTTTCTCTGTAAATCCTCCTTTCCAATAAAAGTATTTTAAACAAGAGAGAAAGAAATAAACCACACCTGGAAGAATGATTGGAAGAATGTGTGCTTTGCAGTTGAAAGTACACCATCAAATATTTGTGCAGAAAGAGGATTTGTACCTTATAGTTCTAAGGAATAGAACTAAGGCCAATGGTTGGAAGCCTGGGAGGAAGAACAGCTCAATGTAAGGAATCATTTATTGTGAAAGCCATGTGGTGGGTGTGTGAAATAATGACCTTTCTATTGGTGGGGTTGTGAAGGTGTGGTTGAGTAGTTGTCTGGCAGCCATGTTTCAGGCGGTTTAAGTTGAATCACTGCATTCTTTATCCTGTTATAAATGAGAAAGGCAAGAAACACTAAAAATTGGAAATGGCCCTCAGATTTTAATGTCCTGACATGTCAGCAGGTTTATTACTGGCAATAATGCTTTTACAGAGCATGAGCCAGCAAGTACACTTGAGCCTTCCCTGGCATTGCAGTGACAAAGAACTGGATGGGAGAGCTGCTGGAACAGGTATGCTGGTGTAGACCAAGGCTAGTATTAGAAGAAAAAAGCCCTTCATGGAATTACAGCCTTTTCTCATCCAGGATACAATTATATGAGCTTGCAAGTTCTGGTGTGTATGTTAATAAATCAGAAGGAGCTAAACACCAAAGTTTTCATACAACTGAGTCGTTGGAACTGACATGCAGTGGGGTGAGCTCTTACTGGTGACACTGACATCCCCTATGAGAGTGCTGGTTTCAGTCCCAGATGCTCTGCTTCCGAACCAGCTCCCTGCTGATGTTCCTGGAAGGTGGCTTAGATCCTTGGGCCCTTCCCACCTACGTAGGAGAATAGGACGGAGTTTCTACTCCTAACTCTGGCCTGGTACAAACCTGGCAGTGGTGGCCATCTGAAAAGTGAACCAGAAGATGGAAAAGCTCTCTTTTATCCTCTTTGTTGTTCTGCCTGCAGGCAAACAAGTACATATCTCAAAATTTTGAAAAATGAGACAAAATCTGTCACGTGAAAGTTGGGGTGCCTGTGTTGATGGAGCCTGTGAACTGCTGCTTTGGCATGGGTTCTGCAGGGCAGTGTACTGAGCAGTTGAATTTGAAGGACTTCTTCCAATTGTGAAATTCCTTGGTATTTTACCTTGCAGTAAATGCTAGGAAGCAGTTTAGGGTTATGAATAGCAGAAACATAGCCAATTAAAACTATAAGAACATTTAGTTGGATTCTAATAGGCCTCTTTGGAATTTGGCCATCCTTGGAGGCTCATCTTTGTAACCAAGTTAGCAGTTAGAAAGATGTTTTTGCCATCAGGGAGAAGATCTGCTTGTGGTTGATGCCTCTGGTGGCACCATAGGCCACTTTTAAGTAAAATTCTACTCATTTCTCCTGCAAAAACCTCAGTGGATCCTTCCACTTGTGACTCCTTGATATTTTCTAGAAGAGAGAAATTTGGAAGAGAGTGAGTGCTGGAAATTGTGTAGGAAGGTGTAAAGTCAGTGAGCGGACTAAAGGATTCAGAGGCTGAGACATCTTGAAATAGTTGCAGCCTAGAATAGACCTAAATAGGCATGTTTGTGCTGTTTAATTTCAAATTTGCCAGATATTGTAGGAGGATAGAAAATTTAAAAGGAGAAAGCAAGGAGAATCTTCCAATGAGGGAAAAGTAAAATGTAGCAGAGTGTTGCGGAATTGAAGCCATAGGCAAATTGTCAGTCATCCTTCGTATTTCAGCACTGCAGGTTGGTGGTAGGTACGTTCTCTGGCACTATGAACATTACACTGTGGATGTCTTCAAACCCTTTACTGTAAGGCGTAAGAGACAGGGATGGTGATTGTTTTTGGACTCTGTTTTTCCAACCATGTGCTTTGGCTGACTACTCCCAGATTGATTTTATAGCCCAGACTGTTTGCAGCTCCAGAATCCTATCTAGTTGGGTGCATCTACTAAGTTTGGAGCCATGATGTTCAATACTAGACTGTTGGTTCCCTTGCCACAGAAGTCCCTGGCCCCTGGCTTCAGATCAGCTCTGCTGTGGCCATTGAGGCTGTTTGGGGGAGTGAACCAGCAGATTGAAGACCTTATCTCTCTGTCCCTCCTTCTCTCTCTGTAAAATCTCTTCAGTAAAAAAAGCAGAACCCCATTTCTGCTTCTCCAGTCTCAGTGTTGTTCTTTACCCCTTTTGTTTTCACTCTACCGTGTGATCTGTCAGGAAATCCTGAGTCTACCCTCAAAATTTCCAGAAAATGGGAAGGTCCGTGCCTTCTTTACTTTTTACCCATCTTGCTTTTATGCCAAGTTATTACATTAGCTTCCTAACTGACATTTCCTTCTTGCCTTCTTGTAGTTATTACACAACTGTCAAAATCTTTTTTTAAAAAAAATCCCACTTATTTGGCTTTTATAAAGGCATAGAAAAGTGAGTTTTTGCAAACAAGTCTCATCCATGTAACAGCACCAGGATAAGAAAGAATATTCCCAGCAAGTCCTCACTTTCCTTTCCTGCCTCATCCCCCTTCCTGTTGATCTAAGGAGGACCAGCTTGGGTTGACTTCTAAGAGCATTGGCTAGCTTTGTGTGCTTTAGTGTATCATGGAAATGTTACACAACATGCAGTTCTTTTGCATCTGGTTGCTTTTATGCAGTAATTGTGTGTGTGTTTGTGTGTGTTTGTGTGCATGCATGTGTTTCACCCATGAAAGAATAAATGGTTTTTTCGCTTTACTCTATAATCTTCCATTATGTTAATGTACCACAGTTTACCTATTGGTGATGGTTGTTCAGATAGTTTGCAGTTTTTTTGGCTATTATAAGTCATGATGCTGTGAACATTGTAGTATATGTCTTTTGCAGATACATGTGTTTGTGTTGGATGTAGAGCTAGGAGGAGGAGTTCTGGTTCATGGGCTGTGCGGAGATTCAGCTTCAGTATGTATTAACAGTGTATTAACAGACAACCCCAGGAGATCTTTTTCAAAAGAGCAATGAATTATTATTATTACTCCTCATTTGAAAAGCTTTCTCTGGCTTGTTACTCCCTTAAAATGATGCCTAAAATCCTTACAATTGCAAGTAAGGGCCTGTGAAAACCTGGTGTCCCTAATGTTTTTTGAACATACTGAGCACACTTTTATATTGGAATCTTTGCACTTGCTGCTGCTTCTACCTCATTTGTCTGTCAATTTGCCACATTTCTGCATGGTCTGCTCCTGTATTATATCCAGGTGTCTGCTTAATATCACCAAAATATGTAAAGTAGCTCATCCTATGTATGTTTGTTCATTTATGTTTTGTTCCAATTGACATGAATTACCTGGCATCTATTTTTTTAACTTGAATTCAGTACATTAATAGTGAATAATGTGTATGTACTGTATGTGTGTAACATGCTTTTCTTTTCTACCCTGCCAGGGACTTTGTTTTGTTTTGCTAATTGTTCTACTGTGTCATCTAGAATAGTGTTAGTAATTGCCCAAAACATAGCTGAGGAATAAATACACAAAATACGTAGTTGGAATAGGAATAGATCTTTTACATGGCTGGCAGGAGCCCACGTGCTTAAGCCACCACCACTCCCTCCCAGGGTACCTTAGCAGGAAGCTGAAATCAGGAGCTGTAGGCAGATACTGGACCCTGCCCTCCGACATGGGATGTGTTCTCCTGGGTCAGTTCTAAAGTTGTTTGAGAGGCATTTCTGTGTCCACCTGTTCTGCTGTTGCACTTTACAAATTAACTTTAGAATTTTTCCTCTTTTTTCGCATTTTAAATCCTTTTCTCTCTTTTTAAAAGATTTATTTATTTTTATTGGAAAGACAGGTATACAAAGAGGAGGGGAGAAAGAAAGATCTTCCATCTACTGATTCACTCTCCAAGTAGCTGCAATGACCAGAGCTGAGCCAATCCAAAGCCAGGAGCCCGGAGTTTTTCCCACGCGGGTGCAGGGTCCCAAGGATTTGAGCCGTCCATCACTGCTTTCCCAGGCCACAAGCAGGGAGCTGGATGGGAAGCATGACTTCTGGAGCATGAACCGGCACTCATAGGGGATCCGAGCACGTGTAAGGCAAGGACTGAAGCCACTGGGCTACTGCACCGGGCCCAAATAATTTTCTTACCGGTGTTTAATTCGGGCACTTTTTTTTTTTTTTTTGCTTGCTTACTTAACTTCGGAGAGCCTGTCTTTGATGGTTTCCAGAGGAGAGATGCAGGATTTGTGTGTGTAGGTACTCTTGCGCATCACTTGTTTGATGCCGCAATAATCCTGTGTCAAACTTAGACCTCAGCTGTACACTGTAAAGCGTTGGTCGCCTGGCAGGGTGGTCAGGGGACTGTGCTGATTTTGGAGGTTTGGCTGGCTATTGCTTGACCTTGGATGGCCTTGACTGGGATGACCTGTATCACTTAGCCCTGCTTTGTGCGTTTCATCTTGAAGTCTGCCTCGGTGTGCTTTCCTCATGGTGGTGGTAGAGGGCAAATATAAAAGTCTTGGCTCTAATTTTAAGTACATCTGTTAGGTCATTAGAAGCATTCTTCTTTGGAGGTTTAATCAGTTTATTTAGTAACCACACTTGTGAAAGTGCACAGAGTAACAAGATCCTTAGCATCCTTCCAATGCCTGTTGAGGTGTCATTTCCCAGGGAAGTATTCTTTGTCTTGTTGTGTTAGGCTGGATTCCATTTGCTGTTCTTCCTTCATATTTATCAGACTGATGCAGGTTTGCTCTCGTTAGCTCTCTCTAGCTCTTTCTGTCTCCCTGTCCCTCTTGCCGCCCCTGCCCTCCTCTCTCTGCTCCACCAACTTCTCCATCTCTGCCTTGCTTTTTGCCCCCTCTCTACCTGTCTCTCTATCCCTTCTTTATTTCAAAAAAAATTTTTGGAGATGTATTTATTTATTTATTTATTATTTTTTTTTTTTTTGCAGTCTTACAACTTTATTTAGTTCTCATCCACATTGACAGTCTGTAGATTTTTGAAAGTGGTGACAGGCACGTAGGTAACCAGAGTATAGAGCTTGTTGGGCGAATCTTCATCCTCGTTATGTTTCCTGGACAGTCTCACGCGGATGCGGTACGGGACGTTCCTTATTCCTTTGGCCCACACAGCTTTGTTTAGCCTTGTATCAATGCGCACATCCGGCGTACCCATTTCTTTCATGGCAAACTTCCGGATCTCCTTCAGCGCCCGAGGAGCTCGCTTCTTGAAGCCCACTCCATGGATGCGCTTGTGGATGTTGATGGTGTACTCCCGCGTCACCACCTCGTTGATGGCCGAACGGCCCTTCTTCTTCTCGCCGCCCTTCTTCGCGGGAGCCATCTCGTAGGGCCCAAGCCGGAAAGGATGTATTTATTTTTATTAGAAAGTCATATTTACAGAGAGAGGAGAAACAGAAAGATCTTCCATCTGCTGGTTCATTCCCCAAGCGGCTGCAGCTGCTGGAGCTGAGCCAATCTGAAGTCAGGAGCCGGGAGTTTGTTCCGGGTCTCCCACATGGATGCAGGGTCCCAAGGCTTTGGGCTTTCCTCTGCTGTTTTCCCAGGCCACAAGCAGGGAGCTGGAGCAGCCAGAATACAAACTAGTGCCCATATGGGATCTTGGCACATGCCAGGTGAGGACTTTAGCCACTAGGCTACTGTGCTGGACCTACCCCTTATTTTTTTTTTTTTTAAGATTTATTTATTTTATTACAAAGTCAGATATACAGAGAGGAGGAGATACAGAGAGGAAGATCTTCCATCCGATGATTCACTCCCCAAGTGAACGTAGTGGCTGGTGCTGCGCCGATCCAAAGCCGGGAGCCAGGAACTTCTTACAGGTCTCCCACACAGGTGCGGGGTCCCAAGGCTTTGGGTTGTCCTCAACTGCTTTCCCAGGCCTCAAGCAGGAAGCTGGATGGGAAGTGGAGCAGTCAGGATTAGAACTGGTGCCCACATTGGATCCAGTGCGTTCAAGGCGAAGACTTTAGCCGCTAGGCCATGCTGCTGGGCCGCTACCCCTTATTTCTTAAAAAAAAGATTTTATGTATTGCAAACAGAAAGCACATGTGTGTATATGTGTGCTTCTATCCACTGGCTTGCTCTGTAAGTGTCTGCAGCAGTCATGGCTAGCGTATGAAACCAGAAGCCTGGAACTCCATCCCGGTCTCCATGTGAGTGGTCCGGGCCCAAGTGCTTGGACTGTGTTATGCTTCCTTCCCAGGCGCGTTGGCAAAGATGGGATGGAAGTAGAGCAGCCCACATTCACTGGCGCTCACATGAGATACTCACGTCCCAGGTAGTAGCTTAATCTGCTTTGCTACATCTCCAGCCCTTGTTTCTTAAATTTTAAAGAAATAAAAGGAAGGTTTACTTTGGTACAACAGTTTTTAAAATCCATGCATATCAGGGGTCTTCAGAAAGTAGAAAACTGCATTATGGATTTCAATTTTTTTTTTTTGTTTCAAAATACTGTTCATTCTGTTTTCCACAAATTGTTGAAGTGCCTCTATGTGAAGGATTTGATGGGAAGAGGGGACAACTTAGATGACTGGTACCCCACTGTTGAGGAAGCTTGCTCCCCTGTGAGCTGTTTGCTGGGCCTAGTTATAGTCCCTAGTTTGTTGCAGTCCACGTATAAAACTTTGAAATGGTAGGCGGTTCTTTGTGGCTTTAGGGTTTTTAGATTTCATTAATTGTTTTCTTTAATGTATTAATTTTGGTTCTAAAACTTTTAAGCAGCTAGAAACAAGAGTGATCCTACTTACATGTGAGAATTAGATGACAGTACTTTCATTGTTATTTTGAAAGGAATGTTGAGTGATCAACTTATTAATGAGCTACAGTACAGTTTTGATGGATATTGCAATAAACTTGTATGAACCTTGGAATGTATGGGAAATTAACATCAATTAAACAAACCTAAGTTATAGAAAGCCTAAAATAAACTGGAGAGCTAAATATTAAACACTGTCTTCAAACATGAACTAAAAAGTTCAACAGCTCTGTTTCGTGATGTTTGTCTGTTTACTCACTCCAGCCTTTTCCTAATTTGAGAAGAGACTGTGTTTTTGTGGCTCACTGTATGCTCACGTCAGGTATTGATTTTAATCGTTAGGATGGGAATTTGTGATAGGATTAGAAATTAACTTTGATGGTTGAAACAGGTCTTGTTCAGTTTTGATTAAATACTTAATGCCAAGTTTTATTTTATGCTGTTAAAGGTGATATGTGTGTATACACACACATGCGTGTACACACATATATTCGTTTGCTTTTATTTATTTTCAAAGAGTTTTAGAGGAAGAAACAGAACTCAGTCTTCCATCCCCTGGCTCAACTGCCTGGATGGCTGCCACAGCCAGTGCTGGGCCAGGCCAAAGCCAGGAGCTTGGAGCTTCAGTCGGTCTCCTACATGAGAAGCAGAAACCTGGACTCTGGGACCATCTTTCACTACTCTTCCCAGGCTGTTAACAGGGAGCTGGATCAGAAACTCAGTAGCTGAGAGTTGAACCAGACCCAATTTGGAATGTTAGCATCGCAGGCTGTGCTACAATGTGGGCCCTTATTTTATACCTTTTTAGCTATCTATCTATCCTAGATATCTTTAATTGGAGGAATAGAGCAGGCAGAGTGGAGAAAACACAGCTGTCAACTGCTGATTAACTCCCTCAGTTGCCCAGAAGAGCTGGGCAGGTTGAAGCTGGGAGTCGAACTCCACTGGGGTCTCCCCTGTAGGTCACAGAGACACATAGTCAGGCCTTCACCTGCTGCCTCTCAGGGTGCACATCAGCAGGAAGCTGGAGCTGGCAGTGGAAGCAGGTCTCTGATACTGGCTGTGGGCATCCTAAGCTGAGGCTTACCCATTAGGCCAAATGCCTATTTTATGTCCCCTCTCCCTTTTAATAATCTTACAATTATATAGTAAAGGGCCCGGCGGCGTGGCCTAGCGGCTAAAAGTCCTCACTTTGAACGCGCCAGGATCCCATATGGGCACTGGTTCTAATCCCAGCAGCTCCTCTTCCCATCCAGCTCCCTGCTTGTGGCCTGGGAAAGCAGTCGAGGACGGCCCAATGCGTTGGGACCCTGCACCCGCGTGGGAGACCTGGAAGAGGTTCCAGGTTCCCGGCATCGGATAGGCGCAGCACCGGCCATTGGGGCTCACTTGGGGAGTGAATCATCGGATGGAAGATCTTCCTCTCTGTCTCTCCTCCTCTGTGTATATCTGACTTTGTAATAAAATAAATCTTTAAAAAAAATTATATAGTAAACATACATGCTGTGTTATGTAATTAGGAAGTAGTCGATCTTAAGGGACAACAGCAGCTTGGACGAGGCTTGTTTTGCAGTGTATAGATTGCATATCTTATGAAGTTGCCTTTGCTTGGCAGTAGTTACCAAATATTTGCTAAATTAGCGAATGAACCGATGGAATGGATGTGGTTGTGGATAAAGACTAAATGGATAAAGACTAAAGCTCCGAGAGGCTGAAAACTTTGGTCAGGGGCCAGTGCTGTGACACCAGCATTCCATATTGGTACCAGTTTGAATCCTGGCCATGCTGCTTAGGATCTAGTCCCTGCTAATGTACTTGGAAAAATAGTGGAATGAGGTTCAAGTACTTGGGTCTCTGTATCCACATGGAGTTCCAGTCTCCTGGCTTTGACCTGATCGAACCCCAGCCCTAGCAGTCATTTAGAGAATCTGTAGCAGAAGATGAAAGATTAATTCATATTTATTCTCTCTAGTTTACCCTCTGTAATTCTGCCTTTCAAATAAATCCAGCATTAATACTGTTGAGAGAAAAGCAGCTAATATAGCTGGTGGGCGTTTGGGGCCTGGTTAATGCCAAACTTATGTAAACTATACCTGTATGCCAGCATAGTAGCCTATTTTTTGAAGATGTATTGGAGAGTGTATGTTGGCATGCCAGCAGACAGGGTCTGGGGACATGTGTGCAGGGCCCCAAGCTGGTACACCACACTCTGAAACACCAGGCTAAGGGACCTGCACATTCATGGTGAGGGTGCTGTGGATTGCTCAGGGAAGGGGGTATTGGAGTATATGGGAAGGAGGACTTAGACTGGTACAGGTAAAGAATGGCTTTTGGGGGACTCCACCAACTAGGCTACTGCACTTACAGATAAACAAGGGACTGAAACCAGGTGGTTTGGAGGGGGGCAACCAGAGAACATGTCTGGGTCAGCCCAAGGCACCTGCCCGCATGGGAGACCTGAGCTGGACTAGTTGGTATCACCCACTGCCCTCTGGTGCATGTAAAAGCTAGGGCTGGGGTTGGATCAGGTCAAAGGCAGGGCTAGACCACAGTACCCACCAGTGAGTGTCAGAACAAAATGGGTCACTTTAAGCTGAGCTGTGACACTAACACGCATGCAAGAGAAATGGGTCTGGGGACAGATTCTGTGGGGGATATGTGGGCTCACACCTGTGGAACTGCACAACTACTGGTTTGCTCAAGAGCTGGGAGTGGTGACAGGTGAAACTAGGCATGAACACCGATCTCACTGATATCCATGGGAACTGGGATTGGGATAGGCTGGGCTTGTCCAGGCTGTAGCACCCACAGGAACACCCAGTAATTGGGTGTGGAGCAAGTTGGGCCACAGCATCTACCAGCTCATACAAGTGCTGAGACAGGGCAGTGGTCAGTGTTAGGTAAGAGTCTAGCACTTGCTGATAATCATGAAAACTACGTCTGGGAGTGGGCCTGGTAGGGAAACCTGGGCAACTCCCCTGGTGGGTTGTAGCTCCTGTTGGCAAGCGTGAGTCAGGGCTGGGTAATTGTCAGGCTTGACAAGGCTGCTCCACTTGTTGACAGGTGTGTTGGTTGGTTTGGGTCAGTGGACTGGGCTGGGCCAAACTGTATTATACTGGCAAGCACAGAAGCCAGGATGGGGTGCTGCCATGCCAGGCTAGGCTATCCCACCTACCGGTTTGCATGGAAGCTAGGGATGGGAGCAGGCAGGGCACAGCTAGGCAGTAGCACCCACCAATGAGAGTTGGGTTTGGGAGCTGGCTCGGTCAGGCTAGGCTGCAGCATCTGATGAAAATGGGGGGAAATATATCTGATGGCAAAGCCCAAGATGGGAGATGGGCTATGCTAGTCTGGGTCGGGACAACTGGCATGCCTAAGATCTGTGGCTGGGAGAAGGCCTGGTAGGGAGCTAAGGGGATGCCCCTCCTAGGCTGTGGTTCCACTGTTGAGTGCAAGAGCCAGAATGGGGGAGATAAACTATGCTGGACATGGCCGCAACATCCCTCAGCATGGGTGGGGACTGATCTGGGTGTGCCAGACTGGGCTAGGCTTTGGCATCCACTGGTGCTTGTAAGATCCCAGAGTGTATGGGGACAGACTGGGCTAGGTCTCAGCACCTGCTGAAGCATGAGAGCCAGGTCTGGGGGTGAGCCAGGCAGGGCTGGGCCATAGCACCCAATGGTAAGAGCCAGAAAGGATGTGGGCTGCTCAGGCAAGGCTGCTTTACCTAAGGTTAATGCCAGGGCAGGAGGTGGGCCAAGGACCCACTGGTGTTCATGAGATCTGCTGCTGGGAGGTGATCTGATAGAAGAGCTTGGGGAATTCCTCTGTCAGGATGCATTTCCTGCAGATGAGTCCAAGAACTGAGGCTGGGAGTAGTCCAGACCAGGTCGGGTTATAGGACCTGCTGACATATATGTGGCTCTGTCTTGGCTGGGCTGGGTCAACTCAAAGCATCCGCTGGCAGATGTGAGAACCAGGACAGGATGTGGGACAGGCCAGGTTGGACCACAACACCAGCCAGTTCACATTAGGGCCAAGACTGGGGGCTGGCTAAGATGGGATAGGCTGCAGCACCCACCAGCATGAGCTGGGACTGGGGGCAGGCTGGGCACCTACCTGTGAGTGCTGAAGTGAGGTGAGACATGCCCGACTGGGTCACAGCACCCCCTAGCACATGCAAGACCCGGGTGGGTGGATGATCCCAGAAGGGGGACAATGGGGGTTCCCCTACTGGGCTACTGCCCCCACTGGTGAGCATGAGAGCTGGGACTTGTGGTGGACCAGGTTGGGCAGGGCTACAAAACCCATTGGTCAGCTTGTAAGCTGAGTTAACGGAAGAACCAGGCTGGGTGAAGCGACTGTGTCCACTGGTGCCTGAATCAGCCAGAGTAAGTTCAGGCTGGTTGGGCTTTGCTGCAGCAGCAGATGGTAAGTGCTGAAATTGGATGGCAAGTCCTGTCTGACTAGACTACAGTACCTGGAGAGTGCAAGATCTGGGGCTGGAAGTGGGCCTGGTAGGGAAATGGCACACTTCTGATAGGCTACAGCTCCTACTGGTGAGCATGAGAACCTGGGCTAGGGGTGGGCTTGACTGGACAGATGGAAACACCCATCAGCATAAATGTGGGCTAGATAGTGGGGTAGGTCAGGCTGAGCTAGGTTGCCGCACCCATTGATTTGCACAAGAACCAAATGAGATGTGGGACAGAGGACAGACTGGACAGGTCTGCTGCACATACCAACATGCGCAGGAGCCAGTGCTGGGGATGGGCCTGGTGAGGGTTATTACGGGTTGCTCCAGCTGGGCTGCAGCTCCTGCTGGTGTGTGTGAGGGCTGAGTATGTGGTGGGCAGCGTTGGGCTGGGCTGCAGCATCTATTGGTTTGCGTATGAGATGAGACTGGAGGCAGAACTGAAAGGGTGACTAAAACCACTAGTGTGTATGTATGGGCTGATGTCAGTGACAGACAGTTGCACCCTGCACTGGCTAGCACACACAGGAGGCAGGTCTTGGATCACCTCCATGAGGTTTCTTTGGGAACTCCCTCAACTGGACTACTGGACTCAAAACTCCAGCCACAGGGGAAATTATAGAATCTGTGGTTTGACTACAGAGCACAAGTGTCAGAATGGGCCTCCTTGGTTGTTGAAACCCATGCAGTGAACAACATGCCCAGAGCACATGGGTGACATGGCAGCTCGTTGAGACCTACAGAGAGGATGGATGGCAGAATACATTGGACAACTCTCCCGGCCAAGCTTTGACAGCAGATATCTGGGCGAATCGAGACTCTAATGTAGACTGCGTCAGCAAGTGGACCTTGGAAGGATTTCCTCATCCTTGGAGCCATAAAATCAGCAGCGTCTCAGAACTATCGAAACCACTTGAGCAATACTGTAGGAACATGGTTCACATCGGGGAGCCTAGGATGACATTGAGTGGCCATCCTGTATTCCCGGGTACTGATGTGTTTGGGCTGCTGAGAGCGGCCCGTCTCCCCTTTTTTCCCTTCTTCTCCCAGATACACACACAAAAAAAAGATTAGAAATAGTTGTTTCATCCACTTACCCCCATTCCTTGACCCTTCCCACTCTGATTGGTGGTTCAGGTGGGCATGCGTCCTCCTCAAGTATATAGATATCACTAAAGACAAAATAAATTTCTTACACACACACACACACATCAAAATTTCTATAGTCAGAGTTAGTGAAAACACCAGGGTGAAATTGGTCAGTTTAAGAAACCTGAAGAACAAATTATTTTAATGTTAGTAAATTTAGAGAAGCACTGATAAAGATATCATAATTTCCAATAGTAACTGATTATGTGAAACTCAAAATTTTAATCTGTAATGAAGACTCCAAGTCTTTATGTGTGTAAGGTTCTTGCAGGAAATGTTTTTGATGGGATGATTTTAAAAACTATAAAAGGCTTAAGAAATACTCCCAGTAGGACCAGATATTTGACATTCCAAGACTAGATTGTAGACTTTTTAAGATTATTTATTTGAAAGGCAGAAGTACAGAAAGGGTTAGAAGGAGACCTTCCCTCCACTGATTCATTCCCTAAACGGAGCTGAGCCAGCCCATGACGCTGAGCCAGAAGCTTCTCCCAGGTCTACCACATGGGTACAGTGACCAAAGCTCTTGGACCACCCTCTGTTGCTTTCCTGGGCACACCAGCAGGGAGCTGGGTCAGAAGTATCTAAGAATTGAACCCATACCCGTATGGAATGCCAGAGTTAAAGGTGTTGACCTCACCCACTAAATCACAACACTAGCTCGTCCCATCCCCTCCCCCTGATTTAACTTAAATACAGTTGTGTAATAATATTTTCATTAGTATGTTTTAAAATTCTAGCCTGTAAAGGACAGGAAAATGCATTTTTGTTAATGCTTTTGAGCATAAAAGGCAAGCATGTAGTAGTTGAAAATATTTTCTGCTTTGTATAGGAAACCCTGGAAGCCCTTGAGAATTTTAAATTGTTCTGGGTTTTGTTTGTTTTTCCAAAACCAATTTTAATAGCTGAGTGGTTTTCCATCAATAATGTGTTTTTCCCCTTCTCTCCTTCCTGCTTAACTTAGAAGTCCTCCTTTTTAGCTTTTTATGCAGCCATGTATCTGAAGGCATCCTTGACAACTCTAAAAGCTTCTTTACCTACCAAGTCCTTATCATTGAAGTCTTTGTGGTCCCTTGCTTCCAAGTGAGTGACCCTAAACTGACCAGAAGACCATAGTTTCAGTTGTATTTTCCTTGGTATTCTCTGCATGTATTCTTGGCTGACATATTACCCTTGTATACTTATTGGGGACTCTTGGTCATACCCTTTGTAAGCCATCAACTTGTCTAACTTCATGACCAAAAACTTGACAAGTGTCCAGAAATTTCAGTCCTCTGAGTGTTACCCATCAGTTTGGAGAACCTCAGTCTTTAATCTCTGTTGTGTCATCCATTTATTTGACGGGGCCTTACTCTTAGACATTGTTTTGTGCTGTTCCTGATACCCCCGTAGTATTCAGTAATGGTCTGGTTTGTTGCAGTGGCGCAGTGTTCATATGTTCCTGGGAGGAAGTCGGTGTGCCTTGTTAACTGAATTTCAAGCTTACAGATTGTGCCTTAGTTAGGTGTGGCTGTGGTTGATGAGGAGGCATTTTTAACATTTCAAAAGGTAAAACTCAAGTCAATGCAGAAGTTATAGGGAAATAAATTTCAGCTTAATATAAATAGGATTTCTAATAAGCAGAGCTGTTTGAAAATGTTCTGTTTTACTCCCAAATGTGTAACAACATTACTATCGGCGACCCAGCAGAACTTGGCTAAATGATAGGAATTTTGGGTGTTCGTGTGGGTAAATTAGGTGAGGTTATGTCCCAGCAATGAGATTGTTTGATTCAGGTGCAGATGTCCAGCAGTTTTAGGCTGATGCAGAGAAGGAGCACAGATGATTTTTGGTAACAGCTAGTCAGGGAGCAAGGTAACATTGCTAAGAAAGGGTATACTCAGAAGAGCCGAAGACCAGTGGTGAATGGGAGGTATCGGGTGGAATCAGGAAGTAGAAGTACTGACCGTTCAGTGGAAGAAACACCAGGAAGAAGTTGGAAGGAAGCAGAAGGAATTGGAGAATGCTATAGCAAAGTTGCATGCTCAAGGACAGCAGTGTTCCAAGTCAGTTACTTGTATCCTCAACTACTAGAATGCAGCAGGATTTACATGTTTATGTCACACACAATTCAGAAAGTTCATGGAAAAAAATTAAAAGACAACTTTGGGGCTCAACAGACTCAATCCTCCATCTGCCAGCGACAGTTTGTGTCCTGACTACTCCACGTTTTTTTTTTTTTTTTTAAGATTTATTATTTTATTGGAAAGACAGAAATATATGTTCAAGGCAAGGACCTTCACCATTACATTATTGTGCCAGACCCTGGCTACTCCACTTCTGCATCCCGTATGGGCTGGTTTGTGTTCCAGCGTCTCCACTGCTGAACTAGCTCACTGCTAATGTGTTTGGGAAAGCAGTGTATGATGGCTCCGTTCCATGGTTCCCTGCACCCACTTGGGAGACCTGGAAGAAGCTTCTGGTTCCTGGCTGCGGGTTGGTTCAGCTCTGGCCATTGCAGTCATTTGGGGAGTGAACAAGCAGTTGGAGGTTCTCTGTCTATTCTCTGTAAAATTACCTTTCAAATAAAAATAAATCTAAACAAACAAAAGACAGCTTTAGGAATGGTGCTGGGGTACCAGCCTCCCGTTTGGATGCTCCACTTCTGGTCCAGCACCCTGTTAATGTGTTTGGGAAAGCAGCAGATGATAGCCCAAGTGCCTGGGGCTGGGTATCCACATGGGAGACCTGGAAGAAGCTCCTGGCTTAAGACTGGCCATCTCACGGGTGAAGAAACAAGTGAAAGATCTTTCTTTCTCCTTTTCTAACTGCCTTCAAGTAAAGAAAGAAATCCTGAAAAATAAATTTTAAAGTATTTAAAAAATTATTTTGGTGCATAAAGGCTTTGAAATCTACATAGTTTTTAAAATTTTTCCATTAACTTTTTGAAGTTCCTTTGTGTGAATGAATGTGTATTTCTCATCTTTATATGCCTATTATGAAGTATAAATTTAGTAACAGTTGTATAATATAAATGCAAATTAGGGAGATGTCCTCAGCATTTTTATAGCATACTCATATTAAAATTAGTTGAAAAGAGGGCTATAAGTAAAGCATTCTGTGTTTTCCATGCTTAGTTTCTCATCTAATGTGTATTCTCATCAAGTATTGATTAGAGTTTTGCTTTTGCCTTACCATAATAAAGCCATAGCTAAATATATTGAGATCTTTGCATATGTTATTGGCCACTTATATCATTTCTTCTTTTTTTCCAAAAAAATATTTTATTGGAAAGTCAGATATACAGAGAAGAGGAAAGACAGGCAGATCTTCTGTCCATTGATTCACTTCCCAAATGACCGCAGTGGCTAGAGCCGCGCTGATCCGAAGCCAGAAGACTGGAGTTTCTTCCCGGTTTCCCACGCTGGTGCAGGGTCCCAAGGCTTTGGGTCGTCCTTGACTGCTTTCCCAGGCCGCAAGCAGAGAGCTGGATGGGTAGTGGAGCCGCCGGGATTAGAACCCGTGCACATATGGGATCCCAGCGTGTGCAAGGTGAGGACTTTAACCACTGCGTTACCGCGCCGGGCCCAGCAGTGATATATTTTCCATCTACTCTTTCACTACTGAAATTCTGCAATGGCCAGGGTTTGGCCGATTCTGTCACCAGAAGTGCCATCTGAGTCTCTAATGTGGCTGGCAGGGAGACAAGTGCCTTGAGCGCTTCCCCGGAGCAATTCAGGAATCTGGATCAGAAGCAGTGGAGGCACGCTGTTTGTTTGCAGATGTCCTAAGATGCAGCTGAGTATGTTTCTTGAATTTTTTTATACTATGTCAAGTGAATAGAGAATATGTAGATATATGCACACATTTTCAGCCATCCTGAGCAGTTCCTAAACAACTTAGGGAACATTTTCTTTGAGCTTTAACTAGTAAGGGTTAGATTATATACCATTCAATGAGTAATTATAATCTTTGTAAGGATTGGACTGTGATCTTTGCAATTTTTTAAAAAAAATTTTATTGGAAAGTCAGATATACAAAAAGGAGGAGAGGCAGAGAGGAAGATCTTCCATTCATTGATTCACTCCCCTAGCGGCTGTGACAGCTGGAACTGTGATTGGTCCGAAGCCAGGAGCCCAGAGCCTCTTCTGGGTCTCCCACACGGGTGCAGGGTCGCAAGACTTTGGGCCGTCCTCAACTGCTTTCCCAGGCCACAGGCAGGGAGCTGGATGGGAAGTGGGATTGCCAGGATTAGAACCGGCGCCCATATGGGATCCCTGGTGTGCAAGGTGAGAACTTTAGCCACTGGACTTGCCAGGCCCTGTTTTTGTAATTTTTAAGTTTGGAAGCTACTTCAGCAAATAGTTGTGTTTTTATATAATCTTGCCTTATATGTTGGGGAAGAAAAATAAAAATCTTTGCTTTATGTGAGTTTAATTAAAGTGAATGATAGCTGAGTCGCGTAATGGCTCATTCACTAATCCTCTACTTTCAAGTACCAGCATTCCATATGGATGCTGATTTGTGTCCCAGCTGCTCCACTTCCTATCCAGCTCCCTGCTTTGCCTAGGAAAGCAGTGGAGATTGACCTGAAGTCTTGGGACCCTGCACCCATGTGGGAGACCTGGAAGAAGAACCTGGCTCCTTAGTTTCAGATCGGCAACAATTTGGGGAGTGAACCAGCAGATGGAAGATCTTTCTCCTCTCAGTAAATCTGCCTTTTCAATAAAAGTAAATAAACTGCTAAACACAAAAAAAGTGAATGATAACTGCAATTAAAAATGGTATACTGAAAGATTAATGCCCTTTCCATTAATTTGTTTAACTGTAGAGCTTTTGGTTCTTTAAAAGGGTTAGTAGTCAAATGAACAGTATCATGTAATATGAACAAACACAACAGCCCTTTATATTTTGTAGCCATTAAACTATTAAGACACAAATCCAGGGAAAGGATTAGGGATGGAACAAGCCTGATTCCTAATCCATAGCACCTGTCAGGCACCCGCTGTTCTGATTTCTGTAATGAGGTGATGGGATCTTGAAGGTAATCTAATACCACATCTTCCTCTCCCTTCTGTTTTTTAAGGATTGAGAGTACGTTTGTCCCTTAATGCATTGTGCTGTGAATGAATGGTTATTGAAGATGTGGAATTTGAAGGATCTCTATGTAAATTTGCCTGCTGATTTCTTTCATTCCTGTTCCCCATTGGGGAACTTGGGTTGTAGTTGAAGAGTGACATAATCTGTCCAGCTGTTCCGCTTAAGAGCCAGCTCTCTGCTAATGGCCTGGGAAAGGCAGCCACAGATGGCCCAAAGCTTTGAGCCCCTGCCACCTACATGGAAGACCAGAGGAGACTCCTAGTTTTCAGCTGATCTGGTGCTGGCCTGTTGACCATTTAGGGCGTGAACTAGCAGATGGAAGATCTTTCTCTGTGAAATCTGAATATTGAATAAATTTTATAAAAATTGGTTTTCATTTTTCCCCAGTGTGTGGAAACTTAATTTTGAAAGATTGTACCTTCTTATCTTGAGTCTTATGAAATCCCTTTAAGCTAAAAAGAGAGTGGAAACAATTTATGCAAGAAAATAAGACGATAGTGTATTCTGTTGGATTTCTTGCTCACCCCATTTTTAGATTGTGGTGTGATCTCAGGTAAGAACTGTACCATCTGATTTTTCCAAGTTCAGTGAGTGATCTTCCACTTTTTCACATTTGGCTTTCTGAACTCTGACTTCTGGAGGTTTTTTTCTCTAAATTTCATTTAAATAAAGCAGTACTAATTAGAATATCTGAATGAGGGAAATCAATCTAAACCAGTGTGAAATCCCAAACACACAGCATTTTCCTTGGAAAATTGTATTGCCATATTTATATAAAGACTTGAACCACATTGTGTCACCTGGGATTGATCCTTAAGGAATTTGTAATTACCTGAACCTTGGTTTTGCATTTAAGTAGGCACTTCTAAGTGCTTTCAGCTAATGGCTTAACCAATAACCCTTTAAGTCTTGAGTTACACTATTGTTTAGTAAACCTTATTTTATATGTAGATAGGGTTAAGGTAGCTCTGCTGTTCCCCAACCAGGTAGGTTTGCCACCTGATGCCTTTCCTTTTAAATAAATGTTCCTTACGTTTGTTTGAAAGAGTGGCAGAAAGATCTTTGCTTCCACTTCACTCAGCAAGTGCCTGAAACAGTAGGGCTGGGCAGCGCTGACACAGGAGTCTGAAACTCCATTCAAGTGACCCAAGCGACTGACCGACTGACCGGGAGACTTGACCTGCTGCCACCCAGGAGCATTAGCAGGGAAGTGGAATTGGAAGCTGAGTAGTTGAGAATCAGACTGGTACTTGGATAAATGGGGTACAGGCACCGCAAGGTGCAGCTTAACCTAAAAGGGGCTCTGTGTGGGGGTGCAAGCAAGATCATGCCAGACAAGTCTAAGGTTTATCAGGGAGTCTTTATTAACTAAGCTTCGTGATAACAGGGCCCACTAGAAATAGTAAATCACAAGTCCATATAGCAATCCAGTCAGTCAAAACCCCAAGAGGAACAAATGGTCATTACCCTGTAGTGTATTTGTTAAACTGAAGACCTATGCCCCAGCTTCCCCAGCAAGAGAAGTTTTCCGAAGAGACATACAGTGAACAAGCTAGGCACACTCACAAAGCTGCACACATTCACCTTTCCCTGGCTTCTCTGCCCACATTCCAGGACTGCTAGGCCTCACCTCTCCTGGAACTCTTGGAAGTACACACATTAGAAATACAAAGCATCTTAGCATTAACATCTTCACTGCCCACCCAAGCAGTGAGCAGAGGGTGAGGGATACAGGCACACAGGGGCCGGGCTCAGGGGGATACCTGTGCTCAGAGTCTGTCCATGACTAAGGAAATAAGCCCCTCCTTAACACGGGCCTTTAAAGTGACTTATGAGGGGAATGACAGTACCGCCCCCTTTCAGGTTCCTGGTGATGCTAGGTGAACACAGGTGGGCAGGAGGGAACATCTGGGTGGCAATGGGTGGGAGTGGCTTCCAAGCTTGTGACCCTGAACTAGCTACTTGCCCTACCACAGCGCAATGCCTGCCCCCGACCTCTGTCTTTTCAGCAAGCATGTGTGTGACTGGCCAAAGCAGATACAGAAGATGACACTCAAGTCTGTTTCTCTATTTGGGGTCCCTGGAAAATTTAATGGATTAGGTAGGAAAATTGGGTAGACAGAAGTGTTGGCAAGTAAGTTCTGATTAGGTGCCACTTATGGTCACGTTTTGTCAGATGGCTCTCACACCTGATTTCCTTGGTCAGCATGCACCTAGTTTCTGAAAGGGCTGTGTTTAGTTCTGCAGGTTTGATTTTTCCTGCTCCGTGTTACACTAACTTGCAGAGTACATCTCTGATTTTCCTGTACCTGCACAACTGAGTCTGAAACGACTCTCGTAAGAAATCAGGGACTCACTATGAAAACAGGAGACCTTTCAGTTTTAGGGTTGTAAAGAGGAAGCCTGTTAAAGAGAAGCAGTTCAGGAGAGGCACTGTGGTGTGGAAAAAAAAAAAGCAGTTCAATGTAACTCTTGTGAGTGAGTGGAGGAGCTGCTGATATGGCCTTTGGTGGCATAGTATAGTGTAGTGCAAAAATGACAAGATGTATTTAAAAGTGGAGCAAGAGTGAACCTATATTCACACGTCAGGGTTCAGCCCACACAGAGAACTACCTGTCATGGGTGGGCCACTGCTGTCTATGAGCAGGAGTGGGGAGGAGCCCAGGGGTGGTTTCTGTGGCACTTCCATGTGACCATCGTGGCATCCCCTCCGTTCTGGTCCTAGATGAGCCACAGTGCATCCTGGGACTATGGGTGTGTCAGATTGATAGATGAAGGAATAAAGTTACATTTTGGGAATATCAAATTCCACTCACATAGACCTGACTCTGCCTAGTTACTGCTTATCTCTACTAATATCTATTAACAAAAATGCAGATTTTTTCTTTTGCCATTTGTGCATTTACATGACTCATATTTGTAAACACATGTATTGTGTGTATAAATATTTCTAAACCCTGAGCAAATGCATTTGTGGGCAATTTGAGCAAATAGGTTTTGGGTAATGAACCAGCTTTAAGGTTTCTGAGGCCGAGGATTGTACCCTTCAGTATTTGTTTTACTTGCTGCCCTGCTAAAACTACCCAAGACTGCCAACATACCCACTTCCTGCCACTCACGTGGAATATCCAGATAGAATATGATCGCTTCTCGGCCTTTTGGCTAAGATCAAGTGCAGACTGAATATGAGCTTTGGCCTGCCCCGGCTCCAGTGGCTGCCGGTGGTTGGGGAGCAAGCCAGCGTGCGTGTGTGTGTGTGTGTGTGTGTACACACGTGTATGCTCACCTATCTGCTTGCCTGTCCTCTTTCACTCCACTACCACCTGTTTCTCTGCCTCTCAAATAAGATTGTTTTTAGAACAAAATTCAGTGTGTTGATTTTTTTCCAGGACAGCATGATTAAATAATAGCACATTAAGAAACGGATTTTTTAAAAAAATGATAACATACAATTAAATTCTGTGGATGTAAGCATGAGTGTAGATTTAACCAACCATGATCAGGTAAACTTTTTTGTACTATCCCTTTAATAAGTCACTCCAGCTCTGTCAATGATTTGTTCTACTTGTTCTTAGGGATTTTCTGTTGGCATTTTGCTGTGAGCGGAGAGTTTTGTTTTTCCTCTTTTTCTTGAGTTTTGGACTTAGGAGCAGTTTGTATGTGTTGAACAGGTGTTGTGGGATTCATGTCCTTGCCTAATGCCCTTTCGGCCTGTCACTGTTAAATTGCATGTGAATTGTAGCTTTTGGTAGATGGTCTTTATGAGGTTGGCCAAACTCTCCTACATTTAGTTTGCTGAGAGTTGTCATATTTGCTTTCTGCATGATTATATGGCTCTTTAAGAATATTATTAATAGGGTAGAAATGTCAAATAGTCCCTACTGCCCTAGGCTACATCTTTGTTAGTCGTAGCATCCTATTTTATGTATTGCTGAATTTGAACTTGTAGTACTTTGAGCAGTTTTGCGTATGCGTGGTTTTCTTACTAGTGTCTTTGTTGGTCTGATGATATGAATTTGGGAGGCACCTTTTCTGATTTTTATGAAATTCTGTATAATTGGTATGATCCCTTAAACATGTGGTGGAACTCATCAGTGAAACCAGGTGGGGTTAGAACTTTTTTCCACCAGAAAAACCTTCAACTATAATTAAATCTTTTAAAGGACTATTCATGTTATCTTTAGTGTTTAGATAATTTAAAATTTTTAAAGTTATTTTTAATTGAAAGGCAAATTTTACAGAGAGGAGAGATAGGTAAGTCTTCCATCTGCTGATTTATTCCCCAAATGGCCACTGTTGCAAGGGCTGAGTTGATCTGAAGCCAGGAGCCAGGAGCTTCTTCTGGATCTCCTACATGGGTGCAGAGTCCCAAGGTCTTGAGCCATCCTCTGCTGCTTTCCAGGGCCACAGGCAGAGTGCTGGATGGGAAGTGGAACAGCAGAGACATGAACTGGCACTCATATGGGATGCCAACACTATAGGGCGGAAGATTCGCTTGACCTTGCTGGTTCCAGTTCAGAATTGTCTTAACGGTTTATTTATTTTATTTGAAAGGCAGATAGAGAGAGGGAGAGAGAGAGAGAGAGAACTTAGATCTGCTGGTTCACTCCCTAAATGGTCACAGTGACAGGAGCTGGGCTGTCTGAAGCCAGAAACTAGGAGCTGCTTCTTAGTCTCCCACGTGGGTGTAGACGCTCAAGAACTTGAGCCAACCTCTGCTGCTTTCCCAGGCCATTAGCAGGAAGCTGGATCAGAAGTGGAGCATTCAGGCTATGAACTGTCACGAATATAGGATGCCAGTGCCACAGGCAGTGGTTTTAACTGGCTCTGATAGTTTGGAATCTTTTAAGGATTTGGTCTACCAGATGTTGTATGTATATAGAATTACTTCCAGTATTCTTAAGCTTTTATCTATCCAGAATCTATAGTATCTCTTCTGTCCATTCCCAATACGATTTTTGTTATGGGTTCATTTGTGAATCTTGCTCAGCACAATTATACATGGCTTTCCTACCAAATCTGAATTCTCACACTGGGCCGGGTTCTACAGAAAGAGCTCAAACATAACTTCCAGAGAAAGTTTCCAGAGGTCAGGGTCAAGAGAGAGCCCAGCTGGTGGGAGTCTGGTGGCAGGGAAGCTGCTCCCTTGGTGTCCAGTGTGTCAGACCCAGCCCACCTTGAAGGGTAAGGGATTTAGAGTCACTGTTATATTTTGCCCCACTACAAAAGAGAGAAGCAGCACACGGCTGGATTTCTCCCTAGGAAACAAGACCAAACCCAGTGTTCTCATATTGGGGTATTTACAGTTTAATGATACCTGCAGGTGAGTTCTTGTTCCTGAGGAGTGTTTTCCAGTTCTAGTTGTGAAACAGGTAGTGTCCACAAATGCAGCGTGATTGAATGATCCATTTCAGACAAGCAGCAAATAGATTTGAGGGTTTGGTATAGGGAAGAGAGATGAAGTGAAAGTGAGGCATTTAGTGGGAGGAGTTGAGGGAAAAGTGACTGAGAGGCTGAGGTAGCAGGTCACAGGTTAACAGGTCGGGGAAGCCAGGTGGGCAGACAATGAATGCCTGTTAGGAGCCACATCTTTACTTAAGGGGTGTCAGCCAGCTGGTACTAAGGCACAGACAAGCTCCTGAATATGAAGGGTGATCTGGAGAAGTGACTGATGTGCCCTTCTTTGAGGCCTAATATTTCATTCTAGATAAATTAGTCTTTGTCACTTGAATAACTGGCACCAGGCATGTACAAATGTACATTTTTGGCAAAGGTAAATATTTGTTATGTTAAAGTTGAGAAAGTAGGGTTATAGTAGTAAATATAGCTTGTTGTGATTGTATTCTATTAATTCACTGGTATTTTCTGTGTCTTCGCCAAATAGAAAATAAAGATTCAAACTTTGAATTTGAAATACCATTTAAAAAATGAGTACTGTGAAATTTACAAAGCACATGGTTTATGAGTATCTCAAATGAATATGATCACTTAGAGGATGTTCTGTTTTATTGGTTTTTCTGCCACAAGGTCATAGCCATAGATGAAAGAAGAAAAAGTGTGGTTTTTTAAAACTTTCGGTTTTTGGTATGTAATTATGTGTGAAATATATGGGTGCATTGTATAATGACCTATAAGAATAATTGGTGTATCTACCACCTCAAGCAGTGCTTTGTGGTAGGAACATTAAAAAGCCTTTCCTACTTGTTTTGAAATACATAGTACATTGTTGGCTGTATCCCTGTGCTGTGCAGTCAACTGTCAGGCTAGTTTTCCTGTAGCTGTAGTCTTCCTGTGTAGTTGTAGCATTGTACCCACTGGCTACCTTCTCCCCCCTTCACCCTCTGCTTCTGCAGTATTTCTCTCTCTCTCTGCCTAGTTTCTTTAATGTCCTGTAGGTTTATCCATGTTGTCACGAATGATAGCTCATTGTTGTAATGACTGACTATTGCTTCATTATGTGTACACACAAACTCACACTTACATGCTCCACACATCTGTCTTTTAATCCTTTTGTCCATTGAGGGAAGCTTAGATTGACTTCATATCTTGGCTATTGCGATTGTTGCTGTCATAAACGTGTATCTGTTCTATGTAGATTGTGGTGTGTTTTCATGATTTCACTTCTAACAACCATGATTACAGTTATTTCGCTTCTAACAGCCTTGATCCCACGGGCTGAGGCAGGACTTCGCTTAATGCGTCCTGTTGGGCAGGGCTCGTGCCGGTGACTTCCTTCAGTTTTGCTCACTGAAAAGTATTTATCCCTTATTACTCAAGGGTAACTTCTCTGGGCAAAGTATTCTTGAATGACAGATTTTTGTTTTGTTGCTCAAGACTTTGAATATGCCATCCCATTCTTTCCTGGCCTGTAAAGTTACTGCTGAGAAGTCTGTCATTAATGAGTATGCCCTAATCAGGACTTAATGCTTTTTGCCTTATTTCTAGAATTCTGTTTTTCGTGTGTGTGTGTGTGTGTGTGTGTGTGTGTGTGTGTGTGTGTGTGGTGGTGGTTTGCTGTTATAGTTTGACTGTAATATACCTCAGAGAGGCTCTCTTTTGGTTGACTCTATTAGGGACCCTCTAGTCTTCCTGGACCTCTTACTTGGTAAGTTTCCTTCTATTTGGAAAGTTTTCAACAATTATTCAATAGGTTTTTTTTTAATACCATTTCTCTTTTCTTCTGGCACACCTGTTATTTGAATATTTGCTTGCTGGTGTCTGTCTCATAGATACCAGAGACTCTGCTGGGTTTTGTCATTCAGATTTATTTATTTCAGAAGTGGAGTGACAGAGAGAGGGAGTGGGAGAGTTTGTTCCCTGATTCATTCTTCCAAGTTGTACCAATGGTGAGGGCTTGGCCAGGCCAAAACCAAGAGTCCAAAACTTAATCTGAATCTCTCAGATGGCAAGAATGCAGACACTTGGGTGTTCCTTCACTGCTTTCTGAAGCACATTAGCAGGGAAGACTTCAACTAGTCTTCTGAGAAGCTGGCATGGTGGGCAGTGGCTTAATCTACTCTGCTACAAGGCTGGCTTCTCTTTGTTCTTTTAATTTTTAATTTTTATTATCGGGCTAGAATTATTCCAGAAGACCTGCCTGTAAGTTCATAACCAGTTTTTTCTGACTCCTCAGTTCTTCCAATTATGTCTTTAGTTTTGACTGTTTTTAATTTCATGTCTGGATGGTTTTTTTTTTAACTCTTAAGATTTGATTGTTCCTTTTGGTGATTTATTTGCTGAATTTCTCATTTATAGCATGAATGGTCCTGATGTCCTTGACTTGTCTATATTCTTTTGTATCTCATACGTTTCCTTAATTTTTTCTTTATCTTTTTTGAAAGATTTATTTATTTTTATTGGAAAGGCAAATATACAGAGAGAAGAGACAGAGAGGAAGGTCTTCTGTCCGATGGTTCACTCCCCAAGCAGCCGCAATGGCTGAACCAATCCGAAGCTAGGATCCTTGAGCCTCTTCCGGGTCTCCCACGCAGGTGCAGGGTCCCAAGGCTTTGGGCCATCTTCAACTGCTTTCCCAGGCCACAAGCAGGGAGCTGGATGGGAAGTGGGGTCGCTGGGATTAGAACTGGCACCCATATGGGATCCCGGCATGTGCAAGGCGAGGACCTTAACTGCTACACTACTGCGCCGGGCCCAGTTTTCTTCTTAATGCTTTGTCAGGCAGTTTGTTGATTCCCATTTCGTGTATGTTGGAAGAGCATTACTGTTCTGTTGGAGCCATCATGCTTTTTTCCCTTCAGTGTTTGTTGTATGCCTGTTTTTTGTGCATCTTGTGGAATGGGTCAGTTGCTTCTACAGGCTGTTGAGATGGCTTGTATAGTAAGACGTTCTGCTGGTGCTGTACCCCAGAATACTGGTTGGATGTGCTAATGGGCGCTGGTTTCAGATAGGCACTAGAAAGTAACTAATAACTTCTTCAGCTGCAGTTGACATTGGTTGACACCTGTAGGTGTCTTGGCAGACCAGGCTACGTGGTTGGTCTGCCAGTGGAGACTTAGCTCCCTTCGGTGGGGTAGGTTTTCTACTGACAGTGTACCTGGTGGCAGGGGTGGGGTTTCTGTTTATTTCTGTAGTTGTACAACTATAAGCCATCTCTGTTGTCAGCCTAGATAACTGTGAAGCCCCATGTCTGTTATGCGGATGAAGGGCCTCTGAGTTCCACAAAGGGCGTGACTGCAATGCGGTGACCAGATGGGGCATTGGTTGGTCCACGTTCTTCCTGAGCAGGAGGAGGATGTGTCTATCCTCCTGGTAGGCTCTCAGAACTAGGTCTATGGAGCTGCTGAGAGCAGCTGCTTCAGAAGACTCTAGGGGGATGGTGTGTCTCTGCAGCAGGAACCTGTGTAGGGGAGAGTGCAGTGGCAGCCAGGCTTTCCCAGGCACAGTGGGCAGTGCAGCAACCCAGCAGCCCCCAGACTGGGTTGTGATGTCCAGTGTCATGCAGGGAAGGGCACTATGAGGGGCCTTGTGTGCTCCTCAGCGCCGCCGTTGCCCACTCAGTGAAGTCCCTCTTCTCCAGGGTTACTCTCAGGAGATAACCTGGCAGGTGCTGTGTGCTTAGTTACCTGCTTTGAGAAAGCTACCATGTGTCTTGTTTTGCAAGATCTTTTCCTGCATTCACTGTAGTGCAGTGCTGCTTGGAGCAGGTAGAGAAGCGATACAGGTGACTTCCTCGTTCCTGGCTTGTTCTGTGGAAGCCAGGCACAGCTTTGTCTCACTGGGCTCCCCAACTCTGGTGGAGGTAGATTGGTGCCTGTATTGTTCAAATTGGTGTCTATAGTGAGCTAACTGGGGTAGGGTCCCATTCAGTGGCCATCTTGCTCCGCTGCCTGAAGATAGAAATTGTTGGGCTCTTCAAAGTATCAGGTTCCTTTGATTTTTTTTCCCATACTAAATAATAAAATTGTGCATTTTCAGAGTTAGTGCTTAAACTAATAGCACAGCCCACAGAGGTTTACTGAATCAGTATTATTGCTGAGTCAGTACTGCATTTAAAGTAACATATTTTAGCAACTCCAATAAATATAAGGAGTCTTGAGAAAGTTCATAGGACATGTGTATTACAGATAAAACTATGGATTTCAAAATTTTACTGCCAAAATATGCTACTTTAGTTCTACTTGCCTTTTATCTGTTATGGAAAGTCCTATCATAACTTTATTGCAGTAGGAAAAAATAGGAACAAATCAAATCCACAATTAGAAGAAAAGAATAATAAAATGCAGATCAGAATAGAGAGTTAAACTACACAAAAAAGAAAGTGAAATACAGAGCTGGTTCTTTGAGACAGCAGTGACAAACCCTTAGAAAGATCAGATTCAAATAAAATCAGATGAAAATGGAGACATTATATTTGTCATTATAAAAATACAAATAATTATTAGATATTAGTATGAGAACTACACAACAAATTTGATACCCTGGAAGGTATGGACACTTCCTTTGGCTATTGTGAATAACATTACAGTAAACAAGGGTATACAGATATGTGCAAGATCCTGCTGAGCTGCTTTTGGGCATATGTATAGATTAGAATTGGGAGCCAGGATCAGTGCAGCAAGTTAAGCTGCCTAAGATGCTGATACTCCCCTGTGAGTGCTGGTTCAAGTCCTGGCTGCTGCTCTTCCACTCCAACTTCCTGTGTCAGACAGCCCAGCTCTGGCCATTGTGGCCATTTGGGAAGTGAACCAGCAGATGAAGGGTATCTCTTGGTCTCTCCCTCCCACTTCCTATGGGTTTCTTTCTGGATTCTGTTTTACTCCACTAATGAATAACTGACCTTCTGCAACTACCACACTGTCTTAATGTAGATTTACAATAGACTTTTTTTCCTATTCTGGTAAAATATGAAAGAGCTTCCAAAAGTTGATGGAAACGTGAGATTATCTTTCCCATTTTCCCAGACTTTAAAAGCACACATGAAATTTATCATTTTCACAGTTTAAATGTGTAGTCAGTGGCACAAAAGTGCTCTGATATTGTTAAGCAGTCATCACCACCATCCATCTTCACAATTCTTTTCATCTTATGAAATTCAAACCTCATCTTCATGTAATAGTAAGTCTCCGTTCCCCTCCTCACCCGTCAAGTACCACTCCACTTTGAGTTTTACTCCTCTATCCCGTGGGTGGAATCATATACAATTCATCTTTTTATGAGTTGCCTTATTTTGCCTAAAGTCCTCAAGTTTCATCCACATTGCCACGTGTCTAGAATTCTCTTCTTTTAAAAGGATGAATGCTACTCCAGTGTATGCATGTGTATTTTGTTTATTCACTCATCTGACAGTGGACAGTTAAGTTAAACGGGGGCCCCAGCGTGATAATGTAGCGGTTAAAGTCCTCACCTTGAATGTGCCACAATTCCATATGGGCGCTGGTTCTAATCTCGGTGGCCCTGCTTCCCATCCAGCTCCCTGCTTGTAACTTGGGAAAGCAGTCGAGGATGGCCCAAAGCCTTGGGACCCTGCACCTGCATGAGAGTCCTGGAAGAGGTTCCTGGCTTCTGGCTTCAGATTGGCTCAGTTCTGACTGTTGCGGTCACTTGGGAAGTGAATCAGTGGATACCGCCTAACTTGTTAGAATGGCTATGATAAAAAAGGCAGATGACATGTGGGCAGGTAATGTAGACAAATTAGAATTCTGGTACGTTAGCCTAGGTAGTGTAGAATAGCCACTCCAAAAAGCAGTTGGATGGTTACTCAGGATGTTAAGCAGTCACTGTGTGATCTGATAGTTCCACTCCTGTGTGTATGCTCAAGAGAAATGAACGTATGGCCAGATAAGAGCCTGTACATAAAAGGTCATACCAGAATTGTTCATAATAGTGGGAAAAAAATGAACATGAGCTGACGAATGAGTAGCCTATGGTATATCCATACTGTGGGCTGTTACCCAGTTGGGCCAACTGAAGCTGGAGCTGAGAACTCAGTTGGATCCCTCACAGGAGTAGCTGGGACCCACAGCTTGAGCCACCATTTGCCTCCCCAGCGCCGTTTAGCAGGAAGCTAGACCTGAGAGTGGAGTTCAGCTTCAAACCTACGCACTCTGGTGTGAGATGTGGGTGTCTCACGTGGCGTCTTACCCACTACACCCAAAGGCCACCCTTAACTTCAAGTTGGCGAGTTTAAGGTCTGCTAACCCCATGACTCCTTCTTGGTGATAGTATAGAAGAGTTGTTGAGGTATTCTTGCTTATGAACAATTCATGAATAGAGTGGCCTAACTTAAATTTTTGCTTTTATCCCTTTTTAAGAATTGACCTTCTGACTATCTTCATAAAGCTGGATAAAATATAATAAAATTTCTCTTGACTCAAATAATAATCACGTTATTTCTGTGTGTCAGAGATTGTCCTAAATCTCACTGAGTAGGGTTTTGTATGTTATTTTTTTTTCTGATTTGTTTATTTGAAAGCTGGAATTATAGAGCAAAAAAGGTGCAGACAAGCACAGCCCCAGGGAGAGAATGAGAGAGAGAAAGCTTTCACCCACTGGTTCACTCTCCAAATGGTCACAGTGGAAAGAACTGGGCCAGACTCAAGCCAATAACTAAGAGATTCTTCTGGGTCTCCCACATGGATGCAGGGTCCCAAGACTGCCCTCCACTGCTTTCCCAGGCCATCAGCAGGGAGTTGGATGGGATATAGAACAGTTGAAACACGAAGCCCAGATGGGATGCTGGCACTTCTAGGTGGAAGATTAGCCATTGGAACTATTGTGCCGACCCACTGAAGCAACAGCACTTAGCCACAGTGCCAAATGCCTGATTTTTTTTTCCAGATATCATTGCTAATGTTTAAGAATTTATATGCTTATATGAATGACTAAAGTATTGACATGAGATTCCTATGAACAAGGGTTCGAGTAGCTGGGTTTTTGCTACACATATGGAAGGACTAGCTTGCCTTCCTAAGTCCTGGTTCTATCCCCCCTCACCAGCATGAGCATTTGGGGAATGAACCTGTAGATGGAAACTGTATATTCTGTCTCTAATAAATATACAGTAGTGATAACAATAGGCAATGATCCAGTGTAGTTTGGTAGATGAAGTCCTGGATGTTGTTAAGAAGGATTGTGAGGTCAATAGAGAACCATGCTAGTCACTGGGTAAAGACTTGTGCAGTTACATCTAACTGGGTTTGTAGATATAGTAATGTGGTGTTGGGGGGGTGGGTGGGAGCCCTATGGCTGAACTGGAAAAAGTTGGCTGAAGTTGTTATGAGTATGACTGACTAAAATACATAGTTGATACAGTAGATTCATTTTTATCCAGCTCATAACTCCCTCCTCAAGGCCATAGAAACCAGAGTAGGTTGTAAGACCTCATTCCAGAGGGGTCCTGCCCTATACCCTGCAGGAAAGCAGGCTGAAGAATCCAGTCGGACAGGCCTTGCTGTGTTTCCACACCCCATCTGTGAGCAATCCTGCCCGTGCTGTGACTCCTCAAAAACCCAAAAGGACAAAATTCGGACAACTTCCAGAGAGCTGAACAGATGGCACCACCCGGAGGATGTGCACCTGGAGGGGATGGGCGCTCCTTCCCATCCTGCCCCTTCTCCTGAGCGTTAACCCCTACACCCTCTCTTCTCTGTCCTTATAGCCTTAATGATAAGTCAGTAACAGCGTTTCCCTCGGTTCTGTTAACCACTCAGGCAGTGAGTTGAAACCAAGGAGGAGGTTGGGTTGGCAGCACAGGCAGAAGTGCCTTGGGCATGCAGCTGGCATCTGAATGGAGAGCCCCGTTTTGGGGTCTGGCGAGGCCCACAGGAGTCAGCTGACATGGAACAGAGGCCACTCCATTCCTGCAGAACAGCTGACTTTGTTGCTGGTGATAGAACTGTTGCATCCTTAGAGGTCACAGAATTCCTCAGGGTCGGCTGTGGTGTGACAGCAAAGGATCAAGAGTTGTTTTTTTCACCACTTAAGTATTTCTGTTTGGAAAAACAAGTGGCAACTAGTGAGGGTAGAATATGGTGAGTCCATGTTATAAAATCGTGAGAAACATGAATGTGGCCCAAGGGGCCACTGGATCAATATGTCATGGAATTTAAGAAGCTGTGGGACATTGCCCAGAAGCAGGTATCTGCTGCTTTTTGAGTCAGAACAAAATCCAGCTGGATGAAGTAAAGGAGAATACATTATTTTTCTGCTTTCACTTGGTCAAGTCCCTTCCAGAAATAACAAAGAAAAGATTGAAATGTTTGGCTGCAACTTATAAACTGTTAAAAAAAAAAAAAACCCTGCAAAACAGGATAAATATTTGTGAAGTAAATGGCAGCATATTAAGTTTTAATTTATAGAGAACATTTAAATGAAAGGTGCCTAAAGTAGAAATGTCTGTAAAAAAAAAATGACAAGGACGAAACAATACTAACAGTCACTGAACGTGATAGTGTTGGATCTCTGTAGTAATCAACAACGCGCCAATAGAACAAGACTGTAATCTGGACGTGCTGAGATGTGAAGAGTGACAAAATTTAGTGAGCATGTAAAAAAAAACTTGGTTTTGCGCCCTCTCGGGAAAGCAGTTGGGAATAGCCAGCATCAAACTGCAGAATGAACCTTCTGTTGTCTATTTCACATGTTCTCAAGCAGATTTAGATTAACCTGTGCTGTTATCAAAGTAAACTACTGGTTAAACTCGTTTTCTAGTTTAGCAATTTGTTAATTTACGTGGTTGAGTTATCTTTTGGGCTCAGTTATATATCACTTCTAAGTTGTAAACTTTTGTACTTCTTTGAGGGAATTTCCAAAAGTTTGTGGAAGATAGAATTTAAAAGCTTGCTGCAAAAAAATTGAAATCTGTGCATCATTTTTTTTTCAGGCCAGCTTGGGTGTGGATCTGAAAGCAGAGGAGAATATTTTGGGAAGGACTCAGTACTAATCATATTTCACTGTGACTCCTATGGGTTTTCTGTATAATAGAAATGATTTAAGGCCATTGAGAGAAGAAAATTTGCATAGCTTTCCCTTTCTTTAACCTTTCTCTATTGTTCTTCCAATATAAAAAGAGTGAATGTTAAATAAATTGAGCCTTTTTAAGCGGACTTCATTTGTTAGCTGAGAGTGGAAAAGAGATCTATGAACCATGTCATTGAGATCATATGGCCAGGGGCCAGTGTGGTATAGCAGGGTAATCCTCTGCATGTGGCACTAGCATTCCATGTGGGTGCCAGTTTATGTCCCATCTGCTCCACTTCCAGTCCAGCTCCATGTTTGTGGCCTGGGAAAGCAGAGGAGGAATTAGCCTAAGGCTTTGGGCCTTTGCACCTGTATGGGAGACCTGGAAGAAGCTCCTGACTCCTGGCTTTGGATTGGCTCAGTCCCGTCATTGTGGACACTTGGGGAATGAACCAGCAGCTGGAAGATCTTTCTGTCTCCCCTTCGCTCTGTAAATCTACCTTTCAGAAAAAAAAAAAAAGTCAATCCTAGGAAAAAAATATAACCATTATGACCGTTATATAACCGTCATATAACCATTATAACCAAGTCAGTATTAGTATGGGACATAAACTTATACTTGAATTTTAGTTCTCTGTACTATCATCTTTTTTTGTTGTTGTTCTTTAATTAAAATTATTTGAAAGGTAGCGTTTCAGAGGGAGGAGAAATAGAGATTTTCCACTTGTTAATTGGCTCACCAAAAGGCTACAAAGGCTTGGTCTGAGCCAGGCCAAAGGCAGGAGCCAGGACTTCTTCCATGTCTCTGTCGCGGCTGCAGGGGCTTAAGCAGCTGGCCTGTCTTCCACTGCTTTCCCAAGCACAGTAGGAGGGAGCTGGAACAGAGGTGGAGCAACTGAGACTGGAACTGGTACCACATGGATGCCAGTGTCACATGAGGTGGCTTTAGCCACTTCACCACAATGTTGGCTCTTGCCCTTTAGTTTCTAATTTTAGAAAATAAAGAACAAAGTTCATAGAGCCCCAGCTGTACATAGGAAACAATTCTAACTCATCTCCTGGAGTCCTTTAAAGGGAAAATAGACACTCAGTGAATACTAACTTTTTAAATCTCAGTTTTGTGATATATAAAATGGGATTCATATTCTCTTAATGGGGAACTATGGAATAATTAAGATGCACAAATGGTATTTGGACATATAGAGTGAAGTGGTTAAGGTACACAGTGTTTGGTATACGGAGGCCCCTCCGTAAGTGTTCATTACGGCTGTCATTCGATGCATGCTGAAGGAGTTACAGCCTGCATGAATTCGATCTATTCTTGAAGGACTATGCTAAGCTGGTGGCTTGGAGAAGGCATTTGGCTCTGAGACCATTAGTACAAGGCACGTCCTGGGTGCACGCAGTGATGTGTGACTGTAGAATGCTGAGAAGAACTGGGATTCGGTGTAACAGCCCCTGTATCCAAGCAGAAAACCAAGTGTGACGTTAGCAGTGCTTTCTAAATGGCTGTAAATGGAACACCTACCAGAAAAAGTTTCCATGGGAAGTAATAACAGTTAACCCAAATGAGACTAAACTGCTGGAAAATTGCAAGAGCCTTGGAAAATTAAAAGGGCACCTGTATGGATGAGTTGAGTCTGTTGTATTTAATTAAGAAACAAGTCTTGGTGGTTGGAAAAAGTTAAGATAATTAATTCCAGAGTAGATGATGTTGGAGTAAATTTATTGAGGGGAAACTATCAAATTCTGTAGTAAGTCCATTTAATCTTATAGCTGAGGTCAAGATTTAGGCCAGCTGTTACCATCCAGTCCCAGGAAAATACAGGTTGGGTCTTAAGAATTTCTTCACATAAGTGAAAAGCATCCCAACCCTGAAGACTCGTGGTTTTTTACTGAAGTCTTGGAGTCTTGTTTCTGAACGGCTAGCCTTCACCATTTGTTGTATCCATTCCTTCTTTTGCATTAGAGCTAGAATCCTGCAGTGGAATAACTGAATTGCAGACAAGCTCATTCATTTCAGTTGGTGTTTATTGAGTGACTGTTGTATACCAGGAACCGTGTGCAATGTTAGAAAGATGGAGACCAATAAGATAATGTGCACACCCTCAAGGCATTTATTGTCTTGACAGGTAATATCAGTCAGTAATGGTACTGAAGATTAATGCTAACGGTGAGTGCCAAGCACCTGGAGTTGGCTGTGTGCTGGTCTTGGCGCTGTACACACAGACCTCACGGAGGCTTCGAAGCATGTGCTTTTTTCAGATGAGGACCCTGAGGCACAGAAGTCCAAGTAGGTTGCTCAAGGTCAGAAGCCTCTTTAAGGTTAAATAGCAGGGTGGGGAATTTTAATTTAGGCATTCTGATTCCAATGTGCCAGACAGTCCCTGAGTTACATATGCTCAGACGTTAGCTTACTAAAATCCTGACTTGAAAAACTTATTTTTCTCTAAATGTTAAATATAATGTAAACATCACTGGGTACCTGGCATAGTAGCTTAATAGCTAAAGTCCTCGCCTTGCATACACCAGGATGCCATATGGGCACCTGTTTGTATCCTGGCTGTTCCGCTTCCCTTCCAGTTCCCTGCCTGTGACCTGGGAAAGCAGTCAAGGACGGCCCAAAGTCTTGGGAACCTGCACTCACGTGGGAGACCCGAAAGAAGCTTCTGTCTCCTGGGTTTGGATTGGCTCAGCTCCAGTAACTGTGGCCACTTGGGGAGTGAACCAGCTGAAAGATCTATCTTCTGTCTCTCCTCTTCTCTGTAGATCTGCCTTCCCGATAAAAATAAATAAATCTTTTTAAAAAAATCACTAGGAATTTTTTTGTGGTAATACTAAAAGCACTTTTTTGCTTGTTCTTTGCTCAAATGCTTTTGAATTCCATTATTAAGTGCCAGTTACAAACTTGTTTAGAGTTCATTAGCTATTTCTTTTTTTTTTGTTTAAATTTATTCATTTTATTACAGCCAGATATACACAGAGGAGGAGAGACAGAGAGGAAGATCTTCGGTCCGATGATTCACTCCCCAAGTGAGCCTCAACGGGCCAATGCGCGCCAATCCGATGCTGGGAACCTGGAACCTCTTCCGGGTCTCCCACACGGGTGCAGGGTCCCAATGCATTGGGCCGTCCTCAAATGCTTTCCCAGAACACAAGCAGGGAGCTGGATGTGAAGTGGAGCTGCCGGGATTAGAACCGGCGCCAATATGGGATCCCGGGGCTTTCAAGGCGAGGACTTTAGCCACTAGGCCATGCTGCCGGGTCCTCATTAGCTATTTCAAACCTTGATGGCAAATTTAGACTATCTGATACACTTAAGCATTTCAGAATTCTCTAATAAACGAAATGCATAACTTTAATAACTCAAATAGGTTCTGTAGAATTTTTAAATGATTTGTTTATTTTTATTGGAAAGGCAGATTTTCAGAGACAAAGAGAAAAAGATCTATCTACTGGTTCACTCCCTAAGTGGCTGCAATGGCTAGAGCTGAGCTGGTCCAAAGCTGGGAGCCAGGAGCTTCCTTTGAATCTCCCACATGGGTACAGTGGCCCAAGGCTTTGGGCCATCTTTTGCTTTCCCAGGCCATAGCAGGAAGCTGGATGGGAAGTGGAGCATCTGGGACATGAATCGGTACCCATATGAGATGCTAGCACTTCAAAGTGGAACATTAGTCTGTTCAGCGGTGGCACCACTCCCACTTAACTTTTTACTATGAGCTGTGTTAACTTGAGAAGCGACAGGATTCTGCAGATCCTTCCTAAGCAGCTTCTTCACTGTTTTGATAGAACTTGGTCTAATGAATAGATATGGTTATGTGATTGCTGGATATGTAACACTTTGCATCAACATGTATTTTTGGAAGCTCATAATCCACATTCTGTATCATCTTTGGCACCAATGTTACCTTTGCACAAATTAAGAGAAAGGAGGCGTTTAAGGTAGATGAATGATACAAAGGCCCCCACCTCAGGGCTCAAGAGTTTGGCTAGCTCCATTTAACTCCTACCCTCTCCAGCTCAGACTACAATCAGCTATTTTCTTTTGTTTTTGTTTTTTTTTAAATTTTTTAAAATTATATTTTGGCAATCTTAATTAGGGTAAAAAAGCACAAGGGCTATGGGAAAGTGGGTAAGACCACCATTTCCCTATTGTTTCCCTCATATATCCGAGGTAAAGGGAATATTGAGGGAGAAGCCCCACCCAGTCTCCCAGCCACCCCAGGTCCCAGATGTAGGGCACTTTCTGAGATACTTGCTCAAGTGGTTCCGATAGTTCACCGGTCATAAATCACTGCCAGTCTCACCACGCCAGGCACGATGAGGCTGTTGAAGAATCCACTGATTGACATAGTCCATCACAGAGTCTCCCCTTGTCCAGTATTTTGCTGCCAGCATATAGCTGAGGTGGCCGATTGATCTGCTCCATCTTCCATCTTTCCTTGGTTAATGTTCTGAGTCCGCCATTTCAATTGAGGGGATCCCCAAAGAAATTTTGAGGTGTTCCTAGACCAGATTCCTATATGTACTAGCAAGTACAGGGCCCGCCACAGTCCATCACCCCCATCAGCTGGTGGTTGCAACTGCTGGGTTGGTTCTGTTCTTAGCCCTGACCTCCACCGGAACCAATGAGTGTTACAGTCCATCCTGGCTCTGCCCATCACATACTCGACCCTCACATAAACCAGTGGGAGCGACCCACAATAACCCCCACCAGGCCCGCCCCTACCCTGGTTTGCCAGTATGTGTGGCAGACTAGTCCAGTCTGCCCCATATCCCGTCAATCAGCTATTTTCAATGGAATCATTTGTCTTTATGGTACTGTTTCATACTACTAGATAGATTATTTAGTAATGTATTAAATAGTGTTTTTGGATCCCTGATTGAACTGTTTAGTGAATCAGTAATGTCTGGCCCAAGGGTTGTTCAAGGTCTCAAAATCTTGGTTTGGCTCTGTCTAGGCAACAGCAGACAGGATTCAAAACTTAACAAATTTACAGCAGGTTAATTTTTTTTGTTTTTGTTTGTTTTTTTTCAGCAGGTTAATTTTTTAAAAGATTTATTTATTTTTATTAGAAAGGCAGGTCTACAGAGAAGGAAAGCTGAGATAAAGAAAGAAAAAGAGAGATCTTCCATCTGCCGGTTCTCTTCCCAAATGACCTCAATGACCAGAGCTAAGTCATTCCAAAGCCAGGAACCAGGAGCTTCTTCCAGGTCTCCCATGTGGTGCAGGGCCTTAAAGACCTGGTCTATTCTCCATTGCTTTCCTAGACCACAAACAGGAAGTGGAGCAGCCAGGATTTGAACCAGCACCCATATAAATCTAGCACTTGAAGGTGAAGCATTAGCCTATTATGTGCCTCCATCGGCTTTAGAAGACTGATTTTTAACTGGATAATCTTGTATGGCCCATGAATGATGATGTAAATATCCAAATTGTCATTGGCAGAGAAAAGCTTCCTTGTCCCTGCTCTAGAGTGTTTCTCTTCTCTCTTTCTTTTTTTAAAAATAGTGTTATAGTTTTTGCTCGAGAGATGGAGGAAGCTTCCATTCACTCATTTGCTCCATAGATGCCTGCAATGCACAGGGCTAAGGCTGAGGCTGAAGCTAGAAGCCAGAAACTCAATTAAAATCGCTCATGTTGATGGTTGGCATCCAAGTGCTTCAACGATCACCAACTGCCTCCCGGGGTTTGCCTTCCAAGAAGCTGGAATTGGGAGTGGATTCCAGAACTCAGATCATGCCCTCTGATATGAGATTCAGGTGTCTTTTTCCATGTGAAGGCCTCATAAGGAGGTGATGTTTGAGCAGAGGGTGGAATGATGTGAAAAACCTGGGAACCGTGATCAAAAAGTGTGGACACAGACTAAGGCAGGACTGTGTTTGGCGAGTGACAAGAAGTGCCCGGGCAGCTACCCCACTGCCTGCCGGGGGGCCTTGGGATGGCCACGCCTCAAGCCTGGGAACACACAGTAGCTACCACGTACACGTGGGGAGCTGCTCCAGGGCGGCCAGTGCGCCATTTGGCGCCAGGCTCCGCCTGCTGGCCGCCCGGCCAGAGTTTTTGATTTTTGGTTCATTGACCTGCTTCCTGGGAGGCTCCCTCCTGAACCCACAGTGCTGGGGGCGTGAAGCACTGTGCTTGCTAGTAACCTGATCTCTGAACACCTCAAAGTCTCTTTGGGGATCCCTTCAATCAAAATGGAGGAAACAGAATGCTGGCAATTAGGGAATCCCAAATGAACTTGAGGCTTGCACCTAATGGTCCTCAGAGCAACCACGGGCAGGTGCGTGATTCACGGCTAGGAACAGGCCCAAACTGGGAGGTAAGGGGACACCACAACTGGGATGAGGCTCCCACCAAGGAGTGTATATGCTGGAATGGGGGCTGTGTTCTATCTAGGAAACAGTTGCAGTCACCCGAGGCACTAGTGTGGGCTGGGATTGGATGCACCAGGCCGGTTCAGATCCCAATACCATCCATCTGGTGTTATGGAGAACCAGGGTTGATGTGGGACTGACTAGGCTGGGTCTCATTCCTCTTCTGAACCATGTGTGAGCTGTATGTGGGTATGGACGAGCCATGGCCGGGCTGAAACATCCAACAACAGGAACCAGAATGGGGTGAAAGCCAGCCAGGAAAAACCACTGTTCCTGCTAGGACAGGAGGTGAACTGAGTAGGGCTGGCTCAAGAACCCCCTGGCAAGCGCAAAATCTGGCATTGGGAGGGGTTCTGATGGAGGAGCCTGGGCAACTCCTCTGGCAGGACACAGTCCCTGCAGGTAAGCGCAAGAATCATGATAGGAAACAGCCCAGAATAGGCCATGGAAAGTTTCCCACTGGCATGCATTCAGCATGGGTCAGGAGCAGATCAGGCTGAATCAGTTCATGTCAACTACTGGCAAATCCGATCGCCAGACCAGAGTATGGGATGGGCCGGGTTTGGTTGCGACAAAACCAGTACACATTATGGAATGCCAGGGCGTGGTTGCCTGTACTGGATATGAATGCAGCACCCATCCAGCACACGTGAAATCCAGGAAGGAAGGGGCAGAGCTGGCGGGGGGATTAAGGGGCTGGTCCCCTCGCCGGTCAGCTACTCCCACTGGAGAGTGTTGGCTGAGATAGAGACAGACACGACTAAGCAAGGCTATAACACCTGTGCGCTGCATGTGGACTAGATCAGGGCCGCAGCATCAGCTGGCAGAAGCTGGCACTGGGGACTAATTCTGTCGAGTCAAATCACAGGACCACCTAAAGAGTGCATAAACCGGGACAGAGAGACCTGGGAGGGAAAAGTGGGTTCCCCCTTCCTGAATCACTATTCCTGTAGGAGGGCATGAAAACTAGGATGGGGGCTGGGATGGCTAGATAGAGAGGCACTCAACAACATCTGTGAGGGCTGGATGGTTGAGTTGATTAGATAGAACTAAGCTTTAATACCCATTGACGGGTACCAGAGCCAAATGGGATGGGGGACAGACGGGTCTTCTGCTACACATACTGGCAAACCAGGGTGGGGGGCGGGCTTGGTGGGGGTTAATGTGGGTCGCCCCGACTAGGCTGCAGCTCCCACTGGTTGATGTAAGGGCCGAACCAGACTGGACTGCAACACCCATTGGTTCCAGTGCAACTCGGGACTGAAAACAGAACCAACCCAGCAGTTGCAACCACCAGCTGATCGGGGTGATGGACTGTGCCGGACCCTGGGCTTGCTAGAACATACAAAAAACTAATCTGGGAATACCTCAAAGTATCTTTGGAGATCTCCCCAATCGAACTGCTGGACTCAGAACTCTAACCAAGAAAAGACAGAAGACAGAACGGGACAGTCATTCATCTCAGCTATATGTTGGCAGCAAATTATGGGGCAAACGGAGACTTTATGATGGACCATATCAATCAGTGGACGACCTCATCGAGCGAAACGCGCAGCAATTCATAACTAGAGAACTATTAACACCACTTGGGCACATATCTCGGAGCATGCCCCACATCCGGGACTTGGGGTGGGCGGGAAACCGGGTGGGGCTTCTCCCTCAATGTCCCCCTTTACCTCAGATGCAGGATGGAAACAATATGGACATAATGGCATTGCCCACTTTCCTATCCCTCTGAACCTTTTTTTTCCTTTTTTCTTTTTTTTTTCTTTTTTTTATTTTTCCTTTAACTGTAATTAACTATGTAAAGATTGTCAACAACAATGCAATAAAAAAAAAAAAAAAGAAATAATAGTAAAAAAAAAAAAAAAAAAAAAAAAAGAAGTGCCCTGGGAAATAGAAGCAGATTGCTGGGGATTGACGCTACGGAGGTCGGTAGGAACTGAGGAGGTCTTGCAGGTGGTGCTAAGTGTTTTCTGAGAGGCAGAGAACATTCCCATCTGCTGGTTTACTCTCCCCAAGTGCCCACTGTGCTCTACCTGCGGCCAAAGCTGAGAGAAAACAACACAGACACGTGAGTGGCAGGAACCCCATGACATGAGCCATCACTGCTGCCTCCCAGGGTCTGCAGTGAGCATGGGGACGGTGGTACAGAATGCTGGCTTTACACCGGGGCCATTGTCTGGCCAAAGGGATGTTTTTATGTTTAGGTGGAATGGGAAGTTATTGGAGAGTTTTGATAGGGGAGTGGCGGATCTTAATTACCCTTTTTCACCAGAAAAAATGATTCTGGTGGTTGTAAGAATAAGAGTGAAGCACAGAGACCATTAAGCTACTGTTGTAATTCAGAGGGAGTGTGGTGACTCAGACCAAGGTGTGTGTGGAGCAGGGGCGATGAGAAGATAGAGGGGTTGGCACTGTGATGTCACAGGTAATGCTACTGCCTGAGGTGCTAGTGTCCTATGTGGGTTCAAGTCCTGGTTGCTCCACTTCTGATCCAGCTGCATATGTATGTGTGTGCGTGTGTGCGTGTGTGTGTGTGTGTGTGTGTGTGTGTGTATATATATATATATATATATATATGCCTGGGAAAACAGTGGAAGATGGGCCACTGCACCCACATAGGAGACTTGGAAGATTCTCCTGGCTTCAGATGGGTTCAACTCTGGCCTTTGTGGCCCTTTGGGGAATAAATCAGCAGATGGAAAAACTCTGTCTCTCTTTCTGTAACTTTGCTTTTCGGATAAATATTTTCTGTTTGGTTTATCAGACGAATCCACTTGCAGCCCGTGTCCCATATCCGTACCGGCTCATGTCCCGGCTGCTCTGCTTTGATCCCTTTCTCTGCAACGCTAATTAATTAATTAATTAAAAAAACCCTTGGGTACTAAATGAGATCATTACTCAAATGAGTGCATGTAGGTAAGAAGTGGTGAGTCTGGTTTTTAGAGGTCAGGAAGAATACAAAGAACCAGCAAAGAGGATGGGTGAGATGATGAAATGGCCACAAAGGGAAAAACCTGGGGAAGTGTGGGGAAAGCAATGAGGAAACTGTTTGAAGTTGAGCAAGAGGAAGGTTGGGAATTGGTCATGGATGGTCCCTGGGGGAGCTGACAGAGTGGTTTCATTTAACCAGAGGAATTTGGAGCTTGTTGAAGAAATGGAGAAGGGAAATAGGAAAGATTCTTTCAAGGCTTTGCTATAGAGAAATAGAATGATGGCAGGAATGAGACAAAGAATCTGGAGAAGTCTTGGGTTTTTAAGAATGGGGACAGTCTCAGCATGTTAGAGTAGTACTGGGAAGGATCCAGTGTGATCTCTTCCCACATACCACCCGGTGGGCCACCTCTGAATCCTGTGGGGGTGGCAAGTATCAGATAGTATATGAAAAAGGAAAGCATTGGAAACAACCGAAATACACAGTGCGAAAGAATCAAATAATTCTAATGTAGCCATAATTACTAGCTATATAAAGGTTAATAATTAAAAATTGTTGTAATGTTTCTTATTGATATGGAAAGACAGATGGGAAGGTCTGTTTCCTGGTAAGCTTTCAGGACTGATGAAGTTGCCCTGGAGGAGGCCTCCATCCGGTGCTGGAGTGCCTGTCTGGGACCCACCCCTCTCTGTTTCTTATCCAGCTACCTGCTGTGAGTCTGGGAGTCCGCAGCTCGTGACCCACCTGCTTAGTCACTGCCTGTCCTGTGGGAAGAGATGCCGTTCCTGGCTTCTGACCTGATCCCATCCAGGCTGTTAGGACATTTGGGGAGTAAACCAAGACAGGGTAGATCTCCTTCCTTCTCTGTCACTTTACCTTCTCAGAGAAATCTGTAAAGAATGATGCCTCACTCTTTTTTTATGTATATATGAAAAGGTATTTTTGTGAAAAAATGTTATACAGTGTTGTGCACACATACTTGGAGAGAGAACAATGTCTGAAGATTGAGATTACAGATGACTTTGTTTCTTCATTAGGCTCTATTTCCCAAGTCACTTTCGTGTTTGTTCTGTAACAAGCATGTATTAATGTCATCTTCAGGAAGTCATTCTGGGGCAGATGTATGGCCAGGTGGCTATGACACAAGCCCAGACGCCTGCATCCCCCTGGGGAGGGCCTGATGTTTTAGCGTCTGACTCCGGCACCTGCCTCTGGCTTCCTATAATCAAAATACTGTGGGAGGCATGGAAATGTCTCAAGGCTTGGGTTCCTGCCCCACACAGGGGAGCTCCTGAGTTTGATCTGACCATTGTGGGCATTTGGGGTGTGAACCCAGCAGATAAGTTCACACTTTTCTCTGTGTTTGTCAGTCTACTTTTCAAGCTTTATTCATGTGTGTTAATCACAAAATATTCCTACATTTCAACTTTTTAAGCTACTTAATTTTTTATTTTGATTTTTATCCTTTTTCTACCATCTGTTGGATAATTTCAGTAGCTCCCATATTTCAAAATTATATGTTCCCATTTGTGTAATGGTAGTTGTCTTTAACCATTAATTTGATAACATCAATAATTGTTTTTACTTTTGATTACACCTTGTAAATGTATATACTCCTCCTTTTTTGTTTTTGTCTTTTTAACATATTTTTAATTTTAACTTTTTAAATTGTTATCATCATTCTATGATACAGTTCCATAGGCCCTGAGATTCCCCGCCACTCCCCCCCCCCGACCAAATTTGCCTGTATTATTACTAAAGCATAGCTCTTAATAAATAGTCACATGCTCATCATTGCAGGCATGGACAGTGGCACAGAGTCCAGCATCCTATTGTCAAGATACAGCTAATAGTTTCATTAATAGTCCATCTTTGATCTGGAAATAGAGATGCACACTGCATCCTCACATCTGGATATGGTAGTTTCCATTACAGAGTCACCACACATCCCCCTTAAATGAAAGGCGACATATCCTCCTCTTTAAAAGAGATGAAGATGGTGGATGTGCTTGGTCCCCTGTCCCCAGCTTGCGGGGACAGCCCAGAACTGAATCCTAGTCTTTCAGAAGGTGGCAGGGGCCCATGCGCTTGAGCTATAATCGGCTGCCTGCCAAGGGCTCACTAGCAGGGAACCAGATTGGAAGCAGAGGCTCTCTGATCAGGGGTGTGGACATCCCAAGTGGCTGCCCTAACCACTGTGCCAGGTTAAATTTTTAAACCTGGGAAATAGGTTTATCAGTTCTTCACATATTTTCTCCCTCCCTACCGCTCCACGACTTCTGATACATAGATTATTGATGCCCCCGCTCCACTCATTTGTCTCTTGATGTTTCTTGGTATTTTCTGTTTCTTCCTTCGTCATGTCTTCTAGGAAAATTCCCCAGTCTGATCTTCAGAGCAGCCATTGGTCTTTATTCCAGCTCTTACAAATTGCTTTTTTCTATCTACTCTCCTCTCCTCTTTTCTCTCATCTGCCCCACTCTGCCTCCCTCTCCATGCCTCTCCCCCTCTTCTGTTCTCTCTCCACCCTCCCTTTTATTTAAAAGGCAGAGTTAGAAATATTGAGAGGTCTTCTATTTGCTGGTTCATTCCCCAAATGGCCTAAGTAACTGGAACTGGGCCAGGCTGAAGTCAGGAGCCAGGAGCTTCATCTGGGTCTCCCATGTGAGTGCCAAGGTACCCAAGGACTTGGGCTATCTTCCACTGCTTTCCCCAGCATGTGTTAACAGAGAACTAGAACAGAAGTGGCATAGCTTGGACTCTAGCCAGTGTCGATATAGGATGCCAGCCCTGCAGGCAGTGGCTTAACCCATTACAACACAATGCCAGCCCCCTTACAGCTTTGTTACTGTTAACTGTAGTTGATTCTTCTGTAAAAATCTTTCCTCTGATTCATGTTTCCAGCTGTGATGTCTTACCTCTTTGGAGATGTTTACTTGCTCCCTCCCCCCCATACCAATCCATTTACTTGTTTTTGGCTGATTTGGGGGCTTGGATTTGCTGCTTTTCGCTATTGCAGTTGTGCCTCTAAGAAAAACCCATATACTCCTCCTTGAGCTCTTTATGCTCTGGTCTGTCAGCTCCTGTGGATACATCCCTGGACTCCTGAGCTGAAGCATTGACCCTCCTTGCACTTCTAAAGACTTTCCCTCATGGTTGTCATCACTTTATACTTTGTAAGGTGTCTGGGGAGACGGGACACCCTTGGGGACTTTGCGGGTTGCTTGTCCCTGGACGTAGCTGCTCTCAGCCTGGCATGTGGGAGCATGTGCCATCACCCTGCTGTTAGAGCCAACTGGGCAAGCAGACACCAGTGGCAAAGCATGAGCAGTAGGTGAAGCCATGGCCTCATCTCCCTCATGGCATCTTCTCTAGCCAAGGCATTTCTCACCTGTGGCATCTCCAAGAGTGTGTTGTGAGCCACACTAGCCTGCCAGCCTGTCAAACTTGGTGTAGCTTTTTTTCCCTTAAGTTGGAAGATGAGAAGTTAAAAAATAGTTTTATTTATTTGGACATTTAATAATTTATTTGGGAAGCAGAGTTGACAGAGCTGTGGAAAGATCCTTGCTTGTGTTGGCTCATTCTCTCAAATGCCCACAAGCAGCAGGCAGCGCTGAACCAGGAGCCAGGGACTCCATCTTGGTCTTCTGTGTGGGTGGCGGGGGACCTAGGACTCGGGCCGTCTTTCCCTGCTTTCCCAAGAGTATTAATAGGGAACTGGATGGGAAGCAGAGCAGTTGCATCCCTAACCAGTGTTCTGATATGAGATGCCTACATCTTAGGCAGCAGCTTCAGCCACGACAGTATAACACAGCCATTCCCTGTGTCTGTCTTGATGAGATGACATTTTCCATAGCAAGAAACAGTTTGATGTTTCAGATGGGATATACATTTTCACTATCAATATTTTTATGTCAATTGTTTTTTTTTCCCCTCATTTCATTTCAAAGACAGAGAAGCATGGACAAATCTTCCATTCACTGGTTCACTCTCCATGTGCTTGCCCGAGGTCTAGGTCACTCACTTCAGGTCTCCGATGTTGATGATGGAAACCCAGTGTCTCGAACTCATCACTGATGCTCCCCTGGTGTGCTTCAGCAGGAAGTTAGAGCTCGGGCAGGTGTCCCAAGCAGCTTCTTAACTGTTGGGCATGTGCCCTCGCCTGTTCACTTCCATTCTGATTTTGAGCAGAATGGTGGTGGTGGCTTTATTTCTTTTTTGAGATTTATTTACTTCAAAGTTAGAGCTCCAGAGTAAGAGAGAACTTCCATCAGCTGGCTCACTTCCCGATGGCTGGAGCTGAGCAGGTTTGAAGCTAGAAGCTCCCTCTGGGTTTCAGATGTCTGTGTGGAGCCAAGGAATTGGACCATCTTCTGTTGCTTTCCCAGATGCATTGATGAGGAGTTGGAACAGAAGTGGCAGGATTCGAGCTGATGCCCATATGGGTTGCCAGTTGACAGCTTTACTCACTAAGCCACAATGCCAGCCCCAAGAGCATTGGTTTTTATTTTTATTAATCTAATACTCAGCAAATATTTAATGAATGTATTCTCTGTGTTAGGGACTGTTTTAAGCTTTGGGAATATGACAGTAAACAAAGCAGTGATGAATCAGGTATGAATGATGTTCTGAAGTTTTCTTTTTAGTGGGACATAAAGCTGAAAATAAGAGGAAAAACTTAAATATGGAGTCTGCATTGTAGTACAGGAGGTGAGGCCACCACCTGCAACACTGGTATCCCATATGGATCGCTGGTTTGTGTTCCAGGTACTCCAGTTCTAATCTAACTTCCTGTTAATGGTCTGGGAAAGAAATGGAAGAAGGCCCAAGTGCTTGGGCCCCTGTTATTCATGTGGGAGACCTACAAGAAGCTGCTGGCTGCTTTCTGGTTTAGCTATTGTGGCCCTTTGGAGAGTGAGCCAGTTGATGGAAGATCTCTCCCTCTTTCTCTGTAACTTTGCTTTTAAAATAAATTTTTTAAAAAGAAAAAAAGTCTGAGGAACAAATATCATTTTGAAAATTATACATATGAAATTTCTACACTTTCTTGGGTGGTGAGTTAGATTTAGCCTGGGTTAAAGGTTAACCAAAAAAATAAGGTGATATAAGAAGAGTTGGGGGTCGGGGTAACATGATTGATGCGATGCAGAGAGTATTGGGCATCATGTAGCAGTCATTCTCGGCAGAACCTTTTCCCTTTTTCGGTGGCTTTTCCCCCCCAGAAGAATGCAACTCTCAGTTATGGTTTCAAGGCAAGATATTTTTTTCTTTTTTTAAGTCTTTTATTTTGGTAATCTTTACATAATTGATTAGGACACAAAGGGTCAAGGGCTACAGGAAAGTGGATAAGACCATTATTTCCACATTAATATTATATGTATTTTTCTGTATCTGGGTTAAGGGAAGAGATAAAGGGAAAAGCCCCACCCAGCCTCCCACCCATCCCAGGTCCCCAACGTGGGGTATGCTCTGAGGGTCCTGCTCATGCAGTTTTGATAGTTCAATGGTTCTGAATTGCTGCCAGTCTCATCGTTCCAAGCGTGATGAAATCTATTCAGAATCCACTGGTGACATAGTCTCTTCATAGTTGGGGTTCTGAGATCAGCAGTTCAGTTGGAGGGATCCCCAGAGAAACTTCGTCCGAGGTGATCCCAGACCTGATTCTTGTGTGTGCTTGCCAGTACAGGGTCCGACACAGTCCGTCACTGCATTTAGCTCATGCATATGCTGGTGGTTGCAATTGCTGGGTGAATTCTGTTTCCAGCCCTGTCTTCCACGCGAACCAATGGGTGTTGCAGTTCAGCCCGATCTGCCCATTTCATATTCAGCCCTCACGCAAACCAGTGGGAACTGCAGCCTAGTAGAGGTGATTCCCCATAACCCTCACCAGGCCTGCCCCCTACCCTGGTTCCCATGCTTGCCAGTATGTATTGCAGCCTTGTTCAGTCTCTCCCACATCCCATTTAGCTCTTGTACATGTCAGTGGGTATTGAATCCTAGTGCAACTCAACCTGCCCTATTATCCAACCCACACACATATTGGCGGATGCTGTTCTGTCTAGCTTCCTCTGCCGCAATCCTGGTTTTCATGCTCTCCAGTGGGAGTGGTAACCCAAGAGGGAGGCACCCACTATTTCCCTCCTAGGCCACTCACACTTCCAGATTATGCACTCTTCAGTGGTTTAACTTGACAAAATTAGCCCCCAGTGCCAGCCTCTGCCAGCTGATGTTGTGGCACAGCCCAACCAACCCTCACCCACTCTAATTTATGCTTGCACCAGTAGGTGGCATTTTCCCCTGGAAGAATGCAACTCTCAGTTATGGTTTCAAGGCAAGATTTTATTTTTAAAAAGATTTATTTATTTTTAGAAAAGAGTTATGGAGAGAGGAGAGATAGAGGACTTCCATCTGCAGGGTCACTCCCCAAGTGGTTGCGATGACTAGATCTGGGCCAGTTTGAAGCCAGGAGCCATATGGGATCCAAGGACCTGGGCCATCCTCCGCTGCTTTCCCAGGCCGTAAGCAGGGAGCTGGATTGGAAATAGAGCAGCTGGGACTCAATCTGGTGCCCATAGGGGATACTTGTGCTACAATACAGGATTAGTTTACTGAGCCACTCTACTGGCTCCCTATCAATAGAAATTTAAGCCTACACGTAGTTGTCCTTGGCAAAATTTCTACAAAAGGAGTCTTTGAAGACTTAATTAGACCACCTTAAGGCCAAAGAGTTACATTTAACTCTGTGTCTCAAGGCCCAACCAAACCCACAGCAGGTGCTGAATGAAAATTTGAGGAGTGAGTATGTTTTCAAATGGCAGATGGCATTCTGAGATTGAAGACCCCGTGTGAGATGTCTGCTGGGTAACGAAGCAGGCAGGATCTGACTTGTCCATGTAAGACTGACCTGTGACCCTGCAATGCCTCCCGTGTGATGTGGACATGCCAATTGGAGCTTTTCTTACTGATTTTCTTTCCTTTTTGCTTTTTTTTGAAGATTTATTTATTTTTATTGGAAAGTCAGAGAGGAAGATCTTCATCTGCTGATTCACTCTCCAACTGGCCACAATGGCCAGAACCAAGCCAATCTGAAACCAGGAGCCCGGAGCCTCCTCTGGGTCTCCCACATGGGTACAGGGTCCCAAGGCTTTGAGCCATCCTCCCGCTTTATCAGGCCACAAGCAGGGAGCTGGGTGGGAAGTGGGGCTGCCAGAAAATGAGCTGGTGCCCATATGGGATCCTGTGCAAGACGAGGGCTTTAGCAACTAGACTACTGTGCCTGGCTGGCACCAAATTCTTGCTTAACTTGCACTTTTGGAAGAATGCTTTAAAGAAGATGAAATGTACCTCAGGTGACGCTTTATTGAATTGAAATGTTTTATCTTTATTTGAAAGACACTCCCACACATTCCTTTCCATCAGTTTGTTCACTCTCCAAATGTCCATAGCTGCTGCTTGACCAGGCTGGAAGCCAGGTGCTAGGTGCTAGGGTCCCTCCTGGGCATGGCAGGGACTCACGTACTGGAGTTGTCACCTACTTCCTCCAAGGGGTTACACTGGATGCTGGAATTAGATGCGGAACGAGAGCTCAAACCTAGATACTCCAACACAGTATGCCAGTATCCCAAGCTGTTTTGCTACTTGTGTTAAATTTTATTTACTTGTTGTTTTGAAGGGTAGAACCAATGAGTGAGTGAGAGATCAGTCTGTTTGCTGGTTCATTCCTCGAATGCCTACAATAGCTAAGATCGGGCCAGGCTGAAGCCAGGAGCCCAGAACTCACCCTGTGTGTTTCCTGTGGGAATGGCAGGGACTGAAATGCTTGAGCCAGCAACCATTGCCTCCTGGGATGCACATTGGTAGGAAGCAGGATTGGAAATGGAGTAGCCATGACTTAAACGGGAAGTCTCATATGGAACACAGGTATCTTAAGCAGTGGTTTGACTGGCTGTGCCACAGTGCAGTGACAAACGCCCATACCAGTTCCTGTTGAGTTGGATGAGCTGGTTAAGGTGGGACTCCTCCCATGCCCAAGATGTGCTTTCTCTGTTGGCATGAGCAGTAGTTACTGGAAGAGGATATTGCTGTTATTCTGATGGAAGGCTAAGAAGTTTGAGTTCAGGCTCACTGCTGAGTACTTCCTGCACCCATGTATGAACTGTATCTGTACTGCATGTTCTCTGCATTCTGAGTGTTCATATCTTTTGAAATAGAATGATGAATGAAAGAAAAAAAATGATTCTAAGCATGTTTGAAGTGATGCTAGTGATGAATATTTCTGAATTTTCCTTTTTTAAAAACTCATTCACTTGCAGAGTTTGTTTTTAAGTAAATTACTTTTAGTGGCTTTTTTCAGAATTTTTATAGACTTCATAAGAACAGCCTCACTTGCAGAAGTTTCCGTAATATTTTAGTCACATAACTGCAGCATCAAGTACAGATATCCTAAGTAGATTTGGGACAGACCTCTTCTTAATCATCATTCTACTTACTCTGGACAAACGAGAATGGTAGGGAACGTAACAGTTGTCTACTGCCCAAAAGTACTCAGGGTGTGTGACCCTCATGAGAATGGAGAGTGCTACTCATTAAGACAGTCATCGCATACTGATTGTACTTGTCCGTCTTTCCCACTAGACTTCCAGTTCCTTGACAGTAACGTTGAGTCTTATTTCTGTGTGTGTGTGTGTGTGTGTGTGTGTTTAAAAAGATTTATTTATTCTTAATGGAAAGTCAGATATACAGAGAGGAGAAGAGACAGAGATAAAGATCTTCCATCCGATCATTGACTCCCCAAGGGCCACAACAGCTGGAGCTGAACTGATTCAGGAGCCAGGAGCTTCTTTTGGGTCTCCCACGCAGATGCAGAGTCCCAAGGCTTTAGGCCGCCCTCTGTGCTCTTCTAGGCCACAAGTAGGGAGCTGGATGGGAAGCTGGACTGCTGGGACACGAGCTGGAGCCTGTACAGGATCTGGCACGTGTAAGGTGAGAACTTTAGGTGTTACACTATTGTGCTGGGCTCATGTGTTTGGGTTTTAATCCCCAGTGCTTAGTATAGTGTTTATAGTAAATGCTCAATAAAAATGTTTATTGAATGAATATGAACACTATCAGGAGATACCATATTGACTTCAAGTGGATTTTGATCCTCAACATAGAAATCTTTATAGTATTTTTTGCAACTATCAGGGTTGGTATGGCCATTGTTTGTAATTTGTACTTTAAAAAAAGTATTTAGAAAGCCAGAGTCACCAAGAGAAGCATTCTATATGCTGCTCCAAATGGCTGCAATGACTGGAGTTAGGCTAGGCTGCAGCCAGGAGTCAGGAACCCTATTGCAATCTCCTACCTTGGTGTCAGGTGCCAGGCACCTGGCCCATCAGCCCCTGCGTTCCTAGGTTCATCGGCAGGAAGCTGTATAAGCAGCAGCTCAGCTGGGACTTGAACTGGCACGCCAACATGGGCTGCCAGCATCTCAGTGTTGGCCCCATGATTTATTCTTCGATTGGATTTTCCTTTACTCATTCCTTTGCTCTTTGAGTCTTTGCTCTGTGCAAACTTCCTTCAGTTCTTTACATTATTGTAAACTACTTCTGTCATTCCAGTTTTCTGACAAAGATGCAAAAAAGCAAAAACAAAAACAAAACCCTTATTATGTAACAGTTTTATTGCAGTGGCACTCTGCACAGAGATAAAATTCTTGGGAAAACTTAGTTCTCTATTCTAGAGCTTCACTGACCCCAGGAACTGAAGTGTTGTGTTTCTTCACAGAGGAAACATGACAAAGGCAGTGGCCGTACGAGCTTCCTTCATGGGCTGCCCTCCCCACTGCCTCATCCAGTAAGCAGGAGCAGCTACTTCTAGAGGTGAGAGGGGAAAGCCAGATGATCTCCGTGAAGCAGGTGGTTGGCCTCCCTGTGCAAGTGTGTTTTGGAGCATCCGAGTGAGCCACCTGCAGAGCTGCCGTACCTAAGGAGCTGGAAAGCAAAAGGAAGCTAACTATGACCAAATGCTCAGGTGATACGTACAGTGTGGTCTTTGACAGCAGGCTTTAAGCTCTGTTACTAAAGAAACTGCTTGTGGCTGAACACTTCCAGTGACCCCAAGCTGCCATTTCTGTAGATGTCAGAAGGTGGTATTATGTTCATTCACTTGACATGACTCTGCTTCCAGACGCTGGGTAAATTTCATCAGTTGTGATTATTGTAATCGATGGAGCACTTACTCTGTGCCAGGCCTTGTGTTCAGTTGTAATTGTTTTCACTCCATTTATTTATTTATTTATTTATTTATTTTTGGTAGTAAATTTAGGACGGTTTTCCACTTTTCAGACACTAGAAGTGAAAGACCATATAAGGACAGTGGGATGCTTGCCTTCAGTCACACAGGTAGTGTATAGCCAAACCACAGATCTGGACCTGATCCAGCTATCAGTAGAGTTTAAGCTCATGGTCACTGACAGTATTTTCTAGGTTATTAGTCTACACATTTGAGCCTGAAAGCTGGTTTTGGGTGAGGGGTCAGCAACCAAGTATAGCGTAGGTCTTCTGAACCTGTCGGAAGCCAAGGTGATGTTCCATTGGGCTCTTGAACTGCCATTAGAAAGCTTTTTTTTTTTTTTTAAAGACTTTATGTGAAGGTCAGAATTAGAAGCAGAGTGCGAGATCTTCCATCCACTAGTTTACTCCCCAGATGCCCATATGATAAGGGCTGGGTTTGGTTTTAGAAGCCTGTATCTGGCTCTCCCATGTAGCTGCTGGGTGGGGCCTAACCACCTGAGCCATCTTGTACTGCTTTCCCTGGTGCGTTAGCAGGAGCTGGAGCAGAAGTGGAGCAGCTGAGACTCAATCCAGTGCTGGTGCTGTAGACAGTGGCTTAAGCTCTGGTTATCATTTTTTACTAATGATCCCTCAAAAGGATGGTTTTTAAGGATTTTGATGAACAAATGAATGCTAAGTTCTTTTAACAATTTACTGATTTACTCATGTGTATAGGTGTATATATACATACATATAACTTCATATTTGAATATCAAACTTTTAGTTCTAGGTTGCCTTCATGGTGTTCAAGAAGACGATAAACATGCTTTGATGATATTCTCAAACTGAGCAGGCAGAAGCACAGAGTCTGATTTCTACTTGTTTTTCAGACTGTTTACACCTAGTACAAAAGCTGTTGTGCCTTCTGTGGAGTGTGATGCCAGTAGGAGTTAAGATCATAAAACAACACTGTTAGATTGGAAATTAGTATCTTTCACGTGTAAGACCTTAGATTATGCAATGACAATTTACTGCTCTTCGGGAAAGAGTTGCTAAAATTGCAAAAAAAAAAAATTGGAAAGGCAGATTGAATTTATGGAAGGAAAATCTCTCTTTCTCTTCATAAATGCAGTCTGCCTTTCCAATAAAAAATAAATAAATATTTGTTAAAGGCTCTGAATGGTGAGTAAACATCTCAGATTAGTTTTCCTCTCCTTGGGATACAGCACAGTCATGAAGCCGATTAGGGACTGCCAGTTGATGGTAATTTTAGCATATTTGAATGTCAAACTTCCAGTTTTAGGTTGCGTTCATGGTGTTTGTTCAAGAAGACCATAAACATGCTTTGATGATATTCTCAAACTGAACAGGCAGAAGCAGAGTCGAAGTTGCTCTTTCTACTTTGAGTTAGCCCTGTGTCTATGGCAATGTGGGAGTGACCCTAGGCATTTGGGGGTCCAGCAGTGGGGAAGTGAAGCTGGGGATACATCCGTGTGGGTTGAGTGGGTCGTGTTTGTATGGTTTGCAGTCACTTGGCTGATTGATAGTTCATCCCCATGTAGACAGATCCAGATACATAGCTGCCCACTGTGCCAACTCCCCCACTGTGTGTCACACACATGTGTAAATATGTTACCACGTGTCTGAGTGCCGGGCTCTTGCCATTAAGGGAACGTGAGATGTGTGATGCCAAGACCTGACTGGAGAAGTTTTCCACTCACCTGATTGTGTCTTAGCCTGACTGTCAGCCTGAGGGAAAGGCTTGCTTGCGTACAGGGGAGCCGTGCGTGGTGTCCAGTGCAGGGGGCAACAGTTACAGACAAGGGAAATGAAACGCAGATGAGGGAAAGAAAATTCAAGGAGGCCCTGGCTCCAGGCGACTGGGCAGGTGCACAGTCCCACAGGGATCTTGCAGGGACTCATGGAATGTTCTCTGTGTCTGCTTAAGTGTGAAAGGGAAACTGGTGCCCGGCTCTATAGCGTAACAGTTAGGGTCCTTGCCTTGAACGAAAGGGGAAACTGATCGTCCAACGGGCATTCACTCCTCTTTCTGGAATGCAGAATTGCCACCTAGGTTTCTAGGAAAACACCCTGAGAGAGCGTGAAGCCTGCAGAGATGGCCCGGCGAAGCGCTGCCTCTGTGCCTGTGCCTGTGCCCGTGCCTGTGCCCGTGCCTGTGCCCGTGCCTGTGCCTGTGCAGGTGGGGAGCCACGCCCAGCTTGACCTGCTTGCTGCGGGAGGAGAGGGGCAGGGCAGGACCTAGAGGATTTTGAAGTAGCCTTTTTTCTTCATTTTTTACTTTTTAAAAAACATTCGTTTTATTTATATTTATGTGTTTTATACTCATTGGACGATATAGTCAGAGTTACAGAGAACAGGAGGGAGTGGCGGGTCTTTCAGCTGTTGAAGTGGCCTTTTAAAGAGGTATGTGATTTTGAGAGGGACTTCTCTTAGATTTCTAGTCAAAATTAACATTTTCTGTTATTAGGAGTGTACATATTAATGCAGTGTATGCAGATCATCTTTTCCCCCTTTTTGATGAAAATGACAGAATGAAGATTTTCCAGAATTATTTGTGTGACTTAAAATTGTAACACTACAAATTTTAGTCAACATATCCCATTAACTATTTCTACAATTTTTCTATGCATATGCAATTATATAAATGAGATCATATGCATACAGTATTCCAGTAGTTTTTCTTGAGGTGTTTTAGGCAACTTTATAACAATTGTGAAACTCTACCTTGAATCTCTTTTTATTTTTAGATTTATTTATTTTTATTACAAAGTCAGATATACAGAGAGGAGGAGAGACAGAGAGGAAGATCTTCCATCCGACGATTCACTCCCCAAGTGAGCCGCAACGGCTAGTGCTATGCCAATCCAAAGCCGAGAACCAGGAACCTCTTCCGGGTCTCCCATGCGGGTGCAGGGTCCCAAGGCTTTGGGCTGTCCTCCACTGCTTTCCCAGGCCACAAGCAGGGAGCTGGATGGGAAGTGGAGCTGCCGGGATTAGAACCGACGCCCATATGGGATCCCGGTGCGTTCAAGGCGAGGACTTTAGCCGCTAGGTCATGCCGCCAGACCCGAATCTCTTTTTTTAAAGAGGTGTGTTTATTTGTTTGAAAGGCAGAGCAGAGAGATGGAGGGAGGCATTCACTGGCTTACTTCCCAAATGCCCTCAACAGGCAGCACTGGGCCAGGCTGTAGCCAGGAGCCCAAGGAGTTGGACCATCTTCCCCTTCTTTCCCAGGTCCATTAGCAGGGAACTGGATAGAAAGCAGAGGAACTGGGACTTGAACCAACGTGCTGATATAGGAGACCAGTGTCTCAGGTGGCAGCTTAACTCACTGTGCTGCAATGCCAGCTCCACTTTGATTCTTTTTAATAACTGTGTTAGGGTTCTGTTGTACGAATGTGTAAATATTTCTTTAGCCAGGCCTCTGTTGATCGATGTATATGTGGTGATTATTTTTCCCTCATAAATAAAAAGACTTCTTTGCTAATCTTATACAGATTCTTTTTCTTTTAGATTTAATTATTTTTTATTGGAAAGGCAGATTTACAGAGAGAAGGAGAGACAGAAAGATCTTCCATCCACTGGTTCACTTCCCAGATGGCCATGATAGCCGGAGTGAAGCCGATCTGAATATAGGAGCCAGGAGCTTCTTCCAGTCTCCCACACGGGTGTAGGGGTCCCAAGATTTTGGGCCATTCTCTGCTGCTTGCTGAGGCCACAAGCAGGGAGCTGAAAGGGAAGTGGAGCAGCTGGGACATGAACCAGCACTCATATGGGATGCTAGTACTGCAAGACAGAGGATTAGTCAATTGAGCCATTGAACCTGCCCCTCTTACTACAGTTTTTTTTTTTTTTTTATTTTTTATTGGGAAGGCAGATATATAGAGAAGGAGAGACAGAGAGGAAGATATTCTGTCTGCTGATTCACTCCCCAAGTGGCCACCACAGCCAGAGCTGAGCATGTCCAAAGCCAGGAGCCTGGAGTCTCTTCTGGGTTCATAGTCCCAAGGCTTTGGGCCGTCCATGACTGCTTTCCCAGGTCACAGGAGGGAGCTGGATGGGAACTAGGGCTGCTGGGACACTAACTCTCACCCATATGGGATCTTGGCTTCTGCAAGGCAAGGACTTTAGCAGCTAGGCTATTGTGCTGGGCCTGGAAGATCTATCTCTCCTTCTCTTTATAAACCTGACATTCCAATAAAAATTTTAAAAATCTTTTTTAAAATGTGTGTATATATATGCATATATTATTTTATTGATATGAAAGATGTAGAGACAGAGATTTCTTATCTACTGTTTACTCTTAAAACAGCTGGCCTGGTCTAGGCCAAATCCAGGAACTGGGCACTCCATCCGGGTGTCCTACATGAGTGGCAATGATCCAGGTCCTTGAGCCATCATCTGCTGCTGCCTGCCACAGGGCACCTGAGCAGGTAGCTGGGTCTGTGCAGCTAGGACTTGACCCCGGGCTCCAATAGCCCAAGTGACATCTAAACCAACATGCCGTGTGCCTGCCTCATCTTTGGTTTGCACGCTCACCTGATTGAGTCTTGTTTTCTCCTCTGACAGCAGTGAAGCTTGAGGTTGCTGGGGACAGGAGTCAGAAATGTGAAAGGGGAGGGCTGCTTTTACAACAGTGTGGGAAATCCTTAATATATATTTTTGCCCATCTCATTTTTTTCTCCTAAGATTATTTATACAAAATTGCAGAAGGAGAAATACACTGGATAAAGATTGGACTGCAGAATTCTTTATCATCTTCCTAACTCCAGTATTAGTCTGCTCTTATAGCAGATAATTGCTGCCTGCTCCACTTGTAATCTAACTTCCTGCTAATGGCCTAGGAGAAGTAGGAGAAGATGGCTTGAGTGCTTGGGCCTCTGCCACCCATGTAGGAGACTTGAATGAAGCTCCTGCCTTTGGCCTGACTTAGTGTCCTGGCCATTGTGACCAGCTGGGGAGTGAACCAGCAGATGGAAGATCCCACTCCATGAGTTTCCCTCTCTATTTGTAACTCTGCCTTTCAAATAAATAAATATGAAGAAAGAAAACGAGGTGGTTCTTTTCCTTTACACTACATAATTGTTAACTGCTGCTAATCAGATACAGAGTGAACTATATTAACTGTGTAATGTATAATAATAATGCCACACTGTTCCACATACACGTTATGATGGAAGAACTTCTTGAAGAGACTTACATGGGAAAAGGGTGAATGAAGCCTTTCTTTTTGTAAAAACCTTGCAGCAAGTTGAAAAAGAACCACTGGTTTCATTCTTCACCTTAAAATGTCTGTTGCCACAGCTCGTGTGTGGTGTGATTTGATCTGTGGTACTGGGGAACTTCAAAAAACCCATGGAAAGACGGATGTACAGATGAACTTGGGGGGCTGACATTGTGGTGTAGAGATGGGGGTGACACCTGCTGCAGTAGCATTCCTGTGGGTGCTGGTTTATGTCCCAGCTGCTCCACATCTGATCCAGTTCCATACTAATGAGCCAGAAAAACAGCAGGAGATGGCCAAGTGTTGGGTGCCTGCTACTCACGTGGCAGATCTGGATGAGGCTCCTGACTTTGGCCTATCCTGTCTCTGACCATTGTGGGGAGTGAACCAGCAGATGCAAGATCTCTGTCTCTGTCTCTCTCTGTAACGTTTCAAAATAGACACCTTTTTAAAATGAACTGTTGAAATCCACATATTCTCATAATTTTCATAAATTTTTGAAGACCTCATATGCATGCATTTCAAAAATTTTTGGTAGCAAAATGAACTTTTTAAACTTTCCCATGAACTTTTTGAAGTATTCTCGTATTGTTTAAACCTGTGTGGGTTTTAGTCACTGTGAAATCATGCGGAGCGGGCTGTGTTTTTATGCATGATTTTATTTTGTCACTGATGCTGTCTACTTGTGGAAATCATCCATAAAGTTAATTGAAAGTTAGGATGTTAGGAAACTAGGATGTTTGGACCACAAAGCTCTAAATGCTTCTTAGTCCAAAAGCTAAATCACAGGGAAGAAATAGAAGAGTATCAAATAAAGCAGTAATATTTGGACTTTGCAGAAGTACATTACTCTCTCAAAATATCCTATTATTGGTATGTCAGACTGTTACTAAAACGTTGGGCTAGCACCTAAGCAGTTCACATTTGTCATCTTCATGAAGGCTCATGTTTAAAGGAAAGACAGAAATAGGCTCATTGGTCCCCAAATGACCCTCAGTTCTATAGAAAAGCCACCTGTCTCTTAGGAAAATAGTGAAGCTTCCCATCATCTCTGCCTGAAAGCCATCTTTTGTCTTAGCCATGTTTTCCACTGCCTATCATAGACTAGAAAAACATTCCAGTGAGTGTACAGTGAGTATGACAGACCACCAAAAAAGATGAAGTGGAGATGCCCGGCATGCCTCACTATTTATAAGAAAATAGTTTTCCAAAAAGATGGAAAAATTTGAGTCTTTAAATATTCTGGGAGAGAGAAATAATGGAAAAAACTCCTCAGACTCTTATCCTATTGGTCTGTGAGATTTTCTCACAAATCATTTGGATGGGCCATTAAGCATGTCACATAATGCCTGGGATTTCCAGTGAATTGCCTTCGTTTGGGTTTCTGGGTAAAATATCTGGCCACAAATGGAAGCAGCAGCAAAAGAGAAAACAAGCTGGTAGTGGTATGGGAATGTGAGCCCATTCATTGTCTGTAGCACAGTCTGCTTGGATGGACAGAACTGGCTGGTTTGGGGACGTTTGGCACACTGGTCAATATGCTGCTCAGATGTCCTTACCCCATATCCCAGAGTCCCTGGGCTTCAGGTCTGGCTCCACCCTCCATTCTAGTTTCTTGTTGATGTGCACTCTGGCAGGCAGCAGGTGGTGGCTCAAGTGGTTGGGTCCCTGCCACCCATGTAGGAGATCCAGATTGAGTTCCGAGTTCCCAGTCCTTGGCTTCAGTCTGGCCCAGTCCAGGTTGCTGTGGGCATTTGGGGAGTGAAGCCGCAGGTGGAGATTCATTCATTCTCATTCTCTCTCCCCCTCTCCCCCTCTCCCCCTCTACCCCCTCTCCCCCTCTCCCCCCCTCCCCCCTCTCCCCCTCTCTCCCTCTCTCCCTCTCCCCCTCTCTCCTTCTCTGTCCCCTTCTCTCCCCCTCTCCCTCCCTCTCTCCCTCTCTCCCTCTCTCTCCCCTTCACTCCCTCTCTCTCCCCCTCTCCCCCTCTCCCCCTCTCTCCCTCTCTCTCTCTCTCCATCCCTCTCCCTCTCTCCCTCCCTCCCTCACCCCCTCCTTCCCCCACCCCTCTGCTTTCCAGGCAAGATCAAGCACACTCAGGGTCTTCTGCATTTCAGATATTTTTCTTTAAGTGTTTTATAGTTTTCTACTTTTTAAAAGATGTTACTCACTTATTTGAAAGTCAAAATTGCAGAGAGGAAGAGACAGAGCTCTTCCATCTTCTGGTTCATTCCCCAGAGGGCGTGGATTTTAGGGGCTCAAACACTCATCTTCTACTGCTTTTCCTGGGCCGGTCTCAGAGAGCTGGATCATAAGTGGAGCAGCCTTACCTGTTGTGCCACAATGCCGGCCCTTCACAAATTTGCTTTTCAGAACTTAAAAAAATTTTTTGTCCCTGAGAGTCAAAGACTCAGAGATCTCCTACCCACTGATTTAGTCCAGAAATACCAACAGCGGTTGGAGACTAAACCCAAGGAGGCAGGATTTTCAAGTCTTTCATGCAGTGGCAGGGACCACGTACTTGAACTAGCAGCTGCTGCATCCCAGGGTGTGCAGTCTCAGGACCCTGAAATTAACACTGAGAGCTGGAAATTGAGCCCAGGTCCTCCAGCATGTACCACGTAACTCAAGCTATTTAGGTAGAATAAAGTATGGCTGATGAGAAAATTTGTGTTTTTGACAGTTGAATGTAGTTTTGAATATAACAATGGTTTGTGAAATTTTGGGCCACATTCTTAGATGGAATATTAAGCATCCTCTATAAAAAAGATGGCAGATTCACTCTTGTTATAAATGAGAGAAGATTGGTGTTAGCCTCAAGAATAATGCCAAATGAGACCTAAAATTAAGGCCAGAGAAAGTCTGCAAAAATATCCAGGATATTGTTTTGGGTAAATGAAAAACAAAACTTAAATTGAAAATCTATGTTAAAATGATTTAAAAAATTTGGCACTTGTAGAATCACTCATTTAGTAAATACCTGCATACTTAGAGTGTGCCAGGAAGATATTTGTAGATTTAATGTATTTCAGACACTTTGCTGACATCGAAATGTTGACATCCTTGACAGCTGTCCCCTCCGTAAGTCCCCTGTGTTACAGCTGTAATCTCTGCAAACCATGGGCATCGGTTTTCTTCTGATGCGTATTATTTGTAGTCATACCTTGTGCAGAAATGGTGGCCAACCACTCAGTAATTTGAAAATAATGTTTAGGAGCTGGTATGGTGGTATAATAGATTAAGCTACTGCCTGCCATGCCAGCATCTCATATAGGTGATGGTTCGAGCGCCGGCTGCTCCATTTGCAGTCCCAACTACCTGCTAATGGCCCAGGAAAACAGTAGAAGATGGGCCCCTGCACCCATGTGGAAACCCTCAGAAAAGCTCCTAGCTTCATCCTGGCGTAGCCCAGGCTGTTGTGGGTGTCCAGGAGTATCTGGGGAGTGAACCAGTGGACTGGGGATCTGTGAATCCACCCTGCTCCGTCCCGCCATATAACTGTCATTGAAACAAACGAACAAATCTTTTCTTAAAGAAGAAGTTTTTAAGGAAATAATATCCTCAGTATCAGATATCTTAAAAGATTGTTTTTCATAATTTTTTTTTAATTTTACCTGGAAGAGTTACAGAAAAGGAGAAAGGGAGAGACGGAGATCTTCCATCCACTGGCTCACTCCCAAATGGTCGCAATGACCAGAGCTGATCTGTTCTGAAGCTGGGACCCAGGAGCGTCTTCTGGGTCTTTCGCATGGGTGCAGCATCCAAGGATTTAGGTCATCATTTGCTGCTTTCCCAGGTGCATTAGCAGGGAGCTGGATTGGAAGCAGGGCAGCTGATCTAGAACCAGTGTCCATACGGGATGCTGGTACTGCAGGTGAAGGATTAGCTTGCTATGCTACCATGCCAGCCCCTTAAAAGATCATTTTAACTTAAAAGTTTTTCATTTTGGGATATTTCTTTTTTTAGGGATATAGAAAAAGAAACTGTGGTTAATGGGAAGGTGGACTCAAATTCAGTTCTGAGAAACAGGTATTTATGGCAAATAGAAGAATGAGCAGGACCACAGGAGAGGTTGTGTCCAGGCAGCAGAAAGGTAGGGCTGGGTCTTTCGGGCTGGGCCTTGTTGGAGTATCTTGTCAGCCTGTGCCTCGTTGGACTGGGTCTTATTGGGCTAGGTATTGTGGGGCTGGGCCTTGGCAGACTGCCCTGAGCCTGGAGCTCTCACTGTGTGCTTTCCCAGGCCTGTTTGAGCCACTTACTAGTAAGAAGGCTTGGACCCACTGCAGTATCCTAGCGACCAAGTCCTCACCTTGCATACGCTGGGATCCCATATCAGCATTGGTTCGTATCCCAGTGGCCCTGCTTCCCATCCAGCTCCCTGCTTGTGGCCTGGGAAAGCAGTCAAGGATAGTCCAAAGCCTTCAAACCCTGCATCTGTGTGGGAGACCTGGAAGAAGCTCCAGGCTTCTGGCTTTGGATTGGCACAGTTCCAGCCATTGTGGCCGCTTGGGGAGTGAATCAACAGATGGAATATCTTCCTCTCTGTATATCTGACTTTCTAATAAAAAATAAAATACATCTTTAAAAAAAAATAAGAAGGCTTGTCTGCTTTGCTTCTTGACTGATTTTACGCTCTAGGAACTGATCCCCTCTGTGATCTGCTACTTCACTTCACAACTGTGGCTTAGCAGCGGCAATAACCTTCGTTCCCTGAAAACCGAAGCGTCAACCACATTCATTACTAAAGTCAAGGTTCTGTCCAGGAATAGGATTTGTGTCAAATATACCTCTACCCTCACCCCCTTCCCTTAGATTTTTTAGGAAGTCATGATTTCTTATTCTGCCCACACGAAGTGCTCTGGCGGACCCGTTGGTGCAGGCGGAGTGGGGGTGTGAAGGGCTGGGCTGAAGGCGCGCTCCTGCTGGTGAATGGTTGGCCTGCAGAACTAGGAGAACGGAAGTAGTAAAGCTTTTGGTAAAAGCGGGCTTTTGTCTCTCAAAATAGCAACAGTGATCATCATTTAAAGCCAGCAAAGTCTATATCCAGCAAATGCTTCTATATATATACTCCTGTGTTATTTACATGGGACTATTTTAAGATCCATGTCACATTTTTCTGGTGTATTTTATGATGGGAAAATTCAACTGGAAAAATGTACTAAACTTGGGGATGGTGAAGTAAAAATAAATACGTTAAAAAAAAGCATTAGTTTTGTTGCATTAGTTTTGTTGTTATTTTAGCTTTAAACAGTGCTGAAATAGCTAGGTGAGCACTCGCTAAATGAAATTGCTTCTGCTTAGCCAAGTCTAACCACTGTGGCTCATGTTATGAGACTAGACTCGTTATCAAAGTAGTCTTTAGAAGAGCTTCAAGGCATATATAAGCTTCATCCATGTATTTCTTATAAAAATATCTGTGAGAAAATGGTTCCAAGAACTTTAGTTATGAGGTTGAAATTCAGAGTTTAATTTTTCTTTAGATTTTGCAGCTGTTGAATGGGAATATGAGTATTCATTATTATTAACTGTGAGGTGGGTTGGAACCGTCAGAGTGGTGCAGTGTGTCAAGCTGCCACCTGTAATGCCGGCATCCTGTATGGATGCTATTTGTATCCCAGCTGCTTCACTTCCAATCCAGCTCCCTGCTGATGGCCTGGGAAAAGCAGTGGAAGATGGCCCGTAAGTTTGGGCCCTGCCACCCACACAGGAGGTCCCAATGAAGCTCTGGCTTTGACCTGGCCCAGTGCTGGCTGTTGCAGCCATCTGCAACAGAAATGTATCCAGCTCTCGCTCTGCACAGACTTGCTTCCGTTGGTTGAGGTTGTGTAGGCCCTCAGCTACCAGGACGTGCTACTGTGTCTTCATCAGCAGAGAGTGGGGTTGGGGCAGAGGAAGCCGGAAGAATGCTATACTTAGCCACTTGTCACCCTTGGCCCTGGCTCCCTGTTGTGTCTTCCTCCCCACACTGTTGGTCATGTCTGTTACCCCGCCCGCTGGGGGTCCACAGGCACAGGACACATGTGTAGGATCTCCTTAGCTGCACGCTTCAGGCAGTTTAAGTTTGCACCTGTCTGTTCGTCCTTCATTACGAAGGAAAAGAAAAGGGAGCGAAAAACATTGCTTCCGAGTGTTAAGGAAAGCATTTGGAAGTCTGCATGGTCCAGAGTGATTACCGGGAAGGACAAGCTCCTCAGAAGCTGACTAGCAAACTCAGTCCTCGTGACGTAGGTCTCTTGCCTTGGGCCAAGGCGGCCGGGAAGCAGTCCCGCGGCTCCTGCCAGGACATTCTTGGACAGACACAAGAGTGTCGGTTTGGTGCTTCAGCTGTCCACTGACACCCCCCCCCTTTTATTTTTTAAAGATTTTTACTGGGAAGTTAGATGTACAGAGAGGAGGAGAGACAGAAAGATCTTCCATCCAATGATTCACTCCCCAAGTAGACTCGATGGCCAGAGCTGAACCGATCTGAAGCCAGGAGCCTCTTCTGCTTCTCCCATGTGAGTGCGGGATCGCAAGGCTTTGATCCGTCATCGACTGCTTTCCCATGTCACAAGCAGGGAGCTGTACGGGAAGCAGGGCTGCTGGGACATGAAGCAGCACCCGTATGGGATCCTGGCAGGTGCAACATGAGGACTTTAACCACCAGGCTATCACACCAGGCCCCCTGAGTCCTTTTTGTGATCCTTTGACTGCCCTCTGCTTGACACAGCTGGGTTTTTTTGTTTAAAAAAGAAAACAAAAAAAATCTTAGTTCCAAACTGTCCTGCTTTGACCTGGTGGCCACTCCTGCCCAGTCACCTTGGTGGTTCTGTCTGCTCTTGATGCAGGGGAAGCTTCAGTGAATGCCGCCTGGAGCCTACTGCCTACTATGAGGCCCCGTGAGGGCTGTGGCTTTATGCCATCTCTACTGCTCCCAACTTTCCTCATAGATCTCGTCTCTCTCCTGAATTCTGGATTCAGGTAATGACTCCATCACTTACAGTAGGATGTCTGTCAGGCCTGTCACATTTAACCTGACCCAACCTGAACAGATGAGCTGATTTCTGCCTCCAGCACTGACATGTCCCCACCCCCTGCCTCAGGAAATGGGCACTTGATCTTTCTGTTGCTCACACCAAAGAAGCTTAGTCAACCTGGACACTGTGTCTCCCATCCAGTTACCAGTCAGGCCTGCGCCTGCTCAGCTGCTCCAAGACGCGATCTGGTGGCGTTGAGGGTGGTATAGCTGCAGACAACTCTTGATGTCATCACATCTGGCCCGTCAGCAAATCCTGCTGGCTCTAGCAAAAAAGAAAACAAAATCCAACATTCAAGTATCTCATCCCCCTGCTGGTCCACACCCGGTCCTATCTCCCAGCTTCCTCAAGCAGCTTCCTGCATCTCATACTCCCTGCCCCTCCCCCGCCTCTCAACGTGGCGGCCAGAGGGAGCCTTTTAGGGTATCAGGCAGGTCACATCATCTTCTGCTCAGAAGCTTCCAGACTTGCCATGGTGGTAGTGGCTGGTGGATGCGGATGCACAGCCCCCGTCTCCACTTCCTTCTGGTCACCGGTCAGCCCCAGGCCCACTGGACCTGTTCCCTTAAGGCCTCGCTGGGATTCCCTCCACCTGCAGCATGCAGGCCCAGCCCCTTGTCCTTCAAGAAGCTTCCCTGCAATGCCCGCCCTGTAGGCAGACCTTCCTGCCTCTGAGCATCCTGTGTGAAATGTGGTCTGGCTGCTGCCTTTCTGTTCGCCACAGCATGGTTAGCACCCTGGCAGGCAGTACTGGCCATGTCCCTCAGTGTCTGCCACACCCAGGCAAGCTTTCGTGACAGCCGGGGCTGTGTTTCTGCTGTGTCTGCTCGGGCGGGAACCTGGTACACAGTAGCTTCTCTGTAACGACTGAGTAAATGCGTGTTCAGTGATGTGTGCCTAGCATCGTGTGCTGCAGAGTTTATAAATTATGTTCACATACACGCTTGATCAGTTTACTTTTGTGAATCAACCTAACCTAATTGAACTATGAAGTATATTGGCTTCCTTGAATACAAATGTACAAACTGGTTCTCTTAGGAGCTTCTAAGTGTGGCCATTAAGAGATGGTCTCCCTTTCACTTTGTTTCTTAGATATAGAGCAATTGAATTTCAGCTTTGGTGTTTGTTTATCATGAGTTTCAAAAAGCTCTTTTAGGAACTTTATTGATTCCCACTTGTAGAATTACTGTGATTTTTGTGTTAGCAAACTAGAATTCCTTTGGAAGCAGTGGCGTATCATTGTGTCCTGGCCGTGGTGCGTGAGGGCGCCTGGCAGGCATTGGCTGCTCTGCCCGGGGTCACCCTGGAGCTGTGTCACACAGCAGCAGTGCCGATGTAAAGTATGTATGGCTTGCGTTTCTCACTCCTGGGTCTCCCATTGGTTTTCTGTTTCCTGCTGTTTGGTATTGCAGGACCCCACCAGGACGTGTGCCTTGTGCTGAGATGATTAGGGCGTGTCACTGCGTGTCACTCCTGCATTAGCACAGCTGTGTCAAGTGGCTCCTCATTCCCTCTACTTCGTCCACTCGTTTGGCTTGCTTCCTCAGCTGTGGCACTTGTCTGCTGCCTCGTTGCACTGAATGCACGTCCGGCTTGTGGGGAGCAGCAGGCAGGCCATGCCCTGAGCAGCTCCACACCCCCTTGTCAGCCTCGGCCCTGCCTGCCGACCCTGATACTGCTCACTGAGCTGTCGGCGAGTTTCTGCCATGGAATACTTGAGCCTAGATGCATGCTCGCAGTAGAAGCTGCCCTGTGCTAACTCCCTACCGTCCTTGGCTGGTTTGCTAGTCCGGAGAGAATTTGCAAATAATGGTAGCCTGATTTGTGCAGTGGAAACAGAGTGAAAAGGTGACCCCAGCGGCAGCTTGTGTGGGTTGTTTTAGTGACTCAGTCTGCCTTGCGGTGAAGAGCCCTGCTTGAGCACACAGCGCTTCCAGGAGGATCAACAGTGGAAGCTGTTCTTAGTAACTTCTGTGACTGAATTTGAAGTGAGTTATGTTCAGAGAGCCCTCCACTCTGAAAACAGTCCTGCTTAGCTTCTCGTAGGCCTAGCTTACTGACCCTTCTTTCCTCTGTTTGTAGGACCTGACTAGGAGATGGTTCAGAGGTCTAAAGATCAAGATAATTCAGGGGCTGATATTGTAGCATGTGGGTTAAGCTGCCAGCCGCCCACAGCTTCTGATCCAGCTTGCTGCTAATGCTCTTGATAATGAAGCAGCAGCAGCAGATGGCCCAAGTGCTTGGGCTCCTGCTACCCACATGGGAGACCCGGATGGAGTTCCAGGTTCATGGCCTCAGCCTGGTCCGTTCCAACCCTGGCCATTGCGTGAGTGAACCAGCAGATAGAATATTCTTCTGTTTGTCCCTCTCTCCCTGTTTTCTTCTATTTCCTCCCTCTTTTCACTCCTGCAAGTGTACTTTTCAAATAAATAATTTTCATTTAGTTTTTAAAGATTTATTTTTATTAGAAAGGCATATTTAAAGAGAGAAGAAAAGATAGGAAGATTTTCCACCTGCTGGTTCATTCTCCAAGTGGCCACGGTGGCTGGAGCTTCCTCCAGGTCTGCCCCACAGGTTCAGCGTCCCAAGCTTTGGGCCATCCTCTAATGCTTTCCCAGGCCACAAGCAGGGAGCTGGATGGGAAGTGGAGCTGCCAGGGCATCAACCAGCGCCCATGTAGAATCCCAGCACTTGCAAGGGGAGGATTGAGCCGCTTGAACCATTGCACTGGGCCCGTAAGTGAATCAGTTCTCTGCCTTTTGGCTAAGATCAAGTGTAGCCTAAGTAAATCTTTTAAAAGCCACATAGTTGAAGCTGATTGCAGTATTAGACCTCTTAATTTGCTTGCCTGAAAGGAGTCTCTACAGATGTTAATTGTGATAGCGTTTTGTGCTTTGTCTTACACATATTTTATCAAGTTACTTGTAGTTTATTCATACTTAAAGGTTTTGGTATTACTTATTATCTGTAACTACATGCTTTGCTGATGGTTGTATGTTCATTCTTTTTGGAAATGAAGACTCCATCAGTTTAGTGCAGGCATTTGCTCTACTGGTTAAGAAACTCTGTCCCCATAGAGCACCTGTGTCAATACCTGGCGTGAACTCCTGACTGCAGCTGCCTGCAATTGTGCGCTCTGAGTCAGCAGTGATAGCTCAAGAAAGTGGGTTCCTGATGCCTGCTGGGGAGGCCTGGGTTTGGTTCATGGCTTCGAGCTTCTGGCCATGGCACAGACCTAGCTGTGGCTGGCACTAGGAAACCTGCTTGTCTCTTGCTTCCTCTGCCTCTCTTCTCAAAATGAACAAATGTTGAAATCATTAATTTATAGTCTTTTTGGGAGTTTAGTCTTTTATTATTCAACTACCTGCTTTGTAGTTGAAAACAAAATCAGACTTAATTCCTCTAAAGCTCTAGTTTAGCAACACCCTGTTTAGCTTAAGTTTATTTATTTGTTAGAAAGTTGTTTTCCTTTTGATTGATTCGTGATGAGGCCTCAAGTTGCAAATCCCTACAACCAGTGGTAATGTGGGACAGGGACATCGAGTCACTGTTCCCCAGCAGCCTAAGTGGAGACCAGGGAGGGTGGCTCTGTTTTTGACTGCACGTTGGCAGAGGTGTGTTTGGATAACAAGGCTTGTGACCAAGCCTCTCAAATCTAAGAGAATGTAGCTCTCAGGCTGATACACAAGTTCCACCACTGAAGGTGTGATTGTGAACAGTTGCAAGTGAGCTTGCAGGAAAGCTTAGTCATTTTCCATCTCAGAAGGAGCCTAATTCACATGAATAAGTGTAAGGCCCTTTCCAGTCAGATCTGTTGGTGCTATTCAGCTGGTATTTCAAGTATGTCCATCTGCATTTAAACGAATTGCTCCAAGACAATCTGATTACGCGGTAGTTACTTTGGTGAGAATAGCGCCTCAGTGGAATGGAAACTTCATTTTGAGTCTAATATTAGACCTTGCTTTGGAAAATTCCTTTTAAATGATCACAAGCTGGGAATAGCAAAAGAATTTAACTTTCGACAGACAGCATTGACCAAGAATTTTTAACTGCTTACGTTGGGTCCTTGGGAAAGCAGATGTGAGAAACCACTGTGCTGAATGGGCCAGACGAGAAATGACTTGACCTGGTGTGCTGTTTGTATCTATTGCTGATAAGTTTTCTTTCCAGTGTCCTTTGCTTACACTATTCTCATGTTTTGGAGCTTGAGCGTGCTAGGGCTGAACATTGTTAAGATGCCTAATTTTCAAGTGATCTGAGTTGGTAGGCCTGTGGACAGTGCTGTTTGTCCAGGAGTCCGAGGCGGCACAGAGGCTAGGGGCTGGGAAGCCTGCGGACCTCTCCGTTGGCATGGTGACTGCATCAGGCCTGACCATCACAGAGTGTTTGTCCGTCTTCTGTCTGTGTGAATTCTCCCAGCTTAAAGTGTTAACCATATTTGAAGTTCACGCCACCGCACCCCACAAGCTCTACCATGTCATTTAAAAAATCATAAATGTTGACTGACGGTGAAGCTACCAGACAGTGTCTGCTTTACTGTAACAGAGTTGTGTTTTAGATGCTTCGCATGCCTTGAATTGGAAAACCAATGTTGGTGTTTGTGGAATGCATTTATTGTGCTGAAAGATGGCATTGAAATTTAAGTGTTATCGTTCGCTCACTGTGTATTTTAAAGATTTAGTTATTTCTATTGGAAAGTCAGATACACAGAGAGGAGGAGAGACAGGAAGTTCTTCCCTCCGTTGATTCGCTGCCCAAGAACTGCAACTGCCAGGGCTGAGCCAATCCAAAGCCAGAAGCCAGGAACCTCTTCCTGGTCTCCCATGTGGGTGCAGGGCCCCAAGGCTTTGGCGTCCTTGACTGCTTTCTCAGGCCACAAGCAGGGAGCTGGATGGGAAGCAGGGCGGCCTGGGTACAAACCAGCACCCATACAGGAACTTGGCATGTGCAAGGTGAGGACTTTAGCCACTGGGCTACCACACTGGGCCCTCACTGTATATTTAATGTAGAGGATTTGTTTTTCCATATAGCACATCATAAATTAATTGGACCTTAGAATTGAGAAATACTCATGAAATAAGAGTGAGCACTTGGGCCAGGTAAGATAGCTTTGGTGGCTAAATCCTCACCTTACAACTGCTGGGATCCCATGTGGGTGTCAGTTTGTGTCCTAGCTGCTCCACTTCCTTTCCAGCTCCTTGCTTGTGGCCTGGGAAAGCAGCAGAGCATAGCCCAAAGCCTTGGGACCCTGCACCTGCGTGAGAGCCCCAGGAGAAATCTGACTTTGCAATAAAAATCTTGAAAAATAAATCTTAAAAACAACAATAAGCTAGTTCTGTCAAGTTAAACCACAGAACCACTTGGAGAGTGCATAATCTGGGAGGGAAATAGTGGGCTCTGCCCTCTTAGGTTACCACCCCCCACGGGAGGGCATGAAAACTAGGACAGGCCCTGGGTGACTAGACAGAGAGACACCCAACATCCGTGAAGGCTGGATAGTTGAGCTGGTTAGATGGAACAAGGTTTTAATACCCATTGACATGTATGAGAGCAGAAGGGAATGTGGGACAGACTGGACTAGTTTGCCACACATACTGGCAAACCAGGGCAGGGGGCAGGTCTGGTGGGGGTTATTGTGGGTCGCTCCGACTAGGCTGCAGCTCCCACTGGTTTATGTGAAGGCTTTGTATGTGCTGGGCAGAACCAGGCTAGACTGCAAACACCCATTGATTCCAGTTGAAGACAGGGATGGAAACAGAACCAATCCAGCAACTGCAACCACCAGCTGATGGGGGTGATGGACTGTGCCGGGCCCTGTGCTTGCTAGTACATACAAGAATCTGGTCTGGAAACACCCCAAAATCTCTTTGGGGATCTCCCCAATCGAGCTTCTGGACTCAAAATCCTAACCATCAAAAGACAGAGGACTGAACAAGTCAATCAACCACCTCAGCTATATGTTGGCAATGAAAATACTGGGCAAACGGACACTCTATGATGGACTATGTCAATCAGTGGATTCTCCAACGACCTCATCGTGTTTGGAGTGGTGAGAATGGCAGCAATTCAGAACCTGTTGAACTATCCAAACCACTTGAGCAAGACCCTCGGAGCATGCCCCACATCTGGGACCTGGGGTGGGTGGGAGACTAGGTGGGGCTTCTCCCTTAAAATCCCCTTTTACATCAGATATAATAAGGATACAATACGGAACTAATTGTCTTGCCCATCTTCCTGTAGTGCTTGAACCTTTTTACCCTAATTATGTCAAGATTGTCAAATAAATAAATAAATAAATAAATAAATATTTAAAAAAAAAATAATAAAAGAACGTTCAGTGGTCAGTCAGTGAATCCCAGCACCACTAGGTCTCACGGTGTCTCCTGCCTTAGCCACGCACCTGCGCTGTGACCCTGCTTGCAGAGACATTGGTGGAGCCCAGGGAGGTGTGTGGTTTGCCGATTGTGGTCGTCTGGCCGGTGGTGGCTGACAGATGGCAGTGCCAAAGCCCAAGTCCGAGGCTGGGGATGTGGGGCGCATGCTCCTCCCTTGCCCTCAGCCTGGCCCGTGAAGCAGCAGCCCCCAAACTCTGTTGTAGGAACACTGAGCCCTGCATGTTGGCTCAGCGGCTAAAATCCTCGCATCGTTACCTTGCATGTGCTGGCCTACCATATGGGCGCTGATTCATATCCCAGCTTTTCCACTTCCCATCCAGCTCCCTGCTTGTGGCCTGGGAAGGCAGTAGAGGACGGCCCAAAACCTTGGGACCCTGCACCCTTGTGGGAGACCCGGAAGAAGCTCCAGGCTTCATGACTCAGCTCTGGCCATTGCGGCCACTTTGGGAGTGAATCAGAAGATGGAAGATCTTCCTGTTTCCTGCTCTCTGTAAATCTACCTTTCCAATAAAAAACAAAGCAAAACAAAACAAAAAAATACCCTCTTTTTAAAAAAGAGAAACTTCTTCACAACTATTTGGGACCCTTGGTTTTTATTTACATAGATTTGTTATCCTTAGATATATACTGAATTAAAATGAAAAATTTATATGTATTTACTTATTTTATTGAAAGATAGGAAAAAATCCATTGTATGTTAACATAAAATAGCATTTTAAGTAAAAATAGTTGTATTTTCCAAAACAGAAACAGTTGAAAGACTCATCACCTTCTTGCGTGTCTATGATCTAGCTAAGCAAACAGCAGCTAGATTCTTGTACCTTCTGCATTCAACATGGCTAATGCTGTGTCAGTTGAAGGGTGTGAAGATAGTCGGGTCTCAGATAGCTGTTTGGAAGAAGGAGGCCTATTTTAATAGCCTTCTTGGTGGGATAGTCTCTTGCTGTTACATTAAAACCCCCATAAGTGGTAGTTCTCAAAGGTCCGTTACAGTGTAGAATCAACACCTGTGCCAGAAGTGTATGGGGACTGGTACATTCAAATGCTCTGGTCGGAAAGTTTCTTTTTGGAGTAATTCTGAATAACACGTCTCCAAATAATAAGTGAGCTAGACTTCGGCAACTTGTGTGACTTTACGGCTGTGCAGCTGCTGCTGCCTTCCCAAGCGGTGAGGGTGCCATGTTGCCAGTGACCTCCTAGAGGTGTCACGGAATGCCTGATGTGATGTAACTGGAAAACCCATCACCTCAGACCAAAGGAAACCAGAGGATGCTTCTTTGGCTGCCTGACCATTGCAACTTAAGGTGGTCAGTGTTGTGAAGACCGAAGGCTGAAAAACCATCGCAGACCAGAGGAGACTGGGGATGTTATAGGGCTGGATGACACAATGGATGTGGGACATTGAGGGACAAGCCAGAGAAACCCAGATCTACATTATTTAATAATAGTGTTGATCGGTCTCAATGTTGACAGACAAATCATGGTAATGGATGGTATGAGTGGGGGAAACTGGGTGAATGCTTCGTGGAAACTCAGTACTATCTCAGCAACTCTTCTGTAAATCTAAAATTGTTCTGAAATAATTTCAGAGGCAGAACAATAGAGGTGAGGTGGAGATCTTCCATCTGCTGGCTCATCCCCCAAATGGCTGCAACAGCCAGGCACGGGCCAGGTGGAAGCCAGGGGCTGTAAGTCCATCTGGGACTCCCACTTTGGTGGTGGGGGCCCAGGTACTCAAGCCAATTTCTACAGTTTTGCCGGGTATATTAACAGGAAGCTGGATCAGAAGCAGAGCACCTAGAATTCATAAATAGGCACTGCAAAGGGACAGCAGGTGGTTGCTTAATCCTCCATACCACAATGCTGGCCCCTAGGTTTAGCAGGTGTTTTGTTTTTGTCTTTTTTTTTAAGAATTTACTTATGTATCTGAAAAACTGAGTCATGGAGAAGAGGAGACAGCTCCCCCCCTCCCCCGTGTGCTGATTCACTCCCCAAATGACCACAAAAGCTAGAACTGGGTCAGGCTGAAGCCCGGAGTTTCTTCTGGATCTCCCACATGACTGCAAGGCTCAAACACTTGGACTGTCCTCCACTGTTCTCCCAGGAATATCTGTAGGGAGCTGGATCAGAAAAGGAACAGCTGGGACTCAAACTGTGGCATCACAGATAGCAGCTGAACCAACAATAACAGTGTTTATAACCTCCATTGTTGGGACTGGTTCTGTGGCATAACAGCTTCAACCTGAAACTCTGGCATGCCAAATGGTTTGAGTCCTAGGTGCTCCACCTCTGATCCAGTTCCATGCAGATGCACCTGGGAAAGCAGCAGAAGATGGTCCAACCCTGGAAGAAATTCCTGGCTCTGGCCTGGCCCAGCTCAGCTCAGCCCAATTTTTTGGCCATTTGGGGAGTAAACCAGAGGATGAAAGATCTTGTTTCCTTCAACCCTGCCCTTCAAATAAACAAATCTTAAACAGCAACAGCAAACTGTGTAGTTGCGTCTTATACTCCAGCCAGCTCTTTTCCCCATGTGTGATTTTGTAGCATCATTAGTCATTTGATTACACAGGTACTCAAACATTGAATTATTCAGTACAGAAATTGGTGTTGACACGTGTCTCGGCAGCAAAATAACTAGTGAGAAGCTTGCAAGCTCATAGTAGAAGATGCTGGTTTCCCAAAGTTGTAGCTTTCCATTGAAAGCTCAATTTTTATTCTTGGAAGCAAATACTACTCATTCTCTTCCTTGCTGTGAAACCCTCATTTTGTTCATCGTCATGAAATTACTGAATATACAAGTCCAGATGGCTATAGCTTGATCTTTCTTTCAAGGGACAATGGCAACCCGTGAAATAGTGGTGGGTCCAACTCGCAGCCCAGTCACACAGGGACGGTTCCTGGAGACACCTGTCCTAGGCAACAGAAGTGCCACATGGCACCTCCTGCCTCACCCATAGAATGTTCTAAGATATACTCAGGCCACAGTTGAACAAAATCGGCAACTTTGCTTCATTGTGAGTACCTGATTCCCCACTGGTACTCTTGAAAATGCTGGTGGGGAAGGGTGGCCTTGCTTACTGCCTTCCTCTGTGGCAAGGTGCCTTTACCACATCAGCTCATAGTTCAACACTCTTAAAGGAGCTGGACCTCATTGACCTCCCAAAAAGGTCTGGGGTATCCCTGGGGGTCAATGGACCCCACCTTCAGAGAGCTGTTCTCCTGCAATGAAGTGCTAGTTGCTAAAAGGTACAGTGGTGCAGTGTGGGGTGGGAGGGGTTAGGAGGAAGAAGGTGTCTTCTGGCTCGGCTTCTGTGATCCTGTGGCTGTTCCATTTGTGATAGTTCCATGCCATTTTTAAAATGTTGACGTGCAGAGTTTGAATCGCGGTGCACCAGAGGAGTCGGTGGTCGGGGGTCTTGCGGCGGGGGGGAGGTGGGGAGGCGTCGAATCAGCCCTTTTTCTCTGCCTTGCTTGGTTGAACTTCCACAGAATTAGAAATGGCTGGTGGTAAGGCTGGGAAGGACTCCAGAAAGGCAAAGAGAAAGAGAGAGCCGGCTTGCAGTTCCCGGTGGGCCGCATTCACCGACACCTGAAATCCAGGACGACCAGCCACGGACGTGTGGGCGCGACCGCCGCTGTGTACAGCGCAGCCATCCCGGAGTACCTTACCGCAGAAGTACTTGAGCTGGCAGGAGATTCCTCAAAAGACTTGAAGGCAAAGCGCATCACCCCACGTCACTTGCAGCTGGCTATCCGTGGAAGTGAAGAATTGGACTCTCTCATCAAGGCTACCATTGCTGGTGATGGTGTCATCCTGCCCATCCACAAGTCTCTGATTGAGAAGAAAGGACAGCAGAAGACTGTCTAAACAATGCCTGGATTCCTTATTATCTCAGGACTCTAAATACTCTAACAATTGTCCAGTGTTGGTGATTGCAGTGGACTGTATCTCTGTGAAAAACACAGTTTTGCTTTTTTGTAATTCTGTTTGAGTAAGTTGGAAGTTTAATTAGCTTTCCAACCAACCAAATTTCTGCATTCAAGTCTTAACCATATTTAAGTGTTAAACTGTGGCTTCAAAGAAGCTATTGATTCTGAAGTAGTGGGTTTTGATTGAGTTGACTGTTTTTAAAAACTGTTTGGATTTTAATTGTGATGCAGAAATTATAGTAACAAACATTTGGTTTTGTACAGACATTATTTCCACCCAGGTGGATAAGCTCAATAAAGGCCGTCTTCCCCCCCACCCCCAAAAATGTTGAAATGCAGACAAGTGGCTAATTTGTGATTGCTGCTATAGTTACCGTAATCATGTGAGATGCCATTCAGGGAATGCACAAAGTGACCTCTTCAACCTTTTCTTTTCTTTAAAGGTAAATCTCACCTGGCTATTGTGCAGCGGGTGAACAATGAGGGCGAGGGGGATCCGTTTTATGAAGTTCTGGGAATTGTCACTCTAGAAGACGTGATTGAAGAAATCATCAAATCTGAGATCCTGGATGAAACAGATTTATACAGTGAGTAGCAGCAACTGGGAGTAATTTCTTGAAACCTTGGCATTCTGGTGGGTTGTTAGTGAGCCATCTGACATTTCTTCCGTGGTGGCTTGTGACTACACACTGGGAGGAGCTGTGTATAACTTGTCCATGTGTCTTGGCATGTTGAGGGGGCAGCATTGTTTAGAGATGCCAGCTGCTACCAGCCAGTGATCTGTGTACAACTGCCCTAAGAGGAAACTTCTGGTCTGGGTTTTGAAGTGTATCTTAGAGGTGAAAAGATATATATATATTTTACCTGTGTTTTCACTGCGTACAGCTGGTAAGGTTTTTTGCAGATAAATTCCTGTTACCACTTCAGTTTGTAACTGACATACTTAAAAACTGAATGCGATTGTTGGCATCTGTTTCAGTTTCCTTGTTGCAGAACCCTGGGTCATGATGGGTAGTTTGCTAGGGTGGCTGCCATAGACCGGGAGTGTAGGAAGCAGAACAGGGTGGGACACACAGTAGTAGTTGTTTTTGCTGTTCTGTTTTTCTACCTTCTTTTGGATGCAGGTAAGGATGGGGAATGGTGAGAAGCAGGGGAGGTAGGGGTGAGTATTCCAAACTTATTTTTTGGCCATGGATCCACTTAACCCTGGGCTTAGCATTGAACCTGACTGCTATCTGCTTAAAGCACACCACTGAATCTTGTCTCATTCACATGCGTCCCTGGGTGTCCTAACAGCTCACTCAGCCTTAGGAGATGCTTTCAGGAGACTTGAGAGGCCAGAGATAGGCCAAGGCCGGGACTGCTGGGGGCTGCTGGAGACGGGAGGGAAAGAAAGAATATCTGGGTCTCGTGGCTCCTGCCTGGCTCTAACATCTGTCTAGATGGGACAGTGACCAGGGATAATGTGGGACAAGCCCTGCCTTGCTCACAGCCGATGGTCTGCGTTCAGCCTTTCCACATGGGACTGCTCCCTCCTTTCTGGGTTTGAGAAAGTCTTTCCTGTACCCTTGGATTTTGCTAGTATCTCTCTGAAAATGTGTCCTGACTTTTCCTCACATCTGGAACGTGTTCTCTGAAACACCATCTCCCATGGATATTCTGTCTTTTTTATTTTTTATTGGAAAGTCAGATATAGAGAGAAGAGGAGAGACAGAGAGGAAGATCTTCCATCCACTGCTTCACTCCCCAAGGGGTTGCAGCGGAGCTGCGCTGATCCGAAGCCAGGAGCCCGGAGCCTCTTCCAAGTCTCCCACGTGGGTGCAGGGTCCCAAGGCTTTGGGCCGTCCTCGACTGCTTTCCCAAGTCACAGGAGGCAGCTGAATGGGAGGCAGGGCTGCTGGGATTAGAACCAGTGCCTGTATGGTATGCCGGCACGTGCAAGGCAAGGACTTTAGGCACAAAGCTATCATGCCAGTTCTGGTTCTGTCTTTTTGACACTGGAAGGTGGTGAGGGATCTCAGGATAGAGACCCCTTCCTTTCACCCTTCCCCGGCTGGGGATGTGGCTCACTCAGGAGAGCGCTCCTCATTCACACTGATTTGAGAGCTTCTGTCCCTGCTTTTATGTAACTCCATTAACACCGCGATGCTGGGGCCCCCCGACGGGACTTCCTGTGCCAAATGCTGAGCTATGGTTTCGAGTGCACCCTCGTCCAGATGGGAGATTGGGGTGAGGCTGCCCTTGCCACTGGATGATGAATTGAGTTTTCTATTGAGTTTAATGATGTGGTTTACCAAAGAATTTGAGACAAAAGAACAATATAAACTGCCTCTGGTCGTGGAAAACCTGGTAACCAATCTGTTTTATGTAGACAGGAAATGATAACCCAGTGACTCATCCTTGGGGAAGGAGCAAGTGACTGGGATCTTGACTTTAAGCTACTTTTTTTTTTTTTAAAATTACTACTTTGCCCAGAAAAGTGCTTCAGAGTGTTTTCTGTTGTTGTTAGTGGTGTTTTGCCTGGGACACCTTCTAGATCAGATTGAACAATACAGCCTGTGAGTGTCTGCATGCATGGCCTGCAAGCTAAGAATGGTTTTTCACATTTTTTTAGTTGTCAGAACTTACAAGGGCCCAGAGCATGGTGCAGTAGGTTAGGGCTGGCTTGTGGTGCTGGCATCCTGTATGAGTAGCAGTTCGAATCCTGACTACTCCACTTCCAATCCAGTTTCTTGCTAATGGCCTAGAAAAGCAGTGATTTCCCAAGGCCATGTGGGAGAACCAGAAGAAGCTCCTGGATTTGGACAAGTCCAGCTTCAGCTTCTGGGGTCCCTTTGGATTGAACTAGCAGACAGAAGATTCCCTTTGTCTCCTCTCTCTGTAACTCTGTCTTTCAAATAAAAATAAATACATCTTTCCAAAATTACCAAAATGAATATAATCACTCCGTGACATAGAATTGCATGACATTGAAGCCTCGGCCTCTATAAATGCTCAGCTGGGAGACAGCCACGCCCATTCACTCCCACATGGCTAATCCTGCTGAGCAGCTCATGCACTTGCTGCCTCAGAGTCTGTGACCCCCAGGACCTAAAATATTTTCTCTCTGGCTTCTACCAAAGAAGGATGTGAGTACACCTTCCATATATTTAAAGAAATATTGAGAGCAAGAACATGCTAGCTCTCATCCCCAGGTTTGCTCCTCGGGTCCCTTCAGTAGCCACAGCAGAGCAGCTGGGACCACCGTGGGTCCCCACTGGAGTGTGGCCGCTCGAAGTGCACTAGGCTTGTTATATTGCCATGTGGTTCTGTGGGTTACCGGGGGGATTCAGCCCGAGTTGGCTCAGTGATGGTCCCATGAAAGCTCTCGAGAGGCCTTTGGCTGTGCTCACGTGATAAGGTCTCCTCCCCACTCCCTCCCCTGGGTGTAGGGCATGGAGTCCCAGGAGCCTGGCCTTGCCACCGCTGTGGTGGTCTCTGCCTTGACCAACAGCTCTGCTCTAATGCATTGCTTTGCTTTTCCTTTCTCCCTTAGCTGATAACAGAACGAAAAAGAAAGTAGCCCACCGTGAAAGAAAGCAAGATTTCTCTGCCTTTAAGCAGACAGACAGTGAAATGAAGGTGAAAATATCACCACAGCTTCTCTTGGCCATGCACCGTTTCCTAGCGACAGGCAAGTACGGCTTTATCGCAGCTCTGAGTCACTCCAGCCATGGAGCGAGTTTCTCACACCGCTGACGGGCGGGCTGGGACGGGCATCGGGAAGTGGGTGATAAGTAATACCACTCTTGTGTTTTGTTTCTTGTTTTTTGTTGTTTTTGTTTTGTTTTCTTTTTAAATTCTCTCCTCTCCTGTGTTCAGTGTCGGCATGAACCCTCTGAGACATTTACCAGGGGTGGACCAGTAACTTTAAATTGGTCTGAAAGGTAAGGATGAATGGCAGTGCCACACTGCATGTATCTGATAGGCCAGGTCATCTCCTTGCAGCCACGTGCAGGGGAGGGCCAGCTGGCCTGGTAGGTTCACAGTACCAGCCAGCCACCTGCCTCGTTTGATTGGACAGCTGAAGAACGCTCTGTCTGCCTGCCTTGGAAGAACAGCTGGACGCCAGTGGTAGCCCAGGTGCTAGGATTTGCACAAAAGAAAGACTGATTTTCACCCATCTTTTGTTATTTTGCTGGAATCAGAAACTCCAAGAAGTGTGACATGGATTTACTTGGCCTCTTCAAATCAGATGGTTATCTGGGCTCATTCCTGGTGACGAGTGTTCATAGTCCTCAAACCAAGAGCCTAGGGAGGTCACGGTCGAATGGACTTGGGGGACTGGCTTCCCCTCCTCGCATCCCCTCATGGCCCCAGAGCAGGGGAGGGATGTGTTGGCCAGGGCAGAGAGTAGAGCTGAAAGCACCTGCCGACTCATAGGGTAGGAAGCCAGAGCCAATCAAGTTGTGTGCTGCATCCTTAGAATGTTTTCGTCAAGAAACCAGGAGCAAGCATGTGAGAGACCCTGTACTCTTTAAAGCCATGTCCTGGTACGTGGATGCGCTCAGGGTATATAGCATTTGTGACCTGGGACAGCAGTTAAACTGGGCGTGAAGAGCAGAGTTGCGCTGTTTGTATGCACATGCTTACCCCCAGGCAAGGCACTGGAAAAAAAAGTTGACAGCATTGCTGAGAATGGCTAACCGAAGGGTTGGTTCATAGGTGATTTTTGTTTTGTTTTCTTCTTTTCTGTGTTTTCTAAGATTTCTGCAATATGCTCCTTATTATTACATAAAAGTCACAGAAGGTAGTACAGAATGTTCAACTTTCATGTATATTTTCAAGAGTTTAAGAAAGATCTTTGACTTGTTCATTGTTTTTCTAATTCGGAAGTTGTTTCTCATCATTAAGAACCACAAATGAAAGCTAACCATTGCCTCCTCCGCCTCTGAGACACCACGAGAACACTCTTTAAGTTGGTGATTTTGGTACGGTGGTTTTCAGTAACATTGCTGTCTTTGTGGCTACTGATCAACATTACTGGTTTCTAAATTAGCAAGTGGGAGTGCATGTTGATGTGTGCACGTGCCTTGCTTTTATTCCGAACCTCTCCCTCCCTTATGCCTGGAACTTCTGGGAAAAGTTGTGTGGGAGAGTGGCAAGCGGAGCACCTATGCCCATGCACCTGGCACTAACCCACCCCCCAGTGCTGCCTGACCATGGCTTCGGGCTGTTCCCGGACAAAGACTGTGGTGGCTTGTTGTAGGGCATCCTCGCACCCGAGGAGCATCTGTTTGATTTTCCTTTCTATCAGTCAGAAAGATAGGGTATTTTTAACTGAACTAAAAAAATCAGTGACAGGTTGAAAAGAACAGAGTCAAAAGGAATAATGAGAATTCAGAATTTTCTGATTTCTCCCAGGTAATCTGCATCGCACCTCCCCATCACCAAACCGGAAGTGTTATTCATCCATATTGTGTTGCTCCGACTCCAGTAGTCTTACTTGAACACCTGAATTACTCGTGTCGCTTTTCCAGCCACTCAAAGTGTAATGTCCAGTTGTGTTTATATCTGTAGAAGTAGAAGCGTTTAGTCCATCCCAGATGTCAGAGAAGATTCTCCTAAGGCTGCTAAAGCATCCCAATGTCATCCAGGAGCTCAAGTACGACGAGAAGAACAAGAAAGCCCCAGAATTCTACCTCTACCAACGCAACAAGCCCGTAGACTACTTCGTGCTCATCCTGCAGGTCTGTTCAGTCTCGTTGGCTCCTCTCAGCCGCCCGTCTCTCCTGTTCCCAGATGGCTTGGTGTGGCTGAATGGTGTCCAGATTGATTTGTCTTAAAGGCAGAGTGACAGAGAGAATGTCTGCGTTCGCTAATTCACTCCCCAGATGCCTGCCATGGCTGGGAATGGGCCAGGCTGTGTGTAGGAGCCCAGAACTCAGTTGAGCCCTTAGCCGCTGCCTTGCCAGGCCTGTTCATGGGAGGAAGCTGGATCAAACACGGAGTCGCTGGGCTCAGGCTGGAATTGGTCTTCCTGGCAGGTGGCTTCTCTCGTTGGGCATGATACCCCTTCCGTATTCCATTCTGTCTAGAAGATAACCGTAGACACGGTCCTCTGATTTCTGCTTCTGGAAGCTAGTATGTCAAATGAGGAAAGGAAGACTAGGATGACTCTCCTGTTAGTGTTTATTTTTTTATTTTTTGAAGAGTTTGAGAAAGTTTCTATGTGTGTCCAAGGCTTAGTGGGTGCTTGAAACGTAAGTGCCATGGGTTAGGTCCTCTTTTTAGCATCTTTCCTTTTTCACCTGTTCGCCATTAGGTCTCATGCCACTTCTTAGGGATAGCTTGTTTATCCCTTCCATTAACACCATTTGTTATGTTTATTACTGGCTGTTAAGTAGACTATTTTACAGAGGAACTGATAAAAACAACAGTTGCAGTCTATTGCTGCTCGGCAGCTAATTCCTTCACCTGTGTATGCAGTGAGCGGTCAGTTCTTGGGACGCCACAGTCACTCTGCACTGCTTTGTGCCTTGGCAGTCAAGATGCTGATTCCAGGGAAGAAAATGCTTTTTTATTTTGCTTTTGACTTCTTAGACCTCTTAATTGGAGAATTACTTTTACAGGAAATCTGAGTTTCTTTTCTCTTTTTTTTAACTTCTCTTTGAATACTTACTTATTTGAAAGGCAAACTACCAAAACGGCAAGGCATTTCTTTCACCTGCCAGATCACTTTCCCAGATGACTGCCGTGGCCAGGACTGAGCCAGACCAGAGCCCTCCTGCACAGGTGGCGTGGGCTCCAGGACTTAGGCCCAACCTCCGCTGCTTTCGCAGATCCAGCAGTAGGAGGCTGGGTCCCAAGCTGAGCGACTGCGAACGGAGCAGACGCTCCATTATGGAATGCTGGTGTTAACAGTGGCTTAATATGCTGCACTCCAGCTCTGGCCCCCTGGGTTTATTTCAGTATGAGCATACTATTTATTACCCCCTTAAGGCTTTGTAAGATTCCTCGGCTACCTTGCAGCTATGAATTGGAGATACCAGTTATCAGAGAAAACCTAACACCTGTAGGCTCTAGCAGTTACAGGAGCCTGGCAGAGCCTGGTATCAGAGTGAATGAAGGAGGTTCTTATTTGAAAGGTCCTCTTGGCAGTGGCCTAGATGTCAGATATTCTCGAAGTATTGTGTCCTATGTGGTGGTGTTATGGAGCCTCAAAACAGGAGTGAGGAAGGAAGTGGCTTCGCACTGGCTGGTATGGGACACTGTCTTACCCTCTGCCCTCTGTGTGTTCAGTGTAATAGTGACTGCTCAATCTTGAGGCACTCATTGATAGCCACTCATTTTGAAGAATGCATCTTGGGCACCTAGTGCTAACACTACACTGCTTTGTATAAATAAGTCAAGGCCTAACCCCACTTTGCTTGGAACTCGTTCACAACTAGAAACAACATATTTGCAAATTCGTTCTAGATTATCCATGTGGCAGTAATGTTGCGCTGATCTGGAAGCGGCAAGCTTGTCTCAGCACCACAGCATGCTGCTTTAGTGCAGGTTCCTTGCTGTTTGGCCTGTAGGGGTCGCTGGGTGGCCAGGTGACTGACCCCACGGTGCTTCATTGCGCTTGAGCTACTTTGCATGTCTGGTGTGTTGTGCTGTGTTGGCCCCCACTGGGGGTGGCACAGTGACTTCCCTCTGGTCCTATTGTGTTCTTTTCTCTCTAGCCCAGTGCATGTGGGTTGGGGGGCGGGGGCTGGGGTTCCAGGGGCCATGATAAAATGGGTCTATTGGTCTGTGGTGGAGCCAGAGCTTGTGTTTCTCCGCAGCCCCTAGTGGGTTGAGGGTAGGCGTCAACCATGATAGTTGCAGTCTTCCACCTTGGGCCAGTGGAACTGTGCATGCAAGGCAAGTGCTGACAATGGCATGGGGTTGGCGGCACCCCACTGGAAAATGGTCAGTGAGGTGGTCCACAGTTCGTTCTGTTAGTTTTTGAGCATCACAAACATGCCTGACCATGCGTGCAGTAACTGTGCAGAGTCCCGGGCCTCTGCTGTGACAGACTCCAGATCGAAAACTCCTGCTGGAGACCAAGCGTGCCTGAGTCGCACAAGGTCATAGGCCTCCCTGGCAGGTGCTTTTCTTGTAGAGACGACTGGGGACCGTGACTAACGTGTGTAACCCTGGCATTGATGTTCCTCCTTGTGGATACTAACACTCACTAAATACACCATGGTTGTGTTCTGAAAAGCAAAATAAAAGAATCCACCTTGAGAGTGAAGTGGACACGGGCAGCTGCTGTGCGTGTGCTGTCCGAGCATAGCCCTGACCTCTGGGGCCTGTGGCACCTGCCCTGTATCATCCATCACTTTCCCACTGCTCAGTGCAGCTTCAGGGCCCTCCCCGAAGGCCAGCGCTAGCCTGGGAGAAGAGGCTGTCCAGCAGGCTCATCCCAGAAACATGAGCCCCTGTGACACACACTTGACACAGGAAGCTGATTTGCTTGGCACTTAATTTTTCCTAATTTGCCAGTTTTAATAAACACGGAGCCCTAGGTTCTTTTGGGGTTGCTTTGTGTCCTGATTAATTTTGTGTGTGCTGAGCTAGAGGGTTTCATGAATATTTCAGAAGTAAAATTGATATGCAGTTCCTTCTTTATATGGAAAAGATGGTTATCTGAGACAATCCCTAACTGATTTCAAGCCAGCTAAGCCGTTTTCTCATGGGGGTGGTGCGAAATCGTATGCTAGTGGAGTTATTTGAAAATGACCACTTTTTGGAGCCACTGACACAGACACGTGGAAAAAGATAAACTCACTGCGTGCTTCTAAGACTTGGCTGCCAGAAGGGCTTGTTTCCTACAGAGAGGACGGTGGGGTTGGGCAGCTTTTAACACTCTGAGGATTGAGGAATTGTTGGCCCCTGTAAGAACTGCGGGGATCCTGTAATCTGTTGCCATTTTATGAATGGAGTTAACAACTGATTGAGTGTAGTAGTAACAAGTGCTGATACTTTGACAGATGTCCCCGGTTCGAGGCAGAGTTACCAACAAATTTCTCAGGAAGTTGTGTGTGTTCAGTTGGAAGACCTATCCTAAAATATTGTAAGTTTGGGAAATGTGTTTGTCTGCTCTTTCAGGAAGTGATAGTTAACAGTTGATAGCTGCATCTTGTTCTAAAGAATCCTTTATACAATAAGACATAGGCAAACCTGGAACTGTCTCCTGGTTGGAGGAGAGACGTACGGTTTGTAGTTCCCGAAATCTGCATTCCAGACTCGCAGATCTGGAGTAACCACCAGCAGGACGTGATGAAGCTGGGCTTAACTGCTCCTGCCTGGGATTCCCTCTTTTTTTTTTTAAAATTTATTTATTTTTTATTACAAAGTCAGATATACAGAGAGGAGGAGAGACAGAGAGGAAGATCTTCCATCTGATGATTCACTCCCCAAGTGAGCTGCAACAGCCGGTGCTGTGCCAATCCAAAGCCAGGAGCCAGGAACCTCCCTCCAGGTCTTCCATGTGGGTGCAAGGTCCCAAAGCATTGGGCCGTCCTCAACTGCTTTCCCAGGCCACAAGCAGGGAGCTGGCTGGGAAGTGGAGTTGCTGGGATTAGAACCGGCGTCTATATGAGATCCTGGCGCATTTAAGGCGAGGACTTAAGCTGCTAGGCCACACCGCCAGGCCCCTGGGATTCGCTCTTGAAGGACAGAGGGACCAGCAGCTCTGAGGGCTTCGATCCTGTGCATGGAGCCCTGGAGCGGCCACCCTGGCTTGCTTAGTGGACTCCCTGTTGATGTGCTGGGAGATACCCCTGGAAGCCACTCCCTGTGGTTTCCAGAGCTGGAGTTGTAGGTCCCAAACAATGGGAAGTGGGATTCCTACACGGTTGCTTGCCCCCTCTGGGACCCTCGAGAGTTTTCCCCACATCCTTCTGCCAGGCTGGCTGTAACCCAGTTGCATGAGGATGCCTGAGGAGTTGGCAGGCAAGCTGCAATGTTCGCAATGAGGCCCCAAGCACCTGTCTGCCCCCCGGGGTGGCTCCTCTCCAGGATGGGAGGGCTCTGCATTCCCACAGGCCACTTATGGCCGTGACTCTTGGCCAGCTCGCTCCAGAAAGACTGTGGACTGATCCTCGTCTGAACGGATGCAAGACATGGGTGACTGACGCACACCGTCCTGGTGGTGGGGGTCGGGGGGAGTGACGCCTCCCGTGGCAGCTGGTGCTTCCCCCTGATTGCTGCCTGGAAACTCAGGCCAGGTGGTTCCACCGCCCCTGTGGGGAGACACCTGCAGATAGCCAGCCTCAGAGCACACCCCCACTCCTCCGCTGGAGCTGAGGCTCTGTGCCAAAAAGGCAGGATTCATTATTGAGCGGACAGACCCCATCGGACATTGCCACTTGTGTTGGTGTCCGTCTTGGAGAAAGAACCTTTGTCCCTACCTCATCTGCCTCCAAGGGAGGTCACCCCACCCCACCTCCAGCCTCTCCTGTCAGCTCTGGGCTTGAGCCCCTCCACTGCACCTCCCCTCCCCTCCCTCCCGCCAAGCTGCCCTTCATAGGTTCCCCCGGCTTTGCTGCCTGCTCTTAACCCTGAGTTTGCCCTGTTCCTCGCCCAGCTGTCTGGCCTGCTGTTGAGTAGGAGTCACGCCCCTGTCAGCTCCCCAAGCTGCTTGTCTGCAGACTGCCCCTCCCGTGAAACTCCCTGGCTTGGCCTCTGTGGCCACCTGCTGTAGGCCTGGCCCATTCTCTTTCCACACGTGTTTTCTTGTCTCTGCGCACACCCCTGACTCTGGTTCTACCCTCTCGTGACCCCCCAACCTTTCTTCTGCACAGCCTCATGGACCCTCTGCAGAAGGCCTGTCCTGAGCAGGTGTTGGCCCATTCACTGCAGCCCCTCACAGAGGCCCCATCTTTACTTGGCTTGGAGCAAGCTCCCACGGCTGATTTTGACACCGTTGTAGTCTGCTACGGTTTCCGCAGCCTTGTGTCATCCCTTGCTGGCAGCCCTTGTTTCTGCAGTGTCCTTCCTGCCCCAGGGCCGCTGCCCTGGCAAAGGGGAGCCGTGATCCTCCTAAGCCTGGACCCCCAGCAGGAGCCCCACTTCCTATTTGGATCCCACTTTCCTCCCACTTGCACCTGTCCCTGTTAGCTTGGGATCTGCTGTCAGCACAGTGTCCCTGCCCACCCTTAACTGTCACTCCTGGGTGGGAGGCATCTTTATTGAAGAACAGGAAATCAGTGGTTTCCTCTGAACTACTTGAATATCTTCCATGCTCGTTCCTCAAGTAGGGCTTTGGTTTCTTGCTTAGTGTCACCAGGTCCACGTGTTCTCTGCCTGTGGACGGCAAACTTGTAGAGGTCCGGGCTGGGCCCCACCAGCTCCGCAGCAGCACCTGTGGGACCCGACTGTGGCACCTGCTTGCTTGCACGTGGATTTTATATTGTGCATAGAGTTTTTAAATCCTCTTTATAGCAAGAGGATGGGTTTGCAAATCATGAAACTGTAACTCCATCCAGTGGAGGAAAACCTGAAATAAAGGCTTGGAAATAGTTTTCTGTTTGATGAAGTGATTTGATCTGTGATTGGGAGTTTAATTTAGCCTTCCGTGGCCGCGCTTTGCCTCGTGTGTGGCATGGTGACGTGTGGATCAAGAGTCTGTTCTTGGCTTACGCGCTCTCTGAGCTCCTCCCTCGAGTGTTAGTGGGGTGGCTGTGTGCGTGCTCCTGTGTTAGCTGAGTTCATGAGACACTGAAGAGTTGATCCAGCTCCTGACCAGTGAACGGCAGCTCGAGTTTTGTGTCCCCTCTTTAAAAGATGCGCTTGGAGATGCCCTTTCACTGCGGGATGGACATCAGTCACGAGAGAGTGTGTGACCCTTGGCCTGGGTGTCTAGAGTTGAGACTGGCTTGAGGTACGCCAGTAGCCCAAGCAGTGCCCACCTGGAGCCATGGGTGTGGAAAATGCAGAGCCTGTTCCCGAGGATGTGAGGAAGCGTGGGGGAGGGGGGGAGAAGTCGCAGACAAGTCAGAGAAAGGGAAGATGGGAAATGGCAGATGGGAAATGGCACCTGCTGGCAGGAGGCATCCCCAGGAGCTTTTCCGGGACAGGAGCAGCACTGGCTGTCACCCCATTGTGTGTGGTCGGTGGCATTACCCAGGACCCTGTGCTCATGAGATGGGAGTGCGTTCTGCCCCAAGGAGCCGGGCACCTCTCTGTCTTGTGGTGACCAACGTTGCTGACCACTGGCCCTGAGCCTGCCCCAACCCTGACCTGGGGAGACGCCCCCTCCCCTGTCCGTGCCCAGCTCCCTGATGGGACAAAGGCACCATCCTTGCTGTCACTGAGAGCACTCCCGGAACAGAACAGCGCAGCTGCTCTCACCTCCTCCCTCCCGTCACCATGTCCACCTTCATATTGGAGGTGAAACCCACTTGCTCCTCTATGTGGGGAACGTGAGCCCAGGTTTCAGCCCCTTGTAGTTGTTGGGGGAGGAGTCAAGACAGAATCTGAGGAATGTGTGACTGAGCTGTGTATGCCGTGTTGGACTGACAATGTGTCCCTGCTTTTCTTGCACAGGGGAAGGTGGAGGTGGAAGCTGGAAAGGAAGGCATGAAGTTCGAAGCGAGTGCGTTCTCCTACTACGGCGTGATGGCGCTTACAGCCTCTCCAGGTACGTGGCTCCCAGCCCCGCAGGGCAGGGCAGGGCAGGGCTGGGGAGGTGGCATCCCCTCCCTCACAGTTCCCTCTGCTCAAGGATCCCCTGTACAAATTAGAGACACACCTCCACAAATTCTCACAAACTGAACACAGCTGTTCAAACCAGCACCCGTGTCAGAGGCCGACAGGGCCCATGGCAGCCTCGTGTCCACTTTGAGTCCTCTTCCTTAGAGGCAGCCACTGTCTGGCTGCTGGGCTGCAGAAAGCTCTACTTGCCCTTGACCTTGAGGTGACTCAGGGTGTGTCCTGTGGAGCCTGGGCGTCTCTGCTCAAGGCTGTGCTTGTCCCGTCGTCTGTGTTGCCGCGTGCGGTGCTGCCTTGTCTCCGTGCTGTGTGTGCACAGCCACGCTTGGGCCTGTGGGTTGCTGACGGCTGCTGGGTTCCGGAAGCTAACAGGTGTGTTCAGCTTCCACCTCTGGAGGCTCCGAGGCTTGGGAGGCACTGGCCAATGCTTGGCTGTGCTGTGCGCCACGCAGCCGTGGTCCTTGATGGCAGGAGCCCATGTGAGTGGGGAGTGGCTAGGCTTGTTCTCTGACAAGAACTGATTCAGGGTCCCATGAGAGCTGGCATTGTCTCTCCATGGCCCCCCAGACAATGTCAGCGCGTTGCAGAGGCACCGTGGCCATGGCACACATGATGTAAAGGGAAGCTGTAGCAGGGACGGGTTCTTTTGTCAAAAGTCACTCCCCTAACTCAGGCTCTCAGAACAACTTAATACCCTCCAAGGGCAACGCTCCAGTAAGAGCTGACCACAGGTTCATCTGGGGAGTGGGAGTGGAACCTTCCCTCGGGGATGCAGGCTCTACTCTAGCAGAAACAGGTCTGGCTGGTAAACAGGGGCTGGGGTGCCACCTTGTGGCCAAAGTACCAATGACAGCTATGCTGGCAAACAACACTGTGTGCTGCAAGTCTTAAGGACATGGGTCTTCATTTCCTGTGCCATGCAGGAGTCAGAGCTAGGGTGTCATAGCCCGTAAGCCAGGGAAATGCCAGGAGCATTTTTGGATTCTAAGCCTCTGCCCAACACATGCGTCCCCCCTGTCCTGGAGCAGGTCCTAGAGTCCTGAGAGCGTGGTGTTCCATCACGAGCTCTGACCAGCACTCCTCGTCTAGCCCCACTTCTTCAGAGCTCTGTGGTGGATCTAAAGGCCATCTTTGTTTTTCATGGCTTCCTAGCCAGACCTGCTTGCCCCTGGCCATGGCCTCCCTTGCAGGCCATACTGATTGTGTGACATTGAGAAAGACCCCTTGGCTTCCTGTCACCCCCACTGTCCCCTCAGGATCTCAGGATAGGGTGCGGGACATGATGCTCATGCAGGTGCTTTGTGACGTTTGCAGCTTGGGAGGGACTGTGGTTATAACGAGGGGAGGTGCTGTCAGCAGGGTTGTTTCTGACAGCCAACCTCACACGAGCCCAGGTGTAGCTCCAGATCTGTCAGGTGACCTTGAAGAGACAGAGGAGTAAGGTGTTTGTGACCATGAGACTTGAACATTAACCCCATTCATATCAGACCCAAGTGGACAGAAACCCCAGTGGATGGAAGTGCAGGCAGAGCAGCCCCTCTGCAGAGAGCCACACCTCTTGTGGTGGAGCCAGCACAGCAGGACAGCTGGGGACGGCACCTCGTGTTTGTCCCAGCCAAGTGTTGCATCTCACGGGATACTGGGATCTGATGGGAGGCACGGTCAGGGCTGCTGCTTGCAGGTGGAGTGCTAGTGGCCAGGGCCACTTGTCTTGGAAAGGCAGCCCGTGCTGTGCAGGCATGAGCTCTCCCTGGTGAGGAGCCAGGCCAAGGGTGACCCTACTCTGTGCATCTTGGGAATCGGGGTGCCCTTCTCTGCTGACCCCTCCTCTGGTCTGAACTTGGAAGGCTTTGGGGCAGAATGGCCATGAGACCCGAGTGCAGGTGGAGGGGACAGCAAGTGGCCACAGACAGGTCATTGCATCCTGCTGTCAGGACAGGCAGTCCCACCGTGACCGCTTGGCCACTGCTAGTCGTGACCGAGTCCTTATGTGAGTTGTCCATTTCAGGCGTCAGAAGCTGACGGCGTGCCCCTGGCCTGCCAGATGGCTATAGTAAAGCCGGGTGGGAATGGGCTCCCTGCTTCCTGAAGGCAGCGGGGTCGCTCGTTGACAGAGCCGCCTATTGGGTTGTGCGTTCCCGGACTCGAGCACTGGTGTTGGCAGAACGAGATCAGTCGCTGTCCCTGATGGCAGGAGAGCTCCGTTCTTACCTTTTGCCTGTTTTTCTCCATTTTTCAGTTCCTTTGTCCCTGTCTCGTACCTTTGTTGTCAGCAGGACAGAGTTGTTAGCGGCAGGTTCTCCAGGTAATTCTGCATGTTTGCTTTCCGTCCTTCTCCCCGTCGCCTCCCCTCCGACCCTGAATGCCCACCCGGCCCGTTCGGCTGGGACAAGGCTGGGTATAGTTTTCCTCTGAGTGCTGGTGCTCTGAGGTCTGCTGGCCTGGTGGTAAGCTGTCGAGGCAAGGAGAAGCTACAGCCAGCAACAAGCAGGAGTTTGAGAGCTGGAGCGTGAGTGGCCGTGAACCCAGGCCGGTCACGATGCCCACTGCCCCACCGACCTGCAGTGTTCAGGACTGTGTGAAGGACTGTGAGCTTTTCTTAGCAAGCAAGAAAAATACCTCCGGCCTTCCTGCTTCTTTGATCTCTCCTCCAGTGTCCTTGGGAGTGGGTGCGTGGATGGCTGCTCCCTGCCAGGCAGGTGGCCCTGCGTCTCCGTCTCCTCTCTTTGTTTTGAAATTGGTGCTGTGCACATTCCTGCCCCGCTGCTGACCACCTCCCCGCGGGGGAAGGCAAGCACCCGCTCCAGTGTCCACCGGAGAGAAGGGCACAGCTTAATCTTCCTTTAATTAAAATCGCTGGGCTTGCCCACATGGTACCACAGCTTTGCTGAATTTAGTTTGTTCCATACAGCTTGTATTTTTAAACCTGACTGATGAAATTTGCATCTCATATGCCAGACTCAGCAAAACCTGAAAATGCTGATACTTGAAGAAGGAGGCAGTGCTTGTTTTGGAAGCCAGCGCGTGCTGAAACTTCGGCCCCGAAAAGTACGGGGTGTCGGCTTGAGCTGTCACAGAGCTACCTGAATCCAACCAGCTGGCACAGTATCTTATATGTGTGTGCAGATAACACGCATGTACACATAGGCTTGCATTTTGTCCTGCCCCATTTTACTTGCTCCGAGTTTTATTTAGCCTGCTAGGGAGTTAAAACATCACAGATGCCAAAATGAAGTGACTTTCTGATGAAGCCCATGAGAAGAAGGGTCTTTTGCATTTTACTTTTTTTTTTATTCATTTTATTACAGCCAGATATACACAGAGGAGGAGAGACAGAGAGGAAGATCTTCCGTCCAATGATTCACTCCCCAAGTGAGCCGCAACGGGCCGATGCGCGCCGATCCGATGCCGGGAACCTGGAACCTCCTCCAGGTCTCCCACGCGGGTGCAGGGTCCCAATGCATTGGGCCGTCCTCGACTGCTTTCCCAGGCCACAAGCAGGGAGCTGGATGGGAAGTGGAGCTGCCGGGACCAGAACCGGCGCCCATATGGGATCCCGGGGCCCCCAAGGCGAGGACTTTAGCCGCTAGGCCACACCGCTGGGCCCCATTTTACTTTTTCCATAGAACTTGAGGTCTCTTGCCGTGTCGCCCACTCCGTCCGAGCCTGTGGAGGGAAGCCGGGGCCTGGGTGCAGGCTGACAGCGATATGTTGGTGCCAGGCTTCCTGTGTTCAAGCACAGAGGTGCAGTGGGGTTCTGGCCTCTTCCAGGGGTGGCTGCCAGGGAGGCAGCTAAGAATGAGTCTGGGTTTTTTTTTTAATTTATTTATTTGCTTGAAAGAATTCCAGAGAGAGGAAAGATGGAGGAAGGAAGGTCTTCCATCTGCTGACTTACTCCCCAGATGTCCTCAACCACCGGGGCTGGGCTGAAGCCAGGAGCCAGGAACTTCATCCAGCTCTCCCACATGGGTGCAGGGTCCCAAGTGCCTGAGTCATCTTCTAGTGCCTTCCCAAGCTAGAGGCAGAGAGCTCGGTGGAAAGTAGAGCAGCTGAGACAGGAACCAGCAGCCATGTGGGATGCCAGCATCACAGGCGGTGGTGTTCACTGGCCACACAGCCACGCTGGCCCTCAGAATGTTTCTGTATCTCCTGGGGTAGATTTCATAGGTCACCAGATGAAATATGCCATCCTAGGTCAATGGGTAAAATACATCAAGACAAAAAGCAAGAAAACAGTTTTGAGAAGGTAGAGAGGAATCAGAGTGGAAGTTTTTTTCGTAATAATTGTCATGGAGCTGTGGCAAGTAAAGTTGGCAATGAAACTGGATGGTAGCTGAGAACAGCTACTCCAGTGCTGTTCTCTTGGTCTTCCCCAGCCGTCACCCCGACAGCTGATGACGTGTGTGGCCGTGTTGGCTTGCCTGGGATTGCCAGTGGGGTGTGCAATGCGGGGTGTGTAGCCCTGAGTCACATACCCTTTCTAAAACCCAGAACATCTGGGGCCCCCAAAGCCTTTGCATAAAGAACGTGGACCTGCTACATAATTATTTTAATTATTAATTGGGGAGTTGATGTTGAGGTTCTCAGTAGTGAATTGAAACTCAGGGTTGTGGGCCCGGCGGCATGGCCTAGCGGCTAAAGTCCTCGCCTTGAAAGCCCCGGGATCCCATATGGGTGCCGGTTCTAATCCCGGCAGCTCCACTTCACATCTAGCTCCCTGCTTGTGGCCTGGGAAAGCAGTTGAGGATGGCCCAATGCATTGGGACCCTGCACCCGCGTGGGAGACCTGGAAGAAGTTCCTGGTTCCCGGCATCGGATCGGGGCTCACCGGCCCGTTGCGGCTCACTTGGGGAGTGAAACATCAGATGGAAGATCTTCCTCTCTGTCTCTCCTCCTCTCTGTATATCCGGCTTTCCAATAATAATAAAAATCTTAAAAAAAAAAAAAACAAAACTCAGGGTTGTGGCCCCTGCTGATCTTGCCGGGTTTCTGTGGAACTGTAGAAGGAGGGGGGGATGTTCCAGAAAACCATCTTGTCCTTGTGGCTGTGACCGTGAGGACAGCCAACAGGCTCCTGGCACAGACAGGGTCCAGTCCGCAGCAACGGAGGCTGCGGGTTGTGTCTGGACGCCCTCGGCCGGTGTTGATGTGTCTGGCTCGATTCTCAGCAACTCTGCTACAGTACATTCTGGAAGGCAGCAGGTTGTGGCCCAACTAGCTGGGTCCCTGCTACCCGAGAGGGAGACCCTGAACGGAAGTAAGGGCTTCTAACTTTGGCCTGATTCAGTCCTGGCTGTTGCAGGCATCTGGGGAGTAAACCAGCAGGTAAAAGGTCTCCTTTTCTCTTTCTCCTCAAAATGTAGACCCACAGAAGCAGGTGTCTGACCTACTGGCTAGGGCGTCAGTAGACAGTAGGCCATCCTGCATGTGATTTCTGGCTCTGCCCCTGGTCCCAGCCATAGCTGGGTCATCCGTGTGGGAGACCTGGATTGATTTCCTGGTGCCTGGCTCTGGCTGTAGCCTCAGGTCCAACTGTGGTCATTGTAGGCATTTGGAGACTAACTAACAGGAGAGCACTCTGCTGCCTAATTTATTACAAAAAGCACTGAGCAGGTACAGAGGAAGCCGTGAGCATGGATACCCAGAGAGCTCATGCTGTAACGGGGGTCCGGTGGCCTCAGCGCCTCCTGCCAGTGCCCTGGCTCTGGCCAACAAGGAACATGCCTTTCAGCCTTTGGTTTTATTAAACCTCAGATGGTAACCCCTGCAAATGCTGCTGTGTAGGAGCTGTGCAGAGGGCGGTGGGCTTTGTGGCTAAAGCCTGTGGAGGTCATGGGATGCCATGTTGGAAGAGCAGGGCCAGGGAGGGAGGCATGTAACGGTGAGGTCTGGGAGAAGGCCAAGAGGAAGGAGTGCCAAGCTGGCAGGTGCACGCCTCAGGCATGTAGCGGGTGTCAGGTGCTGTGCCAAGACTTTCAACAACATGACCTTGTGGTTTTTTTAAAAGATTTATTTATTTTTATTGGAAAGGCAGATATACAGAGAGGAGGAGAGACAGAAAGATCTTCCATCTGATGATTCACTCCCCAAGTGAGCCGCAACGGCTGATCCAAAGCCAGCAGCCAGGAACCTCCTCCAGGTCTCCCACATGGGTGCAGGGTCCCAAGGCTTTGGGCCGTCCTCGACTGCTTTCCCAGGCCACAAGCAGGGAGCTGGATGGGAAGTGGAGCCACCAAGATTAGAATTAGTGTCCATAAGGGATCCCAGCACGTTCAAGGCGAGGACTTTAGCTGCTAGGCCACCGTGCTGGGCCCATCACCTTGTTTTTAACCCTCCTGCGACCCTGTGAGTCTGGGCCACAGCATCCGTATCTTATATGAGGAGGTGAAAGCGTAGCCTAGTTGGGTTACCTGGGCAAAGGTCCATTCTGCTAAGTCAGACATTCATGAATGATTAGTTTACCTTGTTTTCTAAGGTGATGGGAAGCAATAAGAGCAGCTATTACTGAGTTTCATTACTTTGTTTTATTTATCTGAGGAGTGAGGAAGAATGACATGGCGCGGGCTCCTGTCGCTAGGCTCCCTCCCTCAGTGTCAGTGTTTGGCCGAGGCTGGGAGCTCAGCCCACGTTTGTCACGTGGATTCTGACTTAATGGAAAATGGGCTTATAACATGAGAATCGTGACCATGAGAATTATAACATGGAAATCTTAGGACAAGTGCACTCACTGATTGAGGTTCCAAGTGCTTATTCAGCTCTGCACGTCCCCCACTTGCTGCCAGGGCCAGGGAAGGGTGAGGATTGGGTGGAGTGGGTGGAGGGCATCGGAGAGCCTATTGGAAAAGGCTCCTTCTATAGCAGAGGGGTGAACGTGACCCAGAGCCTAGCCTGTTGCTTGAAGCTGGGGGTACCGGCACACTGAGAGCCAGCCCAGGGCGAGCCTGCTGCTCGGCCTGTCCCCTGTGGCTGCCAGCTGCTCACGGGGGCACTGAGTGGGAGCAGCCTCAGGAAGGGAACGGGTTTTACTTTTCATGGGACTTGGTGGTCACAGCAAACCTCCCTTGAAGGGAACAATATGGACAGACCCCGATTCTCTTCCACTCAGTTGGACACAAGAGCACTGTCTAACTCTGAAAGATGCCCACGGCAGCTGTGTGAACTTCAGCTCTGACAAGTTTTTTGGAAACCTCCTGGTCTCCTAATTCCTGGGACAGCCTTGAGCAGTCAGTCACAGGTTTTTACTAGGACCACAGACATGAATGGGTTTGGGTTGGCTGGGGTGTGCAGGTAGCACTGTTGGGGTACCTCCTCCCTGAGCACTGACTGACAGGTAACCTCGGACTTTGCTTCTAGCTAGGCAGCAAAGTGTGGCTGCCTTCTGGCCTGCATTCGGCTTGAAGAAGCTTCTTGTGTCCTCGCTTCAGCTGAGGCTGTTCAGAGGGGCCCGTGGCCTGCAGTCTGCCATTGATGCTGCGGCGGCGGTCCTGCAAGGCCACGTCCACACCACCAGCACGGGGCTGAGGGGCGGGCCTGCCTGGCTGCCTCTGCTTCACCTAAAAGGTGTTTCTCCCCTCCCATTGTAGGTGAAAATAAATCACCCCCCAGGCCCTGTGGCTTGAATCACTCAGATTCCCTGAGTCGAAGTGAGCGGATCGAGGCGGTAACCCCGACATTGGGGAGTGGCAATAACCAGCTGGGTTCCTCATTCCTGCAAGTCTACGTCCCCGACTACTCCGTGCGAGCCCTGTCTGACCTGCAGTTTGTCAAGGTGAGGGAGGAGGGCTGGGCCCACAAGTGGCCACCTGTGCCCGGTGTACTTGCCCCTGGACATGGCTTTGCCTTGGCCGCCTCGGGTCTGCCCTGGGCTGGGAGGAAGAGCCGATTCCCTGGCTTTAACAGATGAGGGTCCTACCGCCTGGCTCCTGCGGGGACGGTGGTCGGGGGAATGAGCAAGGCATGCTTGCTGCTTCTCATGGCCATGGCCTCTGCCTGGCCTTCGAGAGACAGAGGTGGGAGATGTGGGAGCAGGGGGTCTGGGGAGGCTCCTACCACCCCACTTGGATGCTTTTCCTAGTTGCAAAACAGGCCAGCTTCAGCTGGTGGAGCCCCATTTCCACTTTCTGGTCTGTGTGTGAGACAGCGGGACATGGCTTCTGTCAGGAGAAAGTGACTTGTTGGCCAGAGTCAACCTAAACTTAAAAAATGGCTCCCCTCCCCGCCTACCCTTCCTGCGCCCCCAAAACAGCCCTAGGCTCCTCAGGGCTTGAACGTGTAACACCACATGGAGACAGTTGGACCTAAACTAAGCGCACCACCTGGTTTGTTTTCTGTGCTGTCTCCCGGCCCCAGATCTCCAGGCAGCAATACCAAAACGCCCTGATGGCTTCGCGCATGGACCGGAGCCCTCAGTCCTCGGACAGTGAAAACACTAAGGTGGAACTGACTCTGACGGAGCTGCACGATGGGTTGCCCGATGAGACGGCCAACCTGCTAACGGAGCAGAACTGCGTGGCCCATGGCAAGGCCAACCACAGCCTGCACGGAGAGGGCGCCATCTAGCGGCGCTAGTGACACGCGTTGGTGTGAGCTGGCGTGCCACGCTGCGTCCCGTGCCCATTCTGAGACCAAAGACTCCGTCCCTTTCCTGCAAGCCGAGGAGGAGGAAGAGGAAGAGGCGGAGGAGGAGGAGGAGGAGGTCGGCATAAGGGAGGGATGGATACCCGAGACGAGAGATGCGCAGCTGGGGCGTGGCGGCCATGGTCCTGGAGATGAACTTCTGCCCCCCTAGAATCACGTTATTTTTTCAGCTGTACCTTTTACCATTCTCCCCGCTCCCCCTCCTCCCTTGAGGAGCAGGAGGTTGAAAATGGTTGCGATTTATTTTTTCAAGAGATCATGTTGTTTTTAAAAGTGTCTTTTGCAGAGTTTTGAGTTGCACTGGGGAGGGGGGAGCTCTGCTGGCAGCCCAGACCTGCCTTCCTCGTCCCTCCTCTTCCTCTCTGCCCAGTGGGTGTTGCTGTGGACATTGGTGGATGCGCCAAGCAAACCCGTTGCTGCAGAAGTTGCCAAGTCTGTGGTCACTGTGGGGGATGGCCAGCCAGGGCCTGCAGTCGCCTCCCGGCCTGGCTGCTTGCTCGGGGAACTTTGAGCATTTGTTCCTTATCTAATGGAGTCCCCTGTCCCCACAGGAAGGCTAAGCGTTTGCTTGGAGATGTGATCTTGCTTCTCCCACCCTGAAGAATTTTTATCACCAAAATGAATGTTAATGAATTTAAAACCCATGATTGATGGTTGGCAAGAGACCAGTCAACTTGATCCCCACATCTGCCGGCCTGGGATTTCGACTCGGCCGCCTTCCCGAGTGCGTCACCCACCTCTGGGCCCTTGCCCCTGGCGACCCAAGATGCTGCTACAGATGCCAAATGGAGACTTTCCAAGGGGCTTCCCAGGCGTGTGGGCCACATGGGAGCATCTAGCAGGGCTGGAGCTACAGCCACCTCGGGTGATTAAAGGAGGTTGCTGCAGCAAGTGAGCCCACCTTCTGTGCTAGGAGCCACTAGTCCCTCGCTCCTGTGCCTGCGGCTCAGGGTCTCCCACCCTGGTCACGGTCAGCAGGGCCACATCAACCCTGAACAGGGATCCAGAAGCCAAACATGCGCTGTGGCCGCTTGCTGTGTGTCCTGTCTTTGCTGTAGCTGCCCTGTGCACATGCAGGAGCCAGGCCTTATACTGGCAAGTCTCCTGCCTGCGGGGTGCGGCCTGGCATAAGGTGTGGCCCTTCCCCTGGAATGTCGCACATCTCCCCTGGAGGTGCCAGGGCCCTTAGTGATGGGCACCAGTGAGGCTTGCTGGCATGCTGGGGTAGGGCACCGAGGCACCTGCTGCCAGCACCTAGCCTGCTGTGTAGTTTGTCCTTGGGGGCCAGGGCTGTGATGGTGCCAATGTGATGAGTCAGCCCCCTCCATGCAGCCTTCCAGGATGCTCTGTTATTGGAAGGAGCCTCTGGAATCAGAGTTTGTGTTGGGGCTCCTTTCTGAAACACCCTGGTTCTTGATGATCTCCAGGAACTGGGGAGTCTAGGTGGCACAGGGAGGGCCCCTACCTTGCTGTCCCCCGCTCCCCTGCCCAGCACCTGCTCACAAACTTACCCCCTTCTAGGCTTCTCCTTAAGCTCTCTAACAGGCAGAGTTGCTGACATGCAGCTGCGGTTCTGTTAGCTTTGCAGAGAGATGGGACCCAACTCTCCCCAGGTGGAGTGTGTCACATCTTTAAGGTCTGAAGTCGCTCACCCATATCTGAGGCAAGGCAGGGCGGGGGGAGAGGGGTTTTGCGCAGTCCCTGTGAGCAGTGGCCACTCAGGAGCCCCCTGCTGTCTGCAAGCAGGGGAACTGCAGCCCCAGGGCTCCATTCTTGCTGTGGTTCTTGCACCTGCCTCAGTGGCCTTGGGAACAGGGCGCAGCACACAGGTACCCCACAGGCTCCATGGCAACTGGTCTTAGTGTAGTGTTCCCAGCACACTCTGCTGCCTCTTGCATCTTTTTTCAAACTTGGGGCTTGCAAATTGGGAGTTTGAGAGGGTGCCCCGTCCAGCTGCTTGTGTGGAGTAGGGTCTCTTACCCTATCCTGATGTTACTTCCAGAACTTTCATGCAGATGTTGAACACAGCACTACAGTAGGATGGTAACTGAGTTATTTACCTTCTGCTGCCTCACTAGCATGCGTCCGAAGGAGCAAGGTTTCCAAACCCAGTCTAGACAGTGGTGACAAAGCTAGAATTGCATTTCCCTAGGAAATGGAGCAACGGAATTTGAGCTTAGCAGAGACCATGAACTTCTGTTTGCATGTCCTGAATGGGCCTGGCCAGTGGACTCTAACCACTTCTGGCATCTTCTGAAGGCCCACAGGGATCTGTGGCCATCCGTACCCTACCTGTACTCAGGGGCTGAGGTTTCTTGGGCAACCAGGAGTGTAACAGTGCTTCTAACAAGTAGTGCCAAGCAGCATTACCCTGGCCTGGTGCCGGGGGGGCCACTCCTTGTTCCCTAGCAGTGCCCACAAGGGCATGCCAGCAAGGGCTGCCTGTGAGTGTTTACTCTGACTCACACTTCTGGTGCTGAGGGAACAGTAGGGCCAACTACACTGCTTTGATCCCAGGGACCAGCTCTTGGGGCTAAAGGTTGAGGAGCAGCTTAAGAGCTGGCACGCAGAGTCTGGGAAGCTGCCAGGCCCCAGCACTCATCATCTCCTGCGTGGGTCACCCTCGCTGTGGGCTGGTGGTACTGTGCAGTGTGGGCATGTTGGGCAGGCTGCAGGCTCACCCAGGATTGGGGCGGAGGTGGGATTGAATATGCAAGTGGCCTGTGGATTCAGGAAGTTCTGATGTAACTTCATCAGCAAGCAACCTGGTCAGTGGATTTGTGTGCCTCAGGGCCATTATCTTCTCATCACTCTAGTTGAGAGGAGCAGAGAGGCACTCAGACTGGGAGGCCAGGGCTCCTCAGAGAGGCGACTGGTGATGGAGCTGTGGTTGGTGCTGTCCCTCGAGACTGGCCAGAGGCCCTTCTTCCTCCAGCCCTTGAAGTTTCCTGTTTGCCATTAGTACTTGCTGGTTCACTTCTGCCTCCTGCCTCTGTGGCTGAAGACTCCTTGGTCAGCCCTCAGGACCGAGCAGGTGGCAGCTGCCCTCCCACTGCCCTGGACCAGGGCCAGTCTTTGCTGTTCAGACCTCTGGCTGGCTCAGTTCAGGTGTGCTTTGTCTTAGCATCCTGGAGCTACTGATTTCACTTCAGCTAGAGTTAAGCTTCTTAGGAAGGTTGTGCTTTAAGCAACAGGATATCAAAGGGTTTAGTCAAGTTCTCTGTGTGGGGGCAGATTCAGTGAAAGACTCAAGCTAGCAGTTTCAGGGTTTTACGCCCATTGAGGCCACAGCAGATTGGCAGAACTCGGAACACTGTCTTGACCTGCTTGGAAGGGAACCCAGTGGCACTTGCCCATGTCTCATCCACATGGATTCATTTAAGAAGTGATTCTGGGGAAAGGATTCCTCTTCAGATTAACCCTGAAGTGATCCGACAGCCAGGGACGGGGAGGCCAGAACACCTGCCCTTTTTGTTGGGGTCCCAGATGCCTTCAGCTCCGAAGCTCCTCATTCCCCAGGGCCCAGCCTAGCTCACTTGTCATCATGCCCATGTCTCAAGTCGACCGGGGAAGTGGAGTTGATCAGTCTGTTTTTTCTTCTTTGTGGAGTCCTTTAACCCAGTGTCTGTGCTTTGTGTTATTTATTATCTCACCTGCCTACCACAGCAGCGTTGGCGTTGGGGCCCAGGGCCGGTAGAGGACGATGGCGTGTGTTTTATGAACAGGTTGCTGCTCTGACGCTGGCCTCCCTGTCCCCTTCTTTCTGATGACCAGTGTTTGTGAGGAGGCTGGCCATGGTCTCCTACCTGTGACAGAGCCTTGGAGTCCCTGAGGCAGTTTCTTGGTGCCTGGGTCTCCACCTATGCAGTGGTGCAGTGTAGCTGGGAGACCAGTGCCTCCTTCCTCACCTGCCCAAAGCTGACGGCCTGTCCTTATGTGGGATGGCAGAGTCTGTCTCTGGACCTTGGAAGCTGCCTGCCCACCTGGGCTCTTACATGCCTTTTCTTGGTGTTGAGGTCATTTGTGTGCCAACATTGCCTTGGCCCTCATCAGCCCTGCTGTGTGATGTGGATCCCCCCAGCCCTCGTGTGCTGTATCATAGTGTACATTTCAGGCCTCTGAGCAGTGAAGCTTTCTGCGCACGGTGTCCCGAGCTGTGTATATGAACCTGAGGAAGCGCAAATGCCATGTATAGGTTTCCTAAGCTGATTGTCATAATGAGTGCATTTTATAACTCAAATGATGTTGTAGATTTACAATCTCTTATTTATTTTGTACCGATTTATTTGTAAATGCTGTTAATTGTTTTTAAGAGGTTTTGTTTGTTCTATTGAGATAAATGATTTTTCTGCTCATCCTTCTAGCAGATGTGTGTTCCCTCTCTGACCTTTCATCTGTGAGAATACCAACCACGTCACCTGTTTAGCCTTGGCCCACTGCGCAGGTGCCTGGCTTTACTCCGTGCAGCTGGGGCAATACTGCAGGGTCCTGTTGATGAAGACAAATGGGTGCCATTTCTCTGCCCCTGGAACAGCCCATTCTAGAGCATTCTCTTTGGCAAGGTTTGTAGTCTGTTCCCCATCACCGAATCTCGAGGTCAGGATGCTCAGAGCAACATGCACATTGGCTGCTAACAGCACACTGTTCAGCTGGGCAAACACCTAAGCAAGGCCAGAAACACCTGTCAGATCTACGTGGTTCTGAAGACAAGAATGGCTTTGCAGGTCATCCTGAGGTTAGCCTGGGAGGAAGGCGAAACAGGCAAGGATGGGCACCCTGGAGTGGAACACATCCAGCATGAGCAGAGCAAGGCACTCGCTGGGCAGCAGACAGCCCTGAGATCCAGTATGGATGACGCACACCCTCTGCGGCTGCTGTAAGTCTCCAGTCCCTTCTTCCTATCCCCACTCCTCCTTTGTGACCAGACCCCGACCAAGAACCCCCTTTGGACTCTGTTTCCCTCCCAGAGATTTACTGTGAAAGGCAGTTACAGGGCAGGGGAGCTAGATCAGGCATCTGCTGGTTCTCTCCTCAATGGCCCCAACAGCCAAGGCTGGAACTTCAGTAAAGGCCAGAGCAGTTGAGCCATCCTCCAGTACTTTCCCAGGCACAATAGTAGGCAGCCAGATCAGAAGTGGGGCAGCTGAGACGCAAACCATACTTGCATGGGATGCCAGCACTCAGCGGCTTGACAAGCTGCACCACACCACTAGCCCTTTCCTGCTTCTGGAATTATTTTTCCATCACTTCTAGTTTCTCACATCCAAAGAGCATCATGCTCTCAGGATTTTGCTTCTTGGCTGGTCTCTTAATCTGTGCTGCTGTCCTGAGTCAGTGAGCAATGCTGATTGCTGACCTTCGCAATCAGCATTACTTACATTTGTCCTGTAGGTGGAGACATTTCAGCGAAGCACTGCTGACCAGCCTGGCTTTGGGACAATGCTCAGCCTAACTCCCACCCCTGCTCCCCAGTCAATACCCTGTCTCTGTGAGGGTTTGTTGCCTGCCTCAGGGATCCATCAGTGTAACTGCAGCTCCTGCTGTGTTTCCTGAATGCACAGAGGAGACACCCCTGGAAGAGAAGGGTTCCCAGCTCGGTGAAGTCACGTTCCTGTGCTACAGGGCTCCCACTGCTTCTAAGGAGACACTGGCCAGAGGATCATGTGCAAAAAGTGACACAAACTGATCTTTTCCAAGCCTGGAAATTTACATTTTCTCAAGGTAATTTCTAACAAGCTCCTATGAAAGCCCAAAAGCTGAATTCTTTTAGTTGGCTAATGAACTCCGACTCTGCTTGTGCGACTGCTTCATCATCTCCCCTCCCAGGGTTTCAAGCAGGTCTGCGCTTTTTCAAAAGCCTCAAATCACAGGGGCACAACGGGGCTGTCCTCTGCAACCACAGTGGTGTGCGCTCCCTGGCAGAGGGTAAGGCAGAGCTCACAGGTTTCCAGAGGGCTGACTGGTCAAATGTGGTAGCTGCAACACGACCCTACTGGTCACGGTGTGTCACTGCTGAGAACATGACGGGCCTTCCACCTGAGCCGGTCCATGTTCCTACCTTACTTCTGACTGGAGGGCAGTGAGCTTAGTCCCCAAATAAACTGACTTGTTTCAAAATAAACTCACAAGTCAAAGAGTACGTCTAGTGAGCACCCTGCCCCCCAAAAGACCTTGCGAACACTTTCAAGGCCTAGAAGATGTTCTTGGTGAAGCCCCTTCATGAGCATCCCAGGAGCTGAGTTGTGGAGGCTTGTCGCCTCCAGGGGTGGAAGTTGGCTTGGACTTGGGCTCTGCCTGGCATGGGGGGCCCAGCAGGAGAGCAGACAGCTGGGGACGCATGAACCTAACAGGAACTAAGAAGTGATGTATCTAGTTTTCTGACTAAATGGAGCAAAAGTGTGTTGGTCAGTGTGAGCAGAAAAAGCAATTAGACTAAAAACTTAGGTTATTTAAGACTTCCAGTTATGAGGGAATGTCCCATATTCAATTACAAGTACTTTCTTGTGTTACAGCTGCAGAGTACACACAGTCATGTGTCGCCTTGTGGCGGGGCTGTGTTGTGAGGAGGGCACCGTTAGGCACTCTGGTGGCCTGCCTGGAGCAGGTGATACAGTCTTACGGGACCACTTTCCCTCAAACAGTGTTCACTGGCAGGTGGTTGCATTTTATCCCTGTGTCACTGTTAGCCCTGGGATGCTGTGTCTGAGCACGGGGGAAGGTGGGGACAGGAAGGCTATTTCTCTCACTCTTTGAATGCCTGCCATTCTGCTCCTTGCAGGTGCTCAGTCCTGAGAGCAGCACTGCTGGCTGGCTGGCAGGTTGTGCTGTGTGGTGGTGCCACGTGGCTCTGCCTGCTGCCTGTCATGTGTGCGCATGTCACCCTGCTCCCTGCTGCCATGTGGCGTCATTCTCGTCCATCTTCACGACTGCCCAGGTAGCTCCCTGGCAGGGCCTCTTACAGCTGTGTTAAGCGTTTCCTCAAATGGAACCATGTCAAACGTTAAGAGTTGGATGTCCTAGTCACCAAGAAAGAACGCTTGGAAAATCCTGAGCCCCAAACTGCCCAGCTCAGGAACGTGCTGCATCATTCACAGTGCTGGGTCATAGTGATCATTTTTCCCACCATCAAAGAGAGGTCACATAGTTTCCACACCATGGAATGTGGACAGATTCCGACCCTAATACAGACTTAACTCTGCAGTTGTTGGGTTCAGGCTATTTGTGGTGAATATGCACACCATTTAAAAGTGCCTAGGCAGCCTTGGAAAGCACTGCCTGGCTTTTAAGTTGACACAGAATTTAAGTAAATGAATCTGATTTGGAAATACCTAAACATGGACAAAGTACTTTTAAACTTAACATGTAACTGCATGTAGCTTTTACACATAAGTAACAATCCTGTCATTACTTATGTTGTTGATCGCGTTCAGTAGCTACGGTTTAATCCAAACTACTTCCTACAGGCACCTAGGAAGACAAAACGGGTTTTGCTCACACACAGATGCCTCAGGTCTTGGCAGAAGTATGCAGGAAAAAATCTTAGGTTAACTGATATTTGATTTTCAGACCTAAGTCCTTGGCTTTAATCAACTCTCCTGAAACCGGCCACCCATGCAGAGCCAGGGCAGTGGGCTTTTCCTCTCAAAAGAGGCTGGGGACAGACCTGGGGGCTGCCTGCCTTACAGCTGTGGGGTGGCAGGGGCCCCATACGCTGGTGCATGTTCACAATTTTGGAGCCCCAGGGTGCCTGGTGTTCTACAAATCCTGTAAGTAGCGTTTTCAAAATAGGAAAAATTCTGAAGAAATGGTGCCTCTGTCAAGTCATGGTCTAGACCTCTTCTGTTTTTAAAAATTAGGTACAGGTTCCTTGATGACTGGCAACCAGAGAGGAACGCACCGTTCATGTCTCAGAAAGGTCCCGCAGTTTCCTTCCTCCAGGGGCTGCTCGGGGAACACGAACCTCCTCATGGAAGAGTCCACAGGAGCACCAGTCTGTTTGGTTCTCAGGGAATTCGAGCACTTTAATAGGACACAGACTCTTCAAAAGTCATAAAGAAAGGTGTGACTAAAATCTGCTGTGATATAAAATTCTCCAGCATTTAGCAAGTCTGTGTTGTGGTGGCCCCGAAGGCAACAGTGGCATTCCCGGGCTAGGTGCACAGCTTGAGCACCCGCTGGCCGGTAAGCTCTCATGTGGACAACACAGATAAAGCATGGCATCTCAACTCTTGCCCTACAAAGAACTATGTAAATATGCTAGTTTAAAAGTAGTAGCAAATCACAGTAATCAATGTTGTAATCACATACTTAAAATTTTAAAAGTCAAAGATGCATCTAATTTTAATCTGCAATAGCATTTCTAACCTGATTAAAGTAGGAGGGTTTACCAAAAAGTTCATGGAAAATGGAATTGGTGCAGGAATTAAGGACCATGCATAATTTGTTATAATAACATAATTTCATCATAACCTTCCCTGAATGTTGCTGAGACCCAGTCTCTCCAGGAGATACTGGCCAGGAAGGTGTCTTGGCCTAAAAGCCATGTGCACTGAGCACAGGCAGGCAGCGTGCCCTGCCTTATACCACTGTGCCCAAAAAAATCTGAGAAAATGCTGAGGCCTGAGGAGCATTACAGCATAACCGGTGAGACTGTGGTGCTGCATACTTTTCACCATGAGATGTGCAAGCTTTGAAAACGTGTGTATGTTAGGAGAATGTCAGACCGAAGCCCCCCGGAAGACAGAAGCTGTCTGTGCTTGAGTTACAGAAGGGGTCACAGTCGGCAGTAGAAAGATTTTTCTTTATTGAATTCTAGAGCAGCTAATCTACCCTCCCTTGCTAATAACAAGAATGGAAAAAATATATAAAGGTCAAAGGAAGAGTTACACCACTTTTAAAAATATTGGAACAATGTTCACTGTACTGGTGAGGCAGTTCTGTATCACATTCAGTAATGATTCATTCTTGTTCAGAACAAGAAGTGATTTCACTCGGGATTTGGAAGTGAATTTACTCACATTGATTGTGCCGGCTCTAGTAAGGGCCTGGCTTGCAGAGCCTTTGCCCTGTCCTCTAGTGCTCAGCTTTACAGGACAGGGTACTCCGGGTTGGTGGTTGGAGCCACAGCTCTGTAGCCCATAAGAGTCTGGAATACTCCACTGTGAGATAAGGTTCTCTGGTTTGCTCCTCTTTCAGCCAAAGTTTTCCTATAGATTTATTACCAATGGAAAAAAAAAGCTTTTTATTGATAATTAAGCATTTGTTCCACCAACCTAAAAATTACGGAAAGGATGAGGACTTTGGCCTCAGAGTATCTGTCCTCCATTCCAGACCAGCCCTAAAGCAAGCAGAGAATATTTCTGCAAAGCCATTAATAAGAGCAGCATTACCAGAGCTGCTGAGGACACTTAGAGGCTTATAAAAGAAGACTTGACCTTAACAGGAGACATTTCATAATGGAAACAGTGTATTTCTCCACTGGTACACAATACTGCGAAATGCACTGAACAGTGGGGTTGGGGAAGAACAGCACAGTTTTTAACAGGACAGAATCCTCTTGTGTCCACTCCGAGACCCTCTACCCTTAATGTATGCAGGTACACTAGTGATGAAAAAAGACAAGGAAACAGTGCCACAAGCCACAGTGAAGCCACGTGCATGCAGTCCAGCCTTTTACCCTTACTTTCTTCCTATACAGACTCCATTACAACTGTGAATCATCTGCAGCGCACAGATACACAAAGCTAAACCAAGCAGCTCTCGGGCTAGAACACTCAAGCCTTCAGAAACTTGCTGACGTACCTCTGATGGAGCCCCCCTCCTCCCCAGTAGAACCCAGACAGGGACAGCCTGTGCTCCTGTGAGTCCTGCCAGATCTTGATCAACGGGTGCTCAGAGTTTGGGCGTTCCTTCTTACTCTTCCTCTTCTTCCTCCTCCTCATCATCATCTTCATCATGGCAGTGTGTAATTTCCTGGGGAGCCAGTGGGAAGAGGTTGGGGGGTTTAATCTCACTGATCGACCGTGTCAACTGGTGCCGCTTGTAGTCGGTATCTTTGAAATCCACTGATGTACGGTTCCGGGTGGCAAGGGGAGATTCCATCTCATTGATATCCACGTGCGTGTGCTCCACGGTTGATTCGTGAGGCATCTAGACCGAAGCAGGAGACTCAGAACAGGTAGAGCAGATTAGCTGCTTCCCCAATCCTGATCCCTCCCCTCAGGCAGCCATGTGGAATTACGATTATAATGGCTCAGAGGACAAGTTCACTGTAGATGGCCCCTCCCTCTGCCCCAACCACAGGTGCCAGCTCCTTTAGTACAGACACACTGAGAATCTTATTTCACAACAAAGTAGCGCAAAACAGATCTGTATCAGAACATAGGATATAAAAACCCCATTTTCCTCCATTAGTATGAACACAACAGGAGTCTTCACCATTCAAGTATAACAAATACAGACTGCAGAGCGATGTGGTGCTGGATAGTGAGATCTTACTTTTTCAAGGCCCTTCTGTGCAAACAACCAGAAGGTGAGGTTCACCATGCTATCTGTGCCACACTCCGGAACTGGCTGAAATCGGCCTGTGAGTGCACTGCCACAGTCAACAGGCACTTGAGGCTGCAGCTTTAACTCACCAAGACATGGGCAGCTCTGAAGAGGTAGCTGAATGGGTAATACAGCAGGTTGATGAAAGACGCTGCATAGAGATCAGCGTAACGCATCACTTGACTGGCAAAGAGTGTCTGCCTGGAGCCACTGCGGAACAGGCTTCCCATCATCCCATAGCACATATCCATGTCATGAGTTACTTTCTTAAACAAAAAAGATGGTTAGATCATTTTAATATTGACTGAACACCAGCTATGTAGCATACCCTGTATAAAGCCAGAAAGATGAGTCGAGAGCTATTTTACAAGTTCCCTCACATGTCCTATTTGAATACCTTAATCCGTCTCTGGATGGAGCTAATGTCTGGGCGCTCATTGCTACTGCTGTCAAGGTGCCTGAAGACCAAAGAAACACACTCAGTGACAATCTCCAGAAAGACCCGACCCTCTTTATTAACATGTGGGGAGGGAGAGAGAAATTTTTATAATTAGGAAACTTACTTGTAAAGTTCAGCCAAGAAAATATCCAAACTCTGAAGCTCTTCAAAAAGTGCTGATGAAGGTTTGGAAAAGAAAATAACGTGAAATAAACACCCTATTTTAAACTGTTAAAACTGAATCAAAAGGCTTTAGATACGATCCAAAAAGCACAGTTTCGGTTAAGATGCTACAGGTGAATATGTAAAATGCTCTTCTCCTTCCCCTGCCAGGAAAAGCCACTCATTGCTGCCTGCTTAGAGTGCGGCTGACGACGGCCGTGACCTCCCTGAGATTGTATGGACTGCCGCCAACCCTTCTGCTGTGCACACACACTGGGCTCCAGGGCTTCTGCAGCTCAGATGTGGGCAACAAAACAAGTGTCCAACTGTTCCATTTTCAGATGAACAATTATGAAAATGGCTCAGTCAGGGGTGCAGGAAATGGAGCCCTATAAACTATGCATTTCTAAAACCATATAGTTGCCAAGTTGAAAAGGTAAGGAAGACAGGCTAGCAAGAAACTTCAACCAATAGCACAGCTAACAGCTGGCACCTAAAGCATACCTCCTGCATCCAGTGCTTCTCAACCTGTTCCCCAGGAGAACTGTGAGCTACTGCATCCACTCTGTTTCTCTTACACCTTCTGTATAGAAGGATATCTGTGTGTGTGTGTGCACACGCGCACGTGCTTTGGTTCAGAGGAACCTTGATTGGGAAGAACTGTCACCTTCTGTTCTCTTGATTCACATTATCTCAGTTACATCTCATCAGCTTTATAAGATAATTCCTAATTTTACATTTGAGGAAACTAAATCACAGGGGAACTCAGTAACTTGCCTAAGGGCGTATGGGCTGTAACGGGGTGTGTGGGCTGTCATCCCAGGCACTGCAAATGATGCTCACCAGGGCTGCTTTCAGTACTTGTGTGTCTCACACCTTTTTATAGTTGTATCTCAGCTCTATTCAACATAGTATGCATGTTGCACATATACAGGGTGGTTCAGTTCAAGGATCTACTTTGGCTTCCTTCACTCAGAAGGTGACTGGCGTCCAGAGCCATCGCTGGCTGAGAAATGTAGATGGGGGCTGTCAGCAGAGAAGGGGAGTGCTGAGTGCAGCTAGGGAAGGATGCTGCAGCCCCAGCTCACAGGTCCACAGTCCCTGCCTTGTGCTTAGGACACCAGCATTCTACATTTAACATCAAAGACACATGAACCAAACCATCTCCCATACTTCAATCCTCACGTCCTGTGAACTAGTCTGCTTGGGCAGGAGACCCAGCTTTTGGCCACATCTGAACCCCTGCATACAGAATCATGTGTTATCAAGGGGGATCCATTCAAAGCCACCATTTGGAAATAAACTAGTTGTATCACAGGTTTAGAAAGTAAGAGTAATAGCTCCTTACAACTCTTATCAGTCCAGACATGCAGCTCTTGAGCAAGTTCAGGAATCACCAAGAAAGTTCGCCAGCCTTGCCGTTTCTTTGATTTTAGAATGTCTCCAAAGATGTGATCACCAATGTATAAAATGTCCTTGCCTTTGGCTCCCAACAGGTCACATATTGTATCAGATGACCCTGAAACATCAGTGAACAATGAAGAAAAAAAAATCCGTACATTAAAGCCAGCATTTGAAATACCATGGCCATTATATATTGTGATTGGTTTTATACTGGTGTGGGGAAGCCCTTTTTTAAAGGCTCATCATTCTCATTTTCCCTCCATTTTTAATCACACAAGGCCTTCAACAGAAGCATGCATGCTACTGGGGATCCTTAAACATCTTCTGGGGATATCCTAAAGTCACCATAAATTATTCTAGAACACCAAGAAAAAGCCTGAAACAGTTCAAAAAAAGGGAGGGAAACTGATCCTTTTAGTGAAAAAGCTTCATTAGGACATCTGAACTTCTCAAACCTACTCTCCCTGACTGCTATCAGACTAGTAGGTGACATCTTTACCATTTCAAGATTACAAATGGCACTGTGCCCTAATACCAAGGCTTTCTCACTGAGGTCTGGGCAACATGGACACTTACCACAGGCACTTCTGACTCACCTCCAGAGTAGACAATGCCATGCTGCAGGGGGCCTGTGTAGGTGCCGATTTTCAGCTTGCCAGTCTTCTGTATAAAGAGAATTCAGCTTTGTAATGCCACCATCATCCCACCAAGTGCAACTTGGCCAAGCAGCCCAAATGAATAGAACTTACTCTTTTCAATTAACTTGTTACCTCAGATAAACTCTTCAAGAGAGAGATATGGCTGATAAGCAAATCATGCCTGTTTTCTTTGGAAAATTGGCGTGAACAACAAAGACACAATGAAGGACAGTGTCCAGCAGAGACATCATCCTCTCAACTTACAGTGTCCACCTGACGCAGGACTGTGCCTTCCCCGAAGAAGAGTGGCTTCCGCGCATCCACCAAGATGAGGTCAAAGTAGGACTGCCATGGTCGATGGGAGCTCCCGGGCTAATCAAGAAGCAAAAGCCAAACATCACTCCTTCAGGCACTAACACTTAATCCTACTCTGATGAAAGGAATACAGAACTGCTAAATATAGCCAAAGGATCCCACTATCTCACTAAAAATATATACTAATTATAAACCACATACGTTTGAAGCAAGTATAATCTAAGTTACTTCATTTACTATTGCAGTATAGTAATATTTCAGAGCACTTTGATAAGTGAAAATGCATAAAACGGGGGTAGGGAGAGATGCTAATCAAAATGCAAAGACAGATCAGCATCAGAACTAAAGTATACAAATTACTATGGAAACTATTACTAGGAACTCTTACTGCTTATGTTTCAGCATGATGTATCAAGATATACATCTGGGCTTGGCACGATAGCCTAGTGGCTAAAATCCTCACCTTGCACACAGCATCCCACATGGGATGTGTCCCAGCTGCTCTACTTCCCATCCAGCTTCCTGTTTGTGGCCTGAGAAAGCAGTAGAGCATGGCACAAGGCCTTGGGACCCTGCACCCACATGGGCAACCCAAATGGCTGCTGTGGCTACTTGGGAAGTGAACCAGTGGACAGACGATCTTTCTGTCTCTGCTTCTCTCTATAAATCTGCCTTTCCAATAAAAATGAATACATATTTAAAATTTAGAAAAACCACATCTGCCAGCTATTCATAACACTAGAAGTTATGCCATTAAAACTATTTCTATTCTGAAATGGAAACATGACATTAATCTAAGCCAAACTGAAAGATACTGCTCAGTGAACTCAAAACGAGAATCAGTAGTGAGTATTCAGCTCAGTGGTTAAGCCACCTACATCTGCATCCTACTCACAGTACCTGGGCTGGGTCCCAGTTCCACATCCTGACTCCAGATTCCTGCCAATGCAGACCAGGTGAGGCCAGCATTGAGAGCTCATGAAACAATTCCTGCTACCGCTGTGTTTGAGGCTTGCACTGTGTTCCTAGCTCTGGTCCCAGCCCATCCCAAAGCAGGTTACTGTGGGCATTTGAGTAATGAACTACCTGATAGGAATTGTCTCTCCAAGTCTATGCCTTTCCAAAAAGTAAAATAATCATTAAGAAAACAAAAACAAAAATCTTGGGGGTGGCATGGTGCTAGGACATCAAAGATAAAGCTGCTGCCTGCAGCAACCAGCATCCCACATGGATACTAGTTCATGTCCTGGCTGTTTCACTTCTGATGCAGCTTCCTACTAATGTGCCTGGGAACACAGTGAGGATGGCCCAAGGACTTTGGACTCTGCACCCACATGGGAGATCTGGCTTCTGATTTCAGATCGGCCCAGTACCAACTCAAAACTTGGCCAGTTGGGGAGTGAATCAAGAGATGGAAGATCTGTCCCTCTTTCTGTAACTGCCTTTCAAATAAATAATTTTTAATAAAGCAAGCAAACAAAAAACCTCAGGGATTTATTGATGTTTATGCACAAAAGCCTGGGACCGAAGTCCTACAAGCATTAAACTGCAGTGACTAGTCCTTAAATCTAAATGTAGCCATGCTGCAGGAATGAAAACTTCTCTATTCAATACCAAAGCTAAATAAATGCTCTCCTGGCACAAAACTCAGCAATGGTAGCAGAATCTCAAAGTTGTCAAGAATAATTTCATTGTCACACAAATGCAACAATTCTGCACAAAACTTCCTGGGCATAAAATTATTTTGATCTCAGCCTAATCATACCACTTCTAATAAGTATTCAAATTGCTAATAAGATTAAATCCTAGCTCCTGAATTACTTCCAGTGTTAGTAACAATTATTAGACAATAGGTTTAAAAAGTAAGATTTTTCTGAGTTGGTACTAACTGACTGAGAATTAAGGAATGGAAAACTTACTACTAAAGCAATGATCTAGTAAGTTACACATAGTACCTTGGGGCCATGTGGGAAGTCAAACAGGTACGTCATAATTTTCTGGAAAAGAAACTCAATGTAAGATTCACATATGAATTTTGAAAAAGATATATCTTAAATACACATCCAGAGACAACACACAATTCTTTAATGTGTTTTTCAATATAGGATTCTCCAAAGTCTTGTTTCCTCAAAGTTTATGAAGTCACGGAAAATTAACACTTTACCATACAATTCAAATAAAAACAATCTTTTGGCATTCTCAGAGAGAATATATGCTTTTTAACCAAGAACTCACTTGGTTGAAATCACTTCAGCACCTTGATCTCATTACTGTTCTACACTAACAAAGTTAGAAACCACCAGCTTTGCAGGACTGTTTATTCCAAATTACCAAATGTATAAATCAAGAATTCATGTTAAATAACTGTGGGAAATGGAACTCGCTACTAACCATGTAAATTTGTAATTGTCTCAGAAACATAAGGTACAGGAGTTAAATCAATCTTTCACGTTAATCACCCATTTAATCAGTTACAAGGTAGTACATTTTGATGCCTAAGATTCAAAATATGCACCACATATTGCCTCAGGGCTTTCGGCAGCAGAGGAATTCAGTAAGCAAAGTGTGGAACTTCTCAGGTCTGTATGACAGAAATGCTCCAAGAAGTCATTTCATTCAGCACAGGTATTCGAAATAACTTACATATTTCAAAGAGTCATTTGTTGTCAGGGAAGAGTCAAAGAAAGACTTAGAAAAATGTGAGACCTAGTCTACGGTCATACCACCCTGAATGCGCCTGATCTCGTCTGATCTCGGAAGCTAAGCAGGGTCGGGCCTGGTTAGTACTTGGATGGGAGAAAAATGTGAGATCTGTGCTGCAGCCATCATCCCATGTATCTGGCTGTTTTACACTATTTCCAAAGTGAGATATCAAGAAATTACTTCTCACTTAGTAAATTTATGTCCTCATTATCTTCACAGTTCTTTTAGGTAGAAAGAATTTATAAATAAATAAAAACTACTAATATTAAGCACTTACATCCGTGTATTTATAGTCACTGTTTGTGGCAAGAAATACTTTCCCTACTTCCTTCATTCGGCTCAGAAGCAAAGGCAGTTTTCCCTGAAATGTAATAAGACAATGAGTGAAACACTAAAATGCAAATATTTTTGTATTTTTACTTTGAGATAGTCACACGCTAGAATTCTGTACATGGAAATAGAAGGTAACCTTCTCGGTTGGTTTCATAATCTTGTTCTTAAAAGTCAACATTATCACTAGACATGGCATGAATACAGTAATAAATTAGGATATGTGTATATATGTAATAGATTTATATATACAATAATACATATATTTGGGGAGAGGTGGGGGGAATCCCAGTGCCTATAAAAATGTGTCACATATGCAATGTAATTTATAAAACTAAAAAAAAACATATTTATAGGGTTAAAAGGTTTTCTATGTAAAATAACATACATAAGGATTTACATAATTAACATGTAACACGTTTATCTTATGGTTTCTTGAAGTAATGAGAGGCCAATATTAAGCATCATTGGCGGTTTATGAGACTCATCTTTACTGTGCATATAGCACAAATTCTTAAGGCACCTCAGAGTAAAATAACATGCAGATACGAACTAGAAATACCCACATCCACCTGCAGATAAGTGAAGTCGTAATTTCACACGCCTTCCTTTTCTTAAACAGACTCCTTCACACAAATTCTCATGGATACTCCTTGTTCTTGAAGCAGTAAGTGGAGTGGGTAGAAATAGAATGTACCACGAATGGAACTGAGTACTTTTTTTACCGCAGAACTTTAGGAAGATACTCTGTCACTTTAATCTCAGGAAAAGCAAAAAAATATCTAATCTTTGGACTCAATGTGTGCTTATTTTTTATTTTGAAAAAACTTTAGACTTGCAGAAAAATTGTGAAAATAGTACTGAAATTCCCTTATATTCTTCATCTAGCTTTCCTTTTAACATTAACATCTTTTCTTATACTCCCTCACAGTATAATTATAAAAACAAACTAATATTCATTAAATACTATTAAAACTATAGGTTTTAAAATTTTATCAAGTTCTAACAACTCTTAAGATTTTTGATTATTCTCTCTTGATAAATTAAAAGTGTTGTAAATAAGTCATATACTTGTGTATGCACATGTCTGAGATGATCTAGTGTAATGGTTATGATTAGGTTAAATATGAGTGTGAATGAATCTTGGTTTTATGACTTGCCAACTGGGTGATCTTGGAAAAGTTATTTAATCCCTCTATTCCTTGGTTTCTTCATTTATAAAACCAGAGGCAATGATAATACATAACTCAAGATTATTTGGAAGAGCAAATGGTATAAGTGCATGTAATCACCTAGTATTACAACAAACACAATAACCTGCTAGCTGATATTATTAAAATTAGAGCTGTAAGGACAAATGGAATACACTGGTCTTCCTGCTTATCAATAAAGAAGAACATCTCCAAGACTCCGCTTTGGCTAAAAGCTCTTGTGATTGTGTCCAGCATGCACTCAGTTTCGCTTGCCCATTTCATTATAAACAGATTTGTTCATTTCTCTAATTGATAAAATAGTAAGCAAACATTCAGACCTATTTTCTCCTTTGTTACTTACATCTTTGACTACATACTTCTCAAGATTTTCAACCGTCTTCTCCTTAAGGGATCCCTAAGGGAAGAAAAAAAGGAACTAATGAAAGAACAAAATTGCTTTTCACAGTTTATAAGAAAAAGTGCAACTCAAATAATCTTCTTCTTACAATATACCAAAAATGGAGGAGCATGCTAGGTAAGGCCAGGAAAAAACTTAGTAGGTATGACCTGGAGGTTAAACTCTGCCTTCCAAGTGTGTCTTCTACATATGATTCTTTCTATTTTAAAGTAGAAATTAGGGCCCAGTGTGGTAACCTAGTGGCTAAGTCCTCATCTTGCACACGCTGGGATCTTATATGTGCACCAGTTCGTGCCCTGGCTGCTCCATTTCCCCTCCAGCTCCTTTGCAGTACAGAGTCCTAAGGCCTTGGGACTCTATACCCATGTGAGACATGGAAGAAGCACCTGGCTCCTAACCGGCTCAGCTCTGATCGTTGTGGTGACTTGGGAAGTGAACCAGCGGACGAAAGTTCTTGCTCTGTCTCCTCTCTGTGAATCTGCCTTTCCAGTAAACATAAATGAATCTTTTTTTTAAAATTGCAATTAAAAACATTTCTTATTGTACTTAGTATAGTTTATAGTAAATATAAATTCAGTATTAATTCACACTATTAGCTGCTTGGATAAAAATATGGACCACGATCATTCACGAAGGATATGTTAAGAATAACCTGCTATACTACAATCTCTACTAAATAAGTCTGGGATATGTGAACCAACACAAAATCTGTATGTCAACATCACAACTGAGGGAAGATCCTCTGAGAGCAGGACTGCCAAAGACCAGAACAAATGTGTTCCAGGAAACTATCTCTAAGGACAAATCCATTTTTCAAAATTGTAAACAAAATTCTGTTCCATGTACAAAATGAAAAGTCAGGCATTCAAGCACATGCCAAAGTGAGCAAGTGAAGCAGCAGTTTCTATTACCTTATAATGAACCCAGTCAACAGCATCCCTCACATCCTGGAACATACTCCGATAGGACATGAAAAGATCCCCATCTTTAAATCCTGTTTCACAGCTGCAGAAAGATGAAAAGAACATAACAGGAGATTAAAAAAAAACCAATACCTATGAAACTGTCACATAATGCTAAATATTAATTAAAACAAAATAAAAAAAAAACCAATAAAATAAAATGAGTATCAAAAATTGCCCAGGGGACCCAAAGGTTCCATATCACATGGGTATAGGCTGGGCTAATTAGGAAATCCAGTATTCCCTAATAAAAACCCATTTTGGACCACCAGAAATAGCCAGAGGGTTCAACAAAATACAAAAAAAAAACATGTGAATAGGTACAAAGTGTTAGAATGTACTGAATGGAAGCTAAAAGGTCAAAGGGTTCCAAAAATATTACTCTCTTTTTAGAAAAAAGGTTCTCACTGAAGAGACATTTAAAACTTAAAATTGGTCACTCAGGTTCTTCCCACCCCGACTTTTCTGACATTGTCCCTAGGTACAAAAGTACCATCCACTTTGTTTGATTTAGTGACTCAGATTTCCACCAAATTTAAAATGTTTTGAAGTGGATAAAACTTAAAGAGGGTAAGATATTAGCAAACTCACAAATATGGCTAAACTTTCTCCCTAAAAGAGGAGGATAACTTGTTCAAGACTCAAGCAAAAATTTTACTTCAGGAAAGAGTGTGCACATACACACTCGTCAAATTGTGCTGGGTTTGGAAAAGAAATTACTGAGTGTCCCTGAGTGGCTCCTGGTAGCTGCTGTGCAGTGAGTCGGGGGTTTTAGTGCAATTCTGCTCTGGACAGATAACCATCACACAAACCTCCCACTCAGTTGTCACAATTAGCACCTCTGCTGGTGTCTTCATTCCCAGGAGAAGCCAATCAGAAGTGATCCCTTCCAAGCATGGCTGCAGCACACTGGCAAGGAGAGGGGCCGTGTGGGAGGTGAGAGCCTGCATGGAGCTGCTGGTGCTGTCCCATCTCTCGGGCTGGCAATGTGGCATCTCACTAGCACTAAATTCACTTCAGAAAAGCAGAAAAGACCTACAATGGCCAGTTCTCTGAAACCCTGTACATTAATTTTAAAAATCAATTGGAAAAGGAAAATTAACGTATATACATACCTGGTATATCTGGGACAATTAGTAAAAAAATCTACTAGGCAGGCCAACAGGTAGGTCTCTGAAAAATGAAGAATAGATATTCATAAGCTATAAGGAAAAGAATTCGAACTTACCATCTCCCTTGGGTAAAGGCAAGGGTCACAAAGAGAAAGGAAAGCATCTTATTTATATAAGCACAGAATGAGTCTACCTGGTAGATTGAATAGTGTGTTCAGAATGTAAAATCTTTCAGTGTCATCTCGTTGGATAAATTTGTTTGGATACTGCTCTCTAGTTTCTGGTCTGAAAGAAAATATTTAAAATTAACTGGTATTCAAAAAATTCACATGACCAATAACTACAGAAAATGTTTATTATTCAAAAATTCATCCCAGCAGTTTCATGGCTATATGCACAAATAGCGGGCATAGGAGACCATGAAGACAGAAAGCCTCAGGTACTCAGTCTGGCAGGGGAGGTAAGTCACACACACATATAATGACACCAAGGGGAACAGAACCAGAAAATGGAGGAAGGGGAAACCATTCCAACCTACGGGGTAGAGAGAAACGGATGTGAGTGGTAGGAAGGGGGAAATCTAGGAAGAATTCATCAAAGTATGACATACCTAAGAGCTGGGCCTTACAGGTTAGATGAAACGGTTCAGAAACCAGTCCAATTCAAACAAAAGGAACACAGAAAAATAAAGGAAGAGACGGGTTGAGGCTGTTCATGCTGTTCTTAGGTTGCTTTCAGGGACAAGAGGGTGCTCTGAGAGACTTCTGGCACAAGATAAACTCATCATAACAGTTATTCAGGGTTACATTAGTAGTAAATTGAGGATAGCTGACAGAGGAATTGTGATTGATTATAAAATAAGCGAAAAATTCTCTATAATCCTTTCCAACGCAACTTTGCAGCTCCTCCCAATACAGGATTGGTCTGTTTCCCCATCCTCTAACCTAGGTTAAAGAACAGGCTGAGACCTAGAAAACACCTGCGTGTACTCTTGCTGCACATGGTCCCGAGACTGCCACGTGAACCAAAGTAAACCGGTTTGCTGGAAGATAAAAAGCTACATGCAAAATTGGGCACCTGGCACACAGCCAGGCACATGAATGAGGCCATTCTAGAAGAGTTACTAGCTGACCCACCAGCTGCCCACAGACACATGCCATAGTCCAATGAGATCAGCTGAGAAACCCTTGAATTGCCCAGCTGATTTTCAGAATATTAAGCTAAATAAAGCATTCATTGTTTTAAGCCACAAGATTTTGAAGTAAATCACTATGCAGTAAAAGCTATCTCATACAAAGTACTAGGACATCAGACAGGTGGGGTGTCAACAATGGGGCCTGTCTTAAAGTTGTGGCAAAGGAAATGAAAGGAAGAGTATACTTAGTAGAGAATGCCAAGGTAAAACAAATAACACCAGGCAACTTGACTGGGAGCAGCAGAAGAGGGACATCTAGTTACTGATGACAATGATCGTGCTTAGCTGCCTTGTGAGAGATGGTTGGTACTGTTTAATAAAAACAAGAAAATAGTGGCAAGCAGTATAAGGGTAGTTCTACTTTGGTTATGCTAAGCTAAAAGCAAGCATATTTTTGGCAGGCAATTAAAAACCAAGGTTAAGAATCTGAAATATGGGTTCAGACTTAAGAGACAGTATCTGTGCACATAAAACCATTTATACGTGCTGAGAAGGAAAAGAAGAAACTGAGAATAGAAACATGGAGAACATCTGAGGTCTGAAGTTTAAAGCCAATGAAACAGACAGCTGTTTCAGATGCCTGGGAAGCTTGTAGGGTGAAATGACATGCTTTAAAAAGGAGATAGTACAAATAAAAATATTTTTTGAGAAACTAGAAGGAAGGCTGAAATACAAAAAGGCACAATGTTCACAGTGAATAAATGGAAATTAAGGACTCTAAATAAAGCAAATTTAAAGTGCACACTCAGAGTGTGTGGGTATATTCCTATTTGAGTTTGTTAACTACAAATGACATCAACTGCAGTTATGTATATAAAATCAACATTAGCTTCCTGTCTTAGTCACTGCTCTGAAATGGACTCCCAACAAAGAATACTCTGCAGAATATCTTTTCTTCTAGCCTTTCAAGATTTTCTTTAATGAAAATAAAGTGGAGGAACAGTAACAGTATCCTTTCCTCAGGCAGGCTTAGTAAGATGATACCGTCTCCTCAGACAGACATACTTTCTCATTCCCTCCATCACTTCAGAGCAATTCCTCAGCATAAAGACTGTTAACAGCTACCTATTATATTATAATATAAGCTCAATTATAGCTAGCAATTATATTTCGTTTAAAGTGTCAAATTATGTGGGTATATATTTAAAATATAAGTCAATTTGGGGAACGTAACATTTCATGAAAGAAGAAATGCTACTCTTGGACTTGGGACAATAATGGTTACAGTGCAGATCACTGCTAACTTGCTTTAACCACAGAATAAAAATTTATCTGTAAAATGTGGTTTTGGCTTACTAAAAATAACCTAAGGTGATGGCAGATGGAGCCCTAAGTTTCTCCCCAGACTCCTACACTTTGTGTCAGTAACTCCTTCTGTCCCTCTAGTTTCACTCTTTTCCAGAAACTTCTCATGGGACTGCTTAGAGCTAAGTGCTGTTGACTGATTCTACATTTATAAGGATACTTGAGTTTACTCTGGTGCAAACACATTTTGAAATCAATGTATCCCAAGGGGTCTTCAAAAAAAGTCATAAAAATGCATTGTGGAAAAAAATATGCATGGATTTCCAAACTATTTTGCACCAAAGCAAATTTACCTTTTTGATCAAAAAGATTTATTGACTTAACTCAATGACAGAGCAATAGAGAGACAAAGATACGAAAAGAAAGACAGAGGGAAGCAGAGAAGAAATGGTGAGAAAAGGAAAGACAGAGGTTGTCTTCTATTTGCTTGTTTACTTCCTAAATGTCCACAACAGCCAGGCCTGGGTCAGGCTGAAGCAGGAGCCAGGAGCTCCACTCTGGTCTCCCACATGCATGGCAAAGGCCCAAGCATTTGGGCCAACCTCCACTGCCTTCCCAGGAGCATTAGTAGGGAAACTGGGCTGGGACTGAAGCAACCAGAATTTAAAACTAGCATTCTGATATGGGATGTTAGCATTATAAGTGGCAGCTTATCCCACTGTGCCACAATGCCAGATTCTAAATACATCTTTTAGTCCATTTTTCCCCACGACTTTTTGAAGTATTTTTATACTCATAAATAATTAATGTTTGAAACACTCTTAAATATGTTTCCCAGATAGCTATTTGAAAACTTTATTAACTTTCTTGGGAAAAGCAGAAAGGTCTGTGTATCTTGAATTAGTTAAGTCTGATTGCAGATCTAATTTACTGAACTTGAACTGCTTTTCCTTTTCTTCTCTGCCTATCCTTTCATAACACAAAAACTTTTCCCAGACATAAACAGAACTCTGGCTCACTTCCTCAGGATTCTGAATTATAGTGAAGAAAATAAAAAAAAGGGACTGAAGTTACTTAGTACTATCTGCAACCACTGTCTTCTCAACTTGCTTCCTGATATTCACAGATCTCAAACCCCTCTAGAGAAGAACAGTGTAAGAATGGCGGGCTTAACCACTGGCCTGCCCCGATGAGACAGCGGTTTTTTCCCTGCTTTCATCACGTATCCTTGGGCGTCCCTGAAAGTGTGTCATGTCAGAAACATGTTTCAGTTCTAAGTGGGGCACTTAGAACTTAAAGGAAGTTCTGGTACAATTCCATTTGTGTTGTGCTTAACACAAAAGGATCTGCCAAGAAGACACTAAGAATGTCACTGTAAACTGTGGTGATCTGACACCTTCACTCTCAGGAACGAATACCATATGGAAAAATTCTATACAAGACTGATACATAATGTGTTTTGGCTATAGGAGTTATTCTGATAGTGACACAGGGTCAGTAAAGTGAGACAGTAATGATAACAATAGAGAAAAATGAGTAACTCTAAAGTTATGAAAGCTGCCCAATTGTGGAATTAACTTTAAAAAACTGCAATAAGTATTCTTAAAAGAAACACTGATGTTTCACTCCAAAAAAGGTAGATAATAAATTTTATCTGTTGAGTACTAGGGAAGAAGTTTAAATTAGTGATAATAATGGAAATATTCTGATTATAAAAATGAAACTTATTCATACTTGTTTAAATATTACTCTGTATCCCTATGCTTTAAAAATGTTAAACACACAAATGTCCAAATTTTTTTCATTAATAAAAAGTGATACATTAGCTACTAAAAATCTTAGTCATTCAATCCACATAGTTTAAACTTTTTCAAAGCACTGTACGTACCTCTTCTGAGCAGGTACCTGAGAACTGTATTAAAAAGGAGAAAATAAGAATCTTAGAATTTCAAGTAAATCAAAACTACTAGAGTTCTCTTTGGGTAGGTTTCAAGATCAGCTCTGTTGGATTCTGTTTAATTAATTATAAGGGACTGATAAAAGTCTGGGTTCTGACTAGCAAGTTATTGTTAACTATTTTTATGGAAAGGAATTGCTCTTTAATGATGAAAAAATACTGATGTAGATTCCAGCTGTAGAGACAATGTCATCTTCATTTTTGTTTGATTATTGACACACTAGGAAGAGGTGAAAGGCTGTTTGTACTCACCCCCTTATGAAGTTAAATCCATGGGCACAGACCAGGAGGTTTCCATAGGCATCAACTTTCAAGAGATTTCCATATAATGTGTCAAAGACAAGTCCCCTACAAGGAAAGGAAGACATTGTTAGTGCAAAGTAATACAGGCAACAATTTTATGTAGTTCTATTCAGTCACTATCAATAACCCTCAACTAATTCAAATTGTGCAACAATTCAGGTGTGTTCGAAACCAATAACCTTAAAGAAATAAAATCCTGACACAGAATTCCAAAGCAACCAAAAGATAACTTCTTTGTCTAAATAATCACAATTGTTTCCTTTAGGAGTAAGAGCTTAAATAAGATGGGAACTAACTTAAAATGATTTATTTTTATTTGAAAGGCAGATTTACAGAGAAAAGGGTCTTCCATCTGCTGGTTCACTTCCCAAATGCTGCAATGGCCAGAGTAGACCTGGTCTGAAGCCAGGAGCTTGCTTCTTCCATGCCTCCCACGTGAGGTGTGCTAGCTACCTGAGCCATCTTCTGCTGCTTTCCCAGGCCATAAACAGGGAGCGGGATGAGAAGTGGAGCAGCCAGAATATGCACCAGTACCCAAAGGGGATGCTAGCATTTGCAGGTGAGCCACCACACCAACCCAAAATTGTAACTCTTAATACAGCTGGTACCATTCTAGAAAAGAACCTTAATTTCCTTAGACAACTGAGTTGATTTATGTTTCCTCTATTTGATGATGTATGTAGGCATCAACCCTCCCAATCAGAAATCCTCTCAATCAAATCCAGAAATGCACACTGCCAAGAAGGCTCTGACTGTCAACTATGTTAACGTAACATCTACCTGCTCTCCAACAGCCCAAATTAGGACAGGGAGGTCATCTGTGATCACTACCCAACAGGTTAAATAATTCCTCGTCTTAACCATAAATGGGTCTTCTTCAATAGCAATAAAAAGAGCTCAATTTAAGAAAACAAATGATACAACAAAAAGGAAAAGTTCAAGACAATTTAAAAATTAAAAGTCAACTCCCCACAACTTGAAGAATTTGGGGGTGATCAAGGATGAGTTTGGATTACTAATGGATTCATAATTATTCATCTGAAAATGTCTTGAAAATTACCTGGTAGGGAATGTAGAATCATAAGCAAAGCTGAGCAGCTCCTGGGGATAGCCAATAGAAACTAGTCTCTCCACGGTAAGCTCAAATCCAAGAGACTCATACTCTGGGGACTTGTACACTGCACAAAGAGGAGGCATTCATTAGTCAGTAGGAACAACACCCAATTAATGAATTTCCACTCTGCCCCAATTCCTCTCTCCTCCTAAATCAGCCAAACATCTTTTCCCTCAAATTCCCCAAGTAAGTTGAGAATCCAATTGTTAGTCTGTGAAAATAGGTCATATTATAGCAGGAGAAACAGCAACAAGACAAACTGTCAATCACTGCAGAATAGTTCCTTATTAAAAAACCCATTCTAAATATTTTTCCCTATCTGCTCTTTCATTCCCACAATCTAAAGGCAAGACAAAATTTATATATACAACTGTGATGTCAGCCACAAGAATATAAGTACATAGAAAACTAGGGAAGAGAATCCATAAATATGAAAAACTTTCACAAAGGTGCATAATTAATGCAGAAATCCTTCTCAACGAGCATTAAAAAACTATTTTTGGAGTTCCTGTTTCGCTTGAAAACTACTTTACATTCTTTCTAATCAGCACATTGACTTCACTTGATAGACTGTCTTGGTTTCTAAACAATCCTAACAATGCCACAGTCATCAAAATCACATTTTACAAGTCATGACACACACCAATCATAAAACATGTCATAAAACAGGGAAATTCAGATGTGAACTGGGAATCAAACCTGAAACAATCATAATTCTTTTAATTACTTGTGACAATGGCAGGGATAGGTGCATGCAGATGTGTGATTGCAACTTTACTTCCCCTTTTCTACAAAGGAGCATATTGGGTTTGTTAGAGTCAAATAACAGATTTCAGGCTCTGAAATTTTTTTTCTCTACTACTGTGTATGCCTCAAGTTTTCCCTTTTAGAGATACGACTGCAATTCAGCACACAAAATGTTGCTCCTTTCAATAGATTTCTTATGTATTAAATATTTAGGTTGGGCCCAGCGCGATAGTGTAATGGTTAAAGTCCTCACCTTGAACGCACTGGGATCCCATATGGGCATTGGTTCTAGTCCCAGCAGCCGTGCTTCCCATCCAGCTCCCTGCTTTGTGGCCTGGGAAAGCAGTCGAGGACGGCCCAAGGCCTTGTGATCCTGCACCTGCATGGGAGACCCGGAAAGAAGTTCCTGGCTCCTAGCTTCGGATCAGCGCAGCACTGGCCACTGCAGCCACTTGGGGACTTAATATTGAACGGAAGATCTTCCTCTCTGTCTCTCCTCCTCTCTGTACATCTGCCTTTCCAATAAAATAAATAAATCTTTTTTAAAAATTGGCTTTAAAAATTTAGGTAAACAAGAATTCATTAGTGTTTAGGAATGAGCAAACTATATTAAAAACAAAAAAAGACAGCCAGCATATTAAATATCAAATGAGGCAAAAATATGAGGATATCTCAAATTGTGTTTTTTTTTTTTAAGCAGAATTAAAAGGGAAGATTTGGGGTGTAAAACATCTTTGAAATCCACTCATGGATCTTTCATGTTCCACTTCTTTTCTGAACATGGGATGTCTTGTTTTGTAGTATCATAATGCAACTATTATTACAATTTTCATCTATTAACATCGTTAACTTATCAAACTTATTTTTCATTGCAATCAGTCTACTTATCCAAGTTAATGCTAATATTTTAGTGATCGTGATTCAACTTTCCAAATCCTTGAGGATATTTGTGAAAACGGACAAAAACTCTAAAGAAGGGAACCGAGAAAGAATGAGAAGTTCACATAACTTTCCCTTCCAGTCCATTAAACTTGTGACACTGATTTATCCATTTTTCTAAATTAAAATTTTGAAAAAGCTGAATTTCCAAATTATTTACTACATGTTCATCAGATTTAAAAAACTGAAGTCTACAATTACAAGATCTTTTAGGAGATGCCTAAATTCCATTTCCATACAATTCCAAACAAAGAGAAAAGAAAACAAAAATCTTTGCTTCTTTTGTTGTCTGGGGGTCAGAGTACTTTAATACTAACTTTGGCTGACATTTTAAACCAGCTACATTTCTTTCCTCCTCTCAACACCTGCCTGATTTCCAGCCTCCACACCTCAACTCCTAAAAAAGAAAAAACAAACAAAACTGGCTGGAGCCTTAAGTGGGATTCCAAAATCCAGGACACACACATGGCTTGGCTGTTACATATTCATTCATTCGTACTAACAGAGTAAGAGTTAGTGAATTCACAAAATCACTAAGGCATTGTGCCCACCAATATAAATTGAAATGACACTTAATCTTTTCCCCACCCCAAAGATCCCAGCCTAGTTGCCAGCAAATCCCATTTTCAAAAATTTTAATAAAGCAAATTACTTCTCAATCTTAGTCAGAGTCTTGCTTGTTTCAAAAAATATCGAATGAAATAAAATTCCAGTGTAGCTGTTTCTAGTAACTGTAGATAGGTAATTTGGGTGATCTATTGGCATTCATTCTTAGAGGATCTGGCCCATAAAATGTTCAATTATTTTTTTTAGAGGATCATCCGTTTGATATGTCTTAAGAACAGTAAATGAAAAACAAATCATCCCCACCCAGGCTTACCCCCAAATCACCAAGCTTCCCTTAGTTAGAGAATCAGGTACAGAAAAAAGGAGTTACTGGGCATTAAAACTTAAGTCCATGATACAATTTAGTGAAGCTCAAATTAATTTATTCAGAATACAGGGGGGAAAAAATAAAATCCCTATTTGTCCAGCACAATAGCAGAAAATAAAAACATGATGGAAGGTACTTCAAAGAGTATATGGAAAAAGGTAATAGAAAGATGTATTTTAACACAAAAATTCTTTGAAATTCATGCATGCAGTTTTTTTTCTCATAGTAATACATTTCCCATGCACAATCTGAAGACTCATACACGTGCCACAAACTGTTTTCATTCTCAGAGTAGAACTTTCAAGAATTCAATTGAAGTGACTATCTAGAAATTCCACCTATAGAAACAAAGCCTTTAAATTTGCTTTGTGAGTTCAAAACTCTTCCCACAAATATGATGTATCTTCTCCACTTGGTAACCCAAAGTTACACAGCAAGTACAAACAACAGCTGAAGCCAGAATTCAGGTTTTTTTTAAAGTCTCATCCAAAGTTTTTTCTCATGAGACAATACTACCACTGCTAAAAATGTATTTCTACATTCTATGCCACTACAATGCAAGCTTGCATTTTGAAACACTACTTTTCTCTCCAATTTCTTCCAACTAATCCAAAGCACACTGCTCTAGGCACAGGTGGGAATGGACTTAGCACAGAGAAGCCAAGATCCACTTTAGCAACACTATTTCATCAAGCTCTATATTAATCAGTAAGACCTACAAGCTATTGACATTATCTCATAAGCTTCTCGGATAATCATTTCAGCAACATGAACTCCCAAGTCATTAAATCATCCACTAGAACTGTGCACAGTATAACTAGGGCTGGAAAATCAGAACTGCAGCTGAGCAGAGAATACATTCAGAACTTATACTGGAAGTGTCCCTTGGCAATAAACATATCTGGTCTGACCTACTGGCAAAAATTCTCTAGGTTTACAAAGCACCACCATTCCATAAAAAATAAAAAGCTAAATCTGTCTCCAAGCGGGTCCTCCAGAGCCAACCTCAGCCACATGTGAGGAGTCATACACATCACCTCAGAATGCAGGGCTCCAAGCCCCTCCAGAGCTGCAATGGCCCCCATTTCAACTTCTCTTACAAAATTGTGGCAAATAAATGCAGTTTCAAGCTCAATTCTTACAGAGGACTTTCTGTGGTTCCAAAATACAGCCAACAGCTTCAGAATAAACATAACTTCACATACTATCTGCTTAATTGTTCATCCCCTCCCCCCACAAAAAGGTCTTAGGGCCTACTCCAACACTCCAACTTACCCAAGATCCAAAGACAAAGGAAGTTTTTTTTTAAGGGCCAGAGTCCAAACGAGGGAACTGCTTTAGCCATTGGGACAGCACATAATGTTCTCACGTTATGTAACTAGACTATAAAGAGAACAACCAATGCTTTGAAAGTTGAAGCTACTGAATGTTTAACGATATTCTTTACTCCATAATCTGCAAAAAAACAAACAAAAAAACAACCACAGCTCTTCAAAAAATAACTGTGTGTTGTGGGCCCCGTTCTGGGTACGTGCTTTTCACACAAGGAATGAGCCTGCAAGCTTTTGGCAGGGAACTTTGGAATTCTCATGCACTTTTTACCTTAGCCACCAAAACACATTGTGTAGTAGTTACAGATTTTAGAAAAATAAAGGGCAAACCTCTAGAGAGGTTCCAGCCTAGCAGAGTGCTGCTGCCCAATGAGAACTCACACGAGGCAGACGCAGATGCAGTGTGTGTCACTCCAGGCTTGAAGGAGTTACACTGGCTCTCCTGTTAAAAAACAAAACAAAGCAACAAAACAAAAACAAAAACAAAAACAAAAGCTGGTTTTAAACTGTTGTGATGGGCTGGAACAGAGAGACACCATTTGGACACTGGTATTTACAGGAGTTATTACTGCCCTCCTATTTAGAAACCTCTGATCATCACTAAAATTAGCCTAATTAGCCATAACAAAACAAGCGAATTGAAAATAAGCCTTTTATTTTATAAAAATATTAAAAAATACATTCTTTGCTTTCCTCATATTTTGAGTCTGGAATACATATCAAGTCTGATCCAGAAGTGTGAATTCAAAAGACAAACAGAAAAATTTATCTATCTTAGTTCTTTTTCTCCAGCATATTCCAGGTTAGTACAATAGAAACTGAATGCAGTTTGTAAATGATGTTTGAAATTTAATTTGGCTATATGGAAAAGATTAGATAAAGGGTACAAAAATGAACATAAGCAGTTTCATCCTGATTCTATAAGTCTTCATAACTTTGCTACCTTTCAACAATTCAGTTCATCCTCTTGCTTACAGATGAGAAAGAACTGTATTCCACCTAAAATGTCTAAGCAAAGTATCTAAATTTAGAATGGAAGGCAATACTGTTATTTCGCTTCTGCTTATTTGACTTTACTAAGCAGTTACATTATTCTATACACAGTTTTTAAAAAAAAAACCACATTGTGTAAACATACTGACACTCCGAATTATGTACACTTCTATCTACAGGGAGTCATTTTCACCTGAGGCAATCATTCAGGCATTTGACAATATGTGACCAGATGCTTCTAATACACGGACTTTTTTTTTTAAATAATAGCAAGATTTTAAGAGTAGAAATGAGCAAATATAATGTCTAAAAAGTCCTGAAAACATTATAATCATCAAAAGCTACTATGAAAAACAAATCCCTACCCAACAACCCAAGAATATTTTTTTGTACTTATGTAATCAAAGTTTTCTAGTTGTAAGACTATAGCATGTTTTTTTTTTCTGGGACTGTAACTAGAAAAGCCAATAAAGTGCATACTTCACTGAGGAAATACTAAGTCAAGTCTAATTCTCATATGAACAGATATCATAATATCATAATGCTTTTCCCATTTTTCAAAACTTGAAAATTCTGACACAGTAAGACAGATAAAAACTTATCTAATAAACAATGATCTAAATAATAATATGGAAATAATATCAAAAGCCTCTTAAAATGACCTGTTTTAATTTATTTAAAAAAACCTTAAATACCATGCAATACTTAAGTACTATAAAAATAAAATGAACGCTCAATGATAAGATGTAAATAATTAAGTGGAATTTGAAAAACCGTCAATTTCAGTTCATGGAAAGAATAATCAAATGATAATTAAAAGTTTCAAAACCATTTCTAAAAATCAGAATTTCACTTTTAAGTAAAAAGAATTACCTAACTCATTTTTCCCCTATGAGTACCTATATACTCCCTATGACCTAGTATTTTCAGTACTGTTGGCAATTAAAGGCAAGAAAACCTGAAAATCATTTATATACTTTAAAAAATTTATCTTTAGTCAAAAGAGCTGCTTGTAATGAAAGAGACATGTATAGCCATCTTCTTTTTCAAAAAATATAGAGAGAGCATAGCATTCAAATGCTTATACTTTTAGCGTAAGATTTAACAAATATTTAAGTATCTGCTGTGCGCCATGGACCAGATGCTGAGAACAAAAATCAAACGAGGATACCCAATGGAAGGTCTATACATTAATGCATTAAGAGGGTATACAGGGACAGAAAAACAATTAATTAACCAAGCTAGGGGAAGTTTTGTTAAAAACTATGTATAATTTATTCAAGTACATGAAAGAATTTTTTTTTAAGATTATTTGAAAAGCAGAGTACACACACAAAGAGAGAATCTTCCATCTGCTGGTTCACTCCCCAAATGGCCACAACTGCCAGAGCTGGACCAGGCCAAAACCAGGAGCTTCCTCTGGGTCTCCCAGGTGTGTGCCAGGGACACAAGCACAAGAGCCATCTTACACTATTCTCCAGGTGCATCTGCAGGGAGCTGAATGGGAAGCAGAGCAGTCAGGAGCCAAACCAGTACCCATGTTGCCAGCAGTGGCTTAACTCACTATGCCACAATGCTGCCAGCCCCAACATAACTCAATTTTATAACCACCACCCCCAGGTACTATAAAGTTTGGTTGGCAAATCTGGGATTCAGATTCACCAGTATATTCTAAACACCTGTATCAGGGTCAGGGAAAGTGAACTAATTTGTCACATGAAGGTATAAATTGCTACTCAACTGTGGCTGACTTCCCAATGGGGAAGAGTTCAAATGCTGCCAACTGATAACAAGAGTAACCCAGATTTTTACCTGTCATCTTCCTATTTTGAAATGCTAAGCCAATTAAGCAAATACTCTTTGAATCACACTATATTCTCTGAGCCAGAAGGTGTGCCAGTAGCCTACTCTTTAGGTAACTGCTTTGACTACTTCTTCAAGGTCTGAAAGAAATCAAAATAATTTGGGCATTTAATGAACTCAGACTCCACACAGAAATAAATCCATTCATTAATAACCACAGACTATCCTGGATAATACTGTCTATCCAGGGAAAAACTTCTTTGATGGATTAAAAAAAATGGGAAGAGAAGCTTTGTGTGATCACCTGATTTCATTCTCCTGGGACAAGTTAATGACCTAGAGGGCAACCCCAGCCTGGATGATCACACACTTTACTGGGGGCCTGGATTGAAGTGTCAGCTCTGCACCCAATTCTAGCTTCATGCTAATGCAGACTCGAGAGCACAGCAGATGATGATTCAAGTACTTGGGGGATCTCTGCCACTCCCACAAGAAACTTGTTACAGCCGGGGCCATGGCTGGCATTTGGGGAAGTGTACCGACAAAGATAAGCTCTCTGCCTCGTCAATAGATTAACCTTAAATATTGTAATCCTTGGGTTGGTGTGGTGGCACATCCGAATAATCTCCTGCCTGTGGCACTGGCATCCCATATGGGCATCAGTTCAGTTCTCAATGATATCACTTCTGAACCAACTTCCTTCTAATGGCCTAGAAAGCCTCCAGCCCCTGCACCTGGGGAAGACCTGCAGATTTCTGGGAGTGAGCCAATGGATGGAAGATCTCTGTGTCTCTCCCACTGGTTCTCTAACTCAGTTAAAAATAAACACACACTCCTAAAAAAATTGTAATCCTCTAAATTTAATTATCTCATGTTTTTGAAAAAATATTTCCAGTGATAGTAAGAATCACATCCTCATAATCTGCTTAATCAATTACTAGTGCTTCCTGATCTAGCAGGCTTTACCCCCAAGAACTAACCTAAAGGCACCGCACAATGGCTCCATCAACTAATACTCACTTTTCAAGCACCAGAATCCTGCACGGGTGCCAGTTTGTGTCCTGGCTGCTCCACCTCCCATCCCTACTTGTGGCCTTGGAAAGCAGTAGCAGATGGCTGAAAGCCTTGGGACCCTGCACCCATGTGGAAGACCAGGAAAAGGTTCCTGGCTCTTGGTTACAGACTGGCTCAGCTCTAGCCATTGTGGTCACTTGGGGAGTCCACCAGCAGCCAGAAGATTTTTTTGTCTCTCCTCTCTGTAAATCTGCCTTTCCAATAACAACACATAAATCACACACACACACACACACACACACACACACAAAGAAAAAGCTAACCCAAATCTTGACTACCCAGCTTGATGCCACTGTCAGTTGTCCTTTCCTCAGCGACCATTATCCCCAGGAAAAAGTAAATGTTCAGAGAATGTATAAACAGAAATAATGAATCAAAGGTAGTTACTATGTTAGAAGTATTTTAAAATGCATTTTTAAATTCTTAGTTGACACAAAGTAAAACTGCCCATATTTCTGTGGTATACGTGGCACTGTGTAATAATCCATTTCTTCCAAGCAGGTCTACAGAGGGTTAGAAAGCATCACTCACTATTCATAGTGTTGGCTAGCATGAGAAAATGGAACCCTCGTGCATTAACTGGAAGGAATATGAAATGATAAAGTTACTATGAAAAAAGAGTTTGGTGATTTGTGCTCAAAAGCCTAGTGTGATGGCTCAATGTCTAAATTCTCATCTTGCAAATGCCAGCATCCCTATTGGCGCTGGTTCACGTTCTGGTTGTTCCATTTCCCATCCAGTTCCCTGCTTGTGGCCTAGGAAAGCAGTGGAGGATGGTCCAAAGGATTGGGAGTCTATATCTGCCTGGGAGACCAGGAAGAAGCTCCTGGCTTCAGAAGGCTCAGCTCTGGCAGCTGTGGCCATTGGGGAGTGAACCAGCAGAAGGAAGAGCTTTTTCTTTGTTTCTTCTTCTCTCTATAAATCTGATATACCTTTCCAATAAAAACAAACAAATCTTTCTAAAAAATTTGTTTGTTTGTTTGTTTGTTTATGGGAAACTTAGATATACAGAGGAGGAGAGACAGAGAGGAAGATCTTCCGTCCGATGATTCACTCCCCAAGTGGCTACAACGGCTGGAACCTAGCCAATCCGAAGCCAGGAGCAAGGAGTTTCTTCCAGGTATCCAGGTGGGTGCAGGGTCAGTCCCAAAGCTCTAGGCTGTCCTCGACTGCTTTCCCAAGCCACAAGCAGAGAGTTGGATGGGAAGTGGAGCTGCCAGGATTAGAATCAGCACCTGTATGGAATCCAAGCACTTTTAAGGTAGGGACTTCAGCCACTAGGCTACCGTGCAGTAGTATCACGCAGTGGCACTAGGCTACCAAAAACAAATAAATCTTTTTTTAAAAAGTTTAATATACAATTGTCATATTATCCAGCAATTCCATTCCTGGATATATATCCATATGAAATGAGAACATACACTCAACTACCTGTATACCAATGTTCACAGAAGGCTTACTTATAATAGTAAAAACATTGAAACAATCCACGTATCTTTAAAAACACTGAGTTGGGGCAGCAGAGTGGTGCAGTGCATTAAGGTACCATTGGTGACACGAACATCCCCTACTGGAGTGCCCACTGAAGTCTTGACTACTCTTTTGATCCAGTTTTCTACTGATACAATTGGAAAGGCAATGGAAGATGGCCCAAATACCTGGGTTCCTGCCTCCCATGTGGGAAAATAAGAAAGAATTCCTGGCTTCTGGCTTCGCTATGGCCCAGCCCCATCTATTTTGGCAATTTGGGGAGTGAGCCAGTGAAACTAAGTAAGATCTGTCTCTCTCTCTTCTCTCTCTCTGTTGCTCTACCTTCCAAATAAATAAATAACAAATACTTTTAACAAAGTACACTGTGCTAAGAGAAACAAAATGTAAAATGAAATTCTTATTTCACTTCTATGAAATACCCAGAATAGGCAAACTCATAGAGACAGATTTTAACAAAGTACACTGTGCTAAGAGAAACAAAATGTAAAATGAAATTCTTATTTCACTTCTATGAAATACCCAGAATAGGCAAACTCATAGAGAGACAGAAAGTAGACTAGAAGTTACAAGGGACTATGGGCAGGAGAGAATGGTGACTTATTGCTTAACAAGAATGGAATTTCTGTTTGGGACAATGAAAACCTTTTGAAAACACACAGTGATAATCCTTGCACACACTGAATAGACTGAATGCCACCGAAGTACACATTTAACATGGGTAAATTTTGTCATGTGCAGTTTACCATCAAAAAACACGAGTAGTTCAGTGCTCTGTTTTGAGGTATCTACAGTGACAGTACATATCAATACTGCATAATGCTTCTTACATCAGACTGTTTTTCTCACCCCTTTTAAATGCCTCTCATTTGGTGAGGATATACTATTTCTGACAGAAACATGATGCGTGCCCTGGACTCTAGTCCAAGTAAACATATCATGTAAAAAAAGTGTTTATTTAAATGTCAAGTGAGTTGAATGCATTCCAATAACAATAAAACAAGATCAGAGTGCATTTACTACGGATTAGATGACAGTGATCCAAGGTCCCAAGATGCCCTTGCGTGTAGCAGGACAATTTTCTGATTTACTTACACCAAGAGCTAATTTCTCTTCATTTCTTCTCCAGTATTGTTTTAAAATATTTTTAAAAGGCTTATTTATTTTTATTTGAAAGGCAGAATTACACAGAGAAGGAGAAACAGAAACAGAGGTCTTCCATTCACCCGATTCACTCGTCAAATGACTACAATGGCCAGAGCCAGGCAGCGAAGCTGCCATGCGGGTGTAAGGGTCCAGGACTTGGATCATCCTCTGCTGCTTTCCCAGGCCATAAGTAAGGAGTCAGATAGAAAATGGGGCGACCAGGACACCAACTGGCGACTAAATCAGATGAAGGATTACCACGGTATGCCATAGCGCCACTCCCCTCCAATACTCTTAGTAATAATTTTGCTGCCACTCCTCACACTTTTGGCTTAACAACAGGCTTGTTTTAGATCATTGTATCTCATCCCCAGTGGTTAATGGCATGACGTAGGAAGGAGGGAAGAACAGAAAAATTTAAAAGGGACAGGTCTAAAACATTTTTTTAGCTGAAATGTTGCAAAATTTTATAAAATTTTGTAACATGACTTGGTTATTTTTAGTAAGCATGAGGTTTAATTCCCTTGAGATTATCTCTGAAAATTAAGCAAAATAAGAACTGTGTAAATACAGATTTGGTTTATAATTCAAACTCAAGAAAAGATGTATTTTTGTCCTAGGCAGGATTTCTACCTTGGGGAGAAAAAGAAGCAACAATCTTTTTTTGTAAATGAATTTTTCTTGTTGACATTCCATTCAAAGGGTTACAGTATAATTTCTGCTCCCTCACAAAGGTGGAAATAGCGCCCAATGCAGTAGTCTAGTGGATAAAGTCCTTGCCTTGCACACACCAGGTTCCCATATTGGCACCAGTTCATATCCCAACTGCTTCACTTCCCATTCAGCTCCTTGCTTGTGGTCTGGGAAAGCAATTGAGGACAGCCCAGGGCCTTGGGACCCTGCGTGCTGGTGGGAGAGCCAGCAGAAGCTCCTGGCTTCAGATCAGCTCAGCTCTAACTATTGGGACCGCTTGGCAAGTGAACCAGTGGGTAGAAGATCTTTTTCTCTGTATCTCCTTCTCTCTGTTTGTTTTATCTCCTTCTCTCTGTATATCTGCCTTTCCAATAAAAATAAATATTTTTAAAAGGGAAGGTGGAAATAGCATGAGAAACGGAAAATTTCCTGATTTTAAATTCCAGCAAGGAATGTAGGTGTTCAGGACACACTAGCCAAAAATTTGGCACTTAGTCACTTGAGAAGAGAAGAAGAAACCTCTCTCATATTTCCCCCACCCTGAAGCAAGTCATAAAACTCAGGAAGTATTTTTTTTTAACCTTCTCTGAATGCAGGTCTTAAGACCCTCATTTGAGAGACACTTTCCTATACCTGAGGAAAGTCACAAGGGATGTAAGACAAGAATCTGGACAAAAACATCCTGCCAAGTTCCTCCCAGTTTATTAGCATCAGTTCATACTCTCTGACCAATTATACCTTAGCTTTGGTTTGAACTGGTTTGTTCCTGGAACCCCTTTCCTGCTCAAGGATTTGTGTATTGGAAACTGTTTTCAGAATGGTTACGTGCAACCTTGGAGAGGCTGCCATCAGACACCCCAAAACTGGCTGCAGGAGTTGTTACAAAACTTATGTCTAGGCTCATTCACCTGACACATAGCAAATTTGTAACTGGCACGGAGTGGTGAAAATTCCTGAAAAACATTTCAAGTCTAACACCAGGACAGTAGCCATAGGGGTGAAATCTGATTTTCAAGGCCTGTTGAGCTATTACAAAAGCTCTCAGTACACAGACTAGCACTGAGGTGTTAACTGTAACTATGCTCTAACTACAGGGACAATTATGTCACTCCCTCAACTCCATGAGTCTCTTTACAGAGGAATTTAATGCTAAGAAAGAGATAAGAGATCTGATAAAATCTTTATCAAAGGCTACTAGGAATGGGATTCCTTGAACTGTGTGGGTCACTGAGGGCATGGCCCTCTGAAAAAATGAATGTAGCTCTTAAGGGCCCTTGAGTTAGTTCTCAAGAGAGACTTGTTATAAGGCCATTTCCTGTCTTGTGTTCGCACATCTGCAACGCAGAACAGAGGTTACTGCTATGCTCTCGGACCCCCACGACTGTAAGCTAAATAATCTTGTTACCCAGCCTCAAGTTTTTTGACATAGTAATGGGAAACAGACTAAAACAATTTTCTCCACAACTATCTTCATCATCATCAACCCTAGTATTAAAAAGGAAAAAAACATAGTTAACTATTTCTTCAGGTTACCATGTCCTTACTAAAGTTCCTGAGTTAGGTAAAACTAGTTTAGAAATAATCTGTGGGGAAGGTCCTTGGTTTAATAGTTTAGACAGTTTTGAACATCCATACCCTGTATCACAGTGCTTGGAGGTAAGTCCTAGCTTCCCTATCAACTCGTTTCCCACTGATGAGTAGTCTGGGGAGCAGCTTGTGCTACCTCAAGTAGCTGGGTTCCTGCCACCCCCTTGGAATATTCAGACTGAGTTCCTGGCTTCACCCTGACCAAGTCCTAATTATTCTGGCATTTGGAGAGTGAATCAATGGATGGGAAAACTTTCTCACTCGGACATTCAGAGAAATAAAATTTTAAAATTTAAATACAACATGTATTCTCTGGTATGTGAAGTTTATATATATTTTTGATGCCTTATTTATAAATGTTGTCTAACTGGACTATACTCCTCATATAACAACATTTTCTCCTTTCCTCATTTACGATCTTTGGTCTTTGTCAAAGATCATAAATGTGATAGTAATATCATTTTATATCTATAATATATATTTATATAAAATATAAATATAATATATATATATATATCCAACCTGGCTTTCAAATAAAACAGTACATATGTTTACACATGAAGCAAATGTGGCACAATGTTAAAAACAAATTTGTATTTTTGTCTTGCTCACCTTTTTTTGGGTTCTTTACCATGAACCAAAGAAGCAAAAATCTCTCTTCTCCTACATTATAAAACTCATTTCATCTCTTATCTGTAAATGTTGTTACTAACCCCTACCTTAGCTAATCATTGTGAACATTAAAATGTATACTGCATATGTGCATTCTTAATAAATTCCCCTTATTGTCGTGAAAACAGTTGAGAGAAATGAAAGGGACTAGCATGAGTCATGGCATGATTAGTTCTGAAATACTAACAACAGAGCTTCCTGTCAGATTCACTGAAATGGCTCAGAAGCTCAATGTTCTGGAAAAAACAAACAAAAAACCTGGAATGCATCTCCTTCTGTATCTCTGAGCCTAGGATTTGTAAGAGGATAAAACTGACTCTCAAATGAAAACAGAATTCAAGATGAATTTCCAAATGATCCATGTTAGAAATATTTCATAGTTGTAAGCCAAGAGGCACTAAGTACTTGAGAAGGGCTTCAGTAAATACCAACATCCTCTACCTGCAAACCGAGTTTCAATGTTAACCGTACAGGACTTACTACAAAATGCACTATTTCTTTCCACCTAAAGGAATTCTTATTATTTCAAATAACCAAATAACTCCCTTTATACATGACAGAGGAGCATCGATGATGCCAATATAATATAGAGACATTACTTAAGTAAGGACCTATTCTCCAAACTATTTCCTTTAGTATGACACTGCTGAGAAACAACCTTTCATAGAAATACTGTTTTATTTTCATGGAAACATTGTCACTGAAAGCTATTTTTAAAAGAAACAGCTTTCTGTCAAGTTCATGATCATCTGCAACAATTTTAAAAATTCAAACAGGAGTGTTTAATTAACCCCATGGTTATCTGCCTAGCATTCCAAGGTTTTCCATGGAACAGAGGGTATAAATATCAGTCATAAGGTTATTTTTGTCCCTCTTCAGTTTTTCCCTTACAACTCAAATTCAGTAGGCAAAACATGTTAATTTGACTCATCATATCCATATTGTTATATACAATGGCAATACGTTACATTCATTATTTCACTTATACCTTTTAACAATGGTTTGTCTCTACCATACCTCTGTCATACTCTGAGGGTTTTTTTTCCCTCTTCCAATCATACAGCTTTTAAGGGAAGGACCTAACCTCAAGAGCATACAGAACTCACGCTAAACAAAACAGGTTTGTTCTGGCTTTTTAAAAATCCCTTCTTACATCCAGATTACTCTCCTTTAACAGCTGGGCTAGCATTTTGGTTCTTAAGGAAATCACATTTTTCAGATTAGCACCCTGTCAGATGGTGATCTGAAATCATGAGATGATATTAAGTACTTTAAGCCACTCATTTACTCAAAAAACAATTTCTGATTCAAAACCTCAGACACAGGTTTGTGGATATAATAATGTTGAACTAAATAACAGAACACAGATAGCCTTTGGTTTCAATTAGCCTGGGATCAAAAATATTCAGGGGAAACATGTCACATTCTTGCTGACATGGATTATATAGTTACATATACAGTGATTACATTTATAGACTTTTCCCCCTGTCATTATTCCCTGATAAGGTATAGCAAGCATTTATATTGTATTAGGCATTATAAGTACTTTATACTTGACTAAGTATATGGCAGGGTGTAGAAAGGTTATACACAAATACTATAAACCATTTTACATAAGAAAACCTGCAGATTTTGGTATCCCAAATTCAATACTATGTAGATATTGAGGTACTAAGAATAACAGAAACCATGGAACGACTTACACCTGTCTGCCACTTGAAAAAGGAACATACACTTAAATAGTTTGGAGAATTATGTTTTGTGGTTTTACTCTGTTATTCACTATTAGTAACAACAAATTCAGTGATACAACATTATTGAGCAGTCCTCTATACAAATAATAATACAAAATTCACAAATAGTATAGACTGGTTCTTTTACTCTATGAAGAGGAAGTACTGGGTTAAAAATAATTCTCCAAGTTCAAAGACCTAATCTTATTTTGATTTAAAGATTTTTTTAAGCTTCTTTAGTTCTAAGGAATGTACTTACTAACTCAGCTCATATGTCTGTCACTCAAAAACATAAAACAGCTACAGGATTGCTCCCAGAAAAGGAAAACAAAGACAAACCTGGGGATCTAGAGAGAACCTACATTAGAACAGTGAACTAAAAGAGGAGAGCATGGGTGGCCGGTGGATGCAGTAATTAAAATACTGCTACGGAGGTCTACCTTCCATAGACAAGTGCATGGGTTCAAATCTAGCAATGATTCAATTCCAGCTACCTGCTAATATGCATCCTAGAAAGCAGCAGGTGATACTTTCAGATTTTTAAAGATTTCTTTATTTGGAAGTTAAAGTGACACTGAGAGAGATCTTTCATCCACTGATTCACTCCTTAAATGACCACAACATGTTGACAGGGCTGAGACCAGGATCCTTTAGCCATCAGCCAATCGGCTTCCCAAGTGTCTAAGTATGAATCAAGTAGCCAAGATGGAGACAGACATTCCCATATGGGATGCTGGCCTCCCAAGCTGCAGCATAACCCTCTGCACCACTATGCTCACTATGGCTCAAACATTCTGCCACCCATGCAGACACTCAGCTGACTTCTAGTCTCTTAGCCCAGCCCAGCCCAGCCCAGCCTCCAGGCCTGGTCCTAACGGGAACTGGCTGGTGTTGTAGCCCAACCCAAACTGTCCTGCACCACATTCTAGTTCTCACATTTGCCAGTGGGTGTATGAACTGGTCCAGCCTGGCCCGTGCTCAGACATGACCCACACGTATACAGGCGGGTACTGTAACCTGGCCTGATCTGGGTTGCTCCCAGCCTTGATTCTTGTGCACACCTGCAGGGAGTATCTCCTGACAGAGGAGTTCCCCAAGCTCCTCTATCAGGTCTCCTTCCAGTGGCAGATTTCACACACCTCTGTGGGTTCTTTGGCCTAGCCTGACTTGGCCCACCTTCTGTCTTGGCAGATACAGCAGCCTTGCCCAATCACCCCACAACCATCCCAGCTCTTACTGTTGGGTGCTACAGCCCAGCCATGCATGGCCCACCCTCAGACCCAGCTTTCACGTGGTTCAGCGAGTAATGAGACCTAGCCCTGCCCAGCCTGCCCCCATCCTTGAATTTTGTGCAAACCAGTAGATGTGATAGCCTAGCCTAGCCCAGCATGGCCCACACCCCATCCTGGCTCCTGCATGTGCCAGTTTGCTACAGTTTGGTCTAGCTCTACCTAGTCCGCTTTCCCAGAGCCAACACACACACCTGTGGACAAGTAAAGTGGTCCTATCTGGCCTGACCAACACCCAGCCAATTCACATGCTCACTATCAGGAGTTACAGCTCACCAGGGGAGTTTTCCGAGTTCCCTCACCAAGCTCACTCCCCAGGATCTCATGCATGTCAATGAATGTTAAGCCCTTACCTGGCACAGTCTGCGTTCCTCCCCGGCCCCACCACACCGCGCCCCCCTACCACACCCCGCCCCCCTGCATCAGGCATTGTGTCTGCTGGTGGATGTTACAATTTGGCCTGCCCCACACCCAATTTTAAGGTGTGCCTGTGGGTGCTGCAGCTTGGTCCAGCCCAGCCTATTTTCAACCCCATCCCCCATGAATGTTGGTGAGTTCCACAGTCATACCCAGCTTGACCTATCATCACTCCCAGACCTCAAGCAAACCAGCTGATATTGCAGTTCCACAGGGGTGATCCCACAAATCCCCCACAGAATCTGCTCCCAGACCCAGTTCTCCTGCATGCTGATTAGTGTCACGGCCCAGCCTGACATGGTACACCCCCTTCCCTGACACTCACTGGTGGGTACTACTGTCTAACCCTGCTAGGCAGCCCCCACAGCCATGGCTTTCATGTGCACCAGTAATGGTGGTTGATTTCAACAAGCCCAGCGTAGGTATCCCACGTGGGTAGGTATATTGGTTTGGCCCTGAAAGGTTCTCCAGGTTCTCGCCACCAAACCACCCAGTCTAAGCACCCTGATTTACCTGTAAATTCAGTAGCCTGGTTGGTGGGAATCCCCCAGAAGTCACTGCTCACCTGTCACATTCTCCCTCAGCAGTCCTTCCTCCCATATATCCCCAAATCCCCTTCCCTCAGCAGTCCACAGCACCCCCGTTCTCACAAACAGATCCCCAAGACCAATCCTCCAGGTGTGCTGTGCCACCCTGGGCATCTGCCTGCCTGTCAGGGCCCACACACCCTTCTGTGCAGGTCCCCAAACACTGTGCCAGCATGCCATCACGTGCCTCCCACATCTCTTACAAAAAAAGGCAACTAGGCGGGCACACTGGTATAGTTAACACACAAATTTGGCATTAACCAGGCCTAGAATGACTGACAGCTATTAGCTGCTTTTCTCCCAGTAGTGTTACACTTGCCTAGGTAAAAGACAACCTAGGCATTTGCCTGAAACTGGGGTTAAATAAATATATATTTAAGGGGCTGGCGGGGGGGGGGGTGTTACATGCTGATCTGCCTGTGACACCTACATCCCATATAAGTATCAATCATGTTCCAGCTGTTCCACTTCCCATCCAGCTCCCTGCTTGAGGTCTCGGAAAGCAGTAGAGGACAGCCCAAAGCCTTGGGACCCTGCACCCACATGGGACACCTGGAAGAAACTCCTGGCTCCGGATCAGCTCAGCTCTGGCCACTGTAGCCACTTGGGGAGTGAACCAGCGGACAGAAGATCTTTCCTCTCTGTCTCTCCTTCTCTCAGTAAATCTGACTTTCCAATAAAAATAAATAGTATTTTGAAAAAAAATGTTAATCTGTATTATTATAGGAATAGGTAGCTAAATATCAAAACTGGCATTCTTTATGCATCAGACTGCCATTTAATTCTTAGTCTGGAGTCAGTGTTTATGGTTTAGTAAACTAAGATTCTCATCTTTAGTAACGGCATCCCATTTAGGAATCAATTCTAGTCCCGGATTCTTCAATTCTGATCCAGCTCCCTGCTTATAGCCTAAGAAAGCAGTGAAAGATGGCTCAAGTCCTTAGGCCCTGGCACCTACATGGGAAACCTGGAAGAAGCTCCTGTTTCCCGGCTTCAGATCGACTCAGTTATGGCCTTTGCTGCCATTTGAGGAGTGAACCAGCAAATGGGATATCTGTTGTCTCTCCTCTCTGTAACTGCCTTTCAAACAAAAAAACAAACCATGGGCCCAGCACAATGGCGTAATAGCTAATTCTTGCCTTGTAAGCACTAGGATCCCATATGGGTGCCAGTTCATATCCTGGCTGTTCCACTTCCCATCCAGCTCCCTGCTTGTGACCTGGGAAAATAGAAGATGACCCGAAGCCTTAGGACTGTGCACCTGCCTGAGAGACCCAGAGGAAGCTCCAAGCTTTAAACCGCTCAGCCCTGGTCATTGCAGCCATTTACAGAGTGAACTAACAGACAGATATTTCTCTCTGTCTCTCCTTCTCTCTGTAAATCCACCTTCCTAAGAAAAATAAATACATCTTTAAAAACAAAACAAAACATGATAGCTCTTCGCTCAAAGAAGGTTTTCTGTAGCCACTTAAAAAAAAAAAAAAAGCAAGCTTCAGTCTAAGGTTTATTTATTTAACTTTAAAGTCAAGAGTTACAGAGAGGAGAGAGGTCCTTATCTGCTGGTTCACTCCCCAGATGGCTACAATGGCCAGAGTTGGGCTGGTGCAAAGCTGGGAACCAAGAGCTTCTTCTCCCACATAGGTGCAAGGGTCCAAGGCCTTGGACCATTCTCCACTGCTTTCCCAGGCCACTAGCAAGGAGCTGATCTGGAAGTAAAGCAGCTAGGACTCAAACTGGTGCCCATATGGGATGTTGACACCACAGGCAGGGAGAATCAGCCTGTTGTGTCACCATACCTGCCCCTGCAGCCATTTTCTAGAAGATCAAAATAAGAGTTGTTAGCCTTAAGCTCCTGTGCCACAATGCTGGTCCTATCAACTACAGCTTTGGCATCCCACATGAGTACCAATTTGAATACTGCCTACTACACTTCCAATCCAGCTTCCTGCTGAGGCACCTGGGAAAGCAAATAAACACGGCCCACCCAGCTGCTTCTGCTACTTGGGAAATGCAGCAGCACACAGAAGCTCTCTCTCTCTCTCTTTGCCACCCCCCTTCCTTTCAATAAATACAAAAATGTTTGAAATTGAACTGTTTTCTTAGATATAACCTCTACCTTTAAATTCTATTCTCTACTTTTTCCATGAGAAAGTTTCATATACTTGTACTTTCTAAACTTAAAAACCAGGGGAAAAATTTCACAAATTTAACATGCTGATTTCCTCAGAACAAATGTAAGATCATTTACAGTGTGGTGAGGTAGGTCACCAACCAATAACCACCTCTATCATCATCTGTTAATCAGAAAGTGGGCCCTTCTAGCAAATTTGCTTTGATTCTCCAGAACTGTGAGAAAAATATTTCTGCTGTTTATCAACCAACCGGTTAGTATAAGTATGTTGATAGAGCAGCCTGAACAGACTAAAATAGTATATGAAATCCTTTCAAGTGCATTTTATTGGGTTCTTATTCCCTTTTTCACCAAAAACAAATGCTTACTGCATGCATTCTCTATGTTACAAGAGTAGTATACAAACACAGAAACTATTTATTATGATAGCTCCTAAGTTTATTTTCCTTAATTTAAGCATTTTAAAACTAACTCAAATAAATACACATACTATTTTATTCTATTCTGCAACTTTCTCTAAATTTTTGCTCAATTCCATACTGGCCAAGTTGCCTCAAAACATCTCTTCCCACAACTGGCCCTACAATTCATGTCTGCATATGTACAATTCCCTTCCCTTTAGTAGTACCTCTCACATCCTTCCATGATGCTAGCTACTAGATTAACAGTACTAGATAACCATTACATTTAACCAACAACTTCTGTAACAAACTGTAATTTCTGTAAATAACAGACAAGATCAACAATACTCGAGATTTGAGTATATACACACATATCTACATGTATACACATATATGTTATAATTTATATACATACACAATAAAATTATTGACACTAATAGCTGGCCCTTTGATAGGGGTTAAGAATCAGTAAAAATTGTTAAATTTCTACTTAGAATGATGACGAAAATAGAAATTACCAACATCAGAAATGAAAAAGAGGACACTGCTACAAATCCTGCAGATGTCACAAGAATATTTTAGGGGCTTGTGTTGTGGCTTAATAGGCTGGCTGCAGTCTGCAACAGTAGCATTCCGTATTGGAGCACCAGTTTGAGTCCTGTCTGCTTCATTTGCAACACTGCTCTCCCTATTAATATGCCTGAGAAAGCAGTGGAAGAAAGGTCGAAAGTTTATGCCCTTGCCAACCCTGAGTGAGACCCAGATGGAGTTAGGGATCCTGGATTTAGCCTGGACCAGCTCCAGCCATTGTAGCCACATGGAGTGAACCAGCAGATGGAATACTGATCAACCAGGTTTTTTCTCCCTTTTTTAAAAGATTTATTTATTTTTATTGGAAAATCAGATTTATAGGGAGAAGGAGGTACAGAAAGAAAGATCTTCCATCCACGAGTTCACTCTTCAAGGGGCTGCAACGACCAGAGCTGAGCCTATCCAAAGTCAGGATCCAGGAGCTTCTTCCAGGTCTCCCACATGTGGGTGTAGGGTCCCAAGGCTTTGGCCCACGCTTGACTGCTTTCCCAGGGCACAAGCAGGAAGCTGATGGGAAGCAGGGCTACTGGGACAAGAATTGGCACCCATATGGGATCCTGAAGCATGCAAGACGAGGACTTTAACTGCTAAACTACTATTCTGGGCCTTACATTCCGAGCTTACACTTTTAAACTATATCTCACTAGGGGGCCAGCATAGTGGTGTAGAATACTAATCCTTTGCCTGTGGTGCCACTATCCTACATGGATAAAACAAACCCCCACCCACCACCCACCCCCCCACCCCGGCTGCTCCACTTCCAATCCAGCTCTCTGTGATGGCCTGGGAAAGCAGTGGAGACAATAGCTGTAGGCTTTGAACCCTGTACGCACATGAAATAGCCAGAAGGAACTCCTGGCTCCCAGCTTTAGACCAGACCTGCTCTGACCATTATAACCATTTTGGGAGTGAACTAGCCAATAGAAGATCTCTTTCTCTCTGTCTTTCCCTCTCCCTCTATGACTTTTGAAAAAATAAATCTTTAAAATAAGTAAATTGTATCTCACTATAAACTATCATTATTCAGAATAACAATTCAAACATTTTATACCTATATACATACACAATCAGGTTTGAATCTTGGTTCACCAGTTTCATAGCAAAACTGGACAAACTGTTCAATAGCTCAGCATAATTTGTAAAATACAGATAAGATAATAATATTGTCCCCAGGGCCAACACAGTGGCTTACAAGTTAATTCTCCCTGCCTGTAGTACCAGCATCCCATAAGGATGCTTGTTTGAGTCCTGGCTACTCTACTTTCAATCCAGCTTCCTGCCTATGACCTGGGAAAGCAGCATAGCATGGCTCAAGCCCTTGGGCCCCTGCACCCATGTGGGAGACCCAGATCAACTCAGATCAGCCTAGCTATGGCCATTGTGGCCACTTGGAGAATGACCCAATGAATGGAAGATCTCTGCCTCTCCTTCTCTCTCTATAATTCTGTCTTTCAGATAAAAATGTATAAATCTATAAAAGTGTCCCCCTCACAGGGATTCTACAAATACTAAATAATAGATGTGAAAGAGAAAATATACACACTACAGAAGATCACCTATGTAAAGCACTCATAGGAGAGCCTGTCATATAATAGGCACTTAATAAATATTAATAGTTTCTATTATACACAATATACATGAAGTATGTCAGCATCTGGAGTCGCAGAAAGCATTAATTTTCAAGTAGGATTAGCAAAAAAGCAAACAAAAATCATAAGATACAATTTAAAAAGTTCAGTGATATTTTCCAACAAATCAGTTAATTTATTTTTATTATTCTGATTATTTCAATGCTCAGTAACAATATGCACCAAATATATTAAAGATTCTCAATAAATTGAAGTGAATTATTTCTGTACCTTGAGATGTCTTAATAGGCAAAGAAAAAAAAGGTTATGAACTTGACTATAATTATTTGTTTCTGCTTTGAATGTCTTATAATTAAAAATTACACTTTCATTTAATTTCTAGATTGCTGACATTCTTGAAAAAAGAGTATAGGATTTTTCTCCCCATCTTGAACAGCACTTTTCTCCCCATCTTGAACAGCACTTTTCTCCCCATCTTCAACATTGAGAAAGTACAGTGCTTTCACATATTGCCAGTAAATATGAAACGAATCAAAATGCTGTAAAAACAAATTACAGCAATAGGACCCAGTGCTGTAGCCTGGAGGCTACAGTCCTCGCCTTGAATGTGCCCGGGGATCCCATATGGGCACCAGTTCTAATCCCAGCAGCTATACTTCCCATTCAGCTCCCTGCTTGTGGCCTGGGAAAGCATCCTGGATGGCCCAAAGACTTAGGACCCTGCACCTGCGTGGGAGACCTGTAAGAAGCTCCTGGCTCCTAGCTTTGAATTGGCTCAATGCCAGCCATTGTGATTGCTTGGGGAATGAATCAATGGATGGAAGATCTTCCTCTCTGTCTCTCCTCCTGTGTATCTGACTTTACAATAAAAATAACAATTTTTAAAAAAAAAATAACAAATTTACAGCAACAGAAAAATAAATGACAGAATATGTACGGTAAAGAAAAATTAAAGTCAAGAGTTGTCTATGTATATTTCAATTAAATTAGTAAAATACTGCAGCCACAACTACTTGCATGGCTCTGTTTCTTCACAGTTACATCACTCCTTTTAATTCACAGCCTAACTTGAACATCAAATTGAAATCCAGCTGGAGATGAAAGCTGTTTTTCTATCACTGTTACATAAGTGGTTTCTGAGGATAGGTGCATTTATACATTTTAAGATGTATATCTAACAACAAAATATTTTAGAAATAATTTCCCAAAGTTTTTTTTCTGGGTGTCAGTTAAACCCACTTGTGTGAAAACACATGAACATGTACTCGACTTGATCTCTCATCCCTGCTGGGTTTTGTTGTTGTTGTTGCTTTTGGTTTTGTTTTGGGTTTTTTAAAAAATTTTACTTGAAAGAGTTATAGAGAGGCCTCACATCCACATATTCACTCCCCAAATGTTTGCAACAGCCCAAGCTGGGCTTATCTGAAGCTGGAGCCAAGAGCTTCTTCCGGGTCTCCCACATGGGCATAGGGACCCCAAAGCCTTGGCCATCCTTAATTGCCTTCCCAGGCCATTAGCAGGGAGCTGAACTGGAAGTGGAGCATCCTGGACACAAACTGGTGCCAATATGGATGCCAACTCAGCAGGCAAATGATTAGCTTGCGAAGCCACCACGCTGGTCTCTCATTCCTGCTATTTCTTAAACTAAATGACATCTGCACCAGACTGCAAATATTTCACTTGAATCTAAAGAGCTGCTGTAACTATTGACTGATTTTTTAATCAATTAAGACAGAAAAGGATAAATAGCACAGTACTAGTGGTTATGGGGCTATATAATACTGAACAAAGCTTAACAACTCTAATTTTTAAAAAGTCTTAACTAACCGTTATGTATTCAATTATTTTAATTTCCATGTGCTAAAATTAATGTATTAAAATATTTTTTTAAAGATTTATTTTATTTTTATTACAAAGTCAGATATACTGAGAGGAGGAGAGATAGAGAGGAAGTGGAGCTGCCGGGATTAGAACCAGCAGCCATATGGGATCAAGGCAAGGACCTTAGCCACTAGGCCACGCTGCCAAGCCCAATGTATTAAAATATTTAAATGATAAAAATTTACCTTGCGGCAGAGTAAGAAATAGAAAATATAAACCTGAAGAACAGTTTAATAGGGAAAAGTTCAAAAATGTTCAAATAATATAAAATGTATAATTTAATGTATAATTTTACTATATTGTTTCTTATAAGAATCTCTAAAATAATTTATTGGCACTTGTTTCCCACCTATCTGTACAAATCCATGGCCAAATCTTAAAGATTTCTGGTGATTTTAATGTCCATAAATCTCAATGAAAGCAGCTTGGTTGGACCCGGCAGCGTGGCCTAGTGGCTAAAGTCCTCGCCCTGAATGCCCCGGGATCCCATATGGGCGCCGGTTCTAATCCAGACAGCTCCACTTCCCATCCAGCTCCCTGCTTGTGGCCTGGGAAAGCAGTTGAGGACGGCCCAATGCATTGGGACCCTGCACCCGCGTGAGAGACCAAGAAGAGGTTCCAGGTTCCCGGCATCAGATCGGCGTGCATTGGCCCGTTGCGGCTCACTAGGGGAGTGAATCATCAGATGGAAGATCTTCCTCTCTGTCTCTCCTCTTCTGTGTATATCTGGCTGTAATAAAATGAATAAATCTTTAAAAAAATAAAAAAAAAAAAAGAAAGCAGCTTGGTTGTCAAATAGATCACTAAGTCAGCAGATGTTTACAGAAATGCCTGCTGTGGGCCCAAAGACCCAAAGCAGCAGTTCTTAAAAATCAGAAATTGTTACTTACCAGCAAGAGTGTAATCCATATCAAAACCAAAACACTTTATCTTTTCCATGGCTAAACTTCGATTCACAAACACCCTATGGAAAAATAAACAGTGATATTGTAATTAATATTGAAAAAGAAATTCTGAGGTTTAATAAAATCATTTAGATTTCTTCCCAGATCTCATTTATGCATTCTTCCAATTGTTTATTTTATTGCAGATATTCAACGTACAACATGATGTGTTGATACACTTAATGTCACAATGAAGCGACTAACTAGAGCCAAGCAAATTAACACATTCATCAAGCCATTTAGTTACTCTTCATTACAAGTATCAAAAATCTGGGATCAGTACAATGGATCAACTGGTCTAATTCTCCCCCTGTACACGCCAGTGGAATCCAATATGGGTGGCTGTTCTGCTTGTGGCCTGGGAAAAGCAGTGGAGCATGGCCCAAAGCCTTGGGACCTTGCACCTGCAGCCACTGCAGTCATTTAGGGAGTGAACCAGCAGATGCAAGATCTTTGTCTCTCCTTCTCTGTAAAAAAGACTCTCCAATAAAAATTAATAAATCTTCTTAAAAAAAAAAAAAAAAGGAGGGGAGTACCAAAAAATCCACTCTCCTCTCTTGGCAAATTATCACTACGTAACATTATCAACTACTTATCTTCTCACTTATGTTAGACTTCTTATCTTACATAATCACAACTCTATCCTCTGATCATCTTTCTATCCTGTCCACTACCAGGTTTTACTGATTTTATGCATTCAATTCTTTTTCAGATTCCACATATAAGTGAGACCATGAAATATTTTCCTGTCTCTGACATTTCACTCAGCAGAATATCCTCCAGATTCATCCATGTTGTTCAACTGGTAGGATCAATAGTATTTATGTATGTACAACTCTTCGCCCATGTTTTCAGACATTTTGGTAGTTTCCTCATTTTGGCTATTGTGAAAAGTGCTAAATAAACATGAAGTACAGACAGATACCTTTATAAGTTGATAATTTCATCTCTTTTGGGTACATATGCAGAGGAGAGATGGCTAAGCCATAGAGTAGCTACCTTCACTTTCTTTAGAACCTTTGTTAGGCCACACTAATTGACATCCCACCAGCAGTGTTCCAATGTGTCAATGCTTACTCCTTTCGTTTAAGGAGAGAACAAAAAGGCCATTGTAACAGATTGGTATTTTCTTGTGCTATGGACTTCCATTCCCCTGATTAGTTAGGTAGAGCACCTTCGCATATTCCTTGTCAGCCACACACATATCTTCTTTGAAGAAATATCTATTCAGGGGCCCGGTAGCGTGGCCTAGCGGCTAAAGTTCTCGCCTTGAATGCTCCGGGATCCCATATGGGCGTCGGTTCTAGTTCCGGCAGCTCCACTTCCCATCCAGCTCCCTGCTTGTGGCCTGGGAAAGCAATCGAGGACGGCCCAATGCATTGGGATCCTGCACCCGCGTGGGAGACCTGGAAGAGGTTCCTGGTTCCTGGCTTCGGATCAGCGCAGCACCGGCCATTGCACTCACTTGGGGAGTGAATCACTGGATGGAAGATCTTCCTCTCTGTCTCTCCTCCTCTGTGTATATCTGACTTTGTAATAAAAATAAATAAATCTTAAAAAAAAAAAAGAAATATTTATTCAGGCCCTTTGCTTTGGAATTTATTATTATTATTATAGTGAGTTGCTGAGTTCCTTATATACTTTCGATATTAACTCCTATTAACTCCTAATCAGATACATAGTTCACAAATATTCATTCCCAAGGCACAGGTTATCTCTTCATCTTGACTACTTCCTTTGCTGCATAAGCACCTTTTAGTTTGAGTTAGTCCTGTTTATATATTTTTTGCTTTTTGCCCACACTTCTGATGTCTGAATAAAAAGAAAAAACTCGTTAAAATTCCAGATCTTCTCACTTACATATCAATTAAAATTCATAAGAGAAATTGTTCAAGACCTTCTTATATCACAAGTGTATTATATGAAAACACACAGATCTGCTTATTGTGTCCTGGCATTAACAATATCATCATGTATCCAAGATTTCAGGGAAGAAGCATACTTTCTGAAAATCTGACTTATTTTTGATATTTTATAATTCATTCACATTTTCATTTGTAGTTTATTTAAAGTCTACTCAGGAGTTACAGCATGCTTACTGTATGCCAATAGTAGGATATAGCATTAAACAAAGATTATTCTTTCTTATATTATTACACCTTCACTTACTATCTTTGGTGAACTCAGCCTTCCAGGAGACAGATTTGTAATAAACAAACAAATAGAAGGTAAGCACCATGGCATAGTAGGTTAAGTTTCTGCCTGTGGCATAGGCAGCCCATATGGAATGTTCCAGTTGTAATCCAGTTCTCTGCTAATGTTCCTGAGAAAGCAGGAGACTCAGATGGAGTTGTGGACTCCTGGCTTTGGCCTGGCTCAGCTCAGCTCCAGCCACTGTGGCCTTCTGGGAAGTGATCAAGACTTCCCAGAATGAGAAGACTTCTCATTCTCTAATGTCTCTTTCTGTCAGTCTGCCATTCATTGGTTCACCTCCCGTGTAAAAGCCTGCAACAGCCAATGCAGAGCCAGAATGAGGCCAGAAGCCTGGAATTCAATATGAGGTCTCCCAGCTGTATGACAGTGACCCAAGTACTTGGGTGCATTAGCAGAAGCAGAAGAGCCAGGCCCTGACTCAGGGATTCAGATATGAGGTGCAGAACTCCCAAGCTGACTCTGGGCAGTAACTTAAAATTTTAAAAAAGAACCTCTTTACTAACCCACATACATACTATTTTATTTATTTTTTTAAAGATTTATTTTTATTACAAAGTCAGATATACACAGAGGAGGAGAGACAGAGAGGAAGATCTTCCATCCAATGATTCACTCCCCAAGTGAGCCGCAACGGCCGGTGCTGCACCGATCCGAAGCCAGGAGCCAGGAACCTCTTCCAGGTCTCCCACGCGGGTACAGGGTCCCAAAGCTTTCGACTGCTTTCCCAGGCCACAAGCAGGGAGCTGGATGGGAAGTGGAGCTGCCGGAACTAGAACCGGCGCCCATATGGGATCCCGGAGCATTCAAGGCGAGGACTTTAGCCGCTAGGCCACGCTACCGGGCCCTATACTATTTTAAATGTTAGAACTTTGTGGCTCTCTCTTCTTTCTCACTCTAGGCCCTTTTCTGCCAGGGAGCAGTCTTGAACAGACCTTGCCCACTCTCAGAAGACCAGTCCTGACTGTACACACTCTTTTCAGTTTTTCTTTTCTCTCTTTGGCCCATTCATGTTGGGCTTACACTCATATGAATACGTATTTTACTTCCTTGCTACTAAAGAAAATCTGTTCCTATCTGCACACACACGCACACACACACACATCCTCACATCTCAGAATGCACACCTGCACCACTTTTAAATGAAGATAACTTTTTAAATACTTGTTTAAAACAGTTCATGGAGAACTTAAAATCAACATGCCCTGAATACACAACTATTATCATCTCTATTTCTCTGAAAAACAGGAAAATCACTGCATATCTTATAACTGCCAGGCACATTGGATTAGCTCTAGGGTGAGAAGTATTAATAAAAAATGATATATAAAAAATATTTAGGGTAAGTGTTCTTACTCTAAGAAAATCTAGACTCCCAGAAAATCCGTATTTACTTTATCTTGGGCTAACAGCAATGGGAGGGGAACAAGGAGGAGTGGATAACTGAAAGATACTAGGAACTAGAGGATAAATGATATTTACATTCGTACTTTCCAAAAAACTACACACAACTCATCCTCAAAATCTCACCATTATCCTTCTACCACTTTTCAAACTTCACCTTGTTTGAATTGCCAAGAGCATGTACTTTATACCAACTTTTCCTCATTACAAAATCTTTTCCTAATTACATAAAGCACAGCATAAGTCAAAGATACAAAAGAACTGTTAAACTCTAAACACTAAATGTTACTTCTGAAGCTTTCACTTTTCAAACAGATTTGTAATTCAGTTCAGCGGGCCAACTGGATCAAATCCCTAATCACAGCTAACAGCTGACATGCCTAAAATATTCTCTGGAAAGACAAGCAGAGATGGATTGAATATTCTCCTTCCTTGTGATACAATCGGAAGATGATACAGTAGAATCACACAATAACTGAAATAGCTTTGATTCTGACAGAAGATGCCAGCTGGTTTCAGGAACAGCTAAAATCAGAGAAAAAGAGTCCTTGCTAATGTCACCAATCAGTGCTAAAGGTAGAAAGAAACTATTAACAATCTCCTCAAAGCAGTTTCCTAATTTCTTTCCTGGCTAGAAGAGAGATTAAGCCTCTATTTAAATCTATCAAAGCATTCATATTTTTAAAAATCATAATGTACCATTGTTAATCATTTATTAAATCCTGAAAGTGACATGTTTCAGGAATATGAAAATCTGTTAAATCATTGTTAAACATTTATCAAGTTGCACTTATATTTGCCTTGACCAGTCATATTACCTATTCAATTAACCATATACCAATTGTCTAGTATAAAGCAAGTACCATCTTGTGACATCATGTAAGGTGTTCTTTAGGGAGTAGTCAAAGATAGAAAAGACTTTTTTATGTACCTAAATTCAGAAAATATGACGTTTTCCTATGAAGAGATCTTCTACTAAATATCCCCTATCTTTTCATAATCTTCACACATATCTTCACTTCTCCTTTTCTTCCTCTAACCTAAACTACAAAACGTGCAGGAAAGGCAATGTGAAATTAAATATAATTAGTTATATGAATATCTAAAGTGCATAAGCGAGACTATAATGACAGAATGAAACAGCTGCATTACAGCAGGCTGAGTAAGCCAAGTACTGTTATTTGGCTGAATATTTGTACACTAAGGGTTACATGGAAAATAAACACCCAAATACTGAAAGTAAGCACTGACTTCAGAATAGAATAAGCTTAAAGTTTGAAATATCAACGTCTCTAGGATACAGTCTTAAAAGAAACTAATCTCTTGGCTGCAAACTAACAATTATTCTTCACTGAAGTTACAACAAAACAAAATGTTAGGTCATATATTAACTAAAAGGAATTATATCAAAGACTGGCTTACTGTCCCACCACCTATTCCAAACCAGAAAGACCTAAGTACTTGGAGAATCCAAAAACGTCTACTGGTCCCAGGACCTTGACTGTACCTTCATCAGTGCCAGTTTATTGTGACACTTTTCTCAATTATTAACCAGGGGAACATATTCCACTTCCATGTTCAAGAGCCTAACAGACCTGGGAAATTAGCTATAAAAACCTTACTTTTATAAGAGCACAAACTTGTCACCCTAAAAAGTTTAACTAAACTATTCACTCCAGCTTAGAAAACAATTAGCAAAAAATGTCTACATATTATTTGCAAGTGGCAGATTTGAGCAATAGCAAGAGAAACAATCTCTAGGACAAACAAGCACACTACAAAACCAGACAGACTTCCACATAAAAACAACTGTAATGCTTTTATTAGCATGTCTCACTTCAGTAAGGCATGAAATCTGAAGAAATTCTAGTAAATAAAGTAAATCACACACACACGCACAACACTAAAACAGCATGCTTTAAGAAAGGGGCTTTTAAAAAAAATTGGGAGCAAATATTCTCAAACTTAACATGAGCATGCAATTTATTGAATTTTGAAAATTCTGTAAATACAAACTCCAACAGTTTTTAAGATCTAACTCATAATTCAAGCAACATTTACCTCATCTGCCTCTGGTTGCCGTTTTGTAAATTGTGAAACTATCTGAGTCTACTAGTTCTTGAAGTCACATAACCAAATTCTTCTTTGAATTCCTAGAATAACATTATGTGTGACTGTAACCCAACTTTAAAGACTCTTCAGTCTGCACCAGGTCCCTCAACAGCATGTAGCTTCTGAGCCAGTGTTGGAAAAACACCTCTGTGTCTAATTTAACTTGTCACTGGATATCACTGTTGCTCCATACAAATCCATTTGGCATAGAATTTCTTTGGCAACAGTCAACTTTATCTGTAACTCCTCCCCGCCTTGCTAAGGAGTCACAATTTCCTGGCCAAGTGCCCAAAGAGTTACTGCAACAAAATATGAGACTAACCATTCATGAATAAAATCTTTATAGGCACCTGTTTTAATTACAAAGTTTATATTAACTACAGATTCAATGTTTGTTATCATCAAAAAAATTTACAAGTTTTGGGGTGAAGGTAACAAACCATGAAACAAAAGATATGTGCCTGTATAAATTATTTGCTTAATAAAAAAGTTACTATGTGGAAAATTTTTAATTCCTACTTCAATACCTTTCTCATACAAGGTTCTGCTACTGGCAATCTCATTTCCCCACTCAAGCCTAAATCCACATCCAGTCATCCCATATGTGCCTTCATTTAAATTTAAATGTCTCTGAAATCCAAATCTTGCATTCAATTCACACTGCTAACAACTCCCAAATCCTCATTAATTCTCTAGGCATCATCTGCCAATTGCCCCATCTTCGTTCCAATGTCAAATTAATTGCTCTGTAGTAATAGCTATTCAAAATGTGGCCCTTGGTGGTTGGTGTTGCAGTGTAGCAAGTAAAGCCACTACATACAGCACCAACATTCCATACAGGCTCCAGTTTGTGTCCCGGCTACTCCACATCCAATCTAGTCCTTTGCTGGGGAAAAGCAGGGCATGCATTCTGTGAGGCACCTGCTGCCTTTATGGAAGACTAAGATGGACTCCCAAGCTCTTGGCTTTTGCCTGTCCTAGCCAAGACTACTGTGGCTATTATGTGAAATGAACCGCAGATGGGAGAATCTGTTTTTCTGTCTCTTTCAAGTAAATGAAAACAAGCATTAAAAAGTAAAACTTGTGACCTAAAAAATACAGGCAAGAAATGCATGAAGTAAATTCTTAAAAATTAAAGTTCAAATATCAGACTGTATACAAATACTAGAAATTTTAGAAAGTACTATCATCATTTAGTAACATTAGTTTTTACTTTCCTAGATTCCAGCCAACAATGTCTTACTAATTTGTTCTTATATTCTCTTTGGGCATGTATTTGGTCTAGTGACTAAAATGCACTTAGGAAACCAATAACCCATATCAGCAGGATGCTGAGTCCTGGGTCTAAGTCCTGGGTCTCCCAAATTCCAGGTTCCTGCTAATGCACACCTTGGGAAGCAGCACATCAAGTAGCTGGGTCCTTGCTACCCATTTGCAAGACCTAGATGATCCAGTCCCAGCTATTGCAGTAAATGCTGCTGCAGCAGAGAACCAGTAACAGGCAGATTAATCTGGGCCCGGTAGCGTGGCCTAGCGGCTAAAGTCCTCGCCTTGAACGCCCGGGATCCCATATGGGCGCCGGTTCTAATCCCGGCAGCTCCACTGCCCATCCAGCTCCCTGCTTGTGGTCTGGGAAAGCAGTCGAGGATGGCCTAATGCTTTGGGACTCTGCACCCGCGTGGGAGACCCTGAAGAAGTTTCTGGTTCCCGGCTTCGGATTGGCGCACACTGGCCTGTTGCGGCTCACTTGGGGAGTGAAACATCGGATGGAAGATCTTCCTCTCTGTCTCTCCTCCTCTCTGTATATCCGGCTTTCCAATAAAAATGAATAAATCTTTAAAAAAAAAAAAGGCAGATTAATCTGTCTTCCTTCTCCACTCTCTCCATTTTTCAAATTAAAATCAAACACAGAATGTTGTGGCACAGCATATTAAGCTGTGGCTTGGGATACCTGCATCCCATACTGGATGGATGGGTTTGAGCTTTGGCTACTCCACACTCTGGATCCAGCTTCCTGCTAACATACCTGGGGAGGCAGGAGAGGAGCCCCAAGAACTTGAGTTCCTGCCACCTATGTGGTACACCAAGGCAGAGTTTCTGCCTTTAGGTTTCAAACCTGGTCTAGCTCTGGTTGCACTGTGGGCATCTGGGAAGCAAATGAGTCACTGGAACCTCTCTCTCTTAAATCTTTAAATTTTGTTTCCCTCTGAGGAACACTCGTGGGAGGGACACGTTTTGTTATATTATGCCAGAGCAGCAGCCTATGCTTTTTAAACCTAACCAAAATATGCATTTTCATTTATAAGAGAAAACAAATTATACTACTTACTCATACACTCAGGATATAAGCCTTCCCAAGTGTAGACAACTGCCTCAATTGCCCTGTACCTTGGCAAGGGTTACACTGCTACGAGAAAAGTAGCCAATAGCTAGCAGGCATTCTGGGCTTGGTTAATGTCAATTCTGTGTTAACAATACCAGTGTTCCAAGGATTTTTTTTTTTTAAGCAGGGGTGGGGGGGGGAAGAGAACGAGCAAGCACTTGTCACGCATGCACACAAGCAGCATGGTGGCTCAACAGGCTAATCCTCTACATGCAAGAACCAACACCCCAAATGTGCACCAGTTTGTGTCCCAGCTGCTCCACCTGCAATCCAGTTCTCTGTTTATGACCTGGGAAAGCACCAGAGGATGGTCCAAGGCCATGTGGGCCACTGCACCCATGTGAGAGACCTGAAGAACCTCCTGGTTCAAATCAACTCAGCTCTGGCGCTGAACGTTACAGCCATTTGGGGAGTGAATCTCCATCTGTCTTCTCTGTAAATCTGTTTTCCCAATAAAAATAAATCAATCTCAAAAAATATATATTTGGGGAGACGGGGCAGAGCACCTGCCATGCCACTACTGCTGCACACTGGCTGGGGCTGCCCCACCACTAACACCACACATGGAGGGTGTATGGGCAGTGCACTGCCCAAGACCAGAGGACTGGGGACAGGTCAGAACAGGGGCCACTGACATGTTTAAAATTATTTCTGGGTGGTTCCAGGGTCCAGACCACTACATTTCAGATAAAGATGGAGTGGATTAGAAGGAGGAACCCAGAGGGTCTCCACTGGTTTTCAATTTAGTTATTAAACCAAGTGTGTGTTGGTAACTACTGTGGTTTTGATCTGTATTTTTATAATGGCTGATGTAGAACATCTTTTCAAATGCTTATCTGTCATATATTCTTTTGTGAATTATCCATTAAGATCTTTTTAAAGAAAAAAAAAGACCTATTTATTTTAGAGGAAGAGTTACACAGAGGGACAGAGTTAAGATTTTCACCTGCTGGCTCACACCTGAAATGCTCTGAACAGCAACAACCAGCCCACACAGAAGCCATAGAAGACAGAACTTCATTCAGGTCTCCCATGTGGCCAGCAGGGTCCAAAGTGCTTGGATCATTCTCTGCCACTTTCCAAGGTGCATTAGCAGGGAGTTCAATTGGAACTGGAGCAGCCAGCACTGGAACCAAGGCTCATATGGGATCCCAGGTGGTGGCTTAACTTAGTACACAACACCAAAACCCCTCTAATCAAATCTTTAGTCCCTTTAAAAATTGGGTGGCTTTATTATTGTGTTGTAAGAGTTCTCAAGGTATTCTGTATATAAGTTATCGGATTTAAATGTATTAAGAATAGTTTCTTCCAGTCTAAAGGCTTCACTTTTTATCTTAATACTATTATTCAAAAAGCTGGAGTTTGTTTTTAAGTTTGATGAGACCCAATTTATCAATTTTATTTTTATTTTGCCTAACAAATCTTTCTCTAGTTAGGGTGTTGCTGTTCTTTCCCCTCCAATCCCGTGTAGACTGGGATTCCCCCCCAGGGTGCTGCTGTTCTGATGCAGCATGTTAAGCAGCCACTTTCGAAGAGGCTTCCCATATAGGCGCCAGTTTGAACCTTAGCTATTGAGCTGTTAAGCCAGCTCCTTGTTAATGTGTCTCAGAGAGAAGTGGGGGATGGTCTAAGGGCTTGGGACCCTACATCCATGTGGGAGTCAGGTTGGAGTTCCACCCACACTTCTGGCTTCAGCATGGCCCACCCCAACAACTGTGGCTGTTGGACTATTGATGGAAGAGCTCTTGCTCTCTTGTTTTCTCTCTCCCTCTTCTGTAATTCTGCCTTTTAAGTAAACATACAAATCTTTAAAAAAAAATTCTTTACCTAATTGAAGGTGGAAAGATTATACTTATTTTGAACTACAGGTGCAGGTTCATTTTTGTCTCTATGAATATTCAGTTATTCTAACATAAATTATAAAAACGAATCTCAGGACTGGCACTGTGAAGAGGTGTAAAGCCCCACCTGTGACACAGCATTCCACACAGATTCCGGCTAAGTTTCTGGTTGCTCCACTGCAGATTTAGCTCCCTGCTATTGGCCTGGGAAAAGCAGCAGATGATGATCTGCTTAGGCCCCTGTTACCCACATGGGGAGACCAGGAAGTAGTTCCTTGCCTCAGCCTGACCCAGCCCAGCTCTGACCTCTGCAGCCATCTGAAGAATGAATCAGTGAAAGAAAGATACAATTATCCTCTCTCAACTCTCTCCCTCACTCTCTTCTTCCCTCTCCCTCTGGTTTTCAAGTTAAAAAAATAAACAAATAAATTTTAAAAACAATTTAAAAAACTAATGCAAGGCCTGTCACAATGGCCTAGTGGTCACCTTGCATGCACCAGATCTCACTTGGGCACCAGTTCGTGTCCCAGCTGCTCTACTTCCCTTCCCACTCCCTGCTTGCAGCCTGGGAAAGCAGTAGAGAATGGCCCAAAGCCCTGGGACCCTGCACCTGCATGGGAGACCTGGCAGAAGCCTGGCTTCAGATTGGCTCAGTTCTGCCATTGCAGCCACTTGGGGAGTAAACCAGTGGACAGAAGACCTTTCTCTTTGTAAATCTGACATTCCAATAAAAATAAACAAACATTTAAATAAATAAAATTAAATTAAAACATACACTAATAACAAATAAAATGCATAAAACCATAACAAAATATTATAGTTGTAAATTATTGCAATTTTCAAGCATGCACTGTATATAATTGTATGTGCTACACTTTATACAGCTGGTAACACGGAAAGTTTATATCAGTATCACCACAAACACATGATTAACAAATGCCCTGAACAATTATGATGGCTAAGACATGACTAGTCCAAAGGAATTTTTTAATTCCATTATAATTTTATGGGACTACTGTCATAATGCATAGTCCACAATTAACTGAAACATTATTACATAGCATGTAATTATATAATTTCTTCTGATTTAAATTTAACAAGCCTTTTTCCTATTAGGAAATCATTTCACAGATATCAAATAAGAAACTATACTAAATGCCAAAGTGTCATAAGTAAAAAGGGTGAATGAGTAAAAAATTCTATCACAAAGCACAAAAAATCAATTCTTAACATAACAGAGAAAACAAAAGCTGATTTCATATATGTAAAATCCATGCACTTCAAATGTACCTGTTTATTAGCAGAATAAGTATCTCCCAAGAACTCTTACACTGATCTTAGCCAAAAGGCCGAGAAGTGATCTCCAAGAACTCCTAAAGATAAACCTGAAAGGACATTTCAGCCTATACAGTGTCCTTTAGTTTACATAGATCACTCTAGCTTTCTCTGACTATACAATTTTAACACATGTGTTAATGGGGGAAATTAGCAATAATTATTTCTCAAGAATTTGCATTTTGAAATACAGCTCATTTTAAACTACAATCTAGCTTTATAAACAGCCATGCATGGTACAAGACTGACAAATATACCTGTATCTGTGGTAATCCTTATCATAAAAATTGTTTCACAACAGCCAATTTGCAACCAGTGATAAAAACAAAAACATAAAAAGCTAGAGGCAGTCCTTTCACAATTCCCAAAGAAACTTTAAAATTCTAATGTCACGTCATGAGAAGTCTGAAAATAACAGATTTATATACCTGACTGTTCTTTTTGATTCAATAATGAGGTTTAAGCACATCAGTAAAGTAGTCCAATTTTACTTTGTTCATAATCAATGTATGACAGAATTAAAATAAATTATAAAAAATGCAAGGCTCTGGAATCACCTCAAAATTTATCACAGAATGAAAAAAATGGAAAAAGAATGGCTTCCAGAATTAAAAAAAAAAACATTATTGTATTTTTAAAGGTTTTAAAAGAGATTTCCATGTCCTATATAATCAAAAGAATATCTCTCTAAAATCAACCAGGTTAAGCTAATATCAACAGTATGCAGGTCCCTATCACCCATAACATTAGTCATAAAAAGGGAATCACCAATTCAAACTCTCAAATATAAAACAAAATGTAAAATCAACAACACGTAAGAGCTACTTTATTCAGCAAATGCAATAGAAATTTTTTATGCTAACATTTTCCAGAAAGAAAAAAAAAATCAGAGGCTACTTTTCACTTAATCTTTCCAAACCACTTATAAAAGGTACATTTTTAAATGTCTTTGAATTTTTAAATTTCATCTAACTCTTTGGTAAACCAACTCTGCTTGCTTCTAATCTTCATAACACATTTTACCAAAAATATGTTCACCACAGAGTAGTTACATCTTAAATATATTTCCATTAAGATTATCCATCTTCAGGACTAGCTTTCAAAAACAGCAATAGTAATTTTAGAATGTATTACACATGAGACACTATAAACTTTGGGTTGAATTTCTTCTAACCTGTCTCTCCCCTCACCCTCAAACTGGCGATATCGCTTATTAATTATCCAGTTTACTCAGATAGCACCTCTTCACTCAGAAAAATGAGAGAGAAAAATAAACTCACTTACCCTTCCTTAGACATTCTCAAAGATCTACTTCCTTTGGAGGAGAATACAGGATCAACAAACAAGCTCCACTGATCTCTTGAGAACTGTAGCTCATTTGTTAAAGCACACAGAGAACTCAGGCCCCGAGAGGCCCAACAAATCCAGGCACAATGCCGAACCCTAACTAGGCAGTATCTCAGAAGCCATATCCTCCGCTTTAAATACTTAAAAACTCAAAAGGACAAAAAAAGAAAAAACACCCAGAGACCACAAAAAATAATTAATTGCCTCAACTGTGTAAGACTGGCTACTTAAAGCAAACAATCCAAACAAGCAAGTTCCTGTATGAGTAATCATTAGTGGCAAACACAAAAAGCAAATTTGCCCCCTAATGAGGCCCTCCAACAGTACACAAACAATGTGAGTTTCACAGACTCCCACAGCCCTAGCTGGTCAAATCATTTTTAGTTTACTCTGGTTTGGGGAAATCCAGGACAATTTCATGTTTTACTGATCAATTTAGTTATTTCCTCCCTTAGAAAAGGGACAATGTGAACTACACGAGAAGTATTTATATGTCAATCATATTAAAAGATGAAGTGAAAGTATATTTCCACAATAAAGAAGTCTTTTTTTCTGATTTCATTAACTGCTTTTAAAGAAAACATTTGTGTGCAGAAATATTTCACTCATTTGCCTAAAAATTAGAGTTTATATGAGAAGTTATTTTACACATTCAGAACATGGGGTGGGGAGGAGAGATTTAGAACATTCTAAAAGTTAATTTCAAATCTTAGAGCAAACTGAGGTTTACAACATTTACAACATTCCTGCCTTCTGACCAATAAAATGCATGGGGATTATCCAACAGGGGAAGAAATAAACAACAGTGCTGAAGTCTAAGAACAGGGAGATAGCTAGTAAATCTTCCCAATGGTGACTCAGGTTAAAATTCACATGATTTTAAGCATTTTATCTCTTTGTATATCTATTAAATCTCACCATAAAGGTTTCTATAGTTATTAAAATGTTTAAATAGTCACCTAATAAATAAAGGCACTATTGGATACAATAAATTCAAAGGAAAATTACTTTGTTTTCTTAGAAAAGCAGTATGACACAAACACGGAAACAATCAGCACTGGAATGATTAGATTCACTTCTCACTTCCCTCACTTTTAGGCTTTGGAATCTCAACCGAAGCTTGATTTTCTTAAATTTATAGAACAAAGAGAATACCCGGTAAGGCTGTTGCCTAGAACATGTAAACACTCAAAGACCTAACATCTTGGGGTTGGGCAAACAGCAACTGAACTGCCAAACTACTTCCCTAATTTCTGTGAAAACACTTTTCTAAAAATCCAAACCTCAAATTTACATGAACATGACAGGCTTTCACTGAATATCCTCAAACTACATTCTTCAAACTACATTCCATAAATACAAGAATACAAACCGATTATGGAAAAATGACCTAATCCTTTGGAGTGCCAACTTCCATGGATTCTCTGGATTTTCAGCTTGTGGCATCACAGGCTCACTATGGTGGAAATAAATCTATTTACTATTTTAAGACTTCACTATTAAAGAGTAAGGAAGAAAAAAATTCTCACTTGAGCAGAGGATTTATTTGTGCAAAAGGAATTGTTTGAAATGATTAGCTCTTTCAAATTCCTCACACAAAATTCAACAAATATTTATTGAATGTCTTTATGTCATGTACCAGAAACACATAAGTGAATATAGTTATTTCAGGAAACTAATTTTTTTTTTTAAGATTTTTTATTATTATTGGAAAGCCGGATATATAGAGAGGAGCAGAGACAGAGAGGAAGATCTTCCATCTGATGTTTCACTCCCCAAATGAGCCGCAACCGGCGGTGTGCGCGGATCCAAAACCCGGGAACCAGTAACCTCTTCCGGGTCTCCCACACGGGTGCAGGGTCCCAATGAATTGGGCCATCCTCAACTGCTTTCCCAGGCCACAAGCAGGGAGCTGGATGGGAAGTGGAGCTGCTGGGGTAAGAACCGGTGCCAATATGGGATCCCGGGCGTTCAAGGCGAGAACTTTAGCCGCTAGGCCACGCCGCCGGGCCCAAGAAACTAATTTCAAGAGTTAAAATCTAATACATGAGTTTTTCATTTAAAAATGATTATAGGAGAATCAAGATGGCAGAATAGGGTAAGGACACGTTTAAATGGACGGAAAAACATTTAATCAGGATGAAGCAGAGAGGACATATTCCAGGAAATAGCAAAGGACAGAACAACAGCAGAGAGGTACCTGGAGACTGACAGACACAGCAAAGCAGCGGGCACAACAGTGTGGTGTTGCAGTGACTGATACTCCAGTGGCATTCAGCTAATGGCAATCTGAACTCCACCAGCAGCTGGAACTCCACCAGCAACCAGGTGGGAAGGGACTTTCACCGGGAGCTTGGGAGGTGAACCCAGACAAAGAACTGTCTGCCCTGCTGGTCCATTTGATTTGACCAGGAGCAGAGACAGAACAGCAGATCCCAGACAGGCAGTGCGAGAACAGGGTGGATTCCACAGCCCAGTCAGCCCCCTAGAGCTGAATTGAGCGCCATTTTGGGTAAGGAGGCAAAGGCAAAGGAAAGGACTGAGCATATGCTGAGCTTGAAGTGAACTCATTTCTGACTCAGTGAACTGCAGCAACGTGGCATTCTACAGGTTCCACCCAAGACAGGTCTGGGCAGACCTCAGACCTGATGGCCAGCAGATCAAGAACTGAAGTAGTGGTACATCAGGCGCCATTTTGTACACTGTGGCAATAGCTTTAGGACTGCAGGGGATAACAGTGAACTGTGCATGTGCTGAGCTCACGAGAACTCACTGAGTTCAGTGGATTGCACTAGTCCCACAGGAAAATAATACTGACTGTGGCATAGTACAGGCTAAAATAGGTCCATGTGGCACCCAGACCTAACGTCCAACAGGTTCAGACAAGATCAGTGCCACCGTAACAACCTAACTATGTAGGACACCTGGTGTCTCTCTAATCCTGGGACCTGCTCCAACCGGAAGGGGGAGAAAGGCTGCAGAGACAGTGGTACAGCCTCAGCACAGTATCAAGGGGGAGGAGGGTGGTGAGCCAGGAGCAGAGGCTGTGGAGACCACGGTGGAAATCTAACATAAGAACCCAGACCTGGAACTCGCTGGAGGTTTGGCACAAGTGGCTGCAAGCACAAAGTTGTGTACCAACTGCAACAAGTAAAATTGAACTGTAGACCTGTGGGTGACACAGCTTAGAAACCTGCCCCAAGGAGAAGACTCTGCTAACCACAAGTACAATGACCAAGAACAGAAGAAGAGACAAAGGCACAATGAATATTACTGAAAACTCCCCTGCAAAGCAGCAAAACCCTATGCCAACCTCAGAGTTAACTGAGGAAGACATCGAGACAATGGGGCATACAGAATTCATAAAACTCATTTTAAAGCTTCTGATCAAAAATGAGAAGCTCATGCAAGCGTTCAAAGAATTTAAGGAAGCAATAAAGCAAATCAAGGCTGGTATATCAGAAATTAAGAACACAGTAGAGCAAATTAAAAGTACAATGGAGAGTCTCCAAAATAGAATGAAGCAAGCAGAAGAAAGAATCTCAGAATTGGAAGATACTTCCTGTCATCACGGGGAAGCAAACAAAAAGCTGGAAGCAGAGCTGGATCAGACCAAAAAAAGTATTCAGGAATTGAAAGACACTATTAAGAGACCAAATATAAGAGTTATGGGAGTCCCAGAAGGTGCAGAAAGAGAAGCTGAGTTTGCAAATGTATTTAATGAAATAATAAAGGAAACTTTCCCTAATCTGGAGAAAGAATTGGGAAACAACATCCAGGAGGGGCACAGAACTCCCAACAGGCTTGATCAACAGCGAGCTTCACCAAGATCCATGATCATCAAGCTCTCTTCAACCAAACGTAAGGAAAAGATCCTTAAATGTGCACGTGGAAAAAATCAGTTGACATATAAAGGAATGCCAATTAAACTCACAGGAGACCTCTCACAGGAAACTCTACATGCAAGAAGAGAATGGAATGACATATTCCAGATTCTAAAAGGAAAAAACTGTTGGCCTAGGATAACATATCCAGCAAAGCTTTCTTTTGTCTTTGAAAATGAAATAAAATCCTTCCACAGTAAAGAAAAGTTAAAAGAATTTGCCTCTTCCAAACCTGCCCTACAAATGATACTTCAAGATGTTCTCTTGGCAGAGAAGAGGAATAGCACCTAAAAAACCAAAGGCAAACAGGAAGAACATCCCAGTAAAATGACAACAGAAGGCTAAACCAATGAACAACCCATTCCTAAAATGACAGGACCAAAGTATCATCCATACATATTAAACTCTGAATGCAAATGACTTAAGCTCAATCAAACGTCATAGATTAGTAGACTGGATTAAAAAACAAAACCCATCTGTTTATTGTCTAGAAGAGACACACTTCAACAAAAATCAGCGGAAACTATGTCGCATGGGTTTTGTTGTTTTCTGTTAGTTTCATCTCTTCAAAACACTTTCTTCTGATTAAATCATTCAATGACTCGTAGATCATACAGTAGCATCATTTTCTTCAAGAAGGTTCTTGATTTTCATTTCTTCAGCTACACGTTAGTCATTTAATAGCATGTTAGTCAACTTCTTGGTGTTTTCTCCCTGATGTTGATTTTGTTTTGGGCTCTTCATTTAAGGGGATGTATAGTAGCTGTGTAATGGAGTCTGTCATATCTAGTAACATGTCATTTAACTTCATGGCAATGTAAATTTCTATTTTTCTTTCTATTGTTGATTTTGTATTATGACTTTTCATTTAAGGGGATGTACAGTAGCTGTGAAATGGAGACTATCATATCCAGATGTGAGGATACAATGTAGCATGCATTTCTGCTTCCAAAGATGGACTTACAATGAAATTGTTCACTATTTTATCTTGACAATAGGATGCTGGACTCTCTGCCATTGTCCATGCCCGCAATGATGGGCATATGATTGTGTATGAAGAACTATATGTTAGTATTGATATAGAGGAACTAAGTGGGGCGGGGGGAGGGAATTGGGGAGGGGATAAGGGAAATGCCAGGAGTCTACGGAACTGTATCATAAAATGATAATAGTAACAATAAAATGTTGAAAAAGCGGATTATAAGGGACAGCGTGGTAGCCTAAGTAGCTAAAGTTTTCACTTCGCACCTGCTGTGATTCCATATGGGCACCGGTTCATATCCCAGCAGCCCCACTGGCCATCCAGCTCCCTGCTTGTGGCCTGGGAAAGCAGTAGAAATAGGCCCAAAGCGTTGGGACCATGCAACCGCGTGGGAGACCCAGAAGAGGTTCCTGGCTCCTGGCTTCAGATCAGCGCAGCACCAGCCATTGTACTTACTTGGGGAGTGAATCATTGGATGGAAGATCTTCCTTTCTGTCTCTCCTCCTCTCTGTATAGCTGACTTTCCAATATTTATTTTATTTTTATTGGAAAGTCAGCTATACAGAGAGGAGGAGAAGAGACAGAAAGATCTTCTATCCGCTGACTCACTCCCGAGTGGCTAAAGTGGCTGAAGCTGAGCCAATCCAAAGCCAGGAGCCTAGAGCCTCTTCTGGGTCTCCCGTGTGCGTGTAGAGTCCCAGGGCTTTGGGCCATCCTCTACTGCTTTAACATGCCACAAGCAGGGAGCTGGATGGGAAGTGGAGCTGCTGGGATTAGAACCGGCGCCCATATGGGATCCCAGTGCGTTCAAGGCGAGAACTTTAGCCGCTAGGCCATGCCGCCGGGCCTAAAAATAAATAAATCTTTAAAAGTGATTATAAAATAGCATATAATCATAGCACTGGAGATGTAAACAACAGACAGGTGCAACTAGATGTGAGTTAAATCACTTCCTGTGGTATCACCATTCCATACTAGAGCACTGGTTGAAGTCCAGCTGCTCTGCTAGAAATCCAGCTCCCTCTTAATGTGTCTAGGAAGGCAGCACAAGCACTGAAGCTCCTGCCACACACAGGAGACCAAGATGAAGGTCTCGGCTCCTGGCTTCAGCCTGGCCCAGACCTGACTGGGGAGTGAATCAGCAGATGGAAGTGCACTCATCCACTCTGCTCTCTCCCTCCCTGCCTTGCAAGAAACAATCCTTTAAAACACACATACACATACCTGACATTCTGCTTTAACTTTTTTTTTTATTTTATGATACAGTTGCATAAGCTCTGGGATGTCCCTTCTCCTCTCCATTTCCACTCCCCCAAGTGATTTCCCCTCTATTATTACAATAAGATAGTCCTTCATAAACAGTCCATGATTCTGCTATTTAACAGTTTCACTGGAAGTCCATCTTTGATTTGGAAGTAGAGATGCATACTGCATTATATCTTCACATTTGAATATACAGCCTCTATTTCACTGTTACTATACATCCCCTTAAATGAAAAGCCATAAAACAAAATCAACAGAGAAAAATAGAAAATGTACAACATGAAGTTAAATAACATGGTAACTGAAGAAATGAAAAATTAAAAACCTTCTTGAAGAAAATGATGCTACTGTATGACCTATCACTGCAAAAATAGTAAGAAAAAAACTTTTTTGAAGAAATGAAAAATAAAAAAATATCAAAACCTATGAGATGCAGCAAAAATAGTATTGAAATGGGCATTTATAGCAACAGGTGCCTACAAAATATAAAAATATCTCAGATGAGTGACCAAATAATGCATTTCAAGGACTTCTTAAAAAATAAAAATGAACAAGAAGCCAGAAATGTTGAGAATCACAGCAAAAATAAATGGGTTTCACTTAAAAAACTGTAAATTGCAACAAGAACGAACTATTTTTTAAGAAGACGAGCATAATAAACTTACCCAGACTAGCAATGAAAAGCAAGAGAGGAAAAACCAAGTAAAATAAGAGATGAAAAATAAAACATCATAAGAAACTAGGATGGTGATCTCTTCTTGCTGAATGGATCCTTTGATCATTATGTAGTGTCCTTCTTCACCTCGTTTAATACTTCTCATGCTAAAGTCTATATTATCTGATGTAAGAATGGCTATACCAGCTCATTTTTCCTTTCCATTAATCTGGAATATCTTTTTCCATCTTTCCCTTTCACTTTCTGTATATCTTTGTTGGTGTAGGCAACAGATACATAGGTTTTGTTTTTTGACCCAGTCTGTCTGCTAATCTATGATGCTTGATTGGCCAGTTTAAACCATTTACATTCAGGGTTAATACTGATAGGTAGTAATTTGGCCCTGTCATTAGCAATGGGTCGTTCACTGTTTAATCTTCTTTTGTTGTTTTATTGGGACACTTTCCACATTTGCCTTTGGTTTTGGTGGGTACTATTCCTTTTCTGTCAGTAAAACACCTCTAAGTATCATTTGTACGGCAGGTCTGGAAGAGGTGAATTCTTTGAGCTTTTCTTTACTGTGTAAGAATTTTTTTTCATTTTCAAAAACAAAGCAAAGATTTGCTGGGTACATTATTCTGGGGTGACAATTTTTTTCTTTTAGAATTTAGAATGTCACTCCACTCCCTTGGGGCCTACAGTAGTAAGCCTGACAGGGTTTCAAGGATCTTTTTTCTTAACTGAATAGAGCTTGATTATCATGTGTGCTGGTAAAGGTCACATTTTGGTCAACCCTATGGAGTTTTGTGCCCTTCCTCTATTTTGTTTCCCAATTCTTTCTCCAAATTAGGGAAGTTTTCCTTTATTATTTCATTGAATCTATTTTTAAACCCAGTTTCTTTTTCTGTACCTTTGGCAACTCCCATAACACTTATATTTGACCTTTTACTATTGTCCCTTAATTCTTGAATATTTTTCTTAGCTTGACTTAGTCCCTCTTCCAGCTTTTTCATTTTTCCCCCGTTGTTGAATGAAATGTCTTCTAAGATTCTTTCTTCTGCCTGTTCATTCTGTTATTGAAGCCTTCCACCAAATTTTTGAATTTGCTGGCTGTAAAGTCTGAAGGCCACCCAGACCTATTTTGAGTGGAACCTGCTGAATGTCAAGTCTGTACTGTTTGCCCTGTGGGACCAGTGCAATGCACTGAGCCAGACATGGATTCTCTTCCAGCTTAGCTCATGTAGAGCTCACGGTTGTTCTCCAGCTCCCCACGACAAGCTTTTTCCTCAGTACGCAAAATGTCACCCGATGTGGCCCTGGTAGGGATCTGGGCCTGCTGGTCATTACATCTGGGAGCCACCTGGACCTATATTGGGTGGAACCTGAAGGATGCCAAGTTAGTACTGTTTTCCCTGTGGGACTAGTGCAATGTGTTGAGTCAGAAATGACCTTGCTCTTGCTTCGTGCATGATCAGCTCATTACTGTCTCTTCGACCTCACAGTCTTTTTTCCTCAATACACAAAATTGTGCCTGATGTGACACTGGGAGGGGTCTGAGCTGTAAAATCCACCCTATTACTACATCTGCCTGCTTGGGCTCTGCCACCCTGCTTCTGACTGTGGTCAAATCAAGCAATTCAGCAGGACAGGTAGTTCTACAACTGGGTTCGCCTCCTGAGCTCTGGGTGAAACACCTTCCCACCCGGCTCCATAGTGAAGCTATGATTGCTAATCGCTGACCACCGCTGGAGTATCTGGTTACTGCAATACCATTCTACTGTCTCTGCTGCTTCTTCGTGTCCATGGATCTCCAGATGTCCCTGTGCCATCGGTCTGTACTCTATTTCCCAAGATCACAGTCTCTCTGCTTCACCCGGCTAATGATTCTCTTTCTGTTTAAACATGTCCTTTCCCTATTCTTTCATCTTGTTTCTCCCTGCCATAAAACTATACATCTATTATATAATTTAATTCTGGCAATAGGGCCCGGCGGCATGGCCTAGTGGCTAAAGTCCTCGCCTTGAACACACTGGGATCCCACATCGACGCCGGTTCTAATCCCAGCAGCTCCACTTCCCATCCAGCTCCCTCCCTGCTTGTGGCCTGGGAAAGCAGTTGAGGATGGCCCAATGCTCTGGGACCCTGCACCCATGTGGGAGACCTGGAAGAGGTTCCTGGTTCCCGGCTTCGGATTGGCGCAGCACCGGCCGTTGCACTCACTTGGGGAGTGAATCATCTGACGGAAGATCTTCCTCTCTGTCTCTCCTCCTCTGTGTATATCTGATTTTGTAATGAAATCAATAAATCTTTAAAAAAAAAAAAAAAAGCTGGGGCAAAGAGGTATGCCTGGCTGGGCCAAGCTGCAGTACCTACACATGAGAGTCAGAGCAGGGGGTTGGCCACATCAGGCTGGGCCACAGTATCCACCACAATGTGAGAACCAGATGTGGGAGCAGATCCTGTAGGTAAATTGTAGGCTCACCTGTGGGAATGCATCACCCGCTGGCACACACAGGAGCCAGAATGAGTGTGGGCCAGCCAAGCTAGGCCATAGCATTAGCTGGCAAGTGCTGGGACTGGGTACGAATCATGTCTGTTTGGACCACAGTACCCCATGGCAGGCACAAGATCCAGGGCTGGGAAAATGCCTCACAGAAGAACTGCTGACACTCCTCTGCTAGGCTGTACCTATTTCTGGTGAGCATAAGAACCAGGACTGGACAAGGTGGCAACACCTTTTGGCATAAGAGGGCCAAGTCTGGGGACGGTTGTACTGAGCTATGCCACAGCACCCATAGGTATGCGTGAGAGCTGGGTGGGATATGCGCTAGGCCAGGCTAGGCCCCAGCAGAAGCTGGTACCTGCAAAAACTAGGGCTGGGGGTAGGCCTGGTGGAAGCTAAATGGAGGTCATACTGACTAGGCAGTAGCACCTACTAGCATGCATGAAGACTGGGTGTGTGGTGAGCTGATTATGCTGGACCACAGCACCTGTCAGCTTTCATGAGATTGACCAGGCAGCTGTATCCACCGCTATCTGCATTGGCTGCAGCAGGTGACAGACCAAACCTGACACTGCAGTGGCTGGCACACACAAAAGTCAAGTATGAGGTTACCCTAGGCCAACCTTCTTGGGGAATTCTGCAACTACATCACTGGACTCAGACGCTGGCCACAGAGTAAACCACAGGATGTGTGGTCCAATCTTGGAGTGCATGTATTAGGACTAGGCCCCCTCAGTTGATGATGCCTGTGCAATGGATACATGTCCAGATGCATATGGGGAACATGACAGCCAGCTCATCTAGTCCATCAGGGGATGTCAACTGCTACAATGGTCAGAAGATGGAAGCAGAACAGGTTGGACCACTCTCCTAGCCAAGCTCTGCAGCAAGTGTATGAGTCTGTGGATGCACTAAGGTGGACTTTGTCAACCAAAAGACCTTGTAAAGATTTTTTGTCCAGGTGGGGTTTGGGGGGAATCCCAGCCTATACGAAGTTGTACCACATAATTCAAAATAAAAATATATTAAAAAAAATTTTTTTTTCCACCCTAGAGCAATGAAACCAATTTCTCAGAACTATCCAAAAACAACAACAGCAGCAACAAAATCCTCCAAGTAACCACCTCAGAACATCCTTCCTCACATCAGGGTCTCTAAGGCATCATCAAATGGCTGTCCCCATCACCAGGTACTAATATAGTTTGACAGCAAGGAGCAGCCCCCTCACCCTCCTCCCCTGTGGACACAGGAGGGGAAAAAAAAAACAAAACCAGAAACATGTTCCACCCACCTTCCTCCGTACCAGACCCTCCCTACCCTAATCAGAGGTCCACATGAGCATGTATTCCTTCAACTACGTAGACAATATTTAAAAGAAAATTAAAAATTTTTTTAAAAGAGCTGTGGTCCAGTAAGAGATCCTTGGGAGGCAGACTGAGTTGCTATAAAAGACCGAGACTAATTCCTGAGTAGTGTACTCTCTGCCTTCTTCTTTGACAAAATCATCTCTCCTCCCCACAAATACTCACATCATATAGCCTGGGGCTCCCCCCAGAGTCAGCAAAAAGCTATTTAGATACTGAACCTTCAGAACTGTGAGGCAGACATAGCTCTTCTTTGTGAAGTTAATCTGAGGTATTTTGCCATGATAGCACTAACCGAACAACAGTATGTCAATAAAAAATAATTTTAAATTTTTTAAATTAAAAACATATTCTCACCAAAAGACTACTAATAAAAAGATCTCAAAATAACTACTTAACATATGAAGGGGTGTTCAGTCTAATTATCTGCCAGGAAAATAAAAATTAACCAAAATAGATACATACCATAATCATATTAAATTAAATAAACAAACCAAAGGTTAATGTTAAAGTGTTAGTGACACTGCCGTTACATACTATAGGATGAGTTCCCCAGGACAATTGCTTGAGCAAACTATTTTGCATTATCTCCAAAAGCCAAGCAAGTATGTATTCATCCTGTGCCCAAAAACTTCATTCCTAAGTAAAAAACCAACAGAAATGAGTGCATAGATTCACTAGAAGACACATTCAGGAATGCTTGGTGCAGAGATTAAGACATGAAATAGAAAACCTCTGTGTGTTTCTATCTTTTAGATAAATAAAAAAGGAGAAACTTTTAGAAATTAAAACTTAAAATAATTTAAAACTACAATTTCTAAATAGCCACAGTCATAGAAGATATGGGCCATACGTTCTGTTGAACAAGAAATAGGACTTTCCTTATGAACATGTGACAAAACCAGGCAACTGTATTAGCACAACATTCATGGACACTGATTCCCTAAAGAAAAAAATACTGACTTCCAACTTTCAAGAATATGTATTAATTTGTATGTTTGTTTGAAAGGCAAGTCTGTTGATTTAGTACCCCAAATGCCTCCAACAGCAGAGACTGGGCCAGGCTCAGGCCAGGAGCTAAGAAATCCAAGCAGGCTTCCAACATGAGTGGCAGGAGCTCAAATACTTGCACCAACATCCAAGGCTCCCTGGATACATCAGCAGAGTAGCTAGGACTCAAACTGGCAGTGTTATAGTGTTGGCCATTGCACCACAACACCTGCCCATGACTCCAACTCTTCTTACAACACCCATATGATGGTATCAGGATTTATTCAATAATTCAACAGCCAGCTCTTCACAATACAATACAATAGCTTGTATTTAGCTTCAATAAAAAAGCTTTATGGGCTTACCGGTAAAGGCTGGGGCAAGCCATGGGCCCTAGCATCCTGAAGTCAGAGTCAATCACAGATAAAAGACAAAGACTGAAGCAGTACAACAGTCTACTTACATTTGAAAAAGCAGAAAATTCATTACTCAATCTTAATGGCAAAATTAAAATCAAAGAAAATTGCCAATCTTGTGTCAATCCTGATCAGAACCTTAAAAACATAGGAATCAGAGGTTTGGATAACAAATTCTCAAATGTTTTTCGGCAAGCATTCACTTCTTGGGCATCTCCTCCAGACACTGTGGAATACATGAGTGATATCCATACGAAAGGCATCCAGTTACAGGAATCACAGGGGGGTGTTAAGACTTTCCTGGCTTGATATATGGTCAAACATATTGAATCCAAGAGAGCCCAAAGAGGTCAATGGGTCTAAAATTTAAGCATGGAAAAAATCAGAGGAAATTTTCAAAAACTCTTTGCTAGGCTTATTGCTAGCAAGGGTGCTAGCATGGCAAATCACTGACATGCTGACAATCAGCTGCTATCCAAAGTCAATGGGGTAGGACATTTGAACAATCCTAGTCACTGGAATGATCAATAGGCCAGATTTGATAGATTAGGCTCTCCATCAACCTGGAATACTGGAAGTTAAAATGCAGATTACAGGGGCAGGTGTTTGCCCCAAAAATGAAACACTGCTTGGGATGCCCACCTCTAATATGCATCTTGGAAGGCAGTAATGATGGTTCAGGGACTTGGCTTTCTGAAGCCCATATGGGAAAACAGTGTTGAGTTATAGACTCCTGGCTTTGAGCAGACTCAGCTCCACCTGTTGTGGCACTTGGGTAAGGAACTAGTAGAAGTATGATCTCTCTTTCTCTGACTTCCAGAAATAAATGAGAATGGAGTTAAATTTATTGGAGATAGGCTTGTCAGATTAAACAGGTCAAGTACAGATCATTCACATCCAGGCCCGACGGCATGGCCTAGCAGCTAAAGTCCTCGCCTTGAACATTGCAGAATCCCACATGGGCACCAGTTCTAATTCCCATCCAGCTCCCTGCTTGTGGCCTGGGAAAGCAGTCGAGATGGCCCAATGCTTTGGGACCCTGCACCCACGTAGGAGACCTGGAGGAAGTTCCCGGCTCCGGACCAGCACAACACCGGCCGTAGCGGCTCACTTGGGGACTGAATCATCGGATGGAAGATCTTCCTCTCTCTCTCTCCTCTTCTCTGTATATCTGACTTTGTAATATAAAACATAAATCTTACAAAAAAATCATTCACATTCATGATCCAAGGATCAGAGCATAAATTATATTCTGCTGGCATAATCATTAAAAAATTGGCTATGAGGGGGAATGGATGAAACCTGTAGATTACTCTGCTTTTCAAATAAAATTTTTCAAAAATTGTCTGAAGAGACCAAGAATTTCAGCAAGGCTAAACTGAAGGACCTTGTGCAAACACCACAGTCCGCTTTTTTTTTCTCTTTTCATTTTATTATTATTATTATCATTATCATTATATGATACAGCTCCTGGCATTTCCCTTATCCCCTCCCCAATTCCCTCCCCCCGCCCCACTTAGTTCCTCTATATCATTACTAACATATAGTTCTTCATACACAATCATATGCCCATCGTTGCGGGCATGGACAACGGCAGAGAGTCCAGCATCCTATTGTCAAGATAAAATAGTGAACAATTTCATTGTAAGTCCATCTTTGGAAGCAGAAATGCATGCTACATTGTATCCTCACATCTGGATATGATAGTCTCCATTTCACAGCTACTGTACATCCCCTTAAATGAAAAGTCATAATACAAAATCAACAATAGAAAGAAAAATAGAAATTTACATTGCCATGAAGTTAAATGACATGTTACTAGATATGACAGACTCCATTACACAGCTACTATACATCCCCTTAAATGAAGAACCCAAAACAAAATCAACATCAGGGAGAAAACACCAAGAAGTTGACTAACATGCTATTAAATGACTAACGTGTAGCTGAAGAAATGAAAATCAAGAACCTTCTTGAAGAAAATGATGCTACTGTATGATCTACGAGTCATTGAATGATTTAATCAGAAGAAAGTGTTTTGAAGAGATGAAACTAACAGAAAACAACAAAACCCATGCGACATAGTTTCCGCTGATTTTTGTTGAAGTGTGTCTCTTCTAGACAATAAACAGATGGGTTTTGTTTTTTAATCCAGTCTACTAATCTATGACGTTTGATTGAGCTTAAGTCATTTGCATTCAGAGTTTAATATGTATGGATGATACTTTGGTCCTGTCATTTTAGGAATGGGTTGTTCATTGGTTTAGCCTTCTGTTGTCATTTTACTGGGATGTTCTTCCTGTTTGCCTTTGGTTTTTTAGGTGCTATTCCTCTTCTCTGCCAAGAGAACATCTTGAAGTATCATTTGTAGGGCAGGTTTGGAAGAGGCAAATTCTTTTAACTTTTCTTTACTGTGGAAGGATTTTATTTCATTTTCAAAGACAAAAGAAAGCTTTGCTGGATATGTTATCCTAGGCCAACAGTTTTTTCCTTTTAGAATCTGGAATATGTCATTCCATTCTCTTCTTGCATGTAGAGTTTCCTGTGAGAGGTCTCCTGTGAGTTTAATTGGCATTCCTTTATATGTCAACTGATTTTTTCCACGTGCACATTTAAGGATCTTTTCCTTACGTTTGGTTGAAGAGAGCTTGATGATCATGGATCTTGGTGAAGCTCGCTGTTGATCAAGCCTGTTGGGAGTTCTGTGCCCCTCCTGGATGTTGTTTCCCAATTCTTTCTCCAGATTAGGGAAAGTTTCCTTTATTATTTCATTAAATACATTTGCAAACTCAGCTTCTCTTTCTGCACCTTCTGGGACTCCCATAACTCTTATATTTGGTCTCTTAATAGTGTCTTTCAATTCCTGAATACTTTTTTTGGTCTGATCCAGCTCTGCTTCCAGCTTTTTGTTTGCTTCCCCGTGATGACAGGAAGTATCTTCCAATTCTGAGATTCTTTCTTCTGCTTGCTTCATTCTATTTTGGAGACTCTCCATTGTACTTTTAATTTGCTCTACTGTGTTCTTAATTTCTGATATACCAGCCTTGATTTGCTTTATTGCTTCCTTAAATTCTTTGAACGCTTGCATGAGCTTCTCATTTTTGATCAGAAGCTTTAAAATGAGTTTTATGAATTCTGTATGCCCCATTGTCTCGATGTCTTCCTCAGTTAACTCTGAGGTTGGCATAGGGTTTTGCTGCTTTGCAGGGGAGTTTTCAGTAATATTCATTGTGCCTTTGTCTCTTCTTCTGTTCTTGGTCATTGTACTTGTGGTTAGCAGAGTCTTCTCCTTGGGGCAGGTTTCTAAGCTGTGTCACCCACAGGTCTACAGTTCAATTTTACTTGTTGCAGTTGGTACACAACTTTGTGCTTGCAGCCACTTGTGCCAAACCTCCAGCGAGTTCCAGGTCTGGGTTCTTATGTTAGATTTCCACCGTGGTCTCCACAGCCTCTGCTCCTGGCTCACCACCCTCCTCCCCCTTGATACTGTGCTGAGGCTGTACCACTGTCTCTGCAGCCTTTCTCCCCCTTCCGGTTGGAGCAGGTCCCAGGATTAGAGAGACACCAGGTGTCCTACATAGTTAGGTTGTTACGGTGGCACTGATCTTGTCTGAACCTGTTGGACGTTAGGTCTGGGTGCCACATGGACCTATTTTAGCCTGTACTATGCCACAGTCAGTATTATTTTCCTGTGGGACTAGTGCAATCCACTGAACTCAGTGAGTTCTCGTGAGCTCAGCACATGCACAGTTCACTGTTATCCCCTGCAGTCCTAAAGCTATTGCCACAGTGTACAAAATGGCGCCTGATGTACCACTACTTCAGTTCTTGATCTGCTGGCCATCAGGTCTGAGGTCTGCCCAGACCTGTCTTGGGTGGAACCTGTAGAATGCCACGTTGCTGCAGTTCACTGAGTCAGAAATGAGTTCACTTCAAGCTCAGCATATGCTCAGTCCTTTCCTTTGCCTTTGCCTCCTTACCCAAAATGGCGCTCAATTCAGCTCTAGGGGGCTGACTGGGCTGTGGAATCCACCCTGTTCTCGCACTGCCTGTCTGGGATCTGCTGTTCTGTCTCTGCTCCTGGTCAAATCAAATGGACCAGCAGGGCAGACAGTTCTTTGTCTGGGTTCACCTCCCAAGCTCCCGGTGAAAGTCCCTGGTGGAGTTCCAGCTGCTGGTGGAGTTCAGATTGCCATTAGCTGAATGCCACTGGAGTATCAGTCACTGCAACACCACACTGTTGTGCCCGCTGCTTTGCTGTGTCTGTCAGTCTCCAGGTACCTCTCTGCTTCATCCTGATTAAATATTTTTCCGTCCATTTAAACGTGTCCTTACCCTGTTCTGCCATCTTGATTCTCCCACAGTCCGCTTCCAAGAACACAGGAACACACATACACAAACAGGCCAGTACTAAAGTGGGAGTGGGTATGGGAAAGCAGAGCCTGCTGGTAACAAGAGGAGACTTCCTTGCATCTTTGGAGAGTGATATCGAACTAGCACTTGGCACAAATCAAGAAGATTATGCAAGTAGCATCATAAATAGAGTCAAGTAGGATGACCTAGGTACTTGAGGATGGGGAGCTGCTAGACCAGGCTAAAAGCAGTGACTGAATACCATTGGCTAGCATCCTTTTCCAAGGCTCTCCTCCTGGTCGAAAGACTGCAAAAAATGGTGCTTCAGCTGCAAAAGATCCCCTTTACAGAAATTGGTCCTCCTAGCAGTAATTTTTTTTCAGACAGTCAAGTACAGTGCCATAAAATACTGTAACTGGTAACACATACAAATCCAAGCATGGTTGTGCTGTTGTGAGTGATACTCAGACATTATATCCATACTGGTCCTTGACTTCCTAATCTAGTGTTGTAGACTCTCCTTGTGTGTTTTTAAAAAGATATCTTCTTAACGCAACAAGCTTCTTACTATTGAGCCCACGAGCCAAAGACATTATTCAGGAAATGGAAATAATGCTTCCAGAACTACTAATCATATACCGAATATCGCCACAAGAGAGCAACTGCTGGATGCTCTGGAACTTGTGGACAACCTCAAGGAAAAAGAATATCTCAGAAGTGTAAGGAAAGTCAAAGGAAAAGTCTGGATAGGAATCTTAAACTACTAACATTGATCAAGACATTCCCACACATGGATCCTGAATACTACAGAAAATCCTTGGCCCTCTTCAGGGAAGCAGCTAACTTCCCTGATGTTGAAAGCAAACTGTCTGAAACACACGGTGACCAAGGAAAGTAATTAAGATGAAGATGGTCTGGGATCTGTAAACCTTTTATTCAAAATAATGAACTGAATAAAAGGTTCTCTGTCTTCAACACCTACTTGCCCTGCATGATTAGTGCAATTAAGCCTCTTCTATCAGCTAATGAGGTATTTTAGTGTTTTGTGGAAGGTGCAAATTTGATTTAAGATGCTGTGGTCACCTTTCCAAGAAAGCTGATTCCTTCTTTCTCGGAATTCATGTGGAGGATATATGTCATACTTGTCAACATCACAGATTTTAAGCTCCAATGCCACCCAAAAACTCATAGTAAATGTAACAAATGCTACAAAACAACATGTGGGTCTTTCAGCAGACTTTACAAATGCCCATCAGGAACCACGCACACAGGTGTGATTTCCAAGAGACTCTACTGACTCTCCTGTGCTAACATCACTGTCGACTGGGTATTTAGTTAAAGGTTCTTTTATAGAACTTGGTACTATCTGCCAGAAGCAGCTTTGAGGCAATCTGAAAAGGACAAACACCCTGTTCTTTCTGATGTAAGCAAACCTGCATACAAAATACAAAATAAAAAAGATACACAGAGCAACAACTACACACATACACTCTCACAAGCGAACAGTGTAATGGAGACAAGAACACAAGGAAACAAAGGAGCACTGCAGTTTGCATCTCCTGACTACAAGGATCCCATGGAAAATGTTCAATACACCCCGATGAGAAGGCACTAGATTTTCTATCATTGCCTATACCTGCAATGTCATGACACATGTAAACAGCAGAATGTTGGAACTGTGATTGCATCTGTAAGACTATACTACTGTTAAACACAAGGAAAAATGGAGGAGGGAGGAAAGGGAAGGATGTAGGAGCCCTAAATATACAAATCAGTGTAATGGAAAACGAAAAAAGAAAACAGGGCCCGGCGGCGTGGCCTAGCGGCTAAAGTCCTCGCCTTGAAAGCCCCGGGATCCCATATGGGTGCCGGTTCTAATCCCAGCAGCTCCACTTCCCATCCAGCTCCCTGCTTATGGCCTGGGAAAGCAGTTGAGGACGGCCCAATGCATTGGGACACTGCACCCGTGTGGGAGACCCGGAAGAGGTTCCAGGTTCCCGGCTTCGGATCGGCGCGCATCGGCCCGTTGTGGCTCACTTGGGGAGTGAATCATTGGACGGAAGATCCTCCTCTCTGTCTCTCCTCCTCTGTGTATATCTGGCTGTAATAAAATGAATAAATCTTTAAAAAAAAAAACAAGGATTTGGATATCTAAAACAAAATGAGGAATCAGAACATCTTTCTTCAGAGTCAGACTGTTCACTGCCATTCTCTCAATGAAAGTAATTTATTCTGTAGCACGAAATATGCTAATCATTATCAGTTAGTACATGCTGTTGAACACTTGTGAAGTTATACACGGAAAAGCGGCAGGAGCTCAAGAACTCAAGCCATCCTCCCCTGCTTTCCCAGGTGCTTTAGCAGGGAACTGGATCAAACGTGGCGAAGCCAGGGCTGGAGCTCAAATAGGTGCCCAACACAAAAGCCTAGTGGCTAAAATCCTCATCTCATACACACCAGGAACCCATATGGGCGCCGGTTCTAATCCCAGTGGCACCACTTCCCATCCAGCTCCCTGTTTGTGGCCTAAGAAAGCAGTCAAAGCGGGCCCAAAGCCTTGGAACCCAGCACCCGTGTGGGAGACCCAGAAGAGGCTTCAGGCTCCTGGCTTCAGATTGACTCAGCCATTGTACTCACTTGGGGAGTGAATCAACAGACAGAAGATCTTCCTCTCTGTCTCTCCTCTCTGTATATCTGACTGTCCAATAAAAATAATAAAATCTCAAATAGGATGCCAGCATTAATGTTGGCTCCTGGTATGCTCTGTTTGTGTGAACATGATAATTTATTCTAAATGGAGCCATACAATATTTGTATTCTTCTGGCTTGTTTATTAACATACTTAACATGTCTTCCACAAGACTATCAAAGTACGGCTTTTTCATGGTTGAATATCGCACATGACCAAAGACAGTCACAAGTACTTAAAAACTGTTATTTTTTTTTTAAATGCAGAGCTACACATACAAAATGTTGGTCTCTCTGTTATCCTTTTGTAATCACTTATTCCCTCTTCCACAACTTCTAGAACCCACTAAAGCTGTTCTCTAACATCAATCATTGCTGTAGCTTCTAGTTTTTTTCCAGAATATCATGTAAGTCAAACAAAGAGGCTGTCATCTTTTGAGAATTCCTTTTTAAACTAATCATTTATCTCTGAGTCATCCAAGTTGCTACACCACTGGAGTTCACTGCTGTGCCTGAACTATACTGCACCACATGAAACTGCATTTTGTATGTATTTAGCTATAGAAGGTTATTTGGGCTGTTTCCAGCTTTAAGCAAATTCTTAACAGACATCAGAAGCATTATTCACATAACCCCTTACATGTGAATCTAAGTTTTCATCTCTCTAGAGTAAATATTTATAAGTAGGACTTTTGGGGTGGGGCCGGTACTGTGCTATAATAGGTTAAGCCTCTGCCTGCAATGCTGACATCCAATATGGATACAGTTCAAGTCCCAGCTTCTCCATTTCTAATCCAGTTCCCTACAATGGCCTAGGAAAACAGAAAAGGATGGCACAGTGCTCAATCCCCTGCATCTCCGTGGAAGACCCCAAAGAAGAAGCTCCTGGTTTTAGACCGGCCAATTCTGGCCTCTGTGGCCATTTGGGGAGCAAACCAGAAAACAGCAGCTCTCTCTCTCCTCCTCACTCTGTAACTCTGCTGTACCTCAACAGAAATGACCACAGTGCTTTTCCAGAGAAGCTGTATTTTTGCTTTCCATTAACAATCTATGACAGTTTCAGTTCATCCATATCCTTGGCAACTCTTGGTGATGTCAATACTTTATTTTAGCCATTGTAGTAGCCATATACACTGTGGATTTAATTTTCCCTACTGTCTAACGATGTTAAAGATGCACTTTAATGCTATCTGAATATCTTTTGTAGTGATGTGTAAAAGTCTCCTGACCATTTTTGTTGCTATTGTTAAACATCACCAAGCCTTTTTTTTAAGTTACTGATTCATTTATTTAGAAGGCAGTATAACAGAGGGAGGATTGTTGGGAGGAAAAGGAGAATGTAGTACTTTGATGTAATAAAACACAGTGAAAGAAGCAAGTAAATTACTAATACAAACAAAAACATGGCAGCATCTACCTCTCAGACATTTTGTTATAGAAAATAAGCCTAATCTGAACTGTGTGGCTCAGAGTTGCTCTAGAGAAGGCATTTGAGGCAATGCTTAAGACACTGCTCCAGATGCAGCCATCCCACATCAGTGACTGGTTTCAAGTCCTGCCTCTGCTTTGGATTCCAGCTTCCGGCTATTGCATACTAAGAGAGCAAGCAGGTGGAGCTGCATCAAAAGTAGAACAGGAGCTAGTATTGTGGTTTAGCACGTCAAGCCATCACCTGTGATGCTGGCAACACATACAGGCACTGGCTTCAGCCCTGGCTGCTCCACTTCTGACTCAGTTCCCAGCTAATGTAACTGGGAAAAGCAGCAGAAGACAGCCAGGGTGCTCGGGCCCCTGCACACAGGAGAGTGAGGTGAAGCTCCTGACTCCTGGCTTTAGCCTGGGTAGTCCTACCCACAGTGGCCATTTGGGGAGTGAACCAGTACATGGAATAACTATCTTTCCCCTCTCTGTGAAACTCAGTTTTTCAAATAAATAAATCAATCTTTCAAAGGAGAAAAACAATTATAGAAATTCAATCATACATTATGTATTTTTTTTTCAGGCTGGCTTATTCAACTCAGCATGTTTTCAAGATATACTGAAATTACTCCTGGTATCAACATTCTACATGTTTTTAACTAAGTACTAGCTAAAAAACTCAGTCTAGTTCACAAAATTTCACAAGTCTAATTACTTCTCAAATTTTAGTTCACCATGATAAAAATTATTGTGAATTCATATGCTATATTAAACAAGGAAAAAAAATCATTGCACTGGCTTAAAAATTTCTGCTGTATTTAATAAAAACACAAAACCAAATAGTTGATTTCATCATACTGGACACAATGTAGAGAGCAGATAAAAAATGTAAGTGCTCCCTTGGTGGATTTGGTAAGTACAGATTCTGATCTGTATCCGATTCTAGTGCTAAACAACTAACTACTTCAGGAAGAACTTTCTAATCTGCCTCCTTCAGGTCACTGGGACATCAGAGCCGTTCAGCTTATCTTCTGACAATACAGCCAAACATATGAAAAGGTTTTTGCCTTACTATCTCAGACCAGAAATCTGAACAATCAAAACAATGACTATTGCCTCCGTAATGAAATATGGAGACAAATATTAGAAGAAAAGTTGAAAGTTAGACAATTTTAAATTAAGAATGTTTATGGTGTACCGTGTGGGTGCTGGTTCGAGTCCCAGCTGCTTCACTTCCAATCCAGCTGCCTGCTAGTGCACCTGGGAAGGCAATGGGGGAGGGGGCACACTGCTCTGGGGCCCTGGCTAAGGAAGGGCCAGGTCTGGCCACTGTGGATATTTAGCGAGTAAGCCAGTGGATGACGATCACTCCCTTTATTTCTCCTCTGCCCTCTTCTCTCTGTATACTCTTACAAGTAAATAAATTTTAACAACAACAACAACAAAAAAGAACACTTATTCTTTTCTGAAAGGAAATGTTAAACCATCATATAGTAAGTATAGTTTACTAGGGCCAATGCCATGAAGTAGCAGGTTGAGTCTCTGACTGCCAGGCCAACATCCCACATGAGTTCTGGTTTGTATCCCAGCTGTTCCACTTCTGATCCAGGCAATGTTTAGGGCCTGGGAAAATAACCCTGTGGGAGACCAGAAGTAGTTCCTGGCTTCAAATTGGCTCAGTTCTGGCCACTACAACCATTTGGGGAGTGAATCACCAAGTGAAAGATCTCTGTCTCTCTTTCTCTCATACGTGTGTGTGTTCTTTAAAAAACAGGTATATTTTTATTTGAAAGGCAGAGTCACAGGAGAGATACAGAGATCTTACACTAGCTGGTTCACTCCTCAAATGGAGCTGAGCCAATCCGAAACCAGAAGTATTGTCCGTGTCTCCCATGTGGGTGTAGGACCCCAATCACTTGGGCCATCTTTCACTGCCTTCCCAGGCCTTTAACAGAGAGCTGGATCTGAAGTGGAAAAGCCGCACTCCAACCACTGCCCATATGGTATCCCAGCATCATAGACAGAGGCTTAACCAGCTATGCCAGTGTCAGCCACTGAGGGATTTTTCTACAAAAATATGATAAAAAACACCCAGAGCATATCTGCTCTACTTCCAATCCAGTTCCATGCTAATGTGTCTGGAAAAGTAGTACACGTGGTCAAAACACTGGGGCCCTATACCCACATGGAAGGCTCAGATGCTGAGTTCCAGGCTTCTGGTTTCAGGCTGACCCAGCCCTAGTCATTGTGGCAATTTGGGGAATGAACCAGCATATTAAAGATCTATGTCAGAGAAGAAAAAAAAAAAAAAAAAGACAATGGCAACAGGTTTTTGAAGCAAGCAAATACAGCATTGTGGCACCACACATTATGCCCATCTTCTCACATGAGCATACCAGTTTGAATCCTGGCTGCTTCCAACTTGTCTTACTGCTACTGTGGCTGGGCAGACAACAGATGATAGCCTAAGTATCTGAGGCTCCGCCACCATGCAGGAGACCCCGAGTTCCTGACTTCTCAACTGAGCCTGGACCAGACGGAATGGCTGTGAGACCATTATGCATAGCAAACCAGCAGACAGAGGTCAGTGCTTCTCTCTCCCTCCCCTTCACTCTCCCACTCTTTCAAGTACAACAAAACAAAACAAAAAATCTATCTTTACCCTCCAAGTTTTCTATGTGGAAAATTACAGAGTATTATTATTATATGTCATTTAAGAGAGCTGTTCTTTTTTCTTCTATTTTTTTTTTTATTTTGTTTTGTTTTTGTTATGGGAGAGCTGTTCTAACAATCCAGTAGACAAAGTACTTACCGATGATAGGCTTCTCGACGATATTTTTTCAGGGCCTGTTTATCCATGTTAGCAGGCATATCTGCTGCATTCTGTAACCGATCACTCCAAGAAGTTGTCATTTTAATTGTACGCTGAATTCTAGAAAGGAAAACCAGTAATTTAGTACCTTAATAGTGTCTTCCATATATTAAAAAACATATCTGGGCTCGGCGGCGTGGCCTAGTGGCTAAAGTCCTCGCCTTGAACACCCCGGGATCCCATATGGGCACCAGTTCTAATCCCGGCAGCTCCACTTCCCATCTAGCTCCCTGCTTGTGGTCTGGGAAAGCAGTCGAGGGTGGACCAAAGCCTTGGGACCCTGCACCCGCGTGGAAGACCCAGAAGAGCTTCCTGGTTCCCGGCTTCGGATCGGCGCAGCACCAGCCATTGTGGTCACTTGGCGATTGAATCATCGGATGGAAGATCTTCCTCTCTGTCTCTCCTCCTCTCTGTATATCTGACTTTGTAATAAAAATAAATAAATATTTAAAAAGAAACATTTTGAAAAATATATCTGACTTTGTTTTATAATAGTTAAATAATTGTAAAAGTGTGTTGAGTTTGCATTTATACATATTAACATATTATTAGCATATTACATATGTACAGTCTAGCCCAACACTAACACCTGATTTTTAAAAATACTAGAACTCCATAAAGGGCCCGGCACAGTAGCCAAATAGCTAAAGTGCTCGCCTTGCATGTGCAAATTTGTGTCCCAGCTGCTCCACTTCTCATCCAACTCCTTGTTTATGGCCTGAAAAAGCAGTAGACGATGGACCAAAGCCTTGGGACTCAAAGAAAGCTCCTGGCTCCCGGCTTCGGGTCGGCTCAGCTCCAGCTGTTGTGACCACTTAGGGAGTGAAACAGCAGATGGGAGATCTTTTGTCCCTCCTCTCTGTAAAACTGAATTTTCAGTAAGAATAAACAGATCTTTAAAAAATATATATTAGGGACCCGGCGACGTGGCCTAGCGGCTAAAGTCCTCGCCTTGAAAGCCCCGGGATCCCATATGGGCGCCGGTTCTAGTCCCGGCAGCTCCACTTCCCATCTAGCTCCCTGCTTGTGGCCTGGGAAAGCAGTTGAGGACGGCCCAATGCATTGGGACACTGCACCCGCGTGGGAGACCCGGAAGAGGTTCCAGGTTCCTGGCTTCGGATCGGTGCACATTGGCCCGTTGCGGCTCACTTGGGGAGTGAGTCATCGGACGGAAGATCTTCCTCTCTGTCTCTCCTCCTCTCTGTATGTCTGGCTGTAATAAAATGAATAAATCTTTAAAAAAAAAAAAAAAATATATATATATATATATATATATATATATATATTAGGACCTCAGCTTGCAAACAGCCCAATATAATGACCTCATAAAACACAGTGCATATGACAAACACATTAAAATATGTATAGATACTTAAAAACTGTAAATTTAGAAACCTAATTTATTATGGTTATTTCTATACAGAACAATTACATATTACTTCCAAAAAAACATGACTGTCAATCATTATAAACTGAATCTTAAGTTTTAAACAAAGATTAAAATCATAGATTTGTTGGGCTGGCACCACAGAATGGTGGACTAAGACTCCGCTTGTGGCACTGACAGCCCATGTGAGCACCAGATATTGTCCCGGATGCTCTACTTCCCATTCAGCTCCCTACGTGTGGCCTGGAAAAGCAGCAGAGAATGGCTCAAGCCTTTGGGCCCCAGTGGGAGCCTAGAGGGAAGCTAGCTCCTGGCCTTGGATGAGCCCTGCTCCTGCCACTGCAGTCGTTTGGGGAGTGGACCAGCTGATGGAAGATCTTTGTTTCTCCTTCTCTCTGTCAATCTGTCTTCAAATAGAATTTTTTTAAAAATAAGTCTTTAGGGCTCAATGCCATAGCCTAGCAGTTAAGGTCCTCGCCTTGCATGCAGCAGGATCCCATATAGATGTCAGTTTGTGTACTGGATGCTCCACTTCCTGTCCAGCTCCCTGCTTGAGGCCTGGAAAAGCAGTGGAGACAGCCCAAAACCTTGGGACCCTGCACCTGTGTGGGAGACCTGGAAGAGGCTCCTGGCTCCCAGCTTCAGACCAGGGCAGCTCCAGCTAATGCAACCGCCTGCAGAGTGAATCATCAGACGGAAGATCTATCTCTCAGTCTCTTCTTTTCTCTGTATATCTGACTTCGCAATAAAATTAAATAGATCTTTTTTAAAAATGAAATAGGGGGAGGCAGACATTTGGCATAGCAGATGCTTGCTGGTGATACCCAAATCCCACATAAACAGTCTCAGGATTCAACTATCAGTTCCATTTCCTGTAAACAGAGATCTTCTTGTAAATAGAGATCCTCAAGTGATAGCTCAAGTGGCTCATCCCCTGGCATCCATCCACATGACTGTTTTCCCAATTCCCAAACCCTGCCTCAGCTACTGTAGGCACTACAGCCAACTGGAGATAGATCTCACATCTCTCCCTGTAACAAGACATAATCCAGGGCCCGGCGGGCATGGCGTAACTGCTGGATTCCTTGCCTTGAATGCGCCGGCATCCCATATGGCCGCCGGTTCTAATCCCAGCAGCTCCGCTTCCCATCCAGCTCCCTGCTTGTGGCCTGGGAAAGCAGTCGAGGACGGCCCAAACCTTTAGGACCCTGCACCCGAGTGGGAGACCCGGAGGAGGTTCCTGGTTCCCGGCATCGGATTGGCACTGTACCGGCCGTTGCACTCACTTGGGGAGTGAATCATCGGACGGACGGAAGATCTTCCTCTCTGTCTCTCCTCTTCTCTGTATATCTGACTTTGTAATAAAAATAAATAAATCTTTTAAAAAAAAAAAAGACATAATCCAGGTTTTTGTTTCTGTAGCTGGACAACTTCCAGATCTTATACATCAGCCTAAGACAAAAACACCATCCAAAAAATTTCTGAAAACCTTTTCAAGATTTTTTTTTTAAATCTGAAAGATAGTTAAAGAGCCAGACAGCAAGACAGAGAGAGGTTTTCCATCTGCTAGTTCACTCCCCAAATGCCAGCAACAGTTGGAGCTGAGCCAAGCCAAAGCCAGGAGTTTCTTCCAGGTGTCCCACGTGGGTACAAGAGCGCAAGCACTTAGCCCATCCTCCATTGCTTTCCAAGGAGCATTAGCAGGGAGCTGGATGGGAATTAGAGCAGTTGGGATTCTAATCGTGTGCTCAAGTGGGACGCCAGCACTGCAGGAGGCGGTATGACATGCCCTACAATAGGAGCTTCTGAGATCCTTGTTTGTAAGTGCTGTTCCTGTTGAATCAAAGCAGCTGAATTTGAAACAAGTCATTTCCTTCAAGGAGTAATTCACCTTTCCAGGCTTGGGATACTGAAAAAAGCCACACCTGGCCTCACCTGAACCCTTCAGATGTACTTTCAGCCAGGAAATTTTGGATTTCAACAAGAGATCCATTCTCCTAACTAATGATGGAGAAGTGAGCAAACAGGCCTCACCTTGTAATAGAAGCCCAGTGCAACCCCTGTGATCATATCTGGTGCATGACCACAGATATTGCAAACGGTTGACAGATCCTTTCTATTTCCCCACCACTTATCGACCAATATCCTCTTCCTCTTCTCTCCAAGGAGACCAAGTTCTACAGTGATGTGACTGGAGTCACCTCTACAGGGTCAGGAACCATTCACAATCACTGTGCACCCCTTTAGCTGGATGTTGACATTTTCTGGAATGTAAACAGTCTGACTGCTGAGAGTGCACTTAAATCTGACAGCAGATGAAGCAAAGAGGGAATGCCTATCCTGAACAATTTCTCAATAATAATAAAATAGAGTATCAGGTAAGGACAGAGAAGATTTAAGCAATACTATCAACCAACATTACCAAATGGACATGTATAGAACAATCCACCAACAACTTTAGAAGACACATACTTATCAGGAATACATGAGTATTTAGCAAAATACTTTATATTCTGGGCCACAAAACAAATCTCAATAAATGCAAAATAAATACAAAGATTTTACAAACTACACTCACTGTCCAAAACTAAACTAAGAATAAATAACCAAGGTCGGTGCTGTGGCACAGCTGGTAAAGCCAGAGTCCTACAATGTCAGCATCCTATGGGAACAATGGTTCCAGTCCTGGCTGAACACAGCAACTTCTGATACAGTTCCTTGCTCATGCGCCTGGGAAAGCAGCAAAAGTTGGCTCAAATATTTTGGGGCTCTGCACCCACTTGGAAGTCTGGTAAAATTTCTGTTTCTGGCTACAGTCGTGGCCATGTAAGCATTTGTGCTATGACCCAGCAGATGGAGGATCTGTCTCTGTTAACTCTTCCAAATAAAATAAATAATAAATCTTTTTTAAAATAAACACAAAGATAGCTGGAAAATTCCCCAAATATGTGAAAATTAAACAACCTACCTCTATTTCACCCATGAATCAGAGTGATATAAAACAGACAAGAGTTGCATGCCAAAAGTCTCTCCGCGAAAGTGACATGTGGCTACAATCCTACCCACTTCGGTGCAGCCCCCACAAGGCTGCAGGGTCTCTGAACATCCTTCCCATTATGAATCTGAGCATCACTCCCACTTCAGACACAAGACACCGTGGTGACAATGCGCATGCAGTTCCAAGCAGATATGTTAGGAAACCTTCCAAAGAGACCAGCATGAGCAGAAGTCTAGCCCAAACTCTGCCCTACTTGTATATTCAATTAGGGCACTGTTAAACCTAAACAAATGCAACCAGAACTTCAGGGGGGCACACTGGCAGTGGTGGCAGATACTCCTCTTCTCATGGAGAGAGGCAGCTTGCATTCACTTCTGAAAGTGGGCTATCGCTTCGCCTTTAAATACCGCTCTCCAACTTGCACCTCACCTATGTGTCTGTTCTCAACTATCTTCCCACACTCAGACAAGTATTTAGAATAAATCCAGCTATGGAGAAATCAGAAACTAATTTGAAATGGGTAAAATTGAAGATGCAGTATATCAAAATTTGTGAATGGGAAAGTTATCAACAGTTTACTAAAAAAAAAAAAAAAAACAAAATAAAAGTAGTGACAGAGAAAATGAGGAACAAAATGCATAATTTCTAGAAAAATAATGAAAAAGACTTTCCCTACTATAACCATTTTAAATCAAAGTGGCCTATACTCTCCTGTTTAAAGACAGCAGTTGAGAGAATGGATGTTTAAAAACATAATCACAATATATATGCTGTCTACAACAGACTCTAGAGCATAAACAATTAAGTTCAAGTGGAGGAATGAAAAAACATTCCATGCAAATAGATAAAGCTGGAGTGGCAATATTACTCTCAGATCATGGACATTAAATCAAAAATTGGTTCTAGAGACAAAGGACAGCCTTATATACTGAGAAAGGATCGATTCACCAATAATGACTTTTAAAAGCATGTATACACCAAACAACAGAGCACTCAAAAAAATTTGAAGCAAACACTGACAAAATCGGAGGAAGAAACAGTTTTCCAGAAATGCTTGCAAAACCAAGAGAAGTGCCCTGCACAGCAGCTCAGTAGCTAAAATCCTCGCCTTACATGTGGCGGGATCCCATTTGGGCATGTCCCAGAAGTCCCACTTCCCATCCAGCTCCCTGCTTGTGGCCTGGGAAAGTAGTGGAGGATGATGTCCAAAGCCTTGGGACCCTGTACCTGTGCGAGAGACTCAAAAGAAGCTCCTAACTTTTGGCTTTGGATCGGCTCAGCTCCAACTGTTGCAGCTACCTGGGAGTGAAACAGCAGATGGTTCTTTCTGTATCTCCTTCTCTCCGTAAATCTGCCTTTCCAACAAAATAAATAAATCTTTAAAAAAAAAAAAAAAACAAAAACAAAGTGGGCCCAGCGCAGTAGTCTAGTGACTAAAGTCCTCGCCTTGCACAAGCTGGGATCCCATATGGGCACTGGTTCAAATCCCAGAGGCCTTGCTTCCCATCCAGCTCCCTGCTTGTGGTCTGGGAAAGCAGTCAAGGACAGCCCAAAGCTTTGGGACCCTGCACCCACATGGGAGACCCAGAAGAGGCTCTGGGCTCCTGGCTCTGATTGGCTCAACTCTGGCCGTTGCGACCACTTGGGAAGTCAATCAACATACCAAATATCTTCCTCTCTGTCTCTCCCCCTCTGTGTATCTGACCTTCCAATAAAAAAAATTAAAAATAAACCTTTTTTTAAAAAGTAACTAGAATAGGGCCCGGCGGCGTGGCCTAGCGGCTAAAGTCCTCACCTTGAATGCCCCGGGATCCCATATGGGCGCCGGTTCTAATTCCGGCAGCTCCACTTCCCATCTAGCTCCCTGCTTGTGGCCTGGGAAAGCAGTTGAGGACGGCCCAATGCATTGGGACACTGCACCCTTGTGGGAGACCCGGAAGAGGTTCCTGGTTCCTGGCATCGGATTGGTGCACACCAGCCGTTGCGGTTCACTTGGGGAGTGAATCATCGGATGGAAGATCTTCCTCTCTGTCTCTCCTCCTCTCTATATATCCGGCTTTCCAATAATAATAAAATCTTAAAAAAAAAAAAAAAAGAAAAGAAAAGAAAAATTCAAAGATTACTTTTGAACAAAATTAACTGTACTTTAAAATTCAAGTTGCAGAATCTCAACAAAGGTCACAAAATGCTATTCAATTTCAGCTGGAAACATAAGTAATCAAAAAACTGTAATATTGATATGGGAGGAAATCTGCCATGAAATTTGTTCAGTTAGAGAACATCTTAAATCATCTTTAACAAATTAATCAACATGGTTTTCCTAGGATCTTATCTAACACACCTGAATATTATTATGACAGACATTTGAACTCCAACCACAGAATTTCACCAACTCATTCTCTGTGTTGCTTAACTTCACAGTTTATGGTTTTACTTTTTGCAGTTTTAGTTACTCCAATCTGCTGCAATCTAAAAATATTAAATAGAAATTCCAGAAATGAACAATTCATAAGCCTTAAACCGCACTTTACAGTTTCATCCAACTTAGGAGGCCAATCAGCCCTCTGCCCAGCACGTGACCACAGTTCATGCTACTCAGTCTCTTGATAACATTGGTTAACTGGTTAACAGATTAACCGTCACAGTAGCACAGTAATCATGCACAAGTAATCCTTACTTCTAACGGCTCCAAGAATCACTGTGCTTTTTAAAACACAAGAATACACAGTGGATTACGCCTCGATCCACAACAGCAGCATCCAGTGTGAGTGGCAGTCCAAGTCCTGGCTGCTCTACTTCTGATCCAGTTCCCTGCTAATGTTCCTGGGAAAGCAGCAGAAAGATAGCTTGAGTTAACTACTCAAGCGGGTTTAGACCTGTGGTGAGCTAACTTGGTCGGGCCAAAGCACCTGTCAGTTTATATGAGAGATGGGGCTACAGTGGAACTGACCAGGCAGCTGTATCCACAGCTATGTGCACTAGCTGCAGCAGGACACAGACCAAACCTGACACTGCAGTGGCTGACACACATAAAAGTCAAGTATGCGGTCACCTTAGGCCAGGCTTCTTGGGGGACTCAGACCCTGGCCAGAGAAGAGCACAGGATGTGTGGTCCAACCTTGGAGTGCATGGTTGGCACTGGGCCCCTTCAGTTGCTGATGCCTGTGCAATGGATAGCATGTCCAGACGCATATGGGGACATGAAGGCCATCTCATCTAGTCCAGCAGGGGACATCAACATAAGGGAGTACTGCTATTTTTCATAGCAAAAACAAAGGTAAAGATGATGAATATGATCTGGCCAACAAGAGAGAGAGTTCAAATAAGTAGATACCATTTCATGTATTCTGTCAATCTTTCTAGTTTTTTTCTGGGAAACAGTAGCATCAACAAATACTGAATAAAACTCAAAACTTGGTTCTTCACATGATGGTAAATCTGGAATTCTTTCAAAATATTTAGCCAGCATGCCTGAAGAACAAATGAATTCTCAAGCATTTAAAATTTTGTAACTTCAAAAGTTATAACTTCAGCCTTTAAAAATATTTCATGTACAAAACATGCACACTTCACCAATACCACTACCCTCCCCCAAAGAATGGAAACCAGCTGGCGAAACAGCTTTAAGCAACTGCCAAAAACAGGAAGCATAGTTACAAACCGTAGGGTAGGTGTGGTTAGCAATCTACAGGAAACATTCTTTCCCTTGAAAAAGTGTGCCCCCAAAATGCTGATGGTCCATGTAGTAAGACCACTATTAAGGTTACTATTTTCAAACAATTTTGTGCCTCTCACGCTCAACCATAACATAATGCTGGAAACTAACAGAAGTATGCAAATAGCAGACTTATTTTCATGACAACTCTGTCTTAACTGAAACACCATATTGTCAGAAACATACTTTGGCAAAGGTTTTCCCAAAGAAATTTTAAATGAATCTCAGGTCCTATCAGTAATTTCCCTAAAAAGACGCCAAGAGTAATATCTGTATCACAGGCCTATCAGGCAAAGTACCCAAAATATGACAGTTTAAATCAAATATTCACTTTTCAATGGAATAGTGTCAACATGATTAATAGTAACATGGCAACAATAAGTAATTCTGAATATTCAATGTTTTATTACTTCACTGTGTTTGATCTTTAAGATAAAAATCTTGGAAACTATTTACTAGCAATCCTCATTCTAATATTGCTATGACTCAGAATGAGTTCTCACCAGTTTGAAATTTATTTTGGTCATCATAAATACAACTTTAATTGCTATTACATGAAGTTAATTCATGGAAAAAGAAAAGCTAAAGATGTATCTTCCATTTGTATGTCTCATATTATATCAAATAGTCACACTTTATACTGTGCTCTTGATAATCCTAACCCTTGACAGATGAGCAAGTAAAACCTGTAGAGTGATTAGCCAGTTGGCTTTATCAATACACTGTGGTAAAGGGTTCCCTTTGTAACACAGCCACAAGCCTACTTACAAATACATACCTTTAAAAACAAAAGAAATCAGGTGCAAATTTACCTTGGTCTATTAACGCTCCTGAATAGCTAACTCTTCATACAGAAACAATTTGCAATCAATAGTGTATACTGTAATTCACAGAACAGCATGATTTTTTTCTCTGAAAGGTGAAGAGCTAGAAAGCAAGACTGTTCTCCTATGTGTTGGTTCACTCCCCAAATGTCTATAAATGGCCAGTGTTGGAACTCTGCACACATTCCACAGGGTAGCAGGGACCAAATACTTGGGCCCTCACCTGTTGCCTCCCAGAATGCATATTAGAAGGAAGCTGGAACTGGAGTGGAGCTTGAACCCAAACCCAAGCACTCTGACCAGGGGAAGCTCACTTCCCAAGGAACAATCACTGCACCAAATACCCATTTCAAGGACAGTACTTTGAAATAAGCTATAACTGTCAAAGCACTTTTACCACCTTTGTTTTCATTGTGATTTTGCGTTTTAAGACACAGAGAACTCCCAACCACTGGCTCATTCCACAAATGCCCAAAACACAAGTCTAAAGAAGGAGTGGGGCTGGGAATGCACTCCAGGTGTCCCAGGTTTGCAGCACAGCTCAATCACATTGTCCCACCATAAATGCCTACAAGAAGCTGGACAGAGCAGCCAGTATGTCCTTTCCACTTTGCCTTTGCTACTTAAAAAAGTAATATGTGGAAGGAAATGCACATATTTTTTAGGTGAAGAAATGTCAATTTTTCCAGAAAAGACTGTAAAAATTTGCAAGGTTTAAACTATGCTAAACCTTTCTTTTTTTTTTTTAAAGATTTATTTTATTTTTATTACAAAGTCAGATGTACTGAGAGGAAGAGAGATAGAGAGGAAGTGGAGCTGCCGGGATTAGAACCAGCGGCCATATGGGATCAAGGCGAGGACGTTAGCCACTAGGCCACGCTGCCGAGCCCGCTAAACCTTTCAATGCCTCTCATCTTTTAAACATTTTATGAGACAAAAGTTTCTTACTCATTTTTTTTATTTCCTTATTTCCAGGGCTGCTTTCTTACCATTTGCCCAAGTGGTTTTACACTCTCCTGTCAAAGGACAACACTCATGATTGCTCAGAACAAACAGAAATAATAAAATTTAAAAATTAATAGAAATTAATAAAATTGCTACCTTCTTACCCTATTTTTTTTGTACATTCTTTCAGACACACCTGATAGCTTTATATATTATATATTTAAAAATGTCAGTCCCTGCCTTTAAATGAAGACTTTTCTATTATTTGCTCTCTCCTGAGCATCTTGGACACACTTGATATACATGGACAATAAATAAACCAGTAATATTCCACACTTTGAGCTCTTAGTTTTCCATAAGCTAATTTCTGTGTAAGCTTACAAATTCAAGAATACTGTGCAAGTTCCTTTCAATGCTCTAAATGAATCTCTGTAAAAATCTTACTATTGGGTCACAGATGCCTAAGATTCTTGGCTTGATCAATGTAACACTTTGCTAGTTTTTCCACATCAAGCCTTGGAACAAAAGGTTCCTTGTTTTCTTGTTTCTGGTAAGAAAGCAAAGAGATGTTATCAAGTGAGAGAGGCAGTATTTGTCAGCTGTTGGCTTAGACTTTTTTTGGGGGGTGGGGGGTCAACCAATAATGTTCTCTTAACTGTTTTCTGAAACTTCAGCAGGAAATACAAAGTTACTTCATCTTCTAAAATCTTGAAGGTAAACAAAAAAAAGACCTAATTTGTACTATTTTTTCAACATTCTATCACTAAAACTACTAGAATTCCATACCCTATAGAAACCCATTACCTGCTCTATCTCTGTTCTACATCAGCAGAGTGAGATAGCTTCTAACTGAATGTTTTGAATAACCAAAAACCTTACATTTTTCAAAAATACAAAGGAAAGAGCCAGTGTTGTGGTATAGCGAGTTAAAAAGTACACCTCAGAGGTAGATTATTGCTAATGCACTTGGGAAAGAAGCAGCTAACAGCCCAAGTGCTTGAAGGTTCCTGACACCTGACACTCATGGGGGACACCAGGATGACATTCCTGGCTACTGCATTAGGCCCTGACCCAGCCACAATTCTGGCAGCCTTCTGGGGAGCAATTGAGCAGATGCATGATGTCTCAAACACACTCTACATCTAAAATAAATTATTTAAAAAAGCATAAAGGGGATAAGGCATGATAGCCTAGTGGTTAAAGTCTTCGCCTTGCATTCACCAGGTTCCCACATAGGCACTGGTTCATATCCCGGCTGTTTCAGCTCCCTCTTGCTCCTTCCAGCTCCCTGCTTGTGGCTTAGGAAAGCACTAGCAGAAGGCCAAAAGTCTCGGGACCCTGCACCCACGTGGGAGAACTGGAAGAAGCTCGTGGCTTCAGATAGGCTTAGCTCCAGCTGTTGCAGCTACTTGGGGAGTGAAACAGTGGACAGAAGCTCGTTCTGTCTCTCCTTCTCTCTATAAATCTACCTGTTTTTGTTGTTTGTTGCTACAGTTATTTTCCATAGCCAACAAGAAGCTCTAACAACAAATCATTAGAGAAAGCAAACTTCAATCAACAGAAGGTCATCTAGAGGGACAGGCATTTGGGCCCAGCAGTTAAGATGACCACGTGTGATCCCTGAGTGCGTGGTTAAGCTGTGCTGGAGTTCAGCAGGTGAGGGCTCAAGTAGCTAGGTCTGGGCATCTCACGTGGGAGCCCTGGCTATCCGATCGGCTGACTCTGGCTCCATGTATACCCAGCCATCACAGGCATTTGGGGAGTAACAGCACACGGCAGCTTTCTGGCCTCTCAATTCTTTAAGTCAGATAAGACTTAGTGGATCAAGTGACAAGGACCTTAACATCCTGCAACAATGTTACCGACTTCCTTTAGACAAATAATTTTTCCATATCTGAACCTTTTAAAAAGGTTATCTAACTTCATTCATCTGCTCCATCTGCAACGGCATCATTAGCATGCCTTGTAAACAGTTTGCCAGAAATTTTCTACTTAGCTTGTATCTCCTACTGCTTTCCTAAACCTCCTGCTTAGTGAGAGCAAGCCTTTGTCATGATACCCTCATTATATCCCTTCTCTCAAGAGGCAACTTTTCCATAGTGGTTTTCCCTGATGCCAACAATCTATAGTAACAATTCACTGACACACACACAAAAATCTAACATTTATAGAGAAGTTGGTGTGTGCCAATTTTACGTCAATGAATACAATCCTATTAAATATATGCAAGTTTTCCTTTTTCAGGATAAGAAAAACTGAGTGAGGCTCTCTACCATTAAGTTCTCCAGAGCTGATATGATGGTAAATAGTGTAAGCCAGAACTCCAACCCAAACCACATTAAACATACTAATCCAGGACATTAAACATACGTAGGGCGGTCTCCCAGCTCAAAGTCCTGACTGTCTTTACTGTTCAAACATCATTTAACATATGCCTTGTGATGTTGAACATTTCCTGTTAGTACACATAATCTAAAAAAGCTCAAAATAGTCAGTTGAGCCAGCACTCAATCTCCAAGCATGATATCCTATATGGGAGCCAGATCATGTCCCGGCTGCTCCACTTCCCATCCCACTCCATTTATGGCCTGGGAAAGCAGCAGTGGAAGGCCCAAAGCCTTGGGACCCTGCACTCACATGGAGACCTGGAAGAATCTTCTAACTTCCTATCAGCTCAGCTCCAGCCAATACGATCATTTGGGGAGCGAACCAACTGATGGAAAATCTCCAACTCTCCCTTGCTCTGTAAATCTACCTTTCCAATAAAAATAAATTCAAAATATATATAATAAAATAAAATATAAAAAGCTCAGGCCCGGCGGTGTGGCCGAGCAGCTAAAGTCCTCGCCTTGAACGTGCCAGGATTCCATATGGGTGCCGGTTCTAATCCCAGCAGCTCCACTTCCCATCCAGCTCCCTGCTTGTGGCCTGGAAAAGCAGTTGAGGACAGTCCCAAAGCCTTGGGACCCTGCACCCACATGGGAGACCTGGAAGAGGTTCCAGGTTCCCGGCTTCGGATCAGCACAGCACCAGCTGCTACGCTCACTTGGGGAGTGAATCATCGGATGGAGGATCTTCCTCTCTGTCTCTCCTCTCTGTATATCTGACTTTGTAATAAAAATAAACAAATCTTTAAAAAAGAATAAATAAAAAAATAAAAAGCTCAAAATAGTACATTCACCTAGCAAAAACTTCCTGAGCGCCTGCGTGAAAGGGATTATTGACAACTGGGCACAAAGACATGAGAGAACACCTACAAAGAAAAAGTACATAAATTTTCTAGACATGTGGGTATCACAGAAATGAAGTGCAAACTTCAAACTGATTTGTTCATAATATAACCTACTATCATTGTTACATAAAAATGTAAGTACAGACAAAACATGTTGAAGTTGGTGGCTTTTTGTTTCTGTTGTACTATTTCATTGAAAATTAAGGCTTTTGGTAATACCTAAGCTATAACTTTTTTATTTGCAAAGAGTAACAGAGAGGAAGATATCGACAAACCACTAGTTCACTCCCTAAATGACCTTAACAACATGGGGCTGCGCCAAGCTGACATTAGGAGCCAGAACTCCAGCCAGCTCTCCCGTGCCGGCTGTAGCAGCCCAAATACTTGGAGCATCCTCTGCTGCTTTGCCAGGTGCATCGGCAGGCAGCTCCAACAGGTGTTGTCACTGGTAACAACCCACTATGCAAACGGCCGGAACCCAAAGACTTGTTTTTTTAAAGATTTATTGTATATTTACTGGAAAGTCAGATTTACAGAGGAGGAGAGACAGAAAGATCTCCCATCTGCTGCTTCACTCCCTAAGTGGGCACAACAGCTGGAGCTGAGCCGACCCGAAGCCAGGAGCCAGGAGCTTCTTCTGGGTCTCCCACTCAGGTGCATCCACTGCCTTCCCAGTCCACAAACAGGGAGCTGGATGGGAAGTGGAGCAGCCAGAACACGAACCGACACCCATATGGGATCAGAGCAGCGTGCAAGGGGAGGACTTTAGCCGCTAAGTTACTGCGCCAGGCCCCCAAAGACTTCTTAAAACATTTGTGAGTACTTGTCTTAGTAAAACAGGAGAGATCGCCTACATGTCCCTCTTCACACTCCCCTTTCACCTGGCTTTCTTTCAGAAAATGTGAAATCACTTAAGGCAGACTGGGATCACATAAGCTTTCCTACAATTAGAAACATCCATAAATTTTGCAGTTAGTTGGCATCTAAGAACTGAACAGAATCTTGACCATCTCCAGCAGCTCCCAGACGCTACAGATGAATTCAGGCAGCAAATTCGAAAGCCTAAATTTCAAGTGAAAGAAAGTCCCGGAGCACCGAGGCAGCTGTAAGACTGCCAACATGAAACAACACTTGGGTGCTAGTTTTGATTTTAATTACAAACTTGCTGTGTCTTCTCGGCAGCCTGACTGTCTGCATCTGCAAAAACTCGCACCACTGTTGAAAACTGCCGTGATAAATATTTAAAAGGTCTGAAGCCTTCCCCCATACTCTATTTACATGCAGTTTTCATGGTAAATGCCCCGGTTTCAACACGCTTCCCTTTACATTACAGTCAGCTGAGTTTGCATCCGTTGTCTTAAACAAGCAAAATTAACAGTCTGTAGATATCATGAAGCACCTGCTTCCGGGGCAAAAAAAAAAAAAAAAAAAAACTTTTATACACACACACACACCTCAAACTGCAAGCGTGGACACCAAGCTCTACATACTGTTTTTCACAGACGTGGACTGCCAGCCTCAACCCCCACGACGTCATTCTCACACCTCGCCTCATCCCGCAACCTTGCTCTCCCCTCCCGGGATCCAGGGCCCAGAGCACGGCAGAGGAGAGCACGCCCCCAGAAGACGGACGCCGTCCCCGCCTCGGCCGCAGCCCACGGGACGGGCACGCTCCGCGGCCGTTTGCAATTCCAAGTGAGCTTTCCAGGAAGTGCTGCACACCACAGGGCTGGCACCTTCTCGCGGTCTCGTCCAAACGCGCGACCAGCCCAGTGCCCCGCACCGAGGCCCGCCGCCTCCTCGCGGAGGTCCGCCCGGGACGCGAGGACGGCGCGCGGGAGGACGGCCACGGGGAGTCCTGGCGGCCGGACAGAAGCTACTTCCCCCGCCCCGCCGCCGGGCCACTCGACGGCGCGAGCCGGGCTGAGGCGGGGTCCCCGCGAGCCCACTGCGCCGAGACAATGGCGCGAGGGTGACGTGGGCCATGGGACGTCGCGGCGGAGAGGGGAAGGAGCTGCCGTGGGCCGGAGGGGCGACCCAGGCCAGGGGGGTGTGCATGGACACGGAAGGGGGGCACAGGGTCGCGCGGGTCGGGTCTCGGCCTGAGGAGGGGCCTGCGGGGCAGAGCCCCCAGGGGACGCCCGGCGGCGGCGGTGGGGCCTGCCCGGGGTTGGGGTGAGGGGTGGTCGTAAGCCGCACGCCCGCCCGCGCACCCGCCCCGCCGGCCCGCTCCCACCCGTGCCTGCCCGCCCGCTGGGCCAGCTGCACTCACCGGCCCGCCCGCACGGCTGCAATCCCAGCGCGCAACTGCCGCAGCCGCCGCGGCGCGCGCCCCGCCCCCGCCGCCCAGCGCCGCCCAGCGCCGCCCACAGCTCGCGCCCGGCCAGGGACCGGCGCGTTGTTCCGTCCCCCGGCTCCGGCGCACAACTCGGGCGGTGACGACGCTCCCTGGCCCGGCTGCGGGATGGGAGAGGAAGGGAGCTGCGTTCAGGCCCGCGCCGAGGTGAGGGGTGACTGACGTTGACAAACTCCTCCAAGTGCTTTTAAGTTCTTTCCCTTAGTTTTGGGCCCGACGCCCTTCCGCTCTCACAAGGCGACAGGGCACAGTCCCAGAACCACAGGCTTTCTTAGTCAAATGGAATGCCCGTCCCCTTTGATGGTGACTCCTCTGCAACGCCCCAATCCCCTTGGTGACTAAAATCGCCACCTTTGGAGTTGGTCAGGGTTCGACACTAAGCAATGACGCAATCCTGATGAGATACCTAACCTCAGTCTATTCCCACTGTCCCCGCATCAAAACGTGTTGACAGGACCAAGTTATGTAGGTAAGGTCCTGGGGCAGTCAGAGTTCTGCAAATGGGCATTTACCAGCCATTCCTGCAACCGCTCCCCCGCCCCCACTAGCAGCAAGCATGGCCAAGATTTCGCCCAGACAGAAAGCCCATTGTTTTGTTTTGTTGAAGATTTGTTTTTAGGAGACCCCCAATGAGATGGCTCAGTGGCTAAATTCTCATCTTGTTTTTTTTTAAACATATTTTTATTGCATTTCATTTTTTTAAATTAATTACATTGCATTATGTGATACATTTTTTATGCATTGGGATCCCCCCCCGCCCCTTCCCACACCCTCCCCCCAACGGCGGATTGCTCCACCTTGTTGCATTTCCATAATTCAAATTCAGTTGACATTCTTTTTTTTTTTTAAGATTTGTTTATTTTTATTACGAAGTCAGATATACAGAGAGGAGGAGAGACAGAGAGGAAGATCTTCCGTCCGATGATTCACTCCCCAAGTGAGCCACAACGGGCTAGTGCGCGCCGATCCGAAACCGGGAACCAGGAACCTCCTCCGGGTCTCCCACGCGGGTGCAGGGTCCCAATGCATTGGGCCATCCTCAACTGCTTTCCCAGGCCACAAGCAGGGAGCTGGACGGGAAGTGGAGCTGCTGGGATTAGGTGAGGACTTTAGCCGCTAGGCCACGCTGCCAGGCCCAGTTGACATTCTTTCATTGGAGGTATTTACCAAGCATAAAGTCCAGCATCTTATTGTCCTGGTAAGTTCAATGGTTTGTTGGTGAGACCATCTCTGGTCTGAAGGCAGAGCCGGCAGAGTATCATCCCAATGAATTAAAAGCCCCAACATAATATTTCCAACCATTTACAACATTGTGACATTAATTGACATGGTATTGATTAACTAATATGTTACTAGGAAAATGCAGGTTCCCAACCACAACCTGTGACTTCTTCATAGACATTTCAATTTTGGTTTATATTCAACCATGTTCTATAAATCCTCATCTTGCATATGCCAGGATCCTACAGGGGTGCCAATTCATGTCCCAGCTGCTCCACTTCTCATCCAGCTCCCTGCTTCTGGCTTGGGAAAGCAATGGAAGATGGCCCAAGGCCTTTGGACCCTGCACCCATGTGGGAGACCCAGAAGAAGCTCCTGGCTTCAGATCAATTCATTTCTGGCTGTAGTGCCCATCTCGTAGTGAACCAGCAGATGGAAGATCTTTCTGTCTCCTCTCTGTAAGTCTGCCTTTCCAGTAAAAATAAATAATAAATCTTAAACAAACAAAAGGAATTATTTCTAGGGGCGAGTGCAATGGCTCACTCCTCAAATGGCCACAATGGCCAGAGCTGAACCGATCTGAAGCCAGGAGCTTCTTTTTGGTCTTCCACATGCATTCAGGGGCCCAAGCACTTGAGCCATCTTCTACTGCTGCTTTCCCAGGTGCATTAGCAGGGAGCTGGATGGGAAGTGGAGCAACTCAGACTCAAACTGGCTCCCACATGGGATGCAGGCACTGCAGCTGGTGGCTTTATCTGCTGCACCCCAAAGCTCTCCATTTCCAGGGGCACCTTGTTCTTCTTTGCTCTGGGCAACTCTGAGGCTTCTGTTTCTGAGGTTCTATTCACACGACCCAAGGTCTAGGCATTGGAGCCTCAGAGAACAAACTAGTCTGTTCTCTCAGAAAGAGAGCATTTTAGATGCTGGGACACTTGGGACACGCCTGCCCAGACTTTCTCCCGGGAGATTGATATCTCTCATTCCTTCCGTTGTTCCTCCCTCTGCCCCAGTTTTCAGAGTCTGTTTTTCTTCTTGTGCACCTGGTAGGCGGAAGGGTGACTACTTCAGGGTATGTACCCAGGACTGAGCCTAATGTGTGTGAGACAGCAGAGTGAAGCGGGGCTCCAGCTTCCTCCCCACATGCGGGACTCTGCTTGGCACCCACGCTATTGACTCATGTTGAGTAAAACCTCCGAGGCATTTCAACAAGCTGGGCTCAGGGATTTCGACACTTGCTCATGTTTTTGAGCTGACTTCTGTTCAGCTCACCCAAGGAGAGCCCCGGGAATCTCATCTACTAGATTTTCCAGGATGTGTAGAAAAACAAGATAAGTTAGAAGTTAGTTTAACTAGCTCCACATATGGAAAAATATCAGGGCTTATCTCTAAAAAAAAAGTTCTGGGTAAAAAAACAAGTACACACACACACATATGCACAATGATACTGCAACTGTGCAAAAAGAATGTATGGGAGCCAGTGCGATGGCTAATCCTCCACCTGGCAAGTGACAGGATCCCATGGGGCACCATATTCATATCCTGGCTGCTCCACTTGTCATCGAGCTCCCTGCTTGTGGCCTGGGAAAGCAGTGGGAGATGGCTCAAAGCCTTGGGACCCTGTAACCACATGGGAGACCTGGAAGAAACTCCTGGCTCCTGGCTTTGGATCAGCTCAGCTCTGGCCATAGCAGCAATCTGGGGAGTGAACCAGCAGGTTGGATGAACTTTGTCTCTCCTCTTCAAAAAAATAAACTAGGGCCCGGCGGCGTGGCCTAGCAGCTAAAGTCCTCATCTTGAATGCTCTGGGATCCCATATGGGCTCCAGTTCTAATCCTGGCAGCTCCACTTCCCATCCAGCTCCCTGCTTGTGGCCTGGGAAAGCAGTTGAGGATGGCCCAATGCATTGGGACCCTGCACCCACATGGGAGACCTGGAGGAAGTTCCTGGCTCCTGGCTTCGGATTGGCACAGCACCGGCCGTTGCGGCTCACTTGGGGAGTGAATCATCGGACGGAAGATCTTCCTCTCTGTCTCTCCTCCTCTCTGTATATCCGGCTTTCCGATAACAATAAAAATCTTAAAAAAAAAAAAAAAGAAAGAAAGAAAATGAACCAGCTGGTGGCAGTTCTGTCTCTCAGCTATATATATATTCAAAAAAAACTTAATCATTTATGTTGCTTAGCTTAAACAAAAGATTTAGCTTATTTATTTATTAAAGATTTATTTATTTTTGTTGGAAAGTCAGATAAACAGAGAGAAGGAGAGGCAGAGAGGAAGATCTTCCGTCCGATGATTCACTCCCCAAGTGAGCCACAACGGGCCGATGCGCGCCAATCCGAAGCCGGGTACCTGGAACCTCTTCCGGGTCTCCCACGCGGGTGCAGGGTCCCAAAGCATTGGGCCGTCCTCAACTGCTTTCCCAGGCCACAAGCAGGGAGCTGGATGGGAATTGGAGCTGCTGGGATTAGAACCGGCGCCCATATGGGATCCCGGGGTGTTCAAGGCGAGGACTTTAGCCGCTAGGCCACGCCGCCGGGCCCCAAATGATTAAGTTTTAAAAAACAAGAGAATGTGTGCACACACAAAAGACCAGAAGGAAATACCTAATTGAGAATATTAATAGTGATTTTTCTCTCCATCATAAGAATTGGAGTGGCTTCTTCCATAGACATTACTTTTCACCTCTTGCATTGTTTGTTTTATTATCAAGAACTCTGAATAGGTACACCAGGAAAAACAATTTTGAAAATCAGAAATGGAATAACTTGAAAAACTGGAAATAAAGTTAGAGGATTAACAGAGAAAATATCTACAATATCTAAGAAACAAAACATTTGGATCTGGAATTGTAAAAGACTTGTAACAAATCAATTTAAAAAACTTATTTAATTGAGAGGTGGAGTTAGAGAGGGACAAAGATAAAGACCTGCTGTCTGTTGGATCACTCCCCAGCCTGAACCAGGAGCCAGAAATTCCATCTGGGTCTCCCACATGGTAACAGAACCCAAGCACTTAGGTCATCTTATGCCATTTTCCCAGGCACAGGAGCAGGGAGCTAGATCAGAAGTGGAGCAGCCAGTGGTGGGGGGCGGGGGAACAGGGGACTCCAATTGCCCCTACCCCCACCAATTATTTTTAAAGATTTATTTTTTATTTATGTTGGAAAGTCAGATATACAGAGATGAGGAAGATCTTCCATCCATTGATTCACTCCCAAAATAGCCTCAACAGCTTGAGCTTTGCCGATCTGAAGCCAGGATCCCAGAGCCTCTTCTGGGTCTCCCACATGGGTGCAGGGTCCCAAGGCTTTGGACTGTCCTCAACTGCTTTCCCAGGCCACAAGCATGGAGCTGGATGGGAAGTGGGGCCGCCAGGATTAGAAGCATGGCTGCTGGGATTAGAACTGGCACCCATATGGGATCCCAGTGTGTGCAAAGCGAGGACTTTAACCACTAAACTACCCCGGCGGCCCCCCTACCAATTTTTTAAAAGGCAAATGATCCGCTTGAAAAAAGTAAAAAATGTAAAAAAGTAAAAAAAAAGTAAAAAAGCAAAGAATGTAAATAGGCAGTTCATAGATGCCAGACCTCATCTATAACCAAGAAATAGAAATTAAAACCGGGAATAATTCACAAGCTTCATGATAAGAAAGGATGTAACCTGGCCCAGCCACTTCACAGGGCACCTGGACAACATCTATTTTTTTTTTTTTTTTAAGATTTGTTTTTAAAGGCAGATTTACAGAGGGAAAGACACGAGATAGAGGAAGTCTTCTATCCACTGGTTCACTCCCTAAATGGCTGTAATGGCCAGGCTGAGGCTGGGAGCCCAGAGCTTCTTCCAGGTCTCCCGCAGGGGTGCACCGATCCAAGCACCTGGGCCATGCTTCACTGCCTTCCCAGGCTGTTGGCAGGGAGCAGGTTCAGAAATACAGCATCCAGGAATGCAATCGGTGCCCATGTAGGACGGTGCTATTGCAGGAGGCAGCTATACCTACTTGTGCCACTGTGCTGGCCCATTTATGTATGTCCTATCACAATAAAAAAAATATACAGTACATTTTTTCAGCAAGATCAAACATACAAGCAAAACCATTTCCTGCATGTTCACCTGGCTCCTTCCAAACTGCCACCTCTCAGTTTCTAAAAGGCCCCAGGCTTTGTCCCTGCAGATGCTGTTCCTCCAGTCTGAAAGCGCCCTTTTAACTAGTATTGAAACTTCATGCCTCAACTCAGATGTTGCTTAGAGGCCTGCTCTACCTCAAGGAAACTCCATTACAGCCATATAAATGGTGTTCATGCTGAGTTCACTCCCCTGTCTACTTTATTTGCGTGCTAAGTGAGACGGAAATCACATCTGTGGATTTATTCCCCAGAGGCCGGAAGCTGAGAACATAGTCCAAATGTGCCAGAACTCCGTGCATGTCTCCCATGTGGGTGACGGAGTCCAAGGATCCAAGCATTGTCTGCGTCCTCCCAGAGTGCATTAATGGGGAGTTGCATAGCAAGTGGAGTAGCTGAGACTTGAACCACCTACTATACCTCAACAGTGGCCCTTGGTGATACATTTTGGCCGTCTGCTTTCTAAAAGCTGTCTTCTCAACATGAGCTGTAAGCTCCAGACAGTCAGGGACAGTGTCTGTCTTATCCACTGGGAGGGATACAGTTTTTAACGCAGCGGGGAGTGGCACATTGGGGATTCCATATGCATTTTTAATAAGTTAGTAACTCTATTAATGTGGTGACATTGTGGAATAGATTTTATTTTAATTCATCTTACCATGTATATGTTTACTGATTAAAACAATGAGAGGAGGCAAAACCAGGGGGCTCATTCTTACATTCCTGTTTCCAACCCAGTGATGTCATCAGCTCTCTCTCCAAGCAGGAACTTGAGCGTGACACTAGTACAATCTGTTTCCAGATAGATCAGATATCAGTAACCATCCCGGCCTTAGTCTCTAAGTATCCACTTGAATAAGTGATAAGTTGCTGGACTTCAAAATGGAACAACTCCTCTCTAGGCGACCACAACCAGCAGCATGCCTTGAGCATCTCACATGGTGGGGTGCAGCAGCAACCACTTTAGAGCTGAAGTCTCCAGCCTACTGGTGGCAGCAAGATAAGGAGCACAGCCAATCTGTCTGAAAAACCGACTCTCTGGGAAGTTCTCATGAGCTTACGCTTACTACCATTCGTGAAAGCATTTCCCAATTGTTTTAAGTTTCCCTCTTGGCATCCCACATCAACCTCAGTCCACACCTGTCTCTGCTAACAGGAAGCTAAACAAACAGATAAGGATGTTTGTGATGAAAAGTGGAACTAAAAGATGATTTGGTGCCTTTGGGTTCTGGATGTGGTCACTTAGGGGACGTGAAAGGCTTGACGATGCAAAGGAAGACACAGCGTGCTCATGGCAGCTTCCATAAAAGTCAGTTTTATCCCCTGGACCACTGATTCTCTTAGTTCGCCAGCCAGAGTCTTTTCTCTGCTGTCCTCCTTTTTATACTTCCATATGAACTGCGTTAGAAGAAGAAAGTAGACATTGGAAAACTTGCGATCACAAGAAACAGGAAGCTCAGCTAAAGGAAACATAAAGGAGAAGAGGGTCAGAGGTGAGGCAAGCCCTAGGGTGTGTGATGCAGTCATCAACAGTGCAGGAGCAGGTTTTGTCTCTCTCTGCCCTGCAACTCCCAGGGTTTGTGTCATCCTAAAACACATTCCCTTCTGCCTGTAAAGTGGCTTTCAGCTGCTCAGATGACCAAAAGGCAAGAAGAGACCCTTCTCCCTCTTCTCCCCTGGGTCTTTCCCTTTAACCTGAGAAAAATCAGTACACACGAGACCCCCTGAGATAAAAGTGATTGCAAGGGAGAGTCTTCCATTAATGAACTGATTATGTATTGCCTCTGGATCGGGGGTGGAGAGCATGCTTGAGATTTTAATAGAAAGGGGAGAGATACATCTTGGGTGGGCAGTCAAGTGTTCACTCCCCTGGTAAGCTAGAGCCCACTCAGGGCTGAGCTTCAAGTAGCTTTGGAGAAATACCATAGCAACACTGACTTCCATGCACCCACTAATACACTGCTTCTACACTCAGATGAGGGATAAGAATACACTCACATTGGCAACTTTTGGCTGATGAAATATCAAGACACCTATATTCCTAGCATTCATTATGCTCTGTAGCCCAAAAAACATAATGGCATCTCTCTGTGGCATCAGCAAATCAGTCTTGCATTTTTTTAAAGATTTATTTATTTGAAAAGTAGAATTAGGGAAAGAAAGGGAAAGAGGCAAAAAGAAGCAGAGAGATCCATCCACAGGTTCAATCCCCAAATGGCCACAACAACCAGATTTATGCCAAGTTGAAGCCAGGAGACAGGGGTTTCATCCAGGTCTCCCATGTGGGTTTAGGGGCCCGAAGCACTGCTTTCCCAGGTGCATGAGCAGGGAGCTGGATTAAAAGTGGGGCAGCTAGGACACAAACCCATGCCATGTAGAATGACACTGCAGGTGGCAGCTTAACCTAGTATCGTGTTTGTCCAGTCCTAGTTCACATTGATCCCCAATGGGATCCCATTCTAGTCCTTCTCAATGATCTTGAGCAGCACTTCCCAATTTGAAAATTCACTTTGGGAGTCCTAAAGTATATATTGCTATGACAGTTCTGTGGGATGTTAACAGATGCTCTGTGTGAAAAAAAAAAAGAGTTCCATGCTTGCAGAAATCTTGAACAGTTTATTTAAATGCTTAACACTTAGAAAACTTGGGCATTCGTCATTATAAATTCCTGAGACAGCACTTCCACTTTGTCTTTTTAAGACTGGGTCTCTTGGGCATTGTGGCACAACAGTGTAGAAGGCTTACATCATCTCTTGGGACACAGGGACATCTCATCCTATACCAGAGTGCTGATACAAATCCCACTGATGTACCTGGAAAGCAGCCAATGATGGCTTAAATACTTGAGTCTCTACCACCCACATAAGAGAACCTGATGGAATTATGGAATTCCTGGCTCAGGCCTGACCCAGCCCCAACTGTTGGGACCCTTTAGGCAGTGAAACAGTAGATGGAAGACCTTCCTCTCTGTCATCCCACTTTTCAAATAAATAAACCTGGGGTGGGGTTAATAGGAAAGATTGAGTCTTTTCTTTTTTTAAAGATTTATTCATTTTATTACAGCCAGATATACAGAGAGGAGGAGAGACAGAGAGGAAGATCTTCTACCCGATGATTCACTCCCCAGGTGAGCCGCAACAGGCCGGTGTGCGCCAATCCAAAGCCGGGAACCAGGAACCTCTTCCAGGTCTCCCACGCGGGTGCAGGGTCCCAAAGCTTTGGGCCGTCCTCGACTGCTTTCCCAGGCCACAAGCAGGGAGCTGGATGGGAAGTGGAGCTGCCGGGATTAGAACCGGCGCCCATATGGGATCCTGGGTCTTTCAAGGCGAGGACTTTAGCTGCTAGGCCACGCTGCCGGGCCCAAGATTGAGTCTTTATAAACAAGAAAATGGTTCTGGTTCTCAAATCAAGGAGGGAGAGGGGTTTATAGAGACAGTAAGAGATGTAACAGACACAATATTTTCTTTTCTTTTTTTTTTTTTTTTAAGATCTACTTACTTATCTGAAAGGGGAGAGGCAGATCTTCTATATTCTGGCTCACTCTCCAAATGGCCACATGGCCAGGGTTGGGTCATGCCAAAGTCAGGAATCCAGAGCTTCCTCCAGGTCTCCCACATGAGTATAGCAGTCCAAGCATTTGGGTCATCCTACATTGCTTTCCCGGGCCTTCAGCAGGGAGCTGCATCAGAAATGGAGCAGCTGGGACTCAAAGCGGCACCAATATGGGAAGCTAATACCATAGGTGGCAGCTTAACCCACTGTACCACAGTGCCAGTCCCAGACACACCATTTCTTTCAATCAATAATTTTCAAACTTTACCAGACATAAAAGTTGCCTGAAGAGTTTTCCAAAAAGCTGAGGAGTCCAGGCCTTTGCCCAGTGCAACCCATGGTCTCTGGCCATGTGTCCTGTGAATTACAAAAAAAAAAAAAAAAGTTTTTTAAAGATTTTCTAGAAAATTTTATTGGAAAGGCAGATACACAGAGGAGAGACAGAAAGATCTTCCACTCCCCAAGTGGCTTCAATGGCCGGAGCTGTGCCTATATGAAGCCAGGAGCCTCTTGTGGGTCTCCCACATGGATACAGGGTCCCAAACTTTGGGCCGTCCTCGACAGCTTTCCCAGGCCACAGGCAGGGAGCTGGATGGGAAGTGGGGCTGCTGGGATTAGAACTGCTGCCCATATGGGATCCTGGCGCATGCAAGGCAAGGACTTTCAACACTAGGCTATCACGCCAGGCTCAGGAATTCAAAATTTAAATCAACTCCCACATAATTCTGATGCAGAAAACTCATGTATTTTCTGGGCATTGTTTATCTACCTCAGCCTGCCTGTGACAGTGGTCAATGTTACCATGGCAACAGTCAGCCTGAGCCATCCCTAGTGGCCTGCTACCCAGGCAGCAACTGATTGTGGCTTTCTTCCTGGCTTGCTAGCCCAAGGGGCCATTTTGATCCACCACCTTCTGAGTACTTCTGAAGTTATACCACTGAACTGAAGAAACCAGTTGCAGGATCAGAGACCACAGATCCCTACATCACTTCGCCCTGGGGGACATCACCTCTTAATCCTCCGTCTTCACCCTACTTCAGAAGTCCTTCATGATGGCCTTGAGTAAAGCGCAATTCACAGACTCAGTTTCCCTTGCCACCACCACCAGCTGAGGTCCTCCCTCACCGCACACCTATGGCAGTCCTATTACAATAAAAACCTTCTTGGGTGAAAAGTAAGCACCATCCCACAGTTCCTTGACAGCATGCACACATTGAACAAAACAGGACAAAAGTCCCTGGTAACAAATATTGGTCAATGGACAACAAGATTTAGATTTCAGCAGAAACAAGCTAGAAAGCTCCATGAAGACTGCTCCCTAGGGCTCAATGCAATGGCTCAATTGGCCAGTCCTCCACCTCCAAATGCTGGCATCCCATATGGGCGCCAGCAGTGTTCTGGCTGCTTCACTCTTCATCCAACTCCCTGCCTGTGGCCTGGAAAAGCAGTAGAAGGATAGCCTAAAGCAGTGGGACCTTGCTTCCACAAGGGAGACCTAAAAGAAGCTTCTGGCTCCTGGCTTCAGATCAGCTCAGCTGTGGTCGTTGCTGCCATCTGGTAAGTGGACCAAAGACAGAAGATCTTTCTCTCTGTCTCTCCTTCTCTCTCTAAAATCTGCCTTTCCAATAAAAATAAATCTTTACAAAAAGTGATTGCTCCCACCTTCAACAGCTGCTCCTTGGGGATGACGGGTTGAAGACACGTAAACACCCCAGACTACAAGACCCCAGGGGTCTTGGTTCTACCAGCCCCTCTGATGGGACTGTCACAGCTTCTCTTTTTGTTACTAGAATAAAACTTCTACTCTCACCATTGTGTCTGGTCTTATAATTTGTCACTGACACCAGACTACAGACCTAGGCTCATCTCACCAGTTTTCCTGTAAATACTAGGATACAACACCTCTTCACCCTGTTCCAGGCAGGGGTTCCCCAAGTGGTATATGCATCTGCATGTGGATACAGGAACGTACAAGAGACCTGTGCACTGCTTCTATTTATGCATATCCATTGAACTGCCCCAAGTTCTGTATTACAAAAGAGGGTTTGGTTGCTTTAAAAAAAAAATCTTTGGGCCCGGCGGCATGGTCTAGCGGCTAAAGTCCTCACCTTGAACGCCCCGGGATCCCATATGGGCGCCAGTTCTAATCCCGGCAGCTCCACTTCCCATCCAGCTCCCTGCTTGTGGCCTGGGAAAGCAGTCGAGGACGGCCCAAAGCTTTGGGACCCTGCGCCCGTGTGGGAGACCCGGAAGAGGTTCCTGGTTCCCGGCTTCGGATTGGCGCGCACCGGCCCGTTGCGGCTCACTTGGGGAGTGAAACATCGGATGGAAGATCTTCCTCTCTGTCTCTCCTCCTCTCTGTATATCCGGCTTTCCAATAATAATAATAAAATCTTTAAAAAAAAATCTTCATAAACTCCCAACCCAAGTGTCAGAGGCTTTCTCGGGTTCCAAGCTACAAGGGCTTGCTAACCTTCCCCGGAGTTCACTGCTTGGCTGCTGTTGTCTTTTGAGACTCTGACAGAGGGCCATCCACCTGCTCCGATTTTCCCAGTTGTGCCATGGAAACGGCTCAAAGTGAGATCGCTGACAGCGGCTCAACATGGATCAGGCAGCTTAAGTCCACAGGCACTTTCTGTCTATGGACTCAGAGGCTGAAAACAGATAGTTACATATCACAAAAGGCTTAAATTGCTTTTAAGCAGGCAGTATGGTGTGTAGGGATTAAGAGTGTGGATTCCAGACCCAACCTCCCTGGCTTCTATCCTGGCTGGCTACTCACTAGATGTGACCTTGGGCAAGCTTCTTCATTCCTTCATGTCTTACTTAGTTGCCTCATCTTTGAAGTGGAGGTGAAGATAATGTTTGTGGAATACACCACAGTGATAATGGCTCCCTTCTTTCAATGTGAACTCCTGAGTAGCTCAAGCATCCATTCGTTGTTTGAAGGTCTGTCAGTGCTCTTGGGGCCAAGGGCCTGCCCTGTGATCTCCTCCTTGCAGCCTCAAGGATCCAAGGATCCTGGAGTCACAATGCTTTATTGGGATCCTCCAAATGCTGAGTGGTCCCAGACTTGGGTCTCTGGGGACCAAAGCCATTTCACTAAGCCATTCAAGACCTCAAAATCAACTGTTCATTTCATGGACAGCAACTTTAACATGGGAAGAGTAGAAAGCATGGAATCTCTAGAATATTAGACTGACCTTTAAATCGGTTAGCTCATGGTGCTTGGGACTTCCTTCCCCTCATTTCGCCTGCAGCCGGTGCTTAACCCCTCTGTGACACACCACTTGGCCATCACCACTCCTCGGCAGGGTGCCTCTCACTCCTCCTGACCACAGTGACTCGTAACCAACCACAGGCCTCCTAACCAACCACCTTCCTGAAGGACCAGGCAACCTCAAAGCTGGCACGAAGCCTGCCAAACTTGGCCAATGAGCCCTGAGCGTGTGCTTGAGTCCAGAGGAACAGACCATCGGGGTCTGGGAGGACACGTTTTAGTTTAGTTCTCTGGAGCACTTGATGGATCCACTCAGAGCCTTGCCAGCAAGTCTACAAAGGCCCCTTTGCTCCCTGGCTGCAGTCTCTCTCCCCAGGGCAGAAAGTTGGGCTACAGGGACACCTGACTAATAACCCATTGTAATTTTTGGTAAGACCTTTAGCCACCCTGAAACAACCTTGCTTCTATAAAATGGAGGCAGTAATGTCTGCTCTACATTTCTCAAGATTGCTTTCGGAATTAAGTAATAGCTGTGAATATTGTTTTAAAAGCAATGAAAAAGTAGAATAGGTATGATATTTGTAACTCTCAGCCCCATCCCTTCTTTTTAAAATATATTTATTTATAGTTTGAAAAAAACAGTTACAGAGAGAGGGAGAAATAAAGAGTGGGATCTTCCATCTGCTGGTTCGCTCCCCAAATAGCACAATGGCCAGGGTTGTGCCAGACCGAAGTCAGGAGCCTGGAACTCCGCCTGGGTGGTAGCGGCCCAGGACGTAGGCCACCTTCTGCTCCTTTCCCAGGCACACTAGCTGGGAGCTGGATAGGAAGTGAAGCAGTCTGGACTTGAACTGGTGCTCATATGGGATGCCAGTGTCACAGATGACAGTTTTACCTGCTATGCCACAACTCCAGGACCTCCCCCTGCCAACCACCCCCTTCTACTCAGGTCCTCAAGCATTCCAGCCTGCCTGGATCTCCACAGTACAAACTTGCAAAGCATCTCCATTCCCAAGCCTGTGAATGAAGCCCTAGCAGTAGGGAAGAGCCATCTTCCTCTACTCAAAGCCCTGGTTTCAAGATTTCCCCTGGGAGCATGCTATTGTGTTTAAAACACTCAGGAATCCACACGTACTCAGGGCATTCCAGCCTCGTGAGCCAGCTTCACAATGTTTCCTGCCAGCCCAACACAGGGTGACACTCCTTTCCCCTGCCTCCGGGAACACAGGGCAGCTCAGTGTTCCTGCGTGTTACGTCAGGAAGAAACTTTAGACCCTTGCAGTTCTGTACTGGCTGAGCACTGGAATTAACAAGGGGGCATATAAAATACACTCAGAACCATGCTGCACCTCACACCCATTAAACTAGAGTCCTGAGGAGAGGGACCAAGATGTTAGTGCTTTTAAAACTTCCTGGTGTTGGGCCCGGCGGCGTGGCCTAGCGGCTAAAGTCCTCATCTTGAACGCGCCAGGATCCCATATGGGCACCGGTTCTAATCCCGGCAGCTCCACTTCCCATCCAGCTCCCTGCTTGTGGCCTGGGAAAGCAGTCAAGGACGGCCCAAAGCTTTGGGACCCTGCACCCACGTGGGAGACCTGGAAGAGGTTCCTGGTTCCCGGCTTCGGATCGGCACAGCACTGGCCGTTGTGCTCACTAGGAGAGTGAATCATCGGATGGAAGATCTTCCTCTCTGTCTCTCCTCCTCTCTGTATATCTGACTTTGTAATAAAACTGAATAAATCTTGAAAAAAAAAAAAACTTCCTGGTGTTTACAAAGTGCGAGCAGAGAGGTGGAAGTGAGAGGCTGATGGTGTGATAGCTCAACTGGCTAATCCTCCACCTTAAAGCACTGGCATCTTATATGGGTGTTGGTTCATGTCCTGGCTGCTCCGCTTCCCATCCAGCTCCCTGCTTGTGGCCTGGGAAAGCAGTCGAGGACGGCCCAAAGCCTTGGAACCCTGTACCCACATGGGAGACCTGGAAGAAACTCCTGGCTCCTGGCTTTGGACCAGCTCAGCTCTGGCCGTAGCAGCAATCTGGGGAGTGAACCAGCAGATGGAAGATCTTTCTCTCTATTTCCTTCTCTCTATACATTTATCTTTTCAATAAAAATAAATAAATGTTTTTTAAAAAATCTTTAAAAAGAAGTGGAGCATCTCTGTGGCACTGATACCAGCACTCCCAGGTGGGATGCTGACACTGAAAGCAGTGATTTACCCTGCTGCACCAAAACGCCAGTCCCAATAGCTTTTTTTTTCCTCTTTAAAAAATCCTCTGTTGGATTTGACAATAAGGGCTAATTTTTACTGAGCATTTATTCTCAGAGGAAGGCAGCACTAATCACTTTAATCTCCATTAGTCATCATAATAATCCCATGAGAAAACAGAGGCGTGCAAGGTTTAATTTACCAAAGGTGAAAGCAAGGGAATGGTGGCACATTGCAGTTCAACCGTTGAAGCATGTGTGGGCAGAACTCAGATGACAAGATGGGTCCCTGCCGTTCCGGAATGTAGTGCCTATTGGCAGGGTTAGGAAGCAGGTGAACCAACTGTTAGGATACAGCCTGGTAAATGTTACAGGAGAATTCAACAAAGGTTGCAATGAAAGGCCAAGGAAGGCACCTCACTCTGAGAAAAGTTAGAAAAGCCTGTTTGGAGACCTTGAAGGTCTTAGAGGAAATTAATCCAAGTGAAAAGTGAGGAGGGGGAGGAGCGGTCCAGCAAATGGGTAGGCACAGCCACGGGGTGCGGGATGGGGTGACAGGGAGCCATCAGCAGTTCAGAATGAGGTGAGGCTGCACTATGGAAACCAGCTCTGCATGGCTGAGGGTGGAAGGTGGAATTGTGGAAGGATTACGAGCTGGCTGGAGGGAAGGTCAGCTTGATGTGTGTGCACACTTAAAGGGATCCCAACAGTGTAGGCAGCCCGAGACGACTACAAAATCTAAAACTTTTCTGCATCAAAGTATACTAAAAGGCAACACACAGAATGACAGAAAATACTTGCAAATCAGCTACCTGAGAGGGAACCAATAGCCTCAATACAGAGCGAATGAGGAGGGGAAGCAAGTGACCCTACAACAAAAACCCAACCCAATTTTAAAATTGGACCAAAGGCGAGTGTTGTATAGTGAGTTAAGCTCCCAATTGGGATGCCCACATCCCATATCAGATTTGTTGGCTCATGTATGTCCCAACTACTTCACTATGCTACAATACTGCCACCCCCATTATACGATTCTTTACTCTTTTTTTTTTTTTTTTCACCTTTTATTTAGTTGAGAAGCAAAGGAATGGAACTCTTCCATTCACTGGTTCACTCCCAAAAGGCCGTAATAGCTGGGGCTGGGTCAGGCTGAAGGCAGGAGCCAGGAGCTCCTTCTCCATCTCCCTTGTGAGTGACAGGGACCCAGGCAGCTGTGCCGTCCCTCTTCTCATCACCAGGAGAGGTGGCAGCATGAGGCCAGATGGAAAACAGAGCCAGGACTCGAACTCAGGTACTCCGATGCAACTCAGGCAGCTTAAGTACTGTAGCACCACACCTGCCCCAATTCTATGCAATTCTATCTGCTTTGGAACCATTCAAAATTCACGATTACAAAAGGTTAATAATACAGAGATTAATCTTCGGACTGGAAATAAAGACATTCTTTTATCACTATCAGCGATAATACAAAGTACTACCACTTAGTGAGCCTCTACTTTTTTTGCCAAGTGCTTTGCTGGGTCCTTCATGTTCATGCATCGTCATTTTTTCATGATAACTCCCCTTTTGCAAGGGCTCAGAGATGTCAAATAGCAAGTGTTAGGTTGTATGAGTTAGAACAAAGAGAATGAATAGAAGAAGAGAAAGGGACCAAAGAAAAGCATGACTGACACTGGGAAGAGGAAGAGGACCTCACAAAGCACAGAGATTCTGGAAGAATCTTGAATTGTGTTATGTGACCAAGCAAGTGCAAACAAAACAGCAACTGAGACTGCCCGCTGGGCTTTGCATTGAGGCAGCTGCTGGGAAGCCTGGGGAGGTACTACAGGCCCTCCTCCATGTTCTGAAGCCAACACACAAGACTGGCTCACAACTACAAGCGAGTGGGCCACCCACAGCCCTCATCGATGCCAGGGAAACAGGACCACCCAGTCTCAGACTATGAAGCTACAAGACCTTTTTTAAAGAAACTTGACGCGGTAAACTGGGCTTGACACGGTAGCCTGGTGGCTAAAGTCTTTGCCTTGCATGAGCCAGGATCCCATATGGGCACACTGGTTCTGATCCAGGCTGCCCTGCTTCCCATCCAGCTCGCTGCCTGTGGTCTGGGAAAGCAGTTGAGGATGGTCCAAAGCCTTGAGACCCTGCACCCATGTGGGAGACCTGGAAAAAGCTCTTAGATCATGGCTTTGGATTGGTGCAGCTTGGCCATTGTGGCCACTTGGGGAGTGAACTACCAGACAGAATATCTTTCTCTCTGACTCTCCTTCTCTCTGTATATCTGACTTTCCAGTAAAAATAAAAATGAATCTCACAAAAAAAAAAAAAAGAAAGAAAGAAAGAAACTTGACTGTGTTTATGGGTGGTAGGCAAAGAGCCAGACAGGAGCGTGGAAATGAAGGGAATGGGGTAGGGAAACGGCACTGATGATGACGGAGCATAGTGCTCAGGGAATGGCCAAGGGTGGTCTCCAGCACCCACGGGAGGAGCTTGAGTCAAGCCAGGAGAAGCACTGCCTCCCTCAGTGCTGGGATTTAGAAAATTAAAAAAAAAAAAAAAAGTCCATGACAGGCATAATGTCAGACAGCCGTAAGCTAGGTGTGGGGGTGGCAAGCAAGCTGTGGCCCATGACCGGAGGACCGGCATTGTTAAGCTGGAGCAGGCTTGACAAGGTCCAGGGTGTGGCAGTCGCATTGCTAGAGTTCGAAGGTCAGGGATTCCAAAAGGATTGATCTTTATGAACAGGTCCGGGGGGGGGGGCAAAGAATGTCAGGTAGTTTTAGTTTCCAGCCTCAAAAACATCGACAGGAAGTAGTTCCTTGAGCTTCCAAATAAAAACATGTTAAGCGTCTCCACATTATTGGCCTAATGGTGAAGACTACACACCCCACTGGAGATTCAAGTACTGTTTCCACTCAGTGTTCCAGCTTCTGGCTCATGTGCAGGAGGCTCATGTGCCTGTAGGAGGCAGCAGGCGATGACGCCTCAACTTGTGGGGTCCCCGCCGCCCACCTGGGAGACTGAGCGCTCAGCTCAATGTGGGCCTAGCCATGCCCTGACAGTGGCAGACATCTAGCAAGAACTACAGGACGGGGGATGGCACTCACGCTCTCTCACCGGCTCGTGCTCTCAAATAAAAAATTTTTAAGTTATATAATAAGTATATCTAAGCCCTTATACACCAGATATCTCTGACCAAAAATGTTGATCGCAGTATTTTCCAAAACGGGAAAGATCAAGCATTTAGACCCAGTTACAAACCGAAACTGGGAAGCTGGAGCCTGTCCACGGAGCACGTCTCTGCCAGCTATGTGACGGATTTGATCTCTTTTTCTGATTTAGACTGGGACCTAATGTCCACTCATGTATTCATTCACCAAACACACGTTAAATGCCTTCTTCTTCAAGGGAGTTGCTAGGCCCTGCGGTGGTAGCTGAAAAAATGAAAATACTTCTCTACCCTCTCTCCACACACACACACATGAAAGAAAGAAAAACAGACAGACAGACAGACTCATGTCCTGTGGAATTCACAACAAAGGAGAAAAGCAATTAAGCAAGTTAGGTCTGAGACAGGGGAGTGGGTAAGCGTGGGGAGGAAGCAACACAGAGGGGCCAAGTTAAAAATGCAGCCAAGGGCAGCCTGAGTCAAGGGAGCCACTGGGAGTGATTCCTGGACACAGATGGGAAACTTAACACTCGGCCTCAGCAGAGCAGACATCTGTGGTCTGCCCAAGAATCTGCCATGCCACCATCAAAATGCATATTCCCAGACCTCACCAGGAAATGGTGGTCTGGAATCCAGCAACCCACGCCCTGGGCCCCGGGCAAGCACACAGGGTGCATGCCGAGAAGAAAGCCAGAGGCCTGGGAGCAGGCAGGCTGTTTGTGCCCCTTTGGGGACTGCCTGCAGGAAGTCTAGTCTGAGATGGTATTGACAGGAGTCTGGGAAGGAAGAGGGTCTCCAGGCTCAGGCAACACTCCAGAGGTCTCTTTAAATGGAAGTACATTATTCAAGAGAGGGAACCACAACAGGGACCCTGAAAGAGGTGCCCATTTGGGCTGGCATCATGGCTCAAGTGGCTAATCCTCCTGTAAGCACCAGGATCCCATATGGGCACTGGTTCATGCCCAGGTGCTCCACTTCCCATCCAGCTCCCTGCCTGTGGCCTGGGAAAGCAGTAAAGGATGGCCCCAAAAACCTTGGGACCCTGCACCAATGTGAGAGACCCAGAAGAAGCTCCTGGCTCCTGGCTTTGGATCAGCTCAGCTTTGGCCATTATGGCCACTTGGAGAGCAAACCAGCCAATGGAAGATCTTTTTGTCTCTCTCCTCTCTGTGAATCTGCCTTTCCAATAAAAACAAATAAACCTTAAAAAAAAGAGAGAGAGAGAGAGATGCCTGCTCAAGACTGGGGGCTGCCAGGACACCCCCAGGCTTCCCTGAGTACACAGATGGTGGGGTCCTTATCACAGCCATGGAGGCCCCACCCCACACACAAGGGCACCTCCGCAGGGTGCAGGCTGGGGACACTGCTGAGTCATCGTACAGGAACCAGCTTGTCATGGCCCCAGCCAGGACTCTTACACAAGCTGCTGCTGGGTTTCCTTTGGTTTCCGGGCCACAGAAGCAGAAAGAATAAATATTAATCAAAGACTCAGCGGTGGCCAGGTGCCTGGAACACCCCCACCCCACCTTGCCTCAGCTGCCCACCCTTCAGCTCTGCCCTAAAGGCTGGAAGCCAGCACAAATCGCTGACCTCGCCAGTTTCATAGTCCCCTCAGCCACTCCCCCTGAGCAAGGGCAGTGGTGAGCTGGGTGCCCAGGCTGCAGGGGCCAGGGGCCAGAGGCCAGCCCAGCCTCCTCCTAGAGCCGGCTGAGGAGCCGTTCACACCAGCGCTCACATCTTTCAGGGTCACTTCCTGGTTGAATGACAGCCAGTGGTGAGCACCCACAAATTACTCCCTTTCTTGGGCTTTCGCTTCCTCCTCCGTAAAATGATGGAGCTGCATTCAGAATGCCTCCAGTCCTCTCGTTCCCTGGGGTTAGGCTGACTGTGGCTGGAGGATGCTCCCCCACCCCACACCTCTTCCTCTGGGAGGGCCAGGGGCTGCGTGAAGAGCTCCCTGCTGTGTGCAGGAAGAAGGCAGCCACTGACTTCTCTTTTTCTCCCTCTCTCTTTTTTTCAGTGCTTTCTATGAGCCGGGCATGGGGTTAAGCATTTTCCATTTATAATTATCTCATTTGCTCATCATGATAACCCCATGAAGTAAGAACTATTATTATCTTTGTTCCATAAATGAAAAAAAAAAAAAAAAGGAGGCCAGGAGAGATTAAGTCATATGTCCAAGAAAAGTTCAGCTGGTCAGGCTTCCAATCAGTCAACTCTAAAGCAGGTGAACTTCCTGCCCCGTCACACAGCACATGTTGGCCAGCTGGGCACCAGCTGCCCAGGGGGGAGGGCGGAGGGACCAGGAGTAGGCACCCATCAAGGGATGAAATTGCCTGCCAAATGAAAATAATATGGCACCTACTTCAATCGATGGTTGTAAGAACAGAAGACACGATGGGTTTAAAAGTGCTTAAAAAAGGTCACTGCTAATGTAATTAACTGCTGTTAATGTCACATAGCAGTTGCCATGTTTAAAAATTGTGGTGCCCCTGAGAAGGGCGTGTAGCATAGTGGTTAATGTGCCACTTGGGGTGCTGGCATCCCATACCAGCGTGCCTGGTTCTAGTCCCAGCTCCGTTTCAGACACAGCTTCCTGTTAGTGCACAGCCAGGCCACACAGCAGGTGATGGCTGGAAGTACTAGGGTGCCTGCCAAGATGCATCCTTGGCTCCCTCTGCCTTGCAAGTAAAATACCTTCTTGGGCCCGGCGGCGTGGCCTAGCTGCTAAAGTCCTTGCCTGGAACACCCCGGGATCCCACATGGGCTCCAGTTCTAATCCCGGCAGCTCCACTTCCCATCCAGCTCCCTGCTTGTGGCCTGGGAAAGCAGTCGAGGACAGCCCAATGCTTTGGGACCCTGCACCCAAATGGGAGACCTGGAAGAGGTTCCTGGATCCTGGCTTTGGATCGGCACGCACCGGCCCGTTGCGGCTCACTTGGGGAGTGAGTCATCGGATGGAAGATCTTCCTCTCTGTCTCTCCTCCTCTCTGTATATCTGACTTTGTAATAAAATAAATAAATCTTTAAAAAAAAAATACTTTCTTATAAAACTTATAAAGTTGGGCCCTGCACGATAGCAGTAGCGTAGTGGTTAAAGTCCTCGCCTTGAATGAGCTGGGATCCCATTTGGGTGCCAGTTCTGAGCTGGGATCCCATATGGGTGCCAGTTCTAATCCCAGCCACCCTGCTTCCCATCCAGTTCTAATCCCAGCTGCCCCACTTCCCATCCAGCTCTCTGCTTGTGGCCTGGGAAAGCAGTAGAGGCTCCTAGCTTTGGATTGGCTCAGCCCTAGCCATTGCGGTCACTTGGGGAGTGAACTATCAGATGGAAGACCTTCCTCTCTGTCTCTTCTTTTCTCTGTATATTTGCCTTCCCAAATAAAATAAATAAATTTTTTTAAAAAGATTTATTCAGTTTATTACAAAGTCAGATATACAGAGAGGAGGAGAGACAGAGAGGAAGATCTTCTGTCCGATGATTCACTCCCCAAGTGAGCCGCAACGGCCGGTACGCGCCGATCCAATGCCAGGAACCAGGAACCTCTTCCAGGTCTCCCATGCGGGTGCAGGGTCCCAAAGCTTTGGGCTGTCCTCGACTGCTTTCCCAGGCCACAAGCAGGGAGCTGGATGGGAAGTGGAGCTGCCGGGATTAGAACTGGAGCCCATGTGGGATCCTGGGTCTTTCAAGGCAAGGACTTTAGCCGCTAGGCCACGCCACCAGGCCCAAGAAATAAATTTTTTTAAAGAAAGAAAAAAAAACTTGTGAAGTTATGGGGGCACACAATGTCAAAATTATCATTTGAATTATTCATTTGAAAGGCAGAGAGACAAAGGACTTCCATCCACCTTGGTTCACTCCCCAAAATGCCAGCAATGGCTGAAGCTGGGCTGGGTTGGGCCAGGTCACAGTCCAGAATCCAAGAATTCCATCTTGTTCTCCAGCACAGGTGGCAGGAACCCAGTGATTTGGACCATCATCTGCTGCCTCCCAAGCACATTAGTGGGACTTGAACCAGGCACTCCCAGTGATGGCTTGACCTGCTGTCTAAAGCGAATCATTCACACTATTGTATTCCCATCACACCACTCAACTCCAGAACTAAAACTTGGCCAGTGGGTTTTAATAATCAATGATGCAACTGTTCATATAATTATATGAAACACATACCTTTTGGTTTCATGAAAGACAGCAGTGGGTTGTGGAGGGCACGGGATGGATATTATGGCCTTGGATTCAAATTCAGATTTTCCCATAGTTTATACAAACTTCCTCCCCCACACACACACTGCCTGCCCCATATTTTTGAAAGATAGAGAGAGAACAACTTTGCTCATAAGTTCATTGCTCAACCGCAGCAATATCCAGGGCTGTGCCTCACCAGCCAGCAGCCAGGAAGTCCATGTGGGCGGCAGGGATCCACTTGCTTCAACCATTACCTGCTGCCATCCAGAGCGCCCACTTGGCAGCACGTTAGACGCGAGTCAGAGGAGCTGAGAGTCCAACCATGTGTTCCAGTACAGGATTCCAGAGTTGTGGTTTAACTGTTGCCCCAAATGCCTACTGCCAAAAGTTTATACGATCTTGAATAATTCACTTAAGATGTCTACACTAGGGGGCTGGCACTGTGGCATTGAAAATTAAGACTCTGGGCCCGGCGCGATAGTGCAGTGGTTAAAGTCCTCGCCTTGCACACTAGGGATCCCATATGGGTGCCAGTTCACATCCCGGCAGCCCTGCTTCCCATCCAGCTCCCTGCTTGTAGCTTGGGAAAGCAGTTGAGGACAGCCCAATGCTTTGGGATCCTGTACCTGCATGGGAGACCTGAGGGAGGCTTTTGGCTCCTGGCTTCGGATCAGCACAGCACTGGCTGTTGCACTCAGTTGGGGAGTGAATCATCAGACTGAAGATCTTCCTCTCTGTCTCTCCTCCTCTGTGTATATCTTCCTTTCCAATAAAAATAAACAAATCTTAAAAAAAAATTAAGACTCCACCTGCAGCAACTCCATTACTATGAGTGGCAGTGCAAATCCTGGCCACTCCACTTCCCATCCAGCTCTCTACTAATGTCTACTAATGTCTACTAAGACAGTGAAGGATTGTCCAAGTCTTTGGGCCCCTGCACCCACATAGGAGACCTGGAAGAATCTCCTGGCTCCTGGCTTTGAACTGCCCAGCTGTGGCCACCACAGTCATTTGGGGAGTGAACCAGCAGTTGGGAGGTCCCTCTTTCTAACTCTGCCTTGCAAAAAAAATTAATTAATGTGTAAAAATCTATACTGGTTCTTTTAGGGGATGGTACCTATATATTAGTGAAAATACGATGAGATGATTGAGGGGAAATCATTTTTCAATCACAATACATAATGTCCCACAAATGTCTGAAGTTTGAGGTGTAGTTTTACAAATTTGTAAAGTCCTATTCCAGCCCTTGGCACTAAGGAGGAACTGAAAAACTGAATTCTCAAAGAACTGCTTACAGCAGAAGCTATTGGGCCATACTGCCCCCTGGTGGTAGTAGCGAAGCACGCAGCGCCTCTGACTCTCCAGGTGCACCTCACTCTGGTTAACATCAGCCTCCCGCGGGTCAGGACCAACCCAAGCACCCCAAAGAGTGGGGGGTTTTCCCTGCACCTGCAGACACCGCCCCCCAGACCCAACCCTGGGCTGCAGAAGAGCAGATCTCCTCTCTAGGCTGTTTTCCTCTGGCTGCTTTTTTTTTTTTTGTAAGTTTTTTTCATTTCTTTTTTTTCTTTCTTTTTTTTTTTTTTTAAGATTTACTTGTTTTTATTGTAAAGTCAGATTACAGAGAAGAGGAGAGACAGAGAGGAACATCTTCTGCCCAATGATTCACTCCCCAAGTAGCCGCAATGGCCAGAGCTGAGCCAATCGGAAGCCAGGAACTTCCTTCAGGTCTCCCGCATGGGTGCAGGGTCCCAAGGCTTTAGGCCATCCTCGACTGCTTTCCCAGGCCACAAGCAGGGAGCTGAGAAGCGGGGCCGCCGGGATTAGAACCGGCGTCCATGTGGGATCCGGGGTACATATGAGTACATAGGGTACATAGGGATCCCAGGTACATAGGAGGCAAGGACTTTAGCTGCTAAGCCACTGAGCCGGGTCCCCTCTGGCTGCTTTATCTTCATAGTTTCCATTTGAGTGAGTCCCTGGAGCACCCAGCCAGGATCTCCTCTCCTCTCTTCTTCACCTGGACAGAAAAGCACAGCTGACTACAAGCTGGCATGTGGTTCTCTCCCAACTGCGGTTCTTCGATACAGCTGCTTGGTTTTTCCCTATGTTTCCCGTAGTCTCCTGAGCTTGAACCTTTAGTGATAGACCAGGCCATCTGAAGACCTTTCACGTGAGACAGCCTGATATGTGTGCCGAGCACCAGCACCGAGAATTTACACACACAACTTCCGTTCATCCTCATCACACTGCTAGCTGCAGGTTGGACGGTAGCTGACCAAGACTAAAACTCAGACAGGTTAAAGGCTAAATGGCCAGATGTGGGGGTGCCAGCAGGACCCTTGCATCCCATATCGGGTTCCTGGGTTTGAGTCCTGGCTCCCTTCTAATTCCAGCTTCCTTTCAATACACACCCTGTGAGGCTGCGGGTGAGGGTTCAAATGCTTGTGTCCCTGTCTACTATGTGAGAGACCCAGACTGAGTTCTGGGCTCCTGGGTCCAGCCTGGCCCAGATCTGAGCCTTTAGGGGGTGAACCAGTAGACCCAAGATTGATATCTCTGTTTGTGTGTATTACTCTGCCTTTCAAATAAATAAATATAAATTAAATTGAAAAAATAGTCATATGTGTGAAAGACATCATAAAAAGAAATCTTTACCAGAAGGACATCATCTGACATCAAATGCTTTTGAATTTGACACACAGGGAGAGATACAATACTGTCTATGTAATATTCCTGCCCTTAACTTTACACACAAGGAAAGAGTCAAAGACTTAATAGCAATATAAAAAATATCCCCTAATGCTGGAGAACTGCTCTGAAAACAGTGGGTGGGAAGGGGGCACAGTCCTGGAGGGGGAGGGATGCTGGGCACAGAGATGGCACATCAGGGCCCTACTACCCACATTCACTTCCTGGTGTCCATCCTGGTCTTGGCTTCCATGGAACACAGAAAAGAAATCAAAAGCAATGGCTTCTCACAAGTCCAGGCTTCATGTCACTTGCACTACCTGGAAGGATTTGAATCACAGTCGGGGGTGCAATGACATCTCTCCACTTCTCAAAGCAGAACCAGCATGACCACTCATGAAGCCCAGTCGCCCTTTCATCTCCCCTCCAACTGTCTGACATGCCTGGTGGCTACTCAGTAAGTGCTTTGCATCCAAGCGCTTCGAGGGAAGACTCATTTTGCTGGTCAAAGGACCTGCTGCGGGAGCTGCTGCCCATCAGGGCCCCAGGAGTAGCTGATGAAGCTCCTCCCACAGCCATTCGATGCATTCCTGCCCCCTGCTCTGGCCCACTGGCGGCTCTGGGTCCCTGTGACGCTCCAGATTCGGCTCCCCTGGTCACCCACACACACCCGGCTACTGCATCAGGGGATGGGTGGCCACAGCTGGGTCAGAAGCTTTGTGGCCCCAGAACACACTGTTGCAACGGATCTCCCTGCTTCACCAGCAACACACAGACACACAGAGATACACACATATAGGCAGCAGCAGCAAGTCGGACACCCCCTCCTCACTGGGTTCTCCTGGCCCCCTATGCTTCCAACGAGACTCTTTTTAGATCACAACAACCCATCAGGAAACTCTGAAAATGAGACCCCTCGAAAAACAGGTGATTCCAGTCTCAGTCCTCATTTTTACCAGATGCCAAGGTTCTTATTTCTCCTCATCTCCCTGACCTAACTCTTTGGTTCTATAAACAGGCTGCAAAAAAGATTCCATTTCCTAACCCAACCTGCAGCAGCACACTGGGCACCGAGAGCCTGCTCCAGGCCGACTTCACTTACAGCAGGACAGGCTACTTGACATTTCCAACAAAAACACTTCATCACAGGCTTTCCGGTCATTTTGCTTTGTTTGTAGCTATTTATTTCAAAAGATGTTTAGATTTGCCAAGATTGTGTCCACACCTTTCATTCAGCGTCCCCTAATGTTAAAATACTTACATAGGGGTCTGGTGCAGTAGCTTAGTGATTGAACTCCTCACTTTGCATGCGCCGGAATCCCACATGGACACCAGTTCGTATCCAGGCTGTACCATTCCCCCTCGAGCTCCCTGCTTGTGGCCTGGGAAACCAGTCAAGGACGGTCCAAAGCCTTGGGACCCTGCACCCATGTGGGAGACTCAGAAGAAGCTCCTGGCTCCTGGCTTCAGATTGGCTCAGGTCTAGCCATTGTGTTCACTTTAGGAAGTGAACCAGCAGATGGAAGATCTTTCTCTCTGTCCTTCTCTATATCTGCCTTTCAAATAAAAATAAATAAATGTTTTTTTAAAGAAAAATATTTACATATTCCTTCAAGACACGGGCATTGTGATACAGCAGACTAAGCAGCCACTGGTGGCACCCGAATCCCATATCAGAGGGTTGGTTTGAGTTCCATCTTCCTGCTTCTGATCCAGCTCCTTACTGATGCACCCAGAAAGCAGGTGCACTTGAGGACCCTAACTGAGCGGCTACCTCCAATACTGGAATTTGTACCAAGAATGCAAGAAGTTTTCCCGCCCCCTCCCCAGGTCACTGTCAATCTGTAGAAAAGAATTAAAATACCACAAAGGTTTCAATACTGAGATCAATTATGTTTTCTTAAAAAACATCACTGGGGGCCCGGCGGCGTGGCCTAGCGGCTAAAGTCCTCGCCTTGAACGCCCCGGGATCCCATATGGGCACCGGTTCTAATCCCAGCAGCTCCACTTCCCATCCAGCTCCCTGCTCGTGGCCTGGGAAAGCAGTCAAGGACGGCCCAAAGCTTTGGGACCCTGCACCCAAATGGGAGACCTGGAAGAGGTTCCTGGTTCCCGGCTTCGGATCGGCATAGCACCGGCCGTTGAGCTCACTTGGGGAGTGAATCATCAGACGGAAGATCTTCCTCTCTGTCTCTCCGACTTTGTAATAAAAATAAATTAAAAAAAAAATCACTGGGGCTGGTATAATGGCATAGCATGCTAATTCTCCACCTGTGGTGCCAGCAACCCATATGGGCATAGGTACATGTCCAGTTCCCTGCTTACAGCCTGGGAAAGTAGTGGAGGATGGTCCAATCCCTTGGGTCTCAGCAGAGACATGGGGGACCTGGAAGATGCTCCTGCCTCTCTGTCACAGCCACAGAACTGTAATGAACTCGTTCTCACTATCCAGTCCTTTTTTTCTACAACTTACTAGATGTGTGACTCGCCTCAAAAGTCTGCTAATGTTTCAGGATGCCCTCTGTTCTGTCTTCCTTCTACTGCGAACTCGACAAATAAATAAAAAACAGATCTTTGGCAAGAGAGACAACTATATTTAGAAGCTGTGAGAAGGCAGCTTGATGTAAGCTGGGAATACTGCAGGCACCTCCAAACTATATGTCACCATATGGCAGTCATTGGTTTAATCCAAAAATACATGCAGAAATACCTGCACAGCACACATCAACTCAGACTCTTGTGCCTCTGCTTCATGATGCGTGCCGTCACAGACGCAGAGAGCACGCGGTGGAAGTGGAATAAACAGTCCAATGGCAGAGCAGGGGAGAGCGACTGCAGAGGTCACTAACTCTGCCCCTGCCCGCCACGTGCCCCACCGCCGACTGAGAGAGGTAGGCCCTTACTACTGCAAGCTCTGTGCCAGCCAGCTTGTTGACACTCTGAAACACAGTAACAAAAAGCAAGGAAGTTGATTTTGGCGCCTGAATGTGGAGATTCACAGCCCAAGATTGAGTGGGTTCCATTCAGTCAGGTAAGGCCAGGAAGCCACAGGCAAAGCACATTTAGAAGGACGAAAGAGTGAGCCAGGAGACGGAAGGCCAGGGTGTAAGCTTGCCCGTGTCTAGGCGGCCACAGGATGCGATCAGCGGCACCCCAGCCCTGCAGCTTAATCCCATCTCAGCGCTCTTCAAAAGCCCTACCTTCAAAAACCATAATCAGATTACGTTAAGTAACTGCTCTGATGCACTGACATTCATGTTAATACACTAACCGTTACCATTAGAGTTTGAGGATCAGCTTTGTGCTTGTGGCTCAGGAAAGCAGCACAGGACGGTCCAAAGTCTTGGGAGCCTGCATGCACGTGGAAGACCCACAGGAGTCTCCTGGCTCTGGATCGGCTCAGCTCCAACTTTTGAGGCCTTTTGGAGAGGAGACCAGCAGATGGAGGATAGTTCTCTCTCTGTCTCTCCTTCTCTCTATTGGAAAGGTTTGCCTTTCCAATAAAAATAAATACTTAAAATAAAAAGAGTTTAGGGCCCAAGCCTTTAAAATATGAGTCTTAGGGAGGAATATCCTAATATTCAAAATACAGTAAACCCTGTTCAACCACACAAGATTTGTTTTTTTTGTTTGTTTGTTTAAAGATTTATTTATTTTTATTGCAAAGTCAGATAGACAGAGAGGAGAGACAGAGAGGAAGATCTTCCATCCGATGATTCACTCCCCAAGTGACCGCAATGGCTGGTGCTGCGCTGATCCGAAGCCGGGAACCAGGAACCTCTTCCAGGTCTCCCACGCGGGTGCAGGGTCCCAAAGCTTTGGGCCGTCCTTGACTGCTTTCCCAGGCCACGAGCAGGGAGCTGGATGGGAAGTGGAGCTGCTGGGATTAGAACCGGCACCCATATGGGATCCCGGGGTGTTCCAGGTGAGGACTTTAGCCGCTAGGCCACGCCGCCGGGCCCAACCACACAAGATTTGTCACCCCGGACATCACTGGTCATAGCATAGATGTGTGAGTGAAGGCTACACACCTTCTAGGTAGGCACAACATTTATAAGGTATATGACAAGAAGTAGTCAGAGGTAAATCAATCAATCAGAAAATGGAATCAGAGGCATTTCTTAAAAGCACATTTTTACTTGAAAAGCAGACTTTACAGAGAAAGAAGGAGAAATAGAGAAAGCCTTCCATCTGCCCAGATGGCCACAATGGCCATCTAACACAAAGCTGGCGGTCAGGAGCCTCTTCAGAGTCCCAGGGCTTTGGGCCATCCTCCACTGCTTTCCCAGGTCACAAGCAGTGAGCTGGATGGGAAACGGAGCAGCAGGGATATGAATCAGTGCCCATGTGGGATACCAGCACCATTGGGAGGAGGATCAGCCTGTAGCAGCACTGTGCCAGCCCTGGATCACAAGCATTTTGAACAGCAGTTAAGATGCCACTCGGGAAGCCAGCACACTAAATTGGGGTGCTTGGGTTCAAATGCAGGCTCCATTTCTGATTCTAGTTTTCTACTAATGCGCACCCTGGGAGGCAGCAGTGATGGCTCAAGAACCCAAATTCCTGCCACCCATGTGAGAGACCTGGATTGAGTTCTGGACTCCTAACTTTGGCCTGGCCCAGCCCAAACTGTTGGAAGGATTTGGGGAGCGAACCCCTGCATGGAATTTCTGTGTATATGTGCATCTCTCTGTCTCCATAGGTCTTTGCCTTTTGCATAGAAAATAAAAAAGAAAACAGAATCAGAGATTTGAACAAAGTTTGTCTCTGGGCACCACAAGCAGGAGATGACGCACATACAAGAAAAAAGGATGGCATATGACTGAAATGGTGGGAGTATGGAGGGAGCAAAGCCTGAGTGTGTTGTGCAGCACGTTAAGTTGCCACTTGCAACACAAGCCTCCCATATCAGAGCATCAGACTGAGTTCCAGCTGCTGCACTTCCAATTCAGTTCCCTGCTAAGGTACATGGGGAAAAACAGAGGCAGATGGCTCAGTACTTGGGCCTCTGTCAGCCCTGTGAGAGATGCAAATGGAGTTCTAACCTTATGGATTCAGCTTGGCTCAGCTCCAACCACTATCCTCATTTTTGGAGGTGAACCAACAGAGGAGGCCTCTCTCTCTCTTTCTCCCACTGCCAGTCTATGTTTCAAATTGATAAATGTTTTTCCAAATGATCTGAGTGGTGCTTCTCAGAGTATGAAGTGGTTGGTTGGGAATATCACACTGCATTGGAGAGCAGCACTAAGTAGAATGTCACAACACCAACGTAATGGCCAAGTCTCAGGAAGCAACTTCCTGCCACTAAAAGCACAATGAGATATTCTGGTCCCCAGAGCTGTATTAACCAGATTCCAAACTGTATTCAATTCCCAATAAATCCAGCCATATGGCTGCTCCTGAACTTCCAGGCACGTGGTTGAGATTTCTGTCTTCCTTAATTATGTAAGGTTGTTTAACAATAACTCCTCATTACTTTGGGTGGCCTGAGTGCATCTGTCCTTTGCAAACACAAGATATTGTCATACTATAAAAATATATGAAATTCTAACACATGCGGCAACATAGAGAAATCTTGAAGACATTAACACAAATGAAATAAACCAGACTCAAAAGGACATATCCTGTATTTTCTACTTAATGAGGAATTTAAAACAGTAATAGTCATAGAGACAGGAAACAGAATAGAAGTTACAGAGGATTGGGGGATGTGGAGCTATTCACTGAATTTTATTAAAAGATTTATTTATTTTCATTGAAGAGTCAGATATACAGAGAGGAGGAGAGACAGGAAATTCTTCAGTCCAATGATTCACTCCCCAAGTGGCCACAACAGCTGGAGCTAACCTGATCCAAAGCCAGGAGCCTGGAGCTTTTTCCAGGTCTCCCACATGGGTGCAGGGTCCTAAGGTTTTTGGGCTGTCCTCGACTGCTTTCCTAGGTCACAAGTAGGGAGCTGGATGGGAAGCGGGGCTGCTAATATTAGAACCAGTGTCCATATGGGATCCCAGATTGTGCAAGGCAAGGACTTTAGCCACTAGGCTACCACGCCGGGTCCCTACCTCCCCCCCCAAAAATAAAACTTTAAAATGACTGTATCTTCCATTTTTGAGCTGTATCGCATTGCTGGGTAAGCTACCCAGCCTCTCAAGGTCACAATTCATTCATTTGGAAAGTGAAGACAATTAAATCCTTCTTATGTTTGGTGTGAAAAATAAAGATATATTAGGCCGATGGACAAACTATATTTTGACAATAATGGAAGTGACCCATGATTGCCACCACAGAAGAGGAGACACTGGGGAAGCTTCAGATACTCATTTAGGAAAAGTGTGGGGGCACATTGGTATGAATTGTGAGGCTCATCACATAGAAGACAATGGGAAAGCTCTGGGTACTTATTTAGGGGAAATGTGGGAGCACACCGGTGTGAACTGTGTGGCTCATCACACCTGCTCTGGAGCTCCAGGGGCTCCAGACCTCCTGAATGCCTCTTTTCCCCTCTCCACTCCATCAATCCCTTTCCAGTCTCTTTGAGCCTCCAATGCTCAGGTGTCATTTCTCCTACTATTTCCCATAGACACTACTCTTTGGGGCTTTATTTTTCTTTTCAAACTAGAATTCCTGGGGCTGTCAGAGTGGCTCAACAGGCTAATCCTCTGCCTGCCAGCACCAGCATCCTATATGACAACTGGTTCTAGTCCTGGCTGCTCTGTTTCAAAACTAGCTCACTGCTAATGCCACAGGAAAGCAGCAAAGGATGGCTCAAGTCCTTGGGATGCTGCACCTATGTTAGTGATCCAAAAGAAGCTTCTGGGACCCAGTGTGGTAGCCTAGTAGCTAAAGTCCTCACCCTGCACGCATCTGGATCCCATATGGGTGCCAGTTCGTGTCCCAGCGGCCCCACTTCACATCCAGCTCCCTGCTTGTGGCATGGGAAAGCAATCGAGGATGGCCCAAGACCTTAGGACCCTGCACCTGCTTGGGAGACCCAGAAGAAGATCCTGGCTTCTGATCAGCTTGGCTCCAGCCATTGCGGCCACTTGGGGAGTGAATCATTGGACAGAAGATCTTCCTCTCTGTATATCTGACTTTCAAAAATAAATAAATCTTTAAAAAAAAAAAAGCTTCTGGTTCTTGGCTTTGGTTTGGCTCAGCTCCAGTTGCTGCAGCCATTTGGGGAGTGAACCAGTCGATGAATGATCTCTCTTTCTCTCTCTCTTTCTCTCTCTCTGTAACTACATCTTTCTAATAAATATCTTTTTCTAGAAAAGATAATTTTTGAAAAAATGATATGCGATGAAACTCTAGGAAGACTGACTTGTACGGGCAGAATGAGATAAAAAAAGTCAAGAATAAGATGTGGAGTGGGAGGGTTGGGGAAATAGCAAGTTTACTCTTGGATTTCAGCACTGGAAAACCAGTGGGCACTCATGAGGAGCAGTTAGACATGTGCATTTAAGGTTGCAAAGTGGAAACAGGAATTTGGGAATCATCAACTTGGTTAGGCAGTTTGTAATATGTAGCACAGCAATTTGCACTCCCTTTCAGAGCATTTGTCACATATAATTAACTGTATCATCTGCCCTTCAATCTCTGTGTCTCCCGCTAACATGCCAGCCCCCGGAGGCAAATTCCACACTGGCCTTGTTTCTAGCACCTATTCCTGAATCACACAGATAGTAAATTCTCAGCAACTACTTGCCAGACTAATGAATTAAAGAAGTTGATACTTTAAAAAAAAATGCATGTATTTAAAAGGCAAGATTACAGAGAGAAAGAAAGAGGTCTTTTATCCACTGGTTCAGTTCCTAAAAGGCTATAATATCTGGGGCTGGGCCAGTCCAAAGTCAGGAGCCAGGAGCTCCATTCAGATCTCCCAAGTAGGTGCAGGGGCTCAGGCAGTTGGGCCATTTTCTGCTGCTTTTCCAGGTGCATCAACAGGGAGCTTGATTGAAAGTGCAGCAGCCAGGATTAGAACTGACACCCAAAAGAGATGATGGCACCACAGGTAGCAGCTTCATCCATCACACCACAGTACTGGTCCTATGAAGTTGATATGTCCAATAAGCTCTGTTTATTGAATATCTAGAGAGCAAGCACTGTGATACCCCATTTTTCATACATAATCTCATTGAAATTTTATAGGTAGGGAAATGTTTTTTCTGCCAAGAGCCACTTAAATATTTGTAGTACTATTCCTAGGTCAAACAAAATTATCAACTTAAAAATTAGCCTTCTACAGAGTTGGATCAGGTATAGAGGAATATGGATGGAACAAATATTTCAATTTTTTTCTCCTGTGTCCACAGGCAGGGAAGGAGAGGAGGCCACTCCTTGTCGTCAAACTATATCAGCACCTGGGGAAGGGAGACAGTCATTTGGTGATGACACAGAGAACCTGACATGAGAAATAATGTTCCAAGGGTATCATTTGAGTGCTTTTGATAGTTCTGAGAGTTTGTTGGCTTTATTGTTTCAGGGTGGAGAAAATCTTTCCAAGGTCTATTGGTTAACCAAGTCTACTCTAGTGCATCCCGAGACACAGGAACATGTTGCAAAGCTTGGCCAGGAGCATGATCCAACCTGTTTTGCTTTCCATCCTCTGATGAGGCACTTGACATCCTTTGCTGGCCTACATGAGCTCATTGTCATGACCCCTGGGTACATCTGGGCATGTTGTACACTGCACAGGCACCAGAAACTGAAGAGGCCCAGTTTCAACAGACGCACTCCAAGGTAGACCACATATATTGTGATTTTCCCTATGGTCAGGATGTGAGCCCAGAAATCTAGCTGGGGAGTCCCCAGAAAAAACCTTGTCTGAGATGACATCAGCCTTGACTGTTGTGTGCATAAGCCAGTGCAAGGGTCAGGTTTGCTCTGTCACTTGCAACATACATACCGGTGGATGCAGCTGCCTGGTTATTCTGCCCCTGGTCCCATCTCTCCTATGAACTAACGGGTGTTGCAGCCTAGCCTAGCCCAGCCCACCACAGGCCCATTTCTCACACACACCAGCAGGTGAAGCAGCCTAGTTGGGGGAGTGACCCTCAATCACCCCATCAGGCCCATCCCTAGTCCCGGCTGTTTGGAAACCCAGGAGACGTCAAGGGGCTGAGTGCTGGGCCCGGTTAAAGTCTTCACCTTGAACGCCCCGGGATCCCATATGGGCGCCGGTTCTAATCCCAGCGGCTCCACTTTCCATCCAACTCCCTGCTTGTGGCCTGAGAAAGCAGTCGAGGACGGCTCAAAGCTTTGGGATCCTGCACCTGCGTGGGAGACCAGAAGAGGCTCCTGGCCTCGGATTGGCTCAGCTCTGGCCGTTGAGGCCATTTGGGGAGTGAATCATTGGGCGCAAGATCTTCCTCTCTGTCTCTCCTCCTCTCTGCCTTTCCAATAAAAATTAAAAAATCTTAAAAAAAAAAAAAAAAGGGTGGTGCTGGCTGCACTCAGATGGAGAATGTTGCTGAGAGGGAAGAAGATCTGCTTGTGTTTGCTTGCTGGCAGCCCTGCATGGCAACTGCAGCTAAGCCTCGGGACCTTCTCTGTGGGGTTGGAGTGACAGCCACCTCTAACGGTAGCCAGAAGTAAGTAAACCAGCCGTAACCCTGGTGCTGGCATAATGGCTGGCCAACAACGGGTGACTTGGGCGAGTCAGCACACTTCCATCCCATTCTTCCCCAAGTCTTTCTCAACACCAAGACCTCAGGCTTGAGTCCCTCCAGCTCAGTGATTCAGTCTGTGATGAGTAACCAGAGGGACCAGCGAATGCACACTTCATTGTCTCTCCTGACTTCAAGCACAAAGCAGGTATGTGCCGTGGCAGCATCCCCTTTTCTCTTCTTTGGTGGCCCTTCCCATTAAAATTAGCTCCCTCCCCTATGAGTGAAATAAACGTATCATAGACATACTCCGCAGAGACTCCTAGATCAAAAACGGCCTTCGTCTGGAAAGCCTAGAAAATACCTCCAACACTTATTCCCTCTCCAAATCCAGGCCTGGAAGCTGAGGGTACAGCAACGACTCCACATGGACCTTTCCAGACTGCATCCTCTGATTCTTCCCACATCATAGTATAGGGGGCCTGGTCAGCGGCCAGTGCTTTTCCCAGCTCCTGAAGATTCATTTACTCGCAGGGACCTCTTTGGTGCAGAGAGCTCTCCAAAGCCACGTGAAGACCCGCCCTGCAGGTTTTATAACGACTGCAACCCCAACGGCCCAGTCATGAAAAGTAAATGATTTTAGAAGATAAGGGCACTTCATCGGTGAAAGCAGGGGACTGAGGAGAAGGGAAGGGCACATTTCCTGAACAAATGCCACAGCTCACCTCCCCACATGTGGCCAGCCCAGCTCTTCCTAGCTCAGAAGCAGCAGATCCAATTTCTTTGTGACAAATCCCAACTACTTTAAAGACTCATTTTGGAAGCAGGTTCCATGGCTAAGCTTCGGCCTGTAATGCCGGCATCCCATATGGGCGTCAGTTTGTATTCCAGCTACTCTGCTTCTGATCCAGCTCTCTGCCTAAGGCCTGGGACAGCAGCAGGGAATGGCTCAAGTCCTTGGGTCCCTGCACCTGCATGGGAGACTGGGAAGAAGCTTCTGGCTCCAGACTTCAAATGAGCTCAGCTCTGGCCATTGTTGCCATTTTGGGGGAGTGAATCAATGGATGGAAAACCTCGCTTTCTGTCCATCCTTTTCTTTCTGTACAGATATGCTTTTAAAATAAAAACAAAATAAACCTTTCAAAGAGGCAACCAGAGGGACCACCAATTTTTTTTTTTAAGATTTATTTATTTTTATTGGAAAGTCAGATACACAGAGAGGAGAGACAGAGAGGAAGATCTTCCGTCTGATGATTCACTCCCCAAGTGAGCACAGCAGCCGGTGCTATGCCGATCCGAAGCCAGGAGCCAGGAGCTCTTCCGGGTCTCCCACACGGGTACAGGGTCCCAAGGCTTTGGGCTGTCCTCGACTGCTTTCCCAGGCCACAAGCAGGGAGCTGGATGGTAAGTGGAGCTGCTGGGATTAGACTGGTGCCCATATGGGGTCCCGGGGCGTTCAAGGTGAGGACTGTAGCCTCCAGGCCACGCCGCCGGGACCAGCGATTTAATTGAGCCCAGCACGATGACTCAACTGGCTAATCCTCTATCTGCAGGTGCCTACATCCCATATGGACTCAGATTCATGCCTTGGTAGCCCCACTTCTCATACAGCTCCCTGCTTGTGGCCTGGGAAAGCAGCAGAGGATGGCTCAAAGCCTTGGGACCCTGCACTTGCGTGGGAGACCTGGAAGAAGCTCCTGGCTCTTGGCTTCAGATTGGCACAGTTCCAGTCGTTGTAACCATTTGGGGAGTTAACCAGCGGATAGAAGCGCTTTCTGACTATCGTTCTCTTCATAAATCTGTTCTACCTTCCCAATACTTTTTAAAGGTTCATTTTGAAATGTTTTAGAAGAAAGTGCTGGGGGGGTGAGGGGGCAGGCATTGGGTGATCGGTACAGCACTCAAGCTGTCCCTTGGGATGCAGTCCCTGTGGGAGTCTGTCCAGCTAGTCTGTCCTGCTAACACTCAGCTGGGAGGCACAGCATGACCGCCCAAGTACTGGGACTCCCGCCACCCACGCGGGAGACCCAGGCTCCAGCCTGCCTCAGTCCTGGCACACACGGGCGTTTGGGGAGTGAACAAGACAATGGAAATCTATTTGCACTTAATGGTTGCTCGATCTCTTGCTTCTCAAATTAAAAGAAAGTAAATTTTTAAAATGATTTAAAATAAACTGCTGGGAAATCGAAAGTCCGCAGTTCCCTTCTCTGAGCATTTACAGTTCTAATCCGGGGTGTCCTAGGTCGTCCTAGAGCCCCCTCTCCCCTCCACCGTGTCTTCTCCAGCTCCCAACTCCTGGTCTTAGCCGATCTCCCCCATCTACCGCGCCCAGAGCAGCGGAAGCCGCTCCCGGAGGACAGAGACACACTCCCCACCACCTCCTCCGGAACCCCGAGAGCCTGAGGGCGGGGATGAGGCCTGTCTGGGCCCCCAACTAACTAGAAAAGCAGGACTTGCCCTGAGGAATGAAGTGGTGAGGATGGCTGAAGGAGACAGCTGCCAGAAAAACTTGCCCTTTCAATGAGCCACAGAGGGAAAGGCTGGTGATAGGGGGCTTGGGGGAAGAGAGAGGGACGGTTGGGCCGCGGGGAGACACAGGCTGGCCACACCGTAGAGATGCGTGTGGTCTCCGCTGCGGAACCCCAGCATTCTAGTTTCTTTCAAAGCAGTTGATTTTTCAGGGGAGAGGCGCTGCGGACGTGGACGCCGGACACCGGTGGCCTCTACGCCTGAGGCCGGGTCCCTGCGCGGTAGGCAGGTAGCGCACTTCCCCGCCCCCGCCCCGCGGGGAGCCCCCCTTTCCACAGCCTGCCAGGCCGGCGCGGGAGCTCCGCCCCCCACGCACCCCGCGCTTTAAAAGCCGGTGCGCACCGCCCCGCCGCACCCCGCCTGCCCACCTCGCCAGTCCTCCGTCGCTTCGAGCGCAGCCGCTGATCCCGGCAACATGAACTTCGGTTCGGAGCACTACCTGTGCTCCGCCTCCTCCTACCGCAAGGTGTTCGGTGACGGCTCTCGCCTGTCGGCGCGCCTCTCCGGCAGCGGTGGCGCAGCAGGCAGTTTCCGCTCGCAGTCGTTGTCCCGCTGCAATGTGGCCTCCTCCTCGGGCGCCTGCTCCTCGGCCTCGTCGCTCGGCCTGGGCCTGGCCTACCGCCGGCTGCCACCGTCCGACGGCCTGGACCTGAGTCAGGCGGCGGCGCGAACCAACGAGTACAAGATCATCCGCACCAACGAGAAGGAGCAGCTGCAGGGGCTCAACGATCGCTTCGCCGTGTTCATCGAGAAGGTGCACCAGCTGGAGACGCAGAACCGTGCACTCGAGGCCGAGCTGGCCGCGCTGCGGCAGCGCCACGCCGAGCCGTCGCGCGTTGGCGAGCTCTTCCAGCGCGAGCTGCGCGAACTGCGCGCGCAGCTGGAGGAGGCGAGCTCGGCGCGCGCGCAGGCCTTGCTGGAGCGCGACGGCCTGGCCGAGGAGGTGCAGCGGCTGCGGGCCCGCTGCGAGGAGGAGAGCCGCGGGCGCGAAGGCGCCGAGCGCGCCCTCAAGGCGCAGCAGCGCGACGTGGACGGCGCCACGCTGGCCCGCCTGGACCTGGAGAAGAAGGTGGAGTCGCTGCTGGACGAGCTGGCCTTCGTGCGTCAGGTGCACGACGAGGAAGTGGCCGAGCTCTTGGCCACGCTGCAGGCGTCGTCACAGGCCGCGGCCGAGGTGGACGTGTCTGTGGCTAAACCCGATCTGAGCTCAGCGCTGAGGGAGATCCGCGCCCAGTATGAGTCCCTGGCCGCTAAGAATCTACAGTCAGCCGAGGAGTGGTACAAGTCCAAGTTCGCCAACCTGAACGAGCAGGCGGCGCGCAGCACCGAGGCTATCCGCGCCAGCCGCGAGGAGATCCACGAGTACCGGCGCCAGCTGCAGGCACGCACCATCGAGATCGAGGGCCTGCGCGGGGCCAACGAGTCTTTGGAGAGGCAGATCCTAGAACTGGAGGAGCGGCACACAGCCGAGGTGGCCGGCTACCAGGTAAGAGCTGGGCCCTGCAGGGGGAGGAGCGTTTAGTCCTCTCCTGCGCTCCCTGAAAACGAGCTTTAGCGACCCAGAGGAGGGTCAAGGAGAGAGGAGCCCAGATTGGACGTGGCCTAGAAGCCACCCCTTGTTTATGTCCCTGTCCGAGTGCCTCTAACAAAGAAGCCTTTAAACTTTGAAGTTCCAGAGTCTACGTTTCTTTGTTAGCATGTGAGCGCGCGTGCGCGCGCCGGCGACCTGCGGGACAGTCCCCGCCCGATGGAGCCGGGGGACAGCCTCTCCACGGTTCGCCTGCTTGACTTGCCCTGGAATTGATATTTATGGGATGCGTTCTGCCTCAGAGTTGATGAAAGAATGGACTGAGAAAGTCCTATCCCATTTTCTTGATTTATTTTTGCCCTTAAAGAAGTCTAGATTGGAAGCAGGGGAGCTGAGCGGTAACAGCCACCCTGCTGAACCTATTGACGTTTAAAAAAAAAAAAAAAAAAAGGCAGCACTCAGGAAGCCAGAATAGCTGGGGAGCTGTCCGTGGTGCTGATCTGTAGTTCTGTCTGGGAAAGGCTGTCTGGTCTCACGTCCTAGTTAGAACTCTCTAGGCCGATTACTGTTTTGAACCTTTTATCTGCGATACCAATACTTCAGTCTTGGCTACCTGCAATTAAAAGTCACCTCGTGGGCAGCATCAGTTTTCATTTTCATGGATGGCTTAGCACCTAACAAAAACCACTCAATCTACTCAGCAGCTGTGAGGTCCTACTTGAAAATTCCCATTTCCTTAACATTTTTTTTTTCTATTCTAAATGCATGTGATAAATCACACAGATGATTTCTTTGTTACAGGCTACTTTTTTTCCATGTCCTTCTCTACCCCCTAGGCTTCCTACATTCTAAGGTAATGATTGGCTCTTTCCTTGCAACAAAGGCCAGCATCTCATCAGTTTTCCTGGATATTCTTGGTTTATAATCACAATGTGCAGGACACAGGAAATAGGATGAATTAAAAGTGTAGAAAATAATCAAAATCATGTGGCTTGGTCTTGAGGTGCAATAAAAGGTTTTTTTTAATAAAATGCCAATAATTCAGAAACTTGAAATATTCCAGTTAGGATTGAAGTTTACATCTCTTGAAGTTAATTAGGATAGGGAACGTTAACAACATAAAAATAAGAAAGGAGGGAAATCTCAAAAGTACTATTTTGTAAGGTGCTAAATAATTATTATCAACATGCAAATATTTGTTCCTTACAAATTATTATTTTTTTTAATAAATAAGGAGGGCCTGCTTGGATTACTTGCTTTAGTTAGCTTGATATTACAGAATTATTCAAATAAGCATTCTTATTCTTCAACATCTATAACTTGAACTTCCCACTGTGTGGTCTCACCCATGGATGGCCTGAAATAACCACTTTTGGTTGAGACTTCATGTTCTCTTCTAGAAACCTTAGAAGTTGAGCTTGGTGGCCTTCTGAAAAGCCAGCCCAATATTTCCACAAAAAGAACTTGACCAGAACTGCCAGCCGAACTGGGCTTTGCCATGTCCTCTGTTGGCTGTCATAGTCTCTGCTTTGTAAGAGGGAGGGACGTTATCTGCCTTGTAAAAGGCTTTCAGGGTTATTCAATAGTGGGGTCCGCAGGAAACAGACAACACAACAGAAACTGCGGCAGCTGCAGCTCTGCAGTGCTGCCCCCATCAGCTTGGGCCTCCAGAGCCCCGGTGGACCTGCTGATGGGCGTGGAAGAGAAGGTCAGACGAAGCTATTTCCTACCCTCCCATGGGACCAAAGCTGAGGTGGGGCTCACAGCCCTGCTCTTGTCATGAAGCCTCAGCCACATCCTCTGGCTTGTCCTAACAATCCCACACTGGCCTGAGGCGCGGCCATTGTTTTCCTGCCCTCTCCCTGCTCCCTCTGCCCCTCCCCCCTCACTGCAGTGTTGGCAGGCTATTCTTTTTTGCCGCAGAGGTTAGAGTAGGGCCTGTCTTCCTGTGCAAGTGGCAGCCTCTAAGAGACACGGGGAAAACCCACCCTATTAAAGCCACATTGTCCCTGCCTGCAGGGAACTGATGGCCTATTTGAGGGTAGAAAGCTGATGACACTTTTTGGAAGGGCAAAAAATGATTCAAGGTGACATGGCTAAGTACATGATAGTGTATGGCAGAGTCTGAAAAGGTTAGAAAGAGCTAGGGTAATTGTCTTCAAAAACCAAGTGCAGCTGCCTACTGCTTCAAAAGCGGAAGGCTCCTCCATGTATGACACAGGGAGATTCTGGTCCCTGCATAGCTGCCGCCCACTCTTGGCGCTCCATTTGTAAGCTGTCTCAGGACATTCCTGGAGGGTCCTCAGGGTGCCACGCCTGTACCCCAGTAGGTCTTGGAAAGCCTCAGCTTTCCATGAAAGACCTTGCTAAACAATCCCAAGATCACTGCTGCTTCATGCCCTCCAGGGAGCTGAGCCAAGTCTGCCCTCCTCTCTCTAATTTGAGATTGGAGTACAGCCTAATTAAATAGCAGGCAGGCTCTGGCCCCTTGGAGACTGGAGGAGGCAGTGGCTGCGTATAAATCTATAACTTGATAGATCCATTTCTGAAATTAGAACCCAAGACAAAAGCTACAGTTAGTCTTTAAAAGGCCAAAGCTGTCCCACGAGGTCTTTGTCCTTGTCTGTCTCACTGCATTACAGTCATCTGGCCTACCACCATAGGCTCCTTTTCAGAATTAAACTAGTGGTTCCTAAAACAAGTGATAAATGGGATTATAGTAGTTTACTATAAGAAGCAGCAGCTTTATAGAGACACACATATATAAAATGAATGATTTTAGAATTTGGTGGAGGGAAAAATAAAAAAAGGTGGAGAAAAGTGAAGAGAGCACACCCAGTGCTCTGTGCAGGCGGGCCAGGTATGAACCTCTCTCCCCACCAACACTGGTTCTCTGGCCCCTTTCTACAAGTCAGCTATTGCTTGTGGACAGAGGGTCTCCCAACAGGCTTGAAACCCAAGGCTGTGGTTCCCCTTCTGCCCAGCAGATGCTAGTGTGGCGAAGCCTTCTCCTAGTCCTGGTCCACCTGCTTCAGCCTCGAGCAAGCTGTGTAGCACTTGTCTCAGCTATTCCAGGAGAGACCCAAGCTTAGAGCAGGGGGGTGCGGAGTGGGGGGGAGGTCCTTCGGGCGGTGCCTGCAGCAGCTGCGTGGTTGGGGGAGGGGACAGAATGCAGCGAGCTCGGCTCAGCTTGCGAGCTGGAGGCCATCTTGGGCAGGGCTTTTGAAGGGCGACACAAGGCAGAGCCTAGGGTGGGGAGGAGAGTGCAGACAAAGAGGTGGTCAGCAGCCAGCACAATCCCTTCCAGAGGCAGCAACCTTGCACTTTCTGTGGACGCGGATCCATAAGGTAGACACATGAAATGTGTTAAATGAAGTTCACGGCAATCTCATGCATCTAGAACGCTGCTTAGATAATACAGCAGTGAAACAAAAATACCTGTTTAGAACAGGACCTTGTTGAGCCTGGCGCGGTAGCCTAGTGGCTAAAGTTCTTGCCTTGCATGCGCCAGGATCCCATATGGGTGCCAGTTCTAATCCCAACAGCCCCGCTTCCCATCCAGCTCCCTACCCGTGGCCTGGGAAAGCAGTTGAGAATGGCTCAAAGCCTTGGGATCCTGCACCAGCATGGGAGACCCAGAAGAGGCTCCAGGTTCCTGGTTTGGGGTCGGCGCAGCTCCGGCCATTGTGGCCGCTTGGAGAGTGAATCAGTGGACGGAAGATCTTCCTGTCTCTCTCCTCCTTTCTATATATATGACATTCTAATAAAAATAAAATAAATCTAGAAAAGAAAGAAAGAAAAGGACTTTTGTCCATCTGCAGAGGAGACAAAACGTCTAGATTAGGAAGATGGGCCTAGCCAAGTCGTTCTTACTTGACCTAATTCTCAAATGCATTGTTACTGGGGTCTCAGAGCTGCTTTAAGATACAGAAGGGGATGCCCTGGAGTCAGCCATTGTTGAGGAAGGGGAGCAGGTGAGCAGTAGCACTTAGACCTTGCTGAGAGAACCTCAAGGGGCCTCAGCGATGAAAGACATCACCAAATGACAGAAAACTCACGGACTGTGACGAGCCCCAATTGCTCAAAACAAGAAAAATGGTTGTATTATACCACTGTGAGCGCAAGATTTTTACGCAAAATTGTTACAGTCTTAAAATCTGATTCTTTTAGGGATATCCTTCCAACTAGCCAATATTAAAGTGTTACTATATGTTAGCAGTGTGTAATCTTAATTTCTTAATTATCTGAGGTGTTGTGGGAAAGGTCTCATAATTTGTCCCTAGCCTTAACCAGTCACATGGCATGTTATTAATAATAAAAAACAAAATTACCCAGTGCTTCCTGTCTGCCATAGGGATCTTTTCTTCTTCTTCTTCTTCTTCTTCTTCTTTTTTTTTTAAGATTTATTTATTTTTTTATTGGAAAGTCAGATATACAGAGAGGAAGATCTTCTGTCTCCTGAATCACTCCCCAAATGTCCACGATGGCCAGAGCTGTGCCGATCTGAAGCTGGGAGCCCGGAGCCTCTTCTGGGTCTCCCACACAGGTGCAGGATCCCAAGACTTTGAGCCATTCTCAACTGCTTTCCTAAGCCACAGATAGGGAACTGGGTGGGAAGTGGGGCTGTTGGGATTAGAACTGGAACCTGTATGGGATTCCAGTGCTTGAAAGGCAAGGACTTTAGCTGCTAGGCTACCGTGCCAGGCCCTATCATACTGTGCTAATGACTATTACCTCACTTAATAGATTATAGACCCATCGTATACTAACATAAGGGACTTGAAAGTGGAATCCTAATTTGAAGATCTTAGAACACCTAAGAAGAGAATAAACATGATTTTCCATATGCAGAAATGTGAAGGTTGAAAAAATTAAAATGCAGAAAACTGATACAGTGGGTGTTGGTAGCGGAGCAAAGCCTGCAACCCCAGCCTTATGAAGTCTGCTCCTCCTGAAGCCTTTCTCCTGCAGCTTTGCAGAGGATCGCATTTCCCCCTCCCCCCTCTCATCCCAGAATCCTTTCCCCCTTACCAAAGTAAAATTCCCTTTACCAGAATGCACTCTTAGTATACTTGCTCCATAGTTTGACCTCAAATATCAGCCATCAAGTAAAATTTCTTGATAAAAGTTCTTTTAAACCCCATTGACCTTTTAACGCTTTGAAATAATTACATCGGTGAAGGCTGGAGTTGTGGTGTAGCAAGTAATGATGCTGGCAACCCATATGGGTGCCAATTCCTCCCCCTGCTCTCCACTTCCAATCCAGCTCCCTGCTAATGGTCTTGGAAAATCAGCAGAGAATAGCCAAAGTGTTGGGCTCCCTGGCACCCACATGGGATATCTGAATGAAGCTCCTGGCTCCTGGCTTCGGTATGGCCATGCCTGACTGCTGAGTACATCTGGGGAGTGAACTAACACTTGGAAGCACTCTCTCTCGCTCTCTCCAAGTCTTACTTTCAAATAAATATACTTAAAAAAAATTGTTGTACCATTTTCCACTGTGATACATAGTGTTCCCACTGGCTCTCATTCTTTGACTCCATCAGTCAACAGAAACTCTCCTTCACAGTATTACTGTCAATATTTATAGAACAGGTAGGTGGCATTGATTTCAATTCTTTCTGCAAATTCTCTAGGTTATAAGTTTCCACCCCAGAATGTTTCAACCCTGCCTTTTCCCATTGCCTCCTCATCCCCACCCACGGGGAACCACAGGGCCCAACAGCACTTACTTTCTTAAGGTTTCTCATGTTTATCTGCAGCACTTGCTCTTTATGTCTACAATGTTGCAATTCAATTATATGGGCTATTTACTCACAGATTTTCAGGTCTTAAATTTACATAACATCATTCATTCAATCAATGATTATTAATCTTGAATGACAAAGAGTCAGCCATATAAGGCATAATAGGCAGCAGAAATAGCTGACTTAAAGAGCCAGGACAGCAATGATTTTGGTTGGTTTTTTTTTTTTTTCCAAGGCATAAGAAAGGCTGTCAGGGTGGCTGAAACACATTGAACAAGGGAGGGAGATGCTAAAACAGAGCTGCTGCAGTTTTCAGCAGCTTAGTAACAGCATCTGTTTGGTTTTTTTTAGAAGACCCTCCTGCCCAAAGATCACACATTTTTTTCTTATTTTTTTAAAGATTTATTTATTTTATTATGAAGTCAGATATATAGAGAGGAGGAGAGATAGAGAAGATGATTTTCTGTCCGATGATTCACTCCCCAAGTGACCGCAATGGCCGGTGCTGTGCCGATCCAGAGCCAGGAGTCAGGAACCTCTTCCGGGTCTCCCACACAGGTGCAGGGTCCCAATGCATTGGGCCGTCCTCAACTGCTTTCCCAGGCCACAAGCAGGGAGCTGGATAGGAAGTGGAGCTGCTGGGATTAGAATCAGCGCCCATATGGGATCCCGGGGCCCATTCAAGGTGAGGACCTTAATCATTTTGCTATTGCGCTGGGCCCAAGATCACACATTTTAAGTGTGTGCTGTCTCTTGCATGGTATGGCTTGCACCCAAAAGCATCTGAAATGCAACTATTACACAAGCCTAATTTCCTTTTTTTTAGAAAAGGTTATTGTCTCAGGATGTCATTAGATTCTTCTGCCTCCTCCTGCCATAAAAAGTCCCTTCCAGTTAATGACAGAGAAGCAGAGCTTTGGAAAGCCTCAACAGGGATGGCAGTGGAGCTGGCACGCAGCTTTTCTGAGCAGTCCACCATTTCGATTTTTTGTTTTATTTTTATTTCATAGCCTTCATTATTATTATTATTATCATTTTATGATACAGTTCCATAGGCCCTGGGATATCCCACACCCCCTCCCCAATTTCCTCCCCCGTCACTGAGTTCCCCTATATTATTACTATACTATAGTTCTTTATAAACAGTCATATGTCCATCATTGCGGGCATGGACAATGGCAGAGTCCAGTTTCCTATTGTCAAGTTTCATTGAGAGTCCATTTTTGGTCTGGATATGACACATCTGGATATGACAATTTCCATTACAATTACTATACATCCCCTTAAATGAAAAATCACAATATAAAATCAGCAACAGGAAGAAAAATAGAAATTTACAATGCCACGAAGTTAAAGAACATGCTACTAGATATGATAGTCTTCATTACAATTACTATAAATCCCCTTAAATGAAAAGCCACAAAACAAAAACAGGAAGAAAAATAGAAATTAACAATGCCATGAAGTTAAATAACATGCTGCTGAATGACTAATGTGTCACTGAAGAAAATCAAGAACCTTCTTGAAGAAAATGGTGCTACTGTATGATCTATTTGAAGTGATTAAACTTAAAAAAAAAATCAAAATCCATGAGATACAGTTTCTGCTAATCTTTGTTGGTGAGATATGTCTCCTGTAGGCAATAAATAGATTTTTTTTTTTAATTTTAAATCCAGTTCACATTGTGGGTCGCTCCAACTAGGCTACAGCTCCCACTGGTCCATGCGAGGGCTGAGTGCGTGCTGGGCAGAATCAGGCTGGACTGGAACAGACATTGAGTGGAAGACGGGGCTGGAAACAGAACTGACTTAACAATTGCAACCACCAGCTGACCGGGGTGATAGACTGTACCAGGCCCCGTACTTGCAAGGACCTGGTCTGGGTTCACCTCAATCGAACTGCTGGACTCAGATCCCTAACCATGAAAAGACAGGACAAAACATATCAACCAACCACCCCAGCCATAAGTTGGCAGTGAAAAACAGGTCAAACGGAGACTCCAAGATGGACCACGTCAACCAGTGGATTCTGCAGCGATTTCTTTGTGCTTGGAATGGCGAGATTGGCAGCAGTTCACAACTGTTGAACCATCAAAACGACCCGAGCAAGACCCTTGGTGCACGCCCCACATCGGGGACCCAGGATAGGTGGGAGACTGGGTGGGGCCTCTCTCTTTACCTCTCCCTTTACCTCAGATATAGGAAAAAAAAAATGTGGAAATGATAGTCTTACCCACTTTCCTGTAGCCCTTGAACCCTTGTGCCCCAATTAACTATGCAAAGATTGTCAAAAACAAAATTTAAAAAAATGGAAAAAAAATCCAGTTAACTAATCTATGACATTTGATTGATGAGTTTAACCCATTTACAGTGTGAATATGAATGGGTAGTAATTTGGTCCTGTCATTTTAGCAATGGGTTGTTCACTGATTTAGTCTTCTTGTTGTTATTTTACTGGGATGTTCTTCACATTTGACTTTTCTCTGCCAAGAGAAGTATCATTTGTAGGGCAGGTTTGGAAGAGGCAAATTCTTTTAACTTTTCTTTACTGTGGAAGAATTTTATTTCATTTTCAAAGACAAAAGAAAGCTTTGCTGGATATGTTATCCTAGGCCAACAATTTTTTCCTTTTAGAATCTGAAATATGTCATTCCATTCTCTTCTGGCCTGTAGAGTTTCCTGTAAGAAGTCTCCTGTGAGTTTAATTGGCATTCCTTTATATGTCAATTGATTTTTTTCACGTGCACATTTAAGGACCTTTTCCTTATGTTCCATTGAAGAGAGCTTGATGATCATGTGTCTTGGTGAAGCTCGCTTTTGATCAAACCTGTTGGGAGTTCTGTGCCCCTCCTGGATGTTGTTTCCCAATTCTTTCCATAGATTAGGGAAATTTTCGCTTATTATTTCATTGAATAAACCCTTAATCCCAGTTTCTCTTCCTGAACCTTCTGGGACTCCCATAACTCTTATATTTGGCCTCTTAATAGTGTCTTTCAATCCTTGAATACTTTTTTTGGCCTGATCCAGCTCTGCTTCCAGCTTTTTGTTTACTTCCCCCTGGTGACAGGAAATATCTTCTAATTTTGAGATTCTTTCTTCTGCCTCCTTCATTCTACTTTGGAGACTCTCCATTGTACTTTTAGTTTGCTCCACTGTATTCTTCATTTCTGATATATCAACTTTCATGTGCTTCACTGCTGTTATTTGCTGTGTAACATATTCCTTGAATTCCTTGAATGCCTGCTTCATGTGCTTCTCATTATTGATAAGCTTTATAACAAGTATTTTTTTTTTTTTAAAGCTTTGGGCCGTCCTCGTCTGCTTTCCCAGGCCACAAGCAGGGAGCTGGATGGGAAGCGGAGCCGCCGGGACCAGAACTGGCGCCCATATGGGATCCCGGGGCGCCCAAGGCGAGGACTTTAGCCACTAGGCCACGCCGCCGGGCCCTATAACAAGTATTTTAAATTCTGTATCCTCCATTTTCTCGATGTCTTCCTCAGTAAACTCTGAGGTTGGCAAAGGGTTTTGCTGCTTTGCAGGGGAGTCTTCAGTAATATTCTTTGTGCCACTGTCTCTTTTGCTCTTGGTCATTGTACTTCTGATTATCAAACTCTTCTTGGGGCAGGTTTCTAAGCTGTGTCACCCACAGGTCTACAGTTCAATTTTACTTCTTGCAGTTGGTACCTGGTACTTTCTTTGCAGCCACTTGTGCCAAACCTCCAGCAAGTTCCAGGTCTGGGTTCTTCTTATGTTAGACTTCCACCATAATCTCTGCAGCCCCAACTCCTGACTCACCACTCTCCACCTCCTGTGATACCCTGCTGAAACTGCACCGTTGTCTGTACAACCTTTCTGCTACTTCCAGTTGAAGCAGTTCCCAGGATTAGGGAGACACCAGGTATCCTATACAGCTAAGTTGTTGGTACTGATCTTTTTTTTTTGTTTGTTTTTTTTTAAAGATTTATTCAGTTTATTACAAAGTCAGATATACAGAGAAGAGACAGAAAGAAAGATCTTCCGTCCAATGATTCACTCCCCAAGTGAGCCGCAATGGGTCGGTGCGCGCTGATCCGAAGCCTCGGAAGCCGGGAACCTGGAACCTCCTCTGGGTCTCCCACGCGGGCGCAGGGTCCCAATGCACTGGGCCGTCCTCTCCTGCTTTCCCAGGCCACAGGCAGGGAGCTGGATGGGAAGTGGAGCTGCCGGGATTAGAACCGGCGCCCATATGGGATCCCAGGGCGTTCAAGGTGAGGACTTTAGCCACTGAGCCACGCCGCCGGGCCCTTGGTACTGATCTTGCAGGAACCTGTTGGCCGTTAGGTCTGAGGGCCACATGGATCTATTTTGACCTGTACAATGCCAAAGTCAGTATTAATTTCCTGTTGGACCACTGCAATCCACTGAGCTCTGCGAGTTTGCTCCCAGCACAGCACATGTGCAGCTCACTGTTGTCCCTGCAGTCTTAAAGTTTTTCACACCATACAAAATGGCACCCGATTCGGCTGTAGAGGGTATACTGGGTTGTTAAATTGACCCTGTTCCCCACACTGCCCATCTGGGACCTGCTGCTCTGTCTGCTTTTGGTCAAATCAAACAGATCAGCAGGACGGGCAGTACTTGGAGTTGAACTTCTGAGGTAAACATCCCTCCCCACCTTGCTGCTGGTGGAGTTCCTGCTGCCGGTAGAGTTTAGATCGTGGCTTGCTGAATGCCGCTGGGGTATCAGTCACTGCAACACCACAGGGTTGTGTCTGCTGCTTTCCTGTGTCTATCAGTGAATGTGTTCAAAGATACAGGATTGTAAGGATGTGGTTATGGTCATCCTAGGACGCTGCCCAAAGTTAGCCAGGAGCTTTCGTGAGCCGAAAACACCAGACGCAACGAGGTATCTTAGGAGGTTTATTCCAACAGCGAAAGAACGGGTTGGAGGTGGTGGGAGATCACCGGGAACAAAGGGAATGATGAGTTAGCAGGGAGGCCAGAAGGAATAGAGAGCACTGTCTTGATTTTGAATGGAAGCTCCTGACCTGAGGCTTTAGGCTTCAGAAAGGACACCAACAGTGGAGTTCTTCAACATCAGTACAGCAAGGATGGACAGTCAGCAAGCATAAGAAAATCCTCCTCCAGGGAGCAGGTGAGACCACGTGCCCCAGGATAGACATTCCCAGCCCTTGTGTGTGCTGGAATCACCCAGGAACCCTTACGGAAAACTGTAAGGATGGGATCCCTGCCCTCTCCGCCCCCCGAATGACTCAGAGCTGACCTAGTGGATAGGCTTGGACGTAAATATTACCTTAGTTCCCTGGGCGGCTTTGATGTGTAGTCACGGTTGAGAATCCCTGCCTTGTGGACATCTCAGTGAATCTCAGCTTATGTGATCTAAATGTTTCTGGTATGCCATTTTTTTTCAGGATAGCATTGGGCAGCTGGAGAATGATCTGAGGAACACCAAGAGTGAGATGGCACGTCACCTTCGGGAATACCAGGATTTGCTCAATGTCAAAATGGCACTTGACATTGAGATAGCAGCTTACAGGTATTTCAAAGGGCATAGTTTCCTAGGGCAGTATTACCCAAATAAGTGGTTCTAGGCTTTTTTAAAAATTTATTTTTATTATTATTTCATTTTATGACACAGTTCCGTAGGCTCTGGGATTCTCCCAAACCTGGCTGGTTCTAGGCTTCTTGACTCTGACCAGTGAGACAGGATGAGGAAAGAAATCACGGGCCCTTTGCAGAGGAGCTGACCCCTCCACCTGTGCCACCATACTCATCTTGGGATGGCCATATACCTCTCCCTGAGCTAAGGGGATAATGTGAACATATTGAGGTTGAAACCAATGCCCACTGAACTCTATAAATAATAGTGTTTACACAAATTAAGAAGTTCTGCAAAATGAGATTTGCCCCTAAATTCCTATTTTCCATTTTTAAAAAGTAGTAACATTAGTTATTTTTTTTCTGAATGCCTGCTAAACAAATATTTTACTTTTGAAAATTTTTCTGAGTTCAGGTTAACTACCCGCTGTGTGATTTGCTCAAAGGCACTGTGGATCAGTGGGTTAAACTACTACTCAAGATCCTGGCATCCTATGCTACAGTGCCTGGGATGGATGTGGCCTCTGCTTCCAAGCCAGGTTCCTGCTAGTGTATCTGGGAGGCAGCAGATGAGGGCTGAGGTTTGTGAGTCTCTGGCACTCACATGGTAAACCCAAATGGAGTTACCAGCCTCAGCTGCTCTGGGCACTTGGGGAGTGAACCAGCAGATAATGATCTCTCCCTCTTCCCCGCCTCACCCATCTCTGCCACTCTTTCAAATAATTTTCTTAAAATGAGAACTTCAAAAGACATAGTGCTGATACATAGCAGAGCTCAGAATGAAACCCAAACGTGTCTATAGATGTTTTTCTTTTCTTTACACTGTGCATGCTACTTCAGAACAAAGCTCCAGAGTACATACTTTTCAAGTGAAGCCACTCCTTCACGGTGTCCTTTAGGCCAGACTGGGAAGAGGCTGGACCCTGAAGTAGTGTCATTCACTGGTGTTGGTTACTGCCAGGTCCCTTCCCTCTGTAGCCTTGTACCTGAGAAAACTACAAAATCACAAGTTCAGGCCAAATTAGGCAGTCACTCCTTCCTTTGCGGACTCTCACCTCCTTCTCAGTTCTAGTTAAGGTGTTCTTGAGGAAAATGACATCTCCCAGAGCTTTGCAGGCTTTAGTAGCCAAAAACGGGTGTGGTATGTCACAGGTGGCACACATACACACACTCATCTACAACTCTTAAGCCTCGTAATTACATATTTATTGTTCTGAACCTCATTAAGAATCTGCACTACCTTTTGAAATCTGCCTAAAATGAAGAACAACCAAAGTTTGTTTAAGTTGTATGTTGATTTCCTGAGAGTTTTTTCTGTGTTGGATTTACAGGAAACTGCTGGAAGGTGAAGAGACACGTTTTAGCACCAGTGGATTGAGCATTTCAGGGCTGAATCCGCTTCCTAATCCAAGTTATCTGCCCCCGCCTAGAATCCTCAGTTCCACAACCTCCAAAGTCTCATCCTATGGGCTGTCACTTAAAAAAGAGGAGGAGGAGGAGGCGGAGGCAGCAGCTAAGGCAGCCCCCAAGAAAACCTCCCAGGTAGGAGAAAGTTTTGAAGAAATCCTGGAGGAGACGGTAACATCGACTAAGAAAACGGAGAAATCGAATATAGAAGAAAGCACCATTTCAAGCCAAAAAATATAATGCTGCTTAAAAAAAAAAAATCATGCTTAAGAGGGAATAATATACATTTGACTTGTTAAACAGCCTATTCCTGATCGTAACACCTGTCACCACTACAAAATGTCTTCAAGGCTTCAATCCCACACTTAGGACAGTATATTTCTCTAGTAAGAAAATCACCTGATAGGTTGGAGTGAACCGCAGTCCTGGAGCAATCACAGGAATGTTATCTAAGAACACAGCTTTCTCACTTCAAGTTTAGGCTTCACAGCGATAGATGACTCAGGTGCACAGGAAGTACAAACTAAGGTGCTAAATCTGATCATCATCATTTGCTGTGAACTGTACTAAAGCCTACATTCACTAACTGTACCCAGCTGTTATCCCACTCTGTAATCTTATTCTAGGGACCTAAAACATAAGCTCACTGCCAATGACAAGCCCATGGTCCACACCCAGTTCCACCAACAGAACTGAGTCACAATGATAGGTGTTTGTTTAATGGATATTTTCCATCCACCCCAGAATCTGCCCATCTGCTCTTCCGTCCATGAAAATTAACAGTCTCATGTACTATTCTTCCCTTTTAAACACATTTGAGAAGTTCTTCTCCAGAGAACTTAACCCCTTTAGCTCTCTTTGCTCATGGGTAAAATTAGACGCATGTTATGCTATGATTCGTGTAATGATCTACCCCTGCCCATCTCATGTCCTTCCAATTGTGTAGGTTAAGAAAAATGGCAGTGATGAATTTTAAGGGTTCCCCAACAAATAATGAAAAAGATCCCTAGATTTTAGTCTTTCACCTTAATCTAAAGCCATTAATCAGGGGGAAAAAACAAACACCTCACAAGGATGTAGTGTTTCACCTTGCCTTTAGAAGCAGCACACTAATTATCCCAAGCTGTGATTAAGCTGACCTTAGTTAGTAGTGTAAGCTAGAAGAGGTATGAGTGTTTCCGTGGACAGTAAAGGCCAGGGTCTCATCTGTGTCGGTTCCTTCGTGGTGATGTAGAATTAGCTTTTTCATGCCTTCACAGTTAGAACCTACGTTCCCTACCTCTCCACTTCCCCCTACTAGTCTAGGTCCTAAAGAAGCCTAGATTTCCCTCCTCTATGCCTTTAAGAGTGCTCTGTGTAAGGTTATTTTATCACCAGGACAAAATGCTACTGCCCAAGAGAAAAAGAACCCACTTCTGGTGAGTCAACACCACCAGCAAATATAAAAAAGACATCTGTTTTCTGAAAGCATCTTCCCCGACACTGTCGCCATTGCTGCATGCTTGACAAGGTCGCCCCTAGCTGCTGGAGGTGAAAAAGCCTGCTCTGCCCCACCCAAAGAGGGGGACAGTGACAGCCTGCCATGGGCTCAGCTGTGTAGCCTCCGCCTTGCCAGGACTTCCATATGTGCCAACTGTGAAACAGGATTTGTTCCCTCTGTGCCACATTTCCACCAAGAGCTTTGTGGTGATAAGGACACGATGCTTTCAATGACCTTTCTTCTCCCAGCACACGCTTTCAATAGTTGAAGAAACTTGATACTCTTCTACATTTCCTTTCCCTTAGCCCATCCCTGTCTTTTTCCCTCACTTACTGTTAAGACAATTAGTGAAATAAAAAAAATTAAAAGCCACACAAATCTCACCAACATAGTTCATGTTTTGTGGTTTCTGTAGTGCTTCTTATGTTGTTGTTCAGAGAACCCACAGGGCTCTAATTTTTATTTCACAGGCATGAAGGAGCATCTCACAGAGCTGATCAGTTAATGAAGTCAGAACATTAAGTAATGTGAATAATCTGAATGCTAAGGCAGGGAAACAACTGTGTAAGAGGGCAAGGCGAGGAGTCTGACTGTAGGAAGGCATACTGGTGATTTCCAAGAACACATTCACGTTCAATGAGATCTCGGGCATCCTGAGCCCGACCTGCTGAGAATAACATGTTTCAGACACTACCACACAGTAAACAGATGTATCCCATGTAAACATCACAGATGCTGTTCTTTAGGAAGAATATTTACATTTGCACTTCACAAATGAAGAGCTAGAACCTCGAAGTCACATGGCTGAGACCTTTGTCTAAAGCACAGCGAATAGCATAGCTGGGATTGAGATGCTGGTCCTTCTGGCTGCATTGCTCGCTGCTGTCAGTGCTTTCTGTGTTGTCTGTCCATGAAACAGTGCCCTCTAGGGAGAAAGAATATCTGATTTCTTAACCTCTTCCTCTTCAATTGTTTTCATAAGAAACCCTAGGAATGATCAGGCCCCAGAGGCCAATGGCCCCACGGGGAAACCTGCTCAGCCTGCCACCTTCCTGCCCTGCAATGTGTGGCTGCAGCTCAAACCTGGGTGATGACCCATCCAACACTAAATCCCCTCTGCTCCTGCTCAGCAGGTTGGGTACTTACTAGTTTCCTATTTCAGGTAGGGGGAAGATGGTCCTTATGAATTTGCCAAGGAATTCTGTAGCTTCTCAGCAAAAGCCTGGAAACAAAAAAGTATTACAAAAAGTATAATTCTGGGGCCCGGCGGCGTGGCCTAGTGGCTAAAGTCCTCGCCTTGAACGCCCCGGGATCCCATATGGGCACTGGTTCTAATCCCGGCAGCTCCACTTCCCATCCAGCTCCCTGCTTGTGGCCTGGGAAAGCAGTGGAGGACGGCCCAATGCATTGGGACCCTGCACCCGCGTGGGAGACCCGGAAGAGGTTCCTGGTTCCCGGCTTCAGATCAGTGCATCGGCCCGTTGCAGCTCACTTGGGGAGTGAATCATCGGATGGAAGATCTTCCTCTCTGTCTCTTCTCCTCTCTGTATATCTGGCTTTGTAATAAAATAAATCTTTAAAAAAAAAAAAAGTATAATTCCGCCAGCAACAGTAAATCCAGGATACTTAGAATCCATCTTAATGGACTAACAATGGGGGTAAGATTAGATCAACTCAAGAGTCCAAAATTCAGCTCTGCTACTAAGTCATGCGGAAAACCTTCTGGCCCTCTGCTTGTGAACCCAAGCAGAGGACCCAGTACCACCACCTTTGGCTCCAAAGGCAAACATAGAACAGTTCTTAAAATGTATTTTAAATTTAACTGGAACACAAATCAGATTGGCAGTTGCTGGCACCTGCCACTGAGTGTCCACTCAATGGACTGAGGTCTTCTTTGGAGCTTTAGAAATAAAGGTAGACTTCACAACATCGTGGATGTATCAAACGCCAGTGAAGTGTTCGTTACAAAAGGAGCGACTGTTAGGTTGTATAAACTTCACCTCAACATAGAAAATCCATTGATAGGGAATTTATGAAATTACCAGAAAAAGACAAACATAATCACGGACATGCATTACACCTTCTGCTCCAGCTGAGGCCACTGGGTGAAGACCCCCTTGATCAATCCCAGCCAGGAACCTCATTAGGAGAACACAAGCCTAGCCATTAATGAGAGTTCACCAAATATCCCCTGACAGTCAGAGAAAACAAAAACCATGTTGCTTTCTTTTGAGCACCCATAAGCAAGCACTGATTTCCAGTAGCAACATTATTTTGATGCTGTCAAGAGTCCTAAGGCCCAAGAAAAAACCTACATTATAAAAGCATTTATATTGGAAATAACAGAGAGGGAGCTTCACAGGCTTGTATGACAGGGCTTATGTGTTACTTAATGGAACACAGAATAGTAGCTTTGCAGTGTTTTCCAAGGGATGTACAGGTTAGACTGACGTCATCACAAATTTGATATTTTCGAGGGTCTCATATGGATATGCCATTTGCAGATGGACTGAGTGTTCCTGAACCCAGCCAAACAAAGGACTGTTTTATTACATTACCATGTCCCACTGCATCCCTTAAGGATAAAATGATAGCGATTGCTGTACAGATCAAAGGGCTTCCCTCCTCTATTGATCTCCTAGATGATTTGATTGTCCCCATGTTTAATGCTGATGGCTCTGAAGCTTACCAGGTGGCAGCAGGGACCAGCCAAAATCTATAAATCCTTTTCTCACAATCCCTTTCAAATACACCCACGTCTGCGTGTGCGCTTCCAAGCACATACACAGCAGGATTATAATGAAACAGTGAGTCATACTGCAGATTCTTAAAGATTTATGGTTCTGCAGTGCCTTAATAACTCCGAATGAAACAAAAATAGACGAAGCACAGGCTGCAAGGAAAAATGAAGATTGATCGAGGACAGATCTCCGGGCCCACTTCCTCTGCTGGCTAATCACCATGGCCCAGCAGATGGCTACTCTCCCCTGAGGCATCCAGTGGTTCCTGCTTTGTGTCTGAGCCATTCCATTCCAGCTGTGTCACAGGTTCTTATGCATTACAAATGCTCAGCAGAGTGAATCAAAACCATTTGTGCACAGCCTGTAGTTTTCGAAGACAATCAGTAGTCAGTCCCAGGTTCCAGTCAACTGCTGATTACTGAGTAAGACAGAAGGGCAGCCCTTCATAGAAATGCTTGCTTATTAAAACAAATCTGTGCTGCCACAAGTATGAGTAAATGTGTGATGTCTCTCTCCCGTGACTGCCTGGCATCAGGACTCACACATGATATGTACAATTTCCAATTACATTTAGTGATAAATGTTCCCTGCTCCTAAAACTTTAATTCAACAAAAAATGAATTCTGACAACTGAAACTGTTCATAGAATTCAGTCTGAAAGAGAAGCAGAGTAGTTAAGAGAATTCTGGTGAGGCCAGATTCAGGGTCTAAGCTATCACGCCGGGCCCACAACAACCCTTTAAAAAGGTACCACATATGGGCTTGGCAGCATGGCCTAGTGGCTAAGGTCCTCGCCTTGATCCCATATGGCCGCTGGTTCTAATCCCGGCAGCTCTACTTCCTCTCTATCTCTCCTCCTCTCAGTATATCTGACTTTGTAATACAAATAAAATAAATCTTTAAAAAAAAAAAAAAAAAAGGTACCATATCAGACCCGGTGGCGTGGCCTAGCAGCTAAAGTCCTCGCCTTGAACGCCCCGGGATCCCATATGGGCGCCGGTTCTAATCCCGGCAGCTCTACTTCCCATCTAGCTCCCTGCTTGTGGCCTGGGAAAGCAGTCGAGGACGGCCCAATGCATTGGGACCCTGCACCTGCATGGGAGACCTGGAAGAGGTTGCTGGTTCCCGGCTTCAGACTGGCACAGCACCAGCCATTGCGGTCACTTGGGGAGTGAATCATCGGATGGAAGATCTTCCTCTCTGTCTCTCCTCCTCTCCATATATTTGACTTTATAATAAAATAAATAAATCTTTAAAAAAAAAAAAGTACCACATCACCGAGCTGCACGACACATCCCAATCACATGATTCGCAAGTAGCAAAGTGGAGGCTCAGAGCTAGGTGGTCTGGCTCCACAATTCATGTTCTTCTTTATATTGTAATACTGCCTGCAGTGATCTTTGGGGAAAATTGATGTTTTTATCTTCTAATATGAAATATTATTCAAGCAGTTTTTCACTTAAGAAATCTTTTCTTAGAAACATGAACACAGGTACTAACATGGTGGCCTAGTGGGTAAGGTCTGCCTCTGATGCTGGCATCCCATGGGTACATGGTACATGTCCTAGCTGCTCAACTCTGACCCCTACTAATGGCCCAGGGAAAACAGTGGAAGATGGCTGACGTGTTCAGGAGACCAGGAAGACAGCCTGGCCCAGTGCTGGCCGTTGTAGATGGGACGATCTCTCTCACTTTCCATAACTCTTTCAAAATAAATAAATTTAAAAAAATAAAAATAAATAAGCAACAATCCACATTAATACAAAACATTCTCTTAATTCAATGAAAATGATCTACAATTTGAACCCAGGTAAGACCACAGACACCATGAGAACGAAGGCAAAACACACTAATACAGACTACCTAACTGGATCCTGGCTGGCTGTCATGAGATCAACGTGTACTTTGTGGAAAGATTACTAATGTCTATAGGTAATCAAATTCAGATTTCCCAAGGCCACTTTTGAAGAGGCCAACAATCACACTCATGCACACAAAACACACTGGAAAATGGTGAAAAACAAGGAGCTACACTTTTTTCATGGTCCAGTAAGTCAGGGGCAAACATTCCAAATCAGCACTGACATTTTCATACTATCAGGTCTTTCCAAAATAATATAGTGTGTCGATGAAGTAGTTACAGCATGTGGTTAAGAACTTGCATTTTCTAACGTATGGGCCACTCAATCTCATGTTAATTAACCAAATGATGCTGTAAATTCCCATGTTTCTTCCTGTTGTTGAAGTTGTGCAGTTGCTTTTCATTGGAGAGGATGATACTGTGCCAGCTCTACTTTCAGACAAAGGATGGTTTCCCAATGAAACTGTTGAATTCACCTGGACATTAAGATGCTGGACTCTGCACGGTCCATGCCCGCAATGAAGGAATCATGACTGGTTATGAACTGTACTACTGTAGCAATATGGAGGAATGCAGTATGGAGGGAGGGTTTGATGGAATCCCAGAGCCAATGAAATTGTCATAAAATGAAATAAATAATATTTTTAATAATATAGTATGAGGGGACTTTAAAAAATTGGCACAGAGGCCCGGCGTGGTGGCCTAGTGGTTAAAGTCCTTACCTTGTACATGCCAGGGTTCCCTTTTGGGCACCAGTTCTAATCCAGACAGCCCCACTTCAGATCCAGTTCCTTGCTTGTGGCCCGTTAAAGCACACGAGGACGGCCCAAAGCCTTGGGATCCTGCACCTGCGTGGGAGACCTGGAAGAGCGCCTGCTTCAGATCAGCACAGCTCTGGCCGTTGCAGTCACTAGGGAGTGAATTATGAGATGGAGGATATTCCTCTCTGTCTCTTCTCCTTTCTATATGTACCTGACTTTGAAATAAAAATAACATAAAATCTTTTTTAAAAATTAGCGGAAAACAGAAGTCAAAATAGGTTTATTTTGGTGTAAAAATATTTAAATCTATATAGGTATGACAAGTTTTTCAGACTATGTATTTCTAGTTTATTTATTTCAAAAATTTTTCATTTGAGGAGCCAGCACGGTAGTTCAATAGGCTAATCCTCTACCTGCAAGTGCAGGCACCACCATGTGGGTACCAGTTCGTGTCTTGGCTATTCCACGTCCAACCTAGCTCCCTAGCTAAAGACTAGAAAGCACGGAGACTCCCAGAGACCTCCCAAGTGCTTTCACCACAGAAGCAATGGATTGTCAGGATGGACATGGAGAACCGTATCCTGACTGCCTAGGAGATCACAGGGAATATGAATGCCCTCGAAGGCCAAGGTCAGTCATTTCTTATTGGATTTTCCACACAGGATGCCAGCAGCCCAAAACCCTCTCATAGGGTCTGGTGACATTGGAACTACAGTCAGGAGCCCTGGGTGACATTCAGAGATAAAAAGATTGTAAATTTCCTTCTGGACTCTGAAGAGGAGCTTTCTCTGGTCCTTATCTAGTTCCAGCCTTGGCTCCCAGCTCTCTCTTACACCAACCATCAGGGTTGTTTGTGAGCCCCAAAATTAGTTCAGACAGACAGAGACTAATAAAGGTTAGCTAGTTGATAATCACTCAGCTTATACCTTACTGATCAGGCTTTCCATTATGCTTTTCAGATAGACAGAGAGAGACACTGATATATAAAGTCTGGAACAGCCAGGGAAAAGGCCAACTAGCCTATAATCGCTCAGCCTGTACTTACTGGTCAGGCTCCCTATTTGCTTCTCCTGGACTTTACTAGGTAGGAAGTAGAGTTAAATTCTTCCTCACTCACTAGGTTGTTGGGGATTTACCTGCTCACCTGCCTAAAACTTTCCTATTTTGCAATTGTCAAAATGCAAAGTTCTGTAAAACCGTACTTAATCACTACATACTGCAAAGTTTAAATTGTGGCTTAAGATTCTCCCCAAAAACTTTATCGGTTTATGACTGTTAATGCTAAGCAAGATGTAACTGCATAGAAACTTTTTTTTAAAAGATTTATCCAGTTTATTACAGCCAGATATACACAGAGGAGGAGAGACAGAGAGGAAGATCTTCCGTCCGATGATTCACTCCCCAAGTGAGCCGCAACGGGCCGATGCGCACCGATCCGAAGCCGGGAACCTGGAACCTCTTCCGGGTCTCCCACATGGGTGCAGGGTCCCAATGCATTGGGCCGTCTTCGACTGCTTTCCCAGGCCACAAGCAGGGAGCTGGATGGGAAGTGGAGCTGCCGGGATTAGAACCGGCGCCCATATGGGACCCGGGGCGTTCACGGTGAGGACTTTAGCCGCTAGGCCACGCCGCCGGGCCCTGCATAGAAACTTTGATGTTAAGTTTGTACTCTGCTGTTATATATGATAGATGTTAATGCTGATCCTTTCACTGTTCCTGTGAAAACTCAGAAACATGTTAGCTTTGGAGGAAAAAAAAGGTTTATAGCAGCTAGTTGTATCTATACTAAAATTGAGATGTCAAGGAAGTAGTTACAGGAAGTGGTTAAGAACTTGCATTTTCTAACATATTGGTCACTCAATACCATGTTAATTAACTTCAAACAATTTTTTTTTAAAGAAATTAAAAAAAAAAAGACTGGGAAAGTGTGGGAGGATGCCCTAAAACCTTGGGAGCCTGCACCCATGTGGGATACCAGGAAGAAGCCGCTGATTCCTGGCTTCTGATCAGCTCAGCTCCAGCCATTGAGGCCACTTGGGAGCCAGCCAGCAGATGCAAACTCTTCCTCTCTTAATCTCTCCTTCTCTCTCCAAATCTGCCTTCCAAAAAAAAAAAAAAAAAAAAAGGGTAGAAAATTAACAGAACTACAGAGCACCACCTGCTGGTTCATGCTTCAAGGACCTGCAATAGGCAAGCCTGGATTAGCTTTGGCATTGGCCATTAAATCTGTCTTTCAAAAAGAGGTGATGATTTGTACAGCTGCTATCCCATGGCAGCGCCTAGCACATTTTGCGAAGGCAAAGAAGTTGACTAAGTACCTACTTAGTGGCAGTGAAACTTTGATTTGGATACCTTGTCTCTTAAAGGGTTTTGGTTATCTGCTAAAAATTCATGGTGAACATCAATATTTCAAAGTAGGTTAAAATACATTTTTATTAAATGTTAGAAGAGATTTATACACAATTCACAAACTCCTTATAAAATAACTGCCAACCCTTGTCCAATTTCATCATGCCTCCTGCAGAGTTTTGGAAATTTTTCTGTGAAACAGGGTCTACAAAATATTTGTTTTAGAAAGCCAGTTTTAAGCAACATGTATAAAACTGAAGTCTTGGCATGAAACTGAGCTCTCGTATATCTATATTCTTCACCTCAGTGGCAAAAAGATGGGTAAATGAACATTAAATCGACTTACTGAAGAAATAAGTATTCTGTAATCTCAAATTCACCTAAAATACTGTATTATATTCAGAGTGCCATTATGAAGTGTCAATAAACTATAACTCAAAGAAAATGAATGCTCATCAAATTAACATTCCAGTTTTTCCACCTGATATCAGAACAAATCATCCATTTGAGACCTGAGGAACATGTCTTTAGTAGTGTTCCTGGTATATATATAAAAAAAGGTACACATTCAAAACATAACAGCAACATTTAAAACCAGACAACAGTTTTAGTCTCTTATACCCTGTATTTTAACAACAACTCTTTGAATCTTCTGCCTGAAAACTCACTTCTTTTCCAAAAGGATGACTGCCCAGCTGGTGCCCTACCAGCGAGCAGAATTCCAACCACCAGCTTAGAAGAGATCTGGGCTGAACAAAGAAGAGAACAGTAGTCAAAGACTTGAGATCAAAAGGAATCTGAAAATTCAATGTTTTGAAATTTTCCCCTGAGCTCTGGATGCTTCTAAGAAATAGGTACATTCCATCATCCCATCTGTGCTTACAAATGTCCGGACTGCGGGGGTTGAATACAGTAGGTGAATTCTATCTTGAACAGCACACAGTGGTGGCAATTACATATTTCATGGAATCTTTGGTGAGACGCAGTCCTGCGGAACAATGTTAACTTTGCCTCTCTCTCTATAACGTCTAGAATCTTCAAGTTATTTTCAGAGGAGAAAGCACAAGACCATAATGAAGGACAAGCAGACCATCCTGAAAAAGGGGGAAAAAGACAAAACAGCTTTTTGAAAACCTTATATACATGACCAAGTCAAAGTTAAATTACTTTTTTTTTTTTAAATGGTATGCTTTTTTTTTTTTTTTTAGATTTATTTTATTTTTATTACAAAGTCTGATATACTGAGAGGAGGAGAAATAGAGAGGAAGTGGAGCTGCCGGGATTAGAACCAGCGGCCATATGGGATCAAGGCAAGGACCTTAGCCACTAGGCCACGCTGCCAAGCCAAAATTACTTTTTATAATCAAATACTAACATGAATTTCTCTGACTTCAACAAAAATAGAATAAAATAAGGTCCAGGATTAATATACCTGCTCACTGTGCCCCAATACACACCACTCCTTGTCAATGCATGTTTTTGATTCTCACAGCCAAAGCTGAAGCTATCATGTGCCCACAGTTAGCTGGGGTTATTTATGACTGAGGAATTCTTCCAAAGCAACTAAACAAGATACATCTCTCCTTCTCCACATTTCCCTTCAGGCTTTTTAAGCATCGGGCACCTCTGAAACAAAACATTCAAGGGCCAGCTTTGTGTAACAGAGGTAAGCAGCCGCTCTTGACACTGGCATCCCACACCAGATTGTCGATTTCAACCCTGGCAGCTCCGCTTTGGATCCAGATTTCTTCCAATGCACCTGGGAAAGGGGTAGAAGATGGCACAAGAGCTTGGCAGCTTCTGTCACTCATGTGGGAACCCCAGATCAAGTTCTAAGTTCCAAGCACCAGCCAGTGTGGCCATTTGGGGAGTGACCTGCTGACTAGAATATCTGTAGTCTCTCTTCTCCCTTTACTGCTTTGCCTTTCAAATAAAAAAATAAATAGGGCCCAGCATGGTAGCCTAGTGGCTAAAGTCCTCACCTTGCATGCACCAGGATCCCATATGGGCACTGGTTCTAATCCCGGTAGCCCCACCTCCCGTCCAGCTCCCTGCTTGTGGCCTGGGAAGGCAGACAAGGACGGCCCAAAGCCTTGGTACCCTGCACCTGTGTCGAAGACCCAGAGGAGGCTCCGGGATCCTGGCTTGAGATTGGCTCGGCTCCGGCCATTGTGGCCCCTTGGGGAGTAAATCAACGGATGGAAGATCTTCCTCTCTGTCTCTCCTCCTCTCTGTGTAACAAACTTTCCAATAAAAATTTAAAAAGTAAATCTTAAACAAATCAATATTTGAAGAAGAGGGCCTGGCGGCGTGGCCTAGCGGCTAAAGTCCTCGCCTTGAATGCCCCGGGATCCCATATAGGCGCCGGTTCTAATCCCGGCAGCTCCACTGCCCATCCAGCTCCCTGCTTGTGGCCTGGGAGAGCAGTTGAGGACGGCCCAATGCTTTGGGACCCTGCACCCGCGTGGGAGACCTGGAAGAGGTTCCTGGTTCCCGGCTTCGGATCGGTGCGCACCGGCCCGTTGCGGCTCACTTGGGGAGTGAAACATCGGACAGAAGATCTTCCTCCCTGTCTCTCCTCCTCTCTGTATATCCGGCTTTCCAATAATAATAAAATCTTTAAAAAAAAAAAAAATATTTGAAGAAGAAATGAAATATTCATAAATAAATGCAGCTCTTCATATTATTATAAATGATGTAACACTGAAGCTCTTACCATTTAATAAAAGCTTATAATATAAGACAGCTTCATGGAAAAAGAGTATTATGAAAAAACTATGCCTGGATTTCAAAACTCTTTTGCAGAAAAATAAGCTTAAATTTTCATAAACTTTCTGAAGTCCCCTCATATATTTTCTGTCTTCCTTAAAGACTGTCTGGGGACTTACTCCAGGTGCTGTGTTTCCAAGTTTTTTGATCTGCTTTTTGTGGGTTTCTGGCTCCTCAATTGATCTTAGGTTCTAGTTCCTTGGGCTCTTGCCAAGACTTCCCTGAGGAGGCAGCATCTCTTTCTGTGGCCTGGAAAGCTACAGAAAAAGGACAACTGGAGGGAGATGTGCCATGGACTGTGCTGGACTACGCAGGGCAATGCTCTCACGCCCTGCCTGCCAAGCCTGCCCTGCTGTCACTGCCTGCCGTTTCTTCCCTGCTAAGCTCTTCACTGCTCCACCTCCTCATTTCTCATTCACTACTCCACTCACTGCAATCTGGCTTCTTTTCTTGGCAACCCCAGCTTAAAAAATACACCAGAATTCTAAAAAGAGTTGCAAAATTCAGTTGCCCACAAGACCCAGCAAAACATCAAGAATGAAAGAGATTTATTCAACAGGAATTTTAAAGATCAGAGGTTAAACTGAAAGCAGACGTCCATCTAAATGAATTTAAATTCTAAACCTGAATGAATGTAAAATACCTAAAACCCCATATTACAGTCAGCCCATGTAAAATCAGATCTGCTCTAAATTAGCTTGATGAAAGCAAATAAATCCATATAACACAAATAAAGACCCCATTAACATTCTCACATTCCTTATAAATTACATTTTCATATTCTTTGCATATATTTAACGTTTTGGAAATGAAAAGCATTTTTCAAAATAATATATTAATATGCAAAGATATAATGTATAGCTTACAAGCTGTTTCAAAATCTCAAAATTATTTCATTGAATGTATAAATCATTTTATTTGGATGTCTACTTATACTTCATATGCCTAAAAATCTGTTATATATTTTAAACATACATGAATACATAATATATCAAACATTTTATTGCCCTAAAGCTCACATGCTAGGGCGAACAATCTGGCACAAGAACTAAGACATCACTCGGGGACCAGCACAGCAGCTTCACTGTGGTAACAGCATCCCATATGGGCTTATCTACCAGCTGCTCCACTTCTAGTCCAATTCCCTGCCTATGGCCTAGAAAAGCAGTGGAAACTAGTTTGAGCCTTGGACCCGTGACATAGTTGGAAGAAGCTCCTGGCCCAACTCCAGCCACTGCAATAATTTGGAGAGTGAGCCCGTGAATAAAGACCTCTCCCCATCTCTCTCTTCCTTTCTGTAAAAAAATTTCAAAAAAACCTTTTTATTTTCAAAAAAAAAAAAAAAAAGGGATCATTTGGGATGTCTATATCCTAAATCAGGGTATATGGACATACATCCCAGGTCTACTTCTTTTTTTTTTTTTCTTTTAATAAAGCAAACATTCTAACTCCAGCATCCTGAGAACACCCTGGAAAGTCTGAATAGCAGTCTCTGCTACTAAGTTCTGGGCTCCTAGTTTCTTCCCATGACTGTTAGGGGTATTTGTAGACTAGACCAGTAGATGGATGATTGTCCAGTCTGCCTTTGTGTCTGTCTCTCTCCACCTTTCAAATACAGTTTAAAAAAAAAAAAAGTTCATGTGAGCGTAGGGGCAGAGCACGGTAAGCCTCTGCCACATGGGTACCAGTCTAACTCCGGATGCTTTCATTTTTGATTTGCCTCCCTATTGGGAAGTGGGGAGCAGGGCCCAAGGCATGGGGACCCTGCTGATATGAGGGAGAACCAGAAGACAATCCTGGATCCCTACTTTGTATGTCTGTCTGAAACAATTTTCTACTGTACTGGCCCTGTATTCTTCAAACATCTACTGCAGTACAGGATGAAGGAAAAAGAACAAGGCCTCTGGAATCAAACTGCCTGTGGGGACTAATCTCTGGTCCCCTACTAATTCTATGTAAGAGATTCCACGTCCTGCCTGTATCTCTGTCTGCTTATCTTTAAAAAGGAGGATGAAAGCCTGGAGCGATAGCCTAGTGGCTAAAGTCCTTGCCTTAAATGCGCCGGGATCCCATATGAGTGCCGGTTCTAATCCCAGTAGCTCCACTTCCCATCCAGCTCCCTGCTTGTGGCCTGGGAAAGCAGTCGAGGATGGCCCAAAGCCTCGGGACCCTACACACATGTAAGAAATTCAGAGGAAGCTCCTGGCTCCTGGTTCTGGATTGGCTCAACTCTAACCACTGTAACCACTTGAGGAGTAAACCAGCAGAGAAGATCTTTCTGTTTCTCCTTCCATCTGAATATGTGCCTTTCCAATTAAAGAATAAAAATTAAAAGTCTAACAAAAAAAAAATAAAGGAGAAAGAAGGAATACCTACACAACAGAATACTTCTAAAACCAAATGAGCTAATCCAAACAAACTGTTAAGAACAATGCCCACACAGTAACACCAGCACAGTAAACACCACCTATAATTACTAATTTACAGCACAGATATTTTTCAAAAACCTTGAAACATTTATGAAAAATTTTACAAAACTTTGTTTTTTCACTATGTGCTAGGTAAAACTGTGATAAACTCTGGGGCTACCTGCATTGCTGCATCGCCTATTGCACGTCGGATTTCCCTTAGAGTCTGATACCGTTCCAATAGGTGGTCACCACAGATGATATCTACCTGTAGGCAAATAAGAGAACATGACATGGCTCGCTGTTTCAAAATATCACCTGAAGAAATGAAGGGGAAAAAAATCAAAAACAACCTAATTATTCCAAACTGGATTTTGCTTTCACTTTCAGAAAGGTTTTAGAATTTTATCATAGGAGAATAGGGCAGACAATGGCACGATACAACTATATTCAAAATGATTTCCTTGAATTTCTGGGGGGGAAAAAATCTGTAACAAGAGGCAGGTGCAGTGGCTCAACAGGTTAATCTCCTACTTTGTAGTACTAACATCCCAAATGGGCACTGGTTCATGTACCAGCCATTCCACTTCCCATCCAGCTCCCTGCTTATGGACGAGGAAAGCTGTGGAGGAAGGCTCAGCTTTTCAGCCCCTGCATCTGCATGGGAGACATAGAAGATGCTCCTGGTTCCTGCCTTTGGATGGGCTCAGCTCTGGCCATGGTGGTCATTCAGGGAGTGAACCAATGGATGGAAGACCTTTATCTGTTTCTCCTTCTCTCTGTAAATCTGCCTTTCAAATAAAAATAAATAAACCCACAATAAAATGAATAAAAAAGCAATCTTGGGGTGGATGCTTGGCCTAGTGGACAAGATACTTCCACTTAGGATGCGCACATACTGTACTGGGCAGAAAGCCTTAATTTAAGTCCTGGCTCTGCCTGTGACTAGAGTGTCCTGCTCCTATATTCTGTGAGGGGTCAAAGGCTTATTGCTGGGAGCTGGGCACTCAGTGCAGGTCGGCCATGGGAGTCGCAGGAATCCAATGCCATGAGCTTTCATCACTGGTTCCTGTTGTCTGCACTGGTGAAAGCTGGTCCCGAGACTTTGGGCCATCCTTGACTGTTTTCCCGAGTACAGGCAGGGAGCTGGATGGGAAGTAGAGCAACTGGGATTAGAACTGGCGCCCATATGGGATCCCGGTGCTTTCAAGACAAGGACTTTAGCCACTAGGCCATCACACTGGGCCCAAAACAGTAATTCTTGAATGTCACCAGTTTTATGACTGAGCAAGAAAGGAATATTTAGAAAGATAACAGCTGACAGAGTAAATTGAAAGTTAAAAAAATTTAATTCAGGGGCCTGGCGGCGTGGCCTAGCGGCTAAAGTCCTCGCCTTGAACACCCCAGGATCCCATATGGGCGCCGGTTCTAATCCCGGCAGCTCCGCTTCCCATCCAGCTCCCTGCTTGTGGCGTGGGAAAGCAGTCGAGGAGGGCCCAAGGATTTGGGACCCTGCACCCGCGTGGGAGACCTGGAAGAGGTTCCTGGTTCCCGGCTTTGGATCTGCGCACATTGGCCCATTGCGGCTCACTTGGGGAGTGAATCATCGGAAGGAAGATCTTCTTCTCTGCCTCTCCTCCTCTCTGTATATCTGACTTTGTAATAAAAAAAAAAAAATTTAACTCAAAATACTAAAAACCTGCTATAACATGAGGCATAAAAAAGCACATTTTCTCCTCAATAAAATCAACTCAGAAGAGATTTACTGGACAACATGCAGACTAGTAAAAATTAAAACTGGGGCCTGGCACAGTAGCCTAGTGGCTAAAGTTCTCGCCTTGCATGTGCTGGGATCCCACATAGCACTGGTTCTAATCCCAGCGGCCCCCACTTCCCATCCAGCTCCCTGCTTGTGGTGTGGAAAAACAGTTATGGACCGGCCAAAGCCTTGGGACCCTGTACCTGCCTGGGAGACCTGGAAGAAGTTCCTGGCTCCTGGCTTCGGATTGGCACAGCACCAGCCATTGCGGTCACTTGAGGAGTGAATCATCAGACGGAAGATATTATTTCTCTGTCTCTCCTCCTCTATATATATATATCTGACTTTGGAAAGTTAGCTTTACAAAGAGAAGGATACACAGAAAGATTTTCTGTCTGCTGGTTCACTACCCAAGTGACTGCAATAGCTGGAGCTGAACCAATCCGAAGATAGGAAACAGAAATTTCTTCCAAGTCTCCCACACAGGGATCCTAAAGTTTCAGAAGTCAAACCTTCTATATCCCTTGGCTATAGGATGATCAGGCTAGCCATTTCTAGTAACCAGCTCCCATGAGAAACAGCTAGGCTATGTAAGGCTCAGTTTGAGAAGCCATGTATCCATGGGTTTAATACATAATTGTTGTTTTTCTTTTTAAAGATTTATTTATATTCACTGGGAAAGCAGATGTACAAAGAGAAGGAGATACAGAAACAAAGATTTTCCATCCACTGATTCACTCCCCAGGTGGTCCTAATGGCTGAAGCTGAACCAATCTGAAGCCAGCAAACAGGAGCTTCTTCCAGGTCTCCCATGTGGGTGCAGGGTACCAAGGCTTTGGGGCATCCTCTACTGCTTTCCCAGGTCACAAGAAGGGAGCTGAATGGGAAGTAGGGCTGCCAGGATTAGAACCAGTGCCCATATGGGATCCTGGCGCATGCAAGGTAAGGACTGGCATCTTCAGATTGACTACTGTATCTTAGCAACTGACCAATGCAAGGACGGCCACTGAAGATAAATACGGAAAGTTTAAAACAAAAACAAAAAAACAAAAAGTTGTTTTGTTTAAATTCCTGATACGCAAGAGCTGGAACTGAGGCTCTAGGAGCTCTTGAACTTTTCTCATATCCTTAGCTTTTAATGAGATCTAACACCATCATCAATAGCAGTAAGAAATGGACAATAAATTAATTAGAGTTGGGAGTGGAAGTCATCATGTATCACTGTTCAATTAGTATTCACAACATCTACAAACATCACAAAACAAAAACCGGTGGCATGAAATTCTAGAGAATATTGCTTCTTCAGTCACTTTATAGGAGTAAATCATAGCTTTGCCTTTTACACACATGTACTGTACCTGGCAAGCAGGATCAAGACCCATTTTTCTTCTTAGAAATTTTTCAACATGCCCTATAGTTGCTTCTCCAGAAACTCGCACAAACTTCTTTTCCAATGGCTACAAAAACAAATACATAAAACCATTTTCAGCCATAAAGTTAACTGAAAGTCACAGTGATTCAGTGGACTCTGGAAAAAAAAATTATTGAAACATCTGAGTTAAATTACACATCAAAGAAGACAAGAATTATTCTTAGCTTTCTCTCTGAAAAATACATGAACAACAGAAAGGTTTATCAGTCGGTTTTTAGTATCTTATCAAAAATAAAATTCAGAGTAAAATTTATCCATTCATTTTAAATATAGAATATAAATTTGAAGACAGTATAAGATAAAATGTCTCAAGGTCAGAGTTGCACAATAGCAGGCAAACTCACAACTTATGAAGTCGGCATCCTATATGGACACCAATACATGCTCCAGCTGTTCCACTTCTGATCCAGCTCTCTGCTAATCACCTGGGAAAAGCACCAGAAAATGGTCCAAGTACCCACATAGGAGACCTGGGAGAATCTCCTGCATTTGGCCAGGCCAAGCCCTAGTCACTTGGACATCTGTAGAGTGACCAACAGAGGGAAGACCTCCCACACTGTCTGTCCTACTGTTCCAAAAACACAAATAATTCTTTTTTTTTTTTTTCCTTTTTAAGTACAGACAGGGACCTGGCACGATATCCTAGTGGCTATGGTTCCCGCCTTGCACCTGCAGGGATCCCATATGGGCACTGGTCCATGTCCAGTTGCTCCATTTCCCATCTAGCTCCTTGCTTGTGGCCTGGGAAAGCAACAAAGAACAACCCAAAGCCTTGGGAACTTGCACCCACTTGGAAGATGCAGAAGAACCTCCTGTCTCCTGGCTTTGGATCGACTCAGCTCTAGCTGTTGTGGCCATTTGGGGGGTGAAACAGTGGATGCAAGATCCTTCTCTCTGTACACCTCCCTTACCAATTACACACACACACACACACATATATATGTATGTATATCTCTCTTTTTAAAAAAGTTCAAATGTCTAAAACCTAGTTTCTTCAAGAAAAACTCTACAAAAGAGGACAATGATGCAGAAGAGTGAACTAAAAAACATGCAAAAGATGCAAACGATATTGGCACTGTAGCATAACAGGTTAACCTGCCACTGCTTACAAAGCTAACATTCTTTCTAAATTGGTTCAAGTCCCAGCTATTCTGCTTCTAATCTATCTCACTGGACTGAAGCTGCCTGGGAAAGCAGCACAAGATGGCCCAGGCGTTTGTGTCCCTGGGACCCACATGGGAGACCCAGATGTGGAGTTCCTGGCTCGTGGCTACAGCCTGACCCAGTCCAAGTCACTGCAATCTTTGGAATGAACTAGTATATAAAGATCATCTCTTGCCCTCTCTTTCCCTCCATCCCTATCACTCTGCCTTTAAAACAAACAAACATACAAATTTTCATAGGACAACCCAGAAAAAGTAAATAGTACATGGATATTTTAATCAAGTCATTAATTTTAAAAGTCATATATTTATTGATAAATAATAAACTTGATCTGCTTCAAAACAATTTGAGAGAACACAAAGTGGAGAATATGAATGAGATCGGTATACACTTACACATGTACAGTGATATACACAGGGGAGTCCATGATACTGAGAAATAAAAGAGTTATCTTTTAGGAAACTTGAGAAATTTTCTAGCACTATCAAGCAGATTACGCACACACATGTTATGCACTCAGCTTTCTTCCTTGTAGCTCGGTTAAATACTTCCTAAAACAAATGGCATCTATATTCACATTTCTTTGTTAACTCATTTGATTTATTTTGAAGGCTGAGTGACAGACATGCATCCGCTGATTGACTCTCCAAATAGCCACAGAAGGCAGGAGCTTCATCCAGATCTCTCATGTGGACAGCAGGTAGGGGCTCAAGTATTTGGGCAATCTTCCGCTGCTTTTCCAGGAACACCAGTAGAAATCTGGATTAGAGGGCCTGGTGCTATGGCGCATTGACTAAATCCTCGCCTTGCATACTCCTCCACCCAATGTGCATGTTATTTTGTGCCTGGCTGCCCCACTTCCCATCCAGCTCCCTGCTTGTGGCCTGAGAAAGCAGTCGAGGACGGCCCAAAGCCTTGGGACCCTGCACCCACGTGGGAGACCCGGAAGAGGCTCCTGGTTCCTGGCTTCGGATTGGCTCAGCACCGGCCGTTGTGCTCACTTGGGGAGTGAATCATTGGATGGAAGATCTTCCTGTCTTTCCTCCTGTGTATCTGACTTTCTAATAAAAATAAATAAATCTTTAAAAAAAGAGAGATATCAGTAACTTTGATTTCTATTTTTATTTTAATGAAAGAAACATGCTGTTAACTGCTAATCTGACTCAAACTATGTGCTAGAGTCCTCTTGTGAAATAAATGAAAAAAGAATACCTTAAAATGTCCCGTGCCTTCATTAGCACTGAAAAGTGAAAACAAAATTAATCAGTACAATACTGTAAACTATGCTTGATCATTAAGCAATAAACATCAACATAACTATTTGAGAAACAGCCACTAATTTGTTTTAAAACTTTAATGAAATAAAAGCATGTGCTCAGAAAATAATTTCTGCTACCTACTGATATGAAAACTGCTTTATTGAATATTTTACTTTCTATGCTTAATTTCAGATGCAGTCTTCCTTGTTTTGATAAAAAAACATCAGAATTCATTTTACCCACCTCTTTTGAGTTGCAGTTAACAAAATTATACATGCTAATATTGTACATGCTTTCATATGCACACACAAACCAATGACTAGATCAACTAATGTAATATTTGCTTTTTTTGATGCAATTTTAAAAATATACATTGCTGCTAACTGAAGTCACTATCTTGTACAACCAGTTTTCAGGAAAAAATACATTCTTAAAAATTTAGGTTTTCCTCACATTTGGCATTTAACTTCCCAAAGCTAAAAGTCTGGGAAAGCCTTGGGCACATTGAGGGACCTGAAAGAGGATCCTGGAAGATAAAGCTCTCTTTTCCCTGTAATTCTGCCTTTCAAATAATAAGTAAATAAATTAAAAAAAAAAAAAAAAAAAAGGGAGGGGGGGTTTCAACAAAAAGCCAAAATCAGAACTGCACCATTTTGAGGATACAACATAATGTATATGGTAAGTGCATACATATAAATTATGTTATAAATATATAACACAGATTACATCAATATATGAAACACAAGTACATATATATAAACACAAATGATTATAGTACAGAATGCATGGGCATTTATCTTCTGCTTGAATCTTTGTTTAGAATGTTTTTTGCTTATTTATAACTACCTCAAAGACAGAATGACATAGAGTGGGCTGGAAAATCAACCTTCCATCTGCTGATTCACTCCCTAACAATAGACAGGACAGGGTCAGGTTGAATCCAGGAGCCAGGAACTCCATATGATTTCCCACATGGGTGACAAGGGCCCAAGTGTTTCAGGCATCATCTACTGCCTTTCATGAGACATTAGCAGAAAACTGGATCAGAAGAGGCAAGGACTCTGACAGGAGCACTCTGACAGGAGTCGTGGGCATTGACAACGGCTTAACCCACTGAATGCCGCCCCCACCTGAGGGGTAACTGACAAGTCAGACCACTATATCTATAATCACTTTTGCACCTGATCAATCATGTTTCTCCCTGTAACTTACACCAATGATTCTAGCTTGCCTCTTGGTACTCTTATGAGCTAGACCAATTTTCTTATGCATGAACCATAAGATGAAAAACTGGCTCACTAACTAAGACTGGGGAAAATGTATAAAGAGTGAAAAACTGGCATCGTCGTTCTATTAGCAATGGTTTCTTATCTTTTTTTTTTTTTAAAGATTTATTTATTTTATTACAAAGTCAGATATACAGAGAGGAGGAGAGATAGAGGAAGATCTTCCGTCTGATGATTCACTCCCCAAGTGAGCCGCAATGGACGGTGTGCGCCGATCCGAAGCCAGGAACAGGAACCTCTTCCGGGTCTCCCACGCAGGTGCAGGGTCCCAAAGCTTTGGGCCGTCCTCTCCTGCTTTCCCAGGCCACAAGCAGGGAGCTGGATGGGAAGTAGAGCTGCCGGGATTAGAACCGGTGCCCATATGGGATCCCAGGGCGTTCAAGGCGAGGACTTTAGCCACTAGGACACGCCGCCAGGTCCGCAATGGTTTATTTTCTAAGCCAGATAACAAGGATGCCAGCTTTTCACTCTTTATACATTTATTTTTTAAAGATTTACTTACTTTTATTCGGAAGGCGAATTTACACAGCAGAGACACAGAGTGATCTTTCATCTGCTGGCTCACACCCCAAATGGACAAAACAGCTAGAGTTGGGCTAGTCTGAAGCCAGGAGCTTAATCCAGGTCTCCCACATGGGTACAGGGCCCCAAGCATGCGGCACTTCCTCCACTGCTTTCTCAGGCCAACAGCAGGGAGTTAGATCAGAAGTGGACCATCTGGGACTCAACAACCGCCACCCATACGGGATTCCAGCACTGCAAGCAGATACTAGCACACCATGGTGCCAGTCCCAGATTGCTTTATAATTAATCTTAAAGGGCTGTTTGGAAAATTGACTCACCTGCATTCAAGATGATTTTTAACTGCTGGGACCTAAACACTTATTTAAGGTAGATTTTTAGGATACTTACCCAATAAACTCCAATAATAAAGACGTATCAAGTTCAGGTGGAATACGAAACACAGATTCTAGGACTTTCTTAGATCTTCCTTTGCTTGAAGGCACTGACTGTGGAACAGCTATTTGAGAAATAAGAAAAAGAAAACTAATGTAGCACTAAAATTTCATAAATTGAGATATTTTAAAACAATTACACAGGTAGTCATCAGCTATGTAAAAGATCACAAAGCATTCAACCAACCTTCCTTTAGTAGCTCCAGCTTATCTATCAAAGCTAATGCAATCGGTGCCCAGCCTGGGGGTCACGTTGCAACAGGTTATCCAGGACCAGAGAGAGCTTGGCCGATTCCCAGCACGACAGATTTACAAGCTTGGCCGATTTACAAGCACGACCATGTGGTTCACACTTGGCAGTTTACAAGTACCCACTCAATTAATTTTTATTATAATCATATGCTATAGGGACTAGTGCTGCTCTTCCACCACCACCACCACCCCTCCCAATTAATAGACTTTGAAGTTGTGGCAGCTAAGCTACCACTTGGGACAGCCATAACCCTGGCTCGTGGCTTTGGCCTGGCCCAGCCCCAACTATTGCAGGCATTTGGGAAGTGAACTAGTGGATGTCCCTCTTTTATTTACTCAAGTTCCCCTTGCCTCAAACAGCAATCAGGCCTTATTACTGATTAGATTAAGGGGCGTGGCACAGCCTAGGCCCTCATGAGTCCAGGGCTCACCCCTTGCCCAAGAGAGCATGGTTGGGGATGTATCTCATCTATCAGCCAGCAGGGATGAGCTACTTCTTAGTCACCATGTCTTCAAATTCACCTGCATTGAACTTAGCAAAGTTCATTTCTTTCAGATATGAATCTTCTGGCGACCAGGGAACTTGAACTTGGCCCCGCATAGGACCTCAACCATGTTCTTTGTTCTGCAGCTTGATGCACACAAACATTCATGATTTAGCCTATGTGAACCATGGCTACTATGCCTTGGAGCTTTCCAAAAGCACCCCGCATGCCTGTCTGCAGACTAGATGAGGAACAGCACCAGGTCAGAGGCAGGAATGGCCACTGTAAGGACTGTCTCCAAGGTCCCTTAGAGCAACCCATACAAGCAACAGGTTGCATACACTACCAAGGAGGCTGCTGTCTGCAGCCATTGCACACCAGGCGACCATGAAGCAAGAGAGCTGGTCAGCTTAATTAGCTGCAGATTTTTTTTGGGAAAGAGTCTGTATTTCATAGAGAGACAGAGAGCTTTTCTATCTGCCGGTCCACTCGTTACATGGACAGAGCCACAAATACTCAGACAAGCTGATGCCAGGAACCAAGAGTTTCACTGGTCAGCCGGGTGGGTAGCAGAGCCCCCAGACATGAAGACCATCTTCTACTGCTTTTCCCAGTAACAGGGAGCTGGATCAGATCTGACATCCATATGGAATGCCAGCATCACAGGTAGTTGCTTTACCTACTATAACACTCTCCTGGCCCCATATCTCCATCACCCATCTTTCAAGTGTAAAACAAACTGGGCATGGTGTGATGGCTCAATTAGCTAATACACCATCCTGCAAGCACCAGTTCATGTCCCAGCTGCTCCACTTTCAATCCAACTCCCAGCTTGTGGCCTGGGAAAGCAGTGGAAGATGGCCCAAGGTTTTGGGACCCTGTACCCACATGAGAGACCCAAAAGAAGCTCCTGGCTTCAGACCAGCTCAGCTCTGCCTTTTGCGGCCCTTTGGAAGAGTGAAACCAGCGGACAGAAGATCTTTCTGTGTCTCCACTTCATAAATCTGCCTCTCCAGATTGTTAATCTTTAATCTGCCTTTAAAAGAAAAAAAGGAAAAGAAACTAAAAGGGGCCAGTATTGTGGTGCTGCCTGCAACATCAGCATCCCATATGAAAGTGCTGGTTCGAGTCCTGGCTGCTCTGCTTCTGATTCAGTTCCCTACACTGATACGCCCGAGAAAATAAGAGGATGGCCCAAGTACTACGGCCTCTGCCATCCAAGTGGGAGACCCAGGTGGAATCCCAAAGTCCTGGTTTAGGCGTGGATTAGCCCCAGCCTCTGTAGTCATTTGTGCAGTGAACCAGTGAATGGAGTATCTCTCAGTCATTTGGCCTTTCAAATAAACAAATAAATCTTAAAGGGAAAGAAAAGTAAACAAGTTTAGTGAAATCAGGCAATTTGCCTAGGGTAAACCAGGTAATATGTGTGGATGAACCAGGATTTAAACCCAACTCTGAGTATGAAACACCTATGCTGTTACATTACCAATATCACAAAAACACTGATGTTGAACAGTGACAATGTGCCAGGCATGTACTGTTTTGAATGTTTGTGTGCTTCAATACATGTTTTTTTTTTAATGAATTGCCAGTATTATCACCATTTTATAGATAAAACTGAAACACTAACGGAATTTAATAAAGTCACACACCAGATGAAGTGGCGGAGCCAGGAACAAAAGTTAGAAAAGTTAGCTCCAGAGACTAAATATTTTATAATTCCTATAAACAAAACGTATTACACCAACACATTATCTTTAAAATCAAATTCTGGTCATATAGTAACTAGTCATCCCCAAAGAATCTCAAACAGCAGAGATTTCATTAATATTCGTTATAAACACACCATAGTATACACCCAAACTTACCAGGTTTAGGTACTTCAAGACCTCTTTCTTTATAGAAATCATGCATTTGCTTTTTTTCTCCTAAAAAAATGATAAAACACAGACTACATTACACTTAAAATGTAACTAGCAGAGCCAGAGACTCTGGGATTCACAACTATGTAATAAAAGAAACTTACTTTCCTCTAGATTGATCACTAATTTGTATACTATGTCTTGTAACTGTCGGTCCAACCTAATGAAAGCAAAGGATGGAGAACACCTCAGAATTCGGCAAGAACGCACTGCAGTACAGAGTTGACTGTGCTCCCGCCTGCGACCAACACCTTCTTGTTCAGAAGCCAGCTGCTTCTTGAATCGGTCCTCAATTATTCCTTCTGTACCAGCCCAACTCCCTCCACAGGGAATGTGAGCCTCAGGGCAGAGCCCTGATTTGTATCTTCCTTACCCTCTGTCAAGCTCTGTAGTATAAACCCAACGGTGCTTCCTCAAGGACCCAAAGTCAAGTACCTTTCGCATCAGGGACCCAAAGTCAACCACCTTTCGCATTCTCCTTGGAAGCTTAGCATAAACTGAAAAGCTGGTTAGTGGGCCGCAGCCACCCAGGACAAGGAGACTTGCCTAAAGGATACAGTTATCCAGGTACTAACTCTAAAGAAAACAAACAAAAGGTTCTAAGACAGAGTTTTGTTTGTTTGTTTTAATAAGAAGGGTCTTTACTGAGCCCAGCAAGGTAGCCTAGTGGCTAAAGTTCTCGCCTTGCACGCACCAGGATCCCATATGGGCACCGATTCTAATTCCGGCAGCTCTGCTTCCCATCCAGCTCCCTGTTTGTGGTCTGGGAAAGCAGTCAAGGACGGCCTAAAGCCATTGCGGCCACTTGGGGAGTGAATCAGTGGAAGGAAGATCTTCCTGTCTCTCCTCCTCTCTGTATATCTGACTTTCCAATAAGAATAAACAAACCCTTAAAAAAAAAACAATTAAAAAGTAAATAAATAAATAAAAAGTTCCCAACAAGGCCCAGCATGATGGCCCAATTGTCTAATCCTTCCCTTGCAAGCACCAGCATTCCACGTCTTGGTTGCTCCACTTTCCATCCAGCTCCCTGCCTGTGCCTGGGAAAGCAGCAGAGGATGATGCCACAAGGATGCTGGAACCCTGCACCTGCATGGGAGACCCAAAGAAGCTCCTGGATCCTGGCTTTGGATTTGCTTAGTTCTTTCCACTGTGGTAAGTTAGGAGGTAAACCAGTGGATGAAGATCTTTGTCTCTCCTCTCTGTAAAGCTTCCTTTCCAATTAAACCAATCAGGGTCCTTCAGGTTGGAATCCTCTCTCTATCCACCCTTACACCCCCCTAGAAAGAAAAAAAAAGCTCCCAGCAGATGTGGCTGGTGACATGACAAAGTAGGTTAAGCTTGCGATGCCATCATCCTGTATCAGAGTGTCAGCTGTCCCAGCTACTCTGCTTCCTACACAGCTTCCTGCTAATGGGCCTAGGAGGTCAGCAGAAGACGGCCCAAGTGCTTGGGAACTGCTACCCATGGTTACATTCCCTAGCAGAAAGCACAGTGCCCAGAATACATAAATGCTCTACACATATTTCTCAGAGGCATATGTAATTCCCAGTCTTATAATTTCTAGAGAAATCAAGAATCAATTCCCATACAAATCAAGCTTTCCAGAAAAGTATACTTAAAACCATGAGTACCTCATATATTCCTCTTACCTTATGTTATAAAGAGGTTGTGTTTGATGCACCACTATGTTGCATTTTGGACATCTATTGCTATAGTAAAAGTGTCTTACAATACAGCTTTTACAAACTGTTACAAAACAGAAAAAAAAATTGGAAATTAGGATATTTAAAAAACATTTCAAAAACTGAAACAATTATTCAGAAATGTGAACCGTATGCTTACAGGTATGAAGACACTCTGTAATCGTAGTTGCATCTATTAAGTAACCCTTGCAAATGGAACAGAGGATGTAGGGGGTCAGCTCGGAGAGATTAATCAGGCGCTGCAAATACAACGGGAACGGGTTTCAAAGACAGATCTTCTCAAAGTCTCAAAATTTCCTTATAAACAATGTATATAACTTAGCAAGAAAATGTGGCAATGCTGAAAGATACAATAACGCAACAGAAGCCAAATGTTTCCCTTTGGATATTCTGCACATTGCCAGTAATGGGTATCCAACTTCACGAATGCAAATAGGCAAACTCTCCAGACCCTGGGGTCCAAGCAGAATTTAATTAACCCGGACTCACCAGGTATATTGGACAAGTTGATGGACAAGGCGATAGCTACTAAGATGCAACAGATAAGCACTTTTCCAAACAAACCGAATAGATGGCTAAGGGCTCATCATCCCTTTCATCCCCTTCTATCAATTGAGGCTGCCCGGCTCTGCTGCACACTCCCGGAGGGCAGGGCACGGTGCCCCCCGAGCCACTGGACTTGGCAGAAAGACTCGAGCACCCAGCATCCGAGGGGCTCGTGGGGAGCCCATGCAACACTCCGGGGCGCCGGAGGCCGGAACCAAGCGCCCGAGCGGGAGGGCGAGGCTCTGAGAGCGAGCGCGCGGGGGCAGCGACCCGGGGACACCCCACCACCACCATCACCGACCTCCTCCTCGTCCTCCGAGTCCGCCCGGCCCCCCTCCAGTCTCAGCGAGAAGTGGCTCAACTCTTCCTCCTCCTCCTCTTCTTCGTCCTCCTCCAGCTCCTCGTCCTCCTCCAGTTCCTCGTCGTCGTCCTCGAAGCGGCCCGTCAGGCGACCCAGGCTGCGTTCCAGGTCTAGCGCGAGCGGCCGGGAGCCCGAGCAGCCGGGAGCCCCCGCCTCGGGCACCGGCGCCGGGCCCTCCTCCTCGGCTGGCGGCTCCGGGGTGAGGACTGGTGGGGAGCCGGGAGGCGGCGGCGGCGTGGCCGCGGCTCCCTCGGCCTGGGCAGCGCCCGCGCGGCCCGCCGCGGCTAACGCGACCTCCTCCATGGCCCCGGTGCAGACCCGGGTCAGGCGAGACCAGGCGACGGTAGAGCGCGGGAGCTCCACCGGCCTCCCTCCGTGGCCAGTGCGCAGGCGTGTGGGCCCAGAGGGGCTGCTGGGAAATGTGGTTCACCTAGGGCAGGTGTCTGGGCGGTACTTGAGGACAGTCGCTTCCACGACTTTCACTCCGTTTTCCCTCTGAGAGGTTTGACAGGCTTATCACGCAGGGCGCAATAATCTTTTTCCCTTCTTTCCTTTCTCCCTCCCTTGCTTCCTTCCTTCTAAAGGAGGCAAACAGTCCCACATTGCTGGTTCTCTCCCCCCATGCCCGCGAAAGCCGAAACTCAATCTGGGTCTCCCACTTGAATGGCAGGGACCCAACTGCTCGAGCTGCTCTCCCAGACAGCTGGCATAGGAGCTAGGAGTCCTATATAGGTACTCTGATACAGGATGTCGGCCTCCCTGTCCCAAAGCTTATTTCTATTAGGAAGTATGAAGTTATTTGAAATAGGTAAATGTATTTCAAGGGATCAAAACTGTATTGCCATAGGATGGAAAGCTAATTGCTGTTCAAACACTACCTGTGATACGCCATCACTGAAAAGCGAATTACATTCAGCTCATTTATTTAAGGGAGCTTCATGGTATTGAAGCACATCCACACACATTCCACCATGTAATGTTATTAAGGATAAGTCTGGACTTGGCTTATGTTATCCTTGGCAACTAATATGATGCCAATTAATGTCATAATGTCTACAACCCAGGTTCAAAAGACCAGAGCATCTTTTTTCGTATAGATGTCTTTAGACATACTTAAAGGCCAGAGACAGAGAGGCGGGACGGTGGGGGTATCTTCCATCTCTTGGTTTACTCCCCTTATGGCCAAACCAGACCCAGGAAGCAGGAGCTTCATCCAGGTCGTCCACACAGGCAGCAGAGGCCCAAACAGTTGAACTGTCTTCCACTGCTTCTCCCAGGCCCTCAGCAGGAAGCTGGGTCAGAAGTGGAATGGCTGGACATGAACTGTCGAACCGATATGCCACCACACCAGCCCCCAAAGGCTCCTTAACAGAAAAATGCTGGGGCAAAGTCACATGTGAGAGACCAATGTGTTCTTAGAGAGTTGAATTAATGCTAACTTAGAAATGGTTCACTTACTTTCTAGGTGAGTCATCATGCTTGCTCCAAGAAAATCATACCAGATCGGGTGTACCCACTGCTCCTGGACCAGAGCTCAGCCCTCCCTCTGTGGTCCCATAGTCTGGTCCAGCATTGAGATACTGAAGTCTGCAAGACTCTAGAACGGGTAGAAAGAAGTAACATTCCTCTAGGCTGAGGGGTGTTAATCCTGGAAGGAATGGGGATGAGAAGTGGCTGGTGGTATTGGCGGAGTGTGGTTGGAAACAGAGAGATAGGAAAAGCTAGACCTAGACACAAAAAGCTGAAGTAGGGAAGAGACTCAAGAGGAAATTTAATCTCTGAGCATCGTAAGGCCCCACCCCTGGCTGTCTGAGCCCTTGCCTAGGTGTTGCTGTTAAGGTATTTTGTAGATGATCAGTTAACATTCAGCAAAGATCATCCTTGATAATCTGGGTGGATATGACTCAATTTGTTGAAAAGCCTTGAAAGCAACAAAGATCTCCCTGAGGCAGGAGTCCTTCCCCTGTTGGACCTGCAGCCTCAGCACTGGTCCAGGGGCTTCCAGTCTGTGGGGCTGCCCCACAGGTTTCAAGCTTGCCAAGCCAGCTCCCACAGCCTTAAGTGGAGATGAATATAAATAGAGGACTGGCATTAGAATGCAGTGTGTTAAGCTGACACCTGGCAACACATGCCCGTCATAGCAGAGAGCCAGATCCAGTCTGAGCTGCTCCACTTCTGATCCAGCTCCCTGGGAATGCACCTGGGAAAACACAGAAGATGGCCGAAGTCCTTGGGCTCAGCCACCAATGTGGAAAACCGGGTTGCACTTCCAGGCTCCTAGATTTAGCCTGGCCAACCTGGGGATCTTGTGGCCATTTGAAGAGTGAACCATTGGATGGAATATTTCTCTGTCTCTCCACCTTACAGAAAAGTAAGTAGTAAGACAAGTAAATAATAAGTAAGTCTTTATAAATATATAAATAAAATATAAAGTCCTTGCCATAAATTTTTTCTTTTTTTAAAAGATTTATTTATTTTTATTGCAAAGTCAGATATATAGAGAGGAGGAGAGCTTCCGTCCAATGATTCACTCTCCAAGGGAGCACAACGGCCGGTGCTGTGTTGATCCGGAGCCAGGAGCCAGGAGCCAGGAACTTCCTCCAGGTCTCCTACACGGATGCAGGACCCCAAAGCATTGGGCCATCCTCCACTGCTTTCCCATCCACAAGCAGGGAGCTGGATGGGAAGTGGAGCTGCCGGGGTAAGAACCGGCGCCCATATGGGATCCTAGCGCATCCAAGTCAAGGACTTTAGTTGCTAGGCCATGCCGCTGGATCCAAAATAAAATAAATCTTAAAAATGACGGTTATGGGCCCGGCGGCATGGCCTAGCGGCTAAAGTCCTCGCCCTGAATGCCCTGGGATCCCATATGGGCGCCGGTTCTAATCCAGACAGCTCCACTTCCCATCCAGCTCCCTGCTTGTGGCCTGGGAAAGCAGTCGAGGATGGCCCAAAGCTTTGGGACCCTGCACCTGCGTGGGAGACCTGGAAGAGGTTCCAGGTTCCTGGCTTTGGATCGGCACGCATCGGCCCGTTGCAGCTCACTTGGGGAGTGAATCATTGGACGGAAGATCTTCCTCTCTGTCTCTCCTCCTCTCTCTGTATATCTGACTTTGTAATAAAAATAAAATCTAAAAAAAAAAAAACAAACAAACAAAACAAAAAACTACTATTTCCTTTAAAAAAACAAAAAACTGTATAACATAACAGAAATGTTTAGATACCCCACACACACATTGCATTGTTGCAATTGTATAAAAAGAAACTTGGCATAGTAGCAAAATGTTATTAACAGGTGAGAATGTTGCAGTTTTTAGTAGTATGAACTATGTTTAAATACTGGAAAATAGATGTTAATTATTGAAGGAAAATAAAGCCAGAGAGAAACAAGTTTTTTTCAAGAAATACACATACAAATAAAAAAACAAATAATCAAGAATAGCTGGGAAGACATCACTAAGAAACAACCTCTACCCAGCATTAAACATACCATGAGGCTCTCAATGAAAACACTGTGCAGGGTGTCTCTCCCTGTCTCTTTTCAGGAGGCAACCCATTACCTGGCTTTCCCCTGGGAGGAGCGCTTCTGTCCCTCTTCCTTCACATTCACATGTACAATTCACAATTAGAATTTATCTGTCTACCAAAAACAGAAAGGAAGAAAGAAACACTGTGTACTACTGCATGAACAAACACACAAGCCAGAAATATAATGGAAAAATCCAGAAATATCCATGAGTAAATAGGAGCATATTTATGAGCGTCTAGTATCTAAAGGGGATAGCACACATCACAGTGGCAAAGATGGACACTTTTATAACGGTACTTAGGAAAATTGTTTTTTTTTTTAAAGATTTATTCATTTTATTACAGCCAGATATACACAGAGGAGGAGAGACAGAGAGGAAGATCTTCCGTCCGATGATTCACTCCTGAAGTGAGCCGCAACGGGTCGATGCGTGCCGATCCAAAGCCGGGAACCTGGAACCTCTTCCGGGTTTCCCACGCGGGTGCAGGGTCCCAATGCATTGGGCCGTCCTCAACTGCTTTCCCAGGCCACAAGCAGGAAGGTGGAGCTGCATTCAGGTGGTTGTGGAGACATCCGCTGGGCCCTGCCCTGCAGCTGGAAATTCCTTGCGGCCCTGCAAGAATTCTTTACACCTTTGTGTCCCCCACATCCACTGCACGGACCCCAGCAGGCCAGCCCTACTTACTCCATCTCCTGTCCTAGCAGGAACATGGCCTTTCCTGACCAGACTTATACCCATTCAGGTTTTTATTGTTGAGTGTTACAGCCCAGCCAAGGCTGGTCCACACACAGACACAGCTCACATATGGCTCAGAAGAGGCATAAACCTAACCAAGCCAATACTACACCTACCCTGTTCCTCATGAGCACCAGTTGGCACCCAGTCTGGCACACCCAGCCCCAGTCCACACTTGTGCCAAGGGACACCACAGGCATATCCAGACCAGAACCCAGCTCCCACTCTGGTCCCACAACCCAGCCAGGGTGTCTCCTTAGGTCCCCAAGTAGACCTGTTCCCAGCGACAGATTTTGCATGTGCCAGTGGTTGCTCTGGCACAGGTTGGCATAGCCCCTCAGCTGTCACGATCTTTTGCATTTGGATGCTGTAGCCTGGCCTGACACGCCCTTGCCCCCTAATCCTGGCTTTCACTAGTAGGTGCTGGAACATGGCCCTGCTCAGTCTGCTCCCATTCATGGCTCATGCAAACCAGTAAGTATAACAATCTAGCCTGGCATGACCTGTGATCCAGCCTGGTTTCTGCTCTTGCAGGTGAGCTAAGGTTTGCTCGGTCCTGCCCAGTCCACCCCCATCCAAAACACATTAGCCAATAATTGGAGCTACTTTGTCCTGTTTGCTCAACCCCTAGGCCTGGACCATGTGATCACCAGCAGCAGTTATGACCCACTATGGGAGTTTCCCACATTATCCTACTTGGCCTACTCATAGACCTAGATTTCATACATGCCAGTGGGTGTTATTCGCTTGTCCAGCATAGCCTGCCCCTCCATCATGGTCTTGTATGAGCTAGTGAATGTTGCTGCCCTGACTGCTCCACATACTGTTTTAGGATACACATTCGGGAGCTGTGTAGATTGTTCTGCCTAGATTGTTCTTGGTCCCTGTACCCTGAGCGATGGCAGGTTCCATGGTCAAACCCAGCTTAGCCCATCCCCACCTCAACTCTTGAGCTAACCAGTGGGACTTGTATTGCCACAGGGTTGAGCCCACACATCCCCCACAGAATCTACCCCTGGACCTGGTTCTCTTGCGTGCTGGTTAGTGTCATGGCCCTGCCTAATGTGACTCACCCCCTATTCCAGTGGAGTTTTGGCTGCTGGTGCAGTTCAGATCACCGCTGGCTGAATGCTGCTGGTGTATCGGTCACTGCAATACCACACCATTGTGTCCATTGCTTTCCTGTGCCTGTCAGTCTCCAGGTGCCCCTCTGCTGTCACTCTGTCCTCTCCTATTTCCTGGAATGTGCCTTCTCTGCTTCACACTGGCTAATGTCTCTCCATCTATTTAAATGTGTCCTTACCCTATTTCGCCATCTTGATTAACTTTTTAAAAGATTTATTTATTTTTATTGAGAAGCAAAATTTACACAGAGAAGGAGAGACAGAATGAAAGCTCTTCCATCTGCTGCTTCACTTCCCAAGTGGCTGCAATGATCAGAGCTGAGCTGATCTGAAGCCAGGAACCAGGAGTTTCTTCCAGGTCTCCCATGTGCGTGCAGGGTCCCAAGGTATTGGGCTGTCCTCTGCTCCTTTCCCAAGCCACAAGCAAGGAGCTGGAAGGCAAGTGAGCAGCCCATATGGGATCCTGGTGCATGCAAGGCTAGGACATTAGCCACTAGGCTATTGCACCAGGCCCTAGATCTGCCTTTCTAGTAAAAATAAATACATAATTCTTAACAACAACAACAAAAAAGAACTTAGGCAACTTCTATATGTTGAGTTAAGTAACTTTCCCCAGGTCACTCAGTTCTCAAGCCGAGTCAAAGGAGGCGATTAAATCCTCAAAAGCAGAAAACCTGAACAATTTTGTCAGATTTACCCAATGTCTTCATCACATTTCCCTGCTTGTATCTATCCACACAGCTACAAGGTTCAAATGCACGAAAAGTAGCCCAGCTTCTCATGAAGTGTACTCCATAACAGTACATGATGGACAATAGTAGGAATAGGCAACCTAAAAATTTCACAGAGTTCTGGTATTTGAAAATTTTGTATCGAAACCGAACATCTATGTGATAATGTTCACAGAATTTATTTAAGCCTGCAGCTACATTTTTACAAAAGTACTGCAAAAAAAAAAAAAAATCACCACTATCCAGTCAAACATTACTAGTATTTCGGAAGCCTCCTTCTGGCAAGTGACGCGGGTTCTGTGGCTAAGCACATGGCTTTGAATCGTGACTCTTAGCACTGCGTGTGTGTGACTGGTCAAGCTATTCAGTAAATTCTTTGCGTTGGAGTCAAGCCACCTGTAAAGACTGTGGAATTAAAGGCGTTCGTCTAATAATGCAGAACGTCAATCACAAAGCCTACACACAACTGACCTACAATAAACAATAATTACCCTCAGGCAAAAGTAACAGGCGTCACCAACTACCACTTCCTGCCTTGCCGGCCCTCAGCTCCTTTTTGAAAATTGCTCTCGCTCCCAGCCCTTTTCCCCTCCTTTCTAGCTCCGCCTACTGCCGTAAATAGCCCGCCAGAACTGTCGTGAAACGCCCCTCCCCGCCCTCCATGTGGCTAAAACGCAACCACGCTTGACGGCGCGAGGTGGCTCAGCCGCAAGATGGCGGCGCTGGCGGAGGAGCAGACGGAGGTGGCGGTCAAGCTAGAGGCTGAGGGACCGCCGACGTTACTACCTCCGCAGGCGGGCGATGGCACAAGCGAGGGCAGCGTCGGGCTTACCAACAACGGCCCCAATGGCGGTGGCGGGAACGTGGCGGCGGCGGCATCATCGTCGGCCGGCGGGGATGGCGGGACCCCTAAGCCCGCGGTGGCTGTCTCCGCTGCTGCCCCGGCGGGGGCGGCCCCGGTTCCCGCCGCTGCCCCAGACGCCGGCGCTCCCCACGACCGACAGACTCTGCTGGCGGTGCTGCAGTTTCTACGGCAGAGCAACCTCCGCGAGGCGGAAGAGGCGCTGCGCCGCGAGGCCCGGCTGCTGGAGGAGGCAGGAGCGGGCTCCGGAGCCCCGGGAGAGGTGGATGGCGCGGGCGCTGAGGCGACTAGCGCGCTTCTCAGCCGGGTCACCGCCTCGGCCCCCGGCCCCGCGGCCCCAGACCCTCCGGGCACCGGCGCTTCGGGGGCGACGGTTGTCTCGGGCTCAGCCTCAGGTCCTGCGGCTCCGGGGAAAGGTGAGCCGCGGGGTCCCGGCGCCGAGGGGAGCTCGCCGGGAAGGCAGGGGCTGGCAGGCCTGCACCTCTGCGGGCTTGTTTTGAATTTCCTGGACCCGCCTCTAGGGCCGCATGCCCGCCCCTTTCTCGAGTGCGCCGGCTGCGCAGTCAAGCCCTCCTCGGAGCTGTCAGTTGCAAGAGAGGCTGAGCCGAGCGGTGGTGGAGCTGCTGGGGAAGGGTGGGCGCGGGAAGGCGGGGACCTTCGGGCTCCGGCAGCTTTACAGCTTTAGTGTTGGTGGAATTCGGCGCATTCGCATGTGAACACTATGAACACTTTGTAATCTTAATTCTCACAGTTCCACTGAGGCAGACATTACTTCTTGTGAGCTCCCAAGGGACTTAACCTTGGGCTCTGTAGCCAGGGCAAGTGATGGCATATGGTGCAGGCAGTATGTCTCAAAGCAAAGTCTGGGTACCAGCGTGCTGTGTGTCTTCTGGAGGCTGAGAATTCCGGGGCGTCATTTCAGACTGAGTGAATCAGACACTTAGAGGTAAAGACCGGGAATCTGCATTTTCTCAATCCACGCGTCTAAGAAGTGTGCGTGTGTGGCACAGCTTGAAACTCGGATGTTTAGGAGCCATACGTTGGACAGGCCTTTTTGTCTTTGCTTCTATTGCTTTTGTGATATTAACTCATTTGTCCTAAGGTTACTCTGTTCAGCCCTGACACCTGAAAACACCTCTGTTTGTCCCAGCAAATGTCCCAACCCCCTACGGTAAAACTCATACTTGTCACGAGGGCTCGAAGGTGATCTGAAACAGCAGTAAATGTTGATGAAAATGAAGTATCCATTGCACAGCCTCCAGCGAAATTAATATGTATTTATGTGACCTAATCTTTGAGGCATTGCCGCAAGTGAAGTTGGAATACATGGTGTTGTATTCCAAATATGTGATTGAGAAATCTCTTCTAACTACTGAATTGTGTGCACAAAGTGTAAGATGAATTACACCACTGGCTGTTTTGCAGCCACCCTGATCCTGAAACTTGTTCAATTTGTAGATCATAATTGAGAGACTAGTGAGGAGGAAGAGAGGCCATCATAGTATCTCCCCACAATTACATCTACACTGTACGATTTGCTCAGATTTCTAACTTACCCAGATTCATTAATTGACCAATGTACTTTTGGTATTCGTATATTAGAATTGAATGCATCATATTCCTTGGATACTGGGGCTATGAAGATGGCTTTAAACAATTGAGTTGATTACTGTTCCTAGATGAAAATTAGGCATGGCTCTCTGGCCCTGCCAATGCCTACATTTATAAGAGGTGGTAGATGTGTACAAGAGACACACAAGATAGGCTATGTTCAAGGAACGTCACAAAGTACTGAGTAGCTCAGAGTGTGTGGCTGGTACTCTAGGGTGCGGAGTGGTGGGTGTTATCTTGCATTGAACTTTGAGAGAATTGCTTTACGTATCTCTGTGTTTATGTAATTTGTCTCTAAAATAGATATCTCCAGGAAAAAAAAAGGTGTTAAGCCTTTTTGTTATTGGCATGATGTTTTATCTTAAGGTATGGACATGTTGATGGGATTTTGGCCAGGGTAGCAGACAAGTGCGGAATTCCATGCAAAGGATATGTGATTGTGTTAAAGAGGGTGAGAGACAAGGGCAAACGCCCGAGTACAACTCACCTCTGGGTGTTAGTAAAGTAGCCATGGTCACGCACGTATCAATTCATTTTCTTAAAGGTTGTCCTTTATTTTTTGAACAGTTGGAATTGTAGCTGTGGAAGACCAGCCAGATGTCAGTGCTGTGTTATCAGCCTACAGCCAACAAGGAGATCCCACAATGTATGAAGAGTACTATAGTGGACTCAAACACTTCATTGAATGTTCCCTGGACTGCCATCGGGCAGAATTATCCCAACTCTTTTATCCCCTGTTTGTGCACATGTATTTGGAGCTAGTCTACAATCAACACGAGAATGAAGCCAAATCATTCTTTGAAAAGTATGTGGAGTTTCCCATATATTACACACACATCTGTAATTCCACAAATGTAAGATGATAAGTCAGAAAGTACTTTGTGAGGGAGAATAGTCTAAAGTGATGGGGGTTTGGCCTGTTCGGAGAAGTCTTGGAAGAGGGAGAGATGCTTGAGGTGAAAGCTAGTTTGGATAGGAATTTAACCAAATGAAAAGAAGTAAGAACAGCATGTATGAAAGCTCTGTGCCAGGAGGGATCATGGGAGCTGCAAAAATTGAAGGAAGGAGCAGACAGTGAGGTGGTAAGGTACGTCGTGGAGCTGAGGGCTTGGGTAAGGTCTGGAGTAGCATGCAGGTTCGTAAGGTAAGTTGAGGGTCTTTGTCTTAGGAGCAGTAGGGAGCTCTCCTGGGGTAGGGGTAAATTTGAGTCAGTGAAAGCACAAATTTTATTTTGAATTTATCTTAGGAGCTGTAGGAATCTATGTAAGTATAATCTAATAGTTATACAAACTGAGGTTAAGTGAAAACTTACACAGCAGAGGCTAGGTATAATAAAGGTTTATTTCCCTTTCTCACAAAGTTAGGAAGCTAAGGATTAATACGGTGGGTTTTTAAGTATCAGGGACACAAGCTCTCAGTCTTGTTGCCTTACCAACTGTGTCATGCACTTCTGCTGTATGGCATAAGATGGCTCTCCAGCCCCAGCAGTTCTGGTTAGCAGGAGGCTAACTTCCATCCTTTCTGGAAGTTGTATACACTTCTGTTTATATATCTTATCAGTCAGTGCCCATCACTAGTTAAGGGGGAGGTAGGAAATATGGGCTTTATCTGAGCTCTACGAACCCAGCTAATACCCAGTTGTTCTGTTATGTGAAAAAAAGAGCACAGGGATGTTGAAGCCAGTGAGGCATTCTGCTATAGGAGTCATTGAAGGACCATGTCTCTGTTAAATATGCATTTTGGAAGAACCTTTATGCAGTGAGAAAAATAGATGACGATGGGACAGAGTGACTCTCAGTTGACCAATCTCAGAGATTATTGTCTGAAGGTGACAGCCCTTCTTCCTCTAGGCCATCTGAGAATGTATGCAAGTGTTTTTGGTTGTCATAAAGACAAGTAGGGAGAATCAGGAATATTAAATATTCTAGTGTGTGCGGATAGCCCCACTTAACCAAGAGTTGTGCTGTCTGAAATACCAGCAGTAACCCTGTTGAGAAACATTGTGTTAGATTGTGGTGCTTTTTTTTTTTTAAAAGATTTATTTATTTTATTACAAAGTCAGATATACAGAGAGGAAGATCTTTCGTCCGATGATTCACTTCCCAAGTGAGCCGCAACAGCCGGTGCACGCCGATCCGAAGCCGGGAACCAGGAACCTCCTCCGGGTCTCCCACGCGGGTGCAGGGTCCCAATGCATTGGGCCGTCCTCGACTGCTTTCCCAGACCAGAAGCAGGGAGCTGGATGGGAAGTGGAGCTGCCGGGATTAGAACCGGCGCCCATATGGGATCCCGGGGTGTTCAAGGCAAGGACTTTAGCCACTAGGCCACGCCGCCGGGCCCCAGATTGTGGTGCTTAAAGTGAAGTAGACTTCACTTTAAGTGAGGGCCCGGCGCAGTAGCCTAGTGGCTAAAGTCCTCACTTTGCATGTGCCAGGATCACATGGGTGCCGATTCTTATCCCGGCTGCTCCGCTTCTTCCCAGTTCCCTGCTTGAGGCTTGGGAAAGCAGTGGAGAAAGGTCCAAAGCCTTTCCCATGACTGAGAGACTTAATGGGTTGGGTATGAAGATGAGAGAGATGGACGTGTCAGTGACAAGCCCAGGTCTCAGATCACTTGCTGATTGGGTGCCCCTCACTGAACATAGATAAGCCGAGATGAGAATTTGGTTTGTCATGCTGTGCAGTGATTTTGAGTTTTGATTTGAATAGACCTTTGACCCATTTAAGAGATAGCAGGTTGATAGGGGGACAGTATTATAGAGCTCAGAGTAGAAGTAGAGATGGGAACTATAAATTGTGTGCAGCAACAGTGGATTGGATGAGATTGTCTTGAGGAGGCTAGGAAGTGAGTCAATGAGAAGAGTAGGCCCAAGTCTGGAGGAGCTCCATGTAGTGGTCAAGTTGTAAGAATTACAAAAGGTCAAGTCAGAGAAGGAGGAAGGAAACTAGGAGAATACTGAATTACAGAAGTCAAGGGAAAAGAGTATTTGAGAAAGAAGCAGCGCTCAGCAGTTTGAATGAGAGCTGCTCATTTCAGGCTTGAGTAGAGCTGGAAGCCAGGCCTTGCCAGACAAATAGCAGTGACCGGGGAAGAGTGGAACCCAGACCATTACGTTCCTCCATGACACTGGGCCGCCCAGTAGAAGGAATAGAGAACAAAGGTTTCTGGAGCTCAGCGTACAGAGGAGGAGAGACAGAGAGGAAGATCTTCCGTCCGATGATTCACTCCCCAAGTGAGCCGCAACGGGCCAATGCACGCCGATCCGATGCCGGGAACCTGGAACCTCCTCCGGGTCTCCCACGCGGGTGCAGGGTCCCAATGCATTGGGCCGTCCTCGACTGCTTTCCCAGGCCACAAGCAGGGAGCTGGATGGGAAGTGGAGCTGCCGGGATTAGAACCGGCGCCCATATGGGATCCCGGGGCTTTCAAGGCGAGGACTTTAGCCGCTAGGCCACGCCGCTGGAACCGGGTCTTGTAGTATTTTCAAAAAGCCTTCTGTTCTTTGTCTTGTAGCATAGCCTTGTCCCCACCTGAGTAATTGAGCACCAGAGAATTCTCTTAGTGTTGTCTGTAGCCTCAGCCCTTGTAAGGACCCTGTGCCCACTCTCTGTGACTCAGAAAACACCAAGAGGCTGAGATTTCTAATTTCGCTCGAATCTTGAACAGAACCTAACTTAGTTCACATATTGATGAGTCATAATGGGTAATACAAGCAGTTTCCAGATATAATAGCTATGTATCAAAACAGAAGCCTTAATCTTATGTTTTGTCACTGTTTACTAAGCATTTTATATTGGTTGCTGCTATTAGTGCCAAATATATATCTTTACTTTATTAGGAAATTAAAAATTTGTAGAACCAAAGTATACTTAAGTTTATCAATTGTTACCAAGACTGAAGGCTTTATTGAATTACCTGTGCTAATAATGAGTAAATGAAAATGTTCATTGTTTTATGTCAAAATTGTTCTTGAGTCGTAATATAAAAATATTGGTATTTAAATAAATGTCTATTAAATGCATAGGAAATTATTGAAAGTACTGGGTTTATGAGAATGTCATATACTGATTATTGTTGAGGGGCTTTGATAGGTGCATTTAGTTTATCATACTGTTTTCTGTTTTTATGTGTTTGAAATTTTCCATAATAAAAAAAATTTTAAAGCGGGTTTTGATAAAACATAAAATTTAGTAAAATATGAATCCTGACATTTCCAAATGTCTGCTAAAGGTGGATTCAAAAGAAACTATCAGTGGCAGGCATTTTTAACTCATTTATGGTATTTATGTAAAACTCTTTTATCTTTGCTGATTTCATTAGATAATTGAATTGGTCATTTTTAAGATGAATTCAGAAACTGAATTATAACCATTTTGAAATTAGTTCCTTCTGATCGTATAGTTTATTGGTTCAGGATGATTGAGACTACTACATTGAAAATATTCTGGGATGGTTTATAAATATTTGGGGGAGAGGCGGATCCCTTAACGATTACATTGAAAAATGACTTTTTAAAATCACTGAAACAGGTTCCATGGAGATCAGGAATGTTATTACCAGGATGACCTACGAGTATTATCTAGTCTTACCAAAAAGGAACACATGAAAGGGAATGAGACCATGTTGGATTTTCGAACAAGTAAATTTGTTCTGCGTATTTCCCGTGACTCGTACCAACTCTTGAAGAGGCATCTTCAGGAGAAACAGAACAATCAGATATGGAACATAGTTCAGGAGCACCTCTACATTGACATCTTTGATGGGATGCCGCGTAGTAAGCAGCAGATAGATGCGATGGTGGGAAGTTTGGCAGGAGAGGCTAAACGAGAGGCAAACAAATCAAAGGTATGGGATAAAACTAAGAACTATGTAATGCAGATGATGAAAAATTGTAGCATTGACATCTAAATAACTTAAACATTTTTGTTGTAGCTAGCTTGGGAATACTTTGACACTGTATGTAAAGTTTCATGTTTTAAGGACTATGTATATATGTGAGATTGGGGGAATGATTACATTTGAAAGAAACCTGACTACAATGTCTGAAACCCAAGAGGTTTTTCCTCGAGTAAGATGGTTCTAGAGGAAAGCCTTCCAGTGCTGCCACAGCAGCTCCATCATGCCATGGATGTCCCTGGCTCCTGCCCGCTTCTGGTCCACCATCTTTAGACTGTGGCTTGCTTCTTTGTGCTCATGAGTGGCTGTTGTGGCTCCAGCGTTACAGCTGTGTTCCAAAAAGGAAGAGGGAGGACAAAAGGCAGATTCTTGCTGGGCTCCCTCCCTTTTTTTATCAGGAAAGTTACTTTTTCCCCCTTAAAACCATACCCAGTATATTTCTGTGTGCATCTGGTGGCCAGAATTATGTTGTATGGCCATTCCTAACTGCCAGGGAGCCTGGGAGCATAAATTATTATTAAGCACTTGCTGCTCCAATAAAATCAGGGTCTTGTTTGTAATGGAAAAGGGGGAAATTGCTATTGGTTAAATAAGTACAGAGCCCTGCTGCAGGGTGTAAGTTACTGTTCTGTACTTTTTGATTAATCCTATCAATATGTGAAAGGGGTATATAGATAAACAAAAATCTTTAAGTGTTGGTTCTCTTAACTTGTAGGTATTTTTTGGTTTATTAAAAGAACCAGAAATTGAGGTACCTTTGGATGATGAGGATGAAGAGGGAGAAAATGAAGAAGGAAAACCTAAAAAGAAAAAGCCTAGAAAAGATAGTATCGGATCCAAAAGTAAAAAGCAAGATCCCAATGCTCCACCTCAGAACAGGTGAGAAAAGAAGATTCCAGGAACGTGTGTGGAGGTGCAAGGCAGTCTGTCTCAAAGAGGCCAGGCTTGCTAATAGCCATAGAGTGATTTCCAGTCTGTTTTTCTTTGACAGAATCCCTCTTCCTGAGTTGAAAGACTCAGATAAGTTGGATAAGATAATGAATATGAAAGAAACCACCAAACGAGTACGCCTTGGCCCAGACTGCTTACCCTCCATTTGTTTCTACACATTCCTCAATGCTTACCAGGTTAGTAAAACAGGGGGACTGTTTCTGCTGTGGAGAGCCATTTAAAATTGTGGTATCAAGACAAACGTGTTAAATAAAATGATGTTTTATTTGAAAGCTTGATATAATTCAGAATTACAGCAATAAGGAAAGGGGAGTTGGATGCTGGGCGGAGCAGATAGAGAGCACTGTCTAAAAGACCATTAGAAACTTGGAAGTACCAGACTCTCGCTTTCACTCAGCTCCCTTCACTGCTCCGAAATCCTGCCAGCCTTTGTGGAGGAAACTACAGCCCACGTCTTCTGAACCTGGTCTAAGTACTTGTATACACTTACATGTCAAGAATTCTGTGTCTTTAGAGACTCCTTGTAAGCCGTAATAAATGATAAATGTGATTAACATCACTCCTTGCACGCTCCAAACATGGGAAGTGGAAAAGGGACTAGTGGTAACACTCTCTCCATGTACCTGCTGCTGTAGGAGAACAAAAGCTCAAATCATCTTTTATATGAAAAAAATAGCCATCATTATGTGTTTTCTAAGTTGTGATTGCAATTTTTCCTCAAAACAGTATTTTTCAAAAAGACATTTATTTGGAAGGCAGAGTAATGGGAAGGGGTGGGAGAGAAAGAGACAATAATGAGATGGGTAACAGAGATAGAGATACCAATGTGTTGGTTCACTTCCCCAAATGCTGGCAACAACCAGTGCTATGCCAGGCCAAGGCTGGAAGTCAGGAACTCTTGGGTCTTCCACATGGGTGGCAGTAGGTCAAGTGCTTGGGCCATGGTTGCCTGCCTCAAAGCCACATGAGTAGGGAGCTGGATCAGAAGTACAGAGTAGCTGGGATACTATACAGGCTCCCAGATGTGGGATGTGTGCATCCTAGACTGTGCCTTAATGTGCTGTGCCACAGCACTCTTCCCCTGAAACAGTGTTGTTTAATTTGGAACTTTATTTTTCTGAATGCAGGGCCTTACTGCAGTGGATGTCACTGATGATTCTAGTCTCATCGCTGGAGGTTTTGCAGATTCCACTGTCAGAGTATGGTCTGTGACACCCAAAAAGCTTCGCAGTGTCAAGCAAGCATCTGGTAAGATGAACTTAAGGATGTAAATATTCATTCTATGGAATATATACAAGAGATTGTGATCTTTGTAGCAATTCACTAATTTTGCTTTAACTCAAGGTACTGACGTTCTCAACAATGAAAATAACAGTGGAGTGTCCATCAGGAGGTTGGATGCTAGACTTCATTTTCTGGGCCTCAGTGTTCTCATCTGTAGAGTAAGGGGGTTAAGTTAGAAACTTCTTAAAACCTGAAATTTTGTCATTGCTTGTTTATAAGGAGTGAGAAAGTATATTCTGTTTGGCCATGTAAATTGTTAAAAAAATATATTATTTGAAATTCAGAATTACAGAGAGGAAAAGATGGGGACAAAAAGAGAAATGTATTCTTTTTCATTGGTTCACGGCCCCAATTGCCTATAACAGGCAGGGCTGGGTGAGGCTGGAACCAGGAACTTGGAACTCCAGCTGGGACTCTCGTGTGGGTGGTAGGGGCCTGAGTACTTGATTCACACTTCTTGCCTCCCTGGATGTGCATTAGCATGAAGCTGGAATTAGAGGCAGAGCTTGCACTGAGGCCCAAGGACTCAGATTAAGGGATGGGGTGTCTCTGGCAGTGTCTTAACCATTGTACCAAAGGTTAGCCCCTAGAGAAAGTTTTTGCTAATTATGTTACTGAAAAATATTTTAATATTTCTGGAGCTGGTATTGTGTAGTAAGTAAAGACAATGCTTGCAGTGCTGCATCCTATATGGGCACCAATTCAAAATCTGGCTGCTCCACTTCCAATCCAGCTCCATGCTTAGGCGGCTGGGAAGGCAGCAGAATATGGCAAGGGTACTTGGGACAAGCACTGTTTTTGTGAAACCTTGTGTCAGAATGCAGAAAACTGAGTTTCTGTCTTAGTTTCAAAACCCAGGAGCTGTGTGCACTCTAGGAGACCAGCAGCTGCTCTGCACCTTAGCTTCCTGTGCCGCACACTGTGCAGTGATGTCCCTTAGCGGCCTCAGCACATTGGTGTTGTCTTAGGAAGAATTGTTCAAATGTTACATTCGCTTATAAATTGTGATTGTTTTAGAATGTTTTTAATGAATATGTTTTATTGTCAATATTTCTGGAACATTTTAGATCTTAGCCTCATAGACAAAGAATCGGATGATGTCTTAGAAAGAATCATGGATGAGAAAACAGCAAGTGAGTTGAAGATTCTGTATGGTCACAGTGGGCCTGTCTATGGAGCCAGCTTCAGCCCGGATAGGTAAAATACAAACAATAAAAATAATGTACTGCCATATTACATTGGTAGTATGTAAAACTTAGCTACTGAAAACATGAAGATGGTAGAAATATTCTGTTACAAAAATTCATGGTTGCCTATAACTTTTCTTAATCTTTGCATTTTGGAATTCATACAGGATAATGTATATCCAAAAAGAACTAAGGTACACAACTTCAGGATTTACTGGTAGTAAAAATTTGTTTTGGTTTTGTGTAACTCTAGTAAAGGCTGTGCATTGTGTCTCATGGTACTTCATTAAATTTAAAACATATTCCTAATATTAGTGTCAAATAGTGATCAGTTGTTTTTGTAAGTAAAAGAACTGAGAGGGTTTAGAAGAGAAAATGTGAAATTACTGTTTTAGATTTTGGAATAGGAATCCATAGTGTCACCCTGTGTATTGTTTTTTTTTTTTTTTTTTTAAAGATTTATTTATTTTTATTACAGAGTCAGATATACAGAGAGGAGAGACAGAGAGGAAGATCTTCCGTCTGATGATTCACTGCCCAAGTGAGCCGCAACGAGCCAGTGCGCGCCGATCCGATGCCGGGAACCTGGAACCTCTTCTAGGTCTCCCACGCGGGTGCAGGGTCCCAATGCATTAGGCCGTCCTCGACTGCTTTCCCAGGCCACAAGCAGGGAGCTGGATGGGAAGTGGAGCTGCCGGGATTAGAACCGGCGCCCATATGGGATCCCGGGGCTTTCAAGGCGAGGACTTAAGCCGCTAGGCCACGCCTCCGGGCCCCCCTTGTGTATTGTTTTTCATCATCATCTTTGTCTCTCTCTTTTAAATATGTATTTGAAGGGCACAGTTACAGAGAGCGAGGCAGAGATCTCTCATTTGCTGCTTCACTCCCCAAATGGCCACAGTGGCCAGGGCTGGCCTGGTCTAAAGCCAGGAACTTCATTCTGGTCTCTAGCATGTGTGCAGGGGCCCATAACAGGGAGCTGGATCCCAAGTGGAGAATCAGGGCTCGAATGGCACCTATATGGGATGCCCCCGCTGCAAGCTTTACTCATTAGGCACATAGTTAATTCCCCCCCTCATATGACATTCTACAGAAATAGGAGAAATAGGGCATTGTGCATTCATAAAACCTTTAGTATATTACTCAGATAATAACTTTCAGTTCATTAAGGCTTTTGTTGCTTGGTAATGTATAGGCAGATTGTACATATTTACTTGAAGGAAACCTCTGATTTCAGTGAACACTGTACTATTTACTGAGCATTCAGCTGTGGCACTTATTCCTGTAAAGGAAGATCATTATTAGTGTATGAGATTTTTAATATTTCAATAAGAGTACTTTTTAATTTTTTGTAGTTAATACAAACTGAAAAATAGCATCTTAGTTTTAAGCTAAAATTTGCTTTAAGTAATATTTTCTAAATTTTCTCAGTTGACCTTTTTTGTTCATTATGTTTTGACTTTCCCTCAATAGATTCTAAGTTTTTAAAAGTAACTGAACCTCTCAGTGGTGTTCAGTATATGCAAAGTGTCAGAGCTAGCATTTAGGTAGTTACTGTTTATTTGTTGAGTACTTTCAGCTCATTCCACTGTGAATGCCGTTTGTGATTTAAAAATAGGATGTTGGTGCTAGTTAGCTGTATATAGGATATTTTCCAAATGTATGGAGAACCTGGGCAAGTGACCGAAGTAGTTTTGGGAATTAACTATGTCACCTTCTCTTTTCTCAGGAACTATCTGCTTTCTTCTTCAGAGGATGGAACTGTCAGATTGTGGAGCCTTCAAACATTTACTTGCTTAGTAGGATATAAAGGACACAACTACCCAGTATGGGACACACAGTTTTCTCCCTATGGATACTATTTTGTGTCAGGGGGCCACGACCGTGTAGCTCGGTAAGAACACTATGATCTCAGGACTGGGTGTGTTTAAGCAACAGAATGGTTCCTGTTGGGAATTAAAAAACTCCAGCCAAACTCATTTTCACTTTCACTATTCAGGGCCAACTTTTGGGGACGATCAACAGCTCTAACTCCTTGTTTGAAAAATGATTTTCAGTCAGAATTATTACTGTGTCTGTGATCCTGTCTACTTTGTTATAACCCTGGTTTTTGTAGTTAGGTTAACAAACTTCATCTCGCCACCTGTGCAACCTTTTTGTCCATTACCATTGTCAGCACCTTTGTTTCCGGCACCTCCTTAAAACTCAAGTATAAAGTAGCTCAGGTTAGAAATGAATTATAGAGTAGCCAAAACTCAGGTAAAGTGCTTTTCTGAAGGTTAAACTAGGAGAAGAGGGGAATGTATCTAAACAACTACAAAAGTTTAAAATTTTTTATTCCAAATGAACTTTTATCTTCATAAGTGAGTTTCACTTTGTCTTCTTAATCATGTAATTTATTTGGAACCATTTCATCTAGATGTCTCTGTATTTATTCTGGAAAGGATTTTGGTATTCCATAGCTTGCTAAGTATCTTTTGCTTTGAATGTTTTTAAAAAGGCTGTGGGCTACAGATCACTATCAACCTCTAAGGATATTTGCTGGCCATCTAGCCGATGTGAACTGCACCAGATTCCATCCAAATTCTAATTATGTTGCTACGGGCTCTGCAGACAGAACTGTACGGCTCTGGGATGTCTTGAATGGTAACTGTGTAAGAATCTTCACTGGACACAAGGTACTTCATATTAATTGCTCTAGCATACACTGATGTTTATTTTTCATCAGCTAAAAGGCAGAGTGACTAGAGAAAGACTCTCTTATACACTGGCCTGCCTCCCAAATTTATTTTTTTTTAAAGAGTCATTTATTTTTATTGGAACGGAAGATTTACAGAGAGAAGATTTTCTGTCTGCTGGTTCACTTCCCAAGTGGCTGCAACAGCCAGAGCTGAGCCAATCTGGAGCCAGGAGCTTCTTCCGGGTCTTACACAGGTGCAGGGTCCCAAGGCTTTGGGCTGTCCTCTATTGCTTTCCAAGACTACAGGAAGTGGAGCTGGAAGGGAAGTAGAGCAGCGGGGATTCAAACTGGTGCCCATATGTGATCCTGGCGCATGCAAGGTGAGGACTTAAGCTACTAGGCTACTGCACTGGGCCTGATTTATTTTTCATTTTTTTTTTTTTTTTAAGACTAATTTTTATTGCAAAGTCAGATATACAGAGAGGAGAGACAGAGGAAGATCTTCTGTCCGTTGATTCACTCCCCAAGTGACTGCAATGGCTGTAGCTGTGCCGATTCAAAGCCAGAAGCCTGGATCTTCATGTTGGTCTCCCACACAGGTGCAGCATACCAAGGCTTTGGGCCATCCTTGGCTGCTTTTCCAGGCTTCAAGCAATGAACTGATTGGGAAGGGGGGTCGCCAGGACATGAATTGGCGCCCACATGGAATCCTAGTGCATGCAAGGCAGGGACTTTAGCCGCTAAGCTATCATGCCGGGCCCCAGTTTATTTTGTTTGAAAGGCAGAGCTACAGAGAGAAGACAGAAAGAGATCTTCCATTCGCAGTTCATTCCCCAAAAGGCTGCAGCTGCACCAATTTGTAACTGGGAGCCAGGGACTCCTGGGGTCCCATATAAGTGCAGGATCTCAGAATTACATCTTTCTAATTCTGCTTTCCCAGGTACATTAGCACTGAACTGGATTTGGAAGTGAAAGTGTTGGGTCTTGAACCAGTGCCCATGTGGGATGCCAAGGCACAGGCTTCATTTACAACTCCATGGCACTGACCCCATCTTGTTTCTTTTTGTAAAAGGTTGTTTGAAAGGCAGAGTGGGGATGGAGACAAAGCTGGCTACCATCTTCTGATTCACTTCCTAAATGACCACAGTATGCTGGGCTGGGCCGAGCCAGAGCCAGGAACTTGACGTGGTTACCTATGTGGGAGTCAGGAACTCAAGTGCTTTAATCAGCAGCTGCTGCTTCCCAGGCCCATTAGCAGGTCGCTGCATTAGAAATATGGAGTATAGGACCTGGCATAATGGCTCGATGACTAAATCCTCAACTTGCAAGCACTGGGATTTCAAAATGGGCACCAGTTCACGTCCCAGCTGCTCCACTTCCCATTCTACTCCCTGCTTGTGGCCTGGGAAAGCAGTGGAGGGCAGCCCAAGGCCTTGGAACCCTGCACCTGTGTGGGAGACCTAGAAGCACCTGGCTCCTAACTTCAGCTCAGCTCTGCCCGTTGTGGCTATTTGGGGAGGGAACCACCAGATGGAAGATCGGTCTCCTTTTCTCCATAAATCTGATTTTGCAATAAAAATAAATCTTAAAGGGAGGGAAGAGACTGAGATCTGCTGGTTCACTGCTCAAATGACCACAATGGCCAGAAGTCAGGATCTTTATTTATTTGGGTTATCCACATGGGTGCAGGATCTAGGGATCCAAGTACTTAGTTGGGGCATCTGCTGCTGCTTTTCCAGCATTACCTGATCTTAACTGGAGCAGCTGGGATTTGAACAAATATCATATGGGATGCTGGTGTCTTGGGCAGTGGTTTTATCAACGTCAGCCCGTGTGCACATTTTGAAAATCATACCAATAAACTGTAAAATTCTTTGTAAAAAGATATGCTTAACTCCACTTTGATCCTTTCCATGGGCTTATTTTCTAGGGACCAATTCATTCCTTGACATTTTCTCCCAATGGGAGATTCCTGGCTACAGGAGCAACAGATGGCAGAGTACTCCTTTGGGATATTGGACATGGCTTGATGGTTGGAGAATTAAAAGGCCACACTGATACAGTCTGCTCACTTAGGTTCAGTAGAGATGGCGAAATTTTGGCATCAGGTAAATGTGAATGGTTTTATGGTAAATACTTAACAGAACAAACACATAGATTATATTTGGCAAGATGTCATCTAAAATGTGGATGCAACTAATGGTCTCCTTGGCTTTGTCTTAGGTTCAATGGACAATACAGTTCGGTTATGGGATGCTATCAAAGCATTTGAAGATTTAGAGACTGATGACTTTACTACAGCCACTGGGCACATAAACTTACCTGAGAATTCACAGGAGTTACTGCTAGGAACATATATGACCAAATCAACACCAGTTGTACACCTCCATTTTACTCGAAGAAACCTGGTTCTAGCTGCAGGAGCTTACAGTCCATAATAAACCATCAATATTGAAGACCTTTTGGAAGCTACTGTTTGAAAAAGGGAGACTAAAAGCAAATACCTCAGTGATTATTTAAGCTACAAAGAATGTTTTTATCTATATGGATCTGGAAGTATGCTGCTGCTTGGAAAATCTGAACAGGACGGTTCCACGTTTCTATAGCAACCACATTTAACTAATTTCCGTTAGTTGAATAGAGGTATTATGTTCGTGGAGGGGACATTTATGGTGCTTTGGATTGTGTGGAAACTATGCATTTTCTGTTCAAATGTTATTTTAATTTATTATGTTTAGAAAAAAATTCAATAATACATCCTGCTTCAAGATTCAAATTAAGAAATGTAAAATTAATAACATCTTGAATTTTAGCTGAAGAACTCTAAGAGCATGTGTTTCTGCTGTAAAAATGTAGTTACTGTATGGCATCAAGCACTATGTTAAAAGACCCACTAACATTTGTTCTTGACCCTTGATTAGTGGACTGTATGTAACTGGGTAGGGGTAAACTACAGCTCTCTAAGATGTAGAGTGTAGTACAGCCATGCACTGGCATCTAGATTTATGCCTATTAAGTTCTGAGTGCACTCAAGTACTTTTAAACCAGGTGAATAAATTTAGCTTCCATGTTCTACTTCAGCTAAAACAGCTACATCCAACCTAGTACACTTGAAGCCAGACATTTCAGTTGCTTACCTCCAGTACTGAGCCTTGCATTGGGAAACTAAAAGATTTAGACCAAGTCACTGCCAGTTTTTGCCTTTGTTGCATTTTGTACAGTTTTTATATTTTTGATATCTTGTAAATAAAGACAACCAGCTTTTCCAGGTTCATAATTTATTGTACAAACTGAGTTACCACATGTTGAGTTGAATTAGCTTCTTCAGTCATGGGGGTGGATGGGGAAACAATTTGTCATCCTATAAACAAACACAAACAGGTGAGACATAAATATGTTCAACCGTGATTTTAAGACTTCAATTATTACCAATATAAAGATTTTGCATCCCCAGAACTGATTTAAATCAATCACATTCTCAAAAGTCAGCTGAACTTAAAAAAGTCTCAGCCTAGTACACTAACCTACCTTTAACAAAGGAGCTTCCAATTATTCCATATGATCCTAAAGGCAAATTACTAGAAACCTTTAGTACTTAAAATAACACTAAGCAGCAAAGTACTGTCAGGAATAGGCCAGAGACCATCACATTCTGGAACAGGTAGTTACCTAAGATGAACAGTTTTCAGATTTGAGAAAAACTCTAGAAAAACATTTTGTCTGTGAGGTAGCACTACTTTAAAGGAAGATTTGGATTTGGGGCTTTCCATGTAACCACCTGCCACTTCAACAGATTGATAGTCATTAACAACACACGTTCATAAGCAAAACAGGATCATGGGGATTAAAAGAAAAAAAATACTATAAAGATTAGAAACCAGCAAACTTAAAAAACATAACATGACTCATATAGTTACTGTATTCAATTATTAAGATTACAGACACGGGCTGGTGCAATGATTCACCTGGCTAATCCTCAGCCTACAAATGCCAGCATCCCACATGGGCACTGATTCATGTCCCAGCTGCTCCACTTCCCATTTAGCTCCCTGCTTATGGCCTGGGAAAGCAGCAGAGGATGACGCTGTACCCATGTGGGAGATCTGGAAGAGGCTCCTGGCTTCTGATTGGCTCAGCTCTGGTTGCAGCCATCTGCAGTAAACCAGCAGATGAAAGTTTTTTCTCATGAAATTCATAAAATGATATTAAAAAAATAAATTTAAAAAGCCTTTCTGTAAATCTGCCTTTCCAATAAAAATAATTTTTAAAAATTAGATACAATCAGTTAACAGGAATGAACTTCTTACCACTTATGTTGCTTTCACAGCTGGAGTTTTTTTAGACCTTAACTTGAAGTACATAACCAGCAAAGCAATGCCTCCATAGGTGGCAAGTACACACTGAAAGAAAAGTGAATGACGAGAGTTGTCACACCTATATTCATCTAACATGTAACTACCTAAAAGTATGAATACTTACATTCATTCTGCCTGTGAGCGTGTAAGAATTGAAATACTTTTTAATTCCAGTGAACTGGAATTGGGCATCAGTTTCTGGACCTGCCATGATTTCAATCTTAAGAAAAAAAGAAAAAAAATTGGTTAGGGAGAACTTTTCAAAAATTTTAACAGCTCAGTCAGTGCAGCTAAATATTGTCAATTTTTATCTCTAGGTCACCTAACAAAGCAGTAGCATAGATGGTGGGAAAAGCCCTGCTTATGACAGAAGCTTTCAAAAGTAAAACTTTGTCAGCTGCTATCTTTACCAACATTCCAGGATCAATATGTCAACTCATTTCAAGTAGGAGTACCATATAGTAAACACTAAGCTCACCTTCTGCTCCGCCAAGCTGGGAAAACATTTTCATTCCTGACTCTACAAGATTAGTTGAAACCCAGAGGTTGGGGCTGCATTGGGGTCAGGCCTATACCTGTGGTCCCAACATCCGATAAGGCCATTGGTTTGGGCCCTGGATGCTCTGATCCAGCTCCCTACTGATGCGCCTGAGAAAGCAGCAGATGACCCAGGTCCTTGGGATCCTGCAACCATGTGGGAGACCCCAAGACTCCTGTTGACTGACATAGCTCTAGCCATTGTGGCCATATGGGGAGTGATCCAGCAAGTAAGTAAATGAAATTTAACAAGATGTATCATTAACAGAAAATTGAAGGTTTTGGGCTGGAGCCATGGCACTGTCTAGAGTGCCAACATCCTACATAGGTGCCAGTTTGCACCCCGGCTGCTCCACTTCTGATCCAAGTTCCTGCTATTGGGCCTGGGAAAGCAGCTGGAAATGGCCCAAGTGTTTGGTCCCCTGCGCCCATGTGGAAAGAAGCTTCTGGCTTTACTGAAGTGGCTTTGGCTGTTGGGCAGTTTGCGGAATGAATCAGTGGATGTAAGACCTCTCTCAGTAAAATAAATCTCCTAAGGCGGAGCGGGGGAACCAACCCACATAACCCCTACTATTGTACCTTTTACACTTGACACATAAGGCTTCCAGAGCAGAAGGGTTGATAAGGGGTCATTTAGTAAATTGTGGTGGTGAGGAAGATGGAATCCTTATCACACCAAAACAAGATCTAAAGGCAAATGGTGAAAGTAAAAGTCCCTGAAGAACATACTGGCAAATATTTTTATCATCTCACAAATAATTTGCCAAAAACAAAAACAAAAAAAAGCTAAACTAAAGGACAATTTCATAACAGGCAAAGAAATAGAAAAAAACAGGGCCCAGCGGTGTGGCCTAGTGGCTAAAGTCCTTGCCTTGAGCGCGCCCGGCAGCTCCACTTCCCATCCAGCTCCCTGCTTGTGGCCTGGGAAAGCAGTCGAGGACGGCCCAAAGCTTTGGGACCCTGCATGGGAGACCTGGAAGAGGTTCCAGGTTCCCGGCTCTGGATTGGCGCAGCACCGGCCGTTGTGGTCACTTATGGAGTGAATCATCAGACGGAAGATCTTCCTCTCTGTCTCTCCTGCTCTTTATACATCTGATTTTGTAATAAAAATAAATAATCTTTAAAAACAAAACAAAATCTCAAGGAATTAACCTTTATGAAAACATTACAAGGTGGAAACACATCATACTGCTCAAGGATGACCAATGAAATACTGTTATGAAAGCAAAAAACCCCAAAAAAACTATGGTACGAAATACAAAGTACAGGGCCCGGCGGCGTGGCCTAGCGGCTAAAGTCCTCGCCTTGAAAGCCCCGGGATCCCATATGGGCGCCGGTTCTAATCCCGGCAGCTCCACTTCCCATCCAGCTCCCTGCTTGTGGCCTGGGAAAGCAGTCGAGGACGGCCCAATGCTTTGGGACACTGCACCCGTGTGGGAGACCCGGAGGAGGTTCCAGGTTCCCGGCATCGGATCGGCGCGCATCGGCCCGTTGCGGCTCACTTGGGGAGTGAATCATGGGACGGAAGATCTTCCTCTCTGTCTCTCCTCCTCTGTGTATATCTGGCTGTAATAAAACGAATAAATCTTAAAAAAAAAAAAAAAGAAATACAAAGTACATACATGTTTGTATACTGACATGGAAAGAGCCCCCCAAGCGATGTTAAATATGTAAGAATCCTATCTTTAGATATTATGGGATCTACCAATGGTTCAAGGTTGGGTCCTTTGACTAACGGCATCAGAATCACCAAAAACCAGGTGGCAATGCAGCGTCTCAGGTGCTTCCCAAGCCTACTGAACAAAAACCTCTAGGACCCAGCAATGTATTTTAATAAAATCTCTAAATGTTGACACACATCAAAATTTGGGAAACAATTCAGTACTGGAAAGAAACAAAAGAGACATTTAAAAATTATATAGGAAGAAAAAGAAAAAAATATACAGCAAATTTTTACAAAGGGTCCCATCCATAAGCACCTGTGAATCTTATAGTCTTCTAATAACAAATGGCAAACACTGATTGAAAAGGCCACTAGAGCAACAGGTGAAACTGCATGATCCCGAACCTATCTACCACAACGGACGCAACACTGAGTCCTCTGGCAACACAGATGGGCTGGCTGAGATTGGTGGGCAGTGGCAAGGACTCAGCTGGCTCTTGATGAAATGGAAGGCGAGTGAGCAGGCAGAGCTGTTGCTGTGGAAACCAGTGCTTCCCTTTTACCATTCAAGAGCCTTCAGAGGCATTCATGTGAAAAGAACTGGCAAGGAAAATTCAAGACAAGTGACCTTAATTTTGAACACGATTTCTTAGACCAAGAAAGGAAATCCATCTTTCTTAGGCCTCTTCAGCAGTCAAGCCCAAGTTATGAAAATTCCATCAGGGTCTGGTGCGAAAGCTTAGTGGCTAAATCCTTGCTTTCAAGCACCAGGATCCTACAAAGGTGCCAATTCCTGTCCCTGCTGCTCCACTTTCCATCCAGCTCCCTGTTTGTTTCCTGGGAAAGCAGTCAAGGACAGCCCAAAGCCTTGGAACCCTGCACCCACATGAGACCTGGAAGAGGTTCCTGGCTCCTGGCTCCGGATCGGCACAGCACCAGCCGTTGCAGTTGCTTGGGGAGTGAATCATTGGACGGAAGATCTTCCTCTCTGTTTCTCCTCTTCTCTATATATCTAATTTTGTAATAAAAATAAATAAATCTTTAAAAAAAAAAGATGCACAGAGACAGAGAGGAAGATCTGTCCAACGATTTATTCCCCAAGGACCGCAAGGCCAGAGCTGAACCAGTCCAAACCCAGAGAGCCTGTAGCTTCTTCCAGGTCTCCCATACGGGTACAGGGTCCCAAATCCTTGGGCCATCCTCGACTGCTTTCTCAGGCCACAAGCAGGGAGCTGGATGGGAAGTGGAGCTGCCAGGATAAGAACCGGCACCCATATGGGATTCTGGCACGTTCAAGGCGAGGACTTTAGCCGCTAGGCCACGCCGCCGGGCCCATCTCTCTTCTCTGTATATCTGCCTTTCTAATAAAAATAAATCTTTTTTAAAAATCCCCATTAAGTTAAATCTTTTTGTTGTGATTTTTACATAAATAGTTTCATTTTATTAAAACTTACTAAAGGAATGCTCCCTTCATTTCATGATTATTTTGTGGAATCTTAGGCTATGAAGTACGCTTCTGCGAGAAAGTCTAACAATACAGGGCTTCACTTTGTACAAATCATAAAATGCCAGTGTCCTGCACCTAGCCCACCTCTTTAAAAGATTCAGTGTCGAAGTCAAACTAACTCTCGCTCTACATCCTTTTTTTTCCATCCATACATATACCTTCTTTATAGAAAAAGCAACAGAAAGCTTTGATCTGTTGATACACTCCTCAAATGGCTGCAATGGTCAAGGGGCTGGAAGCCAGGAGCCTGGAACTCGATCCAAGCCTCCCACCTGAGTGGTAAAGGCCCAAGCACTTAGGTTATCCTCTGCTGCCTTCCAGGAGCATCAGGGAACAAGTGTGGAAGCAGAGCATCCAGGATGCTAGCTGGCTGTCCAATGTGGGATGAGGGAGTCACAAGCAGTGTGTTATCTGCCTGGACTCAGCAAAGGTCTCAAATAAAACAAAATGAATGTGCCTTACATTTCTAATGTACACAAAAAGACGCAGGCTGATGCTGGAGACAGTCCCCAGAAAACTAATTCTGACAGCATGAAAGGGTGTGTATAGGAACCCAGACTGGGTCTAGGTCCTTGGGGCTGCGATGGCAGGCAGTCGGAACGGCGCCAGTGACAGAAACAATGGGCTGTAGTTTGAAATCCTGTTGGTCTGTAACCTTGGGCAAACTGCAGGCTACCTGACGGTAAAGATCAGGAATCCTCACGTGTAGAACTGACATCCCCGAGTCACACAAAATTCAGAAATCCATATTCATGAAGGACAACAAGGCCCATTCCTGGGATTTAATGTTAAACGGCGAAGAGGGCCTTCACTTCTGTGTCTGACGACCCTGACAACCACGATGGCATGCTCGTGCCCCCTGCCATGCCCCTCTCCACTGTGCACTGGCTCCTTTCCTTGGAGGTGCACCGGGACCAGGCGCCCTTGCTACTTGCTCCCCAGTGCTCCTCTTCTGTCCTGTTGGGTCACCCCCACAGGGAGCCGCCCCCCTCTAGGCACCTGCTAGGCAAGGATCCCCCTGCCTCCAGCAGATGCTCGCCGCCCCTGGTGTGTCTCGCTCCGGCAGGGGATGCGACGCGGTCAAGGAGGCTCGGCTCCCTAAGCACCGCTCCATGAAAAAACGAAACTAACTTCGGGACACACAGAAAAGAGGTTCTTGAGGCCACTTTATGGGTCACAGTCCTAGGCAGGTGACCTTGGGAAACCTTTTCGCAGCCAGCCTCCTTCTCCACTAGAAAGGGCAATCTAACGGTCTTCGGAAACGGGGAGACCTTGAGGAGCGTCTGTCCCCTCGTCACTCTCTCCCTCGCCCCGAAGTTTCCCCTATAACACCCGAACCTCATCTTCCCCAGCCCCGTTCCATTTCCCCGCTCCCCCACCCGTCGTCGTCGCCATCCCCACTCCCAATAAAAAAGACACTTGCAGGTTCCACGCAAGGCCAAGAGGAGGTGCGAGGTGCGACCCAGAAGTTCCCTCACCCACCTTTTCAAAGCCGCCAAGCCCGAAGCCCACGTCCTTCAGCGAGCACCGAGAGCGCACTGGGCCCGGCCGGAAGAACCCTCCTCCTCCGCCTCAGAGATTGATTGGCAACGGCTTCGGATCCCGCCCTTCCGCTTCCTGTCCGCGTCTCGCCTGCTGGGCGCCGCTTGGTGACGGAAGCGGCACGCAGAACCCTCGCATGCCTAGCAGTGGGTGAGTGTCCTACTCCTCGTGGGTGATCACAGCCGCGCCGGTCGGAGCTGAAAGTGCTGCTGCCGGGCGGGTGAGGTGAATGAGGGCTGGGAACGGGAGGGGAGGAAACCTCTGTCCCATCGCTGAGTGCCCCGCGTCTCCGTCTAGCACTGGCGGTGTGGGATGGGTGATTGGGCTACCTGAGCCTCACGCCGAAGCTGTTTTCTGATTAAGGCGCCCCTGAAAACCCCGGGCTCGATCCTCAGGAATTAACCCAAGTTCCTTGTCTCATTCTGCCTCACTGTTTGGAACCTCGGTTTTCTCTCTTGTGAAAGGAAGTTATGAGTCGAGTTCGCAGCGGGCTGGAGCTCTTGCACAGGTTGTTTCTACAAATCTTACACCCGTTCCAAATCCTCTTACCGTTGCAGGTCCTTCTGCATTCTTATTGTCAAAACGAAGCTTTCCCATGTGGTATTCTCCCGATATCCGTGCCTGGTTCTCAGGGTTTGTCTGCTGTGTTGTATTTGAGCCCTTCTGCCTTTTTTTTTTTTTTTTTTTTTTTTTTTGCCTTGGGGGTCTGTGTCCATTTCAACCTGCAGTGAGCAAATACATACATATATTTTTTGTTGTTACTATGTTGATACTTCCTCTGCTGACAGAACAAATTAACTTTTTTGTATCTAATTCCAGATAATTTAAAAAAGCCACCCTGGTCATTTAAAGTTAGCTACAGTTGAACATTAATCAAAGAAAAGTAGCAGCAAGCTTTTGAGTGAATGCTTGTTACATGAACTGTGGGTGCTTAGTGAAATAGTAGGCTTTCTCTGTTTCTGTGCCTTTGCTTGCATTCCTTCTGACTTTTCCCTGATTCCACGGCATTGCAGCATTCCATACAGGTGTCAGTTCCACTGTGTTCCAGTCCCAGCTGTTCCACTTTCAATGCGGCTCCCAAATGGCTGGAGCCAGAAGCAGGAGCTTCCTACAGATCTCCCACTTAGGTGATAGGGGGCTCAAACACTCTGTCCATCTCTCCTGCCTTCCTGGGCATGTTCCCACCAAGCTGGGTCAGAGGTGGAGCCGCCAGGACTTGAGCTGGTGCCTAGATGGGATGCCAGCATTGCAAGAGGCAGCTCTGACAATGTTGATGCTTTGTTGGAAGTTTATAATCCAATCTGTATTCAAAAGAATTGCTTCATTTGCTTAAGATGAAGGTTAGAGGGAGAGGTCATCATCCTCTGGTTTACTCCGCAAATGCCTTCAGAAGCCACGGTTGAGCCAAACTGAGTGGAGGAACTAGGAATTTCATGTGGGCTTTGTGTGTGGTTGACAGGGAAGCTGCCCTCATTATCAGGAAGCTGAACTGGAAGTGGAATAACTGGGACTTGAATTGACACTCTTAATATGTTAGTTCCAAGCAGTGGATAAATGTGCTGTGCCACAACACTTGCTCCTCCAGTTGATATTTTATATTGCAAAAAAGTTTGTGTGTTCTTTGAAGGTGGGAAGTCCTATATTGGTTTGTGTGTCTGACTTCATAGCTGTGCAGTGTGTATTTACAGCCTTAAATCTATAAGACAACTATTCCTGGCAGGTGGTATCTGGTTTTGAAGCACAAACTGTTAAAAAATGAAGCATCCCATGCCTGACACACAGCTATCAAAGACATAGTCTTAAAAGCATTAATAAAATTTGCTATCAGGACTGTGACGCACCACTGTTCTTCACATTGTTTTTAGGAGTCCCAAACATGGCAGCCCTGGAAGAAAACTTCCCTCGAGGGGGTACAAGAAAGAAATCCGATCACAAGTCAGAGAAATCATTCCAGCAAGCCGCTGAACAAGACAATTTATTTGATGTAAGTGGAATGCGTATTTAGGGAAATTCATTGGAAACTTCCTAGAGTCGTGGTGAGGAGTGAATCTTGTCTGGCAACATGTTGTTTTCCAGATCTGTTTTTCTGTTCAGCTCTACTTCTTAATATTGAACTTGTTAAGGAGGTTATATAACCAGCAAGGCTGCTTTGGAAATGTGACATTTAGAATTTATGTTTGAAGTGCCACTTCGCTGTTGTACAGTCTCTTTGCCAAGCTATGCTGTGAGGCAGAGATTGAGGTTCCGTGCTGCGGAGCTGTGGCCCTGAGAGCTCCTGGAATTTAATGAAGTCATGTGGCTTGGTGAAGTGGACTAGGGGATTCAGTTTGGAGCTCCTGTCTATACCAGGTCGCAGGATAAAGAACACAGAAGAGACTGAGGAAGAAGAAGGTCGTTTCTGGGACCTGAGCCAAAGGGAGCATCAGTGGCTGAATGGAAGGTTCGGGATTGCAGAAAGAACCGGTTGGTGGGAGGAAGTGGGGTAGAGCCAGGAGTAACAAAGGGGGTTACAGATGTTTCAACATGGAAACATCAGGCTTTGCTACTTTTTATTGATGTTGGGTCTTTGTTGATCTTTTTTTTTTTTCTCCTTTAGGTTTCCAATGAAGAAAAATCCTCCAAAAGGAAGAAGAGCCAGAAAGAGCCAGCAATAACAAAAAAGTTCAAAACTGAAGAGAGAGAAAAAAACAAGTCTGTAACAGAGAAGTTTGAAATCCTTAGTGTTGAGGTTTGTTAAAGTTTGGTTTTTCCTTCAAACAAACTATCTTGTTGCTTTTTTCCTCTTTTTTTTTTTAATATTTATTATTTTTATTGGAAAGTCAGATTTACAGAGTAAAGGAGAGGAGAGAAAGTTCTTCCATTCACTGGTTCACTCTCCAGGTGGCCACAATGGCCGGAGCTGAGCTGATCTGAAGCCAGGAGCTAGGAGCCTCTTCTAGGTCTCCCATGTGGGTGCAGGGTCCCAAGGCTTTGGGCCGTCCTCGACTGCTTTCCCAGGCCACAAGCAGGGAGCTGGATGGGAAGAGGGGCTGCCAGAATTAGAACCGGCACCCATATGGGATCCAAGCACGTTCAAGGCACAGACTTTAGCGAATAGGCTGCTGCGCCGGGCCCTGAAATTATTTCTTAAGATTTATTTATTTTTATTTTGAAAGAGAGAGAGACATCAGCCTTCCATCCACCGATTTAGCTCCTGGGTGGCTGCAGAGACCAACATTGGGCCAGGCTGAAACCAGGTGCTTCATCTCAGCCTCCCACTGAGTGGAAGAGACCCAAGCTCTTGGATAGTCTTCTGCTGTTTTCTCAGACCATTAGCAGGGAGCTAGATTGGAAGTAGAGCAGCCGAGACATTAACTGGTGCCTTGTATGGGATGCTGACATCATAGGTGGCAGTTTAACCCACTGTGCTACAATGCTGGCCCCAAATTTTGAAAATGTATTTACTCTTTAAAGATTTATGTATGTGAAATGCAGTGTGACATAGGGAGAGACATATTGTGTAACTTATGGCTCACTCGGTAAATGCCTACGATAGCTGAGATTGGGCTAGGCTGAACTCCTTTAGGTGGTAGGGAATCCAAGTACCTGAACCATCATCTACCATTTCCCAGGTGTGTTAGGAGGAAACTGAATGAGAAGTAGACAGGACATGAACACAGGTGTGCTTGTATAGAGCATGGGCATCCCAAGCAGTGTGTTACCACTGCATCAAACCCCTGCCTAGTCCTGTAGTGCTGTTGTTGTTGCTATTAGGATTTAACTTATTGGGGCTGGTACAATGGCTCAGCTGGCTGATTCTCTACCTTCAAGTGCTGAGATCCCATATGGGCGCCAGTTCATGACCCAACTGCTCAACTTATCATCCAGCTCTCTGATTGTGGCCTGGAAAAGTAGTAGAAGAGGGCCCAAAGTTTTGGAACCCTGTACCGGTGTGAGAGACCCAGAAGTTCCTGGCTCCTGGCTTTGGATCAGCTCAGCTCCAGCTGTTGCAGTCACTTGGGGAGTAAACCAGCAAATGGAAGTCTCTTCTTCTCTTGATAAATCTGCCTTTCCAATTAAAGAAAAATAAATCTTAAAAAAAGAAAGTTTCATTTATTTGAAAGGCAGAGTTACTGAGAGAGAAGGAGAAAGAGGGAGATCTCAGGCTGTTCCCCTCACTGTTTCACTTCCTAAATGGATGGAGGCCAGGAGCTTTCTGGGTCTCCCACCTGAGTGCAAGGAACCAAGGACTTGACCATCCTCTGCTGCTTCCCCAGGCACATTTGCAAGAAGCGGGATTTGAAGTAGAACAGCCAGGACTAAAACCAGTGCCAGCATGAGAAGCCAGTGCTACAGGCAATGGCTTAACCCGCTGTGACACACACAGGCTCTAATCTGTGGCTTTTAAATGGTCAAAGTTGGAAATAGAAGCCAGATATATATCTCCCAGCCTCTCCTATCATTGTTTTTGTCCATATTGTAAACTTTTTTTTTTCCTCTTTTAGTCCTTATGTGAGGGAATGCGGATTTTGGGTTGTGTGAAAGAGGTGAATGAACTGGAACTGGTGATCAGTCTCCCCAATGGCCTCCAGGGATATGTGCAAGTGACTGAGATCTGTAATGCCTATACTGAAAAACTAACTGAACAGATGGCCCAGGAAGAACCTCTGAAGGTAAGGGAGATCGGCATGAAGCTTGTTTGTAGGAACGAAAGGTACACACATGTAAAGTTACAGCTATGCTAGGAAACATACAAAAGGAAGTTTATATAAGAGAATGATTTGTTGTTGTTGTTGTTGTTGTTAATAAGGTTTTTGTTTTGTTTTTATAAAAATACTATTTGGAATCTGGAAGACTTTTCTAGAAAAGGAATGCTTGAGCTAAAATCTGAAGGATGAGAATTTCCCAGGTGAGGAAGGAGTGGAGTGTAGATAGAAGAAGCATGGTGTGTAGCAGACAAGGCTAGAATGGCTAATGAGGAGCAGGCCAGGGCAGGTGGGGTTGGGGATGTGAGGACCTGGATGGAGGCGTGCTCTTGTGCGCTCCTGTAGGCCACAGGAAGAACTGGTTTTTAGTTCCAGAATCACTGAGAGGCCCTTGAAATGTCACTGGGGTGGGCATAGAGCGCTCTTTTATGGGCTCCCAATGTTGTTAGTGGCAGCTTAACTTACTGTTCCACAATGTTGGCCTCTAAATACTGTATTTTAGTTTCTGAATCAAAGAATTTCTGTTAAAAAAAAAAAAAAAAAACCAGCAAAGTCTAGTGAGATGAAAAAGAACAATAGTGAACAAAGGGTCTTAGAATCAGGGAGGAAATGCTTAAGAAAGGATGGCACAGTCAGGACTGTGGAGTTTATTTGTTTGTTTTAAGATTTATTTTTATTGGAAAGGCAGATACACAGAGAGGAGGAGAGACAGAGAGAAAGATCCTCCATCCGCTGATTCACTCCCCCAGTGGCTGCAGTGGCTGGAGCTGAGCTAATCCAAAGCCAGGAGCCAGGAGCTTCCTCCAGGTCTCTTACATGGGTGCAGGGCCCCAAGACTTTGGGCCGTCTTACACTGCTTAGAGAGCTGAATGGGAAGAGGAGCTGCTAGGGTTAGAACTAGCGCCCCTATGGGATTCTAGCACTTGCAAGGCGAGGACTTTAGCCACTAGGCTACAACTCTGGGCCTGTTTGTAGTGCTCTTGTTTGTTTGTTTGTTTGTTTGTTTTACTTTTGTAAGGTTTTTTTATTATTATTTTGATAATCTTTACATAGTTGATTAGGGCGCAAAGGGTCAAGGGCTATAGGAAAGTGGGTAAGACAATTGTTTCCACTTTAGTATTTTGTTTTGTTTTGTTTTGTTTTGTTTCTGTATCTGGGGTAAGGGTGGAGATAAAGGGAGAAGCCTTACCCAGCCTCCCACTCATCCCAGGGTCCCCAACATGGGGCATGCTCTGAGAGCACTGCTCAGGTTGTTTTGATAGTTCAGTAATTCTGATTTGCTGCCGGTCTCACCATTTCAAGCATGATGAAATCTCTCCAGAATCCACTGGCTGACATGATCCAACTTAGAATGTGCATCTGCCCAGATTTTTACTGCCAACCCATGGCTGGGGTAGTTGATTGATTTGTTCTGTCCTCTGTCCTCAGTTGTGGTACCAGGCACTGGACCTGTGTGGAGTGCTTCTTAAAGTCCATATTAGAGAAAGTCATTGGATTTAAGGATGATGCACACAATAGGAAGGCTGAAGCCAAGAGCTTGAGACTCAGTTCGGGTCTCCCATGTGGGTGGCAGGGCTACCTCTCAGGCTCTGTACCAGCTGGAAGTGGGAGTCAGGAGCAGAAGCCAGAAATTGAACCCAGATACTCCCAGTGTTGGGTGCAGTCATGTTGCATACTAGGCCAAGCACTACTTCCTAACAAGTCATTTTCTGTCCACTCATGCGTATACACATTTGGAGGCATAAAACTGGTGTCTTAGCTGCAGGTCCATCTTCCTTTGGAGTTCTCTTCATCTATGTTTTGGTTGCTTTGGGGCCTGAGGGTGAGAAGCCATTCAGCCAAGGTTAGGCTTGGCTTCCTGGTTAAAGGAAGGGTAGGTGTCAGAGCTTTCTCTTTTGTGTGATGCAGGACCTACCCCGTTTGCCTGAACTCTTCTCACCTGGAATGCTGGTGAGGTGTGTGGTGAGCAGCCTGGCTGTCACAGAGAAGGGCAAGAAGAGTATCAAGCTGTCTCTGAACCCCAAAAATGTCAACAGAGTGCTAAGTGCAGAGGCCCTGAAGCCTGGCATGGTATGTATCTGGGGTTAGGAAAGAGGAGCTGGCAATAAGCTTTGTAGCACAGGCCCAGGGGAATGTGGTCAGGCAACCTTTTACTTTCAGCTTCACTGTTACACACAGCTATGGATCCTTTCGTGATGGGAAGGTCTCTTGGGTGCTTTTGCTGCTGACTGAGTACTACAGACTTGAACCTAATCGTTGCCTTGGAATGGAGAAAAAGAAAACCAATTAATTATTGCCGATGGCAGAGAAAAATGCTCTTAGAAAGCCTTGATGGAGGGCTTTCTGATGGTGAGAGGAGGGCGTTCCCTGCAGCACCTGACCTCACCAATTCTGTGTTCTTCGAACGGGTGCTTCTGACCCGTTTGTGGAATGCTGAGGGCTGTTCTCTGAGAACAGGAGACAGGGTGTATGGTGGCTGATGTGAATCAACTATGCTCATAAGATTGTGCAATGTTGTGGTTGGAGGCAGCAGGATTTTGGAAAGATGCCGGAAGTTTGATAGGTTTTAGTTGGGTAAAAAGGGAATAAGCCAGGTTACAGAAAGTTGACAAGTGTCAAAAGACTGCTTTGTGACAGGTGCTGTTTCAGGCACTTTGATGAAATTCTCCCAGCAGCCCTGTGAGGCAGGAAGATATTTTCCCCCTTGTAAATTTGAAGAAATGTACTCGAAATGTTAAGACGCTTAACAAAGAAGGAATAGCTCTCCAGTGTCAGAACTTCTTATGGGATATGAAGGAAATAATAGCTGGAAGGGTAGTTCCAGTTCCCGAGTCAGGTGTGGCTGCAGGAGTGGCCTTCTGTATCCCTCTCTGCATAATACAGAAGTGTTTCCTGTCTTACGAACAATCTCTAGATGAGAATCTTTTTCATGCTGTCATTATTCAGCTCTGGGTATCATTATGAATAATGTACAGACTGAATTGAAAAGGAAGGATCCTTCAAGTGCTGGAAAAATTAAATTTGCTGTCTTCTCATTAATCTCCTAGTGGGATTGTGCTTGCAAGTTAAAAGTAGAACAGGGATTATCAGAGAGTGTGTCAGCATTAGCAGTGGGGACCGTGGTGTTTGGTAGTGGATGTTTGTTGTGTATTCCATTACCTTTGACTTTGAATTTTGGGAAATATTTTCTTCCCTCAGCTTCTCACAGGCACTGTGTCCAGCCTGGAAGACCATGGCTACCTCATGGACATTGGCGTCAGTGGTACCAGAGCTTTTCTGCCACTACAGAAAGCCCAGGAGTACATCCGACAGAAAAACAAAGGTGAGGACAGGAAGAGAGGCCATTTCTTTCTTTTTTTTCCTTTTTTTTTAGATTTATTTATTTATTATTTTTTTAAAAAAGATTTATTTATTATTATTGGAAAGCTGGATATACAGAGAGGAGGAGAGATAGAGAGGAAGATCTTCCGTCCAATGATTTACTCCCCAAGTGAGCCGCAACGGCCGGTGCTATGCCTATCCGAAGCCGGGAACCTGGAATCTCTTCCGGGTCTCCCATGCGGGTGCAGTGTCCCAAAGCTTTGGGCCGTCCTTGACTGCTTTCCCAGGCCACAAGCAGGGAGCTGGATGGGAAGTGGAGCTGCCAGGATTAGAACTGGCGCCCATAAGGGATCCCGGGGCGTTCAAGGCGAGGACTTTAGCCACTAGGCCACGCCGCCGGGCCCGATTTATTTATTTTTATTACAAAGTCAGATATACATAGAGGAGGAGAAACAGAGGAAGATCTTCCGTCTGATGATTCACTCCCCAAGTGAGCGCAACGGCCGGTGCTATGCCTATCCGAAGCCGGGAACCAGGAACCTCTTCCAGGTCTCTCACGTGGGTACAGGGTCCCAAAGCTTTGGGCCGTCCTCGACTGCTTTCCCAGGCCACAAGCAGGGAGCTGGATGGGAAGTGGAGCTGCCGGGATTAGAACCAGCACCCATATGGGATCCTGGGGAGTTCAAGACGAGGACTTTAGCTGCTAGGCCACGCTGCCGGGCCCAGAGAGGCCATTTCACAGTGATAAAATGCGGGTGGTTTCAGATTTTTCAATAGGATGGAAGGTTGTACCTGAAGGCTTTTGGCCATGGTGAAATCAGCAGTTAGTCTTGGCTGGTCAGAAAGGGAAGGTGTGTGAAGGGGCACTGAGTGGCAAGGTTTTAATAACATCTGATGGATTCCGCTGAGATCTGAGTCCCCAGGACTTCCGAGCCAGCACTGTCTTGTCTTGTTCAGACGTTTAGGTTTTGTGGGGCAGTTGAACTTTGTGTTAATTAGGGAAATTTACTCCCTTTTCATAGTTGACCCCTTAGAGATTGGGAATGTGGAGATAGTTAATGCCAGCAGGGCAGGTAGGCCATGGGTATTTTCAGGGGTTGCATAGACCCCAGTTAGAGGTCCTTCTCATAGAAGTGTTTTTCCTTTTGGGGACTGGGTCTGGGCCTACAGGTGCTAACCTGAAGGTGGGTCACTACCTGCACTGCATCATTGAAGAGGTGAAGGGAGATGGTGGTGTTGTCAGTCTGTCTGTGGGCAACACGGAGGTTTCAACTGCCATTGCTTCTGAGGAGCAAAGCTGGACCCTCAATAACCTGTTACCGGGACTGGTGGTCAAAGCCCAGGTACAGAAGGTAGGTTGCCCGTCATTACTGCTTTTCCTAAAACACAAATAGCTTTGATTGAAGTGTTACTCTCGTGCCATCCATAGCTGTGCTATCCAGTAGGGTGACATTAGTCAACATGTGACCATTGAGCATTTCGCAATATGGCCACAGCTGTATGTGGAAACGAGAATATTTTGGATATATTGGGCTAGATAAACTAGTGTAATTAATGCCACCTTTTTGTGGCTTTTTAAAAATGTGGCTGCTGGAAAACTTGACATGAGAATATATGGCTTTGAATCATAGTGCTGGTTTGAAAGGTTAATTGGAAGGTCCGGCACATTAGCTTAGTAGCTCAAGTCCTCACCTTGCAAGCGCAGGATCCTGTATGAGCACCGGTTTGTATCCTGGCCGCTCTATTTCCCATTCAGCTCCCTGCTTGTGGCCTGGGAAAGCAGTTAAGGATGGCCTAGAGCCTTGGGACCCTACACCCACGTAGGAGACCTGGAGGAAGCTCCTGGCTTCTGGCTTTGGATCGGCTCGAGTCTGGCCATTGGATGCTTTGGGAGTGAACCAGTGAATGGATCTTTGTCTCCTCTGTTTTACTCTAAATTTGACTTTCCAATAAAAATAAAATAAAACTTTAAAAAAAAAGAAATGTTAATTGGCATTAACAGATTCATTATAGTGAAGAATTCACTCTCCTCACCCGTATCTTTGATTCTTTCAGTTTATATCTTAAAATTTCCCTTATATTTCTCAGTCATAGTTTCCTGCTAGAATCTCTTGGTTTATCAATTTCAATTAACTTCTTATCAAGGTAGATGAAGATTTGGCTCTCAATCTTCCCTTTTCCTCCCCATGCCTTGGAATATTAAATTTTTGTTAACTTTTTGGTTAAATCAATATTCAATTTTTTTTTAAGACTTTTATTTTGTTTTCATTGTGAAGTCAGATATACAGAGAAGATCTTCCGTTTCTTGGTTCAATCCCTAAGAGGCCACAGTGGCCAGAGCTAGCTAGCTGATCCCAAGCCAGAAGCCAGGAGTTTCTTCCTGATCTCCCACATGGACACAGGTTCCCAAGGCTCTGGATGTCCTCGACTGCTTCCCCAGGCCATAGGCAGGGAGCTGGATTGGAAATGGTGTCACAAGGATACAAGCCGGCACCCATATGGGATCCCGGCATGTGCAAGGCGCAGACTTCAGCCACTAGACTACCACGCCGGGCCCTCAGTGTTTTAAAATATTGTGACTTTGTAGTATTACTGACCTACATAATGTACTATGACTTTTTCTTTGATCATTTGAGAAACAGAGAGAGCTTCCATCTAGCGGTTCCCTTGCCAAATGCCTGTAACAGCCAACACTGGTCAGGGCCAAGCTTAGAGCCAAGAGCCAGCCCTCCAGGTCCCTCAAATGGGAGACTGGAACCTAATTTTTTTTTTTAAGGTGTATTTTTGTTTGAAAGGCAAAATTATGTAGAAAGGAAGAGACGGAGAAATTTTCCATCTGCTGATTCACTTTCCAAATGGCTGGGCCAGACCTACACCAGGAGCCAGGAGTTTCTTCTAGGTCTCCCACATGGGTCTAAGGCCCAAGCAATTGAGCCATCCTTTGTTGCTTCCCCAGACACATTAGCAGGAAGCTGGATTGGAAATAGTGCAGCTGGGACTTGAATCTACACTCATACTGGTTTTATAGTAAGTTTATTTAGTTACATTTATTTGAGAGGTAGAGTGACAAAGATATGTCATGTTCTGGTTCTCCAAATGACTGCAACAACCAGGGTTGGGCCAGGCCCAAACCAGGAGTTTGTAACCCAATGTGGGTCTGCCACATGGATGGCGATACCTAGCTATGCGAGTCGTCAGGTGCTAGCTCCCAGGGTACGCATTAGCAGGGAGCTGGATGGCAGTATAGGTGAGACTGCACCCTGCCACTGTGACGGGGCTGCCTGCATCCTAAGGAGTATCTTCACTTCTACGTCTGCCAAACGCCTGCCCTGCTCTTATTAGTGGGTGTGAATCATGTTGCATTGTGATTTGATTCTCATTTTTTTTTCCACTAAGGATATTGAGCATCTGTTCACGTGCTTTTTGGCCATGATGTATATCTCTGGAGAAATGTCTTAAGTTCTCTGCCTGTACAATTTTGTGATTGTAGGGTTCTAAGAGTTTTGTGTGTGTGTGTATTCTGAATAGTCTTATTGGATTGTGTCATTTTTTAAAATTTTATGTATTTTGTATATTTATACTAAAATTATTTATTTATTTATTTATTTGAAAGGCAGAAAGGAGAGGTAGAGAGCTTCCATGTACTACTGCCCCCCTCAGATGCGTGCAACAGCCAAGGCTAGGTTGAGCCAAATTCAGGATTCAGGAACTGAATCTAGGTCTTCACAGAGGTGGCAGGGAACAAGCTAAGTAAGCCATCATCTTTTTTGTTTGTTTGTTTGTTTGTAATTTTAATTAGAATTTATTTATTTGAAAGAGTTACAGAGAGAGGAAGAGACAAGAGACCTTTCATCCACTGGTTAACCAGATGGCAGCAGTGACAAACACTGGGCAAGGTTTCAGACAAACCTGGAGCTTCTTTCAGGTCTCCCACATGGGTAGCAGGGGCCCAGCACTTGGGCCATCTTCTGCTGCTCTTCACAGGCCATTAACTGGCAGTTGAATCAGAAATGGAGTATCCAGGACCTGAACCAGTTTCCCATAAGGATGCCTGCATTGTAGATAGCAGCTTTACTTGCTATATGCCACAGTGTGGTCTCAAGCCATTACTGTTACCTCCAAGGGTATGCATTAACAGAAAGCTGGAATCAGGAACTGGAGTCAGGAATTGAACCCAGGGATGCTGATAAGGGATTTGGTTGTCTTAACAGCTGGGTTAATGTCCTGGTACTATTTTTTTAAGTATAGTTTTTATTCATTTATTTGAAAGGCAGAGTTACAGAGAGAGGAAGAAAGAGAAAGAGAGATCTTCTATCTGCTGGTTCACTCCCTGAATGGCTGTAGTGGCCAGGGCTGGACCAGGCTGAAGCCACGAGCCAGAACCTTAATTTGTGTCCCAAGTACTTGGGAGCAGGACCATCTTCTGCTGCTTTCCCAGACACATTATCAATGAGGGAGCTGGATAAAAAGTGGAACAGCCAGGCCTCAGGCTGGTGCCCGTATGGGATGCCAGTATCTCAGCAGGAGGCTTAATTGACTACACCAATTGCGGACCTGTAACAGAATAATCTTTTCTTCATTTTTGGTATACAGATGTATTTTGTGCCTTCTGGGAGGATTTGTCAACTTTAATTTCTAGATCTCTATTGCATTTTTGTTTTGATTGTTGTAGTATGACAGTAAAAGACTGACAGGCAGTCTGTTCTAGTGTGGGCCTTGTTGATTAGTTGAAGTAGCTTTCATTGTTTTGAAACACAAGCTAGCAAATTTTCTTTGTGCATCCTCAACTGTCCTTGTTATGGGTGTTTTCTGAAATGTTTGGTTTCTGTAGATAAGATTTAGGATATTTTCCACCTAAAAGCGTTTGGCTGCATGAGAGCAAAATAGGAAAAGGAGACTGAATGTTTACATATCTATATTACAGAATTTCTTTTTGGATCCACATTTTCTATTTTGTTTAAAAATGTATTTTATTTCTTTATTTGAAAGGCAGAGGTACTGGGTAGGGAAGATAGAAGCAAGAGAGAGAAAACTCTTCCATCTGCAAATAGTTACAAAATCAGGAGGTAGGCCAGGCTGTAAGTAGGAGCATTGAACTCCATCCGGGTCTCCCATGTGGATGGCAGGTGTCCCAGGACTTGGACCATCTTCCACTGTTTTCCTAACACATTAGCAAGGACCTGGATCAGAAGTGGAGCAGCTAGGACTCGAACCTGTGCTTACATAGGATGCCTGCATCGCAGTGACAGCTTAACCTCCTGTACCACAGCAGCGGCCCCTGGATCCACATGTTTGAGATTAGCCTTCTTCCTATGTTTTGATTCTGAAACTTTGCCAGAGAATAACTTTTTTTTTTTCTGTGGAGGCGGGAGAGGAGCTGCGGCCTGTCTTCACTCTGGTTTCAGTCACCTCGCTTACTGCTCTCATTTGAGGTGCTTGCTACCTTAGCTTTCGGGGGCTCTATAGGTTTGATCAGCTTGTTCATGTTCGGCATTTCTTGCAAGAATTTGGGTTTAACTTAATCTGGGCAATAATTTATCCAGTTGTTAGGCTGGCAGTTCTGCAGGGAATTTGTGCTAAGCTCCTTCTTATCGTTGAGAAATCCCAAATGTTGGAAGGATTGATGTCTTGTCTTAGGCCGGAAGAGAGGTAAGCTTACCAAAGAGAGCTTTAAACTGTCCTGCCATTTAACTTAATTTTAAAAATGTTTACACTTAAGAATCAGAAGCAAAGAGTAAAAGAGAGCTCAGAATGATTTACTTCCCAACCGCCTCCAGTGGTTTAGGTTGTGAAGGGCCCAAAGCCAGGAGCCAGGAATTCAATCCCAGCCATCCCTTAGGTGAGCGGCAAGAGACTATTCGCTCGACTATCATTGCTGCCTTCCAGTTGCGTGAGCACAAAGCTGGAATCAGCTGGAGCTAGACATTAAACCCAATATTCTAGTGTAGTACATGCCAGATGTAGGTGTGGCATTTAGGATGGGCCAAATGCCTGTCTCAGGACATTAAATCTTTCTTTTTAGGGTGGGGAGGACATTAAATCTTGTAGGAAGAAAGATATCTAAGGGTTCGCTTTGGGAAGAAAGGCACATAGTTATGAGGCGTTGAGTGTTTAAGATAGACATTGTCCGTCATGTTCCTGGTTCCTTCAAAGAAATGTTTTTCATTACCTGTGCTTTTTATTTTTAGGTGACTCGGTTTGGCCTAACGCTAAACTTTCTCACATTCTTCACGGGCACAGTTGACTTTATGCACCTGGATCCCAAGAAAGTTGGCACGTATTTCTCAAATCAAGCAGTAAGAAATTTTGCATCAACATTTTGTCTTTTCTTTGATTCCAGTTGCATCCCAATCAAACTGTCTGGTATCACAGCTGCAGAACAAGTCCTCAGGACTGCAGGTGTCCAGTGCACCAGAGAGAGAGGAGGGGACTCGTAAGGAGCATTGGGAGGAAGCAAAGGGAGCTGTCATGGGACTTAGAGAGGACGAAGCGATGTCTGGTTTCTGCTTCATATTCCTCCATGTAGACTATTTTTAAATGATCTTTCATTTTATAATTAAAGTGTTCTAGAATATTTAACCCAAGAGAATAAGATGTCTAAATTAAAAAAAAAAAAGATTTTTAAAAGTTTTCTGAATCTTTTTATAGATTTATATATTTGAAAGGCAGAGTTACAGAGATAGAGATTTTCCATCTGCTAGTTCACTTTCCAAATGTCCACACCAGCCAGGGTCAGGCCAAGTGGAAGTCCAGAACCTGGAACTCTATCCATGCAAGTCCTCCACTTGGGTGGCACGGGCACAAGTGCTCGGGCCATTATCCACAGCTTTCTCCATTGCATTGGCAGGAATCAGGATTTATTGTACCACAATACTGGCCCCAAGATTTTTTAAGTCAAACTTGCTTTTTCTACCTCCTTGTGATCATACTGTCAACATTTTCTTGGACACTTTTTAGTAATTGTCTCCTCCCTGTTTGAGTATGGAGTGGAAACACTGGCTTGTTTTAGCTTGGTGTGTTTCAGTGGGCTTTCATGTCATGCACCACTACATTATTTCTGTTTTACATGTATTTAGTGTGTTGAATGAGATGTTCTTGTCCTTGATTAAGTGCTGATTTAGTCAGCCATGGTCCCTCAGGGACATTGTGTTTCATTTTTATTTGACTGATTTCAGTACTTAAATGTTGAAAATTGCAGTCTTCATATCTGGTACTGGTGTGTGCATGCAGAGCCTGGACCTCAGAAACTGCTCTGGACACTCTCTTTTTGCCCTACTAAATATGCTCTTGCTTTTGTCCAGGTCAGAGCCTGCATCCTCTGGGTCCATCCCCAGAGCAGAGTGGTACGCCTGAGCCTGCGTCCCATCTTCCTCCAACCTGGGCGGCCCCTCTCACGCCTCTCTTGCCAGCACCTGGGAGCCGTGCTGGATGACGTTCCTGTCCAGGGTTTTTTCATCAAGGCTGGAGCCACCTTCACCCTAAAGGATGGAGCTCTGGCTTTTGCCCGGGTAAGGATGTTTCTTTCCTTCTCAGGGAGCTCATGAGTCTGTTTCTGCTTCCTGCCTTTCTTGGTTTTGGTTGTCCCCGAGTGTGCCACATTGTTTGTAGTCGTGAGAATATTTGCCCTATTAGAATGCCTTAGAACTGACTTGCTCATGGTAATGCCAGATTAACAGGCAGTACAAACATGAGTTATTGTCTAGGCCAGGCTCAGCAATTTTTCTTGTTGGGCGGGGTACAGTTTTTCTATTTTTATTTTGCTTTTTGTTTTAAGACTTTGAGCCTTAAACAGCGATAGCCTGTAAATGAGCTGTCATGTCTATTTTACAATAAAATCCTTATGTATCAAAGCACAGATGTGCTTGATAACATTAAGGGGAAAATGTGAAATTAGAAGATGAGATTATTTTGATGCAAAATTTTGGGATGTGTGCATTTAAGAGATCTTTGAAAAGTTTATGGAAAATATATATTATGAGAACCTGTTTTTTCAACTAAAATAAATTTCTTTTAATTCCATTTTCCATGAGTTTTTGTTTTGTTTTTTAGTGTATTTATTTACTTGAAATGCAGAGTTACAGAGAAAGAGAGGGAGAAAGGCAGAGAAGGACCTTCCATCACTGATTGACTGCTAGGTAACAGTTGCATCTGTTCCAGACCAAAGCCAGGAACCTGGAACTCCATCTGGGTCATTAAGTGTGTCCAGGGTCACAGGTGGCAACTTAACCTCCTACACCACAGTGTCAGCCCCTACCCCCTTAGGGATACTACATGAGCCATAGTCAAAAGTCTTTCTGACATTAATGAGATTTTGTGATGATAAAGAACAATTTTTTTTAAAGATTTATTTATTTTTATTACAAAGTCAGATATACAGAGAGGAGGAGAAACAGAGAGGAAGATCTTCCGTCCAATGATTCACTCCCCAAGTGAGCCGCAACAGCTGGTGCTATGCCTATCCGAAGCCGGGAACCAGGAGCCTCTTCCGGGTCTCCCATTTGGGTGCAGGGTCCCAAAGCTTTGGGCCGTCCTTGACTGCTTTCCCAGGCCACAAGCAGGGAGCTGGATGGGAAGTGGGGCTGCCGGGATTAGAACCAGCGCCCATATGGGATCCTGGACGCGTTCAAGGCGAGGACTTTAGCCGCTAGGCCACACCGCCAGACCCATGAAGAACGATTTTTAGTGAGAATTATTTTTAGAAGGCAAAGTTCTGTTTTTAAGTGGGTGCTAGCTATGTTGAGTGTTTGTGATTTGCTTTAAAGTCTCATCAGTGCAAATCCATTGCCTCTGGCTTGCCTTCAATCCCTTGGTCCTTTGCAGCTCAACCATCTCTCTGATTCCAAGAAAGTCTTCAGACCTGAGACCTTCAAGCCAGGGAACACTCACAAGTGCAGAATCATCGACTACAGCCCATTGGATGAACTGATCTTACTCTCTTTGCGAACGTGAGTCTGTTGTTAGAAGCACATGTTGAAATGTGGAGGTGTGCGCCTGCCTATTTGCACCTCCAGTTTCTCCTGGCCTTGCTGGGTGAAGTCTTGCTTGCTTTCTGGCATGAGCATGATGCCTAATTTATGTAATTGTGTGTTTTCAATTTATCCTAGCTCTGTTATTGAAGCTCAGTACCTTAGATATCATGACATCAAACCTGGGGCAGTGATAAAGGTAAGACTTCAAGCATGTAATTAAATCCACACGTCCAGACATTTTTAGTTCATGGATTAACCGTCAGCTCATTGATCTTCATGTTAACACAGGTAAAGTCATGTTCCCTCCCTCTGCTTGTTAACTGGAATTTCTTTCTCATAGCATAATTAATTTTTTTTTTTTTAAGATTTTTATTCATTTTATTACAGCCAGATATACAGAGAGGAGGAGAGACAGAGAGGAAGATCTTCCGTCCGATGATTCACTCCCCAAGTGAGCCGCAACGGGCCAATGCGCGCCGATCCGAAGCCGGGAACCAGGAACCTCTTTCTGGTCTCCCACGCGGGTGCAGGGTCCCAATGCGTTGGGCCTCCTCAACTGCTTTCCCAGGCCACAAGCAGGGAGCTGGATGGGAAGTGGAGCTGCCGGGATTAGAACCGGCGCCCATATGGGATCCCGGCACGTTCAAGGCGAGGACTTTAGCCGCTAGGCCACGCCGCCGGACCCATAGCATAATTAATTTCCAAGTAAGGTGTTACTGACACCATCCAACTACACAGAGGCATTGGGTTGTAAATCTGTGTATTTGGAATTTGATGGTAGTATCAGACCACATCAAACAAAAGTTAATTCTGTGTGAAGTGAGATGCCTGAAACATCTGTGAGCAGTCAGTTCCAGCTGTTTAGCTCCGGTTGATCAAACTCCCTTGATATGTAACAGACGTAGTCCTCTCGTTTAGAGTATGTGTTCATCAGACAGAAAGTATACACACACAGAGAGATGCAAAAGCCCCTGTAAACAAACCTAACTCAATTCTAATCCATGTGGAGGGTGGGTTTCACCTCTGACAAGTCTGGAATAACAGGCAGGAATGTGAGGTTTACCAGAGGTGTGACTTTCTGTTGTACAGAGTGGAGGAAAAACTATTCTTGAGGCATGATGGCATCTGTTTCTTGGACTCCCTAGGGCACAGTGCTGACCATAAAGCCCTATGGGATTCTACTGAAGGTGGGCGAGCAGATTCGGGGCCTGGTACCTGCCAATCACCTGGCTGATGTTTTCATGAAGAACCCAGAGAAGAAATACCACGTTGGGGAGGAGCTCAAGTGTCGGGTGAGTCTCGGAAGGGTCTCCTAGGGAGTCTAAGCTGGATGGCGAGGGAGCAGTTCTCAGTTGAAGTGTCTACCTTGTCCAACAAAACAAGCGTGTGGTGTATGTGCAGTGTGTCCATTGCTGTGCGTGTGCAGTGAAGGGAGAGCAGGTTGGAGCAGCCAGCCGTTAGTATTCTCAGCAACAGCTAGCAGGTGACACATGCATGTGATCTGCTAGAAGAGATCCATGATATGTTCTATTCCTCTCAGACCTTAAAAACCCTAACAAAGGGTTGTCGTCTTTGCAAATCGGGAAATTAAAGCTCAGGAATGCCAAGTCTCTTTCCCAGAGACATAGCAGAAGCAATTTTCAAATTTAGCTCCATGTGAAATGATGCCGTCTGGATTTCTGCCTGAGGTAGAACTTGAACTAGAAAAGATGAGGATAGATCTGGATTGTTTTTTTATTATTATTATTTTTAATTAATTAATTACATTGTATTATGTGACACAGTTTCATAGGTACTTGGATTCTCCCCACCCCTCCCCAAATCCTCCCACCATGGTGGATTCCTCCACCTTGTTGCATAACCACAGTTCAAGTTCAGTTGAGATTCCCCCATTGCAAGCATATGGTAGATCTGGATTGTTAAGGAAGAGTTAAAGTTTAGAAGGCAAAGCCAGGTGCGGTAGCCTAGTGGTTGAAGTCCTTGCCTTGCTCGCACTGGGATCCCAAGTGGGTGCTGGTTCTAGTCCCAGCAGCCCCGCTTCCCAAAGTAAATCTTTAAGAAAAAAAAAGTATAGGAGGCAGCAGGGATGGCTCAAGTTGTTGGATCCTTGATCCCTGCTATCCATAAGGATGATTTGGATTAAATTTCCTGGCCCAGCCTGGCTGCTGGCATGTAGCTAGGGAGTGAACTAATGGCTGGAGGCTCTCAAATAGAAAATGGCAAGTTTCTGTGTCTTTACGAGGTAACCTGCTGAAAGGTGAGAGGTGTTTACCTAGCTCAGTTTTGGTTGGTAGCAAATAATTAACAACAGCACTGAGAGTAAATTGGCTCATTTATTGCATTCTGGCAGGTGCAAAGCCCTCAAGGAAGTGAGAGTGGTGTAGAGGTTCCTATAGCACCAGACCTTTTGGAAGTACCATGAAATAATGCATCTCTCTTTTTAAATGTTTATGTGCATATGTGTGTATGTATTTATTAAGACTGATTTGTTTTGTAGAGCAGTTGATGATAGGTAACTTGATGCCCGTCACTATCTTTCTTGTAGGTTTTACTTTGTGACCCTGAAGCCAAGAAGCTGATAATGACCCTCAAGAAAACCTTGGTTGAATCTAAGCTCCCTGCCATTACCTGCTATGATGACGCCAAACCTGGCCTGCAGACACACGGCGTCATCACCAGGGTCAAGGACTATGGCTGCCTTGTCAAGTTCTACAACGATGTGCAGGGATTGGTGCCCAAGCATGAGCTCAGTGCCGAGTATATCCCAGACCCAGAGAACATATTTTATAGCGGCCAGGTAGCATTCCCTGGCCAGGACAGGCCTGTCCGCTGTGGTGACCCCAGGAACATAGATTTGAAAGGGAAGCGGGGAGGAGGGCTGCTTTTGAGAAACTGAGGAAGAGAGCGAAGTGGATCTGAGCAACTAAAGGGTTAGGGTGAGAATAGAACAGACAGAACCCTCACAGGCTCAGCAAAAGGCAGTGAATAAATGGCCCTCTGGCTCATAAGCTGTAAGTAATCTTTATCCATAGTGAATAGGGTCCCTCATGTCAGAAATGGTTCTGAGGCCAGTAACATCTCAGGAACCTATGGGTCTGTCTAGAACAAGTGATGTTTTAAAAAATGTTGGGTTTCTACCAAAATCTTGCTCATGTCTTCCTTATGCCCAGAAGGCTGGCTCGCAGGGATTCTATGTAGGTCTTGCTACATTCCTTCTTTCCACTGCCTTCTGCTCGGGTCTTGGTGGCTCTCCCAAAGTCTCTGTAGGGGTAGTAGATGGTACCATGCAGCAAGCTCACAAAGCCTGTTGGGAAGCCTATCGAGACTTCTGTGATTTCTCACCAGGTAGTGAAGGTGGTGGTGTTGAACTGTGAGCCATCCAAAGAGAGGATGCTTCTGTCCTTCAAGCTGTTGAGCAACACAGAACAGAAGAAAGAACACATGGGACAGAAGAAAGGACAAAGCATCAACGTAGGGCAGGTACCTGGGACTTTTTCGGACAGGTTTTGTTTTTTAATTTTTTTTTTTTTGAAGTCTTCTTTATTTTTTTCGGAAAGAAAGATTTACAAAGAGAAAGATGTTTCATCTGCTGGTTCACTCCCCAGATGGCTGCAATGGCTGGAGCTGAACCATTCCAAAGTCAAAAGCTTCTGGTCTCCCATGTGGGTGCAGGATCCCAAGGCTTTGGACCATCCTCTATTGCTTTACCATGCCACAAGAAGGGAGCTGGAAGGGAAGGGGGACAGATGGTGCATGAGCTGGCACCCATATGCAATCCCAGTGATTAGCTAATTGAGCCATCAAGCTGAGCCCAGGGACAAGTTATTTTTATGTGACAGTGGCAGAAAAGGTGTGTACCTTACACATGGGGTTCTGAGCCCATGGAAGAGAACTGTAGAAATCACTGAGAATGATTCTCGAGTCCCAGGGGAGTTCAGAGGAAACTGGCCTTGAAAAGGGAGGTTCTGTGTGGTGTGGCTTTTCAGTGGACTACATCTTTCCTTTCTAGGCCCTAGGTTCCACCTTTCATTCTCTTTGCTGTGGAACACAGTGGAATCTTCAGGGAGGAGTGGCAGGATTCCATAAATGAGTTCTGCTGTGTGTATACAACAACACTTTCTAGGTTGTTTAAGTGGGATGGGTCTGCAGGAAAGCTACTTTTTCATCTCAGTAATCCCTGGTTCCAGAATTTGAAGCCTTGGTGTGCTACTGCCTGTGCGGGTAGGCTGCTCTCTGCTCAGAATATGGGCTGTTTTTATCTTTCTCTTCCCTGGGTAGTTGGTGGATGTGAAGGTTTTGGAGAAGACCAAAGATGGACTGGAGGTGGCTGTCCTGCCCCACAATATTCCTGCTTTCCTTCCAACGGCTCACCTGTCGGACCATGTCGCCAATGGCCCACTGCTGCATCACTGGCTCCAAGCAGGGGACATCCTTCATGGCGTCCTTTGTCTGAGTCAGAGCGAGAAGCACATTGTATCCTTGACTGGTATCAGTAGGTCGGGGGAGGAGGAAGAGCCATGAGCCCTTGGTGGAAGGAAGCCTGGAAAAACATGAATGATTTCACCCCAGGAATACCTGTGTAAGACTAAACCAGTGCCTAGGCCTACGCTATGCAAAAGAAATGTCCAAATTGAAGTGCACCTAGCAGATGGCTGTGGCCAGAGTGAAGTCAGAAACCTCAGCCCAAGCAGGGTAGCTTTCCAGGCCCAGTGGGGTAGTCCCAGTGGCATAGCTGCCCACTGGGGCGTTTGGTACTTGCTGCTTGGGCTAGAACAATCAGTAAAGTATTGTTATGCTCCTTTCTGCTTTTTTTCCCCCTCCCTTCTGTTTTGGGAACTGGAATTAAGAAATACTCTCCTTGGTCTCTGGGTGCTATTTTCTTATGGAAAGTAAAATACAATCCTAGAGGGATAGTGGGTAGAAGAGATAAAGCTGGTTTCCTATGGGGTATAATGATGTGGGAACAGTGGCTTGTCCACCTGCCAGACCATAGAGCAGAGCCTTTTCCTTCATAATTTCCTCCTCTAAGCTGGAAAAGTACCATGGTCCCCAGGCCTGCTGGAACGGTGACAGAGCCATAGGCGTTGGTGTCAACTCTAGTGGATTGGGTAGTGCGTAGGAACTTAAATGTCTCAAAGACACCAGGTGATGCTGGTGCTGATGTTACTGGTCTTTAAGAGCTTCACTCTCCTAGCAGTAGAGAACAGAGATGGGAGAAATAGCTGTTACATTTATACTTTCAGATTATTCCTTGACAAAGTGCCACTAGCTTCTTTGTAGGAAGCCAGCCTTAGTGTCCACAGTGGAAGGTGGCCAGAGTCCCAAGAACTTCTCAGAAATCCATCCTGGAATGCTGCTCATTGGTTTTGTGAAGAGCATCAAGGACTACGGCGTGTTTGTCCAGTTCCCCTCGGGTCTTAGTGGACTGGCCCCTAAAGCTGTAAGTTTTGCTCCATCCACAAGGATCTTCAAGGAGATGCCAGGTGCCAGAGCCATGGAACTTGTGGGAAGGAGCAGGATATTTAAGTCCTTGAGCACTTCAGGGACATCACTTGAAGCTGTGGGTACAGAGGCACTTGGCAAAGAGCCAGGTTTGTGGAGCTGAGACCCAGGCCGAACTGCGCTTGCCCAGCTGCGCGGCCGTCTGGAGAAAGGGGTACCTGTCCTACTTCATGCTGCAGCACTGGAGCAAGGAATAGGGTGCAGGGCCGGGGGAAACACGCTTGGAGACTTTATAAAGGTGACTGTGAGTTTTTGAAACAGAAAGAAAGAGAAGGGCCTGGAAAAATGCCCACTAAGGGACAGAGGCTTGCAGTTGGATGGTAGAGACAGGTTCAGCCTTGGTCCTTCTGGCTTGCTGGTAAGGCACCTTCTGTTGATGCTCATTGGCTCCAGGAGCCTGTGCTGTGTTTTTAGAGGGGACCAGGCTGTGCTCACAGAGGATGGGGGCTGCTTCTAGACAGTTTGTCCCACCTACACACCCCTTTCTGGGTGTCGTCTTTAGATTGTCTTCATGAAGAATTCTTTTCCTTTTTTCATTTGCTGTCCCTTCTTCCTTTCAGATCATGAGTGACAAATTTGTGACTACCCCAAGTGACCACTTTGTCGAAGGGCAGACAGTTGTCGCCAAGGTGACCAATGTGGATGAGGAGAAGCAGCGGATGCTGCTGTCCCTGCGGCTGTCAGACTGCATGCTGGGCAATGTGGCCAGCACCAGCCTCCTCCTCCTGAGCCAGTGCCTGGAGGAGCTGCAGGGCGTCCGCAGCCTCATGAGCAACCAAGGTAGGTGTCTCGGCGTCCACAGGAGAAGTCAGGGTGGGGAGTGTATTTGTAAGTTATGTTGTCGCAATGACTTGATGGGCTTCCCAGAATTTAAAAATTGATTGATACATTTTTTCTTTTAATAATTTGTATGTATACATATATATCTGAAAGAGTTACACAGAGAAAAGAAGAGATGAAGAGAGAGATCTTCTATCCACTGGTTTACTGCCCTAATGGCCACAACAGCTGGGCTAAACTAGGCCAAAGCCAGGAGTCTGGAGCTTCTTCCAGGTCTTCTGCCTGAGGGTACAAGCCCAAGCACTTGTGCCATCTTCCACTACTTGCTAGGCACATTAGCAGGGAGTTGGATAGGAAGTGGAGCAGCAGGGTCTTAAACTGGCTCCCATATGGGATACCAGCACCATAGACGGCGGCTCTATGTGCTGTGCCATAGCATTGACCTCAGTATACTTTTTTTTTTTTTAATGGAAATATGACCTACAGAAAGTGCACAGATCATTAATTATTCAGCCCAGTAAGTGCTTACCAAATGAATACCTCTGTTTATCATCAAAGTTAGGATAAAGATCACTATAAACATCCCAGAATTCCCTCTTGTCCCCTGGCAGTCTAAAAAAAAACTGCTGCTAGTACTGTGGTCTTGGGTTTGCTTTTGTAAAAATTCATTTCCTTCATTTTTCACTTCTTTATTTAGTATGTATATATGATGAACTGGAACACAGGCCTGTTAAAATTCATGAGAGACATTACTGTCTGCTCTTGGACTTTACATCATTGTGAAGACTGTTGAAGCTCTCACGGAATTTGAGAGCACAAGGGGCTTAAGAGGGCAGAACAGGGCCCGGCGGTGTGGCCTAGCGGCTAAAGTCCTCGCCTTGAAAGCCCCGGGATCCCATATGGGCGCCGGTTCTAATCCCAGCAGCTCCACTTCCCATCCAGCTCCCTGCTTGTGGCCTGGGAAAGCAGTCGAGGACAGCCCAATGCATTGGGACCCTGCACCCGCGTGGGAGACCTGGAAAAGGTTCCAGGTTCCCGGCTTCAGATCGGCACAGCACCGGCCGTTGCGGCTCACTTGGGGAGTGAATCATCGGATAGAAGATCTTCCTCTCTGTCTCTCCTCCTCTCTGTATATCTGACTTTGTAATAAAAATAAATCTTTAAAAAAAAAAAAAAAAGTTTGGGCAGAACAAAAATTCAGAAACCCAAGAACAACCTGTGTTCCTGGTATCTGTTGACTGTTTTCACGCACTGTGGCCAGATCGGATTAGCAAGGACCATGGATGAATCTCTCTGCCTGTGATAAAGGTTTCCATGGAGATTTTAGCGAACAGGCTTACATTCTTGGTGGGTCTAGTGCTTCATGGCCTTCCATAGTGCTTAGGTCCACAGGGTACACATCCAGAGGGAAAAAGCAGTGAGAGTATGGTTTCATCCTCCCAACCCCACTTTCTTGGTTTCTGGCAGACTCTGTGTTGATCCAGACACTAGCCAAGATGACCCCAGGGATGATCCTTGACCTAGCAGTGCAGGAGGTGCTGGAAGATGGCTCTGTGCTATTCAGTGAGGGCCCAGTGCCTGGCCTGGTCCTGAGAGCCAGCAAGTACCATCGAGCCGGTGAGTGCATCCCTCTTGTCCACTGTGGTTGGTGGAAGAGACTCTGCCTATTGCTTCCTCTAGTGGACACAGAATTTCCAAATTGTCATACACAGGATAGATGAGTTGATTTCAGAAATTTTTGGCATGCCTATCTTGTGTGAATGTAATTCAGGACAATTGGCTGAGCACTAAAGAAAAGTTCTAGTGTGACTCCTTTAATTGTTATTATAGGTTAAGTCTAAATTTTGATGTATCTGGTTGCATAAGTTAAGGTTCACCTAAACTTGAATGATGCTAGATGGCCCTTTGGTTCTCTGTGCCCCATGTGGACCCCGGGCCACATTGTCTTTTCTCTTTTTTGAGTCTTGGGGCACCAGAATGGTGCCGTCCTCGCAACAGCTTCCAGGAGGGTGATCATGCTGTGTTTGTTTGTGACTGCAGGGCAGAAGGTGAAGTCCGGACAAAAGAAGAAGGTTGTTGTCTTAAATGTAGACATGTTAAAGCTGGAAGTGCATGTTTCCCTTTTCCAGAACTTGGTGGAGAGGAAAGCTAAAAAGGTAAGTGTCCCTTCTGTTCCTGCGGTTTCACAATCACACACGCTTCCAGCACCATCCTGTGTGCTCAGGGGTGCAGCTCAGGTGTTCACAGGGAGGTGACCAGATGCCTGGACTTTCTTGACATCTCATGCTGGTGTGGTTAGCACTGCCAACTTTCAGTCTGATTCAGGTGATAAGCTGCATGGTCGTCCCACGCGGAGGCCCTAACTGGCAACATGAGTGAGTGAAACAGTGTGTGAGGTTAAGGTATAGCAGGAATTGGACCCTGACAGCCTAGTCAGGAGACTAAAGCATCCGCTTTAGTCTACCTGAACTACCTGAAGCTAGCGTTGTTATGGCTGTCATTCTTAGGAGCGGGCAGAGTTTGGATCTTTGAAATAAATGTTTAAAGTGTTGGAAACTATCTTGCTTTAAAAACATGAGCAGGGCCCGGCGGTGTGGCTTAGCGGCTAAAGTCCTCGCCTTGAAAGCCCCGGGATCCCATATGGGCGCCGGTTCTAATCCCGGCAGCTCCACTTCCCATCCAGCTCCCTGCTTGTGGCCTGGGAAAGCAGTCGAGGACGGCCCAATGCATTGGGACCCTGCACCCGTGTGGGAGACCTGGAAGAGGTTCCTGGTTCCCAGCATCGGATCGGCGCGCGCCGGCCCGTTGCGGCTCACTTGGGGAGTGAATCATCGGATGGAAGATCTTCCTCTCTGTCTCTCCTCCTCTCTGTATATCTGACTTTGTAATAAAAATAAATTTAAAAAAAAAAACACATGAGCAAGCAAAGTTTGGGTAGCTCTGATTTTAAGACAACACATCAGTCCACACCCTTTGCTGTCTTGCTCCCTGTACTCTTCTGTGTGTAAAGTGTCTTTCTCTGGGTGGTGAATATATTCGATCATTGTCTAAGATGCTTAGCATCTAGTAGCAGAGTCTAGTCCAGGGAATTTAAGGCATAACCTGTAGTTGGGTAATGTTGGCCTCTCAGTTTTCCAGCAGGGCCATAGCCATTTTGTGTCTAAGTGAAATTTAGGTATCTAGGAGCATGAACGCAGTTTGGATATTAGGGAGATTAGGTCCAGTCTTGGTTGTGCATGTCTTTTTAATGAACAGTTGAAAGAGCAAGGTGGATGTAGCTGCAGGACTCAGGGTCAGGAGCCAAGGTGTCTTTACACTGGATAGCCAGTAGAGGTCGCCTGGTTGTATGTCAGGATCACCCTGGGATAGAGCCTCGGAATCTGAATTCAAAACACAACCACGGCAGGGTATTCTGTGGAGGCACCATGGGTTTAGCATTCAGAAGAAAGCTCAGCTTAGGGGGTGAAGGCGGTCTGTACAGCTCACGCTAGCCTTGGGACTAGGATTCTAAGCATTCCCTAAGCCCCACCTAGCCTGGTGGGGCCAGTGCTTCGGGAGCAAGCCAGAGAATTGGGTTTCTTTCTCTCTTACAGCTGAAGAGAGGCAGCGAGCACCAGGCGATTGTGGAGCACCTGGAGGAGTCATTTGCCATAGCTTCCTTGGTAGGCACTGGCCACCTGGCTGCCTTCTCCCTGACATCTCACCTCAATGACACCTTCCGCTTCGATTCAGAGAAACTACAGGTGGGGCAGGGTGTCTCATTAACACTCAAGACCACGGAGCCGGGAGTGACTGGCTTTCTCCTGGCTGTGGAGGGCCCAGCTGCTAAGAGGACCATGAGACAGAGCCGGAAGGACTCTGAGACAGTTGATGAGGATGAGGAAATGGATCCAGCACTCACCATGGGGTCTCTGAAAAAGCATACCCTGTCCATCGGGGACAAGGTCACCGGGACTGTCAAGGCTGTGAAGGCCACCCACGTGGTTGTGACTCTGGAGGATGGCATCATTGGCTGTATCCATGCCTCCCACATTCTGGATGATGTTCCAGTGGGCACCTCTCCGACTTCCACGCTGAAAGTTGGGAAGACAGTCACAGCCCGAGTGATTGGTGGACGAGACGTGAAGACGTTCAAGTATGGAGGCTTTGGAGGGGTGGCCTGCCGTTGAGGGGTGATGGTTATAATTGTGGAAGAAGAAAAGGGTGTGTAGGCAGATTCCAGAAAGTTGCATATAAGATAGATTCTCTGATTAGCAAAAGGCGCTTGCCAAAGAATTCTTTTTTTATGGTTAAAAACGTGTGCACTTGTGTAAGATATATGAAATACAGTGTAGTATTTCAGAGCATGAGTTTAGGGTCAAACCTGGCTTAGAATTTTGTATTGAGTGTAACTGTGCTTAAAATTACTTGACCCTGAATTTAATTCTCCTAATTTGTGAAGTGAGAGCACCAGCTACCTTGTAGGATCTTTGGAAAGACTGAAAGAACATTTAGTGCTTTTTTTTGCCTGGCTAATAACGACTGCCCACAATACATCAGTTGTTATCATAATTCACCCTCTACTGTAGACCTTAATTATAGTCATTCTAGGGGTGGACATTTAGTCTGGCAATTAAGATATCAGTTAAGATTCCTGCGTTCCATATCTTGAGTGCTTAGTGTTTGAATTTGATTCTCAACTCTGGCTTCTCACTCCATATTCCTGCTGACGTAGACCCCGGGAGGTAGCAGTGATGGCTCAAGTAGTTGGATCCCTGCCTCCCACGTGGGAGACCTGGACTGAATTTTTAGCTCCTGGCTTCCAACTTAGCTGAGCACCATTTGGAAGCATTTGGGACGTGAACCAGTGCGTAAGAGCACTCGGCTCTCACGTACTCTCGCTCTCACCCTTTCTCTCTTAGTGTCTCAGAGAAGTAACTTTTTAAAATTATAATCATCCAATTTAAATCTAGTTAACACCTTACACTGTTACAGCATAAATTCTTACTATAACAATAAAAACTTTCAAAGCCTAACCAGTAATTGCATATTAATAGCAGTAATAGTCACTTATCTCCTCAACCCTAGTTTCCTCATTTTTCTGTAAGGATGCATTTATTTACTTGGAAGGCACAGAGACAGACACAGAGAGAGATCTCCAATCTGTTGGTTTACTCCTCAGATGTCCACAGCAGCCTGCCTGAGCCAGGATGAAGCCAGGCACCAGGAGCTGCATTCATGTCTCCATGTGGCAGGGACTCAAGTACATGGGCTGTCTTAAAGTAGAAGAGCTGGGACTCAAACCAGTGCTTTAGTGTGTTATGTAGGCATTTTAACAGATTGAGGAACAGCTTAATTTGCTGCACCACATTGCTCCATTTTCCTCATTTATTGCAGAATGAGTTAGTATAAACAGCATATTAAATATTTTCAGAGTCTGGTATGATGATTCTGAAAGATTGGGGCAGCGGGTGGGGGTAATTTTACTATTGTCACAGACAAGACACATTTTGCATCACTGATGGTGTGCTGGAGGAACGGGTGATTTTATGACTATTACTGGAGAAAGAAAAGTGACTTGACTTAACTTGTTTCTGCAGGTTTCTCCCGATAAGTCATCCCAGGTTTATCCGAACGATCCCAGAATTGAGTGTTCGGCCAAGGTAAGTGGTATCTGGCAACATGGTCTTTTCTAATTAAATTTTTATTTTATTTTAAATATAGTTTACATAGTTGAGAAGGATACACATCCATGTGAATCCAAATCAGGGTGGGGAGGGTTGAGGTGTGGAGGAAGGTGGGTAGGACAAATGTTTCAGGTTTTTTTTCTTTTTCCGGTAGCATGGTTTAATGGAAACAACACTGGGTGTTAGCATTGGTTACTGATTCTGCTAGATATTAGTATTTATTTCATCTCTTTCTGTTTGGATCACTTTAATTGGCAAGCAAGGATATTTGTCCTAGAGTTCATTGAAAGAGATTTATATGAGATAAACTATGAACTGTGTCAGAGGTTGAAGGATCAGTTTTAAGGCTGATTACAGTTCTCTTTGTCAACATCTAACATTAAAAAATCTCTGCTCTCAAATGAGTTTTCTGTAACTCAGTATGGATAGGTAGCTGAGAATACGTGTTCCCTCAGTGTGACTACTGTCTGGTGACTGAGCCGAGCTGGACCTGGAGGCCATGCTCAATGGACTCCCAGAAAAGAGTGTTCCATGAGGTTCTGGGGGAGGAAAGCTAGTAAGTCCCTCCACGCAGTAGGGGATCCGGTGTGGGTTACTTTTTCAGAGCTTCCTAACCGTTTTGATCCATAGGCCTGTCTGCTTCTGCTTCGTTCATGAAAGAACCCACCTCTGAGTTAGATTTGACAGTGAGCAAAGCCGGATGAACATGACCATGAGAAAGACTCTGGCAGGGTCATTCTTGGGATCCTTCCAGGTGGTAGGTCTTGCAGTGTGTTATGGAAGGATCTCCACAGGAATTTCCCGAGGGGAGGGCTTGTCAGCATGCTGAAGGCGTCAGGTGGCAGTCTGGCACTTCCGGAAAGGCTTGTTGTGAGCAGGGAAACATTCCTTCTACACTGAGTTCCGGATGCTGATAGCACTTTGGGAGCTCCAGAGTAAGCCCTTTTAATTTCAGAAGAATGGGATTTGATTCTTCTGTGATTTCCTTGGTTTTCTAGACTTTTCAAAAAATATTCTATAAAAATTTTTTAATCATTATTTTCCATGATACAGGCTGTTTCTCAAAATATACTTTATTTGCTTGAAAGGCAGAGTGCCAGAGAAAGGGGAGAAGCAGAGAAAGGAGCTCTCCCATTCTGATTCACTCCCCAGATGACCGTGAGGCCTCGGGCAAGAGCCAAGTCCTTTATACTGGTCTCCCATGTAGATGGCAGGAGTCCAAGTTCTGGGACCGTCTCGCATTACTTTCCCAATTGCTTTAGTAGGACCTGGATTGGAAGCAGAGCAATTACAACTCAAACTAGTATTCTCATATGGGATGATAGTGTTGGAAGCAGCAGCTTAACCAACTGCACTGCAACACCACCTCTGTTTTGCAGATTTTGAGTGTGTCCCTCTCCAGATTTCATTGTAAAAGTGGGCTGTATCGTTTTAGTGGTTTTAGTCTATGGTATCTTAACCTTTGAAATGTAATGTCTTGTTTTGGGTAAACCGTTAATGAAGTTCAAGGAAGAGTAGTTGGTTCAGATTGAGAGTAGGTACCTTACGTGCATGAATGCTGCAAAGGAGGATACTGTGGACTCTGTGAACAGACACATTTCAGTCCTAAAGCTTGACCCTCATTAACTGCTGTTGTTGGTCTACCCCTAACACCTGAAAGACTGTGGTAGGAGCTTGTGTGAATGCACCAAGCCAGAAAAGGAGTAAATTTACTGAGGAGGTAGTTACCATGACAAACAGGTGGACAGACTCCATGACATCTTCTGTCTTGTCCATGCACCTGTGTGGTGGTGTTACTTGTTTTAACTTCAGTACTCTTAAGAAACATAGTATAGGGCCTGGTTCGGTAGCCTAGTGGCTAAAGTCCTTACATTGCACGTGCTAGGATCCTATATGGGCAACAGTTCTAATCCCAGCAGCCCTGCTTCCAATCCAGCTCCCTGCCTGTGCCCTGGGAAAGCAGTCGAGGACGGCCCAAAGCCTTGGAATCCTGTACCTGTCTGGGAAACCCAGAAGAGACTCCTGGCTCCTGGCTTCAGATTGGCTCCGTTCCAGCTGTTGTAGTGGCACGGCTCTGGCCATTGCAGCCACTTGGGGAGTGAGTCATTGGTTGGAAGACCTTCCTCTCTGTCTCTCCTCTCTGTATATCTGACTTTCCAATTTAAAAATAAATAAATAGGGGCCAGCACAATAGCATAGTGTTTAAAGTCCTTGCTTTGCATGCACCAGGATCCCATATGGGCGCCAGTTCTAATCCCGGCGGCCCTGCTTTCCATCCAGCTCCCTGCCTGTGGCCTGGGAAAGCAGTTGAGGACGGCCCAAAGCCTTGGGACCCTGCACCCTTGTCGGAGACCCAGAAGAGCTCCTGGCTCCTAGCTTCAGATTGGCTCAGCTCCAGCCATAGTGGTCACTTGGGGAGTGAAACATTGGACAGAAGATCTTCCTCTCTGTCTCTCCTCCCCTCTATAAATCCGCCTGTCCAATAAAAATAAATCTTTAAGAAAAAAAAAAAAAAAACAGAAGAAACATAGTATAAACATAGTAGTGTTTCTCTAATGGGTGATGAAAAACATTTGATTGGTGATATAGATACACAAAAAACCATTTTCATGGTTTTTAAATATTACATGAATGATGCACTGTTCTTAATATTTTACAACTTGCTTTTTTTTTCATTCAAGATTTAGTTTTTAAGATCTGCCCATTTTTTGAATGTTAACATATATAGTTAAAATAGTTTTCCATGTGGTGAATGTGCCAAGCCGTATATATTCTTGGACCGTATGAGAGCATAGTTCATAGAACTATGAAAAGTTAATAGAAAGTGGAGTTTAGAAGGTGTAGGTGTTAAGACACTGCTTGGGATCCCCCATCCCACACAGTGCCTAGGCTTGAGTCCTGTTTTCAGTCTAGCTTTCTGCTGTCGGATCCATGTGAGGCAGCAGAGGGCGGCCCAGACACACACAGCAGAACCAGATTGGGCTCCGGGCTCCTGGCCTTGGCCAGCCGCAGATGTAGCAGGCAGTTGGGGATTGAGTCAGTAGATCAAAGATGTGCATCTATCTGCCTCTCCTGACATTCAAATAAAATTAAAATTTTAGAAGAAATTGGAACAAAAGATTATTTTGACCGATGTATAGTTTTTTTCATAATCTGCATTTCCCGTGAAGTTTTGAAGATCCCTTCTTATATGTTCCAAAATATTTGGAGTTGTTTGAAAACTTTCCTTTTATAAATAATACCACCGTCACCAACTTTGAATGCTCCTTTGTGTGCACGTGTGAGGCTTTCTTGTGGGGTTACAGTCATAGGATACATGCACTTTCAGCCATGCTACTGTAGGAAGGTTCCTGTTTTCTACATTCAGCAGCCCTTGCTATTATATTTGAAGTTTTCCCAGAATTACTTGTACCATTTTATTGATCTGTTTTAGAAATAAATTTGAATTCATAAACAAGAGTAGTAGCAGTTCTGTCATTTGCTTTGAAGTAATTATCATCTGAGAACTTTCACATTCATGTCCCTTGCTGTTTTTCTGAGAACATAAAGAGAATCAAGAAAATGATGAAGGCAGGATTAGCAGAGGGGACAGAGCCCTGGATTTTTCAGTCAGAAGTCCTAATCTCAACTTTCGGTTTAGAAGCATAAAATGGATTTACTATTATCTACCCTGCTTATTTCTTTTTTTTTTTTAAAGATTTATTTTATTTTCATTACAAAGTCAGATATACTGAGAGGAAGAGAGATAGAGAGGAAGTGGAGCTGCCGGGATTAGAACCAGCGGCCATATGGGATCAAGGCGAGGACCTTAGCCGCTAGGCCACGCCGCCGAGCCCTACCCTGCTTATTTCATAGGAGGTTGTTGTCAGATTCAGTGAGTTTGTGAAGGTAGTTCTGCAATAGCTAAAACCTGAAAAAGTAAGGGAATTTTGTTTATCAGTATTATTGTATGCTGCCTACATCGTTACATCTTGTTCATACCATGTGAGTTAAATGGAAAGAAGAGAGCCTTGTGGTCGGTATTGCGAACACTTCCTTAGAAGGGAAGCAGGACCGTGGAGTGGGGGATGAGAGGGAGAGTTTTCTAGTCATTCCTTGGCCACCTGAGGGAGGTCGTTTCAAGCTTAGATGGCTTATCCAGAGATCCATTTACCTCTTCCTTGCTTTTCTGCCAACAGCGAGCTGGCAAAGGATGGCCACACTGCTCTTAACACTTACTCTGATAGCCCTGTGGAGAAAATCAAACAGTACCAGGCCGGGCAAACTGTGACTTGCTTCTTAAAGAAGGTGAGTAGTTGCTGCCCTGCAAGGTGATGCCATCCTTCTGTCAGAAGAAAGGGGCTGAAACTGGAGGCAGAGGCCATTCGAGCCGTGTCTGTGCCTGTGCTGGGCTGTGAGTGACCGCTCATGATGTCTGCCTCTGGAGACTTCTGATCTGTTCGGGAAGCTAGGCCATGCCTTATGAACCAGTTAGCAGTAGCTCATCATTCTGCTTGTTTAAAGATCAACTATAAGATGGAAAGAAAAACAGATCACAGAGAAAGATTTAAAATAAATGTTGTACTAGACTTTAAGGTTTCTTGCCTTCTGTGAAATTCAGCTGTAGTGCAAGGCCAATTGAAATTGGGTATCGGCTGATGTGTTCCCTAAGTGGAAGGTAGCTGTAAAGAAGAGATCAGTGTAACCCGTATCTCCTGGAACATGTCAGAGAAGAGGTTGACTCTTCATTGTTGCAGGATCCCTCATGCAGATGCTTGATCCTATTGGCTACCTGTGGCGGTTGACATTCACAAACCCACTATGCTGGGGAGTGGTGGATCAGGTACTTCCTGATCTGACTTCACATGTCTTGCACACTAGTCCCTCTGCGAACCTCACCTATCCTTTCCACTCCAGTCTTCATTCATGCTGCTTTCTACTCCTGGCGTGTGTCCGTCCCCGTCCCCCCCCCCCCCCGCCCCGCCCCCGTCCCTCTTGCGCAATTGCCCTTGGAGGTTCAGTGCAGATCACCCTCCCTGACTACCCAGTCTCCTCTGTACTCAGCAGGGTGTTGGCCTTTCTACTATTGCCTGCTGTTCTGGTTATTTGCATGCCATTTGCAAACTACTTGGCAGCTGTTGATCTTCTTGCCTTGACCTGGCTTTTATTTGTCCTTGTGTCTGGTGATTGCTTGATGACGATTTTGTTGAATTGACTTGAAAGTTGGGGTAAAGTTGACTTGAAAGTTGGTAGTGTAGCAGATTAAGCCACCACCTGTACAACTGGGATCCCATGTGAACACCCCAATATGAGTAGCTGCTTCAGTTCCCCGCTGCTGTGCCTGGGAAAACAACAGAATATGGCCCATGTGAGAGGCCTGAATGGAGTTCTAGGCTTCTGTCTTCAGCCTGGTCCAGCCCTGGCCGTTGTGGCCATTTGGGGGTGGCCTAGAAGGTGAAAGATTGATTCATTCTCTCTCTCTCTCTCTCTCCCTCTCTCTCTCTCTCTCACTGTGAACCTTTCCGCCTCTCTCTGCCTTCTGTTATTTTACCTTTCAAATAAATTAACTTTCTTGTGAGGGCAGAACACTGTAAATAGTGAAGAGTCGCAATCTAGACTGACTTACAGTTGGACCCTGAGGTGTTTAGTGATTTCTGGGCATGGCTGAGCTTGGAGTTGGGAAGAGAGGTCGGGGGCTGGTCCCTGAGCTTGAGGACATCTCACAGGTCTTCTCCGCCTCCTCCACAGCTGAGATGTAAGGAGGGATTGTGTTCTCTCTGGATGAGTGAGTGAGGCCTGTGAGGAGTGAAGGTTGGGCAGCTGTAGTGGTCGGGGAGGGACTAGGTTTTCCTGTCCCTTGGGAAAGTGATTTTAGGAGAGACCATTTCAGTGGATGGAAAAGAAAAGATGCTTATATCTGCCCTATCCCATCTCCCTTTTTGACCTGTGCAGTACAACATGGTTAAGAAATGGCTTGAAGTGGAGATTGCACCAGACATCCGGGGGAGAATCCCCTTGTTGCTCACCTCTCTCAGCTTCAAGGTCAGTGTGGTGCCCTGAACTCAGCTCCCCGTCTGCAAGTATGTGCTCACAGTGGACACAGTGAACCCCACACTTGCTAAAAGATGGGCTGTGGGGGATGTTTGCTTGTCTTTGACAAATGACGAACTTTCCTTCAAGCATCATGGGAGTATTTTTGTCCTTGCAGGTTCTGAAACGTCCAGACAAGAAGTTCCAGGTTGGCCAAGCCCTGAAGGCCACCGTGGTTGGTCCAGATTCCTCCAAGGCCTTCTTGTGCCTCTCACTCATAGGTATGGGGCTGAAACGGTGCCTGGCCTGGGAAGGGATCTTGCAGTCTTACCCCAGTGAAAGGATGCCGTCAGTAGGGGATCCTCAGCCCAGTGCTGCCTTCTAGAAAGTTTGCTTTCTGGCTGGTGGTACTCTGCAACTGTCCAGGTCTCTTATTTATACTCAGTTTTCTCAAATTCCTCAGAAAAGATTGTCACCACTTGGCCTTGTAATTCTTGACTACATAGTGTGGTGAACTTGGTATTTATGATGGTTCTAGCTTGCTCAGTCTGTCCACCCCCAAGGCTGGGCAGCCTCCGCATTCCCCAGCACGTAGTGGATTTCAACTTCTTTGCTCATTTCCTTTTTGCTGAATCACATTCATTCTCCCACCAGGTCCTCACAAGCTTGAGGAAGGGGCAGTGGCTATGGGCCGAGTGGTGAAGGTGACTCCCAACAAGGGCCTGATTGTCTCCTTCCCCTTTGGGAGGAAGGGACGAGTCAGTATGTTTCATGTGAGTGACTCCTACTCTGAGACCCCCCTACAGGACTTCAACCCCCGGAAGGTGGTCAGGTGAGCCCTTCCTCTTGTTACCTGTTTATTCTTTAATGCATGATTTTGTACCAGAAAAAAATAGGCATGGGAAATGTAGGACAGACATTTGTCTTTTTTAATTGGTTTCTTATTTTTATTTTTATTTTTGAGAGGTAAAGAAATGGAGACATCACATGCCTATTGGTTCACTCCCCAAATTCCCTCAATGGCCCCCAGGAGCCGGCAACTCAATCCAGATCTCCCGTGTGGTTGGCAGAGATTGTTACTTGAGCCATTACCCTGTCACCCAGGGTTTGCATTAGCAGAAAACAAGAGTGAAGAGCTAGAGCCAAGTATTAAAGCTGGGATAGTCCAAAGCCTTGGGATCCTATACCTGCGTGGGCGACCCCAGGGAGGCTCCAGATTGGCCCAGTTCTGGCCATTGCAGCCATAAATCTGCCTTTTCAATCATAAATAAATAAATCTTTAAAAGTCTGTTCTACCTCTCAGGTTCTATACTTTCTAATGATGACTTTGGATTACTAATTGCCATTTTAGATTCAGTAAGTTTGAGGACCCAGTCAAAGAGCAGCCCGTGCTTCCTCAGCTTGAAATTTGCTCTGCTCCAACCTCACTGGTCCTCCTCTGCTGTGTTCATGGCCGTACCCGCCTCATCACGTGGCCATGGACCTGAGATCAGGCTCTCACAGGACTTAGCAGGGTCTGCTCTTGTTAGTTGATCACAGATGCTCCTTGACCTCCTCCTAACATGCTCATTTTAGTCGAGAATGCATTTAATCCATTTAATCCATACATAGCTTAGCAATAGCATATTACAAATTATTAATTATTTGGCCTCATGACTATATTGCTGGCTAGGAGAAAGAGAATGCTGTATCACGTGTCGCTAGCCCAGACAAGTTCAAATTCAAAGCAGGATTTCTATTGAATTTGTACGACTTTCACAACATTGTTAGTGAAACCATCATAAACTGGGGGCTGTGTGTTCACACCTTATGACTATGAGCTTGCCAGGTAGGCTGGCTTGTCTCCTCTATCTTCCAGTACATTTTTTAGATAAGAATGGGTAATATTATTATTGTTTTTTAAGATTCATTTCTATTTATTTGAAATGCACAGTAATAGTGAAAGAAAGACAGGTCTTCTACCAGCTGATTCACTCAAAGGGCATCAAGACCGAAGCTAGCAGCCAGGAACTACATCCTGGTGTCCCATGAGGCTCACAGGGGTCCAAGCACCGGGCTGTTCATTTGCTGCTTTCCCAGGTACATGAGCAGGGAGCTGGATTGCGAGCAGAGCATAATGCATCCCAGCACTCTAATATTTTACTATAGGAGACTGATGTCACAGTTGGCCAATTTAACCCATCGCCAGCCCCAGGGTAGTGTTACTGTTACCTGCCAGATGAGTTGAATGGGTGACACAGTTGATCTGGAGTCCTTAGCAGGTTTCCACAGAATGAGGAAACAACAGTCAGGTGTCGGGTATCTTGGCTGTGCAGAGAGGGAGCTGAGGCCCCTTGCAGTCCCCAGAGATGCTGACATTTGAGTCTTTCCTTCTCTTGCTGTTATTCTAGATGTTACATCCTGTCTGCTGAGAAGCCGGTGCTGGCTTTATCACTGCGGTTGTCCAGGTGGGTTTCTTTTGGTTTTTTTGTTTTTTCTTTATTGTCCAGGTGGGTTTCTGTGTCACTGGGATAAGATGATGGTGAGAGCTAAGGGGAGGCCATCTGTAGCCTGTGTTTATATCACTTTATAATCTCAGCCACTTAAACCCTGGACCACTTTGGTCCAGAAACATTGGGGACATTCAGATTGCTAGAATTCTCTGTGCTCAGTTCTTGTTGGCCAGGAAAGGGTTAAGAAGTCTCACTTTGGGTGTCCTAAATTGCCAGGTGTAGGGGTATGATTTAGCCACAGGGCTGCATAGTAGTAGAGGCAGGCAAGTCATGGAGGGTGACGTGAGGTCAGCTTGCTCAGTGGGTAGACCTGGTGTTTTTAATTGAGAGTGTAGGTTTGTCCCTCTGAACTGGTCATTCTCTCCCTGGTCTGCATAACCAGTTCACAGAAGGAAGTCAGGAGAGAGAAACGTTGGGCTCTGTGGTTTATGCCCTACTGATAGAGCAAGGGTTGTAGTCTTCCATGCAAAGTGTTATTATTGCAGGCGTACCAGATGTGAGGGTGGGAAGGTGTATGTATGTGACCCTTTTATTCCTTTAGAACAAACCCAGAGACAAAAAGCAAAGTAGAAGATCCAGAGATTGACTCCATCCGGGATGTTAGAGAAGGGCAGCTCCTGAGGGGCTACGTGAGGTCGGTCCAGGCCAGCGGCGTGTTCCTGGGGTGAGTGAAGCAGGCCTCATCTGAGCCTTTCTTTGTTCCTGCCTTGGGTCAGCTGCTATGACGGGAACATGAATGAAGGAGGACTTAAGAGTCTCTGCAAGTTTTAAAATTTTTTTCATACTTCAAGAGGCTTGCTTTCCTCCCTGCCCTCATCTTTCTCTTCTTCGTAGGCTTAGGGTGCACTGCAAGCCTCCAGCGTAGATGGATCAGTCACTCAGGCTGTCCTGTTCCCTCCCAGGGTCTATGTTCACAGGAAGCCAGAGCCCCGTATCAAATTCAGGTGCTCTGATATGGGACTTGGGCTTCTGAACTGATGTTTTACTTACAAGGCCAAACGCCCACCCCTGAGTCATTATTTCTTATTTGGTGTTTTGGCAATAAAGAACAAGGTATGCCCGTTTCCATTCTGAATAAAATCAGCTTTTGTGATGTAGTGCCAGGTCACAATTTGCAAAGCTTCCGTGACATTATATCATGTTTGCAGTCACCAGATGTGATAGCCTTCTCTGCACCTGGGGTCTTGTTCTCTCCCTTCTAGCACTGTGTAAGTTCCACGCAACAGTGCTGGGAGGCGATGGGAACTGCCTCCCCAGTCCTGTCTTGGTGATGCTTCGCCATCATTTTTAGAAAGCAGAGCCTACTTTATCCTGCCAGGTGCCAGGACCGCTATCCGTCATAGACATGGTCACAGTCTGGATCCCCAGGCTGGCATTCTGCTGCTGACCACCCTGAGACTCCGTCTTTCTCCTTTCAGCCTGGGGCCCTCCGTTATGGGTTTTGCTGACTACCCACATGTGTCCCAGTATGAGCCATCTGAGAAAGACCTTTATGACAAATACCTCGCTGAAGGGAAGCTGCTCACTGCCAAGGTCCTAAGGTAGGTTCTCACTGCCCAACCCCAATTTATGACACCAAGCAAACTCCATTCTCTGGGAAGCCTTCAAGGAGATTTCAAGGTAGACTTTAAGCACATATTCAGACTTTAAGTCATATTCAGGTGAATAGGAGGCCTTGGAAGCCTTCCACTTCTGTCCCTGCCAACAGAGGCAGTGCTTGTCTCTGCATAGGGCAGTGCTACTGAAGATGGAACTGTGGCCACTGCAGCTGCCCCTATTTTTCTCTGCCAAATGTGTCAAAAGGTATACACTGTTCCTAAGAGTACTGGGGCTAGGGGCTGATGAGATGGCTTCAATTGGCTAAATCCCCATCTTACAAGTGCCAGGATTCTAATATGGGTGCCAGTTCATGTCCTGGCTTCCCACTTAGCTCCCTGCTTATGGCTTGGGAAAACAGCAGAGAATGGCCCAAAGCCTTGGGACCCTGCTCCAATGTGGGAGATCCAGAAGAGGATTCTGGTTCCTGGCTTCAGATTGGCTCGGTTCCAGCTGTTGTAGCCACTTGGAGAGTGAACCAGCAGTTGGAATCTCTTTCTGTTTCACCTTCTCTGTAAAACTGATCTGCCTTTCCAGTAAAGTGCTAAGTGGGTTCCCAAGGCAGGTTGGTGATAGGGTAAGGGGTTTGAAACCTTGTTGTGATTGGAGAGAAAAGACCTGACTGCTTATGGTGCCCTTGGAATAAAGAACAATTGACAGAGGACTAAAGCCAGGAGCCAGGAATTCCATCTTGGTCTTCCACATGGGTGGTGGGAACCCAAGGACTTGAGTCTGAGTCTGCTTTCCTAGGAACCTTATCAGCAGGTTGAACTGATGCGAGGAGCATCCAGGACTCAAACCAGCACTCTGATGTTGGATGTCAGTGTTGCAAGCAGTTGCTCAGCCTGCTGATGCGCAGCGCCAGCCCCCTCTGCGCCTTCATGGTGTCTTGGCTTTGCACCCTTTCCCTGCTCTAGGCTGAACTACCAGCAGGACCTGGTTGAGCTGTCGTTCCTCCCGGGGGACACGGGGAAACCCGACATTTTCCCTGCCTCCCTGGAGCTGCCGCTGCTGAAGCAAGGGAAGAGGAGAAAAGCCGAGGAAAAATGCCAGAAAAGAGAAGGGAAGGAGCAGAAGAATCAGACAACGAAACAGAAGGATTTACAGGGGCAGCAGGAGGCACAGCTGCCCAGCAAGGAGCCGGGAGAGCTCCCACGGCCTCCGGGGAAGGGGCAGGGCAAGCGGGAGCGCCGGGAGTCGGGCAATGAGCAGGTGCGTGCCCCAGGAGTTCTGTGGCTCACCTCCCTGAGAAGGGAGCATTTGAGAAGCCAGCCTGGTGACAGCCTGACGTGCTCGTGCAGGCTCAGGCTACCAGAATGTGCCTTTGCCCTCTGTCATCTTAGGAACAAGGCAACAAGAAGCCTAAGAAGGCCGGCCCGTCAGAGGAGAGTGACAGTGGTGTGGAAGTGTATTACCGGGAAGGAGAGGAGGAACTGGAGGAGGCGGACGTGCTGCCTAAGGTGAGCTCCAGCGCTAAGTGCTCTGGGTGAGGGTTGACGCTGCGAGCCAGGCTGTCCTGGGGCCTGTCCCGGATTATCTCACATCAGCTCTGGAAAGGGGATGGGAGGAGTGTTGTTAGTTTGCTCAGTTATTTGTCTGCTCCTTAGGCTCAAGGCTGGAGATAACCAGAGTATGAATTACAGATTAAGTACAACTGAATGAAATGGGCAAGATGGGCAGAGGCAGAGAAGACCAAACCAATTTTTTTTTTTTTGTCATTTATTTTTATTGGAAAGGCAGATTTTTTTTAGAGGAAAGACAGAAAGAACTTCCATTTACTGGTTCACTCCTCAAGTGGCTGCTATGATGGGACCTCAACTGATCTGAAGCCAGGAGATTCTTCCAGGTCTCCCACGTTGGTGCAGGGTCCCAAAGCTTTGGGCAGTCCTCCACTGTTCTCAGGCCACAAGCAGGGAGCTGTATGGGAAGTGGAGCAGCTGGGACACAAACCGATGCCCATATGGGATCCCAGCACTTGAAGGTGGAAGATTAGCCAGTTGAGCCATTTGCACTGGACCCCCAAGCCAATCTTAGCCTTCCTTCTGTTCCTCCTCCTGCTCCTTGAAACAAAAGTGATCCTGCTTGAGCTGAGTGGACTGGTGTGGGAGGCTTCAGCCCATGCAGCAAGCTGCTGGTGTCTTACATGAACGTGTACATAGCTGTTAAAGATCGGTGGCACTTGGGACACCCACATCCCTTATCCTAGTGCCTGGCTTTATGTCCCCACTCTACTTCCTGGTCTGGCTTCCTGCAAATAACACGCACCCTGGAAAGCAGCAGGCAATGGCTTAAGTCGTGGGATCCCTGCCACTCATGTGGAAAACGAAGATAAGAGTTCCTGTCGCCTGGCTGTGATCTGCCCAAGCCCTGGCTATTGCAGGAGTTTGGAGAGTGAGCCAGCAGACAGAATTCTGCCACTCTGTCTTTCACATAAAAATAAATTTAATGTATTACCTGGATGAATTTATTGACAAAGAAAACGTGCGTGTCGTTCCTATGAACTGTCCCCCGTGGGCTGGTCCTTGCCTGTCCTGGGAGGAGAAAGGGTCTCTTCAGGGTGTGCAGGGCTGAGGATCAGGGTGCTGCCTGGGCCAGGTGCACTCCTCCAACTTCTGTGATTCCCCAGAAGCCGACCAGGCCCGCAGAAGCGCCCCGGCTACGGCTGTCGTCAGGCTTTGCGTGGAATGTGGGGCTCGACTCTCTGACCCCGGCCTTGCCGCCTCAAGGAGACAGTTCCGACAGTGAAGAAGACGAGAAGCCACGCCCCACAACGGTACTGTCTGGTTCAGGGCCTTGTGCTGCCCTTTCTTCAGGGATCCCTGTGGTACTGGTCTCTGGTGCTCAGTCCTTGCCTTGCTCTCTCCCTGGGGTTGGTTGGGAGTTGGGGCTGTGATCAGGCCCAGGCCAAGGAGGATTTACAGAGACCTTGGGCTGCTCTGCGCTAGGCTTTCACCGCAGGCCTCGCCTGGCATTTGAGAAGCAGATTACTCATGCATTTCTCCATTCCCTGGCAGAAAAAGAGCAAGAAGGAGAGGGAACTGGAGAAACAGAAGGCTGAGAAGGAGCTGTCGCGTATTGAAGAGGCGCTGATGGATCCTGGGCGGCAGCCAGAGTCGGCAGATGAGTTTGACCGCCTCGTGCTGAGCTCCCCCAACAGCTCCATCCTGTGGCTGCAGTACATGGCTTTCCACCTGCAGGCCACAGAGATCGAGAAGGCCCGGGCCGTCGCAGAGAGGGCCCTCAAAACCATCTCCTTCAGGTCTGAACAGCACCTCTCCTGCCTCCAGGGAGGGGAGGGGCCTGCCTATGGGAAGCACTTGTCCTCCAAGTTCTGGGCTTGCCAGGTGTGCCGCCACGTCACTTCCTCCTAGACAAGCCAGCAGCCATCAGAGGGCTGTTAGCAGCGGCCCGAGGATTCCCAGATGTCTCTCATGGGAGTGGCTGTGTGGGAAACAGATTGGCTTGTTTCTATTCTAAGCCCCCATTCCCTGAAGTAGCTAAGCTTGAACTCTTAAATAAGGCACCCGGTTTGGGGCAAAAGTAAAGTAGAACAGTCGGCTCTGTGCGTACCTTGCTGGAGACAGAGGGCACCCACTTCCCAGGTGCAGCAGTGGCCGCTTGCAGGCCAGTGTCCTGCTCTTGAGACAGAGGGAGACTCAGACCTAAGATTGTGCTCCTTCCTGCCCAGGAGTGGAGTCTGAAGCCAAGGGAGCCTCACTTGGACGGTGTGGGGCAAGGGCTCCTGATGCCTCCCTCATGTGCTGCAGTGGGGACGTAAGCCAGGGCTCCAAGGGCTGAGGCTGTGGAGCTCACATAATGCCCCCAGTCCCTCCATCTGCAGGGAGGAACAAGAGAAGCTGAACGTGTGGGTGGCGCTGCTGAACCTGGAGAACATGTATGGCTCCCGGGAGTCCCTGGACAAGGTCTTCGAGCGGGCGCTGCAGTACAACGAGCCGCTCAAGGTCTTCCTCCACCTGGCTGATATCTACACCAAGTCAGAGAAATTCCAGGTAGGAACCTGGGCCCCATGGCTTATTCAGCTTCAAAGTGAAAGAAGTCATCTCCCCACCTCCACTTAGCACTGGAGGGACACTGAGGAAATGAAAAGCCAATGGGTCCTGGGGTATGTGCCTCAGGCTGGTGGGAAGGTGACTTCCCAGCCCAAGGCCCCATCTCTTCTGCTGCCTCTCTCCCTGCTATGTAGTCCAGGTCCTCCTGGGCACGCTGAACTCACTGCTGTCTCCAGAACTCGGCTGGATGGCGATCTGACATCAGTGAAGCCCAGGCTGGCTTCTCACACATGTGGCTACCTGTCTCACTGTCCCCTCTCGGTTCCCTGCTCTCCTCAGCCTATGCTGGCTTTTCCCACAGGAAGCTACTGAGCTATACAACCGCATGCTGAAGCGTTTCCGGCAGGAGAAGGCCGTCTGGATCAAGTATGGTGCCTTCCTCTTGCGGAGGAGCCAGGCTGGGGCAAGCCACCGCGCACTGCAGCGGGCCCTCGAGTGCTTGCCTTCCAAGGATCGTGAGTGTGAACACCATGGGGTGTGAGTCAGCATCAGGTCTGGGTTAGGGAAACCCGTGGAGGTCCCAGCTGTCTGTTGATGTGCCCATGGATGGGACAAGACGGGCTGCGTTTTACATGCCAAATTCCAGGAGATGCAAGAATAGTATGGAATTAGCGCTGTTCTCCTTGTCCCGGGACCCCTTCCTTCTCCTCTGGGCCACAGGTCTCTGCAGTGCCCATCCATATATTTGATCCTAAACCCATTCCACTGGCCTTTGGGGGTTTTGTCCCACTTGTCATAACCTGGGTCTGGGACCCAAGAGCAGGAGGTCAGTCTCACCGTACCCCTGCAGCACTTCTGCCATGGCGAGGGTGCTGTCTCCTCCTGTGTCTGAGCTGTCCTCTCTCCACAGATGTGGATGTGATTGTCAAGTTTGCCCAGCTGGAGTTCCAGCTGGGGGACGCAGAGCGGGCCAAAGCCATGTTTGAGAACACGCTGAGCACCTACCCCAAGCGTACGGACGTCTGGTCGGTCTACATCGACATGACCATCAAGCACAGCAGCCAGAAGGAAGTCCGGTAAGAGGGGTGGACAGACCAAAGCTGAGTTCCCAGGATGGGCTGAAGGTCTTGGCCATGTTCACGTGTTCCGGACTCAGTCCTCTTAACTCAGTCTAGCAGAACAGCTCCCACCTAATACTCAGGTCCAGTGGCATTCACATCTCCAGGAAGCCTCAGGTGTCTGTAGATCCATTGCAGTGGCGAGCCCAGCCTGGGAGTCAGGAGGCAATGGCTTTCCCTCATAATGAACCTTGTGCCTGCCTCCCACTGTAGGAAGCTCACATGGCCATAGTCTCAACTTTTGTTCCTCAGAAGCCCCACATAGCAGGGAGAGTTAAATCACTAAGCCCTTCAGTGACTTTTTTTTTCTTTTTTTTGAAAGGCAGAATAATAGGGAGACAGACAATGAGAATCTTCTACCTTCTGGTTCACTCCTCAAATCCCCACAACAACCAGGACTGGACCAGATTAAAGCCTGGAGTTTCAGCTCCATCTGAGTCTCCCACATGGGTAGCAGGGACCCAAGTACTCAAGCCGCTGTCCGCCACCTCCCAGGCACAGGAGCGGGGAGCTGGATCATACTAACTAGTACTCCACTTTGGTTGCTGATGTTCTAAGCCCCCACCTCACCTGCTGTGTCCCAATGCTTATCCTGTCTCAGTGAGTTGTAAGCTGAGCTTTTCTCACTGACTCATACCCCAGCAGGCTGATCCTGATTCCAAGTGAGACTTTGGGTAGATGAGGGTGGTGGTGTCTTCCACCCCCGACCCTGGGACATCCTAGGAGCTCAACTAGTGATGAGCACACAGTGGGAGAGCTGGCTAGTGGGGGAGGTGCTCCTGAGGTGGAGGGAACATGGGAGAGCTGGCTGGAGCCCTGCTGCTGGGCCCACAGTTGGTCACTGCCCTGTTCTTCCCCACAGGGACATCTTCGAGCGTGTTATTCATCTGAGTCTGGCCCCCAAGAGGATGAAATTCTTCTTCAAACGCTACCTGGACTATGAGAAGCAACACGGCACAGAGAAGGATGTTCAAGCAGTTAAGGCCAAGGCCCTGGAATATGTGGAGGCCAGGAGCTCGGTAATGGAGGACTAGCAGCAGGTGGCTCCACTGGACATGGACATGGACATGGGCAGCCTTGGGCCTGCCCAGCCTGCCTCAAATGCCACACTCCAGCAGAGCTCTGCAGCTTGAGGACCTGGATTAATCGCTGCTTTTTCTGCAGCAACGTTGGCGTCATCCTGTCAGGATGGAAAAGATTTGTAGTTTTTGAATTCCTCAGTGCTTGTTTTCCTTTAAGTACCACAGTGTGTGTCATCTTTCTCGTGAGGCTGCTCTGTTGCTGCAGGCAGCAGGCCCTTGGGCTCCCAGCAAAGTCCCATGTCCCTCGTTCAAGGACGTTCCCTGGGGAGATTAAGACAGAGCTGGGGGACCTTGTGGTTGGGATTCCACTGGTATGGCCCAGGGAGCGGCCTTCCCTTTAGTCTTGGTCTCTGGGCATTGCTTTGCTGAGCCAGTACCTTCTGCCCTCATGAGGCTGAGCTGGGACAAGAGAACAAAGGCGGACTATGGAAGGGAAGACCAGGGAATGAGGGCTTCTGATGAAAGTCTCAGATACCGGTGTAAGCACCTAATGGTGTTTCATCTGCGCCCTCCCCCATCCCTCTGGTCAGATGACCTAACCTTTCCAAATCTGGCATATTCCAGAACTCTCAGAGGTTTGCACAGGCCAGCTGGTTGTTGAAGCCATTTCTTTTTTTGGCAGTCTAAAGAGACTTAAGTTCTCTCTGTCACGGTCTTACAGGTCAGAGAAAGTGATTAAGTCATGCTAGGAGCAGGACAGGATGAGGAAGAGCACCTCTTAGAATCACAAAGGGCAGAGGGGTTCGGCTGGGGTAGGAGAGAGGCAGGGCAGTCTGGCTCTTAGTCACGAGCACCTTCTGTCCTGTTAAGAGCAGCCCCTGAGGACTCAGAATTTCACGCTGGGCTTCCCTCTAGAAAGGCCAGGCACCTTCTGCTCCTCAGATCACTGAATCCAGCTGCCGAAAGGCTGTATCAGCCCAGGGTCTCCCTGCATGGGGCACTTGTTGTTCTCAGCACCACTGCCCCTCCTGTGGTCCACGGTGATCTAGTGTCCTTCCCTCCCACAGGACACAGGGTTTGGGGCCATCCCCTGACCAAGGTGACGTGACCCTTCAGTCACAGAGATACCAGATGAACCCTTTATCATAAGAAAAGCTTTATCAAAAACTCAAAGATAAAAATAAGACCAGAGGGTGCCCTGGAGGTCAGCTTCCCAGGGTACATTTGTGAGCCCAGTGTCCTCCCTCATGCAATAAGAAGTTACCCATGCTGCTCTCTACAGGTCCCTGCAGGTGGAACTGTCTGTCCTGGGCTCTGCTGGCTGAGGCTTCCCAGCTTGAAGTCAGCCAGTCAGAACTTGTACTTAATTCAGGAGCAGCTCCGGGAGTCAGCCATACCGCAGACCAGGTGTGATGGTGGCAACAGAAGGGGTTTCCACGGGTCTCTGCTTCCCATCGGAGCTGATCCCATTGCCTGCTGGATGCCCCCGCACCCCAGGGCACCTCATAGCCCTTGCCCCTGGCCTGCTTGCTTTTCTGATGCCAGTGGGAGCAGACAGTAGGGTTCTGTTTGGGGCGAAGTAAGGGAGCAGGCCCTTAGGAGGCCAGCAGTGCCATCTCCATGTTGTCAGGGGCTGTGCCATTGCCTGCCAGGCCCTGGGCCCACTTGTGCAGGCGGCTGTAGAGTGGGAGGCCTTGGTTCTCACGGTATAGGTAGACACCAGTGATGGCATTCCATTGTGGCCGTGGCTGGGTGCCTTGCACAGGGAACTTGGCAACCAGCTCCTCATCATCCTTGTTGAGCGCCACGAAGCCAAAGAAGCGGCGCACGTTGTTGGCGGCAAGCACCCGTGAGTGCACCTCGGCTGTGCGCTGGAAGAGCTGGTCCTCGCTGGAGCGGTACTGCGCCCAGTAGGCCTCCTGGCGGTAGCTGAGCGGTGAGCAGTAGTGCTTGAGGCACTTGGTCAGGAATACCAGGACAGCCACCACGCCTATGAGCAGCCACCCAAAGAGCTGGCAAAGAACAGGCAGTTTTAAGGATGGGCAAGCAGCTTCCGCGTCCACCTGTGAGGCAGCCCCTTTGGGCTGGGCTGCCCCCACACTCCCCTTACCCACCTTGTGGTACACCCCCTGCTCTGAGACTGCCCCCTTGCAGTTTTGCTGCCACTCTTCTTCAATCCCAAAGATAGCTCGTCTCCTGCCACCACCTCACCCCAACCACCAGGCTTGACTGGGATGCCACCTCCAGGAAACCGTCCGAGACCCTTCCTTGGACTGCTCCTGGTCTGCTTCCTCTTACACGATTGCAGTTGGTTTCAGTGAGGTTGGTCAAGGTCAACTTGTGTTTTCTGCTTGCTCCCATCTGGGGTTTGTGGGTATCTAGTCATCAGTTTTTTTTCTTTGCCCATCTGTGTCCTTTCTCACTGATTTTTGACCCATATTCCTCTGCTTACTTTAAAAAAAATGTAATTAATTTACATAAAGAGGCCAAATTTCACATATATTGGCAATATGGACTTAGAAGCTTACTGATGCTTCTACCCTATCCTCCTGGTCCCATTTCCCTATTTTTTTTTTTTTAAGATTTTTTTTTTTTTTATTGAAAAGTCAGATTTACAGAGAAAAGGAGAAAGATCTTCCATCTGCTGGTTCACTCTCCAAGTAGCCACAATGACCAGGGCTAAGCTGATCCAAAGCCAGGAGCTTTTTCTGGGTCTCCTGCATGGGTGCAGGGCCCCAAGGCTTTGGGCCATCCTCTACTGCTTTCCCAGACCAGAAGCAGGAAGTTGGAAGGGAAGTAAGTGGAACAGCCAGGATACCAACTAGCACCCATACGGGATCCATGCAAAGCAAGGATTTAGCCACAAGGCTACCTCACCAGGCCCCCATTTCCCTAATTTTTAAAGATGTATTGAAAGGCAGAACAACAACAGATAGATATTCCATCTACCGCTTCACTCCCCAATAGCCAGATCTAGGCCCTAAAACCAGGAGCCAAGCTCCGCATTCTGCTCTCCATGTGGATGGCAGAGGCCAAAGTATTTCACCTGCTGCTGCCAGATGAGGAGCATTAGCAGGAATGCTGGATTGGAAGCAGAGCAGCAGGGACTTGAGAATGCTCCCATCGGGGACGTTTTTTTTTTTTTTGGCAAGCAGCGTCTTAACCCACTGTGCCACAACACTGGCCATTATTTAGGTTTCATGAGCATGCTTGGGAAACCTTTAGAAAATTCTTGATCTCCTGGCCCTCTCTGCCACTGCTCCTCCGAGTTATTTTCTGTGCCCTGCTCCTTTCCCTTGCCATCTCTCCTTGACCAGCCTCCACTACTTGCGAATGCAGAAAAGGTCACTCCATACTAGGATTGGGACAGCAGCTGGCTCCGGAACTCAATGCCTTGCTCCCACTCCAGGGGCTCCGGTTAGGCGGACTCAAACCTGGGCTGGGAATGGTCTCGTCATCCGCTGTCAGTTCCCAGCCCACAGCCACTTCTGGTGGCTCAGGGAAGCTCTCTGGCTGGGGCAAGGGGTGTATCTGTGGCTGTGTCAGGGTTGTCAGCCCCTGGGGTGCCCACATCCCGTATCAGAGGAGCCTCCAACCAGCATGCACCCTGGGACACTGCTCGTGATGGTTTGTGCACCTCAGTCCCTGTCACCCACATGGGAAACCCGAATTGAGTTCCTAACTCGTGGTTTGAGCCTGGCCCAGCCCTGGCTGTTGCAGCATATATAAAATTTATAAGATAAATGGAAACAGTCTCTTACTTGGGGCCTCAGTTGCTCCTGGCCCTGCCAAGCGCTGCCCACAGGTTGACCAGCTCTGATCCTAAGGCTGACAGCCTAATGTTCTCCAGGGGAGGTCTTAGGCTTCTGCTACGGCCCACCCCAGTGCCTCCCCATCCGCTTCTACCCAGGGAAGGATGAGGAGGGTCCCCTCCACACCTGCCCTTACCTGGGATTCGTACTTGAGTCTGCGGCTCACCTCCTCCCGGAAGCCTGACAGGTTGGCAGGGCCCTCTCCACAGGGGAACCTGGCCAGGATTTCAGTGGCATGGTCTGGTGGGAATCTGGTCTCCTCTGCTGTGAGTGAGGAGGGGTCTACAAATTCGCTGAGAGCACAGACATAGGCCTCACCCCGCAGCAAGGAAATAACAGACCAGGTGACCGGGGCCACGGCTGCACGGCCCAGGATGGAGCTTAGCAGGAGGAAGTTGGGGGCAGCCGAGCAGTTCTTGGTCCTCCGGTACTGGCATTCCGCGACAAGGTTCCAGGTGTGATTGTTGAGGATGACTCCAATGAGGAAGAGCGCCAGCGCGGGCACACCAATGGCTGTCAGCCCATACAGGTAGTTGCGGGCTGGTGAGCAGGGGCAGTGGAAGGCAACCACAGAGAATAGCTCCTGGCTGCCCACTGTGCCCAGGGCCACCAGTCCGTTGAAAATCATCACATCTTTGCTCTTGAAGAAGAGCGACAGGAAGCGGAAGTTCTCTGCAATCAGCGCTGCCATGGTGATGGCTGGGGGTGAAGGAGGAGTGAGGACCACAGAAGCAGCAGGAGGCGGGAGGCCAGAAGGGACTTAGGAGGGAGTGCAGGCAGTTGGTTGTGGGCGTGCCATGTCACCCTCTGTGAAGGCTGACCCGGTGCTTCCTGGGGAACAGCAAAAACCTGGTCAGTGTTTACCCCTGGAACTGAGGATGAAGCCTGTGGCCACGCTGGCCAGGGGCAGGCTCCTGAGGGCCCCTCACTGCCCGTTCTGTTGAGCAATCATCATCCCATGGTGCACAAGGCTGGCCAGCTGCTGACCAGGTCACATGTCAATGGCAGAACTTGGACTCAAGCTGCTGCCTGCACATCGTTCTATTGGTGCCTGAGCAAGACGTTCAGACACAGCCTCAGGAATTGTGGGCAGTGGGGTCTGAGAAAATCTCCATTCTGTCCACAACTGCCTTAGCTCTGTGTCCTTCCACAAGATCCCTGGCAAGCCTACTCTTCCTCGGCCAGTATCTCTCTTACCTACCTAACAGCCTTGCACCATAAAGGCCCGTCTTGGGGTTGGGAACAGGAAGCTAGGGGAAAGATGGGGCCAGGTGGCACCCACCAGACACCCATCAGTCCAGCAGGAGCCTGTGTAGGCTGTAACAGCCTGGCAGCCTGCCTGCCAGCAACCCGGACTTCGGGCTCCAGCAAACTTCACCACCAACTCCCTTCCCAGGCTCCACCCACACAAGCCCGCGGGACAGGCCAGGGCGGGGCCCCTTGTCTTGCCCATCTCCAGGATGGAAAACAAAAATCCCTGGGTCGGAGGCTGCCAGGGACCGGAGGATGGGGTGGGACGCACACAAAGATGCCCACCTCCTTCAGCACTTCCTCTCCCCAGTCCCTTCCCACGCTGCCAGATGGGCCCAGCACAGCCAGGCAGGATTGTGGGTACCAAAAGGCGGAGAAATCGTCCTCTTTCACAGCCCACTTCCCAGGGAGCTTGGGAGGAATGAACGGACTAAAGCCAGTTCCCCCTTCTGGCTCCAGGGCTCTTTCTGGGTTAGCCCCCTGTGGTGACCCAGTGGGGAGGACCTGAAGGTGGTGGGCGGGAGCAGGATCAGGCCACCTTCTAGGCGCCCCAGGGTGCAGGCGGGCTTCCTCCAACATCAGGCCCCACGGGAAGCAGGCGGCTAGGGCAGGGGGCATGATTGACCGGCCGGGAGTTGGGGGGCCTCAACCAGGAGCCCCTTTTTCTCGGACAATCACCGGGACACCTGACATACCCCTGCGGGGTGGGCTTCCTTACCTGGGAGCAGCTGCAGACACCCCAGCAGAACTCACGCTGCACGGGCGGGCGCGGAGAGAGCAACTTCTCCGGGCGTGGCCTTCCGGGCCAGCAGCGGGGGTGGGTGCGGGGGTGGGGGGTTTGAAGCGCCCTCAGGGCCGGCTTTCTCTCCACTTCGTGACTTCTGCTTCCAGCAGGGCGCGAGGCTGATGGTGGCGTCTCAAACAAATTCCACTCCAGAGCAGAGGGGAGGAAACAGATGGAGCGTGCGCGCCGGCGAATGGAAAAACAGCGTCCGCAGGCCAGGCCTGCGAGGGCGGGCGGACAGGCAGGCAGCGAGGGCGGTGCGTGCCCAAAGGAAGTTGTGGCTGCTCCCGCGACCCGGGCGCTCCTGGAGCTGGCCCCCTCTGCATTCAGAACTGTCAGACCTTACCGTCGCACTCCACACCGAGAGCGGGGGTGGGGGGGGCACTCAGCAGAGGCCAGGCGGAGGTCCTCGCCACCATCCCCGGGGAGATCTAGCCTCAGCTTGCCCCACTGGGTGCACCCCACCAGGGAGAGGCTACCACGGGGAGGGGCCCCGTCGGAACGAAGTAGACCCTTCACAGGGTTCCCAGGACCGCAGCACACACACGTACACACCCCCTTTACTTTCAAAGCTGGGCTGCCACCGGCGGCTGGGCAAATCCCAGCAGCGCCAGTTCTTCCCTGCATGCCTGCGCTGGCTCCAGGATCGGGGGTCCTCTGAGGAAGGTGGACCAGCTCTGACTGGAGGCTGGGAAATTCCACGAGGGCGGGTTTCTGCAGGAAGCTGTCCAGACTGTGCCCAGTCAGGGGTCTTGTGAGCCCAGGTGGATCAGAATGCTGGGGATGGAGTGTTAGTGCAGGCTAGACCCGCCGCCCTGTCAGTCCTAGAAGGGGCTCCTCAGGCCTTTCCTGTTGACAACCCCCTCCTGGCCCCCTGATCTGTGCTTATCCAAGGCAGGAGTGGGGGAACCTGACCAGCATGGGTTTACCTGACTGCTTTGTTTGAGACCCACCAGCAGCAAATACAGCTTAAAAGTTGTCTGCTGGGGCCAGCTTTGTGGCCTTGTGGGTAAAGCTGCAATCTGCAACAGGAGTTTCTGTCGCTTGCATCCTTACCCTAGCCCAGATTCAGGGATACAGGGCAGGGGGCTGCTGGATCTGCTGCTTTCTGAGTCTGGGCTGGTGAGTAGTAGCCACCTATCCCTGTGCCCCCAAACAAGTTTGCAGCTTTCTAACTAACACTGCTCAGGACCTGCTGTTCCAAGGCCACCAGCACCCTGGAGAAGTGGGGATAGGCTGCCAGCTCCAAACCTCCTCTTCTGTTGGGTGAGCGCAGGCGGACCTGGGTCTGCTCCAGGGCTGCAGGCCCAGCATCAGGCCTGCTTTGGGGTCTGCAGGACTGAGTAACTCACACTTTGCTGAAGTAGGTGGCTACCTCCCTGCGTGGGGGCCGGGGTCTGTTCCCCACCCAGCCATTGCCCACCAGTGACTCCTCATGGTCCAGCCGCAGAGGTGGCTTGCATTTGTGCCAGCTAGCCAGCAGCCTGTTCATGGTGCCCTGATCCGTGATGCCCCGCAGCTTCTCCCTCTCCTCCTCAGAGCCATCGGGGTGTGCAGGGGCCGCAGAGGCACCAGGGGCTGTGGCCAGCACCCCATGTGTATGACCCAGCTCCAAGTCGTGGTTCATGGCCTCGAAGAATTGCTGGATGCAGACCTTGGCAAAGGCCTTGGCATGCTCCGTGCACGTCTCATCAAAGAGCTTGCGTTCAATGTCAATGTAGTGGGACCAGTACTTACTCTTGAGGAAGGCAGCTTGGGTGAAGCAAGGCCGCACAGAGCGTACCAGGAATGCCAGCAGCGTGGTCAGCAGCACAAAGGACCAGCCCAGGGCCTGCGGGGACAGGGAGCAACAGTATGGGGTGCCAGGCTCCTGCTCCCCGTTCCAGGTTGTTCCCCCACAGCACTCACTATGCCAGGGGCCTTTAGACTAGAGTGCATGGACTGGACAAATGGCTTCATCTTTAGACTACACTGGCTGATCTGTAAAGTGGGCATAGATTGTACTCACCTTGTGGGGAGGAGGCCACGTCGGCTGAGCACACTCAGCGCACAGGAGTTAAACAGGTCAGGCCCTGGAGTGAGGCTGCTTGGCTTTGCGTCCAAGTCTCACAGCGTTCTCAGGAGCAAAGCCCTGACGACTCTGTGCCTACATTCCCCCCCAGAGCTGCCTGTGCTGCCAGCCCCTGACAGAAATGGGTGCCGTGTCTATAGCCGTATCACCCTGAACATGCCCAATCTCGTCTGAAATGGGTGCTGTGACAACTACAAGAAATAATAAACTTAGGGCAGGTTTAATAATAAGTCACCCACTGAGTGGTGGCTCACTTGGCTAACCCTCTAAGTGCCAGGATCCCATATGGGTGCCAGTTCATGTCCCGGCAGCTCCACTTTCCATCCAGCTCCCTGGTTATGGCCTGGTGAAGGCAGTGGAGGATGGCCCAAAGCCTTGGGACCCTGTACCCATATGGGAGACCCAGAGGAAGTTCCTGGCTCCTGGCTTCAGATTGAACCAGCTCAGCTTCATCCATTGCAGCCATTTGGGGAATGAACCTGCAGATGGAAGATATTTCTTTCTCTCTCTCTCCTTCTCCCCGTAAATCTGCCTTCCAAATGAAAATAATAAATAAATCCCTAAAAAGAAAAAAGCTTAGCACCATGCCTGATTCATGCAGCTCAGTTGATATGCCCCCAGCAGGAGAACTTCGCTGAGTGTACCACTTCCTCCAGGAAGCCTTCCTTGACCTCTGCAGGCCAAAGCAACCCTCCTCCTCGGAGCTCTGGTTCCTGGTATTGTCTGTCTCTCATAGCCAGATCCAAGCGAGCACCTCCCCTACATGGGCACTCAGCCAGCTGAGCCTACACGGGCCCTAGGCAGCTCTGATGGGTCATGCAAGTGTGCGTGAAAGGCCCTAGCCTGCCCTGGACATTGGGCAGGGTGCTCTCCCTTCCTGCATTCTAGGCCCCAGTCACACAGACAAGGAGGGAGGGGCATATGCACTGTCACGCCTGGCATGGGCTTGGTGGTAGTGGTAGGGAGGGTTGGCAAGGAGGTGGCCATTTGGTATGCACCCCCTCCCCAGCTGCTTGATGAGCAAACATAGGCCATGTGGGACTGGGTCTTCTCATGGTTCAGGTGCATTGGGGAATGCAACTTTTGCATGAAAAATTCTGCTGGGTGGATAATGCTAGTGGATGCTACAGTTGAATCCCAAATTCAGCCTCTGCCAGGCAGCCTACGGCCTTAACAGACCTTAGCAACTTATGATGTGGTAGTCTCAGGGATAGGGGAGGCCTGGGGCTGATAGAACAAGTGCCCAGAGGAGAGCATGGAACCAGGTCTGGGAGGGAAACAGAGTTAGGGTTGGGATCTCGGGGTAGGAGCATAGCTGGAAGCAATTGGCAGGATGCAACTAAGGCTTAGCAGGGGAGAAGGCCTGGCCCAGGAAGGGCTGTGTGGCCTGGATGGGCTTCAAGTTGCATCAACCAGTGCTTGTCCCTCGTCCACATACTCCCTTTAGCTCCCAGTCGACAAGTGCAGAGATGCCAGCTGGGGGGCATTTGCCAGGAAAATGTAGCCAAATGACCTGGCCACGCACTAGCCTCCCCACTTTAGAAGAGGAGCCAAATGCAAATTCTCCCAGCCCCCGAAGACGGAACTGAGAGTGGAGGAGATGGGTCAGCCCTGGGGACCCCAGGAACTGTTCCAGGACCCCTCCATCATTGTCTGTCCTTCCCTGCTCGGGGAGCCATCCAACAGGTGATGGGGAATGGGTCCCTCCCAGATGGAGCCCGGCCTGTGAGAGGACCCGGCTCACCTGGGAGATACAGCGCAGGTAACGCACGGCCACCTCGCGGGCCAGCAGCCAGTCACCATCATAGATCTCAGGGCAGGGTACCCGGGCTAGCAGGCGGGCAAGCTCAGGAGCAGACAGGCCTGGAGCCATGCTACTGCCATTACCCAACACAGTCAAGGGCACAGCAGTGCAGAAGGCGCAGAGGAAGCACTTGCCATCAAGCAGTGTGACGGCCACCCAGACCACAGGTGCAATGAGTGCCCGCTGAGCCATGGAGCAGAACATGTAGCGCAACACAGCAGGGTCCTTGGCGCGGCGGCCCAGCGGCCGCTTCCACTCCTCAGCCAGCATGGACACGTTGTTATTCATGACCAAGCCCAGCAGGAAAAGCACGAGTGGGGGTGCCAGCAGGATGCCCGCACTGTAGGCCGCGTTGTAGCCAGGCAGGCAGGGGCAGTTGAAGTCAAAGGCTGAGTACATCTGGGCGCTCGCCAGGGCCATGATACCACAGATGCCGTTCATGAAGGATTCCTGGTTGGACTGCAGGAACTGGAAGATCATCCGGAACTTGTCCATTGTGGCCTGCACAGGGCTTGGCGCTCGCTGCCCTCCTCACTGCTGCTGTCCCAGAGATGGCTCCTGCCGCTGCCCACCCTGCCCATGGACAGTCCATCTCATGACTCCAAGCTGAGACTGGCAGAGCTCAGGGCGGTGGCTGAGGTCACTATTGCTTTGAGGGAACTTTGGGTCAGGTGCCAGCCAAGAGGGCATGGCTTGGCCAATCCTGTGGGTGCGGCCAGGCTCCTGCCCCACCTCCCCCACCCTCTCCCCTCTTTGCTTCCCTGCCTCCAGCTACCTCCATCCGGCACTTGGAAGCCACAAAAGATACCACACCCAATGGGGACCGGATCCAGGTGGGTGCAGAGTGGGGAAGGGGAAAGCGGAGGACAGCCTCAGATGTAGGTCGGGAAGGTACTGACTCCGGCAGGAACCTGGGATCCAGGCCAGCCTAGGGTGTTGCAGGGGCCCGGGGCTCCTAGGAAGCAGGTCTCCCTCCTTTGCTTTTCCCACCGGGCCTTTTCTTCCTGCTATGCCAGGACCCAGGGGTCTTCTCCATCAGCTGGGACATACAGGCGTAATGATGGCATTGATGCGGTAGCTGCACCAGGCTGCTGCTGCTGCTGATAGCAGTGGGAGATTGTGCTCTCGCCAGTGTGGTAGCGAGTACAGCTGGAGTGGGAGTGGAAAGATTCATATTTCCCAGGTTGCCAGGGAGGTGTGTTTGTGTCCAACCTGTCTATGTATATCTGTGTGCCATGGGCTGAGCAAGGCAAGCACTTTCCTGACTGGCCCCAAATGCCTCCGTTTGCTCTTTTAGATCCAAAAAGAAAGGAGTAGGGCTTGACACCTGGTGCTGGGTTTGCTCAGTCTGTGGGAAGCAAGCCAGCCCCCACTCCTGTCCTACCGTGCACTCATTGAATGGGAAAGGCTGCAAGGACTTCCTTCGACGCCCAGCTCTCCCCAAGAGGGACAGGTCAGACCCAGCTCCAACTGGATGGTTTCTGTCACCAGAGGGTGGGTCTGGAGCTGAGGCTGTGTTCCCTGAGACAAGCCAGTGTGTGAGCTGGCTGTCACTGCGTGGGTCTGTGTATGTGTCGTGTAACTGAACTCAAGTCTTGATGTGTCTCTGAGCTTGACAGCCACTGCAGGACCCCGGGCTGCCCAGAGCAGAGCCATGTGCTGAGCACCTCACACGGAGTACCTCCTAGAAGCTTCAGACTATCTAATGGGATGGATATCACAGGCCCTATTTTATGGAACTGGGACTGAGGCTCGAAGAGCTTATTAGCTGAAGACTACCTGGCTTGCAGCTGGAGGCATGGCGCCTGAACCCAGGCCAGCCCTCTCAAGTGTGGGGAGGGGCGAAGAGATGGGGCAGTGGCTCCTGCTCCCCTCGCCGGGGTGGGGTGTCATGAGTAGGATACAACTAGAGAGCAGCTGTGAGCCAGGACCTGGGCCAACCCCAGGGGGACACACAGGGCTGGCACTCCCAGGGAAACACACAGGCTGAGGAAGATCTTGTCTACTGCACTGCCGGACATGTTTGCATGACAACAGCTTGGCACACAGCCTGGGGGCACTTCTATTTATGCAGGCGGACTTGACTGGACTCGTGTCCCAAGAGTCAGGTCCTAATCCTTTGCCTTTCCCCCCTTTTTGTACCCTAAACCAGCAGGGTCAGAGTTATAAGCGAAGCTCACAATATATCTCAGGTAAGCAGATTTACAAGGCAGTTTCAGGAGACACACAGCTTATAGCAGCCAATAAAACACAGTCACAGACAGTTTATAGGAGCCCTCAACAATCCTTCAGCCGGGCAGCTGGTTCTTGGGTGTGATAGCAAGTGGGAGTGGGACTCCTGGAGGTGGCAGGGAGCCGGCCACCTTAGACAAGTGGTAGGTGTCAAAGTTTCAGGATCTAACACAGGTGGGTCTGTAGCAACGACATTGGAGGGTGGGTCAAGGGATCCTAGGGACATAGAGTGGTGCCCAAACTGGCTGTAGGAGCCTGCTCTGACCACACATGCGTGTGCTACTCCTGCAGCAGCTTGACATAACACAAGTTCATTAGATTTTAAATCCATTATTCTATAATGCCAAGAGTTTTGTCTACAATTGTCACCATAAGTATAGGGCAGCTGATGTCTGTGAGCATCATTGGAACTGTTGTAGAATGTTGGGTATTTGTGAAAACCCGTTCTAAATTTACCACCTACTTGACTGATCTTTTAAATTATTATTATTTAAAGGCAAAGAGAGACAAAGAGAGATGCTCCATGTTCACTGTCCAGCAGTGAGGGACTTGGTGCCTGGAATCAAAAATCATACACATGGACTACTGACTGACGGTCAATAGCCAAAGTTTATTAACAGCAAAAGACTTTTAAAGACTAAGGACCGGGAGCCTGCTAAGAGACCCTGCACCTGAGTGGGAGACCTGGAAGAGGCTCCTGGCTTCGGATCAGCTGAACTCTGACCGTTTTGGCCATCTGGGGAGTGAGTCATCAGATGGAATATCTTCCTTTGTGTCTCTCCTCCTCTCTGTATTTCTGACTTTTCAATTATATATATATATATACAGGTGATTATAATATATATTACATATTATATATAATATATTGTATACACACACTATATATACATGTTATATATGTGTGTGTATATACATATATATATATATATATACAGGTGATACCAAACTCCACTGGTATCACCTTAGGTGGCAGGGACCCAAGTACTTAAGCCAATACTGTTATCTCCCACGGTGCACATTAGCAGAAAATTGGAATCAAAACTGGGGCTTGGACTTGAACCCAAGCCCTCTGATAGGGGATATGGGGGTCAGTAAACTTGGTTGGTTAACATATACCACTTTCACCTTTTTAAAATGTTCAGTAGGAATTGATCATACTCATTTGATGCCACGAGAAATAATTAAAAGTTATATTCACCAAAACAAGCTCAAATTTCTTATTTTGAGAGACGAAGGAGAGTTCATTGAATGTTTTCTAAAAATTCAGCAATGACTGGCTTCCCTAATTCTCTGTATTTCCTTTTCCTGGTCATCACCACTCAAGACACAGAAGGTTTAGATGTTTCACTTCCTGTTTCTTCTCCAGGCTCTGTGTGACATTTTTAGCCCAAAGTCATCAATCAGCGTTCACTGCTCACATGAGGGGTGGTGGTGTGTTCACCTGCTGGGTGCCTCTCAGGTTTGGGGGAGTCTGCCCACAGGAGTACCAGCTGAGGCCACATATAGTCTTCCTCTCTGTGACACTTATGGGACACGGGGCTTACTGGAAACTGGGGACCAGACATTGGTGTCTTCTTCCGGCTCCTGGTTGACATCCTAACCCCTAGTGTGATGGCCCCAGTAGGTGACCAGATCATCAGATTTGTTGCCCTTATAAAAATGGCTCCAGCAAACTCTCTGGTTCTTACTCTGTCGCTGAGGACGTAGCTAGAAGGCAGCCACCTATTCCCAGGCAGCAGGACCCACCAGAACCCAGTCCTGCTGGCACCCAGCTGCAGCAGTTGCAGCCACAGAACTGTGAGCAAGCAGCTGCTGTGGAAGCAGCCCAGCCTACGGGGATTTTGTTCTCAGCTTCTTGCATACCACCCCCAACCTGCCCCGAGCTGTTCCTGTCCTGGAGTTCTATTATCTCCTCCTTGTCCCCAAGTCCACTTTAGACCCTGCCCAAGCACCTAAGGAGTCTTCCACTGCACAGCCCAGTATCTTTCTTGTCAGAAACCATATTTCCCGGGTAGGTAAGAAAAGCCTGATGGGTTGGGCACTGCCTTAAGTCCTGGCTTACATCAGCATCCCTTCTAGAATGTCATTGCAGTCCTGGCTGCCCTGCTTCTGATCCAACCTGTTGCTAATGCACCCAGGAAGCAGCTGGCTCAAGAACTTTAGTCCAACTCCAAGTATTGCAGGCAATTTGGTGGGGCATTTAGCACACTTGGGATCTAGTTCCCTCCCCTCTGTAATTCCTGGGTCATGAGAAGGCATGGATGTAAAGAAGCAGTCAAAGCTCTGCTCACCCCTGTGCCATGTGCCCAACCTTGGCCTTCTAGTCTCATTGCATTGTCCTGGCAACCATCCCATGGCCAGGGATCACTGAAGCATAAACTTGACTCTGCGCACCTCTTCCCCTCCAGCTTTCAGGAATTAGGAGTGGTATGAAAAACAGCATGCAAATGGCCTGCTCCCCCCCCCCCCCCGCCCCCAGCAGGTGCTGTGCCTTTAGGGAAATACCCAATTTGCATAGGACAGTGTGTGTGGTGGTCTGGTGTTGGGGGTGAAGGGTAGGGAAGGTGGGGTGCTGCACCAACCAGCAGCTGCCAGAGCCTCCAGGGACCAGGGCAGTAGACGAGGCCAGAGCCCAGAGCGGGATGTAGCTGTCCAATCAACCCAAATTAGCCAGGCTGGGTTAGCAGAGTTGTAAAAACACTCCCAATGTGTCTTGGTCTATTTTCTGTTGCTAAGAACACAATACCATGGAGAGTGTGCGTTATGGAGAAAAAATGTTGGTATGTGCTCACGCTTCTGGTCCAGAGTCAAGAGCCTCCATCTGGCGCTGACCTTACTGCTGGCAGAGTCTAGGAGCATCACAGGACATCACAAAAATTACTAGAGCCACGGAGAGTGCAAGAGACCCAGCCAAGACAGCCCTTAGGCAGACTCAAGATAACCCATTCGGCCGGTTCATCAGTGAATTGTCTGGCTGGCTGAATCCACTCCTGAAAGCATTGGCCTGGTCATCTCCCAGATTTTAATGTGAGCTTAGGAGGGGTCAAGCCCCCCTACAAACCATAGCTTCCTGTTGCACCAGCCGAGCCATACTGGGAACAATATTTTGTGACAAAATTGCAGTGTTCACACATAATGTATCCACATTTCTTACAAAGCCCAGCCTCCATTCCAGGGATGTGGGGCCATGGGACTGCACTCTGGCACACAACTTTAACCCCACCCCTGTTCATTTTCCCTGCTTTTTTTTCTGCTCTGTGAAGCTTAGCCCAGAAGCATCACCCATGCCTCTGTGCCCCACCCTTCCTCCTCTGTACTTCTGCCTCTCTCTGCCTCTCTTAAAGATTTATTTATCTGAAAGGCAGAGTGACAGAAAGAGATATTTTCCATATGCTGGTTCATTCCCCAAAAGGCCACAGAGGCTGGGGTTGGTTCAAGCCAAAGTCAGGAGTCAGAACCACCACACCCAGGCCTCTCCCTTCTCCCTCTCCCCCCCAACCTATCTAACTGCAGGACGAAGTCAGGGTCCTGAGTCAACTGCCCGAGGCTGCTGCAGACCTGGCAGAGATGGGGCTGCAGCTGCCCAGGTTGCAGGCAGGGGACCTTGTGCAGCCAAAGCCCTTATTTCCAGCACTTCCCGGCCTCTCCCAGTTGCCTCTGTGTCTCCCAGAAGGGGCTTCGCCTACAGGATGGGATGGAGGTGGGGAGGCTGGAGCTAGCTGGCCCTGCAGCTGATCTTCCACTCCTGCCAGCTTGCATGGTGCACCCTCCCTTGGGCTGGCTGCTGTCTTGCCATCACCCCATCCTCCCTTCCAGATTGGAAGCTCCATTAAGATAGGACAAGGTCTTGGGCCAGTATGGTGGCATAAGAAGCTAATCCTCCATCTGTGGTGCCTATAGTTTGTGTTCTGGCTTTTCTACTTCTGATCTAGCTTCCTGCATATGACTTGGGAAAGCAGCAACAAATGGCTCAGGTCCTTGGGCCTCTGCATCCATGGGGAGACCCGGAGCAAGCTCCTGGCTTTGGTTTTGAATTGGCTCAGGTCTGGCTGTTGTGGTCATTCGGGGAAGGAACCAGCAGATGGAGAAAGTCTCTGTCTTTCCTTTCTCTGTTAAGTCTGATTCACAAGTAAATATAAAAAAAATAATGAGGTCTGCTTTGCTCTGGGCACTTGAGGCATTCAGAGAGTAACTGCATCATGAGAAAACTTTTTCATGAGAAGTCTGCAGCGCCCCTGGCCCGAGGCTAGGCCTCTGTTCTCCCTTCCTTCCTTCCTTTAGATGCTCTACATCCTCTTCACACTTCCCTTTCCACTTGTCGAAACCTTCCCCACCCTTCCAGACCCATTCAGATGGCACTTCCACCCTGAAACCTTCCCTGATCTTGCAGTTTGGAGCTCTAGTGTCCCTGCTAAACCCAAGGTACTTGGCTTGCCCCTCCTATACAAATATCATAATAAATTCTGTTCCCATCTCTGTCTCCTTAATAGACAGTCCTCCTGGGGGTCATGGACAGGCCATCTGTGGATTTCCTCTATGCCTGGACTGCTAGCTTCCTAGGCAATGCTCAGTAGGAGACTTAGAAGGCAGGTGGTGGCTTTTTACTAGTGAGCTGCTTCCTTGGAGCTCACAGCAGGGTCCCGGGGCCTCCTTTGCACTGGCTGGGTGCTGGACCATCTCCAAGGTTTACCCTCTCTCTCTGCACCCAATCATTGCTAATCATTTGCCTAAATGGTGCCCTGCCTCAGACATTTGCATGGCCTGACCACAACCCACCCTTGGGACCACGCCAGGATGCAGGGATTTTTCTGGTCTCAAAGGGTCATTGACAAGAGCCCAGGAGAGCAAAGATGGCCTAACGGAGGGGGCTGGGCACCGGGGTCACCCAGGGGCCCCTGCACTGCCCTCAGGGCTCTGAGGAAGTAGAAAAGCCAGAGTGAGCCCAGCACTGCCTGACTGTGACCACCATTCGTGCTGGATGGGCAGGGGAGAACACGCCGGATGTGTGTGGCGAATGAGTCATCAGGGGAGGGCAGAGGCTAAATCTTCCCCAAGCCCTTCCTGTGGAGGCAGCCAGAGACTGGTTGGCAAATCCCCAGCATTTTTGGGTTTTTTGTTCTGCATCCATTCCTGGTTCTGGTGCTAGGCTCACCAGGTGCCACCAGAGGTGATAGGCAGCACATACCCCTGGGAATGCCTAAGGAAGGGATTGTATGAGGCTGTCAGGGCTGGGGATGGCAGGAGAGCAGAGGGCTGAACTGAGAAAGGAGGCTGGGCCAGGCTAGATGTAGAAGGGGTGGACCTGGTTTATGTGAGGGCCGAGTGTGTGCTGGGCAGAATCAGGCTGGACTGCAACACCCATTGGTTCCAGAGGAAGTCGGGGCTGCAAACAGAACCAACCTAGCAATTGCAACCACCAGCTGTTCGCGGTGATGGACTGTACCCTACCCATACTTGCAAGGACACACAAGAATCTGGTCTGGGTTCACCTCAGACAGTTTCTTTAGGGATCCAGTCAATTGAACTGCCGGACTCAGATCCCTAACCAAGAAAAGACAGAGGACAGAACAAATCAATCAACTATCTCAGCCATATGTTGGCAGTGAAAAACAGGGCAAATGGAGATTCTAAGATGGACTATGTCAACCAGTGGATTCTGCAGCAATTTCTTTGTGCTTGGAATGGCGAGATTGGCAGCAATTCATAACTGTTGAACTATCAAAACCACTTGAGCAAGATCCTCCGAGCATGCCCCACATCGGGGACATGGGATGGGTGGGAGACTGGGTGGGGCTTCTCCCTTTACCTCCCCTTTTACCCCAGATATAGAAAAAAATGTGGAAATGATAGTCTTACCCACTTTCCTGTAGCCCTTGAACCCTGTGCCCTAATTAACTATGTAAAGATTGTCAAAAATAGGGCCCGGCGGGGTGGCCTAGCGGCTAAAGTCCTCGCTTTGAATGCCCCAGGATCCCATATGGGCACCGGTTCTAATCCCGGCAGCTCCACTTCCCATCCAGCTTCCTGCTTGTGGCCTGGGAAAGCAGTTGAGGACGGCCCATTGGGACCCTGCACCGGCGTGGGAGACCCGGAAGAGGTTCCTGGTTCCCGGCTTCGGATAGGCGCGCATCGGCCTGTTGCGACTCACTTGGGAAGTGAATCATCGGACGAAAGATCTTCCTCTCTGTCTCTCCTCCTCTCTGTATATCTGGCTGTAATAAAATGAATAAATCTTAAAAAAAAAAAGATTGTCAAAAATAAAATAAAAAATGAAAAAAAAAAAAAAGAAGTGGTGGACTTGGGCAAGAAGCAGCTTGGAGGGGTCAGCACTCTTGACATCCAGACACAAAATCATTACCCCCTCCGCTCCCCTCCCCCCACTGGCTGGGGCTGGGGGCGGGAATCTACAAAGCTTTCTGCCTGTGGTGGCCCTCCAGAAGCATTAACTAATGTTTTCAAGAGGAACTTGTTGAACTTGCTAGAATTTATCATAAAGGCCTTGGTGGAAGCTTCTGGACACCCAGTGAAAGCACTGACAACAAACAGAACTATCCAGAAGGCAGGTGCAAGAGCCAGGCCTAGAGGGATCAAATTCCAGGTCTCCCGCGGAAATCTTCGGCAAAGTAACCTTTATGTGCATCAGTTTTCCCTTCTAAAAACTTGGGCTAATAGTCATGCAGTCTGCACACTAGATTATGATGAGGACTGACTTTAACCTATGGGGAGAAGCTGGAAGCTTCCACCTCATTGTTATTTTTTTTTTAAGATTTATTTATCTTTATTACAAAGTCAGATATCCAGAGAGGAAGATCTTCTGTTCAATGATTCACTCTCTAAGTGACCGCAACGGCCTTTGGGCCGTCCTCGACTGCTTTCCCAGGCCACAAGCAGGGAATGGATGGGAAGTGGGGCTGCCGGGACTAGAACCGGAGCACATATGGGATCCTGGCGGGTTCAAGGTGAGGACTTCAGCCGCTAGGCCACTTCGTTATTACTTAGCATGCTTAGCATTGACTGTGGTAGGTCCGTTTGGCTTCCTGATGGGAAGCATCTGTTTTACTTGGGAACTAGTTAGAGATGCAGACCCCTGGGCCTAGTGTGAGGCGCTCTGAGTTACAAACTGCATGTCATAAGCACTCAGGTGCAGCGCATCCATGTTAAGGTTTGCAAAAGGCAGACTAGAGGTCATCTGGGTAAAGTCCTAGGGGCTTCACGCAGATTGCAGCAGGCCTGGGCCAGGCACTACACATCCATGTTTGGAGAGGGCCTGGCGCTAGTGGCCCCAACTAGGGCGCGGTGGTTGAGGCCAGCAGCCCACAGTCCCGGAGGCGCTGAGAGGTCGAGTGGTGGCTTGCTGGAGTACCACCTGCTTAGGAGTCGGTCCACCTGCTCCCGGCTGGACACGGCGCGCAGGTGGGCTTTCTCACTACCACCGGCCAGGGCTTCCGGATCCTCTGGGCTTGCGGCTGCGGCGGCTGCGGCTGGAACCTGGCGCAGCCCGCGGGCTCGCAGCTCGCTCTGCATGCTGGCGAAGAAGTGCAGCACGCAACGGTGGGCGAAGTCCCGCGCGTGCTCACAGCACGTCTCATCAAAGAGTTTCTGCTCCAGGTCCACGTAGTTGCTCCAGTATCGGCGCTGCAGGAAGACTGTCTGGTCGAAGCAAGGCCTTAGGCAGCGGGCCAGGAAGGCTGCGAGGATCAGCAGCAGGGTGAGGCTCCAGCCGATGGCCTGTGGGGAGGGGAGGCACAGGTCCGCGGGGGGCTGGGCTGCAGGGGCAACTCCATCATTCCCCTGCTCCTTATCCTTTCCACCCACTTCCGATTCCCACCTGCCAATCGTCCTCTTATCCATCTATCCATCCTTCCTCACATTCATTCTCACACCGTTGCCTCTGTTCCTCTCACAGGACACCTGACGGTCATTTTCCCATCCAGCCATCCTCCCAACCCTCCTTCTTGTCAATGACTCACTCCCTTAGCACCCATCTCCCTCCCTCCATTCCTGCCCCCATGCTCCCATCCTGCCTTCTATTTATCTATCCCAGCAATCCATTCGCCCTTCCAGGCCAAGAAGAAGAAAATCTGGAAGCAGCTTTCCAAGGCCAGAGGCCACCCCTCTTGCTCTTTCTTCCTGCCCAAAGCTCCGAGCTCTTCAAAGGCCACTGAAAGACCTGGAGCAAGCATGTGGTGGTGGAACAGAGAAGTTGCTCCTCTAAGCCACAGAGCCCTGAGTCCCGAGCAGGTGTGGGTGTGAGTTGCCCACTTCACAAAGCTCTCCCCTGTTCCTCCCCCAGCACGGCCCCATCCCACGTCTAGGCATTTGTACACCAGGAACAGAAATGTGGACAACTTGGGAGGCATGATGTGACTGATAACTTGCAGCTGAGTCACAGTCAAGATCTGTGAGATCCTAGAGGGGTCAATGAGGCTAGAGGGACCATTGAGGGGAGGTGACCACAACCCCTTTCTTTTGCAGGAGGAACTGAGATCCAGGGAAAGTGCCACGGCAGGGGTCACAGACTGAGCCAGAATCAAGTGCACCCTGAACGGGCCGCCCCTCCCTCTACAGAATCACAGAGCTTTCCTTTGCCGTGAGTCTGACCCCCAGAGGGTAGGGCTTGTGCCTATGTGCTCCGGAGCCCTGATGGAACTCCCTGCACTCTCTGATGACATAGCCCAGCACTGGGGCCTTTGAAGTGGCAGTGGTGGGATCTGAGTCTGGGCTGGGGCGGGGGTCTCTCGAGGGTTTATCTTCAGGATAAGGAAGCTGGTGCCCGGTGGGGAAGCCTGGCATGGGAGGGGAGCGGCTCAGAGGAGCAGTGGTGGGCATATTCAGATGCCTGATCTGCTTCTTACACACTGTGGCTTTGGTCTCAATTTTCTTGGTTGAAAAATGGGAGGAATGTACCTGTTTCACAGGGGTGGTCTCCGAATTAAGAGAAGTCATGCATACAAAATGCTTCATGCAATGTCTGACACTTAATGGGTCAGTAAGTGGTCATGGCTATCTCAGGTGGGAAGGATGAGTGTGTCTGGAAGAGTATGTATGGGGCAAGGGCTGGGGCAGGGGATGGGTTTACTGCCTCCTGAAAGAGGATGGGCATCTGGTCTGTGTCCTGCCATGAGTCTCTCCAAGGACTGTGCTCCCCCACCTCCCTCCAGCCATGGAGCCTTCTGTTCTTGCATGTGTGGGGCAATCCTTGATTCTTCCATGCCCCAGCCTATCTGGGAAAGTGTGTGGGCTGGGGAGGAGCACCCGTACTTACCTGTGATAGACACCGTAGGTAGCGAGCCACTGCCTTCCGAGCAGGGCTGTCCCTGACCAGCTCATCCTCCTTGCAGGGTATCTTGGCCAGGAAGAGCTGCACCTGGCTGGGGGTCATGTTGGCAAAGTCCAGAAACTTCTCGGGGTCCACAGAACTGCTGAAGGCACACACGAAGCACTTCCCATCCAGGAGGGCCAGCAGGATCCAGACGAGGGGGGCAGCCAGCGCCCTCTGTAGCACAGAGGAACACATGTACCTGGCCAGGAGAGGAAAGAGAGGGCCCCGAGGGCTGGGAGTCAGTCTCGGCAGGAAGGACAGGGAGCGGCCAGCATGGACTGCCCAGGAGGGCTGGAAAACTCTGGACAAAGTTGTGGCTAAGGAGGGACTGCAGCTCTCCATGGTGATCTCTGTACCTCAGTGAAGAGGAGGGTGGCCAGGTCCCTAACACCGCTGGCACCAGGATGCTGCGGAGATTCATGCTCTGGGTCTGCAGTGGACCTGCCTAGGTCCAGAGGTAGGTGATGCACTGATGGCTTGTCCTGTTGGTGTGGACAGTCTGAGCATCCCATGCTCCCAGAGGATTCCCTGCCGGGCTGGGGGAGGTGACCCAACCCAGCTTCTATCCCAAGACTAGTGGCTGGTGCACAAACACCCAGCACCCAGTGGGACAACTCTAAGGGCTCCTCTGTCACATCCTCTCTGAGCCTGTTTTGGGTGGGAGCCTAAACCCAGAGCTCCAGCCAGTACCTCCTGTAGGGGCAGCAGCTCCACCCTCAGCCCTTCTGCCCATGTCCAGGTAGCCCACCCTGCCCTCTCACAGGCCTCGGGTACCTTTCCTCACCAACTTGGAACAGGAGCTTAGTGGAGCCACACCTACAGAATCCCAGTGCATGTGAGCACCCCATGGGGCTGCATCACAGACTGTGTCAGTCCCTGAGACCGTGTGGCTGAGGTTGCATTAACAGGGGAGGCAGCTGCTGTTTGCAGCTGGCTGCAATGCACATGCCCTGCTCAGGGGTGAATTGTCAGTAGTGCTCGCTCCAGCATTTTCCATGGAGGGCAATGTGGCTAGGAGGTGGACTAGGAGACCCATCTTTCAGCCACATTAGGTTCACCAAGGCCTTTAGTAGACTGTGACATGCTTGCGTGGATGGCCGTTTACGCATGCAGCACATCCTGACCCTCAGCAAAGATGTGGCCTGAGCAATTCCTGTGCTCACAGCTCCGGCCATGAAAAAGGTGGCAAGTGACAGGGACAGAAAGCCCTGGTCCAGAGTGAACACTGGCAAATGGGCCTCTGAGCTGATGATTGCCAGGGGGCAGGAGGGGCACACCTGGCAGTGCCTGCGGGATAGACGGAGTTGGGGTGCCGCTGCTGTATCCATGGGATGGCGTGGGGCAAGAGCTAACCTGATGATGCCTGGGTCCTTCCTGCGGTGCCCAGTGGGCCGGAGCCATTCCTCCACCATCACCACGGACTGCCGGTTGGCCAGGAGGCCGCAGAGGAAGAGGGCCAGTGGGGGTGTGAGCAGCAGGCCCAGGCCATAGAGGGCATTGTAGCGCGCCAGGCAGGGGCAGTTGAAATCAAAGGAGGTGTATAGCTTGACCGTGGTTGCAGCTAGCAGCAGACAGATGCCATTCATCACTGACTCTGAGCTGGACTGCAGGTGCTGGAAGAGCATGCGGAACTTATCCATGGCTCCGGTGAGCGGTCATCGGCTGGGTGGTGAGGCTGGGGCTGCTTTCCTGGCCAGGGACAGGCCACACCAGGTGGGGAGCCTGAGGTTTGTAGGAGACACTCTCCTCTTTGGATGGTCTTCTAAACCTGTCTCTCAGGCCAAGGGCTAAAAGCAGAGGCAGGCTCTCTCCAGAGAAGGTGTCCGTGCTCAGCCAATCGCCCAAAAATATCCCCACTGCTACTTTCCTCCGTTCCTGGTGGACACGTCACTGGCCTGTGACCTGCCAGCCCAAAGCATCCCTAGGCAAATGGGCCCCGCCCTCTCGCTCCACCCCTCCCCAGCCCAGCCTTCTCCTCTTCAGGGCCTAGATATTCAGGCCAGATTGTCAGTGGAACTTCCTTGAAGCAGGCAAATTCTCTGGGTGTGATCAACTCAGCACAGATGGGTGTTGATAAAAGCTGGAGGTTGTCTGCCCTTGATCAGAAATACACCTGACTCAGCTAAGCCCAGGAGTGTTGACAGCGGGCCCGGGACTCGGACTTGGACTCAGACACTCGCAATGCCCCACATTAGCCACCTGACCCCTTGTGAGGGCGATTTCCCAGAGGGCTCGGGAGCCCTCTACTCTTGAGGGGGTGGCTGTAGCTAGTGGGGTACAATGCTGCGAGACCTCGAGAGCCGCAGAGGGCCCCTTGTAGCCCGAGCCCCACAGAGCTGCACTTTCCAGATCCTGAACGCCTGTCTCTCCGCTAAACCTGAGAGGTGAAACAGACACAGGGACGGACCAAATGACAAGGAAGAAGTAAAACAAAACAGCTTGAGCTGCAGCTGACAGAAAGGTCCCACTGAGACTTGAACTCGGCTTGCCAGGCTCAGAGTCCAAAGTGCTCACCATGACACCATGGAACCTGTGATGGAGCAGCGTTCTCCTCATTGCAGATGCACAAGCCCTTTCCTCACCTTCGTTGACCACCCCCACCAACCCCACACCCGGGTCCCTTTGCCCAGGCGTTTCTCCCAGCCAGCCTGGTCTCCCGCTTGATTCACCTGAGGCAAAAGGAGGCGCCCCCAGCTCGAGTTCTCTTTGCGGCTCTCTATAGGTGTTTGTCTCCCACCGTGAGACTAAGTCCATTTGGAGACTGGGAAGACTGGCAAGCCTCCCCCTCCATCCCTCCTCAAAGCCAAGAACCATAGGTTCCCTGGGACTCCCAGCTGACTGGGCACAGAGTTCACCACCTGGCACTGTCCTCCATCCAGACTGCCAGGGGGAAAGCAGTGCACCTTCCCGGGACTGCCCCCTCGTGGCCGGGAGAACTTTCTCCCGCCTAGGGAAGAGAGCATGGAAAAGAAATTGTTATGTCTCTGTGTATTCTTTCACAATATTTGTAATTTACAGAAAGGATATATCCTTGTGTTCCTCGTGTTAAAGAACGGCGGGAAAAAGAAAGGAAGACTTCCAAAATGAAAGAAGAATGAATCAGTTGTTGAGAGGGGAAGGGAGAAGTCGGAGCAAGAGGGAGGGCCTCTCTGGGTTGAGAATTCCGGGAAGGGAGCGCAGGTGGTTCTGAGAGGAGCTAAGGAGAGCCGGCTCTTCCCCAGGCAACCAGCAGGAGGCCAGTGGGCTGAGCAGCTTCCTCCTGAAGGTGCCTTCCCTCCAAATCTGTCCCCTTCCTCCTCTTCTGCTCTAAGTGGCTCTGAAAACCATCTTCACCTCCCTAATTGTGTTGGTTAGGTTGGCCTAAGGCTGCTCTGCACTTGTGAAATGAGGGTTTGGTCACTTGAGCTGACAAGTCCAGCTGTGCTTCCGATCCAACGCTACAGCATTCCTCCTCAACTTATTCCATGTCATATATTCGTTCTGACTACCAAGTTCGGACCTTTCATTCCTTTTTTTTTTTAAATGTTATTTTATTTTGATTGGAAAGTCAGACACAGAAAAGAGGAGAAAGTGAGAGGAAGATCTTCTGTCCATTGATTCACTCCCCAAGTGGCTGCAAGGACCAGAACTGGGCCAAACCCAAGCCAGGCCCTGTCCACGGGACCACCAGCCCCAGTCACATGATCACCAGGCCCTGTCCACGTGACCACGTGACCACCAGGCCCTGCAGCCCCAGAAGCTTTCCTGCCTGCTAACAAGGCTGTCTTAGGTTCTGGGACAGGCGTGTGGGCTCTGGTGCTGTGGACCCACCAGAGGAAGAGCCGGAAGCTGCATGGACGTGATTTCTACCCAGTTACACACAGCTCCAGAGGGAAGTCACTGCTCCCAGGTAGGACTAACCCCAAGGCTTCCTGTGACCCAAAGGTGTATGAGGATATGGCGCCTCCTGCTGGAAGCACCTGCTCTGTTTTCTGTGAATGTTGTATGTACCCATGCCAGTTTGTGCAACTCATGCCTGAATGCTTCAGAAAGCTTGTGGGAAAACAGAAATAAAAGACTAGCTTGTTTTGGTGGGAAAAAAAGTTGAAAAAAAAGGATGAGTGAAGAAATTTTGATCCTTAAGTATGAAAACCTGGACCTGGAACAGTAGCCTAGTGGCTAAGTGCTTTGCTTGCATGTGCCAGAATCCTATATGGGTGCTGGTTCATATCCAAGATGCCCCACTTCCCAACAGTTCCCTGCTTGTGGCCTGGGAAAGCAGGAGAGGACGGCCCAAAGCCTTGGGACCCCGCACCCACTTGGGAGACCCAGAGGAAGCTCCTGGCTCCTGGCTTCCAATGGGCTCAGCTCTGGCCATTGTGGCTGCTTGGGTAGCAAAGTAGTGGATGGAAGATATTTCTCTCTGCTTCTCCTTCTCTGTAAATCTGGCTTTCCAATAAAAATAAATAAATCTTAAAAAAAAATAAGTAAGCCACGAAAGGAGGTAGTGCAGGGCCATATGATCATGCTATCCCAGTCTGTCAGAGTGTGGGCTGGGGCTGGCATTCCTGGAGCTCAGGGTCTGAACTTGCCTGGTAGTGGGCGGGGAGCCTGCTGGTGCCACACATGAGGTCTGGTCTGCTGTGGGAGATCAGGGAAGGGTTTCGTGCTGAGAGGGTCTGGGGAAAATGTCACTAAACATCTTCCCCAGTGCCCCTTGAGTCTGTGGGTGGCAAAGATCCAAGTGCTTAAAAAAAAAAGATGTATTTATTTGAAAGCCACAGTTACAGAGACAGAGAAGGAGAGACAGAGAAAGAAAAATCTACTATCTGCTGGGTCACTCCCCATATGGTCCCAATGGGTAGGACTAGACCAAACCAAAGCCAGGAGCCAGGAGCTTCATTTGAGTCTCCCATGTGGTTCTGGGGCCCAAGCAATTGGGCTATCTTTTGCTGATTTCCCAGGTACATTAGCAGGGAGCTGGGTTAGAAGTGGAGCAGCTGGATCTTGAACCATGTAGAATGCCAGCATCACAGGCAGGGGCTTAACCTGGTACAATATAATGACAGCCCCTGGAGCTCAAGTACTTGAGCTGTCCTCTGCTGTCACCAGGATGTGTATCAGCAGGAACCTGGATTAGAAGCAGAGCTGGATCAAACTCAGGCATTCCAGTATGAGATAGGGGCATCCTAAGAGGCACTTTAGGCTGCTGACCTCCACTGATAATCAGAAAAGAGCAATTTGGAACGTTTTTAAAAGATGTTGATGGGCTTGAGGTTCTCTGGACCCTTTCCCCGGGCCATGAAGGTGATTTTAATTAGGTTCTGATGCCACCTAGTGGTTATCTGAGCGGGACTGCGGAGGGCGTTGTGGGACTCCAGGGCTTCATAATGAGAGAAAACATTGTCAGCTTCACTGGGAACACAGGGTTCCCCAAGGTGCAGGCCTGTTTATAAATAGATTAAAAAACTTCGGGTTCCTTGCCTTGCACGCACCGGGATCTCATATGGGCGCCGGTTCTAATCCTGGCGGCCCCGCTTCCCATCCAGCTCCCTGCTTGTGGCCTGGGAAAGCAGTGGAGGACGGCCCAAAGCTTTGGGACCCTGCGTCCGTGTGGGAGCCTCGGAAGAGGCTCCTGGCTCCTGGCTCCTGGCTTCGGATTGGCTCAGTTCTGGCCATTGTGGCCGCTTGGGGAGTGAACTAGCGGATGGAGGATCTTCCTCTCTGTCTCTCCTCCTCTCTGTATGTCTGCATTTCCAATAAAAATAAATATAAATCTTAAAAAAAGAAATGCATTTAAAAAGCTTAAAAGCATTTATTGCTTTTATTGAAAAGGCAGATTTACACAGAGAAGGACAGAATAAAAGATCTTCCATCCTCTGGTTCACTCCTCGAATGGTCACAAGAGCTGGAGCTGAGCCAATCCAAAGCCAGGAGCCAGGAGCTTCTTCCGGGTCTCTCACTTGGGTTCAGGGACCCAAAGCTTTGGGCCATCCTTGACCACTTTCCCAGGCCACAAGCTGGGAGCTGGATGGGAAGTGGGACCACTGGGATTAGAACTGGTGCCTATGTGGGATCCTGGCACGTGCAAGGCGAGGACTTTAACTACTAGGCTACCACGCTGGGCACCCACATTTTGATTTTCTAACTTTAATTAATTTATTTAATTTAAAAAATTTGATTGAGAGTTATTTACTTGCAAGGCAAAGAGAAGGAGAGACACACTCATCCACCCAGTTATCTTCCCTCCATTGGTTCACTCCCCAAATTGCCACAACAGCCGTAACTGGGACAGTTCAAAGCCAGGAGTTTCCTCTCTCCCGCGTAGGTGCAGGCACCCAACGATTTGAGCAGTCCTGCTGTTTCCCAAGGCCGTCAGCAGGGAACTGGATTGGAAGTGGAGCAGCTGGGGCACAAGCTGGCACCCATATGGGATGCTGGCGCCACAGGGGGAGGATTAGCTTGCTTTAGCACTGTGCTGGCCCTGTAGTGTAGCTTCTTTTCTCTCTTTCCTCCTTTCTTTTTTTCAGATTTATTTATTTTCAAAGATTTATTTTTCGTTAAAATATTTAATTATTTTTATTGGAAAGGCAGATATACAGAAGGAAGGGCAGACAGAGAAAAAGATCTATCCACTGGTTCACTCCCCAAATGTCCGCAATGGCTGGAACTGAGCTGATCCAAAGCCAGGGGCTTCTTCCAGGTCTCTCACGTGGGTGCAGGATCCCAATGCTTTAGGCCATCCTCTACTGCTTTCTCAGGCCACTAGCAGGGAACTGGATGGGAAGCGGGGCCGCCAGGATTAGAACCAGCACCTATATGGGATTCCAGTGAGTGCAAGGTGAGGACTCTAGTTGCTAGGCTGCCGCGCCAGGCCCACAGCTCACATTTTAATCCTGTGACCTTTATCATACTCTTGGGCCCTTTGAACATTCTTAGAAAGGCTTTTCTACCAAGTCAAGTCCATTTAAACAAGTGAAGGAGAAGCTGGAATATTGCATCCATTTTGGCCATCTCCGGTGAGAGTGGATTTTGCTGTTTTAAGTCTGTCAGTTTCGGCTGGATGCCTCTTAGCTGACTTCCAGGTGGCAGGCAGTGAGGAACCCTGCACAGATGTCCATATCAACATCAGCCAGGGTGGAAAGGCCTTGCATCTTGATGCAACAGGCTGAGGGTGGGTGCTGTTCCTTATTGTTTCACTACTCAGCTGCTGGGACATGATCAAGCTTCACTAAGACTTAGAATTTTCATGGCAGGGCTGGCATTGTGGCATAGCAGGTAAAGCTGCTGCTCGCAATGCCAACATATGGTCATCAGATGATGTCTAATCCAGCTTCTTGCTAATGTATATGAGAAAGCAATGGAAGATGGCCCAAGGACCTGGGCCTCTGCTACCCATGTGGGAGACCTGACCAAAACTCCTGACTTCTGGTTTCAGCCTGGCCCAGCCCTGGCTATTGTGGTCACTTAGGGAGTGAAGCAGCAGATGAAAGAATCTTTTTCTCTCTCTTTGACTTTCAAATAAATACAAACATCTTTTTAAAAAAAGAATTTTCATGGAAAAATGGTAATGATAGTTGAAATAATAATAACAACAGTAGTAGTACCTACTTCATGAGGTTGTTTGCAGACTTCAGTGGACTGCTGCTAAGTACTTCACCCAAGGCCTGGTACAGGTGAGAGAATGCTGCATGAATGTCACCTGTCCCTGTGATGTGAACAAGTGGCCCTGGGATGGGTTGCAGGTGCTGCCCTTGGAAGTCATGGCAGACCGCCCAAGCTGGCCGTCTCTTTCTGACACTGGCATTTTGCTTTTTGCTTTTTGCATGGATTTCTGTTTGCACTATCCGAAGTCCCACTGGGAGTGCTCTCACACAGGCTGAGATTTTACCCAGGCCATTGCAGGCTTTGTAAGGGCCTACATGAGCCCAGGGTGAAAAAAAAAATCATGTCTGGCTCTTAGGGGAGATTTTGAAATTAACCAGTGTTTGCCTGGAGACCTAAAAAGTGAATGATGTATCTACTGTCATCATTCACCATTGTGCTTATAAAGATTTCATTATGTAGAAAATGGGTGCAGATTCTTGTCATCTGGCAGGAAATCCAGTATGTGTGTGTGCTGAGATTAAGCCAGTGTAAATTCAGTGAGTTCCCAGCAGTCTCATGACTCCAAATGCCAAGTTTATAAAAACCCCTTTGAAATCTTAACGACAAGGAAACTGTGCTTTGGGGTTGGAGCTTTGGCACATCAGGTTAAGCTGCTGCCGCCTGTTGCCTGCACCACTTTCTATCCAGCTCCCTCCTAATGCACATGGAGAAAAATGAGGAATATGATGTAGATGTTTGGGTTCCTGCACCTGTATGGGCGACCTGGAGGAAGCTCCTGACCTCTGGCTTTGGACTGGCCCAGGTCCTGTTATTGCATTCGCTTGGGGAGTGATTCAGTGGATGGAAGGTCATTCTCTGTGTGTATAATTCTGCCTCTTAAGTGAATAAATAAACCTTTTTAAAAAGAAAGGCAGATATACAGAGATGGAGGAGAGGCAGAGAGGAAGATCTTCCGTCCTATGGTTCACTCTCCAAGGGGCCGCAATGGCTGGAGCTGAGCCAACCCGAATCCAGGAGCCAGGAGCTTATTCCAGGTCTCCCACGCGGGGGCAGGGTCCCAAGGCTTTGGGCCATCTTCGACCACTTTCCCAGGCCACAGACAGGGAGCTGGATGGGAAGTGGGGCTGCCGGGATTAAAACCAGCATCCATATGGGATCCTGGGGCATTCAAGGCCAGGACTTTAACTGCTACGCTATTGTGACAGGCCCAAATAAATAAATCTTAAAGGCAGAAATAAAGAAAATGACGTCTAATATGGGGTGTGCTATATTGTAATGTATTTGTCCTGAGGGATTTGAGCCCTAAAGATAAGAAGGGTGCTATGAAGATCTTCCAGTTGGTCCTAGGTCCAGGGGCTGCTTCCCAGAGGACAAAACTGTGGAACAGAGAAAAGGACTAGGGCCGTGTGCAGCCACCCCTGGCAGTCAGGCTTTCTTTGAACAGCTTCCTCTTTGTAAGAACATCTGGCTCAGTGATTAAATCCTCACCTTGCAACAGCTCTGTGCAAATCTCAGCAAGGATCTAGCACTACACACACACACACATGAATTAGTGCCATCTGTACAGAAAAGTAGATCTATTTTTCATAAGATTTATTTAGGGCCTAGTACGATGACTCAGCAGCTAAATCCTTGCTTTGCATGTGCCTGGATCCCCATATGGGAGCCAGTTTGTGTTCCAGCTGTTCTACTTCCCACCCAGATCCCTGCTTATGGCCTGGGAAAGCAGTGGAGAACGGCCCAAAGCTTTGGGACCCTGCACTTACATGGGACACCTGGAAGAAGCTCCTGGCTCCTGGTTTCAGATTGGCTCAGCTCTGGCCATTGTAGCCACTTGGGGAGTGAACTAGCTGATTGAAGATCTTTCTCTGTGTATGTCCTTCTCTCTAAATATGCCTTTCCAATTTAAAAAAAATATTTTTAAAAAGTAAGATTATTTATTTTGAAAGTCAGAGAGACAGAGAGGGAAAGATTAATCCATTGGTTTACTTCCTATATGGCCACAGGGTTAGGCCAGTGTTGAGCCAGGCCAAAGGCAGGAGCCAGCTTTGTCTGGGACTTCCACGTGAGTGCAGGTGGTCAAACATTTGGGCCATCTTCTGTTGCTTTCCCAGGCACAGTAGTAGGGTGTTGGATCAGAAGTGAAGCAGCTGGGACATGAATTGGCACCCATATGGGATACCATTGTGGCAGGTGGCAGATTCACCTGCTACACCACAATGCCGGCCTCCACATTCATTCTTCTGAAAAAAATTTAAAAATATTTGTTTATTTTTATTGAAAGACAGTTTTTCTTTTTTTTTTATGGTGAAAAACATATATTTAGAATTAGAGAGCTTAATGCAGTTTAGATGATCCCAATTTTGTTGGCAACATCCAGAGCATCATAACCAGGAGCCAACCGCACGTGCGCCTTCTTTTCTCCATGGGCCTGATCAGGGTATTGACTTTGGCCACATCAATGTCATAGAGCTTCTTCACGGCTTGTTTGATCTGGTGCTTGTTGGCCTTGACATCCACAATGAGCACCAGTGTGTTGTTGTCTTCTATCTTCTTCATAGCGGACTCTGTGGTCAGGGGGAACTTGATGATGGCATAGTGCTCAAGCTTATTCCTCCTGGGGGCGCTCTTCTGGGTGTATTTGGGCTGCCAGCGCAGGCGCTGTGCCTTGGGCCTCCGGAAGGTGGGGGACGTGCGGATCTTCTTCTTGTGGCTGTGGACACCTTTCAGCACCGCCTTCTTGGCCTTCAGGGCCTTGACTTTGGCTTCGGCTTTGGGAGGGGCGGGAGCTTCCTTCTTTGCCTTCGGCGCCATCTTGGTAAAAAGGAAAGACAGTTTTTCATAGAAGGAAAGAAAGATCTTTTGCCTACTGATTCATTTCCCAAGTGGTCTCAATGGCCGGAGCTGCTCTCATCTGAAGCCAGGAGCCCAAAGCTTCTTCCGGGTCTCCCACATGGGGGTAAGGTCTCAAAGGCTTTGGGCCATTCTAGACTGCTTTTCCAGGCCACAAGCAGAGAGATGGATGGAAAGTGGAATAGTCAGGATACAAACCAGCACCCATATGGGATCTTGGGATATGTGAGGTGAGGGTTTTAACTACTGAGCCATCACACTGGGCCCTGAAAATTTGTTTATTTTTCATCTCTTTGATAAGCAGAGTGCAGGGCCCGGTGGCGTGGCCTAGTGGCTAAAGTCCTCTCCTTGAACGCGCCGGGATCCCATATGGGTGCCGGTTCTAGTCTTGGTAACTCCACTTCCCATCCAGCTCCCTGCTTGTGGCCTGGGAAAGCAGTCGAAGACGGCCCAATGCTTTGGGACCCTGCACCCGCGTGGGAGACCCGGAAGAGGTTCCAGGTTCCCGGCTTCAGATCGGCGCACACCAGCCCGTTGCGGCTGACTTGGGGAGTGAATCATCGGACGGAAGATCTTCCTCTCTGTCTCTCCTCCTCTCTGTATATCTGACTTTGTAATAAAATAAATCTTAAAAAAAAAAAAAAAAGAAAAGCAGAGTGCAGGGACACACACACACAAACACACATTGCTTCTATCAGCTGGGTCACTCTCCTAAAGCCTGCAATAGTGAGGGCTGGGCCAGGTTGCAGCCAGGTGCCTGGAACTCCAGCTGGGTCCCACATACGGGTGCAGGGGGCCATCACCACTGCCTCCTAAGAGTCATTAGCAGGAAGTTGGATAGGAAGCGGAACTGGCAATCTACCGTGGAATGAGGGCATTCCCGCACCGCTTTATCCTGTTGTGCTGCATCCCTGCTCCGCACATTTACTCCAGTTTGTGAAAGGCAATTCCATTCCCTCGGATCTAAGGGCACATGTAAGTGTGTGTGCTTGCATTGAGGGGTGTGTGCGTGCAGATGGGCAAAGAGGGTGTGGCTGGAGAGTCACCCACTGAGAGTGTGTCTTGGGACAATCCTCACCATAAATCAGCCAGCCTTGCCAGATGTCTCCTGCTGGTTGCTTGTGACTCTGGGCAGCCAGAGGCTGGAGGCTTGGGGACTCAGGACTGTTTTCTGCCCAGACTCTAGAGGTGCCTGTCACAGATATTTCTAGCTTGCCATGTGGGTATCCCTGACATTTAAGGGTGTGACACGAGGGACAGCACAGGGGTAGAGTGTACAGGATGACTTCAAAGGGTGCAACCCAAGGGACTTCCCAGAGTTCTTTATGGGCAAGCTGGGGATCGTCTGTTCATCAATGCCAGGGACTCCCCATGGTGAGTGGGAACCACCTGCAATGTCCCCTCAGCACTTACGATCTGGAGCCAGGGAAGAGCAGGACAGGAAGGGGGAGAGCTGCTTTTACATGAATTCCTAGGACAGACGTATATGAGGAACATGAAGCAGGGGTGGACAGGGGTTGAGGGACTTACTGACTCGACAATCAGGACACTGATTCTGTCTGAACAGGGAGAGAAACGTGGGGAAGAGAACTTTGCCGTAGAGGATGCAGGAGATGCCAACTGCCGTTCCGTGTCTTTGCTGGACTCTGGACTGGGGTTGCCGAAGCCAGACCAGTGACCTGGAGGAGACATGACTGGGAACAGGGACCTGGAGCACCACCTGCACTCCACAGGCAGAAACTGACATTCCGGGGCAGGTAACTCCCTCTCTCTCCCTGAGAGCATCCCGTAGCCCAGCTGAGCCTCATTGATGGCGCACTCATGTGAACAGGCTCTGGCCAAGGCTCCTTCCTCCAGGAATCCTTCTCTGACTGCCATGTAGATCCCACCTGCCTGGGCAGAGTCACTGTTTTCAGAGTCAGTGTGGTTTACACAGGCGCTGCCACTCAGACTGTTCCCAGGCTTGTTCCGGTCCTGGGGCGGGCGTCAGTTCTGCGCGCTTCCGCGTCGCCTTCGGGCCTGACTGAGATGAGCAGGTGGAGAGCTGGGGTTTCTACTCGCAGCTCCTTTGTTCAGTCATGCACTCCTGCATTAATTTATTTTCCTTGCGTTTGGTGCGCCGCTCCAGGCCCTATACCTGGTGCTGGGAAAACATCACAGGCGATCGGCGCTGCCCGGGCCTGGTACCCAGGGCGCTCCGCGCTGCTTTCAGGTGTCCTTCCTGTGGTCCAGAAGCAGACCCCACGGCGCCTCGGGGACGGCCGGCCCAGCCCGGGAGCGGCGCCCCCAGTGCGCCTCAGGCCCCGCCCACCCCGCGCGTCCCCGACCCACATCTGGCAGAACGGGCGCGCGTGTCACTAAGACGCTCATTCACCGGCGCAGCTGTCACCATAGCAACGGGAGCGCGGGCCTCCTGGAGACGGCGAGGGGGCCGGGGTCGCGGTCGCCGGAGGGGCCGGCAGGGGGCGGGAGCACGAGCACGGCGGCCGCGGAGACCCAACCACGGCGGGGGCGCCCAGCACAGCCCGCGCCCCTCGAAGCCCGGCTCCCCACAGCTCTCGGCGGGAGGGCGCCACGCACGTCGCTGCAGCTGCCGTCCCCGCGGGCGGGGACCGAGCCCCCCGGCCGAGCCGCCGAGCACCCGCACTGTGAGCCCTGACTCTATGGCCCTGAGGGAGGGCGCCGAAGCCGCCGTGCCGCCCGCCACCTGCCGGAACCCGAGTGCCAGCCGCAGGGAGAGGGGAGCCCCGGGTGCCGCCGGTCCGGGCCCAGGGGCCCGTCCGCGGCCTCCGCCCCCAGCTCGGGGCATGGGAGGCAGGTAGCCGGAGAGCACCAGGCCAGAGCGACGGGCAGGACTCGGCTACAGGGAGGGCGGAGAGGCGCGGCCCGCCCGCCCCCGGCCGCAGCCCCACCAGAGCCCTCCCCCGGCGGCGCGCACCGGCGCGCGCACTTGCACATAGCCCCTCGGCGGCTGCTTTGCTTCGCCTGCCGCTAGCCAGCGCCGGAGTCCCGGGGCCGGATGCCATGGGTAACAACCTCTCCAGTGGCCCCTCTCTGCCGCGAGGAAACCCGAGTCGGGCGCCGCGGGGCCATCCGCAGAACCTCAAAGGTAGGCTTTGCACGGCGGGTCGCCTGGCGAAGGACTGTAGGGGCGCAGGTGGAGGGGCAGGACGGGGTGGAGACGTGTGTGTGGGCAGGATTGGCAGGTGCCACCTGTTGGGCGTATTTGGAGACTGGAGGTGCACGTGTGACTGTGGCCTGGCTAGGGCCGTGGCAGTGCGGGAGGTGAAGGTGAAAGTCGAGGAGGACGGGCTGCGTTGCGCGTGGCTTGCGCAGCTCGTCCGGCCAGCGCGCGGGGCGCGTCACTGGAGGTCCCTTCAGGCCATGACGCTTGGCGGTGGCGTGAAGAGGTGGTGGGGGAGGGCACTTGCCAGGCGGATGCGGGAGTGTGGAGGGAAGCGCAGGTAGTCCAGCGAGCTCGTCAGGAGAGGAGGCCTCGTGTGTGTGGATTGCGGAGGCGAGTCCAGAAGCATTAGTTGACTCTGAGTCCAAGAGTCTGAAAAATCCCGGCCTGGCGGAGCAGGCAGGAAGGCGGGCATCGAGCTGGTGGTTCCTGGGGCCCTCTGCAGCTATTGACTTTCTGTGTCCACTGAGCTGTCTTGGTTTGCAGTTCTCCCATTGACCGGATGTAGCCAGAGCCCCGTAAAAAAGCGATTGCCAGCCTGGCAACAGGAGGACATTTACTGGGAAGGTTGCATGCTTTTCAACCCCACACTCAATCTCCCCAGGACCCTCAGCAGGACCGGAGACCCAGCACCTGACTTGGCAGCTTCTAGCACCTTTTCTGGCCTTTGGGACACAGCTGGGTCCTCCGCTGGTCCTTCTGTTGTGCCCAGATTTTGAGATCTCCAGAAATCACCAGGAATCTGAAGTCAATCCAAGTGTACAAGGATGGTTTATTTAAGCTCAGTACATCCGAGCCTGGATTCTTGGTTGAGATCAGGCAGCTGACAGACTGACCGGCCAGTCGGCTGGCCAGGACCAACACCCCTTATGGGAGTGTGGCCCCAAACAGCACATTCATAGGGTTTTTTATAGGGGCAGTCCACAATGGCTTGAAAAGGGGAAATTCACAATAATCTGCAAGGTGAGGGGAAATAGCACACATTCCCTGCCTATCTCGGCTGGACAGCCCATGCCTCCAGCACTAAGGTAAGCGCCCACTTAATTACTTGGAGCCACCTGTGAGATAACCAGATTTAGGTGGGTCTTGATTCATAAGCATTGGGACCCATCAGTGCTAAAGGACACACAGGCTGCTAAAGATTACATGGGTCTTTTAGCTTGGAAGCTTATACAGTTTCTTAGTAGCAATGAGCAATGAACAAATGGTTGGGATTTTGAAACTGAGGTTCTTCACTTCTACTGTGACATTGACAATTCCCCTGGGAAAGTTGCTTCTTGGTCTCCCTCAGAGCCACAGCCTTGGGCTGGGCGGGCTGATGAACCAAAAGCCAGGCAGGAGAGCCCCTGGGGGGAGCCGAAAGACAGCAGTGCCCTTGGACTTCCAGCACTCATCTCTACACACGCCTTTCACATTTAGTCAGCAGAGCTCCTGACAGGCTTTGGTGGAGGAGAACCCAGGCTCACTTCAGATGCCCCCAGGAAGGGGTGGAGCCGAGTCTTTTGGCCTGAAGCTCTTGCCCCTCTTTGGCTGGACTGAGAGCGCCTAGCTGGCTCAGCGCCCTTTGTCCAACTCCAGCTCTCAGCCGCTCAACTCTGGCTGGGCTGGGGGAAAAGCAATGGGTTTCCTGCGCTGCTGCTTTATCTGCCACAACTCTGTGAGAACGCCACTTGGGTGACCTGGCGCTTTCGCCAGAGGAATCATCCTGTGGGCATGGACATTAGGCTGGGACGTTCGTGGCAGTTTGTCCTAGGCAGGCCATCCCAGTGCCCAGTAATTGGTAAATCCACTTGGTGAGGTACTATGCAACCATTAAAATTGTACTTTCGAAGAATTTTTGGTAACTTTGGAAAACGCTCACAGCTGCACGACAGGATACAAAATTATGAAGACTGTGTGGACCCAACTGGTTAAAAAGAAACCGTATGAATGAAAACCCAAACCAAACCAGTGAGTAGCACCAACCGAAAACCTGGAAGGCCGGCTTCCCATGAGTTAGCAGTGGTCACCCCTGGCTGAGAGGTTTTTATTTTTCTTGTTTATATTATATTCTTTCCTAAGCGGTATACAATAGATGCGTGTTGTTTTGATAAGCAGAGAGGTGCCCTCACTGTTAGCCTGTCTAAAGGCTCTATGAGCCCTGGCAGAGAGCTCCTATGGATGGGAGAGCCTGTGGACATGGCTCAGCTCAGCTTCCTCCTTGCCAAGTAGGAAGAATGAGAGGAAAGGACAGTGATTGACCCCAAGTGTTTCCTGGGTCCAGTGGCAGAGCCAGGGGCTGTCCTTGGGCTGCCTGGGGCCAGGGCTTGACTTGATCCTTTGATGCTGGCACCTCCTTTTATCTGAAGTTAGGATTGTGGGGCTGGAAGGTCTCTGTGGTCAGCGTCTTTGGCAGGAGGCAGGAAGGGAAGAAGAGGATCTTTCTCCCCCTGTCCCCACTCACACTGTTCTGGAAGTGGCTGTGGGAATTTCGATTTTGTATCCTGAGGTTCCACTGTGCCCTCGAAGGCTGTCTGCCAGTGTTCTCTGCTGCCTCCTGCCAACCTGACTTCCGGGCACCTGTTTCTGTCTGCCCACCCACAAAGAGTCATCGCCTTCATTTTGTACCTGGTGCCAGCTCCAAATCCCCTTCTTCCCGGACCAGTGTTGACCTGGAGTGTTCCCAGCTCGGTCACAGCTCACCCAGGATTCCAGCCTGCTGTGGACTCCTGTGGAGCAGCTGTCCACCCTGAGTCCTGCTGACTTGGCTTGGGGATTCACTTTGTTGTCTGAATTAACTCTGTTATCCATGGCCACCCAGAAACTTGATAGGGATGGGATATAGTACCTGCCTCTCCTTCTGTAATGGCAATCTCATTGATTTCTGACTGTTTTAATTAATTCAGATGACGGGAAGGCACCTGGTGTCCCAGGGCCCCTGGGGATGGATTACTGATGGCAGGTTTGTCCCACTGTCTGTCTTGGCAGCAGACTTTAGTCTTTGCAAGCATACTGACCTCACTTGGCTGCTGGGGAGTCCCCAGAATCTGAATGTAACCATGCAGGACAGAGGTTCCCCACAATATCGCTCTGGGCTTGGACCCCACAGACCCTCTCCTTCTGGCCTCCACAGGCTCAGGATCTTCTTTTAAAGGCAAGGCAGAGGGAATCGACAGGTTCTAGCCCTTGGGAGGCCAGGCTGATGTACTCCCAGATGTGTGCGGGGGGAGGTGGGCGGACAGGGCAGATGTGAGCTAGACATGTCAGGAGCTCTGGGACTGGGCTGGCAAACCATGCAGAGTCTGAGGGTGTGGGAGCAGAGGGGTCCGGGACCAGTGACTGAGCATGCTCTCGCTGGAGCAGGGCGTCATCCTTATGTGGAGGAAAATCGGGAGAATATAGACCTCCTCTCCCACCACCTGCTGTGGCTTCTTTTGAGTGCTGGGCGGGGCTGGGCAGCTGGGGAAGCCTTCGGGGGAGACTTACTCAGCCCCAGGGTCCACCCCTAAGTGAATTTTGCCAAGCATCCTCCAACTGGCCTTTGAAACATTGTGGTGTATCATTGACAACTTACTATTTTAAAATAGTAGACAGTCCATAAACTAGTACATTCTTTGTCTCGTTCCAGAAACATTGTGCCCGATGGTCAGTGCCTCCCCTTATCTCTGCCAGGTCCTGGGCAATTGCTGGTCTACTTTCTGTTTCACTGGGTTTGTTGGTTTGGGGCATTTCCGATCAACGGAACCACATTGTTATTTGTTCTCTTGGGCGTTGGCTTCTTTGATTGAGCATTATGTTTGCAAGGTCATCCACACATTGGCATAGCTCTTTTTTGGCTGGAGGTTTGTCTGCAGACCATGGACTCCCTCACTGCTCCCTTGGTAGGTGACGGTAGCAATGGCCATGGAAGTGGTGGCTTTTTCCTGCACCTGCATTCTCACTGCCAGGTCTCTGCTCTGAGTCTGTACCCCAGATATGACTACAGTGTCTGCCCTGGAGGCCCCCTCTGCCTCTGGGACCCACCTCCATCCTGCCAGAATGATCTTGCTGAAGTGTCATGTTCCCCGTGATACTCCCTTTGCCAATGGCAGCTGCACCTGCCAGAATCTCGTATTCAATGCTTCTGTTCTTGGGCCAGGACATAAACATTTCCTTGGCTCTTGCCTGGATGGCTTCCCTGGTTGTCATGGTGCCTATAGAGTTGCAGAGTACACTCAGCTTTCTGGCCCAGCGATGCAGCAGGTAGACCTGGGTGCTTGGTAGACTGCCTAGACTTTGGAGAGGCTGGACAGAGTCAGCCCATATTGAACCTGCAGATCCCTCCTGCCTGCCCTGTCAGGTTTCCAGTCTGGCGTTACCTTTGAACTCTGCTGTGTTTGTCATACAAGTATTCTTAGTGGCTGGCTACCCTGTTGGGCAGCCGGTCACGTATTTAGATATGGCTGACTTTCTTGCGTACCCTCCTGATTATCTACTGGTGGGGGGGAGGCTCAAAGAGGTAAAGTAATTTAGACTGAACCATTAGGAACGGTGGGAGTTGGCATTAAACCCAGAGCTTTCTGGATTTATTTGTATTTACTTTGTTTTTAAAGTTTTATTTGTTTACTTGAAAGACAGAGTTTACAGAGAGCGGAGACAGAGAGGCAGATTTCTCATCCTCTGCTTCACTTCCCAGATGGCCACAACAGCCAGGGCTAGGTTATGCAGAAGCTGGGTCAGGAGTTTCATCTGGGTCTCCTACGTGGGTACAGGGGCCCAAACACTTGAACCATCCTCTGCTGCTTTCCCAGGCCATTAACAGAGAGCTGGATCAGAAATGAAGCATCCGGGACATGAACCAGTGCCCATAAAGGATGCTGGTATTGTGGGCTGCATCTACTGGCTACACCACAACACCAGCCCTGCTCTCTGACTTTAGAATTCATTACTGGGACTACCATATAGTCCTGTACACCCAGACAATTTGGTGTTGCTGGCTTTGTGTTCTTCTGTAGTGAAGAGCCTGGGGGGTGGGGGAACTTCTTGGATTCCACACAAAACCCCTGGGGAGAGAAAAGGGTTTGTGATGATCTTGGGCTCCTCCACCTCCCTTCCCTGCAAGTTTTTCAGCCCTGAACACCCATCAGCAGGTCGCTAGGTGCTTCCCATGGCCATGCTGCTGTGGACTACAGTGGTATCGGCCAGCAGCCCAACTATAGCACAGGTGCCTGACCCCTGCTCAGACCTGCTATCTCAGAATGTTTCAGGGGTGGGACCTCCAAGCCTGCAGGCCTCACACATGCTCCTGACATTTCTGCATCACCCCCTGATGTGAGAGCTCTGGAGGCTATCGGGGCCCAAGACTCTCGGTGGGCTCAGACACCTCAGGGGCTGGGAGCCTGGAGATGGATAGAGAAGATCTGAAGGGGAGACAGAGAAGCATCCTGGAACAAGAGCACAGGGCAGGAAGTGCAGGTGTGCTGGGGAGGCTGGAGGATTGGGGCCCTGTGAGGGAAGGTCATTGGTCAGTCTTTGAGTAAGCTGGGGCCAGATCTTGGAGTTCCTTGCATGTCAGGAAGTTTCTTCTTCATTAATTTAAGGTAGCCAATTAAACATTATTTATTTTCACTTTATTTGAATGAAAGAGATAGAAATTCTTCATCTACTGCTTTACTCTGAATGCCTGCAGTAGCCAGAGCTGTTGGAGAAGACCTAGGAACTCTGTCTGGGTCTTCTGCATGGGTGGCAGGGACAAGGATTTGAGCCGCTGGTGTGCGTCAGCAGAAAGCTGAATGGAAGCAGAGGAGCTGGGACCGAACCAGGCATTCTGATATGAGATGCAGGCACCTTAAATGACAACCTGATCATTGTGCCAAATGCTCATGTGGAAGCTTAGGAGTTTATCCTGTAGGCACTGGGTCATGGCTGGCTTTTGAGCCAGAGGGCGTGGTGATTTTTTATTAAATTTGCAGCAGTCGGAGCAGGAGGGAGAACAGAGCCTCTTGAGCTGCTGGGAGGCTCAATTTCTGGCCAGGCTGAAAGGGCTGGTGGCAACAGCCACACTGACTTCTTCATGTAGGTACTTGGGTGGCGGGGGAGGAGGGCAATCTGGCAGCTGCTCTGACTCCAGCAATTGCCAACAGGACCCCTTGCTCATCAGAGAAAACATTGAAGGAACTGATCTTGATGGTTGGTGTACTCTGCCAGGCACATTCGTTTCCTGGAATCCATTGGCTCTCCCAGTAAATGTGGGGGACTATTATTCCCACTTTAGAGATGACAAAACTGAGATCCCAGGATTGAATGATACTGTCTGAAAACCCTCCCTGAAGTAGGAACTTCTTGAGCTGGAATTGCTGCCCAGGACAGCAAAGTCCATGGCTAGGAAAAAATAGTGGGGAGCTCCATGACGGGAGGCTTTCCCCTGGCTCTCTGGGACACTAACTGGGTCTACAGGCTGAGTGGCTGAAACAACAGAAAGGTAGTTCCTGCAGTCTGGAGGCTGGAGGTCTTAGGTCAGGGTGTTGGTGGGGTCAGGCCCTGGTGAAGGTGGCTTAGTTTGCAGGTGGCCTCTTCCTTGACTGTGTCTGCACATGACCTTTTGGTGATGTGTGTTTGTAGAGAGATGAGACCAGTCATCCTATTGTACCCCAGTCTTAGGACCTCATTTTTAGTCTTAATTACACCTTTGAAGCTCCGTTTCTGAGTACAGTCACATTGGGGGTTAGAGCTTCCACATGGGAACTTTGGGAGAGTAAAATTCAGTGGATAGCAGGTGGTGTGTGCCCACTTGCCAGGTGTGCCCAAAGGGGCTCAGGCATTGGCTCCAAATCACAGGGCCTACAGTGGAAGCAGGGTGGACAGAAGTAGTAACAGCGGGATGAAGGGTGAGCAGAGAAAGGAGAGTGGGAGCTGGGCGCTGCTCAGGAGATGCCAGCTTGGACTGGGCCATTTGCCCCAGCCTATTTCTTGTTTATGTGACTGTTTCATTACTGGACCTGCACAGCCATAAGCTGGAGGCTGAGGGAGTGCTTCTCACCGAGCCGGTTGCTTTGGCAACCCTGGGCAGGATGCAGTGGTCTCCTTGGTAACGCCTGGGAAACCTGCCTCAGGGATGGAGAGACATGAACTGGCCAGCGGTCAGGCTGGGGGGGCAGGGGGGGGGCACAGGCCATTGGGGGAGGGCTGCCCAGGCTGCCTGCTGCCATTTCCTAGCAGGCCAGAATCCAGAGGTCCCCCAGGGCCCGAGTGTGTGCCTGGTCAGCCCAGGGTACTAATGGGCCAATCCAGGAAGTGGGAGGTGACAGGAATGGGGTAGGCAAGGGGAGGAGGTAGTATCTGAGTGACAGATCCAGCGCCAGGTTTATTAAAAGATGCTTATCGGAGGTCACTGCCGGATCCTGTTGCTTCCAGCCGTGAGCAGGTGCTGATGCCTGTAGGAGTGGGTGTGGGGGCAGAGCAGAGAGAAAGGAAGACTGAGAGAGGAAGAGGAGGAGGAGTCACCAGGAGGCATTGGCAGTCGTTGGTGTGTTCTCTGCTCCAGCTGCAGTGTTGGGGGTGCTGTGGGACTTTGGTGATGCTGGGCTTAGAAAAACAAGCTCCCCCAGGGCCAGAGTTGGGATCCCTGGATGTTGCCTGGGGGAGGGTAAGAGCTGGAGGGCAGCCCTTTCCATTTAACAGACAGGTGGCAAGCACTGACAGTGACCCTCACACTCTTTCTGACGTGACTGTCCAGTGGTCCCCTAGACAGAGTAAGGCTTGCTCATCACCTGGCACTAATCCTCTAGCCAGAGGACAGATGGCAGGGGACAAAAATGAGCTGGACACTATTAGCGCTAACGTTGTGTGTTCAAGTTTGTGGGATCCTCTTTCCACCTGTCACCTCTCTTAATCTTTACAGCCAGCGTTAGAAGTAGGTAGGATTGTTCACTAATTCTCAGCTGGTAGCACTGAGGTGGAGGCAGGTTCTAGAACTTGCCTAAGGCCGCCTGGGGACCTGAGCTGGAGCTGGGTGGGATTCTAACAAAGCTCTCTGATGTGGGAGCCATCACTCTGTTGGCTTAATTAGCTTTTGTATTTTAGAGTAGTTTCAAATTACAGATTTATTGCAAAAAAAAAAAAGTAAAGTTTCTATACCTACACACACAGTTCTCCTGTTCTTAACATCCTACATTACTATGGAACATTTGTGATAATTGTTAACATATTGCTGTTAGTTAATGTCCCTAATTATTCAAATTCCCTCAGTTTTTTCCCATGTCCTTTCTTAATGCCAGTAGTCCCATTACATTTTAGAAAAATTTTTAAAAATCTATTATTTTTCTTTATTTATTTATTACAGATTTATTTATTTTTATTACAAAGTCAGATATACAGAGGAGGAGAGACAGAAAGAAAGATCTTCCATCCGGTGATTCACTCCCCAAGTGACCGCAACGGCCGGTGCGTGCCGATCCGAAGCTGGGAACCTGGAACCTCTTCCTGGTCTCCCACGCAGGTGCAGGATCCCAAGGCTTTGGGCCGTCCTCAACTGCTTTCCCAGGCCACAAGCAGGGAGCTGGATGGGAAGTAGAGCAGCTAGGATTAGAACCGGCGCCCATATGGGATCCCGGCGCGTTCAAGGCGAGAACTTTAGCCACTAGGCCACGCTGCCGGACCCTATTATTTAAGAGGCAGATTTATAGAGAAGAGAGAGAGAGCAAGATATTCCTTACACTGATACACTGCCCAAATGGCCACAGTGGCCAGAGCTCAGCTGAATCGATCTCAACCAGAAGCCAGGAGCTTCTTCCAAGTTCTCCCACACAGGTACAGAGTCCCAAGGACTTGGCCACCTTCTACTGCTTTCCCGGCCTTAAGCAGGGAGCTGGTTTGGAAGAAGACACGAACTGGTACCCATATGGGATGTCAGTGCTGTAGGCGGAAGCCTAGCCTATTATGGCATGGCGCTGGCCTCCAAAATGTTTTCCTTTTATTTGAAAGTTGGAGCAAGGGACAGGGCTACTCTGTCCTCTGATTCACTCCAAATGTCTGCAATTGCCAGGCTGGACCGAGGCAAAGCCAGGAACCTGGAACTCCATCTGGGTCTTCAGATGGTGACAGGGACCCAAGTACTTGAGCTATCACCTGTACTTGCCTTGCAGCATGCATGTCAGTAGGAAGCTGAATCAGAAGTGGAGTAATGGGGACGCAATCCAGGCACTCCAGTGTAGGGGCAGAGGCTCCAGTGGCAGCTTAATCTTGGCACCAAACACCCGCACCCATACTATGTCTATAGTGACAACATTTTCTATCATTGTCATGTTTTCTTTGGCCCCTCTTAGCTGTGGCGATTCCTCATGTTTTCCTTGTCTGTTAATGACCTTGACGGTTGTGAGGATTACTGGCCAGGGTATTTGTAGTTATGTGTCTGCTGGGCTTTGTCTGAAGTTCCTGTTATGATCAAATTGTGGTGTGAGCCTTGGCGCTGTCATAAGGGCTGAAGTGCCATTTTCATTCCATCATACCCACCGTACCTGCTGTCAGTGTGACAGCACGGCCGATGTTGGCCTTGAGTGTCTGAGTAAGGTCGCGTGTCAGGCTTCCCCCTGTTAGTGGGAAGACCGTACTGTCCTGCTTTCCCTGACATGCTCTTTGGAAAGAAGTGGAGGCTTTTGCTGCTTCTCTTTGACTCTCCTTTACTTACTCAAGCAGTTACAATTGAAGAAAAGCTGCGAAGGATAAGACTGGGGAGCTGTGGCTGGGGGGCTTGCCTGGTCTTGGGTTGGGCAGCTGGGAAAACAAGCAGGATTGACTTCCTGGTCTCTGGGGGTGGGGGTAGGGGCAGGGAAGCACTGCTGCCTGTCCAGTTTGAAACTGGTGGTCTTTTGCATCCTTGGCCCCTGCCTGCCAAATGCCACTGGTCACCCATAGATTGTGTGATGATGACATGTAAGCCTCCACAGTTTTAAAAGCATGTAAAAGGGAAAGCCCTGGCCCTATCAAACACCTGGGCGGGGTGTACTGGGAGGCACAGATGGTGCTCCCGCAGAGGGACTGGCCAAACAGCTAGGGTTCAAGGATGGCTTTGAGTCGTTGCTGAGTCCAGAGGGGCCCAAATCTGGGCCACAGTCATCCTGGCCCTTGGGGCCAAAGAGTTTTCAGCAGAAAGTAATTTAGCAGTCGCCTCTGTGTCCAGCACCCTACCCAGTTGCTCTGGCCATGGCAGTGGTCCACTGGTCTGGTTGGAAAGGCTATCCATACAGGAGCTGTGGAGAGAGGCAAGGGGATTGGATAAGTTCTGCAGGTTTGTCTGGGTGGTCTTCTTTGGCCCTTGTGCCCAGACTGCCCATGGCTACTCTAGAGATTAGGGTGGGGACAGAAAAGGAGAGAACAGTGCTGGGGGTGAGTACTATAATCAGGAGGGTGGTGGCACTTCCTCCTTGCACTGGCTTTCAGCTTCCTCCTACAGGGCCTGCCTGGCATCTGTTCAGAGGTTGGTGTTCCCAGGGCACAGACCTTTCAGGTCACCTGCATATGTGGGGGTAGGAGTTCAGGCCAGGGAGCTGCCTAGGACAGTGGTCCATCAGGCACCCAAGGCTGTGGGGTTTTCTGTGTGCGTGATTTAGAGATTTACTTTATTCGAAAGGATGAGAAACAGAGAGAAAGAGAAAGAGAGAGATAGAGATAGAGATATTGATGATTGATCTTTTGTCTTCTGGTTCACTCCCTAAGTGGCCAAAACAGCTAGGATTGTACCAGATCCAGGGACTCTGTCCTGGTCTCCCACATGGATGGCAGAGTCTCTAACTGGGCCACTTCCCTCTGGCAAGCAGAGTAGCTGGGACTTGAACCTGCTCCAATATGGGATGCCAACCTCACAAGTGGTAGTTTAACTCACGGGGCCTTGGTGCTGGTCCTGGTGTGAGCTGTTCAAGCCAAGAGGAGAGACAGGTGAGCAGGGCAGAGCTACCTCAGCACCATCAGTCAGTCATGTCCCCTCTGCCTGTCCCAGTGGCTCCCAGAGGTCAGAGGTACCTGTGATGTGATGTAAACTTGCTTCTGCTGACCCTCACACCCTCAGTCTTGACTTAGCCAGCCATCCTCAGGTAGCCCCCTCCGCTCCAGGGATGCCAGTTCCCAACCCGAAACATAACCCACTTCCCTCTCCCAGCCCCCTCTGTGTGTGTGTGTGTCTGTGTGTGTGTGTGTGTGTGTGTGTGTGTGTGTAAAAGGTAGCCATAAGTCAGCCGGGACAAGCCAGGGCTGCTCTGGCTTTCCCAGCGTGGAGGAGATCAAAGCCTGGTCCCCCACCCCTCCAGCCCCCCACACCCTGGGGCTGGGTACTTAATAAATTATTCATCTGGGCCCGGCGGCGTGGCCTAGCGGCTAAAGTCCTCGCCTTAAAAGCCCCGGGATCCCATATGGGCGCCGGTTCTAATCCCGGCAGCTCCACTTCCCATCCAGCTCCCTGCTTGTGGCCTGGGAAAGCAGTCGAGGACGGCCCAATGCATTGGGACACTGCACTCGTGTGGGAGACCTGGGAGAGGTTCCAGGTTCCCGGCTTCGGATCGGCGCGCACCGGCCCGTTGCGGCTCACTTGGGGAGTGAATCATCGGACGGAAGATCTTCCTCTCTGCCTCTCCTCCTCTGTGTATATCTGGCTGTAATAAAAAAATAAATAAATCTTAAAAAAAATATAAATTATTCATCTGTCAGGGAGGGAGATGTGGTGAGGATTGGCTGGCTAGCCCTGCTCTTAGACTGTGGTTTGTGTCTGCCCATGGCTGGGGGACTTTGAACAGGGCTGGGTCCCTTTCATGGGAGCAGCCTCCTGTGACCAGGGTTCCCAAGGTGCTGACTATCCTGGGAGTGTGAGATTCTGAACTGCCCAGGGCAGGTGCCTCTGGGGCCTCTGAGCTGGCATGAGACTCATGCCTTCCCCTCCTGGGTCCCTACCCTCAGGCTGCAGCCAGGCCCTCTTCCTCTCTTTGGGTACCCTGGAGTCTCCCATAGCTCCCAGGAGCCAACTCAGACCTGGAGTCCCAAGGAATGCCCCTCCCTGTTTGGGGTGGCAGACTGCATACCCCCCCAACCTGAGTTCTATATGGGGAATCCCCTCTTTTCAAGTACAGAAGGGTTTTCTCTTCCTGCAGTTGTGGCTGGTGAATCTGTGGGTTGAGGAGACAGCCTGGAGCCAAGGGGACCTTGGAGAGGCTATCAGCATCCGGGGTGCCACCCTCTGGATGTTTCTGCTCTGAAGGCTTTGAGGGAGTCCTGCTTCCTTCACTCAGAATTGGAAAGGAGGGATTGGTGTTGTGGTATGTGAGGCTAAACTTCTGCCCATGGTACAGGCATCCCATGTGGGTAGCTGCTCTACTTCCTATCCAGCTCCTTTTTTATGCTCCTGGGAAAGCAGTGGGACATGGCCCAAAGTTTAGGTAGCCTGCACCCATGTGGGAGACCCAGAAGAAGCTCCAGACTCCTTCAGCCTGGCACAACCCTGACCGTTGTGGCCATTTGGAGAATGAACCAGTGGACAGAAGATTCTATTTATCTGTTTTTCTTTTCTGTAATTGCCTTTCAAAACAAATAAAATTTAAGAGAGAGAGAGAGAGAAGAAAGCTGGGCAACGTGGGGCTCTCATCCCCAGGAGATTGTGTTTAGGAAGCAAAATCTAAGGAGTGACTGCCGAGGAGAGAGCACCCCAAGATTCAGGACTATTGTGAAAGTGGCTGTTCCCTGTCAGCTGCTAGCCGCCAAGGCCTGGGCTCCTGTTTTGGGGTAAAGTTGCTGTGTCTGCAGGGACTGAGGTTCTGGTTCATGCTGGTGGTGAGCTCCATTCCCAGAGGGTGGGTCCCTATTCTGAGGTGCAGGGTTCCTGGTTGCAGGTGACCCAGAGACTGTTTTGGGACTCAGTGTTCTAGAGTTGCTTTGAGGTTCCCATCCTGGGCTTGGGACTTGATCCTGTGGGTGGAGGTCTTGTGTCCTGGGAGAAAGGGAAGAGCCAGAGCTGCCCCTGACCCCAGTCTCCTGGAGGAGACTTTCTGGGGGACTCTGCAGGGAAACTCAGGAGCTGAAGGCCAGGATGGGATTAGGGGGTTCCAGGACTTGCCCGACCGGAAAGCATGTGGTGCCAACTCACAGAGCTCCAGCCACACTCACTCAGACCTCCCCAAATGTCACTGATGGCGGGGTCCAGCGGGCATTGTGAGTCTGTGAGTCAAATCCAGGACGACAGTGCCCTAGCTGCCCTGGGCACTGCCAGCTTGGTTCAATTAATGCCAACTGGATCCTAACCTGTGCTGAGTGGTCCCGGAGGAGAGAGCCCATAAGGGGGACATGGTCGGTCTGGGTTCCTGGAGCTTGGCATGTGCTCTGGTGGGTGGGAGCAGGGATGGGTTGGGTGAGGAGCTCCCTCCCTGGTGGGCATGAGAAGGGGGAGACATGAGCCCTACTGGGCTGGCACCCAAGGAGCAGATGGCTGTGTTGCTATGGAGCTCCGTCCCTCTGAACCCCACCACCACTCTACTCTCCCATTTGCCTCCAAGGGGAAAAAAAAGTCGTGTTAGTCCTCTCAGCTTGGTGACACTCTCTGGCCTCATCCCTTCTGGGACTTGCTTGGGCAGGTGGCCTTGGCCTTATTTCCTAGATGTCTCCTGGGCACTCTCCCTGCTCCCCATGCTCGCTTGCCTGGTCGATGCCATCCACCGTGGTCCCTGAATGGGGAGCTCCTGGTCTCCATTCACCCTTGCTGCCCATTCACCTGTACCCAAAGCAGGGGCGGGTGTGGCTAGGGGAGACAGTGGCATTTTGTCATGTTCTAGAGGGACTTCTCCTTGGGTTTGGAGTCTTTCCCTGTGGCCCAGGGGACTTGAGCTCCTGAGAAGAGGGGGCTTTTCCTTACCAGCAAGTCTGTGTCTGCCGAGACCCCCAAGAAGCACTCCCTGGGCCTGGCCAAGGAGCCTGAGAGGCCAAGAGGCCTGGCTGTCCCCCTGGGTCGTGGAACCCAGCCCCAGATGTTGACTTCTGCTGCAGCCTGGCGATTGCCTGGAGCTCTCCAAGGTCGCCAAGGAGGGACCTGGACTTAGAGGATCAGACTGAGACAGAAGGGGGGAACAGGAAAGGTTCCCGGGGTGGCCCGTGCTATAGAGGAGGCCCAGGCTCTGGGATTGGGCGTGGTTGCCTGGACCACCTTGAACAAGAGGCTTAACTTACCCATGCCCTGATTTCTTCCTTGAAATCATGTTTCTTATTCCTATTAAGAGCACAGGAAGCACCAGCTCTTGTTGTCATTTTGTGTCACTTCTTCCAGGGAGCGCTCCCTGAGCGTTGGGTTGGGTCAGATGGCCCTGCTGTCCTCTCCTGTTCCCCTACCACCCTGTATGTCCTTCATCATAGCGCTAGTTGTCAGGGCCTACCAATTGTCGTTCATCACAACTTTTCCTCTTTCTCTGACCTGAACACTGTGGCTACCACCAGTGCCTGGCATGCCCAGTAAACACCTCACAAATGTTTTGAAGTAAGTGCAAGATTGGGCAAGGTTGGGTTGATCCTGGGGAATCCAAACTTCTCTTCCTGCTCTGGAGGAATGAGTCCTGAATCGCAAGCTCTGGGACCCAGATAGGAGATGGGAGACTAAGATGCAGCCGTGGGTTCATTTTGTTCATTCATATATTCTCTTACGGAGGGCACAGGTGCTGGTTGAGAGTCTTCCATGTGTCATGCCTCATGTCAGGCTCTGGGGGCAGACATGACTGTGCCTCATAGAGCTTGTGCTGCTGACTGCTTGCACAGAGGGAGGTCAAAGGTCAGAGCAAAGCTCGTGGACAGAGGTGTTTGTTTGAAAGAAGGATGGAGAAGTTGGGGGAAAACAGAGGGGAGATTTTTCCTGGTGGGAAAGCTGCGGGTACCAGAGGCGTAGGAGTTGCCTCTATGTGGCCTGAAGGGCAGCCTGGCCTGGGACAGTGTAGCCCGTGGGCATGGGACTCATCACAAGTGCTGTTGGTCTCAGCGCCGCCATCCACAGTGGGTGACTTGGGCAAGTTGTATCACTCCCAAGTGTTAGCAAGATGGGGTGTGTGCCACCTGCCCTGCAGTGGTACAGTGCTTTGCAAAGGTGATGCCCAGGAGAGGGGGTATACAGAGAGGGCGGGTATGTGCAGAGGGTGGGTTGGTCTCAGGCTTCTCTGTTTTGTAAATACTTGGCAGGTGGGACTGCATTGTCCAGCAGGGGGCCAGCTGCTTCTCTCTCTGCTTCTCCTCCTGGCCTCCTGGGCTGGGCTGATGTGGGATGGAAGTTGCTGCATTCTTCCTGCTGTCCTCTTGATCCTTCTCTCCCTGTACTTTCTTACTGGCTGGTGCCTCCTCTAGTTCCCACCCTTGCAGACACAGTCACCTGTCCCTCCTGTCCCATGCCCCTAGCCCTGTGCCCACCTGTTTAGAGGCCTCCAAATGGGTTCACTGATCTCCTATGCCCGGGCTCTGGAGAAGAAGGGCTCGGGTTCATTTCTAAGGCTGAGCAGCAGCCTGGGCAGGTCTGTTTAGTCTTGTCCAGCTAACGTAAACCAGCCAGAACCAGGCTGCAGCGGCCACTTTGCTGGAGGTTCCCTTATTTGGAATGAAATTCATTGTTTTCCACTGGGAGGCACTGGCGACTTTGGGGAGGCTGGGCTGGGCCCAACCCCACGGTGTGGCCTGGGTGGGCCCTCTGACAGTTCCCAAGTACCTCAAGCCAAGGAGTTGGAGGTGAGGGGTGGGAGGTGCAACAGAACCTGGTCTGATGTGGCCTACAGCTGGGGGACCATCTCAGGTTTCTGGGATGGCTGAGGAGGCCTGGGGCAGTGAGCCAGGAGAAAGATCTTGGAACTGCCTGAGCTGCTGTATCTGTGTGACCTTGGCCTTGGTTTTCCTGACTTGTCCTGGAGGCCCAGCCTTTGTTGTGCAGCTCCCAGGATGTGGCATGGGCCTCCCGAGATGCAGCAGGGTCTCTCCCCAGTGACAGGCCAGTGAACGAGCTCATGGAGAGGCCGCGAGCCTTCTCCATGCCTGTTCTCTCCTTGATGAAAGAGCCTCTGCTTCCCTGTGGCCAGTGTGTGCCTCTCTTGCCCTGGCCTGGGCCTTCTGCCTCCAGACTTCTCCCATCACCAAAATCCCTAATCTGCAGGGTCCAGCCCTCTCAGTTTGTTCTAGGAACTGGTGGGGAGCAGGGGAACCTCCCAGGTGCTATGACAAGAGGATGAGCAATTTGAGGCAGAACTTTTTTTTTTTTTTTTTTTTTTTTGAGGTATCTTAGGAGGTTTATTTCAACGGGGCAGGAACAGGGTAGAGGTGGTAAAAATCAGGAAAGAAGGGGAGAGAAGAGAGAGAGAGAAGAGAGAGGAGGAGAGGAGGAGAGAGGAGGAGAGACCAGAGAGAGAGAGGAAAGAGAGAAGAGGAGATAAGAGAGAGGGGAGAGCGGGCCGCACCTGGGGGAGGCAGAACTTTTACTTGTACTTAGCACCGATGCTTGTTGGTTGAACCACTAACTTGAGGCCGAGACTTCCAAAGCTGAGGCTGTCTCTGCCTGGCTCTGTGGAGGGAGCAGGGTGGCTCATGCCTGCAAAATGTCTGCCTGCCGTCAAGTGCCCCACACATGGAGGCGGGAGTATGCAGGCAGCAGGCCAGCTGTGACTGCTCAGGCCGGAGTTGGGGTCTTCCTGATTGCGGTCAGCTTGGGGTACCCCTTCTCAGGGCCAGCCTGAGCTCTAGCTCAGTCTCCTTCTTGAGAAACAGGGCCTGTGTGGGTCTTCTTTGTAGAGGAAGTTCCCCGTTTCTTAAAAAGAGCTGCTCAAGGATTCCCTTCTGTTCATGGTGAATGCACAGCTAGGTTGTGGGAAGCTGCGACTGGCCAGTGTCAGCTGCAGGAGGAATAGATGATGTTAGAAAGAGCAGCCTGAGACTGCCTCGGAGGCTCCTGGTGCTGGGGAAATGAGGGCAGGAGACACGGCATTGTTTACTATGAAAATTCCATTCAGCACGCTGTCTCGGCAGCAACACTAGTACTATGATCCTGGCTGTTTATAAAGGTAGGGTAAACTTTCGCTGCTTCAGGGCCAGGGAGACACTCATTTACAAAGGATTGTCCGTTGCCAAGAGCAAACCACCACCGAGAGGAACAATGAATTCAGCAGTCAGAACGAAGGAGGATGATGCATGAACAGCGTCTGTGCAGGCCCCAAGCAGGTGTCTCTGGGCCATGGGAGCCTAAAGGTTCTAGATTTATTTCTGGAAGGCCCTCTGTAGCTGCTCCATGGAGGGTAGAGTGAAGAGGGACAAGATGGGGGACCGGGAGATACATGGGAGTGTCATCATCTAGTGGGCAGGGTGCTAAGTCACATGATTTTTTTTTTAAAGGTTTATTTATTTTTATTGGAAAGGCAGATATACAGAGAGGAGGAGAGACAGAGATAAAGATGTTCTGTCTGATGATTCACTCCCCAAGTGGCTGCAATGGTTGGAGCTGAGCCAATCTGAAGCCAGGAGCCTGGAGCCTCTTCTGGGTCTCCCACGCAGGTGCAGGGTCCCAAAGCTTCGGGCCGTCTTCCACTGCTTTGTGTTGTGGTGCAGTAAGTTAAACTGCCACCTATGATACCAGCATCCCACGTGAGTATCAGTTCAAATCTGAGTTGCTCCATTTCCAGTCCAGCTCCTTGCTAATGCACCTAGGAAAGCAGTGGAGGAAGGGCCTCTGCCACCCACAGAGCAAACAGAAATGAAACTCCTGGCTTTGGCTGGCCCAGCCTGGGCTGTGGCTATCATTTATGGAATGGAAGATTCTTCCCCACTGTAAACTCTGCCTTTCAAATAAATAAATGCATATTTTAAAACAAGTACCTATATTTAAGTTTTTTTAAAGACTTGTTTATTTTTATTCTAAGTCATATATATATAATGAAAGACAGAGGAAGGGCTTCCATCCGTTGATTTACTCCCCAAGTGACCACAACGGACAGAGCTGAGCCAGTCCGAAGCCAGGAGCCACGAGCTCTTCCAGGTCTCCCACGCAGAATTGGTTTGGCTACTCCAAGTCCTCTGAGAAGATGTCTGCCTTTTTACAACCTCCTGAGGCCATCTGTAGGCCCATGAAAGTCTGCGAACCAGCACACTGGGCATGTCATACTGCCGACCTCCACTCCTGGGGCCCCTCGATCTCTCTGGCTCCACTCTTGCTGGCTTTCCTTGTGGCCTTGTGCCTTGAGTGTACCCATGGCTGGCAACACGATTCAGCTGCATTCTCTCCTGGACACTGCAGGTTCACCCTGGGTGGTGCTGTGCAAGGCTGCATGATGCCTGTAGCAAAGCACCTGCCCTATAGTCAGCCAGGCCTGGCCTTAAATCTTGACTCCTGAGGCTTGACCTGTGGGTCCTCGTGTGGTTTCTTGGTTTTTTTGCATAGATCTGCTGGTTCTCACTCACAGGGCCATGGTGTGGATGCAATGAGATCATCAATGTAGGTTACATGCTTCAGGCCCACGAGACTAAGACTCAGAGCAGTAAACAAGAAAGGCTTGTTGTTACTGACAGAAGTTTGCAGAAAGTAAGCAGTGGCTTGGAGCTGGCTGCTGACCAGGTGGGTTGGTCTGCCCACGCATGGTTCCCTCGCCGAGTATTCCCTGGCCCTCAGTTTGGCCCTTGGCTGGGCCACCTGTGAATTGCTGTCTGCTCCATCTTCTCTGAGTTGATAGGATGGGGGATGGGATGCTCCTGGCTCGCTGTATTCAAGTCTACAAAGACGCGTTGCCCAGATCAGAAGTCATTTGCTGATGGGATGCCTACTGTGAGGTAGCCTGCTTGGCACCTGCTCTCCTGGAGTGCTAGGTGAGCCCGTGTCAGGCTGGACCCTGGGGAATGCCCCTGTGGTGTATGCTCCTGGCTCTTAGCCTTGTCCAGGCTGTTCACCTGCCAGGTGGACATGACTCTTAGGCCAGGCCCCATCCTGGACATCATCCCCTGGGCCACCCCACGGCTTGCCTCAGCGGCCTATTTCCTGGGGTGTGTTAGCAGCTCCAGACTGTCTCCTTTACTCCCCTGCTAGGCCTTGGGTCCGTTTTGTGTGTTGAAGGTAACTTAGTGTGTTATGCTTCAGGGCTGGTTTGATTTCATCATTTCAAATATGAGAAAGCTAGAGACCCCTCCCCACCTGCTGCTCACAGAGTTTGCAGAAGGAAGCAGTGCCTCCACATATAGGAATGCTTTGCGGCTTTTGACATTAGGAAGGTGCTGTGATAAGAACTGCGCCATATGAAGAGCAAATTGCATCGCAGTGTATATAGTGTGAGCCTGTGTAGTTAGAACCTGTGTGTTCCCTGTCTCCCTTGTCCTTACCCTTCCTCCTTGCTTTCTTCCTTTTCTTTCTCCTTCTCTGCCTCCATTCCTTTCTTCCCAGCAATATATTTTTTTTCAACACCCCCTCCTTCTGTGTGCCAGGGACTGTTCTAGGGGCTTGGACTCAGCAGTGAATGTTTTCTGTCTCATGGAGTTAGCTTTCTTATGAGGGGAAACAGATTAAAAGCAAACAAGCTAGTTGCCATATGGGCTGTCAGATGGTCATGAGAGCTATGGAGAGAAAAAAAAATCCTGATGGACAGAGGGGGTGGGGGTGTCATCTGGGGAGGTTTGTACCTTAAAATAGGTTGGCCAGAGAAGGCCGGACAGCACAAGGAACAGCCAAGGGAGTGGAGGATGCAGACAGCTGGGGAAACAGCCCTCTCGTCTATGTTTCCTGCCGGTCTCTCTACATCTCTGCAACCTATTTATCACCACCTGCATTCGTGATTATTTCTTTCTGAAAAATGCTTTATGTATTTGAAAGGCAGGAAGGGGGGGGGGAGAGAGAGAGAGAGAGAGAGAGAGAGAGAGAAAGAGAGAGAGAGAGAAAGAAAGGGAAAGCTCCCACGTGCAGGTTTACTTCCTAAATGGTCTCAGCAGCAGGGGCGGGCTGGGCTCAGGCTGAAATGAGTAGCCAGGAATGTGGTCCAGGTCTCCTGTGTGGGTGGCAGGAACCCAGTAACTTGAGTCATCTCTCACTTTCTCCCAGAGTCTGTGTTAGCCAGAAACTAAGGGTCAGGAGTGGAGTTGGGTGTTGAACTTACGCACTGGGATTCAAGTGTGCTACTCTCAGTTGGTGTCCAAACTGTTAGGCCAAATGCACGTTTGCTTTGTTCAGGCACAGAGGAAGGCTGAGTGGGTGCCACCCGACTGTTGCCAGGGACTGCTGCTGGAAGTTGGGAGGAAGGTGGATTGGTGGGGGGGAGGGGATGCTTTCATTTTTTTACGCCATACAGATCAGTCTGTCTTACTGCTCTTATCAATTATATATAATATTACTAATAAGTATTAGTATGTATTGCTGTCACCGTTCAAACACTTGCTAGAAACATGAACTTTCACAGCTCTGTCCTTTCCACAAGCAGGACTCTGGTCTGCAGAGTCCACCTGCCTTGACCAACTTTTGGAGGAGGAAATGCTTTAGGTGTAAGTAGTGCTCTCTACTGCTTCCCCAGACAGTGCCCCAAGCAGGGCTGGGATCCACGGGCGCCCGATTAAACCCCAGATTTGTCCACTTGAGCGATATTCCTGGGGATTGGTGTCCCGGCTCTACCTCTCTGGCTTCTGTGGATGTCTGGGTCTAGTTCCTGTCCTGCAGCCTCATGGGACTGGGGGGCCCCATCCTGTCTATCACATTGCACCTCCCCTCACATTTTGGTCACCATTTAAGGCTCCACTACAGCCACCAGCGCTAATGGCTTTTAAAAACAAAACAACTCTGCTGCCTCTACCTTCAGACCAGAGATGGTCTCCCCAAGAAGCCGTTGAACTTTCTGGACAATAAGATGCTGGACTTTATGCTTGGTATATGCTTGCAATGAAGGAATCTCAACTGAACTTGAACTGTGGTTATGCAACAAGGTGGAGGAATCCACCATGGGGGGAGGGTTAGGGGAGAGATGGGGGGAATCCCAGTACCTATAAAACTGTCACATAATACCATGTAATTAATAAAAAAAAAAAAAAAAGGAAAAAAAATTTTCAGGGTTTTAAAAAAACAAAACAAAACAAATAAACAAACAGGTATTATTTGGGGCCTGTGCATTGCTGTAGCAGGCTAATCCTCTGTCTGTGGCATTGGCATTCTTGTGGGTGCCAGTTTGTGTCCTGGCTGCTCCACTTATGAGTCAGCTCCCTGCTAGTGGCTTGGGAGGGCACTGGAGTATGGCCCAAAGCCTTGGACCCCTGCACCCACGTAGATGACCTGGAAGAGGATCCTGGCTCCTGGCTTCGGCTGTCATAGCTATTTTGAGGAATGAACCAGCAGATCTCTTTGTCTCTCATCTCTGTAATTCTTTCAAGTAAAATAAACATTTTTTAAAAAGGTATTAATGATAGTAAGGTGTCTTTTTTGGTATAAAGGGAAGAGAACTGCCTTTGAAATGTGTCAGGACAGCATTTTAGTGTATTTTCTGGTGCAATTGTCATGTTCTTATGAGTCGTGCTTGTCCCATATGGTCAGGAGCCTCCTTGGTAGTGAGGTAACAGGGCAAGGCGGGAGACTGTGAAGAAGCAGGCACTGCACTGCATGAGGGATCTCCCTGAAGCGTGCATGTTCAGCTGTATCCACACGTCTCCCGCTGCAGAGCCACGATCGGCAGGTTTGAATCTCTGAGCCTCTCTCATAGACAGCCCCGAAACACACTCTCCGGTTATCAGTTTTGGCTTCTTCCAAGTGGGACATGAACCCCGAGCTGCTTATGAATGAATTTGGGTGCAAAATCCTGGCTGTTGCTCCCAGCTCTGTTCCAGTGAACAGAAACGGGAGGAAACTGACAGCTCTCTCTCGTGGGGACCAGCCTGCGGCAGATCTTAGGTCTCGACTGTTTCTCGGTGTGCAGAGCTGTGATTTTCGGTAGAGGTGAGATTTTGCAACCGTCTCCAGAAGGGTTTTCGCTTTGTCAAATGGAAGCTCTGTACCCAGGACACACAGTAGTTCGTTTCCTGCTACTTCCGAACCTGGCAGCACCAGATCTTCTTTCTGTCTGACTGTGGATAGCTGGTAAGGTACACGGTGTGTCTTTTCATGACTGGCTTATTTCACCCAGTACAGCGTCTCTTAGGCTCATCTGTGTTACAACATGTGAGAGACAGACATACACACCCAGAGAGAGGCAGGAGAATGAGGAAGAAGAGTGTTCTATCCACTGCTCACTCCTCAAGTGCCTGAAATGGCTCAGGCTAGGCTGGGCTGAAGCTGGGAGCTCCGAGTGCTGTCTGGGTCTCCCACTTCCGTGACAGGGACCCAGCAACTTGGAATTGGGAGCTGTGGGCAGAAATTGAATCTAGGCCTGATGATATGGGATGCAGGTATCTTGGTTGGGGTCTTAACCACTAGGTCAAAACCCACCTTACCTTGTTCTTTTTTGAGGGCTGAGTAATATCCCCTTGTGTCTGTATACCCCAAGTTTTGTTTATCTAATGCTTTGCTAATGGGCATTTGGACTGCTTCTACAACTTGGCTGTGGTTCATAATGTTGTTAGGAACTTGAACATTCAGATATTGACCTGAGTGCATGCTGTCAGTTCTTTCTGCTGCACATCGGAAGTGGGAAGGCTGAATCAGACAACAGTACTATTTTTAATTTATTTGAGGAAGTGATTCAAACTGAGTTTTATAGAATCAACAGTTTCTTTCTACCCTTCTCTTCCATGCTACTCACATGTGCTTTGATAGGGTTTTTTTTTTTTTTAAGATTATTTTTTTGAGAGTCAGATGTAGAGGGGGAGGGAAACAGAGTGAGCTGACACTGGGAGCTGGGAATTGAAAGTCCCACATGGGTGCTAGGAACCCAGTTACTGGAACCATCACAGCTGCCTCCCAGGGCTCACTAGTAAGAAGCTGGAGTCAGGGCTGCAGCTGGGCATTGAGCTCAGGTACCCTGAGGTGGGTGTCTTAGCTCATGTCTTCTTTTTTTTTTTAATTGTAAAGGGAGATATAGAGATACAGAGAGAAATATCTTCCTTCTGCTGGTTTACTCCCCAAGTGGCCACAATGGCCAGAGTTGAGCTGATCCAAAGCCAGGAGCCAGGAGCTTCATCCAGGTCTGTTTCCCATGGGTCCCAATGCTTTAGGCCATCCTCCACTGCTTTCCCAGGCTGTAAATAGGGAGCTGGATGAGAAGTAGAGCAGTTGGAACAGGACCAGAGCCCACGTAGGATGCTAGCACTTAGAGGATTAGCCAATTGGGCCACTGTGCTGACCCCTAACAGAATTTTTTAAAAAAACATTTTTTATGTTATTAAAGTCTAGCATATAACATAGTACATGCATGTCAGATGCACGTGCAGTGTATTTAGACCCACATAGACCTGTGAAACCTTCCACATCATCAGGATAGTAGACATCTCTGCCACCTACAGAAGTTTCCTGGTGCCTGGAGAAATCCCTCTCCCCGTCCCTCCCTATATTCTCCCACCCCATCCTTGCATGTTCACCCATCTGCTTCCTGTCACTGTAGCTTCGTTTGCATGCTTTGGAGTTCTATATAAACAGAATCATATGGCAGGCACATGCTCACTCTCAGCTGTTCCCACTCTGTGTGACGGGTCTGAGAGTCTTCGGGGAGCTTATCAACAGCCCACTTTCTCATTGCCTGGTATCTCCGTGGATGTCCCTTGCTGTATTTGTACATTCACCTGTTGATGGCAGTTTGTGTTGTCTTCAGTTTGGGGGTATAAGTAATTAGCTTGTTAAAAGAACATGGATATTGGGACTGATGCAATGGCTTAATTAGTTGATGCTCAGCCTGCAAGCTCAATAACCCATACGGCACTGGTTCATATTCCAGCTGCTCCACTTCCCATCCGGCTCTCTGCTTGTGGCCTGGGGAAGCAGTGAAAGATGGCTCAAGGCCTTGGGACCCCGCACCTACATGGGAGACCTGGAAGAGACTCCTGGCTCCTGGCTTTGGATCGGCTCAGCTCCGGCCCTACTGATTATTTGGGTAGTGAAGCAGCAGATGGAAAGTCTTTCTTTCTGTCTCTCCTTTTCTCCTTAAATCTGCCTTTACAATAATAATAAATCTTGAAAAGAATATGAATATAGTTTGCATCTGGACACTTTCCCTTTTAAAAAAAAACCCAGTTAATGGTGGAGACTTTTTTGTAAGATTTATTTATTTTTTTATTGGAAAGGCAGATATACAGAGGGGAGGAGAGACAGAGAGTAAGATCTTTCATACGATGGTTCACTCCCCAAGCAGCCGCTACGGCCAGAACTGAGCCAATCTGAAGCCAGGAGCCAGGAGCTGCTTTTGGGTCTCCCACATGGGTGCAGGGTTCCAAGGCTTTGGGTGGTCCTCGACCGCTTTGGCAAGCCCAGTACACATTTGGTGACAGTGTTTTGTAGCCTTGAAGACCTGGGTCATTTTTCTTAGAGGCCACGTGGCAGAAGTCTGGGGAGAGTGAGCCCAAATCCCAGATTAGTCGAGTATTAGCCAGGTGGCCTGGCCCAGATCTTCTGTGTTCTTATGTTAGGTGCGGAGTTCCTGGGGATACCCTCCCCTTCTGGGGGCCCAGATGGCTGGGACCGTCTGAAGCTAGGAGCTTCCTCCGAATCTCCCACATGGATGCAGGCGCCATCCTCTGCTGCTTTCCCATGTGCATTAGCAGGGAGCTGGATTGGAAGTGGAGAAGTGAGGGCTCAAACTGGCACCCATATCAGATGCTGGTGCCACAGGCAGAAGCTTGATTTGCTATGCCATAGTGCCAGACCTCCTCCCCCAACCCTGCTCTGGCTTTCACAGTAGAAAGAGGTGCTGCAGCTCCCAGTGATGAGGTGTAAATCTGTTTGGGTGCCAAGTAAGAGACCACTGTGGAGTGGGGAGTCAGTGAGACCTAGGGTGGATGAGGATGGCTCAAAAGTTCTGTGGGGGGCAGAAGCCCAGGCTGCCCATATAGCCACGTGGGGCAGACTGACTCAGGCTCAGTCCCAGCATGGCCATTTCCCTGTTTGCTCCTGGGTCAGGTGGGGAAACAGGCATTTACTTGGTATTTGAGCTGATTTAAACCCAGGTGACCTCATGCATAGTCTGCTGCTGGCCACCCGAGGGCTGTGAAGGTCCCAGTGTCGATGACATTCTGCGAGGCGTAGGGAGGAGTGTCTGGTGTTGTCAGACCAGTGGGATCTACCTGCCAGTGGCCCTCCTGAGAGTGCTGCAGCTCAGGGCCTGAGTCCTGTGTGTTGGGGGATCTCAATGTGTCACTCAGCCCTACCTGCCGATGCTCAGTGTCTGAGCCCAAAGGTTGGAGTGAGAGGTGCCACAGTGGGCAGAAGATGGCCAGGGCTGGGGCCCAGGAATAAGCCTGGGATGCTGGAATGGCCTGTCCTGTGCTTTGCCTTCCCCCTGAGAGCCAGGTTGGCTGAGGCAGGCGGGAGGCTGATTGCTCTGGGAGAGCAGGGTGGGCTACGTTAGGCTTTGGTAAAAAGGGTTGTCTCCCAACCTTGGGGTGTGGCTTCAGCTGGCTGGAGCCCTGGTGTTGCAGGGATGGGCGCTGGCGCTGGGAGCTCTGGCTGAGCTACGGGGCCTGCAGGTGTGAGTGGGCATGTGTGTGTGTGTGTCCGTCTGTGTGTTCCTGTGGCAGGGGTGGAGGGCAGGCTGGCTAGAGGCGGATTTAACCTCCAGCTGCCGGCTGCCGGCTGCTGGCTTTTCTCCTGATCCAGGCAGGCCTGGCTGCTTTCAGGGGAATATGTTTCCACAACTCTGACCAATGAGGCTCACATCTTGTTCCAGCACCTCCTGGGTTTCCCCAGCTCTCCACCTCTTTCCCTTCCAGTGTCTTGGTGTTGGCCCTTCTTCCCCTTCCCCAGCCAGGTTGTACTGAAGGAGCAACTCTTAGGGAAGCAGGCCTTAGTGGCTTGTCACCAGGGCTCATGTTTACAATTACAAACACAGATGCTAGCCAGGTGACCAGGGGCCGTGTTTAATCTCCTGCCTTAGGAGCACTGTAATGGTGCTTGTATATACAGCACACATGCAACAATAAATGGACTGTTTAGACTATGCCAGGGTGGATTTGATGCTAGCTAGAGCAACTCCTCCCTTTGTCCTCCTCAGAGTAACTTAAATTCTCAGGGCTGTGCTCACTTCCTGCACTTTTTTCAGCTCTCCAGCTTCTTCTACCTGGGTTCCCAAGTCCTCCTGATGTAGTCAATCCTCCCACATGCCTGTGTCGGTACTGTTACCACCACGTTACTGCAGAGGCCCATGGAGCTGAGCAGACTGCCTGGTCACATCGCCATAGCGCTGACCTGTCTGACCTGCAAACTAGAACTCCCAACCTCCACCGGGGTGGCAGTGGTCGGGGGAGGGGCGTGGGAGGCAGATCCTTCTATCCTTCCCTGCAGGTGACAGTGATCTTATCAGAGGCAAATGTTTGCTTTGCAGCTGGGGGCTCTATGGGTGTGGGCTGGCACACTCTGTCCTGTGTTCTTCCTTGTGCTGGTCTGTCCATCTGGCGTGGATAGTGACAACTCTGTCTAGCCCAGGCTGGCCCTGAAGCCCAGAACTGGGGAGCAGGAGCAGGTGTGTGTGTCTAGAGGGTCTGAGAGAAACAAGGTTGCCTGGCTGTGGGCCAGTGGTGGGAGGGACGCCCAACTTGAGCCTGTTTTCTCAGATTCCCTTTCCGTCTCCACCCCCGCCTCTGCACCTGTTGTGTTCCCGTCATCCTGGGCGGCTGGCATCTGTCAGTGCTGGGGCACCTGTCCCAGCCTCAGAAGACGCCCTCTGGGCTGCCTAGCTCAGGTTTCTCTGCAGCACACGGCTCTGTTTCCCTAGCTGTCCCCGTGGCTTTCCGTCTCCATCTCCATCCACAGGATCTGGGCAGCAGTGACACTCCTGTCCTGCTCCTCTCCTCTGAGGTCCCATTTACTGTGGTAGGACAATGGCCTGGCAGGTCGACCTTAAACCCCAAATGCCATGTGACTCACCAGCTATCTCTTGTATCAAACTATCTCTTGTGCTTCATGGAAAATAACCCCTGTAGCAATCAGTAGCTGCCTCCCAGCTCCTCCCACCAGGGCCACCCCTCCTCCCTCCCTGACCTCTCAGGGCTCCATTCACTTCCACCACCTCAATCCCTTGCAGTTTTCACTTCTCCCCCTGCTGATATCCTAAGCACGACACTGGTAGACATTCGCCCTGAGTTCTAGGCCTCCATTACCTCTACCCACTAAGGAGCCTCACAGACGTGCTCAGTCTTGATGGCCACATCTGTAAAAATGGGCGCAGGGCTTCTTGTCTGATGGCAGGGGCCGGAGCTCGCGCTCTTTCATTACAGGGATCCCGATTCCCCATGTTCAGGGAGTTTGTTCTGTGCTCAACCCAGCTGTTGCTAGAAGGCAGGTTTAGCCTGAGCCTTGGAAATGTGAATGAGAGATGATGCAATGAGGGAAGAACCAGGTTAGGGAACCCACTGCGAAAGCCAAATGGCACCCTGGAGGGAAGAGGAGCTGCAGGAAGGAGTCCGGAGATGGGGATGACAGGAGGGGCGAACACGGCTCTGGTAGTGTGGAGGGTCTTGTGAGAGTTAGGGGGCCGGGGTTCCTGGGATGGGATCAGGGTCTGCCAGAGCAATGAAGTGAAGGAGCTTGATGGCAGACCCGCTGGGAATTCTGCCAGAGTTGGGGCCCCTAGCCCTCTTGTTTCCTCACTGTGGCACCTCAGGTCCCAAGTCTCCTCTTGGACAGAGGAAGGATTTACGTTCTCCAAGATTTCTTTTTTGTATGTTTGTTTGTTTAAAAGATTTATTTATTTTTATTGCAAAGTCAGATATACAGAGAGGAGGAGAGACAGAGAAGAAGATCTTCCATCCGATGATTAATTTCCCAAGCAGCTGCAATGGCTGGAGCTGAGCCAGTCCGAAGCCAGGAGCCTCTTCTGGGTCTCCTACATGGGTGCAGGATCCCAAGGCTTTGGGCTGTCCTCTACTGCTTTCCCAGGCCACAAGCAGGGAGCTGGATAGGAAGCTGGGCCACTGGCATTAGAACCGGCGCCCATATGAGATCCTGGCATGTTCAAGGCGAGGACTTTAGCACTAGGCCACTGTGCTGGGTCCCCCTTCTCCAAGATTTCTCCACGACTCTGCCAGTGGCTGTCTGGGCCACTTGTTAGCAAACAGGAGGTCAGCCTCATTGTCTGTCCAGTTACCTTGGTCCTTACTTAGAGCTCTGTCCTGGGATGTCACCGTCTGTGTACTGGAGAGCTCCTAGCCTCTGCAGCCATAAGACCTCTCGGATACTTTAAGCAAGGGCTTGGCATCCCCCACAACCAACTCCCTAGTCTTTTCTTTGCCAAGCCAGAGGAGCCTCATCCCTTTGAGGTTGTATAGACAGAGCTTGTGCCTTGTTGTCCAGAAGGTCTGAGTGTGATGTCTAGCTCTTCTTTCCTTCCCTATCACCTTACTGAACCTCAGTTTTCCAGTCTGCAATATGGGTTGGATTCTAACTCTTGAAGGGATGTTGTGGGGTTAGCTAAAATGATACATGGGAAACGTTTAACCTCGTGCCTGGCATGCAGCCTGATGGTGCCTGTAGCCTCTACCCTTTTACAGTTCTTCCAAAGCATACTACAGCTGGGCACATGTACACCACTTAACCAGACCATTCCTGGGTCTCCAGCAGAGGCTTCTGCAGGGCGGACGTTGAGTCTTGCTCATCATTTGGCCAGAGAAGGCTTGAAGAATCAGTAAAGGAAGAGTCTAGGCGATTGTCTTGGTGCCCCAGTGCATCATTGAGTCTTCTGATCCCTGAGTTTTGCTTTGTTATTATTATTTTTTTTTTTTGAGGTCCTCATGAAGACCACAGAGGAGCAGAGTAGCTTGGGCTCCCCCCTGAAAGAGGGGTGTGGCCTCTCCCTGCAGGGGTCCTGGACATTACCCTGGGGAAGGAGAGGGAGAGGAAGCCTTAGACACAGGCCGCCACAACTTCCTGTTGAAAATGGAGAAGTGGAGTGTGTGAAACGGGACCCTGGCTGGTGAGCTGGAATCCCCCGTCAGCAGTGGGGCTGGGAATGGCCCAGCAGGCCACCCTGGCCGCTCCCAGTTCTTCATTCTGTTCTTGCCCAGGTGGCTGGCATGAGGGCTGCTGCCTGCCCTGCCAGAAGGACTCCTGGCTCAGCAGCTTCCCATGCCCCACCTCATTCCACCTGCTCCATCCCTGGTTTTTCTGCCTCAGTCCTGTTTCTGCAGAGTGATAAGTGCTTCCTCACATGTAAGCTGTGTTCTGAACATCTGGTGTAGGTCTTGATACCAGGCTTTTGGGAGTGAGGGCATCAGGAGCAGGCCCAACACTGCCAGAGCCACTTCTGTCCCATACCTGCTCATACCATGTGGTGAAAGGGACTTTTCTGAGAGGCAGGGCAGGCGGTGGCTCCCGGTGGAAGCCTGTCCGGGGTTCCCCATTGCTCTTGGGGAATAGTTGGGTGCTTCCCTACTACCCTTGAGGCACTCCTTAGCTGCTTATGGAATATCCCCTAGGCTGCCCCTTAAATCCTGTCGCAGCCACACCCACCTTGTCTCTCAACATCCTGGGCTCACTCTGGCCACTTTGCCCAGCTCCACAGCACATGTACTTTCATGTCGTGTTTTCTCACTGCTTTTCAGGAAAGCCTGTCCCAAGTCCTCTGGATTCCTGTTTCTGTCTTAACAGAAGACTTTTCTGGGCTGAGGTTGTGTGATCTAGTGATGCCACTTGAGAGATATCTTTTCCGTTGAGCCCTCCAAGAGCCAGAACCTGTCTGTTGCAGGTCAGCATCGCATGCCCAGTGCCTCGCTTAGTGTGGGATGTATAGTCAGTACTTAGGAAGTGTGGATTGAGTTAAGTAGCTGACATGCACCCCGGAGATGCTGGGCTAGGCAGATGAAGGATGGGAGAGGCAGGGCTTGGGGACTCCGAGGCAGGGACAGCTCTGGGCACAGGACTTTTGCTCTTTGCCTAGGGCTCTAGGGAGACTTTGGAAAAGGAATTTCCAATGCTGGGTTGGGTGGCAGAAAAGGTAGCAGTCATGGTGAGAGAAGGAGGCTGGGATGTGGGAAGGCCAGGCTGGCCATGTGCCAGGGCTCAGCCAGGTTTGTTAAAGGTAAGCTGGACAAAGGGGTCACATGCTGCTGCAGGAGCAGTCTCCAGTGTAGTTTCTCTTAGTTTCCTTATCTTTCAGACCCATCAAGGGTCTGGTGCTGTGGCACAGTGAGTAAAAGCCCTGCCTGCAAATGCCCATATCCTGTATGGCCACCAGTGTGAGTCCCAGCTGCTTCACTCCAGATCCAGCTTCTTGCTTATGCGCCTGGCAAAGCAGCAGAAGGTGGCCCAAGTGCTTGAGGCTCTGCCCCCACGTGAGAGACCCAGCTGAAACTCCTGGTTCCTGGTTGGCCTGGCTTAGTCTTAGTCTTTGTGGCCACTTAGGGAGTGAATCAATGGGTGGAAGATCTCTGTTTCTCTCTCTCACTCTTGCTCTGCCTTTCCAATAAATAAACAAATATTAAAAAAAAAATACTAAAAAGAAGACAAGACACAAACCTATCTTTTAGGGTTGTTGTGAAGCTTGAAAGTGAATCCACTTAGTGGACTTCAGACGGTGCTAAGTATGCAGTAAGTCTCTTAAGGCCTGTTACTGTTAGGATCATGAGGAGTTCGGCTGACTTCCTCCCCGTCAACCTGATTCAGCCTTCTTCCCCGGCAGCAGCTTGGCACCTGTACCAGGGAGTGTGTGTGAATGTGGTGGATGTGTGATTGTGCAGCCACGAGCATGCCTGTGCCCGTGGCATCAAGCATGGCAGCTCAGCTGTCTATTCAGCAAGCTATCTCCTGGGTGGTTTGGGCTGATGACTGCAGGTCAGGTGCCAGTGTCCACCCTGCTCACAGAGTATCCTTGGCTGACAGTTGAGGACCTGGCGTGGGCCTCTGAGATCTGTCTGATGTGGGCCAGCCCTTATCCTGGACTCCTGACCTGGTCCCAAGCCTTCTGTTGTCCCATCCACATGCAGACCCTCAGAGTAGGTGCTGGCGGGGGCAGGGAGAAGCTGTCCTGCTCTGCTGCGCTGGCTGGTGGGGGGGGGGGGTGGGTCTCACACTCCTGGACTGGAGTCCTGGCTCTGCCCCTGACCTGCTGGGACACCTCAGGCAGGTGCTGCAACCTCTCAGCTCCACTTCGCTTTCTGTAAAGCGGATTCAGTGTTGTCTCCTGCCATCTAGAATGTAGACTGATGGTGCACACGGGGCCTGGCACACATGGTGCACTCATTGCCCAGGGCTGCCATCTGGGTGATCGCTAGGTGTGTACCACCGTTCTGTCTGTGAGTGTTGGGGAGCCTGGGTACGGCTGTGCCCGTGTGACACAGATAAGTCACTTGTGTGTATGTGTGTGCTAGCGGGATGGTTTGGAGTGAGGCTCCAAGTCTGGAATCTGTGCTATCCTGCCCGGGTTTGCATCCTCACCTTGCCACCTTCCAGGTGGGTTATCAGGCTTTGCCTTGCCTCCTCCTTGGTAATAATAAAGGTACCCTTAGGGCACGGATGCCAGCCTCTCGCTCAGCCTACGGGGCCCCAGCAGGGAATTTGTGTAAACCGCTTGGAATCCAGCCTGAGAAAGGCAGAAGTGGTGTTAGCCCTTGTTAATGGACTGCACTAGCTTAAGTGTGAACCCCTCGAGGACAGAGACCCTCCCTGTATGTAGTGGGAACATGCTGCGGTTCCAGAGGGCGTTGCGGAGAGCCTGGGTGGGCAGGGTGTTTTGGTGTCACCGAGCGCACCTGGCCCGGGCTTGCATGTGATGTGAGTGTGCACTCAGGGCTGGGGCATCTCCAGGGTTGCTCGGAGCTGGGCTATTTCAGGAAGCCTCCAGTCTCCTCCTCTTTATGTAAATAAACATGACAGATCCTCGCCTGGACCGCGCGGGGGGCGGGGGCGGCCGGGAGGAGCTGCGCGGGCGGGCGCGGCGGCGACGGCGGCCAGTAGGGCTGAGGGCTGTGCTGGCTGTGTGGCCGCCCGCGGGCGGGAGGGAGCGCGTGGGCCCTGCCATGCCGGCTGGCCGCGGGGGCGGAGAGGGCGGAGGAGGAGGGGAGCTGGCGGCCCGCGAGGCTCGGTGACGAGGCGGGCGGCCCGAGCGAGGTGGCCCTGCTGCCGCGTCCGTCCCCGCGATGGGGGGACAGATCACCCGGAGCAGCCTTCACGGTAAGGCCCCGGAGGCCGACCAGGGGGCCGCTCACCCCCTCAGCTTGGGAGCCACCTGGGGAGGCCGGGGTGGACTGGAGCTTGTGCGGAGTGCTTGGCCACTCTTCTTTCTCTCCTTAAGGGGCCGTGGGGCTGGGTGAGGAACAAATTTGGGTGGTGGGCACCCGGGTAAGGAAGCGAAGGGTGTTGAGAGTATAGAGAGGGAGACAGTTGTGGCAGGTCAGGCAGCTGTCTCCCAAAGCCCCTTCACGCAATGGGCAGGCTGTGCACTAGCCCAGTAGGGTGTGAGGTGGTGGGGTATCCCTACCCACTTCTCCCTGGCACTGAGGCAAGTGGGGTTAGCAATGAGCTGGGTGTGGGCTCTTCTGTGATGGAGCATTGGGCCGCTTGTGGACACACAAGTGTGTACTGGTGTTTACGGGTGTGTACTTGTGCCTGCTTATGCCTCAATACACCCATGTTCAAATGACAGCCCCACAGCACCCACACATGTCCCTTCTCAAAAGCTTGGGCTCCTGTGGAGACCGTAAACTTCCTGGAGTTCATGTCCACCGTCGGACACTCCAACGGGGAAGGGAGAGGGCTTGCTGGCTTCCCCTCTGCAGAGCTCCGGCTTGCGCTGGCCCAAGGGCTGTAGACTTGGAGTGGCAAGGCCAATATGGCATCAGACCCAGCCAGGGGAGGTCTCCCTACAGATTTGTCTGTCTAGTCTGGGGTTCCCTACGGATGGACACAGACATCCTGCGCTGTGTCCTCCTGGGACATCCCTGCCCTGCTCCCCTCTCAGTCAGGGCCTTGGGACATGTGGTAGCCGTGCCTGCTGGGTTCCCTGGGGGGAGAGGCCCAGGTAGGGCGGAGGATGCTGGCAGGAGCAAGCAGGTAGCCCTGGCTGGCTCTGGCCATCATGTGCCTTCTGCTTTCCAGCTCAGGATCCTGGGAATGTGATTTCTAACTTAAAAAGAAGAAGAAGAAAGTCAGGGAAAGACATGGGAAATGCAAACAATTGGCTCTCTTAAAAGGAAATGAATTTTGTCCTAGGCCTAGAGGGCCAAGTGACAGATGGAAGGCCCTGGAAGACACATAATCCGGAGCCAGCCACGGGGCAGTGCCAGTGGCCTGGGCTTGGTCCAAGGCTGGGTGTGGCTGACCTGACCCTGGCCCTATGCGTCTTCTTGGGCCATGGCAGAGGGACTGAGTGACTGGAGTCTTGGTGAACCCAGAGATTGGGAAGGATGGAGAGGTCCTCAAGTAATCCAGGACACAGCATGCTGCCTTCTGGCTCCCGTGGAATGTGAAGACCCTGAGGCCACCTGCCTCATCACAAGGGTCTTAAGGAGCTTCAGTTTTCTTCTCTGTCAGTGGTCTAATTCTGGGGCCATGTGAGTCGAGAGCTTAAAGTGGGAGCTTTAAAATCCAGAGGGGCTGCGGTCGTCCTTTCCTCCTCCTGTGTATGTCCCCATGTCTCCGTGGCAGGGATGTAGCATAGCTGTAAGTGCTAATCCAACACCATGTATGCCCAGGTTCCTACCCATCTCCCTGGATGGTGCTGTTCTAAAGCCGGCCCTCGCCGCTGTCTCAGCAGCTGCCTGCAGAAGCTAGACATACAGAGGGTTGGTGCTGCTGGTACCCACACAGCCCCTGGCCAGAACCTCCTACATGTTCTTCTTCATGCAGAGTGCCCCACATGCCCACACTTGTCCACGTGTGCTGGCTGGCCCCTGGTCTGGTGTCACCATCTCCTGGCAGGTAATCCAGGACCATTGGGAGCCACAGGGTACCTGGCTCCTGCCCAGGGGTGCTATCAGCCCGCCAGGACTCCTGGGCCTCGGCTGCATTTCCATGGTGGCCTTGGGCTTTGCGTTTATTTCAGGCTGAAGAGTTTGAATTGCTGGCTCACAGCAAGGATGGGAAGTGACAATGATCAGCAGGGATGCTGTTGGGGGTGGGGACTCAGCCTGGCTGTGTTTGCGAACATGTCTTGACCGACTGTGTTTCTGGTATATACACATGTGTGTGTAGGTTGTGTGCACCTGTGTGAGGGACCTTCCTCTGTGTATTGCAGAGCTGTGTGCTGCCATGGCTACTTTTCATAAGGGATGTTCCATGCCTGTGGTGTCCATGTGTACGTCTGTGTACTGTGTGTGATGTGGTTTGTATCTCTGTGTGTAGTGTATGTGTGTGTATATATGGCATGCATTGGTGTGCATCTGTGTATGATGTGTATGGTATGTATGTATCTGATCTGTGTGGCATATGGGGATCTGTGTGTCTGTACGGTGTATATGTGGAATGTGTGGCAGGTGTGTGTGTACACTGTGTGGTATACACATATTCACAGTATGTTTGACATGTGTTTGCATGTATCTGTGTGTGGTCTTGTAGTAAGTAGTATGTTTGTGGAGATGGTGGCACATGTTGTATGTAGATTTGTATTGATTGTATGTGCATCTCTGTATATGGTACATGTGCTTGTTATATGTATCCAGTGTATAGCATGTGTTGTGTGTGTATGGGGAGTATGAGGAGTGTGTGCCATGAGTTGTGTGTGGAGTATGTGGTGTCTGTGTCTTTGTGTGTCTATATCTGTGTGTGTAGCGTTGTGTGGAGTGTGTGTCATCTGTATATCTCTGTGTATGCACTGTGAGGAATGTGTGTGTCTTGTGATGTGTACATCTATGTGTGTGTTGTTTGTTTGTTGTGCATGTTGTGTGTGTTTCATGTGTGATGTGTAGGATGCTGTGTGCGGTATGTGTATGTACTATGTGTGATATGTACTATGTACTATGTATTGTATACTGTATAGTATATATGTTGTATGCATGTAGTGTCTGTGTTGTATATATAACACACTAGCATGTATGTAATATACAGCAATGTATAGTCTGCAAAGTATGGTGTGTGTGTAATATGTGTGTGGTGTTATATGTTGAATGTCTGTGGTATTTGTGGGTAGTGTGTTGTATGTACTGTGTTGTATGTGGTGTATATAGTGTGGTGTATGTGTAGTGTGTAATGTATATGTAGTATTGTGAGGTGTTTGTGTATAGTGTGCATGTAGTGTGTTGTATGTAGTGTGTATGTGTGATGCATGTGTAGTGTGGTATGCATGTAGCATGTGTATAGTGGGTATGTAGTGTGTTACATGTAATGTGTGTATGTGTGCATGTGTTTTGTGTGATGCACATGTAATATGTATGTGGTGTTTGGGTAGTGTGTGTGGTTTTTATGTAGTATGTGTAGTCTTGCATGTGGCATATTTGTGGTGCATGTGTTGTGTGCCACATGTATGTAATATGTGTGGTGCACATGTAATGTGACATGTGTAGTGTGTTATATGTATGTGTGGTGTGTATATTGTGTGATGTGTATATATATGTGGTGTTTGTGTAGTATGATGTATATGTAGTGTTATATGTAATGTATGCTGTGTGTGGTGCTCATATATGTGGTATATGTGTTGGTGTATGCGCTGTCTGTATGTGGTGTATGTGGTTGTGGTGCAGGACAGGTGGCAAGGACCTTGGCTCACCATGGGGAGACAGTTCCCATCTGGAAAATGACCTAGCAGTTCCAGCTTGGGTTCTCGCTGGGCTGCAGCCTCTGGAGCAGGGTGTGGGCCACTTGGCAGCAGCAGCCACCCTGGGTCCGCCCTCTTCATTCCCTCCCTCATCCTTAGCCCTTGCTTCTGTCTTGTCCTCGTCCCTCCTCCCTTCTTCCTGGTCCTTCTTTAGGAGAGGTGGACCGTGTCTGACGGCCTGACCTGGGTCTGAGCATACCAGGACCAGGCTTACTAGGTGGGTGCAGGGGCCACTGCCCTGGCCAGAAAGGAGCTGGTAGGCTGTGGCCCTGAGAGAAGGAAGTGACTGCCTAAAGTCATTAGCACCCCTGCAGCTGTATCCCACTTTCGCTGAGGCTCCTGAATGCCCCAGCAGGTGGCAGGGAGGAGGCTACCCATGCCCTGGTGAGAGCTGAGATTAGCACAGAAGGAGCCCTGGGGGCTGAGGCCAAAGTGAGTCCCCCAGCAGCTGCAGGTGTGTGGGTGACCTATGGGTGCATGTGTACCCATCCCACCTGGGCCATGAGCTCTGGGAGAGTGGATATGGGCTGCGGGTACACCACAGGTGCTTCGTTGGTAAGGAGGAGGGAGCCGGGACTAGGGTTAGGCCCTGTTTGCTGCCCTATGGGTGGCTGGAACACCAGAAAGGGCCTTCAGGGGGCAGTGATAGAAGAGACTTCAACAAGGTGAAACCCCTGTTGGGTGACAAGGTTGGTCAAAGTGTGGGGAGGAAGGGAAGGAATTGAGGAATTGTGGGGTGACAGCAGGGGGGGAGGAGGATGTTGGGTGTCACAGCTGTGAGTACATCTGGCTGCTGGATGTGGCAGGGATTGAGTTGTCGCAGGGTGAGTGACAGCAAGGGGCTCAGCCTGGAGATTAACAAGGCTGTGAAGGGGCCAGCCCCGCCCAGTCCCTGCTCTTGCTTTCACCTGTGCGGTTATCATGGATTTGCAGCAGGACTTGCTGTGAGCATAGCGGGGTGCTGTGAGGGGGGAACACTAGGCTGCCCCCATGGCTTGCACCTGGGGCATCAATGTCATATGGAGGTATATAGGTCAGGGCAGCAGGGGATCCTGTGGGGGCTGGCCTGGGAGGAGAGTTCATGTAGAGGAGAGAGGACCATAGAGGAATCTGCATAGCATAATGCCACGGATCTGGGTGTATAGAGCCTACTGCCACTGCTACCAGCCATGTGATCCTTGTCGAGTCAGTAGCTCTCAGAGCCTCTACTTCTTTAGCTATGAAATGGGACTATGGATCTTGCATTCATTATCCTCTCATGCATAGCAAATTACCCAAAAGCTTAACAGCTTATCACAACAGCACTGACTTTTCTCCCAGTTTCTATGGGTCAAGAAGCTTGGCCTCCTTTCTCCAGCTGTCTCTGGCCCAAATCTCTCAGGACGGTGCAGCAGGGCCTCTGGCTGGAGCTGCGGTGTTACATGAAGGCTGGCCTGCAGGGAGCCATCTGCAAGCTTCCTCAGAGCCTTGTCAACTGTCCCTGGTCCTTTTTATTTAATGGAAATGTAGAGAACTCTTCCATCCTTTGCTTTATGCTCCAAGTGGTTGCAGTGGCTGGAGTTGGGCTAGTCTAAAGCTGAGAGCCAGGAGCTTCTTCTGGGTCGCTTACATGGAGCTGCCATCTGCTACTTTTCCAGGTCATAAGCAGGGGAGCTAGATCAGAAGTGGAGCAGCTGGGACTCTAACTGGTGTCCATGTAGGATGCTCTCAGCACAGGTGGAGGCTTAGCCTGATATACCATGGCACTGGCCCCAGCCACGGTCGCTTTATAAGCTGGTCTTGGTGGCAGCACCCCACAACTGCGGTGCATTCTACCCACTAGAGGCTAATGGTTGAGTCCAGCCCATACTCAAGGGGAAGAGTGTGAATGCCAGGAGCTGCATGTGAAGATCATTGGGGCTGCTTTCTGCAGAAGGCTGCCTCTCAGGGACGGGGGAAGTGAGGCCAGGGCGTAAGGTACAGTGGTTGAGAAGCCAGAGTCAACACTCTTGGTCTTGTCTGCCTTTTTTCTGCTCTATCAGGTAGGGGGCTATCCCTAACAGCACTGTGGTGGAATCTGGTGTGTGGGACCTATTTACTGGCCAGGGAAGGGCAAGGCTCTGTTTGGTCTCTTCTTTGTTTTATTTTTCCCCTGGACACACCAGGAAGGGCAGTGCATGAAGGAGAGCCCCCTGAACACCTGCTCACAGCTAGGGCTTCGGTGGGAGACTCAGATACTGGCAAGTCCTTCAGCAGGTTTTCTGAAGCCCCTGCCATGTGCGCTGAGCATGTGAAAAAGGCAGTGGGCACTGGCCCCAGGAAGCTGCTGGTCTGTTCTGGACTTGGAAAGACACAGAAAACCCTGCAGCCTTTCCTAGACAGAAAACTGCCTCTGCAGAGCACAGAAACTACTCCGAAAGACTCCTGCTCCTCTTTGTTGAGGGTGGCACGTGACCGCAGCCAGTCTGGATGCATGGCACAGTGCATCCCTCGGGGCCCTGAAGCAGCCAGGGTTGAAAAGGCTGCTTTGTGGTGGATGCTGTGTTGTGGGGAGAAGGTATGGAACCCGAGGCCCACGGCGGGTCCTTAGTCCAGGCTGAGGGTTAGAGGAACATGTAGGAGATATCAGGTTCTGCAGGGCGAGCAGGAGAAAGGCAGGTACCCAGGTGGGACGAGAAAGAAAAGGGTTCCACAAGGGAAATGGGACTATGCCAAGCCTGGAGCAAGAGTCATGTAAGGGAGATTGGCCTCTTTGAGGAACCCAGAGAAATTAACCATCTGCCCTGTTTTATAGACAAGTCTATCACCCAAGCTACCTCCTCATTGTCCTACCTAGAGTCAAGAATTCCAACCCTTTGAACCAGTCCTACAAAACCGCTCCCCCCCTTTGAGATTTATTTATTTGAAAGGTGCAGAGAGAGAGATCTTCCATCTGTTGGTTCACTCCTCAGGTGGCTGCAGTAGCCTGGGCTGGGCTGGGCTAAAGCCAGGAGCCAGGAAGCAGGTGTCCCACTTGAGGGGCAGGGACCAAGCACGTGGGCCACCTTCCTGCTTTTTCAGGTGCATTAACAGGGAGCTGGACGGGAAGCAGAATGGCCAGGACTTGGACCAATGCCCTGATTTAGGGTAGCTAAGTGGCAGTTTAACATGCTGTGCCATAGTGCCGGCTCCCAGCCCCCGCTAGATTCTCTCAGAAGGAACCCTGTTCAATCAATACGTGCAAACTAGACCATACCAGAGTCCTCAGAGCAGAAGAGAGGGGGTGTTTTGAGGTCAAAGAAGACTGGCTGTGTCTGGCCTTCCACTGGGCTGGTGTAAGCTAGCCATTTCCTGTGCTAGCGCTTGTGGTTTTTACAAACGAGGGAAAAAGCCCTTCTGTTGGGGTCATGTGTATATGAAGTCCCAGTAACCTGGGGTGATATTCAGGGTGACGATGAAGGGCCTGGCGTTACAGAGAACAAAATCAAGGTGCAGACAGGTACAGCAGCTGCCCAGAAGCCTCCAGCAGGCCTGTGACCTGACTGGGGTTTGCCCAGTGCCTCCTGCCTCTGGGGCCTACGCTTTCTCTGCGTTCACTGCCCAGAGCTGACCCAAGCCTCCCTCTCAGGAGGTGAGAACTGTGCCACCAGTACTGATGGCTCAGCTGGGCCTTGCAAGATGGATGGGACGTGGAGAGATGTGCGCAGGACTGGGCAAGAAAGCTCAGGGGACAGGGCAACGGCTCAAGCACAGGTGGAGTGATGTAAATGGTGGCAAGCATCCCAGCCACAATCCCTGCTGAGATGACACACGGCATCTCCTTCCGTCCTGGCAAGAACTCTAGACAGTCGGCAGAGTGAGGCTCCTGGCGGCCACGGGGTTAGCAGCAGAGCTGCTGTGCTTGGAGGCAGTCATGCCTGACGTCCTGCTTGGTCCAGGTGACCTGGGAGTGTCAGAGTGGCCATCCAGACGCTGGGGGTGGGGGGGCACGAGGACACTGCCCATCATCCCTGAAAAGGTTGGTCTTGGTCACCGGTGTCAGCACCGTGGCTCTCATCCTGGGGGTGTGCTCTCCCCCTTGCTATCTCCCATCCCAGATTCTTGGGCGAAGCTGGGGGGGGTGTGGTGGGGGGAAAGGTCATGCCCATAGGCGCTGTGTGTCCAGACAACTCCCCTGGGACCCTGCTGAGAGGCAGGAATGTGAACTAGAGCCAGCTGAGGGTCACCCAGAGTGCTGGCCAGGCCTGTGTCTGGCAGCTCATAAATGCCCAGGAGGAGTGGGGCTCTGGTGGTGGTGTGTGCATAGGGGGGCAGTTTCCATTGTGTCAGCAGCAGCCTCTCCAAGGGGGGCATCCTCACTGAGGCTCCCCAGGAGCTTGTAAACCAGTCAGAAAGGGGTATGGTTAGGTTTTCTCCCTGGGCCTGCTGCCTCTCCAAGCCACCATCCTTTTCCTCCAGACTGAGCTGCCGGACACCACCTACCTTCACCCTGGGCCCATCATGCCTGCCATCCTGAGCTCATGGGGGAAAATGTGTTGCAGTCCTGGGTGCTGAATGGAGGAAAGGAACCTGAGTGTGGTAGACCAGGGTTCTAGTCTCAGTTCTGCCACATGATTTTCTATGTGACCTCAAGCAGCTTGAAGTGCAGCTCACCGGTCCATTGGATGCGGGGACATAATGTATCTGACGGTGCTGGCAGGGAGCCTCATCGGGCGGTGTTGGGAAGATGCCTGGCCTGGTGCCCTCTCTGTTATGCCCTTGGCAATACAGAAAATTTGTTCTCATTTGCTTTGGAGGATCCTTTGCAGGTTAAACTGCCCATTCAGCTGGAGGAGGAAGACATCAGAAGCAAGGTGCTTAGGTTGGAGGAGGTGGTTTGGCCACCTCTGAGAGCGTCATTGCATTATAGTTGTAAAGACAGCACTCCCTGGAGGTGTGCAGGCCATAGAGCATGTGGTTATCGGTGATGGCCCAGACCATGGTTCAGAAGAGAACTAATAGGACCTGAGTTAGGGTCTTGGCTGCAGGGTACATAGGAGGAGCAGAACCGGGCTGGGGAGGGGTTTGATTTCCCAGGATTGGCAGATGAAGTGTAGGGTGCTCAGGTACTCCCAGGAGCCTGGGAAGGGAAGAATTGGTTGGAGACTGCTTAGGGAGGGGGAAGCCATGGGCAGGACATGCCCAGCAGACCAATGAGGCGGCCCTGGCCCTGAGAGCACTGACCACACAGCGAGCTCTGGCCCAGAGAGAAGGGGCTGCAGATGGGCCTCTGGGCCTCTCTGGGGCTGTCCCACGGCTTTGAGGACAACCCACAGGCAGAAGACAGGCACAGGATTTGGCAGGCCCCCGCCATCAGGAAGCAAAAAGCCTTGCAGCTCCCAGCCTGCTGCCACTCCAGAGGAGAGCACCCCATTTGGTGTCACAGATGTGGGAGGCATTGAAGTTTGGGGTGACAGGTTCTTTCTGCAGGCTTTGGGGACTCCCGAGAGAAGATCCTAGTCGGGGCACTGCCTAGGACCTGGTGACGGGGCAGCTGTGGTGGGCACGGAGCTCAGCCCGTCTTCCTTCTATCCACAAAGGCTGGCTTGAGAGTTGTCACCTGGGGAGGGGGGTTTGGGAGATAGACAGTACAATGCTCCCTTTTGTCATGTGTGGTTGGGTGTGTTTTAACCATTGTGTGATGGGGTTACCTCCTCCATCTGGAAACAACTTTCTCACCACTTCCAAACCCCCTTTTTGCAGTCCCCACTCTGCTTCTCCCTCGATGCCTGCGAGAGCGCTCTGGAGCCCCTGCCTCTCGCAGGATGTCCTCCCTGATGCGAGCACATGGCATGTGGCCTCCGGCATCTGGTTTCTTTCACTCAGCCTGCTTTTGAGGTTCATCTCTGCCATGTGATCAGTACATTTTTTCCCTGCTGAGAAGTAGTAGTAGCTGTTCCGCATTTTATGTGTCCATTCACCGGCTGAAGGATGTCTGAGCAGTTTCCAGGTTTTCAGTTGTGAATAAAACTGCTATACATTGTGTTCAGGTCATCTGTGGACATGGTTCATTGCTTTTGGGGACATGCCCAGAAGTGCATGTGCTGGGTGGGGTGGTAGGTGTTGCCCTTTGTGAGGAACTGCCAAACTCCGATCCATGGTGGCTGCCCAGTCTGTTTCTTCCAGCGACATGAGGGCTGAGGACAGGGTTGCCATTCTGTGTATTGGTGGCATCATGAGAGATGTCGTGTTTCCCCAGAGTGCCCCACAAGATGTTAGGTGGTAACTGGATAAACTTGTCCCAGTTGTATTTTAGAAGTGATGACTATTTTTAAAAAGAAAGATGTGGGTTTTTTTTTTTTTTTGAAAGGCGGAGTTATACACAGAGAGGAGGAGATACAGAGAGAGAGAGAGATCTACCATCTGCTGATTCACTCCCCAGATGGCCATAGTGGCCAGAGCCAAGTCAGTCCAATGCTAGGAGCCAGGAGCTTCTTCCAGGTCTTGCACATGGGTGCAGGGGCCAAAGGATTTGAGCCATCTCTGCTACTTTCCCAGGATCTGCACCCTGGGGTGTTTCCTGTGGGAGGAAGGTCCTGAGGCATGTCCTTCCAGGGCTTGGGTCTCTGGCCCAAGGGTGTCTCCACCGTATCTGCCCAGAGCTAGAGTTTTTCTGGACCTTTCTCAGAATCCAAGAGCTCCATAGGTCAGAGTGGGAATGAGAGGAAACTGAAGGGAGCTGAAGCCCTGCAGGTGGCCCATGGGCTCTGGGGATGCAGGTGGCTCAAGGGCTCTGGGGATGGGGACCCTCCAGGAAGGGTTCTGGGCAGCAGCTGGGCCCAGTGGGGCTTAACAACTGCTTTACTGCCGTGTCCCGAACCCCACCTGCTTAAGGCTTCTGATTGGATGTGTTTAACACCTGTGTACATGCGTGACCCCAACCAAGGTAGTGGATGTGGCTACCCCAAATGTTGCCATGGCTCCTTGCTAGTCCTCCTCTGTCTCCCCACCCCTGCGCAACCCACTGATGTGCTTGTGAGCACCAAAGCTCACTTTGTACTTCCAAGAACCTGGTAAAAACAGGACAGGGTGGAAGGAGACAAAGAGTTTGAAGAGCTGTGGATGGAGTACTCTGCTCTATTACCTGGGTTTAACTCCCTGCTGTCTGCTGCACAGAGCTTGTTATTTAACTTTTGATCTCTGTCTATAGCTGTATGCCTCAATCATGTAGATTATATTATCTTCACCAGCAGGTCTTTTTGTCGTTTTTGTTGGAGTGAGTGTTGTGGCACAGCAACCAGTTAAGTTGCTACTTAGGACTCCAGCTTCCCATTTCGGAGTGCCAGTTCAAGTCCTGGCTGCTCTCCTTTGATTCAGCATCCTTGGAGGCAGCAGCTGCTTGGGCCTCTGCTACCCATGTGTGAGACCTGGCTGGAGTTCTGGGCTCCTGGCTTCCACCTGGCCCAGCCTTTTTCGTTTTTTGAAAGGCAGATTTACAAAGAGGAGAGACAAGAAATATCTTCCATCTGCTGATCACTCACCAAATGGCTGCAATGACCAGAGCTGAGCTGTTCTGAAGCCAGGAGCCAGGAGCCTCTTCCAGGTCTCCTACATGGGTGCAGGGTCCCAAGGCTTTGGGCCGTCTTACACTGCTTTCCCAGACCACAAGCAGGGAGCTGGATGGGAAGTGGAGCCTCTGGGACATGAATCAGTTACCCATATGGGATGCTGGCACTTAAAGGTGGAGGATTAGCCAGCCGAGCCACGGTGCTGACTCCTGTGGCTCAGCCTGGCTATTGGGGCTTTTGGGAAGTGAAGCAGTAAGTAGAAGATGTTTCTCTCTCATGTGCTTGCTCCTGTCATCCTGCCTTTCATATAGTTACCAAAAAAAAAAAAAAGTAATTTTATTTCCTTATTTTATTTGAGAGGAGAGAGAGAAAGGAAGATGAATAGGCTCCTTCTCATGCCACCTCTGCACCTGGGGTGTAGGCAGCTACCCTAGAGAGCCCCTGAGTCGGTGGGGAGTGGAGGCTGGCACCTGGGGGTCGCTGAGGAAGCAAGGGCAGCAATGCCATGGCTACGCAGCTGTCCCCGAGCAGTGGCAGTTCCCTGGCTTTTCTCAATCCTCTCCTTCCCCACTCCCTCCTGCCTGGAAGCCCCTCCTCCATTTTAGGGAGTGGGAGGCCCTGGGCAGGCCGGATGCTGGCCAAGCCGGCTCTCTGCATTCTTAAATTCCTGTCTGGAAGAACTACGATGTGAAGCATCCCAGAAGGCCTCTTGTCACATTTTGTAGCTGTCTCCCCCTCCACCTCCTTTGATGCCATTCTCCATGGCTCTCTTTCCTTAGGAAGACAGGAGGGGGCGGGTGTATGGCCTAGGGGGTTAAGAGCAAAGGAAATGCCTGTGTGCTGTACCTGAGTGCCGGGAATTCATAGCCACCTCCAGCTCCTGCCAAGCCAGATGCTTGAAGGCACTGATGATGGCTCAAACACTGGGTTCCTACCCACTACATGGAAGACCTGACTTGAGTCTCCAGCACGCGACTTTGGCCTCTACCCCTGGCTTTGGCCCAGGCCCAGGCCTGAGCCCTGTGGTCTCTGGGGAGTGAACCCCTGCATGAAAATACTTGGTCTCTCTATCCTTTTATGTTTCAAGGAGAGAGATAATGTAAGACAGAACAGGGATAAGGGGGAGAAGCAAGTGAATATGGATGGGCCTGAGCCCCCAGCCCCATGGTGGGCCTGTGTATCTGTGCCTCCAGGCGGAGGTCTGAGAAGGGAGGTGACTATCGCAGGATTGTACACTCAGTTAGTGACAACCCATCCAGCACCCAGTCCTGTCCTCCCCACCCTCTGCCACCCCCACCCTGCCATTGCTGTGTCCCATCTGGGTTATTGGAGGAAAGTGCTGGGTGCTCCATGGTGGGTCCTGGGTGGCATGGAGCTCCCATCCCATGTCCACGACACTGCAGGCATAGGTGGCTGATGCACAGCAGAGGAAGTGGGCCTGGGTGGCAGGCTGTGGGCAGGTGGCCAGAGGAACACTGCCCCCCTGCCACCCCTCCCAGCTCCCAGTAATAGCTCCACAGTCTACTGCAGCCCGGCCTTACCAACCCAGTGCTGGAGCTGCTGTGTCTCCTCCAGCAGAGGGGGACTGCATGCTCACAGAGGAAATAAAGGGAAAAGTGAGGTGCCAGGGTGCCAGTGGAGACGATGCTGTGAGATGGCCATATATGGATGGGGGTAAGGGAGCCTAAGTGGGAAATGGTGGGTGAAGGACCAGGTCAGACTCGGGCGTGGTAGCAGGGGAGGATGGCAGAATGTGGCCACGTGTGTGGAAGTAATGGGCAGTGGAGCCATGTCTATTTATGCCTAGACCCTGCCCTTAGAGGACCCTGCCCTAGGGGAAACAGGTTGGGCTATTGGTCCCATCGGGTCTGACTCTGGCTTGGGTTTTTTTTTTTCTTCCAGACTCCATTGGGGGTCCCTTCCCGGTCCCCTCTCACAGATGCCACCACAAACAGAAGCACTGTCCGCCAGCGCTGCCCGGCGGGGGGCTCCCGGCCACGCCGCTGCTCTTCCACCCGCACACCAAGGGCTCCCAGATCCTCATGGACCTCAGCCACAAGGCCGTCAAGAGGCAGGCCAGCTTCTGCAATGCCATCACCTTTAGCAACCGGCCCGTCCTCATCTATGAGCAAGTCAGGCTGAAGGTGGGCCTCCCACTCCTGCTGCCCCCACCTTTCCCACCCCACCTCCACCTTCCCTGCGTGACTCGAAAGGGACATGGCCACTTCCACTCGTGCCTCTGCCACCCTGAGCAGATGGGGAAGGGAAAGGCTGGTGGCTGTGGGACCCCTGGGAGTGTGCCAAGGGTGGTCAGAAGAGAAGGGCTTCCCTGCCCCTCATCTTCCCCATCTAATTAGCATAGGGGGGTCACTGGGTTGAGCCTCTCCTCCCCCACCGCCCCACCCTGTGCCACCAGATCACCAGGAAGCAGTGCTGCTGGAGCGGTGCGCTGCGTCTGGGCTTCACCAGCAAGGACCCTTCGCGCATCCATCCTGACTCGTTGCCTAAGTATGCCTGCCCCGACCTCGTGTCCCAGAGTGGTTTCTGGGCCAAGGCACTGCCCGAGGAGTTTGCCAACGAGGGCAACATCATCGCCTTCTGGGTGGACAAGAAGGGCCACGTCTTCTACCGCATCAATGATTCCGCTGCCATGCTCTTCTTCAGCGGAGTCCGCACGGCCGACCCACTCTGGGCCCTGGTGGACGTGTACGGTCTCACGCGGGGTGTCCAGCTGCTGGGTGAGTGCCCCTCCCCTCTTCCTTCCCCCTTCCCTCGCTATCATGGGTGCTGGGTGCAGCCCTGGGCCTCTGGCTGATGCCGCCCCATCCCACTAGGCGTGGGAACCTAGGTGGAATGTGGCTAACTCTCCCTACCAGTCCATCCCTTCCAGCCTGCACCTCTGGCAGGTAGATGACATTCCTGACCCCTGCAGCCCCTCTGAGTAGAGTGCAACCTTCTCTGTCAAGACCCCCATCCCAGAAGGAATTCAGGCCGATCCTCCAACCACGGTGGATAGGGTGCTTGCTCCATGCCAGGTCCTGCGCTACTGTCTGCTGGCTCAGCATTCCTGGGAGGCAGATTACACTGTTGGGCCCACAGAGGTGGAGGCTCCAGTTCAGGGAGACTGAGGGCCTAGGAGTTGTGGCTGGGCACAGGAGAACCGGCACCCGGCCCTGAGTCTTGCCCCTCTGAAGTAGGAGCTCTGGCCCGGGGCACTGGTGTTGGAGGAGGCTGTGTTCCAGCCCCACTCCAGGGCTTTCTGGGAGGACAGATGGAGAGCAGAGGGCGCTGGGGGGCTGGGACTCTTCCTGTGGCTCCCAGGACCCCACTGGGGCTGGCCAGGTCGGCTCTGGCAGGAGAGTGAGAGACAAACATGGAAGAAGCGAGGGTAGCCGAGAGTGTCACAGGTGCCCTGCAGTGCGAAGGTGAGGCTTGCCAGCCGCAGTACTGGAGCTGTGCTGGGCTGGGGGGAGACTCATCCCAGGCTCCCGAGGGGCTGGGGCAGCAGAGGAGAGCAGGAACCCAGGCCACCTGAGCCCAGTCCAGCAGGTTTCTGCCTTGCACCCAAATGTGTGTGTACATTCGTGGACTCGGGGTGCAAAGCAGCCAGTCAGCCACCAACCTGCTTAAGCCCTAGCTTCCTTATCTGTGGACTGGGTCAATGAGAAGAGTAAACTAGCAGGTTTGTGAATAAAGTGTCCAGCACAGTCCTGGGTGGGCTTAGCCACTGCTAACCTGTTCCTGCCCTCCTATCCCTAGCCCTTGTCTCTGCAGAGAAAAATGCTACAAAGGTAGCTGGGAAACTGTTTTCCCTCCTCTCTGACTTCAGCGTCTAGAAACACTTCTCTTGAGAACACTTTGATTTGAGGAAGAAGACAGTGAGAGTACAAAGGAATGAATAATTACCAGAAGCCTTTCCAAACATCAGGAGGCTGTTTTTATTAAGGAATAGTTTAAGAACTTTCTGTTTTTTTTTTTTTAAGTCAATAAAAGTGCTTCTGCAGTCGCAGTGATGTGTTAGGAGCCCGAGACAGGCTGTTCCAGGTGTCAGCAGCTGAACGGGGGCGCCCAGGCCGCTGGCCCTGTGGGCAGGGCCGGGCACTTGCAGGCCACTCCATGCCAGAGGTGGGAAGGGCAGTGCTGAGGTGGACGCATGCTGGAGCCGGCCTGACCTGCTGCAGGGTGTGCGATCTTGGTTTGCCACTCTGGAAGATGTGGGGGTCGTCGTTAACTGTTGCCAGGGTTCTTGTGCAGGCTCAGGGTGCTACCTCAGCAGGTGCCCAATAAGTAAACCCTGACAGGCAGCTTCCTGGTGCCCAGCCCAGGTCTGAGTCAGCACCTTCCTGCCTTCCTGGTGCCCCCCGCCACACCAGGCCTCATGCTTCAAGGGGTCCCAACGTCTTGAGTCTGAACTTCAGTCTGTCTGCTTCTGTCTCATCTTCAATCTTCCCGTCTGTAAGCTGCTGTGAGTCTCTTGGCTTAGCCTGAGGCTCAGCTGCGAGGTGAAGGACGGAAAATGTTTCTGTCCTTGAGAAAGGCACAGGCTTGGTGCTGGGTGGGTGGGTGGGACTGGTGGAGAGAGTACTTGCTTTTCTCCTTGCCATTCCCATTCCAGCTAGCTTCAAGGCCCAGCTCAAAAGCCACCTCCTCCCTGGGGTCCTCCCAGGGAGGGATTCTCTTGTCTACCTTTGTGTCCCATGCTGCGGGGCCCACACTTCTCATTGCCCAGGCACTGATGAGTTTTGGGCCCTCCTCCTGCACCTTTTACTGCTGAGACTGGAGGCCTGCAGGGAGGAGGTGTGCTTTTTCACCCAGGCAGGCCCCTTGCCAGAGTAGGCTCTTGTGCCTGGCTGTGGGGATGCTGAGCGCTATTTGCAGGGTGGGTTGGGGGAGTATAAGTGCATGGAGGGAGAGGGGGTGAGGGGTTCCCCAGCCCTGCTCGCACACACACAGCTGGGGTTCATGGAGATGAGGCTGCACTGGCATGCTGGGCAAACTTGGCCCACTGTGCTGCCAGGCGCTCTCCCAGCTACCAAGGGTTTCCACTCAGTCCCTCGGACTCCTCGGCTGCAGGCCAGGAAGAAAGTGTGTTTGATTCCCTTTCAGCAGGGAGAAAACTGAGAGCAGTGTGAAGGCCTGGTTTACCCAAGTAGGGATGTGGCCAGGCGGGAACTCCGTAGTGCTGAAAGCAGTGCCTTGCAGCAAGATTGCAGGCAGGAAATCTCAGAGGAGGTGGAGGTCTGTGAGGGAGGCTGGTGTCCAGGAGGGCTTCTTGGAAGAGGAAACCTGGGATGAGCCTGCAAGTTCCAGGAGGGTCAGGACAGGTTGGAATGGGGGGAGCGGGGAAGAAGTGAAATAGCCTGCAGGACCACCCCCAAGAGCCTACTTAGCCTAAGGCCCGTTCCCCTCTCTGACTATAAATGGGTGTGCATGGCCCTGGCCTGCCCCTCTCTGTACACCTACTGTGGCTGAGGCCTGGAGGATCCCCACCTCAGGCATAAATCACCACAACCCTGGACATTTGCAGACACTGTGAATGGGCCCTAAATTGAATTAGCAGATCAAATATCTCTTCCTTTTGTCCTTCCTACATGGTTTATTTATTTGGGGCGAAGACCGGCCCATCCAGGAATGATGTGAGTGGGATGTGCTGCACCCCTCCTTCCTCTGTGCCCCGCCTGAACAGTCTTGGGGTCTCTCGCCTTTCCTTACCTCCCCCACACCCCTGTTCTGCCCCGCCACCTCCCAGTGTTTGTATCTTTTGGGGGCTTGACTCCATCTCTTTTCCTTTCTCCCTCCTCTCTCCTCCTCTGCCCCTCTGTCCCCACTGCTCCCTCCAGCTCCTGCTTCTCTTCGCCTCCCTCCCCTCCTCTGAACAAAGTTGCTGTCTGTCAAGGCTGTGCTGTCTTTCCTGGGGTGCTTATCCCCAGGCCAGTGTCTGTAGGGCTCTCAACCAGGCCTACTTCTGGGCCTCTACGCCTCACTTTGGCCTGCACCTGCTGCTCGGACCAGAGGCATCCTGGCTGTCTCACTGTGCACAGGGTAGGTAGACACATCAGACCGTGGACAGATGGGAGGGAACATGGCCAGGGCCAGCGTCTCCCCTCCTCTCTGGACACTGACCAGTCTGCCCTGCCCATACTGGTGCCAGCTGTGGTCTGGCAGGCTTGCTGTAGGTCTTGTGGGCGACCTGGGCACCAAGTTGCAGTTCAGCAGGCTTTCCTCTTCTCCTGCTTCCAAGTACCCTGGCCCAAGCCTGGCCTGGTGTCTCTAAGAATAACAGCTTCGAACCTCCAGGAAGAAGGGCCTTCCAGCAACCAAGTAAACACAGGTTTTATGGGGTTATTAATACTGGGAGAGATAAGCTCCTACCCAGGGTTCAAGGTCTCCTTGCTCCGCTCAGAAATGTGAGCACCAGTGGCTCTTGGCAGAAGCCTGGTCAGCCAGGATGCCGCCAAGTCTAAGGGATTGTTGGCCCTTCCTCTGGGCCCCCAACAGCTCAGGTACCATTCACCCTGTTCTAAAAGTCCCAGGAGGGTACAGTTCTCACCCTTAGGCAAGGCAGGGCAGACAGTTGAAGACCCAACCATTCTCCTTGAAGAGGGGGAACTCAATAACTGATGTGAGGTGGCCTGCATCCAATTCTGCAGTTAAGTATGATCTAAAGGGCAAAACCAACTGTGTGTGTGAAGCAGTCCAGGAGAGGTTTGCAGGTGAGTCTCAAATCAGGAAGCAAGGGATGCAAAAAAGAAAGATGACCTGCCCAGGGCCAAGGGGGCCCTGCTGGCAGAGTGAAAGAACCACTCCCAGCTAAGCCTGGGAGAGCACCAGGAGGGCAGAAGGTGAGAGCTAAGGCTTTTAAAATTAAATTTACTTTATTTATTTCAAATGCAGAGTAACAGAGAGAGAAAGAAACAGAAAAATCTTTCATTGGCTGGTATACTCTCCAAGTGAATACAATGGCCAGATTGAAACCAGGAGCCAGGAACTCTGAGTCCTGCTCATGGGTGCAGGGTCATGAGCACTTGTGTTACTTCCCAGGTGTATTAGCAGGAAGTTGGATGGGAGTGGAGCCGCTGTGATTGGGATTAGGACTTGAACTAGTGCCCGGATATGTAGGTCACAGGGGCTCCTGGCTGTCCACTTCATCCCTCTCCATGCATGTTTCCCAGAGCTTGGTATGAGACTCCCACCTACCCATGGAGGACAGTGATGGATGAGACCTGTGGGGAGGCCCTGGCTCCGGCCTCCCACCCAAGGTGTGCCTTTGCCTGGCGGAACCAGCAGCACACATGAGCCCCCAGCTGAGGACCACACTACCATCTGGATTTGTGTTTCCTGGGCTAAACCAATATTTATTGGTGTGGTTTATTGCTAGGGGCCAGAAGGCAAATATTAGCTAAAGGAGCGTGGGCCAGCTTGAGGGATAAGGGAAACAGTTGATGCTGCCCATCACTTTCTTCCCCTGTGACAATCTTCCTTTCTTTTTGATGAAAACATCTCGTTTTTTGGGCTTCCGAGTCTTTCCAGGCACTTCTTTTCTGCTCACCCCAGGGTCTGCCAGTTGCTTCCTCATCATGCACCAAACCCTCCCTGCCCAAGAAGCCTTCCTTGACTGCCGCTGCCCTTTCTCCTGACCGCCTGACATCCATTGTAGTCTAAGAATTAGCAGGGGCTGTTGTACCATGTACTGTCCCACTCTGAGGGGAGAGCAGGTGCTTGTACCCCCATTTTACAGGCAAGGAATGAGAGGTTCCAGGAGGCCCTGTGACTTGCCCAGGTCACTTAGCTGCTTGAGGAGCTGTGATCTGAACACAGGAGCCAGGGCTGCACTTGGCCTCTGGCTTCCTTAGATGTGCATTTGCCTTGTCTCCCAGTTAACATCTGATTACCGCTCAAGGGTGAGGACTCTGTCCTCCTGGGACTTTTAGAGCAGTGAATGAGAGCTTGGGGTACCAAGGACCAGAGGGTGCCAGGGGGTTCCAACAGCCCCCAAACCAAGCCCCGGGATGCAGGTGTGTCTGCCTGACCTTAATTCCCCATCCTTTGTGGTAACACTCCACTTTCCTACCAGCGTGAATATGCATGTTCTGGAGCCATGTGTAACTCCCATTAAGTGACCATGCGTTAGGAACCATCTGGTCCTAAACCAGCCCTCTAGCTGAAAGGGGCAGGGTGGGCTGTGTCCAGATAGGACAGTCACACAAGATCTGTGCTTCTCTGGCCAGGACTCCCTGAAGCACAGGGGACTGACAGAGGCCAGCTCCTCATTCGGACAAGAGGCATCTACTGTTAAAGAAGACTAGGTTGAGAATTGCTAAGCCTGATGACCCCATCTCTAAGTGTGTGTGGCTGGAAGATCTGGGTGATTCGGGGACAGTCTGCCCTTCCCTCTGAGAGCCTCAAACAGCGTGTTTGTCTTTCCCAGCTTCCCCATAGACGGGTTTAGAAGGAGCTGGGCGGAGGTGGTGTGGGTTTCAAGGTGCTGCCCGGAGAGGTGGAGAACCCCTCACCTCCCTGCTGCCCACCCCATGCCAGCTGCACACCAGCAGGAAGATGTTTATGGAGACAATAAATGGGCTGGCAGCACCTTCCAAACAGGCGCCAGCAAATAGCCAGCAGCCCACCCGGCGCTGCAGACTGACCTGTGGTTAAAGATTACCCAGGGCTCCAGCTGTGAGAATCTAAACAAAGACCATTCCCACCCCGTGGTGGCCCTGCTTCAAAGGAGGCTTCTGTGCCAGGGCCCAGGTCTTGCCTTGGTGACCTGGCACCGAAGGCAGCAGCTGGCCCCATGCAGCCCCCTCTCCAGGTGCTTGCTAAGGGTTTGCAATCCCAGCTCTCCTGTCTCTTCTAGGACACAAAGCTCGGGGACTCAGCCCGGTTGGAGATCTTTCTCCTAAAGGCATATTTGTGCTATGCAGGCGAAGATCCAGAGTGGATCTAGGATGCAGACAGATGGAGTTACACAGAGCACAGCCTTCTAGTAGTCAAAGATATGGGCTGGGCAGCCTGGGAGGTGGTGAGCTTGTTGTCCCAGGGGCATGCTAGCCAAGGCTGAGTGAGCGCTGGGCAGGATAAAGGTGTTTTCTTGGTTCCCCATTCAGTCTGTGCACTAACATGCTTACAGCTAAGGCGTAAGGCTCCCCTGGTCCCTGCTCAGAGCTGGGCAAGCAGTGGGCCAGGGAGTGTGGGGAGGAGGGCTGGTTACTGTAGCTCTGGCCAGGGATCTTTGCAGAACTACCAAAATAGGCAGGAGCAGAAGACTAACAAATTGCTCCCTGAAAGAGGGCCATGGCAGGGAGCCAGCTCAGCCACTACCCTGGAGGCCTTGGGGTACCCCTCTCACTATCATAAGTACCTCCAAAGTGGGCATCCACAGGTCCTCATCACCCTCACGTCACTCATTCGTACTAAATGTGGGACCACCCCACTGTTTGGGAGTCCAGGGCAAGTGTCTGAGCTGAGATTGGTCCCCAAGCTTGTGCCACACGGCCTGGGCATCTGGACCCTGCCCTGCCCCGTGCCTTGGTGCTGCTTCCCTCGCCTGGGAACTTGCTGATCCCGTTGGCACAGCGTTCTCCAACCAGGTCCTCCAGCTCAAGTTTCCGCCTCTATTTCAGGGCCTCGGCGCAGCTGGGCCCACTGAGGGGTGGTTATTTTGGAGCCTGTTGGCTGCCTGCAGCTGCTCCCCACCCCAAGGGGTAGAGGGGAAGTTGGGGGAAGGCAACCTTGGGCTGTGCATTGACCTTCACAATTCAGTCAGTGCCTAGCTGAGCCCTAGCAGCTTCTAGCCCCGCCCCTACCCCTACCATGTTTCAATTCCAGACCAAAGGTGTTTTGTTTTTTTTTCCCTTGTACCCCTTCTCTCTCCATCATCCTCTGTCTCTCCTCTTTCCTCCTCTATGCTTGATTTTTCTTTTGGTCTTAGAGAGTTCCTTGCATGAGCATTTCTTGGGTGCCTATCGTGACTGATGAGAAGTCTAACAGACTCAATTGAGTAAATATTAATGTCTGAGGTTGCCAAGTGCCTTGTAGGTGCCTGGGGCTTCCCATGCCACCTCCAAGCACAGCAACAGCATTTCAAGGCATCCTAGGGTTTTCGAGGTGAGACAGGGAGGAAAGCTTAGCCAAGGTCAGCAGCCAAGGACTGGATTGGACACTTAAGCCCAGGCTGGGATCACCACCAGGGCACTGAACCTTGTGGTGTGTAAGTGATACCTATGGCGTCCTACAGTAACCCAAGGGCTCTCGTGTGCCAGGTACTCTACAGCGTGTCCCCTATTCTTAATCTTCACAGCTGCCCTTCTAAGCAGAGGGATACAATAGAGATTTGATGTCACTCAAACGCTGCTTTTCACTGCTTGAGGAAGAGGAAACAGCAGGTGGAGCTACTGCTGTCCAAGGCTTTGCAATACAGGAAATGGAAGGATTAGGATTTGAATATAGGCTAATACCTGCAAGTGTCTGAGTTTGGATTACCCAAGAACCCTAAAGGTGGCATTATGAGAAGTACAGTGTGCATATCAAGGGAGATGATGAGCTGCTCAGGGCACATCTGGGCTCCCACGTCTGCCTCTGTGCATTGTCTAAGAGGGAAGGTGTGTGGGGAGGTTTTTGTTTTTTTAGATTTTTTAAATTAAATTTATTCATTAATTACATTGTGTTGTAATTACATAGAATCTGGGATTCTCCCCCCCCCCCCGAGGTTTTTGCTCAACCTGGGCACAGAGGCAGCCCAGAAGATGGTGGTGTAAACACAGAGAGGCTGATGTCTGGGGTAAGAGAAGGAAACACTCCAAGGCAGATGAGTGTGACCTTGGGGAGGGCGAGCTTATGAGAGTGGGCATGTCCTAGTGGAAGGGGCAGTGACCAGGGTAGCTCACCCAGCCCTCTTCAGAGCTCTGCCTGACAGTGTGCCCAGCTCTGCAGTGCCTGAACTGAACGCGGCGGGGGGCGGGGGAGGAGAGTAGGGCTCCACAGGGTTCCTGGAGGCTTGATTCCTTTTTTCCCTGCTGTTCACATCACTTGCCCTCTCCATCGCCAGCATCTGAGTCCCAAGGGCCAGAACCTGGAGTCCCTGAGGGTGGAAGAGCAGTGGCCGCTCCCTGGGGTCCAGGTGGGTGGCTGTTATCCCCCCTCGCCACTTGTGCCAGGCAGCTCCTCCCTGCTCTGCCTGTCTGCAGGTCTCTGAGCATCTCTGCACCGTTACTGTCACAAAATCAATTTCCTGGAATAATCACATTTTCTGGTTGGCTCCCTTCTCCTTGCCAACACCATGCTAGGAAATTCCAACCAGCCAGGCCCACGAGGTTTCTCTGGAGGGGAAGATGGGTGTGCATGTGTGGGGAGGGTGCAGAGGGCAGACCCCATCACTCCTGAGAGGCACAGAGAAGCAGCGGATGGGGAGAACAGAAGCGGAGGATTTAGGGACTCTCCCTCCCAGTTTTTCTCTCACCGCTGTCCCCCCCCACCACCAAAGGGGTTCCATAACCCAGAACAGCCTTGGAGTGCAGGATGTGGTCCAGGGAGCTGGGCAGGGCTGACTTCCATCCTGTGTCTGCCCCTGGCGGCTGCCTGTGGCATGGGCCTACCTGCAGGGAGGACTCCCGGCAGGTGGCACTTAGTTTATTCTGAGTTAGCAGCCTCCAGAGGGCAGGCCGTGAACAGAATGTGGTTGTAGACACAGTTATGGGCACAGGGAGGTGTTTGGGATACGGGAAAGGCAAGTTTGTGGAAAAGGAAAGCTGTGTGGTAAGGTCCTGAGTCAGGAGTCCTTGCTGGTGGCTGGTGCAGTCATCCATTCCCTGAAATGCACAGAACTGACTGAGAAGGTATTCCCCCCTCCCCCCCACCGTGAGCCAGGTCAAAGCTATCACTGTGTTTATGGGTAATACATCAAGGTGATTTATTATCTATAAAAGGTTGGAAACTACTGGTGTTTATATAGCATGACTCAATCTTAGCATTAAAAAAAGGGAACTAAAATTGCGTGTGAAATGGCTGGCAGGTCATCCATCCAATAGAAATGCAGTCATGGCAGGCAGGGTGGGGGCTCAGGCTGTCAGGCCATCAGCACTTCTGTCCAACTGTCTTTCTGCAAGGTACAAGTTGTATTACTTGCATGGAATAAAAGAGTCTCTCGGATAAAGTCCCCTCAGCCAGGGTAACCTCCAAAGGGAATTGTCAGGATTGGGGGGGAGCAATCAATGCCAAGGGGGGCCTGGGTGGGGCTCCCTCTGGTTGCCCACAGGATGTGGTTGCCCACAGGATGTGCCTTGTGCGATGCCAGGTGCTAGGGATAAAAGACCCAGGGTTAAAGAAACCTCAGAGATACAATACCAGCAAAGCATGCGTAAGCTCCCTAGCACTTAGAAGCAATCATGTAATTGAACTTTTTGGTATTTGTGCTTCCAGTCTCACTGTTTTGCTAAACAGCTTGGGATGGGGGGTCCGTGCCCAGCTTCATTTCTTGCCTTCTCCCACTAACTCCCACTCTGGGCGTCGTCTGTGCCATCTGGCGGCTGGGGTGGGAGAGGGCAGCGCACTCTGAGGGCGCGCGGGTGACGGCGCCCCACTCCCACTCTCCCCACCGCAGACAGTGAGCTGGTGCTGCCCGACTGCCTGAGGCCGCGCTCCTTCACCGCCCTGCGGCGGCCGTCGCTGCGGCGCGAGGCCGACGAGGCGCGCCTCTCCGTGAGCCTGTGCGACCTCAACCTGCCGGGCGCCGACGCGGACGAGGGCGCGCCGGCCGTCGGAGGCCCGATCCCGCAGAACTCGCTCAACTCCCAGCACAGCCGCGCGCTGCCGGCGCAACTCGACGGCGACCTGCGTTTCCACGCGCTGCGCGCCGGCGCGCACGTCCGCATCCTGGACGAGCAGACGGTGGCGCGCCTGGAGCATGGGCGCGATGAGCGTGCGCTCGTCTTCACCAGCCGGCCCGTGCGCGTGGCCGAGACCATCTTCGTCAAGGTCACGCGCTCGGGCGGCGCGCGGCCCGGCGCGCTCTCCTTCGGTGTCACCACGTGCGACCCGGGCACGCTGCGGCCAGCCGACTTGCCCTTCAGCCCTGAGGCCCTGGTGGACCGCAAGGAGTTCTGGGCCGTGTGCCGCGTGCCCGGGCCTCTGCACAGCGGCGACATCCTAGGTCTGGTGGTCAACGCTGACGGCGAGCTGCACCTCAGTCACAATGGCGTAGCCGCCGGCATGCAGCTGTGCGTGGACGCCTCGCAACCACTCTGGATGCTCTTTGGCCTGCACGGCGCCATCACGCAGGTCCGCATCCTCGGTGAGTGCCGGGTGCCCTGGAGCTTGGGTTTGGGGGTGACCCGGGTAGGGACTGAGGAAGACCTTCCCTGCTCCCCTCTTACGCCCTCCCGACCCGGTGCTTAGGGCCCTGCTGGGGAGCCAGGCCAGGTGTGTTCTCCTTCTCTGTGGCCCTTAGGAATGAGCAGATTCACCTGGGCAGGGGGAAAGAGGCGGAGGTGGTTCAGTTTGAAAGCCAGAATCGGCCCCTATCGGCCTCAAACCAGCCTAGTGCACGCCCAAGGGGCTGTTTAAAAAACGGGGTGGCTGGTTGAGGTTCGGCTAAAGCTTGTGCAAAATGAGACCAGAGGTCCCCGCGCCTACGGGTGGCTTTGAGTGAGTGAGGAAAAGGGATTGGGGTATCCCTAAGGTTTGTGTGTGGGGGTGGGTGGGTGGGGTAGCCAGGAGGAATCTCCTTGGCAACTTGTGGAGTCCTGGGGCACAGGGTTAGAAAGGCCGGGGATGGGTGTGAGGTGTGTGTGTGTACATGTGTGTACATGTGTGTACACGTACTTGGCCTGCCTGGCTTTGTGGAATGTTCTGTTAATAGGTGTCCTGCTTGTGATAGTTTGGGAACTGTGGTATTCAAAATGGGGGAAAGGATTGTTACAGGGCTTTTTGGAACCTTAAATCAGTGGTGTGGGTTGTTTAAGGTAGTTATGGTGCATGGCTTTTCCAAACGCATTGACCAGAGATCTTGTTTTCTGAGAGCTTTATTACTGCTGTCTCTCTCGCGCCCCCCCCCCCCCCCCCCGCCCGGCCCCTAGCAGGTGTCTGTGATCTGCTAACCATTCTGGTTTCATCAGACTCAGCTGGAGACCCTGTCAGTAGAGATCTAGACAAAGAGCGATCTTCTATCCTGTCCGTTCACATCCCAAATAGCTACAAGAACCAGATCTGGACTAAGTTGGAGCCAGGAAACCAGGAACTCCGTCTGTTCTCCCACATGGGTGTCAGGGACCTGGTACCTGAGCCAGCTTCCTCTGCCTTCCTGGGTGCCTTTGCTGAAAGCAGATTGGAAGCACAATAGCTGGGACTCAGACCGGCAAGTCCATATGGGATGCAGGTGTGCCAAGCAGCTGCTTAACCTGCCGTAGCACAACAGCAATTCCCTAATTTTTTTTAAGCTAATTTTGTTAGCGAAGTTTGAAAACCCTTGGACCTCACAGCCCCTAGCCTAGACACCAGCCCAGGAGGCTTGTTCAGTGCCGTGTGTGTTAGAACCTACCCTCTCTCAGATGGGCCTGCTGTGAGCCGGCATGAGTGTGTGTAATGTTGGTGGCTGGGAGTGTGAGTGTGTGTGGAATCCCTGTCACATCTATTGGATATCCTCGCTTTTAAGCGAGACTAAAGATAGAGGGAAAGACAGGAAGGAAGGGAAAGCCATGAAGCTATGTGCTGAGAAGTTGGGATTGAAGGAAGAGAAATCGGGAAAGAATGAAAAGGTGTCAGAAGAGCAACCCAGATGAAAGGAATGTGAGTCAGGCTTAGTGACGATTCAGGGTGGAATACGAAGCAAGGAGAAGCAGGCTGGGGTGAAAGGAGAGATGGCCTTTCGGAGAAAGGAAATGACATAGGACAAGGTCCTGTTTTGCCTCAGACCATCTAATACCAGATGAACAGCTTCCCAGTTAATGTTTTCTAAAGGGGGTTGCCAGGCTGGACCAAAGGAAGCTTAAATAAATATGAGGACTTGAATGTCCTTACGACAGCAGTGGGATCAGGGTGGAGGAACAGCCGTGCCAGCTTTAGCAGCCTCCTGGAGCATTCTGCGCAACCGTTGGACTGGTGATGGATGGGAGTCCTGAGTGACCCCCGCGCAGCCTGCAGCCAGTGGCTGGGGGTGCTTGGGGAGGCTGTGAGTGGGAATGCTTAGGCATCACACAACCTACAGGCAGAGCCATGCCTCCTGGTGATGCTCCGACATAGTCTCGTTCATGCCAGGAATAAAATCTATTCTGCAAACACTAACCAGCCCAGTAAAGTAGGAACAGCAATGGGAGATGCACATTTTTGAAGGAGGAGGATAATTAACTTGAAAAATGTTAACACAGTATAGAAGGTCATATGGACATCTATTGAATTTTTTTAAAAGATTGATTTTATTGGAAAGGCAGATTTCCAGAGAGAAGGAGACAGAGAAAGATCTTCTGTCTGCTGGTTCACTCCCCAAGTGGCCACAGTGGTTAGCACTGGGCTGATCTGAAGCCAGGAGCTTCTTCCGGGTCTCCCACGTGGGTGCAGGTGTCCTTTTTTTTTTTTTTTTTTTTAAAGATTTTTATTATTATTGGAAAGCCAGATATACAGAGAGGAGGAGAGACAGAGAGGAAGATCCTCCATCCGATGATTCACTCCCCAAATGAGCCGCAACGGGCCGGTATGCGCCAGTCCGAAGCCGGGACCAGGAACCTCTTCCGGGTCCCCCACGCGTGTGCAGTGTCCCAAAGCTTTGGGCCGTCCTCGACTGCTTTCCCAGGCCACAAGCAGGGAGCTGGATGGGAAGTGGAGCTGCCGGGACTAGAACCGGCGTCCATATGGGATCCCGGGGCTTTCAAGGAGAGGACTTTAGCCGCTAGGCCATGCCGCCGGGCCCTAGAGCATTACCTGATTCCTTGCTGGCAGTACAAATTCTAGGTGTTCTTCCACGCGAAGTTGGCTGGAGTGCCACACAGAGGAGTTCTTCCACACGAAGTTGGCTGGAGTGCCACACAGAGGAGCGCCGGACCCTTGTGTGGAGTTCCACAGGTGGGGAGTTCTAGATTCCATGGATCCAGATGAGCTCATAGTAACCCCCTGTCTTCTAGCAACATTACCTTATCCTGCAGATGCAGCAAGCAAACAGTGCAGCAGGCTCAGGGCTCCCTGTGCTCGGTTATCTGTTGCTCCAGGAGTGGCTGGAACCCTGCTTCGGATCCTTCAAGGAGGTCCAAAACAGGAGCAGACTCGCAAAGCTTCCAGCGGAAACATGGCTGACACGGAGATCGCAGGTGTCCTTTTAAAATATTCAATAGATGGACCCAGCACAGTGGCTCAATTGGCTACTCGCTCCTCCCTTCAAGCGCCAAGATCCCATGGGGTGCCTGTTCATGTCCCAGCTGCTCCGCTTCCTATCCAGTTCCCTGCTTATGGCCTGGCAAAGCAGAGGAAGGCCCAAAAGCTTTGGACCCTGTACCATGCTGCCTTTGAGGAATCTGAAACTCCAACTCAGTTTTAATTTTTATGTGAGAGGCAGGCAGGCAGGCAGGCAGGCAAGGCCCACAACACCAGGGCTGGGCCAGCCTGAGACTTGAACACCTACTTGTGTGCAGGGTGTTGTGTTAGCACCTGTAAGGAAGTCATAGCTGAGTAAGGCTTCCTGTTCCCAGAAAGCGCCTAGTTTGTAGTGCATAAAGCAAGAAGTCCCTGGGTCTGGTGCTTGTCGTGTGTGTGTGTGTGTGTGTGTGTGTGTAGGCGGAGAGCAGGGAGGGGAAGGTAGGATGTGCACAGTGGGGAAGAAGGGTGGGGGTCACACCAGTGCTGGTGCAGAGGTGGGTGGCATCTGGGGACAGCAGCAGAGAGGGCAGGGCTCTGAAGAGGACAGTGAGAGGGTGCTGGGGACCTTATTCTCTGTCCTGGAGCCGTCTGCAAGGAGAAGGATGCTGGGTTGGGGTGGGTGGCGGTGGGGTTCAGCCAGGGGCTGGAGGTGCAAGCATGGTGGGCCCCCTGTTTGTGAGACAGAGCCTGCCTGTCTGATGTGGCCTTTGGGTGGCTATATCATGCCTCTTCACAAACTCCTCTCCCTCTCCTTACAGGTTCTACCATCCTGGCAGAGCGGGTCATCCCATCACTTCCCTGCTCTCCAGCCTCCACACCCACTTCGCCCAGTGCCCTGGGCAGCCGCCTCTCTGACCCGTTGCTCAGCACATGCAGCTCTGGCCCACTGGGAAGCTCTGCGGGAGGTAAGTACGCCACCCTGTGGACGCTGTAGGAATTGCACCACAGCTGTCCCTGAGCCACTGGCCTCTGCAGCCTGGGGCACAGCTGGCACAGAGCAGAACTGGGGTGGGGTCTAGTGAACCCCTGTTAGGGTGCTTCTGGGGCATATATGCCTGTGCCCTGGCTGGGCAGCTTCTGCCAAAGGCTTTATCCTTTTTCTTTCTGCACACAGGAAATGTTAGTGGGTAGCCCACTAATTTAGAGTCCAGCCTTAAACACTGCAATTCCTTTCCCTCTCTCCTCCTTGCCAGTTTTGTTGCTATTCATGGTCATATTGGCCCCTGGACGGGGTGGAATGTCCCGGAAATGGTGCCACTGATCGCTCAGCCTCTGCCCAAGTGGCAGGAAGTCAGGTCTTGGGGGTCAGTAGGAGGATCTACAAAGACAGAGGGGACATAAGAGGCTGGGGCTGGCTGCTGTTCCCACGGACCTGGAGCCCAGCAGAGCCATGCCCCCTTTTCCTGACTGCTGCCCCCTCACCTCCAGGGACGGCCCCCAACTCTCCAGTGAGCCTGCCCGAGTCACCAGTGACCCCAGGTCTGGGCCAGTGGAGTGATGAGTGCACCATTTGCTATGAACACGCTGTGGACACGGTTATCTACACATGTGGCCACATGTGCCTGTGCTATGCCTGCGGCTTGCGCCTGAAGAAGGCCCTGCACGCCTGCTGCCCCATCTGCCGCCGCCCCATCAAGGACATCATCAAGACCTACCGCAGCTCCTAGCACACCCTGCTGGCTGCGGGGTGAGCCAACAGGCCCCTTCTCTTGCTCACTTTGGAAGCTTGTTCCTTCTCCATTAAACAAGGGAAACTAAGGCCCCTGGAGGTTTGGGGGAAGAGAGAAGTGGTTCAGGCAGGGAGGTGGGTGGCAGAAGCCAATGGCCAGGCAGAGGGCAGGGGAGGAGGCGCTGTCTGGCTGAGCACTGTTGCTGTCCCTGGCCCAGCCCTTGCCCACCTGGGGTAGGTTTTTAAGAGGTGCCTGTGGCACCCTGATGAGAGCTGAATAACATGTTCCTTCTTGGCACAGGTGACCCCAAGTCAGGGCCTGTGGTCTGGTTAGTGGGCTGTGGCCTGGATCTGAACCTGCACTGACCATCTCAGCCAGCCGCCCTTGAGCGGGCTGAAAACAAGCCCCAAATACAGCTCCTGAGCTGCTGTCTCCTTCCTCTGGTCCAGCAGCTGGGGTCAAGAAGGCTGGGGATGCCTCTGCCCTGGGCAGACTGCACTCCCCAGGCCAGCCTCCCATCACCTGGGATGGATGAGTGGGTGGATTGCTGCCCAGGGCGCCAGGTCCCAGGGTGTAGCTCTTGCCCCAGTCATCTTGTGGGCTGCTGTGGCTCTGGGGTGGCCCTTTGGGGTAGCCTGGGCTGGGGGAGCAGGTCTGCCTTGTGTCAGGGTCTTTGAGAACAGGTTTGCAGCTTCTCCCCATACCCCGCTGCCTCTCACTTCTCAGAGGCCGTCTCCAGCCATGTCCTCCATCACCACTGCTGGGTGGAAGTGGCTGCAGGGGCTCCCCCGGCCTAAGTCCAGCCCTTTTCCTTGTTTTTATTTATTTATTTATTGAGTTTGTGGCTTTTTTTTTCTTGTGTCTTTGTGGGCCCCAGAAACACCACCCTGGTGTGTGGGCCACCTAGTGACGGGGCAACAGAGACCATCCTTCACTCTGTCCAGGCCCCAGCTGCAAAGCTCACGGCCAGCCTTGCCAACTGTGAACTGGGAAAGGGGGGCATGTCGGGAGGCCTCCTGGCAGAGTCCATCTAACAAAGACTGGCTGTGTGGCACCCCCCCCCCCCCAACACCAAACCTCAGTTCCCTCTTCTGTGAAATGGTTGTGTGTGTGTGTTTGGGGGGAGGGGGTGCTTTCTGTTTGGCGTCTGGAGTTGTTTGGTGAGGCTGCCATGGGGGTGTTGTGATGGGGACACTGCTTGGCCATTGGGGCCCGGGCTCGGCCACTTTCTGTACCAGCCTTGCAGGGGCCCCCATTGAAGTGCGTCGTACTCTGGGTCTCTCCTCCCCTGTCATCCCAGAGGCCTTAAATGTTGCGGCTATGTGGCCTGAGGCCCTGGGAGAGGAAGCCATCATCTGTTGTCTGTTAGTGTTGGGGTAACTGCTGCCTTTGTGATCTGGGTCGCTGTGATCGTGAATAAAGGTGATTTCATACCAGCCTCAGGGCTGTGGTGTGCGGTGTAGAATGTGGGGAGGGTGGGCCGGGGGATGTGTTTGTGTGCCCTGTAGGTGGAGAGGCATCCTCCAGTGGTGGACAAGAGCAGGCGCTGGCATGTCAGGTGAGTCTCATCATGACTGAGGCCTTGTGGGATGGCCAATGCATTCAGGGGGCTGATCAGGGGACAGACCAGTCCCCTCTGCTCTGGTCAGGAGAGGTTTTGCTGAGCTCCACCAGCAACAAGGCTACCTCCAGCCATGCCCTCAGCTCAGGCCCCCACCTCTGGCTGGCTTCAGCTGAGTTCCCACAGTGTGGCGTGGAGGCCACTGGACAAGGCCTTGGTGGGGGAACCCTGTGTATGTGCTGGCTGGAGTTGGAGAGTAGCTGGAAAACAGCCCCAAGGCTTAGGCTTGCTGTTGGAACCATGCTACTCTGGCAGTGCCAGCTCAGAGGCCGTGGGTACTTTTCTCTCGTAACTGCATTCCGGGAGCCTGTGCTTGGCCTTGAATATCCGTGGCCTCCCCCCTCAATGCTCGGACCACCCTGCCTTGCTGAGTCTGGTACAGGGGTCCCTGGTTCGGAGACCTGCCTCTCTCAAGGACTTGGCCACTACCCGGACCGGCTTCTCATGGTGGAGGAAGAGCAAGGAGAGTTTAGGTACAATTTTTGTCAAGAGTGGGAAAGGGTCAACCTCCTGATCCTCCACTGGTTGCTGCATTTGGGAGGGGTTGCTGGTGGTAGGGAGAAGGAAGAGACAATTCTGTTCAGTTAAAAAGGCCAGAAACTTTATTTAGTTTTCAGGGAAATACAAGATGCATGTAAACATTAAAAAAAAAAATCTTACAGTCTAGAAGCATGCCAAGATACAGCATTTTCTGCAGGCCAAGGAGTCCCATCCAAGGGAGGATAGGCCCCTGGACGACGGCAGACCCCAGGGCAGAACCCCCCTCCCCAAGGACACTGCATTTTTATGGTGAGGAAAAAAAAAAACCCATTTAAAAACATTAGAAACCTGGAGATAGTTTAGCACCACCGTTGGATCTCGGAACCATCTTAGCACTGAGGGGATTGCACTGCAGCTAATGGCCTTGGCTCTTGTTTTTCTCCTGGGGATGAGGAAGGGAAAGCCCCTCCTGCTCCCAGGGTCCCACTATGAGCAGGGCAGGGCTGAGCAGCCAGCCATTCTCCAAAGTCCTGGAGTCCCAGAGACCTCTACTGCTCCACCTCCACCCATGCAGACCATATCCCAATGCTCTAGGCATCTGCTACTCCTGTTTGCCTTCCTGCTGGCCTTAGCACCTGCCAGGGAATGCTCTTCTAGCTGTCCCTGGGGCACCTTGCAGCAGAACCCTCTCCTTCCCTCTGATGACCGAGAAGTGGGAGCGTATGCATCACCCCGGGCCTGAGTCACACCTGGAGGGGTGACTCCATAAACCCCTGCCACAGGCTGCCCTCAGACTTACACAGAACTAGCCACAGGGATGTAAGGGCTCCCTTGGGGGATGGCAGGTCCCTGTTCAGCCAGTCACAACCTCTGGTCTGTAACAGTCACGCAGCTGAGAGCTGGGAACCTGAGAGGTGGACTGAAGTATCCTGGAGACAGGGCTCTAAACTCAAAGGTATGTTGTGTGTATTGTTCCCCTCCACTAATAGCTGAGACCTGCTGGGGACCTGCCCGGCTTATGGCCAGTGACAGCAGCTCCTAAGGCCAAATTTGAAGGATTTTTCCAACTTGTTCTAGTCAGGCCTGTAGGGACTGAGCCACCAGATTCTCCCTCCACCTCTTCTTTCTGAAGCATCTAGACTTCCTCCTTCTAACCAACACAGATGAGCCTCGAAACCCTCTCGGCCGCCTCCTGCTTCGTCTGGAAGCCCCCTTCCCCGGGAAGGGTTGTGGGGCCCCAGCCACCCCGACGTACACACTCATCCTGTAGACGTGCCTCTCACGTGCTCCGACATGCTCAAGCCAGTCTGCTGCTCTATAACCATGCTCGCTCTCAGCTGTCCCACTGGCCAGGATGCAACCAGGACCAAGGCAGGGACCTTGCTTAAGCCTAGGGGATGTTAATTCTCCTAAGGTCACTAAGTTCTAGAACTGGGATGGGAGAGGGTGTTGATTGTCAAAGTCAAGTGCAAACTTGAGGATTTAAAAAGTAGAATTGGGGGAAGGGAAGTCACATGCCAATGCCCTCCTGAGATCAGGCTGGGATCAAGACCTTGGAAGGTGGAGCCTTCCCCTGGTAGAAGCACCAGCGTGGCCACCTTGTGGCATGGATCCCCGACGGTACAGGGACCAAGTCAGAGGGAAGGGCTGATTGGCAGGACTGCAGGTCCCTGACCCTGTTCTCACTTTGACCACAGCCCCTGGGGACAAGGATGATGGCAGAGCCAGAAAGCTTAGGGAGGTTGCAGGAGCCTGCATAAGATGGCTAGGAAGTGTCCAGTTGGGGCCTGCAACGGAGACTCGGGTTGTTGGGGGGCATGTCATGCTGGGCACTTGGAACTGCTGCTCACCCTTGTCTGCCCATTGTGAGAAACAAGACCCAAGAGGCTCAGGGAGCCTCTGACCACGGGGGTGGGAGCCAGCCTCCACAGGTGACGCTCTGCAGGGGCAACTAAACCCCTCAGGACTCCCACTAGCATCTCTTCATATCTTCATTCTGGGCCTGGGACAGTGGCCAAGGCTGCTGCTGCTAGATCTGTTAATGCCAGTGTGAAGTTTCCAACTAAATAAAATAATTACCAAAAAAAAAAAAAAAAAAAAAAAAAACAAAAACCACATTGCACTCTCCAGCCAGAATTGTGCATGTGACTAACACACACACTTGCTGCTAGAAGCTATGAGTCCCTTGGGACCTGCCCAATGCCAAGGACTTTGCTCAGTGGAGACAGCTTGCCCAGTACTTCCCCCACCCCTCCTTCTAACCACATTATTTAGTTCAAGTGGGAAATTACCAAACATGCATACATACACACACTTTCAATTTAAAACCCTCAAAAGAAGTGAGGGAATCAGTCCCTTAGCGATGTGGACGGTTCTCTTTCCAGACAGCCTGGCACTAGTTGTGTAGCCGTGTATGCACCAAGGGAGGGGCCCACCCAGGGGTACTGCCCTGCCTGGGACACAGAGATCCAAATGTGTGGGACTGGGGGGCTGGGGGGAGCGGGCCTACCCCGATGTCCCATCCTGCTGCTTGGCCATGTCAAGAAAGAAGGCTGCTGGCTTGGTACCTGTTAGGAGTGGCCCTGGGAAGATCCCTCAGGGCCTTCCTTCCCCACAAACTCTTGGCTGGCCTGGGCTGTGGGGCCACTGAGATGAAAGGGTGGGCCCAGCCCCATCCCAGGCCCCACTGTTGGGGTGGGGGGCAGGGTATGCAGGGCTCAAGGCACCCGCACTTGCAAAGATAAGGTGGCGAAGGCTGGGGTTTCCACCCAAAAACAGAACTGAGGTTCTATAGTTTTAGACTGATTCAGACAGACACACAATCCAAAGGCTTATGGCCCAAGCACACGGAGGCAAGGGTGAGAGAGGGTGGCTAGGGGTGGGGACAGGTCTCTGGCTGCCAGATAATGGAAATGAAAACAAGAGGGCACTGCCTGGGGGTGGGGGAGGCCCTCAGGGTCCCCCCCCCCCGCCCTGTCCCTGAATGCTTTCTCCTGGGTGGATGCCACCCAATAGAAAACGGGGCTGCTCTCTGGTGGAGAACTACCATGTGGCTGGGAAAGGGGGGCTCCAGCCCTTCCATCTGCTTCACAGACTGGCTCCTGCCAGCAGCCTTTCTGCCTCACGCTACACCTGCAGATGGCCTGCGGCGCCCCATGCTTGACACCGTCCCTCTTGGTAATATTGCACTTTTTCTGTCTCTCGGATTGTTTCCATTTTCAATCGAGAATGCAAAGTATTTGGAGGGGGTAGGGGAAGTAAAGAACCTTAAGAAACATCAATTAAATACAAGAAACAGAGAAGTTGGGGTTATTTTGTTACTCCCTCTTGAACTACCAAACCAAGGTCTAAATTAAATATAGTTCTACACCTACTCTGCGAGTACTACTAACAGGAAAGTAACGCTCGACCACAGTTCCCTTATCTTTTCCTTTATGATTAAAAAAAAAATAGTAGTAACATGCCTTGCTGAGGAAAGCAATGGATATAAATGCCAGTAACATATGCTGCACAAACATCTGAACGCAATTAAGATGATTCTATATAATGCCTTCGTCGAGAGAGTTAAGGAGAGAACTCTTTGGGAGCCAGGTTGGGGGTGGTCAGGCTGAGTCCTGGTGACTTAGAGCCCAGTGTGAGGGCAGAGGGTGCGCTCCTCTCAGCTACTCCCCACGGCCCTCGCATGAAGAGGCTGGAGGATCAAGCACCAACACTGGCCTGCTATTGAGAGACGGAGGAAGAGATGAAGACACGCTTCCCCAAGTGATCAAAGGAAAGGTCTTTTAACTGAAAGAAAAAGCACCAAATGATGCATCTTCGGGCATTATATAAACCTCAATAATGACCTCAGAAGGGCTCATTATGATTAAAGTTGCAGTATACAGCAATACAATGTCATTTCACATTTTCAATTGCAACTAATGGAAAACTAGGTTTGGACACTGCTGAGATTGTTTTTTCTTTTTCGCGTTTTAGTCCGATCTGGTTTTCCTCCAGATGGGTCAGAGCCACAGCCCCTACCTCCTCCTCTGTCCGCTGCCAGCAGCGCCTCCCACTTCACAAAAGCAGCTCAGTAGCTCCAGGGAAGGGCTGGGATTCCAGGGACACAGGCCTGGTCCCGGCTCCTTGGCCATGCTGGAGAAGGACTGGCATGCACCCTTCTTGCTTCAAGTATCACCTAGTGTCTTTGGATTTGCAGGGTCTGCGCTGTGAGATGGGTTGATGGGGAGGGGGTGAGTGTGGAGACTGGGCCATAGCAAGCCCCATTCATTGCCCATGTCTACATGCTGCCACCAGGTGGCAGCATTCTCTACTTTTTCCCAGATGCCTGAGCAACTCCAAACCATCCTTGGGGCTGGATGCTACAATGTAAACACAATGACCAAACAGTCAACTAAATCGGGGGTGGGGTCATGGGTGAAGGGGAATGGGGAGGAGCACAGGATTAGTGCAGTGGGCAGGGACGAGCTGCCGAGAATGAGCTGTGAGATTTGGGGGAAGTCATTTCCTGGCCTTGGGCTGCAGAAGCCAGAAGGGATGGGATGTGCAGTGGCTGACATCCAAAGTCCCTTCCAGCCCTGCCTTTGAAGGACTCCAGCACTGAGGTGCACTGGGAATCAGGAGAGAGGATCGTGGGGGCAGTTTGAAGGATGTGGATGCTGGAGGGCTCTGGGGGGCAGTGCAGACGGCAGAACGGGGTGGGGCAGGCAAGGCAGCCTCTGGGCAGCACTGTGGTCCAGTCCAACTGAGCTGCTTGGGCTGGGCACACACACTGGCCCGCAAGTCCTGCTGGCCTGGCAGGCGCACTAGTGATTGAACTGGCTCAGTGCAGACAGCTGAGGAGTGAGGCCGCAGACCTGCTCCATGGAAGACTGCCACGGGGAAGCTCCTTTAGCCCCACAGTCACTCTACTTTTAAATTTTATTTTAAATAATCATAAATTATTTTTTAAAAAATAAATATGTGCTGTTTAAAAAATGAGAAAAGCATATACTGCATCTTTAAGTAATGCACTTTGCTCTCTGGGTTTTGTTCCTTTCCACCTATTTAAAGTGCATTAATTACAAAATAATGAACCACTTCTTTATCATTATTGTTCAAATAAGGACAAATAATATTCATATGAAGACACTACCCCACTACCATTAGTACTGCAACCTAGCAGATTAACGCCACATCCTGCGCTATTGAATACTGTCCAGCAGAAGGAAAAAATTAATCATGACTTTAAAACTCACAGAACAAAAGGAAACCAAACAGCCTCACCACGGCCATCGCATGAAGAATAGGAGCAGTCACTGTAGCTGCCTGCATTCGTGGGTGGCGAGGGACAGGGCTTGAAAGTCCTGGAGAGGGGGGACACTTTCCTCCTGTGTGGAGGGCAGCAGCCCGCAGTCCTAGACACTGGCATCTCAACCAGTGGCCGTGGGGCCTGGTTTGTCCCATAGCAAAGGCACGTGTGGCAGTCCACTCCCAGCAGAGTGAGTCCTCGGAGAAACCAATGGGGGACCTGGAGGGCCCCCCCGCCCAGAAAGGCCGACAGCTGGGGCTCACAGCAACTCCTCTCTCTGGCTGCTTTCCCCTGCAGTGCTGTCCGCTTGGAAGGCTGGCTGAACTCTGGCACAGGGAACCCGCCATCTCCTTGGGCATCCATAGAGTTGCCAACAGGCCAAAGGGGGCAGCTGGTGGTATCTGCTGGGGCCGCCCAGGAGAGGGAATACACGCAGGGCCCTTGGCTGCCTTCACAGCAGCTGGGCTCCTCAAACAGCAAGCCCTCCACCCCTGGCACCCCTGTGTGGGAACCAGAAGCTGGGGAACCTGCAACAGGCTCACACAGCCCCAGAGCCCCTGGTGAGTGCTGTGTGTGGACCCCACCCCCACAGTGGAGCCCAAATGACACAACTTTGGCTTGTAGAGGGGAAGGACATGGGACAAAGGCAAAAATAACCCCCTTACTTATCCAACAAGAGTACAACAGGAAAGCCCTGTCCACTACCCACCTCCTCCACCCCCCCACACGAGGCTGCCCAGTGTTGAGCCCCAAATAGCCTCTAAAATGAACCAAACTGAAGGTCCAACATAGAACCCCCAGATCAAAAAACTCCTGCCCACAAATGCCCAAATCAGCCTCACCCTCTGTTGGAGGGCACACTCCCAAGACCAGTCCGGCAATGGCAAAGAACCGGCAGGCACGGCTGGCACCCAAGAGTCACTTGTCCTTTAACATAAGCCGGGGGCTCCCTAGCAACACCTCCAAACTCAGAGGCAGCAGTGGCCTCGACATCCCTGGGAAACCAGCAAAACTCACAAATACCCACGAAGATGGCAAATGCCAGCAACCAAAATCAGGATGCCAGAGGCCCCGATGACCATGTCACTCCCGGGTTTGCAGCAAAGGCACGATCGGGGTTTCCTACATGGCCTGTCCTAGATGACAAGCAGTCCCTTTGCGAAGTCATCAAGGTGCACCTGTGGGTCCCAGGCCTGTGCCTCCCCGCCCACTCCCTTCCCTACCCAACCCAGTGTGGGCCCCTGCCACACCCTCCCCCTTCCAGCTGGGGACAGCTTGGAGGTGGCACCTGCTGTGCCACACACTTGGAGGGTTGAACGCTGCCTGCTCCCCACCCCCTCCCCCCCTTTCCTTTTTTCTGCATTTCATCATACAGCTGGAAGGGCCCCGGGGCCTCAGTTCTTTTTCTCAAGGTAGTTGGAAGGCACCCAGCCTTTGAAGGGCTTCACCCCATCCAGGATCTGGCAGTACCACCAGCCATTGGGGTTCCTCTCCAGAACCTCCATGGACACCCCCTCCTGGAAGCCTGCTGTCTCATCATCCCCCTCGTAGTCTGCGATAGACACATACACATCTTTGAGGTTATTGTGGATAAACTGGGACTTCTCGATAGGCTTGGGACGCACGGGAGACACGGGGATGCCATTGCGCTGGGCGGGCAGCAGAGGTGAGTCCGAGCCCTGGCTGGCAGCCCGTTCAGTCAGGCGGCCCTTGGCCTCGGCAGCTGCAGAGCGGGCAGTGCTGAAGGAGGAATTGCGACGAACACCACGGAGGCTGTCAGTGGCCGTGAGTGACTCATTCCTCCGCAAGGCGCATGACAGGTTGTTGTCCTTGGGTGGTGGGGACACAAACACCGACTGGGGCCTGACGGCTACCTGCCGTACACCATTCCTCATCTTCACAGTGGTGGTGGTCCCAGAGGTCTTACCAAAGCCCCCAGGGGGCTTGGAAGGGATGGGCGGCGTGGCCCTCCGGCTCTGGTTGGCAGTGTTGAGCGCCTGCACCCGCCGCTCCATCTTCTCCAGGCTGTCTGACTTGCCCCCGTTGGATCTGCCCTTGGCAGGCCCCGTGTCCAGCTCTTTGCCAGAGGGGTCTGGCTGCTCATTCTCGCCGAGCACCAGGTAGTGGGAAGGGGCCCAGCCCTCGAGCTCCCCATACCTCACGTACCACCACCCACTGTCTAGCTTCTCGAGCACACGTACCTCCACGCCCGCGGGGAAGCTGATCTCTGACTCCTGGGCTTTCTGGTAGGCGCTGCACGTCACATAGGAGTTTGCTTGCCCATCCTGGTCCTTCCTGGTGGGACCAGGGGGCATGGAGGCTGGCGGGGCAATGGTTTCAGCTGAACCTCTCCTTGACCCCTCAGGGGGGCCCTCAGAGGCCGTCTGGGGGGGCAGCTCTGAATCCTCGCTCTTGGAGCCCTTGAGGCCACCCCGGAGCTGACCCGTGGGTCGCAGCTGGCGCCGTAAAGTGCTGATGTCCATCTTCTCCTGGCTCTGCGACTCGGCTCGGTTCAGGAAGGGCTTGGGCCGGACTGATGGCTTGGCCCTGGAGCAGCTGAGCCCGGCCTTGGGGTCAGGGTCCTTCCTCACCCCAACCGAAGGCACGCCCCGGATGCCTGCGTCCGAGGCAGAGCGGGGTTTCAGCTCACCACTGTTCTTGGACAAGGAAGAGGAGGAAGAGGAAGAGGAGGAGCAGCAGGTGGTGTTGATGGTGATGGATGAAGCAAAGGAGGCCGAGGAGTGGTTCTTACCCAGTTCTGCCTGGGCATTCTTCTCTGCCTTGAGCCTCAGGAGTGATGAGGACTTGGGAGAGCCTGATTTGGGGGAGTTTTTCCTCGCCAGGGACAATGAGGAGCCTCCTGGGGAGTCGCTGTCTCCGGAGGAGCCCCTGGCTGACAGGGCATCTTCAGCAAACGGTCTGAAGCCCTCATTCTCGTAGATGGTTTCCTCCTCCAGGGCCACGTCCTCGGAGGACTCTCCTACCTTGAAGCGGGCCCGCTGTAAGGAGGAGGCTGGCGAGGACCGGGATGGCTGTGTGGGCCGCCTGTCTCCGGGGCCCTGGTCCTCCGTGGGCTCCTCGCCCACCTCTGGCTCGGAGTCACAGCCAAAGGCGGGGACATCGTACTCGGGCTCCTCATACTTGAGTTTCGCGGGGGAGTCTCGGCTCTCACTGGCACTTGCGGGGCCCTCCTCTGTCTCCTTGGGCTTGCTGGGGGGCGCGGGGGGTGGTACTTTGGGCCGGGTCAGCGTGCTTGTGCGGCGGCTGAGGTTGGGCTTCTTGCGCTTATCGATGTAGGATGCGGGTGCCCAGCCCTCCTTGTCGCCAATCTGCACGTACCACCAGCCTCCTGAGTTTTTATCAATGACCTGGAGGGAAGAGGGCAAACAGGTCAGTGACTGCCAGGCCGTGCTGGCTCCCTTTTAGAGACAAGCAAACTGAGTAACTGGTCTAAGACCGAACTGAGCAAGAAGCAGAACATAAATCCAGGCTTCTATATCAAGGGGACTCCCACCCTCCATGTCCCTCTCCCTGTTCCTCCTAGGCTGTATCACCGCCCTGGTGGGGCAGGCCTCTCCCTTCCCCTAAGCGACTATGCTTATGTTCTTTCCGAGAGAGGTGGGGGGTGGCAGTTTTTTCACGCTACAGTGTAAGTCATCACTTGGAATGCCCATTTCCCAACATCAGAGGGCCTGGGTCGAGTCCAGCCCAGCTTCCTGATAACGTGTTTCCTCGGAGGCAGGAGGTGATGGCTCATTTACTTGGGGTCCTGGTGACCAGCATGAGACCTGGACGGGGTTCCTAGTTCCTGGCTGTTGCAGGCATCTGGGGTGTGCCTTAGGGAATGGACGATCTCTGTCTGCCTTCTTTTTTTATTTTTAAAGATTTATTTATTTTTAAATAAATATTTATTGGAAAAGCAGATTTACAGAGAGAAGGAGAGACAAAGATCTTCCATCTATTGGTTCACTCCCTCAAGTGGCTGCAATGGCTGGAGCTGAGCCCATCCGAAGCCAGGAGCCTCTTCCACGTCTCCATGTGGGTGCAGGGACCCAAGGTTTTGGACCATCCTCATTGCTTTGCCAGGCCACAAGTGGGAAGATGGATGGGAAAATGCAGCAGCCAGGACATGAACCCACATGGGATCCTGGGCTCGCAGGAGGAGGATTAGCAAATTGAACCATCATGCTGGAGTCCTCTTCAAATAAAACGCACATACAGTTTCTGGTTCCTAAGACTCACCAAGAACACACACGTATTATAAAACTGCCACCCTGTCACCTGCACCCTCCTCCAGGCCCAGCCCTGCCAGAAGCCCTACATTCAGACCGTGGTGACCAGTAGGCATCCCCGGGGCCAGCTCCTTGCTCCATGGGCTGCTGCCATGAGACTGACACTGTGAACACCTGACCGAGGCACCTGTCCGGCTAAAGACAGATGCCCACAGCTGTGGGGTCTCAGTTCTGTGTCTTTCCCACTGGTCCCCCAGGAGCCTCACCAACAAGGCAGGAAGTGGCAACCGCCACAAACCCCCAGCCCAGGCTCACCTCTGCCTTCTGGCCGCCCCGAAAGCTGATGCCGTCTGAGATGCATGACTGGAATTCGGCGATGGTGTAGTACTCCACCTCGACAGAAGGGGGCTCTGGGGGCTTTGGCAGCTGGAAGCCCTAAGGAGACAGGGACATGGTGAGCAAAACCAACCCAGTGCGGCAGTAATCAGGCCACACTTGGGCCCCATGAGGTCTCCAGTAGGTGTGTGTGGCCAGTGACAGGCAGGACAGCAGCTGGCCCAAGCACGTGTCTGTCCCCAAGAGCCTGCCTTCCTGAGCCTTGAGTCACATATAGGATGCCCATGGGATTTGCCTCAGTTACCATGAGGCTCCCTGCCCCTCCTTTTTGTTTGTGGGGTCCGGTTTTCAGACACATTAATGGTGAGGTCCCAAAATACAAATGAAAAGCTACCGTCCTGGAGCCCAGGGGTGAGGACCACAGGCAGGACACGCAGTAGCAGAGGCAGGGACTGGCAGAAGCTGGTTTGGAAGGGTTGCATGAGTGTCCATTTTCCTAGACCCACTGCCTCGCTCAGTGGCTGTGAGCATGGGCAGATGCAGCCCAAGCCTGGGCCTGGCCCAGTGCAGATCCCCCATCCCTCCCCACCAGACAGGTGGGACTCAGGCGGGCCTAACTGGAAACAGCATCCCCACATCTGCTATGTGTGGAAGGAATCACCCCATTCTTGCCAAAGTCAAGTCTGCCTGAAAACAATTAGCCAGGGCTGGGCAGTATTGGGGAATGGAGAATCCGTCAAGCAGCTGGAAAACCCAAGGGGGAGAGACGAACTCCAGGGGCCAAATCTTCAGAAACCCTGCAGCATGGAAGGCTGCCTCTGCCACGGGCTGAGCACACACACGCTCCAGGGCCAACATCACTGAATCCCGTGATCCCTGCTGCCAAGCCCAGATGTGGCTTTGGAAGCTCTCAAGCCAGTACGCACCAGCAGTACAACTCAAGTATCCAAAGGCGACCCAGGAAGAAGGATCCCACCAGCCACATAAACAAGCTGTCTCAACCTTACAGTAGTTCCAGCAGATGGTCTGCACTGCCCCCAGCCTATGGATAAGGAAACTGAGTGACTCACCACCTATCCCCCTGCTCAAAGTATTAGACACAGAAGGCCAAGCTGGGCCTTGCAGCCCCACTGCTCTAGGTTCCAGTGCACTGTGCTTGCACCATACCTAGCCCCTACCTGCCTTCAGGTCTGGGCTCCAGGGAACCCCACCCACAGGCTAGGAAGCCCAGCAGTCTTAATGGCCTTACAGCTTGGACATTAGCGGGAGCCAGTCCTTGTGATCTGCTGCACCTATGCAAGATGCTCCTGCCCTCCCAAGCTCTGGCATCTGCCTCACCCATCGGGTAAAGCAAAATGCTTCCAAGCTAACATGGGACAGCAGCCCCATTTCCAGCCCCTGGCAATGAACTGCTTGTTGGACATTCTTGCCGGCCAGTCTAAATGTTTATGTCTGCCAGCTCAGCGGCTGGGATGGATTTATTTAGCTCTGGAGTGCAGTGCATTTCCGATTATAAACTGTCTAGCCACTGGGGGCGGATGTTGAGCACAGCAGCTAGGACACTGCTGGGTACATCTGCATCCCATATCAGAATGCCTGGACAAGACCTGGCTCCTCCACTTCTGGTCCAGCCTCCTGCTGACAGACCATGGAAAGCAGCAGAGGACCCAACAGACCTAACTCCTTGCCATCCACACGGGAGAAGCTGATTGAATTCCCGATACCCAACTTTGGTCTGGCTCCAGCCCTGGATATTGTGGGTATCGGGGCAGCAAAGCAGCAGTGATAGGAAGTCTTTCAAATAAAGTGAAAATGCATAAATAAAACTGTCCAGCCAGGACCCCAGGAAGGCTTGCATCTGCAGGCATTCCTCCCCTGCCCTAGGAACCTGAAGCCCTCAGGACAACAGGCTCTGTAGCCAGTAGTCCTTACACAGACCGACCACAGACAAACTTTACACAGACTGGCTTGCTACAGTGTGGCCTGGATGGTGACAACAGCCAGCAAAGGAGAAAACAAAACCAGTCACCTACCAGGCTCGACTCTCTGCGGGGTGGAGGCCTCGTCCTCAGGTTTGGGGAACCTGGAAGAAGAAGACATGGGCTTTCAGAAATCCTCACAAGCTGACGCACAATGGTACTGCCACCTGCCTCCCCCAGGTGTGCCCAGCGCCTGGTCCTTAGAAGCACAGGTCACAGCAGGTCCTGGCTTGGGAACCACACTAAGCCTTTGCTCATGACGGTGTCCCCAGCAGATGGCACAGCCTCAGGCAGGAGGAGGTACATGGCGCATCCATCCCGACTGAGGTGGCCCACCAGCTTTCAAGCACGAGACCTGACATAACCAAGTTCACAGCTAAGGCTAACGCTAGCCAGGCTTTATGAATGGCTGGACAAGAGCAGAAGCTGGGCTCCCACAGCCGAGATCAGCCAAACTCTTCCCTCAAAGTTGCCATGGGGCCAAAGCTGGTGTGTACCCAGAGTGTCTCCCCCATCAGAGTGAAGGAGGCCTTGTGGCAACTGCTGGCACACGCTGCCTAGCCTGTCGGGTTCCTAGGAACTGGCAAAGGTGGTGAGATGGGGCAGGAAGGCATGGGCAGGTTTTCTTGCATGGGCTGCAGCTCCACAGGGCAGCCCTACAGACAGCGCACTGTGCACGCTGCCAAAAAAGTCACACATCTTCAGTTTCAACTTCAGAGCCTTAGTTACACAGAAAGTGCTTCTTGCTCTTAAGGGTCCCACCTCAGTGCCCTTAGAACATACTTATCTGGGTTCAGCACAATGGCCCAGTGACTAAATCCTTCCCTCGCATGTGCCAGAATCCCATATGGATGCTGGTTCTTGTGCCGGTTGCTCCACTTCCCATCCAGTGCCCTGTTTGTGGCCTGGAAAAGCAGTAGAGGACGGCCCAAGGCCTTGGAACCCTGTACCTGTGTGGGAGACCCAGAAGCTCCTGGCTTTGGATCAGCTCAGTTCTGGTCGTTGTAGCCACTCGGGGAATGGACCAATAGACCAAAGATCTCTCTGTAAATCTGATCTTTCCAATAAAAATAAATCTTTAAAAAAAAGTTCATTTAACGCCCCCCCCCACATATACACATTTATCCATGCATGACCAGAGGAGGAGCAGAGCCGTGCGCTGGGGGGGTTGTGACGGGCATGGAATGAGTTTAAACATGAGGGTCAGAGGTCAGCATGTGGGTCAGGACAACGGGGTGGGGGTGGGGGCTGCCTGCACACCCTCTGGCTTTCCTCACACCCACGCTCTGGAAGCCAAAGTCCACGAGACACATACTGATCTGGGCCCTCTGAGGGGCGATCCTGGCCACGGCCGGGGAGCCCTGGGCCAGCTTGGACACGGTCCTCTCGGGGACGCCCAGCGGACTGCTGTTGGAAGTGTTGCAGAGGATGGGCAGGCTGATCTCCTTCTTGGCGATGGGAGCCTCGGGGCCTTCGCCCTCAGCCGGGATCGCCTCCTTGTCCCCAGATGCCTTCTTGTTCAGCAGGTTGCTGATCTCCATGATGTTCCCGATGATCTCCACTGGGCCTGCCAGGTTCTTCTTCCGGGTGGGTAGGTCATCCTTGGCCTTCTTCAGGTAGGAGGCTGGCGCCCAGCCTTCTTTGCCCAGGTATCTGTGAGTGCAGAGGGCCACACCGTCATGGGAGCACCAGTACCCCACCCCAGGGACCTAGTCTCTCCTTGGCCTTGTCCCGCTGAGCCCCCAATTAGAACACAAGGGAATGAGCCTCTGGCCTCACAGTTTTTGTTTTTTTTTTAAGGTCACGAATATTTATCTTATCACAGGGGTTGAGAGGGTCTTTCTATGTTGGGCTCCAAAAGCCAGATACATAAATGAAAGGACCAAAAGACAAGACAGTCAAATTAAAAACCACTGGTGTGGTCAAACCAAAATAAAAATGATACAAAACCAAAGGCAAATGACAGGGCAGACATCCTTTTGGGCGATTTGATGACTTCTCAGAACAGACATTTCCCTTTGCTCCCTGTGGCATGCACTTCCAGCCAAGCTCACTAAGCACTCACTTCCTGGAGAGCTTGGGACACAAGTAGCAGCTTCTGCTCACATCCCAGGACTGTGCAGGTGGCCTGGCCATGCCAACCTCACCTGGCAGGCCCTTGGATGACAGACATCAACGATCAAATGGCTGCAGGGAGTTCCCTGACGTAACAGGTGCACACACACACATTCACAGGGACAACCAGGAAGGTCCGTCCTCCCTGTACACCCACAGCCAGAGCTCAGAGAAACAGGAGGATGCGGCCTACAGCCAGGTGGTCCTGTGCCTCACAGGAAAGATGGGCACAAGCCCCCTCCATGGGCCTGGCCCCTGTATTCCCACATGCACACTGCTGAACTATGGGGACGGGGACTCCAGGACGCTCAGGCCTGCTTGCAGCCCCGAGTGCTCCCATTCATTCCATGGGTAAAATTAGATCCCAGGCCAAGAACGGTGAGGGAGTGTCTGCATTCAGCGCGGCTCACATCTGCTTTCCAGCTCCGAGCATGGAACGGCTCCAGAGGGAAGCAGGCTGGAAAGGGAGGGAGGGAGCTGAGGGAGTGTTGGGGGGCGGTGGGGAGAAGAAAGACAGGAAATGAGGTTCAACACAGAGCCTGGAATGCTGGGAAATAGCATATTTAAGGAGGTATCTGGCAGTCGTCTTAAGGTAGAATCTCCTCAGCCCAAGCTTCTTGCTGGCTCAAGTACTAGGCTGTAGGGACAAGAGGTGGCTTTAAGGAGCTATGGAGGGACTCTGTAGGTCAATTTTTAAAAGCAGAAAATGAAACAATCACAGGGAAGCCATGTAGATAGCCTCTGAAGGACCCCTGGTCAAGTGGCCACTAGGGAGCTTGCTGGCCTTCCCACATCAGGTCCGCAGCTGCTGGTCCCGGGGGGAGGTGAGGCACTGGGTGACACATCCATCCCACCTAGCAGACTAGAAAGGGCCTCCTCTGGGCATGCACTGGCCCTCTGGGGCCTCTCTGGCACACTGGGGCTCAGGGCCTCCTCATCTGATCCCGCAGTATGGAGGAACCTCCACATTGGCACCTTCTGCCATGCTCCAAGCAACCTTCCCTGTGAGCTCCTGGCTGCAGCCACAGGGGGACCGCAGCACAACCCTGGCCCTGGTGAGAGACCACTCAGAACACATACCCTGCTGACAGCATGCCCAGGGTGGCCAGTGCCCGGGTCCCAGGCGGGCTAGAGAAGCTGGGTAAGGTGCCTGCAACTGCAAGAATTTCCTAAGAGAAGTTCCTGTGAAGGACGGAGCAGACTGGAGAGGCAGGGCTTGGACAGGTAGTGGTGAGCGAAGCCTAGAAGCTTCCCTTTGCTTCCAGCAGGTCAAGGAAGCCCCCCGCACCTCTGCCTGCAATCCCAAGCAGGTTTCGCAGTCCCGAGAGAAGGGCAGGGTAGGGGAGAAAGAGGCCTCTGCTGGGCCAAGTTGCACTGGGCTCCAGCCTCACTTTTGCCCATGACTCAAAACTGTCCCCCAGGGAGCAGCTGGTGTCTGCCAGGAGGGACGCCCATGGATCCATAGCTGGGAAAAGCTGCCTCTTAGGGCCTCAGCTGGCCCATGGACACCAGAACTCCACAGGCGGCCCTAGCTGCAGAACAGGCTGGATGGCCAAGGGCAGACCCAGCAAACCAAACGCAGATGTGCCGAGCTGTCCTGGCAGGTACGCAGGAAGGGAACATGCTACAACCCAGCCCATGGGTATGCAGCTGCTGCCTGCAGTAGGGACCTGCTGTGAGGTGGCTGCCATGGTGGCTCTGCACCCGGGGCCTGGTGTCCCCACCCTCTTGCCTGGGCCCCTACCTGATGTACCACCAGCCCTCCAGGTTCTTCCGGATCACCTCCACAGTGACGCCTTTCTCAAAGCTGATCTCGTCCTTGCTTTGGCTGGTGTATGGCTGCACGGTGACATACTTCTCCTCTGTGGGTGGGTGGGGTCGGCGGGGGAAGCAAGATAGCAAGATTACTTGAGGTCAGGGTGCCAGGGACAGTTTCCTGTGCGCTGTTGCTTTCCTTCCACTATCCTGCCCTCCTGGCTGACAGCCTTAAGCACCCGGGAGGAGAGACCCTGTGTGCACAGCTGGAGAGAAAGGCAGGGCTGGGCGAGCCCAGAGTGGAGGGAGGCCAGCCCTCAGACGCCTTTTGCTGCAGCGTCCAGTGGTGACAGCCACCCTGGACTGCTGGCAGGATGCTCCTGGGCAGCTTGCCTAGGTCTCCTGCAGCTTTAGGGGAAGGCAGCAGCTGCGGCCAAGCCCCCAAGGGAGGCCATCTGCTCATTCTCCCCTGGATTATCAGGGTCCTGTCCACAACCCCATGTTGGGCCCTGATAGCAGCTCCCCCCAACTCTCCCCTGGGGCAGAGGCAGCTGTCCTTCCAGGCTGTGCGCCGGATGGACTGTGGATGGTTCACTGGCAGAAGCTGAAAGGCTGCCAACCAAAAGGTGGGTGATGCCCCACTCTATAGCCAGCACCTCTCCCTTGTGTGTGTCCTGGGCAGCGGCTCCAGAAGGCCCTCGCTCCTGAGCCTCCCCCCAGCCCCCACTCAACCCTGGGGTTCCATCCCAGCTTGGCTGGAGGAGGCTGCTAGGCCAGATTCCACCTCAGTCTCTGGAGGAGCTCCGAGCTCTTCTGCCTGTTCCCATTCCATTTTCCAGTGGGGCACGGTATATCCTGGCCCAGGCCGCAGCCCAAGAGGCAGCAGCAGGCCCTGGGAATCCAGGACTTTTGAGTTAGGGCAGGGCAAGGCGGGGCCTGGACTCCACATTTCACCTTTGTTCCAAACACTGGGCTATTTTTATGAGCCTGTGGTTTGAAGCAGGAAGCCATCATTAAAGTTCTCTTAGGCCAGGTTGCTTATACACAGAGAGGGTAGCTTTTCTTACAGTTAAATCACAGGCTTCCCGTCCTGTCCTTCAGCAGAGATCAAGGCCCAGACCACCTTGTGTGGCTGCAGCCTCTCAGGGCAGTGTGCGGCAGTCAGAGCTTGGAAGCTGCTGGGACTCCTGCCGCCTTCTGACTTCTTAGGGGAGCTGGGAGCGGAGCAGGGCTAGCAAAACTGGGCAGTAAAGCCGAGTGGTTCCTGCCAAAGCCCCCATGACCAGAATCCCTGAAGCCGATGTGTTCCTGGTCAGAGGGTCTCCTGTTCTGTTCACTGCACAGGCTCCAGAGAGGAGGGGCCAGAGCTGGGATTGGCCAGGTGCTCAGACCAAGGCTTCCTGCCTCTGGTACTGAGTTTTCTGTCCTGGCTGCTTGGGACAGCAGAAATGAAAGCACCCTCCAGGGACATGAGCCCTGCAGGTGTCAGATATCCCATGAGACATGCAGAGACCTTCTCCATGGAACCAGGCCACCTGACCTGTCAATGGGGGGGCATAAGGCAAAGCCCACAGAAGGTGGCCTCAGTGGGCGACAGAGTTGCTCAGTTGGCTCTGGTCTCCCACAAAGGAGAGATTCCCCTGAGGACATGGGGAGGGAGGGAGGGCTGTGGGTTCTAGGACCCCTGCCCTGGGAGGGCTGGCCAGGCACACGGGTCGGGGGAGATGGACACGACTGTTTTGGTTTAGGAGGCAGGGGCTGCATGCCCTACTTTCCAAGCCACAAAAGCCTCTTCTCTCCAAACACTTTCCCCTCTGTCAGCAGTCTCCAGGCCACACGGCCACAGACAGACCGATGGGACGGGGACAGGGGCAGGGGAAGCATGGCTCCCTCGACTTGTCACCCAGTGAGTTGCCTGCCTCCCCACCCACTGTGCTGTGGTCAGCCAGCTCCTCATGAGGTCTCCTTGGCCATCCAGCTGTGCTCAGCCCAGAGCAACAAGACCAGGGACTCATTTATTTATGATACACAGGAGGCCCTGAATCTCCTTTGTTTATATTGGCTGTGTCTACACATGGCATCGAGTGGTCTATCCCTGGAACCTACTTCCCCTGTGTAGACAAGATCAGAGGGCTTGGATATGGGAAGCTGTGTCCTTGTGGGTGTCGCTGCAGGTGCACACATGCTGTATAGCTGGACCGTTAGTGGTGAGCCCACAAACAGCACATGGGTGGGCATGGACTCCTTATAGCTGCATGCTCAGAAGTACATGTATATTTCTGAGTGTATGCCCAGGACTGAGTGTGAGCTGTGTGTGTTGAAGACAGGGAATCAAGACTACATCTGTGGTCACCAGGGAAGGTCAAACTTCAGTTCCCCCTACACTTCCAGGCCAGCCTCCCAGCAGTGCCATCCCTTCCTTCTGGCTTTATGGTAGCTTCTGCTTCACTCTCAGATGGAGGGTCTCCATCGCTTGGCCTCTGCCTTGCACCAGCTCCCTGCGACCCCCAGGCCAGCCCACAGTTTGTCTGCAACCCCAGGCTGGGCTCTTCATGGCCAGTGCTCTCGGCTGCTGGCCACCCAGAGTCTTGGCTTTCTGCTGCCTTGGGCCTGGGCAACCTTCTCCTACTGCTATTTACCAAATGAGCTGCTTTGAGGGTGGGGTGTGAGTCACGGTGCCCCAGGTTCCAAGAAGGCCAGTGCTGAGGACACGCCCCTCTGGGAGATCATGTGCCAGGAGCCACACACCCGACTCCTGGAGGCGGTGTCGTGCAAACTGGCCACCCACTGGCACAGGGGGTCTGAAGTTGTTTAGGGGTTTGTCCAGAGATCCAGCCCTCTGCTCCTTCACCTCTCAAGTTCCTAGATGTGAGAAAAGCCCAGGGCCCGAAAGAACTGCACAAGCTAATGTTGGGTTCCCCATCAGTCCAGTGGGGCAGGGTCAGGGGATCCTGGAATCCCCACGAGGAGGCCCCAGGTAGGACCAGACACCTTGGCAGAGCTGTGGGGCTGTGCCCTGGTGCCAGGTTCAGGTAGCTTTTGCTCCATGTCTAATTGCTAAGGAGCTGGCTAAGCAGAAGGGTGAAGGCTGCTTCTTTCTACTCTGCTCATAAGCAACTGGCAGACCAGCTGGAGCCACAGGAGCCTTTTCTCAGTGGAGGGAGCCCAGGAGGATGGGCAGCTTCCAGGGTCTACACAGGCCTCTTATAGACTCCCAGCTGTGTGTCCTTGGTCTCCCAGCCCCTGGCAGGTCAGGGCTGCCCCCCGTGCCACCCAGTTTCCCAAGCAGCCCCTCCAACCCCCACCCTACCCCACCCTAGCTGCAGAAGGTGAGAAAAGAGGCTTGCCCAGACTCTGGGCCAGTGAGGAGGTTGCAGGGTGCAGTGCAAAGGAGGGGTGTTAGTGAGAGAAAGGTGAGAGTCAGGCGGCAGCCGTGGGGAGGAGCGCCCGTCACCTCGGCTGTGCTGCCTGTTGACCATCCCGCCCAGGGTCCACCGGCGATCCAGGCGCCGCAGATGGGCCTTGCGTCTCTTGGACACTGATGTGGGAGGTGGCGATGGAGCATGCGGCCAACAGGAACCGGTGGAGAGAATGGAGATGTGGATGAGATGGGGGGGTGGCGACATGGGGACAGGAAGGGACAGAGGCAGCGGAGGCCCCCATGCCTGGGGTACCCCGACCGAGTTGAGGGCTTACTCCAGCCAGAGATGATGCCGTAGGCATGTGGCGTCCCATCCTGGGCCATGCCCCCAGGGCTAGGCCTGCAACCGCTCGCTCACCAGGCAACACACTCCCTGGTGCAGGCACCAAGAGGGCAAGAGTGAGCACATAAGAGAACTGACCCCCACCTCCTTTCCCTGACCTGCGGGCACGGAGCTCCGGCTTTCCATGCCAGTCTGTTTTGCTTTCTTGCCTGTTCCCACCAGTTGCAGAGGGCAAAGGTTCGGCCTTGCACCTTTGGTACCATCTGTGTCCCAGCCAATGTCAGTGGAGTGAAACATACACAGGACTCACTCCCCCTGCGTGGCTTTCTGGCACCGGGAGCTTGCCCAGCAGGCTTGCTGTCCAAGCCCTCTTTTGCTTGCAGCATGTGTTCTGGGGGGTGACCACTGGGTGCTGCTGCTCAGCTTTGAGCATTTCCCTACACATACCCCTCAGCTCCAGGGGCCATGCCTTCTGACAGAACCCTTGGGTGGAGCAGATACTGGCCCACCTCTTGGCACCATGGAGCCAGCTGTCTGACTGCCTTTGTCTGGGGAGCAGGAACAAGGCCAGGGGTTAGGGTAAGAACTATTCAGGCATGTCTGGGCCGAACCAGGGGCCTGTGTGCCCTGCTTCCCATCAGGGTTTGTTGGAGGCCCATCAGGACAGGGAGGATGGCTGTGTGGGGTTTCTTGGTGCAGCTGTTGAGGCCAGGGGCCACTTCCACCTCAGGTGACATTTCCTCCCCGTGTACTGGGCCCAGGTGAGACTGGTGGCAGGAATCACCTCCCAAGGGCCTCAGAGAAGCACCCCTTAGTTCACACCAGCCTAGTCCCCCCATACATGTGGGGGAAACAGAGATCCAGGGTGTGAGGGACCCCTCTGGATTACAGGGGCAGCACCCAAGTCCTGGCAGCTGGCTAAAGGCCTACACTTGTACCATGGCATTGCTTTCCTTCCTCTACTCTGCTGACAAGCAAGGCCCCAGGGGAGGGAATGGCAGGCAAGGCCCAGAGCAGAGCAGCACCTGCCCTTGGGGAACAGGCGGAGACAACCATGGTCTCACCGAGCGAGACACGACACAGTCAAGCGTCTCTGGGACACAGGTGGGGAACCAGGGCTGGGACATGGCCCTGCCATAGAGTAAGCTCAGGGATCAAGGAGATCACAGACCTCTCTGGCCCATCTGAGAGGGGTGGTACAATCCACCAGGGTGCCTGTGAATGCTGAGTCTGGACCTGCATCACCGGAGTAGGCAAGAGGGCTCCCAAACCCTACGGCAAGTGTTTCCCAGACTGCACACAGGGCTTCCAGAACTGGGCTCCTGTGTTTGCCTAACACAGAGACCAGAGCTCTTAGGGAAGCTTGGATGGAAGGAAGCCCATCAGTTTTTGTCTACAAGACCTGGGAAACTGAGTTCACCTCTGGGATGCAGGTGCCAACTGGCAGACACAGCTGGGCAGTAGGGGCCCTGGGAGGAGTACCCAGCTCCAAGCTCTCGTGTAGACCTGAGCAGGAAATGCTCCACATGTCACAGGAGAATCCTGAGTGTGGCCGGAAGTCCTATCAGGCCAAAAGCTCACAGAGGCAGGCAGAGGAAGGCACAAGGTGCACAGATGTGCGCAGGCCCACCTTGTTCTCCACCAAGAAGCACAGCCCCACAACACCCGACTCCTGCACTTGCTCTTGGCTCCCTACAGGCTGGCCTGTGGCCCTTCCATGCAATGGACTGCGGCTGGCTCGGCAGCAGGCCTTTCGCCCTCTATCCCTCTATACTTCCACTCTGACCTTGGACCACAGCCTCTTCAAGCTGTGCTCAGAGTCATACCTGCAGCTTACAAGCATGCACAGCGCCGTACCCTTGGGTAAACCAGAGCTCTACCCAGACCAGGACAGCACAAAACAGTGCCTTGACACCTCAGCTGTCCTGAGAAAGCAATGGCAACGGTGTCCTCCCAGGGGTTCCCAGGGCCCTCAGCACACCTGGTGCCTGATCTCCAAGCACTGCCATCGCTGGGGAGAGGCCCTAGCATGTACAGAACACAAACTGGGAGAAGAGGAGGCTGCCACAGGGTCTGGGATAGGTGTGTTTGGTCCTAGAGCAGAGGGATTGGCCAGAAGTGGTTGGCCATGCCTGGTAGGTTCAAGGCTGTGGTCCAGGGGCTGAAAACCAGTGTAGACATAAGAGGAAGGGTGGGGTCCCTACAGTCAGCCAGGTTTCTGCCACTTCAGGGAAGGGTGAATTCAAAGCTAGTGTTTGGATGCTGACTCTGGCTGGGCATGGGGGCAGCAGGGGCAGGGGAAGCTTGGGATGACCTGATGCCAGAGGGCAAGCCTGCCCTCTGGCGCTCAGACACAACTGTCTCAACTGTCCAGACCGACCGTTAGAGAAAAACTTGCTGCTGCCAGCCCATGGAGGCATGAGAGGCCTCAGGAGAGGCAGTCAGGAGCTGGGGGTGGTTCCAATGTCCAGGGCTCAATGGTGCAGTCAGCCCAGAACCAAAGAAAGGCTAATTGCGGGCTTGGCAGCGTGGCCTAGTGGCTAAGGTCCTCGCCTTGATCCCATATGGCTGCTGGTTCTAGTCCCGGCAGCTCCACTTCCTCTCTGTCTCTCCTCCTCTCAGTATATCTGACTTTGTAATAAAAATAAAATAAATCTTTAAAAAAAAAAAAAAAAAAAAAAAAAAAGAAAGGCTAATTGCTGGGCTGGGCCACCAAGCACAGGCCTACCCTGCCTGCATCTGTACCAGGCAGGCAGACTCCGCGTAGAGGCCATCTGCACACCTGCAGCCACACACTCAGCACTCCAACACATGCAGTCCCACAACGGGGCCCAGGAACTTCCTGTGGGCTCCGGTCCACTGTTCCCAGCAGGGAGAGGCCTGGGACTGGAGGCGAGCTTGGGAGTTCACTTCAGTGAGGCAGGAGCCCAGGGGTGGGGGTGGGCAAAGCCCCCTTCAGGAGTTCTCTTGGGTTCAGGAGGCAGCACAGCAGAGAGACTCCGGAGGCAGACAACACGCCCCACCCCCGCTCCCTTCCCCACCAACCTCGTGGCCCGTAGCACCTCACCTTCCCCTGTCTTGGATGTATTGATGTCCGAGTCATCCCGAGTCCCATTCTGCGCCTCCAGGTAGGTGGCAGGGACCCAGCCCTGTTCCTCAGAGGTGCTCACGAACCACCATCCTGCAGAGGGGACAGAGAGAATAGGGCTTTGAGAACCAGGCTGAGGAAGGCCAGGGGCTACAGATAGGCAGGGTGGGGGTAGGCAGAGCAGCAGGGCAGAGGGCCATGCCTGGTCATCAAGAGACCCCAGGCTCCCTGGCGGCGTGAGTTGGGTCCCCTTCACTACCCATAGTGTTGGCCACTTAAGCAAGAGGCTGAAGGGCTTAAGGTTACAATGCCCCTACCAGGTCCTAGCCCTCTAGTCCAGAGGCCCTGAGACCTCTCGCACTGGGTGCATGAGCCCAGGCTGCAACAAGGCCAATAGTGAAGGTTCTTTAGGTTGAGGAGGGAGGAATGCTTGACTTGTACACTGCTAGCAGCTTAAGCCACTGAGCAACCCATGCGCCCAGGGTGGCAGCCAAAGGCCAGTGGACACATCTCCAACATCCAGCAATGCTGCCTAACTGCCAGGGGCTGGGGATGCTGGTTAGAGTGCCAGACACCTGCATTTACTCAACTTGTGGGTGACAAGATGGGACCAGGTGGTTTGTAGCACCAGCAATTCAGGAGGGTTCTGGGTCATTGTTAGAGTACTGAGTAGCCTTGGGAGCCAGCTAAGGAAGCGGGGGAGGCTCACTCTGGAGCCAAGGGAGGCCTGTAGGAGGTGGCTTTTGGCTCCTGGAAAGCCCTGGCTGAGCTCTGCTTGCGCATAGGATGTTCCAGCACTTGCACTGACAATAAGGTTGTTCCTTGCACTCACACCCGTGGGGAAAACTGCCATTGGCTGACACAGTGCGAGGGCTATGTCCATTTCCAAGGCCCAGAGAGATTAACCTTTGTGGGCTAAGGATACTATACTCTTATCTCCACCACAATGCCCAAGAAGTCTCACAAAAATGGCTAGATGGAGGTAGAAGGCCAAAGGCTGCAGCCACAGAAGCTGGCCACTCGGGGAGTGGAGAGGAGGGCACCTGGCCCCAGGTGGATGCCTCCCTCCTCCCTCAGTACCAGGTATGTGTGTACACCCCCGCGTATCCTGCTGATGCTGCCACTGCCTGGGTGGGGCTCCCTTCCCCTCACCCACAGGAACTCACACATCATGATCTACCATGCACAGAGAAGGCAGCCCAGGGCGGCATCACTGAAGCCCAGGTTGGTCACAGCAACTCGGTGGCTAAGAGAGAACGGCTTGGCAGAGTAACACTCAGGACCCTGACTGCCCTTGCCAGGAGGCACCAGTCCCACCTGCTCTTGTCCAGAACCCGGCTGGAGGGCAGGGAGCGGGGCTGCCCCTTGCCAGAGTGTGTATCTCCCCCACTTCCTTCTAGGCTACAGCAGGGGCAGGTACAGCCCATCCCCTCCTGCCTGGACTGTGATGGTTCAGCTCCTGCTCTGACCCAAGTGAGTAGCTCACCAGCGAGGCAGCCTGAGGACCAAGTCAGCAAAATAGCAGTCCAGCTGAGAGTAAAAGCACCAGTGCGAGCAAGTCAGACATGGAGAGTATGAGTCAGCCACGATCTGCGTCATGTCAGCTCCTGGCTCCAGGTGTGCTCAAGCTGGACCATCCTGCTGGTCTTCCCACTTGTCATGAGTCAAAGAACTTTCTGTTCTGTTTACTTCACCCAAAGCTGAGCTTCAGTCATTTGGACACAGAACAACCTTGCTCCTGCTACACCCTTTCCCCATGCCAACAATCACTGAGTCTAGGGAATAAACACCAAGTGGGCACCTGTAAGTGCCTTGGCCCTCCAAGTCACACAAGCCAAGGAGACAAGACACAGATCTTGCTCAAGGCCCTGTCACCCCATTTTTCAGCTCAGAGTCACTCTTAGGTTCCCATGGCACCCAGACTGCTTCTTGCTCTCACTCCTGAAGCCCAGCTCCAGGAGGGCCCAAGTGGTACCCACAACACCAGGAAGTCCTTCTTTCCTGGAGATGGCTCCCCAAGGTGGTCCTGGATCTCACTGTCCGTGGACAGCCCAATGCCATGCTCCAGGGTCTGGTAGCTTGGAGATGTGGGTCATACTGAGGATTCTCCTATACCAAGGTGTCCCTATCACCAGTGCCACCCTCTGGAACAGCCTTCCCTGCTTCTGCTGGTCTGCACTAGATTTCCAACGCTTTCTAGAAGGCAGGCAACTTGAGGGTCTTGTGGATGGCTGGGCTCACTGTCACCTGAGCCTTCTGTCCAATCTGAGCACCAGAGGCCCCCCTTGGCAGGGGCCACTGCGGTGGCAGCCCCCTCCATGGGTGCAGGAAGGTGTGTGGGATGCCCAGTGCAGGTGACTGTGAGGCCTGCCAGGGCATTGCTCTTGCCCCACCTGCCCCGGACCCCAGGACTCGGGCCCCTTCGCTGGGAACGTTGCCTCCATTCCCTTCTGCTTCACTTTCAAGGAAACCTTCCCTATCCATGTTGTTTCCTCCCATGGGGAACTGGGTTCCCTCTCTGATCCATGCCCCCAAGGCCTTGGCACGGAGGGGCGGGGGGGGGAGGGCGAAGGGGGGTGGCAGACATGCCAATAGCTCCTGCCACCTGCGCACCACCAAGGGTACATTCAGGGCTCAGGGAGGTCCTCCCATCTCACAATGTGCCAGAAGCTGCTGGGCCACGTGGGTCACAGGAGCACATCTTTACCCCCAGAAGAGCCAATGTAGAGACCAATGTTCCTGTCATGCGCCCAGGCCTCGGGCTGAGTGTCATCTCCAGGTCCCTGCTGACCTTCTCTGAGAAGGCTAGCCTGGCTCCTGCTCCAGCCCAGGCATGTGCAGGGCGGGGCTGGGTGGCTTCCAGCCTCAGGTCCCACCAGCGTCAGGCCCTGTCAGAGACAACAGCTACAGATAAGAGTGAGCTGCCACTGGCTTGGCTGTGGGCACGTGAGATGAACACTGCTCTGGTAAGCAAGGATGCCCACCTGCCTCCACGCAGACCTCCCAGGAGCCCTGGCAGGAGTCACCCTGCCAGACTTGCCCTCACCCACAGCCACTGGCAGCCTTTCCCAGGTGCCAGCTCTTCAGACGTCAATGGCTGCAAATGGGGTACATGGGGCCTGAACACTGCTCAGTGTTCCTTCCTACAGAGCAGAGAACCTTTGTACTAGGGTAGGAGAAAATTAGGGTGACATAAACATGCCCAGCTATGTGAGGGCAACACACACTTAGGTGGGGACACAGCCCTATTTGTACATGGACGTGTTGCATGTGGGATGGACAGTTGAGGGCACTCAACTTCACCTGCGTCACTCCGCTCCCTCCCTGGAGGTCCCAAACCTTGGCATCTGTGGTCATCCTTCTTCCTTCTGAGACATGTTTGCCAGCCAGGTTTAGGGCCAGGACAGCTAGACTTGGGGCAAGAACCCCCGTTTCTCTTTCCTGCCAACTTTCCTGTTTGGCAGTCTCAGGAAAGGGCCTCAGCCATTCTGAGCCTCTTTCCCTCACCTGGCAAAGGGGGAGAAGGCCCTCTGGGATGCAAGGATTAGGCGAGATGAAGAAGGTGTCCTAGCACATGACAGGTGCCCCCCCAGGCAGGGGCATGACCAGGGCTATTTACATGTCCCCGGGGAAGAGGAGTGCGGACACCAAGCTCTCTTCTCATGTACTCCCAGCCTCCTTTCTTCAAAAGGAAACTCAGTGAGCTTTCACTGAAGGACCTGGGCTTGACTTAACAAGGGGCCACAACTGAGAGGTCAGCTTTAGTTTCTGGGCAGACGACCAAACACCTTTCTTTGTGGGACAAGGCAGGGAACTTGGAGGCAGCAGATGGCAAGCATTCACTCAGGGGTCTGGATTGGCTGAAAGACCTCTTAGCACACACTGCTCATTACTGGGGACGGTGCTACAGGCCCTCTCACCTACATACAGTGTCACCACACAGCAACGAGTCTTCCACACGTGGGGCAGGGAAGAGCGCCTGGCTCACTTCCTTGACCGGGTGGCTCAGGGCAGAGTACAGCAATCCTGAGAGAGGATGCCACACACCCCTGACATGCGGCAGAAGCCACCATCCTGGCCCAGCCTTCAGGGCTACTGCCCAGCCTGAGAAGTCGTCTCAGAAGAGCTCCAAACCTGCCAGCACCCATCCAGGCTGTCTCCTGCTTGCCTTTCCCCTGGTTAGGAGCACATCCCCTTGGTGCCAGAGAGCCAGGACCCGACTATTTCCAGGAGACAAAGTACACCCAGAACGGTGACTGTAGAAGCCAGGTCTGCTTGGTGGGGCTCAGAACAAGCCGGTCCTGGGGCCATGGAAAGTAGAAGGCAGCTCCAGATCTCACCGGCGCCTCTAGCCCAGCACAGCTAGGCGACCTCCAACTTCATCTCAGCTGTGGAGGAAGCCCTCCAACACACACAGTCCTGCAATCTGAGCTAAGTCCCAAAGCCAGACCCTCCATCTGCCCAGCTCAGGCATCAGTGGCCTGGCCCACAGCCTAAGTCCACCTTTAAGTCCAATCCAAGCCCCCCCAATGGGATCCAACTGGTGCCGGCATAGCCAGGGAGAATGGGCAACAGAGAAACAGAGTCTGGGGGTCCCCTGTAATACACAGGGGATCTGAACCTGGCTGATGGTGGGCGGGAAACCACAGGCACTCTGGCCACTGCTGTCCCCAGGGTGTGCAGGCCACAATGGTCTCCTTAAGGAGAGAAGGTAATGGACTCATTAGGGTCAGAGTGAGGCCAATTGCATACATACAGGGTGCTAATAAAGTCCACTGAGGTCACAGCTCAGCCTGGTACAAAGCCAGGACCCCTGCTCCCTCCCCTGACCCATGGTTTCTCTCTGCCTCCCGACCTTTCCCACCCTCATGGTCCACAGATGCCTCATGGCCCTCTTTTTGCAGAAGAGACTCTGGCTTGGACCCCAGCTTCACTGCTCACCAGGCAGGATGATTGGGTTCACGGCCACAGCAACCCTGCGGGATTGCATTAACCACTTCTGGAGACATGGCTGCGCCAGCTGTCTAACAAGCATGTGGATATGTACAATGGACAACACATACAGGATCGGGTCCTGTCCCCTCAGCCCCTGGGGAAAAGTGCTTGGCAGGGGCTTGATCACACACTGGCCCCTGAGGCCAGCAGCAGCAGGCTGGGCCTCCCCCATCCAGCATGTTTGGGGTGGGGGACTCTGGGAAAGACATGACTCCAAGCCCTCCTCCACCCCCTGGCCTGGCACAGCTGACTATTGCCACTACGGGTTCTGGGAGCCAGAGGTTGGGAGCCATGCCCACTCCCAACCCCAGGACCCACACCAAGCACCCTGATCTGCCATCACCAATGCCTCCACTCCGGCCCAGGCCTTGTTCTCCCTGGAAAGCTACCACATCTGAGCATCCCTTGAGCAGCTATTGAAGAGGGAATATGGTGCGAATTTGAAGAGTCCCCAACAGGGCTTTGGTGGGGCAAGGGGGTGTTGTTGAGAGGAGGGACCAAAGGGGACCTGACCCTGGCACACAGGTCACCAGCAGTGGCTCTGGGCAGGGCCCCAAGGGTTTGCTTCTGCCCTAGCCCCCACTTTGACCCCTTCCTATGACTTTGGGTCTAAGGCTTGCTAACCTTCAAGGGGCCAGAGGAGCTGGAAACATGGGCTGTCCATAGCACGTGGTGCCTTTAAGAACAGCGAAAGGCCGTTCTTCCCCTGGCCAGGCCTCCCCTGGTCAGAAAGCTCTGTCACTTGGGCCTCTTGCCAAGACATATTCCAGCTCACAGCATGTGACCTCCACAGTCCAAAGCAAACATGAGTGGGCGAGGTTCCCCAGCCCTCCTATGGGTACCTGCATAGCTCCTGTCCCTTGCCTTCCCGCCCTGTTCCTCTGGCCTGACCCCTGGCACCCACCCCACCACCATCCCTCCCCCAGAGGGGGCTCTGAGGCCACCAAAGCCCCAGAACCCTCCCCAGGCGCCTGGGGCCTGGATTCCAAGACCATTAGCACAGGCAGCTACGTCACCATCTGGAAGGCTCCATGGAGTCCGTGGCAAGCAGACAGCAAGAACTGCACGGCTGCCACTCCTCTACCCCCAACCCCAGTTCAGGCTGCCCTCCTCCCTGGATGGCTGAAGGAGTTCAAGGCTAGGCTGGGGTAGAGCCAAGCCTGCAGGGTGTGGGTGAGTCTGGGCAGGTAGGAGTCACAGACAAGGTGTGCAGTAGGTGGATTGGCTAAGGAGCGTTTGTAAGGCAGAGCAGGGACCACCACCAAATGACAGGGACAGGAGGTGAGCAGGTTAAAGGGAGGATCAGGTGGGCACACTCAGACGAGTGTTAGTTTCGGCAGAGCTCCAGCAGCAAACACCAAAGCCAATGTTGAAGGGCAAATTGTGGGGAATTCTTGGGAATCCTCACCCCCGCCACCATGACTGACTTCAAGACTTGGCAGGGAGGGCCTCAGGGAGACTTGCTGCCATCTCCATCATGTGGCCCTATGGGTCTGCTCCTGAACCTGGCAGAGAGGAGGGGCAGGACCAAGAGGAGCTGACAGGGTGGCACGGCAGAGCAGCAAAGGGACTCAATGTGTAGCAGCCCCCCCCACAAAGTGCTCCTAGCATGAGAATGCACGTGGCACATGCTGATGGGTGACCTGCATGGTCTGCGCCCAGGACACAGTGAGGACAGTGGTGGTGCAGGGTGTGATGCCTGCCAAGGGTACTGCACACATGTAGGGAATAGACTGAGTCATCATGGGAGAACCTTCCAGAAGAATTAGAATTGGACCTCAGACAACCCAGAGAGCAGAGGGAAAAGTGATGTAGGGAGAGAAGAGCAGCAGTGAAGGCAAAATGCTAGGAATCCACATGGCCCCGGCCACTTCGAGCCATGGATTTTTCTGGATGGGAATGAGAGGTGGCTTCCTTCATAGCCACTGTCCTCTGTATGCCCCATGATAGAGGGGAGCATGGAATGCTTAGCCTATGGTCCTATTCAGATAGAAGGTGGCACAGGAAGGAGATCTGAAAAAGCCAATGCTGAGCAGGCAGGTGCAAACCCTGCCCACAGTGTGAGGGTGAAGCAGTGGAGCTGATGGAGCAGTGGGAGTCATGGATGCAGCAGTCCAGAGGTGTGGCCTCCATGAACTGGGTCAGGAAGGTCCCAGTGTCAGATGTGGAGCTGTGGGAAAACGCCAAGGGGAACACATCTCCCTGGCCAGAGATGGGAGTCTTAACCAGGGCACAGCTGTGGGCAGGCTGGGGCAGTAGGTGGGGCCTGCTGGATCCCCACCCACAGCTCCACTTGTGTGTTTGAAGAAGGGGTGCTGGGACTGGACACACTGACCACCTGGGTGCTCGCTCAGCCGCTGCAAGCAAAGGTCCCAAAGCCACCTGACATCAAGCATGGTTGTCACCAGCAGCCTTGGAAAGTAGACAGGAACAAGGCCAGGGCACACACAGTGGGCAGAGGCCTCGACTTGCAAAGAAATCCCAGATAAAGAAATCCAGAGATCGGCAGCCACAATGCTGGTCTTGATCACATAAAACAGAGTTCCCGAGGGCTGTATGTGCCAATCAAGGTGGCACTGGCCGGACAAGAGGATGTACCTTGGGGCTCCAGGATGCCCCAGAACCAAGACCTACAGGCGTTGGGTCTCCCCTGGACCCCCAGGCCTGTGCTGCCACATGTACAGGGGGTGTGGCACCTGACTGAGCACAACCCAGATAGGTGGTCCCACTGGGAACTTGTGACTTAATTACCCTGAGATTAGGGCAGGCCTGTGTTGGAGTCACCATCTCCTTTAGCAAAAGCTGTGACAGCGTAGGGGGCTGCAAAGAATATGAGGCCTGTGAGGATGGTACTGACAAGTCTAATCTGAGGAGATGCAAACCAAAGGCAGGAAGGAAGTGGCTCTGAAAAGTGATCTTACAATCTACCACCTATGCTTGTGGGAGTGAATGAAGGGGGCACAGCTAATGCTTGTATAAAAAAAAAAAAAGCCCTGGGTGTGAGCTGGAAGTGTCTGGCTGGTTTGGGTTGTGTGGTCATGGCTTACCTGGCGGTGATGGTGGGTGGTGGGGAGCAACGTGCTTAGCTCCTCAAGTTTTATCCGACAGATGAGCCCCCAAGGCCCTTACCTGTCTCTTCCTTTCACCAAAGGCCACCAAGCAGCCCTGAGTCTCCCCCCTACCCAAGAGAAAGTCAAGAGGTGGAATTCTGGCCCCTAACTGCTAGGTTACCTCTCCTCTGAGTGCACAAGGCCAGGCAAGGCAGGCGCGCTCAGACCCTAAGGGTTGCCTAGCACAAGGCTTCACCCACAGGCTCTACCAGGCAGGATCAACATTTTCAAAACCTCAAGTATTTCAACACCGTACTTGTCCTTGAACTACTTGTACTGATGTTCACAAAAGATACAGATTGACAAAGCAATCCATCATTTCCAAAAACTTCAGTGAAGTCAATGAAATCCTTTGCAGCTGACACCTAAAGTGTTCTTCAGGTCACCACCAGGAATAAATAACAGGGACCACCAGATCCAGCCACAGAAATGCATGTGAGAACCATGCCATGTGCTCTCTCCAAGCTGCACCACCGTGACCGGTTCCTACCATGAAGGAGTTCGCTGGAGAGGGATGCCAGCCAAACATCAACTGGAATAAATGAGAAGGCTCAGGAGTGAGCTGGAGCTGAAGCCAGGCACCCTGCACCCTCCCCTGTCCTCCCCTCACTGACACCACTGTGTCCGAAGTGAGCACTCAGCCCCATCTCTGCCCGGCTTGCATCTTTCATGTACCACAGTGACGGGTGAGCTTTCTAGGAAACACACTGGACCAGTCCTTGGAGATGGTCAAAGAGGCCAAGGACACAAAACCAAGCAATAAGCAGGGTAGGCTCCACTGTGTCTATGAATGCCACATCCCTGGGTTTAAGAATCACACATCGGAAATATCTGCGGGTGGGGGTGGGGGGAAGGAATGCAGCCTATCTTGAGCAAGAACAGATTTCTTGTTACTGGCATTGTGGCATTGTAGATTAAGCCTCCACCACATTCAATGTGGGGCATTTGGTGTGAGATCTGGCTGTTCCACTTCTGATCCAGCTCCCTGCTAATGCACCTGGGAAGGCAGCGAAAGATGGCCCAAACCCTTGGACCCCTGCACCCATGTGGAAAACTGCACTTCCAGGGCTCTGTGGAGAGACCAGGTAGGAATAGAGAGCCTCAGGCCTGGCACAGTGGACTAGCAGTTAAAGTCCTCTTCTTGAATGTGCCGGGATCCCATATGGGTGCCGGTTCTAATCCCAGCAGCTCCACTTCCCATCCAGCTCCCTGCTTGTGGCCTGGGAAAGCAGTAGAGGATGACCCAAAGCCTTGGGACCCTGCACCTGTGTGGGAGACCCGGAAGAGGTTCCTGGTTCCTGGCTTAGGATCAGCGCAGCACTGGCCATTGCCGTCGCTTGGGGAGTGAACCAATGGACGGAAGATCTTCCTCTCTGTCTCTCCTCCTCTCTGTATATCTGACTTTGCAATAAAAATAAAATAAATCTTAAAAAAAAAAAAACAAAGGAATAGAGAGCCTTGCACAGCACACCGGCTGCTCTACGTGGATCTGCAGCTGGTAAGCAGAGCCAGTGCCACGCCTACAGTTGTCACTGGCCCCTCAAAATATGGCGGTCACTCTCATCTTTTCAAGCTGCTCCCTGGAGAGCCTGAGAGCATGCCTACTTTCCCACTTTCCTCCCTTTGCTAAAAACAGAAACATCCCAGTCCTAGAACTGAGTGAATTTCAACTTAAAGTTGTGGGCTAGCAGCCATTCCCCGCTCCTGCCTCAGGTCAGCCCTTTGCCAATCAGGCAAAAATAAAACAGGGACAATTTCAACTTTAAAGACCAGCTCCATAAACAAAACAAACCTACTCGGCAATTTGTCTGGGGCATCCCTCCCTCCAAACGTTCCTTATTCCATCTCTGGGGAATTTTAAATAGAGGGCTTGAAAAAATCCCATACCGCCTGACGTCAGCAGCCCCCAGCCACGTGGATTCTTCCACGCAGTGTGGGGAGCAGCCACCATGAGTGCCCATGCTTTTCCAGGCTCCTTTCCCAATTGGAATCTAGGAGCCACTGGTGTCACCCTAGCGGACCACTTGGAGTTCTTTAACTCTGTCTTCGCCAGACCTTAAGTTATAGCAAGTCATGGAACCCAGCTAACACTCTTGAGTCACTCCTGTCCTAGCATTTGCCCGATTTAAACTGGCGTTACTTAAAATAAACAATGTTCCTATTCTACACTGAATAGAAAAGCAGGACCCATTGGCAAAAATAGGACAAAAGTGGACAGATGTAGAACAATCAAACAGCAATGCCACGACTTCCAGCAAGACCTAAGGCAACAAGAGCCTGGGTCAGACTTTTCTCCTGGTCAAAAGGACACATGACATTGGCCAGTGCAACACAAGACCCCTAGTGGAGACCTTCCCCTCGATCCACTGAGGAACAGAAGCAAACCGCCTTCTTGTGAAGCATGTGCTTCAACCACACGCAATGTGGCCACAAGTGAAGAACCTGTGGCCAGCCCCGTGGTCCAAAGCCCAGCTGAGACATGAGTAAGCTTTGAGGGCATGTGCCAATGCTGCACCTCCCTCGGACCCCGTTTCCTCTGAAGGATGGAAGCAGAGACACGTGCCCTACTTGCACCCATAGGGTGTACTCAGAGACAGCAGCTGGGCAAGATGACTGCAAAGCCCCAGGTGGGCAGAGGGGGCACCAAGGCCATGGAGTTCTGGAACCTGGCAAATTCCAAATGCTCCCTCCGTGTAACCTGCTGCCTGCTCCAGCCCTCCCAGCCTGCTAGAGGCAAGGACCCAAGGACCAGGACACCCCGTGATAGGCGTCATTCAGTTTGATTTTCAAATATGGGGTCCCTTGCACAGACATGGGAACTCAGCATAATGGCCAGCAGCTGGCCACCAAGAGGCTCCCAGGGGACCATGGGACCAGAGCACTCACTTTTTGTGGGGCCTGGAGGAAAATGACCACAATCTGTCTTGCTTTTTGACACCCAGCAGGGCTTAGAAGTGCCCAAATGTGTCGGTCTCTGATTCATCACCTTATCATGCCCTGCCTTTCGAAGTCATCATCTCTGTGATGTTGCTGTGACTACTCCAGGCACCATCTGGTTTCCTACCCTCAGTCCTACCCCTAGCATCCTGACCTCAGGTGGGGGCTGGTCATCGTCCCAGCCAGATCAAGAGCTCTGTGAGCAAGAAGGCCATACCTGGCTCTTCTTCGCGTCCTGTTGAGCCCCGACCTGGCTCCATGCTTGGGATAATAAAGGAGGTGCCCAGGGAGCGGCTGCTGTGGCCACCCCAGGCCCTCCTGCCACTAGCCTCATCCTCATCGTTTCTCTGGGCCTCGTCATTGTTCCCTTGCCCGGTGCTCCACCACCTGAAACACAGCAGCCTCAGCTTACTCAGGGGATCTACCTACAGAGAGACCTGAACAGAGAGGGAAGCCACTCATCTCAGGCCTGACAGCTTGAACGTACCTGCAGGCTGTGGGTATACCTGCCAACATGGGTCTTCCCAAGTTGGCCTTTCCCTTTACAGGAATTGAAGCCTCAGCAAGTTTCTGCAAGCAGGTCTACTCCCACGGACAGGTCCCCAGCCTAGGGGAGTGCAGAGATGCCGCTGGAAGCCTTCTCCCACACCGTCTGAGGTCACCCCACAAGCCTCCACCAGGGGAGGACCTCTCAGGACCCTGGAATGGGCAGCCCCAAAGACCCACCCCTGCACTGCCCTCTAGGCTACACCAAAAACAGGTCTCTCGGAGTGGCAGTGCAGTAACCAAGAGTGTACAGGAAAGAACCAGGGATGAGCCTCAGCCTGCTAACCTTGTGAAGTGGATCTCGGGATCAAGGCTACACGGGGCAGAGGAAAGCTGGCACCCAGTGCTCAGGGGTGCACTTGTTTCTGATGTTGTCCTGTCTCAGAACTCCCTGGTCCTACAGGAGCCACCCTGAGGCCTCAGCTGGATTTGTGGTGTGCTAACAATGAATTCTCCACGCTTTCTCCTGCTCCAAGTCCCTTCTCATCTCTTCTGGATCCCCAAAGCCAAGTTCAGATCCTACTACCAGAACATGAGAAGACCACACTCGGGCCTGGTTCCTTAGTGATTGGTCTGGCAGTGATGACATCCATGAGCCCTAAGGAGTGACACTGCTCTTCTTCACCCCCAGGGGAGGGGCGTGCAGAGGTACCTGCTCGCCTTACCAGCTGCCAGCAACCAAGTCCCTTCAGCTGAATCACGCCAGCTAGCCATCTGCTTCCCCTCCTGCCTCTTGGCTCCAAGGAGATTAGGACTGTGACTTCCTGTTGTCCTCACGTCACCGAAGCTGGGGATTCAGCGGATGAACTAACGTTTGCTCCCTGGCTCTGACCACTCTCACTTGTGTGCTTGGTTCTGGCCTCCTCAGCTCTGTGCAAGGCCCAGCCTCTGATCGACCTCCTCACATGTTCATGGGATGGCCCTGGTGCCCACAGGCAGAGATGCAGCAGGTGAAACAAAGACCTGGGTGACAGTGACCTCTGTACCCCCACCTTGGCTCCAAGGGAGCCATGTACCAGCTCTGGGGCCCTTGGCAAGACATTCCATTCTGGAAGCAGTCCTGGGGCAAGGGAGTCTGGATGGTAGCATGACATGAGCATCCTCCTTTTTTGAAACATGCCTTGGCAGCAAGACCCCAGATACCACCAGCCCAGTCCTAGCCTTTGGGGTTCCAATGTCAGTCTCCAGAAGTGAGCAATATCCCATCATTACCTCCAAGGCCTCTCTCTATCCCCAACTCGAACCAGTCCCTCTGACTGGAACACGGACAACACCCTCCCTGCTTGCTCTAGCTTGGTCACCCTGTCCAAATTCCTGCCTGACCTGGCTCAGGCTCTACCCAGGCCCCACCCCCAGAGCCAGCTGCCTCTAGAACGGAGTTACTCCCCAGGAGACACACCCCACAGTGCCAGTGCCCTGGGGAAGCAGGGTTAAGGTGCCTGAGCAGGAAGGAGGTGATCTGAGCCATGCTTGTCCAGGAGTGGCTGTGTGGGTAGGAGGCAAGTTACCTGTGTTGGACAGGTAACTTCACTAGCTGGTCACCATCTGCTCCAATGTCCTAACCACTGCCTCTTCTGCACCTACCAACTTCTACCCCGCCCCCTCACAGACACGATGTGAGGGCATGGGACACTCACATATACCTGTTGTCAGGGCACCGCACAGACACTTGGCTGGGAGACCAGGCAGAGGTGAGGATGTTCCAGGCAGACAAGAGAGAATTCAGGGAAATGGACTTCATCCGCTCAGCCCAAGGAGCGATACGAACAAACACCAGATTGACCAAGACCCTCGCAGGCAAAGCCTGATGTCCCTGGTCTGCCCATGAATGTGATGGAGGAGCACTGTGCCAAGTGACAATGTCTAAAGCACCAAGTGGGCATCTGGATTGGCAGGAGCCCTGCCAGGGTCTGGGGTATAGGACATTAGGGGCCCCCTGATACTGGCCGCCTCACACTGGGGCCTTGCTTTCAGACAGAGCCCTGGCTCCCACAGATCTTGTTTCACTTGAGCAGGCAGTGGGGGGGGGAGTGGGGAAGGCGGGGAGGGGTGCGCCAGGAAAGCTGCATTCCTCCCGGTGGAGCCAGCCGAGCTGTCTCAAGCCCTGCCTGGGGTTGTAAGCGATCCCAGCCTGTTCGTGATTAGGCCCTGTTGCTGGCTTTCTGGCAGGGTGGCCTGGAACCCCTGCAGCCCAGCTGAGGAGAGACACCCTCGCTCCCTTGGATAATCTTGTCCTCATGTGACACGACCAGAGGCATCCCTCAGCCTCTTGTGCTCAGCAATTCTCCACGGCAACTCTTCAAAACATTATTTCCAGAAGGGGGGAAGGAGCCACCCCCAAGCCCCCAGCCATGAAATTCCATGCCACTCATAATTCCCTCTGTCCCCAGCAATGTCCTGGAAAACAGACATACTGGCTGCCCCCGGAGATGATGCAAATTAAAGGAGAGGGAACTGACCCCTCCTTGGTCCACACTGCCCTTTGATAGAGGGGTGGACGTGTGCATGTACACACACACACACACACACACACACACACACACACACACAACCCTTTTGCTGACATAGTTCACAAGTGGCGCCGGACTGCTCAAGGCTGTTTCTCAGCTGTTCTTCCTCCGAAATTTTAATCTGCAAAGCATCTACCCTCACAGAGCCCATCGCAAAGGTGTCCAAGAGCTCACGATCCTCTGATCATAATTACAAACTCAGCATCATGCAGCCAGTGACCCATTTGGTGGCCAGGGAGAGCTAGAGGAAGGCTTGCCAACATGGTCAAGTTCCCCTTGCCCACTCCACTGGAGCTGAGACAGGCTTGTTTTTGCAGTCCCAGGGGACAGGACAGAAACTTCAGACCTCTAAAGTTGCCCAGCTTGGCAATACTGCCATGATCAAGGAGAAAAGTGACCATGACATCTGGCCATCCTCCATATTGCAAACAAGGAAACTAAGTACTTACAGTGATAACACAAGCTTGTTAGAGGTTTCCAGGTGACTGGAGGCCAAGTTCAGTTGCCTGGATTGACCAAGACCTTCATAGGCAGCGCGTGGTGTCCCTTCTGCTCATCCATGTGACAGCCTGAGTACTGTGCCAAGTAGCAATCCCTTGATCCAATGCCTTAGGCAAGGTGTGGGCAACAGGACTGGCAAGAAGGCCTGCCTGGGCATGCAAGGGCACCTGGCCAGGCCACATGTGGGAGAAGCCCAGGATCTACACTGTGGGGATGCCAGGACTGGAACCCTGGCCACACCTGCATGCCGCCCCATTGCAGCAACTCAGAATCCTGCCACACCACACAAACGAGAAAGACAAAACGTCCAGAAACCCCAGGACTGGACGCCTGGGTACATTCAACAGTGGCCTCAACCCTCCCAGGTGAAAGGGAGGAACAAAAGGGGGTGTGGGGAAACTCAGCATCCATCTGCGCCAGGCCTGCCTCCCCGCCCTCCAAGAGCACACCTCTTCCTCCTAGCCTCACTCCTGCCCCTCTCATCCATTGGGGGAATCTCCCATTGGGTCCTCAAAGCTAATAAACTCATCTAGCAGGGGCATGTAAGGAACCTTGGGGCTGGGGAAGCAATGGCAGCTATAACGTGGTGCAGGGCTGTCCCTGCTGTGCCTGGCTCCAGGCTCTGCAAGGCGCTCAGTACCCACGGTTGCAGGAGAGCCTCTCACCTGCTCTCTCCCCAGCACACACTCACCACTCCCTGGGCTTGAGGCAGCCACCTGGGCAGCAGCTGCCACCAGCTCTGACACATCTAGGGCCTTCTGGGGGCCCTCCAACAGGCCCCTCCCACTTGTTCCCTCACTGGGAACACCACCAGCCTTGTAAGTCTCCTGGTGCCTGTCCCTTGTTCAAGAAATCCTCTCCCACCACCCAGCCACCAGCAGCACCCATGTGCAACCCTTGTCCTCTGCGACACCTGCAAGTGCCCAGCGTCAGTATCTGGCTTACTGCAGATGGGCTTCTACCCACAGGAAGAGCAACAGCCCTGCTGTCACCTTCAGCAAAATTAAGACGGGGTCGGCTGCAGCCCAGCATATGCTCTGTGTACCTGGGAGGAGGCAAATGCAGTGGGGGCTGGAGCCCTGACCAGCACCACTGAGGCTCAGGTTCAGCTCCAGCTCCACTCTCACACCCTCAGCCCTGCCAGCAAGGAGCCTGGGTGCAGACCCCCCCAGCTGACACCATCCAGAGCCAGTCACACACTGGGGAAGCCCAAGACAGGAACATCCCGCAGGGTCCACATGCTCCTACTTCCCTCTGAGATTCCCTGACAGGATCCCTGTCCTGCAGCCCAGCGGAGGCTGTGAGGAATGGCCTCTGTTTCATGCTCTGCATCCTGGGACACAACAAAACACTTTTGTGGGGGCAGGGTGTGTGGGTGGCCTGGCACAATGGCCCACTGGCTAAATCCTCATCTTGAATGCCCAGGATTCCATATGACACCAGTTTGTATCTTAGCTGCCCCACTTCCCATCCAGCACTCTGCTTGTGGCATGGGAAAGCAGTTGAGGATGGACCAATGCCTGGCACCCAGCACCCACGTGGAAAATCCACAGGAAACTCCTGGTTCCAGATCAGCTCAGCTCCAGCTGTTGCAGCCACTTGGAGAGTGAACCAGTGGATGGAAGATCTTTCTCTGTCTTTCCTCTCTGAAATCTGCCTTTCCAGTAAATAATAAATCAATCTTAAAAAAAAAAAAAAAAAGCATCTTGTGGTTTGGTTTCCTCGGGAGGAAGAGCCTCCATGCAAGCCCCCAGGTCTCCCAACACTGGACACACACACTGGACCCCAGGGTTTGACATTGAGGCCCCAGCTCCCAGCCAGCCAGTCCCCCAGGAGAGCCACTTTCCCTCTCTGGCCTTGCCAGCCAGCTCCCTTTACAGCCTGCCCCTGGCATCCCTGCTCGGAGTCTGGCTTTCTCTCACTTCCTGTGCTGCTCCTGGGCCACTTCCCCACAGTCCAGTCTAATCAGAGCATCAGTGAGGACAATGACTTGGAGCAGGAGCCTGAGCAGTGCCCAGTGAAAGAGGGCTGAGCCAAGACAATGAAAGAAAACAAAAGAAAACAAAAAACAAACAAACAAACAAAAAAAACAAAAGCCCAGCCCCAAATGTCACACAGCAAATTGCAAATGCAGAGGGACAGGTATCTGGGCAATACAAGATTTCTTGGGGTCCCATAATTTGGCTCCTGGACTGGAGAGTCCCCCATTCTGACCAATGGCTCCCCCAAATTTTGTCAGGCACATGAATTTGCTGGGTGGCCTTGGCTGGTGCCCCACCATAAGGCTGGGATTCAAGGTCTCTGGTAACCCAGAGGATGAGGTCATGGAATCTGGATGAGGGTGGTTAGCGCGGGTCCTGCTGACAACTACCAGGGCGGTTGCTGAAAGCCAGCGCGAGGGGTGTAATATCACACGGCCACAGAGACGCTAAGGAAGGACAAGGAGGGGCACTTTCTCTACCCCAAGTCCCCGAGGTCCTGCCAAATTACACTCCCCACAAGCTCTTTCCTTACACTTTGCTAAAATCAGTTATGTAAGGGGGGGGCAACTGTGTGTGGGGAACTCTTTCCTTGCACGTCAGCCGGAGGCTGCAACCTGCCACTTCCACGGGGGACAGAGGCTGAGACGAGCAAGTGAGTACATGTGTTGGGCAGGGTGATGATCTCCAGGGTTGCCGCCCTTGCTCACCAGGCACCTGTGCCAAGGCAGGGCTGGATCGGGGCTTCACAACACCAACATCAGGTCGCAGTGACCAATTACTCTACCTGTGCAACCCAAGCAGGGTGCTGGAATGACAGGGGGTGTCCCTGTGTTGGCAGCTCTACCCAGCAGCCTGGTGCCCAGTTCCAGGCTGGTGGCTGGCAGTGTCCTGGGGAACCTCTCTGGCAAAGGACCCTAGCGCAAGCAAAGAGCTATTCCAGGCCATCCCTGTCCCTGGCACACCTCCTCTGCCATCCTCCTCTGTGCAGGTAGGATCCAGGAGGCCAGTCCAGTGACTTCCCCCAGCCTCTATCTTCCTGTCAGGCCAGTTGTCAAACTGCTGCCTAGCTTCCATTTCCTCTTGCCCTGGGCACTCAGATGCCTACTCTGCCATCTGTCTCACATTCCACTTTCTGCCCAGCTACACCCTTGCATTCTCCAAGGCCTGGTTTAACGATGCCTCTTCCTCTGAATAGCCCTCCTATCTATACCAGGTTCACCTGTGATGATCTGAGGGGGGGGGGCAGGCACTGCAGCTCGGCACCACACCACAGAGCTACAGTGGAAGGTACAGCCTGGCTAGGCATGTCACTGGTAGGCCTCCCCCTTCTCAACCTAGCATGAAGGCCTCTACTCCCATGAGAATACTACTGTTGGGTGACCACGAGACCCTGACTTCTGCCTGCAGCCCTCTTTTTTGCCCAAGGTTGACATAGAGACCCATCCTCCATACCCATACCTTATGCCAGCTTGGTGCAGCGTCCTTGCAAATAACCCAGTGCAGCCCACTGCCTGGCTTGGTGAGGAAATGGAGGTGAGGAGGGGAGGAAATGGGCTCACCCACCAGGTGACCCAGACCAGTGGTCCCAGGATTGCTGGCACACATGGAGCATTCAGTGTGCTCCAAGTCCTGCACTAAGCACTGGATGCTGTGGAATCAACATCCACCAGCACCAGAGCTGTGAGTAATGTGAGATCCATTTCACAGGCCCAAACGTTGATGCCTAGAGGACCCAAGAAACTGGCCCAGGGTCTTCCTCTCTTACTGAGCCAGCGAATTAAGATGAAAAGCAGCCTGCGGCGCCCTCTCTGCCAGATCATTCTGAGCTTGCTTTCAACAGTGCTTGCCTTCAACAGCACCTCTTCCCTGGGTGTGAGCAGAGCTGGTTCTGAATCCTTCAGCCCAGCTCTGCAACATGGACAACAGTGGCAGGCCAGACATAGTCTGGGACCAGGAGGAACCTTGGAGTGGACAAACCAGTTAGCAGGAAAACACAGTGGCCTGCACTGAGAGAGCTAGCAGAGAACAATGTTCCCAGATGGTTGGGGCAAGACTTTGGTAGCACTGACCCCATCTCTGTGGGGAGGAGGGAAAATGCAGAGTACTTTTTGCGACTCAAGCTCTTAAAAGGCTGCTGTGGAGAGCAGAATAGGAATCCATTTATCTGGGCCCCGTGCAATGACTCAGTGGCTAAATCCTCACCTTGCATATGGCAGGATCCTATGTGGGTGCCGGTTCGTGTCCCAACTGCTCCACTTCCCATCCAACTCCCTGGTTGTAGCCTGGGAAAGCAGTAGAGAATGTCCCAGTGCCTCGGGACCCTGCACCTGCACGGGAGACCCAGAAGCAACTCTTGGCTCCTGGCTTCAGATCAGCTCAGCTCTGGCCATTGTGGCCGTTGTGGCCACTTGGGGATTGAACCAGTGGACAGAAGACCTTTCTGTCTCTCCTTCTCTCTATAGTACATTTGACTTTCCAGTTTAAAAAAAATCCTTTTAGGCATCCACTTATACCTAGTGCAGATTGCAAGCAGCATGCCTTTCTGCTGACAGCCTGTCCTGTCTGTGCTAGAACATGGTTTCTAGCAGCAGGGTAGCCTGAAGTCTGAGATAGCTATGCAGGGGGTGTGTGTGTGTGTGCGCGCGGGGGGTTCCTTGGTAAGCACTAAGCAAAAGACACAGAAGACACAGCTCCATCTGGCATCCACACAGGACAAGAGGCAGTCTATACCACCACCCTAGCTTGCCCATGCCCCTGCCAAGAACCAGGTTCCCAGTCTCAGCCTCAAGATCCCACAGCTGCCGTTTGCTTTGCTCCCTCTCAGATTTGCTGAGATTTTCCTGTATCCTTCCACTGACTTCTTGGGCATGTCTGAATGAGTTTCAGTCCTCTGTTGGCAACCCCGTTAGGAATAAAGTGCTGACACTGGAGGGGAACGAAGATTCGCAAACTCTCTCCAAGGCTCCCTGTTCTCACTGGCCAGGCAAAGGGACGAGCCACAGGAGCTCGGCAGTCCTGGCTTCCAAGGAGGTCCGAGAATTCCCAGTGCACCACGCCGGTGCCAGGAAGCAGAGACGCGGAGAGAAAGCTGAGGCAGGGAAAACTCTGCTGACTCATCTCCCTGCTTCCTTCCCTGGCCTGCAGTCCTGCGGAGGAGGGACCCACTCTGGAAGGCTGGAGGAGAAACCAGAACGACAGAACCCCAGCATCGCTGCTCAGCCCAGACCGGGGACCAAATGGGGCCCATGGGAGGGTGCAGTGGATGTGGCCTCAGAGGTATAACAATGTCCTATAAGGGCGGCATCTCAGGCACCACTGCCTATGCCAAGGGCAGGGGGGTTCCCACAGACAGAACTAGAGGGCTACTGCCTATACCCACCTCACAAGTGATCCTGTGGCACAACCAGGCAAGCTTTTCCAGAGTTGGGCCCCAAGGTTGCTACCCAACCAATAATGCCTTCCTTGAAGCCACGTGGGACTGGCTCTGGGTGTCTTGACTCCTGCCCTTTGGCTGCCCCCCAGGGGCTCATCCTCCATGCTCAGAAGTCACACACCCCAGCCCCAACTGCTACCCATGGGAATTCCTGCCACACTAGAGCACAGCGACACAGGGACATCCATGGTCATCCAACCATGAGTTGGTAAGGGAGGACCTTCAGATTCCGAGTTGCTCAGGCAGGTAGTTCAGCCACAAGAGGGCCAAAGTACCTCCATTGGGTGGAGCTGTCCTCCATCCTACTGCTTTCACAGAAGGAGCACACAGCCTGGCAGCTGCTGCCTTCCTCACTCAGAGCCTAGTGCCCACAAATGCCCATGTACCACTTGTGGCAGTAAGCGCAGCCAGAGGGCTCTGATGAACAGGCAAAGCCAGGGATGGCTGTAGCCCTCCACACATACACACCTTACTTGAGCTATGCCCAGCCAAGTGAGAAGGCACCCAGTGGGCGAGATCAGGCCCCAAAGATAGGGGACAGCCCTGCCTGGGGCTGTGGCCCCACACAGCCAGTGGAAATGCCAACACGCCCGCCACCATACCATCCCAGGTCAAAGGCATCACAATTGGGCCTTTGTTTCAGAGTTCAAAAGCCTCACTCACCACTCCCTCCAAAGCCAGCATGCAGGCTGCATGCCCCGCCCCGCCTCCCCTCCCCCCATGCCGGGGCCTCCAGCTTCCTCGAGCAGGGGCACCACCTTCCTGGAGATGCACAGCTTGGGCCCCCTTGTCTTTCTCCACTCTGCTTCAGCCAGAGCACATGCCAGGATGGTTGGTGACTGATGGCAACAGACAAGGCAACAGGGGACATAGCATTCCAGTCCCCAAGAGCAACTGGGCAGCTGAGCTGCCTGCCATCTGTGCCTGGGACAAAGGCAGCAAGCTAGTGGAAAGGTGGAAAAGGCGTGTTCAGCGAGTGTCTCCCCAGTCAATACCCAAGGCCCAGTGAGTCACCTGGCCATGCTGGGGTGTACACAACTGCCGGGGGTAGCAGGCATCTGCTCCAGGCCCTACTTCTAAGCAACTCCCCACCCCCTCCCACCACACACTTATAGAGGGGCTAACTGAGGCTCAGAGGAGGCAAGGAATTTGAAGCCACCTAGCCAGCAGGTGGGCAGGTTGAATCGTACTTCTAGGAACAGCAGCTCCCTTGCAGGGTCTGTGGACAAGACAGCCACTATAGGACATGAGGGGTTTTACTTAGCCAGCCAGTCAGCCACCAGACCTCCTGGGACAGCTGGTGTCTCCACACCCAACACGGGCTTGGTCCTGGATAGGACCAAATGTTCCACGGTCATGAATGTGAAGTGGGAAGGGCACATGAGCCCCTGGGGAGCATGGAACCTTGAACTTGAAGTCTACTGTGTGTCACGATAGCCAAATGTGTGTGTGCCCTTGGGACAGCAGGACCTGGCTGTGCTGCCCACCACTTTGCTGACGACTCCTGGCACAAGGGGCTGATCTCTCTGCAAAGGGGCCAGGAGCCAGGAGGGCCATGGGTGAGGCCTGGGGTCACACAGCATAGTCGTGCTCCAGGAAACATGTTCCAGAGCCCCTGCTTCCCTTAGATGCCCCCTGAGATCTTGTGAGCATCCCTACAGCTATAAGGCATCTTCAAAAAGCTCATGGAAAATGCGTAATTACAAGCAACTATGCACACATTTTAAATTTATTTGTTCCCCAAATTAACTCCTTTATCTGAAATGCAAAGAGAGAAACTGAGGCATAGAGAAATGTATCTATGGGTTCACTGTCCAAATGCCTGTAACAGCTGAAGCCAGAAGCCCAGATGTCAATTGAGAGGTGCCCACGTGGCTGGCAGGGCTCAGACCCCCTGGCCCATCACCAATGCCTCCCAGGTTGCACATTAGCAGGAAGTTGGATGCAAATATGGGCATTGGGTACCGGACATGGTATCCCATGGGGCATCATAACCCATGTACCAAATTCTCCCACCTTCCAAGGTATTGGTTAGTTCTCTTTCCGCCATAAACTTCTACACCCTGTTGTTCACCGCTTAAGCTGGGGGTGGGCGGATGGCAGCCAGGATCCCAGCAATGTCCCAGCTCTGCTTTTCACCAGGCAAGCTGTTTCCCCCTCCATCTTTCTGGGTCTTAGTTATCCTGTCTACAAAATGAGCACAGGAGTACTTCAAACACCAGAAGAAAACACAATGGGGGTGGGGCAAAGCCAGGCAAACAGACCCCTCCCCTCTGGGCAGGTCCACCAGTCAGATCAAGAAAGTTCCTGGTACAGAGACTTCCCTGCAGCAAACTGAAACCAAAACCAAACACCTCACCCCAGACAGACTCCAGGTGTAAGCATTGCCTAGCCACGTCCTATTCCTAGCCTTTACGAGTTGCACCTCAGGGCTGCAACCCAGCCCCCTCTCCATGAACACCTGCTGCCAAGGACAGCAGGTGACTTGGGTCTGCACTATTAGAACCTTATCCTCACCAAACCTCTGGGCAGCATGGGCACAGCCCCTGTGACAGGGACCCTGCTGGCACAGGATCTGGCTTCACCTCTCCCAGGCTGGGTCTCCTCCCAGGCCCCAGAGGGCCTCAAGCTCAGCAGGGGGCAGTCAGCTCACTGCCCAGTCCCTTCCAGCTCCCACAGGCCCGGTCCCTGCTTGGACAACCTGCCAGGGAAACTGGGCCCCCCTGGGCCCCATGGTGATGTTAGGGCCCACCTTCCCCACACCAGTTGGTCAGGTCTTCTCCTGACCCTGCCTGGAACCTGGCTTGGAATCTGGCCCCACCAGGGATAGGCTGGGCACCCTTGAGCCGGGGCTGGACACTGCTACCACAGCTTCACATTAACACAAGCCAGTTAATTACACCGCATGTTGGGGAGACATTCTTCCAGCACCAGGCAGTGTTGGCCTGCGGCCCAGACCAACGTGGAAAAACTTCAGCCGGCAGAGCCCTCTCCTGCCAGATGGAAATAACGTATAGCTGTGGAGGGGGAGGAGGCAAGGAACAAAAACCAGCCCTGGTGAGGCGGCAGGCAGCGTGTCCTCCCACCCCCAAGCAATTGGCCATGGCTACAGGGGCCGCCAACTCACCGCTCTCATTCTTCTCGATGACGTCCACCACCTCCCCGGCCTGGAGGCTCAGCTCTGAGTTCTCCTGCTTCTTATAGTTGGACACAACCACATACTGTTCCAGGATCATGGGCTCGGCGTTGCTGTCGGCACCTGGCGGGGGCAGAAAGCACGCGGTGAGCCAGCGGCCGGCCATGGCCCCGCGGCCGGGGCGCCCCCTGTCCATTGGCCTCGGGGGAGGCTGCTCGGTCGCCAGTGCTGCTCCGAGGGACGGCCCGAAGCCAGGGCTTGCGGCTCACCGGGCCCCAAGGACAGGCCATATAGCAAGGCCCCACACCGGGGGGACATGGGGAGCCAGGGGACGGGGAAAAGGGAGGGGAGCAGAGACACAGAGATGGAGACAGAGGCCAAGGAGACTTGGGGAAGGGGACCTCTGCCGCGAGGAGGTGCTAGCAGTCACAGCCCCGCATGGGGCAGAGCCTGGGGCCGACGACGTGGGCTCTCCGGATGCCCGGGCCAGCCGGGGCAGGCTGACTGGGCCGTGAGCGAGCCCGTGGGCGGCTCATGAGGGCTGAGGCCAGAGCACAGTAGAGAGGAGGAGGAGGAGGAGGAAAGGCCGGGAGGAGGCCCCTGGGAGGCCGGAGAGCGAGGGCAGCTGTGCACCCGGCGGGCGGGTGGAGGGGAGAGCAGAGCGGGAGAGCAAGCTCCCGCAGCCCGGCCCGGCAAGCAGTCCGAGGGTTTGAGGCCGCCAATCGCAGGGGTTTGCTCGCAACCCTTAAATAGAAACACATGAGACCCGTCGAATGGGGAGCCAGGGGTGGAGGCAGCCCAGGGGGGAGGGCCCAGACTGTTTACTTGAAATCCAAGAAGAACGTCCTAGCCCGGCCCACCCCCTGCCGACTGTTCCTCAAGTTCGGCTCTGTCCCTGCCCCCTGCACCCCTCCCTGGCCCCCTCGGGTCGGCAGCACTCTAAGGTACTGCCTTCCCCGGCCCCCTGGGAAGGACATGCTTGAGGGATGGGTGTCAGGCTGGCTTGATCAGCCCTGTTTCCACAGGGTTTGGGTGGGCTTGGCGGCTGCCGGCAATCACACAAACTCCAGTGGCTCCCAGCTGCTTCGGCCCACCTCAAGGGAGCTTAGGGGAGCCCAAGGAGTCCAAAATAGGGGTGCAGCAGGAACAGGACAGGCGGCCCCAGGCTCCCAGAGCTAGCACGATGTTGGAAAGTGGTTAGTCAGGGTGGCCAGCTCAGCTTCCTTGCTGAGTGGTGCTGGGCATGGCTGAACACGCTTCCCTGGTCGTCAACTGCTGCCATCATTAAGGGTGAAGGAGAAGTTACTCAAAACATTATAAACCCTGCTAGGAGCTAAACAGGTTCCACAAGCCACAGACCCTGGAGTCACCTCCTTAGGAAGGCCTCTCAGACCACCCCAACTGCTTATGCACTTTTTCCTTTTTCTAGTGCACTTTGTGAGCTAGCTAGCTAGCTGAATGTCAATCACCACAAAGGCGGGGGGTGGGGGGGGCGCAACACCACTAGTCAGGACTTAGGAATGGCTGAGGGTCTCCAAGCTTCCACGTGGTCCCTTGAGGGCCTTGACCCGCAGCCACATCCCCTATATGCTTGATTCTGATTCAAGTACTGGGAACATTTACGGCCCCATTTCATCCTCACTATTCCCCTCTCAAGCCATTTCACGGACTAATCAATGGGAACACATCCAGTGTCTTCTAAGCCCGTCTTTTTCCATGAGAGAGCAGCTGCATCTAATGGCTGCTCCATGCATCCTGTTCTTCCAGCACAATTACCCTCACCTGGTAGCTCAGAATCACTGACACCTGTCACAGTACTTATTGCAGCCATGAGTGAGAGATACGCTCAGATGTGTAGGTTCCTTCACTCCAGGGCAGGGGGTCTCAGTCACAGAAAAACCACCTGTTGAGGGGCTCTCCTTGGAGGGGAAAGAAACACTGCCCTGGGCTTCCTTCTCTGAGAGGTTGGCGCTGAAGCCCCGGCTTGGCCTTCTGGAGACTTGGAAGGGACCTGGTTCCAGCTGAGCTGCACCCCAAAGGTATGCCCAAGCACAGCCCCATTAGCTCCTCCACTGCAGGGTACCTAGGCCAGCTCTGCTCTGCACACAGGTGTAGCCAGCCCCACAAACAGCGGCAGTACTGAGTGCTGGGCTCACTGGCTACCTCCCACAGTGGCCCAGGGGACCTCAGGACCTGCCCTGGGGGCAGTGTGCTTGAAGTGCCTGTGGGTGGGTGCTAGCCCCTGCCCTGTAGGCGTGAGCTCTGAGGGCTCCCTGCCTCCTTCCCACCTTGCAAGCTTAGAGAGGAAAACTTGAGAGGAGTCACACAGCAGGTGGCAGAGCATCTAGGTTACCCAGATCATGGCAGCGAGCCTGCCTCTTCTAATCAGGGTCCAAGTTATGCCAGGCAGCAGACCGTGTCAGCTTGTGCCATCCTCACAGCAGCTACTTACAACAGAGCCTGCTCCAGCCCCAATTTATACAAAGTGAGCAAGCTGGGACTCGAAAAAGTAAGCAATTTCCTTAAGGCTGGGAAGGAGGCCAAATCCACCTGGACAACTCTGCCTGGAATCTTGACCTTAAATCTTACAAGGAACAGCAGGCCTTTGGTGCACCCTATCCTCACATTCCTAGCACACAACTGATGCTTAATAAAGGCTGCCGTGTGGACTTCCAGTTGCCTTTTGCTACCCTCACTGCCCAGACCCACAGTCTGCCTGCCTGCAGGACTCTAGGGAACTGCAGAGAGGCACACAGGGAGCTGTTGGGTTTACTGAGTTGATGTGGGCAAACTGGCAGGGCCTCATTGCTGGAAGATGGGGGGCAGTTGGATGCCTAGGCTCACAGATAGAAGAGGCAGGTGGAAAAAGTGAGGGTGAACAAGAGCTCTGCCCTGGGGGACAGGAGATGCAAGCAAGGAGATGGGAAGGGAAGGCAGTCCTGGGGCGTGGTGAGACTTTGGCTCATGACGGGCCAAGTCAAGAAAATCTGAGGCAGGATTTCCAAGAGAGGCCTCCTTGGAAAATTGGCATGAGCTCTCAGAAAACTGCCACTGGGAGAGATAGGTAGAAAAGCAGAGGAAGCGGCTTCTGGGCTTCACAGACAGCACGAAGGGGCAGACACACAGATTAGCGAGCTCCTAGGGTGCTGGCTGCCATGTGGGCAGTAGCTGGGAGCGGCACCTGGGGGAGAAACCCTGGCAGCTGGCGGGAGGTGATGTCATCCTGCAGAGAGGCTGCTCCTTCAGGGGATCCCCTCCTAGAACAGTCCTGCAAAAACTGGGGACAGGACGGATCTGCCCAAGGGTGGGGGTGGGACGGGCTCAGGTCCTGGCAGGAACCCAGAGGGAGAGTGGAGTGTCTCCCAAGTGAACACAGGACTTTGCATGAGCCTTGTGCTTCCTGACATGGCTTCTGCTGCACCTGCTGAGGCCCCACGGGGGTCACCTGCATTTCTCCACCAACCTCAGCCCGATCCTCTGGCCTGTGTGAGCTCCCATGTGCCCTACTACCTGCCCACATCCCACCTCCACTGGTTCCACACCAACAGTAAGGATGCCCAGCCACCTACTATGGGACAAGGGCACTGTTCCATGCAGTCTCTTACTTTCCAAGTTTCTGCTTTAGCTGCTGTCCCTTGCCAGGAATGCCTTCTCCTTTTCTCTCTACCAGTGGCACTCCTACCAAGCCCAAGTTTGCGGGGACCTCCAGGAGCATCTCCCCGCTACCCCAAGCCAGCCAGTGGGCGACTATCTCTAGGACAACAACCCTGAGCTAGTGCACATGACACAACCATGGCCACGATCACAACCTGAGACTCTAATCATCAGAGGTCGAGCCTTAGAACCTAGCTTTGCTTTGGCTAGCTCAGGACACTGGCTTTCTCTGGGCTGTAGCTTCCTTATCTGCAAGAGGTGGTAGTGACAGATCCTGCAGGGGTCTTCCCTGCTGGGGAGGATAGTCCTATATAAGCTGTAGGAGTTGTTTACAGAATAACAGAGGAAACAGAGTGCTGGAGAGCTTTTGTCCCTCAGCTGCCTGAGAGCCCGCAGGCTCAGGGCCAGGGCAGCCAGGAGGAAGGAGGGTGGAGAAGGGAGGCTGTGGCTCTGTGCAGTGCCCCTCCCAGACCCCATCTCCAGGCAGGCAGTGGACTGGCCAGCTGGAGAGAGAGCCAGCTCAGCATCCAGAGGCCATGCTGGGGCGGATGGAGGCCAAGCCATGCAGCCAGCAGAGCCTTATCTACAAGGATCTAGCTCCACCCCAGCCCCTCACCTCGGAGTTTTTGGTCTCACACAACACACCCACATTCTAGATGGGGAGACCAAAGCCCAGCAAAACCGGGCCGCTTGCCTGAGACCCCTGACCGGCTGAGATCCCTCTGCTCCCCTGCTGGCCACAGACGGGTCCATCGCAAGATGCTGAGCTGCAGAGGTGGCCTCCCCCAGCCCTGGGCATGCCACCAAGGTCCCCTACTCCCTCCCGCTGGCTCTTCCCAGGCCACTGGGGCCTGCTAGCCTCTCAGCCATACGTGTGGTGAATAGAATGCATCACTGTGGGCCAAGTGGGCTCTGCTTACTGGCTCAAGGAGAGGGGAAGCAGGGAGCAGAGCCCAGAGATTAGCTCAGGCCCAGGCCCTCAGCACTGAGAGCACCAGAAGGGTGCTGCTGGCAAGGTGGAGGGGCCTGCCTTCCCACCCACTCCCAGCCCCTGCCTTATCCAAACCTGGCTGCCTCCCATTTCCCTGGGTCTCAAGCCCCTGAAAGTGGGGCCAGGACCCTCCCCCAGCCTGCAGCTCTGCACCTGGAGGGTGGGCATGGGGGTGGGTAGCACTTTGAGAAATGGTGAAACACCCTAAAAGACCCTTGGAAAAACCCCACTCCCTGGGCCTGGAGCAGTGGCCTAGCAGCTAAAGCTCTTGCCTTGAATGTGCCAGGATCCCATATGGGCGCCAGTTCCCATCCAGCTCCCTGCTTGTGGCCTGGGAAAGCAGTCGAGGATGGCCCAAAGCCTTGGGACCCTGCACCAGTATGGGAGACCGGGAGGAAGTTCCTGGCTTCGGATAGTCGCAGCACTGGCTGTTGTGCTCACTTGGGGAATGAATCATTGGAAGGAAGATCTTCCTCTCTGTCTCTCCTCCTCCCTATATATCTGACTTCGCAATAAAAATAAATAAATCTAAAACAAACAAACAAACAAACAAACCCATTCCCTGACCCTCCACAGTCAAGAATCCTGTTTGCTGCGGAGGCCTACCATTGTCCAATAAAACCAAAGGCCAAAGGCAAATTCTCAATCTCCAGCCCTGCTCTACCGGGACGCAGACCAAGGCCAGAGTCCCTGTGGGTCATCTCAGCCAGGCAGGGGGCCAGAGAAAAGCAGTCCGGCACTCTGGATGATTGGGGCATGGGTGCTGAGACCCAGGCTTGGGGGCAGCGCCAGGGATGGCTGGGAGCCAGGCTCAGGCTCCTTTGCTCTTGGTCTCAGTTAAATGCCTGAAAGTTGGGACTGGGCATTACTGGCTGCCCCTCCTCACCTGATCAGGCAAATGAACAGTGCTGAACAATCGTGGGCACCCACCACTGGGCAGGTGTGCATCTCAGACCCTACAGGAGGCTGCCCAGCCTTGACTCAAACCCCCATGGCTGTTACACAGTTCCCTGGGAGGATGGCACCACGGGCTAGTCTGGGTGGCCCTGGAAGGCCAACGACACAGCTGTAGAGGACGCCCACTTGCTGTGAAGGTGAAGGCTGGCCCGTGGTACAGGGAGGCGTGAAGATGGAATGCAGCCTGCAGGTACCCGCGCTCACGTGCTGGCTACACCAGTTACACACATGCACTCACATGCAATGCCAGCCCGTACCTGTTGTGTCCTTCTTGGGAGACTCTGCCCAGCTGGACAGCCACACTTCTGAGTCCCCCAGAGAGCAAGCGGCGACGGGAAGGAGAAGCAGAGCAGGAGAGAGAGAGAACCGTTAGGCAGGCAGGAGGTCCGAGACCAGTGGTTGCAGGGCCCGCGGGCTTGGCCGCCAACGCGGAAGGCGGGGGAGGGGATGGGAGTGATTTCCTGGCTCTGGGCTGGCTGTTGGGCGTGGGCCCGTGTGATTACAGAGGCTGGGACAGGGATAATGAAGTGTCTGGTGAAACACTGGAATCCTCTAGAGCACATAGGATCCTACACAACCCCTCCCTGGAAGGGGGGCCCACGGGTTACTCTGGCTTTAGAGCAGGAGGCCCGGCCCTTCCCCGCTGGCCACGTAGGTGACTGGTCCCACTGGGTCAGGTGGCTTCTCCTAACAGTTTGGCAGCCTCAACAATCTGGATCGAAGCTTCAGTGCCAGGGTTAGAGCAGCAGAGGACACTCCCTGAGTCTGGGGATACCACATCCAAGGGACCCTAAGGCCCCACCTTGCCATCATCCTACCCATGAGGCAGACAGACCCTAGCAGGAGACACTTCTCCCTCCCAATCTTGACCTGGAAGGACAGGGACCCTGAGGGCTGAAGAGGAAATGAGATCTCCATTCTAGACTCTGATAGTAGAGCGCAAGCTGGCCCTCAGTCTTTCCATGGGTGAAATGGGGCTAAGAGGGAGGAACAAGAATCAAAAGCGCCATGCCAGAGCGCAGGATTAGGAGATGTGTCCCTGTCTGATCCTGCCTGAAACATCAGGGAGGGGTAGGTGTTTGGCACTGTGGTCAAGTCACTACTTGGGATGCCCACTTCCTGTACTAGTGCTGGTTTTGCTTCCGATTCCAGCTTCCTGCTAGTGTAGACCTTGGGACATGGCAGGCAATGGCTCTAGGACTTTGGGTCCCGGCATCCACGGGGGAGGCCAGGACTGAGGGTCAGGCTCCTGGCTCCTGGCTCCTGGCCTGCATCAGCAGATTAAAAGTTAGTCTCTCTCCCTTTTGAATAAATAAGAATACAATATAGGAGGGTTACCAAACCTTCACAGGGTGGGTGTGCATTCCTGGCCCTGCTCAGCAGCAGAGGAACCTTCCAGTAACAATCCAAGTTACATGGCTCCCTTGGGTGCCCTGAGGACACTCTTTCTTTCCTTCTCTTCCCTTTTTTTTTTCTTTTTTAGGATTTATTTATTTGAATGGCAGAGTTACAGAAACGAGACAGAGAGGTCTTCTATCTGCTGGTCTACTCCCTAAACGGACCCAAAAGGCCAGGTCAGGAGCCCAGAACTCCAACGAGGTCTCCCATTATGGGGTTGCAGGGGTACAAGCTCATCTTTTCATCTTTCCCAACTCATTAGCAGGGAGCTCACGGGGGATGCTAGTATCACAGGTGGCGTCTTCATTCACTCTGCCACCACGCCAGCCCTGGCCAGTGTTTTCTTGGATGGGCTGACCAGCACTTCCAAAGCAGCAGACATCAGCTGCAGCAGGGACAATGGCAAGGCGAGGCTGAGAGGCACACCTTTGCTCATCACCCTATGCTGGTCAGGAGGCTCCCAGCACCGTCACAGACATGCACTGTGCACACCCTGAGCTGAGCACTCATTTCTTTTTCATGCCTGACTTGCTATGACGGGTGCTACCATTGTCTTCATTCTGCAGACAAAAAAACTGAATCAGAGCAGGTGAGAAGCTTGCCCAAGGACACAAGGATAGGGCGATGCCCATCTCTTGCAGAATACAGACCTCAAAGCCATCAGAGCTTGCTGCCACTCTCTCTTCCAGGACTCATGTTCTAGGACTCAGGCTGCCTGAGTTCAAACCCAGACCCTCCTGTTTGAGGAAGTGGCCTCTCTGAGTCCATGTGTGAAACTGTGGACGTTGAGGATAAAGTGCACATGCTCCCCTTCTGACGGCTGTGTAGCTTCGTGAAGTGTCCACAGCGCAAGGTCACGGTCAGTGCTCGGTAAAGGGTCAGCCACCGTTGGCGACATCTCCCATGAGAGTGATCAGCACAAGCCTGGCCCCTGGTACGGTCAGCACTGGGGCCACCAGGAGAAGCTGGCTCCTGAGACTGCCAGGACAAAAAGCACGTGGTGTCCCATGCTAGACTCACAAGGATTGGCTGGCGCCGGGTCACAGTGACATCCCCAGCCACCACCAGTCGCCACTGGATGCTGTAATGGTGGGGGATGGAGAGAGGAGGGAGGGGGAAGGGAGGGTTCCTGGAGACCTCATCAGGCACACAGGGCCAGCTTGCAAGACCTGGTGGGGCTGGGAACAGACCCATGTCCACAACTTTCAGCTGCTGTTTCCGGCCAAAGAGGTCTGAAGGCAGAATGGGGGTGGGGGTGGACTTGGCTGCCCGGTGCCCAGCCCTTGCTGAGGCTCCACCCTTTTACTATTGTGTCTCTGATGTGGCCAAAGTGGGCTGCTCCTGAGTCAGACCCAGCCATACACCTGCACATGCCTAGTGCCAGGCTCACTCTAAGCCCTAGGCAGGCCCAGCTCAGAGGTCAGCCATGTCTCGCTCCATCTCAGCTTCCCTGACCTCAGTGCACGCCATCTGCTTGGCAGAGAGAAAATGGGAAATGTGATGCTTCAGCAGTGAGCCAGGGGAACGCATGTTGTTGGAGGCCCCAGGAAGATCTGTTGTGCTAGAATAGGGACCTGCACAGACCCAGGGAGCCAAGAGCCCAGGCCTTGGGGGTTGTATGGCCTGTGAAGATACTGAGTGGCTCAAAACAGCTTTACTGTCAAAATCACATGGTGATGGTAGGCTGGACTTGACCCAGGGGCAGTCACTCCCAGCCACCCGTTCCCTCCACCCCTCCCCCAATCCTAAGGAGGCCTTCTCTTCCCTCTCCTCAAAGGAAAATGGGAAGTGGACCAGAAAACAAAGCCCTTTAAAAAAAAGTCTTTTAAAGTGATTTATTTCCCAGTCCTCTGGGTCTGCAGAATTAGTCCAGTTCTGCTGCTCTTACCCTGAATCCTCCCCGCTTGGAGTTGCTTTCTCTCCAGCCCACCCTAGCAGTCTCCCTCCTGGAGAAAGGGGTGGGGGAAAGACCCGCTGGCCTCATTACAGTGAATGAACGGGGGGAGGGGGGTCCTGGCTCACAGACCCCTGTCCCAGAGCCAGGAGAGATAAGGCTGCTGACTCAGGGCAGGGAAAACAGAAATGAAGGGACAGAGAGCAGGGTGAAGGAACAAGACACAGGCATGGCCAAATGACACAAACCAATTGCTCCTGGCCCTTCCCACTGTCTTTACCTCCCTCCCTCCTCTCTGCTGGCTCCCGCCTTGGAACCAACAGAACATGGCCTGCTAGGAAGGGCAGATCCCAAGCCTGGGAATCTGTGAGCTGGTCTTACAGGTCATTAACTGTGTGGCCTTGGGCAAGTGGCTTCCCTGCTCTGGGCCCCCATGGCCATATTAGGGAAAGTCAAGCCCTCAGGCCTCTTCATTGCTAAAGTAGTTGCTGGATGCTCCAGACTCCCCCAGCAGAGGCCTGGCAATTTCCACTACACAAATGCACTGCAGCTGAAGTCATCAGTCTTCCTAGAGAAACAGACACTTTCCAGGGAAGACCATGTGCGTGCAGGCTCAGCGCAGGAAACCCGCATCAAAAAAAAAAAGGCAGAGAATCAGCCCAGATAGGAGGATCTGGAACAAGAATGAAAGAATCTTTGGGGCCTGGTGTGATAGCATCATGGCTGAGGTCCTTGCCTTGAACGCGCCGGGATCCCATATGGGCGCCGGTTCTAATCCCAGCAGCTCCACTTCCCATCCAGCTCCCTGCTTGTGGCCTGGGAAAGCAGTCGAGGATGGCCCAATGCCTTGGGACCCTGCACCAGTATGGGAGACTGGAGAAGGTTCCTGGCTCCTGGCTTCAGATCAATGCAGCACCGGCTGTTGTGGTCACTGGGGAATGAATCATCAGACGGAAGATCTTCCTCTCTGTCTCTCCTCCTCTCTGTACATCTGCCTTTCCAATAAAATAAATAAATTAAAAAGAAAGAACCTTTGGTTCTTGTGTGCACACTCGGCCACTTTAGCAAATCCCAGAGCCTTTCCCCTCTTTTTGCAAATAGGATTAAAAAATTTTACCCTGGGATCAGTGCTGTGACTCAGAAGGGTTATCCTCCACCCTGTGATACCAGTATCCCACATGGGTGCCAGTCTGTGGCCCAGCTGCTCCACTTCCCATCCAGCTCTCTGCCTGTGGCCTAGGAAAGCAGTAAAGGAAGGCCCAAGGCCTTGGGACCCTGCTCCAACGTGAGAGACCCAGAAGAAGCTCCTGGCTCCTGGCTTCAGATCAACTCAGCTCTAACTATTGTGGCCACTTGGGGAGTGAACCAACAGATAGAAGATCTTACTCTCTCCCTTTCTGTTAACCTACCTTTCCAATAAAAATAAGTAAGTCTTAAAAAACAAAACAAAAACAAAACTACCTTGTTCTCCACAGAGGCATGCTCAGACTGAACGGCCCAATGCCTGGGAGAGGTTGTGGGTACGTGGACTCTGGTGGTGAAAGCAGTGACATCCCAGGAGATGAGGATTCTACCCTCAGTCACCTCAGCCATTCTTCCCAGCTTACAAATACTGCAGGAATCCAAGGGGTAGAGGTTGGGTAGAAAGCAGGCGCCTCAGGTTATAGCCAAATACAGAAACCCAAGGACACTCAAAACAACCAAGTGATGATTGGAAATCCTAGAAAAATGATGCAGGAGCTCTCAGGGCACCTGGAAAAGCAGCGAAATCTGGCCCAAGTGCTTGGGTCCCTGCCATCCTTGTGGGACACCTGGATAAAGTGTCAGGCCCCTGGCTTTGGCCTGGCCCAGCCCCGGCCATTGCAGTAATTTGGAGGAATGACCCAGCAGATGAAAGATCTCTCTCTGCCTTTCAAATAAATAAAATAAATTCTTCAAAAAATCTGAGTAGCTCTTCGGCTTCCTGAGGTTTGCAACAAGGCCTCTTTTCATCTCGAGTAACTCCAGCGCAGTAAGCAGCGGGCTCCATTTCCCCACACCGAGTCTCCAATTATTGTTTCCAGGAATGCTTCCCTGGTGTGTACAGTGAGTCCCACCCATCCAAACTAATAAATCCAGAGTGGGCTGCGGGCCCAGGTGGGAGAGTTGGCAATGAGCGTAGCCAGCAGCATAAGTTCCATGGTGAAGAAAAGCTATCCAGAAACCCCGGGCCTGGGACAGGGTCACACAGCCTTAGCTTCTGTGGTCTCTGCCCAGGCAGCCAGGCTCCAACAAGGGCTCCAACACAGTGAGCACCTCCTGGCCCCCCTTGCCCTCTCACCCGGAGAGGTCCTCCTGGCCTTAGGAATCCTATTGTTTGAGCCGGCTGTGAAATAGCTGGTCTCCATTCTCCTTTGCTGCAACCAGATCCCATGAGAGCTGCACACTCTCGTCACAGGCACTGTGATTGTCAGGGCACTTGGGGCAGGACGTGTGTGAGCCTCTCTCCCAGGAGCAGGGGCACTCACTCCCTCCCTCTGTTCTCTCTCTCTCTCCTCCACACACACTTCTGTGTCCCCTCCAGCTCACTGCCCTGACAGTTGCTCAACACTGACCTTCCAGTCTCATAGACCACCTGGGCTCAGGTCTTTGGTTAAAGCAACAGAAAATGAACCAAAACATCCAGCCTCATGGGCATAATCACCTGGTCAGGTCCTGCTGAGGCAAACGCAGGCGGGACATGAAAAGCCAATAAGCCTACAGCGGACTAATGTTAAGCTGATAATCGTATACGGCCTGTGAATGATGCTATAAATATCCAAATGGTCCTTGGCAGAACAAGGTTCCCCACCCCTGGCTATGGTGAGCAGCAGTAGCTCGCTCATCATGAGTACTTAAGGCCCGGGTATGGGAGATGTTGCTGCTACTACAGCAGCAGAGATCCTAGGTTGGTAGGCCCTACCTCCTACGTTTGCAGCATCCAAGGCAGGGCTGGCCTTCATGAAGCGGGACTCAAGCAGTCACCTGGATCCCATGATTGCAAAGACCTTGTGGTTGCCCTATTGCTTGCCTGTGGGTCATTCATAGCTCAGGAGCACGAGGCCCTGTGTTTTCATTTTGCAATGGGCCCTGCACATTATGCACCTGCTTATGCATGAGGACTGAAGGTTCTGGACCACAGACTTCTGAGCTCAATAAACAGACTCATGGAGGAATTCCACAGGGCAGTTTTATTGGTGGGCATCTTCTTAAATGCCGAAGGCAAACCTATAAAGGGAAAGGCAGGCTGTTGCCTCTGTGCCCCTTTCCCTTTGATCCAGCTCCTGTTTCTTGGTGGGATCTATAGGCTAAGCCAGAGGCGGAGTCGGGACCAGCAAGGGGCACATTCTTGTCCAAGAGCATGCAGAACAGGACTGGCAGGGCTGGGAGAGAATCGTACCCAAGCCTGTTTACTGAATGCTCCTGTGAGCTGGCTGCTCAACACGCTGAGTATTCTCTTTCATAGTCCCTATTTCCTGGGCTCAGGGACACTGAGGGCCCTTTCCAAGGTCCCATAGCAAGGAAGTGACCGTGTTAGACTGCAGCCCAGGCAGGAGCTGGGAATGACAGGATCCTCAGGTGGGAACTGGCCTGTGCATCTCCGCTGTAGTTGCAACCACAGTCCTACTCGGTAACAAAGGACTGGTTTTTCTGGGCAGTGCAGCTTCTCCCACAACTCAGGGAAGTGGGAGGCTGGGCCATGTGGGGGTGGCCCCACCCGGGGCAGGAATGCACCCCCCCACCTTGTGAGGTCAGGGCACAGTCAGTTCCCCTGCCCAGGTGGGGAATGGGGTGCGGTGGAGCTGGGCCTTGAGCCATTCCACAGCCCCTGAAGGCCTAAGTCTGAGGGTGCCTGTCTGGGCTAAGCCTGGAACTGGAAGGGTCTGCCTGGCCCTAGTGAGTGTCTGGGGGAGGCCAAGGGTACATCTGCCACCCTCCCCTCACCCTGCTGAGAAGAGCGCAGAAGCTTCTCTGGGGAGACAGGTGCAGCCAGAGGCGCTGTGGGCAGACAAGGGCGCCTGGTGTGTGTGGGGCGGAAGAGGCCGGCAGGTTCTGAGCCTTTGCTCCCAGCAGCTGCTGCCGGACCCCGCAGCAGCCCCCTGGGTGGTGGCCACCCCCTCATTTCTCAGATTCTCATCTCTCCCCAGGCCACCGGAACCCTTTGTGACCCCGGGTGGTCTGCCTTGGTGGTCCTCCTCCACTTACTGGGATCCCTCTGATCCAAGGCCCTACCCTCTAACTCCACACCCTAGTCCTGGAAGCCCCAGCCAGGGAAGCAGCCCGAGGTCAGCAGTTGTTGGGCTCCAGCCCCCTAGGACTGAACCGTGACCCCCCCGACTGATGAGTGATGGAGAAAAGACGGTAGCCTGGGACAGACACTCCCACGGAGGGACGAGCAATGGACGGGTCTGTTTCCTAGTCTGGACCATGGTCCTCCTGAATCACTGTGCCTGAATCACTCAGCAGCTGTCTACTAAGCCTTGCTCATGTGCAGGAGTGGGGCCCCCAGGCATCCAACTCCCCAAAGCATGAGAGGCAGGGCACCTCTCTCACCGCAGCACCTGCCAACTCTGCATTTGGACTGACCTGATCAGAGGAATACTTGGGAAGGGGGGGAAAAAGCTCCTGTATTTGTACTGAACAAATGTACAGATCTTTTTTCTTTGTCATCACTCCCCAAAGCATTTTTGCCATGCCATATACCACAAGAGACTGAGATGCCAGATGGCACACAGGGGCTGTGCCCAGGTTGTACCTATGCACTCCCTATGTGCTATCTGCAAACAGGACCTGGGAAGGGGGCAGGTGGCATGACAGTGCATCCACAGACACCTTCCCAGTCCTCCTGTCTGCTCTGGGGGTCCTGCAGATCACAGGCTTGAGCCTGCTGCTCATGGAGGCTGAGAACACCCATGCTTCCATTTGCCTGTCTCTCTCCAGGTGCCCCAGGCAAGATCTTCACACGTTCTGTTTCAACCATCTCCAGTTAAGACTGGGACATAGCAGGTGCTTATGTCTCTCCCATCTGACTTGATATTCCTGCAGGCCCCTAACCCTACTAGCACTCCCACCATACCCCAAACACAGAAGGTTTCCAATTAGCTAGCATAGAGAAAGACGAAGGCTGGCACGCTTGTTGTTGTCAGTGTAACGGGTTTTATGGGTACCAGTTCTCCCTCTAGTCCAGGCTTTGCTTCCTGAGCCATACACAGGCCTTCACAGGCCAGGAAAGGCCCTGAGCCTTGGGTATGCAGGGACAGTGGCTCCTTGGCAGACCCCCAAGGCTGTGAGAACAGCCCTGAATGGCTACTAGCTCTCCACATCTGCTTCAGTGCCCCTCTAACTAATATGACCTCAGAAAAGATGGATGTTGCAGGAAATGGGAGCCTAAACGGGAGCAAGTTGCTTATCTCTGGGGTAGGGGTGGGAGTGGGACAGGCTCAGTGCAGCCAGGGCTTGCTGCGAGCCGGGTCTCTCTCCCCCCCTGCCCTGCCTGGGTCTGCTCTAATCCCCTCAGTTCTCAGATGCCACGTAAACAGAGCCGTGGTGTGCACATGCGCACACTTGATCACACACACACACACACACACACACGCTGCTTGGGAAATCCCCACATCTGGCTCTCACGTGACTCAGCTATGCTACAGCTGAGAGGCCCGGGGGCACAGGACAGGGTCAGGCGTGTGTGGATTCCCCAGGGAGGGCAGAGTGAGTCCAGAGTTCTGGAGAGCGCAGAGCTACGACCCTGGACAATCTGGGATAGGGACCCGGGGCTTGGAATGCAGGCAGCTCTGATCCCCTACCCATGACCAGCCTGGCAAGGTGGGGCCACCTCTCTGCATCCACCTAAGAGTTGAAAGGTCCCTCTTTTTACCCTGCCTGTCCCAGCTGATCAGCACCCACCTTTCACTGTTGAGGATGTGTCTCCTGGGAGATGGCACCCTAACAAGACATGGCATGTAGAGGCAGCTAGGGCGGTACCTGGCAGTTCTCCTCTGCCCGGCTGATGCACTGGCAACCCCCCAGTCAGGGGGAGCGTTGGGTGCTGCCAGAGACACTGTGTGGCCAAGCAGGGTGTCTGGGTGCCAGTCTCGGCTCCACTCCTGCTCCCAGTGCCCTGCTGATGGGCCCCTTGGGGAGGCAGCAGGGATGTCTTTTGTACTTGGGCCTCTGACACCTGTGTGAGACCCAGCTGTGAGTTTCCACTTCACCCAGCCCTGACGGGAGCAGGCATCTGGGGAGTGAACCAGCCGACCGCAAGATTTCTGCCTGTCTCTCCCTCTGGCTTTCGAATGAAGTAAGAACAATTCACTTCACTAAGTAACCTATATTCTAAACAAAACAATCCAAACCCGGCAGCCCTCAGGAGCCCATGTGGGCTCTGACTCTGACCATAAGCAGCTCCCAGGCCCAGGAGGCCTCCTGCACAGCCAGGCATGGAGCAGAAGCCTCCTGACTCAGCTCCAACACTAACCAATGCCATCTCTTTACCAGCTCTCCAGGGGCACACATGACCACAAGGTCCAGGAGGCATCACAGTGAGGTGGAAAAAAGCACCATTTTTTTCCTGTAAGCATCTAAGTTTTACTGCAATATCGGAAAAAAAGTTTTTTTTTCCCCTCACACTTAAAAACCAACTCAATCTACAAACATCACTTGCCAACAGAATTACGCATGCCATCTTTCCTTTTCTCAACAAAGCAACTTTTAGATCAGAAAAAGGTGCTAGAGCCATCAGCAATGCACATCTTCTCCCCCCAACCCCATCTCTGTTTTTCCACTGGCTTTGTCACTCCTGGAAACGTGGCTGCTGGTGTCATGTGGCTCCAGACCAGAGAAATGGAGCCAGGAACGAGTTACTTTCTGGCTAAGGGCCGCCGGGGGGAAGCCTTTCTCTGCTGGACCACAATTCAGGCATTTCCTCCCTCACGGGGGAACAAAACCTTGTAAGCAAGGACTGGCTGATGGAATACCAGGGTCCAGCCACTGCCTCCCTATGAGGCCACCCGATGAGGCTGGGCTGTGGTCTCAGGCACCAGAGGTTTACAACCTTCTGTCCTGACAGATGCTCCCCTCCCCTGCCCACTTCAAGGGTCCAGGCTGACCAGGCAGCAAGGCTGAGCTGCCTGGAGCCGCTCGGGGCCAGGGCATAGACAGGCCTGATGCGTGTGAGCAGCCTCACTTTCTCCATGGCATCACTGCCACGTGCGCTGGCTGCGGAGCTGTCAAGCTTATCTGCCTCTGTTCTGTGCCAGTGAGAGGGCTTTGAACTCCAGGGGTGACTTGAGGCTGAACATGCAAAGAGAGTACTTTTGCAAAACGTCAGCCTGGGCGGGATGGGCCGGAAGCCCATGAGCCAGCATGAGACACGCTTGCTCTTGAGCTGGGCCCCGGGAGGGCAGCAGGCAGACCTGGGGTCTGGGTGGCGTTCTAAACAAGAATGGTTTGGGTGAATAAGGATGCTTGGCCAGTGCTTTACAACACCCCACTCCTGCACACTTGGAAGTTTCCTCCACAGGTGCTGCTCCTGACCGACACCTCCCTTCCCTTAAACGTTGCAAGCCCATTGCAGCCCCAGGTGCATGTCTGCATCCTTTTCATCCAGCAGCACCCAGCTCCAGCCTCTCCCTTCCAGGCTGGACTCCTCTGTCCTACATGTGCGTGGCCCTTGCCCCTGTGAGAGGATGTCACGTCTTGATTGATGTTGGGGGTCCCTGCCTTCTCAGCTGAACTGTGCTCTCTTTGGATGGGGCTGGAGCCAGCATGGGCTGCCACGGGACCCTCGCAAAGGCCTACACTGTGGTGGGGAGGAAGGCTGCCCTGGCTTGCAGCTCTGGTATGCTGTCACTCAGTTCTGAGCCCTGTGGGCAGCAGGGGGAATCTGTTCAGGGGATGGAGGAGTATGAGGCCCTGGAGGCCTCAGACACCTATTTCCTTTGTCCTGTCATGGCTCCGGCTCACCTCTGCCAGCCCTCACTATGGGCAAGTCTTTCTACATCACTTCATTGATAGAAGGAAGTGGGTAGATTGGCTTTTCAGAGCAGCCAGTACTTACGGGTGGATCTTTAAGCAAATCTCATTTATTGGAAGGCAATTGAAGGGGCCAGCATTGTGACGCAGTGGGCCTCAGACTGCAACACCAACACCCCATGTGGGTGCTGGTTAGTGTTCCAAGGGCTTTACTTCTCTGCTATGGCCTGGGAAAGCAGCGGAGGATGGTCCAGGAGCTTGGACTCCTGCCCTCTACAGGAGAGACCTAGAGGAAGCACCCATTCCAGTTTGGCCCAGCCCTGGCCACTGCGCCCCTCTGGGGAGTGAAGCAGTGGATGGAAGATTGATGTCTCTCTCAACTCTGATACACAAGTAAAATAAAACTAAAATGAATGAATCAATGAATGAACAAATGCCAAACTCATAAAACATGATATGAGGGCATTAGTCATACCCTGTAAAGAGACCTCTCACCCATTCAGACCCTGTGATCAATGGCTCTTTCTGGAAACTTCAGGAGGGCTCCTTGGCAGAGGGCCTCAGTACCTCAGTCCTGGTTACTGACCCATCCCTGTGGCCATGGCTCACTTTGGGTTGGAGGACTAGACTCATGTCCAGCGGCTGGCTGACCTTATCTGCTGAAATGGGCACGAGGCTGCCTGCCCAGGCTGTGAGGCTTACAGGCAGGCAGTGACCAGTGGTACCGACTCAGACTCCCTTGACTGGTTGGAGCAGGACAAAAGCTAGAGTCAACACCTGCCCAGCTGCCACCTTTCACAGCAGGACTCGGCTGACCCATAGCATCTGTCCAGCTGGGCATGGAGTAACTAGGGTCATCACTTCACAAGCCTTTACCCAAGCTTCAAACAGCCTGGCCAAACCATATCAACTGCCCTCTCTTATAGAGGAAGAAGGGAGGCACGGAGAACTCACAAGACTATAGTGCAGGGGCATGGAATGAGGCCTCATGGCTCTGAGGGAGTCAGCATCTTGGCCCGAGAGAGAGCGGCTCAGCCATGTGCTGGAGCCCGGCACCAACAGGCCCGATTGCGACTTTAGACCGCTTCTCCTCTCCTTTCAGAATCCATCAATCCTTACACAACAGCAAAGCTAACCCGTGGCCGAGCTGGGGCCCAGACCCTGCCTGTTGGATGCCAAAACTCCAGCTTTCCGCCCCAAGCTCTGAGCACCACCGCCTCCCTCCCGCTGAGGAAAGGGCAGTAACGTGGATCGCATTAGCTCAGGCCAATAACGCAGTTTTACGGTCATGGAGATGGAAAAAGAAATCAACAGGATTTCACCAGGATGTCAACACTTGCCTAAGAGAACAAACTTACAGCAATGCTCTTGAGCAACCTCATTTGCATTTAAACGAGCTGGAGCTCATCCTGGGGCTCCAGGGTGGGATGGAGCTTCAAACTTGGGCCTCACTGCAGACCAAGAGATCCCATCACACTCCAGGCCCACATGCGCCCTCTAGTGGCTGCATCTCAGAACTCCCCAGCCGAGATTCTTGGAGATGCAGTTTGCTACAGCCAGGTAAAAAACCAAAACAAATCACCTGATCCGGCCCGCGCAACATCCTAGCGGCTAAAGTCCTCGCCTTGAACGAGCTGGGATCCCTAATGGGTGCCGGTTCTAATCCCGGCAGCCCCGCTTCCCATCCAGCTCCCTGCTTGTGGCCTAGGAAGGCAGTGGAGGTTGGCCCAAAGCATTGGGACCCCGCACCCGCATGGGAGACCAGGAAGAAGCTCCTGCTTTGGATTGGCTCAGCTCCAGCCGTTGTGCTCATTTGGGGAGTGAACCATCAGATGGAAGATCTTCCTCTACATCTCTCCTCCTCTCTGAAGGGGTGGGACCAATGTTAGGTGTTGATCTAGCTGGCCTCCAGTCCCCAGGGCTAGGTGCGAGCAAAGTCCATACTCAGCTAACCCAATCTGGGGCGGGGCGGGGAGGGAGCTGAGTCCAGGAGCTGAGAGGCCATCAGGGCTGAGCTGAGGCTTCCCTGAAGTCCCACCTGTGGACAGCAATGACCTGAGCTTGACCTGAGCATTCTGCCTGTTTGCCCCACAGCCTGCCCTATGGAGTCCAGATTCACCCAGGCAGCACCCACCGTGCTGGCCAATGCCTTTCCCCATGCCTCTTCACGTGGGCCTCCTGCTGCCCTGGTGTCTCAGGCTAGATCCTCTCCCGAGGAGACAATTCAGGGCAGGAGGCTATCCCAGAGGCAAAGGTGTCTATCCCAGGTCCTGTGTGCCTGACTCCCCACCCCCACATCCACCAGGGCCTTCTTTCCCCACTCCTCCCCTGAGGCCGCTGGGCTCTCACTCAGACTCCTCCCTTGTCTAGCTACTCAGAACCCCCGCAGTGGCTCCTTATCTCCCTCAGCAGGAATCAACAGCTTCCACTCCAACCTGGAGGTCTCTAAAATATCACTTGCCCTCACCTTCTCCCCTCCCCTATCACCTCTCCCAGTCCCGAGAGCCAGTGAGCCTTTTTCCAGCCCAGGGCCTTATTTCTTTAGCCCTCCTGCACTCCTCTCTCCCCAGGTAACCTTGTCACAAGTCAGCTTCCCTCCACCCCCATAGTACCGTTCTTCTAGTGGCTGGCCCCCAGATTGGCTGCAAACCCCACGAGGGCAGGTGACACGCCTGTAACCTCAACATTTCCACTCTGCTGGCACACATCAAGTGCTCCATAGAGCCAGCTGCAGTACCTCCTCCTGCTACCATACTGCTCCTAGGTTACCAAGCCTCTGGCTCTCAGCCCCCAAACCAGAAAAAACTGCCTCCTCTTTCCTGCAGGTGTCGCCCTGCCATGCCTGCAGTGGGTTCTCTCATCGGTATACACCTCTTCCATTCACTCAAGCCCTCAGTGGGTCTGTTTCGTCCTGCACCCCAGTGAAAGTTGCTACTCTCAAGGCGAAGGGAGAGGAAGCTAACAAACAGCACAGGCCAGGCGTGGGAGAGGAGGGGTGATGCAGAGTGCCTTGCGGGGGCAGCCAGGGAAGGGCAGAGGGCTCCATGAGCCAGCACATGCAAGATGAGGGAAGAGTCTTCCAGACAGAGGAAATGACAAGGACAAGGGCTGCTTGGAAGGGGCTGGCAGAGCTGCGGGGATGGGGGTGGGAGGGCAATGTATGTAGCTATGCAGGCCCTAGAGCACCAAGCCCAGGCTGAGAAGACAGGGGTGCCTGTCTGGATCACACAAGGCTCAGGAAAAGGCGCTGGCACCCCTGGGGAAATTTGTACATGATTTTGGGAGATGTTTTCAGGAGGCCTGTCTGGCTGTGGTGTGGATGGTAAATGTGACAACAGAGGAATCAGGTAGGCAGCCAAGAGCTTCCTGAAAAGAGGAGGAGGACTTCCAACAGGTGAGGTGGTGGAGGTGGGAGAAACAGGTGCATCCTGAGGTAAGGCTGGTAGGTGAGAGGAAGGAAGAGCCCAGGATGCCTCCCGATTTCAAGATGCAGCCGATGTAACCAGGGGAAGGCAAGCAGGTATGTGAGAGGCCACACTCTCCTCCTGGTATTGAGGTCCCTGGTCCTGCTTTCCCAGCCAAGGTCCCTGGGAACTTCCTCTGCTGACCCCACCCTCCTCAAGCCTTGCTCCAGGCTACACACTGTGCTCAGCAAGGGCTCCTTCAAGGAGAAGCTGGGGCTTTGGGAACTGCACTTTAAAATAAAGCCACTTTCTCTGTGCCAATGCCCCCGGCTGCAGTGACCTGGGGCAGCTCGGTGAGGTTCATCAAGGAACAGCCCATGGCCCTAGTTTGCACTTGGCCAAGGACAAGGACCGTTACCCCTTAAAGCCTCACCTGGCAAGGGAAATCCCAACACCCAGCACACACGTGGCTCCAAGCAGCAAGAAAAAGAACAGGTAAAGTTCTAGCACACAGTAGGTTCTCATGATCAGTTACCCAACTGGCAGTAAGTGGGGTGCTTGACTCAGGGAGTTGCCATGGAAACAGCCATCAGGATGAGTATGATAGAGATGGCAGTTGTAACTGGCTCATGGGATGGTGGGGGCTTGGTGAGGCTATAGTATGATGCGGAGGCCTTTAACAGTGAGTCTGCTCCTGCCCCAGGGCCTTTGTACCTCCCTAGGCGAGGGCAGTCTTTGTTCTATTAAGCCCTTCAACTAACTGGATAAGGCCCACAGACCCCACTTAAAAGCCACTGATTTGAAATGTTAATCTCATCCTCCCTCCTTCATCACAAACACCTTCACAGGAACATCCACTTAATCACGCAGGGTCTCCCATCACGAGCTGGGTGTGAACATTAGCCCTGATGGACTCAGAGACTGTAAGCAATCTACCCAAGGTCACAGAGGAAAGAAGCCAGACTGGGTCCCGCTGCCTGGCTCTAGAGCTGGCTCCTCTAACCAGGACACTAAATGGCCATCATCATAAGCAAATTAAATTTTCTCCCTCAGTGCTTTTCCTGGCTGGAGGGCGGAAGGCAGAGAAACTCGGGGATGCCTTGAAGAAACTGGGGGGAGGGCAACTGGATGAACAGCCTGGGTGGGGCCATGCACGAAAGCTGCGAAACAGAGGCTCAGGGTGAGGGGAGGTTCTTTCTGGTCCGGCTCTCAGTTTCCCGGGTGGTAAACTGAGGCCCTGAGTGATAAGGCGTCAGCTGAAGGTCCCATGGGGAAGCGGGGTGGCTGTTGAAGCTGGACTGAGTCCCAGGATCCCAAGAAGGCAGGGATGGTGACGCCAGGTGACTCCGCTCCTGGACATGCACTCACTGCCCAGAGGCGTGACAAGTTTGCACAGAGAGGTGCCACCACTTGCCTGAGTGAGGATGCAAGGACAGACATACCTCCAGGCTGGCCCCTCCCTCTGATGAGTGACAGCCCCAGGTCAGGCCCCAAGGCATTGCCCAGCCTGCTCACTCACAAAAGGAAATGCTCTTGGCACCAGTAGGCAGGATCGCCTGAGACACTCCTGAGGGCAGGCCTGTGTACCTTCCTGGCCAGACACACACACCCATGGGAAGAGACTGCAGCCCCAGGCATCCAAACACAAACATAACCCAGGGCACACAACGGTCAAGACCCACCCATGAACACACAACTTGTTCTACATACCTGCCTGCCCCAACACAAAACCTTGGCCACAACCTTCCTGGTCCCTGCAAGCACTGGGGGGCGCACTTGGAGACACAGAGCCCCACCCTACACTTGTGTCCACGTTGGTTCTTCCTGCCTCTACCACCCAGGGGCCCTGCATGTGAGCCGCGGTCATGCACATTTCCCGCATCTATGGGAAGTCCACCCACGTGCCCCCATCCCTAAGCCAGCACGGTGGCTCCAGTCTGTTCTTGCTCCACCCCCGGAACGGGCATAGCCCCAACTCCTAGGGACCACCCTCACCCTTCCACACCCCGACGCTTGCCTCTCCCATCCTTGACCCCGGTGGACGGCGCCCAGCACACAGTGTCCAAGAACCGACCGCACCTCTCCCTGTCTCCACCCCGGCGAACTCCCAGTAGTCCCTGGCACCTGTTAAGCCCACACAGGGTGACTCATCATATGCCATACCCCCCATCCCCTCCGCAGCCCCGAAGCCAGGAAAAGGCGCTCAGGGTCGGGGAGGGGGCTAGGTTCACCGGGCAGATGCCCACCTCCTTGCAATACAGCCTGCCTGTCACTCCAGAAGGTCCCGAGCAGGCACAGCAATGTGGGTGAGCAGCCAGCAGGGCTGCGACTGGGGGCGCGAGGGATTGGCAGCCCAGGGGGGTTGGAGAGGGAGGCGCTTCCCAAGACGCGGCGTACTCCCCACCTCACCCACTCCCGTGGCGTCAAGAACCCTAGGGGGCTCGGGGGGGAAGGAGACTGAAGATGCGCCTACTATGGGCCTCAAGGCACTGGCTGGGAAGAGGGCAACTGGAGGTGCAAATGCAGATCCGCCCGCCAGGGACCACCGCAGCCCACTAAGTCCTCTGTGGGGGTCACAGCAGAGGAGAGCGGGGAGAGAAGCACGCACGGGGGCTCCCTTACCTGATTTCCTCTTGGAGCTGCCGTAGTCTCTGAAAAAGAAGCAACAACAGACAGACATGGTTAGGGCCGTGACGGGCCCCCGGGGCTACGGGCTCCTAAGACGCTGGCAGGGAGCTGCGGGTCGGCCGGCGCCGCTGCTCATGTGACGCTCGCCGCCTGCAAGCTGCGCGCTCTGCAGCTGCACGCACTGCCCGCCGCGCCGGTCCCAGGTCCCGCCGCCTCCTCCACCGCCCGCCCGCCTCCGGGCACGATCCGCCCGGCCCGCCCACGTGGCCCGCCCCCCGGGGCTCACCGTCCCTGATCCCGGGAGGATGGGGTAGGCTCGGCAGCTTCCCACGCGCTTGGTAAGCTGGGAGACTGAGGTTCCTGCAGAGCTGTCCCCCTCGCCCTGCTACGCTCCCCACACCCCAGGTGCTTCCTTTCCTGATTCTTTCCATCTCCACCCCCCACCCCCCGCCAGAACACCCAACCCGAAAGTCACCCCCTCTGAAACCCACCCTGCCCCCCATCCCAGCTGTGTGTGTGTGACCCCGTGACTGAAGACTGCAGGTGCCAGGGGTACCCCGGGGCTGGCCTCCTTCCGCCCCCTGGGCCGGCCTCCTTCCGCCCCCTGGGCCATGCAGGGGGAGGGTCTAAAGAGGGGAGGAGACTTCGGAAAGTTGTCTGAGAGATGGCATTGGAATATTTTTGATGCAAAACAAAATTTAAGAGAGAGAGAGAAAACTCTAAAATCCATGAAATGTTTGAAAGACTTGGGGGTTGGTGGTGAACTCCAAGACCAGCCTGTGCAGATCCTGCCCCTGATGGGAACCTGAACGCCTAGCCCAGCTTGCCCCAGGATCTACCCCACCACCCCCACCCCAGGAGGCAGGCAGCACACTTAGGTTCCAGCAAGGCATCCCTGACACTCAGCACCGGGCATGCTCCCCACGTGGGCCCTGGCCAAAGCCTCACATAGGCTGAAGGCTGTCAGGTGTTTGGAGCCTGGGAACTGGCTCTGCAGGCCCCTCCCATTTCCCCTGAGGACCAAGCAAAGGGCAGTCCCCTGTCTCTGGACAAAGGGGTCTGGCTGCTGGAGAGTGGACAGAGGTTCACAGGGAACAGAGCAGGACCAAGTTCTGGGGGACATCCCGAGACTCTAGCTCTGGAGGGCCTGGGGTGCCTGGGCTGTAGGAGTGTGTGTTAGCCCCTTGGTGACTTCCCCTGGTAGCAATTGCTCAGGGATAAAAAGCTCATGTAGCTGACATCTCAAGGTTTAATTCAGTGAAAAAGTTGCATCACTGCAAGGGTGATTCCCCCACAAGCTGGCAGTCAGGGGGTCACACTCCCCTGGTTCCTGCTTCCACTACGGTTTAGACTCCAAGCACAGTGAATCAGTGCTGGAGGCTGGGCCCAGGAGCCTGCAGATCTCCCACCCCATCCGGGAACCTTTTTGGTATCCATGTCTCCCTCATTTGTCCTGGCAATGCTAGCAGGAAGGTCCTGACCCCTCCTGCCCATGGCCACCCAATGTGGGGGAGCTGTAGGGTGGATGAGGAAAACCTATGAATGACAGTTCCACTTACCATCCCCCTCACACCTGGCTGCTCCAGGGGCCCCTAACAGGGGCATGCTTGTCTTCTTAGGGTGAGGCAGCCACCCAGAGTGCCCAGCTATGCCCCCCAGGACCTCAAGTGTGGGAGCAATGCCCAGGGACAGGGAGGAGGAGAACATTACATGCCAGGATGACCTTCCATGTCCAAGATGAAACTTCATTGTTCAGGCCACTGGGCAAGGGGGTGATGGTAACAAGCAACTGGCCTCTTCTGTGTCACTATTTCCCTGCTGGACCAGGTAGGAAGAGCCCCCTGGGATCACCTGGCCTGCTGACTGTCCCCCTGGGCTGCCAGCAGGGAGTTGAGGCTGGGTGGCTTCCTCAGCAGCCATGGTTGCTCCTCCCCACCGCCCACCTACATCACATCCCGGTGTGTGCAGCTTTGGGGTGCTGTGCTTGAGTGTGTGTGGGGGTGGGTGGGTGCATGGGGAATGGGAATTGGGCATGAGTCATGCCTGGGTGCCCCCTTGGTGCCAGGTATGTTGGCAAGGAGACTTAGCTTAGCCAGACAGCAGAATCATCCAGAAAGCTGCCTGCAGATTCAGATGGAGTCTGTATCTCCCGCCCACCAGCTTCCAGGAATGGGGTGGGGTGGGGGTGTTCTGCGATCAGTCAGCAGGATCTCATCTGCATCGGGTCCCCAGCCTCGCAGCATCACGACATCTTTTGACCCGCCTGACCCCGAATGGAGGACACAGCCCTCCCCACCAAGCACTTTTCTGGAGCCTTCCTTGCAGTTAGTGTGGTCTCCTTGACCTGGTCTTGTAGGTGAGGAGGAAAGCTCAGAGAAGTAGGGTGACTAGGCACCAGTCACACAGTGCTGGGGTGACCCAGGGACCCCCGCCTGGCTCAGAGGCTCCTGTTGAATTCCCAGGACCCAACAGCAGGTGCAGGAGGGGGTGGCAGAGCACCGGGAGCAGCAGCTAGTGGGCTGTGGCTGAGGCTTGGCAGAGGGGAAGCCTGCCAGTGCCTGAATGGTGGGAACGGCAAGCAGAGAAACCCTTCACACACTATCTGGCTTCCGGCCCAAGCAGGCTGCCCCAATAGGAAACCTCTTAAGAGGCTTCCGGTGGGGCACCTTTCAGCAAAGCCATTTCATGCTTTTTTGCGGTTGCATCTGCTGGGCAGCAGCTGGAGTATCCATAGCCTGGGACTTCCCCATCCCTCTGGGGCAGGGGGAGACAAGGCAGGCCTCCCTTCCTTCCCCCCCCCAACTGCTCTTGGCCCTGAGCTCGACAGCAGAGGCCTCAGCTGGAAGTCAGCTCCCCTGCAACCTAAGGCCCCCTCCCACACTCCTCCCACGGCCCCTCCTTGTCCAGTTCTTGCCCCAAGCTGCTGCTGCTGTCGCCACCAGCCCCCTCCCTGCAGGGACTGCACTCCTGAGCTAGCTTGCTTTGAATCACCAGCTCTGGCAGCCACCACAGCGAGGGGACAAGAGGGGAGCGCAGTGCCAGAGGCTCATGTTGCCCAAGGCCTTCCTGGCTCGGCTAGTCAGGACTCAGCTCCCAGCAGGCCACTCAGCCTCTTGGGCAACTGGTCCGTAGCTACGGTGACCAAAGGACTCACAGGGCTCCAGAGTAGGGGATAAAGGGTGGAGATGCCTGCTCAGCGCCGTGCCCCTTGCATTCATGACAAGTACACCATCCCCATCAAGGCCTCCAGTCCTGCCCGCCAAGAGACGCAGTTCAACCCTTGGCCCTCAGGGTGATGCTGCCTGTCTGGGCGAGGACAGGCTCCAGAGGCAGTTTCCAGTTCCTACCCCCATGGCATGTGCTGGTTGGGGGTGAAGCCTTCACCCCTGTTTAACTGCAGGAAAGACAAGAACAGTCCAGACCCTTCGGAAACAGGAGGTCAAGGCAGGGGCATGTGGTGGAGGGTCTGTGGGGTGCTGGACTACTCAGGACACTAAGCTATGACCTGTTATCATGTTCCCGCCCGGACCTACTGAGCCTGCAGACTGACCAAACAAGTCCCTGCCTCCACATATGTGCAGGCTCAGCAGACAATGGTCCCAATCCCAGGGTGACATGGACCCCCTGGCATGGGCACACTCTTGTGGACATGTCCATCAGCAGCATCCTTTAGGTCTCTTGGAAGCCGAAGGCTGTGAGTGAGCCACATTCACCCTCACCCCCACGCAGGAGACGCTGTGTGCTGTGTTCCCTCCAAGGAGATGGGTGAGGGGGAGGAGCAGGGAGGGGTGACCCAAGGGAGGGGTAGGAGAGGTGTTCAGAAACCCCTTGATGTGGCCTGTGGGTGTCCCTCGCCTTGTACCCTGACCTTGAACACCTGCAAGCATTTGGGGTGCAGCAAGTGTTAATCCACCTCACAGATGAGCAGACTGAGGTTGTGAGGGCTTCGGGGCTTGTCCAGGCTTGCGAAGCTAACCATGCAGTCCTGGTCCAGGACACTGCCCGAGGGCCATGCTGCTCTCGCTGGGGAAAGGAGGTAGCTGCCCTGTGGTCGGGGTTTCCAGAGTGAGAGGAGCAGCCAGGAACAGCAGCGGAGCGGGGGGCAAGGGAAGGCGTAGGAAAGGAAGTCAGGTCTGGCTGGGCTGTCCCAGGCCCCACCAGATAGAACTGGACATAGCCTGCATCTGTCCTCCCCCAGCCTCCCTGCCACCCATCGCCTTGGCAGAGAAGGACGCACACGCACCACCTTCCAGTCCGATGTTCTCATCCTCCTGGCTGACATTGGCTGCTCAGCCCAGGATGCCTGACTGTAGGGCCTAATGCTGCTGGCAAGCTGGAGGGGCTGGCTGGGTGCCAGATGGCTGGCTTGGCAGTAACCTTGAGAGCAAGGTGGTTGTGAGGGACCTGGGCACTATCTGGAATAGAGGGTTGGGGAGGGGATGGAATATCACCTTGGTCAGGGGACTGATGTGGAGCCCTTGGGGTGTGTGATGTCTGACTTTGACTATCGTTATCGCTCACTTTTTTAAAGCTCCTGATATCAACAACCACATTAAGGCCTGCAAGATGGGGAGAGCAAACCACACTGCACAACAAGAAAGTCAACATCCAGGACAATCCATGCCAGTCCCAGGAAGGGTGGCACTTCAAATGCACAAGAGGAGAGGGGCCCAGGGGCTCCTTCCTGCGAGGACTGGAGGAATCAATGCAGAAAGCTCTAAAGGACAGGAAATCGCAGCTTCGGACAGAAGAAGGGCTGGCCTATGCAGGGTGAGTGGACAGACGGACAGATGGAGCAGGAGGCAGGCTGGGCAAGTGCAGTGTGTAACATGAGCACCAAGCCTGGCTCCGCCCCTTACTGACACTTCAAGGCAGGAACCAGGTCGTGAGTTTTGGCATCAATCATAGGGCTGCGACATTTTCCAAAGAACAGAAGTGAGTGGTAAGCTGCTTGTGCCATGAGTCAGGTGTCTGTTTCTCAGGGCAGGCAAGCTCTAAGAACACCATCCCCGAAAGGAGGCCACCTTGAGATCAGACAGCCATGGCTGCCGCCAAGCTGGCCTGCTTGTCCAGCCTGCTTGTCCAGCAGCCCAGTGAGGGATGTGTCTGAGCATAGGGACTTTGGGGTCAGCTGAGGTCTGGAGGGTGCTGGGGACAACTGCACCCCATTCGGCCCTAGGAGGCCTTCTGTTCTGACTTTAGCATGCCTTTGCACGCAATGGTCTGCGCCCCCAGGCAAGGCTGATGGAGGGGGCATGAATGTGGCTGTTTGCCCTGTGCGCTCCGGGGTCTCAGCTCTTGTACTGAGAGCCTTGTGTCCCGTAGGAACTCCCCTCCACCCCACCCCTGCTCCCTGCTCTCCACAGGGCTGTGTTTTCCAGGGTGCTGAGAAAGGGCTTCATTGTGACCCAGAGAGGCCAGAGTCATGGCCTGGGTGAACGAGCTGAATTCTGTGGGGTGTTGAGGGGAGTCTCAGGCCGTCCTCTTGGCTGTGTCCCAGAGAGGCCACAGTTGTGGTCACAGACCCTGGGACCCCTGCCCCTGGGCACTAGGCTTTTCTCTTGAACATCCCAGAAGGCCTCTGCAAGCTGCTTCACCCACAGCAAAAGACCAGAGCACTCTGCCTGCCTGCCTGCTTGCCCTGGCCAGTCTGGCTCTTCTGGGCAAAGGTTCTGAGGGTATTTCCCACTAGGGCATGGGCTTTGCTGTGCCCAGGCCTCACAGCTAAGAGGGTGGGCGGGTTCCAGCCCCGTCAGGTATTGGCCACACTCCAAAGTCGACCCTCCCTGCACCTTCAGATAAATGCCAAAGGGAAGAGCAGGGGCCCCCGTCCAGGTTCCCGTGGGGTTTGTGACAGCTCTGAGAGTGCACATGGCCCTTAAGGAGAACCCTCAGCCCTGCAGCCTGGGTACACAGTGTGGCTGGATCTGAGTGAGGACCTCACGGAGGATGGCACGTGCTGACTGGCAGCCCTCACGGCATGAGCTGCGGGACACCTGCTGCCTGCTCAGGGTGGCTGTGCAGGACCTCATGACCCTACAGCCCCAGCTCCTGCCTAGGGCACCCCATGGGGTGGTGTGGACCCTGGAGGAGAGTCAGGTGGGAGTGGGGGAGACACAGCTGGCTTCCTAGTGAAGGAAAGTGGGGCTCGGGCCTGCCAGCTCAGCCCAGTGTCATGGGTGCTATGTGCTCCCCTCAGGCTGCCCGAGCCACTGCTTCCCACACCAGGCCACCTCTGAGAGCTGGAGGACCAGGCAGAACTGGCAGCAAAACAGGGTGATAAGAGTCTCAGAAGCATGGACAAGGAGGAGTCTTCCATGTTTGGAGGTCTACCCTGTTTGTCTATCTGCCCATCATTCATCATCTACCTACTAATTCTCTACCCATCCATCCTTCACTGAGGCTTTGTTGTGGACCTAGTCTTGTGTAATAGGAAGAGAGGCAGCAGAAGACATAGCCCTATCCACACATCATCCATCCATGTTTCCACCCTCTTGTTGAAGGGATGAGACAAACAGCCAGGGAAAGAAACCACACAAATCACGAGGGGAGTAGGCACTCAAAACACACAAGGAGCTAAGAAGCTCAAGGATGGGGAGATCAGAATGCCTTGAGAAGGGAGGCCTGGCGGGGAGACGGAGGTGGGCGGGGCCGTGTTAGCCCAGGGGCAGGTGCAGGGACAGGATGTGGCATCCAGCCGGCCTGTGTTGCTGTGAGTGCCAGCCAACAAGCCGACCAGTGAACGGGAGGCTGGCGGTGCGCCCTGGGGGCAGCAGGGTGAGAAGGAAGGGGCTCAGGATTCCTGAGCCATGCCTGCGGCAGGAAGCTGCCTCCCTGGAAAGCGGTGGCCCTGGCTCCCAGGTGGAGAGGTAGAGCCTGTTTCCAGTTTCCCTGGGGTGGGGGTGACCTGTCTCAGGGAAGGCCAGTCCCCTTGGCAGAGGTGTGGCAGGTGTGTGTGCACATGCGTGTATGTGTGTGTGTACAGCTAGTACAGCCACACTGCTGTGCACACACCTTCAAGGTGCTCCTTGGCTGCAGCACCCTGCTCCCCAGCCCAGGCCTAATTTTTAAGCTGGAATTGGGAAGGAAGAGCATGGGCCAAGGGTTCCCTGCTTCCCACTGTTGCCCAAGACCCGGTCCAAGGCCCACCTGTGCTTGTTCCTGCCTCAGCCTCAGTGGGAAAGGGGACTTAGGGCAGGGCGTGGGAACCCAAACTTCTCTCAAGCACCCTGGCCACCCATTCTACTTGGGGAACACAGACACCACCCTGACTGTCCTGGCCTCCAAGTCGCAAATGCCCAAGACCAAGCACCCAGCTGTGCCAGCCCCACCTCGGAGGCGGGTGCTCTAGCCCCATTTCACAGACAAGGTTCAGACAGGTAAAGGACCTTGCCCGGGCTCACCCAGCTAGTCCTGGACAGGCAAGACTGGAAGAACAGTGAAGTCTGTGCTGTGGGGTCCTTCTGCCCTCCCAATCCTGTTTTAGACAACTTAAGGCCCAGACAGTGAGGGAACCTCCTGCAGGAAACCCACCTGGATTGTGGCCCCCGGTGGCATAGAGCATCCAGTTCCACTCCCCACACCTATTGATGCCCTAACTGGACCCGCCCAGTAGAACTCACTGGGATTGGGAAGTGGCCTCAGTCTACACTGTCCACTGTGGCTGAGATTCCCCAAATGTGTCAAGCATGACTCCAAAGCAGAATACTTATTCATTTGCATCTACTTGAAAGGTAGAGAAAGAGAGAGAGAGAGAGAACCTTTCATCTACTGGTTCATTCCCCCAAAAGCCCACAATAACCAAGGTGGAGCCTGGGCCAAAATCAGGGGCCCAGAACTCCATCCGGGTCTCCCACGTGGGTGGCAGAGGCTCAGGCACTTGGGTCATCACCAACTGTGCCCCAGATGTATCAGCAGACAGCTGGCCAGAAGTGGAGTAGCCAGGACAGTACCCCCCAAACAGCAGCTTAACCCACTATGCCATAACAGCTGCTCCCAAAGCAGAATTTTACACTATTTAATCAAGACTTCAAAGGTCTGAGGCCATGGTTGTGGTGCAGTGCCTTAAGATGCTGCTTGCAATACTCACATTCCATTTCAGAGCACAGGTTTGGGTGCCGGCTGCTCCACTTCTGATCCAACTCCTTGCTAATATGCCTGGGAGGGCAGTGGAGGGATGGCTCAAGTGCTTGGGGGCCTGCCATCCACCTGGGAAGCCTGGATGGAGCTCCAGGATCCCGGCTTCCGCTTGGCCCAGCCCTGCCACTGTGGCCATCTGGGAAATGAATCAGCATATAAAGGATCTCTCCTAGTCTCTCCCTCTGACTTTCAAATAAATAAGTACATCTTTTAAAATCAAAAATGTAAAGGGCCACAGTAGCTTGTGGCCATCTTATTGGACAACAGATCTTCGAACAGCAGTGAGACTCCAACCTTCTGCTGGGAGGCTTGTCTCCTATGGGATGGCCAGGGCCAAAGGAGGGCACTCAGAAAGGTGGGCAGGGCAGGGGCTGTGGGAGGAGGGGTCTGGGAGGGTTCAGGGTAGGAGGATACCCAGGCTCCTGGCGTAAAGCCATCTTGCTGCGGCCACAGCTGGGGGTGGCAGGGCTGGGGGCTTCCAGTCCCACGGGATCCGCTGTTCTTTCTCTTTTACCTTCCCCAGGATGCACCCCATGCCCAGGCCTCTTAGCCTTCAAGGGAACCCTGGCTGATCCCAGGTGACAGGAGTGACAGCCAAGCCTGGCCCTCACCGCTGTTCCAAGAAGCCAGCTCAAGGAGGCTGCTCCACAAAGGGGCAGGCGGCTGCCACGCTCTGCACAGCAGGCACTCCACAGGGTGGACAAAAGCACTGTCGGCCACGGGCCCGCAGCCAGGGGGACTTGGTACAGCTCCCGGGTGAGCCGGAGCCCAGCACAAGGCAGGGGCTTCCCAGGGGCCTGCCAGCTACTTCCCCAAGCACAGTCATGATAAGTGTCCGCTGAGGGATGCTGAACGATCCCTAGCCCTGGATGCTTGCTGCTCAGGGCACCTGCTATGGCCGCCTCCTTCACTCCATCCTCCAGGGAGCAGTGGTTTGCATGTCTAAGGAGAGACCAGCCCAGGCCCTGGGGCGGCCTGAGTCCAAGTACCCTAGCGCCTTGTGGGAAGTACAGAAGAAGAGAATGGAGGGATACAGGCCCTGATGAAGGCACCACTCAGCAGTGGTGAGGGACAAGCATCATCATCATCATTATATTACTGTTAGTATTATTACTAATATGACTAGGGACATGAGCTCTGCATTTGTCAAGCCTTTACAGTGTGGCAGGCACCATATAGCATCGGCTCATTCAATCATCACAATATGCTCATATGGGTGATTTTCTTATTAACGTTTTAATTATTTTTTTTAAATTTGAGCAGCAGAGAGACAGAGACTGGGAACAAAGAGGAGGCTCCCTCCCGTTGTCTCTGCTCCTTCCTTCATTGTCTGCAGTGGCTCCTGGCTGGGGCTTAAGCCAGGAGCAGGGAACTCAGTCCAGGTCTCCCATGTGGGTAGGAGGGACCCTGCTCCTTGAGCCATCACCACGCCTCCCAGGAGATACAGGGCTCAGAAGCTAGGGGCTCTGACAGCCTCTGAGCTCCCCTCAATGTCCTCACTTTCCGAAGAGAAATGGGGGGAGCCAGAGAGGGCATGCCACTGTCCTAGAGTAACACAGCATAAGAGTGATGGAGATAAGATTTGGGCCCAACTGGCCAGAACCACAGAGTGTTGGGCCTTGAGCCAAACCACCTGGTGCTGGTCTTGGGGTACAATGGGTGAAGCCAGCACCCTATATTGGAGTGCCAGTTTGACTCTTAGCTACCCTGCTTCCGCTCTAGCTCCATGCCAATGAGCCTGGAGAAACAGCAGCTGCTGAGTAACATCTGGGGAACTGTGGGTTCTGGAGGTTGGGACTGTTGACCAGGAACAGCCCCCTGTCCAGCCTGTCCCCACAGCAGAGTGGGAGGAGAGGCCCTTTGTGGTTGTAGGCTGGGTGGCATTTGTGGACAAGCTCAGCCAGGTCACTGCCAAACCCTTCTGTGCTACCCAAGGGTTCGGGCACCTGAAGAGCTTTTCTGAGGGGCACATGGTAGCAGCAGTTGGGGTGTGTGTGTGTGGGGGGGAGGGTGCCCAGGTTCTAGCCCAGACGTGCAGCACACAGGCTTTGCAAGTCAAATGATTTCCCCAGGCCTTGGTGGCTGTGGCTGCAGCTTATCACTGGGGTTGGTAACTGCACCTGGATGCTGGAGGCGAGATGCCTGGATGCGTGAAACGCCTCCCCATGTAGTAGCCCATAAACAGGAGCCCCCTTCTGTCGCGCCCCTCTATGCCATGGTAAGTCCCACACAAGTCAGGGTCAGATGCACCTCCGCAGCACGCCCCCGTGTGGTCAGCCCGAGGCAAAGCTGGAGTGCAAAAGATTTCGAACACCTATCAGCAGGGAGGCAGGTAACAACCAGTCTGGGTTCCCCGGGAGTGCTGCTGCGGGTCCACCCTTTGCTGGCTCCCGCCAGCGAGCTGGGCCTGTGATACTCCATATTGCCACAAGGTGGGGCCCTAGGTGCACGGATCCCAGGAACCAAGCGCCTTGGACTCACAGGTGGCAGCGATGCCTACATATCCTCAGGCTGACTTCAAAATTCAACATACACGCAAAGATTCAGAAGAGTAAGCGGGTCCCCTGATCTCAAAAATGCCTGTCTCTTACACACTGGCCTGTGTCGATTTATGACTCCCACTCTAGACCCTGAATAGCTGCATGCTTGGACCACGGTGGTAGCCTATGGATGTCCTATGTCCTAGTAGTATAACCAGGAGGGACTCCAGAGGCCCCCAAGGTTGGCACCTGATGCTGAAGTGTGGGGAAGCCTAGTTGTTGCTCAACCCCTCCAGGGAGACGGAATTAAGCAATGTCTCGAAACTACTGCTGCCTCCGACTACGGCCTAGGGGTGCTCCCTGCCCCTTATGAGGCAGGGTCTGCTGAGGTCAGAGGACGGCAGCCAAACCGACCTGGGATTCTGTGCAGGACATGCCTCTCCAGCTGCAGCCTCCAGGGGGCGCTGTAGGCCTCAGACACCTGCACATGAAGACCATCCTAGGGGCGGGTAGGGATCACACATTTCAGGGAAGCAGAACAAGCCTGAGAAATGCAACAGGGGAGGGCCTGCAGCCACACACAAAGTAGGACCTCCTGGCCTGCCGGCTGCTTCCCACCCCTGCATGGGAGACTGAAAATCCCAGGCCCAAAACAGAGACACCTTCTCCCCTGGACACCGCCCCGGCACCCTCTGCTCTGAGTCAAGACAGGTGAGTCAGAACAGGTATCCCAGCAGCCTGTCCACCCAGCATGCCAGCCAGGCCTGTGGACATCCCTGTGCCCCACTGCCAATGCCCCTTCCTTGTGGCTTGGACACTGCTTCCTGTGGGCACTGCCCACCCAGGCTGAAAGGGGCCTGGTAGGTGGGCTGGACATGCTGGCAGCATGAAGGGGCTACTTGTACCGTGGCTGGGGTAGAGGTGTTGCAAGGACAGTGTGGCCCAGGTCCCTAGCCAGGGAAGGCCTGAGGGGACTCTGCCAAGCATCGGGTAGGCAGCTCTCTAGCACCACTCCTAGGCCCCCAGTGCCTCGGGGAGGGACAGCGAGGAAGACGCTGGCAGGTCAGCAGGGACAATGGCTCAGCCTCACCCCTCGGGTGGCAGCAGCTCCGCCAAAGACCCCCCAAGCTGAGAGGTGTGAAGTGGGGCTCACAGAGCTCCCACCCTCACTTTTCATCCTGCTCTGCTCACCCGGCCTTTTTCCTTCCTTCTCACTGATTGAATGCCTGGTGGAAGCCAGGCCTTCCAAGTGGGTGTTGGGGACCACCACTGACACCCCCTTGCCTACCAGGGTCTGCAGGTTCCTGGACCCTAAGTACTCCCACATGGGACACAAGCATCTTAAGCTCCATGGCTGCCCCAAGGCCCAACCTTTTCTTTTTACATTTTTTAAAAGTTTTCATCTTTGTTTGAAAGGCAGACAAAGTGAACTTGTGTCCACTGGTTCATTCCCTAAGTGCTTGTCACAGCCAGGGCTGTGCCCAGCTGAAACCAGGAACCTGGGACCTAAGCCGGGTCTCTCACAGGGGTGTCAGAGACTCAAGTACTTGAGCCCGTGTCTCCCAGGGCATACACGAGCAGGCAGCGGCAACTGGAAATGTTGGCAGGACTTGAACCCAAGCCCTCTATTGTGGGACACCAGGTGTCATGAGCAGGACTTCAATTACAGCACCAAGCACCTGGCCCCATGGCCACCCTGAGCAGTTCCTCAGTGCCTAGGTGCACGCCGTAGGAGGAGATGGGGAGATCAAGTACTATGGACTGGGTGTGTGTGATGGACTGGGGCCTTGGCAGGCCCTCACCATTGTCCTGCAAAGCAGTACCATGGACCACTTGTCCAGATGGGGAAACAGATTTGAAAGACAGTGATTCGGGCCCGGCGCCGTGGCCTAGCGGCTAAAGTCCTCACCTTGAATGCACCGGGATCCCATATGGGCACTGGTTCTGGTGCCGGTAGCTCCACTTCCCATCCAGCTCCCTGCTTGTGGCCTGAGAAGGCAGTCGAGGACGACCCAAAGCCTTGGGACCCTGCACCCACGTAGGACACCTGAAGGAAGTTCCTGGCTCCTGGCTCCAGATCGGCACATAACCGGCCCGTTGCGGTTACTTGGGAAGTGAATTGTCAGATGGAGGATCTTCTTCTCTGCCTCTCCTCCTCTCTGTATATCTGACTTTGCAATAAAAATAAATAAATCTTTTTAAAAAAAGACAGTGATTGGTTCAAAGCCTGTGGCACCAGCTGAGTATTCGGTTGCGCCTACAGTTCACTGGCTTCCAGCCTAGCGGAAGCTTGGAGCCTGGGGTTCACTGGCTTGCACAGTCCTTGGTACACAGTCGGTACTCAGTAAGTGGCTGCTGCGTGAAGCAAGGCTGAAGTGGAGAGTGCTTCCCCAGCCGTCAGAGCAGGGGCCTGTGCTTCTCAACCTTCTCTCCTCTCATGCTTACCAGCGCCTGGCTATGCAACGTCCAGAGAGGGGAAGGCCATGGCTAGCATGTGCCCAAGGGCGCACTGCCATGGGCTGTGACCTGACACACGGCGGCCAGACACCCCTCAAGGGGTCCACCGCCTTCCTAGCAGGCCAGACCTGGATTTCAGGGGTTGGAGAGGGCTTCTGGAGGAGCCCCCCCACATTCTGGATGCCACCCAGGCTACAGTACCACAGCCAGCTTAACCCCACAGCCACCATAGCCTTCCTGGGATACCGCCCACCTCCCCACCCCAAGTCCTGGGTGACACAGCATGGTTCTGAAATACAGGAAAGGAGGCAGGGAAGAGAGCTATCTCCCCTCTGACTTCAACCCCACTGCAGCCCCCAAACAGCTCTTGCCCTGTTCTTCCTGTCCTGGAATCTCCTAGGGTGTCCTCAAGGCCAATAGGTCTCAGCATGGTACACACAGTTCCTGGGGGGCTGGCCTTCCTGGTGGGGGACAAGCCCCCACCCAGCCTTGCCCTTCTCAGCATGTCCATGAACTTCATAGGCAGTGACGGGTGTTGGGGGGCAGATGGAGGGAGCTGGACTGTAGCAGTGGGGGGAGAAGAGCAGGGGGGCCTGGTTCTGCTGTCATCCCAGCTCCCCTGAACATTGGGGCTTTGTTCTGGGTCACAGCTGAGGGTAGTTCTGTCTGCCCCCTCTCCCTGGTCGAAGAACAAAAACCAGTTTAGCAGGGCCAGGCTCCTCCCATGCAGTCTCAGGAATGTAACCAGCTGAGGGGACATACAGGGCCTTGAGTGAGCAGGGGGGCTACAGGGGGCAGGAGACCCTCTGTGACCATTCTGGACAGTGGACAGTCTGGGCTGGGGACTCCCAGGCTGGCAGTAGGCCAGCTGGGCAGGATACTGTGTGAGTGACCAGAGGGAGGCTGAGCAGCTCAGCTATGGCCTCAGGCTTCCCATGTGGAACATGGGGGCACTAAATACAAAGATGCCCACCTTGCCCACAGGCCTGGGCTGAGATCAAAGGCCACCCCTCCCTTTTCTGCCCCCTCACCTGGGCACTGACCCACCATCAGGGGGGACTCATTGTGTGTATCTGCACTTACAGGGACACACTGTGCTGTCTGCTGCTGGCCTTCAAGGAGCACCCAGCTCCAGATGGAAAGTCGGCCTCCAACACCCGGAATTCATAAAAAACTCCTGGGCATTTGGGGGCTGAACCAGCAGATGGGAGGTTCTCTCTCTCTCTCTCTCTCTCTGCCTCTCGCTTTTGCTCTGCCATTGAAATATGTTTTTAGAAAAAGCCACCTTTCCCATAAGTTCCCTGTACATATGGGTGTTAGGAGTTCGAGGAGGTGTTAGGAGGTTGGTCCCGGGAACAACCTTCCAGCAGAGAGGACAGTGCCTACGATGGCCAAGCGGCAGGGCTGCTGTGGGGCCAGCCCCTGGGGGACCATGCAGCGTGTGCCTTCAGCAGCTACTGGTCTCCAGGGATGAGCTCAGTGCAGGAGCCACTGCGCAGCCTGAGATCAAAGGTGGGGTGGGGGGGAAGGGGGCTGAGCCTGTCACGTCCTCCCTACCCCAGCAGGCCTGGTTATGCTGCCTCCCTATATGTGGGAGACATTCCTCTGGCCCAGCCCCCTGGAGAATTCTCAAGCTCCCTGCAGCACTGCACTTGAAAGAAGCAAGGGTTATCTTCAAAATTCCAGTGAAATTTAGCGGCTGTGATAAGCTGTCAGCCATGCCACCGCGCCAGGGCCCCAGAGTCCAAACATGCCATCACCGGATCCTGTGTTTATGTCACAGGATGGGGTTGGGGGAGGGGAACGTGGGGGGCTGCCTAGGTGTGTGTGCTGCAGAAGGGGTGGTGAGGTACAGTGGGTGGCAGCTGAGGGTCTCCCTCCAGGGTCTTCCACCAGGCTTCTCGGCAGGTCCCGGAGGCTCTGCCCACCGCTGACCCCCCATTCCCACGGCCTCGGAGGGCCGAGGGGGTTCTGAGGGGGCCACGGAGAGTCCTGTACTCGAACCCATCTCCTGCCAGGTCAGTGGCAAACCAGCCCAGGTGGCCGGCACCTGCTCAGAGAGAGGCAGAGTCTCGGCTGCAGCCACGGTGACGGCGACTTGCCCCTCCCTGCAGAAGTCAGGCATTCCCCAGCCCCAGAGGTGAGCGTCAACCAGGCCCCAGGCACACCCTGTCCTCTACTCCCCACTGGGCAAGCTCTCTGGACCATCTCCATCTACCTGTCATCTCACTATAGGGATGGGAAAACAAGAGACCACAAAGCTTTAAGTTGCCCTGTGAAGCCACACCCACTGCCCTCACCAATACCCACAAGTCTCCTGGGGCCGCCATTCCTCCCAGGCTAGAGGTTAACTGCTGCTTGCTGTGTTGCACACAGGTGCACAGACAACAGTGGACCAACAGCATAGCTGGGCGGTAGAGCAGGGTGGGAGGCAGGGCTCAGCGGTGGCTAGTCTACTCCTTCCACCACACAGGACCCCTTTGCCCACTTGCAGGGTACATAGGGCATTCCGACATCTGCCTGCCTGGGGCGGGGCAGCTGGGGGAGGCCATCACAGGTGTGGGCCCAAGGATGTGGCTGCCAGTCCACTTGCCTGGGCACAGCACAGAGAGCACAGGAGGGAGATGCTGAGACCCTGACCACGAGGCAGGAGGAGCAATGGAAAGGGACTGGGAGGTTCTGGGTTCAAGTTCCCACTCCAACTGCGGGCCTGTTCCCTTGTCGGTTACAGGGGGAGGGGGAGGCATCACTGGGCACAAACCTCCCTGGCCGCCTGCCCCAGACTCACAGCAGCAGGGGCAAGGGTCATTCACCTCTGTCCCTGGGCGGAAGGGGATGGGCAGGCTTAGGGAAGCTGCCTTGGGCTGTGGAGTAGGGGCGGGGCAGGATCTTGGGCCTCACATCCTGTGCCCTGGGGCTCCCGCTCCCTCCACACAGGGCCCTGGCTGCCAAGGATTTTCTCATAGTTTGCAGCATTTGCTTGCTTCTGAAGCCTGGAGCAGCCAGCCATGCAGTGGGCCCTGGCTAAAGCAGGTCAGCCTCTGACCTGCATTCTGCTCCCAAAGGGTCCTGGTCATTTCAGGCTCTGAGGGTTGTTGTGTGGCTACACATGAGATGCTCCATGTACAAGTACAGGCTGTATACTCTCCAAGCTCCATGGATACCGCTCATTGGAGGTGCAGTGAGAACGGTGCCCCTAGAGCTGTGCAATCCACATCCTTGCCTTCATCACCCTGCCCCTCTGTCCCAGAGAGTGCTGTGTTCTTGTCCTTCCTCTGCAGCGCGTACACCCCACCAACCACCCCTCTCCCACCCACGCTGGCTTCTCAAGACTGCAGAGGAGCAGCCACCAGCTTTGCCTTCAGTCCTCCCTTGCCGCCCGCCCCGCCCTGCCCATTAGTATCTGCAGGGAACTGGAGTTCTCTCCCTGGAGAACACGCAGGACTGAGTATGGCAGCGTGGCCCCTGACTCCCAAGAGCAGAAAGACCTGCCTGACTTCCCACTTCTCCCCCAACACAAAGCATCTGCCAATGCTGGGCCAGGAGGAGCCAGAGGTTCCGGTTCAAGTCCCTTGCCTGGGGCAGGTCCTGGGGTCCTGGTAACTCAAAGGCTGGGGGTGATAGGGTTTGGGGTCCACCTGACCCTGAGGCCTTGCAGTCTCCTTCTCTGTCCCTAGCTCTACAGCTGTCCAGTGCTGCATAAAAGCCACTGGGTGAAGCCAGGGTTGCTTTTTTGGGAGGATTACGAAATCAGGACGGAAGTTGCTAGGAGGGAAAAGACAGCTACAGAGCCGTAAGCCCACCAGCCTCCATTGGCTCCTCTGCCCCTTCTAACCGGCTGTGAGCTACATTCTGTAGGCAAGCTGCTTCCCGGATGCAGGGGGGCCCTCAACAGCCAGTGCTGGGGGTACAAGGAAGCGAGGAGCCTGGGCAACCACTGGCCCATTGTGCCCCCAGCCCAGCTGGCCCTGCTAGCTCGCCCTCCATGTATACACATCCTACCTCCCTGCTCCCCCAGCCACTTCAGCTGCCCCTAGCCTCAGTCCCCCTTCCCGAGCACACAGGAGGGACCCAAGCCACTACTTACTCCTTCGGGGGATTGACATCCTCAGGCCGGGCCTCAAAGAAGCGGAAGACTTCGTCACACTGTGAAATGTGGGGAGGCAGTCGGACCAGAGCCTGGGGAGGGGACAGGAAGAAAGGGCATTAGGCATGGCAAAGTTGGGAACAGGAAGACCAGGCTAGACAGGCAGTGACGGAAAGACCCTAGGACTGGGTTGACTTTGCTGTTGGCAAGCCACTCACTCACCCATCCAAAAGCTCACCACCCTGCTCACCGCTGCAGTTATTTTTCTCCCTTCTAATCAGCCAGCCAGCCAGCTAACCAGCCAAATAACCAACTAATTACCAACAAACAAAATGACTAAAAAAGAAAACTAAGGGCCCATGCTATTGTGTAGTAGGTTAAGCCTCCATTCACCGCACTGGCATCTCAAATGGGTACTGGTTTGAGTCCTGGCTGCTTTACTTCTGATCCAGTTCCCTGCTTATGCTCTGGGAAGGTAGTGGAGGATGGCCGTGGGCCCCTGCACCCATGTTGGAGACCCAAAGGAAGTTCCTGGCTCCCATCTTTGGAATGGCCCAGCCCTAGCCATTGCAGCTATTTGGGGAGTAAACCAACAGATGGAATATCTCTCTCTCTCTCTGCAACTGTGCCTTTCAAATAAAAGTAAATATATCTTAAAATAACAAAGAAATAACCAACCAACTCTCCCACCAGCCCATCAACCAACTAAATAACAAGCCAACTAAGAAAAGCACCATGGTCATTGAAGTCCAGCTGTGCCCTCATCCTTAGCTGAGTCCTACATCCTTAGCTGAACAATCCAGCTGCATGCTTCCTGTTCTGTCTCCCCCAGCCATGGTCCAGCTACCCCAGACAGTCACATGCCTTAGACACTGACGACACAATGACTGCATGACAAGTTGCGAGCCACCACCAAGGACAACTGCAAGGCTGCAGTGGAGGGTGTTCAGACCCCAGCAGGCCACTGGCAGGGTATTTCAGCAATGACTCTTTCAGGCTGAGTTCTGAAGGATGGGCACAAAGGACCTGGCCAATGGGCACACAGATCCAGCAGGGCAGCTGCAGGTGCTGAACAGAGGTGGATTTGGCCTGATCCCTGAACACAGATTATAAGGACGAGGAACAGGGGCCTATCCACGCTGAGCATGCCTGGAGAATGGGGTCAGCTGACGGGAGTGGGTGGCTTCTGAGAGGAGAGGGCATGAGCTAGGCTAGAGGGGGCAAGATGGAGTTTGGACAAGCAGAAAGCAGTGAAGTGGGCAAGCCGAGGTGAGGGTGTGACTGGCTGGCAGGCTCGGTCACTTGGGGCTGGGGAGGGTTAGCAGAGCAGACATTTCTGCTGGTGCTGCATGCTGGCAAGTATTGCCTGGGACCCCTGTCTAGTCACTTTCCCTGGCATGAACTTGAGAGTGGGGCCAAGCCCAGTACAGTGGCGTTGGGGCGCATGGACAGATTTACAGGGAGCAGGGAGAGGCACGCAGGGAGCTAAGACTCCTCCTACTTGGCCATACAACAAGGTGGGGATGGCAATGGGCGCGAGGCATCCTACCAGGAGAACGCATCTTCCTTATAAATCCTCACCCGGGGTGGGACAGGAGCAGACAGCGGCAGGGAGCTCTCAGTGCAGCTCGGAGCCAGGGCTTCTGGAGCCTCCATGCCATGCACCTCCAAGACCGGCGAGGAAGTAGTAAAGCAGGGCACGTACTGAAAGGGACCAAGGCCCCTGACTTGTCAGAGTGTGCAGGACACGGGTATGGCCTTAATGTCACCAGGACACAAGGACATTTAGTCCTGGACATCAACCTTGTCTCTGCTTCCGGTAGAGACTTGGGGCCACTATGCGCTGAGGTCATAAGTCAGACAATGGAACTGTCGCAGCCTCATGCTCACCTGTCACATGCTGGCTTTCCCCTGGAACAGGATGCAGGGACAGGGGAGGGGAAGGGAAGGGAGGGACACATATGTACAGACAGATGGACAGAGAGGCAGAGAGAGAGGAAGCCAGGCTGGGGGTGAGGTGGGGGCAGAGAATCCATCACCAGGGGTCCAGCTGCCTGCACAGCCATTGCCTGGAACCTGCCAGAAAAGCAGGGGTGGGGGAGGGGAAGCAGAGCCATCTTCCCCTCCCCCAACCTCGGTGCAGCCACCCTCCCCAGGCACATGCCCCAGCTGCCCCAGGCCTGGCGGTGAACAGAAGGGCCCTTGATGACGCTGGAGGAGGACAGCATTCCGGGCTCAAGGGCCGCATGGGCTGTGAGGGCCCCAGACAAAGGAGCCTTTTGGAAGAACTGTGGCAGAGCCCGAGGGGAGCCACGTGGAAGCCGTCCTCACTGCAGCTTTTATCAGCGCTGCTGCCAAGCCAGGCCAGAAGCATCTGGCAGGAGAGGTTGGCGTGGAGTCCCTAGGGCCTGTGTGACCAAGAGCCAGAGCAGGGCAGGGGGTAGGCCCTGAACCCGGCTGTTGGGAGAACAGGTGGGGGCCGGACGCATGGTGTTTTCTGGCTCAGGTCCGCCACCAGACACTGATGACATTGGCTTTGAGATGGGAAGGCCAGGCAGATGTTAATGCACGACCTAGCACCAGCTGCTAGTGGGCTGCAGGGGGCTGGATGCATTTCCCACGCTCCGGCACCTGCCCAACTGTGGAGAGATGGCTCAGCAGGAACGTGAACATCAGGGCCCAGTCCAGTGCCCAGCACAGAGCGGATATTCCACTTTGGGGCCTGTCCTCCCAGTCACACCCAAGGTGAAAACCAGGGTGCATCCCAATGGCAGTCCCCCTGATGGGGCTCCAGCTCTGCAGCCAGACACCTGCCTCGTCAGCTGGGGCAGCCCACCTTACTCTTCTGCCTGCGGTTTCTTCCAGTATGAAACAGACCAGCTCAGCGATTCCAAAGCCAGCCCTGTGGGCCCATATGAAATGCATCCCGGGCTTGGAGCTTGCCCACCAACACTAAAAGAAAAGAACGACTATGATGCTAGCATTACAGAAGAGGCAGCTGAAGGAGAGATTGTCACCTCTGCGGCCACACAGGTTTTAAGCAGCTACATTTTGAGTCAGGCTGCTTAAGCCAGCTCCTCTGCACAGTCTGATGTGTTCTCTGTCTCCTCCAGCATCACCTATGGGCATTTGACCTGGGGACCCCTCCTGATATCCCCTGGGCCCAGCTGGGGCAAAGGTGGCTTACAGACATTCTGGGGTTTCTTGTGGCTTGGACAGTCTCTGGCTCTGGGACTGCAGACAGCACCTTGGCCAGCGAACTGATTTGTCAAATCTGTCACTCCATTGAATTGGGCCTCTCTAACATAACAGGGCTGAGCCTGGGGTGAACTCAGGGCTGGAAGGACTGTGACCTCATGGCCCTCAGCATCCGGATAGGGGAGCCCTGCCCAGAGCAGCTGCTAAAGAACCTCAGGTTTCTGGGGATGTTGGCTCAGGTGACTTCAGTCTCTTCTAGATCCTGCTGTTCTGTGACCCAGGGGGATAGGGAGCGGGTGGAAGCGGGTTTAGGGGCAGAGGGAGCTCGGGTTGAGGGTGCTGGGGAGAGAGCCAACCAAGCGTTGCCAGCACCTCTCTCCTCTTTCCATTCCCAAACTGCCCTGGGGTCTCCAGCTCCTGCAGCATCACCTCCAAGCCCCCTTCCTGAATCAGGTGTCATTGCTGCAGGCAGCACAGGCCTAGATGCTGTGGCTTTCAGAGCACTGATTCATATGGCAGCAGATACAAGGCCACCCTGTGTGAATGCCAGTGGCCTTGGCAGGTTAGGCACCTCACGCAATGTGCTCACTGGGAGACGCCTGTCTCAGACCAAAGAGCCAAGTCTTGTATCTGGTTAAACACCAGGGGTACCCTGCAGGCAGCCAACATTTCCCTGTTTCTGCTGGCTTCAAAGGCAAGCTGACCATTTTCCAACAGTCTCTCTGGACTGCTTCCTTCAAGCCCTGGAGACAGAGGGGATGCCCTGTAGGCACAGACATGGCCAGCGGGGTCTATTAGAAAAACACTGAGTCTGGGGTTCCTACAGTGTAGCTGATACTTGTTAGGCTTCTGAAAAACTTCAGCTTGCTGAAGTCCCAGAACCATTACATAGTAACCACATAATCAGATTGCCCAGTGAACTAATTTGTGGGATTGAAGAAATGCCTTTGGAGCCCCTTTCACAGCCATCCAGTGCTTGGAACAGCCTCGGGCTAGGGCTCAGTGCGTATCCCCGGGATGCTCACCCATGTAACCCTGTCCATGATCCGAGTGAACTCAGAGTTGGCTGTATGGCCATCATTAGGTGAGGACTGGCTGGCTGGTGAGGGCTGGGAGCTCCAGCTCTGGGCAGGTGCACTGCCTGGTCAGACTCTTGGGCCCTGTGCTGCTCTGGGTACAGCTTGGCCATTTGAAATGCAAGTTGCAGACTCTGAGCACACTTTGTCAGGCAGGCCCAAAGAGGAGAGCGAGGCCAGGCAAGCAGGGCTGGGTATGCCAGGCATGCGCTAGGTGCTGTGTGTCCGAGGACAGGGCTGGACAAGGGGAAGGTTGGCCATGCAGGGACTGCACAAGGCGCTGGCCATGAAGCTGGCAGTGATGCTGAGTGGAGGGCTGGGAGCTGAGTGGTGCTGGCGAGGACTGTCTGATGGCAGAGCCATGGAATGCCCCACTGGGCAGCAGTGAACAGAAACCAGGGCTGGCTTATCCCTGTGACCACTGTGGAACCAGTGGGTCTTTCAGGCAGCCTACAGAGGCGAGCCTCCAAGGTCATTGTAACGAAATGTCAACCGCCCCTGCATTCTTCCACGCAGTGTCTGCCTGTGGCATGACTGTCTGCTGGGTAAGCCCAGGACACAGCACTGGGTCTGGCTTGTAGCAGTTCCCAGCTATGTTAATTAGGTCATGAGGCCTCTACGGTACACACCCCACTTCAACCCCGCATCTAGTCCCCACACCAGGAGTCCTGTTCAGAGCCTGATCCCTGGAGGTTAGGGGCCACTGATCCCTCTTCCTGGGAGTGCAGGAGGCGACCTGGCCCCAAAGCCGGGAACTACTGGCTGACTCTGAGCCAACTGTCCCAGCAGGACAAGGCTTCCCCCTGCCCACCTCTCCCTCCTTCATCTCCCCCCATGGATGGAACTTCATGGGAGGAGAATAAAGAGAAAGAAAACCCCAGGCTGCAGTTACCAAACAGACTAAAAACAGTGAGTGTCCCCTAAAGCTCTGAAGAAGAGGGGTCCCAGCTCTGGGGAATTGGCTCAGCACATTCAGGATCAGGCTGAACAGGGGCCTACCTAGAACCTCCCCCAAATCCCCACCTGGGCTTCATGAAGAGGACATTGGGGCACCTACAGGTAAGGGGAGACCAGCTAAGGAGTTTAGCCACTTGGTTCTTATTTGTCACTTTTATTGTGAAGTGTAATAACTCAGATTCATAAATATTAAAATAGAATGTTATGTATAATAATAGAGCACTTCAAAAGTTACAAACCATTTATATGTAAATATATTCTCCCATTCAACTTCTATAAAGTAGGTTTTTTTAATTAAAAAATAACCTTTTAAAGATTTATTTTATTTTTTATTGGAAAGTCAGATACACAGAGAGGAGGAAAGAGAGGAAGATCTTCTGTTTGTTGATTCACTCCCCAAGCAGTCGCAACAGCCAGAGCTGAACCGATCCGAAGCCAGGAGCCTAGAGCCTCCTCCGGGTCTCCCACACAGGAACAGGGTCCCAAGACTTTGGGCTGTCCTTGACTGCTTTCCCAGGCCACAAGCAGGGAGCTGGATGCGAAGTGGGGCTGCCAGGAATAGAACTGGCAGCGACATGGGATCCCGGTGTGAGCAAGGTGAGGACCTTAGCTGCTAGGCTACTGTGCCAGGCCCTAAAAAATTTTTTTAAACAAATGGGATTGGCACTGTGGTGTAGATTAAGCTGTCACTTGCAATGCCCACTTTTCATATCAGAGTGCTGGTTCAAGTCCTGGATGTTCCACTGCTGACTCAGCTCTCTGCTAAGGTGGCTGGGAAAGCAGCAGCAGACAGCCCAAGTGCTTGGGTACTGTCACCCACACAGGAGATCTGGAGGGAGCTCTGGACTCCTGGTGGACCTGGCCCAACCCTGGCTGTTGCAGTCATTTGAGGAGTAAACTGGTGAATGGAAGATCTCCCCACCTCTCTTTTTAATTGGAAAGTCAGATATGCAGAGAGGAGGAGAGACAGAGAAAAATATCTTCTGTCTGATGATTCACTCTCCAAGTGCCCGCAATGGTTGGAGCTGAGCCGAAGCCAGGAGCCAGGAGTCTCTTCCGGGTCTCCCACGCTAGGCCTTGGAAGACCTCTTTCTATCCTTCCCTTTCTCTCTGTCACTCTGCCTTTCAAACAAGTAAGATAAATATTATTTGTTTAAAAATCATTTGAGGGCCTGGCACAGTAGCCTAGTGGCTAAGGTCCTTGCCTTGAACGCGCTGGGATACCATATGGGTGTCAGTTCTAATCCCGGCAGCCCTACTTCCCATGAGGTTCCCTGCTTGTGGTCTGGGAAAGCAGTCGAGGATGGCCTGAGATCTTGTGACCCTGCACCCACGTGAGAGACCCAGAAGAGGCTCTGGGCTGCTGGCTTCGGATTGGCTCAGCTCCAACCATTGCAGCCACTTGTGGAGTTAATCCAAGGACAGAAGATCTTCCCCTCTGTCTCTCCTCCTCTCTGTATATCTGACTTTCCAATAAAAAATAAACCTTTGAAAAAATCATTTGAGAGAGAGGAGAGAGAAAGAGCCCCTTGCCTTCCAAATGCTAGAAGCAAGAACTCAGTTCAGATCTCCCTTGTGGGTGGCAGGGCCTTAACTATTTGAACCATCACCTGCTGCCTTCCGGTGTAGGAGGACATTGTGACCATTGTGACCGTAGGTCAGCGACGTAGTCAGAGCACAGGATTACAGTTGATGGGACAATATTTGTATGATAAACAACTGAATGGATGTCTTGTGTGTGACTGATTGGATATCCTTTGCATGAGAACAACTGTATGGCTACCTTTTGTATGCCTGATGAGATATCATTTGTATAAGAACAGTTGAGTGGGAAGTAATATACAAGGCAAAAGGACTTCCAAACTCAGGCATAGAAACAGTTGATGGTTCTGTTGATGAACTAAGTATCTCTACCCTAATCCTGTATGACCCTCAGCATATAAAGTCTGTTGCCCCTAATAAATTTTGGTTATTGACCATCAGTCAGTAGTCCAAGCGTGTTCTTATCGGCTCCGTGCACCACGTCCATCGCTGCAGGACAGCGACATTCCGGCATTAGCAGGAAGCTGTAATTGGGTACAGAGCTGGGACTCAAATTCAAACTCTCAAATGGAGCATGGGTACCCCAAACATGCAGCTTAACTGCTAGGCCCAACACCTGTGCTGGCATAGTTTTACTTAAGACTTTAAAAAAAAATTTTTTTTTAAGACATCCGATGACACCTGCTTCTCCTGGAGATAGCCCACTCATGCTAATTTCTCTATGGAAGCTGGGGGAGTCCAGTACTAAGGTGAAATGGTGTTCTCTTTTTTTATATTTGCTATTTGATTTTTTTCTACTTACTATTTGCTCTTTGTTTTTTTTTTTTTTTTTTTAAAGATTTATTTTATTTTTATTACAAAGTCAGATACACTGAGAGGAGGAGAGACAGAGAGGAAGTGGAGCTGCCAGGATTAGAACCAGCGGCCACATGGGATCAAGGCGAGGACCTTAGCCACTAGGCCACGCCGCCGAGCCCGCTATTTGCTCTTAATGAAGCATTTTAAGAATCTACTGCTAAAACACAGACTTTTTGCACTTTGCAGTAATAGCAAAAGGTGAACCTGAATGTTTGCTCTGAGTGAGACACTGTGGGTGGCTGCCTGATGTGTGGCTGCTAACATGTCACAACCACCCCTAATGCTGTGCGCCTGTAGACACTGTAGCTTGGGAACTGCCCAAGGCCACAGAGCCAGGTTGCAGCCTGAGCCCAGGTAGGCTGGCCATTTGGAGGCCATGTACCAAGGACAGTGAAGTTGTAGCTGCTTGACCTCACTGCAGGGGTTGCGGGCTCTAACCAAAATCCAAGAGCTCTGAGACACCACCTGGCTGTGTTTCCCCCTCGTGTCTATGTGTGTTCATACGTACGTATAAGCACGCTTATAAGCACTCTGACCTCTATGAAGATGTGTATATGGCCATGTGCTGGGCTAGTGTTGTGGTGCAGTGAGTTAAGCTGCCATTTGCAATGCTGGCATCTCCTACGAGTTCTGGCTGTCCCACTTCCATTCCAACTCCCTGCCAACACACCTGGGAAAGCCCCAGTGCTTAGGGTTCTGACTCCCTGTCCCCACCCCCATCCCCGCCCATGGGAGACCCTCTGTAGTCATTTGAAACATCTCTGTCCCTCCCACTCACTCTCTAACTCTGCCTTTTAAATCAACCTGTTTTTTAAACAAGATGGACGTGTCTGTGCTCACAGGGCTGGGCGTTCCAGCTTCTCGTGAACTCAATGACTAGAACAACATCCTTCAAGGGGCTCAGAGATGCAATTCTCTGTGTCTTAAATGGCACACACGGCTCCCCCCCAGCAGCAGGCCCCTCCCCTTAGCTCCTGTGCTGGTGGAAGGGACTGTCAACAGTGTCATGTACACGGAGGACACAAAAGGAGCAGTGGCTTAGCTGGGAATCTGTCCAAGCAGGGTGACCCACCCCCAAGAACACAAACCTCCTAGGCCAGGAGACACAGCCTTCCTTCCCAGACAGACAGGCCGCAGGCTGACGGCCCTCCCCCAGCCCTCCCCCAGACCCAAATGCCCTTAACCAGCCCTTCTCCAGCCCTCCCCCAGACCCACACACCCTTACCCGGCAGTACTCATCAATGGGTTTCAGCCTCTTCACCGCCACGTCCCGGATGTGGCTTCTCCGGAAGAGGATCTTGCCTGGAAGACAGAGGCTTCTGAGTTGGGCACTCCTGGTACAGCTGCCCCATGGGCCCTCTCCATCCCTCTGCCCCAGCCTCCAATACCACCTCTGCCTGCCGCCCAGGGAACAAGAAAGGGGTGGTCACCTCGCCTCGAGGGCAGGACGTGCCCCAGGCTGAGGGGCCAGGGCCTCTCCGGCAGGTGAGGAGCCCTGAGGAAGGCCATGTCCGGCTCCTAAGAGCCAACTGGCCACATCACCTCTTCAGGGTGTCAGAGGCAGGATCAGGGCCTCCCAGGGGGTAGGGAGTAGTGACTGAATGACTTGCAAATACATCAAGTATGGCCCAACCCACCTGCCCAGCTCTGCATCCAGGTCCATCCCTCTTGAGAAACAGGCATTCCTTCCTGCCCGCAGGACATGGGACTGCTATTCTTAGTAAAGGTGGGCGGCTATTTCCACAAGCCCATGCCAAAGGAATCCCAGTGGCCCCTGCCTCCAGCCATTTCGGCTCCCTCAGGTGTGGGTAGGTGTGTCTGGGACAGCCTGCGAGACAGGCTGCCTCCCTCTGCAACACCCATAACATGCCCACTCCTAGCGCACTCAGAACACACTGCTATGCCATCACCCCTGTGACTTGTCTGTGGGCCCACGAGCCCAGCACGTGATGAAATGCTCTTCCAGGGCCACCACAGCCTTTGTGGTCCCTGTCTACTTGCTGTCCCAGGGATGGGATGAGGGGGAAGGACAGGTGTCCTACACTCCCAACCCTTGTAGTACCAGTAAGGTGAGTCACACCATCTGGTAACAAATCAGGCATCCTAGTCAGTTAGAGTCACTGTGACTGGCTAGGGGGATGGGTGGGGGACCTGAGGCTGGGCGGCATCCTTTTCCTATGGTGGCTAAACTGGCAGGATGTGAGCCTGGCGCCCCTGGTGGCCAATGTCATCATTGCATGATAGGAAAATCTGGGGAGAAGGGAGGAGTCCCAGGTTCCCCCCACCTCTTTTCAGCTGCTGCTTCTGAACCTCAGCTCGGCCTGGCCCCTGTCCCATGTGTCAGACAATCACACGCTGTCTTTTTCCCCTCAAACTAGCTGGAGTTTTGTAGGTGAATATGCAGACTGCACGGCCCTGTCCTGTGCACGAGCAGCAGCAAGAAAGATTTCTGCTGCTCGCCCAGAAGCAGCCCAGGGGCCGGGGAAAGGGAACCAAGGCAAGGAAGGCAAGTCTAACAAAGACAGTGAGTGAGCATCGTGGGCAACTGGAGTTCAGTACTGTCAGGCAGCCTGGGAGACGGAACACACCTCCGAGGTGTCTGAACTGAGGCCGGGGGTGGGAGTGGGGGAAAGGGTTATCCACCAACTCCCTGCTGCTTCTGAAGATGCTCCCCCAGAGCACTGCAGCCCAAGGCTGCTCCAAGGGCCTTTCAAGGAAGGGGCCCCAGGCATCCAAGGCAGCAGTGGAAACAAGTGCCTGAACGCAGCTGCTGAGGTCATCCCAACCTCCCTGCCATTGCAGGTGCCTGTCCCAGCCCCACTTCGGCCACACAGGGAGACTCCAGTGGCCTGCACCTGTGGAACAGCTTCCCACTGGGGCTCTTATCCCCCTGTAGGTGGTCTACAGCTCCTTCCCCATCTGCCTTACCTGCTCCAGGTAGCCCAAGGCTGTGCGTATAGCAGGTGCTCAGTGAGTACAGTGTACTCATTCACTTTCCTCTGCCAGACCTTCCCCAAGCTTGCCTTCCTCCCTTGCTGTCTGCAAGCCAGTGCACAGGCCATGCCTGGCCAGATAGCTGAGGCTGTGCAGACCGCACCGTGTCATCAAGATAAAGAGGCCCCGTCATGCGTGCCTTCTGAGAGGAGATCAAACATGACTTATCAAGATTCAGCACACAGCCGCCCTTCTGGAGGGAGGGGAGATGTCACAGACGCGGGATTCCTGTCTCTGTGCCTGTGTGTCTGTTTCAGTTGCTGGCTGCTTTATTGTCTGCAAGCTGCAGGAGTATAGGTGGCTGGTTGTGGGGTCCCTGGGTAAAAACAAATGTGAGGAGTCACATGCCCAGGACTGACAGAATGACAGGCGGACCTGGCGCTGGGGCTCTGGGCCTTCCATCAGGGCCAGCTGTCCATTAGGGGCTGGACACTACCCAGACCCTGTGACAGCAGCAGTCAGGGTATCTCCCTGGAGCAAGGAGACTCAGTGAGAAACAGAGAAAACCAAAGGGGAGACCATAGATGGGACTGGGGCCCATGATGGAACAGAGGCCTGGGCCTCCCAACACGACACACCTGCCCTTGGACCCCGTGAGAGCACAAGCAGGAAAGGAAGGAGATGGAGAGATGCGCGGGGTCCTCCCAGCCCCACCAAGAGGCGAAACCTCCTGTAGATGGAGACCCTGAGCCTGGTGCAGATGCAGAGAGAACCGGTACCAAATGATGCTACAGAACACCTAGGGCCCCAGTGGTGCCAAGGAGCCAGAGAGGGGCAGGGGAGGCTGGGAGGCATGGACCCTGAGCTCTAAATGAGGGGGGCCCAAGGTCAAGGCCCCTGGGCAGCACATGTGTGAGTCTCCAACACCATTTGGACACTGCCCAGGTATGAGTATCCCAGGGCAACCACAGCCCTAAGTCATTGGGACTCACCTTTTCCTACACCTAAGAACCCCATAATGTGGGCCTGGCTGGCTGTGCAGCCCAGAGGCAGGCCCTTCCTCCATGCGCCCCCGTCTCCTCACCTGGAACCTGGGCATACACTCATGGCCACATCCCTACCCCACTGGCCCCAGCCCGAAGAGAGATATGATGTGTGAGAAAAGTGTTCACCACACCCCAGCACACACTAAGGGTTCTCATTTGGCTTGTTCGCTTGGTTCTTATGACCCCCCCTCAGTGCAGGCACTTGGGCCAAGCCTACTTGGTGGGGCAGGAAGTGACAGCTCAGAGGGTTGAAGGGTCGTTCCAACCTCACACAGCCAGAAAGAGGCGTTGGAGCTTGGGGGAGGGAGTGGAGCAGTGTGAGCAATGAAAGCAGAGTTTCTTAGGTTGGGATCATGCAAGCCTTTAGGGCCATGATGAAGACATAGGGTTTGTTTGCATAAAGGAAGGAAACAGTACACCCCAACAACCTCACAGATCAGCCATTGCTTCTTGGACCCTCCTTGTAAGAGGCTACCCACAGGGACTCCCATCCATGCCAAATAAGAGCAGAAACACCTGACTCAGTCACAGGTTCTGCGGGTATCACCTCCACAAGCCGGGCATCTGTCCTTACAAATGGACTAACACCTGTTTGTATGGGGGTAATGAGAAAGTGCCAGCTACAGGGAAGATGAAGAGGCTAGCCTTGGAACCCGTTTGGGCCTGAACAGGCTGATCCGCTCTCAGCAGCCTGTCCCCTTCAAGGCACACCGTGTCTGTGCATGCCTGGACAGCTTCCTTGTCCCTGTCCTCCCTGCCACCTGGAATGCTATTTGTTGGTCTCCCATTGCTTGCTTGCCTCCTTCCTTCCTTCTTCCACCCATCCACCTGTCCATCTTCCATTCTTCCTCCTTCCATTCATCCAGCCTGCTGTCTTGACCAAGGCCTGCTGTGTTGGGCTCTGTTCTAGGTCTGGCCATGTGGCAGTGAACAAGTCAAATGAGGGAGGCAAGTCTGAGCTCTCATGGTGTCTGTACTCCAGCTGTGGGATAGGTGGGGGTTTCAATTTATTTTTATGTCAAAATATTTATTCCATTGCAAAATTTGTATTTTTTTTGAGAAACAGCAAGAGAGTGAGAGCAAGAAGGAGAGCTTCCACACCCTGGTTTACTCCTCATACGCCCACACTAACAGGGACTAGGAATGGCCAGTGCTGGGAGCCAGGAGCACACTGCACAGCTCCCACACGGGAGGCAGGAGCTCAATGACTTGAGCCATCAGTGCAGCCACCAAGATCTCTGCCGGCAGAAAGCTGAAGTCAGAAGCCAGGGCTGGGAATCAGACCCACGCACTCCAATGTGAGAAACACACATGTCAACTGTTAGGCCAAACGCCTACCTTTACAACTGCACTTCCCATGACATTAAAAATAAAAGTTTATGTATTTGAGCAGAGTGAGAGAAGGAGAGAGAGGGAGAGAGAGAAAGAGAGAGAGAGAAACTTTCCATATGCAGGTTCATTCTTCAAGTGGCCATAAAAGCTGTGCTAAGCCAAGCCAAAGCCAGGAACCAGGAATTCCACCTAGGCCTCCTTCGTGGTGCCAGGAACTCAATACTTGAGCTATCACCAGCTGCCTCCTGGGCCCAGGCACATTAGCAGGGAGTTGGATCAGAAGCAGAGGCACTGGGACTCCATGCAGCACTGTGATATGGGATGCAGGTGCCACAAGCTACTGCCTTACCTGTGGGCCACAAAACTGACCCCATCCCATGGACTTTTTAAGTACGCTTGCATACGTCTTCTGGCACCTCTGTAAAGAGAATAAAGCAGGGTACTGTGCAGAGGTACTGTTAGAGTGAGACTAGGAGGAGCCAGTCAGTCATGCCAACCCCTAGGAAGAAAGGGCTCAGTACAGAGGGACCTGCGTCAGTGAAGGCACCAAGGCAGCAAGAACTGGAATGCTGGGTAACAACAGCAAAGAGCCTGGTGTGGGCGGCACATGGTTTAGTCCAGGTGCCACCTAGGATGCTGGCATCCTATGTCAGAGAGCCTGGGTTTGAGAAAACCTGGCTTCTAATCCACATTCCTGCTAATGTGCACTCTGGGAGGCCCAAGTACTTGGGTGTCTGCTGCCCTCATGGGAGATCAAGACTGAGTCCCGGGCCCGGCGCAGTAGCCTAGCAGCTAAAGTCCTCATCTTGGCATGGGCCGGGATCCCATATGGGCACCAGTTCTAATCCTGGCAGCCCTGCTTCCCATCCAGCTCCCTGCTTGAGGCCTGGGAAAGCAGTCAGGGACAGACCAAAACCTTGGGACCCTGCACCCATGTGGGAGACCTGGAAGATGCTTCTGGCTCCTGGCTTCAGATTCGCGCAGCATCAGCCAATGCGGCCACTTGGAGAGTGAATCATCAGATAGAAGATCTTCCTCTCTGTCTCGCCTCTTCTCCGTATATCTGCTTTTCCAATAAAAATAAATAAATCTTTACAGCAACAACAACCAAAAAAAAAGACTGAATTCCTGGGCTCCTGGATTCAGCCTGGCCCAGTCCTGGCTGTTGAAGGCATTTGGGGAGTGAAGCACTGGATGACAAATCTCTCTCTGTCTTTTTGCCTTTAAAATGGATAAATGGTTAGAGGATGTGTCGGTGCCTAGGAGCCACAGAAATGAGTGTGGTTTTAGTTCAAGTGTCGTTGGGTCTTCCTGCCCACTCCCCTCCTATCTGTATAGCAGTGTAAGCTTCATGCTACCTTCTCCACAAAGCCTATCTTGAATGTTTGAGACCCATTATCTGTCCTAGGCCCTGTGAAAAGTGTACCCAGCCAGCCACAGTGCCTGTGGTGCAAGCACCTTGACTGGCCAACCAGTGAGAGCAGAGGCTCTTAAAGAAACAGCCTTGGACTGCTGCAGGCAAAGAGAACAGAGCATGGGGCTTTATTCACCAGGACAAGCAAACCACAAACGACCCCTCCACTGTCCACCAGTTTGATTCTGCAGGCTGATACCAATCCCTGCTCCTGGTGGAACCCAGGCTGGTATCTGGGCTTTTCATGGCTTAAAGCAGATGGCTGCCTTGTAGGGTTTGCGATGGCCTGGCACACTCTAAATATGAACCACCTTGCATCTTGCTTCTCTGACACCTGAGACTGCAGAACCAGGATTTAGTATCTGTGATTTGTTTCTGGTTCAGATGGATAAACCTCTCCCTGAAGAATGGCACAGTGGGCCTCCTTAGTCACTCCCACTTGAGAATGAGTACCTGTCAGCTTCTCACTCGGCAACAAGGTCTAGCTAGGGCAGGAAGCAGAGCACAGAGACCTTGATGCAAGAGAACGCTTGAGAATGGGAGAAGAATCGAGAAATAGAAGCAAAGTCAGCCCTTCTGACTTCCTGGAAGCCAGTCTTGCTCTTGATGTCCAGCTGTTTCCTGACTTTGGCTGTGGTCTTGGCAGTTAGTTCAGGGTCATAAGCTTGAAAGTCACACATCTCCCACCTATGTGGTCCTTTCTGCCCAACTGTGAAGCTCACCTATCATCACCTGGTACCTGGGACAGGGGGCAGTATTGCGTTGTTGCATATCCACTCCCCTCACAAGCCCCCATAAAGGCCCACGATAGGGAGGGGCTCGCTCTCTTGGTTACGTGCTTCCGTCGCTCGGACACTCCTATTCCTGGCATCCCCAGTACCTGTTTGCTCTCTTGCTTCCAAAAGACAGACTCCAAAGACAGGTAGCTCCCACACATGGCCCCTGTGTGTCTGTGTTCCTCACCCTCTACTCAATGAAGATGTTAATGCTAAGATGCTTTGTATTTCCAATTATGTACTTTTAAGAGTTCCAGCAGAGGTGAGGCCTAGCAGTAATTGATTATGGACAGAGAAGCCAGGAAAAGGTGAATGTTTGCAGCTTTGTGTGTTCAGGTTGTTTGTTGCATGTCTCAGGATAATTTATATCGCTGGGAAAGCTGGAATATAGGTCTTCAGTTTAGTGGGCGGGTTTCACAGTAATGATCATTTGTTCCTCTCAGGGTTTCCATTCAGACTGGATTGACACTGGACTTTTCATTTGCTAATTTTTAGTGGGCCCTGCCATCACCAAGCTTGGTTAATAAAGACTCCTTAATACATCCTAGACTTGTTTGGTGTGATCTGCACCCCATAACATTTTCACCTTGGTTTTCCCTGATCAGGTGAAGCAGAGAGCTGCTGGTAGGTATGACCCTGGTCATTTTGTTACTGTCTCCTATGCTACCTGCTGCTGCAGCTAGAAGGCTACAGGCCACCTGCTCCCCTGCAGGGTTGCTCTTGGCCCATGGCAGCCGGGATATAGACACACCAGCTGAAGCCTTGTCTGCCTCACATTATACCCGGATGCCCAGTCCTACTTCTCACCTGCATTTCCTGGTCTTACCCACTCTTCCCAGGGGGCTGCAATGAGACCAGAGGCACTGAGCATGGGAAAGCTCGAGGACGAACACCCACCGAAGGAAGGGTGGCAGCTCACTCTCTCTTTGAGACCCATTCCATCAGCCTGTCTCTGGCTTGATGGGTGGATATCGGTGGGTCATGTTCACCACCTTTACTTTAAAGGAAGTGCCCCAATTTTCTTTTGGAGTCACTCCCTCCTTCCTTCCTTTTCGGCCCCAAGTGCTTCTCAGTGGAGCTGACCCCATCCCAAAGCCAGGGCATCATCAGTGAATATAGCCCAGCCATGGGCCCATAGCCCAAGATGGTCCAGGGAGACTCAGCCTGGGACTTTAGCTGGAACAAGAATTAAGAGGAGTGTTCTCTTTCTCCAGTGGTCACAAACTTTCTCCAGGGGCTATGGTCCCTGGCTTCTAGAGAGCCCCTCTGTGTCTCTTACCATCTGGGAGGAAGCAGATTCAATGATGACGTCTACAGAAAAGAAAGCAAAGCTGAGTTGAACAAATACAAGAGGGGGTCACCTTGATCCAGCAAGGTCTGGTTTTCAGGTACATTTCCCCTTTACATTTTAAAGCTAGAGTGAGGAAGATCTACATCTCCAACACTGGAAAGTTCTGCCTAGCACATCTGGCTTTGCCACTGCTCTGTGTGACACAGGACAAGTCACAGCCTCTCTGAGTCTGTGAAATAAGGACAGAATCGTCTTTCTCCAAGGATTACTGTGAGGCGCCAATGAACCAGTGTCTGAAGCCATTGAGCCCAGAGCCCAACCCACAGTAAAAATGCTGAGCAAACTGGCTCATCCACCTCAGGCACCTGGGAGGCTTCTCTGATGATTTACTCAGGTTAGCCTCCTCCCTGTGCAGCCCCACCCCTCTTGGGCACTCTGGGATAAAGACCTCGCACCAATCTGCAGGGTCTTACCAGCAATGGAAACCACAACCCACCGGCTGCAGCTTGGGGGAAAGCGGGGTGCATGGAATAGGCAGAGTCTGGCCTGTAGGTTCCTGTACTCAGCAGCCGGGGTCAGGCTTCAGGAAGCAAACTGTGGCTCAGCAGAGGCTGGGGGTGGGGGGCTTACAGAGTACTGTCCTTCTTAGCCATTGCCATGGCCACAGCCACTGAGTCCAGAGGGAAGGTAGGAAAGAAGGCAGAATCTAGTGGGTGCAGTGTCTGACAGCACTGTGTCCTGGGCACATCATCCCTCCTGATTTAGTCTTCTCTGTCATCAGATGGGACTTCAGCCCGAACCTGGCTCAGGCACAGGACAGGCACACACTGATGGGTGCAGGACTGTTATAGGGACAGGCAACTCCCAGCCACCGGACGTCTGGCCGACAGCATGTGGGAGCCCGTGGTGATCTTCTGTCTTGTGCCCAATCCCGCCCCTGCCCTTTCTCTCGATCTGCTTTCTGCAGAAGCCAGAGTGATTTTCTTAAAACATAATCTTTCCTTTGCTTAACCCTTTCAGTGACTGCCCAGAGTACTGAGAGTGAAATCCCAAATTGCTTTCGGAGGGCCGGCATCTGGGGCAGCAGCCTACTGTTCTGGGATGCCTGCAGCCCACATCAGAGGACCTGTGTTCCAGGCTCAGCTCTGCTTCTGATTCCAGCTCCCTGCAGCTGTGCGCCCTGGGAACAGCAGGTGATGGTTCAAGTATCTGGGCCCTTGTCACTCACAGAGACCTGAATGGAGGATATCAGTTGTTGTGGGCAACTAGGGGTAGGGGTGCAGCAAACTAATGAATCGCTCCCACCATAAACACAGCTACTCTATCCACCTCTGGGCCTGGGTGCCGGCCACCCTCTTTTCTGGCACATGGCTTCCTCCTGTGCCCTTGGCACAGCCGGCACCTCTCACTTGGCAGCATTCAATGTGAATGTCGCTGGCCACAAGGAGAGGTTACCCACCCCTGGGCTCAGGCCGTTTTTTCTCCCAGAACGCTCTGCCTTGGTAGCACCTCTCTGAGGACCTAACAGGACCCTCCCAGCTCCTGCTTTGGTTCACAACGACTCTAACATGTGTGCGTGGGTGTAAGTCCTGGCCCAGTGGCCAGGACTGACACGTGCTGAGTCAGCAACCAAGACTGTGGTCACCCAGCCTCACCCCAGGCGTCCCTCTAACTGTTACACACAAACCCTGGGTGTTCAGGCACAGGGGAGCCGGATGCAGACAGAGCGGGGCCTGTGAGTGGTTAAGTCTAAGCGCCAGGCCAGCCTGGCTTGCGTGGGCGTTAAAAGGCGTGGTGGGCGGTGGCTCCAGCAGCCTCCCCTGGGGGGAGCTGGGAATAAAGCACCCCATTCAGCCTAGGCAGGCTGGCCCCTCCCCTGCAGGGGAACTGCCCTCAGGAAAAGGGGACAGAGGACCCTGGGCTGAGCTTCCTGGCAGCTACTGCCTGGGGCAGGGCCGGGCTCGGAGGGACACAGCAGAGAGGCCCCACAGGATGAAGAGGCTGAAGCCCTGGCTCTGAGCTACACTGCTGGAAGGCGCCTGACCACCTCTGATGCTTGAAGCACAGGAAGTGGGCTGGCCACAAGGGCCACCGTGGAAAGGGGCCCCTAGCCACAGACATAGCCATCCCAGAATGAGGGGTTGCTTGGCTCTCTTGCTTGGTTGGCAGAGCTGAGCCCACAGACACCTCCTGCTGACATTAGACATCCATTTGCTGGCTCAAGGATACTGTGATGCTTCCATTAACAAAACATGGCATCTACCCGTAGCATCCAGCGAGCACTCAATGGGCTGAAGCATGTGCTATGTCCTTCAGGTTTATCATGTTATTTGATTTTCATTACAGCCTAGGATATAGGAACTGATGTGGTCATCGTTCCCATTTTTCAGATGGGTAAACTAAAGGTCAGAAACAGCAGATGATTTATGCAAGGTCACAGAGCCAAGGAGGGATGGTGATGTGATATGCTTGGCTTTTCCCTCCATTTCTCCTTTTTGCAATTCCATCCATTGGTTCATTCCCCAAATGTCTGCAATGGCAGGAGCAGGGCTTATCTAAAGCCAGAAGCCAGGAGCTTCTTCTGGGTCTCATACATGGGTAGCAGGGGACTACAAAGTTCAGTTACCTTCTGCCACTTTCCCAGGCACATCAGCAGGGACCTGGATAGGAAATGGAGTAGCCGGGACCTGAACCAGCACCCCCATGGGATGCCAGCATTGCAGACAAAGACCTTCCCCATTATGCCACAGCAGTAGGCCCTGGGCTCTTTGTGAAACAGACTCCAAGTGCCTACCTAGGCTCTTACTCACTTAGCTGCCTACCTTCCTCTCCCCACACCAAGACCTGTGTTTTCCTTTGGCCTGGTTCCTCCCAGGAGGAACAGGTCAACCCTATCTCAACCTCGCCAGTCAAGTCAGCAGGTGTCCCTCATTCACTTCCTCTCCAGCACCAGCTACTGCACTGGGGCTGGGATGTGACAGCGATGGACACAGAGAGGTCCCAGGGTGTGTGGGCCCCATGCAGCAGGGTATTACTGTGATGGAGACACACAGCTGGGGGCCAGGCAAGGCGAAACGGCAAGAATGTTCCGGGCAAGAGGCTGGGCCTTGACCTGGACATGACATGGGGCAGGCACATGGCAGAAGCTGTGCTCCAGGTGGCTGCCCAGGGAGGGCTGCATGTGTTTGGAGGGGTTGGTGCTGGCAGTTACGGGCTGCAGGTTATCAATGGTGCAATTACAGGCTGGACAGTGAACAAGGCCAACGCTCAGAACCCCAATACCCCAGGGGTCCCCAAGCTTAGCAGTCATTCACTCCCTTTGGCAGTGCAATCCTGAAAATTCTAGATCTGCTCAGCTTGGCTCTCCCTGTGGTGGAACAGGGGCCCCCATGCTCTGGCTTGGGAGAGACAGAAACACAGCCCCTTTCCCTCACTGTGGCTGTTGCAGCCCATGGGGACAGCACCTGGCCCCTGAAGGAAGGAGATGGGCCAGGCCTACCAACCCTGCCTGCTGCCCTGCTCACCACCTTCTGAAGGCGCATTCAGACCAACAGAACCCATCTTCAGGCCACACCAGGCCCCCTGGGCAGTCTGTGGTCTGGAGGCCTGGCATCTGAGGCCTCTCCAGCCAATGCCAGCCCTGAGAACTGGGGAGGTGCGGGAAGAGGCAGGATTCCCAGGGTCTGCCCAATGCCAGGCAGCCCCAGATGAATGCTGTGTCAGTCTTCCACGCTGGGAGAATCCCCAAGCCAACTTGGGCCCAGTCAGGGCAGAATCCTGGGCCTGGGTTCAGGGAGGGTGACCTTGGCAAGCTACAGGGGCCAGTGTGGAGATTCGCCACACATGCCCCTTGTCTCCTAAGTCGGGGCTGAGTGCCCTCAATGGCACTCAGTGTTCTTTCCCTCCCCCTACCCCTGCTGCCCCCGCTGCTGCCCTTGAAACCCAAGTGCCAGGTGCCTGAGGCTCTTGGGGAGAGAGGCTGCACGCCACAAAGCAGCCTTAACAGGCACCACAGGACTAGCGTTCTCAGGGCAGGAGCTGGGAGAAAAGTCCTGTGAGGTGCTGGTTCTGCTGTCTTGGCCAAGGCTGCCCCCAACCCACCCACACAGGAGCCCTAGGCACTGCCAATTGTAACCCCAGTGCCTGAAGTAAGCCCATCAGCTGTGCTCCAGGGTTCCTGGCCCCTCACCTCTCACAGGCCTCAGGCCTCCAGCTCCCAACCCTGAGAGATCCTTGCAGCACAGCAGTCTAATCACCTCCCCTGCAGGTGGTCCCACATGGCACACCTGCACCAGGCCCCACGGGGCACCACCATCTTGCTTTTCCTGTTTCTGCTGTTTCTGTGCTTCCACCAGGTACCCTGGGCTCATGAGCCGAACTGTCAGTCATCTCACTCGAGTGTGAACTGCTGACAACACCACTCCCAGGGACGGGCACCCGGAGAGAGAGGATGTGGTCTCGTGGAAGGACACTGGACACCAGACAAGGAAGCAATTTCTTTCCAGGGGAAGAGGCAGGAATGGGGGAGGGGTGGGTCAGGAGCATCACAGAGCTGCAGTCACACCTGTCACTTGCCTGACAAGTACAGTTACCAGTCCCCCCTACCACACACACACACACACACACACACACACACACACACACACACAGAGGGCTTATTAATAAGCTCAGACTCTTTAGTTCTGTGCCACGGTGAGCATGCAGCACCAACCTGGGCCAGGACATGCTCCCCGCCAACTGTGCAATGTAGACCGATGGAGATGATGCAAAGCCATGACCTCAGCCCTACTCAGTAATGTCTCTGGGACACAGCCAAGGGTATAGATGTCCCATTCAAGGCCAAGGGGTCAGGTAGGTGTTCTGCAGGTTAATTCCCTTCTAGAATTATCCCTAGGTAAGGAAGACACAGTAAATTATCATGATATAGCCTGGCTCTTTGCCAGGTCTTGGGACATGGGAAGGACAGGCAGGAAGGGGTTAGGGCTAGATCCACAGTCACTTTCCAAAGCAGAAGGATGCCAGAGGTGTTGCCTTCGCAACCAGCCTTGACAAAGCTCGTTCCTCTCAGTGGGACTTGGTGGAACTTGGGCTGATAGCCAGGCACCTGGTAACCTAGCCATGCAGTCAGGCTACTGGGCTGTGGCTGCCCAGCACGCCCCAAACCTGCCGGTCATCTGGGTCATCAACTATAGAGCTCCCATAGGTACGGCGGGCATAAACAGCAGGAAGTGAAGCGGCACCGGCCAAATTGTAGAGGGGATGAATGACTTGGCATCAGGGGGTTGGGGAGGAGAACCCCCCACATTCACATCCCATGGTCAAGCAGCAAGGAGCAGAGGCAGGCTGGCAGCTGTGGCCCCTGCACTCTGCAGCTGGCACACACGCCCATCTGTGCACTCACTGCCTCAGGCCATGGTTAACCCACAGAATGGGCAAGGCTGCAGGTGGTGGAGGCTGTGAGTCTGGGTCAGATAGTAGCATTTTCCCTCTTGCACCTCTCTGTGGCCACTGGCCTCCCGTACATGTTGGGCACCCTGCCACCCAGGACCCTGATCTTCCCAGGCTAGTGCAGACTCAGCTCAGCAGGTAGGCCCTCATGACCATGTGCCCCAGATGCCCTGAGCTGCCGTCACTGCCACCCAACCTGGTCAGCTTTCTTCCTGGCGCTTCATTGCTCCTGGAAGTGGCTTGTGTGTTCCTTTCTCTGCCAGTTCCCCCCTTTGGAAGGTACACTGGCCAACATTGGCACCCTGGTCCTGCGTGTCTGCAGTACAGACAGCCAGGTGCTGGCGAAGTGCTCCAGGTACCCCCATGGCTGGCATGAATGGACTCAGCCCACACACTGATGTATTTGCAGCTGGCTGCTGACAGCAGGCCCTGAGAGCTGCAACTCAAATTACAGAGCCAAGACTGAGTCTGGGGGCAAGGAGCAGGGCTTACAGCCAGAGAGGGCCTTGCACTTCATGAGGAGGAAGCGGAAGGAGGGCCATTGCTGAACCTCAGGCGTGGTCCCTGTCCTGGCATTCCCAGCAGCTGCTCCTTCTTCATGGGCATGGCTTTGTCTCTCAGGTGGGGCTCAGACACCTCCCAGCTCCCCACAGCCCTAGTCCTCCTGGTAGCATGTCCTAGCTACGGCTTCCCTCACCACTTCCAGGACCCTTGGAGCAGCCTTCCCATCAGATGCCCAGGGAGAGGCTCAGAGGTGCCTGGAGCCACAGCCATGGCAGGTTCTCCCTCATGCTGCTTGCCAGCTCTGAATGGGGACATCCCTTCCCCCTTCTTCCTCCTGGGCTGGAACAAACACCGGATCTGCTGGTGGGGCTCCGAGGGCAGAGAGAGGAAGGTCCCAGAGAATGCGCTTACACTTTACCCAGCACCCACCTGCACCAGGTCTCCAAACTGCCTGCCACTTTTTTGGGGGCCATGTCACAAGCTGGTGAGCTGGCACACACACAAAAAATATGCCTGAATAAGCTAGGAGGCCTGTCTGCGGGCCAGCAGCGCCTGCCTCAATGTTGCTCACTTTTCTCTGCTTCCCCATGATTCATCAACCCCAGGCATATAGACAGTGACGGATGGGGTTGACTCCACTAAGAAGGCGAAGTGGGTCTTTGGGAAGCCTGGCATGGACTTGGATGACTGGTGAGCTGGAAGGAGCCTTGCCCAGCCTCAGCAGAGCGAGTTCTGCTCTTTCCGCAACACCACCAGGCTTCTGAAGCCCCCTGGTCTCTGGCAGCAGCTGCTTGCTTTTTGCATCAGCAGTAGCCCTCCCCTTCACTCTGCAATGACCATTTCCTCCCAGTGATCTGCCTCTGGCCAGCAAACTCAGGATACACAGGAAATCTACTCCAATCTCAGGATGGGTAACAGGAGATGGATTTTCCACAATAGTCTTTTAAAACAAGCCAGAAAGTTCCATGTAAACAGTGGGTTACCCAGAGAAGCAGCTGACCTTACCATGCTTGACCCAATATCCTAAACGAGCTCATTTCCATCCTCTCCTTTCAAAAAGCTGTAGACACCAGAATGTAAAAGATACAGGTGAAGACAAGTCTCTCTGGGACTCTTGTATTTGTGCATGACTTGTAAGCAAGGCACTAACTTCCTTGTGCTTCAATTGTGTTTTCGAGGTGCGTGCATAGAGCCTTAGAGGATGGGGATGGTGTCTCGCTCAGGTGTAAACAGCAGGCTTGTCCACAGCCTTGGACAATCGAGGTTTGCTTACTGCCTATACTGAAAGATGTGACTCCCTAGGATCTGGGCTCCTGTCAACCATTGAGCCCCTGCATGTGCAGGCATTCACGAGTGCATAGTGTCACCTGATCAGGATCCGGTGCCAATGGGAACTGCAGGAAATGTATCCAGGATAATGCTGTTGCTGTGTGGCCGTACAGTCTCATCTCCGACCCAGGAGTTTTGGGCTTCCTGCTGGCATCCAGGAAACCATGGTAAGATAATTTAGTTAGCAAACACGGCAAAACCTGACTCCTCACAGTCCCTGACAATGCTGCTCCTGTTGGTGTTAAGGTGATTGCCTGGTCTCCAAGCTCCAGATATGCCTTGTTTCTGGAAAACTTGAAAGAATCTTCAAAGCACAAAAACATATGTAAGCCAGGGAAAAAACTGCTTTTTTTAAAGATTTATTTATTTTTATTAGAAAAGGCAGATATACAGAGAGGAGGAGAGACAGAGAGGAAGATCTTCCCTCCGATGGTTTACTCCCCAAGTGGTCGCAACGGCTGGAGCTGCGCCAATCCAAAGCCAGGAGCCTGGAGCTCTTCCAGGTCTCCCACATGGGTACAGGGTCCCAAGGCTTTGGGCCGTCCTTGACTGCTTTCCCAGGCCACAGGCAGGGAGCTGGATGGGAAGCAGGGATGCCAGGATTAGAACTGGCGCCCATATGGGATCCTGGTGCGTGCAAGGCGAGGACTTTAGCCACTATGCTATCGCGCTGGGCCCAAGAACTGCTTTTGTAAGAGCTCTGGGGTAGACACTTAGCCTAGGAATTAAGATGCCCATTAGGAAGCCAACATTCCTTATCAGAATGCCTGGATTTGATAGCTAGTTCCTGCTCCTGACTCCAGCTTCCTGCCAACATGCACACTAGGAGGCAGTGGCAACGGCTCAGCTGGCTCCTGCCATCCACGGGGGAGGCCTGGACAGAGCTTCTAGCTCCCAGCTGTGGCCCAGCCAGGTCCTAGCCACTGAAGGCATTTTATGAGTCAACCAGGAAATAAGGGTTCTCTCTCAAATAAACAAAAAAAGCAATAGGCAACTTTTAATAAAAGTTCCCTGCTTAACAACAGAACTTATCACAGGCTTCTTCCAAACACAGTAACATTCAGGGAGCCCTCAAAGATAATGTGATTTATCTCAAAGAACTGCCTTTGTACCAAAGGCTTCAGGAATATGCCTTTGTGTGAACCCAGTTTCCCAGGTGGGAATGCCATGAAGCTGGGCTTGGCAGTGGAATGTCCTGGCAGCCACGATTAGGCCTCCTTCCTGAAGAGCACACTTGTTTTACTAGCACTCTCTACCTCTTTAAAATAAAAATCAAGGGCTGGCGCAGTAACTCACAAGCTAATCTTCTTTCTGCTATGGCTGCATTGTACATGGGCTCTTGTTCTAGTCCTGGCTGCTCCACTTCTGATCCAGCTCCCTGCTGATGGCCTAGGAGGGCAGTGGAGGATCTCAGGTCCTTGGGTCCTGTACCCACATCGGAGATCCAGAATAAGCTCCTGGCTCCCAGCTTCAGATTGGCCCAGCCCTGGCCAAGACCAGTAGATTAAAGATATCTCTTTCTCTGTTTCCCCTGTCTCTGTAACTCTAATTTTCAAGTAAATAAATAAATTTTTAAAAATAAAACAAAAATCAATAACTAGAGCATGTGGTATGCCAGTAAAGCCATCTTCTGTGACACCAGAATCGTATACGGGCCATTTCGAGTCCTGGCTGCTCTACTTCTATCCCAGTTCCTTGTTACTATGCCTGGAAAGCAGAAGAAGATGTCCAAAATGCTTGGGCCTCTAACATCCACATGGAAGACCTGGATGAAGCTCTTGGCTCCTGGCATTGGCCTGGCCAAGCCCTGGCTCTTACGGTCCTTTGTGGGGATGGGTAAGCTAGCAGATAGAAGACCTCCTTCTCTTTCTCCTTCTAACAGCCTTTTGCATAAATAAATCTCTTAAAAATTTTAAGATAATCTTGCAGGTTGAGTTGTGCCAATGTCAATGTGTTGGTTTGATAACATACTACATTTGCATCAAGATGTGACCACGCAGAGGAAGTGGTGTGATGGTGGAGGTGGAGGGGAGGAATTTTGCAACATCTGTGAGTTTATAATTATTTCCAAATAAAAAGTTTTAAAAAAGTTGTGACTTAGCAAATTAAATAGTTGATCTTGTAGGGTTCATAATTGAATAAATACATTGCTTAGAAAGCTATCTTAGCTGAATCATATTAAAGTAATAAACTAAACAGTTCAAATGCCAAAAAAAAAAAAAGCCCACAAAAATTAGTTACTCGCGGCCAGTGACCTCAATCATTCAATGGAACCAGGAAGCCATTCCGGTCTCCTGAGTTCTGGTGGGGTCAAGATCTCTTCTCTCCCCAGGCAGGGCACTCCTGAATCAAGAGATAGTGAAGGAGCTTGGAGGGAGGGGCCGAGAAGCAAGAGCAGGGGAAACACAGACTGCAGAGGAAGTAGCTGTGGCAGCTCCTGGCCGTGATAGGAACCGCTACAGCCCTGCCACTCCATGGCTGCGTGACCACAGGGAGTGATGATTTGACTTCCCCGTCAGCGGCTGCAGGGACTTGGAGGGAGGGCACATGGAGACGTCATCCCAGAGGGGACCTCAGTGGAAGGTGTTTGGACAGAAGGCAGGACAATCAACAAGTCTTCACAGTGTGTTCACTCTGTGACCGGCCTCCTGACGCACACATCAACCAGGGAGGTTAAGGACCTGCTTATCAAGGAGGCCGCAGGATCATGTGTTTGCTACCCTATTGCACACGTGGGTTTGGAGACCCAGGCCTGGAGGGAGTCCTTCCCCTCTCAGCCGCCCAGGGTGTCCAGGCCCTGCAGTAACTCTCAACGCCATATGATTCTCCTCCCCCACCAATCCCCCCAGCATGCCTTGCTGGAGAGCAGCCAAGACCACTTGGGGCTCACACTTCCTAGGGGCTCCCCAGGAACAGCGCATCTTCACCCTTTGGGACTGGAAAGCAGGTTCTGGTCCTGGTGAATACAATTGTTGGGGAGGAAGGACAGTTTCCCTACAAACGTGCATAAAACTTTGATTGACATACAACATCAAACTATGGGGTCAGTATACCGGCCTCCCCTTTTCATCCTCTATTGATTTTGCTCATAACCCCCACACCCTAGCTGTGTTCCAGGGGCCAATAGGCACCCTCTGGGACGAGCCACTCCACAAATGGCACCTCCATCTTTGGCCACAGGAGCCCCAGGCACTTCTCCAATCTATAGGCTAATCCTGAGCTTGGGCCATATTCCCCTGAGACATATTAGAAACCAGTGCCCTAAACTCCAAGACATATGGTTTATTTCTGGGAGTTTCTACCAGGACCTGAGGGGCAGGCGAGGGAGCAGTATGTAACCTAGAAACGGTTTCTTCCCTCAACTTCTCTGCTTTATCACCTCCACCAGCTGGAAGTTGTGGCCAGGGATCCAGAACAGAGCCCAAACACACCCTGTGGCAGCAAACAATGCCCCCTTCCAGGTAGCGGAAATATTCCCAGTGTCCCAGCAACGCGCAGAGCTACAACTGAGATGCTCCCAGAAATAAAAGGTGCCCTCTGCTTCCTTTTCTAGCCTTGATGTTTCAGGGGGAGCCAAGGGCTGACAGAGCTGACTCAGGGCTACTTGCTCCCCCAGCCTGGTGGTGCCAGGGCTGGGGAGTTCTCTGGGGTTTTGCTGAATCACTTCAGCTTGGGATGAGCCTGAGGCAATCAGCAGGTGGGCTCAGACATCCCCTCCCCCACTCTACTGCCAAGGCAGGGAGGCAGAAACACAGCCTGCCATGGTTGGTATTAGATGACAGAGCAGGTGACATGGCGCACTTACCAGATTCCTCAGCTGCCCTGAAGGCTCACAGCTGCCCCTGCCTCAGCTGCATGTCCTTGGTCATCAGAGACACCTAGGCCAAACCCCGCTTCCTTGGGGCAGTCAATGGGTGGCTGATATGCCCCTTCAGAGAGCCACAGAGTCCCCCATGGGATGAGGGTAAGGCCAGACCTAGCTGAGCCCATGTCTCCGCTTTACTGCACTCTGCTCTGGGACAGTCACGTGAAAGCAAACCTTGGAAGTCACCTGCAAACCCCGTCCTTGGTTCAGCCCTAGGGCAGGCCATATTCCTTGCCTCCTTTATTCTATTCCTCTCTATTCCAGGTGAGCCCCTTTAATTTGGAGGGTGAGATGAGGAATGTGCAGCTCCTGGGTTCTGCTCAGCTCACTCTAGTCTCATTCTGGTTGTGCTGTTTGCTTTCCTGTCCAAGCTGAAGGGTAAGCAGAATAAAACAAGGCAGCTTACAGTGAGCAGGAGGAACACTAGAAACAGCCTGGGATTCCAAATGGCCAACAGTGTCCACTCCAAAGTCCTGGAGGAGTGAGTGACAGCCCAAGAGAGAAGCCCACAGAAGGAAGGCAGGGTGGACAGGAAGCGAAGTCAGGCCAAAGGAGTCTTCCCCTTGAGCAGGCTGCTGCCGGTGGGGAAGACACCCACTCTGCATGGCCCCCACTTGCACATGGGGGGACTGCTGCCAGGGGTTCCCACATTTGATTTTTCCCAGCAGTGGAGATGATACAGGGATAAGTGGTGGTTTTTATTAATAGCTGCTATTTGCTGAGCGTTTCTTAAGAGACAGGCACCATGTCAAGTGTTTCATGTGAGTCCTGAGTCCTCACTCCAATCCTGGGAGAGGAGACTGGAGCTGAGACTGGGCTGTAGCCTTGCAGCAGCTGCTGGCTCCTCACCTCCCGGGGTAGCTGATGTAGGAGTCCTGGCCCACAAGACAGGAGGAAGAGCTGTGGGGTCTGAGGCAAACAGAGCAGTGCCCTTAACCTCAACTTGCTGGTCAGTAAAATGGGGCAGCAGGATTCCTGGGAGGATGACACACATGCACATGTGGTGGAAACAGAACAAGGGCTCATGTGTTCTGAGCCCTCCCTGGGGCAGCCACAGTCCTAAGCCCCTGAGATACACGGCTTCAGTCTGTCCTTACAAAAGCACATCAGGTCAAGACCACCAGTATCTGCATTTTGCAGAGGAGAAAGCACGCAGCAGTTACTACAACCAGAACCTGACACAGCCCGTGTCTCTGGCTGTGGTTGGGCCCTCTGGCTCTGACAGCTGGGGCTAGACAGGTGCGTAGTACCCCAGCTTCCCTGCACCCTGTCCAGCTGCCCACAGGAGGCCTTTGCTGGCTTCCTGGGCTTACAGTTGGGTACAGTGCTGGGGGCCAAGGGCACTCGGATCGTGATGGGGGATTGTTTCCCAATAGCTCAAGGTATCCTCGAATCAAGGATGTGAGACCAGATCTCCCTTAGCTTGCTGATCACCCAGAACCCTCAGCCTGCCATAGGCTGAGGCCCCCACAAACACCTGCTACTGAGAGCAAGCGAGATACTTGTTCCAAGCGCACTGGTTGAGAGACAAGAGTGAGAAGTAGCCATCCTTCTTGGGAAAGCAGGCAGCCATTAGGGCCCAAAGGCCAGGGCCACCGCTACAATGAGGCTGCAATGAGACTGCAACGAGGCAGCATCCTGCAGCCTCTTATAGCCTCTGGGACACTTGAGCCCACAGTGCCCAGGTGGCCAGAGCATCCAGACTGTGTGGGAGCAATATCTATAGGTCTGACACACCTTCCAAATTCCTACCCCCCGGAGGGTGACACAAGGCCAGGTGAGGCATCAAAGTCATTCTTCACATGATTCCAAGGTCAGGAATGGAGAAGCACCCCAGTAGCCCTCTGTCCGCTCCCCTGGTGTGGCAGCAGGAGCCAAGACTTCCTTCACCTGTGCTCACTGGCACCAATTTTTCCCAGCCACATGACTACAGAGTTCTCCCTCGGAGCCAAACGAGTTCTGCCTGACTGTGGCGTCAGGCTCTGAGCACAGGTAGCATCACCGCTCACATCCCCTGCACTCTGGAGCATGACAGCATGTGAGAAACCTCTCAGAGAGGAACCACTCCCCAAGGCACAGGTCACAAACAGGTGCTGACCACCGGCTAGCAGTGCCTGGGAGTGAATGAGACAGGACCTGCTTCTGTGGTGCTGGGGGCTGGGCTGCCAAGGACTGGGACATCTATCATGACCCTGGGGAAGTCAGGCACATTGCCTTAGGAGCAGGAGGGTATCCATAGAGCTGGGAGCAACACTGCCCACCCAGTTCAGGGCAGAGACAAGGGTGGGTCAGGAGACAGGGCTTCCTGCCTTGGCATTCTGAACTTCTTTATCTCTTGGAGATTACAATTCACAGCTCTGAAGGGAGGTATGTCGAGGAAAACAGAGCACGCTGTGAGCACACATCCCACACAAGTTAAAACACCATAGTCATGTGCGTAGGGAGGGGCAGCTTGGCTATGACAATTCTGAGATGTTTTCCTCGAAATAACACAACAGAATTGACCGACTGTAACCACGGTCTTGGATGCCGTTGCGGTTGGTGGCCTTTTGGGCCAGCAGACTTCGACTGGGGGATACCCAAAGCTTACCTGGGAGGAAGGGGATGATCCTTTGCTTGGGGTCCTTCTGGCCTCCTTCAATGGGGAACTTGTCCAGAAGCTGCATCTGAGGAGCCAGACAGGGAGGGAACAGGTTCAGAAGACTGGCAGAGCCCCGGCCATTTCTTCCCTACTTCCCCGCCTCTCGGGGCCCCTGCACTTGCAGGGATGAGTGGTGCCAGAAGTCTCTCATTTCATACCTGATTAGCATGTCACATGGGGCATGAGAGAGGGGACACCAGAGCTCTCCTGCCTCAAAGGGGGGTTTATGAACATTCAGGGAGCAGGGTTAGAGGGGGTGTCTGGAAACATCCAGTGTGAGGATGGGCTTGGCACCAGCAGACTTTCAGGCCAGCTGCAGGTGGAGCTTCTAGAAGTTTCTTCACCCTCAGTTTCTCACCTGCTTCTTCTGCAGGGTGAGACCTTTGGCTGCTAGCCATCTTCCAAGCCCTCCGGGACCAGAACAGAGGAAGGCCCCATCCGATATTTAGTCAGACCACCCCTTTTCCAGCACTGCTCTGCAGAAATGCCCCCAGATGTTATTTTAACTAAAAACCTGTCCTATCTCATTACCCCCATTGCGGACGACCCCTTCCCCCACTTCCTCCTTTCCCACCCTGAGATTGCTACTGTTTTTCCAGGGACAGACCCACTGCAAGAATTTCCACTGTTCTGGAGGAATAACTTTTTTTCCTGCTGCTGCTGTTCTGGGCTGAAATTCTGTATAAACTGGAAAAACACACAGGGAACAGGATGGATGAGGGTGTGTGCGTGTGTGTGTGTGTGTGTGTGTGTGTGTGTGGTGTTGGTTTCCCACAGGTGGGAGCTAGAGCAGAGTGGAAAGCCGGGATCTCAACTGGGTGCCCAAGCTGTGTTACCTTGGCCAGGGCATGGAACTTTCCCAGAGGGACCTCACTGTTTGAGGGAAGATTGGTTGCAGGCACCAGAATCCCACCCACCACACCATTCCCTTCAATACTTCTTGGGCACCTAGTTACAGCCCTGGGCACTAAGGACACAGAAATAAAGAAAGAAGAGTTTATGTTCTAGTGGAAGAAGGTAAACAGTGAACTCTAGGAGGCTTCAAAATGTTTGTGGAAAATGGAACTGGGAGAGTATTTATCCTGGCTCACAAAATCGATCTTCATGCATGGTTTTCTCATAAACACCTTTCCATGAACTCCTTGAAACCCTGCAATGAGTTGTATGTCAGGGGAGGTGAGTGTTACAGAGAGAAATGTAATGTAAGGAACTGCAGGAACACAGAGGGTCTCACTTGATACAGGACAAGGAGGAAGTCCTTACTCATAAGATGACAACTCAGCAGGGCCCCTCAGGAGGTGAGTGGGGGGGGGGGATAGGGACTTTCACTTCACCAATTCAAGTAGAAACATAATAAAAGCTACCTCATGCATTCTTTAATATTGCAACTTCATCGCAAACAATCAGTACCTGTGGCCTGTCAACACAGCACAACACTATGTAAACCTGTACTTGGGATCTTTCTCAATTAATATATTTGCAAATAAATTCTATACAAAGAAGAACTGTGTAGTTTTTTCCATTTCCCATTTTTTTTAAGATTTTTTTTTTTTTAATTGGAAAGTCAGATATACAGAGAGGAGGAGAGACAGAGAGGAAGATCTTATATCCATCGATTCACTCCCCCAAGTGGCCACAATGGCCAGAGCAGAGTCAATCCAAAGCCAGGAGGGAGCCCGGAGCTTCTTCCTGGTCTCCGACACAGGTGCAGGGTTTCAAGGCTTTGGGCAGTCCTTGACTGCTTTCCCAGGCCACAAGCAGGGAGCTAGGTGGGAAGTGGGGCTGCCGGGATTAGAACCGGTGCCCATATGGGATCCTGGCACATGCAAGACAAGGACTTTAGTTGCTAGACTATTGCGTCAGGCCCTTCCTTTCCCATTTTCTTCACCTATATTCTGTTCTGGTAAATTTCACTTTTTAAAAAATATAACTAATTGGTTCACAAAGGGGAAAAAATAAAATCTAGAAATGACAGAAGACATGAGTGGTCAAAAAGCAAGCAAGAATCATTCATGGGGAGTATTGTGGCAAAGCAGGGTAGGTTACTACCTGGGATGCTGGCATCCCACACGGGCATCGGTTCATGTCCCAGCAGCTCCACTTCTGATCCAGCTCCCTGCTAATGGATCGGGAAAAGCAGTGGAAGACAGCCTAAGTGCTCTGACCCCTGCACTTACGTGAGAGACCTAGATCGGTCTCCTGGCTCCTTGCTTTGGCCTGACCTAACCCGGGCCACTGCGGCCATCTGGAGAATCAACCAGAAGATGGAAGACTCTCTCTCTTCAAATAAATAAAATCTTCAAAGAATCATTCATAATTTCTCTCCTCAAAAAAGAGACATTGATATTGGGAGGTCTGTGTGCTTCCCAGGCATTCTGCCATACAGGTAATAGAATGAACTCTTTAATACTCTTTAATGAACTCTTTATAGTGCGACAGCACTACACAGACAACATTATCCCATGTCATTGAGAACTTCCATGTCATAGGATTTCAATGCTGGCATGGGCCAGGCTTACTGATCCACCCGCCTACCCCTTCCTGGGTAGTAGTAGGTGGTATCCAGCTGTGTGTCTCCTGGAGGCCAGGTGTGGGGAAAGACCAAAGTGGCCGTCTTTGCATCTGAGAGCTCATTTCCTGGCTCTAGCATGGGGCTTCACAACACACAGGCAGCCCCCACAGCGGTGAAACTGTAGTTTGGATTCAGTGGACCCGGGAGCCTGCATTTCTCCCCAGTTCATGGGTATTGTTGCAGCTGCTGTCCTGGGGGTCATGTTCTCAGGAGCAAAGTGCTAGGGCTGTGCAGTCTGTACTCTGTGGCCGCTTCTAGACACAGGCTCTTGATGTGGGCCCAGCTCAAGAGGAGAGGTGTCACAAACATAAAACATGCTCTGAGCTTCAAAGGCTGCATGTTAAAATGATTCTATTTTAGCCAGATCAGGAGTAAATGAAAATGCTCTGAAAGTCAATCTCCCCCTCTACCTCTCACATTTTAAATGTTGCTAGACAATGTAAATTGCTCTATGTGGTTCACATGCTGTTTCAATGGGTCAGCACAGTTCTGGAATATTTTGATTCTCATGGGGTGTGTCTGGAGGGTTGGGGGCTAACATGCAAACTCCTGAGGGCTGCGTCGCCCCACACAACCAGCAAGCAGGAGGCCCAGTTGCGTACAGAGGGAGGGAGGAGGGCCCTGCTCGGCAGGGGCTTGGCTACCTTCTCAGGTGGAGAGTAGGTACTACCACTCCAGCTAGGGTCTGAACTGAAAGCAAGGCCCAGTGCCAGGGTCCTTTTTGGACATGGGTTGCTGGAGCCGCTTCAGCTACATCTGAACTTCGTGCCATGTGGTAGGGTGGACAGTGTGGGAGATGTGGGGCACTGGGCCCTGAGTGCTGGCTCCAGCTGCAGACAGAGGGCTCGGCAGCCAACCTGGAGCAGGTTCTGCAACAGCAAACACCAGGCGAGGACAGTGCGGGTCTTGCCCAGCTGTAGGGTATCCGTTACTTGCCCTTCCGGGCAGGATGACTACAGCACTGGGCCCCCAAGTCTCCAACCCTAACTGGTCCTGACCCAGAACGTCCCCGGAGGAAGAGACAAGGTCACCCAACCTGCATGGGGACTAGGAAGAACCAGGTACAGCTGAGATGTCCACTCTACCTGGTGAGGACTCTTGCAGGCCTTGGGTCACCTGCTGGGCAGCCACCAGCAGTGTCACTGAGATGCACCAACAGGAAATACAGTTTTCTTAATGCATTTGCCCCTTTGCCCTGAAATGTGCTTTCCCACTCACTTCTGCCCTCTGATGTCCTTAAAGGCAACACCTACTCCAGGCAGCCTTCCCTGGTCATCCCAGCTGAGGATGAATCATGCCTCGTTTCTTGCAATTCCCGCAGTGCTCCTGGCTCGCATTCCAAGGTCGGCATTTCCCAGGCTTCTGTGATGAACTCTTTTTACAAGCTCGCCACCCAAGGGAAAACACCCTTCCCCACAGGACGATCTTGGCACCCTTGTCAAGACAAACTGACATGAAGATATTAAAAACAACAGATTTGGGAGGCACTTCTAAAACAACAATCTGTCCAGTTTTCTTTAAGGGAAGCAGGGAGTGGAACAGAGCTCTCTGCTCAAGTGACATCTAATAACAGACCTCTTTCTAAATATATGAGTTCAGGTACACAGATATCCTAGAATTCCAGAATAACTTGTGGAAAACACTGTTCAATTCTCATTGACGTACACGAACTCACAGGTCCAAAAAGTTCACAGAAAATTTGCATTCTCTTCTTATTCTATTTTCTCATGAGCTTTCTGAGGTCCTTCAGATCTGGATGTTGATGTATTCACACACACACTCATGCATGTGGTGACTTGGAATAAAAAGACTGATTAGAGTGTCCGGCACCATAGCCTAGCAGCTAAAGTCCTTGCCTTGCATGTGCCAAGATCCCATATAGACACCAGTTCTAATTCCAGCAGCTCTGCTTCCCATTCAGCTACCTGCTTGTGGCCTGGGAAGGTAGCTGAAGATGGCCCAAAGCCTTGGGGCCCTGCACCCGTGTGGGAGACCCAGAAGAGGTTCTGGGCTCCTGGCTTCAGATTGGCTCAGCTCTGGCCATTGTGGCCACTTGGGGAATGAATCAACAGATGGAAGATCTTCCTCTCTGTCTCTTCTTCTATATATATATATATATATATATATATATATATATATCTGACTTTGCAATAAAAATAAATACATGTTAAAAAAAAAGACTGATTACAGTGTCATACTAACCTGTTGATTTTGAAGTACTGAGCCAGGTTGTAAATTTTTCTTTTCTTTCTCTTTCTTTTTCTCTTCCTTCCTTCCTTCCTTTCTCTCTCTCTCTCTCTTTCTTTCTAGCTCTCTCTCCCCCTCTCTCTCTCATTCCCTCCCTCCCTCTATCCTTCCCTTTCCTTACTTTCTACCTTTCTTTTTTCTTTCCTTCCTTTTTTCTTGTTTAATGGAAAGGCAGATTTACAGAGAGAAGGAGAAACAGAAAGATCTTCCATCTGCTGGTTCATTCCCCCAGTGGGTGCAGTCAGCAGAGCTGAGCTGATTTGAAGCCAGGAGCTTCTTCTGGGTCTCCCTCACTGGTACAGGGTCCCAAGGGTTTGGTGCATCCTCAAATGCTTTTCCAGAGCACAAGCAGGGAGCTGGATGGGAAGTGAAGCAGCCAGGACACAAACTGATATCCACGCAGGATCCTGGAGGTGCAAGGCAAGGACCTTAGCCACTAGGCTTCCGTGCTGGGCTCCAGGTTGTAAATTCTGGTACTAACCCTCTTTGGTTACAGTTAGCCATCAGATATACAGCTAGATTTGATTTGCTGATTTTTTTTAAAGATTTATTTATTTTATTACAAAGTCAGATATACAGAGAGGAGGAGAGACAGAGAGGAAGAGCTTCCATCCGATGATTCACTCCCCAAGTGAGCGCAACGGCCGGGTGCTGTGCCGATCCGAAGCCGGGAACCAGGAACCTCTTCCAGGTCTCCCACGCGGGTGCAGGGTCCCAAAGCTTTGGGCTGTCCTCGTCTGCTTTCCCAGGCCACAAGCAGGGAGCTGGATGGGAAGTGGAGCTGCTGGGATTAGAACCGGTGCCCATATGGGATGCTGGCACGTTCAAGGCGAGGACTTTTGCTGCTAGGCCATTCTGCTGAGCCCATTTTAACAGGATTTTATAAAAGATTCTCCCCATTGGCTGAGTAGTATTGTGGGTTTTTGTTCTGCAAGTATTTCTTGTAATCCTCTTGCAGCCCTGCCTTTAGCCAACAATTTGTGGGGAATCCCCCACAGGCCTCCAGAGCACCCTCAGCAGAGTTCCTTCCTTGTGGGCACTCTGCCCTAGAGTCCAAGTGCTGAAGTTTCCCCCAGCTCAGTGGGACTGCCGGGATCCACCAGGATTGTGGTTGCCAACAGTTCAGTAGGGAGCCTGTACCGAGAGGTTCATTTCTCTCAAGCGTTGTAGCTGAGCTGCGCTTCTCATTCAGTGTCTGTCAACATTTGCCTCCTGCACTCTGTTTGGTTCTCTTACTATTCATTGTGAGAGGGCTCGTTTGGCACCAATAATCCCAGCACAGCCAGAACAACCTATTTCCCTGAGGTCTGGATGGGAATTTTCAGATTTGACAGGCAGTTGGGAGAAAGTGGAGGGACCTAGGAGACCAGTGGAGTCCTTGGTTCTGACCAGTTTGGTTTCATATTAGGAAAGCTCAATGATGAGTTAAGTGCAGCCAGGGCCTCAACACCCAGGTACCCAAACAGAATACACAGGCTACTTTCACCCTTCTGATTAAACAACCCATTAATTTACTACCCCATCAGGGAGACATCTGAGAGTGAAAGGCGTTGCTGGTGATAATTACATCAGAACAGCAAGTGTAAAACAGGACTCACAGAACCATAGCAGCTAATGGGACCCTGCTGACTGACCATGAGTTCTCCTAAGACAGGCCCTGGTTCCAACAAGCACCTTCAGTAGTGTGTGATGGTGAACATAACACAGACTGAGAACGTACTTTGTATTGTGATAGGCCCAATGCCAACTATTTTTACATGGCTTATCTAATTTCTCAGATCAACCCTTTGAAGTAGATGCTGTCAGTACCCTATGTTCCAGAAAAAGAAAGAGAAACACAAGAGGTGAAATGATTGGCTCCAATGAAGAACTAGGATTTAATCTCAGCAAATCTGGTTTCTTGATCACAATAGATTAAGTGAAGACATTCAATGGAAGAAACAAAGAATTGAGAAATTCCACCATCAGAATTACATTACCAGGTAGACACAAGATCTACCAATGTCATTAATAACATTATCAAACAAAGGATAAGAACTGTATGGCCAGTCTCATATAAAGCACTTTATACAACAGAACATCCAGTTATGATTTTCAAACAAGAAATGAGTAAATTCTCTCAGTCTGAAAATATTTACCTATTCAAAATAATACTTAGAGTTGAAATGGAGGAAATAAACAGGGATGTGATCTACTACTATTTCTATTTGCTATTGTATTAATCATTTTTGCCATGGTATTTATTAATCATTTTTGCCATGGTATTAACATACACACAGAAGTGAGAAGAATAAAGACAATGAAGGAAGAAATGAAACTTGCAGTATCCCCAACCAATAGAAGATGGGTACAAAACCAGAGAACCCTCAAGAGATGCATATATCTTTGGCCTATGAAGGATTTTTACATCCTCGTTAAGAAGAAACTAACCCCTGGAAGATGAAAGTCACAAAGCCTTAGAAGAGTAACTAGATGAAGAAGCTCTGGAAAAAAGACAGTGTGGTGGTTGCATAGCAATGTGAACATGTCTAATGTCAATGAGATGTATACTTTACAAAAGCTAAAAGGATAAATTTCACATTAGATATATATATATATATTTACATTACATATATTTTATCATAGGAGACAGCGGGAGAGAATAAGCACAAGACCTAAGGCTCCACAGCATGGACAGCCAACAGGACAAGGACATGGTTCAGACAGGTTCAGGTAGCATGTAGGGATGGACTTAGAGCAGGAGGGAGCTAGGCAAACCAGATGTCTTGTTAACATTGGTCTTTACTGCAGGAGTATTCCTCAAAATTCCCCTGTGCACTCTGTCCACCCAGGAGCCGTCAATGTGCAGAACAAATGAACCTGGAACCTTGCCTCCAAAACCATACCAGCTGACAAATGGCCCTTGCAAGTCACCCTCATCTGCGCAGTGGAGGAAGATGGGACAACCCAGAGAAGGCAGAGGCTATGGTGTATAAGCAGAAATGAGCCGCAGAGACATGCGGTGATGTGGCCATTGCTCAGGGAGTTCCCCAGCAGAGTGAGGATGAAGGTGGGAGGACAGGAGGGATGCAGGCTCCCCTACCCAGGTTACTTCAGGACTTGCTGTACAGATGTGACATCACAGGCATTTCTGAGGCAGAAACAGCCAGGGAGGGAGATGGACAGGACATATCCACCTGGCAGCAAGATGCCTGCACTGGGATGCTGGGACACATCCCAAACTCTCCACGAGTCCAAGAAATCTCCCCTGACAGTTTTCTGGGAAGCATATAAGCCTTGGTTTCCAAGCCCTTCCCAGGCCAGTCCTTTCCCATACCATGCCATGCATGGCATCAGCAAGATCTAGGAGGGTCAGTTACACTCCATGATCAGATGGGAGAGTCAAGGCATCTGTGTGGCACAAGGTGAATATCAACCTGCTAAGAGGGATAGAAGCCATGCACAAGGGAGTTCTGGAAAGGACAAGCCATGTGGCCAGAAGAGGAGGAGACGTTTCCAACTGGGCCCTAAGTAAAGACAGCTGGAGCAGGGGCGGATCGGCAAGTGCAGAGGCTTGCTAGCAGGGGTGTCGGCACAGCTACATGAGGTGGTCAGACGGGCGTGAATGAACTTGGTCACCAACTGCACAAAACACTGTTGTGGGCGAGGAAAGTAGTAGGATCTGGGGTGAAGTAGTAGGATCCGGGGTGGAGGCCCGTGATAATTTATTCCAGGGACTGGGGCTGACCTCACAGTGCACCCACGCTGGCTAGGCGCAGCTGTCCAACAGGCTGTTCCACAGGAGAAGTTAGGGGATCCTGACATGACTGGGAACAGGATGAGGTAGGGATGAAGTAATTTCTAGACCGTGCCTCCAGGACAGACTATGTGGCTGGAGTCTCGGTGGTGGGGCCTGGCAGGTGGGATGGTCCTAATGGCCCCGCCTCACACTCTTGAAGCTGCAGCAGTTGGGTCTGGGAAAGCACGAAGTTCTGAGGGGGGATGAAATCTGCCCCCTTGTCCCTTCCAACTTCCAGAGCGTTCCTAGAATCCTCGGGTTATGGCCCGCTCCTGTACATGTATGCACACACTGCTGGGTTCCACCTGGGCCAGTGTGCCGAGACCCCAGGAGTTTGGTTAAGGCGGAGCTGCCAGCAGAGTGCCCCTTCTCAGCGCTGTGAAGGGCGGTCCCTGTGTTCCCCAGCTTCAGGTGGTTTGTGACAATCTCTGTTCTTCCCTGGCTTGTAAAAGCACACCCCTCACCTTCATTTCATCTTCCCAGTGCAGGTTTGTGTCCCCATTTTCACCTTTTTTTTTATTGGGGACAGTGCACATATACTTTTAAAAGAACTTTTTAAAAAAGATGTATAATTTTTTATTGGAAAGCCAGATTTACAGAGAGAAGGAGAGACAGAGAGAAAGATCCTCCATCCACTGGTTTACTCCCAGGCTGTGGGCCATCCTCAACTGCTTTCCCAGGTCATAAGCAGGGAGCTGGATGGAAGTGAAGCAGGTGCAGTATGAACCAGCACCCATATGGAATCATAGCTCATGCAAGGTGAGGATTTTAGTCACTAAGCTACTGCACCAGGCCCGACAGTGCACATATTAAGCACCTACATGCTCCAGTATGATGTCCCCTTACCAATGACACCAGCAATGCCTCTATTTCAAAACAAGGGCACATTCAAAGGTTCTCAGAGGTTAGGACTTTAACACTCATTTGGCTTTACCCCCTAATACCAGCACACATGAAAACAACATTGACTATTGACAGCCAAGTACTTGCTCAAAGACTGACAAAGTGTCTTCTTACATACACAGTGGTACCTGCACATTTCAGAAAATACAAATAATAGGGGCCGGCAGTGTGGCATAGCACACTAAGCCCATTTATAAGGCCTTCATCCCATGTGGGTGCTGGTTTGAGACCTAGCTGCTCCACTTCCAATCCAGCTTCCTGCTAATGCACCTGGGAAGGCAGCAGGGATGGCTCACGTCCCTGGGCCCTCTGCACCCAGATGGGAGTTCCGGAAGCAGCTCTGGGATCCTGGTTTCAGCCCCAGGCCAGCCCTGACTGTTGCATCCATGTAGAGGAGTGAGCCAAATAATGGGAAATCTCTTTCTCAGTCTCTGTAATTCTTTCAAATAAATCTTAAAACTGGAAAAATGTAAACAAAGAAAATATAAATAACAAAGATAAATGATGCAGAGCTAGGCAGCTTTGGATTTGAATCAGTTTGTGCATCTGGAGAACGGGGACAGCGAAGAACCCAATTGTTCAGGCACGCAAGAGGATTAAATGTGATCATGTATATAAAGTGCCTAACATGGAACCCAGCTATAACCGTCACCACTGTCACCGCTTTTTATGATTCCACACTGTGTCCCTGATACCAGAGAAAGTTCTTTGCAAGTTCTAGGCCCAAGAACAGACAGACAGCAGGGAGACTGCCAGGGCCAGACAGGAGTGTGGGGTGTCTCAGCCAAGCCTGGCCTGTCTTGGAGCACCCATGGGTGCCAAGGGAGCTGCTGGCTGGCGTGGGGGAGCAGACTCAAAGAGGAGGCCTCATGACATACATGGAGGGGCTGGCCAGGATGGGTTTCACGTTTCAGATGGTAGGGCCCGGGCTGGTAACATGACAGATACAGTGAGATGCACACAGAGAGAAGAAATCAAAGGCCTGCAAGAGGCCCAGGAAAGCTGCTGATGCTCAGAAGCTGCATAAGAAGGCTGCCTGAGCCAGCACAGTGTGCTTGTCTCATGCACCCTGCCTGCAATCCACCAGCCTTCACACAGACGAAAAGAGCACTGGAGTCGAGAGAGGCAGGTCCCTCCCTGTTCCTGTCTGCCAAGCACCTGTTGAGCGAGTGGAGCAAGTGGTCTTAGTCTCCTCCATGAAACATTTGCCCTGCCAGTCTCCATAGCAGTTGTAAAGAGAAGACACTCAAGAAAGTGTTGCCAAATGCCAGGCACAAATATGCCCACCAAATTTCTCTGAACCTCCATCTGCTCCTCCATGAAATGGGCAAAGACCATTTTCCACCCCCAATCCCCTGAGAGGGGGGAGGCTGATGTGAGGTTGGAAAGGGAAAATGTGCATGAGAAGGGCTTTGGCAAGTGCTCAGCACAGAGGGACCGTCATCCCAACCAGTTAGTGGAATGCTGCCACTCCTATGTCAGAATTCCAGCTTTCTTCTTCCAGGCTACGTGACCTTGGCCAAGTCCTATCCTTGCTTGTGGTCCTGCAAATTGAGGGTGAGCCCAACAGCATCCCGTGGCAGCGTGTGGATTACAGGAGTTCGTCCAGGAGGACCAGTGTGTCTGCCAGGACTACAGACATGGACTGACTAGGTTCAAGGTGAAGACACCATGTGGTACTTCCCTGATCGATGTCCCCGCTGCTTCCAGGGAGTCCCCAGGGCTGTCATCAGGCTTTGAACTGCCAGAACCTTGAGCTCTACCCCAACACAAGATCACTCAACATGATTTCAGAGTGAAAGGCACGCTGCCAGGGCAGACCACCCGGGGAGCTAGTGACCAGGGTTGCCAGGTCAGACCATGGACTCAGCCAGCTCTGAGACTGGAGCTTCTCCAGGACACGCACAGCTTGGGACATGGCTTCCTACTTTGGAATCGGAGCACTACCCTCCTGTCTCTTCAACATTCCTGGTGTGTCAAGCCAGTTGCATGGCATGTCAATCTCACTTTCTTTCACCCCCAGTGAGGTGCTTGGGGCAGTGAGGGTGTGTGTCAGACAGGGAGAAGGGCCTAGGCACAGGGATTCTCTGAGCAGAAAAGACCATGAGAATGTATTCTAGGAAAACATGTTTGGCCAGCACACAGGCTGAAGAGCGGTGACGCCTATGTGTGGGATCCTGGCACCAGCCCAGTTTGTCAGTGATGACAAGCCCACAAGTCCAGGCCAGGGATGCTGTCTGGTATAGGCCTGGCCCAGGCACTCGTGTTTGCTTCTGGGAGTCTCCAGCTATCTGTCTCAGGGTCTCCAACCTCTCTCCTTCTCAAAACTACCTGACATTGCCTTATTCCTGGGACCACTGGGATTAAGGAAGAGGCTCTGATGGGGAAGGGGATAAGGGCTGGAAGGAGAATGGGATTTCACTTTCTCTTTCTGGCTGACAATCCCCACCCCCACCTCCACCCTGTTTTTTTGGATTCTTTTCACCCTCCAAATGGCCCCAAATTGTGGTCCCCAAAACACCTGGGGCTACTGTGGGATCAAATGTAGACCAAAGTCTGGGACAAAGGCTAATCACTTTCTGACGGTAGTCCTGGACCCAGGCTGCTGAACAAGGCCCCAGCAAGCAGAGTTGGGCCCCAGCAGACAGGCAACACTGGTCCCTAGCAGGCGGCACTGGGCTCTAGCAAGCAGAGGTGGGCACCAGCAAGCAGAGCTGATACCCAGCACGCTTTTCTGATGGGCCTCCAGGACTGAGCAGCCTGGAGGAACCCATCTGAATGACAATCCACCTTGCCTGACTGGCTCCTGTCCCCAGGTATCTCCACTCTCACTGTTGGCTCTGTTGTAAATGGGCCACCAGCCTGTTCACAACCTCCGCCCTGGACTCTCCAGGCACATGGCCTGCCCCCTCACATGTCACCATATCCCACACAGCCTATCTCAAGTCCACCCTGAGCAGAGTGTGCTGCTCTGTGGCTTATGCAGAACTCCCTTTACGGGGCTCCACTGCAATGCTCTCCTTCCACACCCGCCTCCCTATGAAGCCTGCAGGTGTCTTGGGAGCCACATCTGTGCCTCGACAGCCCCAGCATCCCACCCCGTGGCTGGACACACAGACAGACCCCACTTTGCAGCCTCTCTCGTCATGAGACTGAATCCTGGCCAAGGGAACAGGAGCAGGGAGCGATGGGCACGTCCCCCAACACAACCCATGACATTGCCTGCAGTTCAAAAAGTGTCAGCCCCATGTGCACTGTTACCCCACCCCACCCTGAGGGTAAGGTCACCCAAGGAGGGCTTGGGGTCTAAGGAGAAAAACAAACCCTTACTGTAGTGAGTGATGGAGAGTCTGTGACACAGCAGTTAGCTGGTACCAGACTAACAGAAAGGAGTTTAATCGGGATCCATTAAACCAAGCAGAGAGAGAAGGCAACACAAAGAATCCTCATAAGGCACCCAATTAAATCAGGCCCTGGTGAACTTCCTATGCTGCCAAACTGTTGGTGGGGTTAGTCTCACTGTGCACTCCAAGCACTGTCTGTCAAATCCCATGTTCAGTATGTTAGCCTGGCGTTCCCCAGGAAGGGGAAGGGTGGAGATCTTGATCTTGAAAGGTCAGCACAGGGATGCGAGCCTCACTGGAGAGCCTGGTTTCACAAGCTTGCAGATGGCACCAAGTTGAAGGGCAGAGAAGAGCTTCTCCTCTCCCCCACCAGGGGCATTAGCACTCAGAGAAGTGATCACACAAGTTCCCAGGGACACCTCCAGGGAGGGAATCCACCACCCTCCCCAGCAGCTTCTGGGAAGGCCTGTGTCCATGTTCCTCCCCACACAGTGAGGTCATCAGTTTGAACTCCCTCCTGGTCACACAGGACCACGACCAAAGGTGACATGTGGACAGAAGATAGGAAAGGTAAAGAGGTATCTTTCCAGTAATCTACACCTTCACAATTCAAGGCGTGGTCTTGAGACTCGTGGCACCCACATGGGCCGAGAGCTCATGGAAGGGTGTCCTGGCAAGCCCCAGGTAGGACTGCTAAGCCGCAATCTGTATTTCAACAAGACTGCTAAGTAGTTCTGTGCACATTAAAATCTGTGAAGGGGGCAGGTATTGTGTTCAGGGGTTAAACATCTGCTTGGGATGCCTGTATCCCATATTTGAGTACCTGAGACCTGCTTCCAATCCAGCTTCCTGCTCACGCATACTCTGGGATCAACAGTTGGTGGTGTAAGTCCTTGGGTCACTGCCAAGCACGTGGGAGAACCAAAATCAAGTTCCTGGTTCCTGGTTTCAGCCTGGTCCAGCCCTGATTGTTGTGGCCATTTGGGAACTAAACAAATAGATGAAAGATCTCTTTCTCTCTCTCTCATTCTCTGTTGATCTGCCCTTCAAATAAATAAAAATAAATAAAGCCTGCATTGTTTATTGGCCATAAAGAGTCCACCGACAGCAAGCCCAACTGACAGGCAAAGGTTGGGCACAGGAGGAGGGATGAGAACCTGGTTTTGGTAGGGACAATGGCAGGCTTCTGTCATGGCTCTTGGATTCGCAGTATCAGTTCACTCTGCATGCAGTTCTTTACTCAACAGTGACTTCCCGAGTGCACAGCATGTGGCAGGTCCTGCTCTAGGCACCCAGTAGACAGAAGCTATCTATGCAGCCAGCAAGGGCCCGTTTTCCTAAGCTAACATTCTGGGGGGAAGGGGAATGAGTGTGTAAGAGATGCAATGGCTAGTAAGATAATCAGAGATTCTGAGGCATGTCTAGAAGACAACAGTAGGTGACGAAGTGACCAGGACTGACAGCGCTGAGGGTGTCTCCGAGAGGTGCCAAGTAATCCCAGATCGGAATACTTCAGAGCATGCAGGTCTAAAAGCCCTGGGGAGGCATTGTGCTTGGTGTCTCAGGTACAGCATGGGGGACAGGAGGCTGGCAGGAGACAAGACTGCAAGAGCCTGCAGGGGCTGACCACCTAGGGAATGGGGGAAGGCCAAGGGCTTCATGTCAAAAAGAATGGAGATCAGGCCCAGCGCGGTAGCCCAGTGGCTAAAGTCCTTGCCTTGCATGCACTGGGATCCCATAACGGCGCCAGTTCATGTCCCAGCAGCCCCACTTCCCTTCCAGCTCCCTGCTTGTGACCTGGGAAAGCAGTTGAGAATGGTCCAAAGCCTTTGGATCCTGCACCCATGTGGGAGACTTGGAAGAGGCTGCTGGCTTTGGATTGGCGCAGCTTTGGCCTTTGTGGCAGCTTGGGGAGTGAATCATCGGACAGTAGATCTTCCTCTCTCCTTTCCTCTTCCTCTCCTCCTTTCTGTATATCTGACTTTCCAATGAAAATAAAAACAAATCTTTTTTAAAAAGTAAAGAATGCAGGTCTTTCAGAAAGATGAACAAAGGTAAGGAAAGGACCTGACTTACAGATTTTTTTTTATAAAAGTATATTCATCTATTTGTACAGAGAGAAAAAGGGAGAGATAGGAAGAGAGAGAGGAGAAAGATATCTTCCGCCCTCTGAAACAGCTGGTGCTGGAGCAGGAGCCAGAGATTTTATCCAGGTCTGCTAGTAACTGACAGGAACTCAAGCACTTAGGCAGCACCTGCTCCTACCCAGGCCGGTTGGCAGCTGGATCAGAAGCGCAGAGTAGCCGGATCTGAGATGCAAACATCTCAAACAGCAGCTCAGCCTGCTCCTGACCTAGGTTTCAAAGAGGGGTCAAGTTGTGTTGGTAGAAAGCCTGGGTTGTGAAGATGCTCTTTTAGTTGCCTAGGTGATGGGCCTGGACCAGGATGGGGAACACAATGGCTGGAGAGGAAGTGGGTAGATCTGAGCTCATCTTGAGGGAGGCCTAGAAAATGAGCCAGTGGCTGTAGGCTTAGATGTGGGACATGACTGGCCAGGTCTGGGGTGATCCCAACTGCTCACACCACAGGGACTCAACAGCTGGCCCAGGCAGCCCAAGTGCCCTAACCAGTCTGATGGCTTAGGAGCTGGCTTGGACAGGTCTCACCCCCACCTCCAATCTCCAAGGTCAGTCATCTGGCCAAACACCCTCCTCCTGTGCCTTGCTATAGAACCTTCTTCAGCCACAGGCTTCTGGTGTCTCTCCACAACGGCAGAAGTGGAGGATAGGTGGAACCCAGGGAAAAGGAAAAGAATCCCCAAACCGAAAACACAAGGTTGCCAGGGGAGGCCCTATAAAGCAGCCCTGCCTAGCCGACTCTGCTGCCAGCTTGGGAAGCAGGACTCAAACCAGGGAAGTGGGAAATGCCACAGGAAAATCTCTCCCATGGAGCCTGGTCAGGGGTTGCTTCTGGAGGATAGCTGCCTCCAAGGGTGGGAGTGGGGAAGGTGAGCAGGGGTGGGGAACACCAGCTGCCTAGGGGTTGCTGGGCACCCAGGGTGGGCTTGCCCCCTTCAAGTTCTGTCCCTGCTGGGCTCCCAGACCACAGGGGCAGGAAGGCAGAGCATGGGAACAAGCCCTTCCCCTCACTCCACCTTCTCAGTGAGCAGGTCCCAGCACATCCCTGTGACCCAAGGCAGGAGGAAAGCGAAAGTTCCTGAGACACCTCCTCCTGGTGCACCAGTTTCCTTATTGTTTTTAAAGTCTGAAGCCAACAGGGGCAAAATGTCAACACTTGTTAAATGGGGCAGGCAGCACTGATGCCCGTTAGGGTATGTTCTGTAGGAGTTCATGATTGGAAATAAATGTTGTCCAGTGAAGCTTCTGGAAGGGGATGACTTGGGGGTATAGGGGAGTCCTGATAAGAAGGTTGTGGATGCAGGGGAGGAAGCAGGACAGGCGTGTTTGTGGGGAAGGACAGTGCAGGGACTGACCAAGAGAGGTGTGGGAGGGGAAGGGGTGCAGACAACAGCTGGGCTTGGAGCATATGTGACTTATAAGTCGGGGCACCCAGGAGGGTCAGTCCAGCAGGTGTGTCCACTGAGACAAGAATCGGCTTGTGGGTCTGCTCTCAGGCCACCCACCCCGGGCCCCACCCTGAACTAAGTCACTTGCCCAAAGCAGGTGCACACTCACACTCTGATGACTGAGGCTTGGCCCAGAGAAAACTGTCTCTTGTGGACGCAAAGCCCTGCCCAAACCTGCTCCCACAGGCTACCTGACCTATGTCGCTGACAGCTGCTGGGTATTTTGGGGACAGCCCCGCCTAATAAGAACCACTCCCCTCTAGACAAATGCCATGGCTCAGCTATTTCTAGCAGGGACAGCAGTGGGCCAGGCACAGCTAGTTCTGGCTGTGGTGGGATTAGCAATGGGACAGGCGAATGAGACCTGGGAGATCCTCTGTTGGGACAGAGAACGAAGGGGGTGGGGGAGGCACAGGTACTAGACACAAGGTCCACACACTGAGGTCCCCAGACTGCCCCCTGACTCCAAAAGCAATGCTGCGGGGAGTCAATCTCAAGGAAAGGCTTAATGGGGAGTCCTACAGCCTCCATGGGGGGAGCCCACCCCCACTCCCAGCAGGACCTTGCTTTCCCTCACCCCAGTTAGTGACTCCCACATCCCCAGACCCCCTGCTTGGGACAGGGCAGCATCCTGGGCAGGAGAAGCTCTGAGATTGGTAGAAACAAAATCAAGGCAAGACACAGGACCCTGAGGAGGCAAGCTCAGCAGAGTGGGGAGGGGTCTCAGGCCAGGGTCACTGGTTCCAACACAGACTTGAACATCTCAGGGAGAAAAAGGAAGGTAAAAACTGAGGACTGAAAGAGAACACATCCTGGGAGGGGGAATCAGAGACTCTGGAGCAGAGGCAGTGTCCAGCAAGGAAAGCAGGTCCAGAGAGCATCCCCTTCAACAGGCCAGCCAGCCCCCTCTCCTCTGAGAGGCAAGGCCTCTCAGGCTGGTCACATAGGGCTCTGGCCACACAGGCGTACAGCAAAGAGGTGACAGTTGGTGCAAGGACTCCTGAATCAGGTTACCTGCCCTGAATGCCCGCTGGGTGGACTTCACCCTATTGACCTCCAAACCCTTGTCTCTTCGAGCATATACACACACAGAGAAAGGGAACTGGGAACAGAGAACACAAAGAACAGGACGGGTGTTTGGCACAGCAGTAAAGCTCTTGCTTGGGATGCTCACAATCCTAGCTCCACTTCTGGTCTAGCTTCCTGCTAGTACACCCTCCTAGGAAGCGGCAGATGATAGCTCAAATACTTGGGTCCCTACCATCCATGTGGGAGACCTGGGTTGAGCTCCTGGCTCCTGGCTCCTGCCTTTGGTCTGGATCAACCCTAGCTGTTGCAGGCATTTAAGGAAGGAACAAATGGATGTGATATCTCTGTGTCTCTTGCATTTCAAATAGATTAAATAAATGAATTAATACGGTAAGAAATAGAGAATAGTAGAGCTTACATCCTGGGGTGGGTTGTGAGCAGTTTATAGGCACAAGATCTGGGATTGCACCTGCCAGTCTGAGGGTCTGTTACCCTGTAGGGTGCTCCCCACTCAAGGTTTGGCCTTGGGCTCGTTCCTTTCTTCTTACCCTTCCAGAATTGAAGAGAAAGCTTCCAGGGCCAGAGATGGGGTGGGCAGAGGCAGCCTAGAGTCAGGCAGGGCTGACTCCCCCTACAGGTGCCACCCGCAGTGGGGGCAGGGAGTTCTCAAGGCCTCAGGCAGGAGGAGTCTCCTCAGTATCAAGATTCCACAGTTCTCAAGTCTGGCTTCTCACTACAACCTTTTCCCAAGGCAGGGCCCACTCCAGATGCAGGGGACTGGACAAAAGAAGCCTCTGGATTGTCGTTCATCCCTCACAGTTGATTCCGATGCTCAGCTGGACAGACCCATCAGTCCCGCCTTCCCCATGCAGATGCCCACCACAGTTCCCCAGCAAGCAATGCACAAGTGCCCTAAACCAGGCCCATCCCAGGCACCAGAATGCAGCAGCAGCACTCAGAAACAGAAAAAGCTGGGACCCAGTGTGGTGGCCTGGCCTAAGTTCTTGCCTTGAACATGCCAGAATCCCATATGGGCACTGGTTCTTAATCTCAGTGGCCCGACTTCCCATCCAGCTCCCTGCTTGTGGCCTGGGAAAGCAGTTGAGGACAGCCCAATGCTTTGGTATCCTGCACCTGCACGGGAGAGCTGGAGGAAGTTCCTGGCTCCTGGCTTCGAATCGGCCCAGCACTGGCCATTGTGGCCACTTGGGGAGTGAATCATTGGATGGAAGATCTTCCTCTCTTTCCTCCTCTCTATATATCTGACTTCGCAATAAAAATAAAAAAATAACTCTTAAAAATAAGAAAGGGGAAAAAGTTGCAGATGGATACCCCATTTCTTAGTCCTCTGCCACACTTTTTTTTTTTTTTTAAAGATTTATCCATTTTTATTGGAAAGGCAGATTTAGAGAGAAGGAGAGACAAAGATCTTCCATCTGCTGGTTCACTCCCCAAGTGGCTCTAACAGCCAAAGCTGAACAGATCCAAAGCTAGGATCCCAGACCCTCCTCTGGGTCTCTCATGCAGATGAAGGGACCAAGGCTTTGAGCCATCCTCTATTGCTCTCCCAGGCCACAGGCAGGGAGCTGGAAGGGAAGTAGAGTAGCTGGGACACTAACTGGTGCCCTTAGGGGATCTCAGTGTGTTCAAGGTGAGGATTTAGCCACTAGGCTATCCCGCTGGGCCCCCATACTAATTTCTTAAAGTGTTGGTGCTTTCACCCGGTCTCCTCTGCCTCCCCGCCCCTGCACCCTGTGCACTGTTAGGTGAAGGGAGGCCAGGTGTGGTCCCAGCATCTCTCAGAGATGTACACAAGGAGTCTTTCCCTCTACTCTTTTTCCCTTTGGGGATTTCGTCTCCCAAGAGTCCAAGACAGGCATGAAGCCTTGGGAATCCCAACACAAAACAAGCTTGTCTCCCTGGGAAGTGAGACAGTCCAGCCTTTACCAGAGATGCCCACGGGAGCTGGACCCTGTCTCAGGGGAAGAATGGCCACTTGTCACACACCAGGCTGCCTTCTGCAAGCTGTGCGGTTCCCGCCTGTACAGCAGCCTCATGCTTCCTGTTTGGTGTGTTTGGGTTTCTTTTTTTAAGGCACATCTGAATGTGGCCCATTTAGTCCCCGGGATCCTCCTGCCCACTCCTAACCTCTTCCCCACCCCCAGCCAGCACTGAGCTCAGAGCTGCAGTGGGGCTGAACTGGCCACTTTGTTCTGCCCGGCAGCAGATAAAGGCTCCTTAATTAGCGAATGGAGCCAAGCCCTGACTGGCTTTGAGGCCAGTCTCCTCTTCCTTGTGCCCTGAACACTCATTCACACAGCCTGGAGATGTCCCCCTCATCCAGGCTGAGCAGGTCCCTCCATCTTTGGAGGGGTTGGGAAGCCAGAAGAGGTGAAGTTGCAATGAGAGAGCCCCGAGCTGCCCCAGCAGAGCACTGAAGGTTTCTGGCTTCACTTCTTTCAGATCTCACAACCACTCTTCCAGAAGCTTCAGGCACCAGGTAGAGAAGTTAGGTTACTGCGCAGGATTCCCCAGCTGGTGCTGGTGCAAGGCAGGGTTCAGAAGCAAACCTGGCAGAGGTGTTCTGATGACAGCCCCAGCTGTCACAGGGGCCTGCCCCACCCAGCATGGGGAATCCCATGGGTCCTTCAGGGGAGTCGCCTGTCATCCCACTGTGGAGGTCTCCAGAGACTTAAAATATCTCCTTTTCCTGGATTCCAATTCAGCCTAGCACACAAAGGAGGTGGCACTAATCCTCCTACATGGCTATAATGAAATGATGGAAACATGTATCCTGGAAACTCAGGGATTGCAGCCCTAAAACCACCCAGGAGCCGAGAACCAGCCTTGGAATGGCAGGTGACTGATGGGGTTCACTGATCCAGGTCACATCAGCCACCATGGACAGATGACCTCCTTGGAGCACACAATCAGATTCAGTCTTCCCTTTGAAAAATCCTTGCACAGGATCCAACCCACCCCGGCAGTCCCACACGGTTGGTTTCCCAAGAGTCAAAAGGAAATTCAAGTGTTGCCATTGTCAGCAAGGGGTTGGGAAGGCACGGATGCCAAGGCCTTCAGGGTACCAGACTGGGATCCACCTCCACAGGTTGGATGCAGGGCCCCCAGCACGCAGGTCTGATGGAGGTGGTCTATACCTGAGACCTCTCTGGGGCCACACCCACTCGGGGTGTTTCTGATGATCCCAACTCTTCCACCAGCTGATGGCTCCTCCCCTCAGGGACCCAAGCACAGAGCTGGCTATCTTCCAGGGATTACGGGGGAGATGCCAGGATTAACTAGATTCCCTCTGGAAGGGAGTGACTTGGTCATCTGAAGTTTCGGAGAGTATACACACACTCAACACTCCTCCACCTACTCACCCACACATACAGAAAGCTCACCTGGCCACCACAGGACGGCTTTCCCCCCTTCATTCTCCAGACTGGAGGGGTGGGGGCACTGGGGCCCCGACACACATCCCAGTCAGCTCTGCCGTTGGGTAGTCAAAGAGGATGAGTCCCAGATGGTGCAGAGCCTTTGGGTCTGACAGCAGAGGAGGAAGCAGGGGACAGAGGCAGCTACTGCATTCCAAGGCGTCGCTGACGTGACTGACACCCAAACACACCCCAACAGGACACTCACCCAGGAAAACCAGGTAAAACCAGGTGCGTAGCTCCAAGTAGTCACACAGGCTCAGCAGGACTGGCACTGTTGGGGTAGACTGTGCGGTGTTGAGCGAGGCGGTGGCGGGGACGGGAGATGGGCACTGAACTCTCAGAGGTAGCTGAGCCTTCCAGGAAGGCCAAGAATGGCCTTCTGCCCCAGGCACAGGCAACTTCCGGCCAGAAACGCTGAGCAGTAGCGGACACCCTCAGCCTTGCCAGCTTCCCCACCAGGAGCTTCCTGCCTTCCTCAGCCAGCCAGGGCAGGAATGAGGCAGAGGCCAAAGCACCCAGGCTCTGGGTCTGCTGACACTCGCTGATCCTGCAATTTTGGACAAGTGACTTTCCCTCTCAGAGCCTCATTTTCTCATCTGTCAAATGGCCAGAGGGTGGTCAGTTTCATCCCATTGTACCATTGCCAACAGCTCACTTCCTGAAGATATCTGTTATGTAGAGATTCTGAGACCACATCTGAGCTTGTGATCAGCAATGTCTGCCATAGCCATAAGCTTCTGTGATCAATTAATGATGTCTGTGGCGGGCTTGGGTGGAATGGCAACATGAGTGCCACATTTAGTTATCATTCTGGTAGATGACCTCAAAGGGCCTGTGGTTGCTAACCTTACAATTCTACCTACAACTGCCCCGTGGATGTGGAAAGTAGCAGCTGACAAATGTGTATATGACTTAGTGTGACATTTGCATACATCAGATTCCTCCCCATGAAAGTCATTCTCATACCCCTGCTGGACACCCCAAGACTGCACCTGTTGGCAGGAGTTCCAAGTCAACAAACAGCATCCAGGTCTAACACTCAGAGGACAGTCCACATAGGAGCTTCCACCCAGAACCCAAGAAAAGGTCAAAGAACCAGCAAAGGGCAGGATGGCATCTGGTCTTCCAGAGCACACGTCAGGGTCTGTCCTGCATCCGTCAGGGTCAGCAACAGGATACGACTGAGCTCCCCAGGCCCAGGAGCCTCCCAAAAGGCTGCTCCAGGACCGAGTTCTCAAGAAGCCAAGAACAGGCAGTTTTCCCAGGCACACCTGCAGCCCAGGGAGCCTTCTACAACTCCAGGCTGTTTCGCCGGGGTCGGGCAGCCTCTCTGCTTTCTCTGTATCTGAAGCATCCGATGTAGTGGTTCCTGGGCCTGAACCCAAATGTGGGTGGTATACTTCCCTGCTGCCACCACCCTCCTCCCATCACCCCTCTGCATCTGTTTACCTCCAGGCCCTGAATCACTCTGCCCCCCTCCGCCACCACACACAATCATCTGGTCTAGGGAAACAGCACACAAAATTGCAAGCTCCATCTGCTTGGGGGTGGGGGCAGGAGTGGAGGGGGTGGTGGTGGTGGAATAAAACAGCTTTGCCCACACCTTTTATCTAGACAAGACATAAGTGCGGGATTCAAACTTGATGGAGCAAAGCAGGGCGTTGGGCACAGTTAACTCACTGCTTGGAATGCCCACATCTCTACTGCAGTGCTTGGGTGGGAGTCCTGGCTCTGCTTCTGATTTTAGCTTCCTGTTCATGCAAACACTGGGGTGGCAGCAGGTATTAGCTCAAGTACTTGGGTCCTCACACGGAAGGCTCAAATTGAGTTTCAAGTCTGGTTTTGACCAGACCCAGCCCTGACTGTTGCATCTGGGGCCAGAACCAGCTGCTGGAAAATTTCTGTCTCTTCTTTTCAAGTTAAATAATAATAATAATAATAATAATAATAATAATAATAATAATATACAGCTTTTTCATCTTGAGCCGGCTTCTGGTATCCTTGTAACCAGGAACCTCCTCCCAACACTCCACAACCCTCCCTGCCCCACTCAAAACACCCGCCAAGTGAAAAGTGGAGCAGGAGCCAGCAGGAGCCAGCAGGGACCAGGAGCCCAGGGATCTGAAAGAGCAAGGAAAAGCTGTGGGCCAGTAATTACTTCTTAGTGTTTTCCTAGCAGTATTACTGGGAGGAGAGGAGGTTGACAAAAAAGCTTTGCAGGTGAACAGTGATCTAGAAAGCTCTCAAGGTTACCCTCTGCCTCCCGCCTGGGGCCAGGTGGAGCAACAGATGACAGTGGGGTCTGCATTACCAGGCCCAGGAAGAAAGCTGCCACAACTCTCTGAAGGTCTAAGGACAGGTTGGCTCCCCAAGCTAGAATCTTTAGGTCAGTCCCCATCCTAAAGGCTTTCTTGGTGTGGACTGTCTCCTTTATTTTTACTAGCCCCCTACTAGAACAGGCATTTTTAGGAATCCCATTAGAGCCATGAGAACACCAAGACATAAAGAGGATTAATCACTCACGAAGGTTATACAGACAGTAAATGTCGGTGCTGAGTTTTGGAACCCAACCATCCCGACCCTGGAGTAGAAGCCCAAATCGCTGTGCAGCACACCTACACAGAGCCCTTGGTAAGATTCACCCATGACACCATCAAAGGGCTTGGCACTCTGCGATGTAGCTCATGGATTTTCAGCAAGATGGGGATACAGATTCCAGTGAAACAAGATGATTTGGGCAGATCCCCAGGGCTGGATGTAATGAGATCTAACCAGTTCCATTCTACAAGAATGATCTAGGATGATGGTCTGTGACAAGAGAGGTAATCTGATTTTCCTAATTATTCCTAGTTTCTTTCTCTGCTTACATTTAAACATGCTCTCAATGTAAAGGTTTTATAACCTATATTTTCCATGTCATCATACTGTAGTGAGACATTTCATTTTAAAATTTCCACTTTCAAGGGCTGCCTTGTGCCATCATGGGTTAGCTGTCGCCTATAATGCCAGCATCCCATGTGTAGTGGTTCAAGTTCTGGCTGTGCTACTTGCAATCCAACTCCTTAGCAATATGCCTAGGAAGGCAGCAGAGGACAGCCTGCTTGGACCTCTGTACCCACATGGAAACCCAGAAGAAACTGCTGGCTCCTAGCTTTGGCCTGGCCAGTCCTGATCATTACAGACATTTGTAGAGTAAACCAGTAGATGGAAGATTTCTATCTCTCTGTCACTCTAATTCTGCCTATCAAATAAATAAATATTAAAAATTTGATTTCCCCTGTTTTTCTAATGGTGCTTCCTTTATTATTAAACATTAATGTTTTAAACAATGCATTCTCTTTAAAAAATAAAGGAAGCGGCTGGTGCAATGGCTCAATTGGCTAATTCTTCACTTGCAATGACCAGCAACCATTGGGCGCTGGTTCATGTCCCGGATATTCTACTTACCATCCAGTTCCCTGCCTGTGCCCTGGGAAAGCAGAGAAGGATGGTCCAAAGTTTTGAGATCCTTCACCCATGTGGGACACCCAGAAAAGGATCCTGGCCCCTGACTCTTGGCTTCAGATCAGTTCAACTCTGGCCATTGCAGCCATTTGGAGAGTGAACCAGTGGATGGAAGACCTGGCTATCTCCCTTTTCTTCTCTCTGTAAATCTGCCTTTCTAATAAAAAATAAGTAAACTTTAAATAACTAAAGGAAAACATTACAGATAATGTTGGGATTTCCCTCTAACTGATGTCTCCCTTCCTTCTAGAGATGGCCTCCTGGAATATAAGCTTCTATATATCCTAAAAATATTTACATACATACACTGTCTACATCTCTGCAAAGACTGTTGTTTTTCTGATTGCTATCACTCTGTGAACATTGTTTGGAAGCTTGCATTGTTCATTCACCAGCCTGTCTCGGAGACCCGCCCAGGAAGCCAAGACCAGCTTCATCTGTTTTAACTGCCGCACTCCACTGTAGGAACATGGCTGGTTTACTTAGCGACAATCCACAGATGAATGGCCATTTAGGCTGCTTCCCATTTTTGTCACAGCCAAGAGCAGGAGCCTCTCTCCATGCCTCCCTGGGTCTGACCTCAGTCAAGGCCAATGTCTCCTCCCTCTAATGTGTTTGAGCAATCACAATGACCATTGGAGCTGGAGCTGCAAGTGTCATGCCAGTGTGGAAGGTGCCAGAACTCTCTGGAACTCTTGATACAAAATCATTCTAGAACTTGCCAAGTTACATGCCCTCCCACCCTGGCTTTGGCTCCTGGCTCTCCTTTGGAGGTCAATGATCTCAAATAAACTCCCTGGTGGTTAAAAGGCACGGTGCCAGCAGGGGACACATTTTCCTCTTCCGCTCTCAGGCTGCACCCTGACGCACACACCTGGATCATTCCAGTTTGACTTCAGCTGAGGCTTGCTCTGGAAAGCAAACTAAATTAAAGCTCACCTAGATTGAATGAATAGAAAAGGTATTGAAAAAGTATTCTGTTCTCTACCTGCAAAGTGAACAACTTGGATAAGGACTCACCTAATTCTAAAACTGCAGGGATCCCACGAATGATGTCAGCACCACACCCATTCCAAGGCCTGTTATTAATGATTTGGGGAATTCAATTTTGCTCACCCATCATCATGTGGGCTATTTGAGAGCTGGAAAGTGAGTGTGGAGTGGGGTGTGCAGGGGCAGAGTCAGGGGGAATGAATAACAAAGAGAGATTAAAGCTATTCACCACAGGTTAAGTCCTTCAGTGTGAACCTGGGCAGCGTGGTGCCAGGGACGTGAAAGGGCCTCTCCCAGCTCTGATCAAATATTGACCCTGTGCACTTGCTGGCTGGAGTTCAGACTAAAGGCCAGGCAGTATTGTGGAGCCAATGTTTGCAAAGCAATTACTGCAGCCCAGTGCCTTGTAGGTCAGGTTGTGAAACAACCCTTGATGGAGCCAGGACTTCAGAAAGCCTTCCGGTGATTCCTTGGGGCGAGGAGGGAACCCACACCAGGGCCTTCACAGAGAAGGATCTGGGCAAGGAAACTGATGCCATCAGTGAGAAGGCAGCTGAACTGGGCAGAGGCAGCCTGCGTCCTGCTCCACTGTGCCTCCCAGCCACCCAGTAGGTCCTCTGCCACCAGACCAGCCTCCTTTTCAAGCCTCACGCTGGTCAGCTCCTTCTGGGTCAGGACCATTTTCAGGTGTGTGTGTGGATGTGGGAGGGGCAGTGTGCGGTGGTGAGCTATTTTTAGAAGAGACTTATTTCCACTTGGCAACAAGAGCCTCCCCTTTTCCCTGCTCTCAGCGTGACAAGAGAAAGGCTCTTGGAGGCCTTGGCAGGAATGCAGCCTGGTGATCAGGACTGCCTAGGACTGCTGTTGGGCTGGGTTATTTGATAGACGGGGTGGATCGTGTGGAGACATGGTCTCCATCTTCCTGCTGGAGCCTTACAAGATTTTAGCTGATGATGGGCCAGGAGGGTTGCAGGGCACTCTAAGGTAGACTTGACCACCCTAGACCAGGCCGAGCCTGCCGTATGTTCTGGAAGCTTTAAAGCAAGGTAGTCCATCAGAATGCCCAAGGATGACAAGCAACGCTCTGTACCACTCAAGTCACCATGGCTACTTGGGTGCCCGTGAAGCATGAAAACCATCAGGGAACAAACATTTTAATTTTGTTTCTAAATTTAATTTTTAAAATAATTAAAACAGCTTGGAGTGGGTGTTCAGTCCATCAGTCCCACATCATAGTACCTGGGTCTAATTCCAACTTTCTGCTAGTTTAGATCCTAATATACAAGTGGTGGTGGATCAAGTAACCAAGTTCCTGCCAGTTACTGTATGCATCTGGGGAGTGAAATGAAACAGCCCACAAAAGTTTTCCCTCTCTATTTCTCTGCCTCACAAGTAAATTTAAAAACTCAGTAACAACAAAACTCAGTTTTCTAAATGGTGGGGATGCAGCCTTAAGAACATTTGTTTAAACATTTATTTAGTTATTTGAAAGGAAGAATCATAGATACAGTGAGGGAGAGATGGAGACTTTCCATTCACTGGTCACTCTCCAAACGACTACAACAGCTAGAGTGGGGCTAATGCAAAGCTTGAACTTTGGAGCTTCTTCCAGGTCTCCCAAGTGGGTGTGGGGGTCCAAAGACTGGGCGATCCTCCACTGCTTTCCTAGGCACATTAGCATAAGTGGAGAGTCTGAGATGCTGGCATTGCATATGGGTGCTGGTTTGGGTCCTGGCTCCCCCACTTTCAATCCAGTTCCCCACTAAAGGCCTGGAGAAGCAGTGGAAGGTGGCCCAAGTTCTTGGGACCCTGCACCCATGGGGGAGACCCAGATGAAGCTTCTGGCTACTGGTTTCAGTCTGGCTCAGTCTCTGCCAATGTTTGGAGGAGTACACTAGCAGATGCAAGATCTCTCTCTCTCGCTCGCTCTGTAACTCTGCCTCTCACATAAATAAATAAAAAGTGGAACAGCCAGGATTTGAACTGGTGCTCACTTGGGATGCCAAGGCAGCAGCACTGTATCTACTCTGCTCCTCAGTCTCAGAAAATTAGAACAGAAACATAAAGAGCCACCTAAGGCTATTGGTAACCACACTGAACAACACAGGTCTAACACAGGCCTCTGGGCCTGGTGCATCCCAGAGAACATTTGGCCATTCATGCCTTTGTCTGGGGGAGAGACGTTAGCTTTCATCAACGGCACAAAAGAATCTCAGAGAAGAGACAACAACTTAATGATGAATCAGACACAGTCTGACCCCAGACAGGAAGTCTTCCCTGTACTATGTCTACAGCACCTTTTCTCTGTGACATCAGCTCGGCTTTTAAAAACTGGCATCTGTTTTCTCTCACTAGGCTGCAAGTTCCATCAAGGCATGAACCAGATCTGCTTTTGCTCATCCAGGTATCCCCCCAAGTCTGGGAAGGAAAGATAAGCTGAAGAGAGGGAAGAAAGTAGGAACTTCAGGACATAATATAACCCTGGTTCTCAAAAAACAAATTCTGGGCACTTCAGCCATTGTTTGGGACACCCACATCCCATATCAGAGTGTCTGATTTGAGTCTCAACTCGAAAGCTTCTGATCCAGAACCTGGCTAACATGTCCCATGTCAGGTGGCAAGCTACAGCTCAAGTACCTGAGTCCTGGTCACTCACATGGGAAATGGATGGAGTTCCTGGCTCTGGCCTGGCCCAGCTCTGAGCTGTTAATACACGTCATAGGAGAGAACCAGTGACTGCAAGGTTTTCTCTCTCTCTTTGCCTTTCAAGTAACAGGAAAATGATAAATAAATAATTTGTTTATTAAGATGTATTTATGTATGCATTGTTATTTATTTAAGGATTATTTTTATTTTTATTTTGAAAGGCAGCTATGCTCACCACTATACCACCAACGCCATTTTTATTTTGAAAGGCAGAGTTACAGAGTAGGAAAGACAGAAAGAGACCTTCCATCCATTGTCTCATTCCCCAAACTACTATAAATGCCACAGCTGGGCTGATCTGAAGCCAGGAACAGGAGCTTCTTTTGGGTCTCACAAGTGGGTGTAGGGGCCCAAGGCCTTGAACCGTCCTCTGTCGCTTTCCTACCACAAGCAGAATGCTGGGTCAGAAGTAGAACAACCTGGATCTGTTTTTTTTTTTTTTTTTAATAATGATTACATGGTCGATCAGGGTGGGAAGGATCGAGGTTTAGGGAAAACTGGGTGAATTCATTGCTTCAAAATTTGCTATTTCTTCTTTTTGTTCCTGGGGGAAGGGGAGAAACAAAGGGGGAACCACTCATGACTTTCCACTCATCCCAGTAACCAGGGATGAGGAACCACCATCCCATATCAATCCAGAGTCTCAATGTGTACAAACTCCGAGGATTCTGTCCAAGTGGTTTGGATAGTTCTGAAATGCTGCTGATTTCACTGACCCGAGGATGATGTCACCCTCCCAGTGTCCATTGGCTCCATTCACAGAGATTTTTGCCGTCATCGCTTGTTTGGGGGTAGTTATCCAATTAGTTCTGTTTTTCTGCTACAGCACCAAATGTGTTGCCATATTCTTTTACAATAGGGCCTGTGTCCACTGCTCCACCTTTTTCATTAAGTAGGGCATGTTTTTGCAGGTGAGTTCTAGTACCTGGGTCAAGCGACCCAAGCCCTTTCAGATCCCCCACCCCCAGGGTTCACGACACCAACATCCACCTAAAAGGCAGGTCCCAGGATCTGGGCCAATTAACCCACACTCCACTGGTTCCCCTGTTCCCAGGGCTCAGGAACCCATCCCCCACCACAAGGTGTGCTCCATGTCCTAAGCCTAGCGATCTGAGCCTTGTCAGTTCCCAGGGCCTGGGAAAGCAGTCAAGGATGGCCCAAAGCCTTGGGACTTGCACCAGTGACAGTCCCGGAAGAAGCTCCAGGCTCCTGGCTTCGGATAGTCTCAGTTCCAGTCATTGCGGCCACTTGGGGAGTGAACCTGCAGATGGAAGATCTTTGTCTCTCCCCTTCTCTCTGTAAATCTGCCTTTCCAATAAAAACAAATAAATCTTAAAAAAAAAAAAAAACATATATATTTCCTCAAACTAAAGTGGGAATGTGTGTGGCTCCATGTCTCCAGGTTCCTGGAGACCATGCAGGCATCTTTTTTGTCTGTATTTTTATCTTGTATTTATCTGTCAACCTTAATCCTGGGCCTCATGGGGAGCACACAGGCAGCTGCCTGGTGAGGAGTGCAGGTGGCAAGGGAGGAACGGCATGTAGAGATAAATGAACCTGCTGAGCTCAGCATTCTAGCTTCAGATGAACCTGGCGTGCATGGTGGGCTGGCACTCTGCCCGAGATTTTTCTGCTCTCTTGTCCCCCTGACCCTGTGGCCTCTCTCACTCCCCACGCCCCAGTGGAGTTCCAAGCCCCCTCAGAGAGGACTTTTAAGGCCATGGTCACCTCAAAAGGACACGGTTCTCCTCCAGGCACAAGACCCGCTCCCTTGCCTGGCTCTTGCTCTAGCTGGCTGTCTGGGTGTGTGCCAGAGATTGTGTCATCTCACGGATTTCCAGGCACCTCTCCATGTAGGATGCTTCCTGGGAAGCCATGGAGGGCTTCTGTGCTTGGCATCTTGGTTTGCATAGAGTGGGACTGCATGATGAGAACACGCAGTGGGGTTGGCAGAGAAATGGAAAACCTGAGATCTATAACCAAGCACCTTTCAAATGCTTCCTGGACTCATGGCTGGGAAGCAAAAAGGACAAAGCACAGTTGTCCCCCTCCATGCCAGTTCCGCAGAGGGATAAGTGACAATGTGGATACACACCCTAGGGACAATGGTCTACCTGGGAGGGCCAGGGTCCACCTGGTAGAACTTTGCACAGGCTTCCTGGGTTACATTAAGAGGTGGGACCCAGGGCCTCCTGATGGCTACCTGGCCCCCGCCAGGGACAACAGACACCATTTGAACAAGGAGAAAGAAAACCGGGGATGTATGGCAGGGACCCACACTGGGGCAATCAGCTTACAGGAGAGGACCCAGGGGCCCACCAGTGGGGTGTCCAGGTACACTGCTGTTTTCTGAAAGTCCCAAATAGGTGCCCACCTGGTGCCCACACAGCAGCAAATGGGCACACGATGATGTGCATGGATCAGGTTCCTGAGGACCCACAGGGGTCAGGCAACACGTCACACTGCCTTAAAGCTGCACGTACACATCCTTGTCAGGAGTGGGGGCTTCTAGCAGATGCACAGAGGATCTGTGGACCCCATACAACCCTAAGCCATGAGCTGGTAAGCCCGCTGATGCAACTTTCCCCCAAGCTGCCTCAGTAGGCCTGAGCCTTCCAGGGTTCCAGAGAGGGGCTCAGCCAAAAAGCGTGGGAGTAAAATGTTTCTGAGAGCAAGCCCTGCTGGCCTCAGGCCCACTGCCACCTGCCTCAGGGAGGAGCCCATGACCATCACAGAGTGGCCACCACTAGACAGGCTCTGAGTCTCCAGGCAGCTCAGTATCCTTGCCAGCTGGTGGCACCACATAACTCTCTAGACAACTGAGAGTCAGAAAATATGTGGAGCAGTTCAAAAAATTCTCGTCACAACCCTACTAGGTGGGCACTTGGCACATCTTTATTCTACAGATAAGAACACTGAGCTGAGAAGGGCCCGGTGGGGAGTTACATGGTCACAGACTCACAGTGCCCCCACCTAAGCGTGTAGTCACTTTCCCATACAGGTGTTCAGGAAGCCAAGTTCAGAGGCCACCACTGATGACCAGAGCCAGAGCCAGCAGTTCCACTTGTTCCTCCCCAGAAGTGCCACCCTCTCAAAATCAGCAACCCTGACAAATAGGTCATAGAAACAAATGGATGACGGGGCCAGTGCTGCGGCACAGCACCGTAAGCCTCTGCCTGCGGCTCTGACATACCATATGGTCATTGGCTCGAGTCCTAGCTACACCACTTCCAATCCGGCTCCCTGCTAATGCTCCTGGGAAAAGCAGTGGAAGATGGCCCAAGAGCTTGGACTCCTGAACTCATCTGCGTTTCCCAGAAGAAGCTCCTGGCTTCGAGCTTTGGCTTGGCCCAGTCCTAACTGTTGTGCCAATTTGGGGAGTAAATTAGTGGACTCCTTTCCTTCTCTTTCCCTCTCCCTCTGTAACTCTGCCTTTCAAATAAATAAAATAAATATATTTTTTATCAATGAATGGATGTCACTGAAATGAAAATGAACACAACTAAAAGTCATCATGGCATGCAAAACAATTTATAAAGATGCTGCCATTAGCGCCAAGGTTACATGCCAAAGACCCAGTCCAACTGCTCTGCAAAGCATTTTCGGGGTAGCAATGACCCCTGTGGACCAGAATGACCATGCTTTTGCTCATTCCAAGGCTGGGTTCAGCACCTTGTATAAGTGGCTTCACACTTGTGTCCTGTCTCCACAACAGGAAATGAACCCTCCTGACAAGGGGTAGGGGGCGGCGTTCCTTTCCCATGAGATTTGGCAAAATGGGAGGGGGTAGAGGACAGAGCAGGAGGAAGGAGAAGAAAAGCTCCCATATGTAAATTCCTGGGGCTATTAGCCCCCTTCCAGCTCATCAAGCAGCCCTTTCAAGGTCCCTGTTCCCCGACTGAGTGACTTCCTGTCCAGCACACTGCACCCATTGATGGGGAAGCAGCAGATACCCCCCCCAGTTCAGATTGGAAGGGCCCCAGACACAGAGGGGAACAGGAAGAAGGCAGGAGGGCAGAGAGGGGCTTGTAAATCCATATTCTATGGGATATTCAATCCCATATTGTTGGATTATGAGAGGATTTTTTAAAAAGTTTTATTTTTATTACAAAGTCAGATATACAGAGAGGAGGAGAGACAGAGAGGATGATACTCTGTCCAATGATTCACTCCCCAAGTGAGTGCAACAGTTGGTGCTATGCCGATCTGAAGCCAGGAACCAGGAACTTCCTCCAGGTCTCTCACGTGGGTGCAGGGTCCCAAGGCTTTGGACCATCCTCGACTGCTTTTCAAGGCTACAAGCAGGGAGCTGGATGGGAAGTGGGGCTGCCGGGATTAGAACTGGCACCCATATGGGATCTTGGCGCGTTCAAGGAGAGGACTTTAGCTGCTAGGCCACCTCGCCAGGCCCAAGAGGATTTTTAAGATCCCTCCCTCTGCTCCAGACTCATCCAGGCCCTAAGAGCTCTGACAGGAGCCACAGAGAGAAGCAGGCCAACACCTCAGTTTGGTTCAACTCACCTGCAGGTCAAAGAACTTGCTGTACCTCCGGTAGATGGTCTGAGAGGTGGAGTCGGACCAGGTGACATTGATGATGTACACCTGTGGAAGAAACAAAAGTGCATGTGAGCAGGTGACCAAGGCTGGGCTTCAAGCTTTGTGAGGCATCATTAATCTGACAGTGGAGGCTCCTGGGCCAGGACCACTTTTTCTTGTTTTGTTTTTTTTTTCCTTTCTAAGATTTATTTATTTATATTGGAAAGGTAGATTTACAGAGAGAAGGAGAAAGATCTTCCATTCACTGGTTCATTCCCCAAGTGGCTGCAATGGCTGGAGTTGAGCAGATCCAAAGCCAGGAGCCAGGAAACTCCCTGGGTCTCCCAACATGGGACCAGGGTCCCAAGGCTTTGGGCCATCCTCTACTGCTTTCCCAGACCACAAGCAGGGAGCTGGATGGGAAGTGGAGCAGCAGAGATGCAAACTGGCACCCATATGGGATCTTGGAGGTTGCTAGGTGAAGATGCAGCCACTGAGCCATTATATGGGCCTGGCCTTTTTTCTTATCACATCTGTCATGAATGCACAGTGCAGCACCAGGTACCACCAGGTACACACACTTACACACACACACACGCACACCTAGAAGGGCATTCAGCACAATGCTAAGGATGATGAAAAGGGCAGAATTAAAACAAGTAGTTTTAACTTTGTTCTTTTAATTCATATGTCTTATATAATGAACATAAAAATTAGATCATTATTTTATTTATTTATTTGTACATTTATTTATTTTAATTTATCTATCTATAACTAGCAAATTTCCATTGGTTCTCAAACATTACAGTGAGTGAAACTTCCAGAGGGCCTTTCAAGACCACAGGTGCCTGGGCCCTACTTCCTGAAACTTTGTGGAAGCAGAGAGCTACACTTTGAACATCTGCCAAATACCCATCTGCAGTGGAGCTTTGGATCTCAGGGACCACACACATTTCAGGAGTGTAGACTTCATCTCAGGATCCTGTAGCTTAGGCCTGGAGCAGGTGCTCAGCACGTGCCTCTCTACACTAAACAAGAAGCACACTTGTGGGACATGTCAGCTCAAAGAGGATTTGAAAACGCTTCTAGCAACAAAGGTGTTTCAGGGCCAGGCTAGTACCCCAGGTCCCCACGTGGCATCAGGCTCCATCCAAGAGGCTGTCTCAGGCCACTTTAGAAAGTTCACTTGTATAGGAGGTCACAGGAGGGGAGAACACACACACACGCATCTACAACAACCATAGAATCTGGCCCACTGTTTCTGTCCCTCCTGGGAGAGACCCCTCTTCTAGCCTTGGGGCCACTCTGCTGTACTCTGCCCTGTTGCCCGCTCAGACATCTCCAGGCACACAGTCAAGAAGAACGACACAAGTGCAGCCTGTGCTGTACATCTGTGTTCAGGGGACAGGTGGTGGCTCTGAGTTCCCTTGTGGTGGTTCTGATGTGAGACCATCTATCAGAACCACATGTAGAATTGTGAAAATGTAGATTTCTGGGCCTCTGCCTAGAGATCCTCAAGTTCCCACTCCTCTACCTGTGAAGAGAGTATAACAGCCCACAACAAAGTGAAAAGGAAGAATGCTGGTGGGGGGGAAACCTGCAGACACCTGGGCACTGACCCACCTACTCCCCAGGTGCCAGGAGCAAGGTCTGCATATGGCACTGGTGGGACCAAGGACTTGGATGCTCAATTCATGGACAAGGAAGCTCTTGAATCCCCTCCCTCCTCCCTCCTGTGGCCAAGTTGCAGCAGCAGTCTCTCACCATGGAGGGTTCCCTGCGCCTGAGGAGAGGAGAGGGTCGTAAAACTAGGCCATCAGAGCCCTCTGTGGCCATCTGACCAGGAAGGAGGGAAAATCAGAGGCCATTCCCACCCTTACAAATTCAAAACAAGCTGCTATTATTACAGTGACTATGGATGTGCCAGCCTTTGCTTCACAGCCATGTAAATGTGCATCTTCAACAATAAAGTGTGTAATCACTTCGATCACTAAATACAACAGAATGTCCCTGCATGCTGGCAGAGGGCAAAGCAGGCATGCGCCTCAGCTCCATTGGTCTTCAGCCAGGATGCAGCCACCCTGGCCAGCCCCATGTTGTATATCAAGAAGGGGAGCCTCTGAAACGAGAAGTACTTTGCCCAGGATCACTCAGCTAATGAAGGAGCACAGACCTGATGAGTTTGTTCTCCATACTCTTCACCACACTCGTCTCAATCTATCTCCACTGCTACAACAGAACAGCTGAGACTGAGAAAGTTATCAAAACAAGGCAAGTTCACTTGGCTCATGGTTCTGTGCTAGCATCTGGTGAGGGACAACTATGGCAGAAGGCAGAAGGGTGTGCAAGCAGCACCAAAGATGGGAAATGGGGCCAAACTCTCCGTTTGATCAGAAACCACTGCTGGGGCTGTATTGTGGCACAGCATATTGAGCAGCCATCTGCAACACTGGCATCCCATAGGAGTTCCAGTTCAAGTCTTGGCTGTTCCAGTTCCAATCCAGCTCTCTTGTAATGTTCCTGCTTAGGCCCTTGTCACTCACCTGGGAGACCTGGATGGAGTTCCAGGCTCCTGGATTTGGCCTGGCCCTCACCTGGCTGTTGCAGCTATCTGGGGAAAGACCCAGTAGACGAAAGCTTCTCAAGTTCTCTCTCTCTGTCACTTATGATTTTTATATGTTGCTCTGCCTGTGAAATAATTTAATCACTGGGGGAAAAAGTGAGAAACCCACAGCTACGATTATGGCACCAATCCAATCATGAATTCGGGACCCTCCTGGCCTAGTCACCTCTGAAAGGTCCCGTCCCCTAACACTTTTACAAAGGCAACTGCATTTATTATTATTATTTTTTGAAAGGCAAAGAAGGACCTTTCAGCTCTGCTATGCCCCAAATGCCCACAACAGCCAAAGCTGAAACTCAATTCACGTGGTGGGGGCCTGATGACTTGAGCCGTCACCCACTGCCTGGCATTGTTTAGAAGCAGGAAGCTGGGCTGGTACAGAGAGGGGCTCCCTGATACACCCAGAGGTGTGGGCATGCTAAGGAGTAACGTAAGCTCTGCTTCACATGCCCCTCCTGGCTATTCAATCTCAGCGTGTGTTTTGAAGGAGCCCTTCACACCGGGGCATTGGGCCATTTGCCTCTGTGTAAATTTAGGCATGTGGCTACTGCAATCTGAATCTTTGTTAAGGACTGAACAGCACCTTCTTTGAATGCAGCTTTAGGTGGTCTGAAAGTGAGGGGAATACAGGGGACAAATGGCAGGTCGGAGAACCTGAGACCAGCAACTGTCAGGACTCAGGACCCAGTCAGACCAATCACTAGGAATGCTACAAAACCAGGCTTCTCACGGAGAAGACCCTCACACTCTGGGGTTTTCATGGAGGTTACAGTCCTACTATTCCCCCTGCTGACTCCCAGCCTCCCAGCTCTGTCTCCCTCTCTCTCATCTCTGCCTGCATCCCCAACTCCCACAGGTCCCTGTGTAGGGAAGAGATGCTGCTTTTGAATTCGGTGCTGCCTCTGCTCTGGCAGCTGAACACCAGGAGGCCCAAGTTGCACGCCTCTCCCCAGAGACAGCAAGCTTGCCCTTGCCTGTGGGCACTTAGGGGCCTTTCTCCTGAGCTAGTCAAGGAGAGCCTGGAGGAGGTGTTTCACTGGGGATTAACACCCACCCTCATCTTCCCTGCAAATTAGGAGCTTCCTTTCACCTCCCAGAGAATTCAGCACAGGCTCACAGCCTCCCTCCTTGTAGCCCAGAGGAGCCATAGGAACCCAGGGCCCAGGGCCCTGACCCCAGTAGGGCCAGGAGTCGGCAGGGTCTTACTCTCAAAATCCTCTTTACTGGCCATGAATGCTTAGCACAGTCTCTCAAGCCCTGGGATTCATCTTCTGCCCAATGTGCATCAGGGCTGCCAGGCCTGGCGTGATCCTGAGAGGTATGTGCTCCCCTACAGGTGACCAAGCCAAGAGGACTGCCCAAGCTCCGGATACCCAGCCTGGGTTATTGCACACAGCAGCACAGCCTTCCCAGTGTGGGCAGGTACCTAGCCCTTTGCTCTTCAGAATTACTGCAATAGACACAGTGAGTCATTTCTACCAGAGACAGGCCCTCTGGAGAACCAGCATGAGGGAAGGGGTAAAAGAGCCGTCAGGGAGTTACCCAGCCTGGATGTGGCCTTGCAGCCGCCCAAGGAGCACTTCTTTCCTTGTTAGGCAAAACAGAACTCCTCCATTTGCTATGTCCTCAGCAAGTAGGTAGGAGCAAGACTCAGGCCTGGGTGGGGTTAATGCAGAGGGAATGCACGCCCATCCCCACATTCAGGAACTTGTCCTGCTGAATAGTCTAAATCCTGGTTAGAAGCCTCCCTAGAGACAAGGCCAGAGTTAGGAGCGCAGTGGCCAGGCCCTTGGCTCTTGATCTGGTAGGAGGTTCATCTACCTTCTTTCAAACCTCACACATCCTAGATTTTCGCTCAGGATGGAGGACACACATAACATTAGCCTGGCCCTAGTTTCTGTGGAAGTTCAGAGATAAACCATGGAGACAGAGCAGGTGCCGGGACGGGACACAGGGCAGAGGTCACTTGAGGAAGCCAGCTCTGTTTACCGAGGCTGCGTCAGGGGCCCAGATAAGCTCTGCTCCAGCCTGGGCAGCAGCCTAGATAACATTACCCAGCAGCTGGGTCTCAAGAAAGGCTTAGCAATTAAACATCCTGCTTCCAAATACTTCACTTGCGATCAGGTTTCCCGGGTGGAGTTTCCCTTCCTTCTGGATTTAACCCCCCGGATTCTGTTTCCACACCCCCGGCCTCTGTGGGCAGATGGCAGGCCTCTGTGAAGCCGCCGGCCTGCCTGGGGTAGTCCCAAAGAGGAGACAGAGTCTTCCAAAGGCAGTTGGGGAGGGGAATAGCTCCCTGGGAGACAGACAGGCAACTTCTGTCTGGAAGCCCAGCCCCAGGCCTTGTCCTTGTCCAAGCAGTCTGTCCAATTCAGGGCTATAGTCGGCGCTCAGCTCAGGAGTCCACCAGCAGGGGCTGAGTCACTTAAAGTTGCCTTTCTAGTAGAGTGTTCTTGTCCTCTCTGAACTATGCTCCTCCCCACAAGGAAATGGCCTTGAGGCCAATCTGATGTGCAGCTGTTGCAAAGCACCAAGTAGGAGGCCAAGGCTGTGCTAGGATCTGGGCTATGACCCAGGAGCAAACGTGCACCTAGCCGTTCCTGGGAGGTCCCAGGACCTGCCCCACATATTAAAGTGCCAGTAAGTACCTGTCGCTCTCTGTGCGGACAGAAAATATGAGAGGCGGAGTAGCTTTGCTAGAGGGAATCTTATATTTCCAGAGCGCTGCAGCTTGGTTTGCTGCGGAAGGACTTGTTTTCCCTGGACCCATGCCAGCAGCTCCTGGCCCCTGGCCAAGTGGAAACTCAATGGCAATCTTCCTTCACCTGCTCACACCACTAGGTGGCTAAGTCTAGGCCCACTGCATAGAGCTGGGCAAGTCTTTCACTGCCCAAAGATTGCCTAGCCCAGGGGACATGTACAGGGGACCTCTAACCCTTGCTGCACCTGGGTCCAAAGAGTCGTCTTATTCTTAATGCACTCGGCACCTTGTTTCCAGAGTCCTTGAAGTCACAGGAATTCCTCAGAACCAAGCTCATTACCATCCCCAAATCTTCTGTAGTCTTAGGACGGAGGTACATCCATGTCTGGGACTCAGTGTTAAAGCCTAAGTCCCCCAAAAGCAGAATGAATATAATCCAATGGCTTACAGGGAGTTTATACTGGGGACATGATCACCACCCTGGCTTCCTGCCAAAAAAACAAACAAACAAACAAATAAACACCCATGTCAAGTTCTTCCCCAAGAAGCTAATGGCAGCCCATCTTAGATGCCAGCCAGCCAACCAACCCTAGCCTCCAAAAGTGTTCCATTTACTAAGTTCTATCATGGCGGCTGGGATAAAGAGCATGGCCACACCGGTTCTCTAGATCCAGACCACCCAGCAGGGCAGAGGACTCTAGGGCTGCTGTTTCCATTGCAAGTGGCCACAGCAAACATTTCCTGGTCTCCCTGCTGTGGCTCTGCTGAGTTCCCTTGTGTGAAAGATTCCCCCCTCCATCAGGAAAGCCCCCCCAGAGTCCTAGAACCTGAGACAGGCTAGCAAGTCTGTGCTTCAGTCCCTGGATTTGCATCATTCGCTCTGCCTTTGCCAATCACAGTGCTTGATGCCTGCTGTGTCACTCTTTCTTGAACACAGCTGAGTCCCTCTCCCTCCCTATCAACACATTCTGTCCACTTCTTCACCCATGAGGCTCACACGAGACCTGCCAGGCTAGCGCTACTCAGTGAGCCAAGACCCAAGGAGGTGACCTAACAGCATACTTGAAGATTGCCCCCCCCCCATCTCCCCAAGGAGCAAATCACCAGTGGCCAAGATGCAGAATATAAACACATCTGGTTCGGTGCAAGGATCTTTGTCAGCCCCAAACCCTGCCAGTGAAATAAAATTCCATAATCTGTGGTGGCTGTGTGGCTTGAGCTCTGTGCTCAGCCTGGGAATCCTGCAGGTGTGGTCTTGCTCCGAATCCAACTCCTCCTCCAGGGGCTGAGCCTCCTGCTCAGGCTAGAGAGGCAAGAGGGACGGGGAAACACGGCCCCCTCGCTCGGACACACACTCTAACGCGACTACAGGGCTACTGGCCAGGCAGCAGAATCTTTTGAAGCCGTGGTCCACCTTCCTCCAGGCTTGCTCCTTTTGGACCTCATGTTTGCAGAGTAGTCTCAGTAAACACAGTGAGAATGAGTCCCAGAAAGATTCTGGTAGTGGTGGGGACATGTGCCCGCTCAAGATCCCTGACAGACCCACACATGCATGATACAGGAGCACCATTGCAGCTCCAGCTAAATGAGCCATCTCCTGGGGGAACCAGAGGCTTGGAGGAGGAGAGAGCCAGCTGCCTCCAATGCTCCATCAGGCATTCTTCCAGGGGGTGGCTGAACCTATCCCGCTGGGTGCTGCCTTTGCGTCCAGGTATCACAGCCCTCCGCTATTAAATCAGGGTGGTGTAGGGAGCACACGCAAGCAAGAGGGCCTGTAGGAAGCCTTCTTATGTCTTAAATGCCTCCACTGAAGACTCAGAAAACTGAGAGTAACAGTAGGTATCTCTTAGAGGCTCCCTTGGGAGCTCTGCGAGTTACCCCTTCATTAGAACAGAAGCTCCCTGAAGGCAACCAGAGCATCCTAATGCCCAGCTCAATACCATCCTTGCACAAGTGAGGAAGAAAAGCAATGAGCCATTATCAGATGGGTGCTCATGAAACCTGGTTAGGCACCATGTTAAAGGCAGGATCTCTAAGCTCTTCCAGCTTGGCAGAGCAAAATTCCTGCTCACCAATCAAGCAAGGCCTGTGTGAGACACAGGGATGGGGAATCCTTATGGTGTGAGGCATGACCAAGAAGCTCAGCCTGTGTTAGGGTTTGGAATGGAGCTGCCCATGACACATGATGATGCGCTCGTGCCCTGGGTGCTTAGCATAGGGCTTGGCACATGGGAAGTAACCAATGCAATCAGCTCTCAGACACCCAGAGAGCGGAAGTGGGGACTTGTCTCTGTAGGTGGAAATAGGAAAGCAATAGGAAGTGGCATGTGGGCACACCTGTGCGCGCGTGCACACACACACACACACGCACACACACAGCAGTGGTGGGACCACTAGTAACAACAAGCCTGGCCTGGAAAAGCAGAAGAGCTGGGAGAACAATGACTGTCACCAGGAGCACCTGCATGCATGAGGGATGGCTGTGCTGTGGTCACCCCCTCTGGGGTGGAAGACTTTCTTTTTTCAGGCTTCCTGGAGGGAAAACGGGTGCATAAGCTAGAGCTCCTAGGACTCCCAAACCTGCATGGACCCAAAAGAAGCCCACTTCTTTTTTTCAAAGAGCTATTCTTGGAATCCCCAGAAACAGAACAGCTGCACAAAGGGTATCCTGTCCCAAGCCCTGGCTTACGTGCATGCTGGAATTCTTCAGCAGTCACAAGAACCAAGATAAGCACTTCATCCAGATGGGCTTATAGTCATTCTGTGAGGAAGGAATTGTCACTGCCTCCAGGGGTCCCTGATCTACCTCCAGGTCCCATCTAGAACAAGTGACAAAGCTCAGCCTGCAATATGGCCACTCACTCCAGATCTGGCTCACTTCATCCTCTTTTGTGGATTTTTTAAAAAGATTTATTTATTTTTATTGGAAAGAGACTTATAGAGAGAAGGAGAAAAAAATCCTCCATCTGTTAGCTCACTCCTCAAGCGGCCACAAGGGCTGGAATTGAGCTGATCTGAAGCCAGAAGACAGGAGCTTCTTCTGAGTCTCCCATGCTGGCACAGGATCCTAAAGCCTTGGGCCACCCTCTACTGCTTTCCCAGGCCATAAGCAGGGAGCTGGATGTCAAGTGAAACAGCTGGAACATGGATCGGTGTCCATATGGAATCCTGGGCGAGCAAGGAGAGGACTTTAGCCACTAGTTATTGTGCCTGTCCCGACTTCATCCTCTTTCATGATCACATCAGATGGCCTTGAACCAGACTGCCAGGGTCCGCCCTAGGGGCTGAATCTGCTGCTGTACCCATTGGCTGCCTCCAGTATGAGTGCTCCATGACCGAGGAACAACATCACTGAGGAAACAAGTCGGGGGAGCTCAGGATGTGGGCTAGTGCTTTGTGTTGCAGGGTTTACAATCTCAGAACTGCTCTGAGCTTCCACCTTGCATCTGTTAAATGGGAGAGTAACACCACCTCACTATGACAGTGAATGACATCTTCTCACAAACTCTGATTTTTCATAAATGTGACTTCTCATTTTGTTCCCTGCTTTTGAGGTGCCTGGTGTAGTCTATGCTTTAAGAACATCAGTCACTTTCCCTAGAAGGTTCTGGAGGCATCAACTGGCACCATGTCTGTAAAGAAACCTGCTCTGGGTTTCGAGAGTTCTGGGCATGGCACTCACTGGGCATTTTGCAGAACACAGGAAGGCATGCGCCTGGACCTTTGTACCGCCTCCTGCCAACCTGGCCTCCACTCTCTGGCCCAGTGCCAGTACTCACAGCAAACAAGCGTGACCACCTTGAGCTGGCAGGTGCTCCAGTGGAGAGGCTGTGGACAGACTTGGGGAATGCCCAGGAGCCAGAAAGAGTGGCAATGTGCCAGGCTGGGGATGAGGCTTAGCCTGTGCTGGAAACTAAGTCCAGATACACACTGACCCTTGGGGGTACAGTCCTGGATACTTGTAGAAAATGCAGCCTCTGCTGAGCTACCCAAAGAAAGAAGCTCCTGGCCTTGTCAGGGACTTACAAATAGCTCACCGAGCGCCTGAAAGGGGGCCCCTGGCTCCACACACTGCTGACTCCATAGGCACTAGCCCCGCTGATCCTGACACGCACATCCTGGAGTCACACCCAGGAGGGCACAGCGAAGGTTAACACACACAGCTCGGGTTCCTCTTCCTGGGGCAACATAGCAGCCCAGGGCTGGGGGTGGGGAGGTGGAGGCCAGAGGCCAGTGGCCACCCCACACGCAGCCTGCAAGGGAAGTGACCCCACTGCTTCCTTGCCACCATCTGAAGCATTCAGGCCTTCCTCTGTGCTGTGCTCAGCAAAGCATAGCTTCTGACCCAGGGCAAAGAGCTTTCACTAGGAATTCTGCTGCTGGATGCAGACTGGCTCAATCTTTCCAGACAGCATTCTGGCAATTTCTTTGTATCTGAAAGGAACATCACCTGCTGCTTGATACGGTGTGCATTAGCAGCAAACTGGAATTGGGAATAGAACAGGGACACAAACCCAGGCACTCTGAAGACACAGCAAGTGGCTGCACCCAATGCTTGCCTCAATTTTAGCAATTTCTATGCCCCAAACTTGCATTCTGTTTGACTCAGCAATGTGGCTCCCAAGAACTTATTCCCACATACACATGCATGTGTGTATGTGTGTCTTGTGAATGCATATGAAACTGTCCAATGCATCAAAAAATAAGAAACATGGATTGCTAATTTATATTTTTAGAAGGTAAAATAAATTTTGGCTTATACACCTGTCAAAGGTAAGGTGGAACCTTCTGTGTTGCTGTGGGCAGATGTGTGCAATATCCTGAGAAAAGGGAAACAAAAAACAACAACAGATTACAAAACAGCTATATATGAAGAGACAATCAGAAGGAAACAAAACCAGCTATATATAAAGTGATTACATTGATTTTGGGGTGCATGTGTACTATAGACTTGTGTATCTACACAGTTGAAAGAAAAACAGAATTGGTCTTGTGGCACAACACGTTAAACTTCCGTCTGAAAGGGTAACATTCCATAAGAGTGCCAGTTCAAGTCCTGGCTGCTCCACTTCCCTTCTGGCTCCCTCTCATGTGCCTGGGAAAGCAATGGAGGACAGCGCAAGGCCTTGGGTCCACGCACCCACGTGGTAGACCCAGATGAAGCTCCTGGTTCCTGGCTTTAGTCTGGCTCAGTCATGGCTCTTGTGGCCATTTGGGGAGTGAACCAGTGGATGGAAGATCTCTTTCTCGCTCTCCAGCCACAACCAACTCCCCTACCCCCATCTCTGTAGCTATGCCTCTCAGATAAATAAAGAAAAATAAAGGAAGAAAAACATCAACCCAGAAACAATGATTACGGAGGGGGAAGAGGGATAGAGAGAACAGAAACAGGCAAAAAGTTCACTTTCTATTTCACACAAGTCTATATTGTTTCCTTTCTTTTACATGTGCATGGCTTTCAAAGCTTAATACAAAATGTTCCTTTTTAAAAACAGCTCTGTCCTAGCCTGTCCTCCTGCTCCTGACCACTCTGTTGACCTCCAGTGTTAGCTCCCTTTTGTGGAGCTGGAAGGAACATCAAGTTCAATGCTGAATTCTGCATGCCAAGGTCTCCATCGCTGACTGCACTTTACAATCACCAATAGTGCTCTAAAAGTGCCACTGCCCAGGCCCTCCCCACATTTTCCATCATAGTCTTGGAAGGTGGGGTGAACCTTGGAGGTTTTAGAAGAGCTTCCAGGGCAAGTCTCCTGATTGTTACAGGGTTGAGAGAGACTCGACTGAACCAACCCTGAACAGACCACCAAATCAGCTGAAAGGAAAAAGAAAAGCAAAACACCTCTTTAGATGTTATCTTTAGAAAGGAATAGTATAACTTGTACCAGAAGGACTCGGCTCTGCCTTCAGGAGGCATGACTGCACTTGGAGTATTCCTCCACATTCTGCCTGTAGTTTGGGGATTTATCAGCTCAAATGAGGAAAAGAAAACAAGAAGACTTGGGCTCATGAGCTTTAAGCCATGGCTATGCATGAGCTTTCTTTGGCAGCCCCTACGTGCATGCCCTCAAGGCCATGGGCCTACATCAGGGGCTGGGCAGGTCAGAGCCTAGCCCTTCTCAGTTCCGGGGAAACAGCTGAAACAACTAGAGGTGCAAAAGCACATAATAGCTGGTGGCAGAGATAATCAAAAGGTGTAGTTCAAATACAGCTGTGCCAATTGGAAGGCTGTGAGAAATGAGCACAAGTTACAGGAAGACAGATCCTTGTCCCTCAGGAAGAACATTCCAGCCACTAGAACTGGCCAAGGACAAGAGGGGCTGTCCCATGAAGTAATGGGATTACAGGAGCAGGAGAAGTGTGACCAAGGGAAAAGTACCTGCAACATTGCTAGAAGATGTGTTACCTTGCAGCCCTCCGAGTTCGAACTCTAAAAGCAAAACTCTAGTAGCAAAACTCTCTGAGAATACAAGGGCTTGTTTGTTTGTTTGTTTGTTTAAAGGAAAGGGAGGTTTCTTTCTCTCAAAAAGCATAACCTGAGCACCAACTAAGTGGTGAGCTAGCCAGGATCTGTGGTCGTGGAGCTGACCTAGACAACAACATGCAAGAGAACACACAAGATTGTTTTGGACTGACCAATAGTGTGGCACATGGAGATAACTGTGGACCAGACTACAAGCTCAGACTGATGGTTAGGGAAGGGCTTCTCTGGGGTGAGATGATTGATCTAGGACTTAAATGCAGAAGCTAAAAATGCTTGCCAACTCAGGAGGTGTTTGAGATCTCAAGACAAAATTAGCAGGAAGCCCTAATTACCCTACGGACAAAAAATTAGCTCAAAGGGATCAGACACCTAAATGTGAGAGACAAAAATTATAGGAAGTCTTAGAAGGAAACATAACAAATCTTCATGATGTGGGATTAGTCAGTGGTTTCTAATGACACCAAAAGTACATTAAGCAAAGAAAACCAGATACACTGGACTTCCTATTTTTTGGGGGGGATTCCAAAGGACATTAGCAATAAAGTACAATGACAATACACAGGACGGGACAGCATATTTTCAAATTATATAGCAGACACAGGACTTGTATTTAGAATTTATGAAGAACATATGTTGTGTAGGCAGTGTAATAATACAATGCAGCCTCAGAAAAGAAGGAGCTCTTACCACTTGCAACAACATGAATGAACCTGGGAGACACTATGCTGAGCCAAATAATCCAAATGGACAAGAATACCCCATGATCTCAGTTATATAAACAACCTCAAAAAGTCAAATAGATAGAGGCAGAACACGGTCACTATGGGTAGGGAGGCAGAGGAAAAGGGAGTAAGGTGGTCAAACAGTGCCAAGTTACAGTTCTGTGAGATGGATGGTTTTGGAGAGTTCATGGACAGCTTGAACGCTTAAGAATGCTGACCTGGGGAAGGGTGTTGTGGTACAGTAGATGACGCCACCACTTGGGACGCCAGCATCCGTAACGGAACATCCCCTGAGCCCAGGCCACCACACAGATTCCAGCCTCCTGCTGATGATCTTGGGAAGCAACAGATGACAGTTCTGGATCCAGGCTTGTTTCTTCAGCCTGGCCCAGCCCTATCTGACGTGGGCATTTGGGAGATGAACCGTGGCTGGAAGTGTACTTTCAGATAGATGAAAATAAACAGTAAAAAAAATAGTTCTGGATTATATACTGGAAACTTAGTATGGCAGCAGATTTCAGGTGTTCTCATTACACACACATAAACACAAAGATAACCGAATAAGGAACAAGATGGGTATGTTAATTGGCTTGACCATAGTAATCAGTTCATTATATATATATATATATATATATATATATATATATATATATATCACATTTACATCTTAAATATATATGTGTGCATATATTTTTAAAAATCTCACAATTCAATATCAAAAAAAGATACATAGCCTAGTGTAAAAATGGACAAGGAATCTGGGTAGACTTTTCTCCAGAAAAGATACACAAATGACCAGTAAGCATTTGCAAAGATGTTCATCATGGAAACATACATCAAGTCACAGTGAAATATCACAACACATCCACTGCAACAGCTATAATCAGACAGATAACAAGGACTGGCAGAGATGTAGATAACTTGGAACCTCCATACATTGCTCGGAGGAATGCAAAATAGTTCAGCCACTTTGAACGGCTTATCAGTTCCTCAACTGGTAACACATAGAGTCACTATATGACTCAACGATTCCATGCTGAGGTCTTCACCCTAGGAGCGAGTTTTTTCCAGGTCTCCCATAGGGATGATGCAGGGTCCCAAGGTTTTGCGCCATCCTCTATTGCTTTCCCAGGCCACAAGTGGGGAGCCCAGCAGACTTTAAATGCACTTGAAACACATTAGACTCGTTTCTAATAGTGTTGACTAGTCTCATGTGCTTTTTTGAGTGCTGCATTCAAAGAGAACAATAGAACTGCTGAATGACTGTGCCTCTCTATGATCAGAAAGTCAAAAAATTGGAAGCTGTGGGACGGGGGTGGGGGCCTGGTGTGATGGCTCAGTTGGCTAAATCCTCCCCTTGCAAATGCCAGCATCCCATAAGAGTACCGGTTATTGTCCCGGTTGCTCCACTTCCAATCCTGCTCCCCGCTTGTGGCCTGGGAAAGCAATAGAGGATGGCCCAAAGCTTTGGGACCCTGCATCATCCCTATGGGAGACCTGGGAAAAACTCCCAGCTCCTAGCTTTGGATTGGCTCAGCTCTGGCTATTGCAGTCACTTGGAGAATGGACCAGTGGATGCAAGACTTTTATCTAGATCTCTCCTTCTCTCTATAAATCTGCTTTTCCACTTAAAAACAATTGGAAGTTGAGCAATGGCAGGTAGTCTGTAGAGACAATGTGGATAGGTGGTTTCCTAGATATGGCCTACCTAGGGGGTGTTGTAACGTTGTGGCATTGTGGCATTGTGGGGAAACAGGAAATGACTACTCATGGCATTTCTTTTTCAGATGCTAACAATGTTCTAAAATTGCCTGTGGTGGATGGTTCTACATAGCTATGAATCAGTGAAAAATCCCCTGAGTCATGGATTTTACATGGATGAATTGTATGGCCAGCGAATTGTAATTCAACAAAGCTAATATTAAAAGTTAGGCAAGGGGTGGACATGGCAATGCAGTTGGTTAGTCTGCTGTCTAGAATACCTGACCTCATATCAGAGTGCCTGGGGAAGGATCCTGCCTCTTATTCAGAACAAGCTTCCTGCTAATGAACCCAGGAGCAGCAGATGGTCCAAGTACTTGAATCCTAGTCATCCACAGGAGAGACCCAGAAGGAGATCCTGGCTCCTGGCTTCTACCTGGTCTAGCCCCAGTAGCTGCAAGCATTTGTAGAGTGAACCAGTAGATGGAAGATCTCTCTCTTTCTGTCTCTCCTTCTATATCATTGTGCCTTTCAAATAAATACATATATTGTAAACCTTTTAGACCTGCCTCACTCTTTCAAGTTCCAGTAAAGACTCACAGTCTCCTATAAGCCTCCCAGGAGCCTCCCAGGATTGCAGCAGCCTCAGGTGCTCCCTCTGTGCTTCAGCTGCTGTATAGATATGGTGTGGATAGAAACTCAACCAAATCCATCACGCCTGGAGCAACACCATGTTGGTGTGGATAGGGATTGGATTATGTCCATCAAGCCCAGAGCAATACCATGCTGATCTGCAACCTCCTGGCTGCCAGTCAACAATGCTGGCACACAGTCCAGGCACTTACCTGGTAAAAGAAAAAAAAAACAGACTTTATAAAGAACATGCTTGCTCTTCCAGGTGCATCAAGAACAAACAGAGTTCTCTTCTACTAAGAATGGATGCCTGAAACACTCCACTCTCTGCCTAGAATTCGCTGGCCCCAGCAGACCCTGGCATGTGGTCAACATTTCCCAATCAAGCAGCAAAACTGGGAACACCATCAGCTCCTGTTTGGCTTCTAGAATAAAGAAACTGCACCTAAAAGGCGCAATCCCTGTTCTGATACTGGGAGAGCCTGGGACCAGGGAAAACCGCTGCTCTGCAAACCTGTTCTTCTACCCATGGTCCTGGCCCTGGAGTGTGGCTCTGTACCCCCTCCTTCTATCAGATCTCACTCATCCTGTGCCCTTGTCCAGGCCTCAGGGGGCACCCTGCCTCCTAGTCCTCTGCTCTGTTCCAGGTACCTGTAAGCATAGCCCTAACTTTCTACACTGCAGAGCCAGGCAGTCTACTTCCTGCATGTCCAGATCTGTCCTCAACTGGGTCACAACATCCTCAAAAGCAAACACCTGATCCCATGCCCCTTGTCTCCTCTACTGTATCCAGTCACACTGAGTGTGGGGCAGGGCTTCAACAAGGCCATCCAGTTTGGTGCAGTACAGGAGTGCTTCCTACATGCCAAACTATGCACTAGATGCTGGCTATACAAAGTCTAATAAAATCCTGTGCTGGTCACTTGGGGGGGGCTGTGGATTTTGGGGTTCCCATGGTAAAGGCATGGCCATGTTAGGTTGGTGGCTGCACGTGCATCTGGGGGCGTCCCCCAGGCTGGTTCAGGAGGGCGTCTCAATCCATTTTTCTGTGGCTGTAACCGAATACCTAAGCTTGGACCGTTTATAAAGCAACGACGTTTACTTTGGCTCACGGTTTCCCCCCTGGAAAATCCAAAAGCATGATGGTGGCTCCTGGGGAGGGCTTTGAATTGCACTATACCCTGATGGACAGGTGCTGGGGCAGGGGGCCACAGTGAGGAGGACACAAATGTAACCTGGCCACAGAACAGCCCACTGTCTTGAGGAGTAACCCAGCTCCTGAGAGAGGTACCCCACTCTGATGAGAAGGACACAGATCCTGCTTTTCCACCCAACTCCCTCTCCCCCTCAACTAACATTGTGATGGCAATCAAATGCCCACACTGAGTTTCAGAGGAGACAGAGCACATTGAAAACCCAGCAGAAGACTTCCCAGAGAAGGTGATTTTGGAGAAAGGTGGGTGGAGGTGAGGATTGTAGTGGCTGGGAAGGATGGGATGTCCTAGGCAGAAGATGGGGTACAGACAAGGGTTGGGGTGGGAGGAGCATGAAGGAGACTGAGCTCTAGCATGTGAAGCTGGGGTGGGTGTTGCTGCAGTCCGGAGCCCCAGGGAGGGAGCAGCAGGTGAGTTACCAGTCCTAGCTTTAAGGTGTGAGGGGATGATAGAGGCAGGAAAGAGGAGGCGGTGGGAGGGGGAAGAGGCAGGGGCTCAAGGCCAGCTGAGGGGGCTCTCAGGCAGTAGAGCGTGGGGTTGGAGAGAAAAGGAAAGCAGTGTTGGGAGGCCAAAGAACCCCAGGAGGGAACAGCAAGGTTGAAGGGCGCAGAGGAGGCAAGGGACAGGCACAGCAGTGCAACCAGGCTTGGGGATGAGAGAATGCAGGTGGCCACCGGCATGGGGCTCCTGACAGAGGAAGGGGCTCTAGGCAGGAGGCTGCAAGCAGGGGACATTTAGAGGTTAAGCAATCCCAGCTGAAGGCATCCAGGTGCCCAGGTGGAGATCAGTCAGGAAGCCCTGGAGACAGACACCAGGGTAGGTGAGGGGTCAGCTCAAGCAGCCACTGAGCCCAAAGACCCTGAGCATGGGAATGTCAGCAACTCCGGAGAAAGGAGAGGGACAAAGCGCTAAAAGTCTGCATTTCATGCTCCATTCACTCCCATGCACCAGATCCGAGGGCAAACCATTCAAACCTCCCTCCCTCTCTCAAACTTGGCTGAGACTCAGAGCCAGTGGGACGAGGGAGTGGGAGCACCAAGACACGTGTACTGAGCCCCCAGCTCCTTCCTCTCGGCCCCTTGCTGCCATGGGACCAGAGGGAAACCTGCTCTCTGCCAATTCCAGGATGTCATTTTCTCCCAGTTCCTTCTAGGATGGCAGTTGGGATGTGCAAAGCTGGTTGGAGAAGAGCCCTGTGTAGCGGCCAGGGCAGCCTGCCAGGGGCAGCATGTGGCCGGGCTTCCCACCTCGACTCCCCAATCCCTCATCAGACCAAGGCTTGGAGATGAGAGGAAAAACGTGCAACTAGCTCACCGCCCCCAAAGTCACGTCATCCAAGCACTCCCTTGGGGAGGGCGGCCCCCACCCTCTGACCTCAGCCTGTTTCACTTGGCCAGCACCCACTCTCAAGGAACGGGGCCCCCTCCCCATGCCCTTGCTCACACCCAGGGCAGTGAAGGGAAAGGCGATAGCTATAACCTTCCCACCAAAGCCCCAAGTCAGGATTGCCCCACTCAGAGCAAGGCCAGGGCACTGGGCCAGAACACTGGGACCCCTGCCATCACTGGCCAAGTGGAATCCCCTCCCCCTAGGCATCAACCAAGGGGTCAAGCCTGGGGGGAAAGACAAAAAAAGCCCCATGAGTGCTGCCAAACAGACTGGGGTACTAAGATCTCAGAAAAGTTACCTAATTCCTCTGAGTCTCCACTTTCTTGGCTATACAGTGAGGGTCATAAGAGGACACGCCTAGATGGTCTGAGTGAGGATAAAATAAGAGAACACACACAAAAGTGCTGAGCACACATCTGCCCCAGCAAACGCACAATGCATGCTCGCAGAGCCTGTTTTCAAAACATAATGTGAAAGGCAGTAATAGAGGGGAAGGGACACACACACACTTTCCATGCTCTGATTCACTTATGGCCAGGGCTGAGCCAAACTAAAGCAAGGAAGCAGAAGCCTCGTCCATGTCATGTCTCCCACATAGGCGGCAGGAGCCTAAGCACTTAGGTCATCTCCCATCACTTTTCACAGGCACATTAGCAGGGAACTGGATTAGAAGTGAAGCAGTGGGGACTCAAAGCACTGCTTATTTGGAATGCTAACACTGCAGGTGGTGACTTAACCCACAGTGCCACAATGCCAGCCCCAGCTAACAGAATCTTCCTGGATTTCTGAGAATTCTCATGGTGCTGCCCAGAGAAGCACATGTTTCTCACCTTCACAGTCCCCACCAACGTCCCACATATGAATGTGTTGGTTTTATTTCATGTTTCTCATTTGAATTTTTATTATAGGAAGTATTCCTCTTGTGGAACAGACAATGGATCTCTGGACATTCTGCACATGACACACAAAGATCACTTGAGTGAAGCTGCTTTTGGTATTAAGAACACAGATCCTAAGCAAAAAAAAGGTGCTTCCGTGGAGGTATGGCTCCCAGTCTCTTAGCCCCTTCAGGAATGCCCAGCTCTCCCATAGCCAGGCACACACAAGTTCTTCCCTGGTGTCTGCCATGGCTGCTCCACTCCCCTAATTCTGTAAGCTCAACACCAAGCCTCTGCTCAGCCGTTCATCACGTAAGCTTAGTCTTACAGAGTGAGGATGGATCACTCCCTAATAGATCAACAATTTCATACCTGTTGATATGGAGAACCCCTAGAAAAGTTAGAGCCAGTAGAGGGTGATCCTCCCCAGCACAGATGAAGATGTGTATTTGCAACTCATGACTGAGAGAGATTAAGACCACTCATGTTCCCAACCCCATGGCAGGTAGTCCTTTTCCCACAGAGCAAACCTCTCCATCCAAAGCAACGAGCTATACCACCCACCAGAAAACCACAAACAGGTCAAGAACATCAACAGGCATTTGCCTGACAAACAGCTAGTCCATCCAAGAGAAGACACTCAGCCTCCTGTGTAATGAAACAAAGCCCATGTGCCACTCAATGACATTATTGTTCTTCCATCCCAACTGGCAAAATCACTCAAGTTTGCTAAGACCCAGTACTGACAGAATTACAAACAGCCACGTCTCAGTCTCGGCAGGAGGGAGGCAGAGTCTTCAGGAAGACCTTAGCCAGCACACATCAACAGAGAAATACAAACTCTTGAACCCACACTGCCCAACCCATCTCGGGGAGCACGTTGTCACACAACACAACACAATCAAGTTCCAGGGCTAAAGGTGCCTCTGGCAGGATGCCCTGGGTTGTTCTAAGACTCCTCCCAACAAAGACTGCTGCCACTCCACTCTGTCCCCAAGTAAGACAAGTCCAAGTTTGCCATTAGGGATACTTTACCTTGGGCAGAGTAAGGTACAGAAGTTTCTACCCATTTCAGGGCTTTACATGAGCCTTTGGGGCACTGCTGGCTTTGATCACATCTGGCCTTGACAGGGGTAGGAGCATCATGCTGGCCAGCACCACAATTTCGTGGCATCTGAGAAAGGCACAGAAGCCATGTGAGAGCAAGGTCCCTGTGCTTGAGGTGACCATGCATAACTAGGCTCAAACAACAGCTACACAAGTCCTGGGAATGCTGAGCTGAAGTTCAGAGATTGGATGCCATGTGTCCAAGGTCACACATCTGGAACTGGGTAGAGAGCTTGGATCCAGACCTCATAACAGAATCTCATGCTAGGATTGCTCTTGGAAGAGCCTGAGGGGGTGCCCCATGAGTCCCCCTGGAGTGGGAGATGGGAGGAGACTTCAGTGCAGGCTGGGGTGCAGGCAGGAGAGGTGCAGGCAGGGGATGGTCCTACAAGGGACAGCCATACACAGGTAGGTAGCAGCTCTCCAGGCCTCACTCACCCTCACAGAGTTGTGACAAAGAACATCTTTGCACCCAGTCCTTCCTGCTGATTCCCGGGATGAGGCATACAGGCTTGTCCTGTGCAGGAAGCCAGGAGTCCTATGGAACATGACTGATGGGGTGCCCCCTAGGTACCTCTCATGCATTGTTTCCTAGGACCAGCTGCTCTCCCAAGTCACATGCAACATACACGAAAACCCCTACCTCCTGCTGCTGGGTTGCACAAATCCAAACCTACCATGGATTTTGCTTCAGCATGATGGCAGTGGACAGAGGCTAAAGGCGTAAGAGTAAGAAGTCAGGTAAGACAGTTTCATTTTCTCGAGATACACGCATTCCATTCTTTCTGATGGTGATGTAAACAATTGTTTTTTCTTAACTTCTGTTCTGAGTTGTTCATTCAAAACTCACAGCATTGTGCCCATCCAATTCCATTCCTCTTCAAGGTGGTCTGAAAGCTGTTCCACTATCTGAAGCATTCTCCCCTTCCTCCCTGTGCTGCTCATAAATTTGAGAATGAGGACATGAGAATCCCATCCAAGTCACTTGCCTACCTGGGTCAGAGAACACAGCCCCACCCCTGGAGACACTCATTTCTCCATGCCAAGGCTGACATGCTTGGTTCAGCTTGGTTCTGTGTGAAACAGAGAGCAGTGGTACCCCTGGCTTTGCACAATACAACGTTTTATTTTTCAAGCCCACAAGATGAGATCTCCATGGAAAAGAATCATCAGCAAGGTTTTTTTTGCACGAGATTTTCTTGCAAATTGAACAATTCACAAATGGACCTGCTTTGCACACTCAGAGATTCATGAAACAGATAGTTAATAAAGACCACCCTATATCTACTCAGGCCCATAGCACGCTGGGCTCTGAAGGGATACTAGTCACCCCCATTCTGCAAGTAAGGATGCTGTGCTGTGAGAGGTTTGGGGACTTGCCAAAATCTGATGATAAAAATCCAGAAGCCCACCCAGGTCCATTGGACTCATCTGTGCTTTCCACACTGTACAGACCCCTATCAAGTACAAGACCTTCCAGTGCCTTGAGCACATCTTAGAACCTGGTGACAGCCTTGACCCTCTTAGGTCCAGGACCTCCCTGCCCTATGTTTAGGAGAAGACAGGCTGGGTCTCACTTTGACCACCCATAGAATACACCACAGCAGTAACCTAAACTGACCTCCATGGCTGTGTTGAAAATCCTGAACCACTTCCCCGCCAACTCCTTGCTGGGCTTTTGCCAAATGTCATTCCCTCTGCTCTGAACAGCCTTCCCTGTCTTTCCCAATCTACAGGGCTGCCTTTCTGTCCCCTTCCAGCTGATCCTGACCTCAGTCCATCACTGTATATCCACTCCCGTGCCTCCAGCAAATACCGTTTATCCCAGCTAGTCTGTTCATTCCCTCCTCTCCTTGCCCACCATTGCTGCTGTTCATCCACGAATCTGTGCATTTGCCATGATCCCTGGCACACAGCAGGCACTTAATCTCAGATGAGATCACAGGTGATACTTTTCACAAGGGCACAAGGGGGTAACATGGTCACCAGGAGGGTAGTTAGGATTTGCGTCCTATAGGGAAGGGGGAGCAGTCAGGGACCAAGGGAAGAGTGTCCTCCAGTTTGGACAGGAGGTGGGAAGAAGCAGAGTGTGTGGATGTGATCAAGGGAGGAAGCCAGCTCCTTGCACACAAGCATGTCTCAGGGCTAATCTGTCATCCTGACACATCCACACCCACTGCAGATGACCGCATCTAATGAGTTACCCAGGGAGCTCCACATGGAAGAGGGGCAGGAGGCAGGCATCACTCCCAGATCAAGGAAACTTCACTCTCATGAGGAACTGCATGTCAGTACCCCTAACAGCACAGCCAAGTATCTGGGGAGGTGATGAAGACTGGGCTGCCCAAGGGAGGGGCTGGTATCATTTCTGTTGCTTCCTCTACTCCCACGCCCTCCTCATCTCCTGTCTCACCTCTTGCCCTCCACAGCCTTGTCTCCTCCTCAAAACTTCACTTAAACAGCGTCTCTGGTATGGCCTTGTGCAAAAAGAACATGCTTGGGAGTGAGAATGGTGTGCGATGTGAGGCTCAACCGCAACACCCATGAGCAGCATGGTGCTGGGCAGACCTCCTAATCTCTCTGAGCCTCAGTCCTGAATTCATACAGTTAGAGGGTGCTGTAAGAACTGAAGCAGGTCATGCACAGAAGGCATGGGTGAATGGTTCCGTACACAGCACACTCCATGCCCTAGAGTTCCCGTCAGCACCTCCTGACAAGTCCCTGGCTTGTGGGACACCTGCTTTTACAGGGCCCACAGGACTAGCATGCCAAGAAGTCTTCTCTCAATAGAAAAACTAGGCAGGTTTTTTTGAATTTACTTAAATATTTATTGACCTATTTGAAAGGAAGTGTCACAGAAAGAAACGGAGAAAAAGATATTGTCCATCTGCTGGGTCACTCCCCAAATAGCTACAACAACCTGATGGGCCAAAGCCAGAATCCTGGAACTCCATCTTGGCTTCCCACATGGGTGGCAGGGGTCCAATCTACAGATTTCCCAGATGCACTAGCAGAGAGCTGGGTTTGGAAGCAGAGCAGCCGGAGAGCGAACAGGAGCTCACTCCTACACGATGCTCGAGTCACAGGCAGTGGCAGTTTGAGCTGCTGTGCCACAATGCTAGCTCCTAGACTATGAGACTTCTGAGGGCAGGGTTACATCCTGCTCATCTCTCCGCAGCACTTACAGAGCGAGAGCACACATGCAAGAGAGAGAAAGAGAGAGTTGAAAAGTCACGGAGCCCATATTTGAACATGAGCTGCACCACAGACTATCCACATGATGGTGGACAAGCGTTCTCAAGCCTTCCTAAGTCTCTGCCTCCTCTCCTATAAAGTGGAGATCACAAGAGTACAGAGATCTTCCCACTCAGGAAAGAGCTGCTGTGAGACATGACCCAGGTGTGGGCAGAGAATGCTTGGCACAGTTGCTGGCACAGAGTTAAAGCTAAGTCAAGGTGGGAGACTAGGCAATCACTCCTGCAGACCTGCCATGGGGGTGGGGGGGGAGGGAGCCCTGGCAGGTCTTCAGGGAGTGGGAGAGGGAGTCTCCATCACAGGATACTCCGGGCCTGTGGCTTTTGTGATCTGGGTCATGGAGCCAATGGGTAGGTGGCGGGGTCAGCATGAAGGGACTCTTGTCTTGTGAGAGAAAGCCGGCAAGCTGGCAAGTGCCAGGCCCCAACTCAGCCAGCAGAGCAAAGGTCCATCCTGCACACATGGACATCTCCCCAACGGGTTACAAACAACACTGTCATACAGTGAATCCAGTGAGATTTGACCAACAGTCATCAAATGAGCTTCCCCAGCTCCTTAAAGCAGCCTGGAAGCTTGAAAAGCACCATCCTCCCTCGGAGGCAGCCCTGAGGTAACTCAGTCTGGCTTTTTAATAAAAGCAAGAATTGCCTGGGTCTCTTTACCATTCAAGTCGCCTGGCCTTACTGCCTGCCCTGAGCTACCTGATGATGGGAGCAGGTGGGTGGAGCCCAAAGAATCTCACCCCTCAGACACTCCTCTTCTGAGCTCAGGGGCCCTCCAGGCCAAGATAATGCCCAGGGTCTCTGCTACAGCCACAAGTCTCATTGCTGAGTGCCCATCATCACTTGAGCCCAGGGAACAGGGGTCCTTCCTGTGAACCTGCCTTTTGGGTCTCAGGAGAACAAAGAACTCTTCTGTTCGCACTTCCCCCTCCCTCCCAGCCTGAGGCTCAGCTGCACGGTTGCTTGGCTGAGCTGTGATCCCTACGCGCAGGAGCTTTGATTCACTTCCCAAGTGAGAGGCGGTAGTGGCCGCAGATGGAGGACACACGCGCTTCGCTGCTCTCACGGGGCAGTCACCCATGGCAGCGCATGCTGGCTACAGAGCTCTATTCCCCTTTTGAAGTCTCCACCACGCCTTCTGCCCACTGAGTGGGAAGTTTCATGCTGCTGGGTTCTTATTTTCTTAACACAGTGGAAATATTTGGCCTTTTCCATAATATTTAGCTCTCCCTGATACAATACATAGACGGCACTTTTTTTTTCTTTAGTGTTGTGTTTTCAAGGCACTGTTTATTTCATGGTGATCTGTGGGATACCACACACGACTAGCGAAGGCCAGCCCTGCAGATGCGGGTGGTGAGTGCACAGAGGAGCCTTTTAGAATGTTGTCTCCTAATCCACTTCTGGGACATAGGTGAGCACCTAATTGGCTCCCCCAAAGCGTTTGTTATTATGACTCTTAAGTTGAAGAGGCTCCCTGAGTCACTCCCCTGGGAGTCTCCTCACCAATCAAAAGCAAGAAATGAGCTCAAAACGAACATTTGTAAGGTAAATGCCACACTTTTTAAAACTTCCTTTCTTTTTCTTTCTTCCTTTTTTTCTTTAAATTGGAAAGTCAGATTTACAAAGAGAGGTAGCGAGAGAACAAAAAATCTTCCATCTGCTGGTTCACTCCCCAAATGGCCACAATGGCCTCAGCTGAGGTGATCTGAAGCCAGGAGCCAGGAGCCTCCTCCAGATCTCCCACGAGGGTACAGGGTCACAAAGGACTTTGGGCCATCCTCTTCTGCTTTCCCATGCCATCAGCAGGGAGCTGGATGGGAAGTAGATCAGCCAGGATTAGAACCAGCACCCATGTGGAATCCCAGCAGATACAAGGCGAGGATTTAGTCACTAGGCCATTGCACTGAGCCTGTAAATACCACTTTTTATTAATTATTTTTTGTTGTTTTTGGGGTGGTTTTTTGTTGTTGTTGTTACTTGATTAAAATGCCACTTTTTAAAGGGAAGGATCTTATTTGCTTGTTTGTTTGCACAGATCTGTTCTGGCCTTTGAAAATGATGGATTAACATGTAATCCTGTGTCAGCCACCCAGCAAGTATTTACTGAGCACCTGCTAAGTGCAAGCTCGATGGGCTGAGGAGGGGCAGGCCCCCTGGGAGAAGAGGAGTAAGAAACCCCAGTGCTGCAAGCCCACAGCTCAGTTTTCAGTGGAGAAATCAGACCAGCTCAGAACATGCACAAAATCCACAGCCTACAGCTGTATTCAAGCCTTTGCTGGGACCAGGCAACACAAGCGCCAGCACAAACAAAGACTTCAACAGCAGCATACCCCAGTGATGCAGGATGCCCTGCAACAACCATGATGAATTATCGGTGGGTGGCTCAGGCCAAAAGTTGGGAAGTGTTTGGTGGAGGACTTTGTTCTCTCTAATTATCCCCAACAGATAAAGCCAACTCAGTTCTGTTTGCAAAGGAGGCTACAGGCCACAGTTTCAACAGAGCTAATCCCAAACCTGGCTTCTGGGGTTGGGGTCACATCCGGGGAAGGTTTTGCCCCTTCCCCCCACCCAGCTGCACCCTTTGCCAGCTGTACCACAGGCAGATTACTCAAGTGAAGCAACCTCTTTGGGGACAGGGGCAGTCCAACAGAAGCAACAAGGAGGCTTCCAGACGCTCAGCAAGGGGATGGGGTAAGGTGATAAGAGGGATTTATTTCAGATTAGGTGGAAAAACAAAGGAGGTTTTAGTTTTGAAAAGCTGGCTAGGTTCTGCAGATAATTGAGGAAGGTTTTAGGTTTCTGCTCTCATGAGTGAGAACTGGGTAGAAAATTCTAACAAGGACTTTCATTCCAGGCAAGGGAGAGCAGCCAGGAAGGAGGGCCAAAAAGGGGTGGAAATGCACTACTTCCCAGCGCATGCCTGAGTTGGGGGTGCCTGGGGAGAAGTGCCGACAACCTGCAGGGTCTGGAAGAATGTCCAGTGCTGGCAAGGACGCAGGGAGAACAGAGCCCATGCCCACTGCCAGGCTGTTCAGAAAAGCGGGAAGGCAGCATTCGCTTGACTAAATCCACGTGTGCCCCAGTCCTGGATGTCGTGCTGGAGAGCTCTCTGCAGAGTCTGCAAGGGCTGCAGCGTACGCTGGAGTTGGCTGGAGTCTTGTCTGCAGCACAGGGTACCAGAGGCACCTGGGCCTCCCTGGGAAGGGAGAGCCCAGAAGGCAAATACGTGCATGTGGTGTGGGATGCTACACTGCCATCAGAAGCAAATGAGAAGACGAAGACGTATCCAGCAATGCAAGCAGATCTTACTGAGTCAAAAGGGAAATTACCAAAGAAAATCATTAGCACGGTACCACCAGATGACAGACCACACACATGAACAGTACAATCTGGCTTTTTTTTTTAAAGATTCATTTTATTTTTTTGAAAGGCAGAGTTAGAAACAGAGGTGGTAGGGGGTTGAAGAGAAACACAGAGATCTTCCACCTGCTGGTTCACTCTCCAGTGGCCACATGGAAGGGACTGAACCAAGCCATAACCAAAAGCCAGAAGTTCTTTCTGGTCTCTCACAGGGATGCAGGGATCCAAGCACCTGGGCCACCCTCTGCTGCTTTTCCAGGTGTATCAGCAGGGACCTGGATCAAGCACTGCAGCAGCCTGGACCCCAGTCAATGCCCATAAGGGAAGCTGGCTTGGCAGGTGCCAGCCCCTAGACTTGTAGAGTAAGATTATACCAACTGGAGGAGATATCAGAGGGGAAAGGGAACAGGGGTGGGGATTGGAGCTAAAGAGGAAGAATAAAAAGAAGCGGGAGGAAGGCCTCACAGTGGAGAACAGCAGGAGCCGCACTGGCACATTTAGGTGAGGAAGGCCACACCTCTACATGGAACTGGCAAATGCTGCCAGGGCTGCTCTCAAGGTCCAGAACAGATCCTGACAGGACCCAGATTACTGCCTCCTCCCATGGGGCCCAGCACAGGGCCTCCCAAGGGCTTGTTCAACATGTGAACAAGCGATTTTTATAAGATCCACATGGCGGGAACCTTTGGGCCTCAGAGGAGTCCAGAAGGCCCTTTAAACAAGCCATCTGAGCTGAGCCATAAACGATGTCAATGGGTCATGGACACGCTTCAGGCAACGGCAATGGCTTAGGTGAGTATGCAGAGATGCTGGGGGGCCGCCAAGTGGCTAGGGGTACCCACAGAAATGCACCTGGACTTAAGCCATGTGACTTAGAACAGGGGCACAGAATGTAGTACAGGTGACAAGCAGACACTGGCCATGGGCAGCAGTTTCAGCACAAGGTGGGGGGAGGGGATCATCATCAGATTTTCCCCTCGGCTTCATACCACGCCAGGCTCACGGACTACGGAACCAGTTTCCGGAACTGGGGTGCAGGAGCCCCAGGAAGTTCTTCCTTGCCAGCTCCCTGGGGACCTAACCTGAGCCACTCATCATCAACAGAACAGAGTCTGAATGAATGCAGAGGAGGAGAAGTCAAAGCCCACTCTTGTGGAGGTGGGAAGATTGGAGCTGCCACTGACTTAAGTCCTAGAAACTCAGGGAGCAGGCACGGAGGACTGGAGAACACACTGGCTCTAGACAGAAGTCCATACAAGTTAAGCAGAAAAGAGGGACCTACAAGAATGAGAACAGAGAGAGGAAAATGGGAAGACAAAACTAGGTTAGTGCAGGTAGACAACTTCAGTTAAGAGGTGGGGAAAAGTCCTCCAAGGGAAGGAGAGAGATGGGAGGTAGAGGAAACCGGGACAGAGAGACACTGGGAGACAAGTTCAGCCCGCCACTGTGAACCTCAACCCTCCCTGCTCACTTTGCCCTCTGGGTTCATCCTGCTGATAAGACTGCAGGTTACACAGCCCTAATCTTAAGCAGAAGGGAGTAACGGGGCAAGCAGTCTGCAGCCTGAACACTCTCGCCTAGGAGGGGTCCTGGTCCTGTAACAGGTGAATAGGTCTGGGCATCGGCTTGCCCTGCCATTCTCTTTCACTCTAGTTGCTTGCTTTCACCCTGCATGGATTCATGAACGTGAACTTGACAAGGAAGTGAAGGGGGGGTTTCCAAAGGTCTGTCATCCTTCTTGCTGACTTCAAAGTCTGACCCAGGCATCAGCTAAGGGCATCACCACCATGCCATCACCGGCCAACCGGTCCCCCCAGTGTCTTCCTGAGTCTTGTGTGTGACTGTAGCCTCAAACATAACAGAGCACTTCAAACAGTTTGTGGAATTGAAAGTGGAATTAAAAGGCGTGCATTTTGTTCTACCAGTTAAGATGCCTTCTTCCTATATCAAGCACCTGGGTTAGATTCCAGGCTCTGGCTCCTGATCTCAGCTCCTGGGAACAAGAGGTGATGACTCAAGCCACTGGGTCCCTACCACCCACATGGGAGACACAGATTGAGTTTCTGGTTCCCAGCTTCAGCTTGGTCTAGTTCTGGCCATGCAGGTATTTTGGGGAGTTAACTAGCAGGTAAGAGAAATCCAGCTCTCTCGTTTGCTACTCTTTTCCTTTTTCAAATTTTATTTTACTTTATTTGAAAGGCAAAGTTAGACAAGAGAGACAGAGGGAGAGATCTTGGACCTGTTGGTTTACTTCCCCCAACGACCGCAATGCCCACGACTGGCTTTACCAGCTATGCCACAACAATAACCCTTGGTTTTCTCTTTCAAGTAAGTAAAAAAAGAAAACAAAAGATAAACTTATTTTCTGGACAGATCTTTTTTTTTTAAAGATTTATTTTATTTTTATTACAAAGTCAGATATACTGAGAGGAGGAGAGACAGAGAGGAAGTGGAGCTGCCAGGATTAGAACCAGCAGCCATATGGGATCAAGGCGAGGACCTCAGCCACCAGGCCATGCTGCCGAGCCCATGGACAGATCATTTTTAAATCCACACACAATGTGTACTTTCCATACTATGCATTTTTTTCAATTTCTGAAAACCTTTCATGTGTGTGGATTTCAAAAGATTTTTGCCCCAAAATAAGTGCATCTTGTGATTCCAGTTTCCATGAACTTTTTTGAAATATCCTCACACTCTGGGCAGTGTCAAGCAACACTTCTAGCAGACCTGGGTGCTCACAGGGAGACTGAACTCCCACACTGACATTCCAGCTTCAAGAGCTACATGCTCCAACTTCCCAGCAATGGGCACCTCTTTGCTCCTCATCATCTGTCATCCACACCAAACGTAGCCTCCCTACAGATGACCTACCCTTCCCTCTTCCCTCTCTTTGCAACCTAAGGACTGACAGGACAGGTTGCAAACTGCCTCTCTGGCTAAATCTCTGCCTTCTGGGGGAAGACAGGGAAGGTGTGATGGAATGACCTACCTCCCAGGGCTGGGGGGAAGACTCGATGATGTAATACCCACAGAGCCTTCTAACAGTGCCAGGCATGCAGCCAGCAGTCCGAGCAGAGCTACAGGTGCTCCTGGGCAAGCACACCAGGCCCTGGGGGACATAAACTTTATCCCCTGGGTTCCAGTGAATAGCGCCCTTCTGGAAGCTTCACAAAGACAAGGACAGACTCTCGAGGCCATCCTACTGAAACTGAAATCCCACTTGGAGCTCACATCATGGACCAAATGCTATAACATGGCCTCTCCCAAGACTCACGCTGGAACTGACCTGTCATGGGCAAGGTGCCAAGAGGTGGGACCTTTGAGATGCGCTGAGGTCACACTGGGGAGTGGAGCAGTGATAAGCTCTAACAGATCCCAGCCCCTCCCACTCTTCTCCTGCAACCTCATTACCTGCTCGCCCTTTGTCTGGTATAACACAGTCCAAAGGTCCCTGTCAGAGACTTGCCAGCCTCCATGACCAAATAGACCTCTGCTTCACACATGACTCAGTCTCAGGTTCTCAGTTACAGCAGCAGGAAGAAGACTAAAACAGGCAACATGGAATCGTTCAAGGTTTCTGAGCAAGAAAGCAACCCACTCAGAAAAGTGCAAGGTGATGATCCTGGCTTGGTTCTGCCAGAGTGAGTGGGGTGAGGTGTGTCAGGACCACAGGGGCTAAGCTCAGATGCTGGAGGCCAACCAGGGAGCTGCTAGGACCCAATATTGGAGGCCTGAGCCACAGTGGTGGCTGAGGGAGGCACTGCTGTCAGTGGAAACCATCACAAGGCTGTCACAGTGCCACGTGGTTCCTAGTAAACTAGCCCAAGTCCAATCAAAGCGGTTGTCTGTAGGCTAATCTGCAGCTGATCTTCACTTGCAGTTTCAACAGTCACTTAACCAAACCCATGCAGTTTTTCCAACATGTTCATTTTCTTCGAAATTTTGGAAGACCCTATATATACACATGGATTTCAAGATTTTTTTTGCACCAAAACAGACTTTAAAAAAAAAGATTTATTGATTTAGTTGGAAACCAGAGTTACAGAGGTGGAGACTGTTGTAAGATCTTCCATCTCCTGGTTCGTTCTCCAAATGCTCATAACTGCTGGATCCAGGCTGAGTTAAAGCCAACAGCCAGGAGCTTCGTCCAGGCCTCCCATACAGGTACAGAGCCACAAGTACTTGGGCCATCTTCCACTGCTTTCCCAGGAACATTCGCAGAGAGAGCTGGATTGGAAATGGAGCAGTCCAGATATGAAACTGGTACCCATATGGGATGCTGGCCTTGTAAGCTGTAGCTTTAACCACTATGCCAATGCCAGCCCTGTACACTTTTCTTTTAATTCCATTTTCTGCAAACTTTTAAAAGTACACTGGTATGGGGAGGGGTGGGGAGAACCCAAGTACCTATGAAACTGTGTCACATAATACAATGTAATTAATGAATTAAAAATAATAAATAATTTAAAAAAAAGTACACTGGTGTGTGTGTGTGTGTGTGTGTGTGTGTGTGTGTAGGCAGCAGGTGGTGGCCTAAGTACTTGAGTACCTGCCACCCACATGGGAAACCTGGATTGAATGCCCAACTCCCCAACTTTGGCTAGCCTAGCCTTGGCTGTTTTGAACAGTTGAGTAATGAACCAGTGAATGGAAGATCTCTCTCTCACTCACTCTTGCTCTCTTGTTCTTGTTCTCTCTTCCTACCTTTCAGAGAAAATAACAAATAAAAATCAATAATATTAATCTCCTAGCAAACACACTAACCTAACTTTCCAAGATACATCCAGATGTTGAGGGTAGCGCACCATGTGCTGCCTCAAACAAAAATTGTTGGAAACAAACTCAATGTTCACTAAGAAAGGGGGAGTTTTTAAATCACCTACTTCCTTCCGGCTACCTCTGAACTGTCTCCCAAGTGAGAAGACCAACTTCTCCATGTGCTCACATCATGACTGCGATGCTGTGATGTGCAGCAGATCACCTCCCAAGAGATTCACCAGTTTTACACTGGTCCAGCTCTGGCTGGAGGACAAATCAAGGCAGACTGATTCCTCACACAGACAACTCCAACGCTTGGGCCACTTCTCTGTCAGCTGCCCCCAACACAGAAGTCCCATGACCCTAGATCTCTATAGAGCAAAACCTGATCAGGAAGCCAGCAACTGTACATCAGCACTTGGGAAGAGGACTAGGGATTGAAGCTGATCCTGAAAATGAATAAAGATGCACATTGTGACTCTCTTGCTTTCCACCCCCTCCAGGAAGGAGAGTCCCAGGAGGGAGGTCAACAGAGGATTTACCAGACTTCTACCCCACCCCCACTGCTCTGACCAGGCCTGAGGAAGTGATGGGAATAAAGCTCAACACTCCCAGAAAGGCCCAGGCTGGGCAGGCTTCAAAGTGGTGTGGGAAGAGAAGCCCATGGGGCCACACGGCGTCCAGTGGAACTGCCTTTGAGACTCCAGGCCAGCCCCATCCTGCCTAAAGGACTCTCCAAGCCCACAACTCCCATGGCCACCCCAGGGAACCATTCCAACTCACTCTACAGGCCGTCAAAGAAGACCAGGGCTGATGAGAACACTGTCAGTAAATGTAGCCAATCACAAAGGACTCTAGCCACAGGAAACATCCAGAACAGGTCCATCCAATGAGACAGAAAGCAGTTCAGTGTCTGCCTGGGACGGGGCCACTTGGTAATGACCCCTAAAAGAGACATGATTTCATTCAGAGGAAAAACTGTTCTTTAAAGAGACTACAGCAAGCCCTTGGACCTTTTTACTCTAATTAACTATGTAAAGATTGTCAAAAATATTCCAAAAAAAAATGGAAAAAAAAGAGACTATAGCAGTGGCTGTGCAACTCTGAACACACTAAAAGTTGCTGAATGCCTGGCGTGACAGCATAGGGGCTAAAGTCCTCACCTTGCACGCGCCAGGATCCCATATGGGCTCTGGTTCTAATCCCAGTAGCCCCGCTTCCCATTCAGCTCCCTGCTTGTAACCTGGGAAGGCAGTCAAGGACGTCCCAAAGCCTTGGGACCCTGCACCTGCGTAGGAGACCCAGAGAAAGCTCCTGGCTCCTGGCTTCAGATTCTCTGCTCCAGCTGTTGCAGCTGCTTGGGGAGTGAGCCATCAGATGGAGGATCTTGCTCTCTGTCTCTCCTCCCCTCTGTATATCTGCCTTTCCAATAAAAATAAATAAATCTTTTTTTTTTTTAAAAAAAAAAAAGCCTCTGGATTACATACTTTAAAGGGGCTTGTTGTACAACCCAGGAATTTAACCTCCATAAAGTGGCTCCCAAAAGAGCAGAGGCAAGAGCAGTATCCACATGGGTTACTGCTGGCCATCACTGAGAGGGGACTCTAAGCACCCAATGTGCGCTCTATCTAACCCTTAACTTGCTGCCAGGTCCAGGAATTTCTGCTACATTATTATCCTCATGTTATGCACGGGGAAACTGAGGCTCAGAGGAACTAAGCAATTTTCCCAAAATCACACAGCAGGTATGAAACACTGCCCGACTCTAAAAGGGCTGCTGCCCGCAGCTAAGGCACCATGCCAGAGCACACAAACCCCAGTCAGACAGCCAGACCAATACATAAGGCTTAGCACCGTGGGGGTGAACACAGGTGTTAGTTGCATTAATAGCACTGGGCCTGGAGCCTTATGAGAACTTGACTTTCTTTATTAAAGCTTTATTTATTTGGGGCCCAGCGGCGTGGCCTAGAGGCTAAAGTCCTCACCTTGAATGCGCCGGGTCCCATAGGGGCACCGGTTCTAACCTCGGCAGCTCCACTTCCCATCCAGCTCCCTGCTTGTGGCCTGGGAAAGCAGTTGAGGATGGCCCAAAGCTTTGGGACCCTGTACCCGTGTGGGAGACCCGGAAGAGGTTCCTGGTTCCCGGCTTCGGATCGGCGCAGCACCGGCCATTGCAGTCACTTGGGGAGTGAATCATCGGATGGAAGATCTTCCTCTCTGTCTCTCCTCCTCTCTGTATATCTGACTTTGTAATAAAAACAAATAAATCTTAAAAAAAAAAAAAAGGTTTATTTATTTGGAAGGCAGAGTTACAGAAAGGGCAGCAAGGGACAAAAAGAGAGCTTTCATCTATTGATTCACTCCCTAAATGGCCCCATGGGCCAGGGCTTGGTGAAGTCAAAGCCAGGAGCCTTGCAGATCTGCCACGTGGGTGTCAGGGGTTCAACTACTTGGACATCAACCTTTGCTTCCTCAAGTACCTTCTCAAGAGCTGGATTGGAAGCAGAGCATCCAGGACTTGAACTGGTGCCCATATGGGATGCTGGCATCACAGGCCATGACTTAAGTCACTATATGCACAATGCCAGCCCCAGAAGATGACTTTTGAAAATAAGTACTGTGGGGCCAGTGCTGTGGTGCAGTAGTTAAAGCTGCCACTTGCAGCACTGCTATCCCATGTGAGCACCAGTTCATGTCCCAGTTGCTCCAGTTCTGATCCAACTCCCTGCTTATAGCCTGGAAAAGCAGCAGAGGATGGCCGGAGTCCTTGGGTCCCTACACCCACGTGGTACACTGTGAAGAAGCTCCTGGCTCCAGGCTTCAGTTCAACACAGCTCCAGCCATTGTGGCCATTTGGGGAGTAAACCAGCAGATGGAAGATCTCTGTTTCTTCCTGTCTCTCTGTGTAACTACCCTTCAAATAAAAACAAAACAAAACAAACAAACAAACAAAGAAGAAACATGTGATCAGGCTGCCCTCCATGAGTCTGCAATTTGTCTTGGTCCTGTTGGGGGGACTCATGGGTGGGATAGTGGTGGCCTTTCATGATCTTGGGGGCAGCAGAAAGAGCGCCATTGGCCCCCAAAGAGTCATGGAAAGCGACTGAGCTGGCTGTGGACGGGGGTACCCCCTCCAGCAGCTCTGAGACCTGCAGGCATCTGAACTCCAGGGCAAGCACCCCACACAGAATCCCACTTGGGCCTACAGCTGCTGTGGGAATGCCCATTGATCTCACGCAAGTGCTCCTGGGTGGGAGCAGCCAGGCAGCCCCTGTGGCCCCATAGCCTCTGCCAAGAACTCAGGCTTACAGATTGTCCACAATCTATTTCTTCCAGGAACCCAGGCTGGGAAGACTTGGTACTCTGCCCAGCTCTTATCTGAGGTGAAATTGCTTAGCAGATGACACTGTGTCGTCCCGTCCCCATACATTCTCAGAAGAAACTTCCACGTGGGACAAATGGGACCACTTAACAGATGAGGGGCATGACAACTGGGCATGAAGCTCCTGGTCTAACTAGAATTTTCTACACATCTTCTCCTTGAGGCCCAAGGAAGTAAACGCTAGTACTTCCTGAGCTTTCTCCTACCCTTGCCACCCCTTCCCTTGCTTTTTCGCAGCCTCTCTTCCATCTCCACTCTCCAGAGACACAACAACATCTCCCTAGAAATGCCCACTCCACCCTAGCCTTACAGCCTGGCTGCTCCTCAGAAGCTGAAGCCATAGCACCAGTGCAGGTGCCCAGGTGGAGGGCACCCTCTTTACCCACAAAGGAAGGGAAGGAGCCCCCCATCTACTCAGTCTCTGCAGGGCCAGGAAGCAGGGCAGGGTAGAAGGCAGGGTTGGTCAAATCCCAGTTCCACCAGCCACCAGCTGTGTCACCTTTAGTCACCTGTCTGACTCCTAATTTCCTTATCTTTCTTCTGTGAGGGTCAAGTGAGGATGGGGTGGACCTGCCTGGCATGGAAGAGACCCTGTCAGGGCAGTTGGTGGTCTCAGGATGGTGGATGTGTCCAGAGTAATGGGGCATTGGGTAACTGCGCCTTCGTACAAGCACCACAACATGCACAATGACTCACAGGAGCAAAGCTGGCTGCGATGTCACCAAGCAATATAATTTTATTTACTTGTTTGGAAGGCAGAGTAACAGAGAGAGAGACAAAGACAAACAGAGATCTTCCATACACTGGGTTCACTCCCTCAATGGCTGCAACAGTCAGTGCTGGGCTGATTCAAAGCTGGGAGGCAGGAGTTTCTTCTGGGTTTTCAGCATGATACAGTGGCCCAAGGACTTGAGTCATCCTCCAACTAAGTCATATAACCTGATGGGATTGCTATCATACACATGGTCTGCCAATGAAATGTCATGCACCGTATGACTTCAAAAGTTCACAGGAAAATGAAATTCAAAGATAAAGGTTACTGTGACACACGCACAAAAATGAAATCCATGCTGAGCATTTACATAATATGCATTTTCCACAAACTGTTTGAAAATCATTATGTTTGTGAGGATCTATGACAGCCTCTTACAGGGAAATCTCAGTACTGTGTCCTTGACTCCTCCCTCAGCCTGCACAGGAGTCCTTAGCAATAAAGGAGTTCCAGGAACACACTCCATGGAAAGTGACCCAAAAGCTTTTCTTATATAGACGTACATATTCACACACATAGGCACCTCTTTCCTTAACTTTCTCAAAGGCGCTTTCATGATTTTCTTTTTAACATTTACTTATGTATTTATTTGAAAGTCAAAGACGAGAGAGACAGAGAGGATACAAATCCTTCCATCCACTGGTTCACTCCCCAGTTGCTTGCAGCAGCCAGGCCTGTGCCAGACTGAAGTCAAGAGCCAGAAGCTCCATGAAAGGATCCAAGTAGTTGAACTATCATCTGCTGCCTCCCAGGAGCATCAACAGGAGGCTGAATACAAAGTGTGGAGTAATGGGGTTGTGGTTGCGGGTAGCAGGTAAAGCTGCCACTTGCGAGGCTGGCATTCCATATTGGCACTGATTTGTGTCCTTGATGCTCCACCTCTAATCCAGCTCCCTGCTGATGACCTGGAAAAGCAGTGGAAGATTCCCACGCAGGAGGTCTGGAAAAAGCTCCTGGCTTTGGCTTGGCCTGGCCCCAGACATTGTAGTCATGTGAAAAATAAACCAGAAGACAGAAGTTCTCTCTCTCTTGCTCTAACTCTTTCAAGTAAATAAATAAGTCTTAGGGCAGGAAGCAAGAAAGAAAAGGGAGGGAGAGAGAGAGAGAGAAAGAATGAATGAATGAAAGGAAGAGAAAGAGGAAAGAAAGGGGAAAAAAGAAAGAAAGAAAAGGAAAAAGAAGTGTGCAGTAACCAGGAGTGTCAATAGCCACTTGATTATGGTATGTGAGCACCTCACCAGCAGCTCACCCCACTGAGTTACAATGCCCACCCCTGCTTTCCACCCTCCAATGGAAACTTGGTGTCTAGTGTTCCCGACGTCTAGCTCCTCGCTGATCTGTCAATCTCACAGATGGGAATTCTGCAAATGAATAGGCCATGCCTTATCTTACTTGCAAAGATCACCTTGAACCTAGCAGGCCCAGTAGCCTGCAGCCCCCAGCCTCTGTTTGCATACTCACCAGGCTGCTCCTCCTGTTCTGACCCTGGTGGAAGAGCACAGGAGATTTTACTGCCCCTAAGTCCCTTGTTTGTTTCTTTGCCTGGGCAAGTCTATATAAGGTCAGGTTCCCATGCTTCCAGGGCCCAGCTCTTCACTCCTGGGCGCACTCACTGAGCCCCTTCCCTCATGAGCCCTGAGAAGTTCCTGGATTTGCCAAGTATTCTTCAGTCTGGTACATCATGATTTACTCTGGAAATGTCCCACTTTTTAGCAAAGACTGTGTTGAATAAGGTTATTTCTAGACTCCTCTGCAGTGAGAATCCCAGAAATTTCCAGGATGACAGCATGACCTGGGGACCTTGGAGTCACAGCCAGGGGTTGTCAGCCCCAGCTCCACCAGCTGTCTGCAGGAGAAGTTTGCTATGTTAGCTCAGTTCCTTCCAAAGCAGACCTTAAAACAAGGCCTTGGGGCCACATGGGTGTGCATCCCTCTCATGTAAACAAAATTAAAAAGCAAAGAAGAAGACAAGGCCTTGTGTGCAGGCTGCCAACTCATCCCACACACACACTGCACTGCTCAAGTTGTGTCCCCAGGTTGACCACTTGCCTTCAGTCACCCTGATCTTTCTCGGGTAGGTTAGAGTGAGCTTCACTGGGGCCACAGAGCTGGGATTAGGAAGCTGAATGCTTGAAATGGCAACTCTGCGTGCTGGATGCCATAGCTGCTGTGCTGCTCACTCCGGTGAGCCCACAGTGGTACCCACCATGCTCCTGCAAGTCCTAAGCCTCTTCTGAGCCTGTTTTCTGTGAAAGTGGCCACAGGCCTGGGCCTGCAGTATCTCTTAGCAGGGTCCCTCAGGCAGGTGCTCACAGCCGAAATGAGCGGCTAGGCACACAGGGACACTGAGAGGAGTGAACTATTTTATACCTGCTTCCCCTTTCCCACAGCTCTCAAAACTTGTGACATTGCAGTTGTCCACCAATGAGATGTAACCTTATGGCACCTTACCTGAGAAGTTCACCCACCTTCTCTTGAGGCCCTTCCGCTAATCTCTGCCCACTTACCAATCACCTGTGACAGTCTGTCACCAACCCCTTAGGGCCCACCCGCAGCCCCTCCCAATTCTCCTCACCCCTCCCCTTCCAGACTCATCTGGGTTGTATTAAATGAGCCTCCATGTGTGCCCCTTTCCCCCTTTCCTGGCTCTCCCTGAACTCCTCCATCTTGCCCCCTCCCCTGCCCTGGCAGCTCCCATTCTGCCACTACGGCAAGAGACATTTCCCTTCTTGTTCTCTCCTCCTCCATCCCCACCCTCATTCCTACCCTGTTGGAATAAAGGACCTCCTAAGCACCTCGCTGCATCAGGGATTTAGGCTTGCAGTAAACTTACCGTGAAAAGAGGACTTAGTTGCGGGAAATCAGCTGCGCATACAACCTAGCAGACACAATCGTCCTCTGCAACCGCAGCCCTGCTGCAATACCCATCAGGGCTGCTCACAGAACTGGAACCCACTGACCCCACCCCCATTCCCCTTGCCAAGCCGTGCAGCTGAAGGGTGCCTACTGGATGCTCCATGTGCTGTGTTGAGTTCTCCCAGGGACTCCCCATGGGCCTGCTGAGTGACTTGGCCACAGACACCCAGGAATGAAATGGTGGATAGGGTCAGCATTCAGGGCCATGCTGGGCTGAGCTCCCACACTGGCCCTTCAACTTCACAGGCTCTGTCTACAATGCCTTTGTCACAGACCCACCGTGGCCCTCCCAAGGACTCCCTGCAGATATCTGCCAGACTCCACGGGCCCCAGGCTGATGGGAAGGAGACTCCACGTGCCATGGGGTGCCATGGGGTGCCATGGGGTTCTCTAATGGTGGCAATGCTTCCACAACACCAACTCCACACCAGGCTCTGTGTGCAGTGTGCTCTCTCCCCTCGCTCTCATTTCCTTTCCCAGAAGTACTGTGAGTAAACCCTCAGCACCACCACCACCTTACAGATAAGGAAAGGGAAGCACTGAGAGGTTAGGTAAGTTGCCTAAGGCTTCACAGCAAGAAACAGATGGGCTAAAATTTGAATATTGACAGCATAGTTTCAGGACTCTTACTCCGAGCCTCTTAGCAACATTCCTGGCTGGGGGGGGGGGGGGAGGGCGGGCAGCAATGTTTCACTTTCTTCTCTATCTAACAGAAGGACCGGACAGTGGAACTTTTGTTGCCTTCTGCCCTTCGACAAGGTTTGACAGAGGCCAGGGAGGAAAATCAGCAAGACTAGCTGCCTCTTAAAAGAGCAGGCTCCAGGGCAGAGAATGCAAATGCTGGGTTCCGGGTGAGTGCCCCTTCCATAGGGCATTGGTATATCCATGGAGGTACCTGGCACTGCAGCCGGAATCGATCAGGGCCAAACACTATGACTTTATTTATGTGAACGAAGACTTTCCTATGTGGATGCTCTTTAATGAGAATTCTCAGTACACTCGTTTTCCGAAAGAAAAAGTAAGGAAGAGCCAAAAAGAGCAAGAGTTTCCCAGAGTCCGGAGCCAGGGAGAGAACGAAGTGGGCCAGCACCCAGGGAAGCTGTGGGAATCTTGTGCAAGAATATCCTGGGGCACCAACATCAGCTCCAACAACTGGTCAACCCCATGAGGGAGCCATGGGCTAGCTAAGGGCCATGGGCAATCTTCTTTCTATTTCTTTTATTACATCAGCAGACCACTGCTGCAAAAAAGAGAGATCCCAGGGTGAATACTTGGCCCAGTCACCAGCTGGGATGCCCACATCCCATAGAGGAGTGCCTGGTTTGGGTCTCAGAGTCTCTCCTTCCGATGCAGCTCCCTGAACTAAATGTACACCCTGGGAGGCAGCAGATGGTGACTCCAATACTTGGGCCCCTGCCATCCATGTAGGAGACTGGGGATGGGTTCTGGGCTCCTGGCTCAGCCTGGTCAAGGCATGTGGACAGGAAACCAGGGGTGGTGGACAATCCCTCACTTTCTCTTTAAAATTAAAAGTAAATAAACCAAAAAGTAAATAAATACAAATGTATTTGTATTTATCAAATAAACAGTGCTCCCTATCCATGCTTCCACCTAACTTTATAACCAGTTCCACCACAACCAGCAGCCCTGAAAGCGGAAGTTCCTATTGTGGGACTGAGATGAAGCCAAGCCATCTGGCTCAGTTGCACAGACCACAAGCTGACAGAGCAGAGAGTGACCCCGTGAGTACTTGGCTATGCATGTGCAAATGCGTCTTCTAGAAGATTCTTGCCTTACCTAACAATGGGAGCAAGTGCCTTTCCCTTAGCTCTCCACGCAAGCCGGCACAGATCTGAGCGGTTTCACAAGTACCATTCCATATTCAATCCTCACCAGCAGCTTGGGGCGAAATGCTCTGACTGTCCCCATTTTACAGATGAGCAAAGAAATGGAGACCTAGAGAAGATCAGCACCTCCCCCATAGCCACATGGCTCTCAAGTGGTAATGCAAGGATTCCCAGCAGGCACTCTGCCCTCCACACCTTCACCTGCTCCTCTAGAGTACCATTCCTAACCCTCGCAACAGCCTGGGACATGGTCACCATTGATGGCTTTGACAGATGAGGAAACTGAGGCTCAGGACCAATCAGCCCACCCAAGGTCGCCAGCTGAGGAGCAGAGCCAGATGCCAAGCGGGTGTTAGGTGCTGTAAACACCACCACACTTGCCTCACTGCAGGCAGGGGGACTGAATGCCAACAGGTGGCCCAGAGACCTAAGAGATGACATGGTGGGTACACTAGCTACCCGGCAAGGGGGCAAAGTCACAGGGTCCCAATGCCTCCTGCCATCAATCCCAAAAGGGCAAGACCAACACTGGGGCTGTGAGCAGACTGGCAGCCAGCAGTGGGGACAGCTGCTGTTTATTTTGGGGCTAGGACAGAGGGAGAAACCTACTTAGTTCCAACAATACACTCACCAGGCTGGGTGGGGACGCCGCCCTCTTCCAGCTAAGCCAACAGCCCCAGTCACTGTGGACCACGCTGAGACTAGAATGCTCTAGGTGTCAAAGACATCTTGCCAGACACCCTTATCTGGCCTCCGCCAACAAACACAGTAGCCCCACACCCAGACAGCCCAAACAGTAGCTCCACACCCAGGCAGCCCGGTGGGCGGGACCAGCAAATGGCCCAGGAAACCAAGCCCAGACAGCATGCTCACCCCCTGCAGTGTCAGGCTCCAGTAACAAATGGCTTTTCCTGTCTCAGGGAAGAAAGAGGGACACTTAGCAACTCCACTCTTGCGAAGTGGACAACACCTAGTGACTAGCAGAGGGTCTACAGGTGGCCAGCTCAGAAGATGTTTCCCAGATGAGACTCACTGTGTGCTTTGAGGCCCAGCTCTCAGCCTCCTACTAGCCTGTGAACACTGATGGACCTCTGTTCTCTCATCAGTAAAGCAAGGACCACAGCAGCAGAAGTGCTTTTTTCACAGGAAGGGGTAGGGGAGAGTGCTTTTGAAAGAGACTGACACATACTCAGCACTGCCATGAGTATTCAGTTTGGGGGCATCCCTCTCCCCAGGTTGGGGCAGGGACCACTGGAAGTCAATTCCCTGGATATTATACACAGCTTGGGGGTTCCCAGATTAGCCCAGAGTTCAAGAGAACTGGAGAGACTGGTTCTTACGGAGATGGTTCTACCTACAGATAGTCTTAATTCTGAGAGGAACTGAGAGAGACATGTGTTTCTGGGTTCAAACAAGTGACTGTTAGAGACTGTAGTGTGAGGTGAGAGCAAAGGGCTTCAGGAGAATGAAGTCTATGTTGGCAGCCAGCGTTGTGGCATAGTGACTTAAGCTACTGTCTGCAATGCTTGCATCCCATATAGGCACTGGTTTGGGTCCCAACTGCTCTACTTCCAATCAAGCTCTTACTAATGTGCCTGGAAAAGCAGTGGAAGACAGCCAAGTGTTTGGACTCCCGTACCCATATGGGAGACCTGGCCAGGGTTCCTGTCTCCTGGCTCTGTTGGCCCAGGAGTGCAGGAACTGCATCAGCACACTGCCTTACACACAGCAGGTACAGAACAAATGTGCACCCAGTGGTTAAACTCTCAGATATGTGTAGTGTTTGGAATGCTGACATTGCTATCCAAAGGGTCCATAATCAATCTCCAAGCAGTGCCTACAGTAACTTCCCCAGTCACGTTGTGATCACTGGCCACATGTCCTAAGAGCAAAGCAGACTGCCCAGGGCTAGGGGTGGTGGGTACAAGCCTCCATCGGACCTCCCCTCTGCCATCTGTTTTTCCTCTCTTACTCCTTTGGGTCACCCCAGTTTCTTCCCTGGAAAGGCCAGGCATGACCTCAGGGCCCCAGCACCAGCCCCTAATATACACGGGTCTTACTTTTCTATGTCCTTTGATTCTTATTCACGAGTCACATAGGCAACAGGGCTCTCCCGGGTACCTTCGGCACAGGTCCCTCCACCACCACCGTTCCCTGCACCTTCAACCCTGCTCTGGTTTTTTCTACAACATCTGCCCCTCAGTTCATACATGGTTACTTCACCCAGCCTCTTTGTCTGCCATTCCCTCATTCCCTGGTCAGAGCACAAACTTTAAAAGGGCATGAACTTCAAACTGCTCTGCTGCATTCCCAGGACTTAGCATGAATGAGTGAAAGAATATGATTAAGCGGGCCCGGCGGCGTGGCCTAGCGGCTAAAGTCCTCGCCTTGAAAGCCCCGGGATCCCATATGGGCGCCGGTTCTAATCCCGGCAGCTCCACTTCCCATCCAGCTCCCTGCTTGTGGCCTGGGAAAGCAGTCGAGGACGGCCCAAAGCTTTGGGACCCTGCACCAGTGTGGGAGACCCGGAAGAGGTTCCTGGTTCCCGGCTTCAGATCGGCGCGCACCGGCCCGTTGCGGCTCACTTGGGGAGTGAAACATCGGATGGAAGATCTTCCTGTCTGTCTCTCCTCCTCTCTGTATATCCGGTTTTCCAATAATAATAAAATCTTTAAAAAAAAAAAAAAGAATATGATTAAGCATCAGTATACCAACAACTCTCAACAACACAATGCCATTTTTGGGGACAGTTAATTGAGAAGTCAGACAATAAACAGCATAAAAACTTGGAGACAGGAGCTGTCACTTTAAGATGAAAACGTGGGGAAGATTTTAGAAGGTGACAGAAATGGAACAAAATCATGAAAGATCCTGATGGTGGCATTAATAACAATACCTGTCACTTGCAGAGCAGCCATGAGATGCTGAGCACTGAACACTCAACCACCACACGGGCTAGGCAACAGTAGTGGTACTACATGCAATGTGCAGACCAGGAAACTGAGGATCACTGAGCTGAGAAACTCAGCCACAAGAAAGAAGCTGGCGAGAGGCAGGTGGCAATGCACAGCTGATCTCAGGGCCCGCACTGCCCAGCTGAGGTCATCAATGTCCCGTCCCTCTCCTCCTGCCCTCAGCACCCCAGTCTTCTCTTGGACTTGTTCTTTTCAGAACTCGATTTTGCCTGAACCAGCTTCAGGGCTGAAAGTGTCTAGGGGATTAATCTGGCCCTGCCCCCAACCACAAGGCTGTGCTATCTGACCGTCCCCCAAAAGGAAACACCCTGAAGGACCAGCTCTTCACGAGTGGCCCTGAACAAGGAGGATTCAAGGGCCCAGCGCAGTGGCCTAGCGGCTAAAGTCCTCACCTTCAACATGCTGGGATCCCATATGGGCACCGGTTCTAATCCTGGCAGCTCCATTTCCCATCCAGCTCCCTGCTTGTGGCCTGGGAAAGCAGTCAAGGACGGCCCACGTTTTGGGACCCTGCACCAGTGTGGGAGACCCAGAGGAAGTTTCTGGCTCCTGGCTTCGGATCGGCACAGCACCAGCCATTGCAGTCACTTGGGGAATGAATCATCTGATGGAAGATCTTCCTCTCTGTCTCTCTTCCTCTCTGTACATCTCTCACTTTCAAATAAAAATAAATCTTTTTTAAAAATAAGAAGGATTCAAGAATAAGAGTATTAACACCAAGATGGGTCTGTTCCCAGTAACAAGTCTGTTACTGTAAACACAGGATTCAAAAATACAAGGTTTTAAGGGAGGCACCTGGATGGAAGAGCAGAATAAGCAGGTGCCAAGGGTTCAACCAGACCCTTACAGTCCCCCAGCCCCTTGGGGAATGGCTGGTGCCAGCTATGATGCCACATGTCCTCTGTCTTGCACCAGATCAGGTCCAACTTCACCACACCCCCTTGTCACTCCCTACCATTCTTAGGGGTGCAAGGGCAGGACTGCCAGAGTTCTATATCCCAATAGAGCCCCAAAATAGAGTACAGACCCCTTTGGGTGCTTAAGATAGCTACCTCTGGAGGACAGAGAGGGCAGAGAAAGGCCAAGCACACTTAGCTGTGATATGCGCCCCTGCTTCTGACCTGAGGAAGGGGGGAAGCAGGGAAGTGGAGTTTCTGCCTAACGCCAGAATCCTCTCCCCAGTGACACCCTGGGGTCCCTATGCTGCTGCACAGACCTGGGTGCAAACGCTAGCTTCCTGCATTTACCACAGTAACTGAGGCAAGGAGCCGCCCCTCTTTCAGCCTGCATCTTCTATAAAGCACAGATGACGACGAAGTCGGCTGTGGGAATTCTGTGAGACAATGGACGAGCAGCCCTGGCTGCTATATCCAGACTTGCCCACTTCTCCAGCCTGGAAGCTGCCACCTCCAGAAATTGCAGGAGAAAACAAAGCCACTTGTGCTCAAGCTGCCAACAGGGCACAATCACATCACTCCTTCATTTCACTTGAGAGCAGAGCTCGGGTGTGGTTCTAGGATGGCCCCGAACCCCCAGAGCCAGGATGCCTGCCAGTCCAGCAGGGCTTAGGCCAGCTGCACTCCGCCTTTGGAGGGATGGGTTACATCCCTTCTGGGTCCCGGGCACCGGACTGAAGGCTCAGATTTTCCTTCTCACTGCCAGCACCATGCCAGGCAGCAAGGCTTCCTTCTCCTCCTCCTCCTCCTCCTCCGCTGTCACCAAAGAGAAATTCTCCCACACAGGCAAGTCCCTTAAAATAGCTTTTTGGGTCTGGGCCATGAGGAAACAGAATAAAGCTGGGTCGGGAAAAGGCCTGCCATGAAAGTTTACAATGCAGCCACTCTGAGCCACACATACAACCCAGAGGTGCTCAGAATCTCTCAGTAACCAAACATGGCGAGGCAGGGGGCCTGGCAGGGGGGCCTGGCAGGGGCCCTGCGTATGGGAAGGCAACCTGCCAGACTGCCTGAAGCCCCTGTGATCTGGAGGTAGCTTGGGAGGGCAGCAGGTATGCATGGCATGGTGATGGTGGTGAGCCAGGTTCACTAAGTTTGTGTTCTACTTCCAGCATGACCTCAGCTTCCCAAACCTCAGCCTGTGTGTCAGATGGGGCTACTAACACAAGCCTTTGTGGCTGTGCAGGGAGCCTTTTTTATTTCAAAAAAAAAAAAAAAAAAATGGGCCCAGCGCCGTGGCCTAGCAGTTAAAATCCTCACCTTGAATGCACTGGGATCCCATATGCACGTCGGTTCTAATCCCAGCAGCTCCACTTCCCATGCAGCTCCCTGCTTGTGGCATGGGAAGGCAGTCACGAGGACGGCCCAAAGCCTTGGGACCCTGCATCCATGTGGGAGACCTGGAAGAAGTTCCTGGCTCCTGGCTCCAGATCGGCAAAAGCACCAGCCGTTCACGTGCACTCACTTGGGGAGTGAATCATCAGACGGAAGATCCTCTTTGTCTCTCCTCCTCCCTGTATATCTGACTTTGTGATAAAAATAAATCAATCTTAAAAAAAAAAGATTTATTTTTATTGGAAAGTCAGATCTCACAGAGAGGAGAGACAGAAAGATCCCCCATCCACTGGTTTACTTCCCAAAGTAGCTGCAATGGCGGGAGCCGGTTCAAAGCCAGCAGCCAGGAGCTTCCTCCCTGTCTCCCGCACAGGTACAGGGTCCCAATGCCCTGGGCTGTACCCTGCTGTTCTCCCAGGCCACAAGCAAGGAGCTAGATGGGAAGTGGAGCAGCCAGGACACAAACCAGTGACTATATAATATCCCAGCAAATGCAAGACTAAGACTTTAGCCACAGGCCACAGTGCTGGGCCTTGTGCTGGGAGCTTTTACAAGTTAGAGGCCTGGCAGTGCCCGGCACAAAACATGAATTCAACCCGTGGTAGGTTTGGGACAACAGCGGTGACATAATACAGGTCAAGGTCTCCTTTAATGATTACCAAGTAAGAATATTCCTTGAAAATGGATACTGCCAGGGCGCTCTGCCAGGGCCTGGGCACTGACAGGCAGAGCTGCACCATGCAAGCCCTTTTCCCACCACTGGCGAGCAAACACACTGGGTAAGTTCACAGTCAGCATGGCTACCCACAGTTTGCAGTCAGATCTGAGAGTGATCAGTTTCCATCAGATCTGAAGTTGACACATAGGAATCCCAGAGACAGATTTGAGGCTCACGGACCCAGTAGCCCCAGCCCCGTCCCCTGCATAATTTATACTGCATTGATATCCACAGAGGAAGGGATTCCGGCCTCCCTCCCCTGCCACCATGCGCCTCGCCCAAGCCATGGGAGGGTGGCTTCCTCACCTCACCCCGCCAGAGGGAAGTGACAGCAAAGGGCCAGGGAAAGCAGCAGAAGCTGTGGACAGAAAGCCCAGCTGTTTCCCCTTTGCTAACTCAGCACCTGGAAGTCACTTCCTCCCCTCAGGTACTTGGGGAGGGAGAGGCAGGGCTGAATACAGGTCTCTCTTCCCGTTCACAATGACATAGGGCTGGAAAGAAGTAAAGTGCAGGTCCCAGGGTGAAGTTCTAGAAGATTCTTCACAGGATGGCACAGATGCTTAGCCAGCCCAGTGACTGCCAGGGGCTCAACCTTGGTGCAGCATCTGCAGTTTATTCATGCTCCCTGGCTCTCGCACCTTTGCCAGGATGCTGTGGACTCTAGCAGCAGCTCCATGGCTCCATGGAGGGAGGGCTGCCGGGAGAGGACTCACGGACAGCCCCAGATATGGCCAACTGAACCAGGCTCGGCGGGATACCTGTTGAGTCACAGGTCCAATTAGTGGAGAGGGGGTCTGGAGAGTGGATTTCAAATCTAGAGTTCACAGTGGTCTGGAACAGGAGGAAGGATATTTTAGATGACAAGGTTCAAAGATACATGGGCTCTAGCAGGGCTGGCTGTTCAGCATAAGCTCTGGGCCCAATGTCCTCTCTCCTGTCGCTAGGGTCTGCAGGAAGCTCCTCTGTGAGATACAACCAGGACCCTCCTGGGTGGAGACTCAAGGCAAACTCCAAGACATCTCTCCCTGCCACTCCCCCTTCTCAATCCTCCCTCCCCAAGAGGCAGGGTGTAATCCGCTTTTATGGGGCTGCCTGACTCCTAGCAGCAAGAGCCATAAACAGGAGGGGCTGAGACTCAGCGGCTAACCCAGTAGTCCCTGAGCAGGACTAGAGAAGGGTTCCAGGGGCTGGACCTGGTTCTGTCATAGCCATGGAGCAAGAGCAATCCTGTATCTAGTTCTGGAGCCGCGCCCCCCCCCCCCCCGCCCCCAGTACCACACCTCCAGTTCCCTTATCCTCAACCCTCGGGAGAAAAAGAAGGACTCAAGGTCCCTGCCCAATGAACTCGGAGTCTCTTGGCTACCATCCAAAGCTACGGTTAGTTCTGACAGTTCTGACACCTCCTTCTCCACCCCGCCTTCATCCTTCTCCCCCACAATCACCAGAGGTTTGATCCAGATCTGCCTTGCACATCCCACCTCCAGCACTTCTGCTTCTCAGGATCTTAGAATGCTGCTCCAGCTTTTCCCACCTCACTCGACTCTGTCCCAGCTAAAAAACCCTGATGACCCAAAGCCCATTCCAAGGCCTGCCTTCTCCAGACAGCCCTCCCTTGAAGTCTACTTCCTCTAGGCAGCGTTAGGACTTTTTTATTTTATTTTATTATTATTTTTTTTTACTTCCCTCAGGCTCCATCTGGCCCAGGCACTGTTGCAAGTATTGTACATTTCTGAACTTACCTCACCTTCACCACAACGCTTTGAACAAGGACCTATTTCCCCCACATCTCTTATCTTTCACAGATAAGGGTAGGCACAGAGACAGGAGTAGCTTGCACACAGTCCCAGACAGTAAGTGATGGAAACACAATTACAGCCCAGGTGACACTGGTAACTCAGCCCCTCCAGACACACGCCTCATCCCCTCAGTAGGTGCTGAAGGGACTTGGCTATCTTCACACCCTCCCTCTCAACCCAGCCCTGGTGGTGAACAAAGTGGCCAGCTTACACTCTTAGGTGGCAGAGACCAGGTTGAGAATCCCAGCCTGCCACAGAATGACCCTGAGAGCCCCAATGAGCTCTCTGAGCCTCCATTTCCACATCTACCAAATAGGGTCAAAGGGACCAACTTTGTGGTGTCATGGGTTAAGCCATCATCTGTAATGCCGCTTCCCATATGGATGATGATTTGAGTTCTAGTTGCTTCACTTTCGACCCAGTTCCCTGTAATGTGCCTGGGAAAGCAGAAGGAGATGGTCCAAGTGGTTGGGCCCCTGTACCCACATGGGAAAGCCAGATGAAGCTCCTGGCTCCTGGTTTTCGCCTGGTCCAAACCCTGGGCTGTTGAGGCTACCTGGAGAGTGAACTAGCCAACGGATGCTCTCTTGCTTGCTGTCTCTCCTCCTCTCTGTAACTTTCTAAAGAAATGAACAGATAGGTAATTTTTTTTTTTTAGAAAATAGGAATAAAAACAACCTTGTGTGATTATTCAAATAAAATCCCTCTAAGAGGCATCTTTTTCACTAGCAGGCACTCATCTGTTAATTTTTCTTACTGTACATCTTGACATTGTGGCTGGAGTCTGATCAGCACTGTGCACACAGCCAGGATCTCAACCCCTGTGGCTGCTAAGGTGGCATGCCTGGGGGACTCCCAGTGGTCCAATTCCCCTGCCTTCTACCTGTGCCTGATTCCATTACACACAGAAGCCCAGCCCGGACAGCAGGCTAACTCACACAGCTCCAGAAATCTGCCTCTTGAACGTGCTGACCACCCTGTTCCTGGCACTTCCAATATTTTCAGCCTCTGTCGAGGCAGAGAAAGCTCTGGAGCCATTGCTCAGAACCTGTTTCCAAAGCCAGAACCTCCACCTCCTTTCCCACACACACCCCTTGTCCTTCCTGTCTCCTTCCCGGGTCCCTGTCCTCATCCATTATCTCCTTCCTGGATTCTCAGAACTCAGGCAGGCTAAGTGTGACTACCACATGGAAACTCAATTTCACGTTTTATTTTGTTTAATTAAGGGACATGAGGGAACAAAGTGGCCAATGAGAATTTTCTGGTCAAGAAATAGTCTGGTTGGTGACTCAGACTGAGGAATTAACAGGCAATTTGCAAGGAACCACTCTGCAAACCCCGCATCAGAAGGCCTGACAACCCTTCTCTAATTCAGAGCCTCCCCTGTCCATTAACTCACACTGGCCCTGGAAGATTTCTCTGGAAAATGTAGCAGCTGCTGCTTGTATTTCTGAAGCTGGAACCACTCTCCCTATGACATCAAATGGGTTTATTTTCCCCTTCTCTTCCCTTCCCCTCTGCCTACCACCACACACAGTGATTTCAACCCTGTTTTGCTGCACCCACTCCCACCGCCCTCTGCCCCTGCTCTACACAGGACCATGATCAATGCCTGGCTGCATTCCCCGCTCCAACGGCCTTGAAGGATGTGGTCGGTTGTTCCATGAGCAGGAGCCTTGTCAGAACCGTGAATCACCCCTCGATCACCTCCCTGCCCAGAGAAGGAACTGTTCCTGTGTGTATGTGTGTGTGTGTGTGTGTGTGAGAGAGAGAGAGAGAGAGAGAGAGAGAGAGAAAATATTACAGAGGAAAAGTGGGGAACAGGGCTAACTCGTGTGGGACCCTGACCTTGGAGCTAAGATCGTCTCTGACTTTGACCTCGCCTGTCCCTGAAAGACCTGTTTCTCCTCTTCCAACCCCTTTGCTTTGCCTTCTCCTGCTCAGCTCCCTGGAACACCCTCACTAGGTCCCCCAGCTCAGGCCCAGGATCCACTCCAGGCCTGAACAGCTGCTCTGTGTTTATCTGTTCCTCGTGTGTTTTGGGTGTTGTCCATGGGGCATGGGGCCCAGTTTCCCATCAGACTAGGAACAGCTGGGCTTCCTTTCTGCCTTCGTCTTCCCTTTCTTCTCAGCGTCACCTAGGGCATCCTAAATGTATTTTGGTGCTTTGATGACAAGGAACACTGGATGGAAACTAGCATACAAGAGGTCTTCAAAAAGGGTCACAGAGGGGCAGAGCATCTGGCTTGGCAGTTAAGATGTTGCTTGGGATGCCTGGGTCCGCAACCTAGCTCCGCTTTCCATCTCAACATCCTGTTGTTGCACACCCTAGGCAGCAGCAGCGATGGTTCAACTAACTGGTTTTCGGATACCTGTGTGGGAGATCTGCACTGAGTTTCTGGCTCCCAAGCTCCTCTCAGCCCAACCTAAGCTTCTGCAACCAGTGGATGAAATTCTATCTCCACCTGTCTCCGTCTCTATCATTCTACATCTCTATAAAATAACTAAAAATAAATTTTAATATCTAAACAACCATGAGCAATTCATATTAAGCACAAACTATGCATGAATTCCAATTTTTTTTGCATCAAAAAGAAACATTTTGGTACCACTTTTTCATCAACTTTTTGAAATATTCTTTCAAACAGTGATGACTAGATTGGGGGATAGGTACAGGGCAGGAGCATCACTTCAAATAATCTCAAATATTTCCCCAAAATAGCCTCATCTGAGGGTACAGATGAGGACAGTGAGGCCCAGGGAAATCAGCCGAAAGGTATGGAGCGAGGGAGTGCCTGAGATGGGACCCAAGCCCTGGGGTTCCCCGCACCACCCATCTTATATCAGAATTGGCTCTGTGCAACCTAACTCCTGGGGGGCTGTGGTTAAGGTCTACGGGGAGTTGGGGGTGGGGGTGAAGAAGGGCCCAGAGATGAATGAGTTTGAGGCCAATTCCCAAAAATGTAGCTGCCAGGGCCAAGACCAAAATCTGTGATAATCTAAACACAGGAGAATGAGTTATTGCCACAGGGCGAATCCTACATTTAACACCACTCTGCATTGCTCCTTCACTGTCACATGGGCCTGAGCCTGGCCTCCCCACCCAAGGAGAGGGCACCCCCTCTGACCCAAGCCTGCCTTGTGCTGTGAGCTATTTCCCCTCGCCAATACCAAGTCAGCCCACGTGCCAAAAAAAAATCAAATAACCTGCCCCATGCTGGAATCCCATGAACACGTGTATGGCCAGGGCTTGGCTCCATGGATGGTAACATCCTAGCTACTAGTTGTATTCTCTAACAAGTCCTGTGCAGGATCAGAGCATTCACGACTGGTATCTGTCTGGAATAAACAATCAGGAGAGGAAACGACTGTGAAAGCACAACACCTCCCAAACCCAAACAGACATAATTTCTTGTTTGCTTTAGATTAATGAGCTTCTCTCACTGCCATACGCTTTGACCAACACCAACACATACATGGGAGTGCAAAGAATTATGCAGCACCAAACTCGGATTCCTTCTTGGAAAACCTTCAAGGGAAGGAAGCCGCAGCCTGCATCCAGTATCATTGGGACCACTTTAAAGGCAAGTGGTCTGAGGCCACAGACAGTTTACCCACCGTCTCCTCGGCAGCTCAGACAAACTGGGAGAGGAGCCCAGCGCCATGCCAAGGGGCTGACATGGAGCAGCTGCCCTCCTGACCCCAGCCAGTCCAAAGAAGGAAGGAAGCTCAAGGGGGCTGGGTCTACAAATCCAATGATGGAGGCTACTGAAGCTGCCTTTCCTAAGACACTCGGGGTCGGAGTGGCTGCCCCTCCAGGTGGGGAGGAGTGTGTCCTTCACTGCATGTCCCAAGAGGACCTCTACAGTGTGTCCCCAGCATCGTGGAGCTAGGCCCCAGGCTTCTCATCAGCTAGCTCCAGCTAATGTGCATATCCAATAAAACCTCTCTGCTCTGCAATTTAACCAAACCACAGACTCCAAACTCCCCAGTGACAGAGGGAGAGGCTGGGATCAGGCCTGCTTCTGCAGCACCAGAGCATCCATGGACCTGGACGCCGCCTGCCCTGCCAGCTAACCATGCTGGAGTGCCTTCCCCACAGCACTTGACCTGCTGGTACGGGGTAATCACTGTGAAAAGGCCACAACAGAGGGCACTCTAGAGCCCTGGAGGCCACAGGCTCCCCTAGCTGGCTCCTCCTGCCCTTCTTGGACCCATCACACTCTTCCTGCTGTCAGACACCCTTAGGTTATCCATTTATGCCCTAAATGTGTAGGAACCTCTCTACTACTCGGTACTTGTCTTCCTGGTCAACCCCAACCAGACCTAGTATATGCTGAAAGAATGAAACCCACACCTTAGGCAAAAAGCCAGACAACCCCAGGTGCTGTGACCTGCTGGGTATCTGGTTCTGTTTTCTCATCTGTAAACTGGGGAGCTGATGGGGGAAACAGGGAGGGCAAATAAATCCTTACATTCCTGCCAGCTCCATGATCCCACAACATATAGCCCTTCCTCCTCTCATTGTTTTCTAGAATCTTAGCTCAGTGCTTGGTCTGGTCCCATCTGGTCAGTGACATCACTCCCTTCCCCAAACATAAAGTCATCTTTTCAACAGGGGAAGCCGAGATGGCCCGGGAAGTACTCTGTCTGTTAGCAAGGGAGGAAATGATTGCTTCAAGGGAACTGGACAGCACTTCTTTTGTCTTTTCCGTACAGAACAAGTTATTCTCCATCTCTGCACCAGGAATCTTTCTTCCTCTCAGCCAGACCATTAATAGCTGCTTTTCAAAAAAGGACTTTCTTAGTCAGAATCGTACCAGTAATAAGCAGTCATGTAATGAGTGCCTGTTCTGTGCCAGGAACTGGGTGGGCTAAGTGCTGCACACGGATGATCTCATTTAATTCTCCCCACTGCCCTAGGGAGCACGCATTATTATTACCCTCACTTGAAGACCCAAGGAGGTTGAAGAGCTGGCCCAAGGTGGTACAGCCACTTGACGGCCGAGTCGAACTTTGAACCAGTTCACCTAACTGAGCCCCAGGAACTAGCTGCCTTTGGGGCACCACCAGCAGTGAGTGGGTCCCCGACTCCTGTGCCAGCCTCCTGCTGGTTTGTTGCCAGTGGACCCTGTATCCATGACCCGGGGCCTTATTAGTTTAAGCTAAGAGTTCATGTTTTGGTCTAAAACCCAGAACCTGCCCGGGTTTCAGGGCAGAGAGTGCCATCTGGTGAAAGCAGGGCCAGGCTGCCAAGTACAACGGAGGGATAGCAAAGAGAGCCATTCAAACTTAGCCTGCAACATTTGAGACATGGGATTAGGAAGGCTGACTTGATAATAAATCCTGAGATGGTGCTTCGGGACATCCGAGCCCTCCACATGGGGTGGCCAGGACCTCCAAAAGACAGCATTCTTTTAACTGTAGTGGAAGATGGGTGCCAGGGACAACTCCCCCTAACCCCACCCCACCCTGGGTTATACCTCCTCCCTGTCTGGTCAGCAACCAACCTCCACTTTGACCTCATTCCCTAACCTGGGCCTTATCCTGCTTGCTCAGCTGGAAGGAAACCCAGCACTCAAAGCTACTGCTGAAGAAGGCAGCAAGAGTAGCCTGAGGCCGGTCTCACCACCAACTCCAGTTCCCTTCCAACAGGGAAATAAAAGGCACTTTGCAGACCAACACACAATCTAGGGCAGCCACTGACAGCTTGTTTTAATTGCTGAAATTAATGCTTTGAGCATCTGAAATGCTCATTTGCAAATAAGATGCAGGCTGCCGATCCTCTGTCCTTGTGAGTCCCTTTCCTCTCAACTTCAGGAGCCCAGACACCGCTTAGACAGGTGGCCTCGGGTGTCAAGGACAACGTATTTACGTGGCAAGGTGTGAAAGATGGGAAGACAGGGCCAGCTGAGATGAAAGGGGGCTATGGCCCAGACCCTGGAGCGCAGGCCCGGCCAACCTTCACTCTCCTCATTAAATCTGGGGCAGGAAGGGGGAGGGGCGGCCGGCCATTCCTGCGGGACCACAGCCAGCAGTTGCCTCCCGGTGTCTGGAGACAGCGCATCACTTAAGAGGAAATGAACCCGGTTAAGGGTCACGTCCAGAGGAGGGATAAAAGGAAAAGCCACAATTCTCCTCACACCGGCGGACACAATGGCTTTAAGAAGGAAATCAGGGGCTCAGTGCCCAGGATGGAGGTGGAGCAGGGGGCGCGGCAGCCTCCTTTCGCCCCCGCCCCTTACCCTGACCTGGGGAACCAAGCGGAGGTCAGGGAGCCCTACAGGAGCAGGGGACAGCGCGCCAGACTCCTTCTCCAGGCCAAGTCTGGGGGCGGGTGCGGGGGAAGGATCAGCTAGGCCTGAGTGCATGTGAGTCCCCGAGGCTCCTCGACCCCAGCGGGCTGCCCGGCGAGGGGCTGACAAGAGCTCCCCCACCCACCCATCAAAGCTCAGGCGGACATATGACCTCACCGTTGTGACAGACAAGGGCAGCCACTTGCCAATTCCAATGCCAAAAAAAGAAACGGGGCAGCGGGATGGGGGTGGGGTGGGGGATTGGAGGGTGGTGAGTGCAGGAGGAGCAGAAAAGACTTCCCTGGAAATCACAGCCCGGTGGAGAAACTCCAAACCCGCGCCGCCCCTGGACTCCGAGCTCTGCGGCTGCACAGCGCGGGCAGCGAGAACCACCCGGGCCCTCCAGGGACCCCCGCCGGCCACTCGCAGGGCCCGCCAGGGCAGTACTCACATAGTGCTTGGAGGGGTTCCTCCGCTTTTCCACGTCCACCACGGTGGCGTCCTGCACGCAGTAGGCGAGCATCTTTTCCCCCAGCACAGCGAGTGGCGCCCCCCGGCGGCGTCACCTTCTCATCCCGGCCGGGCTCCGGCTTTCCTTCTCCCGCTGCCCAGGTCCTGGGGCCACCCGCCACCTCGGCCCTGCGCGCTGATCGCTGCCCGCGGTTCCCGACGCTCACAATTCGGACCTCGGGGCGGGAGACGATCCCGGAGGGCACCGTGCGCCCGGGCGACTTCCCGCGAGCCCGCCCCGCGCCCGCCTTGCCTCCCGCGCCGCCGCGCTGCGGATCGCCCGCCGCTTCTCTCCGGCGCCCGGTGGGGTCCGGCGGGAACTGGCGCAGCAGAGGAGGGGCGGGGGTGTGTCCCGCTGGCGAGGGCACGGGGCGGGGGCCCCGGAGCCTGCTGTCAGCGCGCTGGGGAGGGGCCGGCGGCGCCCCTGAGCCGCGCTCGGGCTCCGGGGGGCTCGGTGCTGGCGGAGGCTGTGCGCGCAGGAGGCGGAGGAGGAGGCAGGGCCGGACGGCAGCCGGGGGAAGGGAGGGGAGGGAGCGGAGCGCGCGGGGAGGGGCTCCCGGCGGCCGGGGGAGGGGCTCGCGGCGCCGGGAAGGGGGCTGCAGCCGCGTCCCGAGCGGTGGGGGCGGGCCAGCGCGCCCCCCCACCCGGGCACCGAGGGCGGCCCGCGGCCTGGCGCGGTGCTGGGCGTGTTCTCCCGGCATACACACATACACACACACCCCTCCGGGTGGCTTGGAAAGGCGGTGGGGCACGGGGAGTGAACCCAGTGAACCCTCCCCACGCCCCCCAGCTTTCCGGTTTTGTGCCTTTTGATCCCCACCCTAAGCTCCCCCGACCACTCCTATCCCAGGAGGAAAGTAGTTGATAGCCGGCTGTAGGAGGACAGCCCGTTTGCAAGGAGCCACCTGCCCCCCAACCCCCTCCCCTCCGCGAGCCACAGAAGGTCAGCTCCCCCAGGAAAGGGGATCGATCCGCCGCCCTGGGAGTCCATCGATCCGGGCCTGTGTAACTGCACTGTGACATCATGTACCAAGGACAGAGTTCCACAGACTCCTGCACACCAATGCCCCAAGACAGCCAGGACTCCCTGGGGACCTGGGCAGCAGGGAAGGCAGCATACAATGGTGGGAAAATCCACGGGGCTCCAGGCTCCAGCCTTCTCTCTCTACTCTTCCCTGTGGCCTGGAAAGTAGGCTTTGCAAGCCACTAGTGCATCTTGGGACTTGGGGCACAGTTATTGTTTAATCCAATGTAGTTCTCCCCGCCCCCCCATCAACCCCCACGTCTAGTTCCACATTTTTCCCATTCTGCTTTCAAATATTTCAGGGAGTAATATTTTCCTAACTAATCCAATTGTTTCACAATTACAATAAAGCTTTGTGACCATGGACCAATGAGAAACATGTGAAGTGGGAAGGGGATTCTTGTGATCTTATTGTATTAGACTTGGTATGCATACAGGGCTTGCTAGTGCAGGGGACCACCGCATGTCTCCAGTGTGCTGGGGTCCAGGCAACACAGGATGTGCTGACCTTGGGTGATGGTGGGCTGGTTCCGCAAAGGGTTGGGAATCCCAAGACAGGCCCTCAAGCGGAGCCCCAGAACCTGGGATGGCCTGTGGGTGACGGCATGCGTGGCAGAACTTAGCTGCTCTTCCCCTGCGGCTGCCAAAGCATCCCAGAGGAGCTAATTAACCTCGAGAAACCACTGGGGAGGGGAGTTGGTGTTTAGCTATTGGAGGGAAGCAAGAACTTGCTCTGGATCCCCTGTGAATCACAGCAGTCACCCAGGACACCGCCGGTGATTTCCTTCTGACTTTCCCCCTACCTGGAATCCCACCCCAGCCCACTGGGCTTGGGATGCCAATTAATCACACCAGTCTGGAGGAGGATAACCCGAGGGCTTGCTTTTTTACTCCTCTCTCTTACATAGGCAGGGAAGAAGCTGAGCAAGCTGCCTGACACCCCACAGCCAGTTGGTCCCAGAGCAGCAGTTCCCCCATTGAGGAGCATGAGGGCAAGCTTGTCACATGGTCTAACCCACAAGCTTGCAGCATGTCACGCTCCTGGGTCCTTTGGCTGCAATCCTCCGTTCACATGAGCATTGCAAGTCACCTGGGCTCCCCAGTGAGGAGGACTGAATAGCCCTCCAGGGCAGGGCCGTGTGTAGCACCTGCTGTGCCATGTAGGGTCTCTCAGACCACTCCAAGGATAACACACAACAGAGCACTGAGCGCTGCCGAGTGCTAAGCAAAGTACATGCCTGATCCCCTCTTTCTCCTCAGACAGTCCACGGCAATGGCTCATCCATTCATTTATTGCCCCACTACAGTGGCCAGACCCTCATGTGTTTCATGTGTAATCTGACTTCCCTCCCTGTATGTAGGCCGTGGCTGCATATACAGTACAAAGCCCTGGGAGGACCTCGAGGGTCAGCAGTGCAGACTTGCCTTCCATACCACCCTGCTCCTTCCCAGCCCCAGCCTAACCTCATCTCTGCCACCCTGTGGTCTGTAGCCTGCCACCTTCCAGCTCCCACTCCCCAGTCAGCCTAGACCTTCCTAAGGCCAAGCACTCAGTGACACTTGTCTTCTAAAATGATCGGCATCTCAGCCAATCCCAGCAGGTGCTGTTGCTGTTGAGTGACAGAAGTTGGAGCACCAAGTCTCGCAGCGGGACACACCCCAGCTCGGTGTCAGTCTTGTGACCGTGGACCTGGCTCTGGTCTCTGGGGAACTTTGCTTCTGGTCTTTTTAATGTTCTATCTACAATGATGGGTGACTGTTAGATTGAGGTCTAAGCCCTTGATTACCAGGAAATCAGCAAATTGGAGTGCTATTTGGGGCCCCCTCCTGGCCATAGAGGTTTTCAGCATCTTTAACTGCTGCAGCTGGCCCATGCAGTCACTGCTGAGGGCTGACCTCTGACAGGGAGAACAGGACCGCCTGGAAAGAAAATGCCAGTGCACAGGCCATGATTGGTCCAGGCTACCTGCGCTATACTCCTCCTCCTAATCCTCCTTCCTCCCTCTTTTCCTTCTTCTCTCTCAGTTGGCTCTAATAGTTTTCTATATGTTGGAGGGTGGTTTTTCCTAAATTGAAAGCACACAGGGAGGCCCAGTCTTCCCAGGGAAGCAAACTGCTGGCCAGGCTTCTCATGTCCTTGGTTTCTAAGAACACCGGATCAGGATGAGGGTGTAGGAGTTGCTGTCTGCTCAGCCCTGCTGTTCACTGATGTCAGCCACAGAGCAGGCCCCTCCCGCTTTGCCAAAATGCGGGGTGATAGAAGCCACTTCTCTGATGCCTGATCAGGCATGTCCATCCGCAACATGGTGGCATGTGTCCTTGCATGGTGTCACTGATTGTCGCAGGCCCTCTTATGAGGGTCCTTGGACAACAGAACTGTTTCATGCAACCACTTGGAATTCCAGCCTTGATAAATGAGCATGCCCCTGGAATTCAGGAAGGAAATCTGGTAACCAGTGCAGCTGTAGAGGCCAAGGACACAGACTCACACAGGGAAAATAATAGTAATAATAAGTATAAATAAATATAGTTTCCTAACTCTGGGTTGTGGCTCTAACCCGGACTAGAAATCTGGTCCCCTACTCTAGTGCACTGTGTACTCAAGACCTTCAGGAACCAGAGTGTAGACGGTATCCTACCATCCCACTCAATTACCATGACCTTTGGAGGTGTATTCCAGCCTGGTGGGGGTTATCAGTATCAGTGTGCCATAAAGAATCTGTCCATATAGACCCGTTGTGACCATAAATCACAACAGATTTTCTTTTTCAAAATCCTCTGGATTTTCCAGGAGCCAGAAAAAAAAAAAAAAAAAAAAAAGGAATAGAAAAAGAGAGGGGAAAAAATCCCTTGGGAAATTCAAAGGCAGTTCCTTTAAAAATAGCCTGAGGCCACAAATAATCAAAATATGAGTCTGTTTTTGGTTTGACTGGTCTTGGTTTTTTTTTTCTTCCTTTCAGTTCTGTATTCAGAAATATCATAGACATGACTGTCCTTTTCAGTCATGTTGAAATCCACAAGTCTCTCTTGGATGAATGATTCAAGACTCTTAAAGTCAAGTCTAGCTCCAACTCTAGCCCTACCCCTTTCTGTCTAAAGCGGAAGGTGACCCCAGAGTTGGTTCCCTCCTTACTGTAGCAGGCTGGGTTTTCCTGCCTGGACAAATCTGGCTGGGATTAGCACCGTCATCAGCAGACTATTGTGTTCAACTTGATGCATCTTGCTTCCTGTATGCGAATAGTGCGTGTCTTGGTGAAGACTCACTGGTTAACCAGGACTAGAAATCAAGCTGAGCCTTAGGCCTGACATAAAGGCATGTCTCACGGACTCCACAGGCCGCTGGGTTTCTCTGGCAGTATAGGTGCTAACAGACCCTGCAGGACACAAGCCACCGACAGCAGGTTCTTCCTGTTGTTTCTCTGCCCAACACAGGGTGTTTGTTTTACTCTTTGATGGCAGATTTGTGCTCTGTGTCTGCCCTCACACAGTAGGAATGTTCCACAGCCCCAGTCTCTGCCAGTCCTTCAATTCTAGACTCACCTGAGACTGTTTGCCTTAGGGGTTCCATTCTCAGATCACTGAGAAAAAAAAAAAAAAAGACTGATTGGCCCAACTTTGACCATGTGTCCTCCATCTAGTCAATTACCATGGAGTGGAGTTCAGCAACGCCAGCTTGATTCTTCTTTTTTTTTTTTCTAAGTTAAGGAATTCAGTCTAGGCAAAAGGATTGGTAGGGGCAAGCCATGCATTCCAAACTGTGAGGGCACTTCAAAAAGTTCATGGGGGCAAATGGATTAAAAAATGAGTTTATACTGGTGCAAAAATTTTGGAAAGCCAGGCATAAAAGCCCAACTACTCAATCACTGGTTGCTTTTTCAAGGCCGTCACATGCTTACTGAATACACTAAACAAATATTTGTTAACTTACCAACTTACCAGCGTGTATCACTTGTTCTGTTGAGATCTGGGGATACAGCTGTGGGTAAACCACACATGCTCCTTGTCTTTAGTGAGATTTAGAGGGAGACACACATTGCTTTAAAAATCATAAAGATGCATCTAAAATTTCAATTGTGATGAATGCTATCAAAGTGGGGTGGTGAACATATGCTAAAGTATTCATCCCTGCAGGTGGGAATGGGAAGTTTCAACTTTTAAAAATCAACTGATTTAAAAAAATTTCAGCAGACTCCATGTTCTCTTATAATAATGAAAGGGAGCGTCAAAACTTTAAAAACTGCATTTAAACAAGATTTACTTATTTGAAAGGCACAGAAACAGGATCAGAGGGGGGAAACAGACAGAAATCTTCCGCTGGCTGATGTCTGCACTCCCCAAATATCTGCACTGACCAGGACTGGGCCAAGCTGAAACCAGGTGCCAGGAGTTTCTTCCAGGTCTCCCTAGAAGTGCAGGGACCCAAACACTGGGCATCTTCTATTGCATTCCCAGATGCATTAGCAAATAGCTGGGTCAGAAGTACAGCAACCAGGAATAAAGCCAGCAGCACTCATATACAACGTTGGCATTACAGGCAATAGCCTAAGCCACTATGCTACAACTTCAGCACCTAAAATTTACAGGTTTTAAAAGGATTCATTATGGTCACTTGGTAGTGGGCCTGGTGGGTAGGAAGGAAAGAAGTGTTGTAGTGGACCATAGGAACTTGAAAGATACTACTGGGGTAGAGTGAGAGGAACCCTACAAGGAGGGGGCCTCTCTGCTTGGTACAGTTTGTCAGGTATAAGATTAAAGAGAAGTGACAGACTAGTAAGTTCTCTGACTTTTTTTGTTTTGTCTGTAAAATGAGGAAGTTGGGCCTGGTGCGGTAACCTAGTGGTTGAAGTCCTCGCCTTGCATGGACCAAGATCCCATATGGGCACCAGCTCATATTGCTGCTGCTCCACTTACCTTCCAGCTCCCTGCCTGTGGCCTGGGAAAGCAGTTGAGGTCAGCTCAAAACTTTGGAACCCTGCACCCATGTGGAAGACCCGGAAGAGGCTCCTGGCTCCTGGCTTCAGATCGGCTCAGCTCCTGCTTAGCTCCAGCTGTTGCAGCCACTTGGGGAGTGAATCAGTGGATGGAAGATCTTTCTCTCTGTCTCTCTTTCTCTCTGTAAATTTGACTTACAATAAAAATAAATATAAAATTTTTTAAAAATTATTTTTAAAAAAGATGAAGTTGATTCAGTCCATATCAAAAGTTTCCTCAAATTGTACTAATGATAATAATAGCCACAACAACAGTAGTAATTCCAGCCATTGTTTAAGCCCCTTTTATGGGCTGTGCAGAAATTGTGTTGAGTAAGCATTATCCTCATATATTTATTTTTCAATTGTTTTTGAAAGAGAAAGAGTCAGAGACAGATGAAGATCTTTCATCTGTTGGCTTACTCCCCAAATGCCTGCAACAGCTGGAGCTGAATGGGGTTGAGGCCTGGAGCCTGGAACTCCACCTCGGACTCTCCTGTGGGTAACAGGGACCCCATCACTTGAGCCACCACCTGCTGCTTTCCAACTGCTTGCACGTCACCAGCCAAGAAGCTGGATCCTAGATATTCCTAAATAGTGCCCCAAGTGGAATCTTAATTGCTGCACCAAATGTCCACCCCCACAAATGGAAATTTGGTCCCAGACAAGAAAACTGCTTCCTTGTGGAACTCACAATCTAGCTGATGGCAATTACACATGGGAAAACCAAGACATCTGAGTCCCTTCAAAGCACTACAATTTAAATATTTGTTTAGCATCTCTTTCATGGAATAAGTATTTATTTAATGGAGAAAACAAAATTTCTATTATGAAAGCACATCTTCGCATTTGTGACATGAGGTTGAAGGCAGGCTTGTTGGGGCATCTTTTGTTTCTGGGCTTCTCATACCAATGATATTACTACTCACACACTCGTCAAAGGTCAAAAATAACTCACATGAAGGCAGCTTCAAAGTCTTACAGATATTACAGTTGTTTTGTTTTTGTTTGCTTGTTTGTTTTTACTTTCATGGGAGTCAGAAGTTTTGTTCTTTTCTGGAGTTGCTGTATTTGCTTTAATTTGAGAAGGTAGGAATCCACTTTCTGAACAGTTAACTTCTGGAGAGCCATATTGATTGGCCTTGATTTCCTTGACACAGCTCTTTGCTTCCAAGCAAACAGCACAAGGCCAGGTTCCACCTGTGCACATGACCTTGCAGGTGGGATGATGGGCTGCCTGCTGGTGGCACAGGTCAGAGCTGATGACACAGTCAAGCCTGCGAGAACAAAGCAGCCTGCCTGTGCTCCCCGGTTATAGCAGGTGCTTGTGACAAGAGATTCTGTGATTCCACTGGAGGAGCTTGTTGATCATTTTAGGAGCTGGATCACTTGTGCCAGGAGACCCCTGGGAAATCCCAATGTATCTGGCCAAGACTCATGGCCATTTGTCTGTGCTGTGTAAAACATGGAGTGTGGCCAATGCTCCAAACATCAGAATGGGAATAGAAAAACCTTGCCAAGAAACCAAGTAGGCAAGGTCTGATTATGAATGAATGAATTATATCACTAAACTGTCATAGTGTACACTCTTCAACACCAGAATTTGGGCCTCTTTAGTTCCCTAAGTCACACCTCTGGAGCTGAGAACAGTGTTGGATACACAAGAAGCTTTCGCTAAAATTTTTTTTAAGCTTTACTTTTTTATTGGAAAGTCAGATTTACAGAGAGAAGGAGAGACGGAAACAAAGATCTTCCATCTGATGTTTTACTCCCCAAGTAGCCACAATGACCAAAACTGAGCCTATCCGAAGCCAGGGGCCAGGAGCTTCATCTGGGTCTCCCAAGTGAGTACAGGGTCCCAAAGCTTTGGGCTGTCCTTGACTGCTTTCCCAGGCCACAAGTGGGGAGCTGAATGGGAAGTGGAGTAGCCAGGGCACGAACTGGTGCCCATTTGGGATCCTGGGCGTGCAAGGTGAGGGTTTTAGTCACTAGGCTACTGCAGCGAGGTGGGGGGGAGGCTTCACCAAACATTTGTTAAGTTAATGAATGACTCTTAAATGGAACATAAAGGGAATTGCTGGGAATCTTTCAACTGAAATCTCTGAGTTCTAAATCTTTGTTCATTGCCTTGCAAAAAGAACCAACTGACTACTTTTAGCTCCGTAAGATGTCCTCTTTAATTGTGTATAAACTCGCTGAAGCACCAAGGCATAGTCACCAGTTACATAAAGACCCATGCGTGGACACGCCTGAGCTGCCTGTTGTAGTGTTTTCAGCTTCTTTATTGCAACGAAGTTTTGCACACTGTGTGCTGGAGCTACATACTCAGTGCGTGGATGCTACAACTTAATGTAAATGAAAAGGATGAATGAAATAGAACGAAACAAATCCTGGATAAATTTCTGCATGATCCTGGTGAGTGAGTGCAACACAAGGCACAGGAGAGCATTGTGGGATACCATTCAGATAGATTTTGATCATCAAAAAATACTCCTGTACTAGGACACAATAGATGCAGGTTTAGGACTATATACATCTGTGGTAAAAGTAGTGAATTGGACAGGGAGGACACATTATATATATATATATATATATATATTTATATATATATAAATAATTAATAAATATATAATAAATAAATAAATATAAATAATATATATAAATAAATATATAAATATATAAATAATAAATAAATATATTTATTTATTTATTTATTTCAGAGTCATGCAGAGGCCTCCTATTGGTTGGTCCATTCCCCAATTGTCTGCAAGAACCAGTCCTGGATGGGGGTCAGGAACTCCACCCAGGTCTCACAAGGACTTGAGGCATTACTATTGCCTCCTCCCAGAGTTCACATTAACAGGAAGCTGGAATCAGGAGCCAAAGATGGGTATTAAACCCAACCACCCTGACATGGCATGCAAGCATCTTAACCGGTAAGCTAAATATCCCACTGCCCTAACAACCAGCTTTAGAATAGTGATTACCCCTGAAGAGAGCGGGGCTGGACAATTCTGTAACTGTACTACAATGTGACTATAAGCAGCAATGAATGTGGCAAAATGTTAATATTTTTAAAAACTGGTGAAAACTGGAGGGGAGAACAGAGGGAAGTTGGCAGAGGGGGAAGGGAAAGGCCAGTGCCAACTAAACTGTATCAAAAGCAATAATAATAGGGCCTGGCGGCATGGCCTAGCGGCTAAAGTCCTCACCTTGAAAGCCCCGGGATCCCATATGGGCGCCGGTTCTAATCCCAGCAGCTCCACTTCCCATCCAGCTCCCTGCTTGTGGCCTGGGAAAGCAGTCGAGGACGGCCCAATGCATTGGGACACTGCCCAATGCATTGGGACACTGTACCCGTGTGGGAGACCCGGAGGAGGTTACAGTCCCAGCTTCGGATCGGCGCGCACCGGCCCATTGCGACTCACTTGGGGAGTGAATCATCGGACAGAAGATCTTCCTCTCTGTCTCTCCTCCTCTGTGTATATCTGGCTGTAATAAAATGAATAAATCTTAAAAAAAAAGCAATAATAATAATAATAAATATAAAACTAGTTCGTTGTACTCTAAAATTCAAAATATTTGTGATTTTTAAAATAATTTGCTATAAAGGAAATATGAAATCAGCCAGTAGGGGACAATGGATATGTTTTGGCAAGCATAGACGTCAGAAGCTGCTGGTTACAAATATCAATTCCAGTATTCTATTGGTTCTGTATTCTAGTTCCATGTTTCCTTACAGATACACAGCAAGGAGTCACTTAGTTCCCAGGAAGAAGCCCTTGAAAATAGTTATAGTCTTTATTCACTTCTGATTTAGAGGGGTCTTCCATGTGCAGGTTTGCTCCTCAAAGGTCCCACCAAAGCCAGGAGCCTGGAATTCCATTGGGGTTTCCCACGTGAGTGGCAGGTCTCAAGACCATGAGCCATGATGGGCTGTCCCTGCAGTCCATCCTCCTTGGGCCCTAGGGGCATTAACAGGAAGCTGGATTGGAAGCCGACTCCACATGCCAATATCGGATGCAAGGGGTCCCAAGTTGCAGCTGAGCCCATGGTGCAGCAAGGCTGGCCCACATGACAGTTACTAGTCAGCTTGTTTGGCAGTCTTCTCCTAATCTTCAGTGAAACTTATGCAGAAACTTGAAAGGGGTAGGAAGAATTTTCTCTCTTACACTTAACATTCCTAATGATACCTAACAACTGCTCACATTCTATTTCTGGGGAAGAGGAGCAGTTAAGGAAGAAGGGTTCCTCGCTGGCTTTGCCTTCACTGTTCACATCTTAGTGATACATTTTGTAGCCTTAGGAAACATTCTGTGACACATTGTCCTGACACCAGCCCCAGCAGATGTGGGCATCTGAGCAGTGAACCAATGGATGGAAGATACCCTGCCCCAGATACCTTGCTTTTTTTTTTTTCCTAAGATTTATTTGTTTTTATCATAAAGGCAGATTTACAGAGAAAAGGAGAGACAGAGAGAAAGATTTTCCATCTGATCATTCACTCCCCAAGTAGCCTCAATGGCTGGGGCTGAGCTGATCTGAAGCCAGGAGACAGGAGGTTCTTCCAGGTCTTCCACGCAGGTGTAAGGTCTTAGGCTGTCTTCTACTGCTACCCCACGCCACAAACAGGCAGCAGGATGGGAAGTGGAGCAGCTGGGACACGAACCGGTGCCCATTTGGGATCCTGGTGTGTGCAAGGTGAAGATTTTAGACACTAGGCTACCCTGCTGGGCCTGTCTTGCTGTTTTTAACTATTAAAAAATAATAATAGTAAACTTTCAACATAGGTATCTTGGAAGCTTCATGTATCACATATCTTGTAAAATTTTGAGTCAGAATGATTATTTTTTTACATATTTTTGACATTTTAATTAAAATAATTAATTTTTATTTGAAAGGCAAATTTACAGAGAGCAGCAGTAGGAGAGACAGCAAGAGGTTGTCTATCTGCTGATTCAATCCCCAAAAGGCTGCAAATGGCTAGAGCTCAACTGATTTAAAGCCAAGAGCTAAGAGCTTCCTCTAGATTTCCATGTGAATACAGGGGCTCAAGGCTTTGGGCCATCCTCCACTGCTTTCCCAGGCCTTTCACAGGGAGCTGGATTAGAAGTAGGGCAGTTGGGACATTAACCAGCATCCATATGGGATACTGGCACACAGGGAGGATTAGCCCATTGAGCCACAGAGCCAACCCCTTGGTTTTGATTTTGTTGCCTACACTTCATATCTTGCTGTGACTACAACAAACTTTGAGTACCACAATGCAGTTTCAGGATGCTTCACTCTATGGAAATATCAACTGGAAAATTTAATTTAAATTTAAACCACTCAAATAAAAGAAGTACTTAGCAAATGATAACATTCTGTGAAAAAGATATGAGAGTAACTTCTTGTAGCAATTTTTTTCCTCATTGAAATTGGCCTTATTGTGGCCTGGCGGCATGGCCTAGCGGCTAAGTCCTCACCTTGAATGTGCCGGGATCCCATATGGGCGCCGGTTCTAGTCCTGGCACTCCACTTCCCATCCAGCTCCCTGCTTGTGACCTGGGAAAGCAGTCAAGGATGGGCCAATGCCTTGGGATCCTGCACCCGTGTGGGAGACCTGGAGGAAGTTCCTGTTGCACTCACTTGGGGAGTAACTCATCGGACGGAAGATCTTCCTCTCTGCCTCTCCTCCTCTCTGTATATCTGACTTTGTAATGAAAATAAATAAATCTTAAAAAAAATTAAAAATGAATTATAAAACTGTTTTTTTTTTTATAGCCTTCCTTACAACAGCTCTTCTGGGGCCCAAGTGGCAGAGGAGAGGAGTCAGGAAGATGCAGGCTGTGGGTGTAGACTGTCTGGGTTTGGTTTCCTGCCCTACCATTATACTTTGTGCTACATTAGCAAGTTGTCTAACATTTCTAAACTTCAGCTTTTTGTCTGTAAAACGGAGATAATAATGTTTACCTTAGGGGGTCATTGTCAGGTGAACATGAGATAATCATGTAAAATGGTCAATACTGGGTAGGCATATGGTAAATTCCCAGTAAATGTTAGCCATTATCATCATCATCATTATGCTGTACAAAATAAGCACCATTCGTTCTCTGGTCCTGCTAAGGCAGCACAAGATGACCCAAGTATTTAGACCCCTGCTACCAGGTGGGATGGAGCTCCTGGCTTTGGTCAGGCGCAGACATGGCTGTTGTGGCCATGTGGGAAGTAAACCAACAGATGGAAGATCTGTCTCTCTCTCATTTCTCTGTGTGTGGTGCTCTTCCTATCAAATAAATAAGTCTATCTTTAAATTGTAAAGGGTGAAGGTAACTTTAATCTTAAAACATCAAATACATCTGGGTTAATTAATTTATTCAACAAATACTGAGTAGCTACTCTGGGAATAAGGTAGACCAAAACACTAGAACCCTGCCCCAGATACCTTCAGCTTCTGGTGAGATATATACATGTGCAAATTCCTGTTGAGTCTAGTGAGCAGACGGTGGCTCTTGCTACGAGCCTACAGTAGCCTACTCAGTGCATATTCTAGTTGGCCCATGACTAATAAGTCCTATTAATAACAGCCGTAGATTTGCAAACTTTTCCTTAATAGTGTGTTCTCCTTCCTGTCCACTGTGCTACTTACGGTCAGCATTGTAAGTGCGTCTTTATCACCAAGTTTCTTCGCATTTTTTTTTTCAAAAACTTGAGGCAATTCAGTTTCCAGGGAGAGAAATGGGAGCTGTTTTCACACACTTGTATCCAGTCCCAGAATGGCATTGCAACCAGGCAGAGTCAATAAAGCCAGCTTGTAAAACTGACTACACAAAACATATTGAGGTCTTGAGTAATCTTCTACAATATTTTTTATTACTTATTTATCTCAATTATGAATTTGGAAGAGATGGAAATTGAGAAAGAGAGAGAGAGAGATCTGTTTATTGATTCACTTCCCCAAAATGATGTCCCCATCCAGGGCTGGGAGTCTGGAACATGATCCATGTCTCTCACATGGATGACAGGGACCCAGGGATTTGAATCCTCACTTGCTGCCTCCCATGGTGTGTGTTAGCTTGAAGCTGGATAAGAAACAATGCTGAGGACTAAATCCAGGGACTCTGATATAACATGTGGACATCCCAAGCAAGGTTTTAACCACTGTAACCAAATGTCTGCCTCAATTTCGGTACTTTTGATTGCCAAAAAAAGATGATTCCTCAAAAGAAAGCCAAATATTATCATTCTCTCGAGTGGCTCTTGTGAGCGTCTGTGACCCACTGCTTCATACGGTTGTTGTCAGTGAGGCTGATACTGGGAACAGCCAGCCTGAGGCAGAATATTTTATATCATGGTCTTGATTAAACTCATCAGGTCCATCACAAAATTTTCGACTTAAATGTCTTGTTTTTCCTTTTTGTCTAAATAAAATTAATTTACTTTATGATACAGTTCCAAAGGCTCTGGGACTTCCCCTTCTCTCTTCCCCCACTGATTTTCCCTATTTTTATTACAACAATGCAGTCCATCAGAGAACGGTCATAAATCCATCATTCTGCTATTTAAATGTATCCTGAGTTTGTAGGTATGGAGAATGGCAGAGTCCAGCATCCTATTGTCAAGATACATTGAACAGTTTCATTGGGAGCTCATCTTTGATTTGGAAGTAGAAATGCACACTGCTGTTTTAAGAAAAATTAAATTTTTATTTGAAAGGCAGGATTTCAGGCAGAAGGAAACACAGAGATCTTCTTTCACTGGTTCAAATGGCTGCAATAGCCAGTGCTGAGCGAATCCCAAGCCAGGAGCCAAGAGATTCTTCCAGGTCTCCCATGTGGGTTCAGGGGCCCAAGGACTTGACCCTGCACTGCTTTTCCAGGTCATATTTAGGGAGATGGACTGGAAGTGAGCAGCTGGGACATGAACCAGCATCCATATGGGATACTGGTGCCTCAGGTGGAGGATTAGTCTACTACACCATGGTGCCAGCTCCAAATGTCCTGTCTTTCACCAGTGAAAGCCATTTTAGTTTTAAGGGTAATTATTTATGCCCCCTTCATGAAAACATTACATGAGTACACATGAGCTGCAGGCACTGGTTTCTGAAAGCAGTGGTAGAAACAGGCATTTATGAGCAGCACAATATGGAAACTCCCTGCAGGAGTAGGTGAGCTATGGGCAGTGCATTAATGCTACGGTCACTCATGTGACCCCATTTGGATATGTGTTTTATTGCTTGAGTTCTAACAGGGTTCAAACACGCACAGTTCAAAAGATCAATTTCACAGATGATGTCTATAAGAACCTGCTTCTGTAGAAATTTGCAGCTGTGTACTGGGCATTGTCAGTGCTCACCGCCCCTCAGCCCTCCCTAGAGAGATTCACACCTAATTGACAAGGGTATAGTAGTAAAAACTGGAGCAGCTGGTTGACTCACAATAGTTTTTCCATTTACCACATACATGCCACCTCTTTCCTTCTGAAGTGTTTCCTTGGGCACAGTGGGTAAAGCCACTTCCTGTGAGTCCAGTATCCCATAATGAGTACTGATTTGTGTCCCACAGCTTGACTTCTGAACCAGCTCCTGTCTGATGTGACTGGGAAGGCAGTAGAAGGTGGTTCAAGTTCTTGAGTGTCTGCCACCCATGTGGGAGATGCCAATGAAGTTATGAGTTCCTGGACCAGCTCTGACCATAAAAGTCACTGTGGAATGAACCAGCAGATGCAAGATAACTCTCAGTCTCTATCCGCAATTCTGCTTTTCAAATACATAAAGTAAATCCTTTTTAAAAGATTCATTTTTTTTTTTTTTTTTTGGAAAGGCAGATTTACAAAGAGGAGAAACAGAGAAAGATATTCCGTCTGTAGGTTCACTCTCCAAATGACAACATCAACTGGAGCTGAGCTGATCTGAATCAGGAGCTTCTTCTGGGTCTCCTCCATGGGTGCAGGGTTCCAAGGCTTTTGGCCCATCCTCCACTGCTTTCCCAGGCTACAGGCAGAGAGCTGGCTTGGAGTGGAGCAGCTGAGATATGAACAGCTGTTCATATGGAATGCTGACACTGTAGGTAGATAATTAGCCAGTGAGCCATCACTGATAAAAGAAAACTTTAAAAAGAAAGAAAAGAAGTGTCTCCCTTCCATACAGGAACTGTCTCCCTGATTTTAATGATTGGTTGGGGTTGGCCCAAATCATTAATAGTACTCCCACCCTGAAAATTGTGATTGGTCCATGGAAAGAATCCAGTCACCTTTCCTGTGGCTTTCCTGCCTAGTGCTCTCTTCATCTTCCTCTCTTTCCTCTCAGAGCCTTGAAGCCATGAGGCCAGAGCTGAACTCAGCCATCCCTCTCTTGTCACACAATTATTCTGTGCACAGGAAGAATACACACTGGCAATTCTTAGAGCTGGAAGGATGAACTGCAAGAGCAGCCTCATGATTTGAAGTCCTGAGGCCAGCTTCTCTGTCTCTGCTTACAACTGGACTATATAATCTTGCCTACACCTCGCCACCATAGCATAGGCTATCATCTACAACCAAAGACTACTACTACATGTCGGGTAGAACATGGGATTAGAAGTGGGCATGTGGGTCTGGCATGGTGGCCTAGTGGCTAAAGTCCTCGCCTTGAATGTGCTGGGATCCCATATGGGCACTGGTTCTAATTCTGGCAGCTCCACTTCCCATCCAGCTCCCTGCTTGTGGCCTGAGAAAGCCACAAGGACTTTGGGTCCTCACCTTGGGTTGAGGACAGCCCAAGAACTTGGGACCCTGCACCCGTGTGGGAGACCTGGAGGAGGTTCCTGGCTGCTGGCTTCGGATTGGTTCAGTACTGGCCGTTGCAGTCACTTGGGGAGTGAATCATCAGACGGAAGATCTTCCTCTCTGTCTCTCTTCCTCTCTGTATATCTGCCTTTCCAATAAAAATAAATAACTCTCGAAAAAAAAAAGAAATGGGCATGTGCCACAAAAGGCTTACTTTTCACACAATGTATGCCTCAGTTCTAGGATTTTCATTTAATTCTTCGTTTTTGTTGTTGTTTGTTTCTAGTTTGTAGGTCTCCTGAATCCCTCATCTCTTCATCCAGTAAATGTATCTCTTCCAAAGACTGTAACATGTTTATCAAAGTTAAAATCCTTATCTGCCAATTCTGACATCAGAGAGTCTAATTCTATTTTCTGGTTTATCACTTGATTACAGGTCACATTTTCCTCTTTCCTTGCACATCCAATAATCTTTGCCGAGTGAACACTGTGAATGATACGTTGTAGAGACAGGACCCTGTCATCTTCCCCTGCAGCGGGCAGTCAAATCACCAGCACATCACAACATTTTTGTCAAGACTTGTTTTCAGTTTTTGTTAGAATGTGTCTATTTGACTGAATTTTGCCCTCAGTGCTAGAATGAATGCCTAAGACAAGGGTGCAGCATTACTCTCAAGGTGTGGCCCTTTCATAATTTTGATTAAAAAGCTCAAATTGCTTGTCAAGCCTCTCTAATTGGAGAGACCTTCATTATCAGACTTCCCTCCTGGATGGGCAATCCCTGAAGTTTGTGCTTCTTACCTCTTACAGTGATTGCTCTCCTCTTGGCATCTCACTTGCGGTAGACAGTTCAGAGGTCAGTCAAACATATGTGTGCGTGTGTGGCAGGGGTTGGGAAGAGCCTCCAGCTCTGTGATACTCTGCCTTCCCTCAGCCTCCAGCCACCACAATTGTAAATTCCTTTTTGAATCATCAAGCCAGGAAGTCCATGGCTTTCTGCTCTGGCTCTAGTCCTTCAGCAACCCCTTACTGTGCAAGAGGACCATAGTTCTCAAAGTAGGGCCCAGCAGCATTAGCAGAACCTAAGAACTTGTGACTTCCAGGCAGGTTTTCACTTCCTACCCACTGAATCAGAAGCTGTAGGAGCCCAGCAATCTGTTAACAAGCAGAGAATAAAGTTGGAGATGGCTCCTCCATCAGAACCTCTCTCAATGCCAGCTCTTGCACATATCAGTGGGTCCATGGGCCAGCCCTACTTAGTCCACCTCCTGTCCTAGCAGAAACAGTGGCTTTTTCTGGCTGGCCTTCAACCATTCTAGTTTTTACTGTTGGGTGTTACAGCCCAGCCAAGCCTGGACCACACCCAGACAGAGCTCACACATAGCTCAGTGACAGCAGAGACCTAGCCATCTTGCCCTACATCCACCCTGGTTTTCATGAGCACCTGTGGGTGCTGGACTCTAGCCCAATGTGGCGCACCCCAGACCCAGTCCACACTTGTGCCGAGGGACCCTGCAGCCATGTCCAGACCAGATAGCAGCCCCTACTACGACCCTCGCACTCACTAGTGAGAGCCACAACCCAGTCAGGGAATTCTCTTAGCTCCCCAACCAGGCCTGTTCCCAGTCATAGGTCTTGTACATGCCAGTGGTTACTCTGACCCAGCTTGGCACAGTCTATGCCCTGCCTTGGTCTTTGCCTTTGGATGCTGTAGCCTGGCCTGACCTGGTCTGCTTCCAGTCCCAACTCTTGCTGGCGGGTGCTGGAACCTGACGCTGCTCAGTCTGCTCCCATCCCTGGCTCATGCAAACCGGTAGGTGTGACAGCCTAGGCTGGCATGACCTGCCTGATTTCTGCACTTGCCAGTGAGCTAAGGTTTGCTTGACCCTGCCCTGTCTGCCCCCTTCCAGAACCCACCCACACATTTGCCAACAGTTGGAGCTACCTTGCCTAGCTTGCCCGACCCCAGGCCTGGAGCATGTGCTCACCAGTGGGAGTTATGACCCACTATGGGAGTTTCCCAAGTCCCCCCATTTGGCTTACTCACAGAACCATCTTTCATATATGCACCAGCAGGTGCTAGGCCCTTGCCCAGCATAGCCTGCCCCTCCATTTTGGCCTTACATAAGCTAGTGAATGTTGTGGCCCGGCCCATGCCACACCTTGCTTTAGAATGCACATGTGGGTGCTGAAGCCTGGACTTGCCTAGACTATTCTTGGTCCCTACATCCGTGAATGTTGGCAGATTCCATGGTCACACCTAGCTCAGCCCATCACCACCCCAACTCCTGAGCTAACCAGTGGGATTTATATTTCCACAGAGTTTGGCCCACATATCCGCCACAGAATCTACCACTGGACCTGGTTCTCTCACGTGCTGGTTAGTGTCATGGTCCTGCCTAATGTGACCCATCCCTTGTTCGGACATTCAGTAAGGTACTGGGTTCCAGCCCTGCTAGACAGGCCCCCAGCTCTAGCTTTTACATGTGTTGGTGTGTGGTAGTCAGCAATGTTCCATCCTAACAAGTCCAACTTGTAGGATGGTGCATCAGTCTGATCCATACAAATCTTCTGGTCTCTGCCCTTCAAAGCACCAGGTCTCAGCCCCTTGCTTATCTACAAGTACAGTGGCCCTGTTGTTGGGTGTCCCCCATGATTCATTCCTCACCTACACATATAGTAGCCTTATCCATGTATGTCCCTAGGAGGTAATTCCACACCTTATCCATGTATGTCCCTAGGAGGTAATTCCACACCCTCAAGACCCCAGAGCTTGTTGCCATGCAGCCAGCAGGCAAAGTCAGGCACCATTGGCGCTCTGGCTGCCTGCAAGCCCAGGATCCTCCTACTGGTTAGCAGTGGTGGATGGGGAGCTAGGATTCCCAGCAGGAAGCCTGGTCCAGCAAGGATTTCCCAAGCCACAGCCATGTGGCTAGGGATCCAGACACCATGCCTTTTATCTGGACTTCACCTGCCAACATGGTGGCAGTGAACTATCTATTTATTTATTTAACATGTATGACAAAGGAGAGGAGGTTACCCATGTAAACCGCTGAGTTTCAGATTTCTTTCTTGTATTCATGAGTGGGGTGATAGGGGAAGGGAATGGGAGATTGAGGATGGGGAGAAAATATGTCACTCTGCCGTCAGTGCCTGGGGTACAGATGGTTGGCTCTCTGTCATTTGAGTGGGGAAGAATGTTCCAAGGATGTTACTTGAGTGGTCTTGATTGTTCTGAGAGGTTGTCAGCTTTGTTACACTATAGGTACAAAATTCTTGGGACCCTGCACTCATGTGGAAGACCCAGAAGAAGCTCCTGGCTCCTGCTTTTGGATTGGCTCAGCTCTGGTCGTTGCAGTCATTTGGGGAGGGAACAAGTGGATGGAGGGAAGATCTTTCTCTCTGTCTCTCCTCTCTATAAACTGGTTTGTATTTCCAATAAAAATAAATACATCTTCTAAGGTCTGTTGGCTGTCCTTATCTACCTGATAGACCTAGGTGCTTGTTGTTTGGCTCCATGTCCCATATGACAGCACCACTAGAAGCAGTGTTTTCTTTTTTTAAGATTTTATTTTTATTACAAAGTCAGATATACAGAGAGGAGGAGAGACAGAGAGGAAGAGCTTCCATCCGATGATTCACTCCCCAAGTGAGCTGCAACGGGCCAGTGTGCGCCGATCCGAAGCTGGGAACCTGGAACCTCTTCCAGGTCTCCCATGCGGGTGCAGTGTCCCAATGCATTGGGCCATCCTCGACTGCTTTCTCAGGCCACAAGCAGGGAACTGGATGGGAAGTGGAGCCGCTGGGATTAGAACCGGTGCCCATATGGGATGCTGGCACATTCAAGGCGAGGACTTTAGCCACTAGGCCATGTCGCCGGGCCCAGAAGCAGTGTTTTCAGGACAGTCCCTGCTGTGGTGAAAATAAAGCTCATATACCACTCAAATGGGAAAACACTGTCTTGGGTTTATAGGATAGAAATGTCGGAGGATGGAATTCTTGGACTTGAAAGCCATAAAACCTCAGGGTTAACTCACTGGTTAGGAAACCGGTGTGCTGCACTGAATAGCTCATGCCCTTGAGTAAGCAGAGGCTCTGAGCTCCAACTTGGTCTGCTATGAAATGAGAAGGAGGACAGGCTCCCCATGTGAGCTTTCAGGAGGATTTCAGTTTGCTGAGTGACTAGGGCCCAACTCTTCAATAATCATGAGCTGTTATAGAATAATCAATCTACTTTAATGTCTGTGTTTTTTTTTTTAAAGATTTATTCAGTTTATTACAAAGTCAGATATACAGAGAGGAGGAGAGACAGAGAGGAAGAGCTTCCATCCGATGATTCACTCCCCAAGTGACTGCAACCGCCGGTGTGCGCCAATCCGAAGCCGGGAACCAGGAACCTCTTCCGGGTCTCCCACGCCGGGTGCAGGATCCCAAATCTTTGGGCCATGCTCGACTGCTTTCCCAGGCCACAAGCAGGGAGCTGGATGAGAAGTGGAGCTGCCGGGATTAGAACCGGTGCCCATATGGAATCCCGGCGCGTTCAAGGCGAGGACTTTAGCCACTAGGCCACGCCGCCGGTCCCAATGTCTGTGTTTTTTTTAAAAAAAAATTTTTTTATTGGAAAAGCAAATTTACAGAGAGAAGGAGAAATGTAGAGAAAGTTCTTCCAAATGTTGGTTCACTTCTCAAATGGCCACAATGACCAACTGAGCTGATTTGAAGCCAGGAGCCTCTTTTGGGTCTCCCATGTGGGTGCAGGGTCCCAAGGCTTTTGGGCCGTCCTCCATTGCTTTCCTAGGCAATAAGCAGGGAGCTGGATGGGAAGTGGAGCATCTGCGACATAAGCCACTACCTATGTGGGATACTGGTGCTTACAGGTGGAGGATTAAGCAATTGAGACATTGTGCTGGCTCCCACAAATATCTTCCTTATATCATAAATGAGGTCTGGCACCTCAGTGTTACTCTATTGGTAGCTGCTTCCCAAGTATGAACAGGAAAATATTCTTAACTCTGATTCCAGTAGCCAATGTGGTTGATACTGGTGAGGTTGCTTTTGTCAAGTGTTGAGGCAGCTGAAACTCGTTTCTCACCTTCCTGAATCCAACCTGCTTTCATTCTGTGACAGCACCCACACCATTCATGCAAACCTCACAGGAAGCAAGAAATGCAGGAGCTCAAGGCTAGTTGACTTCTTTGCTTCACAGGGCGGGGGAAGGGCCTCCACCACGCCCTGGGACTGCGGGTTGCCAGGGCAGCCTCTCCCTCCCGTGTGGACAAGCAACCTGATCTAGGTGATCCTCAGAGCAATAGCAGCAGCTGGTGGCTCTGAAACCCAGGAAGGGCATCAGCAGTGCCTAACAGAACGGTATAGAATAAACACAGATCTGTCAAAATGCCTTCCTCCTCCTTCCGCTTGCATGGGAATATGACTTCAGCGACTCTCCAGCCACTGCTGCGTTGTCCCTCCAAGTCGCCTAAGCCACAAGCAGAGGGTATCTGAAATGCCAGCTCTCCCAGGAAGCTCTTTGCAAGGAGCCTGTTTTTTCTCCAGTGTCATGGAGCCGTTCTCAGCAAATAAATGCATGAGGGAGAGAAGCCAGGGCCCCCCAAGAGATCACTTCCCACGAGGTGGTCCTCCTCAGTGTTTCAGAAAAGGACTCTTCCTGGCATTTCTGCATCCACCAGTGTGTACTCCTTGGGGGCTTAGGCGCCCCCTTTCACTTCCATCCCTCCATAATCCTGAGGCACTTACTGTGGCCTGACTTGTACAGCCTGTCCTTTTCCACACCCCTACTCTAATCAACACTCACCTCCACCCTGACACCTAGCTGCCCCCCCCCCCCCCCCCCCCCGTCCTGGCTTAGTTCTGGCTTGCCCTGCGTTCCTGCAGCAGGTGGTGCCTCTCATGGTCACCTCTCTGAGATTGCCCACGTGCTCCCACACTTTGCACCAAAACAGAAACTCGAAACCAGCACTCAATTTAAAACCCTTTCTTGCTGAACCTCTGCCCCACCATTTTCAGGATGAGTGCCCCTGGGCCACAGGAGCTTCTGGAAAGCCACGCCCTGAGATCTCCCTGCAGGAACTCCCTTCCCCCTCATTTTTGCAGGAACCCTCTTCCCCCTTATGCTTCTTGCTTGTTAATTTGTTGCAATTCATTACATTTTTACACACTAAAAACTTAGACAATATTACAAAATAACTCCTTGACTCCTGGGCTTCAACACCCTGTCTCTAGACATAACGTTCACCTAAAAACAGAAATAAAAACATCTTCAGATGGTAGCCAACTTTTTAATGCTGACATAAGAGTAAAACACAACAATTTTGTACCCTTGGGTTATAAATCACAAGCATACATTTTAGGACCCAGGGGACGTCCCCCTGCACACCTTGCACACAGCTGGCAGTCAGTAAACACACTTGGAAGCACTGATTGAGCACCCACTGTATCCTAATTGCTAAGTCGGGTATGTGGGTGACTTCACAGGGAATATGCAAGGACAGTGAGTGGCGTCAGCATCTCTGTATCCTTATCTGCAGGTAGTGGGCCTGCCTCCTGTTTCTCCGGTCACCTTGGGTCACCTGGATCTATGACAAATGTACTCCCTCTCCTGGCACTCACTCCAATGGGGCATCTGCTGCTGACCCTGCCCCCAGGGCAGTGCTAGGACCACCCTTCCCAAGGCAGCTGTCATTGCCAGGGGCAGAGTTTTCATGTCTCACCCTCTGTCAGGGCAAGGCAAGCCAGGACAGGTGAAAACCACAGGCACAGGCAGTGCCTGCTGACTGGTCCTGAGGCATTGGGCTGGGCCTGACCTAACTGCTGCAATGAATAAAGGCTTCAAGCTCCTTCATGTTGGGAGAACACTCACACTGGGGTATTCTGGAATCTCCCAAGCTGGAGTCTGCTCCTGCACAGTTCTACAGACAATGCCTGTGTTCATAGCACCCGCCCTGTTGACGGGGAGTATTTTCAGCTCATGATAAGGTGGTCCCCACTGGGAAACACAACAATCTCTCATCCCCTTCTGGTCCCCGCCCCCGGGGGTGCCCTGACTTGCAGCACAGGTGGGAAGTTTCGTTGGCAGCATCCCTCCCTCTTTGTAGGAGCAGGGATTGCAAGTAACCTCCCTGGCACTGCACCCTTTCTCTCCCTCTCAGAATGGCCTGGGCAGCAAGGGTGGGGGCACGACTCTGACCTAAGTGTCATCTTGAACTGCCCCCCCCCCCCGGGAGTTTTAGTGCAGTACAAACATTATTGCCCTAATACTGTTTGGCAGGACTTGTCATCCTCCTGTTTTTCTTTTAAATCATCTCAGGCTGGAAGCCGCCATCCTCAGGCCTGGCAGCAAAACTGCAACATGGGGCAGGTTCTCTTCCTGGGGAGGCATGAGAATCCAGGAAGACACAGGGAAGCCAGTGAAGGGGGACGGGCCCTCTCACTCATCTCCTGAGACTGTGGCCATTGTGCTCTCCTCAGGCTCCCAACCTGGACGGTCCTGCAAGATCCCCAAGCTGAGGCACAGGAGTACCAGCTGAGGCTGGGAATCCTAGACCAAGGCTCTAATCTTCTCCACAGGAATCCTGCCACCTGCTGTTTGCCACCAGCCTGTCAGGGGCATGGTCCAACCTGCAGTGTGCTGGGGCCTGTAGTCTCCACTGCCTCCCTGTGCGGGGTGGTGGGAGGGGAGATATTCTGCCCCTAGACCTAACCACCCACTGTGAAGTCTGGCTCCCTACTGGGCAAGAAGAATTCAACACAGGAAAACCAAAACTCACACTGTAACTCCATGCATTATTCTGCCATTCACTTTAGAATGAATTATTTGCTCATAAATCCCAGGACAGTGTCACATCCAGCACTTGTCACAAGTCACTCAGGGAATACCATCCCAGCTGCCCTCACCTGGCCTCCCTCCCACAACTCCCTTACTGCCAGAAGGAGCAAGCTGTGGCCAAAACAAGATCGCAAGACCATTGTCAATGCCCAAATCAGATGCACCAAGCCCAGTCAGTGATGAAGAATTAGGCAGTGCTGATTAAAATGAAAGCTGCAGGGGCTGATGTTGTGGCACAGTGAATAAATCCTTCAGCTGTGACACTGGCATCCCATATGGGTGCTGGTTTGTGTCTCTGCTACTCCACTTCCGATTTGGCTATTAGTGGCCTGAGAAAGAGGCCGAAAACGGCCCAAGTACTTGGACTTCTGCCACTCTTATGGATGGCTGGACAAAGTTTCTGGCACCTGGCTTTAGCCCTGCTCAGTCCTGGCTATTGTGGCCATTTCAAGAATAAATCAGGGGATGTAGGGTCTCTCTATGTATAGCTCTTCCAAATAAATGATGGATCTTTAAAAATGAGATAAGATGGAATTGTATTAGGACCAGTGCTGTCACTAAAGCTCTCTCATTTAAGCAATACTTTCTTAAAAGCATCCTGGGTTTTTCTTATTTGTGTGTCTGGAGACAGTGTCCTTGAACCAGAGCTACCTGGGGTCAGGATTCTGAGGGGTCTATTGATAACATGGTGATTGGTTACAAAAGACAACTGCCCTCAGGTATTATCATATGACATCCAGACAGGCATGTGGTCATGAACATGAAATACAGAGGATCTGGAGTTCTTCAGGATGTAGGTGGCCGTGCTCTGCGTGGCCGTACCCTCCAACTGTCCAGCTGCTAGAACATGTGACTGGAAATCCTCAGACCCTTGTTGGAAGCAGTGGCTCTTGTTCAGGGTCAAACCTTGTCTGTCTAAAGGTTCCATTGGGATAAGTAGCCTAACAGTTATCAGAATTCCTGGTTCAAGTCCCAACTCTAACTCCCTGTTCCAGCTTCCTGCTAATGCAAAAACAGCAAGGCAGTGATAGCTCAAGCAGCTGAGTCCCTGCCACTCCTTGAACGTGATTGGCCTCAGCCTCAGTCACTGCAGGCATTTGAGGAGTGAACTAGCAGATGTATCTCTCCCTCACAAATTAAAAAATAATAAACAAAGCAGAACAAAACCAAGGTGCATATGAAACACTAATTTTATTGTGTGTAGCATGGTTATTTTTCTAACAATATGCATGTACTTTTTAAAAAAGATTATTTTCATTGGAAAGGCAGATTCCAGAGCATAGAATCAAAGAAAAAGATTTCTATCCACTGGTTTACTCCCCGTGCTCCTGGGGCTCATGGACCAGCACACACCGCGCAGGCGGGCCCAAGAAACTGGGAGCATTCATTTTCAATTAATTTTAATCTGAAAGGCAGAGGTACAGACAGAGGGACAGAGGGAGACAGAGAAATCTTCCATCCACTGGTTTACTCCCTAAATAGCCACAATGGCTACAGCTGGACTGATCAGAAGCCAGAAACTTCTTCCAGATTCCCATGTGGGTTCAGGGGTCCACGTCCTTAGGTTATTTTCCACTGCTTTCCCAGATGCGTTAGCAGGGAACTGGATTAGAAGTGGAACAGCTAGAACTTGAACTGGTACCATAGTGGGTATCAGTGCTGTGGCTACTATTCCACAGAGCCAGCCCCAAATAGGGTGATTTTTAAAACACCTTTAGCTTATAAGACAATCCACTTGTCTTACCCTGTGCCCCACCAGAATAGCATGTGGGTAAGAATTCCGCCATAGGCAAAGGAAATGAACAGACATTTTTCAAAAGAACAGATTCAAATGGCTAACAAACATATGAAAAGATGCTCAGGCTCTCTAGCCATTAAAGAGATACAAATGAAAACCACCTTGAGGTACCACCTAACTCTAGTGAGACTGGCCTACATTCAGAACTCAAGTAACAACACCTGCTGGCGTGGATGTGGGGAGAAAGGTACCCTCCTTCACTGCTGGTGGGAGTGTAGGTTAGTACAACCACTGTGGAAATCAGTATGGAGAGTGCTTGGAGAATTGCAAATAAATCTGCCATATAACCCAGCTTTCCCACTCCTAGGAATATACCCAGTAGAAATGAAATCTGCAAATGAGAAGGGGATCTGTAATCCTATATTTGCAGCAGCACAATCTACAATAGCAAAGACATGTAAACAATCCAGATGTCCTTTCAAAGAAGAGTGGTTAAAGAAACTGTGGTACATCTACTCCACGGAATATTATTCAGCCATTAAGAAGAATGAAATTATACTATTTACCACTAGGTGGTGCCAACTAGAGACTGTTAGAGTCAATCACAAAATAAATACCATATGTTCTCTGTAATATAAGGAAACCATCATGGAAAGTGTAACCTCAATAACCTGATCCATACTGGTTTTTGTTTCGTTTTGTTTTTTTGGCTGCATCCCATGTGTTTTGATGTTTTTTATTTCTGTTTCATTCATTCCAAATATCTTCTTTTGTCGAATTCATCGCTGGCTCATGGATTACATGGTGGCATCATTTTTCCCAAGAGACTTTTGTATTTCCTTTTTGTCACCCATGTGTTGGTTACTCAGTGGCGTGTTTTTTCATGGTGCTATAATTTGTTGTTGTTGTTGTGGCTGTTGTTCTAATTCATACCAGATGTTGACCTTGTTTCATGGCTTCTCATTTATGGGAAAGTATAGTGATGGAGTACTGGGGTCTGCCATATCCAGATGTGGGGGTACAATACAACATACATTCCTGCTTCCAAACAAAAGATGGACTCTCAGTGAAACTGTTGGCAATGTGTAGACAGTGGGATGCTGGACTGACACTATCTGTACCAGCATTGTCGAGGCACACTTAAATAAGAGACTGACGAAATTATGACTGCTTATGAAGTACTATACTATTGTAGCAACATGGGGAAAATTTGTCGGGGGCTGGGAGTTTGCGGGGGAATCCCAAATTAAAAAAAAAAAAAAAAGAATTCTGCCATAGAGTCTGGCATGGTGGCTCAATTGGCTAATCATCTGACCTGCAGTGCCAGCATCCCATTTGGGTTCTGGTTTGTGTCCCAGCTGCCACACTTCCAATCCAGCTTTCTGCTTACAGCCTGGGGAAGCAGGAGAGGATGGTTCAAGTGCTTAGGATCATGCACATACATGACAGACCTGGTGGAAGCCTTGACTCCTGGCTTCAGATTGACTCAGCTGTAGCCACTGTAGCCATTTGGAGAATAAATGAGGGGATGGAAGAACTCTCTCTTCCTCTCTGCAAAATCTGCTTTTGAAATAAAGACATTAAAAATAATAATTCTTATGGAAATGCAACAAGGTGGAGCAATCCGCTGGGGGGGGGACAGGGTGTGGGGAGGGGCGGGGGGGGAATCCCAGTGCATAAAAAATGTATCACATAATACAATGTAATTAATTTTAAAAAAATGAAATGCAATAAAAATGTTTAAAAAAATAATAATTCTAGGACCTGGCACAGTGGCTCAATTGGCTAATTCTCTCCCCTTAAGTGACAGGATCACATTTGGGCATTTGAGCACCGGTTCATGTCCTGCCTGGTCCACTTCCTGTCTAGTTCCCTGCTTGTGGCCTGGGAAGGATGTTCCAAAGCCTTGGGATCCTGCAACCACATGGGAGAAGCTCCTGGCTCCTGGCTTTGGATCGGCTTAGTTCCAGCCATTGTGGCCATTAGAGGATTAAACCAGTAGATACAAGATCTTTCTCTGTGTCTCTGTTTCTGTAAATTAGCCTTTCCAATAAAAATAAATAAATCTTAAAAAAAAAAACAACACCTCTTTTAAAATTCTGCTGCAGGGTTTCTTGCCTGCCGATGTCATTTTCTGCTCTCCCCACAGGCCCTGCTGCTGGTGACCTCCTCAGAGTTATTCAGTCTTGTCCCATATTTCCTGTCAAGTTAGTGGGAAACAAGAAGTTTTAGGCTGCTTGCATAGGACAAACTGCACCCAGGAGAAAGCACAGATGCTTTCCCAATGGAAAATCACCAGCTTGCTCAGTCTCGACTCCTGGCACCAAGTCTCGGGTGCCTCATCCATGAACAGGCTTCTCCCCACTTGGCTTTCTCTGCCAGTATTCTGGCACAGCAACAAATGGGAAGCTTAATTAGAAAAAAGTGTTTTACAGGGATCAGGAGCACTGGTGGCTTCTCAGAGACAATCACATCTTCAGCCGCACCCTTGGCTGACAGCAGTTCTGTCGATTGCATGAGGATATATGCCTCCCAATGTGGGTATACTGTGAGGGCCAAGGGGTACCTTTTCAAGGGAATCCTCAGGCACTATAGAGACTTCACTGTAGTAGGTCTCCAGGTTTCCAAGAGTTCCCCTCATCTTCTGGGCTCTCATGCTGTTGGGCTAAGAAGAGGCCTGCTCGTTTTATTTATGGGTAAGGTCCTGAGTGTGTGCAGTATGAAGTGACAAACAGGGCCCAGCATGGTAGCCTAATGGATAAAGTCCTTGCCTTGCAACTTCTGAAATCCCATATGGGTGCTAATTCCTACCCTGGCTGCTCCACTTCCCTGCTGTGGCTTGGGAAAGCAGTAGAGGTTGGCCCAAAGCCTTGTAACCCTGCACTCACTTGGGAGACCCAGAAGAAACTAGTGGCTTCTGGCTTTGGATTGGCTCAGCTTCGGCTGTTGCGGCCATTTGGGGAGTAAACCAGAGGATGGAACAAATTTCTCTCTCATCCTCTATAATTCTGACTTACCAATAAAAATAAATCAATCTTAAAAAAAAAGTGACAAACAGCTCAAGATTTTTTGTATAATCAATACTAGCTACTTAGAAAACCGAAGTAGGACCTGGAGTGATGGCTCAGTGGCTAAAATTTTCACCTTGAACACACTGAGATCTCAAATGGGCACCAGTTTGTGTCCCAGCCGCTCCACTTCCAAATTAGCTCCCTGCCTGTGGCCTGGGAAAGGAGTGGAGGACAGCCCAAACCTTAGGATCCTGCACCTGCACAGGAGACCCAGAAGCAGTTGTAGGTTCCTGGCTTTGAATCGGCTCAGCTCCGGCCATTGTGGTCACTTGGGAAGTAAACCAGCAGACAGATCTTTCTGTCACTCCTCTGTAAATCTGCCTTTTCAATTAAAAAAAAATCTTAAAAAAAAAGCAGAAGAATACTAAAGCACAGGCATGTGGTTTAAAAAGCATTTGCAGGCATGGAGGCACAGTCGAGATGACGCTTCGGATACCTGCATCCCCAAACTTCATATCAGAGAGCCTGGGATCAAGTCCCATTTCCACTTCCAATGCAACTTCTTGCTAATGCATCTGGGAAACAGCAGACAATAGTCCAAGTACTTGGGTTCCCTGGCATCTATATGAGAGGTCCAGACAGTTCCAAGTTCCAGTGTTTGGCCTGACCTAACCTCAGCTATTGCGGGCATTTAGGAATGAGGAAGCACCTACGGGGATGAAAAAAGCATCTGGAAAGGATGACAAGGAGGGTGGGGCCGACAGCTATTCAGTCAGTGGCTAACACGGGTGGGTGAGTGGCACTCAATCCTGCAGAGGTTATAGGGATCTGCGGCCCTTAGGAAGTTACCACCTGCAAGGGTCTTACTGGTCCAGGCCGCTCCTAGAGGGTCACAATTCTGAGCACTTCTAGCCCAGAGAGCCCCCAAGACACTGGAGAGGACTCAAGGAAAGAGGCAGATGCCAGCAGCTGGGAAACAGCTGACCCCACACAGAAGCAGTCTAGCTGGGAAGATGTACAAGGCCCAGTTCTGGGGAACTGGTCATAGCAGGAAGCACACTGGGGAGAACGCTGCCCTTGGAAGCAGCCCTTCTGCTGGAGAGATGACAACAAAAGGGCAGGGGCAATGTGCGGGACAGCCACAAGAACCCACAGAGAAAACTGGGCAGAGCAAGCAGTGCTAGAGAGGCAAAGCAGCTGGATACAGTCAGCAAAGCCGACTTCATAGAGAGGATGCTGGATGGGAGGCCAAGCAAAGCCAGGCAGGCACAGCGTGGTTCTCCAGGTGGAGAATATTCCACATAAAGGATATGGCAAGGGTAAAGGTCCTGAGGAGCGAACATGCCAAGGCTGATGGGGTTGGGAAGGAGCACAGCAGGAGAGCCAGGCAGAACCTCACTGACCACTGGGATGCCTTGGGCTGCAATGAGGACAAAAGCTGTAAGAGCTGAAGTCTGGTAGGGTCACTGTAGCTGCTGAGCTCAGACTGGACCATAAACAGGTGATGGCAGAAGCAGGGAGGGCCCGAGGAGGTGACTGGAGGACCAGAGAGAAGTGCAATTCATCTAACAGTACTTTTGGTGTAGCTGAGAGGATCTGCAGACAGACTGGCCATGGGGTGTGAGAGAGAAGTCACCAGATTTGGTGTGAGCAACAGGAAAAAGGAGCTATCTTTTCCAGAATCAGCAAAGAACTAGCCAGAGCAGGATGGGTGGGGGAGATTGGGAGCCTGGCTTTGGGCATATCAAGTGAACAGACATGACAGAAGGAAGCTGGAGAGTTCTAAAAGTCAGGGGGAGGCACAACTAGGTACAAACCGGGGAGTTCGTGGCACAGAGATGGGAGCCTCCCACAGGAGCAAGCTAGACAGGAAGAGGTCTGGGACTGAGTCCTGCACGAAGGAGACTGGGAAGGGGCCGCAGTGTTCTGAAAGCCAAGTGCAGGAAGTCCTTCAGGAGGCAGGCAAGGTCAGTTGCATGAATGTGTCTGTGTACACACACACACACACACACACACACACACACAGAGTCTCAGATCAACACATTGTACCATATAGATGGAGACCTTGAGGTGTTGCCCTCTAAGTGCTCCACGGGCTGTGTCTTCCAGCATTTTAAGGTTGTGTCAGAACTCACCACGTGCACGAATCACAATTAACTTTTCTAGATTACACAGCAAGGGGCATCCTTCCCCACTTGTGAAGCCACCTCCTTGAGTCAGACCCTGGGATGAGGCTTGTATGTGAGGATGATGTGTGATGCTTTGATTTTAGACTCTTTCCTGGGAAGCATGACTGGTCAGACAAACTGAATCTGCAATGCAGAGGTACCATGGGGGATATCACTGCAGGCACAGCCTCTGTGACGGGGAGCCTCCTGACTCCAGGGAAGGCTCAGGGTGATCGTCTGCATGGGTGCTGTGAACCATTGCTAGAAGACTACATCCCAATCAGCAAGGCCCCCACCAAGGGCAGTGCCAGGATGAGCTCCAAGCCTGCCCACACGGGCTGTGGGTGACTTCTGATGGAAAGGACTAGTGAGTTTCCACTGTGGGCAGAACAGCTTTGTAGGCCTCAGGGGCTCCAGCTGAGCCACCAGGAGTCTCTGACGTCACAGGCTGAGGCAGCAGACGGCGGCAGATGTGCCTTATGCAAAATGATTGTAATTAACTGCAACCCTTTGTGCACATGCTGCTCACGCTGGCTGATCTGCCATGCTGCTGTCTGGACAGGGTGGCTACGGTGCTGGGGCGTCTTCCCTTCACCTTGCTGTTGGAACGAAGGTATGAGTCCATTGCGTGTGTGGGCACAGCCTGAGCCTTGGTCTGGACAGCATCAGCCAGCCTCCATACTCAGCGGCAGCCTCAAGAATAATACCTCCTACCTGCTGGGCAGCTGATTGCCAGCCTTGGCTGTCTTCAGGGGTGACACACTTAGTCCCATTCCCCCAGGGGTGCCAGATGATCAGACACCTGATTCAGGAGGGGAAAAAAAAAAGACAAGACACAGACGCCAGATCCCCAGTCCTGTGTATTCCCTAACAGATGCACTGTGGGGTGCATCTGTTAACAGCATTGCCTGGACCACAGACACTCCTCCAGGGACAGTGACTGCCCCAGGATGGCTCTGAGCCATCACCAGAAGCAGCCCCCACAGCGTGGGTCTGCCAGCCTCATCAGCTAGAGCAGAATGTGGGCCTCTGCCCCATGACATCCGTCCACCATGACAGAACCTCAGACCCACACACCGAGGAAGCTGCCAGCATAGTCTCCCTCTACTGCAGCCCGGAGGTTGATGGTGGTGGGGAGGGGGGTGGTGGAGGGGAGGTTTGCTGCATGTTTTGACAGAACAAAGTTGCTCCAGGCAAAGAGCAGGTGGATAGTGCTCAGGGCTGCTATGGTGCAACTCTCCATGAGAAGCCACAAGTCATAGTCAGGAAGTTTCTGTGTGCTGTTTACGGTCAGGGCCTGAGGAGTGGACAGCCCTGCTCAGAACGCCACGTAGTAGTGCTCCAGCGTGCTGACCACGTCACTCTGGTCCTCCAGCAGCTCCAGCACCCGCTGCAGCACAGCCTCACTCAGGTCCACGCTGAGATTCAGGCGAGCACAGGCCAGGATGTGCCGCAAGTGGCAGCCCTTCTCCGCAACTGCAAGGACAAAGGGCAAGGAGCTCAGCTTGGATACTGGCGTCAGGCCCTGATGCACACCTCCTGACTCGGCACCTGCACTGACAAGATCCTCAGAGGATTCCTCTGTGCATTTGTGTCTGAGATACCCTGGTCTAGAGGCTCATAAAAACAGACCCTATTCTCAGGCCCCTTTTGTCACCACGGCCACACAGGCCACTGCTTCGGGATGCTGACCTTAACCCTCAGGGAGTCCTGAGTGATGACTTCCTATGCACAGTCCTGCAATTCCAGGGCTTGATGGGCATTTTTACTCTGTGCAATGACACATCCATGTGCACGTGGTCAGTGCTAACTCCCCAGTTGGCCAGGCTGCCCTGTTGGGAGAGACTTCCTGCCTTGGGCCTCTCTCTTTCCTCCCTGCAGGGCTTCCAACAAGTCTTGTCCAGCAGTTGTACCCAAGAATCTCTTATTCTCCTCCCAAAATTAAGACTGCAGAGAATATATGCTCGGAATGATCAAAGTTCAGTCAGTGACCTCTGGAGAAAGGAATCAGTCATCAACATGCTTTTTCTTACCATACAGGCCAAAAAAGGATGCACAGAACACTACAGAATGCACTGCATTATTATTAGAATAAGCCTGATTTTGTGAGACTTTCAATATGTATGCACACATACTATGCATTAGAATTCTGCAATTTATTGGATCATAATGTTAAAAGTATTTCTAACACTGAACCAAACTGAAGCGCCATTAGTGAGAGCAAACCTTCTCCAATTCTTGCGCTGCCAAACTCCCTGCCACAGCAGCCTGGCTAGGCCTCTCACCATCAAACCCCAGGACTGGGCATCCAAGGTCTCCAAGCACTGTTTTCAGATAATTAACTGTTTAGGGCTCCACAAAGGTCTGGTTTGAGGTCCAAGACACATTTTAGCCTTAGGGAGATCACAGAGTCCCCAAGCTTCAGTGTTCTCCCTTAATGGGGTGAGGAGGTTAGCTGGAGGCACAGAGACCTTCTCAGCCCTGGGCTTACAAAGAGATGCTAAATTACGACCTCTAGTGGCGGCATGAACTCACCACTCCTCTCGACCTCTAAGCTGTTTCTTCACCATTACTTGACAGAGATTTCTGAACACCTATAGTATGCATAGCACTGGGAAAGCAGATGCACATAGAAAGGATGGACAGCCGATACTGTATCTGAACGTGAGTCCTGGCTTTATGACTGTGAGCAAAGTGGGACTAAAACTACATCCTTCACCTGGTGGGGAGTAGATGGAAGAGCCATGGCAGGTAAAGCTTGGGAACCACTATGATTCCATCTTCATATTCATTACCTGTGTCCAGGCACTAGCCAAGGCTGGCTTTACAGAACTGTCCTTCCGGGGAAACAGACAAGCAGGGAGAGCCACAGGGTTGAGGGCAGAGGTCAACGCATCCTGCCATACAGTGTAGAGGTCACCATGTACTTCAGTTCTGCTTCCCTTCTAGCTTAGATGTCCTAAGTCCTGAGTGCTTGAGCTCACAGGCACACTTGGTGTTTATTAGCCGAATCTCTGGGGTTCATGCTAAAAGCTATTCTGCTGAGGATTGTCTGGTGAAAATGCTTGAAAACTGACATTCCAGTCATACAGGAAATATGAACTAGGGCTCTTCTTTGGATGGGAAATGATTAGAGAATAGGACAAGCAGTAGAAGCCAGTGAGCTGCTCCCCGTGATGGCCGTGGCAGTCTCACCTGACTGCTGCAGGGACGAGCTGGAGTCTCCACAGTGAGCTGAGGACTCCAGCTCTAGGCATAATGGTCACTGTGCCTTCTGCTTTATAAGTACTTTTTTTTATATATATATATATTTTTATTCATTGATTACATTGTATTATGTGATACAGTTTTGTTGGAATACAAGTACTTTTACGTGAATCTCATGGTACCTTTCAACAGAAGCCAAAGAAGCTGATATTCTGAAACTCAAATCATGTTAAGATAAATCTCAGGTGTAATTTAACTCCAAAAGACCATGAAATCTGAATGACAATAATTAACTGAATATTTCAAAATAGTGAATAAGGAGAGTGCTCAATGTTCCAACACAAAGAACTGACAGCTCTGAGGTGACAGACACACTAACTGTCCTGAGCCTTACACACAGACTGAAATGTCATGCTACACCGCACACAATCACCATCTGTCAACTAGAAATGTTTTTTTAAAAGGCAAAGATATCACTTAAAATTTTTCCTTAAAAAAAAAAAAGCTATAAATAGGTTAAAAAAAAAACCCCTCTAATGTGTGTGGTACTATATGGTATTCAGTTTTCACAAAATGCAGTTGTACTAACCAAGGCACAGAATAAATCTGAGCTAGACACATATGGGCTATTAAAAATTTTCTCTTATTGGGCCCGGCGGCATGGCCTAGCGGCTAAAGTCCTCGCCTTGAACGCGCCAGGATCCCATACGGGCACCGGTTCTAATCCCGGCAGCTCCACTTCCCATCCAGCTCCCTGCTTGTGGCCTGGGAAAGCAGTTGAGGACGGCCCAATGCATTGGGACACTGCACCCGCGTGGGAGACCCGGAAGAGGTTCCAGGTTCCCGGCTTCGGATCGGCGCGCATCGGCCCGTTGCGGCTCACTTGGGGAGTGAATCATTGGACGGAAGATCTTCCTCTCCGTCTCTCCTCCTCTGTGTATATCTGGCTGTAATAAAATGAATAAATCTTTAAAAAAAAATTTTCTCTTATTGTTTTCAAATTTATTTGAGACAGAAAAAAAGCTTCCATTTACTGTCGCCTTCTCCAAATGCCCTGGCTGGTCTGCAGCTGGAAGCTTGGAATGCAATTTGAGTCTCTCATGTGGGTGTCTGGAGTTAGAGGCGGGTATCAAACCCATGAAATCTGCTATGGTCTTCAAGCATCTCAATCACTAGCTTAAACCTCACCTTTTCAGAAGCCAACAGTACAAATAATCACTTAGTAAAATGCTGCTATGTTAATTTCCTTCAATTGAAAATGATATGGTGAGAGCACAGGAGAAAGTTCCTATGCTTAGAAAATCCAATCTAAACTTTTTTTTCACTAAATCCAGGTAAAGGGTGCATATCTGTTTGCTATACCAACCTTTCAATCTTTTTATGGGTTGGAACATTTTCAGAACAAAGAGAGTCAAAGGACGTCTCTGGGGGCTTGCACTGTGGCACAATGTTAAGCTGCCACTCATGATGCCAGAGTCCTCTTGGCTGATTTGCCTCTAATTCAGCTCCCTGCTTCTGTACTTGGCAAAGTAGCAGAGGAAGACCCAAGTACTTGGGTTCCTGCACCTGTGTGGAAGACTTGGCTGGCGTTTCAGTCTCCCATACAGCCTAGCCCAGCCCTGGCTATTGTGGGCTTTTGAGGAATGAACCAGTGGATCTGCCTTTCAATAATAAATAAGTAAGTAAGTAAGAAAGTAAGTAAGTTTTAAGAAGAAATCTTCAATGTGGAACTGTTCTGGAAATCTTTCATTGTTACAACCACACTTAAAACCAAAATCCAGATTGCTTTAACTTTAGCTTTCATAATAATTATGCAAAAGGCTCACACAGATTATATCTGTATCACATAGATTGTATCTGTATCTGCTTCCTTCCAGATTAATACTGAACCAAGCAGTGGGGCGCTGCAGCCTTTGGGCCTACAGCCTAGAGAGTCAAGGTTATTACCTGGGCCTTTAAGAAATAAGTTTAGGGCTTGGCACCATGGCCTAGTGGCTGAAGTCCTCAGCTTGAATGTGCTGGGATCCCATATGGGTGCCAGTTCTAATCCCAGCAGCTCCACTTCCCATCCAGCTCCCTGCTTGTGGCCTGAGAGGGCAGTTGAGGACGGCCCAAAGCCTTGGGATCCTGCACCCGTGTGGGAGACCCAGAAGAATCTCCTGGCTGCTGGCTCCAGATAGGCACAGCACCGGCCATTGCACTCACTTGGGGAGTGAATCATCAGACAGAAGATCTTCCTCTCTGTCTCTCCTCCTCCTTGTATATCTGACTTTATAATGAAAATAAACCTTTAAAAAAAAGAAAGAAAGAAATAAGTTATTTGGGCCCGGTGCGATAGCACAGTGGTTAAAGTCCTCGCCTTGAACGCGCTGGGATCCCATATCGGTGCCGGTTCTAATCCCAGCAGCCCTGCTTCCCATCCAGCTCCCTGCTTGTGGCCTGGGAAAGCAGTAGAGGATGGCCCAAAAGCCTTGGGACCCTGCACCCAAATGGGAGACCTGGAAGAGCTCCTGGCTCCTGACTTTGGATTGGCTCAGCTCCAGCCGTTGCGGTCACTTGGGGAGTGAACCATCAGATGGAAGATCTTCTCTATCTCTCCTCCTCTCTGTATATTCGCCTTTCCAATAAAAATAAATAAATCTAAAAAAAGAAATAAGTTTACTTTGCTTAACCCTTTCTAACCCTGGTAAAATGCTGCATTTCATCTCACAGCTTTATAAATCTGAATCCACTGATTCTGGTAACCCATCACACACAAAAAACCTGAAATCTGAGGCCCAGACCTGTCCAAGGTCACAGAGCTACAGAGTGGCAGAGCTAGGGTTCAAACAAGGGCCCTACTTTTCAAGACCAGCTCTGCTCGGTCCTTCAGCTCAGTTACTATTTTGATAAAGTTTAGCCTTTGCTGAGAAGGAGTTCGTAAATGATTAAAGATGCCAAGTTCATCTACCCACCAACTTGAGAAGGAAAAACGCAAGGCTCTCTCTTGTGTGAATGATTAGAAACGGGCTAAAGGTCCAGATGGGATTGGCTGAAGAAATGGTCAAGTGTTACACTATTCATAGAATAGAATACTGGGTAGCTGTCAGTGAGACTGAGATAAGTGTATGGGCGCTGCTGCCAGGTGACCTTCAGAAGCCATTGTTAGATTTAAAATGCCAGCTGTGGGACAGAGGGTACTGCATGCCAATACTTACTTACCACACACATATGTTTGTAAGTACATGCAGTATTTCTAGAAGAATGTGGAAGAAAGTAGTAACCACCGCCACCTTCAGGAGGGGAACAGAGCCTGGGTTCAGTGCTGTGAATCTGCATTCTCTGTGGGCATTTCTGCATTGTTTGGCTTTTTAAAGACATGCATGCATTGGCAGTCATCTTCACTCCCTAATGCCATGGATTCCGGCATTATGAAGACGGTGGTCACAGCCATCTTCTGAGAGGGTCCTGACAGTCTTCCATTGGTACTCACAGACTTGGGCTTCAGAACTCAGCTCCGAGGAGTTCATGGTGTGAGAGATGGGTTCACAGCTCTCAGGATCCTTTTTAGACTAGCCACAGGGCCTGGCCACCGGGACCATACCCTGGCTCCAGCAAGGGCTGGTCAGTTGGAGACTACACTGCACTTTAACTACTCCAGGCCATGGTCTCCTGAGAAACAAAGTAGGGAGTTCCTTTCACTCATCCCCTACCTTCAGGATTCAGGCTTTCAACCATCTTGTCCTGGTGTTGACCAAAATGAGAATCTGGCCAGGAACTGGGACTGAGGGGAGAGCATCTGCCACCCCTTCTCGGCTGAGGGCTCCATGCTGCATGGCTCTCCTATGTGTGGGCAGCATGGATCGACCCTCAACTTGCTCTTACTCTTCTGACCGAAGTGAACTTGTATGAAAACAATAGTGTGCCCTAAGTTTGTTTTAAGACACCTTGTCACACTATTGTGGGATCTGAACTCATCACGTTATAAACACCAGGGATGGCCTGGTCCCCACCTGCTGACTCATCCTGGGGCAGGTCCAGGCTTGGGGAGAGGGAGGATAGAGGGAAATGGGCTGAAAGGACTGGAAAACCCATTAACAAATATATCTACTTAATTTCTCCTATAAATCATGGACTGTGCCAATACTCATTCTTAGTGTATGTTTGCACAAGGTGGACTTTGAAAAGTCACCTTTAGGACCGGTGGATTTAAAGATAGGACTAATGTGTTCTGTTCTTTCTAACTAATGTGAAAATGGCTGGTTGTTGCTAGAGTAGTTGCAGTTTGCAAGTCTACCCGCTAGGGGCTGATCTAGCGCCACAAAAACTATTATCTGAATCATTTCTTTTGTAAATTATTAGTTTCCAAGACGACTGAATGATACCATTCACCAGAAGGTCTTGATGACAGGACAGGGAAATGTTACGTCTGTGTACACGGACATGGGACAAGCATGGAACACGAAACAACACAAGTCAGAGAAGACATGACAAGGAGAAAGGCATAAGATAGTCTGGCACAGTGGCCTTCCTCACTGTCAGCATCACCAGAGAAGCCTGCCTCTCCAGCCCTCACCCCAACCCCTACAGAATCAGAATCCCCACAGGAGGAACCTGATCACTACATGCTTGATGGAGCTCCATGGCTGACTGGCTAGGCTAACCTTCACTCCAGAGAGGGCAAGGGCCTCAGCCACTACCGGAACACATGATCACTGGGAAAACCCCCAGCACGCCTGCCCCTGCATCCAGCACTCTCATGGAAGCAGTGTCCCCTTGGCGTTGCACAACTTACGGTGTGGCTTCTGGCAGTCTTCGCGGATGATCTGGTGGATCTTTCTGTGCAGGTCTTTGTCTTCTCTGGTTACCTAAATTACAAAAACAGTGTTGAGACAGAGGGAGACCGTTCTCAGGTAAAACTGCAGTTGTGGCATCTATACTTCCAAATCAGTATTTGGGATAGTTTTTAAAGATTTTATGACAATTTTCCTCCTGATATGAAGCACGTGCTTTCCATACTTGGCCTGTCAAACCAGTTCTGACCCTGCTGTGCAGCTCATGGCTCTGTGGCTGGCCCAGAGTTGGCTTGCTAGGGTCATTTGGTACTTGGAAGGCACTTCTTTCTACACTCATCACATAGTCGTACAAGTGCCCTGGCGTGCTTTTATATTTCTGAAGAAGACACAAGTGATCCAAGCCTCCACTCCCACAAGTTCCATTTTCTTGGCTCTTAGACTTAAAAAAACAGAATTTCACTTGACTGAGAATAAAGACAGAGAGAAACACACACACACACACAGTATACAAACGATCATGCCCATCCATCCACTGGTTTGCTCCTCAAATTGCCAAAACAGCCAGGGCTGAGCTTGGCTGAAGCTAGGAATGATGAACTCAGTCCAGGTTTACCATATGCGTGGCAGAAACCCAACTACTTGAGCCAGCAGTTGCTTCGCAGGGTGCACATGAACATGAAGTTGGAATCTCAGGAGCTGGAGCCAAGATTCAAACCCAGGCACTCCGATATAAAACGTAGGTACCTGGGCCCGGCGGCATGGCCTAGTGGCTAAAGTCCTCGCCTTGAACACTCTGGGATCCCATATGGGCACCGGTTCTAATCCCGGCAGCTCCACTTTCCATTCAGCTCCCTGCTTGTGGCCTGAGCAGTCAAGGATGGCCCAAAGCTTTGGGACCCTGCACCTGCGTGGGAGACCCGGAAGAGATTCCTGGTTCCTGGCTTTGGATCAGCGCAGCACCAGCCGTTGCAGCTCGTTTGGGGAATGAATCATCGGATGGAAGATCTTCCTCTCTGTCTCTCCTCCTCTCTGCATATCTGACTTTGTAATAAAAATAAGTAAATTAAAACAAACAAACAAATAAACAAAAAACCACGTAGGTACCTTTAGTGCTAAACACCCATCACAGTCCTAAGTTGGTTTTTTTCCTTCTAACCACAGTGAAAACAAAATAAAAAGTGGCCAGAAAAAACTAGCAAAGAAGTGAATCTAGTCTGCTCCCTGGAACATTTTCTACTCTCAAAGGTAGGTGTAACTATGTTTCTTTCTCAAGCAGCTCAGGAAAGAAGGAAGCAGCAACCCAATAGACTTCACTTTCAGTATGTGCGCTACCAATAGTCAATCTAAAAAAAAAAAGGAAGAGGCAAAGAGAAAGATGAAAATCAGCACATAAACCAAGCTTCATGATGCCACTTTAGAAACAGCCAAGAAAGCTTGTCCCCTTGACTTTCACAACGGGGATACTGGTAATACTTGCCTTCCCTAAACTCGTAAGGGATTGTGGACATGAAAACAAGGCAGTGTGGCAGAATTGCTGGAGCTGGCAAGCTTGTGCAGGTACAAGTATTGACACAGCATGATAACCACTTCCCGGAGGCAGACATTGGTGAAGGGGGAGTGACGCGGAGAGGGGGCAGGAGATCTATTCTTGCCTGATCACCCCATTCTAAGCCACTATGATTCACAGGAGGAAGTGCCCAGCCCTGCCATGCCTCGCCCTGGCTGGCTGCCTGTGGTCCCACAGGAAGGCATGTCCTGGGGTACAGCAAGCCAGGAGGCAGCCAATCTGGGCCTCTCATTCCAGCATGGGGTGCAACACACTCACCTCTTTCCAGCACAGCCTCACTCTGAAAACCCACTCTCAAACAGGCAATGGTTAGATCCAGTCAGCATCGGGGAATGCTGACTGGTCCTTAGGGATCTTGCCTGACTTGGCTGCCTCTGAGAGACTCACAGAATCATAGCCACTGGTGGTCCTGAGCACTGCCCTCCCCAGTAGTGAAGCTGTACACTAATAAGGCCGGTGAGCACAGCTCACGCCGTGTAGATGCTACCCACTGAAAGCAGAAACGCATGGCCCTATGCTTGCACAACTCGTCCTTGAAGAGTCCAAACATTACTTCCAGCAGCAGTTCTTTTTTTTTTTTTAAAGATTTAATTATTTTTATTACAAAGTCAGATATACAGAGAGGAGGAGAGACAGAGAGGAAGATCTTCCGTCCGATGATTCACTCCCCAAGTGAGCCACAACGGCCGGTGCGCGCCAATCCGAAGCTGGGAACCTGGAACCTCTTCCGGGTCTCCCACGCGGGTGCAGGGTCCCAATGCATTGGGCCGTCCTCAACTGCCTTCCCAGGCCACAAGCAGGGAGCTGGATGGGAAGTGGAGCTGCTGGGATTAGAACCGGTGCCCATATGGGATCCTGGCGCGTTCAAGGCGAGGACTTTAGCCGCTAGGCCACGCCGCCGGGCCCCCAGCAGCAGTTCTTAACTGCTTCAGGACACATGGGTAATGTCTGGAAATACCTTCAGTTGTCCCACCTGGGAGCTGACACGGGCACTTGGTGGGTGAGGGTCAGCACTCTTGTTCAAACTCCTACACTGCACAGGACTGGCCCTGCAACGTCAGTCATGTGACTCAGAGGACTGAGGCTGAAGAACTCCCAAGGATAATACCATTATGTGTCTTGTAAAGTCAAAAAGCCACTGGCACATATGTGTACCTGCGTGCATTCATAAAGCACAGATGAATGTGCAAAAGAGGTACCTTGAGGAAAGAACCAGCCTTCACTTTTGAGTTTATGAACCCCCTGAATGATTCTGAAAACAATAAATAGGTACTTGTAAGTCAGAAATATATAAGTGGGGCTGGTGTGGCACAGTGAATTAAGCTACCACTTGAGATACCTGCATCTCACACTGGAGTCCTGGTTGCTCCACTTCCAATACAGCTCCATGCTAATGTCCCTGGGAAAGCAGTGGAAGACAGCCCAAGTGCTTAGGTCCCTGCCACTCACGTCAGAGACCAAGATTGTGTTCTTGGTCCGTGGCTTTGGCCTGACCCAGACTTGACTATTGTGGCTATTTGGGGAGTGAACCAGCAGATGGAAGAACACTCTCTCTCTCTCCATCACTCTACCCTTCAAGTAAATAAAATCTTAAAAGAGAAAAGAAAGAAAACACTTGTAATTGGGGCTATGAAGGAAAAAAATTAAACTTGCATGTCACTCACATAGTACAGCTTGTCAAAACCAGCATCTTTCTGGAATACAAGGCCCTTTTCTTGCAGCAGTTGAATAGCATTCTTAAATATACTATGAATTGCCTTAGAAGTGGTATCCTTCTTACAATCCACCTGCAATGAAGAGTAGAAAGGGGGAAAAAAAAAGGAGAAACACATCCAACCTTGCAGTACTTAAGAAAATTCTCCAGACCAACCAGTCTGTGAATTTACCCACCAGGCTCTCAATGTGCTGAGTCAAGAAGCTCTGGGCATGCAGCCCACAGGCTGGTGTTTGACCAGGGCTGGGACACTGTTTGGACAGGATTTCACTTGTGCTAACTGTTCCATACCTCAGTTATGAGTTTACTTGCAATGATAATGATCAATGATAAGGAGTGGGAAATCAAAAAGCTACCCTCACTGTTGGATAGTCTTAGATTTACTTTTTACATGCAACACAAACATTATGACTGGGGCTATATACAATCTCTTCTGAGGACTTGTTTCCTCTGAAGGAACCCGGGGCTTCCAGCATGCAGTAAGCTCTGAGCAGTCTCTGTAGTATAAGGGAGGCCAACAGCAGTGCTGACACAAGTGGAGGTGGGTGGCAGGGCTGAGTAGGTCCCAGAGAAGCAACAGCTCTATGGCCACCACTGGGGTAACTTCCCTTCTCTACAGATGGGAGTACTGGGGAGGGCCTCCAGGTTATCCTGCCTCTTACTCAGAGGCCATTAGCTATGTCCTATGTGGTGACATACAATGTGTGTTTCTGGAGCCAGGGACTGGTCTTTGACCCTGATCATCTCCTCCCCGGTACACAGCAAGTGACCAGTGAAATCTCTGTGAACTGAATACTCCTGTATGTGGGGAGCCGGGTGCTGAAGCCGCTGCTAGCCCAGGGCTTGGAGGCGGAGTTGGTCTCGCCAGCAGGTAAACAGGAAGTCACAGGGATAGGCTAATGCCCTCACTGTGATTACTGGCCTATCACGTAGCGCCAAGTGGACCCACAGGGAGAAGTGACTGGTGGAGAACGATATAAAAGTAGTCAGTGAAAGCTAGGCGAACGAGGACAGACAGACAGACGGCGGAACGAGAAAGACCGGACGAGGGAGAAGAAGGACGGGCGGGAAGAAGGGTGGCGGAGAGAGAGCTGGAAAAGAGGGATACAGAGAGAAGCAGTAAAAGCAGGACGGAGAGATGGGGACAAGAACGGAGAAATGCAGCAGAAAGTACGGGAAGAAATATGGGAAGAAGTGTGGTAGAAAGAGGGCTGGAGAAGCGGGGAGGAAAGCTTAGACCAATGGGGACAGAAGCAGCAGAGATAAGGATTTAAATGCAGCCACTTTTGGCAGTGAAGAGTCCGGTTGCGGTTCCGGCTTTTCCCAGAACCTCAAGAGTGTGCCTCAGCATTTTAGTGTCGCTGCTGGGCAACGGCACCTGTAGGGAGGCTATGTCCATTATTGTTGTTTATACCCCATTGGAGATTTCCTGTTCTAGCTCCAAACAAAGGACAACAGCTGTCCTTCAAGATAGTTTTAATTTTTTAAAGGGTAGTGATTTTTTAAAAAGACTTAGTTATTTTTTATTGCAGTCAGATATACAGAGAGGAGGAAAGACAGAGGAAAATCCTCTGATGATTCACTCCCCAAGTGACTGCAACAGCTGGAGCTGAGCTGATCCAAAGCCAGGAGCCAGGAACTTCTGGGTCTCCCACGTGGGTGCAGCATTCCAAGGCTTTAGGCCATCCTTGACTACTTTCCCAGGTCACAAGCAGGGAGTTGAACGGGAAGCGGGGCCTCTGAGACCAGAACCAGTGCCCATATGGGATCCTGGCACATTCAAGGGAAGGACTTTAGCCACTAGGCCACCTGGCCCGATAGTTATAATTTGACAGGAAAAATTTGCACATTCGGACAAAACACCAATCAGAATCCAGCATCAAAGTCTTACCTATGGTGAAAGAGGCACACCCATAGGTGCTGGGAAACAGAACAGGGGCTCAGACTCATAGCTAACATTTCTTCCAGGGGACAAACAGAACAAAGGACCTTCTGGTGGTCTCAAGGGTTGACAATGGCATTCCTAGTGAAAACTTTTCTTTGCAGAAGTTCTTCTCCCAATCTTCGCTCAAGCATTTTATTAGTCTAATAGATCCTAGTGCCACCTCAAAGATGTGCTCTCCTGGGCTAAGGAGACCAGCAGTCTTAACACTCCAAATTAAATGAGGTTTATGTTTTTCCTTAACACAACAAGCTGGAGGCTCTGATCACCCAGAGATTATTAAGGTCTAAGAGAAGGCCAGAATTTGCAGGGTGTGGCAGTGTCCACTCTTGGAAGACAGAAGGGGCTGAGAAGCCTGGGAGATTGTAGGCAGAGCCCTCGGAGTGAGATCAGACAAGCACCCCACCCACAGTCTTCAGCATGCATTCTCAGTCCTGCAGCTGAAGGCACAGCTGCTCTCCCGCAAGGGAGGCATAACCAGCCCTAGAGTTCTCCCTAGACCTGAGCAGGGCCTTGATCACCATCGTTCTAGGGATGTTGGTTTTCTCCAGTCAACTAAACATAAGGATCCTAGGGTACGAGTTGACTGTAAGACAGATACATGTGGGAAATGAATTAGAGCTGATTTCAGACACTTCTCCCAGATCACCCAGACTAGGTTCCTGGGATTCAGGAAGAGAGGAGGCTGGGCCTGGGGGATGAGAGGCACAGCTTCAATTGTGAACAAGTAGTGCACAACGGTGGACTCTCTGTAAACACAATCACTGAAGGTTCCGCTGCACAAAGAGTGGCCTCTGCAGACCTTGGGGAACAGTGTCTGGGCCTGGTTACTTACAAAGCCCAGTCACAAGGGCCAACCTGCCATGGCCTCTTCTAGCCAGCAGCTTTTCCTGGTTTGGAATCTGGATCTTTCTTGTCTTTTTTGAAAGAGCAACAACAGACTCATCTGATTCAGGAAACTGAAATTGTTCAAGGACAAAATCAGACTGGCTCAGCAGGCTGGGCCCTACCAAGCCTCTGCCAGGTCAGGCCAGGAACTGGGTGGAGCTCTGAAATATATATATAGTCTCTACTCCTGAAAAAACTCAGCATTCATCCAGCTGTCAGCAAAAACAATGGCTGTACAAGATCTGCTTATCATGTTTCTGGATTTGCTAAGAAGAGCCACTACGGAAAAAGAAAGGAGGGAGACCATTTCAACCCATTCTCTAGCCTCTAAGCTCTTAAAAGCATCACAATGACTTGGTGAAGCTTTTATCTGCAGGACAACACAAAGTGCCACAGGATCTAGGGTGTCACCATCATTGTAAAGCATCTTTGGTTTCCCTGGGCTCTATTAAGTGGAATTCAACAACGGTCCCAACAGTGCAATGCAAGGGACTAATTCATAATTGATGGGAAAAATCCTTTCCAAAGACAAAATGAGTGCCAGAGCCACTCTTTTGAAGCTTAACAGGCTGTAGGCAGATAAGAGTTTGTGCTATAAGCATTTTCTACACTTGTCATGTTAAGACCTTTCCCCCCACACTGGAAATGCAGGAGCCCTAAATGCCCCCCATCACAGTCAGTCCAGAAGGGGGTTCCATAAGAAGAATACAGTCTTCCAAACATGCTGAGAACCCCTCAGGCCCCAGGGGGTTGGGTCAATGTGGTTTCAAGCCTTCACTAAATGATTAAATGGGAAAAGGTCAACCTTGCTGTCCATGGACAGCTGGGGAACCACACCTGCTTGTAGGTAATCTCAACAAATAATGAAGTGCTCGGTCATGACCCTCAGCACCTGGGTGTGTTCTGAAACCATATCCTTTGCCTCTCCAAATGACATCCTGGTCACCTGGTCAAGGAGGTACAATTAGGTGTGGGCCAAAACTGAGAGGCAGCAGTGGTGTCTGGGGTCAGGAAGGGAAGCTGTGTCTACTGAGCGAATGGCTGGCAAAGATGTAGTCACATCAGCAGTGTGGGAAGGGAGAGGCTGCTGAAGCCCTCTGTGGTACCCACCAGAGAGGTGGCTCTGAGTGGCAGACATGTGTGCCAGGGCAGTGACTGTGGCACACAGTCCTGTGAACACCTTGGTCTCCTGCAGGACTCCATAGCATACTTTAGTTGTTGTGAAAGGAGGCAGGGAATACAATGACTAACAGTCTCTGCACTCACAGGCTCTATCTAGAAGATATGCAAGACATTTAATAATGGTCTCCTCCCCCCACTTCTCTAGGGAGAGGGGAGTGAAGGGCAGGAAATTTAACTCCAGTGCTCCCCCACTCTGCCCCCTGCCACTTATTAGAAGCTTCGTTCTCTGTGGTTTCAGTTACCCAAGGCCTGAAAATATTAAATGGAAAATTCCAGACATAAATAATTCATATACTTTACACTGTATGCTGTGGATACATGATGAAATCCTTTGCTGTCCTACTTCATCCCTTCCAACATGTGAATCATCCCTTTGTCCACCACATCGAGGATGTGCACACTACCTGCCTGTCCAGTCAATCAGCAGCCATCTTTGTTGTATGAGGTTCACTGTTATCCTCTGTATGAGGTTCACCAGCACCCACTGGCAGACTTGGAATAGAACCTGCAGATGACAGTGTGGGGGGGCTGTACTGTGTACAACTACTGGCACCATTCCAGTTTTCAAAACCCTTCATGCCATCAATCTACAACCTGCCTTGAGCCAGCACTGTGATAGGCCTTGAGTAGCAAGCAAAGAAAAATAGGCCTTTGCTGTTTCGAACAGGCAGAGGTAGGTCAACAAATGGACTCCAGTGACATCAGGTAGGACAACAGCTTGATGACACAGAGGACCATCAGAACAGATGGTCAGGGAAGTAAGAAAGTGACATTTCAGCTGAGATGAGCTCACAGTGGGATGAGGAACACTAATTTGAAAAATAATCAGGAACCACATAAAGACAACAAACCTAAGAACTGTAATAAAAGTGAAAGACTAAAATCAGTCTCCACTCTTAATTCCAAGGAAATAAACAAACAAAGATAGTTTTCCCCAAGATAAATAAGTATTCTCTAAAATCTGTACTTATAATCTACACTGGATGTCACTCAGGGCTCACTTCAACTCCTAAAACGCACAAGTGAACTTACTCTGAAGAGAGCAAGCCAAAACTTTGGTCCAAGAACCATCCTTATAATCAAACAATCTTGGACAGATAATTATCTCCTTTCATTACTTCCCTCCACTGGGTTTCTGCTGATAGTCAATACCCCTTTCAGTGAGCAGCACCAAGCAGGTGTTAGCAACATTAAGCCACAACTGTTCTTCTTTCTACTCAAAGATCAGCATAATGAGATTAAAGTCAGGAGGGGAAAAGGCAGGTCCAGTCTCATTTCAAATTCTTTGCATCCAGTAAGATTCCCAGAGCAGAAATAGCAAGGGCTACAGCTCCCTGGGTCCACCCCTTGAGTCTTCATGTCACAGTCATGGTCACTCAAACCCTTCAGCTGTAGATTTGGGGTAGAAGAGCTGAACACTCCCCTGGGCATGCTGGACTCACTTGGTCAGGACAGGCGCTGTGAATTACAGGCTGATTGGCAAGGGACATCAAAGACTCCACTGCTTCCAACTCCTGCTGGTAAAAGCTTGGCACTCTGTTCTCCTCGAGAAATTCTTTGACTTTTTCACTCAGCAAACATGTGAGATGGGCAAGATCCAGGGTGCTTGGATTGCTGCTGGAGGAAGGTTGTAGAAAGCCATCATTTTTGCTCTTTCCTGGCATGCATAAGACAGAGACCCCCAAAAACTGCAACATAATGCAAGTCCTTCAAAAAGTTCATGGAAAATGAAGTTGAAAGGTAAGTTTTAGTGGGTGCCTGTTTGGTTTAGTGGTTAAGGCACCTGCATCCCTTATCAGATTGCTTGGGTTTGATTCCTGACTCTAGCTCCTGATTTCAGCTTCCTGCCAATGTACACCCTGGGAGGTGGCGGTAATAGTCCAAGTAGTTGGGTTTCTGCCACCCACGTGGCAGATGGGATTTGGGTTCTCAGCATCTGACTTTGGCCAGGCCTATCCCAGCCACTGTATACATTTGAGTGTAAATCAACCGATATAAGTACTCTACTCCTTCTCAGATAAGGACATTTAAAAAAAAGTTATTTTTCGTCCAAAAAACTTTTGAAACCATGCATTTTTCCCCATACTGTGCATTTTCTATAAACTTTTTGAAGACCACCTCATATACTGCTTTTTTTTATATGTATATATATAAAGGGTGAGTCACTCAGTGAACATCATAGGATATTTTAAAATGCGAGGAGGAAATTGGGAAACAAAAGATACGATTGATTAAGAAAAAGTTAAACTGCGGAACAGCATTCAAGAAAAAGCAAACAACAGCCCATCACATGTCCAGGTGAATCTTCCCCTTGGGCACACGCTGAGAAACAGGTCTAATAGGATGCACACTGGCCACTGGACAACTGCTGGGCAACAGCACCATGCTGGGAGTCAAAAAAATGAAGGACTCCACTTCCTATTTTATAAGTCTACACTTTTTCTTTTTTTTTAAACAGTATTTTTTAAAAGTCAATTATCTGAATATGGATCTAATTCACTGGCAAAAACATTTAGTCAATGTCATACAATTCATTTTGACCATTTTGATGTGAAGTTTGCTTTGCTCTCCTTTCAGATTCCATTTTGCAATAAACGTTTTAACAATAAAACAAAAGGGGGCTGGGAGGACCCAGGTATTCAACCTAGCAGTTAAGATGCTGCCTCACACACTGGAGCTCCTGAGACTGATTCCAGGTTCGGCTCCTGATTCTAGCGTGTTGCTGACACAGATCCCGGCAGGCAGCAGGTGACATCTTAGGTGCCTGGAATATTTCACCCACATGGAAGACCTGAATTGAGTTTCTGGCTCCAGTCTTTGGCCTGGCCCAGCCCTGGCCTTCTCCAGCATTTGGGCAGTGAACCAGCAAAAAGCAATACTCTTGCTTTGCCTTTGTCTCTCTATAGGAAAAGACAAGACATAAAAAACATCTCCTCTCACTCGTCTTCCCCATCCTCTTTCCAGGCCCTACTCCTGTTTTGTCATGTATGAACCAGCAAATATGCATACATCCTTATTACTTTTGGGTGGTTTTCTCCCTCTACAAAAAAGGAGTAAAATATCCCTGGTTGACTTGAAATACATGTTCCATTTTCTAAAAGCAGGCTTTTAGTAATGGTGTGGTATAGTGGTATATAATTGTGCTGCATTCTAGAGGAATTTCAGGTTTCCTGCCTTAGGAATCTGTTGAGCTTCCTGTATCTGTGAATTTATAGCTTTTATCAAACTTGGAAAAATTACAGCCATTACTTCCTCTAGTACTTTTTCTACTCCCCATTCACTCCTTCAGTGACTCCAGTTCCACAAACCGGTGCTATCTTCACTTTACAGACAAAGAAACAGGTTTACAGAGCCACACAGGACTTGCCCAGAACACCCCCACAGTGTAAACAGATGGTTCAGGATTTGTAGCCACCGACCCCACCATCTGGGCTGTAGCCTGTCCTGCTGCAGTCTCCCTTCTGATGAGGTAACTTACTTCTGGGTCTCTTCTTTCTCCAGGGATGGGCTGTGAAAAGGCTGGTCATAGACTCTCCTGTAGATATTGGGCAGTTCCTGCATCCTGCAGATCTGAATGCTCCACATTGGGTCGTCTATCTTATCTGACAAGACACCAGGAAAAAAATATCACGGGTATTACACTGAGGCCAGTTCTTTCCCACATCCAGATTGCCCCTAGGATAACTGTAAATGAGGTACTTGCTGGTCGATCTGCCTCCCTGCGGATGTACCCAGGAGTTCCATCATCCATGAAGACAGAGGGTAGCACCCATAGCATCACAGGTGTAGGATGGGCAGATGGGTACTTGGAGAGCTCACAATGTTGTAACTTCTCCTTAAGATTCCCATCTGAAAATCAGCCAGCAAGGTGCATAGGGAGGATGGGGCTGTATTTTTTTTTTTTTTTTTTTTTTTTTTTTTTTTTTTGCTGGCTTCATTTAAAGTTAATGGACTCGATAGTGCTCCTGAAGTTTCCATCACTCTAAAGAATATGGATACTGCCTAAGACTGAGATTTGGAATGTCAAGTCTCATGGAAACTGGAAATTAGCACGCTGTCCAAATCAACTTGCTCTATTTAGCAATTAACTTTCTTCAATTTTTTGAGAACTACCTTTCATCAAAATAAAACAAAGAAATAAGGTTTTCTGAAGAAAATACATTACACCACATAATTTTTCCTATTATCTTATTTGAACTTTTTACAAGTTTGACTTTGAGCTAAACAAGAGTTTATGGACACACACCCAGAACAACAACATAGCAGAAACATCCATGCTTACAATAGGTAGTGGCATGAATTTCTCGTTCTTCCCGGTATATGCGAACATTGCCTCTGATTTGTACAATGTCTCCAATTTCTATCTTGGTTTTCTGCTCAATGGTCTCTTGCAGCTTCTTAAACTGGGAGGTTAAGCTTAGCTCTTGTGCAGCACTTGGAGAAGCTTGAGCTGTCAGGGCCAAGAGGAAAGACAGAAACTATTCCACACTGCTGAGAGAGCCTCAGGGTCAAGACCCACACATTTATTTCCCTTTTGATTCTTTGCTCAACAACAGGAAATCCATGTAACCTCCTGAAATCCTCTGCTAAGTAAAAGGTAGAAGCTGTAATTATTTAGAAGTAGAGTTAAGAGAACAAAGTGTAGACTGAGGCCAAGTGGGCAAGTCCCAATGTGGATCCAAGTATTTCTTTCCTACCAATGCGGCACCAGTGCAGAGATTCCCAAGTCCTGAGTGGAATCCTTCAGAACATGTGGTGGTAGAAGGTCTAAACAATAACTCTTTTTTTTTTTTTAAAGATTTATTTTATTTTTATTACAAAGTCAGATATACTGAGAGGAGGAGAGACAGAGAGGAAGTGGAGCCGCCGGGATTAGAACCAGCGGCCATATGGGATCAAGGCGAGGACCTTAGCCACTAGGCCACGCTGCCAAGCCCCAACAATCACTCTTTGTAGTTTCCTCGCAGCGAGGCTAGAACCACCTCATATCTTGGCTAGACTCTCATGGCTGGGAAGGACCTAGGCTAATCTCTCTTTTTCACACACACACACCCCTCTCACACTATCTACAGCTGTAAACTAATATGACTACATGGTGAAAAGAACTCATGCACATTTCATTCTAAATAACTTCCATCACTCAATTTCATTTCCAAATTGTGTAAGTTAAATAGCCATGATGGCAGGTGTGTGGCACAGCAGCTGAGGCACTGCCTGGGATGCCCCCAACACATGTGAGGGTGCATTAGTTCTGCTTCCAATGCAGCAGCTGATCAACGTGTACCCGAGAGGGCAACAGAAGATAGCTCATGGATCCCTGCTATGCACAGGGGAGATTAGGAGTGACTGCCCAGCTCCTGGCTTTGAACTAGCACAGCCCGGGCTGTTCTGGACATTTGGAGAATGAACCAACAACTGGAAGATCTCTTCTCATCTGTGTCTCCCCACCTTTCAAACAAAGTAAGAATAAATAAAGAAGAAAAGAAAAAAATAGAATAGTCATGGAAGTTTGATGCAACAGGTACTGTGGACTGCAGAGGGCACTGGCATGGTAAATCCTTATTGTCCAGTCACCCCTATTTATTTTGAGCTACCTGTTACAGATGAGAAAATCAAGTCACAGAGAGGTCAAACAAAGCTACTGCCTGAGGCCAGGTCATGTGACTACAGAGCCTTCCTATCTTACCTTCTGTTCTCTGTAGCCTGCTCCAACAGGAGACCTGTGCCCTCCACTGTTTCAGTTGTAGCTGGAACATGGAACACATTCTTATTCCAAATACACATACATACTCACAGAATCTGTATAGCTCAGCACCAGGGACAGGACATTCTGTCCTGTTATTACGCCACTGCTTGCTTAGCAAGTCTCACAATAAATCTTACCCTCCCCTTTTTTTGTTTCATTTTGTTTTTTTTATCACCAGTACCACATGAGGCACTATACTGTGGAGGTCAGAATTTGGCTACTGAAGTCACAAGCATGGCATGAATCTCAGTTTACCTTCTACTGGTGGGGTGATCTTGGACAGACTACTGAACTTCCCTGCTGTGCCTCAGTTTCCACTCTTTTTTTAAAAAAAGACTTCTTTACTTGAGAGTTAACACACACAGAGAGATACAGAGAGAAAGAGATCTTTCATCTGCTGGATCATTCCCCAAATGGCTGCTGCAACAGTCAGGGCTGGACCAGGTTGAACCCAGGAGCCAGGAGTTTCATCCAGGTCTCCCACATGGCACTTAGGCCGTCCTCTGCTGCTTTCCCAGGTACAACAGTAGGGAGCTGGATTAGAAATGGAACAGCCAGGACTTCCAGTGGCATTCACAAATGATACCTGCACAGCAGATAGCAGCCTAATACTCAGTGCCACAGCCACAGCCCCTCCTTTCTACCCTTAAACTTACATTTCCTTGGTTATGAAATGGATATAACAGAGTTACATGTGGTGCAATGTAACCCTGACATAAATTTAGCACAAACACCAAACACAGAAAACACTCAGGGTACATAGTTCTTGATGATGATGAACGATTAAGTTCTCTGGGCAAACTTATTGTGCTATCTTTGTTTTTCATTAAGTATCATTGGACACAGGACCAAATTGCCACCCATTCATATTAACCCTGAATGTAAATGGAATACACTCATTAATCAAACATCACAGATAAGTAGACTGGATTTAAAAACAAAACCCATCTATTTGTTGCCTACAGGAGATATAGCTCACCAACACAGATCAACGGAAACTATCTCATGGATTTTTTTTTTTTTTAGTTGCAGTTCTTCAAAACACTTTCTTTCTCATTAAATTCTTCACTGACCCATAGATCATACAGCAGCATCATTTTCTTCAAGAAGACTCTTGATTTTTTTTTTCATTTCTTCAACGACACATTAATAATTCAGTTGTATGTTATTTAACTTCATGGTGCTTTTAATTTTTTCTTTTCTTCCTATTGTTGATTTTGTTTTGTGGCTTTTCATTTAAGGGGATGTACAGTAATTGTATAATGGAGACTATCATATCCAGCAGCATGTTATTTAATTTCATGGCATTGTAAATTTCTATTTTTCTTCCTGTTGCTGATTCTGTATTGTGACTTTCATTTAAGGGAATGTACAGTAACTTTATAATGGAGATTATCATATCCAGATGTGAGGATATAATGCAGTATGCATCTTTACTTTCAGATCAAAGACAGACTCACAATGAAACTGTTAACTATATATTGACAATAGGATGCTGAACTCTCTGCCATTGTCCATGCTCACAATGATGGACATATGATTGTCTATGTAGAACTGTACTATAGTAATAACATAGGGGAACTCAGTGGAGGGGAGAACGGACTTGGAGAGGGGGTAAGGGAAATCCCAGGGCCTATGGAACTATCACAAAATAATAAAAATCATCATCATCATCAAAATGCTGTTACCAAAAAAAAAAGTATTATTGGACAAAAAGCTATGGGTCTGGAACGGGAGTCTAGTGGCTAAAGTCATCGCCATGTATGTTCTGGGATCCCATATAGGAGAGACCCAGAAGAAGCTCCAGGATCTGGATTCAGATCAACTCAGTTCCAGCCACTGCAGCCACTTGGGGAGAGAATCAACCAACATGAAGATCTTCCTCTCTGTCTTTCCTTCTCTTTGTAAATCTGACTTTCCAATAAAAATAAATAAATCTTTTTTAAAAAGTAAACATGGGTTTAAGTATGGTTCATTACATACTAGCAGAATGTCTGCCCATAAAAAAAAATCAAACCACCCTGTTTTCGCATGATGGCATAAGCAATGCAGATGGCGGTCCTAATGCACAGTGCCATTGGGATCTGCTGGGATAGCCTCACACCTCTTACACAGGCTGTAGTTAATGGGATTTTTGGATTTCTTAACACATACATGATGATTACACAAACTTTGCTTTTAAACTGCAAGAAATATAATACATTTTTGATAAGGTGATCTGATTTTTACATTTCTTTATGGATAAATTCTCCATCCATTTCACCCTGTGTTTCTTTAAAATTTCAGACAGGGTAGCTTTCCATGCCTACTGCATATACTCTCCTCATTTTACTGCTTTCTTTTTTTAACTCTGATTTCCTTGTATTGCATAAAAGCTTGAAAAAAGCTGTTTTCTGGGCCTGGCATGGTGGCCTACCGGCTAAAGTCCTCACTTTGAACGTGCTGGGATCCCATATGGGCACCAGTTCTAATGCCAGCAGCTCTACTTCCCATCCAGCTCCCCTGCTTGTGGCCTGGGAAAACAGTCAAGGACAGCCCAAAGCCTTGGGACCCTGCACTCGTGTGGGAGACCTGGAGGAAGTTCCTTGCTCCTGGCTTCGGATGGGCGCAGCACTGGCTGTTGCGGCTCACTTGGGGAGTGAATCATCGGACAGAAGATCTTCTTCTCTGTCTCTCCTCCTCTCTGTATATCTGACTTTGTAATAAAAATAAAATAAATCTTTAAAAAAATAAGTTGCTTTCTGAGTATAACTCTTTGTCACTGGTGATAGCTGTTAAGGGCCTAGTAGCTAGTTAGGGAATGATGACAGTGAAATGTATTTGTAAGATAAACACACAACTCTATCTTCTGTGGGTTATTTTATGTAACCTGCAAGACAGGAACCACAATCAACTCTTTTTTTAAAATGCTACCATACATTTGAAACAATAGCATTCACTAAGTGCTGTATTCTTCCCTACAGTTATTTAAAATAGTTTTCCACAATAGAATGAATCTCTTTTGGACCACTGATCTTTTTAAAAACATTTTTATTTTTTATTTGTGTGTATGTGAAAGGTAGAGAGAGAGAGATGCAGAGATCTTCCATCTGCTGATTTATTCTCCAAATGAATCTCTCACAACAGCTGGGGCTAGGCCAGGCCAAAGCCACCAGCCTAGAAGCCAGTCCAGGTCTCATAAGCAGGTGGCTGGGATGCAAGCACTTGAGCCACTGCTTGCTGCTTCCCAGGGTGTGCATCAGCCAGGAGGTAGAATCAGAAGCAGAGCTGGGACCCAGGTTACTCTGATACGGTGCCTGAGCATCTCACATAGCATCTTCATCATGCACCAGACAACTGCCCATTGGTTCTGCACTGTGCAGAGGCATTATAATTTCTACCAGCATATCTGCTGTATGTAGGGAGATGAGCATACAGAGAGCCTAAGCTTGAGGTAACAAGTATCTAGGAAACTAAACACAGTAGATAAAAATGCTGCTCAAATCATTGGTACCTTCTTCAGAAAATTCCCAACCTTTCTATAAGGTTGTCTTACCTTTGTCTCCATCCCTATGTATTCTTTCACTTAGGCTGAGTTTTAAAGTTATTTGTTAATTTCATTGCCATTACGCAGACATTGCAGGTGCTAAGAAATTTTTCCTATAGCTCCTTAGAAGTGACCAGATGAAGGTTAGTCAGAGTAAAAGAGGCCCAGCTTTCATGTAAAGGGTGAACCAAACTGTTCAAGTTCAAGCTGTTTGATTTAATGAACATAATGAGATGGCTGGAGCCAGAAAGAACTTCATTTTAAGTAGTCTATTCCACCACGACCACTAATCATTGTTAAAATTCTAATATTAAGAGTCAAGCTTTCAAACTCTGCTCATAAATAAAGCCCGAATGGTACATTCAGTGTGACACTGTTAATATCATATCCTTATACTCCGAATGGAACATGACTTTGACTCACGCCAAATTTTGTTTAAAAAAAAATTAGTCTTCATTGGCCGCTTTCCAATGGAAAGCTTTTAAATCGAGGGTAATTAAGTTAAAGGGAGCAAATGGGCTAGTTGGGACCAATTTAAAAACATCTCTTCATATATAACACGGAAGGAGAGGCATGTTTAGGGTTCCTTCTGTACACAGATATTCTCTGTGTATTCGCAGAGGCACTTTCAAATTCAGGCTGCCCACTGGGATTGTTCTTCTATTAATCTACTTACTGATGTTTTTAAGCTCACTGTCAGTATTAATAATTCTTTTCACTGAACTTAAAAATTTATGGAATTATGTAATAATTCTGATGATGTGATTTCTTACAGAGCTAGTTTTGGGAAATTAAAATAATGCCTGGGCCTGGTGTGGTAGCCTAGAGACTAAAGTCCTTCCATGCACCAGGATCCTATGTGGGCACCAGTCCCTGTCCTGGCTACTCTACTTCCCATCCAGCTCCCTGCTGTGGCCTGGGAAAGGAGAGGATGTCCCAAGGTCTTTGGACCCTACACCCAGGTGGGAGACCCGGAAAAAGCTCTTGACTCCTGGCTTTGGATCGACTCAGCTCTGGCCATTGAAATCACGTGGGAAGAGAACCAGCGGATGTCAGATCTTTCTGTTTCTCCTTCTCTCTGTAAATCTGACTTTCAAATAAAAATAATAAATCCTTAGAAAAAAGAAAAATGACACAGAGGTCTGAGAACCACAGCCCATGGGTCAAATCCAGCCAAAATAAACTCGCACAGTTGAACCAGATCTACTGAGGTAGATCATAACCAACACAGGAATCTGCAACTGATTTTAATTCTGATAGAGCATGAATTTTTTCCCCAAAGATATATTTATTTAAAACACACAGAGAAAGAGACAGAAAGAGACACAGAAAGAGAGAGAGAGAGAGAGAGAAAGAGATTTTCCATCAGCTGGTTCACTTCCCAAATGGCTGCAATGGCCGGAGGCTGGGCAGGCCAAAGCCAGAAGGCTGGAACTCTAATTTGGTCTCCCATGTGGGTAACAGGGGACACACCACTTGGGCCATCTTTCACTGCTTTCCCATGCACATTAGCAGAGAGTTGGACTGGAAGCGGAGCAGAAGGAATTTGAACCTACATCCATAAAGGAGGCTAGTAATGTACAACACACTGTGCCACAATGCCAGCCCTCATGAAAGTATTTTTTTAATTTGAACTTTAGAATAATTCCATAGGGTCTGGGATTTCCCTACCCCTCCCTAAATTCTCAGCTCCCCTCCCCCCAAATGATTTATGAAAGTGTTTTTGTCCCCTGCTGGGGGCCTACACTGTGGCATGGTAAGTAAAGCCACTGTCTGCAACACGAGCATTCCACTTTAAGACTCAGCTGTTTCACATTCAATGCAACTCCTTCCTAAAAGCAGAAGATGCTCCAAATACCTGTGGCCCTGTCACCCAAATGAGAGACCTAGTTGAAGATTCTGGCACCTGATTTGAGCATAGCTTAGCCCTAAATGCTGCTGTCACTCTGGGAGTAAATCAGCAAATGGAAGATCTCTTTTTCTTCCTTTCTGTAACCCTATGTTTCAAAAACACAAAAATCAAAACAAACACTAACCAAAATACCACTCACACAATAAAAACTGAATCCCCAGGGCAATGGTGTTGAGAGATGGGACCCAATGGGAGGTACGTGGATGAACATCACTAGGCAAAGTGCTTAAAGAATGGGCTGTAGCCTCACTGTCCCAGGGAGGAAGAGTATGGACATGTAGCATTCAAGGTGTCAACCTAAAAGTGGAGAACAGTCCTCACCAGTAACCATACCTGCTGGTACCTGGATCTGGGACTTCCTAGAATCCATAACTATGAACAATTTCTGTTCTGTATCAGTTATCCAGTCTTAAGTACTCTTGATAACAGCACAACACAAATACCCTACACATCTCTGAAAACCATGATCACTGATTCTTTATAGGTTTAGTTCTCTATTGTCAGTGAGATATCTGCTAAAAAAAACCTGTTGTCTCTCTGGAATTTATCTACAAAGCTTCCTAAGCAACACACTGCCATGATCTAGATGTTCCCAAATAGGGACTGGGAATGAGTAACTAGTGACATGAAACTGATGGTCAAATTCTAAACTCCATTTGAAAAAATACTCAACAATTATTCAGATACATTCAGCTAACTCCAAATCTTGTTTCAGTTATAGTCAATGTGCTGGATACACAACTGGAAGGTTCTTTTACAGTTTATATTACTTAATGGCTAACTTCCAAAGGAATCCTCTTACCTCCTTTTCATTTATAGAATCACTGGTATTTGCTTGAAAATATTACAGTTTAGAAAATGAAGTCAGTGGTAACCATGTGGGAGGAGTAGCCTTCAAAAACTTTCTTTGGGTCACAAGTTCAAATATGATTGGTTATTAGACTAAACCATGCAACTTAGGTAATCAGTGTCATGGTAAAAACAAAGTTCACCAAGAGGCAACAACAAGCAAAGCAACAGGCTCCCTTGAAATGGCTCTCAGATGGCAAAGTTCTTGGTACACCACCTTATACCAATCAATGCAATTTACCTGTAAATAAACGTGAAAACTGGGCCCCTGAGGCCAATCTGATAAGCATCCTGGAGTAAAACCCATTGGTTAGGGAGGAAGTGAAGAACACAACACACAGATACCTGGTGCGGACTCGGTACTACGCGACTTTTTCCAGCAAATACAGTTGATAACGCCAGTGCTATCATCCACTGTAAAAAAAGTGCAGAAGGGGAGAAGGCAGATTTGAACATGGATGGTAAATTTACTTGTCATCACTGCCACAGGCAAATTGAAAGATGAATTTTTCTGCAGTTTATATAAATTTTTCTATGTAGTTTCTTTATCAAACTCTTTTCTTTAGAAACAATCTCTCCCCACATACCAACATGAACTGCTTGCCAGCACGTGTCAGTATGATTACATAAACCCAGTGGTGTGTATTCAGTGTTCACCTAACCGACCTCAACAATGACTCCTGACTATGGTTCTCTGCTAAAAATGGTGTCCCTGACTTGACAGAGGAGCTTGGGAAACTTCTTTGTCAGGTATGGAAATCCCAAAACCTATGGAAATGTATAAAACAATTTTTAAAAAAATACATGTTATAAACTGGTAGATATAATACACACTCAATTTTTTAACTCACTAATATATAAAGAACTTATACAAATTAATAAAAAGTAAGAGCCAGTTTCTGTCCCAGCTGCTCCACTTCTCTTCCAGCTCCATGCTTGTAGCCTGGGAAAGCAGTGAAGCACAGCCCAAACCCCTGGGACCCTGCACCTGTGTGGGAGACCCAGAAGAAGTTCCTGGCTCTTGGCCTCAGATCAGCTCAGTTCTAGCCGTTGCAGCCCCTTGGGGAGTGAACCAGCGGGAGGAACATCTTTCTCTTTGTCTCTCCTTCTCTCTGTAAATCTGACTTTCCAATAAATCTTAAAAAAAAAAAAAAGACATTGCTAGGTATTTCACTGCTCTGCCAGTTAACAAGCTTCATTCAACACACTCAGTGCCAAACATTAGCTTCCCACGATTTTAGGCCTGAGCTCAAGTTGCTGCCAGGTGCTCTGCAGACCCTGGACAAGGCAATCAAATCCTGGTTTCCCTCTCCTGTCAGACTTTGAGGTCCAGCTGCTGGAATGCCCTGGAAGACAAACATGCTTCCTGGCTGGGCAGTACCATCTGTGCTGCCGCCTTCTCTCAGCTGTGGGACAAGTCAGAGTGGGCAGGAAGCACCCCCCAATTCAGTCCTGCAGAGAGTCAGGAGCAGCAGGACTCAGGGGAGTAGGACTCAGGAGAGCAGGGAGAGGCCACCTGGCAGAGGGCCTAGGTGGACAACAGGGAGGGCAGTGGTTCTCTGCTTAAACAGATCATACAGGATAAAGTCATAAAAACACTTCTCCTCTCAATTACTCCAACATTCACACACTGTTCATTTCCCACAAACCCACAGATGTGTCACGCCTTCCTGACACCCACTCGGCAGGAAATTCTTGGGGTAGAGTCTAACACATGGCCTTAGTCTTCTTAAAATGGAAGGAGTGGTGAAGTGAAGCCCCTTTGGGTCACAGGGCTAGCATCTGGTCTGGGCCCAAGGTCAGGACTAAAGTGCTCAAACAGTCCAGGTTATTTGAGCTAAAAACAGGAAACAAAAAACCAGATGCAGCTGACTTGGTAAGTGGGCTAAAGGACTGGTTAAGCAAGGCGATGGGGAAAAGGAGGGCAGACAGAAAAATCAAATTCAGCTACATGAGGGACAGGCTGCTCGCCTTCGGATCCAGCATTCCTGCTAATGCTTCCTGGACAGAAGTGGATAATGGCTCAAGTGCTTGGGTCCTACCCCTCACATGGAAGACCCAGACTGAGTTCGGGCTTCAGTCTTTGGGCTGGCCAAGCTCTGACTGCTGTGGAAACTTAGGGAGTGACCCACAGAAGGAAGTTCTCTCTCTATCAAAGAAATAAATAAATAATCTTAAACAAAACAAAAACCACAAGTTACACAAAACTACAGAGCACTCTACAGCCAGTGAATAGGAAATGGGACTTATAATCCTGCATCAGTGGAAACTTGTCCAAGTTACTGGAACAGTTCTCTGATGTACAAAGAGGAAAAAACATCTGTTCTTGACATTTCAAAATATTAAGGGGATAATAACATAAAATTAGAATGTAAAGTGCTCTAAATGTTCCAAGAAACTACAATTTCATCACTGGTGTTTGCAGAGGAAGTAACTACACACAGTACACTTGCCACAGCTTGGTTCACTGTAGAAACTTGGCAAATGTTTGCTGAATTGTCTTGAAAACAAAAGGACCTGTAACTTTGATCAAATCAACACAAGGGATTCACTCTGTTTGGTCTGACAACGCAATTTACTCCAAACTTTTCAGGAGTACGCATTGGAGTGCAGTGCTTAACTACCTTCACATACCATCCAGCTTACAAGGAGCTCTCACGGAAACTGAGTTTTGTCACTTTTCATTTGAATGGAATGACTTACATTCCCATATTATACTGTCAATTTGATTCTGGGTTACTATGTTTCTGACCACTATCCCTGTTACTGTATCTTGGCAGGCAGCTACTCACATGGGGCACCCAGAGTTCTGGGCTCCTCCCTTTGGTCTGGTATGGTCCTGGCTATTGTGAGCACTGGGGAATGAACCAACAGGTGAAAATCTATTTCTATTGTTCTGCTTTTTAGGTAGGTGGAAATTAAAAAAGACATTAAAAAAATAAAAAGTTCTAAAAAATATGCTAGGAAAATCAGAAGGCATGTCTTCTGTTAAGAAGACAATCATCTTCCAGAAATTGAATACATATTGAGGAAATACCATGATCTGAATATCTAAGTTAAAAATCATGCCTGAGCCACCGATGAAAGGTGCCTGGTCGCAAAGTTCAACTGCCTTCTCTATTTCTTGAAGTACAACAGAGTATAAATCCAATGTAAGTCACAAAAAGTGACAATGTCAAGTATAGCCAAAGTTTGAAATCCATTGTTGAAACTTCCCATAAAGTTTCTAGCTTGGCCTCTTAACCTCAGAAAGTCTTGGAGTTACACAAGGCCATGTATTAACATGCTTAAATCAAACTCCACAAGTAAATCAAAACCTGTTACATTAATATCCTAGCAATTCTCTGGTGAGCAAAACACAGAAACCCTTCAACTAGCTTTCATCATAATGAGGGAGGAACATCTTCTGATATTTACCCTGCACAGGTTTCTGTCTTCTTACAGTCCACTTCAACATTAATCTGGCCTCTTTTCAAAGATATCACCCTAAACAAATAGTGCTACCCTGTGCTATTTTTAGCTGTGCCCTCGGGTATCAACTGCCTGACACGCTAATCAGCCAGCCTAGATGTCGGCTCTTATCTTTCACCTTCTGACTCCCCAGTACCTGTCGCTTCATGTTCCAACCCCATGCCCAACTCCACACCCAGGCCCATGTGCAACTCCGTGTGGGGCTCCCACAGGGGCAAAGTGCACAGGCCCTGTGCAGACCCTCAACTACTCTGAAAGGGAGAGGCTGCTTAAAATTCAACCTTCAGCTGAGTGGGGACCTTCAGCATACATTCAAACTCAGACACAACTGTTCTTACCTCCATAACTGTAGAAGCTATCTTTTTCTCTCTTTTCAATGACAGTTCCCAAGATATCTACTTGTTTTATTGGATGTCCATTGTAGAAAAAAACACCTAAAATTTAAAACAAGACAGCAAAGTCACTCATATTATATATAGTCATATTTTCTGCTTCATTAAATGTTAACTGTTTATATGTGGTGGGTAAAGGTAAAAAATAAGTGGTCTGTTTTTTGCTTAGATTCCTGCACCAAGAAATCTACATGGCTTTCTCACAAGGGTCATAATTAGAAAGCTCAGCTGGGGCTAGCATTGTGGTCTAACAAGTAAAGCCGCCACCTACAATGCTGGCATCCCACATGGACGCTGGTTTGTGTCCCAGCTGCTCATTTCCAGTCCAACTCCCTGTTAGTGCCCTGGGCAAAGCAGTGAAGGATGGCCAGAGGGAGACTTGGAAGAAACTCCTGGCTTTTGCAACTCCAGGTTGTGGCAGCCATCTGGGGAACGAACCAAGAGATGGAAGACCTCTTTTCCTTCCCATCTTTACAACTCTTTCAACTTAAAAAAAAAAAAATCTTAAAAAACAAAGTTTTGTCGTAAAAAAGTTTGCAAGGGGTCAACTGGCATCCCCTATCAGACAGAGTACCAGTTTGAGTTCCAGCTCCTCTGCTTCTGTTCCAGCTCCCTGCTATTAACATGTCTGGGAAGACAGTGGGAGATGATCCAGATCCCAATGGAGTTCCCAGCTCCTGGTTCAGCCTAACCCAATTCTGACTGCTATGACCACACAAAGTAGCGAGGACTTTAGCCACTAAGCTACTGCGCCAGGTCCACATTTTTTTCTTAAAAGCAGGACATACTTAGGTTACAAAATACTCTCCAAGGTCAAGAGATCGCAACTCAAAATCTTCTCTTTCAAAACTGTTGGGGGGTACTTAGAAAAATAATTAAAAACAGAATGTATGTTTATTGTGAGGCACAAAAAACCCCATTTGAAATCCATGCAGTTTTTCATCATGCACATTTTCCAACTTTTTGAAAACCTCTCATGTACTAAAAACCTGGACTATAACTGCTGGCAGGCAAGTTCTTGCCAGCTCAGAAACCAGAGAGAGAAAATCACCTGACACTTACACACTTTTCCCTAACCTGGGGACAGGACAGAGGTAGAGGGACTCCTGAGGGTGGCCAGTCCCTCACCCCACACAGTGGTCTCAGGGATACCTGGCTTTTCCCCCACAAAGGCTATACATTTTACTTTTTGTTTTCAGTTTTTATTTTTCATGATACAATTCCACAGGCTCAGGGACTTCCCCTTCCTCCCTCCCCAAACTCCTCCTCTCCCTCATTAACTTCCCCTATATTATTACAATAGTGTAGATCCTTCAAACAGAGTCACAAGTCCATCACGCTGCTACTTAAGTGTATCATGACACTGTAGGTATAGACAATGGTAGAACGTCCAGCATCCTATTGTCAAGATATATTTAACAGTTTCACCAGGAGTCCATCTCACATTTTACTTTCCAAAACAGGTGATGAACTGTTAAATGATGTCTTTTCTACATAAACACATGATTCACAAGCGAAGAATGTTTATGTCAGGTACCTAGCCACTCTCCATTGCTGGACTCTGCTCTCCTATCCCAAGCCTAGTCTCAACTTTGTTTTCTATCGCTCCAGAGGCCTGTGGCCTGAACCCTCACACCTCTCAGGACCCCAGAGTGGCTTCTGTTGATGGTTCTCCTTTCCTCCAACAGACAGAGGGTCTGGGAATGAATCACTCTTACTCCACCAGTGAGGTTATCAGGAGCCATGCAACCAGCAGGAATGAAAGGTGGCAACTTTAGTCAAAAGCAGGACCTTTTCCCCTGGGACAGCAATGTATCCAAAGACTTGGAGGATGGGAAACTGTCTCCAGAGCCATCATGATGGCCCCAAGCAGAACATCCCAACATCACAGTCCAGAAGCCTGGGTCAGTGTCACCCCTAAAGGTCAGGACAAACATGAATTTTTTTTCCCAAAATATTCTCAATCCAAATTCAAGTGAATCTGCAAATGAAGAACTTATAGATAAGGACAGCCAACTGGTCATTGTTCCTATCTCACTGTGTCCATCAGAATAAGTACTGTACATTTTAAATCACAGACTCAGCATCATTTGCTCATCCTTAATGTTCGATATGATAGAGATGTTTAAAATAAAGACTTTCAATATGTTATAGGATGTCATTCTTACAAATTCAATTTTTACTAATGAAAAACAAAACAAACAAAAAATCAAATCTACACCACTACTTTGGAACCAGCCTTGTGGTGTAGCTTGTAAAGCCACTGCCTGAGACAATGGCATCCCATAAGTGCACTGGCTGGAGTCTCAGTTCCTCCGACTGAGCTCTCTGTTAATGGTCTGGAGAAGCAGCAGAAGATGGCACAAGTGCTTATGCCCCTGCCATCCAGATGGAAGACCTGGAAGAAGTTCCTGACTCTTGGCTCTGGCCTGGACATGGCAGCCATCTAGGCAGTGATGGAAGACCTGCAGATGGAAGACCTATCTTTCTCTCTCTCTGTAACTCTTCCACATGATCACATAAATAGATAAATCATAAAAACAAACAAAAATAACCCACCACTAGTATAATAAATCTTCACGTGGGACGTGGGAGAAAAAAAAATAAATCTTCACGATATTTTTATTAGTTTAACTACAAATTAAGTCAGAGCAGTTGAATTCTGACAGTACCTACCCAGATATCTCAAATCTAACATAACAGGTATGGTATCCCATAAGACGACCCTCACTACAGACCCCAGCCTCCTGACCACTTGTACTTCTGGCCAATTTTAGGGGCTCCCACAACACCCTCAGGCCTGATAATTTTCTAGACCCACACACAGAAGTTAGGAAGATGGCACACTTATTATTTGATAATAAAATGCATGAATTAGGACCAGCTAAGTGATTAGACAGCACACAGCAAGGCGTAGAGGGGTCCAAATAGGCAGCTTCCACATCCTCAGGACATATTTGTGTCTGATGACCAATAGAGGAGCTCCTCCAAGCCTCAGCACCCAGAGTTTTATTGGGGTTTCATAATGAAGGCATGATTAATTAAATCACTAGCCATATGACTGTGCTCCATCTGATGCCCTCCCAAGGGACTGGGCTGACAGGACCTGGCTCAAAACCCCAACCCTCTAATCATAAACTTGGTCTCTTGAGTACAAACAACTCCTATTCTGAAACTCTCGAGGGCCCAGCATAAGACACCCGATTAATACAAACTCAGGTGCAGCCCAAAAGGCCACCTAGACATCCCAAAGATGTGGAGGTTATCTCCTGAGACCCAAGATGAAGGGTGCCTAGTCTTTATTATATAACATTTTTCACTCAAGTTTGGTCGGGTTTTAGTATTAAGTTTTGTTATTTTTTCAACCTTTTTTATTCTGATGAACAATTTTTGTAACTTAAACATTTATAAATTTTACATGATCAAACGTTCTCTTTGGGGACCGGCATGATGGCTCAATTGGCACTTCCACCTCCAAGTGCCAGCACCCCATATGGGTGCCAATTCATGGCCCAGCTGCTCCACTTCCCATCCACTTTTCCTGCCTGTGGGACAGCAGTAGAAGACAGCCCAAAGCCTGGGATCCTGCACCTAAACAGGAGACCTGGAAGAACTTCCTGGCTCCTGGCTTTGGATGGACTCAGCTCCAGCCGTTGTGGTCATTTGCAAAGTGAACCAGGAGCAGAAGATCTTTCTCTGTCCCTCCTCTTTGTAAATCTGCCTTTCCAATGAAAATATAAATAAATCTTTTTAAAAAAGTTTTTTCTTCATGCTAAACCAAATCCAACAACAAACCATAAAGCTAGACAACAACCATTTCCTACCTCTCTGAATCCTCACAGCCAAGATTGCCCTATAAAATTATGGTTGGTGTCTGCCTGAGTCACGAGGCTTCATTTTAAAAGATACATCTGAAGCATTCTCATCAGTGACAAAGCAAAGATCACCAGCTTTCATTGGTTTGTTTTTCATCCATCATAAAACCCTTCGCCCACAGGAAGCCCAAAGCCTCTGCCATGTCCCTAAATGCTTGCTTGCACATCCACAGATTTTTAAGCAAAGCTGGCATTTGGTGTGAATTAATGTCTTCCTGAGGAGATGAGCTGTGAAGAATTCCAGATTGTTCTGGAAAACAGAAAGGATGAAATTGGCTGCCTTCCAAGGGGAGAAAAATCAGACCATTTTCAACAATAATTAGGAAATAAAGGTGTGGTGAAAAAATCTGTACAAAAGGCTTCAGTGTAAGGTCATCCAAACACATCTGTGCACATAACAGGAAACACACCAAGGCTCATCTCACGAAAACTCTGCACCCTGGAGATTCTCAGCAGCTTCTCTCCCATGCTGCTCTCCAGAAGGTCCTGGACTAGAAGGCTTCACTTAACAAGACGACATGTTTAAAGAATGTCTCACACAGCACAGCAAACCTGGACATGATTCACCATGACAAGGCCAATTATTCAAATCTAGCCCAAACTATATTTGTTGTAATTTGGGGTATTATGAGCCATTTTTGGTTTTTTGGATTTTTTGTTTGTTTTTTTAACTTCACATGAATGCTTTGTGGTTTCAATTACTTCTTCCTCCCACCCAGCCCTAAGAGGCAGGAAGAGGGTGCTTTTAGGCCCTGGTTCCCTTGCTTATATGCTCTCATGACAGGTGAAGCCAGAGGCTGGGAAGTTAACCCAGTTCTGCATGGATGGCAGGTACTCTAATTACTTGAATCACCACAGATGCCTCCCAGGGTCAGGATGAGTAACAAGCTAGAAGCAGGGGCTAGTGTTGTGGTGTGGCGGGTGGGGCTGCCACCTACAGTACCAGCATTCCATACAGGTTGGAGTCTCAACTGCTTCACTTCCAATCCAGCTTCCTGCTAATGCACATGGGAAAGCAGAAGATGGTCCAAGTGCTTGGGTCCTTGTACCCACAAGGGAGACCCAGAGGAAGCTCCTGGCTTCCAGTTAGCCTAGTCCTGGCTGCTACCGTCATTTGGGGAGTGAACTAGCAGATGGAGGATCTCTCTTTCTATCATACCCTCTCCCTGTAGCTCTGCCTTTCAAATGAATAAAATAAGATTTTTTTTAAAAAAAAGGGAAGAAACTGTAATCAGAGCTGAAGCTCTATAAAGAACCCAAGTACTGGAGCATAAGACTTGGTAATAACAGCTGGTCTAAATGGCAATCCTAACTGCTATTTCTTGAAGGTTCACTCCACACTACCCACCGCAATGACAAGGTGCTGCAATTACAAAGGTGAATAAGACATAATATCCTTCCCCCCAGAGAGTTGTTATTATTCTCACAACAAAACCACAGCGCCCCTCACCCCCCACCTCCACCAATCAGGCTGGGTTAACCTCCATGTTAGTAAAGAAACCTAAGCTTTGCAGAAGGTGAGTCACTTGCCCAGGTCAAATAAGGGACACAGTTAGGCCTACCAGTGCCAGGCCTCTTAACCCAAGGGGCAGGCCCAAAGATAAAAGGAGCAGTTGTAAATTCCAAAGACCCACATACATGTGAAAATGTTCCTCTGCACAAAGACCCTAAGTATCTATTTTTTCAAAATGGCATAAGGGTCCAACTAGATTATATCCAAAGTCTGCGACAGAAAAGGCTCTGGGAGAAGACCCTCAACTACAGCTGTCCCCAGCTTTGTGCCAGGGAGAGGTCTTGTACCTCAGCCAAGCCACCCCGCACTGTTCAGCCACATACCTGGCACCTGCTGGGATTCCTTCATGTCCAGGATATCCCTGACGTAGAGTCTGGCAAAGGCCAAAAACACAGGATCCAATCCCCACATGAGGGCAGGGGTCTCCTCTTCAACCGGGCTGGATTCAGACTGCATCGGGGCTGGGGCTGTTGGCATCCTGGCACCCTCGACAGGATCTATATCCATGGGGCAAGATCTAGATGAGAGACACAAATATAAAAGCAAGGTGACTAACATGTGAGAAAACTGTCTTGGCTAGATGCTGTTCATAGAAGCGCATCCTTAACATCCGGGTGGAAGATGGGGTCAATCCCAGGGAGCCCTGGACCACTCAGACTCCACGCCTGGGGAAGGCGTTCCTTGTGGCAGGAACCCTGAGTTCCCTCACGGCTCTCCCATATTTCTCCCCCCGCCCCTCAAAAATACTAATTCAAGCCAGCTGAACGCCATCTTTTCTCATTGGAGATAGTGTGCATACAATGCACTCTGATCCCACTTTAATGGGAAGGGTCCAAACAGGAAGGAAGCCCTCCTGACCACGCATGTCTTGGGGGCCTTCGCACCTTCCGTTTTTGGAGGCAGCAGAGAAAAATTTTTAAAAAGAAGCTACAATGGACCTGAGCTGTTCCCTCGGCACTAGCACTCACGCCAAGGCCCGTGGCTACCCCAGCACGAAAGCCCCGCCTTTCCGGCGCGCTCCCGGCAGCGGTCGCCTCTGGGATTCCGGCGCGGCCCCACACCGCCTCCTTCTCGAAGCCGGCGGCGCCTTTCCTTCCTACAGCCGGGCCTTTGTGAAGGTCCCGCCCACCCGTCGCAACCGCGTCTCACGGCGTTCCCCTCCAGGCGGCGGCGGGGCGGGGCTTGCGCGGTGGACTACAGACACACTCAGCGCTCAGGCCACGCCCCCGCCCAGCCCGGAGCTCTGGCTCCCCAGCCTCGGCTCAGGCTCGGGTCTCGCCTCAGAGCACACCCGGAAATTACCTCAGGCTAAACTCCGCGCTGCCTGGGTCTCTTCCAGATCTCCCAGAGGATGGAGCGAGATCTTTGTTTTCGTATTTAGTTCTTCACAAAGTAAAGAAACAATAGCAAAAGACAGCCCTGAAAGCAGGAGTAGTGGTGGCATACGTTAAATGCTGTCGTCTGAGGACCCACAGTTGCGCTCATGTTGGAGATAGTATCGGTATCTAAATTGGAGACCTTGAATGAAGCTGAGGAGGTGATCTGCAGGAAGCTAGCCCTGGGAGGTCCTCATAATGCATGTGTGTCCTTCATTACTTGGGCCACCATGTAGAATGCTGTACACATTGAAAAGCGTGGGTAAGTCGTGGCGCCTTATCCGCAGCAGTCCTGATGTAAGGCGAGAGAGGGTAGCTATGTTCCACTCCCACAGGTGGAGAAAGCACTTCGTGAGGTTACAGGAGATGTGGCAGGAGTTCTCAATTCACTGGGCTCTGCTGTGGCAGGGCACTAGTCCCCCCAGCAGGCCATTTCCAGGGAAGGCAGGTGGTGACCACAAATATCATTACTAAACTATTTATCAGAGAAGGGGCTTAAAGCAACTAGAATGGAAAATGTGTGTCATTAGAGCCGAGGCATTTAATTACTTCCCTGGCCAGTGAACAAGCTGAAAAACAAGAGTCCTAGGTCAGGTTCAACATCACCCAGTTCTATTGCAATGAAGCATTGTCTGTGGAGGGAAGACACTTCTCTAACAGGAAGGAGGTTCTGCTCCAGGATATAGCCCAGCAGCACTGCAGTTTCTGGCTGACCTGTTGGGTGGGGAGAGACAGGTTGGGTGACATTTTCCTGACTGCGCAGATCAGCTCCCCGGTGGAACTCAAGAAAGAAAAACTACAGTTGGGTGTGCTCAGAGCCTGAACTGACTGCAAAAGGCTCCCACGAGAGGAACCTTGGGGACTCCAGCCTCTTGCTAGCCTTGAGGGAATCCCCACCTTACCCCATGTAAGCAGGACAAAATGTCTTTGTCATCATCTTAGGTAGAGAAAGGAGGACTGGGGAGTGGGAGAGTTGGGTGTGTGTGTGAGGGAGTGTGGAGTAAGTCTTCTGATCCTAGCCCTGAACTTCAAGGAATAGTTTGCAGGTGATACCTAAAGTGAGATGTGAACAGGATTTCTGGACTACAGAAGCTTTTCAGGGAGTGTCAAGGCTCCGCTTCGCCTTGGTCTTCTTCAGTGTAGTCTCCAGGCTCCCGAAGCCACTGCATGGGCTTGTGGGAAGGCACTTCTGAAACCTACAGCGCTCTGGGTCTCCTACATGAGTGGCAGGGACCCTGGTACTTGAACCATCACCTACTGCCTCTTGGGGTGCACATTAGTAGGAAGCTGGACCCAAAGCAGAGGAGCGAAGTCTTGTCAGGCAGTCCTATATTGGATGCAGGGGTCCCAAGCAGCAGCCCACCACTTTGCCGAATGCCTGTCCATGCATTAGATTTACTGTTCAAAGTTGATTGACAAAAACTCACTTCTATTTTTTCTTTTTTCTTTTTTTTGTTTTTATTGATTACATTGCATTATGTGACACAGTTTTATAGGTACTGGGATTCCCCCCCCACCCCTCCCCAAACCCTCCTCCCATGGTGGATTCCTCCACCTTGTTGCATTACTACAGTTCAAATTCAGTTGAGATTCTTTCATTGCAAGCATATACCAAGCATAAAGTCCAGCATCTTATTGTCCAGATAAGTTCAACAGTTTCTTGGGGAGACCAGCTCTGGTCTGAAGGTAGAGCTGGCAGAGTATCATCCCGATCAATTAAAAGCCCCAACATTACACCAGTAACAATTTATAACGTTATGGAATTAGTTGACATGGTATTAAGTAACCAGTATGTTAAAAGAGAAAAAAAAAAGAATGCAAGTTCTGAACCACATCCTGTGACTTCTACATTGACATTTCAATTATTACTTTATATACAGTCGGGTTCTATACACCTTAAAATGGCTATAGATTATTATTCAGCTATCTCATGTCTATTTTAATTTTAGTATTTAGCACTTTATAGTGTTGAAGCATAATTTTGCTGAACCTGGCTGTTTTTCGGGTAGTCTAACTCTATAACTCTAACAAGACATATGTCAACAGTTTAGGTGAACAGTTTTAGGAGGGGTGTGCAGAGAAATCTTCAATACCCCAGTGAGGAGTAACTAATCTTTTTGTCCCACCCAGTAAGTTATAAGTGCATCCCTGCTGACCGTTTGCTGTCTGTTTCTAAGCTTTTCTTGTTGTAAAAACTTACTTCTTGAGTAAACTCCCAGGCTCCCTTGAGTCTATTTCACAACTAGAACTCAAGCATGGTTTATAAAGACTTAAACCAACACCAACACAATGCCAGTTCAAGGTCATATTGCTAGGGTGACCTAGGTCTCTTAAAGTGCTTGCCTGAGGAAATTCTATCTTACCATAAGAATTTATGGTTTGATTTAGCCAACACCTGAAAATAGGGCCCCCTAGCTCCCAGTATGTGCCCCAGGATAGGAACCCCACTTCCAGGCCTGGCGCCGTGGCCTAGTGTCTAAAGTCCTTGCCTTGCACATGCCAGGATCCCATATGGGCACCGGTTCTAATCCTGGTGGCCCCACTTGCCATCTAGCTCCCTTCCTGTAGCCTGGGAAAGCAGTCCAGGATGGCCCAAAGCCTTGGAACCCTGCACATGTGTGGGAGACCTGGAAGGGTCTTCCTTGCTTCAGATTGGTGCAACATTAGCTGTTGTGGTCACTTGGGGTGAATCATCTGATGGAAGCTCTTCCTCTCTGTCTCTCCTCCTCTCTGAATATCTGCCTTTCCAATAAAAATAAAATAAATATAAAAAAATGAAACCCACTTCCATAATGAGCATCAGTTAGCAAACCCAGATGGGCTTCAAAGGGACCAACCTCTTTCCCATTTTTTGTAGCTTTCCATTTCCCTAATTCTGCTCAAGCCACTGCCATTCTTCTCCCTCTCATCCCTTATTTTCTCTATAAAAGTCTCAGTTACCTCTATGAATCTCAGTGGAAAAACTTTCTTAGAGTCAGCAGCTGTGGCGTAAAGTCTGTTTTCATGAATGTCTGGCTGTGTTTATCTCTGACATAAGGAAAACAACCAGACATTCTTGTTGTGTTACCGGATCATACTGGGGCACGCCTTCACTTCCCCAGCAGGGCTACAGATCTCTCTGGTAGCTGTGGGATATGGAAGAGCACTAATTATTGCAATGAAGCAAAACAGTGATGTGTGAAATAAACAGCAAAGTAAGAGTTTACCATGATTAAATACAGAATGTGTGACCTAGGTAATAACTGTTTGAGTGGAGGTAAATGGAGGGGCTTCAGTAACATAATGAATGTCACTAATGAAATATGGTCAGTACTCAATACACAAAGCCAATATTAGTGTTCATGCAGAGATGGGATTTTCATTGGGGTTTGAAGCTAGGGACATGTCAGAAAGAGATCTTCCATGCACGGATTCACTTCCTAAATGTAGGCAACAGTCAGGGCTTGGCCAGAATGAAGCCAGGAGCCTGGGACTCCATCCAGGTCTCCCATGTGGGTGGTAGGAATCCAGATCTTTGGGGCATCACCTTCTGTCTCCAAGCAAATGCATTAGCACAATCTGGATTGCAAATACAACTAAAATGTGAACCAGGTGCTCTGATAATGATATGTGGGCATCTGAAGTGATGTGTTTAATTGCTCCACTGAAAGTCTGTGTCATTACATATACTTTTTTAAATATTTATTTTATTTTTATTGTAAAGTCAGATATACAGAGAGGAGGAGAGACAGAGAGGAAGATCTTCCATCTGAAGAGTCACACCCCAAGTGAGCACAACGGCTGGAGCTGAGCCAATCCGGAGCCAAGAGCCAGGAGCTTCCTCCAGGTCTCCCACGTGGGTGCAGGGTCCCAAGGTTTTGGGCCGTCCTTGATTGCTTTCCCAGGCCACAAGCAGGGAGCTGGATGGGAAGTGGGGCCACCAGGATCACATATATTTTTAAATTACTTGCCAGATCCTGTTTTAGGCACCATGTATAAGACAAATGGAGTTCCAACTTTCATGAAGTTTCCATTCGGTTATGAAAAATAAATAAAATAAGTACAGATTATTCTTGGTATATTGAAGGGAATAACTATATTATGTCTGCTTGCATATAGATCTTTACATAGATTTACTATGATCAAATAAGATGAAGTGGCATTCAGGCTGAGACCTGAAGGATAAACAGGAGTCAGCCATGCAACGAGCTAAGGAAGCTTCCAGGCAGCAGTTACAGCTAGGGGAATTGTCTGGAGGTAGGAAAGAACTCCCGGTTCAAGGACAGGAAAGAGAGAGATTGGGTTGGGAGAGCTGCTGCATATGCAGTTGGAGCACCTGGCAGAAGGCACATGCAAAGGACCTTGTAGGCCACGATAGATTGGGATTTTGTTCTTAGTGTCACTGTCCTAAAGAGGAATACAACACTCTGATAGAGTGGGAGCAAAGCAGCAGGAGGACCAAAAGTGTGCATCTGTGTATGTGTTGGGGGTGGGGAAAGCAAAGCAACATAGTAGCCTGGCTAAAGAGGATTCTTTGGAAGCCAGCTGAAGACTGAGGGTTTAGCTAGATTCTGAAAGACTTCAATTGGCATCTCCTTTTATTCCTTGAAAGCAATTGGGCCTGGCGGCGTGGCCTAGCAGCTGAGGTCCTCGCCTTGAACGTGCCCGGGATCCCATATGGGCACCGGTTCTAATCACGGCAGCTCCACTTCCCATCCAGCTCCCTGCTTGTGGCCTGGGAAAGCAATCAAGGACAGCCCAAAGCTTTGGTATCCTGCCCCTGTGTGGGAGACCCGGAAGAGGTTCCTGGCTCCTGGCTCTGGATCAGCATAGCACTAGCCGTTGTGCTCACTTGGGGAGTGGGTCATCGGATGGAAGATCTTCCTCTCTGTCTTCCCTCCTCTCTGTACATATGACTTTGTAATAAAAAATAAATAAACCTTAAAAAAAAGAAAGCAAGTGAGTATTGTTGATAATTGATCACAGGAATGACTTGATGAATTAAAAGCTATAGTAATCCCTATGACATACCACATCAAATATACTATGGTAGGGAGCACAAAAATATGTACAAAATATTCTCTATGCAATTTATCAAATCTATCCTAAAAACTGTGTCTTAGGAATATTCACCAGTGGATGGTGAAAAAATGAGAATAAGAAAATATTGATGGGCCTGGTGGCGTGGCCTAGCAGCTAAAGTCCTTGCCTTGAACGCCCCGGGATCCCATATGGGCGCCGGTTCTAATCCCAGCAGCTCCACTTCCCATCCAGCTCCCTGCTTGTGGCCTGGGAGAGCAGTTGAGGACGGCCCAAGGCTTTGGGACCCTGCACCCGTGTGGGAGACCCTGAAGAGGTTCCAGGTTCCTGGCTTCGGATTGGCGCGCACCGGCCCGTTGCGGCTCACTTGGGGAGTGAATCATCGGACGGAAGATCTTCCTCTCTGTCTCTCCTCCTCTCTGTATATCTGACTTTGTAATAAAATAAATAAATCTTTAAAAAAAAAAGAAAATATTGATGACCCTGTTGCAGTATATATCACTTAAATAGTTGTCATTCTGCCTCCTCAGCAACCTAACTCAACTCTCTGTGATGGCACCCTCTCTTTGGCTTCCCCTTGACAAAAAAAATGTCATACCAATTGCATTCTTTAAGTGTAACTCAATTTTTAATTTTTAATTAATCGCTTTAAAAATATATTTTTTTTATTGGAAAGGCAGATTTACAGAGAGGGGAGATAGAGCAAAAGATCTTTCATTGCTGGTCACTCCCCAAAAGGCCACAATAGCTGGAGCTGAACCAATATGCAGCCAGGAGCTTTTTTCTGGTCTTCCACGTGGGTATAGGAGAGGCTTTGGGCCATTCTCTGTTGCTTTCCCAGTCATAAGCAAGGAACTGGATGGGAAGTGGAGCAGCTGGGACACAAACTGGTACCCAAATGGGATCCCACCACTGTTAAGGGGAGGATTTGCCAATTGAGCCATAATACCAGCCCAACATGTCATTCACTTTAAAGAAAACAGCCTTTCTGAATACCTCTACCACTTTACTGCCCTCTGGCTTCCTCCCTTGTTCTCCGTTTAAAGCTAAGCTAGCTCTGAGTCCTAAGCATTCCCACCTATGCTTTTCTAACATACATACGTGTCTAATTCCAGCCACCATAGTCTTCAGCCAGTCTCACTCCAGCCCACAACTCTACTGAAACTTCTCCCCCCATGGTTAGTAATTACATTCACGTTTTCAAATGCAATGGGTATTTTACCTTCCTTATATTTTTTGTTATTTTCTTGCTCCTTCTGATTTCCTAGGATTCAATACTGATTAGGTCCTATTTTTTTCTCTCCTCCATTTTGGCTTTCTAAAATCATTTTTTTTGTCTCCTAAGCCCTTATCTGAATTTGTGACTAAACTCCCCAGGATACCTTAAATTAAACCTCTTCCTCCACAGTTCTGTCCTTCTCTTCCCTGGCAGCCTAAAGGTCATTACCAACCATCAATTATCTAAGTCAGAATAGTGGAGGGTTTCAAGGACACCTCCCTCTCTGTCACTATGACACACATTGAGTCATGAAGACTTAGTAATTCTGCTTTCTAAATGTGTTCTTAGCTTAGTCTCACCCCTTGTTTTAAGTGTTCGATACTAATTGTCTGGATTGCTGACCCTGTCTTCTAACTAGTGCTCTGCTTCCAGCCTGACCTTCCTCCGGTTTAACATCTACACTGTCAGGATGATCCTTGTGAAATTCAGATTAGGGCCTTTGGCCTGGGGGGCAGGCAATATGTCTAGGTCAGAGTAGTAGTGTCAGAGTCCTGGTTCAGTTCCTGATTCCAGCTTCCTCCGTTGCAGACTCTCTGTGGCAGCAGGGGGAATGGTTGAAATATGTGACTCCTGCCATTTATGTTGGAGATCTGTGTTGTGTTCTTGGCTCCTGGCATTAGGAGCATTGGGGCGTGAACTAACAGCTGGGAACCCTCTCTATCTCTACATCCGGAACAGATAAAATAAATAAAAATTCTAATGTGAATCAGATAATATTGCTCTCTTATCTATTCAATAGTATTATATAATCAATAAAGTAACATTCAGATTTCTTATCATTTCATACCAGGTTTCTTTCTCTGGCTTGACCACAGCCTACTTTTCTTGGCTCATCTCCTCAGATTCCCTCAAATCCTGCCTATATATCAGACCAGTATCTACCAACACTCTTCTGAGGACTACTGAAGACAATGATGAAAGTCTGACCAGGTAAGTTTGAATTAAAGTCCAATAAGTGGATTTAAACATAGAAATGCATATCGAGAATTTCTGAGAAAGGAATGAGGTACATAACATTTGAGCCCCAAATTCTAATAACATCCTACAGAATTCAGTTTGAGAAATGCTACTGGAGATTTTTGGAACAATTTATAGTTCCTAAAATATGTAATCTCTTTTGCCACTCTCTTTTTGCCTATAATGCTGTTCACTTATCAATTAATTTAAAAAAATCCACTTCTGTATACATTTTGGACACACACAAGAAAGTGCTGTAGCTGGATATACAGCTCTGAGTGAGCCAAAGAACTAAATGCACAATTACCATCTAGAGGGACAGAAGCTTGTGGTTTGAAAGCTAGGGGACTTGGAGTTGTCAGGAGACAGTAACCTTGCCCTCTCCTTCTGCACCTGGGTTATTTCTAAGATAGATATCTGTTTCACTTTATACGTTTTGAGCTTAGCTGTTAAGTGAAAATATTCACTTCATTATCACATCTTCCTGACATGTTAAACCTAACTTATCTTTTTCCATCTATTTGCTTTCAATATATTTGTGTTTTTGAATTCAAGGTCCTTTGTAGAGAGCATATAGATAGCTTTTGCTTTTTATCCTGTCTGATGACATCTGCATTTTAAAATGATTTATTTGAGAGACAGAGTTTCCATCCATTGGTTCACTCCCCAAATGTCCATAACAGTTGCAGGTAAGCTGGGTCTCAAACTAGAATCAGGAACTCAATCTTGGTCTCCCACATGGAACCCAAGTAGTTGAGACATCACCTCCAAAAGTACACATTAGCTGGAAGCTGGAATCAGGAATAGAATCAGGACTTAACCCAAGCAGTCTGATATGAAACACAGGCATCCAACCAGTGTCTTAACCTTCTACCAAACAGTGGTCCCATTTCTGCATTCTGAAAGCTATTTATTTGAGAGGAAGAAAAAGATAAAGTAGATAAAAAAAAATAGAGAGATCTCATATGTTGACTCATCCCAAGTGTCCATCACAGAATCCAGGTCTCCTATATGGATAGCCAGTGCTCAGTCATTTTGAACCATCACTGCTGCTTCCCAGAATCTGCATTAGCAAGAAGCTGGAGTCTGAAACAGAATATTAAACTCAAGGGTGGGTATCCTTTATCCAGCATCTTAACTGCTAATCCAAATGCCCATGATAATCTGTATTTTGAGTGGAGTATATAGATCATTAACATTTAATGTAATTATTGAAATGTTAGATTTACATTTGGTATCTTCTGTTTGCTTTCTATGTGTTAACTGTCTTTGATTCTTTTGTCTTTCCTTAACTGCTGTTTTTGTGCTCAATATTTTTATAATAACATTTAAATTACTCTACTAATTTTGAAAAAGATAAACTTTTTGAGGCTCATATTTAAGGTCTATATCATACATCTTAATTTACTGCAATTTATTTCATAATAATAATTTCTAAAAAACATGGAAATTGCTCAACCTTTATTTTTCTCTCCTTTTCATGCTTTATTGCTACATAAATATATATTATGTCCATATAAGTTATAAACCCAACAGTACAATTTATAATTATTGTTTTATACAATCCCATACCTTTGAAAGAAGACAAGAAATGAGAAGATAAAAATACCATTAATTCTCCTATAAAATCCTGTGAATTGTTACTATTTCTGCTCTTCATTCCTCCCTGTGGGCATAAACAGTCCAAAAGGAAATCTTTTATAGTGACTGAGGTGCTGCTAATACAACCTTGCTTCACTCAACAGAACATCTACGTCAAACAAGCAGCCAGCAGCAAGAGGAAAGAGAGCTGCCCCAAGCCAGAAGGCCCTGGGCTCTCATTGTTCTTCCCTGAAATTTAGTCATTTTGTCCAGCATAACTGCTTTTGCTATGACAGTGTACCTCTGTTCTATTCTCAGAGTGCTTAAGTGGTTGTGTCTGTCAATTTTGTCTAGATTTAGTGTTACACTTTGGGAAGACTGATATTATTTAGCTGTGATTGCAAGTCCCCAGTGGTAGGGCTTTATAGTTAACAGTGAGTTCACTGAATCAAGGAGAATGAAGTGGCTCAAAAATAAAGAGTGAAAGACTGTAGGCTAGAACACGGATTTGGGGAAACAGTTACTCCCAGCCCATTCTGCCTCCTGGAGATTGAAAGTGATTACTCTGTGAGCAGAAGGTGTGGTGTGAACCAGGGTGCAATTCAGCTGGAGCATGTCCTGGAGTGGAAAATGACTGTGAGACCTAGCTGAGGGAGACATAATCTCTATGTGCTTTTATAGCTGACTCATGTAACTCCTCCTTTGTGTCCAGAGGATCTGATTTGATTGAAGGTAAAGACTAGAATGATCTTTGCAGAGATGAAGAGAACAGGAACTAGCAGATTGAATTCATCTTGGAGAGCAAGGAATGACTTTGTCAATAGGAAAGCATGCTCCAATAACCTGGCATAAGTGCAGGAGACATTTTAACATTACATTTTCACAGCAATGTTAAAATCCTGACCTCTGGGATCAGCACTATGGTTCAACTCACTAATTCTTGGTCTGCAAGTGCTGACATCCCATGTGGGTGCCAGTTCTTGTCCCGGCTGCCCCACTTCCCATACTTATGGACCTGGGAAAGCAGCAGAGGATGGTCCAAAGCCTTGGGACCCTGCAACCACTTGGAAGACCCAGAAGAGGCTCCTGGCTTCAGACTGGCTCAGCTTCTGTAGTTGTGGCCATTTGGGGAATGAACCAGTGGATGAAAGATCTTTCTTGCTGTCTTTCTGTCAATCTGCCTTTTCCATAAAAATGAATAAATCTTTAAAGAAAAATTCCATCCCCTGAAGCAAACTGAGCCATGGTTGCCAGGGGCTGGACAGAGGGAGAAACATCTTATTTAATGAGTCCAGACTCTGTTTTACAAAATGAGAGGATTCTAGAAATGGATAATAGTCATGATTGCATAGCAAGGTAAATATACTTAGTACCTTGGAATTGTATGCTTACAATGATTTAAAGGGAAATTTTCTTGGGTATTTTACTAAAACTTTTAAATTTGTAAAAAGATTTTTAAAATTTAAGTCTGTCTTAGGACAATACTAGGTGTGGTTTGTGGAGCTTAAGGCATGTAAACTTATGTGACAGTCGCCTGTGTTCTATATTTTGCCCCATCATTTAAGCCATAAATCCACACTGTGTCCTGTTCAGGTTGGTTACGAGTAGTTCATGAGAAAGGTACAGCTTGTTTTTTCAGTTGGACTCATACTCCTAAGGAAGTGAGTAGAAAGAGGCAAACCTTGGTTCTTTATCTCAAAGATACCTATCTGTACCCTCACTATTTTTGAGAAAGTCCCAAGACTGGCTGACTCTGAAGGATAGGCATCCTTTCAGGGACCAAGGTGGCAGCATGGCTACTTCCCTAGTGGTCACCAGCTTCCAGGGAGTACCCCAGCCAGAAAATGCCTGCATCTGAGTCTTACATTTGTTTGGTCATAAAGATGCTGCAGAGATTGTAAGACATTTGGAACTGGCTAAAGATCATGTTTAGGAGAAATTGAATTCATAATCATAAATAGGTCAGGATGAAAGGATTAATAAAATGGTCCCCCCAACACATGCCCCAAAATGTAGCTTTTCTTTTTAGGTAGGAACTTTATAAAAATTTATAATTTTGATCAAATAAAATGTATATCATTTAAGTGTCGCCGCCCTGCAGTGACACTAAAATGACGAGGATTCTCAAGGGCCTGGAAAAAACAGGAACTGCCACTGCAGCCGGCACACACACACCGAATGAACACACACATAAACGAACGAAAAGCCGAACCAAAAAGCAGGCAAACGAAAAGAGAGAGGGCGAACCAAAAGAGTTTATTACCGAAAACGGGCTGCTTATATACAGTCCTCCACCAATCACTTGTCCCCGTGGGTCCACTGGGCGCTATCTGATAGGGCAGCAATCGCAAGGGAGGGCATTAGCCTATCTCTGCGACTTCCTGTTTTCTTACTGGTGGGACAAATCCCGCCTCAGCCAGCCACCATCTTGTGGCTCCTCATACGCGTGGGGTCTGACGCTCCCCACATTTAAGAAATAATTGAAGGGTCTGACTTGGTAGCCTCATGATTAAAGTCCTCGTCTTCCATGTGCCTGGATCCTATATGGGTGCTGATTCGTGTCCCAGCTGCTCCACTTCCCTTCTAGCTCCCTGCTTGTAAAAAGCAGTAGAGGATGGCCCAAGGCCTTGGGTCCCTGCACCCATGTGGGAGACCTAGGGGAGGCTCCTAGTTCCTGGCTTTGGATGGGCTCAGCTCCAGTCTTTGCAGTCACTTGGAGAGTGAACCAGTGGATGGAAGATATTCTTTCTGTCTTTCTCTGTAAATATGACTTTCCAATAAAAATAAAATTTAAAAAAAAAGTAACTGAAAATTATAAATGTATCATTCAATTTTTTCAACAACAATCACGGTTTATTGTTGGTCAGATTCAAGAGCGCAGAACAAAAATATGGAACGCTTTGTGAGTTTGCGTGCCATCCTCGCATAGGGACTATGCTAATCTTCTCTGTATTGTTTCAATTTTAATATATGTGCTGCTAAAGCTAGTACTGTGTTATTCAGTTTTTTAAAAAGAATGTATCTAACCTATTTGAGAGACAGAAAGTGCAAGCAATCATTCTCAGGTTCACTCCCCAGATGGCCACCACAGCTTGGGCTGGGCCAGATAGAAAGCAGACGCCGGGTTCCCCATGTGAGTGGCAGGGATCCAATCACCTGAGTTGTCACTTGCTATTCCCCAGGTGTGTCTTAAGCAGGAAGCTAAAACCAAAAGCAGAGCCAAGAGTCAAATTTAGGCACTCTGAAATGGGATGTGGACACTCAAGCAGCATCTGAACCATCAGGCCAAATGCCTGCCTCACCAATTTTCTATTATTGAGTCCATATGCACTAATAGCAAGTTATTTTTAAATTAGCATCCTTTAAATCTCATATATGCAGAGTTGCCTGAAACAAGCCAGATGCGGAAGAGAATATGTAAAGTATGATTTTACTTGTATTAACATAAAGTGCAAAGCCAGGCAAAGCTGCTTTCTACTCTTGGAAGGTAGTGGCTACCCTATGTGGGAATGGTGACTGTAAAGTTGTCTTGCTCAGTCACTGTTTCTAGATTTGTTCCCATATTGTTTCTCAATATAATACTTCCTCAAGTTTGTGACCTAGTATTTGAACTTTGTGTAAAGTCTAGAGGAATTAAAAAGCAAATTTATTGGGGCAAGCGTTTCTACACAGCAGATTCAATCACTACTTGGGGGTCCTGCATCCTGTGTCAAGTGCCCAGTTTGCGTTCTGTCTACTCCACTTCCAATCTAGCTCTCTACTAATGTATCTGGAAAGTAGGTGGCCCAAGGAAGGCTTCTGTTTGACTAGGGTCTGCTGTTGTGGATGGAAGATCTCTCTCTTACTCTGCATTAACAAAAAAAAAAAAAAAAAAAAAAAAAGAAAAGAACTTGCTAAATGTGTAAGACCATATATTTGGTGTTATTGCACTTGAATAGAATAATAAATCATTTAAAATGCTAATGGAATTCAGGAGAAGAAATATAGCCCCATTTTGTCTTTTTCTTCATTACTTGACACGTGCCCATAGGCTCAAGTAATGGGGGCATTTTGTAAGCATTAGCATAAAGCTGGCCAACTGAATAGACTCTTGTTTCTCTTATCAAGTTATAATTCTCCCCAGGGCTTCTTTCAATCAAAGAAAAAAATTTAACTCACCAATGATGTCAAAGACAGCACATTCTAGAGGTTAATTAACAAGTCACCCGGAGAAGGTCGAACAGCTATTATGTTGGCATGTTGAAGAGTTAATCAGTTCTGATGATGTAATTTGCAGCAGTGCTTCATGTATTTCAGCCTGATGGGTGACAGCTGCTTTGTGTCTGGGTGATTTAAGGGGTGGGGTGGGAGGGTGAGGGAGTCAAATGGAATCTTGTTAATAGTGCCAGTATGAATCCAACCTAGCAATGCTGATTACCCCACCTGAAATCCTGCTCACCCATCTTCATTGGAAATTTGTAGGGGTTCTGAATTTGCATAGTTAATAGGGAGAAAGCTGCAGTTTCGTGAGGAAGCACTCACTGATAAGAGAGCAGACTCCCCTTGTTCGGGAGAACTTCAGTCTATAACTGGTTGCTGCTTTCTTCCCTAAACTCCTTCGCACAATTAGCACTTATGTCTTCACTAGCCATTTTGTGATAGCCAACTTGATGATAAACTATTTAAGGGCATGTATTTTTTTTTTCTACATCCACCATGCACTGAAAGATGATAGAGACAAAACTTTAAAAATGTTGATAATTGTGCAAGCAGCCAGGATAGCTACTTGTGGGCCTATTTTATCTTTCATATTTTGTTTGAATTTGAGAATTCCCTACATTAGAAGAGTTAGAAAATAAAATTGCAGGACAGTTACATTTAAATTTCAGATAATTAACAACCAATTCCTTATTGCTAAGACTTTTATATGAACTCTGTTATAATATTGCTGCCTGCTTAATTTGATTATGTGATTTATAACTTACTACTACTACTATAGTATTCTAGTCTAATGTATTGATCTTATATTTATTATAATGTTGATAATGATTATGATGATGCTCTTGTGAGATATCCTTATACTAAGAAGCTATGTGTTCTTTATCTTCAGAACAAATTTGAGTGTTCTGCTTTATGTGGCAACCCAGCTTGCTGGAACTTCAGAAACCCAATCCATGATTAATGGGTGGGTTAAAATGGATAGAAGAAAAGCTTCAGTGTCACATAGAGTATATGATCTGGTGTCACTTGTAGCAGAGTCTCCCATCTCCCAGTGGTCCTGCTCACTCCAGCATCAGATCAGTGTTTCTGCTGGGGAACCCTGCATTTGCAGTTAGATTCCCAGGGCATTTTGTGGTTGCTGCTAGCCAACTTGATTTCTTCAATTTTCCAGTTTCTCTGATTTGAGCTTTTATTTCCTGGTAGTAACCTTATGTGGGCAACATCAGCTCTGTTTTTATGTCAAATCACAGTCCGAAACAGGAAGGCACAGGATCTTTTAGATTTGGGATGAGGACAGAGGAGTCTGTGGTCTTCTAAATCTTGATTCCCTTGAGCCTTGATTTCTGACAAATCCCTTGGGCCTTCAGAAGGGGCCATACTTCTAGTTGGTTAAAGGTTAGCCCTCTCCACTTTTAAAGTTAATATAGAGAGTTTTGTTTTGCAAGAAATACCTTCTTGTCCCCAAAGTATATTAACTCTGCCCTCTACCTTGCCCCTAAATCATTCACTAGAGTTAAGTCACAGCAGAAGTGCTGGGCCTCCTCAGAAGGAAAAGAGACTATTTGTCAGGGAAGCTGTGGGGCCCAGACCACAAGTGCTGGCAGAAGAAGCTGGAAATTTGTATAGGTTCTGAGTTTGCATAGTCAATAGGGAGAAAGCTACAGTTGTATAAGGAAGCACTCACTGATAAGAGAGCATTGTCCTGTGATATGAGTTCACCTTGGCAAGGATCAGGAATTAGCTCTGCTATACTGCTGGGATAGCTCCTGGAAGTTTGAGAAAGTATCCCAGCAACATGACCAACTATATCTAGGGTACCTTGTGAATTATGCTAGGTGAGCAAAAAGTATAAGTGCATTGGAGGCCTTGATGAGGCACCTGTGCTTCGGAGGGTGGGGACTCTGCATACCAATGGGATTGCTAGTGTGGAGACTGGACCATACTAGGACCTCCCCTCCAAAGCAAAGGACAAATTGTTGCATCTCACATCTCCATGAGAGTAAAGCACAGTGATTGGGAGGGTTTGACAGCATTTCCCATACTCATCAGCCCTCTTTTTGATAGCTGGGGAGACTCCCAGTTTATTTATTGGGCCTATAGCTTAGTGGCTAAATCCTCACCTTAAAGGCGCCAGGATCCCATATGGGTGCCAATTCCTATCCTGGCTGCTCCACTTCCAATCCAGCTCCCTGCTTGTAACCTGGAAAAGCAATCAAGGACAGCTGAAAGCCTTGGTACCTTGGACTCATGTGGGAGACCCAGAGGAGGCTCCTGGCTTCAACTCAGCTCCAACTGATGCAGCCACTTGGGGAGTCAAACAGTGGATGGAAGATCTTTCTGTCTCTCCTACTCTCCAATAAATAAATAAATAAAATAAATAATTTTTAAAAAGATTTTATTTTATTTTTATTGAAAAGATTTACAAAGAGAAGTGGCCGCAATGGCCAGAGTTGAGCCAATCTGAAGCCAGGAGCCAGGCGAGGACTTTAGCCACTAGGCTCCCATGCCAAAGCAAGTCCACTACATAGAGTAACTCTGCTATGTGAGCCTTTCTAGCCAGCAGATGGATAAACTTGAAGTTGCTTGCATTACCATGCAAAGTTCTCCATTGCTCAGCAACAAAGCACCCTGTCTGCAGGCTGGCTGGGATTGGAGCTTCACATCTAGTTTTCTGGGCTGCAAACCAGAAACATTAATGAAATGGTAAATTCCAAGGCCTCAGAGAATTTAGGTCCTCCCGCAGATCTTCAGATTGAACCAAAGATGAAGAAGCATGGAAACCCCAGCCAACAGTGGGGTTTACATATTCAACTCATCCTATGATGAAAGGTGATTTATTTGAACTTACAAATTTATTAGAAATTAGAAAGGGAGGAGTTGTCCAAAAACAAGAACAATTTATAAAAGGTTGTAAATTTAGAATGTACCTTTACAATAGTTCTCAAACAGTTTGCACAAAAAACAAAGAAGCTTGAAGCCAAGTTGCCTGACAAACCGGAATAGAGATGCAACGGGGGTCCTGATGTAAAATTGTCTTCCTTTGGCTTTTGCCACAGTACCAGGTGGTGTCACTATGATCATCCACCTGCTCTGTCCAGCTCCTGGGGAGACTGTCTGCTGCTGAGTCTGCACTGCCAAGACTCACAGCCCAAGGCCCGGTTTTCCACATATGCCTTGGTGAAGTTGTCATTCGGCTCCTCGCTGACACTGGACAAGAAAGGCATCATGCAGGCTGCCAGCTCCTGCACCCCCACTGCTGCTACCATTGCTGCCTGTTGGGCTCACAGTGCCCCATGGTGAGACCAGCAGAACTGCAGTCCCTCTCCCAGAGTTCAGCCTGGGTCAGGCACACTTGCTTTAATCACGATGGTATATCTAGTACTGCATGCCCAGAGATCATCATTTTCAATACCCTCCCACATAAAAAAATCATTTTTATTAATATTCATGGAGAGACCATCATTTTAAATACCCTCCCACATTAACAAAATGATTTTTATTAATATTCATGAGCAAAAAGTGCATCATTATGGTGGCTTGAACAGAAATGCAATGGTAAAATTTTCCTTTTTTTGGAGCTTCCTATACATAGTCATGTCTGTAAATAAATTGAAAAGATTGCAGTGTAAAATCCAGCTACAAAATGTAGTCAGTTTGGTTCAGGCTTACATAAGTTTGCTAACATGCTCTTTATGCTGCTGCACAAAATGTTTTGCCAGTTTCCTGCTTTTTGGGCCAGATCACAAGGAGTAACATGCCCTGCTAGTAATCCTTGGTTCCAAGAATCAATGTTTTATGATTTATTCACTCGTTGTTCTATGATTGCCTCCTGTTGTTACTTGAGCCCACCCATTGACCCCATGGCAGCCTCCTGTTGCTGCTCAACTCACCTGGATCCCATAGGTGTATAGCTCATTCTTCCTATAAAAACCAATCTAACTCTTACCTCAGAGTCACTCTCTGAAGGAAAGGAGAGCTGACCCCAGCCGGTTGGCCTGTTTACCTGCTTCCTTAATAAACTTTGCTGTTTAGCAGAATTGTCTGGGGTGCACTTCTTAGGGACAGGCTGGGGTTGGATGCAACAAAAGAAAAAAAAATTAGTATTTTTAACCACACACATGTATTTTTTAAAAGATTTATTAATTTTCATTTGTAAAGAAGATTCTACAGAGAGAAGAAACAGAGAAAGATCTTCTAGCTATTAGTTCACTCCCCAAATGGCCACAATGGCTAGTGGTGAGCTGATACTAAACGAGGAGCCAGGAACCTCTTCCAGGTCTCCCACAGGTGCGCAAGGCCCAAGGGACTTGGATCATTCCCCATTGCTTTCATAGGCCACAAGCAGGGAGCTGGATGAGAAGTGGAGAAGCCTGGACATAGGGTGGTGCCCCTATGGGATCTCATGCTTGAAGGTGGAGGATTAGCCAATCAAGCCATTGCTCCAGGGCCAATAATACTTTTTTTTTTTTTAATTGAAAGGCAGATCTACAGAGAGAAGGAGATACAGACAGAAAGATTCTCTGTCTCTGGTTCACTCCTCAAGTGGCTGCAATGGCTGGACCTGAGCCAATTCAAAGTCAGGAGCTTCTTCTGGGTCTCCCATGACAGTGTGAGGATTCAAGTCTTTGAGCCATTCTCCACCTCGTTCCTGGGTCACAAACAGGATGCTGGATGGGAAGAGGAGCAGCTGGGACACAAACCTTTGCCCACATAGGATCCTGGCATGTGCAAGGTGAGAATTTAGCCACTGAGCCATTGTGCTGGGCCCAGTAATACTTGAAATACACAATAATACATAATATAATACATAGTTATATATATATATTTTAAAGATTTATTTATTTTATTACAAAGTCAGATATACAGAGAGGAGGAGAGACAAAGAGGAAGATCCTCCGTCCGATGATTCACTCCCCAAGTGAGCCACAACAGGCCGGTGTGCGCCGATCCGATGCTGGGACCAGGAACCTCTTCTGGGTCTCCCACACGGGCGCAGGGTCCCAAAGCTCTGGGCCGTCCTCGACTGCCTTCCCAGGCCACAAGCAGGGAGCTGGATGGGAAGTGGAGCTTCCGGGATTAGAACCGGTGCCCATATGGGACCCCGGGGCATTCAAGGCGAGGACTTTAGCCGCTAGGCCACGCCGCCGGGCCCACATAGTAATATATTTTTAAGCATAGCCAACTTGAAAGAGTTTTTATGATAAATACTTATTTGCCTAGCATCAAGATCTTATCAGTATTATTTTCTTTTTCTTAAGTTGAAAAGATGATAGTACAGAGATTCCACATACCTGCACCAGTTTCCCATATTAATAACGTCTTAGTTTCTCACACTGGCCTTGTTTGGAAGATTTTCGCAAATTGCTGTTGCTGTGTGTTGAGAATAGAGAGAAAAATCCCGTTTGCAAATTTTCTCCCGAAAAATCTGCACTGGTCGGGACTGGACTAGGCTGAAATGTTGAGCTGAGAACTCAATCCAGGTCTTCTTCATGGGTGGCAGGAGCCCAGTCATTTGAACCATCACTGTTATCTCCCAGGATCTTGGTTAGCAGGAAGCAGGAATAGAGCCATGACTTGAACCCACTCTGCTATGGAGCATGCGTGTCTTAACCACTGGACCAAATGAGCCTTGAGAATTTTGAGGGATCCCAGTCAGGTATGTTGTAGAATGTCCTTCAGTTTGGAGTTATATGTTTTTTCCTATGTTGTGAGTTTTGGGACAGAAGACCACAACAGCCAGTTGTATTTTCTTTTCTTTTCTTTTTTAAATGGAGATTTTTCTTTATTGAGAAACATAAAACTTGGGTACATCAAATAAATTCAATTTCCAGGGCAGGGGGAAGAAATCAAAACCCACAACAGCTCTATTTTCTATGGCACTTCAAAGGTACATGCCAGCAACGTGACTTACCACTGATAATGTTAAACTTGATGACCTGGAGAATAGAGTGGTTGCCAGTTTTCTTCATTGTAAAGCCACTTGCCCTTCCTTTTACTATGCACTTTTGAGAAGGAAGTCACTAAGCACAGCCGTCATTTACCGGATAAAGGGCTGCCCTCCTTGGAGTACGGGTGTTATATACATAAATTATTTATCTCATTACTGATTTATTCAGTCATTTGCTTGTTATCAGTAGGAATTACGTTATTTACTTTTTACTCTGTTTTCCAAATAAAAATTTTTGTTGCTCCAATTTCTGCAGTTTTTCTGGCTTTTGTGTCCCTTTGTGGTAACCCCAATTTTGTTTATTTTTCTTTTGAGCACTTCCTTACTTCCTGGCATCATAAGATGCTCCAAACTCTCATATTCTCTGACTCAGTCCTAAAAGAGCCATTTTCTTCAGAGCAGCCTGCTTCTTTGTATTACAGAATGGTATCAGAAACCATGGGATGGGGTCTTGCTGTGCCTGATGCTGCTGGGGTGTTCTTGCCTTCAGGTTCCCTTGGTGGACAGACTGAAATATCAGCCTGTGTACCTGTGTGTACATGAGTAACCATGATTATCTCTGTATCTACCAGTGTCTATATTATGCTTCAGATATCTCATTCCTTTGCTTATGTGTAGCCCCCTTCCCTGACAGTGAGAGGCCTGGTGCCTAATATCCACTAGCCATTTGCTTATTTGTTCAACCCCAGCATATCTGTAGAGCAGCTTCCAATGTGTTAACCTGAGAGTTGGAGAGGTGGTTCAATCACAGGTAAAGTCATTGGTTGTGACACTGGCATCCCAAATCAGAGTGCTGGTTCTAGTCTCTGATCCCTGCTGATGGACCTCGGAAGGTTCAACCTGCCCTCTGTGTGGGAGATCAGGATAGAGTTCTTGGCTTTCACCTGGCTCATCTCTGGTCATTTTAGCCATATAAGGAGTGAGCCAATGGATGGAAGATCTCTTTCTCATTCTCTGTCACTACGCTATTCAAATAAGTTTTCAAAAATTTATTAAAGGGCCTGGCGAGATAGCCTCATGCCTAATTCCTCTCTGTGTGTACCAGGACCGCAGATAGGTACCGGTTCATATTCCGGCTGCTCCACTTCCCTTCCAACTTCCTGCTTGTGGCCTAAAATCATAGTAAAGGGTGATCCAAAGCCTTGGGACCCTTGTACCTGTGTGGGAGACCTGGAAGAAATTCCTGGCTTCGGATTGGCTTAGCTCTGACCATTGTGGCCACTTGAGGAGTGAACCAGTGAATGCAAGATCTTTCTCTCTGCATATCTACCTTTCCAATATAAAAATGAAATAAATCCTTAAAAATATTATTGAAAAATTGTTAACTTTTAATGCTTGACAAACACTTCTATTGGTGAGAGTGTGTAGTTTTTGTTGTTGTTATCTTAGTTTCTAGTTATTTTCAGATAGTAGGATCAGCACCTTACTGAGGTTATGTTATGTAAAAGCAGTATAGTTACATTCTTTTGTCATTGCACTCTATCTTGAGAACCTCCCTGGCTGATTTTTCAAAATTTCACATATATCCTGGCTCACAGTTCAACAAAGGTCTGTGGGTTTTGACAAATAGTGTTGTGCATCCACAACTAGAGTAGCACACAGAATAGTTTTACAACCCTAAAAATTTGCTGGCATTCACTCATAAATCCTTCCCTTTCCTCAAGGTCTTGGCAATAACTTGTTTTAAAACACACTTAAAGTTCTTACGTTATTACGTGCAGCTAATTCCTGCAGCAGAGTCCTTTCTTACCTTAAGCCTAAAACACCACACGCAATCAGATATTTGTGGTCGTTTTATTCCAACAGGATAGGAATGGGAGTGGGGGTGGAGGGAGAAAAAAACTAGAAGGGACACGTCTCCTGCCATGGTGGTAGGATGGGGGCTGCCAGGGCAGGAAAGGGGCAGGATGGAGGACGTGAGAGACAGGAGGAGGAGAAGAAAGGAAAGAAAATGGAAGAGAAGGGGCCACATGGGGACTAGGAGGAGAGGCCTCGAGAGATTGGGAGGTAGGATTCTCAGGTAAGAGGTCAGGTTACCTCTGCTTGGTGGATAGCCGGAACCACACAAGTTTTGCAAGCAGTGGGAAAGGGGAAGCAGGAAGCTGTTCTGGATCAAAGATGAGATGTTCGAATCACCCCTCACATACTCACTAATTTGTTTTCTGTCTCCACAATTTTGCCTTTTCCAGAATACAGATTTTTCCAGAATGTAGGCTTTTACTGTGGCTTCTTTCACTCAAGAATATTCATTTAAAATTCATCGATACTGTTGTATGGATAAATAGTGAAAAAAAAAGGGATTACCAATTGAAGCTTTATTTCAGTAATGAATAATATTTCATAACTTTGCATTTGCAGATTGGTCATTAACTTCATTAAAACCAGTTGTTTCTCTATATTCAAAAGACAGTGTGACCAGCTTTGACAATCTATATTTACTCTTTGATGATCAAAGAACAACTTTTATACACTTTTGATTAAAAAGTTTTATTTGAAGAGGCTGATGTGCAAAGTTGACAGAGAAGGTAGCATGTTTGGGCAATTATATCTACAGAAGATGTTCAACCCTGCTGTAAGAAATGCAAGGCAATAATATTTGCACTTCTAAGATTGGCAAAGATTAAAGAGTTTGATGATATAATGTGTGGGTGAGAATGTGGGAAAGCAGGATATCTTAGCACATTGCAAGTGGAAGTGCAAATTGGAGTATGCTTTAAAATTACAGCAACAGACATCAAAATTGCAAGTGCACATGCCTTTGGTTCTACATCCCACATGAATGAATTTTCTCTATAGAGATGTTTAAAAATTGTGAAATAAAATATACAAAATAATTTATAACACTATTTGTAATAGCTTACACTTAGAAACAATATAAGTTTCCAACAATAAAGGACAGAACAAATATATTAATTAAATTATATATCATCATTAAAAAGATAATGTTAGGACAGGCATTGTATTGAAGTGGATTAGGCAACCACTTTGGGGTGCCTTATCTCTTGTTGCAATGCCAGTTGTGTCCTGGTTACTCCATTTCCCAAACAACTTACTCTTTTTTTTTTTTTTAAAGATTTATTCATTTTATTACAGCCAGATATACAGAGAGGAGGAGAGACAGAGAGGAAGATCTTCCGTCCGATGATTCACTCCCCAAGTGAGCCACAACGGGCCGGTGTGTGCCGATCCGAAGCCGGGAACCTGGAACCTCTTCCAGGTCTCCCATGCGGGTGCAGTGTCCCAATGCATTGGGCCGTCCTCAACTGCTTTCCCAGGCCACAAGCAGGGAGCTGGATGGGAAGTGGAGCTGCCTGGATTAGAACCGGTGCCCAAAAGGGATCCTGGCGCGTTCAAGGCGAGGACTTTAGCCGCTAGGCCACGCCGCCGGGCCCAAACAACTTACTCTTAATTTGCCCGAAAGGCAATAGATGATAGCCCAAGTACTTGGGTTCCTGCTACCCATATGACAGACCTGGTTAGCCTACTTCCCATCCAGCTCCCTGCTTGTGACCTGGGAAGGCCCAAAGCCTTGGGTCCCTGCACCCACGTGGGAGACCCAGAAGAAGCTCTTGGCTCCTGGCTTCAGATTGGCTCAGCTCCAACCATTGTGGTCACTTGGGGAGTAAGTAATCAGATGGAGAATCTTTCTGTCTGTCTTTTCTCCTCTCAGTCCAACTTTATAATATAAATAAATCTTTGAAAAAACAAAATCTCATCTTTGGTCCAGTATACCAGTGGTCCGGACTGACATTCTCTCATCCTTCCATTTCAAAGCAGAACCCTTAGTAGCCTCCTTAACTTCCACAATATCCTTGTTTCTTCATAGCTTACACATATGTGAAATAGTGACTAGTAGATTTGTTTGGTTAATGTCAATCTCTGAGGTCAGAGGTTACATCTGTTTTGCTAGTTACTCTATTCTCACCTTAGTAATTTGTGTTAAATGAATGAAGTAGGTTATAAAACTCACTGGAAAAATATAGCTGCACTCCCATAAGTGATGGGATTGGATGACACTAGCCATTCTGTCATCCGCAACATGAAAGGCCCTGTGTGGGAGGACGACATGCTAATCCTGCTGGAAACGGAGCAGGAGGCTCGGAGGTTGCATTCATGTCACCACTGGGTCCAGCATGTCCCATCAGCTTCCCTCCCCTGCCCCATTGGCCTGCGATTGTTAAATAAAAGCATTTGTATTACGTAAAAATAAATAAGTAAATAAATAAAATAAAACTCTATTGAAACTTTAAGGAGACCAATCATCACAAGTGACTATTTACTACATCATGGAGAACATTTTGGAAAAGATGCTATGTCTTAGTTTCTGACCTCCACAAGTTTGCCATACATTTTTGAGAATTATCAGCCCAAAGTGGTGCACCAAAATGCCACAAGACTTTTCTGTTCACAAACTGGACAATTCTTTTCTCCATTGGCAAATTGTTCCACTCCGTTTTTCTGTGGTGGAGAAAACTTCTTATTTGAAAACATGAGGTCAACAAATACAATATTGTTTTAGCAGCACCTCCCCAGCAAGCCTATGCAGGCTGAGTATGACTCAGGTAGAATTTATGATGGTTTTACTTCAGGCATTTCCTGAAATAATACTCCACAGCTGAGCTTTCATAATTGAAGATCAGCTTGACTTCATGCACTATTAGTGGACATTATAAAATTATCTGGAAACCAGGGCCATGATGAAGAAATTTCCAGTGATTCTACTATGGGTCTATGAATATCAGGGCCATGTTGTTCCACTGTTGTAACAACTTATTTATGTCTCTGCATCTTTTGTTGTTTTTTAAAAGATTTATTTTTATTGCAAAGATATATATATAGAGAGAGGAGGAGAGACAGAGAATAAGATCTTCCATCCGATGACCTCAATGGCTGGACCTGAGCCGATCTGAAGCCAGGAGCCAGGATCCTCTTCCATGTCTCCCACACGGGTGCAGGGCCCAAGGCGTTGGGTCATCCTTGACTGCCTTCCAAGGCCACAAGCAGGGAACTGGATGAGAAACAGGGCTGTCGTGATTAGAACTGGCGCCCATATGGGGTGCTGGCTCATTCAAGGGAAGGATTTTAACTACTTGGCCTCTGTGCAAGGCCCTCTTTTGTTATTTTTTTAAGTGGGATGGTAATAAATTGGAATGTGCCCTGCTTAAGGGAAAGAATATAACAATAATTTAATATTTATTCTATGTTTTGAAAAAATTTCTGCAATATTTATTTATCTGAAAGACTGTTACAGCAGAGAAAGAAGGAGAGAGAGAGAGAATCTTCCATCACTCCCCAGATGGCTGCAATAGTTGGAGCTGGGCTGATCCAAAGCCAGGAGCCATGAACTTCTTCTAGGTCTCCCATGTGGGTACCGACATCAAAGACTTGGGCCATCTTCTGCTGCCGTTAGCAGGAAGCAGAATTGGAACAGGTGGAATGGAACTGGCACCTTTTTGCGATGCCAGCACCACAAGGCAAAGGCTTAATCTGCTATTCCATGGCACCAGTCCCTTGAAAAAGTCTTTTAAGAAAAAGAACTTATTAAATTTATGCATTTATTTGAAAGGCAGAGTGACAAAAAGGGCTGTGGAAGAAAGAGACAGAGAGGGGAGAGAGCAAGATGGATCTTCCACTCTCTGGTTCACTTCCCAAATGGTAGCAATGATCAGAGCTGACCAGGAACTCAGTCTGGGTCTCCCACATGGGTGACAGGGATCAAATACTGAGCTGTCATCACTGACTTGTATAATATGCATCAGCAGGAAGTTGGATTAGGAATAAAGGCAATTTTTTTTGTATTAATTACATTGCATTATGTGACAGTTTTATAGGTACTGGGATTCCCCCCACCCATCTCCAAACCCTCCCCCCATGGTGGATTCCTCCACCTTGTTGCATTACCCAAGTTCAAGTTCAGTTGAGATTCTTTCATTGCAAGTATATACCAAGCATAGAGTCCAGCATCTTATTGTCCAGATAAGTTCAGCGGTTTCTTGGGGAGACCATCTCTGGTCTGAAGGTAGAGCTGGCAGAGTATCATCTCTATCAATTAAAGGCCTCAACATAACATCAGCAACAATTTTTAAAAATTTTTTTTAAAGATTGATTTATTATTATTGGAAAGCCGGATATACAGAGAGGAGGAGAGACAGAGAGGAAGATCTTCCATCCGATGATTCACTCCCCAAGTGAGCCGCAACGGCTGGTGCTGTGCTGATCCGAAGCCAGGAACCAGGAACCTCTTCCGGGTCTCCCACGTGGGTGCAGGGTCCCATGGCCTTTGGACCGTCCTCGACTGCTCTCCCAGGCCACAAGCAGGGAGCTGGATGGGAAGTGGAGCTGCCGTGATTAGAACTGGCGCCCATATGGGATCCCGGCGCGTTCAAGACGAGGACTTTAGCTGCTAGGCCACGCCGCCGGGCCCCATCAGCAACAGTTTATAATGTTATGAAATTAATTGACATAGTATTGAGTAAACCAAAATGTTAAAAAAAAAAATGCAAGTTCTTTACCACATCCTGTGACTCCTTCGTTGACATTTCAATTTTAGTTTATACACAACCAGGTTCTATGTACCTTAAAATGGCTATAGATTACTGTTCAGCTGTCTTGTGTCTATTTTCATTATAGTATTTAGGACTATATAGCGTTGAAGCATAATTTTGCTGAACTTGGCTTTTTTTTTTTTTCCGGGTAGTCTAGACTGGCTTATAACTCTAACAGACGTATGTCAAAAGTTTAGGTGCAGAACAGTTTTAGGAGGGGTGTGCAGAGAAATCCTCAATACCCTAGTGAGGAATAACCAATCTTTGTGTCCCACCTTGTAAGGTGTAAGTGAATCCACGCTGACCGTTTCCTGTCTGATTCTAAGCTTTCCTTGTTGTTCTCTATCTATTCTAGAGTTTTGTCTGTTTGTTTGTTTTGAGGGGTTTCTGGAGCAATCCTGATGGTCATTACGAGAGAGGGTGGGGACCCAAGGTTGGAACCAAGCGAGGACCAGAGAAAGCTCCTCTCCTGAGTCCCCAAGAAAGTTTACTGTTCTTCTGTTTCTGCAGACTGCTCAGGGTTCCTGGCTGTTGTTCTGATGGCTTTGGATCCTGCGAGGAAGGAGTTGGACTTCTTTTATCCCATGTGGTGGTTCCAAGCGGGAGTGGATGACCTCAGAGTTCTCGGCCTCCGAAGGCACTCCAACTCCCTGTGGTCTCCTTGGCAGTTGGGATGTTGTCTTTGGTGTTCGTGCTGATGGTCCTTGGTGAGAATCCGTGAGTCTTCAGGGTTGGGATACAAGCCTCCTCCTGTCCCCCTGCTCCACTCTGGGGTCCCCCCCGCTCTGTGCAGATGACCTCCTGTTAAGAGGTTGTCAGGACCGCTCTTAATTTCCCTTGTATGTCTTTGTAGTTTAACTGTTGTCTAATGCTGATTCGAGTCTGTTGTCTATGAGTTACCAGTTATGATCCTGGTAGGTTACATTTCACGTCTTCCTTACACATTCTAGGGAGATGGAAGATTTCTCTGCTCTCCCTCCCCACTATGGGATAACATAGGGTATTAAAAGTATATTAGGTTTTACAGTTCTTCGATGTAGATCATAAGCAGCCTGACTTACATTGATTGTTGGTTCTTTGGTTACTTCACAATATCTTATTGCATGTGAGATAGGCTGTTTGAGGTTGAGATAACATTACATTTTACATATACTGTTTTTCATATTGACATCATATCATCTTAAATTAAGGCAAACGTGGTATCTAACCTTTTGGGATTGGCTCATTTCCCTTAGCATTATGGCTTCCAGTTGGGCCCATTTGGCCACAAAGAACTGCATTTTGGTTTTTTTTAATAGCTGAGTAGTATTCCATGGAGTAAATGAACCATAGCTTTCTTATCCAGTCTTCCACTGATGGGCATTTCGGTTGCTTCCATGTTTTTGCAATTACTGATTGTGCTGCTATGAACATAGTGGTGCATAGGGAAATCCAAATTAAGACACCATAAAGGCAATTCTTTTTTTTTTTTTTAAAGATTTATTCATTTTATTACAGCCAGATATACACAGAGGAGGACAGACAGAGAGGAAGATCTTCCGTCCGATGATTCTCTCCCCAAGTGAGCCGCAACGGCTGGTGCGCACCGATCCAAAGCCGGGAGCCAGGAACCTCTTCCGGGTCTCCCACGTGGGTGCAGGGTCCCACTGCATTGGGCCGTCCCCGACTGCCTTCCCAGGCCACAAGCAGGGAGCTGGATGGGAAGTGGAGCTGCCGGGATTAGAACCGGCGCCCATATGGGATCCCGGGGCCTTCAAGGCGAGGACTTTAGCCGCTAGGCCACGCCGCTGGGCCCCATAAAGGCAATTCTTAAACTAAGTGCCCCAGCATGGCAGGAGGAATCTCAAGCAACATAACTGATGCTGAGAATGTTGTCCTTTCAAATTATTGCTTTAGTTTATATTTTGCTAATTGTGATGGATGCTGAACATCTTTTTAAATGCACATTTGTCATCTGAGTTTTTCTATGTTTGTTCTTATACTTTGCCTGTAGTTGTGGGGGCTATTATTTTAATGTTTTCTAGGACTACATTTCATAACTTGAGAATTTCATCTGTTTTTAAGGAATATGGCTTGGTTTTTATGTTTTATTTATTTGAAAGGCGGTTATAGAAATAGAGGGAGACACACACATAAAGAGAGATTTTCCACCTGCTGGTTCTTTCCCCAGGTGTTCATAACAGCCAGGGCTGGGCCATGCTGAAACCAGGAGCCAGGAAATACCTGGGTCTCCCATGTGGGTCACAGGAACCCAAGTATTTGGGCTATCATCCATTGCTTCCTAGGCACATCCAGAAAGCTGAATCTGAAATGGTGTAGCCAGGAGTAGAATCGGCACTCTGAGACAGGATTCATATCAAACAGTGGTTTAATCACAGCTGTGATGCAACACCTGCCCTGCTGTGGATTTTCATGAGTTGATTTCATACTTGGCCATCCTGCTGTACTTTCACATTAACTCTATCTGTGAATCTCTGAAATCTATAGCTAACCTATATACTCTTGAAGAGAAACAATGTAGGGGCCAGAGTGATGACTCAATTGGCTAATTCTCCACCTTCAAGTGTGATCATCCTTTATGGATGCTGATTCGTGTCCCAGCTGTCCTACTTCTCATCCAATCCAGCTCCCTGTTTGTGGCCTATGAATGCAGAGGACAGTCCAAAGTGTTGGGACCCTGCACCTTTGTGGGAGACTCAGAAGCCTCTCCTGCTGAGCCCGGCATAGTAGCCTAGTGAGTGGCTGAAGTCCTTGCCTTACACATGCCGGGATCCCACATGGGCACCAGGCTCCCTGCTTGTGGCCTGGGAAAGCAGTAGAAGACAGTTCAGAGCCTTGAGACATTGCATCTGCAGGGGAGACTCGCAGGAAACTTCTAGCTCCTGGCTTCAGATGGGCTTGGCTTCGGCCATTGCAGTTGCTTGGGAAGTGAACAAGTGGACAGAAGAACTTTCTGTCTATCCTTCTCTCTGTAAATCTGCCTTTCCAATAAAAATAAATTTAAAAAAGAAGAAGAAGAACAGGAAGAAGAAGAGGAAGAGGAGGAAGAGGAGGAAGAAGAAGGAGGAGGAGGAGGAGAAGAAGAAGACTCCTGGCTCCTGTCTTTGGATCAGCTCAGCTGTGACTATTGCAGCCATCTGAGGAGTGAAGCAGCAGATGGAAGATCTTTCTTTCTGTCTCTCCTCCTCTCTGTAAATCTGCCATTCCAATCAAAATAAATAAACCTTTTTTTTTTTTAAAGCTTCACCAGTAACTATTCTGTCTACTCTATGGTTTGTTTTGTTGTGTTGTTTTGATAGATATATTTAAACTATAGAAGTACATTTAACCCTCTTAAGCATCAGTCTTTTCATGAGTGAAGTCGATGTTTGACATCTGCTTCATTTACTTTGCTAGACCATTGTAAGGATTCAGTGAGTTATCATATGGGAAGATCTTACTAAATAGAAATGTTAGCTACTGTGTGTATACATATGTGTTTGTTCAGTGTTGTGCCCCTAGGACCTAGAACGTTTTCTGGAACAAAAGTTGTACATGGTACGTAGAAGTTGAATGATTGTGAATACAAAAAATATTGTTATTGGACAGATGTTTCCCACATGGTGAAACTTCCTTATATCTTACCATGGATGGCAACACTGAAGCATGCATACTGCCACTTCTCTTACTCCCCACCAGGGTCTCTGAATGCTCTCAGAGCACTTCCTAGGAGCTTGGGTTGTCAACCTTGGAGGCCATTTCTACTGAGCATTCTAGGCAACAATTTACAACCTGATGTAGTTAACATGAAAAACAACATATCTGCCAACTTACTGTTGTTTTCATTAGTAGGATTTAATCTCTACTTGCCTGGGCACATGGCAGTGTCATGGAAGAGAATCTGGGAACCAGGGTTTCTCATGTCCTCATGTCTACAGGAACCCAAGGAGGGTTCTAACATCACCTCCAGGTTGGGAAACTCAGTCTCCCTCACTTATTCTGCTGGTGCATTTGTTTATAAACCAAAAAAAATACAATAGAATTTAACAAAAAACAACATTAGGCCTATACTAAAAATCTTTCTTCTTCATTACTAAAGTGCTTTGTTGGTAAGTTAATTTTTCTTGTTATATTACTAGCTAGAAATGAGAGTCATGAGCACCATTTCAGTTTATGGGTAAAATAACTTTGTTTATAAAATTTCTTTATTTAGAGAAACAAAGCAATGTGGAAGGAGGGGAGTCAAAAATATAGATCTTTTGTCTACTGCTTCACTCCCCAAATGGCAGCAATGGCCAGAGCTGGTCTAGGCCAGAGTCGGGAGGCAGAAACTCCATCTGAGTCTTCCCCTATGGATGGCAGGACCCAAGTTCTTTGGCCATCATCTATTGCCTCCTGGGTGCCTTAGCAGGAAGCTGGATTGGAAGTAGAACAGCCAGAACTTGAAGTGACTCTTCCATATGGGCTGCCAGCATTGCAACTGCAGCTCAACTTATTGTGCCATGCCAGCCTCAACAGGACTTTATTTCTAAAAGTCTTTCTAGCAAAGCTTGTTGAATCTTGTATCCCTGCCAGCTCAGAAATGAATCATAAAAATGAGCCAAAACCCACTACATTTACAAAGTAATTGTAGAGAGCATAATTTTATTTTGAACACTTATATTACTTTTCCTATTACATTTGCTGCTTTCACATATTTTCATGCTTATTCATCTGATTTCATGTGAAAATGGACCTGGATAAATTTCTCCTCTCAAACATTTCAAGCTACGACTCTCAAGCCTACTTACCACACACCCCTGCCAAATTTTGCCTTCAAATATATTTGAGTTAGAGATTAAAGACAGAAATGTAAGACCAGTGACCACTGGAAGGATGTGTTTGCTTATTGAGAACTAATTGATCAGTGAAACTCAGTATCTTACATTAAATCATGGACACCCTACTTCAAAAAGACTGCAAGTTTCCCTGTGTTCCTGGGTGCTTGTCATTCTCACTGGCTCCCTTGAGGTAGATATGTTCCAATTTTGTACTCATGCTGCTGGGTTTCAGGAAATGTGTCATAACATCAAAAAAGAAAATCACGTGCTACATTCTACACCAGCCAGCTTTGCCAAAATCAAGCCTTGAGGCTCTTATAAAAGATTAAAATGTCAAAGCTAGTGCTTTGCAGTGAAGGGCATACATCAGTATTTTGTTCTAATCTGCAATCACCTGACAGGCTCACATAGCAAATGCTAGGAACCAGGATCCCAAATACTGTAAAGTCACTGTTGCTTTTCAATTTGGTTTGGCCTGCTCAAAGGGATCATGTAAGGGAAAATGAAAGAAAGGAATTATAAAACAGTACAAGATACATGCATTCACTGCTACAACATTAATCAAGTTAGCTGAGATCTCTAAGCTTCACTTTTCTCAAAAGTGAAAAGTTTTCTACCAAAAAAACCCCATAAAAATAAAAACAATTATAATGTCTATCTCATAGGACTATGGTGAGTATTAAATGTGACAGTCCATATAAAGTACACAACACAATATCTGGCATGCAAATGTGCAGAAGCATATAAATCTTTTCTTCTTCTTTGTTAATATTTCTTGTATTTGAATGGCAGAGTTACGAAGTGAGAGGAGTAAAAACAGAGACAGAGAAAGTGAGAGAGAGAGAGAAAGTAGTCCATTCCCTAGATGGCTGCAACTGCTAGGGCTAGGACAGGTCAAGCCAAGAACCCAGAATTTATCCAGCTCTCTCATTTGGGTGGGAAGGGCCCAAGCACTTGGATCATCTCAGGTTGTCCAGGCACAGTCTGTCTAGGGAGCTGGATCAGAAGTAGAAAACAGTGAAGACTCAAACTGACACCCATATGGGATGTCAGTAGTGCCTGCAGTAGCTTATCCCTCAACATTGGCCCTAGTATGTAGTCTTGTAGACAGCACACTAATACCCATACAATACCTTGTTGTTGTTAATGTTGTTGCTTTAGTTTTTAATTTGTTGAAGAGACAGAATGCACTACTACCAATACAATACCTTGTTGTTATAGTTTTTTAGTTTTTAGTTTGTTGAAGAGACAGAGGGCCAGAAAGATTGGCAGATAGATATTTGCTAGTTCTTTTCCCAATTGCCTAAACAGCTGGGGCAGGGATAGACCAAAGCAGGGAACTGGGGATTCCATTTCTGTCTCCCATATGGTAGCAGAGACCCAACTATTTGGGCCATCATCACCTGCCTTCCAGGGTGTACATTAACAGGAAACTGGAAGTCAGAATTCCAGTGTGGGATTTGAGCATCCCCGGAGGCATCCTCATTGTAGCATCAAATGCTGCAAAGACATTTTTTAAAAGTATTTATTTTTATTTAAAAGTCAGATAAACAGAAGAGAGACAGAAGGGAATATCTTGCATCCATTGATTCACTCCCCAAGTGGCTGCAATAGTTGAAGCTAAGGGAATCTGAAGCCAGGAGCCTCTTCCAGTCTCCAATGCGGATGCAGGATCCCAAGGTCTTAGGCTGTATTTGACTGATTTCCCAGACCACAAGCAGGGAGCTGGATGGGAAGTGGAGCAGCCAGGATTAGAACCAGCACTCATATGGGATCCCAGCACGTGCAAGGTGAGGACTTTAGCTACTAGGCTATTGTGGTGGGCCTTCACAAAGACATTTTAACCAATATCAAGGAGCAACGGCCAAATCCAATGCTGATCAGCCATCCTGGAAAGGACTAATCATATAGAGTGTTGCTAACAAGTTAAAATTGTCAGTAGGCCTGCAGAAAGCTGTGTGTATGTGTGTGTATGTGTGTATGTCTCTGTGTGTATGTATGTATATGTGTGTATATGTGTGTTTTAACAGAATAAGGCCCATATGTGGCCCCATAGGACTTTCCATAATTGTCCCAGCCACCACATTCCCTCCTGAGAGAGTTTCATTCACTGATTAATGCCAAAATCTATCAAGTTTTGGTTCTCCTGCTCCAACTCAGGGCTGGCCAAACCTCAGAGATCTCAGCAGGTTTAGGGAGATGTTGTTAAGATTTTTTTAAATCTCTCCTGTTCATAATTAGTCCTTTTGTCTCCCTTCCCTTCCCATTCCTTCCCATCCCTTCCCCATCCCTAGATGTCGAATGCAAGAGGTTGTCAATAAATACACTTTCAGCACACCCTCCTATCTCCTCTCTCTTCAAAATCCTTTAATTTGTTTATATATCGATTAAAAAAATTAAACATAAAACAGAATAGGAAGTAAAAGATTAAACTCTTCTATTACTTCCCTCTTTCCCCAAAAGGAATCACTTCGGTCACTTGTTCATTCCTCCACAAATGTCCAACAAATCTAGAGCCATATATACATACTGTGTCTTTTTGAATAAATGATTATAACATGGAAGCGTTCTGCAACTTGATGTGTTTCATTTAAATATATTTTGTCTTTTTTAAAAAATGATTTATTTATTCATATTGGAAAGTCAGATATACAGAGAGGAGGAGTGACAGGATGATCATCTGTCCGATGATTTACTCAGCCTCAATGGCTGGAATTGAGCTGATCTGGAGCCAGGAGCCAGGAGCCAGGAGCTTCTTCCGGGTCTCTCACGTGGGTGTAGGGACCCAAGACTTTGGGCCGTCCTGGACTGCTCTCCCAGGCCACAAGCAGGGAGCTGGATGGGAAGCGGGGCTGCCAGGATATGAACCAGCGCCCATATGGGATCCTGGCGCGTACAAGGCAAGGAGTTTAGCCACTAGGCTATGACGCCGGACCCTTCTCTTTCTATACTAACACACAGAGATTTTTTCAGGGTGTTTCTGTACTATTCCACTGAACAGATATCATCAAAATTCTTAACCGTATCTTCCTACATAAATATATAGGTAATATTTGATTCTTCTCTTTCACAAATATTATTGAAAGTAATATTCTTGAATATTATCTTTGCCCATTTGTGTAGGATAAATTCATATAACTGGAATTCCTAAACCAAATGTTGATAATTCAAAGTTTAGAAAAGAAGATGGAGGTGATGGACACTGTGGGTTTATAGGCTAAGCTTCTGTCTGCAGGGTCAGTTTCCCACATGGGCACTGGTTCATGTCTTGGCCATGTCGCACTAACTCCCTGCTTATGACCTGAGAAGGCAACAGATTATGACTCAAGTCCTTGGGTATCTGCATTCATGTGGGAGACCCAGAAGAAGCTCCTGGCACCTGGCTTTGGATCAGCACAGTTCAGGTCATTTGTGGTCATTTGGGGAGTGAACCAGTAAAGGGAAGGTTCTCATGCTCTCTACCTCCCTCTGTCTCTGTCTCTGTCTCTGTCTCTCTCTCTCAATCTCTCTCCTCTTTCTAACTCTGCCTTTTAAATAAAATAAATAAATAAAACCTTTCAAAATAAAGAAAAGATTATTCAAATCATTTTCTAAAAATGCAGCACCAATATAATTCAAAAAATTTCTAAGATCTATGCAAGAAAATGCTTCTTTATTTATACCTTATCAGCTATGGACATGACAAAATTTTAATCTTCCACAATAATAAATGGAAAATATAACAGCTCTGCATATTTATAGATGCCTTTGCATGAAGGTTTTAAGATTTATTTGAATTTGTATTGGAAAGACAGATACACAGAGAGAAGGAGATTTTATATGTATTGGTTCACTTCCCAAGTAGCTGTAACAACTGGAGCTAAGGTGAAGCCAGGAGCCAGGAGCTTCTTCTGGATCTCCCACCCAGGTACAGGGTCCCAAAGCTTCAGGTCATACTTGACTGCTATACTAGGCTACAAGCAGGGAGCTTGACGGGAGGCAGAGCAGCCAGGATATGAACCAGCAGCAACCATATGGGATCCTAGTGCATTTATACATGAGGCTATTGCACCAGGCCCCTATGTATAAATTTTAAAAGGGTATTCTCTGGATGAACAACTTCCTTTTTAAAGATTTAGTTTATTTGTTTTGTTAGAAAGGCAGATTTACAGAGAGGGGAGACAGAAAGATCTTCCATCTGCTGATTCACTTCCCAAAGGGCTACAATGGCTGGGGCTGTTCCAATCTGAAGCCAGGAGCCAGAAACTTCCTATAGGTCTCCTATGTGGGTGAAGGGTCCCAAGACTTTGGACTGTCCTCTGTTGTTTTCCCAGGCCATAAGCAGGGAGCTGAATGGGAAGTAGAGCATCTAGGATTAGAACTGGGACCCATATGGGTTGCCAGTGCTTGCAGGTGGAAGGTTAGCACTGGCCCTCCAAGTAATATTTTAACTAGGTAGAAATTCCCATTTTTGGAACCAGCATTGTGGTACAGTAGGTTAAGCTATTCATTGGGACCCTAGGTTTGAGACCTGGCTATTCCACTTGTGGTCCGGCCTCCTGCTAATGCACCTGGGAAGGCAGCAGATGGCTCTTGTCCTTTAGCCCCTGCCACTTGGAAGGAAGATCCAAATACAATTCTGACTCTGGGCTTCAACCCAGCTTATACCTAGCTGTTGCAGCCATTTAGAGAATGAACCAGTGAAAGGAAGATTTTTTTTTTTTTAATCTCACACTCTCTGTTTCTCTGTCATTCTGCCTTTCAACTAAATCAATATCCACGATGCTGACCCTAAGTAAATAAGTGAATAAATAAATCTTTTTTTTCCTCAAGAAACTCATTTTTTAATAAAAATGTTTTGTTGACACTGAAGCAGTATACCACCTTACAGCACTTTCACATGTAATCATAGTAATTGGGCTATGTTGTTTGGCCAACTCAATAGAGGTGAGTAATGTGAAAATCGCTTGGCTTGCTGGTTTATGGGAGTGTAGCACATTGTAAAGGAGTTTATCTGGATCCTATCAAAACATAAAGGAACGCAAACTCCCTTTGGGAAACTCAATCATGTGGCTTGAGGGAAATGCAAAGGAAAGCTCTGTCTGTTGATTTGGCAGAATTAGGTCTGGAGCTGGTGGCATTAATACTTGCCTTCAAAGCAGTCTTTATCCCCTAATAATTTCTTAATCCTTGTTGTTATGTGAACGAGCAAACATTTGAAAGCAAAGCTAAAGAACAGAATTAGATGGTCTCCTGAGTGAGGCTGAAAAATCCCACGGAGCAGAGAACTCACAGGGTTGTATTCAAGACTTACACTTGGTAAAATTTAGTGACCACCAATTAGAAGCAACATGCTCTACAAATCTCTGTAATTATTGATGCTAATGCCAAATATACAAGCTATCAAAGTGGTCCTGTGTTATAGGAAAGGTCACAAAGAAAGAGGACAATTTCCCCCAGTGGTGGCGTGCATTTGCACGTGGGAGGGACTTTGGGCTTGCTATTAGTTTGCACCTGGAGCCTGGGGACTGAGTTCCAAGCTCTTTATATAGCATTTTACCTAATGTTGAGAAAAATGAGGTCGATAATATTTCTTCCTTTTGTGAAGATGTATTTATTGTTAGTAGAAATGTATATCAGATGTATGGAGAGAAGGAGATACAAAGAGAGAAAGATCTTCCATTCATTAGTTTGCTCTGTAAATGGCCATACTAGCAGGAGCTGAGCCAATCTGAAACCAGGAGTCAGGAGCCTCTTCCTGTTCTCCCATGCAGGCGTGGGACAAGGATCATTTCTTAAGATTTTGCCAAGTCCTTGAGTGTAGGGTTGTTTTAACTGAATTTATTATTATTATTATTATTATTATTATTATTATTATTGTAAACCTTAAAATTATAATCACTAGTTGATTAGGATGCATCACTAAAATGTAGTTTTGAATTTTCTTGGGATATAATTGACACAATAAAATGGACATTTTAAAGATATACAGTTCAACAAGTGTGATATCTGTGAATTCATCACCATAATCTAAGCAATGAAGATATTTATCAACACCCCTCATTAACATCTCCTTTTTGCCATGTACAATCTCTCCCTTTTTAAAAAATATTTTTAAAAAATATTTAAAAAATATTTGTTTTTTACCTTTTTAAACAATCTTTCTCTTTAATAATAATAATAATAATAAGAGACATTAATTTGAAAGTTAGAGTTACAGAGAGAGAGGGAGATGGAAAGATCTTCCATCTGCTGGTTCACTCCCAAATGGCTAAAACAGCTAGGGCTGAGCTAGACTGAAGTTAGGAGCTAGGAGCTTCATCCAGCTCTCCCACATGGGTAGCAGGGTTTCACAAACTTGGGCCATCCTTCTTTGCTTTCTTCAAGCTATTAAAAGGGACACATTAGTCATTCAGTAGCATGTTATTTAACTTTATGGTGATCCCAGTGAGTACAATGCAAGGACTTTAGCCATTGGGCTACCATATCAGGCCCGACTATATTTTCTTTTACATGACAATGAACTAAAAGTTATCTTGGAAGAGAGGTAGGCCAAAACCTTTGGAAATTTGGATGAAATTTTACTACTCACAGAACTGTTAAAACTTTCATTCTTATCAATGAATGCCATCATTTTCCCACAACACATAATATCACTTTCTATCATGTAAATATGGAATTTTTTTTGTATATTTGGTGGTTGACTGCCATTCAGAATTGCTCATCAAAACCAAATTTATTTGCATGAAAAACTCATGGAAAGGAAAGATCTAAAATATGTGTAAAATGTTAGAATTATTTTAGGCTTTTACTGGGAAAAATATGTCATTAGGAATAGTCATACATTTCAAGTATTTTAAAAAGTGTAATATTCTAGAAGTCAGCAGATTGTCCTTTAAAACTGAATTTCATATTTGGGTCTCACTAAGGGAGGTTTTTGCAGAGGGCAGGAAAATGCAGGCGAGTCAGAAAGAACTGATACTTGTGCTGTGGTAGAGGGGGTGGACACAGGCCATCAAGTGAAGGGATAGGGAGCTATGTACTTAAGAACAGGGCTAACAACTTGAGGATGGAAAGAGATTTTTCAGAAGTTACTTAGGCAAGATGCCTGTATTTGAAGGACATACCTGAAATGCCATGGAACAGGACAGAGCCCAGGCAACAAAAAAGGTAAGGAAGACAACACCTTGTGTATGTAAATGACTACGTTGAGGTTTATATCACAGGTCAGTACAGTCACTACTTCCTGTTGAATCCAGAAAAAGTCTGTGGGCAGACAGACTTACAAGCATTCCATTTGGCTAAAGAAGTATAGGCTGAATTTCCATCTTCCTTGGTCCCATTGGCTGTTTGTTGTTGTTGTGATACACAAAGGCTGAGCAAGTGGTCTTTCCACAAGCCAGAGAAGGATCTAGAGACCACTGTATCTGACTTGATGGTTTGGGAATGAGGTGATTAGAGTCAGCACAGCCTAATACAAAGGTTTCATCAGAAAAGAACTTTTCTAGCAAATCAGGAGTACAGGTCGTGGTGGACGAGACTTGGCAGAGAGCCCTGGCTGGAAATTCAGGCATTGCTGATGCAAGATTAAAGTGGAATGAAGGCTGAACAGGGAGTTCCACTTCAGGGGTTGGGTTCTAGTGGAACGCTGAGGAAGCTGCAACAGAGCGATGACAGGGCGGCTGGGACACAGGTCAGCCTGTTAGCCTTCTGCCAGCTGCATGTTGGCACTGTGGTTCTTGCCCCAAAGTCCTTTCACATTGAATGGGGTGTGTTTGAGCCAAGATATGGGAGGCAGGGCCTGTTTGTATGTTAGGGGGGACAAGGAAGCCAAACCTCTATTTGATTTTGGATAATGGCAGTAAAAACAATTCAGTTTAATCCTATCAAACATGAAGCAGGATGTAGCTTCTCAATTTATTTGTTAGTCCAATACTGTTTTTAAGGTCTGGGCTAACACACAACTTTGTATCAGTATGTTAGCTATATTCTGTGATTCAATTAAAGATCATGTGAGAATTTAAAGAAATGTGGAAAGTGTTCTGTAACATTTACCATCTTCACTAGAGTCTGTTTCTGATATTAGTTTCCAAGGAAAAACAGAATTTATTATTATTTTTTAAAATAATGCAGCTATCGATAACGACCTCAGGGACTTTGGCTCACTATTATGGCATATCAGGTTAAGCTGCTACCTGTAACACAGACATCTTGGATAGATACCAGCATAGGTCCTGACTCTTCCACTTTCTATTCAACTCTCTGCTAACATGGCTAGGAAAGTAATAGAATGTAGCCCAAATGTTTGGGCTCCAGTCATCCATACGGGAGACCCAGAAGAAGTACCTGGCTCCTGACTTTGTCCTGGTCTAGTCTCGGCTGTTATGGCTTTTTGGATAGTGAAACAGCAGTTGGATGATCTCTCTCTTTCTCGCCTAATGTTTCTCCTCTCTTTGTAACTCTGCTTTTAAAAAATAAATTGTTTTAAAAATTCACTAGGCAACTCTAGTCTGTTTTATTTTACTCTCAGAATTAGCTATATTCATGTGGATTTTAAAAAATAAAATTATCCTACTTTTAACAATACAGTTTGAAAGGTTAGAATTTCTGTTACTGATTGTTGACTAGTTAATCTGGTTTAAAGTCTGGCCCACTGAATGCCAGTTTTACTAGACAACACTTTATAATAATAGGGTCTGTGGTGTTGAAAGTGTTTGAGAAACAACTGGTACTCTTATGGAGAAATACAAGCCATATTAGTCCATTAGAAGTTCTGCAGCTGTGGATTGGAGGAGTTACTTCCAGTGTTTTTAGCACAGTACAATAACTATGGCTGACACCTAATTATGTATTTCAAAATAGCTAAAGGAGATGATTTTGAATGTTCTCAACACACAAAAAATGATGTATGTCTGAGGTAATGGAGGCACCAGTTACCTTGATGTGATCATTATATGCTGCATAGAGACACTGAAATATCACATTGTACCTGATGAAATGTGCATAATCATTATATCAATTAAAACAAGAAATATATATTTTTAAAAAGTCTGTAGTAAGAGAAATTTTGGAAACTTTTTTTAACCAACAGGTTTTTGAAGTTATGTGGCTGTGGTACTCCTTTTTATAGTAAAGTCTGAACATAAAATTACAGCTATGGATTGCTGCTTATGAATCTCCCCTAAAACCTAGTGGTCAAGTTAAAAGCAGTCATCCACGCAGTTCATGAGTTAGCAATCTGGGGATGTTACAAAGAGGAAGGCTTGTCTCTTCTCTGTGGTGTCAGCTGGAGTAGCTTGATGAGGATTAGTGTCAGCTCTGCTCACCTACAAGGCTGGCAAGTTGCTGTTGACTATAGCTGGGAGTTCAACCAGGGTGGAAGGCAAAGTTATCTCCACATGGGACTCTGTCTGTATTGTTTGGATTCTCTCAAACCTGCTGTTGGGTACAGGAATGAGTGTTCCAAGAGACAGGCAGCAAAAACTGTTAAATTCTTAAGACTGAGGTCTGGAAACTGGCACAATAGCACTTGTGTTGTGTTATAGTGATTACATGGATCCAAGATACAAGAAGAAGGGACATAAATCTCTACCTCTCGATGCAAAGGATTTCAAAGGATGGAGATGCTCTATGTCACAACTGTATATACAGCCCAGTGCACAGGGCACAAGTGCAGAGAGAATTGTCATGTAACTCACTCACAAGCAGTCCTCTGCTTACATCTTATTCCAGTCACTGTCACCCCACAAGGGTGACCACATCTTCATCCTCTAATATCAAGGATCTGCTCAGCTGGGTCACCTCTCAGACTGTCCTTTGTACTCTCTGAAGTTTAACAGCCTTGCTGGCCTCTGGCCACCGGATGCCAGTAGCGTCCCATTCCCTTGTGGCAACCAATTAAAGTCCCCAGGAGTGGTGAAATTTCCCCAGGAGTGGTGTTAGTGGTGGTGAAATCACCACTAGCTGAGAATTACTGGGTTAGAAAATAATAGCTTTGTTTTATGATCTGTCTAAATCCTACTTAATCATCTAGAATATAAATTCCAAGAGAATGTGTCTTTTTTTTTTTGTCTTTTTGATTTTAACTGATTTCCTCAGTCCCTAGACCATAACCTGGTGTGTAGTAGAAAACAGATGACTATCAGTTGAAGGAATCAGTGAATGAACAAATGAAAGGTACAGTTCTAAAGAGCGATCTAAAATTAACCATGTTTTATTCAACTGAACGCTCTGTAATAAATCATTTAATTTTTTTTTGCTGTACATGACATGTTCAGAAGCTGACATTTATATACAATGCAATAATATATTTTTCTTTGACAGGAATCTATGTTAGTTAATTTTTTCCTGGAGCAATATGAAACATGAGCTGCAGACATATAAGAGATTGTAATTTCCAAGACAAACAGGCAGTATCTCATGGCTGTGCTAATGATTTAATGTAATAAGCCCCAATCCATGGTTTGTTACTACTGTGAAAGCTTTGTGAAATAAAAAATGTACAATAACTGAATATTCTTATTTAAAACTTGGGCTATGCATCCAGTGTTTAGTTTGGTGGTTTAGAGGCCACTGGGAGGCCTACATCTCCTATTGGAGTGCCAGGTTCAAATCTACTTCCAGCCCAGTTTCCTGCTAATACACACCCTGGGTGGCAGTGACTGACTATTCAATTACTTGGGTTTCTGCCACCCATGTGGCAGACCTGGATTGAGTTCTGGACTCCTGCTTCATCACGGCCTAGCTCAGACATTCGAGGAGTGAACTAGCAGATCGAAACTCTCCCCTTGTCTCTCTGTCTTACAAATCTTTTAACAATTAAAACTTTTAAAAAGAGGTGGTAGGTTTTGGAGATTGGAAGATGAATCAGGGAGAATACAAAATAGTAATAAGTACTTTGAAAATTATTTCTTACAGTAGAAACTTGAGAATTTCTTTTGGAATATTGAAAATGTTTCACTCTGAAAGTGTTTTTTGTTTTTCCTCCACTTGTTAAGTAAAATTTCTTTCTTTCTTTCTTTCATCTACTAATTTTTAATGGGAAGTCAAATTTACAGAGAGAGGGAGAGACAGAGAGGGAATGATCTTCCATTTGCTCATCTTCTGGGTCTCCCATGTGGGCACATAGTCCCAAGCTCTTGGGCCATCCTCTGCTGCTCTCCCAGGCCACAGTTAGGAAACTGGATTGGAAGTAGGTCATTCAGGACACAGACTGGTGCCCATATGGGACGCTGGCGCTTGGAGGTAGATGGTTAGCCTACTGAACCATGTCACTGGTCCCTTGTTAGGCAAATCTTTCTCTCTCTCAAAGGTTTATTTATTTTTACTGGAAAGGCACATTTATAGAGAGAAGAGTCAGAGAGAAAAATCTTTCATCCTCTGGTTCACTCACCAAGTGGCAGCAATAGGCTGAGCTGATCTGAAACCAAGGATCCAAGAGCTTCTTTCGGGTCTCTTATGTGGGCACAGTGTCCTAAGGTTTTGGGCTATCCTTTACTGCTTTCAAAGGCCGCAAGCAGGGAGCCGGATGGGAAGTAGAGCAGCTGGGACATGACTGGTGCCCATATAGGTAGGATGCTGGTGCCTGGAGGTGGAAAATTAGCCAGTAGAGCCATTGCTCTGGTCCGACAGCAAAAAATTGTTAAGTGTTATCCCAAGCATTTCTTCCAGTGGGAATAAAGTTCTTCATAAAGGTTGACAGATTTATCCTTTAAAAATTTTTACAGATTTATTTATTTTTATTGCAAAGTAAGATAATACAGAGAGGAGGAGAGACAGGAAGATCCTCCCTCCCATGATTTACTCCCCAACTGGCCACAATACCAGGCCCTAAAATTTTTTTAAATTTATTTTTTGGGGGTAGTGTTGTGGTGCTGTGGGTTAGGAAACTTTTTGAGATGCCTGCATCCCATATACATGGCAGTCTGTGTCCCAGCTACTCCACTTTTGGTCTAATTCCCCGCTAATGCACCTGGGAAAGCTGTAGAAAATGGTCCAAGTCCTTGAGCCCCTGTACTCACATGGGAAACTCTGATTCCTGGCTTTCATCTAGCCTAGCCCTGACCACTGTAGTCATCTGAGGAGTGAACCAATGTATGGCCAATCTCTCTCTCTCTCTCTCTCTCTCTCTATCTCTTTCTTTCTTTCTGTAACTATATCTTTCAAACATATGACAATATGCATTTAAAGCACTTGTCATTTTATTTAAAACAAATATGTCTATATATACTTTTGTGTATATACACTTATGTGTGTATGTATATATACATATGTATATGTATGTGTGTATATATGTGCGTGTATGTATGTATATATACACATACATACATATACGCACATATATATATGGAGAGAGAGAGAGAAATTATCTGCTGGCTCACTCCCCAAATGCCAGTTATCTCATTTTCTTTTTGAATTTATTTACTTTTTATTGGGAAGGCAGATTTATGGATAGAAGGAGAGACGAAGATCTTGCGTTCACTGATTCACTCCCCAGATGGCTGCAATGGCCAGGAGCTGAGCTGATCAGAAGCCAGGAGGCAGGAGCTTCTCCCAGGTCTCTGAGCAGGTTCAGGGTCCCAAGGCCTTGGGTTATCCTCCACTACTTTTCTAGGCCACAAGCAGAGAGCTGGTAGAGACATGGAGCATCTAGGATATGAACTGATACTTATATAGTATGCTGATGCTTGGAGATGGATAGCGAATTGAGCTATTATGCTGGACCCCCTAGTTACCATCTTTTCTTTTTTTTTTTTTTTTTAAAGATTTATTCATTTTATTACAGCCAGATATACACAGAGGAGGAGAGACAGAGAGGAAGATCTTCCGTCTGATGATTCACTCCCCAAGTGAGCCGCAACAGGCTGATGCGCGCCAATCCGAAGCCGGGAACCAGGAACCTCTTCCTGGTCTCCCATGCGGGTGCAGGGTCCCAAAGCTTTGGGCCATTCTCAACTGCTTTCCCAGGCCACAAGCAGGGAGCTGGATGGAAGTGGAGCTGCCGGGATTAGAACCGGTGCCCACATGGGATTCCGGGGTGTTCAAGGCGAGGACTTTTAGCTGCTAGGCCACACCACCGGGCCCAGAAATATATCTTTTCTAAGTCATTCTGAATTGTTTCATGTCTCTGGAGCCACCGTTGTTAAAAGTGACTTTTAATAGTGGAGGTCACAAAGTGCAGAGAAGTAAGTTACTATCCAGCTGCAAGAGCTAGTTAATAGTGGACAGATAGATCAGTGGATATGCAACAAGGTGGAATATTCCACATGGGGGGAGGGCGGGGGGAGGGGTGGGGTGATTCTCAGTTCCAACGAAACTGTATCACATAATACAATGTAATCAATGAATTAAAAAAAAATAAAATACAAAAAAAACCTGAAAAAAATAGTGGACAGATACTGTTGAACCAATAATTAAAACTGTCACATCCAACATTTTGTCTTATGAAACAAAGATGGAATGAATGTGACAAAGTAAAAGTATAGACAGCAGAGGAATACACAAAGGTCGAACTTTTTTTTAATTTTTAAAAAATTTATTTGAGAGGCAGATAGAGACAGAGAGCCTCAATCCTATAGTTCATTCTCCAAATGCCTGGATGGTGGTGGCGGTGGCAGTAGTGGGGAAATTCAGTCCAAGTGTCCCATCTGGATGGCGGGAAACTAAACTACCTGAGCCAGCACCTGCTGCTTCTGAGTGTGTGCCTTGGTAGGAAGCTACACTCAGGAGTGGAACTGGGATTTGAACCCAGGCACTCTGATATGGGGTATGAGAGTCTTGAAGGCTGGGCCAGACAGCCCCTCTCTACAAAGGCTTTTACCAACCCCACTCTTATTTAGTTAGTGGCTAAATGAAATAAATCTGTGCTGAGCATTCAAGAACTTGAATATTATTGTTATTTGGATATACTTGTAAGAATGTGCAACTCTTATTGTGTAGCCTCCTGGGTATTGGATATTTTAAGCCCTCTGGTAGCATGACCAAATGCTTATGATTCATTGTAGCCGAAGTTACTAGGGATGGGGAGAGGATGGGACTGTGTGTAATAACTCCTTGTGACACAGAGAGACAAATTAGGAGGGAAGATATTTTTAGATTCCTGTTTTGAAACAAACAAAAAAAGAGCTTAAGTCAGGTGACTTGTTTCCTTTTTTGTATTTTTAAAACAGAAAAAAATGTCCAAAATGCGATTTGCACTTTTCTGAATGATACCATTTCTCTTTCAGGAGAATGATGGTCATAATTGCAGGTTGCTTTTTTAAAGTACCTGAAAAATTCCTTTCTAAAAATATAACTCCACAAGGACAGTAAAGTGTGTTTATACCACAAAGGACTCGTGCAAAGCAGTTTGTGAATTCCAGCTAACCTACACAGTAGCATTTAAAGAAGTAGCTAGTACATTTACTGTCTAAGTCAGAAATAGACAAGGAGAAAGGCACTGTATTTTATTTCACTAACCTTTTCTTTCATTCATCTTTTAAAACAAGAATTTGTGAACTGAAAGTGTCTGGGCTGGATTCTGTGAGTTTGTGGAATACCATGACACAATCCAGGCCCTCAAAGTACTTTCAGTCTAGCAGAACAAGTTCATCCACAACCTCTGATATGTGCAAAGATATGCACGTGCTTGCATACAAACACCCCCACACGCTGATACGTGTGTGTGTGCACACAATAACAGATACACATGTACATTTACATATAAGCACGTGTACACACACACGCTCACACATACACACTCACACACGTATATGCTTCGACACTAACCAGACAGTGAATAGAGTGCATTTTCTTTTTTTTTTTATTTTATTTATTTATTTATTTTTTTAGAGTGCATTTTCTAATGAAGAAAGGAGAAAGATATGAAAGGTATTCAGAAGTTTGTGGAAAATGCCTAGTATAAGAGACCTAGGCGAGGATTTAAAAAAATCTTTTCATGCCAAAATAAACTTATCTTTTTAAAAAATGATTTATTTTATTTGTATTGAAGAGTCAGATGCACAGAGAGGAGGAGAAACAGAGAGGAAGATCTTCTGTTTGTGGATTCACTCCCCCATTGGCCACAATGGCTAGAGCTATACCAATTCGAAGCCAGGATCCCAAAGCCTCTGCTGGGTCTCCCACGTGGGTGCAGGGTCCCAAAGCTTTGGGCCATCCTCGACTGCTTTCCCAGGCCACAAGCAGGGAGCTAGATGGGAAATGGGACTGCTGGGACAAGAAGCAGCACCCATATGGAATCCTGTTGTGTGCAAGGCTACCGTACTGGGCCTTTTATTATTTTTTTTAAAGATTTATTTATCGTTATTGGAATGTCAGATTTGCAGAGAGGAGAGACAGAGAGAAAGATCCTCCATCCTCTGGTGGTTTACTCCCTAAGTGGCCACCAAGGCTGGAACCGAGCCAATATGAAGCCAGGAGCCAAGAGCTTAATCCGGGTCTCCAAATGAAGAATGGCTCTGGGCTCCTCCATTGCCTTTTTAGGCCACAAGCTGGGATCTGGGTGTGAAGTGAAGCAACCAGCACACGAACCAGTGCCCTAGTTCATGTAAAGTGAGGATTTAGCCATTTGGGTATCCTGCCAGGCCCAAACTTAGCTTTTTGTTGTATTTTTCTGTTTCCATTTTTAAAGTCCTCTTACATAGTACTGACAATAATTCTGTGATACAACTGTTACAAAAACCAGGAGAGGCTAAGGGGGCAGCCTTTGTTAAGTTGTTAAACACTAGGGAGCTAAATTTACCAAGATTTGAGTTCAAGTTCACATCTGCCACTATCACCTATGAGACCCAACCCAAGTTACTTAACTCCCTGCCTCAGTTTCCCTTCCTTTTACATAAGCCTTATCATAAATCATTCCATTAGGCTGGTTTGAGAATTAGCACTGTACTCAATACTTAGCAAGTACTCAATACATGCTACATTTCTAGTTTTTGGTGATATGCTTATCAGTACCAGAGTTATTTACCATGTAATTGAAAAGATAGTACTCTCCTCACCATGCTCGTTAGGGGAGAATGTCTTAAAGTATTTTAAATGTGAACAGAACAATAACAATACCAACAACAAAATCTTGTGTATTAGATGAATACATGGTTGCTAGTTAGACTACTTTCAGTGATTTAAAAATCCAGGGAATCCCACTCTGATTTGGTATAACAAACATCTGTCATAGCCGTTACTGGAAAAAATGTTTTTAGTTAATTACCTAATTTTATCTATTTGGAAGGCAGAGAGGGGGAGGAGCAAAGAGAGAGAATTCGCCATTCGTGATTTACTTCTCAAATGCCCACAACAGTTGGGAATGGCCACAGTGAAGCTGGGAAATACAAAGTCATCTGGAATTCTCACGTGAGCAGCAGGTGTCAGCTGCCTGCTGCCTCTCCAGGGTATGCGTTAACAGGAAGCTGCAGCTGAGAGTGGAGCCAGGATTTGAACCAAAGGATTCTAATATGGGCTGTCGGAGTTCTAACCAGCACCTAAGTTGTTGGGTAAAATCCAACCCTAGGAAAATCAGAGTTTGTTTAAATGACATCTCATGTGCATTAAATAACATCTCATGTCTGTGGCTTATAAACTTTACAGTGAGAATATAGAAGCTGTTATTAACTCCATGATCATTTCAGAGTGTGTTAGATCTGACCATCTCATTAATAGAAAAAACACAAGTGACATCACTTAATCTTCTTTTAAAAACACTTAACCGCTTTTTATTTATTTTTTTGAGAGTTTGGATTTGTAATTTACATTACAGCTGAAGGCTTACCGGCTGCACTAAATAAACAGTTCAATAAATTGTGCCTTTGGTGAACCTCCCTCCATGTGGCTTCATACAATCAGGGCACAACTCTCCCCAGATCTTTCCAGCCCTTCTGCTGAAGAATTTGGCTTTCAAGATAACAGGCTGCTTGGACCCGGCATGATAGCATAGCAGTTAAGTCCTTGCCTTGAATGCGCTGGGATTCTATATGGGCGCTGGTCCTAATCCCAGCGGCTCCACTTCCCATCTAGCTCCCTACTTGTGACCTGGGAAAGCAGTTGAGGATGGCCCAAAGCTTTGGGACCCTGCACCCGTGTGGGAGACCCGGAAGAAATTCCTGGCTTCGGATTGGCTCATTTCCAGCTGTTGAGGCTGCTTGGGGAGTGAACCATCAGATGGAAGATCTTCCTCTCTGTCTCTCCTCCTCTCTGTATATCTGCCTTTCCAATAAAAATAATAATCTAAAAAAAAATAAATAAATAACAGGCTGCTTTAGGAACTTCCCTTTTCTCAGAATTTTGTAGTAGCCCACAGCACCACATTGGGAATGGAAGAGCTGCAGCCATGCTGTGGGCAATGTTTATCTGTGTCTGCTCACTGACCAAGGCCCACCTTGATGTATCAAGGTTGACAGTAACTGGTTCCTCTCTGATTATGGCTCATACCAACTTTTCCAAGGTAATTGGTAGACATTTGATTCTGTGGTGATGCATTCCACCAGCCTTCCCCTGGCCTCCCAATGTCTGGTGCTTGTCCTTAAAGCCATGGCCATGGCTCACATGGCCCCAAAGTTTCAGGTCTTCATCCATCTGAATGGCACACCAGGGCCAAGAGGAAAGATTGATATTCCTTGATCTGCTGAAGTAGTTCATGGAATCAAAATAAAGCTGGGCGATATACATATGAAAAGGTGTTACATCACTAAACACCCAAGAATTCTCAATTAAAATGAGGTTATTTGGGGAATATCCATTTGGTAAAGCTTAAAAAGATGGTTAATACCTTGATGCTACTGAGGGAAGGGTAAAATTAGCATTCATACATTGTTGACAAGAAAATAAATGGGTATCCTTTAAGAGGCCAGTTTTGCATACAGATAAAACTTGCTGATAGTTTGACTAGTCAATCCCACTTCAACAGTTTCTTAGTGAAATATAATCAAATCTATAAAAATGCTTGTATATGGACATTCATTGTGATGTTGTTTATGATGGTATGAAGTTGGAAACCACCATATGCTTACTGATAGAGAAACATAAATTATGATACAACTAGACAATGCAATTCTATGCAGCAATTAAAACAGGTTAGACAGGGCTTTTTTTTTTCCTGACGTGGAAAAATGTCCGTGTCTCATTCTAATCAGTGCCCTTTTTATTGTTTACTTTTTAAATTAAAAAATTTATTCAAAAGAGAAGCAAAAACAGACACAGTGGTTTTCCATCTACTGGTTCACTACCCACATAGTCACAATAGCTGAGGCCTGGCACAGCTGAAGCCATGTGTCTGGAACTCAAGCCACGTCTCCCCTGTGCACACTAGATACCAAGTACTGGAGCCAAGCTCTGCTGCGTCCCAGGGTGTCCGTTAGCAGGAAGCTGCACCATGCAGGACAGCAGCATGAGGGCACAGGAGGTGGACGGCCAAAGCGGTGTTCCAACTACTGTTGTCAGTTCTCATTTTCATTTTGAAAAAATGTGTCTGTGCAGAAAAAGCAAAACTTTAAAAAAGATGTATTGGGGTATAATTTACATACCACAAAAGTCACCCTTTGCAAGTTACAATACAATGACTTTTAGGGAATTCATGTAGTTGTGCAACCATCACCACAATCTAGTTTCAGAATTTTTCATTATTCCTTCCCCAAATTTCCCTCATACTCAGATGGTCAGCTATTTTTGTCTAATTTATTCTTTTATTAAAAGAAGAAGCTTTCATGAGATTTCCTTTCTTTTTTTCTTTAAGATTTTTATTGGAAAGGCAGATTTACAGAGCGAAGGAAAGTTCTTCTATCTGCTGGTTTACTCCCCCAAATGGCCGCAATGGCCAGAGCTGAGCTGATCTGAAGCCAGGAGCCAGGAAGTTCTTCCTTGTCTTCACGCAAGTGCAGGGGCCCAAGGCTTTGAGCAATTCTCCACTGCCTTTCCAGGCCATTAGCAGGGAGCTGGATGGGAACTGTATTAGCCGGGGCAGGAACTGGTGCACACATGCCATTGGTGCTTACAAGGAAGGATTAGCCAATTCAACCACTGTGCCAGGCCCAAGACTCATTTTTTCTTTTTTTGCATAAAATATGACCACAGCTACGATTATTTCTGTTTATTAATAATGTCACCTTTGTCTCTGATTGCCTTAAAAAACACAAGATTTATTATTACTTTATTTGGAAGGCAGTTTCAGAGAGAGAGATCTTCCATTCACTGGTTCAGTTACAATAGCCTCAACAGTTGGGATCAAGCCAGGCCTAAGTTGGAAGCCTGCAGACAGGTATTCCATCCTGGATTTCCAAGTATGTGGCAGGGGCCCAAGTACCTGGGTCATCTGCTGCTGCTTTCCTCTGGGCATATTAGCAGGGAGCCAGATGGGAAGTGGAACAGCTTGGACTCAAACTGGCCTTATATGGGATGCTGACATGTCAGGCAGTAGCTTAATCAGTGCCCCACAATGCTGGTCAGTCCTAGTGACTCTTAAAGACCCCTTTATTTAACCTGTTCATATTTAATACATATAACTTGCTGAGTTTGCAGATAGGATCCCCATTAAACATGCCCGTTGCACAGATTTTATAGTGGTTTGGTTGGGGGTGACTATCAGTGGGGTTGGGACAGAGGAGGAAAATTACAGCTTCTGAGTTAATAATTTCTGTGTTATTTGAATTGCTAACAGCAAAGATACACTGTCTTTTTTTTTTTAGTTTTTTAAAAATTAATTACACTGCATTATGTGACAGTTTTATAGGTACTGGGATTCCCCCCACTCCTCCCCAAACCCTCCCCCCATGGTGGATTCCCCCATCTTGTTGCATAACTACAGTTCAAGTTCAGGTGATATTCTTTCATTGCAAGCATCTACCAAGCATAGAGTCCAGCATCTTATTGTCCAGATAAGTTCAGCGGCTTGCTGAGGAGACCTTCTCTGGTCTGAAGGTAGAGCCAGCAGAGTATCATCCCTATCAATTAAAAGCCCCAACATAACGTCAGGAACAATTTATAACGTTATGGAATTAATTGACATAGTATTGAGTAACCAATATGTTAAAAAAAAATGCAAGTTCTTGACCACATCCTGTGACTCCTTCATTGACATTTCAATTTTAGTTTATATACAACTGGGTTTTATACATATTAAAATGGCTATAGATTACTGTTCAGCTGTCTTGTGTCTATTTTCATTATAATATTTAGCATTTTATGGCGTTGAAGCATAATTTTGCTGAACCTGGCTTTTTTTTCCGGGTAGTCTAGACTGGCTTATAACTCTAACAAGACATGTGTCAACAGTTTAGGTGCAGAACAGTTTTAGAAGGGGTGTGCAGAGAAATCCTCAATACCCTAGTGAGGAGTAGTAACCAATCTTTGGATATACTATCTTTTAACATGAGAACACAGTAAAGGTTTTTCTGTTTGGAAAAGAACAAAAACATGAAACAGATTTATACCCTTTGACCCAAATCTACTTCTGTTGATTAATCTCAAGCAAATAAGAAATATGTAGAAAAAGATTTTGTGTCCCAAGATATTTATTAGTATTTTAAGACATAAAAAATTGTAAATAATCAATATTTCATGATGGAAGAGAGCAATTACTGATTTTACCACAATGTGAAATGTACAGGAGACAAGCCTCTACATGTAGTATAATCTCATTCATGTGAAAAAAAATGCATATCCAACAAAAAACCTGGTTGGATGTTTCATGGATCCTTGCCATTGGTTGCCTCTGGTGGAATTCTACTAGTTTTGTATCTAATTCTTCTTGCATTTCTCTGTTTTCTTCACAAATGGTAATAACTAAAGATTGGTATTGTTTTCAAATGTATACACAAGTGTCAACATAAACGTGCACTTTACAATGCAGACTATCTTAATAAAACTTAAAAAGTAGGAAGATTATGAGAAACCAAATCTTTTTTTAAAAGATTTATTTATTTTTATTACAAAGTCAGATACACAGAGAGGAGGAGAGATAGAGAGAATTATGTTTGGTCTGATGATTCATTCCCCAAGTGACCGCAATGGCCAGTGCTGTGCCGATCCGAAGCTAGGAGCCAGGAACCTCTTCCGGGTCTCCCACACAGGTGCAGGGTCCCAAAGCATTGGGCTGTCCTGGACTGCTTTCCCAGGTCACAAGCAGGGAGCTGGATGGGAAGTGGAGCTGCTGGGATTAGAATCAGCGCCCATATGGGATCCCGGCGTGTTCAAGGCGAGGACTTTAACTGCTATGCTATCATGCTGCCAGGCCTGAGAAATCAAATCTTGTTAAGCTCTTTCTGGAAGTTAGATTTTTTTTAAAGATTTATTTATTTTTACTGTAAAGTCAGATACACAGAGAGGAGGAGAGGCAGAGAGGAAGATCCTCCATCTGACGATTCACTCCCCACGTCACTACAACGGCCAGTGCTGTGCCGATCTGGAGCCAGGAGCCAGGAACTTCCTCCAGGTGTCCTACACGGGTGCAGGGTGCTAAGGCTTTGGGTCATCCTCAATTGCTTTCCCAGTCCACAAGCAGGGAGCTAGATGGGAAGTGGAGCTGCCGGGATTAGAACCGGTGCCCATATGGGATCCTGGCGTTTGCAAGGCGAGGACTTTAGCCATTAGACTACCACGCTGGGCCCTGGAAGGGAGTTTTGTGCAACATTTTGGGGCTGGGTGGTAAACTGGTTGGGGTGGGGTGGTGGGTGGGCATCATATAGATAGCGACAATGCTTTACTCAGGAACCTACTCATTCATGCCAGGTACCTGGATACCAGGCAGAACAAGAGGCCACTGCCCTCAAAGTGCTCCTGGAGGAGAGGTGGAACAGATCGCCTTCTGGTAGATGCCCACCACCTATCGCTGTTTGAGGCTGGACCTGCAGACTGGCAGGAGGAAGCAAGCTTTAGACTGTGGAGGTGTCCCTAAGGTGAGGATCCCCTTGGGGAGCGTCGCGCTCATCACTGGAGGAGTGGGCTTGAACAACAATGATATATGAATGTCTTTCTTACCAGCACACTGCTCACGACTTCTGTCCCACCAAACCCTCGTTACAACCAGGAGGGTCCTAAGGACTTCCATTGTGCTATGAGGAAGCTGAGGCTTGGGGACGTCGCCTACCTGCTCTGGTCCCCATGCTCAATTGCACCACCCTCCGTCTCCTCTCACTGCACTCTGAAACCAACTGAAGAGCAGTAAAGCCCACTTTCTGGGTTCAACTCTGATTTTCCATTCTTTTTTTTTTTTTGACTTTTTTTATTAATTATTATGCATTATGTGACAGTTTCATAGGCTCTGGGAATCCCCCCACCCCTCCCCACGCCCCTCCCCCCTGGTGGATTCCTCCACCTTGGTGCAGTATTACAGTTCAAATTCAATCAAGATTCTTTCCTTGCAAACATATACCAAACATAGAGTCCAGCTACTTATTGTCCAGATGGGTTGAACAGTTTCTTGGGGAGACCATTTCTGGTCCAAAGTTAGAGCTGGTAGAATATCATCCCAGTCAATTAAGAGTCCCAATATAACATTAACAGCAATTTGTAACATTATGGAATTGACATGGTTTTGTGTAACCAGTATGTTAAAAAAAACCAAAAAACAAGTTCTTAACCACAACCTATGATTTGCTCATTGACATTTCAATTTTAGTTTGTATACAGGACCGGCTGCTATATACCTTAAAATGGCTATAAGGTACCTTTTTGCTCCTAACCAGATCCCAGGCAACATCCGCTAGCACAGTCAAAAGCGTCGGAGCCAATCAGTGCAAAGCCAGGGGCTGGCGAAGATTCGGGCGGAGGGGTTGGAGGGTGGGGTTCGCATCGTCAAACCAAGGAGCCCGCGGCCGGGACCACAGAGCCCAGGGCCCGACACCCTAGGCCTCCGAGTCCCTAGACGCCGCCAGCCTGCCCGGCCCAGCGCGCGTGCGCGGGGCGAAAGGGGGCCGCCCCTGCGCGAGCGCGCGGCCCGGAGCGCGCGGGCGCGCAGCGGGGTCGGCGTCGGCGCGCGCTCCAGGCCGCGGCTTGTGTGGGCTGGGGAGGGAGCGAGGCGGCGGCGCCCCAGAGCCGAGGGGACGCGCGGGCCTCGCGCCGCAGGAACGGACGGCTGTGGAGGAGACCCGGCGCTCGCAGCCCGCGGCGGGAGAGCTCTGCCCCTTCCACTGCTCGCTTCGGAAGCTGCCGGCCGCTTCCCTCGCCCCGGAACGGCCGCCGCCCCTGGAGACTCGCCGTGACACGGGCCTAAAAGCCGCCGCGGCTGCGGGCGAGCGTGCAGACCGCCGGGACCCGTCGGGTCGGGCCGGGCCCCGGTGGACCGGCGTCCGGACAGGTGCAGCCCCCCGCGGGCCGCCCGGGGCCGGGCCCCGAGGCTTCCCCCCCTCAGCGCGGCGGGCCGGCCGGGCTCTGCGCCCCCCTCCTCGCCGTGGGCCGGAGCCCCGGTCGCCGCCCCGCCCTCTCCGGGGACAGCCGGGCCGGAGCCGCGCGAGTCGGAGACCCCGAGCCGCCTGCAGCACCGCCCGTCCGCCGGTGGCGCGCCGACAGGGTGCCGAAGAAACTTAGCCTTTTATTGTTTTTAGCCCTTTAAGTGCAAGGAACTCTGTGTGGGGAGGAAAAATGTCCTTCTTCAATTTCCGTAAGATCTTCAAGTTGGGGGGCGAGAAAAAGAAGAAGCAGTACGAGCATGTGAAGAGGGACCTGAACCCCGAGGAGTTTTGGGAAATCATCGGAGAACTGGGCGACGGAGCTTTCGGGAAAGTGTACAAGGTGAGAGGGAGAAAACGGGAAGTGGCACTTGGGAGATAAAACGGCCGCCGGCCGGGAGGGGCCCGAGGACCTCCCGCTGCCCCGTCCCTTTCCTGCTTTTTTTTTTTTTTTTTTTCTTGACTTAGCAGCGCGCGCTGGAACTTTCTTCAGCTTGGCATCCAAGGAGTAGCTGAGACTGGAGGGCTTCACGGTTGAACCCTAAGGGGCTTGGGTGCAGTTTTCTCGTGGGCGGCAGGGTTGCACCTTCCAGTATGTACACTCTAAAGACAGTTGGCTTAATTCCTGGCAGGGGTCTGGCCCTGGCTCCCAACAGCCTTAAAGCAGAATGCTCATTTGTTTGGCCCTTGTTGGAATGCTCTGCTTAGCTTCTGGGGCATGCAGAGGGCTGTTGTCCATAGCTAAAACCTAGCAGGTTCTAGCCATCAGAAACTTGCGGTCCGTCCTTGGGTTGGTTGTTTGACAGCATCATGTAAAATAGAATGGAATTTCATAGAAAATTTCCAGGAGAAAACTTGCATCCGGTGCTAGTTTCTAAATGGCATTGTAGTAAGCTGTGGCTCCTACCAGTGCCTAGGCATGAAAGCGTTACACACACACACACACTTTTTTATTCTATAGGGAGATCTGACATTTTAACCTGAAGGCATTCAGGTTACCTACTTACTTTCTGCTAAGGAGCATTTGAATGATGTCATCGGAATATTTTCATCCTGAAGGGTGAGGTTGTTTTTTTTTTTTTTTTTTTTTTCTTTTTTTTTATGAGACGGCCGTTGAGGGGAAGGACCAACCGGGTTGCCTAGAAGTGAAAAAATAAATAACTGGGGTATTTATAGGAACTTTGCAGTTTTAAGTCCTTTCATGTAATTTGGCCTTCACAAAAATCCTGCAAGGTAGGCAGCTCCATAGTGTGGCCACAGTTCACAGGTGAGGACACTTAAAAAAAATTTTTTTTTAATTGTTTCATGATAAAGTTAAATAGGATCTGGGATTTCCCCTCCACATCCCACGTCCCCTCCACCCCTTACTGATTTCCCCTCTAGTGTGACAGTGGGTGTTCCTTCATGAACAGTCATAAGTCCATCATTCTGCTATTGAAGTGTTTCCTGACATTGTAGGCAAGGACAGTGTTGGAGGGTCCAGCATCCTACTGTCAGGATATTTTCAGCTTTCACTGGGAGTTCATCTTTGGTCTGGATGCAGAGATACACTGCCCCGTCTCCACATCTGGACATGTCAGTCCCTGCTACACTTCTGTTATACATCATCCCCTTACATACAGAGCCAGAAAACACAGTCCACAACAGGGAGAAAAACAGAAAATTTTCATCAACATCAAGTTAAACAACATGCTACAGAATGACCAATGCAAGGACACTGTTGTTAGGAAGGTGTTCATACAAGGCACAGCTCCACCTGAGCTCAGGCCTTCTGACTTCCATGTGTGGCCCCAGCAGCATTTTGCCTACTTTATAAGCAGCATTTGTGTGGGTCTGTTCCCTGCCACAGGTGCAGCTTGTCGAAAATCCTAGTCCTCATTCTGCATGCAGTCTCCTCTGTTTTCAAAAATCATTGTTCATAATTGTCCCATATTACAGTTCATGTGTTTATACCTCATTAATACTGTTCTGGGGCCAACATTATGTTTTACATTTGGGTTTACCCCTTTGCCTTGGCACTTAGCACTTCTGTGGAAGTGAAGGAACGTGCTCACAGAAAGCTTGTTGACACTCTTGTTGCCAGTGAAAACTGGTGAAGTGAGCTTCAGCATTTGGGTGGAGGGTTGGGTAGGTGTGGAAGGAAGGGCGTTAGTGCCCTGGGAAGATCTCTTCTGGGAATGGTGTGTCAGTGTTGGCTTTCACTTCTCTGCCAGTTTATTTCCTTTGCTGTGAAGTTGCAGGTTTTTCTAAATGTTTGGCCCCCTTACCCTGTTAATGTTCTGTGAGTATGTGATCAGCTGAGGAAAGCAGAACCAATCCTCAAGGCACCTGGCGTTTTATGGTGTGATGGTAGTATGGTGCAATTACATTGTTTTATCAAGCACAAACAGCAGTGGCTTTTGAGTCATTGTATCCCAGCACCCTCACTCAGTAGCATTGTGTAACCTTGGTTCCTTCTTTGCTTGTCCTCATAGGTAAGCCCTGGCTTCTCTGAGAATTAAAGGTGGTGGTAACTATAAGACACACAGAGCTCAATAAATGGTGGAAATTACTACTGATATCTAGTGGTATAGGATGGGGGCAGGAAAAGGGACAAAATGGGAAACCGTGGCCTTCGTTCCCGTGACAGAGGTTGGTGGCGCGGACGTAGTGACTGTTTCACACAGTGTAATGGTGCAAATTGAAAATGTCCTCAAAAATTAGCAGAGTTACAAGACTGAATATTGAAATTGTGTTGAGGATAATTTCTGTGGGCTTAAAGACTGTTTTAGGATGATACTTGAAGAACATGAGTTCTTAACATCTTTTTCGTTTTACTGCTCTAGGTTTCTAAGAAAGAGTATGAAGTTTTTTTTTTTTTTTTTAAGAACTTAAAATTTAAACTTATCTGACCTATTTTGGCCAATTTTTCGTAAAAGCTTCTGCTTTTCGAAATTTCCTAGAAATTATAAATTTATAAACTACTTCCTATATACAGAAAAAGCCATTGTACTTTAACATTATATGAAGTAGTATGCAGTTAGAAAACTATTTCAAAACTTTTATCATTTGCTTATGGAAATTAGTAACTGTTATGAAGATTATACTGTAAATAGGTAATCATGTTGTATGTTTATTGGAGTAAGCTTTCAAATGCAGTTGTGTTGCTTCCTTCTAGTTCAACACTAAAATACAAGTAACATAATTACTTCCTTGTCTGAAAACTTCATTATTTTACATTTATTTTTTATTGTACTATGTATTTTAAAACAAATAAGTGAGCTGTGGAATATCCTTCACAATTTTCTATTTTAGGTTTCTTTCTTTCTTTCTTTTTTTTTTTTTTTTAATTGAAAAGGATTTACAGGGAGAAGGAGAGAAAGAAAGATCTCCATCCACTGGTTCATTTTTTTTTTTTTAATTTATTTATTTTATTACAAAGTCAGATATACAGAGAGGAGGAGAGACAGAGAGGAAGACCTTCCGTCCGATGGTTCACTCCCCAAGTGAGCCGCAATGGCCGGTGCGCCGATCCAAGGCCAGGAACCAGGAACCTCCTCCGGGTCTCCCACGCGGGTGCAGGGTCCCAAAGCATTGGGCGGACTGCTTTCCCAGGCCACGTCCTCAACTGCTTTCCCAGGCCACAAGCAGGGAGCTGCCGGGATTAGAACCGGTGCCCGTATGGGATCCCAGGCGGGTTCAAGGCGAGGACTTTAGCTGCTAGGCCACGCCTCCGGGCCCCCACTGGTTCATTCTTAAAATGGCCACAGCAGCTAGAGCCTAGGTGATATGAAGCCAAGAGCTTCTTCCAGGTCTCCCACGTAGGTGCAGGGTCCCAAGGCTTTGGGTCATCCTCTGCTGCTTTCCCAGGCCACAAGCTGGATGGGAAGTGGAGTAGCTGGGACACGAATTTGAGCCCATGTGGGATGCCATTGCTTGCATGTTAAGGATTAGCTAATTGAGCCATAGTGCTGGCCCTGGATATCTGTTTTTAGCAGGAAATAATGGCATATAATTATCCACTGAATTGCATATATTGAAAGGTAGTTTATCAGTTAAATCAGTTGAAGCTGAGCTGGTTGTGCGTTGAATGCAGGTGATTCTGTGACAGTTGATTGTGTGCCTTTTAAGAAATGGCTCAGGGGCTCTTACAGTGACGAACCATGCTGATCCTCTGTGGTACCAGCATCCCACATAGGTGCAGTTTTGTGTCCTGCTGTACTCCCCCCCTTTTTTCTTTTTAAAATTTATTTATTTTTTTTATTGGAGAGTCAGCTATATAGAGAGAATTAGATATAGATAAAGATCTCTGTCCGTTGATTCAGTCCCCAAGTGGCCACAACAGCTGGCGCTGAGCCGATCCAAAGCCAGGAGCCAGGAATCTTTGAAACGGGGGCAGGGTCTCAAGGCTTTCGGCCATCCTCCACTGCTTTCACAGGTCACAAGCAGTGAGCTGGATGGGAAGCGGGCTGTTGGGATTAGAACCGTGGCCAGTATGAGATCCCGGCATGTGCAAGGTGAGAACTTTAGCCACTAGGCTACCGTTTGGACCCTGCTTCAATTCTGATACTTTTTTTTTATATATATTTTTAAAGATTTATTTATTTTTATTACAAAGTCAGATATAGAGAGGAGAGACAGAGAGAAAGATCTTCCGTCCGATGATTCACTCCCCAAGTGTGCGCAGCGGCTGGTGCTGCACCGATCTGAAGCCGGGAACCTGGAACCTCTTCTGAGTCTCCCACACGGGTGCAGGATCCCAGGGCTTTGGGCCGTCCTCAATTGCCCTCCCAGGCCACAAACAGGGAGCTGGATGGGAATTGGAGCTGCTGTGATTAGAACCGGCGCCCATATGGGATCCCGGGGCGTTCAAGGCGAGGACTTTAGCCGCTAGTCAGCGGCGCCGGGCCCCTGATACTTTTTCTTAAATAGACTCCTGTTTCTGGCTTGAGAAAATAGCAGTGGATGTCCCAAGTCTTGAGCCCCTGCACTCACATGGGAGATGTGGAAGAAGTTCCTGGTTCTCAGATTTAGATTGGCTCAGGTCTGGCTGCTGTGGCCATTTGGGGAGTGAACCAGCAGATGAAAGATCTCTCCTTCCTATGTGTCTACTTTCTGTAAAAATCTGCCTTTTCCAATAAAAAGTAAAATAGATCTTTAAAGAATATAAAAAAGGTTGGTCTTAAAAATCTGTTTGCTAAATATACCTGTGTGCTCCTGTATTTTCAGTACAAAGATTATATATGACAGTGTTTCTTTTTCTTTTTAAAGATTTATTTATTTATTTTCATTTGAAAGGTAAATTTTTATAGAGGAGAGGGAGAGATCTTCCATTCTCTGGTTCACTTCCCAATGGCTGCAGCGGCCTGAGCTGAACTGATCTGAAGCCTGTTGCTTCTTTTGGTCTTCCACATGGGTGCTGGGGCCCAAAGATTTGAGCCATACACCTCTGCCTAAGCAGGCCATAAGCAAGGAGTTGGATCAGAAGTGGAGTGAACTTCTGGGTGTTCCAAATGGATGCAGGGGCTCAATGACGTGAGCTGTCTTCTGCTACTTTCCCAGGCCAAACATAAGGAGCTGGATTCTAAGTGGAGCAGCCAGAACCAGAACCAGCGCCCATATGGGATGCTGGAACAAAAGACAAAGGGTTAACATACTGAGGCATTGTGCTGGCCTCAAATAAAGTTTGTGAGCAGTTATCAAGATGGAAAGATTAGACCAGCATCGTAGAAATCTCCTGCCTGCTTTCTGAATCTTTACTCTCTATAAGGAAACCTCTAACCTATCCTTAAACTATTCATTTATACAATTTTCCTATTTAGTTTATTATCTGGAATTTAACGTGAAATACAATAAACTTGTGAGTACTGGAACTTTAAATGAATGAACTGATATAAATGTATTCTTCTGTGTCTTTCCTCTTTCAAAACTAGCATTAATTAATTAATTGAATTTATGAATCACCTTTGCATGAATTTGAAAATCTAAGTTAAAAATTAAATTAGCATGCTGAGAATATTGTCTTGCAATGTTTGTGTATTTTATCTCTAGTTAGCTTTTTTTTTCAGTATTTCAGTAATGGGTTATAATTTTTTTCTCTACATACTTTGATGCACAAACTACATTAAAGGTATCTTAAATGTTTTTTTTTTTTTATTCTGCTGAAATTTCCTTTTTCTTTAACTGTGTGCAACTGTCAGTAGTCTTCTGAGAAAGAACCCATGGAAAGTGCATTTCTTAATGACCTTGCCCATCAGAATTTATCTTTATTATAATGTCATACTTTGTGGAATTTTAGTTCAGAAATAAAATTTTTGTATGGTTTTAAAACGTTCATTTAATGTATTTGAGGACAGAGAGAGAATGAGTGAGGAAGGAAGGAAGGAAGAGAGAAAGACAATGAGAAGATAATTTTCTTCTCCTTACACCTTCCCCAATTAGTGAAAGTGGCCAGGGCTGGGCCAGGCTGAAGTGGACAGCCAGGAACTCCTTCCTGGTCTCCCACAGCAAGCTTGATCCACTGCCATAATACTGGCTCCTTTTATTTTTTAAGACTTAGAATTATTTTAGATTTTAAAAAAAGACTTACTTATTTTTATTGGAAAGGCATATTCACAGAGGAGAATCTTCCGTCTGCTGGTTCATTCACTCCCCAAGTGCCTCAGTGGCTGGAGTGAGCTGATCTGAAGCCTGGAGCCTGGCACCTCCTCTTGGTCTCCCATGCGGGTACAGGGTCCCAAGGCCCTGAGACTGCTTGCCCAGATCACAAGCAGGGAGCTGGAAGGGACGTGGAGCAGCTGGGACACGAAACGGTGCCTGTATGAGGCATCTGGAGCATGGAAGGCGAGGACTTTAGCCACTAGGCTATTGCACCGGGACCTATTTTAGAATTTTGTCCTCATGTGTTGCTGTTGAAGAGATTGATGTCATTTATGTTTTGACACTTTTTCTCTTGATAGGTTTTTTTTTTATCTCCTATCACTGTTATATTTTGGTGTTTATCTTTTGCCCATTCCTCTACCTCTTATTTTATTGGGCTGTAAGTTCTTTCAGTTCAGACTCTTTCAGTTCTGTGGTGTTTTTAAAAAAGATTCATTTATTTTTATTGGGAAGTCATATATATAGAGAGGAAAAGATTTGGAGAGGAAAATCTTCCATCTGCTGATTCACTCCCCAAGTGGCTGCACTGGCTGGACCTGAGCCGATCTGAAGCCAGGAGCCAGGAACTTCTTTCAGGTCTCATGCAGGTGCAGGGGCCTAAGGCTTTGGGCCGTCCTCAACTGCTTTCCCAGGCCACAGTGAACTGGATGGGAAGCAGGGTAGCTGGGATTAGAACCGGTGCATATACGGGATTCTGGTATGTGCAAGGTGAGGAATTTAGCTGCTAGGCTACTGTGCTGGGCCCTGTGACCTTTTCTTATCTACTTAATAGTCTTTGCCACTCTTGCCCCTCCCTGGCAATTAACATTTCTTGACGTGGTATTTAGATACTCAGGGTCACTCAAGTCATTGGACACTTATTTGACCTCTCAGAAGCATTTCATATGTTTGACTATATTTCCTTTTTTTCCCTCTTTCTGCTGGTTCGCTCCCCCTGTAGCTGGGGCAGGTTGAAGCCAGGGGCCAGGGACATGGCTTGGTGCCAGGGACATGGCTTGGTCTTCCATGGTGGCTGGTAGGGACCTCAGTGATTGGACCATCTTGTGCTGACTTCCTGGTCACATTAACGGGGAGTTGGTTTGGAGGTGAAGGAGCTGGGGCTCCAACTGGGATACCAGGCCCCCATTTTTCCTTTGAAAAATGTTTGGGTTTTTGATCACCATAACCAGTTTTTTTTTCTAATTTAATTTGAGAGAAAGTGCATGCTTATGCTCCTATCTGCTAATTGCTCTAATCAGGTCTTCTCATGGTGACAGGACATCAGCCATCTTCAGCCATCACTGCTGCCTGCCAGAGTCCACATTAGACAGAAGTTGGGCGTCAGAATTGCACCTGTCAATTCCAAACCAGGCACTCAGATTTGGAATGCTGCCATCTTTAACTCTGGGCCCAGTGCCTGCCTCTCACCAAGCTCTTCATTTTCTTACTATCTTTATGTGCGCTGCTCGAATTCCTTCAGTTGCTTTTCCTCTTGGGTGTAGAGCCTTTTCCTTCTCTCTTGTGAGATCCCATCTTCCATGACTTTAGTTACCATCTACATGCAGTGTATGTCTCTAACCTAAGTGCCCCGCCTCTGCCTTTTGGTCTGGAGAGCCACCCATCCAGTTGTCTGCTACAAATTTCCACTGGATATCTCACAGATACCTTAAGTCCAAAGCATTTCAACTCCTGGTGTCAGCCTCCAGTTGATTCTATGTTCCCTTTCAGTAATTGCCAGTTGAATGGTCAGGAGCTTTAGGTTATTTTTAGCACTTCATGTGTTCTTATCTAAAAATCCAATTAAACACCAAGGTCTGTTAGATCTGTCTACTAAAACTGGGTTTTTGTCTTTTAGTTTATTTTTTATATATTTAAAAAAAAGATTTATTTTTTATTAAAAAGGCAGGTTTACAGAGAGAAGGAGAGACAAAAATCTTTCATCTGCTGGCTCACTCCCCAAGTGGCCACAACACTAGAGCTAAGCCAATCCGAAGCCAGGAGCCAGGAGCCTCTTTTTGGTCTCCCACACATGTACAGGGTCCCAAGGCTTTGGGCCATCCTTGACTGCTTTCCCAGGCCACAAGCAGGGATCTGGATGGGAAGTGGGGCAGCTGGGATATGAACTGACGTGCATATGGGATCCTGGCACATTCAAGGTGAGGACTTTAGCCACTAGGCTACTGTGCTGGGCCCCAGAAGTAGTTTTTAATGGATGTTTCAGATCAAAGTTATGAGAAGAAAATGTTAAAACCAGAGTAGTTGCTTTATATGCCTGTATTTGTTTTTAAAAAGAGTTATTTAGGGCTCGGCGGCATGGCCTAGTGGCTAAAGTCCTCGCCTTGAACGCCCCGGGATCCCATATGGGCGCCAGTTCTAATCACGGCAGCTCCACTTCCCATCCAGCTCCCTGCTTGTGACCTGGGAAAGCAGTCGAGGACGGCCCAATGCATTGGGACCCTGCACCCACGTGGGAGACCCAGAAGAGGTTCCTGGTTCCCGGCTTCAGATCGGCGCAGCACCGACCGTTGCGGCTCACTTGGGGAGTGAATCATCGATGGAATATCTTCCGCTCTGTCTCTCCTCTCTGTATATCCGGCTTTCCAATAATAATAAAATCTTAAAAAAAAAAAAGAGTTATTTATTTGTTGGAAAGGCAGAGTTACAAAGGGAAGGGGCAAAGATCTTCCGTCTACTGGTTCACTCTCCAAATGACATATGAATAAAATAAATACAAAAATATATTTTGGTCTTTCTGCATATATACTTTCCTAAGTATTTAAAAATTGTTTTGAGGTAGCTTTTTGAAAAGTTTTATTTTTATTTGAAAGGCAGATTTTTACAAAGGTGAGACAGAGGGTGTCCATCTGCTGGTTCACTCCCTAATTGAGCAGAGTTGGGTTGATCTGAAGCTAGGAGTCTTGCTATGGGTGCAAGGACCTTTCCCAGCCTGTTAGTAGGGAGCAGGGAGTTGGACTGGAGATAGAACAGCTGGGTCTTGAACTGTCATCCATTTGGGATGCTGGTGCTGCAGGAGTAGGTTTAAGCCACTTCATCACCATGCTGGCCCCAGACTGCCTCAGTGCGGGGGACAAAAATGGTTCCCGGATGTCATCCCAGGGAGCTCAGTCAGGGAAGAATGTCTTGAGGATGTTTACTTGGGTGGTCTCCACTGCTGTAAGATGTTGTTGATTCATTGTTTCAGTCTTGAGAAATACTTCTAATGCCTGTTGGCTATCGATGTCTATCTTGGTATGTTCTTGGGCTTAGGTACTTAAAAAACCAAAACCCAATACTGAATCCCTATTGAACTGGTCCTTAAATGCATCTCTTCTATATATTGGGCTGACGAATGCAGTGGCCCAGCCCTACCTGGCCCATCTCCCACCTGCCTGTGGGTGCAGCTGCTTGGTTCATCCTGCCCATAGTCTGGTTCTCACAGATATCAGCGTGTGGATCAACCTCCTTAAGGAGACCCCTACCAATCTTGTTCCCAGACTTGGCTGTCGTGCACAGATGGCCATGGTGGCCTGGCTTTCTACCTCCTGGGCTCTCATGTGTATTAGTGTGTGCTGTAGCCTAATCATGGCGATCCCCCAAGAACCCCTACTAGGACCATCCCCAGACCTGGCTCTTGTGTGTGCTGGTGGGTGCTGGGGACTTGTCTAGGAAACCCCTGAAAGCCCGGCCAGGCCTGTGCCCAGCTGTGAATTTTTCTAATTTACCATCTTAACAGGTAATGAGTATTTCTATAAACTAGTGCTAAAGTAGTAATTTGAATGTTTTCTTTATTAAAGCAAAGGTATTTATATCAACCTTCATTTCTTCTCTCCTTTCTTGTTATATTGTAACCTCAAAAGTGTAAGCAAAATTAAGGTTTTGTTTTTTTTTTTTTTTTTTTTTGCTATGTGTCTTTAGCATCTCAGTGTCAAAGAAATACATTGGACAGGTTGAATGTTTAGCTTAGTGATTAAGATGCTAGCACCTCATGTTGCAGTATCTAGGCTCAATTCCCAGTTCTGCCTCTGGTCTCCAGCTTCCTGCCACTGCAGACCCAGAGAGGAGCTGTGCTTGGGAGAGCTGGTCTGGAGCTCCTGGCTTTGACCCCAATCATTGCAGGCATTTGGGTAGTGAAACAATAAAGGGGAACTCTTCCTGCCTGTCAAATAAATAAATAAAATTTAAAAATAAGTAAAAAACAGTGTACTGGAGCTGAATGTCTTATTTTTTACTTACAAAGCATGTATTTATTTCTGATTGGCATAAATGACATTTATACCACTTAAAACTCTACAGCTGTTTTACAGCTTATTAGCATTGGATATCCTGTCACAATTTCATCAAGAATGACAAGCTAACATGCCAAATTTAAGTCATCCTGGTAGAGTCTTAGAATTTGCTGCCTGCTTTTTCCTAGTATGTGCCCCATCTTTCATGATAATTAATGAGACTGAGTTACTTTTCATATGTTTATTGGCTTTTTAGATTTCTTGTTCTCTGAGGTGCTTGTTACTGTTTGGGGGGCTTTTATTCTTATTGATTTGTGGGAACCTCTGTACACTCTGAATGCTGTATACTCTGAATCCTTTGTTGGTTGTGTATGATAACACTTTTTTTTTTTATAATTTTTCACTCTTCCTGGTGTCATTTCTCACAGATATTAAATTTTAATGTCCAATTTGTAAAAATTTTTCTGCATTGCTAGAACTTTTTATTCCTCCCCCCCAAATTATTTGAAAGGCAGATTTACAGAAAAAGAAGGAAAAACACAGAGATCTTGCAATTGCTGGTTCATTCCCCAGCAAATGAACTGAACTGGCATGAGGCCAGAAACCTGGGGCTTTTGCTGGGTCTCTCATATGGGTGCCAGGGCTAAAGCTGTGGGGCTGTCTTTGCTGTTTTCCCCGGTGAATTAGCAGGGAGTTGGATTGGAGGAGGAGCAGTTGAGCCTCAAACCAGTGCCCATATGGGATGTTGGCACCATAGGCAGAGGCTTAATGTACTATGCCACAGCACTGGCCCAGACCAGAAATTTAAAAAAAAAAAAAAAGATTAGTTCATTGTATTTGAAAGAGAATGAATGAACTAGTTCTTTTCCAAACGTCCCACAACAGTCAGATCTGGGCCAGACCAAATCCCGTAACTAAGTGTGGATCTCGCGTGTGAGTGGCAGAGTCCAAGTTCTTGGTTCCCTGAGTGCTTGGTAGCAGGAAGCAGAAGAGCCAGTAGAACCAGACACACTGATATGGGCATCCCAAGCGGTGTCCTGTTTGTTAGGCTAAATGCCTTCCCTAGCTTTGTTTTTCTACACTTGGTCTTAGCCAAAAGGCCGAGAAGCAATCGCTTTGTTTTTTTCTTAAAGATTTATTTATTTTTATTGCAAAGTCAGATACAGAGAGAGACAGAGAGGATCTTCGACTGATGATTCACTCATGACTGATCTTTGGAAAACATTTCATCAATAGAATTTATGTTTTCAAACTAACATTTGAAATTTGTTACTCCATTTATGTTTGTATCTTATTTCATTCTTTAACTTTTAAGAGTTTTAGGGATTTAGTTTTTGCAAGAGTTAGAGAGAGAGGGGGAGAAATGGGGAGAGAGGGAGAGATCTTAATCTGGAATAGCCAGGGCTGGGCCTTGCTGAAGCCAGGAGCCGGATGGGAAGTGAAGCAGGCAAAGATTCCAACTGACGCTTGTGTGGGATGCCAGACCACCACTGGTGGCAGCTTAATGTGCACCATACTGCCAGCACCAGATTAGACTTTTAAACACATTGTGTCCTTGAAATGTGTCTAAGGAATGTTATCACACACTTATCAATGTTTATTTCAGTTATGGTGTTTTAGTCCCCCCCCCCCGCCCCCAAGATTCATTGGTTTGAAAGGTGGGCAGAGACACCAAGAGTCATTCCCCAAATGGCTACATTTGCCAGGCGAAACCAGAAACTTTTCTGGGTCTCCCATATGGGTGTAGGGGCCCAAGCACTTGGGTCATCCTCCTCTCGTTTCCCAGGCCATTAGCAGGGAGCTAGAATGAAAGTAGAGCAGCTGGGGCGCAAACCAGCACCCGTATGAATGCCAGCAAAGTAGACAGCAGCCTAACTTGCCATGCCACTACTCTGGCCCCAAGAGTTCTTTAGAAATAGATTCTGAAGAGTAACTATGTTATTTTGAAGCAACAATTTGAGAAAATTTTAAATTAATTAATTAAAATAATGATTGCATGGTTGATCAGGGTGGGAAGGATTGAGGTTTAGGGAAAATTGGGTTAATTCATTACTTCCAAATTTGCTATTCTTGGTGTTCCTGGTATAAGGGGAGAGACAAAGGGGAAACCACTCAAGACTTTCGACATGTCCCAGTACCCAGGGATGAAGAACCGCCACCTCATATCAACCCAGAGTTGAGACTTATTTTTTAATGTAACACTTATTATATCAAATAATTCTAATACAGGACAATGAAATTATAGGATTTATTATTGTAAGGAAGTTTAGAGTATGCCTAGTATTTTTCTTCCTTCGTGTCATTCTAGTCACAAGTGAGAAGCATCTTTAAAAAATCTTTCAGACCTGTGTAGAAGTGTGTATTTAATCATATAGTTAGCCAGGTAATAGGTATCTGCCATTGCTCTTGCGTAGTGAATTTGTGATCATGTAGTTGTAACCCTTTGATATTTCAATCAATTAGGTTTTTAAGGACCTTTTGAAGAATAGTGTGAGTTCTGATTATTGTCTGAAAGTCTCCTTTTATCATCTGTGAGGAGATCAGGAAAGTATGAGTATTATAATTTGCACAACTGGAGTCAGTGACTTCAAATTCAAATCTTTTAGACAATGGTCAATCACTCCTAAGATACGGCACACTACTAAATTGTTTTCTTTCTTTAAAAAAGGTATTTACTTGTTTGTCTGAAAGGCACAGTAGAGAGAAGGAGAGATGGGGAGAGAACTCCCCAGATAGGAGCTGCAGCCAGCCCTACACCAGGCCAAAGCCAGGAGCCAGGTATTTTATCCCGTTCTCTACTGAGTGAGTGCAGGCGCTCAAACACTTGGGCCCCATTTTGTTGCCTTTTCCGGGACAGTAGCAGAGATCTGAATAGGAAATGGAGCAGTGAGGACATGAACCAATTCTGGTATGGGAGGCTGGCATTGCAGGAAACTTTACCTGTTACACCGCAGTCCCAGGCTCTTATTACAAAAGCTTTTGTTTTGTCTGTTTTCTTTTAAATATTTGTTTTCTTTATTTGAAAGGCAAAGTTATATATAGAGAATAACACACACAGAACTTCCAGCGTGGATTCATTCCCCAAATGGTTCTAACAGATGGAGCTGCGCCAGTTCAAAGCTAGACCTAGAACTTCATCCAGGTCTCCCTTATGGGTCCAGAGGCCCAAGTTCTTTGGCTGCTTTCTCAGACACATCAGCAGGGAGCTGGATTGGAAGTAGAGCAGGTGGGACTTGAACTGGCACCCATCTGAAATTGCAGGAGGTGACTTAACTCATTAATGCCACAATACTGGCCCCAAGCTTTTCAGTATCATAAATGCACTGGCATTTGGGTAACCTTGGGGCAAAATATGATTCAGAAGAGTCATACTTAAATAAATATTCAAGTTTTTTTTAGGTAAGTATGATAATAATGTGTATAATAAGTTTTTGTTTAAATATGTCCAAAAGAACTCCTTCAAAACCTAACAAATTCCAGCTAAGAGTGCTGTGATAATTTAATTAGCAGTTTTTCCTTCCTATTAGGTTATAAAAGGCTATATCTTAAAGACATCCAGATTGGTTTAAAGTATATTAGATTAGACTACTCTTCTAGGGCATTAGGGTTGACCAGTATAAACTCATCTTTTTGGGGCTAACATTGTGATGTGGCTATCCCATATTGGTACTGGTTTGAGTCCTAGCTGTTCACTTCCAATCCAGTTTCCTCTAATGGCTTGGCCTTCTGCCAACCCATGTGGAAGACCAAAATGAAGCTCTGAGCTTCTGTCTTAAGCTTCACCCAGCCTTGGCCCTTGTAGCCATTTCGGGAGTAAACCAATGGATGAAAGATCTCTGTCTCCCCCTCCCTCTGTAACTCTGCTTTTCAGGAAAATCTAAAAAAAAAATTATTCTTTTATATAAGACAAATTATCTGGTATTAGTATTTTCACCTTTTGTTTTTTTCCACAGGAAGTTAAAGTTTGTCAGTATTTAGGAAGATTCCACTACAGAAGCTGATACCTGCCGTTGTTTATTTCTTCATCTTCAAGAAGAGATAATAGATTCCTAAGAGCCTTACGCTTGTTTTTTTTTTTTTTTTTTAGCACTTCTTTGTTTCTTTAAAAATAATGTCTATGTAAAAGATTCAGGATAGTATGAAAAAACAAAAAAAGTAAAAGAGGAAGTAAAAAAAAAGAAAAAAGTTAAAATATGAAGAGCAACGAAAAATAACTAAACTGATGGAAATGTAGAGAGAACAAAAAAAGTTGTAGGGGAAACAAAACTACCCTCTTAAATTACTATTTGGGCCAGAAAATTCAATTGATGTAAGATGAGAAATACATAGTAAATTTTTGTTTATTTTTTGTTTTTACTTTACTTTTGGAAAAACACAGAGAAAACTTGCTCATGCACTCCTTTTTGTGGGTCGACTGCCAGCAGTGGCTGGTGCTGGCCTAGGTCAAAGCTGAGAGCCAGAAATCCAGTCCTTTCTCTCATGTAGATGGCAAGGACCAAACTCTTTTTGAACTATCACCTGCTACTTTTGTGTCTGATTTAGTAAGAAGCTATACCTAGGATCTGGAGTCTGGACTCAAAATCTGGTACCATGTAAGGATACAGGTGTTTTGCTGCGCCAAATGCCTATCCCTAGCGGACGTTTTATGTGGTAATAAAGCAGTCAGAAAGAAATGAATAATGAAAGTAAATGGCAAAACCTTCTTGCTTTTGTGTTAGGTGGGCCAAAGAGGCAGTTGTGAGAAAGTAGCTTTATAATATATAGAGACTAAAGAATTATTTTAGCCTACCTGTCAGGTGGCTGCTGAGGGCGGTCCCGCATCAGGCCTGGCTGAGGACCTCTGTCTGCCCATCAGGTTGCTGCCACAAGCCCTTGGGCCACCTGGCAGCACACTCGGGGGACTTGAAGGTGTGGGCTTTCAGGGGGCCTGGGGTATGGCACAAGTGGAGGGCCCAAGTCCAGGTGAAGAATGACTACTAAGGGACTTCATAGACAAGGCCACTGTACTTTTAGGTAAGCGAGGGGCGGTTTGAAAGGGGGAATGGGAGGACCTTTAAGGGTCAGACATGTGGGAAATGTGAGCTGGGCTAGTTAGCATTGACCAACATTGAACACCACTAGCTGGTGCACACTAATGCTAGGGCTGGGGGCATACCTGGCAGGGATAGATCACAGGACCCACCAGTGAGAGAACAAAGGATGGGTGATGTTAGGCATGTGAGAGAATCAAGTCTGGGGACAGAATCTGGGAGGGTATGTGGTCTCATCCTTGTGGAACTGCAGTCTCTGTTGGCACATGCAAAAGCTGTGGCTGGGAACAGGCCTGGTTGGGGGAATTAAGGGGATGTGGTTTCTGGGTCCGCCTGAGCAGTGGATGCTGGGTTCATGAGCCCCCTGGGGTGGAAGTCCAGTGGGGCCCGGGTCCTTGGACCTGCCTGCTCAGTGGGTGCTGGGTCTGTGAGCCCCCAGGAGTGGTAGGGGGATGGTCTGGTGGTGCCTGGGTCCTTGGGTTTGCCTACATGGTGGGTGCCGAGTTCATGAGCCCCAGGGGCCAGTTGTGGGGTCTGGTTGGGCCCAAGTCCTGAGTTTTTGGTTCTGCCCGTGAGAACAGATCTTTCTTAGTGAAAAATATGGAGCAGTGGACAGTAGGCTCAGATCCACATGGATTGTATGGCAGCCATTGGGACCTGTGGAGGACATCTGGTACCATAGCAGAGAAAGGAGAACAGAACAAATTGGTCAACTACCACACCCAAAGGATGACAACAGATATCTGGGCAAAAGGTCGACTATGTCAGCCAGTGGACATTGAAAGGGTTTCTTCATCCTTGGATTGGCGAGATTGACATTTCGGAACCACCTGGACAGAAAGCTTGGAGTGTGTGCCACATTGGGACCCTGGGTCGATATTGTGTGACATTTCCCTTTCCCTGGGTACTGGAGTGGTTGGGAGGCAGGGTCTGGCTTCTTCTCTTATCTTCCCTCCTCTCAGATACAGGAAGAAGAAATAGAAAATTTGGAAACAATGATGACACCCATTTTTCTTTAACTCTCAATCCTTCCCACCCTGATCAACTATGTAAACATCATCTAAAATAAAAATTACAAATTAAAAAATTACTTGAATAAGTTAGTTTGTACAGAATTTTCTCAGATGTGACTTCCCTCAAAGGATGGTTGTTCCTAGTGTGGAGATGGTGTCTTTTGTGTGGGACTTCCTGTTCTTAGAAGAAAAGGGGAAGATAAAGTGCTCCTCTTATAGCTGCTGTTTTTCAAGCGTCTTTAGCTTGAGGTAATCCTCACGTCAAAGTTGTATCTGCAGGTAATGACCCTGCCTCCTACCTAGCCACACATCCTAGGGAAGCCTTTTTACTTTCCTGAGTTTGTTTATATCTGTCTTTAAAGCAGGGATGTTAATATATCATGGGTTTGATATGAGGATTAAAAAATGGTAATTATTACAGCTAATGTTTCTGAATCCTTGTTGCATATGCCAGAAATGAACATTATTAAATATTTTAATCCATTAGGCATTTATATGTATTTAATACTGAATGTGGTTTTTTCACTTGCAAAATGTTATCTTAATTCTCACAGGTGTGTGGAGGCAGGTTTCATTGATGAGGAAACTAAAATAGGGATTTTTCTGACTTGTCCAGAACAACACAGTAAGTGACAAAGATAGAATTTGAGCACTAGTTTTCTAATCCACTGGAACTTGTGGTTTCAGATACTATCCACTAAGCAAGTAAAGCGTACTTTGTATAGAATGTAGTGTGATTTAGTTATTTGTGTTGAAGCTGTCTTTTAACAGTGGTATGTTGAGAATGAGAAGAGAAACTATAGCCTGGGAGAAAATATTTTGAAAACATGTATTCCATAAAGCAGCCTTATTCAGAATATACAAATAACTCTTAAAACTGAAAAAACAACCCAGTTAAAAACTAGGCAAGAGTTGAACCAATTCCTTACTAAAGTTGTACAGGTGGCAAATACATAAGTGTTTATATGGATGCTTATTCCTTGTCATTAGGGCATTGCAAATTGAAGCAACATAACACTACATGCCTGTGCAGCTGGTGAAAACCTTTACTTGACAATACCACATGTTAGTGAGGACATGAAGCAATCGAAACTTGATTTGTTAGTACTGGGTATGCTGGTTCACTCCTCAAATGACCACAACGACAGGACCTGAGGTGGTCCAAAGCCAGAAGTCAGGAGCTTCTTCCGGGTCTCCCATTTGGGTGCAGAGTCCCAAGGCTTTGGGCCGTCGTTCTCTGCTTTCTCAAGCTACAAGTGGAGAGCTAAATGTGAATGGAGCCGCTGGACGCTTACTGGTGCTCATATGGGATATTGGCACTTACTGGCAGAGGATTAGCCAGCAGAGCCATTGCGCTTGCCCCAACTATCATATTTAGATAATGGGATAATATTCAGTACTCAAAAGAGTTGCAAAACCATGGAAAATACATGGAGGAAACATAATTTCAGTTCAGTAAGTGGAAGAAGTCTGAAAAATCTCTATATTGGGTGATACCAATATTTTGGAAAAAGTGGAACTATGTAGTTTGACAAAGGTCAGTAGTTCCCAGGAGTTAGTAGGGGAGATGGTAGAGATGAACAGGTAAAATACAGGAATTAAGACAGTGAGACTGCTGTGAACTACTACAGTGGCAGCTGTGTGTTATACACATGTTGAAACTCAAAACAGTATACAATACCAAGAGTAGATCCTACTGATAATGTAATATGTGATGATAATGTTGTGTTAATGTAGGTTCCTGAATTAACAGTAAACGTACCCTTCTGATGTTAAATGTTGATAACAGGGGAGGTTTTGCATGTGTGGATGTGTGGGAGTTGGGAGGCTGAGGCCAAAATACTCGGGCCATGTTCCACTGCTTTCTCAGGCACTTAGAACTGATTTGGAAGTTGAGCAGCCAGTGTATCAGCCAGCCACCCATATGAGATGCTGGCACTGGACGCAGCAGCTTAACTGGCAGTGTCGGCCCCAAAATTAAATTAAAACACACACACACAAACACATTTTGGGGCCTGGTGCCGTGGGCTAGTGTCTAAAGTCCTTGCCTTGCACACTCCAGGATCCCACATGGGTGCTGGTTCTAATCCCAGCAGCCCCACTTCCCATCCAGCTCCCTGCCTGTGGCCTGGGAAAGCAGTCGAGGACGGCCCAAAGCCTTGGGATCCTGCACCTGCATGGGAGATCCATAAGAGCTCTTGGCTCTTGGCTTCAGATCGGTGCAGCACCAGCTGCTGAGGTCACTTGGGGAGTAAATCATGAGATGGAAGATCTTCCTCTCTGTTTGTGCTCCTCTCTGTGTAACTGACTTTGCAATAAAAATAAATAAACCTTAAAAAAGTATGTACACACATTTTAAATGTGTTTGATTTTTAGGCCCAGAATAAAGAGACCAATGTTTTAGCTGCAGCAAAGGTGATTGACACCAAATCTGAAGAAGAGCTTGAAGACTATATGGTTGAAATTGATATATTAGCATCTTGTGATCACCCAAATATTGTGAAGCTTCTGGATGCATTCTATTATGAAAACAACCTTTGGGTGAGTATGCTTTGTTGCTCTGTGGGAGTAACCAAAATGCATTGTCTTAAAGAGTTTGTGATTTCTCTTTTATGTTACCTTTTCTATTTAGTTACTTACGTTTCTTAAATAAGAGTTCATTTGCTGATAAGGAAGTTGTTACAATGTAATTTACTTAGGCCTAGCATTGTTTCAGGTTGATGTCTTATATATCATTTTCATCACAGTTGTTCTTGGATCCAAGTGGGAAACTTGGTTAACAATATTAAATTTCTTAAAATATAAAAGTACATGTCCTCATTTCTAATTAAAAATTTAAGTGTTCAAACTGTTTTCCTTGAATTTATAATTTCATTCTAAAGTTTTTACAACTCATGCAATAAAATAAATTACTAGATACATTAAGTGTTGTATATGATCAGGCTGAACTTTAGTGAATAATGATAGGTACAGCGGCTAAAGCTACATGTGAAATTTTGTTTGTATTGCAAAGAGGCACATATATATATAGAAACAAAATATTAGCATAACTAGTTAACCTCCTGTCTCGGTATAGTTCAATCAAGAGGAGTTTTTAAAAAAACAAAATTTAAGATTGTCCAGTTGAAGGAAGAAACAGTGTTAGAGAGAAAGATAAAAAGTAAAGAAATACTTGCCTGAAAGTCAAAAGCACATGTTTTTTATTTATTTATTTATTTATTGTAGCATTATCAGGTAGGAGCTTGGATAAGTTACTTAATCTTTAGGAGTCTGTGTACTTATGTACACAATCCACCTCTTAAACTACATTTCAAATAAAACAGTGATTTCGAAAGTAATTGGTAAAAAAAAAAAAAGTAATTGGTAATTAGCAATCATCTATGAAAAAGAAAATGTACATAGGAATAAATCAGGTAGCTACACATTGTACGGTGTTTGAGAAAATTACGTGATTATTGATAATGTGAAATCTAAAATAGTTAAGAGTTCTAGATTACAATGAAAATGAACTAGACACTTTAATAGAAAAGTTTTTCAGTCAAGACTTACAAAAATGTAGTTGAACTGTAAGGGCTATTTTAGTGGAACATGTTATAGATGTTTTAATCAAATAATCAGAATAAATATACAGTTACACTTATGATAAAGATTGAGGGAAAGCTACATGGTGTTATTTATCTTGCCAGAGGATAAGTAAATGATAATTGAGTTGGGGTCTGAAGCTTTTGTATGTGTGTATGTATTTTGTTGTCAGTTTCTATATATGTGCTTCAGGATTTATTTGTGTTGAAGTTAAAAAAACACATTTAATCACTTAAATCACAATAGTTGCTTTAAAATGAGAGAAATCTTTGATGATAAAATGAGTGTATTATGTTATACTAAGGATAAAATCTACTGTAAGCAGGGTTATTAAAAATGATTAACAAAAATGCAGATACCTCCATAATGTGTTCTCTTTGTGCTCAGATACATGTCATTTAAGAGTTCTCTTTCGACATAGTGTTAATGTTTATGATATTGTCTCCATACTCTGTATTTGATAGCTATTCCTGTATCTTTTTTGCTAATGAAGAAAAACCACTGAAACTCAATGTAGTTTTAGACACATGCTTTTTTATTTGCATGCAGATCCTCATTGAATTTTGTGCAGGTGGAGCAGTAGATGCTGTGATGCTTGGTAAATACCTTTTTGTTCTTTTTGTTTATATCTTATATTTAATAAAACAAAGTAGTTCATATGTTTATATAATTATTGAGTGAAGTTCAACGAAGTGTTCAACTTAATTGTATTTTTATGTTATTGAATAATTGTAATAAAACTCTAAAATGAAAGATTGAATATAGTATGTCATGAAAGTAATCTTTTTAGATACTTAGTTAAAAATAAATTCATTCCGTGTGCACTTTCAGTAACGATATATGCAGAAAGGAATATAGCCAGCTGATAGGCTTTGCTGTTTAAAAATGCACAATTGTTTACTTTGTTCTTATAGAACTCGAGAGACCATTAACAGAGTCCCAAATACAAGTAGTTTGCAAACAGACTTTGGAAGCATTGAACTACTTACATGATAATAAAATCATCCATAGAGATCTCAAAGCTGGCAACATACTTTTTACTTTAGATGGAGATATTAAACTGGGTAAGTTGTTCAAATACTTGAATTTATGCTCTGAGATCTTGTACTTTATTTTAATGTGGTTTAATATTGTTTTACTGTAACTCAAATATGTAGAAACATGGAGTATTTCCACTCAGGTTTTTTCCTTGTTTTAAATGGGCTAGCTTTTCTTCATTAACGTATTTTTTTTGTCATTTCCTGAATCCTTTTGTTCAGCCTTTCTTCAACCTATCTGTTATACATTTTTAAAAGGAATTTATTACTGCATGAGATTCTCAGGGTCATAGCAAATCCATAATCACTATAACCTAGTTCTCATGTTAATACAAAGAGAAGAGATGTACTAATGATACAAATAGAGCAAATTTACTATAGTTCATAGGTAGAATTCTAATAATATACTCATATCTCTCCCTCTCTTTTTTCTTTCTGCCTTAATTTTTACGATAATCTGTTTTAATTTACGTTTTAGTCTAAGGTTTAATGCTTCACTAAATAAAGAGTTTAACAACAACCACCAAAAAACTAGTTCATCAGGAATATAGGTAAAGCGTATAAATAATAGTCAGATGAAAGGTGTCTTTTACTTATATACAGTAGGTTTTAAAATAATCAGATCATCAAAACTATAGAAATATATCATCCTTAACTGTTGACTTGACAAGGATATAAAGCAAAGTGTAACAAAGCTATGTTTATAGGAATACTGTTAAATACTAAGCTTTTTTTTTTTTTTTTTTAAATTTTAGCTTTCGTATATAAGGTAGAACATGTAGTATTTGTCTTTCTGTGTCTGGCTTATTTCACTCAACATGATATTTTCCACTTGCATCCATTTTGATGCAAATGACTGAATTACCATCTTTTTGTATCTGAATAATGTTTTTATATATATCATTTATCCATTCATCTGATAATGGTCACCTTGGTTGAGTCCCTGTTTTGGACTGTTCACAATAGTGCTGCTCTACATAGTGGTTCAGGTATCTCTTTGATGCAGTATGTTTGTGTCTTTTGGGGCTGTACTCAGTAGCGATTTGCTATATCATATGGCGTGTCTATTTTGATTTACTGATTTCCACGGCAGCTATATACTGATGTACATTCCCACTAGCAGAGTTCTCATTTCCCCACGTCCTCGTCCTCGCCTTCATCTGTTACTTTCTGTCTTTTGGATAACAGCCTTCCTGAGAGGGGTGAGCTGATAACTCATTGTGGTTTTGGTTTTGGTTTTGACTTCACTGTCCATCCAAGTTTTTAAAACAGAGCTTGGATAAATAGTCATTAGCTTCCAGACACCTAATTTAAAGAAACTTTAAAAGAAAGGCAGGGAAAGATGAATTTTTATGTTCAAAAGTAGAAAGCTAAATCTTTTAAAATTTATGTATGCAGATTTAATACTTGTGAATATTTTAAATTTATAATATATTATGTAAAAATGTAAACTCAATTTTGTCTTTTGTTTTTATTTCCAAAATTCATGTCTAGTGGTGTTTCCCCTTTCATTTGCAGCTTTTTAAAATTTTTCATTTATTTTATTTTTTTTAAGATTTATTTTTATTGGAAAGGCAGATATACAGAGAGGAGGAGAGACAGAGAAGAAGATCTTCCATCCAATGGTTTACTCCCCAAGCAGCCGCAACGGCTGGAGCTGAGCCAATCCGAAGCCAGGAGCCAGGAGCTTCTTCTGGGTCTCCCACGTGGGTGCAGGGTCCCAAAGCTTTGGGCTGTCCTCGTCTGCTTTCCCAGGTCACAAGCAGGGAGCTGGATAGGAAGTGGAGCTGCTGGGATTAGAATCAGCGCCGATATGGGATCCCGGGCATGCAAGGCGAGGACTTTAACCACTACGCTATTGCACTGGGCCCAAAATTTTTCATTTATTTCAAAATGTTTTTTACATAGGTGAGGGGGTTGCAGACTCATGCAGATCTTTGGGTGGGGTGATATGGGAGGGGACGAGTAAGGGAAAGGTGGGTGAGGAAAAAGGAAAAAAGACCCTGCTTTCCCTCCTGTGATAGGGTGTGGTGGGGGCGGGATGTTGTTTAATTCCTTGCTGCCAGATCACATCAGCGCCAGGGGACAGAGTTGTGCCCTGATTTCATCCTAGGATCCCTGGCCCCCTTCCCCCTCGTGTAGTTTTACATTCTGTTTACTCACACAGTAACTTGGCTAAACTATCAAAGCACCTTCAGTTTGAAAGGAATACCTGGGTTCAGAGTTTAGCTGGGTTGTTCTATACGAGACTGCTTGGGTCTGGTTCCTTTCTGGGTTCTATCTTCCTGCTACTGCATAGCCTAGAGACTGCCATGATAATTCAGGAAAAGGGGTCCCCGCTACCCACAGGGAAGTCTGGATTGAAGTTATGACACTCAGCCTTGGCCTTGGTCTCGGTCTAACCCCAGACACTGCAAGCATTTGGGGAATAAACCAAAGTTGGGAGCTCACCCCTTTTCTGTGTCTGGCTCTTTCTCTCTGCCCTTTAGAAATGAGTTAATTTGATATTTTCATGTGTAAATAAAAGACCCTTTGGGTCCACATGTGGCTTTGTTTTGTTGGGGGAACGTACTTTCTGCTCTCTGCTCTTTGAGGATGTGAGCAGCTATTAAAGCATAACACTTAGAAAACTTGACATTACAAAGTGAATTCTGTCATGGTGTTTAAGTTCATTTTTCTTGTTTTACTAATTTTGATGTAATAATTAGCTGATTATTTGTTATAAAATTAATAATTTTATAGGACAGTTTCCCTTAAATATCGAATTACTTAAAAGTACAGTTTATATAGGTTTGATGCTCTAGCATAGTAGCCTCAGCTTCTGCCTGCAGTGCCAGCACCCCATAGGAGCACTGGTTTAAGTTATAGCTGTTCCACTGATATATATATTCATTTATTGGAAAGTTAGATTTACAGAGAGAAGGAGAGCAGAAAGATCTTCCATCTGCTGATTCACTCCCCAAGTGGCTGCAACAGCCAGGGCTGAGCTGATCCAAAGCCAGGAGCCAGGAGCTTCTTCCAGGCCTCCCAGGTGGGTTCAGGGTCTCAAGGCTTTGGGCCGTCCTCTACTGCTTTCCCTGGCCATAAACAGGGAGCTGGATGGGAAGGGAAGTAGAGCAGCTAGGACACAAACCAGCACCTGTATAGGATCCTGGCATGTGCAAAGTGAGGACTTTAGCCACTACTAGGCTATCGTGCTGGGCCCAGCTGTTCCACTTTCTATTCTGCTCTCTGCTGATGGCCTGGGAAAGCAGAAGAGAATGGCTCAAATTCTTGGGCCCCTGCCCTCACATGGTAGACCCAAAGGAGGCTCCTGGCTCCTAGCTTCAGAATGGTTCAGCTTCTGCCATTGTTGCCCATTTGGAGGGTAAACTAGTGGATTGAAGATCTCTCTTTCTGTCTTTCCTTGGCTCTATAAAAATCTGCCTTTCAAATAAAATCTTTTAAAATGCACCAAAATTTTTAAAGAATTATAGCTTGTATGCAAAAGAAATATTTCTTGAAAATATTTTTAAAATATAACTTTCAAGATAATTGTTTCTTCAATGGATTTCTAAGCTAGAGTTTAGCAAGTGTGTGTGTGTGTGTGTGTGTGTGTGTGTGTGTGTGTGTGTAGAGGGACAATTATTCTGGTGCAACATGATACACTTGTTGGGATATCCATATCCTTATCATACTACTTGGGATCAAGTTCTGCCTCTGCTTCCGATCCAGCTTCCTGCTAGTTCACTTGGGAGGCAGCAGATGATACAAGTTTGGGTCCCTGCCATCCACACGGGGGATCTGGAAGGAGCGTCTGGTCCAGCCCCGGTGGTTGTGAGAATTTGAGAGAGTGAGCCAGCAGATGGATGCTATCTCTCCTTATTTCTTTTCTGTTGGTTGCTTTGTCTTTCAAATAAATAAAAATGAATAGCTTTTTTTTTTTTTTTAAGTTGTAGTTTGGGACACTTGAATTCTATATTAGAGTGTCTGGGTTTGAGCTTGGTTCTGTATATAATTCTAGCTCCTGCTACTGTATATTTTGAGAGGAAGAAGATAATGACTGAAATCTTGGGATCTCTGCCACAGATATGAGAGACCTGGGTTGGGCTTCTGGCTCCTGGTTGCAACTGCCCCTGAATATGGGCATTTGGGGAATGAGCTAGCAGATAGGAGGTCTCTACTTTTCTGTGTCTCCTTCCCTCCTTCCTTGCTACCTTCCTCTTTATGTATTTATTTGAAGGGCAAAATTAGAAAAAGAGAAGGAGACACAGAGAGATAATGGTGCATTCATCCTCTGGTTCACTTTCCAAACTGATGAGATTATTATAATTTTGTTCACATACTTCACTGTACTATCTGTGTATTAGTGACCATTCTTACATTAAATGCAATGGTCACGCTAAAAGCTAGAATCCTGGAATTCCGTTCACTTCTCCCATGTGGCTGGTAGACTCCTAAGTACTTGTGCCATTTTTCTGCTGTTTTCCTGGTATGTTATCAGGGAGTTTTATTGAAAGTCAAACATTTGATACTCCACAACCAGTGCTCAGATGGAATGCTGGCATAGCAGGTAGTGGCTTAACACCTTGTAGCTCTCTGATTACTGCTCCTCTGCTTTTCAAATAAATGAATCAAAATAAGAAGGTTATGTTAATAACAGATAAAACTATGCTGTTATTCTTTAAAATTTAAAGCAGAAAACAAAGTTCTAATCGTTTTCTTTGTAATGGTATTGTGTACAAAATTAGAAAGATCTAAGCCTTATAAAGATTACTCAGACATAATTTCTGTTTTTCACACTGTAGGAAAAATGATAACTTAATTGCAACATATAGTGCTAATTGGCATTTGTTTCAAAGTGGATAGACTTTGGTCTATTTTAAAGTTATTATTTTTTGTTATGAATTCTGAAGAATTTGTCATCTGAGGATTTATAAAGTGGTGATATTTTTTAGCAGTTTTTTGGGGGAAGCTAGTGGAGAGAATGGCTAAGATTAGGCTATTAGAGGAGTCCTTTCTTTTTGTATTGTACTTATTCAAGACTTGAAATGTTTTTCTAACGCCCCCTGTGATATAGTGAACTATGCTTAAAGGCTGTCATTAATTTTTTTATAATTTATTTCAAGCGGATTTTGGAGTATCAGCTAAAAACACAAGGACTATTCAAAGAAGAGATTCTTTTATTGGTACACCATATTGGTATGTATTCAGTTTTATGAATTTAATGAGTAATAACTGATGAGATTACTATAAATTTGTTTACATACTTCATTATACTATCTATGTGTTTTTATAGTAACTGTTCTTACACTAAATAATGTTCAGTTCTTTGGTTTTATAGGATGGCTCCTGAAGTAGTCATGTGTGAGACATCAAAGGACAGACCGTATGACTACAAAGCTGATGTTTGGTCCCTGGGCATCACTTTAATAGAAATGGCTGAGATAGAACCACCTCATCATGAATTAAATCCAATGCGAGTGCTGCTAAAAATTGCAAAATCAGATCCTCCTACGTTGGCACAGCCATCAAGATGGTAGATTATTCTAAACAGAAGTGTTTTTATTGTTGGGGTTTTTTTTGTGGGTTTTTTTTTTTTTTTTTTTTGCATTCATTTATTTGAAAGGCAGAGCTTACACAAGAGGGTAGGAAGAGAAGGTGACCAAGATTTCTTCATCTACTGGTTCACTCTCCAAATGGCTGCAGTTGGGCCAAAACCAGGAATTCCATCTGCATTTCCCAAATCAGTGACGGGTACCCAACCTCTTGGGCAGTCTTCAACTGCCTTCTCAGCACATTAGCAGGGAGCTGGATTGGAAACAGAGCAGTTGGGACTTGAACTGATACTTCAGTAGGGAATGCTGAAGTCTGAAGTGGTGGCAGCCTAACCTGCTGCCATCACATTGTTGGACTCTAAACAGATTTTTTAAGGAACAAAGCTTGGGGAAGCCCCTACATTGATAGTGGTGGCATAGTGGGCTAGGCCGCTCCTTGTAGTGCGGGTATCTTATGGGTGCCAGTTTGTGTCTTGGCTGCTACACTTCTCATCCAGCTCCCTGTCTGTGTCCTGGGGAAGCAGCAGAGGATGGCTCAGGTTCTTGAGCCCCTGCGTCTATGTGGGACACCTGGAAGAAGCTCTTGGCTCTTAGCTCTGGATTGCCCCAGCTCCAGCTGTTGTGGCCATTTAGGGAATGAGCCAGAGGACACAAGGAGTTCTATTTGAAACTGCCTTTCAAATATAAAAATAGTAAGATCTTTAAAAAAAAAAAAAAAGGAAAGTTTTACTCTTCAAGTTTTTCAAAAATATTTAAATTTCAATACATGATGCAAAGACTGTATAAATTAGGAAACTGAAATATGGTGTAGTTTCAAAACCTATGGACCATATAATTATAACTAGCTTTTCCTACATATTTAAAAATGTGAGTAATCTGAGTTCTGTATTTTTATACAGAAAGGTATTTTTTGTACTGTAATTAAGTATATATGTATCTGATACATTTTTGTGAAAGTTTGTGATTTATATACTTGTGATTATGGCTTTATTTCAGTTATTATATCTACTTATGTATGTAGTGTGTGTTTACAAATAAGTACATTTTACAAAATCTTAATATTATTAAGATTTTATGTTAAATTAATACTGTTACATAATAAAATATGACTTACCAGGAAGTTCTGTTCAGTTTTAATGACAAGAAAGAATAGAATGTCATTGTTCAAATTTATTTTGAAGGTCTTCAAATTTTAAGGACTTTCTTAAAAAATGCTTGGAAAAGAATGTGGATGCTAGGTGGAACACATCTCAGCTTCTACAGGTAAGATAACAATAGTATGACAACAAGAAATGGTAGTTATTTTAATATTTTAAAAAGAATGCAATTTGATATTCATTCAGTGGGCTCACTTTCTGTTTTGAGTTACCACTTGAAAGTGAAATACATGCTAGTAGTTAACATCTGGTTTATGAACATGGTGTCGTTACTAGCAAGAATTCAACTTGTGGTTCATTCCACTTGCACTTTTGATTCTGTTTAGTTAATGCTCTTTTTGTTATGTCTGCAGTGACTAGAAAGCAAGCAGCTTGAGAGCACAGCTGTGAAGTAATCATTTTTGTCTTTTATAGTAAATCTTTAGGAAATTTTTGATTTTGAAAAAATGTTACAGTAATTAGATAAATTTAAGTTTGGTTTGTAAAGAGGATTTGTAATATTGATTTTGTAATTTTCTGGAGAGAAAAAAGCAAGAAAGATTGCCTAGTTCTGTGCAGTAGGGCCTTGCCTCTTAACTTAGTTGAATTATTTCAGTACCCCCACCTTTGAAGGCTGTAGTCTGTAAAGACACTAGGTGTTGGGTATATGTAGATGAATTATTGAAATTAATAATTAATAAAACTTGAAACTTCTGATTTTAACACAAACTTTTGATTATAGAATTTTATAGCATACAGAAGATACATGTGCCTATTGGCATATAATGGTATAATGGTATGGTATTATACCATTTTTGGTAAATTTGTTTCGCATTCCTTTAAAAAAAAAAAACATGTATCTATTGCAGGCAGTGCCTGCTTTTGCTGTGACTCCTTTCCTTTACAGATCTGATGTTCTCTGAAGTTACTTATTTGAAAGGCAGAATTAGAACTCAAATCCACTGATTTCATTCTCCAGGTAGCTAGGCCGGGCCAGGTAGAAGCCAAGGTCCAGGAGCTTTTTTGATTCTTGCATGTGAATGACCAGGGCCCAACCAATTGGGCCATCCGTTGCAGCCTTCCCAGGCTGTTAGGAATGAGCTGAATTGAAAATGGAACAGTTAGGACAGGAATCGCAGCTATGAAGTGTGCCAGCATCGCAGGTGGGAGCATCACCTATGCAGTTTTTTATATTATTCCCACCCATGTGTTTATATTTTCACCAGTTAAGAATCTATACTTTACGTGTTTGGAACTTATTTTAGGAGCAGGTGTTTCGGTCGTCACTGAGTGTGTTCTTTTTAATAATAAACAGCATCCCTTTGTTACTGTTGATTCCAACAAACCTATCCGAGAACTGATTGCAGAGGCCAAGGCGGAAGTAACAGAGGAAGTTGAAGATGGCAAAGAGGAAGATGATGATGAGGAAACAGAAAATTCTCTGGTCAGTACTTGGAAAGAACATTTTCACTTAATTATGTTTAGAGTTGGGTTTTGACAGTACGGTTGCACCCATATTCTAGAATTAGCTCCTGGGTGGCAATGTAAAACCTTTACTTTTAGGAGAAAGATGCGAAGTTGTTGCTCCATGATATACATTGTTAAGAAAAGAATGATCAATTCTTTAAATTATTTTTATAACTTAAGCAAATTTTCCTGAATAAGGTTATTAAGTCATCATAAGTACTAGCATTGTTTTGGTTATCATTGCAATGTCATGTTTTAACACTAAGAATGTATAAAATCTTCTTTTAGCCAATACCTACAAGTAAGCGTGCCTCCTCTGACCTTAGTATCGCCAGCTCTGAAGAAGATAAACTTTCACAGAATGCTTGTATTTTGGAATCTGTCTCAGAGAATACAGAACACAAAACTACTGAAGATAAATTCAGCAGCAGAATTCTTAATGAAAAACGTACAACTCCTGAACCTGGAAAGGATATGGAGGGTGTTAATGAACATGATCATAATGTCCATTTAGAAGTGGTCACTGACCTGAATGATAGAACAGCAGTAAGCAAGGAGAATGGGAGAGAGGAGAAGAGACCCAAATTAGGAAATTCTCATGAAGCAGAGGACCAAGAAACTGTGAACATTAATGCAGTGACTGAAGGAAAAGAGAATCATGGAATGATAACTTCAGGAACAAATACTGAACACAGTCCTGAGAAAGAAAGGGATCAGGATAAGCAACAGATATTTGAAAATAAACTTTTAAAATCTGAAGAAATTAAAGATACTGCTGTTCCAACAGTTGAGTTAGTTTCTCAGGAGACTGGAGAAAAAGAGGCAGATGATCATGCAGTTGGTAAGGAAGTTGGGCTTACAAAAGAAGATACACAAGAATACTTGGAAAAAGATGACAGAACTCTGAAAAATGGAGTCAGTGATAAAAGCAACATTATGGGAACACATGAGGCAGTGGATATTGTTCAGAAAGCAGCTGAAAGCGATGCTGAGCCGATTCAGAGAAATGATAGAAAAGAGGTGGTTGAAGTCAGCCAGAAATTAACTAATAAGCCCACAGAGGACTCTGACGCTGGAGGTGCTGAAGAAGTTCCTATTAAAGATATAGTTGAAATTAATGAGCTAGATCAGAGCTCTGAAGAAGGCAAAAGAAAGGAACAGTTATATGAAAGTTCAGAGAGTAAATTGGAGACCAATGAGGAACCAGGAACAAATCGAGAAGAGGAACTTACTGAATCAAGTAGTGCTGAAGAAATAGAGGTTGTAAGTGCTGTGACTAATGCTGGGCAGAAGGCTTCAGGAAGTGAAACTCGGGATGCTCCTGTTGCTGCTGCTCAGGTGGACGCTGAGCAGCAGGGAGCTTCAGGGGAGGTGCCAGTTAAAACAGACCCTCAGGTTACTGTTGCAGCTACACAGCCCAGTGAACCCACATCTGTTCTAATACCCAGTATTAACATCAACTCTGAGGAAGCAGAAAACAGGGGAGCTATAGATGCTCTACCAAAGTCTGAAGATGCGCCACCCCTTGAGTCTGAAAATCAAAAGGAAAATGATACTGATTCGGGCACTGGGTCCACTGCTGATAACAGCAGCATTGACTTGAATTTATCCATCTCTAGCTTCCTAAGTAAAACTAAAGACAGCGGATCAATATCTCTACAAGTAAGTGTCCCCAAGTCCTTGTTTTAGATTTTGTCATTTTGATAAATCACTTGTGTGAATCTGTGGTGTCTTGAAAGTGAAGCAATATATCATCCTTCCTTTTTAAAAAGGATTTACTAATTTATTTGGCAGGGATTCAAACATTTGGACCCGCTTCCTCTGCTTTTCACAAGTCCTAGCCTGAGGTTGGATTGGAGTGGAGCCATCCTGGCCAGGAATTTGTGCCCATTTGGGATACTGGCATTCCAGGTTGTGGCTTTACCTGCTACTCCACAGCTCTGGTCCCAGAGATGGTGCTTTTAGCCTTGTACATTTATTTGGCCTGTAAAGGAAATCAGTTAAAAAGAACCTAGTGTCAAATCCAATTGAGATAGACAATGTGATTGAATTGCTTAGTGCAGTTTATGCTTTTCAGGTTGAACATATCTAGGTGGGATTTTAGCAAGGATTGATAATTACAGAAACTGAAAGGATGATCTCATTTTAAAATGTTTTTGAAATGTTTGTTTTGGGGCTAGTGCTGTGGTGTTTCAGGCTAATCTTCCACCTGTGGTTCCAGCGTCCCGTATGGGTGCTAGTTTGAGTCCCAGCTGCTCTACTTCTGGTCCAGCTCTGCTGATGGCCTGGGAAGAGAGCAGAGAATGGTTCAAAGCCTAGGACCCCTATGGGAGACTCAGGAAAAGCTCCTGGTTCCCAGCTTTGAACCAGCCTAACCGTGGCTATTGTAATCACTTGGGGGGGTAAATCAGTAGATGGAGTCTCTCTGTCCCTCTCTCTATAACTCTTTCAATTAAAATGAATAAGTAAATCTTAAAAAGTTAAAAACTTTATCTTCATCTACTTGAAAGGCGGAGTGACAGAAAGAAGGATGGTGATCTCGCAGTCATTGGTTGATTCTGTAAATGCTTGTGACAGCTAGGGCTGGACCAGAATGGAGCCAGGAGCCTGAAGCTCATTTGGGTCTCCTGCATGTGTGGCAGAGGCCTGACCGCTTGAACTATCATGTGCTAGATTCCTGGATTGCACTAATAGAAAGCCAGGTCAGAAGCAGAGGCTCTTAGACGTGGGATGTGAGGGTCCCAAGCACTGGCCTACCCTGCTGTGTCACAGCACCCACCTGGAGAATCTCTTCTAGAGTCTGTCGGGGCCAGCAGTCCTTGAATTACCACTGGCTTCTGAAAATGACTATTCATACTCACTTAGTCACAGCCTGTGCTGCTGCTATGAGAGTGATTGTAGGGAGAACAAAAACTAAAACCCAGAAGACTTTTAGAGCATCATTCTCAAATCTTAGCGTGGGTAGGAGCTGCCAGAGTTATTCAGAAATCTGGGTGGCTTCCCTTAAGCATGCTTTTATAGTAAAAGATCCCATGGAATCCTGATACAGGTGAGCTTTGGAAATTATTTCCTCAAAACTTTGGGCTGACAAGGAGAGAAAAAGAAAACTGGAAACAAGCTAGGCCAGCTGGCGTTAGGGACCGGAGTAATGGCGTGGCTGACCAGCCTGTCTGCTCCAAATTAGTGTGTGTGTTTTGAGTTTTCTTCTTTTTTCATTTTACTTTTTTGAATATGAAACTCACTCACAGACTTAATAGTCAGCTACGGATACTATGTGAAAACAAGGAGCTATTAATTATGGATGCTTAGGAGGGGCTGAAGAATGGGAAGTTTGGAGGTTAGGGAGAGGTTAATCTGTGTTTTGCAAAGTGCCAAGTTTGGATTGTAGTGGCTGTGTGGGTAGGATACCCTGGAGAAGGAGGAAGCAGTAACCCTGGAGAGTAGACCATTGAGAGGTTGCAGAAAGGTGATTAAAATAGGCCAAAGACAAACTTAAAACTGGTTCATTTTGAGTTTAAAGTTTCGCATTTTACTTTTGTAATCCTTTTATCTGTTTTCAAAAATTTAATTAACCAATTCTTAGTTACTTGAAAGCCAGAGAGATCAAGGGGGCTCTTTTGTCTGCTGGCTCACTCCTCAGATACCTTCAGTAATCAGATATGGGTCAGGCTGAAGTCAGGGCCCACACTCAGTCTGGGTCTCCCATGAGGCTGCCAGGGACTCAGGTATTTGAGCTGTCACCTGCTGCCTCTCAGATGTGCATGAGCAGGAAGGTGGATTGGAAGCAGGTACAGGGAATGAGAGCCTCCTGAGAGGCTACTTGACCTGAGCCAAACACTTGCCCCCTGGGTTTGTATCCTTTTGCCCCATATCCAAATTAGGTGATTACCTGCCTCAACATTTAATCTGTTTACGAAAAAGTATTTGTAGGAGTGCTATGCTTCTGTTTTTATTTGCTTTTAGAAGCTTTTGTTTAGTCCCTGTGCCACAATGCTAGCCCCAGGGAATGGGGTCTTGATAAGAAATTTTAAGCAGTAGTTTGTAGGAAGATCTTATTGTGCTTTGAGGGGTACAATAGAGGTACTGTTTTTCTGTAAGATTGAGGAGGAATGTTGATATTATTATGGATTAAATAGATTCTGATTCCCAGTTTTGGCAGGGTTTCAAAATTACTTAGAAGAATTTTCAAAAATGAGATTCTGAGATAATTCTTAGACCTGTTGGTTTAGATTCTTTAAGGAAAATGCAAAGATATGAGAACCTACAAAGTGAAAAGGTGAGCAACAGTTAACATCTAAAAATTATACTAATTAATTAGTCATTTATGTAAATTATCCACCAGTTGTGCCTAATTATGAAGTGGTGTTATACATGCACATCATTAAAATGTGTAATATCAAAATAATTTGAAAGAGAAAGAAACGAAAAGCCAGACGAGATCTCTCAGCCACTAGCTTGTTCTCCAAATGCCCATGACAGCCTGGATTTGGCCAACCTGAAGCCAAGAGCCAGGAATTCAAGCTGGGTCTCCCATGGTGGTTGGCAGGCACTTAAGTACCTGAGCCGTCAGTGCTGCCTCCCAGGGTGCACATTAGCAGGAAGCTGGAAGGGTAACCAGGACTTGACTTCAGGTACTCCTGAGAGGAGGTGACTGTCTGCCAGTGGCTCTCAGTAGCTGTACTATGTGCCAACCCCAATTTAAAAAGTTTTAATTTTCATGCATAAAGCCAATCAGATTAGGTTCAGGATGATACAGTTGTTCCACAGGTGAATCTACTGTTTTATGTACATATTTGTAATTTATAGTCTTCATAGCATTCATAGCTATTTTTAGTCTTCAGAGATATTCAAGTGTTAAAATGTCTTCTTTGACCATTTCCTGTATGAAGCCTAACTAAAACAAAATCTCACTTAGGAAACAAGAAGACAGAAGAAAACATTGAAGAAAACACGCAAATTTATTGTTGATGGTGTAGAAGTAAGTGTAACAACATCAAAGATAGTTACAGACAGTGATTCCAAAACTGAAGAATTGAGATTTCTTAGGTGAGTAAACAGTGTAATTAAAACTGGTTTTAACAACTTTTTTTTTGTTTTTGCAAAGTCTTCAACAATTGAGAAACAGTAGTAATTTCTTGACCAAAAGACTTACTCTTCTGTACGATAGATTGACAAAAATTATTCTTTTGAGCTTTCCAAAGAAAAAAATGCAACATATGCTCTCGCTCACTGTCATTGCTCTTAAATTTTTACAGACGTCAGGAACTTCGGGAATTAAGGTTTCTTCAGAAAGAAGAGCAAAGAGCTCAACAGCAGCTCAATGGTAAACTGCAGCAACAACGGGAACAGATTTTCCGGCGCTTTGAACAAGAAATGATGGTAAAGTGTTAGATCTTTGCATGATTTTGAAAAATAATTTATTTGGGGACACAGGTGGAAGGAGAGAGAATTTATCATCTGTGAGTTCACTGCCTGAATACCCAGAGCAGCTAAGACTGGGCCCAGCTAAAGTGCAGAGCTTGGATCTCAGTCTTGGTTTCCACATGGGTGGCAGGTATCCAGGTACTTAGACCATTACCCACTGCCTACTATAATAGTGGTTAAACTGAAATTACAACTGGAACCAGGACTCAAACCCACTTATTCTGATAAGGGTTGTAGGTGTCCCAAGTGGCAACTTAGTCTGCTGTGCCAAATGCCTGCCTCATATCCCATCTTGTTAATAGTTACAGTGAGTGCTTTGAGAGAAACAAATGCAGCAGTTGGCTTTAGTATTTGTTATCTTATTACTAGATTTTCCTTATTTGCAGTCTTTCTGGCTTTTATGTGCGGTTGCTGGATGCAGTATTTTTGTTTTTCTAATTCTTTATTCTGGAAAGGATCTTTTATTCTAGTTTTATCACCGACTTAGGGTTTGACAGGTATCTTTATTGTGCTCTGGTTAAAATCTGTCAAACTTGGATGTGTCCATTGTTGGAAAAATTTTTCAGCGTGCTAGTTTGCCCTGTTAATGTAGAATCCAAAATTTTAAGCCAGTTGAACAGTTATTTTCAAATTGGGCTGAGTTTTAGAATTTCTTGATTTTTTTTTTTTTTTGAACTGTTTTTAAAAATTTGCTTCCTTTCTGGCTCCTACAGTTAAGCTTCCATGTCACGATTCACTGCTGTTGGAGAAAACAGTGCTAACTGTTCAGGAATAATGGTCACTGAGTCTGTCCTTAACTCATGTTCAATATCTAGGCTAACATAGATTAGGAAATAGATCATTTGAAATGTTATTAGTTAATGTCATTTGAAATGATCTATTTGAAATAGATCATTTGAAATGCTTCAATACACTCCTCTTGTTGTTTTGTAATTTTAAGTGGTAAAAATTTGCGTAGTGTGACATTAATGACTACATGTGAAATCAAAGTGAAAATTGCTCAGAAAATATGAAATTGGTTCTCAATGAGTAGTTTTATAAATACTCTATTTGGTAGAACCTTAAGAAAAGTGTTCCCCACTATAGTTCAAAATATTTTTTCTTTGGCTTTCTTTAAAATATCCCTTATAAATATTTAACTCCACTTATATACTGAATTGCATTAATACTTTCGAATTATTATTGAGAAGTCTTGTTGGAAGAGTAGATTTGAAATTTCCAAAGAGTTGTCTCAGGGCAGTAGAATGCTTAAGATTCTTAATAAGGAAGAGTAAATCAAGTACTGTTAGTTTATTAAAATCACTTTAAATGAGTACTTTGATATGTTAGAAATGTGATAAATGTTTGCATTTTTGTAACTTTATTATGTACCTTATAGTAACTAGATATACTTCTTAATTGTCTAAGACTTTTGCACATTTTACCACTTGTATAATCTTTCAAGTTGGAAAAAAGGAACTAGCTACTTTTTGAAAAAAAAATTGCATCTTAGTGTATTTGACTTGTTACGCACTCAAAGGTTATATCGCTTATTTTAAAGATTTATTTTTATTTCAAAGGCAGATTTTACAGAAAAAGGAAAGACAGAGTTCTCCCATCACTGGTTCATTCCCCAAATGACTGCATCGAACAGGGCTGAGCCAGTCCAAAGACGGGAGCCAAAAGCTTCTTTGGGGTCTCCCATTTGAGTACAGGGGCCCAAGCACTTGAGCCCTCCTCTGCTGCTTTCCCGGGCCGTAAGCAGGGAGCTGGATCAGAAGTGTAGTTGGGATGTGAACTGACGCTGCAGGCAGGCAAATGGGTGACAGGAAAAATTATATGATCTTAAGACACATTGTTTTACAGAGTAAAAAGCGACAGTATGACCAAGAAATCGAGAATTTAGAAAAGCAGCAGAAACAGACCATTGAACGTCTGGAACAAGAACATACAAATCGATTGCGAGATGAAGCGAAGCGCATTAAAGGAGAACAAGAGAAAGAGCTGTCCAAGTTCCAGAATATGCTGAAGAATCGAAAGAAGGAGGTAAGTGTAACTATGTTTTTTTAATTACTAAAACCTGATTTGTGACCAGAGAATTAGGAATAATGTTTAATCATGAAATAACACTTTTGTTTGAGTCGTTTTCGTAGTAGTCTTGCAGGGTAGTAGTAAGACCAGGTGTCCTCCCCATTTTTCTGTTAAGAAAACTGGAGTGAAAGAGGTTTTAGAAACCTATTCAACCTATTCAAGTTGCAACTTCCTGTCTAGTCACACGTTGAGTAAAGCCTTCAAATTAAGTGTAATCTATATTCTGATATACTGTTCCTAGTCTTAATGGTGCAGTATTTAAGGCTTGCATAGAAATCTGCTTTTCAAGAAAACATTTTGTTTGCCAGCGGCACCAGTGATTGAGTTTACTAGATACTTGTTATCTTTAAATCCTATCTTTAATACATACTTTCCTGACTAGCTTTACTGACATTCTTGGATATTTGCCAGACAAAAAGTGGAAAATCATAAATTTGAAGTATGTGTGAACTCATCAGATTCAGAGATTCTTGGAAAATCAAAAGTGGAAAAATATTTGGAGTTTTTAGTTTTTTCTGCAATGGTTTTTCATAGTTTTTACTTGGCGTTGTATTTGCTATGAAAGTTTGTCATTGATTCGGAAGGAGAATTTACATATTAGTGTGTTTTGTCCCCAAAGTGAAATCAAGCTAACTTTAGGGATCACAATTTTGAGAGGTGATTTTATGATTTATACTGTGTTTTTAGGATAGAAGGAGGATTTGCCTTTTTATGATAATAAAAAACCACAGGGATAATAATTACTGTCAATTCTATTTATATGAATTGGAACGTAAAAATGTCAGGTAATTTAGTAAATGCGTTTTTGCATTTGTTTGTACCCATTGACTTTAACATTTAAATTGTGAACAAATTTGAGCATAATATTGCTGAATCATAAGGTTGCATTTTAAAAAGGTTAGAGTTGAACGTTAATAGATATATTATGTCCTGTATTTTTAGGTAAAGATGAGTGAAATGATTTATATTTTGATTATGACTACCATTTATAAAAAATAATGTTATCACTTACTGTATGCAATTGTTTTAAATACCATGAGTATTACTGGCAATTGTTTTAAATACCATGAGTATTACTTTATTAGGCTTCAACATTCTTACAATGGTGGATTTTTTCAAATTGAGAAGCAGTTCTTTATATCAGATTTATATATTTTAAATAATTATGTATTCTTTTTCTGTTGCTAAACTTCTTGCATTTGGGGAATCTCTTCCTTTTGGTGGTGATTTGGTTTCATGAGGGATTACTGGTGGGAAATTTTAAGTGCACTGTGTTAAATCAGAATCAGTCTCTTTCTTGGACCATCTTGGCATGTGGTGATTTGGAATCTGGTTCTTTTGGTGCTTCTACTTGTAAACACACAATTGTTTTTCATAGTAGATTGTAGATGTATTGTTAGGTTGAATAGCACATCTAGGACTTTGAAAAGATTAAAAGTATCTTGAAAATATATTTACTTTTGTAGGTTGTATGTGTATTGTTAGGTTGAGTAGCACATCTAGGACTCTGAAACTATTAAAGGATCTTGAAAATATTTTTTCTTTCTTTATTTTTTTTTTTAAAGATTTATTCATTTTATTACAAAGTCAGATATACAGAGAGGAGGAGAGGCAGAGAGGAAGATCTTCCATCCGATGATTCACTCCCCAAGTGAGCCGCAACAGACAGTGCGCGCCGATCTGAAGCCGGGAACCAGGAACCTCTTCCGGGTCTCCCACGTGGGTGCAGTGTCCCAATGCATTGGGCCATCCTCGACTGCTTTCCCAGGCCACAAGCAGGGAGCTGGATGGGAAGTGGAGCTGCTGGGATTAGAACCGGTGCCCAAAAGGGATCCCAGGGCATTCAAGGCGAGGACTTTAGCCGCTAGGCCACGCCGCCGGGCCTGAAAATATTTTTTCTTTACTATACTTTTTTTTTGCTTAATAAATCACAGTTTACTAAGCATTTACTAAACATTCCTAAATCTAAAATTGACAGGCTTGGCATTAATTGTCAGCAAAGGAGAATGTTGTTCTACTCCTGCATAAAGTCATTAGAGATGTTCACATTTTATCATATCATACATAAAATAGTATGTTTTATGAAAAGACAGTATATATTTACTTCTCCTTTGTGTATTCTGAGGCCTACTTTTTTTGTGATTTTGTTTGTTTATTTTTGGCTTCAGTAAGTGGATTTTATTTAGAATTATTTCTGGTGTTATCAAGCCGGTTATGAAACTTTGCACTTCTATAAATAACATTATCTTCCTTATATCAGTAGAAATATTAGGATCTTTCAAGAAGGCTTTCAAATTCAGCATCAGAGCTGCATGTAATCCTTCACTATTTCTTTGAATCTTTAAGTGAGAAAGTGATACATAGGAATAGCTAAGCAGCTGATTAACCTCTGCGTGTGTAATGTTCCTTCCTGCACTGAAATTAAGCATGCTCCATCCTTTTATTCCTTTTCACCAAGCTAACACCTTGCTAATGCATGTTGGAAAGAGCCTTTTTTTAACAGCTTTCATATTTGGCTTGTAGCTTGTCTGCTCACCTAAATGCTTGCTGTGGAGAAATTATTTCCCCACCTCCTGCATGCTTATACACTGTAGGTTTTAAATGAAGTGGAGAAAGCACCCAGAGAGCTGAGAAAAGAGCTCCTGAAACGCAAGAGAGAGGAGCTTGCACAAACCCAGCATGCTCAGGTAACAGAAGCAGCTTAATGCTACTAAAAACAGAAAGCAGTGTCTCCTGCCAGTTCAGTAGGCTGTGGTTGGAAGGTGATTTTAACTGTCATGATTATTGATGTTGACTACTTCCCATCCAAAGATTCCCAGGACCATCCTTTTATGTAGTACTAAATCATACTATAGTGACATTTAAGTGACATCAATATGAAATATTGACTGTGGGTGAAGTAAACAAATATATTGATGTATAATTTGTTATTTTGTTTTGATCATAGTAGAAGTCTGCATTTTTAACTAGCAGTGCCTGTGTTGTGTGATTAGATTTTTAGGATGGAAGAATGGTGGTAATAAATGTTGATAATAGGCCTTTATTTTTATGAAGTTCAAATTTAGATGACAAGTGATAATGTTTAATTACAGATCAAACCTTTATTACTTTTAAGCTCTACAACATAAGCAACTTTAAAACCAGATTTTAAATATTAGATATGTTTTTCTTTGTGATTCAGAGTCCAGTTGTTAAACAGATGTGCCATTTTATGTAAGGAACTTGATTCCAGGTTGTGATAAGAAAGCCTTATCAGAAAATGGGTTATTTTTTTGTATATAAAACTAGATTCATGAGTATTTTAGTGGAATTTTATGGAATCATATCAGATAACTTTTATAGAATATTATAATACTTAGAGTCTTTTAATTAAGTTTGCAGTCAGCCTGAGACAAGGAGAAAAATAAGTTTAGTGTTAAATTCCCCATGTCAGTGGAAAGAAGAAGAGGCAGAGATATCTATGCATTAAACCTTTTTAATGAAGTTTTATGTGATTTTAAAAGTGGTTGCCACTCTTGGGTTTGATAGACTCATAGAAGGAAACATAGAAAGAGCAAAAACCACCGAAGACAACATGGGTTTTGCCATTATATATTTTTTTCTTTTCAAAGCAGGAATATTTTAAAATGGCCATATCTTTGTCATCATTTTAGAGGATAGAATATTTTAAACACCATGAAAAAAAAGAGGAATAAAATATTAGAATTAAAAAATTGAATAAAGTTAGTTTTTTCGATTGAGTTTGCATATTTGTTGTTCTGTCCTTGGCATGAGCCAGTAAAGCATTTTATCATCCTGGTGTGGCGCATCTTCCTTTAAAGTGATGAGAGTTGAGACAGTGTTTACAGACTGTTAGGTACTATCCCAGATGGTTTACATGTCTGAACTCATTTCATCTCAGAGCAGTCATCACCGCTGTTCACACATTAGGGACCTAGAATCGTGGAAGTTGGAGGGATTCTCCCAGGGTCGCACCGAGGGTCGATGGCAGAGCCAGGCTTCTCTGTGAGTCAGATTTAGGTCTGGGTTGGATACACGGAACCACCAGCTTACGTTGCTTCTCATATCAAAGACACTTGCTCTTTGTCTCATCAAAAAAACATTTTTTTTTTAAGATTTATTTATTTATTAGGTAGAGTTAGAGAGAAAGAGGCTAAGGGGATGGGAGCAGGGGAAAGATCTTCCCTCTGCTGTTTCCCCATGACTGCAGCAAAGCCAGAAGCCAGAAGCCACACCCGGTCTCCCTCAGGGGTGCAGGGCCTCAGAGGCTTGGACCCTCTTCTGCTACTTTCTCAGGCGTGTTAGGAGAGAGCTGAATCAGAAGTGGAGCAGCCAGGTTTCTAACCAGTGCCCATAAGGGGCCGGCCCCCATCTAGATTCTTACCTGTTTGACCCAGTGTTTTTGGCTGTTCCTTGTCAGCAAGTAAAGGTTTAGAAAGCCATTTCTGGCTGTACGTAAACTTTTGGCTTATTTATAGATTTCAGATCAGTAACAATATGATTTTGCCTTTCAAAGGAATATAGAGTTCTTTTTAAATTCCAGAATATATCAAACTCTAGGTAATTGAGAATTTAATATTTAATGAATTAGGTGACTCTGTTTATTACTAAGACTTAGCTGGTGATTTTTCACATAATTTGCAGATGGGGAAGAGTTTGGCTTTTACTTTTCAACTACAGCCAATTGGCATGGTACATTCTCACTGCAAGTTTAATGAGGAATTTAGTGATCTAAAACATTTCAAAAATGTTTCTCTGTTGCTTTTGATGTTGCTGAAACTTGATATTTTAGCTTTTTCTGAGAATTTATAAATAATAACCACATAGGCAAGGAGTGGGAATATATTTACTCAGCTGCCAGTCCTGTGGTTTCAGAATGTATTCTCAGGAACTCTTGAGTTTCGAAGAAGCATGTTTGGAAATCCTTAAAAAAGGCAAGGACTGTGGGACTGTGGGCCCATCTGTTTCAGCATTGTTTTATGATCTGGTATATAAACTGAGATTATTTTTTAAAGGAGATCTTTCTTGCTTAAAACAACAACGGCACAACAGAGGTGGAAACTGCTGACCTAGTTCAAATCTTTCTACAGATGAAAAAAAGTCCCTCTCTGTTAATTGACTTGTTCCAGGTCTCAGGAAACTCAGCATTTGTGTAATTATCACTCAGATGCATCCTCAGCGAGGAGGTTCACTGTGTTCTAATCCACAGGGTGTGGCTCAGGTCATGATTCAGTCTTTTCAGTTGTCATCTTGTGCAGTCTTCAACGCCCAAATGCAGGATGTAAGTCACATGTGCCCGGAGGAAGATGCCCTCTTCTGTTTTACTGACTTTTCTTTGGCTCACATGTGCCTTTTCAACGTTGACTTCACTTACTAAGATCTGGAAGATCAGTCGATGATAACGTTTGTAATGACAATCACAGTGAAGACCTGACAGCAGCTTCATGTTGTTTCAGGGCGGAGTCTTTATTACCACCACCCTGAGAGAGGGATGGAGGTTATCTCTACACCAGGAGATGGGGGCACAAAACCTTAAATGAGCTGCCTAAAGTGACCTAAGAAACCAGTCCCAAACTCAGAACAAGGACACTTCTAATACAGTGCTCTTTTTCTTTCTCTACCTCACTGCAAATTTTAGTAGAAAATTTTATCTTTTTAAAACGTAAAATGTCTTGCCAGTGATATTTCACAAAACTTTGCACATGTGAGAAATTGAATGCTGTGATTAGATTGTTGTTTTTGTGTGAAGTGACATTTTGATTGCATAAATGTTTGTGTAGTTGTTTTAATTATGGATATGGTCAGAAAAGCTTTGCTAAAAAGTAGTGGCTTTAGTCTCACTTAGTTCCAGTATCCATTTATTCAAAAATGTCAGTGGTGAATAGTAAATTGCTATTCTCCTTTCTGTAATTTAAATTAATTCTGGAATTCCAAGCTGTGTTCTTTTTCAGAGCCTGCATAGGAATATGATCAGCTCATTTAAGACTGATTTCACTGTTTGATATATGTGACAGAAATAGATAGAATACAACTTGATTTTAATGCCTGTCTTCCCTAAATTATTGGCAGATGTTTGGCTCTTTATGTTACCCTAAGAGAATACATGAAACACTGATCTTTTTTAACATGAGGAATTCTGATTATTATCACTTTTCTGATCATTACCATTTTTGAATCAGTCTTTTGAGTTAAAGGTGACCAAATTCTATACAAAAAGTCCACTGTATCCTAATCTTTGCTTTGAGTTTTCTAGAATCCAGGGTTGAATTTCTAATGATTATAGTTATATAATTAATTGATAAAATTTCTTGACATTTTAAAGCTACATTTTAGAAAGGAGCAGCCTTTTCACGGTGTACATGTCCATTTTAAAAAATGACTTGGTTTTTGTGGTTTGGGATCTTGTGCTGTCTTTTGTCACTTTTAATGATTATCTTTTTTATAAGATGAATATAATTTGTGAAGTCTTTTTGGAATAATATTTCTTGTTATTACTTTCTAATTACAAAGTCTGCTCTGAGTTTATAATTTCTAATTGCATATCCTATTGTACTTGGCTTTTGAAGTTAGGAAAGTGAATGATTGCTCCATAATATTAAAATTTCATTTTCTTTCTGGATAGTGAAATATATTAGTTGATATAGAACTTTTTCAGATATGTTTTTTTCCCCATTGTTTTTTATTTTTTTACATAGTGAAGGGATACAGGAAGGTGGGTGAGATCACCATTTCCACATTCTTTATTTTTCCTTCCTGTATCTTGGGGAAGTGAGGGGAGATAAGAAGAGAAGCCACATCCAGCCTCCCAAATACCTCTGTAGCCCGGGATGGAGGACAGCCACTCGACACCACCCCAGGGTCCCCGATGTGGGGCATGCTCTGAGGGTCCTGCTTAAGAGGCTTCGATAATTCAGCAGTTCTGTTGATCTTGTCACTCCAAGCACAATGAACTCTCATCTGAGAGTCTCCATTTGCCCAGATACTCACTGCCAACACTTGGTTGGGGTAGTTGATCGATTCTGTCCTCCGTCTTCTGTTGTGGTACCAGGTTTGATTGTGGATTGCATGTATCATAGCTGGGCCTCCTCAGTGGCTTAGATGGAGCAGTGGACAGCATGTCCAAGTACATATGGAGGACATGGTGTTACATTGGAGTCTGCGGAGAACGCCTAGTACCGCAACAGATACTTTTTAGACTTGATTTTAAAAAGACATGTGTAGTGTCTCGTATGTAGTCATCTACATTCTGTTAATTTATGAGAGTTTGATTATTTGCTATCTCTGATTGTGAAGAAGCATTCCATACATTTATTTATTATTGCCTGTCTTGTTGTTGTTGTTGTTGATGCTTATTTTAACTTTTAACTTTTCAGAGCAGTGGAGTGCTAGTTCTCTCTGTTGCTGTATTAACTGCTAATCCTTCTTAAAATTTTATGTTAGCTGCTTCAACATTTTGTAATTATTTCAGTCATTGTGAGGCCTGACTTCTGGCTCTATATTTCCTAGCCTTGAGTTTTCTGAGATTTGCTTTTGAATTTTTTAAAGTGTGGTGCTAAGAGAAGCAATCTGCAATCTTTAGGGCATGGACATACCAGTAGTGTCTTACTTCGAGAAGGCAGGATTGTCTCTTGTTAATTCTAGTAATCCTGTAACTGGTACATGTCCAGCATCTACCAAGTGCTTAATAAAGGTTTTCTTTGAACTGAATTTTTTTTACCTTGTTTAATCAAGACATTAATGTATTATACTAATATGATTTGAAATTGCATAGGTAAAAAAAATTAAGGTTTTTTTTTAGTGTTACTGGCTTAAGTTTACTTTTTCACATGTTTATTCATCTCATTCTGTGTTTTTGCATTTGTTTCTTTTGAGTTTGAGATTTGTATTTATGCTAGTTAGGTTGGACCTATTGTCTCTTTCCATACAGATATTTTTAAAAAATCCTTTATGAAAATCAGCGATAAAATTGTTGAGTGAAGAAGCTTTTTTATATACCTGAAGGTTATATTAAGTCTGTTAAGCAGGTTTGCATCTAGAAATATTTTGATTGAATTTAGAGAAACAAGGTAATTTTCATTACAGATTGTAGAAAAAAGCAAAGCACAGCCTGAACAACTTTCTTTGTTATAACTGCTCAGAGGGCCTGGAGGTTTTGTGTCTGCTTAAAGAAAGCTCAAAAGTGCTGGTATAGATAGTTGAATTTAAATGTTTATAGATTAAATTTTTGGCTGTGATATGGGTGTCTATAATCAGAATGATAATGTGTTCTATAGTGCTGTTCATTTGTCTTTTCCTTCTGCTGGCTTTGTATTCCTGCTAACATGCAAATTATGATGTAGTTGAGAGAGCAGTGCTTCGTGACTCCAGGTTCCTTTAAGAAGACACATGAACGGTGTTGTCTCAGACCCCACTGTGGGCAGGCAAATACCTGTGCAGATTGCTGGATGCTTGTGCACTAAGTCCTGGGCCGATTGTGATCCAGACCCTGTCAGAATGTCCAGTTCCAAATAGGTTTTGGGATTTGATTTTCTCTGGGATGTGTAAGAATAGGAATTATAGGTGGACTGCTGCTTCAGCGCCACATTTTAAATCTGAATATCCCTTGAGCTACTCACCAAGTGCTGCGAATTACTGAGAGAGAGGGCGATTCAAACAGATTTAATCTGGATGTTACTCATTTCCTTCTGTAAATGCATGATCTTAGCAGGTAAACTTTGTCACTATTTCTTTTTCTTACATAGTAATTGAAGGATTTTTTTTAACACAGAAATTTGCCAAGAACTATGATTAGTAAATATTTGGATGAATTGGTGAATCATAAATGTGTTGGTTGAATTCAGTATTATAGGATTTTATTATATGTTTATAATGTATAACTCATTTTTCTGGTCTTAGTTTGAATTACTCTAGCTTTGTATTGTTTAAGTCCTATTGATTTTTGGTACAGCTTGTAGACACCATCTTTCTCTGTGAATGTAGCTGTGGTGTTTCATTGTAACTCTATCATTTGGCATAATAGAGTTTAAAATTCTGACTTGTTTTAGTTTGTTATTGCATTTCTTTGTTATTTTAATTTTTTTACACCGTTGTGAAATGAATAGTAAGCTTTAGAGCCTATACATGTGTTATGTTCTTAAAGACACCAGAATAATAGGGGATTTTAATTATGAGTGGGATATCAACTTCTTTTGTTTCTGTCATTCTTAAATGGTGATTCAGCATATTATGTTTTGTAATACTTCTGGTATTGAATTTGTAATACTTCTGGGTTGAACTTGGTGGTTAGTACATTTATACTTTATATGTATAGTGCAGTGTTGGTATTTTAAAAAATCTGATTACTTTGTAAACTTGGTTTAGAAATCTTGTTAACCACAAATATAAATATTCATTTAGACAAATGGATGTTTAGTGCAGTGGATACTTTATTAATTGTTGGTTGACTGTGTCTGATAGGAACAAGAATTTGTTCAGAAGCAACAACAAGAATTAGATGGCTCTCTGAAAAAGATTATCCAGCAACAGAAGGCTGAGTTAGCCAATATTGAGAGAGAGTGCCTGAATAACAAACAACAGCTCATGAGAGGTATAGAAATTTTGCAGCATATTGTGTATATAAAGAAACATGCTAAGATGTACTTGGGAAATAATTTGAATTCTTTCCTTTGCTAGGGTGGTAGCAGGAAGAATTAAGTTATGGTAAATAACGTTTTTTTAAAATTAAGTACTACAATATGCACAATTTTTTGACAGTGTGAGCATATACCTTATTCAATTATTTGTCAATAGAATGCTAGAAATGTGAACAATTTGTTTTCATTATGCCTTATAATTATTGATATACCTAATAGCCACATGATAGAATAGAATTTTAAGTACTTACTCCTCTTAACAAATCAACTTACATGTTTTTGCTTTTAAGATAATTATTTAGAATTGTGGTTGTCATGATAGAACATTCTCTATAGGCCATTAGAATAGAATGGAAAGTGCTAGTAGATACTATCTTTACATTGATAAAATATCCTTTATGAGTTAGAATGTCAGTATGTGTATTGTGTATGTTAAATTATTGTTTATGGAATACTTTTATGTAAATACTAAAACGAAAGACCAAACACGGTAGTCAAAAGAACAAGATGACATTTAAATTTTTTAAAAAATTTTTAATTTATAAGTTTATGCTGCAACTTCGTAGAGTCTGGAACTTCCCCCACCCCCCAAATTCACACCCCCAGCTGATTTCCCCCCTATTGTTACAACAGTACAGTCCTTCATAAGGAGTTGTAATTCCATCAGTCTGTTATTTAAGAACGTTGCTTTCTTGTCCTAGCTCGAGAAGCTGCGATTTGGGAGCTTGAAGAACGACATTTGCAAGAAAAACATCAGCTGCTCAAACAGCAACTTAAGGATCAGTATTTTATGCAAAGACATCAGCTACTTAAGCGGCATGAAAAGGTTAATTAAAGGAAAATTTTTTCTTTTTTTTTGTTCATTTTAGTTTACAAAATTAATAGTTTGAAGATTATATTCCTTAGAGAATGATATTTGGATTTTTTCTTTTATCCTTCAATTGTATTTTCATAAGAATTTGTGTTTTCATATTTTATTTGAAAGAGAGACAAAGATCACTCCCTAAATAGCTGTAGCAGCCACGGCCGGGCCGTGTCAGAGCGTCTCCAGGTAACAGCAGCTGATGAGGCTCTAGAGGCGCTGTCTGCTTCCTTCCAGAGTGTACATGAGCTCGGAGTTGGGATTAGAGGCAGAGCTGAGCCTGAAGACCACCCAGTCGGATAGAGTGTGCATGAGCTCGGAGTTGGGATTAGAGGCAGAGCTGAGCCTGAAGACCACCCAGTCGGATAGAGTGTGCATGAGCTCGGAGTTGGGACTAGAGGCAGAGCTGAGCCTGAAGACCACCCAGTCGGATAGAGTGTGCATGAGCTCGGAGTTGGGACTAGAGGCAGAGCTGAGCCTGAAGACCACCCAGTCGGATAGAGTGTGCATGAGCTCGGAGTTGGGACTAGAGGCAGAGCTGAGCCTGAAGACCACCCAGTCGGATAGAGTGTGCATGAGCTCGGAGTTGGGATTAGAGGCAGAGCTGAGCCTGAAGACCACCCAGTCGGATAGAGTGTGCATGAGCTCGGAGTTGGGATTAGAGGCAGAGCTGAGCCTGAAGACCACCCAGTCGGATAGAGTGTGCATGAGCTCGGAGTTGGGATTAGAGGCAGAGCTGAGCCTGAAGACCACCCAGTCAGATAGAGTGTGCATGAGCTCGGAGTTGGGATTAGAGGCAGAGCTGAGCCTGAAGACCACCCAGTCAGATAGGGAGGAGACACAGGTGTGCCAAATGATGGCTTTTTGTTTGTTTTTCAAGTTTTGAAAAAAAAAACTATATGAGAGGCAGAGATAGACTACATCTATGTCCACTGCTCTCCCAGGTGAATTAGTAGGGAACTGAATTAGAAATCTGACATGCTGTGCCACAATGGTTCAAAATACTGTTAGGCTGCTTGTTACTAATAATTTTTTTAAAAGATTCATTTAGTTTTACTTGAAAGGTAGAGTTACAGAGAGATCTCTTATCTGCTAGTTGATTCCTCAAATGGCCACAATGACCAGAGCTGGGCCAGTTTGAAGCTAGGAGCCAGCATCTTCTTCCAGGTCTCCTACATCGGTACAGGAGTCCAAGGCTTTGGGCCATTCTCAGCTGTTTTCCCAGGCCATTAGCAGGGAGCTGCATGGGAAGCAGAGCATCTGGTGCATGAACCAGTGCCTGTACAGGGTGCTAATGCTGCAAGTGGAGGCTTTAGCTACACAAGGCACTGGCCTTAATTTGCCTAACATGTTACTGATCACTGTGCAAGAATGAATATGGAAAACAGCCGCAGAATGATATATTTGAACATGCATGTGGGAACCGAGTGTTAAATATACACCTTTGGGTTCTGTTTAAAACTTTCCTAGGAAACAGAACAAATGCAGCGTTACAATCAAAGACTTATTGAGGAGTTGAAAAACAGACAGACTCAAGAAAGAGCAAGACTGCCCAAGATTCAACGCAGTGAAGCCAAGACTCGAATGGCTATGTTTAAGAAAAGCTTGAGGATCAACTCAACAGCCACACCAGATCAAGACCGTGACAAAATTAAACAGGTAAAAATAATAAAGCTACTCCTTTAAAATAAATGTGTGTTTGAGTGTGTGTTTAAGTTTGTTTTATGTGAAACAGAGATAGTTCTCCCATTTGTTGGTTCGCTCTTCAAATGTTCTCCGTGTCTGGGAGGGGAGAATTCAAGCTGGGTCTTTCACACGAGCAGCAGGAATCCAAGGATTGGAACCATCATCTGTTGCTTCCCACAGTGTGCGTTAGCAGGAAGCTGAATTGGGAGTGGAGTTGGGACTTGAATGCAGGAACTCTAATAAATAAGAAGTCTCACCCAAAGGCCTGGCCTGCTGCCTCACCCCCTCCTCTCTTTCAGGCTGCAGAGGCTCTGAATGACCTTTGTCATATCACGGAATTATTTTGTAAATATTTGGCTTAGGCTTTTTGGTGTGCACTTCAGTCTGTGGGCTGGGACTAGAGGCATGGTATATGCACACCAACACATCTTCCCAGAGTGGTGGCTGCAGAGAGCAAAGGCTTTCCTGCCATGCCCCTCACTAAATCCTGGGCTGAACTGGTTCTAGGGTCAGTCCTTGGGAATGAGGTGACTTGGACAGGTTTTTTCTCTTCAGTTTTTTGAGATTTATCTTATTCATTAATTTGAAAGAGTTGGCAAAAAGGAGAGTGGTAGAGACAGAAAGTTGCCTTCTACTGATTCACTCCCCAAGTGGTTGCAGTAGCTGAGACTTAGGCTAAACTCAGGAGTCAGGAGCTTCATCTGGTTCTCCCATGTGGACCATCTGCTGCTGCTTTCCCAAGGGCATTAGTGGGGATCTAGATAGGAAGTGGAGCCAGCCATATAAAAGACGGCATTGCAGGCAGTTTCTTGCCCCATGACACTACAACACCAGCCCCTTTGACTGCTTTGTAGCCAACATGTATGGCCCCATTGTGGTCTCTATACTGTCACAGGTCTCATAAGGTCAGTAAGCAGATGGCAGGATCAAGGTTTAGTCAGGTGATTCCTGCCAAGTCAGTATGTGAACTCTTAGCTTTGAGTTACAGCGTGTTACTAGTTACATCTTAAGTAATTGTTCTTTTTAACTTGTTAAATCCCTTAACCACACTTTTGGAATTTGTAGAAATTATATTTCTCATTAGCCATAATTTGTGTCTTTTGTTTTTTCTTGCTTATAGTTTGCAGCCCAAGAAGAGAAGAGGCAGAAAAATGAAAGAATGGCTCAGCATCAAAAACATGAAAATCAGATGCGGGATCTTCAGCTGCAGTGTGAAGCTAATGTGCGAGAACTGCATCAGCTCCAGGTGAGATGCAGAGCCAGAGCAAAGCTCCAGGAGCGACACACGAGGGCTGCTTCGGGAAGATCGCGGTTCATCGGATGAAATGGCACATGATACAATTGAAAATGCTGCAATTGAAATCATTGTGTTCTTTAGAGATGCAAAAATTGTTACAGCTCCTGAACATGTGATGATGGTTCTTGTTTTTTAAAGGATAATTTGAAACCTCAGTAGTGGTTGATGTTTGATGAGTAAATTATTATTTTGGAAAACAAGTTGTGTTTGTGAAAAATTTGCTTAGTTCATCTGAAGTGTTTTTTTTTTAATATGACTTTATTTTTAGAATGAAAAATGTCACCTGTTGGTTGAGCATGAGACGCAGAAGTTAAAAGAGCTAGATGAGGAGCACAGCCAAGAATTAAAAGAGTGGAGGGAGAAGTTGAGACCAAGGAAAAAGGTAATTTTTAAACAGTTTAATTAAAATGCTACTTATGCACTCGTCCGTGACCCAGTTGTTGGCTCTTTTCCCTCTGTATCAGTTCATGTGTCAGGGACAGGAGATAAATGGAAAGACAGCAGATTCAGAACTGAATGCCACTTAGTGATCAATTCTGAGGGTCATGGCTGCAGAGGATGTCGGTCCAGGGGACAGGCTAAGGACAGTGAAGGAGAGGAGAGGTTCAGTCAGCCTGGAAGGCAGAGGCGGCCTTGGGGAAGAGGTGCCTTGGGAGCCCAGCAGGGCTTGAAGGTGAATAGGCGCTTGGCAGGACCCCCAACAGAGTGCAGCAGAAACGGGGGTGGGGGGGGGTTGCGGGGGGCGGGGGTGCAATTGAAGTAGAGGATGAGTGAAACTGAAGTTCTGGAATTTAAGTAGTTGCCTGTTACTGGAGCATTTGGGTGGTGTTTGAGCAGGGCTGTGTGTGAACCTGTGTGTAGGCATTCAGGAGCGAGCAGGGACAGTGATGATCGGATGTCTGGAGCAGTTTCTTGGAGCCAAGTTAGGGATCCCTTGGATGTCATGTAAATTAATTAATTAATAATCCTTCCAAATGCAAAGTTAAATCTAGTGTAAGGAGGATGACCTTGCTCCTCTGCTGCTTCCTTTCCCTTTATTTGCACTTGCCTGCCTCCAGGCTGGTCTCCCTCATGAGTCATCTCAGCTCTGTCTGTCTGTGTGATCCCTCGCCTGTGCTAACCCTCAGACTTAAACCTTGCTCTTCTCTGCGTCTTCTGCCAAATGTTTCAGTCATTCCTTTCTTTGATGAGTCCACTCAGTAACTTAAAAAGATAACGTATGCAGGGACTTCAGAAAGTAAACGAAGAAACTTTTTTCAAGTTCATTTTCTGTGAACTCTGAATTATCTTATGGCCCCTTTTATGTGCCAGAAATACACAGATGCGGATTCAAATCTCAGTCGTGACAGTTACTGATGAATTTCATCAGTTAGTATTTCTACACTTAATTTTTCCTGATTTGTAGAAACTGGCGTTGCTACCTCTTAATTGGGTTGTATAAGGATGTTAATAAAGCTACAAGAAATGACAACTGAGTGGTACTGATCCCACTACCTGCGTCACGCTCAGGGTTCAGTGACTGTCTGCTGTTGGTATAATTTGGTATTTTTATCATTAACAGTTTGGCTTTAAACCCCCCACATCCCAATCTTTTTTTCGGTTTTTTAATTTTTATTGGAAAGGCAGATTTACAAAGAGCAGAAGAGACGGAAAGATCTTCCATCTGCTGGTTCACTCCCCAGGTGGCTGCAGTGGCCAGAGCAGAGCCGATCCAAAGCCAGCAGCCAGGAGCTTCTTCTGCGTCTCCCATGCAGGAGCAGGGTCCCAAGGCTTTGGGCCGTCCTCTGCTGCTTTCCCAGGTCACAAGTAGGGACTGGATGGGAAGTGGAGCAGCCAGAACAAGAACTAGTGCTCATATGGGATCCTGGTGCTTTAGGGGAGGATTAGCCAATTGATTGATGTGCTGGTGCCCGCCTCTCCTCCCATATCCCATTTTGAAGTTATGCTTCTATGTCATTCAGGCCCTTGGTCATGTAGTCTCATCAAATGCTTTCTTCCTTTGATCACTGATACAAAATATCATTCATGCCCACCCAGACATTTTTTCTTTCTTTATATCATTCACCTTCAGGTGTTTGTTTATTGTTCTTTTTCCTTGAGAATTTAAGCTATTTGCAAATAGAACATTTCTGACACATTATCAAACGATCAATCAAACCTATCGAGTGTTGACTGAAGAATGTGAATTCAGCAGAGAGCCAACCTATTTAGCGTCTTTTCTTTTGTGTCTGTCTCACCTTGAGCTCTTCCTGCAGTCTCACCTGACGCCAGTTCTTCTGCAGATATTTCTGTCCTCTTAGTTGACATCCAGGCTGGAAACCTGATTGGTTTCTCAGTTATGTCCCATTTCCATTAGATGCCAATTCTTGTTCTCTTCCTAGTATTTGCACTTAATCTTGTTGCTGTCCTTAGCCGACTACTTGCTTAGGTTGTCCAGTAGTGCCCCCCTGGCCCTCTAGTCTGCACCCTGTCCCTGCTTCCTACTTGTCTCACATCCCCAGAATCCTTATTTTGTAAGAACATCTCTGATACTATTGTGGTGATTGTGCTAATCTCAGTGCCTCAGGTTGACGTTGAAGCTTTCCTAGTGCTGCATGACCTTGGCAGCTTTGTCCCACTGCCTGGAGACTCCGGGTCCAGCCTGGGGGAGTCACTGGTCTTTATGTCAGCTCTGTGGGTTCCTGCTGCTGAGCCATTGTTTTGGCCCACTGTGTGTGCCTGCCCCATCCTGTTGATCTCGTCATCTTTCCTTCAGACTCTGCTCATGTCTCACCTCTTCTAAGACAGCTTCCTTTATCCTGTCTTGCCTTGTAATTTATACCTTTACAAAAGCCCTTAGCCTTCAGTCACATCCACGAAGTCATTGCTGCCTGTCTTAAGCTGTTTGGACTGCTGTAGCAGACATGCTACAAATGGGAGGCTGAAAAGGCCAGAGCAGGGTAACAGTGTGGTCAGGCTGTGGTAGGGGTCATCTCCTGGATCATGGTCAGCTGCCTTCTCATTTTGTCCTCACGTGGTGAAGGGGGACAAACTTTCCCTTCAGCTTCTCACAGAAGAGCCAGGCATGAGAATTCCACTTTCATGATGTAATCACCCCAAAGGCCCAGCTTCTGAATACTATCACATTTGGGATTAAATATGAGAATTTTCTAGGAAGGAGGGGGACACAACATTCAGATCACAACTGCATCTCACATATTTATCAAGCACTGGCTGTTTTTTGTTCTGTAATATGGGGAAGTGAAGATGAACTGGTTCTTCTTCTGGGGGGAGGGGGAAATAAGGAAAGAAGCCAGACCCAGCCTCCCAACTTCTCCAGTACCCAGGGAAGGAGAAACGCCACCCAATATCGACCCAGGGTCCCAGTGTAGCACACACTCCAAGGGTTCTGCCCAGGTGGTTTCAGTGGTTCTGAAATGTTGCCCATCTCGCCACTGGCTGACATAGTTGACCTTAGAGTCTCCATTCACCCAGAGTTTTGCTGTCATTGTTTGGCTGGGATAGTTGTCCAATTTGTTCTGATCCCCTCCTGGAGTGGTGCAGATGTCCCCTGCAGGGCTCAGTGGGCTGCCATATTCTCCATGTGGATCTGGGCCGGCTGTCCACTACTCTGTCTTTTCCACTGAGGAGGACCAGTACTCAGAGGTGGGCCAAGGACCCTAGCCAGGAGACCCAGGCCCCTCTGGACCCGCTGCCCTGAGGCTCACGGACTGGCACAGTTTTTATATTCTTAATTGGAGTGTCAGGTTTTTCTGCTGACTTGGCAATAGCCTAAGCTCATGTTCCTGATCCCTTGCTCACTGGCCCAAGTCTGCCAGGAGAGCCTCATGGCCACCGGGAAAGCAGGGTTGCTGATAGAACACACCAGCTCTGGGAGTGCGTGCTTTTAGAGCAACACTGCATCTTCAGCTTGGGCCTTGTGGATCGCCTGGGCAGTGTGATCCCTGGCTGCGCTTTTTAGAACCTTCTCCCTCCTCACACTGGGTGTCGGACCTCAAGGGTCCCTGACAGTATGAAATGACTATGGACTGAAGAGAAGTTAATGGGTCAGGGTGTCTCTGGATGTGACTGAGCTGAGCCTTGAGCCCAGGGATGGTAAAAGCTCAGAAGGTGTTCTGGACATGCAGTTTTATGTCTCTTGTCAGAATAAATTATATGTACCAACACATAAATTTTTTTTTTCTCTCTCTTTTTTTTATAGACACTGGAAGAAGAATTTGCCAGGAAACTCCAGGAGCAGGAAGTGTTCTTTAAAATGACTGGAGAGTCTGAATGCCTTAACCCATCAGCCCAGAGCCGCATTTCGAAATTCTACCCCATTCCCAGCTTGCATTCCACTGGGTCATAAGGATGGGAGGCCTGCTGTGACTGGGTTTGGATTTCTAAGTACATTGTTACATTCTCTTCATCTTCTGCCACAATCTAGCAAATGGCTCATGAAGACAATCACCTGCCTCACTTCGTAGGGTTTTTGTTTTATTTTGTTTTGTGTTATATTTTATTTTAAGCAAAGATGACGGGGAAAGTGAAATAAGACAGATGCTGGGCCATGTTGGCGAAGTTGCATCATGTAATATTTCCCTAAGGTTACTTTGTATATTATTAATCTTAAAATTGTGTGTTCTTTAGACACTATTACCTGCAAAACTGTTAGAGAAATAATGTTTAAATTTATTTTTAAAAACCTGTTACATTGCTAAGTATTGTTAATAAATATCTTTTTACATGACCTAAATTCTGTAGTTGAAACTGTGCTGAATTATTTTCATTTGGTGAATCAGCACTTATAAAAAAGCTATGAACTGCTCAAAATATGCTGTTGGTTCAGTAAATCAATATATTTTAATTTTAAATAAAAAAAGTCATTTTGAAGTAGAAAATTACTTTGGTAATTTGTTGAAAATGATTGCCTGTTTAGGCATGAGTTAATTTCATGACTGAGGGTGCTAGTTTTATTAAGATAGTGCCTAAAGCACTAAATTTTCAACAGGGATAAAACATCTTTGCATTAAGCATTATTCTTAAAATCTGTTCTAGCGTTTGATAGAAATCTTCATCATAAAATACATGTATATAATGTTTGGAAAGTTTAAAAAAAAGATTTTCTAGATTTGCAAATTGGAAATGTAAAATTTGCCAAATTAAAATTAATTTAGCTGTCCCAGTTTATTTCCTAAAATAATACAGGAACTGGTTAGAAAGCTTGTCTCCATCTTAGCACATTCTGTTCGTTTCAAACTATCAGAAGCCTGTAGGCAATGAGTTATATTTATAAATACATTTTATGAAATTAATCTTAAGAGACATTTGTTCACAATACTTTTTCAAACAGGATTTAAATATTAAGACAAATGTTAGAAATGACTGTTATTTTAAAATGAGATTTTATTCTGTTCCATGTTTAAATTATTTGATTTGCGTGGAAAAAGCCTGAAACCTTTATCATGTGACTGCTGATATATATAATTGTTAATTAAATGTTCACTCCTAGTCATTTTTGAGACTTAGAATTTCAACCATGTGTCCGGTCAGACAGTATTAAATCCATACTTGGATGCAGGAGCAAGCACATTTGTAAATGGTGCTTTTTGCCTGCCGTATCTAACCTCCCCTGCCCCCAAAGTGTAAGAGTTTTCCATTTTTATATTATTTTGAGGCTGGTGAAAAATTTTAACGTTATGTTCTGGGAACACTGATTTCATATTAAGAACATGTAAATGTCTGTAGCACTTTTCTTGCAGTTAATTTGGAAACTTTGGATGCTAAACCTTACTTCGGTGGTTTAGAGGACTTAAAAATGCATGTATGATGTTAACTTTATCATTGTTTTGACAAGTATAATTACTTGAACAACTTTGTAGGTAGCCTTAACTTCTGGCCAAGTTGGTTTTTTATATAAATATATATACATATATATTATGTATGGTTGTAAATTCATACACATACACTTCATGAATGTGTTACTATATACAAAACTCTTAATGCTTTATTCTCAACTGCTGGGTTGAAGATTGTTTGGAAAGCCTTTTGAAATATATATATCTTTATAAAGTAATATTCAGGATGATGATGGAAATTGTTTATATTGTTATGATAAAAATGATGGTATTATGTTGCCCAGTGTATTTAATGATTTATTGAAGGGGGATGGGGAAGAAGATTCTCATACTACTTTCTCATTTGAGATTTTTCAGTTTGTTGGGATTTTACAAATGAATACTTCAGGCAGTAGGCATTTTTTTCAAATCTTTTAAATGACGCCATGTGTGCTAAGTAGTTCTGCATTATAGGTTTGGTCTGAACATCTGATTCTTCCTAATCCTTTTGGCTTGACAAGTTTTTGAATCAAGGCAAGGCCCAGAGAGGGACAGTTAAGCACTTGGGGTAAGTTGCCGGGCACCCCTTGTGCCCTACCTAATTAAATCTGCCCTTTCCTTTCAGTATTTGCTTGACTTCTCTCTCAACTATGACCACGTGGGTGCAGGACATGCAGAGATGAAGCAGTCATTCAGCACGTACAATTACATATTTTCAAAAAGTGTTCTGTTAATAGAATATGCTATTTGTATACCCACCTGCCCCTCTTTATAGGGTCCTGTATTCCACTAGGTAGTAATGGTCTCTCTTGTATGGAGTTAAAGATGAGGAAATTGGGGAGGGCAGATTTCTTTGAAATGTAAGCATAGCCAAATGCTTTCCTGCTTTGCTTGGTTGTTGCTGCCACAGAATGTGCCGTGATGTGCATGTGTACCCGAGTGTAACTGCCCTTGTTCCTGAGGGCTGTGGACACACAAGGCCTCCGCTCTCCCGCAGGTCCCGCTGCTAGAGCCTGGAGCACCAGGCTGCCTTTCCTAGTCCTGTCAACCCACAGGGTATGAGTTGCTAAATTAGCTGCTGTTCTGTGTGAGTTAGATGAAGCTCTTTCTGATGCTTTCCTATGAGAAAGCTGTAGTGTGGAAAAGGAGAAAATTCAGAGTATTTTCACCTTGTTCAAGCTATTAGAACCTTCCTGTGACAGGACCCAACAAATCAATGAAATATAAACCAGAACCAGAGCTACCTCTAAGTAGTGTTTCCTCAAGCACAAAGCTCTCAGGCATATGAGACCTTTGTCTCTGATTTCTTGAGCATCAGCAAGTTCCAGAAGTGACTGCTTTTTGTACTCTTCCAGTTCCCTTGTAAGCACACTTTCCCCAGCCCACACTATACTGAAGTCACAAGGACTCTTCAAGAAGCCAAATTCTGTCCAAGTGTTAGCTAGAGATGCTGTTCATCAAAAGAAAACCTGGAACCGAAGCAGAAGAAGAAAATTCCAGTGTGAATCGTCTCCTGATTCAATAAATCAGTTATTTTCTGGGAAATGGGATGGTATTTTTAAATGCTTTTCTCAAGTTGAAGGCACAACAGTTAATGCCTCCATTGTTGCTGTTCTGTGGCTGTTCTTTTTTCGAAAAAGCTTTAACATTTCTGCTTCTAATCTGGGAATAGAGTGTTTCACCAACTTTTAAGTGTTGGCTGACTGCAGCTTTTTTGTGATCATTCTCTGATTTGCGGTGTTGTTAAGTTCACAAACTAAATTTTCAGAAACAATTTTGTTTCAGGTTATGCCTCTTGTCTACTTGGGATCAGTCTGTCTTTTTAATCATGATATTGGAAAATGAAAAATAAAGTTATTTCTTACTATATTTTGGGAAGCAGTTTTTTTGTTGAGAAACTTTGGGACTAGATTGTCCTGCGTAAGAACACTGTGCTTTTGGAGTCCAGGTTGTATCTTCAAACTCACCATCATCTGGGTCTCCCATCCCTTTACTAACGTTCCTCGCTATCCGCAGTTAGAAACCACAGGGTATAGTTCTCATTGGTGATTTGCTGTGGGGCAGGGGAGTGGTTGGAAGGTTACATCACTGAATATGTATGTACACGTTCTTCCACTTTACCCCTTTGGGATGGATAGTCCTTCTTGCCAAGTTTTATATCATATGATATCACTTCTCCTACAATAACATCTTTTCATCATTGAGATACAAGATTCAGTAAGGCAGTAGACAGCATCATTTGGCAAGTGTTCTGCGTGGCTGGAGGGAGGCAGAGCATGTCGTTTTCTAATCTAGCAGTGTTGTGCACCACTGAGCTCATTCTTGACCTTCTTTTTTAAAAGATGAAACAAGAGACTCCGATCCAGTGCTGTCCAGCTGAGGTCACACCTCCTAACCGCCCATCCTCGCTCGGGCTTTTGTTCAGAGGAGACTGCGGATTTGGACTTCCATCCCATTTCACTTGGGCAAAGAACTCTGAAGACTTGGGTATCTTCGTAAGGTGTCAATCTAGTAAGAAGGGGAAAACTCCTAATCTGATTAAGGTAAGAATCATTCTTAGAAGGGACGATGAGGTGGACCCACGCTGGGGTCCTGGCTTGCTTTCCCAGTTCTGGCTGTGGATCCCAGCTTCTTACTAAGACAGTCCTGGGGGCAGCAGGTGCTGGCTCAGTTGTTCAGTCTCAGCCTCCTACATGAGAAACCTGGATTGAGCGCCTGGTCTCTAGCTTTTGTGGCTATCTGGGGAGTGAGCAAGCAGTTTAGAGATCTGTGTGCCTTTCAAATAAACACAAACCACTTTAAGGAAAGAATTTCAGTACTTGAGCCTTTGACGCTACCTTTTAGAAAAAAAAGTTTAATTTTATTTGAAGGGCAGAGAGAAATCTTCTTGACTAAATGCCCACAGCAGCCAAGGTCAGGGCAGAGCTGGAGCCTGGAGCTGTCTGCTTCCTGTGTGGTGGTGGAATCAGTGTTGGAGCCAGCACTTGCTGCCTCCCAGGGTACACTTCTGCAAGCTGCCTTAGAGGCAGAGGAGCCAGCGCTCAAGCCAGACCCTCGCTGGAGGACACGGGCATGGAAGGTCCCAAAAATCCAGCCCCTGAGCTACTTGTAAGAAAAGTAAAGGGAAATTCAGTTTTGGCGCAAAAGTAGTGGATTCTTTTGAAAGTTTATTTAAAGGTACATTTTTGCATTCATTTGTTTAAGTTTTCATCAGATGATGAGAAGTGGGTTAAAATTCTGAAGATCATGTGAACTATTTGGTTAAATCTCATTGTCTGTGGCCATGATGATGTGGTATGGGAGGCAGAAGACCAGTGTAGAGTGTTTGTTGGGTGCTGGTGCCGGGGGATGCTTGATAGCATGAAAGGAAATATGTGTCCTCTCTAGGATAAGAGATCATAGAGAACACAGAGGTCAGTCTTTGAGGAGAGTAGAGGTGGAGAAGTAGATTTCATTTAACCCTGTTTTCAGTTGTCTAGTAAGAAACTGACAAGTTGATCAAGTATGTTGTCATCTGCATTTAATGGTTTTACTGTGCATCTCTTTGGGGTACCTGATACCCACACATTTTTCCTCAGCAGGAATGTTCATATTTCATGTTACTTGCCCTAGTAGTATTCCTTTGGCCCAGGATAAATCACTGCAGCAATCGCAAATGTTGTTACTTCTTTGTTGCATGTGCTTATTTCAAGTAATCTAGGCTTAGTGGAAGCCTTCAGATGCTTTGTCCCAGATACTTACCAGTGGCCTGTGAAAGGTCTCAGTGATGACATCAAATGCCACAAGTGTGGCCTAAAATACAGCTGTTTTTTCCCTTGCATTTTATGTAAATAATGTTAGGCCAAATTAACGCAGAACATTCTCTTTTTCTTTCCTTTCTAACTTCTCTAGTCAGATAGTTCACATTAAACATGATTTTAGAAAAAAAATCTTTAATTGGAAATTTTACAACTGAAATGACTTTTCATTTCTTAGACCACATACAAACGTTTTCAGACATTGAAAAGTGCTTAAAAACCCACTGCACCCAGCCCCGCCGCTGTGTCCTCAGCACAGGACAGGAGGGGGCGTCCCAGGTAGGAGCCATCTCTCTCAGTGTCAGGGATTCGCTTCCCCTCCTCTTCCTTTAGTCCTTGCCACTACCCTGCCTATTTGCTACAATCTAGTTCAGTGTAACATCTCTATAATCCACCACAGGGTGGACCTATGGCTACAGATCATAGCGGCAGCCAGACTTGCTAAGGAGACTATGCACAGTGAGACTATGATATGCACATATAATATAACCATGAGAGACCCTGTCATCGCCTTTAGGGGAAATGGATTTCTGAATTTTGTCAGTTGCAAGCATCACTTCTTAGCCAGCTCTTCTGTGACTTAAGAATGCAGAGGAACAGTGGAGGAAGGAGCTGCGAGTACAGCCATGCAGCAGTAACCAGGACACACCCGCCCCGTGTCACCTTGAGGAAGGCACCCCATCCCATTTCTGTCTTCTGGACTCAATTGTAGACAAAGCTCCAAGAGTCCCGAACTGACCTTGTATGAACTGGCTTTCCTAGGTCGGGGCTTGAACTAAGTATTAAAGAAGCCAGAGCTCAGATCTAGATAGCAGAGAAGTCAGTCTAAACATTGCACCTGCTCTGTAAGTCCATCTCATGAGGCTGTCAGACTGTCTTGTTCAGACTACAGCTGTTGCTGGTGGTTCTTGGCCAGGGTAGACATCAGCTTTGTGCTTGAGAGAATGCGATGGAGCCTCCTCTGCCAAGGCTAGCTCACGGCCTGGGGGCGATGCTTCTCCTCCTCCGCCCAGCATAGACTTGGTCACCTGAAAGGTAGAAAACAGGTAGGAAGTTAAAAAATATGCTAAAAAAATGCCTTGTGGCCTGTGGGGAACTTCAGTTTGGGCCATTAGGGCAGTTATAGTTAGTTGCAAAGAAAGCTTCAAAGATGACATCCGTAAGACTGAACTTATGCAAACCTCCTCCTTGCCTGCACGCATGTGAATGCCTCTCCCCTCTCCCCAGCTCTCAGGGTGACTGCTGTCAGGTGACATTCTCAACAGTGTTTTCCTTCATTGATGCCTTCCCCTGTCCCTAGAGCACGAGAGGCCTGCCTGTGGAGCCTGGCATCCTGGCACTCCCCAGCCCGTGGCTGTGGCACTTACCTTTGTCTCCTTTTTCTCCCTTGTGCCCTCGAGGGCCAGGTGGCCCAGAGGGACCTCTTGGTCCTGCAGCACCTCTGTCGCCTGGAGGGACGGTCAAGGACATGAGTTAGTACCAGGTGAGTGTGGGGACTGGAGAGGCTGAGGCACCACCATGTGGTTGTGATGCCAGGTACGGGACTGCTTCTCTGTTACCGCTTACCTTTGGGTCCTGGGATGCCCACCTCTCCTTTCTGCCCAGGGGGTCCTGGAATGGTCCCATAAGCTACAAGGAGGTAAAAAAGGGGGCTTAACTAGAGCCTCCTCAAGGCCCAGTTTACTGTTCAAAGCCTCACGGACAGCCCGAGGAAGCACAGTTCAGAGCTGATTGGGGCACGAACCTCTCCAGTGTGAAGAGGGTTTTCATGAGCTCTGTGTCTGCAGCGCAGACCCCTGGCAGGCCACGCAGCAAGACAGGTGCTGGGAAAGCAAGGGGAGGTCCTTACTGCGGAAGAAGTCCATGAGGTCTTCAGTCACGTTGCTATAGGCAGAGAAGACCTTGCTGATGCCAGGGGGCCCTTGGGGCCCAGGCCGACCTGGTGGGCCCTGGACAGTGTAGGCCATCCCTTGCAGCAGGCCTTGACCTGGAAAACACCAGAGCGTGGCTGCAGGGAGCAGGGCCCTGGGGAGCAGCGCCGCTGCTGGGCGTGCCTAACTGTGCAGACAAGCCACAGGGAAGAAGGGCCTGAGCCCTTTGGACACAGCAGAAAACTGTCACGGTCCCCAGGACACTTGGGAGACCAGAACAGGTAAGCTGTGGGAAAGCGAAGCATGAAGACCTCTGCTTAGGCTGCTTGGGATTCTCCCCGGCACTGAGGTCCAGACCCGGGACCCTTGGGCTGAGCTGGCTGATAACTAAGACAGCGCCTCTGGTCTTTAGTCCCTGCCCAACAGATTCCAGAAGTGCTGTCCAAAAATGGGAGGGCTAATGTCTGAAACCCGGATGCCAAGGGACTCTCACAGGCTCTTAAGCCCCTGCTCCCCCCAGCACTAAGGCCTACGTGTTCCTACTTACGCTGCAGGCTCTCGGACACACGGACAGCCAGTTCGTTGTAATCCAGGTCTCCAGCAAACCCAGCCCGTAAGGATCCACCGTACATGCCGCCCTCTGCTGCTGCCTCAAAGCCTCCGTCTGTGTCGAAGTCGGTGCCATAGGGGCCCCCGTCGCCTGCACTGAAGGCTCCCCCTTCACCCAGGGAACCCCCCATCGAAGAGCTGTAGGAGGAGCCCCGCCGGGCAGCTGAGCTGTGTGAGGAGGAGCTGCTTCTCCGGCTGTAGGCGTCATCCAGCGACAGCAGGCGGCTGTCCCCAGGCGGTCCCTGCGGCCCTGGAGGGCCTGGGGGGCCCACGATGAAGCTGCGAACATCAGGACCTGCAGACGGGAGCCCAGGTTGAGGTGGAGAGACTCGGGAACCTGGGTGCCTCTCCCAGGCCTCAAGGTCCCTACACGTGAGCAGGGGTGTGCTGGTGAGGAGGGACCCTCATGCACTTGGTCTCCATGCAACATCAGGCACCTGATGTGCCACTTATAGGGCCGAGGTGAGGGCATGGGAGGGCACCTACTTGTGAGGTAGCTAATCAGCTCACTCCGGAAGCTGTCGCTGTTCTCGGCTGCATAGGTGGCCAGAGCTGCGGAGACCCCTGGGGGCCCTCGAGGCCCTGGAGGCCCAGGAGGACCGGGAGGGCCTGGGATGGAGGAGAAGCCGGCAGCTGGGTTGTGGGGAGACAGGAAGGTCAGGGGGCATGCTGCAAGGACAGCATCCCCTGGTGGGAAGGAGTGGCTGAGGTTGAAGCAGCTGGCAGCACAGTGCCTGCCCTCCTGCCTGTATCCTCTGGGAAGGGCTGCCCTGGATCTGCCTTCTCACTGTAAGTCTCCTTCCTGTCCAGGTCCCAGCCCTTCCACCATGAAGCCTAGGAGCCCCTGGTCTGACCCTAAGCCACACTAGCCTCTCAGTTCTCTGGGACCACATTGGGGAGTGCAGCCTCCCTCCCTGTGAAGGCCAAGGACACCCCATCAATGGGTCCCTCTCTAGGACATGCTGGTCATGCTTGGTGGCCTACATATTGGCTTAGCTCTTCATGGCTGCCCTTGCCAAAATCTATAGGCACCTCAAACCTAGGCCATGTCCCCTGCTCTTGTGCCCACTCCCCAGAGCCTCACTGTGCAAGTAAGAGGAGAGGTCCTCCACACTGATGCTGGACCATGCATTGCCTGGGATCCCTGGGGGTCCTGGAGGGCCTGGGGGGCCGACGATGCCTCTGAATTCAGACCCTGAGAGACCAAGGAAGGGCAAGAAGTCAGTCACAGCCCAGCCCGAGGCCGCTGCTTCCACCCTGTGCCATGTGGACAGGCTTCTGTGCACAACCTCACCTCGGAGCAGGGAGAGGAGCTCCTCATAGGATGTTCCTGGCAGGCCTGGGGGTCCGGGGGGCCCAGGAAGGCCAATGCTGATCCCAGAGCCTGGGGGACAAATCCCAAGTTGTGATGGGTTCAGATGCAGCAGGGAAAGGCAGGTAAAGTGACCTGGGCACCAGTGGGGCCAGGACAAGGGAAGAAGGCTGGGAGGAGGAGGGGGCTGCAGGAGGGATGCCATTTGCTGTCCTGGGCTGTACTGCCACTGAGGCAAGGGCCCTTGGGATCCGGGAGGAGCACAAGTCTAGGGCAGCACAGACACCACCTGTCGGGGTGTGTGTGTGTGTCAAGGGGGGGAAGAAGGGAGCCAGGTCCATGCACAACGTGCCCAGCCTCTGGGGCCGGTTTCCCTTTACCTGCTCTGGGGTCACTGGCTGGAGTGACTCTGAAGGCAGTGGGGGCCTCCTGGCAGGAGGGCGCCCTTCCCACCCACTGTGCCCACTGAGGGCAGACACTCACTGGATGGGCACCAGTGGGGCCAGGACAAGGGAAGAAGGCTGGGAGGAGGAGGGGGCTGCAGGAGGGATGCCATTTGCTGTCCTGGGCTGTACTGCCACTGAGGCAAGGGCCCTTGGGATCCGGGAGGAGCACAAGTCTAGGGCAGCACAGACACCACCTGTCGGGGTGTGTGTGTGTGTCAAGGGGGGGAAGAAGGGAGCCAGGTCCATGCACAACGTGCCCAGCCTCTGGGGCCGGTTTCCCTTTACCTGCTCTGGGGTCACTGGCTGGAGTGACTCTGAAGGCAGTGGGGGCCTCCTGGCAGGAGGGCGCCCTTCCCACCCACTGTGCCCACTGAGGGCAGACACTCACTGGACAGGTAGCTGAGAATGCGGTTGCTCAGCTCTGCGTAGTCCAATGACTGCAGGGACCCATCACCACTGGCTCCTGGAGGCCCCGGGGGACCCCGAGGGCCCGTCAGGAACTGGCGCAGGTACTGACGCACATCGTCCCCTGGAAAGGAGAGCATACCAACATGGGCCCACTCTGGCCACAGGCAGGTGCCCCTGCCCATCTGGTCAGGGGGAGGGCAGCAAGGTCCCAGGCCTGTAAGGGTGCCCGTCTGCTTCCTGGCATCGGAGGGAGGGACTCACCATCCCACTGTATCCCTCAAGACTCAGCAATGAGAGAGTGATTCCTTGCCTACCAGGTTCAGATGGACAAGGCATGCCTGACCAGCAAGGTCAGAATCCCATCCCCTTCACCCACTGCCCAGTCCACTGCAAGTGACTCACGCTGCAGTGCCACCAGGATGTCCTCAGAAGAGATGGCGCCCGAGGATGAGCTGAGGCTGTACCCAGAAGCTGTGGGCAGGAAGGCCCTAGGTTAGCTGCCTGTCCAGTCCCTGGGCCATACCCTCGCCAGGCCTGGATCTGAAAGACCTGGTGTGCATATGGCTTCTCTTTGTGGGGAAATGGAGGAACCGGGCATGGTGAGGTTATTCTGAAGGCATGGAAAGGTTAAAAGTGTCTGATGTTTTGGTGAGCAGTGCAGGCTGTTTTCCAGAACATGCCTCAGCCGACTCCTCCCAGACCCCGCCAGCCTGCAGCACCCTGTCCTGAGCAGGTTGGAAGCCTGTGGCTCAGATTTTGCCAGTCCCAGGCAGGGAGGCTCCCGAGGCCTGGCTCACCATGTGGTCCTACAGAGGTGGGCCTCCAAGGCCCAACTCTAAAGGCATACCCAGGAGAAGGGCAAGTACCACTGCAGTAAGAGAAACAGCGGACACACAGGAGAAGGGTGTCCGAACACAGGGCCTGCACACGGGCTCTTACTCTTCAGGTAGCTCACGACGAGGCTCGCCAGTGCCGAGTAGTCGAAGGTCTCACCCGTGATGGTGGTGATAGGCCCTGGGGGGCCAGGCGGGCCAGGGGGACCCTGGACTCCAGAAAGGTAAGTCCTAATGCTGTCACCTGTCAACACGGTATGGAGCCAAGTCAGGGTGGCCCTGAGAGGGCCAGTCATCCCCATGGAGTGCCCGGACAGCTTGATGAGATGTCTGCCCCATCCCTCACACAGGCAGCCTACATGTCCTGTTACAGGTGGAGAAACTGAGGCAGCAGCCTGTGTCAGATCAGGTGGGGCGGGAAGGCTGTGAACCAGTGGGACTCCAGCCAGCTACTTGCTTGACCAGCAAGGGGTGTGTGTGTGTGTGTGTGTGTGTGTCTGTCCGTTGGGGGTTGGTGTGAGAAGGTGGGGTCAGGGAGGTCTGGCTCCAGGTGAGGAATGCACACTCAGGCACACAGAGGTGTGCACTCACTCTCTCCTGCTGCCCTGAGGTGTGGGCCACAAGCACTCACTCTGCAGGTACTCGGACAGGAACTGCTGAATCTCACGGCCGGAGTTGCTGAGGGAGCCGGGAGGCCCGGGGGGCCCAGGTGGGCCAGGTGGGCCCTGCATGTACATGGTGCTCGATGATCCCCCTATGGCGAGAGGAGGTCCCTGGTGGCTTTCCCCCATTGTGGCTATACTGAAGAGGGACCCAGGTCCGCTGCTGCCCACAGGGGGAGGGACCTTTCGAGTGAAGGGCGGGATGGCAGCCAAGAAGGTCCCCAAGAAGAGATATGGCAGTGGCTGCAGCAGTGCTGGCCAAAAGGGGCGGTAACGGGGCCCGCCTGGCTTCAAAGAGCCACTGCCCTGCCCTGCCTGCCTGCCAGGCCTGGTCCTGCCCCCACCCCCGCTAGGAGTCCCAGCGCGTGGGGAAGGCACCTGAGCAGATGAGGACTGAGCACATGACATCCTCATGGGAGTGCTCCCCCTTGCTTGAGGAGGGGAGAGGAACTGGGATCACCTTTGGCTCTTACCTCGCGAGGGAACACCAGGAACACCAGGATCACCTGGAATCCAAGGCAGGAAGACCTGTTTGCATCACCTCCTCCAGGGTAAGAATTCCCTGGGTGAGCCCAACCACACTCCTGACTGTGACTCAATCACTGTTTCTGGTCTCATTTCCGCATGCCACTAGCGCCCATAGCTCACACACCACGGTGCTGCGTCCTCATCCCCGGCCTCCCACTTGCCTTTTCCTTCTTCAGCCTTGTCTTTCTCCCTGGACTTTCACAAGTTCTCACTGCTTGTTCTTGGTGTTGAGCTCTGGTGCCTGGCTATGCCTACTGTCCCCATCTTCCTGGATGCTCACCTTTGTCACCTTTGGGTCCCTGTGGGCCTGGTGGGCCTGGCCGTCCCTGCAGATCGACTCCAAGAGAACTAGACGCTGGAAGCCAAGCATACAGTCGGTACAATCAGCGGGATGGGAGCCCTGGCTGGTGCAGCAATGGGGCGGGGGCTCAGTGCCTCTCTGAAGCTGCAAGCAAGGCTCACTCTCCCACTCTGCCCTCCGGATAGTACCCAGAGCTGCCACCCACACCCGTTCACTGAGGTGTGTCCTGATCTGCTCCTGCATGTTAGGACTTCCCATAACTCCCAGACCCTGTAAGGTCAGCTCTTTCCACCATTCCACCACTACCACCGAGCCCACCCAGGCTCGTCTGGTGCCAGCTCTGCCTTACCTGGATGTCCTCTGGGGCCAGGAGGACCTAGGGAAGGAGACAGAGAGCTGTAAGGGGCATCCTGACATGGGGGTTATGTGGCTTCCAGGGGTCCCTGGAAGGAGGGGACTGTGGCTCTGGCACTGGACAGACAGAACATGGGGCTCCCTGGGCCTCTCCTCCTGGCTGGCCAATGGGGGGCAGGGGTCTTCCAAGTTTCTGCTCATCCTCCCGACTTCCACCCTGAGCTGCTGCTGCTATGGGATCCTGCTCATTCAGTACTGTTGTGGCACCCAGGCAGGCGAGCACGAGTCTCCGTGAGAGGCTTTTCCCTGAGACACTGTCCTCACCTTGGTCTCCCTTGGGCCCTGGAGGGCCAGGTGGGCCAGGAGGGCCAGAGTAGAAGGTTTCTGCAGAGGAGAGAAGGCATTTGCAGGTGGATACATTGATGTGCTCCCAGCACCTGCATCACCCAGCATGGTACCTGGCACAGTGGACACAAGACTGTTCGTAGGGTTAGACATGAACATGGATGGAGGAGGATGAGTTGGAAGGTGGAGGCCTGCACACAGGGGCTCTCCACTAGGAACATGCCAGGCCTACTTCCACAGTCAGGCCCTTCAAGGGCAGGAACCAAGTCTGCCAACATCAGGCCAGAGGCTGTACATGGGACCAGGCTGGCAGGGTACCAGGGTGGTGGGGCGTGGTGAGGAGGGCAGGAGGAGCACTGGCCAGGGCCAGGTGGAACACATTGTGACTCAACTCCCATGACATTACCTGAGTCGGCCAGCAAAGATCCTGGGGGGCCTGGGGGGCCTGGCATGCCTTCCCCTAGGAGAGATGCCCAAGCTGAATTAGTGCTCAGAGGTGGGCTGGGAACCATTCCTGGGGCCTGGGCTCCAGGGCCCTCATCAGCCACAGATCCGTCCTCCCCCTCCCGGCATGGAGGTGGGCTCTCACCTGGTGGGCCTCGGGGTCCTGGGGGGCCTGGGATGGAAGGTCCTGCAGAAGGAGAAGGGAAGCAGGATGCTCAGGAGCTGTCACCACTACCGACGCCCCAGCAGCAGCTAGCTCCCTCCCTTAAGGCCCCTGACCCTAGGATGCCTGAGAGGCTCACCTGGCGGCCCACGTGGTCCAGGCGGGCCTGGGGGCCCTCGTAAATCCAGGCCTTCTGTAGAGAGAAGGTGGCAGAGATGAGCACAGCTATTGTGAGGCTGTTCCCCGCCGAGCCAGACTCCCTGCCCACATTCATTACCCCAGGACAAGGCCCTAGTCAGGGCTCAGGACTTGCCCAGAGCCCACCTGCTCACAGGCAGGACAGGCAAAGACCAATTCCCTGACCACTGATGCAGGTGTGCACAGTGAGGGGTGAGAACAGACAGGCAGCCCACGTTCAAATCCTGAGGGCCGTGTCTGGTTGGTAACCTTGGGCATGGCCTCTACTCTCGTGGCCTCAGTTCTGCACACTGGGGCCAAGGAGACCCAAGTCAGAGCAGGGTCGTGATGATGCCACAAGAGGCCACAGAGCACTGGGCCCCTAACAGGTCCATGGCTAGGTTGGGCTGTTGTCTTGAAGGCTAGTTCCAGGGGTGCAGGCTGGAGGCTGGCCTCAGCTACCCCCAGCCTGGGCCTATGGCCGAGAACCCAGGGTCCTGGCCACAGTTCTGTATGGGGAGGTGCAGCTGCTGCCGGTGACACGCTGTGCCATGGCCTGGTCTCACCAGAGCCTACAGCACAGCTGTCCTCAGTGTTCAGTGTGTTCCCCCGGGGCCTGGTGGCCTGCCACGCAGCTGTCCCTGGTTTCCTCCCCAGCCCCCCCCCCCCCCGCCCGCCTCCAGCCGTCCCCTGGGGTTCCCTCCAGGAGGGGTGGCACTCACGCGTGGAGAGGAATTCGGAGATGGAGCTGCTGCTCGTGAAGGACTCCCCGGCCAGGCCGGGCTCCCCTCGCGGGCCTGGGGGGGGCACAGTGTCAGGAGAGGCACCGCCTGCCCCCACCCTCTCCCACCAGCTAGCCCAGGACCAGCTACGGGTTAGACAAGGACACGGACAGGACTGGGTTGTAGACAGCTGGCAAGTCAGCCACCTGCACCCTGGAGGACTGGGCCACCTTGGCCAATGCAGAGCTGTCTCTCAGTATTTGGGCAAACTGCAGCACAATGGCTTGACTGCAAGGGCCCTACAGAGGCCAGAGGCCTTTGGCCTGTGACATCATTCCAGCTCTATCTGGGCTGGATAGGTGAGGGTGGGCTCCCCAGGGGACCCCCTAAGGGGGAACCCTCCCTCCAACCCTTTGTTCTCCGAGGGTGAGGCATACCTTGCTGTCCAGGGATGCCAGCAGGACCAGTAGGGCCTGGAATCGGGGGGTTGGGGGGGGGAAGGAGGCTGTTATACCTCACAGCAAGAGGTGGAGAGAGGGCGGTGCCCAGAGCACACAGAATTCCTCATAAGGGAGGCACAGTGGCCCCATGGGCCAGCCTGCCACATGGAGAGTGAACCAGCAGGGCTTCCCTAAGTGCTGCTGCCTCCAGGACTTGGGGGTTACCTCTCTGCCCCCCACATCACCAGGGCTTGTCTGTGCTGGCCAAGTTGTGCTCCTCATTTTTATACAGACATTTTAAATAAACTTTAAAAGAGGCATTTTGGCAAAACAGAAAATGCTCACTCCTAATTCTTGACCTTGTAAAAATTTCATTTCCTCCCAGCCACCTGGGTTTTATGGAAATGGAAATGCAACCACAGACAACACTGAGCAGCTTGTCCTGCTGCTTGTTCCTGATCCTCTCAGCTATCAACTTTCTCCAGAAGTGCTCCTGTCTCCCACCCATCCCAGGCAGGACCCTCCTAGATGGTTCCTGGCACTTCTGCTAACTTGAGGACTTCCTCAGATCGCCACTTGTGGGACTAAGCTGGCTGCTCATAGGCCCAGGAGGGCACAATTGGTCCAGTACCTGCCCAGCTGCTTACTGCCCCTGGCACATGCCAAGAACTGCCCTGCTCTTGTGTGCTGCGAGGGAGGGCAACCCTCCAGCCTCACAGCCTGACACCAGAGCCAGCTCTACCAGGCTCTCCTTAGGGTCTTCCCTGGGCTCCAGGGTTTGGATGCACCAAGCTGGATTCAAGGTCTGCAAGACTGCTGGTCTGACCTGGAGAACCTGGAGGTCCTGGGGGTCCCATGGCACCAGGAGGTCCTGGGGGGCCTGGGACAGTGATGGTCGATGACCCCTCTGAAACGAGACACAGGGAGCACTCAGGCCACGCAGGCCTTGCCCCTCCTTCACTGCTTGTGGGGCAACCCACCACCTCCCCCACAGCTCCCTGGTGCCTCTGGAAGGACATGAGGCAGAGCCCAGGCAGGTGCTGCATGCTAGCTGCCTACCTGAAGTCACGATCCTGCCTGGAGCACCAGGTTCACCTGGGGAGGACAAGGAGGCATGTGGTTGAGATCCTAGGGTCAGTGAGGGACTCAGCCCTGCTGGACCTCCTGACCTGGCTCTCTGAACTGCAGAGACGGATGTCACAGTGGGACGTGGCAAAGTCTGTCCAGGAGGCCTGGAGGAGGCTTCCTCGCTCATGGTTCACACACCCATGTCCCAGCCTAATTTCTGAAAAGTGTCTGATGGCGGGGCAGGGGGTTGGGGGAACAATCACTCCAAGGTCCAAGGCCAGAGCTCCAGCTGCCAGTCCAGTGGGAGAGGGACTGGGCAGAGGGAAAGGGCTCTGCTGGCAGCCGGTCCGGGATGTGCCGAGCTGCATGAACGGCAGCAGCTCTTGGCTCAAAATCTCAAGAGTGGGGAGCACGCAGGTCTGTCTGGGATGGGGGGTGTTGACACCTTCCAAAACGCAGCACCCTCCAGAAACGCACCTGACAGGATGGACAGGCCACAGCCACAGCAGGCAAAGCCCCCAGATAGAGGCCTCTTCCAGGGCCCTGAACTCACCGGCATCAGAACGGGGTGATCTTGTCCCTCTTAACAAACCCGGTTGGGGTCAGGGCTGAGCCAGGAGACGGCCCATATGTGTGCTTTTGGAACACAATCCAAGCAAGGTAAAATGTCCCCTTCGAGGTCCCCTTGTCCAGGGAGGGGCTCAGCCCTCTGGGACAGTGAGAGTAAGTTTCTGGCTCCCTGGGCAGCCCTGAATGTGCACAGCCCTTATGCAAGACCCTGTCCCTAGGATGGGCTCTGCAGAGGTACCCACTTCCCAGGCCCCAACACCTCCCCTACCCTTCCATCACTGGAGATCATCTCTGGAGAGCACTATTGCTAGGGGGTTTCCACAGAGGAGCGACCACTTAGGACAGAGCACTGAGGAGGAAGACCTCTGTGAGCACGTGGACCCCTGGACTTGCTTGGAGTTGGGTTCTGCAGGGTGGAACTGGACCGGGAGTCTCCGTGTGCCTGGCTATTACCCACTGTCCCAGTGAAACCCCCATGTGACAGTGAGGTGCAAGGGCTGCTGGGACTGGGCCGGTCCACAGGGGTGTTTGGGCTCCCACCTTCAAGTAATCCACTAGGCCGCTAGATGCCACTGTTGATCCAGGCTCTGGCCTTCCCCCTGCCAATCCCTCCCTCCCATAATAGCTCCTGTAAACCTGTGAAGTGAGAGTATCTCCATTGGATAATCACATACCTTTAGTGCCTGGCCGGCCGGGTGTCCCTGGGAGCCCTGATGTGGTTAGAAACAAACTGTCAGGACAGTGCAAGCCCAGTGATGGCAGCCACTCTCTGAGCAGCCAGCGCCCTGCCACTCCGCACAAGCCATACTTGCTCACTGACACCCTTACAGTCTGGAATTTGGCCCCTGAAGCCTGGGGGTGTGGCGCTTGCCCAGGTCCTGTCCCTCTCTGGCAGATCGGGGCTGGAGGCAGGCAGAGACCCACAAACACAGCCCCAGGGGTTAGGAGCCTCCTGTAGCCAGCAGAGCAGCTGTTCACCCCAGCTGGGCTCCCTGCCCAGCCAGGGTTGCATCTCCTTCTTGCCTTGAGTTCCACACCTCCTGACCTGGAAACACCTGGAAGAGCCAACCTATGTTCACCTGCTGGGGAGGGTCTGCTGTTTGGTTTGAGTCTCTGTCCAATTTCCTTTAGGGAATGAAAGGCCAGGTATGGTGGCAACTGTACACCCTGGGCCAATTCCAGGATGGGCAGCTCCTTGCCCACAGTGGAGAGTATGTTCCCCATTTCTACCAGAGCATTCTAGACTGTTCTGTACTTTTTTTCTTTCTTCCTCAGATGCTTGTCAAAACTCCCAGTGGAAGAAGCTGCACCCATGCTTGCAGGGGGAGCGGGAAAAGGGGAGGAAAGGCAGTGGTCAAAATGGCTGTGGCATAGGGAGGTAGGAGACTGGGCAGCTGGGAATGACATGATAACTCACCCTGAGGGCCCTGGGGTCCTGTCACACCTGAAAAAAGAAAACACAAGAGGGGCGAGTTGTAGAGTTAAGAGTGTCCCTGAGCAGCCACGCCCTCAGCTGCAGGAGCACAGGATGTGGCAGGAGGGGCTAATGGGTCAGGAGGACAGGCCCCAAGCCAAGGCAGCTGTGCTTCAGGGTCCTCCCACTCTTGGCTTTGCAAGGAAGCAACCTGGCACTCCAGCGGGCAGTGGGTTTGAGCCTCTTTGGGCTCCCACATTCTTTTCTGCTCTCCTTTGGCCCAAGTGGAGACTCCTGCCAGGACTAACTCCTGGGACCAGGGCAGAGGAGAGTCTGTTGAGGAGACTTCAGGTGCAACCCCAGGAGATTAGGACAGGAGGGAAAGAGATCAGAGGAACAGAGTCCCTTCCCCTTTCTAGAACTCCTTGTCTTCAGCTAGGAATCCTGAACAACAGCCGAGTGAGCCAGAGAGGCCGCCAGTGTGCACACAGTGTAACGTGAGCTGGGGCTGCCCCGTGCTGAGCACTGTAGGAAGACAAGTATGGCACATGCAGGTGTACACAGCCCCACATGCACATACATGCACATGAACAGGTGCACAGGAACACACACACCCCACCAGCAGGGCCTGGGTCCCTCTTAGTTCAGTACCTGGCTTTCCTGGGTCTCCAGAAGGTCCTGGTGGGCCACGGGATCCTGGCATCCCCATCAGGCCTTGTTCACCTAGGGAAAGCATGACCAGTGTGCATAGGCCTTTGTGCCAGGACAGCTAATCTGCTGACACTGTCTGGGGTTTCCAGCCTGGCTTGTTGGCAGGTAGGGAAGGGGTTGGAACAGTAGCTGGGCTGTGCACATTTCTATGCACCTGATGCTGCTTCAGGTATCACAAGGGTCGGGGACAGGAGTGGGACAGGGATGGGAAGGCAAAGGCAGGTGGTAAACCTGAAGAAGGAGGATTAAGTACCAACCTCGTGGGCCTTGGTTTCCATCAGGACCAGCGGGGCCTGGTGAGGGAGAAGACATGTTACCATCCATCCTGGGCTGGGCCTGTGGCTCTGTCCTTCTCCCACTCAAGGCCTGTGGACTGCTGGGTGGGATCCCTGCAGCCCTTTCTGTACCCCTCAAGCTCTGGGAGAAGCTTGCTTTGTCCCATCAGCACACCCTGCTCTTCACGTCTGACTGTTGGTTCCCAACTAGGACACATGGCTATAGCCCAGAAGCTCAGTTCATCCACTTGAGGGCCTGAGGGACCAGGACCTCCAAGTGCTTGTGCCCTGTGCTCCCGGCAGGATCCTAACCCGATGCCTGGTGGGGGCCTCATGGGACTGTGCCTTGTTCTTTCCCATTCTATCCTCCCTCACTCGTGGTGAAGTCTCCGCACGGATGGAGTTTTCTGAAGTCCCTAACAGCTTAGATCATCTGAAGTGTCACCTTCTCTTTCCTGGTTGGAACATGCCCTCCCTCCACGGTGCCCTTAGATACTCGACCTCTCCCCATGCCTCATGCTGGCTGCACCTGCCCTCGAAGTGGGTACGGAGTCCTATTCACCCACCATGGGCCAGGCCCATACGTCTGCTCCCTGGGGGCACTTACCCATGGCTCCTTTGGCCCCGGGCTCACCCACGGCACCAGGCAGACCTCTCATGCCAGGCTCGCCTACAGGGAAGTCAGAGGACCAGCAGGTCAGGAGCTTGTTGACAGCACGCGCCCACCTCCCCCAGTCCTTCCCAGTCTTCCCCTCCCCAGCCAGAGGAGGCCAGGGAGACGAAGTCTGCCAGGGTTCCAGGTTAGAGCTATGTGGCAGCCATTTGAAGGGCCAAGAACATGTGTCTGGTTTCCTTGGAAACTGAAAGCCACCTCTGTCATCCCAGAACCAACTAGAACCAATATCCTTTGGAATCATGCCATAACCGACAGCTTATAAGTGGAGTCAACTTCCTGTGGCTTTGGGGAAAGTTTCATTTCCCAACTGGACTCACACAAAGAACCAGGACCCTAAACTCCCCTTTGAGTCCCCCAGTTATATCCACTGTTTGGACTCAGGATGCTTGCTTTCCACCCCATCCCCCAGGGCTGTATTTGATCTTGTAGCCTGTTTCCTCTGCATCACAGGTGCGTCTGTAGGCAGAGACCCCGGTCCCCACTTCAGCATTTTCTCTACCTCCCGTGACCAGATGGACTGAGGTAGATTCCAACATGAGACTGACCTGTGAGGCCTCGTGATCCCTTCTCACCCTGGTCACCTGCAACCGACAGGACACTGGGCATCAGCTGGGGGCTGGCCATCAGCTGAGGCGGGGTGTCAGCTGGGGGCTGGCCTTCAGCTGGGGTGGGGTGTCAGGTGGAGGCAGGGCAGTAGTATCCCAGCACTGGAGGTCCGGGCCGCAGGCTAGTTCTCAGCCCATGCCTGAGCTCAGATCCCAACACATGCTGAGCCCTCTTTGCCCAAGGACCACCCCAATCTGACCATGTGACCCTTGTGCCTCAGTTCCCCCTTCTGAGAGGCTGGGCTGCAGAGGACTCTGGGCTGTGTCTCAGCACCAGGGCCCAGCAGCATAGCGAGGGCCACGTGCGTTCTCAGACTCCAGAGCAGGGGCCACATCTGGGTGCCCAGGCATTAGCAGAGCCCCAAGACGATGGAGCAGCAGTGGCAGCCACGTACCTTTGGGTCCAGGTGGTCCCACAGAACCTCTGTCACCTGGAACAGAAATGGACATCTGGTGTCAAGAACCCCGTGGAGGACGAGGCTGTGCTTTTCAGCCACCTGACCCCCTTCCTCCTGCTGGTTAGCAGCACAGCCTTGGGGGCACGTCCAGCCGACCCTCTGCCACCCCCTTTCCTGAGGATGACAGCCCCTCCTTCCAGCTCCTTCTCCCAGCTCACCTTTGACACCAGGAAGTCCCACTTCACCTCGGAGCCCCTGGATGCCGATGGCACCTGCTCAGTAGAAAAGCCACACAGGTGAGTGCCTCAGCTTTGGAAAGGACAGTCATGCATGCATGGGCACCACAGGTACCACCAGGCATATACATGGGCACTACACCTGTACACATATACACACTCACCAGGCACCACCAGGCATGTACAGGGGTAGCATACCTGTATACATACACACATGCACATTCACCAGACACCACCAGGTGTATACATGGGCACCACAGGTACCACACACATACATGGGCACCACACCTGTATACACACCCTCACCAGGCACTATACTTGCATACACACACATATCTGCCCCACTGACCTGGGGGCCCCTGAGGCCCAGGAGAGCCGCTGGAACCTGAGGAGGAGGAGGAGGAGACCATACTGAGCTGAGGGCCAGGTGCAGGCCAGGGACCCCAGAGTGTTGGGGGTGGGCAGGGAGGGCAGCTCATCTCTTGGTGGGGGTGCCCAGGGTCGGCCCTGCCATATCAGGGGATCCAAGGAGTGACCTTGCCATCATAGCCTTCTTAGGGAGGAGGCTACAACAGGGTGGGGTCAGATAAAATCACTGGGCCAGGCCTGAGGAGGATGGGTGGCCATGGGCACCATATGGCAAGAAGGGCCCACTCTCTGTGTCATCCAGCCATGTGGCTTTCCACACATGCACCCCTGGGCCCTGTGGAGTAAACTCTGCAGCCCCTAGTTCACACATAATCCATCCACCAGGGGAGGCTATGGCCCAGGGCTGTTGAAGAGAGAAGAAAGGCTACTCCAGTCCTGCTCTGGAATCTGGACTGCAATCCCAGTCTGGGCCTGGGGCAGGAGGAGCTCCTTGGTGGGGCTCTGGACCCTCTACCCAGCCTGGGCCCAGAGCAGAGGGCTGCAGCTCTTAGGGACCTGAGGCCTGCTCTTCTGTGCTGGTTTTGGACCTGCCCCTCCACGTAAGTGGGGCTCCTGTTTGGGGTACCTGCTTACCTTTTGGACCCACAGAACCTGGGACTCCTGGGGGGCCATGAGGACCTGGTTCACCAGCAGCCCCTGGGAGGAGAAACAGAGAAGTGGGCATGTGGAGGCTGCACAGCTTGGCTGCCCCTTGGCCAGGGTGCAATTTGGAGGAGACACGTCCCCTTGCTGGTGGTCTGGGTCCACTGTCCTGCACAGTAGGGTTTCTAATCCTCCCACACCCACCCCATCCTTCACAAACTCCATGGAGTCTGCCCTCGTGGGCACTCACCAGAACTGGTTCCCTAGGGGAGCACAGGGGAAAACCAGCATGAGGCTTCCAGCTGGCAGTAAAGGCCAGGAGACCTCTGGAGGCTGTCTGGAGTGCCCTTAGTCCCTGATGAAGCAGCCCACGGCTACAGATCCAATTCTAAAGCATCTTTGCCTCGAGGGCTGCCTGGGTCTCACTCCCTGCTCCCTTCCAGCCCTGAGGGGCTCCAAGGCCTGCACCCCATGGCTGCCTCCCACCAAGCCCAGCCCTACCTCTGCTTGCCCCCTGCCTGGTGCCCCCTCCCCTCCTGCTGTGGGCAGGCCCTGGCTCCCAGGACTACACAGCTCTGAGCACTGGAGAGGGGTCCTTGGGCCCAGGCCTATGCTCCAAGGCCGGGCCTCTGTCTTGTTAGAGTCTACCACAGACCCTGGCTCAGTGACCATTGCTGATGGCAGGGCAGAAGTTGGAGTGGGGCAGAATGGGGAGAATGATGTTGTCCCTACTGGTGGGGGAGGACTGCCTCTTACCTCTCTCTCCTTTCTCTCCAAACCCAGGAAGTCCTGGTTCCCCACGTGGCCCCATGGGGCCCTCTCGCCCTCTCTGGCCCATGGGGCCTTCCATGCCGGGTTCTCCTGCAGAAGGGGATGGTCCACCCTGCAGTCAGGGCCCTGAGCTGCTCCTCCTTGGCTCCATCCAGGAGCTAGAGGGGCTGCTGGTAACAAGGAAACTGGATCCCGCCTGCCCTGACCCCGCACCTGTCCCTCCGGTGTCTGCCCATGGCTGCCCTTGCCCGCCTGGGCTGTCACTTCAGCTTCACCAGTCTCCAGCCTGCTCCCCGTGCTGCTCCTTGAGCCTGTGCTCAACCTTGGCCTTAGCCGCTCCCTTGGAGACATTCCTCTCAGGGCCCTGCTTCCTTCATTACGACGGTGGCTTCTCAGGGAGGCCTCCCCAGACCCTCTATAAGGTCACCCTTGAGGTCCCTCCAGGTTCTGCTGTGTTATCCTGCGCCCACCCCCTGACTACAGCATCATTCTTGTGCACTTACTATCCCCATGCCACTCTCACGTCAGCATGCATGCTGTCTTCTAACCCAGGGCCCAGCATGGAGCCAGCACCTCGCAGAGGCTTGTTAATGAGCAGATAGGGGAGGAATGCATGGAAAAATCAGTTCTTACCCACGCTGCCTTTTTGCCCCTTTGGTCCTTCTGGGCCACGGAGACCCAAGGGCCCAGGGGTGCCTGTGGAGACATGAGAGACATCAGCCCAAGCCCCTTGTACACCCTCCTCCAGGAACAGCAGTGGGGCTCTGTGATCCCCATGGGCACAGGGTCATCAGCCTTACTGACCTGGAGCCCCAGGAAGCCCGCGGTCTCCTGCAGGAACAAAGGTGAATGTGAAATGTCAGCTGAGGGCTTGGCGAATTCCCAGTGCAGTCACAGGTGGGATTCGGGAAGAGTGGCCACATGTAGCAGCCAGAGCCACAGCCATTCAGGTCCATGGGATTCAGAAAGGCCAAGTTCAGGGGCAGGACAGCATCCCAGGGGAAGCCAAGGGCTGGATCCTAATCTGACAACCTCAAGTTCAAGGACTACCAAGGTAGCAGGACCAAGGGGCTGTGTGTGTATCGCTGCGGTGGGGGTGGGGGTCTGAAGGGATGAGGAGCAGAGGGTCCCACAGGGAAGGGTCCCAGTTCCTGCTGTGGTCTCTTGGGAAGGGAGGGCCGCTATCATCTCCCATGGCTGCCGAATGTCTGGCTGCAGAACCTCCTGGGGAGATGAAGATGAATGGGTCTTGGCCCACCCTCAACCTGCTGAAGCAGGGGCTCTGGTGATCCCTGGAACTTGCCAGCTCTGCTCAGCAGGGCAAAGGGAGCTTGCCTCCTCCCTGTGTTCCTGTCCCAGTGATGGTCAGGCGAGTGCTGGCCTCCCCGACACTGCTGACCTCTTTGCCCGCCTGCCGTCCCTCACCAATCTCCCTGGGGACAGTGGCTGTGGCCCATTACACTTACCTTTAGGGCCTTGACTTCCCATGTCACCTAGAACCAGAACAACACGAGGGCTGTGTGAGAGGGGGTCGGGAGCCCAGGGCCACCCTCTCCTGGGTGCTATGAAGCCACACGTGGTATGGGCCCCTCCCAGTCCCCATCCGCATCCCCTGGGCACATGGCTGGGCCTCTCCTACCTGCCCCTTAGCTCCCTTCCCAAGCCAGTTCTGAGCCTGACTCCCAGACAGCACCAGAGCCTTCCTCGTCCCTCCCTTTGGAAAATGCCACCTACCAGGAGAGGGCCCCAGAGGGCTGAACTCCTGCAATACCTTTAGGGCCAGGGTTTCCCCGGAGGTTTCCTGCAAGAGAAAGTAAATCCCAAGTTAGCACCACACCCTCATCTCTCTCTCTCTCTCTCTCTCTCTCTCTCACTCACACACACACATACACACACGGAGATCGTGGGATGGCGAGGATCAACAGGGTCTAAAACTAAAACATTCTAAACTGGGCTTGTGCAGGGATCTTGGGCAAATGGTGCCAGGACTCAGTTTCCCAAACAGTAAAATGTGACCCCAGGGGCAGATGTCAGACACAGTGGTAGAGACACCAACTCCGGGCACCCACTCCAGAAACCCCTGTTTCTGGCTTCCCAATTCCAGCTTGCTGCTCACGCATACCCCGGGAGGCAGCAGTGATAGCTCAAGTCACTAAACCACCCCGGGGAGAGGCCAGGAATGAATTTCCCACTTCTGGCTACAGCTTGGCCTAGCCCCAGCTTTTTCTGGGCATTTGGGAATGGAACTAGCAGACGGAGCAAGGTGTATGTCTCTATTTTTCTCTACCTCTCAAACAAAAAAATTTTTAAATTGGGATTCTAGCTCTGGTCCTGCTCCTTGGGCTTTGGTGGGTGCAGGCAGTGGGGCCAAGGGCAGAAGGTGTCCTGGCACAGGCGTACCCATCGTCACCCCATGCATAGTGGCCACACACCACGCGGGCAGCCCCATAGATCTCACCGTTCTCCTGCTCCAGCAACAGCTTGTTCCGCACAAACAGCCAGAGTGCCTCCTGGCTGGAGCTGTCCAGTCCCGTCTTGCCCATGCCTGTGCCCATGCCTGGTGCTGCCAGCAGGCGATCCTTGCTGCTCTTCTCCAGGGTCTCCCCGTGCAATATCATGCTGCCCCGCATCCTCTCCAGCTCATCCACGCGGGCCCGCAGCTTTCTCACCTCCTCACCTGGAATGCCAGGGCAAGGTTGGCCTCAGCAATGATGGCCCTGGTGGGAGACCTGGTGCAGCTTCCTCTTGGCGCTGGGGACACCTGATGTGCCTGCCCAGTGGGATTAGCTCCTCTGCACCCTCCTGAGTCTTACAGAAATGGGTGTCATCCCCTGCCTCCCTCTGGCTCCATGGTGGTATGAGAACTCGGTAAGAAACAAAAGGAGAATGAGAGGGCATCACTTCCACAAGGGCAGTTTCAAACCTCCTGCAGGGAACTTGGAGCTGCCACAGCCCTAGCTCTGCCACCTGGCTGTCAGCCAAACACCTGACCTTCGCTTGGTGTCTCCGGGGGCCTCGTTTCTGTGTCCACAATAATGGGGGTGTCTGCATGGATGATCCGCTGTCTGAGCACTCAGGCCTATGGGCCTCCTGCAACTCCCACCACATACCCAGAGCGATGAGGCCAAAGAGCAGCCCCAGGAGCAGCAGCCAGGTGAGCAGCAGGCCCAGCAGCCATTTCCACCAGCTGCAACTGGTGCCACACGGGCACCAGGCTGGCGCCGCACCCCACTGTCCCCCGCTGCTGCTGCCGCCGCCTCCGCCACCACCTCGGCCACCGCCATGGTCATAACCGTGGATTTCTGTGGGAGAGACAGTGACTTACAGAAACAGCTTTGCAGTTCCAAGAAATGAGAGAGAAGACCTGTACCTGCTGCTGCACAAGGCAAAAAGCAAGGGGAACATGCAGGGTAGAAGGGCAGGAGGCGAGCAGGGCTCAGTGTTCCTGGGAGGTTCTGTTCTGTTATGTTGCTCCTGTCGAGTTGGGAGACTGGCGCTTCTGGCTGAGCTCCTTCTGAGGCCACCCCTTCCATGTCCACCCCTCCTCCCTGCTGGGTCTGTGTACTCTGGTGCCAGCCGAGGCCACACCCTGTCCCTCTGCCTCCCACCATGGGGACCGGGGTTCTCACTTGCGAAGTCGTCCTTGCCCTTTGTGGACACCGTCTTCAAGTCTCCTGGAGGGACACACACAGAGCACATTGGTCTGGAGGTGCTCTTTGAAACTGCAGGAGCCCCACAACTGCCCCTGGTGTCAGGTGCAGGACGGGGGCTTAGGTAGAGGTGTCCCCAGGATCCTTGCAGGTCTGCTAAGCCTTGTTTCACACTTCGCCCGTGAGGGCTCAGAAGACAAAGCAACGGATCGCAGTGGGGCAGGAGCGGAGGGGGACAGTGGTCAGGTGCAACCTTACCGTTAGCTTCAGCCTTCAGGCAGGCGTCGGCAGCATAGGCAGCCTGCTTTTCTTTCTTCAGAGTGTCTTCTGAAAAGGAAGCTGTGCCCAGAACCCATGAAAACCTGGAACACACTCTTCCCACCTGCTGCATACACCCCTCTGGCTCGGGGAGAATAGGATGCCTTGATAAGACAAGAGCCCAGCTTCCCTGGGCTTAGTCTCCCACATTTGTGCCAGTGGTTGGACTCACTGCTGCCCTAAGAACCCTCTGGGAGTTCCTGGCTGAATCCTGTCAGCCCATCTGCATTCATGACATGCTCTGTTTTCTGTTAAAATGAGATGGCTTTTTTTTTTAATTTCAATGTCTTAAACCACCTTGCTAGGACATATTTGGTGTCCTGTGTTTTTTGCCTCATCCCCCAGGACCCGGGCTCTGACTTACTGGCTGTGACGCCGGTGGGCGTGGCAGGGAAGACCTTGCCGCTGTCCTTGGACATGACCAGCAGCTCTACATCCTTCTTGGTGGGCACGTTGTCCTTCTCCATGAGCAGGAACTTGCAGTCTCTGTGTAGCTGCTCCTCACTCTGGACCCTCGTGGTGCATGCTGGAGGGGAAAAGAAGGGAAGAGACAGGGAAAGGTGTCAGGAGAAGGGAAGGGAGGAAATGAGAGAAGGAGGGAGGAGGAAGCAGAGGAAGAAGAGGTTGGAGGGCGTCGAGGGTCTCCTGTTCAGGTTGGCAGTGGTTGCCAGGGATTGTCTTGTGGATCACCTCGGCAGCTCTGGGGCTGCCTTGCATCGGAGCAGGGTCTTTACTGAGCAGGTGGAAGTCCCCCTGGCCAGGTAAGTCTGTCTTTAACTGATCTGGTGGTTTCTGTGTATACTTACGTCTCAAACACTACCTTCTAGTGAGGCAAGCTCAGTACCCATACTCCTGCTTCTACCACATCACTAATTTGCTTTGCCTAAACTCTGTGTCATTTGCTGAAACTTTCTTGCATACGTTGTCTGTGTTTGCCATCTGCCTCAGGGTGGCGAGGGCAGGAATCCATCATCTTGTTCACTGCTGTGCTCCAGCACTTAGGACATTGTCCGTCCAAAACACAGGACAGTCTCATTAAGGAATTGTTAAATGAGTGAATTCTTGAGTGAAAGGAAACATAACAAGATCAGAACAGTGGGAGAAACGGCTCAAGGGTTGAAGGTTTTGTGGGAACCAGGGAGGCCAGTAAGGATGGGTCAGACCCTGGACAGCAAGGCCAAGGTGAGTTCAAATGCATGGGAATTTCTGTTTACTCTGGGAAATATCCAAGGGGCCAAGGGGGTGAACTGTGGCTGTGAACCCCATGCCACTGAAGGTTCTAGCCTCTCCTCCCATACACTGTGGATCACAGGAGAGCAAGTCACCCCAGGGGCTAGCCTCACTCCTGGCAGCAGGGAGCAGCACTCACCTGCAGAGGTGGACACAGCAGTGCTCGCCACAGCAGAGCTCTGGGGCATATTTTTTTTCATGCCATATGCTGCAACGGAGGAGACTTGGAGTGAGCTGGGTCAGCATATCAGGGTGGCCCCATGTGGATAGCCAGGAGCAGCCCGGCCATCCTGGAGACAGGCAGCTCTCCCCAACCACAGGGACAGCAACTGGGGCTTTTTAGACAGTTCTGGTCTTTAATTCTGCTAGAGCTATTCCTCAGGCTACTTCCTCCAGGAAGTCCTCCCAGACCCTTACATATCCCTTCACCTCTGAATTCTGGCGGTGCACAACGTATTGCTCACTGTCTTGTAGGACCCGCCCACTGGTTTGTGTACATTTGACTTTCCACTTCAGCTAATGGGTAGAGGCTGAGGCTCACCTCTCTTCTGACTTCCCCAGGCAGTGACCTGGAGTATACACCAAAAGCTCAACCAGATGATCCACTTTGATTGACTGAAGGCTGTCAAGAACTGCAGCAAGCAGACAAGGCCACCAACCTGATGATTTTGGTCATGAGACATAGTGGGGTGCACAGGGGACACCCCATAGGGAGTGGCTGCTGCTGTCAGGATAGCCTCGCTGCATGGTTACTCGTGGCTGAACCAGCAAAAGGCCAAGGTTGGTATCTCTAGGTTGCAGACGGAGCTGCTCTGAGGGTGGGAGAGTTCCATTGCTTTTTGGGATTTTCCTGACCTTTTACTGCGGTTACTGAGAAGGTAACAGATCTGTAGTTGCTACCAAGAGCTGTTACTTCCCCAACCCCTGAGCTCCGAATGCAGGCTACTCACTTGTGGAGGTGGTGGCTGTGCCATGGGGCAGAGTGGAAGAGCTGGGGGCCAGGTTGTTCTGCACGCCAAACACTGTGAGAGGGATTGGGAGCAGATGAGCACGGGTGCACAGAGGCTGGGTCTTACGTGGGGCAGCCTCCTACAGTCTGCCAGTCTGCTCACCGCTTCCATGAGAAATGATTATGCAGAGGGCCCAGACTTTATTGCTTCTCACACTTGGTGACACAATCATTCTCTTATTTTTTTAATGATCCCACCTCCCTACACCAGGCAAAATTTACTGACGGTTCCTGACTTATATCAAGGAATCCTCTGTGTTTAGTGGAACCTTAGGCCAATCTAAAAGCTAAACGCTTGCAGGTAGGTATACTTGTGAAACAAATTAAAAGTTCCACATTAGTCAACACTGTGGTATTGCAAGTAAAGTTGCCACCTGTGACTCCAGCACATCCTATGGGCTACACTTGTGATCCAGCTTCCTGCTACAGGCTTAGGAAAAGCAGAAGATGACCCCAAGCATTTGGGACCCTGCCACTCATGAGAGAACGATGAAGCTTCTGGCTCCTGAATTCAGCCTGTCACAGTTCCAGCAGCTGTGGCCACTTGGAAAGTGAAACAGAAGATACATAATCTCTCTCTATATATATAACTATGCCTTTCAAAGCAATAAAAACACATCTTTAGAAGAAGAGATCCATATCATTGTATTTATGAGTCTCAGTGTCATAGCAGTAAGGCCACTTTCTTTAAAAAAATGTGGCTGATAAGTTATTTGCATATGCACAATTATGATATTATCAGGAGTAGCAAATCAACACTTCTGTGATGCGCTTGCGTTGGGGGATAAGCAGGAATATTGTTATCCTAATGTAGTTACTCCAATGAACCACTATGTTGAGTAAAAAATCTAAAATAAGATTCTTTTAAGTTAACTTTCATCCTGACAATATCCTAAGCCAAAGACCCACTGAGTCCCTTTACATCATTTCCCCAACTCTCACAGATAATCAAGGGCCTGTCAGAGAGTAAGCCATTGGCATCCTGGGAGCAGGTGCTGTGTTGCTACTTAATTTCAGCCTCCATGGGACAGAGGGCTCAGAGGTAAGTCTTTCCTTCCCAGGAGCAGGCCAAAAGTTGCCTTCCCTGGAAGTCAGGCCAGTTCCCCAGCAGGAGAGCACATGTTTAAGCCAGCAGCCTAGCTAAGGTGACTCGAGACAGCGACACTGACCTGAGGAGCAGCTGCTGAGTCCAGCGTGCAGGGTGGGAGAGCAGGACGCCATGTTATTTGGAACTCCAAAGACTGTAGAGGAGGAAAGAGGAAGGCTTGTAGGAGGGATGTCAGGCCCCATATAGGGACAGCTACTTGGAATCTGTGGAAGCATTGGCCAGAATGCCAGGACTGGCATTTTCTATTTGGTTCATTCTTGTTTTTAGAAGAAAACTGTAATGGTCAGCCCTCTTGCCCTACAGCAGAGAGCTGCTCATTACTATGTGGCATCCCAGGGCTTTGGCCACAGGAGATGCTGGGTCCATCAGACCTGGAGCAGACAGCTGGTCCAGCCAACTCTCTGGTTAGTGACCTTATTTTACAGAGATGGTCCCAGAGCGGACAGAAGGGAAGTGACTCGCCCCAGGCACCTCCATTGGCTCACCCACAACAGAGCTAGTTCTGCTGCCTGCATTTGTCTATTCTGATCCCCTGGAATAAATGCCCTTTCTGCTGAGCTGGACAGAAGCCCCAGGGTCAACTCCTGGGATTCCTGTGTACCCGGAGACCCCTCAGGAAGCCCGGGAAATAGTAACTGTCCCAGGGATGCCTCAGCTCCCCAGGAAAGGTGGGATGAGGTGGATGTGTGGGTGCCACGTACCTGAGCCTGCTGAGTAGGCATTGGTGTTGAGGAGGGAGGAGCTCTGGGTGGTGATGTTGTTGTGGTAGGTCCCGAGGGAGGAGCCCGCAGGCAGCGTGGAGGACCACATGTGCGAGGGAAGGTTGGCGTCCAGGATGGTCGTGTCATAGGTGCCCGACACTGGGGACAGACACAGACACACACATGGCCCTGTGAGCAGCTATGTCTTACATCCCCAGAAGACCACTGGGTCTGCTGGGATTTCCCTGGCTCTAGCACTGAAGGCTGCACACATCCCAGCAACTGTTCCCTTTCCTCCCCACCGCTTGCCCATGAAGGACAAGCAGGAGCAGCTGGCAGCTCTGCTTCCGTCTCAACTCCTGAAGCTAGTGAGGAGCTGGCCTCTCAGATGAGAAGTCCTTGCTGGTTCTTGGTGAAATTCCAGTGTGACTGGAACCCCTGCTACACTGCATTTTCTCCTGCTAAGCCCTTCTCCCTGCCTCCTGGCTGCAGGGTACGTGTGGCTAACTCAAGGCAGGCACAGTCCACATTTCATGCTGCCCCAGAGTGGGAGCTCTGTGCTTGGGCAGTGGTCAGCGAAGTCTGGGAAGCCTGCCAGGGCATGAGTTCCCAGGCTGGAGAGAATCTACTCCCTTTTTCCCATTTGCCCCTTTCCTCATGCCAGAAGGGATTGTGGGCTCACCCGATTGGGAGCTTGCCGTCACCGTCTTGGTCTCCACAGTGCCCTTCTTGGGGATGGGAAGTGTGTTGGAAGAATTCCGGGTGGGACTGGCACTCGCAGACCGGCTGCCCTTGAGCAAACGCTTCACGTCGTCCAGTTCTGTCCCTGTGGAAAGTTCCCCAGGATTCCTTCCTTGACCCCCTAACCCAGAAAGGCCTCGGGGAGGGGGGAATGCCAGCCTCCCACGAGACTGTGAACTACACAGTAGGAACCATGACTTGTTCAGGACCTACCTAGTCCCTGGCCCTGGGTTCCAACTTAAGAGAAGGTCTCACAGATGTCTAGTAACTAACTGCTGGTGTTGAGGAGGGAGGAACTCTGGGTGGTGACGTTGTTGTGGTAGGTCCTGGGAGAGGAACCCGCAGGTGCGCGCGCTTGCACATGCACACACACACACACGCACACACACACACACACACACAGCTGGCCTTAATTCCTGGTCCTTCAATTTCAGTAAAACAGTAACGACTTACACCTGGTGGATGGAGATGCACTCTGTAGTCGAACTCGGATTTCGCTCTCTGTGTAAGAGAAAAGACGGGTGGTTGTAAATGAAGGTTTAGGGATCACCATCCCTGACACAAAGCTCACAGCAGCTGGCTGGTGAGTCCTTGGACTGTTTTGAGATTTCTGGGACTGGGACAACAGGGAGCAAGGTATGCCCAAGGAAAGTACTGCTTAAAAAGGGATGGACCCTTTCCGCACCCTACCTGCCATCCACACACTCTGGGCTCCCAGAGACATCTTAACAAAATCCCAGGCAGTACAAGGGCCACTGACCAGCACTCTCCCCAGCCCAGCTCCTCACGACCAGAGGCATGCTTTTCTGCTGGCCTCTCAGGCATGGGAAATAGAATTCTGAGATCTACAGGTATCACCTCTGCAGAAATAGGAAGGGCAGGAGAAGACGCACCTCTTGACCATTAGCCTAAAGCACAGATGGCAGGTATGTGCCCAGGCTACCACCTTCTGATGACCAACCAGGTGGTCCATAGCAAGTCCAGGCCAGGGTGGAGAACTCACCAAGCTGAGAGGGGGTGTGCTTGCCCCACCCCTGCCCTGTGGACTCTCCCACCCAACCAGAATGCTCTATGGCAGCTTTCCCCAAGCCCGGCTTGTGCAGAGGAGATTACAGGCCACCAGGGAGCCCTTTGACTCCTGGATTCACTTAAAATCCATGGGCTTTTGCATATTAGGTGAAGAAAGCCAATTAAAGTACATCTTGTTAAGTCAACTGGGCAGGAGAGGGAAAGTGCTACCATGCATTTTCACTCCTGCTGCTTTCATGCGGAGGAGACTGCGGTCGAAAGCCGCTCTTCCCATCCTGATAGGACCAGCAAGACACTCAGGATATTCTAAGTTCCCAAAGGGCAGGCTCCATCCGTATTTACTCTGTCCCCTACAAACACATCAGCTGCTCCAAGAACATTTGCTAAAGCTGAACTGAGTCCAGTGTGAATGCTCACCTCGTGTTTGGCTCCGTCCTCTGGTGGCAGAAGAGGCTAAGAAGGAAAGAAAGGTAACTGTAGGCATGCATTCGAGGCTGTCTTCACAGACACAGATGTATGGGCAGGAGGTTACTGTCAGCATATGGATGGGGTTTTTCTGCATAGCAGGTACTTAACAGGTGGTGGCAGAGAATGCTTAGTGCTGCTCCACACACTGAGGCGGTTAGCTTAGCTAAAGTGCTCACTCGCCTCCGCGGGGCCATTCGGCTTGGCTGGCTACAATGATCACATGGATCAGAAGATCAGCAGTGTCACCCTGTGATTGTTGAGATTCTAACTGCTGCCCTGCTTGGCTACAAGGACTCTGATGGAAACTGGGATCCCTTAATTACAGCTTTGTCTTGGAGGCTTCTCTCTCTAAGCAAATAACTTGCCCATTCAGTAGTCTGAAGCAAATGCCTCTGATGGCAACTTGGCATGACTGATGGTCCTTTCAGATGTGTCAGGGTAAAGAGTGAGCTAGGAAGAGAGTCAGTGGAGGTTCAGCTCCTTTGGGAACCTCATTTCAACTCATGAGTTCCCCTTCCCTCCCACCTGCCACCTGAGCACCCTCCTGGTGCCTCAGGGCCTGTCTGTGCAAAAACCAGGTGAGGACGTACCAAATTCCTTCCGCGGGTACTCGGGAGAGGAGTTGCCGCTGGAGCTGCCTGCAGAGGGAGGGAGACACTGAGCCACGGTGCCTGGGGTGCCCGTAATTTTTGACCTTCTTGCAGCACCAGGGTTCCAGAGGGAATGATCTGTGTGCTTCAGAAGACCTTCCTGACGCTCTGCATGCTTTGGGGGCACAGGACACAGCCTGGGCTGCAGTGCCTAGCTGTGGTCCTGCCTCACCTCAGGGGACCCACTAAGGAAGCCAGGGTTGCTTGCCTGCCTCCCTGAGCAGCTCTATCTCAGAACAAAGCAACTGACCTTGGTTTAAGTAGGAGTCCTCCAGCTGGGGTCCCAGCATCAGCTGTCGACACCACCAGCAGGAGCCCCACCTGGCAGGAACTGCTAACTCAGCTTTCTCCTGTTAGCCGCCTGCCAATTCCAACTTCACACCATCTATCTTTCCCCATTGTTACCAACCCAGTCCTGGCCAATATGCTCTCCCCCAGCCTCCCGGCATATTTCTTCCCAGCTTCTTAGTTTATTTCTGTGTGGAGTTACTGCTTCTTCTTGCATGTGTGTCCCAGAGTTTTTACCTTGACTTCAAAAATCCTGGACTAATTTGCTAATTAAAGAACCTCATGTCCTCCGCTTTGTCTGGAATAAAGTCTGAATTCTCATTCTAACATTGGATCTCACTTCCTCCAATCTCTCTTCACATGAGTACCGTGCGACTCCCTGTGGCAGCCCTGGGCTCTCTTGCCTGTCCCTGTGTGTTGCTGCTCTCCCATCCGGGCTGGTCCAGCTCTCTAGTCCTGAACATCACTTCCTAGGCACTGTGAAGGCCAGTCTAGTAATTACCCCCTCCATAGAGTCTTCCTTTATTTCTTCAGCTGGAAACAATAAACAACTTTGCAGTAGAGTTGTTATTTTTTTTTTTTAATCTGCCATCTTCACTTACTGTCAGACTACAGGCTCCTTGGAGACCAGATCTGTGTCAAAATAACTTAAGGCATTTGATACAGTGTTAAATGTGTGCCAGGCATCTGATAAAGTACTACTTGGGAAAGTGGTGAAAGGATGACTGGATGAATGAAGTGGTAGATGAATAAATAACATCATCAAGTAACATGCATCCAAAACAGCCACGAAGGAGGGGTGGAGCGAAGTTGAGAGGGCAAACACAAGAGATGCCAGATGTGTCCCCATTCAAAGTAAAACGGTACAACTAGGGAGCTAATTAGTCAGGAGTTTATATAACCCTGCCATGTCACCCTATCTCTTTAACTGGGACTTGCTATACTCACCTTCTCAGGATGCACCTGTCTCGCCCGGGACCAAGGCACATGGTAAGATGCCATCTACACCTGATTCAGGCACTAACCCCACCTCAGTAGAAGAGGCTGACAATGGAGGAGGGGGATTGCCATGGACCAGGTTTGAAGGTACTGCTTTTGCTCTTTCATTGGCAACTGTCTGGTGAAATACTCTGGATGAATATCTGCGTGCGGCAGCTCAGGCTCTCCGGTGAACACAGTCTGTCCTTTCACTATTGGATAAATCCTGTTCCTATTTGAGAGTTACTGGTCTCCTAAGTGGAGACCAGTAAGAGCCTGAAGCAGACACAAACATTTCCCACCCACATCTGAAGGCCACATGAGAAGATGCAGAGAGCACAGGTCTCCTGCAGCATGGAGGTCAGGTACCTTCATAGGTCCCATGGCGGGTCATGTGCGCTTTCCTCTCAAAGGTGGAGCCTGGGGAGTCGGGCCGAGTGGAGGCGGATGAATGGGCCCTCCTGTAGCTGGAAGTGGAGGTGCTGCCGCGGAGGCTTCCACCTGCAAGTGGGGGAGAAGCCTCAGAGCTCATCGAACTCGGGCAGAGCTGGGCTGGGCCAGATGCATCCTGGAGCCTGGGTATCTTACCCACGGACACTTAGTCTGCCCCTAACTGTTAGGGGGGAACCCTACTGGAAAGTTCTGCCTAGGCTGCTAGGAAATGGAAGGGTAGGGTTACTGTTCCCACTTTTCCTGTGTAGACCCCAGAAAGGCAAGGATATCCTTCGGAGCTACAGTGGTGTGACTGTAGTGGTGTGAATGTGGTGGTGGGACAGTAAGGATTCGGCTTAAGACCCTGATGTTTAACCATAAACCTAAGCATGGATGGGCTGGAGGGTGATCCGACTGGGCAACATTTCTTAATGACTAAGTGTCCGTGGGTAAGATACCGTGCGTCCATCAGCTAGCCTGGCCCTGCTGATGTGCTGGGACTTTTCAGTTTCCTTTCAGTTTTCTAAAGGCCTTCGGGGTGTGTTCCTGGGGTTTGGTTTTGCTTTGCCTTACTCTGTGCAGTGGTGGTGTGGTTCACCAGGGTATTTCCTAGAAACACTGGAACTCTGGTTGGATGCCTGCCCAGAGGGAATTGCGTGAGGTTGAACCTCACAGGTTGGGTTTCTTTCATTGTTGTTAATTCAAACCATAAACCCTCAAGCATGCACAACTCTCTCTAAAAGAGCGGCCTCAGAGACAGTCAGTAAACAGAGAGTAAACAGTCACCCACCCAGAAAGTTTTCTTAATTAATGAGAGGTATTTAAACTGGGGACTTGATGAAAATCAATCCTGTTCTAAGAAAACTTCAAATGCTGGTAATTTACAAGTTGCGTCTTCCCTGTACTGTGTGTCACTGAGATAACTCTGGGCATATGGCACAGGTGACAAGCAGTTGAAACTATCCCCTGCATGTGCTGACCCGGGATGCTATCATTCTGGAGCTTCCCTGTTCACCTGCTCTTCTGGAGCCCTTGCACCAGGAACCACTTACTTGAGTTGATGTAGCTGCTGCTGCCGTGAATCAGGCTTTGCTTCTCCTGTCGGCTCCCTCCGCCAAGCGAGCCCGTCTTAGTGTAGCCATTGCTGGTCCCCCCTTCTGCCAGAAGCAACAAGCATAATCAGGCCAGAAGGTCCCCCTGCTCTGTGGAAGCCTTTCTCTGTTTCTCACCAGGGCCCACATGGCTACGAGGTGTCTATGCCACACCAGCTTTCTGCTCTATTCTGTTTGTGATGTGAATATCTAACCTAAATATTATGTTGCATTTAGGAGCACAGCAAGATGTCCACTGGAAAATGTACAGGGTAGAAAGGACAACAGAGTGAGGCAAAGCTGCTTGCATCCAGGCCCTGGGTTGGGTTGGCTTTTCCCAAATGGCTGTTAGTGCCCTGACTTTGCCACATCAAGCAAGTCAGAAGGACCAGGAACAGCTCTGGGCTGCTGGCATCTCATTTGCAGCCCTTTGCGGTGCTAACCTTGCCTATTAATAAGCAGGCTCTGTGCATTCCTGGCCAACTAGGCTTCCTGGGAAGTGCAAGGGTAGCTTTGGGGTTCAAATGTCAATTGTAGAGCCTAATACCCCTCAGGAGTGCCTGGGAAAAAGCAGATGTAAACAGAGGCTTGCCTGGGGTCATGGTAGGGCTCTCCCACTACCCCATCTCTCAGGTTGACTAAGATTTCTGAAATTTTGTAATCTAGCTTAGGCACATCTATAGCCATAGAGAGCAGATCTGTAGTTTCCAGAAGCTGGAAAGCAGACAGACAGAATGGAGTGTGACTGCTAAGGCTGTGAGGTTTCTTCCTGGAGAGTAATGAACTGTTCTCAAATGTTAGCAACAGCCCTGGGAACACACTAACATTGCTACACTAAGCACACACCTTTGAGGTACACACTTCAACTTAGTGGATCCTGGGATACACAGATTGACATCTGTAACAGATATTTTGGGTTTGTTCAATGGGAGTGTGAGGTCCTTCATATGAGCTCCTTCTGAGAAGACAGCCGTGGAGGGAGCTACTTACTTGGTGGTAAGGATGTCAGTCTTGCAGTTACTGTTTCAGTGATAACTGGAAAGAGATAAAGGAAAGATGAGATGGAGTGGAATGTGCTGACGTCTCTGTATTTTGGAAGGTCCAACATCTGTTAGAGGCTGAGCCTGTTGCATTGAGGGTCAACCCAGATTTTCACAGATTTGTACTGTGAGTTATGACGTCTGCCTTACAGGTTATGGAAATAGTCATAATATTAAGGCTAAATGCACCCTGGTAAATACGTTTGTATCTCTTTGGCACCAAAAGAAATTACCCAGTGATTTGCAAAGTAAGCTGTTTTGGGGCCAATATTATTCCTTTGGCAATCAGATGCAGTGCAGGCCCTGAGCTTGACCTTGAAGGAGGTCTGGGAAGACAGGAAGAGACCCCAGAATTCCGCCCCTTTTCATCGGCTTATGGGTTGTAGTGACTGATCTTTAAAACAGACTTCCCCTGTGTGTTTGTGTGTGTTCATGTGCATGTGGGCGGGGGAGATAAGATGCGAGCAGAGTAGAAGGAATCAGGGCAGGCTTATTCTGTGCCACTTGGAGCTGTTCTGTAGACACCCCTCACATCCCTTCCCCCGACACAAGTTATGTCATTTCCTGTCCTTCTCTACACTGTGTTTTCCTAATTAGTTTGGCTGTCTGAGCAGGAACTTGGGGGTCATGAACATAGTAGAGACAGTATTCAATACATGCAGAGAAATGGCTTTTCTGAGTAAAGTGGCAGCTTGATTTGAATAACAGTCCTTGAGCCTTCGCTAAACCTCTCAGTGTACAGACCTTTGGGATTCTCAGACACATAAAAGTAAATTATTTTCTAACCTAAAGTTCCAAGTCGGTGAAGCCAGAATATTTTATTGAAGATATATGAAAGTCACAGAAAAAGTGAAAAGTTTCCTAATTTAGAGTTCTAAGGGGATAGTTTAAATGTCTCTGAATTTATCATTTGGGCAGTTTCACAAAATAAATGTGTCTTTTAAATTTTTAGTGTAGATTTCTACTCTGACACTACTGTTATTTCATCTTTGGCCCTGCAGTCATCAGGATCTAACACTTGTAGTTTTTGCTTCTTCTTACCGCTTACATAGGAGGATGGTTAAACAAACTGTAACGAATGCATTCAAAAGGATATTCTGCAGTCATTTAAAAATGTTGGTTATGAAAACCACATAGAAATGGCAGCTTTCACTAATGAGGAGAAAGTAGGACCCATTCTAACAGCAAGTATGATAAACTACTCGGCAATAAGGGTCATCTACCCTCTAGGAAGGGTTAAAGCCCATTGGAACGTGTTTGTAAATGATTCATGGCTGTGATGGATCATGAAAGGATGAGTTACTCTGTTCCTGAAATTTTCACTACTTTTGTAATGAAATAATTATAAATAAAAACACTGGATACACTTACGTCTTTCAGTGACCTCGCTCCCTTCTCGCTTGTTTTTCTTGTTCGCATCCATCCCATAGCCACCTGTGGGAAAAGTCAAAAACCCATGAATGGTCATGTTTCTTACTATTGCTTTTATTTATATATTTTAAATAATTGTATTTATTTGAAAGGCAGAGAGTGAGAAAGTGTGCACATGTGTGCGAGAGAAAAAGCGTGAGAAAGAGAGGCAGAAGAGAGATCTTTCATCTCCTGGTTCACTCTCTAAGTATATCAGTGGGGCTGAACCACACTGAAGTCAGTAGCCTAGAGCTCAATATGCATCTTTATTATTTTAATTTTTATATTTATTATTTTTTAAGATTTATTTTTATTGGAAAGTCAGATATACGAGAAGAGGAGAGACAGAGAGAAAAATCTTCCATCTGTTGAATCACTCCCCAAGCAGCTGCACTGGCCAGTGCTGAGCCAATCCGAAGCCAGGAACCCGGAGCATATTCCGGGTCTCCCCGGCAGGTGTAGGGTCCCAAGGCTTTGGACCGTCCTTGACTGCTTTCCCATGCCACAAGCAGGGAACTGGATGGGAAGCAGGTCTGCCAGGGTTAGAACCAGCACCCATATGGGATCCCAGTGTATGCAAGGTGAGGACTTCAGCTGCTAGGCTACTGCACTGGGCTCTATTTTTATTATTTCAGCATCTCCCAGGATACACACTAGCAGGATGCTACACTGGGAGGAGAGTTGGGATTAGACATTGGACATGGACAACCAGAGAGACATCTTAACCATTGTGCCAAATGCCCACCTCTTACCATTGCTTTTGATAAGTATAGGTCTCTACTGTGAATCAAAAACTTGATTCCTAGAGTTCAAAGAGTAAGTATTTTATCTGCATATTTCTTTACAGGAATTCTTCCCTTTTCATGCCAGAAGTTATAATCCAGAGTCATTTCATGGTTCCACTTTGGATTCTATTCCTTTGTCCTGGGATCTTAGCTTCCAAAAGCTAACTGACCAGGTGATGTGCACCCCGGTGAGCATCAAGGGCTCACAGAACAGAACTGCCTGTAATCCCTTCATCTATCAGGGTAGCAAAGAGCTGCAGGATGCCTGTCAAGGTCCTCGGTGCCATTCACAAAGTCGTTCTGATGTGTCCCTTTTTGTTCACTGCTCCATGTGAAACTCCAGGGACATAACAGCACCATGCTTCCTTATTTTGTTTGGATGTGAGAATAGTGCTTGGAGGATTTAAATTAAAATAAAATCCACTATGATGGCCAAACATGTATGGAATGTGATACCTTTCAAAGGGTAGAACTTCATAAACAATTGGCTCTCAGATGCCTGTAGGCAGACATAAGTTAGAAAAAAACTGAAGAAAGTAAGTGTAAAATCTAGATGCATAGACACACATACGCATCATTTAGTGATGTGTTCTTCCTTCTCTCTGATACTAAGAAGGAGAGTCAGTTGAGATTTCTCTCTGTTCCTACATGTGGATGATAGGAGGTGGGACTGACCTCAAGAGGTGCCAGTAATGGTAGGGATGGGGCTCAAGGCCTAATCTCACAAAATGCATGGCAGGCAGGAATCTCCAACCCTTCTGGGTTCCATGTTGTAGCAGTTGATCCCGTCTTCAAGAATGACTGGAAATCTGGCTTTTTCCATGACTTTCTCCCCTCTGCTCACCTTCTTTTTCTCTTCATTTATCTGGGGTTGCAGTTAAAACCCAATTTTACAATCCTGACACAATCTACTTGTGTCCAAGAGTCCCTTGCTGGAAGATCTCTTCAGCCTGGCACCTTGGGAGTCAACTTATAACAGATGCAGTGCCTGGGCCCATTCTACTTTTTTGGTTCTATAGAAGTGTTTTAATTTCTTTTAACATCAGAAAGAATAATGAACATAACCTAACATGGATTCTATTCTTCATTATGAAGATGTGAGAGACAACTAAAAGTTTTCATTGTCCAAATCCCCTCCCTCTCTTTCTCTCTCTCAATGGAACAAAAGGCCCACAAAAGACAACAGTGTCATATTTTGGCTCTGGGTGACTTTTCTGCTTGAAAACCAAGACCACATAAAAATGGCTGGGAATTCACCAAGATGGGCACAATCAGCTCCAGGGCCTGCTTGAATGTGCCAACCTCTTGCACATCAAGTATTTCTTAAATGCCAACTTCAGGCATGGAATGAGATATCATGGAAAAATTTCTGGTTGGATCTGAGAAGCCACAGAATGACTTTACAGGTATGTTGCCTGCAGCCAGGAAGAGAGACTCCATAAACAGTTTAATAATAGGGGAGTCCAGCCTCATTAGAAGGCCAAGGCTGACTGTGACTGTGTCTGCATACCAGCCACGACCTGTACCACTTGTGTCATGCACCCTTCCAGGTGTTGGACACTTTCTTTGAAAGCCTTTGTTTAAGGGTGAATTGCGTTGCGTGCCCCCATAGCTCCTGGCTGTCTTTTGTTTTCCCCAGTTGGTTTTTGGCTGTAGGCCAAGAGGCATCTGGGGAGATTAAATAAACCTGGGTGCTCAGGAAAGGTGACCTGCTCTCCAGGATTGCACCTGAATTGATGCAAGATACCATCCTGAAGGGAACTGTTCCTAACAATCCATGGAAACTTATTTCCCACAAGTTATGGCTTGTTCTGATTCTTCAGTGAAAACTTGGCCTAGAAACTATAAATCTGGACCTGGCTGGGTTGATTCCACTTGTTGCCATTAAGACACATGGATGATAGCCCTGTTTGCTAACAGTTCAGTCTCCAGGTTGAAACCTGGCATGTTTTGCTGTTCTTTCTACATTCAAACAACAGTCAGTTCTCTCCTCTGTCTTTTCCCCAAATCCCAATACTAAAAGCACCATCTGCAATGAACCATCCAAGCAAGGCTCCTCCACTTTCAGGGGGCGCCAGGAGGTGACTGTTAAGAATTCAAATGCTGGGCTGGCATGATGGCTCAGTGGCTAAAACCTTGCCTTGCATGTACCAGGATCCCATATGGGTACTGGTTTGTTTCAACTGCCCCACTTCCAATCCATCTCCCTGCTTGTGGCCTGGAAAAGCAGTAGAGGATGGCCCAAAGCCTTGGGACCCTGCACCTACGTGAGAGACTCTGAAGAAACTCCTGGCTCCTAATCGGCTCTGCTCTGGCTATTGTGGTCATTTGGGCAGTGAACCAGCGAAGATCTTTCTCTCCTCTGTCTCTCCTCTCTCTAAATCTTTCAATAAATATAAATTAATCTTTAGAAAAAAAGAATTCAGATGCCCCTCCTGCAGGTCCTGGGAGCTCCACAAAGGAACCTGAGGACTTTCCAGGCCTGCTGGGCTTGGGGAAATGCCTTTTTCTTAGCCTGAAGCCCCTCAGTGGCTGGGCGCCCATGCCCGAGCCACCCCAGCCTCCTGAAATGCCAAAGGGATGGGGATGTGCTGGAAGGCAGACTGCTTTAAATGGAAGGTAACAGCAAGTTTTCTCTGAGTTAGGAAATGGACAAGGATGGGCTGAGGCACACACCTTAACTAGTGCCATCCCATGGGGCCTATGCTATCTTTATGGTTCTTTTCCTTTAAACATCCTAGGAGCCAACAGGTTTTAAAACAGTAACATTAAGGAAAGGAAAGTTTGCTGCCCAGCTACATGTCTGAACCTGTTTCTGTTGGCTCTGCTCACTTGGGCTGTCATCTTCCCAAAGCGCTACTTAACAAGGGCTTGTAAAATATTGGCATTTAAACTGGTGGCACATTTGGGCTACTTTATCAGGACTAAAGATGAGTAGAGTATTCAAGTTCTCAATTCCATACTGATTTTCCTCCATAGTTCTTTTTTATTGTTGTTAAGATTTACTTATTTTTTTTTTTTTATTGCAAAGTCAGATACATAGAGAGAGCAGGAGAGACAGAGAGGAAGGTCTTCCGTCTGATGATTCACTCCCCAAGTGAGCGCAATAGCTGGTGCTGGAGCCGACCTGAAGCCAGGAGCCAGGAGTTCTTCCAGGTCTCCAATGCAGGTGCAGGGTCCCAAGGTTTTGGGCCACCCTCTGCTGCTTTCCCAGGCCACAAGCAGAAAGCTGGATGGGAAGCAGTGCCACCGGGATTAGAGCTGGTGCCCGTATGGGATCCTGGCGTGTTCAAGGCGAGGGCTTTAGCTGCTAGGCCACCTTGCCAGGCCCATCCTCCATAGTTCTTAAAAAAATGTCATTGGGGCTGGTTCAAGTCCTGGCTGCTTCTTTTTGATCCAATTCCCTTCTTATGGCCTGGGAAAACAGCAGGGGATGGCATAAAGCGTCGGGACTCTGCACCCATGTGGGAGATCTAGAATAAACTTCTTGCTTTGGATTTGGTAGGGCGCAGCTGCAGCCATGGAGGAGTGAACCAGCAGATGGAATCTCTCTCCTGTTCTCTCTGTAACTCTGACTTTCAAGTGCAACAAATGAGTCTTTAATCAGTCGTTAATTCATATGTAGCCATTATGTGTGCTCCCAAGCTCAGTGCGGTAATTCAACACAGGTCTATAAAAAGGGCTGATATATCAGGGCAACCAGTATTTCTATCTTTCTGGACACTCATTATTTCTTGGGTTTTAGAACCTATCAACTGTCTCTGAGTTCTTTAGAAAATACTTAATAGGGAAGGGCATGGGCAGCCCCAGAACCTGTGGAACTATATCATAAAACAAAATAAAATATTTTAAAATGTAAAATAAAAAAAGAAAATATAGAATAGAAGGTTAAGAGCAGGGTCACCCCACTGTGCTATGGAACTCTGGGACTGACACACTCTATCTTGTCTCCCTCCATCTGTCCTTTCCTTTCCCTTCCTGGCCTTTATAAAGTGGCTACTATTCCACTCTCCTCTGTGGTATCAGCTTTTCTTAGCCCATCTGCAGTTCCCAGAGCTGCTCTGTGGCACTTTTACAGCAACTGCTGTTTTTGATGGGAAAGCAATGTCAGAAGACACATTTGAAATCAGCTTTCTACTGTTAAAAGGTTTTCTTTCTTTTTTACTTTAACGTGTCATATTCACTGAATGCTATTCCAGTGACGATGTGGTGAGATACACACATGAGGACCAACTTCTGTTAGAGATAGCAGACCATCAACAGACCTCTCTGATGCCACACAAGATGACTTGTTCCCAACACAAAGATGGGAAGCTGTCTCTTACTCCCTTTTTAATTTTAGTAAGACATGTTCCTGTAGTCTGTTGCAAAACCACACATATTCTTACAACCTCTACGATTTCATTTTACATTTAGAAGCAAGAATGAGACCATCGAAGCCTGAGAATTCCTCCCCAACTAGGCTCCAGATCACAGAAAGTCCGAGCTGTCTGGCAGTCAGGAAATCCGGGCCTGGGGCTGACCATCTGCAAGGATTTGTCTCTGTGTTTGCCCCTGGAGACGTTTGGTGTTCCTGACTGGGGAGAGCAGGATGGGCACCAATGTTGCGACTGGGCCAGCTTTGCCCTGGTTGTGTCCTTCATCATGGCAAATGAACCCAGCAAGGACAGTACAGGCCTCTTCTGAAAAGTAAACTTTTTCTTCTATGAGTGTGGTTAATTCTCAGGTCTGAGCAGGTTCACCCGTCTCAGAGGTTCCTGTGCAAGCTCACTGCAGGACTGCTATGTTTAACTGTCCACACATAACCGCTCATCAGATTCTTGGGGGATTGCAGGCTCAGGCATAGAAAGCAGGCCCCTTGGATTCTCAGAGGAACTTCGCCCACCAGGGGCTGGACCTCTGTTTCAGGCTGGCTCTGCCTCAGCTCCAAGAGAGGACACACAGATGGGAGAAGGAGTGATTCTACTTTTCAAGTGAACACCTTTTTAAAAATCCCTGATGAGTAACAGATGTAGTAAGCTGATCTATTGCTTCTCCAAAGAGATGTGCAAGAGGCTTTGCCTCTGCTTTGGAAGAAGCAACTTTCAGAAGTTAGCAGTTAATGTGGTCTAGCTAAACACAGACCAGGTATTCTCACCCCACAGTGGTTTGGAGGGGGAGAGAGTTGGTCAGCAGGAGTCCCCACCCAGAGAAAATGTTCTTTCTTATCTTGCCATCTTTCAAAAGCTCGACTTTGGAAAGTCCTGAGTTTAATTAGATTGTTTCAAAGACTTCCCTCTAGCCTGGATTTAGGGCAGCAGTGATTTTATCGCACAATAAACAGCAAAGTTTGCCCAGTTCAATCCGCACCTGCCGACACAGAGGCCCGGATGGCACGGGGGGTTGCTGCGGAAGAGGTCCCCACTTTCCTGCACTTGAATTTCAGCTCTGAACTGTCCTCTACTGTCATGCGAGACAGAGGGAGAGGGACTGCCAGACAGTAAGAGAGAGACTGAGATCGAGAGAAAAATCAGTTATAAGCCCGCATCACACTCTACACAGCTCAACGTAACACAAGCCATTTTATAACACTGAAAATAGTGGGAAACAAAAATCTTGCCACTCAAGCCCCAGTCCCATGAGCCTTACCTGTCCTTCTACCTCTCTTCCCCCTCGTGAACTTTTCTTGTTCCTTTAAGAAACATTAGGCCCCAGCAGAACATGCACACCCAAATCACCACAGCCAACCAACTGCATCAAGCAGAAACCGAGGAACTTCACCTTGTTTTCTCCTATAAACATTTAATTTCTAAACGGTAAACTTTCAATCAAAGTCAAAGGAAAAGGGAGAAAGGTCAGTGTTCCTCTTACTCACCTGACTGGAGATTTGGAAGGAATGGCAGACAACTCTGAGCAAATCCCCCCCTCTCTTCCCCTGACGTTTTCTTCTAGCAATTTGCAGGGCCCACCTTTTTTATTCAGATCCAACCAAGGTGTGTTAAAGCTGAGTGATCTTTCAAAAATGTTCGCTTCTTCTCTTCCCCTTGTTTCTTTCAGCTCTGTGCTTCCAAACAAGTCCTGACAAAGGTGTGTCGTGGTTTACAGCGTTACTCCACCCTTCCAATTATCTGACACTTGTTGGATTAAAAAAAAAAAATCTGCCTCCAGGAATCAAACTTCTCCTGCTAGCCTGGGCAGATTAACCATTTATAGACCCATCAGGAAAAGAGAATAAAGGTCCAGTCTAGAGGGAATTTCCTTCTTTTGCTTTCCCTTACCTGCTTTGGCCAGAGAACTGCCAACATGGGTTAGTCCTCTTCTTCTATGCCATAGGATCCCTGAGTCTCAAGCTGTGTGATCCAGGGTATTTGGGCACAGTGGGGGGCCTACAGCCAAAATGCCAGAGCAAAGTAGAACTACGAAGCTGGCAGGCCTTTTTCTATGCAAGATGAGTTTTCCCCGGCATACAATATTTGTTGGTTGTGGAAGAGGCAAACAAAAAGTAAATTTATTTTGAAGTCTGTGCATTGTTTTTCCATCATATGTATTTTCCATTAAATTTATGAAGACCCTTCATGTACCTTCGACCTCTTGACCTGTCCTAACCCCAGCCAGGTCAATCCCATCTGCAGAAAACAGTACCTAAAACTAGGCAATGCTTGGTGGGGTATGGGTTCATTTAAAAAGAGATAGCCAGGAGGGTTTGGGGAGGGGTGGGAGAACCCAAGTATCTATGTAACTGTGTCACATAATACAATGTAATTAATGAAGTTAAATAATAAATAATTAAAAAAAATAATACTGAATATGTTCAATATAATTACCAGAGGGAAAAAAAAAAAGAGATAGCCAGATGCAATGATGCTGATCCCAAAGAGTGATGTGTTGCTGAGGGAACTGTAGGCTTTGAGCTGCCCGGCAGTGAGGAGATGCTGTTGGGAAGGGAAAGGACCTTCCTGGCCTTCAGATCAGGTGACCACACAACCTTCCCCACACCCAGGCACATGCGTGGACTTTCAAGTGCATCCCACAGGCCATTAAGAGTTCCTGAAGGGTCAATCTATACCAATATAATTTTCATGAAAGCTTGAATGACATCTGATTTTCCAGCACACCCATAGTAGTTTCAGGCTCTTGGTGCTACTGATGGGGGAAACCTAGACAGGAACTCACTCAGGCAGTCCTTTCAGGCCATGGCACATAAGCAGGACTCACAATCGGGCTTAGCTGCCCCGTTCCAATGCATCATTCTGAGATTCTGTTGGCTGCCAGGGAATCTTGCTCATGCCATACTGAGAACCATCCATGGGGCACTTGCCTCTAAGCTGCCCACAACCTGCATGGGAGCTACACATTTCAGGAACCATTCAATGATCTAGAACTTAGTACTTGCTCTCTGGGTTTTCTCAGAATTAATACTTACACAACAAGTCTATTGTCAATCTGAGAAAACAGCACCAAAGAACCCAGAAGACTGAGAGCTTCTGGCCAAAAAAAAAAAAAATTGATGTATCCTGTATCATTCATAGAATTTAAAAATATATATACTTATAAGATGTTGTTTTCAGCCAGTGGTCTGAGCTATGTGCTGAGAGTTCAGTGGTAAAATACCTGCTCATCCCCGTCTTTACAGAGGTCACAGGGTGGTGGAGAGCTCTGGGCCTTAAATTCGGATTGGTTTACACAACAGGCTGTTGTAACACATTACTATGGCCGGGATGGCTGAAACAACTTAGATCTGTTTTCTCAGGGACTTGAGGATAGAAGGCCCGGATCAAGGTGCCAACAGGATGGATTATCCCAAGAACTCTCTCCTTGGCTCACAGATGGGCATCTTCCTGCAGGGTCCTCATGTGGCCTCTCTCCCCTGGGTATCTGTTTCTGTGGGTCCTCATCTCCTTTTCATATTAGAGTGCAGTTTGGGGTAGGGCTCCCCCCGACGTCTACATTTTCCTTGCATCACCTCACCCCAGGCTCAGTCTCCCAGTGCAGTCACATTCTGAGGTCCTGGGGGTTAGAGTTTCACATACGAATTCTTTGGAGCCACAACTGAGCCTATAACACTCATATACAAATACACAATTAAGACTGAAATAGCTTCTATACACAAAGAAGACTGGATAGTAAGAGAGAGTGTAAGAGAAGGCATCGCCTTGGAGAGGGGTGGTGGGGAAAATCCTGCCTCATAAATGACTTGCAGGCAGCTAGTTGAAGGCTGACTAGAGATTACACAGGAGGAAGGGATGAGAATGTTCTAGAAGGTAGACAGGGGAGAGAAGATTGAGAGTGTTCTGAGGTGGAAGGAGTTTGGGGGAAGAGGAAAGAGGGCAGTAGGTTTAAGGCATCAAGGTGAAGGAGAGTGGCAGCAGAAGCAGGTTCAGAACACACAGGGGTCTCAGAGATCATGTGTGGGGAAGAAGGGAAGGGCTATTGGATACTGGACAAGTGTTCTTACATTTACATTAGGAAGAACCTCCTCATAGGCACTATGAAGGAGTTCAGATTGTTAATCCCGTGGAAGGAGAGACTATGGCTCTGTGAAATAGCAAATACTTTGCATGCATTATCTCACATGACCCTAGAGCACTCTAAGAGGTGAGTACTATCACTACCTTCATTTTACAGCTGAGAAAATGATGTTCAAAGAATCCAAGTAACCAGGTTGAAGGTTCTTCAACTCCAGTGACACAGGCTATATTCCACTTGACTTTTGATCCCTCATTTTCTCTGCCTCAAGTATTACTAAAACTTCAGTATGCCAATAGCTTTGAAGCAGGAGAAAATAGGAAACATCAAAACAAATCAGGCTAAGGGCAAATGACTGCTTAAAAGAGGTAGAAACATCTAAACAGTGTGGATGTTCTCAGGCAACTGCCCAGAGGTTTGGGTATAACTCATTGATAATAACAAATTAGATAAAAATTTGTTTGCTAGAACTTGGTAACCATAGACTGATCAGTGATTCAGCCATGACTAACTACCGTAAACCCAACATGCTAGGCAACCACTGGAATGTGCAGGGATGGCATTGTTTTTCCCCTGGGGTTCCTATAAAAACACTGGCATTCTCTGGGTACGGCAGAAAAGTTCGACTCATAACAGGTAAGTCCTGGAGTTACTTAACAGAGGATCCCCTAAGCAATTCAGCAGCCTGTGCGTGTGTGTGTGAGTGTGTGTACATGCCGCTACACAGTCACACATGCAGGTGTGTGTATTCTTCACCTAGTTCAACGCTAGGCACTTTGGGGAAAAACACTGTAAGAATCCAATTATTTACACTCAAGGTTACTCAAGGTTCAGTTTATGGTACTAGGGAAAACTATGAGCAGGCATAGATGGCACATGTGATGAGAGAACTTTATGCTGCTTCAACACTCATGGAAGTCCCTACCCTATGCCTGGTACTAAGGATACTGTCTTTTAAACATCTTGAACGAATCAGATAACAGCAGAGTTCTGTTAAAATGAAGAAGCAACAGAGTCAATGTCAGGAAACGGAAGTGACTAAGACACTGGAAAGGTGTTTTTTGTTTCTGACCACATCAGCGCTGTTAATGAATCATGTTAATAATTTTTGATTGACTGGAAAGAAAAGATTCTTAAAAGGCATTTGGAAAGATATTCATGATTCCAGAATTATCTTACTCTTAAAAAGTCTGGGGGAGCCTGTGCGAGGATGTGGCAGGCTAAGTCACTGCCTACAGCGCTGGCATCCCACATGGGAAGCAGTTTGAGTCTCCATGTGAGATCCCAATGAAGCTCCTGACCTGGCCCAGCACTGGCTGTTGTGGCCATCGGGAAAGTGAGCAAGCAGGTCTGTCTCTCCCTGTGTCTGCCTTGCTACTTTTCAAATAAATAAATAAATCTTTAAAATAAATAAATAAATGAGTGACTAAGTAGAAAGCTGGAGAGAAAGAATGTGGCTCAGATTGGTACTAAGTGCCCAGACCCTTATCACCTGCTAAGCCACATGAGTGCACATGGGCTCATCTGGCTGCTTAGTAAGGAACTCTGGAAAAGCCACAGTAAACCCGGTTCTTGGTGACCTGGGTGACTTCCTACTCCTCATTAATCATTGTAAGAGCAAATTTTTCTTTATTTGTGTGGTTTAAAGAGGTGTACTCCATGGATAAATTTCTACCTATTTTGTGGCCTTTTCCCATGAAATAGCATTCCGTGCTAGTGATAAGATTACCTATGAAGTTTCATCTGGTGTCTTAAAGCTCTGGGACATAGCTGCCCTACATTTCTGTGTGAAGTGAAGTGATGCTCACTGAGTAGGAGGTGAGAGAAAACAATTTTATAATTGGTGAGAGATAATTCTACTACCTCCGATTGTCAATTCAAGTCTTGCTGGTTGATAACTCAACTTATTAAAAGAAAACTCTAATTCATACATGTTAGAATAGAAACAATTAAATAACTATTATTGCTGCATGGACCTACAACTGGAAGACCACATTTCTGCTGCTACCTTTGGCTAGCAGGTGCTCCTGGATTCTAAGCTTGTCCTCTAAACAACGGCACATTTTGCAGCTGATGGAGCTAAGTGGCCTCAGGCAAGACATAACTGAGATGTAGTACCTCTCCCTCACAGGTAGGTTTCAGTCTCCAGCTGCTTGTTCTGACCATCCTGCTTCTCAAATTGTCCCCAGCTGTGTTTGCTACTGCCTTTCCTACAATAAAGAATTCTGATTTCCTATCACTCCCAACCTCAGATCAATTAAGCAATTCAAAACTCATCTGTATTTGCTGAATGAGTAAACCACTACCTACTGAGTTATTTGCCATGAGCAAAGTACAGAGTGTATAGATACAACTGAGACTGAGATGTAAAACCTGCCTTCAAGGAATTTATGAACAAAGCTATATGATTACTTTCCCCTCACATACAAATAAGTGGGATGTTGGAAAGAAAATAAATCAAACAGAGCTGGGAACTATGGAAATCCACTTGTGCCTGTGGACATAAGCCACAGACCGGTGAAAGTACTGTCATTTGGGCAGTGCCTTGTAGGACTGGTAGGAAGGCAAAATTCAAGCTCACATCCTCTGTGAGTGACACAGATGAGGGGCTTGTGTGTCATGTAGAGGAACAGAGTGGGAGCAAGGGGAGCACACAGAGAGATTCAGGAAGGGAGCTGGTCCAGTGGGACCCGGGAAATCTGGAAAGCCAGCCTGAGGCATGCTTACCACTCCAAAGCCAAGGGGAGTGTCAGGGGCTGAATCAAGAAAGGCCGACAGCTGAGCTGATGATTCAGAGAGCAGAGCAGAACAGAGACAAGATGGCAAGACTGAAGAGGAGACCAGGGCCACAGTTCAGCAAGGTGAAGACAGAAAAGAAAAAGAAGAGAACAGGGCCATCTCTGTGACACTGGGCAGATGGTGATGGGTACTGACTGCCATTAGGTCTGGAGATGGCAGGGTTTGGGATGAAGCCAAGGTCTTTTCATGGCAGCCTCCCAGAAGCCAGCGTGTGTGAAGTCACATTCCAGCAGAAGGTTTGGAAGCAACAGCACAAGAAAAGCTGGTTCCCTCTGGTTTCAATGCTTCCCACTCCCGTTTTATCCTGCATTTATTTCCTACAACATAGAGAATAATTTGCTTCATTAAAAAAATAAGATTTTTTTCCTGTCTGGAAGAATTCAGGAATGACAACACTATGACATCACCTAGGGAAGGTGCATTACATCACCCAAAATGACTGTTAATTTTTCTAACACATAGTCTTGTAACTTGTTCTTAATAAGCTTTATAAGTCAACTTGATCAAAAGACGATGAGCTAAAGGAAACCTGGGAAGTCTTAGCCTCCACAGTCATACCTCTTCTCGAGGTCAACATTTTCCTCAAGCTCCTGGGTAGCCAGTTCATTTCTAAAGCAACAGAGATGCGAGGTGGAACTCAAATGGGAAATAAATACATTAATTTCCAATCCAGGTTTTTGCATCTTATAGAGATGGAAATACTAGGCCAAGACTAGTATTCTGGGCAAGTAGGAAAGGAATTTCTTAAATTTTGCTTTTTAAAGAGTGATTGTTTTGAAAGGCAGAGCTAGAGTTCTTCTACCCACTGGGTCACTCCTCAATTGGCTGCAGCTGCCAGGGCTAACCAGGAGCCCTATCAGATCTCCCACATGGGTGCCCTGGATGATAGGCACCCAAGGCACCAGACACCAGTAAGAAGCTGGGATAGAAAGTGAAGCATCCTGTGCCAGGCTGATCTAGACTCCAGCACCTCCTGGTGCCTGTGAGAGCCAAAGTGGGTGTAGAATGGGTTGAGCTGGGTCTCTGTACCTGTTGAACCATGCGAAAGCTGGGTCTGGGGGTGGACCAAGAAGGGCTGGGCTAAGCACCCAACAATAAGAGCCAGAATGGGTGTGGGCTGCTCAGGCAAGGCCACTGTTCATGCCAGGATAGAAGGTGGTTCAAGCTAGGCTGGGTCAATCACCAACCAGTGTGCATGAGATCTGCCACTGGGAGGTGATCTAATAGAGGAGCTCGGGGAACTCCTCTGTCAGGATGCAGTCCCTGCAGATGAACACTAGAACCAAGGTAGGGAGAAAGAACCAAGGTAGGGAGCAGCCTAGATTATGCCAGTTTATAGTCCTGGCCAGCATATGTGTGGGTCAGGTCTGGGGATGAACCAGGCTAGACCAGTTTATAAGTACCCACTGGCAGAGCTGAAAACAAGGACTGGGGCAGGCCAGGCCAGGTTGGGCTGCAACACCAGCCAGTTCAAATTAGCAGCAGGACTGGGGACTGGCTGGGCTGTACCAGGCTTAAGTACCCACCAACATGAGCTGGAAGTAGGGGCATGCCAGACTGGGCCAGGCTGGGCAAGGCTCCAGCACCCACTGGCAAATGTTGAGGTGAGGTAAGTCATGCCAGACTGGATTGTAGCATGCACCAGCACAGGTGAGACCTGGGGGCAGGTGGAAGCCAGGTAGAGTGGCTGCGGGGACTCACCCGCTGGGCCATCTATCCTGCTAAGTCTGAAAACTGATACTGGGGGACAGACCTAGGCAGGTTTACAACATTCATTGGCCTACATGTAAGCAAGCTCAGGGGGAGAGCCAGGTTGGGTTAAGTGACTGTATCCACTGGCGCATGCATGCGTCAGAGTTAGTGCAGGCTGGTTGGGCTTTGCCACAGGATCAGCTGTCAAGGGCTGGGAATGGGGCAAGTTCTGTGAAGCTAGACTGCAGAACCACCTGGACAGTGCAAAATCTGGGACTGGGAGTGGGCCAAGTCAGGAAACTTTGGGCATCTCTCTGATGGGCTGCAGCTCCCATTTGTGAGCATGAGAACTAGGGCTAGGGGTGGACCTGGCTAGACAGACAGTAGCACACACTAGCTATGCTGTACCACCCATTGGTGTGTACAAAAGTTGAATGAAACACAAGCAGACTGGACTAGTATGCTGTACATATCTGCATGTACAGGAAAGAGGGCTGGGGTAGGTCTGGCAGGGGTTTTTGGGGGTCACTCCGACTGGACTGCAGTTCCCACCGCTGTGAGTCTCGAGTGTGTGGTGGGCATCCATTGGTTTGTGTAAGAAATGGGGCTGGAGACAGAACTGACTCAGCAACTGCAACCACAAGTGTGTGTGTAGTCTGATGTGGGTGATGGACTGAGCTGGACCCTGACCAGCTAACACACTGAAATCAGGTCTGGGGTGACCTCAGGTGAAGTTTCTTTGGGGAGCCCTCCAACTGAACCACTGGACTCAGACGTCCAAACATAGGGAGAATCACAGGATCTGTAGTCTGACAGTGGAGTACATGTGTCAGAACTGGGCCTCTTCAGTAGCTAAGACACTGCAATGGATGACATGCCTAGTTGCACACAGGAAATTTGGCAGTCCATTGTGGTCTGCAGAGGACGTTTGGTAGCATAGGAGAAGATGGAGGGCAGAACAAATTGGACCACTCTCCTAATTGTTGACAGCAAGTATCTGGATGAATGGAGACTCTGAGATGGACTGTGTCAACCAATGCACCTTGGATTCCTTCATTCTTGGAGCAATGAAATCAACATCATTTCAGAACTATCAACATCACCTAAGCAGAACCCTTGAAGCATGCTTCATGTTGGGGACTTTGGGATGACATTAGGTGACTGTTCCCCATCCTTGGGTATTGAGGTAGTTAGAATGGAGGGTTCAGCTTCTCCCCTTCTCTGCTCCCTTCAAGATACAGGAAGAAGAAAAAGAAAATTGGAAACAAGGGTCTCATTTACTCTCCCTTCACCAAAATCAGTGATCCCTGTGGGCATATATCCTTCTCAACTATGTAAACATCATAAAAATAAATCTTTAATAAAAAATAATGAAACCTATATAAGGGAGTGAAAAAAAAAAACACAGAAAGAAAGTGAAGTAGCCAGGACTCAAATGGATGTCATCATCACAGATGATGGCTTAACTTGGTGTGTCACAACTCTGGCCCAGAAAATGTGCTTAAATTCACTCATGTGTTTGGATCACCCCACATAGAAAAATACCTGACATGAGTGGGACAGACAGCTGCTCATAAACATGAGAGGAAAAACCTGAAAATAAAGCAGTACCTTCCATTTGGGAAGAGTCCTTGGCGACCTGTCTGCAGCAGAAAGCAAGCTCTTACCTGACCACTACCATTTATTTTTACAAGGAAAGGGGGTGGGGTCTGAGCTTGCACCCTGATACCTGATGCCACAGGTACATTCTGGGAAGGTGGGAGTATCAAACCAACAGTTAAAGAGCTAAGGTGACATTGCAGGAATACTAGCAGTCGTTTTTCTCCTAGCTCCAGCACATCAGAACCTTTGAGAGAGGATTAGGGAATGATGGCTCTGTCCCCACGCGTGGCTTAATGCTAGTACTGTAAGAGTGGGTTTGAGGGCTCGGCAGCGTGGCCTAGTGGCTAAGGTCCTCGCCTTGATCCCATATGGCCGCTGGTTCTGATCCCGCAGCTCCACTTCCTCTCTATCTCTCCTCCTCTCAGTATATCTGACTTTGTAATAAAAATAAAATAAATCTTAAAAAAAAAAAAAGAATGGGTTTGAGTGTTACAAGCTGAGTTCCTAGCAGAAGGATCAGCTCAGCTGGTATCTTTCCCCCAGGCCACATATCCTGCTATGCTCTAACATATTGCTACGATGCATCATGAGGCCCTCACTAGAGGCCAACTCCTCCACTGGGGGCCTCCCAGCCTGTGAACCTATGAGACACATTGCTTTTTCTTATGTATTACCCAGTGTCTGGTCATGGCAACACCAAATGGACTAAGATAGCTTTCTTAAACACAGGGAAGAACCATTTCTTACTTGACCAAAGATTCCCCCTGAATGGAGGAAATGGGGTGGGGAGCAGAGGGTGGGCTTAGGTCTGTTCATGGAACAGGAAAGCTGGGAGTGGGCACTCATTGGATGGGAACAGCTCCGTGGTGTGGGTTTTGTGTTAGGCTTGCTTCCTGTAGGGGAGCATGCAAAACAACTCCACAGAACAGCAGGAAGCCCTTGATAGCTGGATTAATGATTGAATTTCAGTGGCTTTTAGGCCAAAAGAGCTGCCACGTCTGTGCCAGGGGGTGAGCATTCTCCTGGGCTGGAGGCCATGATTCCAGAGTCGGGCTGGGTTTTCTCCATAGCATGTCTGCACAGGACCATCCTCATTACCAGGAAAACGCACCCTGTTCTCTGGTGTGCGGTTGCTCTTGTTTTTCCTGCAGGTCTATCTCAAGCACACAGACTCATGCCAAGAACCAGGCTTCTTACCTGACACTCTCTTCAGCACATCGTTCCACTGACTATAACACTCTGAAAGTTTCCAAACTATGGTAGTGTCCATAGCTCCCGCCCTATGTATTGAGGACTCTGGTATTTCAGTCATGTGTCAGAAAGAAGGAAAAATCAAATTATTTACATTCACATCATATCGCCTTTTTAGTGTTCTAGGAGTTTGACAGACATGGAGTTATATAACAACACTGTATTTAAGATCTGGAAGCTTCTTACACTCCAAAACTCCCTGGTACTTTGGTAGAGTCAAACCCTTGGCAAGCACTGATATGTGTCCTTAACTTCGTGATGAACTTTACCTGGAATCACAGAGTGGGAAGCCTCAAGTCTGAACAAGGGCAATAGGAAGAACTGCAGGATCAGTGGACTAACCGTAGAGTGCATGTGCCAGAACTGGGCCTCCTCAGCTGAGACCCTGCAGTGGACAGCACGCTCAGATGAACATGGGGGATATGGCAGTCTGTTGTGGCCTGCAGAGGACATCTGGTACCATAGCAGAGGAAGGAGAATAGAACAAATTGGACAACTCTTCCAGCCAAGCCTTGATAGCAAATATCTGGGCGAATGGAGACTCTAAGGTGGACTATGTTAACGAATGGACCTTGGAAGGATTTCCTCATCCTTGGAGCAATGAGATCAATAGCATTTCAGAATTATTGAAACCACTTGAAAAGAACCCTTGGAGCATCCTCCATATTGGGGGTCCTGGGATGACACTGGGTGGCCATTCCCTATCCCCAGTGATTGGGAGACTGGGTAGGGGCTTTTCCCCTTATCTCTTTTCTTCCCCTAGATACAGGTTCTAATCCTGGTGGCTCTACTTCCCATCCAGTTCCCTGTTTGTGGCCTAGGAAGGCAGTTGAGGACGGCCCAAAGCTTTGGGACCTTGCACCCGTGTGGGAGACCCAGAAGAGGCTCTAAGCTCCTGGCTTCGGATTGGCTCAGCTCCAGCTGTTGCAGCTGCTTGGGGAGTGACTCAGTGGATGGAAGATCTTCCTTTCTGTCTTCCTCCTCTCTGTGTATCTGACTGTTCAATATAAACAAATCTAAAAAAAAAAAAAGAAAAGAAAAAAGATGTAGCAAGCCTTGCTCTTTGGGCTTCTGGTTTTGGGTTCCCTGGCTGAAGTTCGGCATGTGAGAAAACAGCCAGAGAATTATGGTGTTTCTATAAGCCACATGCGCTTAGTCAGCTTATGAGGGGGTTAGGGCTGGGAGCCAGACACAATTGGGTGGCTTGTGAGACACTGGAGGTCCTTCTGATGCACAAACATGTGGCACTGGGGAGGGAGTTTCCATCAGCTGCAAGATCACCTCATTTAATGGTAAAAGAGGGATTGCACCACAGGAACCAGCTAGCATTTCTGAAACAGGAAGTGAATCTGACCAAATTTCATGAGAAGCAAAGCCTCCAGAGTGATGATCTATTTGTACTCCCAGGAGCTTTTTGTTGCTCACAAGATTGCTAACTTTATGCACTCCTCCCAACACACCTGGGGCTAGTTTGGAGCCCACATGCATGGGCAGACATGTATGAGATTGCTGACTCTTACGCAAAACCGGCATAGGTTTAAGTCCCATGGGAATGAGGCCAGAAAGGCAGCCATGGTCACAAGAAGAAAGGGGGAAAACAGGAAAAAGAGAGCGAGGTGGCCAAGAGGATATTTGAGGTTAGTTTTCCAAATCTGAAGGGGGAGGGGGAGGCAAGGCCCCTCCAAAGAAGAGCTAAAAGGGTTTCTACCTCATTGCACTTTCCTTCCAGTGTTGTCTTAATTACATCTGATGCAGGTTAGGCCTGGTATTTTGTGGATGCGATGAGAGGAAGGACTTATGGGCATGTTTCCATCTGTTCAGCCATTCCTGCAGATCCTATCAGCAGCTGGGCTATTTTCCACTCTAGAGGACTCCAGCTCTCTATAAGGGTTGGCAAAATTAAAAAAGTGAGGTCAGACTTCTCACCCATAACCTCATCTCACTTGAGCTGAGGCACTGACATGTGGATGTGGGGTTGTGGTTCCTTTGTTTTTCCATGGGAATGGTTTCCTCTTCAGCCCCAGATGGGTGATGGGATGTGCTCTGGCTTGCTCTTCTGGACCTGGGGCTTATGCAGTCATGTGGCTTATTATAAATTTTCCTTCTGGGATTTCTGTTGCTGGCTTGTTTTAAGTTTGAGACTCTAATCTCTTTGATAGCCTGGCATAGTTGCAAACCCCAACTCATTTACAGTTCGAGGAGACAGGCAGACACTTCGTGGTTTGGTTTGTGGGAGGTTTAGTTGAGCACACAGGGAAGGCAGTGAGAAAGCTTTCACTGTTGTGAGGATTTGGTGAAGCAATGGTGACTGACATTTAGTTGTTTTGAAGTGTGCTTAGATCCAGTGAAAAGAGCACCTTCCTGAGAGGTTACTTATTTCCACGCTCATTCCAACAACAGGCTTAGAGGGTTCTTGTGATTTTTCTTTTACTTTCTTTCTTTCTTTCTTTTTGTGGCCAATGAAAACACCTGTTCTACCTAAAATAACTGTCTTCACAGGCTGCCTATCAATCTATACCCCAGCAAACTGACACCTCTGGGAGAGGTTCTGCTGTTGGAATGCAGAGTTTTGTTGAAATTAAATAGGCAGGGGATGACAATCAACACAGGTGGTCCTGTCTTGCTGAAACCCACAGCCCCAAGGCCTGAGGTCTACACACACACACACACACACACACAGTCCTTTAAACAACAGTACAAATACTCAAGAGAAACAAAAGACAATAAAAGCCGAGAAACTGACTATGAATCTTCTGTGGGCTTCTAACTAGGACATGAGAAGCAAAAGCACGGCAGTGTCTTGCATTCAGGCATGGTGCTCACAGCAGCTTAGACCAAGGCTCAGACAACATTATACAGCTCAAAGAACTCAAAATATGACATTCAACAGCAAGCATCACTTTCTCATAAGAATAATAGCACACTCATTCTTTAAAAAAAAATTGAGAGATTGAGAAAGAGAGAGAGAAGAGAGATCCCCTCTGATGGTTCACTTGTCAAGTGCCTGGGATCAGGAACTAAAGGCAGGCCCATGAGTATCAACGGTCCAATCCCTTGAAGCATCTCCTGATGCTTTCCAGGGTGCACATTAGCAGGAAACAGAAATCAAGACTGGATCTAGGAGTTGAACTCTGATGTGGAAAGTGGTGTCTTAGCTGTTAGGTCAAATACCTGTCCCAACACATTCATTCTTTTAAAAAATATATATATTTATTTGAAGGCAGAGTTACAGAGAGAATCAAGGAGAGAGAAATTTTCTATCCACTGGTTCACTCCCAATACCAGGACTGGGGCAGGCCAAAGCTAGGAGCAGCATTCAGGTCTCTCACATGGATGTATGGACCCAATTAGCAGGGAGCTAGCTGGGATGTAGAGCAACTGGGGCTTGAAATGGTACCCATATGAAATGCTGGCATTGCAGCTGCAGCCCACCCTGTGCCATCAAGTCAGTCCCATATCCATTCTTTAAAAAGCAAGTGATGCCCACCACACAACAAATGGAATGAGCACATGATTTGTTTCAAGATTGGTCTTGATATTTAAATAGGGACACAGTTCATTTCAAAATGGGTCTACAAATCACACTAACTCCATGGACGAACCCCGTTTCCATTAACAGGACTTTTTCCTTGTGAAGCTCTATTTAGCTAACCAAGTCTGAGAACTCTGACTTTTACAAGGCAGATAATGACATTCATCACAGAATAGATTCAACGTAGTTTTAAGGCATAGAAGGCTGTTGGTATCCATGGTTCTTTTCAGCTATACTGCATCCATACGCTACAATGTGTCTTCAGGTAAGAATGTTTTCAAAACAGAAGGGTAATTCTATATTTTACTTGAATATCCCTTGTCCAAAATGCTTGACACCAGAGGTATTTTGGAATTTGAATATTTTCAATTTTGGAATACTGCATATAGATGACATCTTGGAACTATGGCTCAAAATCTCAACACAAAATTCCCTTATGTCCATGTACACCTTATATAAATGGGCTGACGGTAATTTTATGCAATGTTTTTAATAATTTTGTGCAGGAACTAAACTTCCGCAGTACTACTTTATGATAATACTCAAAAAATTTCAGATATTGAAATATTATGGATCTTGAGTTTTCCAATTAGGGATGTTCAATCTGTAATTGTTCTTTTTAAGCAAGACCTGACATCTGTTGCATGGAAAACTCTAACCAATGACAAAAACCATGACACCGGAAGAAAACATAAGTCAAGTTGCTTTGAGAACTCTTTCGGACCTCATGCAGAGGAGGGTGACATAGAAGGAAACCTGAATCATTTTGTGCTCTGTAGCAACTCAAACTCAGTTCATGCTCACTGCTCGGTTATGGCTTTTTTTAAAGATTTATTTATTTTTATTGGAAAGGTGAATATACAGAGAGGAGGAGAGACAGAGAGGAAGATCTTCCATCTGATGAGTCACTCCCCAAGTGAGCACAATGGCTGGAGCTTAGCCAATCTGAAGCCAGGATCCAGGAGCTCTTCCAGGCCTCCCACACGGGTGCAGGGTCCCAAAGCTTTGGGCCATTCTCAACTGTTTTCCCAGGCCACAAGCAGGGAGCTGGATGGGAAGCAGGGCCGCTGGGATTAGAACTTGCAACCATATGGGATCCCGCGCATGCAAGGCGAGGACTTTAACCACTACGCTAACATGCCAGGTCTCTCGGTCATAGTTCTTATTGAGTAGATAATTACCATGACTATAAAAGACATAGAGAACAACGAAAACATCTATCATGAGTTCTGATTCTAACTAATTCTCTGTAATCTCGCTGCTTCCCATATCCACCAGGAAAAAGCTCTGAAGCCTAGGGTAAACAGCAGCCTACTCCTTCCCAATGCTTTGCTTTAGGAAAAGTGTGTGTGATAATAAGATTATTAGTAATCATTTGATGTTACCTGGATTTAAATGCTTACAAAACCACTTTGAGCTGACTTGATTTTTTTTTTTTTAATTATTTGTAAGGCAGAGTGAAAGAGGAAGAGGGATAGGGAGAGAGAGAGAGGGAGAGAGCAAGAGCACACCCATCGGCTGGTTCAGTCCCCAGATGCCTACAATTGCTGCAGGCCATTTCAGATTCTAAAGCAGGGAATAAGGGTAGCTCAACTCAGGTTTCCCAGACAGGTGGCAGAATCCAATGATTTGATCCATCACTGCTGCCTCCTATGGCTACTTTAGCAGGAAGTTTGTGTCAGGAATCAACAGCCAGGGATATCAGACACTCTGATGTGGGGTGCAGACATCTTAATCACTAGACTAGATGCCCGTGCCTTTAATATTATTCTTGATTTCATCAGTTCTACATATATGTGATATGTCCATTGTTTTTTCAATAGATTTGAGTGCCTCTGCATTCTCGTCTCTATCATGAGACTAATACACATTAATAAGCAGCCTTCTCTCCTCCTTATGCTCATGGCTACATGTCCAGCAAAGTTCACTCTAAGACCAAAGCACAGTCACTGGACGTTTCCCTAGTACAAGGAAGCCACTGATCCTGCCTCTTCTTTGGGAATTCAGGCAGGTGAGAATAGTTGTCTTTGTTCCTGTCACAGTGTTAGTCATTCCTAAGACCCTGCCAGGAGGAATGAGGCAGTGACAAGGGCAGGAGCAGGAATTTGCTGCCCAGACTCTCTCCAGGTGTTAGGTTGGACTAAGCCTTACCAGGTGACTGTGCCGGCAGGAACTTGCTCATCCTACATTGAATCTTGTGCTGACTCATAGCCTAACTCAGTCATCCCCAGCAGGGGCTCAGTGGCCCATGGCTGAGCCTCCCTGAATCACTGCAGTAGAATCTTTCCCTGGAATGTTGATGAATCTTCCAATAGGTGAAAGGTAAGCTCTCCCTGACATTTTGAGCTTGGGAAGCATGATTATTTGCCCAAATACTCAGCCTTACGTCTTTCAATCCGTGTTGTTTAATCCATGCTATTGGTTAACGACATAAAAAGAAGTCGGCATCATTTCTAGGAAGTATCTACTTACAAAGAAGACAAAGATCAATTAGCATTGTGGGCACTGTAGGAAGCTGAGGAAAAAAACACCAATTTAAATTAAAAAGTTGATAACTGGACTGGTGCATACACATGGTAGAAATTGAACATACAAATGAAAACATACTTGTATGGGGCTAAAGTTATAGTGTATCCCATATCAAAGCATTGGTTTGTGCCCCTGCTGTTCCACTTCCTATGTAGGGCTTTATTCTGGGAAAGCAGCAGCAGATGGCCCAACTATGTGGGTTCCCAGCAACCCATAATACAGAGTTGGATGGAGTTTAGGGTGCTTGGTTTCAGGTACATCTTTCTCTCTTTGTTTCTCCCTTTCTTCCTTTCAGATAAATAACATGGCATAAAACATAAAATATGTATATTATATGTATATATTATATGTATATAAAGAGAAAGGGGGAGAGAACAAGCGCTGAGAAGCTATTGAGAGAAAATACTCAGTTCACAAATGGTTATTCTGGAAACCGTCCTGCTAGGCCAGCCCAGTGAAAACACCTGTCTTATCTTTAAGGCTATATTTTTCTTCTTGGTAACCACCCATGGAACTGCCAACGATGGCTGTGAGACTGGCTTTGCATGATAAGTGGCTGCCTGTTGACACCCAGGCTTGCCAACTCCTTCAAGCACCAAAGTGCCAATGAACCTTCTTTGTAGTAATTTGCACAGGTTTCCACGGTGCTCATAAAACTCCCAGGCTTCTGTTTATTCTCTGGAAATGCCGGGGTTCACCCAGCTTGTGCCTGTGTGTTCCACATTGCAACCCTATTCTTTATTCCCCAATGAAAGTTCCTTTACTGGAGATTCTTGTCTATATTTTCGCTTGATTTTGACAATATCATTATACATTTGTCAAAAATCTATAGACTGTGTGACATAGAGAATGGACCTGGTATAAACTGCGGACTTCAGTAAGCAATAGTGTGCCAAGTCTAGCTCACTAATTGTAACAAGAGTATAGTTCACTAATGAAGGAAGATGCTAACAGCAGGGGAAACTGAACGTGTTTGGTGAAGGCAGAACTCTTTGTACTTTCTGCTTCATTTTTTTTCCTGTATACTCAATAGTTTCTAAAAAATGAAGTCTGTTAATCTCATAAAAAGAAAAATACAACAAATATGTATATATTAAAAGATGTATTTACTCAGAAGGCAGAGTGACCGAGAGATCATCCATCTGTTGGTTCACTCCCCCCAAATGACAGCAACAGCCAGGGGTGGGCCAGGTCAAAGCCAAGAGTCAGTTTATTCACTGAGGTAACATAAGCTGAAGAACTTGGTCCATCATCCTCTTCCTTCCCAGATGCATTAGTAGGAAGTTGGATTGGAAGCAAAGCATCTGGGACCTGAACAGGCCTCTGACACGGGATGCTGCCATTGTAAGCAATGGCTTAACCTATGGTGCTACAACACCGGTCCCATCAACAAATATATCTAATATACTTAACATACGATATATAAACAAGTACTTGGCTGCCTAAACATGCATGAACTCTGAAAAGGAGTACATTTGGGGCCCAGTGTGATGGTTCTGTGGCTAAGTCCTTGCCTTTACAAGAGCCGGGATCCCATATCCCATATGTATGCCAATTCATGTCCTGGCTGCTCCACTTTCCATCCAGCTCCTTGCTTGTGGCTGGCAAAGCAGTAGAGGATGGCCCAAAGCCTTGGTACCCTGAAAACATGTGGGAAACCTAGAAGAAACTCTTGGCTCCTGGCTCCAGATTGGCTCAGCTCTGGTCTTTGCAGCCACTTAGGGAGTGAACCAGCAGAAGAAAGATATTTCCATCTCTTCTCTCTATAAATCCAATCAGCCTTTCCAATAAAAATAGGAGTACATTTGGAATATTTTCCATTCATGGTTTTAAGAGTGATGCCTTGGGGCCCGGCGCCGTGGCCTAGCGGCTAAAGTCCTCGCCTTGAATGTCCCGGGATCCCATATGGGCGCCGGTTCTAATCCCGGCAGCTCCACTTTCCATCTAGCTCCCTGCTTGTGGCCTGGGGAAGCAGTCGAGGACGGCCCAAGGCATTGGGACCCTGCACCCGTGTGGGAGGCCTGGAAGAGGTTCCTGGTCCCAGCATTGGATCGGCGCACACTGGCCCGTTGCGGCTCACTTGGGGAGTGAAACATCGGATGGAAGATCTTCCTCTCTGTCTCTCCTCCTCTCTGTATATCCGGCTTTCCAATAACAATAAAAATCTTTAAAAAAAAAAAAAAGAGTGATGCCTTACTGAAAGGTGTATGTTTTACATATATGTGTATAGATCAATGAATAATCAAAGTAGACACACCCTCCTATACCACACTCCAGAAGAAAGTAAGCATTGCCCACACTTCAGCTACCTTACTTTCCGGAACTTTTAACATGATTAACTCATTTTTAAACTAATTAATGAAACAATCTCATAGTGTGTAATCTTCTGTACCTAACTATTTTGCTCCACATCATGGATTGTGATGCTATTCATCCATGGTGCTGTGGGTAGTTTTTTTGAGTACTATACAATTTTCTGGTGTAGGATTATATTAGTTTATTTTTCCACTCTATGTTGAAGCATCTACATTGCTTCAGACTCGACTATTATGTAAAAAGGGGCTACAGATATTATTGGACATGACTTTTGCTAAACATGTGTACAAAACTGCTGGATGTATGCTTAGAAAAGATGATAATGGAACCTTTCATTTCCGTAAATAATAATGCCATATTTCTCATTGTGGTTGCATACTTATTTAACTCCACACTGGTATGAACATATTTTCTCACAAATCTCCTAAATTGTCATTTTTAATATGTTCCTCTTGGAACTGGTTATGGTGTATAGTGTGATGTATGGGTCAAAAATTTTTTTTCTAACTATATGGTTGATCTGGCACCAGTGTTAAAAAGATGGTTCTTGGGGCCAGCATTGTGGCACAGCAAGTTAAGCCTCCACCTGAAGTACTGGTATCCCATACGGATACTAGTTCAAGTCCTGGCTGTCCCACTTCTGATTTAGCTCCCTGATAATGACCTGAGAAAAGCAGCAGAAGATGGGTTTTGTGCTCCTACCACCCACATGGGAGACACAGGAGCTGCTCTTGGCTCCTGGCTTTGGTCTGGCCCAGCTCTGGCTATTTCAGCCATTGAGCGAATGAACCAGCAGACAGAAGATCTCTCGCTCGCTCTGCCTTTCAAGCAATACAAATCTTTTAAAAAAAGAAAGTTTTGTTTTACCCATTTCTCTACAGATCCACTATTATCATAACTAATAGATCTGTGCATGCATAGCTATGCTTCTGGACTATATTTAGTTCACTGCTTCATATATCCAACTCTACCCTGCCTAAATACCAAAATAGTTAGCAAATTATTCCTCCTTGCTTTTCTACAAAGATGACTTGGCTGTTACTGGGCCTTTGCATTTCCAGCTAAACTTTACAGTCAGCTTAAATTACACACACACACAGACACACACACACGTAGCTGCCAAGAATTTTTTTTATACGCTGAAATTGCACAAAATTCATATGTCAAATTTAGGGAATCGAGGTCTTCAAAATAGTCTTCTAGGCCTAGCACGAAGGCTCAGTGGCTAAATCCTCACCTTGCAACCACCAGGAACCCATATGGGAGCCAGTTCCTGTCCCACCTGCTCCACTTCTGATCCAGCTCTCTTCTGTGGCCTAGGAAAGCGGTAGATGACCCAATGCCTTGGGACCCTGCACCCTCGTAGGAGACCCAGAAGAAGCTCCTGGCTGTGGATCAGCTCAACTGTGGCCATTGTAGCCATCTGGAGAGTGAACCAATTCATACATCCTATTTCTTCATTTATTTAGGCCTATGATTTCTTGAAACAATATTTCATAGTTTTACAGTTCATCTGCTTTATAAAATAGTTTATATGTTTCGTTGTTTTTATAGTTTTTATATGGTTATATATTTTGCCAATACATGGTTTATAACTTTCATAATTTTCTGTATAGATGTTTTATATCTTTCCTTGTATATGATGCTTTTATGCTATTGGAATATCACATGAAATTCCATTTTTATTAAAAGTTCAATAGTTTTTTTTACTATACAAATTTTGTATGTAATAAAGTTAGTATACTTAATAATTTGAATACTTTATAGATATTCTAGATCTTTATTACTCAATTTTAAAAAAAGATTTATTTATTTTTATTTCTAAGGCAGATTTACAGAGAGAAGGAGATGCAGAGAGAAGGAGCTTTCATTCATTGGTTCATTCACCAAGTGGCCACAATGGCCAGAGCTGAGCTGATCTGAAGTCACGAGCCAGGAGCCTCTTCCAGGACTGCCATGTGGGTGTAGGGTCCCAAAGCTTTGGGCCATCTTCCACTGCTTTCCCAAACCACAAATAGGGAGCTGAATGTGAAGTGGAGCAGCTGGAACACAAGCCAGCATCCAAATGCGATCCTGGCACTTGAGAAGGTGGAGGATTAGTGTGGTGAGTCATAGCAAGGGCTGCTTTCTTTCCAATTCTAATATATTTTATTTAATTCTCTCGATTGGCTTACTATATTTTGTGAGACCCTTTAGATAATGACTAAGAAAAATGATAATAGCAAGTGTCCTTATTATTCTCAGTTTTAAATGGCAAGTTTTCAACATTTTAAAACTTGTATCATTTATTAGATGAAAAATCTCCTGTGAATTGCTAATCTAATATTTAAAAAACATGAATGAAGGCCCAGCATAATGGTTCAGTGGCCAAATCCTTGCCTTGCATGCTCTTGTATGCCATATGGTTGCTGGTTCATGTTCCAGCCGCTCCATTCCCATCCCGCACATGTATGGCCAGTGCGGCCACTTGGGAAGTGAACTAGTGGATGCGAGATCTTTCTATCTCCTTCGCTCTGTATGCCTGCCTTTCCAATAAAAAAAAAAATTAAATAAATCTTTAAAAAATCCAAATGAAATTTATGATAGATCCTGGGGCAGTGAAGTTACTTGCAAACAGCAAACATGACTCAGACTGAAGTTTCCTGAAGGTCTTCAACAGGGTGAGATCACCGGGAAAAGCTACACTTACATTCCCAAATCCACACCTTGTTCATTGAGCCTTTCTGTTGGTGCCTGCATATTTCCAAATCCCCAGGGGAGCCAGAGGGGAACAAGCCAACATGGACTCACACAGAGACCCCACAGCAGGCGAGCAACCTGGGGCCGGCTTCCTCGTGCTGCTCAGGAATCAGCCTGTCTCCATACTGGAGAATGTTCTGTCTGCCCTTAACTGCTTATCAAAAGTAAACAATAGACAGGTTACACTGAACTAGAAGCAATCACAGCAGTGTGAAAAGTGACCAAGTACATGTATACATGCCTTTATATGAAAACAAAAACTTTCATAGCAGCTCTGTCTGGCACTGCCCTTCCCTTGCCACTTGCCTCCATCGCGGCTTTAAGGTAACCACCACCACTAGTGCTACTACCATGACCTTCAGGATCGTTTCATATCAATCACTTTATCATCAGTACTGCACTTTGTAGATTAGATATTATTACTCCTTTTCATACACAAGAAAAAAATTCTGAGCAAAAGTTAGAGTTTATTTTTCATATGCCATAAAAGCTCCCTACATGTCGGGTAGGAATCCCAGAGGTGTGAGTCCATCACTCCAGCAGGACTGGTCTTTTTATGCTATTTCCTTCTCCCTTTTGGCTGAATCTCCCCTTGATCCACTTTGACCTGGCAACTCCTGGCTGCTCAATGTTAGCTTGACTAAGCCTGTCAGTCCCCTTGTAAAGATAAGGAATGCAATCAGCAAGTCTGCTGGCAATGGTGAAACAAGTCCCCTTTCATTATTTTTTATTTCAGTCAGCTGTGGCCCTATGATCAGAATGACACATGCTCATGCACCTGATGTATGCACCTGATAGGCAACTTCCTATCTGAAATGTGGCTGTCCTGTTCCTGGGCATAGAGCCTCAATGGGTGCATCACACCAGCCCTGGATGTGGGGTTTCAACCCTTAGAGCCAGGACACCAAGGTGCCTAGGATGGATGAAGAGGACTTGAAGCAAGGATGGGGTACAATGGGAGAGAACAATGTGTTCCCTGTCTCAGCACCAAGCAGGCCCTGGGCAGACTCTGGGAATGAGGGAGACAGCATACATTCCCTCCTCACCAACACATGACCAACACGAGACATGGGATCAACTATGTCTGGTTAAAGAAAGAAATAAATAAAAGTTGAGGGCATGGAATCAACTCTGAGACCATGTCCTTTTAATAGTGACCCCATTGCATAAAACATTGAGCTTTTATATAAGCACAGTGTCTTTTTAAAAAAAAAATAACTTCTTCCAGAGTGCAGGGATCTGACAGGAAGCCCCAAAGTCAAAAGACTCAGTTCATAATTCTAAATCTAAAGTACTGACAGAAGTTCAAAACATTTGTCAAAATAAAAATAGGTTGATTATGTATATTTAACCTGAGCATGTTAACCAAAGGTGTGGGCCAGATTTAATCAGAATTAATCACCCAAAAATATACAATGTTAACTTCTTTAAGATTCAATTTTCCCAAATAATCAAATCCAATAATAGCAACAGAAAAACGGTTTTACTAAACCTTCCCTGGGATACATAAAATTCTCATTACTTAGGTCAATTACAACAAGACAGAAAAACCTTAATTAAAAGGATTAAAGCAGAATATCAGCATTTTTAAGCCTAATGACAAAACATTTAGGTATAGAATGACCACGTTTGGTTAACAAGACATATGTCCAAAAATATAATCACAAATATTTTCTGAGAGTTACAACTGGATGACCAAAATACTTCAGATAAATGTTCACAATAACTCAGTACTTGAGAACATTTTAGAAAGTACACCAGAGTTCCAGGCTTTCATCCTTTCACGCCTTAGGACTTATGATGGAGGGACACCGTGTTTGGAGAGTTCTGGGCAGAGAAATTTCAAATAAGTGGGCAGAGAAACTTCTAAATTTGAATAAGCAAGAAAATGGGACCCTTTTGGGTGAGAAGGTCCAGAAGGTCTGCTGTTGCTAGCCTAGAAAATCTTAGCAGGGAATTGAAACCCATGGCCTTACAGGCGTCTGGTGATGGTTAAACAGCTGTTTCAAATAAGCTTGTCAAAATGGCAGGCAGGGAGGTAGGGGAAATGAAGCAAGGGGCACCCTTTAGCAGGGAAGGCTGACAGAGACCAGGCGTTGGGTCTTGGCTACCAAACAGACTCAACGTTTTCCCCACCTCTCGACATCTGAGACAAAGCAGAGGGACAGCAACCAGTTCCTGGCCAGATCAGGCAGGCTGGGATGGGCCCAGAGGACTAGGCTGAGAATTTCAGAGATAGTTAAGACACTCTTCCTGCTTGCGTGTGGCAGAGATTTTGGCTAGAAGAGACAGAGCAAGGTAGGGCCATAGTGGCTAGGCTGAGACTGGGCAAGCTTCTGACTCCATGAAATATTGGCAGAGATGTTGGTTGTCACTAGGCAAGCCAGGAAAAAGGCTGGTAGAAACAAGCCTCAGAACAAGGCTAACCAGAACTCCCCACTGGCCTCTTTCAGTGCCCCACACTGCGTTGACATGTATTACCGGGGACTGACTTGAGACGAAGAGTAGTGGTGAGCATGCTAGCAGAGAATGAAGAAAGTAAAGAGGGTACACCTGACAGATCAAGCAAGCATCTCAGTAAATGACTGAAAGCCACTAGGAAACATTTAATGAGATTATCATGGAAAGAAATGAGAGTCAAACCCAAGTTACAGCTGGCTTTAATGTTCTTCTCTTATCGCTACTCCATATTTCCTTATTTGCAACCCAATAAGCTGGCACATATCACCCAGCCCTTAGGCAGGTGTTTAAAAAATGTCTCAATTATAAATCTGTTACAATATTACTAACAGAGGAGCTGTGTCCCATAACCAGGTTTATATACTTGTACAATACATTTTGCAGAGTTAGTTCTATGAATTGTAATATATATATAAATGATATATACATATATATGGGCTACACATATAGGATTCTGATGGAAAATAAGCTTTTATCAGTAATTCTGTGAAGACATTAGATACAGGTAAAATAGTTACAATTTAATCTTTTGAACTCCCTAGCTCTTTCCCCCTACCCTTATCACGCTTATCACTTTATCTCCCAATGGAACCCCCAAATCTGCTATGTCTCTTACCAGAGTGGTAGGACACAGATCAGACACAGAAGTCTTGTTTTCAAATAGCTCTTGCTGAAACATGTGTTATGAAAGCTACAGGGTGCTATGGGCTAGGAAAGGCATCCAATGCTAGCTAGAAAGGCTGGAGAAGCAAAGAATAAGAGGAGAACGTGAACCGCTGGGAAGTAAGTGGTAAGTGAGAGCAAATGAGAATTTTGACCCTTGATCATAGCTGTAAGGTGCAATGAATCACATGGAAAAGGTATGTGTGAAAGAGACAGAGTGAGAGACAGCAAGAGTGTGTGTATTTATGTGTGTATGATCTCCTAGGCAGAAGAACTAGCAAGATGATATGATAAGGAGAGCGACTTGTCTGTTCTGGAAATTGCAAGCACAGGATTTGGTAAACCAGATGTAGAGCTGAATGCTGGGGATGGCAGCAGAGGAAGCTGGAAAGCTTAGTGAGAGCAATTTGGTGAGAAGTTTGGATTTTTGCTGAAGAGGACATGAGTCATTGGAAGACTTTAATGTTTATAAATAATGTTTATAAAAGATCATCTGGGAAGTCACACAGAGAACAGATGGACATGGGACATGGGGTGGTACAGGGAATGTGGTGTCCAAGTCAGACAACAGGAGGCCACTGGGGGTCCACAAGCCCCATCTGAGCCCCATCTGAGCTGGGCAGTGGCAGGGACATTGGAGCCAGGGAGGAACAGACCTGCTTCATTCAGTCAATCAGAATGCATAAAAGGGAAAATAAGACAGTTTTACAGAGAAATAAATGATTACCCTCTTCTGAAAAGTCTTATTTCTTAGCCTTTTTTTTTCCAGAATTGTATTACTGGTATGCTTAGCAGAATTCCTCTAATCAACATTCTTCCTCTATAAGTTTTATTTGATTTTTAACTGAAAAACAGTCATTGCATGTATTTATGAAGTACCCCATGATGTTGTTATCCAACTACACACCGTGGGATGAAAATCAGCATCTTTGTATACTGCACATTGTGTTTTTACTTCAGCTGTGCTAGCTGCCTTGTTTCCCTGAAGCTGAAGGAACAGATTGATTGCCACAAACTTGACTTCCCTATTACGTTATTCTTGGCTAAGTACACACCCAATGATGCCATCTCTCACAAGATGATTGATAAGGGGGTATAAAAGGCAAAGCTACTAAAACCCATCTCACTGAACACAAAGGCTCCCCCAGAAAGGAAGCAAACAATTACTGTGTTTCTGCCATGGTGCAATGTCTTGCTTGGTTTCACGACACACTGATAGGAAGCCATTGTAACACATACCAAGAGGACACGCAACTGAAAGATCTAGATTCTATTTGAGGAACAGTTTTTCCTTTGAAGAAGCCACTCAATGTCAGTGTTAGCTATGTCAAAAACATTTCCCTGGAGACTTCAAAAAATCATAATAATCTACATAAAATAAAAATCCACCATTTTTCAGTGTAAATAATTTCTGAGGTAGTGAGTCCATTCACATAGCTAAGCAACAATTGCCACCAGTCAGCTCCAGATTTACTTTTGGCATACCAACCTCAAGCTCTGACCTCTGAACAGCAACTCTGTTTCCTTTGTCCTGCAGGCACCCAGGCACACCAGACCTCTATGCATTGATTACTCTACATACTGCATGGAAAGGAAATCATACAGAATTTTGTGTGTCTGATGTATTTCACTTAGTGTGATGTTTCTAAGGTTCATTCATGCTGAGACATGTCTCAGACCTTTATCCCTTTTATAGTAGAATAATACAGCATGACTTGTATATATCACATTTTGTCTGTCCATTTGTTTGCTGATAGACATTTAGGCTGTTTCTGTCTCTTGATTACTGTGAACAATGGTGCTATGAACAGGGATGTACAATTATTTGTTTGAATTCTTGCTTTAATTCTTTCAGAAATGGAGTTACTGGGTCATAGACTAAAAAATCCAGACCTAACTTTCTAAGGAAACATCAAGCTGTTTTCTCCTGTAGCTGTATCACTTTACATCAGTAATACCAGAGTTTTAAACCTAGCATTTTTGCCTCAGACTGGCAGTTGAGGAAGAGCTTTATAACTGCCTCTTCTCAAACTCACTCTTTGTGCACCCTGACAGTCAATTAATTAGCCTTTTTGCTTATACTGATTATATTTAGTTTATCCTTTGTCAGCTGTTTTTGTTTAAAGAAGGGTATACAGTATACAGGTTCTATGAGTAGTCTGAAGGATATGATGAAAATTCTGTTACAATAATTTGTTTCCTTCCTTCCTTTACTAGAATCTTACACTGTTCCTTTATCTTCTTACTTTGGGATTCCCGAAATTTGAATTATTGATTAAATAATTTATTCATTCTGAAATTAATCCATTGAAATGTCTGAGGTACACCTACTGTCTGCATCAAATGCCAGTAAAGACAAGTGTGTTCCAGAAGATGCTAGTAAAAGGAAGCAGAGCAATTGGGATGATGCCCTGACGGGAATCAGCCCTAGGCTGGGCCTAGGGGGCTGGGCAAGGGAGACTGGGCCTGAGATGGTGTGAAAGGATTGCCCAGAGCAGAGAGAGCTCTTTACACTCAAGGTCTGCTCTGGGTTCAAGTTTTGCTAGGGTTGGTTCCTGATGGAATCTATGTAATAAATACTGGCATCGATTTGTAAAACCCTAAAGATAGAAACTGAGTTTTCCATCAGCAGCATGGAGCACAACTTCCATAGTACTATCATAATGGTTATTTCTCTGGAGAATACCTTCATTTAACTTGTCAGTGGGAATTGGTAATTGCAGGTATACCAAAGTATACCTATACTGAAATTATACAAATTTAGAGTTGGGAAAAGACCATCTTTCTCCCTACAATTCTCAGATGAGGAAACTGAGATCACAGAATGGCACTGAACTGGGAAAACTACACAGCTATGTTTGTGCTGGGTAGAAGCGTCCCCGGGAAATCTCATATTCTCTAAATGACCCCTAATCCCCTGCAACCAACCCTATTTCTATCAATACAAACAAACAAGAGAAAAAGTTATACATGTCCACGAGTGTTATTTGTATTCCCTCAAACACATTTTCAAACAAAAATCTTCAGAGACCTCCATGTTTTCCTCAACTTAAACTGACAACCTGTGTTTATCTCACATTTGGTACAGATTTCAGCAACCTCACCTTCCCAGTGTGTGACCACAGCCTGTTTCATCCCCAATCCATGGCATATACAAAAGTCCACAAAGACATGGTCTGGAAGGCAAAAGAAACTCAAATAAGTAAGGTCTGTGGCTTCCTAGCCTTACCCATTCAAAATTTCACCTACTGTAAAACACGGCTTATCAAATGGACAAGGTATAATTAGGCTTAGCCAGATGATTATGATAACTCTACCAGTCCTGAGACAGTGTTTATATGTCTGAAATACATACAGGCTCAAATCTTTATTAAAAAAATCTTGACCTTCCAGAATCTCCTTTTATTTTGTAGTGAAAAGCCTTAAAAGCATGATGTGGGCATTTCTTACTATGGAGGGAGTCAGCTTTGCCCCTAATTTGGCCCCCAGCTTTGATGTGCTGGATTCATGATTATCAACCTGCTGCTTAGACCTCCAACAAGGGGAAGTGTGCACAATAATTTGTAGTAAGCATCAACATGCCTAGTGATCAGTAATCTGTCAGGAAGAACAGGACATTGGTACATGCATTTTTGTTGTGCTTAAGGCAAGATACATTTGTAAAGACAGTTCCCTTGCTCCCTGCTTCTGCCCTTCCCTCCCAGATTCTTTTCTCCTTTCCTGAGTAGTTCTCTACAGAACACAATGGCACACTCAGGAGCACCACCCTGGTTACGAAGGCAGAGGTCTAAAAGGGCTTCCTGTAGGCTCAGTGTGAGCTGTTCTTGTGTGCAAGTCTTGGGTTTGTAAGACTTGCCTAGGGAGCTGCTAATTAGCATGCAAATGTTTAGTTTTAGCCTCCTACATACTCTCATGGTCCACATAATTCTTACCTGGGGCTCTTCAAACCTGTGAAAACATGCCATTTTTTGCTCATCAAGATCAAGTCACTTCAGGTACAGACTCAACTGCAATCCACTGTTTGATATCTCTGAAAATTTCTTTTCAAAGTGAATTTTCTTTCTTCAGTTCATCTGGAGGCTTAACGGCATTTTGAGAGGCAGCAGTAGAATGTAAAACTGTAAAGCAATCAAAGTACATAGATAGTATTGGTCAGCGAAAAAGATTCATTCTGAAAGCTAATGTATGAAAATAAGTCGCTATCCTTGGAGATAGTTACTAGAAGGAAACAAAGTCAGATTTGTGATTTAGCAAACTATAAGGAAAACAACTTTAAGTGAAAATAATATATGCTAATGAAACAAATCTTAAAAAATGGAAAAATATCTTGTTGAAAATTCAAACTCATTCCTTTTGGGGCAATTGCATAAGCTTTATGTTAACTGTTGTTGCATTACAGATTTGGCAGCTTTACAAATATCGAAAACTTGTACATGCAGATTTGAAGACCTCTATTTCAGAGGCTGGTTCACCATCCCACTGGGAAAACCAGGCCTGAGGCCCCACACTGCCCAGGGAAGTGGGTATGGGGATGTATGAAAGGAGGGACCTCTGAGGGAGTACTTCACAGATGAGGAATGACTTTTGTGGGTCTTCCATGGACTGGGCCACTACACTCACAGGTAAACAAGGGAGCTGAGACCCCAGTAGATTGGAGGGGGGGAATCAGAGGACATGCCTGGGTCAGACCAAGGCACCCATCTAAGTCAGAGACTTGGGCCGGGATAGTTGGCAACCACTGCTCACTAATGCACACAAAAGCTAAGGCTGGGGGAGCTTTCCTAGCAGGGCTAGGCCAGAGTACCTGCCAGTGAGTGTTGGGGACTAGGGATGGGCCACATTAGGTTGGACCATTACACCAATCAGCATGCAAGAGAACCGGGTCTGGCATGCAGACTCTGTAGGAGATTTATGGACTCACCCCTGTGGGCTGCAATAGCTGCTGGCTTGCTGAAGACCTGGGCTAAGCTAGGCATGAACACAGCACAAATCAACACTCATGAAAATTGGAATTGGAAGCAGGCCAGGCTGGTCTAGGCTGCAGCATCTCTAAGTGCACACAAGCATTGGATGTGGGGTGGACAGGGCTGCAGTGTCTACCACCTCCTGCTGGTGAGCTAGAGTCAGGGCTGGGTGTGGGCCAGGCTGGACAATGCTGCTCCATTGCTGGCAGGTTTGTGAGCTGGCTCAGGGGGTGGACCGGACAGGGCCAGGCCAAGCCCTGTAGCATACACTGGCATGGGCGGTAGCCAGGACGAGGTGTAAGCCGTGCCAGGTGAGGCTACCACACCTGCTGGTTTACATGAGAGTCAGGGATTGCGAGCAGAATGGGGGAGGCTGGCTGCAACATCCAATGGCAAGGGCCAAGACAGTGGATGGGCCATGCTAGGCTGGGTTGAAGCAACCACCAGATTGTGTAACATTTGTGGCTGGGAGTGGACTGGGCTGTATTCTCCACTAGTGAGCGTGAAAGCCAGGACAAGGGGGTCCCTTAGCATAGATGTAGGCTGGGTCCGGGGGTGTATCAGATCAGGCTAGGTTCTAGCACTGTCTGGTGCTCCCAAGAGCCAGGGTGTAGGGCAGGTTGGATTAGGTCATGGCATCTGCTGATCCACATGGCGAGCTGGGTCTGGGACTGATCCAGGTGGGGCTGGGCTGTAGCACCCACTCACTGGTGAGAGCTAAAATGGGTGCACGCAAATTGGGCAAGGCAGTACCTGCCAGTGAATGCCAGGACTGGAGGTGGGACAAGTCAGGCTGTGCCAAGCACCCACCAGTGTGCATGAGATCCACGACTGGGAGCTGATATGGTAGGGAAGCTTGGGGACCTCTCCTGTTAGAAGACAGCCCTTACTAATTAGCATGAGAGCCAAGGCTTGTTGGGGGATACTGGAAGTTGACCCAACTAGGCTGAAGTTCCCATCGGTGTGCATAAGGGCCAAGTTTGTGGCAGGCTGCATTGGGCTAGGCCGCAGCACCTGCCACTTATTGTAGGACATGGGTCTGGGGACAGATCTGAGGAGGCAACTGCAATCACCTCACACGTGTGTTCCTAGGCTAATGCAGGTGATGGATTGAACCAACTAGCTAGTGCACACAAATATCAGGTTTAGGATTATCCCAGGTGAGGTTTCTTGGGGGACCCCATCCAAACTGCACCTCTGGATTAAAAACTCTGTCTATAGGGAAATTCATAGGATTTGTGATCTGACCTTGAAATGAATGTATCAGGACTGGGCCTCCTCAATTGCTGATGCCTGTGCAGTGGACAGCATGCCCAGATGCACATGGGGACATTAGAGTCAGTTTATTCATGCCTGTGGAGGACGTTGAGTGCCATGTCAGAGGATAGAAAGCAGAACAGGTTGGCCAACTCTCCTGGCCAAGCTTTGGCAGCAAGCATCTGAGCAACTGCATGCACTAAGGTGGACTTTGTCCCCCAGTAGACCTCGGAAAGATTGTCTCAGCCTTGGAGCAACAAAACCAACAGTGTCTCAGAACTATTACAACCACTCAAGCAATACCCTCAGATTATTCTTCTCTATATCAGGGTTTCTAAGATGACATCAAGTGGCCATTCCTCATTCCTGGTGCTGATGTAGTCTGGCACCTAAGAATGGCCTCTTCTGCTTCCCCCACCTGCTCTCAGGCACAGGAGAAAAAAAAAAAAAGAAAAAGAAACTGGAAGCATTTGTCCCTCCTATCTTCCCCCATGCCCTAACACTCTCCACCTTAATCAGTGGTCCTCATGGGCATACATCCTTATCAATTATGTAAACAAAATTAAAAATTAAATATAAAAAAACAATTTTAAAAATCTCTATTTCAATGGCTCAGAGTTAGGCTAGGGAACCATTTCAGACAATGCCAATCTACAACTAATACTGGCTTTAAAAACTTTCTAATGGGATGATTATGATTCATTATTTCATAGGAATTTGCTTAACAAATGTGGACATTTACCCTCCAAACCCAAACATATATTCTTTCATAGCATGGGATGCTGTCTGCCAAATGACAAGCTTTCAGAAGTCTGAGAAGTGTGAGTTCCATTGAAAGCAGACCTTCAGTTTGGCACTCACAAGAGGGCACAGATTCACATATCCTAACAGAGCCAAAGGTAGAGTGAATAGCACAATGGAAGCTGGCCAAGTCACCATTGCTATGTATATGAATACACATAATCAAAGTTGGGGGCAAAATTCTAATACATTTTATGTTGCCTCAGCATTGGGGACCTAGGGTTTTCTTCTCTTTGGTGGGCTGACGGTCAAGGAATCAAGTTGTAATCTAGTTCTGAGATCCTGAACTGGACTCCAAGTTTTCACCACTATACTTACCAACAGTGTGCCAACATGGAAGACAAGAAGCGAAAAAGCTCAGTGGTATCACAGAACATCCTTGTCTGGGCACCATCGAACATTCTTGCTCCCTCATCTGAAAAACATCACCAAGAAGTGAGACTTTTACACCTTCGGGACTGAAATAGTAATGAGAGGCAAGGGTAGAAAACGGAGTTGTATTGCTGGCACTTCAAACAGATTTCAATACTGTGAAATTATCTTGGGGATTGTTATCTCCCAAGCTTCGAGGTGATTCAAAGATGATTATAAGACATGTTCTGTTGCTTAAGGATTTGTTGACATATAATGCATTTTCTTCTCCAAATGAATGCAGCAGTGACATTTCAGAGTTAATAATGCACTTGAGAAGGATGTGGCCCTGAGCAGTACTTTTATTTCCATTACCATTCACAGTCTAACTCCTAGGCTACCATCCACCCCCACACACCCTCCCTCCTCTCACCATTATTAATCTGACCTGAATCAGTCTATTCTTCTCCAAAGGGACACACCCAGTCTTAGTAGTGAATCATAGACATTCTTGCTTTTCTAGTCTTTGACTAGAAAAATTGCAGATCTGGTAGACTAAAAGGACAGGAACTCCAGGTGAAGGGAGATATTTAGGTTCCTGTCCAAGGAGTATTAGTTATTTTATAAAATTTCAATTTCTGGGGGATGGAAAGGTTTTATCACACCAATAATATTGCCATTCCCTGTATCTGCATGGCCTAAGTAACCATCCTGTTTAGTAAGACAGCCTCTCAGGAATGTGAAATGGCTAAGTTAAGGGCTCTTTCATCTTGGGATTCAAAATTAAATCCCCTCTTTCTTAACTTTGCTAAAGATAATTAATCAAGTAACCCACAAAGGTCACCTTTTGGTAACAAAGTATTCTCCAGTCTCTACAAGTGAAGCAATTACATATTTTGGAGTTCTGCACAAGGGTTTTAGGTAATAGAAAAACAAACAGAAATAATGCCAGCTGTTTTTAAAGGAAAATTTATGAAATGACAAAAACACTGAACACCTCTTTATAATAAATATTTAAGTCTTTAAGATGTGACTTGAGTTCACGGCAGCAGAGTCTTTGAAAGCTTTTGTCTCATATACAAATGTCACAGAAATATTGAAAGCTTTAAAAATTTAGATTTTCTGTATCAAAAATTTGCATTAAAATCAGTGTGTTTTAGTGAAAATTACAAATCAACTTAATCATGGGGATTCACACAATTCCTAACCTAGGTGAAATTTTTTTTTTTACCTAGGTGAATTTTAATCCTAGTTTTTTTTTTTTTAAAGATTTATTTTTATTACAAAGTCAGATATACAGAGAGGAGGCGAGACAGAGAGGAAGATCTTCCATCCGATGAGTCACTCCCCAAGTGAGCCGTAATGGCTGATGAGCGCTGATCCGAAGCCGGGAACCAGGAACCTCTTCCAGGTCTCCCACGTGGGTGCAGGGTCCCAATGCATTGAGCCGTCCTTGACTGCCTTCCCAGGCCACAAACAGGGAGCTGGATGGGAAGTGGAGCTGCCGGGATTAGAACCGGCGCCCATATGGGATCCCGGGGCGTTCAAGGCAAGGACTTTAGCTGCTAGGCCACGGTGCCGGGCCCCAATCCTAGTTTCTTGAGTTTATATTTATTTTAAAAAAATACCTGCAGATTTGTCTGAAGAAAAATGAGCCAAAATTTGTCATTACATAAAAACTTATGCAATGCAATTAAGATCATCTTGATATAGTACTGTTAAGATTCAAAAAATAATCCTAAAGTAAGCTTTAAATAAACAAACAAATTTACTTCAACAATAATTTTATCTGTAGCTTAAAAGCAACTCTGTGTGATCCGTGTGATGAAAAACAGGAGTGGCAGAGACTATTCAGTAATCTTTTCTTGCTATTTTCTTGCCATAAAAAAAGAATAAAAACTAAAAAACACCATAGAGAATTTTAGGTCTACGTCTTCAACCCAACATAATCACCATGGGCAAGAAGGGAAGCAGTGTTTTGCCACTCCCTGATGAGTAACAAGTGGCCAACAATATAGCCAAAGGTATTAAAGAAATTTAAAAGCATACACTTAGGGCCTCACTGAGGGTTGGTATTAACTACTATCATCATTGAATTCCATTGCTCAGATTGTTTTCTGGCTGGGTGAGGCATCTGTGCTGTCTGGCTCATTGGGGTAGTACTGAAAACTGTGAGGTGAGACATAGTGACTGGTGTCACAAACACCAAACTCCTCCAAGGTTAATAGATGTCAGGTCAGTGGTTGGTAGGCTTTCTCTAAAGGTACAATGAGAAGTGTAGGAACCCTATTTCACATCTCTTACACTAAACTGAGAGCAGAAGACAGGTGTCCAATTTGGTATGCGATCAGAGTAAGGAAATTACAAACTTGTACTTATGAAGATATAATTGAAGCCCGACAACTCGTGGAATTCAGAGATGTAGGTCAGCGGAGGCACACTTCTGAAATGCAGCTTCTTCTGAGTACCTGTTGTGAAAGTCTTCTCAAATTTGGCCGGTTCTCACAAAGCAAGTCAGAACATTTGCGAAGCGTGATGTTGTTTTTCTTCATGCAGCCAGCAAAAATACAGCCCTAGGTTAGGCTGTGATTATAAAAGCAGCTGCTTTTAGGGACTCATAAAAACAATCCACCCTTATGCCTGGAGGAATAAAGAACATGCCCTGTTTGTATTGTGCTGCTAGTGTCAGGACAAATCTTTTTTTTTTTTTTTCAATTGAGATTAATTGCTGTCAGTGGAGGGAGAAATAATTGCAGACTTAAGGACTACTGTGTGGGGGTGGGTAAATAAATTCGCATCATAAAAGCCTGAGTTCTCGCTTGTGTTTTGTACATTTACATAATTGTGAAGGAATCAGAAGGGGAATATGTATTACAAATTGTATGTGCAGTGGTTTTTTAAATTTTTTTGGCTATTAATGCTTTAAATCGTGTGGGATCTTACAGATCATAGCTTCTTTGTTTTTTAAATCTGCTTTCTGGGGGGAAATGAAAGTTTGCATGATACATACCTTTAAATCAGTTTGGGGTGGTTATTACACTTGGTGAGTGCTTCTTAGTTACCTAGTGCTGCTGTAGCTGCCTCGAAAGAGCTCCCATTTAATCCCTCACTCTAAAGGAGACGGAATTTCCCCATTTTCAGATTTGGAACCCAGGGCACTTCCGTAGGAAGCACACCGAATACAGTGCCAGGATGGGGGCTTGACGTCGTGACTCCCACATTTATGTCCCAAATCTCTGCATGACATTATCTTCGAGTTCTGTATTTATGCTGGACTGCTTAGGACTCAACCGTTGACTTCCTTCCGGCTGCTTCTGAGCCAGCCAAACGTCAGTGGAGAAAAGGTGTCACCATTTACAACGGCCCTTCGGGAAGAGGACCGAGAACAAGGACCCCGAAAATTTCCGACCTGACGTGAGTCACGAGTTACTCAGCCGCCTTTCCCGAGCCGGGCTGCCGCGCCCCGGGTGGCGAGCCCCGCCGTCGCTTAGCGACAGCCGCGCCACACCCCAGTCCAGGCGGGGGCTGCACCCCCAGAGGCGGCGGCGCCCGGGCTCCGCGTCTGTCCTGGGCGCACGAACGCTGGACAGGCATTTTGCTTCCGGTGCACTGCCCCAAGACCTGTCGCCGGTCTTCATTTCCTGCCAGACTTGAGTTAAAAATAGGGAACGAGCATTTGGAGGTAGACAGAGTAGAAAACCGGTGGCGGGCCCTCCGAGTTGGTGGCAGCGCAGGGACAGGGACTGCCGGGACCCCTGGGGAGATTCCTAAGAATCACGGCTGGTCCTCAGGAGCGGGGTCCCACGCTGCCCTGCTTTGGTCTTTGGGGTCTGAGGGCTGTAAACTGTTTTCAGCTGGCGTGCGCCTTTCGGCTCCCGCCACATCTGAGGAGAGCTTTGGCTGAGGTGCGCGCGGAGCGGACGCAGCAGAGCCTGGAGAAGGGGAGCAGGGGCGGAACGGCCGTACCTCACAGACTCACGAAAACACAGCAGCAGTAAGGCAGCCGCGGCAGGAAGCGCGCTCCCCTCAGGACGCACCAGCTACTGCTGGGCCTGACTCAAGCCAGGGCGAAGCTGGCTGCGCGCGCAGCTCCGCCACGCCCGGGCGCTGGGCGGGACGGGGCGGTGCCGCGCGTTCCTGTAAACTTACCAATCACGAGTCTCGGCCCCTCCCTCCCCATGACGTCAGCCATCCCTTGGCGGACACGGATTCGCGCGCGTCTGTCAAGCTGACCAATCCTGTGCCTTTCCCCGCCCCCGGGTTGTGGACCGCTGCTGCGCGCGGCTTTTGTGGGGACTGGGGATGGCGTAGGGTGTTGCTGTGTTTTGGTCAAGCTTGTGTGTGGGATTTTGACTTCGAGGGTCTGAAGAGCCGAGAAGAGGTGTCTGACTGGGATCGGGAGGAGCCTGGGGTGTCTGGAGGGCGGGGACGGGGTGCGGAAGGGGAGAGGACGTGTGGCTGTAGTTCTACCCCTCCGACCTGATGCCCACGTCTGCGGGAACAGCTGAAGTCGGCTTTGCCTTTTCAATGTCTGTTCGCCTTGTAAACGCTGCAGACAGGAGGACATTTGTATTTCTGCTCATTTTAATTACTAGCTCCAGTCACGCGGCTTTTGGTGCTCGTGGTAGTTCACAGGATGTATTATTGCTCCCAGTCAAGATTTAGGTTCACCTTTTAATTATGACTCTGTTGCAGCAGATTTAAAGAAGTACTGTAAAAGTTGTTATTCTTTTCTGCCCCTGTAATGCAGGTTTTGAAGCTGCTTTAAAAGATAAAAATATCATGTTGCTATGAGATAGTTAATTTGTCTTGAAAAAACTGTGTGGTTAAAAACCCTGCAAAAATATCAACAATTAACTACAACTAAGTAATTAGTAGAAATTGCTGGCTGACTTGAGGATGTTTGATACACCAATAAAAAAATACTTTGCTATCCCACTTTATAACTACCTTTCATTTTTAGAGATTAACCAAGATTTCACTTTCAAGATGGAAAGCCCATCGGTTTCAGCTGTGACATCACCAAGCACTCCACAGACCCCTGTGCATCCACCCTGTTCCCGTAGGAGCAGCTCAGGAAAACAAGTACGGAGACCTTAGTTCTTCCAGCCCATCCATTCTAAGTGTTGGGATGGTTTTAAATCTGAAGAGTATTCATTTGCACTTGGATATTTTTCTGAGCTTGCCATTTGAGTTCGTTCTAAGATGCACTGCTTGACGATTCTTCTCTGCTCCTGCCAGGTTTTGTTTTGTATTTATTTTAATAGGTTTTTTTGTTTGTTTGTTTTGTTTTTGTTTTTATCCTGCCAGGTTTTTAAGTGAAACCAGTTCGTTTCACTTACTTTCAGATTCAATGATTACAACACTTAAAAGTGAGAAAGTCTGAATCTACAGTCTTGCCACAATGAAGGTCTCGGTGGCAATGGGCCTTTTCCTCAGTCTGTAACACGAAAGCACCTGGGATAGTCTGAGGTGTTGGTGTGAGCGCTGTTTTAGAAGGGTGTTGACCTTGCTGAGGTAGAGAAGAAAGTTAGTGGCACTTCTGGGCATTAAAGACATTTTGTGATAATTACTTTAGATATGTGGAGACCAAAAGCCATCTAGTGGTGTCTACTGTCAAACTTAAGGCTTTTATTTCTAGTGTGTTTCTTCACATTTAGATTTTTCTTGGTTAACATTTGTAATATGTGTTTCCCTTTCAGCCTATGAGTGCAACCCTTAGAGAAAGATTGAGGAAAACGAGATTTTCATTTAATTCCAGTTACAGTGTGGTAAAACGTCTTAAAGTAGATGATGAAGAAAACGATCAGCACCTTTCAGAGAAGCCACCCTCCTCCATGGAAGAAAACTGTTTGGAATCTCAAGAAAGATTTAAACACAAAGACAGGGAAGCTAAAGAAAGTACAGATTTGGAAAACACTTTCAGGAGCATCAACGCTTGTGACTCGGCCTCACTTGTCATGAGGTCAGACAGCGCTCTTGAGAATGAGTTAGTGAAGGAGAATCTTCCTAAAGAAACATTAAAGGAGGAAAGAACAAAGCTGGTGAAGCAGATTCAGGAAAAAGAAGATCTTCTTCGGAGGCTAAAACTAGTCAAAATGTATAGATCAAAGGTAAGAATTTCATAACAGTTTTTTTTTTTTTGGTTTTACATAAATTTCAGGAAGCTACTTTGAAAAGTAGTATCCTCTGTTAGCATACTGGTTGGAGTTCTGGCTGCTCAGTTTCTGATCTAGCTCCCTGCTAACATTCCAGGCAAAGAAGTGGGAGATGGCCAGCTTTTGGGAGAGCCAGATGGAATTCTGGGCTCCTGGTTTCAAATTGGACCAGCTATGGCCATTGCAACCATTTGGGGAGTGAACCAGTGAGTCAGAGATCTCTCTCTGTCTCTCCCTCCATTTTCAAAATAAATAATCTTAAAAAGGAAAAAGAAACCAAATTTTATGTATAATAGCATAACAAGTCACATATCTAGAAACCTGATTTCCAGTAACTTTAAGTCAAATGTAAAGCAGAGCAGAAGTCCCTCTAAACATTAGACTCGTTAAAAGTCCCAGCTCATCAGATGTGAAGTTTTTCTTTCCACTTTGTAGCCCATCCCAATATTAGAAGTATCAAATCGTAGATGCAAGTATTATGGGAACAGGATGACAGTTTACAATGAATTAGGGAAGCTAAAAATGGAACAGGCGATGTGGCTCAGCAGTTAAACCATTGCTTTCAATAGCACGTCTCATATTTTTTTTTTTTAAAGATTTTATTATTGTTATTGGAAAGCCGGATATACAGAGAAGAGGAGAGACAGAGAGGAAGATTTTCCATGCGATGATTCACTCCCCAAGTGAACCACAACGGGCCGGTACGCGCCGATCTGATGCCGGGAACCAGGAACCTCTTCCGGGTCTCCCACGCAGGTACAGAGTCCCAAAGCTTTGGGCCGTCCTTGACTGCTTTCCCAGGCCACAAGCAGGGAGCTGGATGGGAAGTGGAGCTGCCGGGATTAGAACCGGCGCCCATATGGGATCCTGGGGCGTTCAAGGCGAGGACTTTAGCCGCTAGGCTACGCCACCGGGCCCAAGCATAATATATTTTTAAATGGCAGTTATAATGGAAAAAATGGATTTTTTCACCTCCTTTGTTGCATCTTTACATTATTTTATCCTGTTAAATGATTTGATTACTCTCTAAGGGTTAAGTTGGATCAGAGCTTAGACTAAGCACAACAGCCACAAAGCTCAAGTACATCCCCAAGTACAGTAGCCTTTAAGCTTGTACATTAACTAATGTAAAAACTTTATTAAGTTAAAATAGCACAAATTATCTAGCCTTCATATTTTTTTTCTGTTTCAGAATGACCTGTCTCAATTACAGTCATTAATAAAGAAATGGCGAAGCTGTAGCCAGCTGTTGCTTTATGAACTGCAGTTGGCTCTGTCTGAAGAGAACAAGAAGTTAAGCATTACTCAACTGATAGACCACTACGGGTTAGATGACAAGTTGATACACTATAATAGAAGTGAAGAAGAATTCATAGATGCTTAGTATATACTTTCTTCCCAGAATGTCTTTGAGGATGGCAACTTAATGAAATATTTGCACATTTCAGGGCTTAAAAGAAAAGTTTCTGATAAACATCAGCATAGGGCCCTCTATTGTATAAATACAGACTAAATTCTAAAGTGAGAAGTAAGTATTTTGGGTATCTTGGCCAAAGGAAACTTGACAATTAGGGAAATGTGCAAAAAGTTTAGATCATGTTAAAGAAGTAATTTGGATAATTCTGGGAACCAGTTTGTATATATTTTTTGTTTTTGTTTGGGGGGGAGGTTTGGTGGCACAAAGCTGTATTTAAGATGTTAAAAAAAATAGTCTGGCCTAGTGAATCTAAATCTAAAGTGGTCTAAGAAGTCCTGCCCTTCCTGAATGAACCTGTTTCTACCCATTTACTATCTACCTATATCTGGTGTTCCAGCAGCTAATTAAATTCCTATGTCCAAAGTCCTATCGCTGCCTGTCTCTCCTCTGAGGAGCTGCTATTCTAGTGCTTACCAGTCAGTCCCCTGCATTGCTTGTTGCCCAGTCAAGGAGGCCTACATCTTGCGAGGGAAGTGATGCCCCTGGTGCTGGTGCTGGCATTCTGGCAGGTAAACGTGTGGAACTATCTAGATCTTAGAGGCTGCACTGCTCACTGCTGACAGGCACATCCCCTGGAGTCACCCTTGCGTGTCCATCTGTGGAGACCACACCAGTAGGGAATCTGGCTCTGGGATTGCTCGGGGCATGACAGTGGAAGTTTGCAGATTCTTCCTGGTTGAGGGTTCCAGTGTTACAGTAGGTACTAAGGAGACCGGAGGTGGGATGGATGGGGCCTATGGGACAGTTTGGGGTCTGAGGATGTCTCTGGGCTATTCCTGCATTTATTGTGATGTATCTGTTAAAAACCAGTGAGAATCTTACAGTGATGAATGCTAATAGCCACTGTGTTTGCTTTGCCGCCCGTTATAAAGTTATTTGAGTATACAGTTATCAAAACCCTGTTTTTAAAGATGAGGAAATTTGAGTAGTTTAAAAGCTAGGTGATTATTTAAAATTTACGTGGCAGAGCCAGGTTTGGAACCCAGGCAGCAGAGACCACATTCTTCGTTTCTGTGATACTTTAGACTTAACATCACTAGCTGATAATACAGGTACTATTTTAAAGGATTAAAACAAATAACATTATTACCCCAAAGAAGCTGGAGGGAGTCTCTACAATGAACAATATCAACAGAGGAACATGGGTGCATGATTCAAGTGCCCTTCCCCAAACACCTGCCAATTCCCCAAGCCAGAAGTTTCCCGTTTAAAAGGGAAACAAGCTTCAGGACAGGAAGGTTCTGAAAACACCAATCTCCATCACACTTCAAACATGAAGCAGTCATGCCAGGAACGTTGCCAAAAATCACTGAAGATTGATGAATAGAAATGACACAAGTTTCTTGGTTTGTTAGACCTGGGAGGTCACAAAGCATAATCCATGGCATTGGCTATTAGCAGTGGAGTACCCAGGCAACTTAGGTGACATGGAATTTGTATCAACAGAGAAAATAAAATTCATGTGTGGTACACTTAATGGTTGGCTCAAAGCAATAACACAGAGAACAGACAGTCTGTTGTAAAGGATTTGTCCTCATAGACACCTTAGGTCTATTGCCTTGCTCCCCTTTCTCAGGGATAATAATAATAATAATAAAAACCTTAAAAAGTATCTATAAAAATTTTCATTTTATTTGAAAGAGAAAGACCTTTTGTCTGCTGGTCCACTCCTTCCATGTGTACCCAGTCTTGCTAGGTCAGACTGAAGACTGGTACTCTGAACTCAATCCAGGTCTCCCACATGGGTAGCAGGAGCCTAAATACTTGAGCCATTATCTGCTGCCTCCTAGGATATGCATGGGTAGGAAGCTGGAACTGTAGCATGATATGGCATGCAGGCACACCAAGCAGTATCCAAACCATGTTTGGTTTTTTTATGCTTTGTTTTTATCTGAAAGGTTTTTATAGAGGAAGAAAGGAGAGACAGAGAGGTCTACCATCCACTGACTCACTCCCCAAATGGCTGCAACAGCCTGAGCTGAGTCAATTTAAAACCAGCAGCCACGAGTTACCTCCTGGTCTCCCACGTGGGTGTAGGGTCCCAAGGACTTATGCCATCCTCTACTTCCCAGGCCATAAGCAAGGAGCTGGATCAGCAGTGGAGCAACTGGGGCATGAATTAGCCCCCAATATGCCACCACACTGGCCCTATTTGAACCTATCTTAACCACCATTCCAAACACCTTTTCAATTAGAGAATTTAAAAGGACCTTGAATGTAGGAAATGGTACCAAGGGATGTTTGCTGAATCACATAAATTGACTATAGGAGTTAGTCAGCACTAAGGAAGAAATCCTCAAAGTGATGGCCTGTGGTGTAGCAGGGAGGACACTGGTTGGGAAGTCCATGTCCCTGGTCAAGAGTACCTGGTTTTGCATTCTGATTACTCCTGATGTCAGCTGCCCTGACACGTACCCTGAGAGGCAGAATAGTTGAAAGCTTAAATTGTTCAGCTTCTGTCACTCTTGTGGAAGACCTGCATTGAGTTCCGAGACTTTCTGGTTATTTTGCGCATTTCAGGAGTGAACGAGTGGTTGGGCGTGAGCTTGCTCCTCTAGCTCTCTTCCTTTCAAATGATTAAACAAAAAAGTTGGTCCTATCATTTCCCTTACCATCTCCATGGGGCACTGATTCTATGTAGTGATCAATTAAGTCTTATAAAGATTTTTTCTCCCTAGGACTGGGCATGTGATGCTGTGGGTTAACCTGCCACTTGAAATGTCCACATACCATGTCGGAAGGTTGGTTTGCACCTCTGCTTGCAATCCAGCTTCCTGATGATGCATCCTGGGAGATAGCAAATGATGGCTCAGGTACTGGGCACCAGCCACTCACGTAAGAGACTAGATGGAATTCTGGGCTCCTGGCTTTGTCCTATCTGAGCCCCAGCTTTGTGGACATTTGGGAAATGAGCCAGTGAGTGGAAGATCATCTTCCTGTGTCTTTCAAGTAAATAAATGTTGAAAAGATTTTTTTTCTTAATGGAATATTTTATAATAGCTGTCTTGCATTATCTATAGCAGAGGATACTGGGTATAGTATTGTAAGTTAGCATTGAGTTCATAGATGACAGAATTTGAAGTACTGACAGAGGTGGAGATTGTGATTGTGAGAGCACCTTGGAGTGCTGCAGGCTGCAGGTTATGGAAGAGCCAAGAAGTCTTCTGGCCAGTTAATCTCATTATATAGGCATCAACATCTGTATGCGTAAAGTGATAAACTACCTCATGGAAATGAGAAAGCTCTTTTTCTGTTTGCTGAACACTCTTGGGGATAGCACAAAACTGAGAATAAATAAGAAATATAAGAGATTATATTTTCAAAAAACATGTTGAAATTTACAGATGACTTAAGTCCTACATAAAGTAAATAATTTATCTGTTCTCAGTGAAACAGTCTGGTTAGTTTTTTTTTCTTGATTATAAAAGAAAAATATTTATTGAAGAAAACTTGGGAAAATAGAAAAGCATAAAGAGAAATATCACTCATAAGCTTAGAACTTTTCTAGAATTTTACAAAAGTATAAATGCTAACAATGGCTAAGTATTTCTTTTGATTTTAAGACTTTATATGATTGTGTATTTGGTCCAGTTAAGATTAAGTGAATAAAATAAATCTTGAATACTTTCTGATTTAAAATCTTACTCATTTCTGAGTAAAAACATTCATAGTAATTTATACATTTATTCACTTAGGAAAGAAATTTGTATGTGGACTAAGCCTAAGTTAAACAACTGCTATTAAAAACATGCAAGCCAAGATGTGTCTTTACTTAAATTTCCCCATACGAAAGAAAGAGCAGTAAGTTTACCCGAATAAACTGATTTTTTAGATGATTAATTTGGCTTTGTGTTTCCTGCCAGTGATTTCACATTGGAACAAGAGCAGGGAATGTTTTCATCCTTAATCTTTCAACTTCAGCCTGTAGTATGGAAATCTGTGCAGCCTGTTGTTTTGAAATACTTGTCAACTTCTGTTGTTGAATCATGTTGTCATATCGTTCTTTGGCAATCTTTTCACAAGTCAGTTTAGAGCCTATCGCAGGAATGGAGAAAAAAAATGAATGAACTGGATTGCTAAATAATACTTTTAAATAAAAAAGCATTACTCAGAATCAATTAAATGTGAGGAAGGCCTAGTGATGACTTGATAACTTATACAGATCCCAGGAATACTTATGACTTTAAAGAAAAATGCAAGTTTACCTATTGAGTTGCAGATGCCTTGCCTCTCTGAGACAGCTACCAGCTCTTCTCGTAGATTGCAGCTTAGTGTGAAATTTGCTATATCTTTTTGATTGCTGAATTTTAACAATTTCTTCAGTAACCTTTTGCAATTTTCCACATTCTTCTTGTGGGTCTGAATTTTTTGTTCCCATGACATCCCAGAAAAAGAATTTTCAAAAAAATACACTTTAATTTAAAAGATTATTCTTATATTTAAAATCTACTATCATCATCACTAAGATAACATTTTAGCACCATCTCTCTAGTGGCTGGCATACTGCTTTCATGTAGAGGGCACTCAAATGATTTGTTGAAAGAATGGCATGTTAATACCGCATTAGACAATTTATATAATTGTAAAAATGAAAATATTTTAAAAGACATGAGGTAACTATTTCCATCTTACATATGCTATACAATAAAAATTGGGGACTTTTTATTCAGTTATGATAAAATAAAAACTACAGTGCCAAGAAAAACTATCAACATTTCTAATTCATAAGCTATAATATAAAGTAAAATAGGAAACCCACTTAGACTCAGATATGTCCCCAGGGTTTTATTTTAATATAAGAAGGCATTCTCCAGTCTATCCAGCTGGTTATGGTGGCCAGGATACTATTCAGGAACCTCTAATTACCTCACAAATACCAATAAGTGACGGAGACTTTATAAGGGTCTGTTTGAAGTCATGATTTGATATACTATTAATGAGTTGCAACTGTGGTAATTATAATGATAAGTATATTTGAGACTCACCTTATCTAAAACATCAATGGTTTGCTCCATTATTCCAATTTGAATAGCAATCAGAGTCTCATACTGCGGTTCGTTTAGGTACTTAAGAGAGAATAATGATATATAAAAATCATAAAATTATGTGTGATATTTTTATTTCTTTTAATAGATAACTCTAGAAAGTTTTTTTTTAATACATGCATTATTGGTATCCCATTTGGTACTGGTTTGAGTACTAAACTACTACTACATTTTCAATTCAACTCCCTAGTAATGGCCTGGGAAAAGCAGTGGAAGATGGCCCAAGTGTCTGGGCTCCTGACATCCACTTAGCAGACTTGGATGAAGCTCCTGGCTCCTGGTTTTATCCTGGCTTAGCTCTGGCCATGGCCATTTGAGTAGTAAACCATCAGATGGAAGATCTCTGTGTCACTCCCTTTTCTATGACTCTTTCAAGTAAACACATTTATCTCTTTAAAAAGAGAAAGGTCTGCTTTTCAGAACAAGCAAATATGTAAATTAAGACTGATTTGATATTCATGCCATAAGTTTTACCTGTATTTAGCTATCAATACACCTATCTGTATACTAATTATTATGAACACCTACAATCTATTTTCTTATTCATTTTCTCATTTTTGTTACTATTTCTTGTCTTTCTGAAGTCCCACATTAACAGTGTCCCAGGAAAAGACACTAAGGGAAGATACAAAATAATATGACCTACCTTCAAGAAAAAGGAGACATTTTATACATGATCAATGCCACTGCAAATTTAGAGGTGATTTCTGGTGAAATAGAATTTCTCCAGGCTTAGTAAAGCAGAAAAGGTTTTATAGAGGAGATGATGTTTAAACCAACCTTTGGAAAGCAGATTGGTGTATTAAAAAAAAAGAAGAAGAAAATATTTTAGGTAGAACCACTAACCAGTTAGAGAATGCTGAAGAATAGGAGAAACAGTGGGAAATGTGCCTAAAGAGATGGAGGACACTGCCTTGCAAGAATTTCATAGTTCATCTGCCAGTTAAGAAGTTAAGCCTCAAATGTTTCAGCAGGGTACTAATATTTTTTTAAATGGAAGAGAAGTACTAATGTTACATCACTGTCTTGTATAGACTAGGTAAGAGGAAGTCCCAATGTGAGGAGAACAGTTAAAGATTAATTATTGGGTCCGTTAAGCCATTGAAAATGGAGGAACAACTGGGACAAAGAATGGAGCTGGAGAATGAGGGAATAAATAAACTGGGAAAAACTTGAAAAGCATGGCTAAAGTGGCCAAAACTAAGCCTGAGTGAGTGGCTGAAAAGAATGGAAATAAATAAGAGAAGTGGCCTAGTGGTTAAAATCAGTGCCTGCGATGTTGGCATCTTTATGGGCATTCGCTTGTGACCCAGCAGCTCCATTTCTAATCCAGCTCAAAACTAATGAAATAGGAAAAGCAGCAGAAGATGGTTTAGGTATTTGGGCCCCTGCAATGATGTGTGAAACCCTGATGGAGTTTCTGGGTTTGGCTTGGTTCAGCAATGGTCATTGTGGCCAGCTGGGGAGTCAACCAGTGGATGAAAGATGTCTCTGTCTCTGTCTCTCTCTGTGTAACTCTGACCTTAAAAAATACTGTTTTTAAAATAGAGGAATGGTATGGAAGTGGGAAATAGGAAGTGGAGCTAGAGACCAGAGATCCTAAATTGGAATAGAATTGATTAGAATCCAGAGGGCTTGGATTAGTCTTAAAGAGTGAGCACTGAAGTTGCAAAACCAGAAAAAATCATCAAGGTAGAGGACACCAAGAGAAGTACACAGAATTAGGCCAGAATCTGAAAGGATAGCTTTATTTAAGACCAAGAAGCAAAAGAGATGTTCGAAATAGGAAGAGTGGAATGATAATAAAGGAAAGTAGGGGTAAAAAAGATAAAGGAAGGGGAAATTAAGATGCTCATATGGTACAAAGTGATGAAGGATGGTGATGACTGAGGAAAGGACAATGGATTAACAATTAGGAAGTCTTAATGACAGTTAAGATAGATCTATGTTCTTAAGAGGTACATAAAGAAGTAGATAGCAAATGGGAACCACTGGGAGAAAAAGAATTCGCAGACACATTAGAAATGCTTCTATTACGGGTCCGGTGGCATGGCCTAGCAGTTAGGGTCCTCGCCCTGAATGTGCTGGGATCCCATATGGGCCACTGGTTCTAGTCCCGGCAGTTCCACTTCCCATCCAGCTCCCCTCTTGTGGCCTGGGAAAGTGCTCAAAGACGGCCCAGGACCTTGGGACCCTGCACCCACATGGGAGACCTGGAGGAGGTTCCTGGCTCCTGGCTTCAGATTGGCGCAGCACCGGCCGTTGCGGCTCACTTGGGGAGTGAATCATTGGACAGAGGACCTTCCTCTCTGTCTCTCCTCCTCTCTGTATATCTGACTTTCCAATAAAAATAAATAAATCTTTTAAAAAAAGAAAAGGCTTATATTTGACTTTACTATTTAATATTCATGTTAATAGATTACATTTGTAAATATATAACATATATTTAGATATAAAATATATTGGATGTGTTATACATACTATATATTTTTATAAGATGAAATAGATTTTATATTTAATAAGAGGCTTCTTATTAAATACTAGTTGAATGAACACATTAATTAATGAATTTAAGATTATATAGGGAAGGGTGGGGAGAACTTGCCTTTTGACGATCTCTTGAAAAAAACAGCATCTGAATATCCCAAGCCTTCTGGTTTAAATCTTCCATTTCCATCTCCATTTTTTTGTGCTCCCATTCAATCTGAAATATCCCCTTATGTACTTCTTTACTTTCCATCATGCTGGCAATTTTCTTTTGTCCCTGAGTCTTAAAAAAGTACATTTGATATTTACATGTTGTTATTCTACATACAGACTATTTGAAGCTGGATGCTATTCTTAAGAAAAATACATGGAGCACAGAGGAATTTCTGCTTTATTTTTTAACAAAGCAATGTGGGAGACTTGGGTGGAGTTTCTGACTTCTGGCTTTGGCCAGGCCCAGATCTGGCTATTGTGACCATCTGGAGAGTCAACCAGCAAATGGAGTATCTCATTGTCTGTGTGTGTGTCTTTCCCTCTCTCTTGCTTTGCCTTTCAAATAAATAAATAGTACACATACATAAATACACACAAACACACACTAAAGTTGAGTGTGAGTAGGCAGGAGATCCAGAGTTCAAAAACAAAAGGAGCCAGAAACAAGAGTGTTGTAGGCGTTTCCTACCAACCTTTACAGCTGTTTACCAAATGATATGAAGCAGGACAAGAAACCAGAGAAAATTTCCTTCGTCCTGGAGGACAATGACGACCACTGTAGGAAGGACACAAAGCTCTGTTTGGATCTTTTCTCTTTGAGAACAAAATCTTTCAGCACTAAGAGGAGGGCATCAAGCCCTTCACTTCTAGGGTCAGAACAGGAACAACTTTGTCTAATGAAAGGGTAAGGGGAGGCAAAAAAACTACTCCCAAGGAAGAGGCAAAGAATAATATTACTGTTAGCCTAAAGATCCATGTTTAGAAGAATCATATTTCAAAAATGAAGGACCAACTAAGACACTCTGAGATCAATAAAAGCTCTGAGAGTCTGTTGCTAATAGACCTGTCCTGCAAGAAATGCTTTGGGAAGTTCTGAAAACTGGAAAGATAAGACACTAGGCAATAATACAAATCCAAAAGAAGAAATGAAAAGGCCTATACAACCAAGGCATCTACATAATATAAAAGCTTTATTGTATTCTGACGTGCAACTTCTCTTTTACCTATATGATTTAAAATACAAATGCCTAAAATAATAATTATGCATCTATGCTAATGAGGATATAAGGCAAAAAGATATAATTAGTGACAATAACAGCATAAAAGGGGTCAGGAACAGAGCTTTATAGAAGCAAAATTTTGCATATGATTGAAGCTAAACTGGTATTAATTCAAACTTGCTTGTTGTAGAATTCATTTGTAATCCTCTGAATAAGTCCTAAAAAAACTCACTGAAAAGTATACAGAAAAGGAGATGAGAAGGAGATCAAAATGGTGCAATGTAAAAAAAAAAAAATCAAATACAAAATGCTGCAGTGGAAGGATGGAGGAATAAAAAAAATATGATGTGCAGAGAAAAATACCAAACGCAAGATTAAGCATTTTATCAGCAATTTCTCACAGGATAAACACTCCAATCAAAAGGTATAAATTGGCAGAATGGATTAGCAATGATCCAATGATATTTTTATCTAGAATAGACTCAGACATAGATTAAAACTAAAGGATGAAATATGTATTTCATGGAAACTGTAGGCAAAAGAGAGCTAGGTAGGTGTGACATTCAAATGTCAGACACAATAAGCTTTGAAAAAAAAGTGGTCACAAGAAATAAAGGACACTATATACTGATAAAAGGGTCACTTCATCAAGAAGAAAAAGTAATTACAAGCATAAATAGACTTGATCCAAGCTGTGAAATACAAGAAGTAAAAATTAACAGAATTGAAGAGAAAAGAGACAGTTATATAATCATAGCTGGAGCCTTCAATGCCTCACAGTAATGGCTAGAAGTATACAGAAATCAATAAGGATTAGATATTATGAGCCACACTATAAATCAGACTTAATAGGCAACATGGACTATCCCATTTAACAGCAGAATACACAGAAAATGGAGCACTATCCTGAAGACATCATGTATTAGTCTATAAGACAAGTTTCAATAAATTTAAAAATATTAGAATCATATGCATCTGTTCTGACAATAGAATGAAATTAGAAGTTATTAACAAAGGAAAACTAGAAAATCCCTAGTTTGTGGAAGTTACACAACACATTATTAAATAACCAAAAAGTCAAACAAAACATCATGAAGGATATTAGAAAATACTTTGAAATGAACTAAATGGAGACATCAGAACTGTCATGGACCAGAAGCAGTGCTCAGAGGGAAATTTGTGATTAAACATTGACATCGAAAGAAAGATCTCACATCAGTAAAATGCTTTAACATCATATGTAATTTGGAAACGAATAAAGTCAAAAGCCAGCGGAAGGAGAGAACTATTATAACAGAGATAAGTGAAACAGAAAACAGGAAAACACTAGAAAGAATCAATGATTCCAAAAGTTGATGCTTTGAAAGAGTTAAAATTGCAAAATTTTCAGGTAGGCTAAGAAAAAAAAGGAAAAGATTCAAATGTCTAAAGAAATTAATGAGGGTTATCACTAACAAAGTTACACAAATAGAAATCATCCTATAATGAAAAATGATATAAATTAAATCTAAAAGCATTCTAGTATGAACATTTTAACTTCTGGGCCTTGGATTTCCTGTACCTTAGAATACCTGGGCAGCTCTTAGAAAACACTTATACCTGGCAGGTAGCTTTCATGTGCAGCTCCAGGAACAATTAATTTATGAAAATAGAAGAATAATATATTTGATAAAGCAGGCAACAGAGCATTCCTTTCTCTTTTTTTAAAAACATATGATTGGGGCTGGTGTTAAGCGAAGTGAGTTGGGTTGCAGCCAGTATCCCATGTGGACACTGATTCAGTCGTGGGTACTGTACTTTTAGTGCTTGGGCCTCTATGCCCACATGGGAGACCCTGAGGCAAATTCTGGCTTCTGGTTTTGATCTGGCCTAGTCCAGCCCTGGTTTTGGGTGTGTGTGGGGGGCATTTGGGGAGCAAACCAGAAGATGGAAGACCTCTCTCTCTCTCCCTCCCTGAAACTCTTTTAAATAAATTATTCTTAAAAACCCATATAGAATTACCCGAATCACAGAATTCAAGTCTTCAATTATATTCTTATTGATGAGAATTGCATCCGAATATTCTAGCATTAGCTGGAAATTCTCCAGTTCCACTTGTCCTTGTTTGAGTAGAATTTGGATCATCAGATCCAAGTGGAATTTTACTTTCTCCTCCTGCAATCTAAATTGAAAAAGACTTCAAAGCAAGTGGTTGTAATACATTTCTATTTCAGATTTCACTTACTGCCTGGGAACATGAATCTCCACCGGGCTTAAACATGCTAGAGATGACCATGCATCTTTGACTTTCCCTTTGATGTGCTTTCTGGGAGGTCTCTGATTTCACTGACACAGAGTCACACTTGGGTGGCTCAAGAATTTAAGTCAGTCATGAAATTTTATTTTATGATTAAGACCTTAATTTTTATTCAAATAAGCATAAATAAAGTTGCTGCCAACTGACAAATCTCACGGTTCTCACCTTACTGATTTCTGAAAATGCAGCATCACTATTTAATCTGATGCTACTTATCAAATCTATTTCTGGGTAATTGATCCTGAATTTGGAAACATCAGGAGGTAATTACCCAGGTGACTATCCCTGTGGCCAAAAAGGGAAGCAAGATTTCAAAAGGCCATGTCAATCAGTCCTGAGGAACAACAAATACCCCTGGAGGAAAACAGATTAGCTGGTGGGAGTCCGGGTCAGGGCATCTCATTAATTTCCCACACAGCGTCTGTGACTTAAGAGTACTTTTGGGCGGAAACAGGTTCTTTATTTTTAAAGATGGAAAGGGTAGATTAAAAAAAAAAGGTTGTTTTTTTTTTTCCTAAAACTTGCTCATTTGTATTATGAGAAATGGAACATGTGAGAAATTGCACTGTGAACCAGGTTCTTCCATAACTGACTGCGCTATCTGAAGCCAAAACTAAAGCGCAGTGCTGGCATTGCTCTGCCTGTGTTAGCTGCCAGCCTGTCAGTAGCCACCCTTCCCCTCCCACAGTAACACAACCTAACTTAGCCAGTCAATGAGCATGAATGAAAGGTCCGTATTACAGAATGAGTTCTTGGAAGACCCTGTCAATGTCCTGTTGCACTTTCTCATCATCCTCTACTCTTTTCCGGAGGAAAGCCGCCATTTCGACCAGGCCAGCTGCTTTCTGTTTCACCTAAACAAAGTGAACCACAGGCAGCTCAGAACCCAGAGAGCTTCAAGTTTAGAAAACATGAATCTTTCAACTTTTCTGTTACAAAATCTTTAACAGGTGCATCTTTCTAAGAGATTACTACTACTTCAAGTCCCTGCTCTTATGTAAGACACCTAAATTTTACATGTTATATTCTGCAAATAATTTGAAGAATATCAAGTTAGCTTCTTAATGAAAATCAAGTATGCACACTACTAAAACTTTTTTTTGGTATCTCATTTTTAAATTAGATTTTAACACTTCTGATGAATTTAGGAAGATTAGAGATAGTTTAACAAAATCAGGCCAGAGCCTAATCCATGCAGTACTGAATTTAGAGTACTTGCGGGAAGTCAGACACAAGAGTTTCTTGGGTAAGCAACAAAAACAAGTGCTTTTCCAGATGCACTCTCCAATTTTTACTTTTTGCTGCATTTTGTTAATTCTAGGAAAATCAGAATAGTTCTTCTGAGCTAAAGATCATTCTAATCAAGGGGCTGGCACCATGACACACAGGCTAATCCTCCGCCTTCAAGCACCAGCATCCCATATGGACGGTGGTTTGTGTCCTGGCTGCTCCACTTCTTATCGAGGTCCCTGCTTAAGGCCTGGGAAAGCAGCAAAGTCCTTGGCTCCTGCATTCACATGGGAGACCTGGAGAAGGCGCCTGGCTTCAGATCAGCTTAGCTCCAGCTTTTGCTTGCATTTGGGGAGTAAACCAGTGGGTGCAAGATCTTTTTCTTTGTGTTTCTACTTCTCTCTGTAAATCTGCCTTTCAAAAAAAGAGATAATCCTAATCTGTGCAAATGAGATCATCTGTTGAAGTGCTGCCAAGAGAAATATGTGAAATATGTATGCCATTTTAAGTTTTGTAGTAACTATGTTATTAGAAATTGATAAACTCAATTTTACTAAAGATCTAAAATCTTATTTCAATTTATAATTTATATCGCTGCTACTGGGATAGTAATATTAAATAGACACATATCAACTCTAATTCTTTTGTGTATTTTCCAGTGATACCACATCTCAATTAGCGCTGCTACAGTTATTTCAAGTATAAAATAAGCACCATGAGCTAGAAGCCATATTTTGACCACATGGGTCTACGCAAACATGCTTATATTTAGTTCTCAGTAGCACCAAAGTCAATATTTTACTTCATTATTTTATTATCAATTACTGTCTTACAACGGAAACCTAAATAAGGAGCTTCTCAAGATGTATTGACTAATGTATTCAACAATAATACACTAAAAATGAATTAAATTTAATTCAAATTTCATTATATACCTTCTGTTCGTTTTCTACTTTTGCTCGTCTTGTTACACAGAAGTGATCCCAGACCAGAGGGTCCAAGCCTTCTGGCATGTTACTGATATTGTCCAGCTCATCCATGGCTTTCATTAGCTGGGCATGATGTTCCATGTTCGATTTGGCAGATCCTGGTCGTTCTCCAAAAGAGACAATACTGGTTGTATCCGAATGTGGTTTCTGTTTGTGAATCCTGGTATTACCAAGAATAGCCCATCAACACTTCCCATTCACACACACGCGTGCACACACACACACACACAAATCCCTGTTAGATAACAAGAATGTTAGCATGGGCATGACACATTGTAGGTACTTCTCCTTTGGCCCTTGAGGGTTGGTGAATGGATTCTCCCCCAGAGAAAGGCTCATGCTTTGCACTTTTTCTAGGTTCCTCAAACATGATCTTGGCCGGGACTACAGACATTCCTGTTGTCAGCACTGGCAACTTTACTTGCATTAGAGAATATCTTCCTTTTGTGAAACAAATGCCAGGGAGAAGGGAGTTTCCCACGGTCTGTCTCACACCTCCTCTGCTTTGTATCCTATTGGCACGTGGGCAGCACTAACATGTTGAAGATGCATATGAAGCTGGGGCATTGCCTTTTTTCATGCATTAATAGATTAGTTTTGTTTCCCTGGGTGATGGCTGGCTAGGGACGAACGGTGCAAAGATCCTGGGCTGGCACTAATTACCAAGATGCTTCACATACATTGCAAGGTTGATACAGTTAGTCCCATTCTCCAGAGGAACAGAACAGAGTCTCGGACAAGATACAGTACCAGTCTATGAGTCAATAGATGGTGTAGTGAAGATTTATGGCAAATTCTATTGGACAATAAAGCTGCCTTGTTTCCTCAATTTCTCTCAATATTTAGGAGCTCACTTCCTTTCTTCGTAGGCAAAGATATGTGCTTGGGTATATTATAACTCACTCCTCTTCAAACAGGGAAGTCCAAGATAAGGCATGCTTTGGATTAAATTCCCAAAGTTGCAGGTAACTTTTACTGGTGAGTGAAAGAGTTTGTATCTCAGATACAAATCAACCTATATCTGTGTGATACATGTTGTGATTTCTAACTTACATGGACTCAAAAATTATGAAAATATGAATTTGTTGTTTGAAACCAGCAAAAATGTAATTTTTATGACACTAAGAAGAATATACTTTAGAATTATTTCAAGTAGTGGTTATTTTCAGCCATTTAAGCCAGAATTTTTCAAACTTTGTCTTGAGCACAATTGCATGAGACACTTGAGGAAATGGAGCCACCACCTGCTGCCCCTCCAGGTACATGTCAGAAGGAAGCTGGAATTGGGAGGGAAATACTGGAAGTCTCTTGTACAGGATGCAGTTATGCACTCCATGCAGTATCTTAACTGCTATGCAAAACTCTAGACCCCTTAAATAGTGAAGTTAGAGCATTATACTTAATTTCCTACCTCAAGATACAAGCATAATCTCAAAAAATACTGAATTACGACCAAGATAAATATCTTCACCTAAAATATGAACATTATACTATTTTCATCTAATTGATGGGGAAAAAGTTGAAATCAAATAACCTTCTTCCTCATTCATTCCTCACACAGACATAAAATCAAAGGAAAAACAAACCTTGGACGGCGTTTAAAAAGCTTGTAGAGTATGTCCACTTGATGACTGGGAATTTCAGAAAACTCCTTTTTAAAGCTGCGATCCAGAACCTAAAGACAAACATGTCACTGCTGGGATTGCCACTTGGTTCAGAGGTCTCTTACACAAAACACTGACTGTAACCTTTGAAAACTCAAGGAAAATTCACTTCACCTATTCTACAGAAGAGTTGTAAGGGACCTCTCTCTGTATGAAGCTTTCTCAAAGATTCGTTTTGAATAGAAAGCACCTCACTGTATTAATGTTATTTCACATGAGGGAATCTTAAGAATCAGCCAGAAGTTTTCCAAAACATTGAGGGTATTCTAATGGGTACTTTTCCATTCCCTTTAATGGCAATCAATTCCATCCCTTCTTTTCTATACTATTATCTCCTTTTAGAAAATTGCTGGTGATAGTTTACTAAGTGGATTTTATGACTAAAAATGGGGTCTACAAGCTGAAGTTTCAAAGGCCTCAAATGCTAGATGATCTAACTTTTGTGTAAGAAAAAGCTTCGAACAAAAATTTATAAAAGTTCATTTTATCTCTGGATTTTCAGTATTAGATTGGGACACAGAATGAGGTTTACTCAAGAACTAAGAATTACAGGGAAAAAAAATCTGTGAGGAAATTAAAACTTATATCCTCTTGAATCTTCCCTAACCATTCTACTGAATGGTTGAGTGTGTGAGATAGCGACTCTTACTTTGTCTTCCGCCAGTAAGTTGTCATAGTGCTCCTTGCACATTTCGAGTCCCTCTCGAGATTTCTGAATGGCTTCTGTGGTCTGGATCTGTAACAACAGGGATAGTTGACTCGAATTTGAAACATTTCACAATAAACCAAAGCAATGAGAATACTAAAAAGAACAAGGACTGTACTAATAGGTGATAAATATTTTAGTAAAATATTCATTACAGAAAACATTACAGAACAAAGTGAAACAATTAACTTGGAAAGAACAAACAGCCAACCAGCTGTCTCCAAGCCCAGCTTGTTTTGTGTATATGAATGTGTGTGTATGGAGCACATCATGCCTTGGTAGGGCAGCATGGATAAGGAAAATGAACAGGCTGTGGAGTCACGTGGACCAGTGTTCTGAAAGCCTGAACCTGCAGACAGCAAATGGACTACATGTCATCTTCCTTGGCATCAATCAGCAGGAAGCTGAACCATACCTTATAGCAAGCAGTCACAAACAGGACTTGTTCATTACCTGCCAGCTTCTGAAATTCTTGGCCCCTATTCCCAATTTAGGACTGAACAGAATATAGGTCATGCTGCTTCTAACTGATTTGCCTTCAACTTCCCCAAACTACATCCAACCAGGGAATGCCTGAATGTTCCCTCTCCGTCCCCTTCTTTGTTTCTAGAAAAATCTTCCCTCCCTCCACCGCCCCCACCCCCCAGCTTTCTTTCTTTTTTTTTTCCTTTGAGTCTCTAACAAACGTAAGTTATGGTGGCTGGTTCCTTGCTATACGAAGCAAGCTTTGGATGGTCGCTGTCTATTCTCCTTTGGGTGGTGCTATGGTTTGAATGTGTTTTCACACCTAAGGGCCCTGTGCTAGAAATGTGGTCTTCATTGTGCAGGTGTTGGAAGGTGGAACCTTTAAGAGCTGGACCTGAGTCCGGTGTGGTAGCCTAGCAGCTAAACTCCTTGCCTTGCAAGTACTAGAATCCCATATGGTGCCAGTTCTAATCCCAGCAGTCCTGCTTCCCATCCAGCTCCCTGCTTGTGACCTGGAAAGGCAGTTAAGGACGGCCCAAAGCTTTGGGACCCTGCACCTGCATGGAGTCCTAGAAGAGGCTCCTGGCTCCTGATTTCAGATTAGCTCAGCTTTGGCCGTTGCGGCTACTTGAGGAGTGAATCAGTGGACAGAAGATCTTCCTGTCTGTCTCTTCTCCTCTCTGTATATCTGACTTTCCAATAAAAACAATATAGATCTTTAAAAAGAGAGAGCTGGGACTGGGTGGGAGGTGCTTTGACCAGTTGGGGATAACACTATAGAGGGATTAAAGTATTTGTTTTAGCACTCTTGCTTCCTGACAGATGTGGTGCCTTGCTCCCACCAAGGCCATTGTCAGGAGGTAGTGGACCCAAAGAGGCACCCTTGCAAGAACCCGTACCATGCCATTTGGAATTTTAGCATCCAAAACATGAGTTGATAAGCCTCTTCTTCATTTTTTGTTTGCCATAAGTAGTTTGTTATAGCAATACAAAGCTGACTTCTACAGCTGGTTTTCATTTATTTCCACAGTTCCAGATCCTGCCCTGTTATGTACTAGTGGGTGACTTACACATATTCCCCAGCCTCTGTGAGATGGCCTCCTCACCTGTGAAAGAACTAGAGCATGTGGCAGTGCTGCTATGATAAGGACTGTACTTACACTGTGCTTTGCATACATTGTAATAGGTTCTTAGAAAAAAGTAAGTTTAAATGTGAGAATACTATAAAAAGTTCATGGAAGGCGGAAATTGAAGAAGTTTATTTTCATGCAAAACATTTTGAAATCCATGCAAACCCATGTCATTTACAAAACAGTAAGCCATATACTCATAAATGTCCTCTAATAATACTGATAAAAGCTGAATGTTTTGAAACTTATTATGTGATGAAAATCTTGCATTCACCTGTCTTTAATGAATTATATATTCATGCATGTATTTAGATAGTTTTTCAGAATATATAACTTTTCATTTTATGAGCTGATTCATTGCTTCCACATTTAGTAACACTTAGGGTGCAGTGCCAATATGTGCAGGAGAATCAGTCCCTAAAGAACAGCCTACAGCAGCTTAAGACATGGTATCCCTTGTCTGACGTCCCACAACTGACAGAAGTTAAAAGCTGGTACATTCAATGGTTATACTCTATGACCTCATTTTACAAACTACACATGTATGAGAGTGACATGGCCATTTTGACTCAATGATTGCAGATGAAGAATCATACAACTTTACTAAGATATGATAGTGAATTTTTTCACCTGGCTCTAAAGCAAAGCCCCAGACAGGGGCTAAGCACACTGGAAGGAAGAGCTCCTGTTTAACAAGGAGTTTGTTGGCACTTATGCTCAGGTAGGGGACACTAGACGTGTAACAGCAAACTACAGTAATGCCATCTTGTGTCTCCACTTCTTCATTTCCCTTTCTCACTCAAAAGGATGCTGGCTACCTGTCCACCTAAGTGCTCTCCAGCCACAAAATTATCATAAGCCTTGATGGTAGACAAAAACCTCGGCAAGCTGAGAATTAACTCTTAAAGCACAGTGACCCTGCCCCAGATATAAAAGCATGCCTCTCTTGCTGCCATAGCTATTCCTGGACCATCTGCTGCTCCCATATGGATCCTGTATGAAGGCTGTCCTGGGTCCAGTGCTATGGTGCTGGGGGTAAAATCACTTCCTGTGGCACTGGTATTCCATTGCTGCTCCCAGCTGCTCCACTTCTGATCCAGCTCCCTGCTAATGTGCCTGGGAAAGTAGCAGACCAAGTACCTAGGCCCCTGCTGCTCATGTGGGAGACCTGGACAAAACTCCTGGCTTCTGGTTTCACACTGGCCTACTCTGGTCTTTGCATCCACATGGAGAGTGAACCAGCAAATCAAAGATCTCACTTTCCCTCCCTCTTTCTGTCTCTCTGTAGCTCTGCCTTCTCAGTGAATGGATAAATAAATCTTTAAGTTTTTAAAAAGAAAGTTGTCTTATTTTAGTCAACTCCTTCTTTCTTATTTGGAGCCCCCTCCTCCCTTTTTAGTCTCAGGATGCCGGCCAGTTCTGAGGACAACAGAACTGTTCTGTCCATGCTCAGATTCTCCACTTACTTTCTCTTCCTGTTTCCTTGTGAGATAGTTGTTCAGAAATAGCTCTCTGTAGTTTAATTCTTCATCCAACAGTAGAGAAAAAACAAGATTATTTATTTTCAATTCTTCCTGGGAGATATTTTAAAAAGATACAAAGGTGGTATGAGAAGGATATTTGGTTAGCAGTCACAGATGCAGCATTTATTAAACAAGTTTGTGGCACACAAGCAGAAAAATTAAAAAGAAACAAAGGTGATTGTGGGCAGATTCTTACAGTAACTGTTCAGCTATTTTATCTGTTTCATTGTTTCACTTAAGGGTTAAATACATAAAGATATGTAACATGAATACATAGTTTAATGAATCATTACAATGGCAAACTTTCTTATTATCACCATGCAATTCAAGCAGTTTGCTATCACAGAAATTTCATCTAGGCATCTCCATCAAAATCTCAACCCTAATATTAACCATTATCCTGACTTTTATAGTAATCATGTCCTTGTGTTTCTTCGTAGATTTGTTACCAACGTGTGTATAACTAGGTACCGCCATGTGACTAATTTATTAAGAAAATGCTGTCACGCCTCCTCTATCTCTTTCATTTTCATGTTCCCTCTCATTCCTTGCTTACCCCCATCATTTATTTGAGGTTATCAGCCGTCTCTGTGGTTCTGCCTAGTCTGAGCTTCAGTAACTGCACATGCATGGTGGAGCTGATGGGTTCCTTCAGCCTTTAGGTTCCCTGAAAACTAGCAGCCAGGTCCCAGATGATACTGTGTTCTTGGAGCAGGAGGTCCCTGCTTGTCTGGCTGTCTTTTATTCTGTGATATTAACAGCTGAATATGCACAATAGCCAGGCCCATTATTCCACTGAGAACTGCAAAATAGTGATAAATATGTTTCTATTTTCCCTCTCCACCCATTAAGTGAAATACTTTCATAAAAAGAGGGTTTTTAAAATATACTCTTGGTTACCAAGTGGCTCAGTTTATATAGGAAAGAAAGTATGAATACTTAATGCTTTCCCTTTATTAGTTTTTAAATGATGAATTAGTTGACATCCTCTGAAGGTGATCGGTTAAAATTTTCTTTTCAAAATATCACATATTAATTAATTTAAACAAATTTGATGGGTTTTAATTAATTACAATGATTAAAATCTTTGAATATTAAATTATCTCATTTAGGGGAGATATTGGAGGCTAGCTCTTGAGTCCTTGTGATCTAGTAGTCTGATAGTTTCCTCATTATCCTGTGTGACAGATATTCTAAGCTTATATTAAACAGTTTGGGGGATATAAAATTCACTTGCCATACAATTTGTGATTTAAAGAATTTATAGTATGTATTTCAATATTTTTCATATAGTCGCAGGACTGCATAACCGTCACCTCAGCTCTGGAATGTTTCATCACTCTGGACAGTGCAGCCATTTCCTGCTTCCCTTCGCAGGTCCCAGAGGCCTTCTCCCTTTCCTCGAACACTCACCTACTTTCTGTTTCTCTTGGTGTGCCCATTCTAGACATCTCATAGGATATGTGGCTTCAAGTATCCAGCTTATTTAACTGAGTCTATTTTCAAGGTCCACCATGAGTTAGCATGAGTCAGTCCTTCATTTTTCTTAATGCTGAGTAGCACTGTTTCATGGCTAAAATGTATTTTGTTCACCTGTGCAAACCTGCTGCATCCCTGGATTGTTTCTACTTTTGGGCTAATAACTAATTCTGGATTACCCAGTGCCCAGCTTCTCTCTCACTTTCACTATATCCAGGCATCACACTCTCTGCCTGACTATAATTAGATTTTGTCAGTTGCTACAACTCCAAGAAGCAACCCTTTGCCGTAGCTATATGCTGCAATGGATTCTGTACCAATGGCCTCTTCCCTGGTCTCACTGGCTGTAGAAATTGCTATTATTATTGACTTCTCATTGTTTTATCATTCTTTGGAGTTTTTCCATGACCCTGCTCATACTCCTCAGAAAGTCCTTCATTAATCTCCATTAAACGTCACCCTTTAAGTTTAGTGTTCCTGAGGATATAACTTTTGTTCTAGAGAGTTCTTTCCTATGTATCCATCATTCTGTCACTTTTTTGCTTGGCCCTCTACTTTGGTGCGTCACTGTGAGAATGAGTGCATGCAAAACTTGAAGACCTTATATTTTCCAAAACACCATTATTTTCCTCTTAAACTCAATTAATTTGGTGTGTAGAATTCAATGTTAGAATTTAGATTCAATTTTATTTACCTCACATTTCATTTAATTTACTACTGATGAATAAAATTAAGTCAGACTTTTCATTTGATCTTTTAGGCATAGGGTTTATTAATCATTAAACATATATGATGTGGTCTTAAAAAATGTCATGGAAAATGTGTATTATGAACAAATATATGTGAATTTTAAAGTGTTTTTGCACCAAAATAAACTTATCTTTTAATTCCACTTTCCCACAAACTTTTTGAAGTATCTTTATACCATGAATAAAGCCCTTAAGACAAACTTGGTCCCTTCACTTACAAAGTTTTTAATCTTGGAAACACTAAAAAGTAATTCCACATACATTAAAACATTAAAATTCATTAAGTTCATTAAAACATTTAAAAATTAAAACATTAAAATTCAGCTGCCACACTTGGTAGAGAGGAAAATAGTAGCATGTAATAGGAAGACATGAGTTCTGCTGAGGAACTGACTTAAGCTGGGATTTGAAGAGGAGGCAAAAAAGTTGGTAGAGGGTATTGCTGGCAGAGTCATGATGAAATAAGGTAGTGGGTACTGGTTAGTAGTTGAGACCTGTTTTCAAGGCAGCAGAAGAGGAAGTATGGAAAGAGGAGAGGTAAGAGGCATGAGATGAGGCTGGAGAGGCAAAAAGAGCTCAGGCCATACAAGGCCTTGATATCTGGTACAAGCATGGGTCTTTAACAGTCACATGCATCTGGCTTTATTTACCTGATTGACGACCATCTCTGCTTTGACTCTTCTTTCAAACAGTTTTTTCAAATGATCATCAAAGCTCTGTGTGCTTTCTTGAATAGAGTTTTGAAGTTTCTTCAATTCTGCTTCTAATGACTGCAAGGAAGGCAGTAGTAAGGTCAGCTGAAGGACTGTGACCTGCTCCTAGGCAAAGTAGGGCAGACAGAGGGCAGACCTGTGCCCATCTTTGACCAGGCATACTCAACTTGGATCTGTTTAATATAGTGTGTGTCTGAGACTGTTGCTTTAAAAAAACAATATTTTGGAAAAAGTCTAAAAATCACTAATCATGGCTATGATGCAGGCAAAAGTATGCCGAGTGTGTCAATCTTTCTAGCAAATTCTGGCTATTTAGCACAGCAATTTCCAGGTACACAACTTGGCCCTAAAAATCTTGCTTTTCTTTTCTAGCTCTGAATACATTTTTACAGATTTTTTAAGGAAAAAAGTGAACCTCTTTGAATATACATTTTTCCTCTTGCTGCCTATATATTTTGTTTCGCCAAAAACCTTCCCCTTAGAGATCTTCCTGTATGACTTTATTTTTAATTCCATCATGCCAGAGAGCTAGGGAGGAGTTTTTCTTTGTAACGGAAGGAGAAAAACACAGAACTGCTAAGAATGTGCTGCATTGCTAGTGTCGTTCTTTTCACAAACTCTTTCACTGACACTGAGATCAAGTAAGAGTATTTAGATACACATAATATAAAGCCACACTCAAATGCATTATAACAGGTGTTCATTAAATATACGAAGTACAAATGAAGACCCAGATGAACTGTAACAATGTGGGAGATGTTGAAACCAATTAGACCTTTTAAAATACCATTGTGATTAATCCTTTTTGTTTTATATTGTTTTCTATAGGTGAATTTCCACCAACTTCTCAAAATTTTCTTGAGAGCTTAAGTAGAAGCTCTGTTCTTAAGCTATTAAAAGTATTGAGAAAATAAAGCACTTTAAAAAGAATAATAAAACAAAATCCTAGCCAGGATATATTAATGGCTTAATTTTCTGACCTTTCTGTACTTATCTCTTTCTTCATTTAACTCTCTGACTTTTTTCTCATAGTCTTTGAATTGTTTCCTTTCCTCTTCAGTCCACACAGCATCAGGCTTTGCCATGAAAGCAGGCTGAGGGATTGCCTGCAGACACAAAGGAAAGCACATACTCCAGTTCCAGTGTAGCTGTACAGTAACACCTTGTTTACTGTTGGTTTAAACAAACAAACAAACAAACAAACCCTTACCCTCCACACTGCAAGGGCAATGACCTGATACTTTAACCAACACTATTGTAACTATTTTCCTGTGACGTAGGTGAGGGTGGAATCCTGGGATACACTCAGACTCAGTGACAGTGGTGGGATCCAAGCTGGAACTGCACCTGAGCTCCAGGATCATCTGTGCTAGGTGTCAAAGACCATATCCCCTAGAGCACCTGGAGAACTATAGATAAAGCGGGCTTACAGCCTTCTGTTGGCACCAAGGCCACTCTGGCTGTTTGCATTTTTGTTCATTTGTTGGCTTCTTGTTAGAATGATATGCAGGCCTGTGGTCTCAAATTTTTACCCATTTGCCTAATGTGTTTGTGAAGCACAAAGAAGTACTTCCTAAAGCTCAGATTCAGACAGGACAAAAATGGGAACAATTAGGTAGTTCTTTCAACCCCTTTCTGCTTCCCACAATGATGGTCAGAAACCTCACCATTTTCAAAATATCTTCCTTCTTGACTTCCAGAACACCTCCCATCATGTCCATCAGGGCTCGGTGTCTTATGTCTGCACTCTACGAAAGAGTTAAAGAGCAAGGATCAGAGCAGACAGTTGAGACAGCCCTGATAGCAGGGCCCCGAGGCCTCCCACCCAGTGTCAGGAGGACCAGGACTAGGTCGGGGGAAGGGCAAACTGAGATGAGAGGGACCTCTGACCGGGCCAGATGCCTTGATGTGTCCTGGAGTGGAACATAAGTATCCCTGAAGGAAAGGGGATGCTACACAGTGTTTGAGCAAAACTACATACCCGTATCTGAAACCGTCGTTCCATTTCTTGGGTCGCAGTGACTTCTGCTTTGGCTTTTTGCCATGGTTTAACATGTCTGTGAGCTTTAATCTGAAACAGAAGATGTCATGTCCTGTAGACATTCTCCTAAAATTCAAACCAAACCTTTCTTCCACACACTGGAGGAATTAGGGGGAAGTTCCTATTTTGGAATGATGATGAGGTCTAAACTGAGAGGAATGGAAAAACAGAGCTTTACTTCTCTATCAGCTCTCAAAGCTTGTGTGTCACCAAAGAGATTAGAACAGGGATCTGATTGAGACTGGCCAGGACAGCAGGGTTCAGAGAAGTGTCACCTACATCAAATCAGGAATGGGGGTTCTAAAAGGAAAAGAATGTGGGGTGTTTGAGAAACTGTGAGGAGGAAAGTGGCCAGAAGAAACAGCAGGGAGCAAAGTTAGAAAATGAGGAGTTGGCAAGCAGGAGAGGCTTGTGGGATTTTTAAAATTCAATTTTATTTACTTGGGAGGGAGAGAGAGAGAAATATACAGTGATCTCTCATCCTCTGGCTCACAGCATTTGGGGCAAAAGACAACAGTGATAGATTTAGAACTAGTAGCACATATTTTTACAGTCCTTGTTAGATGCCAAGCATCCTTCTTCTAAAGCATCCTAGATAAAGTAGAATACATTTATCAAAACAAGACATACAATGTAGGTGCTAATATTACCTATACTTCTCCAATGAGGAGAGTGAGGCACAGAGAAGTTAACTAGGTTAATTGTAATTGCAAACTAATAAGTAATAGAATTGAGGGGTTGGCACCTTGGTTCAGCACGTTAATCCTTTACCTTCAAGTGCCGGTATGGCATATGGCTGCCAGTTTGTGTTTTGGCTGCTCCACTTAAGATCCAGCTCCCTGATTATGGTCTGAAAAGTCTTTGGCACCCTGCACCCATGAGGGATACCTGGAGCAATCTCCTGGCTTCAAAATGCCTCAGCTCTGGCCATTGTGGCCATTTGGGAATTGAACCAGTGATAAAAAACCTCTATCTCTCCTTCTCTATAAATCTGCCTTTCCAATAAAAATAATTCAATCTTAAAAAAAAAAGAAATGTCACTTGTTATGCTTGCATCCCAAACTGGAGTGGCTGGGTTTGAATCTCAGCTCCACTCCTGAGTCCAGTTTGTTGCTCATGCACACCCTGGCAGGTGGCAGGTGATGACTAAAGAACTTGGGTAACTGCCATGCAATGTAGGAGACCTGGATTGAGTTCCAGGATCCTGGCTTCAGTCTGGCTCAGGTCTGCCTATTGGAGGCACATGAAGAGTAAACCAGCAAATGGAAAATCTCATTGTCTCTGCTTTTCAAACAAATGTTTTTTAAAATTAAAAATTAAATGAAGTATTCATATTTATTGGCATTCTTAAACATTTATTTGCAACTGCCTATATGCTGATGGCTTTGAAGAACTGCCTGAATGTCCTACTCAGTTACTGGAACTCCATTTCCACAGTGTGAGCCCAAGACCCCAGTTGAGCCCAGAAACCCCTCCCTAGGCAAGCTTAGAACTGGGGTTAAGCTGTTCTCTTGAGTGGAGTAGAAACCAAACAAATTGCTGGAGGAGGGCCAGCATTGAAGAATGGGGGTAAAAGCCGCTGCCTACAATGCCAGCAACCTTCATGGGCATTGTATTGTGTCCCACCTGCTCCACCTCTCCAGCTCCATGATAATGGCCTTGGAAAAGTAACAGAGGACGGCTCAAGTGCTTGAGTCCCTGTCACTTATGTGGGAGACCTGGAAGAAGCCCCTGGCTTTAGCCTGGCTTAGCCCTGGTGGTTGCAGCTTTCTGGGCAGGAAGTACAGTATGGAAAAACTCTCTTTCTGTCTCTTCCTCTCCCTTTCTGTAACTCTAACTTTAAAATAAATAAGTAATTACTTAAAAAAAAAAAAGCAGAAATTTCCAGAAAAAGCTAAGACAAAGGAAGGTGAGCTAAGATGCTTAAAAAGAGGCATTCCTGACTTCCTTTGAGGCTCCAATTTTTGGCCTTCCTAGGTGTGGTACCCCAAATCTCCCTGGATTTCATGGGGTTAATAAAAGAAATGCCCATTAATGCTATGTTGTCTGCTTTCATTCCCTGTAACTGACATTGTTATCTAATACAGTTGCTTTCAGGAATGCAAATAAGAAGATGAATAAGCAGGAAGTGGGGGAAGTCTGAGGCAGGAGGGAGAAGAGGACGTAATTAGCATACCTCATCAACCGACACCACCAGAGTTCTTTCTGGCTTCTCACAGTCGTCAAATTCTGGTTGCCAGACTGTTTCATCCAAGTCCAGATCTCTAATAATTTCTTTAATTCTAATATTTCTTTCTGTCACACGAGCGATTTCAAATTCTTTTTGTTTATATGCAGCATCGAACTCATGATTGAAAACAGTTTTTACCTTGTAGATGATATCCTGAAACATCAATATGTTACTGAAAACATATCATACAGCTTTACAGGCAATGATTCCAGAGTTGTACTTTCTCTTCAAGATCACTTCAAAAATGATCTCTTAAGAATATAAAACTAATCGTTTTGGTATTGTGTTTCTATGAATCATTTCTTGGTTCAATAAAGCGATATCCAACACTAGGCAGGATTAAGCAAAGGTGTAGCTACTATAGCTACTATATTATAACCTGCTTCCTGAAATGTAAATTGCAATTCAGTGGTGATGGGTACTTGCAGGCTCACTAGGTCGTTCTCTCTACTTTCATGCATATTCTTTTTCTTTTTAAAGATGCATTTATTTTTATTGGAAAGGCAGATCAGATTTACAAAGAAACACAGAGAAAAGATGCTCCATCCACTGGTTTACCGCCCCCCAAATGGCTGCAACAGCCAGAGCTGAGCCAATCCAAAGCCAGGAGCCAAGAGCTTCCTCCAGGTCTCCCATGAGGGTACAGGATCCCAGCGCTTTGAATCATCCTCCACTGCTTTTCCAGGACACAAGTAGGGAGCTGGATAAGAAGTGGAGCAGATGGGACACAAACTGCTGCCCATATGGTATCCTGGTGCATGCATGGGGAGGATTTAGCCACTAAGTCAATGTGCCAGGCCCTTTCATGCATATTTTCTAAAAAATAAGATATTTAGAAAGAAAAGCACAGGATTCAAGGTGGAAAATATCTTGTCTGGAAGTCTGGGAGAGATGTGGAACAGATGATCTACAGAATATATATGGAAGACTTTCCTCCTGAACTACCACATTATAGTGTTATTCCTCCATATATATTGTCGGGTAGGAAGGGAACCTAAGTTAGCCAGCTGGATTAGCTTACTAGAGATACAAGTTGAAAATGGTTTGTGGTGTTAGCCAATGTACATTTTTTTTTTTTGAGGACCTGGTATAGAACCCAATCTAAGTAGATGAAAGCAACTGTTGTATGCAAATCCTGTTTTATGGCGGTAAAGCTAGCTTCAGTATGTTTCTCTGTGTATTTTAAAGACATTTATTGATTGGTATTAGGTTTCGGTGTATGAGCATTTGAAAGATCCCTGATGAGGAACTGTAGAGAACCTCAGGGGAATAAAAAAAGTTTCACTTACTTTCAGTAATACAATTTGGTTGACTTTCTCTTCTCTGGAATGAAGTTCCAATTGGCTCGATAACATAGAAATATCTACCCCAAAATCAGTACTTAAACTTCCGAGCAGATAATTGGGCAAGTTGGTATCTTTTACTGGCTTATTTTCGTCTTCCTCTTCTTCATCATCTTCTTCATGATGCTTTTTAACCAATGCAGCTGCAGACTGGACCTCTACAATTTCCTTCTGTAACTACATACAGAAAAAGATGACATAAGTAAGAATTCTCTAAAGTGGCATTTTGTGGCAATTGTTTTGATAATAAACATTCCAAAAAATTAAATTGTCTTGCCAACAGATAAAAGTGATGGCTAGATCTCAAAACTGCTGAAGGAGTCAAAACATTGGAAACTGATAAACTGTAGGTAAATCAAAATAATAAAAATTATCCTATCTGATAAGGTATAATATGAGGATTTATATTTTTGTGTCAGGATGACATCATTTTAAAAATATTTTGAGTCTTTTTGGAACTTAACCATTTAATATTTTATCTTATCATATTTCACAAAAGAACTTGTAGACAGGGCTTAATAAGATCAAGAATTGTCTTCCTTTTGTTCGAGAAATAGTGTGTACAAAGTTCTGGTCAAAGCAAAACCATGTTAAAGGAGAGGGTTTTCTTTGTGTTTTGTTTGTTTGTTTTTTAAGTAAATTGGTAGGATTTGTTGGCCAAAAAAGCAGAGATCGATTTAGGAAAACAAAACTCAAGCAAGTGGATTCTGCTTTATCTGTGGTCAATTATCTTTCTTTAAAGGATTTACTAATTTTTTTGGAAGGTAGAGCAACAGAGGTGAGGAGGAGAGAGAAGTAAAGAGAAAAAACACAGAGGTATCTGAACCCATTGTGCCACAATGCGGGCCCACTTAATTGTTGTGTAAATCATAATCCCTAGTGAGAAAGCATGAAGATATTGTGTATGGATAAAGAGAATCTCTCAACAGGTCAAGAACAAAACTTCAATCTGATTTTAAAAAAGTATATCCTCATGTTTGAGGACTACTGTAGTGTAAGAGGTGACTCCCTGATTTATGTTATGGATCTAGGCTCCCCTACTCATTCTACATCTATTTTACAGATTAATAAAAAATAAAAATGTAAATACATACAATACGTAAACTTATCTTAAATTGTATCTCTACTCAGCTTTGTATGAAAAAGACCCTCACAGTAAAGCACATCACTTATATAAACACACACATATTTAAAATTATACTTTAAGACACTCTGCTTCAGTCTTCTTTTGCTGCAAAACTCGCTTCAATTCTTCCATTTCTTCAGGTGAACGTTCCTTCATTGGGAAGTTCTCAACTACACAAGGGATGTGGAAGCACTTGGGAAAGCAAAGCAAAATGAAATAAATCCATTTTAGTACAATGTGGCTATCTAGGGAGTATCCAAGGGGTGTTTTCTGTAAAATTAATTGATAGGTCATTATGTATAAGTAAGATAGATGATAGAAACTTTCCTTAACATACAGCCATACAAGGGCTGGCACTGTGGTATAGTAGGCTAAGTTTCTACCTCTACCACCAGCATCCCAAATGGGCACTGGCTCGAGTCCCAGATGCTCCTCTTCTGATCCAGCTCCTCTGCTCGTGGCCTGGGAAAGCAGTGGAGGATAGTCCTGGAAGAGGCTCAGCTCTGGCTGTTACAACCATTTGGGGAGTGAGAGACAGCAGGCAGAAGATCTCTGTATCACTCCTACTCTCTGTAACTCCACCTTTCAAATGAAATTTTAAAAACTTAGAAAAAAAAGATACAGCCATGTATGCCATTAATAGTGTTAAGTTTCCATAAAACACTGTGCTTTTGTGAAAGGTTTATTGCTAGAGCAGTGGTTCTCAGCTAGGAGCAATTTTTTAATTTAGAGATTTATATATTTTACTTGAAAGTCAGAATGAGAGAGAGAATGAGAGAGAAATCTTCTACCCACTGGTTCACTCCCCAAGTGCCTGCAATGGTTAACGCTGGGGGTTCAAAGTTGGGAGTCAGGTGGGTACAGGGGCCCAATCTTATAGGTCTCTCATGTGGGTGCAGGGACCCAATCCTCCACTGTTTCCCCAGGCAATTAACAGGGATCTGGATAGGAAGTGGAGCAGCCAGGACTCATACAGGTGCCCATATGGGATGCTGGTGCTGCAAATGAGGATTCGCTATTCACTGTGCCGGCCCCTAGGTCCACTTCCCTTGCCATCATCCCACTCCCTGAATCATTTGGCAATGTCTGGAGACACTTTTTGTTGTCACTATTAGGGATGCAACATAGTACTGTCTCAAGCAGAGACTCAGATGCTGCTAAATATCCCAGTACAAGGACAGTTGCACAACAAGGAATCATCCACCCCAACGGGTCACTCCAGAAACTCTGCTCCACAGTAATACACAATCAGACAACTGTGGAGTGACTATATGAGGAACTTCAAAAACTTCATGGAAAATGGGGATTCTAGAAAAGCTACGCTTGAGCCTCAATTCTTTGAGTAAAAATGCACTTATCTTTTATTTCCATCTTTCCATGAAATGCCCCATGCAGTGCCCCATTTTTCCATTACTTCACTAGCCAAACGGGAAGCTGTTAATAGTTATTATAGGCATCAAGCAAGATTTTTGGTTATCCTACACAAATAGGGAAGTTGTGTTGGGAGGAATCTCAGTGAAAAAAACAGCTCTATGGAAGATACGATGGTAGGTGGAGACACACATGTTAACAATTTTATTCCCACCTTCCAGTTCATGTGGAATGTGAGGGGGCCTTCTGGAGTAGACAGGAAGACGTGGACAGAGTGTGTGGCATGGAACAGGGAATAGGTGCTAAGAAAACACCTTGCCAGAGGTTGATTTGAAAGCAGGTGGGGAGTGGGAAGAATGAGCCAAGACAAAGTGACACACTGAGGTAGGATTCAGCAAGAGGAGGGCATGGCCTGCTTGCAATGCTTTGCTATACATTTTTTTAAATAAAAAAACATATCACAAGCTTTCCAATGGAAATTCCTTCCATGCAAGGAGTTGTACCTGGGGTTCTGTTACCTTAAGAGATCGACCTTTCACAACCATAGAATTCCAGCATTCTTCCTTGATAATTTCAGCCAGATAGCTCTTGGCCAGGTTATGCATCTCTACATCCTTTTTCATCTGGAGAGACACAGGTGAAGGGGACAGAGAAACAGAAACAAGAAGATATCACCTCTTAGAAAAAATATCATCTCCACCAAAAGTTCATGAACCTGTCACATTGAGTGGGAGTGTTTTCTGACTTTTCTCCAACATGAGATACAGTCCTGCTTTTGGGAATGCCCCCTGAAGTTTATGCCTTCCTTGAGGACTGGGGTGTTGATATCAGCTTTGGAAGGCAGCCAGTCATGAACAAGGTGGACTATGAAGGAAGTGGCACGGCTGCTGGGAGCCGGAAGCCGATTCGCACAGCTTCAGCGGACTGCAACAGCAGGAAAGCACAACCAAATGTCCAGTTGTATTAGAGAAGTTTAGAGTGTGTATTTCTATGTGAGACTGCCAGATATCTGAATGTCAGCTAAATCTTTTCAACACACACCTGAACTGCCAGTGTGTGATCTCTGTTTGGGGATCTTTCCTGCGCTTAATTCTTCTGTTGATTGTTTCTACAATAAAAAAGAATGCTCTGCTGCCCTCAGGGATCAGATCAATTCTGTTTCTCCACTCAAAAGCATATGAATTACTTCAATTGGTTCTATTTGCTTAAGGAAACCCATGACTTAATATTAAACGAATCCATCCTGTTTTCATAGGTGTTACCAAAAGAACTGCCAGGAACGTGAGCCCTGACAAGCCCTAGGCTTTAGGGCCCTCTTCAGGATTGTCCTTCCATTTCGCTTGGTTGGCAGAATGATTAGCAAACTAGTTAACACTTGTTTATTTTACAGTATTAAAATTACTTAATCTAATTATTTAATTTCTTATTAATTTAAATTTGTCTATTATTTCCATTAAATTTTATATTCATTTTATTCATTATCTGATCAAATGACTCAACTTACATTTTGTTTCTTTCTGATTGTGAACTGGAAGTTACTGCAGCTATTTTGGCACACCAGTTGTCAGCAGCTGCCTGATTCCTACCCACTTGGTCCTTCTCTCCGTACTGCTAAAGTCATTTGATCAGCCCTTCCCCACCTGACACCGTGTCCAGGTCGTCCTTTCTGGGCTCTGGGCCTTTTCCTGTTGGTGAGATCTGGGGCTTACTAGTATCCTGCTCTCCTTAAGAGTATGATCCCTGATTAGCAGATGCCAAAATCTACCCAGGGACTGATCTGCTGAAAGGCAATTGGGCTCACAGAGCCATCTGTTAATACTGTTCTGTGCCACTGACATGCTCAATACAGAGCTGACATCTCTTCCATGGCAGCAATATGAGGGAAAAAATGTGCAAAGAGCCTGCCTCTGTACCAGAGCCTGCCTCGGAATCATGGAATTCTTGAGGATGTGCAGAAAGTTGCCTGTGTGACAAAAGGTGAAAGTATTTAGGGAGAGAGGTACAGGCTGGAGACTGGGTGAGCAGGGTGCCAGCTACAGGCCGATACAGCAGGTTCGTGGTGGTCAGGTGGACCTTGGAGAGAAAAGCAGCCACAGGTGAACAGGGAGGCAGAGCCTAACCCCAAGTCATTGTTGAGTGGCTAGGAAGAGTGAGCTGGGAAAACCTTGGGCAGAAGAGAAGGGAGCAGTTCAAGCCCAAGCCAAACCAGGGTCGAGGAGAAAGCTACAGCCTAGGATAGGCAAACAGGAAGATCTTCCTGGCTTCGATCTTAGCCAGACGATTCTAGCGCTTTATGCTTAAGTTTCCTCAACTGGGGAAAAATAATACTTTGCTTTTCTGGATTGTTGTGATGAACAGAACAAACACCGTTCAAACAGCCCCTACACATCACGTGTATGTGAGAACAAGAAATTAGGATCATTTCCTGGAGCTTCCTGTTAACAAATTTTATAATAAAAGACCATTTTTTTTTTTTACCATGTTTGACAAGTTCTTCAGGAGTTGTCTTGCTCTGCACCTGCCTTCCTGCTGAGACTCGGCTCTCCACTGTCCAACCTTTTCCTGCCTCTGTCCCTGGAAGACTCGGAGTGTCTCTACTGTGAATCCTTTGCTTTGACTGCTCCCTCTGCCTCTCTTCCCCTGGATCTTTACATAGTCAGTGCCTTCACTTTTAGTCCCAGCTGAAATGCTGCACCTCTAAAGTGGCCTTTGACACCACAGAAATGCATCTCCCTCATCTCCCAATGGGCCTCCCTGTACACAGGTGCCACATACATGGGTTCAAACAAATAAGAGTTTAAAGCTAACTGAACAATATTGTGTCTATACTGAATATGTACAGGCTTCTTCTTCTTGTCATTCCTTTCTTCTTATTCTTTTAAAAAAGATGTGTTTGTTTACTATTGGAAAGTCAGATTTACAGAGAGAAGGAGAGACTGAGAGAAGGATCTTCCATCAGCTTGTTCACTCCCCAAGCGGCTGCAACGACTGGATCTGAGCCAATCTGAAGCCAGGAGCCAGGAACTTCCTCTAGGTCTCCCACACGGGTGCAGGGTCCCAATGCATTGGGCCATCCTCTACTGCTTTCTCAGGCCACAAGCAGGGAACTGGATGGAAAGTGGATGAGCCAGGACATGAACCGGAGCTGATATGGGATCCTGGTGTATGCAAAGTGAAGTTTTAGCCACTAGGCTACTGCGCCAGGCTCTCTTGCCATTATTTTCGAATCCATAAATTCTGGCATTTACATTATAATAGAGATTATAGGTAATTTAAAAGATGATTTAAAGCATTTAGGGACATGGCTTGCCTAGATGCTCTTCTGCCATCTTAATCCAAATTCAAGGATAGCCTGACTCATTACATTCACATGCACCTAAGTTTGCTCTACTCACTTTATTCTGGAAGTTTTTGTTATATTCACATTGTTTGAGAAAAACTGCTGTCCTATTTTTTTTCTTTACTTCTTTCACAGTAATTTTATGGTTGAATTGGATTTCTCTGTACCTTTGCCACTTCTTCCTCATTTTCATCATGAAGCCTTTCCAATTCCTCAAGATCCAGGCCAAATTCATATTGGTCTAATTTTGCAATATCATCTACTTGTTCATTTTCTTCCATCATATCTTGAATCTGAATCAACACAGAAAAGGATGGGGAAGTATTAAATTTTAAAAAGGAGGTTTCCTTAGTCTCTTCAGAGGAAAATCAATGAAAACAGACATTTTGTTTACCTAAATGTACTACTGTGCAAAGAAATTAGGTTATGGGCTTATTGTAACTATTGAAACTTTAAAGGTTTAACCATGAAAAACTCATTTGTAATAGAAATAATAAAAATATATAAGTTCAGCCCTTCATTAAATAATGTTTAAAAATTGTTACTTTAGATTACTAATGCTATCATAGTTAAAAAGTTTAAAATTCTTTATAATTTACACAATTCCAGACCTCAAGACATACTACAGAGCAGTGGTTATCAAAACAGTCTGGTACTGGTACAGAAACAGAGAAGAAGATCAGTAGAACAGAATAGAAACACCAGAAGGGAATCCACACATGTATAGTCAACTAATCTTTGACAAGAAAACTGAAAACAATCCAGGTAAAAAACCTGGTCTATTCAACAAATGCTGTTGGGACAACTGGATAGCAGCTTGCAGAATAAAGAAGCAAGACCCGCACCTGTCGCATTATACAAAAATCAGCTCTAACTGGCTCAAGGACCTAAATCTACACCCAGAAACCACCAAACTATTAAAGGAAAACATAGGAAACACACTCCAAGATATAGGAACAGGGAAAGACTTCTTAGAAAAGACGTCTAAAGCAAAGGCAATCAAATCTGAAATGAACAAATGGGGACTACATCAAACTAAAAAGCTTCTGTACAGCAAAGGAAACAATTAACAAAGTGAAGAAGAAACCAACAGAATGGGAGAAAATTTTTGCATACTACACAAGTGATAGGGGACTAATATCCAGGATCTACAAAGAACTTCAGAAACCCAGGGACAGTAAAAAAACCAACCCTGTAGCAAAGTGGGCAAAAGAAATGAACAGACATTTCTCAAAAGAACAGGTTTAAATGGCTAACAGACATATGAAAAGATGCTCAGGCTCCCTAGCCATCAGAGAGATACAAATGAAAACCACCTTGAGGTACCACCTAACTCCAGTGAGACGGCCTACATTCAGAACTCGAAAAACAACACCTGCTGGCGTAGATGTGGGGAGAAAGGCACCCTCCTTCACTGCTGGTGGGAGTGTAGGCTAGTACAACCACTGTGGAAATCAGTATGGAGAGTGCTTGGAGAATTGTAAATAAACCTGTCATATGAGCCAGCTTTCCCACTCCCAGGAATATACCCAAAAGGAGTGAAATCTGCATGTGAGAATATACTCAAAAGGAGTGAAATCCGCATGTAAAATCTGCATTTACAGCAGCACAATCTACAATAGCAAAGACATGGAAACAAACCAGATATGCATCCAAGGAAGAGTGGTTAAAGAAACTGTGGTACATCTACTCCATGGAATATTATTCAGCTATTAAGAAGAATGAAATTATTCTATTTACAACCAGGTGGTCTCAGTGAAATGAGTCAATCACAAAAGAACAAATACCATATGTTCTCTCTCATATAAGGAAGCCAACATGGAAAGTGTAACTCCAACAGTCCAGTCTATACTGTTTTTTTGATTGTCTGTTTGCTTTTTTGGCTGTATCCCATGTGTTTTGATGTTTTTATTTCAGTTTGGTTGCTTTCAAATAATCTCTTTTCTCTAGCACAATTCATCACGTGCTCATGAAGTATATGATGGCATCATTTTTCCCAAGAGACTTCTGTGTTTCCTTTTTGTCATGCATGTGTTGGTTACTCAGTGGTGTGTTATTATTTCAGGGTGATATAATTTGTTGTTGATGGTGTTGTTGATGTGGCTGTTATGAAATGATGTCAATCCGAAAAACAGTAATATTATTGCAACCCCAAACTGCCTGTATCTCGTGCAATAAGATATTGTGAAGTAACCAATGAACCAACAATCGATATGAGTCAGATTGCTTATGATCTACATCAAAGAATTGTAAAACCTAATATACTTGTAAGGCCCTATGCTACTCAGAAATGGGGAATGAGAGCAGAGAAATCTTACATCACCCTAGAAGGTGTGAGGAAGACGGGAAGTATAACCTATCAGGATCATAACTGGTAACTCATAGACAACAGACTCGAATCAGCATCAGACAATAGCAAAACCACAAAGGCATATGGGGGGAATCAGGAGCAATCCTAACAACCTCTTAACAGGAGGTCATATGCACAGAGCAGGGGGGGAACCCCAGAGTGGAGCAGGTGGACAGGAGGAGGCTTGTATCCCAACCCTGAAGACACCCAGATCCTCACCAAGGACTATCAGTGCGAGCACCGAGGACTACATCACAACTGCCAAGGAGACCACAGGGAATTGGAGTGCCTTCGGAGGCCGAGAACTCTGAGGTCACCCACCCCCATTTGGATCTACCACATGGGATGGAAGAAGTCCAAATCCTGCCTTGCAGGATCCAAGGTCATTGGAATGACAACCAGGAGCACTGAGCGGTCCTCAGAAACAGAAGAACAATAAATTTCCTTGGGGACTAGGGAGAGGAGCTTTCTCTGGTCCTTGCCTGGTTCCAACTTTGGGTCCCCACCCTCTCTCGTAATGACCATCAGGATCGCTCCAGAAACCCCTCGAAACAAATAAACAAATAAACAAACAAATAAACAAAAAACCCTAGAATAGATAGACAGAGAACAGCAAGGAAAGCTTAGAAACAGACAGGAAACGGTCAGTGGGGATGCACTTATAACTCACTGGGTGGGACATAAAGATTAGTTACTCCTCACTGGGGTACTGAAGATTTCTCTGTACACCCATCCTAAAACTGTTCACCTAAACTGTTGACATATGTCTTGTTAGAGTTAATAGAGTTAGACTACCCGAAAAACAGCCAGGTTCAGCAAGTACTACCCGCCTGAGAGGCCCAGAAGAAGCTCCTGGCTCTTGGGTCCAGACTTACCCAGCTCTGTAAAAGTCATCTGGGAAGTGAGCCAACAAATGAAAGATTTCTCTCTCTCTCACTCATTCTGTCTTCCAAATAAATAAGTTTTAAAAAAAGAAAATCCAAAATAAAATGACAGCCTACGTAGATAAATAATCAAAACAAATGTGTCTAAACTCACTTATTAAAATATCTTAGGATTTATAAAAACCAATCCAAATGTATATTCTTTCTAGGACAGAAGAAAGTTGAAAATAATGGGATAAAAGTTGTATAGGCATGTGTTAATAAAAAGAAATACAGCAAAAATTAACGTTGCCTTAAGAACAAAGTACTGGGTTAAGGACATTTTGTGTAGAAGAAAATGAAGTTCAAAAAGCTTATGTTAGCATCACAACACTTACAGTCTTAGCAAGTGCTCTGATTCTTGTTTTTATCTCTTTTCTTTTCTGGGAAAACAACTTAACCTCTTTTTTGATGGCCTGAAATAGAAAAAAGTATATTATTTAGAAGAAATGATAGAGAGATGGATGATTAATACACAAATGAACACATATACACCATTTCTCTAGAAAAGAATAATATAAAAGTTTTACATAAAGCACTACTACTGCTTTTACACTTCACTTAAACCTTACTGTTACTATGGAAATGACCACTGAGGCAACTTGAAACTGTTGCCATTTATAAAGCCAAGGCTTTATAAATGCATATAAAAGTAATGCTGCTTTTTTCATTTTAACTTTCCAATAGCCTTCCATAAAAAATGAGTCTACCTGTTACAGCTACAAAACATTGTCCACCCCATGTCTTAAAGCTACCTCTTGTGTTTTTTGTTGTATCCAGGGAATTTTCTTCACATCATTTGGTATGTCTAATTCCTCTTGTGACAACGTGTCGGTGCTTGACTTACTCTGAGATACCTTAGAAGAAGACATTTCTTAAATTTAAAAATCATCCAGAACTTTTCTTCCCACCCTACATTTACCTGCTTGCAATCCTTTTGGATTTGTTATATTTTAAAAATAATATCGAACATTGACTTCCATAAAACAATGCTTTGTTACTACCAGTCTGTCTTTATAATAGAAATAAAAATATCTCCAAAGACAAATAATATAAAGTATACATGAAATAACACGACTGAAATACTTTGTGCACATCTAACTGCTACTATGTAGTTGTCTGAAAAGTCGCAGAGAGAGCAGAAATGATTAGATAGGTCATATCACACAAAGCACTCTTGCCTAGGGACTCAGTGCTCCTGCCTACCATGGTATGCCCCATATCTGTGCTTAGAGGATTCTAATCCTCTCAATACTTTCCTCCCTCCCTTCCTCCTTTCCTTTCTTCCTTCCCTCCCTTAATGATCTGAGAGAGAGAGATCTTTCATTCACTGGTCTCCAACATGTGTTTTAGGGTCCCAAATACTGGGTTCTCATCTGCTTTCCTAGTGTAGTAGCAGAGAGCTGGATCAGAAGCAGAGCATCTGGGACTCCAACTGGCGCTCTGAGACAGGACATCAGCATCGCAAGAGGTGACCCTCCGCCTCCTTCTTGAGATCTTTATTCTTTCCAATCCCATCTGCCTCTATATCATTCACATTTCCCTTCTACTGAATCTTTGTTTCCCAACAGTAACTAAACATGCTTAGTATCTAGCATCAGTCATTTTACACTCTAGACTCACCACCACATTACCCTTTAATGACCACCCTAACTCTATTCTTCTCTTTACATCAAAATGTTTGGGAAGAGCTCAAGCTCTCACACTCTCCTACTTCTTCTGTAACCTCATTGGCTGCCCACTTTCAGGCCCCTCTGCTGCCTTGAATTGTTCCTCTAGCTCCTTATTTTATTTCATTTTATTTTTGGAAAGACATGTACAGAGAGACAGAGACAGAGAGAAAGATCTGTTCGCTGGTTCACTCCCCAAGTACCTGCAACAGCAGAGCTGAGCCAATCCAAAGCCAGGAACCAGATCTCCTGTGAGGGTATAGGGTCCCAAAGCTTTGGGCCATCCTATACTGCTTTCTTAGGCCACAGGCAGGGAGCTGCATGGGAAGTGAAGCAGCAGGATACAAACCAGCACCCATACGGGATCCTGGTGCATGCAAGGCAAAGATTTAGTCATTAGGCTGTGGCACTGTGCCCTCCCCTGGCACTTTGCAAGTTTGTCTATCCAGACACCTCCTAAATAATGTAAGAGACAGGAAGGTACAGCAGACCTGTCTGACTAACTACCCATGTTGGTAGAAGATACTTTCTTTTGTTCAGTCAAGCCTGGATCTTGTACTATGATTTAAATGAAATTTGAATTGCAATATTTGTGATGCATTTGAGAAAGAGTAAATATTTTCTTTCAAATATAACATACACTCCTTTTGAAAATTGTAAGATACATGGATAAAGAGAAATATTATTAAATATCTTTAAACTTGATTAATGGAGAAAGGAAAACAAAGCAAATATGGCTATGTTGAAACTCAACTGTGTGTTCAGATTCGTGTTCCATGTCTATAGAAACTCTTTGTTGATTTAATAAATAATCATTCTCCTCTTCCATGGTGCTACTCAGAGAACTGAATAATTGCTGGAAATACTCAGCAGTGTCAGTGGCTAAGCTTCCTCCAAATCGCCTGTATTAATAAAAAGGAAAATACATAGGCTAAAAAAATCACATTTAGCATGAACATTTCCGGTTATCTAATCATCTCTATATAAAGGCACATGTAGACAATTCTCCATGGTGTCTTGTCATTATTAGGACTCCACTTAGAGAACCTATTCACAGTCCCTGGGACACAAGGCTCCTAAGTGTCCCAGGGTGACCTTCTCACGCTGTCTCCACTCCCTTTCCTGATGCGTCCCAGGTTTCCGCCTAGTAAGTGAATATATGAGTCACTGTAGTGGCCTGAGACCAGAGCCTGGAACTGGCACTGTTCTGCTTCATATACATGATCACATGATCAACTTTGCCCTCATGGCCCAGCCCTGATAGGGAGGGGCAGCATTCCTTCCAACACATAAGGGCACTTCAAACTTTAGGCACCTCAGTCTCACCAGGAGAGCTTGCCAAAACAGATGCCTGGGTCCTACCCACAGATATGCTGATTCACAAAGTCTGGGGTGCAGTGCAGCAAACCCCACCCTGAGTAATACTGCTATGGATGACAGCAGGGTTATCACATGCTTACAAGCCCATGACCAAGGCTTCACACCAGTTTTGTTCTGACTCAGTTCAGGTAATTACTGATGTAATGCACTTGGTTTGTAAGCATGGCTTCAGCACTTGTTTGCTTCTGCATGAGATGCTACCTGTTGACGGACTGTAAAACAACACATTAGCACTTCCAGTGCTAATATTTTACTCAGAGTTCTAAGTATGATGATGAAGTCTTCAAATGAGTCTTTTGAAGAAGGGGCTATTAAAATTGCCATCATACAAAATCTATAATACTTCATTTTTCCCCATTGTTGCCAAAAAAGACCAGGTTTTTACTGGTGCTTTCATCACAGGAGGCACCAGGAAATACAATTTTTGCCAAAATGAATTGCATATTGAAGACTGATGTCTTTTGGCAGATCAGATGAGACAAGACTTAAAGTTCAGTCTACCTTTTCTGTGTTACCTTCTTGCTTTGGACCCCCTTGGTCATCATCTACACATGTGGAACATAATCTGTTTACTTAGAATTTTAACTTTAATCTAAGTCTAAATAATTTAGCACCATCTAAACAAAATCTAATTACAGAAGTAAAGGTGTGTGTGTATGTGTGGTTTCTTAAGGATACGTAGGAGCTTGGGTAATTATTTCATGCTTAGATGTGCCTTCATTCCTTAAGGTGCTTCAACGGATGTTGGGTAAGGTAGAAATGACCACCCCCATATTAACTCTACTTCTGTACATTGTGTATTTTGCTGCTTTGATATCTGGGGTCAGTGGTCCTAAGGGGTGGCACTCCTTCAGGACTGACAATTCCTAGACAGGACAAATAACTCTCCCAAGAGTACATCTTTCAAACACAAATCAACTAACCCAGAGGCCACACCTCAGTCACCTTTACTGGTGGGGTTCACAGGCAGGGCCAGCCTTTCCTTGTCCTAGCAACTCCAGGGCCTAGTACCAGACAATAAGGAGCAGTCCCTGTGCACCAGAACCCAGTGAAGCCATTCAAACTGCCAGTCCTTCTTATAAACACCATAAAGGCTCTCCTACATTTCCCTCATCCTCCAGCCTTAGGAATGTTTCTGTGTGGCTTTCACAGCGTGGTGTATCCTTTATCTCTGGGATCTGAGAGTATAATCAACCCTCTTGTCAAAGGCCGTCTTTGTTGGTACACCCATCTTACTGTATTTAAATCAGTGCAAAACTGATTGTATTTTTAGACATTGTGCCTCATGGGGTTACTATGTGCTATACCTACTTCCATTTGAGGAAGACAAGTGTGCCATCATCTTGCCCATTCACCAGGATGCTTTGTCCATCTATTGAAATCCTCATTGATTGAATCCCATGACCTTGGTGAGAATGACTCCGACATCGAGCAAATGTTTCCTGAATGGTTTTAGGGAAGAAATGGAGAAATTATAAATGCTGGGAACCAGATGTGGAGAAGTGAATGGGCTTGCTGAAGGCTACAGAATAGAGTGGCCCTGAGCAAGCAGAGATGGTAAACCTGGGTGCCTTTAAGTATTCTGGGCCAAAAATTAGAATGTCTGTGTCATACTGGTTCTCAAGAATAATGCCTTTTAAAAACCTTTTAGGGTCCAGTGTGGTGGCCTAACAGCTGAAGTCCTTGCCTTGCACGCGCCGAGATATCATATGGCGCTGGTTCTAATCCTGGCAGCTCCACTTCCCATCCAGCTCCCTGCTTGTGGCCTGGGAAAGCAGTCGAGGACGGCCCAAAGCCTTGGGGCCTGCACCCATGTGGGAGACCCGGAAGAGGCTCCTGGCTTCAGATTGGCTCAGCTCTGAACACTGTGGCTGCTTGGGGAGTGAATAAAAGAATTTACTCTCTCTTTGTCTCTCCTCCTCTGTATATCTGACTTTCCAATAAAAATGAAATAAATCTTTAAAAACAATTAAAAACCTTTTGAGTAGGCACTATATGCAAATTCTTTGAAACTAAAAAACCAGAAATGAGGAAACTAAAGGCAATCAATGTCATTAGCATTTTTAACATCCTTTCAGTTTGTATATATATGTAAATGAATTTTATATCAATATAAGTTGTATTACACAAATGTTAGCATAATACATATATTATGCACATTTCTTTTTGCTTAACAATAAATATATCTTGAGGTTCTTATCACATGTTACACAAAGATTTCCTCATTCTGTATTTCAGCTACATAACATTTTATATGTAATTTATGTACTGGTTATGTACCATAATACATCTACTTACTCAGTCCTCTTTTGCTTTTATGAAGACTCTTATATATGAGGCATTTTGCATATAAGCACAGACAAGAGAATCACCCAGAATAAGTCTGACATCGTGTCATCTTATGGCTACTCTCAGCTGTACTGCACACTACCGCTCATTTGAATAACAGTGAGACTAAGTTTGCAAAATTATTAATGTAAGAGTTATTGCTAAGGAATTCCAGATATTTCTCATATTTCTCATATTGGAATATTGCTTTTCTTTTCCTTTTTTTTAAAGATTTATTTATTTCTATTGTGAAGTCAGATATACAGAGAGGAGGAGAGACAGAGAGGAAGATCTTCCATCTGATGATTCATTCCCCAAGTGACCACAACAGCTGGAGCTTAGCCGATCCGAAGCCAGGAGCCAGGAGCTCTTCTGGGTCTCCCACCTGGGTGCAGGGTCCAAAGGCTTTGAGCCGTCCTCCATTGCTTTCTCAGGCTGCAAGCAGGGAGTTGGATGGGAAGCAGGGCTGTCAGGATAAGAACCAGTGCCCATATGGGGATCCCAGAGCATTCAAGGTGAGGACTTCAGCCACTAGGCCACCTCGCTGGGCCCGGAATACTGCTCTTCTCAAAATACATTCCAATATTTTCTCCTAGAAGTCAGCAAAAGGTGCTAGGATATGCCCAACTAGGGGCCCAAGGGGAAAGTGGCATGTGGGGGACTGCAATGCTTCAGGCATATGGGGTAAAAGCTTCCAGATGACAAGTACAAGTCTGGAAAGGGATTGCTACCTTTTGGGTGAGGAGTTAGGATTTTACTTTCTTAGAGGTCTCTGGACAAGAGAAAAACAGTAGTGGTGGTGGTACATTGTGGTGAGGGGCGGTAGCCAGAAATTCAGCAATGGCAGGCTTGCACAGTGAGTCGCCGTTTTCAAAGCTGTGTCCCATTCATCCTCTGGCTCGCATCAGAATCCCACAGCAGAGAGGGCACAATGTTCCTCCCCAGCCTCACAGAAGCGCACCTGAAGCTAAGTAAATCCCACTGAATTTTCAAGAGACACTAATTGAGGACGGGGCTGAGCTGGAGCTCCTTCAAGAGATCCTGCCCAGGGCTCTTTTATTTTCAGATTTTATCCCACTGCTTGCAGCTTCTTTCCTTAGAGATTATAACCTTGGCACATAACAACACCAGAAAACTGTTAAAGTCATTATAATCATCAGTGGTTAAAAAAAAAAAAGCTAATTCACTTAAAACGTGTTTCAATACTTTCTCTAAAGCTTTTGTTCTTTACGTGAGATCAAGGTACACATGATATAATTAAAAAATAAAGAATTTACCAAAGTATAAACATCTCGGATGCACAGAATGCCACATTTAGCTATTGTTATGACCCATAGTCCATGTGAAGACAGAAAAAGCATTCCGGGGCCATAATGCTTGCTTTGTACTTTTTGGAATGGTTTAAGAACATGAACATCATTATGGTCCTGTCAATCAAAGAAAATGAACACATTCTAGAAAAAATCTGGTAAGTAGTGCCTTTGGGATTACAGACATACGTATACAAGTATGGACGATCACAGTCACACACACCATCAGAAATAAACTGATGCAGAATGAAGTGAGCGCATGTGTACACACGGTGTCCCACCTCTTTGTAACTGAGAGGTTGTTTCTCTCTGCTAAAGAAAGTTTTCTTTTTATGTCAGTCATTAAGGATCCCAGTCCATGCTGACGATCTTTCTCCCTATTAATCACTTTCTTATATGTTCACTTTTAAGCCAAAGTAAAACAGCCAATACTTCCTCTATGTGTCTCCTGCATTCGTGCCTCCTAGTCTCTACATGTTCTTCCCGTAGTCTGCATTGCCCCTCTACCAGTCATACCTTCCCCCCATACCAGTGTTGCTTCCCATGATTGCACACAAGGTTTCTCCAGGTCAAAATCTGACTTCTTCAAAGACCAGCTGAAATGTTGCTGCCTCCATAAAACTTTTCTTGAATCCCCTCTGTCATGTGGCATGTCTTCTTTACCTGAATTTCTATGTCTCCTGGCTACTCTGGTTGAAAAGGGTCTTGATCAAAAAATTCAGTGAGAGAGAGGCGGGGATAGAGAGAGAGGGAGAGAGAGAGACTGACTCTTAGTGCTAGAACACAGGCAGCATACTTAATGGCCAGAGGGTGGCAGGCAGGAGGGCAGCAGGCCAGTGTATGCAATAAGAATTGACAAAACTGGGGGCCAGAATGTAGCACAGTGGGTTAGCTGCTGCCTGCTGCTGGCATCCCTTGATCCCCGGCTGATCCCCTTCTGATCAATTTCTCTGCTAATGTGCCTGGAAAAGCAGTGGAAGATAGCATTTGTGTGGGCCTCTGCCACTCGTGCGCAAGACTGTGATGGAGTTCTGGCTCCTGGCTTGGGTCTCAGACTGTTGCAGCCATTTGGGGGCGTGAACCAGTGGGTGGATGACTGATCTCTCTCTTATTTTTTCTATCTAGGCCTTTCAAATAAATGAATCAATCTTTTTGAAAAATGGACTAAGAATTGTGAAATAGCATGGAAGAAGTTTGAAGAGAGATGATAAAAGGATGCAAGAAATGCAGTTTATTTTATGCAATTTTGCTTAGATCTCAGATGCAAAGTTACATTGGAAATCATAAGCCCTATAGTCTTTGACACCTATGGAATAGATTTTCTTTTCTTTTTTCTTAAGATTTATTTATTTTTGTTTGGATTGAAAAATTATTTATTTTAATTGGAAAGGCAAATTTATAGAGAGGAGAGACAGAAAGGCTTTCTATCCACTGTGTCAGTCTCCAAATGGCTGTATTGGCCAAAGCTGAATCTATTCCAGGAGCCTCTTCTGGGTTTCCCATGTGTGTAGGGTCCTGTAGCTGTGGACTATCTTCTACTGCTTTCCCAGGCCAAAAGCAGTGAATGGGATTGGACGTGGAGCAGCTGGGACATGAACTGACACCCCTGAATTGATCTTCTAATGCTAAGTTTTTTGTTTTGTTGAAGACACAAGACTAATGTCATGTTGCTTATTTTGTTATCTGACAAGTACAATGTGTCTCATATGAGGGTAAAGCTATTCAAATGCAATTTCAAGTAATACTATTATAGAGCAAATTCAAGGGAAGTATGCTAACCAAATGAAGTCATATGTTAACTTATCGGTTAGTCAAGAAGATCTCATCTAACTAAAGCCACGTGTCGATGCAATTGCCAGATAAATGATAGTGTGATCAAGTTTTAGCATACTTTCTTAGGAAGAAGATAGCTACAGATGTATGGCACTTGGTCACAGAAGCCATATATTCGGTTACTTTGAAATTCCAAGACTGCAGAGGACAGAGAGTGCTCCAACTCATACAGGTTCTTGCAGATGAACTCATCTCTCAGCCTCCCTCTTTCATCAGCACAGCTTGCAAGCACTAGGAGATTTGGGGAAGAACAGAGATCACTTATATTACATGTTGATTTTGCTTTGTAAAAATAATTCTGAACAATTATGAAAAGGAAAAATAAGAATCTTTAATGCTCAATTAATATTGCAGAGGCTGTTAGGTAATAAAAATAATCGAATACAACTTGTACTAGAAATACTTAAGGATTAAATGACTGATAATAAAATGTCTTTTTTCAATTAATTTAGAGGCAATCTCTAATGTTATTATGGTACAGAGATTCTTAATTAAAACATAAAAGTGTTTTGAGGTTTTTGGCTCTCTTATATTCCCTATGTTCATAAAAACACCATTCAGAAATATCTTTGTCTAAAACAAAGAAAGAAAATCTTTTTCTTCATATCTTTATATCCAGAAAAAATTTTTTCTTAATAATTTCATCAGTGAAGCTAACTACGCTGTCATCTATCTGAATTTACATATTTTAAGTTTATAAAACAAGAAACATCACAGAATGACAATTTGAAGTAAACTGATCTTGATTTTCTTTTCTGATAATGAAGCAGATTTATGTGAGTTACAAGACATTGAAGAAAGTCCATATTTCAAGTTACTCAATAGACACCTATGTTTTACTGAACAAAGATATACAAAAAGTGACCATTTTCCCTCTTCACATACTATCGCCAGATGGAAAACAGAACAAGAAAAAGCAAGGATTTCTCTGGACCAGGGAAGAACTTACCTTCTGGTAGTGGTCTAGGCAACGTGAATATTTCCAACCTGCTTCTTCCCGTTTCCGGATGTGGGTAAAGCACCAGCACTTTCACTCTCTCTGTTTCCAAGAGAGACACTGTGGAGATCTGTAAAATGTCTTTGCCCACCTCTGAAAACAAACACCCAGTGGTTATGGCTAAGTTTAAACAGTCTCTGACTTCTCAACTAAGACATCACTCAATCTTCTGATCCGAATTTATTTATTGGACATTTAAAGTGAGCTGAAACCAAGTGACAGACAAGATTGGTTCCAGAAAAGGCTATTAGCACTTGAGCTGAAAAGAAAAGTCAGAGCAGAGGCACTCGGAGTGGTCAAAAGTCAGGTGGCACAAAGCAGATAGAAACATGTGTCAGAAGATGACTACTCAGTAAAGTCTGGAGAATAATGAAGGGCCTTGAATATCATTCTGGAAGTCTGGAATTAGCTCTGTGGAAAAGACATTGTGAGAGGTTTTGAGATGGAACTGACATGATTTGATTTAGCTTTTACAGGACTAGTCTAGTACCACTGTAGCTGTTGCAGACATTTGAGGAGTGAATCAGTGAATAGGAGATCGCTCACCCTCTCTCCTTCTGCTTTTCTCCGTTCTTCCCCCATCACTCTATCTTTCCAAATAAATTACAAATTAATAATAACAATAACAGACAATAAAAACAAGCCTAAATGCTTGATGGGACCAAATGGGTAAACTAAACACGTAAATTAGATGGCACATGGTATGGCCTGTTGCTGACCTCACAGTGGATGCAGCCTCTACCTAATGTTCCATATTGAAATAGATTTGATTGGCCGGAAGGTAAGAGGGGAGAAGTTGCGACTAGAACAGAGATCCAAATCTTACACTGAAGTTATGAACAAAGATGAGGTAGTGAAGAAAAGTGAGGATGGGCCAGCGTAAGGAGGGGACTGAAGAGTCACCCCTCCAGAAAGAGCTTGAGCAAGGCAGGCTAATGCTGAGATGAGGCCCTCGTGTATTTCCCAGTTAGCAAGATGATCCCCAAGACAGTTGCTTTCCCACACCTGTGAGTCCCTCTGACCCCTGTCACACTTCCCTCCACTTTTCTTCGCTCCTCACATCTGGCAGAATTATTTGCTTCTTTCTCTGAGCCCACATAGTACCCTACTTGTTCTTCATCTACTGAAGTGTCACCTGGATCTTTTTATCCCCCAGAAAACCTGGGTTCAACATTTTATATGTAGAAAACACTCAACAGTTTTTAAATCCAGAGGAAAAAAATGATTATTTATTAGAGATACTGTTTAAGGATTTCTCCTCAATTTTATTTTAATAACATTAGGACTATTCAGCCATTCAATAACTAAGAAAATTTATTTAAGAAAATTTATTTAAGAAAATTTATTTAGCATCAACTACATGCCAAGCAGATGACAATCATGCTCCAAATATCTCTAAACATGATGTGAAAATTCTTCTCAATAACCTCTAACATTTATTTAAATGTTTGCTTTTTTATATGCTACAAATAGTTATTTAATTACAGCTCCATTTTGATAGCCTTGAACTCTTAGAATAAACTGGTCAGGGTTTAAAATTAATAAAAATCCTTTGTCATACCTGTAAAACCAAGGATTTGAAATGAGCTTGAGGGGCTGGCATTCATAACAAAGATGTTTCCTTCAGATGTTCCAACCAACAGATACAATCCCCGCTGGTCATAGCTAGAAAAGAGGAACTCCGATGAAAAGCTCCTATTTGTTGCACCCATTAGATGGGAAACAAGTTTCCTGGATGAACATGGAGATATGCCCCAACCCAATCATTCTTACAGCTTGATTTTTAATGCTCTCTGGCCTGGTACAAGAAATGTGAGCTCACACAGGTAATGATGTATGGTAATGATCACTTGCAGGTGTAATCACTCCACTTAGACCTGGGTCATTTCTAATTTGCAACCTTTTAGTACACAGTCAAGGAGATTCAGAAAAGATAGACAAGATGGGAAACACTTTCACCATAAGTGGGAGGAATTGTCAACAGAGCCTTCTTGCTGTTGCAAGTGAAAATCAATAGGCAGTTTTCCAATTAATGATGAGAGTGACACTTTAGTACTATAAGCCTGGTACCTGGCAGGAGGGAGAATAACACAGTGAAATGGTTCTACAACCTCATCAAATTAGAAAAAAGTGAGGGAAGCAAATTACAATAATCTGGGAAGGATAATTACTAATAACAGCATGACATGAAGAGCAAGGAGTGGATCAAGGGAGGCCCGCACTCCCCTCCTCTTAGCTGGAGGAAAGAGAACTAAACAACAAAATGTGGGAGAGCGGAAGCTCAGCCCCAGTGATGCCCACGATGCGCATCTCAGGCAAAGCAGCCTCTGCCCTTGCGAACCAGACCCCTAATCTAACAGGGAAATACACAATACCTGACCGAGTGGTGTTTCAAGGATCACTGTTGGGGAGCTACAGTGTACCTCACGCTGCAAAGCAGGGCACAAATGCCAGCTCTTACCAAATTGAAAACAAAACAAAACCAAAAATCCACATCCAGTGCCTTCATACTGTCTTCTTCAGAGGGCTGCTTCAAAAGATTTGAACCAATCTCAATGTCTGTTGATAAACTTTTTAAAAAGATGATGGCCTACTTATATAGCAGAATGCTATGCAGCTACAAAGAATGATAGCAAATGTTCTGTGAAATACACCATTCAGTGAAAAAGAGAAATGGGAAGCAGTTTGGGAATCGTCTCTAGGTTGCTCCTTGCAATAGCAAGGACAGTGTGTCTGGAGCCCGGCTGCCTGGGCTCACCTGGCAAGTGCCACTCCATGTGTGTGTGGTGTTGAGAAGCCAACATTGGGGAGTGAGGGGGAGGTGACAGGAGCACCTTCTGAGGGTCAAACAATAGCAGCAGCGCCTGGCAGACTCTGGCGTTCTTGGTGGTTATTTGTGTAAACAAAAGGAAGTCCTTATTTTTTGCTTATTTGTGGATTAAATGTCTTTGGGAAGAGAATCAAGAAATTGCCTTCAGAGACACAGAGAGCCGAGTTTAGCAGACTTGCCACTTTTTTTGTACTTTCTGAGTTGAACTGAGTGATTACATTAGAATCGCAAACAAACAGAAACAGGCACAACTTCACAGAAATGATGGCATCCCTGGAGCCCCTGACAGCAGGTACTTACGTGACGTGCTCTACAGAAGACTCGGACAGGAAGGCGTTGTGAATCTCCTTAGGGGATTCTATGTCAAGGACGCTTAGGAAGTGGACGCAGCCATCCACAGTCCCCACAGCAGCAGAGAAGGAGGAGGGAGAGCAGGCCAGAGATGTTGCCTGTTTAAAATTACCCCCTGAGAATTAAGCCTGGTCTCCTGCACGTAAGAATTCTACAATTTACTTGGAAAGTCTACAGGATGGGCAGAGGCACAATAGTGTGTGATGCTCAAATTATAAACCCAACACTGTGAGCAAATCAATTGCATAGGCAGTCATGGGAATTTTACACCCTAACATTGGAATAATGGAAAACCAAAGACTTTTTGAACTTTACCCTAAGATTAATTTCTTCCACTTTTAAACCATGAATTCATTTTTGACTCCTAAATGATGAAACAATCATTATGTCAATAATATAAGTGATTAAAGAATTATTAGACCAAAATTAATGAAAAATAAAATAAGCAGCTTAAAATACATTCCTAGCATTTTTGGACATTTTTTATAGAATGTTAATGATATTTTAAATTAGCATTTATCTACTGAAAAATGTTGGATACTGGGATGCTGGTATGACTAAAGGTGATTGAGGAAAACAGCTCTATCATCGGGCACTTAATTACTTGTTCAACTGCCTTGCAACAACAACACTGAAGATGATGCTAACAACCTGAAGGCCCTGGGGCATGGCCCCCTGTCCCCACCTCATCAAGGCAAGGAGGAACTATAGCCCAGCAGTCCTACTATCAGAGACATCTCCCCGCCACCCCAGCAACCCATGATGAACTTGCAGCACCAGTGACATAAAACTCACTAGGATTTTGGAAATGACTGCCAAAGCAGGAAAACTTATCCTTTCTGCTACACTCATCTAGCACATTATCCACTCTCTGGGCTGTGCCCTGTGCTTCACACACAGACTGTCACAAAATCCACAGGGCAGAAATGTAATAGGGCTCACAAAGCATGTCTCCATGCGTGACTGATGTAAACAGGAAAAGGTACAATGGATTAAAATGCTACATCTTAAATAAGAAAACTCCCTTTGTCAGGTACACTTACTGGGGTATTCAGATAAATCTTGCTTGCACAGACACACTCCTCCATCCACCAAACACAGACTTCCCCAGAAGGTGTGAGTGTCTGTAAAACAGAAAAACGAGGCTCTGTGTGGGAAATGAGACTCCTCTGTAGAAGCATGTTTTATATCCGTGGCTAGTACGTCAAGCTCATCAGCTGGAACAGAATTTCATTTTACTTATGTGGATTACAAGTAGTTCATAATTTCAGAATCAATACTTCTTTTCTGAACAAGCAACGATTATATCTTAATGCAACCCAAGTAATACATAATAATAAGGATTAGAAAGAATAATTTTTTCTATCTAACATATTTAAAAGTTACTTGAAGTTCTGTTGGATTATTTTCTAGTGAGTAAGTCCAGAAATTGGAATATATATATACTATTCTTTTTTTAATGTATAGATTTTCAGAGCACTTTGAGAATTATAAAAAATTTCAGTGTGTCCACACAATTCCCCCACTGTTAGCATCTTGAGTTAGTGTGATGCGTTCGCTTCAATTGAGACCAATATTGACATTTTGCTCTTTGTACTGTTCTTTCTGTAATATTGGCAAATGTATAAGGACCTATGTCTACTATTTCAGCATCACATGGAATAGATCTACTGCTCTAAAAATCTCCTTTGCTCCAACTATTCATCCCCCTCCCTTCTCACAACACCCCTAGCAGCCACTGATATTTTTGTTGTCCTAAGTTTTGCCTTTTTCAGAATGTCACGTAGCTGGAATCATACAGTATGTGGCCTTGTCAGATGGGCTTCTTTCCCTTAGCAATGCATATTCAAGTTTCTCCATGACATTGGGTGGCTTGTTTATCACTGAATAATATTCAGATATATGTTCTACAGTTTTTTTCTGAATTTACTGATATGATGCTATAATATTTCTTCTTTAGTCTATTAATGTGATAGGCAACTTTAAACTGATTTTCAATTTGTGCAGTCAGCCATGCAAACCTGGAATAAGTTATACTTCATTGTAATGAATAACACTTTTGCTCAGTTTGGTTTAACTTGCTAATATTTTCTTGAAGATATTGATCTGTAGTTTCCTTTTTTTGTACTATTTGTTCTCATGTTGATTAGGGTAATGCTGGACTCAAAGAACAAGTTAGAAAGTACTTCACCCATTTTAATTTTCTGGAAGAGATTGTAAAGAAGCATTATTTCTTCTGAAAATGTCTAGTAGACTTAACTAGTGAACTAATCTGAGACTGGGTTTGTTTTGATAGGTTCTTAACTATGGATTAAATTTCTTTGATACAGATCTAATCAGGTGATCCAATTCTTTTCATCTGAGTTTTGGTAGATGTCTTTCAAGGTATCATTTCATCTAGGCTATCAGATGTGTTGTCCCAAAATTGTTCATAATATTTTTTTTATTGTCCTAACATCCACGGGGTAAAAATGAACCCTCTTTCACTTCTGATAATGGAAATTTACCATCTTTTCTTTTGCCTTAATCAGTCTGACTAGAGATTTATTTTTTAGAAAGAAACAGCTTTTGGTTTCATTTTTCTGTATTGATTTCCTATCTGCAGTTTTATTAATGTCTGCTGTAATTTACATCATTTCTTTTCTTTTGAATCCTTTGTATTTAAGCTGATCTTCTTTTTCTGTTTTCTTCAGGTAAGAACTTCCTTCTGTTTTAATAAACAATTCCACAAATTTCTCTCCATTTGCTACTTTTACTACATCTTGATAATTTAGTAAGTTGTATTTCATTTTCATTTTGGTGAAAAAAAATTTAATATCTCTTCAGACTTCTCTGACACATGTGTTGTTTAGATGTGTGATATTTAACCTCTGAGTATTCTGAGTTTCCTGCAACTTTTCTAGTATAACGAAGTTAATTCCATTGTGTTCTGAAAGCATGATGGCATGATTTCCGTTCTTTCAAATTTTAAGTGTTTTGTGGTCCAGAATATGATCTGACTTTGGGAATATGAGCTTGATAAGAATATGGGTGAAATAACATAAAGACGCAAGTTTGATCTAGTTGATTGGTGTTGAGGTTCAATTCAACTGTGTTCTTATTGACTTTGATCTTCTGCCTGACTTCACCATTCTTGCAAGGAGGTCTACTGACAATACATTTCTTCTAGTTTTGTTATTCTGAGAATGTATTTCTCCTTTACATTTTACTTTTATTTTTAAATTTTATTTCTAATATTGCTTACATAGCTGTGAAGGATGCACATCCATGGGGCCTCTGATCAGGGTGGGGAGGATCAGGCATGGAGGAAGGCCGGTGAGACACATGTTTCAGGTTTTTTTTCCTCTTGTGACCACATGGGAGTGGGTGGGTGGGGCACTTCATGCTGTCAAACTACATCAGCACCCAGGGACGGCGGGGAAGGGACTGATGGTCATTTGATGATGCCTTAGAGACTCCAACATGGAGAAGAATATTCTGAGGGTATAACTTGAATGGTTTTGGTAGTTCTGAGAATTTGCTGGCTTTGTTGCTCCAGGGTGGAGACAATCTTTCCAAGCTCGACAAAGTTCGTCCTCATGCATCCACAGGGCCAAAAACATGCTGCAAAGCTTGGCCAGGAGAGTGGTCCAACCTGTTCTGCTTTCCACACTCTGAAGAGGTAACTGATGCACCCTACTGGCCTAAATAAGAGGGCTGTCCTGTTCCCCAGGGTGCATCTGGGCATGCTGTCCACTGCACAGGCATCAACAATTGAGCAGGCCCAGTCCCGATACCTGCACTCTAAGGCTGGACCACATCCTGTGATTTTCCCAGTGACCATGATCTGAGTCTAGCCAAACAGTCCACCAAGGGTGAACCTCACACGGGGTGACGTCAGGCTTGGTTTTGTGTGTGCTAGCCAGTGCAGGGTCAGGTTTGGTCTGTCACCTGTACTGACAACATTCACACTGGTGGATACAGCTGCCTGGTAAGTTCCACCCCAGCCCTATATCTCATGGGAACTGACAGGTATTATGACCCAGCCCAGCCAGCCTGCCACAGACCCAGTCCTCATGTTAGTGGGTGCTGCAACCTAGTTGGGGTGACCCTCAATAATGCCCAGCAGACCCCAGCCCCAGTCTAGGTTTTTGCACATGCCAGCCTCTGCTACAGCCTAGCCCAGCCCTCATCCTATTTGGTTCTCATGCACACACATGGGTGCTGCGGCTTAGCTTAGCCGACCCATCCTCAGACCTGGTCATCATGTATGCTGACAGGTGCCACTGCCTTATCTAGTCTGGCCTGCCCCCCAGCCCTCGTTCTTGTGCTCATCAGAGGTAGGTACAACCTAGCACAGGAGTGTCCTATGTTCCCCTGTCAGGTATGTTCCAGTCCCAGTTCTTGTACCTGCCAGGGGGAGCAGCAGTCCAACCTGACATGACTTGTATCAAGACCTAGCACTTGCCAGTTGGTGCTGTGGTCTAGCATAGCTGGCCTGCACCCATTCTGGTTATTTCTCATGCCAGTAGGTGCAGCTGACCTGCCATCAGCCCCAGCTCTCATGTTCACCAACAGAAGCACAGCCCAGCAGGGGTCATGGATGTTCCCTTACAAGACCTGCTCCCAGTTCTGGGTGTTACACGTGCCAGTAGGTGCTGTGGTACGATCTGAGATGGCCTGCCCCTAGTCTTGACATTCAACAGCAGGTGCTGCAGACTAGCTCACCCCAGCCTGCCTACAGTCCAGTTCTCCCCAGTGGGTACAGCAGCCTAGGCCAGCCTGGCCCACTGTGAGCACCAGCCCTCATGTGAACTGACAGGTGTTGTAGTCCAACATGGCCTGGTCTGCACCCTGTCCTGACTTTTGCTCATGGCAGTGTGTGCTGGGGACTGGTCCAGCCTGGTCTGCTACCAGACTTGGCTCACACGTATGCCAACAGGTGCTGCAGCCCAGCCTGGTCTGGCTTGTCCCCACCCCTAGCTCTTGTACTCACTATTGGGGACTTCAGTTTAATAGGGGACTTTTCCAAGTTTCTGTCAGGCTCACTCCCTGCTGCTGCTGCCCAGACTGATATAGTTGGTTTCCTGTGCTGGCACTCACTGGCAGGTACTTCAGCCTAGATTGACTGGTCAACATCCATTCCAGCTCTCACCAATGGATGCTACAGCTGCATACGTATCCCCCTGCTGAGAGTCAGGCATGATGCAATAAGTAACGGAGGTAAACAGGATTTGGCATGATGTTGCATGCTTCTCTGGTAGGAGTTAAGTTGTGTTTACTGTATGCAGTAACTAAAAGTATCAGAGGTTAAAATTTCATCTGGTATTTGTTTTGCCTCCTGTTGTCTTTGGGTTTCTCTAAATACTTCTTAAATCAGGTCTGAGATGTACAACCCCTTGTGTTGTAAAACCCCTGACGCTGGCTCTAGTGGGAGTTTCATCTCTGGGCTTCCCTCTGGGTAATTGTGACCTATGTTTGCCTGTCTGTCTCTCTATTTAGAGGAAACAGTTTTGGAGGTAGTGGTTTGCCCTGTGACTCAATCCTCCGAGAAATCTAAGATTCACGATTTTCAAGCTTTTTTTCAAGATTGTCTAGCTTTTTCCTTACGAGGATTTGGGAGTGACGACTTTCAAGCACCTTACAAAAGGTACTGGAAACCAAAAGTACAATATTGTTGGATTTAAGTTGTTTCTTAAGTGCTAAAGTATAGACAAAATGGAAAAAATAAGTCCAATTTCCAATTGTTAAACATGAAACTTTAGTATAGAGTTTCTAGTTGAAACAACTCTGAGAACATCTGGAAGAAAAATCATACAATCAGAACTTCAAGAATGGAACTAACCTTAAAAGTCACCTATTCCTTGGCCTGTGCATACTATTATTTGCTAGTGCTTCCAAAACCTTAATGGAAGTTTTGATACTGTATAAAAATGGAAAATATGTTTACTGGGATCAATAAAAGGCAAAATGTGAGATACCAAAAAAGAAAGATACATTTCTAAATGTAGAGGGAATTGCATATTGAGTGATTTGTATGTGGCAAGTGATCACATTTTTATCCTTAGGAGGCGCTGCTGTACCACTGAAAGGAGGTAAGCACTATTAGTTTACCGAGTGTTGATAGGCTTGAAGGACTGGCTTGCAAAGCTTGGGTGACAAATGCAAAAGGGATGGCTCCTAAGATCTCCCTAACTTTGGCCATTTCCAAGGACAATACTATGAAGTCACAACATGATGATGTCACTCTAACTGGGGAGTAGATACGAGGATGGGAATTGTTGGCATACTCTCTGCCTCTTATTTTGTATATGTTACCAGATTATATCTGGGTAAGGAATAAAATGTTTACTTCCTTCTACTTGAAAGAGAGAAAACACACACAGAATACACATACACAGATAGAGATAGAGAGAGAGATAAAGGGAAAGAGAGATATAAAGGTTCCATCCCTGACTCACTTCCAAAATGCCTGCAATAGTCAGGGCTGGGCTAGGCTAAAGGAACCAGAAATTCCATATAGGCCTTACAAAGGGTGATGGGAGGTCCAAGTACTTAAGCCATCATTCATTATCTCTCGGGACGCATTTATAGGAAACTGGATTAGAAATGGTGCATCTGGGACTTGAATTAGCACTCAATATGGGATGAGAATGTTCCAAGCATGAGCTTAACCCACTATACCAGCTGATCCTGAGGATTTAAATCCTGAAACATCACATTTTTAAATCCTATTGTATCACACAGAAAAAAATATTCCTTACCATGAAGTGCTTGTTTCCAGGTGTAATGAAGTCAACTGCCTGAAAATTCCCATCACAAGCATCTAGTATCTTATCCAGGTTTGCCTCTTTTCCAAAAGTGTAGATATAAACAGATCCCTGATAAATACATTTTTAAAAGGGAAAAGAAAAGAAACACATTATAGCTGTTGCATTGTGCTGTTCAATAAACATTAAACATTTGTTAAATGTCCACTGTGAGCAATGCAATGTTTGAAGACAGGTGATAGCAAATATCTATGATTTTCTAACTTAGAAATACTTAAATCTGGATGCTCAACATGTTCATCAGTTGATCAATTAATTCATTTATCATTTAAAACAGTCAATAATGACAGCTTTCTCCTTTGATTTCAGGCATTAATTTTTAAAACTATAAACAAAACAAAACATGCTTTCTTTATTTCAAAAATAAATATATATTTATGTAGAAAATTTAGAAATTTTGAAAAAGGAAAGTTATTAAGATGGACTAAATTTTACCACATGCTGCAAGGTAATGGAAGACGCTAATTAAAAGCATAAACCTCTGTAAAAAATTGTGGTGTGACTGAAACTATCATTTTTGAACTTATCATTCTTAACACCCAAATTCACCTCTCAACAAAATCCTGTAATTTATGTCTCTGCTAAGTAACTATAATATTGTTATTTAACCAGCAATAGAGTCTGCTTTCAACTGAACACAAGTTCTTCAAGTACACTTGAGTTGCATCCCAACACTTTGTTCTAGAGTTTAAAATTTGACATATGTTCACTAATTTTATATTCTGTTTATCTCTTCAAGAAATACTGAGTAGATTCACTGTGCCAGTTACTGCCCCCCTCCCCAAGGCTGGAGCTACATCATAGGACAAAACAGACAAAAATCCCCCATCCTCCTGGCATTTACATTCCTTTGGAGGATTCAGAAGATAAATAATACACCCCAAAAGCCTAACAAGTAAGGCAGGGAAGGAATAAATCATGTGTCAGAATGAAAAGGTAAAAGTTTAAATCAAGTATCCAAGGACTTGAGTGAGAAGGTAATTTGAGAGAGAAGACTTGAAGGAAATGAGGAAAAGACCCATGTGTATTCTTTAACATTCCAGATGGAAAGTCAGAGTACAGACTCTGAGACAGAAAACAGCAGGGGGTGGGGCAGTGGGGCTGAAGTAGGGCAAAAAGGTGACAAGGATAGTGAGAAATATGGCCAAGGTGGGGAGTGGAGCTCACATCAGGAAAGGCCTTTTAGAGCACAGTCAGGATTTGAGCTTTTCCTTAAAAGACACGGGAAGTTACTACAGGGCTCCAAGTAATCGTGAGAAATGCTTTGCTCACTTTGGTTAGTATGTGGCTAATAGATCACAAACAAGAGAACTATATTAAAATATCCCATAATGTCATGTTTCTCCTTACCATTCTTTCATGTTTTGTTTTTTTATATTTGTGGTGATGTTATTAGGTACATAAATATTTTAAATGTTATATAGTTGTGGTGATTTTAGTCTTTCGTTATTCTGAAATAAGTTCACCTATCTTCAATAAAGAGTTTTACCTTAAAATCTGTTTTGTCTAAAATCATTGTATCTTCACTGGTTTTCTTTTGGTTTATGTTTTTACATCTTTTTTTCCTCTTTTTACTTTCAGCCTTGTTACAACATTACATTTTATTTTACTTCATTTTTTTTAACTTTACATTTTAGATGTGTCCCTTGTAACACACAAATTTTTTAAAAATATAGTATGGCAACATTTGCCAATTAACTAGATAATTTATTTGATTTTATTTCAGTACAAAAAATAATGTAGTTAAAACATACAATTTTAACTTAGATTTTTTACTATCTCATTTTCTTTCTTTCCTTACTTTGTCTTGAATTGATTTCTTTAACATTTAACTTTCCCTTCTATAGTTCTCCTGTTTTCATTCTTTTAGTGGCTACCTTAAAATTTGCTACATACATATTAGTTTCTCAACGTAAAGTTACTTAGAATTTTACTCTAATTTTGGATAACTTGAGAACCTTGGAACATTTCCCATTTATACTTTCTTCCCTCCAATGCACATTGCTGTTGTCTTGGAATTTTAATTCAGTATTTTAAAAACCCAACTTTACATTGTTTTTGCTGTTTTACACAGTCAGAACATCATTAAACTTTGTAATATGACTGAAATGGTTGCCTAACAATACAAACAACTAATAATCCTGATCTTTGAGGATTAGTCTCCTAATAAGGAGCCTTCCTAACAGTATCATTGAGGTAGGTGTTTGCTTTCATTCTATACTGATTCCCCTCCCTTCCTCTCTTACAGAATCTGTGTTTTCCTTACAGAACCACCCATGTCCCATCTCAGTTCCATTTTGGCGGGCTGATCACACTCAAGGTCCAAGGGTAGGGATATGAGATAGGCCTGGCCAATCAGAGCTTTGAATTTCCCTGGCCACACCACCTGATCTTGAAGTATACAGGTGACCCAACTTTATCCAATAAATCTAGATTCTGAGACTTTTTTTTTCTAGGTGATGGTTTTCTTTCTTTTTTTTTTTTTAAAGATTTATTCAGTTTATTACAAAGTCAGATATACAGAGCGGAGGAGAGACAGAGAGGAAGATCTTCCCTCTGATGATTCACTCCCCAAGTGAGCTGCAACGGCCGGTGCGCGCCGATCTGAAGCTGGGAACAAGGAACCTCTTCCGGGTCTCCCACGCGGGTGCAGGGTCCCAAAGCCTTGGGCCGTCCTCGACTGCTTTCCCAGGCCACAAGCAGGGAGCTGGATGGGAAGTGGAGCTGCCAGATTAGAACCGGCGCCCATATGGGATCCCGGGGCGTTCAAGGCGAGGACTTTAGCTTTTAGGCCACGCCACCAGGCCCTAGGTGATGGTTTTCTAGAAGGACCATCAAGAGGATAAAAACACAATATGAAACTACAAGAGGTTTGCTTTATACTACAAGGTGAGAGTGTGTATGGAAATGGAGGGAACAGAGGAGAAAGAGCTGCGAGAAAACAAATCCTAGTAGCATCATTCGCACTTAGATTCGGGTTCTCTCCTTGTTCCTCAGTTATAGGCACAAAAATCAACATCAATTTCTGCCTTATTTAGGTCTTTCAAATGATTTTTTTTTGTTGTTTTTTACATTTACAAGGGTTCTGACTAGCAGGTAATCATAATGCAGGATATTTGGTCCTTCATTCCTCACAAGTATTGAAGATATTAATATTATGTGAAAATTGCATATTAAGAAACTATCATCTAGCATACCTTGTCTGTTTGAATCAGCAACATTTTGTAACTAGGAGAAAACATCAAATGGCCCACAGGCTCCTCAATCTCAAGAAAATTCTCAATTCTGTAATTTGAATCTTTAATAATAAGCGAATACACAAAGCCATCCTAGAGAGCAAGAACAATGGGATACCGCCAGATCATCAGACTCGGTCAATGAACAGTGTGCTTTTCTCATCAGACGAGCTAAGGCGTACGGACTGTCATCTGACATCTTCTACGCTTTTGTAGTGTATAATACAATCTAGGCTTTATTTGGGCAATTTTTAACCAAACTGGTATTTTTTAGCTTCTCTAGTACATATTTTTCACCAAATTCTTCACAGAAAGTACAGCAAATAAGGAAGTTTTTGTGATTTGTGTCTGCTTACTTCAAAGGACACTGGCCCTAGTGTAAGTTCTTTAGCCATCATTATGTGCATTTCTTATCTGCCCAAATTATCCATGGGTAGGTAGGAGTGTCTTTTATTTCCTACGTATCCTCACACAGTACTAGAATAAGGCAGGTGTCAATTAAGAATGAGGTGGTTGACTGGTAGTGCACAGGTTTTGGCTAATTTAAATATTTTCAAGAGCAACTGAGTTATTTTTACAATAGTAAGGGGGTTCTGGGAAATGTATTCATCATTTTCTAGATTAGACCCCATTAAACTAAAAGCCAGCATTTGTGAGATGGCCTGATTCAAATGCATGGGAACTGGTGGTGGTGAGCTATACAAGGTGCTTTCTCAAGCTCATCATCATTTTCCAACCCTCAACAGGGAAATGCTACCATTCCTCCAATGTTAACATAAACGTGAGGGTGGCCTCAAAGAGAACAAGAATCATTAAAGGCCACAAAGGCATTAAACGTAGGTGGCAGATGAGGATATTTCACTGCAAAGTTGCAGGAAGGGGTCTGGAACTGATGTAGGTCCCTAACGTCCAAATGGATTCTCCATGGTGGAACCCTACCTCTCACCCTGATAACATTGTTTAGCCACCCTCCAGGTCCTGGAGATATGATCTGTAACAATGGAACAGACAAAGCCAACAGTGGACCCAGGGCAGCTATGACTAGACCTGAGGTTTTAGTAGATCAATTTTAAACTTTAACACTGATTACACTGATAACAACAGCCTGGAAAAGCAAACACGTGATGTGATACGTTTTCATGTTTCATGAGGTTGCATGTTCTAATAAAGGAGAACAAAGTCTTTGGAATTTGGAGCCTCTGGGTGCAAATCTAGTTCCTCCACTTACTCACTGGTGAAGTCTTGTAAGACTAGGTTCCTTCATCTACACAAGAAGGTATCAACAGTTTCTGCTTGGTAAAGTTGAGTTGAGGAATAGTAAGAAAATAACACAAGTTCAACATTTAGCCTGGTGCATGGCACAAAATAAGCACCAAGGAAACGAAAGCTATGAGTACTAATTTCAATGTAAGTATCGGCAATGTTAATGTGAGACATGTGAGCTAATTGGATACAAACCAGAGTCTATACTGAAGCTTACGCAAAAGGTTCCAGACAACCTAATATATTCACTGCAAAAATGAGTATAGAATTGAATTACAGATATTATGTGTGTGCTTTTTGAATTGGGAGAGGGCAATAGACTTGTAAATTTCATTTTTGCTTATTTGCAATAAGACAGGCACACAGCAGTTCATTGTACAGTTCCCTCTGCTTTTGCATTCATTTTGAATTCTTCATAATAAAAAACTATAATAGCATCCAAACAAAAAGTCATTCAAAATTATAATATGACAGAAACTGACATCCCAAAATACAGCTCATAATATTAAATGACAGCAAATGGAAATCGTGTTTTTTTTTCTTTGAAAGCAATTAATTTTGAAGAAAAAAAATACATTACAATTCCAGAAGCAAACACGCCCTCCTTCTGATATACCATGGTGACTGGACTGATAAGATTTCTTCCATCTTTTGGGAAAGAAAAACAAAAGCCAGTGACACATAATTAAAAGTGCAATGTAACTATGACTAGTAAAAGCTGCTTAGTCATGCTTACTAGTGGAAATCATGCAAGCTGCTTTTAAGTTCTGTGTCATCATATTTATGTAACTAACATTACAGAAGCATATAATATATAATAAGTATACTTTGCATTTTAGTGAAGCATTGTCATAGATTTCCAGAGGCTGGGAAACAACTCGAAAAGCAATACTATTATAATAATCGAGTTGTATACTTAAGGTCTGTCCATTTGATATATTTAAATTGGTAACACTATATGAAGTACATCTAAACAATAAATACTCTTACAGAACACTTGTTATTTAAAAAATATTGCCTGGGGGGCATGAAATATCAAAAGTCTACTTCCTGTTTATATGAACAAACTACAAAGCCGACAAGGCAAAAAGGCTCCAGCCGACTGTCTGCTGCACATCCTGTGCCTGACATTTTCTCAGATGCCAAATCACATACTGTCCTTTCCTCGGAGATCTTCATCCTCCAGCCCTCTTCTCTTGTCCAAATGCTGAGAGCACTTCTGTCTAGAAGTTTACTGTTTACAGCCACCCACTTCTAGAATCTTCACTTCCTGAACATAGCTACATTAGCTCACTACAGGGAAATTTCCATCGGAGTGCACTCTCACTCTGAAGTTTTGATGTCTGCTCACTTTCAGCTGAGGGAAGTAAGAATGCCTTTAGTCGGAGATAAAAGGTCAGACACTGATTTCCCTTCATTTTCCAGCACTCTTTGGGGACAATTAATGATCCAAACTGGACGGCTACTTGCTTCTCCACCTTCTTCATGTACTCTTACCTGTGCTGATACCATTGCCAAAATTTCTACCCATCCATGTTTTTGCCTGTGAGCATGTCCTTCCAGGGCCAATTCCAATGCAACCTTCAAAATGACTTAACCTGGACGGCTTTCTTCATCTGAATCCCCAAAGTACCTCTTGAAGCAGAGTCCCTCTAATGAAATCATCTTAATCTCGCTAGATACAATAATTTGTCTCCTATCTTCCTTAGTAAAATCAAAGTTCCCTGAGGATAGAAATTATAAGATGACATATTTAAATCTTTGCAATTTCAAAGCCATCTTGCTTCATCTTCCACATTATAGAAGGCTAAAGTGCACACTGAAAGCATCTACAGTATGCCATGAAAATCTGCAGAATCAGCATGTAGAAATAAAGCAGTGAACAATGTAAGACTATATCTGGTTTAAGTTTTAAAAGACATACAAGTTTGAATGTGAAAAATACTGCTTTGTAGCTCATTCTGCAAACTCATACAGGTGCCAGTTTATTCTAGAGGATTACCTGGGATCAGACCACACAACCAAAGAATGAGTCAGATACAATTCCTGAGTACAAAGAGCCGATGATTAGTGGGAAAGACCCACACATTGTAGGCCATCCTAACAGCACAGACTAAGACTCTGATAAAGGGGACCCTGGGTTTTGCCTGAAATTTGGAAACTTGGATGAGTCCACAAAGGAGGATAATTGCACCAAGAAGATAAGGGCATTCCAGGCAACTGTAACTGAAGTTCAAGCTGACAGAATTTTTTTTTAATTTTATTTTTTAACAATGATTGCATGGTTGATCAGGATAGGAAGAATCAATGTTTAGAGGAAATTGGGTGAACTTACTGCTTCCAAATTTGCTATTTCTTCTTGTTGTTCCTGGGGGAAGGAGAGAGACAAAGGGGGAAACCTCTCATGACTTTTCACACGTTCCAGTACCTAGGGATGAGGAACTGTCACCTCATAGCAACCCAGTCTCAATGTATACATGTTCCAAGGGTTCAAGCTGACAGAATTTGTAGAGAGCATGGGAATATAAAAAAAAATTTTTTTTGAAAGATTCAAGTGGGACAAGGAGAAATTGGCAAGATAGGCCAGAAAAAGTATGTTCTTTGGAGTTAGTCAAAAACATCTTGATACTGGACCAGAAGGTGGAGTACACTAGGAAGGTTGTTTAAGGTAAAGGTGGGGTTGGGTAGTAAAGGTCAACCGATAACCTCGGATTTATTAGTGAACTGTGAATCAACAAAGAGGAGAAGGAACAGAAATCGGGCATTTTAGTTGAGGGAAAGTTGGTAGAGGGGATGAATCTGAACTAGGCATTTCAAGATTCAGAGTGGAACAGTGTCAGCGAATGAGGTAGAACGTAAGCCTGTGAAATGATGCAAGGAAAGGCCTGCTCAGATCAGAAACTGATTCTGGGGAGCAGAGGGAGATGTTAATGGAGCAGGTAGGACTAGATTACAGAGCTGTGGAAAAAAAGGCAGCACAGTCCTTCAATCACATGTTGAGCAGAGACTTCAGAAAAAAATGTTGGGCAGGGAAACACTGCCTGGTTTGGGTCAGATGTAGATTATGGCCAGGGAAATCAGCCCAAAGGTTGTTACCTAAATCAAAGGGGAACAAAAGCAGTTGAAATGAAAAGGTTTGGGGAGCTTTCTGTGGTGAGGTTCCCTCCTCAGATGATCTACACCCAGCCCTCAGTAGATGAACATCGCCTCCTGGGACCCAGGTCAAACCCTGTCTATAGGTGATGAGATCAAGAAGAAACACACTACATTCAAGGAAGAACAGGCTCTCTTAAAAATTCTAACAAAGCACACAAAGGTAATTTTTAAGACAACAGTTGACTTTAAAAGAGATGGTCCTCATAGCATACAGGGTTAACAAGAGTGGAGTACAGGAAAGACATGATTGGCTAAATGTGTTTCTACAGGATGGGAAACATCTAGGAAATGATATGCAGGATTGTAGCTAAGAACTTGGACTCTCAGTTCTTATTCCTTGGGTTCAGGTGTCATTTGCACAGTTTCTTAGGATTTTGGGCATGTTCTTAGGATCATCTGTATGATGGATATAACAATGTGGTGCCTTAGAATGCTGTATTGTGAACTATATATAACATGTAAATTATATAAAATGTACATACAAAATTCAATTAACAGTAGTTGTAAGAGGTATCCATAGGACTTAATAACTAACTAGAGCATAAGAGAGAAGGAATTGGGGGTATTTCTGAGAAAGAGAAAAACAGTGTAAAACATCCCTTTCAAGTGTCTGTAAAACCTACGCCCATTTCTATACTTCCGGGAATATGAAGAGGAGCAGTTACTCACCCAATGGCTCTTCTTCCATCTTATTAAGCACAGTCACCTTCAGGGTATCTCCGTTAACCATCAAAAGATGGCCCTCTTCACAGCCAACATACAGATCACTTGTTGGAGTCCAGCAATGAACAGTTGGGTGAAGCAAAGGATACAGATCATCTTTTGGCTGCAGATAAAGAATAAAAATTTTGTGTTAAGGAAATTTGTATGGGGCCAGCACTGTGACATAGCAGATAAAAGCCAGCAGGTGCCATCCCATCTAAAGGCCACTTTGAATCCCTGATATACTTCTCAATTCAGCTCTCTGCTGATGTGCCTAGGAAAGCAGCAGAGGATGGCCCAAGTACCTGAATTCCTGCATCCAGTGGCAGACCTGGAAGAAGCTCCTGGCTCCTGGATTCAACCTGGCCACATTCTGACCATTGAGGCCATTTAGGGAGTGAAACGGCAGATGGGAGATACCTCATTGTCTGGCTCTCTCTCTCTGTAAATCTGCCTTTCAAATAAACAAATAAGTTCTTAAAAAAAAAAAACTTGCATGTCTTAGAGATAGAAACTGGTCTTGCCATTGACCGAGAGTTAAGTGATGTTTCACCCTTTCTTTCTCTCTCTACATTTTAATTTATTGAGAAAACATAAAATTTTCTTGCCAATACCTTCAAAATTATATAATCAGAGTTTCTCATGGAAGTTTTGAATAATAACTTCTAAACTGTTTCTTAGTGGACTTTCTTGTGTTTTGACTTTAAGAAAGTTGTTTTTTAGTTAGAGAGACACTAACATCAGCAGATCTCTTCCCTGGCTTTGCTTGGCAGTGCAGAGGTTGTCCTGCACCTCTGCTTCATTGATGATCAAGGAGTGTGATAAGTGGACCTTGTGCTTGATGCTTGTGACCACTTCAATGTGGTTCACAAGACATCCTGTGTGGCTCTGACCGCATGGGAGGAAAAATGCACAAAATCTGTGAGGGGGACCTACCTAGAAGAAATGTTTGATTTTGGGGACTAAAACCAATTTGGAACAATGGTCTAAATAAAATTTCTTTCCTATAAAGGATAAGATAGTGAATAATTCAGATTTTGTGGACCGCTTAGCTCTGTGTCATCCTTTTTTAAAAAAATCTAGAAATGGGGGCTGGTGCTGTGACACACAGGTTAATCATCTAACTGTGGTGCCAGTATCCCATATGGGTCTGATTCTAGTCCCGGCTGCTCCACTTCCCATCCAGCTCCCTGCTTGTGCAGTGGGAAAGCAGAAGAGAATGTTCCATGGCCTTGAGGCCCTGAACTCACATGGGAGACCTGGAAGAACCACCTAGCTACCAGCTTCAAACTGGCTCAGCCATTTGTGAAAGTGAATCAGCTGATGGAAGATCTCTTTCTCCTTCTGTCCTCCTCTCTCTGTTTACCCTTCCAAGTAAAATAAACCTTTCTTTTTTTAAAAAAACCAAGAAACAATTCTCTTTTTCTTAAGATTTGTTTTATTTATTTGAAAGAGAGAGAACGTGATATAGAGATTCTCCATTGGCTGGTTCACTCCCCAAATGGCCACAATGGCCAAGGGCTGGGCCAACCAAAGCCAGGAGCTGGGAGTTGGGATGCACATCCAGGTCTCTGATGTGGGTGCTGAGGCACAAGGACTTGGGTCACCCTTTACTGCTTTCCCTGGTGCATTAGCAGGGGCATGGATCAGAGGTGGAGCAGCCAGAACTTGAACCAATTTCCTTATAGGGTGTCAGGATTGCAATGCCACAATGCTGGCCCCCAGACACCATTTTTAAGCATGAATCATAAAAGGCAGGCCACAGTTTGTTGATTTCTGCCCTAGACATTAATACATCAGCATTGTCCAACAGGCAGGAGTTGTTCCCTTTAGTCAGTACAGACCAGGTCTCCTTGTCAGCTTCAGCTACTTGTCTGTCCTTCCTAGAGGTGAAGCTGTGATAGCCACTGGAGCTTGAAGATCCTGAGGCCAGGAAATCATAATATAAGATTCTGTCCCTTTCTATATGAACTAGCCACACAGATTCCTTTACTTTTACATATACTTTCCTTTTAGCCTGCATCTCTATGGGTTCTGCTCCCATGAATTTAAGTGTAGCTTGGAAAAAATATCTATTTTAAATTCTATCCATATTGTACCTTGCAGGTTTTCTCATCATTGTTTCCTAAACAATACAGTTAAGTATTTTAGGTATTCTAGAGATGATCGGATGTATCTGGCAGATGTGCACAGGTTATATGCAAATAAGGGACTTGAGTTTCTAAAGATTTAGGTTTCTGAAGGAGGTCTTGGGACCTTCCCCCCCTCCAAAATGTTGATGGATAACCATATCTCTTTTTTGAGAATATAATGTTTAGTACCATTCAAATTTTTTGTTATGTTATGTGATTTAGGACTTCACTTGCTCCAACATAACATCCTTATTTTCTTAGGTATTCTTATACCCAGAGACAGAAGACACTTTTAATAAACAACTGGCAAAATCAACAGCAATATTAATTAAGGAATTAATATCTCTTAAGAGCTCCATGTTTATTTCATTCTTCTTCTACTCTGGCATTTATTCATCTTACAGTTATGGGACACTCACTACATTCCAGGCATTGTTCTAGGCCTAAGGAGGTATCAGTGAACAAAACAGACCATAACATGCCTGTGCTCACAGAACCTATATTATGTTAAGGGGAAACTGATGGTACACATAGGGTAAGTTCAATACACATGATATTATATGTTGAAAAGTACTGTAAAAAATAGGTGTCTTGTTTAGGGAACATCATGAACTTGCATAGCTACTTTTCCTATTCAAAACTCTTAATGCATACTCCTCAACTTTCTGTTAAAAACTCATTTCCCCTTTTAACTTTTGAAATGCTTGTGGGTTCAAGGATTTAGCAGTGCAAAGGCGGCACTGCTGAAGTATTTTAATTCTACTAGATTCTCAACTGCTACATTTTTTGCATGATTACTATTTCAACAAATTTATTGGGTGAGGATTTATAAACAAGGCATTGTGGCAAGTCTTAAGGGATTCCTCTTTTCAATAGGTTAATCACCTATTGAGGGAAGCAGCAGTATCAACAGATATTAGAATCAGAAAGCATGGTATGTTGCCGTACAGGGGTGTTTCAACAATTTACGAGTTTCAAGGAAAAAAGGATGTGTTCTTGATGGAGAGAAGGAGGTGGACAGAGAGAAATCAGAGAAATTACCATTTGGACAGACAGAAAATGGCTAAGGTGGAAATCGGGTATACGAACATTCATCATGATATTTTTTTAAGGCCAAATGGACTTTAGTTGTATGGTTGATCTTGACATGCCCTAATGATCTTGGATAACTTGAAAATAAATATTTGAAAAACTATCCAGTCACTCAGTAATCTTTGAAAAAAAGGAAAACCACACAAGAGGATTGAACTGCTGCCAATGAATATTTTTTCAGTGCTGTCTGACCAAGACCTGAGTCACTGGGGTAAGAGTTATTTGCTGAATCACCATTACTTGACATTTCTTGAGTTGTTCTGATATTGCCTAATCTTATACTTTACACCACAAAAAGACAGACTCTGATCTGATACGGTGACAGGCTCAAAACAAAACCATCTGAATCCTACGGTAATAATCTGTGTGTTTGAAACAGAATGTGAGGGATAAAATTTGGAATTTTCTGAAGTTGGAATGTTAAATTAGTATTTTTGCGACTTTTACTCCTTTACCATAGGCCTTGACTTGTCATTCTATTAATTCCTTTAATTGCTAACTATGCTTAGGACTATTTAAAAATGAATGTGACACTACATGGATTGTATGAGCAGAAAGAAAAAAATTAATTCTGACAACCCTAAGTTTTAAAAGACACCAAAATTAAAGCATTTGTTAATAATAAACATTAAAATACGTATTTGTCAAAATATCACGTCCTTTTTCAATCTCTAGAATGAGAGAAATCATTTTGATTACCTGAAGACTAAGCATGAAGAACCAGAACCTATTTTTTTTTAAAGATTTATTTATTTATTTTTATTGGAAAGTCAGATATACAGAGAGGAGGAGAGACAGAGAGGAAGATCCTCCGTCCAATGATTCACTCCCTAAGCGGCCACAATGGCTGGAGCTAAGCCAATCTGAAGCCAGGAGCCAGGAGCTTCTTCCGGGTTTCCCATGCAGGTAAAGGGTCCCATGGCTTTGGAATGTCATCAACTACTTTCCCAGGCCACAAGCAGGAAGCTGGATGGGAAGTGGGGCTGCCGGGATTAGAACCGGTGCCCATATGGGATCCCAGGAGTGCAAGGCAAAGACTTTAACCACTACACTATCGTGCCAGGTCCTAGAACCTATTTTTTTTTAAAGATTTATTTATTTTTCTTGGAAATATTTATAGAGAGAAAGATCTTCTATCTACTGGTTCACTACCCAAGTGGCTGCAACAGCCAGAGTTCAGCCAATCTGAGCGAAGCCAGGAGCCAGGAGTTTCCTCAGGGTCTCCCATGCAGGAGCAGGGTCACAAGGCCTTGGGCCATCCTCTACTGTTTTTCCAGGCCACAAGCAGAGAGCTGGATGGAAAATGGAGCAGCCAGGATTAGAACTGACACCCATATGGGATCCTGACACTTGAAAGGTGAAGGCTTAGACGCTAGGCTACTGCACCGGGCCCCAAAATCTAATTTAATGCAGCCAGTGCTGAAGCATAGCTGGTTGAATCACTACCTACCTGCTAATGTTGGTTCATGTCCCAGGAACAGGTTCAAGTCTCAGCTGTTCCAGTTTCCTGCTAATGCACTTGGAAAACATCAGATGACCTGAGTGTTTGGGTCCCACCACCCATGTGGGAGACCCAGATGAATCTCCTGGTTCCTGGCTTCAGCCTGGAACGACCCTGGCTGTTGCAGCCATTTGGGAAGTGAACCAGCAAATGGAAGCACTCATGTTCTCTATCTCTCTGTAACTCTGCCTTTCAAGTAAAATAAATAAATTTTGGAAGAACAGAAAAATAGAAATATTTAAATGTCTTGGAATACTAGAATTTATTAAATAAATTTCTATTTGGCAACTTTTGTTTAAAAGGGAAAAATGGATAGAAAAAGGAAATGGGACTTTAGAGTTCAAATTCATTATCTTGAATTCAGTTTCTGCTCAGATAATATCTGCCGTTGATTTTTCCATTGATCTAACCATTTACATTTTCAGTGCCCTAAGTGAGCTGTACAATGTGACTGAGGCCTATGAGAAGGCCATTAATTTGCCTTTCAGCATTAGCTACAAGAAGGATTATGAGACTGTCACATGTTTATAATTTTGTTAAAGGCCATAGTTGTAAAATTTTAGGACTTTTACATACACTGGGTGATTATTGATTTGCAATTGGTACCCAAGTCATGAGAAATGGTATTTGGTGACCAGCATTGTGGCAAACCAAGTAAAACCACCACCTCTAATGTCTGCATCCCACATACATGCCGATTTAAGTCCAACTGGCCCATTCTAAGCTGGTTCTTTGCTAAGGTGTCTGGAAAGCAGCAGAAGATGGCCCAGTGCTTGGGCTCCTGCAGCTCTATGGGAGACCCAGCTGAAGTTCCAGGTTCCTGACTTTGGTTTGGCCCAGCCCCGAATGTTGTGGTCATCTTGGGGAAAGAACCAGAAGATAGAAGACCTCTCTCTTTCTCTGTGTCTCTTTTGTGCTCTATGAACTCTGCTTTTCAAATAAGTCTTTCTTTTTTAAGTTATTTATTATTTATTTGAAAGGAAGAGTTAGGAGGAGACATACACGGGGGGAGGGAGGGAAGGAGGAAGAAAGAAAGAGAGAGAGAGAGAGAGAGAGAGAGAGAGAGAGAGAGAGAGAGAGAGAGAGAGATTGATTGATTCTAGTATCTGCTGGGTCACTACCCAATGGCCCAAATGGCCAGGGCTAGGCCAGGCATAGACAGAAGCCAGTAGCCTCATCTGGGTCTCCCATGTGGATACATGGACCCTGGCACTTAGGCCATCTTCAGCTGCTTTCTTAGGGGCATTAGCAGGGAGCTGGATTGGAAGTGTAGCACTCAGAACTCACTTAAATCAGCACCTATATGAGATGCTGGCATGGCAGACAGAGGTTTAGTGTACTATGTCACAACATAGGCATGATACATAAGTCTTTTAAAAAGATGATATTTAAAGGAAGCAATGGAATCAAGAAATTCGAGATCTATTTTTGGTTGCACTTTGACTTGTTATGCATACATTAACTAATATCCAATTTTCCTCACTTTATTTTGCTATAACATGAAATGTGAACTACTGGGAAAATTAATTTTTAACTTAAGTGCAAAAGACTACGAATGTGTTAATGTTCCCTATCTGATTTAGAAATGTCTAACTATAAAATATTTCTATTTTCAGATAAAGGTTAGAGCACAGACAACAAAAGTTCTAGGACACAAACATATTTTTAAATTTTGAGCATTTTCTAAATTGTAGCTTCACATATAAGTCTTTACAGGAGGCATATCAGTGCATTTTTCCAAATGACAGAGATGACAGCTGAATTTTTGTTTTATGTCAGGTTTCATTATGTAGGTTTAACATGTGGAAGATGGGAACTCGTAAAGAAATTCAATACAAGACTTTTTAAAAAGAGTTGAGATAGTAGCAGTTTAGGGGTTCTAGGCATCAAATATTGAAGACAGAAAGTCTTTCAAGTTGTAAATCGTGATGACTGACCTATTTGTTCTTGTTACCCCACCTTGGCTGTGTGTGTCTATATTTCCAAAACTGAGGCTCTATGTCATAAAAAAAAAAAAAATCAGTCCTTTTTTCATAACTTAAAAGGACAACACTGCCATTCATTACAAGAAACACTAAGGGTATGCCACCCCTTTTTCTTACTTGCCACAGATAAGCTTCTCACAAAGTTATTGATTTGAAAGGCACAAAGGGAAAAACAGAGAGCTCCCAATCATTTGTACACTCTCCAAATGTGCATAATAGCTAAGGCTTCCCCAGGCTATAGCCAGGTGCTGGGAACATGAGCCAGAACTTCCACGTGGCTGACACTCCAGCCGCCAGAACTTCCACGTGGCTGACACTCTAGCCACCTAGGGTCTGCATCAGCAGGAAAGCAGAACCAGACAGAGCTGGGTCTCAAATCCAGGCACCTCATTTGGGATATAGGCATCCCTGGTAGTGTCCGGAGCACCTCCATTGAGATTTCTTGTAACAAAGAAAAGAATCCTCATACTGAATTATTTTGAATGTTTATGACTTAATTCTTTGCAATGGTCAAAACCTTTTTGGGGACCTCTGCCTCCTTTATTCTCTGCTTAGAGTTCAACATGAGAGTCAGCATAACCCAGGCCCTGGAGGCTCAGAAGACAGAAGCTCCAGCAGCCTTGTGTGTGCTCCTCTCAGTTCCCTATCTCTCTGCTGAACATCCCCTTGCACCTCGTGCCCCCTCATTTATCATGGTTCAGCTCTGAGGGTCCTTTCCCAGTTCCTAAAACATTTAAGTTTTCTCTTCCCCCAAGGGTCTGGTCTTGGCACATACGATTTTCTCCACCCAAAATGCTCTTTCTGCTTGTGACAATACCACCATTCCTCAACTCTCAACCTCAGGTGTCTTCCTTGAACAGCAAGTCATACAAATGTGAATGCTCTCCCTGGCCCCCATTTGTTCTAGGAAAATAATCTCTCCCTAACAAGAACATGAACTCTAACGGGATTGTGCTTGACTTGCCATCATCTGATTCCCCACGGCCTAAAATGGAGCCTCTATGTTGAAGGACCTTGACCAAGGTCGAGTGGATGAATGACAAACTCCTTCTTGAAACTTCCGGCTACTGTTTACTCTGGCTTTGTTCCTCTCTCTTGGGCTTTCTCCCACTCTCAAGGTTTTGTCTTCTCTGACTCTGTTCTCCTCTTGCCTTTTGGCTCTCAGCCTTTTCCCTGGCTCTCTCCTCTCCCTTCACACCCCTTCTTTCCTAGTTCCTCATACACCCTCCTGCTGCTCCCTCTGTGCTGTGTAAATGCTGTCAACACCCATGCCATAAGCCCTCCCCTCCCTTTACTCGTGTCAGCTCCACCCAGCATCTTGCCAGGATGTCTTCCCTGTCCCTCACTTTCAGTGGTGAGGTGCCATCTTTCCTTTCCCCTGTCACCTAGATTCAAAATGCCATAGCTTCTGGTCTTTGCTGTTCCCAAGACTGATCTATAATAAAATCCAAGATGACAGCCTCTCTCCTTCATGGCTCAGGGGACAGCCATCACAATCAAATGAGAACGCACACGCTAGACCTCAACCATTAGGCCAATGGCGAGAGTAATTACCCTGAATGTTTGTGCTTCTTCATCGACCAGTCCGGCAATGGCTGACAGTGGCAGCACTGGCCCATAGATGGGATCCTTGGGCACAGTTGAGGGGAAAACCACATCTGTTTCATCGAAAAATGAACCATCTTCTAGAGGTAGCTTTACCGATCTGTGGAGGATAAAAAAGGGACACTGGAAAAATCAGATCAACAGAAACTAATTACTGATACAACCACTCCATGTTGGTGGCAAGTGAAGTGGGGAAAACACAGAACTTCTAAAAGCAAATCTGAGGATAAATTTAAAAATGCGTACTCTGCCTTAAGAGGGCAAATTATTCACATTTGTAAATTGGTAACAGAGATAATAATTTTTCAAAGTTATTATCTGAAGCAAAAAGTATACATTTGAATGTTAATGGGTCCAGGCATATTGTTGGGGATTCTGGCAAACGAAAAAGTGGCAGGCGCCACCCAGTTCCAGCCCAAAGGGTTGTTGACTTAAAACTTTTGTCTTCAAAACACTGTTGTCTAAATATATGGGAGAAGTTTCTCAGATTTTAAAAGTTGGCAACCACTTCAAATAAAACATGCTGTGGGCCATTTTAAAATTTTCCACATATAATCATAATCTAGATACAAATATAAATCTGGAAAATTTGTGGCCCTTTGTATTAAATCCCACATTACTTGGTTATGCCTAATGAATGATAAATATAAGACAAATGACTGAAAAACAAACAAGAAAGCCGCACGAAGACAGCTCCCACTCCTCAGTGTAAGGCTTAGGTGTTTTTTAATCCTGTCTGCCTTATGGACAAAATCAAATAATTTTTTTCCTCCTACTTATTTTGCATATTGAAAAATTATAACTCAACTCTTAGAACTCAAGTATAGTAGTCAAAGGAAGAGAAAAAGCAGTATGATATATGGCCACTTGATCTGACAAGAATCTGATAAAGACATCATCCCCTTGATTTAAAGAGAGAATACTGTCATGTCAGACTAGAGAATGTGTTTGGTATTTGCTGGGTTCTTCTGAAAGCAAAATTGAGACATCAAGAGTACTGGGTGGAAAGAAATGCCAATTTCAGGGTTCTCTATTTTGAAATCTTCATTTACCAACTTTTCATTTCTGCTTTTTTTCCGTGTTTAGTTTCCTTTAATGACCCTCATCACCCTGAAGGGCAGGTGCAGGCAGCTTGGTGACAGCAAAGGGTATTCACTTCGCTCTGATTGAAGGTTTTGCCTACCTGCTGGAAGGCCTTCCATCCCAGGCAAAATACTCTTGAACCAGTGTCTGGGTTTCCTCACTGCTCAGATCTAATTTCCTCCACATATACCCCTCGTAGTCCACCTGCCAATCGACTCAGCAGAAAGACAAGCTCTCAGCCTTGGAAGACCCAGACTCCAGAAACGGGGCTGCTGTTGTTGGCTCCAAAGAGGTTGACACTGGCAAAGGCATTCTTCCTCAGCTTATCCAACTACTGGAACATTCCAGTTGATGAGGTTGCAACTCATGAAGCTCTGCATGAACTCTTTAGGGAAACGGAACTCAGCATAACACAGGAACCAGCTGCCCTTGTTAATTAAAGTGCTCCCAAAAATACAACAGTGCCACAGACAAGTGCTCCAGTGTCCTCACTGAAGTATTTGGGCTTAAATTCATCCAACAAAAAGGTACTCTTGGGCAGGTGAGCAAAGGGGTCCTTGGCCTGGGGCTCAGTAGCCAATGCCTGCTCACATTTGTCTATCTCTTCATCAGGAGCTGGGGCAGCTGCCTTTTCTCTTTCTACTCAACCTGGGGCTTCTGGTTCTCTTCCCATGAGCCCTTTACTTTCCATAGGTTATTCTTTTTCAGCTGGCTCTCTGCAAATGTTCTGGTATCAGACTGGGCCATCTTCTCATGCAGCTTTATCTTCCCTAAAAAAAGATAGCCCCAAATGGGCTGGATAATGCAGGTGAGGAACCAGTGGTTTGTGGAAAGATGGCTCTAAAACCTGTTTATGGAGCCACAAGAAGGTGCAGACAACTGTGATGTCAGCCAAGGTCACTCACGCCCATGAGAGAAGTCTTTGTCTTCAAGGAATCATCCAGCAGCACCAGAGGGCACCTTACCACCTCCATTGCATTCTCAGTGACCTGTTTGTTGTGATGCATAATGCCCAAGGTGGGGAAAATCCAAGTACTAGCTGGGGCACTACGGTGCTACCAGCAAAGTTCTCCTGCACCACATGGGTTGCTGAGTCTGGACTACTTCCCTGAAGCGCCTCATTGCTCACAATGTAGGTGACGGTGTTGCTCTCAGACACACAGAAGCCATCGTCACCTTTAAATTCTGGAACCTTGCAGGCAGGGAATTTGCAGAGAAATTCAGGAGGCTGGTTGCCCTGGCCAAAGTGGAAGTGGGGTAGGGTGGAGACCATGTGGCCCTGAGCCCTGCTGGACTGAGTAGGGTCCTGAAGGCCCTCCATTTTCAGGTCCCAGCTGCCATAGTGGGATTCCTCAGAGAAAGGGAGCAACCTTACATTTATTTTAAGGTAATTTTTCAAAAACTGCAGTTTCAAAAGTATGCATGTGCAATGTCTCTTGGTCTTTGCCTTCATAGAATATACTGCAAATAGCGAATTCAGTGGCTCTTGAGCCTGTGAACTCTCTCAATACACACAGCCATTATCATCAAGTAATACCAGGGCATCTGTCATAGAATTTCTCTTTGACCCAGTACTGTTTAAACAAGCAACTCCCAGGACTCCATTCCATACACCTACTCTTTTGTGTGAAAAATGTGCTGAATTTGCACTGTAATTTACCTTTTGTATTTCACAATCTTATATTGTTGCAATTCCAGTAGGGCATCAAAGTTATAAAAGCTAAAAGTCCTAATTGTCTTTTTTATACAATTAGGCATATTTGGAAATAGTTAAGAATAAATCAAAATCTGAAAAGGTAAACTATATTAGAAAAAGTTCTCAAAGGACATGACACATTAACAACAATAAGAACTCACTGGGAAATCCACTCATACGGAATCCACTTGAAATCTAAGAAAATTATATATATATATATATATATATATATATATATATATATATATATATACACATATATGAATTACAATAAGTTATATGTGCAAACATGCATATGTATGTGCCTTTTAAATAAATAAATTCAGTTTTAAATGGTCTAATGGTCTTTGAATTGACTCATTCACATTACATGAATGCAAAGACAGACCAGCACTTTTTTATTCAGTAACAAAATGTCCTACTTTTCTTTGAAATAATGTTCCTGATTACTTCTTTCAATGGTCCACACAGTCACTGTACTTGGACTTGACAGGCAAAGCTGATGCCAGTTCATGGGATTGAAAGACATCTGGCTCACATCCACTCCAGGTTGTGATCTTTTGCACAAGATGACATTCGATTCCCAGTTCCTTAGGGGAGAACAGCACTGTGTGAAAATTAATTATAATATAACTTACACCATCTGACATTGAAGTCCAAGTTATAAATACTTACTCTTCTCGTTGTACCATTCCCTGCTAAGAAATGAAACAACTATATCCTTTTAAAATATTATTTTCTTATGCGTTATGCCAAGACTATTTTAACAGTTTACAATTTGCATTTAACTCAGCAAACCCAGAATGAAAGATAAATAATCACATTTGCTTAAAAAAACCAATCAAACAAACAAAAACAAGTGTAGTGTCTAAATCCTGAAATACTACAAAGGAATAGTGCACATTGAGCTGGGTATGACAGACCCAGAGATGCTGACTGATAATTCACTGTGTTTTAAAATTTAAAAAAGGTTGTATTTTAAAGGATTGTGTTATTTACCCATTTAAGAGAATATCCTGGACCCAAACCATGAGTAAAATTCTTTGTTAGCTGAAAGGAAAGGATGGGGGTGGAAATAAATATGAGCTACGCCCTCAGACAAGGAGCTAGCACTTTCTTCAGGATTGTAATCAGGAAAACAGAACTAATATGTACCAAGCTCACGCTCTCTTTTGGCTTTCTCCTGCTCTCATCCTCCCACCCCCACAAGTGACCTGGCCCTCACAAAAGTTATTCTCTTGCTGATATCTGGTTCTCTCGGTCCATTGACTTTCTGCCTCCATGTCTAACAAGAACCTCCAGCCCTGCCTGGACACACTGAAAGGCTGGGCGACTGAAAACAATGGAACAGACATCACAGAACTGTGCCCATCATGACACCAAAAACCTGCTTCCACTATTCCCTCAATTCAGTCTCTAATCCTCACAAGTTCCTCTGGTTGTTTTTCTCTAAAGCATCCAGTTTTTAATATTTTCCACTCTCTGGAAGCTTTTATCCCTCCCATATCCTTTTCAAGTAAGTGGTCCTGATTGCAATGGAGTAAACAGACGCTATCAGCTGAGAATCCCTTCAATTTCTTACATCATATACATTTGTTAGGACTTGCAAGATTAACATTCTTTTTTTAAGATTTTTATTTATTTTCATTGGAAAGTTAGATATACAGAGAGGAGGAGAGACAGAGAGGAATATCTTCTGTGCAATGATTCACTCCCCAAGTGACTGCAACGGCCGGTGCTGAGCCAATCTGAAGTCAGGAGCCAGGAATTTCCTCCAGGTTCCCATGTGGGTGCAGGGTCCCAAGGCTTTGGGCTGTCCTCGACTGCTTTCCCAGGCCACAGGCAGGGAGCTGGAAGGGAAGTAGAGCTGCCAGGATAAGAACTGGTGCCCATATGGGATCCCGGTGCGTTCAAGGTGAGGACTTTAGCCGCTAGGCCATGGTGCCGGGCTCAAGGATTAACATTCTTAAACTCCCTCTACCTAAGGCCAATCTTCCAATGTGCGACCTGGATTCCATGGGCCCTGTGTTCCATAAGGCTGATTCTTACTCATCCTTTAGATAATGATATGAGTCTCCAGCACCATGAGACAGTCACTTTCTGCTGTGTAAGACACCAGATTGAAGAACATTGTTGTGGCAGGCCTTGCATGACTTCCCCTCCTCAGGAAGCTTTGCCACTCCACCCTCGACTAGAGTAGGCATGCCTCCAGCTGTTCCTACGCTGACCTGGCTCGGAGAGGACTACACAATTGCCCAATTCCTTCAGATATAAATCCTACCAGATCTAAATCCCACCCACAATTCACCAACCATACAAGTTTAAGCAAGCAGCTTACATGAAGAAAAATACTCAAACTTGAAAGAAAGCTTGTGTTAGCCTGATTACTGACATCCCTGGAAAGAACTTTGCAGCAAGCTTCCTGGAACAACAGATGGACTTTGTATATCGCTGTAAACCTTACACTCTTGAGGAATATAACTTTGTGATTGCAGTGTATTTATCAACAGCACTAAAATAAGGGCAGGCTTAGTTTTATTAGTTATGATTTAACTGTACAACAGATAAGACGCCAAGTGTACTGCTAGTAGAATAGTGAAGTTTTAAGCTGTTGTGGTTTTAAAAGATTTCTAGAAAACTAACCCATCTTACACCACATCTAAATTTTTATTTAGCTATTTCTTTTTTTAATTCTTGTGTATGTGTGTGTTTAATTTATTTGAAACACAGAGTGATACAAAGGGGGAGAGAGGGAGAGAGAGAAAGGAGGGAGGGAGGAAGGGAGGCAACGAGAAAAGGGAGAAAGAGTGAGAGCAAGAGAGAGAAACACACACACACACACACACACACTGAGAGAGAGGGGGGAGGGGGCTCACTTCTTAAATGACCATAAGGGTTGGGAGCCAAGAGTGCATCATGGTCTCCCACACAAGTAGCAGGTACCCAAATACCTGGGCCATTTCTGCTGCTTTTAGGCACATCAGCTGGAAGAAGCAGCTAGGATTTGAACCAGTGCTCTAATATAAGATAATGGTACCATAAGCAGCAGTTTAATTTGTTACATCACAATATCTCCCCCGACTGTGCTGGTATTTCTTTTTTATTATTAATATAAACAGAACAGATTTTATATATTATATAGGTATGGCTTTAAGAAGATAACCACACTTCTCTCTCCACTTTCAAACCGGTTTCTTCCTTCCCTTTTTCTTTAATACTTGCAAAGACATAATTTCAAGCTACTTTATAGTCAGAGGCTTAATTTCCTACTAACCACAATATTCAATAAGTAAAAGGTAGGAAGATCATAGTTCTACAAGAGCTAAAAACAATAATCTGTAAGGCCCCTAAAAGTGCTATGGTCTAAATGTGCCCCTTCCCCCAAGATGATGGTATTACGAAGTGGGGCCCTTTGGTAGTGAGGTCATGAAGGCATAAATAGGATTAGTGCCCCAATAAGAGACCTCTAAGAACTAACTCATGCCTTCCAACACATGGAGGCACCAGACGTCAAAGCTGTCCGTTTCTCCATCTTGGACCTTCCACTGCCCAAAACTGTGAGTAACAAAGTTCTGCTGCTTATGAGTTCTCCTGTCTGTGGCGCTTGCTCCAGCGGCCCCAATGTACTTTGCTTTGTCTTTCCCGGTCCCATTGCGAGACAGTCATGTGAAAGTTCCCTTTGTGCTCATCTATCTTACTTTGACACCAAACCTCCCTAAGTTTGTTTCCTTCTCAAAAATGAGGATCACTGTGCATGTCTCATGAGTTTTTTGAGGGGATTAAATGGATTTATCCATTGAAAATCACAGTAAATGCACCTAACAAAACTAGAGGGTAAGATATAACAGCGCAATTAGTTTATTTTATTCTCTTTTTATGGGCTTCCGATGGTCCAGAGCCTGCCAGTCTGGAACAACAGAAGACACAATCTCCTTGGACAAATTCCCTTGTAGGAGTCAAACCAAGGTATCTGAAAGTTTGCTTCTTTTGAACTTTCCTTGAATTTTATTTCTGGGAGTCCTGAGGGTTTGCGTCCCTGAGGCTTGCAGGCAAACTGCTGTCACTCAGCTATATCCTCTTTCCTGTTTAGCTCACAGCTCTCCCTCGTCCAGGCCCACTGCTAGCAAAGCCACTTGGATGAGCCTGAGGCTGGTGATCTCCATTCCAGGACTAACTTCCAAGTACATTTTTACAGGATGCTGAAGAGCTGCTCCAGGAGTTCCAAACCTTGAGGTGCTGGGGCAGAGTCCAGGAGGGGAGTCTCTGTAGCAGCTCGGTTCCCACTCACTCAGGGGCCCTGGGGCTGCTCTGCAGATACAGAGCCTCAAGGAGAATCTCCTCTCCACAGAGTGCCTGTCTTTTCCTGCTCCCCATCTCTGCCTTCCAACTTAACATTTCTACATAGAAGTACCCATGGATATGAAGACAGTCTGTCTTAGTCTCATCTCAGCCAACCAAAACACCCCATTTCAGAAGCCTCAGCCTTCCTCATGAGGCTGTACAATGCCGAAGAACCTTTTATACTTGGCAGTAAGCAGGAGACAAAATTCACTGAATGGATTAACCCAATGAGCAACTCTGATGCCTTAGGGGTTAGGATGTTCACGTAAATGGATAAAATGTCCCAAATGTCATATTCCTAGGTCAGGGTTGGTAAATTTCTATGAAAGAGCTAGTTGTATTGCAGACTTTATGTGATATCTATCAGAATCAAACCCTGCAGTTACACAGGGAAAGCAGCCATAGACAGTAAGTAAATAAGCATGACTATGTTATAATAATTGATTTGCAAAAACAAGCAGTGGGTCAGATTTGGCCTTTGGACTCTAGTTTACTCCTGTCTGGAGTGGAAGCATCACTGTGGCATGTGGGTGAGCAGCAGCCACTCGATGACCAGGTCAGGGCACTGCCATGTGGGGAATGTGTCCAGGTTTGCCTGTGCTCAAGAAAGGTCTGATGGATTTTTTTCTCTAAATTTAAAAAATATTTTAAGTCCCAAATAAAATACATTCTGTGTACTGAAATTAGCATACAAAGCATAATTTTGGAACCTCTAACTCATGTAAATAAATACCATGTAATACACAATGTTAGGCATTGTGTACTCAATGAATTCCTATAAAACTTTTTTTCTTGTAATTCAAGTATTAGTGTTTTAAGTAACTTGTAGTGTGATCTTCATGCTAAGAAACTTAGTATTCACAGGTTGCACTCAGATAAGTGGAGTCTTCTGCTTTTATCACATCAGGACTTAAGCACCTGTCTCCTCTTCCCACACGCTGCACGTTTCAGACTATAAGATAATAACTTCTGTTGCTTCACCCACTGTTTTTGTAGTGCTCAAGCCATAGCATCACTAGCTAGCAAACCCTTCCACCAACAGGTGGGCAGATAATCAAGTGATATATTTACGCTATGAAGTAGAAATGAATAATCATTGGTGTACACAGCAGCATAAGGGAATTTCAAAAATAATTATGCTTCATAAAAGAAACCAGGGCAAAACACATGCATTATATGATTACCTGTGCATAGAATTCTAGCTAATGGAAACTGATCTAGAGGGACAGAAGCCATATCAGTAGCTTTCTGGGAGGGGAGGAGGGTTTATGGGACAAGGGCCAGCAAGGAGGTTGTGCAGGGGCGCAAAGAACTTTTCACGGCAATGATTTTTGCTTATTTATGTATGGTTTTGATTATGGTGATGGTGTCACTGAGTGCATACATAGGTCAATATTTATCAAATCCAATACTTTATATATCAGCATTTTATGTTAATTATAGCTCAATAAAAATTTTTAAAATTTACATAAACTAAAAGCAAGGCTCTGAACCTAGACGTTTACACTTAATAGGAAGTGGTAAATATAAGGAATGTCTTCAAGAATTTCTGAAATGTTCATGAGATTTCTTAAGTAGGCAAGTTTCTTCCAAGGTGGTTTATAGCATGTGTGGATGGAAAGCTGATATAGTCTTGAGGTTGGCCAGAGGAAATGACCTGACAGACACCTGCCAAATTTCTTACCTGCTGCTAGTTCATGCACAACCCTCGAATACAGTATACTGTTCCACTCTCTGAACATAAAACTTATTTGCTATCTTTTTAAAAACTACCTCAAATTCAGCTCTAATTAGTGACTATCATAATTTTAAGATGAGAAAATCTTCAAACTCAAGGGAATCATTTTTTTTAAAGAAAATCTGAAACTGTAAGTACTTACAAGTGTATTCTTTGCCTAGAAATGCCATAGCTGTTAATAAATAAAGGGAATACTTAATTTCACTTTCATAGTTTCCTTTCTGATTGACAAATTTCATGCCCAAACATAGTAATTATATTAAGCCTTCTGAGCAGGGATTTTATGCCTTCCTATTTTTTTTTTTTTTGTTTCAAGCAATTTTTTTTTTCATGTACAGCGCCTATGATAAAATCCAGAAGGCTAAGATTAAAATGTAACCCAGCAAAAGGTTTTGTGCAAGATGATGACACTTACCAGAGAGCCAGTTCAAATTCTGGGAGTGAGGAATAAGTGGCCAGGTAGGTGCCACAGTAACTGAACGACAGCAACGTGTAGTCCAGGAGAACATTGCCTAAAATACACAACACGTTACAAGGACCTGATTATTCAGTTCAGGTTAACTTGCTCTTATGGTTTATTTACCCTTTCTAGTGATTCTTACTTAATTTAAAATCATTTAGTTATTAGAATAAAAGATAGAATGGCTGATTTTGAACTCTATAAGCAGAAAGCTAGCTAAAAGTAAAGTGAAGAATTCATTTTTCATAGACACTAGAGTAAATCAAGAGCCAAAATCTGGCAAAATTCTTTCTGGTATTTTTTTTTCTGTGTGCTTACTTGCAAAAATACATACAAGTGAATTTTCTTTAACTAGAACTTAATATTCTATGTTGCCCATCTTTTAAAAAGGAATTCAGATAGTGTTTACAGACTACTTTTTCTCCCATTATTTTGAGCATCTTATTCTTTAATTTCTCCAAACATGATATTTAATGTTGGCATCAATACCCTCCTTGATAGCATGCTTTCAACTTATTTAGCTACATTTATATTGTTGGGGCTTAAGTTGTTGCCCCTCTTTTGCTAGTTTGAGTCTGTGATATAATTTCTTTGCACAGAAATCTTAAGCAATATTTCTGATTGCTCAATTTCCTTAGCACTGACTTCTACATCTTGAAACATGTTTACTGGGTCAAATAGGGTAAATACTTATTTCCTGAAATGGCTTTATCAATTTATACTCCCACCTTCAGCAAACAAGGGTGCTACCAATTTGACTATTCAATTCAGCAATTGTGATTTTTAAAAAGTGTAACCTTGATTTAAAAAAGTAGATCTTGGCTTGACAACACTTTTCAAAATGAACAATAAGATGAATCTGTGTTTGATCATTTGAGATTTTGTCTTTTGTCTGAGCGTGCTCCTTTCTTTTAAATTTTTTATTTTATTTTTATTGCAAAGTCAGATATACAGAGAGGAGGACAGAGAGAAAGATCTTCCATCCAATGATTCACTCCCCAAGTGACTGCAGTGGCCAGAGCTGAGCCGATCTGAAGCCAGGAGCCAGGAGCCTCATCCAGGTCTCCCACATGGGTATAGGGTCCCAAAGCTTTGGGCCGTCCTCAACTGCTTTCCTAGGCCACAAGCGGGGAGCTGGATGGAAAGTGGGGCTGCTGGGATTAGAACTAGCACCCATATGGGATCCCGATGCATGTAAGGAGAGGACTTCAGCCACTAAGCATTTTTGATGTTCCTACGTTTTGAATGGTATGTAATCAAATTTGCCAATCTTTTAAATTTTTTCCATTATGTGAGAAGTCCTTCCCCATCCTGAAATCATTTCCATGTTCTGTCAAATTTCAAATTTTCTTTTATTTTTAAATGGGTTTGTTCACTGAATGCTTATTTTCAATTGACATGTTTTGATATATAAAATACGAATACCTAATGTGCTATCTTTGTTCAAATACTGAGTTTCTTCATACCATTGGACAATAATCACATGCAGGTGAGAGTTTTCACCTTAATTTAGCTGTCCCATACTCTACATTCTGTTCCCAGATTCTTTCAACACTCACTAACCTGGAGCTCCCTGTACCAGAACTACTCCTAGTTACTATAGCAGCATAATTTTCAAAGACTTGTTGTTCTTTCAAATTATTTTCATTTTTCTCCAGATGAACTTTGACATTAAGTACTCCATGAGCTTTAAAATATTTGATGAATGTATCAATTACTTCTTGTGGCAAATGCCAGAAATACATTCATCTATAATAACCAGGTTTTCCATGGCCAGCACTGCAATGCAGTGGATTAAGCTGCTGCCTTCTGTGCCAGCATCCCATATGGGTGCAGGTTTGCATCCTGGCTGTCCCACTTCTGATGCAGCTCCCTGCTGTTGTGCCTGAGAAAGCAGCAGAGGACAGCCCAAGTGCTTGGACCCTGCATCCACGTGGGAGATCTGAAAGAAGCTCCTTGTTCCTGACTGTAGCTTAGTCCAGTCCTGGTGGTTGTGGCCGTTTGGGGAGTGAGCCAGTGGATGGAAGACCTTCCTCTCTCTTCCTCTCTTTGTAATTCTGCCTTTCGAATAAACAGGTGAGTTTTAAAAATCAGGCTTTCCATTCAGTACTATATTTTACCAATTAAAACATATTTAAGACAGTGACCTTGTAGTTTTCACCATCAAGTCACTCAACACGTCTTCTGATTATTTCTAATTATTTAGCATTTCTAACTGCATGGGTATTCAATTTTAAACTAGTTCTAGTAAACTGTTGCATTATCTATCAAACTCTCCTTTTTCCATAGTTTTAATCTAATCCAATTTTTATGTTATTGCATTGTTTCGAGCTTCCAGGTTGATGTTGAATAATAAAGGTAATAACAATTATCCTAGGTGGCTTCTTTCTGATTTTATTGTAAATTCCTTTAGGGTTTCATTGTTCAACATGGACACTGGCTATTGGCTTGGACTAAATTTCTACTGCTTGGAAGGGACTACAGCCAAATAACCAAGCTGGGGAAAATTTTAAAGATGAAGGGTCATGAATGTGAATGAGTTATGCTTTAAAGTTTCTTAGTGTGTTGACAATGGTGGGAAAGTTTCCCACAAACACAATATTATAAATCACAATGGGGTTCTCTGGTTCCTGTGGTCCAGAACACTAGAACACTGTGACCAGCTCCCAGCATGCTTTCTGTCCAGGTGTGTTAAGAACTCCCCACCCTCTGTGTGCTACAAGGAGGCCCTAGTCGATGCGCAGCAGTCCTGTCACTATCAGACAGTGAGCAGACAGTGATCTAAGGGCCAGGTACTACTGATGGAGCACTTAGCCTACACACTTTCTCGAACATCACTAGAACCTTAAAGCTGGATACTATCTTTGTCTCCATTTCACGGGTAAGAAAATTGAGAATCAGAGAACTTGTGCCAACATCAATTTACCAGAATTTTCAACAAATCATTAGGAAAGAAAATAGAGCTCTTTGCTCTGATTACGGTGATACAAGCTCCTAGCCCAGGGCTTCTCAGAATTTGATCTGCAAGTCAATCACCTGGGGAATCTAGCTAAAATGCAGATTTTGATTCAGTGAATCTGGGGTAGAAGTCAGTTCCTGCTTTTATTTTTTGTCAAGATTTATTTTTTTATTTGAAACATAGATTTACAAAGATAAGGAGAGGAAATGAGAGAGACAGAGATCTTCAACCTGCTGGTTTACTCCTCAAATGGCTGCAATGGCTGGAGCTGAGGTGATCCAAAGCCAGGAGCCTGGAGCTTCTTCTAGGTCTACCATATGGGTTCAGGGACCCACAAACTTGAGCCATCTTCCACTACTATCCCAGGTCACCAGCTAGTAGGTGGGTAGGAAGTGGAACAGCCGGTACTTGAAGTGGTACCTATATGGCATGCCAGAACCGCAGATGGAAGCTCAACTCGCTATGCCACCACAACAACCTCAGAGCCTTTTTCATATCCAGCTTCCCAGGCAGCACCAGTACTGCTGGCAAAGAGACCACACACTGAATACTCGATGCTATTTAATGAGATCATTGGTAATTGGCACAAGTCATTCCTTCTATTAAAAAAATAAAAACGCCCAAACTGCCTTCATTTATAAGAACTAATAACATTCCCCAAGATACCTTTTAATTTGGTCCTTCTGGTCAATCCAGGAAAGTTGTATATGTAGATGAGGGGTTTTAGCTTCCGGTCAGAAAAAGCCACAACTTCATAAGGAACATTAGTTGCTATGACGCCCACAATTCCATTCATACACTGGAGCACAGTCTTTTTCTTGGTTTCAATATTAATGAATATTACATAATTCCCACTGGAGTAGCAAATGGTCTTGTCGTTGACAAAATGAACATTCTGCTTGGGAAATCCTTGCACCCATCTTTCAGGAAAGATATGTCACCATCAATATAATACACTTGCATTTTTTTCCTAACAAAAGGTCATCAAAATATTTTAAATGTATCTATTTTTTACTCCCCTCTCTGCTCCCAAACAGAAGGTAAAACATTGACCAGTTTGATCAATGAGCCACAGAAACTGAAGTCACAGAAACAGAATCAAAGTTCAAGTCCCAAGAGAACTTTTTCACTTCAGAAAGCTCTTTCATCCAGCCTAAGAGCCTTTGGAAAAGTGACAACAACACACAAGGGGGGGGGAGGGACGGAGGACAGCTTGCTGCTATTAGAAAACGGGTTCATCATAATAAATAATAATAAACGGGGCCATTCTGTAATAATAAGTTTTGATTTTTTAAAAAGGAACTTTGAAGTAAGGGATATGTGGTAGGCATATGCCAAGAGGTGGAAGAGTCTGAGCCCAACGGGGCTCCGTTTTGATTTCTTTATTAAAGACACACTGCAGGGTGAAGGAGAAGGCCAAAGAGGGGCACCGCACCGGCCGGGCGAGCAGCCCCGGGGGACCAGAAGGTCCAGCAAGACCAGAAGAGAAGACTGAATGCAACCCACCTGGGGCAACACTTCAGAACACGTGAGGAAAGAGACACCCATCAGCACTCGAAACTTTCCAAAGGCCGCTATGTGTGCCAATAAACCCAGAGTGAGGGGGTGGGAGTCAGAAGGAAGGAACTGAGTAGCCTCACTTTCGGAGAAGCCACCAGAGAGCACAGATTGGAAAGGGTGGGGAGCCAGGAGTAGAGGGCTGGAAAGAGCGGTGGGGGCATGGGGTGAGTGAGGATTATGGACGCGGCGAAACGAAACGGGGGTTGACGACCGAGGGCAGTCCTGCAATAAGGGGATGAGGGAGCCTGAGGAGAGGCGTGGGTGGCAGAGGAGAGGTCCAAGTCCCGGGCAGAGGAATGGAGGGTGGGAATCACAGGGCAGGAGTTTCCTCAAGACTGAGGGCGAACGCGAAGCAGAAGACGCCGCACCTCACGGACAGACTTGCGCCTGAGGAACCCTCTTCTCGCTCTCGGCCTTGCGCCATGGCTTGTCTTTCTCTCAGCCGGGAGGCAGGAGGCACCCGCCGGACTCCAGGATGGCTCCGAGACCGTTACTCCGCCGCTGACCGCCTGGCCCGCTGTTTACACCCGTATCCGGGAGACCGTAACCCTTGAGCCCATTGGCTGTGTCCTTCGGCCCTGCGCTCCTTAGAGCTGAGCGGATTGGTGACTACGCTGCTGAGTCTCGGCCAAGGGGCGAGCGGGAAGGGGCGGGTCTTATGGCGCTGCCATGGTGACCCAGGCGGTGACCCAGGCCTAGGCAAATCATATTTACACTGTCGGTGGCAGCGGGTAATTTGGGGTTTTGACAGTGCCAAACGCTATCTCAAGCGGCTTGTGAGCATTATTTTGTTAACTCTTTCAGATTTCCCCTCAGCTCCCTTTTACCAATAAAGTGGAGGCCCAGGCCAAAAAACTCAGTGGTGCTTAAATCTGGAATCCCAGACCACTTCAGGGAATCCCTGAGCTTCTTATTCTCTAACAGACATCCCAACTGGCTGCACATCAAATGTTGCCAAAGACATGGTTGTTTGAAAACATCTGGGACCTGGTACAATGGCACAATTGGCTAAATTCTTCCCTTGCAAGTGTGGGGATCCCAAATAGCCTAGTGGCTGAAGTTCTCACCTTGCATGTGCTGGCATCCCACATGGGCACTGGTTTCTGTCAAGCTGCTCCACTTGTCATCTAGCTCCTGGATGAAGCCTGGGAAAGCAGTAGAGGATGGCCCAAATCCTTGACGGTGTACTCACATGGGAGACTCAGAGGAAGCACCTGGGTTTGAACCGGCTCGGCTCCAACTATTGCGGCCACTTGGGGAGTGAGTGAGTGCATGGCAGATCTTTCTGTAGCATCTCCTCTCTGTACATCTCCCTTTTAAATAAAAATAAATAAATCTTTTTAAAAATCTAGTACAATCATCTGCTTTTTTTCTCGTATCACAGCTCTCATGGTTTTATTTAAACAGAAAAGTCAGGAAAATCCTGTTTGAAAGATGTGTGCACTTTAGAAACAAAATCAAAGACCACACGCTCTTCCTCTAATCAGCAACATGAGAAGCAGTCTTGGGGGGATCCCTGAGCCCACGATCTCTGCTGACCATGATAGGAAGTGCTTCCCTAAACTGGCCATCCCTTAGGCCTGATCTGGTTTTTTTTAAGATTTTTTTTTTTTTACTGAAAGATTTACAGAGGGAATAAAAGGCAAAAAGAGAGATCTTCCATCCACTGGTCCACTCCCCAAATGTCAGCAATGGCCACAACTGAGCTGATCTGAAGCCAGGAGCCCTAGCTCCCTCCTGTCTCCCATTCGGGTGCAGGGTCCCAGGCTTTGAGCCTTCCTCCACTGCCCTCCCAGGTCACAAGCAGGAAGCCGGAAGGTAAGTGGAGCATCTGAGACATGACAAGCGCCCATATGAAATCCCAGCAAACACAAGGCGAGGACCTCAGCTACTAGGCTATCACACTGGACCCTCAGCCTGAGGTTTTGTACCATTGTTGGAGAACCCACCTGTCTGACCAGACAAAAAGGCAGGAGCAAGTTCATGGAGTGCTAAACTATGCAACAAGTTTCCACAAAATCAAATAACCAACAGAAAATCTCACTACTTCGCATTAAGAGATCATTGTTGTCCTGGTTTTGGTCAGATTACAGCCAAGTGCTCTGAAAGGTGAATGAATGTTCAGTAAATTTTGCATCACTATGTTTTCTAAGGTCCTTTAAATGAGTAAAAGGAACATCCTACAGATCTTCAAAGTTTCATTACAGAAGCAGAGACACAGGGAGAAAGAGACACATGAATGAGATCCCGCACCTGCTGGCCTGCTGCCCATATGCCCACAACAAAGCTCCTTGAAAGCAATATAGACTCCGACCTGGCGGAGGGCGGGGGGAGGCAAGGTGGGGTGGGGACCTGATACTTGAGCCATCACTGCTGCCTCCCAGACTTCACATTAATAGCAAGCTGGAGTCAGGAGCCAGAGGCAGATATCAAAGGTAGGTACTCCATTCAGGATACAGGTGATCGAACCACTGGGATAAATGCCTGCCCTGCCTCTCCTTTAATTTCCCTGACCTTTAGAGTATTACCTATCGCTTTGCTTCACTAAACTAGAGACAAACTGCTGTCCAAACAGCTTTATATATTGAGACCATAAAACTGTGAAGAGGTCGAGATCTGGACCGGTATATTTTTAATTGGATATTTTGTTGTGTTCTATAACAGATCAACCCTTGAATCACAGAAAAGGAAATGAGAAATGAGTGGTGAAAACATTTGAGTTTTTCGTTATGTTCTCTGAGCCACTGGTTTCCACAAAGAGCCTCAATAATAAAGTCCATGGCTGCTAGACTCTGTGCTTTGCTAGGTTATGGGAATTCTGGTAAAGCCTCCTAAGCCTCTGACAGCCTTCACGTTTGTGTGGTGAGTCTGGTAGCATTTCCCCGCTTGCTTTCAGAAGATTCTTGGGCCATTTAAATGAGAGATCACATGTAAAATAAATTGTGTATAAAAGGTATAATTCAGATACAGAGACCAGTCACTGTCCTCTGCTGTTGAGCCTGGGGAGAAAGGTGACACACACTGAAACCATACACCCTGGGCAGGCTGGACACATGGTAACAAGGCTCTAGTCAGCTTTAGGCTGAGTCCATTGCAAAGGATTGTGTGCTAATCCTGACAAGGAAGAGGATTGAAATGAATAGTTAGCACTGGCAACTCATGTTTATGCTCTACATTGATTCCAGATTGGAATAAATGATTTTTAAAAGTTTATGAAAATTAGTATTATGAAAAAACCTATGTATGAATTTCCAAATGTTACTGCACGAGAAGAAAAGCCTTTTATTTCTAGTTTCCTTCAAGCTTTTTTTAAAAAAAGATTTATTTATTTTTATTGGAAAGCCAGATATAAAGAGAGGAAGAGAGACAGAGAGGAAAATCCGCCGTCCAATGATTCATTCCCAACTGACCACAACAGCTGGTGCTGATCCGATCCAAAGCCAGGATCCAGGAACTTCTTCCAGCTCTCCCTCATGGGTGCAGGGTCCCAAGGCTTTGGGCAGTCTTCAACTGCTTTCCCAGGCCACAAGCAGTGAGTTGGATGGGAAGCAGGGCTGCCAGGATTAGAACCAGTGCCATCTGGGATCCCGGTGCATGCAAGGCAAGGACTTTAGCCACTAGGCCACCATGCCAGGCCCATCCTTCAAGCTTTTAAATTGCTCTTTTGTTAGTAGTTGCTAAGATCTGTTTACTAAGGTGCAGCCAATATTTCTTTTCTTTTTTAATAAGGGAACACAGAATATTTCACAGGCATCCACAGGTTAAGGTAAAACATGCTTGTATTTTATTCATTCTATTCTCATCGCACATTAAATATTCCTTATGATAGCCTAGCAGCTGAAGTCCTTGCCTTGCATATGCTGGATCCCATGTGAATGCCAATTCTAATTCTGGTGTTTCCACTTCCCATCCAGCTCCCTGCTTGTGGCCTGGGAAAGCAGTCGAGGACGGCCCAAAGCTTAGGGACCCTGCACCCATGTGGGAGACCCAGAGGAGGTTCCTGGCTCCTAGGTTCAGATCAGCTCAGCTGTGACAGTTGCAGCCTCCTGGGGAGTAAATCATTGGATAGAAGATCTTCTCTGTCTCTTCTGCTCTCTGTACATCTGACTTTCCAAAAGTAAATAAATAAATCAACCTTTAAAAAATGAGTAATGTGGAGAAACTATGTGTGGATTTTCAAACATTTCTGCACCCAAAGATAACTTATTTTTTAATTTTAGTTTCCTACAAGCTTAAAAGTGTCCTCCTTCTGTTGTTGGTTGTTAAGATCTGTGTACTAAGGTATGGCCTTAATTTTTTTAAATAAGGGAAAACAGAAAATTTCACAAGTATCCACAGGGTAAGGAAAAATATGCTTTAGGGGTATGTGTGTGTGTGTGTGAGAGAGAGAGAGAGAGAGAGAGAGAGAGAAACAGAGAGAGAGAGAGTACACGTGTATGCATGTGAATTGGAATTTTGATAGTTGCCTATTTTTAAAAAAAGAAATGTTTTCCTAAGGAACATAAACAAGCAGTAAGGAGTTTTGGACTATAAGACTGTTCAAGAGAGAACTTATTTTTCACCAAACTGAAGAGGAACCCATGAACAGTAAGTAATCTACAAAAACTGAAGAGGAACTCATGAACGGTAAGTAACCTACAAAACAGAATTCAAGAAGCTTTATCTTATGATGTTTAAAAGAAGTTTTTTAAACTCAGATTTATTATCCTAAGAGCACTCTTAGCCTTATTTATCAACATATTTTTATCGTATTGTACTCTTGTGCAAGTATAAAAAGGAAAATGTAACTTGTATAAATTAGAATATTCCTTCCACATTCTCACTTTTAGAATTCATCAGAGTTTCTAATCAGAGTGCTATGTGTTCATTTTTCCCACTTGCCCACCCACAACACCATCCTCTATGCCAACAAAAGCATTTAATAAAGCATCAATGATTCAAAAATTGACTACATACAATAACAGCATACTTTATGTTATCTTTCGGACTTTCTCCCAAACCATTCACACTGACTTTGCAAGTTCTAGCACAAAAGGTAACATCTATCTCAAGAATGCTGCCCTGCAGAAGGTAATGTTAAGATACACCCAATGTCCACAAGTGTGAAGACATGAAGAAATATGTCTCATAGAAATGATTGAGACCTGGTAGCAGAAAAGAGATTAAAACGCTGATGTCAGACAGTCAGACCAGGGTTGCAGAACCAGCTCCACCATTCAAAAGGCTGTTGCTTTTGAGAAAATCACTAAATCTCCAACCTGTAGTTTCCTCATTCTGGAGATGGCAGCATTGACTATGTTTAAGTCATCCAGTAGTTGTGATGTTAAGATGTAATCAACACCCATTTTTAGTAGAAATGTGGTCAAGTTTTTCGTTTAATATATCTTGTTTTAATTATAAAGTGGAATATAAATATGTATTAATTTTAAAAGAACTTAGTTTTAACGCATACTCTGACAAGCACTGTTCCAGGGGTTTCCTATCTATTAACTAATTTAACCTTCCTCACACTCTTTAAAGGATACTTTCCCAGAGCAATCTACCAATGTTCCCATGGCTACAAAGGGGTTGTCGTTGTTTGAACATGTTCTCTCCAAATCCACACATTGATGTCCCAAGCCCCAGCACGTCAGAGTAGGACTCGGTTTGCAAATAGAGTTTCTGCAAATGTAAGGAGCACAGTGGTGCATGATCCTTATTTGTTCTGACTGATTCCCAAGCGTGCACGCACGTACACACACACACACACACACACACTGATTCACACAAAGAGGGGAAGAGAGAACTGTGTAGAGGTAGGAGCACTGAGCCCACCATTCCATAAGGAAGGCAAGAGCACATGGATGCTTCCAGATTCAAGGATATCAGACTGACTCAAACAGCTGACTCGTGGAATAGACTGCCACTCCTACGCTTAAAAGGAAGTGGCCCTTCTGACATCTGCATGTTGAACTTGAAGATTCTAGAACCATGAGACAGCAGAATTCTGTTACAGCAATTTTAGCTAACCTAATTCCAGAAGTGAATACAGACGTGTAGCCAGCATCAGAATGGCCACAAGGCTCCAAACCTCCAGCTCTGGTCCTTTCCTGATAGAGCAAATCAAAACACAGTCTTATCTCACTGCTCAACACACAGGTACACAGCTGCACAAAGAGATGCAGACTTTGAAATCCAGGCAAGAATCACTAAGTAACTGAGCTTTTCTCCTTCTTTGGATCAGGGTGTCCTAGAACCCCGTTTCTCCTGATCTCAATTTCCAGGGGTCTGTACAAGTGCACCCACTGGCCAGACCCTTTCCCATCCCTACCCAGCCTACCTGTCTGAGTGCCCTCCAAGGCCAAAGCCTAGTAAGTAGGAGATGGTTGAGAGGAGGTCAGTCAGCCTGGGTTGATGCCACAAGTGTGTAGGTTCCTTTGGTTTAAAATGAAAGCGATGCATCTTTGGGGTGGCAGTGGGGAGTGTGGCTCTCCCAGGAGTCACATGGAGCTAGCATTGACAGGAAAAGGAAAAAATTGCACAGGCAGCAGCGACCTGGAGGACCCCAGCTCTTGCAGAGCAAGTCCTGTGGCCTAGGGCGAACAAGGGGAGAGGCCTGGGGATTTAACTGGGCAAGATTTGCAGCTTGGGAGGCGCAGTTTGGGTGAGGCCTCCTAAAACGCAGAAAGCAGACATGAGCGCAAGGGATCCTTGTTGGTCTCTGAGTCAGGTATGTCCATCTGGGCTTCTTCCTGCAAAAGCTACGAAGAGGAGGCAGCACAGCGTTGCCTTCACTCCCTGGGCAGTCTGAGTCCATTTTAGCGCGCCCTGTGCCCCCATCTTCAGAACTCAGTCGGGCGAAGCTGTTGGCAGCTGGCCACAGGGACTTTAGAACCAGGAAGATAAAGGGAGCAAGGGGGACTGAAAGGAGGAGGTTGGGAGAGCGCGCGCGCGAGAGAGGGCGGGGTAAGGGTGGGAGGAGCAAAGAGGGAGGGGTCTACTGCTTATTAACTTCAGTGCCTGAGAAGTCCAGAGCCAGCTGCTCTGCAAACTCGGATTGCACTTCGCCACCATGTCTGGAGATTCCACCAAGAGCCTTGGCAAGGGTGAGTAAGGCGCGCCCGCCGCCAGAAGCAGAGCGATCTGGGCGAGCCCCTTCCCGGAGCCCAGCGAGGCTGCTCCAGGCGCCAGGTTGCTCTGTGTTCTGCCAGTGCTAACAGCCTCTGTTTCTGCCCCTACAGGAAGTTCGCCCCCAGGGCCTGTCCCGGAGGGCGTGATCCGCCTGTACAGCATGAGGTTCTGCCCGTTTGCTGAGAGGACTCGGCTGGTCCTGAAGGCCAAGGGAATCCGGTGAGAGTCGCTGGGTGGCCTTTGCTGCCAATTAAAGGGTCCCCAGGTCCTTGTGGGGACCTAGCAAGTTACAGACTCACTATCCTGGTCTGTGGCAAGAGTGGTTGCACTGATCTGGGTCCACTTGTGTAAAATAAATAAGCATGTTTGCATTAGGAAAGCGGGGACCAGCATCTGGCCAGGCTCATTCATGTGAGACAGGGTCACTGGGAGCTCTTGCAGCCTCTGGGCACTGTTGGTATCTGCTCTCCAGGGTCCTTCACCTGCCCCAGGGTTGGCTTCTTCATTCTTGCCCAGCTCCTTCTCTGTCATTCTTAATATGACGGTACTCCCAAAGTTTCCTGAAAGTGGAATTAACAGTAAGTTTATTCTGGTTTAAAAAAAAAGAGAGAGAGATGGCAAGATTGAGTTTGAAGTCCGTACATGTGTGTGATCTTCAGTATGTTTATGGAAATCGCATTTCCGGAGGGAAAAAAAAACTTCTGCACCGACATAAATATCTTGAATTTTATTTCTCATCACCATTTTGACAAACTCTCTTCACCACGGTCTTTTCATAGTGTGTTTGATGAAGGACATCCACCACAATCAGGGATCTGTTTGATGTTAGAACTTCAGGAGACTTTTACTGGGGAATGCTAGATTTTCACCAAGTGAGGAACTCAATAGAGAATGACTTCCTCTCTTCAGTGTTCATCTTCCAACTTATTAAGTCAGGTGTGCTGACCATTGTCCCAATGCCAGCTACCAAGTGCATGTGTTAGGGCACTTCTTTTTCACAAAAACCCAAGATCTTTTTGTTTTGCTTTGTTTTTCATAGTATGCATCTTCAGAAACTTGGGTAATGATCTGGCAGGGAGGCTGGCTTTTCTTATAATTGCTGGTATTGAAATGTCCAGTATTCTACTAGCACACCTACCTTCCCTCTTATAGTTTCTTAAACAACCCCACTCCCAGACGCACATCCATAGCTACACACAATTTTTGAATTGGCTATTCCTTTGTTTCCATGGGGGTGTATGTGTGACTTTTAAATCCTCACCTAAATGCTGTTCTAGATATTTCTGTGGCCAGAGAAATAGGGGACAAGAGTGGTTGGTGTTGATTATTATTGAGTAGTTTGTTCTATTGAACAATTATCTAGCTTTGACAATTACATGAAACTAGCTTTCACAATTGTATGGCACTTTGTTTTCTCTTCTTTGCTTTATAATCATTTAGGCAAGATATAAGATCTAAGTGTAATTTGGATGATGTAGTTTGCACTTGATTGGGTTTCTTTCATTTTGCTTTATTTTGTGATTTGCCAATACAACATTTTGAAAAACTAATCGACATATGAAGATTTACTCTGAAAATTTGTCTAATAAACAAGTGTACTTTTGAGATTTCTGAATGTTCTTGTAAACACCATTTGGGCGTTGTTCAAATGAACAAAACGAATTCAATTTTCTCCTTTTTATTTGTCAAACACTGAGTTGTGAACATTATTCTGTTGCTTCATAACAGGATCTCAAAGGCATTAGTAACACTTCCATGTTCACTGTAGTATTATCACAGTAGTAAAATGCCAGTGTTCATCAGCAGATGAATGGACAAAGAAAATACGGTACTGACATGTGATAGAATACTAATGCATTTTTTAAAAGAAGGGCATTCAGCAATATGTGACAACAGAGATTGATCTTGAGCAATCTACATGTCAGACATGGATAAGACATACAATGGATATTTCCACTTGCAGGAGGTATCTAAAATAATGATATTCACAAAGCAAAACTAGAAGTGGAAGGCATTAAGGCAGAATCAACTCCTAAAGCAGCAGTCTAATCAACCCAGTGAGCAACAGGACCTGTGGGAAGTCATCCAAAAGTACAAAGTATGTTTCATTTTGTTCATAGAACTGTATGTGTCTTTCAGTCATGAAATCATCAATATCAACCTCAAGAACAAGCCTGACTGGTTCTTTAAGAAGAATCCCCTTGGTCTGGTTCCAGTTCTGGAAGATAGTAAGGGGAAAGTGGTGTATGAATCTGTCATCACGTGTGAGTACCTGGACGAAGCCTACCCAGGGAAGAAGCTGTGGCCAGAGGACCCCTATGAGAAAGCTCGCCAGAAGATGATCTTTGAAGCCTTCACCACGGTGTGTGCATAAGACATTTCAGTTACTAGAAAAACCCCTGTGTTTTTGAGCTGAGTCATTTTTGGCATTTGTGGTTCAGTGACATGGGAGGGTAAAGAAAAACAGGATTTTATGCTATTGCAAGCTATTGAAAGTCTTATTTTTTCCATTGGCTTGGTTGAGAATTTTTATTCCTGCCACATTGGACTCTTCCCAAACGTGGCAACTTCTCTCTCATGTCTTGCAGGAATTGTTGGCTCCCTACTTTTCCTGGTTGCTTCCAGTCATCTTTTGTGACTCTGCTCAGATACTGATGCCTGTTTGGGCTGGTTAGCCCTCTGGATCTGTATCCCTACATGTGCTCACTCTTTCCAGCCAGGCAGGAGGCACACTTAATTTCTTGCCTTCTTGCCTGTGCACTGCCTTGAGAATGTGAGCTCCTTGAGGGTGGGGCTGTGTTACTGTCACTGTTAGTTCACTGTTCGGGTTTGTGACCGTCTAGTTGAGTGACTCTGAGCAGGTTGTTATTTTACTCCTCTATGATTCAGTTCATCCTTTAAAAGTGGCTAAAATTATTGCTTCCCTCCCCCATAGGGTAAAACCAGTTAGCATGAGATGTGCAGAGGGGCAGATGTTAGCCTAACTGTTAAAATTCCAGTTAAGACACCTGTGTTCCATATCTGAGTGCTTGGGTTTGATACTCAGCTCTGCCTCCCGATTCTAGCTTCTTCCTGACACATCACTGGAAGGCCACAGTGACAGCTCAAGTGATTGACCCACGTGGGAGACCTGAATTCATTTGCTTTTTCCGACATTGTCTTAGCCAGCTCATCCCCTGCCATTGCAGCATTTGGGAAGTGGGTCAGTGAATGAGAGCACGTCTATCTGTCCCTCCATCTCTGCCTCTAAGGTTAAGAAAATATGTGTACTGCCCAAAGTCCCAGAGCAAAATCTGATACACAGTTACTACTGGGTCTCTGCTATTATTCTTAAAAAAGAAAGAAAGAAAGAAAAAGATTTATTTATTTATTTATTTACTGGAAAGGCAGATTTTACACAGAGAAGGAAACACACAAAGATCTTCCATCCCCTGGTTCACTCCTAAAGTGGTCGCAATGGCCGGAGCTGAGTGGATCCAAAGCCAGGAGCATCTTCCAGGTCTCCCATGTGGGTGTAGAGGTTCCTCCACTGCTATTCCAGGCCATAAGCAGGGAACTCCATGGGAAGTGGAGTAGTCAGGACACAGACCGGCACCCATATGGGATACTGGCTCTTGCAGGCAGAGGATTAGCTAATACATACATTACGCTGACCCATCTGTCATTATTATTATACTGCAGAATCCAGCGAACATCCACTGTGTTGGCAAAAGCTCTCAACTGACTGAATGGCAATTTTGTAGAACTATTTATATCTTAATCAGCATCTGTTTGGATTAGCTAAAATAATTAGTAACACAGAAATGAGTAACTGATGTATATTAAAACGCCAGTGGTAGCAAATTCTTTTGACTTGGGTCGTCAGCATATAAACAAATATGTTATATCTATAGAAATGATTTAAAAATACAAGAGGATGAGATACTCTTTTATGAGACACTGGAAAGACATGGATATGAGGAGGGACATCTCTGGCTTAGTGGGATTAAGGTGAAAGAATAGTGGAAGTGGCTGATCAGAGTGGATGGCTTTGCAAATGCTGGAGAGCTTAAAATGGTCAACAAGTGATTCATTATATTGTCCAGAAAAGAAAATGGGCATGAAAATTAAGAGATACTCACTACTTCTCTGCTTGCTTTCAGAGAAAAGGTGATTTTATGAAATACTATTGCCCTCAGGCCTGGGGTAGCTAGCTAGACCACAGATGTGCCTGACTTCCTGCCCTGCCACACATGACCAAAACTCTTCTCCTTGGAACTGGGAACTGAGATGCAGGGATTAAGACAGCAAAGATGTTAAACTTTGCAGCAGTGCTATTGGAGAATGGAGACTTCAGAGCCACAAAAAGAATGTGACTTTTAGGGAAGCAGAAATTCAGAGCATTGGAAAGAGACTGATGCAAGGAAAATAACATGGAGCAGATATGTAACTTCAAGCAGAGCAAGGTAGGCAGGCCTAGCCCAGATGGAAATGTGCACAAAACGGATGCCTGCCCTTCCTGCTTCCCATGAGGACAAGTTGTCCTGACCTTGACGGGTGTTCAAGCAATGCTTCTCAGTTTTTGTAAGCACCTATTTCCTTAGAATGGACCTGACTCTTGAAGTGAGAGGAGATTCAAGACCAGAGTATTGGAAGCAGAAACATCACTATCACATCCATTAGAGCAGCTGCTGCCACTGTGCCTGCCAACTCTTGTGGTGATGAGAACCTTTTGAATAGTCTTCCTGTGTGCTCTCCATGGCAGAACTGAGCAGAATTCTCTCCCCTAGCTTCCTTTGGGGCTGGGGCCAAGGCTGGGACCTTGGCTCTTCCTGTCAGATCCATGCCTGGTGAAGTTCAAGTCAGGGAGAGGCAGTGTGAGGAAAGGGGCTTGATGTGGGTCCTTGGCTCTGCTGAGAGTGGCAGCAGAGCTTCGACCAGCTGCAAGGAGCAGCTGTGGCTGCAAGAATTTCCAGAGTCAAAATGGCACTGCCTGTAGCAATGCAAACTGGGGCATTAATATTCAAAGGCACAGCAGCACTGACACTGTCCAGCAGGCCGGTTCTCAGCATGATTTTGGGATAGTCTATCCTAGTTCCAAGCCAATTTTGTTCAGCCTCCCAACAAATTTATAAGTTCTTCAGGTTCCTAATAAGTTAATCTTGTCTGAAAAATGCCAATGTGGAAGCTACTATTTGCAACTTAAAAAATTCCAATGACAGCAGGATCTTAACCCACAAAATTGTGTCTGAACTCTGCCTAGGGCCTTCGTGAACACAGGGATTTGGGGCGTCTGGATGTTTCTATACACCTTGAAGACTGTAATAATCCTGTTATGCTTGTATGTGGAGTGTATGATATAGATTTACCCTGTGATTTGTAGAAAAACTATGGAATTATTTTCTCTCTAGATACCTCCTTTGTCATCAAGCTACAGCAGGAAGCGAAAAACTGAAGACTGCTCTGCCATAAAAGAAAACTTGCGCAAAGAATTCAGCAAACTAGAGGAGGTAATCATTTCTTCTGGCTCTTATCAGCATAAATGATGCTCTGTATCTACTCTACTTTGGACACTTCTCTTCATACTCACATTTTTAAACTTATTTTATGACAAACACACAATGGTTAAGACACTGTTGGGAGGCCAGCATCCTGTGTCAGAGTGCCTGACTTGAGTTCCAGCTCCACTCCTGCTTTCCACTTTCTTTGCTGAATAAGCCAGCCGATGGCAGATGTCTCAGTTTCTTGCTTTCATCATGAAATAATATAAACGAGGGTCCGGAGCGATGGCGTAGTGGTTAAAGTCCTCACCTTGAATGCGCCAGGATCCCATATGGGAGCTGGTTCTAATCCCAGCAGCCCCTGCTTCCCATCCAGCTCCCTGCTTATAACCTGGGAAAGCAGTTGAGGATGGCCCAGCCCTTGGGACCCTGCACCCACATGGGAGACCTGGAGGAGGTTCCTGGCTCCTGGCTTCTGATTGGTACAGCACTGGCCGTTGTGCTCACTTGGGGCATGAATCAGCGAATAGAAGATATTTCTCTCTGTCTCTCCTCCTCTCTGTATATCTGACTTTCCAATGAAGATAAATAAATCTTAAAAAAAGAAATAATATGAATGAATTAATTCATTAATATCTAAGAAAAACTTGAGTTAATAAACTCAATGCATGACTATAAGCCTTTCTACTTAAGAAATAAACTAGAAAAAATAGCCTTTCTAAAAATTTGTTTTTGTATTTCTATATTTATTTGGTAGAAAGAGGAAAAAGAGACCAAAAAAAAAAAAAAAAAAAGAGAGATTCAGGTAGACAGATCAACCACATGCTGGTTTGTTCCTCAAAACTCCACAGCTGAGGCTGAGGCAGCCAAAGCCACCAGCCAGGGACTCAACAACTGCACCCATAATTGTCTTTTCCAGGGCATACTTTTTCAGGAAGCTTCAATGCAGTGGAGGGAGGATTTGAACACTGGATCCTGATAGGTTGGGGGCATCCCAAGCTCTGTCTTAATTGCAACACCAAATGCTTGCCTATCATGTCATCCAAAAGTATTTATGTTGCGAAGTGATTATTGAAATATTCTGTTGCCTTGTCATGAAAAAAAAAAAGGGAAAAGGGAAATCTTTCAGGTTTCCAGAACGTGCTGTTTGTTTCTGCCATCTCATACTTATTTTTTTGTCTTTGTACAGACATTTACAAATACGATGATTTAACCTAACTGTAATCAGTGCATAACTGTAGTTCTCTTATTCTTCCACTTATTATATAACAAGAACAAAATGCAAAAAAATAAAGCAATGCTGTAACTCATATAGACTCTTGGGAAAACCCAGATGTGTTTATCTCCTTTGGGGAGAGCTGTTCATTTGGGTCCTTACAAAGCTTTATTCTGAGCCATGGGACATTCCACACTCACTCAGACTGAGTGTTTGGCTGAGGAAAGAGTAGCTCCTTATAGGAATGTAGGCTCACATTTATCCAGTGAATAGAAGTTTGCTCAAGGTTTTCATGAAATCCTTATTTTTTTCAAATTACTACTTTTTCTGTTTCTAAGAAAGCTCTGAAATGTTGTAGTTAGTTCAATGATGTTTCTTTTCTGAATCTTATAGTTACCTTGAAAAGTTCACAGAAGTTTTCCCTTTATTCTGGCGAGCAGAGTGACATAAATTTGGTGTTGAAGTTCTGTGGCATTTTTGGGATAAACCCTACTTGTTCTCAATGGATTTTTAATACATTGTGTAGAATTAACTTGTTAAAAAGTTTTGTTTGTCTTTAGAAGTGAGACTGGCCCATATTTTTCTAGGTTCTTAGGGTATTTTTATTTGTATTTGGCACCAAGGGTACTCTAAGCTCTTGAGGCGACTGAGTTACTTAGTAACTGAAAACACTGAATAGGGTCTGTTTCTGTGGAGCATTCGCATGTGTTGTCTTTCTTCATTATCAGTTCAATATTTTTGGTAGAAATTGAATTGAACCATTTTGATCATTTTATATTTTCCACAGGTCATATTCTTCAGATGATTACAGGTTAGCAGTAGAACAAGATAGAAGAGTAGATAAAAATAGATAAATCCACAGACCAGAAAGTTTCATGAGCCCTGAGAAAAACTATGAAAGTTGTTGATAGAGGGTAAACTGGGTTTAATTCATTATATAATATTGTCAGATTCCCACTTTAATAAAAGTATAATACCAATTTACCCCACATTTGGAAGCGCAGCAATGAAATTAGCAACAGGAAGAAAGAGAAGGAGAGAGAGAGAGAGAAGTGATATGAATATCTTCATTCTAGTGGTTGACTCCCCAAAGGGCTATAACACCCAGGAGTTTTCCAGGCTAAAACCAGGAGCCTGGAGCAACCCAGGTCTCCCTACCAGCTGCAGGGCCAGCACTTGTGCCTTGTTCTGCTGCTTTCCCAGGCACATTGACAGGCATCTGGATAAGGCCTGGAACACCTGGTTGGAATCAGTGCTGAAGTAGAGGTTTAAGCCACTGTGACATGGTGCCAGCATTTGTGTGCGGTTTTCAAAAGTTGTTACCTGCATAATAATTATGTATTACTATTAGATCTTAAGTACATTTTAAATGAAAAACTGCCTACAGATAATTACCTAAGTCATTTGAATAGAGTTTTATGGATTCTACCTGTGCAATCATAGCCATGGAACCAACAACCCTTTCAAGAAAAGGTTACTTGATATTGTTCTGTTTGTATAAATGGAATAATATAGTAAGTACTTTTGCATCTGACTCTTTGGTTCAGTGTTAGGCTTATGAAGTTCCTCTGTGTTGTATGTAGTAATTCCTAACCTTGAGAGTGTTCCAGAGAATAACTGTCAAAATCTGTCCATTTTACCCGTAACAAACAGCAAACATTTCCACATGTGTATATTACAAACAACTCTAGAGTGAGCAGCTCACATTTCCACATGGAATTGCTGGGGTATAGAGTGTGCACAGGATCAGCCTTTGCGTTCTGTGGAGACATGGTTGTACCTATTCACACTCCGACCAGCAGGGGCTCCACAGCTCGCTAATTTCACCTGTTCGGTTAGTCATTCTGATGGATATACAGTGACACTGCACTTTAGTTTTGGTTTTGCATTTCCGTCATGATTAATGGAGTTTAGCATCTTTTCACTTGATGACTGGCCAATTAGATGTGTTTTTCGATGAATTTCAAATTGTATTCACTTCCCTCACAGGTTGTTATGTTCTTACCGATTTGCAGGAGTTATTTCTATATTTGGAACAGGAATCCATTGTATCAGAAGACCTTATACTTTCATGGCTTGTTGAATTCACTGTCTAGCTGTTCTGTTTTGCTGATCGTTTTGTGTCATGCCAAGCCAAAGATTGTAATGCTATTCAAGCGATTTGATCAGACTAAATCCAAACTGGCTGTGTCAGGGTAGAAGCTGCTGCTCTCACCTGCTCCATTTGTCTTCATCACTCTGATCATGAGTTTCACTAGATGCATCAGTGAGTGCCTTTGCTCTGTCTATTGTTCAGATTCTGGCTAACAAGAAGACAACCTTCTTTGGTGGCAATTCTGTCTCCATGACTGATTACCTCATCTGGCCCTGGTTTGAACGGCTGGAAGGACTCGAGATAACTGAGTAAGCTCATTTAATATTTTGATGATATTTAAGGTAAAAGTGGAATTGTATACACGAGTTCACATATTTAATACAGCCGGTGTGAGTGAGAACAAGCAGACAGGAGAGTCTTAAGCTAACTCAGAGCATGTCAAGCCCTTACACTCACTCACTCCTTCCCATCCACACTGGGGCGCAGGGGGTTCCTGAGACCTGCTCTAACTTTACACTCCTGGCCCAAATCCCCTGGTTTGTGTGAGCAATGTTACCCAGCTAGCAGTAACATTTGACATTACTTTGCACTTTCATCGAATGTATCAGCTTACCTTGGCTTACTACCACTTCTTAGAGCTTGGAGCTACTCAGGGTTACTTTTGATTACAAGGTGGCAAAGAACAATTCTTGCTAAATTCTCTTTTAAAAAAGGAAAGATCATTCTCTTAGGTTGTCCTCATGCTAGTTGAGCAAGTCACTTCAATTTACTCTCAGCTACCTCCTCTGTAAAACAAACCCTTTACAATATTTTCAGATATGATGTGATATGATAAATGTATTTTCAAGAAATACTGCTAGTCACATTCTTGGAAAGGTTTAGAGAACATAGTCAAAACACTTTGATATTTTGGTATTCATACTTAACCTGGATTAAATTGTTGATTCTTCCCTCCTTCGGCAGCTGTGTGGACCACACTCCTAAACTCAAGCTCTGGATAGCAGCCATGAAGAAAGATCCTGTGGCAGGACCACTTTTTCTTAACCCGAATGACCATCAACATTTCATGGAGCTGTATTTAAAGAACAGCCATGAGGCCTGCGATTATGGGCTTTGAGGGAGGCAGGAGGCTGCAGAGGAGCTGTGTATGCTACTTCCTTCCACTAATAAAAGCAGTACCATGCCTTTATTTCACTGAGTGTTCTCATGGTTCATTGGTTCATTTTCTGACTGATCTGACATCATGACCTAACTGGGCTCTCCTCCAATCCTCCTACAGAAACACAACTCTTACCTTGCACACAGGTGCTGCAGCGACCCTGAAGGATTCATCACAGTCTGTGCTGAAACTCCCCAAATCATAGTCTCTTGGAGATCTGAAATTCAGTGTAGATTTCTAAGTGCACACACAACATTTCGCATGGACAAAATGTTGTCATTTCAAGAGATTTGTCTGTGTTGCTGTCTTATGATTTCTGAATTGAAAAACTTTCATTGGCACAGTGCTTCCTCATCAATTTAATTTCACTGTCTTACTCGGGTTGTTACATCAAAGCCCAGACCATGTCACCTCAAAGCTCTGTCTGTGTGGCCTTCTATGAGTGCAAAGTGCTGGTTAATTATGTAGGAGGAGACATAGATGCCTCATGGGAGAGTGGATACTGAACTGACATTCAAAGAAATATAGGTAGGGTGCAATGCCAGAGACATTCCTAGAGAAAATCATAGAAATCCATCAAAATTTTTTAAAAAGAATTACCTATTTTTATTGCAAAGTCAGATATACAGAGAGGAGTAGAACAGAGAGGAAGATCTTCCATCTGATTAGTCACTCCCCAAGTGACCTCAACAGCTGGTGCTGCGCCGATCTGAAGCCAGGAGCCAGGATCCTCTTCAGGGTCTCTGATGCAGGTTCAGGGTCCAAGATTTTGGGCTGTCCTCGACTGCTTTCCCAGTCCACAGGCAGGGATCTGGATGGGAAGCAAGGCTGCCAGGATTGGAAACGGAGTCCATCAGGGATGCTGGTGCTTTCAAGGCAAGGACTTTGGCCGCTAGGCCACCGTGCAGGGCCCAGAAATCCATCAACATTTTTATTCCCTACCAGACTGCCTGCCTGGTGCCATATCAGTTTTGGCCTGTGTTGTTTCAAGAAAGCTGATGCAATCATTTTTTTTAAAGATTTATTTATTTTATTACAAAGTCAGATATACAGAGAGGAGAGGCAGAGAGGAAGATATTCCATCCGATGATTCACTCCCCAAGTGAGCTGCAACGGTCGGTGCTGCGCCGATCCGAAGCCGGGAACCTGGAACCTCTTCCGGGTCTCCCACGTGGGTGCAGTGTCCCAATGCATTGGGCCATCCTCCACTGTTTTCCCAGGTCACAAGCAGGGAGCTGGATGGGAAGTGGAGCTGCTGTGATTAGAACCGGCACCCATATGGGATCCCGGGGCGTTCAAGGTGAGGACTTTAGCCGCTAGGCCATGATTCCGGGCCCTGATGCAATCATTTTTAAATTTCTGTTTTCAGGCTTTTATCTCAACATAAATGAAATATACATATGAACTGTCTGCTTCTTTTCTTCACTGTCATTCTGATTGGTGAATTCTATCACCTGGCTGGGATGTCACCCTGTCCTGTGGTTCTTAGAGGAAACATTGTGAGCAAGCTCAGCACAGTAAGGTTTGCTGCACTTCAGAAAGATCTCAGCTCCTGGACTGTAGATTGGGAGTTTCTCAAAGCCACTGAGCAGCATATGCTCAGTTTGCTTTTGGTTTCTAATCAATGTTGGACATCAAGGTCTGTCCCTTGACTCTTCACCTTGTTAACACCTCTGAGCTTCTACCACTTATGCTTAATGTTATGTCTGTCTCATTCCTAACATTTTCAATTGCATGTCACCCCCTTTCTAACCCAGTGCATGATGTGCTGGTCCCAGTAGCTTGGAGATGACTGTCTCCCTGAACAGCTGAGGTGCTGAGGCATGTATTCTGGCACAGTGGGTTCAGCTCAGCGGGGGATGCCACATTCCATGTCAGAAAGCCTGTGATAGAGTGCCACCCGGGCTCTGCATCCTTCCTGCTTGTGCTGTGGAGTTGGGGGTATAAGGCTGGGTGGCAGGGATTTACTGTTAACAACAGTAGTGCTGAAAGGTTATTAGGGATAAATAGTAAATTAGTGTCTAGAGGTGAGACTAGCTAAACATATAGTAGTAGTAGGAATACAAGAGTGTTGAATAGTGATAAGGGAGTCTGTTAACTGTTAGCATAACTGCTATATTTGGCTTCTGTAATTGTTGCTTGGCTTTGCTGCATAAAGAACAGGACAGACACCATGATAGGCCTAAGGTCGGGGAGTAGGCCTTAGTTTCACTTCACTTCAAAGTTTCATTTTCCTCAGAGTAATAGAGTGATGGAGTGGGCAGGGGGGGACTACCTTGGAGATGGGCCATCGGGGCATCCGCACATCCGCAGGTGGAATGTGCTCTGTACTGGTATGGGTTGCACGGGAATGTGGCCTACACAGTATGAGTTATATGTGGCCAAGATAAAGACTGCTTGCTGAAGATGTGCTGTACATGACCAGGAGGGAATAAAAAGAGTCTGCAAGAGACAAGTGGGGTCCTTGCCAAGACTCTACTGTGATGGATGAGACATGGACCCTAGCTCGAGCTAGCAATAAAGTTTCTTTGCTTTTGCATTGTTGCATGTGGAACCTGTTTGTCCTTGGTTCCGGGATCTTTTGGACCTACCACTCTTCTCAAATGTAAATATCACAAATAAAGACCTAAAAACACCAAAATGGTCAATATACTTCTGTTTCACATGTATTCAACTGATCTACCTCCATGGTTTTATTGCAGAGACAGATATACAGATAGAAACACATGAATGAGATCCTGCACCTGCTGGCCTGCTGCCCATATGCCCACAACAAAGCTCCTTGAAAGCAAGGTAGTCTCCTACCTGGGGGTGTGGGGGCGATGTGGGGACCTGATACTTGAGCCATCACTGCTGCCTCCTAGACTTCACATTAACAGCAAGCTGGAGTCAGGAGCCAGAGGCAGGTATCAAAGGTAGGTACTCCATGCAGGATACAGGTGATCGAACCACCGGGATAAATGTCTGCTCTGCCTCTCTTTTAATTTCCCTGACCTTTGGAGTATTACCTATTGCTTCACCCTATAGATTAGAGACAAAGAAACTGCTTTCCAATAACGCCATAGTCTGAGTCCATAAAAATTTCATAGTTTGAGACCTGGACCAGTATGTTTTTATCAAGATAATTTTATTCTGGTCCACGTCCAACCAACCCTTAAATCACAGTAAGAGAGTGAGGATGGAGTGGTGGGAATATTTGAGTTCACATTATGATCTCTGAGACACCGGTTTTCATAGAGTCACAATAATAAAGTCAATGACTTCCAAGTGCTCTTGCCTTACTCACCTGAACTTCTGACAACCTTCTTGTTTGTGTGGTGAGTCTGGTAGCATTTCCCTGCTTGCTCTCAGGGGATTCTTGAGCCATTTAATGAAAGAACACATATAAAATGACTTGTATAGGAAATGTACAATTCAGACACAGGGTCCTGTTGGGCAGTGGCTAGCCATGTCCTCTGCTGTTGAGTATGGGTGGGAAGGTGACACACTGAAACCATAGATCCTGGGCAGGCTGGACACATGGTAACAAGGCTCTAGTCAGCTTTAGGCTGAGTCCATTGCAAATATTGTGTGCTAATCCTGACAAGGAAGAGGATTGAAATGAATGGTTAGCACTGTCAACTCATGCTTCTGCTCTACACTGATTCCAGATTGGAATGAATGATTTAAAAAGCTTCAGAAAAAGTGTATTATTAAGAATTTATATATGAGCCCCGGCGCGATAGCGTAGTGTTTAAAGTCTTCGCCTTGCACAAACCGAGATCCCATATGGGTGCCAGTTCTAATCCCAGCAGCTCCATTTCCCATCCAGCTCCCTGCTTGTGGCCTGGGAAAGCAGTCGAGGACAGTCCAAAGCCTTGGGACCCTGCAACCATATGGGAGACCCGGAAGAGCTCCTGGCTACTGGCTTCTGATTGGCACAGCACCGGCCGTTGCGGCCACTTGGGGAGTGAATCATCAGATGGCAGATCTTCCTCTCTGTCTCTCCTCCTCTCTGTATATCTGACTTTCCAATAACAATAAATAAATCCTAAAAAAAAAGAACTTATATTGATTTTCAAAGATTTCTGCACCAGAAGGAAAACTTACCTTTTATTTCTAGTTTCCTTCAAGCTATTAAACTGTCCTTTTTAAGGGGTTTTTAAGATCTGTTTACTAAGGTGTGATCAACATATATATTTCTTTTTAAATAAAGGAGCACAGAATATTTCACAAGTATCTCCAGGATAATGTAAAACATGCATATATTTATTCATTTTATTCTCAATGCACTTTAAATATTCCCTCCGTATGTTTCTGTACAACATACTCTCTTTATGGGCCATTTATTCTGGATTGCCCTTTATTGTGATTACTATAAAATAATTTTTTACCTGTCTTCTCTAATATTTTTACCTATTACTCTGTGTCTTCATGTTAAAAAGGAGAAGATCTATTTATTTGAAAGGCAGAGTTACATACAGACAGAGGAGAGAGAGAAAGAGAGAGAGGTATCCTCCATCTGCTGATTTACTCCCTAAATGCCCCAACATCCAAAGTTGATTCTGGTCAAAGTCAGGAAGCAGAGGTCCCTTCTGCATGGCAGGAGAATAAGGACTTGTGCCATCCTCTACTGCTTTCTCAGGCTCATTGGCAGGGAGCTGGACATCAGGGACTCAATCAGTGCCTATACAGGATGCTAACCCTGCAAGCGGAGGCTTAACCTACAGGCACAGCCCTGCTCCCTATCCAGACACTTTACACAGTATCAGTATCTCTTGATGAAGGGTATTTCTCCCTGCTATAGATTGCCATGGATTGTTAATTTTTAAGTTCACTTGCAGGATAAAGTTCCTTGACTTTTAAATCTATACTAAATATTATTTGTTATTTATTAAGTTAGGCAATAAAATACTGATTTGAACATCATTGCCAGGTTTAACATCATTTTACATTTAAAAAGATCCTTTAAATAGCATGCTACTTATTAAATACTTATCAAAACAACAATGGAAAATTAATGTTACCTTTAAGATTCCCAAGTTACTCCATAGCAATGCTTTGTCAGCAGGTGCACAGGTGGTACTGTGGTTAATCTGCCATTTGAATACCTGTGTGCAAGTCTTGGCTCTGCTTCTGATTCTAGCTTCCTAACAGTGTGACCTTGGGAACTGGGTGGCAGGCAGTAGCTCCAAGTACCTGGGTCCCTGTGACTCACGTGGGAGACCTATCAGGCATTCTGGGCTCCTGGATTCAGTGCGGCCCTCCCTGGCTTTCCAGGCCCTTGGAGGGTGAATCACTATGCAATCTCTCTCTCTCTCTCTCCTTCTATCCTTATCTCTCTCCCTCCCTAACTCTGTCTGCCTCTGAAATAAGTGAAAATAAATTGTCAGTTTGTTTCAATTTTCTTTTTTCTGGAAGGAGTAAGATTGGTGGCTACATTCATGCAAGCTGCAAAGTCACTGAAGAATGTCATATCATGTGGCTGGTGTGAAGACAGACTGTAGCAGAAGGCAGAAAGCGCTTTCTTATTACCAGACCGTCAAGGTCCTCATCTGCAGTCAGAGAAATAGTTCAGATTTGTTCCACAGATTAGTGATGGTCAATATGGCTGCAAAGTGCATGGGTGTGGGTGTGGCTATCGGGAGCATGTTTGCTTCTGGTCACCTGATTGAATGCAAAGCACAAGGTCTTGGAGCCGATCTATCATGATGCCTGGCTACACTACAAGACAGTAGCTTACCGGGACAGTGACTTGAGGCATTAACTTTTTATTTTATTGATAAATTAAATCTTTCAAATCACAACAAAACATTACATGTCTCATACAAACTAGGGAATAAGATATTCAAAGTAGAAGCCCGAAAGTTATAACTTGTGAAATGTTCGTTTGGCTAATCAGATGTTTTACTTGGACAAGTTTAAGTTTATGAGGTTATCTGCCTGAAGTCAACAGCATGTTATAAGTATTATATTTAACATTTAACCAACAGGGTCTGCTGCAGTAACCTAGTGGCTAAAGTCCTTGCCTTGCGTGCACCAGGATCCCATATGAGTGCTGCTTCATGTCCAGGCAGCTCCACTTCCCATCCAGCTCTCTGTCTGTGGCCTGGGAAAGCAGTTGAGGACAGTCCAAGGGCTTGGAATGCTACATCCACCTGGGAGACCCAGAAGAAGCTTCTGGCTCCTGGCTTTGGATAGGTTCAGCTTCAGCCTTGCAGTCATGTAGGGAGTCAATCAGTGGAAGAAAGATCATTCTTTCTGTCTCTCTCCTACTCTCTGTGTTTCTGACTTGCCAATAAAAACACATAAATCATAAAAAAGATTTAATCAACACTGATATTTAGTAAAAATGTGGTTAATTTTTTTTCTCTTTTTCATGTTGCAAATTCTAGAACCATGAGACAGCACAATTTTGTTGCAGCAATTTTAGCTAACTCACTTCCAGAAGTGAATACGGACTTGCAGCTTGCATCAGAATGGTCACAAGGCTAATCTGTGTTAATCACTTCAAACCTTGGCCCTTTCCTGTCAAAGCAAAACAAAATGCAGTGTTAATCATTCCACACACAGGTACACAGCTGCACAGAAGGGACAGACTTTGAAATCCAGGCAAGAATCACTAAGTTACTGAGCTTTTCTCCTTCTTTGGATCAGGGTGTCCTAGAACCCCGTTTCTCTTGATCTCAATTTCCAGGGGTCTGTACAAGCACACCCACTGGCCAGACCCTTTCCCATCCCTACCCATCCCACCTGAGTGCCCTCCAAGGCCAAAGCCTAGTAAGTAGGAGATGGTTGAGAGGAGGTCAGTCAGCCTGAGTTGATGGGTTGTGTGGGTTCCTTTGGTTTAAAATAAAAGGGATGCATCTTTGGGGAATGTGGCTCTCCCAGGAGTCACGTGTAGCTAGCACTGACAGTAAAGGAATAAGCTGCACAGGCAGCAGCGACCTGGAGGACCCCAGCTCTTGCAGAGCAAGTCCTGTGGGCTAGGACTGGATTGGCAGTATTTGCAGGCAAAGGCTATTGCCCTGGAAGCAAGGTCCCTTGCTTTCTCTGCCTTTGGGGAGCATGGGAGAGGCAGAGGTGAGGGGCAGATGCCCCTCACAGAGGGAAGACTGAAACTAACAGCATGAATAAGCTGGATGGAAGTTTCTGACTTCTGAACATTTGTAATCTCCTGGGTGTGCCTCCCAAGTCACCATCTGTTCACTGGCTAGCTGTGGCCCAACTTCCACCTGCAGTATTTTAAGTGTGGTCGGGTAAAAGGCAGAAGACAAGTCTGAGGCATTGCATTCAGGTTGGTGTCTGGGTCAGGCATGTACCCTCTAGTAGCTCTGAAGAGGAGGCAGCACAGCGTTGCCTTCACTCCCCGGGCAGTCTGAGTCCATTTTAGCGCGTCCTGTGCCCCCCATCTTCAGAACTCAGTCGGGCGAAGCTGTTGGCAGCTGGCCACAGGGACTTTAGAACCAGGAAGATAAAGGGAGCAGGGGGGACTGAAAGGAGGAGGTTGAGAGAGCACGCGCGCGAGAGAGCAAGAGAGCGAGAGAGCGAGAGAGCGAGAGAGCGAGAGAGAGAGAGAGAGAGAGAGAGAGAGAGAGCGCGAGAGAGAGAGGGGGGGGCGGGGTAAGGGTGGGAGGAGCAAAGAGGGAGGGGTCTACTGTATTAACCTCAGTGCCTGAGAAGTCCAGAGCCAGCTGCTCTGCAAACTCAGATTGCACTTCGCCACCATGTCTGGAGATTCCACCAAGAGCCTTGGCAAGGGTGAGTAAGGCGCGCCCGCCGCCGCCAGAAGCAGAGCGATCTGGGCGAGCCCCTTCCCGGAGCCCAGCGAGGCTGCTCCAGGCGCCAGGTTGCTCTGTGTTCTGCCAGTGCTAACAGCCTCTGTTTCTGCCCCCACAGGAAGTTCGCCCCCAGGGCCTGTCCCGGAGGGCGTGATCCGCCTGTACAGCATGAGGTTCTGCCCGTTTGCTGAGAGGACTCGGCTGGTCCTGAAGGCCAAGGGAATCCGGTGAGAGTCGCTGGGTGGCCTTTGCTGCCAATTAAAGGGTCCCCAGGTCCTTGTGGGGACCTAGCAAGTTACAGACTCACTTCCCACTCCCCCGCGAGGTGGCACTGCAGGCAGTGGCTGCACCAGTTGGTATCCTGTTATGTAAGAGAACCAGATATGAATATCTTAGGCCGGCTGGAGCGCCTGCACAGTCAAGATCACCTACTGTTAGGCAGGATCACTGTGAATGTTTCCAACAGCTGATTGTACAGCAGGTGTGGACACCAGACTCCTGTCCAGGGTCCTTTCTCCTCTGCTGGGCCAGGTTTCTCCATTCTTGCCCAGCTCACTCTCTTCTGTCATTCTGTTATGACAGTACTCCCAAAGTAACTGCAAATTGGAATTAACAGGTATTGGTGCCAGTCTTCTTCTGTCATCTTCCTCTAGGGGGTCTTTCACCTATGTCCTTAGTGTTTCTAAACTAATCTTACTCTCTTGGAGCTATACAGTTAGTTAGGCAATTATTTTCCCTTCGAAATGCAGGACACTTTCTAAGGAGAAGACAAGTTACTTGTGGCGTAGGCATTGCTTCACTAAGGTTTGCATATCATTTTTTTAATTTGCAATATTTTTTAATCTTTTTTTTAAAAATAATCTTACTTAGTTGATTAGGGTACAAATGGTCAAGGGCCACAGGAAAATGGGTAATACCATTGTTTCCACACTAATATCATCATTTTTTTTCCCCTGTATCTGGGGTCAAGGGAGAAACAAACGGAAAAGCTCCTCCCAGCCTCCCACCCATCCCAGGTCCCTGATGTGAGGCACGCTCCGTGGGTCCTGCTCAAGCAGTTTTGATTTTGCATATCATTTGATTGAAGTCATGATCTGAATACACAGCCAAACATCCACTATTTCCTAATGTTTACACAAAAGTGGAATGTTTGCTTTACTAGCCAAACCTTTGCTTGCAGAGAAATCTAATTGAAACTGGGCTAAATAACACATTTCTATACCCTTATTGCATTGAAATGTCCAGGGGCAGCAACAGCACAATTCAGGGGCCAAAGTGTGCATCCCTCTGGCACTTTAGCATGAAAACAACCTTACTAAATGGAATGATTTCCCAAAGAAAATCAAAACTCTTTTACCAAAATGGTGTATCCGAACAACACCACTCCATTCAGGGCTCAATTTGAAGTCAGAACTTCATGATACTTTTGCTGGACAGTACTTGGGGTTTACTGCACAACAGAGAACAACAGTGTCATTTTCTCTTCAATCCTAACCTTCCAACTCACATAGGCAGGTGTGTGCTGTTAGCCCACAGTGCCTGTTTGCCAGAAATGTATATGTTGGAAGACTTCTTTATTACAAAAGCACAGGATCTAATGTTTTAAAAACATTTATTTATTTTATTGGAAAGGCAGATGTACAGAGAGGAGAGACAGAGAGGAAGATCTTCCATCTGATGATTCACTCCCCTAGTGGCTGCAACAGCTGGTGCTGTGCTGATCCAAAAACAGGAGCCAGTTCTTCCAGGTCTCCCACGTGGGTGTAGGGTCCCAAGGCTTTGGGCTGTCCTCGACTGCTTTTCCAGGCCACAAGCAGCGAACTGGATGGGAAGTGGAGCTGCCGGGATTAGAACTGGCGCCTATATGGGATCCCGGCGCATTCAAGGTGAGGACCTTAACCATTACGCCATCGCACCAGGCCACAGGATCTATTGTTAATAGATCAGTAGTATTCATCTTCAGAAACATTGATAGTTATTTGGCAGGGAGCCTTTTTTCCCCTTGTCTTTGCTGGTATTGGAATGTACAATGTTCTGCCAGCACAGGAACTTTCCTGCACTTTTTGTCTCCCCATCTCTGAAGCCCAACCTAAACCCTCCCACACACACCCATAATGTTTAGAGTGGTTATTCATTTATTTTCTTGGGGATGTGTGTTACATGTAAATCCTCAACTAAATGCAGTTCTAGATGTTTCTGTGCCTACAGAAATTGCAAACCAGTGTGTTGGTGTCATTTAGTATTGAGTGTTTGAATGGAAACTTACCTAACTTCAACAATTAAAGAAACCAGCTTGCATGTTGTTAGACACTTGATTTTGTCTTCTTTCCTTTATGATCTTTTAGGGAAGATGTCAATTCTAATATTTTGTTAATGATGTAATGATCTACCCTTTTGTTTATTTTGATGTAGTCATGAAACATTTTGAAAGACAAATCAAGCCCGGTGTGATTGCCTAGTAGCTGGATTTCTGTGTTGTATATGCCAGGATCACATATGGGCAAAGGTTCCTATTCTGCCTCCTTCATTTCCTTTTCAGTTCACTGATGTGCCTATGAAAGCTACAGAGGAAGGTTCAAAGCTTTGGGATCCTGTGCCCATGTGGGAGACCCAAAGGAGGCTCCTGGCTCCTGGCTTTTGTTTGGCTCAGTTCCAGTTGTTACAGTCAGCTGGGGAGTGAACCAGCAGATGCAAGAGCTTTCTCTCTGTCTTCTTTCTGTAAATCAGACTTTCCAATAAATATAAATAAATCTTATAAAAAGAAAAAGAACCAACACAAGATGATTTACACTGAACTTTTATTATTGTAGCATATGGTTTTCCTGAATATCCTTTAAGCCATGATGGATGCTATTTAAATGTACAAAATGAACTCAATTTTCAATGAGTAGTGGACTTATTCAGTTGCGTCATATCGGGAGATCAAAGAGAACAGTAATACTTCCATGTTCATTGTAGTATTATCACAGTAGTAAAACGACAACAATTCTCATCAGAAATGGACAAAGAAAATATGGCACTGACATAGAATACTAATCAATTTTGCTTTTAGAGAAGGGCATTCAGCAATATGTGACAACAGAGATTGATCTTGAGCAATTTACATGTCAGACATGGATAAGACATACAATGGATATTTTCACTTGCAGAAGGTATCTAAAATGATGATATTCAGAGAGCAAAACTGAAAGTGGAAGGCATTAAGGCAGAATCAACTATTAACGCAGCAGTCTGGTCAACCCAGTGAGCAAATGAAACAGTTTGTTTCATTTTGTCCATAGAACTGTATGTGTCTTTCAGTCATGAAATCATCAATATCAACCTCAAGAACAAGCCTGACTGGTTCTTTAAGAAGAATCCCCTTGGTCTGGTGCCAGTTCTGGAAGACAGTAAGGGGAAAGTGGTGTATGAATCTGTCATCACATGTGAGTACCTGGACGAAGCCTACCCAGGGAAGAAGCTGTGGCCAGAGGACCCCTATGAGAAAGCTCGCCAGAAGATGATCTTTGAAGCCTTCACCACGGTGTGTGCATAAGACATTTCATAGTTTTCCTTTGTGGTTCAGTGACATGAGAGGGTGAAGCCAATAGGATTTTATGCTGTTGCAGGCTTGAGGTTTTGTGAAAGTCTTGTTTATCCCATTGGGTTTTTATTGAGAATTTTTACTCCTGCCAGATGGAACACCATTCCCAAGCTTAGCAACTTCTCTCTCCATCCTAGCAGAGATTCTTACTTCTCACTCTGAGCATGAATCTCAGAGAGACCCACCACTACTTCCCTACACTTTGAGGAAAAGAGTGGTCTTATGATGCAATCCTCAGGCCTGGGGTAGCTAGCTAGACCACAGATGTGCCTGACTTCCTGCCCTGCCACACATGACCAAAACTCTTCTCCTTGGAACTGGGAAATGAGATGCAGGGATTAAGACAGCAAAGATGTTAAACTTTGCAGCAGTGCTATTAGAGAATGGAGACTTCAGAGCCACAAAAATGTGACTTTTAGGGAGGCAGAAATTCAGAGCATCGGAAAGAGACTGATGCAAGGAAAATAACATGGAGCAGATATGTAACATCAAGCAGAGGAAGGTAGGCAGGCCTAGCCCAGATGGAAATGTGCACAAAACAGATGCCTGCCCTTCCTGCTTCCCATGAGGACAAGTTGTCCTGACCTTGACGGGTGTTCAAGCAATGGTTCTCAGTTTTTGTAAGCACCTATTTCCTTAGAATGGACCTGACTCTTGAAGTAAGAGGAGATTCAAGACCAGAGTATTGGAAGCAGAAACATCACTATCACATCCATTAGAGCAGCTGCTGCCACTGTGCCTGCCAACTCTTGTGGTGATGAGAACCTTTTGAATAGTCTTCCTGTGTGCTCTCCATGGCAGAACTGAGCAGAATTCTCTCCCCTAGCTTCCTTTGGGGCTGGGGCCAAGGCTGGGACCTTGGCTGTTCCTGTCAGATCCATGCCTGGTGAAGTTCAAGTCAGGGAGAGGCAGTGTGAGGAAAGGGGCTTGATGTGGGTCCTTGGCTCTGCTGAGAGTGGCAGCAGAGCTTCGACCAGCTGCAAGAAGCAGTTATGGCTGCAGGATGAAATTCCACAGTCAAAATGGCATTGGGGTCAGTGGACTAATGCCCATTTCCTATAGCAAAACACACTGGGGTATTAGTATTCAGAGGGCGCTGGCAGCACTAACACTGTCCAGCAGGCCGGTTCTCAGCATGATTTTGCAATAATCTGCCCTAGTTCCAAGTTAACATTGTTCAGTTTCCTAACAATTCTATGAGGCTTTCAAGTTCCTAATATTTAAATTTTGTATAAAAATTGCAAGTGTGGAAGCTATTATTTGCAACTTACAAATTACCAATCACTGCAGAATTTAAGCTTTCAAAACCATGTCTGAACTCAGTCCAGCAATTCCATGTACACAGAGACTTGGGGCTCCTGGATGTTTCTACTCTCTTTGAAGACTGTGATAATCTTATTACGTTTTTATGTGAAGTGCACGATACAGTGAAATGTATAGATTTACAATGTAATTTGCAGATAAACTATGCAAATACTTTCTCTCTAGATCCCTCCTTTGGAAACAAGTTTTATTAGAAAGCGAAACACTGAAGACTGCTCTGACCTAAAAGAAAACTTGTGTAAAGAATTCAGCAAACTAGAGGAGGTAATCAGTTCTGGCTATTATCAGCATAAATCATGTTCTGTATCTGCTCTTCTATGGACTCTTTTCTTCATACTCACATTTCCCAAGACACTTCATGGAAATTAGAAGTAATGCCAAACACACAATGGCCTCCTCTTGGGAGGCCAGCATCCTGTATCAGAGTGCCTTGGGTTGGAGTCCCAGCTCTATTTTGCTTCCAGCTTCCTTTTGAAGCAGCAGGCGGTGGATCCATTCCTTGCTTCCACTTTGGGAGACCTGATTGAGTTCTTTTTACTGTGAGGCTTGGCAGTGCCCAATAACAGCTGTAGGAAATATTTTTAGAATGAACCAGCTGATAGAAAAGCTTTGTTTTATGTTTCATTTTCTAAAAACAATCAATCAAACAAACAAAATTTTAGGTTCTAACAGACTATTATAAGGCATTCTTCCACAAAACCAAGTGGAAGTAAAATACATTAAAATGCAACTAGTTATTTATATATTTAATGAAGGACAGAAAGAGGAAGAGCAAAGACAGATACAGACAAGACAGATGTCACGTACCCTGGTTCATTCCTTAAAGGCCCATACCTGAAGCTAGGCATTCCAAGGTGGAAACAAGGAACTCAGTCGAAGTCCATCCTGTGGCTGGCGGGAGCCTACAACTGGAGCGATTACTAGTGTCTCCCAGTGAGCACATTTCCATTTTAGCTGGAATTTCCTTTTTAAAAATATTTTGTAGCACTGGCATTAAAATCACAAGGAAAAGTTGAAATCATCCAGGCTTCCACAACTTGCTGATTGTTTCTGGCTTTTTTTTTTTCATTCTTGTCTTTGAACACATGTATTATGAAAATAATAATTTAACCTGTCTATAATCTAGACATACCTATCGTTGTTCGCCCCTCCCCCCGATTATTATAAAATAAAAATTCCCCACCAGCAGAAATAAAATACAAGGCAAAACAAATAACTAACACTATGAACCATACAGACTCTTGGGAAAGCCCAGATGTGTTTATCTCCTTTGGGGACAGCTGTTCATTTGGACCCTTACAAAGCTTTTTTCTGGGCCATGGGACATTCCGCACTCACTCACACTGAGTGTTTGGCTGAGGGAAGACAGAGTAGCTCCTTAATAGGAATTCAGGTTCACATTTTATCTGTGAGTGTGAAGTTTGTTCAAGGTTTGCATGAAATCTTTCTAAATTGTTATTTTTTCTGTTTCTAAAAAAGCTTTCAATGGATACTGAAGTTGGTTCAGTGATGGTTCTTTCTTCTGCATCTTTTACTTGCCTTGAAACGTGACATAATTTTGGTGTTGAAGTTCTGGGGCATTTTTTGGATAAACCCTACTTGTTCTCAATCAATGTTCATACATAGTAGAGAACTGTTAAAAAGTCTTGCTTGTGTTCATAAGTGAGACTGGTCCATACTAGGTTCTTAGGGTATTTTTATTTGTATTTAGCACCAAGGATACTCTAAGCTCTTAAGTGGACTGGGTAATTCTCCCTAAGTACCTAGTAACTAAACACTGAATAGGGATGGCCTATTTCTGTAGAGCATTCAGGTGTGATGTCTACCAGAGAGGGAAATTGAACCATTTTGATCATTTATATTTTCCACAGGTCATATTCTTCAGATGATTACAGGTTAGCACAACAAAACAGAAGAATAGATACAAACAGCCAATCCACAGACCAGAATGTTTTATGAGCCCTGAAAAAACTATAAATGTTTCTTAACCAATCATGTAATATTGTCATATTCCCCCTTTAGCAAAGCTGTAATACCAATTTATTTCAAACTTGATGAAACAAACATCTTGTATGTAGGATTTGCTATTTTTTTTAAAGATTTTTTGCATTTGAAAGGCAGTTATAAACTGAGAAGTATAAATGGAGAGAGGCAGAGAGAAACATCAGAGACAGGAGGAGGACGAGAAAGAGAGATGGAGAGAGAGAGAATATGAATATCTTCCATCATCCAGGCTTCTGCTGGTTCACTTCCCAAATGGCCAGAACACCTAAAGCTGTTCCAGACTGAAGCCAGGAACTGGGGACTTCCTCCAGGTCTCTCACATGGGTGCAGGGGCCAGCATTTGGGCCATTTTCTGCAGCTTTCTCAGGCACATTAGCAAGGAGCTGGTTTGGGAGTGGAACACCTGGGGGTTTGAACAGGCAGCCATATTGTATGCCAGTGTTGTAAGCTTTGGCTTAAGACACTATGCCAGCCCCATGTGTGTGGCTTTCAAATAGCTATTACCTGCATAATAATTGTCTATTACTAGTATATCTTGAATACATTTTTAAATGAAAAACTGCATGGACAGAATTACACAAAGAATAAGAGTACAGCTTTAAGATTTCTGTCAAGGATCTGGTTTGATGGTTCAGTTGGCTAAATTCTTACCTTGCAAGCACCAGCATCTCATATGGGCACCAGTTCATGTTCCAGCTGCTCCACTTCCCATCCAGCTCCCTGTATATAATCTGTGACAGCAGTACAGGATAGCCCAAAGCCTTAGAATTCTGCATCCACCTGGGAAAACTGGAAGACACTCCTGGCTCCTGGATTTGATTGGCTCAGCTCTGGCCGTTGCAGCCATTTGGGCAGTGAACCAGCGGATGGAAGATGTTTCTCTCTGTATCTCCTTCTCTCTGCATATTTGATTTTCCAATAAAAATAAAATAAATGTTAAAATAATTATGTAGTAGTATCCTATTCTTGATAGTGTTGTTAGTTCCAATGGCTACTGTGTTTGTACTGGGAGAGTTTTTTTTTTTCCTTGCTCTAAAGACTTGTTTTTATGGGAAAATAAGTCTTTAGAACATCAGTAAGTGCCTTTGCTCTGTTTACTGTTCAGATTCTGGCTAATAAGAAGACAACCTTCTTTGGTGGCAATTCTGTCTCCATGACTGATTATCTCATCTGGCCCTGGTTTGGACTACTGGAAGGACTCGAGTTAACTGAGTAAGCTCATTTAATATTTTGATGATATTTAAGGTAAAATTGGAATTGTATACACTGACTCTTTTTCTGACACAGGTTCACATATTTAATACAGCGGGTGTGAGTGAGAACAAGCAGACAGGAGAGTCTTAAGCTAACTCAGAGCATGTCAAGCCCTTACACTCACTCACTCCTTCCCATCCACACTGGGGCGCAGGGGGTTCTTGAGACCTGCTCTAACTTTACACTCCTGGCCCAAATCCCCTGGTTTGTGTGAGCAATGCCACTCCCAGCTAGCAGTAACATTTGACATTACTTTGCACTTTCCTTACCTTGGCTTACTACCACTTCTTAGAGCTTGGAGCTACTCAGGGTTACTTTTGATTACAAGGTGGCAGAGAGAAATTTATGTAATGTTATTGCTACATTCCCTTTAAAAAAAAAATCATTCTCTTAGGTTGTCCTCATGCTAGTTGAGCAAGTCACTTCAATTTACTCTCAGCTACCTCCTCTGTACAAAAAGCCTTTTAAGATATTTTCAAATCTAACACTAGTATGGTAACATGCACTTTTAGTTAATATTAGTCACTCCCTTTGAAAGGTTGGGGGAATATAACACAAGTTTATAGCATTTATAGTTAACCTGGAATTAAATTGTTAATTTTCCCCTTTTTCGGCAGCTGTGTGGACCACACTCCTAAACTCAAGCTCTGGATAGCAGCCATGAAGAAAGATCCTGTGGCAGGACCACTTTTAATTAAACCAAAGGACCGTCAAAATTTCTTTGAGTTGTACTTCAAGAACAGCCATGAGGCCTGCGATTATGGGCTTTGAGGGAGGCAGGAGGCTGCAGAGGAGCTGTGTATGCTACTTCCTTTCACTAATAAAAGCAGTACCAGGCCTTTATTTCACTGAGTGTTCTCATGGTTCATTGGTTCATCTTTTCTGACTGATCTGACATCATGACCTAACTGGGCTCTCCTCCAATCCTCCTAGAGAAATTCAACTCTTACCTTGCACTCAGGTGCTACAGCGTCCCTGAAGGATTCATCACAGTCTGTGCTGAAACTCCCCAAATCATAGTCTCTTGGAGATCTGAAATTCAGTGTAGATTTCTAAGTGCACACACAACATTTCGCATGGACAAAATGTCATTTCAAGAGATTTGTCTGGTGTTGCTTGTCCTATGGTTTCTGAGTTTAAAACTTTCATTGGCACAGTGTTTCCTCATCAACTTAATGTCACTGCCTCATGCAGTTATTACCACAGAAGCCCAGACTATGTCACCTAAAGGATCCATGTCTGTGGACCTTTGGATTACCCGGATCTCATCTCTAACCACTCCAGAGCCTTGCTTCCAAACCCCATGCTGGCCACATAGGAGTTGCCCCATGTATTTAATTACTGTCAAGGCTCCATCAATCAAGTCGGCATATAGGCTGGATGAGCAGGAGTTTATGTCCCCCTGAGACATTATAATGCCGTGTTCCTCAGACCATTAGGTCTACTCAATATTTCATCACATCCATGAAAGATGGTCTGCCGCCTTCACTTTGTCTCACAGATTATGCCTCCAACCTCCAGCAGCAGAGGCCATAAGATGCCCAGAAATTTCCAGGGAAGTCTCGCAGGACAAGGTTGTTCACCTCAGAAATAGGGCTGCCGGGCCCCGCCCTCAAAATCTCATTTTTCTGTACTCAAGTGTCAACCTTGCCTGTCAGGAAAATTTTCGTCCTTTTCTTAAAACTTGCAGGCGCACAACCACAACCTCCGTCTCACTGCGGCTCTCCAAAGCCAGGGAGGTTTGTCTGAAGTGAGCTTCCCTCAGGAGGCCACATCCCGACAGGCAGCTGGTTGACCTCACAAACGGCCTCCTGCCGAGCCCACCCACCGTAGACCATCACCAACGCCCTGGCCGGCTGGCGGGCCCTCCTCTGCCGCCGTCCGCCTTCCCGGACGGTGGCTCCCGGTGGATCTCCACAGTCGGAAGCGAGCCCGGGAGCCAACATCACTAAAGCCAACAACCATCCGCTTCCGCCTTTGCCAGTCACATATCTTGGCGGCAACTCTCGACTCGGGTATCCAAGGAACTCGTAAAGAGGCTGCCCATTGGCTCTGCTCGGGCGCGGCTTGTCAGACACATTCAAAAGCTTTGAGGATTGGCTGTAACGGGAGCCGCGGGAGTTCGCGGGTAGGGATCGCGGGAGAAGCGGTGTGCCGCACCGGCCCCGCCTCCCCAAGCTGCCGCCACCGCTCTCCATCCGGTTAGGTCGGTCGGTCGGGCGCCGGAAGGTCCCTGGGGGAATTTCTGCCTTCTCTTCCTCCGGGTGGGTCTGTCCGGCCTTCGTTGTATTTGCAGGAAAGAGGGGTTTGAGGTCATTGCCGGTTTGGGGGCTCTGCACAAATTTCGGGGCCCGGAATGGGATTGCCATTTTTTACTGTTGTCTAGCAATTTCCAAGGGAAGCCCAGATACTTAAACTTCGCCACTGTTTATTGAAGAATTTGACATTAAAAAAAAATACAAGGGCAGTGATTTAGGGAAAAAGAAAAGGCTTTTATGCAGGATATCTTTGACTGGAATTGTTCTTACTTTTGTGATTTGGCTGGAGATAGGTGAATGCCACCTCAACCACCAGTTCTTGGCATTCATTACAAGGGCTGCCAGTAGTTGAGTTCCACCACACCTTCAGGCCACTCGACACACGCGTGGAAAGTTTGATAGTTGGAATGTAGTGCTTGGAAGTGAAGGCTGTGCAAATCGGAATTATGTTTAAATGATAAAAACTAGTAATAGCTAATATCGAATGCATACTGGGTAACAGACCCACGCTCAGTATTAAATACAATGCACCCAGTGTCTCCATTAAACCTCCAGACCTACATAATGTACCAATGCAGTGAACCCTGGAATACAGATAAGAACAGGACATAGAAAGTTGTGATTTACCTGGGTCATGCAGTATGATTAATGCCAAACAGGAGCCTCTAGTCTAGCCTAAACTCATTCAGTCAGGCTTTGCATGAGAGAAGAGTTTCAACAAATTTCTGACTTCTTCCCTAACCCAGCAGTTAGTTGGTGAGCCAGGAGAGGAGGTAGTCAATGCTTTGTCTAGGCAGGTCCTATGATTCAACCAACCTGGGGTCGACCATATCTGAAGAAAAGAATTGTACCTGTATTAAACCTGCAGATTTAAATCTGCATTTGCATGCTAGGAGATATTATAGAAGCGATCTAGAGATGATTGAAAGTATATATGAGGATAAGTGTAGGTCATCTGCAAATATTACGCTGTTTTGTGTACAAGTTTGAGCATCTGCAGATATTGGTATTCTCGGGAGCACTAGAATCAATTCCCCTCCATGGATATCAAGACGGCTGTGTGTACCATCTGGATCACACTCCTGTATGGACTTTTAAAAAGTCTTATTATTGTTGAAAGGCTGAGTTACAGAGAGAAGGGGATAGTGAGAAAAAGAATATATGAGAATCTTTCATCCTTGCTGGTTACTTTCTGGGGCTGGGCCAGATGGAAACCAGGAGCCTGGAACTTCACACGAGCGGCAGGGGGTTAAGGAGTGGGTCATCCTCTGTGGCTCTGCCAGGTACTTTGGTAGGGTGCAGCCTTGGAAGTGGTGCTGCTGGGACTGTAACTGGTGGCTTAATGGGCTGCAGCACATCTCTGGAGCAACTCTGATGGCTGAGATTTAACAGCAGGCGTTGATGTTCCTTTTCTAAACTCACTGTGTTCTCTTTGATTTTACAGATACTTGGCTTTGCAGATTTCAGTGTCTCAGGGACTTGCCTTTGTTTATTCAAATGTCTCAAACCTTTTTTCTTTGATTCTTCATGTTGTAGAGGGAAATAGGGACAGGAATGCAAAAGCACCTACTTAAAAAGAAAATCTCCTTTGATTCTGCTTTCCCTCCTGGGAAGATGAAATTCCTCTTCCAACAGCTTTAGTGATCTTAGCTGCTATGTTCAAAAGGTATCCTCATTAAAACACAGCACTCCCTATGTGCCTAGCCTCCTAGACAACAGTCCTGAATGCTGTTAAGTTTGCACGTGGAACTTTTTCCTTCTCTTGTCTCACTCTTTGAATTCCTTGAACAAAAATAGAATACTCAGTAATCTAATCTTCCATCTGGATTGGGCTTTGAGACTCCCAAGTGGGGGCTGACAATTGGCTTGGCCACTGGGATGCCCGTTTTCCTGATGGAGTGCCCAGGCGCAATATCCAAATCTAGCTTCTAACTCCAGCTTTCTGCTAATGCAAACCCTGGGAGACAGCAGTGCTGACTCACGCAGTTGGATCCTTGCCACCCATGCTAAGGACCTGGATTGATTCCCCCTGCTCCTGACTCTAGCTTTGGCCTGGCACAGGCTCAGTGCAGTTGGAATGTGGTGCTGGGGAGTTAACCAGCAGGTAGAAGGCTTGCTCTCTCTTCCTATCACATAAAATAAAGTAAAATAAAATATTATAAGTAAAAAAAATCAGGAGTAATACCCTCTAGTTTCTGCCCCTAGTATGCATGAAAAAATGTTTAGAAAAATTCAAAATGTTAATCCCTTTTCCTCTTTTTAAAACAGCCTCATGTCAATAGAGTGGAAAAAATGTTTCTACAGGTGGCATTATTTTCCTAGAAGGCTTAAGTTGTTAATTATCCCTGACTGAAGTTCCCCATGTTTTCCAAACATCTGATTATATTTCAGGTGGTTGGAAATCAATCCAGAATGGGTTTAATATGGCCTTATTACATTTCATTTCACACTAGAGTAAGTTAGTATAATAGAGGAATAAGCATGAAAAAATAGCACGGAGAGAAAGTTCAAAAACAGGATTTCAAAGAGGTACCTCTTGGGTTTCGAAAAGGAAATGGGAATAAGAAAGGTTATAATTAAAATCTTTCTAGTAAAACCGTAGTGTTGTGGTAAGATTAGAAGCTACACTACTGAAATGTAGTCTGCAGCAGCCAACCATTGAATGAGCATTGAACTAGTAACTGGCCAAATAAGTATTGTGGATTAAATTTTAGTTCTAATATACCTGACAGTGCTGAATTATAATGTATGTTCTCTTTATGGATTCAAAATGAATGCACTGAGCTATTAAGAATGTGTTCTTATTTGCTCATGTTTGACATTAGTTCTGAAGTACACTGAGCTCTGACACAGATGACACCGTGTCATTCAGTACTCAGTGTAGTGTTAATGTCATTGTATGGTGAGCAAGGTGAAAAAGAGGTCACCTTGCTTGTTTCAGTGCCAAAGCCAAGTCTGGCTCCCAAGTCAGGTTGCAGCTTAACCGTCTGTTGCTTTCCAAAAAAAAAAAAAAAATTGCCATCCGCCTGCTTTTTTCTCCCCTGAGAAAAATCATGTCGACTTGCATTTAAGAACTTGACTCCCCACATATGTGGAGGATGGAATTTAAAATTTGCTTGGTGCAATAATTTTTGCCAACATTTTAAATAATAGGCATTTTCCAAAAGCATTTTGAAGAACCTCCAGTAAATATTTTCCAACTCTACAGTTGATTTCCTGTAAAAGTAAGGGAAAGAAAAAACCTTAGAAATATTGCCTGTTCTATCATAATAAGATGTTGAAATTTGTAAGTGGAATTGCACTTTTGGCTTCTGTAAATGAATTGTAATAGCACAGATGCCAATGGGCTAATCAAGCTAACTACTGATTTGTCTATAGTCCAAAACTAAGAATAGTTTTTGCATTTTTTAATGGTTGGAAAGAATAGAGGTTATAATTTATGATGTAAAAATCATGTGAAATTCATCAAGACTGAGGCTTAATGGAAACAGTGGACATTGGGTGATAATGTGTAAGTGCAGGTTCATCCATTGTGACAAGTGTTAACGCTCTGGTTTGGATGCTGATGGCCGGGAGGCTGTGCACTGGGGAAGGGGTGGGAGGATGGGCAGAGGCTGTATGGACAATTTCTGTATCTGCTTAATTTTGATGTGAACCTAAAAGTATTCTAGAAATAAAGGCAATTAAAATATAAATAAAATTAAAATTCAGTATCCATAGATGAAGTTATACTAGAACACAGCCACATCTGTTTGTTTATGTATTGTCTGTGGCTGTTTTTACCCCATAAGAGTAGAATTGAGTATTTACTATCTAGAAATACTATTGCTCACTGATGAGTTCACTGTGTCTGGAATAGACTAAGGTGCTGGTTGAGAGTTTTGCCCTGGAGGCTACCTTCAAGACTCCTAATCCTTCCCTTTACTAGTGTTTAGGTTTTTAACAAGTACTTAGCCTTGTTTAGTCATCCTTTAAAATGAGTAATAATTTTATGGAATATTTTTAGGACTGTTTTAAGGATGACATGGACCAATACATATAGCATACAGAATGTTAGCAATAATTTGCTTTAATTTGCAGATCTTTGCATTTCTTTCATGACGTTGCGTTTTAGAATCTGAATATTTCTCTGAAGTAGCTGAATTCAGTCTTCTTTATGAGAGAACATATCTGTCTTCCTGGGAATCAACTCCTACCCACCACGACCTCTAACCTGACATGCTTCTGTCTCTTGCTTCTGTTCTACCACCCATTTTATTTAAAGATTTATCTTATTTTTATTACAAAGTCAGATATACAGAGAGGAGGAGAGACAGAGAGGAAGATCTTCTGTTCGCTGATTCACTCCCCAAATGACCGCAATGGCTGGAGCTGAGCTGATCTGAAGCCAGGAGCCTCTTCTGGGTCTCTTCTGCCGGTACAGGGTCCCAAGGCTTTGGGCCATCCTCTACTGCTTTTCCAGACCACAAGCAGGGAGCTGGATGGGAAGTGGGACTGCTGGGATTAGAACCGGCACCATTATGGGATTCTGGTGCATGCAAGGCGAGGACTTTAGTCCCTAGGCTACCATGCCAGGCTCTCAGAGAACATTTATTCAGACATTTCTGGCATTTCTTAATTCTTAGAGTTCAACAACACATGCTGTATTATTATTTAAACTTACCCTTTATGAAATCACTGAATGGCTTAGAAAAAAATGTAGTTGAGCTTCTTTCATAAAGGTTTCAAAGATTCTATTTAGTAGGAGGTGGGGGGAAACGTTCATCCTATGAACCAAGCCTTCAGGGTAGATTTAATTCCAAAGGCCGAAAGCTGCCCATGTATAAAGCACATGGTTATGCCCTATCATTTTAATAAATGACTTAGATCAGCTAACATTTGGGGGGCACCATTACATGCTCTCCTTTTTTCAACCTAGCATCATTTCCCCTCTACACTTCTACACCAGCTTTGGAGGCCAAGACCATGAGCCAGTCTACAGACTTTTAAAATTCTTCAATCCAACAAGCTATAATATCTTGGGCAAATAATTTCATTTTTCTGAAGCTGTTTTCTTTGTTGTAAAGTAGGAATAATACTAGCTTTCCAACTGAGCAGTTGTGGGGATCAGATGAAGGAGCCCATAGAGCTACTATGAGCTGGGTGCATAACACAATTCTTTCCTTCATTGCCTGTCAACGTCATAAACTGCATGCATGAGTAACCCCTGTATCAGCTCAGTCATGGAAATGTGCAGAAATTATTTTTCCTCCTGCTGACATTCAGGATCTCAGTTCATCAGTATTAAGGCCAAAGCCAGCTGTCTCCCTGACTTCAAGCAAACAAAGAGGCTGTGTAAAGTGGCTCTGTATTGTTGGGATAGTGGTCCTATGTCCTTTCCAACCAGAAAGAGTCATCTCAGAAATTTAGACTGGGAGCCATTTAGACCACATCTCACACATTGGTCTTAGCCCTCAAGTCCCTTGTTCTTAGTCATAATCCGATTTCAGAACTTGTATAAAATCTCTTAAGGTGAGCCAGGGCTAAGGTGAAGCAAGTGAGGTGCATAGGGCAGATGCTCACTTCTTAAATCAGACATCAAGTTCTCAGCACCAGTAACGTTTCCCTCCCTATCTGCTATATCATGAAAAGGACTGATTTTCTTTAAAAAAAACAAAACAAAACAAACAAAAGCAAAAATCTGTGTTTGTCATACACAATGTGGTCGACTATCTGAGTGATATGAAGGAGAGCTTGGAAGGGAAGAAGATGGCATTACCTCTTGCATCTTCATTGTGCTTCCCTAAATGCATGCTGGGATTTAAATACACATTCCGCATGGATTCTTGGTGCTCATATGTCCAAAGCAAGAGATTTTTTTTAGTGGGGGGTGCGGAATTTGGGGGCATTTTTGTATCTATTCCTCTTCTTGGGCATTGGAACCTGGGACTATGTTTTCCCCAGGCTAAGGTCCCCCAGCTCCTGCCCCAGATCCCATGCCTCCTGACAACGTGTTCACAAAATGAGTTTGGGGCAGAAGGGGCGCCAGTGCGCAGCCGCTCCCGGAGTCTGCTGCAGCAACAGCGAGCGCAGGATGCAGTGCAGATACCTGGATGTCATGTCTAGAGATGGAACCAGGACACTGTGTAAAGGTAAATCCTCTCCACCCAACTCTGGGGCTTGGGGTTGGGGCTGCTGCCCTTGACCTGCAAGTCAGGTGGGTGCGGAGGAGTTTACAGGGGTTCTCTTGCAAGAAAGCTTGATGCAAGTGTCCTCTCTGGGACTTGGGAGACAGCACCCACATAGCCCCCACCAGCTCCACCTCCCCAGGGCTCCTGGGCAATGAGGGACCCCTTCTTCCGACCACAGAGCTAACCAGCCTCTGCATTCACCCTGCCCTATAGGAAGTTGTCCCCCAGGGCCCGTCCCGGAGGGTGTGATCCGCCTGTACAGCATGAGGTTCTGCCCCTACTCGCACAGGACACGCCTTGTCCTCAGGGCCAAAGGCATCAGGTGAGAGAAGCCGAGGCATTCCTCCTGAAGGGTCAGCGCAGGATAATGGTTTGGGAGGATGGAATTGAGCCCCGACAGGTAGAGCTTTCTCTGGGGCTGTGTCCCTGCAGGAAACAATTTCAGTCAAGGCAAAAGAGCTTATGACCTCACTCCCTTTCATGGTTAGGAGATACATAGTCAAGGCTACTGAGACCTCTCCTCACTGTTCCCTGGAAGGTAGCCAGACCTAGGACCTCAGGTCAACTCTTCTGTCATGAACAGAACACAGTGCATAGCCCACCCTTTACCCTCTCAGTACCCATCATGTGAGGACAAGGAAGCTCCATGATTTTGAAACTTAAAAAATAATTTTATAAATTGGTTGCTTTTGTATCTGCCCAAGCACACACCTCATCTTTGTTGTTTTGTTTTCCCTTTACTTTTTAAGACACGAAATTATCAATATTAACCTGAAAAACAAGCCCGACTGGTATTACACAAAGCATCCCTATGGTCAAATTCCTGTCTTGGAGAACAGCCAATGTCAACTGATCTATGAGTCTGTCATCGCCTGTGAGTATCTGGATGATGTTTACCCGGGAAGGAAGCTGTTTCCCTATGATCCCTATGAGCGAGCTCGACAGAAGATGTTACTGGAGCTGTTCTGTAAGGTAGAGTCCATGGCGAGAGGCCACTCTGTTTTGCATTGTACGTGTGTCCCAAACTTCAACCCATTGTAAAGCCCAATCACTTGTGTCATTGTTTCACATGAGTCTCCAGAGAATGACTTCATGGAATTATATTATGCCCTCTGATATTAAACTTTCCAGATTTCATTAACTTCTAGGTTCGATTTCAACTAGTGTGCTGGAAAGGCCTAGCTATGACAAGATGCTGACTATGTGACTTGCAGGGCAGTATTGAAAAAGTATAGACTGTGCTCCTTAAGAAGGAAGATTCTGAGCCCAGCGCAACAGCCTAGTGGCTGAGTCCTCACCTTGCACCCTCTCGGATCCTATATGGGCTTTGGTTCATGTTCCAGCTGCTCCACTTCCCATCCAGCTCCCTGCTTGTGGCTTGGGAAAGCAGCGGAGGATGGCCCAAAACCTTGGGATCCTGTATCTGCATGGGGAACCTGGAAGAGGCTTTTGGCTTCGGATTGACTCAGCTCTGGTCATTGCTGCTGCTTGGGGAATGAACCAGCAGATGGAGGATCTTTCTTTGTATCTCCTTTTCTCTGCATATCTGCCTTTCCAATAAATAAAATTAATAAAATAAAGGAGGATTTCCTGAGCTTCAGGTAAAATATGTTGATGTGAGAAGACTATTCCAAAAAGGGGAGTACAGGGACTATCTTTTGTGCGTAGCCAGAGTTCCAGCTGTATGGGAAATGTGAGGGACAGAGAAAAGGAGGTAGCTTTTTAATAATTGGGGAAAAGAGCTGTATAAAGGTTAAAATAGTTCCCATTGAAAAGAAATAACTCAGTGATATTAATGGGTGACACCTACTAAGCAACTAATGAGTTGCCAGATCCTGTCCTAATTGGTTTACCAGTTCAATCCAACATCTTCCCTGTCAGCCAGGCACAATTATTGTGTCCATTTTTCAGATGAGAACACTAAGGCTTAGCTTAAGCAGCCCCTTTAAGAACGCACAACAGCTGATGGAGTAAGGAGCACAGGCCAAGCCCTGTTGAAGCCCCATGTTCTCTAGGATGCTGTGCCAAGTGGATTCCTAGAGCCACGGAGAAGCTGGGTGTCACTGGCAGGGAAGCTGGGAACTCTGTGGCTGAAGGCCTGTGATGTTAGCACTGCAGAGCGGTGCTGCATCTTTAGGCATAGCAGGAACAATGCCTTCTCCACTAAGGTCCTACACTTGATCTCAGCCAAAAGACTGACAAGTGATCCACTAACATCCTATATCCTCTGATTAGGTCCCACACCTAACCAAGGAGTGTCTGGTGGCGCTGAGATGTGGGAGGGATTGCAACGATCTGAAGACAGCCCTGCGTCAGGAATTCTGCAACTTGGAAGAGGTACATAAAGGGGCTCCTGGTCTGCTGGTCTGAGGATACTGTGAAGAAAGCCACGCAGGGTGACCTAATCTGGTCCCTCTGATACCTTCTGCTCTCATGAGCTTATTCTTCCTACCAGACTTCAAGAAGTGCAGCATCTGGCCATCAGAGTTGAGTTTGTTGATGCTCTGCAGTCCCTCAAAAACTATCAGGGAGTCAGAAAGCATGTGCCTTGAATGGCTGCTCTCCCAAGTCACTCCGTTCCGTGAATGTTTTTTACATGGATTCTGTAGCTTCCAGCCACAAAGCACAATCTGCATTGGTTGGGACTGTGTTTGGCTGAGGGTGAAAAAGAGCCTAACTGCCATAAATGTATCTGATTAAGGGCTTAAGGTCTTATGTTAAAATGCTGGAGTTGTACAGTTCAGGGCTGAGTTGATGGCTTCTGTGTAAAGTTAACAGCAGCTGAGGCTCATTCTCTTTCTGGGTTCGGTCATCATTCATGTAATGCTTCCTTCCTCACAATGACAACTTAGCTGCTGCACCTGCAGCCATCACCTCCAGACTGCAGGCAGGAGAAGGACAAGGAAGCAGATGGCAGATGGCAGATGGCAAGCTTCTGTAAAGGGCTTTTCCGAAACTCTGCTGTGTGACTATTGGTGTCTCACTGGCCAGAACATAATGTGTAGAGAAGCTAGGAAACTCAGTTTTAGGTGAGACATGCAAATAAACTCAGGGTCCTGTAACTAAGAAGAAAGGGTTGTGGATGAGGAACAGAATCTGCCAGTGAAGGCCCCATGTTCATCTACCAGTACTGAGGTACTTGTCTGCCTTACTTCTAGAATAATCTGGAAGATAGTTCTTGGACTTCCTTTATCTTTGTCTCAGAAGCTGATTAATTCCCTTACTAGGTGGATTGTTCTCGTGGCAGCCAGATAATGCTATTTTTCAGCTTCCATTTTGACCTTTATCAAGTGGAAGCAGATTGGACTTATTTACACTTTGGTTGTTCTCTTAGGCTTGTGCACTCGCAGTATTTACAGATGATGGATTGTCAAGTGTAGGATGTGTTAACTCTTTGTCCTGAGACTATTGACTGTGGTCTTGATCGTGAGAAGGCAGTGTGATGTGATGGAAAGAGTTTTGCACTTTAGACTTGGCTTCTCTGAATTCTAGAACCTTGGTGAGGCATGGCCTGGTAGTTGGTGACAGATCTACTTCACACAGGCCAGCACTGCCTTTAATCACCACAGTCAAGGACACAACTAATATAATAAAATGGGCTTTGGGGAACAGAGGAAAGTGCTGCCACCAGTGTAGGAGACCGGCATTGAGCTTCCAGCTCCTGGTTTTATCTTAGCCCAGTTCTGGCTGTGGCAGATATTTGGGAATAAGCCAGTGGATGGAAAAGCTTTGTCTCTCTCTTTCTGATGTATGTATAGGTCTAAACCTGTGTTGAGTGCTAGCCTGAAGACATGCAAAACAGAGGGTTTTTGGAGGCGGGAGATAGACAATATCTGTTCTAACCCGTCAAGGATGAATTTGAGGTGCAGGGTAACCCAGAATTGTACACTCAGAGCTTTGTCCAGTGTGCCAAGGAGTTTGCGTTATCTGCCAAAGTGGAGGGGGCATGTTGGAAGGTTAGCAAGTAGGAGGGCAGTGTGTGCCATGCCTCCTCACATGTTCAACCCAGCAACAGTGTGGGGCATGCAGAGGCCAACAGCAAGGACAGGGAAGGGACAGAGAGCGTCATCCTAAGGAGGGCAGGAGACAGGCATGTGGGGAGATTTTAAGGGACTGTGATAAGTTGGGGTCTGGTGAAGAAGCAGGAGCACTGGAAAGTGGTTTCCAGGTCCATGACCCATACCTGTGACACTCTGCACTGAGCCAGAGTCCGAGGGTGGATACCTTATGCTCAGTTTGAGCTGATGGGTCAACAGGTAGGGACAGAGCCTAGGAAAGTAACATGGGTTCCATTAGACCTCTTCAGTGCCTTCCTTTAAAATGTATTCTTTTTTTTTTTTTTTTAAAGATTTATTCATTTTATTACAGCCAGATATATACAGAGGAGAGACAGAGAGGAAGATCTTCCGTCCGATGATTCACTCCCCAAGTGAGCCACAACGGGCCGATGCGCATCGATCCGATGCCGGGAACCTGGAACCTCTTCCGGGTCTCCCACGCGGGTGCAGTGTCCCAATGCATTGGGCTGTCCTCAACTGCCTTCCCAGGCCACAAGCAGGGAGCTGGATGGGAAGTGGAGCTGCCGGGATTAGAACCGGCGCCCATATGGGATCCCGGGGCTTTCAAGGCGAGGACTTTAGCCGCTAGGCCACGCCGCCGGGCCCTAAAATGTATTCTTGGTGGAAATGGTCAGATGAAGAAGGCTCCGAGCTCTGAAGATTGGTTTAATTGTGGGGGGAATGCTTTGGGATTTTTGTTCTGATTCTGTGTTGCTGTGCTTGTAAATTGGTTCTAAGTCCTGGCTTGCTGGTCCTATCAGAATCTCATATAGCAGAGTGTCAGGAGACAGGGGGATGACAGAATCCTGAGTTAGACCCAGAGATGAGAACTTGCCAAGATGGAAACCTTCATCCTCTGGGCCACAGGCTGCCTGTGCTTCTGCTTCTTGCATCCCTCCACCTGTTTGGTGGTGCTTTATTTGGCGTTTCTATGCATAGCATCCCACATTGTCAGATTTGATTGCCTGCCGTCTGTGTAGCAGTTGGCATGAAGCTGACTTTGCATAACTGTAGCTAAAATGCATCTTTGATTCTCAAGTTTACTTCTAGTCAGTTTTTTTTCAGTTTATTTATATACTTGAAAAGGAGGGAGAGAGAAAGAGACTGAGAGAGTGTCCCTCTCCTGGTTCACTTTCCAAATGCCCACAAGGATCAGGAGCCAGGAACTCAATCCCACTTGGAGGCAGGCACTCAACCACTTGAGCCATCCCCACTGCCTCCCAGTGTGCTCCTTAGCAGGAGGCTCCTTAGCAGGAGGCTGGATCTGGGAAGTGGAGCCATGACTGGAACCCCGACACTGATATGGAATACAGGCACCTTTAACCCAGCATTTTTTCCAACAGGCCAAATGCCATCCTTGTCATCTGAATTTTTAATTTGTTCATTCTTCTCTGCCTAAAGGACACATTAGCCCAATTAACTTACGTGGTAGTAGTTAGGTTTGCATGTTGTTCTTCCCTAATTTTTAATTTTAGTGATAGAATTACTTACAGTGTTTGTTTCTCTTACAATGTCACCAGGATAAAAAGGAAAGAAAATTTGTGCCTGAATAATCCTTCACTGAAACTAATTTGTGTGGCCTTTTAAATAAAGCAAGATACAAGCCAAATTTATTTTCTTTCCTTTGTATTAATATGTCAACAAATGAAACTCATTGCTACTACCTTTTTGTCAGCAACAGCTTTTTTTGTTCAAGATTTATTTTATTTTTATTGGAAAGGTAGATATACAGAGAGGAGGAGAGACAGAGAGGAAGAGCTTCTGTGCAATGATTCACTCCCTAGGCTACTGCAATGGCCAGAGCTGAGCCAATCCAAAGCCAGAAGCCCAGAGCCTCTTCTGGGTCTCCCAAATGGGTACAGGGCCCCAAGACTTTGAGCTATGCTCAGCTGTTTTCCCAGGTCACAAGCAAGGAACTGGATGGGAAGTGGGGCTGTTGGAATTAAAACTGGTGCCCATATGGGATCCTGGCGCATGCATGGCGAGGATTTTAGCTGCTAGGCTACCATGCTGGGCCCAGTAACAGCTTTTTAAAGATACATCCTATCTAACTATAAAATCTACCTGTTTTTTCAGTACAGAGAAAGTTGTGTGACTGTCACTAGGTTGAATTTCAGAACATTCATTCCCTCCCCAAAGAAATCCCTTGCTCATTAGCGGTCACTTCCTGTTTCTTCGGAACCCTCTGCTTTTTGCCTTGTGGATTTGCTGGCTCTGGACATTTTACATGAGCGATCTTCCATGAATTCTTTCATAGAATATTCTCAAGATCCACCTTTTTTTTCCCATTGAAGGGCTGCACAGCATTTTGTTTATTTCCATCCATGCATGAGAGGACATTCCTGGCGGTTATGACTAATGTGGCTGGAGACATGTGTGCAAGTTCTGGGCTGGACATACGTGGTTTTGTGGGCCATGCTGGCTAAGTAGTGTGTTTATTAATGTGCCACTAGGGTGTGATCACCCACCTTTCCCATTAGGGAGCTGAGTGTCCTGATTCGGGAGGGCTGGCTGGGATTTTTAGTGTTCTTATTCTCGGGTCACGTCACTCATTGTCCGAGTCTAATGGCTGCTTTCTGGATAAACTAATCTGTGTTGTACTGATTTCAGTCACCTACTATACTCATTCCCACCCCGTTAAAAAAAAAAAAAGCAAAGTAATTATTCTTATTATTAATACTATTGTAATGCCTGTTCATTAGAATTTGGAATCTACAGAAAAATATAGAAAAATTTTAAAATGTTATTATTCCACTTTCCAGAAACAATCACTAGTGTTATGTGGGGAGTTGTTTTCTATCCTTTTCTTCCATATTTATTTTTATATTTTGATGTAGATAAAAAGGTGCTGTTTGTAGAAACAGGTTACAGATGATATAAGGATTTTCCTCATGTCTTTGATGTTTATTAGAGCAGCATTTTTGTTGATGAGAAATTAGAAACCTAAAAAAATCTATCAAGTGGGGAATGGTTAATAATTATGTTCATCCTGGGAAATTCTGTGGCACAGTTAAAAATGCATATGGCAGATGGCTGGGTACTGCCCTGAAAAGATCACCCAGAAATGTTTAGATGAAATATACCAGGAATACAGATAGTGTGATCTCATTTCAGAAGAAGAAAAGAGAACTGTGCATGCGAACACGTACGTGTAAATGAACACCTAGAAAAATGTGTGCTACATGTGAGGCTCTTCATCGCGGCTGCTTCAGGGGAGTGAGGGAAGGGTCTTTGTGTTTTACTCTGTTTTCTGTATTTGCACATTTAATGAGAATGCATTTGCCTGTTACATGCATAATATTTTAAAATAGATAATCCCTTTTAATGCAGAAAGCGATGTGTGCAGCCCACTCAGCAGGGGTGTGACAGGGGGACTGGCTGGGACGAGTGGTGCTGCAGAGGACTTGGCATTCCCTGCGTCGTCTTTAATCTTGAGCTCTCCCTGTTTGTGGTTGGACTCTTGGCAGTGGAATGACTGCACTGAGGCAGGCAGGCCAGGGGTTGTGCTGTAAGGGACTAACTTCCTGTCCGTTACCACCACCTGTAGCAGGTGAAGATGCCTTCTGCTGTACCTCCTTTTGAGGTTGCATGCACAATGACACTTGCTTGTTTAGGAGAGACAAACAGTCCTTCCGGGTGTTGCTTTCATGTCTCTGTCCTCCCTTTGTGTTTGGACCTGCTCAAGGACATTGCTCAAGGACCTTTGCCCAATAGCTATGAAAGTCTTGTTGATGTTCTTTATCAGTTTGTTAAAGTTCTCTTTAAAGAGTTCTTCTTATACATAGGCTCTTTAGAAAGTTCATGAAAATGTGTATAATGGAAGAATAATGCATGGACTTCAACTTGTTTCTACCAAAATAAATCTAGCTTTTAGTTCTACCTTTCTGTGGATTTTTTCTTTTTTTGGTATATCCGTGTGTAAAAGACATGATGTTTCTCCTTCTTTCCTTTTTCTTTCTTTCTTTTTCTTTTTTTTTTTTTTTACCTTTTAAAAGACTTATTTATTTATTTGAAGGGCAGAGTTAGAGAGAGAGAGAGAATCTTCCATCTTCTGGCTCACTCTCCAAATGGCCACAATGGCTTGGAGCTGGGACATTCCAAAGATAGGAGATAGGAGCTTTTTCTGGGTCTTCCGCAAAGATGCAGCAACTCAAGCAGGGAGCTGGGTATAAAGTGGAGCGTCTGGGACTTGAATCCATGTGCATATGGGATCCCAGTGCCCCAGGCAGAGGCCTTATCTACTGTACCACAGCACTGACTCCACCTTTTAATTTTCAAATTTGTATTATTTATGTATTTATATTTTACATATTTTAATTTTATTATCATTATTTTTTGCTTTAATTGAAAGGGGGAAAGGCACTCCCTCCCCCGGTCTTTTCCCTAAATGCCACCAATAGTCAGGGCTAGGCCAGGCTGAAACTAGGAGGCCAAACCTCCACGTGGGTTGGCCATGTGGATGACAGGGTCTCCTGGTACTTGAGCCCTCACTTGCTGCCTCCTAGGGTGGCCTGAGCAGGAAGCTGGGTCTGGAAGATTGGAGCCAGGACTCCAACCAGGCACTTCAGTATGGGATGACCACCATGGCAGATGCCCACCACGGATACTGGACTTAAAAACATAATCTTGTGGGGCCCGGAGGCGTGGCCTAGCGGCTAAAGTCCTCGCCTTGAAAGCCCCGGGATCCCATATGGGCGCCGGTTCTAATCCCGGCAGCTCCACTTCCCATCCAGCTCCCTGCTTGTGGCCTGGCAAAAGCAGTTGAGGACGGCCCAATGCATTGGGACACTGCACCCGCGTGGGAGACCCGGAAGAGGTTCCTGGTTCCCGGCTTTGGATTGGCGCGCACCGGCCGTTGCGGCTCACTTGGGGAGTGAATCATCGGACGGATCTTCCTCTCTGTCTCTCCTCCTCTGTGTATATCTGGCTGTAATAAAATGAATAAATCTTTAAAAAAAAAAACACATAATCTTGTTTCCTTTGGTCTTCGGTTTGAATGTAGCCGATCTTTTTGGAACACATAGAAGTAGACATTTTTCTAGACGTTCATTTACGTGTACAGGTTTGCATGCACAGTTTTCTTCTCCTAAAATGGAATCACACCATTTTAACATCCTGTTCCGTGAGCCTTCTCTATTGTGATTTCTTCCCCTCCCTGGATCCTTACAAAGTCCTCTTTCCTTCACAGATTTGCTGAATGCTCGCTGATAAGCCCACCCACCCACTCGCCATCATTTTACAAATGTTTGGCCAAGCAATACCCTGTTAACAGCTTACAAATGCATTTTGAGTGGAGGAAAGCCCCTTGGGAGGATTCCAGTTTAGAATTTCCAATGTGGGCCTTCATCCTCCAATACTGCCAAGCTGTGCTCCAAATCTGCCCGGGGGGAAGCTGGCTCACGACTCACAGGCAGCAAGGAGGCATCTTGGGTCACAGACTCTTACTTCCACCCATCCTGCTAGAGCGGAGACTGATCTGGAACATACCCTGAGTTTGTTGGGTTTTTGACGGTAGCTGGGCCCCACCTGGATAAGCCCAGCAGGGACCTGAAGTTAAACCTTGGGAACCTCCACTCATCTTTCATGAGCTCCAAGGATTCCTTGGCTCTGGGTAAGGACTACTAACGTGCTGCTGCTGCTGCTGTGTCCTCCCCTGCCCCCCAGTGGCTTCCCGTGTGGTTTGGGGGGACAGAGTTGGGAGAGGCACCTGCTTGGTATGAATATTTTTATCCAGAAGAAAGTGTTTCTGTAGCCCCCTCTGGGGGCTGCCACACTTACTCTGGGGTTCCCGGCAAGGTGTAACTGGGGGTGGTGAAATCAGGTGCCTGTCTCATAGTCTGAAGCTGAGTTATGGCGCTCTAGACTGGAGTTTTGTAGATTGCCCAGTATGAAGGAGTCTGGGATCTGCTTCTTCTCTTCTTGATCTCACTTCTTTCACAAAGACTTAACGCCTTTTTCATCTTGTCCTGACTTCAGGAGTGGGCCACTGCCCCTACGCCTCGCCACTGTCGGCCACCAGGGGGTGCCCTGCGCGCTTCTTCTTTCCCCTGGAGCTGTAGGACCGAGGTCCCAAGGATGTCTTTGTCGGTTCCTCATTTAAGGGAGCCTAGGGTGGGGGTCTTAGAGCAAGATGTGGGGTGACTCAGTGGGCTTGCCCTCTTCTTCTGTGTTTTTCATGCCTCAACTCTCACCGACTCCGTCCATGGTCTTGTCCAGTGAACTGGGGGAAAGAAAGTTCTGAAATATATATTTGTGATATGTCAGAGCATCAAACACCATTTTACAGAATAACGCAGGTGAAATATCCAGGATTTTGAAGGAAGGGTCATCTTATGCATCTGCAAGCTGCCGTGTTTGCTGCCACTTGCTGTTGAGGACCCTGAAGAGAATTCTGACCCTGGCCAGCAATTGCAAAACTGTCCATGCCCCACCCCAAGATCTGAGCTTTCCATGGGTTAGGGTGTGGCTGGGGTGGCCCACTTCCACTCTCAGAGTACCTGGGGTCAAGGCCTGGCTCTGCTTCCAGGTGAGCCACAGTGTGGGAGGCAGCAGGCGATGGCCCCAGTACTCCTTCACTCATGTGGGACACCTGGATAAAGTTCCCTACTCATGGCTTCCTTGGGGGAACTGTGGGAGTGTCAAGTAAAAAAATAAAATAAAAAGAAGTGAAATGACAGGGGTTGTGACCATTGCTGAGTGAATTAAGATCAGTCATCAGCTTGTCATTCCATTTAGCTGTTAAGATGCATAGAGAAGATAAGACTATCAGTGTGTTTTACTCCTGGTTCCACCCCATCATTTATTTCCAAGGAAAGTTGGCTGCTCAAGCATGGGTCTCAGTTTAAACTGAGAATGGAAAAGAATTCCTCGTAAAGTTCCCTGGAGACCTGCCCTTCGGTGGAGTCGGGTGGGAGGAGAGGATTCCATCGGCTTGGGCTGCGAGTGCTGGGAATTCTTTTCACAGGGAAGCTCTGAGCCAGGTCAGGGAGGTGGCAGGGCTTACGGATTCTAAGACTTTTGCTGTAACTTAAATTTGAAAGCAAATAGGTTTTCACCAGGGACACGAGGGAGCTGCTGTGAGTCACGTTCTCATAAGGACATAGTGGAAGTCGACAGGAGGTTGACACAAGTCTGGGAAGGAGGGAAACAGTGTCGTTGTCTTAGTTCTGGCACGAACAAGACCCTTAGAGCCCCTCCAATTCACCTGCCCATGGCTGCATTTCCTCCTCACACTTTCCTATGGGAGACAAGAATCAACTCATCAAGGTGTTTTCCTCTTTGCATGGAAAGCCAGGAAACTCAAAGAGTCAGATTTAAAGCTTCGTTGAAGCCACTGCAGGATCTGTGGCCTGATTTCCCTTCCTAGTTTCGACTTTGCTAACATTTTGTGATCTTTTTTTCCCTAGGAAGTATGCTATGCATCCATCTTTAACGCTGTACCTCTAATCCTCTGTGGAATGAGTGCGTTATAAAGCAAGGACAGCATGAAGATGTCACAGTGCACGTGTTCAGGGCCCTTCCAGTCCCGCTGTTGTAGGGCTTTAAGAGGAAAGGCAGTTTTTCACATAGGGGAGGTATGCGCGTGCACAGGTCAGAGCAGGCCTGTTGAGGGTCCTAAAGGCCTTTCCACACACCTCTGACCAGGCCTGGCCGGGATGGTCTCCAGTGTCAGTGGGAGGTGTCTGGATGGCAGCCTCCACTTGAGGCAAAGATTCTGTGAATGTCTGAGACTTGCCTTGCGTGAAATTGGTGGAGGAATGCCTGTCTGAGGTGGGGTCCAGACTCTGTAGCTGCCTCTGGAATCCCAGGTGGTTTTGATGTGGGTGGCCCAAGTCACTGTTGGCCCTGAGAAGGTCTTGTGTGCGTGTACTGGGGACTGGTGAAGGGTACTGTATGCACTTGTCCTGTGCCCATCTGTGTGTTTATATATATATATAAATAGTAGTATCTATCTAAAGGCAGGCTAGTCCTTTGAGTAGATGGAAAGGTTGAGAAACTGTCCTAAGCACACATCCATTACTGAGGACTGACTCATTCTCAGAATGATGAAGGCACTTTCCCCAAGGACTCTGCATGGGCCCCGTTAACGTCTCTGTGTGATTGCTTTTGGCCAGGACAGTCCCAAGAATGTCCCTGCTGCATAAAGCAGAGTTTTTCAGATTTCCAGAATCTACTGGTTTGAGTTTAGCCATGATGCCCAGTAACTAGCTGCAAGCGTATCTTTCAAAGTTGGTGGTTACAGTTTGGGTCATTTACATTCTCTTCCTGAATATAAAGAATGTCTGGAACTTTCCGGAACCTTTGAAATTTGGATAATATGTTCCTTTCCCTCTTTGAGCCAGATGCTTTTTTACACATGTGAGCGCAGCCTCAGAGGCCTCATTGTCCAGATTCTGTTCTAGAACAAAATGACATGCAGACTTTCATGGGCCGGGTGAAGGGACTCCACCTCAACACCCAAGGTGACAGGAAGGCTTGGACTTGGGAATGACAAGGTTGGCTCCCCATGGGAAGGGGAGAGGGCTTGGTTAGGATGTATTTGTTGCTTAGGGTGTGACTGCCAGGGATCTCTGCTGTCCCCTATCACAGGGACTGACATTTGCTGAGCAGGGCCAGAGTAGTTTGGGGACATGTTCACAAGACTCCTTGCTGCGGCATCTGTGAAGTGGGTACAGGTTTCATCACTACTTAGGCATGAAGGAGGAGGTAGCTAAGTTGTCTGGGTGCATGGGTAAAGGCCAGTATAGGAGCAGGCATGCTGGCTCCACAGCTCCCCTTCAGAATACAGGTCAGACTGCTTCCCAGCCAGGAGAGCAAGCTGGTGGAGAGGGAGGAACCCAGCCTGAGTGGGCTCTGGTCACTGTGCCCCTCCTGCCACAGAAAACTTAGATTAGTTCACTCAGTAACCTCTGCCCCACCAGGGTTCCAGCAGCTCAGGACAGGAATGCCACTGCAGGTTGTGTTCACTGCTTCCTGGGCCCAGCAACTGAGGTAGTCTTCCTAGGGAAGTTCTTAGCCAGTTACAGAATTTATAGGCCAGAGTGTGTTTATAGTTTACTTGACTAGGAAGTAGGCACCATGCTTTTGCCCAACAGTAACCTCGGCTAAGCATCTTTGCTTTTTCAAAATTTCAGGAACTTTTTGCAGGATGTTCTTCTGCCTGGATTGACGTGTCCCACTTAGGAAAGATAAATGTTATTTCTCTGTCTCTGGGATGAGTTGAGTGTTTGTGTGGAACATGTTAACATGTGGGCTAGCTGACTTGTGGGCTAGCTGACTCGCAGGTTAGATGACTCGCAGTCTAGCTGACCATGGCCCTGTTTGTGGTTTTAGATTCTAGACTACCAGAACACTACCTTCTTTGGGGGCGACTGCATCTCCATGATCGACTACCTGTTCTGGCCCTGGTTCGAGCGGCTGGATGTGTACGGCATAGCAGAGTAAGCCTTGCGCCCTGTGGCCGAGAACTCTGAGGGCTGCACTTAGCACCCCTGGTGGGAGAGCATTCTGGGATGTTCAGAGCAGGCACTCTGGTTCCTCAGCTACCAGCAGCCACCCCCTGTCTGGTGCTTTTCCACCCCTAGGTGCTGGCCCTCGCTTAATCCAGGGGTCGGCAGATGGGAGCCCACATCCACCAGCTCCCCACAGAGCCTCAGAGCTGGCCATCCTACTTGCTAGGCTAGGTATGGGCAGAGCAACCCATCTTGGGCCCCCACATGAGAATACTCCTATTTATAAGAAGCAAAGTGCTTGATGTGGGAATGCACAAGTGAGGTGGTCCCCACATACCATGACTCCATGAGCACATAGGGGTGGTAGTAGCAGGAGAGAGAGGGGTTGTGGGGTCTGGGCAAGACACATGCTCTGTTCCCATCCCCTCCATCCCCCCTCAGGGCAAGGGGGGATCCGGGTGAGAGCTGGCACCTGCCCCTGACCCAACCAGTAACACAGTAGGTACTGGCAAATGAGTTGTGGCTGTCTGGGTATTGTAGTCAGATGCATTGAATTGTTAGTCCCATCTGCTGCTGCCTTGGCAGGGCCAGCCCCAGTGATTTTGCAGGTGGGATACCCCCACTCATAGTGGACCTAAATGTCCACCTGTTCATCAGTAGCCCTGGTCCACCCACTCATCCATAAGTATTGATGACATGGCCCTGTCGACTGCATTGTTTCAAGGTTTCATGATTGTTTTACTTGCTTGAAGAATTGCTTTGGGAAGCACTTTTTAGCCTTTCCAGTACCCCCTGTAAGAAATCTGAGAAAGACCCAAGCATGTTTGCTGTACAAGGTTGTCTGCATTGGGCCACAGAGGAATATAGCTTTTCCCAGAGCCATCTATCCATGGGGACTTCTTTGGGGGCTGGGGGCAACCTCTGCAGCCCAAACACACTCAGCTGTCCTCCAGTGAGATCTCCTCCCAGTGAACCATCATGCTCAGCTGCAAAGATAAGCCAGGCCAACTGCATTCCCCTAGTACACGTGCCGTCTGGCTGCGCCACCTGCTCAGTCCGTGTCCCCTCCCCATGCCACCCCTACGCATGCTGACACTTCTTTCCTGCTTTGCAGCTGTGTCAGCCACACCCCGTCGCTTCGGCTGTGGATCGCCGCCATGAAGCAGGACCCTACTGTCTGTGCCCTCCTCATAGACAAGAACATTTTTCTGGGCTTCTTGAATCTGTACTTCCAGAACAACCCTAATGCCTTTGACTTTGGGCTAGTCTGCTGAGTATCATGATGCCTTCCCTGTCACCAGCTGTGCTCCAATTCTGCTCCAGGAGTGGTCTGCAGGGGTCAATCCATCTCCATTCCCTCTCTTTGAGGGTCCCAATAAAAATGGAAATAGGGATGGCATTAGCCCTGGATCATGGCTTGTCAGACTCCTCCAGCCTGGAGCTGCATATTGTTCGTCTCTCCAAGGACCCACTGCTAAGGTATGAGCCCAGCTCAGAAAACCTGTGTGCTTCCAGGCTCCATGACCTCTGCCTAACTTGTCCTCCAGGTTGCTTGATGCTGGTGCTGAGCTTGAGGTTCAGGCCCTACCTGGAGGCCCCCCAAAAGACTTCTCTGATGAGAGGGACACTTGAAAGGAGGGAGGAACAAGAAAGAGGAAGCAAGTCTGACTTCCTTCATTTTTTTCTGAATCCCTTCATTTTTTTGGCAAGGAATGCTGCTCTCCACGTGGCCGTGCATATATCATTCACATTCAGATTCTGGTCACAGGCCTGTGAGGTCCAGAAGTTCTCGTGGTTGGAAAGAATTCCAAAGCAGGAAGCGAAACAGCCATTTATCACCCCGGGCTCCCTACGTCAGGATGTCATAGGGGCTGGCAGGGCTCAGGACGTCTCACAGAATGTTCTGCAGCCAGCATCCTGCCTGAAGGGAACAGACACACCCCGAGCCAAGCACAGGTCACACTGGTGGCTCCGCATCACACACCCTTCCAGCTGGCCCTGGCAAGGACCCCCAGTGCCCTGTCAAGAACCAGGTCCAAGCCACCTCAGGAAAGAAGTTGACAAAACATGAGTCCAGCTGAGTGTGTGTGCTGGTGCCTGAGGTCGGGAGTGCCTGTGGCCTTCCTTCGGGGAGGGAACCAGGCCTGTCACATGCTCTTTATTTCCTCCTGTTGGGCTTAGCCTGTGGGCCCCTCTGCTTTGCCATCACTGTCCTCTTCCAGCCAGTGTGAAGTGGGCTGGTGGCAGCAGGCAGAAGCAAAGACACCCCCCTTTCAGCGTTCCCTTCCCCCTCACAAGATTCTTCCCTTGTCTGTACCTGTGCAGGAGCCGTCCACTGTTTCTGCCTTGGAGTTTGCCTGAACTAGCCCTCCATGTCTCAACCCAGTCCTGCCATCTGCTGGCTCTGAGGCCTGTTTGGAGCCATGTAAATGGTTTCCAGGTGTTATCCCGTGCCAGCTGGACAGAAGCAAGGCTGCTTGGTGAGGTGGCCTGGGCTGGCAGTGGACGTGGTGTGTGGCGGGCAGTCTGAGGCACCATCTGTTCCAGATGTGGCACCCCGTTGCCATGGCACCTGGGCCTCATGGAGAATGCTGGCTGTGAGTCACTGTGTCCCTGGGGTGCATGCTGGGAGGGGACCCGCTCACCCTGGACAGACAGAAATCCCACATGGCAGTGAGCATTTGGCACAGCACAACACTCGCTGCTGGAAGTGACCTTTCTCGGGGGCATTGTCTCCCAGGCTCCACGGAGTAGTTTGAAAATTCAGTTCTAAAATCAATGATCGTTGGCTGTTCATTTGCTTAACACAGAGGCCCTCCTAGGAGGTCCACTGGAGGGCCCCTGGTGACAGAGGGCAGCAGGGAGGTGGTGAGGAAGGGCAGGACCTGGAGGTGAGGCACACTTACCTTGGTGGGCCAGAGGAGAAATCAGTTGGGGTTCTTCTGAGGAGGCCCTGCTAGAAGCTCTAACCCAGGACTGGGCAGTTTGGGTCATGGAGGAGGGAGCCTGGGCTAGAGTGAGAGCAGATGGAGGCCCTGTGTGTGTGGAGCAAGTACTACAAGTTAGTTGTTCACAGTTCAGTCTCAGGAGGCGAGTGCTGGTTACTCTCAGATACAGACAGGCAAACTGAGGCTTTGAGGTGGGGGTCACATAGCAGGGGGTGAGCAGAGCCTGTGATCATTTTTAAGTTGAAAGACAGAGATCACTCCTGTCCCCAAATGCTTGCAATGTTCAGGGCTGGGCTAGACAATAGCCAGGAGCTTATAACTCAATTCAGATCTGCCACACAGGTGGCAGGGAGTTAAGTAGTTGAGCCATCACCTGTGGCTACCCAGCATGCGCACAAGCAGGAAGCTGGCACAGAGAGCAGAACTGGAATTCAAACCTGGCTTCTGTGCAGAGGGTTGCAGATGCCGCCAGCAGTGATGTGACTGCAGTGCCAAACATCTGCCCCGGGAGTCTGTGCTCTGATTTGCTGCCCCCTGCTGCCCTGAGTCTCTTGCTTCCTGGCCTTCCTCTTCTGCCCATCTGGACCAGGAGCCCTCTCAAAGGAGGAATCCTGTCCTGCTTGGCTTGGTTTCCCCAGGATCTAGCACAGAACACGAATATGCTTTGTGAATGAGCAAGGGTAGGAACACAGCACTGGATGGATGATGTGATGTCCCACTCCCCTCCCGCCCCTTGGCTGTCCAGAGGAGGGATTTACATCTCTGGAACAACATGAACATCCTGTCGGATTCCTGGCTCTGCTCCCTCGTTGCCATGGCAATTGCGGGTCTCAGCTCTAGCTGTCTTGCCAGGAGACTGAGAGAGTGAAAGGGTCACCGTGGCAGTAGCAAAGCCCCCCTTTCAATTCCCTTCAACTTGGGTGGGATTGATACCCCAGACACCTCCCATGAGGGTCACAGGCGTTTCCTGAGCATCTGGCATTGACACTGGCCCTGAGGGAGGCCTGCAGGAAGTGGTTCCTGCAGGTCCCATGCTATGTGCAGAGTGTGCCCTGGGGAAGACAGACTCGGGCGTGCCAGGAAGTTCTGTCGAGCCAGCCTGGACACCACTGGGAGAGTGGGGGGTGGGGGGAGGAGCTTTGGGGAGCTCCAGGTAGTGTCTGCGGCTGATTTTCTTGTCCAGGGCTTCACACATACTCTTCCCTTCATCTTCTCGTTCTCCCTCTGATGCAGGCAGTACTTATAGTTGAGGAGACTGATGCAAGACTCAGCTCATAGAAACTTGGGGGATGTGCTATGCCAGGATTGGGACCCAGAGTCAAAGCTTTCAAAAGTCAGAATATCTATTGATGGGTCCTCACACAGACCTCCCTACCTACTGGGTTGTAGTATTGGGCCTGGGCTTGAGGGCCCACGGCCTGCCCCTCCTTTCTCTGGCTCATCAAGTGTTGAGCTGAGCATGTATGGTGTGTGACTCCTGTGTTCTGTAAGTATGGCGTTTATCTAGCTAGCATCCCTGCCTGGCTGGACCATAACATACACAAAGGAGGAAACAAATCTGAGTTTCTTAGGACCTCTGTGGGGCACAGCTGTGGATGCCAAGAGGCCTACTCACTCTGACCAACTTCCTGGCTTGAATCTGTCTATACTTAGGGCATCTCCCATGGCTCTGATTCCTATGGAGGAATTAGGCAGAGCTTCCCTGGGTTGATTCATTGGCCTCAGCTGGGAGATCTTGGCGCTGATCTGTAGCTTGCAGACCCCTGGGGACCTGATTTAGTACTAGCTATGCCTATGGGAAGAGACTCAAGGCCTCTGCCAGTCCTTGGGGTTTAGCGGGGTTGGGGAGGGGAGTGTAACCACTGGCCCAGGAGAGCTTTGGTCTAACATAGCTCAGCCCACCCTCCAGGAGTAGGGGAATAATAAGGTTAATGGGGCTGTGGGTGTCATCTCTCATCAGATGGGAAGACAGCCAGGGGTGGCTGGTAAGAAGCAACAGGAAGTGGGTCTTTGCTTTCTATTTTGAAGAAAGTTGTCTTAAGAGAAACCCAAAAGATCACTCACTGGTCAGAGGGGTATAAAGCAGCAGATGGGAACAAGTTGCCAACCCCTTTCCCACTGCTACCCCCAGTCCTCATTTTGCACTTTCACTTAACCTTTTTCCACCAGAAACACAGATGTCTTGCAACACCCAGGGCTTATATGGCTTCAGGCACCCGGGCGAGAATGCATTGTGGACAGTTTGACTTTCTGGTTTATGCGTAGGGCTGCAGAGAAACATCAAAGCGATTCTATTTTCCCTATTAAAGCAAGCCTCCCCCACCCCCGTGAACAGGAGGAAATAAACCAGCCCTGGGTTCAGATGGGTGGAGGACGAGTATTTTGGGGACACGCGTCACATTTTCCGGAGTGTAAGGAAGCTGCATGGCTGACCTGGCTGCTCTCAACCTCAGGGCTGCAATTTTCACTTTCACTTAAGCCTCCTTCGTTGCTCTCTTGGTTGGCTGCTACTGGGGACTGTCTTCTGGACAGACCCATTGCTTAGAGCCTTTGTCTTATGCTTCCATTCTCCACGCAGTGCTTGCCTGAGTAGATGGCATGCTGTAGCTCAGTACACACTCAAACACCTGTTCCTCACTCTTGCATCACAAGGACTGAGTAACAGAGTTAGCAGTTTCTTTTTGTGGTAAGATGCTTGGTGGTGAATCCACATCCAGCAAGCTGGCATGTCCAGAACAGAGTGGGTACCAGGGTAGGCAGGATCTCTGCTCAGAGATGTTCGTGGCAATGTGGTTTACAGCAGCAGGAAAGGTGGAGACAACGCTAGTGTTCCTCAGTAGAGGCAGCTGGGGAAATGGGGGCACCTGCCACACAGTGGGAGAAGCAGCAGCTGTTGTAAAGAACCAGGTAGGGCCAAATGTTAGAAAAGGTGTCCAGAAAAATTAGGAAACATGATGACATCAGTGTGGAAAGGAAGAAAGCGAGGCTTGCTCCTACTCATTTTTCCTAACTTCTGCAACACCTCGGGTACTTGACGCTCCTGATAAATGCCCATGGACCCTTAGTGGCCTGCTAGGGAGGAGGGCTCACCTTCTTTTGCCTGCCTGAGTTTCTGCTGCCACCAGTGTGTGTGGGGTGCATGCAGGAACGGCTTGTTGGGTAGCTGATCCCAGGCAGGCTTGTCGGCTTCTCCTGGGTCTATCACCCAGGAGCTCTGTAGGGAAGAAATCTGCTTGGATTCTAACTCCCCATTTGAAATGAAGTGAAAAGCATTCAACAGAGCCTGTACCTGGCCACTCAAGACTAGTTTCTGGCCTTGTTAGGTTCAGTGTGGAGTCTGGGCAGTGGGCCCTGACAACACCCTTGAACATGAGCCAACCCTCCATCTGCAGCTTCTCGCCCCAAGCAAGGTGCTCCCTGGACCTAACTCACCACTTGACCTTGGGCCAACCCCATGCATTTCATCTTGTCAGCAGGTGCAGCGAAGACAGTCCTGGGCCATTCTACACAGCAAGCATGCAGGATGTGGGGCATGATCCAGCATCTTTGGGAAGGGAAAGAAACTTCTTGGAGAAGGACGGCAGGGAAGAACACAGGCCCCCAAGGACCAGGACTCTTCACCTTAAAGACACTCTGTTCCAAACTCAAAGGCTTCCTGTGGCCCCCCAGCTCCCCATCTTATTGCACACATCAGTTCTGGGAAGAGCCTAGCACTCTGTGAGCAGTGCACAGCGGCCTGAAAACAGCCCAGACATGTTCTGTTTGGTGAAGAAGCTTACTGCAAGTGTAGAAATAAAAGAGTGAAAGCTGTTGCCCATTATTAGGCAATGCATCCCTTCCTGACTCTACCCCAGGAGGTCCCAGACTTCCTGGGGGTGAAAAACAAACACCGTGACCGTTTCTACTTCTCACAAGAATTTAATTCTCCCTTCTGTATAAATAAGGCAGCATGAAACACTCCGAGCCCCACTGCTATCGGTTTCAGAAGCAGTGTGTAAAAGATGCCCAGTTCCCGCCGAGTCCTGTGGTCTCTGCATAAACAAGGAGCTAGAAGGGACTGTGCACAGCCGGCTCTCTGCCGGCAGCAAAGGGAAGGCCGAAGATCTGGGCTCAGGCTCAACCCCCCCTGGTGGCGGGTCCTCAGGGTCCAGGGCCTCTTCAAAACACAACAGGATATGGATGGAGAGGGGCAAGGCACAGGTGATAATAAATAAGGAAAACAGTTCTAGTTCTGTGAATGAGTCCTGGTAGAGACACACTTGAGTGGGTGCACTGCTAGGGGTGCCCACCTGGCAGCTGTGACTCTAGACAGACAGACCCAGTACCTGTGCAGATCTCACAGGGAGATTTCTTGCAGGCTCTGTGGCCCTTGTCACAACCGAGGCTCCTGCTGGGAGTGAACCCTGGCACGCTCATAGTCCAGCTTGTTGAGCTTTCTCAGGATGTGTGAGAAATGGTCCAGGTAGCCCTGGCCACTTGGGGTGATGTTATCTGGAAGGCAGTGTATGCCAGGACACACACTGGCAGGAGAGGGTACAGCTGAATTCCCCATTCTCATGTCCTCTGCTTTGGTCCCCTGTGGGTGTTACTGAGACCCTGAGGTCTAAGGGCTGTGTTGGCAGCTATGTTGCTCTGAATCTGCCCTGCCAGGCCCTTTGCATCTGGTCATCTCTATGGCCAGCAAGGCCCATGGACAGAGGATGGGCTGGCTGACTGAGTCCTGCACACTGGAGCTGTTGCTGCCAACCAAGTCATGCCCTAAGGTTGGGACCCCAAGGACAGCCCAGGCTTACAACATCCCTCACCCTGGGCTCTGTCTGACTTTGTCAGATCACAAGCATACCTCCACACTATGGTACCAGGCTCTGTCTCCTTGAGCCTTTCTCTGGACTACCCTCCACCTTCAGCACTGCCTACCTCTACCACAGGTGATCACGGAGACCAGCACTGGCCACAAAAGAGAGGTGAGGTGCTGTTGAGCAAGTACCCCACATGTTAAGGTCACCCAATGGGACTCAGGACACAACACGTGTGGAAAGGAGGCACCTTTGTAGCTGACAAAGTGGCCAGTGTTAAGCTCCTCTGGTACCTAGGACTCATTTCTGTTGACACATTCATGGGTCACTGGGTCTTTTCTCCAAATAGCATAAAACAAGTGACAACTACCAGGAGACCCCAACTACTATGCAGGATGAGGATCAGTGGTTGGGAATTTCCACTTCTGTGTCTGCCAGTGGTGTGGCCTGGATGGCTGGGCCAAACATTTCAGAGAATAGGGGTGCCAGGTCTGAGCCTGAGTTCCCGCAGCTCACTTGTAGATCCTCTGCTGACAAGAGATGCAGAACAAATTGCACCTGAATCATCACTTGTACTTGTTCCAACTCAAGGTCCAGAGTACCCTGTCATTCATCTTGGCCATCCATGGTGATCCCAAAGTACACTGTACACAATTCGTCCCTGAACCCAGATGGCTTGGCCAGCGGGTCCTGAAGGCATGAGAGTAACCAGCTTCCAGTTGCTATTCCGTTTCATCTATACGGTAGGACCTGGCTTCCTGGCAGACTGAACTTCAGCTCCAACCTAGCCTGCCATGTTTCCAGGACAAGGCTTGCAGGTGCCACAGGTGTGGCTGTGGGATGGCCCTCATCCTGGTCCTACAAGATGACAGCTTTTGGGGGCAGGATGGCATGGTCTGAGGGGACATGTAGGGAATACTCAGCAATGAGCGCCGGGGCATTCTTGAGCATCTCATAGAAGGAATCCACAGTCTTCCGGTAGAGACTCCGCTGCAGGACGAAGGGCCGGAAGAGGTTGAGAGGCTCGGCCCTGTGCATGGCCTCCGGGAGTCCCATGGACTCGGGCACCTTGCGGTTGCCGAGGAAAAAGTGAGGGAGCTTCTTCTCAAGCAGGCTCTTTTCCAGGAAGCGTAGCAATTCATGCAGACGCACATCCAGCTGTGAGGCCTGCCAGTCGGCTGCCCGCCGGGACAGCAGCAGGTGTAGCAGGGCCGTCTTTAGGTGGTAGCTGCTGAGCCCGCTGGGGCCGGTCAGGCGGCTCTGCTTGGACAGCAAGAAGCATGCAATCTGCAGGCAGCTCAGGTGGCAGGCACCCTCGGGTAAGGCCTTCAGCATCATCCTCAGGAAGTGGCGTTCGTAGACAGCAAAGGACAGAAGCCAGTCAGTGCTGGAGGCTGCCACCTCCCCAGAGGGCTCCCTGGAGAGGTGGGAGATGAAGTACAGGTCTGAGTCGTCACACTGGATCACAGGCATCAGCTGAAAGGGCATGAACTTCCCGGAGCGGAATTTGATCTTCAGGGATCCAGGGGTTTCCAACTGGCCAAATGCTAGGTCGAACTCATACTTGTGGGCAATGCGGTGCCAGGCTTTAGTGAGGGCCGTCTGGAACCATTTCATGACCTGCATGCTGTCCAGATAAGGGGACTCTGCGGCGCAAAGGAGGTCTTCCAGGCCACCATCTTCAGACTGCGCTGCTGTCTTGTTCTTACCATGCAGGAGACATAGCATGTCCTCCCCGAGCTTGGTCTTGCCACAGATGCAGCCCTGGACATCCCCATCAGCCCGGACCACTTTGATCTGGGCATAGCCCTGGCGGTCCAGGGGTACTGGGCGGCTGGAGCACCAGAGCTCTGGGTGGAAGCGGTAGGGCTCGGGGGGTGTGAATGGCACAAAGAGGTGGCATAGCAGCGGCCGGTCCACCTGCCAGTTCTCGTACATGCTGTCCACGCCGATGAAGTCTTCTACCTCCATGTCACTGTCCCTGTTACAGATGCTCCTTAGGGCTTCCAGCAGGTCATCCACAAAGCCTTCTACAAACTCACGGGTGCGGGCGGCATCCGCTGTGGACCCCCGAATGCAGCGTTCATAGAAGTGGCTGAGGGTGGCCTTGTTGGGCAGGGTGAGGCCCTGTAAGGGGGTGCCCCCCAGACCGGGCAGCTCATCCTCATCACTGCCCGGGCACTCAAGGGAGGACCCATCCTGGTGGTCCTGCCGCCACACTTCGATGAGCAGAAAGAGGATCATGCAGAGGGTGCTCCAGAGGTCCCAGGCCGCACGGGTGTCATTCTGCTGCTGTCCCTCATCTACCATCTGCTCTGGAGCTTCTTTCTCAGCCGCCAGCCGCGCCACCTCTTCCTCCAGGCGCAACTGTTCCAGCTGCAGCTTCTCCTGGTGTGCCTGCATCTTGCGAATGATCTCCTCCTCATTCTCGGGAACGGTGGCATTCTCCCGTGGGAACAGCAGCGGGTGGTTGATGATGGCAGTCACCACTACCAGGCACACCCGGAAGAGCCCCACAGCCATGGCGGGAGATCTCCTGGGAATAGGAGGGAGGGAGACAGAGGGAGTGAGAGACCGGCCAGCAGTTAACACCAGGCTTCGCTCAATCCTACTTCTCTCTTGAACTCTTATACTGCAAACATCTTGGTCCTTCTCCAACCCAATATGCTGCTCCCCCCTGCAGGTGCCTCAATAGCTTCTCTCTAGCCTGGAAAGAACCCAAAGGTCTACACCTGTGGTGGCAGACATTCCTCTTGTATGTGGCAGCAGCCCACAGCTCCTGGGCCCCAACCCTTTTCCCTGTCCAGTCCTTAAAGTTGGTGGGAGACAAACCCATCCGCGAGTTCCAGTGGAGAACACTTACTCTAGGCCCAAAATAATCAGAGTGCTGCACCCAACCAGCTATAACCACAGTGACTGGCTTAGGAATGAGCACATGACCTGTTCGGGGCCAATGAAGACAGATGTAGGATGTGTTGAGACCAACGGGGAGAAAGACTCAACCTGCCACGGGCGTTGCCCAGGGAACAGGGAACCTGCAGCACTGGCAGCTCTCCTGGTGGAAGGGGAGCCTACCCAAGAAACACGCCACCACACAGGACAGCAGGTCCCCATCTGCACAAAGATGTTGCCTCTGGCTGTAGTCAAAGTCATAAAGACATCACTCAGCTATTTTCCCATCATTTGAAACCTAAGCAGTCCTGATTAAAACATCCCTACCCCAAGTGAATGGTGGTGAACAGTTCTTCTTGCAGCAAAGCCAGTCCTACCATGGAATATGACCTTGGGTGTGCTAAGCCACTCTCTGAGCCCTGGTTTGCTTCCTGCTCTGGAGGTGAGCATTAGCATCCCGCAGGGCCCTGGTCCTGAGGGCTGTGCTGATCCATGCTACCTGCATGGCCCAGGGACCAGTGCCCAGCACCCACTCCTTGCATTGTAACCCCTACTGATGCAGCTCTGAGCCCCAATCTCTCTCTCTGCTGTCAACCTCTCTTGACCTGGAAGACTCGCCCACCCTCCAGTCTTACCCAAGCACAGTCTGTGACAGCTTGAGGAAGACCCAGTCACTCGTCTTTCTCTCCCAGAGCCCTACTACAAGTCCCTCCCGGATAAAGGGATATTTGGGTCCCAAGAGACCCTAGGAGAGGGCCTGACTCTCACAATCTTCATGATTCCAGCTGCGATGCACAGAGAAGTGACTGCAACATGGCAGCCTGTTAGAAACACAGACCCTCATCTCTAGTGCCCCAGACCTACCACACCAGGGTCTGAGTTTTAACACAAAATTTGTCAGTTTTCAGTTCCTACATTGAATAACCCAAGAACCTAGCTTTATAGGGAGAAAAGCTCGTAGTTCTGGAGATTCAAGTTGATAACCGAGCAGCAGGGTGGCTCTGGGTTCTGGGTAGTGAGCCAGGATGCAGTGGTTGGGATCAGGTAGGCTTTGAGCATAACTGTCTCTCTCCTGAGAACACCCCCAGGGATCCAAGGACCACCCTCTGGGCCCACCTCCTCAACACCATAATTGGAGTAAGTTTCCACCGTGGTACTATTCATTGAGGACTTGGGCATCATAAGATAGAGTCCTATAGGAGTGTTTTGAAGCCAAATTATATTCAAATCATAGCAAGCACTGCCTGGGAAGCCTTGTCTGGCAATGTAAGCCTTCTACCTCTCCCTTCCCTAGCAGATAGCTCGGGAATGCACAGCCTATTCTTTCCACCCTTGCCAGACCTCCTTCCAGCAAAGACAGCAAATGGCCAAATGCCAAGCATTCTCCTTGCTGGACAACAAGGGGAACCCAGGCATAACCACCCTCACTGGTAGGCCTGAGCCCCTTTGCCTTAAGTCTTTGACCTTGACTTTGTAGGATAAAATTCTAGCTCGCATGGTGCCTAGGGGCAGGGATTTGTCATTAGGTGCAGCCTGTCCTCAACACAAGGGAAGATGTGGATTACCCAAGTTGGCTGTCAGAGCTACATTTAGGCAAGAACGCTGCTCAGACATGATTCAGGTCCAGCTGGTACCCGGCTGGAGGTGTCAGCAAGGTCAGTAGTGTCAGCGGGAGGGGCACAGCTGCAGCAGAGCCTGGTGTGGAAGCCTTGGAGGTGAGCTCGGGGTCAGGAGAAAGTGGAGGAAGTCAGACTGGAAGGAGGGCGAGGTGAAGAAAAGGACAGCGGCAGCGAGCCAGCTTGCCTTCCCTAGGCCAAAGAGCAGCTTGCTGGTTAATTGCAGCAACAGGTGAGCCCCAGTTTCCACGACACAGATATCTGGCAGACAGCTTGCCAAAGTGGCCCAAAGCCAAACCTGGAGACTTGGTGGATCATCACAAAGGAGTTGTAGATACAAGTATGGAGTGATAACAGTGCAGTATCAGGCAGGAGCCAGTTAGGAAGTAATTTATTGCTTTCAAAGTCCCTCTAGGCTCCCTGTATCCCAGACTGTCATCTTTGAGTATAGTAGGCCTTGACCAACCACAGTAAGAGCCCCAGCAACGCCTAACTGTAGAGGGAGTCCATCTCCATGCAAACCCAGAGTGGGAAGCCACCAATAGGAGTGGTGTTGTGCACAAGCCCTGCTGCTGGGAAGTCCTCCTCCTCTCCACCCGGAAGCTGCCAAGTGCGACTGGTGTACATCTCCAGAACTTCTGGAGCTTCTGGAGAGTGAAGGGCTGCTGTGAGAACCAAACCAGCTGGAGAAAGGGCTGTGTGTAAGAGCCCCTGCACACAGAGTGTGGACTCCGGAGGAGGCCGACTGCAGCAGGAGCTGGCACGAGGCAGGCACAGCGTGGAAGCTGCTTGTGACACCTGCCTCCCATATCAGTGCCTGCGTGTGAGTCCTGCTCTGCTCCTAATTCCAGTTTCCCACCTACTGGAAGCAGTAGGTGACAGCTTCAAGATCTGTGCTCTGCCACCCACATGGAAGACCCGGATTGAGTTCCCAGCTTGTGTCTTTGGCCTGCCCAGCCCTATTTGTGGGTATTTGGAGCTAGCCAGAAGATTAAAGATCTCTCCGTGTCTGTGTGTCACAAGTAGTTTTTTTTTTTTTAAAGCCAGAATGTGTAACTACTGGATGCAAGATGGTACAAATCAGCTTCTTCATTTGAATGCTACAGAGCTACAAGAAGCTAACGCGGTGTTAGCAAAATGCTCATTCCAGAACAGGTTTTCCCAAAGCAGAGCTGTGAAGGCTTGGGAATGTGCAGATGATGCTGCCTGCAGGAGTTTATGATTGTGCAGGCCATGCAGATGCCTGTACAAAGAAACGTGGAAGGTGCCAGGCTGCCCACCGTAATAGGGACCACCACAATTTTAGAAACAATAGTCCCCAGGAAAATGGTGCCCAGGGGCAGGTGTCCAGGTTGCACACCCAACATGCCCGGGCTTGAGCCTTGCTGAGTGAGCTGGGGTGGCCCACTTGGCTTCTCCAGGGCTCCTAAGTAGGTGGGGTTAGGAACAGACCTTCCTTGCATGGATGCTGGGAAGCTCAGGTGAGATAGCAACACAGGTGCTCTGTGCGTGGCCTGCAGTAGGCACCTGGCAAAGCACGCTCCTTTCCCCACACCTCAGCAGGCCTGTTCTCTTACCTGCCATGCATACCAACCGTGCCTAAGGCCCGGGGGTGTGGAGGAACAAATGCTCAAAAGTGCTCTGAAGGCACAAAGTGTTCCCTAGTTACTATGGTTCCCTGGCACACGGTACCATTAGCTCTGCCTCCCAGTTTAATGGGAGAAGCCTCAGGAGCTGGCCAGCCAGGAGTTCCCACTCTGACTCATCTTCAATTATCTCCTCCCTCCCTTCCTCAGATGTCATGTTGCTCCTTGAATTCTGCGTAGGTTGGCACCATCCACAACTCCCTGAGGGAGGGGCAGGAAGAGCTGGGCCAAGACAGCAAACAGTAGCTGCTAACTGGGGCTGAGCTGGAAGCCTCCACCTCTTCTCTTTCCCAAACTATGGTGTTTTACCCTGGGGTTGGGGCAGGTGCTCGGCACAAGGGTTGAGATACTGCTGGGGATGTTTGCACCAGATATGAAAGAGCCTGGCCTGAGTTCCCACTCCTCTGCTTTTGACTCAGCTTCGTGCTAACACACATCCCAGCAGGTGATGCCTCAAATACTTGGTGTCCGTCTACACCAAGTATTGTGTTCTTGGATTGCGTCCCAGGCTCCTGGCTTCTGCCTGACCCAACTCTGTTTGCAGATGTTTGGGGAGTGAATCAGTGGATGGAAGAGCTCTCAAAATGCAAACAATACATAATTTTTTAAATGTTAGAAAACTGGAGACAGGACAGGTAGCTGGGAGCCTCTTCCAAGCCAGAGGTACATATTAAGTACACACACTATTCCCCCAAGAGCCCCTTGCCTCCAACTTCAAGTGTGTCCACAGCCACCTTGCTCCAGAGCTCTGAGCTTACACACCTGAGGTCTGAGACGTGTAAGGGTTTACATTTGAGAATGCCCTTGGGTCACTTGGCGGGCTTTTGTCCCCTTGCCAGGAAGCCAGCAGGAAATCTGCCGAATTCCTCTCCACCCCCGCTCTTGCCCAGAGAGAGGAGAGCCTGTTCACAGCTAAATTTAGCCTGGCAAGGGGCCAGTTATGGGCAGGAGGGGCTGGAATGAGACAGTGGCCCCTGGGTGGCCCATGCAGTGGTTTACCAAGATCCTCCCTTTGAGGCTTGCCAAGAACCCAAAGTCCTGCAGGAGTTGGTCAAGAGCATTCCCTCATTTGGGCCCCTGCCTGCTGTGTCCCTCAGGGCCAGCAGCTCTCCCAAATCACAGTTTTGTCCAGCAAATGCTATCATGAGTTGTGTAACAGCCACAGCTTCCATTTTTCAGGCCCTGCCCAGGAGTTGCTGGGCACAATATACAGAGGCCATTGCAGCCTTCTAAGAGGAGGGTGTGAGGCCTGTCCTGCAGATAGCTTAACCAAAGCTCATGGGATTAGGTAATCTTCTAGCCACAGGATGAAGAAAGTCCCAGTGGGGCTGACATTCAAGCCTGCTCTGTCTGCTGCCTCTGGCCAAGTCCAGGTGCTTCCCACGGTGCTGTATTTGCAGAGCACAGACATTACTGGGCGGGTCAAGGGTGGGGAGGGGATGCACTGGATGCTACAGGACCTAGCATGGTGAGCATGGCACAGTCCTTGGCAGTCCTTGCATGGAGATTCAGCCACCAACACCTTCACAGGCCAGGGGAGTGTATGGGAGGCATGAGGGTTCAAGGCTGTGATACAAGGACAGAGAGAGTTTTATTCCAGTGCACAGCTTCCTTGTCAAGATAGCTCCCCTGCCCTCATGGCTGGAGAGATGTCAGTGTGTAACCCTGAGCTCCCCGTCCCTGTGTCTCCTCCTCCCACACATCAGGAGCAGTAGGAGCCCACTACTCATGCCCACAGTTGGCTGACTCATGGCCTCAGCTCTGAGTTACCCAGAACCCATTTCTCAGCCCTCAGTATTCCCTTAGGGACCCTGGTTCTAACGGCACCATCATTCAGGCCCCCTTGTTAGACATGCAAATTGTGAGGTGCAAGCCCAGTCCTGCTGATCAGAAAAGTTCCAGGGTGGGACTCTGCACCTGCGCTTTCACCAGTCTTTCTGGTGGCTCTCAGGCCCAGTGTCTGAGGCCTACTCCTGCTAAGGCAGGCATCGCTGGGGGAGGAGGGGGAGGCTCTGCAGTGTGGTAGCAGCTGGATTCTAGAGCTTGCCAAGGGCTCGCCCTGCACCAGCCTTCAGATGTGATTAGCTCAGTTAATTACCACCGCAAGGGGAACTCTGGTCCTGGCATCATCCTCAGAGCCAGAATTGGGAGAAGACAGGTTTGCTCTAGGAAATGGAATGAAAAAGGTGGTTGACCACTGGAAAGAGCACTTTTAGCCCAGGCCCCAGGGGTTTACTCGGGTCCACTTCCCACTGTCTGGATTCCAGGCCTTCTGTGAAGGGAGGAACCAAGGGAGACCCAAACCACCCTAAGATGGGAGGCTGGGTTTGGGAAGGGGGGACTCCTACTGCCCATCAGGTTTGCAATCTTGGGTAAAATGGCAAATAGTTGCTTGGGGGAAATAAAGTCATGCATTCTCATTTTGTAGATGCAGATAGGAAGGTGGCTAGTCCATGGACCCTCCCAGGAAGCATCTGATTGGGGATCCAGGAAACAGGGAGTGAGGGTAAGGATGCTTTCATTCAGCACAGCACAGCACAGCAGCTACCCAGGCCAGGCTGGATTCTTCACCCAGTTTCTGGAACATTCTCCTCATCTTACGATGAAGAGACTGATGGTCAGGGAGACTCAATGGCTGACCTGCAAGACTCCGTGTGAACAGTACCTCAGCTGGACCTGCTACTCCCTGGCTCTTTCTCCATCCTCCCAGGCAGCTGCCTGGGAATAGTGAACCCAGCCACCTCCTAGCCACACTCAGGTCTGCTGCCCCTCAAGCTGCCCAGGCCTTAGACAAAACAAGAAAGGTCAGTGTGAAAGCAGAGCTGGAGTTGGCCATGGCTCCTAGTTTTGCAGTCTGAGCCCTGAATAGGCCTTTTCCCATAGCCTGCCCACTGATTTCAATCCCATACTTCTCTTGCAAGGCCCCTGTCCCTGCTGGAGTCACAGTGGCCTAAGATCAATGCCCCCACAGAACAAGGTCAGTTCATGGGTCCCTCAGCTGGGAGTCTGCCCCAGGACCAGGCCTGTCTCAACCTTTGGGGAACTCCTGCCAGTCAGGCAAGCAGCCTTCTGCCTCTTATGTGCATGTCCTTCTGCAGATCCAAGGGCACTGGGCAGGGGCTGGACACACTGCAGGTCCCGATATAATGGTGTGGATGTCTCACCATGCACAGGGCCAAGGCAGCTGTGCAGCACCCAGCTCCATCCACACCCACCTCCTGGCCTAATGCGGGGCAGCCAGGACATGGCACAGATGGCTCAGAAACAGCTCCTCTGGATGCATCACTGCCCACAATAACCACCTCTCGTCCCTCCAGGATGGTAGGCTGAGTTCCACCCCTGGCCAGGCCAAGGCCACTGAATTCTCCCTGGGGCATTTCTGGCCAGGCTTTCACTTCACCTGCACCCCAAGTAATGGAGGAAGGGATCTGTGCGGCCTGGGCCCTGGCAGGAGGGGGAGGTGTGGGCAAAGAAAGGAAGTGAGGAAAGAGGAAGGAAAAGGACCCAGAAAAATAACTGAGAACATGGGGGCAGGCCAGCCATCACCCTCCGCCTCAGACAATGGCAGGGCCTCTCTCAGCCTCTAGCCAGGCTGTCTGCCTACACCCTTCGGACCCCTGGGCACCTTTCCTTCTCTGTGGACGGGCTGAATCCAAGTCTCAGGAAGGTGGGCAGCTGTCAGGGAGAGCTGAGTGGTGGAGACACTGGTCACCAGGATACCAGGATGGAACAGCAGGTGCTTGCTCTGAAGGCGAGAGCCACCACATTGCACACTCCACATACTAAGAAACCAGGCATGTGGGTTTTCTCAAAGTCTTCCAGTTTCTGAACATTGGCTGCTTTTTCTAAAATGCCTCTAAAACCCTGTGAGTCAAATGGGCAAACCCTGGTCTGCAGCCCCTCCCATGTATCTCCTCAGCATGCTTGCTCTCCTCTTGTCTGGGGCCCCCTGACATAAGCCTCTACCTGACCTTTCACCCTAGATTCAGGCCTTACTTCCTCCTGGCACCTCCAATGAGCCCCAGCAGCCACACGAGACACAATCCTCACAGCTGACACAGATGAGAGAACACCCTTGTCAGGCCAGTGGTCTCTTCCCCACAGTCCCCATGGCCTCTCCAATGTTGAGAAAGGAAGAAGGGTCTTTGCGGCCTAAGGGCTCTGCACCATATAGGTGCATGTGGTTGATATCACAGAGTGAGTACACGGTGCCACAGACAGGGGACTCTGAACCTCCACCGTCCCTGTCACCCAAAGGGAGACCTCACACATAGAGTGAGCAGGACCCTGAGCACTGGAAGTCCCAGGGGTATAGACTGGACCCTGGTGAGGGTGGTGGCAGGTGGGGCTAGGAGGCTGGGCAGAACAGAAGGAGGGAGAAGGGGTAGAGGAGAGATGCATGCCCTTAAGCCCCATTGATGGGCCCAGCCACCAGTCAGCAGCAAGAGGACACAGGGCAGGTGCTGGTCTTTCTGCTGTCCCCCTGGCACCATAGGAGGCGCCCAGCCACAGCTGCCAGCAGCTCTGTGTCTCCTCCAGCTTCACTCTTGGGGGAGGGGAGAATTTCAGAAATCACCAGGATGCCAACCCCATGCTCAGAGCTGGGGCCACCAGAGTGGCTGGCCAGCCTAAACGCAGGAGGGACAGCAGCCTGAGCTCTAGCACCTCCGGCAGGAGTCATATCCTTCCTGATCTCTCCACCCTGCCCTCACCAGCTGACATGTAGCCCTCTATGAACAGAGGGTGGACAAGGCAGGGAAGCCATCAATCTCCCAGGAAGGACAGGGCGCCTCTCTGTCTAGGTGCCCCGCTGACTTCCCAACAGCAGGAGCCCTGGCCACACATGGGATACCAGGAACATCACTGCACCTTGGGACAGATGGACTGCAGCCTGGTGTGGGCAGCCAGGGTGTGGGGAGGGAAGAAAGAAGGATGATAAGGCATGAGTGGGGACAGGGACATGAAGACTCAGAGGCAGCAGCTGTGGTTCCTGAGCTCTGGCCCCCACCCTCTTCTCTCTCCTCCAGAACACCTCGGCCCCAGCAGCCACTGTGGGGTTGGGGTAGCAACCCTCAAGGGGACTGCTACTGTGCAGACCCTCGGCCCCAGTGAGTGTGGCCTTGGAAAACAGGCCTCTGGGACTAAGAACTCACTTTTGCGACTAAGTTAAGATGAGATCAGCCAGGATTACCCAGGTGGGCCCTAAGTGCAATGACCAGGAACAGCATTTAGACTGGCAGTGAAAACATTCCTTATGACACGCATGTCCCACATCCCAACCCACAAACTGACACCCAGCTCTAGCCCCTGACTCCAGCTTCCTGCTAATGCAGACCCTGGGAGGCAGTGGTGAGTGCTCAAGTAACTGGGCTCCTAACCAATGTAAATTCAATGACAAGTGTCTTTACAAAGAAACAGAAAAGGAGAAGCAGCGGTGGGGAAGGCCATGGGAGTGGAGGTAGAGACGGCAGTGATGCTGCCACAGGCAAGGGATGTTATAACAAAGTCAAACTTCAGCAGCACAGGGGCAGGGCAGAGAAGGCTGTGCTGGTGGGAAGCTGCTCAGACAAGGCAGCTGCACTGGCTCTGGCTGGATGAGGGAGGAGTGAGCAGAACGGAGAGTAAACACAAAGCAAAACAAAGCCCCCCACGCCCCTTTTCACAGACACCAGGGATGGATGGATCCAACCCAGCAAGCTGGCCCCTGTGCCCAGCAGCTACCTTCCTCTGGATCTCTGAATGGGAACACAGAGTCCAGCAGCCTTGCCCTGCTTCTTGGGCACTGGGAAGGATGTCTCCCAGTGCCGTTTACCCACCCCAGCATCTCTTACCCATGTCCACTGTCCTCTGTCTGGCTTAGATTTCCTGCAGCTTAGGTGGTACCTAACACAATGCCCCTGGCCCCAGCTGGGCTGGCGGGGGCGGGGGGAGGGGTGAGGTAGCAGAGGGGTGGAGAGGAAGGGAGGCTCTCTGGGTTCCTGAGCATGTGGGTACACACACACACACACACACACACACACACACACACACACATGCATTCTGTGCCCATAAAGATTTAGAAGTCCTTTTCATCTTATTAATAGAGAATGGCGAGAGACACAAAGGCAAGAGGGAGGCCAACCCAGCTGTAAAAAATTTACGAGCTTGTGGCTGGCTCCTTGGCCTGGGCTCTGCTGCCGGGCCCTGACTGCACAATGGAGTTGGGTGTCTGCCTGCCTCCCACATGCCTCCCACACCTACTAAGTCACAGCAAAACCAGTTCTTTTCCTCTCCAAAAAGCTGGGGACTCAGACCATCAGGCTCAGAGCAGTGAACAAATGGGCTTGTGCCTAGAGTGATCTGTGATCACCTGGTCACACTTCTGTGAATTACGCAGAACAAAGCACCAACTGTAGCACTCTGTGACTGCATCACTAGGCACAGGGATGGAGCGACGCGGGTGCTTGCTCTACTGAGCTGTGTGGGGTATCTAAATGATGCCTGCCTAATGTGTGAGCCCAAATACAAACCAAAGGTAGTGAGAGGACACAGACCTGGACCCAAGAAAGGAACACTGTAGCTCCTCAGCTAAGAAGAACCTATAGGCTATGGAGGCTTAGGGGATGGAGGGTGCTGCTCAAACTCTGGGATGAGATGGTCTGGCTTTGAGTCATGCCTCAGCCATTTGCTAAGACCGTACTATCCAGTTCTGGCTCTCTGCACATCTATGCTTTGTAAGGGATGTTTGCTATTGGCATTGGAAATGGTGATAAGGTCAGATACCTCCATTCTTAAAAAATAAAAAAATTTAAAAATCATTTGCTTTGCAAGGAAGAGAAAGAAATTCCCCATCTGTCAATTCCTTTCTCAAATGCCTGCAATAGCTAGGGCAAGCACAGGTCAAAGCCAAAAGCTTGGAACTCCACCCAGGAGGCAGGGACTTGAGCCAGCACCTGCTGCTTCCTGGGATACATTCACAGTGAGCTGGAATCGGAGGTGCTAGGACTCGAACTCAACATCTCAAGTGGATGTCTTAACTGCTGTGCCAAACCACCACTTACCACATTCAACTTTCTGCTTGGCAAAACCCTTCATGAGGGCTGGCTGTTGTGGTACAGTGCGTTAAGCAGTCCCTTAGGAAATACTAAAAACTCAGTATGCCAGTTTGAGTAGTGGCTGCTCCGCATCCAATCCAAGCTGTCGACATGCCTGGGAAGCAGCAGATAATGGTTCGAGTACTTAAGTTTCTACCACCCACGTGGGAAGACCCAGACGGAGTTCCAGGCTCCTGGCTTAGGTCTAGCTAGGTCCTGGCTGTTGTGACCATTTAAGGAATGACCAGCAGATGGAGGATCTCTCCTTCTGTCACTCTGCCTTGCAAATACATAAATACGTCGATAAAGGACTTAGTGACCATTGATCCACACCCATGCAGCTCTTCCAGAACCCTGGGGACAATGACTCACTGTCTTCCCGGTCATTGTCTCCTAAGGGGCCTGTAGGCTGTCACAGAAGAGGAGACATTTGGTGACCCAGGCAGTTCTGCAGCAAACCCCCACCAAGCCCCGACCCACTCATGCCAGAAAGGGCTGACCCTGGGTGCTGAGCACCTGGCATTGGACAGGGGCAGCTGCTCCATGTGGTGGTTCGGTGGGCAAATGGACGCAAGAACAAAAGAGCAGTTAGGCCTGGGAAGGAAAAGGCTTGATGCCTTTACTCCTTGGAGCAGGAATTTCACATTCCTGGGATGGAGGGGAAAGTCCTAGGTGAAGTAATTCCTAAATTCTTATTTCCAAAGGGGTACCCTGCAGTGAGAAGGAAGGTGCTATAAGCAGTCAGAGCCTCCTCAGTATCTGTGAGCAGGGTCCCCTGCGGACTTAGCGGGCAGCCTGTGGCTTGGACCAGCTGGCACTGCATGTGGATGCCTGCCAAGGTTCATCAGGATAGAGGCCCAGCAGTGTGATACCAGCATGAGCTTACCTGGCCACAGCTGCCGCACCCCTGCATTCCTTCCTCTTCACTCAAGACTCTTGTGAAATTCCAGATCAACAGAGGAAAACAGAGCGAGATAAATGAGGGGAGGGAAGGAGCAGAGAACTCACTTCTGACAGCTTGCCCAACGGTTCTCCCTTCTCGGAGAAAAACTGGACAAGCCTCATGGCCCTGACACAGCATGGAGGGGCTAGCACACTGCAACCAGTGCTTGTGTAAAATGCTCTGTGTGGAACAGCATGGCACCTTGGAGGCAGGCCCTCTCTGTGCTTTACGTGGAGTGTGAGGGCCTTCATGCAGCACTGGGTGGGGACCTAAGCCCAGGCCTGACTCCCAGGCCCAAAGACTTCCTGTGTTGCTGGTGAGTGGGTACCTGGGTGACAATCATGGTAGGCGCAGGTGACAACTAGAGTCTGGGCATGAACTCAGCACCTCCCAGACCCCTCTCTCCAGAGAGCCTGTGAGTTTGACCCCGGCTGCCTGATTAGGAAAAGGACTGAGGGCTCTGTAGACTCTGTGTTGGGGTGGACCACCTAGCAAGGGCTGGGGCCCGGCATCCTCTGCTCTCCTCCCCTCAGGCCAGGGCCTGCCATGGTCCTCGGAGCTCTGAGGTCCTGCCTTCCCAGCGACTCTGGAACAAAGTCTCAGCAAACAAAGGACCCTTTCATGAGCACCAGGCAGGTCTCGGCTGCAGAACAGGCTATTGAGACAGGTTCCCAGGAGAACACGGCAGGACCAGCAGAGCGTGACCCGGAGCCAGCAGGCAGGGCCAAAGAGGAGACAAAACCCTTCACGCTGGTTTGATGCAGGTCCGTGGGAGACTCCCTTGCCTGGACTGCAGGGACGTGAGCAAAGGAAGCAGGCATCAGAGCCCAAGCTGAGCCCCTCCATGGGTTGAGCAGGCTTCCATACTTGCGGCTCAATGTTTTTCCCAGACATTTCCACCCAGGAGTCCCAAAGTACTCTATCCTCTAGTATGGCTTGCCAATGTGCCCATTGAGCAGACAAATACACTGAGGCCTGTGTGTTCCTCTCACAGTAGAGGGTAGGGGAGTCAGAGCAGTGGGGAACCTGAAGCTGATGGTCTGTCTGCTGTCTTCTCATTTTTGACACACAGCTATGGTGGTATTTTTTATGATATGTTCATGCTCAGTGGGCCATGGTGTTTACGTGGAGGCCTGAAGCAGCATAAGGCTGTGGGAGAAGCAGATCTAGGTTGCAGTTCTGTGACTCTGACTTGGTCTCTTGATCTTTCTGAACCCACTTCTTCACCTGTGACACAGGGATGGCACCTGCCTGGAGGAGCTGTGGTAAAGAACAAACCCTAGGATGGCTTGGCTCAGAGTAGGTGCTCGGTTAATGAAGCCATGATTTATAAGGAGATTAGCCTACTTATATAAGGAAAAGGTCATGGCAACTGATTTGGGGGATCAGATTTGCACACAGAAGCCTAATCTGCAAATGTTCACCTCTGCTAAGGATACTCCGGCTTTCATCTCTAATCCTGAAGAGGTTACGGTCATGGCCCAAATCAGCATCTACTAGTATGCTGAACACCAGGGAAGCATCTGATGTCACGCCCAGTGGCACAAAGTACAAGTTTTCAGTGGAGACCTCCGAGGTGGAAGAGGCAGCCCCCATAGACGGGGACCCACTGCCATGCCCAGTGGCTCACCACTCTCCCCTCCTGCTTACACGTGGCTGCTTCCTGTCTCAATAGGACAACATTCTACCAGATGCGTCTTCAAGTGGCCAAGTGTGTTCGGTTTCGGGAACAGGGCCATCCTCTGGGTCTGTCTTTGGTGGGACACGCTTGGCAACCAGGACTCTAACAACAAGTACAACTCAAACAGCTGTAGCTCCCTGCAGGAGCTCCTGGAGGAGACACATTACCGGACAGTGTTCAGCCAGGGTGGGGCTAGAGGAGTGGGTGATAGGGGCCACTGTTCTTTTTCCACCTGTGCTCCTTTGTGAGATTACCGTTCACCCCTCCTGACTGTGCCTTCCGCAGCCCAAGTCCCAGCACAGTACTGTTCCCATAACAGGCACACAGCACGAGCTCAACTGGTGCAGATACTCCTACCCTCCCTTTGGGAGACTGAGTATAAAGCAATGGCACTTTTCTGATGACCCCATAAATGCCAGTTTACTTCACAGACTCAGGCTGCAAAGCGTCCACAAGGACTCAGCGCAGAAGGCTGTGAGACCTCCGCCTGACCACCCTTCCCTGGAGCTAAACCCACCCACCACCCAGGACCCACTCGTAGCAGTTCACGGCTGAGACCTGGGAACTATGACCCCACCTCTCCCTACCCCGCAGCCTGCCCTCTCTCCAGTCTCCAAGAAACACTCCTGCGGATGTCCCACCTTGGATGTTCCTTCTCTCCAACATGTGTCTTTCAGTTGAGGTTGATCTTCTCCCCTCCCGGTCTGCCTTCAGGTGGAGGTGTTGCCTTGGGCAACAGTGATGTCACCTGCAAGGGGCTTCTACTCCACTGATGTCACGGGGTGGACCACCCGGGTGGAGGGGGAGGCATTTCCTATCTGAAATTATCACAGGGGCCCAACACACTGAGGAGGCCCCTAGAAGCCTCCTGGGTGCTCCCCATGGTCCTTTTCTTCTCCACCAAACCTCCTTGCCCTTTCCTCCTCTCTGGATGCCTATTATACACCCTGCCTTAAACCTGACCTCCCCCCTTCAGAATCTGCAAAAAGGCCAGCCAGAGGAAGCCCATCCTCAGCTTCAAACAAGGCTGGCAAAAAGAGGAGGAACTCTTGCCGCCCTTCTGTCCTAGGCTGGGTTGTGGAGGTCTTGCTCTTGTTCAGTCTAGCAGAGAATGCACACCCCTGACTGCTGCTCTCTCGAACAGCCCAGACTTGTCCTCTGTATATCATCCAGCCCCTCCCTCCCAACAACTCTCAGAGGAGTCACCCCTGTTGTATTGATGATAAAACCAAGACTTGGAAGAGTCAAGACCTTTCCCAACTGCTGAGAACAGCTAACCCCTGAGTCCTGAAACCTGGGACCCCTTCTGAAGACATGGTTCGCTAAAGATGAGCTCTGAGGGAGGACACTCCACTCCACAGGACAGGGCAGGTGGCCTGGGGCAGCTGCAGCGGGCCCTGTCTCACGTTTGTTTCACCCTAGGCCTCTGCAAAAAAGTCTCTATTGATCAGGGACCATACTTCTCTGCTTAGCTTAATCCTGTGGACCAGTCCGGGTTACCTGGCTGCTCTCTTAATTTGTACACAGATTTTACCAGTGGGACTGGCCCTCCAACCCTGAGATAGCAAAGAAGTTATTTCACTGATGCAAATGCAAATCAAAGAGAGCTGCTGCTGGCAAAACACTAAACAAATACGTGAACACAACGGAAAACCGCCACATCATAGAATAGGAAATGGAGAAAACTCTACCTCTTAATGGCCAAGAAGGTGTACACAGTTAGGCTGGCCTAAGCATCTGGTTTACCATTAGCCAGAGGGTCATGGAGATGGACACATGGCCTGGCTCTACTGGCCACCACTGCCCTCATCTTCCTCTGGCCTGAACTTGACTCAAGCTTAGCTAGATGGGAGCCACCTTCTTCCAATCTTGGGCGTCTCATGTGGCGTACCCAGGATGCAAGCCCCAGACAGCAAATCTGTATGATGTCCACAAGTCTTGCAAATTAATAAACTAACTTCCTGCCTTGCATGTGTGCTTCTGGGAGTTTTCTCAGGGTGATCCAACAGCCACTTGGAAATTGTAGAAAGTTAAGTGTTTGCAGGTAAGAGCTGACCCCAGGACAGGTGGTCAACATCCATCTCAGAGCCATTGGCTGAGCACAGCCAAACCTGCCCAGGAGACTTCTAAACGCTTGACATGCTGGGGATGGTGTCTGCAGGTGAACAGGACTTAGTGTTGCAGGAGGACCTGGCTGGGAACTAGGGGTGGCAGATCAGAACAGCGTGTTCAGACACCCATCACCTCCTGCCCCTCCCAGGAGAGCAAGCTCAGGGCCCTGCACACAGCCAGCTGTGGTCTCTTCCCTGGGCACCACACCCAGGTGGCACTTACTCACCACCCTCTTGCAGGCCCCAAACTGGATCTGCCACCTCCCATCACCCAGTCATTAGGAAGGAAGGCCAGGCAGGCGTGGGCCAGGAGGTCTCCCTGAGAGCAGGGCTGGGACACTACCCACGGGGTCCAGTCCTACTCTTCCCGGGCTCCATGCATACAGTGCTGGTCATAGCCTCCTGGGGACACTGCACTGTCTCTGTCAGCTAGGACCTCCATCTTCCTTCTCTTTCTAGACCCCAGAAAGTCTGAAAGGGAAAAAAGTGTGGTTCCTCCCAGACAACACTTTCTCAGTAGGACAATTATGCCAGAGAATCTGCCCTCATTGTCCTCTGGTAAAGTTACCCCCATACCCTGTCTTTGGGGCCAGAAAAGGCACTGCAGAAGCAGAGAGGGGACAATTACTAGGAAGACGACATCAGCTTCAAAGTTCAGACCCTCACTACTAGAAGGCCAGAGCCTGCAACTATTGCACCTGTGACAACCACCAAACTGCAGGAAGGCACCTTGCCGCCATCTAGCCTAGCCACTTTTGCTTGCCCATGGTGGAAACAGCGAGGGCAGAAGCACCTGGTGCAACAGCCAACAAGGCCAGACTTGGGGCTGGATCCAAAGGCCCATTAGGTCTTTAAGCGGGGAGGCGGGGGCAATATCAAGTCTGTCCGTTTCCGCCACTCCAGCTTCTTCACCCTCATAGGTGAGCTCACAGGATGGGTGAGGTGGATCTAATTTGCAGAAGAGAAAGGCCCTGGGTCATCTCCCAGAGAAGAGCCAGCAAACACAGTGACCCGGATAATGCCAAGCAGGCCCACGGCCACTACCAGGTCCTCTTCTAGTTTTCTGGGGGGGTGGAGGAAAGCTTGTCACACTAGGCAAACTGAGGTTCCTACCTGGTTCCGTAAAATACTTTCCCTCTCAGCTCAGCAGCATTTGGGGTTTTAAAAGGAAAAGGGGCTTTTTGGAAGAGGGGTCTGGGCATGGGGGCTTCAGGGTCCCCTCACTTGGTAACCGGAAGATGGAAGAGACACTGGGCTGGGGGGTGCGGGCTGAGGCCAGGAGGCAGAGAGTCGGCAGGCCCAGGACAAAGTTCCGCACAGCATGGGGTCTCCTGCACTAACTTACGTCTTGAAAGAGGAAGTGGTGGGGGGCTTCCTCTGGCCCCAAGCAACCTCAAGGCATCTGTCACTACCGCCAACCAAGAAACAGCCAAGTTCGCTTTGCCTGCAGTCCTCAAGAGAACCGGAAAGGCGCGAAGGAGCCAGCGGACAACGGACTCGGGGCGGCCTAAGTAACGGATCCTTCAGGCTCTAGGAACAAAAACCATGGTCCAGCCTGGAGCTCCAAAGCGGAGCTGCCCTCCCCTTCGACGGCCTGGGACGACCCGCCCGGCAGGGCACTCTAAGGAGGGGTCCCTGAGGTCGCCGCCCCTTCCCCCGCGCCCCGTGCGCCCCCACTCTCCCCGGGTGCCCCTCCAGCACGCCCGGCCCGGGACTTACGTGCGGCCAGGGGCGGCTCCCGGGGCAGCAGCCCTCGGCTGCAGGGCTGCCCGGCCGAGTCCGGGGCACGGGCGCCTGGGTCTGCGGGCGGCTGCGGTGCAGGGGGCGGCCCGGGTAGTTCAGAGCGAGGCGGGCGGCCGTGTTCCCGACGGCTCCCGCCTCCCGGCCTCCATCGCAGGGCTCCGCTGGGCAACGGAGTTACTCATTTCCTGATGTCACAAAAACTTTTCCCTCCTTATAAGAACAAAACGCCCGCCTCTACTCTGGGCGCGGAAGCGGCTTAAGGAGGACCGTGTGGGTTACGCGCCTGGGCTCAGGGTCCGCTGCGGGGATGTCTGAGGGGGATCTCGCCCTCCGTGAACCAGGACCTGCAGATGGGCGAGCAGAACAGATGACTGAGCAGGCGGGTCGAGATTTCACCCCTCGAGTCACCCGGGGAGAATGGGCAGGAGTTAGGGGAGGACGCCCTTAAAAGATGTCCTGGCCACGGTTTAGAAAGGGTTAAGTCTCTTTGAGTCAGCGGAGCGACCCCGTGTACTGGAGCCTCTGCCAAGGCGGCGAAGCTGGGTCGAGCGTTGCTACCCTTATTTTGGAAAGAATGGAGCCTCGGCTGGCAGTGCCCTCCGCGCATCTTCCCTGTGAGACCTGCCGCAGTTCCCACAGCCAGGATTAGGAAGGGATTCTTGGTGAAGTAGCTTTGAACGCGCACCAGGTGCCAGTGAGGGCATTATGGGGAAACGAGAGATGCTGCCCATTGCCATTGCGACTGCTGTGGGACCTTCGCCACCTCTTTCCTTCCTTTCTCCATCCTGCCGAGTAGTCTGGAAGACTAACAGATAAACAGGACCGCAGAAAAAGGTCTAAAAATAGACCGCCTGGCCCTAGGCCCAGAGTGCTTGCATTCCCAGGCTTCTCCTGACGCTCAGCCCCCTTTCCTTACGTCAGGGATGGTTGCGGCGGAGTTTTGGGGACCCGTTTTGCGTGTTTGGAGGCTGGGGCGTTGATGCTTGGACATGCTCTTGAGTGTTGTGTGTTTCTCAGATGTCTACAAATTGCGTTCTAATCCCCCAGGACAGGTGGAGGAAATTCCTGGGAGGTGCGGGCTCTGGAAGGAGCACTGGGAGCCTGGAGCTAAGACTTCAGGCTTGTGCTGGAATGCCAAGGTTGGTGCTTGAAGGCTGTGCTGCCGGCCTGTGTAGCAAGGAGTTGTTGCAGCAAGCTCTAACCAGCCTGTCTGTGTTTTCCATTGGAAACACTGACTATGTTTATTTCTCTTTTAGCCCTGAGGATTTCACCCTCCTTGACCTCCTAAACCTCCTTTGGCTGGCTCCTCTCTGCTGTTTGCTCCCCTGTCCCAACCGGCATGTGAGCCAGTCATCGACCCTCCTCAGATCTCACTCAATGAGCCAAAACGAGGCTCCTGGCAGTTCTTGGAACTTGTGTTTCTCAGAAGGTGATGTGTTTCCTTCCCCAGCCCTCACCCCTGCAGTGCTTGTGTGAGTTCTTGAAGTCTTCACCCCACTTCTTCCTCCAACCCCAGTGCACACTCAGGTTGTTTGGTCTGGCTGCTCATGGGCTCGGTCATTGGGTCTCGAGACGGGCAATCACTGCTCCTATAAATCTTCCCTAATCCCCCATGCCTGGATTGGATCTTCCCACCATGTCATTTCTGCAGCAACCGGAGCTTATGCTGCAAAGATTTCCTAAGGATGAGAAAGTATAAATGATTTAACCTCTGGGAATATGAGTGGCAATGAAAGGCCCAGCTGGGTGGGTGAGGGGCGGCCTAGGAGGAAGCTGAGTGGTGGCTGATAAGGCCACACCTGGAGAAGGCAGCTTCCTCCTGTGCCAGCAGTGAGGTATGGATCTACCAAGGTTGAAGGGAGCCTATAACATTCTAAAGGCACATTCCTTTGTCCCCCAACCCCCATCTCTACAGCCCCTGATAAAAACAACCCCTTATATCCCCTGGGCATGACTTTCCTAGCCCACTGTCTATACTGGACCAGTGAACTTCGTGCAGGAGTGCTCCCAAAAAAACTTGCTTTAAGCTGAACTCTATTCTGTGTGGATTTCTGGTTCTGAACATGAACTCCAGCCTTACAGGCAGGAAGGCATGGAACCTCTGCTTCAAACACAGAGATGCTTAATAAAATGGGTCAGCAGTTGAAAGGGAAGCGGACTTCCAGGATGAGACGGAAAGCAGGAGCTCCAAGGTGGGATAGGAATCTAAGCTTGAATGGTGAGGAACTGGGTTTAAGTACCCATTTGGACCCTGAGTTCTAGAAATGCAGGGATCTGGACCGGAGATCCTGCAAGGCCCTGGGAGGGCTAATTTTCAGGAGGATGAAAAAAGTCCTGCTTCTACTGGCCAGGCTCACAGCAAGGAAGCTTCTGGTTTTGGGGAATCTTGGGTGAATTTAAAACAAAACAAAACAAAAAACAAAAAAACCCCTGGAAATCTGAAACCCCAGCCTAGCTATGCCAGGTAAAAGGGTAAGGCCCCATTCACCCTTGTGGTTAGGGCTTTGGTTCTGCCAAAAGCAAATGCAAGATTTCTTTCATACTGATCTCTAGCAGAATAAATAATTCTCATTGAGCACGAGCTTACAACAAGACATTTTAAGCAAAACTAGGAAATGAAGCGCATGAGGGAGTGAAATAAACAGGCAGATGAAATAAACAGGAGAAGTAGCTGTGTAAGTACTTGAAATAATAGAACAATTAAAAAAAAAACCCTATAAAACAGTTATGGCCACAAATGATAGAGTGTGGGACTATGAAAAAGGAATAGGCTAAATTGAAAAGGTGCAAATATAATATGCAGAAATAAAACATTTAGTCATGAACATTTAAAAAAACTTCAATGATGGAAAATTTTTTGTAATTTTATTATTTCTTTATTTACTTATTTATTTTGGTGCTCAGGTCAACCAAATGACACTTTATTGACGGCCACAGGGTGTGGACGGGCAGGGGAGCAGCGGCCCCGAGGCCCAGGGCCTTATTTGACGTTCTTGGGGCGCAGGCTGTTGGCCTGGCGGCGTTTTCTCAGCGGCAGTTGAGGGCGCAGGGTTGCAGGCGGCCATTGCACTTGCAGCAGATCATCTTGTCACAGTTGTAACTTCTGGGCGAGCTGGCGCAGGGACTGCTCAATGATGCCACCCTGCAGGTGGAGCACCAGGTGCAGTGTGAACTCTTTCTGGATGTAGTCCCACAGAGTGCCACCGTCCTCCAGACGTTTGCCGGCAAAGATAAGATGCTGCTGGTCCGGGAGGATGCCCTCTTTGTCCTGGATCTTCGCTGGGCTCCACCTCGAGGGTGATGCCCAAAGGGTCTTCACCGAGATCTGCATTGTGCTGTCTGAGCGACTAGGGGCGCAGCGAGTGAGGCTTCTGCACTCCCATTCTTGCTCCAACCCTGCAGCATGAGGACAAGGCAGCCCAACAGCATGCCAGGTACCCCATTTCCCTTCCCAAGCAGGCTGGCGCAGCCTACAGCCCTTCCCAAGCGACACAGGCCGACTGCCCACCAAGCCGCCTCCCACCTGGTGGGTGTGGGGTCCCCCTGGAGACCACTGAACCCTCAAAGTTGCACCTGCCCCCTAGGGAAGCCGTGGAGGGGTCGATCCCGAGGCGAGCTGGGAGCCACTCCACCACCCCTACATACACCCCCACACCCAGTCCCAGCTCCGGCACCCTCACCCGCACTGCTGCCCGCTGCCACCGACCAAAAATTCTTTTTTATTTAGGCAGTAATATACATCAGTCAAAATTCCAATGAAAATAACTCCTTGGGGGTGGGTGTTTGGCCTCGTTGATACTGCTGGGGGCGCCCACATCCTGTCTCAAAATACCTGAGCTTGTGCCCTGACCTGGCTGCTTATCTGTTTCCTGCCAGTGTACACCCTGGGAAGGAGCAGGTGAAGGGTCAGAGTTGAAGCGCTGCTGCCCATGGGAGGCAAAGGGCCCACACTTTGGGTCATCACCACCTGCCTTCTCAGGTGCCTGAGCAGGAAGCTGGACCAGCAGTAGAACAGCTGGGACTTGAACCAGTACTCTGATTTGGGCAGTAGATAACACCAGTGGCAGTTGAATCCACTGTGCCAAGATACCTGCCCCTTTACATATCTATCTATTTATTATATATATATACACACACATATAAAGTGTGTATATCTATACACATATATACTTTTACATACATATGTATATATTTTAATTATCAACTAGAAATGTGTTTGGCTTTAAGTGACAAAATACCTAATTGATTTAAGACAATAAAAGGCTTAAAAAACAAGGGTTCATTTTGTGCAACAAGAATTTATGCTTAGGGGCCTGCTGTGGTTCAACGCCTTGTTAGTGTCAGGGCTGATCAAAGGTTATGTGCACTGATCGTTTGGCTAGGATTGCAAAGCTGCCCTCAAAAGTCATTACAACAATTTAAGCTTTTGTTTTAAAAAAAAGAAAGTGAAATTTCCTTTCCTGTTTCCCTACATCTTTGCCATCATTGGGTATTCTCTAACTTGTTTGCTTTTTCCATAGATTAAGAACAAAAGAAGAAGAAAAATTTCCCAATGTCTTGATTTACAATTCTTTTTTTTCTTTATTTTTTAAAAAAATGGAATGTCACATATACAAACAGGAGGAGGAGGAGAGACAGAGAGGAAGATCTGCCGTGTGCTGATTCACTCTCCAAGTGGCCACAATGGCCAGAGCTGAGCTGATTCAAAGTTAGGAACCAGGAGCCTCTTCCAGGTCTCCCAGGCAGGTGCAGGGACCCAAGGCTTTGGCCCGTCCTCCACTACTTTCCAAGGCAACAAGCAGGGAGCTGGACTGGAAATGGGGCTGCTGGGATTAGAACTGGCACAAAAAAGGCGAGAACTTTAACCACTAGGCTACCACGCTGGGCCCTTAATTTGCATTTCTTTAGTTATAAATGATACTGAACAGAAAGTTGTTATTGATCATTTTTATATCATTATGAACTTTCAGTTACGACTTCGTTTGTTTTTTTTTTCTGTAGGCCTGAATGTGTGTGTGTATGAAAATAAACAAATTTTTTTTTTTCGTGAGCGTAATTGCTAGCTGAGGTTTCACATTCCATAGTGAAAGGTGACTTGTGATGAGCACTGGACCAACTGCAAGGCAGTTTCACACCACATGTCAGAGTCAGGAATGTCAGAGATAAAATTTTAATTATATGGGGACAGATTTCTGCTTCCTCTGTAGCTATGGTTATGCTAGAATGTGGAATACAACTCATCACGACTGGAGAGACGGGAAACTGATGTTAGGGGGCCAAAGACGGGGACACCGGGGCCATGTGCCCTGATGTAGTCAATGCCTCACCACCCTGAACTCAAACCCTGGTGGGATTTTCAGAGGACACCAAGTGAGTTCACAGGATGTTTTGCTGAGCCCTTAAGGCGTCAGCTGAGGAAGAGCAAGGATTTGGATTTGGCTGTTTCTGCCAGTGCAGCTGCCTGCAACAAACCTCCTCTGGGAATGTTGTGGCCCGCAGGGCTTGGAGCAATTGTGGATGGACAACACCGAAGTTCAGCAAAACTAGGTCACATTGGTCACAGTGCTGGCTAGTACAGAATCATTGTAGCTGAGACTTGCTGAAGCTTGTGCTGTGTGCTGCATATCACTCGACATTTCACACACAGCGAGTTGTTTCTCATACCCAGGCTGTTGCTATTATTAGTTTCCCGTTTAACAAATGGAGAAACTGGTGTCCTTTGAGGTCAAATAATCTGCTCAAGGTCACAGCTAGTAACTGGGACCCAGGGCTGTGACTCCAGGATCTAACCCGTAATTACTACGCAAATCTTTTTATTTTTAAGATTTATTTAATTTTTATTGGAAAGTCAGATATACAGAGAGGAGGATAAACAGAGAGGAAGATCTTCCCTCTGATGATTCACTCCCCAAACAGCTGCAATGGCCAGAGCTGAGCTGATCCGAAGCTAGGAGCCAGGAACTTCTCCAGGTCTCCCATGCAGGTGCAGGATCCCAAGGCTTTGGGCTGTCCTCCACTGCTTTCCCAGCAGGGAGCTGGATGGGAAGTGGGGCTGTCAGAATTAGAACTGGTGCCCATGTGGGATCCTGGTGTGTGCAAGGTGAGGACTTTAGTTGCTAGCTGAGAATTTAATTGCTAGGCTACCGTGCTGGGCCCATAAATCTTTTTTTTTTTAAATGTGTGTGTATGTACGTGTTTATTTTAATCTACTAAAAGGTAGAGCAACAGGGAGGTAGAAGTAGATATGGATACAGATAGGTAGGGAGAGAGAGAGAGAAAAAATAGAGTTCTTCTGTCCACTGATTTACATTCCAAATATCCAAAGCATTGAGTGTTGGCCTGGGCTAATCCCAGCAGCCCAGGATCACATCCAGGTCTTCCAGGTCTTCACGCAGGAGGCAGAAGCCCAAACACTGCCTCCTGGGGTGCGCACTAGCTGGAAGCACATATGTAGTGGAGAGACTGGGAGTGGAAATTGCACTTCACTATGGAATGGGGTATCCCGAGTAGGGGCTTAAACCTATTTAGTCTGCAGCACCCACCCTTACAGTAAATCTTTGTTGGTCACTATTTCTTTTTCCTTCAAATGTGTAACTGCACTAAATTTCACAAATGCGATGATAATGTTTTTCAGACTTTCCAAAAATGATTTATCTCACAACCCAGTACATTCACACATGCAATCGCATTATCTTTGAAAGTTTCCTTAAAAGCAATCCTTGCATGATATCATCTGTTGCATTCAGTCTTCCTCTTCCTACTTTGTTTTAAAAAAATTCAGGCCACAATTTACTAGTAAATCAATAACCACAGCCACAATTTCAAGGAAATGTTCTTTATGTTTCTTTTCCTTTTTTATAAGTAAAGATTTATTTATTTTTATTGAAAAGGCAGAGTCATAGAGAGATGGAGAAACAGAGAGATTTTCCATCCACTGTTTCACTCCCCAGGTGGGTTGCAACAGTTGGATCTCAGCCAATCTGAATCCAGAAGCCAGGAGCTTCTTCCAGGTCTCCTATTTTGGTGCAAGGTCCCAAGGCTTTGGACCATCCTCTATCTTTCCCAGGTCACAAGAAGGGTGCTGGATGGGAAATGGAGTAGTTGTAATGCAATCCATGCCCGTACTGGATCCTGATACATGCAAGGCAAGGATTTGGCCACTGACTCGTTGTGTTGAACCCTTTTTACTTTTCTTTAAAACTTCTTTAATTTGAAAAGAAAATTGAAATTCAGTGCTACCCACAGAGAGAGAGAGAGATCTTCCATATGCAGGTGGTCACAATGGCCAGTGCTGAGGCAGGTTGAAGATAGGATCCAGGAGTTTCTCTCAGGTTTCCCACGTGCGTGGAAGGGGCCCAAGTTCTTGAATCATTTTCGGATCTGTTCCCCAGGCCAGCTCAGACTTGAACCAGTGCCCATATCAATGTCAGAGGCAGCTTCCAGGCCCTTAAGCAGTTTTCTTTCTTTTTTTTCTTTTAGAAAATATCATGAAATTCTTCTTTTTAAAAAGATTTATTTATTTGAAAGGCAGATCTTTAGAGAGGAGAGGAGAGAGAAAGAGAGAGTTCTTTCATCCACTGGTTCACTCCCCAAATAGCTGCAGTGGCTGGAGCTGAGCTGATCTGAAACCAGGAACCAGGAGTTTCTTTCAGGTCTCTCACATGGTTGCAGGGGCCTAAGGACTTGAGCTATCCTCTGTTGCTTTCCCAGGTCACAAACAGGGGAATGTCAGTGCTTTTAGGTAGAGGATTAACCTGTTGAACCACTGTACTGTCCAGAGGAAATGCCTCTTTAAATCATTCTTCTAGCCCACATCTCTGTTATGAAAGCTGTTACTGATTTCTATGTGTGAATTTTTAAAAAGACATATTGATTTTATTGTAAAGGCAGATTAGATTTACAGAGAGAAGGAGAGACAGAGAGAAAGATCTTCCATCCATTGGTTCACTCTCCAAATAGCTCAAAGAGCCACAGCTGAGCTGACCTGAAGCCAGGAGCTTCTTCTAAGGCTCCCATGGGGGTGCAGGGTTTCAAGGCTTTGAGTCATTCTATAATGCTTTCCCAGTCCGTACGCAGGGAGCTGGATCAAAGGTGTAGCAGCCAGGACACAAACCAGTGCCCACATTGGTGTTTATAATAAGCCATTGAACCATCGCACCGGGCCCTCTATGTGTTAATTTTCAATCTACGCATACCACTTGGAATAGGAAGAAATTACTGTCCAAGAATATCTGGCCAGCTTATTTCTGGTCAGTCAGATCCATTACTCTCCCTTTTGCTGATGTCTGAAAACGGATTACTTTGATTTGAAACAAATCACCAAGCTGTAATTTTAGGACTTTGTTCACTGATTCATTCACTCTTCCATTCATTCATTCAAAAAATATTTCAGCAGCCTACTCTATGCCAGGCATTGTGTGCTAAATCAGGAATTGGCCAGCTATGATTGGCAGGCCCCAATTCATCATGCCACCTGTTTCTGTAAGTGAAGTTGTATTGGGTCTGTAAGTGAAGTTGTATTGTATCATTCATGGTTTGTGACTGTTTTTGCGCTCTAACAGCAGAGCTGAGCAGCTGCTATGGCAAGTGCCCAGCGAAACCCAAAGTATTTCTTAACCTGATCTGTGACAGAGAAAGTTTTTAGAACTTGGTGCTGGATTCTGAAATACAATTATGTTTTACACTGGCCTCTTCTGCCCCAGAGGTTTAAACTGTCCTGCTTGGCTTAAATTGGCACTCAAGTTCCCTGAGGGTTCTGGAGTTTTTTGCCTCCCTTGCATTGCTACAGAGAGCAACTGTACCTGGTGGGTGCTTCGCAGCAGCAGCTGCTATTGCTGAAATAAGTGGATCTGCCAGCAGGTCTTGGAAAGAAAGCTACTGATGTATTGGCTGGGAAAGAGAGCTTATTCCTTTCACATAGTAGAGCTTCATTTTACAGAGGCCTGTGACAGCTTGCTAGCTTTTATTGAGAACCTACTATTAGTATCTATCCTGCTGTGTGGGAAAGGAAATAAAAAATATGAGTTTTGGCTATGTAACATTAGGGGCTAGGAAGAGAATTTAGATAAATGCATTTTATTGTAATTCTTGAGACTTCTTTTTGGGGCCCTGGTATGTTCTTGGGAATGGTTTTGCTTAGTTATCTCAGGAATCTTAAATGTTTGCGTTCCAACAGCTTTTAACTTCCCTTAGCCACTAATCACTCCCCAGAGGAACTGCTGTTTGCCTAAGAATATAAACTAATTGTATTTCCTTTTTATTCATCAGGTTTTCTATTTTCAGTGCCAGGCTCAGTACCAAGGAGCACCATCGATTTTCAAACAGTGACGGGGTCCCTCCCAGCCTGATGGAGGACACAGCAGGAAACGATTACCAGGCCATGAATGGACAGAGGGGAGTGTGGGCTTTCTAGCAGCACGGAGAGGACTTCTTGGAGGATGCAACACTAGCCAATTCTTCAAGAGCTCACTGAACGAAGGTGGCATGAGTCAGCACCTGGAAAGTCTAGGGTGCTTGGAAATCTCACCGTATTCAAGGTGTTGACCCCCCATTAAAGCAGATGAGCTTTGAGTTATTCCCTCACCTATTTATGTATCTGTAGTTAAAAAAAGGTTGCATGAAGACACTCCGACTTTTTAACAAGGCTGTTTGACCGGCTTGTGCGAAGTCCTCACCAGTCCTGGACAGGCCATCGAACTTCAGCCTTGGCCTCCTGGGTAGGAAACATCATCAACCGAAAGAGCTAGTCTAATGAGTCATACCCCAAAGCAATCTGGGAGACAGCAGCTGATGTTGGATCAAGAAGATTCAATGCAGGTTAAGAGGACTGCGAAGTTATGCCACGACACTTCTATCTTTTTCTTCTGGTAAAAATGATCACCTGTGGTGACTACTTCTTGAAGCTTCTCCCCTGGCCCTGACCCTTCAGACTTCTTAATAAATCTACCCAAGCTTCATTCCCTCCTCAGGTATCAAGAGGGAAGTTTGTCTGGAGACCTTTGGGAACCAATGTCGAATGCTCAACAGATGTTCTGCTAAGTTGGGTCTGCAGCAGGCTGGAAAAGGAGATTAAAGGAATGAAATATGCTTGGCATAGTTTTGGAGTGCACCAGCCAGATGGGACTTCAGTCTGTCATCTAAGGTGACTACAGCGTTGGCTGATGAATGGGAACAATTTGCTGCCACACGTGGGCTTTTAATCTTCACAACAGCTCAGAGGAGAAATGTTACACATGATGACCGGGACAGTTTTTACCTTGTCATCTGGGGAACCAAAGATAGTTTTTAGTTCTGATGGAGAAGAAAAATCCAGTGATACCCCCAGAATACCTGTGCCAACAGGACCTGTGCTGGACAGGCTCTTTTTTGTTGTTGTTGTTGATGTTTTGCGGATGTGTGTGGGGGAGAAAGATCATGCATGTTGGAAATTTACTTCATGTAGTTCAAACAAATCAGGTGTTTTGTTAGAGGGTTGTAAAGTATCTAGCAGAGCCCAGATAGCAGATGTTGTTGGGCCTCCCCAGGAACTCTTGCTAGAACATAAAATGGCATCAGCAACCATAGGAGAGCCACCTCTCCCTTCTTCCTCTCTCTTTTGGGTCTGTGCTGTGCCTGCCTCATCACTTGCTTTGTTCTTCCCTGTGTGAAGTCTGTTTCCCTCTGCCTCTCTTCCGGGCTCCAGACACTCAATTCAGGCTGTGGGAGTGACTGACTTGCAACTCTGGATCCCAGTTGAAATACCCATGGGGGAAAAAGGGATTGTCACGTACGGGTTTGGTCTACACTGCTATACCCCTACAGCCCTGACCCATTCTGCTTCGGCACCGAAAAGGAAAGTAGGGCGTTCTAGAATTGTCATGGTTTAGGGAGGCACATGCTTCAGGGTGGGAGTTACTAGTCTAAGGGAAGAAGATGAGGGAGTTTGTGGGGAGATGGTGCAGATGCCCCTTAAATAGCCTGCAGGCCCTCTCAGACCCACCAGAGGGGCAGGTTTCCTTTTAGGCACAGGTGCTGTATTTCACTCTGGGAATTTACATGCAGGGCTGCAAGTCAGCATGGCCGTTTTTCTGCAGGTTGACTTCATGTCCTCCCTGGGTGCTGTTGAAGAGATGAGTCTCACTGTGTGTGTAACGCTCTGATCAGGCCTCGGTTACAGCACATCACAGTCTGAGGAGGGTATGAATAAAAGGCAATTATATTCAGATTTTTAATAAGGAGCTTTGCAGAGGTCACAGTTCATGATAGTATATTTGAGTTATTTGGCAAAGGAAGGAAGAGGGTGTGTCCTTGGCTGGCTGTGGGCCCTGACTTTGCAGCTACTTCTCTCCTGTCTTTCCAAGGCTCTCTGCCCATGCTTTCTTAGCAACATTGGTGTTCACTAGCATCTATCTGTCCAGCCATATTTTTATTCTTTGGATTCATTTAACTTTCTTCCATGTCTTTAAATCATATGTATCATTTAAGGCCAAGTTCAAGAGCCTTGTCTACTATGCACCTTTCACTAATATGCCATCTTTTACTGGTCTTCTTCATTTTAGAACTCAACCAAATAATTTTCTTGATGCGCCAGGGCTGCTATAATTGAATACCACAGATTGAGTGGCTCATGCAATGGGCATTTATTTATTCATAATTCTGGAGGCTGATTGCCTGAGAAGGTGCTGGAGTCCAGTGCAATAGTCTAGTAGCTAAAGTCCTCACCTTACATGTGCTGGGATCCCAAATGGGTGTCAATATAAAGAAATATCATAGGGCCCAGCATGATGGCTGCATTGGCTAATCCTTCCCCTGCAAGCACCAGGATCCCATATGTCCCAGCTGCTCCACTTCTCATCCAGCTCCCTGCTTGTGGCCTGGGAAAGCAGTTGAGGATGGCCCAAAGCCTTGAAACCCTGCACCTGCATGGGAGACCTGGAGAGTCCTGGCTTCTGGCTTCAGATTAGCTTAGCTCCGGCTGTCATGGCCATTGCGGGAGTGAATCAGCAGATGGAGAATCTTTCCGTATTTCCTTCTCTCTGTATATCTAATTTTCCAATAAAAATAAAATCTTTTTTAAAAAAAAGATGCTGACAGGTTTGGTTTGCTCTTGAGGTCTCTCTTCTAGCCTTGCTAGTGGCTGCCTTTTCTCTGTCTTCTTTTGTGTGCACAAATTCCTAGTGTCTGTGTGTCTAAATTTCTTCGTCTTACAGGGATACCAGTCAAATTAGATTGAGGCCACCCTTTGGCCTTATTTTATTGCAATAATTTCTTTTAAAGCATTATTCCTTGCCAGTGGATGCTGTGGCAAAGCCCAACTGACCTGTACTTACTTATGCTTCCTTATGCACCAGTGGGCACAATCTATTAGCCCAGCCCAGTTCTCCCCCAACAGAGCTCACTTGCAAGCCAATAGGGGTCATAGTCCTGCCTGACCTGGTCTGCTCCCATCCCAGTCCCCCAGTTAAAACTGCTCCAGCGGGGGAACTCCCTGCAGTCCCCACACAGGGCTCACACTGTCCCCTCCTTACCCCGCCGTATCTATGTGTGTTGATGGGTGCTACAGCCCAGTAGGCACGGCCTGCCTCACCTCAGCATCTGCTGGAGGGTGCTGCAGCCTAGCTCAGCTTGGACTGCCCCCAGTCCTGGCCCTAATGTGAACTAGCTGGTGAACACACCCAGTCCTGGCCCTAATGTGAACTAGCTGGTGTTGTGGTCCGACCTGTCCTGTCCTGTACCCTGTCCTGGTTCTTGGATCTGCTAGTGGGTATTATGAACTGTTCCAGCCTAGCCCTCCCCAAGACCTGACCCCCCACATATGCTGGCACACACCCACTATAACTCAACCTGGTCTGGGGTGCTCCCAGCCTTGATTCTTATGTTCATCTGCAGGGACTGCATCCTGACAAAGGGGTTCCCCCAGCTCCTCTATCATGTCTCCTCCCAGTGGCAGATCTTAAACACAGTGGATCCTTGGCCCAGCCTTAGTCTAGCTCCTGTCCTGGCAGGAACTGTGCCTTACCCATCTGACCTACACCCATTTTGAGTCTTACTGTTGGGTGCCAGAGCCCAGCCACACCTAGTCCATGCCCAGACACAGCTCTTGTGTGGTTCTGGCAGGGGAGGCAGAGACCTAGTCCAGTCTGTCCCAAACCCACTCTGGTTCTCAGGAGCACCAGTGGGTGCTGACATCTAGTCTGGTCTGGCACATGTGCTGGGCAAATCCTGCCAAGCTACATTTCAGAACCACCTGAGAAGTGCAAAATCCAGGACTTGGAGTGGGCCCAGTAGGGAAATTGTGGGCATCTCTCATGGTTTGCAACTCCCACTGGTGAGCATGAGAATCAGGGCTAGGGACGGGCCTAGCTAGACAGGTGGTGGTACCTGTTGGCATGAATGTGGCTGGATAGTAGGGTTGGTTGAGTTGAGCTAGGTTTCAATGCCTGTTGACATGTATAAGAGCTGAATGGCATATGGGACATACTGGACCACTCTGCTGTACAAATTGGCAAGCACATAAACCGGGGCTGGGCATGGACCTAGTGGGGTTTAACGGGGTTGCTCTGACTAGGCTGCAGCTCCCTCCTGTGAACTTGAGAGCTGAGTGTGCGGTGGACAGGGAAGGGCTGGGTCGCAGCATCCACTGGTTTACATAAGAGACAGGGCTGGAGACAGAATGACCCAGCAACTGCAACTACCAGTGTGTGTGTGCATAGGCTGATGTGGGGGACGGACAGAGCCAGACCCCATACTGGTAAGCACACACGAGTCAGATCTGGGATCACTTCAGACAAGGTTTCTTTGGGGACCCCGCTCAACTAAACCACTGAACTCAGAACCCCAACCACAGGAAGAATCACAGGATCTGTGGTCTGACCATGCAGTGCCTGCATCAGAGCTGGGACTCCTCAATGGCTTGGACACAATAGCAGATGGCATACTCAGGTGCACATGGATACGGCAATCCACTGGAGCCTGCAGAGGATATCTGGTACCATAACAGAGGAAGGAGGGCAGAACAAGTTGGCAGCAAATATCCAGGGGAATAGATACTCTAGGATTGACTATGTCAGCCAATAGGCCTTGGAAGGATTTCCAACTATTGAACTGGGACCGGTGTGATAGCCTAGCAGCTAAAGTCCTTACCTTGCATGTGCCAAGATCCCATATGGGTGCCAGTTCTAATCCTGGCAGCCCCGCTTCCCATCCAGCTCCTTATTTGTGGCCTGGGAAAGCAGTTGAGGATGGCCCAAAGCCTTGGGACCCTGCACCCACATGGAAGACCCAGAAGAGGCTCCAGGTTCCTAGCTTCAGCTCTGGCTCAGTTCTGGCTCAGCTCCAGTCATTGTGGCAGCCTGGGGACTGAATCAATGGAGGGAAGATCTTCCTCTCTGTCTCTCCTCCTCTCTGTATATCTAACTTTGCAATAAAACAAATAAATCTTTAAAAAACAAAAAAGAACTATTGAACTATTGAACAGTGTGGAGAATGCTCCACACTGGGGACCCTAGAATGACGTTGGGTGGCTACCCCCATCCCCAAGTACGGAGGTGGTTGGGAGGCTGGGTACAGTTTTTCCCTGTGTCCTTCCCCCTTTCCCCCAGTCACAGGAAGAAAACAATAAAAAAGAAAATGTGGAAACTATGGTCTCATCCATATTCCCATAACCCTCGACCCTTCCCACCCTATTTAACTATGTGAACATCATCTTCATCATAAAAAGTATTACCTCTTAAGTTAGCATCTGAGGTATGAAAGAGGGGTGTTAGAGCATCTATATCTGTTTTGAGGAGACACAACAAATTCTATAACTCCAGAGGATACAGGCTGAACAAAGCATATATGACCTTTGTGTTATTATTATTTTATAGCCTGGTATTGAACAAGCATTTACATGAATAGATCATTGTTACTGTGTGGGTTGGACCAATAAGTAGAATACATAGTACCCAAAAAAGGTAGCCTGGTATTGGGGACTGATTAGAAAATATCTCCCTGAGGAAGTAGAAATCAGAAAAAGATTGGATGGGGGTCTGCCAGGTAATGAGGGAGCTTCCCGTCTTCCAGTCTGAGATGAACATTTCTGAATAACAGGCAGTGACAGGGAACATGACATATTTAATACATTGCTAGAAGCCTGTAGAACAAGGAGAGATGTGGGAAGGTACCTGGTGTTCAGAAGGGTCAGATTCCTTAGGATCTTGTCCTTGACATCCACATCTCAAAAATGCTTCCTGGGGAAGGGGTGTCATGCATGTTTTCGCTTTGAATGATTCTTTAGGGAGAACCTGTCCTCCAAGTCCTTTTGTACTCTTTCCAAGGTCTGCTGCAGGGGGCTAGGCATAAAGTAAGGGCTCAGGAATCAGTGTAGTGAGGTGATTAGAAACCCTCTTATTTGCTTTGGTGGCGTGGATTCTCTTGGAGACATTGAAGGGGAGGACTTTTGGTAGTAGGATGCCACCTAGTGGCTCTTTCTCTTGCAGCAACACAGGGAGCAGGGTAGTGACTGAAGTCTTCTGGAATCTCAATAACTCGGAAATCAAACATCTTGTTTCGCCTGTGTAAATGGGTTTACCTAGCCACTGATCCTTCTGACCCTTTTTTGATCTTTGTTGATGCCTGTTAGTTGAACATGTCGAGTGACTTTGACTCCCTCGTAGGTGTGTGGTTGCCCATGATTAAGTCTCTCTGTCCCTGTATCAGAAGTAATGTTCTCAGGAACTTTGTCTAGATTTGGGGAGTGCCCATGGGACTTCCTGTAGCCATGGAATGTACTAAATGATTCCATCATACGTGTAATTTCTTTCTCTCAGTGTCAGATTATGGATGCTGAGGACAGAACCTTAATGGTGGTTCCTATGGTCAGCTTTGAGCTTGCTGGCAATGAATTGTAGTGTCACTTCGCAGTACACCTCATTGTGAAATGACCATTAAGGAGATTCCTAGAACATAGGGAGATGAACAGCCCCATACATCATGCTGTTCAAGATGATGGCCAGGGTCCCCAGGTCTTTTTCGGTTGTTGGGGATTTTCCAGAAGGCTGTAGAGTCTCTGGATTATGGTCACCCCACAAACTGTTGTTCCCAGTGTGCAACCAGATTTCCTGTAAACCCACAGAGCAGCCCGAGTTTACTGCTTGCTTATCTCTAGGAGCATGGCTCACAGCTTGGTGCATCTTGCCCCTCTGGCTCATCTGACCACCTCCACACATCGTCTCAACTCCACCACACTTTGTCAGTTGCTAGGGTTTTTTTTTTAAAGATTTATTTATTTTATTGGAAAGGCAGATATACAGAGAGGAGAAGAGACAGAGAGGAAGATCTTCCATCTGATGGTTCTCTCCCCAAGCGGCTGCAACGGCTGGAGCCGAGCGAATCCGAAGGCAGCAGCCAGGAGCTCTTCCAGGTCTCCCACGCAGGTGCAGGGTCCCAAGGCTTTGGGCTGTCCTTGACTGCTTTCCCAGGCCACAAACAGGGAGCTGGATGTAAGCAGAGCCGCCAGGATTAGAATTGGTGACATATGGGATCTCGGTGTGTGCAAGGCGAGGACTTTAATCACTACGCTATCGCGCCAGGCCTGCACTGACATTTCTACAGTGATATCTCATGTCTAACAAGCAAACCAACAGGGCCTGGCGCGATAGGGTAGCAGTTAAAGTCTTAAAAAAAAACAAACAGAAATGTCAGTTCAATGCAGTTCCAATGAAAATTCCTCGTGAGGAACTTGAGAAACGTATCTTTAAAGTCATTTGGGAGGATAATTGTTGAGGCATAGTCCCTGCACTTAGCCATGGAAGTGAAGAGGGGCACTGACCTTTCCGCCAGGTTGTATGAAATTCCAGGACTAATGTTGTGGTTCGGGCACAGAAACAAACTAGAAAGCTCAAACACACTCACCTCTCTTTGGGAACTTCCTTAAACCAATTAGGGAAAAAAAAAATGGGTTGTTGAATATGAGATGTTGGGAAAAACAGCTCTCTCCTTGGAGAAAAATGCGATAGGATCCCCCTCACAGCAGATGTACAGGTAAAAATCCAGACGGACTGAGGAACTGGATGTGAAAAAGTAACACTATAAAGCTAATAGAAGAAAACAACGCAGAACACTTTTACAACTGGAGTCTGAGAAGGACTAAATTATTTGCACACAGGGACTGCTGGCAAGGACGGCCATGGCTGCACTGCCTGTGGGACAGCAGAGTTGGGAACAATCTTATTATGTAATGTAAATGACACTTGAGGAAAGTAAGACGTGGGCGTAAAATGGGGTGTAGCGAGCGGAAGCAGTGAACTGGGATTATCACACCCATGACAAAGACAGATCCCGAAAAAGGATGTTGAGTGAAACACGCAGAAAACCAGCTAGTCTCCAAAGTCCAACGCCATTATTACATAAAGAAATGCAACACAGATGCAATACATTAAAAATACATACATAAACACAATCGCACAGAGCGCCAATGGAGCTGAAGATGCTAGCTGTGGATAAAGAGGAAAATATAAATTGGAGAAAGATCTTGGCATGAACGCAGGCGTTTAATGGTTTCACATCTGTACCCAACAGGGAAAAGCGTTTTGGAACAGGCGTCACGGACAGAAGAGACTTGTGAAAAGAGATGTCTGCGTGGCTTCATACAGATCTCTCCAGGACGTTCCGAGTTCTGTCCTCCCTTCTCCAACCGGTGAAGCCAGGCCCTGCACTTCCTATTTTTCCTCACATCTTTCCAAGTTAGACCCACGGGAACTGAGGTGATCGTGCCTTCTCTCAGAAGTCATTCCTGAATCTTAACAAGCTCCCCGGCCTCTCCCCCGCCTCTCCCACCGTCCTCTCCCTCGGCTGCCTCTTCCGGTTTGCCCTCGTCCTCACCTGTGGGACGCACGCCACGCCCGGAGGTTCCGCCCCCGCCGGTGAGATTTGCATATTTTCCTGAGGAACCCTGCTCAGGGCCCCGCCCCCTTGGAACCTTCGCGCGCTCCCTAGTGGGCGTGGCAGTTGCCAGGCGACGGGAGGACGCGCCCAGCGCGCAGCGCCCAGTTCCCGCCTTGGGCTGGCGATGGAGGTAGCGCGTCGCCGTGGCCGTTTCAGACGCTGAGGGGAAGAGTACAGCCCCTTCCTCAGACTCGGGCCGGGTTTCTGCGTTCTCCACAGCAGCCTCTGAGGCCGCCCCGGGAGCTTCAAGATGGCCGAGGTCAGGAGTCAGAGCCCTACTGTCATTTCTCGCTCAGCCCATCGTCCCTCTCTTACTGTGACTCATTCCTGCCACACTGATGCTGATTCTTCCTCCGGCGACCTCTATCTGCTTCGCCCGTCTTTCTCTGTTGGTCCTGGCCCTGTTACCACCTGTCCGTCCTTCGGTTGCGTGGGCACATTCCGCAGCCGCTGTTACATTGGTGCTGTGTCTGAGGCAGTAGGAAGTTCTTTGGTCACAGACCCCGGCGTGACCTGCTCCCACTCCTCGAGTTGGAGGGAGAAAGTGGTCCACAGAGAGGTCCACACAGAAATATTGACGATGTCTTCCCTGACTGGGGGAGCCTTTGGAGAAGGCTCTCAGGTACCCTGTCTCTGCTATTCTAGTCGACTTGTCACATCCTCATTTTCATCGTATGATCACCTGCTGTCCCATAGCTCTGGTAAGACCGTCGAGCCCCTCACTGCTGCCCTGTGTTGTCACTGACCCCCGTGTTAACATCCGGCAGCCTCTGTTTCCTGCCCCGTGTTAGTACATCCTCCCCTTCAAGGATGAGAGGTCGTTTCTAGAACCCTTGTATGGCCTGTCCATTAGATCCTTTATTTATACTCTCTACAGCCTCAAGTCCTCATCACTTGCCAGACACAGTCCCCAAGTGCTGCGACCCTCCCCCTGCCCTTCCTTCATCACCTATGACGCTCAGTCAACAGCCAGGAAGGGTGACAGGGTTTGGGAGCCTGATTCAAAACAGAAAAACAGAGGTTCTTATTAAACATGGTGAAGTCCTTAACGCCTGGCGAGGATGACTCCCCCGGGCGGAGACCCTGTGCGGGAGAGCAGGTCTCACACTCAAACCAAGCCTCATCCCTCCTTCCCTTGGCACGGTCCTTCCCCAGCTCTTAATTCCTCCTTACCCTCCGCGTTTGTATTTTCAGACTCTCTTTATAAACTCCATTGTCCCTTTCTTATCCTAAATCTCAAGCCTGTATACTACGCGTTTTCTGGGCCCTGACTGACTGGCGTGTGTGGCTGTGGTCACATTGCTTCTGCCAATACTTTATTCAGCTAGCTCTGTCTTCCTGTGGCCTCTTCTCCTGCCTTCTAGCTTGCCTTTGCTGTCCGTGCTTTCCTTTCGAGTGTCCTCCGCTTTTTCTCCTGGCAGTCATTTTGGTTTACTTTCTTCTTCATTCCTCATACGTAAGTCCCAGACACCAGTAATGTGAACTAGTTATCTTCAGCTTCCATTGCCTTTAATTATTTCTTCTCTCTTCTCTCTTCTATTTTTCTTCTCATTTGACCTCGGTCAATTTTCCCCTATCTCTCCTTTCGGGAGTCTGTTTTTCCACTCTGGCCTCATCACGTTCTACAGTCCTTTCATGTGCCTGGCACATAGTAAACGATGGATAGGTAATGAATGAAGGAAGGAGCGTTTCAGGTCCCCTTTGGTCACTTCATAGTAAATCTATGCTTGCAAAATAGATACCATTATTGCTCTAACAGTGTAGATACCAACAGCTTGTTGGTCACAGCCGAGATCTTCGTTTTGCTTTGCTTTTAATATTAGTATGTTTTTTAATGACACTGTGAACAAATTTATTTTGCTCATCTAAGCGCTTTGGAACTTTCCTTTCTTTGATATTTTTTCATTCCTGTGCTAAGCACCAGGTGTACAGGGAAAACACAGTTTACAAACAAATCATTAGGCTGCTGATCAAGTGTTGACATTAATGCCAGTTGCAGGGATGGAACAGAGAACATTTTTGTGATAAATTTTTTTATGTTCTCATGTTTAGCATCAACAAGGGGGAAGAACAGAGCAACTGGCATAACCATATTTCCTTAATATGAGTTTCTCTTTCTTTGTGAAATTGCTACATTGTGGGCTTTGCAACAATCTGCTTTATTCAGGAAGAAAACCTCTACTGGGTTTAATATCTGTACTGAAGTCATTACACAAAATGAAATAGATATGCTTATGACACCACACTCATCTTCAAAGACTGTTTTGATTGCATGTCATCTTTTGAGATTTAATTAACAATGCAAGTGTTTATGAAAACCAAAAATATGTAGACATTCTTCATTTTGCGCAAGACAGAATTGTCAAAACTGCAGGTATATCAGACTACTTACTCAAAGTCTTAAGAGTAAATTGGATTTTTAAAATTATTATGATTGAGATTAGAAATGGTCTCATTCTTGTTTCTTAGATTGGCAATAGGATAATGATAATAAATCCCTTTTTAGTGTAGGATATCAAAGCAATTTTAGCAGTCCTTTATTCTAAAGTCTGAGGGGTTCTCTATGGCCTTCAGAATAATGTACTCTAGGTCCTTTAGCTTGTCATTCAATGCCCCCAGTCTATTCCTAACCTGCTAGCCAGTCTTCTCCTGTCTTTTCTCTGTCATAGCTCTTATACTGTTGTTCAGTTGGATGCTTGCTTGGAGAAACAGAGAGGAGAGGTATTTCAGGTCAGAGCCAGACCAAAGTCTCAAAGCCTAAAGCCAGAAATTCCATCTGAGTCTCCCACACTGGTGATAAGGGCGCAAGTATTTGGAACATCTTCTACTACTTCCCAGGAACATTAGCAGGAAGTTAGATTGGAACCAGAGTATCTGAGACTCTAAGATTTTTGCTTTGCAGGTGTGGCTTAATACTCTGTGCCACAGCATTGGCCCCAGGCTGGGTTTTTTTTTCTTCCCCTAATATCTCCTACAGGCTTTACCACAGAACTTTCATATGGTAGATTTTAGTATATAGTTTCTGAGTTAATAAGTATCTTTACTAAGTATAGCTATTTTTATTTTTGTGCATATCTAATAGGCAGTAGGTCTAGTTAGCACATTGGAGTACCTGGACTCAGTTCCAGGACAACTGGAGCATCCATGACAAAATACCATAAATTGGGTGACTTAAACCAGCAGAAATTCATTGCTTCCCAGTTTTGGAGCCTGCAAGTCCAAAATCAAGGTGTTGGCAGGGTTATGCTTCTTTCTTGTCTCTTGCGTATTATCCTTTCTTTGCCGTTTCCTAGCTTCTGATAATGGTTGGCAATCCTTAGCTTTTCTTGGATTACAGTGACATTAGTCCAATCTCTGTCTGCATGTTCCTGTCTGGGCCCAGATTTCTCCTTTGCCCAAGGACACCAATACTGTGTGAGGACTACTGCAGTGTGATCTTACCTTAACTAGCTATACATAATTACTGTGTTTCTAAACAAGAACCCTCCCACAGGTGTGAGTGTTAGGACTTTAGCATCCTTTTCTGAGGAACACAGTTCAACTTGTAATAGTGGGAGGCTAAGAGATCTAGCATATCCCTGTACATGTCTTCAGCTACTGGGTGGGCCAAGACCAAAGCCAAGATTGAGGAGCTCAATTCCGTTCTCCCACATGGATGGCAGGAGTCCAGTTATTTGAGCTGTCCTTACTGCCCATCCCCCACCTTCCCATTTCCCTACCTCTGGTCCTGCTGCAGTTGGCAGGAAGCTAAGGAGTCAAGAACTGAGTCCAGGTACTCCAATGTGCTAAATGTCCACTTCCCTAGGTTTTTTTTTTTAAACAGAAAGAAATGGAGTTTCTTTTTTTCTCTTTTTAAATTTTTTTTATTATTATTATCATTTTATGATACAGTTCCATAGACTCCTGGTATTTCCCTTATCCCAGCCCCAAGTTCCACTCTCCCCCCTGCCTAGTTCCTCTATATCATTACTAAAGTATAGTTCTTCATACACAGTCATATGTCCATCATTGCAGGCATGGAAAATGGCAGAAAGTCCAGCATCCTATTGCCAAGATATAGTAAACAGTTTCATTGTAAGTCCATCTTTGTCTGGAAGTAGAAAAGCATACTACATTGTATCCTCACATATAGGTATGTTAGTCTCCATTTCACAGCTACTGTACATCCCCTCAAATGAAAAGTCATAATACAAAATCAACAATAGAAAGGAAAATCGAAATTTACAATGCCATGAAGTTAAATAACATGCTACTAGATATGACGGTCTCCATTGCACAACTACTATACATCTCCTTAAATGGAAAGCCATGAAACAAAATCAACATCAGGAAGAAAAAAGAAATTAACAACATCATGAAGTTGAATAACATGCTACTAAATGACTAACGTGTAGCTGAAGAAATGAAAATCAAGACCCTTCTTGCAGAAAAGGATGCTACTCTATGATCTATGAGTCATTGAAGAATTTAATCAGAAGAAAGTGTTTTGAAGAGATGAAACTAACAGAAAACATCAAAACCCATGCAATATAGATTCTGCTGATTTTTGTTGTTGAAATGTGTCTCTTCTAGACAACAAATAGATGGGTTTTGTTTTTTAATCGCGTCTACTACTCTGACGTTTGATTGAGCTTAAGCCATTTACATTCAGAATTAATATGTATGGATGGTATTTTGGTCCTGTCATTTTAGGAATGAATTGTTTGTTGGTTTAGTCTTCTGTTGTCATTTTACTGGGATGTTCTTCACATTTGCCTTTGGTTTTGTTTGGGGCTATTCCTCTTCTCTGTCAAGAGAACATCTTGAAGTATCATTTGTAGGGCAGGTTTAAAAGAGGAAAATTCTTTTAACTTTTCTTTACTGTGGACAGTTTTTTTTCTTTTAGAATCTGGAATATGTCACTCCATTCTCTTCTTGCCTGTAGTTTCCTGTGAGAGATCTCCTGTGAGTTTAATTGACATTCCTTTATATGTCAATTGATTTTTTTCATGTGCACATTTAAGGATCTTTTCCTTATGTTCAATTGAAGAGAGCTTGATAATCATGTGTTGTGGTGAAGATCGCTTTAGATCAGGCCTGTTGGGAGTTCTGTGCCCCTCCTGGATGTTGTTTCCCAATTCTTTCTCTAGATTAGGGAAATTTTCCTTTATTATTTCATTAAATATATTTGTAAAACCAGTTTCTCTTTCTGCACCTTCTGGGACTCCTATAACTCTTAGATTTGGCCTCTTAATAGTGTCTTTCAATTCTTGAATACTTATTTTGGCCTGATCCAGCTCTGCTTTCAGCTTTTTGTTTGCTTCCCCCTGATGACAGGAAATACCTTCCAGTTCTGAAATTCTTTCTTCTGCTTGCTTCATTCTATTTTGGAGACTCTCCACTGTACTTGGAATTTGCTCTACTGTGTTTTTAATTTCTGATATATCAGCCTTGATTTGCTTTATTGCTGCTATTGCTTGTGTAACATATTCCTTAAATTCTTTGAACTCTTGTATGTGCTTCTCAGTGTTGATCAGAAGCTTTAAAATTTTTCTGAATTCTGTGTCCCCCATTTTCTCAATGTCTTCCTCAGTTAACTCTGAGGTCGGCATAGGGTTTTGCTCCTTTGCAGGGTTGTTTTCAGTAATATTCATTGTGCCTTTGTCTCTTCTTTTGCTCTTAGTCATTGTACTTCTGGTTAGCAGAGTCTTCTCCTTGGGGTAGGTTTCTAAGCTGTGTCACCCACAGGTCTACAATGTGATTTTACTTATTGCAGTTGGTACACAACTCTTTGCTTGCAGCCTCCAGCGTGTTCCAGGTTTGGATTCTTATGCTAGATCTCCACAAAGAACTCTGTAGCCCCAACTCCTGGCTCACCACTCTCCACCTCCTGTGCTATCGTGCTGAGGCTGCACAGTTGCCTGTACAACCTTTCTCCTACTTCCGGTTGGAGCAGGTCCCAGGATTAGGGAGACACCAGGTGTCCTATAGAGCTAGGTTGTTGGTGGCACTGATCTTGTCTGAACCTGTTGGACGTTAGGTCTGGGTGCCACACGTACCTATTTTGACCCGTACAATGCCACAGTCGCTATTGTTTTCCTGTGGGACCAGTGCAATCCATGGAACTCAGTGAGTTCTCGCCAGCTCAGCACATGTGCAGTTCACTATTGCCCTCTGCAGTCCTAAAGCTTTTGCCACAGTGTACAAAATGGCGCCTGACATTCCACTACTAGAGTTCTTGATCTGCTGGCCATCAGGTCTGAGGGCTATCCAGACCTGTCTTGGGTGGAACCTGTAGAATGCCACATTGATGTAGTTCACTGAGTCAGAAATGAGTTCACTCCCACCTCAGCGTATGCTCAGTCCTTACCCTTGCCTTTGCCTCCTTAGGCAAAACGGAATCCAATTCAGCTGTAGGGGGCTGATTGGGCTGTGAAATCTACCCTGTTCTCACACTGCTCATCTGGGATCGGCTGCTCTGTCTCTGCTCCTGGTCAAATCAAATGGACCAGCAGGATGGACAGTTCTTTGTCTGGGCTCACCTCCCAAGCTCCCAGTGGAAGTTTCTTCCCACCTGGTTGCTGGTGGAGTTCTGGCTGCTGGTGGAATTCAGATCGCTGTTAGCTGAATGCCGCTGGAGTATCAATCACTGCAACACCACACTGTTGTGTCTGCTACTTTTCTGTGTCTGTCAGTCTCCAGGTACCCCTCTGCTGTTGTTCTTTCCTATTTTCTGGGATTGTCCTCTCTGCTTCATCCTGAGTAAATGTTTCTCCATCCATTTAAACGTGTCCTTACCCTATTCCACCATGTTGATTCTCTGAAATGGAGTTTCTATTTAAGAGTGTAGTCTGTATTTCAGATTGCTTTCACTATGTGCTTTAATAATATTTATGCCAGGGTCTTTGGACATCTGATCTCAACACGTGATGACACCCCTTGGCAGTCCTGAGGAATGTTAAGCAGGACCCAGTGCAAACTGATCAGGGTTTGGAATAATTTTAACAGTATACTAATTCACTGAATGTTGACTTTTTGCCAGCTACTTGGTCAATTTAATCTCATCCTACATTTCAGAGTAGGAAATATTATCTTAATGCATACATTACGTATCAATAGATCCCAATGTATATGTAAGTGTAGATAATGTATGTATATATATTTAGTGTGTGTATTTATACACACATATTAGGATACTTGCAAAAGTTCATGGCAATTGGAATTAAAAATGAAAATCATTTTGGTGCAAAATTTATGAAATCCAAATGTAGCGTTTTTTTTATAATACACAATTCCATGAGAGTTTTTCAGAATTTTTAAAATTTTGTTTTATTATCCTTCCTTTTTTCCCCATAATACATTTTTTTGTGGATGTAGGGGTTCGTTCCTCTCCTACCTCCTCCAAAAATGTTTTGAAACGTCTCACATAAGCACAAAAATACACAGGCAACCCCATCCCACCCATCTATGTACAGGTCAATCAGAGCATGAACAGCCACTCTTCTTGTCATGTAATCTTAGTTTTTCTGCTTGTTAATGCCTTTTATTTTGCACCTATGCATGGTGTTTCCTTCAGGGGTGATGTTTTCTCAGTAGCCACGTGTGAATGCTGCAATGCTGATTTCCATCTGTGCTCTTTTGTGCAGGAGAAGGGTGAAAAGCTAGTGCTGGAAGAGACTGCCTTTGAGGAAATTGAAAGAGATTTCCAGATGGTTCTTGGTGAACTCTCAGGAGATAAAAGTCTGGACAAATTTAGGATTGAATATGAGAAACTTCATGCTGTCCTGAAAAAGTCCTATGACAATGAGAAGCGTTTGATGGCCAAGTGCAGAGAGCTCAATGCAGAGATTGTGGTTAATTCCGCGAAGGTCGCCACTGCCCTGAAGGTCTCACAGGATGATCAGACCACCATTGCGTACTTGAAGAAGGTCAGTGGTTGGGCTTGTGCCTGTGCGTAAACCTTCCCAGCTCCAGGCTGGTGGTAAAAATGTACATGATTTAAACATTCATTAGGCCTAGGGAATAATGTTCTTCTTCAAGGAAAATTATTAGCATGGGTGAATTTCACCAGGTAGAAAATAATGCAGGGCCTTGCTGGCTTGGTTTCTGGGGGAGTAACGGATTAGCACAAAGATTTAGAATTGCGTAAATGCAGTATTAGAAATCTCAATGCTTGTTTAATGCGAGAAGAGCAGTGGAATATCTCAAGATGATAGATTGTTGAAGATATTTTCACATTTCTATACTGCCTGTTTTTGGGAGGGAGACCACCTTGAGAATTTCAAATGTAATTTTCTTGACTCTTTGATTTGTATCCATTTAATTCTTCTTTGATCCACCCAGTTCCTCTTAATAGGAGATCAGGGGTTTAGTCTGGAGGTGGATACTGACGAAGTTTGGCTTTATTTTCTGCTGTAATTTTTCATCCTTAATTGTTTTACATTATTTTGAATGTAAATCGAAATATTCCTTGTTGATCTTAGCGTAATGGGATATTGAAACGTATTCATGTACAAAATCCTAGTTTTTAAGAAGTAATTTATAAAAATCTGAGACAATTCTCTTGATATTATGCAACTAGATGTCATCCAATTCAAATTAATTTCCATGATTATACAGGATAAGACTTACCTGATTTTTGTGTATTATGTTTCCTCTCTAATGTTACTTTGTTCATCTCTTTCCTGAAAAACTAATGTAAACAGGTTTTTACTTATTTTTATGATGGGAAAAATCAATTTTTATTTTATGTTTGTAATGAAAAGAGCAGTCATGAATTGATTATAATGTATTTGGTAAAGCTGATTTGGATTAAATTTAACAGAACCATTTGAATATTGTTTGAATATATCATTTGAATATATTTGCTTTGCCCAAAAAGGGTTGCTCTGTAAGAACATATCCCAGAAACTGACATTTTGTTTAGAGTCACTGAATTATGCGCTGTGGTTACTCAAGAGATCTTTCTCCAGTTTAATAACAAGCATGAATTTATTAATTTAAATTAAATATTCTCATTCACTCATTTCTTGACAACATGAAAGTAGACTAGTTTCACTTAAGGCTGGCAGATTCTTGTCTGTGTAAACGGCTCACATTCCACTTGACAAGATTTTGCGAGAAAGTTAAGTGACTAGATAAAATTCAAGGCTGTTTCCAACACCCTGCCCTTTGCTCCTCTCCTCCAAAGGCTGTAATTTGCTTTCAAGTTCCTGTGTTAATTTTCCATAGTGATTTTCATAGCTAAAGGAAACCAAGGCTGCCTGAATCCTTGTGTCCCTTCCTTGCTTTGGGTTTTGTTTTGCCCCTAGGCACGTTTGAGATTAGAAGCTCTAGATTTGGGTTTCTAAAAATTGAAATTCCTAATGCTTTTGTGTTTAGTTTTGTCACAGGAAGAGCAGCATCACTTTGGGCTGTTCTAAGAAACAAATTGCCATCCAGGATCTCACTTGGGCCTTTGTATATGTAAATCTACATTTTATATGTAAATCTACATATTTACATACACACATCTACATGTTTACATACATTGAGAGGCTCAATCCAATGTATCATTTTATCATTTGGATCTACAATCATTCATGTGATGAAGTTTTTTTTTTTTGTTTTTTTTTTTTCGTGAGGGGAGAGGATAGATATTTGGATTGGGAAAGCAGGCCAAATTTCATTTTTAATTTTGCAGCCTTGCCAACATCTATGTGGAAACAATCCCCTTAGCTAAAACAGCCCTGTAGTGTGTGTTGTAGTGGTTTCACCCACACAGCAAAACATGTGCCTTGCCCCTCCCCTTCTTTAACAGTGACTGGTTCTTGTTGGGCAATAAGTAAGTACAAATTTGTGTACAATGTGCAACATAGAACATGGAACAGTCTTTGTCTAAAAATGACAACTACACTTTGGTCAACAGTGTTACTCTATTTGCTAGTTTATCTTGTGCCTGGAACCCAGTTTGGTTTTCTCATTGATATCTCATGGCCCATCCAGGAAGTTGAAAAGGCCTGGAAGATGGTGGACTCAGCCTATGATAAGGAGCAGAAGGCGGAGGAGACAATTCTTGCCCTGAAAGAGGAAATAGTGAACATGACCAAGCTAGTTGAGCAAGGGTCTGGACTGACACTGGACCAGGATAGCAAGTAGGTCACAGCCTTCTTGATTTAGGTTGAGCTTACTCTTACAGAAATCTTCAGCTGACAGCCTGGAGCTTGCTGCTGTTTCCTTGAAGATCCTTAGTGATACAAGATAACTATTATGCAAAACCTACTTGATTTATTAAAACAACAACAACAACAACAACAACCACCAAAATCCAGTTCTTTTTTGTTGTCTTCCCAGAGATGTTTTTCTTTTGCAATTCTTATTTATTTTATTGACTTGAGAGAGAAATAAAGGAAGAGAGATTGATTTTTTTTTTTTAAAGATTTATTCATTTTATTACAGCCAGATATACACAGAGAGAGGAGAGACAGAGAGGAAGATCTTCCATCCGATGATTCACTCCCCAAGTGAGCCGCAACGGGCCGGTGCGCGCCGATCCGAAGCCGGGAACCAGGAACCTCTTCCGGGTCTCCCACACGGGTGCAGGGTCCCAATGCATTGGGCCGTCCTCGACTGCTTTCCCAGGCCACAAGCAGGGAGCTGGATGGGAAGTGGAGCTGCCGGGATTAGAACCGGCGCCCATATGGGATCCCGGGGCTTTCAAGGCGAGGACTTTAGCCGCTAGGCCACGCCGCCGGGCCCGAGAGATTGATTTTGATTGCTAATTCACTGCCCAAAAGCCCGCAGCAGCCAGGTTGGACCAGGCTGATGCCAAGATTCAGGAACTCAATCCAGGTTTGCAGCATGGACGGCAGGACTCCTTTGAGCCTGTTGTCTCCTAGGGTAAGCATTAGCAGGAGGCAGGAATTCAAATTTGGGCACTCTGACATGGGATGCAACTGTCTCAAAATTGTGATCTCCTTCTGGTCTCCCTGTCTGCTGGAATATCTTCCCATCTTTATTTCACCACTGCTCCCAGATTCATGCTTCTGAGATGCACATACCCTTATCCCCAGCATGATAGCCACCAGACCCAAAGGGTATAGTCCAGCTCCTGGGGAATGCTGTGCAGAGACCCTCATAGGTCTGTCAGAGCCAGCCCCTTCAGCCTCATGCTCGGCCACACCATGTTGCTTATGCCTCTCTTCCCTGGTACAATCTGCATCTCGTGGGGCACGTATTTTCTTTCATTCTGTTCATGGTAAACTCCTATTCATTCTTCAAGATCCATGCAAACATCATCTCTAACTCTCTCTCTCTCTCTCTCTCTCTCTCTCTCTCTCTCTCTCTGTGTCTCTTAAGATTTTATTTATTTTTATTGGAAAGTCAGATATACAGAGAGGAGGAGAGACAGAGAGGAAGAACTTCCCTCCAATGATTCACTCCCCAAGTGACCACAATGGTCAGAGCTGAGCCAATTTGAAGCCAGGAGCCAGGTGCTTCTTCTGGGTTTCCCAGGTGGGTGCAGGGTGCCAAGGCTTTGGGCTGTCCTCAATTGCTTTCCCAGGCCACAAGCAGGGAGCTGGATGGGAAGCGGGTCTGCTGGGATTAGAACTGGTGTCCACATGGGATCCTGGTGCATGGGATCCTGGTGCCGTTAAGCTACTGCACCAGACCTGCAAACACCATCTTAACCAATCACCATGAGCATCTCTATCCCAACCCCCTCTTCACTCCTAGATCCCAGTGGCTAGGCTGAACGAATCAGTGTATTTTCTGGCCTGGTATGAAAGCCTATCAGCTTAAGTCCCAGCCTTGCACATGCCGGGATCCCATATGAGCACTGGTTCATGTCCTGGCAGTCCCCATTTCCCATCCTGCTCTCTGCTTGTGGACTGGGGAAGCAGTTGAGGATGGCCCAAAGCCTTGGGACACTGTACCTGCATGGGGAAACCCTGGCTTTGGATCAGCTCAGCTCCAGCCATTGCAGCCACCTGGGGAGTGAATCAGTGGGCATAAGATCTTTTTCTCTCTATCTCTCCTCTTCTCTGTATGTCTGACTTTCCCCTCCCCCGCAAAAGATCAACGTCTTCTCTGTTTTCATAAGATCCAACATATATTTCCAGTGTGACACACAGCATGTCATATCACAACTATTTATTGATGTGTTTCTCTACTCACTGGGCTGTGAGCTTTCTGAATGAAGACATTATTTCCATGGTAGAACATGCAAAACATCACATTAGTTAATGAGTCAGGAGTGAATGTATATTTTCTTGAGCAGCTTCATTCAAACGTTAGGGCCCTCTGGGTTTCTTATGCCTTCCCTATCAATTGGCCCTGCATTGGTAATTATCTCTAAGCATAGGTATCAAGGAAGGAATAGAAAAAACAAACAAGAGATCCCGATGATGATGGCTCCTATCTTCTCGCCAAAGTCAGGCATATTCAGAACTGGTACTTCAGAGCAATACAAGGGAATGGATTCAAGCAGGAGGATTTTGTGCGTGTGTGTGCGCGAATTGGAACAAAACTATAGTGACTGTTTAGCCCGAATTTTATCTAAGATAGTATGTTCAGATGTCCTTCTTCCTAATAACCTGGGGATTTGAAGTTTCATTGCTGGAGAAAAAGAGTTCAGGGAAGATGTGAGGGTTCCTTATTGAACATCTGTATTATATCAAAGGTGCTGGTAAATAAATATTGTCAAATTTCCAGAAAGATCTGGAAAGACACAGAATGATCTTCTATCCACCTTTTTATTCCCCAAATGACCACAGTGGCCACACTGGGCTGGGTCAAAGTCAGGAGCCTGGAACTCCATTCTAGTCTTCCATGTGGGTGCCAGAGCCCCTAACACTTTGGCTAGCTTCCACTGCTTTCCCAGGTGCATTAGCAAGGAAGTGGATTGGAAGTGAAGCAGTTGGAACTTGAACCAGTGCTCATATGGGATGCCAGAGCTGCAAATGATGACATTAACCAGCTATACCACAACTCCGACCTCCTGTTTTGACTGGTCATTTGATGACTCTTAGCTATGAGTTCACAGGGTACATTCTTGACGGTGTCACCTCTGTGAGCTAACTCACTCCAGATTCCTTTTGCCACTGAGGTTGTAGTCAACCAGCACGTTCCCTCTGAAGGCACACATTCTGCAGAGTGTCATGCCAAATCAAGTGGAATAATTTTTTTGAAATGCAGAGAAACCTGCCTTATAAATCCAATAGATGAATATTATCATGCACTCTCTAAAAACTGGTATCATGAATAACTTTCAAGATTTTGTTCTTGCAAACATTTTATTTGGATTTCATCCCTTTGGGAAAAGCTAATCTCCTTGGGTGAATGGATAAAAAAGTGGCAGTGCATATTATTTGCTTACATTTGTGCTTTTTTTTAGACTTTATGGCAATGCTCATAGCCCAGCAATGGATACATTAAAAAAATAATGTATTGAATTGACATATCCATAGGGTTAATTACAAGAGTTGGCAATAGCAATGTAGTCTTAACATATTTGAATAATACAGAGATGTGGAAGTATGATTCTCCAACCTTCCCATTTCAGATTCCAGTTATCGAATTGGAATTATTTTTAACATTCTGAAAAATGCCCACTAAACTTACACACACATAATAACTGTATATTCTTAATAATAAAAGATTATATTGCACATATTATTGGCATTCCTCGTTTTTTAGTTAACATGTTACAAACAACTCCTGTGTTGGGACATAAAGATCTTTTTTTCTAGTGATTGAATAGTGTTCCTTGTTGACTTGGAAAATGAGCTTAGTCACAATCTATAGGGCCCATGGACAGATGGCCATTTTAGTCTGACTCCCATGTTCTTCCTTTATAGTATCCGAGATTTACTGAAGTTCAAAGAAGAAGTGACAAAGGAGCGAGACCAGCTCTTGTTAGAAGTAGTGAAGTTACGAGAGTCCTTAGCTCAGACCACTGGACAGCAACAGGAAATGGAACGATCGAAGGAAGAGGCAGAGCAAGCCATCAGTCAGGTCTGCTTGATCAAGGGCTATTATCTTCTGGAGGATTCCTTGTCCTTCCACAGTCCCCTTTTCATTTGGTTCTCTTGAATATGTCCCCTTGGTGCCCAAATGGAGCATCCCCTGCTCTGCTTATTTCTCAGTTTGGTTCACGTGAGAGCAGTTCTACATGGGTCACTTCCCCACATCTTCTGTCTCAGAAGTTCCTAAGATGGAGACTCCCTACTTAGAATTCTGCTCAAGCTGATGTCAAATAAGGTCTGAGCATGCAGAGGCTCCTTTGACCTGTCTGTTAGAAAAGCCATCTAATCAAATCCTTTTGGACACTATATGTAAAGCCAGACTCCAAGTGGATAGTACACACTGTGCAGTCTCCAGGAGTAAAACACAAGACATTTTTCAGCATAAGAGAAAAGGCTTTTTATCGAATTTGGACATCAAGGCACTTTGTTTAGTAATATCCAGGATGATGTGAAAACAGTTATATTTAGGGTAGCCAATCACATTTTTGGGGGGCTCTAATTGGTAGGGTATTGGATGGAATTTTTCCCTGTATAATGTCCTTAGATTTCTGGGCCTGCATATTTAGGTAGTTTTATAGCATCTATTCTGGATTGTTGGGTACCATCAGGGTAGGCATTTGGTGTCAAGGCCCTGAAAAATACTACAGAATATTCCTGGCAGAATTCAATACTGGGGCTCAAGGCTAATGGCTCTAGAGAAAGAATTGATACCGCAAAGTGATTGCACAGGCAGGCCTGAGAGAGGGGGAGCTTGAGTGACTGAGACCTGCCATAGCAAGGGGGAATCCTCATCTTCCCTCTCCTTTTTGTAACCATTAGTTTCAACAAGAAATCCAGCAACGTCAGAATGAAGCTTCGCGGGAGTCTCGGAAGAAGGAGAAACTGGAGAAGGAGCTCAAACAGATTCAGATGGATATGGACACGAGGCAGACAGAGATCAAAGCCCTTCAGCAGTATGTGCAGAAGAGCAAGGAGGAACTTCAGCGGCTGGAGCAGCAGCTGAAGGAACAGAAGGTGAGCTGGGATGGGCGGCACCATGGGTTCTTAGAAAACCAAGAAAACCCAAGGGGAGTGCCTGTGCTCACAGCCTGTTGGTGCGTTGTGCATGGATGGGAAATGGAGCAGCTAGGACTATAACTGGTGCTCATATGGGGTGCCAGGGATGCAAGCAAAGCACTGGCCTGCTAGCCATGGTGCCAGCTCCTTGTAATTTAACTTTAAATTTCGACTTTAAGAAACCATACCTGGTCTTTATATATTTTTAATATTGTACTATTTTAAACATTTCCCTATTGTAGTGATTCAAGGTAGCACAAATATTAATACTTCTATTGTCTTTTCTCATTTCTCAAATAAGCAATTCATGTAATTGTAAAATCTTTTCTCAAAATTATTTTCTCTCAGGGTATCAGCTTCCAAAGAATTATCAAGTCATTCAGCAATTTTCGGCTTTTAAAACATGGATATTAGAATGCATTGCTTTGTCAGTTGCTTTAATAATTTTATATAAATCCGAAAGTCAAATAGATAATAGTCAACATACTGTCACCAGGAGAAAAATGTGAGATGTCTGTAAGCATGAAATTTGAAAGGCTTTAGGATATCATAATAAAACTGTACTGCTTTGTTTAGCAATATCCAGGACTCCTGTAAAACACAATTGCATGTTTAGCATAGCTGATTTCATTTATTTAGTTCCTATTGATGAAAACTAAGATGAATTCTTTCCATGCTCAAATTAAATGCATGAAAGTTACATTTTGAAGCAGGTACTCAAACCATCCTCTCTGCTCATCTTCTATTTCCTAATCCCAATAGAAATGACCTCCCAAGTACAATCCTTTTTCTTTTTTCTTTCTTTTTTGTTAAACTGTGTTCACCACAGTCATGGTAGGGGAGAAGAAAATCCAGCTGAAATAAATCATTCCACTGTTATTGCATGGTTTCGACTTAGGTTAGATTAAAGGGGTTTGCTTTTGTGTTGGTGTTAGAGAATGGTTCTGTTCCCGAAAATGTTGTAGGCATGTTCATGCAGGATTTGCTTCTGAAGATGTAGCTTCGGAGCCCCATAGCTTATAAAACCAATTTTAGATCTCTAGCTCATTTGCAATGATTTTATAGCAATTGTTGCGTATGCGAAGCCTGCCAAATGGCAAACCGGCATTAAAATATTTATCCACCACCTGTGAACAAGACTTCCCAAGGTTCACAGAAAAAAAGAAAGAAAAAAAACTTACGCTATGTTATTCATTAGAATGTGTCATTCTCCTTAGCCATTTAACATTCATCATATTTGAGCGCGAGAGCTTTCAACAGGGAAGAATAATCTCTACTAAGACAAACAAGTGTGGTGGCTGTTATCTTCCCAGGAGGCTGGAGAGGCCTCCTGTGCATGTATGCAGATGCTGTAATCAGATTAAAAAGCATTAACTAGCCTGCTCCACACCTTTCAGATACTGAATGAGCGAGCTGCAAAGGAACTCGAGCAGTTTCAGATGAGAAATTCGAAGCTTCAGCAAGAGAACGAACAGCACACTCTGGTTTGTGAGCAGTTAACCCAGGAGAACCAGCAGAAGGCGTTGGAGCTCAAAGTAAACACCAAGCGACATGTCTGTCCCCTAGCACTCCTTTCCTCCTTCCCTGGGAACACAGGTTTGCCTTTGGAGTTGGGGCTTTTGGTTGGATAAACTTGCACTAGCTCTGGTGCTGAACAGTCACCTTGCTCCATCTGAGGCAGGTGGGAACCTACAATCATTGCTTTATGCCTGAAAGCAACAGTTAGGTATCTTTCATTCTTAGAAAACCACAGACCTGACCTGATGACTGATCATAGCTTGCTTTCAAAGCAAGCTCAGATATTCAAAGCAAGCTAATTCATTGATTATTTTGTAAGTAACCCTGTTGCCCAGAGCTGGAGACCATTCCTGTGCATAAGGAGCAGATAATTCAAATTGTGCTTCACTACAGACACGCGGAAGTTGGGGTGGCACGGCTGGGTTTTAAACTCAGGACTCTACATCTGATTTTCCCCCTTTCTAAGCATATTTCAAGAAAGGGCTCTATTCTTTTCTCCACCCTCGGATTAACTGAATAGTTTTACATTTATCCGTTTAATTCTGAAAAGCTCTATATCCCTTAGTTTGGTTATGTTAGAATATTGGGCATAAAAGAAGCAGCCTTTTGAGCATGCACGAATTTAAGCAGTGACTCATAACATTTTTTTGTATTCCAGTCTCCTGAGAGACGAATGAACGCACATGTTCACGTGGATGCACACACTCATTTGTACATCCTGAATCTTCTTTTGTGTGCTTCCTGGGTATAGGAGAGTTTTTCAGGATGTTTTTAAAGTCCCACCTGGGGGCCTAAATTATTAGCCATTGTATTCAAGTATTTTAGAAGTGAAAAGGACCTTGAAGTCAGCCAAGTTGAACTCTAGGGCTTGAGCCTGAGGAATCCAGGATGAGTTGATTCAAAATGTGTGTGTGTGTGTGTGTGTGTGAGAAGGAGAGACAGGGAAAGAGAGAGAGAGAGAGAGAGAGAGAGAAAGATAGAAAGAGAGAGATAGAATGAAAGAGAGAGAGAAAGAGAGAGAGAGAGAATGCAGCAAGCTGAAGCAGAGGTGAAATGGTTCCTTAAGTCAGAAAAATATATTGGCCCCTAACACAAAATTTAAATACTTGGGCCATGAATTCTCTCGTTCGCTAACAAGAGCAGGGCATGCTGAAGATGACTGTGTCTGTTGTTAGACCCTAAACCCAGTGGGATTTGGCTTCTGGCAGCAACCTGAAGGTAACAGGCATAACTAATTTCTGTCTCTTCCTCACTGTCAAGAGTTGAGACGATTGTCACCCTTTGTTTGCCTGAAAATCTCCAGTTGCTTTTCCAGTCATTTCTAATATTAAAGTTTTTTAAAATGTGAATTTAATTAATTTTAAAAGCCATTAAGTTGGAAGTCCAAAACTCTGATGAATACCTGGTACTATCATTTTCTAGAATAACTTTTTTCAGTTGCTTTTGCTATTATGTAGACTTGCTATTTCCTATTACCCTGGTGTCATTTTTTTTTTTAAAGATTTGTTTATTTTTATTGGGAAGGCAGATTTACAGAGAGAAGGAGAGACACAGAGAAAGATCTTCCTGCTGGTTCACTTCCCATGTGGCCTCAATGGCCAGAGCTGAGCCTATCTGAAACCAGGAGCCAGGAGCTTCCTCTGGGCTTCCCATATGGGTACAGGGTCTCAAGGCTTTGGGCCATCCTCCACTGCTTTCCGGGCCATAAGCAGACCATAAGCAGTAAACTGGATGGAAGGCAGAGCAGCCAGGACATGAACTGGAGTACATATGAGATCTTGGCACTTGGATGTGGAGGATTAGTCAGTAGAGCCATTGCATGGCCCCTGCTTTGTCTTCTTGTCTCTGTATGCATCCACTAATACACATTGAGCAAAAAAGATCTCATTCTGTAGTGGAGGTAGTTGAGGGGCTCATTTCTCCAAAAGAATATTTGAGTATTTTATAGAGTGTTAATAACTTTCTCCAAGAGATAAATTTCTAAGCCTATACAAATTGCTCATTGAATAAAGTATTTGCACAAAATTCATTTTGTGGTATATATAACCCGTAATTTTATTTTACTTGATACCACAATTAGATGGTGCCTTAATACATCAAATTTTATTATCTTTTCTTTATCTTTAGCTTCTGTAGACATGTATTTTATTCAGAAAATGGTTTCTCAATTTCTCTCAAAACCAAACTCTGTGTGTTGTGATTTAATCCCATAGTACAACCTTACAACAGACTTAGAAGAGTTCCTTTCTATTGCTTCTGAGTTTACCACCATTCAGGCACTGGTTCTTTCATTACTCAGTTTCCTGGTTAATTTTCCCCCTTGCTAATTACAGGCCAAAGAGGAAGAAGTCCATCTCATGCGCCTTGACATTGCGAAGCTCAACAAAATCAGAGAACAAATCCATAAAAAATTGCACCAGATTGAAGATCAGAAGGCAGAAGTGGAACAGAACAAAGAAACCCTAAAAAATCAGATCCTGGGATTAGAGCGAGGTGAATCATTTTGTGCATTGTTTCATTAATTTACAAACCTTCCATTGGTGATGGCAGTTGGAACCCAGGACTTCATGTGTACAAACACAAAGCATCCCAGATAAAATCAATTTTAAAAAGCATCAATAAATAAACAACAAACAGCCAGTATGGAGGGGGCATCATTTTGTAAATCTTAAATTCTTTCATCAAAAAAGAATCCTTCAGTGGGTTTTGTTGGTACAATGCAGAGCCAGCCTAAAGCTTGGCTCTGCATTTATCATGGAGTAGATAGCACAGATAGTCTTCAATTTGGATTTGCAGAATACGAGGATTACACCAGAATGAATTGTCCTTCCTTAGCGTCATCTGGGACAACATTGCATCAATGAATCAGCGACACAGGAAGAAATAGTTTCTAACATATTTTCTCTGTCGGTGCTTGACCACGTGATGAATCCTTATTTTACCCAACTGAATCTGATCTGGCAAGGTCAATGTAAGTGCCAGGAGAGGGACAGAAAAATCAGCGAGGATGTCAACTGTGGAGTCCGTTCTGCGTGGATTTAGGTCCCACTTCCAGCACATGTACTGGCTGTGGGCTGAAATGGATGCATGCACAAGAGCATCCAGCAGTGGAGGGTAGTTACTGGATAGCACCTGTCATCATCCAGAAATACTGTCTTCTGAATAAGAGTGTAATGCCATTAAGATATACTAGTCAAATTCAGCATGGCGGAAACATCTCTAGATGGAGATGGAGAGTTTGGATATGAATTTTGGCTTCAGTGTAATATGTAAGTCAGGGATACCTCAGTCTCTCTGACTTCATGAAGGCTGCAGTGTTGAAAATCCTTGAATGAAACACAATCTGCTAGAATTTACCTCACTGAAAGCCAGGCACATCTAAATGTCCTCAGATATAAATAGTATTTGTAATAAGGGGAATTCTGTATACTAATTTAATGTATTTATTTGAAAAGCTTATGTATTAGAGCCAGAGAGAGAAAGAGCACATCTCCCACATGGGTTACTGGGACCCAACTGCCTTATGGCATCATCAGTTATCTCCCAGAGCACACACCAGCAGGAAGCTGGAATGGAGAGAGGAGCCAGGACTCCAACCCAAACACTCCTATATAGAACGTGGGCTTCTCAGCTGGCCTCTTAATGGCCAAGCCATATGTCCAGCTCAGGAATGAATCTCTTACTGGACGTAGTTGCAACCTGACAGTGTCTCTGTTCATCTAATTCAATATACTGAATGCAGCTGTGCTCATCACTTGGTAGATGCAGAACTCTGCCCTCAGAATATGAAGCCAAGTTTACCAGGTGATGTTTTCCATGACATGTGAAAAAAAATCGAGCCATTAGAGCATACCTTTTGTAACTGTTGAATGACTATGGAAACACTCCCCTATTTAAAGGTTCTGTATTTCCGCTTACACTATTGTGAAGTTTGGGACAATTTTTTTTCCTTTCAGTATTGATTCCAATTATCCATCCTTAAGACACATTTATAAAAGCCATGGAGTTCTCTCTGTGGTTACTTTACCAATAGTGTTAACATTGCTGATCCTTCTCCAGACCTGATTCTTTTTGATGTACTCAGTTGGCATTGGTTAGGAACATAATGACGAGGAACAGGATTCTTAAATATCTTATGATTTTCTGCTATAAAACCAAACAAATGAACTGAAAAGAAAAAACAATCAGGATCAGTAAAAAAAGCTCAATAGATGGCAGGTTATATAAGAAATATGTAGATATTAATAACTTGTTTTGTACCAAAAGTCAGTTAGAATATATGAAGGAACATCACTTTTCATAAGAGCAACTAAAGTAATAAAATATCTATGAGTGATGTTACCAAGATACCTGCAAGATCTATATATAACAAAAGCTACATAATTCTATTGAGGGGTATAAAAAAAGACTGGAAAAATAGAGAAAAGTTCCTGGATATGAAAACTCAGTATGATAAAGGTATAAAACTGTCCAAAGGAATCTATGCATTTAATATTTCCTTAAAAAATTCAGTGAGTTATGTTGTCTAAGATTAGGAAACTGGTTCTAAAATTCCTCAGAAGCATAAACACATGACAATAACGATAAAATTCTTGAAAAGCAGAGTGATGATGGAACATTTGCCTTGCCGGTTGTTTCAATGTATGATAAGGACTTTATAAGCAAATAGGTAGTAGTGATATCCAAAGAAATCAAAGATAAAGATTGGAAAAAGCAACAAGTGTCCCAGATTATCATCTAAGACAAGGTGTTGACTCATGCCAGTGTGCATTATGGATTATTAAGAAAATAGTAGGATGATAATATGCTACTTCTTTTGGGAAAAAAAGTTGACACCAAATGTTGAATGAAACTATACAGCCAGGATTAAAAGATACAATGAAATAAAAGCTAAAATTTTCTGTATGGTAGAAGATTCTGTCAAAACAAATGATCAGGATAGTGTCAAAGAACTATTGTTTTTATAATATCTAAGATACTACCAAAATACACAGAGGGCAAATGTGGGCAGTTTGGAAAAACAGAAATACATGTACATGACCATTAAACATGAAAAAGTAGTCAACTTTACCACTAATCAAAGAGGCAGAAATTAAACAATAGCACACTGGTTTTTAAAATCTATCAGACTGGGCCAGGTATGATAGCTTAGTGGCTAAAGTCCTTGCCTTGCATGCACCAGGATCCCATATGGGCACTGGTTCATATCATAGCTATTCTATTTCCCTTCCAGCTCCCTGCCTGTGGCCTGGGATAGCAGTCAAGGATGGCCCAAAACCTTGGGACCCTGCACCTGTGTGGAGACCTGGAGGAAACTCCTGGCTTCAGATTGGCTCAGCTTTGGCCATTGTGGCCACTTGGGGAGTGAACCAGTGGATGGAAGATCTTTCTCTGTGTCTCCTTCTCTCTGTATATCTGCCTTTCCAATAAAAATAAATACATCTTTAAAAAAAAAACCTGAAAAATAAATCTATCAGACTATCTGAGATTGAAGTGAATGATAATACCCTTGGGTGGTTTGGGTGGTGATTTAAACTGCTGCGACTTAGAGAGAAACATGGCACTAGGGAGGAAAATATCTTTTTAAAAAAAACTGACCATTGTTCTGAGACTTCCTCTTCCCAGAAGCACAAATACACTTGAACTTTCATGGAATTATTGCCTATAAATTAACATATTGGAAGCAAGTGAAATGTTAAAATGCAATATTGGGCTAAAAAAGTGCGTTTTCACACATTGAAAAACCATGGAGTTATTAAAATTCTGATATGGATACACATTTATAGCATATAAAGGTATTTCTTTTGCATGAATATCTATAATATATAAAGGCATTGATTTTGTGTTTTTTATTTTTTTCTTTTCTTTAAATAATCTTTACATAGTTGGCACTTTTCTTTAAATGATCTTTACATAGTTGGCACTAACGGTCAAGGGTTACAGGAAAGTGGGTATGACCATTGTTTCCACATTCTTTTTGTGTGTGTGTATCTGGGGTAAGGAGGGAGATAAAGGGAGAAGCCCTAGCTGACCTCCCACCCCATCTTAGGGTCCTAGATGTGGGGCATGCTCCGAGGGCACTGCTCAAGTGGTTTCCATAGTTCAACAATTCTGAATTGCTGCCAAACTGATTTTGTGTTTTTTAATTACAAAAATAAGCTACAAAACTAATGTCATTCCCTTTTGGAGCATGTATATGTGTAAGCATACACACACGTATATATAAATATGCACATACAGTTGTTTACATGAATATATACACATTTATTTACATAGGAAAAGACCGAAAAGAGATCTCAAAATTCTAATATAAGTGGATTCTGATAAGAGATCTCAAAATTCTAATTTAAGTGTTTGATTTAAAACTTTCTCTTTTGCTTAAGTATTTCTAGCTTCATTCTCTGTTTTCTGCTTATCATCAAAAAAGATTAAGCAAGAGCAAGGATTTTTGAGAGTTAGAAGAATCAAATTTTTGATATTAGTTTTATCTACTGGCTGTGGACTTCTGACACACAACTTAATCTCTTTAAGATTCAGTTTTCATATAGCAGCCGGTCCTGTATACAAACTAAAATTGAAATGTCAATGAGCAAATCATAGGTTGTGGTTAAGAACTTGTTTTTTGTTTTTTTTTTAACATACTGGTTACGCAAAACCATGTCAATTCCATAATGTTACAAATTGCTGTTAATGTTATATTGGGACTCTTAATTGACTGGGATGATATTCTACCAGCTCTAACTTTGGACCAGAAATGGTCTCCCCAAGAAACTGTTCAACCCATCTGGACAATAAGTAGCTGGACTCTATGTTTGGTATGTGTTTGCAAGGAAAGAATCTTGATTGAATTTGAACTGTAATACTGCACCAAGGTGGAGGAATCCACCAGGGGGGAGGGGCGTGGGGAGGGGTGGGGAGATTCCCAGAGCCTATGAAACTGTCACATAATGCATAATAATTAATAAAAAAAGATTCAGTTTTCATCTATTTACTGGTCAGAAAGACCAACGATGAGTGGAGACCCCACTACTCATTTCACGCTTAGTAGTTTCTTACCTGCAGACAAACATGTCAGTCCATGGCTGTGCCATTTGATTATGGCTTTTCAGATTCTCTCTTAGGCTGACTCTGTATTTATTCTTGTTTTTTCTTTCTGGGGATGTAGAGTTGGAGACTTCAAAGAAACAAGCAGAACTCGATAAGAAAGCACTGGATGAGCTTCTGAGAGAAAGGGACATATTAAACAAGGTGAGTTGGTTGCAATAACCCTGGGGAATGCATGCTTTTCTTTACTACCGCTGTATCTGCCTGTAAGTAGTTGTATACAGAAGGAAAACTCTGAGGCAAACAAAAGTGGATTAGAATAAGTGTCCATATTCACTCCCTCTATGGATGTCTACAGACTATCATTCACCGATCCTGAATTGAAGCTGTTTTCATCTGTGAACACAAAAGGGCTTTGGAGCATTAGCACATAAACCAGTAGGGATTCTAGAGTGTATGTCAGAGCTGTTCCTATTGCTGTGTTGCTTGTCATCTTAGGTAAAACTGATCAAAATTTCTCAGTTTAATTTCTATGATCTATAATTTTTTTGTAATCTACAATTTATATACCAGTGCTAATTCAATTTTAAGATGTTAGGTATACCAAATGGTAGGTTGGTGATGCAAGCATCTTTCCCAGGTTGTTTGGTTTTTGTTTCTGTGTTTTGTTTTCATTTCTTCTTTGAGCTCTGTGTGGCCTAAAGGTGAGAGAAAAGGCTGGGGGAGCTCTAAAATCCTGGAGACTGTCACAGCCAGGACTCCTTTTCCTGCCATCCTTCCAGAAGAACATCTCTACAGAAAGTTAATCTTAAGCAATTAGCTCCTTTCCAGGATTTAGGATAAACTTGCCTGCTTGAGGACTCCTCCAGGCAGGAAGAAGCTATCCCACCAGTAGTGTGGGAGGGAAACCTTTCCTTCCATACTAGACACCCAAGTGGCTTTTGGGCGTGACAGTTTCATCTTACAGTTATTTGTTCTGCCTTTCCTTTTTTCTTTGGACATTCCAGAACTGAACAAATTTTAATAAAATAGAGCATGTTTCAGCTTAATGTAAACTGTTTAGGGAATCTCATGAATTGGTTGGAGATTGTATCTTCACGTGTTAAGCACTCCTGAGGAAGATCCTTGGACTTCTTCCCCCAACCCCAATCCTGCAAACTGTTCCTTTATTCTACACATTTGTGCAAATAAACAGTAACAATTAATTATGTTCTTAAATTTATTTTTAATACACATGGCATTTAACCCATTTATTTGATAGATGATGCTAAACAGGTTTTTCTGAATAGAACGTATAGTGCAGCAGTAATTTCATATTAGTTTTCTCTTAAAGATTTATTTAAAAGTCAGAGTTACAGAAAGAGAGGGTGTGAGTGAAGGAGAGATGGAGGGAGGGATGGAGGAAGAGAGGGAGAAGTGAGAGAGAGAGAGAGAGAGAGAGAGAGAGAGAGAGAGAGAAAGAGAGAGAAAGCTCTTCTGTCTGTTTATTCTCCAGATGTTGTAATGGCCAGGACAGGGCCAGATCAAAGCCCAGATTTTCATCTGGATATCCCACGTGGGTAATAGGGTCCCAAATACCTGTAACATCCATTGCTGCTTTTCCCAGGCCACTAGCAAGGACCTGAATTGAAAGTGGAGCAGCCAGAACATGAACTGGCACCCATAGGGGATGCCAGTGTTAGAGCTGGCAGCTTTACCTGTTGGCCCCTAGTTTTACATTTATTTCTTTGACTAATGAACATCAGTTTCTCACTGAGGGTGAAACATGCTTTCATTTTTCTTTTTTTCCTGGCCTTGAATTTCTTAGTGCCTGGCACAGCCCCAGACTGTGCATGTGTGCTATCCATCTTTATTGGTAATATATTCTTCCCTACTAATGGGAAATCCCACCTTCCTTGAAAGAATGAATGACATGGTTTTATTAGGTAGAGCATGCACGTACTTTTTGTTCTTTCAATGCCATGTTGCAGTGGTTTTGTCTTTTTTTTAAGAGGCAAAGAGAGGGAGAGAAGAAGCAAAAGAGAGGGATAGATTGCATGTGTTGGTTCCCTCCCCAAATGCCCACAATGTAAAGGATACTGAGCAGGAAGCCGATCAGTTGAGTGCCTCTCAGGATGTACCTTTGTAGGAAGCCGTAGTCAGGAGCCGGAATCAGGTACTCTGCTGTGTAGAGCAGGTGCCTTGATTGCTAGGCTAAACAGCCACTCTGGCTTCGTCTTTTTAATGGAACACAGGTTTAACTCAATAAACTGAAAATAGAGTTAATCTTTTTTTCTACATGATGATCAATGTTTAAGGAGCATTTCCCCTGTTTATAGTTTGGTGGGTTGTAGACCTCACCGTAGGCCTGTATTGGTCAGAGCTCCAAGGAAGAACCACACTTGCCCATGGAACCCAAAGATACAGCTATATTTCTGGAATGGATAGGTTCAGGAACCTGGCCTGGCTTAGTGGGAGTGAAAGCCTGTTTTTTTGCTTTCTCTTTCAGTGAAGATGGTTTCTTTTTTCAGCCCAAATGGCAAAAAGAAAAGATAAATGGGCATCACTGAGCTGCAAGAATCCAAAGACCCGATTCTGGAAGCTGCTGGGAAGGGTCATGTGTTGGCTTGGTGATGGCCGGAGCTGTGGCCTCCTGCGTGAGCACACCTGCCGGATGCTGCTGCTGCTAACTGTGTGTGGAGGAACGTGAACCATTAACACAAGGCATTAGCATTGCAGCATCAGATACTGCCAGGGCAGCTCTAAAAAATAATCTAAGTGCCTGCATTTGGATGTCCACCTGGGCGCCTTGATTTTCACTTCAGGACCTTGTTCCTGCCAGAGTAAGCATTTTTTTAAAAGATTTATTTTTTATTGAAAAGTCAGATATACAGAGAGGAGGAGAGACACAGAGAAAAATCTTCCATCCTCTGGTTCACTCCCCAAGTGGCTGCAATGGCTGGAGCTCAGCTGATTTGAAGCCAGGAGCCCAGAGCTTCTTCCGGGTGTTCATGTGGGTACAGGATCTCAAGGCTTTGGGCCATCCTTGACTGCTTTCCTATACCACAAGCAGGGAGTTGGATAGGAAGCAGGGGTACTGGGATACGAACTGGTGCCCATATGGGATCCTGGTGCTTGTGGAACAAGGACTTTAGCCCCTAGGCCACCGTGCCAGGTCCCAGAGATAATTCTAAGTTGAGGTATAGTGACATGCACAAACAAGAACAGGATTTATCTACAGTAAGAAAGAAAGCAGGCATTCAAGCATGAATGTGTGTTTTCCCATACAGAAAAATATCCATCAAGAAAGAGCCAGGGGGGTGGGAGAGGAGAAGCCTAAACTGCATCTACAAGTGTGAGTGGGAGCAAAAAGAAGCTGCCCCGTTTGTAAAGTCTCTTTTATGAAGTTGAGGGTAGTGCCTTAGCATCTAGGAAGCCTTCTGGAAATTTCAGGGTACCTCTGTGTGGAGTTTAATAATCATCTTATCATAATGGAATCTCTCCTATTGGTCCTGTCGAAAACATAGGTGCTTGTTGAGAAGGTGGGCATGTTAGGTTGACAGGCAAAGATAACTTTATATGGCAGGGTTGCAACAATTACAGCTCATTTCGACCTAATTGCCTGCCTGCCTGCCTATTCATACCATATCAGGTTCCACCCCACACCCACTGAGTCAGAAACACTGGAGACGGAACCTGGACATCCAATTTAAAAATAAATAAAAACTTATAACTGGGTTAATAATTTTTATTGTGGCAAAATGCACATAAGAAAAGTTACCATGTGTTTCATTTAGAATGGACGCAGTGTGGTCCACCCATCACTGCTGTCTAGGTCCAGGTCATTCTCATTATTGGCAAAAGAAACCTTGTGCCTGTGGAGCAGTCACTCCCCATTCCTCCCCCTTTCCATCCCCTAGCTACTGTCAGTCTGCTTTCCTTTACCCTGGGTTCGACTATTCTGGATATTTATACAGACGTGATCATGTATTACGTGACCTTTTGTGGGCGGCATCACTCAGAATCATGTTTCCCTACTTCAAATACATTGAGGACTGCATTAGTACTTCTTTCCTTTTTATGGTTCAGAAATACCTCCTTTCTGGATAGACCTCATCAGCTGGTGGGCACGTAGGTTGCTTGCATCTTTTGGTTCTTGTGAATAGAGTTACTATGCATATCTGTGTGCTCATTTTTGCTGTCATTACTTTCGGGTATATATGCCCAGAAGTAAAATTGTTTCAGGTCCCATGTTAGGTGCAGGTTAAAATGATGGACTTGTGGCTCCACCAGACCTAGATTCAAATCCGGACTCTGCCTCTTCTCTGTTGTTAGAACTTTTAAGCAAATAGATAACCCTTCAAACTCAGTTTCCCATTTTTAAAATGTGAGCAATATTATGCTCATTTCTTAGGGATGTTGATAGCTTACACATCCATTTAATGTGTCTTGTGAAAAATAAGCTTAACAGCTCTTATTCTGTGGAGAATATGATGATCTTTATTCATTGAAAAGCAAGACATGTCATTACATGAAGAAGAGCGCAAGCTTAACCTCAAATCCTCAAACTCCGAGTAAGGTGGCCGCTTTGTTGTTCTTGTCTGTAGAATATGCTGAAGGCAGTCAGTGCCACCCAGAAGCAGATAGACCTGGTGAAGCTCCACGAACAAGCCAAGAGGAATCTGGAGGAGGAAATCCAGAACTACAAGAACGAAGCTCAGAAGCAGAGAAAGATCATCTTTCAGCTGGAAAAGGAGCGGGATCGGTACATCAATGAAGCAAGTGACCTCACACAAAAGGTAAGCCGCTCCGTGAGGTGTGTGGAGCCCAGGCATGTCCTTGCCTGTGCTTTTCTGATTGCTAAGACGATCCATTCTGATTTGTGATTTGTGTGTAGATTTAAGAGGCATGATGTGGGTGACACGGGCAGAATGAAAGCTGTCCCAGACTGCTGCTGAGCTAAGTGGTGAAGTGGACATGGCTTGCACTGGGTGGTGTTCCACTTCCCCCCTTTGAACTTTTGACTTCTTCCTCTTTTCCATTGCCCTCCTATGTGGCATCCCTAGGCTGGCATCGCAAGCACTGCTGCATCGTCACCTGTCAACCTCTCACCTCATTTCCCACCTGTTGTTGAAATGCTTGCCTCCCCAGAGCAAGGATTCTAATTAGTCATTAGGGGAAAGGCATCCAATGGAATGATCTCAAGTTCAGGGATGATCCCTGCCATCAATATTTAAAACATGCCACTATTTAAAGAATATTTTGCTTTAACTCCACTGTGAACCTAAACCTTAGTCCCCTAGCAACAGAGATCTAGTTTTGGCTCTCAATGGCTTTCAGATTTGCCATTCCTGGACTCTTGACTAAACAAAAGAGCGGTCTAAGCTTCTGCTAATGCAGAAAGGAGCACAGGCCTATCTCTCCATTCCACTGGCTAAAACAACTCACACAGCCACATCTGAAGCCTAGGGCAAATGTCCCGACAGAGGACAGCTGAGTTGTTAATATACAACATTATTTATTGGAGCCTTCTCCTCCTCATTGATAGGCAGTTCTCTCCATCACAGGCTGCCATTACGCTTTCCTCAGAACCAATGCTCAAACATCCCACTTGGCCTTATTAGCGCTTTGCTTTACAGACACCTGTCGCCTCTCATTTCCCTAGGACGGTGCTTCTGAATATTTTCCACATCGCAGCACCTGTAGAAACAACATGTCTATCACATGTGGGAATCAGACTGAGGCTCTTCTAACCAAAGGTTGCCTATAATCCAGATGACCTGTGGTCATCCTGTGGGTCTGTAATTTTTGGAACATACCATAACCATGCACAGAGCCATTGGGATAGTCTGAGTCTTAGGTCAGGGTCCAAGATTTTGTTTGTCCCCTCCAGAAACTCCTTCCTTTCATCTTTGTATGGCAAACTCCTGTTTAGTTCAGATGCTCACGCCAAGCCTCCCTCGATTCCCTAAGTCACAGCCGATTTTATGGATTTGTTGCCTTTTCTGGAATGATACCAACACTGAGTTGTGTATTTGATTTTACTACATCCTGAGCAGTTGAGGGTTATGAAAACTTCATCTCTTTCATTTGTTTTTGTCAAAAAATGTATTTATTTGGGAAACAGAGAGAGAGAGGGTGAGCTCCCATCTGCTGTTTTATTCTCCAAATGTCTAGGAGGTGGTAATTCAATCCAGGTCTCCCTAACGATTTGAGGCATCACCTGCTGCCTCCTACAGTCTGCTTTAGCAGGGTGCTAGAATTGAGAGTAGATCCAGGATTCAAATCCAGGTAATCCATTATACGATGTGAGTGTCCCAAGTAGTGGCTTAACTGCTGTACCAAACACATCCATGCCCTTCTTTGTTTCCAACATCTTGGCATGTAGTAGGCACTAAAAGATGTTTGTTAAATAAGTGGACAGATGATGAGTGGTAAAAGTAATGCTGTCACTGATTTTGTTTCTTAAAATTTATGTTACTTCACTATTTTAAATGTGAGAAAAGTTACTTAAGTGATTTGCAAATACACTAGAGTTCCATGAAATATGAGGCTGCATCTATTGATGCTAACACAACACTGCATCTTTTTCTTGGATTCCTGGTAAAGGCCTGGTACTTAATTTCATTGTCTTTCAGTTTCTGGTGTTTCACTGCCTTGCCTGAATAATTTAAGCACAGGTTTTAAAATATTGCTTATCAACTACCATTTTTCTGTCAACTGCTTTTGACGGTGTGTATCAGTTGCAGCAGCAGCTTGTGTCATTGCTGGACTTCTCGTTGAGGACATCTGTGTCCTTTTGCTCCCTCCCTGGAGTCCTGCTTATCTTTACCTGGCAGCACCCAACCCCATGCTGTTCCCACAAACTAGAAGGCTCTCTTTTCTGCATCGCATTGATAGGCCTGGTAGGAAGTGTTGGGGAAGATGACATGAAAGTAACATTTTCACTTCTTCTGGAGTGACTACATCATTCCAAGTTTTTGCTTTTGACCCAGAAATCTCTTATACAACTTTGAATCTAGGTCCTGTGTGGTGGCTCAATTGGTTAATTTTCCAACTGTAAGTGCTGGCATCCCATATGGATGCCACTTCATGTCTTGGCTGCTCCACTTCCACCCCAGGTCCCTGCTTGTGGCCTGGAAAAGCAGTGGAGGACAGCCTAAAGCCTTAATCCTATACCCACATGGGAGACCAGGAAGAAGCTCCTGGTTCTTGGCTTCAGATTGGCTCAGCTCTGGCCATTGAGGTCATTTAGGAACTGAATAAGCAGATGGAAGATCTTTCTCTGTCTTTTCTCTCTGTTAAACTGCCTTTCCAGTAATAATAAATAAATATTTTAAAAAGCTTGAATTTAAGGAAAGATAAGAGTTGTGAATATTTGATAAAATAACCATCAGGTCTTAATTTATAATGAAAAATAAGAATCAGCCCATGGGATTGCTGGGATCCTTAAGGCTATCATTGGGGCAAAACTTGATCTTTGTTGCTATGAAGGCTGAAATTTAGGAGTTGTTTGTTACAGTGTAAATTGATGGATTAAGAAGCTAATGTTAAAAAAAGGTTTGATACACTGTTCCATTTATTTGATACGGCATATGTAAATGTTAAAGTCATTTGTAAACCTTTTAAAGAAAGATTTATTTATTTTTATTTGAAAAGCACAGTTACAGAGAGAGGAAAGACAGACAGACACAGAAAGAGAGAGAGAGAGAAACAGAATTTTCCATCCATTGGTTCACTCCCCAGATGGCCATAGCAGTCAGAGTTGGGCTGGTCTGATGCCAGGAACTAGGAGTTTCTTCTGGAACTCTCACATGGGTTCAGACCATCCTCCACGGCTTTTCCAGGCCATAAGCAGGGAGCAGGATTGGAGGTGGAGCTGGAATTTGAACCAGTGCCCATATAGGATGCCGACACCATAGGCGGAGGCTTAGACTGTTACTTCACCATAAACTAGTTTTAAAAAACACGGAGCATGTTTATAACCTGGATCTGAGACTGCCAGAGGAAAATTACTTGACCTCAGTTTTGTCTGTGTGCATATAAAAGGGATTGGAAGTATATGTCAGGGGGGTAATTGTGGGGACTCAAGGTTAATATTTGTAAAGTCTTCAGAACAATCATTGACACATAATAAATGTTATATGAATGATAAATAAATAAATGCATCTGTGAGTAAATAGTTCAACAATTTCCTTTAAAGTGGCATTTGAACATAGCCACTCTCAGCTTCTTGTTAAACTTCAAGAAGTTGCAGACATAGATCACAGAAGATGGTTAAGAAATTGCAATTGTTTTTAACATACTGGTTACTCAATACTATAACTATCAGTTACACAACGAAGTTAATTGTTGCTGAGGGTATGTTGGAGCCTTTAATTGATCGGGTTGATAATCTGATGGTTCTGCCCTCGGACCGGACAGGGTCTCCCCAGGAAGCTGAGGAACTAGATTGGACTATAAGATGTTGGACTCTATGTTTAGTTTATGCTTGCAAAGAGGGACTCTCAACTGTACTTGATCAGTGGATATGCAACAATGTGGAACAATCCACAAGGGTGAGGGCGGGGGGGAGGGGTGGGGTGATTCCCAGTTCCAACAAAACTGAATCACATAATACAATGTAATCAATGAATAAAAAAAAGAAGAAGTTGCAGACATAGATGAAATGATTTGATAGCAAGAAATACAAAGGTTGATGTGCACCTGCTGTTAAAATATCAGATAAGAGAAGCCAACATAATAGGTGCATGGGGGACTACCACAGGCCTCTCTCCTGGACCCTTTTGTTTGCTTCATGAAAGCAAACACCTGATAAGATCTAGAAAGAGGCCTCAAGACCCCAAGCCGGGCCAGTGGCCTAGCAGCTAAAGTCCTCGCCTTGAAAGCCCCGGGATCCCATATGGGCTCCGGTTCTAATCCCAGCAGCTCCACTTCCCATCCAGCTCCCTGCTTGTGGCCTGGGAAAGCAGTGGAGGACGGCCCAAAGCTTTGGGACCCTGCACCCGCGTGGGAGACCTGGAAGAGGTTCCTGGTCCTGGCATCGGATTGGGACGTACCGGCCCGTTGCGGCTCACTTGGGGAGTGAAACATCGGATGGAAGATCTTCCTCTCTGTCTCTCCTCCTCTCTGTATATCCGGCTTTCCAATAACAATAAAATCTTTTTTTTTTTTTTAAAAAAAGACCCCATGCCTTCCCTGCCCTGATTCACATCTGTATTATTAAGAGTAGATCAGATGCCACTTCAGGTACAGAATTCCTGGGGTGGAAGAAGAGATGGTGGGCTTCCTGGCACAAAGAATGGAGGTACCAGACATTGCATTGTTAGCAGATAGGGTGACCCCCGTGGAATGCAGGATTATGACCTTGTTTTAGGTCCAAGATGGAATTTGCTATAGAAGAAAGCAAAGATGAACTAAAAAAGAAGAGGAGGACAAAATAAGGAACAATTTTAAATAAACTAAAGAAGTACATCCCAAATAAAAGGCAAAGAGTGGCTGATTTCAAATTCATGCTAATGTTGGTAAAAAACAAAACTGATATTGGAGAAAATAGAATCAGTGAAGTAGAGTGCGTTCTTGGAGAGTTTTGGCAGATTAAAAAAATGAAACTTAATTACAAAGAGAAGATGAGATATGAGAAAGGCTGAGAATGGAATCAGGTCTACAGAGAATTTGTTTCTGATGGTGGAAGTGAGTCTCAGATCAGAAATGTGAAGGGAGGATCCTTTCTGGAAAAGAAAAAAGAATGCACAGTAAGACAGTGCGGTATCAAAAAGACTTGACCAGGAAGAAGAGGCTTTTGGTTTTATGTCTTCTTCAAGTGATATAGAAATGTACTCTGTAAGAGTTTAGGGAAGAAGAAAAAGCAAAGGTTATTATTATTATTATTCTTGCTACGATGATCACTTTAAATAGGAGAAAGAGTAGAAGGTTAATTGTTGGCTCTGGACTGTTAGTGTTTTTCCATTTTTGTACAAGGATGCTTCAAAAAGTTTATGAAATGTAATGATGTCTATTTTAGTTTAAAAAATGAAAATGCGTGCAGTAAAGGGTCTTCAGAAATTCCACTGAGGTGGGAGTTCAGCCTGGTGATTAAGACACCAGTTAAGAGTCCCATTTCCCACTTGAGAGTATGTGAGTCTACCAGCAAGCTCCAGCTCCTGACTTCAGTTTCTCATGATTGCAGTCCCGTGGGGGCAAAGGTGATGGCCCAGTAGTTGGGTTCCTGCCTTCCAGATGCGAGACCTGGATTGAGTTTCCAGCTACTGGCTTAACCCTGATCAAGTCTCTGATGTTGCGGGTATTTGAAAAATAAACCAGCATTTGGGAGCTTTCCCTGTCCCTCAAAAAGTAATGCATTACAAACTGCAAAAATTTTCTAGTTTTCTAAAATAAATATATATTATTTTAGGATTTTATTAAAAGTGAACACAATGTTAATAACACCTTGTCCTTCCTTCAAAGACCAAATAAAATTTCACTTTTTCCAAAGAGCTTTATTGAAAATTCTCTTCCTCCTCTATACTTGGTTCTGTTTTTCAGAAATTTAAAAATCTGCTATCAGTTTATCATTTTCATGTCTGTATCATCCTACTTCTTATGGGCAAGTCCCATTCAATTTTGAGTTCTTCATATGACTTATATGCTAAATAGATATTCAGATATTTTTGAAAGATGAATGGAAGGCATAATTGGACATCTGAACTAACTAGTCAAAGACCAGCTTTTAAATATCTGTATTAAATACTTCTTCAAGCACAGATTAGCTTATCATTATGGGTCTGCTCTCTTTTAAATTTGCATGAAGCAAGTTGCCATGATGGGCCATCTAATCTTAATTGTCCTTGGCATTTTTAGCTGCAAATGACTTCCTGGCATAATATCTTATTCCCTTTAGGCTTCAAAGTAGCATGAACATTTGCCTTCCGGTTCTTACTGGTTTAAGGAAAGAAAGGTGAAATCTAAGATGCTGAAAGCCCTATATTACATTTTATTAATTTAGCTTGACATTTGCAAATGAGAAAGAGGATTGCCTTTTGTGCCAGAATTAAATGGTTCAGAATCCCAAATCTTTTATTACATGTTTGTGCCATAATAATAAATAATAAGCAACCAAAATAGTCTCAGTGGCATACAAAAATAAGCGCACTGCGCTCACACACCTGCAGTTCACCAAGGTTCACAGGATATAGGCCAGACTTGCTCTGGGCATAGCATTTTTAAAAATTATTTTGATAAAAGTTATTTATTTTTCTTCAAAAGGCAAGGAGGAGAGATCTTCCATCTCCTGGTTCACTTCCCCAAATGGCCACAGAAGCCAGAAGCCCAGAGCTTCCTCTGCGTGTCCTCTGTGGATGAAAAGGCCTAGGACTTGGGCACAGCTTTGGGCTGTAGGTTGGAGCCAGTTTTCAACCACATATTTCTCATTCTCCAGGGTTCCTGTTCTTCTCATGCAGAAAGGGAGGCGTGTGAAAAGACACACCCACAAGTCCAAGTCCATTAAGTCCATTTCATATCTCTATCTTCAACCCAGTGTTCTGGCATCCTATTTTTTTTTTTAAAGCCAGTAGCCAGACCAAGTCCAGCATCACAGGCATGCAGAAATACAGTCCTCCCAAGAGATTGTGGAGTGAATATTTGCGAACGATAAGATGATCTGTTTCCGGGTTTCAGCACTTTCTTCATCATGATTCTTCCGTTGCCATACTCTAAATTTCACTGATCAGATAAATGAAAGGATGTAATCAATCGTAGGTTGTCATGTACCGTATTTATTTCTTTCTGAACTTTTACAAGTTCTTGCTAAAACTGTTCCTGGTTCATTATTAAACTAGCTGCAGATTTCATACATGGTGTGCTTGCCTCCTTTTAGGATCACTCCTTTTTCATTCAAAATAAAAAATTTTTGGCCATCACTCCCAGGCATTTTGTATGCCCCAAATAATTCTTTTGCAATGAATCCATACCTGTATTTTTGTTGTTTATTTGTTTTGTTTTATCTCGGCTCATTTGCTTAAATTAGTGTCAGGCAAAGCTCTTCCAGGCAGAGATTCCAGGAAGTGAATAAGAACATGCTGTTCAGTGCATGGAAAAAATCATGGAAAGACAAGTTGATTAAAAAAATTATTGCCCACTAGATAGAGGTCTCCCTAATGAAATGAAGCTCCTATTTCTCTGATATTGGAGTAGATTTCCCAGAAAGAGGCATCAGAGGGACACACACAAATTATAAGCTTTTTGGGTCATTTTAAGGAAGTCATTGCATTTCCTTATTTTTCCTCAGGACAAGATTTGATTCCTAGAAAAATCAATTTGATTTGTTCAGTATTAGTATTCTGTAATATGACATCATGCAACCTATCATAATAATCTGCTAATATTTATTAAGTGATTAAATTGCTATATACTAGATACTTTCACAGTGGCACGAATGTATATTTTCTCTCTTAAATCCTCAGAATAGCCCTCTTAGGTAGGTGTTGTTATATCTTGTTTTATAATATCACATAATGTGTTATAAAACAAGATAGAAACATAGAGATACTGCTCTAAATATAAGCAAGATAAGATAGGAAGAAAAATGGAGAAGACTGAAAATTTCACATGCCAGGATGCCCAGGTGCTGCTTATTTTCAGAGATTTTTGCGGTTTCATTAGGGAGGTGAAGGTATTGTCAGCGCTTAGACCGGTGACATGAAGTCAGGGGAACTTCCCAGGGAAGTTTATTGTACTGATATTTCATCAAATGTAAGTTAAAGGCTTCCAGAGTCAGTGACCTACTTCCTTGTCCTGCCTCCGGTCTCTATGGCATTTTGGCCATGCTGCAGTTTTCCAGCACGCGGTATTGATTTTTTTTTCTCACTTTATTTCTATTGGCAGGTTGTTTTAACACAGAAAGAAAAGGTAGGAGGAGGGTATAAACTGGGGCCGTGCCTGCATTCTGCACTGTAAGCATTTTCTGGGCTTCTCTGATGAAGCAGACGGATGAATGCGAGGCGCTCCAATTCGCTGGCTGTAATAAAACTTTCTATACTTGGATGCGATTTATCTCATGAATCGGTTTGAGGCACCTGAGAGTGTAATCAATCAATTAGGCTGCAGCCCCATGGGTATCGTTTTGAGTTCTGTGATGTACCCCCCGTTGAACAGGGGAGACTCGCTCTCGTGATGTTCCGCTGCTGCTTCAACAGACCCTGCCCTCTACATTTTGTGAATTTTTGGAATTTGAGCTTTTCCGGGACATTGGTTTGAATGATTCCTATCAAAATAAAAACTGAGTCCCAATCCTTGGAAATAAATTGTGTTGTAAATTACTCCCCCTAACAGGTCTTCAGGACTTCTTCTTTTCTCATTGCCATTTGACTTGAATTCCTTTGGTCTTCTCGGTGTCCTGATGGGATTCTGGAGCAGGCTTGTGCTTTCCTGCATTGCTGTGTGCAGAAAGATAGTCCACGCCCATTGGATGCCCACAGAAATGTCCTTGGTCACATCCTTTCTCCGGAGCATTATTCTGTCTGTGCACAGGATTATTCTGACTATAACATCTCTCAAAGTGATTGAGCAAGCCACTTGCTCAATGTGCTACTTGATATTCTGAATGCTGGTGATGCAGTTCAATGTAGTTGCAGTCTGTTTCTTTCATTGACCCCCACAGAGGGTGATGATTTGTCTGAAGAAAGGGACTGCATTTAGGTTTCATATTCATTCTAATTTGCACATGTTAATTACCACTGTAAATATCCTAAAAAGGCACTTGCTACTGATTTTTAAGAATTTTAAGGCTGTGGATACAAAAAATGATGGAAGAAAGAGGGGATTTCTTTTTATTTTAGATTCATTTTCGTGCCTCTTCTCTCAACTTCCTTGTCTTTAATATTGTCTAATTTTGTTTTTTTTTTCCAGACCCCAACCAGTCATCCAGGCCATTTATCACTGAATCTGTATATCTTCTCACATTGGCTCATTTTTGTTCCCACATCAAATAGATGACAGAAATAACTAATAATAGCAAAGCAACAGTAAAATCCCATAAATACTCTATATGTTTCTAATTTTTTAAATTAAAGAAGTGGAAGTAGATATTTCTTTTGGAAATGCATGCATCAATATTTGACTCAAGCTGGAAGCCGTTGGAAAAGTTGGAAGACACTGGCAGTTTAATGACTTTAGAATTGAGATCCTTCAAACTCTGAAGAATCAGATAATTTTGATGTTATATAAGCATGTGTGTGACAGAGTGAGAGCGAAAGACAGTGAGAAAGAGGTAGGTAGGTAAGAGAAAGAGAGAACAAGTATTATTTGTGCAGTTTGTAGTATTGAGAGAAATAATTGGTTTGACTCATGCTTTCCATAGGGATAATATGTAGTGATGTCATGCCCAGGAGAGATACTGGGGTCCCAGGTAAGTCGTTGGTTGGGATGCTGAAGACTAAGTAGAAAGATGCAAAATGATTTACATCTCTTATGAGCAGGTTCATCCTCAGAATCTGTTCATTATCCTGCCCGTCTTTGATTTTCCCTTAACACCCAGTGCATGTCTCAGTTACTGGTGTTGTCTACTATTCTACGTTAGAGTCACTTACCAGGAGCAAGCCCGAGTGTGGGGGAGGTCTTCTTGATATCACATGTGTTTGCACAGTGCCTGCCACATGTTCATTGAGGGGATGGATGGATGAGTGGGTTAGGGAATGAAACTGTAATCAAAAGGGCACTACCTCCACCTTATGAAACTGGCAGAAATCTTGATATTAAAATGAAATTAAAAAGATAGCTATTGGCCTACATCACTTAGCAATAGTTATGCAGAATTCTAAATGAAATTCTTACAGACCACATTCAACAGTACATTAAAAGAATCATCCAGTATGACCAAGGAGGGTTTGTTCTGAAGCTGTAAGGATTTCTATTAAGAAAACTATTGCTCATGGTGTGGAAATATAAAGTGTTACAGCCATTTTGGAAAGCAGTCTAGCAGAATATATTAAAGTGAGCAGTTGATATGCCTTTTGAGCCAGCGATTCCACTCCTGGGAATTCGTCCCACAGAAGTAGGAACACACGTGCAAGTACAAGCACACAAGAACTCATGCACAGAAAAATTTACTGCATCCAGGTTCAGAGTGGCAAAAATGCAAAAACCAAATTAATGCCCAGCATAGGGGAAGAGTTGAGTAGAGGAGGGCACACCCACTGTACAGTGTTACACAGCTCTTAAAGGGGATGAATTACAGCTATTTCAGATTATTTCCATAAGGTATTATTGAGTGATAAAAAGCAAACTGTATAAAAGTATACATAATAAGATACCGTTTGACTAAAAAGAAAACTAAAAAAGCAAAATGAAAAAATCATAAACAAAGGGAAAAAATCCTTGTATTGTATATTTACTTCTTGGGTAATTTAAATCCCTGTATATGTGTATTTACTTGTTGAGTAATTTTGTGGCTCTTACTTCTTTTGGATTCAGTTTCCTACTTGAGAAAATTGATAGAGTAACAATACATTTCTTGCAAGTTTCTTGTTAACGTTGAGTGAACTAATGCATATAAAATTACAGTACATTGAAAGCAGCTGATAAATATGAGCTATGTTTGTGGACCCAGATAGAGTATGCAGAATTCAAAGAAAGACTTGGCAAGTCATATGCTGGTTGTATTAGGTGTAGATGTAGGATGAAGGAAAAAAGAAGATCCAAGTAGCTAAAGAAATACATATTTCACATTTATAATTGGGCCTACGTGTAAAGACATGAAAACACTTTTAGAAGAAAAAATATATCCCACATCTATTACATCAGTTGAGCCAATAAAGAGTGGTACAAAATAATGTATGTTGAAAGGCACCCACCAACATTTAATACCGTCTCTTCTGAAATATCTGTAAGAAAACTTTGAAAAGCACTTGGTTTTAGTGATTTGAAAGACAAACACGTGCGCAACAGCCGTCACTAACGCTGATGGGGAAGCACCGGTACAGGGCTTTGTGTACTTGTGCAATATTGGTTCCACAAATAGGAGCCGGGGATTCTTGTTGTACTGTAACTTGAGAATACATTGCTCACAAGGAGGCCCCACACAAAGGCAGGGAACAGCATCAGCTTGACAAATATCTAAGAAGTCCTTTGCACCTTTAGGTGCGAGATACAGTATACCTTGTTAGAGGGACATCGCCCTCTGGATTCCTTCAGGGATAGTCCCTAGCTTCAGTTCTTTGTTGCTTGCTCTGTGTCATTCCTCTGATCTCCCCCCTACCTCCCAACTGAGAGGACCACTAAGGAGTTTTAGACCTCAGTTTTTCATACTGGCAAAAAGGAAGCAGTCATCCTGGCATCCTATCTTTCCTGGCTATGTTTTGTGCACAATGGAATGCATTTTTTATGAGGCCCTTGGTGTTCCCTTGATGGAGTGAAGCTGACATTGGCAAGACAGTGTTGTGATCATTATCAATGCTCAAAGGCCACTCTTTTTGAGGGCTAACTTTGTAATTCAACCTCTGTGGCTACACAGCTGAGTTATCTTTTACCTTTCTCTGTGCTCTGTGTTAAGATCTGCTTAAGACTGTGGCTTTTTTTTTTTTTTTTTTTTTTTTTTTTGGTGGCTGGGGTGGTCAGGAGAGGTTTTCATGATTGAAAGAATTTCTTCTCTCCCTTATGGCTGCCTTTTGTGATCACAAAATAAGTAAAGTAAGTGTGCTAAGTCTTCATACTTGAGCACAACTCTGCGCAGATAAAGTGTGTGTTTGGCCCTAATCAACTGCACTGCATTTCTGTGTTGCACTGCAGTGATTACAGCCACAGGCGGGTTTTCTGATTGCTAGCGTCTCTACTGCCTCCCTTAAATAAAAGATTCATTGGTCCCAAACCCATAAACACAGATGGACTATTTAACCATAATAAAATCCTTTTTTTTCTCCTGCAGGTTCTCATGAACATGGAAGACATCAAAATCCGTGAAATGCAGATCTTTGACTATCGGAAAAAAATAGCTGAATCGGAGACCAAATTAAAACAGCAACAGAACCTGTATGAAGCTGTGAGGTCAGACAGGAATCTGTATAGCAAAAATCTGGTTGAGGCCCAGGTAAAAAGCACATCTGTGCCTTTATATTTTGATGCCTCTCTGCCCTGGGTTTCAAACCATTTCACTTCTCTTAGTGGGAGCATTTCGACTAGACCAAAAAGAAATGTTCTGAAATTTACCTGGGAAGAGAAGATCAATCTTGGCAAAAACTATTAGGTTGTTTGCAATGGAAATGTGGAGATCCTATTCCTGTTTTTAATTGTTACTTGGCATTGCCATTCTGCTCAGTCCGATTTTTAAAGCTGCTAATAGCTACCATGCCTCACAGGGCAGCAGCACAAGCTCATTTAACTGTAAAGCTTTGCTGTGTCATCTTCTAGTTACACCATTTGCTGCATTTCTTCCTTTCCTAAGATGCGGAACACAAAGTGTGTGTGTATGTGTGTGATATTTGCCAGGTATGCTTTGTATCTACTTCATGAAAACATGTCTATTGAGAGTTGATGCTAGGAAGTATTTTGAGTTGAATGAGCATCTGTACGAAGGAACAGCCCAATCATAATGCTCAAGGGTCTACTGTTCTGAGGGAGCTTCCTTCAACAACTTTCACCCAGGTGCTGCACTTCCAAAGGGATGTTGATACCTGCTGAAATCCCCTCTCTGGGCCTGCAGAATGATGCTTTGTCTCTCTGCTCCCGATTGTATGTTTGCTTGTTGTTGCATGAAACTTTTCTGCCTTCAATATCATTAACTCTTCAGTGTCAGAGTTTTGTCCTCCCTTGGTTCACCCCCATCAGGTTCCTACTCCGCTAGACCTTGGTAGGGCTAAGAACTTACGCTTCTTCCTCCTTTTATCTTATTAGGATGAAATCACAGAAATGAAGAGAAAGTTAAAGATTATGACCCATCAGGTAGATCAGCTGAAGGAAGAAATCTCTGCCAAAGACTCAGCACTTGCAAAATTGAATCTGGAGCAGCAGCGGATAGAGAAAGAGAAGGAAACCTTGAAGGTACATACTTTACTGTGAAGCAGCAGGCCAGTGGTCCATTGATCTTTTCCCAAAGGCAGCAAGGGTCAGGGAGAACAGTCAAGGCTGCCTGTCTTCAACAGCTGGTTGACTCAAACCCCCCATACAAGACGCAAAGGTGGTGAGCTCTATCATCTCCATGTCAGGGTTCCGTATAGGTAAAACAGGGAGGCAGGTAGTAGAGATGCATTAATATTTAGTGCCTATCAGTATAAGATTGCCTAGGACATCTCCCTTGCCCAAAATGTCCTTGAACATTCAGACTCACTACCATGCCTTTGCCTTTTTTTCTTAATTTTTCTATCTCTATTGGAAAGTCAAATATACAGAGAGAAGGAGAGACAAAGACAAACATCTTCCATCCACTGGTCCACTACCTAAACGGCTGCAATGGCTGGAGCTGAGCTGATCTGAAGCCAGGATCCAAGAGCTCCCCCTGGGTCTCCCATGTGGATGTAGGGTTCCAAGGCCCTGGGCTGACCTCTACTGCCTTCCCAGGCAACATGTGGGGAGCTGGATGGGAAGTGGAGCATCTGGGACAGAAATCTGAGCCCATATGTGATCCTGATACATGCAAGGTGAGGACTTTAGCCAGTAGGCTGTTGTGCCTGGACCCATCCCTTTGCTTTTACAGCCCCAAATCAGCCCTTTTGCATGCATCTAACCTTACCAGGCTCCTCTCTAGGACTGATAAAGGGAATGCTTTGTCCCTCTGCCCCCAATCATTGTTTGTTGGTTGTGCATCGGAGACCTTTCTGTCTGCAATATCCTTCATTTCATGATGCTAAAATATTGGTCTCTCTTCCATTATGCTCAGTGAAATGAGTCAATCACAAAAGAACAAATACCATATATTCTTTCTAATATAAGGAAACCAACATGGAAAATGTAACTCCAGTAGTCCAATCCATATTGTTTTTTTTTGCATGCTTTTCTTTTATTATTATTATTATTTTTAATTAAATTTATTCATTAATTACATTGTGTTGTAATTACATAGAATCTGGGATTCTCCCCCCCCCATATTGTTTTTTGATTGTTTGTTTGCTTTTTTGGTTGTATCCCATGTGTTTTGATGTTTTTTATTTCAGTTTGGTTCATTCCAAATAATCTCTTTTCTCTAGTCGAATTCATCACAGGCTCATGAATTATACGATAGCATCATTTTTCCCAAGAGACTTCTGTGTTCCCTTTTTGTCACTCATGTTACTTGGGGCACTTTTTTTTTCATGGTACTGTAATTTGTTGTTGATGTTGTTGTTGTTGTTGTTGTGGCTGTTCTAACTCATACCAGTTGTTGACCTTGTTTCATGGCTTCTCATTTATAGTAATAGATGGAGTACTGGGGTCTATCACATACAGACGTGGGGGTATAACTGAACATGCATCCATGCATCCAGACAAAAGATGGAATCCCAATGAAACTGTTGGACATGTGTAGACAATGGATGTTGGACTGTCTGACATTGTCTGTACCAACAATGTCAGGGTACACTTAAATAAGAGACTGATAGAATTATGATTCCTTATGAAGGACTACACTATTGTAACAAAATAGGAAAATTTGATGAGGGGTGGAGTTTGGGGGGAATCCCAGCCTACACAAAATTTTACCTCACAATTCAAAATTCAAGAAGATATATATTTAAAAAAGTATTGGTCTGTCTTGATTCAGCTGTAATAGATTCCTATTTCACTGGACTTGGCTGGGCCTAGGAACTTTGTTTCTCTAGGACTTACCTCTGTTTCCATATGTCTTACCAATGCATATCTTTTTAAATTTGCTGATTCTTTTTGTGTCTACTAACATGCCATAAAGACTAGTAATACATGCCAAGTAAATAATACCATTTCAAACATCCTAACCAAATATGTTTTACTATATGCTTGTTTAAGCCCAATGTGTTCCCTTCCCTGTCCAATCCAATTGGCTGCCCAATCCAATAGGTTGTTTTTCCAATCCATTTGACCCCAAAATTTGAAAAGAGACTCTTAAGAGAATGATTCTACTTTTTAAAAAAAGATTTATTTATTTTTATTGGAAAGGCAGATTTACAGAGAAAGGAGAGACAGAGAGATATAGAGCTGTCTGCTTTCTAAGTGGGCTGCAGTGGTCAGTGCTGAGCTGATACAAGGCCAGGAGCTTCCTCCAGGTCTCCCACACAGGTGTAGAATCCCAAAGCTTCGGACCATCCTCTACTGTTTTCCCAGGCTGCAAGCAGGGAGCTGGGTCGTAAGCAAAGCAGCCAAGACACGAACCACCATCCATGTGGGATGCTGTGCTTGGAGGTGAAAGATTTAGTTAGTTAAGCCACTGTACTGGCTCCCTGATTCTACTTTTATTTTGAAAAAGGAGCTGCAGAATCCTCAGAGATGCCATGGGTTACTTGTAGGGCTTTTAACAACGCGAGGGACGGGACATGTGGTTTGTGTATATATTGACTTTCAAAGACAGTTCCTGTCTTGAAAATGTGTGTCATGCATTGTATGGGTTTAATGCCATGTTTCCTTGATTCTAAGATGGTGTAGATTAAAACATGTACTCTCAATTTAATAATGGGTTTGTCAACTTAAATGAAAGGTTTTCAAGGAAATAGAATTGCTCCATTCAATTAACTTAAGGCACATTTGGCTTGATAAAGATTGCACTATAACAAAAGCATCTTTATACAAGAAATATGGTAATTGATACATTTACCTGTCTGAGATTTTTTCACCCCCTCACTCCATTTATGAAGGAAAAAGAGGAAGAGACTCTGCACTGAAGTCTACTTTTATAAAAAGAAAACAGATTTTTTTCCCTAAAGTTTAAAAATATTCTGGAATTCGCCCTTCTTTTCCTTGTTTGAACACAGAGTTTTATAGATAGCAGTTTGTTCCACCCCAGGGCCCATCATGGGATGGAGTTTATCTATCATTGAATGAATCACAAGCATCTTATTGTAAACATTGTGGGTCTCATGGGCCGTGAAAGCAAAAGTGTGGTGTAATCTATTTGGTGCATCCTCTTTCTCTCTTTAAAGGATGATGTTGGTTCTCATCTTACTTGCTCAAGTAAGACTCTTGTCAAAAGGTTATTATCCTACAAATGAGGCCCAAGAAGAAACAACTACCTTATACACAACCCTGCCTTAGAATAACCAGTCCCCTATAAAAAACATTTTTTTTTGCCAATTCCTTAGAGTTTGACTTTAGTTAATATTTGTATCAGTTATGTTTTTCATTATTATGCATCTACATATGTAGCACTAAAGAAGTGTTCTAATGAAATAAACAGTGATAAGATTTTGTTATTTGCTCCTTGGGCTAGCCACGTTTTGGCATGGTGGATAAATAAAAATGCTTTTGCTCTGGAGAGTCTGCTCCAAATGGGGAATCCTAGGTTTGGGTGCTTTGGGGTCAGAAAGGATAGGAGGATGATTGCTTTAGACTTCCCAAAGAACTAAGCTGCTGCTTCTCCCAGAGTCTTCTGTTAAGGCAAGCATGAGGGAGAGAAAGCATGTCTGGTGGATTCATTGTTTGAGGTTATCCAATGGTGCTCCATCTGGATAATTTTGAACTATCATTAAATATGTTTGACATTCTTCAGCAAAATATGACAGCTCAAATGTTGAGTTTTAGCTGTGACTTTTCAGCCTAGGAATTTGAATCACATTCTACCAGGTCTCTGCATTTCATGCATCTGAATTTTGCAAGCCAAAGCCCTTGAAGAATGGGTGAATTTGCTTTAAGAGGCATTTATCGTGTGTGTGTGCACGCGCGCGCGCGTGTGTGTGTGTGTGTGTGCGCGCGCACGTGAATTCTACAAAGATGTAAGGCTACATAATCAGTTCTGGAAAGGCAATTTGTAGGCAACTTGGAAGACCACACGTTGCCTTTTGACAGGAGAACCTGACTCACTACTTTTCCAAGCTGATAGACAAACTGTTGTCCTAGTAGGTCACTCCCATTCTAACTCAGTCTCCTCAGCATGATTATCTTGCTCTTTTCCTGTTTTCCTTTCTGTTTTCAGCCTCTGCTGACTCCTTGGAAGTCTAGACATTGTCAGTCTATAATGCTTATGATAGAATATCAATAATTCTCTGTAGACATTGCTGCCTTTGCCCATTCTGTCCCAGTCTTGTTTCATCAGCACGGGAGGGCCCATTTCTGCCTTCCAGTCCTAACAAGCCCTTGATTCTGTCTCATCACTTCCCAATCATCCCATACCCATCTGACAGCCCTTTGATTCTAGGTGAATAATTCAGCAACAAATCCTTTCTGTCCAGAAGTCAGCACTACATTAGGGACTAGTTTCAGGGCATCACATCATCTTACTTAGCAGATTCTGTAGTTTGACATGTTTGGGAGCTGTCTTCCATGAGACAGACAGACAGACACACACACACACACACACACACACACACACACACAGCCTATTTTTTTTCATGGTTAGAGGACTATTTGTTTTGCTAGATATAAACAGATGGCTTTATGAAACTCGGTGAATGTTGGAATCAGGTATGAATGGTTGAGACTCCCACAAATATGACTCTTGACGCATGATTTATACCCACAGCCAAATTAGATGATCTGTAGTGCATAAACACTTAGTGAAGATTGTGAGATTCTGGGGGCAAGGACTGAGAGGTAAGTCCTGCCACTTCATTACAGTTTCATTCCGCTAGTAACACTTCAATGAGTGCAGAAACCTCATGCCCCACCCAGGACATTGTTTAATGGGCCTTTGGGTGCACAGCAATTGTTGCCATCCTTCTCAGGGGAGACAGCTCAGATTTACAACTGCAAAACACATTAGATTCAAGGTATTTCATAGTTGTTAACATTTGCTGCAATGTCTAATGCCACATCTTGTTTACAGCCCATAAATTTATGACATAAGGAGACCACTCAGAATTCTGATATATTTTGAAAAAAGTACCCAGCAATGCCAAACGCACGAATGGTTTTACATTTCAGGCAGATACTTTTACACACCACTGATTGCATTTTAATATAACAGGGATTTCATTTTGTTCTGCTGATGGATTCTGATCAGCTCTTGGCACTGAGGAACAGGGAAGTGAATGTTGCAAAGCTGGGAAAATAAAAGTTTTATTAAGGAAAGTGGGAGCCAAACAAATATTTCATTATTGTTGTTGCTGTCATCTTGCATGATTTTAGGAGCAGAAAGGCTAATTCTTTGCTCTTTCCTAACAGACAAACCCCAAATGGTGAATACTAGGCCAGATCATTTCTTCTTTTTTTAAAATTATTTCTTTTAAAAATATTTATTTTACTTGAAAGAGTTAGAGAAAGAGAGAAAGAAAAAGAGAGAAGGAGAGCGCTCTTTCATCCACTGGTTCACCCCACAAATGGTCACAATGGCCAATGCTTGGCCAGTGCAAAGCCTGGAACCAAGAGCAGGGGCTTTCCCAGGCCCTTATCAGGGAGCTGGGTTGGAAGTGGAACAGCAGGATCTTGAACCTGCACTCATATGGGATGCTGGTGCTGCAAGCAGAGGATTAGTTTGCAAAGTCATTGTGCTGGCCCCACCAGATTTCTTCTACTTGCATATTTCCTTTTGCTTGTCCCTTGACCAAAACATATTTCATGAATGAACAGACACATTTTCTTAAAAGAAGCCCTTGATTTATTAATCACTGGCAGCATTTTATTTGTGGCATCACATGTTTATTTCCAGAGGGACAGAATCTTCTGCTGTTTGGATATGTTTGAGGTTGGAATTAATGACTGTTGGTTTTCATGGGTTGAAGGGAAATCTTGATTAGACTTGGGTTGGTTCATAGGTTCTTGCAAATATTGGGTTTTATAAACATAGGGTTTTCTGTCATCTTGGCAATCTTTCTGAGTGGACAGGGTCCTAAAGGGGAAAAAAAAACCAGTATTGCTCTCTTATAACTTGATTAGCAAGCCATTGACAAGTTGGAACCTTAATATGATCTTCTCTCCCTTATTATTGTGTCAGCTTAGGTGATGATACCACTTGTCCCTCTGGGCAGAGCATGAGAACTCTCAAACATAGTCTTAACCTCCATACAGATGTCCCTGTCATTCCTCATGGCACATTCAATCTAGCACATGGCACACAAGGTTTTGTTCAGCCGTGTCTGGCTGTTTCTAAGCCTGACCTGTTTTGATTTGGCCTACCTCACACTTCCATCCAGCTGTACTAGATGCTTTACTGTCCAGTGAACACACCAAGTACTTTATCATCTGCATGCCCTTGTTCACACAAGCCCGGTGGCTCCCTGCCCTTCCCCAGTACCTGCTCCTCCATTTTGGCAAGATCTGTCAACTGCCAAAGGTCTATATGGTTCTTGCCTAGGCAGAAGTAGAAAGGAAGTCCTTTTTGTGTGTATCTGTGTCCTGTTGCACACAAGTAGACAACAATTGCTCACCCCATCATTGGTCATTGTTGTCATCTCCAGCAGATGGTAAGTCCTCACAGTCTTACTTATGGCTTGTATTTCATTTGGGATTTTTATGTGGTGACAATAGAGGGTGCACAACTTTTGCTATCAAAAGATATGAATTGGAATCTTATTTTTTAATTATTTATTTTTTATTGGAGAGACAGAGAAGAAAAGACAGAGAGGAGAGAGAGACAGAGAAGCAGATCCTCCATCAACTGATTCACTCCCAATTGGACATAATGATTCTGTATTTTGATGACAGGAATTTTCCTTTTGAAACTGACCAGTGTACACCACCTTTTCCTCTTCCTTCCTACAATTTCTGTGTGACCTCAAGGAACAGACTTGGGTCTGAGCTCTCTGAGACAGCTTTCCTGTTTCCCCCAGTGCAGTGGTGATTTTTCCGTTGAACTCTTGTGACAACAATTTACAGTCTGTTTGGTAACAAAGATACTGAAAAAATTCTTGCCCGGACTCACTAGTCTTTGCATGTCTTAACTTTGTTTCTGGACTGGAAGTATTTGAAGAGTAGAGTCTATACAGAAGATCCTAAATTTATACTGGTTCAATTTAGGATTTTTATAAACATTTATTTTTATTGGAAAATCAGATCTACAGAGAGTAGAGACAGAAAAATCTCCTGTCTGCCAATTCACTCCCCAAATGGTCACAATGGCCAGAGCTGATCTGATTTGAAGCCAGGAGCCAGGAACTTCTTTCATGTCTCCCACACAGGTACAGGGTCCAAGGCTTTGTGCTATTTTCAGCTGCCTTCCCAAGCCACAAGCAGAGAGCTGGATGGGAAGTGGAGCAGCTGGGACATGAACTGGAACCCATATTGGATCCTGGTGCATGCAAGATGGGGACTTTAGCCACTAAGCTACCATGCTGGGCCCCTATATATATATATTAAATGTATTATATATATATATTTAATTTTATGATGGTACCAAGGTGATTTTTTTTTAGCAGAAACTATACTTTAATGTTTATTGAATGTACATTAATGGTAAGTACCTACACAACCACTATGTTTTCACTTTCACTGCAGTGTTTAGTAAATTACATGAACTGATCAATGCTATGTTAGGAAATAGGCACTGTGTTAGGTGGGTTTTTAGTGGTAAGCTAATGTAAATGATCTGAATATGTTCAGGGTAGGCTAGGCTAGGCTTTAGTCTTCAGTAGGTTATGGGTGTTAAATGTATTTTTGACTTACAGCATTTTCAGCTTGAGGTTTGTAAGTTGAGGGTTCATTTGCATGTTTTTTATACTATGACATCTCTTAGTTACATTTAACTAATTAAATTTTAAATCTTTATAGTTAATGCATTAGAGGTAGTGTTGGAACCATTATAGAAGCTGGCTCATACTAAGAATCTCTCTGTCCTGACCCTCACACTCTATGTTCTCTTGGTGTTTAGCTGGGAAGAGATAAAATTCTGCTGAATACTAATATAGCCCCTGTTAGATAAACACAGAAAATGATAGAAATCCCTCAAGGGCACAACTCAGAATAAACACGATCACTGTAACGCACATTTCTTCACGGGCTGTGTGTGTGTGTTTAGCTTGCTTTTCTTGTGAGAGTGAGCAAGCCATGTTAAATGAAACCTCAGTGAAAAATAGAAAAAGCGGAAGCATACATCTAAATCTGGGCCCTGTAGTCCTGGTTTTTGCTGCGATCGAGTGAAATTTGTCTGTATCCCTCACTCTTTGTCAGGCTGAGCTGCAGAAGCTGAGACAACAAGCTCTGGAGACCAAACAATTCATTGAAAAGCAAGAAGGTGAAGAGAGGAAGCTCTTGCGGATCATTGCTGAGGCTGATGGGGAGCGGTTGAGACAGAAGAAGGAATTAGATCAGGTAGATGCTCGGTCCTGTGGACAGAGGCAGACACACACATTTGATTCCACGCTGTGGATCCACCGGCCTCTGTAAGCACTGCTATCGAACCCTGATGGAAAACAGTACAGACAGCCATTGTGCATTGATTAGCTATGAAATAATTCACCTGTTCACCTTGGGTGTATGAATCCTTCCTTTGTGTCCATCACTTCTACAGGGACTTGGCACATGTTGGGCAGCAAAACTCTGAGATCTCTTGTTTTCAGGGAGCTTGTGTTCTGTTATAATGTCTTACATATTGTTGCCTTGAATAATAACCAAATTTGGGAGATGGGAATTCAGTTACATGATGTGTGGGTTAGACACTTAAATGCTGCTGGGGACCTTTCAGGGAGAAGTTGGCCAGCACCAGAAGAAAGAAGCAATGGAAACTGACAGCAGCTAGCCTGCCATAAAATTACTCCAATTTAAAACAAGAAATAATGGGCTAGAAAACAAACAGGCAAGCAAAACAGCACACTCATGGGCCAAGGATTATTACATGCCTGCACTATGATTATTAGCATGGATATTTGTTGTGTCTAGGTCATCAGTGAGAGAGATATCCTGGGGTCTCAGCTTGTTCGGCGCAATGACGAATTAGCATTGCTCTATGAGAAGATCAAGATTCAGCAGTCGGTCCTGAATAAAGGAGAGAGCCAGTATAGCCAGCGGGTGGAAGACATGAGGATCCTCAAGCTGGAGATCAACAACCTTCGCAGGGAAAAGGGCATTCTTGCTGGCACTGTGGCCAACGTTGACAAGCTCAGGTAAACTAAACAGTAGGCCTACCAGGCTGATAGGGCAAAGATGTCTGGAACTCTTAAAATGGTTGCAAGAATTGGGAGTTGGTTCTTTAATGAAGAATTACAGTGTGGGCAATGAAGGGAAATTGTGATCAAAGCAAGTGAGAGTGGATTTTAAGAAGCTGACTCCTGCTTTCCAGGAGAGGCCACCAAGGGTCCAGGAGCTTACATAGGGACTGCACATCAATTGATTGATTCTTCTCCATAGTTTTGATACTTTGGGAGTCTGCTTTAAAAACGATTTTTTTCTAGGTCTCTTGTGTATTTGTAATTGTTCCTGACCAGTTAACAAATGTTACTATGTGGACTACTTGAGAGATGTGACAGTTGAGAAATACTATTGACCTGACCAACTAAGGCAGGTTAAGCCAAGCCTGCTCAGTTGCTAAGCATTGAGAGATGTTGCTTTAGGGTGTGTTCTGGTATGGTGCCAGAACCTACTTTCTCATATGACTACCAGTGGGTGTGGGACCCATTGTGTTGAATAACTATCAATCTTCTCATTGGGGGGGGCAATGTCATTGGTTTGATCAGCTGATGTTAGATTCATTGCATTTGATTCCTCTTCCCCACAGAGGACTCTTGTAATCCTGTTAACCCTTCTGACTCCTCACAAAATGACATCATTTCCCATGCCTCCTGGTCATGGAAAGTCTTTACCCACTTATTCAAAATTATTTTACATATTAAAATTAGCAAATCATGGGAATGACTCTTCAAATAAAATCTATTGTTCCGGGGCCCGGCACAGTGGGCTAGCAGTTAAAGTCCTTGTTTTGAATGTGCCGGGATCCCATATGGGCGCTGGTTCTAATCCCAGCAGCTCCACTTCCCATCCAGCTCCCTGCTTGTGGCCTGGGAAAGCAGTTGAGGACGGCCCAATGCTTTGGGACCCTACACCTGTGTGGGAGACCTGGAGGAGGTTGCTGACTCCTGGCACAGCATGGGCCATTGCGGTCACTTGGGGAGTGAATCATCGGATGGAAGATCTTCCTCTCTGTCTCTCCTCCTCTGTGTATATCTGACTTTGTAATAAAAATAAATAAATCTTTCAAAAAAAATCTATTGTTCCTAAGTTTGTCACAAAAATGAACTACAGGCAAAAGCAAAAACATTTTTTAAAAAAGATTTATTCTGGATTTTAAAAAAGAAACTTCAATCACATCACAAACTCATTTTTTTTTCCAGAAAAAATTTCCTCCAATGAGCTCTTTCAAATTTGTTTAGTAAGGCAGCATGCAAAAGAGGGAACATCAGTATTTAAATTTAATACTGGTAACATTCACACATCATTAGCTTGGAATTATTAACAGGCTGAAAAGAGGTGGAAAATTTAATTCCATCACAATTAGAAAATCTGTTTCTTTAGAAGGTGGCCAAATTTTATAGCACACTCTTTATTTAACTTCTACAGCTTTCCCTTCACCTTAGTATGCCTTCTTCTTTAAATCTTGCCTTACCTGAGCTCTACTTCCCCAGTGGTAAAGCATCATGGTTTTTTTTAATTTTTAAAAAATAAATATCTATTTATTTTTGTTGCAAAGTCAGATATACACAGAGGAAGAGAGACAGAGAGGAAGATCTGCTGTCCGATGATTCACTCCCCAGGTGACCGCAACGGCCTGTGCTGCGCCAATCTTAAGCCAGGAGCCAGGAGCTTCTTCCAGGTCCCCCACGTGGGTGCAGGGTTCCAAGGCTTTGGGGCATCCTCAACTGCTTTCCCAGGCCACAAGCAGGGAGCTGGATGGAAATGGTGCTGCCGGGATTAGAACTGGAGTTCATATGGGATCCCGGCGCATTCAGGGGAGGACTTGAACCACTAGGCCAGCATCATGATAGTTTGTATAGGTGTTTCGAGGAACCCAGTGAGGATGTCTGGTCGTTTCTAGGTAGTTATCTTTGTTCCTGATAGATTTGAAGGTGAACAGGATCCTTGACCACCTTGGGCTAAGGGAAGAGCTTGCATCAATTGGTGAGATTAGCAGACAGTTTTGGATGCCTAGATGCAGTGAATATATTCAGGGGCATCAAAATCCAATCAATATTTCTTTTATTTTTTTGAATAGTTGTATTTAGTTGTATTGCAGATGTAATGACCCCAATGTATTATATAAAAACAAGTGGGAAATGCAAAACAATTGTAAAGAAGGGACTAGAAAGTCACTCAGAACTTTACTAACGAGAGGCACTGTGACTGACATTTGGAGACAAATGGATTTGTTCTAAGGAGCTATTAGGTGATATTCAACGCTGTCTCTGAACTTATCAGCCATGAGTTATTTTTATTTCATCACCAAGGAGTAAATTTTACCCATTTCTAGTCAGTGTTGCTAGTTTGTTGATAATATGCTTTTGTTTTTCTTCCAATGGGAAGAAAACTTGAGAAGAAATGAGAGGTAAGCCAGCACGAGTTCCATTCTTAGCCTTGCTGCTTACCAGCCATGTGACGTTGGGCAAATCCCTGAACATCTCTGCGCTTTGGATTTATAGCTACAATTAAACATGAAAGCTTATTGTGCCTAGTGCAGAGTCTGGTACAAAGTTAGTTGTTAAAATACAGCAGCTAACATTTTTGCCCTCCTCTTCTGATGACACTAGAGAATCAGAAGTGCTGAAAATATGCTTTTAATTCTGAGCAGCTTGTTCTGAGCTCCCTGTTGAGTGAACATCATGCGGTTAATTCTAATGGTTTGCCTTACTAATGAGGGGAAGTGGTATTATTGGTTTAAATGAAGCAATTAAGTAAAAGACATAGCTTAGTCTTGGTAATCTGCACGCCCACAGTAGACGAGAACAGATAATGATATCCTTAATGCCCACGTCAATGCAGTGTTTGCCTCTTCCCCACTTCCCAACAAGGGTTTTCTCTCAGTAGGTTGACAGCCAACTTACTAGATACTGAAGATGGTTGTAGCACATTAGCCACCAACTAGAGGTTCCTGGAGATTGTAGATGTATTTTCCAGCCAGGGCTGGTTCTTCAGAACTTTCCTGGCCATCTGTGTGGCTGTGGCACAGAAGATGAAATAATGCTCACAGGTCCCAGCACAGTGTTTCTCAATACTGGCTGCAAATTCCCAGTCCTGTCCTCCTTGCGAGGCCAGGCCCCAAATTTGACCTTTTAGAGCAGATTCCCACTAGGGCCTGGGCCTGGGCTGGGAGATGGTTTCAAAGCCTTCCAGTAGATTCTTCTGGATTCAGTGGGAGTGGAGGTACCATGCCTAATTGGTGTTAGTAATCCCCTGAGCTGTAATAACTTACAGTGAGGTGCCACGGGAGGAGGTGGGGGGTACTATGCACTTACTCTTACATTGGACACAGAAACATAAAAGAGTGTATTAAGACTTTCAGAAATTCCCTCGCCTCCCTTTTATTTTCATGTCATTTTGTGTGTCTTGAGTATCTGGAATTGGGACTCTGAAGGCCTGGCACATTTTGGTGGTTTAAAGCTAAGGCTACTCCTGAGCTCGGAAAGAAGTAACAAGCTATGTCTTGCGCAGATTTGGGGGAGTGGTGGTGTCAGTGTTCACAAAAGCCTCCTTAAGTCCATCTTGTTAACATACAACTGTTTAAAAATAGGACATCCAAATGGCTACAGAATTTCTTCGCCGAACAAAGTTCGTCTTTTCTAGGCGGGAGCTTTTCCATATGCAGAAAGAATTTTTGAAGGAGAGGACACGGTGCCGGGCCCTCGAGGAGGAGCTGCAGAACCCCATGAACGTGCACAGATGGAGGAAACTTGAGGTAATGTCTGGCAGAGTGTGTCCCTGTCCCTGGATCTTCTCCCTACCCATCATGTGGGGCCCCAGATTGCGAGGCACAGTAAGAATTGTGGTTTGATGTAATTCATTTAGATTTTTGTCTTGAACATTTTGGGCAGGCTCCTTTTTATACCCAAGGAAGAAGGCAGTAAAAGCTATCAAGTAGCATCACCAACTGACGTTTATTTTTCTTTTTTAGCTAATTTTTGGTCGACCAATTATCATGTGGCTGGCTGCCGATTAGGTTTGGATTAATTGCCTTTAGCAATATTGGCTGCCAGCATCTTCATCCTCTTTTCTTTTTTTCCTGTAAGTTCTTTAAAACTGAGGTTTATTTTTGTTCATGGATTGAATCCAGGATTGAGGGTCACATTGAGTGATGACTTTCTTGCTGGCCAAGTTCCAAGGTGGCACAGGAGGTCACATAGCAAGAGTTGGGGAGAGCCCTCACCAGGTTTTAGCTGTGCTTGTGGTATAAGCCCATCCCTTTCTCTTATGATCCAGGGACCCAGTCAAAGTCTTGTTGGTAAGGGATGGATTATCAGCTTCCCACTTTATGACTTCCTGACAGACATCACCAGCAGCACTACAAATAGTTGCTAAACACACGCTGTGGTTATTCAAGGAGAAGCACGGCCATTGCCTTTAGTTGTACCTGGCAAGGGGGTTGGGGGCAGCAGAGACGCTTTCACTTAAATGAGCAGTTAGGATGCTGGGAGATGGAAAGGGCAGGGTGAGATGGAAAATCAGTCAAGTAGACTGGTCTTCATTTTTATTGTTGCCTCTTAATGAAGAGAATACTAAGGATAATGCGTTACAAATTGTTATGTAAACATGAAGCCTGAGTTTTAACAACATCCAGGCCTGCCAAGTGGATGTGTGCCAAATCTAGTCTTAATATATAGACCTCAGCTGGCATTGCCTGCCATCTCTTAAACAAAGTCAGAGTCAATGAAATATGCTTTCTTTTTTCTCTCTTGGCCTCCTATTTATTTCTCTTCAAATGCCAAGAGTAGTATGGGTTACTAACCCAACAGTAATATGGATGTGTCTGGGGAAGTGGGGTTGAAGATTTTAAATGCATTTACCATCACATTAGTTTATTCCATGTGTTTTCAAGCAGATCTTCAGTTTCCACTCCATGTCAGTTTCTATAAAAAAAATTAGAAAATGGAGACTGGGAGGTGGTTGAAAATATTTAGCTAGTGGATTAATTCAAAATGCCAGTGCTGTTGAAAGTGAAGCTTTGGCTCAATATCTGGAGGCCAAGTTGTCAATTTATAAGCACAGCTCTTGTTTGAATTGTGCACAGACAACAACTGAAGGGGCATCAGAAGTTTATATCTTGATTACTCCATGTGAGTGCTGAACTCCACGGCCATGCTCTCCTGTCAATTAGCAGCAGAAGCCTGCGACCATGTCTTAGAAGCCTTCCCCGTTATAAACTGTAATGAATCTCCTTGGTGATGATTACCAAAGGAGAATCCCAAGGCTTGGTGGATTAGGAAAACTTTTATTTCCCCCATAGAAACAGGAGACAACAGGGATAGCTTTAGAGCATAGTAATGACAAGCCACAGTCATTGCAGACAGATACATCTGGGCCCCCATCCAGGCCTGACCCTTGCTAGACTGGGCAAATGACTTCACTGAGCCTTGGTTGTCTAATCTGTAAAAGTAGAAGACTAATACTATTTCACAGGGCTGTTGTAAATTAAAATATGTTCCTGTGTAAAAAGCACTCATTACAGTGTCTGCATGGTGGTGAAGAATACTTTATCATACACAATCACACACTCCCTTTTGAACCATAGGCTAACTAAAACCATAGGTAAGATATTGGGAAGATCATAGTATGCTTTTATTTATTTTTGGGGGAGTAGCAGATATTTATGGCTATCTCATTTTACCATTCTATTTTTTGTTCTGACTCTGTATTGGGTCTGTAGATTTGCAATGCATTTTAATAAAAACAATAATTACTGTCTGTAAAGACCTCGATGCCTTGAGGCTGATGTCTCTGTTGCCTATTGTTCTCCTTGGCAGGCCAGTGACCCCAGTACCTTTGAGCTGATACAGAAAATTCACACCCTGCAGAAGCATCTCATCAGCAAGACTGAAGAGGTGGTTGAGAAAGAGCTGCTGCTGCAGGTAGCATTTTTGTTTTCTGTCCTCACTGAAGAGCCAGGTTTTGCCAGCACTGTGGTCTCCGGGTCAATGCTGTTAGAATTACTTGGCAGCACTGCAGGCCCCAAAGGTAGCTGTAGATGGCAACAGTGACACATACATAGAGAACAAATGCAGCCTGATGAGTCAGTCTTTTATGCTGCAATCGCTGATGTTTCAAGAATCCTGGAAGAGGAAGCTCAGGGTTAGGCTTAACAACGAGTGAGCATCACCCCCGCCCACTTCTGTACAATTTTGTCAGATTTTAAAAAAAATACTGTCTTTTTTGTATCTTCATCTAATATAAAAATGCTGTGATCTTGATTTTGAAAATAAGCTCCCACAAAATGATCTGTCCACATGAAGATCTATGTGAGTGAAATGGAGAGATTTGTTTCTGAGGATTTTAGGCAGCAAGTTATTTTATTCTGGAGCAATTAGGCCTGCTCTCTGCAAGTGCTTGTTGTTGTCACCGTTCATCATGTCCTCTTCCTCTTCCATCATTGCCATCATTATTACCATTATCACAATCACCACTGTCTTCCTGCTGGCTTTACCTTGTCATGGGGTATGAGTATTCTCATCCTCAAATGACAGAGGGGGGGCGTTGGAGCTTGAGATTGCAGTGTAGATAATGATGTCTGCTCAAGTGTTGGAGGGTCTACGGTGGGTTCTGTCTCTGCTGACTTAGAGCAGTGTGAGTTGAAGTTCCCTGCACCAGAGGCACTTCATCTGTATTCTGGGACTGTAATAGAATCTGTGAAAAAAGATGTGAGGATCAAAAGAGTTCAACACGATGCTTGCTTTGTCATCCGCTGTCTGATAAATGCTAGAAATTTTCATGTTGTTCATGTTCATTCTGATTCCAAACCCCTGGGTTAGCATTAGTAGGAGGAAATGAGAAAAGGACAGTCTTCCTCCTGTTTTACCTTCCACTTTAAAGATGTCTTTTCCCTGCAGTTGGATGTGTGGTCAATGCTGTTCCTAAACATCACCACACTGAGTGGCCCACAGGAATTTTCTCCTCTGGTAGATAAGCATGGTAGTTGAGAAGCAGTCTTTGAACCCAGAAAGGTCTGGTCTTGAATTGGTTCCAACTCCATGACTTGAGGAGAATCACAGAAATTTCCCAAACTTCCCATCTGCAAAATGGGAGTAATAATATTCCTTTTTCATTGTGGATGGAGGATGTTCCATTTAGAAAGCATAGTTAGTGCACAGGTGCTGGGAGCTGATGGTGCAGAGTCTGAGCTGTGACCCTGTTCCTGCTTTCAACCCAGGCATTGGGCTCCAGAGCCCACACTACCTTGTCTTTTCTGTTACCATAGTACTTCATTTCTTCACCTGAAAGAGTTTTACAGAGAGAGAGAAAGAGAGAGCTCTTGCATCTGCTGGTTCACTCCCCAAATGGTTTCAATGGCCAGAGCTGAGCCAATCTGAAGCCAAGAGCCTGGTCATCACGGCCTCTTTCAGATCTCCCACATGAATGGAAGGGGTCCAAGCATTTGAGACATCTTCTATTGCTTTCTATGGTGCATTAGCATGGAGCTGGATTGAAAGTGGAGCAGCTGGGATATTAATTGATGCCCATAGGGGATGCCAGCATTGCAACGGGTAGCTTAACATTTTTTCAAAGGTTTATTTTATTTTTATTGGCAAGTCAGATATACAGAGAGGAAGATCTTCCATCCATTGAGTCACTCCAAAAGCAGACACAATGCCTGGAGCTGAGCTGATCCAAAGCCAGGAGCCCAGAGCCTCTTCCAGGTATTCCATGTGGATCAGGGTCCCTAGGCTTTGGGCTAATTGGCACCTCTATGGGATGTAGACACCTGAAGGCAAAGGATTAGCCTGTTGAGCCATGACACAGGCCCCCAAATATCTCTTTAGTTCTTTCCCACAGGTGGCAACATACAGTATTTTTCATCTAGTTTAAAATGCTTCTGATTTTCTGAATTATTTTTCTTTGAGAGTAAAACTTTTTAAAAAATCTGTAATTTCCCCTATGATCTGTGAAAAAAATGTATTTTTAAGTTCCCAAATACAGATGCATTTGAGTTATATTTTATTTATGACTTTCTTACTCATTTGCACCGTGGCATGTATCATTTGGATTCTTGGGAATTTGTTGAGACTTACAGTGCGGCCAATTAAGCAGTCAGTTTTGAAAATGTCCTTGCAGTATTTGATAAAGAAAACACTCTAAATGTCCAACATTTTCTACTTTTTTCATTATATCCACATTGCTAACTACATTGTCTGTACTTCCCCTTTTTGGTCTGCCTGACAATCAGTCAAAAAAAATTAGGGATTTTAAAATTTCTTTTGTAGTTTTGTCATTTTTAACTTTAAGTATGCTTTAGATTATGATCATAAAGTGAGCCAAAGTTGACAATTTTTATTTCTTCCTGGTGAATCGTTCCTTGAATATTATGCAGGGACCTTCCTGGAAATGCTTTCACTTTGAAAATCTGTCTAATTTTACAGCCCTGCCAGCTGGAATTTTTTTTTAAGAAAAATTCATCTTTTATACTTTTACATTTTTGGTATCCTAATATTTTAGGTGCATTTATTCTAATTGAAAAAAATCCCATCTGTTTTAATCTTGTTTGATGTGTTTAGTGCATTTAATGTTAATTGATAATTTTGGGTCTATATCTTCTTAGTTTTTATTACTCACCCGTTTTTTTTTTAAAAAAAGTGCCTCTGTTCCTGCCTTTTTTTAAAAATTGGATTAAGGTCTATATTCTTTCTTTTTTCTCTCAACTTGCTACGTCCTTTTTCCTATATATTAGTACTGTTTCCTTATTCTTTGTATTCACTTTGCAAATATTACCACCACTTAATGTAAATGGTTACCACCACATAATGTAATTCTGTTTCTGAGATATTTCTGAATGCCTTCTCTTAATTCTCTCTGATTCTTTGTTTTTCCTTCACATAGATTTCCCTTAACACATATAAAGGTCTAAACAAGTCTAAAGTTGATCAATGCATTCATCCTTCTTAGAAACAGTGTGAATGCTGCGAATGCGTTAGTTCAAGTTACTCTATTGTTTCTGCCATTAGTCATCAGTATTGTTTTATACAATTAGATGCTTACTGTTTTATTTTTTTCTTAAATTCTGTGTGTCACCAATTCCTGACCTTAGAGTCTCTTGCTTTCTGAAGTACATTGTACTCTTTCCCTGACAGATTTTTCAGCAGTTCTCCCTCCTCTCTGCACATTCGAAAAACAGCTTTGACTACTTACACCTGAGAACTCAGAATCATACTTTTTATTCGCATAGGGAAGGTTTTTGTCCTCTGTCTTCTGTCGTCTTGTGATGTTGAGAAGTCTGCTGCTCTTTTGTAGGTAGTCTGCCTGTTCTTCGGTTTTGTTTTTAGGTTTCTCTTTTTGCCTTTGGTGTTTATAGAGTTTCAACACAGTGCATTTTTGGATGTAGTTTCCTGAACCTAAGATGTCCTTTGTCCTTCAGTGGTCTCCTCCTTGTTCTCTTTACTCTTTCCAGAACTCTTGCGAGGCATACATTGAATTTCCAAAATAGTTCTTTCTTGTATAATGACCCATTGTTATTTTCTATTTTTCTTCTTCTTTTTTTTTTGTTTATTTTTTCTCAGGTTTCTCTTCTCGGTCTTCATTATTTTTTTCATTAAGGTGTGTTTATCTGATAATGGTTAACCTGAGATTTTGTTTTTAGTAATTTTGTTTATTTTCTTGATATTTTTCCACACATGTCTGGTTTTTCTTGATAGTGTCTTAATATTTTCTTGCATTTTCAGCAATTCCTTTATGTCTTCCTTAAAGCAAATCCAAAACCTCCATAAAATAAAGTTTACAACTTCGTTTTATAGACATTATGTCAGTATTCTGTTGTGTGATGTTTCCAGGGTTGGAGGGCAGTGTTCTGCTGTTTTTGTTGTGACTACTGACTTTGATTCATGGTAGATTTTTCTTTTTTGTTTTGTTATTTTTGATTTGCGAACTCATTTTCAGAGAGCCTTTATTTTGAGATTTGGGAGTGGTCCCGGTCAAAGGAATGTTCCTTCCTTTCTTTCTGTCAGTTGCCTTAGGAGATATCTCTTGCTTAGAATAATTTTTTTTTCTATATTAAAGTCTCACCTTGGGGCTTCTTTGACCACTTGATTTTAAACTGTATTAGAACCTCAGATACAAGTTGTTAGAGGAGCCAATCACTGCCACTGTCCCAACCCAACATCCCCAAAGTTAGAATTCTGTGTTTTTTTATGGTCTTCTCTCTTTGTGGGTAGATTTCCATTTATAATATAACTTTGCACTGAGAGCTTTTTTTTTTAAGATTTAAAAAATGCATATTTGAAAGGCAGAGTCACAGAGAGAGGAGAAGAGATTGAGAAATCTTCCATTCACTGGTTCTCTCCCTAGATAGCTGCAAAGGCCAGGCAGATGGCAGGAACCAGGAGCTACCTCTGGACGTCCCACTTGGGTAGAAGGGCCCAAGCACCAAGGTCCTCCTCCACTGTCTTCCCAGGTGCATTGGCAGGGAGCTGGATTGGCAGTAGAGCCACCGTGTCTCCCCCTGGCACCCAGATGGGATGTAGGAGTTGTAGGCAGAGGCTTACCTGTTACACCACAATGCTGGTCCTGAGGGCATGGCTCTTCCAGATGGAGGAGCCTCAGCACCACTTTCACAGGTCCATATCTTCATCTTTTATCTTCTTGTGGCCACTGAAACGCAGTGCCCTGCTCAGTTAGTCTGGCTGGTCATTGGCTCCAGTCACTCATCAACAGATAGTAGGGCTGACTGTCTAGCTATTAGTTCAACCTTTGATTTTGATACTTAGATGACTTGGAAACTGCCTTGTGATGAAAAAAAGTGTTGTTGTATTTGGCATATCTCATGCTTTGTAGATTTCAGTGCGAATGTTGGCCAGTCTGGTGAATTGCCATACAGAGAAACCTCTCATTTGAGTCTCTAGTTTTCTCATCTGTGAAATGCGTATACTAGCACTACTTGATCACAGAACTGAGTGTGGTAATGGACATAAAAGTTTTCTTGTAGTGTTCAGTGATCAAAAACAACGATGTTATTAACCCTATCATGGTTACTGATATTGTTAAGCCCCAAGTTGTTTTTTCCAGTCTCCAAACTCTGATGTTCTTTGTCCTTCCTCTTTAACTCCTCATGTAGCCTCTTCTCTGGGTCATTGGCCTGCCCTGCACCTGCTGTTGAGTTGCCCTCGCAGCATCTGTGTCCCCAGACCACAAGCCTTGTTAGCTTGGTAAAGCCCCAGATGTTCCCTAAGACTTGACAGTTTCTTAATTTCACATGCTGCCTTAAATTATGACAGAAATTCTCTGCACTTCCAAGAAAACATTTTGCGATTGTGAAGACTTTTGGCTGCCTTCTTCCGAGGACCAGAAGAAGTACCCAAGTACTTCTTCAATGACTACTTAGTTTGTTATGTGTTGCTGATGACACTCATCATTTCCACATAGCAGAGATGGTAGAAACCTGTTTATTCTCCACCAGACCATGATTTTTTTTTTTGAGAGAAAGGCTCTTGTTACTTTGTTTCTGTAACCTTAATGCCTGCAACAGTACATGACACATGGGTGAGTGCTATGTAAAGGAGACATACTCTCAGCCTGGACAACCATGACTGCCTGTTGAGCATCTATACTGTTTTGTCAGGGAGTGTCCTGCCTGCATTAGATATTTTGGCATGGGTACTCCTACTTTAACGTCTTCATTCCACTTGTCAGACATCATTAATGCAGTGATTAGAATTTTGTGTATAAGTTTTACCTGCTTGCTTAACTAAACTGCTCTCACCAAGACAGTTCCTGGGTCTCAATTGTTGACCTGAATCACGTCCTTGGTTCCCTGCCCACAAATATCAGTCTGCATAAATGTTGAAAGAGTGGTAGGCCTTCAGTGATTGCTTTATCTCAAAGTCATTTAGGTGCCATCTTTGGCTTCCAAGAAGTTATGGGAATTATTCTTCCTGTTGCCTTTACATGTTCATGATTAGCTGCTAATTTTACAGGGGGACTGGAATTTATTATGAGTTTATAGCTCTCAACTCATTACACAACTGCAACTGTCCCTATTGTGTGCCAGGGCAGGCTGATTCGTGTGAATATTTTCAGTGTTTCTCCATAGTCCTAGTAACTCAAGCATGCTTCCTGACACTAACTTTGTAGCTTCAGTCCTGAGCTATAGCCTGCATTCTGGACAGAGCTGAAATCCTGGACATGTGTTGGGAAGAGAGACTTCGCTTTTGCCCACCAGTCTGCTTTCCCCTTGCTGGACGCAAGGGTGCTGAAAGCATTCTCGAGTGGTGTCTGCATGGTTTTTGCTCTGCATTCATTCCTCAGTTCTTCCAAATCTTGAGAATTAAGAACTTCATTTTTAGTAAGAACATCTGCAGGTTCAGACAAGCGTATGTGCTCCGAGTAACTGGTACCTATTACTTGGGTACCAGTTCATCATCACTGCTATCATCGTTATCATCATCATCATCATTGTCATCATCAAGATGGTATTCCAAAGTATGGACATAAGGCATGATAACATTATAGAAGAAGTCTCTAATGCCTTGCTTGAGGCTCTTACATACACAAGGAACACTTAGCAGCTGGTACTTGTGTTTTTCCAAGTACCTAAATAGGGCATGGCAAGCTCAAATAACTTACCCTCAGGGCCAGGCAAGTAAAAATCAGAGCAGATTTCCCATGTTGTGATCAGATTAGTCAGCTTTTCAGGGGTCTTGGACTCAGAGGCAAAAGGGACTGGTGGGAATTGTGGTAACTGGGTGATGGGGATTTGTGGCACATAGTCCTATTTGAGGACTCGGGTAAATCCAGCTCAACTACCTGCAGGCTTGTGTTGTCTTATCCTTAATTTTTGAAGCATAACTGGATGTGAGTTTTTAAGTTTGACATAGATTTAAATATTGACAACCTCAACACCAGACCTTCCAAAAATAAGTCTGACGATCAGCCTTGGTACCTTCAAGACCCAGGGGAGCAGGAGATATAAAGAAACACCAGCCACCTCCTTAGCTTTCCTTGTTTCCTTTGATCTATTTCTTTGTTATAGTTCCCTGATGAAAGTCCAGAGCCCCAGGATCAAGAGGGAAAGAGGAAGTGGGGAGGATAGGAATGGGGCAGGTTACAAGTGTGATACCACATCCAGGGACATTCAGAGGGAATGAGGCTGGGCTCTTCCATTGAGGAAGCACAGACTGAGAAGCTAGCGTGCTCTGTGGGATAGCAGGTGGTGTAATGGAGGATGACCACAATGGAAAAGTTTGTTCCCCTGTGAGGAATGACTCTCAATTTTATTTTGTAATCTTTTCAATAAACAGAGAAGGACTTCTCTGAACAGTTGGAAGGACTGAGTTTGTTTCTGACCCTCTGATGCATGGGCAACAGAAGCCAGCAACTGCTCAGCACCTACAAAGCACCACAAGCTGGAGTGCTTAGGATGCAGGGCACAGGAGATGGGCTTTGGTCCTCTAAGCCCTGTGATCTCCATGTCATGTGATAAGGGCTGTGATCCTGTATGGGATGCTGTAGTGCTTTCAGTAAGACTTTGGAGTGGTGAGGCAATTGTCTTTCTTTGGTCCTGGAGTGAGGTAGCAGGAGACCGAGACAGGGGAGTACAAGCCAGTGAAGGGCGGGCAGGGAGTCTCAATGCCAATGCCATTCCTCTGAGGAATCGCAAGAAGCTGAAGCAGATTCGTGCTGCCAAAGGGAAGGAGTTGGGAAGATAACTCAGTGATTCCCATTAACCAACAGCTGAGTAGCCCCAGGGAACCTGAACTGCTTTTGGTGCAAACTGAAGAGGTTTTGCTTGTTTCTGTCCCCCACCTTAGAGGATTACTGGCCTGGGGCAGAAAAGCCAACTCCACTGGAGGGGGAGCTGCCACAGGCTCTGGGAAGCAATGGCCACCCCAGCATGCCAGGCATGTCAGCTCCAACATGTAAATGTGCTGGCTCCAGACATCACAGGTATCTGAGACAGGAGGTCAGGCTTTCTGGTAGGTCCAGTAGATCCTCTACACTCATGCAGCTAACTGGTCATCAAAGCTATACATTGCCAATCCAACTTCAGGAAGGAGAGTGTTGGCTTGCCCAGCCAAGTTCCTATCTGGTTCTATCCACCTGTTGGCTAATGCCCAGAAATCAGATGACATGATCATGTTGTAGCTCCATGAAAAGGTGTTACCCCAGTTCTGTTCTGATTACAGTCATTGAATACAGTGTTGTGTGTGGGGTGCTGTGCTTTCTGGACATCAAGTGTTGGTAGTGAGCACATCATGAGTGCCAGCTCGCCAGATGCTGGGAGTGAAATAACACTTGATTCACCTGGGGAGTTGTACAACCTTGGAAAAAGGAAACATTTGGGCTCCTAGTATGTTAGCATGGACTTATCTTGTGTAAAATGCTGCTATACAGAAGAGAATACTGAAGCATTTTCTGTTAATACCAAGAGGCAGTGCTGTGTTCCTGGGTAGGTTAGTCATTCTACAAGGTTATGATGGGTAGAAACACACTATCTAATGAATAGTGACACTCTGAAGTGACCCCTGTGACGATGCTACCTTGCTGGGCTTCTGATTTGATGTTGCTTTAGGAACTTGCTCTGTGCTTTCCTTTACACCCAGTTAGAGGCACAGTTCCTCAAGCAAACAAATCCCAAACGGAGTTGGAGATTTCTGCTTCTCTGCTGGCACCTGGGTCATGCCCTTTCAAGGTGAACTTTCCCTGTAATTTAATTTTATGACTGACTGGATGGAAGTCTGGTTTACTTAACTGTAAAGTGGCTTGAATGATCTGTGCATGTTTTGTGCTCTGCCAGGGGAGCAAAGCTCACACAGCCCATTCTCGGATGATTCTTTTTTTTTTTTAAGATTTATTTTATTTTATTACAAAGTCAGATATACAGAGAGGAGGAGAGACAGAGAGGAAGATCTTCCGTCCGATGATTCACTCCCCAAGTGAGCTGCAACGGCCAGTTCTGCGCTGATCCGAAGCCGGGAACCAGGAACCTCTTCCGGGTCTCCCACACGGGTGCAGTGTCCCAATGCATTGGGCCATCCTCGACTGCTTTCCCAGGCCGCAAGCAGGGAGCTGGATGGGAAGTGGAGCTGCTGGGATTAGAACCGGCTCCCACATGGGATCCCGGTGCGTTGAAGGCGAGGACTTTAGCTGCTAGGCCACGCCGCCGGGCCCGGATGATTCTTTAGTAAGCGTCTACAATCTTCTTAATGTGCAGACTATCTTACATTTGTGGGATGCTTGAAATGTGTTAGACATTCTCAATGCTTTATGGATGCTCTCATTCTGTTGTCACCACAACCCTCAGAGGGCTGTTATCATTCCCCTTTACAGATGAGGGAACGTGAGACACAGAAGCCTTCCTGCTCTGTGGCCACTCAGCTGGTGCTGGGTGGGGCTTCCCTAGCTCCGCTCCATCAAGGCTTGTGGTGCAGGAACACCATGTGCACTGACTTCACTGTGTGTACCCTGCTCTGGTCATTGATGGAGGTGATTCACTGTGGCTGCTGCTCCTTTCAGTATGGTCCCAGAGGCACAGCATCAGCATCACCCATCACCTGAGAGCCTTTTGGAACTGTACTCTCTTGGGATTTTCCCAGGCTGAAAATCTCAGGTCCCCAGAGAGTCAGGATGCAGACTCAGTCTGATAAACATGGCGGCTTTAGAAGTTGGTCAACTCTTTTTGGGTGCCTGAGTCCTCCGAAACAAGAGCTGTGGTGCTGGCAGGCCAAGAGGAACTCCGCATCTCCTGACTGCCGTGTGTAGGACCCTGCTTTGATGTCTAACCTTCCTACACTTTGGCTTCCTTCCCTGAAACCTGGAACTCAAAATCTTTTTTTTTTGTTTGTTTGTTAAGATTTATTTGAAATGTAGTTGTTACAAAGAGAGGGAGAGAGAGAGAGAGAGGAAGGAAAAAGAGAAAGAGAGAAGGAGGGAGAAATCTTTCATTTACTGATTCATTGCTAAAGGGCTTTCACAGTTAGGGTTGTGCCGGGCCAAAGTCAGGAACCAGGAACTCTGTCCAGGTATCCCAAATGCATGGCAGGGGCCTAGCAATTTGATCACCTTTTACTAGCTTACCAGGAAGCTGGACCAGAAGCTGAGCAGCCTAGCCTTGAGCCAACACTACAGTATAGGATTCCAGTAACTCAAGTAACAGCTTAGGTGCTGTGCCAAATGTCAGTACCTCCCAATCCTTGCGGCTTATCATCTTACTGGCATCCTTTGGTTGTTGTGAAAATAAAGGAAAAGAACTCCATAAAGCACTCAGCAGAATGCTTGAAAATTGGCCAGTGTGCAAGGAATATCAATATCCATAGTTTGGAGCGTGACAGTCTCATGCTGTGTCCTCTGGTCTTAAATGCCGGGGGATGGGAGTCCCTAGGAGGAAACCGACAAATGGGAGCACCCAGGAGCTGAGCCATGTTGCCAGATCCAGGCAACTCTGAAAGTCAACTGTCAGGAGTGATTCAGCAGAAGCTACAGGGAGTCTTGAGGAGTAGTGGGAAAGTGCAGGTATGGCTCATGTTTTCTAAATGCAGAGGAGTGCTGAATTACCCTGAGCAAAACATTTTGCTTAGAAAACTCAGATGAGGTCGATCTACTCTTTGTTGCTTCTGTTTTCCAAAGGAGGGAGGAGCTGAATGTGGCCATCAGTCTATAAAGGAGGAAAAACAAAAATTACCCCAGAGTTGACAACTCAGAAATGCCTCTGAACTATGATTACAAACTAGGGTTTGTTCAACTATGGCCTCTAGTGAGTGATATCTGACCCACCAGCTATTTTTATAAGGCCACATTAAGAAGAGTGTTTATGTATTTAATTAAAAGAAAGTCAAAAGGAGAAAATTATCTCATGCCATACAACCAATGATATGAAATTCAAATTTTGGTGTCCATAATAAAGTTGTATTGGCATGCAGCTACCCTCATTCATTCTCAGGTTAGCTTTTATGCAATGGCCTCACAGTTGAGCAGGTGCAGCAGGGACTGCATGGCTCACAAAACCTAAATAGTCACTGTCTGGCCTTTTACAGAAAATGCTGGCTGACCCTGGTCATAAACCTGCATCCTGGGAATTTAGAACTGAGCCCTAACCACAATTCTCTAATGTTCCCCATCAGAGCCACTACACATTTCATTTTCCACCCAACCCCAATTCTTAAGTCATTGCTCAATTATGAAATAACTGCTTCAAGATTTGGAAGGCAGGATTTTACTGCCTTGGTCCAGTTGCTGGTAGCATGGCCTGTACTAAACGCAATTCTTGCTGCTCCGTTGGTGAATAACTGAGTGATGGTCCTGCCCAAAGCCGAGTTGCAATCACGGAAGATGTCACCCTTACTGGAGAGAGAGTGAAGGACTGAAGAATGTCACATGAACTGTAACCATTGAGCAGAAGGCTGTGAGTTCTTACTCTGTTCTTAATTCAAGGGGCAGAATGCAATGAGGGGAGCAATAGTTCCAGAGCCTTCCTACTACTGTCAAAGCACGTGTGAAGAGTTGTAAGTTCTAATCCAAGTGTTCCTTGAAGTGAGACTGCTCCATTGTCACTTCCTGAGCTTCTGGGAGTGGTTTTTCTTTTTTTGCTCTTGTTCCTATGTGTCAGGGATGATGGAGGAGCAGTTGGAGATGGGCTACTCAGGAAACAGATGGCCTATGCAAGCCGCAAGTGGTGATGTGCCTACTTCCATATGGCTCATGGGGATATTACCCCAAACCTCCATTAATGCCATTCTACTCAGAATCTTATAACACCACAGCAATTTTTAATATCTGGTGTGCACATCAGCACAATGTATCCCAGGCTCTCCCCAAGGTCTATCTGAGACCCAGGGCAAAGTGTCTGTGTGGGCCTGAGTGTGATGTTTGTGGGTCTGTAACAAAATGAGCACAGGAAAGTCTGTGAACCTGAAGCCAAATTTCTTTAAATTTTAGGAACCACTCTTTTTTTTTTTTTGCATTCTTTTTTACTTTTGGGGAAAAGTTGAGATGGCAGTCTCTCAGTTTTTGGTGAATTCTTCTGCTTTCTGAAGCAAAACCAAGAGTTTATGACAATGGTTTCCTGTCAGTTGAGAGGGAAGATTCTGAGTCCATGGCACCTTAATTTTCGCATTTCTTGGGCAGGAATTATCAAGACTGTCTCCTAGGGTTGCTGGGAAGTTACATTATTCTATGCAGAACATTTAGACTGGTCCTGGGTGCATAGTAAATACTACCTTAACAGTATCTATTATTCTTTTTCATCCTAAAACTTAGGAAAATAAGTTGGTATGATTATATGTTCATGCCTCCAAGATTTCTGGGTCCAAAATTTTGTAGGTCCAAGAAGTCAAATCTCTAGGAGCTATTATTTCACTTTTAAAAATTTTACAATCACCCTTTTCAACAGGTCAAGGAACTAAAGCTCAGAGAGATTTCTGGGCCCTTCAAAAATCACTATCATTGCTGGTTTCTCCTCAAGAGCAAACATGCCCATGCAGGGCTGTCTGGGACCCTCTAATCTCCTGTCAGTGAGTGGCCTTTTTTTTTTTTTTTTAAGATTTATGTATTTTTATTACAAAGTCAGATATACAGAGAGGAGGAGAGACAGAGAGAAAGATCTGTTGTCCGATGATTCACTCCCCAAGTGACCTCGACGGCCAGTTCTGCGCCGATCCAAAGCCAGGAACCAGAAACCTCTTCCGGGTCTCCCACACGGGTGCAGGGTTCCAAAGCATTGGGCCGTCCTCAACTGCTTTCCCAGGTCACAAGCAGGGAGCTGGATGGGAAGTGTAGCTGCCGGGATTAGAACTGGCGCCCATATGGGATCCTGGTGTGTTCAAGGTGAGGACTTTAGCTTCTAGGCCACAGTACCGGGCCCAGTGAGTGGCCTTTTAACATGCAGTTGTTTTGGGCTTTCTTGCAATCATGTTCAGCTTCATTTAAGGTGAATTGGTTTCTCAACTTGTGTCTCTTCACACTTGCCTAGGTATACTTAATGTGCTCAATTATCAAATGCCTTCTCCTATTCCTTCTCTTGGCAGTTCTCTCTAAATGTGCCAGGAATGGCTTCCCATGACATTAGAGTCTCCCCCGCCCTCCATAAGCCTGGGGAGTTTCTTGAAAAACAGATTGGTTCTGGTAGGCTCGATTAGGCAGACAGAGGTTAAAAACTACTTTATACCTTAAACTGTAAGTACCTTAAGCAGGTGTAATTTCAATGAACCCATGGAGATAAGCAAATGGTTAGCAAGGGTCTTGTAAGTGGTGTTCAAAAGGGGCAGTCTTGATTAACTTCCTTCTGCTCACTATCATTTTCACTTAAATGTTAAGATTTGGGAATGAGCCACTGTAGACAGTCAGAAATTCAGGAAGTGTCAGGTTTGATTCCAGAGGTTGAATTGATAATGGGCAGGCACATACTATGTGAGTAGCAGGTACAGAGTCCTACTTTGTTCTCCTGGGAACACCTGAACACTCACAACTGTTCAACTTCCCACAGATTTTCTCACCTAAGTTTCTGTTTCCCTTCCTGCCTCCTCACTCACATGTGAATGGGAAGCAAGGCCTTGTTAATCTGGCTACATGTTGCTGGAGACCAGGCCATCATCGGTCCAGTGGTCCCTGCCCATGTGCTGAAGCTCTCTTGCTCTCCCAATCTCTGTGTCAACAACTGGCCTAGACAAGACCTGCCACATCCACTGTCTATTCCAACTCTTCTACATATTTGATGTGGTGGCTTAACTTCATTGGGTCTGCTCTTGCTGGCCATCTAAGATTCAAGGAAGAGAGGTGGCTTCGTTGTGCAATGGATAGCACATTGGACTTCTAGAGGCTGAAGATTGAAGGAAGAGAGAGAACAGATCCCCTGATCGAGGAAATTCCCAGTCCAATAGATGGTAGCAGCCTTCCGTGGGGTTGTATCCAGTAGTAACATAGAGGTATTAAGAGATCCAAGGAGACTGACATTGTGGCAAAGCAAGTTAAGCTGCCACTTGCGATGCCAGTGTCTCAAATTAAGGTGGTTGTTTGAGTCCTAGTTGCTATGTTTCCGATCCAGCCCCCTGCTAGTAATGCCTGGGAAGACAGTGGCTAATGGCCCTAGTGCCTAGGCCCTTGGTCATCCATGTAGGAACCCTGGATGGAGTTCCTGGCTTCTGGCTTTGGCTTGGTCAAAACCTCATTATTAGAAGCTTTTGGGGAATTAACCAGTGGATAGAGAATCAGCACCTCTTCCTGTCCAGGCTTCTCTCTCTGTTATTCTGCCATTCGAATAAATAAATGAATAAGCTAAAAAAAAGAGATGTGACTTGAGCCCATCATTACTTCTGAACCTAAGCTCACTCATAATGCTGTGTGTCCTTGGGCAACTTACTTTAATTTTGAGCCTCAGTTCTTTATTTGAGAAATACAGATAGCAATAACCTTTCACATGAAAGATAGGACTTTTGGTGAATTAAACAAGGTCATCTTTATCAAGCACATTGCTCTATGTTTGCATTTAGTGAATGTTAGTTATGATTACCATGGCATTGCACTTTAGTTTTAGGTATTATAAGAGACTACAAAACAGTAGGTTATGAATATCTTGGTTCTCCTCAACACTGAATAGACAAACTCTTGGAAAACATTGCGCAGAGCTGTCCACTTTTAGTCAGGCTCTCACTTTCCTGCTACGGTGGGCTAGCTCATGAATTCTGGCACTTGTGAGAGGTTTTGTGATGATCCCTATATCAGTTAGTCTTCCTGATAATAACCACACTACAGCTTATAGTTTAAAACAATAATTATCTATTGGGTTGTGATTCTGTCAGTTGACAATGTGGGCTGCACAGGTCTGGCTTATTCTCTTTTTGTACTTGCCTGGACTCACTCATGTTTTTACAGCCAGCTGTTGGATTGGCCAAGAGCTGTTCTGTGAATATCACTCACATACCAGTGCTGGTGCTGGCGGATGACTGAGTAATGGGAATCACCAACCCTGTCTCTCTCTATTGGGCTAGCCCAGCTTGATTTCCATAGGTTAGTCCCATACTAAAGTTTGCCATGATCATCAAGAAACAGTAAGTCCCAAAGCACAAACCCTTTCTGAGTATCCATTTGTGTAGTATTTGTTTATGTCCCGCTGGCCAAAGCAAGTCACATGACCAAACCTAGGCTAAATGTAGGAGTGGGCTGTCCAGGATCATAGATGCAAGGGACTATTTTTGTGATGATGTGTCATCATCACCTTTTTTTTTTTTTTGGCAAATTTGAGTAGAAACACTAGGCATTTATGCAATCTGATGGTACCCTTTCCCCCCCCCCTTAAAAATCTTTTGTCAGATAAGATTTTTAATATACCAGGCATCTGGTGCTACCTTTGGGTTTTATTGCTGACATGTTTTTCTTAACCTTTCATTTTTTATTTCTTTAATTTGGGAGATGATGATCTGCTGCAGGACATAGTGTTTTTTCATGACAGACATCTGTGATGTCAGAAGTGAGCACATTTCCCCAGGGGTGTGCGCATTTTTACTTGGTACATTTGGAAACAGGATCCGCCTCCATTGGTTCATTTCTATTTTGGTCTCTGACTTCATACTGAATCAGAGCAAGCAGGTGGAAGACACAAAATGCATTCATTGTAATTAATCTTTCAAATGTGAACAATGATTATTTTCCAGGTGAGGGAATATTTACAGAAAGTTAATTTTTCTCTCCTATAAGAGTTATTAAGAATTAAGTTGGCTAAAAGGAATAAAGAAGCAGAAAAGCCCGTTTCTGATATCAGAGACTAGTCAAGCTTTTTAGAAGAGTAGCATTTAGGGTTTTTTAAAGTAAAAATGAGTAGTAATAATATGACTAGTAACTGAAAAAGGAAATAAATAGATTACTTAGAGTCCAAACAAAACATTTTCAATAAAGAATTTCTCAGTGGGACATTTAGATTGTTATTGGATCTGAATACAATTATATCTTATTCCCCAAACAAAGCAGATTTGCAGTGATAAATGTTTTTGGACAACAGCAAGATTCAATTCTGTTCATTTCAAGGTACAGATTTATTTATGAAATTAGAAGAAAACAGTTACCAACAAAAACCTGGGGGAGTCTTGTCTATCTTTAGCTCCTGTGGTAGTGTTTTACCCAGAAATATCTCAGGGATGGGAGTGCCACTTACCAGGATAAGCAGAACTGCAGCTGGAGCAGAAATTAATTTGTATTTATAGTGCAAACACCTACATGAATCCATAATCTGCCTTTTTTATGATTTTAGGGGAATTTATAGAATCATTTAGATTGGAAGAACCCTCCAGTGGGTCATCAAGTTCTCTCTCCTTATAACGGCAGTGCTGATTTTATTAGTCTGAAAACAGCTCTGATAGATGGGTGTCAAGTCTGGCTCATGTTTCATGCATTTAAAAATGTACATTTCTTACCCTGAGTGTAGTTAATGTAGGAGACAAACTGGAAGCTGCCTATATGCCCAGAAGACCTTCTCTGGGTTCTTGACACACAGTCGCTTGGGCACAGATTCCAAATGAGTAGCATATTAAGCATTAGAGTGATGCCATCTAACCCAGTTTGCTTTTGACTTCTGACAGTGAGGAACATTTCCCATAGGATGTAAGGGGAGATGATTTCCTCTTCATATCCTTCTGTCTTGAATACCTTCAGAGACTTTGCTTTCTCTCCTTCACTTCCTCTGCTTCCCCAATTAAGAGACACTGCTTTGAAGATTAATTAGGAACTCACAGGTATTTGGAGAAATCTTTCATGTCTTCAGAAGTTTGTGAGGCACACAAGCATGTAAGACAGTGATCCTGCAAGAAATGTGTAGTCTATTTGAGAAGATTCCCAAGGTGTGTCTGTAAAGGAATGAGATGGATCTCTAGGAGCAGTGTGTGAAAATCCAGACTGTGACTCTGTGGTTCCATTTAGTGAAGGATTCTCATCTGCACCCAGCTCCGTTCTTCTGGATCCTGACAAAGCTGAGTGCCAAATTGTGCAGTCATAGTCGCTGCCTAAGATGGTACCCAGGAAGGTGTTTTTTTTGCTTAAAGCAGCTCTAAGAACCCAGGTGGTAAAAATAGGGAAGGTGAATAGCAGCTGGCTTCTTGTACAGGAAACAAAATGAGTATTTGAGGCTGAGCCTCAAGGGGTTAAAATTACTCTTCTTGTCATTGCTCACAAAAACATGTGTTGGGAGCAGGAATGCATCAAGGCTGGGAACTCTGACCTGATTTTGAGTCTCAATTTTATCCATGACCAGCTTTCTGACCTTGGGAAAGCAGCCCACCCTCTTGGAGCACCAGTGCTTCTGGCTGAAAAGTAGTGAGAGTGAAAACATATCATTCACAGGGTTGTTGAGTGCAAGAACTAACCTAGGCCACCTAGGACAGAGCCAGGTACGCAGTGTAGAAAGACGTATTTATGGTTCTGGTCTGGATTTGGAAAAGGCACAATGGAAGCCTGTAGGTGGGGTGATGGAAAGCTTCCTCTAAGGAGGTGTATTTGGAAGCAAGTGACAAGGGTATTTTGGACTTGGAGGAGATGAAAAGTCAAAGTTCTGATTAATGGGTAAGCATATATAAGGTATAGCAATGTTGAATAATAGGGAAAAACAACAGTGGGGACCAATGATAGAGTCTCAGATACCAAATGTGAGCATTAAACTTGTTCCCAGAGACAACTGTGAACTCCAGGCATGATAATGACTACAATTTCCATGGTAGCCATTATGGGTTTTGAATGCTTCTGAGATTATTGTATGCTCAATCCTGTGATGGGTCCTTTTTGTTATGGCTATCATGTGTATTTTCCTCACAATATATATTTTTTATTATTCAAGCATTGGGTCTATTTTAGAAGCAGAAAATTGGGACTCAGAGTGGTTAAGTAACACAGTCAAGGTCACTCAGCTGTCCAGCAGCAGAGCTCAGCATAGGACCCTGTAGTTATTGTGAGAAATACATCTTGATCTAGATTGGCTGCTCTTCCAGGCCTTTGTTCTGCAGACTGTTAACCGGTGAGGGACACAACAGAGTAAAACTGATGAGGAGGAAAGACCGAAAGGGATGTAGAGGCCAAGGGACCGTTTATACCAGTTATTGAAAAAATCAGTTGGAACAGTGAAAATGATGTTGAGTTTTAGGAAATTAGGGAAGCTAAGGAAAAGAGTAAATAACAAGCTACTAGAGGGAAATTATGATGTCTAATGAGATTGGGATGAAGGAAACAGAAAGTTGCAAGAGAGAATTGGCTGGACTTGTATGATGTGTAGGGGACAAAAGATGGTTTCAGGCCTTCAATTCCAAGGCTCATGGTCTAATTGACAGTTACTAGGAACTTGTCTATGTAATGATGGAGTTTGTAGCTTATTGCAATCTATTCATCTGAAAAGAGGCAAGAGGATGGGGTTTAATTAGAATTCTCAGTTTATAAACAGTTTCAGAAATGTGGATTCAAAAGACATTAGAAAATATTTTAATTTTCTTCATTATTTTCATGATCTGTTAATCTTGCTGGAAGCAAAATAGCATAGAATGATTACAATATATAAGTATATTTTCTCTGGCTGGTGAAGCAATTTTGCATGTTTGATCTTTGATTTCTCTGCGAGATGAATGATGATAAAGGTCTTATAATCATCCAGCAAGTTACATTTTGCAAAAACACTTCTACCTATATCACTCGATTTGCACTTCTACTCACTAATTTCTACCATTTACTTAAAACATTTTTAATATTGTGCTGAAAATGGGATTCCTCCCTGAGAATGTCCATCTTTGTTTTCTGTAAGTCCTGAATTTCTCTATAAATCCTGTTCAGGTTGGGCACTATCTTTGTCCCTTCCCCATAAGGCAGAAGTAATGGGCAGGTGGTGGTGGAGTAGAGACTGAGGGAGGATCTGGTCCTGGATGCCCTTGCCCTGGGAGTGGGGAGTAGGGTGTGTGTGTGTGTGTGTGTGTGTGTGTGTGTGTAGAGGATGGTTGACCAGAAGGCCCTTTGGTAATTCTGCGAGCTATAAAAACTTGGTTGTGGCTTTGTCATCTTGGACTTTTCCCAAGAGTAGAGATGAAGGCAGAGATGTTTGTGTGAGTGTGCATAGTGCATGCTCTTTAGAGGATGACATTGTACATAAGTATACTTAGAGGCTCCACATTCTACAGCTTCTCTCTCAGGAGCTCATGTATTGCCCCTGATGCTAGGAAAAGGAAGGGGAGAAGGCCTCTGATTATCTGCAGGGTCTCCCCTGACCGTGTCTGATGGTGCATTGGAACTCACAGAGCAGTGGCACTGAGGCCTGGGGAGCCAAAGTTCATGGAGGGAGTGGTGGGTCATTACTGTGAACATCTGACAAGGGAAATAGCACTGAGAGTGGTATGTGCCCCACCCTCAAGGGTCTAGCTCTGTCATGATGGCTCCTGTGGCGAGAGAACGACAATAGCATGTTTGGCTATGACACACTGGTGAACAAACATGTGAAAACACACACCTACAGATCACCAATACATCCATTCAAAAGAGTCAAGTGATTCTGACACCTGGAATAAGCCACATGAGACTTTTGCTCCCTTTTGCCTTAGATGTTCTCCCTGACTTAGTGGAGTAATGGGTTTCCTTTTGACTCTTGGAGCATGTTTGGGAGAGATCGATAAAAGGCATGAGTAAGCACAGGAGAAGGGCAAGAGCCCAGGCAGCACTGAGCATTTATTTGCGCATGTGCATGGCATAGGTCTACCTATGTCTTCTCACACGTGCATACTGGGAGAGAGGATGAAGACATCTGATGCAATCTCAAGAAGAGAGGGTTAGATAGCACTGACGTTCTGTGATGAAAGAGTCTCTGAAGGCACAGTCTGTATAGATGAGGTCATCTGCTGAGATGGTGTGAAGAGGCTGCTGAGGAGTTGATATCTGGGTGTTCACAAGAGATGCAACAGGGAATTGGTAAGCCTTGGAAGGGAACAAATTGGTGTGCAGGACCTGAATTTGCAATGATCCCATTTTGTACAGTTCCTCCATGCATCCTGACAGCACTGGGTGGCCCAAGAGCCAAGCAGGGGGACCGGAGGACAAAGAGGCTGGCAACATGCACAGCAGGTGCAGCAGACCAAGAAGAGGGAGTGTGCAGTGCCTTGGAGGGCACTGGCCGGTATTATTGACTCTGGAGTTGAGGTGGAGAAGCAAAACAAGGAAGGCAGGAGGAGGCTAATGGGCTCAGGAGAGTGGGAGGGTTGGATGACTACAGGTCCCAGTAAGAGCAGAGAGCAAAGGAGTGAGAGAGATGATAAGTTAGCAGCCTACACTCTGAGAGGGGGAGCTTGAAGTTGGAGCATTTCAAAGCCAGCTCTCAAATTAATGACATGCATGTTCAACTGGCTGTGGAATTTCAGGTGTAATATGTCAACCAAATAGAAGCAAGAAAAAATGCTCGTGCCCACTGTGGCATATCAGCCGCTATCCCTCAAACTTGCTCATCAAAATCTCCTTGTTATCTAATGGTTCCTTAGTAAGGGGCATTTCTGAAATCGATATGCATCCAAAGGGAGCCTGTTTGGAGGAGCCTCAATTCCTCTTTGATGTTGAATATTGCTGTTGCTCCCTGACTTGTGAAATCCTTTTTTTCTGACACAGCTTGAATTTCTCCTATGTAGAAAAAATGACTGAAGGTATATCTTGGTATCATCCCTCAATTTCATTTTCTATAAACTGACCTTTTCATCTGTGGAGTCATCCATTGCAACCCCAAGGCTATGGATGCATAGAATCAGCGTGCTTTTACCTCTTTAACCTTCTAGCTTTGGTTGGTTTAGATAGTGATATGAAATTTATCTCGTTCTTCATGTATTTTCTATTCTGTCTGCTGAAGAGGGTTCTGGCTTTGCCTTCTCACTGTCAACCCCTCCTCCTCAGTCGGGGCAGGTGCCCATTCTTGCCAGAACAGTTACCATTTCATGCTTACAGTGACAGACAGATGGCTGGACAACACAAAAAGGAGGTTTCTTGGGATTTTTGAAGTCAAGGATATGAAAGTTAGCTGCATGATAGGAGAAAAGGGGCATTTTAAGCACTGATGTGGACCTTGTACCAGTCACCCCTTCGACCTTCACAACAGTTGAGAGATACCAGTAAACTTACTCATTGGTAGCTCTCTTTGACCATGTTACTTCTCTGTAATTGACCCATATGGTACTAGGTATCACTAGTGTCACCCCTTTCCACTTATAGACAGACAGTGTTAAAAAGGGAGTAAGCAAGGCCCGCAGAAGAATTGTGAGCTGAGACCATGATAATTCATGCACAGTTGGAACTCAAGGAGTTGTAAAACTACAGGTCATGTCCTCATAAAGGTTGCTTTTCACGTTATTGTCTCACCTTCTGGTCTTTTGGAAATGAATCTTCTTTATATGAAAAACTTAATACACAATTTCTTAATTCTCTTAGATTTTATTAAGTGCTTTATGGAAAAGTTTGCATTAAGGGCTAATATTTGGAGTTGTCTACTGTGCAACATAATAACCACGCACATCTCTCATCTAATTTCACACCCTTATTTATATAAAGAGGTGGTTGATTTGCATTTCTAGAAGGCATATGTGAAAGCTGGACATATTTCTTTTTCCACAATTTGTATCCAAAGCAATATTGCTTTAGATTGCTTTATTTTAGTGCCGTCCAGCAAAATATAATGTGAGCCATATGTGTAACTTTAAATTTTCTAGTAGCCGCAATAAAAAGTACAGAGAGAATCAGTTGAAGTTCATTTTAATGATATGTGTTATTTAATCCAAAATTTTCTAGATGCATCATTTCAGCATGAAATGAATTTTAAGATACTAATGTGATGTTTTATATTCCTTGTCTTGGTACCAAGCTCACAATATTTGGTGTGTATTGACAGTTCCTATCAATTCAGACTGTCAACATTAAAGTGCTTTATAACATGTAGGTGTCTAATGGCTACCATACTGATCAGCATAGGTGTGCTTTATTGCCACAGCTATTTAGGGACCACCTTGGCTGTTAAATTTTTTCTAGTTGACTGAGAGTATTTGATATGATATCAATAAGGTCATTCATGGGAGTAATAGGGAATTGTTCAGTTACTTGGATGCACCATTCGTTCATTCATTTATCTGTAGATTCATTTGTAGTCACTCAGAAATGAATTTATAGAAACTCATTTATAGCTTGTTCTAGAACATCTACACTTCTTAAAATTTAGTGGAAACAGGTTTCTAACCTAAAATTTCCAAATATAAGCCCCATAGCACCCATAACATTTTGTGAGTGCTTATAGTTCTAGAATAATGTTTTATCATAGTGTTCTTTAGTTGTTTATTTATGTGTTTTTATCTCACATTGAACTTTGTTGTTTGTGTATTTTTGTATTTCTGAAATAAGTATAGATCTGGTACCCTGTGTTTGTTGAATGAATGAAGGGAAAGAATGTATGAGGAAGAATGTGTGGTTCTGTGAATGAACATGTCAATACATCAATAGATACTTCCAGTGGGCTGATGGCCACACTGGTGCTTTGTGACCTCCACGTTGGATGCTGTCATACACACTGTCCTTACCTCCTGTGTTTTCTCCAGGTCTCGGCCGCTGGTTGGGCTGTTGCTTCTCCCTCCTTTCCTGGCTTTTTTCTTCTCTTATTCCCTGAATGCTACTATTCCTCAAGGTGTATTCTCAAACATCACTTTTTAATGTTTCTGCCTTCAAGGATCCCATTTGTTCTGAAGGCTTCAGTTACCACCTTTCTGTAGCTGGAATTAAGATGCCCCTGCTTTCTGGGCTCATATTTCTTGATTTTTATTTGTTAAGGAGATATTATGTTGACTCTTTACAAGCAAACTCGCCATGTTCTGCCTGAAGCCAGCTGCTCCTGTGGCTGGAGTGTGCATATTCATGGTGAGCTCAGGCTCCTAGAGGCTGGAGATGCCAATCACTTTGACTCCCCTTTGCTTCGCCCAATCCACCTGCTATGTCCCACTGAGTGGCAAACCACACATGCTCCATCTCCACAAACTCTTATTTCTGTTTCCAGACTTTAATTTTCTCCGTTCGTCACCAGACATTAGCCTGACTCAGGTCCCCTCTACATTCTTACACCGGTTCTCGAAAGAGCACTTTAGACATTCCACAAAGTGTTAGAAAAAAAAAAAGTGGCAATTTCTACACATAGACATCTTTGAAATGTTTTGTTATTTAGATTTTAAAGTGTAAATAATCTATTGAGGGTGGCATGTGCATTTAAAAATAACATTATAATATAATAGCATTATCTTATGTACCAAGAAACCGTTAATAATTTCCTATTTCTTATCATGTTGGAAGCAAATCAATCTGTCTCTTCAAGACATATGGAGTCAGGGCCTGGCACGATAGCGTAACAATTAAGGTCCTCACCTTGAATGCGCCAGGATCCCATATGGGAGCCAGTTCTAATCCCGGCAGCTCCACTTCCCATCCAGCTCCCTGCCTGTGGCCTGGGAAAGCAGTTGAGGATGGCCCAAAGACTTGGGACCCTGCACCCATGTGGGAGGCCCAGAAAGAAGTTCCTGGCTGCTGGCTCCTGGCTTCGGATTGGCTCAGCTCCAGCCATTGCCGCCACTTGGGGAGTGAATCATTGGACAGAAAATCTTCCTCTCTGTCTCTTCTTCTCTCTGTACATCTGTCTTTCCAATAAAAATAAATAAATCTTAAAAAAAGACATATGGAGTCTTTCTCCATGTGTTTTGGATATATGTCTAGGTTAGTAAGGAAATGTTTTACAACCTTCCTTGCTCATCTATAGACTAGTCAAATTGGGCTGCTTACAGGATGCTCTTATATTCCTACTTTCTCATTTTTCTTTCCTCTTTCTTTCTTTCTTTCTTTCTTTCTTTCTTTCTTTCTTTCTTTCTTTCTTTCTTTCTTTCTTTCTCTCTCTCTCTCTCTCTCTCTCTCTCTTTCTTTCTTTCTTTCTTTCTTTTCTTTCTTTCTTTCTTTCTTTCTTTCTTTCTTTCTTTCTTTCTTTCTTTCTTTCTTTCTTTCTTTCTCTTTCTCCTTCTCCTCCTCCTTCTTCTTCTTTCCATTAGACTCCTCTATTACACTCCACCAATAAGTATGTGTAGTTACTAAGAACAAGGAAACATAACACATACACAAATCTTACTATGACATGTTTTATGTGGGTTCAAATCTTGGGTTCTGCTCCCTTTTATATATTTCTTTGGTGAAAAAGAACTTACATTTCTGAGCCTCAACTTTCTTGTATAGGAACTAGGATAACAGCAATCAGTTCATAGGTTTGTTGTGATGAGTTATTAAAACACATTGATCTTAGCACTATTCCTACATATCTCTTAAAGCTAGCTGTTCTATAAGTGACACCACTTGCTGTGGGTTCTTTCTACACTTTTCTGTTATTCTTTGTCCAATTTTCCTAAATGATGAGATTGAACAGAAAAACTGAAAAAACTGTCACTGATGATTGTTCCGTATTCAGACATCCTTCCTTGTATCATGTCACTGACTCCTACCACTCTTAACATCATTGACCTCTTTTTTTTAGAATGAGTGTCCAATGTTATTAAAATCCAACAGTATAGTGAAAACACCACACAAAGCAAATGGAAAATAAAATTGTTAAGTTTTCAAAAAATGTCAGATACCATGAAGTCAATGCAAACAATATTAGGAAAATGCTGGAATTACATGCAAAGTCAATGGTAAATCTGGTCTGGTGGTAAATGAAGACATCAAACAATGTTTTAAATATCAAAGGATTACAAGATGATGTTGGAGAAATGAATAAAGTCTTTGAATACTTCTTGTACAGACATTTAGAAATATTTGGTAGGGATATTTAAATAAAATACAAACATTAACCATAAAAGAAATTATGGAATATGTCTTACTACATTAACATTAGAAATGTCTGCTCCTTAAAAGAAATCATAAACAAAGGCACAAACTATGTATCTTTATGCTTTCAAAATTTATATGTGATTGCAAATTAATGAGAAAGACGTCAGTAGAGAAAGAGTAAACCAATGTGTGCAAACAGACATTCTCAGAAAGCACAAATGGTGAACAAACTTGAAAATAATGTTCAATCTTATTTTATAAGGAAGGAAATGACTACACTGAGGCATCGTTTTACATTTCAGTAGGGACAAAGTAAAGATGTCCATATTAGTTATCTGTTGTTTGATTGTAAACTACCACAAAGTTAGTGTTTTAAAGCAATACATATTGTCCATAAATTTAGTGGTTTAGGAATTTGAATATGTCTTAACTGAGTTTTTTGCTTAGGATTGCCTGACAATATTAAGCAAGAATGCAGACCAATGGAAATTTTCTAAAACACTTGGAAAATAATTGTACAATAGATGGTAAAGTTGACAGTTCATATATTTGTAAGATGTATCAGTTCTACTCCTAGATCTGTATCTAGAAACGATATGTACTGCTGAACATGGGAAGACACACATTATTCATATGAACAAAACTCTGAAAATCATCCAGGTACCCACTGATAGGAGACTGGATAAATTGTGAAATCCTCACTCAATGGAGAATCAAGGCAACCACATGAACAGAAATGCAGAGAAACCATAAGATTTATGACTCAGCACATCTTAGAGCAATCATATTGAGTAAAACAAGTGAGCCAAAGGAAATCAGATATATTTTTATATAGTAAATACTATAGATAGCAAAGACTAGATAGGTGATTGAACTATATGAAAACAGTCCAGGGAGTGATGGTAGCAGGGTTCAGAATGGTGCTCACCCAGGATGATGGCAGCAGTTGTGTGGGAATAGGGAGGAGTGGGGAAGGGATTTTGGTCTTGTGTGATTTCTTGGTCTTGTTCATTCTTGGTTCTGTTTCATCAGTTGGGACATGAAGTCATTATAAGTCATCATAAGCATTTATTTTATTGCTACACTGTATAGCTATAAATGCTGCTTATAGTCTTTACATGATTGTTATATACCAAAAGTTTAAGAGAAAATTGTGCCAAAGAAGTCAGACATGTGAAGGAAGTCAGTTTATTGTAGTATTGTCATTTATATTAGATAACTCCAATTATTTTAATTGGTATTCATTGATTTTCTAATAGTATGTTATTGAAATTTAAACAAATCTTGTGAAGAAAGCTTTGTGCACATTAGATGAATGGTTCAAGGAAAAAAATCCTCATTAAAATAGTTTTCTTGATTTATTATGAAATTGGACACTTTTATTTCGGTTTTTGTTAATTTGAGAAGCAGAGGATGGAGAGAGAACTCCCATTTGCTGGTTTGCTTTCCATATGCCGTCTCTGATGTAGTGTAGGGCCGGGCGAAAGCCACATGGTAGAAACTCAATCCAGGTCTCCTGTGTGGATGACAGGAACCTAATGACTTGAGCCTTCTCAGCTGTCTGCCAAGATCTGTATTATCAGGAATTATCAGGATTATCAGAGTAAGGAGCTAGAACTAGAACTTAAACCAAAGTACTCAGCTGTGGGATATGGGCATCTTAACTGGGAAGCAAAACACCTGCCACTACTTCAGTTTTCAAAAAAGTTTACATTTTCAAAGCCAAATGGTAATAGCCAACTTGAAACCTTCTTGTTTTTAAACTCCTATGTTGTTTTCCTTAAATTTAGAGGTGAATCTCTTTTATGCTTTGAAATGTTTACCATCTCCTTACACTGACTCATGCTAAGGACATTGCTCCAGATTATATTCCCTGCTTTTTTTGCCAAAAGATGCAAACCACAATTCCATTGTGTATTTAAATGGCTCTGATCACCATGAATAGGGGGAAAAAGGTTTTGAAAAGCCAATCAAGTTAAAAATATCACAGGAACGCAGTTTCATTGGGGGCAGTAATTCACCTCTACATCTCTAGTCCTCTGATTCTTATTAATGAATCTTTGAAATCCATGATTCTCGTGTCCTGTCCACCTTATGATCTGACTCTAACCATCCAGTTTAAAAGACTGATATCCAAACCTTCGTAACTAGTAAAACCAAAAAAGAAGAGGGAAATTATTTATCAGTAAGATGCACAACAAAAGCTGTCATCAATAACTATCAAATTCTTCAAGCAAATTCCTCTTCAGATTCATTTTAGAAACTTCCTTTTGTGTAAAAAGTTTTTATTAATATAGAGTACAGATTTCGTGTCTTTCACAAGTATAATTGTGAGAAGATATTGGTTACCAATCTTAAAGGTTCTTCTGCATTCACGGTGTTATTTGTGTATACAGAGGCTATTGAATTTTAGTGTTGCTGTTATTTTTTATTTTTAAAAAAGATTTATTTATTTATTAATTATCTTATTGGAAAGTCATATTTACAGAGAGAAGGAGAGAGAAAGATCTTCCATCTGCTGGTTCACTGCCTCCCCCGCACAAGTGGCCCTAACAGCCAGAGCTGAGCTAATCTGAAGCCAGGAGCCATCCAGGAGCTTCTTCTGGGTGTCTTACATGGATGCAGGGTCCCAAGGCTTTGGGTCATTCTCTACTGCTTTCCCAGGCTGCAAGCAGGGAGCTGAATGGGAAGTGGAGCATCTGGGACATGAACCAGCCCCATATGGGATCCCAGTGCATGCAAGGTGAGGACGTTAGTCACTAGGCTATGGTGCTAGGCTCTGAGTCTTGCTTTTATATCCAGTAGTCTCTTAGGCGGGGGGAGTCTTTTGGTCCCCATATATATAAGATTATGTCATCTGCGAACAGGGTTAATTTGACTTCCCTATTTCCATTTGTATCCCCTTTATTTCCTTTTTCTTGCCTAATGTCTCTGGCTAAAGCTTCTAGAACTACGTTGAATAGCAATGATGAAAGTGGGCATCTTTGTCTGGTTTTGGATCTTAGTAGAAATGTCTCCAACTTTTTCACATTCTGATTGATGCTGGCTGTGTATTTGTCAAATACTGCCATGATTGTGTTGAGGAATGTCCCTTCTATAGTCATTTGCTTAAGGTTTTTATCATGAAGGATTGTTGCATTTTAGCAAATGCATTCTTTGCATCTATTAAGATAATCTTACAACTTTTTTTCAATTTGTTAATGTGATGTATCATATTTTTTGATTTGTATAGGTTGAAACATCCCTACATACCATCATAGAGATGGACATCATTTACAGGTGACTTTTACCTGTTAAAATTGTCCTTTGATAATAATGATTCTGGTCCATACATGTAAATATTGTGACTGCTACTGATACTCCCATCAAGATACATCTGAGAAAGTTCCCTGTGTATGGCCCAACAAATAGATACCCCTATTCGAACCTATTTGCCTGCTACCTGCTCTTCCTTGTACCTGTCTTGAGACATGGCATTACTCTGCCTATTTCATAATGACTTAATTCTTTGTTTTTCCCTTCAGTTGATAATAAGCTCGTTGAAGTTCTGGGCTTTCCTATTTCTGTATAAACCTGGCACAATCATTTGCATAGAACTAGTGCTAACTAAATACTAGTTGACTTAACTCCCTCAGGACCTATTTTATTAAAAGCTTTAAAAAATGTCAACAACATTAGTATTTAATATGAGCAGATTTCTCACATGTTAAATTGCAAGGCAAGGTGCAAAGATAAGGCAAGCAAATTGTCTTGGCGACAAATTTCAGGCTAGCTGAGAAAATTGTATGCTTTTTACAGATTTTCACAAACATATGTTTTCATTTTAGAAATAAGAACACTTGCAAGAAGATCCTCAAGAAATTTTGCTTGTGTCAGAGAATCCCAGAAACACTTTTTCTGTTGTTACAAAAAATGGCGAAGGTTAGTTCATGCAAATTTCTCACATGCCTCATAAAACCCTTAATCATCTACAGCTGAGGCTGTGAACCACTGTGTAAGCGACTAGTGTTTCCGCTCATGGGAAACTTGGCGGTGTAATTCTGTTTCATCCCCAATTCCAGCATCTCCCACTCTCTCCAGGGGGCTTTACCACTTCATGACATCATAAACAAGATGGGTCCAGAGTTCAGTTGCGCTGACATTTTCTTATAAAGCCAATAAACAAGAAAACCCCAGGGTATTAGCCATTATTTTTCCTTTTCTAAAGCTAGAGAGAAATGTAATATGTTTACAGACTTTGTAATTTATATTCCCACTAATGAAAGCAGGTATTTCCAGATAAATTAGACAGTATTCCAGGGTTGTGTTTATTTAGAGAGGAAAGTAATTTTGCTTAAAACTTCAAATCTGGCTTTAGTTTTTTCTTAAGAATTATGGATGGAGTTGGGAAGACAGAAAAAAGACCAAAAGCAAGTGGAGAGACAAAAATATGTTTTAAAAATTCTTGAAGAGAGTTATAAATGCAATTAGAATCTCTGTGCATAATGAAGCTGTTTAAAAAGTCAATACATTTCCCCCCCCATATTGCTACAATCGTACAGTCCTTCATAAGGAGTCATGATTCCATCAGTCTGTTATTTAATCTGCTGGGGATGGGGTGGGATCTTGGAGGGGGGCGGAAATCCCAGTCTCTATGAAATTGTACCATAAAATTTAAAAATTCAAGATAAATTTAGCAAAAAAAGCACATTATTTACTTGAAATTTATAGTGTGAGAGTTATACTTGCATGTGCACATAGAAGCAGTGTTTTCAGAGCTAACTAATTAGAATGCAGTTGCAAATGTTACAAATCAAAAGAACGAAACCTCTTGAACTATCAGAAAACTTTAATAAACATTTTACTAAGACATCAGTGTGATGCCAGAAGTGACTTCCTAGTTATATGCAATATGCACAAGGAAAATTTTAGCTTAAGGTTATGAAGCTTATAGTACCTGCTCTTGGGGTGAATTACATAAACCCTAATAACTGAAAGGTGTTATGCAACGCTCTACTTCAAGTAAAAGTTCCCAGCGCAGATATATTTGCGCCTTAATTGATGTTTGCTACTAAAATATGTTGGACACAACTTGTTGTCAGTCTAATTTCAGTCAACAAGATCATTAAATGTTTAGAATGAGCAGAATACAAAAGCAGGTAGAATGTATTTGTTTCTCTCCATCCACCCACCGTCCATTCATTCGTCCAGGTTTTTTTTTTTTAGTTTTTTTTTTATGTTTTAATTTTATTATTTTTTCCCATTAATTACAATGTATTACGCGACACAATTTCATAGGTACTGGGATTCTCCCCCCTTCACCCCAAGCCCTCCCCCCCCCAGTGGACCCCTCCATACTGATGCACAGCCACAGCCCAAGCTCCGCTGGGACTCCCTCATTGCAAGCATACACCACACACAGAGTCCAGTATTCCATTGTCCAAATTCAACGACCTCCTAGGGAGGCCCTCTCAGGTCCGAAGGCAGAGCCAGCAGAGCGCCATCCCGATCAACTAGAAGCTCCAACATATCATCAGCAACAATCCAGGTATGATGAGACTGGTGCAGACTCCACTGACTGATTTGATTTAGACCATCATAGCATCTCCCCTTGTCCAGTATTTTGCTGCCAACATATAACTGAGGTGGTTGATTGATCTATTCCATCTTCCGTCTTTTCTTTTCTTTTTTTTTTTTAAAGATTTATTCATTTTATTACAGCCAGATATACACAGAGGAGGAGAGACAGAGAGGAAGATCTTCTGTCCGATGATTCACTCCCCAAGTGAGCTGCAACGGGCCGATGCGCGCTGATCCGAAGCCGGGAACCAGGAACCTCTCCCGGGTCTCCCACGCGGGTGCAGTGTCCCAATGCATTGGGCCGTCCTCGACTGCTTTTCCCAGGCCGCAAGCAGGGAGCTGGATGGGAAGCGGAGCTGCCGGGATTAGAACCGGCGCCCATATGGGATCCCGGTGCGTTCAAGGCGAGGACTTTAGCCGCTAGGCCACGCCGCTGGGCCCTTCCATCTTTTCTTGGTTAATGTTCTGATTCCTCCATTATGATTAAGGGAGTTCCCAAAGAAACTTTGAGGTGTTCCCAGACCAGGTTCCTACATGTACTAGTAAGCACAGTGCCCGCCACAATCCATCACCCCTATCAGCTGGTGGTTGCAACTGCTGGGTTGGTTCTATTCTCAGCCCCGACCTCCACTGGAACCAATGAGTACTGCAGCCCATCCTGGTTCTGGCCATCACACACTGATCCTTCACTTAAACCAGTGGGAGTTGTGCTGGTTGGGTGCTGCATTCCTAACCGGCACAGGCAGCCTTGCCTTGGCATTTTGTATTGTATACTTTTTTTTTATTACCGCAACCGAACCTGGCCAGACCCCTGCACAGCTCCAGCGCACAGACTTGCCAGTGGATAACGCGAGCTAACTCAGCCTGGTCCGCCCCCAACCTGAGCCAATGTATGCAAGTGGGACACTTTCCATCGCCTCTTCTGGGTTGTTTACGTCCTTGCTTCCTGCGTTTATTTGTACGGTCAGTGTCCTGTCAGAGGAACTGTTCAGGTTCCTCCATCAGACCCCTTCCTGGTGTCAGGCTTCACGCATACTAGCAGTTCCTTGGGCCAGCTCCGCTCTTCAACCCATTCTGGTTCCTGCTGTTGGAAGTTTCAGCCCAGCCACATTCGTCCAGGTTTTGACCTTAAAGACTCATCATTCAGTTGGAGAGGAAGAATAGGTCCATAAAGAGTAAATACTGTAGGAGGTGACACAGATGGTGTCAGTTGACATTTGTCGTATACTCTGTGAAGTCTGGTAATGGGACTTTGTAAACTCAGTCTTATTTTGAATCCACCCATTGGTTGAGGTGACAGTAAAGATAAGGTGATGGATGTCTCCTTTGAGTCTCTGGTACCAGTATCTGTGTGGGTGGCTTGTGCTCTGATGGGCATATGTAAGTATGTGTCTGTGGTCAGGAGGATGTTGCCTGTTTGCCATGCATCTGCTAGCACAGAGGGTGAGGCAAGTATTCCCACTTTCACAAAAGCAAACTGGTGACTCCAGGGTGGGCGGAATTGATGCACTGTCCTTTCCGCAAACAGAGATTCAAATGAACACAGAGTAAATTAGTTTCTCTCAGTCAGTTATTGTCAGTGATGGCATGGGGAGTAGGCAGGCTCAGAAAGGAGGTATGCTGAGGTGCATGCTGAATGTGAAATACCTTCTGTTTTCAGCTAGGGAGGCAAAGCGAAAAACTAAACATAGACAGTCAATGATGATGAAAGCCTACTGGGGAAAGGAGTTCTGGGAGCAACTCAGTGTTTTCCTCTGAACTGTACCCAGAATAGTACCGACCCTTATTTGCATAGACTGTTCAGAATGTAGGCTTTTAATTTAGTGTCAGATAAAATCCAAATATCTGGAGTCAGAGTGATGCTGCATCTGCAGTTTCCAACTGGGGTTCAGGCTGTCATCAAATCATGACAGCATTATTCGAAGCTAATATCATAATTAATTTCTTACCATTCTGCTCAGTCGATATTGACAATGAGATGTGCTGGTATCCAGAATAACATGGAAGAAACTCTTGCAGCAAAAGAATCCATAATAATACCTGACAATTTTTCCAGCTGTAAGAACAGGATATCTAGGAGGAGAATATCATTTCATGGATGTACTTAGTATGGTTAGTGCTCTCAAGACATGCCCAGGAGAAGGCCAGTCTCTCAGTATTAATAATCTAGCTGTGTTCTAGCATAGCAAGGTAAAGAGAGAGACATTCTACAAAGTAATATTGATGGGCATTATGAACATGCTCTGAATAAGTAAGACATGCTAACCTGAAGATGCAATCTTCTGTTGGTGGGAAAGTAATAAACTCTTTATGATGTCCTTATGATGTTTCGTTGACATATGGCGCCTCTAACCAAGTGACAAATTAATTGCCTGGGTTTAACGAGAAATGGATGTGGCTTAATGAAGAAGGACAGGATATGTATTATAAGGCAGCTGGTTCTGCCACTGCTGGCTTATGGAGACAATATACATTGGACAGCTAATGAGTCTCTGTTGCATAAGATAGATTCTCTTTATAATAGAATTGCATGCTTTATCTCTAAATGGTGTTATTATACACACCATTGCACAATGTTTGAAGAGCTTGGTTGGCCCTTGTGGAGGGTTAGAAGAGAAATAAATTGGAAGACAATCGTACTTAAGACCTTCAATCCATCAAACACTCCATATTTATCTAAATTTCTAGCACGTTTCCCCAAAATACAAATCTGTATGATATACATGACTGGAATGTTAATGCTGGCTATGCTTCACTTAGGTTTTTATCATTTCAGGGTTTGCACTATAGACATAGACCAAAAATCATGGTTGTGGAAGCCTGGTGATGCAATTTAACTTCTCTCCCCCAATCCTCTATTCTTTGTGCGTCTCATACTCTTTGTGCCTGAGTCCCTGAAGCTGCATTTGATACTCCTTGCACCCAAAATTCATAAACACACAGACATCACTTGTCCTAGTTTATTTAACTTCCAGAACTTTTTGAGTTTGAGTACTCAGACTGTTTTAATGGTAATCCATTCATTTTCTTCACTTTTCTCCACACTTGTGGGCCCTCGTTGTTCAATTTTTCAGTTATTCTTTAGAATAAATCCACTTCAATTCATTTTACAGCCTGGGGAAAATAACTGGAAGAGATAGAAGAAGACAGGATAAATGGCAACATCGTTCACCGTGTCACTGAATTGTGCTTCCCGTTAGAGGACGTGGGCAGGCTTGTTCAGGTGGTGGGGATCAGAAGGAGAGTCAAGGCATGCTCTTACCTTTAATTTCCTTCAGCCTAGCTTTTAAAATATTATTTGCTTATTTGAAAATCAGTATCACAGCGAGCAAGTGAGCAAGAGGTGGAGAAACAGATTTTTCCAACTGCTCATTCATCCCCTAAATGGCCATAATAGCCTGGGGTTGGGCCATACCAAACCAGTATTCAGAAGCTTCTTTCAGATCTCCCACATAGGTGTAGGGGCCCAAGCATTTGGCCCATCTTCTGCTATTTTTCCAGGCATGTTAGATGGGAGCTGGTTAAGAGGTAGAGCAGTTGGGATACAAACCTATGCTCAAATGGGATGCTGGCACAGCAGACTGCTGTTTAGCCCACTAGGCAATAATGCCTGCTCCCTCCCTAGCTTTGAATTCAATTTTACCTCTGTCTTAATTCTTACATTATGCTTATTAGATGTGTTCAGGAATTTTGTAGTCCAGTTTAGTTAAGATTTTTTCAGTGTGGTAACAGGTCTTCAAGCCCCACAGAAGTGTTGCATGGGGAAAAGTAATTCTTGGGCTATCCTAATCAGATTCTTAGGTCATACCATGGATTCCTGTTGACCTTGGGATTCTTACCTATGAGATAGCAGTATTTGCTTCTCCAAAACTTTTTACCCTGTATCTCTCTCCTCCTTCGCTAACAAGAGTAATCGAAAAGAATAGCACCTATGTAACATTTCCAGGCTCTTGGAGTAAGGTGGCCTTTTCAGTTTAAGACATTATTATATCTCAAACCAGACTGCTTCCTCTTCATCACTGTGTTACTTTTCAAGTTGATCCATACTGTGCTGTAGAGAAAGTTGAGTTGAAAGAAATGGACAGAACGGTTTCTGTGGGCTTCTCCACATATGTATTACCCTCTTCACATTGAATCTTCAAGCCTGTCAGAGTGTTATTTCTCCAACAGCACAGGCATTAAGTGGCTATAGAAAATAAACTCACCTCCTGAAATCTCTCTCATTGCTTGCTACATCCATTTACTGTCAAGATTATGTTGTAAAGTATGACAGGAGGTGTTGTACAGCAAAGGAAAATCATCACTTTGTAATTCTATTTGTTCAGGCTTTTGGGTTTCTTTGTCATTTCTGGAATTATTTTTCTTAAGTGGGGAGCATTATTTTTCCATGTGTTTCTCCAGGTACTCATTCCATCTCACTCATGTGTAAGCTGCACACACTCCTCTGTAAGTGTTATTTGTAATAAAGTTTCTATAATTTGACTAGGTAAAAGGAAGAATCTAAAATAAATGCCAACGATGACTAGTTAATGAATTTTCCTTTACAGATTTTTAAAAATGACTTTTTATGTTCTCTAATAAAAATAAATTATTTCCTGACAAGGCTAAGAATTCTTAGCTCCAGGTAAAATTTAGTTTCCTTTTTGCTGGCTGTTTCATCTAATGAGAGGGCTTCTACTCATCCTTTTTTAAAACATAATTCGCACAAGGAAATAAATATATATAGAGATGAAGTAGACACCCAGTCTTTATCAGTGTTGGCACAAAGTATTGCACTTTAGAGACAGGGAAATCTAGAGTCTAGGTACACAGAGATAAATCTTTGCCTGTGGGTAGGATCTTTAGTTTAAGGATATGAGAAGACATTATAAGCAATTAGACTCTAGGATACAAGTGGGAATGCATGTTATTTATTGCTTAAGTTATAGGATTTACTTTGTTTTGGGTCCCTAGGGACTTCTCTACAAATTTATATATTACTGTTTCCCTGGATTTGCACCAGTTCTCTTAACTCACTTTCAGATCTCTTCCCCTGTCGTCATATGTCTTAGAAGATTCATTTTCTTCACTTTCTTCTGATTTCTTTTGCTGCTTGCTGGCCTCTATGACTTAGCTCACTGAAGCTGTCCTGATAGCCTAGTTTTTTCTTACCCCATTTGATGTCCCTGATCACTGCACTCATTTCTGCCCTTTCAAGTGCTTGCCTTTTCTTTATATCCTTATTCTCCCAAACATCTGGTTGTCCCAGCTCAAATTGCCTTTTGCTTCCTCACACTGAGCCCACATTTTTAGCTCCTCTTCTGGGTGTTCCACAGGGCCTCAGGTTTAGGGTGACCAGCCCACTCCATCCCTAACACCTGCTCCTCTTCAAGCCTCCCCATCTGTCAGTGTGACTCCTCCCTCTCTTCCCCCATCACTGCCCACATTAGACACTTCGGAGACATCTTTGGCTCCTGATTTTGCCTCAGTGATGCCTTCCCCTCTCCCTGCCTTCCTCCTCAAGTGCCCTACGTCCAACTTTTTTCATCTCTTCCTTGTTCTAGGCTCTAGGTGATTCTCTCTCTCTCTGTCTCTCTCTTTGCACTACTGCCACTCAGTCCTCTAAACACAGACCTAGGAATGGCTCACTCCCAGCTCCCAACTGTCTATTGGAGATGATCCCACACCACATCCTCTGTGACACATACATTCTAATTTCAGCCGGAGAGTCTGACCTTACCTTGATATCTCTCCCCTTCTTCCTTCTTGTGTGTCTCACTATGTCCATGTCCTATCATTGGAGTTTGGTCTGCAAAGCTCTTCTCTCTCTTTCCTTGGAGGAAATTCCTATGCATTGTTGAGGTCTCCATCACTGACCTTGTCTTACACAGTCATATTCAGGGGAGAGGGACTTTCTCCCACTCATTTGTCTTGAGCAAGGGTCACATCCTTGCTCAGGGTTGGTTGGATGGGTGGTTGAGTGAATTCACAAATGAATGTGATGAGGTTGGAGCCAAACCCTCCTGGCCATGCTTCTGAAGGCATTTTCCTTGCTTGGACTAGGCTATTGATCTCTGCTCCCGGGTTTTCTGTCCACCAGGAAAAGGAGAAACTGTACGTGGAACTGAAGCATATTTTGGCTCGGCAGCCTGGCCCAGAGGCCGCAGAACAGCTGCATATCTACCGGCACACGCTGCGGGAGAAGACCAAGCAGTTGAAAGTAAGTGGTGGCCTCTGCTCTCTCCTGGCCCAAAGGAGACCACACTTTGGTGCAATGTACTGGACAATTCTGCTGCCTTAAGCTGCTTTCCCAAATATTGCTCTCCAACCAGGTTAGCCTCGTTGGCACTTTGCTGTCAGAGGAATAAGCTGCAGCTCCAAACTACCCTTCTCTCAGTAGACTTTTAGGCACCAAAGTTCCCCATGGTTAGAAAGGGACAGGAGAACACATGAGGAAAGCATTGGCGAGAGGCTGATGGCAATAACGTGGACATTTGGGGGACAAGATTTATGTGCAGGATCTCAAGATGCTCAGAGGATGTGGGTGGTAGAGAGGAACAGAGGAGATCTTTGAGCTCTCTGCCCCAATGGAAGCAGAACATTGCCCAAACTGGTGTCTGCCAGTCCGTTCCAGCTGAGATAAATGTACAGTCATCTCAAGCTATACACACTCCAGTCCCCAGGGCTTGCCTCATGACCACATGTCGAATAAGTAGCCAAGAAAGGGAAATAAGATCTTGCAAGAGTTTTATAAGTTTAATTCCCTTGTGATGTAAGAGCTTCAGTTGGGAAGATGGAGTGTTTTACTAGTGTGTATAAAACGTTTTCTCAAAACTTCTGTGTTCACTCTTTGTGCCTTGAACTTTACCTCTGCAAATATTATATGTTCTTGGCATGCATGGAAAGTTTTACACATGCATTTGACTACAAAATGCAATACATGCGAGCTGAACTGTGGCATTTCCCTAGCCAATGAGAATAGCCATCACTGCCCCTCTCTTGCATAGCACTTACCCTTTTGAAAATAGGACATTGAAAAATCATATTCTTTGACTCCAGAGGAAATCTAATTAGAAAATTAATTTCCAACTTATCATTCCAAGAATGTTCATTTCACAGGAGAATCCTGAGATATAGTTTGGGTTTTGCATAGACATAATCTTTTGATTATTTCTTGCTCCCTTAGACAGTTGAGTATTTCAAACAGAGGATTATTTTCTTGTTTTCAGGGATAGGAACTGAAGAGAAAACACATGTCTGCCTTAACCACAGTTAACTCTGGGCTGCTTTAATCGGTGCTCACAGGGACCATATATTTCTTTGACTTGAGGAAACTCAGATATTTTTCCTGGATTGAAATGTGAGACTTCAAGGAAGAGGGTCCAAGGTGGATGGCACTGAGTGTGCTCCCAGTTGGTCCTCAGTGTCTGGGTGAAATTCCACTTAAACGCATTGTCTGAAAACAGGGTTTTTGTTCTTATTTAGACAGATTCCCTCCAACGTGAAAATTACATTCTTTAGCTATAATCACATACTCAGAATTATTTCCACAGCAATTAAAAGAGTTTGGAAGCAGATGAATGCTCAAAAGGTGAAGATCTCTTTTTTATGCAGATCTTCACAATGGAGAGCAAAAGGAAACAATGAACCAGGGCTATTGCAAGCCCCTTAGAACCAAAGGCTTCGTTGGCTCCTGTCCTTGGGTTGGATGGGGAGCATTCCCTGATATTGGCAAGCTTTATGTCTGGTTTGCATAAGAAAATTCCCACTCTTATCCAGCCTGAGACCAAGAGCCTGGGAGAGTGGGAGCCTCGGCTCTCCTGTGCGTATGTTACAGCTGCCTGCTTCTTCCCTGGAAGTTGCCCAGGGCTGGGATGAAGAGTGAATCCGTGAATAGTCTCAAAGAACATAACAAGGAAGCGATAGACGTTTAGCAGAACAACAACCTTGGCAAACGCATCAATTGGAATGTCTGGTTAGTGGTGGCAGCAGGCTGTTTTCAGAATCATTTTTACCAAAATCCTTAGATGAATTCCACCTCTTGCGATGTTTTTCTTGAATGCTCTTTTTTTTTTTTAAAGAACAAAAGGGGGTTGTTAAAAACAATTTTAGATGTGTGTCTGGGAGTTTTCTTGGCTTTACTCAAAATATCCCTGGAAACACTTGACCATGTTCCTCTGTTTGAGTGTTTCCTGAGAGAGTTTTTCTTTAGGTCATACTTGGTTTTGAGTCCACATCCCTTCTTTAGCCAGGAAGCATGCAATGTATTGCCTAAGCTGGGCATAGTTTTGCACTCTAAGCCCCACGAACGTAAATAACAGCAGACTGAAAAAGATCTTTTGGGAAAGTGTATTGTCTCGCTGCACATCTTTTGTTAGCACTGCCTTATTTTCCTCGCTAGGTTTTGTCTTCAGAATTGAATATGTATGAATCACAGAGCCAAGAATATAAGTACGAGATTGAGAAACTTACCAATGAACTGATGAATTTAAAGAAGAAGTATCTCGCTCAGAAACGGAAAGAGCTCATTCAGAAGTAAGACTTGGTCACATATTCTAACTTGCATATGCCTCTTACTTGCTCATGAGAAAATTGGATGAGCAGTTGGAGCATGGCAGTTTTCACAATGGTAAACTGAGTTACTAAGTGAGCAACAGATAGCCTGCCAGGTCACTAAGTGGGTTTGAATCAGAGTGGGATCCCATGTCTCATCTGACATTGAGGTCTTCTTGAGAATACTAACAGGATCTCAGTGCTTATCTGAGGAAACTCCGTGGGATTGCCCCCAAAAACTGTTCTCATGGGTTGAAAATAACCATGCTGTAACTATGTTTGCAAGTTTGGATCAGGATTCGCTTTTCCAGGCTGAAGCATGTTCACATGAGAACTCTGCTAGGGAGCCAGGGCTCAGTATGATTGTGCCCTATCAAAGTAGCCATGCCCCAGGAATTATGCACAGACACCCGTGTTTTAGATACATTATCCCAGAACCATCTTCATGGCTTCTCTGTGAAGTGTTGACAGGAGCTATCAGTATCCTGCCAGACGGTGATGTACACAGCAGGTTAGCATCTGCAGCCTCAGAGTGTTGGCATATTGAAAAGCAAAGAGTGCCTTCACTTGGTTGGGGGTAAGGAGGCTGGAATGAGTTGGCAGTTTTAAAACTTGGCTTGGTTGTGTGGTGGTGCCAAAACCATCTAGTTCTTTGTACAGTGACTCACATCATAGATTGAAAGTCATTTCTGATATTTCATCCACTCGGCCATCTGAGGGTTGGTAAAATATGACTTGAGTGTATCTGTTCATGATTCCTTGTGGCAAACAACAGCATAAAGTAACTGGATGCAAATCCACTTGCCAGGAAAAATTTGCTCTTCTTATAAATCAGAATATCCCCCTGCTCCACACTTAGAGAGGTTCACTTCTTAGTAGAGTAAAATATCACTCTAATTTAGGTAAGTCTATGTTAATGTGAGCATCTAGCAACTATCTGATTCAAAGTCATCAGTGAGATTTACCAAACATGCAGGTTTCCAGATGTCTGAAATCCAGGTGGCTCTGGATGGACCTTATAACTCTTTAATTTTTGTTAAATTTCTTTTTAATTGTTTGAGAGGCAAGGGAGAGACAGACAGAGCAAGAGAGCATGCACTCCCATTTGCTGTTTCATGCCCCCAAAGAGGCCAAAGCTCTAAGTAGGATGCTGCAGTCAGGCTCTAGGCCTTGAGCTCTACGATTTCTTTTAAAATTTCTTTATTTTTATGGGAAAGTTAGATATACAGAGAGGAGGAGAGACAGAGAGGAAGATCTCCCATCTGTTGATTCACTCCCCAAACAGCTGCAGTGGCCGGAGCTCAACTGATCCAAAGCCAGGGTCCCAAGGCTTTGGGATGTACTCCTCTGCTTTCCTAGGCCGCAAACAGGGAGCTGGATGGGAAGTGGAGCTGCTGGGATTAGAACTGGTGCCCCTGTGGGATCTTTGCGCATTCAAGGTGAGGGTTTAAGCCACTAGGCTATGGCACTGGGCCCAGCCCTAGTATTCTGATGTGGGATGCAGGCATCTTACCTGCTAGACCAAGTACCTACCTTAGAAATCTATGCTTTAACAATTCTCTTGGCTGATTTTCATGTACATTAAAATTTGAGGAAAAGTATTGTTAGTGGTGTGAATTGAATGACTATTGGAGTAAAAGCACTGTATGTGAGGAGTAGGCGTATGGCTCAGAGGTCCTCAAGCTGTTGATCGTACTTGTTTACCAGTTAGTGTGTAGTTGAGCTCGCCACCTCCCCTTCCAGAGATACACATTTAGTTTTAAAGTAAAAAATTTTGTTTTAGAATGGTTTAAATTTTTTTTTTACCAATATAGCTTAACTTACAAGATTATTTGCACCTACTACTGTCAGTTTATAATTATTAGCAAAGCATAATTTTTGCTTTTTAAAAAAGATTTGCTTTATTTTTTTTGAAAAGTATATTTACAGAAAGGAAGACAGAGAAGGAAAGATCTTCTACTCACTGGTTCTTTTCCCAAATGGTACAACAGTGGGAGATGAACTGAACTGAAGCTGGGAGCCAGGAGCTTCTGATGGGCCATCCTCTGCTGCTTTCTCAGGCCATAGGCAGGGAGGTGGATGGAAAGTGCAACTGCCAGGATACAAATCTGATGCCCATATGGGATGCTGGTGCCAAGGCAGAGCCTTAGTGCAATATGACGTGGTGCCAGCCACAATAATTTACATTTTTAAAAGATAAAAGTATAAGTAGAATTTCGAATGTCTTCTTTGCCCTCAGCAGATCCGTTTATACATCCAGAGTTTGTTTGTTTGTTTGTTTGTTTTTTCATTTTGAGACCAGTGGTGTAATTTTCACAGCTCTAAACAGCTAGCTTGGCTAAATAGTTAATCATTTTTCTGGAGCTGGTTCACTTTCTTGATTTGGCTATGACTTTGGCTCAGTCTTCTTGTAACTCCTGGACAAACACCATAGCTTTGTGAACACAGAGAGTGTGAGGAGCTGCTGTTCTGTTGGTTAAACCCTTCTCTGTGGCCTCCACTAGCACCGTGCTACCCTGGCCATATGCCTCTTGTGACTGTTCAAATTTAAATGAATTTCAATTAAATTCTACTTAGAAATTCAGCTCCCCAGTTGTGATAGGACATTTTAGTTGTGTATTGGTCACACATAGAGAACTTTTTCAGTATCAGAGCATTGAGTCCTCTTGGGTTGCACTGCAATACAGCCATTTTGGGGGGGTGAACCAGCAGACGGAAGACCTCTCCATCTCTTCCTTTCCCTGTGTTGTTCTGTCTTTCAAATAAATAAGTAATCCAAACATAGATTACCAGCTTCAGTTTTATCCAGCCTCCTTTGGTTCTTAAATGCTCCTTACTTGCAGCCATTTTGACCTGGTAAGGCTTTTGTTGGTTCCATTTAGTTAAGGATCTGTAAACTGGTAGAGAGATGAGTTCACAGGAGAACTGCAAAAAAAGATTCAGAGGCTCAAGGAAAATAAGCAGAGGCAGGAGCAAAAATGCTGAGGTATTTAGGGATGGAAGGAAGAAGGCTGTGGGGTCACTATAATGGTCTATAAATATATTAGGAAGATAATGTAAAGGATACAGTATTCCCATTAGTCAGCTTAGCCCAAGCCAGAAGCATTAAGCCTAAGTTCCTTTAGAGGGGAATTTTGGGTTATTTAAGGTGAGAGGGCTGAGGAAGGGAGAGCTCTGCCTGCCTTCTAGCAGTCCAGAGCCGGAGGAGTTGCCAAAGTGTGGGAGCAGCCCTATTTGCTGATTCACTCAGGGCTGAAGCTTCTGTCTTATTTATGGGGACGGTTTTTCACATAATGAAATCAATTCTGCTAAGAGACAGCTGAGTTGGTTAACCAGTTCTCTACAGATTCTTTGCAAGTAGAATAATTTGGAATGTTTTCTGTGGATGTTCTCTCTACCCTGTCCCTTGTGAAACAGCCACTCCTATTGTTTGGAACATTTTAGCCTCCTTTGTCTTCCTAAAACACTCTTTTCTCATGTTTTAGTCCACACAAGCACTCTGCCTACCCCTGTCTCCCCCTTCTCTGACAGACTTGGTTGGTCTAGTTTGCAGCACCTGTCAGCTTCTTTTCCAAAGGGCAAAATTCATTCCCTAGGGTAAATAATTTAATGTAGTCTAATCTGATTGGTTTTGGCCTCAGTAGTTTGCTTAGTTTTTAATCATGTAAAAGGAATTCTTCAGGTGTTTTCTATAGAATCCCTAATTATGCTATAGTACCCTATGTAAATCTAAGTTCTGTTGGAAACCTAAATGTTCTCATGCGTGTTCGTTTAAAAGGGACTCTATATAGAAAATATGTTATAGATTTTAGGGTAGAATTCTCTATTTGTTGCCATAAATGCTATCTCATTTACTTTTACTAGTTTTTCTTGTATCTTAAGCAATTTATAGTAATGACTACAACTTACTAAGAGTCACAAGATTTGCCTATTACCAGCGTTTAAATGTGATGAAGATACCTCATTTGTAATAAATGTTTATAAGTTTCCACCCAAAGTTGGAAATGTGAAATTGATAAATGATAAAATGAGTCACTGTAATTGAGCTAAGAGAAAGATTCTTTTGACTGACCTTGGGAATTAAGCAAATGTTTTTGAAAACAGAAAGATGATTACAGGTTGGAAGCCACAAAATCCAGTGTCTGAGCTATAATGAGGTCTTCTGACCACGTTTTGATCAGCATCAGGAGAACACATCTTATATTTAATTGTTCCCCTGGTCCTATTTATTATTAATGGACACCTAGTTAGATTTAAACAATCAGCTTGTTAAAGACTAGATGCTACAGTCAAAGTAGTTTGCAGTAACTAACTCACCCTAGCGACTTAGTGAACATCAGACTTAGAAGAGGCAAAGGATGCTAAGTATGCTAACTGTCACCTCCTTTCTTACAGAAACAGAGACAGGATACATGCGGACAGCACCTTCTCGATGGCCAAGGCACCTGGCCCTCGCTTTACTGGGGGTGGATTTCCCCTTGACAAGTTTTCCAAGGTGAAGTCTTAACTTGCAGCTGCTGGCTGGGTTTGGTTCAGCCATTCATGAACTTGCTTTGAACATTTTGGAGGAATCTCATAATTCTTTGGATCACAAATATCTAGGAAAATCAGGTGTTCAGATTCCAGGATGGGAAGAAATGCCGAACTACCATAGATGTGAACCTGGAAGAGAGATGATGTTTTACCCTGTCCACATGGATATCAATGGAGTGTAATTCTATCTATTCATTTAGGCTGACCCATTGCATGAAGAAAATCTTTTATTTCCACTAAGTTGATTGATTTGAAATGTGCCAGTTCCAGACACTCCTTATGCATTTTAATTTGTCTGTTATAGACATTGGTGAACTTGAAGATATCATCTTTAAATAATATTTTTTGAAATGCAATTTATTCCCTCACACTTTATTAATAATAATCTGTTTTAATTATTCTTCATTAACAAGTCATTGCATATGATGAGAAAGACGGATGAACTCTCAAGTATTTTTAACAAAATGTTATGAGAATGATTTCTATGTGGAATTTATCTTTTAGGCCACAGGTAGGAAAATCCATCCCAAAGAAACATATGAATAAATGCTTTATCATTAAAAAATAAAAAAAAGAATTTTTATAGAGATGTTTATCTTTGATACAAAATGTAATTTAAGTTTAAAAGTATGGTGAGACATGTTTAAGAATTTGAGTGAGAGGAACTGTGGCTGTAAAATCTGAGGTTTGGGGCTGCAGCTTTCAAAACATCCTCCTTTCTAAGACCTCATCCTTAACACAAGGTTAGGGAGTGCAAGGTTGGGCTCCCAGGCTGCCAGCCAGCCGTTTCAACCATTAAAGCCATAATGTTTCCTTTTTGTTAAAGCCACGAGCATTTCAGCATTGGTACACTCCTCCTTAAAAGTTATCCGTTCAATAGTATTGTCTGAGGACTCTTTGGCCATCATTCTCACAATAACTTGACCCCTGTAACTTACAAGTTGTTGAGGAGTAAGTAACTCAGAGATGTACAAGAAGAATGGAAGTGAGTCACCAGAGCATGCCCTTTGTGTAAAGATTTGAAGAGTCTCACGGTGGAGAGGAGTGTGGCTGACCCATTGTGTCTGTGCAGACCATAGAGGGATGTGTGACTGCAGTGGGCCGCTCTGGCCATCCTGTGGTACTCTTGAGTTGGTCATGTTCCAGTCTCCTCTTTGAGTAAGGGTTCTTCAGAAGTAGACCAGAGACAGTAACAGCCATGAACGTGATTTGTTAGGAAGTAATGTCAGGAAAACTATAAGAGGTAGGGGAGTGAGACAGTGAAGGGAAGGAGGCCAAGAAACGTTGCAATACAAACACGACGGGACACTTTGGGTGCATCTTGCAGGGAAGCTTGAAAACCGTGTCATCACATCTGAGAACTAGAGGAGCTGGCCTATTTACATCCCATGCTGGAAGGTATTGGCCTGAGTCAGCTCTAGAGGGATCCGTCAGGTTTTTCCATCAAGCCTAGGGACAAAGAGACTGCAGGTGTGACCATTAGGAGTGAAGTGGTTAAGGAACCGGGGTGGGGGGGGGCATGGGTTGGGCAGTATTGTTTGCTGCTCCAGTGAGACAGTTCCCAGAGATGGAAATTCATCTCCTGTGTAGCAGGTGTGGTATGATTATCAGCTCTTCAGGCATGGTGGATGAAAAGGTACCTTAAGTATCTACCAGGAGCACTTGAAAGAATCACAGGGAGTCTCATCCATCTTGGGAAATCATTCATAATATCCTAACCTAGAGGGAGTCATGTTGATTAGACAAAAAACTTGTGCGAATTGTGGTATGTCTATAACACCAGGGATTTTCCCCATCCACCCAGAGATGTTTTGCAGTATAACCAATGACCGATTTTATTCCATGTCCTTGGATGGCTTCAAAAGAGGTTCACCTCTCTAAGGGAATGAGGTCTGTGGCTGTTGATCAGTTTGATCAGGTCTCTGGAGACATGCTAGGTTTAAATCCTGGCTTATCTTGATACTGGGTTGCTTTGAAGCTAAGATGAGTTCATGTATGTAGCTTAGAACAACATTAGGCACATAGTAATTACTCAGTAAGTACCTTGAGGTATCATTATTGCGTAAGAGACGCTTGATATTTTTAAAGCAGAGAAGGAAAGTTGTTACACGATACCTATCAACTGTCAAAGTGAGTTTAATCCTCATTAAGAGGGTGGATCACATGGAAATGTCTGGATGAAGCTGTAATCCCATAATGTGATTTTCTAAATTATCTAAGTATCTTCTAAAAATGCTACATTGTATGCCTCACGATGTCTGTGCGTTTTGCTTGTGGTTGTGATGTGGGGACAAGCTGACCTTCGCCTGCGGAAGCCAGAGCTCTCAGCGCTCCTACACTTACTGGAAGGAAAGGGGTGCTGCCCACTTCCTGTTTCTCTCTGGTTGGCCTCTGCTGATGACGGAAGAGGCTGTGGAAGCCCACCCAGTGGCTCTTGTGGACACACGACACCTACATTCAAATGGAAGAGCAGTGAATTCAGGCTCGAACAGGTGGGAGACACTGTCATTTCCTCTCACTTCCTGCGGTTACTGACAGCTCAGGTACTGTAAGCAATAACTATTTAGGTTCAGGTGTTGCCGCTGCAGACTCAGCCCCAAAATGAGCTGTTACAAACACTGAGATTTGCAAATCATTAGAGATAACTGTGAACTCGCATTGGGCTGAGGTGCTTTTATTTTTTTTTTAAGATTTATTTATTTTCATCGGAAAGGCAGACATACAGAGAGGAGGAGAGAGAGAGAGGAAGATCTTCTGTCCGATGATTCACTCCCCAAGTGTCTGCAACGGCCAGAGCTGAGACATCCGTAGCGATGAGCCAGGAGCTTCTTTCCGGGTCTCCTGCAAGCCATCCTCTACCGCTTTTCCAGGCCACAAGCAGGGAGCTGGGTAGGAAGTGGGGCTGCCAGGATTAGAACTGGTGCCCATATGGGATCCTGGCACATGTAGGGTGATGGCTTTAGGCACTAGGCTACTGCACTGGGTCCCTGAGATTTTTTTTAAAGGTTTATTTATTTATTTATTTATTTTTATTGGAAAGTCAGATATACGGAGAGGAGGAGAGACAGAGAGGAAGATCTTCCGTCCGATGATTCACTCCCCAAGTGACCGCAACGGCCAGTGCTGCGCCGAACCGAAGCTGGGAACCTGGAACCTCTTCTGGGTCTCCCACGCAGGTGCAGGGTCCCAAGTCTTTGGGCGGTCCTCAACTGCTTTCCCAGGCTACAAGCAGGGAGCTGGATGGGAAGTGGAGCTGCCGGGATTAGAACCGGCACCCAAATGGGATCCCAGGGCTTCCAAGGTGAGGACTTTAGCCGCTAGGCTACGGTACCAGGCCCAGAGATGGTTTTTGAAATTGCAATTTTGAGCTGCACTGTGAAGCAGCATGAAGAGATTGTATATAGCATTATATCACCCTGGTGGTTTCAGAGTTTCACAAAGGTGTCCTGTTGCTGCTGAACTACCCGTGGATTGCCAGCTGGGCTAGTGGTAGCTGGTATGGCTTCTCTGTTAACACAGAGAGATGTGATCAAGGAAACTTCTGGTCATTATTTACTGATCACAGCTTCTCAGCGACTGCTCTTAGAGCCAGGCTTTCATTGTGCTTGCCTCTGAAGAATTGCTCAGAGCAAAGGTTTGTTGCTGTGATAAGCTGAGTTGATGGTAGTAGTGCTAGGGAGAGGTGGCAGCAATTCTCCGTGTTACAGGCTGTATTTTTGCTATAAAAATGTATCCAGGGTTGATTATTCGATTCCTAAACTTGCTCAGCAGATTTCCAAGTTTGACCGAAGGTTTGATACCCATAGTAAAATGTTATATAACAAATTTTAAGCCAAATGACATTGCAGATCTTGGACAATTCCAAGCAATTACATGGAGATTTAGCTAAGATGGGAGCAAAGGAGCGGATCTTAAAATATTAATATAGCAAAATAATTTAAAAATGTATTGCACTGTTTTCTTTGCAGTAGATGGAAAATATCTTTATAGCATTATCCATTTTTAACTTCTAATTCAATGCTGTTTTAGTACACCATTTCTCATATCCATTATTTAAAAGTTCCATTAGGGTTTTGAAATCCATTAGAATTTTATAACAGTATGAAATGTGATATCAACAAAGTGCCGTTTTTCTTTCATTATAATTAAAATAGATTTTTTTAAATGTTAAAGTACCCAATTGTTATAGAAAATTAGAAAATTCAGATAAACAGGAGAACAAAAGACATGAAGGACCACAGTAGCCGTTGCTGCCCATTGTTCTCTGGGACTAACCTGGCCCCATCCACACAGCCTGGCTGTTCCAATTGCTTGCACCCACCATTTGTTCTCACAGGTCAGTGTGGATCTTTCCAATTGTTATGCATTTTGAGTTATCCTTTTTGAACTATTGTGTCACACTTTCTAGTGTATGTTTCTGTACCATTAAAATAAGTATACATATATATATATATATTTGAGATGTAATTTATATTTCAAATGAATACATTATAAGTGATTAGATTGGTTAGGGTTTTTTTTTTTCTTTTTGACAAATGCATATGGCTAAACAAGTGGCACCCCACAGTCGGGCAAAATGCCTTAATGCCCTTTGGTAAGTCAGTATCCCTCTCTCCACATTCAGCCCAGGCAACAATGGATCTATTTTCCATCAATATAGATTCACTTTATCTTGAAATTCATTATAAATGGAATCATATATTTTGTTCTTTTTGTGCGTGTTTTTTTTTCATGGTTTACAGAGTTTATAGAGATTCGTTTGTATTGTATACTTTAGTAATTCATTTCTATTGCAGCAATATTCTATTACATGGAATTAACACAATGTGTTACATGTTGGTGGGAATTCAAATTGTTTCCAGTTTTCAGCTATTATGGAATAAATTGCTATGAACATTCACGTGCAGGCACTTACATAGACATTCACAATCCTTTCCCTTGGATAAATACCAAGGAATAGAATTGTTGGATTGAAGAGTAAATATAGATTTAACTTGATAAACAAACCTGCCAAGCTGTTTTCCTGATTGTGCAATTTGACACTAATTTGGTGGCCTCAGCCTCTCCACACCCTTGTCAGTGTTTGATTGTCAGTGCTTTTATTTTTACCCATTCTATTGTATCTCTAGATGATGAATAACGCTAAGCATCTTTTCATGTTAATCTTGCCATTTGTAAGCATAGTTTTACAAATAATCTCCAAATTTTTAAGCTTTTTTTGTAAGTTCCTTATTAGGTTGTGTAGAAGTTCTTTGCATACTGTGGACACAAAACCTTTGTCAGATGTATGCCTTGTAAATATTTTTGCTCAAGTAAATGTTTTTCTCAATCTGTGACTTACCTGTTTCTTAACAGTGTGTTTTTAAGAGCAGACCTTTTGAATGTTGACAAGGTATCTTTAATGTCACACATAGCTTCTCCTTGTCTGTCCTAGGTCATTTTTGCCTACTTTAAGACTAATCTTAGGTCTGAATTTTTGTAGTGTTACGATAGTTTCAGCTTTTACTTTTGTATTTATCGTTTTACAGTTAATTTGATGTGCAGAGGATGTTAGAGATTCATTTACATTTTTTAATTGAAAATATTGAGATATAGATTTTTATCAACTGTAGTCACCCTGCTGTGCGATGGCATGAACACTTTGTCTTCTTTGATAACTCTTGGTTCTCCTCCTGCTCTTCACCCCCATCCTCCAGCGGTGACAGTTATTCTGCTCTGTATAGAGGCTCACTTTTTCCCTGTGTGGATGGTCTAGTTGTTCAGTATTATTTGATGAAGAGACTGTGATTTTCCTATTGAACTACTTTTGAAACTTTGTAGGAAGTCAATCAACTACCATATTTTAATATTTATCTTTGTAACTTTTTTGTGATGTGTGTTTTCTCTTTGTCTTCAAAGCAATAGCTTCGTGGGTATAAATTTCCAACTTGGTTTTTCTTCCACAGCATTTTGTTTTTGGTTATTCTGCACTCTTTGGCTATACACACGGTTCAGAATTGGCATGTCAGCTTCTACTGCAAAGCCTTTCAGGAATTTGGGAGTCGTTTCGAATCTGTGGATCAGTTGAGGCAGAACTAGTATTATCAATATTGAGGATTTCATTCTAGAACCATGACATATATCCTCCTCTACCTACATATTTTAAAATTTCGGCAACTTTCCATAGTTTTCAGTGTACAGATGATATGCATAGATCTCATTAAATTAGCATAGATCATACAGTAGCATCATTTCCTTCAAGAAGTTTCTTGATTTTCATTTCTTCAGCGACACATTAATCATTCAGTAGCATGTTATTTAACTTCATGGTGTGTTAATTTCTTTTTTCTTTCTGATGTTGATTTTGTTTCGTGGCTTTTCATTTGAGGGGATGTATAATAGCTGTGTAATGGAGACTGTCATGTCTAGTAACATGTTACTAAACTTCATGGCATTGTAAATTTCTATTTTTCTTCCTATTGTTGATTTTGTATTGTGACTTTTCACTTAAGGGGATATGCATAACTATGAAATGGAGACTAACATATCCAGATGTGAGGATACAATGTAGTATGCATCTCTACTTCCAAAGATGGACTTACAATGAAACTGTTTACTGTATCTTGGCAATAGGATACTGGACTCTCTGCCTTTGTCCACGCCTGCAATGATGGACATATGACTGTGTATGAAGAACTATACTGATATAGTATGTATAATGATATAGAGGAACCTGTAATAATATAGAGGAACTAGGTGGAGGAGGGAAATTGGGGAGGGGATAAAGGGAATCCCAGGAGCCTATGGAACTGTCTCATAAAATGATAATAATAAAAATAATAAAAAATTAGTACCTAAATATTTTTTAGTTTTTGATATTATCGTAAATTGCATTTCACATTTTATTTTCTGTTAGTGAATAAAAATACAATTGATATTTGAATTTTCATATCCCATGACATTGATAAATTTGGGTTTTAGTTTTACTATTGTGTTGATTCCTAAGGATTTTCTATGAACATTATCATATTTTATATAAAGACAACGTTTGCTTCTGATCAGTATGTTTCTTATTGCTGTTTGTTTCTTTGTTTATAATTACCTTATTTGTACCAGCCAGGGAAAAATATGGAATCTTCCATCATGAAATGAAATATTTGCTATAGGATTTCCATTGATGCTTTTTGTTGAGTTGAGAAATCCCCTTCTATCTCTTGTCTGATGAGAGTGTTTAATCATATATGGCTATTTAACTTTGATTAATGCCTTTCTGCTTGTGTTGGGATAATTGTATGCTTTTTCTGTTTCATTTTGTTGACCTCTTGAATTGCTTCAGTTTTAAAATACAAATCCATTCACGTTATTTGTGTAAATCGCACTTTCTCATAATATATTATTACTCTCATATTATTGGATTTGATTTATTAATGTATCTGGCTAAGGATTTTTGCAAGTTATTTTCATATTGATCTGTAGTTTCCTGTTAATATTTCTGTCGGATTTGATATTAGGATTTTGCTGATCTAATAAATTGGGTTAGCAAATGCTTTTTTTTTTTCTCTTGGGATAATTTGTACAGAACTGACACTGCTTTCTTAATTTTTTGATGTATGTTTCTGGCAAACAATCAAATTACATTTTTTCTAGCAGGAAAGTTTTAAATAGATGTAGAGCTCTTCAGATTTTTCATTTCATCTTGTGTCATTTTTGATCATGTGACCCTTTCAGTGCATTAGTCTTCTTAATGTTTATATTGTTGGATTTGTTGACATAAAGATGTTCAAAACATTATACTGTTTTAATGCTTAACACTGATAGGATCTGAACAGATGGATTCCCCCCCTTTTTTTTTTTGCATAATTACTGGTAGTTTGAATCTTCTCCCTTTTTTTTTTTTTTTTTTTTTTTTTTTTTTAAGATTTATTTATTTTTATTACAAAGTCAGATATACTGAGAGGAGGAGAGATAGAGAGGAAGTGGAACTGCCGGGATTAGAACCAGCAGCCATGTGGGATCAAGGCAAGGACCTTAGCCACTAGGCCACGCTGCCAAGCCCAACTCCCTTTTTTTTTTTAAAGAATCCAACCAGGGGGTTATCAATGTACTATTTCTTAATATTTCTAAAGAACCAGGCTTTTGTTTCATTTTATTTATCTATTGTCTATCAGTTCTTTTCTTGTCTTTTCTGCTTTAAAACTCAATATTTTTCTTTTCCTATTTTTTCCTGGTCTTACATCTTTGTAAGGTAGTTGAATGCAGACCCCTTCCCTTCATACGAAGTAAGCCTTTACAGATATACTTTCCTCTCCCCATACATTGAAACGTGTTTTTATCCAGTCTGTGGGTTACCTTTTCCAGTTTCTTAATAGTGTATTTGAATGAGCAGAACCTTTACATTTGAAAAAAGGTACTATTTATCCTTATTTTCTTCTGGGATTTGTACTTTTCTTGACCTGCTTAAGAAACCTTTGTCCACTCTAAGAGGTTAATGGTAATGATTTCCACCCTGCCCCCACTTTCTCTAGAAGTTATGTCACAGTTTTAGCTTCCATATTTATGATCCACTTAAAATGTTTTGGTCTCATTTATTTATTTATTTAGTATAAGGAAACAAATTTTATATGTTTCCTAGGACAAGAAGATAACCATTACCTCCCTCCCACTGTAACTCTCTCAATCCCCCTCTTTCCTTCTTTACCTTTGGTTTGTTTTTTTACAAAGACATTCTTTCAGTCTGACATCACAGGCTTAATTCACCACTGCTCATTATGGTCAAGAAGTGTAAATGGAAATGCCACAGTTCCATAGGAATAAACAAGGGCTAAAAACTATCAAATTACAAGATGTCCATTTCTTCTCTATCTGTTTTTATTCTATAATAACTGTTACAAATCAAATATACTTTCCCTTTTGGGATTGGCTTATTTCACTAAACATAATAGTTTCCAGTTATCCATTTTGTTGCAAAAGACAGGATTTGATTCTTTTGTTTTTTAAAAGAATTTATCTATTTTTATTGGTAAATTAGATTTACAGAGAGAGGGAAGTTTAGAGAGAATCTTCCATCTGCTGGTTCACTCTTAAAGTGGCTGCAACAGCCAGAGCTGAGCCATTCTGAAGCCAGGAGCCAGGAACTTCTTCCAGGTCTCCTATGTGGGAGCAGAGTCCCAAGGTTCTGGGCCATCCTCTAGTGCTTTCCCAGGCCACAAGCAGGGAGCTTGTGGGACATGATCCAGCACCCACATTGATTCTAGCCCATGCAAGACAAAAATTTAGCCACTGAGCCATTGTGCTGTGCCCAATATTTGATTCTGTTAGCACATTCCATAATGCATATTGATGGCTGCCATGGTTATTGGAGAGGTCGGGGGAGCTTGCTTTGAGCTAAGTCACGCTGACCCCTCAGGCAATGGGAGTCAATTGCTTCACCAATGATGGACACCAGCCATTATTCCAAATAAGGGCTAATGTGACCCCTGGTTCGGCTTCTGCACCAGGGGGGGTTTCAAACTCCCTTGCACATTTCTTCCTGGCACTTCTTTCCTCTGTAGCTCTCTCCTTCATGTCTGTCTTTCTACTACATGGGGAAGGGAACCCTGTGACTGTGGTTCCCTGGATAAAGGCCATCTAAATTCTTTCTCTGTATGTGGCAGATATGTTCCTTTCCTGGTGGTTGGCGAACTTATACATATCCACCATATTTCCTTTATCCAGCCATCAATTGGTGGGCATAAGGTTGATTAAATATCATAGCTGTTATGGATTGAGCTTTAGTAAACACAGGGATACAGATGACTCTTTGATATGCTGATTTCATTTCCTCTGAGTGAATTCCCAGGTGTGAATGGATCATATGGTAGATCTATTTTCAGATTTCTGAAGGTTCTCCATAGTGGTTGTCCTACCAACAGTGTGTTAAGGTACCATTCCCCCTATATCCTTGGCACTATCTATTGTCTTAATGTAATGTATGGTGTGAGGTTAGAGGCACATTTAATTTTTTTTATTTAAAAGTTTGAGGCATATGGTATATTGACAGTGTTACATTATATAATAGATCTTGAAAACATATTTTCCTATCAAGTTGAAATTGTGTACCTGGGATGTCCAGCCTCCAAGGCTTGTGATACCTACCACCCACTTCTCTACTTTTATAAGTTCAACTCTGTTAGATTCACATATGTTGAAACCATGCAGTATTTGCATTTTGGTACTTTGCTTATTAACACAGTGTCCTCCAAATTCATGTATGTTGTTGTAAATGGCAGAATTTCCTTCTTTGAGACTGAATAATATCCAAAGCATATATATCATATATGTCATTATTATATTCTCTTTATTCATTCATCTGTTGGTAAACACTTCAAACTGATTCTGTATCTTGGAAATTGGAAATAGCGCTACAGCCAACACAGGGGTACAGATTCTCTTTTCAGTTTTGACCCACTCCTTTTTGAGATAGCCATTTGATCTCAGTTAGTAACTTTTCCAGTCTTCAGGGTCTCTTTTGTAAAATGGGGAAAATAATAATCTCCACTTCATAGAATTGTTATGAGAGTTACAGGAGAGTGCGTGTGAGATTTGGGTAGAGCATGAAGCATAGTAAGTGCCCAATATAGAAAGTGCTTTATTACTGTCTAAAAGCTGTAGCCTGGGAAGTTCTGAATTCTCATTCTGGGTAATCAGATAAATGGCTAATAGGCATCACAGAGACTGCTTAACTGCCATCTGAATGGAAATGGTCAAGGATCTTGTCTAGAGTATGAGGTCTTCTATTATGCTCTTTGAATTGATTTTAAAGACTGAATGGTTGTTAAAATATATTATGTCAATTGTCTTTCACATAAATGAAAGTCTTTCTTTACACTTAATGTGAGACACGATGCCAGGAATTCTTACCTTTCATTCCAGCTATTACACTGTTTTATGTTGTGGCTTAAACAAAGACTGCATCTTTTTTTTCCCCGTTCTGCTGTGATGATGTAACAGAATTTATTAATATTTTTACATTTATTACAGTGTTTATTGATACTCCCCATTTCTCCAGCACAACCCTATCTGGGCTGGGCCAAAGCTGGTAGCTGAGAACTCAAGCCAGGTTTCCTACATGTTGGCAACAACTGATCTACTGGAGCCTTTACTTGCTATATCCTAGGGGTCTGCATTAGTGGGAAACTGAGTCAGCAGCTGGAACCAGAACTTTGAGCCCAGCTACTCCCATATGGGTTACAAGCATCCAAACTGGCATCTTAAATTGCAGGCCAAGTTCCTACTTCAATGCAAAACAATGTTACAGTGTAATAACAACAGCAATAGTCACCATCGTGAAGGCTTTTAAAACTTTGGACATTCTGGCCCCACTCTAGAAACTTTGGCTGGAGGAGCTATCATCTCAAACATGGTTGCACCAGGGAGTCCTTGGGGGCATTTGCGTTAATATTGATCATGAGCTGCTGTCCGGAAGATCCTGATTTCATCAGCCTGGAGGTAGTGGAGGCTTCTAGAGGTTTTTTTTTTTTTTTTTTTTTTTGAGTTTCCAGGTGGTTCTGAAGGGTTCGAAATTCCTCGTTATGGCATGCCTCTCATGCTTGAGAGAAGCCTCACTCACACAGCTTCAGTAGTAGTGAGAGCAACAGCAGCCTCCTAGGATATGGAGGTCTATTACATGGTTAGTTCTCTCCACTGTAACTGGTTCTGCTCAATCCACCATCCCACCTCCCTCTCATTGTGCCCTATGAACTCTTACCTGGGACCAACAAACATATTTCCTCCATCTTTTACTTGAATGTAAGTTTCATTCCCTCTGTTTTCTGTGGTGGAGACATGGCTGATCTCTGCTTACCTTGCTGCTCTCCTTCAGTTCTTTAGCTTCAACAACTTTTCTCCCTTCTATTTGAGATAATTATCCAATTATTTCATTCATACTGATTTCATTCTCTGACAGTGGCTGCCTGTTTTTCCACATAGGTTCTAGAATACCTAATGCAGCCATTTTCCAATGTAGTTGAACCTATCACAACATTACCTTGGAGGCTGATGTTGTTTAGCAAGTAAGGCTGCTGCTCCTTGTAATGCCAGCATCTCCTGTGGTCACTGGTTTGTGTCCTGGCTGCTCCACTTCTGATCAAGTTCCCTGCTAATGACCCGGTAAAGCAATGGAAAATGGCTCAAGTACTTGTGCCCCTGTATCCATGTCGGAGAGCTGTCAGTAGCTCCTGGTTCCTGGCTTTGGTCTGGCCCGGCCTGAGTGTTGTGGTCATCAAAGCAATAAATCAGTGTAGAAAAGATATTCTCTCTGTACATTTAATCTTAGCCAAAAGGCTGAGAACCAGTGAAATTATCTCTTTCTCTCATTCAAATAAATAAATGAATCTTTGAGAAACCCATTATTTTGTTGTTCTTTCCTTCCTTCATGTGGTTTACCTTTTAGTCCCCTATGGTGATTGTTTCCTGGCAAACATTTCCACTCTTTTGACTTCCTTCTGTGATGCACTATAATGGCAAGGCTTTGACTATTTTTTTTGTATCACCCATTCTGACTTTTGGCTTTTATTCTTTTTGGCTTTTGGCTCATAGCCTGCTTCGTACTTAGTTAAGAATGTGGAAGCCATAATCCTCCCACCAACAAATTTGTCAGTCTGCTTGTATCTACATCTATCTTTTCTAATTTTTTCCCCTTAAGAAGAATATAGGGGTGGGCATTGCAGGTTAAGCCACTGCTTGGGAAACCAATTCCATTTTAGTGTGCCTGATTTGAGTCATTAGTTCTCCACCTTTGATCCACCTTCCTGCTCATGTGAAGCACTTGAGTCAACTGGGGTAGCTGACCAATTTGTTCTGTCCTCTGTCATGGTACCAGGTGTCCTCCACAGACTCCAGTGGACTGACATACCCTCCATGTGCACTTGGATATGCTGTCCACTGCTCCATCTGAGCCACTGAGGAACAAAGCACTCTTTTTGAAAAATATTTATTTGTTTATTTGAAAGACAGAGGTACAGAGAGAGAGAGGCAGTGAGGGTGGAAGGGAGAGAGACAGAGAACGAACTATTCATTGATTGGTTCATTCCCTGAATGGCCACAACAGCCAGGGCTATAGCCTGGAGGAACATCATTCAACTCTTCCACATAGGTGGCAGGGGTCCAAGTACCTGGGCCTACTTTTACTGCTTTCCTAGGTGAACTTGCAGGAAGTTGGATTAGAAGTGGAGCAGCCAGGACACAAGCCAGTGCTTATATGAGTTGCTGGCATCAAAGGCTGTAACTTAACCTGTGGTATGACAATGCTGGTCCCCTCGAAGTACCCTTCTAATTATTCCCATCGTTCCAAGAGAGATATGATAGACATGTGACTTTGCTGATCATATTTATTATTATTAGTTGATTCTTGGAAGGAGTGTTTGTCAGGTTTCACCACCCTCTCTCCTTACTCTATTCCTTACAAATAAGTCATAATTCTAAAGCAATCTCACTCCAGAAAGGAGGGGTAATGGTTAAATTCCACCAAATAAGACAATCCTATTTTCAAATGGGTAAAACTGAGGCTCTGAGGAATTAAATAAATTTCTTAAGTCTGTGTATGAGATATGATTAATGTTGATGGCTTATTACCTAAAGAACATAGAAGCATCTAGCTTGTTATGTGAATAAACCTATATGACAGACAGGTTTGGTTGAAGTCAAAAAGGAAAACCTTCAGGCAAATGTAAATGTATGTTGTCAGCAAAATACTCATTTCTGCAGGCCAGTGCATAATCCAATAAATATAAAAAGGTATCCCAAGCAGCAAGTGTCATGTCATGGAAATCATTGCATTTCCAATTTGGAAAAGAGAAAGCATCTGAGAAGTGGATTTCAGTTTGTGTTCTGTGTTTGGATCTGGCTGGCACATGTGTTTCACTTGGCCTACATGGTGTTTAAAATTATTTTGTGATTTGGTTGTCAACTTTTCAAAAACTGAGAAATCTCAGAAACCCAGATTGAATATTCTTCTTGGGGACTAGAAAGTTCTAGCAGTCCTGGTCCTTCATTTACCTGTGACAGTTGTTGTGCAGTGCCAATGCACTGCTGCTCTCTGCTTTCCCTCAGTTGCCTGCCTGCTGTGATGTTTGGATCTTGTAGCTGTCTGAGTCAGACACTAGTGTTGAAAGGGACAAAATCACTGTTGGGTATGGGGTTACCAAATCAGAAGAGGAGCTGGTATGAAGTATAGAGTCCCTGAGAGTGAAATCAGCATCAGAGACTCAGCTTACAGAAGATAATCTTCAGTGACTATCTTGTGGAATGTTCCACAGACATTTACAGTCTGGCAGTGCAGCAGGCTATCTCAAATATGGTGACCTGGTCTCACAAAGTGATTGAGTGGAGGGAGAAGAAAACACACACATCAGGGCCCTCAAAAAAATGAGATTTGTGTATTGAAGAAGGCTTACAGCAGAGACATTGTAGTTTTTCAATGCCAAAATTATGTGTTGTCTTGCAGAATTAATAAAATTGACAGGGTACTAATTCTACACATAAAGAAGATTTTATCTAAGAAATGATTATATGAAGGGCAACGTATGAAAGCTTCTGGTTTAAAATATTGTGGGGAACAAAGGCTATGATAAGCTTCAGAAGTGTGTATTGTCAGGAGGTGATGTGAAATAGAAACATGGGGAGGAAATTGGGCCTAGGGAGAAGGTAAGAGGAAGATACGCAGCTGTGTTTTGTTTTGGGTGGAGAGGCGTGGAGAAGCGATGAATGATGGTGTTAAAGGGGGCACTGTACTTACCATCAGCAAGCTGCATGGCTGGATTAGATTTTCAGATGAAACAACTTTGGCTTTCTTGCACTGGAAGGAAAGAGGAGTCAAAGCAGTCTGCAGAACTTCCTGCAAACTCAGGCTACTGGAGATGCGTCTAAATCTTTTTGTCCTGGGGTGTTGTGTAGGCTTGTGCCAATGTGGTGTTTGACTTAGCTGGTTCACCACTTGAGTACAATCTTGTTGGTTGCAGTTGAGATTGTTCTGCCTTGCCCTGCAGGTCAGGCTCAGCTTTTGGCCATGTTTTTGGTACTACCCATATTCATGTTGCATAACAGAAGGCAAAGCCGTCTTCTTAGAAGGCGGTTTTATTTATAGATGTGAGGAGTTATCAAAGGAAGTATTTTGCTTTTGTGACTCCTCTTATCTATGAAGACATTTGGGAAATCATTCAGAATTAATTTAGGACATTGTCTTATTACCACCTCAAGACAGGTGGAACACACCTATCCATCAGGTGGGCTTATTACTCAAACAGCAATAAAGATGTTAATCTCCTCTGCTTCAGTGATGCGTGAGACAAGAAAGGAATGCTTGTAGCAGCTAATTTTATCTCCCTGTATTAATTACCATGTTAAGTGACAGTTTTGTTCACACCTTGTTGTTTTTGTTAAAAGAAGAGGAAAGGAACAATTTTGTGCAGTTCTCAGAATATTTGGCACCAGAATCTTGGCTCTTGTCCTTAACAGATTTTAGGTCGAAAGAAAGAAAGCAGAGAACTATTCCACTTGTACTTGGTGGCTTAATAGAAAAAAAAATAATGACTTTCTTCTTATTTGGACTCAGACGCCTACCTGAGATGTGATGTGAATTGAGTTTGCTATTCTCGACTCCCCTAGCTGAAGACCTGGAGATTTGTCAATATCTTACAACGAGAGGGAACATTGCTCAGTGCAATTTGAGTCAGGTGCCGCTTGCTTCTCCAAAGAACCATCACCTGTCTTCTTAACATCTATAGATTTAAGCAAGATTTGTATTTCATAAACCCAGGTGTGTATCCAAATCCTCTTGTTATTGTAAAGAACAATAACAAAAAGCCACACTCTCGGTAAGTCAGTCTCGTTTCCTATATAATGCTGAAGAAAGATTTGTACTTTTCTTAGCCTAGATGTTAGAAGAAATAAACCTGGTTAGGTGGGTACCCTTCCCAGAAAGCAGATTCTGTGGACAGGACCCTGGGCCTGGACCTTTCCAAGCACTCACATGAGGGACTCGGCAAAGCAGTGGAACTGAACTTGACGTTATGGCTTCTGCTTTAAACTAGGCAACAGCTTCCAGTTTCATTTGTCTCCCTGGAACATCAGTGTGTCCTGCTGTCATCAGACAGAGATTTTTTTTTAACATTTTTAAATGGGATTTATAACCACGGCCTTTATTTCCCTGGCGACCCTTAGTGTGTCGTTTGCCTTATGCCCCCAGATACTGTAGGACATTCCTTCTGGAGAGGTTGGACTTAGACCAGAAAGGGCCATAATTGCTCCAAAGCTCATGTTCCAGTAGTCACTTTCCTTCTTTTGAAAACTTTGTTTTAAAAAAGTGAGAGAGAACAAGAGAGCAAGAACGTGCACGAGAGAGCGAGAGAGCACTTCTACCTGCTGATTCACTCCCTGGATGCCTGCAACAGACACACCAAAGTCAGGAGCCTGGAACTTAGTGTGGGTCTCCCAAGTGAGGGGCAGGAACTCAAGGCCTGGAGCCAGCATCCACTGCCTCCCAGGGTTTTTTATCAACAGGAAGCTGGAACTGGAAGCAGAACTTGGGCTTAAACCCAGGCTGTTCCAATGTAAGATGTGGGTGTCACAATTGGCATCTTAAACTGCTATGCCTAACACCTGTTCCTCAGCTGCCACTTACTATGCAGTAGAAGATAAAGTTAGGTTGATTTGGTTTCTTTAGAGTTAACTCTCTTTCTCGTTTCCATTTAACATTCCTTTTCATTACCTGTGAATTAAAAGTAAAAGATGCGAAAAAATGTAGCACCCAGATGTTACTCAAAATTATCATCTATGAATCACCTATGGGTGTGTTTTCTTCATGCAGATATAGCTGGGGTGCTGCTGACAAGGTACTGCTGAAGGGAAACATGGGGCAGAGAATCAAGACAGGCTTGAAAGTAATCTGGTTCTCATTACTTATTTTGTTCATTAAATTTCTGTCCTCAAAAACTTGTAGGGTTGGTTGGTTGTTGTAAGGGACTAGATGAAATTATGTGTATGAATCATAGAAGAAGAATGGTAAATATTAGTTCATTTTCAGTAAATAGTTGTTTTCCTTGGGAAATAAATCTGTTTTGGAGTCCATGTGATTGTTGTCTGTGTAACTTGTTCAGTCACTGAGCAGTTTCACATTTCAGCATCATCAGCATTGTAATTTTATTCCTTAGTTAGCTGGCAATGCTATGTTTTCCCAGATGAGTCTAAGGATAAAATTTGGGAGCATTTGGCTGACATGTGTGGATCTCTGTACTCATGCGTCCAGGGACCCTCTAAGAAGACCTGTGCCTAGTCAATATTCTTTTATTGAAAATCTTAGGATCCAGGTTTAGGCTATTTTTTTCCTCAGGATTTATTGATTTATTTGAAAAGTAGAATTATAAAGAGGGAAAGATAAAGAGACCTTCTACCCACTGATTTTACTTTCTTTTTTTTTTAAATGTTATTTTTAAAATTATGCAAGTATTTCCTTTCTAAAAAGATTTATTCATTTATTTATTTATTGGAAAATCAAATATACAGAGAGGAGAAGAGACAGAGAGGAAGATCTTTCATCTGCTGATTCACTCCCCAAGTGACAGCAATGGCCGGAACTGTGCCAATCTGAAGCCAGGATCCAGGAGCCTCTTCTGGGTCTCCCACATGGGTGCAGGGTTCCAAGGTCTTGAGCATTCTTGACTGCCTTCCCAGGCCACAAGCAGAGAGCTAGATGAGAAGTGGAGCCACCGGGATTAGAACTGGCACCCATATGTGATCCTGGTGCATGCAAGGTGAGGACTTCAGCTGCTAGGCTATCATGCCGGGCCCTGATTTTGCTTTCCAAATGGCCCACACAGCCAAAATTGGAATAGGCCAAAGCCAGGACTCAGGATTTTCGTCTAGTCTCTCACGTGGGTGCAGGGGCCCAAGCACTTGAGTCATCCTTTGTTGATTTTTCCAGGCAATTAGCAGAGAGCTGGATCAGAAGTGGAGCAGCCAGAGCTTGAATCGGAACCCATATGGGATGACAGCACTGAAGGAAGTGGCTCAACTCACTATACCATGACACTGGGCCCTAGGCTATTTCTAAGGCAAAATGATTTCCACTTTTATTCTCAGCCAGAAATGACTCTTTATGGCATCCCTGACCCTGACTAGAACTGGATTATTGCAGAAAGTAAATTTCTTCACCCTCCATAGTCTTGTGATGCTCCATCAACTTGAGCCAAGAAGAGGTCATGGCTGTTGGTCTGTTAGCTTGTGAACAGGCTGTTTCTATGTTGAAGATCCAAAGAGACAGGATCAACTAGCTGGATAATTAATTTAATTCCCCAAAGGATTGTTTGGTGCATATAGAATCACAGTAATGAGATTTGAGAGGATATTTTTTTTTCAAATTATACAAGCAATAAATTTTCATTGCATAAAGCTTGGAAGTTCAGATATGCAGCAATGAAAAAAGAAAAGCTACACATACCTCGGAAATAGCCATTGCTAATTCTTTGGTGTATATTTCCATGCATAAAAATATTTATTAATTTATTTGAGAGGCAGAGGGAAGAGAGAGACAGAGAGAGGAAAGGAGAGAGAGGAAAAGAAATTCCTTCTGCTTTTTCAATCTCCAAATAACTAATAGTCAGGACTGGGTCAGGCCAGAGCCAGGAACCAGAAAGCAATTCAGTCCAAGTCTCCCATATGGTGGTTGGGGCTCGAGTGCTAGAGCCATCGTCTGCTGTCTCCCAAAGTGTACATTAACAGGGAGCTGAAACTATACATGGAGTTGAACCTCGAACCCAAGTATTCCAATATGTGTTGCAGGTTTCCCAAGTTATGTCTTATTTGGTATGCCAAATGCCCTCCCTCTTCCACATTTTTTTTATGCATGTTTATTGAGACTTATAAACTCTTAGACTTGTTGATGACTTATTCTTTTAGAGACTTAGGGTTCTGAAAAGAGCAATTTTTTTTCCCCTGAATATTTAAAATCAGAGCTACAGAAAGGGTGGTGGGAAACGGAGAGAAATGGAGGGAAGAGAGGGAGAGGGAGAGGGAGGGAGAGGGAGGGAGAGGGGAGGGAGAGGGGAGGGAGCCAGAGGGGGAGAGAAGGAGAGGGGGAGGGAGGGAGAGCGGGGGAGAAGGGGGGGAGGGAGGGAGAGGGAGAAGTAACTGAAACTTGGAGCAGTGTGCTTATGAAATACTGACACTGAAGATAGTGGCTTAACCTGCCAAAGTGGACTCCAGAATAGTTACTTTTAAAATTTTACTTTAAGCAAGGGCAAAGAAAAAAAAGGGCAGAAAATCTTGCTTCTGAAACCAATCCTTTGGCTGAATATGTGAATGGATGGATGGGTGGGTAGATGGATTAATCAATGGGTGAATAAGTGGGTGGATGGGTGGAAGAAAAAAGGAGTGACTGGTTAATGGAATAGTTGTAATCCAAACAAGCTGATAGGGTGTGTGTTGGAGTAAGATAACTCTCATTAGGCAGGCAAGTATTGTTGGTCGTTATGCATTCTTTAGGGGGGAACTTGTTTCTCCTTATTTGTTGTGGCCTTAGTTTTACTTGCCAGATTTCTTATATACCTCTCCATACCTCCTCATATCAGAGTTATGCATGCAACTCAAACAGGGAGAGTCAGAGGCTTTGCTTGGGATGGATATATGAACACTAGAAGAAGTCTCTCTTTGTACCTAGGTAGCTCAAGGAAGAAGATGGCCTAAGGAATAAGATGGGCCTTGGCATCTTGCCTGCCATTTGACACTTTAGAGCCTGTGTGAGATCGGAGCCCAGCAGTGGAGGGGCTGAAAGGGAGGTAGTGGACACAGTTTTAGCCCCTGGACTCATGTAGCCTTAATGTTCTCAGCTGCTGGTATGCTTTCAGAAAGATGGAGTAGAAAAGTTGCCAAGAATGTCAAATCCAAATCCTGTCACACTATTTCAAGTCCTGGCTGTATCATTCATCAGCAGTACCATGTGAGTAAATGGTTTATTATCTTTTTGTCTCAGTTGCATCATCTGAAAATTGAGATGATGAGGACTCACAGGGCTGCTGAACAACCTAAAGGAGTTAACACACATGTGTAACCCAGAGGAAACCCAACCGGCACTGCATTATGTGCTGCTATTTGGTGGCTGTTTAAATCCATATGGAGGTAGACAGGAAGACTTTTTTAAAAGTCTTCCCATTAAGGGAAGCTCATATTATTTCATGTTTTCACTCCACAAAAGTGCTTCTTTTTAAAATTTATATTAAAAAGTCATATAAAGGGGACACATTTCATGCATTTCGTATGTACAGCTTTAAGATCATGAAGATGTTTCCTACCCTATCTCCCCTCCTTCCTTTTCACCATTTCTCCTCCTCTTTCCTTCCTTTCAATTTTTGCGATGCTATGCTTTCAATTAACTTTATGCTCACAGGCTTAGTCCGCCAGCAAACAAGAATTCAACAAGTAGTAAGTAGCAGGAGTAAGTTGCTCAGGAGTATAGACGAGGGTATAAACAACAATCAAATCTCAAAATGTCCATTGCACTCAGACATTATACCTCTAGTGCTCTGTGTATCAGTTACCACAAATCAAGGAAAACCTCATATTTATCTTTTTGGCTTATTTTACCAATAGTAATAGTCTGTAATTGCAATCATTTTGTAACAAAAGACAGGATTTCTTTTTTTTTTTTTTTTTTTTTTGAGCAGCTGAGTTAGAAGGGTTTCCTGGTACCAATTTTTAAAAACTGAATCAGATTTCCACTTATGATAGCCAACAAAACTTAACATTTGCTTAAAGCTAGTTTAAGTTGATTTGAGTAACGAGTAACTCAGCTTGGTGCACATCTCCAGTCTTGGGAAACAGCTGTGTCCCACAGTCTCCAGGCACACACGGCCTGGCCTTGGGTTGCTTGATTCAGCCTCCTCTCAGTACTCCAGTTGTAGCTTCTCTGCCTTTCAATTGGCCTAGGGGATTTTTGCCCCTGGCTCTGCATTCCTGTCAGGGGCAATGGGTACATTTCATCCTGGGAAAGAGGATCCCAGAACACCTTCTCTGCCCTCGGTGGAAGACTGGAGCCCTGGCTTACCTCCAATTGATGGGGTCAGATGGGGAGGGCAGGCCCAGTATTTTGATTAATATGCCTATAAAATGGAATTCTGGGACTGACCTCCACTCAACTCAAGCAACACAAAGCTAATTGACCTTTGGAAACTGCCTTTGGCAGTCTTTTCATTATTTTTATAGGAAAGTCCTGCAAACCAATTACATCCCACAATGGGCCTTTTATGGTGCTATTAGTTTAATGCAGCTTTCAGAGAAATTAGCCCTCAGGGAGCCTGAAATTCTAGAGGAAAAAAAGCCCTCTGTGGATTTACTTGACTTCTACAGTAGCAGGAAAGATAGATGGGTAGCACCATATTCCCTATGGTAACTTCTGGCATTTTGAGCCATCTGACCAAGGTACCAAATGCCCATTTGGGGTCCCTGGTGTCTGCCCCAGGCAATAAGAAAAAATAAATTTGGAAAAGAACAAGCTGTGTCTTTAAAGAATTCAGTCTATAAATCCAAAAGCGTTTATTCCCACCTTGGTCTCAGAGTGGAGAAGAACGGAGTGAGAAAATTGAAATAACACTTCTCTTTAAAGGTTTACGCCTTTCTGAAGGTGAGATTACAAGTGTCTGTCTCTGATCCTCAAGTTGACTGGGACACCTCTCATCCTAGTCACAATTATTTGAAGAATGATGGCCCTAGGGCCATTGTCCCAAGTCAGACCAAGGGTCTGTGCTGGAGAGACAGAAGCCCTCATCTCAGCAATCACCCTGCCCTGGGTCAGGAAACAAGTGCATGGGCAGTCAGCAGAGTGGATGGAAGACAACAGGAGACACTTGAGGTGCCCTGTCACTTCCTAGGATCCAATCCCCAGGTTGCTTGGCCAGATCCACCATAGAACTGGGAAGGGACCAAAAGAGCAGATCCCGAAGGGGCAGAGAGCCCAACCATTTGTCCATACGTCTGGCTTCCCCTTTAGCCCAGCCCCATTCTTGAACCTCAGCCCCATTGGTGCTCCTGTAGGATGTCAGTCCAGTCTCCTTTGTAACAGCAAGGGCTTTCACTGTGACCTCACACTTTTGCCCTCCCATGACTGTGTACTCTGGCTCTGACCTTGTCAGTTCCGGAGCATGCCCAACCAGGGCTTGTCTGAAAATGCCTGGGACTGTCTGCCTGTGGACCTCCTCTGGCTGCCAGAAGGCCTGGGTTTGTTTGCTGAGCTGCTGAGGGGAGCTGAAACACTGTGAGTTGGGAGCCCTCCACTATTCATGCAAAGAAGTTAGGGAAATACCCCAAATAACCAGCTCCCTAATTAAGTAGGGAAACCTGAGCTATGTTCTACGAAGGCTCCTAGGGCCCCCACAGTGTGACAAGTCCCCAACTGTTCCAAGTGGTCAAGTTATTATCAATACCCCTATATTCATTCCTGCTTTTCCCTGTTTCTATTCCCTACTCCCCTACTGCTGGTTCTCAGAACCTTCCAGATCAACCAGTCACCCCAAGGCCTTATCTCTGAGCCTGTTTTAAGGCACCCAGTCCAACTTGCCAACCCACCCTGGACGCATTGTGCCATATTTCATGGTGGTGCCATGACGCTCTCAAGCTTGGGTGCAAGTCTGTAGGTGCCTTGTCTTGTACTGTCATATGCTCTTTTAATTCCCTTCCTTCCTTGAATTTTTCTGACTTCTGGGGTGACATCTGCCTTGGGCTTCTCTGGGTTATGACCTGGTTACATTTTCAGGACTCTGCTCTGGCCCACGTGGCTGGATTTCACATAGTTTTAGCCTGGTTCTTGGTAGAATAAATGAAATCTCATTTTTAAAGGAGAAAGGAAAGAGAGAGAAAGCCTCCTGCTATGGTTTGGATCAGAGTTGGCTCTGAGCTCATGCTGATGTCTTGTCCCCAAAGTCATAAATTAACAGTACTGAGAGTGTGGAAACTTACTCTGATTATGGGCCTGGTGGGAGGTTGTTGGGTCACTTGGGGTCCTCCTGCCAGAGGGTTATGCTCAAAGCCGAGTTGCACCTACTCATTCCCTCCCTTTGTTCCATATGATCCTTCCTCTACATGGACTCTTGCTGCTGCCATCCACTTGATCTTGGACTATGAACCTCTGAAAGTATGAGCTGAACTAAGCCTCCTTTCTTCCGAAGTAGCCGGTGTCAGATGTTCTGTGATAGTGCTGCAAAGCTGACAAATCCCTGTGGAGAGAAAGGAGAAGAGAATCCCAAAGGAGCAGAGCTGGGCCCTGCCATGGAAGATGTGTCCCTTGGCAGGTGGCGGGCCATGTCCTCCGTGTGCTGCTGAGCATCCTCTTGCTGGTCCTGGCTTCTGGAAGGAGCAAGGCATTGACTATATTAGACAGCCATGCTCTATTCCCTTTCCATTTAGTAACTGCTCCCTCTGGCAGCAGCAGCATCTGGCTTACCAAGCAGAGTACTCCAGCCATGGATACTGTGTGTGTGCTGTCAGGCAGTTGTTTAATTTCCCCACAGCTCAGTGCTCCTCTTCTGAAAAATGAGGCTCATTGTGTCCTGGCTCACAGCATAGTTAGGACGAGTGAACAACCAAGCATTAAGAAGCACGTTACAGCGTGTGTGGCACATAGTAAGAGCTCAGTAAATGCTGGCTGTTACTATTAGCCTGGTGGGTCCTGTCTGGTCTTGCTCATAATATTTGATGTTTTATTTCTTTGTATGCAGGAAATATGCAAAAGCATCTTTCTTCCTTTCACATCTATAGGCAGGCCTGTAGTAAGTGCGTAAAGAGACACTCCTGTGGGAGAGATCAGGCAGGTTAATCTCCTGGCTGTCTGATCCTGCTCTCTTTCTTGACCTCTCGGGCATGCTGCAGCTTTGGTCATGGCAGAATAATTCCAGATGCAAAGCAGCCACCCTCATACTGGAAGGTTGTTCACACAGCCTGCTAGGCCACAGGGTCACCACAGGGTCTGCAGGTGTATGAAGGGATAACTCTGATTAGGGCCAGAGATCCCCAACCATTGCTGCAGCCTTCAGGAATGCAGCCTTGGTGAGACTGAACCATTTCATTGGCAGACCTCCCCCACCAACCTGTCACACTTAAACCCCCAGGGCAGTGGAATAGATGACCCCACCCCCACCCCTCGCAAAGACCTATGCAACAGTGGGGACATTTTCTGCTCAGGAGGTGCAAAAGTATTCAAGCTGAACAAGTCACTTAAATAACAGCATTATCTGCTGCTTCCCCTTCAGTGTTCCAGACAGATAAAGATAAAATAGCTGAGGTAATTGTGGAGATGGAGTGTGGCTGGCAAATGATCTGAGCACAAAGACCATTTCCAGAGACAGATGGAGTGGAGGCTCTGGTGATTTTTCTTGAATCGTGTTTAAAGTGGCACAGTCGGAAAACCAATTTGGCGACAGTGCTGCTCAGGGGATGTGGGGCCACCTGAACTTGAAATGTTGAGGCCCAGGGGAGCTTACTGGTGACAAAAAAAGGAAGTTAGTTTTCCAAATAACTGACTAGCAGTGGTTTGGAGAGTAGAGCCCGAAGATGGTTTCCCTGGAGAACCCTGTCTTTGCAGTGCTGGGCACCCATTGCCCATGTGCCATTCCTTATGAATTGGACAAAGCTGCCATCTGGTCTGGGTTGAATTCCAGGGCCCCAGGATGGAATTTCATAGATAAGGATGGGCACAGCAGGTGCCTCTCTCTGAGACTTCCACATTCATAATTGGGTGTGCTAGAGGTGCTGGGAACTGGGCACTTGGGATTTGGAATGTGCTGGTAGCATCCTTGGACATAGTGGTGGGAGGGAAAGGAACTAGGGGACATCCCTGGGCTCACTCTCAAGCTGCTGCTGAAAGAAGTAGAAGGCTCTGAATGTGAAATGCCAACAGCCTGCGGGGCACTTCGCAGCTATTGGAAGCCAGGTGGTAGGGCACTGAGCTGATGGGGAGGTTTGTGATACATTGTCAAGGGGACAAACAGATGACCAGACAGCAGGTATACTAGTATTTATTTTAAAAATTACAAAATTACAGACACACATTCACATGTAAGGGTAATTTGAAAAGTTCATGGAAAAATTTGCAATTAAAAGAATTTAGTTTGGTGCAAAAAAGGTTGAAATCCATACATATTTTCATAATACACATTTGCATGATTGTTTTGAAGATCTATCATATACAAAGAAAAAAAATGACTGAAGATATAGCTAAAATATTATACACACACACTTTTGACTCTAAATTATCTGGCTTCTAATTTTTCTACAATGGGCATGTGCTTCTTTTACAATGACAGTTATTATATAATATTGGCAAATTTCATGACCTTTCATCTGGTGCTTGTGCCATTTCTATGTTTCTTGTAGAACTGTTTGTTATTCTCATTTTATGAATGAGGCAAATTCAGGTTCTGAGTCTATCAAGTGTTTAAATAACACCTGCCTTGGTTTGTAGACCTCAAGCTGGGCTAAAATCCAAATGTTACTTCCTTGGGTTAACACTCGCTCTCTTCTATGTGTTGGGGTGTTGAGATTAGCCCACAAATAGGATCTACCCTCTCATAACTGAAGTCCTAACTTGGGTCACTTCCTCCAGGAATACTTTTCTCCCATCCCAGAGTTAAGACAAGCTTCCTTGGTTATGTGATCCTGGTGTTGTCCAATATGGTTGCTACAGGCTATTCAGATTGGAGTTTTAACTGCTAAGGGTTAAACACAGTGAACATCTGGTTCTTCAATCACCTTGGTCCCCTTCAAAGTACCCCCCAGCCCCATGTGTCTGTAGCAACGGTGTAGATACGGGACATTCTTGTCAGAAGCACTAGGCAGGGCTGTTTCAGAGGTTGTATCCCTCTTTAGGATTCTACATTGACTTGATCAGTTACTATTAAAGCATGCATACTCCCTGCCCTAGATTGTGAAGCCTATAGGGCAAGAAGGCTTCATATGTCTTAGATGTCTTCCCAGTGCCTGCATCAGGTGACATGGCCTCTCACCAAGCACCTGCCACCATTCTTCCTTGACTCCAACCATCCTGTTGTATTCCTCTGTTTCTTGAATATCCCACTCTGTCTGGCCACTGAGCCTTTGCACGTATGTTTCCATCCTGCCGTAGTACCCTTTTCCCACCAGGAGTCTCCTGGACAATTCATCTTTCATGTGTAAGAATTACAGGCTGCATCTCCCTCCTTCCAGGCAGCCTTCCCTGTTGCCCTAAGTCTGGGCCAGATGCTCCTCCTCTGTGCTCTCAGCACTCTGTACTTCCCCTGTGCTCTGCTTTGAAACAATGTAAGTCATGGCCTCTTAAGGGCTTGTCCCTCTAACTGGATTGTCAGCCTGATCTTGTATGGCTCAGCAGTTTGAGACGGTGCTAAAAATCCTGTATTCAGTCTTGGAGAACCTGGGCTAGATTCTCAGCTTCAGCTCTTGACTGCAGCTTCCTCCTAATGCATACCCTGAGAGGCTGTGCTGATGGCTTGAGAAACTGAGTCCCTTCCACCCATGTGGGAGACCTGGTTTTATTTTCATTTCTCCTTTTAATTTCTCACTGTTCCTGCTGTTGGGGGACATCTGGAGGATGAGCCAGTAGTTAGGAGCTCTCTGCCCTCCCACCATGTGTTATATATATATATATATCTACCTTTCCAATAAACAATTTAAAACATTTGCTGGGAACTCCCCAGGTACTGGGATCACACAGGGCACTGGTTGACATTAGTAGACAGACTAGTGGACTTTGTTAGTGGTTCCTGACATTGAGGGACTCTCTCGGTTTTCAGAGCCCCATAGAATGTTTGTTGAGTGAGTAAAACACTGATGAGATAGACCTGTGCCAGGTAAGGTCATTTCCCTGACCCTCAGGCTGTAGGAGCAAAGCTGGGGAAGATGAGGGTGAGCTGTCTGCACTGATGAGACCAGGGTCACTAGTGGAGTCGTGTCCATGGTGGTGTGCAGCCGAGGCTGGAAGAGTCCTCTCCTAGGACATGTGTGTTTGAATGCATTGGGACTCACTACTTAGAGTCCGTCCATCTGAGTGACCGCTGGCATGTTCTGATGATAACCGTCTGTCTTTACAGTATACCTCCTATGTGTTGGGTCCTGTTCTAATGCTTGGTGCACAGGAACTTATCTGCTTAATGCCCTCAAGGATGATGCGGGTATCGTCCTGAGTTTGTAGATGTGGACACAGAGAGGTAGAGTTACTTACTTGAGACCACCCAACTCATGAGAAATAGAGCCAGGACTTGAATGCAGGCAATTTGTCTCGTGATACTTGCCCCTCATCACAGAGTCCTTAATCAGTGCCCTTAATCTGCTGCAAGGGAGGGTGCACATCTTAGGGGAGGTAAAAAGGCAATTGGGACCCACTCCAGTGAAGACTCGAGCTACCCTGGGGACTCCTTGGACCTCTGAGACTTGAGCTTCCATAATAGGGGAGACATGATAGCTACCGCTTGAGTCTGGGACAGAACAGAGCATAGGCTGGTGCAACCCATGGTGACCCAGACAGATGTGCATGTGTGCTGGAAGAGCCCAGGATGGGATGGAAAGCAAAGAACTCCAGAGCAGAGCAGCACAAGGACCTAGAGTTGGGTGCAGAGCTGGGGAGTTGAGTATAAAGTGAGTTTCTCTGAATATTCCCCAAATGGCTTGGGCCTGTTGTCAGTAAATGTTTGTGAGGTTGTTGGGCACCCACTGTATTTAGGCCCAAGCCCTGTCCTCCCAGAGGTCACAGTCTGGTACAGGGAAAACAGACAGCAATGAGATCATTGCACAAATAAATAATAAAGGATCTAAAAGGAAGGAACATATTTCTGTGGGAGCACGTAACAAAGGATCTCCTTGGAGCTGGCTGCTCCAGTACTTCCCAGGCAGAGGGTCTGGCATGTGCCAAGATCCTAGGGTAGGACATTGAGGAGCTGTGGGGAGCAAAAGAAATCCAGCCTGGCTGGAATGCAGAGCACAGCAAGAAAGCAGTTCAGACAGAGCTGGAGAGAATTCACATTTGCCAGATCTCTCTAACTTCTGTTGATATCTCTCTCTCTGCCCCAAACCTTCCTCTCTCCCAAGCTTTTTCCCAGCATTCAGTCTGGGTTAAGACCCTTGCTAAGAATCTCCTCTTTCTGTCCTCTCTGCCCCCTCTTCTGCATTCTCTACTTAAAACCATGGAAGCGGGCTACCTTCTCACAGCATCGAGTTTCTTCTGTTTGGTGAAGTCCAAGCAGAATTACTCCAATGGAAGGAACACTGTATGAGATGCAATCTAAGAAAATGACTTACAGAAACTGTGGCTCCTCAGGAGGTAACCTGGATTAGCAGGGATAGTGGGCAAGATCACCCTCCCAGCAAGGCCTCGGGGGCTTGGATGGCTCCAGAACAAACCACCGCATGCATGGATAATGCTTTTTAATGTTTTCCATCCCCTGAGGTACATTTACTGCATTTGGAGTCAGAACATGCAGTTCTCCAGTGAGGCACCTCTCTCTCTGTCATCTCTGTTCTTCCAGCCCTTGATGGTTTCCCTTTCTAAGGTATACGGCTTGCCAGGCCCTTGCCAAGCTTCCAAATGTGCTGACCCCCATGCTCAGTTATCTCTGGGTTGACAATGAACTATCTATAAAAGAAGCAGCAAGGGTTTCTAATTCATCTCCCTCTTAGTGCCTCCCTCCCGAGACCTACAAGTGGTCAGTTGGGCCTGAGATTGGAAATCAGCACAAGACCAGCTCCAGCCAAGGACTGGAGCTGTAGAGTTGTCATGCCCTCTGCTCCCAGCTGAGCCTGCTCAGCAGCTGAGCCTGCACTCGGCCAAGTTTGTCCCAAAGTCAGCCTTGGAGTCCCTCCACCCTGTCCTCATGGTTCCCAGGCAGGGAGATGCAAGTCCAGGACCATTGATCTGCTGATGGCAGGGACCAGTCTCCCAATTCAGTGCTCTCTCCCTTTTGGTGTAGAGAAGCAGCCCAGAGGGTGAAACTCTACTGGCCTCTCTTTGCTGGCCTCATTCTAAGGGCTTTACTGGGGTCCCAGGGAGGTCCGTGGACTCAGGTTGATTGTTTTCTTAAAAAAAAAAATAAAGGGCTGGCACAGGCATTTGGGATAGTGGGTAAGATACCACTTGGGACTCCACATCGCACTCACTTAGTTTCAAGGGCTGACACTGCTCCTCATTGCAGCTTCTTGCTGGGACACACCCTAGGAAGCTGCAGGTGTCGGATCAAGGAGTTGTTTATCTGCTAGCTACAAGGAGATCTAAATGCTTATGATCAGCCTGGCCCAGCCCTGACTGGGGTTTGGGGCCTTTGCAGAGTGAACCAATGGAGAGAGGATCTCTCTCTTTCTCTTTCTGCCTTAAAAAAAGTGTGGGGTTGGTGAGGGGGAAAGGAGGTTGCTAATGGAGAGTGAATACTTGGCTGGAAAAGCAGTAAATATGTGACTCTAGACTAAGTTTTGCAGGTATCAGGAGCCAGGAAAGCCCAGGCTGAGCTGTGTGCAGTGGTTGGCACTGTGGCTACCTGGAGTCTGTATATCACAATAGAAAGAAGCAGCTACTGCCAAATGCCAATCTACCCACCGACACAGAAGAGAGAGGGCCTAGCATGACTGGTCTGATTTTTAATTTTCCCGGACGGATCAGTGATCTGGATTTTTACAACACAAGACCCATTTTTTAAAAAAATTTGGCTCCAAGAGAATAGAAAGCTGAGTTGGTGAGCCATGAATCACCCTGGTACTCAAGGTCAGGTTATTAGTGGAGTGAGTGTGGCTTTTTGCCTTAGGCACAGAGATTTGGTGGGAGCAGGTCAGTGGAGGTGATGAAAGTGTGTAGCTTACATGTACCCTGACCCATTGCCTTAGCTTTCCCAGCTCCTATCTCCTCCTAAGAAGGGACAAAAATCATGTACCAGGTGACTGCTGTGGGGTTTCTGTCTTCAGAGTGCACGCTATGTTTAATGCTAGTAGAACTGTTAGCAGGCTGAAAGGAGAGATCTTGTGGCAGGACCCAGTGGGACTCCCTATGTCCAGTTTAATATTGTTTATTTTATTCAACCCCCAATGCCCAACAGATGCTGGCTAGAAGAGAGTTTTTTTTATGAGTTTTATGTACAGCAAACTCAGCAGTGCATAGCTATCTCTGCTTTATGCTGAGTTCTTTACCTTTGCCTTTGGTAGCTCAGCAGTGCAAGCCACAGAGTTTGCACCTGGGATATTGCCTCCACATTAGTGCCGGATCTTGTCCTGTTAGTGTGGTTGACCCTGATGGGCTCAACCAGCTTAGCCAAAGTGCCTTTGTCTTCTAAGGTCAGTTGCATGAAGGCTATGGTGGTGCAGCTTTTCCTGGGGACCAGATATCTGGCCTTCCACATAGAGCAGGCAGGCAGATGGCCACTGTGATGGGATCCACTGCAGGTGCAGTTCTCACCACTTCCTTGTTCTCCATGGAGGCAGTGATAGTACTGATCTTTGCTTGTATGTTCATCAGGGATATCACTCTGTAGTTCCCTTTTTCTGTTGCATCTCTATCTGGCTTTGGTATTAAGGTGACATTGACTTCATAGAAAGAGTTTGGAAGGATGTCTCCCTTCCTATTATTTGGAATACTGTGTGGAGGGTTGGGGTAAGTTCTTCTTGAAACATTTGGTAGAATTCTGCAGTGAAGCCATCTGGTCCAGGGCTTTTCTTGGTTGGGAGCGATTTAATTACTGATCCAATCTCAGTCCTTATTATAGGTCTATTTATATTATTTATATTATTAATTGCTTCATTATTTAGTTTCGGTAGATTGTATGTGTCCAAAAGTCTATCCTTTTCTTCTAGATCTTCTGATTTGTTTGCATATAGTTGCCAGTAATAGTTCGTAATAATTGTATGTATGTCCGAGGTATCTGTCGTTATATTTCCTTTTTCATCTCTGATCCTATTGATTCATATCTTCTCCTTCCTTTTTCAATTAGTTGGGCTAGTGGAATGTCTACTTTGTTGATTTTCTCTTAGAACCAGCTATCTGATTCATTATTCTTATGTATTGTTCTTTTGGTCTCTATTTGGTCTGTATTGTTATTTTGTGTTTTTTTTTTTTCCTGTTAATCTTTGGATTGGTTTGCTGCTGTTTTCCTAGGTCCTTCAAATGTATTTACTTCATGCTTTTCTAGTTTCTTAATGTAAGCATTGATTGAGATGAACGTTCCTCTTAACACTGCCTTGATTGTGTCCCATAAGTTTTGATATGTTGCGTTGATGCCTTCATTTGTTTTAAGCAAATTTTTTATTTCCTCTTTTATTTCTTCTATAACCCATTATTCATTCAGTAGATATTATTCAGTCTCTAGGTATTTACATTTTTTGGGGGGGTATTTTGACTTATTGGTCTCCAGTTCCACCCCATGATGTTCTGAGAAGATGTATGGTATAATTTCAATTTTTAAAAATTTGCTGAGACTTGTTTTGTGACCTATAATATGGTCAATCCTGGAGAAAGTTCCACATATTGATGAAAAAAAGTGTATTCTATGCAGGATAAAATGTTCTGTAGTTACCGATTAAATCCATTTGCTCTAGTGTCTGGGTGAACTGTGTTATTTCCTTGCTGAGTTTCTGTCCTGCTGATCTGTCCATTGATGTTAATGGGATATTAAGATCCTCCACTTTCATTGTATTGGAGTCTGTTTATCCCTTTAAGCCATTTTAATATTTGTTTCATGTAACTAGGTGACATGGCATTTTGTGTGTATATGTTTATCATGGTGATCTCTTCTTGCTGAATGGATCCTTTGATCGTTATGTGGTTTCCTTCTTCATCTCTTTTAATGATTTTCATGTCAAAGCCTATAATTACCTGATGTAAGAATGACTATGCCAGCTTATTTTTCCTTTCCATTAGCCTGAAAAATGTTTTTCCATCCTTTAACTTCAGTTTGTTGATGAGATGTGTCTCCTATAGGTAACAGATAGATGGGTTTTGTTTTTTGATACAGTCCCCTCATCTATGTTTGACTGATGAGTTTAAGCCATTTACTTTCAAGGTTAATATGGATAGGAAGTAATTTGGTCCTGTCATTTTAGCAATGGTTGTTTATTGTTTGATTTAGTCTTCTGTTGTCCTATTACTGGGATGTTCTCCATGTTTGCCTTTGGTTTTCGTAGGTGCTGTTACTTTTCTCTGTCAAGAGAACATTTTTAAGCATCATTTGTAGGGCAGGTCTGGAAGAGGCTAAATCTTTGAGGTTTTCTTAACTGTGGAAGAATTTTATTTCATTTTCAAAGACAAAGGAAAGCTTTGCTGGGTAAGTTATTCTGGGCTGACAATTTTCCCCTTTTAAAATCTGGAATATGTCACTCCATTCTCTTCTGGCCTGTAGAGTTTCCTCTGAGAGGTCAGCTGTGAGTCTGATTCAAGCTCCTCTAGATGTTAATTGATTTTATATGCATATTTAAGGGTCTTTTTCTTATGTTCAACTGAAGAGAGCTTGATTATTATGTTAATCATATGAAGATCATATGAAGGCCATAGGAAGATCATGGTCTCCGTAGCCCCAGCTCCTGACTCACCATTCTCTAACCCCTGTGATCCTGTGCTGTGTCTGCATACTTGCCTGCAAAACCTTTGTCGCACTCCCAGCTCAGGTGATGCCCAGAATTAGGGAGCCGCCAACTGTCCTATATCTGGGTGCTCATTTTTCTGGAACTTGTTGACTGTTAGGTCTGAAGACCACCAAGACCTATTTTGGTTGGACCCCATAGAATGCCTAGTTGGTACTGATTTCCCTGTGGGATCAATGCAATGTCCTGAGCCAGAATTGATTTTATTTCTGGTTTAGCACATGCACATCTCACTGTTGTCCCTCCAGTCCTGCAGTTTTTGCCACAATATGCAAAATGGTACCTGATGTGGCACTGGTGTGGGTTCTGGGTCTGCTGGCTGCTGGATCTGCTGGTCTCCCAGACCTATTTTGATTGGGCCTCATAGGATGCCAAGTTGGTACTGATTTCCCTGTGGGATCAATGCAATACCCTGAGCCAGAATTGATTTCACTCCTGGCTTAGTGCATGTGCAGCTCACTGTTGTCCCTCTAGTCCTGTAACCTTTGCCACAGTGTACAAAATGGTGCCGAATGTGCAATATGGCACTGGTGGGGGGTGGGGCTCTGAAATCTACCCTGTTCCTGTACCACTGCTTGGGGTCTGCCACTGCATCTCTGCTTATGGTCAGATCAAACGAATCAGCAGGATGAACAGTTCTTTGCCTTGGTTTACCTTCTGATTTCCTGGCGAACTCCTCTTCTTACTTGATTGTCAGTAGAGCTTCAATCACCAGTCGCCAATAGGTGACCCCCCGCTGGGGTATCTGTTCACTGCAACACCATGCTGTTGTCTCTGCTGCTTCCCTGTGTCCATCAGTCTCTAACACCCCCCTGCCACTGGCCGTTGCCCTGTCCTCTCCTATTTGCTGAAATCTGTCCTCTCTGCTTCACCCTGGCTAATAATTGTCCATCAGTTTAAACCTGTTCTCTCACCTTATACCACCATGGCTTTTTTATTCCACATTATCTTATGTAGTTGAAATGTACAGTTATGAAAAGCTGCTCTGTCTTGGTACCTAAATCTTCTGTAAAAAAGTTCTTTTCTCGTCATTCACAGTTTCACAGTAGTGGTAACCATCTTTGGATGAGCTCACCTTTCTCACCTTGGCACAGGTGTCCGTCAATTTTCTGTGGCTTTATTCTCTTCCTAAGTTCCCAGAGAAGACTCAGCTCAGGAAACCACCCATGCCAGGTGTCATTGTGGCAGCCGGAAGGCCGGCAGCAGGGGTGGAATGAGCATTGGATGACTGTCGGTGCCTTTTCCTTTCTGCCCTTGCAATATGAGCCAGGCTTTGTGTGCTCATCCCTCACCCTTCCTTCCCTGATAGGAGGGAACTCTGCACCTTCTTCAACCTCAGTCACAAGCCCTGACCCAGGGGCAGATATGTGTGAGGCAGGACATCTGTGCTCATCTGTTGGGTCATGTGATTATACATCTTATGTGATCTGGAACCCAGGAGAGAATGTTAGTCATATTTTTGCATAAAAAGCACATTTTATTTTTTCATGCAAGATCAGTGGAAACCATTTATTTGCTAGGAGCAGAAGTCCCCTGGAGTTTTGCTCATGTAAACTAAGTGAGGAAGAATGAGGCTGTGGACTTACGGGAATCCAAGTAAACTCCCGACAGTTAGACCATAGCAAAGGTGGGAATCAGGCTACTCCCAGGCAATGGCAGTGGCAGGGTTCCTGACCTTGGCATTAGTGCTTTGCCCTTAACTTGGCAGCTAAATGCCACATGTCAGCATTTGATCTGATCTGCTCCCAACTGGGTCTGCATCTCAAAGCTCTCATTTCTATTTCTTGGGAGAGGCCACCACGTTGGTCTAAATGGCCATTGTAATTGGATCAGTTGGGGACCTCATGTCCCAGTGTTCAATGTTCCCTATGATTTTGCTGTAATTTGATGACTACAGTTAAGATTAGCTCAGAATGTCCAGAAGAGATGAAGTCACTCAGAAACATTAGGTATTTTCCCTCAATAAAGCCTGAATATCTTGGAGTTTTCCTTTTCAATGTTGGACACAAATGCCTATGGACTTTTAAAATGTATTATTATTTAAATTCAACTTTATTTAAAATCATTAATGTATTAATTAGCATTTTATTTGAAAGGTAAAGAGGCAGAGAGAGCCAGAAACAGAGAACTTCCGTCCTCTGAGTTACTCCCTAAATGCCCACAACAGCTGAAACCAGGAGCCTGGAACTCTGTCTGGTTTTCCACATGCATGACAGGAACCTAGAAACTCTAGCCACCACTGCTGCCTCTTTGGTAGGAAACTGAATTGTTTAGGAGTAGAAAATCAGAATAGAAATGAAGCTAATATTTGAACTCAGAAACTCACATTTGGGATATGGACATCTCAATTAATGTCATAATTGGTGTCCCATTTGTCTACCCATCAGTTTAATTTCCAGAATTGTAATATTCTGGCGTTTGTATTGTGTTGCTGCAGGTTAAGCTGCTGACGGCAATGCCAGTATCATATATGAGTGCTAATTTGAGTCCTGGTTACTCTGCTTCCACTACTGGTCCAGCTCTTTCCAATGCACCCGGGAAAGCAGTGGAAGATGGACCAAGCACGTGGGCTCCTGGCTCCTGGTCTTATTGACAGACTTTTCCCTAGTTACTGCAGTAATCTGGGGGATGAACCAGTAATGGAAGGTTGTCTCTCTCTCATTTCCATTCTGCTTCCCTCTATCCTTCTCTCTGTAAAACGATCTTCCAAATAAATAGTAACATGCCCTGATGGTGCTGAAACCAAATGATATCAGCTCCATGGGACATTTTTTAAATGAACTTAAGTGGCAATCAGGGGGCAGAGAGTGAGGTTCTTAGGCTGTGTAGAGGAGAAGAGACATCAGGGTTCAGATGACGATCATGAGGAACTGGCGGTGCAGACAATTTTTTCCCCTGGGACTGGAACAGTAATGCCCTGTAAAGCCATAGTTGAGACCATGCAGGCAGTGATAGGCATGTGTTAGAGGCTCAGGAAATGATGGTGTTGGTGGTGGGCACCAACTCCTAAAGGCAGGGATCACCACTCACCTAGAGATGCATGCAAAAATAAAGTTGCCCACTGGGAAAGCAGGCATTTGTGTGCAAGGGATGTGGTAAAGGAGAAATAGACATAACCTGGATGAGCAGAGAAGAGCTGGAAAGGAACAACTCGGCAGCTTTTGAAAAGCACCAGTGACCTTGTCACAACATAATTAAGAAGAATCTTGTGGTTTGGGCACCTGTCTTTTTTTTTTGTTTAAATGCTCTTTAATGAATTTTAAAATACAGCCAGGCTTGAGAGCTTCTGTTTTAAAAGAAAAAAAACCATTCTGGAAATGCACTAATTATCTTCTGGTGCAAACCAGTGAATTTGCATGGGTCTATGACTTTCCTGAACTTGGAGACTACTCAAATATGACTTACAGTGGATACCTTCTTACTGGTTCTTCATAATGGTCAATTATCAGAAGCTATTTGGGGGCTGCCTGCCTGTGCCCCTTTTGCTTCTGATCCAGCTTCCTGCTAATTCACTTCCAGGGAGGTAGCATAGCAGAAATAACATTGAGTCACTGCCAACCCACTTACCCACAAGGAAACTCAGATTGAGTTCTTGGCTCCTGGCTTTGGCCTTGTCCAGCTTCAGCTGTTGGAGACATTTTGGAGTGAACCGAAGTGGGTGGGAGGTCTCTGCCTTTCAAATGAGGACCTGTGCTGAGTATCCAGGCTCTGTAGCCACTGTCTGCCTTGTGAGTGGGCTCCGTGGCACAACGGAGATTGTTTATAGCTGAAGACATGCAGGCTACAATGATAAAGTATACCTTGAGCGTTGGTTAAGATCAGGTCATTAATCTGGCTTCTATGAGGGGTGATTTGGGCAGTGTTTTGGAGTAATTTGTGAATTGAAAAAACTTCCACATGGCTCTAAGCTCAGAACTTGTGAACAACCTCAGAAAGTGCAAAATGCCTTTTTTCCCCAGAAGTTCAAAATCACAGCTTCCTGGAAAACTTTCATGCTATACCGTTTTGTTTCTTAGGAAGGTAACCAATGTGTTTGTGAGGATTGAGTAGGCTGGACAAGGATTCCAAGGCAGACCTAAGTATAGTTCAAAGTCGGTGGGGGGGGGTGGCGGTCAGAGACCTCCAAAGATTTGCTCCCTATTTTGGCGGCTTGCAGGTGCATTGGCAGGAGACAGGGGCTGAAGCCCAAGGTTTTGCTTTATTCTCCACATGGAGTTTAGGGAACCAAAGATGGAAACGGGCCATGCAGCTCCTTAGGCCTTCTTTGTGAGCTAAAGTGATTTCCCTTGTTCTTGCATCCTCAGTAGGTTTATTAAAGACCTGTTGTGTGCCTAGGACTGTGGTGTCTAAGAGGAGGGTGCAACACACGCATGTCTTATGCCCCAGAAAGTGCTAAGCTCTGGTTTTCCCACTTGCTCATTTCTTGCCTTGCACAGTTATGGACTGAAGGGTGTCCTTGTAAGAGACGGTGTTGTTCTAGTGCCTAGCACCTACTCTTGTGACCTTATCTACAAATAGGGTCTTGGATTTCCAGCCTTTGACATGATGCCTTCCTGTTGCTTGAGTGGCCTATTCAGTGGCACTTGATGTAGCAGTCTCAGTGATTTCATGCTTGCTGGTAAGTGTATAACTTTTATGTGTTTAGGTTGCTTCTCCATCTAGGTGGTGAGCTCTTTGAAGACTGTGTCTTATATGCTAACAGTTTTTCTTTCTTCCCGCCCCGCCCCCCCGCCTCTGGAGGTCAGTCTTCTAGCTACCTCGTCCACTCAGAACAGTGCCTGCATGGGAGCAGTGTTTGACAAATGAATGTGATAATTAAACACAGAAGCCAACCTTATTAGACAGGCTTCAGGGGACAATCGATTTGATGTAGTGAAATGAAAGGACTTAGTAAGTTGGATCTTGTCACTGCCTGTTCTTTCTTTTTGGTCTAAGCAGCATTGTCAACATCCCATAGCTGAATTTTTAAAGCTAAAATGGGATGCAAGTATTCATTCTGGGAGAGTAATTGTGGGGGTGACTTAACAGAGAGGTGTGTAGGGCCTGAGCTGATTAGTTGAGGTGATACCCACATCTCACAGATGATTCAGAAGATGCTTTAAGTGTCCCATAGGATAGTGACATAGCCATGGCTATGGTGGGAGTGGTGGGGAAGAAGTGATTAACCCTGGAGGTGGGAGATGGCTACATTACTGAGTAGTCATAAAAACCGCTGAAACACAGTAGCCTGGTGGAAAAAAAGTCCCAGTATACCCAGGTAGCCCCAGGATGCAACACCACAGGTTCAGTGTGATAATTAGACTTGAATTTTGATGAATACATATTCAATTACATTCTAAGTGCCCCTATGAAGACAGGGAAATTATAAAATATTTTAGAACGAGTGCCATCAAAATGCATGAACATATTGGCATTCAAACGAAAAGGAAGTACGTGTGGAATGCATATTATTTTCACATTTGATAGGTGAATGTGATGCTGTTCCACGGGTTCAGCCTGAACTTGTGCCCTGGAGGTGGCATTGGCATTTGTTGGCCTTCTAGCAAGTTAACTCCTGGAAGGTTTCCCCATGCCATGGGCCACTGAGGCTGAAGGGTCCCAGGGTTCCTGTGATGTGTTTGTGAATCCATGCACCTGCTGGCAGAGAGGAAATCTGCCTAAATCTTAGAGTTCTTCCACACAAGCACGGGGCATCTTAAATATCTACAACCACAAATGTATTTAAATTATTTAAAAAATGTATTAAAAGGCTGAATACATTTGATTTATTTAGATTTAAATATTTATTTGGATTAATAGCACATTTAAATATTTAGGTATGATTGAGATTTAGGTTGATTTAGATTTAAAATGTATTAAAAATACAATTCTATTAAATTCAAAGTAGCCATTTGCCCTAAAGTGTTTTTCTTACGCAATGAACAAAGCAGTAAGGGGCTTATGAAAACCAGTTTAGAGGTTAGGAACTCTGTCTTGTGTAAAATTCTCCATGTTTATGATAGTAACGGAAATATGAATTCCACCTGCGGGGGCAATTTGTGAAGTGTTGGCCAAGTATTATGTCACCAGTTCCTATCACAGTCCTATAACATAGGAATTCAATTATCCACTTTTTTTCCAGATGAGGAAAAAGAGACCAGAGAGGCTTAGATGGGATCCTGAGGTCTTTCAGCTGGCCAGGGATGGGGCAGATGGACTCTCAAGCTTTTGAAAGTCTCCCTAATACCACACCAGGTAGATGTGTGGGGGCCAACATTTCTGAGAGTACTTCAAAAGGTTCATGGAAGATGGCGTTAAAAGAGAAGGGTTTTTTTTGGTGCCACATTTATTGAAATCCAAGCCTAGGAGGGGTTTTCCAAAAGCTCATGAAACATGCATATCAGAAAAAAAAATGCATAATTGTAGTTTTTGTCTGTACTTGACAATAAACTCATTTTTAATCACATTTTCCTGCACATGTTTTGAAGTGTTCTCAGAGATTGAGAACTAGCAGGTTTGAGCTCTGTGCCAGGTGTTTTTACTTACTAAACTCTGTTAATCTCCCTGCCCTTCCCCTCTCACGACCACAGCTTGGTAGGGTCCCAGAGTGGCAAATAAGGTCCAGCACCTGGTGCTCTTGTTGGAAGGCTGGCTGCAGCCCTGAATCCCAAGCGAGGCCCACCAGCTGCCTAGTCTGAGTTCCTGCAGCTCGGGCAGAGCTGGAGGGCAGGGAGGGTCCGGAGGCTCCTGGCAAGGGACCCCAGGAGTGTGTGCTTGGGACTTCAGAATCCCATCCAGGTGTGAGGCAGCACAGTTGGCTCATTAAGCTGAAAGCAGCATTAAGGAGCCCAGGGAGGAAATCAAGACATCTGTTCCCCTCACATACTCTATTGGCCCCCTTGGTGTTGCTTCTGAATAAGAATGGGGCCCCTTCCTGCAGCTGAGGCCCAGTGGGAAGGCAACTGTGAGAGCTGTGAGCCACAGCTTTCTCCTACCTTCTCAGTCGTGATTTTCACTTCCTGTCTACATTAGGTATCCCCACCTAGTTCCGGTTCTGTTGGGGTATAGTATGCAGAAATTGTTTTCTTTTCATCCTGTTGGCATATAGACAGCATCCCCTGAACTGCTTCCTTTGCTTGTTTATCTTGTTAGATGCCCCAATCCAAGTGGGACTAAAGGCATGTTTGGGTTATTGAAGGAACAAAAAGAACAATATTTTTTTTCACATTTTAAAAAATTTTATCTTTGGTGATGTTTTCATAGTTGGTTAGGATAGGAAGGGTCAAGGATTAGGGGAAAGTGGATGAGACCATTGTTTCCAAGTTTTCTTTTTCTTTCTTCTGTATCTGGGGAGAGGGAGGAGAAAAGGCAAGAAGCTACACCCAGCCTCCCAACCATCACGGTACCCAGGGAATGGGGAACCGCTACCCAGTGCCATCCCAGAGTCCTCGATGTGGAGCATGCTTCGAGGGTTCTGCTTAAGTGATTTTGATAGTTATGAAATGCTGTTGATCTTACTGATCCAAGGATGAGGAAATCCTTCCAAGGTCCATTGGCTGACATAGCTGACCATTTGCCCAGATATTTGCTGTCAGTGCTTAGCTGAGGTAGTTCTCCAATTTATTCTGCTTTCCTTCCTCTGCGGTGGCACCAGATATTCTCTGCAGGCCCCAATGGGCTGCCATATCCCTCCTGTGCATCTGGGTATTCCAGCCACTGCTCCATTTTAGCCACTGAGGAGACCCAATTCTGACACCTGCACTCCATGGTCAGTCCACAGGGCCTGCGATTCTCCCCATGGTTGGAGTTCTGAGTCCAGCAGTTCAGTTGGGGTTATCCCCAAAGAAATCTTGTCTGAGGTGATCCCAGACCTGACTCTTGTGTGTGCTTGCCAGTACAGGGTCTGTCTCTGTCTGTCACCCACTTCAGCCTAAGCACACACTAGTAGTTGAAACTGCTGGGTCAGTTCTTTCTCTAGCCCCATCTCTTATGCAAACTAATGGATGCTATGACCTAGCCCAACCCAGCCCACTACACACGCGGCCTTCATGTACACCAATAGAACTGCAGCCTAGTCAGAGGGACTCCCAATAGCCCCCACCAGGCCTGCTCCCAGCCGTGGTTTCTGTGCTTGCAATATGTGCTGGTCCAGTCTGTCCCACATTCTATTCAGCTGTCATGCACATCAATGGTCATTGAAGCCTAACTCAGTCTAACCAACCCCACTGTCCAGCACACACTCATGCTGGCAGGTGCCACTGCCTATCTAGCCAGTCTTGTCCTAAGCCCTGGTTCTTAAGCTCACCTGTGGGAGCTGTAGCCCATTAGAGAGGTGCCCATAGTTTCCTTAATGAACCCACTCCTGGTCCCGGATCTTGTACTGTCCAGTTGGCTCTGCAGTCTAGCTTGACAGGACTTACCCCCAGTCCCAGCACTTGCCAGCTGATGCTGCAGCAAATCCCAACCAGCCTGCGCTTATTCTGGCTCATGCATGCACCAGTGGATACAGTAGGTTAGCCCAGCATGACTCTTCCCCTAACCCAGTTCACATGCAGGCCAACAGGTGTTATAGCCCTGCCTGATTTGGTCTGCCCCCAGTCCCAGTCCCAGTTTTCATGCTTACCAGTTGGTGCAGTGACCCAGTAAGGGAGTCCTTGCTGCCCTGCTACCAGGCTTGCACCCCTCTACCCTGGGTTTCATGTGTGCTAGTGGGTTCTGCAGCCCGGTCTGGCATGGCCCATCTCACCTTGGCATTTGCCTGGTCTTTTCCCAGTTCCAACTCATGCAGATAAGTGCTGCAGCCTAGTCCAGCCTAGCCAGACCCTGGTCCTGGCCCTAATATGAACCAGCTGGTGGTTCAGCCCAACCAAGCCTGTCCTGCACCCTGTCCTGGTTCTCACATCTGCCAGTAGCTGTTATGAAATGGCCCAGCCTGGCCAACCACCAGACCTGACCCACATGTATGCCAGCAGGTACTGTAACTTGCCTCATCTGGGCTGCTCTTAACCTTGGTTCTTGCACCAATCTGTAGGGACTTTTTCCTGACAAAGGAGTTCCCTAAGCTCTTCTGTCAGGTCTCTTCCCAGTGGCTGACCTCATGCACTGTGGTGGGTCCTTGGCCTACACTGACTTAGTCTGCCTCCTGTGCTGGCAGGAAAGTGGCCTTATACCACCAGCTCATACCCATTCTGGTTATTGTCCTTGGGTGTTTCAGCCCTGCCACACCTGTTTCACTCTCAGACACAGATTTCATGTGGTTCAGTTAGTGCCAAGACCCATCCCAGCCTGTCCTATACCAACTCTGGCTCTCAGGAGCGCCACTGGGTGCTGGGGTCTAGCCCAGTCTGCCACACACCAGATCTAATCCATACCCATGCTGAGGGACACTGCAGTCATGTCCAGCCTAGATTGCCAACCCCATTCCAGCTCTTGCACTCACTAGTGGGAACCACAACCCAGTCAGAGCATCCCCTTAGTTCTCTAGCCAGGCGAGTTCCCAGCCACAGATCTTGCATGTGTCAGTGGTTGCTCCAACCCCGCTTGGCATAGCCCATCCCCTGTCTTGGCCTTTGCCATTGGATGTTGCAGCCTGGCCTGTCCTGACCTGCCCCCAGTCCCAGCTCTCACTGTTGGGTGCTACAGCCTAGCCCCGTTTAGTCTGTTCCCATACCTGGCTCATGCAAACCAGTAGATGTGGTAGCTTAGTTTAGTGTGACCTGCACTCCATCCTGGTTCCTGCATGTGCCAATGTGCTAAGGTTTGGCCAGGCTCTGCCTGACCCTGCCAGGTCCACCCCCTTCTAGAATTAACCTACACACTTGCTGATGGTAGAACTACCTTACCCATTCTAACCAACAGCCCAGGTCTCACATGCTCACCAGTGGGAGCTATGGTCCACCAGGGGAGTTTTCCAGGTTCCCCCAACAGGCCAGCTCCAAGACTCAAATCTCACATCTCACACGTGCCAGCAGGTTCTAGGGCTTATCCATCATTGTCTTCCCTTCCATCCCAGGCTTTGTATGAGCTGGTGGATGTTTCAGTTTGGCCCATTCCACACCCTATTCTTGTGTGTGCCTGTAGGTGCTGCAGCCTAGACCAGCCAGATCTGTTCCCAACCCCAGCAGCCATGAGTGTCAGCAGGTTCCATGGTCATGCCTACTTAGCCTGTCACTACCCCAAGCTTTTAAGCAAACCAGCAGAAAGTACAGTTCCACAGGGGTGGGCCCCACAGAATCTGCTCCCATACCTGGTTCTTTTGCATGCTGGTTAGTGTCATGATGCAGTTGGACATTACTCATCCCCTGTTCTGATTCTTGCTGGTGGGTGTTGTGATCTAGTCCTGCCAAGTAGGCCCCCAGGTTTAGCTTTAGTGTGTGCCAGTGAGTGGTGGTCAGCAGTGATCCAGGCCAACTAGCCCAGCTCAGGTCTCCCACGTGGGATGGTATATCACTCTGACCCTTAAAGGTCCTGCAGTTCCCCCCTCCAAACCGCTTGGTCTCAGCCCCTATGCTTACAAGCAAGTACAGTGTCCTTGTTGATGGCAGTCCCTCAAAAGTCATTCCTCATCTGCAACATACTTCCTCAGTGGTCCTCCCTCCCATACATCTCCTTACCTTCTTCCCTGGTCAACCCACAGCCCCTGTGTCTGGGAGCATATGAGTTCCCCAGCCCAGTGTTCTAAACCCCAGTCTTCTGGTGAGGTGGTGTGCTGCCCTGAAGCTCTGCCTGTCCATTAGGGTACCAAACTCCTGGCATGTGTGCTGGCCTGGGACATTACCCCTCTGCCCACTCAAGATCCAAGCCCATTCAAAGTTCCCCAAGCCTGATCCAACAGCACACCATGCCAGTATTTCAACCTGGGCTCCTCCGTTCCCTTGCTCTGCCCCTCCCAGGACCAAGCATGTGGGGAAATCCCCAGGGTCACTTTACCTGCCTTGGCATGAGCCCCAAGATCCCCACATGCCCTGGCCAGTGCTATCCCTTAGGCTCCCTGCAAGCCTGCACCCCCAGGTCCCCACAAGCCAATGTGCCCATGACAGTGGCTGGCTCTCACTTTGGGTAGCAGGCACAATCAAACAGAACAACATTTTAGCAACACTCATAAAATTAACCTCAGGTGCCTGGGTAATTCACATCTGCATGATGCCAAGGCAAATGTTACAGAGCACTACTTTGACCCAAGATTGAAGAAAACTCAAAATTATTTCTGTCTTTGTTTTATGGGGAAGCCTAAGATTGGCTGTACCTCTTCATTGCCATTCATCCTGGTCTCTCATCACCTGGATGGGGATAGGAAGGGGAGCTGGGAAGGAAGCCCAGGAGACTCATGCCCTGAGCACTTCCTGGCTACCTTCAGTGACTAGTCTGCTCTTTATCTTCTTGTTTTTACTATTTGTCATGCAGAAGCTGATGTTTACAGAGTGCATGTCTTGCCAGGCATTTTTCCAGGGAACTTTTAATTCTCCTTTTTTACTTTGTTCAGTTCACAGGCTAACTGATGTCAAGATCACATCCTCAAACTCTGTTCTGAACCCTAATCCCATGTCATTAAGACAGCGCTCTATGCTGTGTCCTATGTTACATACTTTGCACTAGTTACCAAAACCATCACCCAAATGCCAAATTAGTCTCATCTTTGTTGCTAGGCTGGGAAACTCAATAAGGCTCAACAAGGCAAACAAAAGTGAAGGTGAGGTAAATAAAATTCTAACTAAGCCTAGCTGTTAGTGTTGGGGTTGCTGGCACTGTTGGTAGAGTGATGTCAGCACTTGCATTGGTCTGTTTCTCGTTAAGACTGTTGACTGCTCTGTTCACTGTGGCATACCGGAATTTTAAATAAATGCTGGTTACAATACCTATTTACTGAATGGCTAGATCGAAAAGCTATACACTTTGTGCTTCTCCAATGACTATACTCTCAGATAAGGCTATGTGTCCATGGGGACTCAAGTACTCCAGGGAAATGTGTGTGGTTTGGGCATGCCTAACCCCATAATGGTCTGCTCACTGCTCAGCCTCCAAACCTAACAGTACATTTTTCAATTTGGCAGATATGCAAGCAAATAAAGATATGCCAATGAAACAAAGATTCATCCAAGTTTTATATATTTTAGTTTTCAGAAATAGTTGGAAACCACTGTAATTTAATGTTTCCGCCAAGGTCTAGGAAGCATGTGAGTGCATTTATTAAATCGAAATCAGATTTTCACACCTGGTGTGCTCCTGTGATGTCCTGAGTCATAACACTTCAGAAAGAAGGTGTGTTTCAAGGAATGAAAAATTAAGGAACATTTTATTCTCTTTGTAACCTAGTGTCCACTGCACCTGCTTTCCAAGGGTTTTCTTGTATTGTGTTAGTGGGATTGACTCACACTGCTCCCTGGCTCTCAGGACACCAAGGTGACCTGATGCTCTGTGTGCCTGTGTGGGCCTTTCTCAAGACAGTGATCTCACCATCAGTGGGGGCAGCTTCTATGTTCTCAGAAAAACCTGGGAAATGATCAAGGAGCCTAAATGCCTTGCTTCTGTGTGTGTGTGTTTACAAATTTCTTAGTTGACAAAAACTGTTTGTATTGGGCCCGGTGTGATGGCTCAGTGGTTAAATCTTTGCCTTGCATGCGCCGGGATCCCATATGGGAGTAAGTTCATGTCCAGACTGCCCCCACTTCTCATCCAGCTCTCTGCCTGTGGTCTAGAAAGGCAGTAGAGGATGGCTCAAAGTACTGGAATCTGTGCCTGTGTGGCAGACCCGGAAGAAGCTCTTGGCTCCTGGCTTTGGAGAAGTTTAGCTCTGGCCATTATTTCCAGCTGACAGAAGATCTCTTTCTCTGCATCTCCTCTCTGTAAATCTGCCTTTCAAATGAAAAAAAATCTGTGAAAAATTATATCTACTTGTGGTTTATAATATGGTTTAAAATACATGAAAGATGGGATTAAACTGCTTAACATGCACATTATTTTGTAGTTATCTGTTTTGGTGACAAGAATACTTAAAAATCTAACTCTTTGTGGTTTTTAAATATACAACATACTGTCATTAATTGTAGGCACCATGTTGTACAGTTGATCTCTTGAATTTACTTCTCTTAACTAAAATGTTGTGTCGCTTGACCAAAATCTCCCAATCACTGCCCTTCTCCCCAAGCTCTAGAAACCACAAGTCTTTTCTGTTTCTTAAATACTTTAAATGCAAGTGAACTAATGTGGTCTGTGTCTTTCTGTGCCTAATTGCATTTAACATCATGCTCATTCTCCTCCATGTTGTTGCAGGTGTTAGGATTTCCTTATTATGGTTGGATAATATTCTATTGTGCTTATTGTTTATTACGTGTTTTCTATCTCTCTTCATTTGTTGATGGACACTTGGGTTGATGCCAGTTTGGCTGCTTTGAAGCTTCGGCTGCAATGGTAACAAGAGTACAGATGTTCCTCCCATATACTAATCTCATTTTCTTTGTATATATAGCTAGTGGTGGGGTTGCCACATTGTAGGAACAGGGTTTTAAGTTTTCCCAGTACCTTATTGAACAGGATATTAGAATCAGATACACATCCTCTATGCTTCCTATTCTTTGCTGCTGATGTTGATAAGGAGTTGCCCTTGGAGTTGCCTATTGAAGATAAGGAGTACAGAGTACATTCTGCCCTTGCAATGCTGTCACCTTGATTTCAGGTGACAGTGGCAAGGTGCCCCAGGAGGGCCTAAGAGTGTACCCTAGGCCTACAGCCTTCTGCTCTGCTTTAAACATTTTGACAGAGTTTGCACTTTAACCAAGTGTATATCCATGCTTGCTGTGATGTAGGTTGCTCTCTGCCCTCACTGTCTGGGACAGAGAACTGTCCCTGTAGGATGCTAATGGATGATGTGTATTCTATGCTACCCTGTGGCCCGTGACACCTACTGCCCATCACCTCCACCACACACCCATTTCTGGTTCCTTTGAGTAGCGTGAGACCCTAAGAAAATGTCAGCATAGTCCCTGGTCCTAGGGTTTCTCTAATGCCACCTTGCAATCACCCCAAGAATAAAGGTTGGAGAAGTCACCAGGTAAAGGATTTTTCAGAGAATACCTGTTTGCGCTTCTGCTGCCTCCAACCTGCTGCTCCTCTGCCTTGTGTGATGCCGGCTTTCCCTGTGGGATTATGCACTTGCTGCTCATTAAGTCTGTCAGCATTTCCCCTGGGCTCCCAGGCCGCCTAATTAGCCTTGCTGCCTGATTGCTGAAGCCACAGGGCATTGCCAGGCCAGCACTTTACCACATGGCATCTGTTGAAGGAAAGTTAGGCCAGGTTTGTCAACTGTTTGTTAACTCTATGGTCTACAGGGAGTTTTGTCTACAAGTGGATGTTGAGGATGCACCTGCATGAGCCCGAGGGAAGCATACACTGAGTTCTGCTCACAAGGGTGTGAACAGTTGTTTCCCTGGATGGTCAGACCTTATCAGGCACTTGGAATGCCTAAAGTTTAACCAGCTTGTAAATATTGACCAAGGTTTAGGAGGATGGGGTTAGGTAACCAAAACTTACCCTGATGAAAACAAAAAGTGCAAACATTTTAGTTGTCTAAGTTGGCCTTGGGAATTGAAAGAAATAAGGCTTACTCAAAAATTAGTTACACTTGACATGAGATTGTTCCTTCTGAGGTATGAATATCAAGGTGTTATTGCCTGTTGATGGCAGTGGGCCATGACATCAGCAATTCCCATAAGCTTTCCTAGATCCTACCCCCTCCTGCTAGTACTATGCCCCCAGGATTGTACTTAAAGGCCCTTATTTGTTCTCAGGCAGTGCCTTGGGTGAGTTTGCATTCAAGCCTGGTTGGCTTCTGTGGGCTTCAGTTGGGCGTTGCTGCCAGGGGCTACACCGGATCAACTGGCATATTTCTACCTCTGCTGGGTATTACCACATTCATAGGACACCACTCTTTCTCTCCAACTCCATTGCCTTTTCCTTCCTTTCTGAGTACCATCCCTTCCACTGGGTCATCTCTAAGACTCTGGAACTTCCCAGCTGCTGACTTTGCACTTCCCCCAAAGAGGCTTTGACTACGCCTGCTGTCCTGAAGGACAGTCAAGTGGAGAGGGTTTCCAGGATCAGTAGAGTGTGAGATTAGATCTGGCTGAGGAGTTGGAAATAATAGGGATTAAAGCCTGATTCTCTTGTTAACTGTGTGTAGTAAGGACATTTTTGTTTTTAATTTATTTGGGTTTCAAAACATTCACTTTGAAATAACACCAAAAAGTGGCACCTAACTCAGGACTATTGGGGAGTTAAATGAACTAATGCCTGCAAAACTCAATGCATACAGTAAATTCTCTGAGCTCTTAACAGGTGTTAATTAATGGAGCCCAAATAATGCAGTATAGAGGCTGGGCAAGAGCAGTGCCATGGGTCAGATCCACATCCCCAGCAGCATCAAACCTCTGTTCTCACTCTGAGAGTTTACTTTCTTCTTCTAGGGACTCAATTGCCAAGAGTCTCCTTGGGCTATGGAACAAGTTCCTAAAGGGTGTCACCCTGCAGAGGTTCTGAGTCTCTGAGCTTACACAATTAAATCTCAATATGGCACTTGTTTCTCCTGTTCTGTGCTCTATCCAGCCACCCAAGAACAGCAGCTATTTCTGTGTGTGTGTGTATGTGTGTGTGTGTGTGTGTGCACATGCATGTTGGGGGCACTCCAAAAATCCACGGGAAATACAGCTAAAATATATGTTTATTTTGATGCAAAAAATTCTTGAGATCTATTCATGCATCATTCCATGGCAGAAAACAAGCAAGTTGAGAGAAAGCGAGAGAGACCAGGAGAGGGCAGAACTCATTTTTATATCAAATCCATGTTAAACCATTCATGACAGCATGAATCTATTCTTGAGGATGGAACCCTCAGGACCTAATTGCTCTTGGAAGTCAACACTGCGGCTAAAGGGTTTAGCTTTTGAAGGCGTGAGCTTTGCAACAGTCAAATGATAACAGCTCCTGAGCTATTTGATATTTAATTAAAAATTCTCCCCATGTGAGCAGCCTTGTGTGGTAGGCTCCACAAGCAGGTGCGGATGAGGGACTTGGTAGCTCATGCTCCAGGGAATTTATCTGAACAAAACACCAAATCAAGCTTGCCTCTCAGAAGGCCTAGTCTGATAACAAAGTCATGGCCTTGTACATCTTGGAGGAGAGGGGAGGTTCCTCCTAGCATTCTGGAATACACTTTCTGCTCCAACAGACTCATTCAGAACCCTGACTTCCCTGGCAATGAGCACACATTCTATTTCAGGCTACCTCCCAGCACAGGGCAGAACTTTACAGCACTCAACGACTCTGATATCCGAGGCAATGCTTCAGGGGAATAATGATAGGACATTGGTTGGTGTAGGGGATGTGGGTGTGTCGTGCTTTGATGTCTTCAGTAGCACTAGGGTGTGAACACTCCTTGGAGTCTTTTCCTGTATCCTATACTCAAACCATCCTTGCCTCAAGCCCAAAAGCTGTTCTGTTTGCAAAGGCTGACAGTTCTACTTGTGGTGGAGTGGCAGAAGGCTGCAGAGAAGTGATTACTTCTTCCCAAATGCCTTCCCATCCACTTTTCAACCCTGGATTGATGTTATGTGGATGCTATGTACTCTGTTGCAGTTGCTCCTACATTGCATAGACAATGATGTATATGTAACGCCTTTGATGTTACCTGTAATTCTATGGTTATAGTGTTATGAATCATCCCTGTGATAATTCTGTAAGAGTTTTAATAGATCTGGCTATGGACATTATAAAAGGATTTTTCCTTCGTTTTTTTTTTTGTTTTTTATCATTTAAAAATTTTTAACACATAAAATTGTGTATATTTATAGAATATTATGTGATACTGCATTATTAGCATTATAAACATAATCAAGGTAAATATATTTTCAAACATTTAAGATTTCTTCCTAACAGTATTTTTTTTCATTCTAAAGTGTACAGATAGTACTTATAGGTACTTACATACTATAATCTTTGTCCTTAAAAAGATAGACCAAGGCCACAGCATTTGTAAGTTACATGAGCAAGAATTGAGAGCTTTTATACATTCATGCTTAGAGCCTCACTGTTTAACCATATTTTAGGACACACATGCATGTATGCAGGTAAAGAAAAAATGGTCCCTATACTGAAATAGAGCAAGAGAGTTATCATATAATTTCCATTAAGGGGAAATTGATTCTTAAAACAACATTTAAAAGGTTTTTGATGAACATGTAATAGCTGTACATTTTATTAGGTACAGGCAACATTTCAACCCACATATGCAGTACAGTAAGGTGACTGTAGTTCACGTGAGTGTATTACACACTGAGTAAGGAACTGGAAGAGAGGGGCTGGTAGGGCTCCAAATATAAGGAAAAGGTAAAGAAATGGAGACTGATTTTTGGTAGGGGACAGTAGTCTTTTTCCAAAATATCTAAATTGAGTTGGGCAGTTGTGCCCTGTGAATTTGACTGTGGTAAGACACCAGGGGATGGTACATGTGCCACATTCAAGGTCAAATCAGTCCTTAGAAAGCTGCTGACCAACAGCTGGGCTTTTTCCAAGAGCAAATTGCCAGGTTCTTGGACCCCCACCTTGTCCTGCTACAGGGTCCCCTGGATTCTGCTGCCCTGATCTCTCCCTCTTCTTTTCACTTGGCCTTGGATGTCTGCAAAGATCTTTTGGTCCTCTGGCCATTTTATCCTGCATTGTCCCTAAGTTGTTCAATTAAGCTTTGAGTTCTTCAAATGCTGGGGCAAAGTAGACGTGACCTTAAATTTCAGCACCAGCAAGCCTAGCCAGAGTGTAGTTTGAAATTCTTGGAACTGTGGTTTCCTGATCTATAAACCTTGAATAAAAGATCTCCTCTTCAGAGGTTCTATAAGGATACAGTTATCACATAAGACCTAGCACATGAAAAATATTTAGCAAGTGCTAGCTATTGTTATTCATATTTGCCATCATTCATCCATCACACATTATACTCTGTGCATCCCAGACAATAGCCAGAGTAGGAGCTCAGCTGTGTGAAGTCAAGTCAAAGGGAACAAATCCTCCCTTAGGCAGTGGGACAGCCCAGAGTCAGCACGCCTCGTGTTTGGGTAGCAGTGGTCTACAGGCCTGGTGATTCAAGAAGGAACTTGGATGTGGGGAACCAGGGCCAGATAGGACTGATTAGCTGGGGTCAAAAGGAATGCTTGTGTCCTGGTCCAGAGTGAAGAGGGCCAGGTCGTCTCTGTACATCTCTGTGCCTGGGTATAGGCATAGGTGTGAGCAGGAAGTCAGCAGATATGATCCTGTGAACACCTTGAACATTTCCAAACTTTGTCCTTTTCTTCTGGACCCTCTGGTTGTTAGAGCTCTCCAGTACCCCTCAAACACCTGTGCTGACCCACAGGGCTTGTTCTGGCTCCAGTTCCGGCTGCCTTCAGAGCAGCTCAATGCTTCCACCGCCATCTATTTTCTTTCTCTGATAATGCTTTTTGTGGTTAACAAGGTTCCCTTCTAGTACTCTAGCTAGATATCTGAGTCAATTTTAATAACTGTGTGGTTATCTATTTATATACAACTGAGCTTCTCAGAGCTTCCTCTTAAAATTCTTTCATGACCCCTTTATTTTCCACCATGGCTGCAAACAAAGTGTGTCTCCAAGATGGTTATTTTCCTAATAAACATCTCAGTATGTGGAGAGATGCTGCTGGTGAATGTGGATAATTAACAAAAACATGGCTGGGATATTTGGCCTGGTGACCAAATGTTTGGCAGCTCACTTAATGCTGAACTAGATTTATTTAATATTCTGAAATTCATCTCTCTCTCTCAAAGAGTTATGTATTTGTTTGGGAGGTAGATAATAGAGAAAGAAAAGATTATCCTCTGACTGGTTCGTTCCCAAATGGTTGCAACAACAAGGGCTAGACCAGACTGAAGCTAGGAGCCACAGACTCTCTCTGGGTCTTCTACAACAAGCGGATCTGGATCACGTGCTTGAGCAATCATCCCCTGCTTCCCAGACACGCTAGCAGCAAGCTGGGTTAGAAGTGGAAGAAGAATAGCCAGGACTGAAACTTGTATTTTGATAGGAATGTCCCAAGTGGCAGTTTAATCTGAAATAACACTACACTCCCATCCCCTTAAGGGTTTTCTCATCATTAAAAAAAAGAAGAACCTAATGATGCTTGCAAGGAATAGTCCCTTCTTATGTGTCGCATAGGTCACAGGACTCTGCCTCTCAATTTAGTAAATCCTTCTTAAATATGTGTTGAACCCAGGACTGTGCTGTTTGCCAGAGGGACATGGGTGGGGGGCTTTCAAAGAACCCAGGGTCAAACCCCACTCAGAATCTCTGGTTATTAAAGGCTGTCCTGTGTGGTAGACTTTAAGATAGAGCCAGAGTTGAGAGCACTTCTGATGGGAGGATGTAGCTTAAGCATGTGTTCACATAGCACCTGCCCAGTACAGAGCCTTCTGATAGCCCTGTCTGCCTCGTTCTGTTGCTTAATGTGGTTTGAGTAGGATTTGGCTTTCAAGCTCATGGAGGGTTTTAAAGGTCAATGTCATAAGTTGGTAATACTAAAGAGGAATGTAATCCATCCAATTACAGTGTTCAGGAGGTGGACCTAGGGGAGGTCCTCAGGTCATTTGGGTTTGGTCCTAGGAAGGTAGTTGGATATAAGAGGCATGTCAGGCCTAGCTGTTCTCTTTGCTTCTTGGCTCCCCATACGATCCTTCCTCTTCTTGTATGTCACTCTTCACCATGCCATCCTCTGGCCTCACCACATAGCTGATTCAGTGGGGCATATCCAAATGCAAACTTTCAAAACCATGAGTCAAAGCAAACCTCTTTTCTTCATTAGCAGCTTGTCTTAGGTATTTTGTCAGAGTGATCTGAAAGCTGCCTAATATGGTTTTGTTGGCAAAGTTTCTTACACCTTCTGAGCCTAGGGACAGATTGACCTGGAAATCCAACGCATCATCAGGGAGTAGCAGAGTCAGCCAGCTTTGAGCTTCAGTCACCCTGGCTTTTCCACCCCGTAAAGCCATTCATACCAGGGAGATGTGGGGCCATACATTGTTCAATGCTAAATCCTGGATGCTGATTCTTCAGTCATGTAGAAGGGGAAGGTGACACCAGTGGAGATTGGAGAATTTAGCCAACATTTTTTGCTGAGGAGGTGATTAAAGTGGGACTTGATAGTTCCTGTGATGAGCTCGGAAAATATAAGCAGAGAAAACTCATTGCTTGGAAGTATGAGAGCTGTGCCTGGGTGTGCCAGTTCTTTCATTGTAAACAGGTGTGTGTGTGTGGGAGGCAGCAGTGGTGTGGTGTAGTGGTGTGGTGTGGTGTGGTGTATGTGTGGTATGGTGTGTGTGGTGTGTAGTGTGTGTGTGTGTGTGTGTGTGTGTGATGGAAGTGGGGCAGGTGTTTGGTAGATGGAGTTGCAGTTCGCTTCCCAGGCTGGGCTTTCTGAAATTTGTGCTCCTCTAGGGACTCATTTGTATCTTCAGGTTTATAGATTTAGAACTCCAGTTTTTTCTATTGGCCAGCACTGAGGTTCCCCGGAACAGATTCATTGTGAGCAAATAAGACTCTGCTCCCCAGGGAGGAGGTATGCAGTGGTGTGGAAATTTACAACAGAAGGCTTCTCCAGCTACCAGTCAGAGGCCAACCGCAAGCACCTGCAGCTAAGTGCCACTCTCTTCCGGGGGTGGGTTAGAAAAAATACCCCTGTGCAGACTGGCATAGGGGCAAAGAAAGTGGGATATTTAGCTGTGATATTGCTTCCTCTTTATCCTGAAGACACTGCTGCCTCTTTCAGAAGATAGCATGATGAATACTTTATCAAGATAACTTGTGATTAATCAGATCCAACTTGTCTGATTCATTATACTTTTGTATCTTTAGGGGCCTTCCAACTTACTGCAATTATATCTACAAAATCTTAGATAGTTATATGTAGGAGTTTGTGATTGTCACTAATTTTAAGGGTACAATTCAGTGGTATTGAGTACATTCACATCATTCACTGACCATTGTAACCTTACATCTTGACAGTCAAAAATTTTTTTTCCAAACTGATTATTTTCCATCGATTTCCAAGCAATTATCTTCTCATCCCTCTTTCCCCAGCCCCTTGTAACCTTGATGGGACTTTGAACTCCTTGAAAGGGTAAATAATAAGCCTTACCTGGGGATTATGTTGAACTGCCGAGTCCTGAATAACTGCTTTGTAGAATTTGTTCTGCATATTTAGGCCTGTGGTCTGGGAGCCCATGATTCTGATTCTAATGCAGGTGGTTCATAGATCTTCATTTTTTAAAGAAAATTTATTTATTTGGAAAATAGAGTGTCATGTGACCTGAAGAGACATCTTCCATCCAGTGGTTCACACCCCAAATGGCTGCAACAGTCAGTGCTGGACCAGGCAAGAGCAGAAACCTGGAACTCTGTCAGAGTCTGTCAGTTGTGTGGCAGGGCCCCATGAAATCTGGCCATATCTGCCCTCCCAGGCACATTAGCAAGGATCAGCAGCAGAGCAGGCAAACTCAAACTGGGACTTCAATATGAGATGTTGGCATGTAAGTGGTGCTCTAGCCCATTGCACCGGAGCACCAGCTACAGTCTGTAGTATGGACTTAGAGAGCAGTATTCACACTTCCCAAACCACCAAACACTCCTGCAGTCCTCCAAATCCACTTTGATCTAGAAATCCTTCTTGGCTGATGAATAGTGTCAGTAATTTTGAAGATGCATGGCTTTCCTCTCTTCCTTGCTGTCCCCCTCCACTCCAGTCCCTTCCCTTCCTCTTTGCTCTATTCTCTGCATCTTTTATACTTTGCAACAAGGCTGTCTTTCTTGGACAGTCCCTTGAGAACTATAGTAAAGCCTGTTTAAAATGATTTACATATCTCCATTAACCATTGCAAAAAAGCTGTGCTTTCTGAATCTGCATGCATACATGTAGTTGTTCACAGCTACTTGTGTGTTGTGTTACATCAGTGGGCCTCATCATGTAGGCCTTGGACCAGCAACACCAGTGTTGTAGGGGAATGTGTTAACCATGAAAACTCCTGGCCTGGAGCTTGGTCTACAGGAAATCTGGAGGTAGGACCCAGCACCTGTATTCCAACAAGCATTCATGGATGCTTTTTTTTTTTTGGAGAATCACCATTTGCTTTAAAGACAGATTAAAAATATGGAGTGAATTCCCTTAAAGGGGAGATACAGAACTTTCTAGGAATCCCTGCCAGTGACTGCTCTGGAGGCTCTGGACAGCACTTGTTCACACTTCCTCCCCCCCAGCAGCCCCCTGCCGCCTGTAGGCAGAGACTGCTCCAGGCCTTGCAAACTCCGCTCAGGACAGGAGGAAACAGGCTGCTGGGACTTGGACATGGTGTGGGGGTTTCACTCAGACACTCATAGGCTGAAGACTGGGTTCCCAATGCTGTGGAACCTTTAAGAGGTGGGGCCTAGTGGAGGGCAAGGAGGTCACAGGCAAACGCTTTATGCAGGTTTGGTGGGACAAGATTAGTTCCCTCCAGAATGAGTTGCTGCAAAGGTCCTGGCACCTCCCCAGATCTCTGTTCCACATGCCTTGGCTGCCACCCTTGCGTGTGTTTCTGACAGGCCACTTGAATGAGGCTTTCCTGGAGCTGAGCAGAAGCCAGTGCCATTCTCTCGAACCTGCAGAACAGTAACCTCACCATACTTCATTTCACCTTAAGGTGCCCAGCGTCAGGTATTTTGTGACAGCAAAAAAAAAAAAAAAAAAAAGACTAAAATGCATCTTCAAAGAAGACCGGGCAGATGAAAGTGCCTGGAAATCCTCAAAGCAGAGCATAGCCCAGGTTTTGGCAGCAGGGATCCTTGGTGGAAAAAAAAGTAAGAAAGATAAACAAGGCAGCCAGAGAGTGTCTTTTCATGCATTCCCCTTGTCCCTAATGTTGCCCAGCTTGCCTCCTTTGGGTTTAGCAGCAGGCTGTGCCCAGCAGGATGGGGCAGCCAGGACTCTGAGAGGTGTCACTAGTGGAGGAGGCCCTGCGCCGTGTGTGGTTGGGATAAGCGGGAGTGCAGAGGCCAGCTGTTGGCTCTGGGAGTATGCAAGCATTGGCATCCGTGCCATTTGGTCTCAGTTGTTGCATCCTGTGACCGCAGGGAACAGCAACACTTGCTGCTTGTAAGCCAGCTGTTGATGGTGCTTCTGAGCAAGCATAAAATCCCTCATGAGCTGTTTTTTGATCCTTTAAAGTTTGCTTTGATTAGTGTGAAGTTTGTTAATGGAAGAGCAACATGTCTTTCTGACTCTGGCTGTGGTTGAGGGCACTCTATTACTGTCTTAGGTTTTGTCCTCACTCAGCCTGAGGCTCGGAAGAGGTGGTGGCAGATCCATCCAGCCAAGACCAGGAAGCTCTGCTTAGCACTAGGCCAGGATACAGGCACAGGTGGTACAGAAAAGAATCCACAGTCGCTACTCTCAGGTAGCTTGCCTTTTGGAGGTGGGAAAGTGATGATTTTTGAATATTCAACAGATTATGTGAACAGAATGAAATAGAATGATATGGTATCAAGTATCCATTGCTGTCTGCTTGATCATCTAGAAACTTAAAACAGTGACTATCAGTGTGCTCACAAACCCCCAGGCAGGGCAGGGCTCAGCAGGTGGTTCCGTGGTGGTCTTTTTAGTGGTTATCTGATGAGTGAGCCAGTGTCTGTGATTGAAGGTCATCTTCTGGATCTCTGTCTTTCTCTCTCATGGAATCTTTTCTATTCCACATGGATTCTCCCTTTAGTCTGTCAAGAGAGGAGCCCAATTTCCTACATTGGGATCTTTGGCTTTCACAAAGACAAAAATGAAAGGGACCAGCCTTTCTGAAGGTCCAGCATCATTTGTTACATAAATTTTTAAAGAAAAATTTATTCATTTTTATTTGAAAGGAAGATTTACAGAGAGAGATCTTCCATCTGCTGGTACATTCACCAAATAGCCACAATGACCAGAGCTTAGCTGATCTAAAACCAGGATCCAGGAGCTGCTTCCAGGTCTCCCACATGGGTGCAGGAGCCCTAAGACTTGAACCACCACCACTGCTTTCCCAGGCCATTAAGCAGGGAGCTGAATCAGAGCTGGAGTAGCCGGTACTAAAACTTGTGCCTATATGGGATGCTGGCTCTGCAGAAGAGTTAACTTGCTGTGTGATTGCACTGGCCCCAACTACATTCTTTAATTAAAACAGTGAAAAGATCAGCTCAGAATCAAGGTCACGAAACTGTATAAGATTGGATGCAGAGGATCCAGGGCCAACAGTTCATGGATTCTCCTAGGCTTGGCAGACTAGAGGCTGGTGGGACCAATGCTGTGGACTGACTGGGAAATGCATCTCTGATCAGTGACGTGTGAGCTAAGCCTGTGTGGAGCCTGCAGCCTGTGGGGGTTGGGCATCCCAGCAAGGGCAGTGGGACCATCTTTCCTGAACTGCCCTCCTTACTTCCTGCTCAGTGCAGGAGGTAGAGGGAGCCCCTTCTTGGTTGAAGCGAGAGAAGCAGAAGCAGGAGACTGGAGAGAAAGAATCCAGGTCCCTCAGGGTCAGGGAGCCAGTCAGTTGTCAGCAGGGAGGGACCAGGAGAACACCCCCAACACCAGTCATTCCTTGGCGCTCCTGAGGACCAGAGGCTGAGCTGTTGGTCCTTCATGGGTAATGAGGGCAATGGGCGGGAGGTTGGCTTCCATCCTGAGGAAAGTTTGTGTCCTCCTGGTGGTGGAGGGACTTCTTGGCTGCAGCAGCTGCTCCTGCTTTGCTTCTTGAGGGGCGGCACCTGTGTAGAAAGTTCTGGAATTGTTCTCAAATGTGAAACCTTCCTGTTTGAAGACAGTCTTTGGAGTTTTGCGTGTATTTGTTAGTAAGGGAATTAGGAAGGCTTAAGACCAGTCACTTCTCAGGGTGTAGCTCACAGACCTGCTGCCTCTGAATCTCCATGGAGCTTATTATAAATCACAGATTCATAAATCACAGGGCCCAGAATGTTAATCTGAACCTGTGAGTGAGGGACCCAGGAATGGTGTTTTCAATGGTCCCTGTATAAATGAGTGCTAAAGAAACATCTTCAGTGAGCCCAGTCGGGGGCACATGTGGATTGTCTGAAGATGAGGAATGGAATTGTTTTTCTAGACCTGGTTCAAATGTCACCTCCTTGAGGAAGCCTTCCGTGTTCCCCTGGGACAAATCTGCTCAGGGCCCTGGCACACTGAGCACACATCGTTACAGCACCACCATGTGCTGGGCAAGCTAGAGCTTCTATGAGCAGAGGTGAGCTTGATGTGTTTCTGTGCTGTGCTCGGCATGGTGCCTGACACCTAGAAGGTAGACCAAGCGCCTTAGATGAATGAATGGAAGAACAGAAACATGTCTAAGGAATGCTTGTAGGGGCCTCTCGTTTTAGGAAGGATGACACTAGAACCCACAAGGCAAGGGAACTGGTTCAAGGTTGCATCACCCTAGGGCGGAGTAAGATATTTCTTCTGAGTCCCTGTTTGGGGCTCATTCCTCTCACCCAATCCCACTTCCTCCTTTAGGTGGTAGGATCAGGGTTCATGTTTCCTTTCCACCCCTACCTGGGTCTGAGGTGTGGGTGGCTGCCTGGGAACATCCTGAGGCCAGGACCCCCTGCCTGAGGCAGGCCCCGGCTTGCCCAGCTCCTCTCTGCTTTGTTTCCCTCAGCAGCAACCCAGCCCCATTTGGTGAGCTGCCAGGGCCTCCTCCGTGTGCATAGAAATGGCCACCAAGGGTGCCTCCCACTTCATTGTGGATCACAAAGGACTCTGGGTGGGATTTGCATATTGCTAATTACAGCTGATGACCTTGGAGAAAAATCATCGATCCGTTTATAACTTACAGTAATTTGCAAAGCAATTACCTTCTGGCATCTCTTTCTTGCTAAAAATGTGTCATTCTTTTTTTATTATTATTATTTTTTTGAAACAAAAATGATCTGGGTATTTTTCATCAAAGACCAGCCTCCCCATGTGTCTGCACTAAATATGCAAAATCCTGGGTTGGGGGCTGCCGTGGGACCTAGACTGTAACTCAGTGCCTGCATGTAGTAGGTGTAACATGAGTATTTGGCACATTCTCGTGGGAACACAGCGTGATGATTACAGAGGCTGCAGCTCTTTCTTTCTTTTCTCTCCTGGTGCAGGGGTGGCTGATACAGCTCCGGAAACTGCCACCCACTTTGGAGTCTCTACCTCTCCCTTGCCGGCTTTGGGATTTTAGCCAGAGATGCCTTGCCATAGCCCATGTGGAAAATGGCAAGGCTGGCAGTGCCCAGTTCTCCCAGTTCAGTGTCAGGAGGATTGAATGAGATGGTGCAGGTAAAGAACTGAGCACATGGTAAATGGTAACTTACTGTGAGCCATGATCTTGTCCTGGTTTTTGGGGTGGTTACAATTTAGGGGTGGGGGGATGTTTAGCCATCCCAGCTGGCTGCCTCTGAGAGATGAGTGAGGGCTCCCTGGAGTAGTATGAGGGTGCTGGCACAGAGAGGTCAGGACAGTTCCTTGTGCATGAGGGGTGGTGCTGAAGGCAGGCCTGCCTCCACTGACCTGTCCAACAGAGACCTGTGAGCAGGGGGGCAGCAGGTGTGCAAGGCACAATCAGGCCTAAGGGGAACTATGGCTGAGTGGAGGGAGTCCTGGACTATGAGAATCAAAGGTCTCATATTTGATCGCTGCCCCACACTTTCTGGGTGATCTTGGGCGAGTCACCTCTGTTTCTGAGCATTGACCGGAGAAGAGGGAGATCACTGGGTCCGTTTTGCAGCCAGGCTTGGGGTTAGGGTTGGAGAGTCTGAAGCACTAGCTTTGGACAGCAGCAAAATCCTTGTCAGTAAGACAAAGAATATTTTGTTATTTAATCGAAAAAAAATTAACAGATACATATATTTGCACATGTATGTGGTACTATGTGACACTTCAATATGTGATACATGGTGTAATGCCCAAGGCTACATATACTTCTGTCTTCAAACCTCTTTCTTTATGGCCAAAGCAGGTGAAATTATACTTGCTAGTTTGGTTATTTTTTTTTAAGGTTTTATTTATTTACTTGAGAGAGTTACACACACTCACACACACACACATATAATCTTCCATTTGCTGGCTCACTGGGGCTGGGCTAGGGTAAAGTCAGCAGCCAGGAGCTGCCTCTGGGTCCCGCATGTGGATACACAGGCCTAGGCACTTGGGCCATCTTCTAGTGCTTTCCCAGGCATATTAGCAAGGAGATGCATAACAAGTGGAACAACCCAGGTGCAAACTGGTGCCCGTATGGGCTGCTGGCATTGCAGGTGGCAGCTTTACCTGCTGTGTCAAAACACAAGCCCCATTAGTCTCTATGTTTATAACAGAAACTTGCAGTATGCTAACATCTACAGTTTCCTCAATGTACACTAGAACGCCAGAATTAGTGCTCCTATGTAGTTGTGACTTAGTGCCAATTCATCAGCCTCTCCCCTTCCTTACCCTCCTGGATCCTCCCCAAGCCCTGGTAACCATCATTATTATTTTTCAACTTTTTTTCTTTATGTAAAAGGCAGAAAGAGACACAATGAAAGGGACACAGACACAGAGATCTTGCACGCACTGATTCCTCCATAGCCCACAACAGCCAGGACTGGGCCAGGGTGACACTTGGAGAATGGAACTCAATCTGGGTTACCTGTTTGGTCAGCAGAGATACAGGTCCATGCGCCAGCATCTGTCACCTCTGGGAGTGTGTGTTAGCAGGAAGCTGATGACTCAGACATGCAGGGTAAGGTTTCTAGTCAGTGTGCTACACAACGTCTCAACCACTGCATCCGACACCTGCCTCCAGATGCTACACTGTTTACTACTCTGAGATTGCCTTTCATTGAGATTCCATGTGAGACGTGATATGTACCTTTCCGGGTTTAGCTTATTTCACTTAATATAATGACTTCCACTTCCATGCACGTTGTTGTGAATGACGAGGCTTTGTAATTTTTATGGCGCAGTAGTGTTCTGCTGTGTCTTTGCACCACGTTTCTTCCTTCTTCAGTTGGTGGACACTAAGGGTGTGTTTCTTATACATTGCGAAGGGCACTGTTAATACCCGTGAGAGTGCAGATGTCTCTTCCTGACTGACTTCATATCAGTAACAGGGTTGCTGGGTCATATGGTAGTTCTACTTTTTAGTTTTCTCTACACTGATTTTTTTTTTCATTTAAGGCTTATTTTTACTTGAAAGGCAGAGTTACAGAAAGGTGACAGGGAGGGAGAGAGGGAGGGAGAAAACGAGGATCTTCCATCCACTGGTCACTCCCCAAATGGCCACAATGGCCAGGGCTGGGGAGCTCCTGGGTCTCTTGCAGGAGTACAGAGGCCCAACCGCTTGAGCCTTCCTCCACTGATTTTCCAGGCCTATTAGCAAGGAACTGTATTGCAAATGGAGTAGTGGACTCAACCAGCACGTCGGATGCTGCCATCACAGGTGGTGGCTTTACTGGTAAACCACAATACGAGCCCCATCCACATTCTTTTTGTCTGTAGCAATTTATGTTCTCATTAACAATGCTCCAGGGCTCATTTTTCTCTACATCCAACACTTGTACTTTTTTGTCTTTTTGATAATAGCCAGTCTAACTGGGTGAGATGATATCTCATTGTGGTTTGGTTTGCAGTTTCCTGAATAATACGGATGTTGAGCATTTTTAAAAAAATGTTTCTGTTAGGCATTTGTATATTTTCCTTTGATAAGTGTCTGCTTAGCTCTCCCACCCATTTTTAAATTGGATCATTTGTTTCTGTACTATTGAACTGTTTTGAGTTCTTATAGCACTCTGCTATTAACCCCATTTCTTTGTGTCCTGTTAAAATTTTTTCATCAATGACTTGTACTTTCATCATAGCCATCCTTTATCTCTTTGGTTACTTCTATTCTTGAGTGTTTTACTTTTTAGAGTGGTTACTGTAAATGTGATTTTTTTTCTTCCAGATAATTGCTGTTGCAAGAACCAGAATGGGTTGAAGGCCAGTTAAGAAAAGCCACTGCTACTGCTAGGACAGGAGGTGAACTGAGTAGTGCTGGCCCACGGATCCACTGGTAAGTGCGAAACCTGGCATCAAGATGGGTTCTGAGGGAGGAGCCTGAGCAACTCCACTGACAGGACACGGATCCTACAAATAAGCGCAAGAAGCACGGAAGGAAACAGCCTAGAAGAGGTTATGGAAAGTGTCCCACTGGCATATGTTTGGCATGGGTTGGGGGCGGTTTGCGTCATCTACTCGAAAATCCGAACGCTGGAGCAGAGTGTGGGTCAAGCCAGGTTCAGTCGTGACAAAAGCAGTATACAACACAGAATACCAAGGTGAGGCTGCCTGTGTCAGATGAGACTGCAGCACCCAACCAGCACACATGAGAATCAGCAAGGGAGGGGCAGAGCCGACAGGGGAATAAAGGGTGATTCCCTTGCTGGATAGCTGCTCTCACTGGAGAGCATGAGCTGGGATGGTGATGGACCAGACTAGGCAGGGTTGCAGCACCTGTGCGCCTCATGTGGACCAGATCAGGGAAGAGCCAGGATGGGTGGACTATTCCTACTAGTGCTAACAAAACTAGAGAGGGTGAGAGCTGTCGGGGCTTAACAGAAGCTGGCACTAGGGGCTAACACTGTCAAGTCCAACCACAGGGCCACCTCGAGAGAGCATAATCCGGGAGTGAGAGTGACCAGGGAGGGAAGTAGTGGGCTCCCCCCTCTTGGGTTAACACTCCCATGGGAGGGCACAATAATAACTAGGACAGGGGCTGGGATGGCTAGACAGAGAGGCACTCAACAACATCTGTGAGGGCTAGACAGTTGAGCTGGTTAGATGGAACTAAACTCCAATACCCTTCGACATTTACGAGAGCCAAATGGGATATGGGGCAGACTGAACTAGTCTGTTATACATACTGGCAAATCAGGGCAGGGGCAGGCCTGGTGGGGGTTATTGGGAGTTGCTCTGACCAGATAATTGCTGTTGGTATGTGGTAATGCTAGTGTTTTTGTGCAATGGTCTGCATCTTTCTCCTTTGCTCTGTTAAGTAGTTTTAATATCTTCTCAGTGGCATTTCTGAGATTTTCTATATGTAAGATTATGTCATCTACAAATAGTGACTGACAATCTTCCTTTCCAATGTGGGTTTTCTTTATTACTTTCTCCTGCCTAATTACTCTAGAACTTTTTGTACAGTGCTGGATAAAAATAGAAGTGGTTGTTCTTTTCCCTATTCATTGTGGTGTTAGCAGTTGGCTTGTTAAATACGGCATTTATTAGCTTGACGTATATTCCTTGTACTTCTAATTTGTTTAGAGTTGGTTTTTTGTCATGAAATCATGTTTAACACTTTAAAATTCCCTTTCTGCATTTATTGAGATGATCATATGATTTTTGTCCATTGTTCTGTAAATGTGGTCTCTTCTTTCCTGATTTGTGGATGGTGAACCTTGCTTGGGTCTCACTTGATTATGGTGACACAACTGGATGTACTGTTGTCTTCAATTTGCTCTGTATTTGTAGAGGATTTTTACATTTATGATCATGAAGGATATTGTAGCTTGGGTTTTTGCTGTTTCTTTGTATAATCTTGTTATCAAGGTAATGCTGTTATCATGTAATGGGTTTAGAATAATCTTCTCTAGTCTTTGAAGAATCTCTTCTTTATATTTAAACCTTAGAAAACTTAATTATAATATGTCATGGGGTCTACTTGGTTGTATTGAACCTTACTGGTTATGTTTGACGTATTGTATCTGTATGGTTGTATCTTTGGTGGCACTGGGAATTTTTCTGCTATTATCTCTTTGAATATGTTTTCTATCCCTTTGACATTCTCATCTCTCTCAAACCCCAATAACTCAGATATTTTCTCTTTTCATACTGTCCCAAAGTTTTTGCAGATTTTCTTGATCTTAATTTTTTTATTCTCCAACTGTGTAATTTCATACAGCCTGACTTCATGCTCACCACTTCTTTCATCTGTTTGATCTGTTCTGCTCTTAATTCTATTCTGAACAGTCTACATTTCACTTAATGTGCTTCAGGAATTTCTGTTTGACTTATTTTTGTCATTTATATCTCTCTGTTAAGAGTATTAGATTGTTTCTCTGGATTCTATTGAAGTTCATCATTGAGTTTCTTTAAAGACACTCTTTAGAGATCTTCATCTGAGCATTTAACAATTTCAAGTTTGTAGCAGGCTAGTCTCTGACACCTTATTTTATTAATCAGGCGAGGTCATAGTTTTCTGGAAGTTCTTAACACTTGGAGTGTGGTGTCGTCTATCCCTTGAAGGCTCCATTACAGTAATCTGTCTTCATTTGTGGTTGTACTTCTGGAAATTCTCAGGATTCTGTTTATTTTCTCTGAGACTACAGATGTTTCTATTGTTCAGCACTAGACAGTATCATAGATTGACATTTGCTTCAGGTCTGTTGTTGGTGTGTTTTTACTGTTTCATTTCTACAACACTCCCTAAGCTCAGATTTTCCTCAAAACTGTATTTGGTGTGTTGTTCAAAATGAATAGGGGATGTGCCTAAGAAAGAGCAGTTCTTTCCTAAAAGTCTGTTGCTGGGCCTGAGCCAAGCCCAGATTCACAGCTCTGTGGCCATCAACACCTAGGCAGGTCCCAGGAGCATCACATCTGTGGCTCACAGTCATTAGGCCCTGTGAAATCTTGGCGGGTACTGGCTGAGCTCATGGTGGTGATAGATGTGCTTCTATGGTGCAAGTCTCTGCCTGATACTGACACCGTCAGGAGATTTGGTTGACAGCCATTAAACAGGGGCCACTAGCCTTTACCTGTGATAGCCTTTACCTGTGTTAACCTTGACCAGTTGACACTGAGGCCCAAGACACAGGCCTGTGATTCCCTGCTGTCTTCTCCAGGTTGGCAGGTGAACAATTGATGCCTCCCCTTGGCTGTCCATACTGGCTCCATCGTTAGTGTCAAAGTCGTTATGTCCTACAGAATCTCTCAAGTGCACAGCAGGCCTCCTTGAGGGTGGTGGTGAGACATGGTGAAATGAGTCTATTGTGCTTACAGGCATCTGCCTGCTGCCATGCAATGTCTCTGAGCACCAGCCTAGAGGTAGGATTCCTGGCTCTGGTTCCAAGGAAAGGAGGTTCTAACCTCCATCTCCTACTAGCTCTACAGCCATAAGGGTCTTGCTCTGTTGTTTGCTGGAGACTGGAGAAGAGGTAGAAGAGGACATCTGGCTATGAGGCTCCAAGTAAGTCTTCAGGTGTGAGCCTGGGTGTGGGGTGGGGGCCATGGGACTCTGTCTCACTGAATTTTATCACAGTGGGCCTGATCATGGGATTCAAATCTGCAACCAGACTAAATTCTCTCCCTTTCCCCATCACCCGCCTCTTCCTCTTCTAGACAGGAAGCCTCTCTCTCCTCCCTATACTCTTCAGAGCCAAGTAACGGGTGACATGAACAACTCTTTCCTTATTGGTTTGTCCAATGTGACTTTTCTTATTGTTCTTCCCAAACTAGACACTGTGATCTCTCACCTTGTTTCTGTAGCTATTGTGATGGAGCCTTGGTGTGTGAGTAGCTGCTCCAATTGGGGTCTCTGTGGGACGATGATCATCAAGTGTCTTTCAGTCATCATCTTGCTCTACCACGTTTTACCAAATCATAGTCAATGTGTGCCATTCCTTAGCCAATCAGCCCTCCCTCCTGAGGCTTTCAGCAGAGCCCTGAGTGGACTGACAGAGCGCCCTCTGGCTGCCCTCTATGGAACTGCTCCCCGGAGAGGTGGTTCCGGAAGCAGCTTTATCATCAGACTGGTTACTGAAGTGCAAATTCTCTGATCGTATCAAAAAGTTACTGAAATAGGACATGTGCACCCAGCAAACTGTCAGTGAGAACCAATTCTGAGGGATGAGTTCTTCTTTATCCAGGTCAGAGCTACATCTCTGTAACCTCTCCATCACTTTGGTATGTAATGAAAGCATCAATTTTTAAGGGTTAGCAAACAACTCCATTGTCCTCTGGTCCTCTGTCACTCAGCCCCATAAACAAGTTAGATTTGGAATGAGCCAGAAATAGAGCTGTTTCTTTCTAGCTAGGGACTGCTAAGGGAGAGGGTATAATGGAAAGGAACCGTGTCTGTTTCTCCAAGTTTAATGCCCTGCTCAATTGTCTTTAATTTTCTTGTCAGAGCAGACAGGTTAAATATCTCATTTGCTCAGCGCCAGCATTCCTTTCAGAAACCTGGCCTTAAGCCGTGTTAAAGACATTTTCAGAAGAGATGATCTTTTTTGTTTCACTTCCTCTAGAGAACCAAGTTCAGAGTAAACATGTTGCTTCTTCACTTTCGCAGTCAAGTTAATATCTTTTTTATTTCGAAAAAGCTTCTGGTTTTGGTGGGTTTATGTGCTTACATTAATCCCACCAACTTCTTATACATGCAGCTTTGGGAAGGACCTGAGAAAATCATCTCACCGCCTCTTCCACTCAGCTGAAACCTCCATCCTACTCAGCTAAAAGCCATTTCTGCATAAAGCCCCAGTCATCCTGTGGTCTCATGCATGTAGCAGGGAGAACATCCAGTTGTTACAACATAATTGGTTAATCTGTATTGTACACATTCACTTCTTTCTGTATTGACAAAGGCAGCTTTGTCTCAAAGAGCACTGCCCAGCAAGACTTCTGTGATGGGGGAGATGTTTTGGAGTTGCTCCTTTCAATCTGGCAGCCACCAGCAGCAGCATGAGCTTTGGAGATGAAGTCTGTGCCACTAAAGCACCACATGTATTTAACAGCACCACATGTGATTGATAGCCACCATTATGGACAACTGAGGTTCACTAATAAGGTCACTGTTGGTTGGCTGCAAACCACCACCAGTGCTGCTTTGAATTCAGATCCTTGGACACTTCGGCAGGCTTAGGTGTCTCCTTCAGTAGGGGTGGATTGGGGAAAAGATTGGCTTTCCTTGTAGGCTGCCCTGAATCTCTCAAAGCCCGCACTTCTGAATCTGTTTCCCTGGCTGGATTTTCTAGCCCTTAGTGAGCTCTTAGAATATCCAGCTATTGGGTGCTTGGTGGAAGGAAGTTAGGGATGGGGAACTGTTGGTCTGGCAGTTCAAATCCCTTGACTAAAGAGAGGGTTCGGGTCCTCTCGTAGCTGTGTGGGCTCCCCAGGTTACTCACCTAGAGCACACCTGTTGACAAGCCACATAGAGAATCATGGGACAAAGGCGATTTGCCTCTTGGGCTTGTGATTGTGACACAACCAGGGAACTAGTATCAGAGACTGAGACAACCAGGTAGCAGGTGTCTCTGTGAGTTTTATATTGAACACTTACCGTACTGTGATCCAAAAGCTTCAGGCCAATAGGAAGGGCAGCCTAGGGGGCTGGTAACAGTAGGAATGCATGATTGCTCCCAGCCTGGAGGGTCAGAGGGATGAGGCAGTGTTACCATAGCACAGGAATAGTCACATGATAGAAATCAGAGCCACAAGGCAGGTGTCTCAGTTGGGAGCTGCAGCCAGTCAGGAGCAGCATCTGTCAAATAAGGGAGAGATTCTCCAGCTTCACCTGCCCACCAGTCTCCACACTGCCTCCTATTGGGCTGTCCAGCCAGAAGTCATCTGCGACAGGAGTCTAGAAACGACTGCCTGGAAGGTCTTCTGTGACAAAACAGAGCATTGAAGGTTGAGGATTGGCCCAGTGTGTGTGTGTGTGTGTGTGTGTGTGTGTGTGTGTGTGTGTGGTGGTAGGGGTATGAGCACGCCCCTGCTCTTTCCCCTGCACTAACCTAGAGGGAAGAGTCATATCCTTTCCCCCACTTTGCTCCATCGATCTCCCATGCTCCAGGTTCCAAGCCTTGCATTTCTAAAGGGTGTCAGTGATCCTGCTGGAACAGACCCTCTTAGAAAGGAGGCTGTAGCCAAACATCAGAAGTGCTGATGGCCTGGACTGAGTTATTTTGAAAATCGTGCCAAACCAGAGGTCACATGCTACTGACCACTGTAACCGTGAAGTGTGTTCACATAGTGGGGCCCCCAGTATCCAGGATTCTTCCCCACCCCCTTGCAAAATCCAAGCTGTCTGCTAGTTAGTTGCCCCGACCCCTCCCTCTGCACAGCCCTGGTAACACCATCCTACTCCGTCTCATAGACCATTTGGCTATTCTGTGTACCTCTGAATTATTTCTGAAAGAGATTCTATGACCCAATCTCTAGAGCATTTACTGTGGAATGTTCCTGTGAATTAATACAGAATAAGAGCGAACATCAGAGTAGAATTTCTGTGACTGGCCTTTCCTGTCTGGAAAGAGAAAGAGATGAAAGTTCAGAAAAGGTCTGTAACCCAAGGGCTGGGCCCCTGATTCACCTGCTAAATGGCCCAGACCCTATTCCTATAGGATTTAAGTCTGCTAGGTTGTTGCCTTTCCCACTGGCTGGCCAGGACTGCTGCACAAAGACTATCTAAGCTGCCCCAAAGATTTTTCCAGAAGTCCCAGCCTTTGTCTGTCTTGGTCATGGCACTATGGCAGCCTGGTTTCTTTCTGGAGATAGCACCTTTGCCCAGAGCAGTCCCCTGGCTAGTTCTCTCTCTCTCTCTCTCTGTCTACAAGGGGTTTCCTGGTGTGAAGAACCCACATGGCTCAGCTAGCATTTAGGACATCTGTGATTAAGGCTTACCATAGACAGGTAATTGTATCCTGGGTTGACCTGGTTAGCACATGTGTGATGGGTTTGTATTTATGTAACATATTCTGCTTTTGGTGTATGTCAAAAGCCTTAGCTCAGGTCCTGGCATAGAGTAAAAAGGGCCATTGTCTGTTATCTGACTGAATTAATTTATCACTAGTCTAGCACAGGCAACGATAAGATTAGCTATATGGGTTAAAATAATGAAGAGGAATTTGTGTCCTAGGGAGGATGTTCTGTGGCTCCAAAGGCTCACGGCTTATTACTAAAGCTGAAACTGACTTTCTGTTCTCTTAAACTCCAGCCCGAGGCTCTGTCTGTAATATCCCCATACTCCTTAACAGGTGTCTTGGAGTTTCAGGAGTTCTGGAGAAGGCAAAATGAGAAGACAACTTCTAAGGTGCTTGATGGAGCTCACAGAAGAAAAGAGGCCTTCGTGTGCCTGGACAGGGAACCTGGGGCAGCCCAGTTCTGGTCCCCAGTGGCAGAGCTTTCATTAGTTGCAGCTACACGAGTTGCTGGCAGCACCTCAGGGGTTGTCAGTAGGAGATGGGATACTTCCAGGGGCAGCATGTGCCTGCCCACAGGTTGCTCATGCTGTTGGGCTTCCTGCCCATAGTCTAACTGCCAAATGCACTCTTCTGTAGGAAGACATGGGAGCATAAACCAGGGGGGTGCTGCTCAGAGAATATGTTCTCATCCTTTCTTGGAGCCTGAGCTTGTCTCAGTCCCTGGGGATTGTGTGGAAACTGAAAGCAACCCAAGCATAGAGGGTGCTGGGCAGATGCTTGGTGGAATTTGGGTCCTGGAGTAGAGATGACAGGGACCTGCAGGGATTAAGTTGGGGCAATTGGGAGTGAAAGAGCAAGCAGGCCTGGGTCCCTACTCACTGATCACCTGTGGCCTCACTTTAGGGTTCTGACACAGGCAGGGTTGCCCCGTGTGCTAAACAGGTCTGTGCTAAGTTGAAACATGTCTCAGAGATCAGTGAGTCGAACTGGGTGGAAGCTGAGACCCTGCTGAGGTAACACAGCCACAGGTGGCAGAGGCAGGGCCAAAGCTGGTACTGTAGCAGCAGGTAGGAGAGTTCAGGCCATCTGCTGGGTATAGGAGCCACTCTTCTGGAAGCTCAAAACAGCCATTATCTGGTAGTCTGCAGAAAAGCTGTCAGACACCCTTGTTTAGTTGACCAGTTCAGTGAGATTTACTCTCACTTGTTCTTGGCACCTATAGACATTGCTGAGAAACAGGTTGAAATAAGCAGCCTAGGTAGGTGGGTAGAAGTTAGTACAAGAGCATGTCCTGGTTGAGAGTGGATCTGAGCTTGGGCCCCTCTACCTACATTGACTTCTAATTCCAGTGATGATGAACCACATACCCTTGAACAGGTCAGCTGGTCTTCCTAAACTCAGTTTCTCCATCCATAAATGGGGGTGAGAGTGATAGGGAACTGCCTGTAACTTAGAATTCTTCTGAGGATTCAATGAGATGTTGCATTACTCCTGGCATGCCATGAGCCCTTAATACATGGCACTCACTATTTGTGCAGGTCAGCTGGCAGTGAAGTTGTGATAACATCCCTCATTTTATGACAGTTGATTTCTTTGTGGACAATGTATCTGTTTCCTTTCAGCAGAAAACTGGGCAGAACTCACCCTCTCTTACCCCCAAATCTTTCTGCAATAGTGAGAAGTTGTAAACAATCAGGCATTTATTAGACATCTACGAGGCACATGGCTAAAGAAATTTGACTCTTGCCTTTAAGGACCTTGAACGTGCTGGGACACTCAGTGTCAGTGTGAGCCAGTTTCTGAGCATGGTCTATCTTGGGAGTGTATGTGTAGCACATTGTTAGGGTGGGTGGATTTGGAATTCAAATTCTGTCAACTTTTAAAGAATTTAAAATCGTTTATTTCAGTTTTTAAAGAAAATTTACAACTTGTTTTACGTTTATGGCAATTTGAAAGTTTATCCAAGTTCCCACGTGACACAATTCAAGATTTCCCATTACTAACGTTTTACATTAGATTGGTATATTGGTACATTAGATTGGATCCTAATCAATGGACCCATGTTTATATATGATCATGAACTGAAACCCATGTTTGTCAGACTTACCTGCTTTCACACTGGACCCCTCTTCTGTTCCTGGGTCCCTCCCAGGAAAATGCATTCCACATACTTACCTCATCATTTGAGGCACCTCTGGGCTGTGGCAGTTCCTCAGATATTTCTGTGGCTGAAGATGTTGGCAGTTTTGAGGAGCCTTGAGCTTCTGTTTTGGAGAACATTCCTCAAGCAAGATTTGTCTAAGGTTTCCATTATTAGCAATCTGGTATTATAGGTTTTGGGCAGGAAGATGAAGTACTGTTTTCAGCACCCTGGTATCAAGGGTACAGGCTATTATCATGACCAATATCATATACATTGGACACCTAGGTTGGGTAGTGTTTGGTTTCTCTATTGTCATTTGCAATTTTTTTCTCCACTGTCAATTACATGCTGTTTCCTATTATATCTTTTGGATGGAAGTCACTATTGCAGCCCACAGGTATCATTAGGATGTTAACTTCCTCTCCTGAGGGATGAAATTACTTGGCATTCTTCAGTATGAGAGAGTTGTCCTTTTTAAATCCATGTATTGTCATTTTTCTTCAACTATTTTTATTGATATTGATTCATGGCTTGTTAATACTTTGGATTTTTTTTGTTAAGAATTGTTTATTTATTTGCAAGGCAGAGCAACAGAGAAAGGGCGATGGGCTTGATTAGCTCCCAGTAACTTCTCTTTCTCCAGCTCCCAGACAAAGGATCCTCTTGTGTATATGCTGCCTCTAGTTGCAGAGAGGCTTGCCTCCAGTTTGGGACTGGTCATGCATATGGAAACATGCACTTCCTGCCTGCACCTAGCAGAGCCATCCTCCTAGAACGGGTGCCTTCCAGTCCTGGGCCTTATTTTATATTTGAAATCTTGTGTTTTTTCCTTAATGCAGGCTTCCCAAATCACATAGTTTTAGACCTATAACTTGGACCCATTCTATATTTTTAAATGAAAGAGGAAGTGGGACTTGGATTTATGTCTTTAATAAAGTTCCAATAGCTACCCCCAAATAAGACATGGTCCAGTGAACATTTTAGATTCTGCCCCGTAATTCTTTTTGTTTGTGGGGAGAAACTAGCAAAGGACACCTGTGACGAGCTGGGATTGAAAAAAGAGCTGAGACATAGAGTAGATGGAAATTTGTTGAGGTTGGAAGGAAACTGATTGATGAAACATAAGCAATCAGGGATGGCTTCCCGCAGTATGAGAGTTGGGCTGGGCAGAGGTGAGGCTGTAGAAGGAAGCCCTGGTGGTACTTCTCAAAGACAGAAGTTGTTTCCTCACATAATGTTCTTGACCCATGATGCTGTGGACTGTGATGGCATTAGCTGCCTCTGACTGAAACTGTCTGAAATGTTTGTGACTCTGTAATGCAGGGGAAGTAGCTCACTGGCTGGGACTTGATGCAGGCTGTACCAGGCCTGGCATGCCCTTGTGGGGACCCACAAGCAGTTCGATGAGGACAGGCTGCTGAGTGCCTGCTAGACAATGGTGTTAATGAGGAGGCTGACTGCTCTGCAAAAGGTTTGAGATGTGACACTGAGTTATTTTTATGTTACAACATCATAAACAAGGGAGAAAATTAGTTAGTCTGCCTCTAGAGACTTTGGGCCTAAATAAAGACTGACCCTGTGGAGGTGGGAGGAAGATACAGATTTAGGGCAAGCTTGAAGTATATTGGACAAGAGAGATCTCTTAAGATTATCCCTATACCCATCCATCCATATACACACCCACCTGTCCGTCGATCCATCCATCCATTCTTCCAGCCATCCACCCAGCTACGCACTCACATATCCCTCCACCCACCCATCCATCTATCCGTCTCTCCCTCCATCCCTCCATCCATCCCTCCATTCACTCATCCATTCATCTACCTGCATCTATCCATCATCCATCCATTCATCTATCCATCTGTCATACATCTGTATTAGACAGTGGGGAAGCCACATCCTCAGGGTCCATACAGCAAGTTTTACCTGATCAGTTACTCATCACTTCTGTTGTCCTCGGAGGCTAGAAAAGTCTTCTTAAGTAATAGACAGGTCCTGATCACAGCCAAGTGGCCATGATTCCACAAAGTTTCCTAGAGTGACTGTCAGTGTACAGGGCCCTGATCTCATAGGCAGCCGAATTGAATCATCCAAAATTTGTTCTACTGGCTGGCACAATGAGCCCACAGTTTCTCTTGGCCTGGCCCCACTGAGCCCAGTCCCTGGGGGGAACTGAGACATCCTTGTAGACCCTGGGGCAAAGTGCTATCAGTAGTCTTGCTGAGCCACACTGACCTGGGGTGGGGACCCTTTTGGAACCTTCTGGACTTTCCTGGCCACACAGAAGCCTAGCCTGACTGCAGGAGGGAGAGGGTGCCTGTGCCATGTGTGGCATAAAATAATGAGGCAGTTGTCTTAGTGCTGGGAGATGAATAAATCACCGGGAAGGGTTTTCCCAGGTCAGCAAGTTTGGGGCTCAGGTACATTATTATGAAGAATTACTTTCTTTTCAAGCAGAGGCTTAGAAGTGTGTGAAGGTGTGAGAGCTCAGAAGTCTTGGTCTGGGCCTTATCATTGAAGTTCCCAGAGCCTTTCTGTGGGATAAGCAGGGGGCAGCTCTCGACCCTGAAATCCAGGACACTCCTGTGACCCCGAGACCTTATACCACACCTCATTGCCCACATAAGGGGCTTTCCCTTCCTCCAAGCCCCCACTGGACATGTCTCCAGCTTCCTGCTCTTTCTGGATGTGGCTCTAGATAGAGCCAAGTCTTCTGCTCCAAGAAGTCAATCCCATTAACTCCGCTCCGCTCTGAGTGTCCTCTATAGCCCAATGGGATACCTCCTCCTGGAAGTTCCCAGCATACCTGCCTCATTCCTCACAGTGCTGCTTAGCTGGCACTGTTAGTGGCTCTATCCCTCCAACAAGGAGAGGGGCTGGTTTGCATGTCTATGAGGGTGGGCCTTGGGCTCTTCCACATCTGTCTTGAGGGGTCCCTGGGACCCGCTAAGGCACTGGATTCTCAATCTGGACATTGAGTTAAACTCCCAGCTGTCACAAGTTAAAGAGAATCTTTACTTTTTCATTCTTGCATTGGGAGCAGCTGGGGTGTTTGTCTCTATAGGGCTGTAAGGTCATAGTGTTGTACCACGTGTGGCATGTGCAGGATGATTCTGCAGAGAATGAGGTTTTAGTGTATGTGGTAACCAGGGATTGCTCACTGTGTGTATCATGGCTTAGGTATACCGATCAGTGTATACGCACAGGCCTGGACAACATGTGATGAGGTTTCTTGTGGGGTGGAGCCTTCCCCTCCTGCATCAGATGGCCCACACGGAGCTGCTGCACATGAGGGCACCTGCTCGGCTCTGGGCCTGGCACCGAGAGTGCTCCACCATCACTAGCAACTTGCCTTCTGCTGGCGCTGCTCCCACTGAGACCCCTCCCTTGGCTCCTGATTAACTTCCTTAGGGATCACTCAGAGGATGTCTCTGCTTCCTGGCCCCTGGTATGAAAGCTCCAGGCTTCCTGCTGGTCCCTCACAGCAGGGACCTGCCCTTAGGATGGCTGGCACCTGCCACCATGGGCAGTGTGGCCTTCTCTGGTGGTCCCCTCAGCATAAGCCCCCTTCATATTGCCACATGGTTTCCTCCCTCCCACACCCCCATTCACACTTTCATCCAGGTAGAGGACCTGGGGTGGAGAGGAAGGAGAGGGAAGGGGTGGGAATCCTTCCGTTAGGATGCCAACAGCTTCTTTTTTCCATCTGGCAGCCCAGACAATGTCTGTATGGAAGGAAGGAATTAATTCCTAGGCTTTCTGAAAGAGCAGAGATTCCTCTTGCATGTTGCAGCTAAAGCAATGACAGGGCCCATTGCTGGGGGTCTGTCATGGCCACACCTGCTTCTGTGTGCTGCTCCGTGCACGCTTGCTCCTTGCTATAAGTACTACCACCATTTTTGTTTTCCCCTGATACTTGGAGAGGTTTCGCACCTTGCCCTGGGTTCCTGAGCAACCAAATGGTGGTCCGGGTATGCTCCCAGGAACCTGACCCTGGTGGATGGCAACTGATGGCATTGCTCTCATGATGGCTATCTGACCCTTGGCTTTACAGGAAGGGAAATGGGAGACCTGCCCCAGAACGCAAAACTAAGAAGGAGCAGGGCTGGATAAGATCCTGGTTGTAGGGCCCTAGCTTGGGCTGGTCTGCTTGAGGACTCTGACCTCTAGGGAGGTCAAGTGGGTCAATTCTGTGGGCTCTGGGCTGGTTTCAGGATAGGGTCTGTGGGGACACATTGACCCTGGCAGCTTGGGCTACAACTGCAGCTACAGGAGATTGGAGAGATGAGATGTGGGGCCAGACCTGGGCCTGGGCATCCTGCCAGAGCTGCCATCATGAAGTTGCATTTTGTTGCCTGCTCCCTTTGCTTGATTTAAAACAACCTTAAATAATAATAGGGCTGGGTAAGTGGGGGGAGAGAGAGAAACACCCAACCAAGCTCCTGTATAGCAATCTCATCAAACCTTGTGTTTTCCTTTGCTATTTGAGAAGCAATTTCTCCTCCGATGTAAACATCTTTTTTAAAATGATGATTCTGGGTTGAGCGTCACCAGTAGCTGCTGTGCAGTGTTTTCCTGCAGCTCCCTCTGGCCCTCAGATGGAGGTAGAACAGGGTCTGTAACCATGGCAATTCTCCTATGTTCTCCTTCCCTCAACTGTAAACATGGGGGAAGTCTTCATCACTGCTTCTTCAAGGAAAAAAAGCTTCTCCTGGCTGGGGTAGAGGGGAGACCAGGAGCAAGCCAGGAGACTCATCATGGCTTTCTCTGCCATGGAGACAAACTGTGTCATTGCAAAGCATGACTTCAGTGTGTGAGCAAGGTGTGGCCTAGGACCAGGTGCCAAGGGGGAGCTCTCTAAGTATTCGTAAAAGACAGGTCGTGAAAGACAGGTCAGAAGAGAGGCTGGTTGGGAGTGGTATGGAGAGGAAGGGACTTAGGGAATGCCAAGGAATATTGATGGGAGACCAGAGGAGCCCTGTTTTATGTAGAGGCTCAAAATTGTGTCCACCTATCTGGTAGGCCCCTTGGGAAAGCATGATGTTGTGTCAGTTGCTCATCCTGGAGGCTGGGTACAGTCCCTGCTCCCGGAATCCACAGTGCCAGGCATGTGTTCTCCTAATTGTCAGCACTGATCATGATGGCAGAATAAATTGAACTGATGAAGGAAAAAGTGGGACCTATGCTTTCGACTTCTTGAAGGGTGTGGATCATGATTGTGTTGAGAATGTGAACATAGCTAATGCAGTGAATTCTTACTACCCAGCTGGACTCAAGAGAGCATGCATTTATGTGTCATTGTATAGTGTTCACAAACACAACCAAACCTACGTTGGGAATTCCTGGGCCAAATGAACCACAAAAAGTCCTTGAGTACTTGGTGGGGATTGTCAGCGACAGAGAAGGCTTTCACGTTGCCTCAGTTTTCCTGAAGGAGCTGAGAACAGGTGGATCTGAAAAGGCTCCACCTGTTCTTGCTCCCTCATTTTGGAGTTCTAGTATGGTAATCAGAGTTCACTTCTGTGCTGACTGGAAGCTTCCAGAAAAGTTCCAGTCCTGCATCCACAAATGGAAGAATTCAAATCCTCTGTAGGGAAGAGGGACAGAGGCAGGCTCCACCTGATACCTCCAAGCATTTCTGTTGCCCTTGGGGCTGCCATATGAGTCCCCTGTTTCATGTGGCTTTGCTGCTGCTACCTGGTCCTGTTGACTCCTTTCATTCCCAGCCATGTGCTCACACACACACAAATCCTTCTCATCTGTTCTGACTCCTTTAAGTATTGCCTGATCTGAAGGCAGAGCTGTGCCCCATTCATCTTTGCATCCAGAGTCCTGCAGTGCTTAGAGAACCTGAGAGGGGCTTGATTTCCGGCATCTTCTTCAGGCCTCTCATGGACAGACTCCAGGCATCCTCTGTGTTCTTATTACCTAGTATTATTAAAGCAAGTTACAATGCAAAAGAGCACATTAGTCATCATCATGGATCTTGGATTTCTTGCACTCGGCTTGTAAGCCAGGGTTCCTATCAAAATCATTTTTCTATCTAACCTGTTCCCTCCTTGACTCTTATAGAGAGAATGTGTCATTTCCTCACTATTCCCAAGATCTTTGCTTCATATTTGAATGTCAGTGCTTTATGGACCCATTTGTTTTCTTTATTGGATTGTGAATTCCTCAAGGGTGGAGAATAGATGTAATTCGGCATGGTATCCCATAATGCCTTGCATACAGTAGAAATTCAGCAAGTGTGGGGCTTGGTGAAGAGCAGACGGTCCAATTGCTGTGGGACTGGGTCACCTCTCCCTGTCTTCTTCTTGTGACATATCACTTTGCAGCTCTTCACAAAAGTCCATTCTACTTCTCCACCCTTTGAGGTGGGATGTGGCCCTTGGACTTGCCCTGATGGGGTATAGCAGACTTGCTTCACATTGAAGCTTACATTGACTTGTCTTCTGTGCTTTTACCATAACTGCCTCTGACCTCAGGATGAGGAAGAGGAGGAGAAGCACCTGGGGCAGTGTTTCCCCAGCCAACCAGAAGGCCCATGAGTGACAAATTCCTGCTGGTGGATGTCCCTGAGGTTTGGGAGTTGTGTGCTACATGACTACCATTGCTTAGTTAACCTCACAGGTAGGATGGAAACCTGGAAGGTCTTCTGGTGTACATTGTCTTCATGGGTGGACTTGGACACTTTAGAAACAAAACAGCACTGAGGACTGACTTGAAGAAGTGATGGATGGCTCCCCAAATGAAAAACTCAAAATATATTCCTTAGTAAGTGTGTTGCTGTTAAAACCTAAAGGATGATGATTTTTGAAGGAGAAAAATAGAAATTGAGCTTCTTTGTAAGGCAACACTTCCCCCCATGGTTCCTAAGAGTGTTATTTTCCATTGCTGACTTCTGTGAGTAACTGCAGCTGAAAATAATGTTTGTGCGTGCATGTGAGGGTGTGTGCGTTTCAGACAAAGAGTCTGACAGAGATGCCTTTTAGAAAATTGGACTTTTCCATCATTCTGTCATGGGGTTCTCTGGCCAACTCAGTGCATTACCTCTAGCTTAAGGGATGGGGAGGCAAAAGGTGAGGGGGGGCGTCTAATTGGGTTTCCATACTTGCCTGTGGCTTGTGAGTTTTCACACATTTCACTCTTTTCCAAATCTGTAGGTGCCAGAGATGATAATGACAAGCAGGCCATGTTCCTTCTGCAGGCCAAAAGTCTCCTCCAGCTCTAACTAGAGGCAGATCACTGAGGAACTGTAGCCATATGCTGACAGGAGACAGAATGGAAGTCAGAAATCATGCTTCAGGACCTTGCGTAGCCCACAGCTGTGATGAGGGTTTCCATTTAACAAATCCTTGTGGAATATCTCTAAGACTCTGCCAGGCACCATGGTAACCCCACTGCTTCCTGTTCTCAGGAAGATATGGTCTAAGGAGAGGACCTAATTTGATAGACACCCAATAGAGGGAACTAATAACAGGAACTAATAACAGAGAGGTTGATTTTGGCTATCAAGACGGGAAGCAGATTCCTGAAGCTTTATTCGTGCCATACCAAGCCTTGGGAATGGCTACTTCATTGGGAGCCTTGTGCATGTTAGCAAAAGGAACTAAGCCTACAGGTACTCGGACCCGCAGGAACGGCCATTTGTCCTGCCGCTTGGTCCCGCACCATTTCCTTTCAACTCAATTCTCAGGCATGTTCACACAGCTTAGAGATGTAGGGTCTGGATCTGCCTCCCTGACTAGCATGCCTCTGACATACTGAGTCACACATGGTGGGCTCCTAAAGTAGAGTTTGTTCCAAGTACAGGATAAAAGGCAGTGGAAAAGCTTCTGCCTGTACTCGAAATAGATCTTCATTTTAACTCCAGGAGCGCTGACATGCTGGTGAATGGGAACATGGACTTTATGGTGCTTGTACTGAGCTATTGCTTACTTTCTCTTAGTTTTGCTTTACTCAGTTTGCTGTTGGGAGGAATAGGGGTCTTTTGTAAAGCAGCAAGCCATGGGAGTTTTCATATCTGCCTGGTCTTCATCACTTGCCCATCTGACTGCTGCTTCCCGCAATGGCATTCAAGAAGGCGGTGGGGACTTGTGTAGCTCCTAGACACTGGAGTCCAGTGGAAATTCCATGTTGGCCTCCTACTATCTCTACCTACAATGGACGACTGTGTTCTGCCTTATCCACCATAAAAGCCACATCCCAGCTGACCGTCCCCAAATCCTTTGTCAAAAAGAACAAATGGTTCTTATCCGGGAATCTGTATCCCTGTAAAACCAAAGGGCATGAGAAAACAGCATGCTCTGGTTTCCTTCTCAACTTGGTTTCTTGCTTCTCCTCTCTTCCTTCCTGATTCATCCTTTGCACTGATGTTACTTTATCTTAAAATAAGTCTCTGATAATGACATCTCCTTCTCCAGAACTTTCAGTGGCTTTGCGATACCTCCTGGAATAAGCCCAAACATAACATGACAACCAATAGTGCCTTCCTTCCCTGGTCCTGACCCATCTCATCATCTCAGCTCCATTGTCCCTGTGCATCCTTGGGACTGGCTTCCTCAAACACATCTCAAGCCAGGCCCTTGCTCTTGCTGGCTCCCTTTTTGGAGTTCCCTCTCTCAGGGCTGCTGGTGGATGTTCTTTTCACCCTTCCAGGCTCAACTCAGCTGCTGTTTTTCATGAAGTCTCCTATTGGAATTAGCATGTTGTTTTTTGCCCTATTCACAGTGCTTACTTATTACCAGCTTTTCTTTCTTGATTGAAAAATCTTGATTTCTTGAGCTCCAGGAAAAAGTTCTTGCCATCTTTGTTAATGTACTTACATTTTTGCTTTCCTAGTTTCCCCATAATTTTCAAAATCATTAACATATGAAGATATGCTCCTTGCACTGGAGGTACTGGTTTTCTGGTTGAGGAGATAACATGTAGGCAGAAAAAAGCCTGGAAACAGTGATGAAAGAATAAGCAAGGTGGGAATATAAAATAGTGAGACCATTCCTAAAAAAAAATCCCAACCATTTGGGATTTATCCCCTTTCTCCCTCCCCCTAAAAACAATTGTTTTGAGAATTATCAAAGAATTCAGCAATCCCACTTCTAGGGTACCCAGTAGAATTGAAGTTAGACTCAAGCAGCTGCGTGTTCACTATGTTTACAGCAGCCTTAGTCGTGGAGCCCAAGTGTGTAAACAGCCTGAAAGGGATGCGGTGTTTGGATCCGCCCTAGACTTATAGGTTGAAATCCTAACCTCTCAATGTGATGGCCTCAGGAGGTGGAGTCTTTGGGAACTGCAAAGGTAATGAGGGTGGAGTCCTCATGAATGGGTAAGTAAGTGTCTTTAGGGAAGGGGTCCCAGAGAGTTCCTTGCTCCCATTCTGTCCTGTGAAGGCACAATAAGAAGGCTTCACCACAACCTGATCTTGCTGACACCTTGTCTTTCAGCCTCCAAAACTGTCAGAAATTAACTAGTGTTCGTCATCCATCCAATCTAGGGTGCTCTGTTACAGCAGCTTACACTGACCAAGACACAACACCGGTGTCTGCTAATGAAGGAATATGCAAATAGAATAGGGTCTACCAGATGGTGAACTGTTATCAGCCTTAAAAATAGTGGACTTCTGACACATATTGTGACCTGGCTGAAACTTAAAGGCTGCAGTCCATGAAACAAGGTCAGATATCCTACTATCCCCTCAACCTGAGATAGCGAGTGTGGTCAAACTCATCAAGACAGAGTAGTAGGATGGCTGCCAGGGGCAGTGGAGAGGAGGGAATGAGCAGAGCGCTTAATGAGAGCAGAATTTGGGGGGGGGGGGGTGATACATTTCTGCAGATGGACAGTGATGATGATTACACAAAAACATTGCTGTGCTCCTGGACCATATACTTAAAAATGTATAAGATAATTTTATCTTATATTCATTCTACTACAGTGAAACAGTTCGAAACAACAACAGATAGAAATAATGCTCTCATACGAATTGGTCCAAGGGTCTTTGGTGGGGTTGCTGAAGTGGTTTTAGGGTAGGGAATGGGCGGTAGAAATGTCAGCAGCTTTTGGATTCTGCTGAAGGGGAAAGTCCTCAGTGGCTTTTTAGGAGGACCCGTTTCTGAGCCCCCACACTCAACACCATAGCTGGAGTCACCTCATCTCCTTCTTGGCCCTGGGCTGTAGTGTTCTTCAGGAATCACTGCTATACCAGGCACCTGTACATTAGTGCCTATGCTAGTTCTTCTCCAGATCTGTCTTCTTCCTGTGGGTCCTGCTCTGAGCTGCCAGAGGAGAATGTTGGAGAGAACCACCCAGCTCCCCCTTTCTCTGTCTTCCAAGTCTATCTGACCTTTGGCAGGGGCCGGCAGGGGCCAGCAGGGCAACTCAGGAGCGAGGGTAGGGGCTCACAGACCTCACTGCTGGTTTGGCAGCATTTCTGCCCTCGACTATAGTCATATCAGAATACCTAGCAGCAGAAAGGGAGCAGGGAAGGAGGAGAATTTGCTCCCACCCCCCTCTTCTTAATAGAAGACTTACTGGAAACTTCCCATCATCCCTCTGCTTGTATTTCATGTGGTCAGAACCTGACTGCTCAGGGAAGCCAGGAAATGCAGTCTTGATTCCTGGAGACAGTATGTTGGAATAAATCTCTGAGCTCTGTCCCTAAGGAAGAAGCAGGAGAGGATGCCAGTAGTCTGCTGGCTACCTCTGCTTTGGACCTGACGAAGCTGTTTTGTGATACACTCAGGCAGAGTCAGGTGTGCTGGCCTGCTTCTCCCACTGTTTGGTCTCTAGCCTTTGGATCCCCCCTGGGGGGCCTCAGTTCCTCCCTGCCCCTGCCCAAGCTATAGTGATGGTGGTGGGGGACCCGTACCCATTCACCAGGAGACAATAATGAAGCAGAGAGACACAGATATGAACTTTGTAGGTCAGAGAGCTCAAAGTCCTATTTGCAGGCTTGTGCTTCCTATGCCTCCTGTGGCTTACAATGGGATGTAAGTTATAAGGGTGACAGAAAGGTGAGGGAACAGGTGTGGATACTAAGACTGCTTTAACCTACACATAGATGTTTCCTCCAAGGAGCCAGACTTGAAATAAAGTATCTCAGAAGACTTCAGAAATTTGAGGTCTGCCAGGTTTCCATGCACCAAAGAGGTCTTGAACAGAGTCTATAAACTGTAGTAATCATTCACATCCAGGAAAGGGAGCGGTTCTGTGCAAAGCACTGGGGTGAACCAGAACAGTCACTCTGTTCTTCAGATGAAAATAGGGGTTATGAGCAGTGCAGCCGGACAGCAACCCATGCTCTCTATGTAAGTGGACATCAGTGGCAGAGCACTGTACCAGGTGGGCCTGGCTCTCACTTCTCCTGGGTTTCTAACTTAATTCTGTCGCTTTCTGTTGTATGATTTGGGCAGATTTCTCACCCTCTCTGAACTCTGCATCTCATTTGTAAATTACGGGCAGTAGCAGATCCTCGCTTGCAGTCTTACAGTAGCATCAAACAAGGCGAGGCATACAAACTGCTTGGGCCAGTGTTGGGTTCTGCAGGCACTGGCAGGGATATTAACTGGCATTCCCAGGTGATGGAATACAGGGGCCTCACTACACAGAGTTGCAGTTATTTTGGGAAGTTAAACACCCCAGGAGCAAGACAGGGATGGTAGTGGAGGAGGGGTATTGCAACACACAGGTAAGGAGCCCCAGTTTGGTGGCTCCTAAATTATTCATGGAAACAGCTTTTGACTAATTGGAGACCATTTTTCATTATCATTGTTTCCTGGAAACATGATTCCATTGCTAAAATCTGAGGCGGGGAAGTACATTCTACTCTTCTTAGATTGCTTTCTTAAAAATCACTCAGGGAAAGGCCAAACCAGCACCAAATTTAGGGAGAAGGCAGGAGCAAAATGATCTCACCTTGTTCATTATTTCCCAAAGTGAAAGAGAAGAGAGAGGGAAGAAGGTTCAGGAGAACCAGCGGGGAGAGGGAGAGCCTGGGCTGGGGGTGGGAGGCAGTGGGCAGAAGAGCCGCCCCCTGTGAGGTCAGCCAGGCTGAGGTTCCATGTGTGCTGCATCTGGAGGGGCTGCTGTGCACAAGTCTCCTTATCTCTCCACTCCTACCCTGAGATTGTGAGGTGTAGTGTCCTGACCAAACGCAGCCTCAGCTCTGGTGGCCATGACCAAGTCCTGCTCCTGTCTTTGTGCCTCAGTTTCCTTTTGTGACAAATGAGGCTGGGGAATGGTCTTCTGTTGAACTTGCTTTGAGACAACGGATAGGACTTGCCTGCACTGTGCAAGATTTAGATTAAAAAAGAGATTATTTGAGAACCAAATAACACACATATAGATTATCTTACAATCACTAACTCATTTCTCGAATGGCCACAATAGCCAGGGTTTTGCCAGGCAGAATACAGGAGCCAGCAGTTCCATCCTTGTCTGTCTCACTGGTGGCAGGGGTTTGAGTACTCAGCCGTCTTGTGTTGCTTTCCCAGGCACATTAGTAGGCAGCTGGATCAGAAGAGGAGCAGCTGGGATTCAAATGGCTGTTCTCATCCATGCCTAAGTTTAACCCTCTGCAATACCATGCCAGTTCTACAACTTGGGCTTCTGCAACCCAGTCCCCAAGTCCATTATCCTTACCCCAGGAAGCATTGCCTCTGACAGGGGATCTCACCTTTTATCATAACACACTGGTCATATCTGATTCTTTGAGTGTTTTAGATTCTATATACAAGTGAAGTGGGTATTGGTGACAGGGACATGTGGATCAGAAGCCATAACATTTCAGTTAGGCAGCAGGAGAGCTTAGTTCGAGGATTCTATTATATAACACAATGGCTACAGTTAATATATTGTCTGCTTGAAATTTGCTGAGAATAGTTTTTAAATATTCTCATTACAAAAGTACCATTGTAATGCATATGTTAATGAGCTTGATTCAGCCATTCTGCAATGTATGCATATATCGAGATGTACATTGTACATCATAATTTATATGTAATTCTTATTTTTCAATTTAAAAGGCCTATTAGGTGACTATGTCTGGAGCAGGAGGGGACCCAAGGGTCCTACTTGGACTCTAGGTAGGGAGTAGAAGAGACAAGGAGAGGCAAGGGGAGGGAGGCAGGAGGTGCCAGGCACTAGGCAAGGAGGGTACCTGGACAGGAGGTAGGGGGAGAACTAGGGTGTGCCATGCTGACTACAGGCTGGTGTGAGCTACAGGCTCACACATGCACTCACAAGCAGCCACAGTGCAGGGAGTTGGTGAAGACCTCTGGGACCACCCATCCCACCCCGCCTCAGCCCAGCTGGCACAGCTCAAAGCCACTGCATTTATCTCACAGATGTAAGCAGCAGTGTCACATGTCCATTTCTGGGACCCTTTCTCAAGACAGCTGGCAAATGTCCTTGGCAGTAATTTAATTGTCATTAGGAGGCATGTGGGGAATACTTCTGTCTCTCCTGCAGCATGGAAGCTCTCTCAGAACCAGGATGTCTTTTCCACCTCTTATCCACTCTGTGACCTTCACTTACATTCAAGGTCAAGCACAGGTGCTGGGTGTCATCCATCTGCAACAACATTCAGGCCCTCTGTGGTTGGATAGATGGAAGCAGACTCTGCCCAGTGACAGGTACTGTACCTGGCTAAGGAGTCCTCCTGGACACCATCTGTGCTAGGAGAGTCACTGTGCTGGGGAAAATCAAATATATGCAGTCTAACAGAGAGAGATGAGCAGAGGGTTCCAAGGCTCCCCTCACCCTCACCCTGCAGGAGATCCTATCCTATGCACTGGTTTCCTTCTCGAAGCCTCACAACACTCATAACTCATCTCCATCAACACAAAGGTGCGGAAGGTGGCCAGATCCTCAGTAACACCAGCATTGGTCCGGGTTTTTCCTCCCAGACACCTGTGCAGGGCATCATCTTGGCCAAGAAGAATAGACACAGAAAGTACTCAGCATTAGGATGGCTTTCCCACAGCTGCACACCTTAGGACAGTAGGCAAAAGCTGCGCCTTTCTCACACTCCAGCAGGGCGCTGGGTGCCCTTGGCTCCAGACAGAGTATCACCCTCTCATCTCTCTGTCAGGCAACCATGACATCAGAATTTTATGTGCAGCCACTTTGTGTTGTGAGTCCTTCTCGGCCACCTCTGAGCCATCACACAGTCTCCCTGTGTGGGTTTTTGGCTCAAGGTCCAAGGAATGATTTTCTGTGGGGAATTCTTTGTGATAGGTGAGGCCTCCCTTTTGTCACTCTTTTCAAAACTGGTTTGGCCTCTTCACAATTACCTGTAGCCTGTGAGAATGCCTGGCAAGTGTGCACACACCGCTCACGTTCCTCGTGGTGCTGTGGCCGAGGTACTGGTCCTTCCCATTGTGTATTTTCCGGCCTTCTATAGAACATCATGTTTGTATCTGGGCACATGACCACCAGGATAAGGACTATTTCTCAGCCTTCTTGTGCCTGTATGACCATGAGACTAGGTTTCTACTCAATGAGACTTGTAGGATTGTGCTTGGCTGGCTTGGAAGCGTCTCCCTTAAAAAAATGCAGCACACACCCTTTGCCCTTTCTTTTTGCTTTTCCCTTTCTTGCTGCCTGGAGAATAGACATGTTATGGATGGAGCTTTAACTGCCACCTTGGGCTATCAGGACGTGATACACACTCTAGGGATGCTAGGGCTACAAACTGGAAGGAGCTATAGTTTCTGAGCATTTTATAAGGCAGGGCCTCCACAGTGGCCTCAGAAGGTCTAGTCCTGGACTTTTGTGTGAAGGATGAAGAAATTTTTATATAAGTAGTTGCATCTTCACAGTCGAGGCTAGTCATAACAGATCCATGCAGTAATCAGGTTGTTCGCCCTAGATACATGTTCTAACCACCCAAAGCTTATTACAGAAACAATGTCCCATCCCATGCCTCAAGTCCTGGCACCTCCAGGGGTGGAATCTGTACATCAGTACATTTTCAAAATTTCCTTAGAGATTCTAATGTGTAGCCAAGGACAAAAGCCATTGTCCTTGGATTATAGTACATTTGTTCCAATTCTCAATTCCCAGCTTCCCAAAGGATGAAAGAAAGATGCTTTCAGGAGCTGCATAATTCTGAGCTAGTGGTAGAATTAGTTTAAGATGGAGTTCTTTTTTTTTTTAAAGATTTATTTATTTGGAAGGCAGAGTTACAGAGGGAGAGACACAAAGCAAGATGGATCTTCCATCTGCTGGCTCATTCTCCAAATATTTGCAATGTCCAGGTCTGGGACTAGCTGAAGCCAGGAGCCAATAGTTTCTTCTGAGTCTCCCTTGCAGGTGGCAGGGACCCAAGGACTCAGGAACGAAGGACTGTCTTCTGCTCCCTGCTGGATCAGAAATAGAGCACCCGGGACATGAACTGGGGCCCAAATAGGATGCTGTCATTGCAGGCAACAACTTAACACTGTGTCCTGATGCTGGCTCCAGATGACAATTCTTAGCTGCTGTTTCTGTGCGTCATGACCCTGTGCAATGTTCTATGGTCAAATAGGGGTGGAAAACACATCAGCATACTAAAGTCTGTAAAGTCTTACAGCAAAGGAACATAGGTAACTTGGGTAAATCTGTCTACTTAGCATAGACAACCTGCTAATGGAAACTGCAGTACTAATTTTATATGTCCACTGGACTCAACTAAAGGTGTCCAGAGAGCTGATATGCATTTCTGGGTATTTTTGAAAGGAGCCACACTTGACCCATTGGACTAGTTGAAGATCTGCCCTTGATCAAGGCATCATCCAGCTTACTCAGGGCCTGGAAAAAACAAAAAGGCAGAGGGATAGAGGCCCTCCTCTCTTTCCACCTGGAGTACACACTCACCTCTCTCCTCAGACATCACAACCCCCCCTGACCTTAAGGCCTTTGGACTTCAGGACTTGTAACATTGGCTCTCCTGGGATTCAGGCCATCAGGTGGGGACTAAACAATTCCACATGCCTCTCTGGTTCTCATCTTGTGGAAGGCACATGTGGGACTCCTCAGCCCTCATACGCACTGTGTTGGTTCCCATAATAAATCCTCTCTTATATCTGTCTGACTTGTGGCTTCCCTTCAAAGGAGAACTCTGGCAAGGTTGTAAGAGAGGCCCCGGAGCTGTGTTCTGCTTCGTGTGCCTGCCCTCCCCAGCTAGGCGGCCTCTCCTGTTAAATGCCACACTCACAGTTTAATCTCACAGTTATTCCAGTTAATACTCATGAGGATTTGTCTTCTCCACTGGATTTGCACTTCAGGACACAGAAACACAACTATCTTGCCTTGGCACCTAGTCCCATGACTGGTAGAGAGAAAATGCTATGCCAAGGTTTGTTGACTGGCTCCAAGAAAGGACTGAATGGATGAAAAGAACCAGTTAGAGCACTCTGTGTAACAGGTATGCACAACACTCATACAATTAGCCATTGCCAGCCTGCAAGGAGAATTGTACTATCGTTACATTATGATGAAGGTTTCTAATGTGCCTGGTCTATAAGTGTGTGTGTGTGTGTGTGTGTGTGTGTGTGTCTAAAGAGGGGTCAAAAGGAAAATAGTAAGATATTAACTAATAGAAGGAGAGAGGATAAGAATGCAGGATTGCTCTTTTCCTTAATGAACTTGTTCATCAGCTGGCGAGCACCTGCAATGTTCCAACAAATGTGTTGGCCAGTGAGAGGGAGCCACATATGAACAAGGCAATCTTGCATTTCAAAGAAACTCACAGGTCAGGAGGAGAAGTAAAATGACTATAGTAACAGCTGTCCTTAGAGTTATGCTACAGCTAATGATTTTTAAACAGTTTCTACAAGCCAGATCTTGGGCCATACATGCATGAAGCTATTGGCCCATTCACTTTTCTGAGCAATTCTCTGAGATAAGACTACTACATTTACTTTATGGGTTAAAAAAAATCAAGACATACAATGGTTAAATTACTTTCTCACAATCCCACAGGAAAGTGCTTCTTTCTTAGGTTATCTGCTGTGCCTTTTTTTTCCTGGAAGTCAGAGAGACAGGGAGTATCTGTCCACTGGTGTGTTTCCAATGCCACTGACAGCCAAGGCTGAGTCAGAGCAAAGCCAGAGGTGAGGAACACAACCAGGTCAACCATGTGGCTGGCAGGAATCTAACTGCTTGAGCCACCAGGGTTTGCATTCGCAGGAAGCTTAAGTCAGGAGCCAGAGATAGGCATAGAGCCCATGAGTGATATGGGCATTTTAACCCTGGGGTTTTAATTGCTAGGCCCAGCACCTGCCCCTATGATATGCTCTAGTATTCAAGAAAAGCAGGATGAAGGCTTACCACCGTGTCATAGGAACTCAGAAGTAGGTTCCCCTGTGAGCTCAGGAACATAACAAGGTTATGTGGGTGAGGAGAATCTCAGTATGGGGACCAGGGAGACTTCTGAGAGTCAAGTCTTCTTTGAGAGAGGTTACGAAAGCCTGGCTAGCTACATGGCAGCCTGAGAGGCAGCAAAAGCGTGGAGATCAGCAAGGGTGCAGGGTATTGAGAGGACCTGGGTGACTCAGCTGGGCATGTGAGCAGATGAGGGACTGAGAAGGCTGGAGAAGCAGATGGGTGGGCAGTCTGGGAAGGACTTCAGATACCATCACAAGCCTTATCACTGGCTATTAATAGGGCATAGGTAGGAAAATGACAAAAAGAAATGTAGGATCTGCTCTGCCCCTGAGGCGTGGAGTCAATCTGATATGGGGATAGGGAAACTGCTCTGGCTTGGCCAGGTGAGTGCCCAGCCCTGGCATTACAGCTGCTTCTTACAGTGGGGACACTACCAATTATGGCAGATACACCTAGGTTGTCTCAAGGTAGCCCTTGATAGGGCTCAAGACCACTCAGAACACTAAATGGTCCTATAGGCCCACTGGGCCATGCCAGTCAACCCCTACCTACTAGGCTGGGCAAGCCCTGATAACATTGCTTGAGAATCCATATTTTCCCTCCACTGAATTGCTCCTGCCATTAAGCTTTTCTTACTGGCTTTGGCTGGTATTTATAGGTATTTCTGGATCAGCTTTGGTTAGAGACGGAAAGGGAGAGAGAGAGAGATGGGGCATTGTGTGACTGCATCAGCCTAGAGCAGCTGAGAGAACATACGCTTTCTGTCATTGTTAAGTGAAGATGAAATGGTGGAGAGGATGGGCTCTGCTGGCAGCCACTGGGTGAGCAGCTTGTAGATTTCAATAATCAGTTTAGAGCTGAGTTTAACACACAGACCAAGAGACCTGGCTCTTGGAGATGAGCTTAGCCATTGTTGCTGGAAATGGTTCAAGGTTGGGAGGGCAATTTACAGCCTGAAGGTGTCACCCCTGAGACAGGAATGCCCTACCTGACTGTGGCAGGCTCAGAGACAGCCTGTAGGAGGAGGTTGTTTCTACAGTGAACTTCAGCAGACATGCCCAGGGAGAGGCAGACGGTGTTTCTAGGTTAGGGATCCCACAGAACTGTCTCCAGAAGACACCACAACACTTCAATGCTAGTAGAACAAAGCTCAGAATCCTGAGCCCAGCAGCCTCAGACTCCCCCAACCCAGAGTCTCCTGGGCCCCTGGAGGACCCAACTGGCTGGCCCCCACCCTCCCCTGAGCTCCATGGACCTGCTCTTCTTACCCCACGCCATCTCCACAAGCACCTCTCTGCCCAAAAGTGAGACCCCCTTTGTACCCATCCAGAAATTCCTGCTCACCACCTGCACACAGAGTGACTAACTCCCCATGATACAAATCATGCTGTTGAAACTTTAATCTGAAATTTTTTGGGGGAAATCACTTGCGCTTCCCTCTGAATTGGTTAACAGAGGTGTCAGTCTGGAGCCACTAGGGGCTGCCATGAGTGGTAAGAATCAAATCATCACTGTGGAAAGCAAATCCAGGAGCCAGAGAGCCGGAGATACCTGGTGATGCTGTTTAGCAGCCAGACCCAGTGATGGCTGAACTACCTCTGGAATTTCCAGTTACTGAGCTGAGTTCCATTTGTTGCATTAGCCAGGTTCTTTTGGACTTCTATACCATGCAACTATGAACGTGAAATTGAATACTTTGTCCTCTAGGCTGTTCTGAGTGCCATCCATCATTCTGTTTCTTGCTGCTAGGAGTGTGGTGTCATCTAGGATTGCTCCTTGGTTGGAGTCTCCCTTTGCTTCCCTTTCATAAGTCTCTGAGTCTATGGGATTCGTAGCATAGATGTGCAGATCCACTGACCAGCTTGGGCCCTGGAAGGAAACTGATTCAGAGGGCACAGTTCAGCTTTGCTCCTGGTGCTTAATAATTTGGTGTCAGCCTCCCCCAGGATTTCAACAGGAACATTTGGTTTTTTGTATGGGATATGTATTTTTGTCATTAATGCTGTTGTTTTTTTCTCCTTGGGTCTTCCTTTGGCTGCTTTCCCTCTTCTGCCCCTTGAGAACTCCAGGTCCCATCATTGCCCCAGGGACTGTGAATGTTCCTGCACATTTAACGAATCCTGCAGCGGGTGTATTTTTAGTTGGCTTGTTTGCATCTGTTCTGTTGCTGTTTCTTGCCTGATTGACACCCGCTGGGTGAGAGGCACAGAAGCAGAACGTTGCAGTGGGAGATATTTGGCTACAGTGGCTGCCTCTGCAGCCCCTCCTCATTGTTCCTAGGCTGTGAGTGCATCTTGATTCTGTTGCTCAAATAAGCTGCGAGGGGGTAGGCAGGGTTTGTTTACCATCTCTCCACAGCAAGAGGTGAAGGAAGTAAGAAGGATTCCTGTGCCTGTTAACTGCCTCCTTGGGTGGTGGCTGGAAACCCTACCACAGACAGCTGCTTCCAGGCCATGACCATGGCCAGTGAGGAGAGGCTTCTCACAGCAGAGACAGCATTTGAAGGCCACCCACACTGTGCACTGGGGTGTCCCATGGGCCTTTGGAGTGCTTCTAAGGGTCTCAGCAAGAAACAGAAGGAGGGACACTGTTTAGCAGCAGCACTGCTTGGGGCACCCACATTCCCATCAGAGGGTGTGGGATTGAATTTCACCTCTGCTTCTGATTCAGCATCCCGTTATTGCACCTAGGAGGCAGCAGATGATAGTCCAAGTACTTGGGTTCCTGCCATCTATGTAGGAGAGACCTAGAAAGAGTGGCTCCTGACTTTGGCCTAGTCCAGTACCAACTGCTGTGAACATATAGAGGGGGGAACCACAGATGTGAACTCTCCCCTGGTGCCCTCCCTTGACCTCCATCTCTGGCACTGTTTCAAATACATATGTATATGTGTATGTATATATATATTAGAAGAAGGCAGGGATAGAGGACAGTTCAATCAGAGGACAAGTCACAAGAATGTAAGATGATGTGAGAGGGGGAGCAGCTCAGGGTTGATGAGACACATAGAAGATGGTTACTTCCCTGGGCCCTGCCTGGTACATGAAGCAATTAAGGCAGCACAGAAGAGGCTGCCAAGGCAGTGGTGGTGGTCAGTAGAGGAATAGAGTTTTTGCCAAGCTGTTGCTGGGCTGGAAGAGAGCTGGGGGTGAAGACTCTGACCTTTCTCTTCTCCCACTCTTGCATCTGTTGGAACCAGGGAGTCTTACAGGACAGTCATGGATGCTTGTTGCAAGGGGCACCACTCAGGGTGCAGGGATGTGGAAACTGACTATGTCCAGGTGCCCAGTATCATCTTGTTTCAGACAGGACTTGCTCAGGTGTGAGAAAAAGAGATCCACTCATGGTTTTGTCAAGAAGAGAATGTGATGGCACTGGAATCCAGCAGGTGAGAATGCATGGAGTGTGGTGTTTATCAAAATCTTTTACAAAACTCCCCAGGGAGATTTATGTAGGTGCCATAGGGGTGGGGATGAACAGGCAGAACTGACAATTTACAAGCTCTTGAGTCTGATCTTCAGCCTCAAGTACGAGAGGTGGTACTCTCTGTTTACTGCAAAAGTTGTCAGAGCTTGACAGTAAGCTTACTGAGGCTTACTGACTCTTCAAAGCATAAAGCAATGTGTACCATTTTAACAAGTTGGTGATAAGGAGCCACATGAAGGGAAAGCCCCCTCCTTCCCCAGTCCCTGTTCTCCAACTCAGGAAAGCCAACATCAGAAGTTTGGTAACCATCCTGCCTTCTTTTTTTGCTCTGTGCTCACTCAAACATATTTCAATGTTAATAAGATATTTAGAAGGTGATTTTTTTTTCAGAAATGAAACCATATAATGTGTATAACCCTACAATCAATTTTTTTTATTTAAGTGAAATGGATGTCGTTCTAGGTCAATCAATATATACCGTTTTAACTCATTCTTTTAAATTACTTCCCAATATTTCATAGTACCCATATCTAAAAATTTTTGCTGGAAAATCACACATCCCTCAAAGAGTTCTTGGTGAATTAAAGTCATAGATATGACTCATGTTGGGTCTCCAACTCTTGGCTGTCCAGGGCTGCAAGTCTTGGGTATGGGATGGAACTCATAGTTTAATAAGAAAGCTCACAAATGGCACATCAATGGCCCTTGGGTACTTTAGGGAAACTTATGTGGGCCAAGAAGTCCCAAAGTTCTTGTGGTAGAAGAATGATTTGAGGTAAAACTTGAAGAAAGGGAGAGGCACTGTTGCCATTTTAGGGAGGTGCAACAACACTGATTAGTGACTGCTAAAGTATTACGAGTGTTCTGCTTGATGTTCACCAAGGTTAAACAGCAATCATCTGTAAGCAGCTCCATTGCAAGCAAAGAAGAGGGCTGATGTTATTCAAAGTTGTTGAAATCAGTTGATTTGCCCCAAGTAGCTTAATTATCCCTCTTGCCCCTAATTCTTTCACACTCTTGATTTGTGTATGAAACTCTGGTTTCACAGAAAGCTCATATGTCAAGTTTTATCTGTCGAAATGACCCCATGTTTGCAATCAGGCACGTCTCTGCCAATGAGTGTTGGCAGATGCCCACCAGTCGGTGAATACCCCCAGGGCTGCATCAGCTCACAGGGCATCTCAGCACAGGCTGCAGGGTTGAGTAGCTCTGCAGAGCAGGTGCCTCTCTTGCTGGCGCCACAGCGGTGGAGCGGCCCTTGTTCTGTCTGTCCTTATGCAATCCCCTTGTATTGAATCCCGCCTCCTCTTGCTCCCTCCCTGGTCTCTCTGAGCTTTCTTCCTGACTCCAACGGCCCTGCCATTCTCTCTGTGACTCTCCAATTGCACCCCTTTCACTTTCCTTGGGAGATTAACCACATTTTCTCCTGTTTCTGACCTCTTGCTGGGGACATGACTGTCTTGTCCAAGACAACAGCCCTCTGAGCCAGCCTTCTCTGCTTTCCCAAGGCCCATAACTTGAAGACACACCTCCTCCCACTCCAGCCCTCAGCTCCGAATTTCAGAACGCCACAATTGCTCACCTCCTTACTTCTCTGTTGAGGTAGCTCTAGATTCTTCCAAGGTTTGAAAACACAAGCCTCCTCCACCCAGTGACAAGTTATGCTTTATGTGCTTTTTTAATTCAGAAGATGTGAGGCATTGTTACAAATGGTGATCAACAGTAAATGGGACATGACTTGATACTGTCGCCTTTAAAGGGGAAATTTCCCAGCTATGAACAGTGTGGAGGAGGCAGAGTCTCAACTTAATGGGGTGGTTCTGGGAATTGCTTTTCTTCTCAAGGAGCTATTTGAGCTGCTGAAATATCTCCTCTCATTATGGGGAACCTATACAAAAGCTGGTAAGCTTCGATTGCAAGCGTATTAGTCTTCCTTTTAAACAACCACTCCCGCCCTGACTCAGCAACATGGAGTGATGAATCTCATATGCAGTTTGCAGTGGCCGGTGAGAGCTTTTGGAGTGGAGAGGTCTGTGGTTGATGAACTCTGGGAGCTCCTGGGTCCCCAGGCAGTGACATCAGCTCTAACCCCATTCCCCCCCATAGGTTCTATTTTTCACCAGGTCTTGCTTGGTCCAGGGAGCTGCTGGAAGGTCATGGGGCTTGTTTTCTGTAGGGATGGAAGCAGGTCTTCAGTGGCAGAGTGGGTCTTTGTGGTTCCCAAGTTAATAGTTCACAGAGAAGGCTCTGTGAAAGAATGGGGAACGGTGTGTGTGTGTTTAAGATTTATTATTTTCATTGGAAAAGCAGATTTACAGAGAGGGAGAGAGAGAAAAAAATCTTCTATCCACTGGTTCACTCCCCAGATGATCACAATGGCTGGAACTGAGCTGATCTGAAGCCAGGAGGCAGGAGCTTCTTCCAGGTCTCCCATATGGGTGTAGGGTCCAAAGCCCTTGAACCATCTCCTACTGCTTTCCCAGGCCACAGGCAGGAAACTGAGTGAGAAGTGGAGCAGCCGGGACACATACCACCAACCATGTGGGATCCTGGCACTTGGAGGTGGAAGATTAGCCATTTGAGGCAACATATCAGCTCCCAAAAGAATGGACAAACGTAGCGAATGGACGGGGGCGGGGGCGGTGGGGAGGTAATGTTGTTGCAAGGCCTGTGGACCTGGATGTCTGAGGAAACAAGTGCCTCAGCCTCCCTCAGGACTGAACCCATCGATTCTGAAGACTGTCAGCAGGTAGAGACCGGAAGTCTGGACTCTTCTGTCTGACTCTTTCTTTTCATCCTGATTTGCCCGCTCATCAGCTGCAAGTCCTTGGGCAAGTGGCTTCATCTTTCTGTTCCTTGGCTATGTCATATGTGAACAGAAGAAATATCCCTTTGCAGGACAGGATAGAGGATTCAGTGCAGTAACTCAAGCAGCTCTACTACTGATGGTCCCAATGTGCAGGGGATGCCTCTTTGACGTGGAACTTCTCCTTCTTGTATCTGATGGAAATTACTATCAGAGAGTGCTTCTGCCCGTTGATGCACTGTGTCTCTTCTGAGTCTACCTCTATAGTTCCACCTGTCCACATTCTCTTTTCTGGTGACTTCCATGGACTTCTGTTGACTACCGTTTTGGGGAGCCTCTTCTACACTTTGTGAAATCTATATTCACCTTTTGTTCACTGGACAGCCTCAGCTCTCCCAAATTTGTATCTAAAATACAAGCCAATATGAAGTTCAAGATAATGAAAAGGGGATGCACATTGCTTAGACATCATAGCATGGCACCTAACTGGCTCATGCTCGATTACTGAATGGTAAGAGCTAGCTCAGGCCTCAAATAATCAACATGGGATCCTCTAGCCTACAGGTCAAGTGTGTAACATTATTTGTTATTGTAAACAAAACACTATTGAAACAAGACCAAACCTAATGGTTTAAAATGGCTATGGATGCATTCTGTTACAACAACCTTTGGCAGTCAAAGCAGAGACCCCGCAGCCTGCAAGGTCTAAATGTCTATTACCTAGGTGTTTACCAAAGCTCCTGCTGGCTTTACTGAGCCTTACTTCAGATGGTCTTCTGGGTTGTGTTTGAATATCCTTCTCAGTACTGAGGAATTGATTCTGTGCAGTCCATCAGGGAAGCTCCCCAATTGGGTAATTAATTTATTAAAAAAACATCATACTGGGACATGGCATTTAAGTTGGTCATCAGTTTCAGGCAATTTAGACCTTTCCTGGGAAATGATGTTTCTTTTTAATCCAAAGAGTTATTTTTGGATAACACCCATCCAGAAGACCCTCATAGCTCAAGAAAGACTTTAAAAGCCGTTAGCCCCCTGTAGCAGCTGACCTCAACATTGACCTCAATCCCACAAACTGATAGCTGTATTTTAAATAGCCTGTTGGGGCTGACACAGTGGTGTGTCAGGCTAATCCTCTTCCTGCAGCACCAGCATCACATATGGGCTCCAGTTTGTGTCTTGACATGGTTTTTGTCTTCCCCACTTCCCTTCCAGCTCTCTGTTTATGGACTGGGAAAGCAGCAGAGGATGGTTCAACTCCTTGGGGCTCTGCACTCGTGTGTAAGAACCAGAGGAGGCTCCTGGCTTCAGATTGGCTCAGCTCTGGCCATTGTGAATGAACCAGTGGAGGAAATATGTCTCTCTAATTCTCTATAAATCTGCCTTTCAAGTAAAAATAAATAATTAAAAAATATGAGCACATTAAGTTTGTCAGGTGTTTAATTGCTTTCAAAGGACTCTAAAATGTACTTTCATTGGTTTCATCATCATTGCTAATAATTATAAAAAACATAGTTTTTTATAGGTTTGTTAGGGGCTTAATTGCTTTCAAAGGACTTTAAAACATGTTTTCATTTGATTCCATCATCATTTCTGAAAATAATAGAAAACACAGTTCTGTGTATGTTGCAACAGGAGCTTTAAGTAGTTCAGGACTTGTCTCCCATGCAACCCTGCCTGCTCTGTCTGTATTGACAGCCTTCCTTTCAGCCTCTCATTAAGCCTTCTCCTTCTGCCCTGTCTGCAGATCCTGCCGGGAAGCCTTGCTGGAATGCCAAGTCTTTAGACTTTATTCTGATAGTTATCTTGTCCAGACACACACCTGACTCTTTGGACACTTCATGTTTTGCCAATAGAGAGCCTCTTCTCTCCTCTTTCTGCACCAGCTTGCTCAAGAATTTGCCATCCATGCCTCCTACTCAAGTCTCTTTCAGTAATTCAACGCAGGACCATTTTCTCCCTAGCTAATATGTTTCTAGACACCAACTAAAGTCTCCAAATCACAGGGAAGTGTTCATTTTCTTTCAAAGTTAGATGGGCTTGAGATTATGCGTATTTGTTCATGAGAAGAAATAATGTGATATGTCTTTAGAACTCCAGCTCCTGGACTTCCATGGCAGAGGATATCTTAGGGTTTTTGAATTAACATAGATATGTCCCTTTTTATCTCTGCCTTACTCTGACCAAAATCCCCAGAGTCCTTGGGTTAGTCTCAGCATGACAGCTGCATGTCACAGTCTGCAGCTTGGAAGTGGTGAAATATGAAGCAAGCAAACACCTGATGATGCTCCTTCGTTTAGAGGTGGATGTGTCTTTGTGAAGTACCATAGTTATCTGATAGTTTGCTAACCATAATAGCTTGGGATAGGCATGGGAAAAAGACAAAAATAAAACTCCAATAATAAGAACCAGTAACTAATATGCCTTGAGTTCTAGATATGAGAGACCACAATTAGTAATCGTATATTCCAAACTCTTCACTTTAAAAATGAGAATGCTAACACTTGGGGAGGAGAAATGGCTTGTCTGAAGTCTCTCTGGGAGGCATTAGCACACAGATACTAAAACATGGGTCTTCCAATTCTATATGAGAGGCTCACCCTCTGCCAACAGTATCCCAAGGGTGCTGTGGGCAGTGTCTGCAAGGACCCTTTGGAAGGAGTGAGGAATATAGAACCATTTAAGTTTTGATTTTATTTCTTTGATTGATTTTGAAGGAAAGATATTACTTTCTTATAAAGGTTTGACAGTCAGTGTGGCAAAACATGCTGATTCTTGCTTTGGAGAGATTAAAGATCTTTACGGGAAAACTGAAAAGTCATTGTACAGTTGATTTTTATTTGACTAAGTATCTATTGTATTCCAGGTACTTGGCAGGCAGTGGCTCATGCAACCTTAATAACATTCCTATGAGTCACATTTTATTATTTTATTTTAAAAGAAGAGACTGAGTACTATGCACTTTACGAATGTTGTCCAAGTAAACACCGCAATTAAGTGGAGGCACTGGAATTCAAAGACTTTATTGTTTCTCTTTCAGCTTTCATGTCATTCAGATTTCCCACTTTAATAGCTAACCATTGAGTGAGATTCCAATCTTACTAAGCGATCAGTGCTGACATCTCACGCCTCTCATTTTGTTTCTTGGGTAAATGTTGTATCAGCTATTCCTTCTAGTAGCTCCCCACCCTCATCTCACTCTTCAGTATAGACTCTTCTGCGATGTAGAAAATAAAATGAACAGGACATATGGTCCCTGCCTTAGTGACAGTTTGATGTACAGCTCTTCTACTTTATGAGAGTGCAAAATGATATGTATTCCATCGAAATTGTACTCAAAATTCTGAATTTGGATCTTTCCCTCAGCTAGCAGGATGCAACATGTGCTTTTGGCGACAGTCCCAGCCTGCCTCATGATCCTAAGCATTAACCACTGATACTCTATGGTGTGGCATGTTGCTAAGCTATAGTGTTCAGTAGGGCAGGTGTATTGAACACATTTTTGACTTCCAGCTTACAATGGATTTATCGGAAATTATCTCTATCGAAGGTTGAGTGGCAACTGTGCACAGAAACAACAAATTCATGCAAAATGTAGAAGATACTAATAGAGGATGTCAGCGAGGCAATGTTTTGAGATGAGAACCTATTGTTTTCCTTTCTTTGTTACTGATTCATTTCCTGCAACAGTTTTTTGTTGTTTTTGTTTTTGTTTTGTTTTGGTAGGACAGGAAGAGGAAATGGATGCTTAAGCAGATGAAGACCTACAGCCAGCTGGCTGTTGTCTGAGGTTGGGAGGTTGGCTGTGTTGGCTGAGAATCTCAAGATCTGGTCCCTTTCTATATCTATTACCCCTTCTCTCTAGTGACAGTTGTGACTACCACAGAGGCTTTCCCTGAGGACTGTCCTGCTTTACTCAGGGGTTTCTGGTGACATTACTGACACTGGGGGTAGGAGTTCCTCTGCTGGGTACATTTCTGGGTGGCACGCAAGGCTCTGCCTTTGGGAAGAAGATGCACCCAAGATGGCAGTCCCCTTTGCCAGAGGGAGGGACACAGGTTGCGCTAAGGCAGGAATCCTGTTGTATCAGCAGCCAGGCAGCCTGGGAACATGCACATAACAGGGACTTCATTGCTCAGGATAAAGTCTAGAAGAGAGCAGCCCTCCCTTGGGGAGCCACTCAGGCAATAAAAAGTAACTGGACTCTAATCCTGATGCAGCTACAGGCTCCCTCCCTGATGTAGGACAGGAGTTGGCCTGTGTCTAACCCCCAGTGTGTCCTGTGCACAAAGAGGAAGTTAGGCCAAGTCATCCATTCCTGCTCATCATTTTCATAGCTGAGTAAAACCCCTACCACTTGGAGCCAGAGCTGTTGCCTTCTGCTGTGGATTTGCTGTGTCCACGTAGAGTATGTGTGATGTGTGTTACAGGACACAAAAGTGATGCCAGAGCTTCCAGAAGCCAAATATGGAGGAGGAAGTAGACAATACAGCTCCATCTTATTTTTTTCCCTGGACTTGGGAAGGAAATGTGAAACATTGCCAGGAGGCCTGTGCTACTGCACCGTTCCTACATACCCTCTCTGCCCTCCCAGCTGTCCTCCGACATTAGGTACCGTCCTGCACATCCTTCCTAGAGTAAGCATGCTGCTCTACAGCCTTCTTGTTAGCTCCAGGTATGTCTGTTGCTGGAGGGAGGATGTTTTCCTCACAGAGGTGAGAAAATGGTGGAGATCTCTGCAGGCTTGTTCTCTAAAGGGTGCCCAAAGAAGATCATCTCAGGGGTGCCACATCCTCATGGGGATTGGATCCTGACATTAACAGCTGTAGGAAGACTGCTTGTTGGTGGTGATCATGGCACTCCACATGTCCCTACATACTCTATTTAACATTGAGAAACATTAGTTGAGAGGCATGTAAATGGATGTATGGATAGATAGAACAATATTGATCCTACCTTCTGGGACCAAAACTGAGGACCTGGAACTCAGGCCCATCTCCCACATGGATGGCAGGGATACAAGTGCTTGAACCTTCACCTGTTGGTTCCCATTGTACATATTACCTTGGAGCTGAAATGAGAGGTGGAACCTAGATCTGAACTCAGGAACTCCAATATGAGATTGTAGTATCTTTTTTAAAAAGATTTATTTATTTTTATTACAAAGTCAGATATACAGAGAGGAGAGACAGAGAGGAAGATCTTCCGTCTGATAATTCACTCCCCAAGTGAGTGCAACAACCAGTGCTGCGCTGATCCGAAGGCGGGAACCTGAAACCTGGAACCTCTTCCGGGTCTCCCAAAGGGGTGCAGGGTCCCAAAGCTTTGGGCCGTCCTAGATTGCTTTCCCAGGCCACAAGCAGGGAGCTGGATGGGAAGCGAAACTGCCAGGATTAGAACCGGCGCCCATATGGGATCCTGGCATGTTCAAGGAGGGGGCTTCAGCCGCTAGGCCACGGTACTGGGCCCGAGATTGTAGTATCTTAAGCAGTGTCTTAATTGTCACCCACACTCCTTATATTACCTGAACACTCCATCCTCCCAAACACAAAACAAAACATGGATCCAAATTCAAGAACAAACATGGTGAACTAACCAAATAATCTATCTCCCAGTAGTAACTTTTTTTTCTGGGACTGCATTAGGAAGAGGATTGCCCATGGAGACCAGCATTCAGATTTCTGTCACCACTCAACATACCTTCCTGCCTGAGCAGGCAGTTCTGGGGCTAATGCTTAATGCTTTCTTGTGGGGACACTGCTATCTGTGTGTTCCTTTTTAAGAGGCACGTTCTGTACCTGTAAGAGAAGGTAGGTGTCTCCATGCCAACTACATCTCCACATACTTTCCCTACAGTAAAGAGAGAGAATTGCAATGATTATAAAGACACCCATGTTAGAGGGCATTGCATTCCTGGAAGGCTGAGATGCTACTCCACACCAGGTTATGTGGTATCCACAGAGAGGTCTGAACGACCAGTGAATGCTATTAATAGAATGTGCAGGGAAGAGGTGTAGTGGGTTAGGCTCTGGAACCTAAGGTGGATGGATTCTGTTGACATTGACTGAATGTGTAGTGTGTCCGGGAACTAAGCCCCCCACACTTGTTATGAGCTTATTTAATCCTGGAGTACCCTGTGAGACAGATGTTACCACTATTCTTACTGCTTCACAGATGAGAATCTTGAGACATGGAGAAGTGAAAAAACTTACTCAACGTCACACACCCTTTCTCAAGTATTATCCTGGCCTTCCCTCGCTCTGAAGAGGGTTAGCTGTGAATATTTGGAACCACAAAGTCTGGAGTGTGAAGGATGCCAGCTGATAAGCATCCCAGACACACTTGAATGGATTTGAGATTTTAAATTTTTTTACGTCTTTTTTAAAAGAGTCGTAGTCAGAACTGAGGGCACCGCTCTGTGTTCCATGGGTCAAAGTCAGGGTGAAGACAATGGGAGGGGCAAAGTAGAGTTGGGCTCTGTGTTCTAATGGACTTAACTCCAGTCCTTCCTTATTTATTCAGTCACTCCTACATTTATTCACAATCGCTGTGAGTGATTCTTCAGAGCCTTGTGCTGTGTGGACAGGTACAACAGACAGGGCAGGGAGAAGACATTGTGCATGACTTCGAGCAGCTCCCAGGTGTGTTAGAGACAGAAGGCGCCCATCAGCAATAGCTCATCTGTATCCGGAGCTATGGTAGGGGCCAACCAGACAGAAAGAAGGCTCTGGCAGGTGGCAGGTGCCTTTCTGGGTGTTCACTTCTACAGACCATGCCCAAAGGTGTCCTGCTCTCTGATGCTTTTCCATCATTTTCCACACATGCACAACCATGCCCCCTCTTCTGAACTTATACAGCATTTGCATCTCTTGTTTTTGGATGTTGTCCCTTGTAGTCCTCATCTGGACTGTGGTAGAACACTCCATTTCTATCTTCTGTCTACTTTGTAGCAATACTTTTCAAAATTCATTCTAAAAAAAGAATTACCCAGGGAACTTGTTAAGATTTCGATTTGGATTCAGAAAGTCTCGTGTAGAGCCAGAAATTCTGCACCTCTAATGGTCGTCTAGCAGATGCTGATACTGACGGTCCGTGAAGCTCCCGTTGGGCTGCAGGGTCCTACAGTTCTAGACACAGACCAAATCTTTTCAGCTAATTTGTTGATTTATTAAACTACCTGCTGGGCACTTTGCTTCCTTTCTCTGTATGTCTTCCTTTCTAGCTATAAGCTAGATCAGGCCAGCCTTTGAGGCTTGGTAAATGCCAGGCTCCTGTACTGCTACTGCTCTCTCCTGCTCCGATGGTTGACTTGGCCAGTGAACAAGGCATTCTGTCCCGCTGAGCCTGCATGTTTTCTGCCAAGCATGTCAATCGAGAGCTGCAGGAAGGAGCTTTTGATCTAACAAGATTTGGCTGAAACAGTGAATTCCATTTGCTACCATGCTTAAGACATGTCTTCTAATGGAATGATTTGGGGTATGTGAGGAAGCTACCCTGGGTGATGGGTAGAGACATCCCCAAACTTGGGGCACATCCGGAATGGTGAAGGTATTGCAGGCATCAGAGCCCTCAAGACGTAGGAGCACCACAGAGTGGGTCTGGAAAGAGCAAAGGAAGACAGAGAACAGGTGTTGAATAGGAATGATTCAAACCTCTCAAACCTGGCTGCATCTTCGAATTCCTGGTAAGTTTTAACAAACAGTGACACCTGAAGCTAAAACCTAGCTACTATATCACATTAGTCTAGGGAATGTCCTGGCACCAACATTTAAGTCTCCCAGGTGTGTCTAATGTGCAATCCTAGGTTAAGAAGCAGTTGCTGCAGCCCATCTGGATACACTTAACAACTGACAAGAAAGTGAGGAGTTGGTTAAACTTTATTTCAGAGCTCAGAGAGAAGCAGACCCTTTGCTTCATTCCCTAAACTGGCCACCCAGGGATGAGCTGAACGAAAGTTTCTGAAGTGACTCCCACTGAAGGAACTTTCTGGTTGGAACTGCTCTTGTCTCTAGAGGTCAAGGCAAAGGTGAGTGATCTGAAATTTTTTTTTTTTTCTGAAAATGAGTTTATCTTGGAGAAAACAAGGTAGTTCCTTCTCAGGCAGTTGTTTATCAAAGGGAAGCTTTTGTTGTTTTTGGCTCTGTTCACCTCTGCTGGCTTTTCGCGCTATCTGGATTTGCAGGGGTGTGGAGTGGGGTTCCTCTTTGCTTCTGGAAAGTTCTGAGGTGGGAGGCAGTCTGATCCACATTGGTCCTTCCTTAGTGCCTCAACGGTCAATGTTGCCCTTCTCACCCCACTTTCTTCCCTGATGTGCAAGTCCCAAGTCCCATTCTACGGAGCTCAGCTTGTTCAAATGAGGTTACTGGATCTAACGGATCTCCATAAGGTGTGAGGACTGGTTCCACCACCTGTTCCAAGGGCATCTTGGATGTGAATGCTGATGCTTGCCGTGTCGTCTAGCTCTAGTTTGTAGGCGTCCAGGAGATAGAGGAAGAGTGTGGCGGTGTTCTTCCAGTCCCTGCCGGGGCAGCTTGCTGAGGCTTCTTGGAGAGGCCAGGGGAAAAGAGATGGTGTTCCCCCACTTTTTGGAGCATGTGTTGTCCAAGAAATAGCTTGTGGAGAGTCTTCGGTGCCTCTTCCCTTGAAAAGAAATGAACAAAAAAGACAAAGGGGGGCTGTTTCCGCACAGTTCTAATTATAGTGTCCATTTGTAACCAAGACTTTGGCCTTCCAAGAAGGCTTGATTACGACATTCATAATTCATTGGCAGCCAGTCTATTACTGATTCAATGATTTCTCCAGCCAGGGAGAGAATCTTGATCCTTTAAAAACTGATTTTTCACATTAGAATAGCAAAAGCAATTAGTTTTATTTTTAGCTCAGCTAAGCAAGAGCTCTAATGAAGCTGAAAGGAGCCTTTTCCTACTCCTTTCTTCCTCCGAGTCTTCCCCCTGTGGTGCTTTTAGGAGAATTCAACCTGGATCTTTGCCTCCTGCAGTCCCTTGGTCTTTGTGGGCTGCCTGTGGCTCCTGGAGAATCCCAGAATGAGGAGCTGTGGAGACTGTGGGTGGCCTTCAGAACTTTGGACTCAGTCCTGTAGTTCCTGAGGCCTAGACTCCCACTTCAGGTCTTACCATGAAGCAGGGGCGGATGTACGTGCAGAAGTGAACTTGGCTACCTTGGTCCCTATATCCTACACCATGGCTGGATTTTGCAGGGATGAAAAGCTGAGATAATTATGACTGAGCACTAGGTGCTGGCTCTCACTGCCTGGGCTCAACGTTTCCATTCTTGACCTTGTATGGTCCTCCCTCTGGCCAGAGTGGTTTACTTCTGGGCCCCGTGCAGGACCACACATATTCTCACTCAGTTCTTTGGCACCCCTTGGTCATCCCAATCACCTAGAGTCCTCTTTACTTTTAGATTCGTAAAACCCTGTTTTGTCTAAGACTGTAAATTCCTAGATGGTGTTGGACATGGTCAGGGTTAGGAGCCCATCAGATACCTGCTGGGTGTCAAGTGCAGATGGTATGGGAACCAGTGACCCTGAGAGCAAAGGCTCAATCTAGCACATGAAGCCCAGTAGATGTTGGTCTGGCGTTTGCCTAGGTATGCTCGGCAGCAGCAGGGCATTTCTAAAATCCATCAGGCTGGAAATCCAGACTTTCAAAGGTCAGGGATTTTACTCTTTGAAGGCTGGAATGAGTTCAGATTCTTCAAAACCCTGTATGAGCCCCAAACCCTACTTCTGGGGAAGGAGGGAGCTGGCATCTCTTCCTTGTGGGCTTTGATCCCAGGCCCAGATGGGCCAGCAGCTTCCCAGCCACACAATGACCTTCGCACAGGGCAGCATTCATTGTGGTCTCTGGCCCAGGAATTCTTTCTGCCAAGACAACATTGGTCAGTGAGTGTCACTCAGTCCCCAGTACTCTGCTCAGCACATACCAAAGACTTAATAAATGACACAAAGACATGGCAAGCACAAGAGAGACCAAAATGGAGGTCATACAGACCTTGCAGCTAAAGTATCTAAGCACTTTCTTCTTGATTTGAGGATTTTTTCCCTCATATGAATCTGATTTTGCCTGGCATGGCATCATTTCTCTGTAGTGACACTGTGGTATCCTGATCTGGTATTGAATAATATACTGTCTTTCAAGGTGATATTGCCTGGAAAACGTGGTGTAGGGCTGTGGGAGAGAGAGGTGGAGCAACCGCAGAAAGCAGGTGAGAAAGATGGTAGCTAACACAGCCCTTTGGAATCCTTCTCATCTTTCCCATGACTCCAAGCCCTAAGGAATCCGCTGGAAAAGTGCAGCATTGCTGTGTGCCTCCCCTTCTCTGGGACCAGGAAAGATTGCCTGCCACTCTCAGGGAGAGGATAGAAAAATGGGGCCCCCAGCGGAGGCTGCCTCGGGATGTTGGATGAGCCTCTGACAGATGATATGAATCCAGGTCCCAGATCGCCGTGAGGGATGGTGAGGCTGACAAGCCTACATCAAACATGCCTCGGTTCATCACTCACCCCTCTGAACTCGAGCAGCACATGCTAACGAGGGTTCAGCTCATATACCATCCCTACCTGAAACTGGCGTTCGGTGTCTCTGCAGTCGGAGCCAGGGCAGCCCCTGGGAGAGGCCCTGCAGCATCGGCACTTAGTTCCTCTCCCTTGCCCCACTTCCCAGTTCCCATTCCAGGCAGCCTCTCTTGTCTTCCTCTTTTTCATTTCCTGGTCCTCTATCCTCCCCCGAGGCTCTTTTCTCAAATAACTGACTGAATGCTCTGAAGAACTGCATGATTCATTCCTCTTGGCAACTTTTATTTTTACAAGGGAACTTCAGGCCTACGACATGCTTCACCTAGGAGACAAATGGTTGACTGTGACATTCCAGGCACCTGCTAGGAGGTTGCGTGAAAGTGGCCTTGAGAATTCTTTTTGGAAATGGAGGCTCTTTTTTTTAAAAATAGCAGTGTATGAGTGCTGCTGGCTGTGATGCTGATGTTGATGATGACAAAAGTGATGATATGATGATGGTGTTGATGATACAAACTGCTGAACAGTACGAGTTTTACATCCACAAGCTCATTTGTGCCTCAAACCAGCAATATGGTTGAGCACTGTAATTATAATTCATAAATTAGACCACAGAGAGGTTAAAAAACTCATCTAGGTAGCCAAATAGTAAGCATTGCTGGGAGCTAGTCTACAAATCCTGCCTTGTAATAATAATAAAAATAGAGCCTTAGATTGCTCATAAATGCCTCTTCTGTGGTTCTCTTAAATCCCACCCAATCCTCTGATGATAGGATTTAAGAGCAATAATGGAAGACCCAGCTTTAATCGTGAGTTTAATCTTAACACCACTTAGAAGCTGTGGGGTTGAGGGTAAATTCATTGATTCTTGGGTACTCCTTCCCGTTTCATTGAATGGAGTTGCTTCATGGCTACCTGTGAGGGTGAAACGAGCAAATGTGTGCAGGCAGGACCCTTGGCACAGTTCCTTGCACTTGGCAGACATAAAGAGATTATCACTGCTTCCTATTACAGAGCACAGCCCTCAGCACCCTTTCAATGTTCTATGGCCATGTTTATCTTCCCCATCATGCTGTGTGTATCCAGGAGCAGATTCATGATTTATTCATTTTTGAGGTGTATCTGGGAGCAAATTCCATGATTTATTCATTTTTGAGAATCCTTCACTTACAACTTTAAATATAGACAATTAAATTAGATGGCCAGAATTGGAGTAACAGTAACCACTGATGCTTATGGAATGTGTGTTGAGTACTACACATTAAGCCCTTCCAAACACTTGGTTAGCTAGGAACTCCTATGTTTGCTTTGCAGTAGAGAGAGTGGCAGCACTGAGAGGTTAAATAACTTTCCTGAGATCCTATTGTCAAGTGATAGAATTGGGAGTGACCCTAGGTGGGCTTAATCTCTCTATCCCGGAACACATCAAACCTTATATATTCTCTTCAACAACAGCTCCCATCGCCTTTTCAATGTTTCAAGCCCAGAGGATCCTGAGGCTGCCAGAGGGCAAGCCACTTGCTCTCCTCCACACTTCTCATTTAGTCGTGGGGCTGGGCTGGAGCAGGGCCCTGTGGACTGACTGCCAGTCCCGGTGCTCCTCACAGGAGGCATGCCCTGTCAGATGGCATGGTGATTAATTGGGAGAGAAACAGTGGGAGGTTGACATTTTCCCAGTGTCATCTGTGTTTCCTGCCCACACACCAGGCCCTGAATGTCACAGCCCCCCACGCTGCTAGGCTGGCGGGAAGGAGGGAAGCCTACTCACTATTATTAAGCAATTAAAAATAAGGGCTGAGCAGATGTGGGGCAGCCTTACTTCCTGGACATGTTGGGCAACAAGGTAGCTAGCTGCATCCTTCTCATGATGGGAGCCATTCAATAGGAAATAGTTCCTCTTAGCATCAAGCAAAGTGTGAAAGTCCTGCAGGTCCATACCCTCTCCTGCTTAGCAGCCCAAGCCATTGGAGGCAAACAGGTGAGTGTGTCAGGGCCCCTGAAACCCCACAGTGCTATCCACAAAAGTCAGAGGAGGTCTGGCAGTCTTCCCTAAAGTCTGTTGTTCTGTTCCCCAAACTGATGTACCCCACATTCTGCACCAGAACTTCCAAAGCCAAGTTCATGGACAGGTCAGAATCAAATCATTCCTCTTTTTCATTTCTACCTTCATGGATGAATCCAGGGCTTAAGCTACTACAAGAAGTAACAGGGACTGAGTTTCCTTGGCAAAAAAAAAAAGGCCCCCTTGGTGTTAGACCTAAGGCTTTGGCTGGAATGTGGCATCAGATTTTTAAGAACAGGACCAGTGTTGAACTCCATGATTCCTTTCTTTTCCCCACCAAACACCTTCATACCTGGCTACAACACAGTGTCCTGCTCCAACCTTTAAAATGGCCAGCACATCAGCTGTAACCACTGGGTGCTCTCTGCTCTGACACCAAAACTAGATGTCCTGCTGAGTCACAGGAAGAGTGAGTGCTGCTTGAAGGGGGTCCAGTTTTCCCGTACAAGGTCAGATTTGAGCCGCCACCCCAATGTGGTTCTGCAGCACCTGACACACAGGAGCTCTCCTTAGTCCCAGCTGCTCCACTTCTGATCCAACTCCCTGCTAATTGAGCCTGGAGAGGCAGCAGAAAATGGCCAAGTCTTTGGACCTCTGGCACCCATGAGGGATACCAGGAGCAAATTCCTGCCTCCTGGCTTCAGTTAGGCCAGGAAGTGATGGCCATCAATCAATAGAGAGAAAATACCTCTCTCCCCAGCATTCCCATTCTTTTCCTCTCTTTTTTTCCTCTCTCTCCTCCCTGTCTCTGTTGCTGTCTGCCTTTTGAATACATACACTTTTCAAAACAGAGATGATCAATGCCACTCTTTCATACTTTATTTTGAATTAATTTTAAACATACACAGAAAGTTGGTAAATAGTGTAGTCTTTCGCTGTCCCCTTATTGCATAGTCACAATGCAATGATCAACACCAAGAGAGTGATATTGGGACAGCATTTTAAAACCGAACTACAGACTCTGATAGTTTCTCCACTCAGGTCTTGGTCCTGGCATGCTCTCTGGGATCCCACAGGGTGTTTTATTATTCGCCCATTTACCTTCTGCCATCTCTAACAGCACCTTCGTTTCTCTTTGAATTCTGTGGCTTTGACGTTTATAAAGAATGCTTCACAGAGAACACAATTTCACTTCTGTCTGCCTCTCTTAGAAATGCACCACCTTGGCCCGATCCTAAGACATCAGACACACCCACGCGAGGGACCTTTAGCAGAGCAGCTGAAGACTCCAGACTTTGTGAATAATGCTTGAGCCTCTACCTGTGAATAATGCTTGAGTAGAAAGCTAGGAGACTGCTTCAGAGATTGAAGGTGCACCCTTGTGAGAGAGAAAGGATGCTTCTCTCTGGCCCTGGAAGTTTGTCCCTGGTAAGCAGCTGGAGATGCAGACTCCAGTCCCACCTGCTTCATGTCACTTAGCACCTCCTGACGACCTCTCCCAAAGCAGCCTAGGGACATGGTGAGACTGCAGGGAGGGGCTTAGTGATTCTCAAGGGTGACTGTCATTTTCCTGGGCAGCAGGAAGGAGAGGAGAAAGGAAATGGTCCTGGGTCTCTACCTCTGACTTTTTGTTGGTGGGGGGGGTGATCTTTTCAAGAGGCCCACACAGAGGAAATCTTGTAGAATTTCATCAAGTATTTCTAACCATGTTTTAGGTGCTGGACAAGATTCTAGAGCTGGGCATCTGTTACAGAAGAGAACGCGTTGAACTCTCTGCTCCTGGGAGATCTGTGCCAGTGAGGACAGGAAAGGGTAAGCAAAAGAAATGTAAATATTTGAAGGTGATGAGATTCCATTTCTGAGTGCTGAAATTCGCAGTGTTGTCAGAGGACACTGAAGCAGGGAGGCAGGTGCTCTCTGCTGGTGAGTGGGGCTGGCTACAAAAACAGAAGAGTGCATACTACAGGTGCGAGGAGTGTGGCCTCATGCCTTACCACTGAAGCTTTCTCATCTTGAGTTTCCAATCAAACTCCTATCTTTGTCATTGGACAATGTAGATAGCAGTTGAAATGTGATTCCTTTGACCTGGGGCAATGACTTCTAATCATTCCATCTTGGTCCCAGCATCTCAGGGGAAGAGACAGCGGAATGAAAAGCACGGGAGAATGGTATACCCTCAGAAGGCTAACTCTGGGATAATAGGTGAGCGGTGGATGGTGTGCCTAATGTGGGGGGTGTTTGAATAAGTGTGAAGAGAACAGTGGAAAGATGCTTACCAGGCCTGGTGATGTTAGAGTGTCAAGATGGAGTGCTGGGTGGTGGATGCGCAGGTGGTAGGAATTCTTTGTAGACATGTCTGTGTCTGGTTTGTAACAACCAGCGAGCATTGCTTTTGTCGCTAAAAAAAGAAAATCCAAAGAAACAAAAAAGGAAGAATGAAAGGAAAGGAGGTCCTACAGGATGTGTACATTTCCAACGTCTATACGGGAGACTTCAAACAAAATCATAAGGAAGAGAAACTAAAGCATGTTACTTGGGTAGAATTTTTTCCCCTAAATCTCCTCATCCTCAAAATTTCTTTGAAATTTTGGGAGATTCCTTCAAGTAACAACTCCTTCGGGGAAAAGAGACACATAAAATCACAAAATCATTTGGTCTGGCCCTGCCAAGGCAACTGCAGGCAGGACTTGAAATCCATTTAAATCTCTTGTAGGCCCATTTTCAAATTGCTAGTTTTGTATGGCCCACAACTGTTGTTCTGAATAAACAAATGACCCTTGCCAGAAAAAAAAAAGGTTCCCATCTCTGCTAGATGTTTTTTGTTTGTCTGACCAAATACTATGTATTATGCCTTTTTATGTCAGCCTTTGTTAATGATGCTGTGGGTGAGGGCACATCAGAATGAATGAGACTTGACTTCTGTCTTCAGGTAGCTTTGTTTTTCAAGAAAATATTATTATCGTTTTGTCTGATTTTCATGGAAATGAAATTCACATAACATAAAATCAACCATCTTAAAGTCATTAAATCATTGGCACTTGGTACATTCACAATGTTTTGCAACTATTGCCTCTGTCTTGTTCTAAAACATTTTCATCCCCCTGAATAGAAAGCAGTTATTTCCTACTTCTTGCTCTCTCAGTCCCTGGCAGCTACCAAAATGCTTTCTGTTTCTATGGATTTGTCTATTTTGGACGTTTGGTATGAATGGGATCGTTAGTATGCAACTTTTGTGTCTGATTTCTTTCATTGAGCATGATGTTTCAGGGTTTGCCAGTGCTGTAGTCTGTGGAGTATTTCAGGCCTTCATCTGGCGCAGTGACAGTCTGTCCCATGCATATGCCATTATTTGCTTACCCACTCATTTGCTGAAGAACCCTCGGGGTTTCCACCTTTGTATATTATAAAACAATGCTGCTATGACCTTGTGTGTGTCTATATTTATTTTCAGTTACTCTGGATATATATGTAGAAGATGAATTTCTGGGACATATGGCAATTCTATAAACTTTTTATTGAACCATCAAACTGTTTTTCCATGATTACTGAAAACTTGGCATTCTCCATAGCAATGTTTGAGGGTACTAATGTCTCCTCATCCTCAAAAGCATTATTAGTTTTCTGCTTTGTTTTCATTTTTAAAATAGTCATATTAGTGAGAAAGAAGTAGCTTAGTTTTTTTTTGCTTTTCCCTAATGCCTAATAATGTTGATCATCTTTTTGTGTAGTTATTGGTCATTCATATATTTTCTTTAGATAAATGTCTATTCAAGTCTTTATTTTAAAAATTGGATTATCTTTTTGCTGTTAAACTGTAAGAATTCTTTTAAAATCCTGAATTCTAACCTCCTATTAGATATATGAAACAAATGTTTTATCTTTTCTATTGACTGTCATTATGTTTTCTTGATAAGATTCTTTAAGGCAAAAAAAAAAAAATTAAGTTTGATGTTCAACATACTACTTTGCTTAATTATGATTTGGTGTCATACCCAAGTATCTGTTGTTAAATTTAATGATATGAAGATTTATTCTTCAGTTTCCTTCTATTGGATTTTTTGTTTTAGTTCATATTTAGGTTGTTGATAAATTTTGAGATAAATTTTGCATCTGGTGTGAGGGAGGGGTACAACTCCACTTTCTGTGTATGAATTAGGTATCCCAGCATCCTTTGTTGAATATATTATTTGTTCTTCCTAGAACTAAAACCCTTCTTGGGTCATTTGGGTGCCCTCGTTGAAAATTGAGTAGCTATAGATAAATGGTTTTATTTTTGACTATTTTATTGGCCTATATTTCTGTCCTAGAAAGTACCATAGTGTTTGATAGTTGTAGTTTTATTAAGTTTGGGGAAACCGAATCTACCAATTTTGTTGATGTTTCCTTAAAAATATTGCGAGAAGTCTTTGAAGTTTCTTGAAAACTGTATATGTATGTGACATTTCCTTTTCAAAAAAAGCTACTAGAATTTTTATAAGGATTGTATTGAATCTGTGTGATTTTTTTTTTAAGGAACCACATTGAATCTATACATTGTTTTATGGAATACTACCATTTTATAATCCTAAATCATCCAATCCATCGATATAGGATGTTTTAAACATATACTTAGTTCTTCTTAACTTTCTTTTAGCAATTTTAAAAAATATTTATTAGTAAGTTAAAGTTACAGAGAGAGAATGGGGGGAGAGAGAGAGAGAGAGAGAATTTTTTATCCACAGAAGGCTGCAATGTCCAGGCTAATATCATATGCTAGGTGCCCCATCTAGGTATCCCACATGGGTGGCAGGGTTCCTGGTACTTGGGTCATTACCTACTGCTTTTCCCAGGCTGTTAATAGGGATCTGGATCAGAAGTAGAGCAGTCAGGACCCAAATTAGTGCCTGTATGGGATGCCAGCCTCACAGTGCTATGCTGCAATACCAGCTCTGTCAACAGTATTTTATAGTTTTCAATATCCAAGCCTTCCATCTCACTGAATAAAGTTATTCCTAAGAATTTTATTCCTTTCTCACTCCTGTTGCAAATAGAATTTTTTAAAATTGTTTATCACTTAGGTGTAACAACACAGCTGATTTTTGTGTGTTGACCTTAAACCTTGAAGTCTGTTCACGTTGGCTAATTAGCTCTTGTAGGTTTTGTTGTGGGTCCATGGGAGCTTCTACATGGAAAATCATACCATTAGCAAAGACAGCCAGGCTTGCTTCTTTTTAATTTGTATGTCTTTCACTTTTTTCTTCCTCGAATTCCCAGTACAATGTTGAATAGCAGTCATAAAAACAGTTTTGCACATTTCCTAATCTGGGTAAAGATAGCAACCTTCCATCATGACGTATGGCGATAGCCAGGGATCTTCCTGAGTAACTGGAACATCTGAGAAAGTTGCTTTCTACACCTCGTCATCTGTGTTGCTACCATGAAAGATTGTTGGATTTTGACTTCTTTGTTCTGCATCAACTGAGATGCATCTATTATTATTATTATTTATTCTGTTAATGTCTGTTACACGGATCCCTTTTATTCTTCAAATTTTGAATCACTTTTGCATTTGTAGAACAGAGCAAATCTTGTCATTACCTATGATGATTTTAATGTATTTGATTCAATTCCATACGTTCTGAGATTTTTTTTGTATCTATTTTTGTAAATGTTATTACAAAGTAGTTTTATTTTCTTGCGATGCCTTTTTTTTTTCTGGTTTTGGTGTCAGAGTAATTTTGACCTCATAGGATGAGTTAGGGAGTAGTTCTTATGTGTTTTGGAGAATTTGAGAATGGTTACTGTTAATTCTTTAAATGAATTGATAACTGTACTTATTTGAGTCTGTATTTTTATTCTTGGGATGTTTCACTTTATTATGTTAAAATACTATTGATTCAATCCAATTGGTGGATCCTTTTGGATTTTAGTTTTAGGTTTGGTTACTTGTATATGTCCAAGAATTTCTTATTTAATTATCTAACATATTAGCACATATTCATAGTATTTTCTTCTACCCATTTTTATTTCCAAAGGTCTATAATAAATGATACATCTACTCTCATTTATGATTTTAGTTATTTACTTCTTTTTTCCTATCAGTTTTGCTTACCTTTTTAAAAGCTAACTTTTGTTTTCTAATATTTTTTCATTATTTCATGTTCTCTAATTTGTTTATCTCCACTTTAATCTCTATTTTCTCTTCTTCTGCCTCTGGATTTAGTTTTCTTTTTCAGGTTGCATAAGGTATAAAGTTAGAGATATGTATTTTTAAAATGCAAACACTTGGGTCCAGTGTAGTGGCTCCCAAGCTACTCCTCCTCATGCAAGTACTGGCATTCCATATGGGTGCCACTTCATGTCCTGGCTGCCCCCTTTCCAATCCCAACCCTGCGTAAAGCCTGGAAAAGCATCAGAGGATGGACCACGTCCTTGGATCCCTGCACACCCAAAGAAAACTCCTGGCTCCTGGCTTCGGGTTAGCTCAGCTTTGGTTGAACTGCAGCCATGTGGGGAGTGACCCAGTGAAGCAAACACCTTCTCTGTCTGCCTCTCAAATAAAAATAAATATATCTTTTTGAAAATAAAATGTAAAAACTTGTAGCTTTAAATTTCCTTCTGGGTACTGCTTTGCATTCTCTAAGTATTGAGGTTGTGTTTTAGTTTTCATTTATCTTTTTTTAAACAATTTTTTAAAAATTTATATATGGTGAACAAATTTCATAAACACAGATTTAGCAGCATAGTGATAGCGCCCTTCCCACCCATGCTTCCACCTTTCCAGTTTATTTTATAATTACAGGTTTAATCCTGTACTAGGTCAGGACTTCAAGAAACACATAGAAAAACACCGCTGTGTCTCAAGAGTAGAAACAAAGGCTGTAAGCCACAGTCAGGTCTCAGAATGTCAACTTTGCTCGTATGCATTATTTTTATACTCTGTATATTAGTTACCGCAAATCAAGAAAAACATGACTTTTTTCTTTTGGGGACTGGCTTATTTCACCAAACATAATGGTTTCCGGTTGCTTCTATTTTCTCACAAAAGACCAAATTTTATTCTTCTTTGTGGCATGGTAGTATTCCATGGTGTGTGTATCTATATCACGTTTTCCTTAGCTAGACATCAATTGAAGGATATCTGAGTTGATTCCATATCTTGGCTCTTGTGAATTGATCTGCAATAAGCATAGGGACACAGATTACTCTTTCATATGCTGATTTCCTTTTCTGGTAAGTTTCCAGAAGTAAAATGGTTGGCCTTATGGTGAATATGTTTCAGATTTCTGAAGTCTCTACAATCTCTGTTCTATTTAAGTGGTTTCTAATATCCCATGTTAATTACTCTTGGATTAATTATTTTAAAATATAGTTTGTTTAGCTTCCACATGATTGTGAATTCTCTTGCTTTTATTAATTTATTTTATTGCATTGCTGTTAGAAGAAGTATTTTGAATGATTTTTGTAAACATGTCGATACTTGTTTTGTGACATATTATATAGTCTGTCAATGAGAATTTTCTACATGTACTGGAGAAGAATGTGTGTTCTGCTATTGCTGAACACACACACACATATATATAATCTTTTAGCTTTAATTCTTTTTGTATTATTAGCTTTAGTTCTTTATAATTTGTGGGGAGCTTTTATTATTGATTTTACACGTAAATATTCTATTAGTTTTTAGTCTATTGAACTGAAGTCTCCAATAATTATTATCAAACTATTTATTTCTCTCTTCAATTGTGTCAATGCTTTCTTGATGTATTTCCTGGATCTGATGCTGGTGTTTATAATTGTCACATCTTTCTGATACATGGTTCCTTTTATTAACATATAATATTCTTTGTCTCTCGGAACCATTTTGTAGCAAGTATCTGTTTTTTTTTTTTTTTGTATTGACTTAGTATCCACAATTTTCTTTTGGCTACTATTTGTGCAGAATATTATTTCCCATCCTTTCGTTTTAAGCCCACTTATATCTTTGGATCTAAACAAACCATCTTATAGACAGTACTAAGTTATATGTTTTCATAATACATTTGGTCAGTTTGTGTTTTGGTTGAACAGTTCATTTGCATATAGAGTAATTATTTATAAGACAGAACTTAACCTGGTATTAAACATTTTTTTTGCATGATTTATACCTCTAATACTACTTATTTCCTCTTACAGTTCTCTTTTGTTATCAATTTCTGTGGCACTTTTATTACATTCTCATTTTTTGTTTGATATGTTATATGCTCAGTGTAGATGTATTATAATTAACTTGCTATAATAATAACAATGTATTAGAATTGATTTCAGTTTAGCTTCGATAGCTGTTGCTCCTATCCAGTTCTGTCCACCCCCCCATATGGTCATTGTCACAAGTTACATTTTTAAATTAATTATTGAGTCTGTTTTAAAATTAGCATAGGACATAGGAGGAAATGTTACTACCCACATTGGATAGCACACTGGCATTTATTTCCATTCACATTGTTAACTTAACTTGCTCACCTTACTTTCTCACTTGACTTCAAGTTACTGTATGGGGTCCTTCCATGACAGAGGGCTTCCTTGATCACATCTTGAATATAAAGTTGACTAGCAACCAATTGTCTCGACTTGTTTTGTTTTTATCATTATATGTGTGTTTTTGTCATTCTGTGTAGTTTTCCCAGATATAGAATTCTTGTTGACTTTTTAAAAAATTTCTTTGACAATTTAAAAATGTCATTTTTCTCCCTTCTGGCCTCTCTGAGTATCTTAGATGCGATGAGTTGCTTTGCTGTTTCTACTTTTAGTGGGGAGGGAATTAGAGAGGGAATATGGGAAATCACATGTCCTATGGAACTGTATCATAAAATAATAATATAAAAAAAGTAAAGTTAAAAAAACACACACATGAAAGATTCTTTTTCTTTCGTGAGTGTCATAATAATGTAGGTCAGGATGGAAAGCTTGGAGTTCCTAAACATTTTGAATATGTGGACTTATATATTTATCAATTTGAACATGTTGGGAACAATTATTTCTTTGAATGCAATTACCATTCCCTTCCTTTCTCTCCTGGAATCTACATTCCTGTATATTTTCACTCTTGGATGTGCCCTACAGATTCCTTAGGCCCTGTTCATTTTACCTGATCCTTGGACCACATACTGCAAAGATACTTTCACGTTTCCTAATCTGCTGTTAAAACACTCTCACATGCTTTTCATTTCAGTTATTGCACTTTTCAGTATCAGCTGTTTTGGTTGATTCCATCTCTTTATTGCTATTTTTAATTTGTTCAGATATGTCCATCTAGTTTCACTTAGCCTAACAGTCTATGATTTTCCTTCAATTCCTTGTGTGTATATTTAGAACATTTGATTTAGAAGTGTTTTCTAGTGAGTCCAATGTCTCTTTAGGAGAAGTTCCTGTTCACATCTTCAGTAAGTAGAGCGTACTTTTTCTTTGCATGACTCCCAGTGGTTTGTCAGAACTAGACACTTTGATATCTCAGTGTAGTCCCTCTGGGAACCAAATCTTCCTCCTGTTGAAGCTTGCCATAGGCTTTTTAGCTCTTTGATTAATTAGTGATTTTTCTAACTATTTTTTGTAAAGTTAGCATTCTTTGTCATTTTTGTTTTATGGAGTCTCTGTTCAGTGGTTGCATTCATCTGGGGTTTTGACAGATTTTTCTTAAACATCAGGAGGCAGAGAGGTACGGGTAGGAGAAAGACAGAGTACCATTAAAGAACCAAATAAAAACAACTCTCCCAATCGTCACAGATTGGCTGTGTTCTGGAACAATCCTTTGATATTCGGGCCATTTACAGTTTTGCCTTCAGTTCAGTCTGCACTGAGCTTAGACGGAGGTAAAGCTGAGGGGTTCCTAGTTTTTCCAGGGGCATGTGTTCTGTATGTAAAGGATGGAGGGCTTTCTCAAATTCAATTAAAAAAAAATATTGTTTTTTCTTGGTCCCAGTGTGATAGCCTAGTGGCTAAATCGTTGCCTTGCTTGTGCTGGGATCCCATATGGCTCATGTACCAGCTGCTTTACTTCACTTCCAGCTCCCTGTCTATAGTTTGGGAAAGCAGTAGAGGATGACCCAAAGCCTTGGAACCTATGTGGGAGACCTGGAAGAAGCACCTGGCTCCTGGCTTCAGATCGGCCCAGCTCTGGCCATTGTGTTTGTTTGGGCAGTGACCCAGAGGATGGAAGATCTTTGTTTCTGTCTCTCCTGTCTGTAAATCTACATTTCTAAGAAAAATAAATAAATCTTTTAAAAAGTTATTCGTTATTTGAAAGGCAGATTTACAGAAAGAGAAGAAGAGATAGAAGAGATGTTTTATCAACTGACTCATTACCCAGATAGCTGCAATGGCTGGAGCTCGACTGATGCTAAGACGCCATGGGCCCAGAGCTTCTTTTAGGTCTCCTATGTGGATATAGGGGCCAAGGACTTGAACCATCCTCTGCTGCTTTCTCAGTGCATTATCAGGGAGCTGGATCAGAAGTGGAGCAGCTAGGACTTGAACCAGCACGCAAACATGATGCTGGCACCGCAGTCAAAGGCTTAACTTACTATGCCACAGCATCAGCTACATGTGGGATTTTGAATGCCCAAATTTTTTGAAGAAATTATTACTTGAGATTTTAGCCACTCATTTGCATGCCTCAATTGTACTCTTCTGCACCAAGACACTGAGGGTTTTGTATTTGTCTTACTACACCTTACCATGTTTTTGAAGAGTGCTCATTGCTGTTTCTACTCCCAAATACGTCTGAAACTAGGAAGAGACCAGCATCGAACACGAGTCCTTCCCAGACGTGTAGAGCAGACAAGGATGTTTCTTCACAATTAAGGTCTGCCCGCTTCCCTCGGAATCTGGGGCAAAAGGCTGCTAGTTCTTCCAAACAACTGCCACCCTGGAAATAGAGTGGGACAGGGCCATGCGAGAAGTCAGAGGTTTGAGGAAAGTCACAGAGATTTTGTACCATTTTAAAATTGCCTACATATTGATTAGGCCTTCTTTGATGGGTTCAGCATTCTTGTAATTGCTATACACTTTGGAATATGTTCTGATATTCTGACAAAATGATTCTGACAGCTTTTCTTGGCTTTCTGATATCTTCAGCAGAGGGATAACTCTTAGAGGTAAATACAACTTTTGTTTGCTTCTCAGTAAGTGTTCATATTGAAGCCGCAAATACATTCCTAAAGGCATACAATTCATCACGCTGGTGATGGATGCATTTTTGCATTTTCATAAGCTATTGCCATGTGTATGATCTCCTTCCAAAGCTTTCTTTGTTTTAAAACATGATGTATCTCCTCTTGTATACAAATTACTTCTTGCTGTTTATGGAAATATGTATCCATGAGCAAAAAAATAATTTTAAGTAAGGATAGTGGAGGGAAAGACAGGAAAGAAGAAAGGACATAAAACAGTTTTCAGTTTTTATTACAAGGCAAATGCTTGGCAGAAGACCTGTACAATTTGCACGATAGAAATTTATCCCTAAGTTTCCTAGCTGCTAATGGAAACAAGGGCATACTATAAACTGTAGGTTTTGATGATAGGATAAAAGCTAAGTAATTGTTCAGGAGACAGGCGGGTATGTCACATACAGAAACTGAAAAAAAATTCTCCCGTAGTTACTGTAATGAAGGTATCATTGGAAGGAGTGAGGGACTTTTGAACATTTCTTGTGATAAGCAGATCCCATGGCAGGGAGCGCAGGCCTTCCTCTGTGTGCACATCATAGATTCTAGTGCCACCATGATCCACATGGAGAGCAGGGACAATATGTCCAAGGGGTCACAGCTCTGCCACGTGGCGCCAAGGACAGCTCTCAAAACTCGAGCTCAGTTTGCCTGGTAGGAAAGAAAGCAAAAACGTGGCAAGTGCCCAAGAAAGTTTCCCCTAATGGAGAAAGTTTGTGTCTGCTGTAAAGCAAGGACTTGCTAAAGCCAGTGATTATGGTTGTAATCCTCAAGCTTGTTTAGAGAATGTGGGTAGGCCAGTGATTGTATTACTCCACTTCCTTTTCCTGTTGTGACTAAGCCTGGGCCTTGGTACCACCACGGTTTTGTAAAGGTTAACATGGGCCCAAAGTGGAATGAGACAGGATTTCCCAGGCTGGGGAACCCAGGCCTGTGAGAGATTGCACCCAGGACTCAGTGAGTGAGTGGTGCATGTGGGATGGGGAAGAGGATGTAGTGATGGCACCTGCCCTACTCCACCCTGCCCAATAGGCACTTGCTGTTTGAGGTGTGCCACCTTCCTTGCACCCAATGCAGACTGAAAGGGAATAGAAGGGCCAACCCTGGACTGGGCACTGTGGCCATCAGGACTGCAGCTCTCCCATGCCAAAAGCATAGTGCATGGGTGCTTGCAACTCTTGAAAAGTACATGCGGCAGGTGTATTCTTCCATGGCTGTGACCTTGTGTCCCTGGTGTGGGACATTGCCTGGAGGACAGTAAGATGCCCCCCAACCTCTTGTGGGATCAGCCTCCCTTTGATTTCAGCCAAACCTTTGCTTGTATCTCAGGAAGAAACGCCATGGGGTCTTAATATATTACTCCTAAATCATTTAAAACGGGGCTGGCTTGAGCCACGGTGAGGATGCCAGTGCAGCTGGGAGCAATCTCAGGTGGGCTGAGAGAGCTAGCCAAGGTGATCTAATAGGTCTTGCTTCATCTCCAAGAGTCCATCATCCTGCCTTTCTCCTTATTACACCAAAACTCCCCACTCACGGGAAATAAAACTGCTACCTGGTATTTATATCTCTTCGGAGAACAGTGTGATTCAGAAACCAAGGAGAGTGGTCTATAACTATTTATTATAAAGAAGACTGTTTCTGGCATCAAATAATCTCATTGCAAAAATTATTTTATCCAGGGCACTTGGAACGTCAAGAGCATCTGAAAAGCAGAGGGCAAAACAGGAATTGATTTTGTAGGCACAAGGTTAGTTTTTGTGTTTTAATTAGTGGCTTGAAGCTAGTGAGTCATGTGACAGTCCTGCTGTTTGGGGCAGGGTATTGAGGCTGAGATCATAATAGCTATTTCTGACCTTGATTTTGGGTGGAACATTGCCGGAAATCTTATGTCACCCCAAGTCTCTAGCTGTTTACAGCCTTTCAGTAATTCTCTAATGGACATTTTGCATTGAGCAGCCCTTTCTTTTCCATCTGGTGCCGTTCCTGGACTGTAAAGTTTTGAGTAGATTGGTAATGTCTACTGGGTACAGTTCACACTTGTTGCTCTGGCACTGAAGGCCCTCTGAGATCTGCCCCAATCCGTCCTCACCTCTGGCTCAACCTCCTTCCTGCTTGCATGAAGTGAACCCTTGGCTGCCCATCATCAGCACACATCTTGGCACATCTCAAGCCTGCCATGGTCCATGCTTCTCGGTGCCTCTGTTTCCTGCATTAGGACACCCACTTGCCTCCTTGGATCTTATCTATAAGTGCCCCCAAAGTCACACCTCACATTTTGCTTCTTAGTGGGGGTCTCATGCCTTGAAACAGTTTGTGTTTACTGCTCATGTTATTGCTTCTTGGAGTGAGAGCAAAGCGGAAGTTAGAAGGAAAGAGGGGAGAAATCCTGCTTGTCACACCCAGACTTGTTCATTGAAGCTCTACCCTGCAACTCAAGATGAGTGCATTTAGAGATGCGGCCTTTAAAGTAATGATTCAGTTAAAATGCTAGTGTTAGGGTGTGTTGTAATCCAGTCTGACTGATATCCTTACAAGAAGAACATCTGGACACCCAGCAGAGATGCGTGTGTATGCTGCTAGGAAGTGAGCTGCCGGCAAAGGGGAAAAATCTTGGGAGAAGCAAGTCACTTTCGTTTTGGACTCCTAGCGTGGAAATGCAGAATGCATTGCTGTTGTGTAAGTCTTCCAGGGGTAGATGTTTTGTTTAGGGCAGCTTGAGCAATAATCCATTTCCTGAGAGTGCCTTGGGGTGGGCATGAAGAGAAAGGCGGGAAGCAACAGGCTCCTGTTCCAGGCATGGGAGTCTCTCTCGGCTGGGAAGGGCTCAGGTGTCTGTGAATGGTCTGTCTGGGTGGCCTGTCCCATTGGTCCCCTCTAGCATTGCCCTCATCACTGTGTCTGGGCCCTATCAAGCCAACAGGGTTCTAGCACCGTGCTAGTTGGGCTAGGCTGACTGGGAGATATCACAGCCCTGACTTCTCTGGTTTCATGAGAGATTTTTAGAAATACTTTTAAATTTATTTTTTGATCTATTTGAAAGAAAGACAAATAGAGAGCTTATATGCGCTTATTCGCTTCTTAAATGCCCACAATAGCCAGGGCTCAGCTGGGCCAACATCAGGTACCTGGAACTTATGGACATCTCCCACATGTGTGGCAGGAGCCAAGTGCTTGAGCCATCACCACAACCTCCCAGTGTCTGTGTTAGCAGGAATTGGAATCTGAAGAGGAGTCGAGATTTAAATTCATACACTGTTACATAGGAGGGGGTGTCCCAAGAGGTATCTTAACCATTGGGCCAAAAGCAACCCCTAAATCATTTCTTAAATTGTGTTTCAGAGAGAATAGATGTGCAAGAGCCTGTGCCCAATTCCACATTTTGGTTGACTCCCCAAATACCTGCAGTAGCTGAAACTGGGTCAAGGTCAGAGTCAGAAATCAGGTGCAATCCATATCCTCCCCACGTGGGGCTGGGGACAGTGACATACTTAATTGTGACACCACTGTTGCTTCCCAGGGTCTCCGTTGCCAGAAGCTGGGGCTGACAGTTGAACCCAGCCACTGCAACGTGGGCCAAAGGTATCTTAACTCTAAGCTAACTGCCCATTTGTAGAACTTCTGAGGATAAAGTTAATTACGTGTAATTTTCCTCTTCAGTGATTACATGAACAGCCAGCTCCCTGCTCTGCCCTATGGTGATATGAATGCTCTCCTTTCTCAGTTTGCCCACGTTGCTGTGGCCTCTACAAACCATTCTGTGGGCAGCAAGTTCATCTGGTCTAAAAGCAGCTCTGACGAGGTCCTTGCAGTGCCCTCTGCTTCCCAGCCTCCCCACCTCCCCAAGAAGTCTCCAATTTCATCTTTCTGGGCAAAGTCCCCAACTGTGTCTTCAAGGCTGAGGAGGTCCTTTAGGCCCTGGCTTTCACCAGCTTGTGGGTTCCCTGTCAGGACCCTCCCCATTGTAGTCCCAACTCCAGCAACCCTAGCCTTTCCCTGAGCCTCCTTGCTGCTTGGCTCTAACTCACACTCCCCTGCACCAGGAGTACCATCTCACCATCTCTCCACCAACTTCTTTCCCCTTTTTCCCTGGATGCTAAGCCAAGTCTCACCTGCTGAGCTTCTGACAGCCTTATCCAGACCCCTTCTTCCCAACAAGGCCCTGAGAAGTTAGTGCCTCTGTTTCTACTTGGCAGTGTAACATTTGTCAATGTAATTATGTGATTCCCTCTGTGTCTTCTGGCATTTGACCTTCCATATGAACAGAGAGTACGCTAACTGAATAAACAGACGCTGAGGTTGTCTCTCTCCTATTAATGCTTCCACAGCTCAGATAATCAGCCATTCATCTTTGCACTCTTATTTCCTAGGATTCTGGTCACACGGAAGTGTCCTGTGGTCATGGTGGATGTCAGCCTCCGGAAAAGATGAAAGTACCACAGGGGAAGAAAGTTGGGGAAAGTTCTTTCGTGGGCAGCATCTAAGTGGTGAGAAAGCAGGGAGATGGAGGATGACCCAGGAAAAAGGTTTCAGAGACAGAGGAAGAAGTTTCAGGAAAGACACAGCAGCCAATGGCTGTCTGCATGGCATTCTGGTCAAGCTGGACAGAAAGTGGCAAGAGGTTTGAGGATACAAGCTAAGATGGTGAGTTGGAAGGAAGTAAAGCCTAAGTGGTCACCAGCAATGAGATCAAGAGGAAATGCCCAGGCCAGAGAAATGCCACAGACAGATTCCTCAGTGACTTGGCCCCTGGTAGTTTGGACTCCACAAGCTTTGGTCGCGGTGCCTGTCCTGGGCATGAGTAGGTGTCTGACAGTGCCCCTGGTTTACACTGTTGGATGGAAGTGGTATTGCCATCCACACCAAATGTGCCAACCCCAGGTGTTGCAGACAGCACTGGACTTTTCCCTCAGCTTAGAGCCACGGTTGTGTACCATCTATTCTTCCAGCTCAATTCCTGGGATACCCACGGAGAAGGGCTGCACAATCTTCGCAGGGTAGACACTACCCAGTGAAGTCCAGCCCTTGGCTGCTCTACAGTCCCAAGAACTGCGCTGTCTGGGGTGGGAAGGTATGGTTTACCGGAATGCTTTCCCTGCAACTCCCTGTTACCAGGGATGTTCTGGTGGGGACGCTTTGGGGATGTCACTAAGGATGTTTTTTTATAAGGAGAGTCATCCTGCCTTGCCTATTGTCATTCAGATGTGAGTGCTCAAAGGGAGAGGGACCTGAAGACCCTTTTGATCTCAACTGACAGGCCTTCTGCTCACTTTACATTTCCAGATAAACCCTTGCTCCTGCCTCCAGCCTCTAGCTGCCCTCTGCCTCCAGCCTCCACTATCCACCCTTTCATCTCTCACCAGTTGGGTCTGCCTTGAAGTGCAGGTTGATTGTGGGAGTGTTTTCCTTTGGGAATGCCTTGGGTTCCCTGATGGCAGCATTACATTCAGGTTCATTCCATCTCTTTATCCCCTAAGCAAGGCTGAATGATACTGACTTTGGCAGGTAGAAACTTCTAGGCGCAGTGACCCAGGTTCCTGGAGTAGGAAGGAGATTCAAGCTGAACCTTGTGGGGTGACTCCTAGGGCAGAAACCTGGAGTGGAGCTTGCACATCCATGTCCTGTTGAACAGGGTGGTCTATTCAATTGTTCACTGAACCTTCTGTGCACAAGATTTGTGAACATTCTGGCTTTGCATTCATTTTTCTACCAAAAAGGGGGACTTTTTTTAAGAAGCTGCCAAATCCCTTGCAAGCAGCAGTTTTTAAGGAGTTTGAGATTGCTTGATGGGCAGATACCTCGCTCAGTGGTTAGGATGTATGTGACCCATCTGGGAGTACCTGGGCCTGGTTCCTGGTTCTGCTTTGATTCCAGTTTCTTGCTACTCAAGTGAGAGACCAGGATTGAATTCTTAGCTCTGGGCTTTGGTCTGGTCCTCGGGGTGGAGGGGTGAACCAACACATAGGAGCTCTGTCTGAATCTTCATCTCTAGAGTAACCATTTGAGAAGACCTCTGGTTTATATGCCTCTAATGAATCAGAGTTCTATGCAGGTTTTTGAGAATGAGGGGCCTATGTCCTGAGAATCTTTCTCTTCTGCAGTAACATCCTTGAGGGACATTGCTTATCTGCTCTTTAGGCATTTTGCTGCAAATGTGGACTGAGAATCTTGTTTAAGGGTGAAGGAGGAAGTGGGTGAGGAGGAGCTTTGAGCTTGATGCTAAAGCACCTTCAAGCTTCTTAAAAACACCAACAACTTCACAGCAGGTCCTAAGGTGAGCTCTCAGAAGGTCCTTGTGAGAAGCTAAAGTTTTCTGCATGCCATGGAAGTTCCTCTGAAGGCCTTGCCCTGTGTGGGCCACTGGAGGGTATCCAGCTCAGAGCCTAGGTTAGGCTGGTGTGAGATCAGCTCTAATCTGCACTCTCCCTTTGACTCAGCACCTCCAGTTGCCCATGCCTGTGAGCTGGAACTGCCTCCAGGAAGCCCTGTGACACAGCTCCTTCCCCAGTGTGTTTGCATCAGACGCAAAGGACTTGTCTGCTGCTGTTCCCATCCATCAGTGATGAGCGACTGGTGCCCAGGGCCTGGGGTGGGACTTGTGATCTCAGCTTGGGGCTTGTTGATGAAGTGAGGACTGCTGTGCTCACCGAGAACCAGCAAGATGACATTCAAACTACTTTGATGAACATAGCACAGTGATGGATCCTGCTCATGTTTATTCTGTGGTTTCAAAGGCAGACTCTAATGGTTAAGAGCACTGAGACATTAAATGAACAAATGGTTTGGTGGAGAACAGATGAGATGGACACAGCTGTAGTTTGCTACCCAGCCAACAGACGTTATTTTAGTTTGCATGGTGCAGGTGCGTGGCTTAGAAAGCTCCTAAAGCATAGGTACAATTTGGAAATTCTCAATTGTGCTCCAGATTTGAGAAACAATGCCTTATGCTAATGACATTTTTTTGTAAGACTACGGTTTTCTTTTTTTGTCACCTGGTTGTCCTTTAAATTAGTTGAAGGCAGAAGGCCTTGAGTTAAAAACAAGAAATCACAATACAGCAGATTGAATGTAGGTTCCTGAGCGTAGTGTCTGAGGTATGAGTGGCTGTCGAAAGTGTAATTTAAGATGAACAACTGGCTCCTTGTGCACAAGCAGAAGCCCCATGCTTGTCTGGCTGTTCCTGTCAAAAGTCTGGTTTCTACTCAGGGCCACAAAAGGGAGACACCCCCTCCTCCACCTGCCACATCACCATCATCCTGGCATTCTGACAAGCCCAGGCTATGCTCACAGGGCCACGCTGAAGTATTGCTGATGCCATTGTACCTGCTGGACCCTGCCCCAGAATTCCTGTGTTTGCCCAACTCTATCAGGGTAGATCCACCTTCTTGGGGTTTCATCTACTTCTTGACTATTAACAAGCAAGGTGTCCAAGGAAGAGTGACAGTTGGAACTTCATCACCTCTGTGCTTGAGAGCTGTGCCTTCCTCCTGGCTTGGGTCTAAGGGTGCAAGGAAGGTAGGGTGAAGGCCTGATTTCATTGTATTTATGATTGGTGAGTCCTAACTCACTGGGCCAAGTCAGCTCAGCTCAGTAGTTCTTAACCCTGAACATGCGACAGGATGAGCATCTCAGGAACTTTCAAACAATACTGAGGCCCAGGCCCTAATCTTTAGGCCTTGGGTATTGGGGTGGGGCCTTGGGCATTGGGGTGGGACCTTGGGTATTGGGGTGAGGCCTTGGGCATTGGGGTGGGACCTTGGGTATTGGGGTGAGGCCTTGGGCATTGGGGTGGGGCCTTGGGTATTGGGGTGGGGCCTTGGGTATTGGGGTGTGTTTTAGCATATGTCAATGTTCAGCTGTAGCTATGAACTATCAATTCGGAGGATGATGCTGTCTACCTCCACTGTTAGAATTTAGCATTTCTCTCGTTGGACTAAGATGATGTAATAGGCAGACACAGTGAAATTAGTGATGCAGAACAAGGGATTTAATGTATCTGGGAATTTATTTTAAAATGAGCTGCCTTTTCTCACTCTATTCAAAAGTAGAGATGTAGAAGTGTTAAGGCTTACAGGCTTTAGGGGGAGGACTTGGGTAGAAGCAGAAAGTAAAAGCTTCAAAAACAGAGAGGGAAAGACATTGTAATTTCTCTTCCACATCAAAGTCACTCTTTAACCTCTTCATTCATGCATCACCTGCTTACTAAGTACTTGTTTTAGGTCAGTTCATTATTTTTTATATTGGTTTGAAAGGCAAAGGGGTAGAAACAGAGATCTCCTTCCTGGTGGTTCACTTTCCAAATGTTCACAACAGCAGGGCTTGGCTAGGTCAAAGCCAGGAATTGGGAACATCACTCAGATCTCTCAAGTGAGTGGTTGAGTTTCTACCTGCTGCCTCCCAGGAGCAGGAACCTAGAATGGAGTGCAGAGCTGGTACTTGAACCTCGGTGCTTTGCTATGGGATGCAGGTGTCCCAAGGGGCAGTGTAAGTGTTGTGCCGAACACCCACCCTTGGAGTTCAAGGTCTTTACTGGCTTTGGATGAATGCCTTGAAGGTAGGAACTCTGAACGAGTTGGTTCTCGGGATATGGACACTGGACATTGTTCCTTTGCAGATGCTGGCACTCAGGATCTGCCCTTGAACTTTCCTGTGGGAAGGGACAATGCCTTCACGTTCTGTCTCACTACCTGCACAATCTCGTCATTGACCTTTTCCCCGGCGTGTGATGCTGTGGCTGTGAGTGGCGTAGGGGGACCTTGTTGTCAGCCACATCTTGGCTTGGATGCATCCTTAACTCCAATCTGCAGGAATCCTCTGGGGATGGCAGAGAATCCCTGTGAATAAGCCAGGCTTCAGGGGACAGAGGGAGCATTGCAGGGCTTAGCAAGATGGAGGACTGAAAGAGGCACCTTTTATAGTAATGAAGCCCCGTGCCCTGGCTAGCATTGTTGGGTGGGAATTATTATACAGGAATTTGAAACTTGGAGGACTTGGCTGATAAGTGTTTTAATCTGGAATCTCTCCTTTGGTGGGGGTTGTGGTGGGCAGGTGTATCTCGCTGAGATTGGCACCAATGCACAGCTTCCTTCAACCTGCAAAGCTCAAAGCAAAGTCAGTTCCCTCCACCAGCTCTGCTCAACTGGCTGACTAGACGTGGCCACAAGGGGGCACCAAAGAGTTTCCATTACTTGCGCCTGCCCTGGCTAGCCGGACTTCTCTGAGTGTGTAGTTGAGAAGGTAGGAATATCATGGGCAGAAAAGTGTGTGAACTGAGAAGGGAGGTGTTGGAATGCCAAGCTTAAGTTCCAGGTACAAAACTGCGACAAAACAGTGGAGGTAATGCCCCTAATGTTTACCTTAGGTGGAGGAGGTGTGACTACCCCAGGATTTTACAAATGTAGCAATCTGTCTGTAAGAAGCAAAGAAAGATGAGATTTGCATCAAGAAGGTAGGCTGAAGCTTGATGAGCCCTCTGCAGTGACATGCAGGTCATGGGAGGGAGTCTATCTTTTATCCTAGTTGCCCAGAGGGTTGGGGAGTGGGGCGGGGGCAGGAGAAGTGTCCCTGGAGACTTCCAAGAGGGTGCGAGCTGACTGAGGAATAATTGGCAGGAGCAAGTTTAGGCTACTTTGGCATCATAAAAGGCATCAGTGATGATGGAATGTGTGGGGTGTGGGCCTGGCTGGGAGAAAGATTCGTGTTCTTTTGACCGTGGGAAGCAGTTGGTGCAACTGTCCCACTTAGAACTGCCCCGTGGAGCTGGTCCCTGGGCAGCCGGTTGGAACTGGAGGGAGAGGCCAGAGTGGGAGATATAAATTTGACACTTCTGCTTGTTTCCATTTAACACTTACATGTTTCAACAGTTGTTCCCAGTTCACAGACAGGGAAAAAGGGTTTGAAAAGAGTGGTAATAGGGTTAGTAGAACTGGGGATTAAACCGGGTTTGTGAGATTTGGAGTTTTCACTGCCAAGCTGTGTGCTTTTTCTGGGTCTTCTCTGAGCTGACCTTTGCAGGAACCAAGGTTCTGTCCCACACTGCTCCGGTAAGCATTCAATGGTGTGAGTCAGCCCCAGCGTCTGGGCCTCCTTAGCAACTTCACACTTTGTCCTGTGGTTGGGAAATACCAGCTTAAACATGTTTTGGGTTCCAACCCACCCTATTAAATAGCTGATTCTCTGATAGTGAGTGCTAACCAGCATGTAGTGAGCCCCCCCCATTCACGGCAGAGGGACCAGCCAGGTTGTATTGAATGCCAATTGAATTTGTGAGGTCATGGCTCATGGGAGCACCAGGGAGGAAAGGACTGATATCCACCAGTGATGTCTGTCATGGGCCCAGGAGGGGTGACAGGCAGCCTCTGGATCAGATATCTGCTATTCCTGAGACAGATCATTCCACTAAAGGTTACAATAGAGCTCCATAAAGAACTTGACTTTAATGGCCCAGCTCACGGAGATGCCAACAGTAGAGTTGCAACATTTCAGCATCACACAGGTATCTGGGTGCCACATGGGTACAGGGGCACCATAAATGGGTACTGGCTTTGGCCAGCTCTGCTGTGGTCTCATCCAACTCTGCTGTGAGGGTGAGCCACAGATGTGGCAGAAGAAAGTGTCTTCCAGCAGAATATTATCTTTCCTACAGTTGAATCTATTGTGTACCCTGACAGGAAGTGAGGTAGACAAAAAAAAAATCAGGTGTCTGTGACTGTGTGTGTGTGTGTGTGTGTGATTGTGTGGCAGAAGGGGGCATAGTCAGGGCAGGCAAGCTTTCAATGAAGGATGGCGTTTTCCAGGGTGATGGTCTGAGCTCCATAGCACCCAGGTCTGAATTTCATGGTGCCATTCATGTCTACTGAGTTCCTTCTCACTCATGGCATCACCCGAGGCGGGGTGTGGTGCAGAGCAGGGGAGGGGATGGGCCTCCTGCCTCCAATCCTTCAGCTCAGTTCCCGTGGAGACCACAGAACACTGAGCAGAGGGAAACAGATCGCCAAACAAATGTGCCAAGTGACCTTGCTTACTCAAAGGGCAGGAGAAGTGGAGTCCCAAAGCAAGACCATCACTCTAGCACATCTTGGAGGTTCTGCGTCCCATTTACAACTTTCTATCAAGTCATCTTTTTGAACCTTTACAACTCTCCTGTCTTATTTTAATTTTTTAAAGATCTGTTTGCTTGAAAGACAGAATCCCAGAGAGAGAGGATGGAGAGACGGAGTGAAAGGCAGACAGTGAGGTCTTTCAGCTGCTGGTTTACCTTCCGAATGGATGCTAGCTGGCCTGGGTCAGGTCGAAGCCAGGAGCCAAGAACATCTTCCAGGTCTCCTACATGGGTACAGAGCCCAAGTCCTTGGGCCGTATGCCACTGCTTTCTCAGCTCACATTAGCAGAGAACTAGATTAGAGGTGGATCATCTGGGACTCGAACTAGCACTTAATAGGGGATCCCAGTGTCACAGGTGGCAGCTTAATGTGATGTGCCACAATGCTTGTCCCTGTTTTTAAATCTCTAGTGAGCAGAATTCCACACTGGAAGGTTTACCTACAGTGAGTGTGCAGTTCTACAGGTCTGGGTCCATGGCTTCTGTACTTGGGTTCAACCAACTCCAGCTTGAAAAGAGAAAAGTAAATGTGACTCTATTGCACATGGACACGTGCAGACGAACTTTTTCTTGTTTTGTTCTCTAAACAATACAGTGTAATAGATACATCCGTGATAATTACTTGGCAATGGGTATGACAAGTCATCTAAAGATGAAGGACATAGGATTACGTGAGTGGTTTATCAACAGGTTCTCATCTCTTTTATATAAGAGACCTGAGTGTCCACGCCCGATGGTCTCTGCAGAAGGTTCCGAAACCCATCCCGTGAACACTGTGACTGTGATTCAGTTTGAGAACATAGGTGGTAGCTATGATCCTGTCTCTGTGATTAGCTTGACTGCTCCTCAGGAGGGTTGTAAGGGATGGTAGGAAAGTGCCTGGCCCGCCTTGGAAGCAGAGAGAGCCCATGAGAGGACCACAGTCATGGGCCTGGGATAGGACGCTTCCCTTCAGAAGGAGGCTGCCCAGAGCCAGTGTTTCTCACCATACAGGAGGAGCAGGATGGGGTCTGCTTTCCACGTTGTGACTCAGATTATACCATTTGCACAGTGATTTCTGGGGACAGGCCATTCTACTCCCACCTTAACGGGCAGAGACTTGTAGTGAACAGAGATGGAGTCTTTTGGGGAAAAAAAATGGTCTGGGTGGCAGGATTTGAACCCATCTCTTTCTGCCTGCACAGCTTGTGTGGTTAAAGCATTCCCATGGGAGATGCTGGAAGAGCCTTCAGCAAGGTGGCTGCCTGTACGCTCAAGCCCTTTGATGTGGTAACTCTTCATCAGTTTGAGTTTATGAGCATGAAACATGAGTCTCTACCCCCAACTTATTCTGAGTCTCCCCCATGCCTGGCCTCACTATCATTTTGGCTTTGATTCTCCTGGAAAAACTCAATATGAACCAATGAGGTTTGTTGATCCCCTGAATCATACTCTGACCCCTTAGCCAGTGTAAGGTAGCACGTGTCAGGTGCCCTCCCCATTGCAGAGGAATAAACACACACACACACACACACACACACACACACACACACAGAGCACTGGTCCACAGAGCCTGCTTGCTGCCACTGTGTTCTCTCTCGCTCTGTGTTTCAATAATCAATCTGAGAGTTGTAGGTCTGAAAGCCAGGTGCTGCCATCTTCTAACCATATGCCAGGGGTTAGAAATGGGATGCCACACACCACTTAACGTGAAATACAATTTAACTGTCTGGGCACAGATGAGAAGAAAGGCAAGAAAATCCCAAAGACACCCCTTCTGTTGAATTTTGAAATGTAAATGTTTGCAAATGCTGTGCCAAAGACAGCTTCACTGGGGCTGAGGGCTGTGTGTAAAGAAACATGAAAATGCATCCTTTGCTCAGGGTTCAGAGTCGTCAGCTTGTGGTATTAATGCCCTTTAAAATAGAATCTGATGGCATGAAGTCTAAGTATGACTTGTGCAAAGGCTTGGCTCCTGTCGGTTTTCCTCTGGATCCTCTGAGCTATGATTGCATTTAGATCTGGTCCACAATGAAAGTGTTCTTTCTTCCCCCCACCTCTTTCATTTGCTGAGAGCAAGGGGAGCGGGTTACCTTTGATTTTGTCTGGTGTGAAGAGCCTGCACTTTGCAGGCTGTGGGTATGCTGGTCAGCAAGAAGGTCACAGGCTGCCACTTCTCCCGCCCTGGCTGTCTCTAGGCTTCCAGCAGGGCTTGTCTGGACAGGTGCTGGACAGTGGCAAAGACAAAGGCTGAGCCACACCTGAGAGCGCAAACACACTGCAAGGACTGTCTTTGGCTGCGAATGACCTCAGCTCCTCTCAAACGAACTTGAACAAAAGATGGGAAATGCTTAAGGATTCAGCAGGTGTTCTCGCCAGAGTCCGGGCATGGGTATGAGGCTGAAACAGCTCACCTGGAAGCCAGCCTTGGGGCTGCCAAGACTCTTTGTGATTCTCCTGGGTGTGCCCAGGATGTGGCGTGGCCACTGAGTTCTCAGAATTGGGGATCGGCAGAGGGCTGGGAGGCAGATGGAAAGGGCTGGGGTCTGCTGATTTCTCCTGCTGTGTATGGTTCTTTTTCCAGGGTAAATCCCATGGGAAACAGAGATCCTGCCAGAATAAAGAAGTAGAGAACAGGTCCCAGCACGATGGCTCAATTGGCTCATCCTCCACCCGCAAGCACCAGCATCCCATAAGGGCGTCAGTTCATATCCTGGTTGTTCCACTTTCCATTCAACTCCCTACTTATGGCCAGCAGGTGGCAGTGAGGGGGAGGGTGCTGCATCCACATGAGAGACCCAAAAGAGGCTCTTGGATTCTGGTTTCAGCTCAGCTCAGCTGTGGCCTTTGAAGCCATTTGGGGAGTGAACCAGCGGAGGGAAGATCTTTCTCTCTGTCTCCTTCTCTCTGTAAATCTGCCTTTTCGATGAAAACAAACAAACAAACAAAACAAATAAAAGAAGTAGAGAATAACTAAGCTAGGTTATCGTCTGGCCTCCTTATGAACACATAACTTTGATTATGGTGTGTTTCAGAAAACGTTCAGGGCTCTGGTTGGCTTTTCTGGTTCTGTTACGAATCAGGGGAGCAAGAGACAGAGGGCAGACAGTGCTGCCAGTCCTGCCTCATCTTTGCCTTAGAGGCTTTGGGAGTGTCTGGTAGCTTGTTAATGGGGCAGGTGCATGGAGTACAGAAAGAGGCAGGAGAGCCTTGTGTCATCGGAGGTCTGCCTCCTCTCCTGGGTGAGGGGAAGGAAGGGAGAAGCTTAATCCAGCGATTAAGAGCTGAATTTCTGGAATCAGAGAGGGATTCCAGCTTGGAACCTGCGCTCTGCTTACCTGAAGATGGCAATCTTTGGAAAGGGCCAGGTAGCAGAGAGATGTGAATGAGGCTGAGGAGGAGGCTGAGGGCAGAGCTGGGCAGGCCAGAGGTGCGACCACTGAAGTGAACACATGCCGTGGAACTGCCTCTGTGAATGCTCTCGCTTGTCCTGTTTCCCATGGGTCAGAGTGACAGGATGTGACTTCAGTATTGACTAATCTCTGCCTTTCCTACCTGCCATCTCTGTTGGATCCCTTTGGGTCATCAGTGAGCCTGGGGGTGACCTGCTGGTGACAGCTGCTGACCTTGGGGCCTGGGGGAATGGCAAATGTGGAGGATCACAGAAGAGTGTCAGGCAACCACCCCTTTTTTCTACCACAAAGAGGCAAAGGAAAAGTCAGAGAAGCAGGGGCCCCACAGACCTGATTTCCTTGGCACTTGGCAGAGGGTCTGGCAGGGTGAGTGACCGACAGCTGGATAAATAGACAAGTGGTTGTAGCACACAGGGAGCTCCGTCATGCTCATGGGTCCTGCTTCTCTTGCTGGTTCTCTGTCTCGCACCTACCCCTGCCAACCTTGACCTTCCAGTGAGCACCAAGTTGTTCCAAGAAGATGCTGGGCTGATGGCACTTCCTTGCTTGGATTTCAAAAGAATATAATAAAGTGGGCAATGCTTGATCCTGCCTGGAGATTCTCTACTGCATTGTTCTCTAAGTACTTCCTCAAGATTTTAACTGATGGGCTGCAAAACATGTTTTAAGTCTATTGTCAAGAGAATTCAGGGAAGATTGAACCTCATCTAAGAGGTTTTAAATGCAGAATAATATATTAAGGGGTTCTGAAAAGTCCTCTGAGTTGTGTGAAAACCAGTTTTATTTTTAAAATGAATCGTATTGGGACTGACATGGAGGTACAATAGGCTAATCCTCTGCTGATAAGCACTGGCATGTCACATGGGTGCCAGTTTGTGTCCCAGCTGTTCTACTTCCCATCCAGTTCTCTGTTTATTTCTCTGCTGGGAAAGCAGCAGAGGACGGCCCAAAGTTTTGGGACTCTGCATCTGCGTGGGAGACACCAAGGAGGCTTCTGGCTCCCAGCCTTGGATTGACTCAGCTCTTATCTTTCTGGCCAGTTGGGGAATGAACCAGCAGAGGAAAGATCTGTCTGTCCTTCTCTCTATAAATCTGCCTTTCCAATGAAAAATGGATCTGTATAAAATATAAAATAAAAATAATGCTCAAAGGGAAGTATGGCTTATATGTGACAAGAATCATTCATTTTAAAGTTACAGCTGAATGAGTTTTGAGAAGAGTACCCTCATGTAACCAATGTGATGATTGGGATACAGCACACTTTTTTTTTTATTACCCCAAAGTTTCTTTTTCGCCCCTTGAATGCAATCACTTCCTCAACTCTCAATAGTGGGCAACCGTAAGTCTATTTCTGTGACTACAATGTTGTGTTTTCTAGAAAACTACAGAAACAGAACATTCAGGAAGCAATCCTTTGTATCATTTGGTTTCCTTCCCTTCTTTGTATAGTGGTTGTTGAGATGGATGTGTGTGTATCAGTAGTTTGTTCCTTCTTACCACCAAGTAGTATTCCATTGTAACAGATGAATTCCTGTCCACTTGCCAACTGAGGGAAGTTTGGGTGGGCTGGTTTTAAATGATCACAGATAAAAGTGCTAGAAATATTTGTGTGCAAGTGCCTATGCAGTCATACATTTCTATTTCTCTTGGGAAAAGACAAGAGTGGAATTGTTTAACTTCATGTGCTCAAGGGACACTTAGAGTGAACATCTGTTAATGAATATTCTGAAAATGCGACTTAGGAAACATGGCTCAGTGGTTGAGCCTGGAAACAGCAGCCAGGTAGCCATGCTTATTGGGCATGGCCAGTGAGATGACCAGGCCACGGCTCCTGTATGTAGGTATTTAAAAAGATGGCTGGGGTGGCCCTGGGGCAGCCAGGCAGAGCTTAGCTGGGAGGGTCGGGGAGGCAGCCTCAGGACCATGGAATCCTCTCCTTCCTAGCAGGGAATCCAGAGGTGCATACCCCATCTGTGCCCTATGATCCCCCAGATAGGCTGGAGACAGGCCTTACAGCTCCTTTCTCCTTGCTTCTGAGTCGAGAGGAAAGGAAGGTTTTGTAGCTGCCTTTCGGCAATGCCATCCTCCTCTTGAGCAGATGGTAGGGGAGAGAGGCTAATTGAGATCTCCTGTAGCATATAAAACAAAACCCAGCCAAAGGAACCTGCAAGGTAAATGATATCATTATCGGGCTTGTAGAGGAAACAGCATCTGTTGCTGCTGTGGCAGGAATTGGGGGCTGGGAGGCTGGAGTGGAGGTGCCCTGGCCTTACAGAGAGGTGGGTGCCCACACAGTGTGGGGGTGGAAAGCACCCTGAAGGCTCCTCATCACTCCCGCACCCCTAAGAGTTGCAATTATGGAACTGGGAGCTCGGAGCTCTATTCTATTCTTCCTCGTGTGTGGTGTTGGGCTGTCAGGACACCCTCCTTTGCGACTGCACAAGTTTGTTGCTTGTCCCATTCTCCTGCCTGCTGATAGGGACTTGGGTGTGCAAACTGTCTGGACTGTGCTTGTCAGGGTTTCCGGCTTATCTGAATCAGGGCCTAAACCACAGGAAGCCTTTGCATTTTTGCAGGCAGAAGAGACAAACTAAAACTTCCTGCCCTCTCCTGTGGCTCCATACAGGTCTTGGGCTCCCCTCATAGCTGCAGAAGAGCAGGGAGGGACAGCATGATCCCACAGCTTAATTCTACAAGCACTCTGTGGCTTTGTGGTAAGAGCCAGGTTTCCATCCTTCGACAGACCCAGCTTCCAATCCTGGCCCTGTGACTGTCTGTGCCTCAGTTTCCCCATTTATAAAATGGAGTGCATATCTACTTCAGGAGGAGCATATGATATGAGTGTGGTGTTATCTGGCTCATATTTGGTATATAATAAACAGGACCCAAGTTGTGGGTGCACTCCTGTGAGTACACCCCAAGAGACTGCCTGAACCAGAGGAAGGTAGAAGGACAACGGGGAGTGAGCATGGGGAAGGACCCTGGGTGGGACAGTCCTGTGCCACGACACTTCAGTCTGAAACTTAGCAGGCCTGGGGACATCCCTAAAGGGCTTTTAGTTTGCTGTGCCCTTGGTGCAAAGAGTTTTGCAGAGTCCTTGCTGAATGGCCTCCCAACCTTCTCAGGGACATCTTCCAAGTGATATAGTGGGTACAGGCATGGTCTCCAGCCCCCCACCCCCCGCATTGATCCACAGGCTTGGGCTTGTTCCTGTGTCTCCCTGCCTCAGGGTTCTTATCTTGAAAGGGCATCTACCTAGGGGCATCACTTAAGGGTGAGTTAATGTTTATAATGTGCCTAAAGTGGTCCCTGGAAAGAGTGGCCCCCCAGTAAGCTGGAGCTTGAACAGCCATCATTATTGCCCCAGTGACCCTCAGCCACCAAGCACTTGGCTTGCTGGTTATGCCCCTTGGCCTGTCTGAATGCAGCACAGTTCTCATCCCAGCTGAGAAGTGCTCTCCATCTTCAGCGTTTCCACTTGGAACTCATTTATCATTCTTTCCCTTAGATTTCCAACTGTCCCTTTTGGCAACTCTCATCTCCTTTCCCGGTGTTTTCCTCTTTTGCATTTAATGTTACATACTCCAGGGAATATTATTACATTAAACCATAGGGAATTGTGGTTTTGTATGTTTCAAAACTGCTGAATGTCAGCAGTTTCCTACGGTTCAGCCTGGTATCTGGTTCCAGAGGCGGCACATCTTTGTATTTTTGGAGTCACAGTCCTCTGTCATTTGGGGCACCTGGTTTTGGGGTCCTGTCCCACCTCAGAGAGGACTAAGTAGAAATCTGTTTCTGTCACAACAGAAGCAGCAGAAAGAATGGCAGCTCAGAAATATGGAACTGTGGTTAGGGGATCAGCCCTGGGTGGTTTTGGAAAAGACACCTCTTGTCTGGAGGTCTCAGATATCTTTATCTCCACCATAGGTGTTGCAAGAAAGGGGTGTCTAAAATCATTGTCAGCCCAGGGCGTCTGTGGTCTGTGAAATGTTTCCTGGGTGCACGCTAGGAACTACAGGACACACAAAAAAACACACCAAGGAGATTCCTTGCAGTGGAGAGAACCCAACAAAAGCAGAGACACAGCGATGTGGAAGAACATGTGAGAGACTGGAGTCAGGCAGAATACACAGGATGAACACTTCACTCTGAGTGTGAAGCCCTGCCAGGGGAACTCAGAGGAAAGCAAAATTCTTAGGAAAAGTGAAATGGCCTCTTCTGTTCTTTGGTATTTGCAGCCCACTGGATTCTCAAATTTCAGTGGCCTAAGCTAACACATGCTCATTGGTTCATTCATCTATCCACTCATGAATATGTATGTATCAGGTGCTTATATATAGCCAAGGTGATTAAAAAATTAGTCCCTGCCCTTTTAGAACTTGTCATTGTAATACAGGATCAAATAAAAATGGAACAAGCAGGAATACAAAGCAGAGTGCATGTTAGGAAGAGAACGGAAAAGCAGTGAAGTCCTGCTACCTTGCTGTTTCTTTGGTTTAAGGGCAGTGGTCAGAAAAGATATCTTTGAGGACATAATGTTGAGGCGGAGTCATAAGCAAGTCTTACAGGAGTAACTGGGGGAAGGATTGCTTGCAGTCAAGGAAACTGCCAATGCCAAGAATGGGTGGAAATGAATAGGAATCCAGAGCAGGCAGTGCAGGCGTGGGGCATACCAGATGGACTTGGTGACATGGGCAGGGTCAGCTGCAAGGAGTTTTGTGAACCAGAATGAGGACTGTATGCTTTATACTAAGTGTGATAGGAAGCCATTAAATGGCTTTAAGAAGATGAACAACATGATGTGACTTACACTTTTCGAGCAATCTCTGTAGCTGCAGAATGAAGAATGGTTATAAAGAGGCAAGATGGGGAGCTGGATGTCATGTGAGGATATTACTGCAGAGGCCTAGTGAGAGCTGATGGCGTGAAGGGAGCTGATGGCAGTAAGTGCACTTACATTTAAATACCCAGAGTGGAGGGAGGAGTAGGAAGACACAGAAGACGGGAGAAGACCTCTATACTGAAGATTTTTATTTCAGAGATTGAGAGACCAAGACAAGTTCCCTCTGCAAATGTCTACAATGACTTCTGGCTAAGGAAGACTCCAGAAGTGGGGAATCCAACCTGGATCTCCCTGGAGGGAGGTAGACCCCAGTCAGTCAAGCTGTCTCTGCTATCTCCCAGGATCTGCAGCAGCAGGAAGCTGGAGTGAGCAGTGGAGCCCAGCTTCGATCCCAGGCACTCCCATGTTGGAATCAAGCATCTTAACTGGAGTCTTCATCATTCAGCCAAATATCCATTCCTGATCTCAATATTTCAGGCAGTTTTTGCTGAGCATTTTTTTTTCCAATGTGTTAATGATAAAACGACATCCTTGTGGGGGCAGTACAAGGGTGTATCAGTTGAGCAGTGAGTCTCAGCTGGGGCTCTACTGGAAGGTGTAGCTGCATATTGTTGTAGGAGGGATGGGAGGGTAATGCTCTACCTAGCATACCAGCAGATCCTTTAAATGTCACAAAGATCCTGTAAGTGAGAGCCTGGGTAGCCACCTAAAATGATCAAGCATGTGTTTATGAACACAGCTCAGTCTGTATAAATAGACAACATTGAGAATTACGACCCAGTCTCACTTGCTGAAAGCTTTTTCCATAATGTTTTCACCCCCTGGGACACCTTAAAACAGCAATTCGAAGATCTCTCATTTTATTAGAATATTAACCACATGATTTTTTTTGTCAAAAATTGTATGGAGAAAAGTCCATTAATTAACTCCAGGTCAGTCATTTTTTTCTCAATATGTATAGAAATTTTAACTCATTTTGGACTTTTTTTTAGAAATTTGATTCCCATGTATATTTTATGATAAATATTGAATTCATCAAGCAGGTATCTAAAAGTTACTTACTTTTAGTTGGCAAAAATTCATTATGGTTATCATGTGCAACATATTGCTTTGAAATGCAATATTTCAGAAAAATTCATGAAAAATGAATTTCTAAGACAATGGACATTATCCACAAACTTTATCAAGATTCCCTCACACACACATTTCATGGAATGGCTAAATGAAGCTAATTAACACATATTCTTAGATGGGTTTATTATTTTATGTGGTGAGAACACTTAAAATCTACGCTGTTGGATTCCAGTGGTTTGTAGCCTGCAGCGATCATGTTGCACAATAGAGCCCTGTGCCTATCATTTCTAACTGAAATTTTGTGTCCCTTGATGTCTTCCCAGCCACCCTCCTTCCTTCCCCACTCTGTTCTCTGTGTCTATGAATTTGATATTTTTAGGTATTTTCTTTTTGTGTCTAGTTGGCTTCACTTTCATTTATGCTGTTGAAAAATGACAGGATCTCCATTTTTAAGGTTGAATAAAATTCCTTTGCTTATATTTATCACACTTTCTTTATCCATTCATCCATTGATGGACATTAAGTTGATTTCATTTCTTGCTACTGTGAACAGGCCTGAAACGACATACGTATTCAAATACTTTTCAACAGACTTCACTTCACTTGGCCGTAGACTCACTAGTGAGATTACGAGGTCACATAGCAGTTCTTTTCTTAGTTTGCTAAGAATATCCATATGGTTTTCCATAACATTGTATTTACATTCTTACTAAGGATATACAGAGCTTTCCTTTTCTCCACATGTTCTTTTATCTTTTTATTAACGGACATTGTAATAGTTGTGAGGTTGATACCTCATTATGGTTTTAATTTGCATTTCTCTGAATAGTGATTTTGGACTTTTTTCATATACATATCAGCCATACCTATCTATGTCTTTGCAAGAAGACATGCAAAGCTGTCATTCAACTCGTTTTTTATCATTTGAGTTCCCTGTTTTATACATATAAACCATTCTTCAGGTTCATGGTTTGTAAATATTTTCCTTCCTTCCGTAAATTGTCCGTTAATTGTGTCCTTTGCTATGTCTACATTTTTCAGTTTGATACATTCCTCTTTTTAATTTTACTTTTATTGCTTTTACGTTTGGGGTCATATCTAAAAACGTTGATTCTGAGACCAGTGTCATGGAGCATTTCCTCTGTTTTCTTCTGATAGGTTCACAGTTCCAGGTGGTACATTTCATTCTTTGATCCATCTTAAGTGGTTTGTTTGTTTGTTTGTTTTGTCTATGGTGTGAGGTAAGGATTTATTGCCATTCTTCTGGAATTGGATGTGCAGTTGCTCCAATACCACTTACTGATGATCCCTTTCTCCAGTGTGTGTTCTTGGTTTATTTGTCAGAAACCAATTGGTTGTAAATTAGTGGATTTATTTCTGTGCTCTCTCCTGTGTTACATTGATCTATATGCTATTTTCATAACAGTACTGTGGCTTTAAATTACGGTATCTGTCTTGGAATCAGACTGTATGATGTCTCCAGCTTTATTCCTTTTTTTAAAAAAATTATTCCTTGTTTATTGGAAAGGCAGATTTACTGAGAGAAGGAGAAGGAGATACAGGGAAAGATCTTTCAGCTGCTAGTTTGCTCTCAAAGTGGCCACAACAGCCAGAGCTGAGCAGATCTGAATTCTAGAGCCAGGAGCTTCTTCCAGGTCACCCACATGGGTACAGGGACCCAAGGCTTTGAGCCATCCTCTGCTGCTTTCTCAGGCCACAAGCAGGGAGCAGGAAGGGAAGTGAAGCAACTAGTGCAAGAACCAGTGTCCATATGGGATCTTGATGCATGCAAGGCAAAAACTTTAGCCACTAGGCCAATATTTGCTCTTAGAGATGTGAAGAAATATTAAAATGGAAACAGACTTGGAGGAGTTATACATCGAGTCCTCCAGCATTATTCCTCAGATTCAGAATTACTTTTCATTCAGGGTCTTTAGTGGTTCCGTTTAAATACTAAAGTTATTGGTTTCAGAGTAACAGTAATCTTACAAAAGGAACTTGGAAATATTTCCTGCTAAGTTTCTGTTGGAAAACTTTAAAGTAGCATATATTAGCCCTTTAAATGGGCAATAGAATTCAGCAGTCATCACTTAGGTTTGTTTTCTTTTTTGGATCACTTAAGCTATTGGTTTTTGTAACTTCATTTTTAGACTTAATTTTCCCAGGCTTCATTTGCCAACCTGCATTCTTCTAGCAGCTACAATACTTCAGTCAAGGTTTAGTTACAGTGACATTTGTTATGTGAAGTTTCAGCTATTGCTAATTTTCTTTTCTCTTCTGTGTTTTCTACCAGTGATCATCTTTAGAAACTGAATAAATACTGAAAAATGCATTCATGGCCTGCACAGTTTTGAGTCCTGCCTTCACACTCTTCACGCTGGGTGGCCTTCTTGGTATGTTTGTTTTCACACCCTCCCCAGGTGTTCCTGCCACCTCCTCAGGTGGTTGCCACTGTGAGCTTTGAGTCAGTAAATGCTCAGCAGGCAATTGTTCTTCTCTGTCAGTCAATGGACCTAATCTGATTTTAAAAAGATTTACTTATTTATGTGAAAGGCAGAATGACAGAGAAAGAGAGCTGCAAAGTGAGAGTGAGAGTTACAGTGCCATGAGAGAGATCTTCCAGCCACTGGTTCACCCTTCAAATGGCCCTAGTTGCTGGGTCTGGGTCAGGCAGCAGCCAGGAGCCAGGAACTCTATTTGGATGTTCCATGGAGGTGGTAGGATCTCAGGCACTAGGACCATCTTCTGCTGGTTTCCTGGACACATTAGTGTGGCGTTAGATTAGAAACAGAGCAGGTAGGATTGGAATAGGGACCCATATGGGATACATGCACTAAGATGACAGCTTAACCCACTATGACAAAATGCCAGCACCCTAATCCATTATTTCATTGAAGGCAAATACTCTTTAGGAAAGCCTGAGGGGTAGAGCATATGCCAGCCTCCCCTGCGACTCACTTGCATTCTCTTCTTCCATTTATTGTCTACCTCTGTCTCCCTTGGGTGCCTCTTGGGTTCTTACTGACACTGACAATGTGAGCTCTCAACATCTGGCCCGTCACCTGGAATGAGTTAAATTTGGAAAGTTATTAAAATGTAGATTTATGCTGCTAGAGTTGCTTAGAGTGGTACCCATATATGTTCTTTTCCATGTGTGTTCATGTTGTTAGAATTGATTTGTATTCATTTGAAAGGCAGAGCAACAGCAGTGTTGGGGGAGGGCTGGGAGAGAGAGAGAAAGATGTCTTCTTTCCCCCTGATTTGCTCCCCAAATGCCCACCATGGCACGAGTAATGCCAAGCTGAAGCTAGGAGCCACAAATCAAATCCAGGTGTTCCCTGTGGGCAGCAGGTACCCACATACTTGAGCTGTTACCTATGCATTCAAGGTGCTCATTAGCAGGAAGCTGAATGGGAGGTACAAGAAATGCTCAGGCCTAGGCAATAACACAGTATGCGAGTGTCCCAAGCAGAAGCTTAACCCTCCTTGCCACAATGTCTGCCAACCACTTCCTTGTATTTCATTTTCACACCCTCGCCTGGTGTGCCACACACTGAAGTGTGTGTGAAGTTCCTGCCACACACTGCAGTGTGAAAGAGTTCTAGATGCACCCAGAAGTGCTCCATGCATGGAGAGTGACTCTGCTGTATCTGCTAGGACAGGGTCCAGCATGCAGCGGAAATCCTGGACTGTCCTTTGTCCAAGATCTCATTAGTGAGCACCCACAGATGTCTGTGAGACCTGACCACCTTTCCAGAGTCCCCAGGGTCCTGCTGATAGGTCTAATCAGGCACATAATTTTAATTGGGGCTGAGTAGAAATAATTATATATTATTTTTATCTTCCTGAGATTAATCTCATGAAGTTCTGTCATAATCAATGGGTGCTTTGATTTTTCCATCAACTGGAAGATTCTGGAAGGTAAAGCAGTTGACCCTTGTTCAGCATAAGTATGTCTGTGGCTGCCTTCTCAGTTCTGCAGTCAGTATTTACATGCCTACAACATGCTAATTTCTGGTCCCGTGACACCTGACGCAGGATGTGGGCGATGCAGTAGGTAAGCCTTGCAGGCCAATATTCACATGGGACTGTGGTCTCTTCAGCCCCCAGCCAAGGCTGACGCTACTCATCCATTGCTGCCCTCTTTCTGTGGATCCCAGGGGACAGCTGGAACAGACACTCAGTGTGGGACCGGATGGGCAGATATGGAACCACTTGGAACTAGCTGAGGCCTCTGGTGCACCCCTTGTGCCTCCCCATACTGACCCTAGCACTAGATGTTGCCTGGAAGAGTTCACGGAGTGGTGGTGAAGGTGAGGGTCGAGGTGGTAGGTAGCCTAGCAGAGCCTGTTCCAGGGCTGCAGCTGGTACATATACTGATGGGTGGATTGTATCACCCTGGGGAGCAGTGTGGGACTTCTCCTCAGTGCAATGCACCTGACAGCCTTCCCAGGTGATCAGAGTTGGTGCTTTAAATAAAACCTATTTATCATTCCTGGATCAAGGCCTTCCCTTACCCAGGGGTATCTCATTTTAAACAGTGTGCATTGGACATTAAAAAATCGTCAAGGCCCCAAGGCCTGAGCTTATAACACTGCAACTTCAAGTCCTTTTTGTGAACAGAAATGGGGGGAAGTGCAAAGGCTTGAACAAATCAATGTCCACCTTCTGACTGGCTCTGACCTTTGAACGTAGGCGAGGGCAGTAGGGATAAGCCGTGGAAATGCACCCCTGCCCCTCCGCCATTAGCCGAGGTGTCCAGCAGGTGGAGGTAGTGTGTCCAGACCTGCGTGCAGCCAGCTCATTCCGCAGCGACTATTGTGCCACTCGTTTTCACTTTTTAATTGATGATTTTTTAGAGATTTTTTTTTATTTGACAGGCAGAACGAGAAGCAGAGATGCAGAGGAGCTCCAGTACTGGTTGCAGTCCCCAAATGGCTGTACTGACCAGGGCTGGACCAGGCTGAAGCGTGGATCCTAATCAGGAGCATTAAACTCCATCTTGTTCGTAGCAGGGACCTAAGTTCTTGGACCACTGCCCACAGCCTTCTCAGGCACATTGGCAGGAAACTGGACCACCCATGAAACAGCTAGGACTTCAGCTGATGCTTTCTCATGGAATTCTGGTGTTGCAAGTGGTGCCTCAACCCACTGTGCCACAACCCTGGCCCCTTTCATGTTTTTAGAAATCTAGAGACTTGTGCCACCCTGTTGTTGGCAAAAATATCTTGGCCCCAAAATAACATGAGTTACATCCTTAAAAATGCTAAATAAAGTCATTTTGTCACATTGATCTATTTCTTTTCCTTTTTAGGAAATAGCAAGTGTCCTCTAATTTTAAAATAAATATGGTCATGATAACAACAGTGACAGAAGAGGTATGGTAAGGAAGCTTTTAGGGAAATGGAGTGGAGGGAGGAAGCATTAAGATATTTTACAAATAAACAACTATATATGAATCTGAGGGCCCAGAGGGAAGGATGTGGCTACCTCCCACAGAGCTGCTGGTGTAGTTGGAACGGGATGAGCAGGAATAATTTCTCTTTGCAGGATCACTCTGCCTGCAATGAAGACTTTTAGGGTTTCCATAAGTCTCATTTTACCAGTGACTTGACTGAGATTCCGAAAGGCTAATTGGTTTGTCCCAGATCACACAGCTAGCCTAGGACACACACAGCATCAATAAGTGGAGTCCTCATGGTGAGGTTAACCTTCCCAAGACAAGATACCGTGAGGATTGTTGGATTTGCTGACCACCAGGGAAAGAATAACTCAGCAGAATATAGAAAAAGAATTTAGATGGCGTTTATTTCAGGGAACCACGGTCACAGGCTTCCCTTCCCTGTGCAGCAGAAAGACAAGAGTGAAGTTGAAGGCTGCAGAGGAAGAAGAGTGGGGGAGAGACAGGGAAGGGCCTTTTTAAACTCTCCTTGACACGGAAGCACAAATGGGGGTTGCCTTGGCCCTAATTTGGTGGGGGGTTATGGGTTTGTGCCCCTCATTGGTGCAACAGTGGCTCCACAGCCTGAGGGGCCCGCCAGAATTCAGTCACCCGTTCTGGGTTTGGTTGGAAGCAAATTCTGTCCCCCTCTGGTTACTGTGGTAACCATCAAGGATGTGTCCATGTCCTGATTATCCAGAAGTGCCATTAGAAACACCAATTCCTGGAACTTTGCAATGTAAGCTGATTGAGGGTCTAGTTTTTTTGCTCCTAAAAGCAGTAACTAGCCCCATTTAGTCTTTTTCTGGGGATCCTCCCTTGGCACTTCTGCCTCCATGGCTGTCAATAGCTCTTTGCATCTGCTTCAAGCACATCTTCCAAACACCACCACCCCACACATACTGACTCTCAGAGAATGCAGTAATTCAGTTTTACATAGCAAGTCTTCCAGCCTGGCTGGTAAAGAGTTCATCAATACAGTCTTGCCCGAGACCCTTGAGAAACCACCCTTTGTGTTCTTCATTCTTGGGGCCTTCTGTAGCTCTTTGGAACAAAGCACTGTTCTAGAAGGAAACCATCTAACAGCATGGGAAGAATAGGACCCAAATCCTGCTGTGGACGAAAAACATGGTCATGGGCTGAGCCCTGAGCCTTTGTGATTCTGGGTTACCCCACAGGGAACTTAGGTTTCTAGAACAGAAGTCACAGGCTGCGTGGAGCTGTCTTTTGGCAAACGGCTCAGAGGCACGTTCCACCTTCTGCCTGTGCCGCAGTGGTGGCAGACATGGTGATGCTCTTCATTAGGATTCAGAGTCCTTGAGCATCCTGATTCCCAAGCCTGCATCCCCCACACCAGCCGAGGCTTGCTGCAGACTCCCAGATAATGCTTGCAGGATGAGTATAGTTGTAAGCCACAGAGCTCTGATCTGAGACAGCTGTGCAAGGGCGAGTTCCCTCCTGTAAGCCCAGGAGCAGACGCACGCAGGGACGCTTTTCTCTTCTGTGTCCTGGGAGCTCTGACTCGTACATAGTTGGGGCATCTCTGCCTTTTAGAAAGTTATCTGCTTGTCGCCAGGCTTTCTGTGAAGAAGGGCGTCACTTCAAACTCCTTGGCAAAATGAGCTGCCCTGGCCTGCCAGTGCCAGCACAGCCAGGGGAGCAAAGATTCTGCAGTTTTTCTCTCCTCAGAAGCTGGCATTTTGAGCAGCCCTAGGTACTTCTTAGCAATTGGCAAGCTCCTGAATCCTTTGCCAACAGAGTTTGCTGAGAGATCAAGGATGTCAGGTGCCTCTACATATGATGATGCTGTGTGGACATGGAGAGGGCTGGTGGAGGGAGAAAGAAGGAACTATAGAAGGCTGCAGAATTAAGAATGGGAGTGTGAGAAGAGCAGGGGTAAAGGAAGAAGGGATCAAAATTAGACTGTGCTCCCCCCAAAATCCACTCTGTCACAGCACATCCTCTTTTCCCTTGGGTTAGTGGTGTGAACTCTGGTGCCCACCAACTATTAGACTACAACCATTTTCTCCTTTAAATCCGTGGGATTTGCATGAGAAGTTTCCTGAGGTTGGGACCGCCTGTTTATTCTTACCTTGCATTGAACATAAAGTGCTGTCAGAGATGCTGATGGGTGTGTGTGTGTGTGTGTGTGTGTGTATGAGTCTGGTCACACAAATAAGTCCTAAGCTGTGTTTATAGTTTGTTCTGCAAGTCCAGGGAAGCCTATTTGAATTCCATATGCTCAGATAGCCCTGCTCATTCAATAATTGGGATTTATTATCCTTATCAATTATGCAAACTCTCGGTTTCCAGCTCTCTCTGAACCTCCTCCAGACCACTGTTGGGCAGATATCTAAGCAAAGCTGCAAATGTTCTTGCTGTATCTTTCTACCTAAGTATTTGCAGCAGGTTTTATGGGGCTTGTAAATATGAACTGATTTTCTTTTATGTACATGTGTCAGCCTTATTTTTGTGTAACGTGCACTTTATGAACCTGCACACATTAGAATAAACACTGAGCCCAGCAATCACTTTCAGATTTAGTTTTTAAATAGCTAGGGTGTGTGTGTATATATATATGTGTGTGTGTGTGTAGAATATGAAGACAAATTGAATGTAGGTGCTGTTGTGATGTGTGAAGCTAGTTGGTTTGAAAATATGGCCTGGGAGGATTCTTGTTCAGGTAGGATCAGAGGCAGATGATGGAATCTTTTGTCTCCTGAAAGTCTCTGTTTAACCACCTCCCCTTACTTGGTTGGGAAGAGCCAAGGAAGCAGGCAGTGTGGAGGGCCTTTTATGGCACTTGCGTCTACCTGGTACCTAGCAGACACTTAGGTACTTCTGGAGTCTCAGCCCTGAATGGACAATAAGCTTCTAGATAACTAAGGTGTGCAGTGCCAGGCACAGTCACTTGGAAGCCCTGGGTCAAATTATTAATTATCAAATAAGAACTTATTCCGTTGGATGTGGTTTTGGCCATGGAAGTCAATATTCTTTTTGGCCATCATAAATAATAGCGCAGAGAGGCTGAGAGATAGAAGAAGGATGGCAGAGAACATGGCCTCCAGACTCAACGTCTTGGGTCCATGTCTCAATCCACAGCTCACTTGAAGAGCTTGGTGACCTTGGACCCCTTGATGAGCTCCTCTGTGCTGTAGTCTTTCACTTGTAAGAAATACTGACTTTCTCTATCCTGGTTGGAACACTGAGAACTTGAAAGGCTTCTCTCGTGATCAGAGGGGGAGACCAGAGAGAGAATATCTCTTTCCTGTTACTGGGGGTGTTACGCTTACTTCTTCCTTTCTTGCTCCAGCTCAGTGCATATTATGGAAACTTTGCCATCTTCTGAGGTTGGTAGAGAGAGTAGCTCCCTGCTAGGGGGAAAGTAGCACAGAGAGGCCAGGTTAAGATAACAATGACAAAAAATTATTAAAAGCAAGCAACCAGGCACAGTGTGATGTTCAGGGACTAAATCCTCACTTTGCATGCATCAGGATCCCATATGGGTGCCAGTTCATGTCCCGGCTGCTCCACTTCCATCCAACTCCTGCCGTGTGAAATGAGAAAGCAGTGGAGGATAGCCCAAAGCCTTGGAACCCTGCACCTGCATGGGAGACCTGGAAGAAGGCTTCTGGCTCCTGGCTTCAGATCCATTCACCTCTGGTTGTTGCAGTCATTTAGGGAATGAACCAACAGATGGAAGATCTTTCTGTCTCTCCTTCTCTCTGTAAATCTACCTATCTAATAAAAATAAATCTTTTTAAAAAAAATTATAAGAACAATCACAGCAAAACTTACATAATGATCACTGCATGCCAGATTTTGTCTAAAATGCCTTGTGAATAATAACTTCCTTAATCCTTTCAACAATCCTTTGAGTTGTAGAGTAAATTATTCTCCTCGGTCTCCATATGTGAACACTGAGACAGAGATGTGTAATTAGCTTGTCCAAGGTCAGATGGCTGGCCAGGAAATCAGACACTCAAGTCCAAGTTCTTTTCTAAACTCCCTGTCACTGCCTGGAATAAATAGTGTAGGCTCGGGTTGCTGTAGTGGCTCAACAGGCTGATTCTCTGCTGATAGCACCAGCATGCCAGGTGAGCCTGGGCATGTCCCAGCTGCTCCATTTCTCTTCCAGCTTCCTGCTTTTGACCTGGGAAAGCATCAGAGGATGGCTCAAAGCCTTGGACCCTTACACCCACATGAGAGACCTGAAAGAAGTTCTGGCTCTTGGCTTCAGATCTTCTCAGTTCCAGCCATGTGACCATTTGGGCAGTGAAAACTAGTGAATGCAAGATCTTTCTGTATGTCTCTCCTTCTCACTATTAATTTTCTTCTCAAATAAAAATATATTAAACTTTTTTTTTTAAGTATAGGCCAAGAAAGCCTTCACATGACACATTCTGGTTGTTTCCAGATCAGAAAAGCCAAGGAAGCACCACCCAGCTGAATCTGTCCATCCTAGAATCATGAGAGCAAATACTGAATTCTATTTTAAGGTACTAGCTTTCGGGATAGTTTGTTACACAGCAATAGAAAATCTTGATCTTAGCATAACAAGAGATAGGGAGCTATTGAGGACTTTTGAGTAAGAGAATGACATTATGATTAGGACTCTGATCATGGGTAAGTGGGTGTGGACCTGAAACAAGGCAAGGATAACAACTCAAAGCTTTGTAACAAACTGTTACCTGCAAAGAAAAATCTAACAGTGAAGAGAATTAAATTTTCCTCCACCCTAAGGGGTTCCGGCAAGGAATGAGACCAAGAGCAGGAACAGCAAACAACAGATGGCAGATGGGTCTTTAGGAGGCGGTTGAGATGCTTGTCCTCGGGCTAGTGCACCTGCTGAGCAGTATCACAAGCACTCATCCCTTTCTTGATACTGCATCCATCCTGGCTTTATGCTTCTTCTCTTGCTACCACTGTTGTTTCTAATACCTCCATTTTCTTGAGTCCTGCTTTCTCTTCTGATTCCCTCTTGTTTGCACCACCTGGGTGTCGGGTCCAAGACATTGGGTCCAGAGTTTAAAGACATTTTCTACTCAACACCTTGAAACAAGTTTCAATAAATATTTGAGGTAGTATCTAGGAAGAGAGAGAGACAGCCACTCTTCTAAAGCAGCTTTGCTTCAGCAGTTTGAACGAGAGGAGGTATAGATGCTTTCTAGCATTTTCCCAGGAATGTGTGAATAATATATTTTCACATATCCTTAAGATAAATCTGCTCAGAAAACTCACCACAGGAGGCTGGTATATTTCACTCCCAGATCTAATAATATGAGTTTATGATCTATTTTTTTGAGATTTATTTATTTTTATTGGAAAGGTGGATATGCAGAGAGGAAGATCTTCCGTCCGATGGTTTACTCCCCAAGCGGCCGCAAGGGCTGGAGCTCAGCCAATACGAAGCCAGGAGCCAGGAACTCTTCCAGGTCTCCAATGCGGGTGCAGGGTCCCAAGCCGTCCTCGACTGCTTTCCCAGGCCACAAGCAGGGAGCTGGATAGGAAGCGGGGCTGCCGGAATTAGAACCGGGGGCCATATAGGATTTCGGTGTGTGCAAGGTGAGGACTTTAACCACTACGCTATCATGCCGGGCCGAGTTTATGATCTAAGTGAGTGTTGGCCAGGAGCTATTTGGATAGGCCTGGGGAGTGACTCATGTATTTCCATCCACAGAATCAAGTCTTTGGGATGAGTAATCAGGCTGCACTCCTTGATTCTTCCACAGTTTCCTCCTGCAATAGTCCTACCTTCACTCCAAGCATTTATTATCACACATAAAATGTATGTCTTTATCAGCTCTCATTGACCTTTGCCCTACCAACCCGTGAGTATGTAAGGACAGAGCCTCAGCACTCAATTTCAGCACTTCAGACAGTGCCTGGCACGGCTAGGATACCCAGTATATGTTTGCTAAATAAATGAATAACAAAGACACTTATCTCCACTCTACCCATCTTTGAGTCTGGGATTCACTTACTGGGAATGTTTTTTGGGACACTTTTCACACACCTCAAACTCAGAAGGGAAAGAGAAATGATGGAACCATGAGAAACCAATGATCCAATTTTCAACGTTGGGATTTGATAGATCCTTGCAAATGATCAAAGAAGAACCACAGGGTAGTGGACTAAAAATAAATCACTTTCTCGTGATTAATGTCACTCTCTTTTCAGACACTGTCATTTCATCTCTTTTGTCAGGGCATCAACAAGCCAGGAAGAATGATGTGACAACTGCAGTGGCTGGACAAAATATAACAAGTGTTACAATTCTTTTGAGTGCTGGATAGTTCTGTGAATTCATATTTGAATCAGATTCTGAGTGGATGAAAGCGATGCAAGCTAAATCAGCCTAAGGAAAGAGGCAGGCAGTTTTGCCCCCTTGGAAAACAACTGGGCCTTTGGCAGATGCAGATATTGAGGAAGGGGGAGGTGAAACTGGGTGGGAAGGAGCTGTCAGCTTGGCACCAATTCCAGATCTGTAGTGTGAGTCTGCAGGCGTATTACAGCCCAGAGGAGCTGCAGAGCTCAAGATAAAGATCTCCATATGGTAACGCAAATTAGGACCCCCCTCTGCCGAGGTGGACACAAAGAACCAGTAACCTGGGGAAATGTTGGGAAGGAGCTTGAACATTTTGAGTTTGGTGAAAGGAAGGAGGCAAGAGCACTGTCGTACAAATAAAGCTGCCGCTGCCGTGGTCACTGGTGATGTTGCTTTAGCAGCGTTGGGCTCTGTCACTGCCGTTGCGCGTGATGTTTTATACACACTGGCTCCTCTGGACCACAGTCACACTGTCCTCCCCATTGGCAGTAACATCCTGATGTTCCTTTGTATCTCAAATCTCTATGGTTTCACCTCTTTGCTCAAGCAGGTGGGTCTTCCTTCTGAGTTTCTCCCTGCTTTTCCCAAGTCCTAAGACCTAGCATGCAAAGGGGCCTCTTGTGTGGTACTCTCCAGTTGGCTGAAACTCCTCCATGTCTCTTGTCTTGTAGGATCCTCACAGTAATCCCTTAAGGAGCACCATGAGAAAAGAGCAAAGGCAGCTGTAATTGCCAAGGTTATAGTTACTGGAGCTGAACGGAACTGAGGTTGAGTTCCTACCCTTTTACACCTTAGCTATAGGACTTCAGTAAGTTACCTGATCCACCTCAGTGTTAAACATAGGGCCATTTTAGAATTAAAAATTATCCAGTGGATTTTAAAGCAAGTTTCGATAGCCTGTTCTAATATCTTAAGTCCTGAATTTATCAACCAACATCTCTCAGATTCATGCAATTTTAAAATTCGTAAGTATTATAATCACTGATATAAAATTTAGAGTAGGGTTGAGTCTCACAGCTTCCCCTGGAGACGACCCTCTGAGTTTCATTACTCCACTGATCAAACACTCTTTGGCTCTGATCAATTAATCATCTGAGCACTGCTACCACATGACTTCTTCTGCTATTTGAAAATAAGAACTTTCAAAAACAGGAAAAAAACTGCCAATCATCTTATTGTCTGGATATATTATGTCTGTCACAGTCCCTTGTATGCTTGTCATATAATTTTATTACAGATAAAAGATTGGAATGGTTTGGTATAAATTGTTCTTTTTGAACCCATTCTGTTGCTTTCATCTGTTGTTTCACAAAAAAAGTTTTTAATTTTGCAAGAATTAAATACAATTTTTGGGGTGATAAATTATAAAATTTATTTTTAAAATTCTGGATGATGTTCTAATGCCTCGCAGTGCTTCGGGGATTCCCCTCAGTGACTTGGAATTCTTGAGTTTAAGACTTTTCAGTACATTTCAATGTGACTCCATTGTTGGGACAGCAATTTCAGCTCACTCGAAGCAGCAGTGGGCTTTCTTCTCTCTCCTCATTTATCTCCAATTTCTGAGGCCTGAGAAAACACTTGTTCTACCTTCCTGCAGGAGGAATATTTTCCCTGAGAAGTTGGAGGCAAAAGAGAAGTGGAGTAGTTGTGCTTATTCTCATCTCCTGTTCCCATTATAACATCTGCTTCAAGTAATGGATCCATTTCTTTCCTCTCTAAGCTACCTGAGAACCTGTTCCTCTGGAGATTCTCCATGGCGACTAACATAATGTCTTGCTTGTTACAGGTGTATTAATCAGAACTCTTGCTTGCAAGAAAAAGAAATCCACATTCAGTTTGTTGAAGCCAAAATACATTTTTATAAAGACATGTCTAATATCACGTGATTCCACGCCTGACAGGCTTCCGGGCCAGCAGGCCTTGCCCATTGCCACTGTACCTTCGGGACTTGGATTCTTTCTTCCCATCTCTGTGCAGGAATGTCTTTCGTTTTTGCCCTGAGGCAGCCTTTCTCGATTTAGGGGTGCCAGAATTACAGCATCATAGCTCTAACCACTGAGGGGAGAAAAATGCATTGTTCTTACTTGAATGCTCAGGATTGACTGTGTTGGACCTGATTGGCTCCGTTTAGGTCATGTACTCATTCATGCATGTCAGCTTTCACCTACCTGCGCCTGGTTCTGGGACTGGAAGTGACTTTACTCACCTGGGAAAATGGGCTTCCCAGGAGATGCAGAATCTATAAGAAAGACAACCTAATGTGATACAGTATTATAGACAAAGATGTCAATCAAAGAAAAGAAAAAAAGAGGAGAAATATCTTAATGATTTTTTTCTCTCTCCTATCCTCTAATACTTCACATTGCCTCTCGTTGGCTGATGCAGAAGACAGCTGAAACTGAGGTTTGGAAATGTAGGCTTAGAGGCAAAGAAGAGGAATGTATCTGAGACCAGAGAGGAGAATGAGTGATACAATGCTTTTGGCAAGATAAGAATATTGAGGTTGTTTTCACTCGGAAAATTAATATCTTTGCTTTAACATTTTTTTTTTTTGTGGTCATAGGATTTGCAGTTGTTTTTTTTTTTTTTTTTTTTTGCAGAAGGTGAAAAAAGTATTTTTTGATGGGGCAGAAGTGAATGGGGCGCCTGTGAGGCCTAGTGGGTATTTGTGGGCCAGAGGTCTTTAAAGTTACTTCTGGGTAAGGAGTTAAGGTTTTGTTTCTTGGATTAGAAGGCCTAACAGATGCTGGAGTAAAGGCTGGAGCAGCCGGGCAATGGGGCGAAGTGTGGGCTGCTCAGGATAAGGGCTGTTTACCTGTCAAGTGAGACATGCAGTAATCTGTCTGGCTCTGGAGATGGCAGAATGTGTTTTATGGTGAGGTCAGACAATGAAGGCCAAATCTTTTCTTCCTGAGTGAGAGAACCTGTCATTCCGTTTGTTCACAACTTGCACAGACCACCTGGTGTGGAGCCCCGCCATGCTCCTTCCTCCTGTAGGAAGCCCTGGGACGTCAGGGTGCCTTCATGCACTCTGCCAGAACCAGGGGTGCACCTTGAAAGCAGTTATCAGGGATTCTGTATCAGGAGTTCAATTTGTGCTTTATACTACTGTTGTAATGTAGAACACAGCATATACAGCCTACATCTGACAATGCAGGACACACATGTGAGGCCCTTGGCTGTGGGGACTTTTGTGCTGCTAGAGTAAAGTAAAAGTTCTAACTTTTTGGCAACTCAGACTCTAAAAGGAGAATGAGAGGCATGCTAGGTGCCTCACATGTGTCCTGTGGTGGAAATGATTGAAGAGAAATGTCTGGTTTGGGCTGAATAGTATTGACAGGTGAGTTTCAAGTCTGATTGTTGCTGACATTCAAAAATGGAGACATTTTACAAATCAACCCAAGCATCACACTTTTCCTTGAAGCTGGGTGCTTAGTCACTGCTTGCTCCACATCTGGGGAATGCAGGCATTTCTGTTTGCCATCACCCCAACACTCCCTCTCATCCACCTGACCCACACATGAGTGGCTTGCCCTTCTACCACCTGTCAGCTGGTGGCTGCTGCTCATGCCCAGTGCCTCCTGGGTCTCTTGGGTATTTAGATTGCTTGCTTACTCAGGCTAAGTAAGAGTTTTGGAGGGGGGGGGACATAGGGCAGCAGCAGCAGCTAGGGAGGTGGTAGAGCAGATGACTGGTGTTTGTGGGTCCTCAAAGGTGCCTGGGGAAAAGACATTTTGCTCCCAGTCTTTGTGATAGGTCTCAGGGCGCAGGTGGAGATTGTCTTGGGCCACAATCTCCAGTTGTAATCAATGAGGATGGAAGGTCAGGGGAATGATAAGGACCCGGTGCTCTTCAGCAGCAGTAGAAGGAAGTCACACAGGATTACAGAACAAACTGAATATTCACCCAGCAGTGAGACAACTTGGAACATGGTACTGATGAAGAGACACAACATGTATCGTTATTCATTAGCTTTGGGTTGTGTGGGCCCTCAGCTATTAGGGTTCTTAGCAAAACAAACTAAGTGAATACATAGCTCTGCTATACATAATGAGAAGATTCTTTTGTGAGCATGGATGTTGAAAGAGACTCAGCTTTTCATGTGGCAAGCTGGACTCTGGACAAAGGCAGTGAGGATTCCAGCTGTAGTCCAAGTCCAGGTTCATCCTAACTTAAGAGCCAGCTGGCAGAGTAGCTGCTCTCGCTTCACTTTTTGCTCAGACCAGAGAAGGTCTCCCTAAGAAGCCGCTGAACTTAACTGGACAATAAGATGCTGGACTCTATGCTTGGCATATGCTTGCAATGAAAGAATCTCAACTGAACTTGAACTGTGGTGAAGCAGCAAGGTGGAAGAATCCACCATGGGGGGAGTGTTTGGGGAGGGGTGGGGGGAATCCCAGCACCTATAAAACTGTGTCACAAAATACAATGTAATTAATAAATAAATTTAAAAAATATATTTGTTTACAAATGACATACTTTCAGCTTGTTTTATAATCACAAGCTTCACCCTGCACTTAATGAAGAATGTAAGCAGTAAATAGAAAACCACAGTTCCTCAAGAGTAGAGACAAGGGCTGTAAACTATAATCAAAGCTCAAAATGTCAGTTTCACTCATGTTCATTACATCTGTTTGCACTTGGTATACTAATGACCACAAATTGGTGAGAGCATAGGATGTTAGTGTTTGGGGGGAATGGCTTACTAATTTTGCTGTGACCCAGACAGACAACGTCAGTTCTATGTCCAGGTCTCTGCAGACCCCTTAGCCCTGTTTTGGCACCCCTTCCCCTTCAGTGTGCTGAAGCTTCAAACAGTCAACAACCGTAGCTCCTTTCCTAAGGGTTTCCTTTAAGCCATTAAAACCTGCTCTGCCCCAAAACACGAGAAGATTACGAGCCTGGAAAGTCTCCCACATGGGTCCTTCATTGATGTCTCAGAATGAGACTGGTTAGAAAAACTGAGAACACCACATACTACAGCCCAGAGCATCCTTGGGGGATCTGGTGACGCTACTGCCTGTGAACTGGACCTTTGCTCTCTCCTTGTCTTTGTGCTGCCTCTCAGGTTCTGTGGCAGGTTGCTCTAGGCATGCCATCTTGAAGAACAACTGAAGAGTCAGCCTCTGGGAGCCTGACCCCAGATGCCTGGGATGAGAGGGAGAATCAGCTGGAGAGACTTCAGAACAAGTCCCTGTCCTGGGAGCCGGCCTGGGCATTCTTGCTATCCTTCAGAGAGGGGGCCTTCTTCTCACCTTGTCAGCCATGTGGTGCATGCTGCTGGACCATGAGTGTCTCCTCATGCCTTTCTTCAGCCCCATTCCACAGTCCCAGGCTCCAGGAATGATTGTGTTTAGAATACTTCCGGGTGCAATTGTGGTTTAAGCAGAAGTTCTCCCTTATATATGTCTATCCTCTCCCCTGGCTGACTGCAGAGACAGTTGGTAGAACTCTTCCAAAGTTCCCTCAGAGTTGGGATGGGGTGCAGCTCACGGTGGGTTCTTGAGTGCTAATCCCAGGTCTTCTAGCTGGCTTTGCTGTTTCTTCATCTGCAGTGTTAGCTTTGTGAGCCTCCCACCTCTCACTGCCTGTGCTTTTAAATGACACACATGGAACATCCAGAGAGCTCATGATCTTGTTAGGGGGACACGATGTGTTTAGATGACATACTATAGAACCAAGCTGAAATTGATCCAATTAAGAGGAAAATTATATAGTTCCAAAAAGAGGTGAATTTCTGGGCCCTGTGTGGTAGCCTAGTGGCTGAAGTCCTTACCGTGCAGGTACCAGGATTCCATATAACTGCTGGTTCATATCCTGGCTGCCTCATTTCCCATCCAGCTCCCCACTTGTGGCCTGGAGAAGCAGTTGAGAATGGATCAAAGCCTAGAACCCTGTACAAATGTGGAGACCTGGAAGAAGCTCTTGGCTCCTGGCTTCGGATCGGTTCAGCTCCAGCCGTTGCAGCCACTTGGGTAGTGAACCAACGGATGGAAGATCTTTCGCTCTGTGTTTCCTCTCTGTAAATCTAATACAAATAAATCTTAAAAAAAAAGAGATGGATTTCTGTGTGACAGAGAAAGTTCAAAGAACACCCTGAGAAAGCCCTTGGAGGATGACTGGTTTCTTGAATGGGGAACAGGAAAAGCATGAAATTGTTACAAGGTGTGAAATGAGTATGGAGCTGAGGGAGATTGGAGAATGGAATACTGGTTATCATTTAATTGCTATTCTCACTATAAGTGAGTACAGCTTCACACAACACACACACACACGCACACACACAACTCTGGATATAATATGCCAGTTATTTACAGGGCTATGTTTCTATTCTACCAGACTTAGCACACATCATTGGGAATCTGACATCCAGAACTGCCTTTTCCAACCCCCTAAATTTTAATTAAATATGTTACTAGCAAAAGCTGTAATTTATCTTCTTACATTCATAAAGAAAAAGGCAGCTTGTGCCAAGGTTGTTTTTCCTGATCATATTGCCGGTCTCTATCTCTCTGTTTCAGTGGTATATAGGGATTGGGTGAGACAGGGGATCTCTGCTGTGCAAAGGAGTGTTGTTCAGGATATTTGGAATAGCTATTATGTTTGAGGCTCTGAAAATGAGATGAGATCTTGCATTCAGAAACTGTTGGAAGCTAAAGGGCAAGTCTTTTTAGCACAGTCCTTTTAGGTGTAAGGTACTTTGTGTGCATGTGTATGTGTGTGTTTCTGTCCTTGGTGGGAATAAGCAACTGAGCAATTGAAGTAAGAACTTTCTGTGCAGTTAGCTTCCTCCAAGCTAAAGCAGGTGCTGAAGGGACCAGTTGGTTTAGTGAACATCCATGGCCAGATGTAGAGCAATTCAATGGGAATAATTACACTGGGTCAATTAAGCAGAATCCAGACAGACGTCCTCCTGTATGGCTGTTTGGATTTTTGATTTCTCTCCAAACAACTTCATGGTCTGGTAAGGGCATGCTTATGGAGCAATGCCATTGGTCTGTACAGAGATTGTTGCTACTGCAAAAAGCAGGTTCTATTCCCTGGCCAAACCCCTCATGTTGGAGCTCAGACAGGCCTACGCTAGAGTGCCGACTCCAAATTTTAGTAAATCTGTAACCTTAGGTAAGGTACTGAGTTCTCTCAACTTAGTTTTCTCATTTCAAAAGCTGGAGTTAGTAACCATGTATAACCAGTTCTTTTATGAAGATTGAGAAAATGCTGGTAAAGCTCTGAAAAAGAAGGGGGCTGAATTTAATGCATTTTCCACGAACAGATGATTTTGTCATTATGATGATGGTAGTTACCAACAGAAGAAAGGGTATTATTATATCTGTGCCACCTACAATGATCCAATGGAAAACCTCTATTAAAGTGCAGCATGTGTACATAAAGGCTTATTATGCTAAGCTGCAAATATGCAGAATTAAAGAAACTAATATGTGAGTTTATAAAAGGGAACAATTAGGGGGTGATGTAAGTGCTGAAAAAAAGAAAACACCAGAATTCAATAAATTCTGAAGTCCCTTAGCTGTACTGCAAGTCCATTTGTAGATTACCAACAGCTTGTCACAAAGGGAAGGAGGCTGAGAAACTGAGCGATGAGGTCCATTTTCAAGTTGTGAATGAATCAGCAACAGAGTGACATCACTTCTGAAATAATAAGGCAAATCGGTAACAGATGGAATCCAGTGGACAGAAATTCAGTTTTTCATACCACAGTTGTATTTATGGAGAGCTCACAACTTGACAGAGGTGTTTCTAAATGCGTTAACATCTGTAATCTCTACCACAACCTGAGGAGTTGGTTCTACGATTATCTTAATTTTATAGATACATAACTCTTCAGGACATCTACTACAGAGAACAAAGAGGCACCTGTCTCCAGAATAAGCCCCTTGGTAGTCTGGGATCGCAGAGGAGCACACGTCAGAGGGGCTTCCTTGAACCCTTGGGGCATTAGGATTCCATGGTTTTCAGCAATTAGTGGCTCATCCATTCATGGAACAGCCACTGTATTTGTAGAGTCTTCTAGTCCCTGCCAGGAGCTGAGTTTGAAGTTGAGGGTACAATGATAAGCAACGTACCCATGATCAACTTCTGGAAAGATGGAGTAGATGAATTTTCCCTAGTCCTTCCACCCTGTGTAACAAAAAGCCTTGGCATTATGTCTAAAACAAGGAATTTAAGGAATATGTCACACAGGAAATGAACCAAATTGAAGATTATATATCAGAAATTAAGAATACAGTGGAGCAGTCTCCAAAAGAGAATGAATGAAGCGGAAGAAAGAATCTCAAAAATAGAAGATATTTGCTGTCACCAGGGGGAAACAAAAGCTGGGAGCAGAGCTGGGTCAAGCTAAAAGAAAATGTATTCAAGAATTAAGAAACATTATTAAAGGCCAGATATGAGTGACGGGAGTTCAACAAGGTGCAGAAAGAGAAGCTGGGTTTAACAATGTATTTAATGAAATAATAAAGGAAAATTTCTCTAACCGGGAGAAAGAACTGGGAAACAAGATCCAAAAAGGGCACAGAACTCCCAACAGGGTTGGCCAAAGTGATCTTCACCACGACACATGATAATCAAGCTCTCTTCAATTGAACGTAACGAAAAGATCCTTAAATGTGCATGTGAAAAAAAATCAATTGACATATAGATGAATGGCAATTACACTCACAGCTGATCTCTCACAGGAAACTCTCCAGGCCAGAAGAGCGTGGAACGACCTAGTCCAGATTCTCAAAGTAAAAAATTAGCGGTCCACAATAATATACCTGGAGCAAAGCTTTCTTTTGTCTTTGAAAATGAAATTAGATTCTTCCACAATAACAAAAAGTTAAAAGAATATACCTCTTTCAAACCTGCCCTACAAATGATATTTAAAGATGTTCTCTTGACAGAGAAAATGAATAGCGCCCACCAAAACCAAAGTCAAATGTGAACAACAGCCAAGTAAAATAACAGAAGACTAAATCAATGAGTAACCCTTTGCTAAATGACAGGAACAAATTACCACCTATTTATAGTACCCCTGAATGTAAAGGGCTTAAACTCATGAATCAAATATCATAGATTAGTAGACTGGATTAAATACACAAAACCCATCTATTTGTTGCCTAAAGGATATACATCTCACCAACAAAGATCAGCGGAACATATATCTCATGGATTTTGATGTTTTTAGCTTCATTTCTTCAAAACATGCTTTTTCTCATTAAATTCTTCATAGATCATACAATAGCATCACTTTCTTAAAGAACGTTCTCCATTTTCTTTTTCAGTTCTTCAGTGACACATTAGTCATTCAGTAACAGGTTATTTAACTATGATATTGTAAGTTTCCATTCTTTCTTCCTGTTGTTGATTTTGTTTTGTGGCTTTTCATTTAAGGGGATGTATAGTAACTGTGTAATGGAAGCCATCATACCCAGTGGTACGTTGTTTAACTTCAAGGCATTGTAAAATTCTGTTTTTCTTCTTCTTGTTGGTTTTGCTTTGTGGCTTTTCACTTGGGGGGCTTTATGGTGACTGTAGTGGAGACTGACATGTCCAGATGTGAGGATACGGTGCAATGTGCATCTCTACTTCTGGATCGGGGATGGACTCCCAGTGAAACTGTTGGATGTTCTTTGACAATGAGATGTTGGTCTCTCTGCCATTGTCCATGCCACGATGATGGACTTATGACTGTCTATGAGGAACTGTGCTTTTGTAATAATATGGGAAAACTCAGTGGTGGTAGTGGGGGGGATAAGATAAGGGGTTAGGGGAAATGCCAGGGCCTATGGAACTGTATCATAAAATGGTAATAATATGATAATAATGAAAAGAAAAATGAAAAAAGAAAACCAAAGATCAATATCCCTCATGAATATAGACACAGAAAATGTTAACAAAATATTAGCAGACGAAATTCAGCAATTAAAAGAAATTTGCCCATAACTCAAATGAGATGTACTGCTGGTCCAGCATAACTAACAGGTTAAAGAATAAAAATCAGCTAATCAAATCAATTGATGGAGGAGAATAATTTGATGAAAGTTAAGAGCTATTTATGGTAAACATTCAGAAAACAGGAATACAGATGATTCATCTTTATAAAGCATCTTAACCGCATGTTTCACACCACATGTGAAGAACTTATAGGCATCATTTATATTTGTTGCATGATCTCTTAGGATCAGAAACAGTGCAAAGATGCCCAATCTTACTAGCACAGTGCTGAAATTTCCAGCCAGTAAGAAAGGCAACAGAAGTCCTACAGATTGAAAAGGAAGACATAAAAAACACTCCTAGTTGCCGGTGACATAACCATTTCCATAGAATATGCTAAGATTTCTACAAAAACAGTCTTGAGATAAGTGAGTTCAGCAAGGTCACAGGATCCAAGGTCACAGGATCCAAGGTCAACAGTCCCAAGTCAGTTGCTTGAGAAAAGAGTGAAGAGACATTTCACTGAAGAGGTTATCTGCATGGCAAACAGGATATGGAAGGATGTTTAATGTCACCAGTCATCAGGGAAGTACAAATTAAAGCCACAGTGAAGTTTTATCACACACCTACACGAATGACTGAAATTAAAAAAAAAAATAGTGATAACACTAAATGCAGAAGTCAGAGAAAATCGATTCTGCATACATTGCTGGTAGGAATGTAAAATGGGACAGCTACTCAGAACAGTTTGATAATGTTAGAAAAAACAAAGCTAACACTATACATGTAACTACCATAAGATCTAGCAATTACACTCCTGGGCATTTAGCCCAGAGAAATTGGAATGTATAGTCACAGAAAATCAAAGCATGAATGCTTATGAAAGCTTTATTCTTAATAGACCCAAACTAGAAACATTTCAAATATCCTCCACCAGATTCAACAAAGTATGATACAACCATGCCATGGAATATAGTTGGGCAATAAAAAGAATAAATACATATGATAATCTAAATGAAGCCACGAGCATCCTTCTGAGAAAAGCCAGCCCCGACATTTCTACCCTATAGGATCCTATTTGTATAACATTTCTTACTCAGCAAATGACAGAGATGGAGACCAGTTAAGGTTGCCAGGGATTAAAGAGAAGACAGCGACAAATAGCAAACAGGTGTGGCTTGTGGTGACAGGAGCTTTCTATAACCGCTCTGTAACTGTCAGTACAATGGTTGTGATATTGATGACAATATATTTGTGCAAGATGTTCCCACTAGAGGAAATTGGGTCCAATGTACATATATTCTCTCTGTATTATTTCACACAACTGCAGGTGAATCTGCAGTGATGTCAAAATAAATAGTTCAATTAAACCCAGGAATGCAAGAGGTGTTTAGTGGGGTGCAAGGGTTTCCTCATGCCAGCTTTCTGCTAATGCAGTTCCTGAGAGATAGCAGTGATGGGCCAAGGGATTGGGTTCCTGCCACCCATGGCACTGAACTCCCAGTCCCCAGCTTTTGCACCTTGGCTATTAAGCCAGCAGACAAGAGCACTTGCATGTTTCTCTCTTTCAAATTATAAACACAAATTACTAAAGTGGTGTGGTTTTCTTTTTGCTGATACTTTATGAGATATAGAGGAAGGCGCTACTGATTAAATTCCTACAAAAACATATATAAACATACAACTTAACAATGCTTTGAAAAATTCCACGATACAGTACCAGAAGCACATGTGAGCATCATGGAGGGAGAGTGACCACATAATTTATGGCTCCAGCCCGGACATTTTTGAGAGGGAAGGGCTTCATATTAGTTAAGTATGCTAAGAAAAGAAACTGGAAACTATGAAGGTAATTCAGAAAGTTCATAAAAAATGAAATGAAGAGATACATTTACAGTGGTGCAAAAATTTTGGAAAATGCTTAGTATAAGGAAGTATTTGTGAATTTCATGGAGATTCATCAGAAATCTGAACATAGATCTAACCTAGCCAACCCACTCCTGGGAATTTGCCCAAAGGAAGCCAACATATGAAAGAGCTTTTTGTAATCCCATGTTTATTGCAGCTCAACTCACAGTAGCTAAGATACGGAATCTGCCCAGATGTTCATCAACCGACTGGACAAAGAAATTGTGGAATATAGATACACAATGGAAGGATAAAATCCTGTGTTTCACAACAAAACAGATGCAACTAGAGACCATTATGATTACTGAAATAAAACAGCCTAAAAATACTTCTCTGATTTGTAGTAACTAGTATATAGAGTACAAAAAAAAATGTAGTATGAGGCCAGCATGGTGGTGTATCAGGCTAATCCTCCTCTGCCTGCAGTGCTGGCGTCTCACATGGGTGGTGGTTTGAGTCCCTGCTGCTCCATTGCTGATTTGGCTTTCTGCCAGTAAGGTGCCTGGAAAAGCAGTGAAGGATAGCCCAGGTTTTCGGAACCCTATACTCAACATGGGAGACCAGGATGAGGCTCCCGGCTCCTAGCTTCAGATTGGTTTAGCTCTGGCCATTGCCAGAGGCGGGAACCAGTGGATTGAAGATATCGTTCTCTGTTTCTCCTTCTCTCTGTAAATCTGACTTTCAAACAAAAATAAACAAATCTTTAAAAATGAAACTCAGTCATAAGTGAAATTGATATCTTGAGATTTGATTATTGCATATAACCCTTGTTTATACTTCTGAGGAACAGTGGTTTTTCTACTTACTGCTTGTTGAATTCCTTATGTAGTGGAAGGTTAATCTTGTGATTATAAATTATAGGGAAAGTTTGTTATCACAATTTAAAAAGACAAGGCAGGAAGGAGTAGAGAGGGTGGGTAGTATCACTATGTTCTTAAAATTATATTTGAAATACATAAAATCTGTTCTCTTTATATAAAGCTTTTTTGCATCAAAATAAACTTAACATTAAATTCCCATGGCTTTTTTTGAAGTACTTGCATATGATTATTCAGACATCTGGACCCTGTCCAGGGTGTCCATGATGGCTCTTGCAGCAGGTGAGCCCTGAGAGGAGGGGAAGATTCTGAGTGCATCAGGCAGGGATGTCAGTGAGGAGTCCAGGCCTGTAGGGGGCCGGGTGGGAGCCACTCCTGGATCCTAACCAGCCCCACGGGCACAGCGAAGCCACTGAGCAGCAGCAGGAGGGGTCCTGTCTGGGGTCTGGTTCTTCAGAGCCACCGGGTCCCCTTCTCTCTGCTACCTGTTTCCTGCAGTTGTCTAATCCCTTTGTTAAGCTTGAACAGCCACCTGGTGATGCAGATATTGTACTGCTGGGCAGAGTGCATTCGGGTGTCCACATGCCCCTGTGTCTGACACTCACTGGAGATTCAAAGAAGTACAAGTAGTCAAAGAAGAGAAAGGAGCAGGCCCACTGCAAAGATTCCTCTTTTGGATTCTACAAATCAGAACCCCAGGTGGTTTGGATCAGGAAGATGTCACATCCAAAGGGACAAGAGCTGTAATTCTATGGATATCAGCTGAAACAAGAGGCCCCTGCTTTTGCTGTTATGTTTCTAAGGTTTGCTTAGATTGTGCCCTTTAACCCTTGAGCCCATTTATATCCCTGGTGTAGCCATGAGGCTTGGTTGGATCTCTCACTTAGAATAGGGCTTTACATGCGCTCATATCCTCACTTACACCTCTTCTTAGACAATCCCCCCTTTTCACCCCCTGTGAAGTATTCTAATTAATGGTCCTGTCTTCTGTCTCTGTACAGGTTCATGATTCCATTAGCGTTTCTTTCACTTGACAAGCATTTACTGAAGCCTTGTCATTAGGTTGAATTTTTCATATATTCTTTTATCTATCTTTCAAAACAACACAGAGGGAAAGATGTTAGAATTCCTTCTTTGAAGAAGGGGGAAGCAGAGAGGAGTGTCTCTTCCTTGCTGGTTGTCGCTGTTGACCTACAACCTTAGCTGTGAAGTCATAAAGCCCATCGTGTGAGTTTCCAAAGCCACACTTGCCACATGTTGCTCCCAGTCAGCCATGGTGTGCGCCTGATAGCAAGCAGGACCATTCCTGGAAGACAGGGCACTTCTTGACCAGTGACTTTGATCCCAGGATTTCTGCTAGTCTTTCCAGACTTTCTTAGGACTATATGGTGATTCATAGTAACCTAAGACCCTTTTGCCCTGAACTTTCTCCTTTTCTTTTCTCCTTCACAGGAGTAGATGTGACTCCTGGTTTCATAGATCACTCAGCCATTCCCAGCTTCCCCCCAATTTCCCTAATAGGACACTTGCCTTCACCTGTCCTGTTATCTGTTTGGAGGACCTAGATTAGCATACCTGCCCTGGCTCTAACTTTTCTCCCCTCCCTTATGTACCTAAGTCCTTTGTGAGTGACATCCAGACTTGAGCACAGAAGCCAAGGTGGAAGAAAATGTCTTCTTGGCCTTCTTGTCTGGGGATGGTGAACTCTCTCTCTCTCTTTTTTCAAAGATTAATTTATTTTTATTGGAAAAATAGAAGAAGAGACAAAGATCTTTTATCGCTGGTTCACTCCTCAAATGACTACAAGAGCCAGAGCTGAGTTGATCTGAAGCCAGGAACCAGGAGATCCCTTTGCGTGTTCCATGTAGGTAGAAGGTCCCAAGGCTTTAGGCTGTCATCCCCTGCTTTCCCAGGTCACAGACAGGGAGCTGGATGGGAAGTGGAGCAGCTGAGACACTTGGCTCCTAGTGGACACCATCATTTGCATGAGGGGGTTAGGCAATTGAGCCTTTGCACTAGGCCCTGATAGCAGCAATCTCTTTAGCCTGGGAAGTGGTGAGCAGTCGCAGGTGCCTTTGACAACTGTACCTACTCATCCTTCCTGAAAACCGTGTTTCTTTCCGGTTGCTTCTCTACATCTCAGGTTGTTCTTCGTCCATCTGTCCTCCTGGTCCATCTCACCAATGCAGCACAAGACAACCTGTTTTTCCATTATGCTTCTCCATTGTGAGTTTTGGGGAGAAGAGGATAGCATCCCCCCTCCTTTTTTCGCAAAAACTTCTTTCCCGTCTGAAACTCCCTCATTAGATGACTACCCTCTTTTTCTTTTGGTGACTGGAGAGACTATGTCCACAAAGTCGCTGATGACTTCCAACAACTTAAAGAGATTACATTTCCATTGTTGACTTCGTCAGCCTGAACTTGCCGTTTGAACCCAAGCTGGAATATGCCAACTACAAATTTTTGCCTCCTTACTAGGGGAATGTCATTTACAAATAAGGATTGTAAGGCATGGTGTGGGAGTCAGACACCCCATTAAGGGTCAGTCACCAAAACTGGCCCTCACGGTGTGTGTCTGGTGGCAAGACAGGTGGTGCCACAGAAAGAACGTTGGCTTTAGAGACAGATGGAACAAAACGTACACATTGCCTGGGCAATGTTGCGTGATGCAGGGTAGGATACTGTGTAAGGGCTTGGCTGTTTGCAGGGTAGGATACTGTGTAAGGGCGTGGCTGTAATGTCAAGCCAGCTCCAGATGCAAACCTTTTGTTTTGTCACTCACATGCTGTGCAACCCAACATCTCAGAGCCAAGGTTTTCTCACCTGGGAAATGACAGCGAAGCGCCGACCTTGGCAGGGCTGTTTAGGGCAACGGCATTTACTTTTTCTGTATGCCCTGTGTATTTGAATTCACTGTATCTTCATCATGACCATCTACAGTAAATATTTTCACTATCTCCATCTATGGATGTGGAATGGAAGTCCAGAGGGCAGAAGTCTCTTAAGGACATGTAGCTGGTGAATTGATAGGAATGGAATCTGAATAAAGATCATTTTGCTCGTGTGAACTCTCAGGCACTCTGTCACAATGCTGCCAATATACATGCCATTCTCATCACTTGTTTGACCCAGGCTTTGTACGTTACATAAGTTAACCCTCATAATTATCGTACTATTTCTATCACTTTTGCTTCTCCTGTGTATTTAAGGGTGCTCTAGAGAGTTCATGGGAAGTTCACATCACCCTTTCATACAATTTCCCATGTACTTTTTTTGGTCAATTTCCATATACTTTTTGAAGCTCCTTCATAGATGGAATACATTGATTGGAGTCAAGAAAATGACTTTTCTATTATTAAATGAAGCAATGGCCATAGAAGTCATTAATGAACAACTTGATAAAATCATTTGTTCATCATCTGTTTTTAAGTTCTTTATTTCTGCTCTTCTCTTCTTACCTCTGCTGTTTTTTTCTTTTTCTTCCATGTTTTCTCGCTGGTGGCTTTATGCAGGGCTTTAGTTATTTTCTGGTCATTGAACAGGTGATTCCCTCCCTGCCTGCCTGCTCCCCTGCTGCCCACTCCTGCTCCTTCCCCATCTCCCGCCACACTTGGCTGCTCCAAGTATGAAGGGTGTTACTGGCTAAGCATGATTCACAAAGGTACTGATTGAAATGTGACCAAATCAGAATTCTGTTTTAGTTTGATCTTCTACAAGAAGTTCAGGATAAAGGAGAATAGTCTCTCCTTTCAGCATTAAGAAATATTTCTTGCCCAGTAGGGGAGCTACAGGGAGTTCCCCTGCTTGGCCACTGCTCCCACTGGTGAGTGTAGGAACTGGGACCAGGGGCCGACCAGGCTGGGCAGGACTACAACACCTGTTGGCCTGCATGTGAACTGGATTAGGGGGACAGCCAGGACGGGCTAACTGACTCTTCCCACTAGTCAATGCGTAGACCAGAGTGAGTTCAGGCTGGTTGAACTTTGCTGCAGCATCAGCTAGCAAGTGCTGGGATTGGAGGCAAAGTCTGTCAAACTAGATTGCAGAACTGCCTGGGGAATACAAGATCCAGGCCTGGGAGTGGGCCCAGTAGGGAAACTGTGGGCACCTCTCTGACTGGCTGCAACTCCCACTGGTAAGCATGAGAATCAGGGCTGGGGGAGGGCCTAACTAGACAGGCAGTGGCACCTGTCAGCATGAGTGTGGGCTGGATAATGGGGTTAGTTAGGTTGAGCTAGGCTTCAATGCCCGTTGATATATACGAAAGCTGAATGGGATGTGGGACAGACTGTACCAGTTTGCTGTTTGCTGTACATACTGATAAGAACCGGCGACCATATCGGATCTCGGAGCGTTCAAGGCAGACTTTAGCCTCTAGGCCATGGAGCCGGGCCCTCGATATCCTTTTAATGAAATCATTTTCTTCTTTTTTTTTTCTAAAGATTTATTTATTTATTTATTTATTGGAGAGTCATATATGTAGAAAGGAGGAGACAGAGAGGAAGACCTTCTGTGCACCAATTCACTCCCCAAGTGGCCATAATGGTTGGAGCTGAGTCGACCCGAAGCCAGGAGCTTCTTCCGGGTCTCCCATGTGGGTGCAGGGTCCCAAGGCATTGGGCCATCCTCTACTGCTATTTCAGGTCACAAGCAGGGAGGCAGATGGGAAGTGCGGCTGTAAGGACAAGAACCAGCACCCATATGGGATTCCGGTGCATGCAAGGTGAGGACTTTAGCCACTAGGCTACTATGCTGGACCTGAAATAATTTTCTTCTTAAGCCACAATTGTTTTCTGCTGTGTAGAGTAGGAATGTTGAATGACACCCTGTGATAAAGGATAGTGGATAGTATCAATCAAGGCCTAGAGATTCTGCCTTTAGAAAGAACATGTGACTAGTAGTTGCAACAGAAGTAGTATTACCGTAATTCATTTGTTTCGTGTTTTCCACATTTGCTGAGAGTCAGTGCTTTGTCAGGCACTGGCCACATGCTGAGGAAATAGTTTTATGCAAAATATGCACTTGCTGCCTCCATGGACACACAGTTGTAGGAAGTCCTGATTTTAGCAGTTGTCTGGCTGCTTTTGTCTACACTTCAGTTTTGCTTCATAATCCTTTGCCTCAGTACAAATCCAGAGAGTTACAATGTGAAATGTTGTTTTGATAATAATCAATTAATTAATTTCCTATTATAAAAAGGATGTAAAGCAGCTTATCGAAGATGTGCAGATATAGTAAGATCCAAGAGTATCAAACAATAAATGAAAGAAGTTGTAATAAAAGGGAATCAAATGATAAAAATCTTGTTATGAAGATCATTAGAGCAAGTGAATCCTGTACTTGACTTTGAGACAAGAGAAAGAATGAGAGGCCTGTGGTCTTTAAGAAGGTCTTTCAAAAAGAGTGTCAATTTCATAGGAGAAAACCAAATTTTCTGGGATCCAGGTTTTATGGCTAATTTGCCTTAGAGGTACTCATAGAAGTGATGCTGAGCATTTTGTAAAATATGATAAATAGGCAGACTGGAATGCTTCCCTCTGCAGGCCTGCTGAGTCCTGGAGGCAACATATCTATTGGGTTATGAAAGAGTTGGAAGTGTGTGTGTGTGTGTGAGAGAGAGAGAGAGAGAGAGAGAGAGAGAAACAAACAGGAACAGTCTCCTGAAATGTTACTTTTCTGTATTGATTAAACATAAACATGAAAGGCTAGGGTGAAGATGAAATAACTGGATGGGTGCACACTGTCCTTTCTCCAGTTGTTTGTAAGAGGAACATCAATCCGGGTGGGAAAATACCTTCTCTGTGTGGCCTCCTTTGCTCTCACCAGGGGAACTGAATGAGGACTAATCCTAGCTCTACTTGCCTTTCCCAGCGGAAGTAGGCATTTGCCATACAGCTTCAGCCCTCTCCTTTCAATTCCAAGTTCATAAGGGATAGCTCCCATTTGCTAGCAGGAAGACCAAGAAGTCAGTGATGTTCATGATATGATGGTGAGGATGGTGGGTACAATGTCAGATTCTATGGGGTTAGGTTTTGCAGAACAGCTGCATTTAAGCCAGATCATGATGAAAATAGTGATAAAAGCGAGGATAAACCAACATGGCAGAAGAGCGTAAGGACACGTTCAAACAGAGAAACATTAACCTGGATGAAGCAGAGAAGGCACATTTCAGGAAATAGGAGAGGACAACCAAGAGCAGAGGGGTACCTGGAGACAGATGAACATGGGAAAGCAGCAGAGACAATGGTGTGGTGTTGCAGTGACCGGATACCCCAGTGGCAGTCAGTGAGTGGTGATCTGAGGTCCACCAGTGGCAGGAATTCAACCAGCAGCCAGGTGGGAAGGGGAGTTCATCAAGAGCTCAGTAAGTAATCCCAGGCAAAGAACTGCATGTCCTGCTGGTTTGTTTGATTTGCCCAGGAGCAGAAACAGAGCAGCAGATACCAAAGAGCTGGTGCAGGAACATGGTTAGATTTCATAGCCTAGACCCTCAATAGAGCTGAATCAGGGGTCATCTTGTCTAAGGAGGCAAGCTTCTGTCTCTTATTTTGGTCTTGGTCATTGTACTTCTGGTTAGCAGATTCTTCTCCTTGGGGCAGGTTTCTAATCTATTTCATCCACCAGTCTGCAGTTCAATTTTACTTATTGCGGTTGGCACCCAGTTCTTTTTTGCAGTCTCTTGTGCCACTCCCTCCAGCAAGTCTCAGGTCTGGGCTATTATGTTACACCTCCACCACGGTCTGTAGCCCCAACTCCTGCTCACTACTCTCCACCTCCTGTGATCCCATGCTGAGGCTATACCATTTGTACAAACTTACTCCCCCTACTTGTTTGAGCACTTCAAAGGATTAAGGAGACACCAGGTATCCTAAATGGCTAGGTTGTTGCTAGTGCTGATCTTGCTGGAACTTGCTTGCCATTAGGTCTGAGAGCCACCCAAACCTATTTTGACCCATAGAATGCCAAAACTGTTATTATTTTCGATGTGGGACCAGTGCAATGCACTGAGGTGGAAATGAGTTCGCTCTGAGCTTAGTGCATGCACAGCTTACTGATGTCCCTGCAGTCTCAAAGCCTTTGCCACCCTGTACAGAATGGTGCCTGATGTGCCACTAGTGGAGTTCTTATTCTGCTGGCCATTATGTCTGGGGGCTTTCTGGACCTATTTTGGGTGGAATCTGTAGGATGCCACATTGTTGCAATCCACTGAGCCAGAAATGAGTTCATTCCCAGGGAAATGAAAGCACAAAACAAGCACAAAACTGGAAGCAGAGCTGGGTCAAGCTAAAAAAAGTATTCAAGAATTAAGAGACATTATTAAAAGGCCCAAACAAAAGAGCGATGGGGGTTTAAGAAGGTGCAGAAAGAGAAGCTGGGCTTAAAGATGTATTTAATGAAATAATAAAGGAAAATTTCCCTAATCAGGAGAAAGAACTGGGAAACAAGATCCAAAAGGGGCACAGAACTCCCAACAGGGTTGGCCAAAGTGATCTTCACCACGACACATGATAATCAAGCTCTCTTCAGTTGAACATAACGAAAAGATCCTTAAATGTGCACATGAAAAAAGAATCAATTGACATATAGATGAATGGCAATTAAATTCACAGCTGATCTCTCACAGGAAACTCTCCAGGCCAGAAGAGAATGGAATGATATAGTCCAGATTATAGAAGTAAAAAATTGTCCCAGAATAACCAGCACAGCTTTCCTTTGTCTTTGAAAATGAGAATAAATAAATAAATAAATAAGAAAAGGAAATAAAATTCATCCACAATAAAGAAAAATTAAAAGAAAACGTCTCTTTCAAGCCTGTCCTACAAATGATACTCAGAGATGTTCTCTTGACAGAGAAGAGGAATAGCACCTACCACAACCAAAGGCAAATGTGAAGAGCATCCTGTAAAATAAAAACAGAAGACTAAATCAATGAGCAATCCATTGCTAAATGACAGGAACAAATTACCATCTATTTATATTAACTCTGAATGTAAAGACCTTAAACTCATCAACAAAATGTCATAGATTAGGAAACTGGATTAAAAGAAATTATCTGTTGCCTACAATAGACATATCTCACCAACAAAGATCAGCAGAAACTATATTTCATGGATTTTGATGTTTTCATTTTTATTTCTTCAAAAGTTTTTTTCTCATTAAATTCTTCACTGACTCATAGTTTATATAGTAACATCATTTTCTTCAAGAAGTTTCTTTATTTCCTTTTTCATTTCTTCAGTGATACATGAGTCATTCAGTAGTATGTTATTTAACTTCATGGTGTTGTAAATTTATATTTTTATTCCTGTCGTTGATTTTGTTTTGTGGCTTTTCATTTAAGGGGATGTATAGTAATTGTGTAATGGAGACTATCATATCCAGATGTGAGGACATGGTGCAGTAAACATCTCTACTTCCAGATCAAAGATAGACTCCCAGTGAAACTGTTGAATGTATCTTGACAATCGGATGCTGGACTCTTCCACTGTCCATGCCTGCAATGATAGACTTAGGACTGTTTATGAATACCTATAGTATTGTAATAATATAGGGAACTCAGTGGGGAGAAGAGATCTGGGGAGGGGGTAAGGGAAATCCCAGGGCCTATGGAACTCTATCATAAAGTTATAATAATAATAAAAATATTTCAATTTGAAAACAAATAAAATTGTGACAAAAGTATAATTCAAACTTAAAGTATACATCAAAATGGCTCGATTGGTCAATCCTACCACTGCATGAGCTGGCATCCCATATGGACACCAGTTCTTTTCCAGGATCCTCTACTTCCCATCCAGCTCTCTGCCTGTGACTGGGAAAGTAGCAAAGAAGGGTCCAAGGCCTTGGGACCTGCACTCACATGGGAGACCTGGAAGAGGCTCCTGGCTCCTGGCTGGCTTTTGATTGGCTCTGTTCTGGTCATTGTGGCCAGATGGTGGGTGAACTCTCAGATGGAACATCTTACTCTCTGTCTCTTCTTCCCTCTGTAAATCTGCCTTTCCAATGAAAATTAAAAAAAATAAAGAATACATCAAGGAAGTTGAGGTGGATCAGTGCATGAAACCTCACACACCATTCTAAGAAGTTTGGACTTTATGGTTTATTGTTCATGAATTTGAGGAAAGCAATCCATGGTGTAATCCTTTCTGTCAACAGCAGGACGTTTTGCTGTTTGAAACTGTAGCTACTAGTCATCCCTGATTCTGCACACTTGAAATTTGGGTAATCTGCAGTGAAAGTATTTAAACACACTAGCTTTTTGAAGATTTGGCCCACAAATAAGTGAAAATGAGTTTTGTCACTGTCAAAACTTATGTTAAAGCTTCATCCTCCAAAATAGTGGCACGGAAGTGAGGGGGCTCTTTCCACTGCTATGGCAGAGTTCTAGTGCTGGAGTGCGTGGTTATGAAGTTGGGGACCACCTCACTGGATCAAGCCCCCCTGCCCTGCCCCCTCAATGTGCCTCTTCATGTTCCACTTTCTGTGCTCATCTGTACGCCTACCGCATGACCCAATGACCCAATGCGCCATCCCGTGGCGCAGCATGAAGCCCCTGCCAGATGCAGCTACCGATCCTGACCTTCCCTGCCTTGCCAAACTGCAAGCTAAATAAGTCTCCTTTGTTTCCAAGGAACCTGTTCAGTCCCAGAGATTCTGTTGTATCCACAGAAAACCCACGAAGGCATATGTGTCTGGAACCAGAGGGGAATTCAGAAGTGACTCCCTGGAGTAAGCATGTGTTGCAGCCGCATGTGTGGGGGTCAACAACCAGAAGGTGGCTGAAGGATGGAAATGCGTGAGGTCAGGTCATCCGGCTCCTCTGGGGAGTTAGCGAAGAGTGAGAGCAACCACAGAACACAGGCAACGACGGAGGGTGGGACCTGGCATATAACATGTGACTGAGAGAGGAGAGACAGGGAAATGGATGGAGGCTGTCCACGAAGGACCCCGGAGACCTTGAATCACACAGACCAAAGTGGGCCTTTTCAGAGGCATCAGAAGCGGGGAAGTGCTTGGGCGGCTCTTGGGAAGCCCTGAGTGGTGTCTGTTGGCTTGGCTGATGTCAGCTTGAAAAGGGCCCAGCACAGTGTGGCTGGTCAAGAAGGGGAGCCTGCATGTAGCGGGGAGAATACATAAATGGAGTTGGTCACTAGAAGAAGTTGGTGGGAACTAGGATGCTAGGGGTCAGGCAGTCACAGGTCGTGGGGCACAGCAGGTAAAGCAGAAGTGCAGGAAAATGTCACCTGTCGACTTGCCGGAGCCTTTTTTTTTTTTTTTTTTTTATCTTTTTCCTTTCAGTAAATGCTTTGGGCACATCGCTCTAAGTCTATGCTAATGAGTCCACCCTTCCACAGTGGCCCACTTTGCAGGGCCTCCCCTATTTGGGACAGGGAGCCAGGAGACATTTCTTAGAGCTACAGCCTCTCGTTATGGAAAGCCTCTTGCGACTGGACCCTGCATCTCTCCGAGTGAAATATGGTGTGAGAGAGACCCTGATCCCCGACTGCTAGAATCCTGGGGTCTCCCAGACACCCTGAGCCTCTTTGTTGAGAGCCAAGTCAGAGGGTGGCTCAGAGACACTCTGCAACCTTCTGGAAGCCTGCACCCCTGCTCGGGCTGCAGTGCTCGGCTTTCTCCAACAGGGGCGCTGGGCATCCGCGGATGGCCGGCTCCTGTCCAGCGCCGGAGCCTACCTGGGTTTGAGGCTCTGCAACTTTCCTTGCGGCTGGTCACTGCCCTTACTCCTCGGAAAACCCGCCCGCGCCGGGACCGCGCTCCTTCTGGTTGTCATTGGATTCGTTCTCCGCCCCGGCCTCCCCTTTGCCCAGTTCCCATTTGGTTCTGGTGGGAAAGCAATCCCCCCACCCCCGTGCCGGGGCTCCCGGGAGTCCCCGGCTGCTGCCATGCCTCTACCGGCTCCTGGAGCATCTCCCCAGCTTCCGGGGTCCTTGGCGACCGGTCCAGCTCCTTCCTTGCCGCTTCCCATTTAATCATCTCTGCAAAGGAGCTCCTTTTCTAATCCCAAAGAGGAAGGAAAGAGCCTGTAGGGGTTCTCCTCCCTACATCCCACTTCCCTTTCCGTCTGGCATTTTCCAATCCCCTCCCCCCCCCGCACTCAATTAAATAAAAACAAAAATGCCAGGGTCTCCTGCACCACCCGTCCTTAGGGTTAGTCCCCATGCTTCAGTCACCTAGAGTCTCCATCTTCCTAGGGTCATCAAGGGTCTAGGCGCACCAGGCATCCAGACTGCTGGGTGGCTGGGTCGCTGGGATACTTGGAAACAAGCGAGCCTGTTCAGAAACTGATTTGGGGATAAGGGAGGACACGACTCCACAGTCTAGGGAAGGAAGATGGGGTCTGGATTTCCTCACTGGGAACAGACTGTCTCCACTACTCTCTTCCCGTCTTACTTCTGGTCAGGGCTCCTGGGAAGCGGTGCCCTGGAACCCTTGAGGTTGGCACGCCCCTGGACGCTTCGCCAGCACCTGCCGGTTCTGAGTCAGGGTACCAGGGAGGCTCAGTCAGGCTACATGGGCGGGTGGCCAGGAGGAGGCGGCTGCGGCGAGCCGCCTGCCTCACTCTCAGCACTGCTTTCCTGAAGACTCACAGGCTCCAGCAAATGCAAACACTGCCCGTGCGTGATCCGGGAGCGCCCACGGCCCGCGCGCTCCCCGCCCCTCCGCTCACACACGCTCATGCCAACGCGCACGCTTCGAGCCGCCCCCTAGCTGGCTCACCCGGTCCCCAGCCCCGGGGGCACCCCTCTCCTCTCGCCCTCGCACGCACGCGCACGCACGCAGTCCCTGCGCCCCTGCACGGGGCGGGGGCGCAGGCCTGGTGGGGGGGTGGGGAGGGGGCCGAAGCCGTGAGCCAAGCCGTGGGCCCATCCCACGCCCGGCTTCAGCGCGCAGCCTGCCTTCTCGGGCTTCCTCTCCGCTCCGGAACGGGAACAGTTGGCGCTGAAAACACCAAACTCCTCTCCCTCCTCCCTGGGACCTTGTGCCCTCCCCACGCGCCATCTCCAGATCCCCCCCCCCAGCCCCTCCTTCTGCCCCCCTGCGCCAGGCCCGAAGAGTAAATCCCTGAGGCGGTGAGAAGCAGCTCCCAACTCTTCTCTGGGAGCAGATTGGAGGTTGGATTTCGAGGAGACTCAGGATTGGGGTCCGCGGCCAGCTCCACCCCCCTGGATCCGGTTGGATTTTCCCATTTTAGAAGAGGATTTTCTTATTACCTTCAAACTCTCTTTTTTAACAAAAATTCGGGAGGAGCTCAGTGAGGGATTCGGAGGGAATCTTGTTTTCAGAAAGAAAAAGCACTGAAGGAGCATTTGTTAATTTTCCTTGGGGTTTGGAAACACCCTCTGAACCAGAGAGCCAAGGAGCAAGCAGGCGAGCGGGAGAGAGGACCGGCCAGGCTTGCCAGCCGAAGCCACCTCCTTCCCGGCCGCCCCCTCCCCACTCGCCGGATTCACTGGCTCACTCGCCGGCGCGCGCACATACCCCGCGTCGGACCCGCACCTCGGCGGGCGCCACACACTCGGCAGCCCGAGCCGTGGTAGCCGCAGCGGGATGGAGGCGGCGCGCACCGAGCGCCACGCAGGCTGGCCAGGAGCGCCCCTCGCCCGGACGGGACTCCTACTCCTCTCAACGTGGGTCCTAGCAGGCGCCGAGATCACTTGGGGTACGGCGGGCGGTCCTGGACGCCCTGCGGCCCCGGCTTCCCGGCCAGCCGCGTCAGCTCCTCTCTCGCCGCGGGCAGTGGCGAGCCAGTGGCCGGAGGAGCTGGCGACGGCGCCGACAGCTGCCGCCGCGCTGGGGCGCCGACCCAGACCAGGGCTGCTGTCCCAGCCGGGCGGCGGCAGCGGCCGTGCGGTGCGGCTGGAAGCGGCGGGGACGTCGCTGGCAGGCGCTCGGAGGGGCCAGCGCGTCCCGGCGCCTGACAAGCCTGGCGGCGCGAGGAGGACTCGCCGGGCTCAGCCCCCGGGCAGCCTGGAGCGCACGGACGCCTGGGCTACTGCTCCAGCCGACGGTTCCAAAGGAAGCCGCCCCCCGGCCAAGGGTTCCCGGGAGGAGGTGAAGGCGCCGCGGGCCGGGGGGCCAACGGCTGAGGAGTTGCGGTTGCCGAGCACCTCTTTCGCGCTGACCGGGGACTCTGCACACAACCAAGCCATGGTGCACTGGTCGGGACACAACAGCAGCGTGAGTACCCACCTGGCGGCGGGTGTGAGGGTCGCCCCACAGCAGCAGGGGACAGGAGCGAGGGACAGACTTGGCTTGGGGGGGGGGGGGGTCCTGGCCGAGAGCTGGGGTGCCTAGGGGAACGGGGAGGGGGAGGGGATGAGGGGACGGGTTTGTGCTTGCCTCACACCCCTACCAGGTTAGTGGAGTTAGTTGGAGAGGCTGAGTGGATGGCTCGCTGGACACTCGGGGTCTTGGCTGCCGTCTCCTGCTCTCGGCTTGGACAAGTCGCTTTCCTGATTTGGGGACATAGACAGGAATGGGGAGAGAGCTGCCAGACACCCTGATGGGCTCCGCACGCGGGGCACCCCCTCACATCCCCGCCCCCCGCGCTCCGAAGGGAAGCTGCAGGATGGAGGCACCCCTCTCTCCTGCCTGCCTTGGGGTTTCCACACTGGGGTTCTCTCCAAGCGCGTAGTTCCCTAGCCCTGGCTTCAGCTGTGAGAGAGGCAGTAACAAAGTTTAAAGCTTGAGCGGGATACCACCCCACTCCACCCTCACGCCAGCACAAGCACTGGTAAGTGACTGAGCGGAAAGCTGGCTCCCGCGCCACTGCGTCCTGTGCTGTGCTTGACTTGGAGTGGAGTTGGGTCCCTGTGCTTCCAGCACACCTCTCCACCCCCTGCGCCACCTCTCGCTGCTGTCCCGAGAGGTGGCACCGTTGGGCTCATCCCAGGAACTTGGGCTCTTGGCACTGGGGTGTCAGGCTTTGAACCTTGCCCGCTGGGGCAACTGCAGGGCCTGCCTGTCTGCAGCCTGTACCCTCAGTGCTGGTCCCCAGCTCCCTAGAGCACCCGCCCCAGGAGGAGGCTTCTCCGACTCCCACAGACCCCTGCAACCCTACTTTCTTCCCTCAGGGCTCCGCTTTGGCTAGCCCTGCAACATCCCTTTTTTCTCTCTTGATTCCAATAAAAAGCTGGTGTTGGGCAGAGCAGGGCAGCGAGCAGAGGATGGGGCGAGAGAGGGTGGTCTGCTTCAGCAGCTTTGGGAACCTCATTTGACAGGAAACACTGACCCCACCTCCCCACTCCTTCGTTCTCTGCACCTTACCATTCTCACCATTGGTGTCTGAAAGATTTCCCTGGGAAAGTCTCACCGTAATATTCCAGAGCCTGGGGTATCCCTGTTTCCTTAGCGAGTGACAAGAAAGCCAGCAGCTTAAAGAGGAATAGTCTGGTGCACGTTTCCTGGGCTTTGAGGAATCCGCCACACAGGGAGCCCAGCCTGGCTGGCAGTTGCTGGCTTCCAAGACGTGGAGTTCAGCTCATGAGCAGCACATTGGCATGGGTCCATCTACCTTGGAGGACCCCCATGGTCTCCAGCTGGGCAACTCTGGGCATCAGGGTGGCCAGGGTGAGAAGTTCCTAGCCCTCAGATGTGTGTGTGTGTGTGTGTGTTGCTATGTATTCCACCAGCAGGGCTTGTGTGAATACCAACTTCATTTCCGTTGGTTAATTAGCAGTAGTGTGTGTGTGTTGCTGTGCTCAGTGAGGAGGGTGGGTAGGATGTGTGGCAGTAGTGCATCCTGGGAGGAGCGCTGTCCTCAGTACCTGTGGCTTTATGACTGCCACATTTGGACAGTATAAATCTGCTCTGTGTGAAGAGTTTTCTTTTTATTTCTGCTTGGATTTCCGAGATCGTTTGTGAGTGCAGTTAGCCTGCTAGAGAATATGTTTCCTGCAAGTAAGAGCTAAATTCCATCTGCCTATCCTTGGGACTGTTGAGCAGAAGAGGCTGTGAAGGGCATGCCTGGCCTGTGCCCCTTCTGGAAATGACTCCAGAGACAAACAGGGCCACAGGGCAGGGGCAGTGGCCCCGCTGGCTGTGGAGTCCATGGTGGCAGCTGCCTGAGGCTTGCTGGCTGTGCCTGTGGATAGGTCAATGCAGGCAGGTGGGAGGGGGGCAAGTCCGGTTTCCCTTGTCCACAGCCTAGGGCAGGGACTGTCGCCTCTTAACCCCTGGGCTGCACCATCCTCTTTTGACCCTCTTTGGTCAGCAGGACAGGGGAACGAAGCACATTGGTGGTCAGGTCTGTGGACTCTGATAAACCTCCATGTGAACTTGTCCATGACTTCCAAGAAACTTCAATAAAGCAGCCCTGGCCATGTGTTCCTGTGGCCCTCCCCGTCCCCGCTTCTCACTGCAGGAGCAGAAGGTGCCATGAGTAACAGCCAGGACAAGAGTTAATGAGATGTCAGGAAGACCCCTTCCTCTGTGGTGTCAAAGTAGAGGGAGATGCCCCTCAGGCTGAGAACTTGGGGCCTACACCAGGCTTTTTGATCGGGGGAAAAAATTTCCTCTTAACGCTGTCCTCTGAAGTGTTAAGTGCATCCATCAGAACGACTGCTAGTTTCTGCTTTAACCCAATGCCAGATTCCTTGTTCTCTTCTCAGATGCCTTGGCAAACTTCGTTGCCTCAGCTCTTTTTTGAGAGAGTTTTCAGCCTTCCATAAAACCGCAAACTGAATTATCGTCAGGGGTTTGTAGCCGGACGTGGGAGCCATGCTCCTTCACGTCGCCCCACTTGTGCAGCCTGTGTGCCAGGGACGCAGGGGGCAGGTCTGCATCCCAGGCTTGGGCAGGTATTTCCTGTGGTCTCTGAACCAGGGTGGGAGGGCTTGGGGCAGGCCGGCAGAGGGGGCAGCCAGCAGAGTTGAGGCTGGGGAAATCAGGAGTGGAGGGTCAAGTCTGGGTTCTGCCTCTGACCAGGTTGCTTTACCAGGTGTCTAGGGTGGGAGCGAGTGGACTTGGCCTTGGAAGCTGCATTTTGGAGGAGCGATCTGCTGTTTGCTTTTGCTCTCCACTTGTCTTCAGCTGGGATCCTGGTGATTAATGGGTTAGAGAGTGTTTTGCAAACACCCAGGGGGAGCCCAGTCCCTGTGGCTCACAGGGAAACAGAAGAACACATTATTCTGTCCTTTTCCTTCAGACGAAGGCAGAGCTCTGCCTGCTTGCTCAGTGAGATGGCAGGTGGCTCTGGAGAGGGAAAATTGGACAGGCCCCACCTTGGATCAGCCCTTGAGCTCCCTCCTCACTCCCCACCAGTCCTGTGCCAAGGTGAGGATGCTGCATCCTCTTGTAGCTGCCCACCCCCTCCTTTTCAGCTGTCCAGTGATTCGTAGGCTGCTGCAGTATGCCTGCTTGGAGTGTCTTGCCAGGTAGTTTTCAATTAATGTGCCTGATGCTGCACTTGATGGTGAAGGAAGATGCTAATGAGTCCAGGTCCCTGCCAGATCCCCCGCCCCGAGTGTGTTCCAAGGTCTAACACTCAGATCCCCCAAGCAGGATTTCCCTACCCTGCATCAACACAGCTGGACTGTGCTCTAAAATATTTACTCCTAATGTGCAAAATAGTGACAGATTTGATCAGATTAATTGTATTTCACTCACTGGAGCATCTAATTGTGGCTCCCCCAACAGATTTTTCAAGCAGCTTTTGGCTGGATTGCCTAGCCTTCATCATCTCTCTTCTTAGTCTCGGTGTCACAATATCTTAATGCGTTTTGCCTTTTCAGAGGCTTAATAAAGAAGCCTGCCTGCGACAGGAGCCATTCTTAAGGGGTTTTCAAAAAAAAAAAAAAAAGGAAGAAGAGAGAATCTATTTTTAATTAGTATTACAAGGAAGGCCATCTCAGTTGAGTTGTGGCTGTGAAATGCATAGGGATCTAACAGCACTAATTGCTCCTGGTCACTGTCAACTCATGTGGGGTGAGTTGAGGAGAGGGGGGTAGTGGATATGGGCTATTTGTCTAGCTTGCCTTGCTCTGGTGGCTGGTTTACAGGGTGCAATTTGCGTATTAGGGCCTGCAGTGATCTCCAAGGTGAATAGAAGTTGAAAACTCCTTAATTGGGAGATCTGATTTAATGCAGTGGTAGGGACTTGCTTTGTGGTTGGCACAGGATACCCACTTCTGCAACTGTGCTGGGTTTCAGCAAAGCGGTGATTGGTAGCAATAGGAGCAAGAAGACTCAGGGCTGAGAATGGAGTTTTGCCTGTCTCCCAGGCTGTGTCGATCACCTGTTGTCAGTAAGGAATTGTAGAACTGGAGGATCTCTGTGTGTTGATCATCGCAGAGGGTGAGCAGAGGTGAGACTGAGCTGGGTGTGCTGAGATGGGAGGGTCTGATGGAGGAAGTGGTTTATCCCAGGCCTGGTGCCGATCCTTTGGGTCTTCTGGGGTTTGTGGCTTAGCCTACCTGCTACTTTCTTGATTGCTACCTTCTTTAGGTCTCTTGGCTGGGTCGAAATGCTTCCCTTACAGGGACAAAATGTCTAAGGGTGATCATGCTGCAAGTTGGGGGGAAAAAGATGCCTTGTGGAGAAAGGGTAGGAATGCAGTATGTGAGGGCCAACTTTTGGGAAGCAGAACTGGCCCTGGAGGCTGATGGGATTTGGTGAACTGTGTTTATTTCTCTGGTGTGTGAATTACTGGGAGCTAGGCCTGGATGGGGCTAACCTTGTTGGCCATTTGTGGAGGTGAGGGGCTCTACCTTAGGTGCTAGGTTCTGTTCATTTGCATTTCATCTTGGCTGTATACATTCTGGCTTCTGTCTGTATGCATTTGGCTTCTTGAACTCAAATCCAAAGTCATTTAGCATTCAAGGCCTTTCTCTCTGTGTGTCTTGGGTCTGCTGCTCCAATCTTGGGTCTGACTGTTCCCTGAATAGCTCCCATTCACCAAGACAAGGAAGCTTCTTCATCGTCCCCAAGTCCTTTCTTGACTCTAAGTCATTGTTTTTGAGGTTGCCTCAGTTTGAAGACAACATGCATGTCGTCCTCGATTTGGAAATGCACTCTTTATTGATGGCTCAGTTCAAGGTTTAAACAGTGACTCTGAGATCTCCCCTGGAAGCACTGATTTCTTCTTTTCCTAGTTATTTATAGAATTTATAGAGTGCATCACGTTTGCTCATATTGAGCTTGGCACTTGGTTATCTTACTCTTGTATTGTTGAGTGTTTTGAGGATGAGGGGTGAAATAATTAAAATACCTCCACCACTCTGTATTAGAGCACGAGATCTGTTTTTCTCAAGTGTGCTTTGCCATGTGCAGGATGCTGCTGTAATACTGAGCTGTCTGGAGAGTTGGACCAGGTCTTAACTGCAGGGGGAAGACAGGAAGGGAGAGATAATTTTAACTTTTACAATTTGAACTTTTAAATTTAATTTACTAGAGATATACAAAGCATGACCAAGAGGGAGAGCTAGACACACACACATACACACACACATTGATTGCTTGATTTCTCATCCTTTGAGTTCACTCTCCAAATACCTGCAACATCTGGGGCTAGGCCATGCCAAAACCAGGAGCTGGAAACTCAATCTGATCCTCCCACGTGGTTGAAAGTGACTCAAGGAATTGAACTATCACCTCCTACCTACCAGTTCAGGAATTAGCAGGAAGCTGGAATTTGGAGCAGAATCAGGATTCCAACCCAAACACTCCAATATGGATGTTAGTGTTCCAAGTGGTGTCTTAAACTGCTATGCCAAACACCTCCGCTCATCACCTCTCCCTAGATCATTTCTCAGTAGCATTGAATTATACACCTGCTGTAATATTTCACATGTGGAGTTTAGCATGAGATTCAGATAGATTTCTTCCTCCCTTAGTAAGAGGATAGCCATGGAATGTAGTTAGTGGTCCTGACTTTGTGTGCGACACAGAGATCACATAGATCCTCATGTGATTTGTCCATGCAAAGTATTTCCTATTACATGACATTGTCCTGGGCACTGGGGGTTTGTTGGGGGTTTGGAGGGAGACAGACAAGGGTAGGACAGTGCTGACCTTGGGCCTTGACAGTGGGTGTGAGGCTGTTCTTCTATAAAGTTCAATAATACATGCCAGCAGGACAGGTGCCACAGGGTGATATGTGGTTAATTGTCGAGTGATTGTTTCAGGCTACGAGCTCTGGGGAGAGAGGCTGCCTGTGGGATCTCCCACAAGGATGTCAGTACACACAGTGTCAAGGCTGGATGCACACTTGGGGAGTTGTCTTCATCAAATCCCTTATCCTGGAGACATGGAATGTGAGGCCCCCATAGAAACATGGCCGCCTATGGTGTGGATCCAACTGCTCTTCTCTCAGAAGAGCTGGTTTCTGTTTGTACCCACATTTCTCCCTTTGTTTTTGGGTAAACAGAGCATTTTCCTTAAGGAATAGCTGTGTGCTTTCATTCAACGGAAGGGTGCTGCCCATTTTGTAGGTCATGTAGACTGAAGCCTAGGATGGAGATGTATGGAATCAGCTGGGGAGACCTAGGAACAGATTCTTTCCTTTTTGTTCTGGGCTTGTGGCCCACATCTGCCCTGCCACCCGCCTTGTGCTTCCGACAGTAAGAAACAAGCTCGTTACTGTGGGGTGACCTGTGTCTTACTGTTATTTATGGAGGCCTCTTGTGCATCACCTCATTATTTGAAATACTAAATAAATCAAGTCAGATTGCATCACCAGGAACATTTTGCTCGTTTATTTTGATCAGTGCAGTTTGGGTTTAATTATTTATGGAAATGAATTTCTTTATAGTACATTAATAAATGTGCTATAGTAAATTGAGAGAAAGAAATAAAGTCTGAGAATTTCAGGGTAGTGTAAATAGCTTTCTGTCATTAGGCCCCTGCTGTGAGCAGAGGAAATCATCTTTGCTTGGTTGAGATGAGAGGGATCCACAGCACGGTAGGACCAGACTTTCAAGGCTGCTGGTCAGGAACCCTGTGCCTGTGGCTTCATGCGCCCTGTCCTGTTATGTGGCACATGCTGGCAAGAAAACCTAATGTAAGAGGAAAACATGGAATTGTTGATGACCGTATTGAACATTTGTTTTAGGACTTTGCATGGGCGTTAAGGAATCCAGAAAGATGAGGAGTGGGTGCTCTCACTTTGGGCATCTGTGGTCATACCTCACAGCTAATCATGGGAGACTTCCTGAAGGCAGTGAGTGAAGTGTGTAGCTTTATTCTTAAAAAAAAATTACTATTTTTTAATTGCAAAGTCGGATATAAAAGACAGAGAGAAAGATCTTTCGTCCGGTAATTCACTCCCCAAGTGGCCGTAGTAGCTAGAGCTATGCTGATCCAAAGCCAGGAGCCTAGAGCCTCTTCCAGGTCTCCCATGCTGGTTCAGAGTTCCAAAGCTTTGGGCTGCTTTCCCAGGCCACAAGCAGGGAGCTGGATGGGAACCTAGGCCGCCAGGATCAGAACAGGCGCCCACATGGGATCCCGGCACAGGCAGGGTGAGGACTTCAGCTGCTGAGCTACCGTGCTGGGCCTGACGTGTGTAGCTTGAAGTCTACAGGAACACTCTGGGATGCTGTGGCTACTGGAAAGCCAAGCTCGTTAGCACTCAAGGCTCACCTACACTGACATCATGGGCTGGAGCTCGGCACTCTTTCCTTGCTCTCCACATCCTAGCTCCGAGTTTGTGCCTGGTGTGAAGTAGGAAGACCGTGGCCGGAAGTATCTATGCACGTGCAGTCTCTGCCCCAGACTCATCCCATTGGCCAAATCCACTAACTGCAGCTGGCGTCTATACCTGCTGAGTTACAGGCTTGAGTTTTCTCTTTGCCTTCACCCTATGCACCAAGAATGGAACCTGAGATCCCTACACAGACACTAGAGGGAGTGTTGTCCTGAGAAAGAAGTGAAAATGAATAGGATGAAATTATAGGGGGAAAAAAAAGAGCTGCAGTAGGAATTATCCCAAGGGAGAGAAGAGGAGAAAATGTAGCATGAAAGTGCATTGTGGGAGGGATTAGTTGGCAATCCTTAGATAAATAGCTAATTGACAACAGGGGTTGATCTGTCAGCCTTCTCTTGCAGAAAAAAGGGAGTGCATTTTAAAAAAAGCATTTTTATTTGAAAGGCAGCTTTACAGAGAGGAGAGACAGAGAAGAGAAAGAGTCTTCATCCACTGGTTCACTCCCCAAATGGCGACAACAGCTGTAGCTAAGCTGATGTGCAGTCAGGAGCTTCCTCCAGGTCTCCCAAGTGGCTGCGGGATCCTGAGGATCTGGATGGGAAATGGAGCAGCCAGAACTAGAACTGGTGCCTATATTGGATGCTGCTACCTGCAGGTTGAGAATTAACATGTTGAGCCACAGTGCGGGCCTCAATGAAGTAGATTAAAAAAAAAATAGGAAAATGCAAAAGATACCTGTCCACTTGGCTGTTGGGTTTCAGTGTAGAATGCAGCTGGAAGGGAAGATCAGGCTAGTCCCCCATCTCCTTTTTTAAAAAATTGACTTTATTTTTAATGTTGTTGACAAGGATGGATGCCATGAGGACCCTGATTAGGGTGGGTAGGGTCCAGGCATGGAGGAAGGTGGGTGGGACAAATGCTGCATTTTAATCTGTGGGGTGGGGTGGGATGAGGGGGAGAAAGGAGGGAGCTTTTTCCAGCTACCAAACTGCATCTAAGATGATATCCACTTGATGCCATCTTAGAAACCTTGATGTGGACAAGAATGTTCCGAGGATATTGCCCGAGTAGTTTTGATAGTTCTGAGATGCTGTTGGTTTCATTGCCCCAAGGTTTAGAAAATTCCTCCAAGGTCTGTTGGTTGACAGAGTTTATCCTAGTGTATCTACTCACCTAGACACTTGCTGCCAAAATTTGGTCAGGAGAGTTGTCCAACCTGTTCTGCTTCCCATCTTCCATTGTGGCACTTGACATCCTCTGCAGGCTTAAATGAGCCGAATGTTGTGTCTCCCATCTGCATTTGGGCATGTTGTCTACTGTGCAGGCATCAGTAACTGAGGTGTCCAGTCCTGACACATACACTCCAAGGTCAAAGCTCAAATCCTATGATTTTCCCTGTGGCCAGAGTTTTGAGATTAATCATCCAGTTAGGGGAATCCCCCCAGAAATCTCACCTGGGATGATCTCAGACCTGACTCCTACATGTGCTGGCTGGTGTGGGATCTAGTTTAATCTTTCACCTGAATCAGCCTACATACATACTGGTGGTTGCAGTTGCCTGCTCGGTTCTGTCCCCAGCTCCATCCATATCCTGTGCAAACAAATGTGTGCTGTGGCCCAGCCCAATCCAGTCTGCCGCAAACCTGGCCCTTACCCACACCAGCAAGAACTGCGGCCTAGTTGGGGCAATCCCAAGAAACCCCCTACTAGGCCCATCCACAGCCCCATTTCCTGCATGTACTGGTAAGTGCAGCAGACTAGTCTGATTGGTCCCACATCTGATCTGGCTTGTCTGTACACCTGTGGGTGCTGTGGCTTAGCTCAGCCCACCTCACCCTACTACCCAGCCCACATGTATGCCAATGGGTGCTGCCACCTTGTCCAGCCTGTCCTGCTCCCAGCCCTGGTTCTCAGGCTCACCAACAGGAGCTGCAGTCCAGCAGAGCGGCTCTCAGTTTTCCTGCTAGGCCTGCCCTCAGCCCCAGGTCCTGCACTTTCCAGGGGAAATACTGTGGTCTAATAAGACACAACTTGTACTCAGTCCTGCCAGTTGCCAGTGGATCCTACAGTAGAGCCTGACCAGCCTGAACTTTAGCTGTCAAATGTATTGGTCTTGCTTAGCCTGGCTGTCCCCAAACCCAGCTCACATACAGGTAAGTGGTGTTATAGCCCTACCCTGCCTGGTCTGCCTCCAGTCCCAGCTCTCATGCTCACCAGGGGCAGCATTGGCCCAGCAGGGGAGCCCCCTAACCCCCTACCAGGTTTGGGGTATTGTATATGCCCGTGTACAATGTGTCTTGGTCTGTCATGGCCTGTTTCTTCTTGGTATTCACCAGCGAGTGCTGCAGCCTAGCCCAGCCTGTGCAGTCCCCAGTGTCAGCCCTAAGGTGAACTGGCAGGTATTTTGGCCCAACCTGGCCTGGCATGCGCCCTGTTCTGGCTTTCATACCTGCCAGCGGGTGCTGTGGACTGGCCTAACCTAGCCTGCCCAGGGACCTGACTGACACGCATGCTGATGAGTACTGTAGCCCGGCCAGGCCTGACCTGCCCCCAGATTCATATCTTGTGCCCACCAGCCAGGGCCGAATCTCAGCAGGAGATTTCTCCAAGCTTTCATAACAGACCAGCATACTTTTGACTGGAAGATTTCTGGAAATTCTAAAGTATCTTTCCTGTTATAAACAGTGATCTTGAACACATCTCTTAAAAGCCTGAGTTGGCTAAAAAATGGGAACAATACTGGATGTATAGGGTTGTTGTGATAATGCGTGTTAAGCGGTCTACTATGAGGCTGTTTTATTTATGAATAATAAATCTACTTAGATGAGAGAAGGACTAGGTTGCATGTCTCTGTTTGTAGCACATGAACTGATGCCTTAGCCATAGTTTTTGTTTCAAATGCTGGCTTGACCTCCAACCACCAATGCCAGGAACTCTGCTTAACAGCTCTCCAGCTGCTGGAGTTTGCTGTGACTGTACAAGATACAGGCCAGTAGAGTCAGGGCATGAATACCTGTCAAGGAGTAGGGAGGGGCTACCTATCAGTGGCTAATGGAAATAAAATAGACGAGATAAATAAAAATAAGATAGATGAGATCCCAACTGCATTGTCCTAGGGGACTTGTTTCTTACCACTCTTTTCCACAGTCCCCAAATCATTTAAGCTACAGGTAGTCATAATGCTAACTTGCTTGCTTTATTGCCTGCCTGCCTTCTCAATCTCATTTTTTCCCTTCCGGATTGGTATTTCCTGGGATCACTTTCCAAATAAATGGCTTGAAATGAAACCATTGTTTCAAGACATGGTTTTGGAAGAACCCCAACAAAAACATTTTGGTTAGTTCCAAGTGAATTTATTTGGGTTTTATGGAGAAATAGAACCAGTCGTGCATAGATTCAGATTTACTATCAGGAATGGTTCATGAGGTTACGGTGGCCAAGAATTCACAGATCTGTAGCTGGCAAGCTGGAGACCCAGGAGAGCCAGTGCTATGGGCCTGAAGGCCTGAGAAGCCAACTGATGGTGCGGATTCCAGGCTGAGTCCATTTCCAGAGGCCGGGGAACATTGATGCCCTAGTTTGAATGCAGGTGGAGAGATTTTTCTCTTACTCTGCCTCTTAATACTATTCAGGTCTTCAATGGATTGGATGAGAGCCATCCATATTGGAGCAGGCAGTCTGCTTTGTTCAGTCTACTAACTCAGGTTTTAGTCACAACCATCTTCAGAGACACACATGGAATAAAATAACGTGTAGCCAAATATCTTGACATCCTGTATCCCAGTGAAATTGACACATAAAATTAATTGCCGTAAGTCTGGATTTTTCTCATCCTCTTCTAAAATCCTGTATTGAACCTTGCCATTCTAAACACTAGGTTTGAAGAGGGAGAGAGATCCTTGGTTCTAGTTTAGAGGTAGTCTTCCTTTGCGATTGGCATCTTGAGAACAAAGGAGCTCAGACCAGGATGTGTTGAATGGCGAGTAAGGAGCTTCAGCCCTTGGAGGAGGAGACACGTAACTTCCTAATGATGTCTTACTGGCCGAGGAGCCCACTTTATTCCAGGCTATGTTGACATCTAAAGTCTCCTTAAAACTTGAACCTCTGCCTTTTGGCAGGTGATTTTTAGCCAAAGAGAGGCTGTGTGAATCCTTTTTACTTCATCTTCAGAATTTTCCTAGGGGGATTGGGGTGGGGGATAGCTGAGCTCACACTTGGTTCCTTGCCCAAGGGAACATCAGTGAAGAGTTTCATGATGTGTTGGAAAGAATGTTGGCCTTGGAGTCGAAACTCTTTAGATCTGAGTTCCTGGTTTAACATGAACAGACTTTGGCAAGTCGCCTGCTTCTCAGGTGTAAGGAAATGAAGAGCTTATTAGTCTATGAGTAAGCATTGTGTGCGTGTATGCATTTCAAATGGTGCATTATGAGTAAGGAGGTCTGGGAAATTGGAAAATGCTTTTTTAAGCATGCGTAAATTGGGTCATACCTCAAGCAGATGTATTTTCATTCATTCTTTCACACTTTCATTCCATAATTTGTTTGCTTAGTACGATGCTAATTAAGTTATTTAAATTTTCAGGGATTCAATTTACTTATCTATCAAGTGAGGGAGTTACATAAATGAATGTGGGTCCATCTCAGCACAAACTGGATGTAATATTAGGCCTGCCACTTTTTATGTGTAAAATGGGGACCATCCCATTTGCTCCTTTTATGTCACTCTTAAATAATGTGATGCTGTATCTGGGAGCATTTGGGAAGGATAGGAGGTGATACCAACTCAAGATGTTAGTTTATTTTAACCTCTTCTTTATTCTTTAAGAATCTGGGCATTCTTCCATTGCAAATCTGACTGTATACAGACCCTACCATCGTCGGCCTTTTCCTGGTACTAATGCAACACTTGCGTTGGTACTTATGATGCCAGGATACTAAACTCAGATTCTTAATTCCAGGCTTGATGCACAATTTATTTCTAGTCACCTCTGATATGATAAGGTTCTCAGATTGGAGTATAATTTGGATAGTAGAGCAATTTATTCTGGTACTTGATTTACACCGATTGTTCTTCCTTCCATGTATTATGCAGTGTTGGGGTTCATCTACTATATGCATAGTGGTGCAGCGTGTGCAGAACCTGTACACCCAAAAGCTTGAAGGTTTGTGTGTAGGCAGCATATGTGGGGCAGATATTGGAGAGAATCTTGTGGGATAACAAAAAACATATGTTAGTTTCAGTACACTTAGGAAATGAATATAATCAAACCATAGAGAATGAAGAGTCGTAAAAATGTTGTAAATGTGCATTTTGTTATCTGCAACAACATTTAGTAGCATGATTGGAAGTAGTTGTTATTCTAATCTTCTATCTCTGAACCTATGGCACGTGATGAGATGTATTCTGAGCTTTAAGTCTGATAGATGATGTTGTGCTGTGACCGACCGTTGCTCACAAACGATACACTGGGATATACTTTCCATGTAGATAATTTGTTTTACTTTTGTGTTCTACTTTAAAAAAATTAAGAAGCATCAGGCCTGGCGTGGTAACCTAGTGGCTAAAGTCCTTGACCTGTATGAGCCAGGATCCTATATGGGTGCCGGTTCTAATCCCTGTGGCCCAGTTTCCCATCAAGCTCCCTGCTTGTGGCATAGGAAAGCAGTAGAGGATAGCCCAAAGCCTTGGGACCCTGCACCAGCATGGGATACCCAGAAGAATCTCCTGGCTCCTGGCTTTGGATCAGCTCAGCTTTGGCCATTGCAGCCACTTGGGGAGTGAATCATAGGACGGAAGATCTTTCTCTCTGTCTTTCCTCTTCTCTATATCTGACTTTGCAATAAAAAAGCAAATAAATATTAAAACTGAAGAAACATCTGTTTTTTTAACTATAGTTCTAAGCTATTTCCATTTTTTAGGTGTACTTTGATGGGAAATTCTACTTTGTGTTGGTTTGTTTCTTAAGAGTCCTATTTCTATTATCCTGAGATTTTGATTTATTTTACTCTTTGATTAGTGCCTAAATCTTAGATTCTACTCCTTGGATTCCATTCCTCATTTTTGGGTTGCTTTTCCTCTTTCTGTAGTATGTCCTGGTATCATCTTTTTCTTGGGATAGGTGGGAATGTCCTGCTTTATATGAGTTGCCCTGATATAATAATACTAAATTTCCTTTAACTCTTAGAGAACTGTGGTTTAAGATAAATCATGTGGTTTTCTAGTACTTGGGGAATAGGTTAAAATTTTTTTGATATGTCCAAAATTTTATTTCATTTTTACGTCAGCCTGACACTTCATCTAGACATAGAGATAAAAAAATCGTGACTCACACATTCCTGTGGACCTGTGAAATATGCATATTACTTGTTGATTTTATGTCCTTTAAACGTTTTGGATTATATTCATCTTCCCTCACACAGCAACTGATGGATGTTGGCAAGGGACCTGCCAAGCACGGAGCACCTGTGACTTTGTTTAGGTTAGTGATGTGCAGCCCTGTAAGGAAAGCTAATGAATTTAAAGAAAATTTAAACAAACTTGGTAGTATGATGGGGCGGGGGAGAGGATTAAACACATCACAGAGAGATTTGCTATTGATTTTAATAAAAAACTCAACCTAAAATTTAGTTTTAGTTGTCTTCCATTAAATTATTTAGAAGTAGCTTTGTCAAACTACATAAGTATTCAGTGTTCAACAGAGATTCTCTGGGTACCGTGTGAGTGCCAGATATGAATGGGCTTTGGGTCTGTACTAGTGAGCAGAGCCTTGATGAAGAGTACAGGATATGATCCGTGGTCTCACTAGGGACACTTAGTTGAGGGGAGACAGTGGGAGGGAAATAGATAGATAGCTGAGATAGGGCATGCATGCCAAGAAGGGACATGCCAAGAGGGTTAAGTACATGTGACTATGGCTGTGGCAGGAGAGGGCGAGAAGTCTGAGGGTGACAGAAGGAGGGACAGTGTGGTGGCTAGAGCAGCAGGATTGAGGGCTTATGGAGATGAAACCAGAAAGACAGGTGTGGAGAGGACCAAGCAGGGCCCCAGAAGTCCAGGAAGGCATGAGGAGGCTCAAGGAGAATGATACAGCTAAGTTCACATGGAGAATCTCTGAGAGTTGCAGAGAGAAGGTTGGGGGCTGAGAGATAAGACTGTTGCTGTTGAGGGTGGTGGCAGTGGGGATGCCTAAGAAGGAGGCCACTGAAGGGATACTTGGCAGGTTCCCCATGGACTCCTTATGTATTGGACCTTTGTGCTACCCTTTCTGTTGGTGGTGCGTTACTTTCTACCTGCCATGGGTTTTGTCTTGGTGACTTGCTTTGGCCGAGAGAAGAGGTAGAAGTGTCTATGTGCTAGTTCTCAGTCTATGATGGGTTTTTTAATCTGAGAGGCCACGCCTCTGCGGTAGACATGAGAAGATCTTCACCCACAGCTTTCTGGAGGAGGATGAGAGACAAGGAATATCCAGGCATTCCCATCTTACACCAGCCAGGCCCAACTGTAGCCTGCAGAAATGCTAATAATCATTTATATCTGACTTGTTTGAAAGTCAGACAGACACAGACACAGATACACACACACATTGAGAGAGAGAGAGAGAGAGAGAAATTTTCCATCCCTTGGTTCATTCCCCAGATGACTGCGACAGCTTCCAGGTCTTGCTTATGTGTGGCAGGAACTCAGGTACTTGAGGCACCATCTACTGTTTCCCAAGTACACAAGCAAGTAGCCTGGTCTTGAACCTGGTTTCTGATATTGAATGTGGATGCCCCATGCAGTGACTTAATTTGCTGTGCCATAATGTCTGCTACTGCATGGTGTATTTGTAAGAGTAATAGCTGGCTGAGAGAACAGGTGAAAGAGCTTTGGGTGGTTTATTTTTCATTGTTTTTATAAGCAAAACTAACTGATACAGCAGGTAAAATAAAAGAGAATTTGAGAGCTGGGTTGCAGTAAACTTGGGGAAAGGTAATTACATCGTGAAGTGAGCTCATCTGTATTTTAAGATTCTTATCCTCAGCTACCATGCTCAGGGTAGATGTAGGGGTGTTTTTTGGTGATTGCTTGTCAGTCACCTTGCTTTACAATTCATGGTTTCCTTTACTGGAACCAAATGAGGGAGGTCGGATTCATGGTCCACAGGAAATGCTCTTCCACTCTTTTCCTTTCTGTTTCTCTTTGCAGCAGCCTAATCGGATTCCAGCAGAGAGTTCAAGCTGAGTAGTCCTCAGGTCTCTCAACAGGGGCCTTCAAGCCCTAAAGCTTGGTGTTTGCTTGTGAGAACTGAAGTCAATTTGTGTTCTGAGAAGATGGAATTTCACTTCGAGAGAGGAGAAATGTGGAACCAGGGATTTTCTTGGTCTTGACTGATTTTTTAAAAACATATTAGTTCTGATAAAATATTTAGCTTTTAAACAAATTTAATATAGGGGGTTGTGTTTTATTTATAAATGACAGTTGCAGAGAGATTGGTAGGAGTTGTGCTAAAGTGCACTGTTGTGGTTTTGCAAAGTATAGTAATTACTGTAATATTTTGTTGAATTATTAATATCTACTGTGCCTGCAGGAACATGCACTTCTGCAGTCGAATTCATTTCAAGATTGCCTTTTCTCCCTTCTGGTTTTGTTTTGTGTTTTCTTTCCTTTCTTGTGCACGTATGAATTTTTAAAGCAGTGGTATAGGGGAGTGGCAGAGTTGGCTATCTTGTGTGAAACACCATTGTCACTGCCCGTGTCTGAGTGTGACTCAGTTGTGGAGGGAGACGCTCATTCTTGGCTAATTCCCGTGCTTCCGCGAAGGATGTTGCAGTGGCAGATTGTGGCATACTGGGAAGAACGAGCTCACCAGTGTTCCTTTCTCAGGGACTGAGATGGAGAAAGGTGAAAGAGATCACGTGTGTACAGGTGTGAGTGCTGTGTGTACCTGCCCCTAAGCAGAGCTGATGGATCTGTTAATGGGATTGGGGGAGTGTTCAGGTGTATGCTTTGCTATGGAAGTAACCTATCTCATTGAGTACTTCACAGGTTATCAGGCAGTGTCTGTCATGTGCTGAAGTGAGATCCTTGTGGATGGTGCCTGCTGATGGCTTGCAATTGGTAACATCTTTGGCTTGTGCTGCTGGAGGGTTCTGGGTCCAGTGCAGACTCCCAGGAAGGGCACGTCTTGGTGGTAGCTGAACTGCAATTACCAAACCAGTCTTCCTTTCATTATCTACCTTATTTATGAAATGCCCCCTGTCAATCAACATCGGAGACTCAGGTCTCCTCATCTGTGCAATGGATGCAAGGATCAAAATGAAACCATGTACTTGAACGGCTTTGCAAACTACACATGTGTGGATATGTTCAAGGGCTCACTCGCTGTCAGCAAGTTGTACTAGTTCTTATACAGGTGCAATGACTTGGAAGGGAAGCAAGAAGGACTGTACATGGCTTTTCTTTATTTTCTTTTTTGACTAAAAACACAATTAGAGTCTGTCTTTTGGTTAAAATGGCCTCTCGAGATATAGCTGAGAGAAAGGATTTTAGAGACTTTAAAGGTGCAAAGAACACATAGTGATCTAGCTGCATCCTTTTCCTGATACCCACCCCCCAAAAAAACAGTGACCAGGAGAACTTGTGCAGTCCCAAATTCATCCACTTGGAGTGACAGCCCTCATCAATAGCTGACTTTCTGATTCCCAGGCAAGTGCTCTGCTGCAACATGTTGTTGCTCTTTGTTAGACCATTCCAGTTGTAGTGAGGTTTACAGCTTGCTGTTCCAGAGGGCAGTTTTGGAAAGAATGAGTACGGTGCAATTGGAAGGGAGACATAAGGGGTAGGACCCCTTTGGATGGAAGCACTTAGAATACCTGAATTTGAATTTTAGATATGCCCATGACCAGCTGGTCTTGCAGCCTTTGTCAAGTTGTTCCATGAGATGGAGCTCTCCCTATTTTGTCTGCCCTGTGATTGAGGACAACTTTAAAAGGGGTGGGAAAGGTTATTGCTACTGAGAGGATCTGAAGGTAAACTCAGTCTCCCATTTTGCAGCCCTCCGTCTTGTAAAAGGGTTCGCCCTGCAGTGAGGGTGTATATTTTAAGGGGAGAGGGCAACTGCATCTTGTGGCACTATGGTTCTCCATTGCCAGGACTGCAAAGGAGGCCTGCTGTGAAATACCTGTGCAGAGTTGTCCATGCAGGGAGAAAGGATCTTACATTGGCTGGAGACCAGCAGCTCCAGTTCTACTTTAATTTGCCTTAAAGGGGATGAGGATAGCATAAACATATTCAAAGAATAGCAGGTGACAATAGAAATGAGATAAGTGAAAGCATCTGCTCTTCCTCCTGTTTTAAGTAACTGAGGTAGTTTCTGAATCCTAGTTTTAGGTTTTTTAAAGTTCTGTTCATTTGAAAGACAGAGCGAGAGAGCGAGAGAGCGAGAGAGCGAGAGAGCGAGAGAGAGAGAGAGAGAGAGAGAGAGCGCTTTCATCTGCTAGTTCCCTTCCTAATTGGGCACAACGACACAGACCGGGCCAGGCCAAAACCAATTGCCTGGGTGCAGTTTTCCCAAGCAGAGCCTTCACCTCTGTGCAAAACACCCACCCCTGCTAGGATTTTTGATGAGACTTCTCTGCAAACATGAAGCTTACACTTTATGGTTGAATTATTTCTTACATTCCTTATTGTCATTAAAGGCAGTGAATGATGAGGTATCCCTTAGGATTTGGGCGCTTTCTCTTTTATATATAATTGTGTGTGTGTCTGTGTAATGCTGCAGCAAACAGTTTTTAAAATGTTATGAGCAAAGCCTAATTTTGCTTCAGTCTTGTGGGTAGATCATGAGCAAAGAACAGTTCAGGCTTGATCTTGGTCTTTTGATTAACTTGAAATCTAAGTATTTGCAGATAAAAACACAGAAAATCAAGACCATATGAGAACCAAAGAGCAGTTTTGCAGAGGAGCCTTAATACTGACACTACTGTATGCCAGTTGTGTCTTGGGTGCTTCCCACTGTATCTTCTGGTTTTCCTCTCACAGCAAATTTATGATTGGGAGATTATTGCCAGCCCCATTCCACAGGTGATGAGAGTTTGCATTGCCAAGATCACACAGCTCATAAGCCACTGAGCAGAAGATGAATGCAGCAGAGTGTCTGTTACAGATGGAAGTACTGAGTCTGTATTAAAAACAGTGACCTTGGAGCATCATGGAGTTTGAGAGGGTGATAGGTTGAGTGAACCAGAACAAAGTGCCGGGTAGAAGTGAAGAGGTCAACTCTTATTTCCTTCTAGAATAATATGTTTAGAAAGATTTATCTTAAAGTAGAGTTACAGAGGTAGAGAGGAACACAAAGAGCGGGGAGAATCTCACTTTTGCTGGTTCATTCTACAAATGGCCTCAACAGCCAAAGCTGGGCTAATCTTGAAGCCAGGAACCAGGAGCTTCTTGCTGGTCTCCCATGTGGGTGTAGGGACCCATGCACCTGGGCCATTTCCTACTGCCTTCTCAGGCACACTAGCAGTGAGCTGGATTGAAAGTGGAACAACCAAGGCTAGAACTGGCAACCATGCAGGTTGCTACAGAGATAACCTCTACCCACTACACCACAATGGCAACCCCAAGGTGACACAATTTTATAACAATAATGGCTATTTAGTGAGCTCTTATGATGTGCTAGGTGCTGAGCCTTTGGAATGGTTGCTATTGCAGTCTCTCTAATGACCCCATGCAGTTCCTGGTCAGTGTAAATGTAGGGAAAGGAAGCCATGCAATTGAATGCCTGACCTAGGTCAAAGCTGGTGAGGGACTGAGCCACAGGGTACCTGTGGCCCACCGACCTGAGTCCTCCCAGCCTCCAGAGATGTGGATCCCACTTATTCAACTTGTACTAGCAAGGCCAGCGAGGAGCTGGGACTGTGAGATTGGACTGCCGTGCCACTAGGGCTAAGCCTCATTTTCTACTTGGTAGCTTTCCCGGTGAGACTGTCTAGTTCTTCCCCAGAAGCCGAAGCTGGGTATTAATTTGAACTACAGTTTTGGTGCTTCTAGGGTTGGAGCAAGAGGGATAAAGGCTGGGAGATGAGAAGTAATAGGATTTGTTTGGGAACTGGGAGAGCCAGACATGATGTGGGGCCACCAAGTTCCATAGTTGTTGGGTGACTTGCAGGCAAATTGCATGTATTTTTGTAGACAATGGGCAATCCTTAGAATCTCAGAAATGGGAGAGATATGACATTGTTCTCAGAATACCACAATGCTCATTCTCTCTACTTTGTGAGAGGAAAAGAAAGACTCAGAGAAGTTCAATGGCTTGCTTGGAGGTGTCCAGCACATTGCCACTGGCAGCGGAAGTGGAAGTCTGTACTTGTGTCTCTCCTGGCTCTGGCAGCTGCTGGCTGCCTTCCTCTCACTCTGCCTGTCCCCTTCCCCCTAGCAGTGCATCTTGTAGGCTTCCCCCTCTCCCCACCCTGAGCTGCACAGTGGGGTCCTCTATCATGAGAACAGCCAGTGGGGTTCAGCTGTAATTAAAGGAAGCCAATGGGGGAAGCAAAACAGCAAGGGAGAGAGGCAACCAATAACAAATCATTTCCAGCACAGACTCCTAACAACAAGAAGGCTCTTGGCTTTCTTGGAAATCTGCTTGTTTGCTTGCATATGGCAGAGAGATCCCCACCCCAGGAGGGTATAGGAGAGCAGGTTATTAACTTACCCTTCAGGGCTTCCCTTTGCTGCAGTGCATGATTGATCAAATATTAAGAATTGTAAGGGACCTTAAGGCCATTCAGTTCAACTTGCCTTGCCAGGCAGAGGCCCCTCCATTATCTTCCTCTCCAAGTGTGGCGTCTCTGGCACCTTGAACGTGGCTCGCACCCTCCTCAGCTTCCTAGATTTGCTGGACCACAGCTCAGGTAAAAATGACAAGACACTTTTCTTCCCCTGCAAACCACTGGCCACCCAAGTCTGTTGTCATTTAAGGCAGTGACTCCGGAAATGTCTAATTAGTTCATTTGTCCAATTAGCCCTTTGCTCTCTGAAAAGCTTTTTCTTCGTTGCTCAGCAACTGAGATAGGGCTGTCAGCACATGCATGCTGCTGCTGAATGAACTGACGATGTTTTTTTCCCTTCACCCTGGCAGCCCCACTCTTTCTCCTTAGTTTCTTGGTGCACAGTAATGAAGAGCATCTCCACTGTTGTCCAGCCTTCTCACCTTCCCCAGGCTTCTCTGAATGTGCTGGCTGCTGGCCTTAACACATTTCTGAAGGTCATTTTTATGCCAGGCATTTATCATGAACAAGGGAGTGACAGAACAGGCTGATATGCAGAGGTGCTTTGCAAACTAAAAGAATGAGCTCCACTCAGGCAGGACTTGGGAAGAGCTTTGCTGGGCTCAAGGGCCTGCCAGAAGGTTGGCTTAGAGGTGTTTGGGGGATGGACTGTGTTGGGCTCAGGTTGCTTTGACAGGTGCGGCTTGGTGAGGCAGTGATCCTGGGTTTCTTTCCCAGGAGGGAATTGGCTTGTAGCCCCAGCCCAGAGCACACAGGAGGGAGGATTTCAAAGTGAGGCTCTGGGTGACAATACCAACCTAGGATGGCAGCAGAGTGCCTTGAGGAATTATCCTCCAGCTGTCTCATGCCCTTATTTAAGGAAGTGAATGCCACAGTCTGCTTGAATGATGCAAGATGTGAGAATTGGCATTTGAACCCAAACTTCTACCCTTCTGCATTTTTGTAGATGAATACATTACAGCCCAAAGAGGGTATGTCTCACAGTCACAGGTAGCATTTTCAAGGCCCCAGATTATCTCATCTCACTTCTTAGATCTCTTGAAAAGACCCTTGATCATAAAATTAGTCACTTGGGTCACCGAAGTGTGCTTTAAAAACCCAGTGTTAGGGGCTGCGGTTGTAGTACATCAAGTCAAGCTGCTATTTGTGGCACCAGCATCCCATACCAGATTGCCAATTCCAGTTTCCTCTGGCATCCTAGGAAAGAAAGTGAAGGTGGCCCAAATCTTTGGCACCTTGCCATCCATGTGCGAGATCTGAAAGAGGCTCCTGACCTGGGCCTGTCCCAGCTTAGGCCATTGCAGACATTTAGGGAGTGAGCCATCAGATAGAAGATCTTGCTGTGTCTCTCTGCCCCAATACTCTATCTCTTAAAGAAGATAAAATTAATCTATCAATCAGCCATTCTTATAAAAAGAGCCTTAAATACCCCAGTTTTATTTTGGAGTGGTTGAAGTTGATTTGCAGCACACTAAGCAGGAGCTTGCCTTCTGCCCTGCAGTGCCCTTTGGCATGTATGTGTTTCAAATCTGGGGACATGTGCTGGGTGTAGTGTTCAGCTGTGAGTAAGGAGCAGTCCCATTGTTTTATGGGGGGGGTGGTGGGATTAGGAAAACATTCTGAGAAGAGGTGATGGGAAGGGGTTACAGGAAGGCCCAGAGCTTATGGGGGAGGAGTTATGGAAGGGAGGATGTTGGAGGATTGCCTGAGGGGACAGCAAGGGGTTAGGTGTGAGGGCTGGCCAGTAACCTGGAAATGGAGCCTTTGGGCTCTTGGGCTTTTTGCTGGTGTGTTGAGGACACTATTTCCTATGCACTTGATCTCCTCTGGTGAAGGACAGTAAGAAAACATTCCTATCCCTACACACATGTGTCTTGGAAGAGCATATGTCAGACTTCTGGGGTGGAAATGATTTCCCTTTGAAGTTAGTTTGTCAGTGATGATGAAGGCCGTAAAAGTGTGCATGCAACACTGCACAGTGCATCCAGACCAGGATAAACAATTGGGACCTCATCAAACTAAGAAGCTTCTGTACAGCAAGGGACATAATCAACAAAGTGAAAAAGCAACCCACGGAATGGGAGAAGATCTTCGCACACTACGTAGGTGATAGAGGGCTAATCTCCAGAATATACAAAGAGCTACAAAACAACCAAAATGTCAAAACAAACAAGCCACTCAAGAAATGGGCACGGGAAATGGGCAGACACTTCACAAAGGAACAAACCCAAATGGCAAATAAACATATGAAAAAATGCTCAAGTTCCCTGGCAATGAGGTACCACCTAACACCAGTAAGACTGGCCCACATGAATAAAAGCACCAACAACACTTGTTGGCGAGGTTGTGGGGAAAAGGGAACCCTACTCCACTGCTGGTGGGGCTGCAGGCTGGTACAGCCTCTATGGAAATCAGTATGGAGAACATTCAAACAACTCAAAATCAACATACCGTATGATCCAGCAATAGCACTCCTAGGAATATATCCAGAACACTTGTTTTATGAGAAACCAACATGCACTCCTATGCTCATAGCAGCACAATCAGTAATTGCAAAAACATGGAAGCAGCCAAAATGCCCATCAGCAGAGGATTGGATAAGAAAGCTATGGTTCATCTACTCCATGGAATACTACTCAGCTATTAAAAAAAACAAAATGCAGTTCTTTGTGGCCAAATGGGCCCAACTGGAAACCATAATGCTAAGGGAAATGAGCCAATCCCAAAAGGTTAGATACCACATGTTTGCCTTAATTTAAGATGATATGATGTTATGTATAACATGTTATGTATGTTATATGTTGTGTATAAACTAAAATTGAAATGTCAATGAGGTGGTCACAGAAGGTGGTTAAGAACTCGCATTTACTTTTAACATATTGGTTACTCATTACTATGTCAATTAATTCCATAATGATGTAAATTTTTGCTGATGGTATGTTGGAGCTTTTAATTGATCGGGATGATACTCTGCTGGCTCTGTCTTCAGACCAGAGAGGGTATACCTAAGAAGCCGTTGAACTTGACTGGACAATAAGATGCTGGACTCTTATGTTTGGTATATGCTTGCAATGGGGGAATCTCAACTGAACTTGAACTGTGGTTATGCAACAAGGTGAAGGAATCCACCATGGTGGGAGGGTTTGGGGGAGGGGTGGGGAGAACCCAAGTACCTATGAAACTGTGTCACATAATACAATGTAATTAATGAATTAAAAATAAAAAAAGTGTGCATGCAACACTGCACAGTGCATTCAGACTGTATTTGCTGGGGAAGGGCCTTTCAGGAAAACCAGTTATCTCTGCAAAGCCCTGGCTCCCGGTGCCTCCTGTGTGTGGGTCTAAGGGAGATCTTTTCCAGAGGGAGACCCATTTCTCAGGACTCAAAGCTGTGGCAGTCACTCAGTCACTGCCCCAAGGGAGAAAGAGACAGCCTACAACCATGAATGACCTGAGCAGACCCTTGCAGTGCAACAGGTGTGTCTTTACTTCGAAGCATTGCCAGGTGAGGTCAAGTGTTCCTCCACCAGCAGCCCAGCCAAGTCCTACTGGTTTCAAGTGTTGCTTTTTCAAAGCTGCGCTTGCATTTCCAAGAGCCTGAGATGGGAAGCAGCATTGTTGGTGCTCCTTAGTATCAAGGCTTCAGATTTCCTCTGGGAATTTTCTTAACAAAGTGGTTTGAATTCCTCCAAGAAATGAGCTGGAGGTAGACACTATTTTTTCTGGAAAGTTTCTAAGACGTGGTGCACTGAAACTCCCAGTGGGCTGCTTTTGCTCTGGTGAGGAAGAGCCTGTGGGTGTTTCTGCGATAAATATTTGATGCCTTGGGCTTTGCTGGACAAAGTCTATGTCTGCTTGGATCTTACTAGATCAGATGGGGGAGTTTGTGGTAGTGTCTGTCTCTGGGTTGTGCACTTGATCTTTGGTGAAGGATGACTGTTATCTTGGCGAGGTCCACTAAAGTGGTTCTTTTCTGAATGGGGTTGCTCATGTGTGGTGGAAGGGACTGCAACTTTCTCTGCCCTTGGCTAGTCCTTGCCATCCCTTTGGTGATTTGGTTTCCCATTTTCTGGGATGTGCCCACGTGGGTTGTGTCCTGTCCCCTCTTATATAAGGAGGCAGGGGGTATCTGGTGCCAGATCTTATTCAGGCCTGTAACAATCCCCCCTTTATGACATCACTGCTCATCGCCATGGAAACATTTCCCCTGAGTCACAGAGACTGGATTGTGGCATCATAGCATCAGACAGCAGGAAGAGGAGAGGAAAGGATTGAAACTGCCAGGATGGATGAAAGGCCAATAAAATCACATGTGAAGGCAGAAATATAGAATTTTTCTATTTGGACCCTTGAATGGGGAAGTGTCACCACGGGCTGCTGAAATCAGTGTCATCCAGGATAAGGAAGAAGAGTGGGGCTGAACATGGACCCTGAGCCCTTTGCTTTTGCTCAGTGCTGGCTGGGGGAAATGAAATCATTTTAACAAGACCTGCCTTGTGTTCTGTATGCATTTCTTATTTAATCCTCACAAATCTAGAACTATTGCAAATCTTGAACTATTATGTTACAAGGGTTAAATGACTTGCCTAAGGTTCAAACAGCTGGATATTGTTGGCACAACAGAGAATTGGGGGTGTAAGATGTGAACTGTGCTGTCTTGCTGAGCTGAGTGTTTCGTATGTGTGTTTTGGTGACAACTACTATGAATGCAAAATCAAGCATATATGAAAGATCTTCAACAGTTCCTGGGATTTGCACATATGGAAAATGTTCCATAGATTTTGAGATATCTGTATCTATTTTCATCAAAATGAAAACAGTTCAGTTCCAGAGTGCTGTGAATTTTTGAATGTCCGTTCATGTGGTTAAGTACCGTGTTAGGTCTCATGAAGACAAGCAACATGATGTCTCTTGGCGGAGGTGCTGGTGACTGGGAGCTATTGCGTCTATGTATTGTTATATGGGAGACACGACTGTACGTTGAGAGGTGTGTGCTTGCACAAGCAGCCACTGTGCTCATGTATACACACAACTTCTGGGTCCCATCACACACGCTCCTTTCCCAGGTGCCTTCCTCTACCGGTCCCACATCCTGGGACTCCCTACTTATTGCCTCTGTCCACTCTGTCTCCTGAGACCTTGCTCCTCTTCTCAAGCCTGTTGCTTCCTCCCTACCCCACATCTTTTTCTAGGCTGTAAACTCTTCAGGAGAGAGAAGATTTTCTCTGTCTCATATCTTGATTTACTTCAGGATTGGATCAGAGGATCTACTGCAAAAATAAATCAACACTGTTACCTTTTACAGAAAAAATGACTAGAACTTTTCATAGCTAAAAACATACTGTGTTGTGGAGAAAAAGTCAATAGAAGCTTCCAAACTTAAAAAAAAAAAGGAAAAAAAATGTAAAAGATGAAACTATATATATCCAAGAAGTATGGAGCCATAGCAAGTACATTATGTTCTAATAGGAGTAAGGAAAGAAGAAATAAAAAAATATTTGAAACATTGAATACTCAAAATTTTCCAAAGTTGTTGGGCACCAAAATAGAGTTTGCTTAGGAAACTCAGAGAATACCATATATACATAAATAAATAGAAATAGCTAGATAAAAATGTTGTCTTCTAGAATATGCTTTGCAAACTTTGGCCAGAAAAAAATGGAAAAAGATTAATAAACTGTGAATAAATTATCCAGTCATATGTAGCACAACAGCTTGTTGGTTTTGTTTTGTGTGTGGTGCTTGATTGTGATTTCATGTTTTATCCCTGTTACTCAGCCCTGTAACAGGGATAAAACATGAAATCTCATGGGACAGCTGGTCCAAGGGTGTAGAATGGTTTCAATCACAGCTTCAAAGAGCCATGGGTACTTTTCATGGACTGCTAATGGTAGCTACTGATTGGATGCCCTACTGGCACCATGCCCAATAATAGTTGGGTCCTGGGAAACCTGCTACCATCACTTGTATCACTTTGCTGAGCTTTCTCTGACTCTTTGAGTTTGAGGAGCATTTGTTGATTGAGTTCAAGGTTTCTCCATTGCATATCTAAGACTTAGAGTGGATGGCTCTCTCCTTGGTCTCTAAAGTGTAGCTACCTGATCTAGCTGAGCATGCTACTGTTTGGCGCTCTGCTTTCATAATTCACTCTGTGTGTGTTTGTGTGTGTTTGTGTGTGTGTGTGTGTGTGTGTGTGTTTAAGCATATGTATATGTATTAACTAGGCAATTCTGGTAAATGCACTTACAATCCATGCCTCTTCTTTCTAGGACATAGACTAGCACAGTCCAACTGCTAAAGGGGGTACATCTGGACCTACTTTATTGGTTCCTTCAGAGCTACTTATGGCAGCTCACATAGAGATACTAAAGAGATTTGAATTCTTTGAATCCTGGGTAGGCCTCTTACTAGTTATAGGGCAAGTTACTTATATTCTCTACATTTCAATATTTTCAGTTATAAAATAAGTATGAATCTTCCTACCTATTCCATGGTGTTGGTCTCCAGATCCATTGAGATACAACAGTCAAGTCTTACCATATCTTATAAAAATAAAATTGGGCCAGTGTCATTTGTTTATTTTCCAAAAACGGAAACTCTTTGAACTCGGTACAAAGCTTTAGTTACAACACAGATCATATCGAGACATTTTCAAATTTGAATTTGAAGCATCAGAATGATTGACCTTTTGGTTGCCATAGGTGAAGGGCTTTAGAAAAAAAAATGATACTTAGTTTGAGACCTATTTCTGGAGTTTTGTCAGATTTTAGAGCTATTTTCAAAATGTGATCCTGATGTTAGCAATGTCAGAGAAAATTAAATAAGGTAGCCTATGCATGTGAGAATAAACAGTTCTCTTCGGGTGGACTGCCAGAGGAGAGCTTCAGTTGGAGATGGCTGTGCCTGCATGCTGCTTGTGTAGTCAGGAGCTAGTGCTGTCCCTCAAAGCTGGCTCTGCCACCTCCAAGAAATAATTTGGCCAACTAGTCCCCCCACACCTTCAGACATTTTTATACATACACAATAGCCATGCGCTTGGGGTGATGGTTTTTAAAATTTGCTGTTTTTTTTAAATTGTGACAAAATGTCTGTAACATAGAATTTACTATTTTGACCATTTAAAGTGTACACTTTAGTGATGTTGAATACATTTATTCATAATGTTGTATAATCATTACATTACCGATCTCTGAAGCTCATTTTATCTTGTCAGTGTGAGGCTCTGTGCCCCTTGAACACTACTTTGCCATTCTCCCCCCAGTAGTCACTGGCAATGACCACTCTACTTTCTGGTCTTATGATTTGACTGCTCCTAAAACATCTCAAATCAGTAGAATTAAACAATATTTGTCTTTTTATGTTTGGATTGTATCACCTAGCCTAACTCTTCCTTCCTGCCTTTCTTTAAGATTTATTTATTTATTTTTTAATTGGGATGGCAGAGAGAAACAGAGACAGAGAAAAAGCTCTTCTGTCTGCTGATTCACTCTCCAGATGGTCTCAATGACCAGAGCTGAGCTGATCCAAAGCCAGGAATCAAGAGCTTCCTCCAGGGTTCCCACATAGGTGCAGGGTCCCAAGGCTTTGGGCCATTCTCCTCTGCTTTCCCAGGCCACAAGTGGGGAGCTGGATGGGAAATGGAGCAGCTGGGACATGAACAGGTACCCATATGGGATTCCGGCATATGGAAGGCAAGGATTTAGCCACTAGGCTAAAGTGACTAAATGTTTTATGGGTTGTGTATGTGTTCAGTTTTTGTTATTCTGTGTGGGAGTTTTTATGTTCCCAATGATTTGTCCATTTTATTCAGGTTACTCAGTTTGTTAGTATACAATTGCTCATAAGCAGTCTCTTATTACCATTTTTATTTTTATAGAATTTGTAATGACATCCCTGCTTTAATTCATTATTTTGGTAATTTGATTTTTTCCCCCTCTTTATCTAGCTAAGGCTTTGTCAATTGTTTTGACTTTTTAAGAACCAACTTTTGTTTTACCTTTCTGCTTTGCTTTGCTGTTTCTTATTTTGTTGATGTCTGCTGTAATTATTATTATTTCTGTCCTGCTGCTGCCTTTAAGTTTCAATGGTCAACTTTTTTTATTTCGTTATCTAGTAAAGTTACTGATGTAGGAGCTTTCTTGTTTGCAATGTAAGCATTTGCAACTATGCATTTCTGTCTTAGGACCTTTTAATTCATCTTTCAATCCTGTTTTTATTTTCGTTATTTCCTGTAGTTTATAATTTTCCTTTTGAGTTACTCTTTGATATAATTGTTTTTCAGAAATGTTCGTGAATCGCCACATACTTTAAAATTTGCTAGATTTACTCCTATTTTTGAGTTCTGATTTCATCCAGTTAATTTTAAAGAAAATACTTTGTATGGTATCTGTCTTCTAAAATCTGTCATACTCAATTTGTGAACTAATGTGTGGGCTGTTTTAGAAAATGTCTTGCATGTACTTGTTTGATAAGGAAGTATATATATTGTAGGGTAGAATGTTTGTGTAGGTCTGATATGTCTAGTGTTGTTCATCTGTTTCCTAATTTCTGTGTAGTTTTTCTGTTTTTGAGAATGGAGTGTGATAGTCTCCAGGTATAATTATAGAATGGTCTGGTCTTCACTTTAATTTTGTTGTTTTATATACTTTGATATCTTTCTCTAAGTATGTGTTTGTAACTGTTAAATCTTCTTGGTAGCTTTTACCATTTATTAATATATGATGCCTCTGTTTTCTGTTGTCAATTAAAAAATTATTTACAGCCTAGTTTGTGAAATATGGCCATCTATGCTGTCTTTTTTTGCTGTATGTGTGGAGGGACAGGGGTCTGGGATGGGGTAATTCTCCATGGAGATGTGAATATCCTGCATAGGGGTATTGAGGGTTGTGGCCAGGCCCTCCTTCTGATTCCTGCTTCCTGTTAAAGCACACCTGGGAGGCAGCAGGTGATGGCACAAGTACTCTGGGCTCTGCCACCCACGTGGGAGATTCAGATTGAGTTCCTGGTTCTTCGATTTGGCCTAACACCAGTCCTGCCTACTGTTGGCATCTGGGGAATGAACCAATGGATAGAAGATCTCTGTCACTGCTTTTGTCTTTCTCCTTCTATCTCTCTGCCTTTCAAATAAATAGAATACTTTTTAAAATTACATTATTGTCGGCCACTTGTATTTCTTCTTTTGAGAACTGTCTATTAGTGTCTTTTTCCATTTCTTAACTGGATTTTTGTGTATTTGTTGTTGAGATTTTTAAGTTGATGATATATTCTGAATGTTAATCTTTCGTTGGATTATCTCCCATGCTGTCAGCGGTCTGCTTCACTGTATTGATTGTTTCCTTTGATGTGCAGAAGTTTCTGAGTTTGATATAATGCAATTTGTCTCTTTGCTTTTGTTACTTGTCCTTTGGGGGCCTTATGCACCAACCCATCACTTGAAATCACCAGTGACTTGAAATGTTTTCCCCTACACTGTCTTTCAGCCACTTCAGAGTTTCAGGTCTTAAATTGAAATGTTTGATCTGTTATAGTATATTTTTTCCTCCTTTCATTTTCTATTTATTTATGTCTTTAGATCTATTGAGAATTTCTAGTAGACAGTATAAATACATATATATGTATGTGTGTGTGTATATATATATATACATTTGATCATGCTTTCATATCCATTCTGCCACTATCCATCTTGATGGGAGAATTTAATTCCTTTACATTACTGATAAAGGACTTCTGTCATTTTGGGATTTGTTTTATATGTATGCCTGAAAATATTTTGGCCTTAATTTTCCTGCGCTACTTTCTTTTGGGCTTAATTGATTTTAAAAAATTATCCTATTTTAATTTGAAAGGCAGAGTTACATAGAGGGGAGAGAGAGAGAGGAAGAGAGAGAGAGAGAGAGAAAGAGAGAGAAAGAGAGAGAGAATCTTTTGTCTGCTAATTTATTCTCCAAACCATCACAATAGGCAGAACTGTTTTGTTCTGTAGCCAAGAGCCAGGAGCTTCTTCCAGGTCTTCCTCATGCGTGCAGGGGCCCAAGCACTTGGGTTATCCTCTGATGCTTTCCCAGGACGTAAACAAGGAACTGGATCAGAAGTGGAGCAGCCAGGACTTAGAAACAGCACCTGTATAGGATGCTGGCCTGATGGACAGAGGTTTAGCCTACTATGCTACAATGCCAGCCCCACTTAGTTGACTTTTTGTAGTAAAATGTTTGAGAATCTGAAATCAAATATTTTTGAATGCTTACATAATGCCACAAATGAAATTCTACCACATGAAACGATTTGACAAGTGAAATCAGTGAAAGTGTTGTATGAAACTATCTCCAGGCTATAACGTAAAATGTATACTAAACATAAAATAGATTTTATATTTAGACTTGGCTCCTATCCCCAGGATCTCAAAATAGGTATATGCAAATGTCCTAAGATCCAAAAACATGAAATTTGAAACACTTCTGATGTCATGCATTTAGATAAAGGATATGCAGCCTGTATTTGGTTATGTGTGTGTGTATGTGTGTTATGTTTAATACCCCAAAGTTATGACTGTCTTGAATTTATACCAGTGTACCTTCAATAATCTAAAAAACATCGCTTCTGTAGTAATTTCATCACTATTCATTTCAGTTGTTGATATTAGGAAACAGCATCTGTACATATTGTGTGCCCAAGCAAGCAAGTTAATAGCCTTTTAAAATACATGAAGTAGAGTGTACAAACTGTAAGTCTACGTTTGCCCCGATTACAGTGGTACTCCCTTAGGATCCAGAGAAGGTCAAGATGCAGAACGTTTAGAGCATTCCAGAAAGCTTCTTCATGCCTGCTGCACATCAGTGACCAGCCTTCCCCTCGAGAAATCATCAACACATTTTGCCTGTTCTTGAGATGCATGTACAAAAGGTATGGTATGGTGCCGTCACCATTCATGGCTAACGTGGCTCTTGACATCTGTGTGCTTTTGTAATCTCCTCTCCTTGGAGTGTGAACTGGAGCCAGCAACGTGCTTCTGGTAACCAAGGTGTGACACACTGGTGGAGTATCATACCTTTCAAAGTTGGACTATGAAGGTCTCTGGCTTCTGTTTTGTTAGTATTTTCTCTGTTTTGCCTCCCTCGCTCTTGGGAAAGTTGCTGCCAGATTCTGAAATTTTGTTTTTACTTTTCCTTTTTAAAATTTATTTTTTATTTATATAAAGTGCACAAGTTTCATGATAAATCTGTATCATGAAGTAGCAGAGCGCTACTTCCCACCAACTTTCCCTCTTGCCTGCATTCCACGCTCGCCTTCTGCTCCGTTATATTCACTGTAATTGTCTGTTATTCTGGGTGTGTTCCAAGAAGCCTTTGTCTAAGCCTATGGGTTGCAAAGTGTCCCAGAAGTTTTCCTCATGTAGTCTGATGGTATCAGGTGACAGTTTTAGGGTTGATTTTTACATGAGGTGTAAGAGATCTTGTTTCATACTTCTGCATTTACAGTCAACTGATTTTTGAGAAATGACCAAAAATCAATCCAAGGGAAGGACAGTCTCTTCGATAAGTGGTAGTGGGAAAATTGGATCTAAACTATCTTACAGGCAAAATTCGGTCAAGAATGGAGGTCTCCTTTCCAAAGCCATATGAATGAGCTAGAAAGCAGGTTTCCTCTGTTTGAGCCTTGGGATCACTATTGTCTGGCTGACATTTGAAGTCTTGTGAGAAACGTTGGCCCACAGACCTTGTTAGATAATGCATGTCCTTTGTCTTAAGCCACCCAGTTTTGGAGTAATTTGTTACACAGCAACAGATAACCAATATGTATATGATATCCTTTCTTTGCACATAGTGTTTATATCTGTTATGTTATTCCTGTCAGCATATGTAGCTTCATTTTGTTCTTCATATTTCCATGTAGGATGATAGTCTAGTAATACATTCAAATTATTAATCCATTCCATAATTGATGGACGTCTTGATTGTTTCCTTTTTTCCTCTTGAATATGTGAACATCCTTGTACGTTACTTTTGACATTCCTACCCGTTTCTCTTGAGTATATATATCCCCAAGGTTAGAGTTGCTGGATCATAAACTATCATTAATAGATAACTACCGATATTTTCCAAAGTTCTTACACCGGTTACACTTACTCTGGTAATTTATAAGATATCCAATTTTGCTACTTTCTTGCCAACACCTGGTATTTTTATGTTTTTTATTTTATTCATTTTGGCAGGTAAACTGTGTATTCCATTATGGTTTTTAATTTGACTACTGACAGATGTTGAGCATTTTCCATGTGCTGAACAGTTATTTGGATATTCTCTTCAGTAAAATTGTGGTTTAACTATTTTATCCATTTTATATTGAATTGCCTGTTTGTCAGAGTTATATGTGTTCTTCATATTCTGGATAGAAGTTTGTCAGATATATTCATTGTAGATACCTTACAGTCTGTGACTGGTTTTTTAATTCTATTGATGGTATCTTTTTGTAGAGGGGTGTCTTAATTTTATGAGATGCAATTCATCTGATTTTTCTTTTAAAATTAAATTGTTCAGGGTTTGGAAGAATATGTTTTATTTTACATTTAATGTTTTAACTTTCACATTTAGCCTCATCATCTATCTAGAATTTCTGTATACATTTTCTGAGTGTTTTCTGTAAGAAATGGAGTCAAATTTCTTTTCTTTCTATATAACTTAAAATGGCCTAATGACACTTATTGAGAGGATATCATTGTTGAAAATCTGATATCGTTACTTGTGTGTTTCTGTTAGAAATTATCTGTTTTGTTCAGTTAGCTTTTTCTCCTATGTTACTGTGTTTTTCTTGGCTGCTTTTGACTCTTTCTGTTGATATATACACAATAGAATCAACTTGCCAATTTTCATTGAAAAATCGAAGATGTTTGATTGGCTGTGTATTACATAAATCAGTGGTTATTAAAATTTTTTTCCTGGAAGCTTTTTGACTGACACAGGTGTGAAAGCAAAACATTTAAAAATTTTTTGCTTAATTTCTTTTGAAGTGTTCCATATTCTTCAATGGAACATATTATGAACTTTTTGATAAATCAATTCCCAGGATTTTGGTGCTCTTGGATTCCATTTCAACTTGACATTAAAAATAATTTTCTAATTTTCGTTTCTGCTACTATCTTCAGATTCTTTCAGGTTTCTTTGCATAACACCACATCATCTGTGAGTAATGAATGGTGTTTGGTGTGTTTCTTTACTTTGTACCTTTTATTTCATTTTCTTGCCTCATTGCACAGGTTATTTTCTCCACAGAGTGTATAATAGAATCAATGATATTGGACCTGTTTCTTGTACTCCCTAGCTCAGGGAGAAAGAATTCAGCATTTCACTATGAACCATCATATTCTTGGTTGGCAGTGATAGGAGTATTTACCTTTTATAGAGTTCGGTATAAAAGGCGCTTTCATGTCTGTCTTCAGGTGGTTTGTTTCTGTATGGGACAAATAGAAGTTAATATATACAGAGGACAATTAGGACAACACAAATAAGAATTAGAGAAGCAAGAAAGAATGAGAGGCAGATGTTTGCTGAAAAGGAAGTAAAAAAAAATGTATGCTGTCTGTGCTTTAGTCTGTGAGCAGAGGTCACTTGTGGTGGGTCACCTGACTTGAGAGCAGGAAGCTGTGTGATTTCCTGGTCTGTTTGGGACCCAGTGCACTCAGAAGGGAGGAATAGAGGGGGAAAATCAATGCAAAAATCCAGTCCACCTTGAGCCTCAAGTTTCTTTCTGGTTGTGTCGCAGTTTGTTTCCAACTAGCTCTTGACCTTGTTCTCAGATCCAGCTCCATGTCATTCTGTCTCCTGTGGCGGCATGGTGGTCTGTGCTATGCTTCTCCTGCCCAAATGAATTGGAGCTCCTGTTGATTGGGGATGACTCTGTCTTAATTCAGCATTTGAGACACCCACTACATGATACAGTTGGTCAGGGCCACTAAAATCAAATGGCGGGGGCATGAGATTAATGATAGTGTCTGGGTCCTCCGCTTTGTCTTGATGGTGTCAGTTCTTTGCAAATTGTGGTGGTCCAATAGTCACTGGTACCCTTGGGGTAGGAAGGGTGAGCAAGCTTCAGGTTGGGTGACATACTCACTGTGGTTGACTTGATCTTATGTGATGATGAGCCAAGTTCATCTCCCATGACTGGGAACTCTGTTTCAAACCAAACCTGAGTGTATTTAGGAGGAAAGCTGCTGCATGCTGCCTGTGTGCGCCATCTGGGCAATCACCCCTGTCATTTTGCTTTCTCTCTTTCAAAGTCTATCCTGAGGCTATTTGGTTTTCTAGACCTGACTGAATTAAGATGGTTCCATTTAAGAGGAAAACAATACAAAATAATGACAAAAAAGGGACTGAAGAAGAAACAGAATATAGAAGGGTTTCTTCTCTTTGATGAAGAATGAATGCAAATGTGTTTTTGCAGTGTTTTGATGTATTCTAGATGCTCCCCTGCCTTTAGCCAGTCTGTCATTGACTGTCTCAGAAACCAATGCATTTGTCTCATGGCTGAAGAGTATGTTGAGTCATCTGATGGAGGTTTTTTGTCTTCAATATAGAAACATTCAAAGCCCTCTGGTTCCTTGGGCTGGCTCTCAGAGGCTTGGCACTGAGAGATAAGTGTGGGGGAATGAGGCTGCTTTATCCCACCTCAGGTCTGTAGGCAGTGCCCACACTGTGGCCAGCTCTCCCTGAGTATGGACACCTGGAGAAAGTGTAGATGACTAGCCGAGTCATCTCCGAGTCTGGGAATAAAGTGCATAGACTCAGACTCAGACACACACATGCACACACGTGTGTGCACACACATACACGCACAGAATGAGAATGAACACATTCATATTTAGGGAAGAGAGCCATTGAAATTTTTATGTTCATGAGATTTTCTTTTTCTCCCTGTTAGGCAATGCTTTATTATATAAGGGGTGGTGTGTGACTAGAACTTTATTTAAAGCAGTAACTACTCCCATTTCCCAGGAACTTGCATTCTAATGGTGGGAAAATAAATGTCAATATTAGACACACATGCACATGGTCTTCTGGTAGTAAAACAATTATTATGAGAGTATAAACATCAAATTTTTAAAAATTTAATGAAGACTCATTGGATCGATAATAAAGAACACGCTTTTAGTTTACATGTGGATGGAATCTGTGTCTTCCTACACTTTTCCGTCAGCTAATTCAGTTTGGGATGTTAATATGTGCTGGTGATATGAGGCTTTGGTCATAGAAAAGCATTATTGGAGTTGTCTGGTTGGGTTGACCAGACCTAGTCTAGACCAATGATTTTCCAGAGTGTTTAGAGCTGCAAAGGTAGCTAGCAAATGAGTCCATGTCAAGTGTTTGCATGTCTCAGGGACATAATAGCTGTTCCTGCAGTACTGGTGAATGTACTTATTATTGATGAGAAAGAAATGAAGATGAAAAACCATCTTGGCCTTGTAGTCATAGCCTTTGAATCTGGGTTTGGTGAGCAGAACACATCAGTGTTAGAGATAAGGAGTGTAGGGTATGGGTGCTTGCTTATAAGGATTTCGGGTGTCTGTTTGGCAGTTCCGTTGGGTCGCCTAGTGGAGACATGCTCAGGAGTAGCTGAGTCTACTGTTTGCCCTCTGGTGACCAGCACTAAGTCTGTCCCCACAGTCTGTGGCCCATAGGATATGATGTGTCCAGAGTGTGTTAGTGAAACAATAGGATTTTGTATTCAGACAATGTTGGTAAGGTGCTATGTAGCCCCCGAAGTTAATACCTACTTGGGCTCTGTCTGCAGTGCTATATTCGAAGAGCCCAAGACAAAGGAGCCATTTGATTAGAGTGATCAAAAAAGGAAAGGCTGCTGGAACCCTACTGTAAAATAGATCATTGAAAATATGTGTGTATTTAGATTGGATAAGAGAAGCTACCTCTGTGTTCAGAGCTAACGGGATTTTAATGATTCTTTCCTGTGGCACAGAGGACAGTTAGACTGGTGACTAGGAAGTGGAAACTTCTGGAGCAGGCGTTGTGGTGGTTGTGGTGCATGGGCTAAGCAACTGCTTGTCCTGCTGCCAACCCCTTATTGGACCACTAGTTCTAGTCCTGTCTGCTCTGCTTTTAATCCGGCTCCCTGATAATGCCCCTGGAAAGGTAGTGGAACATAGCCCAAGTGTGTGGGCCTGTGTCACCCAGATGGGAGACCTGGATGAAAAGACCTGGTTCCTGGCTTTGGTATGGCACAGCTTTGGATGCTATAGATGTCGACGAATGAACCAACAGATGGAAAATTATCTTTCTTTATTTCTGCCTGTCTCTCCATGTTTCTGTTCACTTCAAATAAACAAATAAATAGCTGACTCTTTAACAAAATAAAAAAATATGGGAGGGAGGCTGGCTTGGGGGCATAGTGTGAAACCACTGACTAAGATGCTGGCATTCCATGTGGGCACTTCAATTCTGGGCTATTTCACTTGCTCCAGCTCCTTACTGATGTGCCTGAGAGATTGGTGGAGGATGGCCTAAGCCCTGGAGTCACTCACATGGGAAACCCAGATGAAGCTTCTGGCTCCTGGCTTCAATGTGGCTCATCCCTGGTTGTGGTGGCTACTTGGGTAGTGAACCAGCAGATGGAAGAGGGTTCTCCCTCTGTGTCTCTCTGTCTCACTATCTTTCAAATATAAAGTAAGAAATTAAGAATCTTGCTGGGCAGAGAAGAGGTTAGCAGAGGCCAATGAGTCCACTTGGGTGGCTGATGAGGGATCAGCCTTTGGAATCTACCTTCAAAGTACCTTTGATTAGTTAATTAGTTTTTACTGGTCCCTTTCTTGAGGCCACACGTAAAAACCACTGGAGTGGTCATGTAGCCTGGTTCAGGCTGGAGGGAACCTTGACATTTGTGAAGGAGAAAGAAAAAAGCCCACCATGTACTGAGCATGTACAATATATCAGGAATGGTGCCAGGTGCTTCCTTTCTGTGGACTTCTTGTCTCAGAGCGCTGGAAGATGAATAGCAGAGAAGTGAACCTGCTCAGGCTGGGAGTCAGTTGCCTCAAACTCATCTCCTTTTTGGTTTTTGACCTTTATTTGAAAGGCAGAGTTAGAGAGAGAGAAAGAGAGAGAGAGAGAGAGAGAGAGAACAGAGAGAAAGAGTGAGGGAGAAGGAGGGAGGGAAGACAGAAACCAAAGAGAGAGAAATTGAGATGAAGACCTTCCATCTGGCAAAGTTGAGTGTGAAACTCCAGCTGGGTTTCTCACAGGGATGACTGAGACCCAAGCCTGGGGACTGTGTGCTGCTGATTTCTTAGGTGAATTAGCAGGGAACAGAACTGGCTGTAGAACAGCAGGTGCTGGAATTGGTGCTCATGTGGAATACTGGCATCGATGGACTGTCACTTAACTCACTGCTCCGCAATGCAGATCCTGCTTTTCGCTTTCTTAATCCTCTCCTTGGAATCCTGTGCTATTGATTGGATGGTTTCTCCCATGAAGGCGATGACTTTGGGGTAGTATCCCTCCCGAGTCTGCTTCAGGGGCCTGAGGGTCCTCTCAGTCTGGTTCTTGCCTCACCAGCCCAGGCCTTCTTACTCTTCCTAAAGCGCCCTTGCCTGGGGCTCTCAATCACAGTGTCCCATTTCTCCACCTCTCATTAATGGAGAGCTCCAGAAAGCCTTTCACTGACCTTCTTTTAATTGCTAATAATTATTCAATTTTATACAGCCCAGAGTGATACATATTCATGAATGACAGTGCCTTAGGATCCAACACTTTAAGCTATTGTTTCTTTTTAAATTAAACTGAAACATAAAATCAAATGGAATAAAAGGTAAAAAGAGAGCACAGCAGCATACCAGTCTCTTCAGTCATGCACAGGACTATGTGGGAGGCAAATGGAAATGTTGACATGAGTGTGAAGATTCCCAAAATACTGGGATCTGATTGGATTCTTCATTCACTTTGTTAGTCACTAGTCCTCAGTACCTGTTTACTGATTCTGTAAGGCCTTGCAGAACCACCCTGGGGGAGCACATGCGGATTAGAGCAGAGGAGCTCCTAGTCATGGGTGTGGCCATGCATGAAGCAACTCTTTGCAGGTCAGTTAGTTAAGGCAGCACTTGCATGGGGCCCGGATGCAGCTGTCTGGGATGCTAGCTGTGCTGTTTTGTAGGGATGGAATCCACATCACAGCTAACCACTGCTACCTTCAGTGTAGCTCTTCTCAGTCTAGTGACACACTGCTCGGGTTCCAATTCCAGTTCTGGCACTTCTAGTTGCTTCACATAGTGGATCCTTAAACCTTGCTATGGGGCTTGGCTGCGTGGCCTAGTGGCTAAGGTTCTCACCTTGATCCCATATGGCCGCTGGTTCTAATCCCGGCAGCTCCACTTCCTCTCTGTCTCTCCTCCTCTCAGTATATCTGACTTTGTAATAAAAATAAAATAAAAATCTTTAAAAAAAAAAAAACCTTGCTATGCCTCAGTTTCTATGCCTGTAGATTGGGAACCTTTGTACAGCATGCCTCCCAGGATGACGGTGAAGGCTATAGTAGTTCACTCCTGTGACAGAGGAGGGTTGCTGGCACATAGAAGGTGCTGACATGTGGACATATGAGCTGAGGACATAGCTTCCTGTAGATATGTAAATTCCCCAGAAGGCTCTTTACAATCTGTCAAGATGGAGGCAAAGGTAGTGCCTTAACACATACTTTCCAGAAGGCCAGCCTCCTTTGTGCATGGTAGGAGGCCCTGTGAACACCCTAGAACAGTGAAGGGTCGTGGAGGGGGGGAACTCTTTCCCTACCTTCCTTCTCTCTACAGAAAAAGATGCACATGCCATGCTCTGTGAGTTGCGTTTCTCAGTTATACATGAAGCTATGAGCTGTTTATTAGTCATGCATTTGTGGGGGAACCAGCATGGGGATCTTTCTCAGATCAACAGTTCTACTTTCTGGGGAGGTGGTGCTTCTACGGTCCAAATGATGAAGGAGAGCTGGAGAGAACCATGCCCCCCACTTGGCTCCTGGCACTGTGGCAGCATGGCTCCGTCATCCTTCCCTGGTGCTGGCTACCATGTGGGGGCTGCTTGGAGAACTCAGATCTCAGCCCTCAGCTAAGCACTGCCAAGCTCGCCTTGTTGCATCAGCTCGTTCTGCGGCTGCTTAAAGTCAGAAAGCCATAGCTCTGTGTGACTTTGAACCAATCGTCAGCTCTTCATGAACATAGGTCCTTCAGTCAGAGACAAAATCAGAAGTCTTCATTGTCATCACAATGTCTCTTTGAACAGCCTGAGCAACTTCTTATCTCTTGCTTCTCTCCTGGATCATTTGGTCTGGATACACTGATCATTCTGGCCCAGAACACCTACAAAAGCTCCTGCCACTGACCTTTGCACTGACCATTCTCTTTCCCTGGAATGTTCTTTCCCCAAATAGTGGTAGTTCCTTTTCTAATCTCTCTCTGGTTTTTATTTAAATTTGCTTTCTTTGGGTGGATGTTTGGGATGTCTGTATCCAGTGTCAGGGTGCTTGGGTTCCAATCCTGATTTTGTTCCCGATTCTAGCTTTCTACTGAAGGCAGCAGGCTGTGGCTCAGGAACTTGGCTCCCTGCTAGCCATGTGGCTAACCAGGTGGAGTCCCCTGTTTCTAGTTTTGAACTGGCCCACTCCTGGGTAATTTAGGCACCTGGGGAGTGAACCAGTTGATCAAAAGATCTCTCTGTATCTCTCTCTCTGTATATCTCTGTCTCTCTCTGTGACTGTTCTGCTTTCTTGCACTCTGACTCTTTGTCTTCTACCACTCAAATAAGTAAATGTGCCTTTTCAGAGAGGCCTGCTTTGGTCTTTCAGTCTAAAATTGTGCATTGCTCTACCCACTTCCTTTTTTGCTTCAGTTGTAACTACTCTGTGTATTATGCATTTTGCTAATTTACTGCCTTTCTTGTCTGCTCACAGGAGAAGGTAGGCCCGCGGGTTGGGGGAATATCATGGAAGTGGGGAGGACTATCTAGGTGAGGAGTCAGAAATATTTGGCAGTTGACCTCTCCTGCCTCTCCTTGACCTCCAGAGCAGTGAAAAAAATGCCCCAGCCCCTAGCATCTCTGCTTGAACACCTGGTTCCACATAGGTGCCTAACGGTCCCATAGTTGAGTAAAGCCAGGTCTAGGGGGCTCTGTGGATTAGGCTCTTCCACATATCAGCTCTGTGGAGTGGAGCCAGTGCCTGAGCTCTTACCTTTAGATTCCATTTCCTGTAAACAGGGGATAATGGTGTGTGTAACTACCATGTAAGTTGTTGATTGTAGGAGTTCACGCATGTCTGAAGAAAGCTTGAATCTTGTAAGTGCTCTGCAGCTTGGCTCTTCTTTTTTGAAGTGCTTTCAGCTCTTATGTTTGAATTTCGGGCCACAGGATGCCTCCTAAGGAAGCTGAATCACGCCCTTGAGAAATGATTCCTGCAGGCATGGCTCAGTGTGGCTAATGCAGCCTGTGCCCCAGGTTCTCCCGGAGGAGGGCAGGTCTGCTGGATGGATGCATGAGCTGTAGCGTCATCTAGCATTTTTATGTTGCTAAAGTTTTTGTGAATGGACATCCAGGAAGAGGAATGGTATTTCACAGTAATGCCTGGGAGAGGAGACTTGGTTGCTGTGGTTTAATATCAAGAGGGAGGCTGGGATGGAGGAACTGATTTGGTCTGTGAAGCAGACTGTGAGATGCTCTTCGGCAAAGACATAGATATCCCCTGAGGCTTTCTGCTATGTTATATGTATTTGAATGATCTGTTACAAAGGGTTGCTGGAATCAAGAGTGGTTGTGAAAACTAAAAGAGATGACTTTGATAAGATGCGCTTGACCCATGTTGGTGGTTACACATTGCTTATCTCTTGTTTCTATCTCTAATGGTTGACAGCTGCATTCTATAGCATAGTGCCACTTCAGGTAAGTGAAGCCCATCTCCCAAATTTTGATCTCCATTGCCCAACATTTGTGAGGAAACCCACAGTGTTCCAGGCATAGGAGCTACCTTTGGAACACAAAATGAGCACGGTTGAATCCTTGTTCCTGTGCAGTTCTGTAGATTGCAGCCTGTACAATGTTTGCTTCCAAGGCCTGTACTTGTCTGGCTTCCTCTGCCACTGACCACTGTTGGGACCTCTAGACAGTCTTGCCTATAATAATGGGGATGAGCAAAGTTCTCATCTTATAAGGTGGTTGAAGGGAAGAAATGAGCCATTCCTGGGGCAAGCATTTGTTCAGAAATTTCTCATTGCTATCATTGCTGAATTGTTGGAGTGGTGGTCAAGTCCTGAAGGAGGGATGAGAGAACAAAGCATTATGGGAGCACAGAGACAGCACAGGTCATGTCTGTATCCTGAGAGAAAGGATCCTTTGCTCAGTGTTTGAGGATGAGCTCACTTTTTCCCATGGGGTTGCTTCTAACATGCTGGTCTATAGGGAATTCTTGTAGTGGGCAGAGGCTTGAAGGGCTACCAACCTGTGCTTCCTGAGAATGGGATCACGGTGCCCCAGGCATGAGAGTGGATCTCCCTGCCAAGTTGGGAAGGGGTCACAAAGATTGCAAAAATTAGCTCTGTGAGGGACCCCTGCACATTCTGATCCATGCCATAGCCCTTTATTCTGTTTAAACTGCAGCTCCTAGTACCTTGAATTCTATAGTGCCTATAATACCAGCTTGTTGGATTTCCTTAATGTGCTGGCTTCCCCTCCCCACCTCTAAGTCCTGAGTAAGGTGTGTGTTCTTAGAAATAGGCATGCCTCTCTATAGGGTTTTTGAAAAGGAGCAAGATTGGCTTTTTGGATGGCAGAGCATTCTTTAGTGATGCAGAACTGTCATACACCATGGCAGGTCTCAGTGTCCTGGTTGTACCTGCTAATATTATAAGGTCCCCCGACTTCTGAATGTCCTCCTGGTTGGAGCAACTTCCAGTGAAACACAATAGTGCTGAGATGGGACAGGTGTCTTTTCTCTGTTCCTGTGGTTCTTTGTGAACTTCTCTGCCTTTGAGGAGATTGGGTGAATCCTGCCTTGCCTCACCCTTCATCTGCCCTTTAGTGCCTGCAGCAGCAAGGTCCTGAAACCCGGGATGAGAGGGAGGGAGTGTGGATGAGGAACAGCATGGCAGGGGAGCTGGGGAAATGAAATGATGGAATGACAGTGGGCAAGGGCAGGTCTGAAGTGGCACAGGCATCTCCTGAGGGTCGAAGGCTCAGATTTCTCCTGCATTCTCTCCCAGGCCGTGTCACCCTCCGTGTGTGCTGGCAGCTGCTAAGGTTGGAAAGCATGGCTGGTTATCTCTGGACATGAGTGGGGCTGTGGCTTCCCTGGAGGGTCTCAGTTTGGGGAGGATGGTATTTTGGGATTGGGGGAGATAGGAGCTGTGGGAGCCAGCTGGAGGTGGGAGTGCAGGCAGTGGTGGAGGGGAACCATAAACTGATCATGTCTCAGACTACAATGACTTCAGCCTCCTGACTCACCCCTGCACCAGCCTCCTGAATAAATAAAGTGACAAATAACTGATTGTCGTGAGCTCTGGAACACCCACAGGCCAGGAATCACAGAGATGAAAGCTGAGGTTCCCATAGACCAACTCTGCTCTGGTGAAAGAGCCAGGAATGTTCAGGAACCAGGGGAGAGCCAGATGAATTTACAAGACTGCAGGGCATTTCCTTCCCCTCACGCATTCCCCCTCCTTACCCATCTCTTCTATCTGCTTGTTTTCAGACCTTGCCATGGTCTTTAGTATAGAAAAGGCCCAGGGTGCTGGAGGGGCTCCATGTGGTCATCAGTCTTTCTTGGAGCTACAGACTCACTCCCTGTCCATCTCCCTTTACCATGCATCACGGTGTGCACATATCCCTGCTGCATCCATCCATCTATGCTGCTCTCATCCACACTGTATCACAGCCCTGCTCTCATCCTCCCTCCAGCTGAGTAACCTCTGCTTCCCAGCCAGACAGGAAGCTCCTTAGGTCAAAGCCATGGCTTAGACTTCCCCAGCCTCCCTGGCATGGGACGAGGGGCTGCAGGAGACTCTTGGGAGCTCTTTGAGTCCTTTGTCTCTCCCTATTGCTGCTGGGCGTGGGGTGCCTGGCTGGATGAAGGCTCACAAGTGAGCAGGGGGATTTCCTTTAATGCTGCACACCATCTTTATTCTCTTAGAAACCCCACTTTCCAGTACCTAGGGGAGGCCACCCCAAATACAAGCACACTCAGAGGGAAAAATGATCCATGTGCTGTCCACCATGCCCCATGATTGTGCACTGGGGGTAGGAGCCAGTTACAGTGTGCAGTGGGAGCATCTGGGTGGTCCCACATGGGAGTGACAGGGTGGAGCACCCTTCAGAGTTGATTGTTTGAGTGATTGTTTGAGTGTGAGAACACTGTCTCACAGGGATAGCCCTGGAAGCCCTTCTATCCGCAGAAGTAGTTGGGGAGCTTAGGGTACAGGCTCTGGAGTGTGACGCTGTTGGTCCCAGGCTCAACTTCCACTTCCCAGCCATGCATCCTTGGTCGCATCCGAGGCCTTGGCTTTCCATCTGTAAAATGGGGATGATGATATTGATGCCATGGAGTTGTCCTGAGAATTTGGCCAGAGAGGCTCTTTGCTCTACACAGTACCTGGTAAACATTGGCTCGAGAGTGTCAGTCACCATTGTGTTGTGGGCCTGTAGCTTCAGGAGAGGGGTTTGTAGGGAAAGGATGAGGGCTTTGCATACTTGCACCAGCAGTCATAGCTGTGCCAGGTTAGGCAACTAAAATTACCATTAACTTTACCTTTTCATCAGAATTCCAAAGTCAACTGGATTTCTGCATCTTCCCTAGCTTGTTCCCTGTTAGGACAGTCATGGCCACAGACTTGAGTTAAGATCTCAGGGTGGGATGAGGGCAGCATCCACAGCCTGGCACCACACACTCCCTTCCTTCCTGCCCAGTAGCCTGCAGGAGGATGGGGTGAGTGGAGATGCCTGGGTGATGACTGTGTGTGTGTGTGTGTGTGTGTGTGTGTGTGTGTGAGAGAGAGAGAGAGAGAGAGAGAGAGAGAGAGAGAGAGAGAGAGAGAGAGAGAGAGAGAAAGAGAGGGGGGAGGAGAGAATGGATGGCTCTGTATGAATATGTGGTGTGTGTGTATGTGATGTAGGATGGATGGTCATGTATATGTATGTGTATGTGGGGGGGCACTCAGCCCTGGCACAGAAGCTGTGAGTGTGCTGCATGCAGAGTGTGTTTTGAGTCACAGCATGCCACTGCTTGCACCTGCTAGCTGGCTGTGGGCAGGGACAGGAGCAGCGCGTGCGGCTGTGACAGTGCAGCAGTCCTCAGCAGCAGGAGCGCCGCAGCAGGCCTTCCTGTTCTCTTCTGGAAAGAACCGGCTGCAGGCCGTGAGCTCTGAGCCTTCTCAGCCGCAACAGATGTGTGGTTCAGCCTCCCCTCTGGTTTTCTTTCCTGCACTGTTTTTCCTCCTCGCTTTCCGCTTTGCTTCCTCCACCCCTCTGTTTTCTCCCTGTCCCTCCTTTCAAATTTCGTGTGGAGGGCTTTGTGTGTGTGTGATGAAGGATGGATGGCTTTCCTTCCATGGAGGGCTGTGTGTGTGTGTGTGTGTGTGTGTGTGTGTGTGTGTGTGTGTGTGACATACAGGATTCCGATCATCTGGTTACCTGCTGCTCTATGCCACAGATTTTCTCTTTTACCTAGAATATCACTAACATGGCCTCCCCTTGAGAGCAATTCAACCAATTTTCAGGGACAAGGAGAGCCTCAGGGCAGGTTGGATGCCCTGTGGGAGTGAGCCTGGCACCTCTAGATGGACACAGACTTGGGGGTGTGGGGGACATGCCAGCCCAAGTGCCAGCAGTTTCTCACCTGGTTCAGTTTCTGTGGCTGCACCTGCTTGGGGGATTCAGACTCTGGTTCACCAATCTTCTTGTCTTGGCAATTGGTTCCTCATGATTCTCTCTGTTGCCTGTCTCCACTTCCCATTGTCTCTTCTCCCTTCCACCTGGCATTTGCCTGCACTTCTTTTTTTTTTTTTCTTTTAAAAGCATTTTTTAAATTACATTGCATTATGTGACACAGTTTTATAGGTACTGGGATTCCCCGCGCCCCTCTCCAAACACTCCCCTCATGGTGGATTCCTCCACCTTGCTGCATCACCACAGTTCAAGTTCAGTTGAGATTCTTTCATTGCAAGCATATACCAAACATAGAGTCCAGCATCTTATTGCCCAGATAAGTTCAGCGGTTTCTTGGGGAGACCATCTCTGATTTGAAGGTAGAGCCGGTAGAGTGTCATCCCAATCAATTAAAAGCCACAACATAACATCAGCAACAATTTATAATGTTATGGAATTAGTGGACATAGTATTGAGTAACCAGTATGTTAAAAAATGCAAGTTCTTAACCACATGAGGTTGAGATAATATTACATTTTACAGGTACTGTTTTTCATATTGACATCATTTCATCTTAAATTAAGGCAAACATGTGGTATCTAAGCTTTTGGGATTGGCTCATTTCCCTTAGCATTGTGGTTTCCAGTTGGGTCCATTTGGCCACAAAGAACTGCATTTTGTTTTTTTAATAGCTGAGTAGTATTCCATGGAGTAGATGAACCATAGCTTTCTTATCCAGTCTTCCGCTGATGGGCATTTCGGTTGCTTCCATGTTTTTGCAATTATTGATTGTGCTGCTGTGAACATAGGGGTGCATGTTGGTTTCTCGTGAAACAGATGTTTTGGATATATTCCTAGGAGTGCTATTGCTGGATCATACGGTATGTTGATTTTGAGTTGTTTGAATGTTCTCCATACTGATTTCCATAGAGGCTGTACCAGCCTGCAGCCCCACCAGCAGTGGAGTAGGGTTCCCTTTTCCCACAACCTCGCCAACAAGTGTTGTTGGTGTTTTTTTTTTTTTTTTTTTTTTTTTTTTTTGTGGGCCAATCTTGCTGGCGTTAGGTGGTACCTCATCGATGTTTTAATTTGGATTTCCCTTATTGCCAGGGAACTTGAGCATTTTTTCATATGTTTACTTGCCATTTGGGTTTGTTCCTTTGTGAAGTGTCTGCCCATTTCCCGATAGCCTGCAGAAACAAAAAGATAGACCCACATCTCTCACCATACACTAAGATCAAATCTACATGGATAAAAGACCTAAACCTACATCCAGAAACCTTCAAACTTTTGGAAGAAAATGTTGGAAATACCCTACAAGATCTAGGGGTAGGTCCTGACTTCCTAAAAAGGACACCAAAAGCAATAGCAATCTAGACCAGAATAAACAAATGGGACCTCTTCAAACTAAGAAGCTTCTGTACAGCAAGGGAAACAATCAACAAAGTACAAAAGCAACCCACAGAATGGGAGAAGATCTTTGCCACTATGTAGGTGGTTGAGGGCTAAAATCCAGAATATACAAAGAACTACAAAGCAACCAAAATGTCAAAACAAACAAGCCACGCAAGAAATGCCTGCACTTCTAAGGAATCTCTGGATCCCCTGTGTTTCCAGGCACCTGCATTTCCTGTGTACCTCCTGCCTGCCAGAGCTAATCATCCTGCAAGACGCAGCACAGATACCTCTTACTTGGGACAGTGTTCCTCACAGGCCCTGGGCATTTAGCCTTCATGATTCCTTTCCCTGTTGGCCTCTCTCCTTGTTCTCTTTGCTTTTCATGTCCTCTTCTATATCTTGCAGAATCATGGCTGTTTATTTGCTTGGCTGCACGTAGGCAGTGTCTGGATTTGTATCTTTCACAGTTGTTGTCTCAGGGCCTGTGCACTTGTCCCTGGTTTTTCATGGAACACCTTCCTCTTAGCACTGCTTGTAAGGTCTCAGCTTACATGTCACCTCTTTGGAAAAGTCTGCCCTAATGTCCCTGAGCCTGGATAATTACTTTATTTATCACAGCACACTGTTTTACTCTTGATGCTTTGTCATGCTTTTAAGTTTATTTCTTTCCTGTCAATCATTTCCACTAGATCTGAGGACCTGAGAGGGTGGTGGCTCTCAGCTAGCCTACTGTGGTGTCTTTAGTGTCCAGCTCAGTGTCACCTGCTGGTGGGCTGCTTGGGGAGGTATGGAGACAGAACATCCCAGAAGCCCTGAGGGAAGAATCCTGAGGGACGAGGATTCCCTGGCTGTGGGTAGTGGTGGAGCTGGAAGATGAGGGCCAAGTTCTCTGTACTGTCCTGTCTTGTACATGGCTGCATTAGTTAATCTTGGAGCAGGTAGCCCCACTCTGTGGTATTGTTGCCCTCTCCTGCAAATTTTTATTTAATGCCTGTAGGTGTGTGGGACTGTTCCATTGGTAGTGCTGGCTAGGAAGCTGAAAAGAGAGTGTTTGAGGGCAGCTCTGGTCCTGGCTGACATTTCCATTATCTCTTGCTTGCAGCCAGGAGAGGTCCTTCTAGGTCCCACACAGCTTACTTTTGGGGGCCATGTGTTTCTCTGGGCTCTGAGGTTCCCCCAGGCAGGGGATTGGAGTGTGAGTTTGCAGAGTCAATGCTCAGGAGCCAATTTCTGCTACTTTGGTCCTTTCAGAAGGGACAACTCAGAAATCCCTATCCCTGGAGTAACCACCGAGAGGTAAAGAGGGTTGGTTGGACAAAGCCTGGGGGAGATCACATGTTTAGAGAGCGACGCTCTCCAGACGAACAGACATGCTCATGGGGAGGATACTTTGCTCCAGGTCACAGGGTTGGGGAGTAGTGTCCCCAGGTCACAGGGTTGGGGAGTAGTGTCCCCAGGTCACAGGGTTGGGGAGTAGTGTCCCCAGGTCACAGGGTTGGGCAGCAGTGTCCCCAGGTCACAGGGTTGGGGAGCAGTGTCCCCAGGTCACAGGGTTGGGCAGCAGTGTCCCCAGGTCACAGGGTTGGGCATCAGTGTCCCAGGTCACAGGGTTGGGCAGCAGTGTCCCAGGTCACAGGATTGGGCATCAGTGTCCGCAGATCAGAGCCAGATCTGATGCGGTCCACAAAGTGGAATTTTGTGCCCTGGTACCTTGGTATTTATTTTCACTGTGTGAGGTTAAGCTTGTTCTTTCCTGCTTTGCCTTCTCCTTGCTCCTTACTAGAAAAACATTGAGTGAATGACAAACGAGGTCTTAGACTCCCAGTTGGTGAATAGCAGCAGGTGTCTCCCACTGCATAATCCATGATCTATGGAGGTACCACTGACCTCTGCTTATACCTCCAGGGACCAGGCAAGACTCTGCCCAGGGCCCCCCATCAGCACCGGCCAGTGATTCTCCCTGGAATGAGCACCCTGTGTGTTCAGGAACCTTGTGTTTGAGAGACAGACCTTAAGAGCTGTTGCTGTGTGTCTGACCTTTTGAGGGGCCACCTGAAAAACTCTTCTGCAGACTGGCTTGGGTCAGGTGTGTGACTGTAGCTGGTGGTGACCCTTGCATTCCTTAGGGCAGTGTCCAGGAGTATGGGCCTGGTAGCACTCTACGGACAGCTTGCCATGCAATGCTGTTGCCCTCCTGAATTGTGAGGGATGGGGAAGGAAGGATTCCATGGTAACACGGCTGGAGAGTCCTAGCACCATGGTGTCCTAGCAACCAAATGGAGGGATGCCATCTGCATGGTGACAGCAGGACCCCTGGACCTATCAGACTCAGGCTGGCCCGTGCATTAGCTACTAGCCTGTGGCTCCCTGTGCTGGGGCTGATGGTGGGAGATGAACGAAAAGGATTGTGGTGGGAGGGTTGGAGGAATTTGTGTGGGCTTTGAAAATAAAAAAAAAAAAATATTAAAAAGAAATAGAGAGGTCTTTGCTGGGTAGGAGAGAGAAGAGTGAGAGCCGAGAGAGAGAAAGAGAGAGAATATATCAGGCCTGGCTTTACTAACTTAAGCTTGGTACCACCTTCTCTGGGGAGTGTTTCCTAGTCTCTGCGTTCCTCTTCCCTGCCACTGAATTTGCCATTTAGTTTCCGTGTTGCCTAACTAGGCTGGAGCCTTTGACCTTAGCTTGGGGACCCTTATAGTTTTCCTCATTTTAGTTTTCTCTATTCCTTTGACTAACTCAAGATTCACAAGCAGCTCTGACCCTCACCCTTCATGTCCTCATTGTGTGGTCATTTCTAGATATGTCTGTGTTGGTTAGCTTAGTGGGCTATGGGATGCATTTGATTTGCCTTTTTTGCTTTATTTTCCATCCCAGCCACATGTCTGGTTGACTTATCCTGAACAGCAGACATACTAACATATTTGTGAATTGACCAGGATTTTGAGTTGAGGGCAGTTGCTGTGTATAGACTCTTCTGGCATGGGTCTTTCAGAAACCTGGCAACCCAGTGGCCTTTCTGAGCTGGGCCCATGTCACCATGGATCTGAGGGTCTTTCTGAGCTGGGCCCATGTAACCATGGATCTGAGGGTCTTTCTGAGTTGGGCCCTTGTCACCATGGAATGAGGGAGGAACAGAGTTTTTATTATCCTTTCTCATCAGTTGGGCTGTGGGAAGGGAAATGGAGAGTACCGGAGGCCTTAGAGAGAGCAGAAGGGAGAGTGTGGACCTCTGCTGGCAGCATCAGGGAAAGGAGAGCTGGCCCCTGGACCTCCGGCTGTGCATGTAGGGCACAGATGCTTCAATGTCAAGGTGGCTTCAGATGCAAGGTGTCTCTGAGGGCTTTTATCAAAGGGGGAGTGGGTTTGCTGTGCACACGCAGTGGTTTGTGTAAGGTTGGCCTGTGGCTTACACATCTATTTCCTGTGTTTTCTCCTGTGAGTAGACATCCAGTTGGTGTTTCCTCATGGTTGAGTGAGTCAACATTCTTGGTCTTGTCCAACCAGCTCTACGGGAAAATGGAACATTTCCCGATTTGTCAAGGAATTCCAGGGACATGAATATACTGCACATTTTCAAATGTAGGATAGGGGATTTACTGACCACTGAATCTTTAGAGCAGGTAGGGGTGGATTTGGAGTGAAGGCAAGAGTTCTGGAAAAAAGTGAAAACCAAGCCTGGTGGTCTAGGTGTGAAGAGCAGGTCTCTGTGCTTCCTGCAACCCACTGGGAGACACTGTGTCCTGGGGCTTCATGTGTTTCCTCCTAGAGGCAGAATCCTCCTGGAATCTTTAAATGCATGACTTCTGAGGGCCTCCAGTTGCCAGGGTTGAATTGGATAGGAGCCACACACCTGGAAACACTTGCCATGTTTACTCTCTTCAGTGATGTTCAGTGATGTTCAGAAACATGGTTACTCCCTACAGTGATGCCTCCTTGAGCCACAGCTTCAGAGCCTGCTGTTCTCATGGACTTCACAGTTTTATCCACAGCCAGGCTTTGTGCAGCTTGCAGATCCGGGAACCCTCCCTTCCAGGAGGGTAGGTAGCATCAGTCCAGTTCTTTATCCTTAACTGGTGAAACCAGGAGACAGAGGCAGGTTGGTTGCACACGTGTGTGCAGTTTGAGATATGAGGACGCTGTTGCTAGGTGAGTGAGGTTTACACAGAGATTAAGAGGATAAGCTGCTGCCATTTTATTGGGATGTTCTGATTTTGTGTGAATTTTTAGTGGGAACTGAAATGCCAGAGAGATGGGGAGTATTAGGGAGGACTTGCCATTTTAGGGGAGGTCTTTAAAGACAGAAAAGCCGTGCCATGTGTCTAAGCCACGTGTTTCACAGAGCGTTCAAAAGCACCCACCTCGTATATTGTCCTTCATTTTGTCCTTTTTCTGCTGCAATTCTTGGGCAGGAGCTGATGGTTATGATAACAACCCCGACAGTAATAACCAGCAGCTGACATTTATTAAGTCCTCGTTCTGTGCGTAGACTGTGCTGAGACTGAATGTTCATAACCCCCTGCAGTATTTGCAATGGCCCTCTGAGCTCCAGCACCATCACTCTCCATTTCACCTTTGAAGAAACCAAGGCTGCATTGATGATATTGTCTGCTGATTTGTAATTGGGGATCAGTGGTTCTTGGGCTGGAGACATTGTGCAGGAAACAGACTCTTCAGTTCACCTCCCTTCTCTCTCCTCCCTTGTTTTCTTCCTGTTGTGCCAAAATGTGCATTCTGCTTGCATCCAACTTATCCTATGCAGCTTCTATTTTTGGTAGTTTATTATAGGACATGGAGAGTGGAAATGGAATAGATTTTTTTAAAGCATCCATTTGAAACTAGATCTCCGGCAAGACTTAAGGATGAGTACACATTTCTGTGCAGGCTCGAGATAGCTGTGGTGATTATAAAATATTGGGACCTTTATCACCCATGTGGTTGACGGCAGAGTCCCCCTCCTGTGGTTCTGACAGGTGGCTTCGATGTGGCAGATGGTTTTCAGCATGAATGTGAGCGCTCTTCCTTTACCTTGCTGTTGGTGGGAAAATAGGTACATGTTACAACATTGGAAACCCAAGCTTTTAAAAAAGATTTATGTATTTATTTGAAAGGCAGAGTTAGGGAAAGAAAGTGGAGGAGAGGGAGAAAGATCTTCCAACTGTTGCTTCATTCTTCATGTGACTGCAGCAACTGCAACTGGGCCAGGAGAAAGCTAGTGCCAGGATCCTGTAGTGGACCTCCCACATGGGTGGCCAGGACCAAGCACTCAAGCCATCTTCCAGTGCTTTTCCAGGTGCATTAGCCAGGAGCTGAATTGGAAGTGGAGCAGCTGGCATTTGAACTGGTGCCCTTGTGGACTGCCAGCCTCACAAGTCTTGAGTTTTAAAGATGTGTAATTTCCCTTCTGTCAGACAGGCTCCTTGAGCGGACAGATGGTTTGGGGAGGTAATGTTAGGAAACGGGGCTTTCGGAGTGAGCGATTCTAATTCTGCCTCTCTGGGTTACTTGGAGCTTGTTAGCTAATCTCTGCCAGTGGAGATCCCATTAACAGGGCCCCCACCTTCAGGATGTGCTTTATCCTCCAGCTGTTGGAAGTGCTGGCACCTGAGTCAGTCCCTGGGAATTGTCCTCTGCCCAGGAGAGCGCAGGGTTGTGCCCATGCCCTATATATGAGCACCCTGTGTTTGTGTCAGCAGTATGAGGGCTTGCCTGTCTTCCTGTAAGGCAAAGGTAACTCAGGAGAGAAGACTGTGATAACACAGGCTGCATGATAGTTCTACTCCTGCACAGTCCTGCAGCCGTTCTTTCCCAGAGATTGTTTGTCCTTGGGTACCTCACAGCAGTGAACTCCCTACATGAAAATCTTTGTCTCAGAACCTTGTGTACCTTCCTACGATCTCATTTGCAAGGCCTTGGAATGATTAAATGAGATCAGGGATGTAAGGGCCTAGTATTTTGTAGCAGGTCCACCATAACTGCTTCTTCTGTTTTATGAGCTTTAAAACGAAATAGCAATGCTTAGGCTTACCAGCTGTGTGTGTGTGTGTGTGTGTGTGTGTGTGGTTTTGGAGGAAATATTGATTATACAGTCATGATCAGAGCTTGATAAATTCCAGTGAAAATAAAAATTCTTTGGAACTCTGAAGAAAGCCTCTTATGGATTCGTGTCAAACTTCATCATCAGAAGTGGTTGGAGGTGTTCAGATCAGCAGCAGGTGAGGGAATTTTATCATGATTCCTCCCCCCCCTTTTACAAGAAATCATATATTCTCTGGAGCAAGATTTTCTTCACTTATGGAAAGGGATTAAACAAACTCAATATTTTAGTGAGGAATTAATGAGGAAGAGAAGTATTGTGAATCTGGTGGGAGGAGAGAGGTGTTATCTTTCTCATTTACTCTTAATCTGCGTGTGTGTGTGTATGTGTGTGTGTGTTGCCCTGGAGAAGCCGCTGCGGTTTGTTTTGTGATGGAACACTAAGGGAGCTTAGCTGATAGTTACTGGTGGGACTGGGTAGGATTATGGAAAGGCTCCAGTGGGGGAAAGAGGATCTGTCCTGTTATTTACAGATAGTCTTTTTATGTGTTTATAGCAGAAGTGAAAATGTAATGACAAGAGATACAATGTGACTGAAATGTATGGCATAAACAGAAAGGGCATTTCCATCCCTACATCTGAAAATAGATTCTATTGTTCAGAGCTAACCAGCATGGCAAGTGTGGGTATGGGGTTCCCTTGGCTTTCCTCTATATGCGTAGACTCAGGCATAGAGGGTTATAATGATCTCTCTCTCTCTCTCAAGTAGGATTCTATCAGCTTGCTTTATTTCATCTCCTCCAACTGAGCATCTTTCTAGATCTGTATATGCAAATCTGTTCCATTTTTAAATGTTTATGCATAATATCCTATTGAATAGCTGCACTAAAGTTTATTTAAAACAACCAACTGTGCATTATTCACAGTAGTCAAGATACTGCAGTAACATAAGTGTCCATTGACGGAGGAATGGACAAAGAAATAGTGGCCATATAGACGATGGAATATTACTCAGCCATAAAATAGAAGGAAATCTTGCTATTTGCAACAAAATGGATGAATCTTAAGGGCATTATGTGAAGTGAAATAAGCGAGACACAGGAAGATAAACACTGTAAATCTCACTTACAAATGAAATGTGAGGAAACATGAACTCATGCAAAATGGAAGTAGAATGGTGGCTACCAGGGGCTGGGCGGTGGAAGCAGTGCAGAGATGTTGGTCAAAGGACAAGGCTTTCTTTTCTAAGATGCACATACTCTTGGGATCTAACATACAGCACAAGTAATGACAGATGTGTTAATTTGATTTTGGCAGTCACTACACCGTGTATATCCAATCATCACTTTGAATACCTTGAAGATACACCATCTGTATTTGACAATTATGTTTTAAAGTAAATAGACTGCCATTGATGTATTCAGATGGCTCCAGGCTTTCAAGATCATTTTTGAAGAGTGAATATCCTTGTTCACACATACGAATTCCATTTAAACATTTGGCCTTTCACTTGCACAGGACTGGATATGTAGCAGGTGCTGAAGTAGTAGCTGTTGGATTGAACTGAATGCCATGAGATGCTTGATGGAAGATCAGAGGGCCCCAGCTCTCCTGAGCACACAATGGGAGCAATACTGTTTTAAGAGATGAGCCATGATGTACAGATTCACACAAGGGAGGAGTCCAGTGCATGGCAGCTCCAGTGGTGAGAAGCTGCTCCAGCAAGATTGTCCAGTTACTGGTCCTTGTGGCTATTCTCTCCATCACAGAGAAGCTTTCTTAGAGTGGGGTTTGCCTGCATCCTCATGCTAGGATGTGAGAACTGCTTCCTTTGTTGTTTCCAGGCATGGGCTTTGATCTGAGTGCATTTATGAATGATCAGAGCGCTGTCACCCAAGCCTGTTAAAATATTCCCAGATGCTCCAGGGTTTACATGACAACGAGTTCTATTCAAAGACAGCATTGCCAAGCGCTGAGCCTCCAACGTGTAAATAAGCATTGAAGATGATCACCTATGAATAATTAATTTTAAAATGCATCCAGAACACTCTCTGTGACATAATAGCTGATCTACAGCCCCATTAATGCATCTGAGTGAAGGATCTGGTTTAATGATGCCATTTAGCACATTCATGGTTCTGCTTGTGATTGGATCCCATCACCCAGGAGTCCAGACAAGCCTAGCACATTTTCAGTGCTGCCTTGATCTTGCTGCTCCTTATGGAAGTGTGACTTTTAAGGCTTTTGTGTTGTATTACTGCATGTAAAGAGGAGGAGTTTCTATGAGGACCATTAATTGTAGCAACTCTTCCTTTTAAAGATTTATTTATTTGAAAGGAAGAGAGAGAAAGAGATATCTTCCATCTGTTGGCTCTCTCCCTAAATGACTGCAGTGGCTGGGCTAGACCTGTCTCAAGCTAGGAGAGAGGAGTTTCATCTGGGTATGCCACGTGAGTGCAAAGGCCCAAATACTTGGACCATCTTCTGATGCTTTCCCGGGAGCATAACAGGGAGCTGGGTTGAAAGTGGAGCAGCTGGGATTTGAATGATACCCTTGAAATATGAGTGCCCTAGGCTTTGACTTTATCCACCATGTCACAACAGTGTTCTGTGGAACAGTTCCTTCTGGTCGTCATGGGCTCTGTGAGTCCAATCCACTGCTATTGTTTCAGATATTGCGTCTTCCCTTTGTCCAGCACTCTTGGTGAAGCAAGGCAGACATCAGTAGCCCCATTTCACAGATGTGGGACCTGAGCATCGGAATTTGTGGCTGGTATACTGCACCAGTAATAGGATGGAGACCCAATCCCAGATTGCCTGTTCACATAATCATTATATTCTTGCAAATAACCTCCAATGGGGCACAATTGAGTGGGGTACTCACAGGTTGGGACTGCCCACTGTGGACACAAAACTTGTTACATAGTTGAAAATCTATGGGTAAGACCTTTGGATTTTGTGTCTGACATTCAGTAGCGGTTTCACTGCACTCCCATGTTTTAGTTTACTCCTGATCTTTCCCCTTAGCCAAGTAAACTGTACACAAGGGTTTACCAGCTCTCACAAGTGAATATAAAGGCATTTTAGAGGAGGAAGGAATTTATCATAAAAAGCATAAATTGGACTCTCACAGAACAAATAGCTATTGAATACTTACTCTGTATGCCTTGAATCTGGACACAACGAAGAACAAAACTATAGTAAGAATTGTCCCTAACCCTAGGTGTTGGATGTGTGTAGTTGGGGACATGGAAACACACTACTGAATAATACAAGGGCATGTGTGATCAGTTTCCCAGCATGGGTCATGGAAATCCTTACTTTCTAAGATTTGTGAGAACATGAAACCACTATGGGATCAAAAAGTCAGAGGAAGGCCCAGTCCAGTGGCTCAACAGGCTAATCCTTTGCCTACAAACACTGGCAACGCATATGGACACCAGTTTGTGTCCCGGCTGCTCAACTTCCAGTCCAGCTCCATGCTTTTGGTCTGGGAAAGCAGCAGAGGATGGTTCTAGTCCTTGGACCACTGTACCCACATGGAAGACTCAGAAGAAGCTCCTGGTTTCCAGTTTCAGATCAGATCAGCCCAGCTCTGGATATTGTGGCCATTTGGGGAGTGAACCAGTGGAAGAAATAACTCTTTGTATCTCCTTCTCTTTCGATAAAACCTGTCTTTCCAATAAAAATGCATAAATCTGTTCTAGAGGCCAGGTAGCATTTGGATGCAAGGACATGGGAAAAGAAGGATGTTGGAGCACACTCTTAGCTCCAAAGGGTTGAATTTCAATAAACAAGTATCAGGTAAGTGTAAGCAAAAGTGGACCGTCATGTTGTTTCTGCTCATGTCTGTTAGCTTCCTACAGGCACTTAGCACCTGCTTCCTTGGTTCCTCGGACTCCTTTACACAGAAAAGCCTCCAAGGAATAGATGTAAAAGGATGACAACCTGGACCACCAGCATTCGTGCCGATATAATACTTTCGGGTTTAGTTTGGGATGTCTCTGATAAAATCTGGTCAACATCACCATTATCAGCAGCCTCTTCATTGCTATAGGATGTGTATGAAGGAATCTTTTTCAGTAAAATATTATTTTATTTGAAAAGGAGAGCTACAAAGATAGAGAGGAAAAGACAGAGAGGAAGCCATCTTTTATCCACTGATTCATTTCTCAAATGGCCACAATGATTATAGCTGGGTCAGGCCCAAACCGGGAGTTGCATCCTGTTCTCCCAAATGAGTACATGGTCCCAAGTAACTTATGCCATACTCTGCTGCCTTTCCAAGATCATCAGCAGGGAACTCTATTCCAGGTATTGTAGTCAGGACTCAAACCATATAGGATGCCCACATTGCAGGCAATGGGTTACTCCATTAGGCCACAACACTGACCAGGTGTGTATACAGAATTCTTGAAGAGACATTGCAGTGGTATTGGGAAGACTTGTATCAGGAAGCCTCCTAACCCCAAGTGTGGTTTACTGGTCTGCCAAGTAAAGTGAAGCTCAGAGAGTAGCATTGGCTTCGGGCTGAGATGTCTAGAATCACTTCAAAACTGAGAAGTTTTGATTCCCTGGACCTTGAGTAGTTTTTAGAATTGGGATTGCTTAGTTGAGGGAGTGAAGATGCATGGTCAAGAGAACAGCTGGTCTGATATGATGCTATATCTGGGGAAGTGCAAGCCAGTTCTCCTGAGGGGTAGCTGCCTTTGGGATGTTAGGTGGCAGCAGGGAGAGGCTGTGACATGGAGTTTTTAGAATTGATTTTAAGTCTCTAAGAATTTGGACACAAAGTTTTAAAAAGGCATAATCAGAAAATTCTTTCTAGAATTTTTGTATTTTTTATTTTTGAATGGGAGGGAGGAGATAGAAGACAGCAAATTGAGAAAGAGAGAGAGAAAGAGAGAGAGAGAAAGAGAGAGAGAGAGAGAGAGAGAGAGAGGAGATTCCTCCCACCGCTCATCTATCTGTTTACTTTTCAAATGCCTACAATTGCTTGAGCTAAACTAGGGCGAAGTCTGGAGATGAGAACTCCATGAGGGTCTCCCACATGGGTGGCAGGTATTCTACTACTTGGGCTGTCATCTGCTGTTTCCCAAGGTGTGCATGACCAGGGTGCTGTAATGAGGAATAAAACCCAATTTGATCCAGGTCTTCTGATGTGGGATGTGGGCATCTCATGCAGTCTGTTCATTGTTATACCAAATGCTTTATCCCATCAGAGCACTCTGGATTGTCAGAAAATAATAGGAGCTAATAGAGTTTTAAAAGTACGATGATTTTAAAGTATGGATGATTTATTGTCACCCATTAGGGTAATTGCATCTGGATGTGGCTTGAGCTTCATGCTAGTGGTAATACATTCTGAGATACTTACAACTTATTTTATCACCCAGTCTGAAATAAAAATGTAATAAATACCCTTCCACTTGCTGTTGACAAATTGCAAACATAACATGCTAACAGCAGAATTATGCCAATGCACTGTGTTACATTGTGTTTTGGATTCCTGAGCGGCTGTGCAGGTGCTGAGCTGTGACTTTTAGGTGTGGGGTGCTTTGCCCTCGACCACTCGCAGTCTGTCTCTTGATCATGCTGTGGAGGTCAGTAAGATGGCTTTAGGTGTCTATTTGCTAAACTTGTCAGGAAGTTTTGAGTAGCGAGTGAAATAAAAAAGAAAAGGAAAGAGAAGCAGGCAGGGCTAAGCCAAACCTTAGCTGGATTAAAAATCTAACTGGAAAGTGTAGATTGGAACTAGCTTCAGTTATGGCTGAATCCAGAATCTCTGTCATGAGTGTGTCATTGCTATCTACGGCTAGCCCTGTGTTCAGCCTTCTTGGCTTTATTTTACAGTAGGCTTCATGTAGGTTAACCCTGGTTTAACCCAGCTGGTCCTGTTGATTTAAAGCTTGCACTGACTGAGTGGTGTCAGTTTCTCTTCTCTTTCTCCTTCTCTGTCTTTCTTCTTCTTTATCAGTGAATACATTTTTCCTGTTGAATTCATGTGTCCACCCACCCTGGGGAAAATACTGATTTGCATGTGGGGGCAGAAGTTTCTGATTGGCAGCCTTATTGGAATAAAATGAAACAGAGAGGACCAGTTTGCAGAGGAAGGGATACAGGCCAGACTGAGGAAGGGAGAAGGAAAGGGAAGGAGAGAGAGGGAGGAATGAACAAAGCCCGGGAGGGATAAAGGTGCAGGGAGGAGAACGGATGACATACTAGGGGCAGGTTCAGACACATCAAAATGATACCAGCTGATGCTGGCGTCCTGAGGTGGGACTGGTGTTCTATGCCGCACGCAGCTATCATCCCGATCCTGAGAATAAAAGATATCACTTCAGCTTACCTTTGCCTGGGCTGGAACAAAGGATGTGCATATTAAAGACTCGATCTCATTGGCTCTCATGGCTAACCATGCCCATGCTCTTAGAGCTATAAAAAATGAGTTTCCTTGCCAAACCCACAGAAGAAGACCATTGCTTCCCCTTCAGGGGAATAAGATGTTGGGATTCTTCCCTAGAAAGGTACCAGAATTTAATCCAGAGAGACTTTTCTGTCTTGGACTGGCTTAACCTGGAGTAGGGTTTTTGTAGGAGATGAGCTAACTGGTCATTTCCCCGTGGGTCCCTGGATTCTGTTCTACTTTGGCATCTTGCTATTTCCCGTGGGTTCTACCTCTGTGGAAAACTACTTGGGTGTAGAACAAATATTTGTAAACTTGTGAGTGGTTCTTAGCTTGCAGTAGATGCTGCTTACACATTTTTTCCAAACCATTGATTTGAAGGAAGGGGAAAACAGATAGGAGATGGATATGATTTTCTCCATTTGGTCAATTTAGGAAGTAAGATACATGCATTAAGAGATTTGCAAGGGAATATCAGTGGTAAAGAGAGAGAAAAATCGAACTCTTAATTTTAAATCAGTTTCCTCTACAATTGGACATTATCATTTCTGATTCCAATATGCTATTTCCTTTTAAAAGAGTAGAACCTTAAACATTCACTTTCACTGGAGAGTACATTCAAATCCATCAGTGAGCCCAAAGAATAATAGCAAGGAAATCATTTAATGAGATCTAAACCATTTTACAAGGCGTGCTGAGTTTCCATTGTTGCACTGCATTCAACATGCACTTCTCTGAATTTGTTTTTTTTTATTATTTTTTTGAAAAACAGAGTTAAAAAGTTTATTTTTTGTAGCTTTCCCACTGATTGCTAATCTTAAATGCAGTGGTAATGAAGGAGTAGCTGTCTGGTTCAAGAGTTCAGGCTGTATATACTATATATATATATATATATATATATATATATATATATATATATATATATATATATAAAATTTGGTTTTGTGGGTCCGAGGATGAGCTGCTGGACACTTCTGTATGAAAGCAGCCCTTCACAATATGTATTTGCACAGAAATGAATGAGTCTGTGTTCCAATAAAACTTTATTTATTAACACAAGTGGAGGGCCAGATTCAGCCCACAGGCTCTACATAGTTCTCAGAGCTTTGGTGTCTGCTGCCTACAGGAGTCTGTCTACATGAACTCCTTTGCATGTGCACAGGGCACACTGTGTACCGTGGCCTGAGCAGCTTCCATGTGAGCAGGGAACATTGTGTATCATGGCCTGAGTAACTTTCATGTGTGCATGGCACGCTGTGTACCACAGCCTAGGCAGCTTCTGTGCACGCAGGGCACACCGTGTATCATGATCTGAGCAGCTGTCATGTATGCTGGGCACAGTGTTTACCACAGCTTGAACAGCTTTCTTGTGTGCAGGGCACACTGTGTACTGTGGCCTGAGCAGCTTCCATGCATGCAGGGCACACTGTGTACCATGGTCTGAGCAGCTTCCATGTGCTCAGTGCACATCATGTACCATGGCCTGAAGAGCTTCCATGCTGCTGCCTTTCTTTTTCTGCAGAACTCCATTACCGAATTCCACTTTTAGTGGTGTTTCTGAGAGTCTGCTTTCCAATGTCTGCATTTCCATGTATGGTGCTGCTGTCTCTGTGATTGAACTCAGAGACCTGATTATAGTGCAGTGGAAGCAAAGGTCAGAAAGCTCTCCTGGTTCCAGATCTACAGTTCAGGTACATGGCCTGATGAAATGACACTAGACAAATGATGAAGGAATCCTTGATGGAACAGCCCTGAAATAGCTACTCTGCCTCCTGGGGCTACCCTCCTCTGCAAAAATGTCTGCCTTGCTCAGCCTGCAGAAATGTTATCAGCATCATTCATTCATTCATTGAGTTTCTCTATTGAGCTTCTGCTTCTTGCCATGGCTGTTGCTAGCATTAGGGATACAATGGTGAACACAACAGACCCGTCTCTATGAATCTTCCCTTCAAGCGATCAGATCAACTTATAGAAGGGAGAGGAAATGTTGATTAGTTCTATAGGTGAGTAGAGTTTCTTGACATGTTTAAACATGTTGTCCTTAAGTCCAAGAGAAGTTTTGATTTATGAACATGTCAAACTCTCAGGCGAGTCTAGGAGATTATGGTTTTCAATAAAATGACCAGGGTTGGGATGGTGCAGGGAGAGAACAGACACAGAATTTGAATGGCCTGATGAAACCACACTCTACTTAAATACTTTCTTGAAAGAAATCAGAGGTTTATTTGGCCTCTAAACCCAAGGAGATTACCCCTGAAGTCAGCTAGTCCAGGATAAACTAGGAGTATTGGATTCATTTTGAAGCACTGTCAACAAACAGCTGTGAAAGGTAGTAGTTACTCTGATGACCAGGAAATTTCTTGGAGGAAATAGAGGTGGATCAGGTAATCTGATCTATCACCATTTTCAGTGTCATTTGGGTGATTGGAGAAGCTTTTCAGTTTAGGAGGAACTATCACCCAACGGGGGGCGGAACATCAGGGTCATTTTTAACTCTGAGGTCTTATGACCAGTTGTGGATTTGTTGTCAGATCTGAAAGCCCATCTTAGTTTACTTCTTTGGTATTCACTGAGTTATAACTTCAGGTCCTGTGTATGTTTGGAAACTGGGAGTCAGGGACTAGCAAAGCATGAGGAACTGTTTTCCAAGATTTATTTATTTATTTGAAAGGCTACAGAGAGAAAGGGGGAGAGGGAGAGGGAGAGAGAGAGAATTTTTCTAGATGCTGGTTTAGTCCCTAAATGGCCACAAAGGCCAGTGCTGGGTCAGGTTGAAGCTGGAAGCTTCATCTGGACACCCAGTGTGGGTACAGGGACCCAAGCACTTGAACCATTGCCTGCTACTTTTCCCGGCCAGTGGCAGGGATCTGCGTTGGAAAAGGAGCTGGTGAGAAAATACGGGCACCCATATGGGATGCAGGTGTTGCAGCTAGTAGCTTTACCCACTGTGGCACGATGCTGGCACTAGAGGATAACATTTTCTGGACAAGGACCAAGAAAAAACTTTGTAAAGTGCCCAATGGACCAACAACTCCAGAGAGTTCTTGGGAGTGTCTGCTGCATGAGTGCAGATAGTTGCACAGTTCTTGGCAGAGAAATGGATGCGCACATCATCGTGAAGGAAATGGCTTTGTTACTTACTGTAGGTTTGATCCCAGCCGTCCCATCCCATCTGTGGATCCACCGTGTTCTATGACAGTGCTTAACACGTCTCTTCGACCTGGTTTCCCTTCTGGCTTTTGCTTCTTCTTAGATTGTGCAGATGTCCCTTTCTTTTTGAATGCACTTCCTCTCCCCTATCCTCATAAGTGTTATTCACATGTTCGCTTCACCCTGTCTCCCTCCAGTCCCCCACCCCCAAGTCGGTTTTGTTTCTCGTAATAGACAGCAGTTGTTGGAATTAGAATATGTGTCTGGAACTTACAGGAATTATTAAAAAAAATACATAATGCCATGGATATATTATTTGGATATTATATTGTGCATTTATTTGCTTATATTTTAATACAGGTGGGCCTTTTTTTTAATCATATTGGTCTGCTGAATAGAGTTCTAGACGATCTTGCTTGTTTACATCACACCTGTAACATATCAGATGCAATTTGCAGTTTTCTAATTTTTTGGTTTCATGGAGTAAAAATGATGGCAGAGCAATTCACAGATTCTGGGTTCTTCTCCACCTCAAGTATTTAATCTTTTTTTCCATTCACACCTAATCAATGGCTTTTGTGGTGTGTGTGTGTGTGTGTGAGTGTGACTCACCTTTATCAAGTTTTTGCAAACATTTAACTAAACGTTTATAGAAACATGGACTTTTTTGGTAGTTATCTTCTGATGATTTACATAGTGCTTAATTAAATAATGCAATTAGAATGACAAGTCTGACAACCACAGATAATCTTGAGAATAAACACAATTCGCTCTTGTAAATACATAGCTCAGCTAGTGGGAGAAGCAATGCTTGAATATACATTATGGAACAACAGGTGACTGGAAGGAGTCGCCTGAGGTGTGATAAGAAGCAATGGAGGATGGCAGTGAGCTCAATAGGTTGTTTGAACAATCTTCCATTAGGGAAGCACACATTAGACTGTGACATTCAATATTTTGTTAAGTGGAAGTAGTGAAGGAGAGTAGACTTTTAGGACCACGAGTATTTGAATTCATAATTGGCTATCACTTCTCTCTGTAGGGGTGTTGGGCCCAAGTCAAAATGCTCAACCTTTCCCCACCATCTGCTAAGTAACACTGTAAAGAGGGAGCTGTTGCCAGCAAACAGTGCACAGATTTCTGGATGGGTTCACCAGCTGTTGCTGCTGAGCTAAGTTGCAGATGTCTCCCACTTTGCTATCTTGGTAACCTCCCTGCATCGCTTCTCATATCAGCCCCCTTTGCTTTTTGCTTTGGCTCTGCACCCTGTGAGACATCCAGGGCCTAGGATTTCTGGAGAGACAGGCCACTATAGGGAGTCATTTGTATTAAAATTCAGGTTGTGAAAAGCCCTTCAGTGGGTCTGCAGTATATGGAATGTCAGGTGGCAGGAAGTGTTCTGTGTACACCAGGACCCTCTTCCTGAGAGAGCCCTGCTTCCTTGTGGGTCATCTTACCTTACCTGTAAGGAGGTATGGACAAGCTGTTTTTACATGTGTATATACATGTGTGTGCAGATGTGGGTTTGATTTAAACATGCACACAGATATGTAAATACAGTTAGCTGAGAGGTATGTATCTGTCATCATTTTTTCCTCTGAATATGAGATAGAGAGTGGGCATATTGCTATGGATATAGGGTCAACTCTTGCTAACTTGGGACTATGGAGAGAGAGTCAGAGACTGAAGTTTTGATGTGTATATGTGGTTTAAGTTAATGAGTTAATGGAGAGACTGGATATGTCTGTGCTGTGGCATACAAGTGACACTCAGGTGCTTGTCCAGAAAATGAAGCAGTGTGAAGCTGCTTCCAAGGGCAAAAAAAGCCTAGTGATTTAGTGGCCAAGAACACACATCCTAGTTTCAGATAGTTCTGGTTTCAAGTCCAGGGTGAGCTGTGTGAGTTAGGTATGTGTCAAGGTGACTTAATGCTTTATAGTTTAGTCTGTAAAAAGGAGGAACAAAACTTATTCACAGTGCTGGTGTGATGGTTACATTTTGTATATGTGAAGTCACACAGTAAAGTAGTTAAAAACTCTACAATCCTATACATACTAATGGGAGGTGGGGCAGGGGCAGCACAGGGAATCTGCAGTGGAAACACTTGTTTGAGCTGATTGGGCTCAGGAGACCTCCATTATGCCAGACTTTGACCCTGTGTAGAAACTCCAGAGTGATTGGGATAAAATGGGCAAGATGGGCAGATCAAATAAGTAGATCTTTTTATTTTAAGATTTTATTTATTCTTATTGGAAAGTCAGATTTACAGAGTGAAGGAGAGACAAAGGTCTTTCATCTGCTGGTTAACTCCCCAAATGGCCCCAACGGCCAAAGCTGAGCCAATCTGAAGCTAGGAGCCAGGAGCTTCTTTCGGGTCTCCCATGTGGGTGTAGGGTCCCAAAGCTTGAGCTGCCCTCAATTGCTTTCCCAGGTCACAAGCAGGGAATTGGATGGGAATTGGAGCAGCTGGGACATGAACTGGTGCCTGTATGGAATCCCAGTGCATGCAATGCAAGAACTTTAGCCACTAGGATACTGCACTGGGCCCAAAGAAGTAGATCTTTTGATCACTATGATTCACTGTGATAGAGGCTTGCAGCATTGTAGGAAAGAGGTCAGCACATCTGAGGATTGGTCACCAATCACATTCAGAGAATATATACATTAGCGTGATAGATAAAATCCTGCATAGAAGTTGGGTTACCTTGGGCAGTTGGTTTCATCTGCATTTAGTTACAGAGGCTCTTGACTCTCAGAGGCTGCCATGCACCTGCTTCATGACTGTTGTAGAACCCAGAGCAGGATGTCTGCTTCTTTCTCTCCCTGCCCCCAACCCAAGCCAAATCTGTTCTTTATCCCTTGTGTTAAGAAGGACTGGCCCATGCCAGTCTTGATATCTAATTTCAAATACACTTGGAATGCAGGTCTTTATTGTCAGAAGGTTGGGGTGTGATGCATGGAAGTGATTGAGCTTCCATTGTATTTATAGAAACTCAGTGCAATATCTCCCAAGGTATAAATAGAACAATGGAGTATTGACAAAGGGGCTGGTTGTCTATAACTGTGGAAACCCTGCAATTATTCCTGGAGCTACACACATTGTTTATCTGCATCTGAATTTTAATAAACGGGACTCTAGCTGTTTATTCATGAAATTTCAAATGGAAATATAGCTTCCATTATTATCCCCTTCTTGTGAGTCAGGCCCCATCTTGCAAATTTGCAGCTGAGTAAATACACGGAACATTAGCAGCAATTAGATAATTGGTGCCCTGAATCAACCCGCCTGCAGCTGTGAATGAATATGGACTGCACGAGTGTCACCTGGTACAGCCTTCCTGCTGGCGCTGCATGCCACTGCATGCCACTGCAGCCTTGCAATGAAACACACTTTACCAATGCATGGCCTGGTGCTTCTTCTCCCAAGAGACCCAGAGTAGCAAAGGAACTGAGGTTCTTTCATGTCTGTACTGAAACTTGTGCAATTAGAGAGGGCCAACAAAAAATTTAGTAAAGAAGGGAGAGTCCATTTATCTTCTCCCAGTCGACTGCTAAACTGCCTATGATAATTCTTTTGGTGCATATAGCCAGCTACATTGAAGTATGGATTCAGGGCTGAGAGAAAGGGAGTTGGGTATAGAAAATCAAAAACCTCTTTTAAATACTCTAAATCTTGTTTCTTGTGGACTAGCCACTTTCTGTTAACCCCTATCAGTTTATTGTGGCTCCTGGCTTTGGATTGGGCTCACTTTCGCCAGCCACAGTTTAATTTTTTTTTTCTCTTCAGTTTATACTTCTTCCAATTCCATGGCTGAATAGGATGCTGTTTCTAGGTCATTCTTTACTCCAGTTTTCAATTTATGGCATAGCCTTTATGAGGAATCAAATGTTTCCTTTTTTTTTTTTAATTTGATGATCTTTACATAGTTGATTAGGGTTCAGAGAGTCAAGGGCTGCTGGAAAGTGGGTAAGACCATTTTTTCCACATTTTCTTTTTTCCTTCCTGTATCTGGGGGAAGGGGAGAGACAAAGGGAGCATCCACACCCACCCTCCCAACCATCCTGGGGTCCCTGATGTAGGGTGTGCTCCAAGGGCACTGCTCAAATGGTTTCGATAATTCAACTGTTCTGAATTGTTGCCAAAATCGTCACTCCAATCATGATGAAATCTCTTCCGAATTGACTAGCCGACATAGTGCACCTTAGCCTCTCCACTTGCCCAGATTTTCACTGCCAACACTTGGCTGGGGTAGTTGATCAATTTCTTCTGTCCTCTGTTGTGGTACCAGGTGTCCTATGCAGGTTCCAATGTACTACCATATCCTCCATGTGCACCTGGATATGCTGTCCAATGCTCGATCTGAGCCACTGAGGAGGCTCAGCTTTGACACATGTACTCCACAGTCAGACTATGGAACCTGCAATTACCTCCATGGTTGGGGTTCTGAGTTCAGCAGTTTGATTGGGGTTATCCTCATAGAAACTTCATCTGAAGTAATCCCAGACCTGATTCTTGGGTATGCTTGCCAGTACAGGGTCTGGCACAGTCTGTTGCCCCTATCAGCTTATTCATATGCTGGTGGTTGTAATTGCTGGGTCAGGTTTGCCTCTAGCCCTGTCTCGTACATAAACCAATGGGTGTTGGAGCCACATAACCAGTGGGAGCTGCAGCCTAGTTTGGGCTACTCCCAATAACCCTCACCAGTTCCACCCTCTGCCATGGTTCTTGTGCTTGCCAGTATGTACAACAGATTGGTCCAGTCTGTCAATATCCCATTCAGTTCACATGCATGTCAATGGGCATTGAAGCCTAGTTTAACCTGACCAGTTCCACTATCCAGCCAACACACCTGCCAATGGCTGCCACTCTCTGTCTAGCCATGCCCACCCCAGTCCTGGTTCTCATGCTCAACAGATGGAGTGGCAACCCAGGAGGGAGGTACCTACTGTTTCCCTACTGGGTCTATTCCCACTCCCAGATCAAGCACTCTCCAAGTGGTTCTGCAGTTTGGCTTGATAGAATTAGCCCCCGGGCTAGCATCTGCTAGCTAAGGCTGTGGCAGAGCCCAACCAACTTACATACACTCTGATTATACTTGTGCCAATAGGAACAATCAACCCAGCTTGGCTTTTCTCTGGTCTAGCTCACATGAGGCCAATAGGTTTTGTAGCTTTGCTGGGTCTGGTCTGCCCCCATCCCAACTCACCCTTTCCAGTAGAAATGGTGGCCCAGCAGGGAAGCCCTCCACATCCCCCTACCAACTTTGCCCTCTCCCTTGCCCTCAACCCCCCAGGTCTGGTGTATGCTGTTTGGGTGTCTTGGCCTGGTCTGGCATGGCCTGCCTCATCTCAGCTTTTGCCAGTGGGTGCTGTAGCCTGGCCTGGCCCGGCCCCGCTGGCCTGGCTGGTGACTTTTGTGGCAAAGATGCTGTATTACAAAAGGGCAAATGCCCAGAAGGCTTGACCCTCTTGTCGAGATGGAGGCTCCTTAGTGTGCAGTGGAGCTTGCCCTGTCTTCTTCCCTGTTTGTGCTCTTGGTCGGGCCCATCCCTTTTGCTTTTGATTTGAATTCAGTAATTTTATGTAGGCTTCCCATCTCTCATTCTCAATCTTAGCACCCTGTGGAGGCTTTTTTTCAGAACCTTCTTTCCTGTTGTATATACTTTCTATGTGTGATCATATTGGGACTAGCAGGTTGGAGGGGAAATTTGGTTTGGAGGCTTTGGATCTATGAATGTGTCATGGAGTTCATTCACATCTTCATGGTCATTTCCAGGCATCTACACAGAACAGAAATGTTGTCTGGGATCTTGAACAAAAGGGTGTCTAAGAAAGCTCCAGGCTGTACAGAAATCTTAGCAAGACTTTTTCTGTAAACATGCCACCCCTTTTATAAACAAGTACTGAATGACCTGTTAATATTGATTGCTCACATTGTGTTTTTTTGCATGGCCATTATTAGTATAATATCTACTATATTATCTACTATGTGATATCATCAGTATAAAATCTACAGCATGGAGCATGGATTCTGTCCCAGGCCCAATTATATGCCCTTTCAGTGCCTGAGATGAATATTATAAGGCCCATTTTACAGATAAATAACTCAGGTTCAGAGAACTTAGTAAATATCCCAAGGTCACCAGCTAGTAAATGGTGGAAATGGAGCCCAAATCCAGGTGCAAAGCCCAGTACTTCTACACTGAGCCAAATCCCAGGACTCCAGTCACTTGGTGTTAGGGTTTATGTCTGCAATGTTCTTTGCTTAACAGTGAGATATTTTCCACTTGGCCTGCATTTTAGTCCCTGAAGTCATTTGTCCACTTTGGAGAAGATGTCAAAACACAGATCCAGACAGCAGTGTTTTATGTTATTTGTTTGTCTTCTTTTTTCTTCTTACCTTTGCTGGACTTTCTCCTTACCGCCAGAAACTAGTTTTCCTAGTACTTTCCTTGCTGTTCTTGCTGCTGACAACACATCAGATGTAACAACCACCTGAAATTGGGCTGCGAAGATAGAATTGATTTGTAGACATTTTAATTTCCCCAGTGATAAGCAAATTAATTTTATTGCAACTTTTTAACATCCAAATTGAATGGTAGAGAGTTGTGGAGTGTGTATTACAGATAAAAGGCAGCCAAAGTCTTACCATTCATCATAAGAACAGAACTGGAGCTGTGCTTGAGGTTTCCTCTTGTCCTGCAGCCTCCTAGCTCTTGAAAAGTCATTTGGCAGGATGATGTTGGTCCTACAGTCCAGCCGGACTGTTGGCAGTCACATCCCTCATGAGACCATGGATGTGCTCTTTCATTCATTAAGTATTTCTTGGGTACCTACCATGTATGTGCCAGGTGATGTTCTGGCTTTATAGGGAAGCAGATGATAGGCTAATGAATAAGTGCACTGGAAAACCCTCTGAAGACAAGGCAGAATGACAGGAGCCTAACGATAGGGGTTGCTTTTCAGAGGGCTGCTGGGCAGGTGATGTTTGAGAAAAGTCTGAAGGAAATGAGCCAGGGCATTGTAACCGGAGAGAACAGCAGTTCCATGAAGGAGATGGAGATGCTCATCTTCCAACCCCATCACCCCACAAAGCCACATTCAAAACAGTGACTTGACCTCACCTGCACATTCTGGAGCTATCTGTTCATGGGGCTCACGGGATTCTCCTGGAGCCCACCCTCCCACCCTCCCCCCACTTGGAGAATGCATGTTCCATCATTGTACGCTAAGAATTCTATGGAAATAGACAACATGCAAAGCTTATGGAAGAAGTGGCAATGCTATGGGTCTGGCCTTGAAACCACATTTATCAGTCATTGGAACATAAAAATGTGGGGAGGTTATATGGAGGTTCCAGGATCATTTATTGCAAATGTTGATCAATATTCCGTTACACTAGAGACTAGGGATGGAAAGCAGGCTTGCTGTTTCCTTTAGCAGTAATTCAGTATTTTTATTTACTGTTATTAGAGAATTATTGGCTACCATTATTGTTGAGCACTTGCAATATTCCAGGTACTATTTGAAACACTACATGGATGAACTTTCACAAAAAGCCTAGGAAATTGATTGTGATATTGCTCACATTTATGATTGAGAAAACAGAAACACAGAGGTTGATAAGTAGCTCAGGGTGCACATCTAACCTGATATAAGCCAATAGCTGAGCAGTCTGGGAGTGAATGTCTGTAGCTTACTGTGGGCCAAAAACTGGGCTATAAGTGATTGGCCTAGAACTCATCTCCTTCTCCTTAAAAGAGAACTAAAACCCAGAGATGGAGATGTCATCCAGTAGGGTAGCCACTGAGGGGCAGATCCAGTGTGAAATTTGATGATTTTGACCAGAAGGCTCTATGTGTAGTAGTTTTGCCAAGCTTTGCCAAGGTCAGACCACACTCACTCAAGGTTGTAGAGAAGTCATAATGTCAGCAGTCCTGGAAGGTTCTCAAGCTCCAAGTTGTATGTGTTGACAGGGAGAGGTGGTTTGCCCTGCAAGGATTTTTGAAGCATCTCAGGCTGTTGCACTCAGGGCACTGTGGTTCCCCAATTCCTCAGCCATAGTTCAGAGATGCAGATTTTTCAGATAAAGGTAGCTTCTCCTGAGTTCCATGTCTAGCATGGATGTGGAGGGAAGCAGGAGATAGCCAGTTTAATCACCGCTGCCTATCCTGCTTGCCGTGCTTCTTGGGATATTTCTATGGTGCAGTTTAAATAGCCAAGTTACCAGTGATTATACTGCAGATTCAACTCTTAAGTTCCTCCCTTTTCCTACTCTTGTGATTCTTCCACGTAATCACAGTAACAAATAGATTCAAGGAGTTTGTATCACTTTACAAAGCATGTTTTGTAAACATCCAGACAACCTTGCCAGATATGTGATTTTTAACTTGTACTACAAAGCCAAAAGGATGGAGGCTCAGAGAGGTATCTTGTCCTTCCAGATGCCACACATCTACTAAATAACTGTGCTGAACCTAGTCCTGGCTGCCTGACTCCTAGTCTCTGTATCAACCTTCTGTCAAGCTAGCTTTAGTTGTCCTTACAAAGACAAGCTCAAGTGAAATCAAATGCTTTTGCTGCTGAATGAAAACATTTGCGTGATGTTACTTTCTAAGCCATCCTCCCATATGGGTCTCTTGGCTCAGGGAACCACTTTAGGTTTGGGGAGGGCTGCTGAAGCTGAGGATGGTTGAGGTTCCTTGCTAGTCACAGGAAAATACTGACAGCAAAAGCAGAGCTATTTACCCATGATGCCTGACACCAGGACCATGTATTTTTGAAGTTTTGACCCCTCATGAAAGGATGAAGACCAACTAGGTCATTTAGTTGAGGGACATTAACGAGCACCGACTGTGTAGTCGGGATGTAGCAGGAAATACTCGTAGACTCTTTGAGCTTACTTTCTAGTGAGTGATGTCCAGGAAGCAAAGTTAATTACACAGAATGTAAGAAAGTGCTATGGAGAAAAGTTACAGGGTAGGGATTTGAAATGGGCTGGTTTGTAATTTAGTAGGATTTAATTTTATTTTTAAGATGTGTATTGAGTTATAAAAACAGCAATATACACACACACATGCTAAAACCAATACAGGAGGGGGCAGTGCAGCTCTTAAGTCTTCCTCAATTTGTGTGCATGGATGTATGTGTGCATGTTAAGGCAAAACTTGAAAACCATAGGAAAGTCTTTGCTGCCAGCAAGTGTGATGTCACCTCCTCTGCCGCATGGAGTTATATGCAAGGTGATGATGATAATACAGAAGAAGTCTTAGTTACATGCAAGGTGATGACACCATGGAAGGAATCCCAGTTACATGCAAGGTGACAATAATATGGAAGGACTCCTAGTCTTTCTCATCCACTTGGGCCTTCCCCAGATCCAAGGAAATACCCAACATGAATTTTTTGTCCTATTCCGTGGTATGTGGTAGCTTGTAATACTGAACCAGCTTTATATACCTGGGAAAAGCCCCATTTGATGGCATTGGATAATTCTTACTATGTATAACTGGATTCAATTTGATGACTGAACCTGTTAAGGCTTTTTGTCTGGGTTTGTGAAATATGTTGTTCAGTAGTTTTTTGGTGTATCGTGTATGTCTGATGTTGGATATTAGGATGGTCGGTTTTTCTTCTTGCAGTTATTTATTTATTTGAAAGGCAGACACAGAGAAAGAGAGAAAGAGAGAGAGGGAGAGAGAGAAAGAATCCTCCATCTGCTGAATCACTTTGCAAATGGCCTCAACTGGCAGGGCTGGGCCTGGCCAAAGCCAGGATCCAGGAACTCCTGTGGATCTCCCTGCGGATCTCCCTGCGGGTGGTAGTAACCCAACTACTTGGGCCACCCTCAGCTGTCTCCCAGATGCATTAGCAGGAAGCTGAATCAAAACAGAGGATAGACTCAATCTCAGGCACTCTGTTTAGGGTGTCCCAGTTAACCTGCTGTGCCATGATATCATCCCATAAATAACTTTTGTCTGAGATCTTTTGTTTTGTTTTTCTGGAAAAGATGTAGTAAATTACTGTCATTTTTCCTTAGCTGATTGATAGAATTCACAGTTAAAATCATCAGTAGAAATAGAGGTAGCAGAAATAGAGGTGGTCTAGTTATTAAGTTCCCTGAGTATTTCTAGTTCATGTGTTTGAAGGAATTAGTCCATTTTACATAAAGCATTAAATTGGAGGGCCTAGAGTTGTTTGTGGTGTTTATGTAGTATCCTTTTAATATTGGGGAGATCTGTAATGTTGACCGTTCTCTCATTTTTGTGATTGGTAACTTTCTGTTGTTGTTTTTGGTTGTCCTCATTAGGCATTTGCCATTTTTATTGATCTTTTTGAAGAACCAGCATTAGGCTTACTTAATTTTCTGTTGTTTTCCTGTTTTCAGGTTCATTGATTTCTACTTTAATTTTTCCTAATTCTCCTTTTTATCTGTCTACTTTAGGCTTATATTGCTCTTCTTTTTCCTAGCTCCCTAAGGTGGAAGATTAAGTTATTGATTTTAGCTCTTTCTTATTTTCTACCATATGCATTTAATGCTATACATTTTACCTTAAGCACTAGTTTTGTTGCACATGATAAATTTTGGTATCGCATTTTCATTTTAATTTAGGTAGAAATATTTAAACATTTCTCTTGAGTTTTCATTCTTGACTGAAGTAGAAATGGATGGTTTAGTCTCAAAAATCCTGGAAAATTCTGCATCTGTCTTTTGTTTCCAATTTCTAATTTATTTGAGGTCTAAGAATATACTTTGTATGATTTCTATCACCTTAAAATTGGTAAATGGTATTTTATTGCTTAAAACATGGCTCATCTTGGTGAACATTCTGTCCCCAGTTGAGAAGAATGGGTATGCATTGCTGTTGGATGGAGTATGTTGGTTTAAGACTTAGACTAAGACCACAAGGTGTTCCATCTCCCCCTCTATGCTCAGAAACTGGTGCTTCCAGGTTGGTCAGCTCTCTAATGATTGAGAGTCCCAGTAAGTTAGACCAGAGGCAGGACAAATTCGGTGGGTCACTGGCTAAATTATGTAAGGATGGGAGGTGAAAGGAAACAATGCTATCAGGCTGTCCTATGTTCTCATATGTGTATTCAGTACAGATATTCCTCAATGTATGATGGTTTCATTTAGGACTGTTCAATGGGTTTATTGGGGGTGCAACCTCATCCTATGAGAAGGAGCATCTATAGACATAATGGTTAATTTTGTGTGTCAAGTCGACTAGGCTAAAGGATGTCCAGGTTGCTAGTAAAACATTATTTCTGAATGTGTGTGTTAGATTGTTTCTAAAAGAGATCAGTATTAAGTCAGTAGATTGAGAAGATCCACTCTCAAAAAATGTGGGTGCCATCACTCATCTGTTAAGGGCTCAAGGAGAATAAAGAGGCTGAAAGGACAATTTCACCCTCTTTTTGAACTGAAACGTGTTTTCTGATACTAGTCATGGGAGTTCTTACTTTTCTGCCTTCTTTGCTGACTGGGAATGAGCCCCTGAGGTACTCTCTTCCTTCCTTCCTTCCTCCCTCCCTCCCTCCCTTCCTCCTTCCCTCCTTCCATTTCTATTTTTCTGCATAACCCTGATTGATAAAACATGGTGCACCCAAGGATACACACAACATTCCATTGAGTGGCCAGAACAAAATACTTAATCTCCTATTGTATTTTTAAATATCCACCCTTGTTTTGCTATTTCTATTCTAGCAGTTATTTTTAAACATATGGCACATACGAGCATAGAAGTACAAACTAGGGATGATTTGTTTCCCCACCTCCACCGCCGAAGTCTTGGCCTTGATTGTTCACCAGGCTTTATTGCAGTAGTCTCCCCCCATTTTCCCTCTTCTATCTTCCTTCTCACAGTGTGGCCATACCCAGTTACCTGATACATGTAGTCAGGCCATGTCACCGCTCCTTTGACTTCCTGTCTCAGGCCAAGCAAAGGCAAAAACTATTACTGCTCTTTTTTTTCCAGCTGAATACCCCTCACTTCTGACCATCCATTTTACAAGTCTTGATAATAACCGTGTATCTCTAGAGCCTTTGCATTGGAGTTCCCTCTGCCTGGTATTCTCTTTCCCAAAGTCTAACCAGCTTGCTTCCCTGGTTTTCCTGATTTCAGTAAATTTTTACCCCACTGTATTTCTTATTTAGCTTTGTGCTTTATTTATCACTATCAGATAAATACTCCTCTATTTTGTCTTTGACTTATCTTCCCACAGCTCAGTGTGGGATACAAGATGCACAAGGACAAGATTTTTGTGTGTTTTAGTGCTGCTGTATCATTGGCATCTGACATGTAATTGAGGTCATTAATACATATCGGTGAGTAAATGAAAATGAATACTGCAGGTGGTATTTTATTGTGCGTGATGAAAGCATGGCATATCTTCAGACAAGTGGGGTTGAGTTGATGTCACTAGAAAGGCAAGCTGAGCTTTGAATCTAGGGCTTCCTGATGGCAAAGGCCGCGTTACCCCAGTTACTTCTCAGAGTTGGAAAGAGGGAATGGGATGGGAGAAGAGAGGAGAAGAAGGAAGGGAGAGGAAGGAAAGGAAGGGAAGGAAAGGGCCCGGCGGCGTGGCCCAGCGGCTAAAGTCCTCACCTTGAACGCCCCGGGATCCCATATGGGCGCCGGTTCTAATCCCGTAAGCTCCACTTCCCATCCAGCTCCCTGCTTGTGGCCTGGGAAAGCAGTTGAGGATGGCCCAAAGCTTTGGGACCCTGTACCCACGTGGGAGACCCCGAAGAGGTTCCTGGTTCCCGGCTTTGGATCAGCGCAGCACTGGCCATTGTGCTCACTTGGGCAGTGAATCATCGGACGGAAGATCTTCCTCTCTGTCTCTCCTCCTCTGTATATCTGACTTTGTAATAAAAATAAATAAATCTTTAAAAAAAGAAGGAAGGGAAGGGAAAAAGGGGAGATGGGAGTATGAATGACAAGAGAATTGACCTTAAATTGAATTTAAAACAAGATAAATGATCAGCACCAAGGAGAGCAGATTAGAGCCATGCCTAGTCACAAGGTTTTCCTTTTGGGGCAAGATATCATCTTCATTTTGGCAGGAACAATGCTCTCTGGAATGTTTGGACTAGAAGGGTCTTTATCTCAAATTCTCCAAAGTGGAGACATTTCCTCCTTGTTGTGGCTAGTGCAAACTAGTGTTTGGCCTCACAGTAAAGACAGCCACCTGCCACAGTGAAGTTCCTAGGTTACAGCCGTGGCTTAAGCTCCTGACTTGAGCTCCCTTCTCATGTAGATCCTGGAATGCAGTACTGTTGGCTGTTGTAACAACATTCCTGACACATGGGAGACTTGGGTGACATTCCAAGGTCCTTGGTCCTGGTTTAAGACCAGCCCAGGCCACTGAGGACATATAAAGAATAAACAAGAAAATAAGAGTGCTCACTCCTACCCACCACCATCATCCCTCGGCCTTTCAAATAAAAAAAAATCTTTTAGAAAAAGAAATATGGCAAGTTCGAATTGAGACGGGCTGTGTCAGATATATACAGAATTTCAAAGACTCCAAGGGAAAAAATAAAAACATCTTCGCAATTTTAACATTGATTACATGTTGAGATGAGTATTTGTGAATAAATTTCATAAACTAAAACAGTTAAAATTAATTCACTGGCTTCTTTTTTAACTTTGCTGTTAGGAAAATTATGAATTTGTAATGTGACTTGTGATATTTCCATTGAGTGGAAATATCCATCCTTCTTTATTTTAATGAGATAAAACCAGAACTTCCTGCTCTTCCAACATTCGTAAAAACATCATGTAAACAGATATTTGCATAGGTCATACTCTGGGTATTTTCCCCGTGGTCCTGGACTTTCCCCAGCCCCTGTAGCTTGCTTTGCTCATCATGTTGACCTCTTTCAGAGAAATAATTGAAGTTTCTTTTCATTATGGTCTTTAACAACAATCTTGCACACAGCATACCCAGCTCCTCAAAGCAAACATAGAAGCCCTGTTCCTCTGTTGGTGGACTCCTGATTTCATTACAGAAGGGCCAGGATGGGATCAGCTTTTGCAGACTATAATTACACTTCAGCGGCACTTTCCAAACTTTTCTTCCATGGAAATGTATTTCAGTGTCCCGGGGCTCTGTGTATCTTAAATATTACCAGACTGCCCATCATCTCTGACCTTCTGTCCTGCTGAAATTGCTTCCAGTTGATGATGCAGCCTTCACACAACCGCAATAACAGGTAATGACCTCAAGAGCCTCCTAGCTGTCACTGCCCCTGGGCTTTATATGTGGCATCAAGGAGAAGAGTTGCACAAGTTAAAACTGCAACTGAGAAAAGAGGAAGAAGACACCAGAGCCCATCTCACCAAGAGTCCAGTTGGGGGTTAGGGACACAGGCTGAAAGCTGTGTCAGTCAGAGGGCAGTAGGGAGAAGTGGTGCTAGGGCAGAGAAAGAAACAGAACTCTATTTTACTGTTTACTGTACACTCAATGTTTGAGTTAGGAAGGTGACTCCTCTCGCAAAGGCAGTGAGGCCCTTCAAGAGCTTTCTCCATGGCCCATCAACAACTTAGTTGTTCACTCTTACAGACAACCATGGCCCATATCACGGAGGCAACTAGTTTATGTTTGTTCACGTATGTATATGTGCATGCAAATATAAATTTTAGATCAGTCCATTCATATATCCAATTCATTTCATGTTTGGCCACATCACCAGGCTTTTTTTTCCTCTTTTGTAACAAATACACTGTTGGTAAATGTTTAAGTCTGTTTCACAAATTTTTCTCTTGAATTTATGTTTGTTATATTTTTCATTATTTCTTTTATTTATTTGTTTAAAAGGTAATAGAGGGGGAGGAAAGACACAGAAAGAGAAATCTTAGCTCAGTTGGTTGATTCTCTAGATGGCTGCAGTGACAGGGGTTGGGCCAACTGAAGCTAGGAACCTGGAGCTTATGCTAGGTCTTTCATGTGGGTGATAGCGACCAACTCACATGTGCCATCTTCTGCTGCTTTTCCCAGGTCATGAATGAGGGGAGAGAGATCAGGAATGGAGCAGCTGGGATGTAAATTAGCACCTATAGAGGATACCAGCAACATAGCTGCTGTATTACAGTGCTGGCCCTTTAATGGTTTCTTTAGACAAATTCTTAAAAACAAAATTTCTGCGTTAAATTTCTGAGTGATCTTTAAGAAGCACTCTGCTTGTAGATTTCCAGTTACCCCAGAGAGAAGAAGGGAGCTCAAGAAAGCAAGCTTTTGCTAGTAATAGTTGAGGAAATCATTGCAGAGAGAAATGTTCTAGGAGCCTGAGGATAGGCAGTGATTTCTATTTTTAAAATACTTTTGTCAACTACAGATTCATGTGCTGGTTTAAAATCCTCAGTCAGATGCTAAAATGTATGATTTAAATATGGTTTGTGTAACTAGGAAAAGTCAATATGGTCACTAGGAATCATCATTAACTAGACAAAGAATAAATCATTTTTTATTTTTTTCCATTTTAGATTACCATGTAATAGCTGCACATTTTAAGTGGCACAGTGCAGTGTTTCAACATATATAAATATAGCTTCATCGACTGCACCTAGCAGCCAGCTTTCCCTTTCCTTATCTTTTCTGTTTGGAGCCACCTACACCTCTCTCCAGGTTCTTTATTTTTTTTTTTTTAATACAGTATATATTACATCACCATAGCACTACAAACCACCGCAGCCTGTCACATTCATGACACTACTTTGTAGTATCAATTGTCCAATTTTTTTTCTCCCCTTGTTCCTCTTCTACCAGAGCTTCTAGTAGGTACTCTTTTAAATTCAGATGGAATATATATGTATGGAACGAGTGTGTGTGTTTAATTTTTAGCTTCCATGTATGATAGAACATGCTGTATTTGTCTTTCTGTGTGTGATATATTTCACTTAGATAATGGCCCCTGTTTCCACCCACTTTCTTGCCACTGTCAGGATTTCATTCCTTCTTAATCACAGAATAATACTCCTTGTGCCTATAAACCTTGATGGTTAGGCTTATCCCAACGCTTGACTATTATGACTATTGATGCAAGGAGCATGGAGTCCTGTTACCCTTTTCATATGCAGGTTTTATTTAGTAAGGGACACATCTTGTCCGGCTAACCTCATGCCCTTTTGTTCAATGGACAAATATACTCCAATTTCAGCCAGGCATTGGAAAAGCCTTTCTTATGAAAACCTCAGGCTTGAGGCAAAGGCCTTTGGACTGGGTCAGTTATTCATAAAATGACAAGCCCAGAGTAGTTTTTAATGAAACATTTGTAAGTCAGAGCCAGATTTTTAAGCTGCAAGGTTCTATTCTTGATACTGCGTTGTTAACATTTCCTTTAATCAGTGACAAAGAATGAAATATGCCAGCGACTTGAAGATGGGAGAGATAATGGATATGCTGGATGAAAGAGTTGAGATCCAAATGGATTAACACAGGCATGAAAAATATGAACTTAATTCATCAAATTGATGGTTAATAGGGTCATCTGCTAGGTTTTATCCTTGCATTAAAAGAGTAAAACAACTGTTCAAGTTCACCATGGGCAGGTTTAGCTGGCTCGTATTTCAGAAGACAATAAGCGTCCAGTGCAGTGTGTGTCCTGCGTGAAGACACGGGACCTGCCATGTCAGAGTCCTTCTCCACTCGACTCTGGTTCTGCTGCATCTGGAGGGAGGTGAACACCTGAGTACAGAACATTGAGGTCAAACTAAACAGGTGTGATGTCAGGGCAAGGACATGGTGACCTGTACATCTGCCAGGGACACCTATGTGTACCTTCAGGAAAGCACTTAACCTCAGTGTGCACCTTGGCACCATGGGGTAGTAATAGTTACCTGCTCCTGTTTTATGAGCCAGGAGTAATTGGTGAGCAGCACTTAGAACAGGGCCTTGCAAAGACTTGGCACTCAGCGTATCTTGGGTTCTTTTTGTTCTTCCTGGTGATGGGAGTGAACAGCATTCTGAAAAGAGCTGAGATTCTGGGCAAGTTCAAATCTATAGCCTGGGGATGCGTGGAACTGGGAGCTTGTTAGATGAGTACACACAGCCTCCTAGCTGTCGTTTGGGGTTTACGTGGATTATCTTATTCAACCTTCTGAAGAGTCCTGTAAATGAATTCCTGTCTTATTGGACATATGATAGGTTAGGAAACTGAGTCTCACTGAAGATGAATTTAGGCTAAGGTTGATGAGCTAGCTAGATCTGAGTGGCAACTCCCACCAGTCTTTTGCTTCTCTGTATGGCCTTGTTACATCTCTAGAATTCTAGAATACTGAAAATCAGCCAGACCTTAGGGGCATGTTATAGTAAAAGGAGAGCTCCATCTGACGTGAGTGCCAGGAGGTGCTAATCAGTGTCCACTGTCAGCCACTGAGAAGCCAGGGATGCTCTGACTCTTTCCTCCTCTGCTTCTCTCTACCATATTTTTCTCAACTGGATCCCTATGGAGTTGGTCTGGACAATTGGTAATAATCTTTCCAGGCTGGCAAAAATGGTGAGGCCACTCTTTCTAGTGCCCCTCCTGAATATGTCAGGGCCAAGTTTGAGTTGGCTATGGAGTATATTGCAGTTGAAGGTCAGGCACTGGGTGGGATTTAGCTGTTGGGAGTGAGGTCATTCCCAGTGACAGGCAGGAGCCGCCTGGTTGTCGGCGATCCCTCAGCCCCACTCTGTTTTCACTGTGTTGGTTCTTACTGACAAAGTTGCCTACTAAGAAGCCCTGGAGGGAGCCTTTAAGAAACACTGTCACCCACTAGCATTTGTAGCTGTTTCTACGGAGTGGAGCATAATAAATGATCCTCTTGGCGACCTTTCCAAGGATTTTCTTGGGTTTCAGCCAGAGGCAGGGATGCAAATGAATGTGTCTTTGTCTGTATCTTCATTTGCTGATTAATGTTACTTATTTTGGGGGAGGGGGAGAGCAGGGCTTGGTGTCTGACTCTCAGGTACCTCCATCCTAGGAGGTGCTTCTGGGGCTTCTTCCAGAAAGGGTTGCTTGGGAACCTCAGCTTCCAGACTCTAGGATCTGGCTCATGGCCCTGCATATATCTGATAATTTTGTATTAAACTTTGAGTCATTTAAGGCCAGTGATGCTGAACCCAGTATCTAGAATGTGCCTGGTACTCTAAAGATGCTTAGTAGGTGCTGTTGATTGCGTGAATGGGAACAAATGGGTGGATGGACACCAGTTGGTACCATTTAGCCCTTCATTCATTCCTGGCTGTTGCACATTAGTGACTAGCTGATCCCACCTTTAGGCTGTGGTCGCCAGAGACCTGGGTTCAAATCTCTGCTCTTCCATATTCAGTTTCTGCGATCCAACATACACAACAAAAGTGAATAAGGGCTTAGCAAAGGGGTTGAATGCATTTATAATAAAACAGGATTGTGCAAGCTCAGAGGCTTAATAACAGACAGTTTGGGTCCAACCAGAGAGACAGAAGCATGAGGTCAGGGCCGAGGTTACATCAGTGTTCTCTGCTATCTCTGGACTGGATATGCTTGTGTTTGAAAAGCGAGTCACTTTAGGACGACACTGCTTTTAAAGATTATAATAGATGATGGAACACTCAGAACCAGGCTATGCTGCAGGAAGGTAAAAATGCCAAATACCAAGTGCCTTTGCTGTCCCTGTAAAGGGGGTAGGGCAACATCAGATTACTAGAGATGGAGTCCCTTTTCAGGCTCCTTACCTGGGCTCAGACTTCCATGCCTGCTGCTGCTACTGTTCAAAAGCTGTGCAAAGCAGAACAGAGGTTTTTCTTCATTGGAGGAAAATAATAGTCTGGTGAAGAAGCAGGTTTGGGAAGAGGGTCTGTTGCCACAGTGCTTTGATGTCTAAAGGGGCTGCACTTGGTGGCATCCCGGGTTCAGCCTGATGTGCCAGCATGGGGGTGGGAGGAGAACCTCCGCTAGGACCCATTCTTGGGCGCTGGAATCTGAAGGTCAAGGGGCTGAGCAAATAGGGGAGGAAGGGAGTCCAGAGCCAGAGTAGGGGCAAGTCGGGCTACAATCAGCCTGCAGTAAACAGCCCGATTAATCAGGAACGAATTCAATTTCTGTGCAAGAACCACTGCGGATTGTCACGAGTATCAGCTAAAGAATAATAACAACCCTTGAACTTGCAGAGTGCTTCATCTTTCTGAAAGACTCAGTGTTTGTGAGTTCCATACATACCCTCAGGAACACTGAGAGGGCCTCTGTAGAGGGTTCAGGGACATGCATGAGGCCATTGTGCTAGTTCCCCCAAAAGAGCAGGACCTGATAGCCACCTCCCACCCTGCCTTTATTTCCATGATGTTTTTCCATTCATTTATCCAGCAAATTTTTGATTGCTTTTTTTTCTGGTGCCAGATATCAAGTCATATGAAGAAATATAGAGAGCAGAGATGTATCTTCATGACAACCCCAAGAGTGTATGGGTTCAGGAAAGAACCTTTGGGATATTTCTCATTCAGGTTTTGCTGTGATGCTTACGGGTTTCATATTCTGTTTCATCAGTCTCCATTTCCTGGTGGAGGAAGATGAAGGGCATTGTTTTGTAAGCAGACCTGCACACTTACCTCTGTTTATATGGGCCCGTGTTTCGTCAGCATCCCCTTGGAGTCTAAAGACTCTGTCATTTGTGGCTGTGTCCAAGTGTCTGTGGGTTTGGGTCCCAGTTTCCTGTTTATCTTGGCAACCTGGAATCACAATAGAGGACACTCAGTGCACAGCAATGGCATCGAGCTGATTTGGACATTCCTGTTGTATGTTTGTGTCTCTACGTCTCTATACTGCCTCAGTGTGTGTGTGTGTGTGTGTGTGTGTGTGTGTGTGTGTGTTGGCTTAATCTAAAATGTGAACGAAATTTGTCTCCTTGCATTTTGTTATTAGAGGTACAGGAAAGATCTCTTCCCTAGAAATGTTTCCAATTTTCTACTCCAGTGCGCTCTAATTGTTACCATTAGAGATGCATTTCTTTGTTGTAAAGATGGAGATCTGCAGTCCTACATGCATTAGTGTGAATTAGTCAGTGATCTTTTTCTTTAGCTCTGGGATAGATTACAGTAGCAAACAGGGGCCTGGAGTTTCTAGAAATGAAAAAGACACCAAAGGCAAAATGAACAACAACAACAACAAAACCTGTTGCACCAAAGTCAGGCTGCTGCTTTTGTAATTTCCCAAGTAGATTGAGAGGACTGCAGGGACCCAGTGTGCATTTCTCTTTCGGAAGCTGGCCAACAGCACTGCAAGCATAGAAGATGCTGGGCCTGTGCACAGGACCCCAGGACGGGCTCTGCGTGTGCTTGCCTCAGTCTGAGCATCTCAGGCTGCGCTAATGCTCACCCTGGGTAGGAGCAGCTTCCATCCGGCAGTGGAAGGAACAGCCACAGGCTGTGGTTGGAGCTGGCCACGCTGGATGTGATCCCAGCTGAGGTGCTTGGCACTTTGTGACCTCAAGTGAGTGGTTTAACCTTTCTCACCATCAGGGGTAGTAGAGACAGCCCTGACCTTGTACATGGGATGGCAGTCTAAAAGGATATGACATATATGCACCTGTTACTTACATTAATATAGCTGGCAAGTTGAGATTCTTTTCCTTTTACATTACTTTTCTTTGTAGCTAATTAAAAAAAGAATTTAACCTTTAGAGTATTTGGTTTGGACATTCTTTGCACTGGACTTTTTCAAGAGTGGGTGAAGAACGTGGAGAAAAAGCAGGGTTCCCAGAGGGGCTGTTCCCTGCCGCTTGCCTTTCATGTGGCTCTCTTTGCTGGTGAATGTTGGCGGGCAGGGGGCCGGGCTGCACAGGGGAAGCCATGCCACTGCATTGTTCTTGGCACTTATGCCAGCCATTCAGGGCTCTCAAAATTGGCTTAGGAAATAGTTTGAAAGTTATTACTTGGGATTCAGGAAACTCCAGGTGGCTTTTGAGAGCTGCCCCCAAATGCAGCTGGAGATGTATCCTCAGCTGTTCACTTTCAGTTTTTTCATTATTTTTCATGTTTATTTCTGGCTGCAGCCAGACCTGGGGTATTCATGAGCTCTTACTGTCTGGGTTTTTTTTTAAACCAAACCCTTTGTTTCTTTGGAAGAGAAAGAAGCTTGCTCTTCAATGTCCTGTGCCCCTGTGGTGGGGGTCAAGGAAACTGGTCCTTGTAATTGTAAATTACCTGTGAGAAAGACAAAGCCCTTGGCTCCCTTCCTGGCTAAAGCATCCAGATCAACAGTGATAGCAGAAATTAATGAAAGCTGCTGCTGAGTTTCTGGCCTGCTGGTGGCTGCTGAGATGAAAAGGCAGGAACAGAGTCAGCGTTGGGGACGAGCGTTCTGATAAGGATTTTTGTTTGGGATACAGTTATTACACACACCAAGCCGCAGGTTTCTTGGAACTAGTTCTTATTTTGCTCACTAATAAACTGGTCTGCCTTTTCTTTCAGAATGTGACCTCTTTCCCTCTAATCTGACCACATCCTCCTCAAGGGAAAAATCCAGGCCCTCCCAACACAATGCAGTAGTAGCAAGTCAAGCTGAAGCCAAACACTAGAGTCAGTCGCTCTCACTCTCTCTCGTTCTACTCTTCCTTCTGTTTCAGAGCAGAGTGGAGCTCATTTCTCTTTCATTTTGGCTCATCCCCTTGGGCCGATGTTGAACAGCTGTCATACGTAGGCTGCCCAGGATTCCATTTAGGAAACAAACCAGCCTGGCTTCTTAATTGTCCTCCTTGTAACTAGAATACATTTGTCCCCCCACCCCCACCCCAAGTCTCCAGCGCTTGAGTTCCTGGGTCTTGGGCCTGTAAGTGCCTATCTTTTTGGCTCTCAATCAGACCTTCGTGTGAACTCACTGGATGGCACAGGAACAGAATGAGCTTGTTAATAACAAAGGGGAAGTTTTTTCTATGGTGTTTTGGTGCCTTCCTAAGAGAATGAAGCCATCTAATGGAAAGGACCCACTCTGCATGATGCTTGTACTCATGTTTTCTGTTAATGTCAGGGCTGTGTTCAAGCACATGGGGTCATTTTATTATTCAGTCAAAATTTGGACACCAAAGAATTGAACCTGCGTGGTTTTGGATATTATCTTTGGCATCCATGAAGATGTGTGTCGCTATAGTAATTTTTATTGCCTTGATCCTTTTGCAGTGCATTTGATTAAAGTGGTCATTTTGTTTCCTCATTGGGGAATGATCCCTTCTGAAGTATATTTCCCTTACATCCTTTCAAGTGACCTTTTCCTTTTGCTTTCAAAATACTTCAACCCCTGGCTCTTCATTTAAGCTTATGAAACAGAACCTTTGTTCAGTTGTCATGTTAGTTGTTTGTTAGTTCAGAGTTTGAGTATGGTGACGTTTTCTTTTTGCACAACACACACACAGACACACACACACACTCATGACATTTCACACCGATCCTACGCAGGCAGTCTCTATAAATAGGTTCCCCATTCATTCGGAGGTAGCACTTTAAGGCCACAGCTTCTTAGGAATGCCTGGTTATTACAGGGCACCTTGGGCATAAGTGAGCTGGTGGTTCTCCTATTATTCTTTGGATCGGAACTGGGCTTGCCTCTCTTCCCCGGGAGACTGTGGCTGAATTGTCGCCTCCATAGCTTCCCTAGTTGAGATATGTGTGGGTTTCATGTTTTTATTCTCCTGAGACCTTGGGGACAGAGAATGCAAAGTCTTGGAAGCGGACACCTATGTGAGTGCACAGAGATGAAAGCTGGCGCAGGCATTGCCAAATGAAATGGCATTCGGGCCACAGTATGGGAAAATCTTTATTTTGTGCTGATTTGGGCTCTTATGGAGAATAGTTGTTGGTTCAGAACTGACAGCAGCTTCAAATCTTTTCCTGGGGTTCACAGTCCAGAATTTAAGGCCCTGAAGACTCCTGACATGTTAGCAGGGTCTGGAGTCCCTGATGGCCTTTCACTGAGACAGTGAATCACACACTTTGTTCCCATGTCTATCCTGCCATTCCCATTTCACATGTCCTTCATTTTCTGGATTTCCATTAAATAGCCAGGCCAAGTAAGACAGGAAATTCAGCTTTGTATGTCGACAGTAAAATTGTGGGATAGCAGTTTGCAGGTTTAGCGTTGATTCAATCATCAAACAAAATTTTACCTGGTACTTGTTTGTGTGCAAAACAATGTAAGGAGATGGGGTGATGTTTAATGGTGAAAAGGAGAGAGTTGATCCTGAAATGGGAATTCGTATTCTTACAAGATGGAATATATTTCTTTTAATTTGTGCACATAGTTACTTCAGTGTGATCAAAAATTACCAAACAAGGAGCCTGGCGTGGTAGGCTAGTGGCCAAAGTCCTCACCTTGCATGTTCCAGGTTCCCATATGGTCACCAGTTTGTGTCCCAGCTGCTCCACTTCCCATCCAGCTCCCTGTTTGTGGCCTGGGAAAGCAGTAGAGAATGGTCTAAAGCTTTGAGACCCTGCACCCACATGGGAGACTCAGAAGAAGCTCCTGATTTCTGGCTTTGGATTGGCTCAGCTCTGGTCATTGTGGCCACTCGGGAAGTGAACAAGCAGATGGAAGATCTCTTTCTCTGTCTCGCCTTCTCTCTGTGAATGTGAAGTTACAATAAAAAATAAATAAATTAAAAAATACAAAACGTACCTATTTAAACTTTTGTGGGATGCCTAGTGTACCAGGAAAGTTGCCCATATTTTTAAAGTTCACTTCCGTGAATTTTTTGAAGCTTGTGCATAGTAGCAAACTAGGCAATATTTCCATTATGTAAAATAGAAGGAGTCAGTATTAATTATTTGCAACATATTCTTTTAAAAGCATGCCTGTGCTATGTAGTCCTGGAATTTTTTGGTTCTCCACTCATATATATTTAACTCATATATCATAGAGTTAAATAATAAATCTGGAGTTTCTATGTCATGATAGAAAGAAGACATCTCAAGATAAGAAAATTACCTGGATTGGAATCAGAGCTGCTCTGCTATGGTCTTGCCTACTCTTTTCTATTTTGCTGCTTTGATGTACCAGCTCTGAGAAGCCTTCTGCAGCATCTCAGGCTAAGGATTCCCTTGTTACCTCATAGTCAGATCCGGTCCTTCACAGCTTGAATGAAAGACTTGTCTTGTTGCTCTGCTAGGGTCTGTGTCCCAGGGAGCTTCCATAATGTCATAGACTCCTTGTTTTATTCTCAGGAACAAATTCCAGGGATATCCAGGACTTGATAAAAGCCTTTGTGGATGTGCATTGACAGAGATTTCACAGAAGAACACTGCTTGTTTCCTTGCTCCTGTGTCTCAACACAAGGAGAGTATGGAGAAATTATGGTCTAAGTAGTGTGAGATTCTGACGTCTGAGGGCTTAATTCTCTTCCAGATCTTGTCATCAAGACGGTCCTTTTAAGTGAGAATGAACGTCTTTCTAGCCACGACAATAATAGTAGTGTCTCATCTTGGATGTCTTAATTTCAAGAGTGACTTAAATCCTTCCCTTTTTCAATAAATAGAAAACAATGCCAACTTTTTCATCCAGGCATCACAGCGATGCTCCCAACTTCTGTGATACTGATGCTCATGTTTTTCTTATGAGTTATCTGTGTCACCCAGAGCTGAGAACTCCAAGGTCTAGAGCCAACATTTTCCCAACAGTCTTCACCTCTCTTTCCCTTCCGTACATATTTAAGATGGAAGATCTATGCTCATGAGAAGAAGTTTGCTTGATTTTAAGTCATGTGGTTCGTTTTATGACCTGGAGTATACACAGTGACATAGAGCATGTGTCATGTAGCACAGGAACCCAATAATCAGGGAAACTGGAATCGCCTCACACTATCCAGAAATTTCTATTACTGGTTCCCTGTCCTGTTTGTATGCCTCACAGGGCACAAGGGGAAGCCCCATTCACATTACAGAAAGCTGCTTTATACAGTTGAACTCAGCCTCTGACAACAATCTGCTGCATGGATCGTGGGGGAGATCACGCTTTGTATGGAGAGAGGATACCAGTGAGTGCTGACTTGATCATTTACTGGTGTTTTATAGAATTCACCTCAGTCTCCATGCTGCTCCGTCCCAATCTGTTCTTCCTGATTTTGCTCAACTTGCTGTATCGCCTTTCTCTTTCAAGGATCCCCACAAGTCTTTCTGTTAGGATCGGTCTGTTGGTGCCAGATGGTTTTACTTCTGTTTTGACTTCTTTTCATTCCTGGTGGATATTTTTGCTGGATATGGAAGTCTAGATTGGTGATTCTTTAATTTTTTTTCAAAGATTTGTTTTATTTATTTAAAAGGCAGAGTTACAGAGAGCTAGAAAAGGAGAGCTGGGCAGATCTTCATTTGCTTTCTCAGTTTTCAAATGACCATAACTCCCAGGGTTGGAGCAGCTGAAGCAGGGAGTAAGGAGTTTCACACTGGTCTCCCATGTGCAGGCAGGAGCCCAAGGACCTGGACCATTCTCTGCCGCCTTCCCACGTGCATTAACAGGAAGCCATGTCAGAAGTAGAGCAGCTGAGATACAAACCAGTGCCCACATGGGTTGCCAGCATTGCAGGCAATAACCTAACACCCTGTGCCCCTATGCTACAATGCCAGCCCCTCATGGTTCTTGTCTCCAAAAATGTTGTGCAACATTTTTCTGCCATCTCTAGTTTCTGATGAAAAATCCGCTGTCATTCAATTGTTTATCCCCCTTTATGTACGTGCTGTTTCTCTCTTGAATTTTTTTTACTCTGTCATTCAGTTTGTTTAACTTGTTTTCAGTTTTAAGAATTTGATTGGAATATGGCTCAACATGAACTTTCTTGTGGCTGAGGGTTTCAAGTTTCTAAATGGCTTAGCATTCTGTTACCAAATTTGAGAAAATTTCAGTGCCTAATTCTCAGCTAAACCCACTTTATTCTCCCCCCTCCTTCTAGATCTTAATTTAGTTCTATAAGTCCTTGATGCTCTGTTAATTTTGTTTTTTTCCGATCTATTTTCTCTCTGTTATTCAGAGAAATAATTTCCGTTTTCTATCTTTAAGTTCATTGTTTCTTTCCTTTTTCTTCCCCGTTCTGTTGTGTGTTCCAAACTTGGAGATTTTAATTTTGGTTATTATATGATGGTACTTCACAGAGTTCATGGTAATGTGTATTATGAAAAAAATGCATGAATTTCAAAGTTACTTTGTGCCAAAACAAGCATCCTTTAATTCTATTTTTTCCCCAAACATTTTGAATTATCCTTCAGCTCTAAAATGACTGGCTGGTTCTTTTTTTATATCTCCCATTCCTCTGCTGAAACGTTCTATTTGTTGGTTGTTTTGAGTGTATACATAGTTGCTCACTGAAGCATCTTTATGATGGCTGCTTTAAATTCCTTCTCAGAGGATTCCAACATCTGTGCCATCTCACTGTGGGGATAGATTGTTTCTACTAACTTGAAACGAGACATTTTCTTTGTTCTTGGCATAATGGATACTTTTAAAAGTTGCAACACGGAAAGGGTATTGTGGAGTAGTGGGTGAAGTCATTGATTGGGACCCGTGCAACCAAAGAAACTGTTTTGAGACTTGGATGCTGTGTACGTCTGATCTAGTTTTTGATAGTTCACCCAGATGGCAGAAGTTCATGACTCACATACATGGTTTCCTGTTGCTCATATGGAAGATCTGGATACAGATCTTGGGTGCTGACTTGTCTGTTCAGCCTTGGCTGTTGTGGGCAGTCATGGAGTAAACCAGAGGAAGGGATCTCTGCTTCTTTTTCTCTTCCTGCCTTTGAAATAAATCAAGCTTTAATCATAAATAAAGTCACATCTTGGGAGTAAGCATTAGGTGAATTGGTTAAAATATCACGTAAGATATCCATTTCTTACATCCCAGCGCCTGGGTCTGTAATACTGGAATGCAGTCATTGAGGAGGTGCCCTGGAGAGCCTGGAATGGGCTCCATATAACAGGCCTTTGGACTCAGGAATGAGGGCAGCACCCTGGACAGCGGACTCAGTGACGCTCCCTGTGTGCAGCAAGTCACAGTAGAGACTTAGGATGGTCAGTGCTTCTGTTCACTGAATTGGACTCCTACCCACCCATCAGGACGGGCTGAGTGCTGAGACTTGAGAAGGCTGGCTGCAAAGGCAGTAACAGAATGCTTATTAGTTTTATCTTCACTAGTATTCTAGGAATACCTTGATTAAGAGGTTAGATATCAATATGTATTGATAATTCTTTAAGTTCTATCTTTGTCTCCTTCCCTCTCCTTCCTCTCCACACACAGAATGCAAGACAGTTTTACATGTCTTATAATTTTACAGTCATCCTGGGAAATGTGTGCAGCATGTATTGTTATTCAGTTTATTAGGAGTGAAGCTGGGGCCACATGCTGGATTGGAACATGGGTTTCAGACCCCAAGTCCAGTGCTCGGGGCATGTGCTGGATGTTTGGGTGTCTGACCACCAGCAAGTTCCTGATGTTTTAGTCCCCAGGATCTGCATTTGTACATGGGGTTGCAGAAGCCAGAGCTGAGCCGAACCAGAGCCAGGATCCAGGAGCTTCTTCTGCATCTCCCACACAGGTACAGGGTCCCAAAGCTTTGGGCCATCCTTGACTGCTTTCCCAGGCCATAAGCAGGAAGCTGGATGGGAAGTGGAGCAGCTGGGATAGGAACCAGTGCCCATATGGGATCCTGACTGTTGCAAGGTGAGGACTTTAACCAAGTAGGCTAATGCATTGGGCCCAGTGATTGCATCTTAATCCTTTTCTCACATGTGGGTAATGGGGATCTAACTGCTTCAGCTATCACCTGCCGCCTTGCTGGTACTCAATAGCAAGTAGCTGGAATTGTATGTGGAGATGGGACTCAAGACCTAGCAATCTGGCATGGAGTGCATGCATCTCAAGCAGTGTTTTAACTATTAGATTAAATGCCTGCTCTGTAATATCACAACTTTTAATGAAAGCAAGTATATGTAGGAATAATGAAGTGTATGCTTTTTCATTTAAAAATCTCACGATAGACCTATGAGAACTTTCAAGTATCTCCATTGGTGCAGATGAAGGGTATGGACCTTAGTGATATTAAACAACTTGCCAGGATTTGGCATCAGAAGGAGCTAATGTGAAAACCCATGTTTTTAACTCCCAAATCTTGAATTCTCTGAACCCCAGAATGCTGTGTGTAGAATCTAGTCTCTGCACCCCTAGAATGCATCACAAACATTGAGAATTGAAAGACTCCTTGCATCATCTCCCTGTCTTTCCTCTCAACTTCTTCATCTCTGCAGGTTGCTGCTTTGGTGTTCCATTGTCAGGCTGTACTGTCCAAGATGTGAGTGATGCATTAAAACTGAAGACTTCTTGTTCACTTCATAGGCGTTAATCAATGGCAGATTAGAACAAAATTGATATATGCATAAGACATGCACATTAATTCCAAATGTGTTTACCGTAATTAGTGCTATTACAATGAATGCCAAAGGAATCAGGCAATGATTAGCTACACTTAGTATTTGTTACGGTTTGTTTAAAAAAAGTTAAACATAAAATTAGCTGAGATGTGAAGAGTGATGTTCTATTTGCATGGGGAATGTGGCACCACGCCTTGGGTCCTTGCAAATTGGTAGGTTTCGAAGAGGTTTGCCATGCAAGATTTTATAGAAAACTGAGTTAATGAGACTATCATCCTCAATTAATACTGCAGTTTTCATTTCTTAATCATTTTAATCTCATGGCTGTTCTCTGCTGTTACACCTACATTACAAGGTCCATCACGTCAGACAAAAATGCAGGGGCTAGAGAGACAGATCAGAAACATCTAAAAGGATCAGTATATACCTTTAAAGAAAATGCTTTGCTGAGGAGTGATTGACACACAAAATATTGTACATTTTTAATGCCTGCTAAATATTTAATGATGAGTTTGGAAATAATATGACTTGTGGACCATCAATGTAATTTGTACTAGAAATATCACTTCCCAAAATTACCTCCTGCCACATTTGTTTGTTATTATCGTTATTATTTTCTGATAAGAGCACTTAACACATAATCTGCATCTGCCATCTTAGCAGGTGTCTCAGCCTTCAGCACAGCACTGTTGGCTGTGGGCACCATGAGATACAGTAGATTTCTGGGATTGACACCTGTTGTGTAATTGAGAGTTTCCTTCTGGTTTCCTCCTCATCTCTTCTCCTGACAACAAAATGTTGCTTTCAACTGTGTTAAGACTATGTTAAGGTTTTCATACAAGTTGGATTATGCTCATATGGGATTTGTCTGGGGCCTTGATTGTTTCCCTTAGTACGGTGTCCTCCAGCATCATCTATATTTCATAGAGGACCGATTTCCTTCTTTTTACAAGGCATTGTAATAGAAATACAAATTCATTGTATTCTGTCACGCAGATGTAACACATTTACTTTATCCATCCATCCACGGTAGACATTTGGGTTGCATCCATGTCAAAAGCATTAGTGCGTATCTACTGCGTTAGCCGAGGGATAGGGTGGTGACATTGATATTTACTACGTATTGACACCTATGTTTGGGGTAGGATGGTGACATTGATATTTACTAAGTACTGACACCTATATTTGTGTGGTCTTCATTTCATCTTCAAAATGACTCTGAATCAAGCATGACGATGAGCAGACTAAAACTCTGAGACACCTATTTGCTAAAAACTATGCAACTAATAGGTGTATTCAGGGATTCAATCTAAGTCGGTGAAGTCAAGTCTACTTGACCCATTAAGAGTAGGGCACTTATTCCTTTATCTTTGTCGCTCCTTATCTCTGTAAATTTAGCTCTCCAATGAAAATGAATACATCTTTTTTTTTAAGAAAAAAAGAAGTTTGATTTAGGACACACTTAACTCTGCCATCAGATCATTTGCTTAAAGTGTGTTTTACCCATTTATTCGCAAAAAGTTAGTTTCTGATGAGATCACTGGTTCTATTGAGGAGTTCATTCAGTGAATGCTTGTTGAGCATTCAGAATATTCAGAGTATTCCCAAATGTAGTGAGATGCAAAAAAACAGTCAAATGCACATGTACTATATTCACAGAGCACACTTACAGATACCTTCAGTAGACTGTGATGGGTTTGTGATAGATTTGTCAGTTTCTGGAGTCAAAGAGAGGTGCTAACCTATTTTGCCGATTACAGAGAGCGGACAGATACTTCCTAGATGTGGTGCATAGGATGATGCCTGTTCAAGCAAGTTGAGCACAGCTATGTTATGCTTTGTGTGTGTGTCCTATAACCCTGGGGATTGGTGATCTCTAAGGTGACCCTGCTAGGACATTGTCAGCACCTGGAATGTTCATGACATGCAGAAGACTTCTGTAAATACCTATATAATGTGAGACTAAGTACGTGGAAAATACAAAGCAAATTCTTTCTGCTTTTACACTTCCATTCTGAGCATGCCAGCGTCCGATGGACCAACATTTGCTTAAAGGAGACTGAACTGTACCTTTTAATGGGCAGTGGGTGTGAAGCCTAGATCTATTGCTTGCCAGTCATGCCATCTTAAGAAAGGACTTAATCTCTCAGACTCTAAGTTTCCACGTTTTTATAAGATTTATTAATTTTATTGAAAGGAAGATTTACAGAGAAAAAGAGATACAGAGAGAAAGATGTTCCTTCCACTGGCTCACTCCCTAAGTGGCCACAATGTTTGGAGCTGGGCTGATCTGAAACCAGAAGTCAGGAGCCTCTTCTGGGTCTCCCATGCTGGTGCAGGGTCCCAAGGCTCAGGACCATCATCTACTGCTTTCCCAGGTCACAAGAAGGGAACTGGATGGGAAGTGGAGCAACCAGGACATGAACTGGTGCCCATATAGGATACCAGTACATACAAGGTAAGAACTTAGCCCCTAGGCCATTGCACTAGACCCCCTGAATTTCCACATCTTTAACTGGGCACACTAGCACAATCTTATGTGGTTACTGTAAGGATTGTATGAGTGAATGCATGTGAAAATCCCTAAGGAAATAGCTAGCATAAGGTGAGTACTTAGTTAATGTTGGTTTTCAGATTGCCAGGAAGTCTTGGCTATCTCAAAATTTCTTGGAAAATTTGAACTTTTTCTGATTTTCATATGAGCTGATTCTGAAGTCCATTCTGTTTGCACATCTTGATAATGATTCCATAATATTCTTTTTTTTCCTTTCTTTTTTTATTTCCACTTTATTTGAAGGGTCGAGAAAAAGAGACACGTAAAGGAAGAGTAAAGATTTCCCATCTCTAAGTTCACTCTCTGAATGCCTGAAGCAGCCAGAGCTGAGCCAGGCTGAAGCCAAGATCCCAGAACTCAAAGGAGATCTTTCATGGGGTGACAGGGACCAAAGTACTGGAGTCATTGTCTACTGCTTCCCAGGATGCACACTGGCAGGAAGCTGTACCAGAGGCGGAGGATCCAGGACTTTAACCAGGCACTCCATATCCAATGTGGGATGTGGGAGCCCTAAGTGATAACTTGGACACTTTGCCAATCTCCCACACTGGCCCTGTTTTTATTCACTCTGTCCTCAATTCATCTCTTTTTTTTTTTTTTTGGCTTTTTGTTTTTTGTGTTTTTTTTCTTTGTTTTTATTTTTAATTCATTAATTACATTGTACTTTTAACATATTGGTTACTCATTACTATGTCAATTAATTCCATAAGGATGTAAATTTTTGCTGATGGTATGTTGGAGCTTTTAATTGATCGGGATGATACTCTGCTGGCTCTGTCTTCAGACCAGAGAGGGTATACCTAAGAAGCCGTTGAACTTGACTGGACAATAAGATGCTGGACTCTATGTTTGGTATATGCTTGCAGTGGGAGAATCTCAACTGAACTTGAACCGTGGTTATGCAACAAGGTGGAGGAATCCACCATGGTGGGAGGGTTTGGGGAGGGGTGGGGAGAACCCAAGTACCTATGAAACTGTGTCACATAATACAATGTAATTAATGAATTAAAAATAAAAAAAAGATTCCATAATATTCTTAAAGAGCTTCTTACTAAGTGCCCATTGAATTTGTCCTTACAAATGGTAAATGTTAGATATTGTTCTAGTGATTTCTGCTAGCCAAAAAATATATATCCATCTTCAAGGCCTGGTTGATGAAATCCATATTCTTTCTTTTCATTTATCTCACTCTAATATTTCAGTTGTTTATATTCTTTCATAATTAAAAAGCAGCGGAAACCAGCTGGAATCAACTGAAGTAAGAGAAGAAAATTTTGGGAAAAATGCTGTGGGGATTTCAGAGAAAGGTTCTGCTTAAAAATAATAGAGACAGGGGGATGTCCAGGTCTCAGGGGCAGGAATCATTAGACCTTCATTCAGGATCCTTACCAAGAGGGTATGATGATTCCTAACAGATTTCCCAAACGGTTAATACCTGGCCCCGCTATGGTCAGTTGTCCACCACTTTTGGGAATGGGGTGCCAGCCCTTTACATCGGTTGCTGCCGTAACTTATGTCTGTGTGGCCTGGAGAGTTTGTTTCTTATCTTACAGCTCTAATGAGATTACTACTCTGTTGGCAACGCCCTCGTCGCCACGTACCCCGAGCCGAGCGGAGGGACTAGGGTTACACAAAAGACAACGCAGAGAGACAACACAAGACAACATGCAGTACACCGAATGCCGATCGATGATAGATTGATCTTTATTGAAACTCCAGGCTTTCTTTTATACTCTGCCTAGCTCCTCCCAGTGTTTATCCAGTCCTCAAATGGCCACCCTAAATCTTTGAGTTCCTCCCAGTAGTGGCCACCCTAAATCCCTTGAGTTCCTCCCAGTGTTTATCCAATCCTCTAGTGGCCACCCTAAATCCCTTGAGTTCCTCCCAGTGTTTATCCAATCCCTTGGCAGATAACTTGACAAATAGGAAGCAGGAACTTGTGGTTAAGCCAGTGGCTAGATGTATCAGGCCAAAATTGCCCATCCTGTTACCCTCTGAGAAACAAGCTAAGCTGTGGAGTTAATCCTTGGGAGACCGGGGCCTGCACTACTCAGACAAATTACATGTCATGTGCCTTGTTCTGCGTGAAGTGAATGTGTGTGTGTGTGTGTGTGTGAGAGAGAGAGAGAGAGAGAGAGAGAGAGAGAAAGAGAGAGAGCGCGCGCAACTGTGTTTGTAAGTATGAGTGTGTGTATTTCATGGCTTCATTAAGATTGATCTTACAAGGTTACATTGTATGGCCAGAACCAGAGTAACGGATGATGTATCACTGGGCATGTGTTTCTAACTTAAGCATTTTGTTCTCTAGTTACTTACACTTTTAAATATTTGTTTCTTCCCTGTATTATCTGCTCTTTAAAAATTGAGACATATTGAAGCTAAGTATTTCACATTAAAAATGAACTCTGAATGGAGGCACATAAAATATTATTGAGTTTAGGGAGTGCTTATGTTATTTTAAAAATTATACAAATTTATAAATAATGAAAGACTTCATGAGTTCTTCTGGTTCAATTAGGAATGGGCACTAGGTTTATCTAGGTCCCACAGTTTAGGGAGGTGCACCTTGGAGCGGGGAGGCCGCCTTCTCAAGAGGATGTGATTGGTAGGAACCAAACACAACATTTTAACTTGGCTTTCAAAGCTCCATAGCTGGTGTATATCATCACTGCACAATCCCGACTTTCATTTAAAAATAAGATTTAGTAAATTATTTTGGCTTTTAAAAATTTATTTAAAATTCTCTATTTTTGATCTTTGGTTTCATCATGGAATGATTTTTATTTTTAAAAATAATTGCTTCCTGAGTCTGCACTGTCTAATTAGAGGTCCTTTGCAGAATGATGGAAATGAATATTGTTCTTTAAAAACTGTCTAGTGATAAAAATTAAATTACTACGTGACTATGTAGCTCTGTTTCTTCCTGATGAAAATGAGTTACAGTTTTTAAGCAATATTTTGCAAATATGTGCAGAGGAATGGGGCATACAGTATAAGGTCATGGGTGATACCTGGGAAAACTGAGTTTAGAAGGCTAAATTTTAGAATTTTTTTAGTTTTAAATTAATCTGAAGGACATTAAGGAAGATTTCTGTAAATGTGTGGAACAAGGAGATCGAGGACAACGTGCTAGAGTGATGAATGACAGGAGGTGTGGAATCTCAGGTCTCTCATTTTGTCTTCAGTGTCAAAGAAAATGATCTTCAAGCTCAACAGGGTAGAAAGAACACGTGTAAATGAACATGGATAAATGAGAAAAGCCACATAAAGTGTGTGAAGGGACTTTGATAGAATATCATATTGAATAAAGTCAGGTGCACCAAGGCTCTGACAGACATTGCAGAGGCAGTCACGTATGGGAACTGAAGAACAGCAAGAATGAGCTGCTCAGGTGTCAGGTGATGAATGTCGTGACCCTGGAGTAGTGTGCTTGAAAATAATTCTGGAAAAGATTTTGGAAGAGGATATTCAAATAATGAGGAGATGATGATTACTAAGATGCAGTGAGTGGTGCAAGTAATTTATGCCACCTTAAAGCTCGCAGCTTTTTGAAAGGTCAATAACCTGGCAGGTGAGAAAAATTAGCACAATCAGAAAGGATCAAGCAACATAACTGAACAACTTCCTCATGATATCCTTGTGGTTTACATGTAATATTGTTTAGGGAAGCTAAATAGATTAATAACTCGTCAAACAGTCATACTCAAAGGATATTGACAGTGGTTGAAAGTCCAGTATCATATGCTCTCTCTGATATAAGGAAACTTTCATGCAAAATACAAGATCCATAGATATATAGCTAAACATGTATATACATATATACATATTCATCTAGAAGAACTGAATAATGGAGACCAAGATACCGAGAGGTGAAGATACAATGTAGTATGACTCTCTACTCCCAAATGAAAGAAAGACTCTTAATGAAACTATTAAATATATACTTACAATAGGATGCTGGGCTTTCTACCATCGTCTATACCAACAATGTCACGATACATTTAAAATAGCAGAATGATGGACTTGTGACTGTTGTTAAAGTTCTATACTATGGTAATAATATAGAGGAATACAATGGGAAATTGGGGGTGGAGAGGGTGGCACAGGAAATCCCTGAGCCTATGGAAGTGTATCATAAAAATAACAATAAAAAATTCAGACTAGAGTTGATTTCCAAGTAGCCTACTACTCCAAGGAGCTGTCCTTGGTCCTGCCCTAAAAGATGCAGGCATTTCTTACGTCAGGTTATGGAAGATATTGATGGTGAATTTATCCCATGTACAAATAATACAAACACAGGAGGGACATTGAATACTAAGATAGAAACAGGATATAAAATGATATTTATAGACTGGAGATCTGGGCCAAGTCTAACAGAACAAAATGTAGCAGGGATAAATGTAAAGTTCTATAAATCCCAAAATTAAACTACACAGAATTGGATGAGGGAGATGTTTTAGGGAATTAGAAGCAAGAGTAAAATATTATTAAATGGCTTGTGAAATAGAAAGCTCAGAGTTTGCTGTGAGTGGACTCTGTGAACTAAGCCAAAATACCCACAAAGCATTAATCTGTGTTAATATATATTTAGTCTAAAATGAGAATGGAAATAATTTCTTTGTCATATGCATTTTTAAAATTTTGTGTATTGTGCTTGTAAGATTTTAGTTTGGCATGATTATTCTGCTTTGATGCATGCATGGTGGGGCACGGACAAGTCAGAAGACAAAGACAAAGGCAAAGGCAAAGACGAGGCCCAAAAGCAGCCTGAGGAGAAGGAAGGGGTCAAGGGGCGTTAGGCTTGCTCAGTGCTGTAGAAGGCTACAGAATGGATGTTCACTGGCAGCAGCCATGGGGAGACAGATCTGGAGTTGACATCAAAGAATAAATCTTTACTAGGAGTGAAAATTCAAGCCTGGTTGATGCTGAAATGACAACCCTCTCTATTGCTGCTGAATCCTGCGGGAAGGAAACTCGGATCCTTTTCAGCTGATGCGAATAGGGATCATCTGTGTTTTCACGACATAACCTAGCCCAGAATGAGGGAAACCTGTTGGAAGGCAATTGGTCTCTTCCTGGGAAAATACCATTTGGCTAATGATTGAATGTAAGGGTTAACTAAATGCAGAAGAGTCCAGGAAAGGCCTTTTGCTCCAGCATGCTTACTGGGCACTTAGAATGAATGAGAAAGGGTAATGGTTTGCTGTGGGTCTCAGGCAGATTTTTAAATGACTATGGAGTGCTCAAGCTGTGAAATGGGAGGCTGGAATTGGGATCCCTTTCATTCATGACATTCTAGAATGAAAACAAATTATAGTGATTTCATCTTCAGAAAGGTACAAGCTTAGCCCCATGTCTGTGCACCTGAATGCTGTGGTGTGAGGAGGGAAATGCAAGCAGCTCCTTCCTTGAGTTTCTCTCCTTCAGGTAACAGTGCTTTGGATTTCATCAATCAAGTTCTCTTAGAATTAACTCCTCATTACTTTAAAAATGTGGATGCTAATGGAGCTTGGTTTTACTCTAACATGACATGTTTTCTGCTGTTTTCCTTTAAAAGCTCAGCCAAGGGACTGAGCCACAGTGGCGAGGACACCACTTGAGGTCTCTGGATCCCATAGTGGAGTGCCTGAGTTCAAGTGCAGATTCTACTTTTGATGCCGGATTCTTGCTGTTGCACATCCTGGAGGCAGCGTGTAATGATTCAGTTGCTGCCACGTGGGAGTCTCAGATTGAATTCCTAACTTTCAGCTTCATCCTGGCCCAGCCAAAGCTGTTATGGGCATTTGGGGATTAAAGCACCATATAGGTTATCTCACTGTCTCTGTTTCTCTGCTTCTGTTCTCTAAAGGTCAATTAATGTTTGTTTGAAAGGCATATCTTATAGAGAGAAAAGAAGAGGCACACAGAGAAAGGTCTCCCCTCTGCTGGTTCACTCCCCAAATGGGCACAGTGGTCAGAGCTGAGCTGATCCAAAGCTGGGGACCAGGAGTTTCTACCCCATCTCCCACAGGGGGCCAGGGATTTGGGCCATTTTTTGCTTCTTTCATTGGACATAAGCAGAGACCTGGATCAGAAGTGGAGCAGGCATGACATGAACCAATGCATATCTGCGATCCTGGTGTTGCAGGTAGAGAATTAGCATGCTATGCCATCCTCTCTGCCTTTCTAAAAAAGTTGATAAATAAAATGACACTCCAAGAAAATAAGCATACAGTCTCAAGGAATTGCATTTTAAAGAAAGAAAAAGATTATTTTTAAGGCATGGCATAGTGTTTGAATTGCAATGTTGAGGGAAGTTTCACTCTTGATGAACTTGTATGAGAGGGGCAATTGCCATTGACATTCAGTGTTGCTTAAAAGAAGTGGAAGGACTTCAAGAGAAAATTTAAACCATTTCAGTGTTCTGTTGGCTGGGCTTACTCTACGGCTGGATCGGAGATTCCTTTATCTTTTCTGTTCAGTTTCTTCAAGAACAAGATCTTTGACATGTTTTAGTTATGTTCTGTTGTGACAATCATTGTTATATTTGCTCAGTGAATAAATATAACTTCCTTTTATCAGCACTTGATTCTTTTAAAGGCAGTGGCTTATTTGCATATTTTGTATTAAAAATCAGAGCTATAGAATGATCTGAGGCTCTGTATAATGATGGAGTCACTGTTAGGGTTCTGGTACTGAATACTGCCTTAAGAAGTTTCAATGTTTTCTAGGCATTCTGAATGGTTATACACTACTATTTTTGTTGTGATATTCAGGAACCTTGGAATAAATTTGCTGGTGGAATTCCAAGGGTTTTGAAACAAAACAAAATCCCTAAGAACCCCCCCAAAAAAGCCTGCAACTGTGGTTTCAAAAATAACTCATTAAATTATTTCCCAGCAATTAACTACTCAAGTTAGGAGTGTGTCCACTCTGTTGACTGACTTTCTTTTGATTAAATGTTGTACCTGGCTAGATATCTGACATTGGCTTTGGACAACCATGGAAAATCTATCCAAATAAGATTTGCTTGGATCTTCCCTACAGAAAAAAAGATTTAGGGCACATTTTAATTTTTTAAATTAAGAGTGAGGAATTCTTTTGATGGATGGAACCAGGGCCACATTCACTGTTTGAGAAAGGTTAAATGATATTTACCTGCAATTTTCTTGGCAAGAAATAGAAGAGGAAAAGTGATCGTTACATTCATGTGGAGTAATTCAGCTTGATTATGATGGGAGGAGAACTTAAGCACTGAAACGTTACACCAAAGTCTGTTTATTTAAGGCTGGCTTCTGAAAGGGCACTTGAGTGCAAAATGTTTTAAAAAAAAAGGGAAAAGAGAAAGAATGCAAGTATTTTCTATTAGTGACACTTACATTTTAATCAAAATTCCATTTCCTAAAACTATACGAATGATTAACTTTGATAATGGAAGCATAAGAAGGATAGTGAGTTATGAATTTGTTGATGACTTTCCCCTCTCTTCCCTCTAATGCAGTTTTTTTTTAAAGATTTTATTTTTATTACAAAGTCAGATATTCAGAGAGGAGGAGAGACAGAGAGGAAGATCTTCCGTCCAATGATTCACTCCCCAAGTGAGCCGCAACGGCTGGTGCACGCCTATCTAATGCCAGGAACCAGGAACCTCTTGCGGGTCTCCCACGTGGGTGTGGTGTCCCAATGCATTGGGCCGTCCTCGACTGCTTTCCCAGGCCACAAGCAGGGAGCTGGATGGGAAGTGGAGCTGCCGGGATTAGAACCAGCACCCATATGGGATCCCAGGGCTTTCAAGGCGAGGACTTTAGCCGCTAGGCCACACCGCCGGGCCCCCTCTAATGCAGTTTTAAAAGATCCTATATTTCATTACTTTACGGTAGACTTTCTGAAGGACTTTCTTATCCAGAGTCTTATTTTCTAGTGTGATGTTGTGCTTGCCATTTATGTTGTGGTACCATGTTGTGAATGAGGGAAGTTTTCCATGCCATTTTTCACAGATTGATGGTCACCGGTCCTAGGCTGTCCTGCAAATTACAATGGTACTTCCACAAGTTTATGACAAGGTGTATATTACGTAAAGATCTATATGTGCATTTCATTTTTCCCTACCAAAGTAACCTTTAACAATTTTATTTGAGAGGGAGAGAGTAAGAAAATAAGTACAGTTCCACTTGTAATGGCTGATTCACTCAGCAAATACTCACAATGGTGAGGATTGGAGCTAGGAGACAAGACTATAATCCAGGTCTTCGACGTGAATGGCAGGGATCCAATTATGCAAGCTATTGCCTGCTGGTTCCCAGGGCCTGCATTGCAGGGGACTGAAATTGATGTGGGTATCTTAACGAGGCTAACTCTACACTTTTTAGACGTTTGTGTATGTGTGTGTGCAATAGTAGCGGTGCTCCCATCAACTGGTTTATCTTAACCAGGCTAAATCCACACTTGTTAAACGTGTGTGTGTGTGTGTGTGTGTGTGTGAGTGAGTGTACATGTGCGCACCATAGTAGTGGTGTTCCCATCAGCTGGTTCACTTCTGAAATGCCCAAGCAGTTGGGGCTGGATGGTTTGGAGGGTGAGAACAGAATCCTGTGTAACTGCCAGGAAACTAACGATTGGAACCATCACCAGTGCCTCCTGGGTTCTGTATTAATGCAAAGCTGGGCTCAGGAGCCAGAGGCAGATTTGAATCTGGGCGTTTTGTTGTGGGGCATGGACATGAACATTTTAGTTGCCTTCTAAATGCCCACTCTCTAAACTTTTGATTTCCTTTTTCCACAAGCTTTCTGGTGTGCCTTCATATATATTTTTTCCTAATTCAGAATTTATGTATGTGAAATAATTAAGTTTTGCTTTGTATCCTGACCAATAGTTTTAAATCTAATATGAGTTAGTGGAGTGGGTTCTGGGCCATTTAGGAGGTAGTCAGTTAAGGGACTCTGTCTATGGGAAGTTTCTGTTTACTGAAATCCTACTATGTGCCAGGCACTGTACTGTTAGTTTTGTACACATTAAATATCCATAATTCAGTAAGGAAGCTGTGAATTAATAAAGCTGACCTAGCTTGCTGTAAGAGGTTGGGCTGGGATTTCAACCCAACCTTGCTTATGTCAACAGCACATCCTGTTTCCTTTTCACTGAGTTTCCATGTTATCTGTCATGTTCCCATGTTGGTTGTCATGCAGTTCTGTTACACTTGAAAATTCTGAGGCCTCTGTTAAACATCAGATTAGTGGATCCTACCCTGCAACTATGGAATCTGAAGCTTGGCAGCTGTTCATTGAGATGCCAGGTTTGACAGTCCCGGGCTCCTTCCTGCATTACTGTCAGGTTTAGTCTGTAGTTCTGTTGAGGAAAGGGATTTTGCTGTGTACCTTTAGGTATCGATTGATGCTGAAGACCAAACTGGTATCGGAAAGGAAGCTTTTACTGCCTGGATTTATGTGCTTTGAAAAGAGAAGAAGTCAAGTGGGGATGTGGAAAGAGAGATCAACTCTTGTGGGTCTTGTAGTTGAGAGTTTGAACTTGAAACCTTATTTCCTGTTTCAGGACATGGACATTTACTTAGCAAATGATTTCCATCTAGCCTGCTTGGAATGCGAGATATTCGTAGAGATAAAAGCCGATTAGAGCAATCAGTCTCTACTAATGTCCTCCCAGGTTGGACCCTGACCTGTGTGCCCATATATCAGTGTCTTGTTTATAGCACCAATAAAGATTTATTCCACTCATTTAGAGGACCATGCCCTATTCATGTCAGCTGCTTTACCTATTTTCTTCTTTTCCCCCAAGCATTAAAATAGTCCAGATAGAATCAGGGAAAGTTGGAAGGTGATGCCATGGAAAAATTAAGTTAGAAATGGTGCTGTTGTAATAATTTGGCTAATCTTAGAAAGGTCCATGGTTAATGCATTTCAGGTGAACTCATTCTGGTTGACCGAAAATAGTATTATGTGTGTGTGTAAAACAGAGAAGAGAAGGGACAGGCAGGAAGAGTTTTATCTGGAGTTATTGGCCAGCTTAATACCTTATCAATAATGTGGCACATTCATTCCTTCACTCACTCACTCACTCATGTATTTGTTCTTGAAGGAGACATAGTGTGTACCTGCTCTATATCTGGAACTTCTCCACATATAACTTTCCAAGGTGGATTTATCTGTTTATCTGGAAGAGTGATGGAGGAGATGGAGGACAGGAGGGAGAAGTTTTTTTATTCATAATTTACTCCCCATGTGATTCTAGTGGTCAGATCTGAGCCAGGCTAAAATCAGTAGCAGGAGCTTCATCCAAGTCTTCAGCATGGATGGCAGGGGTCCAGACTCTTGGGCTTATCCTCTGCTGCTTTTCCAAGACTGTTAGCATGGAGCAGGATTAGAAGTGAAGCAAGTAGGACTCAAAGTAAGTGTCCCAATGGGATGCTGGCATCACAGGTGGTATCACATCTCTACCTGCTATGCCACAATGTTGGTCCCCTTTTGTGAGTTTTCTGCAGAAGACAATTTGGGATTCATTGTTAAGAAATTTAAAATATAGATCAATAACAATGTGCCATGAATATTAAATAAGGACATGATAATTGAGCAAGAAATCTTATTAAGAGAGCAAGGAAGTGTTGCAGAAAGAAAATGGCAGAGTAGTTAAGAAGTCTAGTTGGAAAGAAAAATTATAAAGAATTTAAGACACAGTTATGAAATCTTTAGTTTTAAGGATGTGTATAAGAGAATGAGGACATTCCGAGTGAAGAGTGTGATGTAAACAAAATCCTAGAAGCAGAACTGTGCCGGGGCTTTGACAAAGGAATCAAGCCAGGCATGTTGTGTTTGCGGTGCACATGTTGGCTAGTCAAGGGAGATGTGGAATTTCATTTCATGCTGTAGAGTGACACCCCTTTGCCTTTTCTCTGTTGTTGTCATACAGAGTCTTCCTCACTGGATTGAAACTCCTTAACTAAAAGGATTATATATGCTTTTTTTGATTTTCGAATTTTATTACTTACACAGAGCACAGAGTTGGTCAGTAAGGTGCAACCAATTAGTGCATGGACTGTGTGGTGATGTGTATGGATTAACGAGATGTGAAGCCAAGTCTTACTGCCTTTCCTGGCTGCCTGCTACAAGTCTGCCATCATCCATCTTGGAACTGATCAACAGCTCAAATAATTCAATAGGGGCCAATAACAGTGAAAGATGATAGTGATTATTTGGTGCCTTCATCATGAATAGTGATTCTTGGTAAGATGAGTGGTGTGAGTGGGAACTTAGAGTACGCCAGGTGGAGTCTGAATGGCAGACATGCAAAAGACACCAGTGAATGGGTAGAGGCTGGAATAATCTTGTGTAATGAAGGCTGCTTGCAAAATAAGACCAGCCCAGTGCTCAGAGTCATGCTTGAAAGACAGACTCCCTGGTGAGTTTAATACTAACCTTTGCAGACTGCTGGCAGCACACTGGGGTCCTCAATCTTCATTCTCTTTGTTGAGCCTGGAGAAGCTGCCCAGACTTGTAGACTAGTGGGTTTGGGGACTGAATGCTAAGGAGTTGACCTTCTAACACATGGCACCTGTTTTCAGCAGTAGTCTCCTGCAGCAGAAAGGTCTGTACACACGTACAAGATCAACTGTTATCCTTGGACCCTGAACAGCTGCTGTCATCCAAGTTAAGGATTTTCAGCCAATTACAACTCACAGAAGTTTGTGCCTGCTGTGTCCAGGTGGGACTGCCAGAGACCCCCTGACCCAAATGTTTTGTCCCCATATCATGTGGCAGTGTAGCCCAATTAGAAGTGACCAGGGCAGCAGCCCACTTAATTTTATGAGGTTAACATCTAACCTTTGATTTTCTTGGCAAAGCAAAGGCATTGGCCTTTTGGCCTCTGCTGGTCTGGTCAGCAATTACCCAGTTATTAAAACTAAATAATTGCCATTAGCTCTTGTCCTCAGTGCATCCTGAGCTTCAGTGCAAGCTGAAGTTTATTTTATGTGCAGAACTCTCCCATACAGGGCTGGGAATGCTTGTCCTTCAGACACCATGCAGGTGGAACAGCAGAGCTGGCTCCCAAGGCGGGGTTGGGGGACACATACTTGGGCCAATTTTGCTGTTAGAGATGGTACCAAGATTTGGTCCCCTTTGTTCTTCACACTTTCAGATACCAAACAGGTATATGTGTGTGTGTGTGTGTGTGTGTGTGTGTGTGTATCTGGAGGATTGCAGTTTTGTTATCAGGGGAATAGGTTTTTCCCATTTTTGTAGATGGATATTGCTTAACTATGGATGTTTGAAATGCAGTGTGTATGTGGGCGGTGGGGAAACATGAACTACCTTCCTTCCTTCCTTCCTTCCTTCTTTCCTTCCTTCCTTCCTTCCTTCCTTCCTTCCTGTCTTTGAGTTTCCTTTTCTGAATGTATTTATCTTCAATTCTGGCATTAAAAGGAGATGTTTCCATTTTCTCTGGGAGAAATCTCACCGCACAGGTGTGTGCTTGATTTCCCACTTGCCATTCCCCGACCCCCCGCTGCCTTGATGTGGATCATGGCTGTCTGAAGTACAAAGGGAAAGTTAAGATTACAGGTTGTCTTTCACTTTGATTGTATTCTTGGCTGGAGCTTCTCAGTCTTTTGCAAGAGAACTCACATCTGGCTGGAACATGGAAGCTGGAGAATTCTCAGCTGCAGAAATAATTGCTTCTTGGAGTAGATTAGAATGCATTTAGACAGACCCTGCAAGGTAGGATTGGGTGAGGAGGGACGGCTTGAGCCCTGTGCTCTTGAGCAAGAGAAGTCCTGGTAGGGCCTGTGTGCGTTTATATTTGGAGATCTGATTAGGCCCTTGCTGTGCTTGCATGGCTCTTTTGCAATGCCTGTGAAACTATTCCATTTCGACTGCTTTCAAAGGGCAATGATGTTTAGCTCAGATTCACTCCTGGCCCCGTCTTTTCTGGGTGTAGCTATGATACACGTTACTGCATCCTTTCCTGATGGCTGTTGGCTCCTTCATTTTGTCCTTTATTCATCTGTTTGAGACGTGCCAGTCAAGTGGCTGCCAGGTGTAAATAATAGCCCAGTTTGGAACTACAGGTTATGATGACAGAGAATCCATAGTGGCTCTTGAGTGACCTTCCCTTGCAGGTGAGGAATCTGAGTGTCTGGTCTAATCTGTGTAGTGTCTGTGCAGGCTGCAGGGCCCTGCACATCATGGCTTTGGGAGATCTCATTTTCCGAATGTCTTGTGCCTCAGTCCTTCTGGAGCTGCTGAGCTGGTGCTCTGCGGGATCATGAGTTCTGCCTCCCAAATGGAAATGGACTCTTATTTTCCTTCTAGCCGTTCTCCTGGGCTGCTTCTTCAAGGCAGGGCCTTGTTCTCTTTAGGGGGATGACATGGCTCTTCTGCCTCTACTGTGCTTGCAAGTGGACCCCAAATGGATTTTCATTCTGCAGAAGTGGATCCTGCTTAGGGAAACTGGTTTTACTCCTGAGGCTCTGTCTTATAGCTTCAGTTGGGTCCCTCTAAAATCCATATGCTGAAATCCTAACCTCCAGAAACTCTGACCCCCATATTTGGAAACAAGGTCATTGCACTTGCGGTTTTTGGGTTGTGCTAGATAGGATGTGTCTCTTATACAATAGAGTGACAGGTGTCTGGACCAAAGTGAAAATCTGGATGCTGAGAGATACACCCAGGCAAGATGTGGACAGCATGGCAGAGATCAGGGTGCTTCATTCCCATGCTGCCGAATACCCAAGATTGCCAGCAAGTCCCAGGAACTGAAGAGAGACAGGGAGCGGTCACTTCACTGCAGTGTCATGAGGATAAAAACCTCATCCATATCTGCTTTGGTCTTGCAGTTTGTAGCACGGTAAGACAGTGAGTGTGTGTTGTTAAGCCACATTTTGATGCATTTATCATGGCAGTGTTAAATGCAGTACATAAGTATTTGTGAGTGCTCCCTGGAATCAGCAGAGGGTAAAGTTATCTCCAGGGAAGGAAGGCTTGCTAAGTGCCTAACAGTGCAAGGAATTCTTGGACAATCTTTCTCAATCACCAGGCTGAGATGTTGTGAAGGACTGTTTGAATGTGTGTTTGAGTACATTTCTTATGTGTGACCTCTGGCCTCTTACCTGCAATTCACTCAGACATGATTTTGTTTTTGTCAGGCCTTTGCTTCTTGAAATGTCCAGCCTCCAGTGGCTGTCTTTTCTCTCTGTTGCTTTAACTTACCTTGTTGGATTCTGTCTGTGCTGATTTGTTGCTCCAATAGTTCTGACTCAGAGGAGGCCCTCAGTTCAGGCAGTATTTTCAAGAGTAGTAGCCATGTTAGTGTATGGCAAGATTTTAGATCATGGAAGGCTCTATAAAGAAACCAAAATAATGTTCTAGAGAAGAAGTAGGGGCAGCTGGTTGGGATGCAGAGGTCTTGCAGAGGGAGCTGTTGTCAAGGTGAAATGAGAACGAAGAATAGCTAGTGCCTTAGGGGATGGGAGGCGAAGAGTACAAAACTTAGAGAATAGCCCTGCCGTGTCCAGGCTGTGGGGTTGGAGCAGGAGGGAGTGACTGAGTTGGGAAAGATTAGTGAGGTCACACAAGACTTTACTCAGTGCCTAGTTGTGAGCTCACTGTGAAAGGAATTTGTAGCCTTTATCACTGTAGCACTTTGCATACAGGCTGTGCTTCCTGTTTCCTGAAATTCCATAACCACCTGTATGTACTCATGTTCATTAGACGGATTCCACAGTAACACCCCTGTTATCTGAGCAGTGCTTTTTGGGCCCACTGCTATCCAGACTGATGCGTCAAAAAGTGATACCTACACAAACACAAATCAGAGATAAGATGTCAAGGATCTTAAGAGCCAGAATTTGTACAATTTTCTCTGAGTGTATGTACTGCTTCTGGCTCTCATTCAGAGCCCGTGGCTCCTTTCTTTACGTACTAGCATCATCATTTTGATTGTGAGTTTTCTCAGTTCCTGGCAAATTAATAGCAAGAAATTACCATGAGGAAGGAATTCAGGACAGAGAAGTGACAACAGAGGCAAAACCTATAGAGTCAGCATGACATGCTGGCAGACAGACTGACCACTGGAAGTCAGTAAGTGAGGGAGAAAGAAACAGCTCAGCACTGAGAAAGCTCCTGCATGTGGGATAATTAATCCTAGACAAGCCATGTTAATATCACAGTAATCTCGAGACACTGTGTGTTGTGCCCTGCTAAAAATACAGGTGCTCCACGAAGACCCTGAATTGCCATGACAAACGGTACATCTGGTACCATTTGTTTTCTCAAAGAAACCAGGGAAGTGGGTTCCCTTCTGGAGTAATTTCCATTTGAAATAGTTAAATTTCAAAAACAAACCTCATAATTATAGACCTTACTTGTCTGGAAAGTGTACTTCTGCCTCCTTCAAGGATGCCCAATAAATGAATATGTGATTAGTCCTCTGATCTTCAAAAGCCTTGGTTCAACTGATGGATGACTTTCTGTGACCTCCCAATTAGAGCAATGGATTATTATTTCTGTTTTTTTTCTCCCTAAGAGCCAGGTAGAAAATGACGAGCAAACAATGACATTATTACAGTGGCATTTTAATGGGTGTTCAGGAAACGAGTAAGTCAGCAAAGGTACAGCATGAAATATTCATGGATATTTTTCTTTTTCTTACTGCTTCTCTCTCCCTAGATTCAATGGTGAAAAGCATTCAAGCTAAAAGTTCTCAGTGTAGAAAGCAGAGTGGGTGGAGATGGCTGTTTAGGAGGCCAATCTGAGCTTTGGGGAGAGGGCAGACAGTGCTCCGCCCCTTCCCTAGCCCCAAGTTTGTTGCTGTTTCCTTTTCCTGACTCCTTGTTTTGCCCGTCACTGACACATCTGTTCCTCATAGAGTATTCAGGATCCTGGATGGGTGTTGGAGAGTTTCATCTACTCTTGGGAATAACAGGAGGGTTCTGACAATGCCTGCTTCCGCCCAAAGCCCTCTGGGAGAAGGTGATGGGAGCAAACCAGTTGGTGAGAATGTGGGACCTATGTGGACATTTCCAGGGTGTTTCGGGGGACTGGCCTGCAAGTTGTTGACTTGCTACAAAGGCTGGAAATCCTTTGGAAACCCTGGTAGGGTTGGGGCAGGATCATAACAAGCTGCTACTGTCCCATAGACTGCTGTTGTCTCCTAATGATGCTGACAGGTAAGAGCTGGCCACTGCATGTTCCCACCATGTCTCACTGTGTGTCCCACAGTGCCTACGTGCACTTTTCTGAAGTTCTGTTATGTGAAACTCTCCACTGTGTCATGTGAAGCTGAATTTTGATAGAAACTCTTGTATAACAAGCAATTTTGCCTTAAATATTTCAGCCCTCCTTTTAGTGAGAGGCTTTCTTTCCTGTTTCATTTCCAAACACGTCCAACTCCTGTCTTCCCCCAGGAAGATGACTTCTTTCTTTGCAGATCTTACCCACCCTTTGGGTCTGACTCTGCCCCCACATCCTGTATGAAGTCCTCTGTCTGCAATGGTTTGAATAAGACTTGGTCTTCAAATGCATGCAGGTTTTTCAAATCCAAAGTTTCAAGTTAATGGTGTGAGGAGGGTGGAAAGTTTAATTCAATTATGTTGACTACAGCTGGGTCCCAAGTGAGAGGTTTTAAGTTAAGGGGCAGGGTGTGGGAGATGGTCCTTGTTAGAGGATTGGCAATAAAACCTGAGTCCTTGTCAGCCATTTCTGCTGCCTTCCCAGCTTGCCATGTGGTCCTTCCTCACCTGTACTCCCTGCCCCGGCAGAAGTCAGACCCACGAATGACCTGATCTTGGACTATGAACCATGAAAACTGCAAGCCTTTTCCTGATCAACTTACTGTTTTCAGGTGTGTTGTTTTTGCTGCTAGAAAGCCGACTCATGTGCTGTCTGCTGTGGTCCTATGGGATTTCTTCTTATCTTTCCTCCCACTTGCTGCCCACCCATCTGGTACCGGTCAGCTCTCTGTTTAGTATGTGCTGTGCAATGTTTAATAACTGGCTCTCCAGGCGGATGGGGAGAGCCTTGATTTGTAGCCTTTGCCATTTTCTTTAGTGTAAATATTCCTACTGTGGCTGATTTCAGCCTAACCCTGTGATGCCACTGAGTGCAGAGTTGGGAAGCAATATACACAATTGCCTTTGTCCAGATGGCTCCTGCAGGCTCCAGCACACCACTGTGTATATTGCTGCGGAACACTTTTTGAATATCTTCTTTTTTAAATCTCTGCTTCAAGGCTAGTCTACTGACTTTACCTTAAAACACCTGGGGGAACCTGTGAAAAATACCAACGCCCCATCTGCCCCAGAGATTCTGATTCAGCCAGTTCCAGGAAAGACTCAAGAAGCTGTATCTAAGAGTTTTGTGGTGTGAGTGCTGTGTATAGCCTGCGGTCAGAAGCGTGGCCTTAGGTAGGGAGGCTGTTTTATGTTTTTGCTGGAAAGTGTAGTTCCTCCATCGGCAGCATGGACTTCACTCTGGGTGTTTGTAGGAGTGCTAATGTTGGGTCCACACCTGAAACTACTACGTGAGAAATGAGACCCGTGATCTGGGATTTAATAAGCCCTCCAGGTGATTCTTAGGCGTGCTAAATTTGAAAACACCTATTTTTGTATCTTCTGATTTCTTATTAAAAAGCAGTTAAAGGCACACAGCTGAGTCCAATCAACACCTGTTGATTCAAATCTATTGGTATTTTCATGAAGCAGACTTTTTTTCTCTCCTTGTGAGAGAATTTACTTCAGAGCACCTTAAAATAGCGCTTTCTTCTAGCACGTTGTATCATGTGGCTTACAAATTGTCAGGGATCTGAGTTATGTTCATTCAGCTATGTAGAAATGCCTATTAAGACAGTGGAATTCATTCATTGACTCAGCAGATTGCATTGATATTTGGGAATAATTTGTCATTACCCGATGACCACTTAACACTAGGGTGGATTGGGCATGGACTTGTGTGTTTGACCATCATTTACAGACCAATGGTCTTGTGACTCGCACTTTGATTTTTATAGTTATTCATAGTTGTATTATTTTCTGCCTTAGAGCAATACATACTATCTATAAAATATTACAGCCGACAGCATGAATGATTATGAAAACAGCTTCATGATGGTCAAAGGAAAAAAAAACCTGTGATACCTCTTACTACTTACTTCTCAGTAGGTAGTGGTGCAGTGTGCATGTAAATCACTCGCAGATCCTGGTAAGATATGTATTCTGTTGAGAAGACCTGCGATGGTGCCTAAGTGCTTGTCGGCTTCTGTAGCTGCATAGATCATGTACTGAATGGCAAGGCTCTAAGGTTCCAGTTTGTACAGTAAAACAGGACAAAAGAAGGGGTAAAAGAATAGCAAAGGAAAGCATTTTTAAAAAATAATTACTTATGGAAAATGTTTAGAAGCCATTTGAACACCACTTTTATGCTTAATACATGATAGGTTGCCTCTCTACTTGGTTAGGTCGTTGTGCAGGTCATGTGATGATCGTTTATCTATCACAAAGTAGTCTAGAAGCTTCCATAAAGAATGTGCTGCATTATTGGCTTCTCAAAGCAGTCTTGTACTACATGGCCCCTCATTGTATAGAGGTAATTTAAATAAGATTCACTCAGCAGGCTCAAGGAACATATTTTTCACCCATGTCCTGTGTCCCGTGGTATAAATAATTTCTTTAAGTAGATTAGCCATCCTTTGAAGAGAGGGAGCTTCTTAAGTGGTTGGCAGCAGGGAGAAGGGATTACAAATAGATTTGATCAAGCAGTCAGCTCTGATGGATTGGCTGGAGTCTAAATGCTGAGATTGCATATAGGCCTGAAATCAGGAATCCCTTGATTGATCTGGCCGAGGTCAGGAATTGGGGGCCGATGGGTTACTCTAAGGAGTGGTATAACTTCGGTTTGGATTCAGAGAGATCTCATTGAGTTTGCGACTTCTTTTCAGGGTCTTCAGAACTCCCTGGTTTCGCCTTTCATTCTGTATGACACCACAGAACCTGATCTTTTCCATAACAAAAATTCTGACATAAAAAGCTAAATGGATTGTGGACATTCAGCAACCTATAGCCAAGGAACTTTTCTTTGCTCCCTAAATAGTCCAGCAGGATTTCTGATTCTGTGTCTCTTGTCTCTTTGTCTCTTATAGGATTAGGGATAATCACTTTAGATCTTTAAAATCGTTTAGATTGTATGGTAATCATGTCTATGAAATATGCACCTCTGGCAGGTGTATAGCAGGTGTTCAGGTAATGCTGACTTCTTTGTCCTCTGTGCACATTTCCAACAATGTAGACATGACCTCCATAAATTCTGTTGGGTGTAGGGAGAAATCAGAAAATTATTTAATAATAATATCTATGTATCTATATCTATCTATCTATCTATATATATATCTATGGCTTTTACTCAATTTGAAGTGCATTATCCATGTAAGCTCAATTAAATTTCAGAATAACTTTACAGCTCAAGTGCTTTGTCAGAACTGAGATAACTGAATCATTGGGAAATCTAAGTATAGTGCCTTGGGTTGCCAGTGAGTATCAGGGTAAGTTCTGCCCAGGGGGCTTGCAGCAGAGTCTGTGCCTTCAGCCTCCACACCATGTTGCCTCCTTTTTACCTGGATGGGGGAGATGTCCTGATATCCACAGCTAGTACCCTGCCTTTTGGATCCAGGGATGTTGTACGTTTGTTTTGTTTCCTGGGGGAATTCCTTGTGCTCTGGACTTCGTGGAAGCAGCAGAACTCTTTGACTGCAGCATTATTGTGTGACATTCAGCAGGTTCCTCCAGACCAACCTGGAACAAGGCTGGGGAACAGAAGGGTAGGGTTGAGTTTGGAACAGACTTACTGAAGCTTTGGCAACCAAGGATGTGAGGTTGTGGTCTCACTGCTGTAGAATTCAAGCAAGCCAGGGGGCTGCTGGTAGAATGAGTACATTCACTGACGTGGGTCAACATTTATGTCCTTGGCCTAATGCTGGAGCCCCCACCTGGCAGTGGGAGGAGCACTGGGGGGGAGCAGCGAGTGGCAACTCCTGGTGTCTATCCTGCTGCATTGCATTCACAGTGTAGGTTTCCTTCTCTGTGTTCCAGGTGAGCTTGGCAGGAGGAGCAAGGCGTTTGTTTTCACATTCTCTGTCTTCTTCCAAACATTGGCACAGTGCTGGGCACACAGTAGGTAAATGAGCCATGAAGTGTTACTCATTAGGCGTGGTCCCTTGGGAGGTGTATATTTTGTGCAGCAGTTGTGATGATCCGCGGAATGCCTGTATCTTGTGGATGCTGCTTTCATTTGAATCCTGGCTCAGCTTCCAGCTTCCTGCTGATGTGTCCCTGGAAGACGGCAGGTGATGGCTCAGGTACTTGGATCCCTGCCATGCATGCAGGAGGCTTGGATTGAGTTCTGAGTTCTTGGGTATTTGAAGAGTGCATCAGTAGAAGAAAGGTCTCTTTGCCCATCTCTTATCCATCAAAGTAAATAAACCAAATCATGAGAACAGACCTTTCATGCTGCTGACTGTTGGAATCTTCCTCATCATGGGAAATTGTGTACTCACATTGGTTGTCTGTTATACTACTGCATGGGCTGTGATGGAGACAGGATTGGGGTAGAATAGATTGCATCCAGTAGGCTCAAGAAGATTTGGCTGCAAAAGCTTTGAGTCTCCACTTGATGTTGTATTTGCTGATAAATGGCTGCTGTTTTTCTGTTTTCCCCAAAGGTACGTATGGTCTCCTTCTTATCACACTTCCTCCACCATGGTTACCAATAGAGTCTGATGTCACAGAAGTATTACCTGTATTCTAGTATTATGGGTGAGGATCGTGGGTCCCTGGGCATGACATATCAAGTTTCTAGCATTTCAGAGTTCAGAGGAATGATGCAAAAAGTGGCCTTGGTATCCCCAAGTTCACCTTGCTGTGTAATGAAATGTGGTGCTGAATCTCAACTGCTCATATTTCCTTAAAGGGTAAGCCTGGGAGCTGATTGTGTGACTTATGCAGACATAGCCCAGATTTACTCTAGAGAAAGACCAGTTAATACTTGTTAAGTTAGTGGATTAAGTATGTACCCCTAGTATGTGCTGGAGCAGTTGAGAACATGACATTGCCAAGAGGGAGGCAAGGTCTACATTTTGAGTTACTCAGTGAATTAAAAGCTCCTGGGAGCTTTGGGATTTCTAGTCTACAAGTTCCATGATATTCCACCCGAAGCTGTAGTTGAAACTACCTTCCAGACCCGCACTGACACCTTATTACTGAGGTAACTCCAGGGACCTGACGACGGTGCCCTCTATAGTTCTACTGTGGAAGTTGGATGTCACACTTCTCTTCACCATTGTGGTCCTTCTCCTCTCCTTACATGTTTTACTTTGCAAGTATGTTAGAGCTCACCTGTGAGTAAAAGGTGGCCAGTAGGTGCCACTCTCTGAACTGTTTTGTGTGGCAGGACAGGGCAGGCTCCAGGACCTGGACTCAGAGGTTAACTGGACAAGCAGCCTTACCGTTTGAGTCAAAGGCTTTGTGGAAATCAATCTGTAGATGCATTGCCCTTGACCTGGGTCAAAACTGAGAGCAGAGCTGATCAAGGTATGGTTCAAAGACCTTACCTGCACTCCTGGTGAAGATTGTGGTTTCCTGAACCACAGGTAGATGCACAGAGGCTGTGGCGAAGGCACCAGGAATCTGCCTTATTTTATGAGATTCCTGGGCAAGTCTTACCTGCACTGAAGTAGGAACATCATTCCTCCTTCCTTGGGAGGGCAATGGGCACGTGGGATGGGGTTCCAGCTACAAGCAGGTAGAGAATGGGCAGTTTTTGAGAAACCTGAGAGTTTGTTATGCTAGAAAGAAAACAAAGTTCTTACTTTTTTTGTATCTGAAAATTCCATTTTAAAATTCAAGGTGCATTTGAAAAGAAGTAGTGCTTAAGATGAGATGGTGGGGGCAGGACAGCACACCTGCCTAGTGGCTAAAGTCCTCGCCTTGCATGCACTGGGATCCCGTATGGGTGCTGGTTCATATCCTGGCTGTTCCACTTCCCATCCAGCTCCCTTCTTGTGGTCCGGGAAAGCAGTAGAGGATGGTTCTGAGCCTTGCAAGCCTGCACCCGTGTGGTAGACCTGAAAGAAGCTCCTGACTCCTAGTTTCGAATTTGCTCAGCTCCCACTGTTGCAGCCACTTGAGGAGTGAACCAGTGGAAGGAAAATCTTTCTCTTTGTCTCTTTTCTCTGTAAATCTGACTTTCCAGTAACAATAAGTAAACCTTAGAACAAAAAAAGGAGGGAGGGACGGAGGTAGGAGGGAGGGACGGAGGTAGAGAGTGATATCAGGGAAGTGTGAGGAGAGAAGACTTCATAGAGAAGAAAGACAAACTTTTTCTTATCTGATTTTTGTTTACCTTGGCATGTGGTACCCACAGCCACCACACTCAGCATCTGAGATAACTGAGTCCCAGGGCTGTGAAAGGGGAAAGCGTCCTTTCATTCTGTGCTCATTCGCCATTCAGGAATTGTTCTGCTGTTTCTGTGGATGGAGAATTTGCTATTCAGGAGCTTCACAATGGGGGTCACTCCTTGCTCCCTCAACTCAGTTTTCTATGCAAGAAGCATCTGGTTGTTCTGCCTAATTGGGAGGCGCTCCTCCTCCTCCTGACTGGCACTGGGCTGACCTGTCATGGAGCCCCAAGGAGAATGCACAGTGTGGACAAGTGCTTTAAGGTCCAGGCGCAGAGGGAGGTGTGGGGGCCAGGGAGGCATGAGGAGCTGGTGATGCCTGGGGAATCTGTGATAACCGTGCTGCCACTGCTGAGCACTGGCAGTTGGCTCCCCTTGGGTTCTCGCCTACTTCCATAGCTCTTCTCCTAAAGCTCTGTTCTTCCCACCTCTCACCTCTCTCGTTGGCATGAGTGGCAGAAGGGAAGGGCAAAGAACTGCCAGTTTATCTCTGCTTAAGAAAGTGGGTCTGACTCTTGAGAGCCGTGTTGCTTCACCAGGGTAAGGAAATCCCCTGACTCGACTCTTTACAACTTCATGCGGAGAGCTGCAAGAGGAAGAGACGCACCCTGTCCCCAGGGCTCAAGCCTGCTGCTTGTTGGGCACTTGCTGGCCCCATATGAGGGAGGCACAAGGAGTGAGGCCAGTTCTTGGGGGCTGGCTCTGGAGGCTGTGCCCGCTGCCATGCCCACAGGGATGCAACCTGATGTTTCTATGTTTAGAACCTTTTTCGAAACAGAGTGCTTGAGTAGACTGGAGCAGCACAGCGAACATTCCTTCCCCTTGGAGCAAGGCTGGCGGGGGGGTCCTTGTGTTGGACTGAGCGCTGCAGAGAGGACCTTGGCAGGCTTCTCCAGGGTCTTGTCCTGTTAGCTACAGGGAGGGTTTCTGTAAGTCAACGGGTTAGAGTGGATGGAGCTATACCAGGATGTGACACCCCAGCCTTGGGGATGTCTGGTGTGGTCAGAGCCAAGGGGCATTTGTGTAGTTGGCTGGCAGGGCCTGACTTTGAATTTTTCATCTGCTCTGTCTGCATGTGTGCCTCAGCTCTTTATCTGTAGGATGCAGAGTTTGGGGTTGCTAAGCCCTAAGTCCTGGCCCAGATGGTACTTCTTCTGGAGATTATTTAAACTAGTGACAGTGACCCTAACTGTTATGCTAGTGCTAGCTGATCAGGAGTAAAACTGGTAGTGAGCTCCTTGTCAGCAGGAGGTATTGAGAAACACATGAGTGAGTCTTGGTTAATTGCATCAATATTGCACAATTATTTAAAAATCTGATTGCTGGACTGCAAACCACCCCCAGAGACGAATTTGTCAGAGGCAGGCCAGGGCCTGGGGATTTCCCCAAATAAGAGTTTGTATTAATTGTGCTGCTACAAGGGCAGGTAGGTTTTGGGGACCCTGTGCATTGTCATTGGCTAGGCATTCATAAAGTGCAGTGCCAGATAGAAGTTTTGAGAAATGGAAGAGTGGACTGTGATCAACTCAGTGTTCTGTTAGTTGAGGGTGGGGTTTTCTTGAGTGTGTGAGGGGAGGGGAACACCTACTTTGAGGCTGCAGAAGCAGTTCTGGAGAACTCCAGATTGCTGTTTTGATGCAGTTCAGCGTACTTCGTTGGAGGCTCTGTGGTAACACGTTCTAATATAAAGGTGAGCCACATAGGAGTTTAGAAGTTTCTAGTAATTACACTAAGAAAGCAAAACGGATGAAATTTCTATTTAATAATCTATTTGGCTTAACCCAATATGTCTAAAATATTATTCAACAAATAACCAAAATAAAATTATGAATGCAATATTTTGCATTATTTTTCTATTAAGATTTCAGTGTCTGAATAGAAATGTCTGTACTTGTATTTCATACTTGGTACCTGTCTCAGTTTGAACTAGCTGCCCAGGAGCTATAGGTGACCAATAGGGTATCATATGGGACAGTGTAGAGCTGTGAGATACTGTGTGATGTGTGACCCAGATTCCAGCAGCACCTGGACATTAGCGTTGCTGCAGCTGTTCAAATCCTCCTCTTCACTATGTTTAGGGTAGTCCCAGGGGACTTTGCCCTCCTTAAAATTGAGAAGCACCATGTGAAGGCTTGTCTTCCAAATTCAAGATTTTTTCCCTTCCCTTCCCTTCCCTGCCCTGCCCTGCCCTGCCCTGCCCTGCCCTGCCTATCCCTTCCCTTCTTATATTTTATTTATTTGAAAGGCAGAGTTACAAAGAGAAAAGGCAAGACAAAGGGTGGGAGAGATCTTCCCTCCTCTGGTTCAGTCTCCAGATGACCACATTGGCCGGGCTGGGCCGGGCCAGGAGCCTGGAACTGCATGTAAGTCTGCTGCGTGGCAGGTGGAAGGAACCCAAGCTCTCAGGCTATCTTCTGCCATTTTCCCAGATCACATCAGAAGTGGATCAGAAGTGGAGTAGCCAACACTCAAACTAGTGCCCACATGGGCTTAACTGGCTGTACTACAGTGCTGGTCTTAATTGCAAGATTTCTTTTTATGGAGTTACATCCTGTGTGGATGCGATTAAGTAATGCAATTGCTGACATGAGAAGTAGCCCCGCCCCCGCCACCTCTGCCAAGCATAGCAGCAACAGGCTGGCTCATGGAATCAGTGCTTGGCCTCTGGTCCTGTAGAGGGACGCTGGGATGTGTGGGTGGAAGGTGGATACCTCACACTGTAATCAATACTGCAATTTGAATCTTACTCAGTGTTACTCCCTGGGTCCTAACTATACTACTATGGGCCTGTATGCTGCTGTTGAGACACATCCTAGCTGGGCACAAGGAGGATTTTCAGTGTGAAATGCTGTCTGCATACGTGTGGCCTCTGTTGTCTCTGCTTGCTATGTCCTGAATGTAACATCTGGTAGTTCTCTCCACATAGATGAAGGTGAGTGGGTGCCGGAGCTGACATAGCAAGAAGGAAAGGACGAGGCACCCTTCACCAGGGTTTTGGACATGACTCTTTTTTTTTTTTTAAAGATTTATTCACTTTTATTACAGCCAGATATACACAGAGGAGGAGAGACAGAGAGGAAGATCTTCCGTCCGATGATTCACTCCCCAAGTGAGCTGCAACGGGCCGATGCACGCCGATCCAATGCCGGGAACCTGGAACCTCTTCCAGGTCTCCCACGTGGGTGCAGTGTCCCAAATCCTTGGGCCGTCCTGGACTGCTTTCCCAGACTACAAGCAGAGAGCTGGATGGGAAGTGGAGCTGCCAGGATTAGAACCGGCGCCCATATGGGATCCTGGGGCTTTCAAGGTGAGGACTTTAGCTGCTAGGCCACGCCGCCGGGCCCTGGACGTGACTCTTATGCATGGGACAGGTGCTGGGCTCTCCAGTGCTGAGCACATGCTTTGTGCCAGATGCTGAATGAAGGGCTGGGCAAATATCTACTCAAGAGAAACTGTCTCTGTGTCTGAGATCATTTGTATCAACTGTATCCTCAGTATTGTACTTTTTCTTTTGGCTTCTAAGTTGGCCTTCCAGATACCTCAGACTTCTTCTCTGGGCCAGGAAGGTGTGGGAGGAAAAGGGGCCAAGGCCTCAGTTGAGATTTGTATTCCCCAGGTGGAGCAGGGGTGGCAGGATGTATGTGCCTCTGGCGTGGGTGTCTGCAGTCTTGCAGCCCTCTTTGTGGAGTCTTCTGTTACTCAGGGAGCCTCTTAGAGACTCTCTACCCCTTGAAGTGGGGCTGCTGCCGTGTCTCAGCCCTGCAACAGGGGCAAGCGAGCAAGGGTGGCACGTGCCAGCCCTCTCCCCACCTCACAACCCACCACCCTTGCTGCTTCACACTCCCACCACTCTCTTACAGACCAGGCCTTTTGGTGTCAAGTTTCAGCACAGGTCCTGGGATTCAGGATCCTTCTTGCTTTTTTAGTGTCTTCGTGATTGAATTCTGGAAAATGTCTGAGCAGTTTCACTTGACTGCACAGAGCCTCTAATGCATCCGTTTTTTGGTCATCCTAACCCTGTCTATTGGTCAGGTTGGAAACCCATGAAAGGCTTTTTCTTATTTTCTCTGAGGGTTTAATTGCACTTGCTAGCACCACAAGCACATTCTCTTAGAACACACTCTCTGTCCCTCTCTGATCTGTCCTTTCCTATCTTTCCTCTCCTGGTCTTCCCTCATTCACTGCATCTCCATGCCTTATTCTCTGCCTGCTAAGTTCTCTTCCCTCTGTCTCCAAATCCCGCTTGCACTAGGTGGCTCAGCTCCACTCTCACTCTTCCTGGAAGTCTTTCCTGATCATCCCAGGCCTTACAAATCCCCATTTAATTAGACTTTTGTTGTGTGTCAATCAGTCAAGTAGTATACCTTACTACCATTACATACCAAGATAGTGGGGCCAGAGATGAACATCATAAACCTGGCCTCTACCCTCTGCTCTGAGGCGAAGACATGTTTTCCCTGAATTGTTGCTAGTCATTGGGAAATTAATTCTGAAATTCATTTTTTAGTCATTTGCAATCAAAGCGATATGAGTGGAGAGATCTGTATTCCATCTGCTTGCTCATTTTCCAGTGGCTCAGTCTGGGTCTCCCACATTGGTGGCAGGGGCCCAAATGGTTAAGCCTATCAGCGTGGTAGAAGGAGTGCTGGGTGCAGTGAGGGGTGTCCTACAGGGAGGTGAAGCCTAGGGAAGGCTTCCCTGAAGCAGCAGCCTGCCAGTTGAGCCTTGCAGCAGTAGCATCCTAAGCAGAGGAACAACGTATGTGTCATTCCAAGGCAGGAGAAGTCCAGTGAGGCTGCAGAGGTGACAGAAGTCAAATCCTGTAAGACTGGAGTCATGACCCTTGCCATTGTATGTCCTTCTCTTGCCTTCTGTCTTTTATGTCACTATCTTTGCACTTCTAATTAGGCTATGAGCTCTTTGCAGGCAGAGCTGCACTGGGAAACCTCCAGGAGCAAGTTCTCAGCAGCACGGGTGGAACTTGGTGAGTGTGTGAATGCTCATCAGTTGCTCGAGTTGGTCATGATGAGACTAAGCTGCATGATGGCAATTGGCAAATGCTTTGGATGTGGGATCTTTTAATTTTTGTTCATGAGGTCATGCTAAGACTTTTACCAGCTCATCATTGAGGGCTGCATTTGAATTAGCTAAAAGGCCAAGAAGTGATCACCCCTGCAGGCTGATGCAGCACTGGGCAGATGGGCAGGTGACAGTAACCCAGAACCAGGGACTTGGTGTTGGGAAACAGACATGGGCTCTGTGTTGCTGATGAAGCTGCTCGGCTTCTCTAAAGCTCAGTGTTGTCATTGATCAAGCGGGATATTGAGGCATGTTTGAAGGGATGGATCTGAGAAATCAGCAGTGAAAATTGTTCTAAGTAGAAGTCCCTGGTCAGACTGGACAGTCAGAGTCCACACTGGTTTCCTTCCTTTCTCGTCACTCAGGTATCATGGAGAACTATAGATACCTCTTCGGTTTTGATTTTTTAACCGGTTTTGTACTTTGGCTTGTTTGCTATCATCTTTTGGTGTGTCTAATTTCCCAAGCCATCTCCTATCCTCTCTGGAGGCATGGGAGTTCCCATTCCTACAAAGCATAAACCCCAAGGGTAATTGTTATGTGCACTAACAGTCATCCCTGCTGCCTGCTCTTTCCATGGGTCAGCCTCTTCCTGGTGGTGCGACTTTCCTGCCCTTCCAGGAAGCTCCCTGAAGATTGTGACTTGGTGCTGCAAGGTAGCAGTGTCAGCCCTGTGCCTTTGAGACTGTGTGATGGAGCAGTGGTTCTTTCTTCTCTGCAACCTATGCTGACAGCACTGTAGCCCAGGACAGGGAAAGCCCCAGTTGTGCATTGTAGGGTGTCTGCTGTGTGTTGATTATTTAAGGATAACATTGCTGGCGTTGGAGCAAACAAGGCAGGAAATGGCTTTGCGGGTGATTAAATGCCAAGATGATGTGGCGGCTTCCAACTGTGGTCACGCATCTCAAATACCTGACCTGAAAGTGAGATTTGACCAAGAGCTCCTCTTTCAGCTTTGGCTCGTGGCACTGTCAGTAGTGAGCTGTAACCTTCAGGATGTGCAGACTTGGGGTCTTGGAACCAAAGTGGGGGCAGGGGGCCACGCAAGTGAGTTCAGGTCATGTCCGTGCTGAAACTTGATCTGTGACCTGCTTTCCTGCACCTGCACTTCTCTCAAAGGGTGGGATTCCTGGAGCTCGGCGTTTTGCTCTGTACTGAGATTCTATGGTTTTATACATTCCACAAACACAGACATCCTATTTTGGGTTGTTTTATGTTCTAATTCCCAAGGACATATTTCTATTAGACTGGACTCCAGAGACCCTAATTATTTCATGTTAGCCAAGAACAATCTTAACAAGCAGGAGCAAGCTGTGAAGAGACTGTGTGTGTGTGTGTGTGTGTGTGTTTTGTGTGCTGTGTGTTCTAGGACATCAGTTTAACCTAATTGGCATGAATTGAATGTCCACTCTGGAGGTGAAGCAGGGAGGGTATTCTGGTTCAATATCAGACTTGGAGTTGGAAACTTGGTTTCCATCTGAGATTTACTGTTTACTAGCGTCATAGTGAATTATGTTCTCTAAGGCTCAGTTTCGTTGGCTGCGAAATGAAGTTATGAAGAGTTCCTTTCTCATCGGGACATACATGAAGGAATGTGTATAAAGCACATGGCACCATGCTTAAGGTAGGGGGATGATCCGCACATGACCTTGATTCTTTCTTCAGGAAGTAAGTTGAGGGTCCCTGCATGGAAGACACTTGCTGGCTCCATGCCACCTCACCTAACAAAACAGTCTGTGATGAGGTTATCAGCACTGCCGTGAGAAGGCAGCAATTTGGGGTACCAGAGAAAAGGGGGTCGCCCCTAGGGTCCTAAATCAGTGCTGTTGCTGGCAATCAGAAAGTGAATGTGTACTGCCATGGGAGTCACAGTTCTGTCAAGATTTCAGTGTTGCTTTTGATCTGGGGGATGGTACTTGCGCAACCTTCCTCTTGTCTGGAATCTTCCAGACAATACCATTGGGGTTTATGTTTCCAGTGCTGAATGAGTACTGCAGCAATCCAGCTGGTGAAGAGCGAACAGCGCCTGAATCTGTGGGATTCTTGCTTTGCTGGGCAACACCATATATTCACTTGACCAGAAAGTGGTAGAGGCAGAGATGAGGAGTTGCCCTGGCCCCAAGCGCGTGTCTGACACACGGCACCATCATACTTCCTCTTCCTTACTCCCTTTTGTTCTATCAAAGAAGCAAGCAGACATTGACCATTTTTTGGTGTTGATGGTTAGGGTCTTTTTTTTAAAAAAAAATTTATTTTATTTTTATTGCAAAGTCAGATACACAGAGAGGAGGAGAGACAAAGATAGGCTTGCACAAAAAGGGGTCGTGGGAGTGAGCAGTGGCCGGGGGACATTTTCTGGGGGAAGTCAGCTCTGGAATGATTACTCGAGTCTTCTTTCAGGCCACAGAGCTGCCCTCTAGTATTCCCCAAGGCTTGGGAATTCTGATGTCTATTTTGAGATCTTTCTGCCAGACCTGCTTAAATATTGCCAGACGTTGCAAGGGTAGTTGAGGTTGGCAGGAAGCCCTTAGCTGAAAGTTAATTACATTTGCCTTTCCAAAATGGGACAAGACATTTATGTATAATATTTGGATATTTTTGTTGTTGGCTTTTAAAAAACCTTTTTTTAGGTCACACTCTGGTAGTGCAATATAATTAATTTCAAATGGAATTAAGTGTCCCTTGTCAGAAACCCTTGCCAAATAATTGCATCAAATTCAGTCTGCAAGGAAGGTTATCTTTTCTCCTTTTTTAAAAACAGAATTCCAGAATCCAGACATATGCGGTACCTGCCTCTGAGAGTCACCCATAGCGTTTATTATTTTTTTTATTTGAAAAACAGGTACAGAGAGAAAAAGGGAGAGACAGAGGTCTTTGATCATTTGTTCCGCCTCCCAAATGGTGGCAGTAGCTTGCTTCTAGCTGAAAGCTAAAGCCATTTGACCAGAATCCCATGTGTCTGTCACTTGAACAGCACTATCCTAAGAACTTGGGCCATCACCTACTGCTTTCCCAGGCACATTAGCCAGGAGCAGGTTTGAAAGTAGAGCAGCTGTGACTCAAGTTCCAATATGGGATGCTGGTGTTGTCACAGCAGGTTAAACTGCTTGTAGCTCTGGCTGTCACCTGCAGATTTTCCTGGGTCTTTCCTCCAGCTTGCTGTGTTAGCTCATCCCTCTCCAGGACCCTGAGTCAGGAAACCTTGTCATCATTGGTGTATCTCAGGCCTAGGACAACTTGTCTGCACCGTCCTCACTAAAGGTATCAGCTTTAAAGAGAAGAACCTGAGTTTGTTCAGCAGCAGGGTAGAAATAACACCTCACACAACAGCAATGAGAGAGGCAGACAGAATGTAAAAGGTGCCAGCCAGGCCACATCATGATGCTCTGCAGGTGGGGGCAGGAAAGACATCCCACAAGCCCAGGACACAAGGGCACCCATGACTTAGCAAGTGTGCGTGACTGTGTCCTGCTTCCGGAAGGACAGGGATAACCGTCTCTTTGATCACACCTTCTCATGACTGGGAGAGCTGGTTGGAAATGGTTCCTGCTTTTTTGAGTTCTTGAGGATATTCTTGTTTAACTTAATCTTTCTGTAAATAAGGGAATATGGACGCAGACAAGGGACATTCGAAAACTACTCTCTGCCCGCTAACTCTGGAACACATGATGGTCTGTGGCTGTCCTTGTAGCCCGGTGCCCAGTAACATACTGCAGGCAGGTGGTGTGGACTGCTGCATTCCTGGTTCTTCCCATCTTGCTTAGGCACTGGATGGGCTATGAACCAAGTGGACACTGAAACTTCTGTCGGCAGTGACTTGACCTTCACAACCTGTTCTGTTCCTGTCTTCTCCAGTCCCCCTGGTTTTCTAACTCTGGGCAGCATCTTGCTCTCCCAGACGTGTCCAGAAGTGTCTGAAGACATTCGTCACAGCTGGTGGGCCATGGTATGTATATCTGGTGTGTAGAAACCAGAGATGCTGCTTGGTATCTTGTGATGCACAGGACAGGTCCCCAACAAAGCAGAGGTGTGCTGTACAGTCCCAGATGTGATCCTGATACTGTTGATAAGTTTTGCCTACCTAGTTTTGTGTTTGTGTCTACAACGATCCTACAGATATCATTTTGGGGTAGATTAGACTTCAGTGTGACAAAAGACAGATTCTCAGGCTCCACAGCCTCCACATCAAATCGTATCTCTAGGGCTGGACCCTGGAATTTGACTTGCTGCCTAACACTGAGCCTATTTAGAAAATTGTGGGGTTCAGTACCAGTGTTTGTCTGTAATCTTGTTTATTCACATAAATGTGAGTTTAACCCTCGGCGCTGTTATTAAATGCCTGACCGTCTCTCATTTTTTAACTCGTGTTATCCTCAGGTAGGTGATCACATGAACCTCATGATTAGCTGGAAGTGTATGGGGAGGTAACACACATCCAAGAGCCTGGCTCAGCCCCGCGTCCACACCTCTACACTATGGATGGCCCTGTGCTTATTGATGATGAGACGTAAGACTTCTCAACCACTTTTATTCCAGCCCCCCTTTTATATTCCACTTCCCAGCAACCCTGATGTATATCACAGGTACATTACAGGTGCTCTGTGTTAGACTGAACAGTATCCCCTACTCTTCCTGGTCTGCATCCTGGTGCCTAGAACATGCAAAAGAGACTTAGCAAAAGAGACCTTACTAATGTAATCAAGTTAAGGATCCTGAGAAGTGGGACATCATCCTAGATTATACTCATGGAGTCCTTCAAAGAGGAAGGCAGGAGAACAGAGAACATGGTAGATGAAGCAATGGAAGCCAGTGATGGGGAGGGGTGTCAAAGAATGTTGGCAGCCTCCAGAGCAATATTAGGCAGGAAAATGAATTTTCTCTTAGAGATTCCAGGAGGAGCTAGGCCTGTTGACAACCTGATGTGAGCCCTGCACAACCTGTTTTTGGATTTGCAGAACTGCGAGTTGATAAATTTTGTTTAGGCTCCTGGGGGTGTGTGTGTGTGTGTGTGTGTGTGTGTTATAGGCTTACTATGGTCTCACATCCAGAGTCTGAGCTCTGTCAGGCATTGCAGAGTGGTAAAAGGGAATTCAGACATTTGGTGCCTAATCAATTAGAGTAGGCATCAACCCAGTTCAAAGAAGTCATGTGAATTTTCATCGAGGAGCATTGAAAGTGTACGAAGGAGACTGTTGAGGGTAGAAGGATGTTCCCCAGCTGGTATTTTTTTTTATCCCAGGAGCTCCATGGTTGCTTTGGGAGATCAGAAGCCTGCAGCTGATGTCTTGACAAAATGTCTTTGTATCCTGGAAATAGAGACCTCTCTCTTGGCTCAGTGATTCACTGGGCTCTTAGGTGTTTGTACCTTGGCTTGCTTTCTGGCTGTGCCTTTGCTGACTAGGTATAGTGGCTCCTGTGGCTGGTTGACATATTCCAGGGACAGCTGATGCCTCTCCTGAGACTCTGATGAAAAGAGGATGGCAGGCAACACCTCTCTGCCTTTCCCGTCTCTGCCTGCCCCACTTGACACTCTACTGCATCAGTGGATGAAGGCGCTGTATGTGCTGAGTAATGTGCTTAATAAGAGTATGAGTTATTTCAGGAGACGTGGGCATCATTAACCTGCCATTCATCCAAGGGAGGCTTGATGCATGTGGTAACCCATGCATATTGCTTTTTGGCTTATAAGGAAGGTGAGGAAAGTGGAGGTGGGGCAGGCATGAGGGTTGGTACAAGGAATCAAATTCACTGCATTGTGGAAGATTGGAAAGAATTGCCCTAAAAAAGGCAGATTGAAAAAAAAAAAAACAAAGAGCAAAAAAATTAAAACAAATCCCAAGCAGAGAGTAATTTGTTTGAGTATTTTTGGCTCCAAGACACTGTGAATTGGAAATGCCGGAGAGGGAGCATATCACACGTTCAGAGGCATCTGCGAGCCGACATACCAATGTGATCACTGTAATTATAATAATAAGAAGAACTGTTCTCTTGAGGTGTGACTTGTGGAGGTCACCCTGGGATGAGAAGGTGAAGAGGAAGGGAGGCGAAGAGGGGAGCTAAGAATAAAGGTGAAGTGCACCCTGTTTCCTGAATGAACTACCCACACTGGGCCCTGTGACCCTGACTTTGCTGATGTGAGCCCACCTGGATTGGTGCCCTTGAGCACAGGGTGGTTACTCTTATTTGTAATGGCCAGGTTTATAATACAAGTAGGGCAGTGCTGGCTCCTGCCCATGTTTGACTCTACCATGGCCTGTAATCCTTAGGCACATTTTTCTTCTGAGAAGTTACAAGATTTGAAGCCAGATCTCTGGGTGAGTTGGGAAACAGGACAGTTTCTTCTAGAATGTGCTGGGCCAAAGCTCTGAAACCTTAGAGGGAGGCTTGACTCAAGGCTGTGCATTACCTTGGAGCCACCTGTGTCTTGTGTTCAGTCATTGAGCCTTTGTTTAGTGTCTGTTGGATGTTTCTCATCCTACAGGGGACACAGGTATGTCAACTGAGATCTGTCCTCAGGAGCTTCCTGTCTTCTTAGGAAAAGACTAAGAACACATAGCGCTAGTCATGGAGTGTTTTAACTATTAGCAGCACTGCTAGGAAATACATCCTTTAGTATCAGAGGGTAATGTTGTTATGAGTCCATTATCTTGCTTTATTCATTACTAGTATAATCACTGGGAAGCACTATTGCACTGATATAGATGTGTTTTATACAGAGAATGGATATTGCTGGAGATTATAGATGGTCATAAACTCTGTGGGCAGGTGTAGTTGTAATACTGATATGTGGTGTCTAACATCTGCAAGTGCTTTGTGGCTTAGATCTCCCCTCTCAACTCATCTGATCTTCACAACAGTGAAGTGCAAGTCATCTGAAGCCCAGAGAAGTTAGGCTGCTTGTTTTTTTCACACAGCTGGCTGGTAGAAGGGTTGAGATTGGAACTCTTGGGGTGGATGCTGAGGCCAGGACTTGTAGCGTGCTTGTGTAGTATGTATGTCTCGATTCTTTCTGTTTTCTGATTCCTTTCACACTTTCACATCAGTCTTGTGCTTTGATCCTCAGAGATGGAGTGCAGGAGGTAGAGTCCGTTCTATTCTGGGCATTCCAGAGGCAGCAGATTGGTGGAGGACATGACCTTGAGATACTCGGTGACTGATGTGTTAGGACAGGTCTTTGACTCCTGGAAAAAAAAAACACGCAAATATGTACCTTCTCCCTCCTGCCTGTGAAATAAAGATGAGAAAAAGACACAAAGAGAAAGCCGTAATAGAAGGCTGTGCAGAGCAGAAGTCTTGGTCATGTTGCAGTTCCACCCTAGTTACCAAGCAGTAGGTGTCCTCTCCTGCTTTCAGAAGAGTGACAGGAAGAAATGCACAGGGTCCTCCCAGTGTCCCCATTTCTTCCTACTGCTCATCAGGCCTGCCTCAAGCATTCACTGTTGTCCTGGTCCTTGCGATGCAAAAAAAAAAAAATGTTGCTCTGCTGTAGCTGCTTCTGCTTCTGCCCTGTTCTGCTGCCATCATTTGTTCACTGGGTCTCCTTCAGAGGAAGTAGCTGAGCTGGGCTACAGGTGGAGATCTAGAGTTCTATAGATACACGGCTGCTTTTGTGTCTACATGTGTGTCAAGTGCAGAGTGGTAAACGTGTGTGTGTTTAGCCACAAGCATACAGACATGGCTGGGCTGTACTTTTACTTCTCTGTGATCTGGAGCTGGAGCCAGGTGCCTGAATTGTTGATATTACCAGTCTTGAGGCAGCTTTATTGTTTTAAATCTCCCTTGTGATATTTCCAGTGATTGAAAATCACTGTCACATCTCTGCATGTTACATACTGAGCCTGGAGTTCTTGGTTTGGCTTAGGGGTGTGTCACGGGGTTGTCTAGCATTGCTCAGCCATGATGAATCTGCCATTCATCATAGTTGCTCTGCTTCCATCAAGAACTTGGGAACTAAGAATTTGGGTGGTGGTCTGCCATTTGTCTGGGTCAAGGGTGTTGGTGTAGTACAGGCTGTTCTGAGCATCCTGTCACTGAAAACTAGAAGGGCACAATAGTGCTGGGAGACTTTGAAGGTTGCAAAAATGTCTAATTCATCTTTACCAGTGGTGCAGTAACCATGCCTTACACATGGTCATCAGCCTGTTCTTGGGTACCTGCAGCATGAGATCAGCAAAGGGCTTTTCCTACTTATGTGTGATCTATAGGAATGAGATAGGAAATACACTACCCAAAAGCTGAGTATGAGCCTAGGTTATTTTCCTGAATCTTGTGGGTAAATTATAGAATTTCAGCCAAGTCACATGAAATCTTTTGAATGTCAGTTTCTTATGACTGTGAAATGGGTGGATTGGGTTTCCAGTTACTGTCTGGGAATCTTGGGAGGTTTCTCAGGGGCTTCACAGAAGACTGATGTGAAATGTTAGGTGTTGTGTAGGAACCTGATCATATTGAATAGTTATGATGTTTGTTTTCACATTGGGATGGTTGAGTCCTTGAGTTCCCATTGGGCTTTGAGTCATTGAGTTTTGCAGATAATGTAGTTGAGGAATGACAAGATTGGATCATTCAAGCTTCTTTCCAACTCTAATTTTTTAGGATTTCTGAAACTGGTGGAAATTTCATCAGTCTGTATAGTAGGGTAGTTCTTTATACAAGGATGATTCCAATTCTTCTTTTCAGACATCCCTCTTAACAGACAGGGCCTTCAAGTTTGTGGTAAGCTAAGCTTATTTTGATGCAAAAGTAATTCTGAAATCCACGTGTGTTCTGTTCATAATACATGCTCCTCATGAATGCTTTGAAGACCTGTCATATCCTCAACTTTCCTGAAATTTGTCCAAGCGGCTGTGAATGTGAATATTGCACCAGAGGCAGTCCTGGTTAAAGTGGAAAATGAAGAGAAGTCTTCATTGGTGTTTTCTCTGCTCCAGGTTATTTGGCCATATTCCATTCACAAAGGACCCTGGGGACTGGCCAGGTCTCACAGTGGAGAGGTCATTTTATAGCCTAACTGTGCATGAAGCGTTAGCAGAGAGCAATTCTGTCTTAATCTTTTTAAATATTCTTGGGACTTGTGAAGCCAGAGAGTCTAAACCCGTTCTCAAGAAGTGATTCTCTGATGATGAAATCCAACTTTGTAGATCAGTTGAGTGGCAGGGAGTTAAGGTAGGTGTGGGCTGTTTCCCACATGCTTCACCTGCTGGTTCTTCATCACTTCTGGGTATTTGCCTTAGAGGTATATTTATTTGTTTCACAGAAGTGTTTGCAAAACTAAATCCTTCAGAATACTAATCCTAAATTCTCTGAGATAAAAGGATTTTGTGGCCAAAGGCCTGTGGGGAAATGCTGGCTGTTCTGTTTCCCTCTTGGAGATTTGCTGTGCACCACGATGTGTTTCAGCCTCTGAGAAATCCATCAAGGAAGAGTCCTGTTTATCCTTGCCTAACCCTGACTTTTTCTTGACTCCTTGACCATAGTCTCCTATTTTCCTCCAAAAGAGCATCCCACAGAGCTGGTGCTCCCCAGAGCATGGCTGTAAGAGAACAGAGCAGCAGTCTTCACTCACAGTTCTCCTCCCCAGAAGACACTGGGCAAGGTCTGCAGACATCTTGAGTGGTCACAATTGCACAGGGGAAGGTATTCTTGGCATCTGATGAGGTGGCCAGGAGGCTGCTAAGTATCCTACAATGCACAGGACAGCCTTGCACCACAAAGAATGATTTGATACCAAACATCTCCAATGTTGAACCTGAGAAACTTTGTTCTAGAATGGAAGAAAGTCTGTTGAAATGCAGCAGGATGTATTTAAGCACAACACCAGATCCTACAAAAGTAGGCCATCAAGAAAGGCCTTTGAAGGGAAGGAATGTTTTCTGGGTGGTGCTGGGGGAGAGGCACCTGGGTAGGTATCCTTGCACACAATTGTGACAAGCCCACAGCTCAGCTCCACTTGTGCTCAGTGGCCTGGGAGGCTTTCACGACTCTCCACCATGTGACCCCTTCCCAGGCAGGGACTGGGGCTGATGTGGCTCATGACCTTGGTCTTTTCCATCCTATAATTTATAGGAGAGACTTCACTGTTGTAGGAGGGGCTTCTAGACCCAGCTTGCAGGTAGTGCTTTTTGTATTTCTTTCATCACATGCTCAGTGGGATCTGTGGCCCTGGAGAACTTCCTGCCCAAGGACTTTGGAGAACTGTGACAGCGGAGCACCGATGAGGCCCTCACTGTTCTCCCTAGAGATGGAGGTGCTTGAATGGGTGAGACTGCACGTTGAGTTCTGCTGACTCACAAGCATCACTGTTCTGCTTTATGGAAACATAAATCACCGAGACTTAAACAACCCCCTTCTTTGCGATTCGCTTGTACTTGACGCCAAGCACACTTTTTTTCTTCCTCCACCAAGTCAATGCTAGCTCCAGAATGAGCAACAAAGCCCTGTCAGTCTAAAGAAAAAGATGCTCAGGGCAAAATTCTGCAATGGAAGAATTGTGCAAGATTAGGAAGGTCTGCCTTGATGTCTGGCACTGAATCTTGCATTTAAGTTTGACTTGAGAAGCATTTTAAGGAACCATCTAGAACCTTCCACTGTCCCCAGGCAGTAAAGGTTTTTCTCTATGGAGCACTACAAAACTCCCAGCTACCCACTATTCTCCCTCAGATGACTGAGCTGGGCTCACAGCTAAGCCAGGTACTCACCAGCACAAATGGCAGACCTGCACAGTCATGACATCACTGATGTCATCACTTGGACAGTTTCCCATGTTTGATGGAGGTCAGGAACAGGAGGACACAGGACCGTAGGAACTGGCTCATCAGTTGTTGTCCACACTCCCCAAAGCTTTTGCTAAAGGAGGAGAGTATGAGGCAGTTGAGGCAGAAGCCAGAGTATGGTCATGTTCGAGCATCACTGCTGACCTGATGGGGGATAAAGCTGACTTTCCTAATCCCTCCATGCTCTTGGATGAGGATTCACTGATGCTAGAGTCTGCTTTGTTGGCAGCAGCAGACGTTTACAGAATAATGAACACCTTTGCAATGGGCCATATTTATACCTTGCTTCTCTGCTTGATCTGCATGGTTGGGGCTTGCTAATGATTTGTAATGAATTCAATAAAATCAGCAAATCCCTTCTTTCTGGTAAGAGCACATATTGTTGGAGGGCCAGGACAGTCTTACACTGGTTTATTTGCTTGTGCCATGCCAGTAAGCATTTTGAATATGGCTATGAGTCTAACTTAACTATCTGATACTGCACCAGTGGGTGAAGCAAAATGGGCCAGTGAGATTTCTTGTTTCAGCAACAACTTGCTTCTGTACAAGGTTGTGATGAAGCCCCTCACCCCCGAAAAGGGACAGCAAAGTCCAGAACAGTTAGACTTGAGGGAAGAAATTGCTTTTCCATAATTGGTACCATTTCTTTTTCCTTTTAAAAATATCTAGCCCATTATTCCATCTCTGAATCCCCAATGAAGTGCAGTGTGGGGAAAAAGATCACACTGAAATTAGAGTTGCAAGCAGGTAATGAGGACGAGGTATAAGCAAACAGCTCCCTGCCTGTGACAATGGAGCCTGTAGTTCAATGTGGCTGCATTCTGCCTTCAGAGAAACTTGTTGACAGCCTACAGTGAGGAACCCATGACTGTGACTGGGACAGCTTCTGCTATCTATAATGTCAGTGGAGATGTACTAAAAGACTGTACTCATAGCAGCCCCCTCCAGATGAGTCTGGGGAGGCAGGCTCTTGGATTTTATATTGCTGAGGACCACTGCTCTGCTGAGACATTTTTTCTGTCTCTCAGGGTTGGTTCCTGCATCTAGGTAAGGAGGACGGAGAAATTGAATTCAGTGGTGACTGTGTTAATAAAGAAACCAAAAACAGAGTCAAAAGACCATTTATCATTGCCCTATGGGACTGGAAGTCTGGAACGGTAACCTTTATGGCTGTGAGTTGAGATGTGGTTAAACCACTTAAGGCCCACCCACAATGTGGAATAGTATGCAGGTGTTGAAAGGAATGGGGACATTGCACTGATAAAGACTGATCTCTATGGTATAATGTAAAATTCAGTGTTGCTCCTATGCTTCCAGTGGTATAAAAGCAGGAGTGATGTTTGACTATGTTCCTTGCATCTACGAGGAAGATCCCTGGGAGGGTTCCCCAAAATTTTATAGTAGGGTTTGCCTCTGGGGAGATACTCATTGAGAGATAGCAGAGGCAGGAAAGCTTTTTGTGGAAAATCCTTGTATGCATTTGGATTTCTTTTTGTGTTTTTTAAAAACAGTGTGATAGTATTTCTTAATCATAAATTTAGAAGATGAATTTCAGCTGTGAAAAGGGCTAGCAAGGTTTGCTTTTTGCACAGACAAGCAGGCTGTGGTTTGGGTGTGAGTAACTGAGGCTACCCAGAAATGAGAAGTTTTCTACAGGAACTCGCATTACCGTATGGGATTTATCACTGCTAACAATGAGTAAGAACCAGCTCCTGTCAGGTGAGCTATAATACTAGCTTCATTTATGGGGATGGATTGAGTATATTATGGTCCATATAAATTGTATTTATACCACACTGATTTGTCCTGGGCCATCTATTAGAAGCTCTAGCTTCCCTTTGATGACATCACTGTCTTCCCCTGGCTTGCTCCCACCTCCTCGCCCATGTCGTGTTGTTCTATATTTCAGCAGGGTAGGGTGGACACTCTGTTTCATGAGGCACTTAGAATCCCTTTCCTGTGAACTGGAGGTCAAACAGGTGTCACAAATGTGTGAAATGGTTAAATGAGAAGCAGTATGGAGCGGTGAGGCCTTTGACAAATTGGTGTGTTATGTTTCTCTTGAAAAAAAGTTATCTTAATAAATATCTTTAGGATGTACCTTATTCAAGATCCAAGCTTGTACCATGCTTTTCCCAAACCTGTCCTTAATGTTCCCTCTTCTTCTACCTATCATACTCTGTCTTGTTGGTGTGATACAACATGTTCCTGGGTGTAGGGAAGTTGCCAGATGACCAGGGGGGTAGTCTTTGTATTTCTGCACATTCTACCTCAAGATGTTTTAAGGCATTTGATCTGCTGTCTTGGGTGTCGGATTCCTGGAGAGCCGGAATTTGTTCCTGTCTGCACTTGGGGCAGAGGTTCACTCATGTTGCCCTGGGCTGTTCTTTGAAAACCCAAGCCTGGCAGGGTATTCCTGCACTGTAGTAGAACACTGGATACTTTCTTGCTAGGCAGGAATTGGTAAGAAAATGCAACACTGGTGTGCAATCATTCTTAGTACCTTGAATATTCAGAGGGAGAACCTGGTATGCATGGAGAAAGAAACTTACATTTTGAAAATGTTGCAGTATGTCAGGGAACATGTATCTATTTTACCTGCTGCTATCACTCACTCCTAAAGAATCCCTCGCTGTAGGACTTTTGGGGTACCAATTCATCTTGCTGGCTCCCTCCGGCTCTCAGGGATGTTCCCTGTACCACAGGCCTAGACTTTGTTCAGTTCAGGACTTTTTATTCAGGCAGTCCAAGATTTTATCCCTATCCTGGCTGGTCTCAATGTGGTACAATGACTGTGGTGCCGGTGCCTGTATAACTCTGCTTGGTACCTCCTATACAGCGATTTCTTCCCCAGGATGGAGAAGGACAGCGCACCCAGGGTCTGTACAGTGCTGCTTCTCTGCCCCATAGCAGTGCTGTTGTGCAGACTGTATCCAAAGCTACCTGAGTACTAAATCACATGATGCAGCAGATAGTGGTTCCTGTAAATCACTGGAGACAGTGCTACAAAGACAATGGAGGGTACATAAATTCAAGTATTTAGCCAGAAATGCATTAGCTAGGGCAGACAGACAGAAATGAGGATCATAAACAAACCACTTCGTGGTAGAAGTTTTCAGTGATGTGATAGTAGGAGGAGAATGAAAAGCAAACGATGTCATAAAAATGGGTAGAGAAAAGAAGAAGGGCAAGACAAGCTCTTCCAGATGATAGAAGAGGAAACACTGTGGTCTGGAGTTAGAATTCCCGTGTGAACTGCCGACTGTTAGAAGGCCCTGTCTCTATGGCCAGACGTTTTACTCATCAAGTGGCTCAAGTGCCACTTGCTCTCTGACACCTTCTCTCATGCTCCAGATGAAAACAGATCTCTTGAAGGTTTAGTCTGTTATATTGCTTGTCTGTCCCTTGGCTCTGATTTTCTACACAAGCAATGCATAAGTTCTTATTTTTTTTCTCCTACAGTTTTGTAAGATGTCTGAAGGTAGAGAGTATGTGTGATTGACAGTTCAGTAGCTCTTTTGCTGATCAGTGTATGCCAAGTACAGTGCTCTTTGTGGAGACCAGGATGAATAACACGTGGTCCCAGAACTAAAGGCATTTACCTTGAGCTACATCAAGTACAGTTCTTTGCATAGTGTTTAAGCAATTTCACTTGAATGAACACAGCTCAGCCCTTTCTTCCCTGTTGGGAGAATGAAGAAATTGAGGTCTGTGGCTACTTGACCTCCGGAAGATGACAGTCTTACTTTGCATAAGGTTTGAAAGCCAGGCAACAGGTTTTTTGGGGGGAGCTGTTTTATAATCAGTCCAAAATGCTATTCTCTTGGCAATTTGCCTGGCAGCTCAGGGATATGAGACTCCAGAATCAGCCCTGGCCTCAAAGTCTGGAATGGAATGCCCAGGGTTCCACTGAGAGTTAAATGACAGTCCGGAACTGTCTGAAACAAGGTCTTTGTATGGATGAGTGTGTGTGAGAAAGACGTTAGGAGAGTTTTGGGAGATGAGGTGAAGTCTATGGTGGAAGGAGGAGGAGGGATCTCAGGGCTCAGATGACTGGTCAGTGTCATGGACAGCTCCCTCTTTGCCTGGTCACCTTGGAGATGCTTGTAGATTCCTGGGCAGTGTGGTCTCAAACACAACTTCATTTAGTCCATTGACAAGCTAGGAAAACAATTTTTCCTCTTCCAGATTGTTTTGCAGGGGAGTTGGAGTTGGATAATAACTGAGGAAACCGTCTGGTCAAACCCCTGCCTTCATGCAACTACGATACTGCCTCTGTTGAACAGACGGCTTTGGAGAGGCCTGGTGAAACTTTAGAATTCAAGGCTGCCAGGGAGAGCTCTGTAGTGATGGTGGTTAGTGGCGTGTAGACAACTGTTGTGTGAATCTCATGAAGGCTTCAGAGAAGCAGGCCATCATTTCAGGTAAAACCCAGGCTTTTCTGAGTTGGGTTGTAAGAACACCCCCTTCAGCCTTGGAGCACAAGGGGGTGCTGGTGTCTTGAGTTTTTCCAGTCCTGGCTGCAGTGCTTCGGTGAAGCACCAAGAACAGAAAGAGGAGAGGGAGCCCATGTTTCTTCAAGGCTGTTTGGAACTGGAGCAGCCACAGATATGCAGAATCCTGAACCAAGTGAGTAAATTGGCCCTGCTCTCCTGATTCATGAGTCGATTCACTTTTTGCCAAAATATGTATTTTTCAGATGACTGTGCTACTCTGGGACAGCGGAGCACAGTCAAAGTTGGAATTTTTTAGGCAGTTGCAGTCAGATCAGATAATCAAATCAGAAAGAAAAGAAGGGGAGTATATGGAAGGCAAAACTAAGGCAGGAACTCTGGACCTGTGTCTGCATTCTGTGCAGAGAGAAGCTCACGTTTAGGTGATAGTTCAGGCCTGAAATCAAACCTCAGGTTTCAGGAAAGCCAGGGTCATTTAACAACACCTGCAACATCATGCACCTGTTCTGTTAGAAGTATCTCAGTTATAGGGCTTGGAGTGAAGACGGTAGAGATGCTGTGATCTTCCCAAGCCCTGCTCCCTGCCACCTACTTAGTCTGTGCAGCTTTGATGCCATTTAGAGTCATAGCCTCCTGTGGCACGTGGTTGGTTCTTCTTTTAGATGGCATTTCATTCTGCTTTGCTTCATTGGTTAAGCATGTTAATGACTTTATAAGACCACTTGGTTCTTCAAAGCAATGGATCTTTTATTCCCCTTGGATTGCTCATAGCACTTGCACTATTCCTGGCCATTAGAGGAAATGCAATGAATATTTATCCTTATGGCTGTTGGAACGTTTCCTGCTTGGGGAAGTGAGATTTTAACTGTTCTTGATGTCATAGTGGCTAAAATTCTTCTTGACAACTATTTTCTCCAAAAGCAACTTTGATCATAAAACTTCTGATAACTCTTATTTAAGTGTCCCTACTTCCTTAAATTCGCATATTTTGATAATTTGTGCATCATTCTCCGCTGTGTCCAGATTATGCTACTCTAGATGGATTCTGAGCTTCCTGGTCTTCCACAGTGGCTATATCCTTGCTTAGGGCTGAGAGATTTCCCAAGTTTATATCTTGATGTGGAAGTTTGTTATGTAACAGAAGAGGAAATCATTAGCATGCGAGTCAGGTGATGCGTTGTATTTTTCCCCCATTTTAATTATCTTGACAAACCTAGAGCAAACATTGTTATTGCCCACATTTTTGAGAAACAGATTCTTATCACTTAAAAGTGAGTTATTTTGAAAGTCAGATAACCCGACCTCATCTCATCCATGTGAGGTTTTTTAGCCTAGAGTGGCTGAATAGGAAGTTGGATTTTGTGTACAATAAACACAGACTGTGCAGTTACTCTAATAAAATAATGAGTCTTTGCTTTTTTTTTTGCACAAGGTCTCACTGTAATTTGTGAACATATATTTCAATTCCAGGAATACCTGATTCAGATGCTTCTAGTACTTCCTGATCGAAGGGATCAGCAAGGAAAGACTGCATACAATTTACTTCTGTGCCACAGAAGACCACTGAAAACTTACTGGGGAGCTAAATATGAGATCTGACAGTATGTGTTGCAATAGAGCTGTATTCTAGAAGATTAAAAGATGAATGGGATGCTTCAAGCAGGAGAGTCAAGACAATGACACTTTGATTTTCCAAGGAGAAGATGATGGAAATGTAGACTGAAGTTGCAGATAGTGTTCTAGGATAAATTATCCTAGAAAGAATTGGTAAAAGTTAGCAAGGATTGAATGAGTTTGGAGAACAATGAGGTCAGTGTGGTTTTTCAGTTAGGTGCTGTGGATTCTGGAAAGGGAAATGATTCAATGATGGTGTTAGAGACAGAGGGTAGGGCGTCTTATGTATGAGAAGATAGAGGAGAAGGAGATTGAGGAAGATTTGATGCATGATTGATGTGAACCTGTGTTTCCAGGGTCTTCCAGAAAACAGTTGAATTGCTAGGGTCAAAGGAGGAAGATCTGGATGAGAGAGAAGCTTGGATCCCTTTCATTTTGATGATAATGAAGCTGTCGAAGTGCTTGAAATTCCGCAGGAGCAGAATGTAGAGACAGAGGGAGGGCTGAAATTGGAACAAAATTTCCGTATTTGCTGAGGCAAGTTAGCCACATCTAAGAAGTTACCAGCCTATTGTTAGGACACCAAGGCCTGAGCTTTTTTTCCATCTCTTTTTCCAGTGCAGAGAAAACATGTGGCTGCCAATGTCCTTAACAGCCTCTGTGAATCCTCAGTTCTCCCTATCCTAATCATTCATCCTTGAATTTCTGGAACTGTCATGGTTCCAAATTGATCTACTTCCAGACTTCATGTTGCTATTTTTGTCAAATCTTGTATCCAGGATTTTGATTTGAAAGATCTGGTATATGTGTGTCACCGATCAGTTCTGTGCTTTGAAATATGAGGCATGTACCTTCTTTTCTTTAAGATTTGATGGTTGGGGTATTTTCTGTGATGAAGCCAGTGATGGACAACCAAATGGCATATGCAAATGGGAAGCACTACCAGTGATAAAGGGAGGGCTGAGCTCAGTACGTAAGACTGCGGCTTGGAGCAGAGAGTATTTGGGAGTTCAGAGGAACTTTCTCTTCAGAGAAAGAAGAGTTACAGGAATTCCAGGGAAATGGGACTAGAGACCCTCCAGGAGGACAATTTAATCAGAAAGATCAACCAAGAGCCTGTGTGTGTGATACATACAGCACACACACAAACACATCCATGCACACACACAAGGGGTGGAGAGAGAGAGCAAAAGAGAGTTTTTTTTTAAAGATTTATTTTTATTACAAAGTCAGATATACAGAGAGGAGGAGAGAAAGAGAGGAAGATCTTCCGTCCGATGATTCACTCCCCAAGTGAGCTGCAACGGGCCGATGCACGCCGATCCAAAGCCAGGAACCAGGAACCTCTTCCAGGTCTTCCATGCGGGTGCAGTGTCCCAAATCCTTGGGCCATCCTCAACTGCTTTCCCAGGCCACAAGCAGGGAGCTGGATGGGAAGTGGAGCTGCCGGGGATTAGAAGTGGTGCCCATATGGGATCCCAGGGCGTTCAAGGTGAGGACTTTAGCCGCTAGGCCACGCCGCCGGGCCCAAGAGAGATTTTTTTTATCTGATATAGTTTAATTGGAGGAGATTTCAGAAGTTACTTTAGTAGATACCATAGGAGAGGAATTGATGGGGAGGAGAATGGAATTAGAGCAGAAGTTTGTTTTGACTTAACAATGTTTGAAATCACACCCCCCCCCAAAAAGCTCATGAAAAATGGAATTAGAAGACATGTTGATTTTGGTGCAAAGAAAGGAAATGCTTGTGTAGTTTTAAATATGTATTTTCCATGAGCATTTGGAAGGTACTTTATCTCTGTACTGCACTTCAGATTTTGCTGACAAAAGTTGAGATTCCTATGGTATCAATGAGATATAGTAGAACTTTAGACTTCAGGACTTGGGGAGCATAAGTTTTCTGTGCTTCTCCACCATTAGGAAGGCTGTAGATAGACTCCATGAGGGGTGTGAAGCTGAGTAAACACCTCACAGCTGTTGTCTTGGCAGATAAGCATTTGCAGAAGTATCAGACCCAAATTCCCCCTTTCATAATAAATACTCTGAAAGATTCGTTTTACAGTAATAAAAATGACAAGTAACCTGCCCACACACATAATGAAATCAATGTAATACTCAAACATAAAGCAGAGATAATAGAGTAATTCGTAACAAAATGCTGTGTGTTTAAGCAAATGCTCAGGTACGGTTATACTAGAAGATATAATAACGTCATCAAACATTTCTGTAAATAGAATCACTTCAAATAATATAGTAACTAGTACAAACTGATCAGGGTTGTTGTATTGGCAGTTCAAGCTCTGTGAGTGACATTGTCATTTACTGTGATTTTTTAAAAATATTGTGAATCACTTTTTATACAGTTCTTTATAAAACAAGCCAGTCTTTCCTCAGCCTACATTCTATTTGCATTCCTAGAAAACTGTCAATTAAAACTGAAACAAAGTAGTTTTTTTATAAAATAAATTTATATTTTCAGTTTGACTCATGAAAAACATTCATGTAAGAATGTGTGGTGGGCCAATTCCAACCTGTGTACATTCAGAAATTTTTCATGATAAAGCATAGTCCAGAATGATCAGCAGTCCTGTCTTTTAAATCTAGTATTGCTCTTCTATTATGTTCCCAAAGGCCCCCTGAGGGGCTGTCATTTCCATATTGATCCCTACTAGTTTAGAATTGATGGTGGCCAGAAAAGACATAAGATGCTGGAAACTATGCTGAAGTTAATCCCCAGGGTCAGTTCCTGGGCCTGTAGGGAGCTGTCCTTGGTCCTGCTTTGAGCTTGGTAACAGCTAATTTGATTTCTACGAATTTGACTAATCTGGAGTCCCACCTGCTACTCTCATTCGACCTGTGTCTCTGACCTACAAGGTAATTTCTGACGTTAGCCTTCTCCACTTTGAGTCATGTGCCCGTCGGTTAGGTCGTCTTACTCTGCTTTGTATTAAGAACCTTGCTGAGCAATCCTCTGTCTTTGGCAACACATTCCTGCTGAGAGCACAAGGAGGAAAGGCTTGCCAATATAAGATTGTTTCATATGAAATCCTTTTCTTGAGTGGAACAGTTTCTTTTCTTGCCTTTGCCTTTAGTGGTGCCTGAGAATCCCACAGTTTGCTGTATATTTGTCAAAAGCCAACCAGTGCTAAATACCTCTGTCATTAAAGCTCATAAAGATATTTTCCAAAGTGTAAGACTTGTAGTTCATTGAGTGCATAGCAATAGCAAAAGATAACACCGGCTCATTTTGTGTGTGAACTCCTTTTTTCCCTTTGCTTTGTACCCTGTAGGACATCAAAAAGAATATCTCAGTTTAGGACTGGCGTGTCTTTAGTACCGTTTTAATATCTGACAGTCTCTTATTTTTTGAAAGAGAAGGCTACAGGCTCAGAGCCCACAGCAGGGAGCAGTATTGACTATAACTGCCTTGTTTACCCTACATTGCAATTATTTTTATGATTACTCTGCAGTTATGGCAGGTGATACTGATTTTCCGTTTTGGTAGTAATACCCGGTTTTCTTTCAGAGTCAATTAATTTTAGCAAAAAGGAGAGTCAGTTGAAAGAAACACATAAAATTCAGTATAGATGTTACACAAATGTAGCTTGTAAAGAAGGTGATGTGGGAAGGATTGAGGTTTGGGAAACAGTGCTATTTTGCATCATTTCAAGGGGCAAGCACCTATGTGTAACACAATTTCCAGCAGAAGCATGGCACACTGTCAGGGTGAGGATTGGCTGTCCATTAAATTATTGGTTTCTTTTACAGATCCACTGTGCTCTGTTTACCATTCTTGCTGCCTCTTTGTCCCTGGATAGAAAAGTTGCATGTTAATGACTCATATAATCAGTGATGGATGGCCCCAGCCTGTCAGTCTCTGACACTTTGAGTGTTCAGTAATTTCATTATCTACCCATTTCTAATGTCCATGCCTAATAATATGGTATAGGCCAGGATTCTCAAGAGTCATTCTGCCTCAAGGAAGGGTGACATTCCTTGAAAGGAGGCATTTTCTATTTTCCTCCCCAGTTTAGAACAAAGACAGACCAGGGTTGAACATACTCTTTTTTTTTTTTTTTCAAAAAGCAGATTAAATAGCTTAGGTGAAGGTTCTGTACTAAGAAACCTTTGGTGACTAATAATGGTCCTTGTGTTAAATGTTTTCTAAATCAAAATGGAGTTGCTACTGATTTTTTTCCTCATTTTTTTCTCAAATATATTTTTACAACAAGCATTGATGTAGATTGTGCATCAAATAAATGAGATCAAAGGAGTTATGTTTCCTGAAAGTTCCATAAAGCTGAGCTGTTTGCTAAACAAACCTTGGTCAGTTTTGCTTCTCTGAAGAAAAGCAGCATGACCTTGAGTCTGAAACAAGGCATATATATATATATATATACACATATATATATGTGTGTGTGTGTATTTTTTTAATAGAGAGGTAGTCTGTAAGTGTACTTGGTGCCTGCAATATTGTTTGTAATTGTCTTACTTACTCCTGTGTGGTTCACACATTTATTTCATTTAATTTTTATATTGTCACATTGTCACTTAAGGTAGCTTCAGAGATTAAGTCAATTATACAGAACACGAAAGGGATTAGGACTCAGATTGCACATGCTTACCTGTTGCCATTTTATCTGAAGTCCATACATTTTGGATTTGGCTGTCTTCTTAGAGTTTTCTAGCTTCTGCTGAAATATTACTCCTACCACATTTTCTTGCATGATGCTCCCAAAGATAATAATATTGGAGGACTGAAAAAAAGGGATCTTAAATACTTCATAAAACAAAAGAAAACAAAAAAAAACCCCTCACGTATACATATTCATGGATTCCAATCCAGATATACTGAATCAGAATGAGACTTCGCCTTCTGTTTAAAAAGTCCATTGTGTATCTGTAGTCAAAAATGAAGTTTGGGAAATGGTACATAATCCTTTTCTGTAATTTCAGAGGTGTAAATAGAAACATTAAATAACCAGTAAGGGTCTAGGTGACTAGAAAGGACCATGGATGTAGCTATGGTAGGTTTAAACCTCCATACCAAGGCTTCAGTTCAGAATATTAGGGACATTGGCAGATCTGAGCAGCAAATCTGGGACTTCTGGGTATTGGTGCAACTTGTTGGGGGCTGGTTACTAATAAAATGCTTATCATGTCAGTATTTCAACTTACATGTCTATACCATGGAGTCATAGTTGAGCATAAATTTTGAAAATCGGGTGTGGGGAAGTGGGGGGAGAATCCCAGTTCCTATGAAATTACAACACAATGTAATTAATGAATAAATTTAATAAAAAAATTTTGAAAATCCTGTTGTAAGAGACTTAAAGCTAGTTGGAGGGTCTTTTTCCCCCTATAACATTTGTATTTCTCTGAATCTGTTAGCTATCTACATAAGAATCATGGGGAAGCTCTTTTTAAAAATGCAACTTAGATGAAATCCCACATCTATTAGAATGGTGAAATTCCAAAATACCGATAATATCTACTGCTGGCAGAGATGTGGAGCAACAGGAACTCTAATTTATTGCGGGTGGGGAGTGCAAAATGGCACAGCCATGTTGGAAAGGAGTTTGGCAGTTTCTTACACAACTAAATATATTCTCACCATATGATCCAATTATCACACTCTTTGGTCTTTACCCAAATGAGTTGGAAACGTATGTCCACACAAAAACCTGCACATGGATGTTTATAGCAACTTTATCCATAGTTGTCAAAACTTGGAGACAGCTAAATTCTCTTCAGTAGGTAAATGGGTTAACTGTGGTAGATGCATACATTGGAATGTTGTTCCATATTAGAAATGAGGTATGAAGCCGTGTTCAGATATGTGAAATAAGTCAATCTGAAGAGGCCACATTCCACATTCTGTATATGTAAATATTTTAGGAATGGAAGCACTGTGGAGAAGTCCAGATTGTTTTGCTTGCCAGTAGTTTGCAGAGTGGGAGAAATGAATGGGCAGACCCCCAAGGACTTAATGGAACCAGAGAACTGTTCTGTATGATATGATAATGGTGGATTCTTGGCATTGGACATTTTCAAGGCTCAAAGAATGCAATGTCAAGAGTGAGCCCTGCTGTATATAATAGACTTTGATGGATTCATGTGTCACTGTTGGTCTCTCTCTGCTGCAGCAGGTGGATGCTAAGGATGCTTCTCTGAGGATAAAGGAGTACATAGGGACTGCCTGTGCTTTCTATTCAATGTTGGCAAGATTCTAAAACTACTCTAAAAATAAAGCCCACGAGAAGAAGCTCAGCATTTAGGGGCTAACTGAATTTAAATGAGGGTAGGTGGGAATAGGGTGGCGTGAACCTTCATTTTGAACAAATTCTTCAAAATATTTCAAGCACAGCAATGGGTGAGAACTTATGGATCAGTCACTGAAAGGATGAGACAGCATGTTGTCTTCCCACCCCTTGTTCCTAGTTCCTCTGATGGTTGGATTAATCTCCCTCTTATGTCACTTTTTCCCAAAACTGCTGCTTCTGTGACTTGTTCCATGATTCTTGCTAGAACTGACTCCTCCTCCTCCCACATTTGTAGATATGAGTCACTGCTTTGTTGCTCTGTTTCCACGCCTGTGCTTCTTTAGATTTAGAGAACTCACTTAAATGTAACGTTAAGGAGCACAGCCTGTTGTCCTGGGTTCAGATCACACTTCTGTCATTTATTGGTGTGACTTCTTTGTACACAGGCTTCCTCATTTTTAAAAGTGGAAGGCTAAAGAGAGCCAGTTTTCTGTGGGCTGGGGTTCCCAGGTTAGGGCAGGTTGGGTGTTAGTGGTTCAGACTTCCTCTCTCTCTTAGAGACATATAATGTATGGAAGTAGTCAGGCTCTGCAGATGGATAGATCTTTGAGTATGACCTTGGAAAGATAGTTTCAACTTGACAAACTGCAGTTTCTTCATTTGTAAAACAGGAACAAGAAGCATACCTCTCAGAATAACTGGCTGGGGGTCAGTAATATCACCCTTATAAAAGTGTCAGCTCTGTGCTAGGTGAAGGGTAATGCTCACTTAGTATAAATATCCCCTTGTGCCTGGCACTCAGATTTACACTCAACACAGCAGGGACCAAGTGAGTCTGAGTGAGTGAGTTATATACTGCAGTCCCGTGCAAATGAAATCTCTAAGATATGAATCTGTTGCAAACAAATTTTAGACCTTAGAAGTTTTAGCTATTCATGCTATGTTTTGAGGTGGGGCATGAATGGAGGAATTAAAGCATCAAGAGATACATTTAATTCTAATACGAGAATCTTACATGTATTTACAGATATGTACACGTTTAGTGTCATTGTAGTATGTGACAAGGGCAAGCTTCAGGCTCAAAAAATTGGAAAGTTCTACCACTTTTGAAGGTCTTCAGTTTAAACACTGATAAGAATAGAACTTACAATGATTTTGAGGCCCTCTTGCTTCTCTGATGTTCAAATGGGGATTGTATTCTGAGACCTACTTCCTATTGCCAGCTCACTGAGCATTTGCTCACATTTTTCTCTTTTTTTACTTTATTATACGTTAAGGCATTTAAAATATTTTGGTGAGTCATTTTTCTTGGTAATTAGATGTGGTGATTGGAATAGCTTTTATAGTACAAGGTATTGCATTTCTTTTGTAAGTCTCCATATCATCATTTTTAGTAATTTAACTGTAGTTTTCAGAGACCTTATGTCCCTGACCCAACAGAGGGTAACACTGTCAGGTTAGGGGACCAGAACCTCTAAAACCTCCTGATCTCAGCTGTATTAGATAATGAAAATAGACAAGAAGGAGAAAATGTAAAACAGATACAAAACAGAAAAGTGGCCACAAGAAAGGCAGAACCTGGAGTGGGTCATGGGATTATTCAAACTTGCTTGTTGAGCATCTTGTACTAGTTCTTAGAATTGAGATTGCATGTTTTCAACTTGATCTGGTATATCTCTTTGGAATTTAAAGAACGAGATCCTAAGCCATGGAGTTTGCTTGAAAGGAATGGCCTGGAAGTGGCAGTGCTGGGGACATGAGATGTGTGCAAGATTATGAAGTGCTGGATCCTGGCTGCACAGAGCAAAAGCAGATTCCCTGCTGCCACAGTCTAGCCAGTGGCTCCAGTTCAGATTCACTGATCACCTCAGCAGTGCAAGAACATGATGTTACATTTCAAAGCTGTGGAACAATTCCAGAACACTCATGAGGCTACCATTCTCGCCATTCTGGTTCAGAGGCCAGGAATCATCTCAAGGAAGATCTTAGAAAAAAAGGTTGAAGGCACCAAGCTGAATTTTTCCACTATTCCTCTGTCCTGCTCACAGCCATGGTCAGTTAGGGTTCTATTGTCTAGAGACCCAGCATACTGATTTCTGAAAGAGTTTTCTTTCTCTCATTTGTCCAGAGATAGATGGGAGGTCCCAGGAGTTTCTGCTCCACAGAGCCCTCCAGAGACTTGATTTCTTCCTCTTTGTTGCTCTGTAGCCCACTAGGCCTGTCCTCTTACCATGGGTGCAGCTAGCTGTTGCCATGCTCTTGCTTGTCACAAGAGTGCAAGAATAATCAGGTTCTTTTGAAGGAAGTGACTGGGAATTTGCACGCATCACTAATACATGTGTTTCACTGGGAGAAATGAAACCCTTATTCTCATGTTCACTTCTCACTGAAGGAGAAGCTGGGGTATAAATCTCTGCCTGGGTGGAGATTATAATGTGGTAGAGCTTGTTCTGTTTCTCAGAGGAGGGTATGGGGTTGGGTGGGTGGATCATGAGGGAGAGTTGGAAGTCCATGTTGCAATTTCTAGTAAGTCAGTGGCTTCTGGTCCCTAAAATTGGTTAGATTTCTCTGAAGCTGCCTTGTAGGGGAAGCTGTGAAGCTGAGAAGTGAACCTTCAGACCTCTTGTTGGATAGCTCACCTTGGTTTTACCTGTTTTATGCATTGGGTTTCGACATGATATTCCTTTAAAGCAAGTTTTCCTTGTCTGAACTATTTTTGAAAATCACTGCTCCAAGCGTTTTCTATAATCCTTTGTATTACCCATCACCAACACTTTCTCCTTTCTGCCTTATCTCCCCTCTCCCTTTCTGGGTGTCTCTGGCTGTTGTTTATAGGGGATGCATTTCATGCTTCTGTACCAGAACCCAGGCTGATTTACTCACTTGAGCTCATTCTGCAGGTGAGTGACCCCATTTTCATTTCTGGATTCTCATGAAAGGCAAGTTTTATCTGCTCATTTCTCCTCCCGCTCCTCCTTGAAGGTTCCTCTGCTTTCACTAGGGCTCAAAGCTCTCTTTTTGGCCAAGTTTGCTGCTGTTGGAGAGGTTTTGCCTAACTCCCCATGAAAAGCTGCTTTAAGCTCTGTAGAAAGTATGGTCATGTCCCTGGTTGCCACACAAAGCTCGGACTCAGATCAACCTAGGGGCACTCTTGGAATTCGCATTCTCAATAAGATGGGAATATCCACCCATTCACCTGCAGTCATCGAATGATCTTGTTGGAAACAAAGTTCTGCTATTTTAGTGAAAATGCCTAGACTTTGTTTAGGCTTAATAGCTTCCATGTCTGTTTTTATAGGAATTCTCTTAGTTGAGTCTGACAAGCACCTGGGAAATGAGTCCTCTGAAAACAAGAATTTTAAAGATAAGGAGACAAGTCCTCATCATCAAAGACTAAAGAATCTGGGTTAAGGCCTCGTAATCACCAAGTGGCAGAATTAGGATTTGAACTTGGTTTTAAACTTTGATTATGGGTTTATAGTAAGGCTGAGGCAAGTTGTTCAATGTTTCTTTCATGGTCTTTGCTTCCCGGGAGGAACCTGAAGTAAGTGGAAGTCTCCATTCTCCAGAATAATGACAGATACTCTTACATTATTTCATACATCCTTTACAGGAACCCTACAAAGGGGCCAGCTGGCAGGGTTACCCACATGATACAGGTAAGGCTACAGATGCCAGGATGGATGAAATAGCTCTGCTGTTGTCATATATTATTGGCAATAAAGCCATCAATGGAAACATAAGTGCAGTGCTTTTCCATCAGTTGAGCTGCATCGTGGAAGAAGTATCCTAATGCATTGATTGTCAAGTAGATTTTCAGCTTTCAGAAGGCAGCAGCATTTGGAGAAGAGATAGAATAAAGTCTGCAGAATTGATATTCCAGAAATCAGAAAAGATGTAACATTATTTAAGTAGGGCACACTTGTATTACTGGTTTCTATTGGGAAGACTAACAGTGGAATGAACCTCCTATGTGTCTTGGCAAAGATTGGTTTTACAATCCTATTTTTAATGCCATATGTTCTCTTTGATATAAGGCAAATATGCAAAATACAAGATCAGTAGGTGTATAGATAAACATGTATATACATGTATTCAACTAGAGGAACTGTATAAGGGAGACTAGTATACCAAGAAGTAAAACTACAGTGCAGTTTGTATATTTACTTCTAAATAAAAGGAGGACTCCCAGTGAAATTGTTAAATATATATTGAAAATAGGATGCTGGAATTTCTACCATTGGCAATACATACAATGATGATACACTTAAATACATGAATGATGATCTTTGTTGCTGAAGGACTATGCTGTTGTAACAACACAGAGGAAAACAGTGGGGAAAGAGGGAGAGAGGAGGGCAGAAGAGGAAATTCCTGAGCTTATGGAAGTGTATCATGAAAATTTAAAAATAAAAAAGTAATGGTTTATTTAAAATGCTGAGTGTAAGAAAGGGAGAGACACATAGAACTCTTCTATCTGCTGATTCAATTCCCAAATAATCAAAATAGCCTGATCTGCGTTGTGATGAAGCCAGAGGACAGGATATTCCCGTGGCATGGCTCAAGCTCTCTGGCCATCTACTCCACTACCTTACAGGCACATAGCAGGAAGCTGGATTGAAAGTGGAGCAATAGGGATTCTGTGTTGATTACTGGATGCAGCAAGAGGCAGCTTAATGCACTGGACATGATACTGGCCACTCCCTCTCTTTTCCACAAAAAACCCATCTCAGTCTTTTTATCTATCTGTCTATCTGTCTGTCTGTTTATTCTTAAATCCTATTGGATACCCTGCTTTCTTCCTACAGATGACCCCAGGCTGTATGGTCCGGTCCACTAATGGGAGTGAGTGTTGGCAAAGAAATTATGAGCATTGTTACTTCGTATCATTGTCACATTTAGCTCCCTGATGAAGAAGCCTTGTGTGAAGTCCCCAGTGCCTGATGCCTGCAGCTGTAGACTTGGCCCTGGACTCTGCCACAATCACCTGTGCTGTAGGGAACCCTTCCTGGGAGTGCTGCTCTTGCTGGTCTTCCATCTCTTAGGTAGGAAGGAGGCTCCCCTTTCTGCCTGCTGCGCATGAGGTGAGACCCTGCACAGGCAGTCCTGGGCATGGCTCCCAGTGAGCATACATGGTGACATCCATGCCCTGATTCACATTAGAGCTCACATGACTGCTGTATTGTTGAATCAGAAAACCTCAGACAGTCCCAGAGCAGGTGACTTCTGCTCAGAAAACAGAGTGGTCCATGACTTCTGCTGAGTGTGGGACCTTGCTCCATCTTCACATGCCTGGAAGACACTCAATGCTGGGCTGGTGTGTTGCACTCAGATACCCTGACCCCAGCCAATGATCTTCCAGGGAATGTGGGATGCCACAATAGCTGCCCTGTACTATGGGAAAAACAGGCAAGTGTGGGACCCTATCACCATCTCCAATATGGCTGTGGCAATCTGAGAGAAGCCAAGTGTACTCCCCAAGATCACATAGCTGGTGATTAGTAGATTAGGATTCCAGCCAGTGTGTTTATGACTAAGTGTCCATAGTAAGTGTTTCCACCATTCTAGACTGTCTTGTTTGAGTTTGTGTCTATGCCCCAAGGGTCAGTCTAGGCAGGAGAGGCTTGGAGACTAGTTATGGGTGACAGAACAAGGCTATGGGCAATGACCATAAATGACAGCACAGAAAACCTGTGAATGTGACTAACAGTGCTATAAGCTCCAGAACTTCTTTCAGATGGGTGAATCTGAAAGTGTCATACTAGTGGCACTATAAATTAGAAAAACTGCTTTAGCAAACAAAGTGATGAGATATATCCCAAGCTAGGGCGTTATCTGCAACCTGTGTAATGTTTCACTTTGGAATCTATGCCAAGGACCTGTGCATAAATGCAAATGCTAAATATGCAAAAATCACATTTCAAATTTTGTTTCAAATGGGTGAGGTGTGTATATAGCGAGACAGACACACAGAGAGAGACTGAATCTTACATCTGCTGAGTAAGCACCTCTCCCCTGTTGTCCACAGTAGCTTGACTTGAGTCGGCCTGAAACTGGGAGCCAAGGACTCGACCCAGGTCTCATGTTGGTGGCAAGAACAAAAGTAATTGAGCCATCACCCATTGCCTCCTGGAATGTGCATGAAAGTGACGCTGGAATTAGAAGTGGATCCAGACTTGAACCCGAGAGCTCATAAATAGGATGCAGGCATCCCAAGTAGCACCCTAAGTCCCCCACCAAATGTTGGCCTCCAAACTTGCATTTTAGAAATAGACACACTAAGGTTCATTTGATAAAAATGATGATCATTATGAAGAATTTGTAGAAAACAAAGATTTATAGTTGGATTAGCTGTAAACACCAAAATAGTTCAAGATCATTCATGTGCTTGTTTCTGTTTACAATAGTCTGTATATTGTACAGCCAGAAAGAAACCACAAAGATCAGAATGGTTCTAAGAGGCTGATGTGAAGCCTTCTACTGTTCTATGGTTTCCATAGGGAAACTATATGAAAGGGAGCTCGGTGGTGTTGGCTAGGTTAGGGCTTGCTGTGAGCTGATATCTCATTTTTGTGTTAGACCCTGTGGACTTCGGGGCAGAAGCAGGTTCCATAGAGCCTATGATCCAGCACACTCCCAAACCTTCACTCTTCTGGCTTTCTCAGTGCTTCTAGGAAGTTCTAGAATGGACATTCATAGAAGGTACTTCCTGCTCCTTTTGCGCTGTTGCTCTTAAGAGGTTGTAGAGGTTGTGTCCTGCTAAAAGTCTCCATCAGGTTCTTAGCACTGTGTGTGTGTGTGTGTGTGTGTGTGCATGCATTTTACCTTCTGAGATTTCAGCTTACCACTGTTCATTTATCAGCTGAAGGCCAATATAAAGATACTTTTCCCCCCCAGTTTTTCTTAAGCCTTAAAAAGGCCTTAGGGATTTATAGGCACCCTAATATTAAGGATGTATTTTTATGTCAATGCTCATTTATTGTGTGCCACTGTTGGGATAGTCTTTAGAGAATGAAAGTAAGGTATTAGGGCAAGGGGGAAGAAGGTGGTCATTAAATTGGGGGAGCTTGGAAGAAAAATCCTGTGTCTGATGCATTGTGGATTTGGGTGAGGGAAATCTCTATTCTTTAAGTGCTTTCTCTGTCTTATGTGTCCTTATTTTATTTTATTTTATTTGTTTTTTAATGTGAGGTTGATATTTACAGCTGAACTTTGGAACATAAGAATGTCGGCTCAAAAGTTAAAATGGTGATGAGAATCATTCTGCAACTTCTAGCACTTGCTGTTCTTGTGGCTGGTAACAGATGGATTTATAGTTCTTATTCCATAGAATATGATGCATGATGGGGTCGTCCTCACACCAGAAAAAAAGAGGCTTCATAATTTACCTTCCAATCTGGGTTTGAGTGAGTGCTGGGAGGCCTGACTCTGCCATGGTGTGAAATGGATTTCTGGAAACGGGTACGGCTCAGTTGTCTGACCTTTGCAGCATATTTAAATATATATTGCAGCCTTCATGGTAGAAAACAATCTTACCAGGCTTATGCTTAGGGGAGGGTTGAGGGAAACATTTGTAGTGTGTCGTGGGCTATCCTGGCAGGGAGACAAGCACTTGGCTTTGATAGGAATTTGGATACTGGGTAGGGGAGTGACAGCAAATATTTTCCAAATGGATGCCAGTTGCTTTGGCATCTGAGAGAAGTAAGATTTCTGAAGCAGAAGATGCTAGCTCTACTGATTCATGATATGTTATGCTTTCATGAGTTGGTGAAGGATATCAGGGCAGAAGCCATATATTTATCTCTTCCTTTATCAAGCATTTATTTATTAGGCCCAGTACTAGATACCAGGCACTGTCCTAGAAGCTGAAAATGTAAATGCCATGGTCTCTATTTCAGTTAGATGTAAGTAAGTCACTTATGATAGCATGTGTAGCAGTAGAATCATTCATACAGCACAGAAAGAAGGAGTAGTTAACTCTATGTGGAGGACCACAAGGTGCAATAGAAGTGAAAGTACAGAGAAAGGACAGGTGGGAGTTCACCTGCTAGGAATGGATGGAAGCATGTTACAGATGAAGGAAAAGGCATATCTAAAGGCCTGCAGTCAAGAGAAAGAGAATGAGGCTCTGCGTGAAGGCAATTTGCTGTTGCTTCCATGTGGGTGAGACGGTGAGATCTGTGAGTAGGTGAGAAGATGGGAATCCATTTTAAACAGGCTCTAGGCTTCATTTCCTTAAGGAGAAATAACTTACGCTTACTGAGTTATTTACAGCAGATCTTCTGAACATTTTTAGTTGCATCATATATTTAATCTGCTTAACTCTGTGCGGCAGATGCCAGCATTATCCCCATTTTATAGTCAATCAAGTGGAGGCTCAGGGAAGTAAAGGTGAAAAGCCACACAGCGGAAAAAATGGTAACTAAAAACAAAAGTGTGGGGCACAAAGACAGAAAGGTAAGTGGATTTGATCAGTGATCAATGGGAAAAGCAATGGATGTCAATGGTACATAGAAGTATGAAGTAGTGGGGGTAGGAGAAGGATATATAGATTTTTGTCCTAAGCTGTGGGAAGAAGAGTCATGACATTCACAGAACACTAGAAGTTTGAGGGAGGAGAACCTGAGTTCAATTTTGAATGTGCTGAGTTATATATGGTTTACTAGTAAAACCTGAAAGGAAAGAGGGTTGGGTATAGTGGTTAAGATGCTACTTGAAGCACCTGCATCCAGTATTTAAGGGACTAAGTTTGAGTCCTGGCTCTGCTCCAGACCCTGGTTTCTTGCCAGTGTGCACCGGCAAAGAAGCAGGTGAAGCTCACGTAGCTGGGTCCCTACCACCCATGTGGGAGATCTGGATTGAATTCCTGGCCCCTGGCTTTAATCTTTTGTTAAAGCCTTTTGTGCCTGGTCACTTATACTGTGAACCAGTGGATAAGAGCTTTTTCTCTGTCTGACTTTCAAATAAACATATACAAATTAAAAGAGGCTATTTGAAGTTATGTGGTTAAAAATTGAAAAAACCCTCTGTGCTGTACATAAAAGCAGACTTAAAACTGAGATAGAAGTCCATTCCCCTTTTAGCCTATGAGGGAATGGCTTGAAAATGAATGCTGCTGGGACAACTGGATAGCAACCTGCAGGATGAAGAAGCAAGACCCACACCTTTCACATTATACAAAACTCAGCTCTAAATGGTTCAATGATCTAAATCTACACCTACACCTAGAAACCATCAAATTATTAAAGGAAAACACAGGAAATACTCTTTAAGAAGTAGGAACGGGGAAAGGCTTAGAAAAGACTCCAAAAGCATAGGCAAAGACCAAATAAACAAATGGGGCTACATCAAACTGAAAAGCTTCTGCACAGCAAAGGAAACTATTCACAAAGGGAGAAAATTTTTACATACTACACAAGTGATAAGGGACTAATGTCCAGGATTTACAAAGAGCTTTAAAAACTCAGGGACAGTAGAAACAAAATAAAACAAAACAAAAAACAACCCTGTGAAAAAATGGGCAAAGGAAATGAACAGACATTTTTCGAAAGAACAGATTCAAATGGTAACAGACATATGAAAAGGTGCTCAGGCTCCCTAGCCATCAGGGACATACAAATTGAAACCACGTTTAGGTACCACCTAACTCCAGTGAGATTGGTCTATATTCAGAACTCTACCAGCAACACCTGCTGGCATGGGTGTAGGGAGAAAAGTACCCTCCTTTGCTGCTGGTAGGAGTGTAGGCTAGTACACCCACTATGGAAATTGGTATGGAGAGTGCTTAGAGAATTGCAAATAAACCTGCCAAATGACCTAGCCATCCTGCTCCTAGGAATATACCCAAAGGAAACAAAAACTGCATATGAGAAGGGCATCTGTAATATTATATTTATAGTAGCACAATCTATAATAGCAAAGACATGAAGACAAACCAGATACCTATCCAAAGAGGAGTGGTTAAAAAAACTTTGGTATATCTACTCCATGGAATATTTCTCAGCCATTGAAAGGAATGAAATTATTCCATTTGCAGCTAGATGATCCCAACTAGAGACCATTATGCTCAGTGAAATAAGTCAATTTCAAACAAATACAATATATTCTGTCTAATACAAGTGAACCGTCATTTGAATTGGAATGTGCAGTGAGGAGTAATGGAAACTACCATATCCAGATATGGGGACACAATGCAACATGAAACTGTTAGACATATCTAGACATATCTAGACAATGGGATGATGGACTGTCTGGCATTGTCTTGAGGCACACTTAAATAACAGCCTGATGGAATTAGAACTCCTTATAAAGGACTATGCTATTGGACGATAATCAGGGGTGAGAATTAGGCGTGGGAGAATCTGAGACTCTACAGAATTGTACCACAAAATTCAAAATTCAAAATAAGAATTAAAATAAAAATGAACCATTTAACTGACTTGGTATTCTGTATCTTGGGTATTTGGATGGGGCTCAGCTGGTCAGTTATGGTTGTGGTTGGATTCCATCGTGTGTCTGCATTCATGTGCATGTTCCGTCATGGTTCTGGGGATAAGCTACCTGTCTGTTGGGGTCCTGGAGGTAGCTCATCTGTGTATGTGTTATCCCCCAAAAGACAAGCTTAGGCGTACTGTCATCATGGCTAGGCTGGGTTCTAAAACAGCAGAGAGAAATATGCACTATTTCTGGAAGCTTAAGACATCACTATTTCTACCATTTTCTATTGGACACAACAAACCCAAGGTCAACTCAGATGCAGAAACTGGCATAATGCCCTGATCCTTCATGGGAGAAACTGCTGGCCACACCCATTGTCCAAGCAAGTGTGATACCTGATCGTCTCAGAGCACATCTTGCATCAGCTTATAGCTCATAGTCGTGCCTTACCCATCCCCAGTATACAAGTATTGTGTGGTTGTCTGACACATGGGCCAGCCACTCTGCTGGGGACTTAGTGATGCAACTGTAGTCCTAGCCTTTGAGGCTGAGGAAGCCATGTAGCCTTACCAGGCTGATATGAAGCTGAAGTGACTCTTGGAGCCCCAGATTTGACTCTGTATGGCTTCTGTGGGGTTTGCTCGATGCACCCCTGTTGGGGCAGGGGTTGCTGCTGGAGGTTTGCATGAAATGTGTCACCCACCAGTGGGATGGATTATTTCTGAACATGCTTCTGATAGAAAGCACGTTCGTGTGGAGCACAGCCATATGCCACAGCTCGGATGTTAAAATTTAGCCACGACTGAATCATCTAGAGATGAAATAAAGGTTGTGAGAAACCTTATAAAGCAGAAATAAGTGACTTTCTGGGATTTTTGCAACATTCTTTTCTTGTGATAAAAAATACGCGTATCTGTTACAAAAATTAGAAATGAGGAAAGTAGAAATGACTGTCATTCAGGATGATGTTAACGCATATGTTCATTGACACATTTGTAACATTTTCAATGTGTTATAAATTCTGTTTAACTTTGTCATTTTGTATTTACAGATACGCATATTTTAAGTGTTTGTTAATTTATATTACTCATAGATTTATTGTACTATTAAAACTAATTGTGCAGTCTATTCACCATTGTCAAACAAGAATTAAAAAAAAACTGATGTTAATCTCATCACATGCAATTAATTAGCCATTCCCTTATTTTTGGGAAGTGATGTTATTTCTGATAGCCAGCTAGTGTAAATCATATTTTTGTGAGCTTCTGGAACATAAATCATTTTGAGCCTATAGTCTTGGAAGTAGAGATTCTAGTCAAAGAGTTGTCATTATTATTTTTTTTTTAAGATTTCTGGTAGATAGATTTTTTTTTCCCAGAAAGAGTATAGCAGTTATAGTTCCAGAATGCATATTTTTAAAAAAGGTTTATTTTATTTTTATTAGAAAGTCAGATATACAGAGAAGAGGCGAGACAGAGGAAGATCTTTTGTCCGATAATTCACTCCTGAAGCAGCCCGCATTGGCCAGAGCTGTGCTAATCTGAAGCCAGGAGCCAGGAGGCTCCTCTGGGTCTACCACTTGATTGCTGGATTCCAAGCTTTGGGCTGTCCTCAGCTGCTTTCCCAGGACACAAGCAGGGAGCTGAATGGGAGGTGGGGCCACCAGGATTAGAACCGGCACACATAGGGGATCCTGGTGTGTGCAAGGTGAGGACTTTAACTGCTAGGCTACCGCGCTGGGCCCCAGCCTGCGTATGTTCTGTTGGCTCACAAATATCTGTGTATCTGCTGTGGAAAATTTCCTGACAAGTATTTATTCATTTTTATTCTATTATTCATTCTTTAGTTTAATAAACTTTTATAGACTGATAAAGTGTTAGTGTTTGCACTGTGGCATAGTAGGTAAAGCTGAGCATACCAGATGAGCACCTGTTTGAGTGCCAGCTGTTCTGCTTCTGATCCTGCTCCCTGTTAATGTGCCTGGGAAAGAAGCAGGTGGCTGCCTGGAACTTGGGTTCTTGTACCTCCATATGAGATTTGGAGGGAACTCCTGCTCCTGGCTTCAGATCAGTCCAGGCCTGGCTATTGCAGCCACTCAAGAAGTGAACCAGCAGATCAAATATCTGTGTGTGTGTGTGTGTGTGTGTGTGTGTGTGTGTGTAACTACCTTTAAAATGAAAAAAAATGGTAAAATACCTAGGGACAAACAAAAATGCTTATAACAGGTGATTAGTTGACTTTATGTATTTATCAACACTCAGAACTGTACACCAAAAGAAGTGAATTTTACTTTATGGAAATTTTTTAAAGTTTTATTTATTTTTATTATAAAGTCAGATATACAGAGAGGAGGAGAGATGGAGAGGAAGATCTTTTGTCTGATGATTCATTCCGCAAGTGGCCTCAACGGCCGGTGCTGCGCCGATCCGAAGCCAGGAACCAGGAACTTCTCTAGGTCTCCCATGCGGGTGCAGGGTTCCAAAGCATCAGGCCATCCTCAATTGCGTTCCCAAGCCACAAGCAGGGAGCTGGGTGGGAAGTGGAGCAGCCGGGTTTAGAACCGGCGCCCATATAGGATCCTGGCGTGTTCAAGGTGAGGGCTTTAGCTGCTAGGCCACGCTGCCAGGCCCTACTTTACGGAAATTTTAAGAAAAAATCTTTAAATGACCTAGGCAGGTTGCTCTCTCCAAGGAATTTATAATGAGCAGAGAAAGGACATGCAGAGCATACTTAGAATATCAGGCACCATATTAAAATACCATATAGGAAGGGAAAGCATTTACTGGTACATCTAGTGTACCAGAAACTAGAACCAAGAATGTTATACACATTCATTTGTTCAGTTCCTAGGAGTTCAAAGATGGATGAGTAGCCAACAGCCTGCTCCTAAGCAGTCCTGGCGTCATGGCATCAGACCTACAGATAGTTCCCACCATTATGATAATTGCTGTAAATTGCACAAGACAGCAGTCTGCTCGGGGCACCTGAGCCCAGCTGCCGAGAACAGAGGACATTTGCCGGAGTGTGGAGGAGAAGAAGGCTTTGCTTTACTTCCTGCTAACAATTGCCTGGCACAGGGGGCCTCACAGTTATTTTCTATGGGGGAAAGTGAGGGCTGTGCAGGTTAAAAAACAACCCCCAAATGGCAGCGCTGTGATTCCATGTGGATCTGTGTTCCCTGTCCTTCCTGATTGCTGGGGGTGCAGGGGAGAGGTGGGGTTTGGGATGAGGATGGCATGGTGGGGAGGAATTGGAGCTGGGGAAATGGAAATGCAGCATCATGGGAAAATGCCCAGAGCAGCGAGGCAGGAAGGAGGCAGAGGTTCATTTAGGGGAGCTGATGGTGGAGCTGGATCTCAGAGAGATTGAATTCTAAAGCAAGGACTCTGCGCCCCAGGTGACGGACAGAAAAGCCACTGATAGCCAAGAAGCATCTCCTGAGATTTATCCAGTAGTAGATCTGAAAGAATTAGGTGATGGCCTTGATGGAGATTTCCTGGGAGACCTGTCCTGGTTGCAGTGGTTTGCATATCTACAATGTCAGTGTAAGGAGCCAGCATCTCTGAGCCCAATGATCTCTTCTTAATTAATCAAGCCATTCCTCATTATTACAGGATTTTATTTACTGTAGAAATCTTTTCAAGAATTTATGAAGTAGTTCAGAAACTCTGACCCAGATTTTGTTGTATATTTCACTTAAGACAGATGAACAAAGTCTCTTCTATTCAAATATTGTTTCCTTTTTCATTTTCTGTTTCTGCTCCTGGATTGCAGTATCTAAAATCAAAGCCATAGTTTCCTTAAATAGTAACAGCATACAAGGTTGAAATATTCCAAGAGGTCATGCTGTGATAGTTAGAGCATGGAGGGGAAACTTTGACCCAAAAGTCCCAGCTCCTGACAAAAATCCCTTGAGGAGAAGCCTGGATTCTGCTGATTATAGTGCCGGTGAAGTACCATTCTGTGCGCAGGGGCCAGAGTTGGGGGCAGAGCAGGGCGACGACGCGGTGTTCTTGGGGGCTCGGCTTGGAAAGCCCAAGAGTCAGGGGAGCCCAGAAGCAGATCTGAAAGGATAGCTGGGACAGGTTATCACCGTGTGCTTGTTGAAGGATGCTGTGGAAAGACCTGCAGCCTGCTGATTTCAAGAATGTGTTTAGCACCAGCAGGTAGAACTTGTTTCTTTCTTTCTTAAAGTGCCATGGATTTCCCAGCTTTAATTTAAAAAGCGTCTGGTCTTCGCTGCAGAATCCCCTGTGGATACTCATCCTTTGCCACGGCCTGCAAGGAAGACCCTGCTCCCCTGCTTCACCATCTTCCCTATGTCTTCTCATTGTTAGCTACCACTCCCCAAGTTCCCTGCCTTTCTTTTTCCTTTTTCCGTTTCTGTTTCCAATGAGAAAGAAGGAGACCAAGCTTACTCGCTTCTGCATCTTTGCTGTACAAGTGCTCAAAACAGCCTATGGATGGGGCCAAAGTCAAGTGCCCAGGAGAACTCAGTCAGGATTTTTCACAGCAGTGGCTGGGAACCAATCAGTTCAATCGTCACCGTGTGCTTCCCAAGGTCTGAATACTCGGGACACTGAAGTCAGGCTGCAGGAGGGACACTTAACCCACCTACTCTGGTGTCATGATCAACTTTATTACCAGTAGACCAGGTGCCTGTCTCTCTTGGTTTCTTTTTTTCTTAAAGATTTATTTATTTTTATCACAAAGTCAGATATACAGAGAGGAAGATCTTCCGTCCAATGATTCATTCCCCATGTGACTGCAACGGCTGGTGCTGCGCTGATCTGAAGGCAGGAGCCAGGCACTTCCTCCAGGTCTCCCACGCTGGTACAGGGTCCTAATACTTTGGGCTGTCCTCAACTGCTTTCCCAGGCCACAAGCAGGGAGCTAGATGGGAAGCAGGGGCCGTTGGGATTAGAACCGGTTCCCATATGGTATCCCAGCATGTGCAAGGTGAGGAGTTCAGCTGCTAGACCACGGTGCCAGGCCCCTCTCTTGGTTTCTTATGTGCACCAAGGGCATTGGGCCTTTGCCATTCCTATTTCCTGTGAATGTTCTTTACAGCTGTCACCTTTCTGTCACTGTTTGTAAAGGATGTTCCTGACTTTCCTAAGTAAAATACATTCCTGCATTATTTTTTTCTAGTTCAGAAAGCTGTGTTGCAATTAGGAATTTTATCTAATGATCCCCTGATGTAGGGATGTTTTCATTTTGGATTTTTTTCCTTGTTATGATGATGGGGAAGTAATCCCCATTTAGTAGAAGCCATACTCTGAAGTCAGATCTTTCATAGGCTAACCACGTGCAGTACGTCTCCCTTCTATTGCTGGGTAGCAGCAGGCTGCTGCAGCTCCCATCAGCGCTGGGATCATCGGGGGAAACAACCTGTACAGCATGCCATGTTGCTCATCTGGATGGTTTGGTCTATTTGGTACATTTTGACTCACTGTATTTTCAGCTTACAATGGGGTTGTCAGGATGTCACCCAATTATGAGTCTAGGAACATTTGAATGCATTTCTTTGTCTAGTTCCAAAGTCTCATCCCTATACTAGATTGCATATTCCAGGAGGACAGCGATAGCCCATGAATTTATGCACTAAGATAGACTTACAGAAGGTGACTCAGTGACAGAGCATAGAGGAGTTTCAGGAATATGTGTGGAATGAGTGAACTGAGTCCTTCATTTCTGGGGCCTTAGCTGGTCCCCATCAGGACAGGGCGTGTGTGCCTAATCCATCCCTCATCTCGGTGGCCCATTCAGGACCCCATGGCCGCTTTGTCTGAGTTGGGTGAAACTGATGGCCCCAAAGAGAAAGATTTAATTTAAAGTGTCTTGGGATTAGAAAGAATCACCTGGAGAAAAAAAAAATAACAGATTTTTGTCATAAAGCAAAAATAATGATCAGGATAACAATGTTGTTGTGAACTTTTGTGGAACAAGCAAGGTAAATTTCTTCCACCACTGTCTTGATCATTTTGGAATGATCATTTGGAAGCCATTTCTTCAAGCAGGAGAATAAATCCTCCCTTGATAAAATATACTTGGAGGAATCTCCTTTTCTCTTTTCTTTTTTTTTCTTGTTTCTCTGAACAATTTATAGAAACTCATGATTTTTTTTTCACCCTCTTCCACTGCTGCTTTGAAACTTACCAAGAAGAGGGCTCCATGTTCTCTCTTCGTTCAGACATGCAGAATGCACTGGAGTGTCTCTCCCGTCTCTATGGAGGGGCACCGTTTCTTGTCCCCAGATCTGAGGGGAATGAATCAGCTCTCTTTATGTTGGAGCTCAGAGACCCACCTTCTGTCCTCCAGCTTCCTCTTGGCCTTCCTGTCTTCCTGCCCCCCATCTCTACTCCAAGGCTACACAGCACCCCAAATAACTGAGCTAGACTCCCAGCATTGATCCAGCCTCAGCCGCCCTGAACTCAAGTCCTAGGTTTCCACTTTGCTTGCCTTCTCTAACCAGCATGTCTGTGCCTTTGTCTCTTTGTCAATGTCTTCCTTGCCTGGAGTTCTGCCTCTTTCTGGTCCCATTACCAGCCTCTCTGCTCCTATGACCCTAGCTAACCTCTAGCATTCAGCTCAGGTGTCACTTCTACCTCCTAGAAGCTTCCCTTGGTTTCTGTCCTGCTCACGGACAGCGCCTGCTGTTTACCTCTCCGGAAGAGACTCTTCTTCTAGTGCTATGATGTGTTTCTGCAACTTGCTGAATGTGAAGTGACCTGGAGGTGGCACAGGACTGGGTCCCATATTTATATCATTAGGACGTACTAGACACTTTTTATTAGTTTATCCCTAATGGATAGGGAGAGTATTTCAATTGCTTAAGACCTATGCAAAAATAAAGCACAGCAAGTCAGTTATTTGTAGTCTGCGTTCCATTTATTACACCTCACAAATATAAAAGTACTTGGGAAATTGACTTTAAAAGATAGGTTCGTTTTTCTACAATAAACTGGATATCCATGCATAAAAGCATTCTTCAAAAAGCTCCTGGACAATGTGTCTTATGAAAAAACTGTGAATTTCAAGATTTTTTTTGTACTAAAATAGACTTATCTTTGAATGCCATTTTCACAGGAATGTTTCCAAGTGCCATTGTATAGCGGACAGTTAGCATTCTTCTTTTGCTCCTCGCCTTCACTCCCACATCCTATTTGAGGCCCAGTGTGTGACTGAAAACTTGAGATGCTCTCTGTAGATAGGATTAGAATGAGAGCAAAGATGCAGTCCCTGCTCTCAGGAAAGCTGGACCAGAGGGAGTAGGGCACCATGTACTTCCAGAAGGGCGCTGGTGCCCATTTGTGGTTGATCCCCCAGCTCAACCCCTGTGTCATATTTGTTAACCACAGCTGGGAGAAAGAGTTTCAAAGTCAGCCACTGGGAGTCTGAGGACAGAATTCATGTGCACATTTACATATAAATAAAAATCTGAAATTGAGACAATACAGATTTGCCATACCCCTAATTGTTTAAAACTATTCTATCAGTCACTTCTATATTTGATTCCCATAAGGATAATTGAAATACACTCACTTTTGTAGGTAGGCCTTACAGGCTAATTCAATGCATCAAACAAAAGCAGTTTTTCCTTAGGTATTTAACTTTTTAAGCTGTAATCTCATGAATACCAGATGCTAATTTTTAAGTATGTATGCATGGGCAATCTTTAGAAAGTTCCCAGAAAATGGATATGATGAGAAAACTATGCATAGTTTTCAAAAATTATTTGTACCAACAATAACTTGACTTTCAATCCCATGAGTGTTTTGAGGTATATTTTTATAAGCATATATGAAATATATATTTAGGTATGGCTAGAATGAGTATAGTTCCCCCATAATTTGTAACCTAAGCATGTTTAATATTCTCCCTATATTAATATAGACCCTGTAGTTTCAGTTTTCAATTTGTAGTAACAATGTGGAATCCATCATAGAATGTGCCATTAATTGCTGGAATATGTCCGCGCTATTCGGTTTTTTGGATGTTTAATTGCTGCTTTTTTCCTGTGAGGGATAGCACTGTTCTAAACATTTCCATACAAATAGCTTGCTTGCTTTTTTTTGTGCTTCTGAGTGATTTCCATGGAGTGTAAGAATATGGTACCCAGCATGAAGGTAGCAGGTGAATAGGCACAATAGCCTCGTCGTCCTGCCAGATGCCAGGCTTGCGGCAGCATATGGTCGCCCCAGGATGGGGAGATTCCTAGTTTCTTTATAATAGCCATACATTTCATAAATTTGGAATTATTTTTCACTAATTCCAGTGGCATTTTGGCATTTCAGAAATGAGTTAATTTGCTTTTCTGTAATCTGCTGCAGGCAGAAATCCAGTGCCTTTTCCAGCACCAGCTTGCTGTGTACTTGTCTTTGTGTCTAAGCTACCTGTTGGTTTCTTGGAGGTGTCACTGTCTTGCTCTGGTGCCTGCAGATATGGCTTAGAGTCTGAGCTGCCAAAGGTTATTCTTTACAGGGCAAGAAAAGAGAGAACCGTGTCTTAACATTTTACTTGTTGCCTTTCTTCTGTTTTCCCTTGACTATGTAGCATGGTTTTATGTTATAAAATGACACCTGTCAGAGGTATATTCCTGTGCCAGAAGTTTGTGAATTTAATGCATTATGGGACCGACTTCTGTTTCTGCTCACCCTCCAGACCCGTCAGAGACGTAAATGCGACTTGCAGTGCAGAGACATTGAAGGCTTTGAGGTTTTGTTCTGCTGTGTGGTCTGGGGAGATTCCTTAGCCTCTCTGAGCCCATTTCCTCAGTTAGATAATGAGGATGAAAGAACCTAGGTTCTCCTCCCCTGTAAGTGGAATATAAGCCTCTGGAGGTAACTGTAATACATGTAATGTTGGTGACCTCTCTCTTTGTGCCAGATATTGTGGTTGTGGTTTGTGGTAGTTTCTTTTTTGTGTACTTGGCAGCCTGAGGACAGCAGTGCACCTGCTTATGGAGGTGGAAGGGAGACACAGAAGGCTAAATAACATACCCAAGGGCACAGAATAGTGGTGCTCGAATGTGAGCCCTGGCCTTGTTGATCTGGATGGTTTTCTATTTTTTTTAATGACTACTGTAAATTTAGTCTCTACGGCATTTCTCCCTTAATTAATATTTACACCAGAAGCTCATTAATCACTTGTTGCCTTGCATTTGCATTCCTCGGCCACATTGAGCAGAAACTAGGTGCTGCTGCTATAGCACCATAACACAGCCAGATCCTTCCTGCCCTTTGCATCCCGTTCTCAGCATGTGGATTCCTGTCCTGTGCAGACATTGCTTTCTGGAGTTAGAGTTAGGAGCTGTGTCCTGCTTGAACAGCAAGTGTGTCATCCATGACAGCTGTGGCTCATGTGACTGTGTCATGCCAAATGGGGTGTCACTGTGACCCATCTAACCCAAGAGGAGGCCTTGTTCGTGCTGCAGCTCTCACCATGACATGCTGGCTTAATTAGAGGAGAGAATTCAGGGAATCTTGAGTGCATAAAGGCAGCCTGGCCCTGCTGAGGCACAGGTCTCCAATGCAGAGACCTCTCAGTGAGGGGTTTGTCCTGCTCCTGCTGAGTCAGCTGGGTACTTATCTCTGGGAGCCTTCAGAAGTGATGTGGCTTCCATCCCCTTGGTCCTGCTTGTGTGTTTCCCATGAGCCTTCTTCCTGGATGGGTATCCCAGGCAATATCTTCCAGAAGGACTCTGCACAGTCTTAGATTGTCTAGAGTCACTGGATTTCTGGAAATAAGTGCAATTTTCCAAGAGGCAGGCATACTCTCTGGTATCGCTAGAGACTACAAGAGAATTGTGAGCTAAGGATGAGCACCCTCATACCTGCCTGCACCCCCAGTGGAGTTACTGAGCAAGGTCACCTCTAGGCACTGGTCCACACTCCAGGGAATGCAGCTGTGGTGTGTGGAGAGTCCCTGCCTTCAGCCCAGGCATCCACAATTTTATAAAATCAGGCATACACTATTTTATATCCTGCAGACTCTGGATCCCTGCATAGGGGACCCAGATCCCCATCTGGGGGAACAGGACACTTTCATTCCTGCCAGTGACTGAAAGACATTTGTTGTGCCCCAAACCCTCCGCACCTGGGGTACTTGTACCTCCCTGGGAGCAGTGGTTGCTCTGCTGCCAGAAAAGGACCTGTGCAGCTTCTTGCTGTGTCTGGCCAGGGAGGAACATCTGCTGTTTGGCAGAACAGGGTCCTGGATCCCCAGGAAAAAGAGTGGAAACACATGAGTTGTCCCAAGGATAGTATTCTCTCTCTATTTTTTTCTCCATAACTTCCTCTCCCTGCCCACATCCTGCGATCTTCCTGCTGAATACATAGGGCAGGGAGGCCAAACCTCTTGCCCATAGTCAGTCACACAAAAGGAAGTATGAAACTATGTCCTGAATCCAATGTCTGTGGTCTCCGTGCCAAGCCATGCTGTCTCCTAAATATCTCCTGCACCTTCTAGCAGTAAACCTTGAACTTTTAAATACACATCACCCTTGTTTCCCCACTTCTCCAGTTTTGAGATTTCCCATTTCACTGATTTAACCCTTCTGCTGCAATCCCTTGAGCCGCCAACCTGAGCATGCAGGTCACTCTATCCATACAGGTAAGTTCTTCTGCACTCTTGGTTTCATACAGTGCATGCTGTATCATCTGCCCCCAGATAGCCATTCCATGGGCTCTTCTCCCCACATCTCTTTGCCACCCTTGCCTTGCTGAGCTGGGGCACTGGTTTGTAAACCCTCTTGGCACGAGTTTATGTCTGCAACAGTGGGTGCCTGGCCTTCTTGGAGGTGACCATTGTCCCTTCCCTGGAATTGGGGAGTGGCACCAAGAGACCAAAGTTCTTTGCATGGGACGCTGGAGAGGTGTGGGGATCCTGACAAGTGACATGTGGCCTGGAAGGGGTGAAGGGGAGTGGGGCCTTTCTTCAAAGGTGGGACGCGAAAAGGAGATTGCAGCCCCCCAGCCTCTGCTCCAGTTGCCTTCTGAGACACAGTTACAGCCATATCCTTGGCTGCCAGGGATCCTGCTCCCCGTCCCCCTGTTTCTCTGTCCTGTGTCCTCATCTTGGTGCCAGAAGGACCTTGATTGTTTTCAGTAAGAATCAGACCTTTAATTCACTTGGTCCTGTCAGTTTAACGTGGGGTGTTCTGGTTATTGTGAACCCACCCGGATTGTAATGGTGTGTCCTCATGTAGAGTTTCACTGAGGTGGGCACTGGAACCACCCTTGTGGGAACAATTGCATTTGTCAGTAGGCTGATCAGTGTGATTCCCATGTGGTCTTGGCACTGCTTGGCTTTCTTCTGGGTGTCCTTTACCTGGAAGCTTCTGGCAATTTCATTGGGACGCAGTAGAACGTAAGCTCAGCATCTGTTGGGAATGTCCATCCAAGTTGCAGACTATGGAGTAAAAATCTTATACAGTGCAATACAGTTCCTGATGGGAACGTGGCTGGGGAGGAAGCCCATGTGGATTACGAGAGTCTCAGAGTATCACTTAAAACTTCCTAGAGGATGTTCTGTGTATTTAAGAAATGTCTAGTGCAGACTCTCAGTGACCATGCCCAGTGCTGTTCCTGTTTGTGAAGGGTAGAGACCAGACTTTGCATTGTTTAGAAATGTCTCAGATGAGTCTGGTTCAAGTTGTCCATGAGCTTAACTGGCAGAGTATTACTTGGTTCATATTAAATGTATCTCTATCAGTCTGCCTGCTTATCTATCAAGCAGTTCATTTCTATATGTGACATATCTATGCCACCCCACCCTCACACTTGTTCCCCTGTTCACTAAGCTTCTCATCTCTTCCTCTCATGCCCATAACACCTAACAAGTTCTTACCACATTTTATGTGCCAGGTAAATGCTTTCTGGTTAAAGAATCCTTCTGCTGTGATGCTGGGGGTCTTTGGCTTGCAGCAGAGCCATAGCCCATAAGGTCCACTGACGTCCTTAGTGAGCTGGGTAATGGGAAGCAGGCGTGTCCCGTTTCTGCCCCAAGATCTACCTGTCATTCACATGGAACCTCTTTTGAGTCAAACTTCCAATTTTAGAATGAAAACAGCTTTGTAATGGGTGGAGGGGTTAGAGGAAGTGAAATATGTATGACTCAGTACCTGGGGAGGACTCAGAAGAGTGGAGAGGCAGGCAGGCAATCTAGAAGGAGATGGCATGGCCTTCACTCAAGAGCTAAGGTTGTTCTTGCAGGCATAGCATTAGTCTTGCAGTTTTTTGTGCTCTCCCTGTCCCCTGAATCTAGGATAAAAAATTGCCTGGAGCTTGTTGAGCCTGTGATCCTATAGTGAGTTTTTTTTTCTTGTTTTCTTGCTTTGGTTTATGTTAAATTTAACCTTGAAAAATTTCCAACAGTGCTTCTCATATACGCTAAACTGCCATGGTAACTTAAGTGGTGCTGAAATTACTGAGGGAGTTGAAACCTTCTAATCAGGAAGGAGGTGGAATCTGAGACACCAGGAAGAAGCAGTCTGATGTTCTTGAGTGAGAATATGGGAGGCACTGCTCTGCACGTATTGTGGGACTTTTCTTGCTTGCTCTTTCTAGCAGTGTTTCCTCCCTAGAAGGATGGGGAAATACATTTCATTGTGTTACTGCGAGCAATAACTGAGATGATGGATTTCAATGTTGATATCAATGGCTAGTCATCGAGGAATAACTGCGGTGATGGATATCAAAGTTGACTGCTAGTCATCTTGCCATTATTGTTATTAACTGGAATGTCTAAATTAGCTGCTGTTCATCACATTAGTATTTACTTATTGACAGATGCTTATAAACAGCTATTATTCATCAGGTAACATATTTGTTTGTTCATTAGTTTATTAATAACCAAGAACATGAAGCTCAGAATTTTTCTCTCAGATATTCCACAGTGTAGTAAGAAGACAAAATATAATGCACTGAACATTAGTTGTTGGGGAAGAGCATTGGATTGGCACATTGGATTAAACTACTGCTTGTGGTGTCAAATTCCTGTGTCAGCGTTCTGGTCCAAGTCTGGATGCTCTGCTTCTCCAGCTGTCTGCTATTGCACCTGGGAAAGAAACAGAAGATGGGCAGCCATATAGGAGACCTGGATGGAGTTCAGGTCTATGTCCTATGAGTTGGCTCCTGGCTTTGGCCTGTATTTGGTTATTTATGGTCATCTGGGAAGTGAATCAGCAAATGGAAGATCCTATTCCCTTTGCCTTGGTGGTTGTGGTGGTGTGTTGGTGTATGTGTTCCCTTAAAGTACACTAATGAATAAACAGATAAATAGGTAAATCTTTTAAAAGAGAAGTTGTTGTAATGTTAGGATGGACTTGGGTTATATAAAAGGAGCAATGGAATTTGTATGGAGAAATCATGCTAGGCCTTGTGGATGAAGTTGTTTTAATATGAAGTGTAAGAGATAACTTTCAGGTTGGAAAGAAATGAGCTGAGATAAAAATGAGACTGTATTGGCTGACTTGATAGAAAAAATAAAATGAGGTTAATGGTTTTAGGTCAGACTTGATCCAGCACCTCAATGCATTTGATCAGGGACTAAGATTGCCTTAGTATTCCTTCTCTGGCTTGTGTTCTGTTGAATGCATCCACAGGTTCTACATTGAGAGCCTTCAGTAACTTTAGGATCTCTCTGTATGAAGTTGGACAAGGCAGTTAGAAGAACCATTCCAGTGACCCTGACAATGAAGTATATAGTTTGTTAAGGTGACATTGTAAGGTAAGCAAGGAGACCAGGAGCTGTTGAGAGACCTGGGGAGCCACATTTGGGATATGGACTGGAGTCATGAGACAGGCCAGTGCTTTGGTGCTGGGCAGTTGAACACCACAGAAAACTGAGACCTGGAAGAAGACAAAATATCTGTGTTCTTAGAAACAGAGGACAATTTATGTTCCTTTCTGAGACTTCTAGAATAGTTTCCAATTGTTGAGGACTGCTAAATTGACTAAAGATTGAGTCTGTTGCTGCTTCATCTCTGTGTAACACCAAGACATTCAGCGATTTTGTAAGAAAATGGCTGTTTTCTTGTGTCATTTCAACACATTCTATCTCAACTTTGGAGTTCCTGGATCACATCCATGTTGAGCATGCTTGTGATTTGACAGTCATTTCCCTTGTCTTTTGTCTTTGTTTTAGGTTTTCTTCAGACTAGGAGGAGCCTCTGTATTAAGAGGCTGGAAAGGTCACCTGTGTCTTATGGGTTGGTGCAGTAAGTGGCCTTGTTAGCACAGAAATCACATCAAATCTAAGAGCTGCTTATGTGCCTTTTTGCCTACCTGAGAGCCTTTAGAATGAAGAAAACTTGTCTAACCTGTTCCCATTCTTGGGACAGAGCCAGGTACATAGTAGCTGCTCAGTTCCAAGTGGTTTGAATGACTTTCAAGGTTGTTCATTTAGGCCACATGAAAGCAGTGCTGAGTACACCTGAACATCTTCATGCCTTTCAGTCTAGCCTAAGGTCCAAACTTGGCTTCTGGTCTTTATTTTTTATTCTTACTCTTTACTTCATCATCTTATCATCTCCTCTGTCCTTCTTATTCCTCCCGAATGGGGCAGTGATCTGTCTTCCAATTCTGTTTCCCTGTTTGACAGGTCAGGTCTCAGAATGGAGGCTGTGCTCCCCAGGCTCTTCTTGTCTCCTTTGTATCAGGGAGAGTTATTTTTTTTTTTTTTTTGGGCTGAGTCAACACACAGGAAGGACTGCTCTGTCCCTTTCCCATTTTCCTTGGCAGGTTTTCCTGTCCCAGACTCTTTGGCTGTAGCTACTATTTCTACAGAGATTTTTTGCAAAAGATAAATTTCTTAAGACTATGGCCATGGATTTTTAGGGAAAGGAAGGGCGAGGAGATATGATCAATTGTGCACTGGTGAATCAATACAAATAAATTACATGTTCTTTGTTACAATGTCCTAAGCTATGCCAGAGAAGGCTCTTAAATCACCCACCATCAGCCACAGGAGGTTGTACTGCTTTCCAAGGAGTTATATGGACGCAAAGCCAAGGCTTACGTTGTTTCAGCAGTCCACGTAACTTGCCCGTGGGGATATTGGCTAGACTGCTAGAGGAATGCTGACCTCTGTGAAAAACCAGAGGGGAGTAATTCTTCTCATGCTCTGGCATGACCCTGATTATACTCTGAATTTTTCTACCCTTTACATGTGGGATTTATGAGCACTTTCCTTCTTCGATGGATGGTCCTTCTACTGTGATAAATGGTGCATACCACCAGGAGTGTTTTGACCAAGTACCTGTCCAGGAGTTGAACAGATTAAAATTTCTTTCCCCTCCCCACTTCTCATCACAGAAGTGGCTCTCCCTTCAACCTTTATGTCTTGTAATACGGCTTCCATGGTCCACTTCTCTACTGGATTAAATCCCAGACCAAAACCAATCAGAAAGGACTTGAAATCTGGTCAAGGTGAGAGCCAGGCTAGAAGTCTGTGAAAGGAGCCGAACAGGTGTCTACATGTGTGGGTACGCCTCAGAGGACTAGGCAATTGGACAGTCACAAACATCCTCACCAGTTAAGTGGTCAGGAGTAAGATGGGCTGGTGGGTGCGGATGGCATTGTGGCACAGCAAATTAAGCCATTGCCTGTGACTCCAGCATTCCATAAGAGTGCTGGCTTGAATCCCAACTGATCCATTTCTGCTAATGTGCTTGGGAAAACAGCGGAAGATGGCCCAGGTACTTGGATCCTTACTGACCATGTAGCAGACCAGTTGGAGAGCCATGCTCCCGTGTATTCAGCCTGGCCCAGCCCTAGCCAGTGCAGCCAGTTCCTGATTTGATCAGCAAATGAAAGCTCTTTCTGTCTCTGTATAACTCTACCTTTCAAATAAATAAAACAAATGTTTAAAAAGAGCAAGATGGGGCAGAGGGAGAACATGTACCTTGTTCAAGAAGGCAAAGATGTGAAGATCAAGGGAGATAGGTTAAAAGTCCATCGAGTCATCTGGAGTATGAAATTAGGACTGTTAAAACATTTTAACATCTGGATGGCCCTTTCCTCAGAGATGTGCTGACATGGTTTCCAAGCCTAGCTTTTTGATTACAATGAATCACTATTCCCTGAAAACTTAAGCATGTCTGTCTCTTGCTCTTTTGCCCCACTTGCAATGTTTAGCAACTACTGTTGTGGAATTTGTTGGTTTATTTCTTTTTCCACTGCTACTGCACAACCTCAGATCTCTTGCTTCCTGTGATTGAATTACTGCAGATCCTTCTCAGTTGGCTCATTGCTTTTCATCTTCAGTGACCCATCCTCCACTGTCCTGGCTATCTCCAAAGTACAAATCCCCATCACTTGCTCAAACCATTAGATTTCTCCCTACTGTTTGATGAATAGAATTACCCAGAGGGGGGAGAGACAGAGAAGTAGTCCATGTATTGGTTCATTCTCCAAATAGCTGTAAAGGCTAGGGCTGGACCGTTCCCAAACCAGGATTCAGGAGGTAGAAGCTTCACTTGGATCTCCCCCATGGGTGGCTGGGGCCCAAGTACTTGTGCTATCCTCTGTGGTTCTCAGTTCATTAACAGTAAGTTGGATTAGAAGTGGAAATCCAGGATACAAACTGGCACCTGTATAGAATGCCAGAACTGCAGGTAGTGGCTTTATTTGCTATGTGACACACCAGCCCAGAATTGAAAGTCTTTCACCTAGTGTGGTATGCAGAGCAGTGGCTTTCTAAGATAGCCCCACCCTGATCCTTGGAAGTTGTGCTTATGGGAGGTCACATGGCAAGGGGAATTTAAGATGGAACATAGACACAGGCTTGTGACCAGCTGAGTGTAATTTGAAGCGATTATCTTGGATTGCCAGGCTAGACAGTTGTGTTCATTGTGAACACAAGGATCCTTAACTGTGGAATAAGGAGCTAATAAGGTTGATATTACAGTGATGTCATGAAGGTAAGACTTGGCCAACTAATGCTGCCTTTGAAGATGGAAGGAGAAAATGAATAATATGCAGGGGCAACCTGTAGACACTGGAATCTCTGTTGGAGCTACTTGAGGGAGTGTAGGAACAGAGTCTTGCCGACACCCTGATTGTAGTCAGTGAAGCTCATTTTGGATTTCTGGCCTTCAGACCTGTAAGAAAAGATCCATTGGTGTTATTTTTAATTTGTGGTCATCTGTTATGGCAGCAATGGACAGTTCAGCCATCGCCCTATTCCAGCCTGGATCCAGATGTCCTTTCTGTGCACCCAAAGCAGATCACCCTCCAGTCCTGGGCAATACAGGCAGTTTCTAGCCTTGTCACTTATTCTTGGCACGAAAACACTTGTCCTCTTTTAGTTACTGAAAGAAGCCAGTTCAAATCTCAACTCCTGTAAAAATCTTCATGAAGGACAAACGTCTGCTTCATCCTAATTAGAAAATGAGTCATTTCTGTTATGTGTCAACCTTGCAGGCTTCCTGGGAGATTCGCATGAGATGATGGGTGCAATGTCTGACCAAATGCAGGTCAGAGTAAAGCTAACTTTCACTTGTAGGAACTTCTATACATATGGATTTGTTCCCTGGCACTGAAAGTGCTTAGGTCAAGAACCTTGTCATCCCTGTGTCCTGTGGCACTATCTGTCATAATGTGTGGCCCATAAAAAAGACTCTAATAATTTGTAGTAATGAATAGGAAAGTGGTGGCAATAAATGCCAGATCATAGATTGGGTGATAGGTCATTTGCTACACCATTATTTTATACCACATTGACAATGTGCTACTTACTCTACCAGATGCTAGAGGTATAATAGAAATAGAACAGATGTGATGTTTTCCATGAGTCATCTGATAATTTAACCACATTCCCTGACCTTGGTCCCATCTGAAGCGCCTCAGATGAATGATTACTTCCAGTCTGTGGAATTAGTGATATCCCCAAAATCCACTGGGGTCCACAGCTAGTGTTGTTGGACCAAAGTGTCTTTCAGCTGCTGAGATCACAAAGGAGCCATGGCCATGACAGGAATGTTGGAAGGAATGGGCGTGTGTATTCCTGAAACAGACAGCCCTTGAAATGGAAGCAGACACGTCAGTAGGATCATACACCAGGCAAAATGGACTTGGATGGACCATTGATCTTGTTGTCATGGAGGCTGTCAGTGCACATCCACAACAAAGCAGTCATCCACATGGGGGAAATGCCAAGCTTTCATCTCCACCTCAATGAGAGGCCTGGGGAGCTCACCCTTTATTTTTTGAGCTCCAGTTGTCATCACAAAAGAAAAGACATATCCCCTGTTGAGGATTTGGTGTCTGCTTGCTCAGATGGCAGATCACCTGGTGTGTTCAGAGGCAGAAGGATGGGGCCTAATATATGCTGAGGGCTAATTGTGTGCTTAACAGTGCTTAGTGGCTTCTATTTTAGGCATATAATAACCCAGTGTAAGGCATGGTAACCACTCATTTTCAGCTAAGAACACTGTGGCTTGGTAGGATAAACCCTTTGCCACAAGTCTCACAAAAGTTAGCAGAACCTTGCTTCCAGTTCAAGATTGGGCTCACACTTTGGTTCATTCTCCAAGAATCAGGTGGCCTGTTTTGTTTTCTGTGTTGCTAATCTGTCTGGAAGCTTCCGTATAGTGATATTGGAACCTGTATTGGCTTCTGCCTTTGGCTATCTCCTCGAACAGGCACTGGTGGTGGTTTCTAGGTTGGAATGGTGGAAAGGTAGGATGATCTGTGTTTAGGCTCCTTGTTAGCAGTATACCTTTGGAGCTAACTGATGAGCTGTTGTCATGGTATACAAAAATGGGAAGGGAATTCTGAAATCATTCCCTCAAGAATGCTGGGCTGCATGTTACCTAAGGTATTTCTAAGAGATAGCCATCTTTCTCCTTTTCAGTGTTCCTTGGGGAATGAGAGTGAATGGATTCTTAATGACTTGTTCTATGAACTTGAATGACCTCCCCAGTAGTCAACAGCAATCTCTTCGTTTCAGTGACACTGCATTTTCTATGTCAGTGATCCATTTTAGCATCTAAATTCTACAAAATGTTTTCTTGACAATGGCTTGATTTTAAGGATGACTAATGCTTATTTATTTTAATACATGTTACTCCTTTCCTGGGACATGGAGGAATATACAAACCTGTATTTGGATGCTGCCTGGAGCCTTTTTCTAGCTACAGTGTGTGGAATTTTCCCCTCTGGAGAATGTGGCTAATCCTGTCTACTTTAGTTCCCGTACATTTTGCCCTTGCCCCTTTGTTTCTTTGTTTCCATATTTCAGTGTATTTGTGGTAACCAGTGTCATGGTAATTAACCAGCCTACCTGCTTGGTTAGTTGTCTGCAAGTCTGTTAAGTGGTGGTTTGGTTTTGGGCCACTTTTGTCTGTAAACTCATAAGCAACTGGAGAGATATGGCAAGATGAGGCTGCTTGTGGATGTGTGGCTATATGTGGCTATGAGTGATTATACATAGGGGTGTGTGTGTGTGTGTGTGTGTGTGTGTGTGTGTGTAAAACTGCCATTATGGACACAAAAGTGGATATCTCCTGTGGCTCTACCTTTGTCATGGGTAAGTGACTTATTGTTGCTCATTTCAGATCACCACTGTGAGTAAAGGGGACATAAGCCTGCAAAGACCTTCGGAAAACCTCTCAGGATCTGAAATTACTTGCCCTGGAACATACATCCTGGGCATATGTGTGCCTACCCCTGGCCATCACACATATGGTGATGTTTCTGGTTTTGCTCAGTCTCCTCTAGTCTATCAAATCATGCTTTTCTTTAGATATCTAGTGTTTGTTTTAACTTACATCCCATTGGATATGGATATATCTCTCTGTCCTTTTTATAAATCCTCAGAGAATAAGTAACTCTTTGAAACAATACACTTGTAGTTTAGAAAATTGCTTTTGCTATTTTACTTTTCTACTCCCATGTCCTTTTTCTCTTGCCGTTTTGTGAACATTCTTGAAGTTCTTTTGCAAGCAAGTTACTTTGAACTCTGACTCCTGGGAAATGACTGAAAATTTCCATTTTCTCCCCCTCATCTATGGCTCCATTTTAGCTTATTATGTTCTGTGAATTTGTCTTGAGCAATCCAGACACATGTTCTTTAAATGCCTATGGCAATGCTTATAGTTTAATAAATGTTTTGTGTCTATTAGTCAATACGAACCAGGCTAAAGAATCAGACCATTACACTATAGTAGTACCATGATGAGAACTGTGGTCTTGTCCTAAAGTAACACATAGATGACAATGCAATACAGATACACATAGAAAATTATAAGCTGGACAATAGTGTGACAGTAAGTGTGCACAACAAATTAGGGATACGAAGGATAAGGATGAATCAGTTGTGTCTTGATGTCCCTGGACGACAGGTGTGACCTCATAGTATGGTGATATTGGAGCTGGGTCTTGTATGGTGAGTAGGAAAGCATCAGGTAAAGAATGGGGAGCTGGCTTTCAAGGAAGAGAAAAGTGTGTGTGTGTGTGTGTGTGTGTGTGCGTGTGTGTATAAAAGAGTGTGTGTGAACATGTTACAGGAGAAAAATGGGTATTTCACTATGGCTAGACATTAGAGAATCACTGTGGGAAAGTGGCTATGGAAGAGATTTGAAGTATTAGCCACAGCCATGTGGAGAAGGATCTTCTACAACATTCTGAGAAATTTGATTTTATTCCTGAAGACACTGAGCAGCTACAAGAGAATATTTGGCTGTATTTAAAAGGACTTGTCCTCTACTTTAGCTAGAGAGCTCTAAGGATGGAAGAAGGATAAGGATCAGAAATTCAGTAATGAGTTATTTGGAGGCCCCAGCAGTTTCAATCCAGTTATCCATTGTCACCTGTGAGCACCATTCCACACAGCTGCTCACTCCTTTCTCCTCAAAATACTTTCTTCACGTATCTTCTGGAATGTACAGTCTCCTTGGTTTCTCCTGGACTGGTTCAGCCAGAGGTATTTCAGGCCAGGTATTTCTGAAAGAAGGAATTTAATGCAGGAATTGATTGCAAGAGTGCTGGGAAGCCTGGATGAGCCAGTAAAAGAAAGGCAAAGTTGCTGTACGATTGATGCTAACCAGAACCATTGGATTCCTGTACACAAGGAAAGAAACAGCAATGGGAGCCAAGGATCTCTCCCATCCCACTTTCTGCTGTGTGTGTTGAGGTGCGTGGGAGGATTTCAGTGCACTTCTAGATGTTGAGCTGAGAACACAACTCTTGTGTCCACCTGAAACTTGTTGGACCTAAAACAAAGAGAGGGAGCATTCTTTCTTTCGAGCCTTAATTTTCAGGCTTTTGTATTTTGCCCACATGTTGGTCTCTAATTCACATTCCAGAGCACAACACGCCAACCTCCCAAGGGTGTTGGCTCCCAGCGAGGGCTGTCAGTGAATCTTCATAAGTCCATTGTACCAGACCAGCTGCTTCTGGGCCATCAGGTTTCTGGATAGTTCAGTGAATTGCAGGATCATGCCCATCACTGCATGTCACTGGCTGTGAAATGAGTTCCTTTGTTACAAGTGATATTATATGGGAAGCCATGCAATGAATAAGAGATTCTGAAATTGAACACTTTTGAATCTAGCATAATTGTTGCAAGCAGGGAAGGCAATTGCAATGAGAAGAAACCTTTCCTCTTCAGAGTTGGGAGGGGTGTAATGAAGGCAACCTGCCGCCAGGTGTGAGACTGAGCTTGTGCTGCTTTTTGATGTTGGCAGATTGGGCTGTGTCCCAGTCCTCCTGAGAATCTTTGCTGATATGCTGCTGGGTTGTGTCCCCGTCCTCCTGAGAGAGAGTCTGTGCTGATGCAGTGCTGGGCTGCCTGCCTGTCCTCCTGAGAGTGGCTGCTGATGCAGTGGTGGTCTGATTTTTGAGGGTTTTCTCTACAGTTGATAGCATTTGGTGATTCTTCACCGAGGACGCATACCCACTTTGTTGGTAGGTCCAAGTAGACTGCTTCTCCTGTCTCTTCTCCCAGACCTGTAAAGTCCTGACTCGGTGAATCTGTTCTCATGTCTTCAGAAACCATCTAATCACTGGCAATGCTGTGACAAATGTAACCTCAGCTCTTTCTTCTGAACTGCTGACTCATAAATCCAGCTCACTATTTGACATCTCTGTTTATCTCTTAGACACTTCACTTTTCCTGTCCTAAGATAAACTTCTGATTCCATTCAAGCTTTGTCTGCAGTCTCCGTCTCATAAAACTGAGGCTGTAAGCTGCCGATTGCTTATGCACTAAGGCTGAAGGTCGTCCTCCACTCTTCTCTTATTTACATGCTGATTTTCTTGTTGTTATTTCCCCTGCTTATTCTCACTCCCCTTACTCCACTGTTGTTGCTGTGTCCATGGTACTCTTGCTCCTGACTTACTGTCACCTCTTCTCACCCTTTCTCAATGCAACAACCAGAATAACCCAATAAGCTTCAGTGTTAAACGACTTTCTCCAGTGGCTTCCCATCACACCCTCAGCAGGCATCAATGTCTTAGAGTTGACAAGGTCTGTGTCAACCCTTTCAGCATCCCTTGACTTCATTTCCACAACTTTCCGCTTTGTGCAGCTCTGTATTTGCTAGTCTTTCTATTCCTTGAATATGTTAGGAGTACTTCTGCCTACTGGTTTGTAATGTTAGAGAACCACATGACTCAGTCTCTCACATCATTCAAGAGTTTCTCCAAATGCCAGTTTCTCATACTGGCCCTTGTGCGGTCTTCAGTACCATCAACAATCTCTTCACTCTCTCTACCCAGTCTCAAGACCACTGGGGGCATCAGTAATTCCTGCTTATTTTCTTTCCATCTGATATTCACCATCGAATTTCCTTGTCATTTACCTGTGTGTTGTATTTTATCCCTTGGCTAGAATATAAGCCTCACCAGGGCAGATAAGATGTCTTATATTCTTCAGTGTTGAATTCATGAACTTGGTAAGAAGGAAGGACCATATGTTGGTTTGGGGAATGAATAAAAAAAATTGGAGGATGTGAAACTGGCACTATAATAGACAACAATACATATTGGAAAACCTGGAGTTTGTGCTGCTCTATGTGTAATGAGGAAGGGAAATCACAAGTCATGCTGAGGTTCTGACTGGAGCCACAGACACCCCTTGAGCACATTATGAGGTACAGCATGCATTGTATGCTTTTGAACTTGGCTATTCCTTATCTAATTCCTTGTCTTTATAACTCACCGTACCATTTATTGTATTATGCTGAACACCTAGAGTGTGGCCAGATATTATCATACTCTGAGCTAGTTGGATTCTGGACTGTTGAGATTCAATTTCCATTCCCTGGAAAAGTAGGGTCTTACAAGGCTGTGCTGAAACTTAAAATACACTCTTATCACAGAAAATCCCTGCAGTGTATATTAGTGACAATCATGGTGCTCTTCCCATTGTTGTCTTCATTTTGGAAAGTACTAGAATACCCCTATTCCAATTGGCAGGGAGTAGAGAGTTATAGGATTGGGGTAGAAGCAACGTGGTAGGAAGTGAAAGGATGTGGTGGGAGGGCACAGCCACTGTAGAAAAAAGCCTGTGAATTTACAGGCACTGAGATTTCAGGAATGCTTAATGAACTAAAGTAATTTTCCTTCAGAGTAAAATTTTACAGGCATTAAAGGTCCTCACTTCAGTGAATGTGCTCACGGGCGGTCGTCCTTGTGATTTATGGATTTGCAGATGATGCATTATCCTTCCAGAGGACAGGAATCCCTTGGAGCTAACTTCTGCATCTGACTGGAGCTGGGTGAACCACCTGAATATGATTAGTGGCCTCCTGTCGTGTTCCTGGGATCTAGAATGGATGGACATACTTTCAAAGATACTAAGCAACTCCAAATAAGGATTCCTAGAAATTCTTCCCTCTGGATGAAAGTTGTCTGTTACAACTCGTCTTTGCAGAGTGCCTCTTACAGAGAAGATCTGCTCCTCTGATTTGATTTGAGATCTGCTCCTCTGATTTGATTTGAATCAACAACCTGTGATATGGCAGAAGGAAGTGTCCTATTATCCCCGTTTCAGGGAACTGGGGTCATTTCTGCAAACATCAGTTAACTTACTCAGGCTCACACGGTGGCACACAATGAGGCTGGTTCTGGGGTGTAGCCCGGTAGTTCCAGGTGCTGAGTTATCCCTGTGCCACATGCAAGCTCCTTGCAGGAGATAGAGGGATGGAATCAGTGAAGTTTGACATTAAGGAATTTAAAGCTATTCTAGGATGGCATAGATGCTGAAACCCTGAAATGTGGCTACTTTCTCCCATGCCAGAAGAAGGTATGAAGAGCGTAGAAAAAGCTTCCTGCTGCAAACATCACTCTGCAGAGTTACCAGGGGACTGGGGCTCCAGAGTTCAAATACAGATACTTTTTGGAGGCAATCAGTTGGGAAAGACTGCACATTTTGTGATGACATGAATGATCACTCTTTTGATCATTTTATCACCAATAATTTCTACTATTCTTGGTATGGAGCAGTAATAGATGAATCAGAGAAATAAGAACAAAACATACCACAATTAATTTCTGGTCAGTCGCTACCCCAAACATTTAGAAGCGACAGAAGACTCAAGGTACCAAGGGATAAGAGAACTGGAGATGAAGGGGCAAGTCAGAGTGCCAACTGCTTCTTCAAGAGGCCAGGCATGGCCCTGACTGTTCCTTCACTTCCCTTACCTGGAATATAGATGGGCCCTACTATGATAGTGCCTGTTGTCATGGCCTTCTTCACTGTGAGAATACTCACCAGCCTATGCTTGATCACCTCAAAAAGGATACACTTCCATTGTTTGTTGTGCCTTATTTCCCACCATGAAGCAGCTGACCAGATCTTAGAGTGGCTTGTGTGCACATGGTACAGTGCCCGACACATCATGCCCTGTCTGCTGGGGGCCTGCACTGTTCCCACTTTGATGCTACTTTGGCCATTGGAATGTGGCCTTTTACCAGGCTCTTTTTTTCCCTATCACATTGAAGAAGAAAGATAAATATATCATACAAACAAGCAGTCTGTATTTCAAAACGTTGAAGTTCTCACCACACGTGAAGTCCCAGCTCATGTTCACCTTTATTATTGAAGATCTGATCGTATGTTCTGGACTTAATTACTTCATTCTCATCTCCTGTAGTGCTTTATCCATACTTCTCTCATACCATCTCATGCCATCTTCATCCTTAGGCATGTGTCAGGCATTGTGCAATACCTTGGGAATTCAGAATTGAAAGACCTGATTTCTGATCTCAAACAGGTCACAGTTATTCAGGAAAGAGAGACATATAATAATATTATAATAATGCGTTGTGACAAAAGCTTTAAGTGATGTGTGGACAGAGTGGTATTCTAGAGCACACATCATATGCCAACTTAAAATAAAATCATCTGTACTGTATGTGAGCATTTCAGCTCTATATGAACCTTTCTGCCTACATTTAAATACACATGTCTACCTACCTACCTGACTTCTTTAATATTCTTTGTGTCTACAGTTTATCAGAAGAGAGGAGTGTTGTTTATTCATGAATTATTCTCATTTATTTTCACTTTTCCTACTGTCAATAATCTCCCTCAGGATTGCAGCCAGTTAGGTCAAAAAGATAACTAGTAAAGACTAAATCTGAGTCTCTGAATGATTTGATTCTTCCTATTTCTTTCTGGAAGAACAAAGAAACATAAGTTATCCTTGCTCTTGGGTTTGGGGCACCCTGATTCCCAGAGGTTAGAAGAAGCCTTTCTGACTCACATAAGTGTTTGGTAAATATTTGTGAAACTCATGAAAGAGTGATAAACTCCTTGAGGGCAAGGGCATGTTTCTCTCCTCTGTATTCCAGTTTATAGTTGTGCATTCAGCAGTCCACAGGACACTGGCTGAGTAGAGGAGCATTTCACTGGAACAGAACTGGTGTTGCTGAGTAACACAGGCCTGGGTAGGGACCTTGTCTCTGTCTCTTGTGGACTGAGTGCCAGAAGGGTCAGTTGCTTGACGTTGGAACTTTTGTAAAGTTGTGAGTGATTACATACCAATTGCATTGAAAAGGTTTGCTGAGATAATTGAGAGTTACACAGTGCAGTATTTGAAGGGGGTTCAAGTAGTGTTTGCTCTCTGCTTTTCCTTATTTGAACTGGACCCCCCCTCTCCATTTCTGTGGTTATTATCTGTGGGGGAGTTAAAAGTCCAGTCAAACTTTCTGATAGCTCCAGGACAGGCCTGTACACCTTTCCTGTGTACCAAATTCATCTTTGGTGGCTTATGGGCATCTGTTTCTGATCTGAGTGTTTGCCCAGCACCCTAAGGCTTTATTGGATGAGTTTACTTTGTCTCTGTTCAGTTTTCTTCTCAAATAATTCCTTCCTGCCATGATAATGTGAGAAACATTCTGGATTGTGAGAAAGGCTAACAGTAGGCATGCTTTCTTTTGTTCTTGGTTTTGATTGTCTTAAGCCTAAAGGTTACATTGTCAGCTCTTTCTAACTCTGTGAATGTCCTTTCGGTGCTGGGTTGCAGGGAAAGGGAAGCTTCCAGACCTTCCCTTGGCTGGGGCCAGGGAATCTGCATTAAAACACACTGCCCAGTGGCTATTAGGCACTCATCTTGCTCTTGGAATGGAAAAAGAACTACTTTGGGGGCAGTTATTCAAGGCCAGATAATGCTTGGCTGTGATCTTGAATCATAGATCCTTTCCCTGACTGAGGTTTACTTTCCTTATGCTTATAGTGAGAGCAGTGGTCTACCTTCCTGCTCTTTCCTGCCGATGTCCCTGATTTACATCAGTGTTTTATTGGCTCAAAAATAAGGATTTTATAACAAGGTTTGATATACTATATGTATGAAGGAGGCAGATTTCAAAACCTGATCCTCATCTCAAGTTGTTCATAATCTGCTTGAGGAGACGATTTATGGAAAATCCAGGGTCTATCAAACTGGTGTGTACCTAAGTGGAGAATTATGTACCTCGGTTATAAGCAAAATGGAACTTTAGCATTGAAGAAGAATTGACTATAATAATCTAGGGCCACTGCCTAAAAGAGGTGGGCTTTGGTTTGTGTCTTAGACAGTAGGCAGGAATATACAGGAATTAATAAAAAGTTTGGACACAGATGATGATGCACCAGTATGGTGTGAAGATAGGAAAGATGTGTATTTGTCAGCTCTGCAATATCTTAGGTTTCTTAAGGAACAGGGCAGGTTTTTTTTTTCAGATTAGAAAACTGATATTCCTTAAGACCTGATATGGAGATAAATAAAGCAGTTTGGTCTGTGCATAGCTATCTCTGCTTTCACATGGTAAATTTGAAAGTGCTAATAAAAGTCCAAATGAAAGGGGTAGTGTGTGTGTGTGTGTGTGTGTGTGTGTGTATGTGTGAATTCAGCAGACAATAATGATCTGGTGCATTGCTAGCATTCTGTTGGGAGGGAGTGAATGACTCTCACGATAGGATTAGTCTGACTTAAACAAACTAGCAAACTAACCATGGGTGAGCGAGATAAGTGCACCAAGTGACTATGGTAATTCTGTGATAATAAGACGGTTACTTAGCACATTCTACTGTTCTACAGATACCTCTGCCAGAGAGGTTGTCCACTGTTCCTCGGCAGCAATGCCATTGATGTGTGCTGTTGATGCACTTCCTGCTGTTGTGCTACAGTCAGAGGATAATAGCTTTAGGGGTTCCACTGGTCAACATAGAGCCATTGTATGTGTTTCTCACTAGCCTGTCTCTTATCATTAGAGGAACATAATATGAAGAAAACTGATCAGATACCCTCTGTCATTGTCTTTGCAGGGAAGTCGAATGTCCCAAGCCAACCTTGCCATGGTCTATCTTTGACCTTAATAGTTTGCATCCCCTGGCTTTAATTTTTTTGTTCATTTCTATAGAACAAATAGACATAGGTCTGGTTGACCCCCATGGGGTTGCTAAATGAGAATAAATTTTAAAATGAGCATTTTGTTGTTAGTTAAGTGCCATAAAAATGTTCAATATAATGGCTGATTATTTTTCTTTAATCTTAAATGGATACCTAGAATGGGAAAGTCTTATCCTGGTAGCAGAAATTCATTATCTCGGAAAGAGTTTAATGGTTGCTGTGCAAATGAACTGGAGGAAGTTAAATTGTAGAATAGGAAAGAGCTGAGAAAAGTGAAATGAGTTGTGCATTAAATTTAGATAAACACAATTATGTGTAACTGGATTATCACACATGCAGGCAGGTAATGTGTATTATGCACCTGCATTTTGATTAAAATCGATTCAGGTGCATGAACCTAGCATCCTTCGAAATATGGAGTCGTGCCTGAGCCATTGTCCAGATACATGTGTGGCTGGCAAGGAAACATCTGATGTCCCAGTCCCTATTTAGAGGGGTGTAAATGGCACAGCACTAGACAGAACAGCTCGAGAGCCATTCAGAAAACCACTAACCATGTCACACACAGCGCCATGTCTGTGATGCCTGTAGCTTCCTTATGGGTTTCTGAACTTGAGCCAGAGTCAGAAAAGTGGTCCTAGTGTGCAGAAGTCCAGCGACCTGCTTGCTTCCTGGTGGAACAGATGCCACAGGTTGATGGTAGATGGCACTGCAGAATGTTGGGGATTAGACTGCATGCCATTCACATATTTATGTCTGCTAAGATCCCACCAGAGGAAACAGAAAATCTCTTTGAAGCTCCTATGCAGACAGAAAGAGGCCCAGATCCCTCTGACCCTTTTAGATGCAGTTCTAGAAGCCAGAGTCATCTCTAGATCAAAAGGAAGTATGTGCTGTGATCTTTGGGTGGTCTTGGTGGTGAACAGAGCCAGCTAGTCTGTGTCTGACCTTGAAGGAGGATAGATGTGGATAAAAAACTGTGGATACACGATTAATTCCTGCAGACATGTTTTATTTCAGATACAAAGCATTGATAGGATTAGAGTAAATGCTACCAGTTATACGGATGCATTAAATTAGTAATTTTCCCCTTACTTGATCCTATAATATCCCTCAACTCAAAGGATAAATACTAAACCCTTCTGTGGGTGATTTAGGATGCATGTTACACTGTTGCACAAACTAAAGTAGCTGTGTTTTTCCCTCCTCTTATGTCCCTCTCCTCCTCCCTCCCCTTCTCCCTCACACCCTGCCCCATTGCAGGTCATTCTTATCCTGACGAAGCTGTATGACTTCAACCTGGGCAGCGTGACGGAGAGCTCACTTTGGAGGTAAGTGGATTGGAGTCTCGGGTTGCTGCTGTGGCTGGGCTCATGTGCAGGAGGCACACTAAGAGGCAGCTGGGGAAACTGTTGCTTCTGATTTCAAGAGCTGGTGAATGATGCTGGAGGAACATGCCTTACACTGTTGCAGACCCTCCTGGCACCTGCTCTGGATGGCATTCTTGCCTTACCTTTGGACTGTCACCCTTTGTATCTGAATGGCCATGGCCTCAGTAGGGTGCTGTCGTTCCTGAGAAAGAAGTGCCTAGCAAAGAGGGGAACCTTTTTCCTGACAAGATACATTTGGATTTTTATGGTGTCATTTATAGGGTCATACAAAATTATAAGATTCAAATTTAGCCTGCTGCATTAGAAAGAATGAAATTATATCATTTGCAACTGGATGGTCCCAACTAGAGACCATTATGCTCAGTGAAATAAGTCATTCCCAAAAGGACAAATACCGTATGTTCTCTCTAATATAAGGAAACCATCATGCAAATTTTAAGTTCAGTAACCCTTTCTGTACTGTTTTTTGGCTGCTTCCCTGTGTTTTGATGTTTTTTTATCTCATTTTTGTTTCTTCCAAATACTTTCTTTTGTTGAATTCATTGCTGGCTCATGGATTGCATGGTGGCATCATTTTACCCAAGAGGCTTTTGTATTTTCTTTTCATCACCCATGTTTTTTTTGACTCTGTGGTGCTATAATTTTGTTGTTGTTATTTTAATTTTATACCTGTTGATGACCTTATTTTGTGGCTTCTCATTTATGGGAATGTATGGTGATGGAGTAACAGAGACTACCATATCCAGATGTTGTGATGAAATGCAATATGTACCTGCTTCCAAATGAAAGATGGGTTCCAAATGAAACTATTGGGCATGTGTAGACAATGTGATGCTGGATTGTCTGACATTATACCAGCAATGTCGGCACACTTAAATAACGGACTGATGGAATTATAGCTTCTTAAGAAAGACTATGCTATTGCAATAACATGGGGAAAATCAGTTAGGGGATAAGAACTGGGGAGAGGGGACCTAGACTATGGAACTGTAAAATAAAATAAAATTCAAAACATAAAAGTAAAATAAATAGCCTGCTTATTGATTTTGAGTCCCTCCTGCCATGGTCTTGGCAAGGCTAGACCAGATGATTTCATGGGTGATGTTGCCCACCCCTCTAGAGAATGAATGCTGTGGAAACAAATGCAGTTATAAGGCTACTGCAGAGTGTCACGGTGCCTTCTCTAGTGATCTGATATTCAATGGTGTATTCTACCATTGCTTGCATAGAAAGGCAGCAGTGTTAATGTCATATATTAAACTACATTTTTCTGCTATAAGTTCAATTTTCTTTTGATTTGAAAAGAACTTAAAAATATTTGGAAAGTCTGTAAGTCTTGTGAACCTGAGGACTGTAGTTCCTGTTCTTGCTGGATTACAGAAGGCAGTGCTGAGGGTGTTTGGGATGAGCAGGAAGAGAGGTGGGTTAAGTTAAAGAGCATTTCTAGAAGTGCAACTTGGAGCTCCTCTGGTTGGGGAACAACTGCACACACCTTCATGTATGCATTCTCACAGCCATTCTCTGCTCAGGGAAATAAAAGAGGAGTTTGATTCAAAAGATGTTACAATCTATGTATCATGTTTTTGTTTGTTTGTTAATTTTTTCTAATCAATGGCATTTTCCAGGAGTTCTGCAGTCCTACGCACAACCACTTTGACACATAGTCACATGGGGTGATAACAAGTTTCATCAGCTTTTGTGACTGGTAATTCATGCTCTGTGCTTATGTCTTTGCAGCTGAGCTGCATGAATTTGGTTACATGTCTTGCTGTGTTGCACGCGTTCCCAAGGATTGTTAACCTAGTTCCATCATTCAAACCCTGTCCTGGGGGTTTCTTGGGAAAACCTTGGAGCAAAGGGACCTGGGATGTAAGATCCGTTTTGACCTAACTTATTGGATGGCAGAGAGCCGATCAGAGCCTCCCTCCCAGAGACTGGAGGACAGCCACAGCACCTCTGTATATTCAGGGGGTGGTTGCTCAAATCCCCTGACGCCTGCTTCCCTTTGCTTGAGATGTCCAATACCATCTTTTGCTCCTTAGTGAAAACTATCAGAGATCTCTGTAACCAGGGTGCCTTTCAGAGATGAAAGCATGATTAATTCTGCTCATTGATTCTTCCCAGGGAATGAGAACCTTGAAGTCATTGTCCTCAAGTCCAAGCACAGTGATGCTGTTTGGTACTTTTAGGTTTCACTCCTGTAATGTTTACTTAGCCAGAATAGGAAGCAAGCCAGACAGTCATGACCTTATACCTGGTACTCCTTATTTCAGGTATGGTCTGGCTAAGTCTAGGAATGGACCAGGTAAACCCAGGGTACTTCAGGACCAGAAGCCTTTGAGTTAGGAAGGGTGTGCCTTATAAGTGCAAGAGACAATGAATTCACTAACAAATGCCAAGGAACTACATGCAGCCTGCTGTTTCCAAGGACACCTTCACGTGCAGTTGCCAGGGTTCACGTCCCAGTTGGCTTCCCCAGGGATCTGAGCAACTTCAGGTACTAGTCTCTGTCACATTTCCAAAGCTGCCACAGGAAACTGATACACTTGGGCAATTTCAAGAGCAGCACATTATTCTCTCCAAATTGTGGAATCCAGAGGTCTGAAATCAAGGTGTTGTGAAGAGACGCTGGGGGTGAGAGAAAGAGAGAGAAGAGAAGAGGAGAAGAGAAGAGAAGAGAAGAGAAGAGAAAAGAGAAGAAGAGAGGAGAGGAGAAGAGAAAAGAGAGGAGAAAAGGGAGGAGAAAAGGGAGGAGAAAAGAGAAGAGAAAAGAGAAGAGAAAAGAGAAGAGGAGATTCCTCCATCTACTGGCTCAATTCCCAAATTGCTACAATGGCAGGAGCTGGGTCAGGCTGATGCCAGGAACCAAAAGCTTCATCTGGGTCTCCCATGTGGATGTCAGGGACAAGATGGCCTTGGGCCATATTTGTTGTTTTTCCCAGGCCATCTGCATGGAGCTGGGTCAGAAGTGGAGCAGCCAGCACACTAACTGATACCTTTATGGTATGCTGGTGTCACAGATGGCATGCTTACTTACACCGCAATTCTGGCATTCTTGTCTTTGGATCTTGAGCCTACCTGGATAATCCTAGTGACTTCATCTAGAGATCCTTAACTTAATGCCATTTACAAAGACTTATTTTTCTAAAATGAGAGACCATTAGGATTTGGAGATGGCATATATTTCATTTTTTGGAAGGAATTCTACTGGGTAATACTCTTCACTAAGTCTCAGTTTTTTCTGAATTTGAAGTGGCTATAGTATAGAACATTTATTTGGTCACGTTTCCTCCCAGTGCACCACTGCATTCTCCCTCGATGCACTGAGCTCTTCCTCTTCAAGGAGCTTGGAAGGCAGGGCACAGATGCCTCTCTCCCTTTCTCTGGTTCCTACTCTCCTACCTTGTGAGGGCTTCCGCTGGGGTTTCATATCACTCAGATCCATTTTCCTTCTGAGCAGTCCTCACCCTGTGCCATGCTAAATGTATACTCACTGATTATTTTATTGTCTACCTGTACCTACCAACATCTAACCTTGTAGAGGGGGGTTACATTTTTGGTTTTTACATTTTAATTCTCTGCTGTAGCTTAAACATCTAGAAGAGGATCTGGCACACAAGAGATGCTTAATAAATGTTTGCTTGATGAATAAATTAATGAATGGCTTGTAGTAAGCATTAAGGGAAATAATAAATGTAAAATCACTTAGGACTGTAAAACTCACACATACAAAGTGCTTATTTCACTGAAGTTATCAATGATTACTATAATTCTGTGTGTTTGAAGATTCACTTTCTTATTGATTTTGGGTTGAAGTATCCTGACTGCAGAGCTCTGTGTGAGAGAAATCCCAGGACACCTACAGGTTGTGTTATATGTTCTAAGGAATTATCGGAAATCTTTGGGGATGAAGGCACGGGGTTAGAGAGAGGAGAATGCTTGAGAATGCTGTCTCCTGTGCCTGTTGGGCAGAATTAGAATATCAATTTATATCTAGTCAAAATGTCTTCCTGGGAAAGCTGTGAGCTGGTTCCTGGAATAATGGGAAGGATGCAATTTGGGCCAGTTGGGGAAGGTATCCACAATATAAAGCCAAGGCCAGGCAGTCTTGGTTTGTAGAAGAGAAAAGGGATACAGGTGGAGCAGTGAAGTTTGTCTGAGTCCAGAAAGTGTGAGAGGCACAGGTTTAAGTTTGAACCAAGCTTAAAACAGTCCACAGCTGACAGAGTGTTTGGTGTGGCCTTTTAGGGATTTACAAAGCTGGTGCATACTTCTCTCTGGATAAATGTCAGAAGAATTCATTTTTATATTGGGTTTCAAGAGCATCACAGATCTGTAAAGCCCAGTTTAGCCCCTAATTTGATTGAAGCAAGGGCCTGTGCTGCAGTATTGTAGGGACTTTCCCAACATACAGGGGCCTCTATGGGAGTCTTCAAACACTTCACTCTCTTCCTCATTTAGTTCATGAAGCTCTGTATCGTCCATTTTCTTCTTGTGCACTGATAATAGTGGTGTTTTACAGTTAGAGCCTGGAGCAGTGTGATTGTCTCTCCTAATACAGTGAGCACAGAGAAAAAAAAACTAAATTAAAAATGCAGTGTTTCAGCATCCTGATTTGGCCCAACATACTTAACCGAGTTGAAATTGGATTTGGTGATTCTTCAATTTTCTGTGCAACATAGAAACCGTGGAGCAGCATCTGTCATGGCAGGATGATACCCCCTGTCAGGTTCTGGTATGATACCATTATTTCCCTCAGTGAATGAATAATTCAAAGGCCTTCTCCATCTAAATGTGAACATGGCTGTTTAAAACTCGTAGATTGCGTAGCAGTCTCTTGCACCCCTGTGACTTCCTTTCTGGTGCTATTATATATACTATTGCTAATAAAGGGCCCTGACCCATCAGCTTCAGATGGAAATAAACTATGCTAGAAGAACTGCAGGGATGAGGCCTCCATGGATGGAAGATGCTCACAGAGCTCAATGCATTTGAAATGGTCCAGGCACAGGAAGGAACCAGGAAGGCCTTGTCACAGATGCCTTCCTCTATGGTGGACCTTAGTTCTCCACTTCTCTCTGTGATGGGTTAACCTCTCATATGCAAAGGGAGATGACTATCTCAGATCCTGTTTCCCTTGAAGGAAGAATTGGCATGTGGACAATGCAGAGATCAAAAGCAAGATTTATTAAGGAAAGAAAACTCCTGCTGCAGCAATCAGGAGGGGGACTCCAAGAGAAGATGTTACCAGAAAAGCCAAGTGGGTTCTTTCCTCAGCTTAATATAGAAATGAAAAGCTGGGAACTGGTTGCAAAAAGAGAAGTTTTATTTGCAAAGTGACCAAGTGAGGAGTGCAGAGGGGGTCATGCAGAGGTCTGCAAGAGTCACTTTAAGGGTTCTCAAACCCAAGCAGCACACTCGTGGGGGTGCCTAGGCGTCTTACCCCTCCTCCACCATGGAGAGATCAGCAGGGAGCTTGGCACTTGGGTACCCTGCCAGGCAGCTGGCATTTGGAATCTACATGGGGAATTTCAAATCGTGCAGAAAAGTGGCCTCAGCCAGAGAGTGCCAGTCCTCCAGCAGGTTTCTTCTGAACATATGCCCCATGTAGGTGGCAGCGATTATCATCTGTTGCTCCGAGGGTGCAGGTTAGCAGTAGGCATGAGAGAGGAGCTGGGGTTTGAGACAGACAATCCATGTGGGATACAGGCATACCAACTAGGATTCTTAATTTCTGAGGCAAATGTCCTCCCCTACATCTTCCTCTTAGAAAAGCCAGCAGAATGCACAGCCATCCATCTGAAGGTTTGGGGTCCAAGCAACCAAAAGGCTTTAGATGAAGAGATTCCTAGTTAGCATAGGGAGCAGACGGATACCCAGGCATATCCTGTGGGACACTTGCCCTGGCCCTCCTCTCTGGGCAGGTGCCCCTCCTCTGTCCTTTGCTGGGGTCACATGATTATACTGTGTTATAGATTTGTTCCCTCCCTGGGGCCTCTGAAGGCAAGAACTATGTGCCTTAGTTATTCCAGGACTGTGCCACCTAACACTTAAGGTGTGCTGAATACGGGTGTGAAGATCAGAGATCTCAATGACTCTGAATCCATCTGGGCAGTCTCCCACCTGGCCTTGTCCCTTGCCTTGTGTTGAGTTACCTCATCCTCCTACCACTCGGGGATCCTGTGACTTTTCATCACAAGCTGTTGTCTGTACCATATTTTTCCTTCCTAATTGTTCTGTCAGTGACCTTTCTTGGGGATGCTGCTTTTAAAATAGAAAATGGAGACCTTTTGGATTTATTAAGTTTTTGTTTGCCAAGAAAACTCTGATAATAATTGCTAAGATTTCCCAGAAGTTATTCGTTTACAAATTGTAATGACACTTATGGGCTTACCTCTTTCTATAGCTGCTCATCCTGACTCCTTAGTGGAATCCCTGCTGCATCTGAGTGCATTAGTAGCTTTTTTGGGGGGTGGGGTGTGGAGAGAGATCATAAATTAAAGCTATATAAACCTTTTTCTTGGTTCTTCATACATGAGCTCCTAAGGTGAACCTAAGGCTAGGCTAGTCTAGGCTTGGAAAACCTCCCTGGAGGAAGCGGACCTTCTGCTGTTTGCCTTCGGTAGTAATAGATGTGGTGGGAGCTCCTGCATGGGCCACAAGCATTCAGTGGAACACGTACTAATTGTGCATTCATTTTGCACGCAACCCTGTGTGTGTTATGGTCGCTGTCCTCAAGAAATGTTAACTGTTCTTGGAAGATAAGGTTGGTGTACACAGTTAGCAACAACCAGCCCTTGCAAGTTCTCTGTCTTTATGCGAACTTAGTGCACTCTGCAGCGAGTGGGCCTGCTATAGGATCACGTCACCTTACTGCGTATGAATGCAAAACAGTTTGATGAATGAACTGGAAATGACAAATGTATGACAAATTTTGTTTTGCTGCTTAATACAACAGTTTTATTTCTCCATTTGTATGTGTGCCTCTTAAGAGAAATACTGTAGCCCTCTCTTGGGCTCCGTGGGGAATTGGTTCCTGGATCCTCCATGGATGCTAAAATCTTTGATGCTCAGGTTCCTTAAATAAATGGCATCATGTTTGTATATAATCTATACCCATCCTCTATAACTTTAAATCATCTCTGCATTACTTCCGATGCTTAATACAATGTAAATGATATAAATAGTTGTTATGCTGCATTGTTTATACAATAATGAGGAGAATAAAAACTTGTGCTTGTTTAATTCAGACATAACTCTTTTAAATTCAGCATTTTCTATTCACAGTTGGATTAATCCATGGATGCAGAACCCAAGCTATAGGGGCTGAATATAGTATATTTTATATACTTGTTTTCTCAGGGTTCTCACAAACACTTGTAGACAGGTTTGGCTGGAGTGTGCATAGTGCTTAAGGGGAATGATACTGGATTCACATCGATTGCTGGCTGTCCCATCTTGAATCATGCATTATTGTGTCTCAGCCTCAGTTTACTTAGTCTTATGATAGAATCTTAACAGTAGCCATCCCTCAGACATTTTGTGAGAATTCAATGAGGTAATGCATGGGAAAGCCATATGGTAATGGTCTCTTCAGTACATAATATAATAATTGTTCATAGTCCCCCTCCTCAGCCCAGCTGCTTTGATCAGACTCCTGAAGACAGCCATGCTGATATCTTTGGCAGGCACATCTGCAGAACAAATGTAGATTTGTAAGCAGGCAGTATCTGGTAAGCATACATTTTTGCATTATAGAGAGCATTCCTGGGTCTTGTCCATTAGGTAGCCATCTGTTTGGCAAAGGATGAATCATAATGTATTTCTTGGTTTCAGTATAGCAGAGGATGACGATGATAATGATTTTGGTTACAGGATTCAGACAATAGATAATTTTAATTTCCATGCACTAGAAGCTCTTCCTTTACTGAGTTCCTTTTTTCTTCTTTTATTGAAAGATTTATTTATTTTAAAGTTAGATTTACAGAGAGAAGGAAGAGACAGAGAGAAAGATCTTATATCTGCTGTTTCACTTTCCCAAATGGTTGCACTGGCTGGAGCTGAGCAAATCTGAAACTAGAATCCAGGTGCTTCCTTTGGATCTCCGAAGCAGGTGCAGGGTACCAAAGCTTCCAAGATGTTGGACCATCCTCTGCTGCTTTCCCAGGTTACAAGCAGGGAGCTGAATGGGAAGTAGAACAGCCAGGACATGAACCAACGCCCATAGAGGATCACAAGGCTTAGAGATGGAGGATTAGCTATTGGGCCATCATGCCAGGCTGACTGTGTTCTCAATGCAGCATTTGGAGCAATCTAAGCTCATTAAAAACTTTGTTATCTTCAAGTAATTAGTATGGGAGACAACATAGGGTCATGTATGTTTCTTAAACTTGGCTGTCATCAAAATTAGTTGCAGAATGTGTTTAACAATATAATGTGGGGGGTTCTTCTCAAGAGTTATAATTTAGTAAGATTCAGCATTATTTGTGACTTTTACATTTTAAAAGCTTCGTGTTTTTCATGTAGGCTTGAGAGTCTCTGTTACTATCAGTCATATTACTTGTGCCAACCTTCTCTTTCCTGATACTAGATGAGATTATCTCTCAGATATTTCAAATTTAATTCCACAGATTATAATATCCTAGGAAGTCTAATAGGAATCACACCAGGATCTGTGATGCCCAGTTGATAATCCTTTATGAACCAACAGCATGTCCCTTAAGTGCAGTCAACCTCATTAAAATGTTTGTTGGTGAAGTTGCAAGATATGTGTGAATTACGCAATAGATTTTGTTAACTTGCTGTTCACAATTAGACATTAGTTGACAAGCATTAGCCAGAACACCTTCCAAAGTATTTAAATTCCAAGCACAAAAAGTGCCATTCAACCTATGCAAGTGTTTGCTTTGAAAATGTTAAATAAAAAGGAGTTTTCTCTGAATGTTGGATCATCAGATGTCTTCTTTGCCAGAGAATAGAGAAATGAGAACACTGGAGAAGCAGATCTAGATTACAGATTTAATGTTCTTCTATTTATTATGGCGAAGAGAGGCTGCTTTTTATGGCCTCATATTTTTTTCTTCTACCAGGCAGGACCTCGAAATGCATAAATCTTGGTTTTTGTCCAGTGGCTGAGAGAACTTAACATTTTTGTATGGATTGTGTCTGTTGATTGTTATTTTATGTTGTTTTCCCTTTTCTCCAAATGCAGTGCCATTTTATCACAGTCATAAATAACCCCACGTTCGGAGAAAGGGTGTGAAATTCTGCCCATCTCTTCCCTCAGCCTGAGCTCCCAGCTCATTTTCTCAGCAGCAGACTTGTCAGCCTTCTAATGATGTTAATAAGTGAACAGGATTGGACAGTCCCTTCTAAAACAGCATTTACAAATGGATGCATTTCCTTGTACTCTAAGGTGAATCTGAATTTATCTCCATGCCAGATGTTCCTAGGTGTAAAGAAGTGTTAGGAATGAACCCTTGGCTTGCCGTTTTTGAAACTATGGGAAAAGAAAGAGGGGAATTTTAATTCCAGTAGGGCCCGCATATTTCCAAGTTTATAGACAATAGATTTTACATACCCCCTTTTTGCATGCATATCTGTAAAAGTTATAGAGATTGCATAGTCAAGTTTTTATAGTTACTTTTTCATCATTGGTGGTCAATGTCACTAGGAAACTTTGGGCAACTTCTCTGCAAAGACCTCTGTCCTAGACATTATGTAGAGAACAAAAATAAACTGGTAAAAAGGCCTGTCTCCTCTGTCCTATGTCTGTGAGATTTCTTTATTGAAATTACTAAACTTACAGAGAAAGCATTTCCTTTCTGTTGCTCCCAAATACTTGGTACCTAATTTAAAACTGAAGTCAAGTCTTCACATGCCATAGGTCAAGTTTATTTTCTCAAACATCTTCTCTTTCAATGATCCAGCTTCTTAAACTTGTGTGGTATTTGTAGTCATTGCTTCTATGTATGCAAAACCACTTCTTATATTTCTGGGAGAAATGTGAAATCCGTGTCATTAAAAACCCCCTTTCACAGTTGGGTAAACTACCATCTAGAATAGGTTAGTGGTCACTGAGTTTAGATCAAAGACTCTTAGCTTGGTATCCCAATTCTGGCAGTCCCTTGTCTTGATGTAACCAACAGAGATCACTCTTTCCTGGTCTTTCTTGCTTGGCAGCTGCTCAACCCTCCTACCAAAGAACTGCTTTTGGGCCATGAATGGATTGTTTGATATTTGTCCTAGTGAAGTTAAAAAAAATTCAGTTCTCCGGGTCTTAATCCAGACACACTGAATCAATTTTAGGGGTTAGACTCTTGGAAATTAACAGTTTTAAAGACCTCTTGTCTTCATTCGGATGCAGTCGTGAATCTAAGAGATTTTATGGCCATCGGTGCTTATAAAAGCTCCATGAAAACTTATTTTGGGGGAATCTTAACCCCCAGCATACTACCCTTCCCTGCATCCATTTCTTTGTGGCCAGCGCAATGTGAGAAGCACACATACTCATGCAAAGACCCGTGGATATACCTTCCTCTTTGTAACTGATGACTCTAAAGATTCAAAAGTGGAATAAGCTCCGGCACTTACTGATTAGCTCACATCCTGTCGGCATCAGGACTGTTTAATTGGACAATTAACGTTGATCTCAGAGAATGCTGCTTCTAAAGAGTGCTCATGAGGTGTGATGCTCTCCATCTTCAGTGCCAGTATCTGAATACTGTTGGGTGTACTGTTGAATGTGCTGACTGGCCTTGTTGAGTCTCACCTGGTGACATGCCCTTAAGTATCATGCTTCACTGGTTTGCTGCACTGAAGTAAAGGTCAGTCTTCAACATTCTGAAGGCATGGAGTGCCTTGGGGACTCTGGTAATATTGGGGCAGAGAACATGGCTACTCAGTCTTGCTCCATTTCCTTCCTCAGTATGTACTGTGTGTGGGATATGCAGTGGGCAGTAATAATTCAGATTATGAATGATATGGAATGGACCCAAACTCTGATTTACTCTGGTACTTTATGTTGGCGTCCTCTTCAAACATAAGGTTTGGGGATTGAGATGCTATTCAAAATTTTATCTGCCTAATAAGAAAGAAACATTGAGTTTTCTAAGCTTTACAGTTTTTTATTTAAATTTTATTTAATAGTTTTGCTAATAAAATAATTTCCTAAGCCTGAAAAATGAAGACTACCATTAAAATTACCAACCATGTAAATCACATTTAAAGCCATTGTTAAGTTTTAGCATATGCAGACTTATGCATTTTTCCTATTTATTTTTATGTACTTGAGTTCCTTTTGTATAGCCAATTTACTTCCTATTTTCAGATAGCATTTGACTAAGCATTTTTCTGTTATTTAAAACGTTTTGCAAACATACATTTAATGTTGACATAATGGGGTGTTACATTGCTTTTCCATCATTTCCTTAACTTTTTATTATCAACTTGATTATGAGAAAGGTTCTGAAACTCTTAAGCTGGAAAAGCCAGGTTCTGAGATCAAAAGAGAAGAGTTAAAACATTTTTCAGTGTGTATGTATTTGTGCAAGATATGTGTATATTACACATACATGTTCACTTGGCTTGGGGTAGTTAGTATGCCCGAAGGTATTCTAGAATTACTGAAATAAACATTGGATAATGATGACCCTGGAAATTATACATCTCTAGACTAGAAAGCACATTCTACTGTCTCCTGCTGAGAAATATTATCCAGGCTCATCTGCTCTGCAAAAAATGAAACAGTGACAACAACATGAGCAGCACTTGCTCACAGTTACTGAGCACAGATATGTGCCAGGCACTGATTGGGGTGCTCGTTGTGTGTTGAACTCATGTTATAATCAGCCAGTCAGGTCAACTCTGCCATCACCCCCATTTCACAGCTGAACAACCTGAGTGCTAGAGTTTAAACCACACCCTGGACGCTAAGTGCTCAGCAGGTGGAAAACTAAGAGTTATATTAAAACCCTCAGATTCTTGAGTCTGAGCACATGACCCTGCTTAGGTAATCCTTAAGTTAGACTTGACCAAGGTTGAATGATGTTATTGGGTTTCCCAAAAGTTGAAGATTTACAATGCTTGTAGTATAGATGCAAAGGTCTCACATGAAGGGTGAGGGTTGGGATACAACTGTTAATTCATCAGACACACATCTGTTGCAAACCAAGAAACTGTCTGCTTTTTTATCATCAAGGGGGAGTGTGAAGGAGGATCCAGTCTCTTCCTGTAATGATTTGTAAAAGATTTCAATCTCCCCTTAGTTCCTTTAATGGACCCTGCTGCACTTGTTCAACAGGGGCTTACCTTTTTTGTCTTACCTGTTGCCTCTATTTATTTCTGTGCGCTATTAACATCAATGCGTGGACAGGTTAAAAAGTACATATTACTGGGATCCAAATTCAAGCTCAGTCCCATCTTAGTAATGAGCTTTGGGCAGTGATTCTTCTGGTCCCCATTTTGTGTTTTGTATGGATGCTGGCAGTATCTATCTGGGCAGCTGAGGCAATACACTGATTGAATCATGGTAGAGAGTTGGAACAGTGCCGGTTTACACAAGTGCATGCTCTTGAATCCCATCAGGGTTGTTCTGTCTTTTATCCTAATCCCCATGGAAGCATTGGCTGGAGTTTATCTTCACGTTTTCCAGCATAACCCACAGGCATCTTGAGCATTGACTTGATGCTTGTTCCTTTACCGTTTTCTGCAGCGTGGAGCAGGCATTGATCAAACATTCCTGGGCAGGCAGCAGGGAAAGGGCAAGCTCCACAGAGAGTGAAGGCTGGGCCCCACTCAGGGAAGGACCAGGAATGATTTCTGAGAGTATTAGGATGCCCCCCACCAGCTGCTGTAACATGGTCTCATAAGCCAGTGACTTTAACAGCAGAATGGTGCTGAGAGTTTTGAAAGTCAAGCTGTCAGCAGTTGCTTCTTTCTGAGGGTTGTTCTGTAGCTTTCTTAGCATCTGGTCATCTGTTGGCACTCATTGACTTGCTGAAACCATAACCTTGCGAAAGAGCCCAAATCAGCGATGAGAATTTCCCTGGAGGTGAAGTATCGGAGAAGTCAATTCCAGGCAGGTCTTTGAAAACATCCTGTGGCAATGGGAATTCGCTTTTCTTTTTTTTCTATTTTTTAGTGATGTCTTTATTTGAGAGATTTACAGAGAGGGAGAGACACAGAGAGATCTTCCACCTGCTGATTTACTCCCCAGATGGCCTGAATGGCCAGCAGTAGACCAGGTCAAAGCCAGGAACTAGGTGTTTCACTTGGGTGACAGAAACCCAAACACTTGGGTCATCCTCTGCAGTTTTTTTGCAGGCCAGTAGAAGCAAGCTGGATCAGAGGTGGAACAGCCAGGATAGGAACTAGTGTCCAAATATAATGCCAGCAGCAATGGATTGCGTCTCCACCACTATGCCAGCCCTGAGAACTTGCCTTTGTTTAGGAGCCAAAATACATCAATGGGTGAATGAGAAATATTCCCCCAGAGAAGTGGGAGGTAGCAGAAGGCAAACTCTATGATGTTTTTTTCACTCATTTTAAGTGGTTTGGATTTTATTTTTGATATAATGAGAAACAATTACAGCATTTTAACAATAGAAGTGACATTGTTTAGTGAATATTTAAAAGGTTTATTGTTACTGAAGTTTTTATTGCTGAGAATGGAACATGTTTGCTGTTTCACTTTTTTCTTACATACGTTTTCTCTCTAAGCAGTTCATAAATGTATCTATTGATGCCTTGCTTTTCTTATCATGGTGTGCATGTTTTTAAATATAATACACAGACTGAAAACATTTTTCAATCAGATGCCAGTATTTCCCAGTTTTTCTCTTTTTTGTTATCATTCTCCCCATAAAGTAAGGATTTTACATTTTTGTCAATCTGCTAATCTTTATTTCTTAAAAAAACACATTCTTTCTTAGTTTTGCTATTTAAGATAGGAGACTTCCCACCACTTCTTTGCAGCAGCAGGCCCATGCCTGGGGTAGGAAATGTGTACAGAAGTTTGGGGACTAAGGTGCGGCCATCATTTGGGAAGCATCGCCATCTTTTGTGCTGTAATTTCATCAGATCTTCCCATACCTCATGGAGATTATGCAGATGGGAAAGCCAAGCTTTAGATGCCATGGCTAATCTGCCAAAGGAACTGGGGGTGAGTGGGGACTGCTGATCATCAGTACTTCCTCCAGCACTTCCCAGCTGGACACTCTTGGAGGTTTCCTCCGGAGGCTCCATGCTATCCCTGGAGGCCTGCTGCTCACAAGGAAACCTGGGAATGTGCAGCAGAGGCAGGTCCTCTACAAAGCCCTGCAGCCCCACCCCCCAGCATTTGGGCCTCCCCTGCTGGCACCACAGCTGGCTTTGGAGTCCTGCTGTGCCTGTGGTCTGCCTTCTTCCAGGGCCTTTGGAAGCAGTGCAGACCAGCAGCCTCTGTCTTCTGAGGTTTCAGTTCCTTAATCTGCTTTTCTGCCATTTGGTCTGTGACCTGGGCTCAAAGCTTGGGTGAGGGTCAGTTCACATCCCGTTGGTGGACAGAGCAGCAGGAACCCTTTGGTTGTTCTTGGCCTGGATCTGGCAGCCCCAAGCCCTGGGGTGCTGCATGTATTCACCAGCCTCCTGTGCACACTTGGTCTTGGTTCCCTGTCTGCTGCTGTCACCAGCTGTGCAGGGGCCGTGTTTCTGCTCCATACTGTCTCCTCCGTCACAGCTAGATGGCATAGGATGGAATAAATGAATACTTTGGAGTGGCAGCATGTGTTAAGAACTACCAGCCCATAACAAAAAATGGCACATTCTGAATGCCACGGTTATCAAAACTCTCTGGTCTTTTTGAGGCAGTTGCCAGAATGCTGAATGCTGATTGGGGAGGACAAAAGAGACATTTCCAAGAGATCAAAAGATAAGTAGGGTCAATGTGTGATTAGGGGCAGTTATCATAATTGCTACCATGTATTCAGTAGTTACCTGTGCCAGGAACAGGTACTTTCTGGTAATAGCTCTAATCTAATCATCCTAATGACAAGTTGTTCAGAAAGTGCTGGGCCTAGTAGAACCTGACCATGATATGGTATATATTTGGGGGAGCAGGTAGTAAATGGTTTTCTGTTCTTTCCCCCAAGTGTCAGGAATTACGTTTGTGAAATCCTTAAGGTTTTTTTTTCCCCCTAAAGAGTTCTCTTTGGTAGGAAAATTTAGGATAAGGGAAGAGCCTGGTGTTTTTCTACCACGTCCCCAGATCTCTAATGGAACATGGCCTCCCTGGGACTACTGGGTTAACATGGTCATACGGGTGATTTAGGAAGCCTCGTTGACCATTTTGTGCACAGTGGCACAAATCTGTGCATTGAGGGGTTCCCAGGACCCCTGCAATGGTCTCTACTATTAAACATCAGAAAATTTGTCCCTATAGTTCTTTTTGGATAACGCTGGCTTCCTTTCATGGTCTTTGGGTCGCTGGTGTCCTTTCAGTCTTAGTAGAATGAGCCATGTTTTTCATGTCTGGGGGCTTCACACTTACCTGGAATGTTCTTCTTCCCATACCTCCGTTCTTCCACAAACTTGGTCACGAGTTACCTGTGTGGGCCCGTGTGTTTAATTTTTGCCTCTACTATCTAAGTATGTATTCCCCAGAGAATTATTACCTGACAGTTACCTCTGGTTTTCCAGCTGGCAGGTTTCTGAGTGCCTTACTGAATAAACAAATATTTCTGTACAACTTGAAGTCGTTTTATCTTATGTCCTGGTAAGGATTATTTATTTCACTGCTGCTTCACTTTCCCCACCACTTAAAGAAGCATTAAAAGCAGGGGCAAGTTTGCTTGATGGCAGCATGACTCCTCACTGCCTAACCCTTGGCACGGCACATGGTAGAGTCCATGTGATAATCAAGGAAGGAAAGGAGAAAAGTTTTCAGCAAGTAGGCAGGCAGGAATGCACAGGGGAAAGCCAGGGCAGAAAGGAGATTGCCAAGTCTTGATCTAGCCCCTTACACATTGCTTCTTTTTAACCTCTGTCTAGTAGGTAGGTAGTGGGTGAATTGCTAGTGGAATGTGGATGAGCTTTCCCATTTGGTTTTCAGAATAAAGAAAGTGAGACTTTCCGAGAAGGGATTTTTAAATGACTTATTCAGTATTCCTTGGCATAATTGGACCAAAACTAAAATCAGCACAGTTTCTGACACCCCTGAAAGATCTTGAGAGGCTAGCCTTTGTAGCATTCTAAATCCATTCTTTGCTTTTTAGAATAAGAATCGCAGTGGGAAACTTACTGTGTGAAGCGGCTGGGCTTTCACCTGGGAGAAATCCACGAGTCGGGAAAAGCCTTTCTCCAACCAGGACCTTGGAGGAACATGGCCTTTCTTTCTTTCTTTGCAGTTGGAGCCATAGGCTGAGAAAAACATATCTGACCATGAGAATCAGTTTGTTCCTCAAACCTGAGTTGGGGTGAAGGACTCCTACTTACTTTGCCTTCTTTGCAGGGTGGAGCTTTGCTGCTAGAGGCCTACTATTCACAGCTGACTGTCCTGGCCACCTCCTGTTCATCGGGGGGAAATACACAAAATTCAGAATAGTTTTCTGTTCACACACTGCACTCATCAGTTTGACACATCATATATAAATAATTCCCAGAATTTGAGAAGAGAAGGGAAAAAGAAAGGAACTCAGATGGCACAGTAGCCTAGCAGCTGAAGTCTTTGCCTTGAATGCGCTGGGATCCCATATGTGTGCCAGTTCTAATCCTGGCAGCTCCACTTCCCATGCAATTCCCTCCTTGCACCTGAGAAATCAGGGGAGGACAGACCAAAGTCTTGGGAAAACCTGCACCCACGTGGGAGACCTGGAAGAGGCTCCTGGCCTAAGAGATTTATTTCCTGAAAGGTGGATTATCTAATTATATTGATTGTTCTTGGACTCAGTGCAGTACCCTATTGGCTAAAGTTGCTGCCTTGCATGTACCAGGATCCCATATGGGCATTGGTTTGTGTCCCGGTTTCCCACTTCTCATCCAGCTCCCTGCTTGTGGCCTAGGAAAGCATTCGATGCCAGACCAAAACTTTGGGACCCTACATCCACATGAGAGATCCAAAAGAGGCTCCTGGCTCTTGGCTTCAGATCAGCTCAGCTCTGGCTGTTATGGCCACTTGAGGGGTGAACCAGTGGATGGAAGATCTTTTATTCTATCCTTCTCTGTGTATCTGCCTTTCCAGTAAAAATAAACAAATCTTAAAAATATATATATTGAATGTTCTTGAATAGACTTAGCAGATTTGTTGCTCACAAGACAGACTGAGAAAGAATGAGAGATCAAGATCCCATTTGTTGGTTCACTATCCAAATAGCAACGATGGCCAGATGAAAGCGGAAAGCCAGGAACTCATTCTGGGTCTCTCACATAGGTAGCAAGCATCCACATACCTGAGCCGTCACCCACTGCCTCCTAGGGTGCACGCTATCAGGAGCTTGGAATCAGAAGGACTTCTTTATGGGGTGTTGCCATCCCAAATGGAGTCTTAACCCTGCCGAACACCTGATCCCAGAAATCATTTTGAATAGCTAGAATTAGGAAAGAGTAGTGAGTAGCACCAGCAATTCCTGTATTTATACTTTTGTTGGTGAAAGCATAACTTTGATGTTTGAAGACATCTGAGTTTGTCACTGGATGCCTCAGATGTTAGCTGTGCATTCATGTACACATGTAGATCTTATAGGCTTGTTAATTTTTGCATCATGGACTCAGAATGTACATGTGGTCATTGCTTGAAAGTGTGTATTTGCTTTGATTTTTTTTTCAGTGGTTTGGAAAAGATGGTTTTAGTAGAATTTTCTTGTTGTCTTTGAGCCATTGAAAACTATTCTTACAGGAGACTTACATATCCTTGCTTTATTCCCATCCATGAGATACAAGTCTCATATGTATAAGACACAATGTGAAGAACTAGAGACTCCAGGGATGGGGGTACAATAGGCCGTGTCTCTGCTTTCCTGGAGCGGCAGACTGGTGGGATCAACAGACAGTGGGAAAGTGGATCAAAAACCAGCCCATAGCTGAGTGTGGAGTTCCTCAGGATGATGTTTTAGGAACTAGGTGGCTAAGGGAGTGGGGAGGAAAGTGCTATGGTAAGAATGGTCAGGGGAAACCTCATTGGCAGCAGGATATGGACTGTCCTGCTGCTAACGGTCACCCAGCCTACAGTAACTGAGAAGGGCTCATTCTCAGGGTCTTGCAAGTGCTTTCTTTTTTTTTTTCTTTAAAAATTTTATTATTATTGGAAAGCCGGATATACAGAGAGGAGGAGAGACAGAGAGGAAGATCCTGCATCCGATGTTTCACTCCCCAAGTGAGCCACAACGGGCCGGTGCGCGCCAATCCGAAGCCGGGAACCAGGAACCTCCTCCGGGTCTTCCACGCGAGTGCAGGGTCCCAAAGCCTTGGGCCGTCCTCGACTGCTTTCCCAGGCCACAAGCAGGGAGCTGGATGGGAAGTGGAGCTGCCAGGATTAGAATCGGCGCGCATATGGGATCCTGGGGCTTTCAAGGTGAGGACTTTAGCCGCTAGGCCACGCCGCCGGGCCCGCAAGTGCTTTCTTAAATTTTGTATCCTAGGTGTCATGTTGTAGGCTCTGGGTTTGTTCCAGCCCCTACCCAGAACTAGGCTAGGTTTGAGCCAAATCCTCAGAGAAAATGAAGATACTTTCAGGCTTTCAAAGGGCCCCAAAGCTAGTGAAGACTGTGTTTGCTGTGGCTCATTTAAATGTAGTGCTGAGATATCTGTGTAAATCCTGTAATTGCCAAAATTGACCCATCAATGTTAAAGACCCTTTTTAAGTGGATCATTTTCTTCCTTTTACACAGCCATCAAATGCAGCACTAATGAGGGGTGGTATTCATCTTATTTTACAACTGTGAGGCTGCTCTGTCTTCATTAGCATGCAGGAATTTAACTTCATGTGGTTCTTAGAAACAAAAGCCCCCAAATCCTTGCTTCATATTTTCACATATACTTGCTTTGAATTATCGAGGGACCTTGTGGCTCAACCCTTTTCTCCTTTGTTGTGACTTAAAGAATGCTTAAGAGGTTTAAATGTCTTCTGGTATGAAATGTCTTTTTATAAATAATATGGGCAACAATGATAAACCACTAATTAAAAGCACATAAAAATATTACTATGTCATTGAGAAACAGCACATTAGTTTCAAAACTATAAGCACAGTTTTGATTGCTGAGCAATGTATTGTTCTTCCTAATGGAATCTGTCGGATGCTTCCCAGAAATAACCTATTGCAGAACACTACAGCCCCACAGCGTGGCCTTCATTCCATGCTTCATCTGCTTCCTGGGAGTGTCACTTACATCTTCCATTTCAGGCAAAACTCCCCTCATTCTAGTTCATGATCATGGTTTGCTGACCAGCCATTGGTCCAGCCCATCCAATAGTAAGTAGTTTCCCTAGTTCTCTTTTCTGGATGGTGTCTTAACTGGTCAAAGTATGAGAGTCCGTGCTTGGTTTTCAGAAGGCTCAGCCCTGTGGCCATGAAAAGATAGGGTCTACTTCTTCAACCTTAGATACCTTCAGATCAAGCTGTGCATGAGCTGGAAATTCAAGTCTTAGCTCATCCTTTCCTTTCAGCCACTTTTTACAGTAGCATTTTGAACAAGCAACCAACCTAGGTGAAGCTATATTTTCAAAAATGCTTGAAAGTATCATCCAGCTCCTTGCTTCTTGTAAGTGGTTGATTAGGAATATACAGTGCAGATATTATCTCTTACCAATTCATGTTAGGGATTATGTTTTCTTTCCTGCAGGAAATGGTCATTAGTATCTTCAATCAGATTAGAAAGCTGATCCCAGAAATCTCAAAACCTGTTCATGAAACTCATCCTCCAAAATTCTCTTTCTTTAGAACCACCATATGTCTCGTACCAAAATATCTGTCAGGGTTCTCCAAGAAATTGAATTGATAGTGTAAATATCAAATAAGGAACTGATTTATGTGACTGTGGAAGCAAAGAAGTGCCACAATGTGCAAATTCCAGTCTGAGTGTGGAGGCAAGAGAGCCTAGAGTGCCAGTGGTATAAGTTTTATTTCAAAGGCAGGCAAAGCCAAAGTCTTAGCTCAATCAGTCAACGAGAGAGAAAAATCTGTCTTCCTCTTTTTTTTTATAGTAGTAAAATCTTCAGTACTTGGGTGATGCCTACTCACATTGGCAACTGAATGTCCGCTCAGTCCACCAATTCAAATGTTAATCTCTTCTGGAAGTAACCTCAAAAACCCAGAAGTAGTGTTCAACCAGACATCTGCGCATCCTGTGACCTGTCATGTTGATATGAAATGATCGTTGCCTCTCAGATGCCACCAACAGTATCTTCTTAACCAGAGCACATGTCTATAACTGTGCTGGATTGTTTGAAATCAGGACTCATCTGGAAAATGGGATACATGACTGCTGTGCATATCTGGCACCAACTATCTAGAATCTGTTGTTGGCATCACCATGATGACTTCTGGTAACACACCATTGCTGCAGTTTGTTTCCCTCATCTTCAGAATGAACAGTGATCATATCTGTCACAGAGTTGGGAAGTATAAATAAGCCCATCCATAGAGAGTTCTTGTAATAATTCATGGCATGTCAGAAGAACCCTAGAAATACAAAGTATTGCTTTCATGTAGTCATAATTTTTGTTGTCATAGTTAATACATATTCTGAGTGTTAACAGTGCTCACAAGATACTAATTTTACCCTACTTTATAAATATGTGTGTATGTGTGTTTGTATATATACACACACACAAACTTATTTGAAAGTCAGTGTTATGGAGAAAGAGAACGTCCATCTACTGGTTTACTCCAGATGGACCCAAAGGTCAAAGTCAGGCCAGGCTGAAGCTAGGAACCAGGAGCTTGATTCAGCCAATCTCTCGCAAGGGTACCAGGGACACAAACACCTGGACCATTCCCTGCCTCTCCTATGCCATTAGTAGGGTGCTGGATCATCAAAAGTGGAGTAGCTGGGACACAAACTGGTCCCCATGTGGGATGCTGGCATTGCAGTAGTGCCTTCACTCATTAGGCCACTGTGACAGCCCATGTTTTTTTTTATCATGAAAATGAAATGTCTATAAACTAAAGCATACCTTTAAACTACTATTTATTTTTTTCCAATCTTTTGGCCCATACTGGCACAGTACCCATTGGCCAATCTAAATTCTTAGAGAAGAGAAACATTGGGCTGCTTTTCAAAAGTGGAAATGGATGGGGAATCGTTTATTCAGTTTGTCCCACCTTGTGCCAGGCTTTGAGGTAGGACTGGGAAAGCATGAGGGGCTGATGGAGAGGTAGGAGGAATGGGATATCGCTTTGCTTTGGACTTGAGAAAAGCAGTGGGTAGGTGGCTTGGAGGTGGACTTCAGGGTGACAAGTGGAGAGCAAGGGCTGAGAAATCACTTCACTTGAGTGACAGAGAGGCTGGCCATACGAAAGACACTTCCTTGCGCTCAGTGATCCTCATCCCCAGGTCCTATAATCTAGTTGGATTCAGATGGGCCAGGGTCAGGCTGCAGTTCCCCCTTCACCGCCTCGTCTCAGAGTCTTTCTTGGAAGGAATCTTGGGCTAGGCCCACCTCTGAAGCATCTTCGCTCTATTGCTAACCACTGTCTTAGATGGATTTTACAGTGGGAGATTAAAGATTCAGAGGCTGCTGGTCCCCAAGTAGCTTGGAGGCCAGTGCAACTGAAAGTACCAGGTGATCAGACACATGGTGGGCCCCACAGCCCCCAATGCTCACAGCAGGCTGGAGAGACCCTTTGTTCTGTGCAATATGACTGGTAGGAGAAGCAGCCAGCAAATGTTGACCTCAGGGATCAGAAGCCACAGTGATAGTTTATACCCATTGAGAGGCTACTGTGTGTTTGTAAATGAACTGTGGTTTAACTTAAAATTTTCACAATAATCCAAGGAGATGAGAACTGTAATTTTGCCCATTTTGCAGCTGGAGAGAGTAGTGCCCAGAGAAGAGTCTAGAGAGGACCTCATTGTGAATGAGGCCTTGAAGGATAAATAGAGTTTAATTATGTAGAAATAAAGAATGGAATTTTCTAGAAGGAAGTAAATATGATCTTATGTGGTCCTTCCTAATCAAAAGTAGAGGATGCAGATTGATTTTAAGAGTCAACATGCATCACTTGTGCAGCATCCTTGTTGTGATTCTGTTTCGTTTTTTTTTTAAGGAATTTTGAGCCTGTGGCTCTCAGCCCCACTGTGTGCTCCAGCTTTGGATGGTTGGCAGTACAGGTGGACCCTCAAATGCGAATTGCCAGAAAGATAAATGAGAATTGGCAGCTGTATTTAATTATGCAGCCTTCTGCAATGTGTCTACAACAGACATTTTTCTTGCGGAAAATAATTATTCTGAGCGTGCCCATCTGAGTGAGATTATGCTTTGGTAATTGGTTTTGAATTCTCCATCCATTTTCATTTGAACCTCCTTGTTGGCATCCTTTCTGTCAGTGTGTGAGAAGTGAGATTGAGGTGCACCTGCTCCTGTGACAAAGCTTGTGGCTCATCTTGTTTCTGTGCTTCAAGACCTATTGGGATGAGGACAGGGTATCCCCAGGTTTCTGAGAATTGGGGAGTGCTTATTTGGAATTCTTGGAACTTGATAAGAGTTCTTTATTTCACCTTTTTTTTTTAAAGATTTACCTATTTTTATTGAAAAGGCAGATATACAAAAAGGAGGACAGAGAGAAAGATCTTCTGTCTGCTGATTCACTCCCCAAGCAACTGCAAGGGCTGGAGCTGCACCAAACCAAAGCCAGGAACCTGGAACCTCTTCCGGGTCTTCCACAAGGGTACAGGGTCCCAAAGTTTTGGGCTGTCCTCTACTGCTTTCCCAGGCCACAAACAGGGAGCTGGATGGGAAACAGGGCTGCCATGTTAGAACTGCACCCATATGGGATGCTGGCGCATACAAAGCGAGAATTTTAGCCACTAGGTTACTGCAACAGGCCCTGTTTCACCTCTTTAAATTTTATTGCTGAGTATAGTCTGGGCTGATTAGAACACAGTGTACATATGGAGGTCACTACTACTTTGTCTCACATTCTAGGATTTCTTTGCTGAGTATCATCAATGGATTCACAAATATAGCCCAAGAGCTATTCAGTTAGTTAAAGCTTACATTATGTCAAGCAAATCTCCCTCCAAGCTTCTAGCTCATGACTCTAAAATCTGTCCCATGAAGCTCATAATACAATGTGAGGAATATATGTGGTAATAGTTGGAAAATGCATTTAATCTATAAGTAAAATCCTAACTAGCATATACCAGTATCATCCTGGATTAAATTGCTGTGGTGGTCCTGTCGCCTTTGCCAAGTTGTTTTCCCTCGAGGTCAGTATTGGTATGCATGTTTGAGACTTGATGTATGTGCTAGTCTCATTGGCTTGGGAAGAGAACAAAAAAGGACTGAATCTTGATTTGAATGAGCATCAGGATTACCTGGCTACTCCAACCCACTGTCCTGCTAAATTGCTACATTCTGGACCCCCATTCTCAAAGGATCTGTGGTCTAGAAAGTCAAGGGCTGAAACTTGGGATCCTCATTTGGTTTTACAATCATAACAAGTGATTCTAATACAGTCAGTTGTGATTTAGGAATCCCTGAATAGTGAATGAAATACCAGTGGAAAGTAAATCGGCAAACTACTTGCAATGACACTTTTCCAGCATTATGGAAACCATAATGCTCAGGTGTCTAGATTTCTGATGAACTTCCTGTCTTTAGCTCAATTCCTCATGTGTGTCTTATATATTCCCAAATGTGCACATGCATGTCTACTTTCAGGTACTGTGGCGGAAAATATGGATTGAAAAATTTGTTTGCTGAAGAGCACAATACGCTGGAGTCTGGCAGAAGGAAAACTGTTAGGCGCTGAAAACACCATCATTTGCTATGCATGAAAGCTTATGCCTGGAAGGTCTGAATCTCCATTTGCAGAGGGAGCTGTGAATCCCTGTGTCCACGCACACACACACACACACACACACACACACTGACTTACACAAGCTTGAGTATACTCGTGCACAGTACAGGTGTGGCAAGGTGAGATCGATGAGATGGAGACTCCCTGCCATTACTGCAGCAGAGAGCAGAACACAGCAGTATGGCCAGTCATTCCATGAGAAGGGCTTTTTGTTGTTGTTGTTGTTGTTGTTAGAATTGGTAGAGAACAGGAACATTGGCACTGGTGTCTAATGCAGAAATGCCGTAATGGATGCAGAAGGCCAGATTTTAGTTTTCAGGACCTGTTTCCTGTTGCAGAGGGTGGGGCAGTAAGACCCTTGGTTTCTGACTCTTCCTTAGTGGCTCTTTGGATTTCTCTTTCCAGGGAATTTATTTGTTCCTCAAATGGCATTGATGGCTGGCTGTCCATCAGAGTTTGACCATAGGAGAGTGTGCAGATCTGGAGCTGTGGGACTCTGTTCTGTGAGCTGAGTTCAGGCAATCAGCAGCTCCACTGAGCTCTTAGCTCATTCGCTGCAGAAGGAACACTCAGCTATCTGTTTTGAAGGGTAGTGTGCATGGAAGACACTGTCTTCCTCCCTTCAGTTCTTAATCTCAGGAAGACTTGCCTGTTTCGGGGGTAGAGCAGCAGTGTTCTCTTTTAGATGCAGTAGTCATACAGTCACCATTTGGAGATGCACAGTCTGTCATTTTTATTATAATTGTGGCATATCTTTAATTCGCTTAATGTAATTCACTTAATCCGTAATTATAAAATATGCATCTAGCCCTTGGCCTCATTCTGCTCTCCTGCCACACAGACAGCTTGGTGGATTTTTTTTTATTATTATTAATTTAACTTTTCTTGTTGTTGTTAATTTAACAAGCTAACAGATTGCTATAAAGAAAAACAGAATTTCTCAACCAGTTCAGTTAATAGCTGTGTTTCAGCACAGGGCCCTGTGGAATGTGTTGAACATTAACTACTTCACTCCAACATGACTTGCAGTTTTTAATTGAATTTCTATCCCTTGGATATCATGTTGGAGCTATTCATCTGCTCCACTAAGTCTTCTGATATTAAACAAGTTCTTCCAGGTTGTTATTATAATACAAATACTGGTAGACAGTTGATTTCCATTAAAAATTCACTGCCCGGGTGAGGCTAACACAGTTAAGGGAGCTTATCCTGAACATGGCTGAACAAAGAAATCACATGAATGGGGTGAGAATGCAATGTGCTTATCTTGTTTGCTTCCTTCACACCTGCCCAGTCTTGCCCCTTCTTTGTGTGAGTGAAAGGTTTTGTAAATGGCAAAATGCTAAACATTGTGCATAGCCCTTGGTCTGGTGTTAGAACCTGAATAGGCTCATGACTGGTCCCTCTGAAAACTCTCAAGAGGCAGCCGTTTAAACAAATGGAAAGAAATTTTATATCTAATTGGGATTGATGACACTGGGAATGGTGGCTTTATTCCAGTTCTGTGAAGGTGTCATAGTAAAGCACTTCCCTGCCTCCTGCTGCTCCTTTAGGTCACAACACCTAACTTCAAGTACAGTGCTGACTTACAGTATGCTTCTGCACCGTGTCTTCTGATAGCTTCCTGGTGAATTCTTTCCACATGAGCAGGCATCTCCAGTACTCTGACCCCATTTCGGCTACCCCTGCAGCCAGCTCCAAACATCACCAACTCTTGCTTCTCATTTTCATTTGGCACTCTTTAGCCATAAGAGCTTGAACTCTAAAACTCTTTTGATTACATTCCATGATATATTTTTTTTCAAGTTTAGTTTACTCAATTTGCTTTTTTTTTTAGTTTAAGATGTCTTTCATTTTATCAGCAGTCCCTACTCTTAAGTTCTCTCGTCATCATGTGCTTTATCTTCCTTAAAATGCTGTATGTTCTTCAAAAGTGGAAATCAAACCTTCTGTATACACATTGCTTTTCTTGGAATAAATCCTGAGTGCTTGTTTCCTAATGTTTCCCAAACAGCAGGTTTCCTTATTGAGAGCATTTGACCAATCAAAAAGAATGTTGAACTCTAGCTTCTGTTTTGGGAAAGACATTGGTTTAGGATACCATCCTGAGCCATATGCCATTATTTGCATACTTGGTTCTATAGTGGTGGGTTACATGAACAAGGATTCATGAGTTCAGGTCCTGGTTGTGCCGCTAAATACCTGTGTGATCCTGGGCAAGTTGTTTACCTAGCTTGAATTTTCTCAATTGCATTGTGGGTATAACTTATGAAATAACTAATACAATTTAATTAGCTAGCATTTGTAAAATGTTGCGCATAGTCCCTAAAACTTAGTAAAGTCTTGAAAAATATCTGGTATTTATTATTATTATTTGGTATTCTCTAGAAACATTGGCTTGATCACAGCATTTCCTCAGGATAAACCTGTAGAATTTGCTCTTTGGCTTTGAAGCATGGAAGAAGTTTGAGTCGATGAATTGTGAGACTCAGCTGCTCTAATGAAATTCCTAATTAGTTATTGCCGCTGGCCTGCCCATGTCTGTAAAAAAATAGATAGTCTCATAGGCTCAATGGTGCATATTAGAAATGTTTCTAAATTGTAAAACCTGCATGGCTGTCTGAGTGAATAAGTACTGGGTTGACGGTCAGTGCAAAGCTTTGCAATGGATATAATTATTAATGTTTTCGAATCTCCAGATACCATAACATTGATGGGAAGGCCTTGGAACGGTTAAATAGATTCACATGGCAAGAGGAACGTGCTGCTTTTCACACAACAATGCCAAACATAAACACACGTCTCTTAAAGTTTATTTGGGAATTTCTGAACCATGTTTTTTCTCCTCTGTTACGGTTACTGCATACATCAAGGTCAGATACCAATGAGTAGTAGCAAATCGTATTTCTCACCATGACATGGTTGTTAGAACTGACATTTCTTGAGAAAAACAGTACTGTCTACTGACAAAGGAGGACTGTAACTTCAACTGTTGTACATCACTAAAGGCAATAAATGTTCCTGAAAGGTATCACAACCTAAGAACTGCAGTCATCTCAGATTATAGCTGGTTTGTGTTGGACAAACATGTCATCAGATGGTAATTACCTGCCGTGATTTTTCTGGCCCCTCAAGAGTAGTTCTTATGGTAATACCTTAATCGTGGTCTTTGTGTTTTGGACATTTCTTTTAGCAAGGCAATTTATAGATATGCACCCTGCACATTAACTTGTGGGAGTGTAGAGATTGTATGGCACTTCTAAATCTGTTTCCATGAAGTCTCTACAGAGACCCTAAAAGAATATTCTGATCCTCTCAGAAAACATTAGTGCTTCAATATGATATAGAAAGTAGAGCCTAGGCTGGAAGTTAGGTGCGTTAGATGGGGATTTTCATGGCTCTGGCCTCTTTGAAAAATGGAAAGGGAACCTACAACTCCACACAGCTCCATGCCAGCTCATTGCACACATTGTGTATAGGTGCAGGTCTTCTTTCAATCACTGTGCCTACTTTCTTCTAACCCCTCTCTCATCTCTAACCCCTATTTCATCTCTAACCCCTGTTTCATCTCTAACCCCGGTTTGCCCCCCGCCATTTAGTACGCTGTGCAGTCAACACATATCATAGATTTTTCAGTGCTTCTCATTCCATCCTTTTTCACTTTCTTGGTCTTTCAGTGCCCAGCCTCATTTCCTTCCAATCCAGAAGGACTGATGTGACTTGGTGTGATTTTATTTACTTCTTTCGATGTGTTCCTTACTTGTTAAACTGGTACCAGGGTTGCACAGGCACCATGCTATTTGATCTATAACATATTTCAATACTATAATCCCCCATAATATAATTAAACAGTCTTATATGTCTTCAGATGCTTGGGTTGTGAAATAAGCTAGGAAAAACTAGACATTGACATAACCTTAAAAAAATTAGGATGAAATGTGGAGAGATGTATATGAGTAGATTCAATGCAAGGCCATTTAAAGGAAGGCAATGCAGGGTACAGAACCACAACCAATGAAAATAACCAAGAAAAATAATTGGACAGGGTGATAAAAGTTTTCTGGGTAGGAATCAGATACCACAGAACACTTACATGTTCCACCGCTATTTTTTGAATTTCTCATTTCAAAGCAAAGAAAATTGTGTCTTTAATGTTAAGACGGTGAAAGATTCCCCCCGACTTTGCATTATACAGTTTGTTCTCTTAAGTCTTTTGTGGAGTAACATTTGTGTTTTGAAAATTTTTCTGTTTATTTTCACATATGTACCTTAGCATTTTCTAAGCTCTTCTGAATTGTGATTCCTGTACCCATGGTGAATCCCAGTGTTAGGAAATAGAGGCTGATACTTCAAATACATTTGATCATGGTATGATTTTTGTCTTTTTGCTAAGCATTAACTCAGGAATAATAGAGATTTTGACAGTCAACCTGCACAAATCTCTTAATCCCATCCTCCAGGCCAGGAATGGTGTCATGGGGATAAGGCTGTGGACAAAACACTTTGTAGGACTGTGCTAAACCTTTGGGGTTGGAGATGTGGACAAGGTATTTCATGGTGGGTGAGCAGATTGTAATCAGTTAAGTTATAAGCAGTGTAATTACAGCTGTGAAGGAAATAAAAATTCATGTGGCTGAAGAGACTTCCACTATATAAGCATTTTGGAAAGGGGAACCAGTTTGTTATGGAGGCTTTTGATGTTCAAGAATGTGTATTTTTAACTAAATTTCTTATTTTGAAATAATTATGGCTTTGCATGAAACCCCAAAAGCAATATAGCTGGAGGTCCTGTATACCCTGAACACAACATTTTCCAACACAAGTAACATCTTGCATGGCTATAGTAGGTATTAAAACAAAGGAAATATATGTCATCCCAAATCACAGAGCCAGTTCAGATTTCACAGTTAAATTTATGTATGTGTATGTATAGCTTTGTATCATGTGCAGAGTTGTATAATTATCTCCACAAACAATAAAGGTAAATATTACATCATCACAGGCTCTCTCCTCCCATTAAAAACAATAAACAAACATTGAAATACAGCCTGTATACCAAGGAGTGCTCAAAAGTGTAAAGATAAGTGAGGTTTGTGTGGTCATCTTATATTAAGAACCCATACAAAAATCAACAAAGCAAAGAGTCCTCTCTATTGTCCCCCCATTTTAAATGTGTTAAATAAGAGTATATTATAATTTATATGGTATGATCCAGTGAAGTTCTCTTTATATACTAAATGATAGGACATCTACATAATTTTATACTCTCTCTGTATATTAACTACTACTAGTAAGAGAAAAGACCTGGTATTTGCCTTTCTGAATCTGGTTTATTTCACAGAGTGTAATGATCTCCAATTGCATTAATTTCATTGCAAATGCAAGGGTTTTGTTCCTTGATTACATCACTGAACTCACATTTAATTCAGATTTAAAAGGTCAGCTGCAATGATACTGGTTCCTCTGATCATTACAGACACACGGGTTTAACAACTTCATGATGGCTATGTGCACAATATAATAAGAGACTCAAGTAGGGGTGAATGTGTATATACTATTGTTTAGTATCCTGAAGTGTTTTACTGTTCGATTATTGTGACATCTTGGTGGGCAGTTGTGACTTGCCTTTTTGTGCACCCAGCTTTGTGCTTTCTTGGGGGGCAAGGAGAAGTAGAAAAGAAAAGTGTTAGTAATGCACAGAGCAGTACTTTGTCATCAGAATATTAACATTTTGATGGAATTGATGGAGCATTTAAATGGAAATGTTCAATTGCGGAGACCAAGCTTGTGAGGGAACATACCACATGCACACAGAACCTGAGCCTTTTTCCTTGATTAAAAAGTTATTTTAATAGAAAAAAAGGAGTAACCTAAAAGACTTTGTATTGAGGATGGAAGGGTAGGCAGCATTCATTTTTTAATTGCTAATATTTAAATATAGATTAGTATTCATATTGACAGCTATAGAGGCAGAAGCTTTGATCTGATAATTGAAGAAAAGCCAAGCAAAGTCACAAAGAGGAAAGACTATGGGCTGTGAAGTGACATCACACATGTATTCTAGCACCAGTTACAACCGTAAGTAGCTTGTGACCTTGGCCAAGCTGCTTCACCCTCTGGGCCCAGTTTTTCACACTGATTGAGTAGAGACAATGGAAGTTACATTAAGAAGTCCAGTCTTGATGTTGTTTCGGATGAAGCCCTTTGCATCTTGCAGCAATGGTAAGCATGTCTATTCTGCACAGAGAATATGTAAACCCCTAAATAGAATCTGCAGAGACAGTGGGCTATTCTGTGGATACACAGTGTAATTTGAGAGGTTTTTTTTTTTTCTCAAAGCTGCTTGAAATTTTGAATTGAAAACCTAAAATGAGTGGCAGAGAGACAGGCTCTCCTGAACAGATTACATCTGAGAATGACAGGGAATGACAATCTAGGGTATACATGTCCTTATTGATCATGGGCTTATGTTGGGAAGCAAAATCAAAGAAGGGATTTTAAAGGCAAAGTAAGAGTTGCATTGCACAGGATGTTTGGGGAAAAATATGTTTGACTATAAGAATGAATAATGAACTTGGTCATGTAGGTCATATAAGGTTGACCAAGCAGACAGTGGGTAGGCATCCTTACCAAACCTTTTTTTTAAAGGTTAATTTATTTTTGTTGTAAAGATAGATATACAGAGAGAAGGAGAGACAGAGAGAAAGATTTTTCCATCTGCTGGTTCACTACTCAAGTGGCTGTGATAGCCAGAGCTGTGCCAATCCAAAGCCAGTAGCCAGGGGTCTCTTCTGGGTCTTCCACACTGGTGCAGGATCCTAAGACTTTGGCCATGCTTGATTGCTTTCCAAGACCACAAGCAGGGAGCTGGAAGGGAAGTAGAACAGCCAGGACATGAACTGGCACCCATATGGGATCTCAGCACATGCGAGGTGGGGACTTTCATCACTAGGCTACCGCTCCAGGTCCTATCAAATTATTCTGCCTGATGCAAGGTCTATTCTTTCTGGTGTAAGGTTATGGTGAGCTGTGTATAAGTTTGATTTCAGCAGTCTTTTGTGAAAAATCTGAGTGTCAGGCAAATGATAAGGGAGGACTTCCTCTCTACCATGCCATGGCTGTTGAACGGCATTTACTTAGGATTTGAAATAAATGACTGTACTTTCATTCTGATAATAGTCACAGTCTGATATTCCACTAATGACTCTTCCAGTTGTCTAAAATGTGGGCAAAGATCTGAATTTTCTTTTGGAACAACCTGTGAGTAGAGAAAAACCTAATCCACCTGACATATTGACTTTATTTTTAAGCCATTTTGGAATAAAGCATATGATTGGTATTGCCAAGATTTGTTGTTTCAAAATCACCTTTCTTTTTGGTTATTTTTGAAATGTAATCAGATGATTATTATCTTGGTCCAAAGAAATCTGGCTCCAGATACTCTTAGGGTAGAATGTTGTTACATAAGGAATGGGAAAGAAGAAATGACTGTAAGAGCATCAAGTTATGAAGCCAGTATCCTCAGGAAGACTGGTTTTGAAGGGCAGACCTCTGGTCTCACTGTCTGTGTTGGGCAAGGAGTATGGCCTCTTGAAACTGTAGAATTCCACAGGTCATTTTTTTTTCTATTTTATTGTATTGTTGTTGACAATCTTTACATAGTTAATTACAGTTAAAGAAAGAAAAAGAAAAAAAAAGGTTCAGGGGGATAGAGAAGTGGGTAATACTATTATGTCCATATTGTTTCCATCATGTATCTGAGGTAAAGGGGGATATTGAGGGAGAAGCCCCACCCGGTTTCCCACCCACCCCAAGTCCCAGATGTGGGGCATGCTCTGACATATGTGCTCGAGTGGTGTTAATAGTTCTCCGGTCATGAATCGCTGCCAGTTTTGCTCGATGAGGTCGTCCACTGATTGATATGGTCCATTATAAAGTCTCTGTTTGCCCCATATTTCGCTGCCAACATATAGCTGAGATGAATGATTGATCTGCTCTGTCTTCTGTCTTTTCTTGATTAGAGTTCTGAGTCCAGCAGTTCGATTGGGGAGATCTCCAAAGAAACTTTGAGGTATTCCCAGACTAGTTTCTTGTATGTTCTAGCAAGCACAGGGCCCGGCACAGTCCATCACCCTGATCAGCTGGTGGTTTCAATTGCTGTGTTGGTTCTGTTTTCGGTCCCGAGTTGCACTGGAACCAATGGGTGTTGCAGTCCAGTCTGGTTCGGCCCTTACATCAACCAGTGGGAGCTGCAGCCTAGTCGGGGAGACCCACAGTAACCCCCACCAGGCCCGCCCCCTACCCTGGTGTGCCAGTATGATAGAACTAAGCTTTAATACCCATTGACAAGTACAAGAGCCAAATGGGATGGGGGACAGACTGGTCTTCTGCTACACAGGTCATTTTATAAACATAGCAGCTGAGAGTCTGAGAAAAAGAGAGAGCCTGTGTGAGCCAGTGTTGATGTGTATGACTTGGTACTCCAATTTAGGGAAGAAATATCCAGGTGGCCAATCTCATACTCATACCTTATAGGATGAGATTTCATGTCCTTGGGCTGTCTTCCGGTTTGCTTCTGCCTGGTCCTCTTGGCTGTTCCAGTCTCCCTGGCCCGTGTTCTCCCTCACAGCCTGAGATGAGAGACTCTTTGCAAATGTCAGAAAATTTGGTGAGCATTTGAATTGAAAAGGCAACAATAATTCATTCTGTTTAATAGCCACACCATATTTCCACTCTTGACTCATCTCTCACTTCAGAGACGATGCTGCTGTTTGACAGTGAAGTATAGAGAAATGCATGTGGATCTTCAAGAGCCAGCATCACAGGGAGGACAGATGGAGATTTTGAGGTTACGGGTGGTTGTACCGTCTGCTTGGGCTATAATCAATTGTCGGGGTAAAAGCTTCATGCTTCTGTTCCAGAGCAGGACAGTGTGTTTGAGGAAGGTTCATGAGCCTCATGGAAGTGAGTTTCCACAGAGTTTGGGGTGCCTTGGCATAGGTGTGAGCAGATCTGACAGCAGAGGTGGTCTCTGAAGAAGAGCTGCCTAATTAATCGCAAACTAGCAGAGCCCTTCAGCAGTGAGAGTCTCTGAGGTTTTAACGACATCCCTCAATAATGTTAAAATCCAGCTTGGTGTGACTTCATTTTCTTAGAGACACATGATTGATCTGGATCTTGGTGAACGGAGACACTGTGGCTTCTTTCCATAGACGGCGCCATTGGATGTGAAGATGAAGAATCTTTGCACAGACTATGAGAAGACTGTGACTGATTCACTGGGAATGGAAGAAAGATAAAGAAAGCTCTGAAATATGTATTTTTAAAGGCAAAACCTTAGACTTTACCCCATTGATTAGTGTCATAAAAAGCTTGGTGGAGAGTCTGAACTAAGAAAAATACCTTTTTTTTTTTCAGGTTAATTCTAAAGTTGGCAATGCACAAAGCAGTCCGTAAGGGCTCATAGCCCTGTGGAATAAATATTTTTTTCTGACTTCTGGTCTTACTCTGTGCCCGTCACAGCTTTCCCAGGCTCTGAAAGGAGGTGTGGGGCCTTTTATTTAGGTGCAGGTGAGGACTGTTGAAACCAGGCTGAGCCAACTCAATTTCTTTTCCTCCTAGAAGGCTGGGAGATGGGCAAGGTGGGTTTGTTTGTCCTTTGCAGTTTCTTGTTCAGTACTCTCTCTGAAACTTCTGTGGACTCACTGTAACAGGCTTGATACCTTCCTCAGACAGCCAATTAATATTCTTTCCATTCCTTCTGTGTGAAAACCACAGGGAGAATGCTTCTTTCCTAGGTAGAGCCCGATCTCCAGTTAGGTCAATGGTGACACCATTGAACTAGTCCATGCAGAACACCAAATTCTCACCACTGAGCATGAGAGTGCTAACATGCAAAGTGACGAGAACAAGATCTGGCACAAAATTAACACTAAATAAAAGTTACCTAGTATTATGATCCAAATGTGTATTGAGTTGAGTTCGGGGACTGCAGAATCGCATATACAGAGGAGAGAACATGAGTAATGCAGGCATGCAACAGAGAGAGAAAGAGCCTGTGGTCAACAGAAACATTTGCTCCACCTCTGAAAGGATCCAGGCTTACCTTTTAAAATAACTTCATGGTAGGACACATCAGACATTTCTAAAACTAAATCCATGAGTGTTCAGTGTACCACTCTGCAAGTGGTAGAGATCTTCAGAGGAGAGAGGAGGTACTTAGGGTACCTATGCTTTCACTTCATTCATTTATCAGACACAGGGATCACCACCTTGCAGGAGGCAGGAAAGAATATCTAACCTGTAAGGTAAAGCAATACAACTTCTAACAAAGGCAGTATAGAAATCTATTTCTTTGTAAGAGACCTTTGAGCATGGTACTGTCAAGTTTGGAGCCAAGACAGGTGGTGAGGTTTAGATGGTGCGCATTGGATATAGTTTACAGTTCAGGGCAAACTGTTTTGAAGGTTATGAGCTGGCATACCAGGATTCCAAATGGAATGAATAAAAGTAATTTGGATGTAGAAGACTGTGGGAGTTAGGTCTTAGGAACTGGTTCCATTCGATATAGATAGGAGATGAGGTTTTGAAAGAATGTGGGTACAAAATCCTGGGACATCATACAAAACAGAGACATTTCTGAAAGGGGATTTTAAATCTCCAAAGGTTGCTATTTAGATAAGAAGGCAGGTACCTGCAACCAAAGTGGTCCGTTAGTCTGGGCTTCTGTGCCTTTCTATTCTCCTATGCTCCTTTGCAGATAATTGCTGCCTATTACTCTTCCCAGGCGTGTCTTGCATTTCTTGCTTCTATGTTGCTTCCTGTTGCCATTTCTTCTGCTCTGTTGAAGCTGGTGAGAGATCAGGATGGTGTAGGCAGACCAGTAGTAAATTTCCAAGGTTAGGATAGGGTACTTCAGAATTTTAGCAGTGTCAGCCAGACACCACAGGAAGGGCAGAAAATGCAGTGGGCTGCTTGCTCTGTGCCCTGGAGGGAGACTAAGCCACTGCTCCCCTACAGGTGGCCTTATTTTGTCAACATCTAGAGTATGCCCATGGGTAGAGCCAAGTGGAACTCTACCTCCTGTGTCCATAGAATCTCTCCAGATGTTCTGGTATTACAAGTTTTGTCTATCAGGGTCCTGTCAACAGCCATCTCTAGGATGGTAGATTTCAATTTTGGCGCCCAGGCAGCCTGTAGATTTCAGAGCACATTAACACTTGGGCTTCAAGTGGGTGAGAAGTGCTTTAAAGATGTTTAAAATATTTCTTCCATTTCCAGGGCCCTGCTGTGTAGGGGGTCCTTGTGGCAATATGGCTTTGGTCTCTGTACTCAGCAGGACTTTCAAAGTATGTCATTATGTATTTTAATTTCATCCGGATTAGAATAATGTCAGTGGTTATCATCTTTTGAAATGCTTGCAGATAATTAAGACTTAGAAGTAAAAGATTGCTTCTCAGATATAGAATGCATAACCATGACAGAACTGGAAATTTCTATTTTCCATTCCCATGTCATCCTGCTTATATAAGGTGTATGACATTAAATTGGTGCCCATATCAAACTACCCAGAACCTATCTATGAAGAATATTCCATTATGTGTGCAAAGGCTAGGGTGTACCTCAGTACTATCTCAACATCTTAGGATTTCTACTTTTCTCCTTAATATTTTCAGGAATTTCTCCCAGGTCACACATTCTGAAGCTGAACAATAAAGCTGGTGATATAGTGCAGAATAATTGTAGAGGAGAGAAAGAGAGAATGTAGCTTTGCTGTTTCTGTGACTGATGATTTGAGATCAAATCTGGGAAAGACTGCCTTACCTATGCCTCCTACTTCATGGCTTAGAAAACTGAGAGACCAGAATATCAGGTGATGGTCTCACAGTTCCCCAGCAAGGAGTTATGGGAGGATTAGAATTTTCCAACTTCAGACCCTATGCTCCATCATATTTAACTACTTCATATGCAGGTTTTCTAGGAAGAGTAACTTGATTTGTGGTTTCATGAGAGGGGTGAGGGATGGTGGCTTTTTTGGGGGGATTAGGATGCATAATGTTTGGTCATCCCTCTATGTATGGATCAAATTCTGTTTGGATTTCAGAAGCATTCTGAATTCTAGTATTCAAGTCATGTTCATCTCTTTTCAAGATACTTGCAAATTGTATTTGAATATTTTTGTCATGTGAATAGTGATGAATTGCTCCATATACCTCATGGACTTAGTTTTATATTTGCTTGTTTATTCAGAAAATGAATATAATACACCATGTGATAAGCAATATGTTTCTGCATAAATACAATATACATTATGTATAATAGTTTATTTTGTGTTTTATATATGTTAAACTTTAATACATACACATGTCAAATTAATACTTACATAATGTGTCGTATTTATATTCTTGCATAATTTATGTATGTTCACCTATAAATATTTCTCCCTCAAGTGTGGATGTGAAATTAGAATTTTTCTTTAGGTGGGAGCCCAAAAGAGTTGGTAACCATTGATGAGAAATGCTTTGCAAGGCAGAAGCATTTGGCCCTTTAATTACTTGTTTAAATTGATATCAATCATTGTTAGGATAGAGATGTTAAACAGAGAACAAATGAAAAGATAGGGTAGGCATTCACAGCCAAATCAATTTCATTATAGAAGAGAAATAAACTCACAGAATATACTGCTGGTGTGTAGATGAAACAAAGACTTAATCCGCAGTAGCCCAGTCCTTCAGTAGGATAGGGCTTTTTTATATATATATATATATATATATATTCATTTATTCATTAATTACATTGTATTACATGACACAATTTCATAGGTACTGGGATTCCCCCCACCCCCTCAACCCAAACCCTTCCCCCATGGTGAATTCCTTTACCTTGATGCATAACCACAGCTCAAGTTCCATTGAGATTCCCTAATTAAAAGTTCACACCATACAGAGTCCAGCATCCCACTTGTCCAGTTCAGGTTCAACAGCCTCTTAGGGAGGCCCTCTCAGGTTTGAAGGCAGAGCCAGCAGAGCGTCACCTCGATCAATTAGAAGCTCCAACATACCATCAGCAACAGTCCAGGTATGATGAGGCTGGTGCAGAGTCCACTGATTGACATAGTCCATCTTAGAGTTTCCCCTTGTCCAGTTTTCCGCTGGAAGCATACAGCTGAGGTGGTTGATTGATCTACTCCATTTTCCATCTTTTCTTGGTTAATGCTTTGATTCCTCCATTTTGTTCAGGGGAATCCCCTAAAAAAACTTTGAAGCATTCCCAGTCCAGGCTCCTACATGTACTGCTAGTAAGCACAGTGCCCGCCATTGTCCATCACTCTGATCAGCTGGTGGTTTTACCCCCTGGGTTGGTTCTGTTCTGAGCCCCGACCTCCATTGGAACCAATGAGTATCGCAGCTCTCCCTGGCTCTGCCCATCACACTCTCGTCCCTCACCTAAACCAGTGGGAGGTGTGCTGGTCGGGTGTTGCATTCCCTACTGGCGCAGGCCATTTCACCTTGGCATTTTGTGTTTTGTACTGTTTTTTGTTTTTTTTTTTTATCGCGACCAGATTCTTAGCATGGGAGTCTTTGCAGGCATTGGGGGTGGGATTTGAAGAGATGGACACGGGGTGGGGAGCAGAGCTTTCAGGGACATTTCAGACATGATATAGACCTTGCTCCCCGGAGATGCAGAGGATAGGCTGGGAAGATTATAAGACAAAGGCTAGGCTAGCCTTTTTAAATGCAGTATGAGGGTCCCTGAGGGACTGCCTCTGTTGACTGGGAGTTCTAATGGCTGCAGAACCTGGATGGCTTGGGGCTATGCCTTTGCTCCATGAATCAGTGATAAGAAAGTGAGGAAATTATTTGTCCCTGGGCCCTCTGAATAAGATGTCATTATTTGTAGCAATGATTTTCAGGCTTGCTTAGAGTTTCCTTTTATTTGTGTAGCTTAGTTCTTTTTAGCAGCTTACCTACCACTTTTTATTCCTATTTTTTGAGGATCCTGGAACATATACTGGGTATCTATACTTCTGTCTGAGAACTCAGCTGCACTGCTGGATCCAGGAAAGTTTTCTAAAAGGAATATTTATGTGGGAGTGTTTGATAATCCTAGTGATTCAAATGTCTTCATCCAGCAAGTAATTTAGTGAACACCTTGCTAAACACAGTAGGGAAAATAATTCATTTTACAGTGTCTTGTTTATATGAATTTACAATTTAGTTGAGTAGACAAACTATTCACATAAGCAGTGATTATATGAAAATTTATGTGAACAAATGGCATAGACACTTTACAGTTCATAAATGCTAAATGAGTTTGGAACACAGATATGGTGGTTGTGGACTGTTGTCTTAGGCAACTAGTTCAGGGTCACAAACTTGAAAGCCGCACATCCCTCCCCGTGCCATGTGGTCCTTTCTGCCTGCCTGTGATGCTCACCTATCATTACCTGGAAGCTGAGAAGGGGCAGTATTATGTTGTGTAACCACACCCTCTGAAGCTCCCATAAAGGCCCATGATAGGGAGGGCTTCTCTCTCTGGGTTGTGTGCTTCCATCGCTCTTGCACTCCAACTCTTGGCCTCCCCAGTACCAGCTTACTTTAGCTTCCTGTGGACAGGTAGCCCCTGAACATGGCCCCTGTATGTCTCTATTCCCCACCCTCTGTTGACTACTTGGGCAAGTCAGTGAAGATATTAATGCTAAGATACTTTGTATTGCATTTCTATTTTTGTGTACTTTCAAGAGTCCAAGGAGAGGTGAAACCTAGCAGTAATGGAATATGGACAGAGAAGCCAGGAACAAGTTAATGTTTGCAGCTTTGTAACTGTGTCCAGGTTGTTCACTGCATGTCTTGTAAGATAACTTATATTGCTGGGAAAGCTGGGGCATAAGTCTTTAGTTTAATGGGCAGGTTTCATGGTAATGACTCTGTTCATCTCAGGGTTTCAATTCAGACTGGGTTGCCCTGTGAACTTGTCATCTGCTAATGTGTAGTGGCCCTGCCATCACCGAGCTTGGTTAATAAAGACTCCTAGACTTGTCCATCATGATCTCTCTGATAGCACACAACAGACTAAGTGGTTGGGAAAGCTCTTGCATAGGGATAACTCTGGGGAGGACTAACAGGATAGGTAGGAAAGAACTGTGTAGAACGGAGGCATGGTCTCTAGAAAGAGACCAGCATTGTGGCACAACTGTGTAAAAACCAATCTTGCAACACCGCATCTCATGGCTGCTTCATTTCCCAGCCAGCTCTCTGCTAATGCATATGGGAAAGCAACAAAGAATGGCCCTCTATCCACATGGAAGACCCTGTGGATAGGTCTGCTCCTGGCTGTGGCCTGGCCCAACCTCAGCCATTGCAGACATCTGAAGAGTGAACTAGTGAATGAAAGATGCATTAATTCTCTCTCTCTCTCTCTCTCCCTTTCTTTCTTCCTCCATCCATCTCTCTCTCTCTTTCTCCCTTCCTCCCTGCCTCTGCTTTTCAAATAAATTTTTTAAGTCTAAAAAAAAGAAAGAAAGTTGAACAGCATGGGCAAAATCTTGAGGTCAGAAACAAGTGATTTTTTTTCTGGGTGACTTGGAATCATTTTGTCCTGCACGTTTGAAAAGCAGGTGCAGAGGAATAACCAGGCATGGAAGCAGAGTTGTGTGTATGGAGGTGAGTAGCAGATTATAAATGACTTAAGGCTCCAAAGAGGAGTCTACACTTACTCCTTTGGGTTTATTACCCAGAATGCAGCTTCCAAACAAAAGGCTTATGTTATAAGAAAGGTTGGTATTTCCACTTTGATCAGGCTGTTGGGTGGCTCATCCTTGAACTCCCACTGTGCTCTCATGCAACATTTCTTCTGAATCATGAACTGGATTATTTTCAAGTTCTGATAGTTGTGTTCCCTTGTTCCTCATCTCCGTGACTTTATTGTTTGGCTCGTGCTTCTGTGATGTTTTCAGCTCTGTTGTGTCTGAAATGATTGACATTGGTCAGATGCAACATTCAGTACTGAAATTGGCTGCCGGTACTATCCTCTCTTATTGGTCAGCAACATGGGAAGAAGCCAGCCCATAGAGAAGTGTGAAATCGGTATCAGTACTTCTGAGGGTTCAGGTTGAGAGCCTGCATTTGGGAGACTGCACTGTTCTTTCCCTCTTGCTTGCAGCATTGAGACATCATAGATTTCTTTTAGTGAGCATTGTAAAAACCGTTCCCCTTACTTTCACATTTTAAAGTCTCCCACTATTGTAGCAGTTAACCTCTTTTAAACGATTTTACCCTGACTTTTATTCCCCTGCTACTGAGAATAAAACTGAAAATTAAATGGTAAAATCAAATCCATAAATCCCGAGCTACCACTGGAGCAAAGTGTCTGCCTGACTAGTTGTTCCAAGAGACCCATTTGCTGGCTGATCCCAATAGTTGAGCTTAATTCTGGTTTTCTGCTAAGCAACAGAGTTTTTGGTATTCAATACAAAATGCAAAGTAGGCCAGTGGAAGGGACTTTTGTTTCTCATGTTTCTACATACATGTGTTCTACATGTATTTTCAATGTGAGATAAGGGATTTTCCATTCTTGTACTCTTTAACCACTCTTGTACTCAACCTTATGCTTATGAGGAGCCAACTTGAATGAATGCAATGGTATAATATAGGGATTTGGGGGGAATTAAGAAATCATCTTCTCCTAAACCTAGAGGTTACATCCAAATACTATCCAATAGAAATGGCCAGGTGCCAAACATTGTGTAGGAAAACATGGGATTGGGAGGTTCTATATGTTGTACAGATGTTAACCTTTGTCTTGTTGGATGATCTTACAGGAATGATAGGAAACATTTGAGTAGTGTTTCTGCAACAGTTTTATCCAGTTAAATTATTTAAGACTTATTTTGATTAAACTGTCACCCTGTTTCTGCCTTTATTTACTAATACATTTTGAAATTCTGTCATAAGGTAGAAGCGTGGATGGTAGGATTTATATATCTTCAAGGCATATTGATCATTATGAAATTTTCTTTTTTACCTGTGGTAAATTTTATTTATCTTTGGCCAAGAAATATGCTTTTCTTGATGTCAGTGTGGCTACTCTGGCTGTTTTTGTTTTGTTTTAGTATGGTACTTTCCTTTTTGCTTTATCCTTTCTATATATTTTATTTAAAGTGCGATTGTTACAGGTATCACATAGTTATGTCTTAATTTTATATCCAAGCTGACAATCCTTGCTCTTAACTAGAGTGTTTAAACCATTTACATTTAATATGATTACCGGTGTGTTGAATTCAAGTTTGTTGCCATTCTCTTTATTTTCTGTCTGTCACATTTTTTTTTTTCGTTTGTTGTGTTTTTCCTTTTTTTGGCCTTTTTTTTTAATGAAATACTTGTTATACTTCATTTTATCTTATATCGTGGGTGCAATTATTTGTTGTGTTAGTTCATGAGGCTGCTTTCCAGTCTGTATACATACCTTTAGGTTACCATGCACTAGATGTCCTTTAATACATTCCATACAATACAAGAACCTGTCAACCACGTACTGTGCTTTCTCCCCACCCAGTTCTTGGACCATTATGGCCATGCATTTCATTTCTCAGTATTTTATAAACATCATAACACATTGTCATTATTTTTTATTTCAGTAAACTTTTAAAGATATTTAAATGACAAGATAGACTTATTTTTCTCCATGTAGTTACCACTTTTGGTGCTTTACCTTCCTTTGTGTTTCCATTTGCTGTCATTCTTCCTGGAAGTCTTGCTTTAAATTCTTCTACTGTGCAGGCAAACAGAGGCTAAATTCTCTGAACTGTTTTTGAGAAAGTCTTACTTGTGCCTTTTGATCAAATAAATTTTTGGTAAGTATAGAACCTGACAATTTACTTTTTCTCTCAATTTTTACAAATGCATTTTCTTTACCCTTGCATTACTTCCAGCAACGTAATCGATCATCTGTATCTTGGCTCCACTGTATGTAATACGTTTTTCTCCTATGTTTATGTCTTTATCAATGGTGTATTCATATAATTATAATGTGTTGTTTTATTCATGACTCTTATGCTTGGAGCTTTTGTGTGTGTTTATGTGGGGGGGTGTGTGTATTTATGTACTGTCTGGTGTCATTTTCACCAAATCTTAAAAATATTCAGCCACTTCTCAAGTGATTTTTTTCTGCCTCCATGGAGACTGTGGATACACTGATGTTATCCTGTAGTACCCTGATATTCTGTTCACTCTGTTCTAGTTTTCCCCTGTGTTTTATTTCATGAGGTTTGTATCACTCTGCTTAATAATTTTCTGCACCTTTTCCTCTGCGGTGTCATTTGCCATTAATCGTATTTAATGTACTTTTCATCTCCTGTATTATGATTTTCTTCTCTGGAAGTTTGATTTGTATCCTTTTTACATCTTCCATGTCTTCTTTTAATTTGTATCATTTTTTCTTCAGCTTCTGAACAGAAGAAAATTACAACTATTTTATTGTTCTTATTTAATAATTCTGCCATGTGTCATTTCTGAATGGGCTTGGGTAAGATTTCTCAGCAGTAGTAGTGGTATATTTTAGATAGACTATTAATTTCTAATGGTTTGTCTTTGTCCCGTGATAAAGAGGCCAGTGATAATAGATTAGCCCAGGACTATACTTAAGAATATACATTAAAGGATCTGCATGGTAGCCTAGCGGCTAAATCCTTGTCTTGCACTCTTTGGGAACCCATGTGGATACCAGTTCATGTCCCAGCTGCTCCACATCCCATCCAGTTCCCTGCTTATAGCCTGGGAAAGTAGTAGAGGATGGCCCAAAGCCTTGGGACCCTGTACCTGTGTGGCAGACCTAGAAGAAATTCCTGTCTCCTGGCTTTGGATTGGCTCGTCTCTGGCCATTGTGGCCACTTGGCAAGTGAACCAGTGAATGGAAGATCTTTCTCCCTGAATCTCCTTCTCTCTGTAAATCTGGACTTTCCAATAAAAATTAAAAATCTTTTTAAAAAAAATATACTGAAGCTAGTGGTAATTAAAATTATTTTTGCTGGGGGTGTAAAATGAAATTCTTATGAAACCAAGACCAGTGAAAAAGTCTCCCACATGACTAAACATTTTATTTGTGTTTGTTGAGTTTGTCTTTAAGCCTGTACAAGTGAAGAAAGGCAAGGGCGTGATTTCAACATGCCTCTTCCTAGGCCTCGGACACAGGAAGCATTTGATACATGTTTCTTCTCTTCAGTTTCTGCCCTTCCATTGTGAAATACAAGGCTATACCATTTAATGTGCTTTCATTTGATGCCTTTGTCCTCTTTTCTATTCACTACAGCTTTGCTGACTTCCCTAAGCTGGTCAGTGTGTGTGTGTGTGTGTGTGTGTGTGTGTCCTTCTTTCTAAAGAAGTATATCTCACAGTTCTCATGACTTCGTTCTTCTGGTCCAGCCTAATTGACATGCCCTTCTAGAAGAAACTGGCTTTCTAGTTTTAACTCTTGCTTCCTTTCTTTTTGTTTCCTAATTTCAGACTTTGTATTAACTTATTGGAGTGCAGGTTCTAATTGTGAGGTTAAAGACAGATAAGATTTTGTTTGCTTTATTGTTTATGGATCTATTGTTGACTTTGATTTTGGCCTTGATTGACTTTGGTTGCCAAGTCCCCTGGTATGAGCCCTTTACCTGGTACACTTGTACAGTCTGTTTCCGTGAATCAGGCCTGTTTCTTTCTAGTTGTTGGACTCCTTGCTGTTTCCACTCTGCATGTTGATAGGAATCCAGTTGTCTCAGTGGCAGAATGAGCAGTTCCTGGATTTTTCCAATTACTACCTTCTTAGGCAAGCTCTGCTCTGCTTAACAGTCTGGTCAGCCTGCTGCTTTTCTTAGAGGCTTCTTCACCCATCCTGATGAGGACTGCGGGTTTACTCTTGTGACTAATTTATACCTTTCTCCAGCACCTGCTATACTCTTCCCTTTCTGCAACATTCTTAACTGACAATTTCATTCCATTGTTTACCTACATCTACTCCCCATTGATAAATTACTTTTGCTAGGCTCACCAGACCCTTTATTTTTTATTCATAACACTTTTGGGGTTCTTGTCCTTAACTATTCTGGCTGTTCACCAATCGGGCTTCCTTCCTGTTATTTATCATGAACTCTGGTATGATTTGTCTTCTTTCTACGTTTTGCTTTCTTATCATGGCTATATATACTTGTAAGATCAGATCAGTCTTGTTGTATATATAGGTCCTCTCAACTGTGGCATTTCTCTCAAATAGTCGTAAAGGAAAAATATAAAAGCACCACTCTCGTAAGTTTCTACCAAGTATTCAGTCATTAAACACTCACCAAGAGTGGAATGTGTGAGACTCACTGGGTTGCTAACGTGCAGAAGGGATGGTGAGTAAAGACATGGTTTTGAATCCCTAACAGACATTTTGTAGAACATATGGAACCTTGGATATTCTTGAGCCGGAAAGTAACTCTATGCTCTTAGCTGTGTTTACGAAGACCTGGGCTAAGGAGAATGTTTGGAGGTGAGGTTAAAAAAAACATCCTAGGAGTCTGGTCAGGCAGCCGAGAATGGTGATCTTGGGTTGTGAAGGAGAGAGAGAAAAGGACCACGGTATGAGATGCTTCTAAAACCTGGCTTCAACAATTGGAGGAGTTGGAGGGCAGAATAATCAGGATAATACTAATGTTTGTATTCTTTTACCTGGGAGGGTTTTTAGGGTTTGGGCTGATTATTTCAGTTGGAATGGGAAAGGATGAGGGAACATGTGGGGACAGAGGTAGGTGTGTGTGTGTGGGGGGGGAGCGGTTATAGTGAAGAAATGATAAGCTCAGTTGCAGCATCCTGAAATTTTCACCTCACCGGTTAATGCATAGTATTTGGAAGTGTGGAAATGAAGCTCACGTGAGAGGATGGAGCAGGGTACATTAGGGGGAATCATCCAGAAAGAAGTAGGAAGTGAACCACAGGAGCAGCCATGCACATACAAAGGACAGCAAGCAGCAGATGTGGGTTGTCTCTGTGGTGTGGACAGGCCCCAGGGCTGTGGATGCCCAGGGGCAGGAGGAATGCATGGATGTGAACTATATAGAAAAAATGTCCTTGAAGAGGGGGACTGGAGCTTGACTATTTATTTAACCTTTTCAGTCTTTCCACAAATATGGGAACTAAGCACATTTTTGTTTAAGGTTTATTGATTGATTTGAAAGAGTTGCAGACATAGATGGAAGGACAGAGAGTGCCATGCCGTCTTTGCTGGATCACTCCCCATCTGTCCACATTGGTTAGCTTCAGGTCAGTAATAAGAAAGAAGGTCCATTCAGGTTTGCCATATAGGTTGTAGGGGCCGAAGAGCTTCTTTCCCAAATACAGTTAGCAGAGAGCCAACTGTAGAAACTGTTAGAAACAGAGCAGCTGAGACTCGAACTGACACCAGTAGGCATCAGCTTAATGTGCCGCCCCACAATGCCAGATTTAAAAGTATGCATTTTCAAACATTGCCTTTAACTGCAGCGCTTTCCTTCATGTCCAGTTCTCATTACTCAAAAAAGAGAAGGTGCAGATCAGAGGAAAGGAACCCGCAGGTGCAAACATGTGTCTTTCCTTTGATAAGCCCTGAGTGATAACCTTTCTTTGCGAGGCATACCAATCAGAAATTTGTTATTTCCCATGGATACCGCAAGGAAAAAAATCAAGCAGTAGCATTGCAGAGACCTGTATGATGGTCCTCTTGCCCAGAAAACTAACTGTTCTAGCATCCCGTCCTTGCTGTTGTCATGTTGCCGCATGTTGATGGTGTGCAGGAAGGTGGGAGTGAGTGGAGCTTTCTCAGCTCATGTCGCCTGTCTTTCTACCACAATGAGTGTCAGCTTCCCTGGCTAAGCTCTAGACGTGTGTGCTTCCATGCCTGTACACATTCCCACGTGTGTTGAGAGGAAGTGTTTGGGATGCTCTCCCTGCCTGCTAGCTTTGCCAAGCTCATTGAATTAAACAGGCAGTTTCCTCTCACTTGGTCGCTCTGTAAATTTCCCAACCATATGGTATGAGGAGAGTTTTTTGATTATAAATAAACAATACTCATCATAAATCTTAAGGCTTTTGTTTTTCTCTCCAGTGAGAATAAATAAAGGCGAAGATTTGTAGCTTCAAGAAAATGTGTTAGAGAAGATGATGTCTCTTTATATATTTATATATAAATATATATTTTATGTAGTATATATAGTTAAATTTAAAATATGTATGCGTATACATACATATTATAAAATTATATAGAAATTATATATAAAATATATAATGGAATTAATTATATATAAAATAAAATATATGTGTGTGAATGTAATTCTATATATGCATACACACACACACACACACATATATATATATATATATAATTATAATCTTCCACTTCTGCTTAGGTAGAGTCCATTTTTCTTGGGTCTAGACTCCATGAATTTTTAGTGCTGCCGCTTTCAAACTTAGGTATGAACTGTTGCTGTAGGAAACATGTGATAGCCACATGGGCCTGGGCAGATTACATTGACCAGCTGGATTTTGTACATCTGTCATTCTGCTGGAGATGTGAGTTCCTTTCCTAGCAAGACAGAAACCTCTTCTTTGGTGGTTTTTAAAAAATATTTATTGGAAAATTGGAATTAGAGAAATACAGCTGGATTATGTTGGGGCTGGCTGGGCCAGGCCAAAGCCAGGATCCAGGAACTTCTGGGATTCCTATGTGTGTCCAGGGGCTCAAACTCGTGGACCATCTTCTACTGCTTTCCAAGGTGCATTAGCAGGGACATGGTCAGAAGTGGAGCAGGTGGGAGTCGAGCTAGTGCCTATATGGGATGCTGACATTGCAGACGGTGGGTTTACGTGCCATGTCACAATTTCGGCCCCTCCATCTTAGTCTTACAGCAAAGGAAATAAAATGGTGGACGCTTCCCATGCCATTCTTGAAGAGACTTAGCTTAGGCACCATGCATGTAGAGCTCACTAAGCCACAATATGACCACCCTTGAGTTTCAAATGTTTTAAGCCATGAAGAATATCACAGTTTGGCATTGTTTTGTTGAATTTCAGGTGAACAAGCCAGCCACCAAGGGCAAATGGTAAGATGGGGACTGAGGCAGTTGAAGTAAGTGGCAACTCAAAGAAGAAATAGGTCAGAATGGTCTAAGGAGAAAGTTGATAGGTGACATTATTATTTCAGCAAAATCAGTTGTGTGGTCCAAGAGGCAATGAAGCCCATAGAATGAAGGGGGCAGATGGGCAGAGACTGAGTGTGGAATCAGTACATTGTGTGTCACAGGTCAAATCTTGCCTGGCTCTTGTTTATATACAACTTACTAGCTTACAAGTTATTTCACACTTTTAAATTATTGAATAGAATAAAAAGAATAGTATATAAGCATACCTCAAAATAAAAATGAATGTGAGAATTTAATTTTTTAAGATTTATTTTTATTGGAAAGACAGAGTGAGAGAGAGAGAGAGAGAGAAGGGAGGGAGTGAGAGATTGATCTTTCATTCACTGGTTCGCTCTGCGAATGGCTACAATAGTCAGAGTTGAGGTGATCCGAAGGCAGGAACCAGAAGCTTCTACTGGATCTCCCATGTAGGTGCAGGGTGCCAAGGCTTTGGGCCTTCCTCCGATGCTATCCCAGGCCACAAGCAGGGAGCTGGATGGGAATTGGAGCCACTGGGATGTGAACCAGTGCCCATCTGGGATGTTGGTGCTTTAAGGAGGATGATTAGCTTGTTGAGGCATCACACCAGCCCCAAATATGCATAAATTTTTGCTGGACCTTAGATATACTCATTTGTTTACCTATTGGGGTATATTGCTGCATTTGTGCTCCATTGGTAGGGTTGACTAAAATAGTTGCTACCTGGCCCTGCACTGAAAAAGTTCGCTAGCCCCTGGTTTAGAGCAGCTGAAAGAATGACTGTAATTATAGAGAATAGTATTTGGAGGATGTGATAGGCTAAAACTAAAGTCTGAACTCTGGAATGCTGAGTTGCAAACCATCAATATCCATAGAGTGATACTGATTAAAAGCAGCTAAGTTTGTTTAAGATGTAAAGCTGAGCTACTCACCCACCCTTGAGAGTCTCACAGCCATGACACTCCAGTCTGGTTGTGATTTAGTCTTTTAGAGAGACTCTTGTAGAAGTGGAAGAAATCTGTGTGTCTGTGATATTTTTCACCTCCTAGGTCTCTGACCTTCTAAAAATATTTGTCTAATAAATAATTTGCTCAAAGACATTGAACATATTATACCTCACCCTGGGTGTAGGCTTTTGCAATAGTGATTCTAGAAAAATGTATTTTGCTTAATACAAATAAATTAATTCCAAATAGAATGTTTGGCCCTGACACTTTGGGGGAATATTTTTGAGGTGGGAAGCTACTCAAATCCCATCCCAGAGTATTCATCAGTTAAGAGTAGTTCTTTGCAGATGTGAGATGCTTCCAAAGGCAATTCACAGATAGCTGAAGCTATCAATATACCATTGTTAAGGAAAACATAGATGTGACTTTACTAGATGTTAGAATGGAAGAACAATTTTAGAGGTCAGTGACAGAGGCTAGAGAGAAAGTTTTGCTTTGTCCCCTGTGGATGCAAAACTTAGTCCTCCTTGCAGGTGGAGCAGCTATTGGGTAGTCATGGGAATGGATACCTTGAAAACATTCTGCTTGCTCCTTGAGTTTGAGCAGCGAATCATGCCCAAAGTCAGCTTCCGAGAACACTTGATCAGACATCTGCATCCTCTACTGACAACTCATATTTAATCCAACTCATCCATTCTAGTGAAGATAGAAGATAGAGTACTAAATGTCCATGCCTGCTTATTTATGCCCTGATGCTTTAGGGAGACTGCCTGGAGTTGGTTGAGATGGCTTGCCCGAAGGCCTCCAGTATCTCTGGTTCTTTGATGTGTTTCCTGTGCACCAGCATAACGTATGAGCTTTGTGGTCAAGAAGACCCTTCCAACACCCACTTTGCCATGTGGAGACAGTTGGCTCTCTGAGCCTGTTTTCTTTATTCCAAATATCAGCAAAAAGTAAAAACAATTTGCTTGGTGGAAAGTGTCCAACACATGGCTGATTTGTTTCCTTTCAGTGTGGTGTTCTGAACATTACCAGACAAGTTATGGACACTGTATACACATTTGGCAAAAGAAAGAACAGTTGCTACTCAGGAAGGCACAGTTCCTTTGCTTTGCATGGGCCTCTCAACTTAGGATGTTCTTGGGGACAAGAAGTCATTAGTTACTCTGCCTCTTATTGTTAAGACAAAATGCTAGTTTCAGCGTTCTGGAGCTATAGTATTACATTCCTGTGGCAGAGAGGGATTGGGTGTTCACTAAACCCGCTTCCCGTGTATCCAGGCAAACAACTAGGCTGCATTGGTCAGCCTGTGTTCCAACTCTAGTCCATGGAAAATGGCTGGAAATGATAGATGCCACTTCTGTACCCAGCCATTCTTCATGCTCATGTGTTTTCTCTTCCACTGATTTGCTTCAAATTTCCCAAGACCAAGAGGACAGCAGAAACCTGGTGTGAAAGTCTTTGAGGCACTGCCAGGAACAGAGCCCTTCCTTTACTCTTCATTTCCCTGTTTTCCCATATCGGACTAGGGCCACATGAGTGACAAATATGTAATATCATGTTAAGTCACTGAAATGTTGGTGCCTGATGTTATAGTTAGCTACCCCCAGGCACATAATCTCTAAAATGCCTTCCTACTCCTACACTCCCTGTGTCCTGCAGTCAGAATGTCTGTTTACTCTGTTTCCAAGATTTGCTATGCTTGCTAACATCAAGGCTAGCACCATTCACACCACAGGCATTTGCTAAACATCTGCTGATTGATTTCAGGGTCAAAAAATGAAACATCAGCTTTCTACAAATGTAAGCATGTTTTATGTTATACAAATGGAGTATTTCAGAAAAAATATGCATTTGGAATATGATTCTTTACTGTGAGTTTAAGTATTAGCACATTAAAATGAATAGATTTGCCAGATAAAAGGGAAATCCAGTTTTATAGAATTCTAGATTTGTTTCAGTAGCATTACAAATAGACCCTGTCCAGACCCGGCACAGAAGAGGTAGCAACAAATGTCAGGGACCCAAACCAGTGGAACATCCATGCCAGCTTTTCCCATCTACATTCAAGTGCTTTATATAGAAACAGCCTAACATTTTTCATTTTTAGAAAGCCTCGTCTAACTTTTTTTTATGGTTTTGCACCTCTGATGAATTGCACGGCCAATGTCGATAACCCAGAAAATGACAAATATTTAGCTTTCTGCTGCTTTTGCAAAGTAGGTCAGGTAATGGAGGAGAAGTGAATTACATTCCTAGATAGAGGTTACACAGGGGCAGAGAACTCTAGTTGTCCAAAGTCATTTCATTTCATCAACCAAATCTCTTGGATGTCTTACCATTATCCTAATGCTAACATTCAAAACAGAAAGCATGCGTGGGATTTTCTAGTCTCAGCCTTCGGTTAGCATTCTCTTTACATTGTCTGTGATGTCCATGACCTTGTCCAGACTTTGTTTACTGCTACTGGGATGGTCAGCCACTTGTTGGTGTGCAACACAGAAGCCTGGGCCGTTATTCTTTCAGTGAGAGGAGGCTGTGCTGAGTTGTCTCCTCCAGAGCACCCCTGCAGGCCAGGGTTTGCTGTGCCTTTGGCAGTGCCCTTGTCTTGATCAATGGTAATGTTCTTTCAGGAATTCTGGGTTGGTATCTTTCAGTTGTTTCTTCTTCCTACTCTTTCCTCTCTTCCAGTGAAGTCATTGTGTTCCTTCTCTCTACTGTCATCCTGCCTAGCAAGGTGGATTTTTTTCCCAAGTCTGTCTACTTGTGAGAGAGCACTTTTCACCAAACCCTCATCTCTACGTCATTAACAGATTGGTCTTTTCCAAACAGACTTCATATTCCTACCTTGGCCAAGAAACATTGAGGCTCTGCTTCTTGGAAGATGAACGGAAGCTCTTTAGCAAATACTCAAGATCCTCTTCGTAGTTTAATGCTGCTTTCTACACTTGCTTTCTCTTGCCTGTGTAAGGGCATTTTATTTGGATTGGATAATTCCCCTGATTATAGTCTCAAAACACTGTCATTTTTTATTGGAGTTCAAACCTTTGGACTTGCATGTTGCCTTTTCTTTGGCTTTGGAATACTTAGCCTTGTCTTCAAGGTCTACTTTCTCTGTTAAGTCATCTCTCCTTTTCTCTGATCTCTCTCGCTAGTAAATGTTGTCATTGTCCTCATCACCATCATTCTGCTAGTAATTCCTACCATTTATTAGAATCCTACAATACGCCTGACAGTGTAAAAAATGCTTTGTGTGCATTTCCTCCTGAAATTATCAAACACTGTCGAAGGACTTAGATTTGCTCATTTTATAAATGACAGAACAAAATGTATTTTTTGGTTGTATTCTGAGAGGTGGACAAACACATACGCACACACACAGAATAAATGCTAGCTCCCATATACTAGCTTGTTCTTCAAATACTTTTAGCATCTGGGGCCAATATGGGATGAACCATGGAGCTGGAAACTCAGTTGAGGTATTCTGTGCGAGTGACAGGCACTCAGCCCCCTGAGCCAGAGCCTACTGGCTCTGAGAGCACATCAGCTAGAAGCAGAATAGAGGCTTGAACCAGGGTACTCTGGTATGGGATGCAGGAGTCTTGCCAGGCATCTTAACTGCTAGACCAAGTGCCTGTCCTTGAATGAGAAAAGTTCAAAGAGATCAAGTGACCTATCTTAGAACTCACAGCTAGTAAGGGGTGGAGCCAAGTTTGTAAGCATGCCCCGACATCAAAGCTTAGGCACGTTACCACGCAATTATATACTGAGTTTAATCTAGTTAATTCTTACTCATGTATTCCTTTCATTTACTTATTCATCATGTGACAAACTTCAGTGCATCTCTTGGTGTGTACTGTATTAATTTTGTGAAGGTATTGATGCATTGTTGTAACGTGCCAGGGAGCAGGCATTAGGAAAATAGTACACTCTTTGTCCTCCCAGAGTTTTAGCTGTTATTATTCTTGAATCCCCTTTTCTACTCACTGTTCCTGTCTGCACACCTCTCCCTAACCACTCTCTAAGAGGACTGTATCGTAGTTCCACCCAGGTGTTTTCTCATCTTGCTAATCATTTGCTGGTGGCCCAGCTTTTGCGTTTAGTTGACATATCTCAATCTTGGCTTCTAGCAGTTACTTATGAAGTTTTTGTTTTAATAACTATTCTTGCTTATCCAATATCCTATAATTCTTTTAGACAGTGTCATACTGACACCTGGATTCAGTTATCTGTAGGCTTGCCTACCTTCAGACCCTTCCAAAAATAACAGCACCAGCTTAGGCAATTGCAGGACCTAAAGAGCTCTTCAGTGGGGACAAATGTGTATCCTTGGAGCACCAAGCTGCCTGTTGGAAGCAGTCAGCTACCTTTTGGAGCCTGATCAGGTGCACAGAATGTTGAGCATGGCAGGGACTTGCAAACTCATTGCTTCCAAATCTCTCATTACTCTCATAGGAAGAGAGTAATCAAGCTGTTTTTGATTGGAAATAAGTGTGTGTAAAAACAAGATTTTGGAAACCCAGCAAGCCAAAACCCATAGGTGCTTAAGTATGAGCCCCTGGGGGCAGTTGATGGGATCGTGTTGTGGATGGTCCCTGGGCTTGTTAACTGGCTGAGAGGCGCTTTGTTCCAGCCGAGACTCTGGCTACCTAAGTGGCTTGCCAGGCAGAGCTCTCCCTGCTATTCTAGGATCAGTGCTGCATTCCAGTACTTGGAGTACATGGGCTTAAGGAATGGCACTGCATGTTGAAGATGGTAGGCTGTAGGGAATGAAGCCAAGGCCTGGGAGGATCTTGTAGGTGTTGGCAGTGCATGCCCTTTGGTAAGAATGGCTATTCTGTCTATCTACTTATGGCCTGGGCTTCTGTGGCATCCATGTTCCAAAGACTCCAGATTCAGGCAACTGAGACAAAATGTTTTCCTGTTCATTAGTCAGATTGCCCAGACTATAGGAAGAGTCTGTGTTCATACTGTGAAGTCCTTTTTGTTTTCTGGGGTGGAAGTGAGGGGATAAAGAGAATATAAAAAACCTACATTGTTTCTTTTTTGGGTCATTTTTCACTGAATAGTTCCAATACTATTTTCTGGTGGAAATTATTATACCCATGGGAGCTGGTGTTAAAGCAGGTAAAAGCTACTACTCACAGCATTGGCATCCTGTATGGATGTCAGTTCAAGACCTAATTGTTCCACCTCTCATCCCTCTTAATGCACTCAGAAAATCAGTAGAAGATGGCCCAAGTTCTTGGGGGCCTTGAAGCCACATGGGAGATCTGAAAGTTCTGACCTCCTGGCTTCAGCCTGGCATAGTCCCAGCCATCGTGCTCATTAGGGAGAGAACCAGTGGGTCGAAGACTCTCCATTTCTGCCTCTCTGTAACTCTGCTTTTCAAATAAATTAAAAAGAAGAAATTATAATGCCCATGGTGGACATGGGGAAGCTGACGCAGAGGAACGGGTTAGGCAAGATTCCTGGTGTCACTAGTAAGAACAGGCATTCCAACTGAATTGCGACTTTCAAACACTCTCCTTTTAAATTCATTATTGCCTTCTCATGGGGAATGCCCTGGGAACTTCCCCAAATAGAGGAGTCAGTGAAACTCCTATCAGGTGATTTCTTGAGGAACAGATGTTCAATGAATACTGACCAGGTATGAACAATGAACCGGGTATTGCAGGAGAGCATATGGGATGTATGTTCAAGTTTGAGCATTGTCATTTGCTTAGCCTATGAATTTCTCTGAGTCTTTATTTCCCTAGGTCTATGACAAAGACTCAGTGATTATACAAAGTTTAGTGATTCAGCCACCACCGTGATTTAGGGTGGCACTCATCTGGAAAGTTAATTACTGAGTCCAAGTGTGTACTGAAGTCTTGACCCCCGACATCAAGAAACATAGTTTTGGTGGAAAAAGAGACTATATGCAACCAGAGGGTCTAAGCTGAATTGTGCTGCACTGATATGAAAGTAGTGGGTAAGCAGGGGGAGGAAGGATTCTTGACAGGCAGGGTTGGATGTGAGAACTTGATGGAAGAGGCTGTTGGTGAACTTTAAAGGCTCTGATGGAAAAGGGGTAATGAAGTGATGGAACAGTTGTGAGAATTTCTCAAACTTCATTAAAAAATTATTTGAAAATTGTTTTTTGGGGGGTCCTTATAATTGTGTACCCTATAGCAGTTGTTTGCAAGGTATGGTCCAGGAACACGGAGAGCCTTCCAGGATGTTGGGGAAGTCAATATTGATTCTGAATAGTGATGAAATATTTTGTTCTCATGACAGTGTATGGTAGAGTTTTCCAGAAACCAGTAACATGTGTTTTATCATAACAGACTGAATGCAGAAACAGATAGGTAAATCTGGCTGTCTTCTATAAAGTCAAATATTGAAAATCGTCACATCCCTACAAAATAAGTATAACAATGTCAGTCATTTCGTTTAATTAGCTTTTGTTTTGGAAATTATAGTTGTGTTTCATAAAATTAGTTATTTATATGAGCATGCTATGGCTGCTGTTATTTTAAAATGAGTTACTGCTTTACAATATTTTCAGATGTAACTTTTAATATGACAAATATTGCTAGAGGTAACACATGTGGATTAATTTGGGGGATCCACAATAGCTTTAAAAGCGTAAGTCCTGACTTGTAAAAACATAAGAAATCGGCCACTGTTAAAGATATGGAATGCTGATTGTAAAACACACTGTGAGTCTTACAAATTTTCGTAAGAATTTTATCAATGCCTATGTCCTTTGCGTAGTTTAGAGCCCCAATGTCCAGGAGCTTCAAAATGATAAAACACGGTGTTAGCAAGAGTGCATGAAACCAGTGCTTATGTGCATTTTAAGTGGAAGTGTAGATCAGCCAGAATATTTTCATTTGGAAGTTTATAATAAGAGCCTTAATGATAATTTTTACCCTTTGAACTGGTCATTGCACTTACATGAATCTATTCCAAAGAAACAAATACTAAGATTTATATACAACAATACACATTACAGTTATTTAATAGACAAATTTGGCTGGAAACTGATCAACTGTCCAAAGAAGGTAATTAAATCAAATAATGTATAAATATACACTGGGCTGTTGCAAGACTTTTAAAATGAGATTTTTGAAAACTGCCTAATGGCATAGTGAAATGTTTTTCAAAATTAGCTGGAAAAGCAGGACCCGATCTGTTTATAAACTTAAAGAATGTATACTGAAATGTTACTGGCTTTTTCTCTGTGTGGCGCGGCTATAGGTGATGCCTGTGATCCACAATTATCTTTTCTATGTTTTTAAGTACTTTCTAGCATTACATCATCAGTGCTTTCATCTTTTAACAGAGCCTGAGGTGTGGCATTTCTTTTGCCCGAGACTGAGAGAATTTTCGCTGAGTGAGACCATATTACCTGGGCTTGGTGACTGCTTCCTTGCAGTTCGTTTTTGGACCACAGTGATAGTTTAAAGACCTTTCTGTGATTGGAGAAGAAATCCAAAGTCAAACTGATTGCTGTCTCCTGCTTGGCCTTTCAAAGGAAAGCCTAAGAAACATCCTAGGGCTGTTTTTCATGCCCTAAAGTTCTAATTTGTTGTCAAACTGTTTGGAGTGCAGGCTGCAGAGTTCAGTAGGATGATGGTTAAAATGGTGCTGTGAAGGTCAGACTTCTTGGTCCAGGAGATGAGGTGACCTTAGTAGGAGAGTGCCACATGGTGAGCTGCAGTTAACTCTCAGTGTTTCTTCTTGACCTGGGAGGTATCAGAGATTGAAAAACCTTAGTCTTCTCTTTCCCCCGATTAACCAGTAAGGCAGCTGGTAGACCTGGCCCTCCCATGACAGGAGGGCCTCTCTACACAGCACATTTTCATATTCAGAAGGGAAACTTGCCTCATTATGATTGAGTCCGGGATTCATTTCCTCAGTTTGAATAAATACCACATTCAGCGTGTTTGAAATGTTAAAGTGATTCTGTGGTAGTTCCTCATCTCGGGGAAAATAAGCTCAAGTAGAGAAATTTACATCATGGTGCAAAAGAGCAGCAGACATGGTGTGTGCCAACATTCTGTGACAGTGACAAGTGCTGTGTGCTAGGTATCCCATGTGAAGGAAGATGAAAGGCTCCCTGGGGGAGGTGAATGCTTCAAGGACTCCCTGCTCCAGAGAGAGAGAGCCTTACTAGCCAGTAAAGGAGTTCATGCAAGAACTGGGTGCGTCCTATGGTCACCAAGAAGGAATAACTTAAAAAAAAAAATGAAGAGGATTCCAACTTTAGGGGAATGGTCTGGAAGCTCTGCGTTCGTTCCCTCTCTTCCCCAGACAGCTGCTCATTTCATCTTGGAAGTTTCTGCATGTGTGCAGAGGTCTCATACGTCACTGGCACTATGTAATTTTAAAGAAGATGATGAACATCTTCTCCCCAAGCAGAAATGCTTTGCTAAAAGTGTCTGAAAGCTTCTAGTGTGAGTCTCATTATTTTTTTTCCCCCCGGGAAAAGTTACTGAGAAAAGTTGAGTCTGTTTTCCTTAGGCTTCAATTTGTAAGGGTTTGCTACCTGCTGGAGGCTATTTTTGATTATGTGTAGAATCCTTCCATCCTCCCAGGCACCTTTTGGTGGCTTCCCACTGGTATGGTGTGGATAGGCTGGCATTGGCCAACCCACTGGTGCTTGTACAACTCTAATGTGGCTGATGTTTGTCCAGAGAGCTGGATTTACTGTAGGGTTTGCCAACAGTGGGCAGTGAGGAGAGATTCCTGATATGAAGGCTACAGAAGGTTCAAATCTAACTGAAGCAAGGTTGATAGCCACATCTAGTGGCTATGAAGCACAAAACTTTCATAATGAACCTGGGGGTTTCCTGGGTTGGATTTGAAACCAAATCTGCTTGACTCTGAAATGAATCCTGTTATGATCAGCTTAGTTGGCTCTTCTGAATGCAGATGCTTGTCTGAAATTGGGTTTCCTTACAGAAGTGTTAATTTACTTATCTGTGTTGAGACTACATGGTGACAGTCATTGTGTTGCTGTGATTTGTAACTACGTATGTGATATGTGAATATGTTTCTTTTAAAATATGTCAACATTACTCAGGACCTTATACTCACTGTACACCTACTCCAGTTCCCTAGCCCAAAGTAGCTTTTGTTCTTTCTATTTCCCTCCAGATTTTTTATGTACATTTATAAACTTAATGGAAATGCAATTATTTTTTGCAGCTGGATAAAGTGTGCATATTCTTTATTACTATTCAGTAGGAATTATTATCATTTAATATTATGTGTAGGAAACTTTACTAGGTCTTGATGTTTACCTTATTCTTTAAGGATGCTCAAAAGTTTGTGAGTGTAATCTGTGTATGTGGTTCTGATGATTTGTGAGGCATCAGATGGGATAATAGGTAATTAGGGTATCTGTGCCCTGGTGAAGTTACCTTCTGAAAATATAAAATATTGCTTCTCTCCTGTCTTTGCCTCCTTTGGGAAGAGGAGTTCCTCTAGGCTTCTGGTTTTACCTTAAGAAACGGCTGCTAGGTTGAGCCACTATCGGGATGTGAATCTACCTCCTGAGTACCACTTTTATCATGAAATTAGAAAAAGGTCTGGAAGCCTCACTGATCTTTGACCAGATCAAAGTGTCAACTTTCATCTCTGAATTTTTATCATGAAGAAGCAAGGAGATTGGGCCTGAGATTTCAGCTGATGTTGAGAATGGGAAGCACCTGCCAGACCTACCTACCATCCTGAAGGCCTTGTTCTGAGTAAACTGGGGTTAGAATTACGGCTTGTACATATAACTGCTCTTCTAATTTGTTTTCTCTTAAAATCGTGCTTAAAAGACCGTTTTCTTGTGTCTTTCTTCTCTTGGGAGCCCCCTTCTGTCAGTGTGATAGGAGGTCTGTCTCTGAAATTAATCTTACTTTGCACACTCAAATTGTCCACATGAAAATTCTTTTTATGTGAGACAAGATTCGAGGTGGCGGTCACCTTTTGTGTTGAATTGCCTGCAACAGTTTTGTTTTCCTCACACAACTGAAGCTACTGGGGATTTCACAATGCCATACCTGCTCAGGGCCACCCCTTGCTTATTTCCTTCTTTACTGTATGGCACATATGGGCTTCTTAATTGATAGGGTGGGTTCTTTTGACGTTTTTAATCCAAACTACAGCAATGCAACAATGCCGTTGTGCAAACACGAGATTCTTCTGTGAACATGAATGTGCGTAGAGCAACAGTCTCCTTCCTTGTCTATCCCCACATGACATCCTCTGTCCTGTTTGACTTGGGTCCTGGGATGCTGCTACTGTCAGGCCCAAAGTTTATCTGACCTAAACCATGAATGTTGAATGACTCTACCCTCCAGTTTTCTGATTGAGAATCCTGGGATGGCTCTCATTCAGATGGCTGCAGGGAGAGAGGGGCATTGATGAATTAATTATCCTGCATCTTTGTGCCTCTTTTTATGAGTCTAGATAATATGGCTGTGTAGTAAGATAGCAAGAATCCCCTGAGGGCCCCAGGAGCCTCTGTTTGAGCATCAGCCTGCCCATGGCTCCCCACCACCCTTTTCCTGAAGCAGAGGATGGGAACAGTTCCATTTGGAGCTTGAAACTATTTAAATCACTTGCTTTTGGCCTGAGGTCTGAAATTAGTTATATGACTGGTCATTTGTGGTCAGACTGGGCCTCTGCCATTGCGGAGAAGCAAATTAAAGTGGCTTTGGGCACTGGCCCTAGGATGAGTAGTGGAATGGGCCAGAGGGAATATCAATGATTTTCTATCACAAAGCTGTGCCTTGGAAACTCTGACCCTGACCTTGGAACAGGCTGTGGTTCACCACAAGCCAGAACCCCTGCTTGTCCCAGGCTGTCATTGTTGACTCTCCTATGAAAAGCACCCAGGGGAATGGTTCCCGAGTGTTTGTTAAGTCCTGAAACTTGGAAATGTTGTTATCTTTTGATTCCCCAGGAAGCTGGGCCATGTAGTAGTTTCATGGTGACCATCGGAAAGGGTGGCAAAGGAGTCTCTAAGGACTTATTGAGCATCTATGTGCCTAAAACCCCATTAAATATAAAGAATATAAATCAAGGGACAGCAAACAAACTGACTCCCCTTAAGGATAATACAACTTAAGACATTTATAAACATGACAGCTGTAAGCATTTGTGGAGCAGGAGTTTTTATCAGATGCTAGGCTTGACGTCTTCTTACTCTTCACTGAACCTCACTCCTCCAACCCTGTTTTCTGAGCTGAGATTCGGAGGTAAAAGGATAACACAGCTTGTTCTGGCCCTAATTGTCTTTGTACTACACCAGTGTTCTGGTTCCCTCCGCTTACAGCCCTGCTCCTTACTTCTAGAGTTTTTTTTTTTTAAATTATTTTTCTCTTAAAAAGCTTTTAGCAGTTGCTGAATAGAGCAAAAGCACATATGCATGTTTAGAGATTAAAGGGAAATTCCTAGGCGCTGCTGGAACAAATGCAGAGGAGGTGTGGGCTGGAGTTGTAACAAGAGTCTTCACATTGTAGGCAGCTCTGGAACTCTGTGACAAAAACCATGCAATCTGGTCACTGGCCAGCCAGGAAAGAGTGGGAAAAAGAGAGGGTAAGTGGCAGAGTCTGAAGGGCTATGCTCAGGCAGGCATTTGGCTTAGAGACGTGGTAGTCAGGAAGGGAGTGGTGAGTTAGGGTATCACAAATATTGGAGAAAACAGTGGGACTTGGAATGGGGAGGGTGCGTTGTTAGTGGTGGGACAAAGAGGCGGATGTTGCAGTCACTAGAGTAGTGACCACAAAATTGCAAACCCCCTGCTCCTGCAAGCACAGTTACACTTTGACCCAGCCATATCTCTTCATGCGCATAATTTTGTTTGCCGTGTTTTTAAGTTACAGCCATTACAGGTGCCTAGTTCAATGCAGAAGTTCCTCTGTGTATGATGGGGCTGCCCACCAACAGAATCATTGTGGGTTGAAAATACTGTAATTCAAAATGCATTTCTTGCTCTAGACCAGGAGAACCAGATGGGGATTTTAATGACAGGATTGGATGGGAAATATGAAACACCATGCTCGAGAACCAGTAGTGAGAGTCAGTTGTTTACCCTCGTAATTGTGAGATTGACCGTGAACTGTGCTTACTACTGCTGCCTAACTTTGCTAGAAAGTACCAGGCCATTAACTCAGGAAAAGATTCAAATTCAGAATTCCAATGATGGTGTCGACATCATTGTTGTGTTGCCTCCACAGCATTGTCATGTTTCTCATAACGTTGAAAATGGAACCATCATAAGTCAGGGATCATCTGTAGGTAGGAAACCTGATATATTTACTACATGTAAATGCCACTGTGGACTGTTATCACTCATAAATGGCTAGCAAGGAGAAACAAAGCACAGTGCTTGCTGCCCAGGGGATGGCATGATTGGTAGAGCTGTGTGTATTATGTTAAGAATTCATTAAAACCTAACAAGTAAGAAGTACAATGGATAAGGACTCCTAAGTTTAGCAGAACACTGGATGAGAGACAGGAAAAGGGATAAGGTGCTCAGGATAAATGAGGGACCGATGATGAGGACTGCAGTGTGGCCAGCCATCCGGAACATCTGGGGGGCCCCACAGGAGTGGGCCAGGTGTCTTTCAGAGCATCTCACTTGTGGCAGGAATGTGGCACTGGGAGTTGGGCTGCTGAGCTGTATCTTAACTCTAATGGGAGGCTGCGTTGGCTGGAGATTTTTCTTTTCTGTTCTTATACTTTTAAAATAGCTGCCCATATGCTGCTTGTCACCAGCCTATTATGTTCATGAGAGAAGTGGGAGGTTTCTGGGTGGATAAAAAAGTATGCCATAATCACCGTGTTTATACCTCGCCTCCTGTTATTGTCATTGGGAGAGTGGCCTTCAGAGAACCAACTAGAGGGAAGGTAGGTCAGGCTACAGTGCTCATCTAAGAATGTACCAATCCTTTGAGCCCAGTGCGGTGGCTTGGCGGCTAAAGTCCTTGCCTTGAACTTGCCGGGATCCCATTTGGGCACTGGTTCTAATCCTGGCAGCTCCACTTCCCATCCAGCTCCCTGCTTGTGGCCTGGGAAGGCAGTCAAGGACGACCCAAAGTTTTGGGACCCTGCACCCGTGTGGGAAACCTGGAGGAAGTTCCTGGCTCCTGGCTTCGGATCAGCACAGCACTGGCCATTGCAGTCACTTGGGGAGTGAACCGTTGGATGGAAGATCTTTCTCTCAGTCTTTCCTCCTCTCTGTATATCTGACTTTGTAAGAAAAAAAAAGCCTTTAAAAAATAAAAAGAATGTACCAATCCACAATGGGGTCTCCCAAATGCCTGTGAGATGAGACACAAGCTCAGGGGTCAATGTACTACAACAGATCCAGAACATTTGGGACAGTAAAGAGTTTTGCCAGTCTGCGTGGAGAATGGTATGAGTGAGAAGAACTGGCAGACATGGCCTGGTGATGAGTAGGTCTGTGGGCAGCTGGTGGAGCCAACGATGAGTGTACCTTTGGAGGTTGAGCCACGGTGGGGAAAGTGCTGTCAGTAATCAGCAAAGGGGGAGTTGTGCATAGGGTGCAACAGAAGAATTCCACATGAAAATGTTTTCCCAGAAAAAAACAAAACAAAAACAAAAACAAAAAGACACCCCCCCCCTTGATGCATGATAAGCTCTAAAAATAATTGTGCGAATATTTAGAATGGTAGATTTTAGAAGAAAAAAAATGGATCAAAATATTTATAAGTGGTTAAAAAGTAAAATGATGGTTTATTTATAAACAGAAAAGCTGTGCAGCAGTGAACATGAATGATTGGTGGTTTGGTGTGTCAATATGGATAAAGCACAAGAGCTCAATGCAGGGTAAAATATATATGTGCAGAATATGTATGGGTTTCAAAAGCTCATGGAAAATGCAATTAAAAGGTAAGTTTATTTTGTTTGCAAAAATTTTGAACAATGTGCATATGAGGAAGTCTCTGAAAAGTTCATGGACAACGTATATTTTGAAAAATGGATTTGCAGTTTTTTTTAATAGCAACATAAACATCTTTTATTTCTGTCCCATAAACTCTTTAACATACTTTTGTATATTCTGTGTGACAACATTTATGGAAATGCGTTTAATGTATTTTACTAATAAACCCAGATAATCGCTAAATCTAGTAGTGATCATATGTTTGGCACCTCGTTCTGTTATTTTTGGGAGGGGTGCTAGTGATAATTAATTTAAAAAGAACGAAGCAGAAGTGTAAGCAGACACACGCATCAGCGCATGGAGCTTCAGGTACTGAAGCCAAGGACAGGAGCCAGAGCTCTGTGGCTGTACTGCTCACATGTCACCTTTCAGGTTAGCTATGTGCACTGAGCAATTCAGAATGGTTCCTGGCATACCTCCAGGCCCCTGGCAGGTGCTCAGGGCATGGCCCGTGGTTCCAGCAATCTGAAGCTCAGTTTTACAAACCTAGCATCAAAGTTTCACAAAGTAGCTTCAAAATCGCTGAAATGTGCCTGCTTCCTCTAAATTAACTGCCTGGCAGATGTCCGGAGCCACAGGTAGACAATGATTTGCTTTCTTGTACAGGCGAGTTCTGCAGGCACAGCTGTCCTTGGCAGTGGGGCCAAGACCTCTCTGCCATCTGCCCCTCATTCCAGGCCAAGTTGGTCCTCAACACACAGTGGTCAAGGCGGTATGTGGTGTCGGTGCTGGCAAGGAGATGATCTATGGCAGCTTTGGGTCTGGCTGCTTGGGGTGTCTTCAGTGAGCAAGAGTTGTTTCTGTCGAACTGGATGAGTAGAAAGTGCTAGAAGTGCAGAGGAGGCCAAAATGCAGAGCATCCTTTATTGGGAAGCCTCTGTTCTGAGCTGCTCCATTTGGAAAACAGCAAATTCAGTGTGAATCTGTCATGCAGCTTGCACAGAGGGGTCATGCATGGTGCTAAGCACACTGCCTTTGATGAGAGCTATTTGGATTCTGGAAAGAAGTTTGTTGTGACATCAGTTATGCAGGGAGCCCTGAGAATTGAGCTTTCATAAGATGTTTGTTATAGATAGTATGGGGAAGTTGCTAGTTAGTAAACAGCTTAGTGCTGTGTGGGTAGAAAAATAAACTCTAAGGTCCAGAAGGAGCCTTGTGATAATATGAATTAAACTTCTCATGTTGATGAGAGAAAGGTGGCTTGACAAAATTGTCTCCTTGACCAAATTTTAATTGGGCTCTGCTGTATCTTCTGGAATGGGCTCCAATCATAGGCTGATTCTCAGGATCCCCATTTTAGCAGAAACCCAGCTAAGTCAGACTCTTGCTAAGTGATAAAAGTCCAACACTGTTGCCTAGGTGATACTTGATCACTATAGCACGGAATTTTGCAAGAATCCTGTTTAGCTAAGAAGTACTCTCTACTCCCATTTTCCATATACTGAACATGTTCTTTGACTCTAAATCTGTGCTTCTCATGGTTGTATTTGCAGTTAATTCTTCCTCCCCTTCTGCAAAACTCCATGGCATCAGCCATGTGTTTATTGCAGCCATTGTGAGTAAAATCTGTCTTACCATTTTCTCAAGTGGCAAAATAAGTTTTATTTTTTTCTCTAATAGACTGAGAGAAGTGATTTGTCCATGGTAACAATTTTGAGTGCATTTCATCATCAGCCCAGTTTCTGGAATTTTGGACTCAAAGTTCAATATTCTTTCCTCACACCAAGCTGTTTTTATGCCTTAGAAGGTCTAGAACCAATAAGTACATCATTCCGTAAGATATTTTACTTGTACTAATAAAAAGTGTGTACCTCCTTTAGAGATCATGGTCTGTCTGTTCTCTGCCCCAGAGCTACTCGGGATGACCAGTCATTTAGCTTTAATTCTAATCTGAGTGTTACAGGTCCTTCTGTGGCATGAGACACTGCTAAACCTTTTCAGTCTGCATTAGTACCACAAGCACCAAGTGTGTTTTCTGTATATGGCTATGTGTTGTGTTGCCATGAGACATTAGCAGTTAGTTAAAAGTTGTGAAGGGATTTAAACAATCTAATTCATTCATTCTCAGAAATAAAAAACAGAAAACACAAAAATCATAGTGTGGGTTTAAGGCATTGGGCCTATTTTAAGAAATTATGCTTTTTTTTTTTTTCATAGAGAAGGTCAAAGAAGAGGAGTCAAGATTTAAGATGGCACAAGCCAAACAGTAGGACAAATGCTCAAATAAAAAAAAAAAGCACTTTCAGAAAGTGGTATAAAAACACAACAGACGTGATGAAGTTGGAAAAAAGGTCCTACTGGATTAGTGTTAAAGGCTGGGAGGAATTTACCTAGCAGAGGAACTGGGGGATGTGTAGTTGAGACAGACAGTGTTGTGCTTAGGCATGGAGGGTAATGGAAATGGATGGCCTCATGAAATTTATGGAGTCTGATGAGAAAAAGGGCAGAGTGACAAGTGACTAGAAATGGGTTAACAAAGGGAGGTTGAAAAAAGATCTCATAAGACAGAGTTGGAAGATGCAGCGTAACTGTATGAAGATGTTAAGTATTTACTACTACATGAAGTGAGGTGAGTAAATATGGGAGTTGAAATATAACCAGATAAGAGCACGGATGATGGGTAGCTATGGAGGGAAGCTTGCAAGAAGAGTTTCCAACTAGAGGACTATTGTAAAAGTTGTGATGCATAAGCCATAACATTTGCATGAAAGTGCTAAGGACCTAAGATATTAAGGAGGCAGAATTATTAAGACTTGGGGACTGAGCTGGGTTCGAGAGATAAAGGCAACGAGAAAGATTTGGTATGATTACAAGAGCTTCAGCATCAGGGGTGGATGGGAGCCAGAGGATAAGAACTCAGCTTTGGCAAGGGTGGGGGCATGTTGATTATTAAAATTATCTCATCCAATTCTGTGAGAAGCCAGTACCCCACGGAGGGATTTGAAATACTGACATTTGCTTATACAGGAAACATATGGAGTATGCATAGTAAGTAAAGCCTTATTCTGGGCATTGGGGGAAAGGAAAGAACTCCTGTTGATTCTTATCTTTTTTTTTTTTTTTTTAATTGCATTGCTATGCCTGAATACTGTTAGGCTGTTTCCCATGGTTATGGTTTTGCTACCTTACATATTTCTTGTGAGATTAAATTATCCCCATTTTTCAGATCAGAACCTTGAGGCACCCTCAGATTAAGTTATTTGCACCTGACTATGGAACCACAGAACTGAAGCTCAGAATAAAGCAAATTTTTCTACACCTAAAGTTCATATTATTTCCTTTTATTGTGGTGTACTGTGAAGCTTCTTGTGGACAAGGAGCTTTCATTGTATTTTGCGGGGCTGAGGGAGGACAAAACATGAAGAAATCCCTCAGGATTCTGTCAGGACACTCCCAGTGTATTTGGGGCATAAAGATGGGAAAAATCATCCTTATTCAGATGGGAGATGAGTAGCCCTAAGAAGGGGGCTACTGAAGTTGAATGGAGAAAATGAAAGTGAGTGATTCAGCTAGGTCTGGGGACAAGGAATTTAGTTGTGGTTGAAAATAACTCTTAAAAAGTCACTGTGTCATTTTACTACTGTGCTTCTAAAGCTAAGATAGAGCACGATGAAGAAGCAGATTAGGGTTAGAAGGCTCAAGAGAAGGAAGATGCCCAAAGCCAAGCAGAGGCCAGAGCTAGAAGTGGAAACTGAGATTGAAATGGAATGTCACAAACTCAGTTGCTTTTGGTGAAAGTAATTTGACTTCTGCCCTTTCAGAATCTGAGCGAAAAAAGTGTTGTGAATCTAAGTGAGGTGGGTGATAACAGGAAGAAGAGCTGAGAGTGACAATGTTGAACTGAAAAGGGAAGAAAGCATGTGTGGGGCAGGAAGCTGAGGCTTGGTCACATGGAGTCGGAGTCTTAAATACTACTGATTGGTGCATCTCTCTCATCCACCGTGGAAGAGTAGATGGAAAGGGAAAAAGCCAGGGGACAGACTGCCTTTGTTTTCTGAGCGTTGATCATTCCTTCAGCATAAGGTCAGTCTATTGGAAATTGGAGTCAGAGGGGCAGCAGGTAGCCAGCTCTGTAACTGGGATGATAAATCTCTGGAAACAGTTCAGTGTTGATCTTTTGTCCTGGATGCACTTGATCATTGTTTTATGTCCAACATCCAGGTCTCTGCATGGTTTGACCTCTTTGGGCCAACAGGCCTCGCAAGTTCTTGGTCACTTTTTCTCTGACCAAGGACCCTCTTGCCTTAAGCTTGGGGACTTCCAGAAACTGTGTGGTATCTTTCCTGTAGAGAATGACCTCACACAGGCGTCTGTGCCCCTTTAAAGAGCCATACAACACAGGAGGGTTGGGTCCTGTGGGAGGCAGGCTGTCTCCAGCAGCTCCTTTCACTGTGCAACTTCCCAAAGGGCAAAAACGTAGGTCTCTGAGAAGGGACAGGGGCAAAGGGCAGCAAGCTTAGGTAGTAAGAAGATGCATTCGTCTAATTGCTCTGACACTATCAAGCTCTCCTATGATTTGGGGATAAGCTGCTGGTTGAGGGAGAGCCTTGGTTTCCCCTCAATCAGTAAAACAGTCTTTCTCCTTCTTTTCTCCCTCATCTGCAGGTCAACGGATTATGGTACCACCTATGAAAAGCTGAATGATAAAGTGGGTTTGAAGACTGTCCTCAGTTACCTCTACGTCAATCCTACCAACAAACGGAAGGTAAGGAGTAGAGTTTTTAGGTCCCCAGCACTCCTGCAGCGTAGCAAGGCTGCTTAGGGTCAGGTTCAGAAGACATCTAGTGGCCATAACATCACTTGCAATGGTCTCTCCTCTCCTCCCTCTTTCTCCCCCTTCCCTTCTATCCTCTTCTCTCCCCTTCTGTTCTTTTCCCCCCTCTCCCCTCCACTCCCCCATCCCCTTCCCTCCTCTCCTCTTCCCTCCTCTCTCCTTCCCTCCTCTTCCCTCCTCTCTCTTTCCTTCTCCTGCCCTCCCCTCCTGTCCTCTCCTCCCCCCTCCTCTCCCTTCCCTCCTATAATCTCCCCCTCCTCCTCCCCTCCCCACTCCTCCCCTCCCCCTCTCCTCCTCTCCCTTCTCCTCTCCTCCTCTCCCCTGCTCTCCCTTCAACCCATTCTCTCCCCATTCTCTCCCTTCTCTTCGTCTCTCCCTTCTCCTCTCCTCTCCTCTCCCCTCCCCTCCCCTCCCCTCCCCTCCCCTCCTCTCCCCTCCTCTCCCCTCCTCTTCCCTCCTCTCCTCTCTTCTCCTCTCCTCTCCTCTCCTCTCCCCTCCTCTCCCTTCTCCTCTCCCTTCTCCTCTCCTCTCCTCTCCTCTCCTCTCCCCTCCTCTCTTTTCTCCCCTCCCCTCCCATCCCCTCCTCTCCCCTCCTCTCCTCTCCCTTCTCCTCCCCTCTCCCCTCCTCTCCCTTCTGTCCCCTCCTTTTGCCTCTCACTTCTCCTGCCCTCCTCTCTCCTCGAGCAGCTTTAATAGGCGTACTGATAACAACAGCACCAGTCTCTGTAAATGGTGTAAGGGCACCTCTGGACCTTAGGATGTGCTTTACATATCTCACCTCCTTTGTACTCACAGTAAATTTGTGAGGTAGATGTTATTGCACCCATTTTGCATGTGAAGAAACTGAAACTCAGGTTAGTTAACTTTCTGATCTGAATCAGATAGTGGAAAGTCATTGTCTAGAATTTGAATATGGATCTGCGTGACTCTTAAAGGAAGTCTTCCTGCAGACTCCCACTTGCTCAAGAGTTTCCCGATGGCCCCTTATTTACAAGGAGTCTGTTTCACCAGTAGAAGGAAAAGGGACTCTTGTTCCTCCGTTTGGTCCTGAGTTGCTTCAGCTGGTGGGGAAGAGAAGAGGGAATGGCTCTGCAGGCTTCTCTGTCATTCCTTTGACGAAGCAGTGGATGAGATTGTAGAAGGTTAGACCTGGCAATACAGAGTTAATGGGAGGAGGGGGCGACTTGGGCTCCATCTTTAATGGGCTATTTTAGAGAAGAAATACTGTATGTATAGTGGCTTTAGGCAGATGTGTTTCTCTGCTTTTGGGAAAGCACTGTGATTTAGAAACCTAGGCAGGCCTACTTCAAATAAATATATACAAAATGACCACATAAAAGATCATTTCCATATTCCGGAAAGATTTATAAGTATACCTCCAAGCTCGCCTGTTGTCCAGCTTGTATTCCTGAGTGGTTTTGCAAACTTTTCCTGTTGTTCATCTAAGTTTGAGAATGAACTTTATCCCGTAGCAGACCTTGCTGATCTCTTATTCCAACATGGTGGAATCCAAGCAATGGCTGAAAATGATGGTTGTACAGCTCAAAGCAGAGCAGCTTTGACTTCAGCCCTCAGCCTTGTAACAGCCAGCCCAACTGAATGTACTCACTTCTACCCCTAGTGACCTACATATGCCCAGCAAAGGCAGGAAGGAGACTTACTGGACCTTGGTTCAGAAGTGATCATTGAGCACCAACAGATCCAGTCAGTTCTATCATTCTTGGGCTCTTCAACTTGTCCACTGGCCAAGTGCTGGAGCCTAGATATCCAGAACACCTGTCTTGGTGCTATTTTTTTTTTTTATTTCATCTGAGTAGTTTGTCTGTCTCTCTTTCTCTCAATCCCAAAACATTGTTAATTTCACATTCTTCAGTACTGTTATTTGTGATATTGAGTGTTAGAGCTGGGAGGGACTGTAGATGTCATGTGTATGTGCAATTGTTAACCATTGTTGAGCTTCAGTTCTTTTGTAAAAATGTGTGTAAAGTTCTGCATATTCTCTCTGGAAGCATGCCTAGGCCATAAAGTTTACAAGCACATTGAGGGGTTTATGAATACCGTAAGTTCCACCCAAAGACCCAAGATGTCCATAGAGTCGCAGTCTGGAGTCATTCATCTGTGCTTTGTGGTTTATTTTACAACTGAGGAAACTGAGAACAAAATGTATACATATTCAGGTAGAAAAAGGACCCAGGATGAGAACCCAGTCCCTTTGCCTTGTCCTTGATCCAGTTGTTAGATTCAGCATTGCTGAATGATCTAAAAGGAAAGCTTGGTGCCTGTCCATGGTGACCACATGATGAGATTTGATTGAGTTAGTAATGATCTGTATCATTTTTCCTTTTTTCTGCCTTCATCAAAGAAGAGCCAAGGCTCATGGAAGATAAATGTCCTACCCAGATCACTCAGTTGGCTGATGGTGGCATTGGCACTTCCTTTTACATTCGCTAGTGTAGTGCCCCTCCGTTTTGTACCAAGGACGTCTCTACCATGCAGTCAGTTGGGAACAGAGTGGCAGGAATTAAATATTTGGCATGTGGAAAAAGCTGTACGAGCACTGACCTCTTCTGTGCCAAGATGGAATTAATCATATTTCCATGAAGATGATAGACGAGTTGTCTTTCTGAAGATTCCCCCGGTAGTATGTGAAGGGTTATATATGTTTGCATCCATTTTGGCCTGTGTCTGTCACATGGGATTCCTGTTGGAAAGGATCATAATCACATTTCTGTTGTTACTTTGATGTTTTTCTCTCTGCATGATAGTTTGAACTCTTAGCATGATGTACGGGCTTTTAGACGTGGAGGGAGAAGAAGGTGGGTTACAGTAGTTAAGGCCATGAGGAATGTTAATTTGTAGTTTGGAGATTATTGGCACAAAAAGTTCATTTCTGTTTGTTCTTCACAGAGGTGACATTCAGGCTGTGGGCTCTCTTTGGGTCAATTTATTTTCTTTCCCTTCTTTTCCCTCCTCTCCCCTCCGCTTCCCTTCCTTTCCCTTCCCTCCTCTTCCCTGCCCTTATTTACTTTATTTCCTTCTTTTTGTTTTCTTTTGCTCGAAAGTCAGATGTACAGAGCGAGAGAGGGAGCGATCCTCCATCTGCTGGTTCACTGCCTGAATGGTTACAATGGCCAAAACTGGGCGGGTCCAAAGGCAGGAGCCTGCAGTCTCTTCCTTATAGGAGCAGGGTTCCAAGCATTTGGGCCGTCTTCCACTGCCTTCCTAGGTGCATCAGCAGGGAGCTGGATTGGAAGTGGGGTAGCTGGAACTCTAACCATTTGGGATGCCAGTGCCGTAGGCAGAGGCTTAACTTACTGTGCCATGATGCTGATGAGCACAGGTTAGGTCAAAAGACCGTTCATTCCCACCACAAGGCAGTGCCTCCCAGCACTTTAAAATCTACCAGTATTTTTTTACTCTGATTAGGGAAATGCAAATGACAGGCTAATGTCATGGATTTATTTATTTGGAAATAGCAATATAAATTAATGTTTGTGGGGCTGGAATGGTGGCATAGCGGGCCAATCTTCCATCTGCAGTGCTAGCATCCTGAATGAGTGCTGATTTGTGTCTTGGCTGCTCCACTTCCAATCGAGCTTCCTATATATGGACTGGGAAAGCAGCAAAGGATAGTTTAAATCCTTTGGCTCTTGCACCCATTTGGGAGACTTACAGGAGATTCCTGGCTACAGATTGGCTCAGTTTGAGCTGTTGTGGCAATCTGGGGAGTGAACCAGTGGGTAGAAGGCCTCTCTATTTCTCCATCTCACTATAAAACCCTTGAAATAAAAATAAATAGCTTTCGAAAAGAGAAAAACAGAATCTAATATGCATATGAGGCCTATGAGATCCTGAGGTGCTCTCTGAATTACCCAAGGCAAGATGCAGTTTCATTCTGTTTGCTTGTAGTCAATGGGTTTTCTGTGTTCTGAGTGTCTGGGAGGTAATGCACCCACATTCTCCATGACTTTGTCTTCACCAGAATAGTTTAGTCGGACTCTGCCTTCTGCAGCCACTTAAGATGTTCAAAATAAATGGCAGTACATGCATTTGTTTCTTTATTAGTCTGGAGTTCTAGGTCATTATGACCTTGCCATGCAACCTTTTAAAGCTATTTAGACAGACCTGGAAGAAATATAAGCCTGCGATCTCCTGTATCCTTATTTCAGCTTGCCTTATTCCACTTTCTTTTGATTGTCTCAATACCCAAATTATCTGTAGTGCCTCCTGCTCATCAGCTAGCTAATGGCAGCCATCTTGTGGAAGCACTTGCTTTTCACCTGATGAGTTATTTATTTAACACATGGCTGCTGAATTCCTCAGAGGAAATGAATACATCAAACGTGATCTGTTGCCCCTGGCAAAACAGTAAATTGTACTGAAATTTCTAGAGTGACTCCTAAAGATAACTGTGGCTTTGCTAGACACTATTTTTGACAAGATCTCCAAATACAGTTAATATGCCCCTAAGTCGAAAAGTGTTAACACATGTATCGTTAATATATGTATCGTTAACATGTATATTATACATTAATGATTTCAGCATTAACAGAGAACTTGCTGTGTTTGACTCTCTTGTAGAAGCGCTGTCTATAGGATTTTCGATTCTCTCAAACTCTTCAAGATTAGGGAATCAAGTCCTGTAAATTACCCCCAATGTCCTATTATTTTAAATGGTGGATCTCCAGGAGCCTTCCTAGTGTGCTTACTTGGGAGACAAATGATTTATCAAATTATTGGTAAGCGATGCTCTGAGCTGCTGCAGTGGAAGTCCTGGAGCTTCCTTTGGTATTGTGGCATCAGCATTATGCAAATAACCTTGACCTGGCCTGACTCTGTTTGATGTGAAGTCTGCATCTCTGGCTGGTGGCCTTTGTCCCACCATCAGCCAATTAGCTCATCCTCTGGGTTTGAGCCTAGCATTGTTAAGGGAGCCCCACAATGCTGATTGTATCTGAGTCTGACCCTTGGAAGCTGAAAAACAGGGTATTAGTTGTGGAAGTAGTGACTTCCCTGAGGCAGGACATCACCATGGTGGGAGCTGTCCAGCTCCAGCATGCCATTTCTCCTGCCCCTGCATAGACTAACTATCCCCAGGTCTCCAGGACTCATTACTGTCCATTGCTTCTTGTCCTCAGGCCCATGCAGGATGCAAGTGCTATAATCAGTTCTGCAGTTTCCAGAGCTCTGTGTTGTATAACAGGCTGAAGGATTTCTGCCTCAGCCAGAGAGGTGCTTGACTCCCAAGGGTGAATCTCTTTGAGAATGAATCTGTGAGTGGATTTGGAAATGCAGGCCTGTTGTGATCTAATTACTCTGGCTCAGAAGGAGCTGCCACCTGCAGCTTTTGGAGACAGTGTGTTGGAAATGGCAGAGAACACACAGGTTTGACTGCCAGGGATTTTGACCAAATGACTGCAGAGTAGAGGTGTTTCTCTCTCTCTCTCTCTCTCTCTCTCGCTCTCGCTCTCGCTCTCGCTCTCTCGCTCTCTCGCTCTCTCTCGCTCTCTCGCTCTCTCTCGCTCTCTCGCTCTCTCTCGCTCTCGCTCTCTCGCTCTCTCTCGCGCTCTCTCTCTCTGTGTTGTAGCTGGGGCAGAGAATATAAGGTCTGACATCAGAGCTGGACAGTTGCTTCTTTTTATTGAATAAGTTCCCAGCATTAGGCTAAGTTCATTACTGTATTTGAAGTTTTACGGTACTTTTTTGTACCTGGTAGCTTCATCCCCATTTGACAGACAAAGAAATGAAGGCTCAAGCAGATGAGTCATTGTGTTCCTGCGTAATAGCAAGTAGGATCCCCCTGAACCTCTGGCCATAGGGCTGGTTTCCACTGCCACGAGTACAAAGATCAGGTGAGTTGCAGTCATCGATTGATTAGTATTAATTCCATTACTTGTTCCTTGCTCATTAGTGTTAGAGGATTAGTGGTTTCTTAGAGGAGGAGGGGAGTGTTAGGTCCTCCATTTCTAATTGATTTACCAGTGAGAAAGATAATTACTTCCAGGATACCCTGCAGAAATGCGGTGTGATTTTTGCATTGTGCATGCCACCTCTGCCACACTGTGAGAGGCACTGTGGGGATGGTCAGATGCTGATTCTGCCTGTTCTTCTGTGGACGGAGCAGTATAATCCCAGCTCTTCATAACACCCTGGGAAACCCCTCAACAAAACACAATACAGAATTTAAAAATGTAGCACCTCTGCTCTCACTGATCCATGCCTGCCAGCATTGTTGCGGGGTCTGGAAATGTATGTAGTTGGGTAATGAGCTTTTAGTGCACAGGTAATAAAGTGTCTTACAGGAAAACAAAGCAACAACAACAACAACAACAGATCTGGGAAGAAAATGCCCTGCTCCTAAGCAATCTCTTCAATGACTTGGCTCTGGGCAGAGCATTTGAGGGCTGTGGTTTTCTGCTTGCTGCAATCCACCTGATCAGACAAGATGCACTCACAGAGCCAATTACAAATGTGGACCTGAGAATTCAAACTCACATGCTCACAGGGACCATCAGGTAATTCCAGTGAGGGGGAGTGAGCCAGGTTGAGGCTTTAACAACCCCTTCTTTAAAAGGGATTTGGCAGATGATGTTCTCAGACGAAAATGAGGGTCTAATAAAGCTAGTTGTTGTTAATGCCCTTGTTATTATTGTTTCTGGTTTTCCTAAGAGGTTCATTTATGCATATTTTATAAGAAACATGCATATTTTGAAATGTTGAAAATAGACTAGGTGTGGAATTTAGAGTGGCTGTCCCTGGCCTACTTCCGTCCTCTGTGTCCAATTGGCATTGAATATCATATTGAGTGGTCTGTGGGTGAGACATTGATCTTTGCAAAGTGGTCTTTGGTGTCTCAGGATGATGCCTTGCCAACCCTTCCTGGGGCCCCACACTAGTTGTTATTACCACACTGGAGGTGACACCACAGTCAGAAACCAGAACCCGAGCTTCCTGGAGTCCAGCTGCCAGCTGCCTGGATCTGCTTGGAACAACAGGGTTGTGGAGCCTCCCCTGCTGGGCTGCCTGCCTCCAGGCCTGCCTTGGGGGAGATCTAGCACCTGGTCTCTGGACTCCCTAAGAGCCCTTCCTCCTCTAGGAGGTGTGCTGCCACTCCTCATTTCCCATTCCTGTCCAGGTCTTTTTTTTTTTTTTAATTAATTACATTGTATTATGTGACACAGTTACATAGGTACTGGGATTCTCCCCACCCCTCCCCAAACCCTCTCTCCATGGTGGATTCCTCCACCTTGTTGCATAACCACAGTTCAAGTTCAGTTGAGATTCCCTCATTGCAAGCATATACCAAACATAGAGTCCAGCATAAACCAGACCTACTTACTGTCAGAGACGATTGTTCTGCTGGTGGAGAGAAATGGCCCCACTCTTGTTCATTCACAACCATGTCCATTTTCATGCCACATAAATTAATATAGTTACCAAGAGGCTAAAACTGTGTGGAGGGAGATGCATTTGGGAGAAGGGGAGGAGGAGGAAATGTGTGAAAGAAAAGAGTAAAAAAGGGAAAAGAATGGAGGCCGGGACCAAATCTTCCTTGCTAATGGATTTCAAGTCCAAACCACTTTCTTCTTTTCTGGAAAGTGAGTAAGAACACACCCCAGCCCTGAGAAGGAGTATCTGACCTCATCAGGCTCAGGCATCGGATGAAAGGAGGATCAATGAAGGGAAGACGCTGGGTTTGGAAGTTACCTGTTTGCCTTTGCATGTGTGACCCTGTGATGGAGTAACTGCAATGTGTCGTTCAATTCAAACAAATCACTTTAAGGAAAAGGCATGTAAAGTCATTCTTGGAAATCCACTGTTTAGGCACGAAGCCCCTTTCTCAGCAAGTATATGAGTATGCGTGAGTGTAGCAAACCATCTATACATATGGTTTGCTTTATAAATTACTGTAGTATGCTTGCGCCAAGAATTTATTTAAAGGCTCGTTAAAATGATGACTAGTTTTTTCTTTTGCGTTTTATTTGAAAATGGGGAGAATATAAACCTATAGCCTGGCTTCTCTCTAAGGTGCCTTTTGAAGTTTGTGCGGATTGTATCATATTTTTTGAGACTAAAGATATGATTTACAGTAAGATTACCTAGGCATTTAAATGGAATAATAAAAGATAGTCACTTTCTGCACTTTGCTGAGATTTGTATTTGCCTGGCATATTTTTTTAAGTTTGATTTTTATTGGTGTGAATTTTGTGTGTGAGGGAACATGAGCTTATGTGTGTATATAGAGTATTTTCTACAGAAAGTGTTAATGATAACTTTAGAGTTAAAACACCAGAAAAAAAAAATCTGTTCTTCTTGCAAATGTTGGTTTGGGCTGGAGTGAAAAATCCCAAGGAAACAGGGCTAGCATTGTGATACAGCAAATCGAGCCTACCTCCTTCAATGTTGAAATCCCATGAGCATTGGTTTATGTTTTTGCTGTTCCATTTCTGGTCTAGTTCCCTGCTAATGTGCCTGGTAAAGCAGCGAAAAATACCCCAAGTGCCTGGGGCCCTGCCACCCCCATGGTAGACCCAGATAGAGTTCCAGCCTGGTCCAACCTGGGAGTTGTGATCATTTGGAAAGTTAGCCAGTGGATAAAAGATCTCTGGTATCTCTCTGTCTTTCTTCTGTCACTCTGCCTATCAAATAAGTAGATAAATACATGAATATGTCTCATTAAAAATATGAGCTGAACAAGCATGCGAGGAGCTTGTTTCCCCAGTGCCTGGGTCATTTGACCATCACAGTGGCTCCAATACAGCAGTCCCTTTGGGGAGGGATTCCATTTAGGGATAGGTGCTAGCCAAGGACACAAGAGTAAATGATTGGAATAAAAAGTCAAGGGCCAACCTAAAGGGAAGAGTTTGAGGGAGTCAGGCTGGGGAAGAGAAAATCCCATGCCCATTATCAGTGAGGGCTTCTAAATCTGGCCAGAGGACCAGTGGAAACTCTGGGGATTTCAAAGGACTGCATTTGAAAAGATGACCTTGTTCTCTGAGTGTGTTGTCTGAGCATCACAGGCCAAGTGCAATTTTAGCAAAGAGCTTGGGAAGGCAGGGTGATGTGTTCTTCCTAATGTTCTGGCACACAGTCATATGGCAAATGGGTCTCACTGGCCCCGAGGTGGAGATATCTGTGACAGAACAGCCTCCCCCACCAGTACAAGAAATGACTCTATTTTTCCTTCCTTGGTGAGCTCAATCAAGCAGAGAGATTGCCACTGGCATGCACAGCTCGCCCCTAGCCTGTTCTGCCATTACCGGCCCAAGGTCAGGGTGACAGACATCAGTGCTCAGCACATACTCTGCTGGTAAGCATGTCCTGGTAATGAGGAGTGAGTGTCCTGGGACCCTTGGGGCAGCCAAATGACTCAGGGGCAGGTTTGGAGCCATTGCATCTCTGGCCAGTGGGGAGGAGGGAGATGAGCCTGCATTGGCAGAGGTATGAGAAATGGAGTGATTATCTCCCTGGTGGGGCTGTCCTAGGTAGGACAGGGCAGTGGTAAGTATAGAACTCGTTTGCCAGTTCTGCCTCCTCCCCAGAAGTCAGGATGAGTAAGGTGCAGTGAGAGCCTCCCAGTGCCTCCGTCACTATGTGACCTTGAGTGTCAGGGATCCTTAGTTCCTGTGTGCGTTAGGCCTTATGATGGTACGTTTCTACATAATGTGTTAATGCCCAGCAATGTGGCTTGTTTTTCCAATTCAGTGCTTGTGTCTGTGGCTCTCTTTCTGCTTAGGGCATCACCCAGGTACCCAGTGTGTATAAGCAGTCTTCAGAAAGTTCATAGAAAAATGTATACAATGAAAAAAAAGCCTGTGCATGCATTTCACAGTTTTTTTTTTTTTTTTTGGCAATAAAAATAAGCTTTCCTGAATTCCTCTCTCATGAACTTTCTGAACTGCATTGCTGACTCTTCTTTATTAGGAGAAGGAACCCATTCTCATGAAAGGAGAGTTAGGTAAACCCCTTGCAGTTTCTAAAACAAAATGTTTTCTTCTGCCTCCCCACTGTAACCCCCCTCCACCCTCTCACTGACCCATTGATTGTTTATGTCTTACTTAATGCCGTCTGCATTTTGTATCAATGGTCGCTCAACTATGGGCAGTGTGAGGAAGGCAGGTCTCTGGCAGTCTATCTCTCTCAAGCTCTGCAGCAGAGAGAGCTGCTAGGACAGGAATGCCTGCCCAGGTCTGCTCTCCAAAGCCCCATCCTGCTGCATACCTCCTCCAATGGCTGCCGTCACCACTGCAGATTCATATCAGATCCTCCAGCCCTGACTTGACATGTATCCATTTTCCTTCTTTGCACCACAGATATGTGAACCTTCTTGCAGGGTAGAGTAGTTGCAGGGCCAGGAAGCCTGTAGGAGTTTAAGTCCTGAGTCCCAATGGGCAAATATGTTTAAATGGAAGAATGCTAACTTGGGAGAGAGAGCTGTTGGCCAAGACCTGAGAGGACAGTCAGTTTGGGGCCAGCCTAGTTCCATGTGGGTATTAGAAAGAACAGTAATTGCTAACGTTTATTAAATGCTGTTCTCATGCAAAGAGTACTTGTAATTTTATTCTCCTTTTGAGGAAAAGAGGAAAAACCTCACTAGGCAAAGAGAATAAGGTCTCCTATCTGGGCAGATAGCAAGCCAGGGTTTGAACCCAGGGCCCTATGCTCTTAAAGTGAATCTTACTGGGTTCCCTCTGCTAAGACAGGTGCCATCACCTTCACGAACTTCTCATTATGTGTCTAGAAAAGGTACATAGATATAGAAATCATAGTGCTTCCTTCCAGTCCAAGCTAAGAAGTGTGAAAAAATGTTTTCTACTGACATAAGCCAGAGGTGTGAATGAGTTTTCTTAAACACCGGACAAATAGGCTTGGATGGATGGGGCACTTAACTGTCTGTGGAAAGCATCTTTCTCCAGTCATTCACAGACAAAGATGACAGCAACCAACTCTGGTGTTCCCACCTGGAAGCCCCCACTGTGGCCCCTAAGAGTCTCTTTCCAGGATGAGTAAAGAGGCTTGACCTCTTGAAGCTTGTGAATGGAGCGCATTGTTAATATGTCTAAGCTTCTGTTTCCTCACCTATACAATCAGGGTGATACAGATGCCCTGCTCATAGGCTGATGGGAAGATTTAACGAGTATCTACAAATGCTGAGCCAATGACCCACTCACAGTAACCAGTTAGTGAATACCTTTAATGGTTGCTCTTACCATCGTGGTATTCTCAGTACCACATGGACCTCTAACAAGTGGTAGTGCCATATGGAATATGTCCATTTGTGATGGATATTCAGGCTTGGCATTCCTGGCCTGTCTTGGATGTGTAGTGATCAGTTTGGAGAAATACGAATCAGGTGACAACAATGGTTTGGTTCAAGCTTCCCATAAAACTAATGAAACAACTGAGTTCCCGTGCCGGGAACCACTTATCTGGGATACACAGCTATTTGAGGGAAGAACTGGTGTTTTGAAAGTCAGAGATGTCTGACATTAAGCCAAGTGCTTCTCCTCTTAAATTTCTTGGAAGATACTGAATAGTACAGCTGTTCATAGACAAGCGGGTACCAGGGGAAGATACAGGTAGCTAGGAGCTTTGAAGTGCTCTTGGATTTGTCTAGCAAACTGCAGTTTCCAGGGCATATTGGGAGAGGACAAATTGAGCTTTCAGATCAGTGTAATTCTGATAGGGACCTGGCCCAGGATATATGGCAATGTGTTGGGGTCCTCAATGCCATGCGGGACTAATAAAAGCCAAAGGCAGCATACTCAGCGGGGAGTTTGAGTCAAGATCAGAGATGAGAAAAGACCCGAGTTGGACATCTGCATATGTCCCAAGGGTGAAAAAAGGCTCAAAACATAGTCATCTTAAGGTATGATACCTCAAATCCAAAGCCCTGTCAGGTCATAGTGTGCAAGGCAGACCTGCACATTGAGCTTAGAACAGAGATGGTGAAGTTATTGGCAGCCCATTTGTTATGGGGTGCCATTTGCTTTTGGAAGGATGATAGCAAGAGAGGCACTTGACTGATTAAAACTGCCAGGCTGGACCAGACAAGGACAGTCACATAGGAAGAGTGGCAGAGAGATAGGATGCAATTAGCTGAAGTGGTCTTTGGCCTGAGCCTCAAGTCTTCAATCACCCTGGGGGAGGCAGTGGCAGCACAGATGTCCTGACTACACTCTGGACCTCTGCAGGGGAACGTGTTGATATCAGAGCAGAAACTGAGCACACTGGTTAGCTCTGCAGGCTCAGCTTGGAGTAACGGACTGCTTGCTTCCTGGTCTCAGCTGCCTTGCCTTGATCCCAAATCGCAGAACATTGGCATTCAATACCTCAAAGGAAACCTGCTTTGAAGACACAGGTTGTAAGAAGTTATTTCTCTAGGAAAATTTGCTTGGCCTTCAATGGCTTCTTGAGGTGGCTGTCTGGGAGAGTCTGTTTTATTTCAGCTGAACACTAAGCTAGTTGTAAATGAATTGGAACGCTTCATGTCACTCCTTTCTCTTGAGGGGACATAAAATGCTTTGGTTGTGGTTTCACAGCTGCTTGCATGTGAACCTATGCATGTTGAGTTTGCTCTGAAGTCTCAGGGTGGGTATTTGGGACCTGAACCATCCAACCTTGGAAGTGAGGCAGAAGACAGTGGTGAACAAACAGGTGGCCACCCCACTGCTTAAAATTGGTAAATCAGGCTTTACCATTTATCCTTGGAAAAACCACTTTCAGCATGCCATTCCTCACTCAGAAACCTTCAACAGGTCTCAGTGGTCCTGGCAGAATATTTGCTTCATTGTCTGACAGAGCATGTTGTGTTTAGCTTTATCCATCCAGGAGTTCTTTTGTGCTGCTCATCAGTATCAGTCTGTGACCTTGGAAAAGTGTTAATCGCTCCAAATCTCAGATGACTTTTCCATAAAAGGAGAACCAGAGTTCCTCTCTGGATCCCTTAGGGTGTTGTAACCCCCAGCTACAGAAAGCTCTGCATCAACTGGCTGAAGCATAGAAAATATGTGAGTTCATGTGCATAAGTGTGAAGGCTGGTAGCTGCTCCAGGTTGTTAACTCAAGGGTCTTACCATCTTTCTGCTCTTCCGTCTGGAGTCTTGGTCTTTGTGCTCAGTCTAGTCCCTTTATGATGGGTCATAGGGTGGTTTAATAGGTCCAAGCATCAAACCCAGACATGACAATGTCCAGAAGAAGAACAGGAGTCCACCCATTTTCATAGTGAGGGAATGGCTTCCAGAAGCCTCTGGCTCCCAGCACATGCCCTAGTAAAACAGAGTAAACCAGGGGAGCTAGTGTGAGGCTCAGCCTCCTCCAAACACATGCTGTACTGGGAAAAAAGGTGAAAGGGCGTGTATTGAATTTGCACAGACAACCAGTGCTTGCTTCACTGCTTCCTGAGTGCTTTGGGGAATCAAAGATAAGCTTCGTAAGTAGTGTAAGTCAGTGAATGCTTATATTTTTCCTACTTGCCACCTTTTTCATTTTTAAAAAGATTTATTTCATGTATTTAAAAGGCAGAGTTAGAGAGAGATCTGGGTTCACTTCCCAAATCACTACAGTGGCTCAGTCTTCTTGGACCAGGCTAAATCCAAGAGCGTGGAGCTTTATGCAGGTCTCCCAGGGAGATGCAGGGGCTCACAAGCTGGAGTTATCTACTGCTGCTTTCCCAGGTGCATTAGCAGGGAGCTGGATTGGAAGCTGAACACCCAGGGCTTAGATCAGTGCAGTTATGGGATGCCAGCATCACACATAGTGGGTTAACTTGTTATAACACAGTGTTGGCACCACCATTGCCATCTTTATGTCTTGGATCTCACTGACTAGTGACCAATCCCTGTACCAAAATCAATTTTTTTTCCAGATGTTCAGCTTAAGTATTCCTTTCTGTATGAAGTTTAACCTGACATCTCAGTGTCTCAACACCATGTTTCATCCCACTTCTTGAAATTCTGTAACAATCTCTGGGCAGATCGCATCAACTAATATAAGGGAACTAGCAAGATATTGAATCCAAGACCTTAATTATCCTTACATATTCTGATGTGTTAGCTTTGGAAAATATTGAGTGTGTGTATTAGACAAATGACCTCCTAGTCATACCCTGTTTCAAATAATAATTTCGCATAATTTATAATTATTTTGGAATCGTTTATGGAGTTTAATTTTGGTCTTTGGGCCTGACATTGTAGCACAGTGGTTAACCTGTTGCTTGGGACTCCTGTGCTTCATTTTAGTTCCCCATTCATTTGAAATTCAGATTCCTGTGCCCTGGGAGGCAGTGATGATGGCTCATGTACTTGGACCCCACCACTGCTGTGGAAGACTATGGTGGAGTTCCAGCTCCTGGCTTGATCTTGACCCAGTCCTGGCTATTACAGCCATTTTGGGGAGTAAATCAATGGATGAAATATCTTTCTTTGCCTCTCCTTTCTGCCCCCTGCCACTGGGCATTTCAAATGAACAAATAAAACTTGAAAATCTGAACTTCATTACCCATTGCAGGAATGGTGCATAACTTTTCAAGTCCTGTGCGTGTACATCAAGGATAGAATCTAATATGTTTTTTGCTCCTGAGTGTTGCCTAACACGTACCTTGGGAGTATACATTATTTAACTTTCTTTAAAGATTTATTTATTTTTATTACAAAGTCAGATATACAGAGAGGAGGAGAGACAGAAAGATCTTCCGTCTGATGACTCACTCCCCGAGTGAGCCACAACAGCCGGTGCTGTGCCGATCCGAAGCCGGGAACCAGGAATCTCTTCTGGGCCTCCCACACGGGTATAGGGTCCCAATGCATTGGGCCATCCTCGACTGCCTTCCCATGCCACAAGCAGGGAGCTGGATGGGAAGTGGAGCTGCAGGGGTTAGAACCGTGCCCATATGGGATCCCGGCGCGTTCAAGGCGAGGACTTTAGCCGCTAGGCCATGCCACCTAGCCCTATTTAAATATTTTAAAAAGATTTTTTAAAATAGGCTTTCTTTAAATTGGAAAGTCAGATATGCAGAGAGGAGGAGACACAGAGAGATCTTCTGTCCATTGATTCACTCCCCAAATGGCCTCAGTGGTTGGAGCTGAGCTGTTCCAAAGCCAGGAGCCAGTAGCTTCTTGCAGGTCTCCCATGTGGGTGCAGGGTCCCAAGGCCTTGGACTGTCCTTGACTGCTCTCCCAGGCCACAAACAGGTAGCTTGATGTGAAGTGGGGCTGCTGGGGCACGAACTGGTGCCCATATGGGATCTCGGGTGTGCAAGGTGAGGACTTTAGCTGCTAGCCTACCATGCTGGACCCCAAGATTTTATTTTTATTTGAAAGGCTTATTTGCAGAGAGGAGAGACAGAGAGAAAGAACTTCCATTCATTGGTTCACTCCCCCAATGGCTGCAGTGGTCAGAGCTGAGCTCATCTGATGCCAGGAGCCAGGAATTCTTCTGCATCCCCCAGGCAGGTGCAGGATCCCAAGCACTGCTGCTTTCCCACACCATAAGCAGGAAGCTGATTGGAAGTAGAGCAGCTGGGACACAAACAAGCACCCATATGGGATGCTGGTGCCACAAGGTGGAGGATAAACCTATTGAGCCTCAGTAACAACATTGATTCCAATAATTCGGAAACTGAATGTGTTTTCTTTACATCTTTCAAGTGAGAGGAGTTTTAAAAGTTCCAGACTTGTGAACATGTGAGTTAGTGCACTCATCCCATGTGTATCTGCTTTTGTTGTTCTTTGTTTTTTGTTTGTTTTTGAAGAGTCACAACCACAGTGTTTTACTGGCTTATTCCTCAGCCACCTTCTCTCCAAGAGGGAGATAGGATCTGCCTGCTGTGCTCAGTCTTGCCACTTGCTGTTCTCATGCTCCTTGCAGAGTCACAACCAGTTTAGAAGACTTATGATTTCCTTTAAGATGGCAGAAGCAGAAATCAAACTCAGCTTATTAGTATCCCTGAAAAGAGCCAGGGCTGGGAAGTGGCAATTATTATTATTTTTTCCATTGTGGGTGTTTTAACCAGTGATGATCCTAGCAGGAAGTTACAGCCCTTCCAGCAAGAGTGACGGCAACATTTGGGGATTCTGAGTTGCTGAAAATTGAAAGGTGAATGGGTAATCATTCTCCAAATGGCTGTGGTGAATGTCAGCTGGATTTGGATGTTGAGGGGAACTTTCACGGAATAGTGAATAATAGCCATTGCATGCTCCACGCCAGGGACAGGGCTAGCCATATTGTGATTAATGCACAAACTGTCCTCTGAGCCTTAAAAATGAGGTCCTGTGTTGATCCCATCTTGCTATGAAAACGGGCTGTGAGATGTTAAGAACTTACCACCTCAAGAATTTATAACCTCATTTTGAGCTCAAGTGTGTTCACGACACCCCATGCACAATGCCGAGACCTTGGAAACATGTCTTACTGCACTCAGAGCATTTGGAGTTGATTTCAACTCTGCTTTAAAACCTGTGCATACCCAGGTGTCACCTGAGGAAGCTATTTAATAGAATAGAAACTATATAAAAAGATTTAGCATGGGAGCCTGGAATGCTATGTCCAGAAACATTTTGGATTCTAGATTTGTTTGAATTATGGCAAGTTTTTGTATGGATAATAAAATATCTTGGGGGTGGGACCTGAACTAAACACAGAATTCATTTGTTTCATATATATCTCTCACACATAGCCTGAAAGTTATTATATATAATAGTTTTGTGCACTTGTGTTTTGACTGAAATTCATTGTGTGATTGCATGTGGAAATTTTCTACTTTTGGCATCCTGTGAATATTAAAAAATTTTGGATTCTGGAAAATTTTGTACTTTGGATTTTTGTGCTAAGGAATTCTCAAACTCTGCTTGGTAGATCTTTCCAGATGATTTTTTGTGCTTCTAGTGTCATATGGGAATGAAGAAAAATTGATTCATTCATGAACTATTGTATCTTTTGTGTCATATTCCTTTTTCTCTCATGAGGGAAGTGCGGTGGTTCACAGAAGGAGACATTATCCGGCATGGTTAGAGTGAAGCTCTAGGGGTGTGCTGAGGGTTGATAGGGAAGTGAGTTAGAGAAAAGTGTGAAAGCAAGGTGTGCTCAGAAAACTTAGCACCTTTGGCAGGTGTGGAGTGCTACCACCTTTAAGAGATGGTCGCAAGAGTGGAAGAAGGCAGATAAGGGGCTACACAAGTTAGTGTCTCCTGAGCCAGGTACTGAACTAGGAAGGAGAATTTTTTTTTTTTCTGCAACCATATGGATGTGTTGGGTCATGTCTGTACCCTAGGAAATTCCCTGAATGAACAGGGAGGAGGCAGAATTTAATGGAAAGTTGAAAGCAGAGTCCAGCATGACACTGCTTTGCAAAAGCAAAATATACTAGAAGCCTCCTGCGATTCTTACCATGAATGATTAGTGAATGAAAGTATAATCTTATGTTGAAATACTAAGTAGTGATTAAAAAATACATGTGTTGGTATGAGAAGTTATTCATTCTGTGTATGAATTAAATAGAAAAGCAGGTTATAGACTGCATGAAATAAAGCCACCAAAAGCATTAAGGCTGATATTATGGTTCAGGCGAGAGAAATCAAGGGAATGGACTGATGTGATTTTGGAAGCGAGGCAGTTGTGAAAATGGTAGGAAGGTAGAATCATCTCAACTTAGTGCTTATATTGGGGCAAAATAAGAAGACACTGGAACAGGTCCTAGGATACCCAGTAAGTGCCTAAGTGATTTGGGGTTGAAAGTGAGACATGTTGATAAGATGTGGCTGGGCTATAGAGAGAAGTGTGAGAATCAGCTTGGTCAGGGTACACTGAGTTTGGTGCCAGAGCACTTCCAGACGAGAAGGCTGTTTGGCAGATGGATTGAAGAGTTCGGATCTTGGGAGACAGGCTTGAGTTTAAGAGCACACATAAGTCTCCTTGGCAAATAAAGACAAATTTAACAATAAAGGCTCTTTGGAGCTCTTGTTGTTGAACATAGGATCAAGCACAAATAAACCCAGCTTACTATCACTTCAGCAAATATTTGTTGGAAGTTTACTCTGTGATCAATATAGGACCAGGCACTGAGATCACTAGGATGAACAAGACTTGATGTCTGGGCCCGGCGGCGTGGCCTAGCGGCTAAAAGTCCTCACCTTGAATGCCCCAGGATCCCATATGGGCGCCGGTTCTAATCCCGGCAGCTCCACTTCCCATCCAGCTCCCTGCTTGTGGCCTGGGAAAGCAGTTGAGGACGGCCCAAAGCTTTGGGACCCTGTACCCATGTGGGAACCAGGAAGAGGTTCCTGGTTCCCGGCATCAGGATTGGCGCACACCGGCCGTTGTGGCTCACTTGGGGAGTGAATCATTGGACGGAAGATCTTCCTTTCTGTCTCTCCTCCTCTCTGTATATCTGACTTTGTAATAAAATAAATAAATCTTTTTTTAAAAAAAAAAGACTTGATGTCTTGCCAACAACGTGTGTCCAGTGCCTTTATTACACTTAAGGAGGTAGAGTGATTAATTTCACCAAGAATGGTTAGAGGAAGAAACTAAGCAGAGCCTCTGTTGGACTAGGCTTCCCAAGTTGACTTAGACCTTGCCAAGTGTGTCAGGTTTTTTTTTTTTTTATGCATTGCTGTTGCAATTGGACTTCATTTCAGAAATTAAGCATTTCAGGAATCGTGTGTGTTGATTTGATTGCCAGGAAACTGAACATTAACCTCATTAGAAGACTTCACTATAATATCTAAGCAGTTTTATTCTCAGAGCTAAGTAGTGCCGAGTAAATGTTTGGTAACTCAGTTTAATAAACATTTTCTGTATCAGTCTGAAGTCTCTGCTTGAATGAAAGCTTGTATCATCTTCACTGGCTGCTTGGCAAGGCCTTTGTCAGTATTTGAGCCAAGAAGGAAGGACTGTGTTTTTCTCCAGTCTGTCATCTCCCAGTCATGCATGGGCCTTGAAAGGACAACCTGCTCCCTACCTCCAGCAAATGCCCCATTCTATGTGGTGGTTTGGCCAACAGAAGTCGGGCGAGCCAATTGCTGGTCACCTCAAGGGTGCTCGTGGAAGGTCACTCTGCTCAGTGATGGCAGCTCCCTATAGCTTTATGTGCTCTGCCATACGAATGGGCACTTCCTAATGATGCTTACCCACATGTTTGGCTTCTCTCCTTTGGTCGTGCATGTGTGTACCCTTACCTTTAATTACCAGGCACAGCAGTGTATAGTGGTTCAGATGGAGGTGCCAGCAGGGATGGAAGCCAGCCAAGTGGTAGACACTTGACCTGGCAGTGAGAAATGTCTGATTGGTGGCATTTATACTCCTTTTGATTTTGCTGCAGTTTGATGTATTTTCTCTATGTCCAGGGCTCCCCATTCAACCTCAGCTTGCCTTTTTTCTCTACTGTTTTTAGTACCTTACATTTTTGACTGGGAAATAAATGCTGTAGAGAGGCTTAAAGCTTCTCCAGCTGATATGGCACTCAGTGGTTGGCAGGTAAATTTATAACCTTGGACTGGACGACGTTTTGACATCTTGCAATTGAATCACCTTCCTTGGCCTGGGAGGGGTGTTTTCTGGGAGAAGTGTTATATGAGACTATTTGCTCTTTTTTTTCAGTCTATACCCAGCCTCAGATCTTGCCAGTGACTCCCTGTGGCCTGCAGCAGTCAGTCCAGACTCCATGGCATGGGATTGACGCTCCCCTAGGACCAAGCTTTTTTTTTTTCTTTACTGCACTGCTATTTTTTCCTGTCTTGAATTCAGATTTTCTATATATTTTCTCACCTCTGGAACTCTGGTGCCTTTGCCACTAGTATCTTTCTAGAATGTTCTTCCTTGACCTCTCTCAACTTACTTGAATTCTAACCATCTTGAGAGTCTCATGCAAAAGTCACCTCCTCCAAGAAGCCCTTCCCAGTCATCTCAGCCGAGGAGTTCGTTCCACATTTACTGTCATTTCTTACATTCTGTCTTCTCATGTTTCTGTTGACACACACACGGCTAGCCCTTTGGTGGCAGGAACTGAGTTTTCCCCCTTCTCATACCTGTTACTGTGTCTGACACGATGTCTTGTATGCTGTCAGAGCCCAGTAGTCTTCCTGAGCCCTCACAACTGTGGAGGGAAGACCAGCGACACAGGCAGTTCCAAGCAGCATTGGGGATCCTAGCCGTGAGTGGATGCTTCTCACTCTCGCTGGGCAAGTCCTGCGAAGACCTGAGTAACAAAGAGGGCTTTTATTTCCCGTTTTTCCCCTGTGTCTACTTTCCTGCTCCAGGTGGCACCTGAGCTTGGCTACTCCATCCTGGCCTCTCCTGTGTCCATCCTTCTCCTTGCCTCCCATGTCACTGTGACAGGACTAATGGCTTCCAGCTGTGATAGTTGAGCCTCTTCCTCTGGCATCCTCTGTCAGAATCCAGAGTGCAGTACTTTCTGCCTGGGGGGAGCAGAGGAGGAGGGAAGAATAAAGGGGACATCCATGCTTCACTTGATTGCTTTCTTCTTGGTGCTTTCAGTACACTCTGTTTCTCTTGTGCGCTAGCATGAATCTGCCTGCAGCTCAGCCATTTGTATCTCTGTCTCTCCAGCTAAAATAGTGAATGCCCCAGGGTAGCAACCATGCATTATCTGTCCTGGCTCCCCGGTATCAAACACAGTGCTTGGCACTGGGTTGACATTCATTTTAACAAAGTGGTAATCAATAAGTAATTACGAAGCAAGAACAGCCCACCAAGTGCCGAGACTAAACAGGTGAATCATCTGGACTCCATAGTATGTCTCTGTGGCTTTTCTTCTTAAAGTCCTAAAGAATGTCCCATGGAGCCTGATCATCCTGCATTCTGGAGCTTCTGGGATGGGGTGTTTGCTGTCTTTTGGGTACAAGTACCACAGAGGAAGGAGGAGATCAAAGCAGGCCAATTGGCCCCTGAGATTTTGTCAAGTAAATGCTCCCAACAAGATGTATTCAGCAACTACATTTTCTGGGGAGTTTTCTCACTGACCCTCTTCCAGATAACCCCAAAGTAGGTTTAGACATGGGGGTATGGATTTCTTTTGCTCCACAACACTTCGAAGGAGAATTAAAGATAAGCCACATTTAAAAAGGATTTTACTCTCATTGCAAATGGAAATAAAGAAATCAGAATCTTGAGCCTTTAATCACTAGACTTATTGATCTATTTTGTATCTGTTAGGAAAGAAGCACAGAACAGAGAGTAAATGAGGCACGAACTCACAGCCAAAAACAAAATTATTAAAGAGAAATAAACTCCCCAGAGATGACCACTGCTGCCCTGCAGATGGAGGAAACACAGTGGCAGGGGCCTAGTTCTTCCGCAGTCTTGACCTTACAATGTTGCACGCTTGTGGAATTCAGAGCTGAGATAGCTTTTCAGACATAGTAGAACTTCCTCTCTGGGGGCCAGGTGATTGGAAATGATTGCAGAGGATGGGGTGGGGAATAATACAAGGCAAGGGTTAGGCTGGTCTTTTGAAATACAGAGTAAGAGTCCCTGGGATGTGGGGTGGATTGACTTTACAATGCTAGGGCTGTAATGGCTGAGGAACTGGAATGGCTAGGGTTTGTGTCCTTGCTCTATCAGTATCATGTATATGTATATATACACACATACATTATACACATGTATAATATATACATATATTTTTCACACACACACACAGAAAGGCAGAGTTATAGAGAGAAGGCGACAGAGAGAGAGAGAAATCTTTCATCTAATGGTACACTCCAAAATGGCTGGGCCAGTCCCAAAGGGGGGCGCCAGGGGCTTCTGCCAAGTCTCCCACAGGGTACAGAGCCCCAAGACTTGAGCTATCCTCTGCTGATTTCTCAGGCCATAAGTAGGGAGCTAGATGGGAAGTGGAGCAGCAGGGACTCAAACCAGCACCCATGTAGGATCCTGGTGTTGCAAGTGGAAGCTTAGCCCGACGTGACGCGTTGTTGGCTCTAGTATCAGTAATTTTTTCTGGCTCTTTCCCACATGTTTTTGGGATCCTATGAAAATGTTCAATTTTACATAATCCAGGGAAGAATTGAGATGTCTTTGACTTTATTTGAGGATGATCTTGGCTGCGCTTGCTCTTGCCAAATGTGTGTCTGGTTCATTTGGAAGTGGCTGCCTGTACAGGCTTTCTCTAGTCCCTCCATGTTCAATAGGCTGTGAATGTCTGCTCCAGGGCTGTCAGGGCCGCCAGCTCTGTTCACAGTCTGTAGACAGACTCCCAGGCACCTCCACTTGAGTTTCTGCCAGTTGGATGCAGCTTATCAGGCTCACAGGGCTGCAACCCGTGTTCCTGTTGCTGAAAACAACTTGCTGATTTGGACACTTCAACCAGAGCCCCAGAACTCAGTCTGGCTTCATTCCCTAGGGGAGCCCAATCTGTGGGATGCGAGGTTGACTACATCATAGGTTTCCAGATACAAGTCTCTGTCTCTCCCTGCTCTGGCCCTGAATCAAAAGTAACGAAAAGCCTGAGCTGCCCACAGGGAAACCTAACAGGTCTTGGAAATAAAGGCCTACCTGTGTCTGGAAGGGTTTGCATAGAGAATTGGGACTTGGCTTTTGTTTTAGCCAGAGGAGTCGGGAGTGTTTAGAAAAAAGGCAGACTCTGATGTCTTAATTCCTTCTCCCCTGTGTTAAATTCTGAACAAATCCCCTTTCTACAAGAATGGTGATTGCCTCTCCTTTCCTAATAACAACATTCCTGCTCCTCGGACAGACTGCATAGATGGCTTGTGAGTCCCCGGAGTTGACCTTGAAAGACAACATTTGTGGAAAAAAAATCAGGTAGAGTCTGACATGGCAATGGCAGTGTTTTCTGAGTATTTCTGGGAGTGAAACACAGAAGCATTTTGAAATACTGGCAATTTGAAGATGCAGCATTTATGAGTGTTTATCTGGGATTGTAAATCTTCCTATAGGATATCACTAGGCCCACAAGGCCTCACCCTTGAATTCTTCCAAATGTTAAGAAAAAGTAACATGAGTCTTACAGAAATTCGTACAAAGAATGTAAGAAGAAACCTGAGGATGACATAAAGGAATACAAATTATAGATTAATCCCTTTCATAGACATACGTGCCAAAATCCTAGACAAAGCACCGTTAGTTAAATTATAAAAAAAGTAGCTTTAAAAGAGATTAATTTTGTTTGGAAGAGTTACAGAGAGAGAGAGAGAGAGAGAGAGGATGGGGGAAGAGAGAGAGATGTTCTATCCACTGGTTGGCTCCAAAGTGGCTGGACCCGTATGGGATGCTGACACTGTAGATGGAGGATTAGCTTGGTGTGCCGCCTGCCCTTCCCACTAGCCCCCACAAAATTTAGCTTTAAAGGATAATATATTGTAACCAACTGGGGTTTATCTTAGGAATGCAAGATTACTTTAACATTCAAGAATCAAATTTAATTTGCCACAATTACATTATAAAGGGAAAATAATGCAGTAATCTCAACTGATGCAGAACAAATATTTGAAAACACTCAATACCCATTCATGATAATGACCTGAGACAACTAGAAAGGAGGAGAGCTTCTTTAATGAAATAAAATACATTTTTAAGTTCTACAGTAGCCTTCACACTCAGTGTTGAAGCTTTGAAAGTGTTTTCACCTAAGATTGAGAGTTAGATGAAGATACACACTCTTAACTCTTTCTTCAGTGTTATAATGGGAATTCTAACTAATACAAAACTTTAAAAAGGAAAATATGGAACTAGTGGAGAAAAAGAAGAGATAAGTATCTATGTGGAAAATTCAATGGAATCTGTAAAAAAAATCCCTGTGTAAGTGAAAAAAGCATGGCCACTAGATATAGTGTCAGTTTATATATACAAAAATTCTGTGTTATACTAACACACAGGTGCAATATTAAAAATAGCTTTATTTATGATAACACAAAATAGTACATAATAAATATAAAAACATAATACTGAACAGTGAGCAACAAATGACTCCTTGAATTTCGTCATAAGGACTTTGTAGGGCCAGCAGGATCATTCCCTTAAGTCAGTGAATCCCTGTTGATAAAGTGCAGGCAAGGACACCCCGTAGTAAGGGAGACAGACAAGAGGCCGGTCCTATTTTTACATTATAGAAGTTTGATTTCAAGACTACTAGTTAGGATGCCTGTGGCCCATACTGCAGTGACTGTGTTGTCTATCTGTCTCCAGCTCCTTACCCCAGCTTCCTGCCAGTGCAGATCCCAGGAGACAGAGATGATGGCCTGATTGATTGGATTCCTGTCTCCTACATGATGAACCAAGATTGAGTTCCCAGCTGCATATTTTAGCATGTTTTAGCTCAAGCTGGCACAGGCTTTTAATGGAATGGACCAGTGCATGGGGCTCTAAGTCTGTCATTCTTTGCCTCTTAAATTAATAAAAAATATTCCTGATAGAGTATAGATAAAACATAAAAATCATAATCATAAGCTTTTTCAACATAAGATTTCCATGACTATGGCTGGACAAAGATTTCTTGTAAAATCCACAAAAAGTTTTAATTGTAAAGGAAAAGACTGATTCATTGGACATCAATGAAAGAAAGAATTGTTCAATAAAAATGTTTTGGAAGCTTGAGGAGATAAGCCGTGTAATAGGAAACGCTAGTTGTAATGCATATGTCTGGTAAGGACTTGTAACTAGAACACATAAATAACTCTTACAAATGTCTAAGATAAAGATTGGCAGCTAAAATAGAACAGAAGATTGAAATATCTCAAATTTCACCATGGATGATATATAAGTGGCAAATTAACATGAAAAATAGCTCAATTTTATTTGTCGTCAAGTAGTAAAGTATTAACCTACCCTGTGCTGGCTTTATATAATCTACCTGTTAGCTAGAAAGAAGGGAGACAAGGAAGAGTATTGACAGAAATGGAAGTTAGAACTTCTTTACACTGTGAAGGATGTGAATTGGTACAATTACTTTGAAAAATTGACAGCATCTATTAAAACTGATTATTCATTCATGACACAATACAGGAATACTTCTCCTGGATACACATACAGAAATGCATGCAATTGTGCGCTAAAAGATACGTACAAAAGTACAAGAATTTCAATAGCAATAAAAGCCACAATCTGGAGAAACCTAAATTGCATCAACAATAAAATGTGCAGAACATTTCTAGAATGGATTAGAATATAGCAATGCAAAGGAAGCATCACTTCTCTAAGCAATGAGATGAGTGAGTGTCTTACTGTGTTGGACCTAAAATCATGGGGTGTGGCATGAAATAGAATTCACACTGAATGACCCTTTCACTTTCACATAGAAAAATATGGAAGCTGTTCAATGGTGATAGAAGAAATTGTAGTATTGGGCATGGCGCAATAGCCTACTGACTAAATCCTTGGCCTTGTGCATACCAGGATCCCATATGTGTGCCAGTTGATGTCCCAGTTGCTCCACTTCCCTTCCAGCTCCCTGCTTATGCCCTGGGAAAGTAGTAGAAGATGGCCCAAAGGCTTTGGGACCTTACCCTCATGTGGGAAGCCCAGAAGAAGTTCCTGGCTCCCAGCTTTGGATTGGCTCAGCTCCAGCCATTGCGGCCACCTGGGGAGGGAACCAGCAGATGGAAGATCTTTCTGTATCTTCTTCTTTGTATATTTGCCTTTCCAATTTTCTCAAGTGTAGTATCTGTCTGTCTGTCTATCTCTTTATCTACCTACCTACCTATTTTTTCCACCTATTTATTTAAACATAGGAGTTACAAGGGAAGTTACTGAGGGGCTTTTGAGATCTTTATCGTAGAAGTGAGTCACATGCGTATGTGCAAACGTGGAAAACTTCATCAAACATTGCCATGATACATGCCCTTTATGTGTGGATGTCAAATAATTTTTACTCTTTTGAACTGTTTAAGGGACATTGTAATTCTTAAAGGCAGCCATGGATGCTCTGTTGAACAGTATGCATTTCTTTTCACAAATATAAGGATTCACCTTTTTAATTTTTTTAAGAGTGTTTGCTGCATGACATGCTTTGTTGCTAGCAACTTTGAGGATGGTAAAGAGGCTTTATGGACACGTGTTGATGGTGCAGAAGTAAAGCTTTAACTCATGTGGCTGCCATTTTGCAGCCATTGAGTGTGATTTTTTGAACTCCCTCTCTGGTTTGGGGAAGACTTGAGCTTTATCCTTGGTTTTACCAGTTACGTCTTGGCAGTCTTGTTTTGGGTGAGGCCCTTGAGTTCTATAGACCTCAATGTTAATTATTGCCTTCGTAAAATATTGTGGAGTATGAGCTTATTGTGTGAGATAATCTATGAAAGTGCTTAGCACAGAGTCTGGCAACCACTTGTCCCCAAATAGAGTCAGTTTGGCAGTGGTGTTGGTTGGTTACCATTTCCTGCCAGCTCCAAGGAGGGTGTGTGGCTGTTTGAGGCACCTGTAGGGACTGAGTATGGAGTATCCCTTGCAACAGTGGCCTTCTGGTTTCTTATTTGGATGCTTCATTTCCATTGGAGTCCGTTACTCTCCTCCTCTTCTGTCTTCCCAGCAAGTCTCTTCACTTAGCTCTCTGCTACCTCATATTGTCTCTTTCTCCCTGTCACTCCCTGCATGCTGTGTGTGTGGACCTGCCAGAGGTAGCCTGTTTCCTCTTGATAAGCGGAAACGAAACTGGTTTGGTAAGTGTTTTGCCAAAGACAGACTGTTGCAGGAAATTTTTGGGGGGACAGAGCACTCAAAACCCTTTTAAAATGTTGGACCATGTGGTCGTGTGCAGGTGGCTAACTTTGCTGACCTCACAGTTTCACCAGAAACTAGAAACCCTGTGTCTGCTGCTTGGGAGTGTTGTTGTGTCCCAGAGTCATTCACCTTGGCATCTCTCCCCACCCAATCCCTGCACTTCTCTGTGGGTACAAAGTTAAATGAGACACTATCTTCCCCTCTCTCTGTGTGAGAACCCATCACATGCTGCCTAAGGGAGTGAAGGCAATGGAGCATGCTTCTCTTTATTTGGCATTAATAGGTTTATGTTTCCTTGGTGGGATTTTTAAGTCCTAGAGAAACAAGAACCCTCTACTCACTTCTGAGCTCCCAGCCTACCTCTTTGAGATGGCCATATGGATATGGGAGAGTAAATCTGCCAGGAAAGGAGAGAGCCAGAAAGATGGATCTGTACTGGAGCTTAACTTCATTTTGGGAATGCTGGCATGGAGTTGTTGTAGTCCCTGGCAGGGACGCTGAGACTTGTAGTTCATGTTCCAGGAAAAGCAAGGGGTTGGCCTAGAAAAAAATGAGCATGGATACCTGATCTAATCTTACTCTCCCATCAGTCTTTTTCCCTTCACATAGATTGTAAAGAACTTCTACATTTATCGTTTAATGAAAAAATATGTAGTGAGTCAAGGAGGTATTCTGTTGGAGAGATTCCTTGTGTTAAAAAGCATAAGTTCTGTGGTAGGAAGACAGTGGAGACCCTGCCTGCTGCTGTAGTCTACTCAGATTAGGGGCAATGAAGAGATGATATTATGAAACTTGTCCTTGAACTGGGACAGAGGGAGCCTCAGGAAATGCTGGGATTTAGACAGAAGAATTTCGTTCCCTTTCCACTTGAGGGAGGCACAGATACAAAGCAACAAGGGTGCCGCACACAGAGGGGTGGTCCCCCTGCTGGACCATGCGGCAGACACGAACTGCATAATACATCATTCACATCCGTGCGGAGAAAGGCTGCGCTTCCAAGGACACATCTCATGACCCAGAGCTGGGTATTATAGTTTATAAACACTCTGGTCACAAGTATTTGAAAAAAGAAATATTTATCTGTCTACGCTGTGTTTGTCATTGGAGAAATGCATGAGACTGTTTGAAGATTCCTTACAGAGGACTCACAGTAAGGCCGAGTGGGCTTAGGACTGACAACAAACAACAGCGCACCCAGCCTTTATGCTTCTCCCAACTTCCGACCGTGCACCTCTGTGTCTGACTCACGTCCTTGGGCACTGATCCATGCGTGGCCCTGTCTTGAGTATCTTGGGTTCTGGTTATTTCCAAAAGAGTGTTATCCTGTTAAGTCTCTCCACCGGGTCAGTTTATATGTGAGAGGTACCAAAGGGTAGCATGCCGAAGCTAGAAGTGAGGGTCTAGCTGAAGTAGTGACCAACAAAGTCGTGTGTGAATGAATCAGGATGGAGAAGTCAGCATTAAGGGATTTGCAAGCCAACCTAAGACATACAGGCATCCGTAGGCGTGAAAACTCTAAGGACTGGGTGAATTTCTGGAGTGATTTTAGAAAAATGGGCAGGTACTACAAGTGTTCAGGTAAGTAGAATGACATGAGGAATGTATCAACCAAACAATGAGCTTGTAATGAATTAATCAAATTCACAGTATCTTTGAGGGTACCAGACCCTGCAGACATAGTCACTGAAACCCAGATATGGCCTGAGCCTCCTGGGGATGGCACTGGCTTGTCTCCTTGGTCCAGAAGAGTCTTTCTAAAAATTATTTATTTACTTATTTATTTTTTAATTTATTATTTTATGGGATTTCCCTTCCCTTCTTCCCAAGCTCTATTCCCCTGCCACCCCACTGATGTACCCTATATCTTTTACAGCCATACCACCCTGAAAGTGCCTGATCTCATTTGATCTCAGAAGCTAATCAGGGTAGGGCCTGGTTAGTCTTTGGATGGGAGACTTGGTTATTTTTATTGGAAAGGAAGATCAGACTTACATAGAGAAGGAGAGACGAAGATCTTCCGTTTGCTAGTTTGTTCCCCAAGTGGCCACAACAGCTGGAACTGAACCAATGCAAAGCCAGGACTAAGAAAGTCTTCTAGGTCTCTCACTTGGGTGCAGGGTCCCAAGACTTTGGGTTGCCCTCTACTTCCTTCTTAAGCAGGGAGTTGCATAGGAAGTGGAGCAGTTGGGACACAAACCACCCCATTTGGGATCCCAGTGCTTCCAAGGTGAGTGTTTAGTCATACAGCTATTGTGTCAGGCCCAGAAGAAGAATCTTAAAGGAAAGGAACTATTTCAGAAGGAGGAACACAGAGAAAGTAAAGGTGAGTGGTAGATTTAGCTTTTCCTATGGATTTGCAAGCAAGTCAGACCACTCCAAACCCAGCATGTCCTTCCCTATGGTAGTATCGATGATTCACAGTGGGATCTCCACGGGAAGTACTTAATTGTGCCTCAATGTTCACCCAGTCCCTCTTGCCATCACCCTCACTCCTCCCAGCCACTCATTAACTATGACTTTGTCAAGGAATACAAATTCATGGTAATGTAGCCTAAGCAAGTACAAGCTTATTTCTTTCTAAAAAAAAAATCAATATTCAGACTATAAAGAAAACAAATGCTTTGATTGGTCACTATGTAGGATTACTCAGCTCTTCTCCATTGTAGAAATAACCCAACTTTGACAGAAACAACTAAGTCTGTTTTTTCCTTCCATGTTTCAAAAATCAATAGGTGCCATAAGCACACATAATCCCTGCCCCTCTCCAGGGGCAGAAAATTGAGAGTTCTCTTTATTTAAAATTGCTATGTTTGCTTTGTCTTTAAATTGCTATGTTTTCCAGAGATATTGTGTTTGCTTTGGGGCAAAGTGAAGAGATGTGTGTGGTGGAAGGAGTTTTTGCTTATGTGCCATAGGGAGAGAAATTGTTTTGAAAGTATCTGGAGTCTGGGAAGTCAGGCTTTCACTATGAATTGGCAGTTCAAGAGAATGATAGATGAACTGAATTATTTTTCCCAGTAGGAGAATGAAACACTTTAACACAGAAGGCATTTTCTTAGGGGTCCAAAATGTGTAATATTCAGAGAAGACATTAAATGCGACTTCTATCTTCGACTTTGTAGGAAACTTGATGCTGTCATATGGAACCCCTTGTTGCAGTTCTTAAGTATATTCTATTTACCTTAAGCCAAGATAACTATTAAAGACAATCAGAGAACAACAGTCTGGCTGACAATATTTGTTCATTGTGGCCTTTGGAGTAGAACCAAGTGCATGCTTCAGTTACATGAACATTTGATTTGTAAAATATGTAGGCTCTGAGTTTTGTGTGTGTGTGTATAGAGAATGGAGGGGTGAGGAAAGTGGTAACTTATTGGTTAATTTGTTAGTGTACTCTACTTATCAGTTGCAGATCGTTAGCTACTTGGCAGAACTGCAAGAAGAGAAATTTTAAATTGCCCACTGAATATCAATTTCAAGTGAAACAGTAATGAGTGAATGGCAGAATAAGATTCTGTTTATAGAAGTTTAGTTTGTGTGCAGTTTTTGTTTAAGTTGCATAGATCTGCCTCTATAGGTATCAGGTTAATCTCAGGCATTGTTGACCCAATATTTAGACGTAGAAACCAGGGCAATAAGAGTGTGAAGTGGTACAAAAATAAAGTGTTGCAGTGAGTAAAGACCAGTATCCTTCTGCCCTTCTCCATCTTGACACCCTTTTTTTTTTTTAAGATTTATTTTCTATTTTTATTTGAAAGGCTGAGTTACAGAAAAAGGAGGGGAGAGATGGAAAGAAAATCTTTCATCTCTTGGTTCATTCCCTACATGGCTGCAGTGGCAGGAGCTGAGCCAGAACATAGTCAGGATCCCAGAACTTCTCCTGGGTCTTCCATGTGGGTGCAGTAGCCCAAGTATTTGAGCCATCCCCAACTGCATTCCCAGGCAGATTAACAGGGAACTGCTTGATTAGAAGTGGGGCAACCAGGCTGGAACTGGCACTCATGTAGTATGCCTGCCTGTATCACAGGCTGAGAATTAACCCATTCTGTCACAAAGCAGGTCCCATTCTTCTCCTTTTTAGAAAATGTATCCATTTGAAATACAGAATAATAGAACAATCTATCTGTTAGTTCACTTTCCAAATAGCAGTGACGGCTGGTGCCGGACCTGCTGAAGCCAGGAGCTGAGAGCTCCATGTGGCTCTCCCACAGAAGCTTCAGGGCCTCTGATCTTTCACCACCTTCTGCTGCCTTCCCAGCTGCCTTTGCAGGACACCAGACCAAAGTGGAACAGTTGATGAAAGAGGAGGGATAGTGATGTCACAGATACCCTGCTGTATCACATTGCTGGCCCTCAATCTTGATACTTCTGTTCATGTCTTTGCAACATTCTTCTGCTTTATTAACTTATACCCCAGTGAAGTTTTTTTTTTTATTTTAAATTTCCCCTCTGAAGTGAAGCCACTATCACAGTCAATCAGATATTGCCTGTTTTGTAAATATATATATTTACATATATATATACCGGATATGCCCTTGTACATTTGGAGGTTAGCATGATTGAACTCTAGATGTTGTAGCTACTATTGTGGGATCTTAGATATGTGATATACCCTCATCAATATTTCTCTCAAAATTTAACTGATAGTCCTAACTCCAAAAGAGCTCAGGTGGGTTAAATAAAGCAGAGCATACCTCCCAACCCCCACACAAATTCTTTTCCACAGCTAAGCCCAGAGCAAGTGCAAGGACTATAAGTCATTTTGAATGTGATTTTGATTTTAAGGTTATATTTATGGATCTGGTTTATTTATAACTACGAGTTCTGATTGTATGAATAATGCTACAGATTTCTGAAGAGGAGGTTAAACTCAAGTGGTTACATTTTGCCCCAACTTAGACTGGGAAAATTCTGTCTTCACAAAAAATTGTTTTCTGGTCTCACGTCAGACCTCTGGGATCCGCATCTGAAGAGCAAGTTTCAGGAGCGTGAATGTTCTCCCAGGTTTTCCAGGTGATTCTTAGGTATGCCAGTGTTGAAACCCACATGCATATACATAAATGATTCCTCGGTGCGTCCCAACTGAAAAACTGGGATTCAAACAGAAGTTACTTTGGCAGAGTACTTTTATAAGTAGGATCCTGGTGAGTTTGAGTTTCAGTGTTCTGAAACAAAGCTTCATGTTGATCTGCTTGTCTGTGGAGGAATAATTTAGGCCTGTATTCTATACCCTGTAATGTTTTTAGCATATAACATGCACTTGAATGTTCACTGATTAGTAATGAATCTGGCTTCGCAGATTTATTGTCAATTTCTGATCATCAGAAACCATTTTCTCAATTCTTAATCCCAGCTGCACCTTCAGGCTGCTTTGTATAAGAATGAATTAAATAGATTTTTACCAGTTAGGTTTGCATAGCAATCTCTCGGTTCAGGGTAGATGGTCAGGAGTGAATAAGTCCAAGTAGACCCAATGTGTAGATGTGGAACTGTCTTGATTCCTGGACAAGACTAGTTCTTGATTTGAAGGCTTTAATAGTGAATTCACAGCTCAGGGGGTTCCTGTAATTCAGCCATTCTGTATTTGGATAATATTAGCCATAGGCAATTTTGAGGGCTTAACAAATTGTGCTAAATTTCCTCTCTCTCGTCCTCTGTCTCCTATCATCTCATGCAACCTACCCCAAACTCATGAACCAGCTAGCAGGTATCCCCAGAATGCTGAAGTGACTTGTCAGAATCACTGAGCAAGTTAGCCCCAGGGTGAGGCTCTGAGTTGGTACAACCTGGTTCCAAGTCTGGCAGCCTGGGTGAAATGTGATTCCTGGGCCAGTAGCTTCAGCATCACATGCTAACTAGTTAGAAATGCACTTTCTCAAATCCACCCACACAGTTGCTGAATCCTAAACCTTGGGGCAGGACCTAGCAAGCTGTGGTTCAGCAGATCCTCCATACAGTTCTGATGTACAACAGTTAAGGATTACAGCTCCACACCAACTATTTCTAATAGTCTTTGGATCCTTGCTAGCCCAGTGTGATGCTCAGACCAGTAGTATTGGCTTTACGGGAGCTTATTAGAAATTCAAAATCTCTCCGCTTTTCCATACAGACTCAGCATCAGAAGCTGCATTTTGTAATGATTTTTGTTGACTCATGAGAATATCAAAATTTGATAAACACTGCTCTGATGCAACTTTTCTACCCTTAGACTTAAATTGGCTTTTATATGGTATAGATATCTAGTATCCTTGGAGCTTCCACTCTCTCATGAAATACTTAAGATCCTTCAGTTTTCTGTCTTGTGGCCATTTGAAACTGTGATTACTCATTTTTGATCTTGTTTCAGTTTCTCTTGCTGATCCTCCAGCCTATTCAGTCAAACATTGAGACCAAACACTTTTATGTTTTGCTTTCATGTCCCTTTATGCTAGAAACATCAACAGGGGAATCCTGGAGGTGTGTTCACAAGCTGTAAACTAGCAGATACGATAACTATGTCTTGTTAACAGAAAGAGAGATGAGCCAATTCTTGCTGATTTCTCTTCTGAAAAGCGCAGCTCATTGCTCCATAGTTGGCGTTAATTCCTTTCCATCCATGTGACTAGTAAATAAGTATGTTTAGAAACCCTCAAATGTCACTCTTCGGGGCAAAGACATGCACCTTCCCAGAGCTGCTTGTATAGTGAAGTCAGAGAAGGAACAATTGGGCTCCTGAACTCAGATTATGGAGAAGCAGTTACCCAGAGACATGTGATTAAGCTAACAGGGCCTTGTTTCCTAAGAGATGACTTCAGCTCCACTGCCCAATCATATTCTTCTGCAGTTTTTGACTTTTCATTGGATCTGAAGAAACTGACCAGTTCTGCTGAGAACCAAATATGTTTCTCAACACGTTTTTTTTTTTTTAGTACAAACTAAAAAAACCTAGAATAAATAGACAAACAACAACAAGTAAAGCTTAGAATCAGACAGGAAGGGGCTAGCGTGGATTTATTCATACCTCACTAGGTGGGACACAAAGATTAGTTACTCCTCACTATGGTATTGAAGATTTCTCTGCATACCCCTCCTAAAACTGTTCTGCACCTTAATTGTTGACGAATGTCTTGTTAGAGTTATAAGCCAGTTTAGACTATCCTAAAATCTGCCAAATTCAGCAAAATTATGCTTCAACACCATAAATTGATAAACACAAAGTTTGAATGAGCACGGGTCCTCAGCCACATCTTTGATAGGAGTGGAGTGGGAGTTGGGGACTGTTGGGCAGTGGGTGTTTACTTTCATTTTGCAAAGAACAAGAAACAAACACAATGTTGATAAGCACTGCAAAGACATCCAGGGTTCTCTCCAGGCTGCTGCCTCTAGCTGTGGCTAACAGTCATACCATGGATAACTATGCGATTTTAGGCAGGTGACCCAATCTTGAATAGACCTTCAACCATAGCTTGAAGTAATTTGGTTAGATGACATTGGAGTTTTCTATCAGCTCTGTGGTGATTTTTTTTCTCAGAGTTAGTTAAACGTTATTGCAGACATATCTTCACGTCTACAATGACCAGGCATTGTATTGGAAGGAAGTGATACTAAAGTTAAGCCAGATTGTCACTATTTTGAAACATGCTGGTTTGCCGAAGACCTGCACAAATGAAACAACCAGTAGGACACTGGCTGGTAACATAGCAGTAAGATAAAGATGCCAATAGGGATCTAGGGGTGGATACAGTGACATGGAGTGCAATTGCACTGTTCTGGGTGATACTGTAGAAAACCTAGAGTGAAGGGGAACTAAGAATCTCAGAGAAATTTTTTAAATTTATTTTTTTAAGTTCGAAATGCAGAATCAACAGGGAGAGGAGAGGCAGAGAGACAGGTCTTGAATCTGCTGGTTAACTCTCCAAATGACCACAATGGCTGGGCCTGAGCTAGGAACTTTTGTTGGTCTTCCATATGGGTGCAGGGGCCAAGGACTTGATCTGTCTTCCAGTGCTTTCTCAGGCCATAAGCAGGGAGCTAGATTGAAAGTGGAGCACCTGGGACTAGTCTGGCCCCTATATGAGATGCTGGTACCTGCACAGAGATTAGCCTGCTTTACCAGCCCTTTGGAGAATTCTTAATGAGATGCGTTCAAAGCTTTCCTAAGAAGTTTACAGTCTGATGGAGAAGGCAGATAAAAATACATAGGGCAAGTGATTTGTCTGTCTAGGGCTAGGTTACTAAGAAGTGAAATTTCAAAGTTCATCATTTCAAGAGGGAATCTCAGAACAAACCTGGGGGGTGGGTGGGAAGCCAGTTCTTTGAAATTTCCAGGAAATAAGGTGGTTTTTGAAGGCTATCTGTCCTGTTGTTCATTGTCCAACAATAAATATAGTGAAAGTCACCTTTAGCACTTAATTATTGCTGGGATTTTATGGGATGGTATTGAACGGGCTGCTATGGTATTAAAAACCCGTATGGATGAGATACTTTTATATCACCTGCTTCATAAAAGCTGTATAATAATACAAGTACAACATACCATCCTGTAAAATGAGATCCATCAAGCACAGTGTTTAGGCATGAGGGGACTTTCTTAATTAAGCCAGGTTGGTAATATTAATCACTAAGAATTCAGAAGAGAAGATTTGAGGCAACCAGAATAGGATTTATTCCTGGAAAGAGCATTTTTCCTGGCACTTTTGCTTCCATCAGCAGGATACATCCACCTGGGTTGGCATTGTATGTTGCAAGAATAAGTTAGGTTCATAAGAAGACTCACAGGAAGTACCTGACTGTGGGCTTGGTACAGTTCTTCAGACTGTGCTGATGGTAGTGGTCTGCTCTGTTTAGAATGATTCTGTCATTGTCACTGTTGTCCACTATACGATGGAATTTATCAGGAGTCTAGTCACAAGTTGAATGAGTTATGTGTACACTAGTATTTTGAACTTAATGCTGTCTTAGTTTCTCATGGGTGGCAAGAGAGACTGGAGCCAAGCATTATTAGCCACAGCTCTTTGTTTTTATTGAGATGATATCTGTAAAACATAAAATAATTTCTAAGGAGGCCAATTCAGGGACATCAATATGTGCACTCTGGTAGGCAACTGCCAGCTCTGTCTAGTTCTGAAAACATTATTTCCTCAGAATGAACCTTGTAACCATCAAGTGCTTGCTTTCTATTCCTCCATGCTAAAGTTTGGCAATTTTCTCTCTCTTTGTTGTTTATATGGACTTGTTTATTCTGGATATTTCGTTAAAATAACTCATATAACATGTGACCTGTTATTTCTGGATTTTTTTTTCTACTCTAATTGATGCTTTGAGACTTATCTCTGGCATCATGTACCATTAGGTTTTTTTATGGTGAAATAATACTCCAATATCTATGTATCAAAATTTATTTATCTCTGTATCTACTGTTTTGTTTATCTGTATCTACTGAATTATTGGGCAGTTTCCATATGTTTTATCTACATTTCATGAAATAGTGCTTCTATGAACATGTACTTGTTTATGTACTTTTGATTTGTTTGTTTCCCCAGGAGTGGAATTTGTGGGTATCATTTGTCTAAAATATTCCTTGCCACTGTTTGGGATGTTAATATACCTTACTCTCAATGAGAACAGGCTTGGCTGCCTGAAATGTTTTGGCCAACACATGTAGTGGGTGAGATAGGTAATGTCCTTTGTGGATGGAAGCTGTGAGAGCCATCTTAAAGTTTTACTATCACTCTTTTCCCGTTTTCTCAGAGTCCTGCAGGGATAGCCGGCTATTTCTTCAGGCTGGGTTCATGAATGCAAGTTTCATGGAACAGAGCCTCTGAAAGACACTAAAATCATAGGTCCTGGATAGATCTGAAGATGGCAAAAAACAAACAAAAGCTAGTTTTTCAATCAGAACTTTCTGTCTCATTGTAACATAAGCAAGTGATTGTTAGCTCTACAAAGTCCTCGGAGTGCTGAGAAACAATCCATAGAATGAGTATGACCTGGAGGGACAGGTAGGGTTCAAGGGTGTCGTTTGCAAAGGAGAGCATCTTGAGAAGTGGAAAGACTTCAGTGACTTCAGAGGTGGGAAGGTACAGTGTTTTAGGAACTTTGAGGTGGGATGAGTCTGCCAAGCGACATAGGGATTCTGGGAGTAAGGGGTGTGAAGTTTTGTTAGAACCAGTGAACGAGGGACTATTACACTCAGCATTTTGGCTTGGAAGTGGGTTACTGCCATCTTGCTCCTTTCTTCTGCTCTGTGGATTGCATACATGTTTCAACTACAGTTGTAACCTATCTTTACTTTTTTTAAAAAATATTTATTTTTATTGGAAAGACATTTACAGAGAGGAGAGACAAAAGATCTTCCAGCTGCAAGTTCACTCCCCAGTGGTCAGAGTGGCCAGACCTTAGCCAATCCATGGCCAGGATCCTCCTCTGGTCTCCCATGTGAGTCTAGCCCTTTCCAAGGTCGCAAGCAGGGAGCTAAATGGGAAGTGGAGCAGTGGGACACAAACTGGCACCCATATAGAATCCCGGTGCTTGCAAGGGGAGGATTAGCCAATCAAGTTATCATGCCAGGCCCACATTTTGGTTTTTACTTTGTACATCTCAACTATACATCCAGAGTGAAGCCTCCTTGCACAGACCATCTCAGGTAAAGCCATCTCCTTGCACAGATGTCCATCAAAGGTAAAAATAGCATCATGAAGTACCCTGAGGTGCAGAATGGGACATTTGTGATTGCAGTGAGTGCCAAGAGCTCTCCAGATAAACTTTCTTTTGCTGATTTCCTCTTGTGATAGGGGATGGGGAATCTATTCTCCTTTGTAATTGAGAGAAACTAAGCTGTGAAGTCAGAGTTAACAGATGAGAAAGTCAGAGATTTGAATGTTCTGCTGTTTGATCCCCCAGGACCCTCAGAGAGTCGGCCACAAGTTAGGGCCCTGATAAAGGAGTGTGAGTCAGTGACAGATTTCATAAATAAAGGGGCACATGGAAGAGCATGATCTTATCTTCATATTTAAATGCAATTAAATGACCGTAAGATGTGGGGCTGCCTCAAGGCTTCCTTTACCACCAAGGGCACCAAAATAAATGTCTTGACACTATTTCCATGTGACTGATTAGGTGTAAGAGGATGTGTTTCTGGTTGGAGGAATAAAATTCTAGTTCTGTGGGGTTCCTGAAGGGAATTGATACAGCTAGGAGAGTATTTCCACATACCTCTTCTCCAGCTCCTCTGGACAGACTACTGGGTGCATGGAAGTCCTGGGTGCATGTTTCACCTCAAGCACATGGTTAAGGATGATTTTTGGCTTACTGCTGTGGGATTAGCACTTTCTTAAAACTCTCTCTAGGAAAGCAAAGAAAGCAAGGTGAAATGTAATTTCCTCTTTAATATTGACTGTCATTTAATCTAATATTATGGAAAATGATTAGATCTTAAAACCCCATAAATTACATTTGACATCTCTCTAGTGTGCCCTGCTCCTCCTTTCAGCAATTATACATGGCAACAGTGGACTGTGGCAGGATGTAGCATTCAGAATGCAGTTTGTTTATTGGCTCTTAATGAGAAGCAATTAATCTAAATCACCATAGGGGTGGATCCTTTGCAGAGCATTGGAATCAGAAGTGGCAGTTGGACCTTTTGACAAATGGGCTGCTGTGTCGTTAACAGCAACAGAAAGTTTACCAGGGTGTGTGTGATTGTGCCTTCTTTCTTTGTGCAATTAAGAAAGAAAACACCCACATTACTCAGTCACAGGAAAAATGGAAGCCGGCAACCTGGAGTGGGCATTCGGCCTAGTCATTAAGAAGCCCACATGCCTCCCAGGAGTGCCTGGATTTGAATACTGGCTGTAGTTCCTGACTTTTGCTTCCTACTCATGCAGACTCTGGGAAGGTGGTGGTGATAGCTCAACTACCTGGGTGGCTGGAACTCCCTTGCGAGACATGCATTGAGTTCCAAGCTTCAGCCCCAAGTATGACCTGTCGCAGGCATTCAGAAAATAAACCCCTTGCTAAACTACTCCTTTCCTCTCTCCCTCCCTCTCCTTTATAGTTAACTTGATCTGTTCTATCCCTTACTCCTTCAGTCATTCCTCTCCTGCTTTATTCCACCCTCCCTTGGCTGAGACAGTGGGGGTTCCTCGTTATGCTCTTACCTGGAAGACCCTTTTTCTTGTTTATTACTGTTATTGTGGTTTTCTCTTCGCTGCCTGTCTAGAGACCTCCTGGCATGGGATGACAGATCATTACCCAGAGTACCTGCCTGGGTAAATTGCTACCTCTCTGTCCCCTCCCCTTCTGCTTCACGTGGAGAAAGAGAGGAAGCAAAATCAAACAACCAGAACACAATAAAAACTCACCATGAAAAGAACAGACACTATCACAGGCTCTTTTGTTTTGGGATAATGGGGACAAATTGCAGCATGGTGGAAGATCCCATAAACATGAGATGATGGTGGGTATGGTGAGACATGGAACACCCATGAAGAAGGAGCTATAGGGTCAAAGGCATCCCCATTTCCTCTCCTGCTTTCGGTTGGATACTTTTCTTGTTCTTCTTTGTTTACACTGCCTCCTTGTCATCGCCTTGCTGTGTGCTTTCTCCCCTTCCCGTGTCACCAGTCCGGAACACAGCAAGAAGGACAAACTATTCACCTTGGGAGAGAAGGTTCTTAGTTTGAGCCCCAGTTTTAACACTTGCTAACCGACTCTGACTTCCAGCAAGTCACTGATCCCTGGTGTTGGTAAAATGGGGGGGTGCAATAGGCAGAATTATGACTCCCTAATTAGGTCCCAGTCCCCAAAATCTGCATATAGATTACATGCAAAGGTGGCAATGGGAAATTAATGTTTTGGGATGAATTAAAATGGCTGTCAGCTGACCTTGAAATATGGAGCTGTCAGTGGATTATCAGTGGATTATTGTAAATACAGTATTTCTTAAAAATGGGAAGTGAAAGAGTCAGATACACAATAATGGCAAACACTGAGCTGAATATTCCTGGCTAGGAACACAGGATAGAAAGGTGCCAGCAGCCATTGAATGTAGGAAGCCTTTCATCTCTGGAAAAGGCAAGGAAGTAGATTTTCCCCCCTGGATCCTCCAGAAAGGAGTCTGGCCCTGGAGAGCCTTTGTTCTTAATTTAAAAAGCTCTTTTCTGGCCTCTGACCTCCAGATAGGTGTGACAATCATGTTATTTAAGTCATGAAGTTTTTGGCCAACTAATCCAGGGGTGTGGTAGACTGAATGATTATAGGCTCACCATGCTTATGGTGAGTTCCTAACCCCAAGGTGATGGTGTCAGGAGGTGGACCCTCTTGGAGGTAATTAGGTCATGAAAATAAAGCCCTTCTCTTGATAGAAAGAACCTCAGAGAGTTCTCTCAGCCTCTTTCCACCCTGTGGTGATACTATGAGAAGGTGCTGTTCATTGCCTGAAAGAGGCTCTCACCAGATACTGATTCTGCCAGGTTTCCAGGCCCCAGAATGAAGGAAAACAAAGGATTGTTGTGTATAAGCCACTCAATCCATAATATTCTTATAGCAGCCAAAGCAGACTTAGTGAAGTGGGTGTGACGATACCTCCCTCCCTCTTCACGGGGCAGATTAAGGGAGGAGAGAAGCACTGGGACAGGACTTGGTCACCTGTGCGATGTAATGCAGCTCAGATACACTGAGGACCTTTCCCTCTGCCTGCAGGTGTAGGTATATAGAACAGGGGCCTTGAGCAGGGATTGAAAAGTTCAAACCAAACAAGTGGTATAAGTCTCTGTATACTTCTCAACAGCCTATTTTCTTTTCATTTTGCTATTTCTGGGAGCTAAATATTTCTCCCATTAGAGAGGAGGATCAACCCCTCCCCTGTCCTATTCTCTGTGCATCGTCTGTACCAGCCAAAGGACTGGAAGCCACCATTGGGTGTCACGGGCCCTTGTCTTAGGTGATTTACCTATGGGCCCTAAGAGTGGTTTTCACAGAAGTTGCTTTTCCCCATGTTAATCATACGCAGCAGTGAGAGGTATGGGGACCTGTCCTTGTTCCTCAGATTTGCAGTCAACTAGGGGTCATAATTTAATTGTTTTCTTTTTTTTTAATGTATTCTTTTATTGGGAAGTCAGGTTTACAGAGAGAAGGAGAAACAGAGAAAAAGATCTTACATCTGCTGGTTTACTCCCCAAATGGCCACAGTGGCCATTCGGGTCTCTTATGTGGCCATGCTCTACTTCTTTCCCAAATCATAAGCAGGGAATTATAAGGGAAATAGAGCAGCCAGGTCACGAACTGGCACTGATGTGGGATCCCTGAACATGCAAAGTGAGGACTTTAGCCACTAGACTACCACGCTGGGCCAGTTGAATTCTTTTATATGTTCATTTAATAATTATCCCAACTGAGCAAGGCAGTGAGTCAAGCGTGTAGTAACCTTGTAACCAACACTTGAGAAATTTTCAGCTTTGTTGTCTTCTTCAACTAGGCCAAGATGTAGGGTGTTTCAAGCATGTTTACTCCCCTCTGATTGTTTGCTCTGTAATAACCTGAAGGTTATATTACGTCTTATAAATATAACAATCCTTCCAAAATGCCTAGGGTGAGATTTCAAAAAATAGTCTTAAGTTGGTAGTTTCTCATAGAAAGAGGGTTAGCAGGTGAACTTATGGAAGTTCTTTTCTTTTCTTTTTTTTTATACCCATAAGATGAACTCTTAAGGATAACATACCAAATAAATGCTCTATCAGTGACAATCTGCAATTCTTAAATTAGTTGCAGTGGGTACTGTGCAATTAATTTCCGTTTACCATCCGTTGTGAACAGACTCTTTTCAGGATTTTACTCCCCTACAAATTCAACAAGATGCTTGTAAATTACATTTGTTTGTTCTAGATAATAGGCGTACTGGTGAGTGCTTTTTTTTCTTTATCTCTCTGTACAGTCATTGCTTTTCTGACTCCAGGCTTTGAAATGGTAGCTCTTCACTCAGGAGTCCCACTGTGGTCCCAGATATGCACAGCAGTCACTTGGATGCTTGAAACAACAAACACCTTGGATGATCTTGATTCAACTGTTTAGTTATTTCTCAACATCAAACACCGCTGGTTGTATATGTGTTGTGCCAAATCACATGACTTCAACCCAGATCTCAGCACCCTGCATCTGATGTCAAGAACACACATCTGGGCTTGTATCTTCCTGTAGGGATTCTAATGTGGAAGAAAAACAAAGCCCCAAAGCAAACTATAACAACACATCCAAAATAAGCATATTTCTACCAGTCTAATCCTGTATCTTTTATTTTTTCAGTCATAAAACTGCTTTTTGTTTCTCATAATTAGACTCGTTTTAAAAAAAATATTGGAAGTGAAGACCTTTCTGGAAAATGACATTGCCATCAATTTGTTAAATTTGTAGGCATTATGCTTTTACAAAAGAGTAATGGGAGGAGGCAGAGGAGCTATGCCCTGATGATGATTACTGGGAGGGAGCACCTTGACTGGTAGAGAAACATTGCTTCCAACTATTTTTATTCTGGTTGGTTTGTTGTGATAGAACTAGTTTGTTCAGAGGACTGCTAAGCCAAAAATATAGTGTATTGATTTTTTTAAAAAGATTTTTTATTTGAAAAGCATATTTTACAGAGGAGAAAAAGTGAAACACACAGAGAGGTCTTCTATCTACTTGTTCACTCCTCAAATGGCTACAATAGCTGGAACTGAGTCGAACTGGAGCCAGGGGCCAGGTGCTTTTTCTGGATCTTCCATGTGTTTGTTTGTAGGGTTCCAAGGAGTTGAACCATAAACAGAGAGTTGGATCAGAAGTGGAACAGCCAGGGTAGGAACTGGCACCCGTACTGGTTTCTGGCATTGTAGGCTGAGGATTAGCACATTAAGCCATTGTGCTGGTTGTAGTGCACTGATTTTTAATTATCATTTCTTAGAGAAAGAGAAATTTCTTTTACCTGTTGATTCAATTCTCAAATGCTGTAATATCCAACGGCCAGGTTGGGCCAATAAAATCAGAAACCAGAAGCTCAATCAAGGTCCGTGCTGGTGATAGGGACCCACTCCTTGAGCTATCACCTGTTATCTCCCAAGGCATGCATTAGCAGGAAGCTGGAATCCTAAACAGATCTGGGATTTGTACCCAGGCACTCCAATGTAAGAGGTATGGGTGTCCTAAGTGGCGTCCTCAACTGCTGAGTCAAATACCTGCTTCTGAACAGAGATTTGGTTAAGCACATTGAGAGCCCTGGGTGACTTTTGGCCTAACACACGTTATGTGTTTATTGAAGGTGTGCTTCATTCAGAGTGGCACAGAATACCAGATGTGATATAATCAAAAACCCCTGCCTTTAGGTGTCAAGAAGAAATTAATACATATGAGGCCTAAAAGAATTAATATTTCAAAATACATAAGTATGTGTTTATAGTTTCAAATACATTTAAACTTGAACTCCTTATTTCAAGTGAAAGCAAGTTTGCTGATAGAGTTTATGGAAGGCAGAGAGAATTTTGTTGGAGCTCTTAGGAAGTGTTACAAAAGAGATGGGGTTAGGATGGATCTTGCAGGGGGGCAGGGAAGATGCTGGGCTTTGTAGGCAGTAGGGTGACATTAATAAAGATCAGAATGTTAGACAAACAAGCAGGCCAAAAGAATTCTTGGGTGCTGAACAGCTTGAAAAGAGGTCAAGCCCAAGAACCCTGAAGTCCACTGGTGAAGGGTCCAAGGTGCCAGGCTTGAATGTACTAATAGGGAGAAGGTACTGGAGTTCCTTGTGTTTGGAGGACGCCTTAATTTGATCTTGGCTGTGGCTGGGTCACCTAGTCTTGGATGGGTAGGGACGTTTGGAAAACCAGGGCTGGGCAAGAGACTCCTCCTTCACAGGGGGAGTTGGTGATACCCTCCTTGACTTGGGAGCATGTCTTGTTGGTACCCACCCACACTTGGGCCCATTTATTACTCCACCCCCACACTACTGCCTTCCTAAATCGGTTAGTGCCTGCAACACGGCAGGTATTTGTGACCTTGTAAAATTTTCCAGGAGCAGGCAGTGGGTAGCATAGTCTTGCTGAAATTCCTGAAAGAATAGAGGACTCATGTTGCAAAAGTGTATGTGGGTGTGCACATTTGTAGACATGGAGAATACCTTGATTTTCAAGGCAAAAAACAATCTTATAATCAGGATATTTTGAAAAAAAGTGAAAGAGATGAGGAACATATTCTTGTCGTTTAGGAATAAACACTGTTAACAGGCAAGTTTTTTCTTCAAGTTGTTTATCCATACATCATTATTTGCATGAAATGCAGTTTTTTTTAACAAAATTAGGCTTATGTTTCGTGTGTGGACTGCTTTTTATGCACCTTTTAAAATATGATTATATTTCATGTGTCATAAGATGATTTGAATTCATGTTTAATAGCTGCATAATATTCCATTAAATAGATTTAGTCTACTCTATTTAATCATTCTATCAGGCCTTTGGGTTATTTCCAACTTGGTATTATTATAAATAACATGATATGAACATACAGGTGCATAAACCTTTTATTGGGTCCCTGATGGTTTCCTTGGACAGATTCCTAGAAGAGAATTTACAAGGTCAGATACTATGAATATTTATAAGGCTTGTTCCATATTGCCATGGTACCTTCCAGAGTGTTCATGTCAATTTATACTTGTGTCAATACTTAGTGCCCAGTTCTACTGCCTTTGCCATGGTCACAAGTAGATTCTCTATTGCCAAATTCAGTGATCAGTTTTCAGTAGTAATCCCCTTGTTTTCAGGAGTGCATGACTTAGAACTCTTTCAGGTGCTGAAAATGTGGATAAACTTGAGCACTACATATACTGTCTTTCCCCATATCCACATACTTACGATAAGGTTGAATTTATAAGTTGTGCACAGTAAAAGATTTACTACAATGACTAATAGTAACACAGATTACAAAATACTAACAAAATTTTCCACATCACTACTTTCTCACTTTGGGGTGACTTGGGAACAAGCACTTTAATAGCTAGAATATGGATCCAGTAATCCATAAGGCTACTAGTGGTCAGGGAGTGGGTAGCATGGACAGTGTTTAAATGATGGATGAAAGGGCTGGCTCCTGTCCCAGGAAATGGTGTGGGATTTTATCTTGTTCAGAGTGGAGCCCAATTTAAAACTTGAAAATTGTTTATTTCTGAAACTCTCTTCTTCAGAAAAAGCATTTATGCTGGATTAACTTCAGGCAACAAAGCCATGGAAAGGAAATTGAGAACAAAAGGAAACGATTAGATTCCTTTCTGTTGACCATCAGGTGTGTTTACTATTCTCTCCCCTGCTACACCTTCATTGAGGACACCTCATTCTTTGAGTATTCTTGTCTGCTTCGTTTCCAGCTTCCTGTGTATCCCTGAGAACCTTAAATAGGACTCTGAAGTTCCCTTCATTCTCTGGACCCTATGTTACCTTTATTTTAAGACATGGTGATCTCCAGATTCATATATTTAAAATATATATATGTGTGTATGTATGTATGCATGCATGTATGCATGTTTATTTAGAGCAATCTTCCACCTGCTGATTCTTTCTTCAAATGCCCAAATTAAGTAGGGACCCAATTACTGGGACATTATCCACTGCTTTCATAAGCAGGAAACTGGATTGCAAGTGGAGGATTTGAAACTTAAACTGATGCTCTGATGTGGCATGCAAGAACCTGGGCAGTGACCCCTGTGTTTGCTTCCAGATTCCTATCTTTAGCTACAATATAGATACTGATGTCTCTTAAAGCTTTTCAGAAGGCCAGCTACTCCCCTGAAAATAAATTTGAATATCCATTGCCATTTGGAAGTGCACTAGGTATTTTAAAACCAAGTTTTTTTCAAAGTCCCAACCAGCCTCTTGTGAGTTTTCCTATCTCAAACATACTTACACCATTTTTCTGAACTGTTTATGCTAAAAGAAAACTATCAACAGAATTATTTCTAAATTTTACTATTGTAAGTAATTGCAAGATAAATGTAGAGCTACAACATTTCTTCAGTGGATCCCTTCACTTTCTTGTGACATACTACAGTATGTCCTTCTGCATGCCCTTGTATTTTTTCTTTCAAAATGAAACCAGAGACTCACCACCTATAAACACCATAAACACCATAGCATTGTATCTGTTCAATATGGCAGCCAGCATTAAAAGTTCAAAATGCAAGCCATGGTCTATCAGCATCCTTTTTGTGTGTATCTACAATGCTGTCTGTCTCTTGGGATACAGTTAAACTCCTTCTATCACCTAGGAAACTGAGTTCTTTCTCTCTCCTTGCTTGTCTCCATTAGTCCCTTCCCTCTTCTTTCATTTCTTCCTTCCTTCTGTCCTTCCGTCCATCTGTGCCTCTATCCATCTGTGTTTCTTCCTCTTGGAAGAAAGTTGGTATTTATTTGTAAAACACAGAGCAAAGCCCCAAGAAGCTTGGCCAAATTCTTAGAGTCTCTTAGGTGTTTAAGGTGGGAAGTATTTGCGAATTGAGTTTGGGACCAAGAGACAAGTGTTCAGTTCCTGTCTGAATTTCTGATTTGTTAGTGGTCTTTGTGGCCTTCGTTAGGTTGGTCAGTGGTGCTGTGTTCTTTAGGTAATTTCTTAGTGGTCAAATGACCACACAATCTGGAAGTTCTACATGCAGTTGATAGTAGCTTTCTGCCTTGAAATCCTCCTAAACAAAACCCCTCAAGACAGTATCTGATATTGAGGTGTTATGTGTTGGAAAAATAAGTGACTTCATGAGTCAGGTGATTAGAATCTTACAGGCGTGGTTGTACAACTCCTTCAACCCAGTGTGGTAATTTTACTGCTGTCAAAAGATGATGCTTTAAGATAATGGAGAGAGACTAGGTGACTGGGACATCCTGATACTAAGCATCTGCCTTCAAGGTGTTGTTAGGGGTTCAGTTGTAATCCCTTTATTGCTTGTTATTCTTCCATCTGTACAATTAGGGGCACCAATTATTTTGGCTGCTTCATCCCGTTAAAGGGGTGATATTTTTAATGTTGTGCATCATTTCCTTGGGTCCAGACCCCTATTTCCCTTTTCACATGTCATCATCTCATTATATTTTCTTCCGACTCCTCACCCACTCAGAACCTCTTAGTCCCATTCTTGCTTTATTTCATCCAGAAGGACTTACCATCCTGTGATGCTACATATTTTTCTTGTTTATTATTTATTGTGCCCTCACTGCAATGATAATTCTGTGGGAGGAAGGATATTTTAAGTGTGCTAAGGATCTACTATTCAGACTCTGTTATATAGTAACATAAGGCATTGCTCTTTTTCTATTCAGAAAAATATCTCCCTGCTCCTAGTCTGGAACTAGACTTTGTTTCATGGTCTTTCTGCGCTCTCTGGCAGAGTGGGAGACTGGGAACCTTGAGGTTTCACCTCATTTTAGGAGACAGCACAAAGGAGGAACAGAGAATAGGCAATCGAATAAAGCAGTATATTCATCAGTGATGTCATAAGACTCACGCAGCAGGAAAGGGCATGCTGGGGAGGTTTCTGGGGAAGCCTTTTGACATCTTCGTTACTAAGTCTGACTGGTTTAGATGAAATCGAGTTTGCAGGTGTTTGAAAGTGTGTGCCGAGGAAGAACCAGCCCCGCATGATTTGTGACTTCCATGTGGGTCTTTGGGAATTTGCAGCACACCATTTAAAGTTAGGATTTAAAATTATTCAACTTCTCCAGGAATTCCCTGCAACAAATTATTATCAGTCAAAATGTGTCTAAATTCTAAAGCTTGTCTGACTGTAACCTGAGATCCAGCAGTTCAGTTACAGAGTGTCAGGGTCTGTGGAGTCGGAGGCAGTGGCATGCTTGTATTCTGTTCCTGAAACCTCACAGGAGAGCTGGGAGTGGGCACTGAAATAGTGATCATGGTTAGCAAATTCCTGGTAGGCTACTGATTGGTGTTCACTGCTGTGGTGCTAATCTTTGCTAATAGAGTATTTTCCTTAATTTATTGCCAGAAAGGCAAAAGTATATAAAATGTAACATAATATCTTACTCCCTAACCCTGTGGGTGTGTGTTGGGGGACGAGGTGGGGTGCGTGTGTTTAATTTTGGAGAAAACACAGAATATGAGATTTACTTCCTAGCAAACATAATGCCTAGATTTTTTAGAAATCTAAACTGTGTACACATTGTTGTGTGGCAGCTCTGTTGAACTCAGTGAATCCTTTTATTCATTAAGTAGTGACTCCCCAAGTCCCCCACACCCTTTGAGTCTGGATGGGAGACAATCCCCACATCACCCCTGTTGGTCCTCAACCTCCTTGGCATCCCTTCTGACTTCAGCTGTGCTGTTATCCTGGTTGATTTAAAGATAAAGGTTAACATTTATTTAGCAGTTACATGCCTGCCGCTGCATTAAGCCCTTGTAACCATTCTCTTATTTCATACTTTGAAGCATCGTGGAACAGGTATGATTTTTATCTCTCTCCTGTAGTTGAGATAACACACTTAGAGTAAAGAATGACACCTGCTGTGTCCACAGAAAGCAGTGGACTGTGGGTTTGAACTCAGGCTGTCTGCGCCTAGCATCTGCGGCATTCATCATCAGCTCACTCATGTTTAGAATGTCCCTCCTCTCCACATCGCTTATCAGAACCTTATGGATAAAGCACCCAGACAGAAAGGAGTAAAATCAAACAAAAACCTGCCATGGGGTCTCTGCGTCAAAATCACTCAAACAGAATTCACATCTAAACAGTCATCAGTATAGATTATGTACATACTATGGAACATTGAAAGCCGGATGTTTGTAAATTGGTAGAAATAAGATACTATACATTTCCTGGGACTCACACGACTAACTTGTAGATGCCTGGGCTGTAGATATATTTAACTTAACATGGACACAAATTTTTGAAATCCAGTTTTAAATATCTAAAGGAACAATGTGCATGTTCCAATTTGGTAGCACCCTTGCCACTTCTTGTGTTCTCGATCTGCATCGCTTTACACACTGTGAACCCACAACCATGTGAATGCCCCACACCATTTGGCATGCCTGTGTGACAGTAAAAATTTGGTTGTGTGCAGGATAGGATAGGCAAGGTGTGTTTTTACCTTCGGACTTAACTGATGACCAGTTGCTGTTAGTATCGTACTCATCTTCTCTGTTGTTTTATGAGCAGTAGGAACTAATACTCTTTCCCCAGTTGGGTGGCTAGTCATTTAACTCTTGTTATTCCCTTGATAAATAGTAGATATGCGTCCCAAGAGGGAAAGGTTTTTTTGTGAAGCTGCTTTTTTATGTGTGTGAATTTCGTAGAGTATTTAAAATAGCAAAGATTAAGACTTGCTTTTCGGATTTCTACTTGTCCCTTGGCAAAGATTGTAAAGTTTTATGATTGGAAGGTATCATAAAGCATTTGTGTGCCTGTGTGTGTGTGTGTTCGCTTGTGTTTTGCACTGATCAGAGGAGCCCTAGGGAAGCTGCTTTCTTCCTGAGCCCATTTCTTCATTTGTAAAATACCAACCTCAAGGTATTTGCATGAGGTTTTATCAAAATATCAGGTAGAGTCCCTGACACAGCTTATAAATCCAAATAATGTGGATTTCTATTTCTCTTCCTTCCATTCTTCTCAGAAAGTAGGATTGAATAGAGACATTGCCAGTGATATCAAAGTATATAAAAGAATTTCATGAGAATGCCAGAGAAAGGTCACAATAAAAATGCGCTCTTTCCAACAAAAGCCCTCTAGGCCTGCTATGCCTGAAGCATGTGCAGGCTTTCTCTGCCAGCTTGGGCCTCTCTACATATATGTTGTATTGCTTGTGGAATTATTCATTTGTTGATACATGGAAAGAAACAGCATGGAGAGCAATAGAGGTTCCATAGAAAAACCCTTTGTCCTATTTACTCAACAGTAATTCCTATTCAGTGTATCGTAATTCAAGGTATGTAAAAGAAAGTCCATTTATGATGTTAGGATTATCTTCTGATTTAAATCGTGGGCATGATGCTTATTTATACCTGCATAAAATAAGCAGTTTAATTTCTCTGCTCCAGAGGAAAAATGATTTCACTGCCTGTTAAGTAGCCTGATGGTCCACAGTGTAAAGCTTATGAGGCCAGGGATGAAGGCTCCATCCTTGTCACTATATTTGCCTCTTTAAACTCTGCAGTCTCCGTGGAAGTCTGCTGCGAAGCTTTCTCAAGGGCAGCTGGAAGCTTTTACCTTTCCTGCAACCCTGGACAGAGCCTTACTTGGGATCTTGGACTTTGTCTATAGCTAACTTTCCCTGGGTTCTTCAATCATGGTTAAGACAAATTATATTGCGTACGTTTTTATAATGTTTGTGATAGCCACTGAGGGCTTATTTCAGTGAAGCCAAAGGAAATATTTGAGGAAAGAAGTAAGCTTGTCTTGGAAGCTACAATGGAATAAGAGAGAGAATGGTTATGAATCTTGGCAATGAAAAGACCTAAATTTGTTTAAAGCTTATTTTTTAGTAATAACATATGCTTTGGCTAACTTTTTTTTTTTTTTAGAAATATGTACTAGCTAATAGTTGTATAAGATATGGGAATTAGTTTTGGTTTTTTATTGTGGTTGTACTGTGTGCTCCATGGTTCAGACCATGTGATAGGAGAAGCTAAGATATGGTGGACATATACACACAGTCAAGGAGAACTATTGCTGGAAATAAAATCACTTCTTCATTTAGCCACTCAGCAAATATTAGAAACTCAGATATTTTAATCAAGCTGGATATTAAAGTCTATAAGGGCTGTGTGGCTTATGAAGTCAGAGGCATAATCAGGGGATGCAGGTTGTCAGGCTTTTTAAAGCATTTCGCAATACAGAAAGATAAAAAATAAAGCATTAAATGGCTTTCAGCAGGGTAACATCAGAGTCAGCTATTTTAAGAATATATGGAACAAGACCGGCATGGTAAAAATTACTGGATCTGCTCCACACATCCCATAGATAATTTTGTTCTAGACTAAGACCTTTATAATAGATAGAGAATGGTAGTGTTAATTTTGAGGTTAAGATACACAGGACTCAGAAACTAAGTGCAGGGCCCAGTGGCGTGGCCTAGCGGCTAAAGTCCTCACCTTGAACGCCCCGAGATCCCATATGGGCTCTGGTTCTAATCCCGGCAGCTCCACTTCCCATCCAGCTCCCTGCTTGTGGCCTGGGAAAGCAGTCGAGGATGGCCCAAAGCTTTGGGCCCCTGCACCCGCGTGGGAGACCAGGAAGAAGATCCTGACTCCTGGCTTCGGATCGGTGCAGCACCGGCCACTGCGCTCACTTGGGGAGTGAATCATCAGATGGAAGATCTTCCTCTCTGTCTCTCCTCCTCTCTGTATATCTGACTTTGTAATAAAAATATATAAATCTTTAGAAAAAAAGAAACTAAGTGCCGGAAGTGAGTGATAAAGTAGTGAAAGATGAATGCCAACCTTGTATTTCACAATGGTAAATGGCAGAAACAGTCATGGACCCACTGGACACTATGGAACCCATAGAGCTGGGGAATGATGCCATTTGGGGCCATTTTGAGTGGTAGGTGTTTGCTGAACATTTGAATAGAAGAATCTTACAGGAAGATTCAAAAAATCAGATCAGTGTTGTGTTGAGGATGCCTGGGACGTGAATGCTCCAGAAGAATGAAATTGTTAGTGGTTGGCACAAAGAAAGGTCTGAGGGTCTCAGTGTCTATGGGGTTTAAATACTGAAAAGTCCACATGCCTTAAGTAAGAGCCATATCATTGAAGTGCTGTGGGCCAAAGGTTTATTGTGCTATTTACAGGGGAAGTTTAAATGCTAATTGGAGCTATGGCTTACATAGAATATATGTTACGCTGTGTGCCAAAAGTCAGTTTGCGTATTGTCAGACTCGAGTTATGTTGGGGGAACTGAGGTCTTCAGAAGTTAAATAACTTTCTGAGGATGATGGAACATGACAGAGCATAGCCAGCTCTGGTGCCAGAGTGCTACATGATTTTGTTCATTTGACTTAGGGATGACAAACCTTCTCTGACAGTAGCATTTGTCCAAAGACCTTTGGGGACATGTGTTCTGGACTATGTCACTAATAAAGGGATCAGAAACCTACTTAAATCAATTAAATTGTCAAAACAGTTCAGAAACAACAAAACAATGAGATCACAGGGGATCCCATCTCAAAACAAAAGAACAATAGAGTGACATGGAAAATTGAAATTAAGAGGGCCTGGCGTGATAGCCTAATCACTAAAGTCCTTACCTTAAATGCACTGGGATCCCATACAGGTGCCAGTTGTGATCCCGAAAGCCCCACTTCCATTCCAGCATCCTGCTTGTTTCCTGGGAAGGCAGTTGAGGACGGCCCAAAGAATTGGAACCCTGCACCTGCATGGGAGACCGGCAGAGGCTCTGGGCTCCTGGCTTTGGATTGGCTCAGTGCTAGCAGTTGTGGCTGCTTGGGGAGTGACCCAGCAGACCCTCTTTCTTGCTCTCTGATTATCTGCTTTTCCAATAAAAACAAACAAAACCTTTTTTAAAAAAATTGAATGAAAAACCAAACAGAGGAAGGATGGAGACAGCAAGAGAGAGGCCAGTTTTGACTAACCTGAAGTTAGAGGACCGAGGACCGTAAGGTTCTTCAAGTATGGAAGTCAAAATGAAGCTTTTTGGGCCCAGCGTGGTAGCATGGCGGTTAAAGTCATCGCCTTACATGCACCGGGATCCCATATGGTCACCGGTTCTAATCCCGGTGGCCCCACTTCCCATCCAGCTCCCTGTTTGTGGCCTGGAATGGCAGTCAAGGATGGGCCAAAGCTTTGGAATCCTGCACCCACGTGGGAGACCCGGAAGAGCTCCTGGCTCCTGGATTCGGATTGGCTCAGCTCCAGCCGTTGTGGTCACTTGGGGAGTGAACCATCGGATGGAAGATCTTCCTCTCTGTCTCTCCTCCTCTCTGTATATCTGTGTTTCCAATAAAAATAAATAAACCTTTAAAAAAATGAAGCTTTTTATGTGCTGGGCTAACTTTGCACACTACTTCAGTTCAGAATGAAGAAAAGCCTATGAGCCATATTTCGCATAGAGGTCCGAATGTCCCTTGAAGTGCTGTGATAACAGTAATGTACATGGTCCTATTAGAATGATTGAATTCTATGTGTTTGTTTCCCGTCATTAATTCTTTTCTGTCTTTTCAGATCATGCTTCTTAGTGATCCTGAATTGGAAAGCAGCATCTTGATCAGCTCAGATGAAGGAGCAACCTATCAAAAGTACCGCCTCACCTTTTACATCCAGAGCCTGCTCTTTCATCCCAAGCAAGAGGACTGGGTGCTGGCCTACAGCCTCGATCAAAAGGTGAAAGCATAGTGTTTCCGTTCTTGTTACTCTTATCCCTCCCTATGAAAAGCATTTGTTTTGGGGGGACTCAATGTATCTTCTCTGCAACCCTTTTCATTCTTTCTACAGTAGCTAACTTTTCTTTCTAAAGTATCAAAACATATAGGCAGAGTACCTATCTCTTTCTTTGATGGGACTATTGCATTATTCAGCTGTTTATTACTATAATGAAACACTTGAGACAGACTACGTAGGAAGGATGGAGTTCTATTTTAGCACACAGTTTTGGAGGTTCAGAGTTGAAGGTTGGGCAGCCTCATTTGCTTGGCATCTGGGGATGGAGGTCTTTCTGGCAGTATCCTGGCATCACATGGCACAAGGAGGCATGCCTGTCTGTCTCTTCATAAATTTACCGTGATTTGGTCATGGGCCTCATCCCCTCCACCTAATCTACGCTAATCAATTCTCAGAGGCCCTGTTTGCAAACACCATAATTGGATAAAGTCTTTGTCCTCTTGCTATCATGGAATTTTGAGAACCAGGACTGTAATGCAAGGGGTCACTGTGAGACACCCAAACTAACATCCAGACCACAACAGCTATTTATCATAGTGAATTTTAAAATGACTTACTGTGTAACTTTTTTTTTTTTACTCATTTGAACTTGTTTAAATACCTCTGTGAGAGAAAGTAGGCCATAGGTAATCATAACAATTTATGTAGTGACTATAGTAAACAAAGCTTCAGGGAAGTTGAAGTGCTGTCCAAGCTGGAGGGGCCAGGATTAGTCAAATTCCAAGGCAAGGGTGGTGTTTTCCTCCACTCCAAGCTGCCTTGATTGGATGAAAATTGAATATACCGTTGCTTTCTGTTTGGCAGTGCAAGGGGAGCATCAACCAACTCTGTTTACATGTTTTGCAAATGTACATTAAAGACATAACAGCCTGGCAAGGCTTCCTTTCTGAGCTCCAGACCCATCTTTTTAGCTATGCATGTGACATTATGTGATTCAGCAGCATCTTATTCAGTGTTTTCCAAAAATGAATGCTAAATCTCTGTGCAACATTACTAGCTGTCTTCCATGATGTTCTAAGTTCTATCCATGTAATTGCAAAGACAGAAACCTAGAAAGTGTAATTAATACTTCCTTGTTCCTGCTAGACCATCTTTGATTTTGTTTTTAGGTTTTATCTCCAGAATCTCGTAGAGGGTCCACCAGCCCTTCCCTGATCTGGGCCTCACCCCGTCCTCCAATTTCCCTTCTTTGTGCTGACTCTCAGTTATCACTTCCCTTTGAACGGTCTCCTTGTGTCAATTGTCAGAGCTGTTCACCCACTTATTAAAGTTCTTTTCCCTGATGGAAGCCTCACTGTTGTTGGAGCTCACCCCTAACACTGCTTCCTAAGGACACTTTCTCTAAACTCTGACAAAGCCAAGGCCTATTGCTGCTCTTTGTGCTGGCACTAGGTTCCTGTCCACTAGAGTACAGGTCCACACTTGAGATTTACATCAATGTGCATATAAATTTAAAATCACCCACACTTCTCATTAGATTTCATTATGTGTGTGTGGGGGAGTGGGGCATTATTTTACTCACTACTCTAGCACCAGTCCCTGGCATAGTATCTGGTTCTTATCAGTTCTTAGCATACATTGGTACCTGTTTTGTAAGTGAATTAGTGTGTAAATGCTGCCCAACTTGCCCTCTATAGATGACCAAATTGTAATTAAGAAAAAGGATGTTACATTACTCTTATTTTCACTCCCTGTCATCTCTGGAACCTTAGAGCAGTGCTTGATGTCAAAGTATTGTTTTATAATGTTGTGGGATCAGTCAATGAGAGGGAAGAGATAATTACAAGCTCTGCTCACATAGAGATATTGACAATGTAACCTTGATTATTAACAGCTTCTTTTCTTTTAAGTAGAACTCTCTTGAATCCTGAAACAGTTGCTCCACAGTATATAAAGTTTGAATATGCTATTGTGATTGTATGTGTGTATGATGTCAGTGCCTTTAAACAATATTTTCACCATAACCTTTATAGCTCTCGTTAATTAAGTTTCACAGTGGGTCCCGGGAGCTTAGTGCAATCCTCTAAGGACACCCACATGACATTTGCAGAGCAGAAGTCATCACCAATACAGTTCTTTCATGGCATCAAATGGAGAGTGTATGAAAGACTTAGCCAAATGTCAGTCTGTTTATATACTTAGTAGAGTCAAAAATTTTAAACTGTATTGAAAAAATGAATGATTTTAGTGTTCAATGGTTGGGTGGTGAGTTAGCATGATGAAATTCAAAATTCTGAAAACATTTATTTATACAGAGATGATCTAGATTAGGAGCAATGGACTTGGGTATCCAGGAGCATCCCGGCTCATCACCATAGCATTTGGAAAAACCTTTGGGATTTTGCTTGAAAGAAACCCTTGTGGATGGAAGGCATTCAAAACGCTTTCAGATTTGGTGATTTACTGTTTTACTTAGCAAAATATTTAGGATTGTAACAGTGAGTATTGATGGACTTTTCTAGTCACACTGCAGATTTCTGGATGTATTATCCCTTGGATATTCCTTCTTGTTGACATCTTTTGCGAAAAGTGGCTGGACATTCTTCAGAGCTGTGACGTTTCCAACCAATGTGAGGTCATTCTTCTTCTAAATAAATGATGTGATTAGGCAGATGATGCCCCTGGCAACACTTGCAGAGCATTGAGACACCTAGTCCCAGTCATTCAAGTTGCAGAAGAGTTTTTCTTTATTTTGGGGGGCCAATTCAACAATTTAAAATCAAGGAGACTGATACTATGCGGCAGGAAATGAAGATGCAAGTGCAGTAGTGTGTTATTTCAGACTAAAGCCTTCTCATGTGCATGCATTGAGGCAGCTGTTTTCTGCTAGAGAAAATGAAAAGTACTAGTATTAAGGTAACTGCTGCATTAAAGGGAGATGTTTGTGGTGAAGAGTGAATCGATGTTTCCATTATTGTACCTTTGATGAAATGCACTAGCAATTTCTTTAGAATCGCTAAAGCTATCTCCTTATGTTGTGTGTATTACAGAAGACCTAATTGAATGAGATTTTAAAGGGACAATATCCAGTTGCTTTACTTTCCAAGCTACTGTCCCACAGCTCCAGGGAATCTGTCATGGATCTCACTCAACAGGGGCATGATAGTGATTGTGTGTAAAGCCCCAAGAAATGAATCCAGCATTTGGTTAGTGGAGATGCTAGATGGTGGGGTTCCATGTTAATAGAGAAACACAGCTAGCTGATCCTGATCAGGTCCTGATTCATGGGAGAGATGATCCAAGTCTTCTAATTCCTGCAAATGGGTGAGGCTGCCATGCATTTGACCCCCTGGTCCTGATTCCTCCAGGTCTTCTGAGTTCTTTTCCATTTCCTGATCAGTTTGGCCTGGGCTTGTGACCAATTCCTCTTATTCTTCCCTTTCCATGAGCTCCATTTCTACCGATTGTCACGCCAACTTCTGCTCCGCCTGAGATAATCCTCTACGCTTGTTTTAACATAAGAGGATTCAGTTCATAGTTCAAACAAGAGTTCATTGTTGGCTATGGTAATTTTCAGAGCCATTTTGAAGGACCACTGAGATTTTTAAAAATATATATTTGTTTATTTTTATTGGAAAGACAGATTTACAGAGAGAAGGAGAGATGGAGAGAAAGATCTTGCATCTGCTAGCTCACTCCCCAGGTGATCACTATGGCAAAGCTGAGCCAATCTGAAGTCAGAGTCCAGGAGCTTCTTCCAGGTCTGCCATGTGCTTGCAGGGTCCCAAGGCTTTGAGCCATCCTCTACTGTCACAAGCAGGGAGCTGTATGCAAAGTGGAGCAGCTGGGACATGAGCTGGTGCCTGTATAGGATCCCAGTGCATGCAAGGTGAGGATTTAGCTACTAAGCTATTGTGCCAGATCCCCTTAGGTAGGTTTTGAAGACACTGCAGGCCTTAAAGTAGATAGCTACTCTTCTCACTGTTGTAGAGAGATGGGTGCTTAAGTGGCCACAATTTACATAGTATTGAAGCCAAAGTCATATGCTCATGGACTTACAAGTATAGACAGAGGGCTTCAGCGGATGGAGAGCTGACAGAAACAGTTTTTCTGCTTTATGGTGGGATTGTAAAGCTCTTTTTCCATTTATCTTGGCAAAATGGAAGTTTAATGTGTACTTCTGACCTTGGAAACATAGATGGAGAGCTGGGTATTTCATACTCTGTTGTTTTCAGGTACTTCTGGAATAGAATGGTCTAGAACTTTCAACTATTTCAATATGGAAAACACTTTCTGATATTCTAGTGCATGTAACCTTTGGTCATTGTTACAGTTAATATTGGCATGAAGCTAAGGGTAATTTTTAATATAAAATTTATTTTTAATTATCACAATAACTGTACAGGTACATGGCATATACTATTTTTTTGATTCATACAATGAAACCACAACATTTAGCATATCATCACTTCAGCATTCAACATTTCCTTTTAGTGAGCTAAGGGTTTCTGTTGATCACCTCCTGTGAGCCCGGTTCAAAAGTAGCTGAAATATTGACAAGCTGGTTAAGAAGCTAAAGCAGTTTTAGGCATGGCGACCAGCTATTTAGAGCCCAATAGGGAGGAGGTAGTAGTCCTATGCCAACTTTACTGATTGGGTCATTCGTGGGCAGTCACAGCAGGAGCAGGGCTCAGGCAAATTAGGGTATGTTTGGAACGTGCACAGTCTGAAATATCAAAAGGAAATTTAAACTTGTACCTCTGGATACAAATGAAGCTCTGCTTTTAATTTACATTCTCGTTCTAAACCCTCAGATTAAAAATGTAATTGTATTCAGATCCTCCAGGATTAGTGGGTGATGATGACTTTGTCGGTTGCCAGAGGCCGAGGCAGACTTTGTGTCTTACTTACCTGGGAGAGAGAAAGCTGTTGGGGATTAGCTGGCGATGTCCATGGTTTCAAAGCTTTTTCTCTGTGGAATAGAAATAACACTGAAGGGCACTTTTATTTAAAGGAAAGCATTGCATTTTCATTAGGTCGTCTCCCATTTCTATAAAACCATTTGTGTGTCATTTAGAAAAAAGAAAAATCTATAACCTCGCCAACCTATGACGAATGTCCACTGTTCTCACAAATGTCTCATCAGTACACTGGAAATGTGCTGTCTCCATTACCATAGAAACACTGGGGGGTGGAGCAGCCACTGTGTGAGTGAGGGACACAAGGAGAGATCTTTTATGCTATTCAGACACTGCTCCCCTGGGCTGAGTTCTAAATGCTGTAACTTGCATTTGAGGAGCTCTGTGACCATCTGTATTAACATTGCTCATGGAAACATGAGCTCCAGGTGACAACCTTCAGCAAAACTATGTATCTTATGGCCTGCATCTTCCCAGATCTGCCCTCTCTGTGTTATGTTCCAGATTTTCTGGCCTCCTGCTCTGACTTCTTGGTATCCATTTTGGTAACCTTAGAGGTTTTGTTGAGAGAAAAGAATGTGTCCTAGAATTAATGGAAGATGTGGTTTTAGGATGGATACAGGATGTATGCTTTAGGAAGAGTACTCTGCAGTTATACCTTCTTGGTGGAAATTCAGTTGCAGAGGAGGTTTGGTACAGACAGCTGTAGCCTCACATAGCCTTCTCTGGGTTCTTCCCTAGGTCCTGTGTGGGCTGACCTTTCTTGTATATTCACTGACCTTTCTTCCTCACTCCACTGCCCTGTCTCCTGCTAGACTCAGGAATCTTGCTGATTCTTTCTCTGCAAGCATCCCTCTGCTTATGCTCTTATCAGCTGGACCAGGCCCTGTCTTGTCTTCTTCCCCCTTTGTTTACCAACATCTTGACCACTCACCCTGCTACAATAGCACAGCCTTTTAAAGTCAGATAGTTCTTAATGTTCTTTCAAGTCAGAGGGTAGCGTACATTTGCCTATTGTGAACCCAGTTGATTTTCAGAAATGAAATACATTTCTGAGACCTATTTTGGTCAAGAACCACAGAGCGCTTTTCAGAACAGCTTTTGTGTTGTTTTGGGTCACTCCCTTCACTTTCATCAGGATCTTGAAGAAAGGAATAAAGGAATAGGTTCTGAGGAAGAACCACTTCAAGATTCTAAGTAAGGTATACAAAGGAGAAGTATTTTGAAGGTAAGTAAAGTGGCTGGCATTGTAACTTACTAGATACAGTTGCTGCCTGTAGCACTGCCATCCTGTATGGGTGCCAGTTTGTATCCCAGCTGCTCCATTTCAATCCAGCTCTGTTAATGTCTTGGGAAAGGAAGCAGAAGATGGCCCAAGCAAAAGATGGCCACCTGTAAGGGAGATCAGTATGGCCAACTAGGGAATGAACTAGAGAATGGACTCTTTCTCTCTGTAAATCTTACTTTCAAATAAATAAATGAGTAAATCTGTTTCTTGAAAAAAAGGTTAATAAAGAATTAAAGTAAAACAAATCAGAAATTATTGAAAATGAGTAAGTTTAGCTAATCTAGTAAATTCATAAGAGAACTTTGAAAAGATGATCTTTTGAAATAAATTATATTTAAGTTAAATTTTAAATATATTGCTTTTTGCGTCATTATCTTGATATTTCATGTTTGGCAAAGTTGTATTGAAAATAATCTGAAGTATAACCGATGGATATGCAAGTGAGTTTTCCTTCCTAGAAAAAAAAATGTGCATCTTTGTAACTTTCACCTAATGATCCAGTTATGCCTTTTATGAGATGTTTCTACTGGAATAATACCAATAGAGCAGTCACAACTTTTTCATTGATTATGAGACAACTGTATGAAAATCTAACAACTTTCCAAAATTAAAGAACTTTAAATCATGCTACTTATGCTTTCTGGGGTATTTTGCAGCCATTAAGTGGTGATCCTGTTGTCCATGTAGCAACATGGATGCATATTAATAACAAGTAAATGTGCACATGTATGGAAGATATATACAAATGCATAGATAAGATTTTAAATAAAGAAGTGCATTTTCATTTGCATATAAATAAGATGAAGTATGAAAGGAAAAAGGAAAGGAAGGAACTCAAGGAGGAAAGAGAGAAAGACAAGAAATATATAAAAGTGGAAACAAAATTCCAAAATGCAATTGAGTTAATCAAGATGACGGGATTATGATTGTGTGTTTTTATCCGCCTTAATTGTTCTCAAAATTTTCTGTTACGTTGGATTGATTTTATAATTAAACACTTGAGAATTATTTATAACATGAATAGTTGAGTTCATTGTGATTATTAGGTGGTACTTGCAATACAGGTTGTATGTATGAAAGAGCCAACTTAGATAAAATTGCTTTTACAAGTTATTTTAGTTCCTTTTTGAGGGCAGTGTGTTGTAGAAGAAAATATTACTGAAGGAGGGGATACTCAGAGTGTGAGGGTTCTCACATCAGTGTTGTTTCTCACTGTGATCACTACAGGACCAAGAAATCACAGGAATGATTGTTTTCTCCTAGCGAAAAGTATGTTCATGCTGGATATAACTTCAATCTATATTATTTACAACTCAGCAATAGATACAGATTTTATTATTTAGAAGGCACCCGCTATAGATAGGTGTTCAAGGACTGATTTATTCTGGTAGTTTCTCAGGTGAATTTTTCAACTGTATCCCAATGTTGAATTAGTATATGCTTATTTGATTTGACAGCTATAATGGAAACAAATGCTTCTGGAGCTGGAAGAGGCTAGCATTTCCAGTACATTGAGGCTTGTGCCTGATGACTCTCCCACACCCATCTTATATTACTCACAATATTGAATTCCTGGTAAATAGAAGCATGGGGTACTTACATGCTTCATAATGTACATTATGTTATCTCATATTTACCTGCCAGGGATATTATGCTCATGGTACGGTTGAGCCTATTACTCTTGGGCAAAACATTAACTTGGCTCAAGGTTGCACATCAAGTAAATGTTTGGCCTGCATCCTATCGTAGACCTGGCTGTCGTGGGACCACCATACTTTGCTGTCTGAGAGTTAGACCCACTTTGTGTTGCACTGAAACAAGCATCATGTGGGCCTCTGTACATTAAACCCTAGCAGAAAGCACAGTTCTGAAACAAAACACCAACCGTGTGAAGAGCCAGTGATGAGGTGAATCCCATGGGTCCTCTGGCACATCTCTTGGTTAGTGGCACTTTATGGAGTGGGGTTAGGAGGAGAGAACCCATCAGACTGCTTACTGATGATCATTTATGGGATTAACTAATTTGCCTTAGGCACAAAATAAACAACAAGGCAGTTGCTTTTAGAGAAGGTTTTGTCCAGTTCTGCTTACTGTTATTGGTAATTTGTTCAAATGTTTGGGTTAATAGGCTAAACCAAAGTATCTCTCATTTAAATAGGTACTACTATGATCTGAAGGTTTTTAAAGGAAGCTTATGGAGACATCTTTAATATGGTAATAAAGATAGAAGTTGAAATCATTTAACTGCATTTGCAAATCATGAATATGTATTGTGCTTGAAATGAAAAGAAAGACTAAAACAGATATAGTGTTTGTTCAATTTGCTAAAAAGAAGACAATTTGTCAAGATTTTCCCCCAAAACCCAAGCAATATGCAAATGTAGGAAAATCAGACCCCCATGTTAATTCCATGGCGTGATGAATATTTTTATAATCCCAATTAGTACCAGTCATTTAGTCTAGCAATTTCCCCCAATCTAGCCAATTTGAAATTAAAATAGATGCCTTGATTACAAAACTCATTAGCAAAGAAGCACCCTTCTCACTAACCCGTTCATTTAAAATGCACAAACTGAATGAAGTGTGGAACACTAGTGCTGTCAATTGGCATAAAGTGAAGTGAGTCTTAATTGGAAGCATTGTGAAGTATTTGTATTGCTGCATGTTTCATTGCAGTATAATATATCATTCATTAAATGTAACAAAAGCAACTTTAAAATGGTTTAATTAAGTGGAGTTTGTGCACTGGGTAATTTTTATAAAGTCGAATGTCACGATTGTTTGCATTTGAAGTACTGATGGGTATTAATGTCAGGAAGACGGAGTCTGACTCTGCATTTATCACTCCCATTATGTGAAGAATGGCAGGTTTAATGTGAGAGGGGAAAATTAAATTATAGAACATTGACTTCTTACTTAAAAGTACCCATATGCATATTGTCCTCATGAATTTGGACTTGGCGTCTCACAAACCGGCTGATTAATGATTGAGAAAAGAAAGTAAGGGACTGGCAGAAGAGGAGTGGAATGGAGTAGGAAATAACAGTTGGGGAGTTTTCTTTTTATAATGCCTTTTTTTAATCAAGGAAGGAAGTAGTAGGTGGAGAAAAGAGCTATACGATGTATCTTCATTTATTCAAAAGAGAAATAGGGGTTCGTAGCAGTACAGATTGATATCTTGTCGAAGCAGAATGTGGTGGGAATGGGCGTGGAAGATCCTGGCTGCAGACCACGGAAATGCTACAACAGGCAGAAATGCTCGACATTAGTCACAAAGTGGAACCCAGTAGCAAGGGGTTCAAAACTGCCTTTTCAGAGGAAGAGGACCCAGAATGGGTAGCAACTGTGGCAGTTCTACAGACATAAGATGCAAGACAAATATAGAAACTGGTGTTCCATTGATGTTTGTAATCCAGATGTCAGCTGTAGCCTCATGTTTATGGATTGTTTCAGCCCCACATCAACAGGCATGAAAAACTCTGGATGCCACTGGTTTCTATGAGACATCTAATTTTAACAGGCACTGGGAGACCCAGTTGGGATTTCTATTTTAGTGTGCTCCCACTTACTTGGGACCGTCAGGCTGTATTGTCCTTTGAGGGCATCCCTCTGAGGCTCTGGAGGCTGTTCCCTCACTCGGTACTGCAAGATGTACAAGTGCCCAGGAGTGCACATCTGGGCGCATCCTTTACCCCAGGTCCTGTATGGACATCTCACTCCCTCAGACCCATGTGAGCTTGTTTTCTGTACATTCAGCCAGTGAGCTCTACTGGCTCACAGTGTTTGCTAGATTTCTCATACACTCCATTTTTTTTTTTTTTTTTTTTTTTATTATTTTTTTTTTATTGTTAATTATTTTGCATTATGTGACAGTTTCATAGGCTCTGGGAATCCCCCCCTCCCTCCCCCTCCCCTCCCCCCGGTGGATTCCTCCACCTTGATATACACTCCATTTTTGATTAACTGCTTCCTATTGGTTGGGTGATTATTTTCTGCTCTAGTATCAGTATTTTGTTTTCGCCTTTTCATATTCTAAAAAAACCAACTTATTCTTTAATCCTTGTCCCTAGACCAGCTTCTGGCTGAGGTCGGGGGGGAACTCTTACCAGTGGAGCCTAAGTGTTGGTATATGATTTGGGGCATGGTAGTTGAATGGATAAGCGTTCAAGGATGGGAATCACAAAAGCCAGGTTTCTGCTCAGAAGTTATCCTTTTTAAAAATCCCTGTGTTCCTAATATCTTTTAGGTTCTGTTGAAAGTTAAATAAGACCCTGCCTAACCCCCCCGTGGCCGCCCACTCATTTGAAAAACCTATGTGTATGTTAGCCTACAGGGGAAGGAGGACTTAACAGATGCAAGTAAATTAATGATCTTTAGTTGGGTAGACATTCCTGCATTATCTTGTGGTCCTAAGAGACAGAGCATTAAGAAGTCAAAAGAAAAAAAAGGAGATATGATATAAGCAGAGGTTGAAGAGATGTTCTTTAAAGATGGGGCGTAATCTTCTTATGCAAGGAATGTTGGCAACCTCTAGAAGCAGAAGGTAAGGAAGTGGTTTCTCCTATGGAGCTTCCAGAATTAATACTGTCCAATTGGCATCTTGGTTCTTTTCAAGATTTTCTTTATTTGTTATTGATAGGCGGATTTACAGAGAGAAGAAGTAATAAAAGGGGGGGGGGAGACAGGGAGAGACAGGGAGAGAGAGAGAGAGAGAGAGGGAGAGAAAGCAGAACACAAACTGCAGTGGCACCAAATAAACCTATCCAAAGCCAGTAGCCTGGAGCTCCTTTCCTGGCTTCCCCAGTGAGTGCAGGGCCATCCTAGACTGCCCTCCCAGTTCATAAACTGGGAGCAGGATTGGAAGCAGAGCAGCTGGGATGCAAATCATACCCATATGAGATGCTGGTGCCATAGGTTCGGAATTAGCCTGTTATGCCTCTGCTCTGGCCTCTTGACACTCTTTGCAATTGAAAATGTCAGTAGATTTCAGCAGTAACAAAAGTTATAGAAAAGCATTTGGATGACCAGTATGTGTCACAGTTCTTAAAACTCATGATTTCCCTCTCCTTAGCTTGGAGGACAAATGAGAGCTTTTAGCCCCACACAGCTTGTAACCCGATGAGTTTTCTCTCTCTCCTTCCCAGACACTCCCATCATTCTAAGGGAAATGCAATCCTCCTACTTCACAGCAAAAGCCCTGGCATCTATATCCTATGCCCTCCCTGCACCTCCTTCAGCTAACAAGTCCCATTATCTTCCAAAACTCCAAGCAAGTATGACTTTCTGGAAGGTTCCCTAGATAAATGTTATCTGCAGATCCCTAACTAAACCTCTATATTTTTAAGAAAAATCCATAAGGACGCTGTTTTCTTTTCCATGTATGTGAAAGCTTTTCATTTTTCTGGTTCTACATTTCCCAAACATGATAGAGGAAACAAAAGATACCTGTTCGTTTTTGACGCTTAAAGTCCTTTATGTTTCGTGGACAAGAAATGAAGGGATGTAGGGAATTGCTGTGGCATTCAAGAGACAAGGTTATAGAGTGATTAAAAGGTAGAATCAGATGGCCTAGAATTCACTGGGCGGAGGGGTACCTGAGAATCCTGGCCGTGACAAAACAGACAAGGACACGGCTGATCTGCTAGCCACATTGTCGACGAGACTATCTAAGGCCACAGGCCGTGTCCACAGCCTGTTTCTTTCCTGACCAAAGACAGTCTTGTTTTCTGAATACACTGACTAGAAGGGGCAGTCCCGGCAGGTGCTGTTGCCAAGGTGTGCGGAGGGGCAGGAAATGAGCTTCCTTTGTTCCTGCTTTCCCTTTTCCTTGCTCTTCTTCTGACATTTTGCCCTGTGCCTCCCTTGGCTGCTGTGAATGCCGGAGGCAGCAGCCAACAGTAGCTGTCTGAGTAAGTTATTGCAGCAGAGCTTTTTTTTTTTTTTAAATGGAGGCTTTTTAATTTGAAGTGCTTGGTAGAGATACCAGGGTTGTAATGTGGAAGCTTTGTAATAGGCGGCTGGGGAATAAGCGAGGCAAAAAAACAAAACAAAAAAGATATATTAACTTTTCTTTCTTCAAACACAGTTGTACTAATATTGGGTTTTAGTGTTTTCATAATGAAGATGCTGAAAGACAGCTGAGACACCTGATCTCTCTCGCATCTGTCTCAGGCGTAGGCAGTCTCTGGAACCTTCTAGCCCAGAGGCTCTAGTCCCTTAAGGGAATGTTCACATTTCACTATGGCAGCGTCACCCTTGATACAATCCGCCTGCAGCCTACCTGTTCTGTCTCGACATTACTTATATACTACTCAGGTAAAAAGCTGTAACTAAGCCTGGCATTTTGGTGTGGTGGGTCTAGCCACTGTTTGTGATGCTGGCATCCCAATGTGTCCTGCTTGCTCTGTTACTAATCCAGCTCCCTGCTAATGGCCTGGGGGGAACAAAACAACAAAAGTACGCTGCATGCTTGGACTATTGCCGCCTGCACAGGAGGCCTAGGTGAAGTTCCTGGCTCCTGGCTTTGGCCTGACACAGCCCTGACTGATGCGGCCAGCTAGGGTATGAACCAGCAGATGAACTATCTTTGTATTTTCCTCTCCCTGTAACTATGCATTTCAAATAAATCAATCTTTAAAAGACCTATTAATTTAGTTTTCATTAAGCATATCACAATTTCATCATTAAAAAAAAAAAAAACCCTGAACATTCATGTCAGGTTAAATAACCAAAAGAAAGAAGAATAACTCTTGATCTCCCTCATCTATTTTATCTAAAAATGCTGATTTTATGGTGGTGCAGAGCACATTCCTGGTTGCCAGGGGCGTGGTGGTGAAGACGAGTCGCAGAAAGAGAATGCGCAGTGGAAACAAAGTTCTACTTGGAACGAACAGTACGAACAGTACTGGTGTTTTACGCCCAGCAGAGTGACTCTGAGCAGTTATCTGTCTCCTCCGACAAAATAGCTGAAGGAGTATTTTGAGTGTTCTCATCGCAGAGTAATGGTGGCGTTTGAGGTGATGCGACACCTGCGTGAACCCTGATTCGGTCATTAAGCAATGTATAGAAACATCACACTATAACCTGTAATATGCATTATATGTAAAGAAAATACAAGCATAAAAACTGAAATCCAAAGAACTTTTTCTCAGTGTTGATATTAGTAAAACAGATAGGCAACTGAAGCAGAAAAGTACATAAAGCAAAAGCATCTCCAAGCTTTTAACTCAGCTCATTATCTCATCAACAACCTACACAAATATCAAGTCGGCTTGATTGTACTAAGCACATTCATACTAGCATTTACTATGCACCAGGATCTAGAGATGCAGTAATAGATGCTGATATCATCTCTGATATCATGATAAGAAACATTGATCAAATGAGTATTGATGACAATTTTGATAAATGCTATAAAGAGAAGCATAGATTGTTACAAAAGTATTTACAAGTTCAGTGGACTCACCTGCTCCGAAACGTTTGCTGCAATTATGAGATTGAAGAGTGAAGGTATTCTTTTTGTTCTCTTGGAGTTAAACAGTTTTAGTTTTTCATAAGCACTATTTAAAATGTTACCAAAGACTACTAAATGCTACAAAAGCTGGGACAAACAAGGGGACATTAAAAGTTTTAATGTAAAATGTGTATTGTTTTAAAACTTTTATTTCCATGAATATTTTGAAGCCCCCTTGTAGAGCAGTGTGTTGTTTCAAATTGCAAGAAAATGTTAAATTGTTAATTTTTCATGTTTGTTTACATTACATAGGATTACAGTAGCTATATATCCTCACCAACACATGGAATGGCCAGTATATTTTATTTTATCTTGTCTAATAAAGGTATTTCATTGTGCTTTTAGTTTTCATTGTTCTGGTCTCTAAGGATGTTGGCCGACTTTCTGTAAATGTATTGGCTGTATGTATTTTTTTTTCTTTTTCTGAATGTTTTGCCCGTTTTAATGTTGAGTGATTTGCGTTTCTATTAATGTTGAAGTCTTTCTCTTTGTGGGTGGCTTGAAGGATAGTCAACCACTTTGACCTAGTTGAGAATTCTGGAATATATGGCATATGTACTAAGATAGACCATGTTTTATTCCTTTGTGACTAAATCCAAATATTTTAACTCTTGCACTGTAAAATTATTGTACTGATTTTAGAGATGCATAAGTATTATCTAATATGTGAGATACCATTAGGAGGATATTGAAAGATAAGAATTAAGATAATAGGAAACAATCTATAGGAACAAGAAGTATGTGATAGGAGGTAACAAGAAATTTGATCAAAATGTTAGTTGGCAATATCTGGTATTCTGACAATGGGATATTTTGGTGCTGATCCAGGGAATTTGTGCTGTATTTTATAGAGTTAGGAAACTAGTCCTCTTAGTTTTTAGGTGATAAAGGGAGGTACGTGAGGGATTGAGAACAAAGATGGGACAGTCACATGCTCCTTAGGCCTTACTCTGCAACCTTTAAAATGGGGGGTGCCCAGGTTAGCATTACTGATCTTCATTTTTCAGTCTCTTCCAGTCTCTTCTTAGCTTCTTAATAAGACTGATTTCATCAGGAAGTCTTTCACAAAGGTTTAATGGGTTTAAATAATTGTACACAATGCTTGTGTGCATGATGAAACAGGGAAGTATTTCTTTCTGTGCATTTAATGAGTCAGTCAAGCATTTCAGTCTGGTGCGACAGGAAAAAAAAAAGTAATGACGTATTAACCACAAGTGTCATTGGAACCTGATGAACTTGGGAATTTCCTGAGACCAATGGAACGCTCTTTGTAGACTCTACTGAATGCCGACTAAGCAGAATACTGGAGACTGAGGGAGGATTTTACCAGTGAAAACATCCTACAGAGTATTTAGTAGGTATTGAACAGGTAATAGGATAACTGCCTTAAACTCTCTGAATTTACGTACAGAGGAAAATGATGGAAAGCTGACATGTGTTGTGAGGATATTATGGGAGACAGTGTATAAATGTACTTAATTCCTTTGTCTTGTGAGATCTTGCCTAATGTACAGAGTTCTCCTGGCCTCATAGCTGGGTAGATGATACTGTTTCATCAGATATTGCCTCTGAAATGACTGAGCTAGTTCAGATTTTTCTTCTTCAGGGCGGGATTTTTTTTTTTTTTTTTTTTACAGGGTGGCAGTGGGGGTGGGGGGAAATCTCTTACTTTGCAAGTTTGAACTTTCAACTTCTGAGGCTTCAAGGGGATAGTCTCTCATGACTGATGGCACCTGCCAGGATTCTTTGAACCTGCAACTTCCTTAATTCTTGGTTGTTCAAGCCCAAGACTAGAAAGGCCTAGATCCCAGGCACAAGACACCAACTGGGTGATCACTGGTTAAGAGAAACATACATCCTGGAGGGCAGTTTCCCAGCAGAGAATCCTCAGCACCTGATTAATATGGAGTATAGATGTCTGTGACAGGCCTAGCTTGACTCATTAAGTCACAAGGCTGGATTACTGACTCCATTTGCAATTCATCAGGGCCCATGTTCTTGATTCACAGAGCTGAAGACAGGGATGCTCAAATTATCTAGCATTTTCTCTTTATCATGGAAATAGAGACAGAGGGGGACATTATGACAATGTGTGAACTATGACGTTGTTAGCATTTCAATAGTGCCAGTGTCATTTGGTGTTTTGTGGGTAGCTCTGCTCCTGCTCCTTGGTAAAACTACAGAAAGGGGATGGAAAAGAATAATCTTTCCCAGCCCTTCAAAAAGCTACTTTTTGCTTGTTTTTGTTAATAAGTCTTGGTATGGAAATCATTATATGTAGCCTCATTGGTAAATATTTTGGTAGTAGTTTTTGCTGCTATTTTTTAACCTGCACAGAATGTCGAGCTAGGCAGATGTAAAGTTCAGCTCTGACTCTGTCGCAACGTCTATGCTCCCACGTTCAGGGTGTGGGGGTCTCTAGTTTCAGAGAACTCTACTTGTTAGCTGAATCCTTGTTAGATGAAAATACATTCTGCCTCATTGAATTTATGACATGAAATAGATTCTGCTATTGGAATTTATTTTCATGTACTGCATTCCCTTCAATCCAGAAACCATGATCCTACAGTGAGCCTTTCAGGCACACCAGTCTTTGGTAGAATGCTTATGCTCCTAAGCTAGGGGCTCACTTCCTGGCCCAGCCCTTGACCGTTTACCAGTGGGTAGAGGTGGTATCATGAACTACACAGTGCACTATCATGTACTCCTTTGCTCAGCAGATGCATGAATGAATAATGAAAATAGCAACTCTGAAGGCAGGAAAGACTTAAGAACACAATATGAGATCTAATATTTAGGGAACAGTGAGAGGTGGCAATAGAAACTATTGAATCCCTCATACTAAGGAGTGTGTTAAGGGTTTTGCTTCACTGCCTGTTTTTAAATAGTCTAGCCTTTATCTGTTCATTAATTCCAAATCTCATGGTTTATTATTATTATTATTATTGTTATTATTATTGTTATGTGTGTGTGAAGTTCTTTATGTGTTTTTAGTATCATCTAATCAGAGCATGGTTGTTCTGCTTTTATGTGATTTGGATTATATAATATCCACCATAGGTAGTTTTCCTTCTCTTCTGCGTGAAACTGAAGGAGTGTTAGTGGGCTGACTCATGTTTTCTGTGTTGATTTTCAGGGATTTCTGCTCCCATCAAGTGAGTTCAAATTGCAGGATCATAACTACAGTTAAGCTGGGGTTGTATTTCCTTTTTGTTAATAGTGCCCACCCTAGCCTATATCCTAATCCAAGATTCTAATCAGAAGATGACTTGTTGTCACATACTCAAACTGTGGCCAATTTGTCTCAAGGTACAATATCATGCATAAGATAACTCTTCAGATTTTACATATTGGGCTTATTTCTGCCTGTTTACTGCAGACAAATAAAAGCTGAAGTTTCTTTAAAAAAACGAGCTGAAATTATTTTTTTTTTCTTTGAGTAGTGTTGCCAGTCAACAGTCAGCTCAAAGAACGTGTGTTTGGTTGCCTGAAAAACTAACTTTTAACACCAAGTCAGCTCCTGCATTACTTTTATTTTCAACTCTCACTTTGATTTTGACATATAGGAATTTAATTTCTGAGTTGACAGTAGTTAAGATCTTGAATTATATCAAAATATTTGGTAGGCGATGGAGTTGTTTCTGGTTGGAAATGTGCTGTTTGCTTTAGCCTATCTGACCTTCAAAACAACCATATAAGGTAGGTATCCTTATCCTAGTCTTAGAGATAATGATCTCAAATTTCAGGATGTATGTGAGTATATGGAGATCAGACAGCTGGTAGGTGGCAGAATGAAGGCGTACAAGAGCCAGTGAAAGGAGAAGAAACGCATTCCTGGAAGTAGGGAGTAGTGCCTTAGAATTCAGCGAAGGAGAAGTTCAAAGTATATATGAGAATGAAATGCAGTGAGAGCCTAGGATGGGGGCATCACTGAAGTTGGCACTTTTCTGAAGAGAACAGATTGTGTCTAAGTGATTCTGTGAAATGTTCCTGAGGGCAAGGATTGTGTTGGTACTGCCTGCTTCCTTCAGGACCACTTGCAAATATGCATGTAAGTGCTTTTTGATGGCAAGGGTGATTATCCGCACATTTTCTTTCAAAGAGCACTTCCCATTTGCAAAAATTTATGCAACAACATGGGACCAGCTTTGCACTCCAGTTCTGAGTCGTATTGCTTTCTGGGAGGATGCCGGGAGGATACCCTTAGTGTCCAAAAGGAGGATCTGTAGAAGACAGGCCAGTTAAAAGGGGCTCTGGCTGTACCTGCAGCCTGAAGGAAAGGTGAAACAATTTACTGTGCATTGAGTTAAGCACCCCAAAGACTATCTGTTTTAATCCCTTGGAGAAAAAGCACCATTTTCTCATTTCAGATATAAGGAAACTCAAATTTTAAAGCACCTAAGTAGCACTAGTTATCAAAGCAAGAAATGACAGAGTTGAAATCACAGGCCTTGCTGAGTTCTTGTCAGGAATCCAGGAGACACAGGGTACCTTGTTGCTCTTGTTGGTAGAGAATAATAAGGTTACAGCCAGGGCTGCAAGGTAGGGAGGGAGCCATGAGTCCTTGCTTTCCCTGCCTTGGACTTACCACTTCCTTTCCCTGCATTGGTTTCCTTAGCTATAATTTGGGGATTGAACCAGAAAGATCCCAGACTCCATTTCCTTTTCCAGATTCTCTGATTCCATGATAAATAGGACCTAACTTGCCTTGCACAATTTTTTGCCATGTGTAAATATTAGCTTATGCAACTGGTATATCACTTAATGTCAGGAAAATGTGCGAAGAAAGGTGTTTAATATGTTTACAGTAGCTGTGCAAACCACTTTGTCATTAATTGTGTTTACTCAGCATCTGTGCATGAGTGTGTGGAGGCAAGGGAAGTTGATGTAGGTCCCTGTCCCCTGACTTTTCACTTAGATCAGAATTTGATTTATGCCAGGGGTTTTGTCTCACACATTATAGATCCCAAGTTCTTTAAAAAATGTGTATGCAAACAGTGAGAACAAGAGACACAGGAGGCCTTATCTCTGTCTCCAGAAAGGCTGAGTTTCTCATATGAGTACTTCATTTTTCATCCAGTCAGGGAAAAAGACTCAAATCACCACAAGCATACACCTTTTCCCCCTTCCTCTGTTTTGAGTTTCAGCACAGGAGGTCCAGAACAGTTTGAGGGCAGTTAGGGGAAATTTCTCAGGTGTGATAAAGATGCTATGAGTTTTTGTTCCATTGGTTTTATGGTACTATGGATGGCTATAAAATCTGACTGGGCACAGCGCAGCTGTCTGCCTGCTGCTGTGAACTGTGCAGGAATCCAGGAGGAACAGGTTCCAGAGCTTGGAGACCATGGTGAAAGCATGTGCTTTGATAACTGTGGCAGTCAGACTTTGAGCAGGAAGAGGAGTTGGGCTTTAACTGGAATCCCTGTGGGAGCTGAATGAAGAAGACTCTTAAGTGACAGGTGTGCAATCAACACAGCATGGTGAAGTGTTTAGGGACCAGCAGTTCTATGTGGAACCTGAGGCCAAGGGTAAAGATAGGAAAGCAAGTGGCTGAGTTTCTGGAGAGAGGTGGAATGGTGGGGAGGAAAGAGCTGGCAGCTGAAGGTACAGGGTTTGAAGACTTCTTAGGTTGTCATATTCTGGTGGTAAATGAAAATGCTGAGGCACTTCCCAAGGGATGTTATGTTGTTGTGTCTCTGTCCTCAACAAGTTAATAATCTAGTTAGAGAGATAAATAACCAGGAAACTTAGGAATTTTATTTGAAGTGAAGGAGTGAGAAAGGAAAAAAGCAGGAAAGATCATTGTTCTTTGCAACAAAGTAACCCCCTTTCCGCTGACTTTCTCTTCCTTCGTTTATGGAGGTATCTAGAGATTCGTCCCCTGTGATTTATGGAAGTTAAAGCTAAAGCCCCCAAAGAGGTTCTAAGATTTGTCCTGAAGTCAGTCAAAACATGTAGTCTGATCCTAATGGAAAGCAAACGTGCAGCTCGGGGGTGGCAGAAAGAACACAGAATGCAACAGGGAACTTGAGCGAAAGGTGCATCTGCTACTTTCCATGCATCTTGGTTGCCTGAGTGATGCTCCATATCTAGTTCCTCATCCGGGTGAGAGATGGCAATATGCAGCCTTCAGGATGATCCTATGAATAAATGTAAAAATGCTTTGTAAACTGTAACAGTCCAAGACTGTTACTTCCCTACCCCACATTTTGGAGAAAGCATTGATACCTTTCTTGTACTTGGCATTCCTCTGTCTTCTGTTTCCTCTAGAGGTGAATGATGCAATCTGAGTTCTACAATAACTCAGAGCCAAACAAGCTATTTGGGGAGAGAATTTTATTTCGACTAGGACTAGTTAAATTGGCACAGGACATCCCATCACACTTGGCCATTAACCAAAATCATGCAGTAGATGATCTACCCCTTAAAAGCTCAAAACATCAGGAGAATACAGCTTTAAGTTGCACTCTAGCTATTATGCGAGTTTCCACTGCATTGCCCCAGCTACTCTTGCATTCAGTAAACATGAGGAATTACACTGTAATAGCAACCAATGCACCCAGACACACACTTTAATTAAAGGAATACATCACACAATAAAGTGCATTTAAATGAAAAATCTTTCCAATGGAAGTAGAATTCCTCCTCCCCAGCCCTTTCTATGGTAGTTTTCTGATGTTTAAACACTTTTAAGAGAAAGGAAGGGCAGGCTAGGATCAGGGAAAGATTCTCCAGAGACATGGTCAGGGTTATAGCTGCCTTGACCCAGATGAAATGTTAGCTGAATCTTGCATCATAATCAGAGATGCACACAGCTTCCAGTGTGACCATACAGTGAGGCTGATGCATGGAGCTGGTAGATGCAGAAGCTGTTGGAAGATTTGTTGGTCTCAGGAGGAGAGGTAAAGCCTGAGAAACTCAGCTTGCTCTCGGATTGGTGTTACACTTTATGCCTATCCAGCTTGATGACTTGGTGCAGAGGACGTGACTGTGGCTGATCACAGGGAAGGAAACCAAGCTGAGAGCATGTATTTCCCTCCCTATGCCTATTAGGATATTCTCCCCCTTTGTCTGTTGAAAAATAATTTATGTACAGCAAATTACATTCAGTTAAAGTCAGCAGTTCAATATGTTTTGGCAGTTGTAACTACCATCACAATATACAACCTTAGCATCATTTTGATCAAACATTTCTCATGCCGCTTTGCAGTCCATCTCTTCATTCACCAGTACACCTTTTGTCATTATACATCCATTTGCATTTGATACAAACAGAATCATAGCATATGCACTTATTTTGTGCATGTAGACTTTCACGAGGTGCAGTGATTCTCAGATTTTCCCATATTGTACATGATGGCAGCTCATTATTTTTATTGTTGAGTAGGCCATGGTGTTTAGGGTGAACATAATTCTTATCCTGATGACATCACTCCTACGTGTGGTTCCGGGACCTGAGGAACTTTAGTGGTAAAGGGGCTCTTGTAACCCACGGTGATGCTCAGCATTGTCCAGGTTAGGCTGAACACTGGCAGGTTGAATCTGGCCTCCATGTTTTCCATCTATATCTTCCAATTTCTATTGTTCTTTCCATTCATGTTTATTGAATGCTGTGTTCCAAGCACTTCTCTGGGCATTTGGGTACATCTAGTAAAACAAATAAAAACAAAGAACAAAGCTGGTTGTGTGTTAAATAACCATACATGTTATGACATGTGTTGTTGTTTACAGTTGGTTGGTCTAATGCTAACGTTGTTAGCTTGTCATAAGTGCTATAAGGAAAATAAAGCAAGAAAAGGGAATTGTAGAAAGCAGGATAAACTAACTGCACCTTTTATGACCTTGAGGTAAGAACTCATCAAAACAGTGAATTTGAAAGAACTCAGTTTCTAGAGCATTCTTTTTAAAAAATTATTTAATACCTTTTTGTTGTTTGTTGGCATTTTTGTGAACTTTTCTTACAAAGTAAAAATTTTCCACTTGAGTAGATGTGAAGCAACCTAAAAACGCTTAAAAACATATTGAGAAAAACCAGGCTTTCTTAAAAAACACATTTATCATTAACCAAAATAATTCATCTTCAGGTAAAAATAATGAAAACTCCAAATTGCACAGAGATTGCAGATTCTTCTTTAACCTGGTCAGCGGGGAAGAGGCAAGCACTCGAGGTGTTCCAGTCCAGGCCTGTTCATTTCTTGCTGCTGGATGATCCAACCAAATAATGGTGGAGATGCTGACCAGGTGTTCACAGCCGGGTCTGCACAGTCCCTGCAGCTGGTGGATTCCCCCTGCTGGACCCACTTTGCAATCATGGGGTTAAAGATTCTCTGGGTGTCTCAGTTGATAACTAAAATCTAAGTGGTTTCAACACTGAGGTGGTTACCTACTTTTGATCTTGTCTCCTTCATTTTCCTTATGTGGCTATCCCTGCCAGGCCATCTTTGTCGGTCTTGCTAGTCTACTCTGCTCTCCTATATCCTGCTTGTTGGCACCTTCCAACCCCCCGCCACACACCACTCCTGTTCCTCTACATAACCATACTTTACCTGCACACAGAGTGGGAAGTGTGTCCACACCCTTAGAGTCTGTGCGTGAAACCAGGTGGGAGCCTTTACCTTCATTATGGCCCATGGGCATGGATGGGGATGGCCTTTGGGAGCTCACTGGGATCCCAGCTTCTTGCAGGACCCTTATGGCATGCAGAGGGCATCTGTAATGGATGAGGTCTATAGCGATGGGTCTGTGGCATTGGCCATCTGGGCACCTTTCTCCATGGACAGCTTCCCTCTGCAATGTTGCCGTCTCCTGCAGTATGAAGGAACTTCCTCAGGTTGTTCTGGCAGTCTGGTGGACGAATGCATCCTCCTTGCTGTCCTTCCTGTTGATAGCTTCATATTCACCATGGCCACCTCTCCCTATGCAGCTGCTTGTGGTGCTGGGCTTGATTTCTGGGTCTGGGAGGGTGGGATAGCTGCAGGGGCACACCCTTGCTCCTCCTGATTGCCATGGCTATTTCTGGGGTTGTGGCTCTTGGCTGAGAAAACTGGTTGAGAAACACTGGTTGAGAAAACTTGTTTGTATGTGTTCAGAGGGAAGGAGAGCCCTTCTGAGGGGGAAATATGCATGGACATTGTTCTTTCACCCTAAAGTTCAACCTTGAATGATTGACAGTAGTGAGGGTTTTGACAAGTATTTATGAAGTTATATAGAGGGGGGCTGTGCAGACAGATCAGACAGCAAATGGCTGTAAATCTAATGGAAGCATTGTAAGGAGGCCTCTTCCCAATAAGAGAATAAACCGATTGCTTTTCTGAGCAACTCCCCAGCAAGCCTAAAGGACCTTTCTAACTTCACTTGCACCTCTCTGTCATCTTCAACTATTTTGATAGCAGCAGCAGCTGAATCCCGCAGTCCCCTCACCACCTTCGGAACACATACATAGGGTTGACTTCCAAGACCCTCCAGCCTTGGTGTCCTTAAACTGAACCTTATTGTTCCAAAGGCAAAGAATTGGACTAGTTGCTTTGTGAACACAATGAATATGTTACATGTTGAAAACATTCTACTGAGTTGTTAACTTCAAAATAAAACATTCTGTGATGTTGGAAATTGTGTAAAACCTTGGGTTGTAGAGACAGTCAGGCTGGAGATCAAGGTTTTATTTTTTCTATGCTGTTCCCCTACTAAAGGACAACCTATAAACAGATTTGTAAAGCAACTGCTTCTAATATGAATATTGAAGGAGATCAGGGCTAGTGCTGTGGCATATTGGGTTAAATTGCCCTCTGCAGTGCCAGCAAGTCCTGGCTGTTCCACACCTGATCCAGCTCCCTCTTAATGTGCTTGGCAGTGCAGCAGAGGATAGCCCAAGTGTTTGGTACCCTGCATCCGACTGGAAGACCAGGAAGAAGCTTCTAGCTTCAACCTTGCCTAGCCTCAACTATTATGGCCGTTTGAGGGAATGAACCAGCAACCATTATTATTAATAGTAAAACATTTAAGAATATTTATTGTAAAATAAGTAAGATAAAGATATAACTGTTGCTTTTCAAGTCAACATTGTATGGGGTGAGAGTCTTATTAAAATATGAATAAGGAAACATTTTCTTCAGGTAACATTCTTTACATGTAAGACTCAAAAAACTACAGAAAAATCATTAAGCTTAATAATTTTTAAGTTATTTCAAGGAAAGCCAAGAGGATGTTTATTCCTTGGCAATAATGAGTCAGAAAACACAATTAAAGTGTAATTTACACAGTATATCATGTTCCAGTACCCAACAAGAATAGGTAAAAGAGAAGTTGCACAGGAACTTCTTGGAGGAAATTTGTGAAATTGAATACAAAAGTAGACCATACATACTAGAATTCATAGTATAAAATATCATGTCTAAGAAGGTTAGCAGTTTCAAATTAGCTTATAGAAATTTATCAAAATAATTTTTAATGCATGAGAGATCTTTTTTCAAGAAAGATTGATTTATTTTTTTCTGAAAGAGCTATGAAGGAAGAGAGGGAGGGAAAAGGGAAGGGGAATGGAGATTGTGTCTGTGTGTTTGAGAGAAAGAGAGAGACACAGAATCTTCCCTCTAAAAATTTATTCCCCAAATGACTGCAATAGCCAGACCTAGGGCAGACAAAAGCTAAGAGCCATGAACTCTATCTTGGTCACCACATGAGTGGTTTGTGCCCAAGTAGTTGAATCTTCTTCAGCTTTCTAGGCTCATTAGTAAGAAGCAGTTTCTGATGCACCATCATATGGGATGTTTGTGTTACAATTAGTAGATTAACCCTCTGCATCATAGCACCTTGGTATGAGGGTATTTTCACAATAGCTATACAAATTTAAGTGCATTAGGGGTAAATTTAACCAAGAATTTGAAAGGACTCTGTAATGAAAACCACAAAATACTAATGGGAGAAATGGAAGACACATGAAAATAAGAACAACCTTGCATGATCATGGGTTAGAAGAAATAATATGATCAAAATGCCTATACTACCAAGTGCAATTTACAGAATCATTACAATCCAATCAAAACACCAAAGACAATCTTCTCTTGACCCTAAAATTCATATGGGAGCATAAGAGATCCCAAAGAGCTAAAGCAGTCCTAAACAATAAAAATAAAGCTGGAGGTCCAGATTTCAAGACATATTAGAGGGCAGTTGCAGCCTGGCACTTGCACAAGAGTTGATATTTGGACCAGTGGAATGGGCCAGAAATTAATCCACACATCTACAACCAAGTAAACTTAGGCAAATGAGCTAAAGGTACCCCCTAGGGAAAAGACAGTCTGTTAACAAAATAGTGTTGGGAAAATTGCATCTTTGCATGCAAAATGTAAAACAGGACCCTTACACCCTACACAGAAATCAACTCACAGTGAATCAGGGATCTAAATCTGAGACCTGGAACTCTGGATCAGGGAAACACCGGAAGAACTGGTACAAAGACTTGCATAAGACAGCACAGGCAATAAGGCAAAAATGGGCAAATGGGATTATGTCAAAGTAAGAAGCTTCTGCACACTGAATGAAACACTCATCAAAGTAAATAGGTACCTGGCAGGATGGGAGAAAATAATTGCCAATTATGTATCTGATAAAGGATAAATATTCAGGCAATATAAGGAGCTCAAAACACAAGCAATACAACAGGCAATCCAACTGAGAAATAGGTAAGGTGTGGCCAGACATTTTTCAAAGATGAAACAAACACAATGGCCAACAGACATGAAAATATGTTCAGGATCAGTAGCCATATAAAAAGTGCTAATAAAAACACAATGAAGTTTTGTCTCACCACAATTGGAATGATTTTCATCAAAAATATTAAGTTAGCAGCTGGGACTATGACATAATAGGTAAAGCTGCAGGCTATGACGCCATGATCTTACATAGCCACTGGTTTGAATTCTGGCTACTCCAGCTCCCTGCAGGTGGCCTGGAAAATCAGTGGAGGTTGCTCTTAGTGCTTGGACCCCTGTGCTCATGTGAGAAGTCCATGAGAAGATCTGCCTGGCACACCTGCAGTCATTGAGGCCATTTGGGGAGTGAACCAGCAGATGGATTTCTCTCCCTCTCTTCCTCTTCTCTCTCTCTAGAACTCTTTCAAATAAATAAGTACATCTAAACAAATCTGAAAAGGACAAATGCTATCAAAGATATGGAAAAAGATACCCTAATACACTGTTTGTGGGAATATAAACTCAAACAACTTTTATGGGGGAGAGATGGGGACTCCTCAGAAACCTAAAACTAGATCTACCATGTGACCCAGGCATTCCACTCCTGGGGATGTACCCAAAAATGAAATCATCATTTAAAAGAGTTATCTGCACCTCCATGTTTATAGTAGCTTAACTTATAGTATCTGAGATATGGAACCAACCAAGCTGTCCATGTACTGATGACTCCTAAAAGAAATTGTTCTGTGTATATGCAATAGAATATTATTCACCTAGAAAATCATGAAAGATGATCTTTCACAGCACATGTATGCTATTAGAGAATAATTACGCTTAGTTAAGCCAGTTAATAAAAAGGCAAATGTTGTGTTTTCCCTGATTGTTACAATTTATTTATTTATTTATTTATTTGTTTATTTATTTATTGGAAAGACAGATATACAGAGAGGAAGATCACCCATTCGTTGATTCACTCCCCAAGAAGCTGAAATGACTGGAGCTGCACTGATCTGAAACCAGGAACCGAGAACTTTCTCTGGGTCTCCCATGCAGATGCAGGGTCCCAAGGCTTTGGGCTGCCCTCAGCTGCTTTCTCAGGCCACAAGCAGGGAGCTAGATGGGAAGCAGGGCCTCCAGGATTAGATGCAGGGTCCCAAGGCTTTGGGCTGCCCTCAGCTGCTTTCTCAGGCCACAAGCAGGGAGCTAGATGGGAAGCAGGGCCTCCAGGATTAGAACCGGTGCCCATGTGGGATCCTGGCCATGCAAAGTGGGGACTTTAACCACAAGGCAACCACACTGGGCCTTGTTGCAAATGGTTTACAGAAAATGGCAGGCATTTCAGTATAACATTGATAGAAGCGAAAGAAGAAAAAGAGTAAAAGTGAGGGAAAAGAATCATTTTTCCTTTAAGAGTAAATATGTGAAATACCTAAGATTTGTTTCCTTTATGTGAATGAAAAAATAAATAAAATTAAACCTTTGAAAAGACTTCATGGAAACGTGGAAACAAAAATTTAGTTTAAACAAAAGAGCTTTGAAGTATATTCTTATTCATAATTTACATTTTCCATGCACATTTAAAAGATCCCATGTATGCATAGATTTCAGAAAATTTGACCAAAATAAACTTATCTCCTGTTTTCCATGAACTTTTTGAAGTACCATTATAGGTAAAAGTCCCAAGATTAAACCAGACTCACCCAAAAGGGAATAACCATCTGCTGTTGGGATAGCAGATATTGAAACATATCATGTTCTGTTCTCCTATTCAATTTGTGCATACATGTGTATGCACACACACATGCACGTACACACACACAGGGATGTAGATAAAATGATAAGTGGTACTGATTCACACAGAAGATAATATGTCACCTTAATGTAACAAAGTTGGTTAGCAAAGCAATGAGTATATGATGACCTATTTAATGATTATGCTGGGACAAGTAGTTATGCATAGGGAAGAAATAAATTTGGTTGAACTTTTTAACAGCCACAAAGATAAAACCCAGGTGAGCTTGAGACTTAAAGTTATAATATAAATATTAACCTTTAAGGAGAAAGCTTTGGAATCTATTGTTCATAATTCATGGCAGGAAAGGGATTCTGAATAGAGACAAAAATGCTAAGCAGAAGATTAACAAATACAAATTATAGTAATTAAAGTTCATAATCATGACAAATAGCTGTTCATTAAAAGATATTATGAATGATACTCAAAGAATAAGCATAAACTTAGAGAAGATGCTGGCAAAACATTTCCCCTCAAAGGGTAAGTATCTACTCAACATAGATAAACATTATAGGTCCCCAAACAATGGCTCAGTTGGCTAATCCTTCCCCCTACCAGCACCAGGATCCCATATTGGTGCCAGTTTGTGTCCTGGCTGCTCCATTTTCCATCTAGCTTCCTGCTTGTGACCTGGGAAAACTTTGGGATCCTGCATCCATGAGGGAAACCCAGAAAAGGCTCCTGGTTCCTGGCTTCAGTTCAGTTCAGTTCTGGCCACTCTGGCCACTCTGGTCGTGTGGGGAGTAAGCCAGCAGATGGAAGCGCTCTGTCTCTTCTTCTCTTTGTGAATCTTCCTTTTTGATAATAATAATAATTTTTTTAAAAAAGAATAAGAAACATTTTAAGATTACAAGGAAAAGATAGGAAAATTAATAAAAAAAAATATATCATGTAACAGAAACCACTAGTGAAATACACTGTCATTGGAATGAATGTCACCCCAAAATTCATCTGAGACCTGTTCCTTAGTGTGATGTTCTTCAAGGTGGCGGGTCTTTAGAGGTGGTTAGGTCATGACAACGAGCATCACCAGTGGCATCAGTCCATGAAAGAGAACAGTTTTCTTCTTTGACCATGTGAGGCTGTAACTAGAAGGAGTCATCTATGAACCAGGTGGCAGAGCCCTAGCACATACCAAAAAGACCCTACCCAGCCTCCTGAATTATGAGGAATAAGTTTGTATTGTTTATCAGCTATGCAGCTGAGATTTTATGTTAGCAACCCATATGACTGAAATGAGCAAATATCAAACAATGTTCAACTTCATTAATAAGCAATACAATGTTAAGATACAGTGATAAGATACAATTGTAAGATACCAGTTAGTGCCCACCAGATGAACAAAGTTGTTAGTACTCTGCTTTCGGCAGGAGAGAGGTTCATGTTCAGTAGAGGCTTTAGTGTGATCTGAGAAGCAGTGTACATTGGAACAATCTCTTTTCAAATTGGAAGCATCCTTGATGTCACAGACATATCAATCTTACAATTAAGGAATTTATTCCTGGATTCTAATCCTATCAGTAAGTTCTCCAGAATGTTTACACCCCACTAGTTGTGACAGCAGAAATGCACAGAAGTCACTCAAATGTCTTCTGAGACTGGATAAATTAAATTGATGCAATGAAATACTACTCAGCTGTGGAAATTAACTAATTAAAACGTCTTTGGATGGCCTCCATGATGGTCTAGTGAGCAAAGCTCACAAGGAGACATCGGCACCCTACACTGGCACTGAACTGAGCCCTGGCTGCTCCACTGCAGCTCCAGCTCCCTGGTGTGGCCTTGGAAACCAGCAGAAATGACCTGTCCTTCATGTGGGGCTCCCGGTGAAGCTCTGGCACCTGGTTTTGGCCTTGCCTGGCCCCAGCCCTGTGTCCATCTGAAGCATGAGTCAGTGGATGGAAGACCAATCTCTCTCTTCCTTACTCTCTACCTGCGCATGTGTGTGTGTTTGCTTCCATAACTTTGACTCTCAAGTGAATAAATAAATCTTTAAAAGGACAACTTGGGAAGTAACTCTAGAAGGAAACCAAAAAACCAAATCATAGTATGCTTTGCTCAAGCTGATGAAATTTTGTAAATTTCAGAAACAAATGGATACATTCTGTTAAGCCTACACAGTGGAATGTTATTTAGTGGCCCAAAATAAAAGTACATTGAAAAATATTGTTGAATCCTAGAAAAATAATCCTGTATGCAAATGAGTCAAATTGACATAGAGTATGTACACTATGATGCCATTTTTATGAATCCCAGAAGCAAGCAGGGCCTGACAATATTGTGTTTAGATATACCTATCTATATGCTAGAAGTATTTTTAAGAGCAAGGCAGCAACGGGACTCAAATTAAGAATAATTACTTAAAAACTTAAAGGGAATTACACAGATACCTTCAATAGACATGATGAGGTTGCATTTCTCACCTGATGGTGGCAGAGTGATAGCTGTCTGTTTTGTGTGGTATAACCTACTTTTTTGTATCACTTCATATTATAATCATTGTACAGTTGATGTTTTATAAGCATGAATACTATGGATATTTAAAGCCTGAATCATATTACTGAAGAAATTGTGGAGCTAAAAGAGCTCAGCGTTTTGCCTATAGTCCAGTGTCTGAACCCTAACACATCATGTCACTGTAACCATTGTTTTCAAGTAGTGATGGCTTTTTGTACCTCCTCCTGTGTAAATTACTGTTACAGAAGATGAAGGCTGCTAAGGGGCTGTCATGTTAGCATGGCTCTGACTGCAGCCTGTGCTGCTCCAGTCTGCCACCCCAATCTCTTGTTGTCCCTAGCGAAACTTGCTTTATGTCTCCACTCATTGTGTCTTTGGGGGAACGGATGGCTGACCTGCTCAAAACTCACAAAACAAATGTTATTCTAAGCTGCAGGAGGAAAGAAAACTTTCCCAAACCAACGCATGTGATATTATTAATCTTGAAAACTGCCTCAGGGGAAGAATGTATTTAAACTGGTTTGACTCTCGAAATCAGGAGGGTGGTGTTCTCATTTGGAGGACAATGTTTTTAACAATGACACTGTTGCAGTGCAAGGAACTCCATTAGGTATCATTTAAAGATTAGGTTTTGCTTGGTCTCTCATGCTAGTAATATTTTCTTCTGCTACTTTGGGTAATTATGACTGGTTTTTGTTATAATTAAGGGATTTTTTTTTATGGAGTCGTTTGCTTCTCCTTCCCTCTTATGAAATGATAGTACTGTTTGGGTGTGTATAGCTGGGCTGGGGTACAGTGGGGGCCTACTACACAGATAGTTGTATGGGGATGGAAGAAAGGCCCCATCTTGGAAGAACATTTCTGTTTAACTGATGGCATGGGTCACTAGTAGGCAACCAGAAAACTAGAAAGATGGTTTACTACTTCTAACTGGTGACAGGCAGAGTTTTCACTGATGGTTTGGAGTTGAGGAAGATGATGAGTCCATCCTGAAGTCTGGTGGATATGTTCATCTATGAGAGGTTATTAACACCATAGCCTGTGGTTAGAGACTGAGATTTTGGGTTGCATAGTCTACTGTGAAAAAGTAGGAAATGCTGTCATGAGCTCCATGGCTTTCCATTATCATTATTCTCATTATCATGAGATTACTTGGCAGGTGCTTCAGTGTGAAGTACCACGGTCCTCAAGTTTCATTTATTTCGCCTGAATGTGTCCTTCTGTGTTCGGGCCTACTCTTCACCTCCTTCAGCTTTATTCAATCTTTTGTTAGGCCTAAGCATGCATCCGTCTCCCACTTGAAATCATGAAGTGGTTAGCAAGAGTTACACTGGGATTGCCTTCCTTTTCTCTACAGTGCCCAAGAAAAACTTCAGCAGACAGAACCCGATGTACCAACTCAAGATAGCTTCTTTGGCAATGTGCTTACTGCTACTATAGCCACAGAATGCATTCCTCTCTCTGAAGTTAGTTTTTATGTGATTCAGTTTACACAACTAAGGGCAAGGAGTCATTTGGTTGACAGCAACAGAAAACCAACTCAAACTGGCGTAAGGTAGAGGTGACTTGGTAGGCTGTGACATTCAAGGAAAGAACTGGCTTCAGGTGTGATTGGTTTAAGAGCTCAAACCATATTGGTAGTGTTCTTGTGCATCTCTCATCACGTTGCTGCTTTGTTCTGGCATTCTTTGTGAACTTAGGTAACTCTCCGAGGGTGACATGATGGCTGCCACAGAACTGCAGTGACTGCCCTAGTTTCTAGCAGGAAGTCTTGGAGTTGGCTCTGATTGCCTCCTACTGTACCACGTGCTCACCCTAATCCAGGTTGGTTGACAGAAGCCTGGAACCCTTTTTGATTCAGGTCTTAATACAGAGATGAAGGAGACCTTCCATACAAAATTCCTGAGATAGAGAAGGAATGAGGAAATTGGGGGTGACTGGAATATGTAAAATTAGGCAGAACGCAGGAGAACAAGCATCAGAGATGTGTTGTGTTTCTCTATGTAGAATCTTGGATTAACATTTTTCTGACCTAAAATGTAAGGTCATTAGATGGGAGTGATGTTTTTCTTTTGATTTGTTTCCTGACTTTTGAAACAGAATATACAGTGATGATTCAATATAGACTCTACAAAGCTGTGTTGGACTGGTTCCCTCGGGAGAGTCAAGTAGGGACCATAGGTGCCTCTTTTAACTCCCCCTTGACGTATGAATTATAGTTACATACTTTGAAGTCAATCTCCTCTTCCTATCCATCTCCACTTTTCCCTGTCTTTTCCTTTTTCTCCCCTTTCCTCTTCTCCCTCTCCCTTTTTCAATCCTATGTATGCAGAGGAGTAATGTGGAAATACCTAAGGATATTTTCCACACCATCCGCCAAACTCTTACTTGCTCCTTTTTTTTAATCTTACATCAATGACTCACCTGTTCTTCCCATCACTCAAGCTTGAACTTTGTCCTCTTTGTTGTTCCCAAGTTGAAATCATTGTAGTTCTTCTCCTGTCATTCTCATCACCTCCTTTCTAGTCCCATTTTTATCCCTAAATAAATGAAGCATTTGTTCTTTATCTGTAACTACCGGTAGTAACTTTCTAGTTCTTAAAAATTCTTCCTTGCTTCTTTCTGTGTCCCAGGTATGGATACCAGAAAATTATATGAAACAACACATACCTTCCTGGCTCAGGCATATAATGTGTAGCTTTGTAGATTATTGAAAGTGGCACACTCCTCTGAGACAGCCTGGGCCACAATGTGTAGGACATATGGTTTGGACATCCAAATGCTCAAAGTACATTAACAAAATCATTCCTTGCAGATTCTCAGATAATATGCCTTGGTGGACCCTTGAGCCCTAAGCATGTCTGTATATTGTCTGAGTTGATTTGAGGTTGCCATGATAGAATATTCCAGTCTAAACTATTTATTTTACTACCAGAAATAATTTATTACCTCAAGGTTCTGGAGGATGGAAAGTCCAATGCTGAGGGTCCAGCATTTGTTTATATAATATTTGTTTAAATTTTGCAACAACATCATGTGGAGAAGGGACAAGGAGAGCGAAAGATTAAACCTGCAACCTTGAATTCTTTGCTATTTGTCATTAATGTGCTCATGAGAAAGCAGTCCTCATGAACCCATGGCTTCCCTTAGGCTTCTTGTTAGGTCCCACCTCCCAGCACCGTTGCTTTGAGGATTAAGTTTCTACCACATGTTTTGGAGGGGCACTTTTAAACCATAGAATGAAATTTAACCAGTCAATTGAATGCATATCTTTTCTGTGTGGTACAGTTCATGCATTTTCTATCCCCTGGACGAAACCTAACACACTCTTATTTTAACCATGAATCATTCTATTAACTAACAATTATGATAATGTTATCTGAGATGGAATAATTTTGGTTAGCTCACTTGACCTGTGTGTAAACACCCTGGAAGCCACAAGCATTTGTCTGATGTTTTTTCCCTAGTGTCCCTGTTCTGCTTTGGAGGCCGCAGTGTGAGGTGGGGGAAGTTTAGAGAGAGGTTTTACAGTTTCACCAGCTGCTACATCCAGCCCCATGTTTTATAGGCTTCTCTGCTAGCTTGGCAGGCAGGCAGGTAGGCAGGCAGATAAACAGAAAGAAGTTCTTCCACAGAAAGACCTGGAAGAAGTTTGAAATGTTTCTTGCTAAGTAAAAGAAGCCAATTTGAAAAGGAATATAGTATTTAATTGCATGGCAATTTAAAAAGACACAACTGTGGACAGAGTAACAAAATCAAGAAAAACTTACTCATTTTCTGTTCATTCTATGAATCTAAAGTGTCTTCAAAAATGGCATCTATTTTTTTTAAATCAGTAATTTTAATTAAAATAATTAAGATCCATCAGATCCTAGTCGTCAAGAGATGATTTCTTAGAGATTTTATCCAGGATGTCATGTGAGGGAATGCTAGGAGGCTATAGAAGACACTGTGGGTCTGACCTGGGTGAAGTTCATCGCTCACAGGTTGGATAAGCCCCAAATGACAGTTCTTATCATCTCAGCATGTCTTCCAAACATTAGAAGTTATAGCAATATTTTCTAAGGTGTCATGATGAGCCTTAACTGATTAAAAGGGCTGTAGAAGAAGCAGGACTCTGAAAACCAGATAGATGCAAAACTGGAATTCTTAACAAACTCAAATCAACAGGGTAAAAGTGAAACCAAAGCTGATGTATAAATGGGTATGTTTGTTTCCATTCTGGTTCTGCTTTTTTTTTTTTAATCACTGTGTGTAAACAGGGCCTGGAAATAGAAACACATATGCAGATTTATTTCTTTTTTATTCTTGTCTTCTAGCTGCTCTTCATGAATTGCTTGGCCTATAACAATGACTGCTTAAAGCTCCCAGCCAGAACAGGAGAGCGGAGAGTTCCCAGTGTCAATTGCTGGGAACTATGGAGAGAGCCTAACTTTCTGAGTTGAAAAAACAGCTCCTGGTCTTCCTTTTTTTTGGCACTGATGGATTGAGCCGTTGTTTTTGGCAGCACAACTCTTTATGTGCCCGGGGATATCGGCAGAAATCTGTTTGATTTGGAGGCTGTGTACCATGCCACGTTGGCAATTCTGTATTTTCAGAATTTTATTCAATGCAAAGAGTAAGAAGAATTGTAATTGAGGCTGCCTTTTTGTAAATCATGCCACAGAGAGTGAGCACATCTAAATGATGGATCCAGTAGCAACTTATGTTCCTTGCCTGGGGACAGAGGTGGAAGGTGTTGGGAAATCAGAAGGAAGCATCCTTGTGGTTGCTAAGTGATTCAGTAAGGGAGACGTGGAAAATAAATTCTAAGTTTCCTGGAAAAATTATGAACTCTGGACAGGAATGGGATGGAGGAGAAATATATAGCAATAAATTATCAAATTGTATAATCTAGTGGAAACTCTGAGGACAATCTTATTTGTAGGGTGTTCTGATTCCTTTATCCATGCAGGCAGGGAAGTGGGAAGGTGCTGGGTTAAAGAGAAGCCAGGGTCCCCTTCTCAGCCTAATTGTTTCTATCTTTGTAATTTGACTCTGTTATGGAACCAGGATTTACTGCTCTTTGTGAGGTAACGTTAAAGTCAAAAGAAATTAAAATGGAGAGAAGAAATGTTTCTATGGAATACACACTCCATTCTGACATGTAATACCCTCAAGTGATCACATGACCCTTCTGTGATTCCTCTGGTGTTCACCCAAAGGATTGAACACAGTTTTCTATTTTCATATCCATTAAAATAGATAACAACACATTTTTTTTGTCCTTTGTTGTCAGCACTGGAAGATTGTGGCACCCCTGTGTAGTCAGACATAGATGCCAATCATTGGATTTAAAGCAGACTCCAGGATTGATCTCATGGCACCCTCCTGGCCCTGACACACAAAGATCTCATGAAATAGGAACAGAAATGTAGATAAAGAGGTCAGGTCTGTGCCATGATCCATGTGTCTTTACTGTTTTGTGTTTGGAGGAATGCAAGTTTGGTGTTATTTGCCAAAGGAAGGGACAATCCCAATCCCCTCTGATTTTCCTCCACCACCAGCTGAACAGCCCATGGTTGATGTTACCACTGTGGCCATCATCTGTGTGGTAGGCAACAGTGCCATGTATAAAAATGTGTGTGCGTACACCCTGAGTGCCTGCTTACAAATTAAGCAGGTGTTTTCTGAACATGCACCTTGCAGGCAGAGTGCAAAAGGATACCAGGGCTGTGTGCCTGGTAAGGAACTCTTTTAGCTGCTGTAGGGTCAGAGGCCCTCTACTTTATGAGTGCCACTGATTTTGTCATTTTTCTATTTTCTTTGTTTATTTCCCTCTTGGAATTCTGTAGTGAGTTCTTTTTGAAAATGCTGAGCACTAACAGCTGTACTGAGGGGATTAAGGAAATGAATTGTGTCTTGTTTTTCAGCTTCATCACCATCAGTGCTAGAACTGGACAGAAAGGTAGAACAAACTGAGGAAAAACAACTGCCTTGCCTTCAAAAGAGAGATTTCACAAGAGAGCTGTTTTTTTTTCCCTGTTCAGATTTTGCAAGAATTTGTCTTTTGTTTGTGGAAGTGATTCCCTTGCATAAGGGTTTTTTAGGCATGCTAGCATCTCTCCCTAAGCCCTTGGTTATACTTTAAAAACCACAAACACATCTGGCAGTGAGATCTGCAGGTGAAATGGATGGATGTTGCAGGTGCCTGCCCTGATAGCTGTGGGCAGTGCTTTGAGCAAGGAGATATGTACATGGCAGCTACTGTCCTGGTGGCTGGTGGCTGAACTGGTTAACTTTTCATAAGCCTTTCCCCAAGGAGACCTGGGAGCTATTTAATCATCAGCTTCACTACCTGAGCTAAAGACATTTGTGTGTTTATAAGGCTTGCAAAAAATGTGCTTCTCAGATTCTGCTCTGGATAAACAGATTCTGTAGAGTAGAAGTTTTGGATTTTAATCCAGTGTTGCTTCTACACAGCCTCCAGGATTGCCTGGACATCTCTGGTTTTGTAACCCATACTGAGATTTGTTTTCTTTAATAGTCACCTGTTCGCTGTTCTGTATCCCTGAACAGACTGTGAGTGTCTCCAGGGTCGCTGTTTTGCTTCTACCTTGTTCCTAGCACTTAGCAAGCACATGCAATAGGTAACTTAGCAATTGTGGAGAACTACCTGATTCTTATTCATCATTTTCACTCATCTGAGTCACACATGTGACTCTCTCTCTCTCTCTCACACACACACACACACACACACACACTCTAAATAAGTTAGTACATTTGACTCTTTTATACAATAAATTAGAAAAAATGTACAGACATATAAAATTGTGTGCATTAATAGACTTATGTATGATAATTTGATACATGTGATTGTTCTATAATATCGAATAAGGGTGAATATATCCTCACACATTTAACATTTCCTTACGATGAAAACAACTAAGAAAATTTTATAGTTTTTTTCAGTTTCTAGAGAAATACCATAGCATATACCATAGCAGTATCTGTTGTCACCCCACCGTGCATCCAACTCTTGATTATGCTCGCAAATTCATTCCTTTCTCAGATTTAAATTGCAGTAACACCAATTTACCAGGCCTAGCCATCGTAGAGTCATCCTTGAGCTGTCTCATTCTCAATCCTAGCCTCAGCGTAGTAGCGGACTTGTCACTTCTGTCTTCAAAAATAATTCCTCTTGTCCTCCTCCGTTACTCAATTGATGGACCTGTAGTAGCACAGCTAACTGGAATTTCTGTTTTGCAGACATCCTACAGCTGTTCTGTTATTGACTCTAACTGACGTTACTTCCCCACACCCTCCCCTTACTCTGCAGCACCCAGGTCAGTGCTGCCTTCTCAAATGTTCAGAACATTTGCCTGATGTAGAGAAGGAAGTCGAAGATCCTGCCTAGGGCAGCCATGGCTTCCACATTCATTTGTCCCAATTTTCCCTCTAACCTCATCTCTGAATTTTCTCCCTCTTTCTCATTGCTGGAGACATGTGGTTTTCCTCATGCTCTTGGGGGCATACACACTCCCATACCTCCCGCTGCTGTTCTTCTTTCCCTAATGGCCCTTGCGGATGGTCACATCATGTATTCCTTCAATTTATTCAGATTTCTGCTCAAATGTGAGATCCTCAGAGTGATCTTCCCCGAGTATATTACAAAAAGAGTATCACTTAGGTTGTTTTCTTATTCTGTGCTTTCTATTAAAAAATATTTACTTATTTGAAAGACATAGTTAGAGACAGAATATTTTTCATCTAGTGCTTCACTCCGCAAATGATTGCAGGAGCTAAGCCAGGCAGGATCCAGGAATCTGGAACTCCATCTGGTTCTCCCATGTGGCTTTAAGAGGCCCAGGTACCTGGGTTATATTCTGCTGCTTTTCTAGACACATTAGCAGGGAAGTGGATCAGAAGTAGAGCAGCTAAAACTTGACCTGGCACTCATATGGGATGTTGGCATCCATAGGCATCCTCAATGCCAGCCCCTGCTTTAATTTTTTTTCTCAGCTATTTCTCTGTGTGGCATCATACAATTGATCCTCATTATTCTCTCAGTCTTCACTTGTGTTTGCCTACCAGTAATTATGTGTAACCCCAGATTACTAGTGTTTCTGTGGTCATTTATAGGTACAAGAAGAGTGGCCAAGACCTACATGCAATTCTCAGCTGTTCAGTCAGATCTCAGTGTCTGTACATCTAAACCCTGAAAAGTCATGGCTAGCACTGACTAATGAATATGGAGACACTCAGGGTTAGGTTTCTTTGAGTCTCTGGTTATAATATTTTCCTGAAGCGGACAAGAAAATCTTGTCTAGATGTGTTTCTATTTTTAAAAGCTTCAGTTAATATTTTGGTAATTCATTAACATTTATCTCTGAGTTCATGATCATGCTTCTAGGAAATTGATCTAGTATATGCCTTTCTTGCGTAACTCACATCGCAGCCTGCCTGAGAGCAGCAGTCTTTCAGCACTGTGCTAGAGGCAGAAGTGCCAGCAGAACTACAGCAATGTGAAAAATGTGGCACAAAATAGACCCTCAATATGATATCTGTTTCTAGCATAAAAGCTGAAGCAAAAGGGTGGCGTGTCACCTGTACATTTATAAACATGTCAATATGTTTTTCTTTTCCCATTTCCCCAATGCAGAGCATATTCCATGAAATCAGGGATTGCAGTATGTGTTTTCCATGATTCTTACTCTTTGCTGTATTCCCAGCCTGTCAGAGCATGTGTGGTTGGTTTAAGATACTCAGTAGGTTATCAAATGATTAAATGGATGAGCAAATAAATAAAACTGTAGTCAAGCATGACATGGTGAAGCATTTGACAAAGAATGGCATCGTAACACATTTGACAAAGCTATTTGATCTCTCAAAACTTTATACTTTTAAAAATCATCTTGTAATCCCTGCTGTTGCCATGGTCTGTTAAGTTCAGCTTATTAGCAAGGATTCCCTCCCCCATGGAAGTGCTCTGTTGAAGACCAGACTGGCTCAGAAGCTTCCTGTATCTGTGATGTGGCATTTCAACATTTATGCCATGAAATCAGAAAGCCCGGTTTGAATCCAACTACTATACCTACTCTCTGTATTCCAAATTTTATTTCTTTGTTCTATAAGCAGAAAATAACTAGAGGTCATCTACAGGGTGATTGTAGGGATTAAATGGAATGATACAAACCACTTAACCTAATGCCTGGCAATAGTAAGTACTTCTTTAATGTTCATTGTATTTTATTACATGCATTGGGCTCTTAATGTTGGAGAAATGCATCGAACGGGTGAAAATCAATCCAGGAGGCACTCAAAGACAGCATTCTTCTGTGTGGAACTCTTAGTTACTACTTAGGGTCAGAATCTGAGAACAGGGGTTTGCAAACATATTTTGTAAAGGACAGGATGGTCACCATTTTAGGCTTTACAGACCATAAGATCTCTGCTGCAAGAACTCAATCTAAATGAACAAGTGTGGTTATGTTCCGAAATATCTTTACAAGCATAGGTGGGTTGTGATTTACTAACATCTGCTTTAGGCCAGTGGTACTCAGCCTATGTCCCTATGTTAGAATCGTCTCATTGAAAACGTTCAAAGCCATGGGCCCAGCACTGTGGCCTAGCAGCTAAAGTCCTCGCCTTGAATGTGAATCCCATATGGGCGCCGGTTCTAATACCAGCTGCCCCGCTTCCCATCCAGCTCCCTGCTTGTGGCCTGGGAAAGCAGTCGAGGATGGCCCAAAGCCTTGGGACCCTGCACCCGTGTGGGAGACCTGGAAAAGGATCTGGGCTCCTGGCCTCGGATCGGTGCAGCACCAGCCGTTGCGGTCACTTGGGGAGTGAATTATTGGATGGAAGATCTTCCTCTCTGTCTCTCCTCCTCTCTGTATATATATTTGATTCTGCAATAAAAATAAATAAATCTTTAAATAAATGTTCAGACCCAACTCAAAGAAACCGAATTCTCTATTCCTTTGTAGCAATGAACTTCACTGACTCAGTGTTGGTGTTGACTTTGTAGCATATATATATATATATATATATATATATATATATATATATATAAAACTATTGCAAATAATGAGAACCAATTACACACGAATAGGTATTTGTTTTCTTTGTGTGTTTATAAAAAGTACACGTTTTACAGTGTGTATTTATTTATTTATATTTGCGTAAATATGTGTTAGCTTATTGTCCATTTGCTCCGCTACCATGTCAACCCCATTAAGCCAGTAATCAGCAAGCCGTGTTTTCCCAGAATCTATTCTCTGCCATATTTCCAGTGCCTAAAGCTGCAGATCCTCTGGGGAACTTTAAAAATGTGTTCAGGTGATATATCCTTAGTGATTCTGATTTAGGTTTTCTGGGATGGGGCCCAGGCAGCAATATCATTTAAAACTCTCAGGCATCTCAGAGATGAGAACCAAGGATTTGGATCATTAAGCCATGAACAGAAGAGCCTCAAAGCAGATGCTCCCATAGCAGCCGCTTCCTCACCTCTTTAGAAAATCCTTGGATCAGCACCATTTGAGAGCTTCAGGCAGGGATTGACCAGGCTGTGGCAAGTGCCCCTTGCTTAATGCACAACCCATGTCACTTTTGTATCTAGAGAGAAGCCTAATTATCTGTGTAATAAATGAATCGTACTTTCAGGGAAAGCAGTCCAGCTGTTACTTTGCATTTTAGCTGAGGCTGTGCTTTCTGCTGTCTAATTGTGTTCTGAAATTGGCAGTTGGACAGAATGATTTTGAGTGGAAATAGTCTCTGCATTCCTTTGGTCAGTTGCTCCAGCTTTGCTGGTAGAATCAAAGGCCTCTGCTTAAGGTCAAGTTATTGGTCTTCTTCAGTGGGTCTTAAAAGAAGCTAGTGACATTCTCATATTGGAAACTCCAAAATATTCAGTTGGACATCATGCATCTCTGATGGAAGTAGAAGTTGACTGAAGGCAGGGGAAGAGTATAGCCATGGGAGTCTGAACTGACGGAGAACAGAGTATGGGGATCCTCTGGAATCAGCTAAGAGCTTGTTAAGATAAGGACACCTGGGCCCGGCAGCGTGGCCTAGCAGCTAAAGTCCTCGCCCTGAATGCTCCGGGATCCCATATGGGCGCCGGTTCTAATCACGGCAGCTCCGCTTCCCATACAACTCCCTGCTTGTGGCCTGGGAAAGCAGTTGAGGACGGCCCAAAGCCTTGGGTTCCTGCACCCGTGTGGGAGACCTGGAGGAGGTTCCAGGTTCCTGGCTTCGGATCGGCACAGCACCGGCTGTTGTGCTCACTTGGGGAGTGAATCATCGGAAGGAAGATCTTCCTCTCTGTGTCTCCTCCTCTATGTATATCCGCCTTTCCCATAAAAATAAATAAATCTTAAAAAAAAAAAAGACACAGACACCTGGCTTTCTGTCCTGAGCAGCTGGGTAGTTTCTAAAGGAAACTGGAATGTGAGTTTTGTGTTTGTGACCTGTGTTACTCTATCTGTCCATCTGTCTATTTGAAAGGCCAAGTGGCAAGGAGAGAGAGGAGACAGAAAAGCAAGCACAAGCTTCCATCTTCTATCCATTGGCATTTTTTTTTTTTAGATTGGAAAATCAGATATACAGAGAGGAGGTGATACAGAGAGGAAGATCTTCCAACCATTAAATCACTCCTCAAGTGGCCACTACTGATGCAGCTGCACTGATCCGAAGCCAGGAGCCCAGAGCCTCTTCTGGTCTCCCATGCAGGCACATGGTCCTAAGGCGTTGGGCCATCCTCGACTGCTTTCCCAGGCCACAAGCAGGGAGCTGAATGGGAAATGGGGCTGCCAGGATTAGAACAAGTGCCCATATGAGATCCTAGAGCATGCAAGGTGAGGACTTTAGCTGCTAGGGTACCATGCTGGGCCTCCAAATGATACTTTAATTTCCTTATAGTATCACCTTAATCAAAGTGTTCACCCATTTTCTGCTGTGTGAAGTAGCCTTGACAGCCTCAGAGAATTCTTATCATGAGAATATGATTTCTTGCATGCAGCCAACAGTTGCTTCTGCCTGCATTTTACCTTCTGTGCCTGCTTCTGCCCTGTGACACAGGCCACAGGAAGTCTCAGAGCAGTGCCTCCAGAAGCCCCTGCCCAGTGTTTGAATCAGTGAGAAACCTCTTCACTACTTGGTCAGTCTTTCTTCCAGGGCAGAATTTTGAGGTCTGTGACAATTGAGGCAATGTCCCTGAAGGGTTTATTTCTTTGTGGCGTCATTGTGTTTTTCGAATGGACTGTGCTTGGGGAATCAGCTTTTGGGTCTTGAATGAGTTCATAAGACCCCTGGAGCCTCGAAGTCCAACTTCAGGAAGTGTGGACAGAAGTCACCATCAAAGAGTGTTTATTTTTGTGTTAGTGGATCTAGGTAGCATATACAGAAATGCCTGCCAAGGGCAAATTTTCTGTGCATGTAAGCTCCGTTCCTTTCTCACTCTGTAGGGTTAGTCTTTGAAGTATTCCCTGTTTTTCCTTTAAAATCTTGTATTGAGTGAACTAAGACTTTCTGACCTATTATTAATGCTAAAAACATGAACATCTTTAATTGCCTGCCTGGAAATGTATTTCAAATGGCATTTTGTATGATAGGCATAGTAAAGTGTTCATTTCTTCCAAATTGAAGGTGCTTCTTAATATTTTATCTAGAGATGGTAATTTAAATTAAAGAAATGACCTAAAACTAAGAGATCTAAGTTCTCCTCACACATTTTTACATTCAGGCCAAGGAGAAGGAGACACAAGTTTGATCTTGGAGAAGGATTAAGGACAAATGGGACACAGTGAAAAAACCAGGAGAGTAGACAGTAAAGAGGATGTTAATAATACTCTGTGACAGGGAACCCAAGCACTAAGGGAAAAAGAGGAAACACAGGTAAGATTGGGAGGGGGAGGTGGATCAGAACAAATAAAGTCATTTCATGGAGGAATAGCAGGTTTTTATTCAAAGGGTAAGTAAGGCTTAAGAGTAAGTAAGGCTGAAGAGACATTTCTGAATTGTAATGTATAAAAGTGAATAGAGTGTGATTGCAAAGGAAGCAGTCAAAGGAATAGGACTGCAGAGACAAAAGAATGGCTTTTAGTAAATACTATGTAAATTGTTCATAAGATTCTCTTACATGATGATTATCTCAGCAAATACTCTTGAGAATAAAAGAAGATAAAAATCATGAAAAATGATTGAAAAATGATTTGTAAATAAAGGTGCTAGGCAAATTCAAGATATAGTTCCCAGTATTCAAGATTCATACGTGACATACCCAAATGAGCCATTACAGCTGTGAGGTTATATTAAATTGTTTTTCTTTTAAAACCAAGCTGTTACCAACAACAACAACAAAAAGATGACACTATATTTAAAAAACTTGAGTGGGCATTGTGGCACCTGCATTTGAATTCTAGTGCTGCAACAACTTGCTGTGTGACACCTGTCAAGCCACTTAGCTTCTCTGAGCCTCATATACCCTAGATGCGTTAAGAACTGTCTAGCTCATTTCTAAATCCACTTATTTGCTATGGAAATCTGTGGTTATGTGATCATATATTGTGTAGCCTTGTGGCAGTTTCTCTAGGGAGATGCTTAAGATTTGAGCCAGATTCCTGCCATCTGGGTCCTTGCATCTATATATTTAAGAGATAATCTGAAACTCTGATACATGTATGAATGCATGAATTAGTGAGCTATAAGAGGACCTTATTGCTAGAAGCTACTCGGACACTGGATGGGAAAATAGATAATTGTTTATAGGATACTTTCTCACTGCTTTCTTATAATAGCATTTTTTTGAAGATTTAAATATTTTTATTGGATAGGTATATCTACATAGAGGAGAGACTGAAAGAAAGATCTTCATCTCCAGTTTACTTCCCATGTGGGTGCGACGACCAGGGCTCAGCCAATGATTAACTTGGAGCCAGAAGCTTCTTCTAGGTCTCTTGTGTGGATGCAGGGTCCCGAGGCTTTGGGCTGTGCTCTGCTTTTACAGGCCACCAGCTGGAAGCTGGATGAGAAGTAGAACAACCAGGACATGAACCAGCATTTGAAGGTGGAGGATTAGCCAATTGAGTCATTGCACTGAGCCATTTTATGACTTTCCTTTGGAAGGTAGTTCTTAATCTCTAGTGTTGAGATCTTGCTTCTTTAGGTCCAGTGTAGACATGACTGACTTTACAAATGGGACAGAATAGAACTAATACTGAAAGCAGGGTAGAATGTAAAAAATTTGGGGAAAGTTTGGGGAGACATTTAGGTAAAAAGAGAGTTTCTTTAAGAAAGGTATAAAAAGGGATATTCCTATGTTTATTTGGCAAATATTCAACTGACATCTACCCCATGGGATAGTTCTGTACAAAGCACTGGAGACTGTTAACTACAAAATTGCCACCATCTGTAAAGGAAGCTGGACACTGATCATATATTATAAAAATAAGTAATTTTTTAAAGATTTATTTAGTATTATTGGAAAGCCGGATATACATAGAGGAGGAGAGACAGAGAGGAAGATCTTCCATCCGATGATTCACTCCCCAAGTGAGCTGCAATGGCTGGTGCTGTGCCAATCCGAAGCTGGGAACCAGGAACCTCTTCCAGGTCTCTTACATGGGTGCAGGGTCCCAAAGCTTTGGGCCGTCCTCAACTGCTTTCCCAGGCCACAAGCAGGGAGCTGGATGGGAAGTGGAGCTGCTGGGATTAGAACCGGCGCCCATATGGGATCCCGGAGTGTTCAGGGCGAGGACTTAAGCCGCTAGGCCACGCTGCCGGGCCCATAAAATAAGTACTTTTTTTAATCTTAATACATGTTATGAAGTAAAATAGCAGAGAACCATGGGAGTTGATGGTTGTGGCCTTGGTACTATCTGGGGCAGAGAGTGACCCTAGAGGGCTCATATTTTTAGGAATTGTATTTCTGTTGATTCTTGACGTATGAGTAGAAGTTTAGGTTCCTGGATAGGAAGATAGAGACATATGGAGTGGAAGCATGTGTTCTTAGGGACAACATGCAGAAAGATCCTGAGACTTAATAGTCCATGGTATGTTGAAGAAGCCAGAAGGGAACCCGTGTGGTCTGGAATAGAAACATAAGGAGGAAGGGGTGATTCCTGGAAGCAAAAGGCAGGAGTGGAATGAACATGGTGTCACCCATTGGACAAAGTGTAGACATAAGTTTCACACTAACAAATGCAAGCGTCCTCAACTACAGGTCAGCACTCTGCTGTCAAGTGGGCATTGGGATGGTGCTGTGTGTTCTCAAATGGACCTTTGGGACATAAGCTCTTCCACTAGGATGCAGGACTGTCTTGGCAAGTAATAGGCTCCAATCATCCAAAGATACATTGTCTGAAACTGGAGGTATACTCAGAAGAATCGGCCCAAGGACATTGAAAGTCATGGCCACAGGAAGGTTTGCTTGGTTAACCAGCAGGCTCTGGTGAAATGGCAAGTGTAGCATCACTCAACAGGACATGTGCCCTTCCCTCTTGGTCATTATAATGAAGGAATTGTACATGAAAACCCTGCTCATACAGTACCTTCCCTTTCAAGTCCAGAATTCTAATTGTGTAAGTCTCAGCAAGTGACCATAGCATGCCACCCACCCCATCCCATTGAACACACTGGAGTTGGAGGAATCCCTGCCAACATTAGAACTCGTTCTTTTATTGGATATCAGCCATTCTTGGTATTGTTCTTCCGCTTCTTCCTCAACCTGGGACTCAAAACATTACCTCTAGGTGGCAATGATGAAAAGGGGTATGACAGATGTGGATTAGGTAGTAAGATGTAGGATGATCATTGTGTAGCATGTGTTTCATTTGCAGATTTGTGAAGAAATTATCATTTATTCTAAGCACAGATAGGTTATAGAGAGAAGGCTATGAAAATATTCATGAGGCTTTAAGGTAAGAGAGATTTGAAAATATTTTCCCTTGTTTCAAACAGCTTAAGATCAAATCCCCAGGTACCTGTTGGAATGCTATGTTCCCTTCATCCATTGGCAGTGCAGTGAATCTTAATCTGTTTTTATATTTTGAGATACTGTTTTATAGAATATCACAATCTTCTAACCAGTATCTTATTGTACTGAATTTTATGAATCTACTTTAAAAAGCAAGTCTCTCTTTCTGATTTTTGGTGTTGTAATTTTTCCTCTTTAAGTTTTAAGAGGGGAATGCTTAGAAATTTGGTAAACAGGTGTATACTTTTACCTGTGTTTCTGTTTTTAAGAGTCTCTCTCCCCAAACAGTTTTTCAGGCATTGTTTTTTTCCCACCCCACATTCCTGTGCGGTTGTTGGCTTCCCTTTCTCCTGAATCCTTCACATGGCCTTGTTTGGGTCCTGTACCTTCCCTGCTCTTCTTTCTTCTTTTGGCTGTGGCAGACCATTGTATACTGATCTTGGGCCAAATGGATTGAATTTTGTAGGAGGATGAGATAATGTTTCTGTTTTATTTCCAGCATTTTTCCTCATGATCAGAATTTTTCACCTTCGTTAGCCACAGTTCTGGGGTGGAACTTACCCTTCAGGCCATCCCCTGCACATCCGTTATGATTCAGCTCATGGACTTGTGCCCAGCTGGCATAAATGACCACTCCCTTCCCTGAATCCTCAGTATCGCTTCTCTACCTTCACTAATATGCTCCTTCTTGTAGTGACAGCAATAATGTTTCCCACCTAATAGTTTATATCGACCATTCTTTTAAAAAATTTGTTTGTTTATTTCATTATTCCATGTTACAGTTCCCTAAGCTTTGGAATTTCTCTTCCTTCCTCTGCAAATCCCTGCTGCCTACCCCCTTTATTTCCCCCGTGTCATTACAATAATATAGTCCTAGACAATCAGTCATAAGTCCAACATTCTGCTATTTAACTGTATCCTGACAATGTAGGCATGGACAATTGCAGAGAGTCCAGCATCCTATTGTGAAGATACATCCAATAGTTTTATCGGGAGTCCAACTTTCATTTGGAGAGATGCACACTGCATTGTATCTTCACATCTGTATGTGATAGTCTCTGCTACAAGTTATTATACATTTCTTAAATGAAGAGCCATAAAACAAAATCAACAACAGAGATAAAACTGGAGAATTTACCAAAGTTAAATAACATGCTACTGACTAACCAATGTGTTGCTGAAGAAATAAAGAAGAAATTTTAAAAAACCTTCCTGAAGCAAATGGTGCTATTGTGTGACCTATCAGTCAGTGAGGAAACTAATAAGGAAAACCAAAACCATTTTTTGAACAAGTGCAAATAGAAATAAAAATATCAAACCCCCTGAGAGGTAGCAAAAACAGTATTGAAAGGGCTATTACTCTTGTATTTTGCATGAAGGTTGCCAGATATCAGAGAGAACATATGATATTTGTCCTTTTAGGATTGACTTGTTTCACTGATCGTAATAGTCTCCAGGTGGGACTATTTGGTTGCACATGGTAGACATTCATTGTTTTTAATGGAATTGATGCTGTATAGTTTCTTTATCCACTCCAATTTGAACTGGCATGTGGGTTGTTTCCATGTCTTTGCTGGTGTAGATTGTGTTGTTGACAATGTAGGATTACAGATCCCTTTCTCACATGCAGATTTCATTTCCTTTGGCTATATACCTGGAGTTGATCATATGACAGGTTAATTTTCAGTTCTCTTAGCATTCTCCATACTTACTTCATAGTGGTGGTACTAACTTACCTTCCCACCAATAATGAAGGATGGCACCTTTGTCCCCACTTTCATGCCAGCAGATATTGTTAGTAGATTTCTGAATGTAGGCCAGTCTCACTAGATTTAGGTGGAACCTCAGTGTGGTTTTCATTTGTATTTCCCTGACGGCTAGGGAGCCTGAGCATTTTTTTCATGTATCTATTAGCACTTTGAATTTGTTCTTTTTGAAAAAGTTTGTTCATTTCCTTCACCGATGTCTTCACAGGGTTGTTTGTTTTGCTCTCATTGAGTTTCTGAAGGTCTTTGTAAATGCTGGATATTAGTCTCCTGTCAGTTGTGTAGTGTGCCAAGGTTTTCTCCCAATCTGTTGGTTCCTTCTTCACTTTGTGAATAGTTTCTTTTGCTGTACAGAAGCTTTTTAGTTTGATGTAGTCTCATTTGTTTATTTTGGCTTTGCCTGTCTGTGCGTTTGGTGACTTTTCTAAGACGTCTTTCCAGTTTCTATGCCTTGGAGAGTGCTTCCTCTGTTTTCCTCTAGTAGTTTGATGGTTTCTGGGTGAAGATTTAGCTCCTTGATCCATTTAGAGCTGATTTTTTTGTAAGGTGACAGGTAAGGGTCTTGCTTCTCATCTCTGCAGCCTGCTATCCAATTGGGCAACAGCATTTGTTAAAGAGACCTGGCTTTTCCACTGAATTGTTTTCAGTTTTATTGTTGAAGATTAATTGGCTGTACATGTGTAAGCTCTATTCTGTTCCATTGATCTTCTTTTCTGTTTCTGCATCAGCACCTGACTGTTTCAATGACCACTTGTCTGTATAATGTCTTGAGGTCTGGAATTGTGATTCATCCAGCTTGATGATGATGATGATGATGATGATGATGATGGTTATTATTATTAATTACTTTGCATTATGTGACACAGCTTTATAGGTACTGGGATTCCCCCACCCAGCTTGATTTGTATTCTTCAGGATAGCTTTGGCTATTCATGGTCTCTTATGTTTCTATTTCTAAGAAGAATGTTGTTGGGATTTTGATTGGGATGCCCATCCACTGGTTCATTTTGTAGATGCTTGCAATGGCAGAGGCCTGGTCCCTGACATGGGTGGCAGAGAACCTGCCATCTCCAAGGGTACAGATTGACAGGAGACCTGAATCAGATGTGAAGCCGTGGTTTGAATTCAGGCACTCTGATATAACATGTGGGCATCCCAAGAGGTGTCTTCATCATGGCACCAAATGCCCACCCAGCTGAACTCAATTGTCGATAGACCACAAACTCCCTGGAGTCTTAGGTTTCCCCTATCATTGTGATGAAATGTCATTTGCCAAGCATTGTTATGCTTGAATCTTGCTTTCTTTAGTGTTGGGAGGAAAGCAAAAGATTAAACTTGTGTCTCCATCAGAAGCAGAAAAAAAAGCTAGCCTTAAAGGGACAGAATTTCAACATAAAGTAGGAAAGTTTTCTTAGTGTGGGTAACAAAAAGAAGCTTTTCACAGTAAAATTCAGTGAATTAACCTGATTTTAAAGAAGATAAATACTGATAGTTTTTCCTCACAGCTCCCTCTGATGCTCACACGATGGACTGGAAAGTAATGAGTGCTTAGTGGACACTAACATGTAGGACCTTTGAAAGCAGAGTCTTTGTACTCTCTCTTTTGTCCAGTGCTGTATCCTACATCCATAGAATGGCCTTGGCTCTTAGGAAGCATTTGATCAATACCTGTTACAAGGAGGAGTGAGTGATGGAAGCAACCTAAAAGACGTGAAGCTTTCATGGCTGGAAATCTTCAAGAAGGAAAGAAAAATGTTGCCTTCTGCAAAATAATGGCATAGCTAGGTGCATAACCTATGTCTTTTTCATGAATAGCTTTGTGGCATGGGTGTCGTATATATTCCCAAGGAAGAAGAATGCAGTAGTTCATGGAAGGAGCTCTTTTCCTTGTTCCAGAGTTTGGAGGAATATTGGGTCAGTTTATTCGCACTAGTTCTCAAGCAAAGGATTTTCTGGGGGAATATTTGAGGAAGAAACCAAGCCTATACATTGGACCTAGGTTTTTCTCCGATACACTCTTTTAGGGCATTGTCCTCAGAGCCCAGTCAGACATGCCTGTCTTCCACCAAAGAGAGAAATACTCTGCTACTTTGAGAGCAGGACCAGTCCTCATTTTATTGGAAAAATAATAACCATCACACACATAATTCAGCAAAATGCTTTCTGAATTCCATACTTTTGTGTAAAAATTGGGGCAGTTAGATATTAAGATATAACTTTCCAATAAGGGCTTTTCTCTCCAATGGCTGTAGTTCATCCTCCTCTGCTAAATGAGATCAGCTGGCTCCAGCTTCTATATCCCAAACTCTAGAAGATTCCTTATATAAAGCATGTATTTGTCGCCCCTTCTTACTGTAACTGATAATCATTGCATCTTTGTTATGAGTTTATATTGCTCAGAAACTTTTTTAGACATGGTGGAATTGTCGGGGGCAGAGAGATGTAGGCAAATGAGAATTTGAGTTCCACCCACAGATTCAACAATCTCCCGAAACCAACCTCTGGGCTTATGCCTTCCTAGGTGGAAACAAGGAAATCAGAGGAGTGTCCCAAGCTGGCTCATGATCCACGATCCTTGGCTGCTCTTGGTATATTTGTGAGATGATGTTGCTGGCTTTCTAGGGCTACTGTAATAAAGTGACATGGGTGACCCAAGGCAATGGAAATGTGTTATCTTGCAGTTCTAGAAGCTGGCATTCCTCAATCAGAATGTTAGTGGAACCAAGCGCCCTCTGTACTCTGCAGGAGACCCTTCCTTGCCTCTTCCTGCCTTCCAGCGGATTGTTAGTAGTACTGGACGTCATAGATTTAGATGCATCAGTGCAAACATGCCTTCTTACTTGTGGCACTTCCCTTTGGGTCTTCATATGTTCTCTTTCCTGGGGTTGATTGTCGGGGTGTCCAAATGTCCCCCACTCGTGGACTTAGATCAGATAGACCCCTAAGACCCATTTTAGTTGAATATGACTGTTAGAACTCTATATCCAAATCAGACCACATCCCAATAAGTTGGAAGCTAGAACCTTAGTCTGTGTTTTTTTGAAGTATACAGATTCAACCAGTAAGCCTATCAGATGCTCCTTGTATTCTCCCATTATATTTTGAACTTCAGCCCTCCTAATATACCCTGTCACTCTTCTTGCATAATATGTCATTGATTAAATTGCCTTTGTAGTCCTTCAGCTTTCAGATGCTTTTCCTTGCCAGTGTGATGTAATTAGGAAACTAATAGCTGAATCAATAAGGAAAAGAGTGTGTTCTTTCATTTTTCCCAGCTGTTCTGATGATGCATTTAGGGCTTTGTGTGTGTGTTGCTACTAAGTTGTCCTCACTAAGACATATGAGGTCATGACATGTTGTGGAAAAAGAGAAATCAGATGGTCTTGATGTCTAAAGGTGTCTAGGAATAATGTTTTGCAGGGAGGTGGTGTGGTGCCATGGGGTACAGAGCAGAACATGGCATACCGAATGGATCGCTGTATATACAAGACATCCTTTCAAAGAGCTGCTTTTTTAGATAAGTGCATTAATTTAAATGTTGTATGGAATATGTTGTGCTGGTGTGGTACAGGGCTGCATAAATGCTACCTGAGCTTTTATACTACCAGGCCAAGGAAGGATTCACCACTATCCACAATTTCTGGGCAGTGACAGCGTATACTGCTTTGTCTAATTCCAGTTGCCTAATGAAAAAAAATTAATTTCTTGGCCCTTTAAAAGGTAGTTTCAGAGATCAATGTAACATATACGTTAGAATCCGGAAATTGCTATCCTATGTAGAACAAAATGTAGGCTTGTATTGTGATTGAAATAAATGTAAGAACTGTAGAACTGTTTAATAATATGCACTGGACATTTTGCCCAGTGGCGGAAATCCTGGCTAAGACTCTCAGTACTTGGCGCTGCTCGTTTTGATCCTGTATCTGACTTCTTCTAGCTCTGGATGGGCTTCAAGCATTTGCGGAGTAAATTTGTATTAGGTGGGAGCTCTTCCTTTCTCTGTCTGGTTCTGTCTTTCCCATTGACTCTCAAAATAAGTATATTTGTAAAATACTCTAAAAGGCCTATATATTACCCAGACTCTGAGAGTTCAGAGATAACCACTGCTAATATTCTGGGATATTTTCTTCTGATACGTTTCATGATCTTGGAACAGTTGAGTAAAATTTATGCTAACTATGGATACCATGTAATGTATTTTTAAAAACATTTATTTAATTCTAATTGGAAAGTTAGGCTTACAGTGAGGAGAGACAGAGAGAAAGGTCTTCCATCCACTCATTCACTCCCCAAGTGGTCGCAATGGCTGGAGCTGAATTAAGCCAAAGCCGGAAGCCAGGAGCTACTTCTGGGCCTCCCACACAGATTCAGGTTCCAAAGGCTTTGGACCATCCTGGACTGCTTTCCCAGTGCACAAGCAGAGAGCTGGAAGGGAAGTGGAGCAAACAGCATATAAACCAGTGCCCATATGGGATCCCGGCACATTTAAGGCAAGGACTTTAGTCACTAGGCTATCATGCAGGGCCCTGTGTAATGTATTTTTAAATGAACAGTTTATGAGTATTAAATTATTAAATCATCTAAAACTTACTCTTGAATGTCTACTGTGTGTTTAATTTCCACCTGAGTGTTAGAGATTGGATTATTTAATTACAGTGATAATGTATATTTCTAATAATTTTTAAAATATGTGCATGACCCAATGAAGGAAATGTTGATTCCTACAATCTTCCCATTGCAGAGATAAGTACTATTGAGACCATGTGACACATTGCATGCCAATATGTTATATGCATTTCTGACTTCCACTGATCATGGCATTAAAAATGTGTTTATTTTTTTAACCTTACACAGATATTTACATTTTATTAAAATCAGATAAAGTGTTAACAACATAAAGAAATAGCAAAGTCTATACCTAGTGTGGACAACATATTTTTTCAATATGCTTAGAAATCATGGAAATGCTTGAATGTTAACACCAAGTACAGTGTTTTAAGTCTAAGAAACTTAGGTGGGGGATGCTAAAATTTAAACACAGTGAAAAATACATAAGTGATACAGATTTAAAGAAGTCATAGGTAAATACCCAAGTTTTGAACAACTTAGATAATGAGATGTGGATGTGTCAAAAATGTAGGTAGTAAGAAATATAAGGGCACTTTAAAAAGTTCACAGAAAAAACACATAATTAAAAGTGAGAACTTGATTTTACAAACAATACACTAGTGGCCAGAGCTGTGGCATACTGTATAAAGTTGCAGATTACAATGCAAAGTGCTGGTTTGGCTCCTAGCTGCTTCACTTTCACTTATTTATTTTTATTGGAAATTTAGATTTACAGAGAGGAGAGACAGAGAGAAAGATCTTTCATCCAATGGTTCACTCCCCAAATAGCCACAATGGCCAGAGCTAAGTCGATTTAAAGCTGGGAGTCAGGTGCCTCCTCAGGGTCACCAGTGTAGGTGTGGGGTCCCAAGGCTTTGTGCGGTCCTCCACTGCTTTCCCAGGCCACAAGCAAGAGAAGCTACATCATTTGCTTTTCTTTTTTTTTTTCTTTTCCTTCCCTTTTCCTTTTCCATTTCTTTATTTGCTCAAAAATATGAAGCTCACCAGTGCTGTCATGTGGACCTGTAGACTGTTGATGATCATTGCCATATTATATCAGAGTGTGAATTCTCCAGTTTATCTGTTCTGTTATACACAGGCATGCAACTCCAAGCTTCAGTGTTTAAGGATGGCATTGTCATCTGTACTACTATTTTTTGTGACTTTTCACTTAAGGGGATGTACAGTAACTGTGTAATGCAGACTGTCATATCCAGATGTGAGGATACAATGCAGCAGGCATCTCTACTTCCAGACAAAGATGGACTCCCATTGAAACTGTTAACCATATCTTGACAATAGGATGCTGGACTCTGCCATTGTCCATGCCTGCAATAATGGACGTATGACTGTCTATGAAGAACTATACCTTAGTAATAATATAGGGGAACTCAGTGAGAAGGGGAGGGAACTTGGGGAGAGAGTACAGGGAATCCCAGAGCCTAAGGAACTGTGTCATAAAATGATAATGATAATAATAATAAATGTGTTTATTTATTTAAAAGTCAGAAGTGCCGGTGGAGTGAGGGAGATGAAGAAGAGTGATAGCTTCCACTCTGGGTTTACTTCCCAGATGGCCAGGAGCATCATCTGGATCCCCAACGTGGGAGGCAGGTCCCCAGACACGGGTCCTATTCTGGTGCTTTCCCATTAGCAGGGAGTATTGGTGGTGGAGCATATAGAACATGAACCAGTACCCATATGAGATGCAAGCAGCTTTACCTGCCATGCCACAGCACCAACCCCAGATCATGGTATTTTTTTTTTTTTTTTTAGCATTTACAGTATTACCGTTGGTTTAGTGCCTAAAACATAATGGCTGTTCAATAAACTTTTAGTGAATGAATGACTACTTGAAGAAAAAGGTAGGAAATATGTGAATGGAGAGATAGCAAAAATCTAGGTCATGGTAGAATAAAATATGGTTTTAGCTCAGCAACTCTGTGTAGATTGAGAGACAAAGTAGCTAACTCAAAGCTCTTAATGAATCGGAACCTGCTCCTTCTGTTCCTCTGAATCAGCCTGTAGGCAGAGAATTCAATTTAATTTTTCCCCCCTCCATCAGATTGAAGGTCTGAAAAAGCAAAACAGAAGCAGAGGAGGCAGAATGTGGAATAGGCTTGGATGAAGAGATTGACAACTGGCCTCTGTTTCTCTGTATGAGATGAAAAGAGCCACCCTTGGTTTAAGGTAATTCCCTGGAGGTGTTCGGCCCCCATCAGAGTCCACCAGGACAAAAGGACTGGTAATTCCCCTAGAGGACCTAAGAACTCCAGCAGCCTGAGTGTGACCTTCAGAGTTTTCCCCTGACTTTTCTCTAGCATTTGCAGCAAAGGGAGATGCAGTCATTCTGGATTCTGTTTCAGGGAAACAGAGGGAGCCCTTTGTCATGGTTAGAAACAGTGATGTTTCCCAGCTGCCCCATTTTTGATCAGCTACCCGCTTATGACATGAGAAAGCAGCAGAGGATGACCCAACTTCTTAGGACCCTGGACCAGTAGGGGAGACCTAGACTAAGCTCCTGGCTTCAGATAGACTCAGCTCTGATCGTTGCGGCTATTTCAGGAATGAACCAGTACATGGAAGATCTTTCTCTTTGTCTCATCTGTCTGCAAATCTACCTTTCCAATAAAAATAAATAAATATTAAAAAAGAATTACATGTGAAACCAGGCACAGAAAGACAAATATCACATTATCTCACTTATATACAGAAACAACAAAAAAAGAAAATTTATCTAATGAAGAATGAATTGTGCTTACAGGAGGCCAAGATATGCAGATTGATGGGGAAAGGGTTCAACATTAAACATAGGGTTCAACATTTTAGTTAGAAAGAATAAGCTTGAATGGTCTATTTCACATAATAATTACTACAATAAATAGAAAAACATTTTATCTTCAAAACTTCTAAGAATAGATTTTAAATTTATTCACCATGAAAAGCAAGGTGTTTGCATGTTCTAATTGTTAATAAGCATGATTTAATCACTGTAATCATAAACATGCCACAATAGATCACACTGATCTTCAGAAATGCATAACAAATGAAATTATCACTTGTCAATTAATAATAGGGTTTCTCTATGTGGTTCTGTGTGAATGTAATTCAGTGGATTTAGAGCCAGTGAGACCATGTTCACCTGCTGAGTTAAGAAAGGGAATGGAGGGTGATAGGAAATGGTTTTGTCCGTGTTTCCCATGTTTGGAGGTGGCTGCAGGGTAGTTCAGATCCATTGATGGGGGGAGAGCCGAGGATGCCTAGCACTAACAGCATTGATGTATAGCTGATGTGGTGTTGAAGAAGTTGTCATCACTAAATCAGGACTGACTTTCCAGTTTTTGAGATAGTGGTTGAAGTCACTTGGCAGTGCTATGTTGATTATGTCATCCATAAAATAGAAATGACTGTCATCCAAATTTTAAAAAATCACAAATGCTGAATGAGGAAATGGGAGAAATAATGTGATACACTGCTGCTGTGAAGGGAAACTTGTACAGCAATTAGGGAAGGCAATTCGGAGATACCTCAGAAATCTGCCAGTGTATGAGGTAACACAGTTATCCCGCTGCTAGGAATTTACCCAAATGAAATGAAATCACCATATGGAAGAGTTGTCTGTATAACTACACAACGAACAATATTTAAGATATGAAATCAGCCCCGTTGTCTATCAGCCGTTGTCTGGATGAAGACATTTTGGTGCATATACCCAATGGAATACTATTCAGCCATAAAAATAATGAAATGCTTTCTTTTGAAACAAAACAGATGCCATTGGAGATAATTCTTAGTGAAATAAGCTAGCTACCCAAAACGAATATTGTATGTTTCCCCTAATATGGGGGCATTAAATGCAGAGTACCAAAAAATGTAATGCGTCTGTACAAAATTGACATTTTGAGAATTGATTGTTTATAACCCTTGTATATAATGATTGAGGTACAGTGTTATTTTTTAATTGTTGAATTATTTATTTAGTGGAGGATTAAACCTGTGATTATAAAAAATGAAAACGTATCATTGTAAAGCGTAAAAGACAATAAGAAAAGAAAACGGAAGGGTGGAAAGGAGAAAGAGTGATGGTTGGGAAAACTCTATTTAGGACATAAATGGGATGCGTCCTATTGTATAACTTAAATTTTTAAAAATTAAAGTATAATAGAATTGCTAATAGCTACCTATGTGTACTTTATAGGCTATTTCAGGATCCAAAATTTATCTAAACTGTCATTTACTAGACAGTGTTTTTTTATGTTACCTGTTTACAATTTATAGTTGTCGAATTAAATTTAAATGACTTCCAAGTTTTCTAAGTTCTAAATAGCTTCCTTGAGATACCTGAAGTTTGTTCAGAAAGTTGCTTATTTACTTTTTAAAGGTTTATCTATTTTTGAAAGTAGAGTTACAGAGATCGTAGAAGAAACAGAAAGAAATCTGCATCTATTGGCTCACTCCCCACATCAGTACAAGTTAAGGCCAGGCTAGAGCAAGAAGCCATGAGCTGCTTCTGGGTCTCCCATATGGACTAAGAGGGCCAAACACCTTGCTTATCTTATGGTTGGATCTCCTAGGAACTGGATTAGAAATGGAGCAACTGGGACACAAATTAGCAACCATATGGGGTGCCATTATTCCAGGCAGCATCTTTATCCCAGGCAGGGCCAACATAATGCTGGCCCCCAGAAAGCTGTTTCTGTATGAGTTGTTAGAACTGTGGATTTAGGACTTAACAAAAAAACCAGATTACTCCAGTGTGGTGTGATGGAGAGCACATTGCCACAGGTGAGCAACTGTTGGGGTATCTTAATAGTGACATACTAAAATTGTTTTCATTTCTGTAAAATTGAAAGCTACCTACTTCCAACTTCTTCAGTTTCCCCACCAGTAAAAGTTTGTGGGAAAAACAGGAATATGGTGGAATTTTTGTGATACATTAGGCTTTGCAATTTCGTGACAGGAGACATGAGCCAGATGCCAGAAAACTACCTTCTCGTCTGTTTGACAAAATTGTAAATTCTCCAAGATTGAATTTCTTTAACTGTGGCATACGTGGTTTGTGTGCTCCACTTTAGATGCCATTGTGTGATCACTGATTGACAAAGATGAATAAGACATGGACCATGGCCTGCCTGCCTTCCTTTATCGCCCCCCTCTTTCTCTCTGTCATGTATTTCAGCCAAGAAGAAGAAGTAGGTGTGCACGTGCATACACACACACATACACACACACACAGAGAGAGAGAGAGAGAGAGAGAGAGGGAGAGAGAGAGAGAGAAAAATGGAGAGCTACTGCCTGACATGTTCCCTCCCTGCAGTGGTTAGGAGTAGGACTAGGCTATTGCAGGAGCTGAGGGCTTGGAGCTCAATCCAAATCTCCCATATGGGTAGCAGGAGCCAGTGACTTGAACCATCACTGTTACCTGCAGCAGGAAACTGCAACCAGGACCTGGAACCAGAGACTGACCCCAGAAATCCTGATGTGGGTTATGGGTAAGTTATTGTTTAGGTAAAAAAAAAAGTCCAATCTTCATTGCCTTTTATTAATCACAATCTAGAGGTCCAAAGATCTGCCAACTCGTAAAGCTTATTGTGAATAACATTTTAGAGTCAGACAGTAAATGGTGGTGGCATCATGGAGGGAGTGATTATCTGCCTAGATAGATCAGCAGATGCTTGAGGGCAGAAGTTTAAATTAGCAATAACTGCCTTTGTTTTCTTTTAGGATTATTGTGAGACTGAAATATATGTGAAAGATCATCACGATGCAATTAGTATTAATAGTAGTAGTATTCCATTATCACATTCAGATTTTGTGTTTCATTTTGGGCCTTCAGTTGAAAATAACTCCTGAGTGGTTTTCCCAGGGATGCTGTTCATCCCTTAGGTGTTTTAAAGGGGAGAGATGCTATGTATACAACACAAGTGACCTGGAGGGGCTTCTTCATTTCCCTAAGTCCTAGTGGCCATCTGGACGTTCCCCTCACTCCATTACTTGCTATCTGGCTGACCTATTTTAATTGTTGATTTGTGAACAGATATTTTCAAAATTAGTTTGAAAGAAAGAAAGAGAGAGAGAGTGTGAGCGAGCACTGGCCCATCTGTTGGTTCATTCCCTAAATAGCTACAATAGCTGGGCTAGGTCAGAACTGGGGCCAGAACTGGGAGATGAAAATACAGTCCAGATCTCCCACATAAGTCACTAGGACCCAACTACTAGGTCCTTACCTGTTGCCTTCCAGGTTCCACATTAGAAAGAAGCTGGGATCAGGATCTGGAGCCAGGAACCAAACCATGAAGTCTGGTGTGGGTCCCAGTTGTCTTAACATCCAGTCTAAGTACTTGCTTCAATGGCGAATGACTAGTGAACACTTTATGTGTCCAACTTTACAAGTGTTTATAGTTGAGTAGAAACACAACTAAATTAACAAAGAAATCTGAAAAGACATAATCAAATAATTACTAGAAGCAAAGGGTGGGAAAGAAAGAAGGTGAGTGGGCTCAAGTGGTTGGAAAAGGCTTTTTGTGGAGGTGACCCCATTTGTGCTGGTCCTGTGTAGGTGGGTAGATTTTACTTGGGAAGGTCCAGGCACAGATACGTACATCATGTGCACAGTGGCCCACAAGACTCATGTTTTCATTTCATTGTTTTTGCAGCTCTACAGCTCCATGGACTTTGGAAGACGGTGGCATCTCATGCATGAACGCATCACTCCCAACCGGTTTTACTGGTAAGTATTATCTGTCCACTCATTATCTCATTGGATATAGAATTACTGATCAATTTAGCAATCTGAATAGTATGGGACTCGACACTTGAATACAAGTGTGTTTTAGCCTCTTAGCTGTTCAGAAGTGGCTCGTGGGCCAGCATTGTCATCTCCCGGGAATTCATTGGGGATGCAGAATATAGGAGTGTGTGTGATGTATGGCACTGGGATTGTTGATTCATGTGATCATCAGTGTTTGGAAAGAACTGGGCTTGGGGGCTCTGAGGGAAGGGTCATGTTCAGGTGCTCTACCTCCTGATAATCTCCCTGCTTTTTAGAAAAGTGTGCTTGTGGTTACTTTAACAACTTAGAGCTAGAATTAAAAGGTATGTTTCAGAGTAGGTGTTTAGCTTGGTGGGTGAGAATGTCTATTCATTGAGTTCACTTCCCACTCTTGTAGTTCTAGTTTCCTGCCATTGCAGATCTTGCGAGGCAACTCTGAGGGCTCAAGTGATTGGGTCACGACCTCTTACGTGGGAGACCTGGCTTTGTTTCCTGGCTCTTGGCTTTGACCACAATGCAGCCATTGTGGGTATTTGAGGGGACTAAGCAACTGGAAGGCTGGCTCACTTGTTTCTCTGTCTTTGCCTCTCAGATAAATAAATAAATAATTTTCCTAAAAGTAGCTCATTTTTATTCAAAGCAAGTTTGAAATGCTTTATCTTTTATTTTCACTAACTTTTTGAGAATCTTTTATGCACCTCTTCTAGGAAGCAATATTTCTCAAATTGTATTCTGAAGCGCAGTAGCTTCACTAAGTACTTTGCTTTCATAGGCAGTTCTGTAGTCACATAACTTTAGGTGACACTCATCCAGATCTGTGCACATGGAACCTTAGGAATTCTGGTAGGGTATTAAAGACTCTGAGGAGACTCAGAGTGAAGAAATCTGCCAGTCTGGAAACCACTGATTCCAAACTTAATTCACTACAGAATCCATTGCTGCTGTCATACCTGAGAAATCCTTCAGCACCAACTCTGTGGTGCATGTCTTAAAAAATTTTTTTCTTTGTAAGTATGAATACACATTTCAAATAGAAAATCATCCTTTCCTACTCCTCAGAAAGTTCATTTAATTAGCTGGATGTCCAAGATGCATTACTACTATCATGAATGTTATTGTGCTTGCAGCAGGTTTAGTATTTATTTATCTTTTTAACCCTTCCTTGTTATAATGTGGAAATACTGTTTGTGTCTTGGTTTCATTTCTACAAGGGATGGACCAAAGGAATTCAGATTAGGAAGCATCTATCAGATTATACTAGGGTGCTTCAAAAAGTTCATGGGAAACTGAAACATGAAGATATTACAAATGGATTTCAAATTTGTTTGCACCAGTGTAAGCCTGTCTCTTACTTTTGCTATTTCACAAACATTTTGAAGAACCCTTATATAGTATTTTGGATTGTATGCTTAAATAAGGCAAACAAAGATTTAGTGTTTGAAGGTAGTACTTGTATGTATCTTTCTAAACATATTGCTTGAATTCCCTTAACTTTCATGGGATAGTTATGATGATTTTTGCCTTATACAACATGGCAGTGGGACATATATGTGTATGCACATGTGCATACACACCGCAAATGTGATTGTAGCAAGTACCTTGTGTGTATACAGTTTCACATAAGCACCATTGGAAAAAGTACCTTTCTTAATCCCTTCTATATCAACAAACATGTCTGGAATTTATTAGAGATTGCCTAAGCATGCAGTGACCAGCAACTGTGTTTTATTGTACAAACTCGAAGTAGATGGGAGAGAAAAAGAGAATTACAAGTATTGCTGTCTGTTCAACATCCAGTTTATTTCCACTCTTTTTGCCTCATGGTGATCAACTGTTATTTTATCTGTAAATGTTATTACAAATATTATTCAGATAATGCTTAGAACTATTAAGATTTTTTTATTAGAAAAAGGTGGGAAAAGAAACTCTTTATGTCCCTGATATTCCAGTTATATAACTCCAGCCGTTGCTTAGCTGAGATGGGTCTCTTTTTCAGTGGGCCATTGTTCAGAAGGCCCTCGTCAAGAAAACATAAGGCCCTTTGCTGTTCTTGAAACAAACTTGTGAGACAGTAAGGCAGTCAGCCTGTGACAAAGTCAAGTTCATGAAGAAGCAAAGCCCAGTAGGCTAGATGAGCCTTGTCATCATTTCTGAAGGAAATTGAATTAAGTGCATGAGGGGCAGCATTTTCCTATTTTTTGCAAGCACAGGATGACAACGTTCCAGCTGCTTCCCTCTCCTTCCCCCCTTTTTCTGTGAGTAGCAGAAAGAATACATCCCAGTTCCTGATAATTATATTTCATCTCTCTTCCAATATGTGCTTCTTTCATATATGTTCCCATGGGGAAATATAAAAGTTAGTGGCCGTGCTGGCCAGCCAAGTGGTGGCTGAATATTCCATTTTCATAATTATCACTTCTCCGTTTCTCATGTTTAATTGCTGTGATTAATCTTTAAGATGTCACAGGAGTCACAGAGGAAGAGTTCATTTTACACAGACCTTTTAGTACCCAAAGACAGAATCCCGGTTCTCTAAAGCACCAGAGTGCTGCTGTTGAAGAGGCATGGTACCTGTATGTGAGGAGTGGAAAAGTTAACTTTGTACTTTCTTGAGAAAGCACAAAATGTGCATTTCTCCAAACTTTGGCCCAACTTGGGTCCCTTCAACCTAGAATTTCTGTATCTGTATTGTAGGAGCATTATTTTTCTTGTGTGTTGAACACATCCCTTGAAGGGTCCAGATATGATCTGGTGGACACTGACAACCTCACTTCTCCATTCCACGTTTGTAATTTATACATTGCAAGTCTTTCAGTTCTCTGTCCTTAAGTGTTGTGCAGAGTAAGAGTCCTGAAGAGGATGACACACAAATGACTTGTTATTTCCCTACAGCAAAAATGGAGAGCCAGGAATCTTACGAATGGGTCTAATTTACTGTAATGATTTCAAACTCCATGATTTGTGCTGTTTGTTGTTTGTTGATGATCAAAGCAAAAGCTCAGAAAACTCCAAAACCTTTTCATGAGGAGGGATGGCACTGAGTGAGATAATGTTTAGAGTGGTAATGGAATGTCAGGGCAACCCAGAACACAGGACAGTGAGCAGATGTGTGACGTTAGGAAGACTTGCAGTGTGTGCCATGGACACAAATAGAGTCAACAGGGCTTCAGAAAAAATTGTCTGCCTATTGTCATGTCTGATTTGGACATTTGCCAGTGTCTAAGGCACTTCCCATTGAAAGCCTAGAGGGATTTTTGTGGGGAAGAACACTGCTCCGGTGTCACTTCTGCCAAGGGCACAGGAGGAAGAATAGAACACAGCCATGCCTGTTTCTCTCTTGTCTGTGGCAGTGGATATTGTAAAGGTTGCGCAAGTGCATTGGCATTGTAAGGAGATATCATTGTCTCCATTGCCTTGTTAGAGCTCCATAGTGCTTGTGTGTTAGAACAGGGAGCATAATATCAATTGGCTTCAATAAATACTCTTTTCTTAATGAATTCCAAATGTTCTAATCTCATCAGGAGACGTCACCCAGGATGTAGTGACCCAACCACAATTCTGTGTCCCAGCAAGTAGGACAACTGACCCCAAAGCTTCTTCCTTATGTGTGGCCATTGCAGGTACTCAGTATTTGGTTATTAAATGATCATCAGGCCTGTTTGATGCCACCCATTCATCACTATGACTGCTTCGAATTGATCATTTGCAGGAGGAACACCCCATGGAAAAAGTGTCCTAACAGTTTCTCTGCATCTTTCCTCATCTTTGCTTGGGCAGAGTTGTTGTCCTGGGGGGAATTTCTGTTTTTTTTTTTTCTCAATATCCTACTGAGCTGCAAATGAGTAGTATTTTCACTCTTCCCTTAGGAGATATTTAACAGGCAGGCACATTCTGCAGTGGGAAGATTGCATTGCACACCCAATGTGAATGTTGGTGGTTCACAGCTGTGCCCCTGTGGTCCTGCACTCTCGTTGGATGTTCACTCTCTTCAGGAATCTGTGTCAATGATATTTCAGGAATAATAGCCCTTCCTGAATTCTCTGGGTATCTGGACTTGCCTCTATATGCCTCAGGTCCCTGGTGACATTTGCTTGTATAGTTTTGCAAAAGAGAGAAAGGCCCTGGAGGGTGACTCCTCTTTAGTCATTTTTCCTCTTTCCCCAATAATTATTCTCTCTTCTGAAAGGCTAGGATCCCTGTCCAATTCTCTTCCTTATTATTGCTACAATAAAGTGTTCTGATAAAGTAATACACCATAAGGGGCTGCAACTCTTAACCCTTTGTGGAGATTTGGATTGCAGCTTGGACTGGTCCTGAGAGTTAGAAGTCATTTAAGATGTCGACACACAGAGTTGATCAGGCTGTACTGGGGAGACTACAGGGAAATCGCAGCTTAAAAACTCTTGCTTCCTCTGCTGTGATGCCTGGCTCAGACTGTAGAATGACTGACTTGCTAGACCGACAGGGTAGGTTGCATGGACTATCCTGAAGGCCAGCCTGTGCAAAGTAGACGTTTAATGGTGTTTGCATCAACTGCTTTTCACCTTCTTCTTTTTTTAAGATTTAGTTAAGATTTTTAAGATTTTTTTTAAGATTTATTTATACTTATAGGAAAGCAAATCAGATTTGCAAAGAGAAGGAGACACATAGAGAAAGAACCCTCTGTTGATTCACTCGCCAAATGGCTGCAGTGGCTGCAGAGCTGCTACTGGGTCTCCCTCACGGGTGCAGTGGCCTAAGGCTTTGGTGCAGCCCCAGCTGCTTTCCCAGGCCAGAAACAGGGAGCGAGCATGGAAGTGGAGCAGCCGGGACAGGAATTAGCACACATATGGGATCCTAGCACTTGCAAGGTAAGGATTTAGCTATTGAACTATCATACCAGGCCCTGTTTTTCACCTTCTCATCCAGGAAGGCCATGAGAGATGGAAGGAAGAATGAGGAAAAAAGAATTACCTTCTTGATATTTATTGATTAAAAAAAGGAAAATATGTTTTTTTTAAAGAGAAAGAGTTGGCATGAAAAAGGAGAGGCGCTCCATGTTACGTTCTTTAGTTTCAAATGTTTCCTTGTTTTTATTTTTTCTGATATCTTTTTGGAAGCATATGTTCTTTTATATGTAATCTAAATATGTTGCATACAAATTTATGTACTCTGGATTTCTCCCCTTGATGCTCTATTGTAGCAATTTCTTTGTCATAAATATTTATAACTATCTTTTCTAGTTACCTATCCTATGCTTTATTATGCAAAGATATATACCATATTACTCTTTGATTTTTATTGCACATGGAAATTTTCATATATTTCATTATTGTAAAGGTTTCATTGATATTTTTTATACATGGCTCTTTATCTTTGAGTATTGTTTTCTTGAATCAGTATGCTGGGCCACACAAATAAAAGTGTGATATTTTAATGAAATAATCCAAATTCAACACTGAAAGCATTCAGAGGATATTGCATTGTATCTCCTAACACTTGTAAGACTCCTTTGTTTCTCCGAAATCCTGATCTTCCCAGAAATTCCTTTCTCATTGTCTTATTCACTTTTCATGGGTTTTAACTGATTGTTACAAGAGTTTCTTGCCTATTTCCCATCATCGCCCAGAGCTCCCACTCCAGCCACTTGCGTTCCACACCTGCCACCCTCACTACACTCTGCAGAAAGTCAGCATAGTAGACCGCAGGTGCACCTTTCTTAGAATATGGAGGAAGACGAGTTGTAACAAGGTTTACTACGTCAGGGTTGATGACCACTAGAAAAGAAATCATCAAATTAAAATATGTGCATTTTGAGTGTCTAAACATGCCATTCAAAATACCACCCAAAGTATGTGCTGTTGTATATTCTTACCTATAATCACAGTATCAGTCTATTTATACTTCCTGTTTACTTATGGTTGGTAGCCTCCGGGATGCCCTCCTGGTGATTCTCTGCCTCTGGAATTCATGTGAATGTGGGCTGGAGGTCGTGACTCACTTCTGGTACATCGAGTGTGGCAAATGAGATGAGATTTCACATTGGAGCTTAGGGGACAAAGACAATGGTTCATTTCAGGTGTCCTTTCTGGCTTCTTTGCTCTAAGTTGTCTGCTAGATTGTGAACATAGGAAGGCCCATGTGATGAGGAGTTGAGTGAGGTCTTCAGCCAAAACATCAGTGAAGAACTAGGGACCTAAGGCTGACAGCTTAGTTCGCATGAGGCACTGAATCATGCCAGTGGTTGTGTGAGTGAGCTTGGAAGTACACTTTCTCCTGCTGAGCCTTCATTTAAGACCAATACTTTGAAAGAAGTCATGTGAGAGTCACAGAGGCAGAGGCACCCACTTGACTTGTATCCTGATTTCTGACTAGCAGAAACTGTGAGGTCACTATTTTTGTTTTAGCTCCAAATTTTGCAGTAATTGGTTGCAAGAGATAGACCAATGGGTAGCCCTTCTGAACTCTGTTTTGTGTTTCCGTCTGCACTCAACTGTTTCTGTTTTACACCATGGCCTTCACCTTCCATTCATTGATGTTAATCCCAGAGTTTGCATTTTGATTGTTATTTTGGTTTTCCTAGTCACTTGGTGCTCAGATTCTGAGATTTGGTGGTTAACAGGCTTCGAAACCCTTGCGTTAGCCTGAATGGTCCCTCACTTAGTATTGAGCCTGTCTGGATTTGTTCTGTTATAGTTTACCTTTTGGTGCCAGCAATACATTTCTGTGAATATTCCGTGTGTGTGTGTGTGTGTGTGTGTGTGTGTGTACACACATATGTGTATACTTGTGTCCATCAGAAAGGTTCTAGCGAAACTAAAGGTGTAACAAACACCATATACCTTTGTGGTCCTAGATATCCACTCTACCTAGGACTTGGCTTTGGGATGAGTGAAGCTAAGGCAAGGAAGCAGGGAGAGAAAATTTTAAAAAATAGTAAATTACTGTTGATAGAGTAAATGTTTTGTTCCTCTTGCCTGGCTTTCAGCTCTACAGATCTCATCTGTTTCTAAACTGTCCTTTATTTTGCTTCGAAAAAGGAGTTACTTTGGGCCAGTATTGTGGGGCAGTGGGTTAAGCTGACTCTGATGAGGCTATCATTCTGTCGGAGTCTTGGTTCAAATCCTGGCTGTTCTGTTTCCAGTCCAGCTTCCTGCCAACATGTCTAAGCAGACAGCAGATGATGACACGTGTGCTTGGAATCCTGCTGCCCTTATGGAGATCGGGATGGGATTCCTACATTCTGGCTTTGAGTTGGCCCAGACCTAGAAATTCTGGTCACTTGGGTAGGGAACCAGCAGATCTCTTTATCTCCTTTCTTCTCTTTATTGTTCTGCATTTTAAATAAAAAGATAAATAGGCGGATGAGTAAAAACATTAAAAGGATATTTTGAAATAGTTTGTTTTCAGACAGAACTTGTTTTGGTGCTAGGCTATGGTTCCTGAAGAACGAGCTGCAGAGTCATCCTTAAGCTATTAATGCCCTGGCATAGACCATGTTGGCTGGAGATGCTTCCTGGAAAAACAGAATCTTTTCAACGTTAGCATTATGGCTGAATTTCTGAAGCTGCCTCTGAATGTGCATGTACAGTTTTGCAAACACAGTCATTTGCAATCTCAAGTAATGGGATTTAGAAATCGGCCTGATAGAAGGGATCAGATTCAGAGGCCTTTTGCAAACCAGGATATGCCACAAATGATATTTAATTCAGCTCTTCCTTACATTTTTAAAATGGTGCAGCAGTTTAAAAATATATTGCACTCAAAAAAAAAATACATGCAAGGTCAGGACGGGAGATGTGAAAGCTCAGCTCCCAGATGGAAGCCAGTTTCTGCTTTGCTGATGGAGGCCTTGCATGCTGTCTGGTCGCATGCACCTTGACAATGGAAGTTATCCCAAAGTTAAAAACAAAACACCCTGTTGAACACATGCTTGTGGTGGCACATCACTGCACCAAGGAAGTTAGGATTCTTAGCTTATTGGATGGAATTAGGATATTCTGGAGTCCTGGGAAAGTTATGCTTAATACCGATGAGTTCTATGATGTAGGAGAATTAAAGAGACATAAATAGCTACATATCTAATGACATTTGGGCTATGAAAAAGAGAGTCATATTTGACCTTGCCTTGGGATCTATGAAAATATTTCTAGGTGTTGAACATAGAATTCAAAGAGTTACCTGTACTTACCTAATCCCATGTGGCAAAAATCCCCAGAATATTTATTCTGCTCGCACAGTGGAATCTCACCAATGACAAACTTTCAGAGGGATTCCCACTCCATGGCTCTCACAATAGTTGAGATTGGGGACCATTCTTACCCTGAAAGGGTGGGTATAAAGAAGGCTTTTGCATAGAGGGGCCTTTACTACAGCCTTTTTCCTGGAACTCAGACTGATGATTCAGTGTGGGTGGGTTGCATGCAGTGGAGAGAGCTAGATATTTGATGACAGTGAATTGTTTGGCAGTTTCAGGAGTATGGGATGTCCTCAGCTTTAGAGCGGGAAGGGGGAAGAGGATGTTGAACTGAGCAGCTTAAGGAGGAAGTATGAAACTGGGAGGTCGGAGGTCATTTACCATTCAGGTTGGATTTTCCATCTGCAGGCAGGAGTGACTGCCATTATTCCCTCTATTCCAGCTTGGTCTGAGGCTGAGTGTTAATCTGCCCAGCCTGCCAGAACCAGCTCCTGTAGGCTGCATGGCTTCCAAAGCTTTGTGCTCCCATGGTTTTCAAGTGTGAAGTGTTGCTAGCGAGAGCCATGAATGTGAAGAAGAGAGCATGTGCAATCCCGATGCCTCTTCTTAAAGAATGCTAATCTGGCATTTAGGTTTTATTCCCATTAACATCAACTTATCTCCCGAAAATTCCATCTCTAGAGTTTTATCACTGAGAAGGTTAGGGCATCAATTTTGAGGGCATAAAATATATATATGTACATAGAAGGATATTTTTAGATGGAAGAAGTTGGGAAAGAATGCAAACTTTCTAGAGAAACATCCACTAAGAATCCTGGAGGAGCAATGGCTAGAGGCAATGCCAGAAACCCCAGACTTAATTTTAAAAGATGTATGTTCAGAGTGAATGAAAATAAAAGCAAATATGTCTTGCAAGGAGGTTGCCTAATATCAGAGAGAACATATGATATTTGATTATTATTAGTCAACTTGTTTCACTGTGCATAATGGACCCCAGTTGGGACCATTTTGTTGCAAATGGTAGAATTTCATTCTTTTTAATGACTCAGTAGTATTCCATGGAGTTAGCTTATTTATCCACTCCTCTTTGGATGGGCATGTGGGTTGTTTCCATGTCTTTGCTGTTGTAAATGGATTTTGTTCTTGTCAATCTAGGACTACAGATCCCTTTCTCACATGCAGATTTCATTTCCTTTGGCTATATACCTGGAGTTGATCATACAACAGGTTAATTTTCAGTTCTCTTAGCATTCTCTATACTTACTTCATAGTGGTGGTACTAACTTACCTTCCCACCAATAATGAAGGAAGGCACCTTTGTCCCCACTTTCATGCCAGCAGATATTGTTAGTAGATTTCTGAATGTAGGCCAGTCTCACTAGATTTAGGTGGAACCTCAGTGTGGTTTTCATTTGTGTTTCCCTGACGGCTAGGAAGCCTGAGCATTTTTTTCATGTATCTATTAGCACTTTGAATTTGTTCTTTTGAAAATGTTTGTTCATTTCCTTCACCGATGTCTTCACAGGGTTGTTTGTTTTGCTCTCATTGAGTTTCTGAAGGTCTTTGTAAATGCTGGATATTAGTCTCCTGTCAGTTGTGTAGTGTGCCAAGGTTTTCTCCCAATCTGTTGGTTCCTTCTTCACTTTGTGAATAGTTTCTTTTGCTGTACAGAAGCTTTTTAGTTTGATGTAGTCTCATTTGTTTATTTTGGCTTTGCCTTTCTTTGCTTTTGGTGACTTTTCTAAGATCTTTTTCTGCCACCTCTCTCTGTCTCTCTCTCTTTCTGTCTGTCTCTCTCAAATAAAATGAAAAGAAACATAAAATTTGCAAGAGAGGACCCAGCACAGTAGCCTCACGGCTAAAGTCCTCACCTTGCATGTGCTGGAATCCCATATGGGTGCTAGTTCACATTCTGGCAGCCCCTCCAGCCCCTGCTTGTGCCCTGGGAAAGCAGTTGAGGACAGCCAAATGCGCTGAGCCTCTGCAGTTGTGTGGGAGTCCCAGTAGAGGCTCCCGGCTTCAGATCAGTTAGCTCCAACCATTGCAGCCACTTGGTGAGTGAATCAGCAGAAAGAACCTCTTCTTCTATGTCTCTCCTCTTCTCTGTATGTCTGACTTTCCAATAAAAATAAATAACTTTTAAAAAAACTTGTGAGAGAGAGAATATGGGGTCAGCTTTGTAGCATATGAAGTTAAGCCTCTGCTTGCCGTATTAACATTCCCTATAGACACTTTTTGGAGACCCAGGTGCTGCATTTCTGGTTCAGCTCCCTGCTAACAAACCTAGGAATGCGTGGGAAGATGGCACAATTGCTCGGGCCTTACACCCTTGTGGGATGCGCAGAGGAATCTCCAGGCTCCTGGCTGTGCCCTGACCTACCTTCAACATGATTGCCATTTGGGGACTAAACCAGGAGATAGAAGATCTCTCTTATTCTCTGAAAGATAAATCTTTTTTTGTTTAAAAAAGTGTAGACATTTATTTACTCTAAACACATTTTTTCCCTAGTTGGAGACTTAATACAGAATGTTGTAAGTATTTAAAGAAAGGCAGGTAAATAAAAGGAGAGGTAAATAAAAGGAGAATGATTAGTTATAATTCCACTTTCCAAAAAATTAGTTTCTTTCATGCTGTTTATAAGATTTCATGTATTGTTACATTGAGCATTTTTTAAAAAAACCATCATGCATTCTTTGTAAACATCATTTAAAACTTACATTACTTGCGTTGTGTTTTAATCAATGGGTATGTAATGATCATTTTTGTTATTTGACATTGATTTGCTTCTAAAGGTTTACTCTTAAAAAAGGCAACGAAATGTTGTTCTAAAAACCATTAAGTCTGTATTTGTCTCAGGTATGATTTATGCAACTTTTAAGGATAGAATATCACATCAGTGCATGTACAGGCCATGCCAAATTGTTCTCGGGAAAGTTTATACGAATTTCCACTCCAACTCAAATATCATTTCATTACACATCATAAAATTTTAATTTAAAGAAGTCATCTAATTTAGTATGCAAAAATAGATTATCCTTGTTTTAATTTGCATTTCTTACAGACCAGTAAAGTTTGGGCATGTTTTAATGTATTTATTAACTGTTGTTTGCTTTTATGTGACCATCTGTTTTTATCCTTGACTCATTATGATTTATTTTACGTAATCTATCACCATGTTTCAATATCATTCCAAGTTTATGCTTTGTCTTTTAATTGTATTCTGATCTTTAACATTTTATTTGAAAAAATCAGACTAGCATATTTTTCTCCTTATGTTTTTGATTACATTATATTTTGAGACTGTAACCTATGATCATGTAAATACTGATTTTTATATTTAGTGCTGCTTTCTAATAAATGCTGTCTGTAATTTATCTAGTTAATAAACTAACTGAAGATACCAAGCCTTCTCTTATTGCTTTAAAAATACAATAATTTTCTATTGTTTCTCACAGCTATATAATAATTCAGTAATTTTTACAGCTTGGTGAATAGTGGAATTTCTGTTTTTTAAATAAGCATAAAATGTATTAAACAACTTCCCACTTATTTCTGTGCCCGTTTGTTGGGCTGGTTCCCCTCATGGTTTCCTACACAGGAAACCCTGTCCAGAGCTTCACAACTCTCAAGGTTGAAGGCATTTGTGGTCTTTTTTGCACTGTTTGGGTCAGTCCTCCATGGCTCTGGCCAGGCTACAGTGTGTTTGATTATTGTTTGTAATGGGCACAGTATCTGGTGGGAGAAAAGCCCTCCTGTGAAACCTAGTAAAACCAAGGAAGAACAGTTCTTTCTCAAAATATTTTTGAATCATTTATTTACTCATCTAAGTGAGTTTGGAATCGCCTTATCTTGTCCCCAAATCTCTCAGTTCTCCACATAAAGCAACTAATTAGGCTGTTTGTTAGAATTTCAGCAAAACTGAATTCATTTGGAAATATCTCAATGTTTTCAACGTTCTCTTTTCGTATTTCACCGTATAGTATGTTTCTCTTTTTATTCCATGTTTTTGTGGTCCCCAGTACCACTGCACAATATTCTTCATATTGGTCCTACCCATTTTTAATTAATATTTTTCCTGAGCATTTCCATGTCCTTTTCTTTTGCAGTTTGAAGGTCTTTGCATGTGTATCTCTGTTCACATTGCTGTGAACATCCTGGGAGCCAGGAGTCTCTGAAATTTGAGTGCATCCACAGTTGTCACCCTATGATTTTTACTTTAAACGTTTAGAATGGTGTAATATGGCTAGTGATGTATTCTCATGGGAGTAGTTGGGAGCTAAGCTGGAGACTTATGGGTTTAGGAGCCTTGGACTTGAGAGAGTTGTACCCAACCTCTGTAACCAGGGTTCCACGAGCCAAAAAGATGACTAACTGCTATCTTGTGTCAAGGTCTCCTGCCGAAACAGCACTGCTCTCTTTCTAACGCTCAATCTATGCTTAATAAATATGAAATATAAAATAATAATAATTTATAATGGAACTATAAGTAGAAGGAATAGCCATCCTCATAAATTTGATAGCAAATGACACTTAGTGTCTCTTTGAAACTAAGCAAGTTGAAAACACCTGATATTATCTTCTCTCACATTCAGTTCCTATCACTAATAGAGTTTTCAGTCCTGACCTGTTTTTCTAGGGATCAGCATATGGCTCACTGTAATACTTGTTAAAAACTACTATTTTTAGAGAAAATTATTTCTAGCATGGTGGTGTTAAATAAAATTGGAAAGAGCATACACCAGAGACTGTTGTATCAGCTCCTGTGTGTTTCAGCAGATGTGATACATATGTTGAGACAAATATTCAGGTTGTCAAGGGACCCTGGCCAGACCTGGAGTGTACTAACAGAATGTTAGAAGTATGACCGGAGAGTGAAGGACTTGGTCTAACTTGATGTGGTCAGGTTGTGCTTCGTGCAGGGAGTGGGACTTAAGGATATTAAATTGTTGATTGAATTGTCAAGTAAGAAACAGCAAGTCTTCATAGAAGGAAGGGTGATGATAATAAAGCTGAGATCATGGTAAGTTTGGAAAGCAGTCAGTAGGTCTGCTGAAGTAGGGATTCTCAGACTCTGCACTTTGGACATTTTGGGTAATTGTCCTATGCCTTGTGTAATGTCTAGCTGGACACTACAGATGTACCTGCTCAGGACCTGCCCTACACCCCCCACTTGTGGCAGCCCCAAAGTGTCTGCAGATATTGCCAAATGTTCTCTTATGAACAAGCTATCTTGCACCTGTTGTCCTTGTAATTTGAGAACTATTCTGTTAGGAAACAAAACAAAACAATTTGCCCTTAGGGACAGTGAGATACAAGAGCAGGATGGCAGAGCAGACTCTGGCAGTCTGAGAGTGGCTGGACGGTCCTGTTTTATGAAGATCTAGTAACATCTGTCACCTTTGTGATGCTTATGTGCCCTTCTGTGCCATAGAGAAGCTACCACTTTTTTTTTTCAGAATGGATGCAAATCTTCTAAGGCATTCTGTTACTTTGTTTCTTTGTTTTAAAGATTTATTTATTTTTATTGGAAAGGCAGATTTACAGAGAGAAGGAGATACAGAGAGAAGGATATCTCAACTGCTAGTTCACTGCCACAATGGATACAGATGAGCCAATACAAAGCTTGGAGCCAGCTTCTTCCTGGTCTCCCACACGGGTGCAGGGTCCCAAGGCTTTGGGCCGTCCTTGACTGCTTTCCCAGGCCACAAGCAGGGAGCTGGATGGGAAGTGGACCAGCTGGGATATGAACTGGCACCTATATGGGATTCCGGTGCTTTTAAGGCAAGGACTTTGGCTGCTAGCTAAGGAGCTGGGCCCTCCTGTGGCATTTTGACCACCAGGTCTGCTCTCCAATGAAGACGTATACAACTGTAAGTTTTGTAAGTATAGGCCTAATAAGCTAGCTGATGTTTATTTTTGTTTACACTTTGATGCAGCCATAGTAAAGACAGCCATTTTTCACGTTATATGTTTTATTGTTTCTTGTCTTCTAGTTTCTTTACCTGTGAAAGCAGTTTCTTACAAAATCATGGATTCTATGCCTATGTTATATATTATTTAAAAGCCTAACTCTAACCTAAACACGTGCATAGTATTCATGCATAATTCATATAGTTTGTATGCCTGTGTAGACTGACCAAGCTCATTTTGGTGGAAGCAGAATGTTTTACTAACTTTGTATATTCAAATTTATACTGAGAAATTAAGGAAGGGTGCTGATCTCCATTTGATTTCTCCGACAGGGTTCTAGGAAAGCTTTTTTTTTTAAGTGGGGGCGCGATAAGGGAATAAATTGCCTCAGGAGATGATATGGAGGTAGAGAGGTAGAGATGCCTATGGTGCTTAGTAAACAGGTCCCCGTTCTGACCTGGTCAGAAATGCTCAGATTTTAAATTGCTTGTATTTATTGAGATTCTGCTTAACACATCTCTTCAAGACAGAGGATGGTTCCCTAAAGATGAAAATGAAAATCATTCATTTAAACTGATGTCTATTGTTATCATAATTATTATTTTATAAGAGCCACATCTGGATCTCTCAGTCTCCAGGTGATCTTTTGCAGTTTTTTACTGCCCTAAAATGTCTGATTTGTAATGTAGATACTGCTTTAATGGTCACTGTCTTTGCTAGCCTGCCTAAACCCGGGAAGACTTAGTAAAGACATGGCCTGCTGACCCACTGCTCCAGCAATGGGCTCAGCATGATTTTGTCGGGATGTAACTGTCTCCATTCAGCTGGAAATGGCATTGATCTATCCAGAGCTAATTCACAGAGCCAATGGCGAGAGAGGATGGAAAGCTATGATGGTTGGATTTCAAGAAATGAACCGTTCATTTTCCTGGTAGTAGCTGGCACTCGGGGTGATTGAATCACCCCATGGCTTGTTTTATTCTCCAAGGGATGGCTAACGCAGGAGGTCCTTCTGGCCATCAGGCTTTTGGAGTGGTCAGCAGGTTACTTTCACAGACAGTGATTTGCTTTTCCTTGAAGTATTTGTGTGCTTCTCAATCTAACCACCAGCAAAGTCTGCCATCCGGATCCTGTTTGCTTAGATACACTCAGACACACCATTCTGATTTGGAAATCCTTGATGCTTCTTCCCAGCACAGGTCCCAAGCCCCCTCTCCTGCTTGAGACATCTGCTCTTTGGACAGGTGCCGGAGTCCAGCTCCAGCCGAGGTTCGGAACTCGGGAAGGGTGCGTGGATGAGGCGTGAAGAGAGAAAGAAAGGAGACGGACCACCAGATTCCTTGATCGTAGTGGACCAAGCGAGAAAGCTGTCCGCTTTATTTATACAGAAGCAGTACAAAGTTTTTTCTTAGGGGCATATTAACATAGCTTCAGGGGGGCACAATTTACAACTTCTTGAGAAATGATTGAGGAAGGATTCCACATTCCTTGCTTATCTTGGCTTGCCAGTCTTCATCTGCTCTCCTCAGGTCTGGGCTATAACCTAGGCGCCATCTGTGTCAACCAGACCCCTACCTTGAATTACGTATGAGTTAAAAGGACTGGGGCCTTGGTCTGTGGGGATCAGGGTTATTGACATTAGTTGGCCATAGGTCTGTAAGCTCACAGTTTGTTAACCAAACAAGTAAAGCAAGGGTAAAAACGGCGGAAAGAATTGCAGTTAGCAATGAGCTAAGTTACTCTATTTAAGTTTCAACTCTACAATGGATGAGCGAGTGTTTCCAAAGACAATTCTACAAATTGTTTCAGTATTAGGCAAGGCATTATCCATTCCAACGTTGCAACCAAGAGTTTCTCAGTAGACAACACATCTTATGCAGTAATACACTCCTAATACAATTCTTATTCTACAACTTATCTATCACTAAATGGGAGAAATACATCAAAAGAGAAAAAACATGAAGATCTAAAACAAAAAGTTATAAACATTACATTCCTCTACAACTGCAGGCTCTACAACTTCATAAGTGATCAAACAATAATCAAAAATATCTCTTTATGATGTTAGTGAAATCACCCTATATTTCCTTTAGCTAAAAATTTATGAAAACAACTAAAACAGCTACATTTTCTATATTCTAAAGAATTGCAAGGACAGGCTAACCTTTAAGACCACAGTAACTATATTTTTTGCCTTAGCAGGATAGGCTTCAGGGTTACAGTAGCTATATTCTTCGTCATAGCAGGATGGCCTTTAGGGTCACAGTAACTATATTCTTTGTCATAGCAGAATGACCTTTAGGGTCACAGTAACAGGATAACTTTTAGGGTTCCTCTTATCAAGCCATTCCCCAGAAAGCATGATAAATATCTGGGCCAGATTTTATGGCAATGGGTAAACAGCACAGACTTAATTATACTCCTGTGTGTAGTTAAAGGCCCACTCACCAGGACATCCTCAGTAACATTAACTCTTAAGCTCACGTTGGTTGTAAAAGCCATCTCACAGGGGCAGACAATGCCTCAATAGATTACATAGTGGGGTGGTTGAGAGTCCATGCGAAGGGGAGTGAAAACTGCGTCAAGGTGGTCAGAGATGAATCCACTTAGCCCTGCTAAGCAGCTGGTAGCTCCCCGGGCCCTGCCAGTCAGGGAGCTGTTCTCTTCACACCTTCGTGTTATACACACCTACTGCATGGCCTGCATCAGACAGGCAGCCTGGACGCTGAGGGCTCTCCCCTCCTGCACCCCCCGCTTACATCCTGCTGGCCAGCAGTATTGTGTTGTATCTTCCTCTCTGCTTTTTTCCCTAGCTGTGGTAGGGGGCTGGGTTTGGGCATAACTGCCAAGGTGGAGGCAGAGAGAGTGACAGTCCCTGGAGGACTCTTGCTCTGCCTGGTCAGCATTTTGGATGGAGAAAAAGTGATAAAAGCAAGGAAAATATCAGACAAGGACCTTGCACACCATGCACCATGCTGATGTATAATCATATCAAAGTATGCAGTAATTGTGAGGGAGTGGACCAGAAATTCTGGGGAGTTTAAAATAGGTTGACCATACATTTTTACAGGTATTGCGAAGAATGAGTGATCCATGATCCTGGTTTATACATTTGGCATGAGTATTAATGAAACTTGATTATCCCCATTTTAACAAGCGTCATTAAGAGAAGTGACAGTTAAACAGAGCACATGAAGCTCGACTTCATGACTTCTGTGGAAGAGGAGCTTAGATCTAACTCATCACTTCTTCATTCTTCTTTAAAGATATTGATTTGTTTTTATTTGAAAGAGCTCTAAAAAGAAAAGGGAGAGACACCTACGGAGATTGTCCATCTGCTGGTTCATGTTCCAAATGGCCACCATGCCTGGGTCTGGTCCAAGTCCAAGTGAACAGCCTGAAGCTTCATCCACGTCTCCCACGTGGGTGCAGGGGACAAGCACTTGGGCAATCTTCGTCTGCTTTCCCAGGCACATTAGCAGAGAGCTGGGTCAGAAGTGAAAATCTCAGGTCTTAACCTGTGCCCATGTGAGATGCCAGCACAGAGGGGCTGGTGTTACCCACTCTATCACAATGCCAGCTCTTCTTTTTTCACATGACTACTTAGTGTTTTTCCCAGAGCTAGAAGAAGTTATGAAGAGAAAAATCTATGTCCTCGGAATTGTGGTAGAAAGAATAACATGAGGGCTTCTGGGTGCTAGTTTCACTTCTTCCCCAGGAGTAACAGCTGTGTCCTTACTTAGGGAACTCAAGATTTCCATTTCTGTATCCTTATCATTAAAAGCCCAGAATCAGTGCAGAAGCTTCTGGAAGTTTGATCCTCTGTGTTCTGATTCTCTGCAGCCTGGGTATTGGCCTCTAGTGCTTGAACATGGGAAATGAAACCTGTTCTCCTCTCATCAAGAGAGCCTTAGTTTATTACAGTTGGTAGCGAAAGAATGTGTGGTGCATTGGCCTACTGTGTAGATTTCTGGGTCCCCAAAAGCCCAATCTGGATCTCTGGATTTGAGCTTCAGACATCTGCACCATTCTAACAATCTCTGATTCAATCCCATTATATGTATGAGTCCTTATTTTTATTTTTTATTTATTTATTTGAAAGAGAAAGAGTTAAATCAAAAGAAAAATCTTATGTCTATCGAGCCACTTTGTAACTTCGCACCATAGCTAAGGCCAGGCCCGGTTGAAGCCAGGAGCCTGGAACTCAATCTGCTTCTCCCACATCTGTGGCAGGGACTCAGGTACTTGGGCTACCACCTGCTATCTCCCCGCATCTTCATTAATAGGAAACTGGAATTGGCCGCAAACTCAGGACTCAGGCATTCTAGTATAGAATGTGAATGGCCCAGGAAACATCTTCCTGCTGTGTCAAAAGCCTGCCCCTGCACATTTCATTGCAAAAACAGTGAAGGTGGTTTTGAATACTAGAAAGTAAAGTTAGTTGTGTAACTGATGCTGTCCTTTGAACGGCAGATTTTTCTACCAGACACCCCCTGCTTTCTCCGAAGTCCTTGAAATCACAATGAAGGAATTGTTCCACCCAGTGAAATCCTTGTCTCTTCTAGGCATCTTCTTTAACTGAATGCACTCCACTAAATGAGATAATATACTCATAATGCTTATAAGATTGCAAAGAGTTATTAAAAGGCTCTGTAGCTGTAAAATGTATGTATACAAATCATTATTGAGTTAATGCATGTAGCTTTTATTAACATTTTAGCGTGAATGAAGTTATTGATTTTTGTCTGTCCATTGAGACGTTCTGATGGAGGAATTTCATTCAAGGTATGGTTGTTATTCTCTAATTGGTTAATAGTACACACATGCAAAGTGATACAAAGGAAAGTAGGTCCCTGGTTGGTTCATTGTTCGGATTTTTCCTGTCTCTCTCTGGCCCTCTGAATAGTAGAATTTTACGTCCATAGCCATTGCCATGCCATCCTGTAGTACCTTGCCAGTGCATGCATTGTTACCACCTCTGTCTGGGACCTCCATGTGACTTGCTCCGGTTGTGTGTAGCCAACGTGACATGAGCAGAAGATGATCAGATGTCCTGTTGCCTCATTGCATAGTTGCAGAGGCTTCCAGTGAACCTTTGGAACACTCCCAGGCCTTCATCTCTGTGGAGAACAGAGTTCTGCTGCATTCACATTACAAAGCAGATCCTCCCATCCACGCCGGCCCTGAGGGAGCCAGGCTTCAGGCTTCATTCAGCCCCTAGATATGTGACCAAAAGAAATAACTTGTTTCAAACCCCCTGGGTTATAGGGTGTTTATTACACAACAAAAACTAAACTGATAGAGTAAGACAAAAGAAAATTGAGATAAATGGACACATTTTTCTGAGGCAAAGAACAGCTGTGAAATTCCAGCAGGGAGGTGTGGCCTGCCACTTGAGGAGCTGGGGAATGGACAGCAATAGAGCAGTCAGACGGGGAGCGGGCGTTTGAGAGAATCCTGAAAAATGGTTCAGTTTCAGTAGGCAGAGTTTGTGTGTGTGTGCTTGAGGGCCCTCTGCTGTAACAGGTAATGGACAAAAGAAGGAAAGCTGCAAAAATAGGAGAGCGCGAAGCATGTTCAGGAAACTGTTAGTAGGTCAGTCTGTCGAGAAGGACAGGGTCAATGGCCGTGGGGAAAGAAAGGCTGATAAGGCCAGCAAAGAAGATTAAAATGATCATGTAGAGGCTTTAAATGCCAGGTTAAAGATTTTGCCATTAATTTAGTGTCCCTTTGAAGAGTTCTGCCCAGGGAGGAGTATGCACAGGACTGGCCTTTAGGAAAATCACTCTTGCAGCAGAGTGTAAGGCAAAACATTGAGGAATGAGCTGACGATCAGGTGGGCAAGGCCAAGGGCGTTACTGGAGACAGTGCATCCTGGAAAGAGGTGAGAGAACTACAGGACATTCTAGAATATGTGCTTCCCAATTTGAGAATTGATATATATATATTAAGGAATAGGACACAAATACAAGTACTTCTCTAGTTCCCAAGTATTTTTCCTTGAGTGTATAATACTAAGAAACTTGAATTTTACCTATAATAAGTAAAATCAGGCTGACCACCAATCTCCAGACTTACAGTTGTTTTTTTTTAAAGAAGTTCTTAAATTGAATTTGATATTTATAGACCACTTGGGAAACTGGGCTCTAGACTTAGATGTGAGTCTCCCATGCAGTGTGAGTTGCACTTGTAGAAGGTTCCCATCCACTGGGTAGTTTTGTGAGTATGTGCTTGTCCTTGGGGCAGGGTGGGAGTTATAAACAGTGCTCCTTGGTAAATAGGCTTTGAAATAGAGTTGTATGCGGGAGGTTTAGTGTGGAACTCCCAGGAAACACAGGACTTTGGGAGAATAAAGAAAACGACTTTTGCCTGTGATGGGTATTGGGCAGCCATGAAGTTGCAACTACTGATTTTACAGGAACTGTCTGTCTGGGGTCACCCATTAGGGTTGGCAGGCCTTGAACCAAGGGACTGTGTCTTTAACCTTCTATATTAACCATCCGTAGATGTGGTCTTCGTCTTGGGAAAGGCTGTGACGTTGGTCCAGTGACTGCCTTTAGCCATGAGGTAATGCTGATGACACTCTTATGAGTGCCATTAGGATTTACACCTTAACACTAAGGAGCTTCTAGACCTGGGTTCCCAGGTGGCACCTTGCTGTAGAGAAGAGTTTTTCTTTCATTCCTATCTTTATCTTAAGACACAGATGGATTTTGATAATAAGAGTGATAAATAATACTATAATATGTTAATAACAGTGATCATAATCCTTTAAGATTTAAAAGGAGTTTAAATTAAGACAGTCTACACATGCATCACTGAAATTATCCGTTCTATGCAGACAGAGGTGAACACTGGGCCTAGCAGTTACAACACCTGCTTCTCATATGGCAGTGTTAGATCTGACTCCCAGCTCCACTCCCAACTCCAGCTTCCTGCTAATGAACAGGAAGGCAGCAGGTGATGTCTCATTTATTCATCTCATGTGGATCATCAGGACTGCTTCTGGTTTCTGGGTTTGGCATAGAGTAGTCCCTACCATTGAGAGCATTTAGGGAAAGAACCAGTGGATGAGATAGACTGACTCTCTCTCTCTCTCATTTGAAACAAAAAGAAATAAAGAAAGTAGGAAGATGGAAAGATGTAAGCTAAATAAGGTAGTGGCCCAGTGCAAGGGGTTGGCCACATGTCATCTAGATTTGAATCCTTGTTGCACTGCTTATTACCCTGTGATTTTTCCTTCTATAGTTATGCTGATTTGGGCTGCTCCATGAACTTGAAGACAGTAGATTGGACTTTCTAAGTTCAGAGTACATGACATCAAGTTTAGTTGTGGCTGTTGTGAAAGTAATGGGTACAACAAGTGGGGGCATGCTCAATGAGAGTGTGATGGGTATTGTGAAAGTGAGGAATATCAAGTCTAGAAGTGCAGTGGGCAGGAGGGTCAGAGGCCCGGGCATGTAGAAAACAATCAAGCTGGGCCTGGCATGATGTCTAAATCCTCACATTGCATGCACTGGGATCCCATAAGTGCCAGTTCATGTCCCAACTGCTCTACTTCCCATCAGGCTCCCTGCTTGTGGCCTGGGATAACAGTAGAGCTTTGCCCAATTCTTTGGGACCCTGCACCCATGTGGGATATCCAGAAGAATCTCCTGACTCCTGGCTCCACATCAGCTCAGGTCTGGCTGTATCGGCCATTTGGGGAGTGAACCAGTGAGTGGAAGATTTTTGTCTCTCTTTCTCTTTGTAAATCTGCCTTTCAAATAAAAATAAATAAAATCTTAAAAAAAAAAAAAGAAAAGGAAGAAAAATACAGCCAAGCTGGTATTTTGCACTTTCACCAGCAAGTGCTCACCCTAGTGGATCATTTCATTCCCTTGGTACTGAACACCACCAGTGGCGGTTTATCTGTGAAGTTCTGCTGATTGTGCTCATTGCAATGCGTTTGTTGCATCCTCCACCTTAGTGCTAGCATCCTCTGCCTTTAGGCTTTCCGGCTCAGAAGCCCACTCTCACTTTACAAAGCTTTTGCCACTGTCAGGTCTGATTGCTAAACTAGGAAGCCAATGAAACCAGAGAAACAGCAGCAGTGGGGAGGTGACCATGGAGAAATGCTGTTGTATGACATTAATCACTAATTGCTGAATGATTTTATTATATGGCAGCCATAAAATATCACTTGAGGTTTTACAGCCAGTTCTAGCTTTAAGAAAACAATTCCTTATGTCAAAATGACTATTAAATTAAGTGATTCCATATTAAAGATCCTATGGACTCCAGATGATTTATGAGGCTGTGTAATGAATAAGAACCTTTGCTTCCAGCTGCTCACAGGAATCAGCCATTTCTGGAACAGCCATTGACCTTGGGAGCCCAGCAGACATGCTGATTTCTAAGAGATACCTGGCCGATTCCTTAGAATAGAGTCTTGAAAAAAAATTCCCAGAACCCTCATTGACGGATAAAAACAAGTAAGGCCTAGACAGTAATACTGACCCACCCCAATCCTGGCGTAGACAGCATGGGTGTCTGTCACCTTGTGATTCCTGGTAATTATGTATTTCTTCTGTGATTCCCAGCCAGCCCCTGGTCCCTCATTAATAAAAAGAAGATTGAATCTTGTTTCATAAAGATTTATTTTTAATTATTTGAAAGAGTGATACAGAGAGAGGAGCAGGCAGAGAGAGAACTTCCAGCCACTGGTTTTCTCCCCCACGTGTGTGGGATGGTTGTTGAAGGGCTAGATGGAAGTCAGGAACCAAGAACTCCATTGAGATCTCCCACCTGGATGGCAGAGGCACTCCTCTGCTGCCTCCCTGGCACATTAGGACGGAGTAGGAGTGGAAACAGGGCAGATGGGACTTTAAGCAAGGCCCTGATACAGGATGCCAGCATTGCAAGCAGCAGCTTAACTCGCCACACTACAACACATCTTCATGGATTCAATCTTGAAAAATCCTTGTGTGTAAGCTTAAATCCACTGCTGAGAGAGGGCACAGTGTCTTCCAGGCACCTGTTTGCTTCTATTTCCTGAATTAGCTTTTATGTGGTCACGGTTGTGTCAAACCCCAAAGAGTGACTAACAAAATTTATGTATTTGTTTTGACCTTGCAGTCCACAAGGGCACTTGCAGAAGTTTGTATAAAATGGGACTGAAAGATAAGTTTATCTTGGCACAAAAATTGTAGAAATCTAGCATAGTGTTTTTATGATATCCATTTCTGGGTTTTTTTTTTTTCAATTTTCTTGGACTCTGACCATCCTCCACTGCCTTCCCAGGCTTCCAGCAGGGAGCTCAATGGGATGTGGAGCAACCTGGACACTGGGCAGCACTCCTGCGGGATACCAGCACCACAAGCAGAGGATCTGTCTACCGTGCCATCCCCCAAACTTATGCTTTGATTCCATTTCCCAGGAACTTTTTGAAGAACTTTTGTGTTTCCATCAGTGCACTCAACTTAACACTTAGTAGGGATAGTAGGCATAGTAGGGATACTGGAGGTAGACCAGTCAGGTTCCTTGCTGATTAAGAGCTTTAAATCCAGCTGGAAGATGCAGTCTTCAGTTGCCAAATTCCTCCATGTTCACCTGAGGGATTCCAGGTGATTTGTGCCACTGAAAACAGAGGGTGCCATCCCTGATCCCAGAGCTGCCACAGTGGCTGAAGGTACTGAGACAGCAGTGGGTGTGAGTATCCGAGTTGCTGAGGATGTTCTGGATTTTTGCTTTTTGTTTTGCTTTAACTAATTAACTTTATTATTTTATGACAGTTCCATAGGCTCTGGGATTTCGCCTCCTCCCTCTCCAAGTCCCCTCCCCCACTACTGATTTCCCCTATATTATTACAGGAAGATAGTCCTTCCTAAGCAGCTGTAAGTCTATCATTTTGCTATTTAAATGCATCCTAACCTTTTAGGCATGGACAATGGCAGAATGTCCAGCATCCTATTGTCAAGACATGCCTAAGTTTCATGGAGTCCATGAAACTTTAGTTTGTGTCTTCACATCTGGATATGATAGTCTCCATTACACAGTTACTATACATAAATGAAAACCCATAAAACAAAATCAGCAGCAGGAAGAAAATTAGAAAATTTGCAAGATTAAGTTAAAAATAACATGATGTTGAATGACCAATGTATTGCTGAAAAATGAAACAAAATCAAAAACCTTCTTGTATCATTGAAAAATTAATTAAAAATCCCTCATTTTTGAAGGGAGGAGAATAAAAACAGAAATATCAAGACCTATGAGATATAGCAAAAACAGTATTGAGAAGGTTGTTTGTAACATCAGGTACTTAAAAACGGAAATAGTTCGGATAAATAATCTAATAATGCATCTCAATGTCAATAAAATTATCAGGAAGCAAGAAATGATAAAAATCACAGCAAAATAAATGGAATTAAAACTAAAAAGCTGCAAATTGCAACAAGAAAGCCATTTTTTAAGAAGATGAGTAAAACAAACTTTTCTTCAAACAATTTTTTTTTAAAGATTATTTATTTGGAAAGTCAGATAAACAGAGAGGAGGACAGACATAGATGAAGATCTTCTGTTCGCTGATTCAATCCCCAAGCGGTGACAACAGCCAGAGCTAAACTCTGATATGGAGCCAGGAGCCTCTTCCAGGCCTCCCACACAGGTACAGGGTGCCAAGGCTTGGGCCTGTCCTTGACTGCTTTCCCAAGCCACAGGCAGGGAACTGGATGGGAAGCAGGGCCACCAAGATTAGAACCAGTGCCCATATGGAATCCTGGCACATCCAAGGCAAGGACTTTATCCACTAGGCTACTGTGCCAGGCCCTTAGAAAAACGAAGTTTTAGACAAGCAAAGAAAAGCAAGAGGGGGAAAAAAAGCTCAAGTAAAATTAGATGAAAATAAAACATCCTAAAAAACTAGTAAGAAGTTCTCTTGTTGAATGGATCATTTGCTTATTATGTGGTGTTCTTCCTCATCTCTTTGAATATTTTTTATGTCAAAGTCTGTATTTTCTGATACAAGCATGGCTACACCAACTTGTTTTTCTTTTCTATTAGCCTGGAATATATTTCTCCATCCTTTCATTTTTGGTTTCCGCTTATGTTTGTTGGTAAGATGTGTCCCTTGTTTTGGGTTTTGATCCAGTCAGCTCATTTATGATGCCTTATTGATGAGTTTAAGCCATTTATAATCAGGGTTAATATCAATAAGTGGTAATTTGATCCTGTCATTTTAACAATGGGTTGCTCATTGATTTAGTCTTCTTTTATTGTTTTAACGTTTTTCATATTTGCCTTTTGTTTTGGTAGGTGCTAGTTCTTTTCTCAGTCAGTAGAACATCTTTATCATTTGTAGGGCAGGTTGAAAGAGGTGTATTCTTTGAGCTTTTCTTTACTATGAATGAATTTTATTTCATTTTCAAAGACAAAGGGAAGCTTTGCTGAGTATGTTATTCTGGGCTGACAATTTTTTCCTTTTATAAACTGGAATATGTCACTCCATTCTCTTCTGGCCTATAGAGTTTCCTGTGAAAAGTCAGTTGTGACTCTGATTGGGGTTCCTCCACTTGTTAACTGATTTTTTAAAAGATTTATTTATTTTTATTGGAAAGGCAGATTTACAGAGAGAAGGAGAGAGAGGGAAGAAGACCTTCCATCTGCTGGGTTCACTCCCCAAGTGGCCACAGTGGCCGGAGCTGAGCGGTTCCAAAGACAGGAGTTTCTTCCAGGTCTCCCATGTGGATACAGTGTCCCAAGGCTTTGGGCCATCCTCTACAGCTTTCCCAGGCCATAAGCAGGGAGCTGGATGGGAAATAAAGCAGCTGGGACATGAACAGGCACTGATTGAAGTCTCAGCAGATGCAGGGTGAGGGTTTAGCCCCTAGGCTATCATATTGGGTACCTGTTAATTGATTTTTTTCATGTGTATGTTTAAGGATCTTTTCTCTGTGTTCAACTGAACAGAGCTTGATTATCATTTGTCATGGCAAAGATCACTTTTAGTCAACTCATATAGGGGTTCTGTGCCCCTCCTATGTTTTATTTCCCAATTCTTTCTCCAAGTTAGTGAAATCTTCCTTTGTTACTTCATTGACTACATTTCTAAACCCAGCTTTTCTTTCTGTGCCTTCTCGAACTCCGGTAACTCTTATATTCAGTTTTTTTAATAGTGTCCCTTAGTTCTCCAGTACTTTCCTTAGCTTGACTGGAGTGTTGATGAAAGGCTGCATGAGATAAACCTACAGAAGTGTCTAGTCTTGAGTTGCTGGGTTGCCCTGGTTATCAAGTCGATCCGCGGTGTGCTGATCCAGAGCAGGTTCTGCCTTGCTCCTGGAAGAATCCTGGCTGTGGCTGGCCAGGCCTGGCTGCTTGTTCTCTGTACTACCTGCAGATGGCCCCAGAGAGCTACCATCGCATTGCTTCACTGGTTAATTCCCTGAGAATTCGTTGAATGTGTGTTGGGTGCCAGGTGCTGGACTAGGCCTCAGATTACAGTGGTAAGCAGAAGAGGTATGGTTTCTGTCCTCTTAGCATTTGCAATGAAATAGGGAAAACAGAGAGTTTTCAAATAATTGACAAATACCAATGTAATTTTTGAATGTGGTAAGAACAATTTAAGATCTGTGGAGGCTGCCGTGTTTAACGTAATACCAAGAGATCCAATATAGCTGAAGAGTCTGAAATGCCTGCCTTGGAAGGCTGTACAAAGAACCCAATCTAGGTAGATAGATAAATGTACTCTACAAAATTTGGAATTTCAGGGTACAGATCATGAGGAACCTTCCTTTTGGGGTATCTTATAAGTGAAATTTAAGCTATTCCATAGTTGTGACTAGCATCAGTAGACCTGGTGCCTGACCATGTGTCCTGCTGTGGAACTGTGTGTTGTGATTGATTAATTGGTCTCCAGGCATGCCTCCTTCTTCCCTCCCTCAAAGAATGAGAATTTTGTTTAGCATCTTTTGTATACAGAGTGAAGTTAAGGATGGGTGCTGGGCTACAGACTGCTGTCCGTTGATAATAAAGATGTAGATAACTATATCTGTTCAGAGTGTTTAGACACCTCTACAGCAACTTGACATTGTGTATGATTTTGTTTAAAAAAAAAAAAGCATCTGTAGTTGTTTGAGAAAATTAATTCCTCCTAGGTAGTAAAAATCTACTGTGACGTGGCATTTGAGGGCAGTGCTTAGAGACTTTGATCCTAGTTGAATGGGGTAGAAACTTCTAGACTGGAGTTGTGTTTTTGCAGTATGAGTTTTGAAGCCTAGAGTTGGCTGATTATGAATGAGACAGTGTTATTCTCAAAAGAAATCTTTTCTGGCCTGGACCAGGAGTACAGAAGTCCTAATACTGACAAAGGCAGGAGTAGATAATTAGATGACCTAAACATGTTCTTTCCTGAATATACCCGACCCCCAGGCCAAAGCCAAAAGGACCATCCTCATAAAAAGGAAGGAGAAAAATGAACTAAATTCGATAAACTCAAATGACCAAATAGATGTATTTGATGTTTGCTCTTTTTTAATCTATTGTACTCTCATTAAATTGCTCAAAAGCTACTTTGATTTATAAAGGGAATTTAGGAACTGAGTAGTCTGAAATATAAACAATTTAAACTTTGAAAAGTGGTTCCTGTGAAGCAGAGTAAAGGTACTTAAAGGATTTCTATTTCCCAAGACTCTGGAAACACAATGAATTGGAGCATCTCTGTTTAACTGTGATTATAGATGGTCCCCTGGGTAAACATTTTGCTTTATAAAAAGCTAATGCCCAGAAAAGGGTTTTAAAAATTAATATTCATTGCTGGGCTCATCCAGTGGAACAATCCATGGCTGGCATTTGGGGACCATGTTGCACAAAGACCTGCATTAATGCTAAGGAGTGGCCCCTCCCACAGCCCAGCCCTGATAAAATATTTCCCAAAAACATCAGTCATTTTCCTGTCCCTTCTTAAGCATCTCTTCCAGACATGTGGCATTGCTGGGAGACTGTGGACTTGATGAGGTGGAGTTGCATGGAAAGAGAAAGTATCTGGGCTTAGAGGTTGAAAGATCCGGTTTTTAAGGACTAGAAGTGGGAGGGCAGCACCATGGCTCAATAGGCTATTGTCCCACCTTCAAACACTAGCATCCTATATTGGTACAGGTTCATGGCCTGGATGTTCCACTTCCCATCCATCTCCTCGCTTAAGTCTGGGAATACAGTGGAAGATGGCCCAAGTCCTTGGGACCCTGTACCCAAAGGGGAGACCTGGAGGAAACTCCTGGTTCCTGGCTTTGAATCAGCTCAGTTCCAGCCATTGTGGCCACTTGGGGAGTGAACCGTCAATGGAAAATCTTTACTTCTCTGCCTCCCCTTCTTTCTGTAAACCTGCCTCCTAAATAAAAATAAACAAATCTACAAAAAAAGAAAGAGCTAAAGCTGAATGAGAGGGCAGTTGGGGCTGCCTCCTTACTGGCTGCAGAGGTCTTCTTTCTGCTGGCCGGTAATGGAGCTGGCGTGGGAAGTTGGGTTTGTTGCATCCCATTTGGGTCATTACATCTGGAGAGCTGCTTATAACAGTTCTAATCATTGGCTGCCACTGCTCATCATGACAGTCTGGAGGAAGGAGAAGCAACAACCCAGCTCCAGCCACGACCTGCTCCCTTGCCTTGTTCTCTTCTGATCAGCCAAACCTCTGCTCTTCCAGCAGAACACTTGTTTTCCTAGCTGGCATCCCCCCATATCCCTTACATGGGCTCCTCCCATCACCACACCTTGGCAGTCACCTGTGCTCCCAGCACTTCCTTAACAGTCCTAGAGCCTTCTGCTTCACCAGGAAAAAGGCTGCCAAGTGTAAACACATTCAACTTTCCTCTGCATCTCCCACCTCCAAGCGCTCGCTTGCTCTCTCTCTCTCTCTCTCTCTTCCTCCCTCCCTCTCTTTCCCTCCCTCTCTCTCCCTCCTCCCTTCCTCTCCCCCCTCTCTGATTTTTCTTATATGTTTGAAGAATAACTATACCTACCTTTTGAGCATTGATTTCCAGTTACACCTTTAATCCTTTGTCTTACCATGTCTTAGGGATTCTGTTTAATCAGTTATATTCTCTAGTCTTAGTATTTTCCAATTCATAATTCCTGCTCATCTAAAAATCTCATTAGCGTTTTTCAGTCTAGGAAAAAGAAAGAAAAATAAAAACTGTCCTTTCCACTTAATGGCTTGCCTGTTTGTGTCCATTTTATTTGCTGAATTTTACGACATGGTAGTGAATGTACTTCATCACCTTTAAACCAGCTCCTAAACCCAGTCCAACCTCAAGTCTACCTCACTGTCTGCAGGGGGTTCTGATACTGCTTGGTTCTTCTGTTCTCCTTTCATTCTTCCTCCCCCCTGACTTGAGCAGATGTCAACACTGTCCTCTTCCTTCCAGGCTCTTGGTCCTTCTTGACCATTAGGATTTTCTTCTGTTTGTCTTGGTTTGACACCAACTGTCCCTTCACTGTATACTTCACTGGCTCATCTTCATTTGGAGAGACTTATCTAAATGTCCGTGTTTCCAGGATTCTGTGTTCAATGCTTCGCTTGTTTGCAAAAGTCACTTTTTTCCCAGGAAAGTACATTCATCCTCATCACTGCTTATAGTTCCTGTAAGAAAATTGCACTAGACCTCACCCCATCCTACTTCCTGTCATTTTAGACACCTCCCTGTTTTCTATTTGGCTTCTGGTATTGCCCATGTACTCTTCTGCTGTGCTATTTCTTATATAACGTCAAACCCAAGTCATCTACAACAGAGCACACTTCCATTCCCCAAATACATAAAAACTCTATTTATGTCTATCTTCAATTTCATGAAATAACTTCTCTAATAATCTCAATAGTGTTACACCTATCACCTTTTCTGACCTAGAAATAATGAATTATACTACATTGCCTCCGTTCTTAGTCCTGCCACATCACAGCATCCAGCAGCCCACAGTCTCCTGATCCCCCGTGCTGCGGTTATTACATCCGTGAAATCTTTCCAGTTAACCTTCTTGGTCTTTGTTGCTCTTCCTTAGATAGTCCTGTCATGTTTGCTGGAACCTTTCTTGCTGCCTGCCTTTAGCTTCGCTCTACTTGACTCAGTCCTTTCTTATTACCTTGCTATTTTTCTAAAAAGCGGGCTACACAAGATTGTTCATTGGTTGCACACTTGTGCTGCTGCAGGCAAGAAAGAGGTATCAAATGTTTTAAGTAAAAACACAATGATGTCTCCTAATTACACATGAAGTGTGTCACAAACATTTTGTAATCAATAGTAAAAGAATGAAGTTGATAAGATCTTTCTAACACTCTTCTTTTTTTGTAGATTTGAGATAATTCAAGGGTGCTCGAAAATTTATGTCCTTCTTGCACAGTTGCATTCCTAAATCAACTTTAATCAATGGAATGACAGCTAATGTGTCCCCCGGTTCTTCTGTCTCTCTTACTGACTGAAGCCTGTTGGCTTTTTGGTAGACCAGAAAAATGGGATGAATGTATATCCTTACCATGTAGGATTTCACCAGCCCTGGGCTCTTCTCACCTCTCATGTGAACAGTATTTCCCTTTGATACTTCCAGGAACAAACACTGAGAAAATGTATCCTGAAAATTAAAAGACAAATCCCTTAGCATGGCTGAGGGTTCCTTCTCACACCAGATGCTGGAACATCTTTCAAAACGGACCAACTGCCTTCCTGTCTCCACCCACATGCTGCAACAGCCTCCGTCCTCTGTACCTGCTGCTAGATGGTGTAACTCCAGGTCCTCAATCCAACCTTTATTTTGGCAGGCCATAGAAATGGACTTTGAAATTCCAACTAATTTTAGGCAATTAACTTGACTATCCTTTAAATCATGTTTGCTCAAAAGTTACTGTTACTAGGGCCAGCATTATGTATGGCTCATCAGGTTAAGTCACACCCTGGGACAACCACATATAGTATCAGAGTGTTTGTTTGTGTCCTGCTTACTTTACTTTTAGCCCAGCTTCTTGCTAATGTGCTCAGGAATGCAGCAAAGATGCCAGGTAAGTACTTGCATCTTTTCCAGCTGTGTCAGAGACCAGTCTGGGGTTCCCAGCTTAAAGTTGGTCCAAAGCTGACTGCTGCAGCCATTTAGAGAGTTGGCCAGTGCAAGGAAGGTCTCTTTTTCTCTCCCTGCCTCTGTCCATATGCATTGCTTTGCCTTCCAAGTACATAAATCTGCATATCTTAAAGTTATTTGAGAAGTTTCTGAACCCTCTCTCCCACTCTTCCAGAGTGGCTAAGAGATTGTTTCTGGAGACAGACCTCTTGGCTCCTCTATCGGAAGCTCTTTTATCTTGAACAGACTTTTTTTCCCAAGCCTTATGTTCCTCATAAACCTAATGGTGATAATGATGCTATCTAACTTCGAGAGCTGCTGAGATGATTCCATCAGGTAATTAACCATGCCTAGGGGTGGGGGCAGGGGTCTCCTCTGCAGCCCTTCCAAGTATGTCAGTTAATGTGTCTGCATCGCCTTCAGACAGTGCCTGGCCAAGCCATGCTTAGCTGGGATCAGCCTCACATTGCATATCTCCAAAGCATCTCAACTGTGGATGAAATTAATTTTTGACAAGTTAAATGCTGTCCCAAGGTAATTCTCTTGATATTGCTCAGCAGGGAGGTGTTGAAATGCCATCCCTCTCATAATTAATATGTTGGACTGAGCTGTCCCCATCGGCAGGTGGATCTATCACCGTATATTCAGACTTGACAGAGGTCAGCTGCCATCTCTGTCCATGGTCCGTGTGTTCCCAGCAAGCTGACCTTTATCTTTGGCTTATTTTTTAGTCTTTCCCATTCCACCCTACCTCCTTGTCTAGCCAGATCCTAAGTTCTCTGGCTGAAGTGAGGATGATATCAGGCTGAAATATTTAAGCTTGGAAGGACTCCACTCTGCTCAGATTTCATTTCTGGTGAGTCATTGAGCCATCACATCATCAAGCATGCAATATTCACTCCTCCCAAATGCTAGAGGATAAAGGAATTGAGATGTTCCCAGTGTCCCTTCTCTCTGCTCCCAAGAGTCAGCCTTGGGTCAGCTCCACTTCAAAGTTCATTAAATGTCATTAGGATTAAGTTTATGAGCATGTTCCACATCATCAATAGCTTTGCTTTTCTCATCATTACTAGATCGATGCCGAAGTAGAGAAATGAAGGCTGATAATGACTGCGTTACCAGCTCAAGTTCATAGAGTTAGTCAGCAGCAGAACCACTGTCGGGATCCAACCCAGGTTTACTTCAAAGTTGAGCTTCTCATCATGATTTTATGCCACCTTTGCATTTCAGATGGGTGTCTCCTCCAAGCTATTTTCAGACCACCACCAAGGAAATTTCTCAGTCAAGTAGACATGAATCAGAAACGTATGCATGTGATGTTTTCAGACAGGGAATAATTCCCGATCCTTCATCTGAGAGCCTAGCATGAAGGAGACTCTCATTATCTCTTTCAGTGGAACCAACATCTCAACCTTCTGAGAACCCTGCATAGGAGGAATTCAGCTCTGAGTTTCTCCATAAAATCCTAGGACCCTCCCCTGGCAGTTATATAGGACGGTCTCAACAAAGCTGTCAAGATGTTTCCATGTTTGTTAAACAAGAACCATTTGTTTAGCTCAGGAGCATCTGTTGAATAAACAAGATATCTGATGTGCCAGTTGCTCATTGGAAATTAACAAACCCTTTAAAAATGGCAATTTGTCAGGAGTTATATGAGGCAGAATTCATTCTCAGCAAGTGAACAAATTGAAGTCTCCTTCCAAGGCTCTCTAGAATTCCCCAGAACCAGTTGTGCAGGAAAAAAAAAAGTTCAGTTTAATTCTGCTGTCATTAAACAAACTATGCAGACAGCGATAGGGGCTAAGAAGCAAGTGTCCTGGTAGTGACACGGAAAGGTCCTGGGACAGGTCATCCAGAGCAGTTGGGATGAACTCTTCCCCTCCTGAATGGTGTTTTTCTTTGGAAAATATAGGTCTCTAGGATGGGACGCAACTTATTCTTCATCTGTGCTGCTTCCAGGAGTCAGTTGGTAAAACTATAATCTCCCAGCTTCATTTCTGCCTGTGGCCTCCCATGAAAGGGTCGTGAGGTGGGGCAAGGGTTAACTTCAGGAATCAGGGTGATAATGGAAAGAAGGAAAGGAGTGAAATCTTTGTCACTTCTCTAAGGGCTGCAGCAACTATTAGGCATTGGCTGAAAGGAAGTCTGAGGATAAGGTAGTGTCCCATCTTACCTGTGAAACCCCTGAAGCTTCATGGTGTTGGTGTATCTGGACTTTGTCCCTGAATGGGGCTGGGACCAGGGGACCTAAATGTAACTGGCAGCGAATGGTAGTTATTTCCCAAGTACGGATGCCACACTGAGCGTATTACTGACATGATTTCATGAAATACTCATGCAGCTGTTGCACACATATCTACAGAAGAGTCAGCCCGGGTTTCAGGATTCCTGTGATTTGGCCTGAAGTCACACTGCTCAAACGAGGTGTTAGTGGGATTTAAGCTCAGGTAGCTTCAGAAGCCATTGACTTAATCTTGATGTTGTACAGGTCCAGGTAGGCTTTGCAGATCAGCCTCTCTGGTTCCTGTGGTATGACTGCAAAGAGCTGACTCTGAACTCATGAGCCCTATCTTGGGCAGAAGCTTAAGTATACTAAGCAATATAGAACTGAGGTTTCTGGCATGTGCTAGTTGGTCTAAGGTTAATATGCTATTCTTGCTGGGATGCACTTCAGAGTCTTTATTTAGAGGGGGTTCAGGGTGGGAGGGGAGATTAAGCAAGGCAAGGAGCTCTCAAGCTTTATATAAGTGGGTCCCTTGGGCTCCAGTTAGAAGCTAAAGAATTAGCTGACTCTGGGCCCGGAGCAACTTGCTGCCTCATCTCCTCACATTAGTCCTTTTAGCAATTGATCTTGTAAACTTTCTGATTCAGAGAAATTAAAGATGAAAAAGGGCCTATTAAGTGATCTCGCCCCGGCCCCAGACTAGGCGAAATGATTCTCCGGGGAGGATTCCAGAGTGTCTGGTTCTGTTCCGTTTTAATTGTCCCCAGGGGTCTGACTTCTTGTTCTTCCCCTGGGCAGCTCTTCCTAGATACAGGTGTGAGCAGTATCCCTTAGGAGGCTCTGCACTTGCCAGATCTGTGCACACTCATCTTGCATTCCGTTTCCCAGGGCCTGGCCTTTTTCACATGTTGTCTCTGAAATGTGCTGGGATGCCTTTTTTTTTTTTTTTTGAGGGGATTCAATAGCTGCACCCTCAGATACAGTCTCATGATGTTGCTTGTGTCTATGTGAATGCACATTTACTTCTATAGGAAAATATCTCAGACTTCTAATGATGAAAAAAGATGTACTTCATTCACAGCATAGTGCTGCTGTTGGCCCACATCTGGCCAGAGCTCTCTTAGTTGCGTAGTATCACAGCAGGTGTCAATGGTGGTAGTTCATGCGGGAAGCAGCAAGATAATACATCAGAGAGAGACTGAGTCGAGTCAGGTTCAGGCTTTTATAATAATCCACTAGAGAGAATGACCTTCAAGTGCCTTGTAATCCAGTTTGATTCCTTCTGAGGATAGTGTTCTGGATTTCTAAGCATCTTTCACTAAATCTTTTAAACATTGCATTGGCTCTCATTGTACCACGCTAGGGACCAAACCTTGAATACATGGAACTATTGGTGGTGAACCACCCCAGAAGTACAGCCATCTCTATCGCCAGGACATGTGTCTGCTAGTGTGTAGGAAAAAAAAACATGGGTTGGAAGGTGTGTGACATTAGTGGACATCAGGACCTGACAACACCTAGGGGACGGAGAAACAGTAACAGGTGACAAGTGAGTTGTCCCACGCCTGTGCTCGCAGTGTCTCTCTGTCTTCTGGGTTCCTTCTTTCAACAGTTCCATCAGGGAAGTATTGTGGTTACTCCCTTTTCAAAGATGAGGATTCTGAATCCCAGAAATATCAGCGCATGCCAGAGTCATGGAGATGTTGAGTGGCAGGATTGGGATTTGCAACCAGGCCTCTGTACAGGAGTATATGCTTCACTCCTCTCGACTTTATTCTTAGTTAACAGTAAAATGCAGTGAGCACTGTGGAAACAAGAATCTGGGAGAGGCCGGGCCTGGCTTTGAATGGAGATGGATGATCATCAAATTAGCCAAGGCTTAGTCTTGTAAAACACAGAGGTTGAGTTTGTAGCATGGACTTCGCACAGGTTGTAGATGCTGAGGACTTGGGAGTGTCTGCCCATCTCTGCACACACAGGCCTAGCAAAGGAAATATTTCACCCCTGTAAGCCCTGCTTAGAATGACACTGGCATGCAATGACTAGTACATACATAGTAAGGATAAATGGTCCGTGCTGGTTTTCTTTTGTGCTGTTCCCATCAGGACATTTATATTTGTTACTGAAGGAGATATTCCCATCTTTTCACTGGTCTTCTGTTCTTGGCTGATGGCCTAGAAATTGCCTGCTATGGGTGATTTTAGAGTGTAGAAGGTTAGCCAGAAGGGACAGACCTCACCAGGGATTGTGTTGGATTCTGTGGCAGGGGCTGGGGGCATGAGAGTCAAAAGTTTGAAACCCCTGGAAGTGGACCTAAGAGAAACAGGTGTTAGGTTTATCTTAGCAAAGGGGTGGAGGAAGCACAGAGAACTCCTCGTGTCACAATTGGTTCCCTGCTTATCCGGAGACATTTGAGGGAGCAGTGACCCATCCACTTTTATCTTCATCCCCTCACTGCCTTGCACTTTCAGGATAGAGTTTGGTCCAGATGTGAAATCCCTTGAGGAGAGTGAAGTAGGAGAAAGCTCTGTTGGGGTCTACAGGGTGATCTTGGGAATCCTCCTGCTGCTGTTTTGTGCTTGGGGAATCTTGGGCTAGTCAAATTCTCCTATATTAACAATCATGTTCTCCACATGTTTACTGATGGAAATGTATACTTCACAGGATCCTCCCTAGGGCTAAATAACGCCAAGAAATCAGATGCCTGCTGACTAGCACGGGTTGGTTGTTTTCCAAAATCACAACCCCATGCCTTTTTTTTTGTAGATAAAGGCAGTCTGTATTGTGCATCATGGGACACATTTTGGATCCTGGTCCCTCTGACCTGGGTTGAGTCAGGAGCTGTCGTTTCTTAGCTGTAGTGTCTTAGGCAAGTCACCTCGCTTGCATCAACCCCCAGTTGTTTTTTTTTTTTTTTAGTGGTAAAATACAGACAAAAATTGCATATGTGTAGTAGGAGTTTTTACTATTTGTTTAACAGTGTGGAATAATATAGTCAAATTCCAGTGCTCTTAAGTAGTTACTATGATGGGCACAGCAGGTAAAGCTGCCCCCTACAAGAAACTTGCAGTCTGGAGGGCAGATAGCCATTATTCAAATAATAATAGGAATTGTTTGGAGTATCAAATCATGTGCATACGGCTATGTTATCACAGGGGCCGACCCATTATAAGAAAGCACACAAAATGGGCACACAGGGGGCTATGTCTTCTTCCTGGAAGTCACCCGTGGTTATAGCCTATTTCCTCACAGCCTTGCCTGTTGGCTCCTGGGCTGGCATGTGGCATTTATGGGTGAGTTTGAAAAGTGGCTAAGGTATTAGGCAATTGCCAGGTTCTCCTGTGAAGTGGGCTGGCACATGGAATCTGGACAGGGATATCTACCCTGCTCTAATATACCAGAATGTGTGTCCCTATCAGTCCCCAGGCTAACACTAGGAAACTAACTTCATTCTCTCCAGAACTGAGATACAATTAAAAATGTTACCACAGTAATTGGCAACATCCATTAACTTGATGAGAATTGCCCAAGGCAGCACATTCCCCCCTCCCCCTTTTGCACATTATTAGTCTATAAATACACCTGGTCCTTTTTTCTTTCTTCTCTACAGCTTCCACAAAACATCCGTCCCATCCTCCCCAGCTGTCTGCTTCATGCCCTTTGCCTTTTTAATTAACTCTGAATTCTTACAGCACTTAACCCTGTAGCACGTTGTCTTGCATCTACTTGCATGTGGCCTGGCAGCTTCTCTGAGCTACGCAGTCACTGACCATGGAACCACAGTGAGGGAGGATTCCTGTGCTGTGCCAGCATTGTTGGCCTCTTCAGTTTGCACGGGAAGAAAATGTGCCCAGAGAAGCCAATGACATTTTCAAAGTTACACAGCAGATGGGTTCACAGACCCTGACAGCATCAGGATCCTGATGTGAGTCCAGTGCTCTCCCCATTACACCCCGACACAAATGATCTGGTGTGCATGTGTGCCAAGTGTGTGCCTGCAGCTTTTCATTTCCTCCTCCCCAAGACCAATGCTGTCATGGATATTTGGAGGCTCAGAAAGATTAACCGGTTTTCTGCTCATCACACAAGAATGGAGTCAAGATCAGAGTATAGGACACAGGACTCCAATGTTTAGCCATTAATGGAAATGAATTCTTGTTTAAAAATGCAATGGGGGTTCAAAATAATACTCATAAAATAAGTGGAACCCCAGCAAGTATTGTACCTTCAGAAATTCAGTTTTGGAAATGGGGCCAGTGGAAGTTTTGCTTCTTTGTTTAAAGTTTAAAAAAATAGTGTGCCAACACAAAATATACAGATGTGTAGATACTCGAACTGCATTAATTGTTTTGCTCTGTCTTGGTCCTGTATCTTTATGAACCTGTTTGTTTCTCCGATCACAGCTTGCCCCCTTTGCCAACCACTTGCTACTACTGACATCTTGACTCTTCTTATCTTGTGTCTATCCTGGACGTACAGGAAGCTCTTGGGAAATACTTCCTATGGGAGCCATCAGGCTACATTCATGGGCCAATAGTACTAGTTCAGCCCTCATCTTTATATGCTTCTGGTTTCTGGCCACTCTTGGTGGACACCCACAGCACTCTGAAAAATGGCACTGCTAAAGCCTGTGCCGCATTTTCTTACAAATGACTGCTTACAGCGATGTATCCTGAACTACTGTGAGTGCTTAAGGAACTGGACCCCTCTCTCACTTAGGCTGGCGTCCCCACCCCTTTTGGTATTAGAGACACAGTAAGTGTTCAGTCCCTGTGGTGACTAAGTGGGACAAACTATCTACTTAGTGTGCTGATAGTTCCTTTGTTGTATACTTAAGGCTTAGAATAAATGTATTCCTTTTTTATATAATTTAAGAAAAGCTTTATGAAAAATACTTATGGCATGTTCAATATACTCTGATATTTGCTCATCCAATCTCTTCTACTTTATGGGAAAAATTGAATTGTAGTCCTCCAAACATATTTTGTGACCCACCGATGGATCACAAGCCACTAACTTGAGAAACATTGGTCTAATGAGTTGCCCGAGGGGAAAAGGATTAACAGGACAGGTGCATCTAAGTGCCACCAGAAGGCCCTACATATGCTGAGAAAATATAAGAGACCTCTTAGTGACGAAGCCCCTGGCTGCAAGAAGTTAGCATAATTAGAGAGAGAGAGAGAAGAAAAGATTATTATGATCCAAGAGAATAAATGCAATTTGCCTCAGGAAAAACTCCATTGCCTAATCCACTAACATACTTCTTTTTTATCTCTCATCTGCTTCTCTCTTCTATCAGCTTCAGATAGCTAAGAGGCAGGTTGCTCCAAGATTCTTGTTAAAAACTTCTGAAACCAATTTCACAATCTAGAAAGTAGCTCAGCTCGGGCTGGAGGCTTAGCCCTGATGTACTCCGCTGTGGACAAGGGCCAGGGATACATAACATAGACATCAGCATTCAGGACTGCACTGAAGACTTGTGATTTGGGGGCGTTTGTGACTTGGGAGGAATATCCCAGAGTGCTCACTGGAGGAACTGTGTTCATTTGGGCTGGAATGAGATGACACAGGTTTTGCTACCCTAGCATTTTCACAGGATGATCACATTTGTCAAGTGAATCACAGATGACTGTGTTTGACAGATCCAATATTGCTTTGAGGATAAATGGCAAAAATAGCAACATAATAGCACAAAATGAAAACTTCAGTCACTTAATTGCCTAGAGATTAATTAAATGAATGAAGTTTATTTTATTATATTGTAGAACTCTTTTCTGCACTTGTAAATATACTGGTGGGGTTATTCTTCTTCTCATTCATGCATTTCTTCAGCCGCTTCACAGATATGTGATAAATACAGAGCAAGGCATGATGCAAGTGCTAGGAGAAAAAGAATTCAATCAGATATAGAATCTATCTTTACACAGGATATGATCAAGAGGGGAAAAAAATCAGGTGTACAAATAATTGAACTTGAAGTAGAGCAGGTTATGCTTGAATCCAGGCTCCATTTCTTTCTCATTTTTTGTCAGTGGCCAAAAAATCTGACATATTGAAATCTCCATCTTTTTTTCTGAAAAAAAGAAGCAGTGATTATACTGATAACCCCAAATTTTGTTGAAGAGTTAAGCAAAATGCCCTTCCTATCTGTGACTTCTGCAGCCATGGATCCAATGAGCCGTGGACCAAAAATATTCAACAAATGCATTGGTATTAAAAAAAAAAAATTCAACAAATGTATTGATATTGAACATGCAGAGAATTTTTTTTCTCTTCATCATTGCCTTAAAAAAGTATGATAGTTATTTATATAGCGTTAAACTGTGCTAGGTATCATATGTGATTTAAAGGTGATTTAACATGTGCAAGAAGATATGGATAGGTTATATGCAAATTATATGCCATTTGATAGGAAGCGTCCACAGATTTTAGTATCTTCAGAAAGTCCTTGAACTTTGTTACTGAGGAAGAATTGAGTATTTTACCTAATGGTGAAATTATTGCTACATTAGTGGTGTTCAATAAGCATTAGTTACACTCAAGGTCAACCTTTTCATGGTAAACATTACAAAGTCCGAAGTGTTAACCCATGCCTTCCTCTCTTCTACATATTTTACGTAGATTTGACTTCTTTTTTTTAAAGGAGTGCTATCATTTCTTCATTGTGCAGTTGGAAAAAATGAGGCAAAATGAATTTACTTAATTCACTTTTAATACTATAGTTAGTGAGTGATATTGCCAACACTCGAAGCCTCTGTGACCAGAATTTATGCGCTTACTGATCACACTGATACACAGAAAGGAGAGGCTGATAGAGGCTGAGGTTGTGCATTGGGCTTTACTAAGTGGTTCTCTGACTGCACATTCTTATTACCTGGAAGCATTTAAGCTATCAATTCCTGTATTTGACCAGAGGCTACTGGTCCTCAAAGAATGAGTCTTGACCATCATCATGATGCCGTACATACATCTCCTAAGAACGCGAATTCTTGAGAAACACTGAGATATGAAATTAGAAAGTAGATTTCAGCATTTGTGTTTTACCAAGCCCATCAAGAGGCTTCTGATGCTGCTACAATCAGAATGAGATCGAGCAAACTATTGCTCCAGACCAATGAAAGCAGAATTTCTGGGGTAGGGCCTGACACTTGACACTTGGTACATTTAGAGAGTTCTCCCGAAGCACTCTGCTGCTCAGCTTGGGCCAGTGGCATTCAGGGGAAGCTGGTATTGAGTTGGGCCACACACAGAGAAGTTGCAGAGTTAACTAGCATGTAAATTCCAGGTGCAGAGGCAGTGTGAACACAGAGATAAAAGGGAAGAAAGTTGAAAGCTTATGGTGTGAATTGGGGAAATGCATGGAGATACGGCCACTTGATTATATTCAGTAATACTGTACTTTTTTTTTCAAAAATAACAGCACATTTCAGATGTCTTATAACAAAAAGAATGAGGCTGATGATGTACTAATTTATATATAATCATCATGTGGCAACCCATGGACATGAATTCTGATTGATAAACTTAATCTTAATTTTGAAAGATTATCTTGTAAGTATCTCCATGTATGTCCAAATATCCAGTTTTTATATTTCTAAGGAAAGTTTTACCCTGGAATTGTTTATACTTACAAAGACAGCAGAAAGCAAAGGACCTTTCTGCTTCCTCGTAGCAGCCACATTTGCTGTGTAGAGCCGGGAATGAGGTTCTAGACTAGCTTCTCGGCCACTTGGCACTAGCTAGCCGTGTCTGTGGACTGCTGTGAAGGCTTAGTTTTCTGATGTATGAAGAGCAGGCGCCGGATGAGATTGTGACATTTGAAACTGCTGCATCGAGCTCTCTTGGGGACTGCCATGTCCAGGGAGCTATGAGGCTCCTGAGAAGTTCCTGTTTGACCCATTTTGTATGATAGGACGTGTAGACTCTGCACAGAGGGTTCAGCTGCTAAAAATAAATTTGAAACCACTTGACCTTTTCCAGGTCCTGTTCTCAGGAACAGCTTTCTGTGAGTGATTCTAGGAGGTTTGGGTTTTTATCCTGGTCAGTGAAGACATGGCTGCCGATTTCTGTTTGTCCTTGTGTCCTTAGTTTTGTTCAGAGCTCACAAGGGCTCCAAATTGAGGAGATTTTTTCCCTCAAAGTTTCAGATGACTCCCATGCTATAAATGGGCTCACTTGATTGCTATCAAATCAATGTTGGTAAATATGCCCCTGCTGGAAACTATATCATTTGTTATTCAGGTCTACATTATTGGTTTTCCCTGTTTCAGCACTGGAGGAATAGTCCATAAGATAAACAACTGGGGCACCACAGGAAAGTGAGAGATCTTTGGGACATGAGGGTTTGTCTTTGAAACCCTAGAGTACTTAAGATAGAGCCTTACAAAGTTTGTTTGAGTAAATATGTTGTAATCATTTATTCAACAAACACTTATGATATAGCATATGCCAAGCACTGTGGTTGAATAAGTTGATACATTATGCAGTAAAAGTCTATGATGTGAAGGGTAATAGGCAGCAGAAAGAGAAGTAATTTAAATGTAGTGCAAGTATTTCTCAACTGGGGAGGAGGGTAGGATATTTTTGGAGCCCTTATCAAGAGCCGATTCCCAGGAATTGTGATGTGCAATCCATCTAGAAAGGAATAGAATGCCTAAAGTTTTTGAGAGCAGTCCTTTGTCATACTTAGCACCTTGAATAAAGCTTTCACCATCAGTGACTCAACAGACATGGAACTGGGGTATAAAATGGGGCAGAAGACAAAAAGGATGGCACATGGAAAAATTATCTTTAATATAAAGAATGCCTTCTTTATGTCAGGCACTGTTCTGAGTACACACTGCTTAACTTACTGAATCCTCATAACTATGAAATAGGTGCTGTGAGCTTCCTTTTTTATAGAGGTGGAAACTCAAAATTATCATTGACAGTCAGGTGCCAATTGTGATGGATAGTTTACACAAAAGAGCCTGAAACTAGGTCCCTTATAGAATCTGCTGGGAAAAGGCCAGTTTTTCTCTAGACATGGGTATAAGGTTTCAAAAAAAATCCCTCAGTTACAATAAATTATTATTGAGGAGTTTAAAATATTCCCGATGATTTTCATGGCTTCATATCAGATTTTGACATTTTCTTCGTGTTTTATCCTATTACATGTTTTGTCATTACTCAATTCAAGCTAAGATGCAGGACAACAAAATATAAGCATTACTGGTGAATTGTTTCCATTTTACATTACTAGTAATATGTATTGATACAATTTTCTTTGAAATTGAATACTCTCAAGAAACTTTCTGGGAGAAATTTCAATGGGATGCTTGCACATTCATCTTTGCCTTTTGTAGATATTTAAAGGACAGGGAGTTTTATCTGTCCTTTGGCTGGTTCTGAACGGGATGTTATTCTTGGCCCTCTGCTCAAACCTGGCCTAATTTGGATGCTGAAAATGTGGAGGGAGTTGAATGCATGAGATGGAAGTGGTTCCAGGGAGGTATATCAGAGCAGGCATGGCTCTCACCCCACAGCCCTGCTCACACATCTTGGCATGGCGCTCACCCCACAGCCCTGCTCACACATCTTGGTAGGCTCTCACCCCACAGCCCTGCTCACACATCTTGGTAGGCTCTCACCCCACAGCCCTGCTCACACATCTCGGCATGGCGCTCACCCCACAGCCCTGCTCACACATCTTGGCATGGCGCTCACCCCACAGCCCTGCTCACACGTCTCGGCATGGCTCTCACCCCACAGCCCTGCTCACACATCTTGGCATGGCGCTCACCCCACAGCCCTGCTCACACATCTTGGCATGGCGCTCACCCCACAGCCCTGCTCACACATCTCGGCATGGCTCTCACCCCACAGCCCTGCTCACACATCTTGGCATGGCGCTCACCCCACAGCCCTGCTCACACATCTCGGCATGGCTCTCACCCCACAGCCTTGCTCACACATCTTGGCATGGCGCTCACCCCACAGCCCTGCTCACACATCTCGGCATGGCTCTCACCCCACAGCCCTGCTCACACATCTTGGCATGGCGCTCACCCCACAGCCCTGCTCACACATCTCGGCATGGCTCTCACCCCACAGCCTTGCTCACACATCTTGGCATGGCGCTCACCCCACAGCCCTGCTCACACATCTTGGCATGGCGCTCACCCCACAGCCCTGCTCACACATCTTGGCATGGCGCTCACCCCACAGCCCTGCTCACACATCTCGGCATGGCTCTCACCCCACAGCCCTGCTCACATATCTCGGCATGGCTCTCACACCATAGCCCTGCTCACACATCTTGGCTTATTCTATCCTTTCAGACATCAAAAGATCATGGCCAAGCCCCCCGCCCCTCCCCCAGCGGTACTTATCTTTCTTCAAGATTTTTGTGAAAATCTCCACTCTTTACTCTTCTAGCATCAGGCCAGCCTCCTTTTTGTCATCTCAGCATTTCCTTCTTACTTATCACCACCAACATAAATGACCCCAGTTCATCATATCACACCAATATTTTGTGTGGTATTGAAAATGTATATAGAATGTTTTCTATAGTACTGTCTTAAAGGGACTTATATGTGAGGGGCATGGAGGCCTGGAAGCATGGTAGCTAGGTCCCTTGACTGGGAGAGACGGTTGTGCGAGAACACCATTCCTTCTCTTAGAAAAGAAAGAGGCAGCTAGCAGGAGATCTAAACTCAAAACTCAAAGCCATCTTCTTACTTTACATCCTAGTTTTGCTGTTGCATGAATGCATGTTTTTTGACAAGTTTCTCAGTATCTGGTTGTGCCCTTTAAAAGCAGGCACGGCTCATCTAGCTAGTGTGGGAAGTAAATGAGTTCAGCGTTTATGCTTAAAATGATGAGTTCTATTAGTATACTCTCAGAATCTATGAGTTAGTATTATCATGTGACTTTTTCCACATTACTTCATTTCCCTTATGACCTCCATAATAGATGACTGCTGTCTTCCTTAAACAATAATTTTGAAGATGAATCGAGATGACCCTTATAAACACCAAACACAATGCATGAGACAGGAATGGTCTAGACATCCGTTAACATTTCCTTATCATGATTCTGTGCACTTCTCAAACGGTTCCACAAATATGTCCATAAGACCTACAAGTTCCTTCTTTCAAAAAAAATGTCAAATGTTTGCATTTTATATTTCTTTGCCTGTTATGTTTGTCTGTATTTTCCTTAAGATGATTTTCTAGAAGTGAAAACATGGGACTTGAAGGTTAGGGTGTAATAGCATCCACTTGTTGGAGAGCCAGCTAGCTTCTTGGTGAGATGGGTGACCTTCAATTCACAGACTGCTGAGCAGTGTTGGGATTTGCACCTGGCAAGGATAGGCAGCCTCTTAACGTTTCCTTTCGCTGCACTGAATCCAGACAGCAATTAAATGTGGGCAGTGAAGGCTGTACTCATGGTTCTGTCGGGAGTGGCTATGGCCCGCCACCCAAGGGAGTAAGTAGCAATGCCTAGAGACTTTTGTGGTTGCCATAACTACAGGGGCATAACTACTGCATCTAATAGAGGCCAGGGAAGCTGTTAAGTGCAATGCAGTACATACATAGGGCAGTCCCCACAGCAGAGAATTTCCTGGTCCCAAGAGTCAACAGTGCCAAAAATGAGTAATCCTGTTCTGTGAAAGGGGGCAGTGGCATCTCTGAGCCCTGGAGAGAGGCCTGAGAACAGCTCACTCTGCAGTGGACAATATTTCCCTGGTCCGTGGCACTCACATTATTTTGCTCAACCTCTGGCCAACTGAGTGGTGTCATCGCTTTGCGTGTGTGCTCAGGGGCAGACGAGCCTTGGGGGATGAACCTGATAGGTCTGTGTTTTAATTCAGAGGTGTGCCTAAACCTGAGTTTTGTATGGTGGCAAATCTTGGAGAAAGAGATCAGGATCTCAGCCTTGGAGAAGGTTACTATCAGATGGGTCATATGTTAATAGGAATCATCCTAGTTGTGCTTAGTGGATCAAGTAGGTAAATATGCAAAAATCTTTACAGACGAAGACACCAGGTGGGCTTCTGTGTATGAGCAGGCTGAACAATTGGGATGGGGTGAGAAACAACTGATTGTGTAGCTGTGTAACTATACATTTCTCTGTGTGAATCCCTGACTCTGGATTCGTGTGTTTGTGTGTGTGTATACATATATGATCTTCCTACTTATTCTTTCTGTTTCTCTCAATCACTGTCTTTTCTCTCTTGACCACTATCCTCCATCTTTCCCTGTCTCCCTGTCACGCTGTCACTTTTCTTTCTCTATAAGGACCTGCAACATTTAGAGTCAATTTCTGAGAAGCTGGAAGCCATGGTCTTAGATGCAAAGACAAAGACAGTGCTTTTCTATCGGCCCCAGTTAGAGAAATCTTCTGTGGTCCTGGCGTGTCCTGATCGCCATAGCCATGATCTGTCATGACCATGCTGGATCACAGGGCAGGGGAGGAGAGGGAAGGGGAGGGGAAGGAGGAGGAACATCAGTGACCAGGGTAAGTTTCCAGGAAGACTTGATTCTGGGTTTCAGCTATGGTGGATGTGTGAGAGTTCAGATGGCTCAGGTATGTGAGAGTTTCAGAATGAAGGAAGAGAGCCTTTCTTCCTATATTCATAGAGTACAGCCTTTAAGAAGCAGAACCAAGCTTGATCATTTTTCTTCTGGGTTGTCTGTGCTACTCTGTGAGTAACCATGGAGAAACCCTTTTGAAGCTTTTCATTCTGAGAATAGCAACTTGGCTTCTAACAACACAGGGAAGTTACACAACTGGGAAGGTACCTTCTGGTGCCTTGATTCATTGTATGTCTGACCTCAAATGTGTTTCACACTGAAGCTGTGGCATTATCACAGGTATACTGGATTGTTTATTAATTCCATAAACACAAAAATATCACAAAATCTACACTAGGCCTATAGGTGTCAGTGGTTCAGAAATAACAAAGACATGGACCTTCTTCTTAAGTTTATAGCCAATAGAAAATACACAGAAGTGAATTGCAGTTTTGTCAGTGATGCGATTGAGTCCTACAAAACTATGATTGCTAAACTTCCCTACACGTAGAAATCCCTGGGAGCTTAAGAATAACACTGATGCCTTCCTTGATTGCATCCTCGGGGATGGTAGCTTTATTGGTTTCAGGAGGGGGACCCAGACATTTGTGCATTTCAAAGTTTTCCCAATGGGATGATCAGCGAGTTTGAGAATCACTTAGGTAAGGAGTCTGAACAGAGAAGGGCAGTTGAATGGGATGAAAGAAGGAAGATTCTGCTAAAAGCTGTGGGAAAATGAGCTTGTGGCAGGGTGAATAAGCTTATTAAGGAGGGCCCCAGAGATAGCTAAATAAGGATATTGGAGCAGCGTAAGCCTGGGAGTCAGGACAGTTCTATTTCTAGGCTTGTTCCTGTGTGGCTTGAGAAAAACAACCATTTCCGTGTGCCTCAGTTTCTCCTTAAGTGAGCTGTGAGTAATGATGCCTGTTTTTACTATAGGATTTGCTGTTAGGATTAAATGAGGTAAAGCAAAACAAAAATTATGTTAGTGATATGCTGGAGAAAAGTGACCCCTTTGAGTAAAGCCTCATTTATTCAGCCTCTTTGGAGAAACTTTTATATAAATTAACATTTTAGATAACAGGTTTGACCTTTCAAGAAGAAATCATTTTACTTTAATAAAAATATCATTTTTTTTCCAAACTGTATTACTTGCAACTCCAGTTTCTTAAGCAGAGTTCACTGGACGCCATTAGTCTGCTGTTCTTTTCTATGCCTCTAGCTCTGCAATGTAGATACCAAGCAATAACATAGGTATATCCCCAGGTCTGTTGAGAGTCATGGGGGTTGATGGTGTGGAAGATTGGGTTTTGAGCTTTTAGGCCTATTTTTCATGGGTTTTCTATTTCTCTTGCTGAATAGATATCAGGTGTTAGTTCTCATCGTTAATCTGCTTTCTGTTTGTAACTTGCTGTTTCTTTCTGTTGAAGATTGGAAAACCAGAAATCCAATCTTAGAATGATATTTAAAGTCAGAATAAATAGACTATGAGTAAGAGCTTTGGAGAGAGTGGATTTTGCATTCTCTGTTGCAAGAGCTTCCGTCTTTGGAGTCACTCTCCGAATGGCTGTAGTAGTCAGAACTGTGCTAGACCAAAACCTAGAGCCCTGAACTCCATCCAGGTCTACTAAGTGAGTTTGAGAGCATAAAGACTCTCTACAGCTTTCCTAGATGCCTTACCAGGGAACTGAATCAGAAGTGGAGCCAACAGAACTGGAAGTGGTGCCCATACGGATATTGGAATCATAGACAGTGACCTAACTCAATGCAGCAAACATTTAATGAATGTATTAGATCATTAGTTGACTTTCTGTATATTCTGCTCAGGAGACAACCAACTGAGTCTAACATGGATAGGGTCGTGGTCCACAAGGCAGGGATTCTTAGCCATCCTCTTCCTACCCATTGATCAGAGGCCTTCATGAATTCCCACCCCCAGTTACCATGAGGATTTTGCCCTTGCTTGACCATCTTTTGGATGTTTGTTCACATTCAAAAGCAACAGTATAGAAAGGAGGATAACATCATGCTCAAAAGGACAAGAATGCCTTGATGCAAACCCTACAGAGGGGGAAATAGTGTCTTCTCATTGAAAGGGCAAAGGGGAGTCATGGTGGACTTTATTAATAGAGTGTCAGGCCTGTGGAGATCAGTGGGAGATCATGGGCAAGCCAGAAGCACTGGGAAAGTGAAAAATGGCAGAGAAGGGGCAAGAGCCAAAGTTTAGAACAGCACTCATTTCTGTTTCCCATTGTTGTTTTTTTGTTTGGTTTGGCTTGGCAGGGGCGGAAGGGTGAGAATTGCTGACACCACTGCCCTGCTCATGTTTTAAGACCATCACAGGTGATAGTGCCTGAGGGAAGTCACACAGTGCAGTATTCCCATGTACCAGTTGGCCCTGAGTACTGTCCTTTTTGCTGTCTGCTGGCCATGTCCTCACTGAGCCTCTGTCTCTCCTTTCCTTCCCCAGGTCGGTGGCTGGATTGGATAAGGAGGCAGATCTGGTGCACATGGAGGTGCGGACGGCAGATGGATGTGAGTGCTGTGGCTAGGTCCAGGGAGATCTGCCCGCAGGTCTCTCTACTCCCTCTCCCCATTTGAACTTTAATGGTTTTGGAAGATGTGAAGCCCTGAGCTCCATTGTGCCTTAGACATTTTATTTTCCTGAGCTGGGGGGAGATGAGGGGGAAACTCCTGGTCCCAAGGGAGCCATTTCGGTGAAATAAACCCTCACTGTCTATGGCCATACCACCCTGAACGTGCCTGATCTCGTCTGAAATAAATCCTCAGGAATGAGATTTCTGGGGATGTGAGTTAATGTGATGAATTCTGAGGCTCCCGTTAGTAATGTCCTTGACATCTTAAGTGTAATTCAAATAAGGAGGTCCGTTGCTCATCCTTGCATTTCACATTTGTTTGGTGGACTGCAGGGGGCTCCCCGCTTGAAACGATGGACCTGTTATAAAGACAGGCATGCCACAAATACTAACTGAGCATGGATTTGGAAAATTCCTTATCACCCACTTCTGTGCTACTTAGGAATGTTGTACTATGCACTGGACCCTGTTCTAGGCCCTGGAGACAGAGTGATGAACGAGAGGTTCTGCTCTGGGGTGAAAGCCCAGGGTCTTGAACATGGGACTGCCTTTGTACATTGTGTGGCTAAGTGCATCTTGCACAGAATTTGACCAATTACTTAGTGTCTTGCATCAGTTTGGACAATTTGCCCATCCCAGAGTTGATTGTACTTAGCTGTTCTTCTCTGTGAGAAATCTTTTGTTTGTGGTTAGCCAGACACACATACCAGATATGTGCATTTTACGGGGATACGTTATATTTGTCTGGGTTTTTATTTGTTGTTTGTCTTCCAAATAACTAGAAGGTAGGCAGTGCTTGTAACCCTGTATCTGAAATTCTGTGGGGTGCTCCTTCTCTCCCACACTCTGGTTCCGGTTGTCTGGTTTGGTCTGGGGATGTTTATAAGTCTCTGAGGCGTGCAGGGATGACCCACAGTCTGTTTTGTTTTGTTTTATTCTTAGAAGAACAGCTATTTGATTTTTAGGAAAATCATGGTATATACCCAAAGTCAATGACCATCGAAGTGGTAAAGTTGGGAACCTGAATTCCATTGTTGATTCCCAGTGCTGAGAACCTGGGAGAATGGAATGCAGTATCTGAAGGAGTCTAATGAGGTGGCAGGAGGAGAACCGAGTGCCAGCCTTAGACAGTGACTTGCAGACCAGTTTTGGGGACCACCAACGTCTTGGCTTTGCTTTATGTCTATCTTTGCAAACCATGTATGACAACTGAGGTGTTGAATGGTATTTCAGAGTTGGGGGAAACCTTTTGAATTGTCTAGCTCGCTGCATAGTGCAAGAATCATTTTTTCTAAACCTTCTAATAATGCCTTTTCAGGTTCCGTGATTTCCTGCTCAAAGCACATCCTTTTCTACTTGCTGAAATGCTTCTTTCCTTTTTTCCTCAAGTAATTTCTTATATTGAGTTTCATTTTATTTTATCAAAGTTAAAATAAAAAATACTGGTCCAAATCTGGATATAGGACTGCTGTGAAATTTTATGAGATTAAAAATGCAAAAAAAAAAAATACAGAACAGTTCCTGGCCTATTGTCAGAATTCAAGAATTGAGTAAAGGCAAGCAGAAATAGAATAGGAACAAATGTCATGAGCTGTACTTAGGTTAAAGTATAACATAAAGTTGTTCTCTTTCATTTGCTGAGTTCTCCAAAATCTGGTTTTCTGTAGTTAAAACAATCTCTAAATCTAGTGATGGGTTGTTACCTAGGCTTATTTAGAAAGTATCCATAGAAAATTCCCTGAATGTGGGGATGTTGTGCTCTGTTTATCCTAATGACATGCATGTCATCTTTCCTTCGTGAGGTGTAGTGAAATCTGAATCGCATACATGCATTCATATATGCAGATGTTTATCCTTTGATCATTACAGAACATGCCAGTGTGTTTTTATTTTCCTTTAAAAAAGATTTATATATTCATTTGAAAGTCAGTTTCTACACACATAGAACGTGGTCTGTCTGTCCACCCATCCATCTATCCATCTATAGGTTCCCTCTCCCAAATGGCTACAATGGCCTAGTCTTTGTCAACTTGAAAGCAGGAGCTAGGAGCTTCAGTTGGGTCTCTCACATGGCTTCCAGGGGTCCAAATAGGCCATATTTTGCTGCTTTGTCCAGACCATCAAGAGAGAACTGTACCAAGCAACCAGGACACAAACTGGCATTCATGTGGAATGATGGTGTCACAGCTGGTGACTTAACCTGTTATTTGCCTTTTTCTGACATAGAAGCAAAAATACAGCATTGCCCAGTGCACACAGCTAGTCACCTGACAGGATATAGGGAGAGGAAGGGCTAGGGAAAAAAATCAGACACACACACAAAAAATCCTTCTTAATGAATCAGAGGTAGAGGGAACTTATGACAAAGACCTTTATAAAAGACCTACAAGGAACATCATACTTACTGATGAGGTATGAGGTACTGATGAGGTTTTCCTAAAGAGCAGGAAATACAAGGATAGTTGCCATTAATATTGTTAATAAACATCATACTAAAAGTACTAACCAAAGCAATAAGGGAAAAATGAAGTAGAATTCAAATAGATTAAAATAACAAGGAAAACTTGCTATTTTTATTGATATTATCTCTGTGTAGAGAATCCCAAGGGATCAACACCACCACCACCACCACCACCAAAACCCCATGAAGCTAAGCAGATTTAGCCAAGTTGCAGGATTTAACAGATGCAGTAGTGACAAGTAGTTTCAACAAATGGTATTGGGATGGTTGGACAGTCATCCGCAGAAAAAATTAACTTTAACCTATGAGTCACAACTTAAAATGTGAATTTAACTCAAAATGATTCACAGAGCTAAGTGTGAAGCAAAAAATGCTGAAACGTTTCAAAGAAAACGTGTGAGAAAATCTGCATGACCTTATGTTGGACAGAGCATTTTTAGATAAGATATTGTGGGAAAAATTGATGAAGCAAATAGATTAATTAGGTTTTGTGAAAATTAAAAATCTTGACTCTTCACAGATACCATCAAGAAAGTAGAAGAAAATATTTGTAACCCATATATCCCAAGAAGAACTCAGAGTCTGAGCACATAAATAATTCTCAAAACATAGCAACAAAACAAATCCTACTTCTTTAAATAGGCTAAATTTGAACAGATCAGTAACAGACCAATAACAAAAAGTTTCAACAGATATTGAACATTTCAAGAACATGAAATCACTTCACATTAGGGAAGTGAACTCCATGCATGTTGGTATTACTACACTAATCAAAATGGGCCATGTCACATGCTGGGAATGCAAAATACACAGGTCAGGATGGCTATAGAGGGCATAGACTGGCTCAGAATGTCACATGGGCAATTTCCTATGAAGTTACATTTTTATTATGATCCAGCAATCCCACTCCTATATATTTTAATTTGGTCTAAATTAATGAAATTTATAGTCACTCAAAAACTATTATTGGTTGTCAGTAGCAGACACATTAATAATCACCAGAAAAGTGTAAATAGCCTGCATATTCTTCATAGAAAAATGGATTAACGAGCTGTGATCCATCCACCTGAGTAGTAGTGGCACTGCTATAACACAGAAGAATTTAGAAGGTGCTGTGCTGAGAAAATTAAGAGAGTTTCAAAAGGTCACATGCCATATTCCGTTTATGTGATCTTATGGGTAAGACTAGCCACAGGGATGGAGCATATGAGAGATCCTCAAAAATTATGAATGAGTTTTTAAAAAAAATGTGCATGAAAACCATCACAAACTTAGATTACTGAGAATACCTCAAAAACTAAGTTCATACTAAAAATAATATTAAAATTAAAATCCATGGTTAAACACAATAGAAGGCATAATTTCTTTTTTTAAATATTTATGTTTATTGAAAAGGCAGATTTACAGAGAGACTGAGAGAGAGAAAGCTCTACCATCCACTGGTTCACTCCCCAAGCGTCGGCAACAGCCAGAGCTGAGCAGATCCAAAGCCAAGAATCAGGAGCAAGGAGCTTCTTCTGGCTCACCCATGTGCGTGAAGGGTCCCAAGGCTTTGGGCCATCCTCCACTGCTTTCCCAGGCCGCAAGCAAGGGGCTGGATGGGAAGTGGACCAGCTGGGATACAAACCAGCGCCCATATGGGATCCTAGTGCATGCAAGAGGAGGACTTTAGCTGCTAGGCCATTGTGCCAGACCCGAAATTTCTATTTTTATATACTCACTACCTTTTCTCATTAATTAATGAATTTATCTATTTATTTGGTTAGTTTTGTCCAGAATTTGGTCATCTTTTAAAATTGTGTTTATTGATTTAATAAATTTGGGAAGGAAAGAGAAAAACATGGAGGTCTGGAGGGAGACACAGAAGGAGAGAGAGAAAGAGAGAAGCCAGTGATTTACTCCCCCAAATGTCCTAAACTATTTTGGCTGGACCAGACTGAAGTCAGGAGCTACAAACTCTGCGTGGTTTATATAGTTAGCAGGGCTCCAGCCACCTAAGTCTTCATCTGCTGGCTTCCAGAATGCACAATAACAGGAAACTGGAATTAAGAACAAGCCAGTGCTTGAACCAGGGTATCCCAAGTAGCACCTTAACTTTTAGACAAAGCACCTGCTCTAATGTGTGTATATTAATCTGTCTGTATTGTTGACTGAGGGGGACATCCAGTGACCGTAGTTATCTTTCCTGCTGTCAAGACACTTGGCCTCTAGTTGTTCCCTACCTCCTTTAGAGAGGGACCAATTTTTTTTTCAAATAGTTCCAGTGCAGTTTGATAAGTAGTTTAATAGAATTGGACACATACTGTATTAAATCATGAGAGCTGCTGTGACTAATAGCCTTGTGTAAATTGAAGAAAACATCTAAGAAGGAGGATATGTTTCAGTTGGTCTTCTAGGGATGAGCAGTAACCTACTGGAGTCTCCAGGTTGCGATATGGTAAAGACTGTGGGGGAGGGGAAAGGGAAGCGGGCTGGTCAAGGTTGGGTGGGGGAGAATCTGAAGACATGAGCAGGCAGCTTGCTGAGTGTCAGTTCATGCTAACCACCAAGCTGTCTAAAGTCTTTTGATGTCTGTTTCTTATGCAAAGCTTCACAATGAATCTTCAATTCCCTAGTTGTGGGCTCAGCTATGGATTGTACCAGGCAGTCTCTGGTCTATTCAGGTTCCCTTCTAGGAACTTCTATTATTTGCATTTATTCTGTTTAAGATACAGTATGTGATAGATGAAAAGATAACCATTTGCAACCCATTCACACCCCAACCTCCATCTCTGGTTTCCAAGTCAGCTTTCCCTACCCTCCGTCCTCTCTTCTGACCAAGTTGACATATAACTTAGGAGGGTTTCCTGTGTGCTCTTCTGTCATTAGTTTTGGCAAGATTAGTGATTCCAATGAGTATGAAATATAAATCTATTCTGAATAAGGTGAATGATGGCTTGCATCATGGGCCCCTGAGACTGTGCCAATGGACAGGAATAGGGAAAGGCATCAGAAATGAGACTGGGCTTCTTCCACTTGGATTTCCAAAGATTGTTCTTTCTCAGTAACACCCAACTCTGTGTCCAGGCCTTCTCTTGCTTGATTTTACTGGACTTGCTGAGCATTCCTGCAGTATTTGTTTTAGGAGGTAGGTAGGCATGGGAAGAATGTTGGGGTGAGCAAATTTCCCAGGTTCTGGTGGAGAGTAAGACCACGCTAGATGCAGGAGCCAAACCAAACCACACCTCTTGCTCTGATTCCACAGGAGTCACTCTTACAAGTGTGTGTTTATCTTTCTGAGAGGTGCTGTGAGATGATCTTGTAGACATGCCGATAGGGAGAGTAGCACTCTAAACTCTAATTTCAGTTCATCCTTAGAGAGACTGAATATGGAAGTAATGAAGCTTCTTGAGGTTCTTCTTCCTTTGTTGAGAAAAAAGCCAGTAGAATGAATGATTTATCCATTCATTCAGGGAACAGAAACAAAATATGCTAACAAAATAACAATGGACTGTTGCTCTATGCAGTTTCCCAAGAAGGAGAGCGATGTTGGTAGCCCTGTGAATATTGGCATGGAAATCTGAGATTCTCTTGAATTTATTCACCTACTCAAAATTTACTCCATTATAGTGAACTATCTCAGAGGTCTGGAAGGCAAGTCATTTTCAAGCCAATCATCACCTAGGAAACTTCTCTACACACACACATGCATACACACACACATATTCAAGTCTCATTACAAACAGTGAATGAAGTCTATAGGGGAAAGGCCCTATTCCTTGGCCTTTCATAAAATTGCCCATGTGTTTCTGAAGCGCAAGTGGAATTGAGAGCCACTGGAGCTCCTCAAACTTAAAATGCATTTGTAGCATTCAAAAGCCCTGAGCAAACATTAGTCCATCATCCTGGCAGGTTTGCAGGTGCCAGGGCTGGTTCAGGACCCCCACTTTGCTCTACACTGCCCTCTACTGAGCTCTGAGTGATACACAGATGAACAGTGACCCGCAGGCCAAGGGAGAGGCAGAAGCATGCACAGATCTTTGTTGCAGCGCGTTATGGTGAAGGCCAGCGAGCTCTCTGATTCATGAGTTCTGGATACTTGCTAGGAGAGCACAAAGGCTACTCAAAAGATGCTGTAGTTAACCTTTGTTTTTTTTTTTTCTGAGATGAGTTGGATTTTCCTAGGGGAATGGCAGGAAGGAAGAGATGCTGGACAACACAGCAGGCATGGAGTCCTTGACATGGACTGCCAGATAGAGGTGTGCATCAGGTTCCAAAGCTAAAGGTAAGGAAGTGAAGAGGGAACATAGCTCCTTAATCAGTGTTATGTTGATGGAATGTAGGAGTGACAGCTTTGGGATATAGTGAGTTAAATAAAGTTATACTACGGTGAATTGTGCTTGTCAGTTTACTTTTGCAGTATGGCTCCAGGAAAATCAGAAAGGTCACTTGTGGCTTCCACTGTATGTCTGCAGGTCAGCAGTGCTGTGCACGGAAAGAGCTGCCGTAGCAGCAACATGCGTCATGGCCTTTTCACTCCTGCCTGTGGCGTTGACAGTCTCCAGGCCTGACTTCCACAGTCTGGAGAAAACCCAAAACAAGAGGGTCCCTTTTTGTTTAGATGTAGGCATCTCCAATCTGCCCTAGTCCTGTACCATCTTGTTAACTCACACTTCCAAACTGGGATATAAGCATTGAAACATAATTTATTATTCAGACAGGATTACATAGGGCAAAGCATATAATTTTGATACTAGTGTGAATTCTGTTTCTACCATGAAGTTCAGGATCCAGATGCATTTTTCTTCCATTCTCTTTTAGAAATTTTTATCTGTGTGTCACCCATACATTCATTCATTTTCTCTCTATCCCTTCGTTTCTCTCTCTCTCTCTCTCTCTCTCTCTGTGTCTCTCTCTCTCTCTCACACACACACACACACCACTGCAATCTTTAATAGTTGATTTGGAACATTAATTCTATCATTTAGAAGCTGAATCTGACCTTAGACAAATTTCTTAGCCTTTCATTATCTCTCATCCAGTACTTTGTTTAAAAATGCTAACCTGTTAATATGTAAACAAAAAAGTTTTAAACATCTAGACATTCCTCAGGTTTCTAGAATTGGAATAGCATGTGTGCCACCATCTTTATTCTCATGCCATCATGTACCCTCATTAATTGATCACCACACTCGCTAGGTCACTTGCTAGCACTCCAGGTATCGCTAAGTAATGCAGTGAGTATGATGAACTAAATAGAACCCTCAGCTCTGTAGACTAAACTCTAGGCTCTGTTTTGGCTAATTATTGACTTTCAAAGCACTTTGAATCACTGATTAACTCAGTTATTTTTTAAGGATGTAAGCCCAGCTCTAGTAACTTAATAATTCAGGTGAGAATGAAGTGGGGGGGCTAAGTCAATGGAACCCAAGACTGCTTCCTATTCAACAATGGGCATGACCCTAAATCAGCTTCATGTGATAGCAAGAAGGGAAACATCCTTCAGAAGAGGATGACACATTTATTAACAGTTGCAAAAGATAACGAGTTTTCAAGTGACATCACTTTGCAAAAGGCATGAAAATTTATTAGCAACTTGGCTGAGGCCACGTGGACAGATAGTGATAGGGACTGAACCAGTTCTTAGGTTACAGGTCTGATTCACAGCTTGGATTTCTTCTCATATTTTGTATATACAATAGCTAAGATCCCAAGTTTCTAGGACAAAATTGTATAGGTGCACACACCAGTTCCTACCACTTCCTAAAGCTGTGGGGACTTAAGCAAAGCACTTCATCATTCTGTGCCTCAGTTCCCCTTGTAACATGGAGCTGATATTAGCTCTAACTCCTTCTTGAGTATTGTGCAGGTTTAATGCATATAGTTCACAGAAAACTTGCCAACATGGAGAAAGTCCTCAAAAACGTCACCATCATCATCATCATCTTTGTCAAGCCATTAACACATCCAAGGTTAATTTATTTAGTAGATGGAGGGGAAAGAGCCCTGGATAAAGTGTTAGTACTCCTAAGATGTTAAAAATCACTGTGATGTTTAAATGTCCGTGGCTATTCCACATTGCCTCGAAAGCAGTTCTCCTATGGGAAATTGAAAGTTTCACCAAAAAAATTTGAAGTCCGTGAATCCAGTAGAAGGAAAGGACAACTTTTTTGTTTGTTGATTTTGTTTATTTTTAGTACCTGTCACTGTGCCCCAAGTGCTGTGTTTGGCAGTCTCACTTCCTTTGTTTTACACAGTGTATAAAGAGCTTGGGAAAAAGAGGCACATGAAAGCTAAATCACTCTTCAGCTTTAACTTGAACCTGCTTGTTTTTGTTCATTTGCATTTTAGAGTTAATGTTATTATTTAAAATAAGCAGTTCCTGAACATTTCAATAAGAAACAACCTGAAAAGCTGAATTTGCTTTTGTTCACAGTTTTAATTCACTTTTTCAATCTGTAACAATGTGTTCATTACCCAAAAGGATAGAAATTGAGGAAATCACAGACTGCCCCCCCTTTTTTCCCTTTCTGATGTGGCAAAAGGCCTGATGACTAGAAAGTTTGAATACTGAGTACTATCGAAGGCAAAACAGAATCACAAGTCACCGTATAATTCAGTATCACAAAAATGTGTGGGATTTTACTACAATTCAGTTCAGTTTGACTAGCATTTACTGAGGCATTATAAAGTCAGCCCAAGGAAAGGCCAAACGATGGCGAAGACTTTATTCTACTTGCTATGGAGGTGGTCCTTTTGTGGAAGTTTCTAAGAGCAGACTTTGTGATGTTTGTTGCTGGAGACGGGACATCTGCTTTACTGAAGGACATCAGGCTGCCTCCCTGCAAGCTTTTAGGAAACAAAAATGTTTCCGATTGCTTCTGTGTCTCTTGTTGCCATTCCCCTCTTGTCTGAGCATCTTCCACTCAGTGTGGATCCTAAGGCCCGGGCGTTTGTCCTGTTTCATTGGCCTCAGGATTGTCCAATGGCAAGGACCTCTGTTGTGTTCAGTGCTTCCTAGATCCATAGGAAAGGCCTGACACTAGAAACTTCCCTACGCATCCTGATCCAGTACAGAGTGAATCAGTCTACGTGATACAGTCCTGCTTCCCATATGAGGTCAACTGGTCACCGCTGTAGGGTAAGGAAGCTTGGGGACTGCCCCACGACAGATGATTCTGCCTTCTGTAAAGGCCATCCCAGCCATGACTACATATTTCTAAGGAAAGAAAAAAATGCTTAAAAAATAAGGTTTCATCAAAGTCAACCTATTAACTACAATTATACGCTGTATTCTAGGATCTTTGCTTACATAAACATGCACTTGCAGTTTTCGTTGCCATTTTTCAAAGAAGTCCCTTCAAATACAGCACATACCTCCATTCAGGTGAAACTCAAGGAAGGGATGCCTCTTCCTTGAAGTTCAGTTTAATCTGTCCAGCTTATAAACACTTTCTTCTTCGATGAAACCCACAGTACTGAAGAAAAATAAACAGTGCTATGAATACAGAGCATGACTATGCCGAAGAATCTATAATGTCACAGCACTTTGATTCTTCACAATAAAATTAATTGAATGGATAAAGGAGTCTAAGAGTTAAACCCCTTCCCCTCTTTCTTCAGATTAATTGATCTTTTAAAATATAACCCACAATGTCCTAAGACATTTCCATGCATAATCTTAACGCAATTCTGGTGGCAGTCCTTGGAGGTACACGCTAAACCATCTCGGAAACTGATGTAGTTGTTTGGTCAACAGCATTCAGCACACAGGAAATACAGGCTTTGTGCTCAGTGCATCTCCAATGTCAGAGGCTTTTATCTCAAATAACGCAGCATGTCCCGGAGATCTGCAACGGTTCCATTTCATCCAGCAATTGCTGTTACTCACAAACAAAAGGCTTTTTTTCCACACTTTTTGGAATTTGAAGCTCTTTTGTAAGTATGCCTGAATTTTGTCATGGAATCTCTACAGCTGTTTCCCATACCCTTGGGAAATAGTGTCCCAAGTCCAAATCTGAAATTTTTCACAAATGGAACACTTGAGCCAAATTGTACCCCCTCTCCGTGCTTGCCAGCACAAACCTGAGTGAACCGGAGCCATGTTTTCTTGACAGGCAGCCTACCCTGGTATTTTAATCTTTCTGGTCCTCCCCTCCCCATGTCTTCCTGGCCAACCTGGGGTTCTCTCTAGACAGTGGGAGTTGAACCACTTACTGACATATCTCTGTGTTTTAAAACATAAAATCGTTGAGGCTTCCAAAATGTGTATCCTGCCAAAAATGGGAAGGCCTATGAATTTTAAGTGCATCTCAAAAACTCATTTTAGTGCTGCCTTCTTCTCATTAAATGGGACCTTTTGTTCCATGCTGGACCGTGGCATTCAGGGAAAGAGTCAAGTAGGATGTGTTTGGCATAAGTTCCTACCTGCTATGGGCCAAGGTTTAGCTAGGTTTTGTTTTTGTTTGGGGTGCCTTTGAATTCATTTTTCATTCCAGTGTGTCCAATGAATAGTATCTGTCTGAGTGAAGAGAAGCCTTTATGAGGGAACATGGAGATGTACCTTTGATTTGACAATAAAGAGCTTCCCCAGACACTGCCTGATGAGGAAGAGGCAAGTTGTCATGTTAACACTTAACTTTCCTTCACTTGTATTTACTGCAGCTTTTCATTGTGTCCTGGTGCTTCATTGTAGAAGCGAATTGCCGAGGCTGTAAGGGTCAACAGTCTCTCTGGTGAACAGGCAATGGTTTTAAAACACAACTGGGTTCCTTGCCTTCCACTCTTTGAAGTGAAAAGGCGGGCTGCCTTGGGCTCCCATTGTGAACAAAGTCAAAGACAAATGGACATGCAGAATGTACTTGAAGCTGTTCTTACTGCACAGTCTGGGCATGGGTAGTAAAAAGGTATGTCATTTTCTTAAGAAGGTATGACAGAACCAGTTTACAGAGCTGAGATGGGAAATGAGTGGCTTTCATATTTCCCTTGGGCTAAAGGCTAGTCTTGTTTGGACCCCAGTGTTTGGTCCATATCATATCTTCAATTTAAATTAACTTCCTGTTTTTAAAAAATTAGGAGATTTTGTATGAAAACAGTAGAGACACTTGGCTTTGTATGGGAACTCAGGATATCTTATTTCCCTATGTCCATGATGAACTAGACGTAGGAGGCAGCCTCCTCCCCCTTAAAGAGATGGGAGTTTGCCCATCAATTGAGGTGTCCGTTGTGTTCCAGTTACTCTTAACCCTGAGGCCAGGCAACCCTGATGATCTTATTCCAGCTCATTGTACCTGACACGCAGTTTATTAGGCTAGTTGGGAAAGGCCTTCTATTCCAGCAAAGAAAAATATGTGCACTCAGTTCCCTTCATGCATTTGATGCTGGGAGGTATTAGCTGAGGCTTAGGCTTAGAGGCCCTGGCGTCTTGCCTTGCTTCTGCCTGCATCCCAGTACAACATCCACATGAATGCTGTTCATGAAAGGGGTGCATCGGCCAGCACAGATGTGAAGGAGGTTCCCAGGCCAGTGGCGTGGGTGACGGAGGAAAGAGGGGAGACTCTGGAAACACTTCATAGGGTTTTCCAGGTTCAGGAGCCAAAAGGATTAGATGGAATGCAGAAGAAAGGGACGTTAAGAGGCTGGAGACCCTGGGAAGATGTTAGGACTGGTGCGGAAGAGAGGAGAAGCAGTGTCGGGCACTGACAGACTCTGCTTCTGCATGGATAGTCAAGAAGTTGGTGTGCACAATGTCCAGTGAGTTCATTACCCACCAAAATAGATTTCTTTGTTACATGAGCTTATTTTAAGGATTAACTTAAATTACTGTGTAAAGCTACCTACATTTGAAGAAGCCTCTTCCTCTACAGGAGGTCTTAGAGAACCTATTCTATTCATCACTGTGTTCCTAGGTCATAAATGACATCCACTAAATAGCATGTGCAGAAGAAGTACTAGTTGAAACAATGAATTAATAAGTTAAAGATAAGAGGCATTTGTGTATCCTTATTTCAAATTCAACTTCTTCTAAAGATTTGCTTCCTTAAACACTTTGCTTTTATCCATCTCTGCTGCTTGCCACCTCTTCTGTAGCCCTGCCAGTTGGGCACACATCAAGTGAACAGTCACACTAGATCAGTGCACATAAGAAGGCATGTGGTTTGAAATGATCCTGGTTTTTCTGCTTTTAATATTCAAGTGATCTCTACTTTTCATTTTGGCCCCCATTTGTAAGTTCATGAAATGAAAAATGACTTTTTTAAAGCAAGTATACAGAGTGGTTTCTTCACTCTTTAAGGAACAAATGGCTTTTGGGTATGGCCCTGTGATGATTGTCAAAATGCCCTTCCGGGTCAAGGATGTTGTGTATGCCTGTAGGCGCTGCTACGTGTACTGGAGGCTGTTCAATGGCCAGCTGTTGTCATCTTTAGAAGACTTTGTAATCAATTATATAAGCTTTATACACATTATATAAGCAGTAAACACATTCTTATAACAAGGATGCATATAATATAAAATAAATGTCCCCACATCCATGCTCTTTTTCTAAGCCCAAACCCTACCCCGAAGGTAATCATAATGAATTTTTAGCTGCATGGAATATTCAGAAAGTTGATGGAAAAAAATCTACATATTGAGTTCAATTTTTTTTTGTATCAAAATGAGCTCCTTTTGAGTTTTTTATTTTGGTGAACTTTCTGAAATACCTTTGCATATCCTTTCAAACTTTTTTCTGGGTAGTTATGGCACAAATCTGTGTAGCTATGAAGATATGCATTTCTTTGAACATAAACTGCATCCTACTACACATACTACCAAATACATATTCAAAAAGTTGCAGAGCAGTGTGTCTTGGAAAAAAAAGTATAAGACGATGCATATGTATCTACCTAATTGTTTTTAATTACAACACGGCATGCTGAAATATGCATCTATTTTAGCTTTCTTAAAATGCTGCTTAATTCATGGATGTTAGCTTTGTTTTTCGCTTTTCACTGCCATGAACAATGCCACAATGGACAGCCATGGCCTTGCCCCTTAGTGAAAATATATGAGTCACTCTCTGCAAAGCATCAGTTGCATTAGAATTGCTGCTGTAAAATATGTGCATTTCAAATTCTGATAGCTCTTTTACATTTGTTCTTCCAAAAAGCAATTCCAATTTACTCTTTTGCTAAGATACACGATTAACTCTTTTTTCTACTGCTCTGCCTAAACCAAATATTACCATTTTTTTTGTAATTATACACTTCATAGTTAAGAAAGTGAAATCTCATAGCTATTTCAGATATCATGATGGATGCCCATTGAAGTGGATCTGTGTGATGATGGGAGCCTGGTTTATGGTTTCCATATGTCTAAATGTTTCTCGGCCCTTCCATTTCAGATGCTCACTACCTCACCTGCAGGATCCAGGAATGTGCTGAGACGACCCGCAGTGGGCCCTTTGCCCGCTCTATTGACATCAGTTCCCTGGTTGTTCAGGATGAATACATCTTCATTCAGGTGAGTAGAAATAATACAGTCAGCTGTCTGCTCAAAATGAGGTTTGCTTTCCTGAGATGGTGAGGATATGCACGTATTCCTCCTTTGCTTGAAGACCCAGTTCCCTAAGGAGATCCCAGACGTCTATTGAAAAATTAAGGTGTCGTCGATCGGTCCCTGGCACAGGTAATGCTAGTGGCCCACTGAATCCTTCAGGTGAATTGCTGTTTTATGATATCAGAGCTGACTTGAAGTGATTAGGTCTTAGGCTGGGGTTTGAGGTTATTTGAAGTCAAATGCCTAATGGGCTTTGGCTTTCAGTAATTTATCAAAGCCACCTTCTGTTTCTTTCCAAAGTGACTTGTCTCGCTTGGGAATGAAAGTTCCCAATAAATTAAGCATCTCCAGTATTTTCTTTTTGGGAAAGTCTAGAATACACTAAATCTTTTCTCTCCCTTCCAAGTGCTGACAAACTCCTTAAATATCCAAGTCCCCAATCCTTTAAGAGTCAGGATTCTGACTCTTAGAGAGAGCTGATTGAAACTCGTATTTTTAGGCAGCAAAGGAAGCATTTTAGGTTTTTATTTCCATCTAATACAGTGAATCCTTTGTATTAGAAGGAGATGCAGAAATGAGGTTGAACAAAAAGATGATGCTCTACTGAGTGGCTCTGGCTCTGTATGTGTTTATGTACACATGTGTGTGTGTATGTGTGTGCATGTATGTTTTGTGTCCATGGAGACAAGTTAAATTTGACAATGGCCTTGATTTCCTCCTCTGCCTCTCCCCCTTCTACTGTCAGCTGTTTCATAAACTCTTTCCTACAGGAAATTAGAATTTTGAAATCTCCCTGGATTTGCTCTGATCTTGGCACATGAATACGTGTCTCTGTGTCACCATTCAGTCCCAAGGAATCTTCAAACTCGGTGTCAGTCACTCACCCTTTGGGGAACCCTGACATCTATATCATTCCTGTGGTACACAGGCCATTACTAGCCATAAATTATTAAATTAGAATGGTTTTATCTCGTACTTTCAAAATTTTATTCTATACAAAGGGGAGGGATGATTTTGTATGCACATACCCTGGCCCTAAGAAATGCTCTTTACAAAATATGGGTGCTATGTGAGTTGCTGCATTGAGAGATTGTGTATGTAGTAGTTTTTTTAATGTGGTAGTTACTTCCTTTTATAATTTGGTTGTGTGGATTTTTAAGGTCTAGTAAAATATAGTCCCAACTCTTCTGTTTCCTGTCAGCTCCCTGCTAATAGAACAACCAAAATGACCCCAGTATTTGAGTCTCTGTCATTGCTGTAGGAGACCTAGGCAGAGCTCCAGGCTCTGATTTTTGCTTGACCCAGACTCAGCTGTTGTGACCATTTGGAAAGTGAAACAGCAGCTGAAGGTGCTCCTTCTAGCTCCCTCTCCCTCTAACTCTCTCGCTCACCCTTTCTGTTGTCTTCTTTGTCTTACTCCCTCCCTCCTCTATGACACTTTGCCTTTCAAAGTAACCAACCAACCAGTCTTTTTTTTTTAAAAAGATTTGTTTATTTTTATTACAAAGTCAGATATACAGACAGGAGGAGAGACAGAGAGGAAGATCTTCCATTCAATGATTCACTCCCCAAGTGAGCACAACCTCTTCCAGGTCTCCCACAAGGGTGCAGGGTCCCAAAGCATTGGGCCGTCCTCAACTGCTTTCCCAGGCCACAAGCAGGGAGCTGAATGGGAAGTGGAGCTGCTTGGATTAGAACCGGCGCCCATATGGGATCCCGGTGCATTCAAGGCGAGGACTTTAGCCAGTAGGCCACTGCGCCGGGCGGGCCCCAACCTGTCTTAAAGAGTATGAACTGGTTGGCCATCAGCTTTTCATGAGTACTTTTCTGCTTGCAGGTAACTGAACATTTGTGTTCCTAGCTGTGACAGACATACCCTGGTTCTGGCAGTGTATGCTTAATGTGCAATTATTACCTTAAAAAAATAAACTCTCAATTTCAGAGGCTGTTTTCCTTGCTTCCCTTACTTTTCCTTTGCTCTGTTGAATACTGGAGTTCTATTTTGACTGCTTAGCTTTATAGCTTTCACATTCTGAATATTTTTAGCTTTATTTAACGTACTGAATCATCTATGTAGGGGCAGTATTGCTGATTCCGTCTTAAAAGCGATTTGAAAATTAGTGTATTTCCATGTATTTTTTTCTTCCTGCTTGGAATACTTTCATCTCTTAATTTAATCAAATACACCATTCCCTAGTGTTAGTTTTTCTATAATATATAATTCTGTTATCCTTAAATATTTTATAAAGCACAACTGTAGAAGTGGGAAGAAATATAGCAAATGTTCATAATTTCCCATTATAGCCCCTGCTTTCTACCTCAGTTTTTGATAGCCGCACCCTTGCAGTGTGTTCATTCTGCTCTGGGCTTTGATTCCTGTATTTATTTTGATCTTCAACCAAGGCTAATTCTAGAAATTGAAAACATACTTATCTATTTACTTTACATTTCAGTTTCTCAAGGTATAAAAATTACGGATCTTTTTTTTTTCCATGAGAATTGACTCCATTAATGTCTTGGATGTTACATCAGATTTGTGTGATATTCTCTTTCAGATGTCTTGATTGTGTGTGTGTGTGTGTGTGTGTGTGTGTGTGTGTGTGTGTGTGATCTTTGTTTTGCCTAAGGTACCTAAACTCCTTTTTATTCACGGTTTAACATCAATTATTTTATTAGCATGTGCTTTGGGATTGGTCACGCTATATGGATTATTTCCTATGGATGAGGAAGTTATTCTTTTGAATAAATGTGTTTTTTCTCTCTTTTTCATTTCTCCAAAGCTTGTGTGACTCTTATCTTGAAAGATGTATTTTATTTCTGTTTCATTATTTTGACAGTCTTGCTCCAGGACACCTAGGGTGTGTTCAGAGACAGGGAGGACAAAAGAGAACCATCCTTTCCTCCCTCACTTAGTCCACTTGGACCGATGGAGCAAACTGGGAAAAGTGAAATACTATAGCTTTACTTACATTTCCCTTGAATATTTATTAGTGTTCTTTTGGCCCTTTTTTCCCTTGCTACTTCTAACTTCTGAGTTTTGCCAACTAATGCTTTATCATTTTTGTTGTCTCAGGACTCTTGGTATTTCAGAGTTAATTTTTTTTTTTCTGAGTTGAATTCTTTCCTTGAGGTGTGGGCACAAGTTTCATTGGCTGTGTGGAGGCATGCTTTGTTCTTTACTGATGCTGTGCTTTTTCTGTCCCATTTCTTTTACTTTGCTGCATTTATGATTATTGTATAGTTTCTCTTTTATCTTTGTGTTCTCAGCTATTGCTTCCTTCCTAAGGAATGGCATGGATTCTTTTTGGAGAGCTCTGTCAGTAGGACCGTGATTGATCAGGGATTCCTCTGAGCTTGACAAGACCTACCCTGTTCTCAGGGAGGTTCCCCACCACTTCACCCCTTATGCTGGGAGTGGGGTCTGCTGCAGAATTGCTGCCCCAGGGCTCTCCAGGCACTTGGGCCTCTCCAGCTTCTCCCTCCCACTGCCAGGCTCAGGGCCACATTTCCTTGGCTGCACAGAAGAGAGGCCTAGTTTTCCCCCTTCATGTTTGAAGAACCACATTTTTCGGGCTTGGTGGGAGATCGGGGACTTTAGACATCTTTGCTCTGCTAACTGTCCACGCCATGGTTCTTTCTTACTGCATTTGGTTTTCTTCCTACCCAGATTGTTTTTCAGGATTAAATTTTTATTAAGTCTAGAGTTTTTATTTCTCTTTCTTGTTTTTTCTTGCTTTGGGGTGATTTATGTGAGGAACAGGGGGTAAAATGCCATCAATTAGTTATTTAAAATTATGTATAAACATGTCTCATGTGTTTTCTGAAATGCTGCAAATGCTTGCCAACTGTTCGCCATGCTTGCAGACTAACACTCCTTCCCCAATCCATCCACAACACCACTTTCAAAGGTGTTTATTTAAAATAAAAATCAATGTTCCTACCTTCAGTGGCTGCTCAAAACCTAGAGGTGGAAATCCAATTTCCCTACCATCACCCCTGGGGGCCTCTTTGGCATGGGTCCTGCAGATCCCATCAGCCTCAGGTGAATCCCACATATCAGCGCTTCCCATACACCTTTCTTGATTGAGCTTACCTTTCAACACACATAAACCTTTTTTATTCGCACACGCATGTTGTGCTATTTCCCATCCCATATACCTTTCTTATAATTTTTCCCCTTGCTTGGAGTATTCCATGACCAGGTCACTTCATTCTTTCAGTATGGACAAATCTCCTATTAAAAAGTCATTGTTGATATTCTCAGTTGGGATCGGACCAAGCTCCAGCACCTGCTGCTATTCTGTTGGTCTGACGTCTCCCCATCCAGGTTAGCAAGCTTCAGGAGGAGCAGGCCTATGCCTTATTTATCCTTGTTTCTTCTGCACTTAGCATAATGACTAGAATTCAATAAACGTTTGTTGAACTCGGAAGATAAGACGCCTTCCTTATTCACAGGGAGTGTGGCTCTGGTTATCTTTTTCAAGCAAGGAAATCTTGTTTCTCACTGAACAATATAAGACAACTTGAGGTAATTGGCAATTGCTCACCGCATAAGAAATGTTCATATGTAGACCGTTTCTGCATTTGTATGAAACTGCTGTCCAGGAATTACCCAATATGTGATTCAACACCTTTTTTATATTCATTCATTTAAATATATTAAAATACATTCAGCCCAGAGGGGAGCACAGACAACTAAACAATTATAATGTAGTGCTGTGAAATCTGTATTAGTGGAAAGTACATGTTGCTCTGGGAGAAATGGAGAAGAGCTCCTCCCCCCGAGCCAGGGTGGAGGGTTAGTAAAGGCCTCATGGGACTAGGGATTATGAATGCAAGTGCAGTGGCTGGAGGAGAGGGGTGGATGTTTGGCCTAGCATGCTGCCACGCACATCCTGTATTGGGAGTGCCGGGGCTCAGTCCTCGCTCTGCCTCTGATCCAGAATTCCTACTAGTGCCTACTTTGGGAGACAAGTAATGGCTTCAGTACTTAGCTCCTTGCCACCTATGTGGGAAACCTTGAATGGCTGCTGTATTCCTGACTTTGCCTGCCCCAGCTTAGGCTGTTGCAGACATTTGAGGAGTTAGCCAGTAGATGGAAGAGTTCTGTCGGCATCTCTGTTTCTTAAATGAAAAAAAAAACTAAAGCATAGGTAGGCGAAGGGGTGGAGGGAACGAGGCGTGCTGTGCAGAGGGGAGGGCGTGGAGAAGGTATGAGGACGAACAAAGCGCAGCAACACTTCTCCAGTAAGGACAAGTGCGGGCAGTGGATGGAAGGATGGTGGGGCAGGAAAATAACTTAGAGAATTTCTGGAGAGCTCAAATTTTGTTTCTTTTGGTCAAATCTGGATGATTGTAGGTCCATCTTTTTATAACGTTTAGAGAGCTCAGAATTCAGTTTTGAGTCGTCTTAGCAACTTCCTTGCCGTAAACTGTATGGTGGTGGTATTCTTCCCGTCTCCTTTGCATTCCGTCTTAAGTCATTTTGGATTCCTGCACTGCTTTCTTCCGAACTTTTTTTTTTTTTGATGTTTTATTATTCATATGTGCATTTAAGTATCATCAGAAGTCATCTGAAATGGTTTTCTGAACTAAGTGTGGGGTTTTAATCCTTTAGGAAAAGCATGAATTTAAAAAACTTGCTGTGAGGATCTGGACAGGTTTATGGAAAAGGCAGTATCTGGCCTGCAATGATCAGTATCCGCTTCTAAAGCAGGGAATGGGCGTGGTTCTTGATTCCTTCCTAGAAATAAAGCTGCCTTGGAAGGCTTGGTCAAAAAGTAAAGCCCACCATAGCAAGCAAGCAGCTGTTCCTTCAGGGTTCAAATCCATAGATCACTGCTGACCGCAGTACTAAGACATTGGGACAGCTGGTTTTCTCCTGGCCCTGCCTTTCAGTCTACCAAAAAACGAGGTGGGGCAAGCTGTCGTGCAGCTCAGCCTGCAAGAGTGGCTTGTCTGGGAAATGCCATGAGGCAGAGTGCCTGATGCCTCCCACTGTAAGAGGCTGGTTGTGCGTCAGTAGTGGGCGTGGCACGGCATGCCTGATGGAAGAGGATTATATCCCCATCTGCCTACAGTCTGAGCAGCTGGATAACAACAGGATGGACCTACAAGGCTTTGCCTAGTTTGCTTATTTATGACTTGAAGGAATTTACCCACTTACATCTTCTAGCTTTTTCAAATATTAATATCTCTGTTTTAAAGGTGTATCTATTTTTATTGGAAAGTCAGATATACAGAGAGAAGGAGAGACAGAGAGGAAGATCTTCCATCCGCTGATTTACTCCCCAAGAGGCCACAATGGCCAGAGCTCAGCTGATCCAAAGACAGGAACGAGCCAAGAGCCTCTTCTGGGTCTCTCATGCAGATGCAGGGTGTCAAGGCTTTTGGCCGTCCTTGTCTACTCTCCTAGTCCACAGGCAAGGAGCTGGATAGGAAGCAGGACCACTGGGACACAATATGGGATCTTGGTGTGTGCAAAGTGAGGAAATGAGCCACTAGGCTACTGTACCGGGCCCCTTGTATTAATGTTTTAACTTTTACTATTAGTGCTAACAGCGACCTGGAACTCTAAGATGAAATCACAAAAATGGAGACCAGTCTGTTCCTTCAGCCTAGACTGCCTTTGTGCGCTAAGCGGCATTCCTAGGCAAGTTTGAATTGGGTTTCAGGAAACTTGCCTCAGGAGCTGTCATGATGGAGGAGGACGTCTCAGAGTAAAAGCTCCAGTTTCCTGACCACCTCCTTTAATGGAGCGATCCAGCTTTTGTTTGCCCTCTTCATTGGGTCCCTAATATCCTCTCATTCAAGAGAGGATTCAGCTGCTAAGAGATACTTGGCCATCTGACATTTTGTAGTGCTTCTGGCTCTATATGTGTGGATAAATCGCCTGCTAGGAATCCAGGTGAGATCCAAGCACACATTTTCCCTGTGCACACGAATAAATGGCATGCCTGCATCTAGTGGTTATGATTTCCCCACAGATTTTATGAATGAGTCACCATAAAGTGTACCAAAGCATGTGTGTTTGAGAGAATAAGCAAACGATGTAGTAACCTTGCAATAATGATAGGCGTTGCTTAAATTTCTTCTCATGTTATTAATTTTGCACAATCATTTCACTCTCTCCAGTTTCCCAACTAAAGAAAATGCTCCATGACCAATTACCATTCTCTTCCTCTGAATGTACTATTTTTAATCCTAGAGTGTGACAGAAAGATCTGAAGACTACTCATTTGGCTCCTGCAAGTAGAGAGACCCCAAAGGTCCCACCCCACCTTTGACTTAACTATTAATGAGAAGATAAACTGGCCGTGCTGATGTTTTTGCTTGTGGGGACCCAGTGTTTGATCTCCCACTGTCTGCAGGCTGAGCTGCAGATGGACAGAGAGCTGTGGAATTTGCTTGTGCGTCAGTACCTTTTCTCCATACAGGACCTGCAATTTCATACTGAAATCAAAAGCAGCCGATCCTTCCCAGAAGAGCCCTTGTTTTAATGGGGAGGCGTCTGCCTGAAATGCCTCTGTTCCACATGGGTAACAAAAAGCAGCTTTCCTCTGCAGACTAGGCCAGGAAGAATGATGGAAAATCTTGCTTTTTTTTTTTTTTTTTTTTTTTTTGCTCCTGGATTGACTGTCCCAGTGATCATTGTGCAGAAAGGGGGTTCAGCAATAGTCAAGGTCACATTCCTCAAGGGATAACATTTATAGTCTGCTTTCATGGGCAGACTATAATCATGATGATGCAGCGAGGACGGGGACCCTTAAGCCATCCCAGCAAACTCGTGCGTCTGAGCTAGGTTGAGTGAAGCCCTGTCCCATTGGCCCATGAGGACACCTGGTTAGTCTTCAATGAGAAAACGATTTATTCACTTATTGAGTTTGCTTTCATGCAGTGAGATTTCTTTTAAAAGGGCATGCTACTGACATGTCTTCAAATATCTATAGTAGGAAAAAAAATGAGAGAGAAGACCCAGATCCTTAATGCAGACACAAATAAATATCAAGAAGTTTGAGGAAAGTGGAACATGTGATGGAGGGTGGGGTAAACTGACACTGCCAAACTGTCTGCACATTCTTGCCAGCACCTGCTGCTTCTCACAGAGCATGAGCTTGCACTATTTTGTGGCTACATAGTGCCCTGGGAGATGTCAGCAGCAGCATCTTGGACAAGGGGATGGATTTTCGGGGCTGGACAAAGGAAGAGGACAGACATCCGCTAAACATGCTTGGTTGCATGAGCCTGAGAGGGTTTGTGCAGGTTCAGGCCAGGAGAAGAGAGTGCCTCCAGATCCGATGGCATTCACTCAGGCCAGGCTGAAACACCTAGTCACTCCCTGAATCGTAATGATGCCAGCTGAGCACGTTGTAATGTATAGATTGTGCTCCAGAGTGCTACTCCCAACTGCTAGTGAGGTTCTGTAGATGTAGTCCAGTGTAGCCGTGTGGAATTTTGTAGTGGAGCAGTAGCATACACAGCATGGTTCTGAGATGACTAGTGCTACAGTGAAGGTAATTCATAGCTCAGTAACACATCACTGCAGTTATTAAGAATTCTGCATATAACTGTAGAAAAACAGTCCTGTTATAAAGTGTCGTGAAATGATCCAGGCTGAATCAGTATGAGTAACCAGTTCACGGGTGTTTGTTGAGTTCCCAGAAGTCCCCCAGGTACAATGGAACATGACAGAGACCGAAAATGTTGCCACTGCTAGCAAGCCATTTCAGATGGAGGAGTTAGCGGTGGGATGTAGGAAAAGGAGTGCTGCATTTCCTGGCCTAGGTGCTAATCAGGGAGCTGCTACCCCGAAGCCAGGGAATGCTGGGCAGGTGGCCCAGACTTGCTGCACGCACTCAGTTCCTGCCGTCTGTGGAATGGAATTGTGCTGCTTGTGCTGCTTCTGTTGCAAGGTTGTTGTGAGAATCAAGGGAGATAACAGTATCTTTTGGATGCTTTGAAAACCAGAAAGCTAGAAAACACAAAATTGCAAGACTAATCCACATGTAAAATTAGATGGCTGTATGCATATCCTCTCTGAAGGCTTGTTCTAGGCCGGTCACATGCAGCATTGTTGAATGTTTTTTCCATGTTCATCTTTAAATTGTTCACAGACTCAATTTGTGAGTCAGCATATGTACATGACAAAACTCTCCCACTTACCTTTCCATAGTGTTGGTTCTCAGAGAAGCCAACTTTTTATGATACAAATGACCCTGCACGTATGCTGTCTTTGAGTTATCACTCAAGACTCTTGGAGCACCGTGGTCCCCAGATCATATCTTTGTATTCCTGTTTTCTGTTTCAGCATGGGACATAGTAAAGCACTTATGATGTGGAAAACTGTATCCCTAATAAATCATTATCTTTCTGAAAGAAAAAAAAGGCCCCGAGGCAGAAACTAATGGAATGTAATTATTCAAATAAAAATTATTTGGTGATATTTTAAATGATGTTAATTTAGCCTTAATGGGAAAGATTTTGAAAGTTAAATAAATAGTAATTTCAGCATTAGGAGCGCATCTATGCACAGGAGTTTAATATGAGGGGTAGAGGTGGCATAACAGATTAAGCAATTACTGGCAAAATCTGAGTGCCATATGGGAATGCCAGTGGGATCCTAGCTCCTCTGTTTCCAGTCTGGCTTCCTGTCAGAGTATCTTGGGAGGAAGGAGCTAATTACTGGATTGGTTTTGGGTCCCTGGAACCCCCATGGGAGACCCAGCTGGAGTTCCAGGCTCCTGGCTTTGACCTGGCCCACACCTAGCTGACTGGGGTTTTGGAGGAGTAAACTGACTGATAAAAGAGTCTTTCTGTGTGTGTGTGTGTGCACACGCGCACACTTTCCAAATAGAAGGAAATAAGTAGTTTTTAAGGATAAAGGAATGTGGAAAGTGTTTGGAAAAACTCAACTTAAGTCTTCTTCACATAAATATTGAAGTACTTTCAGAATCTTAAAAGTTTTACCAACAGCCTACACAAATGAAAGTTCTTGAAATAGCACGTAGCTAGGATGTGTCTTCTGTTGATGTCATGATTTGAGTGGCTTGATGGATAGTTCCTGATAGTGTTTAAAGTACTTCCACGAATAGAAACAGTGTAGTGATCTGATTGTGAAGTCACGAGCTTTGTGTGTCACATGTCACGTGCCCCACCCCACACCCCCTCACGCGTGATTCCTTCTGCAAACAGCTGTGCACAGATGTGACCTGCCATGACTTTGCCACAGCTGCGGTGTGGATTGCTTGCTTTTTGTTCTCAGACTGATTTCCCCCCATTAAAATACTCGGATGAGACTCCTTTGCCATTCTGTTGCAGACGTGACACCGAGAAAGTGTCACGAACCTCTGGAAGCACTTCATCAATAGTAATCAAGAGCTATTTCATGTGTACTCCTCTGTTCATGTGTCAGGTGGACAATTATAAGCCTCATTGTGCGTGGTTATTTTTTTTTCTGTGATTGAGCCCCAGTTGTTCATAGTGGTCACCAGTTCAGTAATGCCACCTGGGATGGCTTTCTGTCTTCGTAATTCCTCCTCCCTAGTTTCATCCCCATTATTCCAGACTCATTAAAAATAAACAAAGATCTACCTAAGATAAGTCCTAGCTCCAGGCTGTATGTGCCTTTGAGGGAAACCAAACTCAGGAGTCTTAAAAATCTTAAAAATCTATGCTGTATACCCTCTAGTGTAGGTAGAGTGAGGTACCCAGGGCAAGTAGAGAATATGTTTCTCCTTTACACAGAAATGGCAGTCCTCAACCAAACACCTGTTCTACCCCTCCTGTCTTGGGTACCTGATCCTGGTGATCATCCTCCTTTATCTTATTTTTTTTTTAAACTTCAATCCCTATTTCAGACTTTTCATGGGACAGGCTATATGGCCCAGCATGGTGAGCTACCACCTGGGACATCCCCACCCCGTTTCAGAGTTCCTGGGATCCAACTTCATGCTAATGTGCCTGGAAGAATGAGATGATAGCCAAAGTACTCGATTTCCTGCCAAGCTCCTGGGAGACTCAGATGGAGTTCCTGATGTCTTTCTTCAGCATGGCCAACCCCTGGCTCTTGCAGGCCTCGGAGGAATGAACCAGCAGATAAAGATCTATCTCCGTCTTCATTTCTCTCCCTTTGTAACTTTGTATTCCAAATAACTAAATCTTTATATCATTGAGCTACCTGATATCATTGGCATTTTAAAAATCTGGACAATAAAAAGCAAAACATTGTTTAAACATGCATGCTTCTCTACAAATGTTCCGTGTTTTGTTCAAGCAGGTTTCTTGAGTGTTGTCTGTATTCATTTTCTCATTTTCTCATCCCCCAGTCTCTCTCACCCACTTGAGACTGACTTTTGCCTCTGCCACTCCACTGCAATTGCTTTAGCCAAGTTTATCAGCAGTGTCTGTGAGTTGCATCTGGACTGTGCCTCTCAATAATTAACTGCATTGACCTGCCTGTGGCACTTGAACCTCTTGGCGGATTCTTCTGTTTTGGAGCACTCTCTTCCTCGTGTGTGTTCTGCTTCTCCTGCAACTGCAGTCACCTTAGCCTTCTACACAGGTGCCTCTTCGTCAGCTCACGCTGTAATCCTGACTTTTTCTTTTTAGGTTCCTAACCTCTGTTGACACCATAGCCCCTCTCTGAGTTATCCCAACCCATCTACACTCCTGCATCATCAATTGCCATCCGAGGTCCAGTGACTCCTCTTGTCTCCTGCCTTTTCAGCATAAGGTGCTGACAGAGAGTCCTTCCCAGGACAGCTAGCAGTGTGTGATATATGGCAGTCCCTTCATTCCACTTAGAGTTCTACTGTGCATGCTTGATTCTTTTCATGAGTCAAAATGAATTTCCATGGATGTTGTAGTACCTGTTGCTTACCAGGCCGAGATTGTAAGCAATATTCTTGAATTTCAGAGAATGGTGTAATTCACTAGATGTTGTAAAGAATTGTGTTTGCAGTAGTACGTGGATGGGATTTTTTGTAGCTTGGAGGTATTATATGGTTTTCATTTTGAGTATCGTCTCTGAGTAATTGGGAACAGCGCCACAGAAAACTGTTGTTGTAGTTCAGGAAGAAAGCTACCGTCGTCACTTCTTTAACATCTCTCTGGGGATGAAAGGGATGAATAGTTGTAGGTATTTCTCTGCTGTTCATTTATAGAAGGATGGTGCTTTTGGCATTGGATTATTAAGGAGTCACATAGGGTAAAGTGCAGTGTGAGTCCTGGGCAGAAATGCAGATTTATTTTTCCAAGGAAACACATATGTCTCTCTCATCCATTCAAAGAAGTGAGACCAGCTACACACACTTATTGTTATTACTACTTGGAATCTGTGATTTCCTCTTTTGAAAGCAGTGAATCTCCACAATTGTTTCCACGTGGCCAGGCTGTCGATTTAGTACTGAAAGAGTGCAGTGGGTAAAGCACCTCTCACCTATTTGTGTCACGTTTATATCCTATGTGTGTACACATGCGCATGTGCACACACTTCCTTTTTACTTCATAATACTGTAATTTCTGCATGATCTTGATGTGGTAGATACCATCCTCATTATTCTTTCAGGGAGGAAAAAGAGTGTCAGTGATGTTTGTAGAATCATTCTTTGTCCTAAGACTCAGGAAATAGCAGAGTGAAGGCCATGGTCACAGCATTGTCTGGATCCATGACAGATAACAAAAGACAGCAATGACCCATTTTTAATTTTCTTTTCCTTTACATCAGCATCCAGTAGTTGGTGGCCACAGAAACAATTCCAAATGACTATGTAATCGAAACTGGCAGATGTTTCCACTACCAAGGAGGCTACTAGGAACCAGACTGCTGACTCCACTCTGTTCAGTGGATTCTTCCTCAGGATCTGTTGCAAGTTTGTTTCATAAAAAAAATACTTTCTGCAAAGATCCAAAAAGAATGTAAGAGAGGTTTCATGGGCTTCAGCATGATGTAATGATGCCTGCACTGCTGAGAGCTGTCGCTCAGATAAACATAGAGCGTTTACTCACCGGTCCCCCATGGAGGCCCCAAGGGGAGACTGAGCAGCAGTGAGGGGAACCTTCAGGACCCTGCACACCCTGTTCTCCAGGCCTTCTTCCTCGCCTGGATCTCCTGCCAAGGAATGTGCAGTCTCCGCGATGAGTGTTGTGGAGGAGTGGAGAACCTTCCTGCACTCACAAGAGCTGTCAAGTCACAAGCGTCTTGCCTCTCTGTGTTCCTCTTCCTTACCACACCTCAGGAAGGCCTTGGCTCCACTGCTCTGCAGCACAGTCCCAGGAAAAAAAACCCCTCCAGGGCCCTCTCTGAAAGAGTTGGGCTGTACGTTCATTTCTCCCATTACCATTTCAACTAGGATGTGTGTGTGTGTGTATCTCAGAGTTCCAGCTTTTGAAAATATTAATTGCTTTGCTTTCGATTCTGTAATTAGCAGCTTTAGGAACTGATTCTGCACCCCCTCTTCATTGATTGACTGAATGCCTGCTATAGAAGGACACTTCAAAAGTTCATGTTTCAGTGGAATTAAGAGATAAGTTTGTCATTTTGGTGCAAAATATCTTTGCAAGGTACATATACAGATGTTTGCATAGTAACCATTTTCCAAAAATGCACTGAAAACTCACATATGTGTAGATTTTAATTTTCTTGCACCAAAATTAAGTTATCTTTTAATTTCTTTTTTCTAAATCTGCTGTTATACCATCATATCCTAGAGATGTGAGATTTCCAATCCGAGACAGACTTATTGATTGATTGATTGACTCATTCATTTGTTTAATAATTTACCCTTAAGAGGCTCCTTTATGTTTTCAATGAGGGATTTAGGAGAATATGCAAGATTGGCAGGAGATGATTCTCACTGTGCAATCAGTTCTGGTGACGAGGCAGCCCCACGTGGTCTGACATTCTGCAGGAGCAGCTCAATTAGAAGCATTTCAGAATATACTGGGCTCATAGGACTGTCTGCTCCTGAAACAGGTGGGGTCCACAATATAGGATGTGATCAAGGAAAGTGGCCTGGAGAAAACCTCTCTGAGACTAAGCCCAAGGTATTTGCGTGAGGGTGCACTTTGAGGGCTAGCTGGGGCTCTGAGGAAAAGCAAGCCCTTGGTGGCAGGAGACAGTGCACCAGTGCGTGAGATGGGCAGGCTGGGCCTCAGTCTGGCCTCGCCAGACCTCAGCTCTGATCATGCACTGTCTCTCCGGCTTGACACTCAGTTGTTTTATCACAAAATGAAGGGATTGCATTAAAGAAGGACTCTGAGGCTTTATGCTGTTGTTGCTGTTCCAGAACAGCTTTCCAGACCAAATTGTTGAAGGAATTCAATGGTATGAAACAGGTGCAGGTGGAACTGGTCCAGTGTAGAGAGGCTGAGAGCACGTGGAAGCTGCTGCATTCATTCAGCCTCTTCGTCCTCCTATTTGTAGACACCTTCAAGATACCTCTATAACACTTAGAATTCATGGAGCCCTCCTTGCACAGCAGTGGACTGCATGAGTCCAACAGTTCCCTTCTGAGAATTCCCACCTGTCAAATGGCGCGAGTCTGCCCACTCTACAGTTCACCCATTTAGTCAGACTGGGAGAAGTGGTGATTATTACTGTTTCTCCAGTGAGAGATTTTCTTTTTTTCTGAAAGGTATTTTGAATGTAGCTACTTTTTCAAGAGTAGCTGATTCTGTCTTTCCTTCTTTTCTTACGTGTCTTCTAGGAGTGCAATATGGAGATAATTCCATAGATACGAAATAAAAGAGCTAAATAAAATGGATTTGATCCCTGGTGATTATAGAATGGGTAGTAAATACATATGTAAGTAATAAAAATGCAATTCCTGCCTGAGCTGCTTGTCTAGGAAAGGAGAGAGATAATACACATTTAAAGCAATACTTAATAATTATAATGCATAATATACCAAGTCTATCTTTAAAAAAGACATGGTCAAGAGACACAATCACCGAATGGGAGGCGCTTCATTTGTTCATTATTCAAACAGCATTTTTGGAGTTATACCACTCAAAAAGTATGAGTTGCCACTTTGGATTTTTCGTAATTAGTAGGACAAATCCATTTCATTCTCCTGGGAGCTTGCTTTTCAAATGGACCTTTATCTCTGATAGTTACTAGGAGGCAAAATAATGTAAAATTAGCTGACATAAAATATATATAAGAGGAAGTTAGGTGTGTATGTGTGGCTGTATCAGTTGTCCTCAGATTTTGCTTCTGAGACCTGAACATGTGAAATGGTTTCTGGCGGAACCATGTAGACTCTTCCTCCCCGCCTCTCTCCTGAACTGAGAGTCAGAAGGTCTGAACAGAAATCAATCCCTGCAATTTATTTTTAACTTCTTTCTCCTTAGCCACAATTGATTTTTGTCTTTGTGATCAATGGTACAGAGAATAGCTCCATGGCCCAAGCAACTGTTCAAGTGCTTGGGCTGGTCAGCCCCACTCCTATCGAATAGAACATTAGAAGCTGATTATGAAAGTGATGGAATGAAGATGTTTAAAGGATGGGCCCGATTACCCCTGCTTTCCTGCTGAGGAATGTTCACAGATAAAGGCTTGCTGTATGCAAGAACCAAGAACAGGAGGGAAGGCAAGGTGCCAGGACACACAGCCTGCCTTGGCGGGCAGACTTAGCCCTGTGCTACAGGGAGGGAGAGAGCTTGGGGATTAGCTGCTTGTTTGCCAATCTCTTTCTTTCCCTGTTTAGCTTTCTCTTTCTCTTCCTTTTATGTTTCATCCTTGCTATACCAACTGCTGTTAGATTTGAAACAGCAAACTAAGTATCTGTTGCCCCCCAAAATTAATTAAATGAAAAAGAGGGAGACAGATCGAGTCTTTTCTTTGTGTGCTTCTTGGGCTTTGAAACTGTCTAATTTCTTTCATCTCTGTTCTTTTCTCTTCCCTTCTTGTTCTGATCCAGCTTGTTTTTAATGAGAACATGAAATTAGCCTCTTCCCACATCACCCACTAGCCTTGTAACCCCTCAAGGCCAAGCAAGATGGCTTCCACTTTGTATGAAAAATGTTTTTGGAATGGATGCACACCTTGTATATAATGTGCAATGGTAATTCCATGGAACATAATTAGAACAATGCCAGTGTGCTGTACACGAGGTGTTCTGTCTGCCTCTCTTGAATAAGTGCATGCATTTTTACTGCTTGCGGCAGGTGGTGATTGCTTCCAGATTGTAGCATGGAGAAATAATCAGAGGGTTGTTAATATGTTTGTGTTTATTATTTCACAGTGCTGGATAATTGCTTCGTAGTTGTACTTTGTGGTTGGAAAGGGGAGGGATTGAAATCAAAATTTACTTCCTCCGAAACAGCTGAGACAAGGCCTCAGGAAACAGATCGAATGTAATTCCTATACATAAGAAACACTATAGTTCTCAGAATTTTGTGTTAAAACTTGTCCTCAACTTTTTTCTGTAGTTTTTATGGTTTGGCTAATTCTCTTTGTTGTTTGAATAATCTATGATATTCTTGGGGAACCAACTACAAATAGTGGTAACAGCCAACAGTCAGCATGATCTAGGCTGATGTATTAATGGATTTAATTGTTCTTACACACTGTGGGGTAAATTCTACCTACCATTACTCAGAATAGGCACAGAGAGCTTAAGCCATTCTCTAAGGTAACATTGCCAGTAGGCAGCAGAGTGGAGATTTTGATCCAGGCAGCCTAACACTAGGCCTTACTTCTCAAGCCAATGTTCAATTCCGCTTTTTAAAGGAGAAACCATCACCTTCTCACTTGCCTGGAGCTGTGTAATGCTAAGTTAATAAGCACATACAGCTTCACTAAAGTAGTTTCTTAAACATGTTTGTAGAGTCAGTGAGTGAACACAAAAGAAACTGACATTCTGAAGTCTTTAGATCATGCAGTAGAAGACCATCCCACGGAGAAAGTCAGGAGCCAGTGAATGGAAGGGTGAAGAATGCAGAGATCTGACATGGCCACGTCCCTGCTTTGCACCAGCCACATTTTGGCCACGTCCCTGCTTTGCACCAGCCACATTTTGGCCTTCATGCTTGAAGGCCAAACTGAGACCATGAAGTGCTTTTGTGCTTTATTCCTAAAGACACATCCTAGCTGATAGGGGCCCCAGGGTCTAGAAGCACCTGAAGCATTCATACCAAAGCTTTTGGTTCAGTCTCACAGCAGAGAACCAAAGAAGTAACACCTAAAGTGCATAAGCATAAAATTTTTATAACCCAGTTTCATTATCTTGAAGCAGAGCTGCTTTCTTGATAGGAACTACTTCTGCAAAAACAAGCAGAAAAAATAAATAAAAGTATAGGGAGATTATTGAGCCAGCTACTGTGGGTCTCTCCTTAAAGACGTGAAGCAGAAATGTAGCAGTGTTTGTGTCATGCATGCACTGTAAATTAAAAAAATAATACAACTTACACACACCCATGCCTTGGTTTTCTTCCTAAGCAACTCTCCTCTAGCTAAGATCTTAAGACTCTTTGCCTGGACTCTCCCTTCGCACAACCTCTACAGCTTTGCTGAAGGTCTGTTTCTCTGCTTCCAGATCCATCTCCACACTTTCTCTTCATCTATCCTTATGGGCAGTTCAGCCATGTCCTCACTTTTGTCATCTTCTACATTCAAATCTATCCTGCCCTCTTTGGCAAAAAAGAAAAGCATCCTTCAATGTTGAGAACCCACTCTTCCCTGAAATCTCACCTCTCTGTATGTTGCATGTGACACGATGTGTGTGTGCAAACATGGGTACGCCTTGTACACACACATCACTCTGGAGGGAACATAAGACATAAGAGAATGGATATGTGCATCACTCTGTGTGTATATATATATATATATATATATATATATATATATATATATATATATAGTCATATAACACTCTGGTGTCAGATGGATTAGAATATGTATTCTGGTTTAGCCCTCTTCTGGCTGTGCAACTTGGCCATCCTATATCTTTGTTGACATGCAAAATGCAGATATGATGGATAGAGATTCCACAAGCCCTTCCCTGCTTTTATGGTAATTCAAGAAGTGTGAGAATTGCTGGAGTCAACTGGTGATTTTAAAGAGGGAATTTTTCTGATACCTAACCTTCACTGTGCTTAGGAACCATGGTGTTGCCCCTAATTTTATGTTGTTGTTGTTTGGATTTCCTACATGTTACACTTGCTTTCTCAAAGACAAGATGACTCCTCCAAGGTTGCTTTGCCATGAATTCCATGGTATGTAGCTCTGCCTGGGCACAAAAATGCTGAACAAGTACTTGCTGATTGATAAATGGAATACAAGTTGGAATTGGGCCCAGTCTCCTTAAAGAAGTCTTTGTAGATGATTTAATGTTCAGGAAAGTTCTGAATTTGGCCTGGCTTTGATTAATATGGGAATTCAGTGGTGGGTAGGCAAGAACATGTTGTGATCTACTTTTGTGTTTCCCACAGGAGAGTGAGCTGTCTTGTAGATACTGGTTTTCCATGCTGTAGTGTTGTCAACAGCTCAAAAGAGTATTTGATGTAAATGTATGCTGTTACCTTTCGTGTGTGTGTGTGTGACTCAGCACAGATTTCCAAAACTTTACAAAGTGAAAAGAATATGAAGTTGCAAATCAGAAGTTCTCACATTGGCTTTGAATCCAACATTTTAGTACAAGGTGACCTGCTGTGGCCTTTTTAGGCTTCAGGCCCCTTAATTCTAAAATGAAAATGTAGTTAATCTTTACATGCAGAGTTTTGTTTAGATCAAATGAGATTTAGTACAATAATAAAACTTAATACAGTACTCCACAGTACAGACATTGCTTTCACATTGTGGTGTATGATACTAACCAAGGATTAAAGAAGAATAAAATTTGTCATCTATGCTTAAAAATACTATAGTACAGCAGGAGACCCAAGATGGATACATTTCCTAAACTGAGGACAGTATCTAGTAAGTAGAACAAGAGGACCAAACCCAAGAGTTCTGAGGATAAAAAGAAGGAAGAACAAATGAATTCTTGGTGTTGGGTTTGGTTTAATTAAAGAGGCAGCTGCTTTACTCGTTCCTGTGAAATTCCCCAATTACTGGATCTGGGTTATGAGATTTCATGTTTATATCTTGTCCTAAACTAGCGATTCTTTGAGAAGTGTCTGGAGCAGATACTTTGGACGTATTCAGGAACGAGCAATTTAATGGACATTGCTTAGAGACCCAAGTTCAAATCTGTGTTCTGCCACCTGGAACTTAATGCCTGCTGCAAATTAGCCTACTTATCAATGAATATTTAGCACTGAATAGCATCTCCTCCCCGGGATCACCATGAATGAGGGTGGATGGTGCCTATTATGTGAGCACAGATTCTTGCTCTGCCACAATAGTGCCTGTGCTGATGGCTGAGTGGAGAGATGGGACACAAGGGGCACAATGGAGACACTCCAAGAGGTGGCAGTTGGCATTTCACAAATATGCATGGCTTTCTTGGCGGGGGTGACAGCATTGTCTGAGAAACAGCTTGACAGATGGTTCAAATCTACATACTGCTGTCCCAAAACTCACTCATGAGACAGGAAAATCCCACATCAGGGAAGTTTTGCTGTGGTATCTACCAACCCACATGTAACTCCAAGCTGTGTGGGCAGCGCACGTCCCAAGAAAGCAGCCTTGCGTCTGTAGAAAATTAAGGATTTTGTTTGTCTAGCTCTTTCAGGATGTTTAAAATATCTTGAGCATATCAATAAAATATTTGTTTTCTAATCAGCTGAATGCACCTGCCATTCATCCCATGTAGCCGAGGATATTTCTGTTTTACAGCTATACCTCCATTTCCTTCTTTGCTTTCTCATGGGTCTTGTTACCTCTCAACTTTCATTCTGTGCTTTGGAAAAGCCTCGCTAGCAAATTTTCATGCCCCCTGCTGTATGCAGAAAGGACAGCTCAAGATCATCAGCTTGACTTGTCAGTGAAGATATTTCTGAAAGCTTTGGGTTCCTGGGTGTGTACCACAGGACTATCATTACACATGAATCATTTTATTTGTGGAATATCTTATATAAAGACGTTGTATTACCTTTTCTAATTTGTCACCATAAAATTATGTGGGAGATGGTCAAATATTAGTTCCATTTTTATAGAAAATATCATATAAACTCTATGACCAGGTCTAAGAAAGAGCTGCCCTGAAAATAAAGTGACACATAGTTTAGATCCTTAGACTTTCTTTTTTTTTTCTGCTCTCTTACTCTTCAGGTTTTTATTTTAGGAAGTTCTGGAATAGTATAGAAAAGACAGAAACTAATGTCTAGCTTGGAAAGGTCTTAGCCAAATAATTGACCTCATAATGTCCACTCATAAAAAGAAAATAGTCTATGAGAAACATCAAGTTGGGTGGAAACCTTTTGTAGATATAGGAAGACTCTATAAGTTAAACTTTTGTTGACCCCCCTCTGTTTCATCTTTTAGAAAACCACATGACTCCACAGCCCACGGGGAACAGAACCATTGCTGATAGTGGGAGGAGGAGGAAGGGCTTTGATAGATTTCACATTCCTCTTCAAGGCTTCCATGGCAATACTACCTTCTGTTTTGAAGCTCTGTAATTCTTATTTATAACACTGGAAATAGACTCTCTAGGTTTTAGTTATTATTACATTATTTGGGCACATTCAGGTCTACTGAAGTTTGGATTCCAGAATGGCAATAGGAATTTGCATGCATTCTTTGTTTTTCTTCATTTAGATTTGCCTTTTTACTCAGAAAAAAAAATCTAGAAGAGGAAAGATTAAACACACACACACACACACACACACACACACACACACACACACAAATCCCAAGAAAAAGTCCCTTCTGAAATGTCAGGAGAGTATTCCTAAAACCTTTTCCTATCTGAGTCATGGGAGAGAGTGATGAAAATCAGGCTTGCAAATGTTCATGTTTCAATCTCTGCCTCTAAATACTCCCTTTTTGGGGTTTCCTGATGTGGTCTCCTCCAGGATGAGTTCCTGGATGAGGACAATGTTTTTTTATCCATGGTCCTTTATGGTACCCAGTACCCCTTGATGCCTCCGGCATTCTTTCATAAACGTCCATCCTGTTCTCCATAATGTCTTCAAAGTGACAGCACACTGATGCAGGCACTTCGCCTCCAGTTGTGCAGAAACAGATGCCAATAGAGTGAGTGTTCACTGTATGTCAGCTGTAGGGACAAAGCTCCTTTCTGCTGTGTATTTCACTTCTTTGATGAATTGTGCGAAGGAGGCACTGACATCTCTATTTTCCAGATGAGGTGATTGGGAAAGCTGGGCTGTTTAACTAAGGTCACCAAATGCACAAATAGAAGAAACATGTTTCAAACATAGCTATAGCATCCCAACTAATAATAATGCTCTCATTCTGCTTTTTTTAATTTTTATTTTGAATTTTTAATTCTATGATACAATCCCATAGAGCCTGGGATTTCCCTCCCCTCTTTCCAAATTCCCACTCCCGGATTAATTTTCCCCATATTGTTATAATAGTATAGTGCTTCATAAGGGGTAATAATTCCATCAGTCTGTTATTTAAGTGTGTCCCAACATGGCTGGTACAGACAATGACAGGCAGTCCAACAACTCATTGTCCAGATATGTCCAACAGTTTCATTAGGAGTCCATCTTTGATTTATAAGTAGGGATGCATATTGTAATATATCTTCACATATGGATATGGTAGTCTCTAACATTCCAGCACTACACATTCCCTTAAATGAGAAGCCACGAAAAAAGGCCAACAACAGGTATGAAGTTAAAACAACAACAAATTAGAGTACCATGGACTCAAAAAAATGCACTACTACTTTTTTTCATTTTTAAATTTCCTTTATTTTATTAATTACATTGCATTATGTGACACAATTTCATAGGTCTGGGATTCCCCCCACCCCTCCCTAAACCCTACCCCCATGGTGGATTCCTCCACCTTGTTGCATAACCACAGTTCAAATTCAGTTGAGATTCTTTCATTGAAAGTATTTACCAAGCATAAAGTCCAGCATCTTATTGTCCTGGTAAGTTCAACGGTTTCTTGGAGAGACCATCTCTGGTCTGAAGGTAGAGCCGGCAGAGTATCATCCCAATCAATTAAAAGCCCCAACATAACATCAGCAATAATTTACAGCGTTATGGTATTAATTGACATGGTATTGATTAACCAATATGTTAAAAGGAAAATGCAGGTTCTTTTTTTTTCACATAAATATAATGTTGTTTTTTATTCATTAATTACATTGTATTATGTGTCACAGTTTCATAGGTACTGGGATTCTCCCCACCCCTCCCCAAACCCTCCCACCATGGTGGATTCCTCCACCTTGTTGCATAACCACAGTTCAAGCTCAGCTGAGATTCTCTCATTGCAAGCATATACCAAACATAGAGTCCAGCATCTTATTGTCCAGTCAAGTTCAGTGGCTTCTTAGGTATACCCTCTCTGGTTTGAAGACAGAGCCAGCAGAGTATCATCCCGATCAATTAAAAGCTCCAACATACCATCAGTAAAAATTTACATCATTATGGAATTAATTGACATGGTAATGAGTAGCCAATATGTTAAAAATAAATGCTAGTTCTTAACCACCTTCTGTGACAACCTCCTTGACATTTCAGTTTTAGTTTATACACAACATATAACATACATAACATAACATAACATAACATAACATGTTATACATAACATCGTATCATCTTAAATTAAGGCAAACATGTGGTATTTAATGTCAAAACAAACAAGCCACTCAAGAAATGGGCACGGGAAATGGGCAGACACTTCACAAAGGAACAAACCCAAATGGCAAATAAACATATGAAAAAATGCTCAAGTTCCCTGGCAATAAGGGAAATCCAAATTAAAACATCAATGAGGTACCACCTAACGCCAGTAAGACTTGCCCAGATGAATAAAAGCACCAACAATACTTGCTGGCGAGGTTGTGGGGATAAGGGAACCCTACTCAACTTCCTGGTGGGGCTGCAGGCTGGTACAGCCTCTATGGAAATCAGTATGGAGAACATTCAAACAACTCAAAATCAACATACCGTATGATCCAGCAATAGCACTCCTAGGAATATATCCAGAACACTTGTTTTATGAGAAACCAACATGCACTCCTATGTTCATAGCAGCACAATCAGTAATTGCAAAAACATGGAAGCAGCCAAAATGCCCATCAGCAGAGGATTGGATAAAAAAGCTATGGTTCATCTACTCCATGGAATACTACTCAGCTATTAAAAAAAACCATAATGCTAAGGGAAAATGCAGGTTCTTAACCACATCCTGTGACTTCTTCATAGACATTTCAATTTTGGTTTATATATTACCGGGTTCTATATACCTTAAAATGGATATAGATTACTATTTAGCTGTCTCGTGTCTATTTTCATTTTAGTATTTAGCAGTTTATAGTGTTGAAGCATAATTTTGCTGAACCTGGTTGTTTTTCAGGTGGTCTGAACTGGTTTATAACTCTAACAAGGCATGTGTCAACAGTTTAGGTGCATAACATTTTTAGGAGGGGTGTGCAGAGAAATCCTCAATACCCCAGTGAGGAGTAATTAATCTTTGTGTCCCACCTAGTGAGGTATGAGTGAATCCACGCTGACCATTTCCTGTCTGAGTCTAAGCTTTCTTTGTTGTTGTCTATCTATTCTAGGTTTTTTTTGTTTGTTTGTTTGTTTGTTTTGAGGGTTTCTGGAGCGATCCTGATGGTCATTGCGAGGGAGGCTGGGGACCCAAAAAATCAAAGGAAAAACTTCTTTACAAATATGTAATCTGAACTTCATCAAGTCCAGACCCTTTAATATGTTTGAAGAAATAAAGAGGAAAGTATGCTAATTCTTCTAGTCTTCTGTGAAACCCCCGCACATACACTTTGCCCCATGTATCTGTAACCCGACCACGTTTTCTGTGTCTCACCAACACTCCCGGCATGGGGTAAAGGCTCTAAAACTGTTTTTGGAGAAAATTAAGGAAACATAGTCCTCTTGAATATTTTTCTTCAGTGAGTGTATTGGCAACCCCAGTAGACATCTTTGTAGCAGCACCTCCCCTGCACACGCATACACACAGTAGGCATCTTTGTAGCAACACCTCCCCTGCACACACATACATCAACACACGTAGCTTGTGATATTGACTTCAATATCAATTATCTTATCCCAAATCTATTCTTGGTGAAGCTACTTGAAGGCTATTATATTAGAGAACCAATAAAAGATTTTATGTGCAAATCTGTCTTAAAAGTGGTCCAGCTATTGCTCTATGCCCGTGTTTTGAGTAATACATACACTTTTTCTAGACCCAGACAGATAAAACTGCATATTATATTAATGTCACAGAGCCTGCAGGGCATAAAATGAAGAAATGCCAGTTGGAAAAGTACTAAGTTCAATGTCAAAGAGTCTAGCTGGGGACATAACTTGCTTGTAGGATGCCATGTTGTTCCAAGTGCTCTATTTCAGGTTTCATTCTGACACCTGGTATGGCACCTCAGGAAAGAATTTTGGGAAAATGAGTTCAGGGTGGCAGGGGCAGCACAACCTGTGGAGAAGTCCCCTGAGCCATTCTGACCCTGTAGCACCCTGATGAGGTGAAACCCTCGGGTACCTGTTGATGTTTGTCTCCCCAGGAGGCAGAAGCCCAATTCTTTCTTCTTGAAAGAGGAATTTGATCTTTGAAGGAATTATTTAAGTAGAGAAAGAGAAAAACCTACCAATACCGAGATTTATTTTAAATAATCTAAATGGAATTAATGACCAAAGAAATTGGAAAAGTTAATTGTGCATCCTAGCAGCCTGGCTGTTCATTTTCTTTGTTTAAGGAGAAGGAAACAACGCAGAAGGTGTATGAGAGCAGCTCAGCGATGCCTGTCAAGGTGGTCATTTCTTTGGGCTTAGATGGGATATTCACATCATATTACACCCAGCATGATCTTCGAACTGGAAAAGCTTCTAAATGTCATTTTCCGTGAAGGCAACAGCTCTCGTGTAAGCTGAATTTATTCCATTATAGTCCCTCTTATTCACAAATTCCAATAGCAGCGCCATTCACTCTTGTGCAACAATACAGCATTGATTTCTTGGGGCTGAGAAATTGACAGGAACTCTCACTTAGAAAGCCTGCCTTGCTGGTGGGCATCTTATCTGGGAAATTGGAAGTTGAATGGCATGTGATCCATTCTCTTCCACAGAGAGGTTTGGAAACCTCCTGCAGCCAGAGGGCCTGGCATAAGTTCTGATTTGATTTTCAAAAATCAGATAAACCAGTTCACATTCCAGCTCCACCATTTATTTGATGTGTTTCTTTGTGTGTGTGTGTGTGTGAGACTTCTCTATCCATCAACTTCTGCACCTGAATATAAAATAGAAAGCTAATATATACACAGAAACAGTGCTAGAACTATCATCTGTGATTTATATTTTTATGTAATACCAGAGTACAAGTCTAACAATAATATTATTAACAATAATATTAAAAATGATAGTTTCTAGTGTAGATATCAAATAATGTCTTGAGCGCCAGGCACCCTACTTTGAAACATTCACAAATATGACTTTCTGCCTCCTTCCTACCATCTGGTATACCTACACAGTCCTCCTGTCTATGAAAGAAGGAGGATCATCTTCTAGAAGTCCAAAGGAGAATAAGAAATGTCTCCAGGACTTTTGCTTCTGCTTTTTTTAGGAAATGGGTGAGCAGATGTCCCTCTTTCTCCAGGGAAAGCCATGACTCCTAAATGAGAGCATATTTAAAATGTAAAGGATCTGTCAGGTGAGGCTTGGTCACAGCAAGAGCGGGAATAATTCAGAAGAAACAGATGTGTTTAATGGCCACTGCATTTGTCCAGAGGACTCATTTTCACTGGCCAGGAGCCCAATTAAACCTGTAAAATGGAAATCCAGAAAATCAGATTAACGAGCCAGTCATTAGTAAGGAAAAGATCCAGCTAATTCTGTATTTAGCATGACGGATGGGCTAGGAGCAAATAATTGGATGACATTCATCAAAAGTAAAATAAAAGGTGCCATGAAAGGGAAAGTGGTAATAATCTCTGGGATTTACAATGCCAGCAAATTTTCTGGTTAGGAAGGGAAAAGTTCATCAAAAGAGATTAATTGTCACTAAACTTTATTCCTTCCTTGTGTGTTTGCCAGAATGCCACACAAATAATCCTGGAGAGGCAGCAAACGCATTAGCCTGGTGTCACCCTAACACGGTCAGGTCACTGCTCCTGGGATGCTGAAACTTCTAGTGGAAAATGTCTTCCTTCCCCTACACAGGGACTAGGCAGAAAGGGAGAGTTCTTCAGGGTGTCCATGACTTATGCCCCAATCAGTGACAGAAATCAAACAGTCTCCTTGAGTAAAACAAGTTAATCCAAACAGCCAATGATTGATTTAGTCAAGAACTATCCCTTGCTCTGGACATGAGCCTGTGTGGCTATGGTTGCACATTCATGGTAAAGAAACCAAGCAGATGCTAGAGCTGCAAAGCCCAGGTTCACATTCTGGATTTAACAGCAAAGTGTTGCATGACTTTCTCAGTTTCGGTTTCCTGAGCTGTAAGGCAGGGGTGTGTAGTCCTCCAAAGGACCCTCTCTCCCTGGCCCTCTCCTGATTTGGAGTGCAGTGTCCGTAGCTTTGCCAGACAGGGAGTTCATTTTGGTAACTGCAGAAAAAAAGCTCCTCCTGAATTGGAGTTAGTCCCAGGACAAGTATGTAAATACGGGGTGGGAGGGGGATGGGTGGTGCAGTGGGGGAGGGGAAAGGCTTTACATCCTTGAGGACTTTTATTTTCCATTTGGGACTTGGAACCACTGAATGATGCCATTTGCAAGTCTTGCCAAGGGAGGAGCCGTCATCTGCTGGTCCACCGTTCTGAGGGGGTGAGTGAGCTGATGGACACTGCTCCAGGCTTTCAGAGGTGGAGCGGCTCCCTGGACCTCTTCTGAGGCAGCCTCCAAAGACATTCCCATCGGAGATGGACCTGGGGGCAATTCTCTGATGAGCATGAGCTCAGGGGTCTTGCTAGTGGCGTCCTCGGCACCGTGAGGTTCGCGGGGTCAGCCTCCAGTGGACCACAGCCGCGTCTGCTGCCAGCTTGACACCTGTGGTACTCTTACTTCAGACATTATGCAGAACAATTTTTGTACAAATTGTTTCAAAGTTATTTATGCAGGGTTTGAATGCGCACCCGTGTTTTCATTGTTCCGAGATGACCAGTTTTCCCAGTGTGCTTAAGGTAGAACTTGACCTGTAGTTTATCAACACAAGAACCCGCCCACCAACGTGCCCAGATCTGACAGTGGGCCGAGACCTTCCAGGTCAAAGCATGTGGAGCTGGAAGCAGAGAGCCTCCGTCGTACGTTGTCACCTGAGCATGTTGTGGATTCATGTAAATTATAGTCGAAGGGGGCACTGTGCCGAGTTTCCTCCATGGAACTCCTGACGTATGCCTGTGCATGCGGGAGGGTGTGCCCTGCCAGTGAGTACAGACGTTAAGCTCCCACATCACCTCCCCACACTGCCCCCCCAAGTCGGGGGGAGGTCCTCGTGTAGGACTTTACAGCTGCTCTAAGTCGTAAAGTTCTGATCTCATAAGTGCCATTGTTGTACGATGGTGTTTCCTGGACCTTCCTTGGCGCAGTTTTACCTTTGTTGAATTTGTATAAACAATTGTACAAAAAAAATTTAGCACCAGATGAGTGTTTCCTATGCACACCTATGATTCTGTGATATGAAAAGTACCTGAAGAACCTCTGGATTCTCTAACCCTCATGTGACCCCTTCGTACTGTGGACCATTCCATGAAACATCTGACAGGAGTTTTGTATCTGTCACTCAAGCAAAAGCTCTCCCAGGCTGTATGTGTGCACTAGTGAGCCTGTGTGTGTGTGTGTGTGTGTGTGTGTGAGAGAGAGAGAGAGAGAGAGAGAGAAGGAGATAGAGAGAGAGAGAGAGCCCACACCATAGAGAAGGGGAGGGAGGGAGAGAGAAGTGAGTCATTGACTGTGCAGGACGTGGCTGGTCTGAGTTCCATGACTGTGACCCTGTAAAGGGCACCATTCTTCCCTGGAGCATGGGGGAACTTGGAGACCCCACTGGGCTTCTTGCAGTTTCTGAGTTCTGATCAGTGTTCGGTGATGAAACTTGCCCTCTTTGACACTGATCTAATTACCCAAGGGAGTATTTGGCAGGGCTCAGGATATTTGGGGGATGGGCTGGTTTGTTGATGATTTTTTTTTTTTATGTTGAGGAAGCTTTAAGCTTTACAATAGTTATGTGAGTCTCCTTTAAGGATAATTAAAAGGTTTTAAAACTAAATAGAAGAGTTGGTTGAACCATATTATCTACATTGTGGACATATTGTATTAGATGGCATTCTATTGCATGTTTTATAATGCCTTGTGGATTTTGTAATGATAACTATAATAGAGATGATAAAGACTGCCATAACTATGCACACAGAGTTGAGGAGTTCAGTACTCCTAGGAAGAAGGCAAGGGGTCAGGATGGATGGCAAGGGGTCAGGATGGATGAAGAATTAGAGGTGTCTGGAAATTGTTAAATTCCCATTTGTGTGATGGTCTGAATATGTTCCTTAGATGTACAGCAGCAACAACATCTGGAAACTTACTGTGAAAGAAAATTCTTGAACTCAAATCCCATAGATTGCACCCAGCATTCTGACTTGTAATACATTAAAATTTTAAAACAATTTATTTAGTTGTTGAGTAAGCAAGTGTGTGTTTACATGTACTAGTTTTATAATTAAGAATAAAACTAAGTTAAAAATAAATAGGTTTGTGTAAGGACAAAGGGTGGTGACTGGGGCTCAAGACTCAAGAATTATATTTTGGGCCCAGCATGGTATCCTAGCAGCTAAAGTCCTCGCCTTGTTTGTGCTGAGATCCCAAATGGATACCAGTTCATGTCCCCGTTTCCCATCCAGCTCCCTGTTTGTGGCCTGGGAAAGCAGTTGAGGTTGGCCCAAAGCCTTGGGACCCTACACCCGTGTGGGAGACCCGGAAAGGGTTCAGACTCCTGGCTTTGAATAGGCACAGCTCCAGCCATTGCAGCTGCTCGGGGAATGAATCAACAGACACAAGATCTTCCTCTCTCTCTCCTCTCTGTCCATCTGACTTTCTAATAAAAATAAAATAAATCTTTACCAAAAAAAATCTGTCAAAAAAGGAATTTTAATATAATTCTGTGCTCTTCAAAAAGAAAAAGACTTCTCAGCAACTCATTGACTTCAGTGTTTAACAGCTACCTTTACGCCAACACAGAACAATACAGATTCTAAAGAATAAATAAAAACAAAGCCCTAGAATGTAAGACAATGGTAATGTTTGTTAGAAAGTAGAGACCTAAGAATAGTGCTGGACATTAGGCAAAAACCAGGGGATGTCTCCTCCTTTATCACAGCCTAAGATTTCACACCAAGTTTTTCCCAAGCCTTCATTTCCATTTCGATTCTAGCATCTGCTCTACCCATCAGCTGCTTTGTGGGTTTCTTTTTTTTTTAAAAAGATTTATTCATTTTATTACAGCCAGATATACACAGAGGAGGAGAGACAGAGGAAGATCTTCCGTCTGGTGTTTCACTCCCCAAGTGAGCCGCAACGGGCCGATGCTACGCTGATCCGAAGCCGGGAACCTGGAACCTCTTCCGGGTCTCCCACACGGGTGCAGGGTCCCAATGCATTGGGCCGTCCTCAACTGCTTTCCCAGGCCACAGGCAGGGAGCTGGATGGGAAGTGGAGCTGCCAGGATTAGAACCGGCACCCATATGGGATCCCGGGGCTTTCAAGGCGAGGACTTTAGCCGCTAGGCCACGCTGCTGGGCCCATGCTTTGTGGGTTTCTAATCTGAGTGGAGCAGCGGGGAGCCATGGAAGATACAGTCCTCCAAGTGAAGAGTACAAGGTGGCTGTCCGTAGAGATGCCCCTCTTTTTCTGCTCCTAGCAGTTATTGTGGATAGGTGCCAGACTTGGACTGGAGTGGGCAGACTGGCCCGTCTCCAGCATGTGCTTGGGTCTTAGTGACAACAGAGTCTGGGTCTCAAGTAATTGCCTGCTCAGCACAGCAGCCCGGCTGCTATTGTTGTCCTGCTATTTTCTCTGAACAGGCCATATTATCTTCTCCTGTGAATATTAATTTCCCCATGAGTTAAGATAATTGGGCTAAGAGCAGCCATCTGCAGAACTGGGTTTGTTGGCAGGACACTCTAGCAAGTCTATGCCAGAAGATGGTTTCTTGGAATGGTTTCCAAGTCATGCAATTGGGAATCCATCATTTCCCAAGTGAGGTTATAGGACTTGGCCCTAACCTGTTAGTCATGAGAGAGTGGAGGTGGAACTCAAACCAGTTCAGATTGGAGTTCTTTCTCCTAACCCTTTAAGTACCTTGCACAAGGGGAGAATCAATAAATATCTTCTCAATGCTTAGATTTGCATATAAGAGCAAAACATGCGTACTTAGATGTGAAGTAATGAAAGCTTTGAACAATGGCAGTTTTTCATATCTAGAAAAAAATGCCTCTGACAATTGTGTCAAAACTGTGAAGAACAGAATAAATGGATAGTGGGTGTAATCCCCATCAACAGCTTCTGGTTTTGGTTGAAAATATTTAACAGGTGCGGTATACCATATTCAAAGAACAGAGACCAAACAAACACAGAGCCCATCCCTGCTCTCCCAGAGAATTCAAAGAAGATTATTGGAATTAGCCATGTGTCATCGAATCATCTGGACATGGGTGAAGTGACTTGGGGTGAAGACTCAAAGCCAGTGAAGGCGAGTCTCTAAATGGTAATGACAAACTTACAATCATGTTAAACTTCCCATCTCTTGGTGTTTCCCTTTTGATCCAGGTAACCACTGGTGGGAGAGCCAGCTACTACGTGTCCTACCGAAGAGAGGCCTTTGCTCAAATAAAGCTGCCCAAGTACTCCTTGCCAAAGGTAATGTATGCAGCACCTGCTGCCGGACAAATTGAGGTTTGGGAAGGCTGCCTTGTTGGGCTGTGGGGATGTTAGATGCCTGGCTGAGGGGACTACTGGCATTAACCCGACTTACCACTGGGCGTTTTAGCCTCTGTAAATGTCGTTGAACCTGGGTTGCATATTCCCTTCTCAGCAGGGCACCAGACAAGAGCTTTGATTTCCTGCAGCTAAAATATCTGGTATGGCATTGGGTCACTTCCCAGGGGTGGTAGTGAAAGAAGCAATGGCTTTAAAAATTTGTTCTGTAAGTCCCACTGTTTTACATAGACCTTATTGCTAAATAGAAAGCCAAGTTCAGGTAGGAACACAGATTGTGTGTGTATGTATGTGTGTGTGTGTGTGTGTGTAGTCTGTAGCTGTGTGCTTCTCTTAATGTTTTAATACAGAGTCTAAATGCACTATTTATCTTTCTGCTCCTTTCTGCCAGTATAATTAAAAAGGACTGACAATGTTGATATCAAATTATGCCGTTCAAACTCTTGCATGAAAAAAAAACATAAAATGTATCCTATAGATTTCCATTCTTTATAAACATTGGATTCTGGGCTAAGAGAAATCTTAGAATCCAGGTGGGAGCATGAGGGTACAGAAAAGCACAGTTTCAGACTGGAAACATACCAAGTATAATGACGCAAAGATGACTGTCTCTAAACTGGTGCTAGGGCATATATTGGTAATGAGAAAAGCTTTCTCTGATCCTTACTTAGTTCCAACTTTTGATCCCCACCCTCTCTTGCAGTGACCATCAGGGTCATTCCGGAGCACCCCCCCAAAACAAACAAACACACACAAAAAATTAGAATAGATAGACAGAGAACAGCAAGGAAAGCTTAGAACCAGACAGGAAACAGTCAGCATGGATTCACATATACCTTATTAGGTAGGACACAAAGATTAGTTAGTTATTCCTCACTAAGGTACTGGAGTTCTCTCTGCACTCCCCTCCTAAAACTGTTCTACACCTCAGCTGTTGAAATATGCCTTGTTAGGGTTATAAGCTAGTTTAGACTATCCTAAAATCTGCCAAATTCAGCAAAATTATGCTTCAACACTATAAACTGCTAAATACTAAAATGAAAATAGACACAAGACAGCTGAATAGTACCCTATAGCCGTTTTAAGATGTATAGAAGCGGGTTGTATATAAACTAAAACTGAAATGTCAATGAAGTAGTCACAGGATGTGGTTAAGAACTTGCATTTTTTAAACATATTTGTGACTCAATGCCATGTCAATTAATTCCATGATGTTGTAAATTGTCGTTGATGTTCTGTTGTGGCTTTAAATTGATCAGGATGATATTCTGCCAGCTCTGCTTTCAGTCCAGAGATGGTCTCCCCAAGTAACCGTTGAATTTATCTGGACAATAAGATGCTGGACTCTATGCTTGGTATATGCTTGCAATGAAAGAATCCTGACTGAATTTGAACTGTAATACTGCAACAAGTTGGAGGAATCCACCATGTGGGGAGGGCACGGGGAGGGGTTGGGGGAATCCCAGACCTGTGAAATAGTGTTACATAATGCAATGTAATTGATAATAATAAAATAATAACAATAATAATAATAATACGCAATGCAAAAAAAGAATTAAGAGAAACAAAGGTAAGCAGTTTACTGTCCTGTGGTTGTTTTTATCCATTATTTTCTCATGCATTCATTCATTCATTCATTCATATGTTCTTTCTGTTTTGTTTCTTTTTTCTATGCCAGATATTGAATTAAACTCATGAATAGAATATTGACTAAGAGATGAACGTTCCTCGTGATAGTCTCATAGTGAACCGAGAAGCAGTTGTGGGTGGTAAGCTTAGGCAGTGTTAGAGCAGTTCAGTAGTCATCTTGGAATAGAAGTAGCGCTAACCTAGTAAGTTTGGTGAGGGCAGTTCTCTAAAGAAACTGGTACAACAAGGCTAAGGCATTAATCCTGAAAACAAAGATGGGGAGAAGCTGGCAGAAAATTGCCTATGATTGGTATCGTTGTGGAATCTGTTTCAGGAACTGCTCAGATTGCAAAATACTGGTTGCTCAAGTCCTTTGTATAAATGGTGTAGTATTTTTATATGATCTATGCATTTAATATGCTTTAACTATAGCTTACTTATGATACCTAATGCATTTTAAGTGCTAAGTAAAGAGTGCTTAAGCAGTGTTGTTTATGTGATAATGACAAGAAAAGAAGGCTGTATGTATATCATGCAGATGTATCTATCATAGGCCTAATTTATTTTTATTAGCAAAAATCTATGGATACTGAACCCGTCTGGGGAGGCTGGGGTCATTTAACAGCCAAACTGAGAGGCTAGGTTGCAGGGAGAGGAGAGGTGAGGCTGGTGAGGCAGGCAGGGCCCATGTCTTAGGGACCGAAGGGACTGATTTCTCATTTGCTCTGTCTTCTCTATGATTGGCTTTTATGGGGCCATTGTAGAGAATTGTGGCTGCAGTGGGTACTCATTGCGCATTCTACACCCAAATAGAAAAGAGGAATTCCAGCTTGGAGCTGATTAGTAAAGGGACATTTATTACCATGCTCTTGCTGCAGAATTCCACTTCACAAGAAGCTCCAGATTTTTATGTATTGTACTAGAAAATGAGGTTCTGAAACTTCCCAAAACTTCTTCCTGGGATAAGGTTTATTTCAGGAAGGTTTCTTATTATTATATAAGGTTTATTATTATTATTTCTGTGGCATGTGCATATTTTATAGACTTTTAACTTTCTCAGGGAAACAAATAGTTCACTCCCCTGGGCAGTGTGACTGCAGGTGGGAACCAATGAGGCCTCAGATTGATGGCATCCCTAGAGCATTCCATTAATGATCAGCAACACTGTGGCCATTTATTGTGGTGGCACACCTTCCCGTGCAGGCAGCCCCTTTATAAAATTCCCTCCAGAACAGCTTCTCAGGGATGTGAGGGCTGCTGTGACAATAGCTGGATGGCTGTCGATCCCTATTATTTACCAGGGCTGGTCTGGAGTTTTCATAATCAAGGCTTAGGAAAGTGGGGGGCAGAGAGGGTGGAGGGAGATTGGTTCTTTCCACTATTTGAGAGTGGAAATGGCTTTTAAGGTGGTTGTTGGTGGTGGTGTTCCATGCAGTGCTGTGGCTGCTGTTAGGTGTCATGTTTAAAAACGAAAACAGACAAAAGCCACCTGCCTCATTACCTTTGCACCTCTGTGCCCAGCCTATCAGCTCAGAATATGTTCTGTTGGGGAACTCGGTGGCTTGGAGTGTTCTGCAGAAAAAGAAATGAGCACCGTTAATAATGAACAGCCTGACTAAGTGCCAGGCCCTCCATCGCTCAGTCTCTAGCTGGTGGTTTGCATTCTCTGCCCAATAGGCGTGAAAAGCATGCAACAACACAGCGCATGGCAGCCAATGATAGGATGCAATTCTAGTCAGAGGAGGAGACATTTGGGCATGTGAGCAGGTATCCTGAACTTTCCCTATAGCTCTGAAACTTTCTTATCCATGGGTCCAAATCTTCTTATCTGTGAAACGGCAATGGTAGCACTATTTTACAAAGTTGTAAGGATTCAATGAATGGCTCATCATTGGTCTAGTGTGAAGTTGTATGCAAATCTAAGGAATGATTATGACTTACTCTGATCCTTGAGGAAATAATAATGAGGTTCCTAATACATGGGCATGGGAATCAGTGCTCATGTTGGGATCATGTCCCTGCTGAACTGGGGCTCAGTGTTGCCTAAGACACTCATTTTATCACTCTGAGCGATGTGCCTTCCCTCCTCCATTACATTCTGGATGTATTCTTAACCTGCCACTCTAATAATCCTTTCTACAGGAGAAAATATATTTTATGTGTTTCTATGTGGGTTTTGGATTGGCATGACAGTGCTGAACTTCGCATGAGCTCTGGGCTTCTGGAAATCGGCCAGGTTTGAGAAATCCCCTTGTTTCGTGTTTAGGAAAAGACTTATTGCAAAGAATTATACGACCTGATAAGACTCAGATGTCTGCCTCGTTTACCTGTAACAAGACCAGATTCCCATTCTTTGTCTCATAAATGCCTTGCTGCTCTTTCATCCTGCTGAGTAATCTCGACAAAATGCCTACTAATTTGATTTGACCAACAGTAAGTCTGACTTTTCTCTTACCAAAATCGCTAAACTTCAACCCACTCATGACTTTATGTGAGAATTGGGATCTTAGCAAGCTTTTCAAGAAGGGAGAGCACCCCAACAGCCTTATGAAAAGCAGCTGATCTCCAAGTAAAAGAATTTCTTGTCCAATTGTGACTGCTTCCCCCATTCTACACACTGAGTTCTTTCCAGTGTTGATTTACATTTCCCTGAAAAGTAATTACTTTCCGTTCTAACTGTGTTGTAGTCACAGTTATGGTGGTCAGAATGTGTCCTTGTGATAGTCATTTAAAGTAAAGTCTAACTTTACCTAAGTCATGTGTTGTTTTAATTTGACAGTAGACTGCAGTCCATCCCACCTTGAATAATAAGAGAGAAATATGACTTAGAACAATTCTTATAATGACAATGAAAAAGGTACTAACCATTTGCTTCCTTAGTTTTGTATTTCCATATATTCTAGATTATTCTGTTCTGTTGTGTCATAGTCATACTTCTGAAAGGATTATTTGTAATTCTAAATTCTCTTCTTTCATCCTTGTTGCTCTTCAAAGCAGCACTGTTATCCTCTGCCACCACATTCTGTTCATTATTTCACTAAGCATCTTTAGTCAATGTTACTGGTGACAAGTTAGGTGCCAAATCCATGAGACACGTCACTAATTCTTTATTTCCATTCACTCTTTTAGAGCTTTTCATGCTGATGATAAGATCTATACTTGGTAATCTTGCCCATTGGCAATATTCCATTCTGATTTCCTCTTCTGGAACACCTTCCTCTTTGCCACTGTTCTGATATGGTATTCCTAAGTTCTTCAGGTAATCTGCATTTTCCTTGGGTGATCTTATCCTCTCTGATTTTGTCACATTGGTGAAGCCTGTATCTATAGCCCTTACCCATCACTCTGCATTGACTTCTACACCATCTTCCCAGCTGCCTCACTGACCCACATTCTCTTAACGACTCTGCTGGTCTAGAGCTGGGCTCTTTCTCTACATCCCATGTGTCACCCTACTTCATGTTTGCTTACTCTAGTAAGTACTAGATATAGAGTGATACAGTGATTACGTTTGAAGCTCCTTGCATTTCCAGGTTAGCAAAGTCACAATCTGACCTCACTCTTACTTTATGTACGCTTCTCCAGTTTCTCAGTCTGTCATCACATCTCACCCTGCCTCTTCTCGGCAAATAAGTAAATGGGCTGTTCTTTAGAATTAGATTGAGACTGCCGGATTCAAGAAAAATAATTTCATAATTGTTCAAATCCTTAGTGGACCTATGTTAGCTGAAAATTTTGTCATTCTTCAAGACTTTCTGGTTATTATTGATTGATCCTGATTCAACCAGAATGCCTGTTCAGGGAGAGATTCTCCAAACCAAAATTATTTTTCCAGACTTTCATGTGACAGAACTTTTATGATGGCTTGTTCAAATGGTAGAATCTGAAACTCTATGTAACAGATATACTGAATCTTAATATCAGGCAGTAAACATCATGTGAGTCCACCTGTTATTAAGCTCTCCAGGCCATTTTGATAGACATTAGTGGTATATCTCCATTGATAGAATCTGTAAAAGTTAGCTAGCTTCTTAAAAATTATTGACTAATGTGTTTGAAAGTCATAGAGATAGAGAGCTTCCAGCCACAGTTGATGACCCAAATTTATAAAGGTCAGGGTTAGACTATCATCAAACTGGAAATGGAAACTCCTCCCCTGTCTGTATGGGTCACTGGATCTATCATTTGCTGCCTTCAAGACTGTACATTAGTTGGACACTGGAGCTGGGACTGAGAGCAGGGGATTTAATTCCAGTCCCATAGTGCGGTGGGAAACTAAACACCTACTCTAAAAGGTTAGCTTCTTACTTAAGACAGGCTTGGATTTAAATCATAGTGGTGTTCTCTATTAGCTAATTAACTTTGGAAAATTAAAGACTTTTCAAGAAGACATGCCAGAATCCTAGATTCTAGTGTAGTATTTTAACCCAGAGCCTGGAGTACCTGTTCACCAGGTGGCACAGCCCCAGGGCAGCTATTAACACAATACAAATTCACAGCAAACCTGGCTTCTTGAATCCTGACCATGCCCTGGTATTTTAAGCTGTGTTTTTCCACTTCTTTTACATTAGTTTAGTGTAAAATAACTTATCTCGTTCATTTTTATGACCAAAACATCTGGGAAAAACCAGGCATTTTCATTGCATTTTTAACAGGGTAAGTGATTTTAATCCGTGTTTCCTGCAGCTGCCATTTCCCCTCCTACTGGGTTCCTGGGCATTCATTCTATACCAGCACAACACGATTTCATCACATGGTTTTTAAGAGGAAGGCTTCTTTCCATTTTCAAGAGCTCAGCGGGAACCTGCAATTCTACAAGATTTCTAAGCACAAATGAGCAAGTGAGGTCTCAGTCAAGGTGACCTAGAGAGTTCAAGGCCAGAGGCTGAGAACTGACAAAGAATTCCCAATTTAAAAAAAAAAGTTACTTACTCTTCTCCTGCCTCCCAGTTGTCCAAATTAAACAATTGTGGCCCTTGATGAACCATCTTGAAGGATCTCTCCATGGCTCTTAACATTTTATGTATGAATGCCTTCTTTATTTGAAGCATTTTCTGGGAAAGGTTGGCCCCCCAAAAAAATAAATTAAAAATAGCTAAAGGTTAAACCTGCCTGATTATTAACATACTGTCAGATTCAGTTGACTATGCTGCTTTTGCCTTTGTTTTCCCCTTCTGTGACAGAGGTGCCTGTCCTTCTGCTATGCATCACCCCTTTGCATAAGCAGTTGTATATTTATGCATTTCAGACAGCAAGCCATTTTGGCAAATGTTTATTCATGCTTCAGTGTCCTCTTTTGACATGTTCTCTAGGTAACATTTGGATCTGTGATGATCTGTGTGTAGTATCTAGTCACCTATGAAACCTGTCTTGGAAATTACTTTGAACTGTGAAATATTGGATTTGATTTTGGAAATAATCCTTTTTGGCACTGGAAACTAAAGTGACTTTAGGGGACTGGAAGTTTCCATCATTATACCAATGATAGGAAGTAAGAAAATATAAATTAAAAGGCTGAGACCCCAATCATTCACACTCTGTTGCAAGACTAGACACGTGGGTGTTTGCGCTGAATATGGGTAAACTAAATCTTTGTTTCATGGGCCATGAGCTTGATGCCTGATCTAGAATCCATATGCTCAAATACTTGAAAAAGATGTTGAAGTAAAAGCACTGCAGTTAAAAAATGTTCTTCCCTTTACCAGTTATGTGACTAAAGCAAGTGAACTTCTGTATGCCTTTTTAATCATAAACAACTCATCAAGGAATTATTTAGCCTTGCAGTAAGTAAAGCATATACAAATGGCCCAGAATAATGCTCAAATAGTATTTTTATCAGCCCAAACTCTTTACTGGTTGGTTTAAAAGATTGGGGAAGCTGACACATTCAGCTTCAGTGTTGCTTATATTATGCCCAAGACCACTAAGTTACAATCATGACCATTGAGTATATTTTCCCCTGTATCCATGATTTTCAAGTGTTATTATATTTTATTAGCAAGGGAACTTCCTTTACCTTTTACTGTGCACAGGACTTGAGTATGTGCAGTATGCAATCAATTCAGAATGAGAGCATGCTATACTACGCCCTTCCCATTGGCTATGTCTTCATACCACCCTTCTTGGAATGCCCCGACACCCAAGATCATAAAGAAGGGTCTGTAAACCATTACGCAGCAAGCATTTTAAAATGATAATGGAGGTGAAAAGAAAGCATAGGCCTTAACATGCTTGCAGGTAAGCTTCCTCTTGAAGGCTTGCATTTCTATTAGCAGGAACACAGGCTTTCAGTTATAAATGTAAAAGTCAAAGTGGATGAATCTTCAAATCCATGGAAAATGATACCCACCAAAACCCCTTATACCTATCTTGCTGTCACTTAATAAGAAACAGAAACCATGAAGTTCATGATTCACAGCTTTGGTCCAACCCAGATTTGTCTAATGATGCATGCAACTGAAGGGTTTTTTTTTTTTTTTCTCATCCATCTCCTAAGGCATGGTAATTCCTGTGAGTGCCAGGGTGGAGAACATGGAGACGTGCTGCTTTATGGGCCTTCTGTCTTCTCACAGGACATGCATATCATCAGCACAGATGAGAACCAAGTGTTTGCAGCGGTTCAAGAGTGGAACCAAAATGACACGTACAACCTCTACATCTCAGACACCCGGGGGATCTACTTCACCCTGGCCATGGAGAACATTAAGAGCAGCCGAGGTCTCATGGGAAACATCATTATTGAGCTGTATGAGGTATGTAGCCAGAATTCTTCCTGGGATCTCCTGCTCTTTTTAAATGAGTTTTAATGGTATAAACACAAATATTGGAGCCCCTGTCTCAGATCCTAGCTGTGCCACTTGGTAATTTGTGACTGGAGACAAAGAACTTGGCTGCTCTCAATTCTGGAATGATAGCAGTACAATGGTTACTTGATTGTATCATTTTGAGAGGCTATACAGTGTTTGTAACTCATCTGGTATGTGGCTGTCTCGATAAAGTTGGCCATCCTGTGTGTTCAAGAACCCTCCTACAAGGATTGGAGAAATTAATCAGATTATTTTTGTATAAAGATTTTCAAATCTAGGCGTATGGGTGAGCTCCAAACAGTTCATAGGAATTATCTGTTGTGTAAAAACTGCAATTTTTTAAAAATTTCTACAACAAAATAAATGCATCATGTAATTTCACTTTTCACAGACATTTTGTTGTACCACCACATGAACATGATGGTAATCCAGAAATGAAGTTGTTTGACCAGTTGGTGATCCCTTAAGTAGCTCTGTAAACCTGGCTATGTTTTCTTGTGAATCCTGGATGGAAGAAGCCGTAGAGTTGTGTATATGCCTCAAATTGTTTGGAAAATCATACTATTTGAATACACCTTTTGCAGGGAAAATAGTGACCATCAGTGATGACTGAGGATTCCCGTACAGAGACTTGATGCCGGTGTCATGTGGTTGTCACTTAAAGAAAACATTATCTAAGAAGCCAAATGACTCCATGCAGGAACCACAAAAACAAATGCTAGTTTTTGTAATAGTAAATATGTGGTATTAAAGGGAAAAGATTAATTTCTATATTTGAAATAATTATACAGGGGGAGAGAGAGAGAGAGAGAGAGAGACAGACAGATTGAAAGGAACAGAGAGACAAACTAAGAGAGAAGAAAAGGCCTTGCACCTGTGTGTGCACTCCCCGTTAGCTGCTGCAGTGGGGGGCTGAGCAGGCTGAAGCCAGGAACCAGGAGCCTCAGCTATATCCCCTTCATGGTTGCCTACAACCCAAACATTTGGCCATCTGCTGCTGCTTTTCCCAGGCCATTGGCAGGGAGCTGGTTTGGAAATGGAGCTGCTGGATACAAACCGGTGCCCGTATGGGATGCTGGCACTGCAAATGGTGGCTTTATCCACTGTGTGTGCCACTTTTTTATGTCTAGTGATGGTATGTGATGTTTTCCACAACTCTGGCCATGGTTAAAGGCGCTGACTGACCGACTGGAGATGATGGATTAATGTGAGCACAAAAGCATCTCATTATCCAACATTCACTGGAGACTAGTGCTCAAACCCCATAGACTGTGCTAGCTGAGCTCATTGCTGAGTTGTCTCTTGCAGGTGGCCTAAGTGAGTGGTATCCTTGAGGGTCTCCTCCTTCAGGAGTGCAAGTGACTTTTAGAGAACAGGGGTTGGTGCGCATGCTTCTGCTTAATTATGGCTTCTGCTGAGCAGGGCCTGCCCAAATTCCCCCAATTCATACTGGAGCCTAAGGTACCTGCTCAGAAGTATTTAAGGTTGTAGTTATCTACTAGAGAGAAGGATGAGCGCACAAAGGCGTGGAGTGATGTACCAAAACAAAAGGGTGAAGAGGAGTGAATGTCATTAGATAGAAAACAAAATCAATGATAATAAACCAACCTGATTTCTAGATGGTCCCTGACAAGTGCTGAAAGCATTCCCTTTAAAAAGGTCCCCATTTGAGAAATGTTTTCAATTTCTTCCTCAAGTCTTGAAGGCCAACAAAGATGGCAAAGTGTTGTGCACAGCTTTGGGAAACTTCCATGCATACCCCGAATCATGGTGGGAGGCAGAAATACACCTTTGCTTTGTAGTAATAAGTCACATCTGTGAGAAAGTTTGGATGCTTCTCCAGGACTGAGCCATTCCAATTCCCATTTGTATAAGTAAGGTTATAAGAGATAAGATGGTTATTTATAGGGTTGGTACTGTGGTATTTCAGGTTTAGCTGCCACTTGCAGTACTATCATCCCATATGGGCACCAATCAAGACCAGCTGCTCCACTTCCAATCAAGTTCTCTGCAAATTTACCTGGAAAAGCAGCAGAGGACAGCCCAAGCCCTGGGGCCCCTGAACCCATGTGGAGGACCAGGAAGAAGCTCCTGACTCCTGGCTTCTGCCTGGCCTAGCCCAGGTTGTTGCAGCCTTCTGGGGAGTGAACCATTGTACAGATCTCTCTCTCTCTGTATGTCTCTTCTTCTCTGTATAACTTCTTTTCAAATAGATAAAACAAATCCATTTTTAAATGTATTTATTTGTTTGAGAAGCACAGTTACACAGAGACACAGAGAGCTCTTCCAGCTGTTGGTTCATCCTCCAAACCGACACACTGGTCAGAGCTGAGCTGGTCCTGAGCTGGAAGTCAGGAGCTTCTTCCAGGTATCCCACATGGGTGCAGGGGCCCAAGGACTCAGGCCATCCTCCACTGCTTTCCCAGACCTTTATGAAGGAATTGGATCAGAAATGGATGCTGGCACTGCTTAACCTACAACTCGGAGGCACCGGCCCAAATGAAATAAATTGTAAACAACAACAATGAGAAAGATGATGTTTCATTTTCTTGAGGTCATACTCAGATAGGAAAGGGTGGACAATGCTACAAGAGGATGTTGCAGTCAGGAAACATTTGTCTGTGACTGTTAACAGAAGGTGGATTTTCCACGTGTGCTGCTGTTTCTCTGAGCAAGGTCGTGTGGAATGTTCTGGTCATTTAGAACATGAGACAGTGAGCTCTGAAGTAGACCATGAATCAAAATGAGGAATACCCTGATCTCTGTGATTTTTTTTTTCTTCCTGTTGAAGTTGGTCTTGTATTTTAAGTCTTGTTGGGGGATTAACACTTAATGTTTTTGCATTTATAGAAAGAAAAATGTGCCAGCCAGGGAAAGTTTTTAAAAACCAAGTCTGTTGAACTCGTTCTGCATTCAGTTTCACCGGGAATTATTTTGCTTCTCTTTTATATTCAAGCATCTGAGAGAAGCAGGACTGTAATTGATGTCATTCCTTCCCACAGGCATCTCACTGACTGCTTTTGTGTGTGTGTGTATGTGCTGGAGGGGTATGGGATGGGAGGGTAAGAAATAAGGATTTATCTGCAGGAGGTTGGAGTCAGTTGAGATAGAAACAAGAGATGAGACACTTGGAAAGCAAACACAGCTTTACTGTCGAAGGATATTACATAGGTGAGAGTGGAGTGGATAGTCCTGTCCGTGAGCACTGGCCTGGATACAGTCCGTGATTACTGGACTGGACTAACCCAGTCGTGAACTGCAGACAGCTAAGTGCGAGGCGCTTCTCCAGGATGCTGTTCCTATAACAGTGCAGGGCTGAGGTGTGAGGTATCTGAACTTGGAGTAAGAACCCGCCAAACAAAAAATGGCAAGGAGCTGTACTGGCCCAGTTGTTTTCTCAAAGTTATTAACTCTAGGGATGAAGCAGTGGAGAAGTGGGAGACATTTCAATTGTTAACGATGGCATGAAGCAAGGGCTGGACAGATGGTGTGGATTTGTGAGAAAGTAACTAGCCAGTCTAATTGTATAGAATAGATGCTTATCGGGGATAAGGATGAGGGTTGATAAGTAGTTGAATTTCAGACTTCATTTGACATTTAATACCAAGTGAACAAATTGGAACCTGATGGTATCCAGCACACGATCATACTGAAGATTTTTAGAGGGCAGTTCTGCTTTGCACCTGCAGATTGTTTCAGTGGCTTAGAGATAAAGCTCCATTTAATTGGTCTCAGGGGTCATTAGAATTTCACCTTCTTTTCTGAAGATTTGCGTGGAAACTGAGATTGTGTGCCATATGGCCAGTGAGGAAAGAGATTGCAATTTTTCTAGATTCCAAGTGTCCTTGAGTAATGCAACTGGGAAAACCAGTCAAGGTTTGTATTCAAGTCAGTTAAATTAGCACACTTGCATGGAGTGTTTCATTTGATGATATGAAAACTTATGCATGAGGCACCCAGTCTACCAAGAGGAGGTAAGTGACCAATTAAGGTGCTGAACACAGTCTAGATTGTTTTGAAGGTACTGCTGCACTGTACTGTGGAATCAACAAAGATGAGCTTAATTTCAACTTGAGAAATTTGGGGAGACCCAAAGGTGATTTAAGTAATAAACTATTACAACTATGAAGAAGTGTGAGGAATAGAGGTTCATGGTTGTGGAAGGTTGACTGTCTTGCAGCACAGTGGGAATGAGAATCGTGAAGAGCTTAGCTAGAGTTGTACATTTGTTCCATGTGCTGGCATTTCTGTTTCATGCTTCTTACCTATCCAGTAAATATTTGTGGCCATGGTGTAATCCTCTGCCCCAGTGTGGCATATCATTTTGAAATATACCGGGTCATTCCTTACACATGTCTTTATCTGAATTCAGAGATGCTTTGAGGTAATTATCCAGTGTCAGGTGCTTTGAGCCAACCTTGACCACTCCATCTTCTGGGTGGGCCTATCCAATATCTTAGTAACAACACAGAGAGAAACAATAAAATAGGGAAAGGTCTTGGAATTCGTCTTGCACATCTTGGCCCTGAAAGTCCATGGAGATCAGTGGAGTTCAATCCCACAGAATATCTCAGCACTTAATTACAATGAGACCATTTTGGTTTCTAATCTGCTGAACTCGTCTCATGCTGTATGGATATTCTTTTGCTTGATCTTTCTGTAATCCCTGACGCAAAGTACAGTATTGGCATTGCTACAGTTACATAATTAGGTGGAACTGAACAACACTGAAAGGCCAAGTAAGAACCACTCTGTTCTTGAAGATGTTAAAATCTCATACCTTGGAAACAAAGACTAGTATTGGCAATGAGTGCTGTTCAGCGTATGTGCTTACTGTATTCTCATGACATCTTATCCACATAGAGTTCTATTTTGTTATTCCTAACCATAAGCTATATCTTTTTAGCTAATAACTAAAAAAGCAAATATTATTTTCAATATCCACAGTTATACTATGGAAACCTCCTCTGAATGGATGTTATGATACATTTTCTGTCAGTACATTCTTGAGTATTGATACCTAGTTTACAAATCTTATAATAATAGCATTATACTGGCAGTTCCTTAGCCAACATTGTCAAACACAATAAATCAATAAATCTATTCATGCAACATGATGTATAGATAGATAGATATTTCTAAGTTGTTACTACTCTTACTTTAAAAAAATATGAAGATGAAATTAATTGTAATAATGCATTTTAGGTGAGGTACCTATCATTTTGGAATATGATTTATATGAAAGAGTGACTAATGATGTACATTTGTATTTTCACATGCTAAGTCTACAACATGCTGAAGATATTTTTACTCTTACAAAGTGTCTGAATTCATACCCAAATCTTCACAAGAAAGGTTTGATTAGTATCTCTATTTCATAAATTTACAATAAAAAAGAAGATTCACACATGCAAGTTATTCCATGCCTACCTCAAAGTTTTTGAATAACTAAAATAAGTATTAGTTTTTAAATTTCAATTTATGTGTGCTATGACTTGAATACATTTTCTGCTCTTTCATAGTATCTATTTCTTTGAAAAAATATTTTTATTGGAAAAATAGATATGCAGAGAAAAGGGGATACAGAGAAAAAGATCTGTCTGCCCCTTCACTGCTAAAGTGACTGCAACGACTAGAGCTGAGCTGATCTGAAACCAGGAGCCAGGAGTTTCTCTTGGGTCTCCCATGTGGGTGCAGGGTCCCCAGGCTTTGGACCGTCCTCAGCTGCTTTCCCAGGCCACAAACAGGGAGCTGGATGGGAAAGTGGAGCAGCTAGGACACGAATCAATACCCATAGGGGATCCCACTGCATGCAAGGCAACAGTTTAGCCACTGAGCAAGGGTATCAGGGCCTCATCATGTGTTTTTTACAGGTATTATTTCCTGTTGGCACCTGTGAGACTGCAGGGAGCTGAGTGACTCAGCTTGGATTACACAGCTAGTAACGGTGGTCCTGCCTTTGAAGGAATCCATTTCCATCTGAAGGAAGAGGGAGGGTCTTCCCAGGATACTTTTTTCCTTTAAAAAACTGAGATATATAAAACAAAATGCACCCTCTTTTGGTAAATATTTATATTTTATGAGAATTTTTAAAAATGCATCCAGTTGTATGGCCAATGCCATGTTAGAGCTAGATCTTGATGACCTATTTTCTGCAAAAAAAATTCCTCTTAGAGCACTTTGTAGTTAATCTTCTCTCTAACCTCAATCATCCAGCAACACCAATTTGACATCTCTAGTTTTGCCTTCTTCTGTGTGTCGGGAAGTAGAATCTTATAGTAGTTGACCTTTTGGGTTTGCCTTTTATTTATTTATGTTTTTTGCAATAATGCATTTGTGATTCACTTATGTTCCTAGAGACAATAATGGATGTTAATTTTTAATGCCAGGTGTAATGGTCCATAGTGTGGACGTGTCTGAGTTTGTTATTAATTCCCAAGAAGAAAACTTAGGTTGTTTCCATTTTTCTGAATGAATAAAACTTTTGAAAATACTCACATGAATGTAAGATATTGTTTCCATTGGGTTGTTAGCCAGGGTGGGGGTACTGTGTTATTTAGCAGGTGTGTTTCATATGAAGTCACCCATCTATAAAGTAGTTGTGGCGTTTTCATCCTCACTTGCAAGGCATGGCAGCTGCATTCCTTTTTCATGATTTGATTGTGGCTGTAATATGTATTCTGATAGGGGATTTGCGGTCTCTTATTAAGAGTTTAATTTGGATTTCTCTGGTGACTAATTATAATGAGGAATCACCTCTTGATGGGTAAATGACACTGACCCAGCCTCGCTGTGCCTGCCACTGCTCGTATTCCTGGTGTTCCCTCGCTCTCCTTGTCTGTAGTGTCTGCCCTCCCCACTCTGCTTTATCATGACCTTTAATTTTCCTTCTTGGGCCAGATGGACAGCTACTCCTAGACTCCACAGTAACCTTTTCCCTGACCTGACCTTCTCTGGACTCCCACCCCCAGATCCAGCTCTGGGGACAGCCCAAGGCAGATTACAATAATTGCTTTTCTCAGCAGGTGACCCAGATTCTTTGTCCTGAGGTTACAGGGAAGTGACCAACAGATGACCATGCCACCTGTACTCCATGCTCTGCCAAGAGGCCTGCCCTCAGTTTCACTCTGGGACTTCACATTGATTCCCAGAGGGAAAGTGGGTCATTCAGTCTTGACAGCTTATACCACCATTTGCTACAGGTATTATTCAAAGTAGGCATCCTTCTTACTCCAAACCACAGTAGCAGGGAGTATGTTTCAAATTTATTGCATGCTAAGTTCCTCCATGAACAAAATGTAGAATTGCATCTCATCCTCCAAATTTATGTAGTGAGAGTAAGTCATGTCTCAAGATATGTTTGTGTGAGAAATATGTATACACATACATGTATACGCATACCTGTATATATGGGTGAGTCCAGTAGGTTGCAAAATGATCTTATCTGTTACTTACATTACATTAAAAAGTGAAAGCTATTGGCTGAGGGTATACAAAAACAAAACTCCAAACTCGGTCCATGCTTCAAAAATGTGGAGGCAAGAAGCACTGCACTAATGACGTATAGGCTTCGAACTTCCACATACAAGTGGGAAGCATTGGTGATTCAGATACGAGGAAGATTTCTGTGATTATGGAGGAAAATGCCTTCACAGTGGCACAGGGGTTCCCTGGAACTTGATCATTCCTCAACTTTTCAGTTCTCATGTTCCCGATTTTGCTGTCATGTTATATGAATACACCAAAAATGTTGCTCTAAGTGGTAGAACTGTGTTTGGAAACTGTGATAATGATTGTTCCATTCACTAAACAAGCTCATCTTCCAAATGTGCTAGAGGTGAGGTGGCTGAGTGGCTACTGATGTGTGCTCTGATGCATCCAGTGGGGAGGCGGGGACAGGGTTGTCAGGCCCCATAGAAATACTTGGGTCATGGGCCCAAGAGTTACTTATGAACTTTCTTCCAGGAGGAGATGGCAGGGCCACAGCGATCTGTTGAAGGGGTCAGCTGATTCAGGAGACAAGGTTCTCTGGTGTTCACCAGAAAAGGCATCATCTTTGTGATCTAAGAGTGCCAAGAGGCCCTTGTCAGTCTCATGATTCTAGACAATCCCAGAATCCAGAATCCATTGTCTAAATGTGTATGTAATGGTGGTTAATGAAACTTAAAGGAGGCAACTTTGTAGTTGACTTTAGATGGGCACATGAGATGCCAGCCTGCCTGAAGTGGCACAGACTCTGAACTCTTAGGACAGCCTGAGACAGGGATGACTCCCACAATGTTGTCCTCCCCACCTTGGCTTCTCTCTGTACCCACCCAACCTTCCAGGTAAGGATCTAAGTGGTCCCATTGTTGGCCGCATATCAAGTTCCCCTTCTAGTGTCCTTCCGGGGTAATGCCTCCTGACATTTTCTGACCATTTGTTTGAGGTTTATTTTGTTTGCTCTGATTTGGGTTGACATTCTCTTCCAAAGCCAATCAAGTTACTAAAACGGCAAACAAAAGAGAAGACTTGTGTCATCAACTAAGCTATGTAATTTAGAAAAGAAACAGAGCCTTCTGGGGGGTACAGCTTCCTTTCCTCCCACTGGTGTTAGAGTAGCAAACTACTTCACTTAACCACAATTTCCCAAGAGTGAGAGATATGTAGAATGACAGCTCTGCAATATCTGAGTTTTATCCAGAAAAATTATCTGTCAGTTGCTCATTTGTCTTGGTTGAAATTCCTTGAGTTTTCCTCTGGCTTTGGAACAGGTTGAACTGTCTCTAGAGAATCATGAGCGTCTTTCTTAGATTCAGTGTTGTCATTCAAACTATCTGTTCCCTTTGCCCAGCACTGAATAAGCTCCTATGAAACCCATGCATATGACAGACCTGCCAAAATTGACAGAAAATGCAGTGAGGAAAAAAAGTAGGCTTTTTTTTTTAATATAGTTTTACGCCAAGAAGTGGGTATCATTAATTCCATTTTCATAAACTTTAAAGTATCATCACAGAACAGAAGGGATAAAAGTGAGCATCAAGTTTATAATTACTCTAGAATCCTTCTGGAAAGCAAATTTCCCTTAATCTTCTCACAATTAGTTTTGTAGTGATGCTCTTTTCCCTTCAAAATATTGAGTCCCAGTCCATCGGGAGCCCCGGCCAGAGCATTCTGTGTTAGCTCAAGCAACCTTGACTGGCCAGCTGGAGAAAAGGAAAGGAATGGGGCCTTTCAACCCATTTGAAAGTGTGAACACCCACAGATGAGGTGTGAGTTGGCCAAAGCTGCACAGTGATAGGTCTGCAAGCTGGGACGTCTGCCCGGAATAGCACTCTTACCACTCACTGAGAAGCCTGGATGCCACAAACACTTATGTATGAAGGCTCTACTTAACCAAAGGGGGGGGGACTCCTTCCATTGTCATCAGTTACTCTCATTGCTGCAGGAATGTTAATAGTTCATCAAAGAGAAGAGTGTTCACAGCGAAGTATAGAGAGAAAAGCAGATGAGTAAGAGGGTCTGGTATCTGGAGAGGTAATGTGGGAAATAGAGATGAACTTAAACTTTTTTCCTGGACCTTATGATAGTTCTCATCACACTGATACTCTTTTTGTACCCTCAGTATTATTTAAAAAAAAAAAAGTGGGGGAAAGGAGCTTTCCCAGAACTGCAGGCATTTTGACCCAACAAGGTTCTCCATCTCTCACCTTTTTTCCTAGGTAGCAGGTATCAAAGGGATATTTCTGGCAAACAAGAAGGTGGATGACCAGGTGAAGACATACATCACTTACAACAAAGGCAGAGATTGGCGCCTCCTGCAAGCTCCTGACGTGGACCTCCGAGGAAGCCCTGTGCACTGCCTGTTGGTCAGTCACCCAGTCACAGCTCATGAGCACACTTGTTACCTAGGGGTGTAGGTAACTCCATCCAGGGGTCCTAGGGACTTGGCTGGTGTTCAGCAACAGTTTTCTGCAGTTTCCAAGGCCGTGGTTTACAGGTTCAGGTTGTTGTACTAATTGCTTGCAAGGTCCAGATGAGCAGCACAGGCTTTTCCTGGGATTCTACAGCATGTTCTGGTGCATAGCATGGTCGGCACGTAAGTGGAGAACTGCTAGTTCTATGTCAAGGTAACTAGTGGGTGCCGTGGAAGCCCAGGAGAAGCCCTGCATGATATGTCTATAGGGGCTAGTTTTTTTTTTTCCATGTAGAATATTGGTGTAGACACTGTGAGGGGACATGATGTGCAAAATATTTTCTCTCTGTCTGAGTGAAACAGCTGCTGGGAAGGAAAGATAGTTCATTCAAAATGAAATTCTCAATTTTGAGTGCCTTGTAGTGAAGACCTATATGACAAACTATTCTGAAATCCCAGAAATGAATATTTCTCCTGAGAGGTCTGTTACCACTTATCTTCTAGACTTTGATGAGAAAAACAGTTGATACAGTCATAAACAGGACAGACAGGGTCCTTTGCCTTTTGCAGTTTTCAGTCTAATTCTCTTCGGTTTGTGTGTGTGTGTGTATGTTAGACTCTAGGAAAGTAAGCCTTGTTGCCTCTCTCTAGGAAGAGATTACAGCACCATTGGGCTACCCCAAACCTCAGCCATGACATTGTCTTATGTTCTTAGCCTCATTTCCTCTCTTCCACAATTTCATCATCTTATTCTTACTTATGATATAGGATGATGTTCACAAGTCCCTAGACCCTTATAAGAATGTCCCAGTGGAGCAGCAAGCAAATGAATTGAGATTAGAAATTATATTTAGTTTTAGGTAAGGCCTTCAAATCCTAAATAAATTTATAAACTGGGACAAACTACAAACAATGGAGTGACAACCCAATTACAGAAAATAATAAAGGCCCTTGAGCGTTTCACCGGTCTTGCTCTCTAACCACCTCTCGGGGCCCCTTGGAGTCCCAAGCAGCAGAGTTTGATGATCAAGATCAGGTTTGGGAGGTCATTGTGCTCGTGTTGGAAGAAGCAGTGAGAGACTACCTAAACCCGGCTTTGAACTTGACAGATGATAAGGGTTAGGGAAGAGAATGAAAAATGCATGATTGTTGGTGAGACCCATAACGATGCTTACAGCAGCTTCCAGTGTGAACACATTGGTTATGTCAAAGCGGTGAATTCTGCTCAAAAAACACTGTTGCATCTCCTGATTTGATATTTTCCAATTTGAGAAGGTGAACATCTGGAAGCCCAGCTCTAACGGGGCGGGTGTGCATTTGTCAGAGTTTTTTTGGGGAATGAAAATGTTTTCTTCTTCTTCTTCTCCTCGTAGCCCTTCTGTTCTTTACACCTGCACTTGCAGCTCTCTGAAAACCCATATTCCTCAGGAAGAATCTCTAGCAAACAGACAGCGCCAGGATTGGTGGTGGCCACAGGTAAGAAAAACATTCCCTTAGTAGTTTTCCCTAAGGCTTCTGCAATAACCGGCACCTATGGGATTATAGACTTAATGGAAAATCATTTGACACCCGTGGTGGTCCTTCACAAAAAAAAAAAAAACACCCGGTGTCCTTCAATCCCCAAAGCCTACCCTAGGATGGAGCTGCAAAGAATGCTGGGCGTTGGCCGCCTCTGGGTGGATGCATCTCCCAGCTGACATCACGGAGCAGCTCCCAGGGCTTAGCAAGAGGCCAGAGTTCCTCTCAAAGTAAACTGAATGATCAGAAAGATTGTTTGTCCTGGAGAATTCTCACTTTAAGAAAGCATGGTATAGGAACTTCCAGCTCTCTAAAATATAAGTTCGGTTTTTCTTTACACAAAGGATATTGTACAAAAGCTTTTGCCCTGGAGCTCTTTTTAATCAGGAGGTCTCTGGTGCATGTAAAGGTTTGTTTACACATGATTAACCACTTGGCTCAGAGCCTGGGGGAAAGGGCAGACAAACTTCAGGTTGCATTGTTGGAACCACTGTCCACTGAACATCAATCAGAAAAGAAGATAAAGTAACTCTGAAATGAAAATGAAAGTCTCCAGGGGACTGTGCTCTGATTAGCATGCATTTGATTTACATACACCTTTTCAGGAATACATTGATGGCATAAAGGAAGGCTTGCTTCTAATCATCCGAGTTAGAGCTCTGGCATTAGGCAGCCTATTTTCTAATGAAAGCAGATAAATTCACAGTGACTTCCCAAGATGGTATGTTCTGTTTTCTTTCATCAATCTAAATCTTTGCCCGCCCTCCCCTACCTCCCAGGATTCCTGCTCTCTTAGACCTCTCTGTAAGCCTCAGGCTTTATTTGAAAGACACAAAGAGCAAGATTTCTCATCCTCTGATTTACTACTCCCCAAATGCTGGTAACAGCCAGGGACTGAGCCAGGCTGAAATCTAGAAACTAGGAGCTCCATTTGAGTGGCAGGGACCCAGGAATGGGTGTGCATTAGCAGGAACTACAGGATACATACCAGCAGAAAGGCAGAATCAGGAGTGGAACTGGAAGTTCGAATCCAGTGGCCCGGTATGGGATGCAGATGTTGCTGTTGGCATTGTAACTGCTGCACCAAGCGCTCCTCCTCTGCTGTTCACCTTTTCACTACCCCAGTGTCCAGGCGTGCTCATCGTGCCGTCGTCTCTGTCACAGCACTCAACCCTTCTGAAACCCACATCCAGCATGTTAACCTCATCACTCACTTGAGGGATCCCATGGCTGAAGATGAGTGCAGATCCCACAGCTGAGTCTTTATTTTTTTTTTCATAGACTCATTTCACCATCAAATGATGGCTATGGGCCTTTCTCCAGAAAATGTGCAGGGTTCTTGTCTTCCCAAAGCCCATCCAAAGGGCTGGGATGCAAAGAACCTTTGACAGTGGTAACCTTTAGGTCAGTGTGCACCCCTCCTGCAATCATAGAACAATCCCCTGGCGTTGGAGAGTGTCCCCTATATTCTGTAATCCCTGTGAGTTGGTCCCTGCAGTTCAGGGGCTGCTATACCGACAGCCTCCCTCGAGGTGTGCAGGAAGCCCATGGCTGCAGTAGAAGAGCCACTGATGGAAACAGTGAGCAATGATAACAGTGAATAATTTTGAATACTTACTTTGTAGCCAGGCATTGTTAAATGTGGTTTAACCACTCTGGACTTTAATGTTTTCATTGGCAAAGTGGGAATAATAATACCATCATAATAGAATTGCAGGATTAAATGAGGCAATGAATTTAAAATGCTTAGAACAGCGCCCTGGACATATTGAATGCTCAACACATGCTACCTTTCATCATCACTAATATTGTAGAAGTTAATGCTGTTCTTCTTGCATCAGGGAGATATGGTCTGCTCAGCTCTTTCAGTGGAATACATACATCATTAACATATGTTAAGCACACAGTGAAAGTCAGAAGCTCCATCCTTCCCATATCTAAGCTGAACCCTGACACTTGCCGTGCAAATTTGTCTTAGATTTTTGCCTCTAAACTTCATTTTTCCTCCCTGTAAAACCTTGCAGGGGTGTTGTAAGAATTAGGCAGAGGGCCCACTGAATAATTGGTTGGGATTAGCACTAGTTATTATTACCTGAGGTATACCTGGTATTTTCGTTTACAATGACCTAATATCAAGACTTTGTTATAAGCATGCAAACAGACTCATTCCTTTATACTTCCCCTGTTGTATTCACAAGGCTTTTCCCCAGGCCCTGGGACACTGGGAGGGCTTGGACATGAAGTGATGAGATCCTGATGAAAAGCCAGGCCTAAGGCACTGGTGTGTGCCTCCTCCCATCTAGATTTTCTTGTACTGTTTGCTTGGCCTCCCTGGAAAATTTTTTGCTATTAAGAAAGTAATTGTTACACTGGTCAAATTCACCCCTTTTTTTAAAAAAAAATATTTTTTTTATTGGAAAGGCAGATATAGAGAGGAGGAGAGATAGAGAGGAAGATCTTCCTTCCGATGATTGACTCCCCAAGTGACTGCAACGGCTGGAACTGAGCCAGTCCAAGGCTTGGAGCCTCTTCCAGGTCTCCCACACAGGTGCAGGGTCCCAAGGCTTTGGGCCATCCTCGACTACTTTCCCAGGCCACAAGCAGGGAGTTGGATGGGAAGTGGAGCTGCTGGGATTAAAACCGGCTCCCATATGGGATCCTGGCACATTCAAAGTGATGACTTTAACCACTATGCTATCACACCAGACCCTCAACTGTACCTTTTATGGAGCCTGTCTTTACAGAGCCCTTTCCTATCTCCATGTTCCCCAGCTGATTTGGGGGCTCCGTGATCATGGGTTCTCCCACCTCCACTCCCACCATTTACTCCCCTTTCGAAACTTGCTTTGAGATGTGACCTCATGGAAACTGTGTGGATAAATGATGTCCAGAGATATGTCTAGTTCCTGTTGAGGACATCTCAGAAGGATACGAATTACTGTCTGGAGAGTTGGGGAATGGCTCTTAGCAGATGGAAACTCTGGGATTCACTCTATTGCTAACCCTTTGAATTCAAGCTTGGAGTAAAGATTACAGATCCTCATAGTGCCCCACAGTGTGCAAAATACTTCCTTTGCCTTAATTGCTGAGTTCCCCCGTTATCTAGAAAGGGCCATCCCTGACCTCCCCAATAAACATGTAACAATGCCAAGAGCGAGTAGGCGAACAGTGGTAGCACCCAAGCCCAGACGCCCTGACCCCAACTCTAGAGATCCATGCTCTAAACATTCAACCAGATTCGTCCACAAGTCCTTTAGCATGCCTCCTCCACATCTCACCTAGATGTCCTGCCACATGACAGTGTTTTCGCTTCATGGTCCCTCCTTGGAGGCCCTTTCCACCCTGCAGTTGTCTGTGTATCAACTGCTTGCTTGTCCACTGAACCCTCAGCCACTCCACTTGGGCAACACCCCATTCTGGTGGCAGTGGGAGAGAAGACCCCAAAATTCCTTTTGTCCAAAATTAGACTTGGACTAAACCCTGTGAGCCTTTGGCTCTCAATCTAATTGAGCTTTGAAAGAGAGCCAAAAGATGTCAGAACCAACTTCTGAAGAAGAGAGCCATGCCAGGGTTATCAGGTACCTAACTCTAGGTCAAGTCTGCTCTAGTTGCTCCCTCTTCCCCCTCCCACCCTTGGCAGTCAGTATGTCATTTGTGCAATACTACTACAAAATACGTCAATGCCTTGCTTATAAAGAAAGTTAAATTTAGTTCATCATTTTGGACTTTCAGTGGCCCAGTGACATCACACAGGCTCAATGGTAAGGGTCATCCCTCTGCTACACCACCCCAAAGCCAGAAATACATATGCCACCACGTGGTTGAATATCAAATCAGGAACAGAGAACTGTGTGGGTCTAAACTCAGATTGTATCTAACAGCATTCTTACAAGAACTACCTAGGAGTTCCATGTAAGCTACGTGCTGATGGTGCCTTCCCACTGAGGCCCCTTCTCCAAAGCTATTTTCCCCAAAGATTTATTTATTATTCTTAATCTGAAAGGCAAAGTTATAGAGAACAAGACAAGAGAAAGAGATCTTAAATCTGCTGATACACATTCCAAAGATCTCTGTGACTCAGACTGGTTTAGATGGAAGCCAGAAGCTTGTTCTGGGTCTGCCATGTGGGTGCAGCGACCCAAGCACTTGGCCCCTCCTTAGCTGCTTTCCCAGGCGCATTAGCAGGGTGATGGATCAGAAGAGGAGCTCTCAGGTTTGGAACCAGAGTTCATATCGGATACAGCTGGTGGCTTAACTCTGCCACAACACAGGCCCTTTTCCAAAGCTTTTGCCATTCTCCTACAGTGCTTCCCTGCAGATCTAGTGTTCACATGTAGTGGACGTTAGAGGGTATAAACCAATCATTAAACCACATCTTACCCAGAATGCCAGTCACCACATATATTCATATGTACTCACATACCAATTCTGAGTTCTTTTGAGTGCAATGCTAACCACTCTTTGCAGAGCCCCATTCAGTGTCTTCATTGGCACCTTATAACACCTATATCCCAATGACAGAATTTCAGATTCTAGACAGATTGCCATGGGCTGCTCGCCACACCTCTCTCTGCTTCTCTCACTGCCTAAGCCCCGAACCTTGGGGTTATTTTTGGAAGCCTGTGTGTCAAAACACATTGGCTAGCTGTGTGCTCTCTGATGCTGATGGGAGCTTGACAAGCTGGAGCCTGGCTTTAATTTCTTATTTTGAAGCATTAAATGTCAGGAGCTCAATTAACATTTTCATTATTGCAATTTTATTGTGCTCTTGTTTAGGCTACAGATGTGTGAGAGCTAACATTCCCTTCCTGCTATTTTTAAAGAAAAAATATCAACCCATAGGATAAACTCTTGCATGTTTAGAATACCTTCCTGGTTTTCAGTGCCTCCCTAAGTGCACATCAGCATTGGAATATAATTCAATCAAATGCTTATTCATGTATTCATTCATTCCATATTTTTCTTTTCATTCGGCATTAACTGTTGAGTTTGGGACACTATTCTAAGAGGAGAGAGCTATCCACTGGAAAAACTAAAGCAGAAAAAAATCCTGAACATTTTCTGTTTAATAAACATAACTACAAAATGATAGGCATGCAAGAGAAAAAGTGGGCAAAGAGAAGAGGGTGTGATGAGATTAAAGCAGTACATGTGCTCAGCCTATCATAAAGTGTCTTTCCCGTCTCCAAGGCTTGATAGACATGATGTATTTAATTCAATCATCTTTTTGTGTGCTTGATCATTGAAGTTTCATAGTCAGTTTCAAAGGGTCACTCAACCACCTAGTGATCAAAGGGCATGTTGCCAAGTTCATATGAATGCACACACCTACACACACCATGGACATGAACATATATATACACACCAGTTTTTCGATGTTCACATTGTATGTGAGAGAAGGGAACCCAGGCGCTCTATGCATATGTATTCTATCACTCTTTGCCACCTTCATGGAGCACCTGTCAAGAGCAACTTAAGAGATTATTGGTATAGAGTGAATAATTCAAGAGAACCAAGTGAATCGATATTCGGTCTTTGAATCTTACTATTTAATGGTGTATTCTTGTCATACAGTTTACTGCGTATCCCATATTGGATTTGTCTTCCTGCTGAGTTTTTGATCTGACATCAAGAAAGACTACGCAAATAAAATATAAGCATCACTTGAAAAACCTTTACTTTCTATTACCCCCTCCACCAGCCGTAAGCAGGCTTGTCTTCAAAATGCCTAACAATTTGAGGTCATCTGCTTATGTTTCAGGCAACATTGGCTCGGAACTCTCATATACTGATATTGGTGTGTTCATCTCCTCTGACGGGGGCAACACATGGAGACAGGTAACTGGTATGATTCAGGAACATGGAAGAAATATGTAGATTATCTTACATCTGCACTTCCTGTAGACTCTCAGGTTCTTTATGACTTTTTGTTGCCAAATTTGAGGTAGCCATTCATTTCTATCAGTGTGTCTAGAAGGCAAGAAGGGTCATCAGGTAAAAGAGCAAAAGCACTGAGCAGGGAACAAGAAGAACTGGAAATTGTCCAAGTTTGTTCATTCTTTCCTTTAGCAATATGTATGTATAACCACAGGTGCTAAGGTTCAAACTGCTCACTGGGGATACAACTGATTAAACTGTTTCTGTTGTGACAGTTCTAAGGAATCTTGGTAAGCCGGTCTCTTCACCTTTCCAGATCTGTTCCTTTATCCACAAATTGTAAGGGTTAGAATAATGAAACTGGCAAAACCAAGGCATCCAGTGGTTGTTTAATACTGTATAGGCTCATCCTTAAATAAATATGAAACAAGTTAACACATGATGACTCTATGAAAAATTAACTCAGTTTTACAGCTGCTTGGAACAGTACTGCCCAATAGAACTTTTAAAGATGATGGAAATTTTTACATCCGTGGTGTCCCATGAAGCTGTTGAGCACTTGAAGTGCCATTAGTGTGACAGAGGAATTAAATTTTTTATACATTTATTTTAATTCATTTAAATTCAAATAGTCAAAAAATGTACTATGTTATACAAGAGGTCTGTCCAGTGCCAACTAGATGTCAGACTCAAAGCTACCATAGAAATTGAAAACCATTGAGTCCCTGTCTCATGGAGCTCAAAAAATAATAAACACGTTCATAAGTAACAATGGTTCAAAGTGATTGTGTTATTTTTAGTTGGATTATTAGCATGCAAAGGAGAGGGAGGGAGGGGTTCTCCTGGGAAAGGGTTCACAAATAAGGTGATATTTTACTAATTTCAAAAGAAAAGAAGATTTCTACCTGGAGAAGACAAGAGCACTAAATATTTCAATGAAGTTGAAGTCACCCTCTGACTTGTCCAGTTAGACAAGTTTTTCTTGGTTCCCTTAGTGAAGACTGTCATCACCAGTTGTTATCACCTCTACCCTTACCATCATTGTCACCAGTGTGACCATTTCAAAAATTATCAAACACTAGCAACCATTTTAAGTACTAAAAGGCACAGGTTGAAGGTCAAGTCAGGTTTCCTATCCACAAACCATAGTCAGGTAAATGGAAAATAAACATCTAAGTAACACCAGAGCTTCAAAATAACATCTTCCAAGTGCCAGAGGAGGGTGGAAGCTGATACACAGACCCCTATGGAAGAAAAATCCCAATAGGCAAACCATCGTTCCTTAGCCTCAAGGATCAGCTTACCTGCCCAAGCTGCCACTGCAATTGCTTCTCAGAATTGTGACAACTTTTCTTTTTTTTGCCAAGCATCCATTCACTCTAGGGCTGAACTGAGCAAGAGTTAGCAGTAACTGGGCTCAGAGTATCATAAGGCAGATCCAGGGATAACTTGTCCCTCCTCATTGCCAGGACTCTTCCTGCACTCCTCCAGCTTCATTGCAGGATCTCCATTTTGGTTGATCCCAGATATATTGTTAAAGATCTGGAAGGGGAAGCAGAGTCCTGCAGGCTCAGGTCTGTGGTTGTGTCTAAAATAGAAGTGGATTGCCTTTAGGCCCTTAGAAAGATTTAATTTCCTTAAAATGTGACCATGATAAAGGAAAATAATTAGGGAATCTAGGGCTGAGAATTTATTTTTTTCTTTCATGTTTGTTGCAGCAAATCCGTGAGACCCCTTTAGTCGTTGTCATTCTCCCTCTAGATCTGTTTGTACTTTCTCTTCTGGCTACTGTCACCTAATCTATCACCCAACGTCTTCATCTTGACTACAAGAGCTGCCATCAGGCGAAGGTCTTAAAGCCTGCTATCCTATGGAAGGTTTTAAAGTGTAATTTACTTCTTATAGGAGCAGTGGTTCTCCTGTTCAAGTTGTCAGTATAATGTCATGGCCGGCATAGGCACTGATGGATGTGATGTTGGGACTCAAGTCCTCTTATCTTGGAGCCTTGTATCTTAGATAGTTCTTAGCAAATGCCTGTGAGTAGATGTGTAGCTAGAACACAAAATGAATATGTGAGTGCATGGATAGGTGGTTAATAGACAAGTAGATTAACCAAGGAATGAATAACTAGATCTCTGGAGGCACTGTGGTCCAATGAGCATTTAGATAAGGCTCCTTAGAGGTACATGTAGATCTTCATGCAATATACAGAGGGACCTCAGGAGTAGTGACTGAGTCTTAATTATTTGTCAAGTATGCCATAGTGTCTAGGAAAATTGTCTTAATTCCCTAGATAATTTATTTATAAATAATTCTGCAAGATGTATGTGATTTATATATTAGAAAATATGAAAATAAATACAGGGGAAGTGAGTATTAAGTAGTAATCCACTAAGACTGGGGAAGCTTCTTTTTAAAAAAAAAAACATTTATTTTTTTTGAAAGGCAGAGTTATACAGAGAGAAGGAGAGACACAGAAGGGAAGAAGGAGGGAAAAAGGTGGGGGCAGCAAAGGAAAAAATAGGGAACGTAAGTGAGAGAGAAATATGCTGGCTCACTGCCCAGATGGTTGCAGTGGTGTGATCTGGGCTGGTCCAAAGCCAGGAACAAGAGTTTCATTCAGGTCTCCCAAGTGGGCGCAGGGGTCCAAGGATGTGGGCCATCCTTCATTGCCTATCCAGGCCATGGCAGGGAGCTGGAAGGGAAGCAGATCCATTGGATCTCCAACTAGCACTTCTATGGAATGCTGATAATGAAAATGGAGGTTTATCACGCTACACCATGGCACTGGCTCCTGGGATGATTATTTGGAAGCCTTGTTTCATTTGGGTTATCTGGTTGACCAAGCACCTGTTGCCTTACATTCATGTAGCACACTGTTTCACAGTACTAAAGAAAAGAACCCCAGAAATTCCATTTGTTTTCCCCCAAGAGAGTTATTTATTGTCTATGAGCTTCTTTTCCTTATGAAATAGGGATAATACTCATAATATAGAAGGGACAATGTAGGTTAAAGATTGTAAACTGTCAAGCACTATGCCAATGTAAGGTGGTGCTATGATTGTTGTTGTTGTTATTGTTGTTCCAGATCTTTGATGAAGAGTACAATGTCTGGTTCCTAGACTGGGGTGGCGCCCTCGTGGCCATGAAACACACACCTCTGCCAGTCAGGCATTTGTGGTAAGGACGGCTCCCGACTGTATTAATGAGCAGCTTTTAGTGGAGAGCGTTGGGACAAGTTATTCTGCATGGTGTTGTGCTCATGTATGCATTTCTTCATTCATTTATTCATCCTCCATTTAATATCCTTTATATCCTCTAATTCAGAGGCAGTGAAAACAGGCCAGATAATTCAGGGGGAACAGTTGTGATGGATAGGGTGAGGTTATAGGAATAGGTGATCACATAAGGCAGAAGAGAGGTGTAGAACCTGCAAGCTCAGGCAGGCATGATGAAGATATTTCATCAGAGGTGAGGGTTGGTTGTATTCATCTGAGGCTCAGGTAGGTCTATGCTGACATCTAGATTGGAGTCATTGGGCACTTTGGGGTCAATAAAGCTGTAGGAGTGGGTTCAGTGTCTCCAGTGGGTACAGGGGGGAAAAAAATCAAAGACTCCTGTAGTTCTGTAGTGAAAACCACTATGCAGAGCAGAAGACAAAATTACTGAACAGACAAAAGGGAACCAACCAAAAAGCTAAAGGCACATGGAAAATATTTCCATGTGTCCTGCAGGAATGAATGTTCAAAAGCATCAGATACTATCTGAATAAGACAATTATGGAGTTAAAAGAAAAGCAATTTATGCTGAAGCAGTATAAGAAGCAGTTGGTGATGCTTACCAAGGTGGATTTAAAAGAAATGGGTTTTAAGTTAGATCACAATACATTTGTGAATGTATAAATAAAATAATGGTAAACAACTGATTGGACACAGTATAGATTATTCCTCTCAATAAAGTGAATTATGGAATGAAGCGAAGAGTATGTGTGCAAAACCTTTAGTTAGATGAAAGAGCTGAGTCAGACATCATGGTAATGATGATGATGCATTGAGGCTCTTATTATTTTGTTGGTTTTTGGCAGGGGAAGATGTGAGTCTGTGCTTATCAAAGTAAATATTAGAAACTTAATACTTGTAGATGGAGGCCATACTGTGTAGAATTGGTAGGATTTGCCATGGCGCTAAAGTTGAAAAGACCAATAATTTCAGAGTAACAGTTTCATTAGGAGAGATAATACTATAATCAGAAAAAAATTCAGGATTTTTGAGCACCATATCCCATCTTAAGTTGCTTTCACAAAGCACTGAAAGTGTCTCTTGGTAAACCACATGAAATTGTACTCAGACAAAAATGGTCACATATTTTCTATTTTATGGAAAATCTAGCATAAAGTTAGTTATACCTATATTAGGTCATGCTACAAAGAAATAATGCATATAATATTTTCAATATATATAATGCCATTTTAAAGAAAAGAGTTCAGCTAGCCCAATGATGAGTTTATTAAATTTCCCAAAGTAGTTGTTTATCAATTTTTAAAGATTGATTTATTTTTGTATTGGAAAGGCAGATATACAGACAGAAGGAGAGACAAAGAGAAAGATGTTCCATCACTGATTCACTCCCCAAGCGGCTGCAATGGCTGGAGCTGAGCCAATCCGAAGCCAGGAGCCAGGAGCCTCTTTTGGGTCTCCCACGCGGGAGCAGGGTCCCAAAGCTTTAGGCTGTCCTTGACTGCCTTCCCAGGCCACAAGCAGGGAGCTGGATGGGAAGCGGGGCCGCCTGGATTAGAACTGGCACACAGATGGGATCCCAGCGCATTCAAGGAGAGGACATTAACCACGAGGCTAGTAGGCCAGGCCCTGTTTATTATATTTTAAATACTGATTTAATACTTAATAGTATCAGAAGACAAATCATTTTGTGTTTATTTTTTTTAAATGTATTTATCTTAGTTACAGAGTCTTATTTATTTTAGTTGCACAGATGTGTGCATACACACACACATAGACACACAACCTTCTCAATATCCATAACAACTTGAATGGGCCAGATAAACTCAGGATTTTGGGATTCCATCCAGGTGTCTCATATGTGTAGCAGTGGCCTAAGCACTTTGTCTTCTGCTGCTTTCCCCCAGTATTAGCAGGAAGGTGGATCTGAAGTGGAGCAACTAGGACTGGAACCAGAGCTCATACTGGGATGTGACCATTTCAGGCAGCACTCTAACCCATTGCACCCCAGTGCTGGCCCTGCAATCACTTGATATTAATGATAGTAAGCATGCATTTAGAGACTGCTGCATTCCAGGTACTATTCCAAACAATGTACATGAACTATTTAACTTCATTCTTGAGCCAACCCTGTGTGGGTAGTTTACTTGTTTAAGACTATGCACAGCTAATACCTGGCATTGTAAAGTTTGGTCTCTGGTGTGGATGTTCTTCTCTTCTGACTGCTAATTTTCCAGCCACAGTAACAGGCACACAGAGGCTGTGACATGGTCTCTGCCCTCTATCAAAATAAGGAATTAAAGCAACCATTTATAACCAGAGATAAAAACACTGTCTGCTAAAGGACTCGGACTGCGTGTGTTAATACTGAGGTTGAGTGCAATCCTGCCTGTTAAGGGGGCCTTGCTGTAGTAGGTGGCTTGGAGACTAATGCATGATGGGGAGTTGCTGGGAGTTGCTGGTAGGGGGAGATGGGACGTGGAGACAAATTAAATCCTACAATTTAGGAAAATTGAGATTGTTCAGAAGACTATATTTGATTGGAGTCAAGGACATAAAAAGAGATGGATAGGGTTCAGAAAAAGTTAAAGGGCAGTTGAAGAGGAAAATTTGAGTCAATAGGAAATTTACTCCATTATGCAGAAACATCTCTGTCCACGAAAACATGGTTTTTTTTCTATTGAGTACTGAGTAGTCTTGTTCTTTCTAAGAGACAGCTTGTTTATAACTAAGAAGAATGTTTCTTAACCCTTGTCACTGCATTCTGAGACCCTCCATTTAAATCCCAACAAAAGAATTGATCAGTGTCCGGTAGGCACAAATAGCTGAGCAGGCTTCTACCTGTGAAGTCCTAAGAGAAGAGGTTAGCAACATCACCTTGCACTTGACCAGCTCCCTTTTGATTTTTCATTATGCATGTGGTAAAGACCCAGCCCTTACTCAGTTGTTGAGTTGCAAACAAATTTCCTTTTTGCTGAAGAAAGGGAGAATTCATTTCTTTTCTTATTGCTCGCTCTTGTGCCAGAAGAGGAGAATGTATTTGATGTGGAAGGAGTACATGGAACAGAGGGGTAGAGAGGAGTTTGGCTCTGGTGAGTCTTCAGTGATCATCCAGTTTAACTCCAGTAGTTTCTGTTCAGAGCCTTCTCTGTTACAAAACTAACACTTCTCTAGGAAGATAAGAAGAAAGCCATCGAGGTTGGGAAAAGTTTCTGTCCACTTAGAGAACTGTAACTAGGATCAAACTCATCAATACGAGGCTTCAGTTTTCCATTCTTCATGTAATTAATCTTTTCTTTGTTACAATTGTAGAACTCAGAAAAAAAACTCGTGGTGTTCCGATTGAATTTCTTATTTCAATAATCATGTTACCTTCTATTTATCTACTCTAATTTACGAAGCAGTAAAAATGATTTTTCAAAGTAAGCTTAGGAGAGATCATTTTCTTTGCTGCTGGTACCATTGTCGTCCTAATGTTAATACTATGGCAAGTGCTGGAAAAGCTTCTCAGAATTTGGGCAAGAATAAAATTTTTGTTTACTTGACTATCTGTCACTACTATTCTTTAAAATAATCCATTCATATGGTTAAAAATCAGCTATTGAGTTGAATGTTAAAAAATCAAAATAATTATTTTATAAGGGCCTGACATATTAGTGACCCTATCATTATCATCAAGGTTTTCTTATGAAATAAATGCCTGATTTTTGCTTCCTTCTCATGAGATGCAAGCTTCAAAAAATCTAAACACCATTTATTTTTCCCCTGTGGTTTCTAATTAAGTCACAGCCTTCTTAGTAAAATTGTAGCTCACTACAAGTGGAAGAAAGGTTAAATATTCAGTTCTTTGTTATTTTCTTTTGTATACTTCAGGCTCATGTTTTGTATACAGATGTAGAGTATACATATTTGTGTAGGAAAATGGCACAAGCCTTTTCTCTTTTTCACAAGCATATTAGTAGCTCTTAGACTTAAATGATAGCTACAATGCCTTGCACAGAAAATAGGAATCATAATTGAAAAGCTGGGTAAACTTTAGCTCGGCTAACAAAGCACGCTGTTTCCTACAAATTGAAATAATAGGTAGCTAGATAGGCATGAAGACAATACAGCATACAAATGAACTCATCTATTTGTGACCATGTACTTTTGATGCACAGAGATTAGATGCTAAATGCTCTTGCACTAAAACCTCCCTTCAGTATTCTCAGTGCACCTTAAAGCATCAGAGTGAGATGAACACTGAATACCACACCCTGATGAAAACTCAACATGGAGTGCTTAAATGGCAAGAAAGCTGGGGTGTGACCATTCACTTAGCTGTGACAAGCTGTCTGTGTCTGTTTTCAATGGAATGGTCTTGGAAACAGAAAGCATCAGCTGACATTTGGGGATTCTTTTTTCTATAAGTGCTTGCAGGCACTAGCATTTTATTCAGAGCAAGATTCCCATGAATCAAACCAGTGCTTTCCTCTGAGATGTAGAAGGGTAGATGCTACATGGTTTCTGGGTGGCTCAAATGCTACCACCTCGTGTGTTTGGTATAAAGTGAAAGGGAAGAACATTGGTTGGCCATGACCACTATTAGCTCTCTATTTCTGTACTAGAGGTTCCAAGGAGGGCTTTGAATGTCATTGCAAGATATTACTTCTTTTGGTTCTTCTCATCTTCATATCACACTCTGAAAAATACAAAGTAAAAAAGATCCTTGACCTCATATAGATTGGGTGTTACACTCCCTGGATACTTTTGTGACATCCCAACAAATCACAGTACTTTATCAGAGTACTACAACATAAACCTGCTTGCAAGTATACATTACTGGGGGTATCTGTGCTGTATAATGGCTTTTGATTATTTTCAAGTGTAGCGATATTGAATCTACTTTCAATTTCTGTTCATTGACCCACATTCTGGTTTCCTATTCATTTTTGTTCTAACCTTCCTACATTCTTAGAAATGATGAAATAGGCAACTCAACACAGATTTTACCCATTTCTCCATTTATCCTGTAGATTTACATGGAGCTTAGACTGTTTATCCAGGATTAGTTTAGAGGTTGGGGTACTACTGAGTAAGGCTGTGGACTGGGGAGCTTAGGCTGTTGTGTACAAACATTGGTATATTTTCTTTAAAAGAGTCACAAGAGTGAAATTATTTTCTCCTTCATTATGTCTGTATTTTAAAAATCAGTCTATGTGTCTTACCACTTTCCCTTTAATTTCACTCATGGACATGATGCATGTTGATATTCAAGAAATAGTTCTTTTATTTAACATTTGGAAACTTTCTCATTAAAAAGGGATACTGATAATTCAATCCTTCATTCTTCATTTCTCTAAGCTGCATACATAGCCTGTCTCTTGGAATTTTTTTTAATCATATTTGTGGCAGGGTCCCAAATACTTTGGTTATCTTGTGCTGCTTTCCCAGAGGCATTAGCAGGAAGCTGGATCAGAAACAAGGAGGCTGGGACTCTGACCTGCAATCTGACACGCACACCCGTGTCCAAAGCGCCAGCTACACCATTGCACCACAATGTCAGTCCCACAACTTGTTCTTTATCTTTCATCACATTGTTAACTTTTATGTAGTATTCGGAACTAAACATAAAGTTTAGGATCTGTTAAAGTGATCATTTTATGTTGTATGCATATAATCTCTGGGAGTATATACTCGCAGGGGTTTGATTATGCTTCATGATAGTATCATTACTAGAACATACTGAACTTACAATGGACGAGACTGAAGTTTTGTTTTGGCTTGGATTTGTATTAGAACTTTTTTCTTCAACTGTGGTTTTTAAAATTCTATTTAATGTTTCGCTTTTAAGTAGATCCTGCCTTAAAGTGATTTCTAAGTCTATATCTTTAATTATAGCTAGAAATCTAGATCCACATATGCAGATGTTTTCTTCCAGTGCCATAATATGGAAGTCCAAAGTGAATCTAAAATCTTCATATGGACTGAAACAGTGGAAAGTTTTGCTTTCTACTTTCCTACCCACTTCCCTCTCTTAATTGCTTAGTTCCTGATGCCTCACTCTTTATCATAGTTTCCATGATTTTTTTTTTGGTGTTGTATAACCTATATAGTGATGCTTTAGAAAGTTCATGGAAAATGGATTCATAAAGTTCAATTTATTTTTGTTCTAAAAACCCTCAAATCTACTCATACAAGGATACCTGAAAACTATGAAAATTGCATGCTATGATAAAAACTGTGCATGGATTTTGAAGCTTTTGCACAAAAATACATTTATCTGTAATACTATTTCTGTGAAATTTAAATTCCTTCATATCTTGCATCACCAAATCCTGTTGATATCACCTAGACAATATCCTAAACCTTTCATGTCTTTTTCCCCATCTCTATAACCTCTCTCTAAACCCCATCTCCTATTTGATCTCATGATGATGGTTCCATGCTGCCCTCCTCAAACTCATCACCTTGTATCCACTTTGGGCATTGAAACCCCACTTGCCATAAAGACGTGTAAGTTATCCTTTGAAGTTTAGATGAAGTTATAGCTCTCATTTGTTAGAAACAATGCCCTTCATGAGCTGCCTTCTGATTTATTCTCCAATCCCATCTCCTCTGTTAATTACTGAGCTATAATCATTGGCCATCTTCCTTCTCTTTCTGGAGCACAGCTGCCTTTCACATCAGCTCTTTCCTCTGTAGAAGCCATCCCCTAGACTTGTACAAACGTCACCTCTTTGGAGAAGGCTTTCTTCAATGACTAATCCAAAGCAGTTATTTGATCGATAGTAAATTACTCCTATTTTTGTGTCACTTTATTTGCATGCTTTTCCTTTCATCGGAGTGTATTATAAGTTCCACTGATGTTTATTCACCTGTCTTGTTTCCCTGAAACTGAGGCCACTGCTTTCCCAAGCCCATCATGATGTCAGTAACTACTTGACAAATGAATTTGATTTGATTTGATTTTGATTGTATATTGCCACAATTTGCAGAGCAGTTGGCATTTCATTCCTGTCTCCTTGAATAATGACAGTGTTACTGATTTCAGTTTCACCTATAAACCTAATAAGGAATTCTGAATCCTTCTGTCTTTGCCAATAATGAGCTATTGATCTGAGCAGTAGCATGTGGATCCCTTAGGGATGTCATTCAGTGTGGTTACCTCAGGCCACTTTAAAAGAACTAGTCATCAAAAAAGAATTGCTCTGAAGTCAGCATTGTGACATGGTGGGTTAGGCAAGAGTTGCCTAGGACCATGGCCTCCACCATCAGCAGGGATTTGAGTTTCAACAAGTTCACTTCTGATCCATCTCTCTACTAATGCATCTGAGAAAACAGTGTATGGTACCCCGTGTGTTTGGGCCCTTGTCACCCACATGGGAGACCAGAGTGGAGTTTCAGGCTCTTGCCTTTGCCTGGCCCAGTCCTGGATGCTGAACCCATTTGGGAATAAATCAGTGGATGAACGATCTCTCCCTCACTCTCTGTAATTCTGCTCTTAAGTCAATCAGTCAATCAATATGTCTTTAAAGAAAGAATTACTCTTACAAATGACAATTTCTGAAAATAAAGTTTCCTAATATTGTAATTTCTTTTTGGAGTTGCTTCAAGGAGTTTGGCGTTTTTCTTTTTTCTTGTTTATCTGTACTTAATAACTGTCTTAACCTGTAGGTGTCAAGTGTTAGACATTATTGGTGTCAGAAACTCACACTAGTGGCACAGTCCTGGGTTTCTGAGTGACATCTTTCCTATCAAAGAGAGCCACTCAGGACTCGTCCATTGGCCTGGCTCTGGAGACATGAGCAGTGCTTTTGATTATGTCTGTCATCCTTGGACTTGAGTTGTTGTACAGGGGCCTTGCCTATCTAGACATTGGGTTTTCTCTTTTTTTCTTTCAAGAGACAGAGCTTTTCCATCTGCTGGTTGACTCCTCAAATGGCCACAATGGCCAAGCGATGTCACGCCTAAGCCAGAAACAAGGAACTCAATCCAGGTCTCCCAGCGGTGACAGGGGTCTAAGTATATGAACCATCTTTGGCTACTTTCTTAAGCACGTAAGCAGGGAGCTGGATCAAAAGTGGTACAGCCAGGACTGAAAAGGTTTCTTGAAATCACTGTGGTGGCTTAACTCACTGGGCAACAACACTGGTCCCTGTTTTCTCACCCTAGTCATATGCTGATCCCATTTTCCCTCTATCCTGTGAGTCTCTGCCTCCTGTGTGAAACAACTTCATAATGCCGGCAGCTGCTCTTCTAGAACTGGGCTTGGCTTTACTTTGGAGTTTCTGCTTATTACTGGAAGGTTGGAAATGTTCCCTGTGTCTGCTCTATGGTGTCTGGTCTTCCCTTTAGGCAGTAGGGGTGACTATCAAGTGCCCTGCTGATAATGACAGTGACAGGAAAGCTCCTTTTCCGCACAATGCAGGTGGTACTCACTATAATTTGCTGATGAAGCTCATAGCTGACTTATATTAATGAGATTTGGAGATGACACGGAGCAAGATCTTCAACTCACTTTAGCTTGTGTCTATCCAGGCATTCACCCGTTTGTCTAGTGACACACATGCACATCGTACATTAATGCTTCCTTATTTGTTGGGTGTGGCAGAGTTGACCTGTTACCAGTCATGGTGTGCTCTGAAAATGTGATAGTTATTTTAGGAAGATAAGGGTGACATGAAGGAAAGGAAAACTATTCCCAGTTGTGTTTTGCTTTCACTCTTGAAATGAAAAATCTTTTGTACAAATATCAATTCATGTATGCCCAACTAATTTAGCTTTTAGCCTACCAAAAGACTAAAACAACCGGATGCTTAGACAATAAAAGCTTTTTTGGTAGCTACTTGTCATTTGGACATGGCTCTAAATACATCATACCTACAAAATTGTTATCTGAGGGAACGGTTAACTAGGTAAAGAGACTGATATTTTTATCATTGTTTTTAACCTGTGTATTGAGAAAGAGGGGATTAGGAAGGCAGGATAACAAACAGAGACATAGAGACGAATAAGTGAGCAACAATGCAGATTGGCTAATTACAGGCAGCTCACACAGGCAAGCTTATAGTTGCCAATATGAATCATGGTTGAAAGCATCATTGGATTAAGTGAAGATTCTTCATTATTTTGTACTTTTTTCGTCCTTTTTTATTGAGCATTGTGTACTGCCAATCATGTGCCAAGTATTTGCTAAGGATTGGGGAAATAAATGTAAATGGTATGAATGTTAGGCTCTAGAAGTTCAGCTTCGTGTTAGAGCAACCTTACATTCATAAGAAAAAGTTATCATTTTCCAATAAAGGGTTGTATAGGGTGTGAAGGAGTCATTCCAAGAATAAAGCATATTTTTTCCCTAAACCGTTAGAGTTTGTCATGTTGAATTAAGGTATTCAAGATTATTTAAGAAGTCATTAGTCAGAACTATGATAGGAAAATGCCTAGATATGGCAGGAATCTGTAAAAGGGATTTCTAATCCTAAACCATGAAGATACAGCAGAATTAAGAATCACCCAGGAAAAGGATCATAGAGTAGGAGAAATCTAAAGTTGATTTAGGGCAAAGGAGAACTCAGAAAAAACTTGTGAGGATTTAGAGTTTGGACTATTGCCTTTCTAAATCAAGGGGCTCACAGCTACCTGGTTATCTCAAGAAAAGGAAGAAAGCAGGCACTCAGATTTGCTCAAATCACCTACGCTGTAAGCATTTATTGTAAGAGTTACAGCTTCTGTAACCGCAAGGGACCAGGCCTTCCTCTTACCTGTGGACAAAAGGTGGAACAGTGCTGTTCAGAATGTCTCACACACCCCATCGTCATCCCTAAGGGCCTCTTAAAGTGGAAGTAGCAAGGGGAAATTATCCCAACATCCATTCTGAACAAATAGGAAATTGCTTTTTCTGAGGCTTGATCTGAAAGAGACAAACATAGCCCTGTGCACAGGGCACACCCTGCAGTACTCAATTTGGCTGCATCAAAAACTCCAATGGCCGCATTGATTGTGCTGTAAATTGGATCTCAGGTTCCATTCTGAGCACTTGAAACCTGATACTCTACCTTCTAAGCCCTCCTTCTTAGGTTGTTGATTCTGATATGTTGAAATGTCTCTGCAGCTCTGGTGCTGCCTCTGCCTGTACCAGGAAATGCCGTTTGGATCAGATCTCGTAATAATATGGAGAGATGGTAGAGATCAATGCTTATTGATATTCCAAACTGCCAGAGAGGAAGATACAGAAGAGAAATTAATAACCTAAAAAGTGGTTGCAAAACTGTGGCTTTATTTTTCAGCTGTCTCTTCCATGTATTTGCTTCCAACCCAGGGTGAGTTTTGATGAAGGCCACTCGTGGGACAAGTATGCTTTCACCTCGGTTCCTCTCTTTGTCGACGGGGCGCTGGTGGAAGCAGGAATGGAAACCCACATCATGACGTGAGTACTTCCCCGGATGTGCTAGAGAAAAGACCAGAGGCCTGTGGTCTACATCACTGAGGTCTCAGATTCCCACGCCACACAACCCAGGAATTCTATACTGGATCATTTCTTTGAGTCAAAATGCCCTTAATCTAGAAATTGCAAATGTTTATGCTTGTACCCCCAAGTCAAAAGCCCTTGGCAGATTAGAGATGGTAGACTCCTAACTGAACACTAAAGGTTTCTAATGGAATTAACAATGTCATAGTAAATTACTGTTTATCTCAAATCCAGAGAATTTGAGAGCTTCAGGCTTTAGATGTGTTTTTCTCTCTTTCCACGCCAGAGCAGTAAGAGGAAAGGGGATGGGATACATGGAAAAAACAGCTAAGACGTGCATACTATAGGAAATGTTTTAATAGGAGATGGTAGGTTCAGTCTCTCTCTCTCTCTCTTCTCTCTTCTCACTCTCCTCTCTCTCAAACATGCATTCTATAGGAAATGTTTTAATAGGGACTTGTGGGTTCAGTCTCTATTCTCATTCTCTCTGCTTCTTCCACCCTCCCTCCCTCCCTTTTCACACACATATGCATATACTCTCCCACAGTGGTGTTGCACTTCAGATTAAGATACTATGAAAAATTTTCCACACTTCTTTACAATGAGTTTAGATTGATACAGATCTTGAGGTTGTCAAAAATCTTGAAGTACTCTCTGAAAAGGAAAAAATAACATGAGGCTATTTCTAGAAAACATTTCAACTTTTGATCTCTTAACACATGTGTCTGCATGTGCACATGGGATGGGGTAATGGTAGCCCTGTGAACCCATAAACCAACCCCTCCCTTCTCAATTGACAGGAACACCTTGGCCTGTAAGTCTTCCCTGGAGTGACAGGACTCCATTGGGCAAGATTAAGGAGTATTTGCACACTGTGGGATTGTCAGAATTGCTCATGGCATGTCTTATTGGCTCAGGATAAGGACAGGATCTGTTTGTTCTAAGGGACACTGCTCTTCCTTCAACTTTTGTGCTAATTGATTTCTTGACATTTTGAACAAGCCCTTTCCAAATCCACAATGATGGACTTTGAAGAGAGTCCGACCGTTGGGAAAATGTCTACTTCTATGCTTTCCCTTTTCACAGAATGATCAGTTGCAGACAATCCTCTGCAGTTGTACCTATGGACTTTTGGTTGAACTGTTGATCTTGCTGCAGACTGAACTGCTTCACCACAGTCCTGCCCCCTCTTCTGTCTCACAGCCACAGAACTGACTGACCATTCTTCCTCCTGTTCAGAATGACAAAAAGAACCCCCTGCTATAAGGAGAAAAGTTGAGGGTGAAGAGAGAAGCCAATCCTATTGCAGAGCTGGGCACCTAGACTTGCAAAATGGCTCGCTACAGTCCTGAGACTGTGAAAGGCTGTTAGGAACTAGCCATTCTGGACTTTCTTCATTTGTCAAGCTATAGCTTCTTCCTTCTAGAATGCTTTAATTCTAAGTTCTTTCCTTTTTAAGAAGCACAGCAGAAATGCTGTAAAAATGGGCCTCCTAGGGCCTTGTCAATAGGATTTCTACAAAGCTCTAAGATTCCCTGTGTCCTTGCTAATGCAACAGGTTCCTTACAGAAAATGTGGGAGGCTCTATTGAATAAATGTCTTTAAAATCACTTGGGACAAGTGCTGAAATTCCTTTCATTCCCCATAATTCTTCCAAATTGCTAGTGGATTCTTTCTTATCCCAAGGAGGCTGGTAGACTGTGGTTTTTAAAAAATGCATATTGTTTGATTTGAAAGGCAGAGACTGAGTTTTAGAGATAGTCCATGCACTGCCTTACACCTCAAATTCTACAACAGTTAGGACTGGGTCACACCCAAGTCAGCACTCAGCATTCTAGCCACACTTCCCATGGAGGGGACAGGAAACACTCATCTGCTGCCTCTCAGGGAATACCTCAGCAGGAAGCCGGGTCTGATGCAGTGCAGCCAGGACTAGGACTAGGCTGTGCAATATAGGACATGGGAGTCCTGGCTGGTGACTTAACTGCTCTGCCAAATACCCACCCCTGACTTAAGCATCTCCATTATGTACGGCAAGACAGCAAGCCCAAAAATAAGAACTATAAGCTACCAAAGGAATATATGACATTGGTAACTGATGTGTTATGTAAAAACTTGTGTTATAGCTGTATTTCCTAAGTTCTGTCTTCAAATGACAGCCAGGATTTCCTTTAAAATTTGTTGTTCGATAAAGTAATAATTTAAATTCTGCCCAGCAACTTCTTCAGCCTTTTAAAATATGCCCCAAGCTATCAGATCATTTTGTTAATTAAGGATTAACCACATATTAGCAAATTCAGGGGCACACACCATACCCATCTTATAACCTGATTTATCCCACATCTCTACAGGCAGCCTGTTTAATCTACTGAAAGCTTCAGCCTGGCATTACTTTGAACAATACCATATGTGTATCAGTCTCTGTGTAACCAGGTATTCTCTAGCAAATTTAAGGCTGCCGTTTATTTGCTGTGTTCATCTACTCTTAAATGGTTATAATTTTTTCTCTGCCTCAGGTGGAGTTTAGCTGATCACGTGGACTTGAGTGAGCCTGACCTCAGGGCCAAACCATTTATAGAAAAGATGAGATAGCGCCCACTGACTCCACAAGGGCTCCGCAGTTTCCCTATCTCTTCTCTCTTCTCATCAGATCTTCCAAAGAACAGAGCATACTGAGTTTCTCATAGGGGTCTGTGGGAAAAGGAAGTTTTGTCTTAAAATGAAAGTAAAGTGACTCTAGGAAGCATTTATGAGAACAAATATCAATGATTCAGGTTACCTTAAGTTTTTATTAAAGTTGGGGCCTGTCTTGCGGGAAAACAGCATGGGGTTTGTGAAAAGTTGCATAGACAGTAAAAGGGAAAACCCAAAAAGGCTGCCAGGGTGTGATTTCTGCCTCTATCCAAGGTTTGAAAAGATGACTTTGAAGCCAAGTGGCCTACCAGGACTAACCAATGTTTGTCCCTATTAGAATGGTAATGGCAACAATTGTAGCAAGAGTTCAAATATTTACATATTACCTAGGAAATACAGAAGGAAGGGGAGTTCATTGAAGAGCAAGAATGTGTAGTCTTGGCATGGGTCTGAAAATTTAGTAATGAGGTATGCTGCTGGAATTCTAGACATTACCTTTCATTCTGACTCTTCAGCTTGGCTACCATCAGCAGGAAAGAGAGACTGCATTAAGGTTCTACTACCCTATCTTGATCCCTTGACTTCTTTTAACAGGTCATCCAATTAAACATATGTGATAAGCTTCTCTGTATCAGGCACTGTTAAATCTTTGTGGTGTCATAAAAGTAAACAGAATTCGTTCCATTGAAATAGCTTTCAGGAGAGCTGGGTGGGGGTTGGTGAGGATATCGAGGAACTCCAATCAAATAGCCGGAGGAGAAAAGCAGGGAAGTGAAGTCTTCACACCTGCAGTAGGTGACAATTGAGTTGAACTGGAAGTTTGAATAGCAGTTCACCAGTGGAAAAACAACTCGCAAGCAGCATCATGTAAGTTCCAAGAAAGAAGCAGATTTTTGGCTGTTACATTCACTAATGCAAACTCAGTTCCTGAAGGGGGAGTTGATGCGATGGAGGAAGGAAACAATTAGCTGTTGAATGAAGAGTGAATCCAAGGCAAAGGAGAAAACACAAAGCCTGGCAAGAGGTGCCCACACACACGGCTGGGTGTGATGGTGATGCTAGAAAGAATGTCAGGATGCTTAGGAATTTGGTCTGTTTGATGTTTGACATCAAATCATTGAAGGTTTTCCATTGTCATTGGCATAGACTTGAAACCCATTGAATGACTCACAAGTGTCTATACTGACCACCTGTCTCAGGCCTGGATGCTGACTCCCACCATCTGACCACCCTTCTCCGTTACAATGGTTCTGCCCACGCCCAGCATCTTAACCTCCGTGTTCCATCCCCATTTTCAAGAAACAAACTTGTAAGTCATCTTCAGGTCTCAGCCCAAGGATCAGCTCTTAGAACCAGCCTTCTTGCAGGTAACCTGTTAGATTGGATTCATGAACTTCTTACTGCCTCAGCCCTGTAGAGTTTTCCTAGACAACCTTTTAGATAATAAGCATTCATGGAAATGACACTCATTATTTAAAACCAATTTCCTCCATGCTCATGAAGACAGGCGATAGATACACACACATGCTTGCACACATACATACAAAAAATTAGGGAGGGTCTTGGTGTATCTTCTTTGCTACATATCTACCGGGACCGTGCTAACATGGAGGATTTAATGCTATATAAGTGTTAGAATGAATTGTTGGATGTTTGATTAAGTGAACGAATGAATTTCAAGACTCTTAGCTGTGTTATGATTGTTATGCTTTCTTTGCTCTCCTGACTCCTGATTCCAGCATTTTAGTGAGTTCATAATGGATCCCCAGAGACTCTGAAGTGCAGTTATCAGAATCCAGGAGGTTGGGGAGTTGGGGGATAATGGGAGTAGGCTATGTTTCCATGCACAGATCTTCATGCACTATGTACACAGCACAGGGCAGAACAGCCTCTGGGCAAGAAAATGCAGCCAGACAGTGAGTGCCTCCTGGGAGTGCTTTATGATTTCCTCCTCCCAGGGAATCAGCCCGGCCTCACGCTGCAGCTCTGAGTGGGTGTGTGTGTCACACATGAGCGCGAGCACACCTGGGACAAAGAGATCCTAGCTTGGAGACCAGAGATTTGCTTACTTTTATTGCTCTTTTTTCTTCTGTCTTTTCAAATGTTATTATTTCAGCATCTCCCTGGTAACCTTGACAGAAGCTATCTAGTGTAGCCCAATTCAGAATGAAATGTGACTCTTATTATTACTTAAGGCTGGGGACAGGACTGGGTGATTGACAAGCTGATGGTCCTATGCAGTCTTAACCCATGGCTTTGCTGCTGATGAGATGCCTGTAGCTATTAGAGCACTGGGACTTTTTGGTTCACTGTTTCTTAAAAGGTTCTTTACCCCCAGAATAGCACTGTAAGAAAAGCGTCTCTCCCTCTGTTTAATTGGCTTGCTTCAAATGTATAATCAAATGGGAAACCTTGATTTTCTTTATCTTCAATTCTACATCAGAAATTATTTTCTAGTAAGAAATATTGGGACCAATCGACCGTGATTTAGCGGATCTTTTACAAGAGCTTGGGAGACCCTAACAACATCCCAAGTGACAAAAAGGAAAATCCCAGAGTGGGGAGGCTCAGCTTTTTCTGAAGCAAACAAATACTCCTTACTAAGATGAAGCCAGAACAACAACAACAAAAAAAACCTAGGGAGTTTTCAGTCTGATCTGGAAGAATCCAGCAGGGACTTTACAGCCAGTCTGGGTCTATCTGATAATTCCTTTGTCCCCAGGTATCACCCTGAGCACTTATTCAAACTCTCAGCTACTGCGTGGCGTAGATAGATCGATGGCCATTGGGTGGATGGGGGGCACAGAGCGGTGCAGAGAAATTTAGTGTTCAGCTCACCTGTTCAGAAAGAAACAAAATAAGAGCAAGGAATGTGAATTTCAAATTCAGGCTTGAAGCTAAAATTTGAGGGACGGTTCTAGAATTCCCTAAAGTTCATTCAATAAAGACCACCAAGGTATGTGTGGGAAAGAATGGCAGGGTATTAGTTATTCAGTAAGTATTGATGGGTGCCCGCTGTGCTGCCTGAAGCTAAGTCACAGCAGAACCATTCCTACATTTAAAATCATGGTCTTTTTTTTTAAATAAAATATGATAAAGCATGAAAGAATTAGGGAACAATTAAATAGCAAGATGTGCGGCAAATTGTAGTAGCTATTGAATATCAAAGAAGTGATTAAAAACAGTGAATTCAAAGGGCTTTATGCTCCATAGAGAAGATGACAGATCACTGCCAGGTAGGCAGAGCGTGAGTGCCAGAGTGTGCCTGGCCTACAGAGAGGAGAGTGGAGGTGGCAAGAGCTAGAGGTGACTTTAGCAACTTGGCTAAGGCTGCTTGCCTTGCTGACTTGCTTTGCCAATCCGTTTCTAATAGGCAGAATATCCCTGATCCTTTGTTCTATCAACGGAATAGCCAAAGTGAAGGGAGGAAATCATGTGTTGTCTGAAAAAAAGTTTTGGAATCCTGAAGTGTGCAGAGCTTTAAAAATGTGCAGCCCTTCTTTCTGCCTGTGACCACCTGCTTGCAGGGAGTGTGCTTTTAAATACAGCCTTTGCACCTCACAGAGGCCCAGCCTTGAGCTCCAATGTAGTGTTTAGCTTCTAGTAACCAAATCCGACAAAGTCGTTGGAAATGAACCAGCGCTGCTTCCATTGATCTGTTTTTAAATTCTCTCTTGTTTGCTGGAAGAGCCTGATTTGACTTTGCCCAAAGTAAGTCATTCGAGTAATCAGTAAATCCAGTGGCGCTCCAAGCCATCGGCTCTCAGGCTGTCTGCTTGATCCAGAACCCTCAGCTTGTCACCGGGCTTGCCATTAACTCAGAGGACCACTCTTGTTTGTGCTGCAGAACACAAAAGCAGCCTACCTGCCTGCAAGGGTGGGGGGTTGTGGGGGGTGAGGAGGCTTCTAGATGATGCTGGAGTGATCCCCTGGCACCAGCCTAGGGGAAGACTTTTATTTGGATCAGCAGATTACTGGGTGAATTCAGGACATGGCAGGGGGATGGCTGTGTTGGCCATGCAGACAAAGGAGGCATCGGTGTGCTTCCCTGATGCCTCTACTTCATAGGCAGGGCAATTTGTGTTCTTTTATAATTTTCTCGTAAGATTTTATCAGTTGCTTTTCACCCTATTTCAAATTTAAGAACAATTTTTAGCTTGTGAAAATTAATTTGTAGCTTTTGGGCTGCCTAAAATAGGTAGTAGGTCAGATTTAACCCTTGGGTATAATTTGACTATGAATAGGAATGTGTGTGAGACATAATCACTTGGGACCATTTGCTGCTGCCACACAGTTTCGCTTTCCTTCTCCTACTTAGAGATCACTTCCTTCTCCAATTGCTCCCACTTAGAGAATCACAGATGAGTGCTCACACTCTTGGTGAATTGGCTTATGAGTTCCTGAATTTCTAATAAAGCATTTTTGAATTATAATTTCCAAACTAACATGACACAGGTTGCGTGTACACGTTTTTGATGAGTTTGCTTATGGACAAATACCTTCTACCATGGCCACAGTTAAGATTTAAACATATTCATTACTTCTAAGATTTATGTTATGACCTTTTTTGGTTAGAACATTTCCTATGAGATCCATCCTCTTAACATGCTTAACATGTTTTCAACCACATAATATCTTCTTGCTAACAGTAGGCACTTAAATTATACAGGAGATCTCTAGAACTTATTCACCTTATATAACTGGACTTTATACTTGTTGAACTGGTCATTTTCATTCCCTGGCCCCTAAAAATTCCAGTTACTCTCTGATCTGTTCCCCTTTCAGTTACTTTTTTTTTTTTTAACCCTTAGAGTAATAGGCTCAAGGTTCATCAGCGTTGTTACTAATGTGAAGTGTAGCCACATAAAAAGAAGTCATCTCATTTCTTATCCAGTCCCCACATCCAATGTTGAGTTCATTCAGGTGGACCCCCAACAATTTCTCCATTTACTCATTTCCTTTCTTTAAATTGCTTTTTCTTCATTATTTGACTTATAACACACACACACACACACACACACACACACACACACTTTGCCCAAACCTACAATGCCTTGGTTTTACTTTTCTGAAGAGCCAATGTGTGCAAAACCAGACAGCTTTGGCAGGCTTCAGCCCACATACCTGTTATCCAACAATCTGCTAGTAGTGCATGGCAGCTGCCCACTTCCGATGACATGCTGCCTCCTGCCCCACTTCTCACGGGGAGTGCACGTATCTGCCCTACGCTCCGTTACTTCACTTCCATCCTTGTGCATTTAGATTGACCTCTTGACTTTGTGACCCCGAGTTAGATCCTTCACCTACAATGTTACGACTGTATCATTTCTGAACAGTTTCTGTGGAAGTTTGACGATGCAGAGAATGACAAAGAATGACATCACAAGCACCTGTCTACCTGCTGCATGTCATCTGTTTTCAGTGTTAAATGGAATTTACAGGAAGCTGCGGGTGTCGTTGATATGTGCATTCCCATCACCTACCCATTTTCCTCAGTGCTTCCCCAGACTCTCCCACAAGTCTTGAGGCTTTTAATACTTGCATCCGTATCTACAGAGATAGGTGTTGTGTTTTTTGTTCATTTTTAAAATGTAAGCTTTGTATAAGGTACTGTCCTCACATACGCTTATGCCACCCGCTATCCTATAACTTGGGTCACATCTGTCATGTCTAGGCACCCGGAATTCTGCCATGATGTCAATGTGTACCACTTAGTTTTCCATCTTTTATCGGGGACCATTTAGGTGGATTTTAATGCTATACTGTTTCAAAAAGTTATTATTCTGCCTTAGCACATTATCTGGGACATACACAGAAGATATTCTCAGCACTCTTTACCTAGAAGTAGAATTGCTAAGTCATGGTATATTGATTTTCTTACCAATAATGTTAACATTTATCATAATCCAGCATTATTGTACTGTTTTCTGATTATTTTTAAAAGAATTTTAAGAATTCTTTTCAAAAGAATTTATTGATTTATTTGAAAGGTAGAGGAACAGAAAGTAAAAAATGGATAGAATGGGAGCTATCTTGCCTATCCTACCCATCTCATTCCTCAAATGACCACCACAGCTAGATCCGGGATCAACCCAAGCCTGGAGCAGGGAGATCCATGCTGGTCTCCACACATGTGTGGTAGGCACCCAAGTACTTGAGCCATGTGCTGGCTTCCTGGTTGGTACCTTACCAGGAAGGTAGATCAGGAGTAGAATAGCCAGGACTTGAAATACCACTCTGTTGTGAAGCAAAAGCATCACAAGGCACAGATCAACTTGCTGTGTCACAACCCTGGCCTCCTGCATATGAATCATCATTGTAGTTAGGGTTCGTGGTCTTTTTTGGTCTACAGGATTCAGGAGGTTTAAGCCTATTTTTGTTCATCCTCCCCCACAGTGCTGAAGGTAATTGCAACTGTGAGTAACTGTCGCTCCGCAAATAACTTAGTAAGTTACAAATGCTGTTGAACTTGAGTGCAAGCTGTTCAAGAGCAAGTGTTGATTTTGTGGTTTTTCTGATTCTGTTTATTTATTGGTTCAGGATTTGACATAAAGAGAGATGAAAGATGATAGTATCATAATGACACAGAGAAAAAGTGTCACCTCTTCCTTCCGCTCTTAATGGCTTCTTGAATTAACCTCTTTTCTCCTCTTTTCAGTCCCATTTGAATGTCCATTTTCTTCCTGTCTCTCCTTTTGTCCATTTGACTTTCCATCACCATTAGTTCCTGACCTATCTTTTGCAGGTTCACTGACCACATTTACTGGTTCATTATTAGGGACTTTAAATTTCAAACCCATAGAAAGAGCTTAATTAGTTTTGAAAAAAAAATATGGCACTCTGGAGATGAGATTATTTCTTTCCATTCTTTTGTTTTTAAATCAGCCTTCTTTTGACTCTTAAATTCCAATGTTTTCTCATCCTTTTTCGATCATTCTTTTACTCCTCTTCTCTCCCCACATTTATTTTCAAGCCTGTTTAATCTTTCCCTCTTGCCACCATCTCTCTGAACATTGATCCATGTAACTAACACAGACTTTGCTTTCAGCATTCTTGCTGTTGATCCCTTGCCTATTTCTATTAAGATCTAGTGCTTGTCTCGCTTTCATTCAATGAGATTTCTCCTGTAGCTGACCTCCTATATCACTAATCCCATCTACACCCTAATGGGGAAATAATCAGGTGGTGTGGATACAGAGCGATACTCAAGGCTGTGGCCTGGGGTTCTGGAGACTAGCTGCTATGTGCTGGTGACTGGACACTGCTCTTTCTGCCTGGGCCTCCACAGCTTCCTCCTCCTTCCATGGGAGCTTTCAAATCAATAAAACTTTAAAACACACACGTAATCAGATGTGCGTGCCCCTTGGTGATTTAATTTTGGACCAAATGCTCACCCCTGATGTTCAGCTTCTTGATGTTAGTAACGAGTGTGTGAGTGTGTGTGTTTGAGAGATTCAGGTGCAGGGGTGAGAGAGAGAGCGAAAGCGAGAGAGAGAGAGAGAGAGAGAGAGAGAGAGAGAGAGAGAGATTGCCTTTCAGAGTACCTCTAATGTCCAAAGATCCTGACTCCTGCTATGGCTTCAGATTATTGTTTCCTAGTCTGAGAAGGAAAAGCAACGTCAGTGAAGAAAAGGGGCCATGACTTTATTCAAAGCAGTGCTTCCATTGAGACTGCAGATGTACTGTTGCTTTGAATTTTCTATAGTGAGAATGCATCCTTTTCACAATAAGAAAAAAGAAAACCGTTTATCAAAACATACGCATACCAAGATCGTCCCTCAGATAATGGGAAGAAAGAGCTGCCTGTCAGTTTGTGCTGGTGAGTGTGTGGGTCACACTTACTCCACCTTTTAGCTTGTCATCTATAGAAGGGAGAATCTTCACTACCCACCCTCACTTCCCCATGCTGACCAATGACCTGAGTGAACTAATGCTGCATTATCTCAAGGAAACTTATACTGGGAACCACAAAGTGGTAAGATTGGAAAATAGACCAATCCTACTCATAAAATCAAAAATCAGGAAATTGCTGGATATTGGCTTCTGTTGAAGCAGTGTTCTAAATAATTTCTTCAAGGTCGTGTGGTTAATTTATGCTGCATTTGTAAGTTATTGTGTGTTTTAAAAATTAATGAAAGATTTAATTATAGTAGGGTTGCCTGTGACCTTTTGTGAAATGACTTCATCATGAATCTGCAGGCATTTCAGAACTATTTTTCCAGGTTTCTAATAATTGGTTCTCACATTAACACCATCCAGCCAGTGAAAGGAGTCGAGGCTGGGTAAAAGAATTGAGTTGGGATTTGTGGTTTCCTAGCAATGGACAGAGGTGGCAGAGGAGACCGTGTGTGAGTCACTGGGATCCAGAGCAGGTTTAACTGTTGATTTAGAGGAATGAGAAATGAATCCAAAGTGTCAATATAGAGAAATTGCATGTAGCCAGGCTGGGTCATTGCAGAACAGTTTCTTTGGGGCATATGTATCTGCATTGTAAATCTGCATGCATTTCCCTGAACCCTTGGGAGAATTTCTCTTCTTTCCTATAATCACAGAGATTCTCTTTGAAATTGTTCAGTTGGTTTTAAAATGTTTATTTGAAAGGCTGGTTTACTCCAGCCTTTAACAGCCAGGGCTGGGACATGCTGAAGCAACGGGTTGGAAACCCTAAGAGGGTCTCCCATATGTTAAGCAGGAACTCAAGTACTTGAGTCATGCCTGCTGTCCCCCCAGGGAGTGCCTAAGCAGGAAGTTAGAACCTTAAGCACAGCTCAGCTGGGATTTGAACCCAGGCATGTGGACGTCCTGGAGCAGAGGCCCACGTGTGTTGTGTTTTACTTGTCGATTCAGAAAGAGTGCCTAGCCTCCAGATGATGGTCACCCTTCTCTACCAAATTAGACTCCATCATCCTGCTGCGTCTCGCTTGCAACCACATTAGGGGCTCAATGGGAACAGCAGCTTTGCCTGTGTAAGGAGAAGGCTCACCTGACTGGAGCCCAGGGTGCGCCCTAGCTATGGTGTGTTTCTGATAGAGCAGGGTGAAGTCATATCTGGCAGCACAGTGTGGGCTGACCTGAAAGCTGAGTGAGCCCTCCGTGAAAAGCTGCCAGAACAGGTGAAAGACTTGGATGTCCAGAGACTTGGGTTCTTGTTCCATTTGCTCTTCCTTATCAGGGGCTTCGTTTGCTCAGCTACGCTACGAGCAGATTTCATTGAAGGATCATTCCTGGAAACCCTTCCAGCAGTAAGACTTTATAATTCTGTTTGTCCCTTTTCATGGTTCAGGGGTTTCCCACTGGAGGTCAAGCCAGGACTGGCGTAGTTCAAGGTCACTCACATAAATCTCTAGATCTTGACAATAGGACTGTAACTGGAGCCATATTTCTCTTTTCTCCCCCCCCCACCAGTTGTGCTTTCAGTTTTATACATGCCATGGTGTTTTAGTCTTTTGTGCAAACAGGTTATTTAGAGCTGGAGGTAAAGGCTCCCTATGCTCATACTTCAGTACAAAATGGTGTAGCCAAACAATTGTTAGTGAGTCATGAAGCACTAAAACAAGAATATGTGCCTCACTGAAAGTACAGTGCTGAGATAATGTTACAACAGTCGCTGAAAATGCCCGAGTCCTGACGCTGTCATTTCCTTGTTACACAACCTTGGTTGATGAGTTGCTTCACTTGCTTCAGTTCGTTTCTGCATCCATGAAGCAGGAGTATTCAATGAAAGGAGATAATCCATGCAACGTGGTTAGCAGACTCAGTGCTCAGTAAATATTAGATTTACTTCCACGGAGCACTTGCAGTTTATAGATACTACAGCAGGGATCACAGGGATATTAAAGCACAAGGAATGTTATCTTACCCCCCCAAATTCTCAGGCATCTGGGGCCCGTGTTTGTGTGGTAGTGGATTAAGTCCACTATATCAGAGTGCCAGTTCTTGTTCCAACTTTGCCACTTCTGATCTGTACCTGGGAAATCAGTAGAAGATGGCTCAGTTGCTGGGGCCCTGTCATCCTGTGGGAGACCTGGCTGGATTTCCAGACTGCAAACTTTGGCCTGTCCCAGCCCTTTGAACAGTAAGGCAGTGGATGGAAAGCATTTTTCTTCCTCTCCCTCTCTCACATTGTCATCACTCCTTCAGGTGAATAGAAATAAATTTTGAAAATTATCTGCCATTTATTAATAGAGGAAGTAAGTACTAAGTTAATTACCATTGAATACAATACTACTGTCTTAAAAATATTAATTTCTTAAACTCAGATCACTGTAATTATAACACCTATTTTATTCTCAGAACTCTGCTAGATACTGTTGTTATCAAGATTTTGCAATGAGGAAACAAACATGGGCTATCTGAGAAACTCTCCCCAGCTCAGGGGTGGCTTCGCCTGTTTGTGCTGAGCCACTTCCCTCTGCTTCCTCTGCAAACACGTGACAAGCAAATCAGTTATTTGTAAGGCGCAGTCTGTGTGAGTTGCAAGCTTTCAGAAGTTTGAAATCTGGAAAAGAGGATATACTTATATTTGTGTATTTGAAGAATTTTGATACCCATTAGAAGTACTAAGGATCATACCCGACACCCAGATTAAGTGCTGTAACAATTCAGAGGAGACATTGTTCTTTGTAGGAAGGAAAGAGAAAGTCATGGAGGACATAATAGAAAATCTATCATTGGGATAAAACTAGATAGAACCATCCACAAAGGATCTGGACGACCACCAGATGGTCGTGATTTTATTTCTCAAAAACGACACAGAAGTAGAAAATTTTTAACCACAGAGAAATATTTTGATACACATCTTTTAGAAATCAATTGACTAATTATAAAATTAATATAACTATGGGTATGAATCAAATTATTGGAATGCTTGATTTAGAAGACCTGTACAGAATCACCCACTCAGCAAAAGGGGAATACATAGTCTTTGCATGCAAACATTTGATACTTTTTTATGTTCATCATACACTGGGTCACATCAAAAATCTACAGCTCTTTCAAAAAGCTGATACATTGAAATCATATTCTGTCTTTTAAATTTAAATAAGAAATTTAAAATAGAATGAAAGTAAAGAGAAAGCATCATGTGTTTGGAAATAATGTCCTGAGTTCTTTAGGAGTAGTTCTTTATCCTGGAAACAGAAATCACACCACGATGAAATATTTAGACTTGCAAGCTTTCCTCCTCTTCTTCCCTGCCATGCACAGGGCACTTCTGTGAGCTGACACTTGGAGAATGATCATGAGTTGGGTAAGACAAGGTATGTGGGAAGCCGACTCATGTAAAGAAAAAGCAGACGCAAGGAAGTCAAGCTTCTGTGAGCAGATAAGCCTGCGACTCAATTCTAGCACAAGAGAATCAGACTGAAGGCACTTGACCGTCGGTGTGTAGGAGTATAGATTCAAAGTTCTTAGCATCACAGACTGGAGCACGGGAGAGTTCAGGAGAAAGAAAAAACTACCTTCAACATCTTTTTTAATAGAATGTAAATTTTAATGAATATGTTTTATTTTAGATGTAGAATTAGAACTAAAAAGAGACACAATTCATCTGTATGTTTACAAGTCAAGTAGCTGGAATTTCCAAAAACTAGTTACATTACAGTGTTCATATGAATTTGTGAGAAAATGATTGCTAAATGAGTCTTATTTTTCTATATATTCTTATACATTTTTACAGTCTTTTACTGATTTTTTTTTCCTTTTTAAAAATGTTTTTAATATTTTTCATGATATAGTTTTGTAGGTGTAGCCTTTCATCTCCCCTCTCGCTCCTCTTATTTCCCTCCCACCATTCCCCTCCCGTGTTATTATTGCAGCAGCGTAGGGAGTTTGGAATTGCAGAATGAGTAAGGTTGGTAGCCAGTGGTATTATCAGAGTTTGGAAGCTGGATTCAAATGCCATGGTCGAGTGAGAGATTTTGCAGACACGCAGTGAAAAGGGTTGGGAGACAGAGGAGAGAGAAGGCCAAACGGAAGACTGGATTTCTGCTGATTAAGCATTTCCTGGCCAGATGCGGTGAAGTTCATTCTCAGAAATAACAGAAGAAAGTTAGGCTGGAGATAACAGAGTCAGCTTTGGCTTTGCTCTTTTTTGAAGATTTTGTTTGGACAAAGTTAAAAACAGGAGTTGGTGTTTGAAGATCAAGTGCTGAAGTCAGCAGTGAAGGGAAAGGAGAAGCGTCCTGGTCGCAAATGAGTGGCCACACTTCATGCTATGTGAGTTCAGTTAGGTTCCCTCAGAAGTCAGTCTTCAGTGAGTTCTGTCTATTCCAACTCCCAAGAGTCTGCTTCTTGTTCTCTTATGACATTGCCAGTGGCTTCTTAGCAACCCATCCATAGCTTTTTTCTCTTGGAAAAAAGTGTGGCGAACCACTCTGCTCTTGCAACCCCTCTCGGCTTTGATCAGTGTAAAAAATTGGATGTAATTGGAGACTGGAAAAAGAATCAGATGACTTTGCGGGGAGAGTCAGGTGACCCAGAGCTGCTCTCCAGTAAAGAGGTAATCTTTACAGCACCAGTTTCTCTAATTACATTTAGTATGGCATTGTTTCCGCCTAAATTACAGCAATTAGATGTCGAGATCCCATTTGAAATCATTTAATTAATGAGGAGCTAACCCACTCAGTGTACAGAATTCTAATGAAGCCTTTTATTTTTGAGAACCATCTCCCTCCCTGAAATTAATCACTCCCCTTGCAAAAAGACTTCCGCAATTCAGGAGGGTGGATTAGAAAAGAGGTGTTATTTAGGGTCGCAGGCAATTAGGCTGGTTTGTAGGAATCCTAGCACAGACCCAGGGGACAAGGAGCAGGGTAATCCCTGCCACTTCTGTCATAAAGTTGTATTTAGTTTTCTAAATTCTGAAAGTACTCAATTCAGTTATGTTCTTTTGTCTGAAACTAAGGGTATTTGAAGCCACTACCCTAATTTGGGAAGACTTAAATGATTGCTAGATTAATTCTGTCTCTTTATCAACCTAGATTTTTATTAAGCATCTGTTATATGAAAAAGGGCTAGTAGAGACAAAGATGAATAACTATAATAGATACATATTTCACACACAGTGTTACCTGAAGACAGATAGGTTTTATCTCTACAGGCAGACATGGGGATTGAAAGAAAATAAACTTTTGAAAAATTGTCTTGAAGGGGCCACATTCCATCTAGACTATTTTTGTGTTCCGTTCTTTAATGCATCTATGAATAAAGGCCACCATCTTTTACATGGAACTCAAAGCCTTAAGAAATGAGGTTGTTTTCAGTCAAGGCCACAGCAGCCAGGGACCAGGCAAAGCCAAATCTGTTTCCTTGCTTGGTGCTTCTGCTACCAGGCCCAGACCATGGGAATGTGGACCAAACCCCTAGGAGTACAGGATGTCATGTGGGAGAGCAGTTTCCTTAGTTGCATCAACATTCAACACTAGAAGATTTTTTTTAAGATAAAATACCTTTTTGGTTTGTAGAACCCAAGTAGAAGACAAATATCAAGTAAAGGCAAAAACTTTCTGAAAAAAAAAAGAAAATCCATGTGACAAAGTAAAAGAAAAAGTGAAGTAATAAATTAGAATTGATTTGTCCCCCCAAGAGCTCATTTAGTGAGAAATGGTTTAGAGAATACATTCATTTTGTTTCTGTGGTTGGGAGCAACTTCCTCAGTTAAACAAAGGGTGGGCTGCCCGTTTCCATGAAGCCATTTCCGTATGGAAGAGGTGTCCCGTGTCTCCAAGCTCAATAGCAAGATAGCCAAACAAAGTAATGGATAAATACAGAGACAGCACTGCATGGGGAGGGGATATATACATGCTGATGAAGGAGTTTTGAGCTAGCATGTTGAAAGCCTTTGATGAAAAGGTGATTGGAGAGTCTATGAGGGTTACTGTAATGAGGATGGTGATGATGATGATGGTACTGAATAACTCTCACATGGGGTGTTTTAATCACTTTGGTAAAAATATACTTAAGAAAGGGGAGAAAAACAAGAGAGTTGGCAACAGAATTTGGTCATGCTTGGAATTAGATTCTCTTTGCCAAAGAATTGAAAATAAAATCCCTATCTTTTAGTTTCCCATTTCTTTATCTTGTCCCCTAGAATCAGTTAGCTATTCTTTATCAAACAGCCTCGGTTGTTAATATTCAGCTCTTACTGGGATACGAAGGATGAGGGTTATTCCAAGACCTAAGGAACTTTCTAATTGGTTGACACAAATTCAGTGACAGGTATAAGAAACTGGGAAAAATCTAAGTACAGCAGTGTTTGTCAAAGTGAGTTCCCAGGGGACAACAGTGATAGCTCCTGTAGCTGGGTTCCTGCCACTCATGTAGGAGACCCGAACTGAGTTCTGAACTCCTGGCTCAGGCCTGATCTTTGAGGGCGTTTCAGGAGTAAACCAAATTTCCAGATTTCTCTATGAACATCTCTCTGCTTCTCAGGTAAATATATAAATACATTTTTCCAAATATAAATGCTTAGGCATCACACATGTACCGATCAGAAACTGTGGAGGTGGGACAAGCTATGCGAAACAAGCCCTCCAGGTGACTCTAAAGCACATTGGGAGAGGTTTGATAAAAGCACCATTTCAACTTTTGCAGAAAGAATGCTCCAGTGTTGCAAAGAATCCTTGTTTTCTCAAAGAAGCAGAAGGGGATGTGCTGCTGTGGATGTCATATTCAGAGATGTTCTAGGCCTTTCATTCCTGCCCCTCACCTCATCTCCCAGACTTTCATCTGCGATTTCTTGCCCCCCTCCCCAACCCCTGGAAAAGGTACCACAAATATGAGCAGTAAGCTGCGCCTACTTTGTGGGCAACAGGCTCTTCCTTCTAGAAAATGTTTTCTGAAAATGTGCAGATTTTTTAAAATTAAGTCTTATTTTGATAATGTCTATATAGATGATTAGGATGGGAGGAGTCAAGAATTAGAGGAAAGTGGGTGAAACCATAATTTCCATAGTTTCTTTTCCTTCTTCCTGTATTTGGGGAAAGGAGGAGATAAGAGCAGAAGCCACACTTAGCCTCCCAGCAACCTCAGTACCCGGGGATGGGGAAGGCCACCCAGCATCATCTCAGGGTCCTCAATGTGGAGTTTGTTCTGAGGGTTCTGCCCAGGTGGTTTCAGCAGTTCGGACATGCTGTTCATCTCTCAGATCCAAGGATGAGGACATCCTTCTAAGGTCCCTTGGCTGACTTAGTCCACCTTTGAGCCTCTGCTCACCTAGAATTTTGCTGTCAAGCTTCGCTGGGGTAATTAAGCAATTTGTTCTGCCCTCCTTCTTCTGCTATGGTACTAGATGTCCTCCACAGGCTCCAATGGGCTGCCAAATCTGGGGACTTGATACTAATTGTTATTAGACAGAATTAATCTGGGATTTCTGTTTTCCCAATTTAGGATCACGTGAAGCTTTTTGGTGTTGCTTGCTTTATAGGAACGGATGGATATGCTCTCTGTTGGTGGACACCCTGATTTCTCTGTTGGGACCTTACTTCCCCAGTTCTTCTTGAGAATTTTAGCAAATACCCCAAGGGGATTTGAAAAGAGAAGGAAGCCACTTGACTGTGAATGATTCTTTATCTCCTCTTTATTTTTCTCTCTGTGCTGTTTCTTCTGCTTCCATAGCTCCCGTTGGAAGAACAATGTCTCAGTATGATATTGAGCAGCATTACAGAAGTCAGATGTAAACACTAGATACATCATGTGTCTGAATCATGAATGTTAAGGGACCAACAAAGAACTTTGGCCTTTAGAGAACTGAAAATGGATGTAAATATGGGGAGAACATTAATGCCTAAAAATTAGCAAGGGGTTTCAGTTCACAGACCTTTGTTGGAGTCCATTGAGGAACTGAACAAAGCTCATAATCCTAGCAGCATGTGAATGATTAAAATTTAGTGTGTTACATGTGAAAGTCGACTAGCTCATTCCTGAGTGAAAATATTGGTGTATCAATTTTCTAGTTCAGGAAAATCCTTGGGAAACACAAGATAAGAAAATCTGTAATGTAAACCAAAGAAATGTAAGTAAAAGAGGTGCATCTGCCAGTGTTGCAAAACAGAATATGATGGAATCCACGTGTATTGACCAGGAACCTACTCTTCTGTTCAGTCTAACATGACACAAAACAAAATATTCAGAAGCAAATATCTCAAAGCGTTGGGAAGACCAACAGCCAAGATAACCCTTAGAGACATAGAGGTCAATGAGGCTGCGCACCTGAAATGATGCTTGCTGCCTGTTCAGTATCAGTCCTGGGAAATGATGGCTTCTCAGCCTGAAGTTCTGTGCTTCTAACTCTTGAACATTTCTTGCTTCTCTACCACGATCTGTGAGAAAGTTATCTTGTACTTTGCAAACTTTTATGTTTTGTTCTGTTTTTACAGTCAAGAAGACACTCCAACTGTTCCCTTCCTAGTGCTCCCTAAATCATGTCCCGATGAACGGTCATAGCTCTTGTACTGTTCCTTGGGTAGATGAAAAGTGCTGTTGTCATCCATGGTGGTTTCTGTAACTACTGCAACAAACTAGGTGACTTAAAAGAACGTTTACTTGCTTACCGCTTTGGAGGCCACAGACCAAAATAAATGGTCTCATAGGGCTGTGCGCCCTCTGTGTCTCAGGAGGGGATTTGCTGCTTTCTGGGGGGAGTCTGTTGCTTTCATCTTCCATAACTGCCAAGTATTCTTCAGTGTGTGGCTGTATCTTTCTAACTTTGCCTGTCTTCACTTGATCTTCTCATCAAGACACACCTCACTCTGTGCGACTTGGAAGGATACTTATAATTGGCTTTAGGACTCAGCCTGTTAAGCCAGAATGATCTCACCTTGAGATGGTTATTTGCATCTGCAAAATCCCTTCCCACAAATATAGTCGCCTTCATGGTTCCAGGGAATAGGGTGTATTCATGTCTTACTGTAGGCCACCATTCCACCTGGTGTGCCATCTGAGTCACTTTTTTTAATGGTTCAAAAATTTTGGTAATTGGGAACCTTTTCATGAATTCTTTAGATATGAAAATACATGCTCCAATGAGCATGTTTTTGTTTAAAATTGCATGGACTCCATAATCTACCACCACATCAAAGCCTACCCTGTACTATTAGATTGAAAAACGTAGTCCCTAACTTTCTTGGATGGTAACATCCATAACTAGCCACCACTTTGTGATCTGGATGATGTAAAATAGACCAAGATAGGACCATGTCTGATAGCCTAGTGGCTAATGTCCTCAACTTTCATGCACCAGGTTTCCATATGGGCATCACTTCCTATCCCAGATGCTCCACTTCCCATCCAGCTCCGTGCTTGCACCCTGGGAAAGCAGTCGAGAACAGTCCAAAATCTTGGAACCCTGATCCCTTGTTGGAGACCTGGTAGTGTCTCCTGACTTTGGATCAGCTCAGCTCCAGCCATCACAACCACTTAGGGGAGTGAATCAGTGGATGGAAGATCTTTCTCTCTGTGTCTCCTCACCATCAACCTGACTTTAAAAAAAAAGATTAAAAAAATCTTAAAAAAATAGATCAGGGTAGTGCCTCCTTGGTTCTAGACAATGTGTACAATCCTGATCATGTATTTAAAGACCATCTTAAATATTTAAAATTTTCGTGAAGTGTTTACTTATATTGTTCATATTATATAGACACTTTTAAAAAATATTTATTTTATTTTTATTTGAAAGGCAGAATCATGCAGAGGAAAGGAAAGACAGAGAGAACTCTTCTGTGTGTTGGTTCACTCCCTAAATGACCAAAACAGCCAGAACTGACCCATCCAAAGCTGGGAACCAGGAACTTCTTTCAGGTCTCCTCCTTTGGTGCAGGGTCCAAGGACCTGAGCCATCCTCCTCTGCCCCCCAAGGTGATAAACGAGGAATTACATCAGAAATAGAACAGCCAGAACGAGGCCTGGCACCCATGTGGGCTGCCGGCACTACAGGTGAAAGCTTATCCTACTGCACCACAGCACCAGTCTCCTATCTGATACTCTTAAACTGCTCTTATTATTTTTTTTAATTTATTTTATTTTATTGTATAGTTGTTGACAATCTTTACATAGTTAATTATGGTTATTATTAATCATGAGTCTCTTCCATTTATCCAATGCTTACATAGTCACCAGAGGAAGGATTTGACCTTTCTTCATGTTACATTATACTTTATTAAAGTCGGCCTACCTCTTTAGCCTGCCAGACTTTATCAGGTCCTGATTCTGCCTTCAAGCATGTTGACAGTTTTTACCAACTTTGTGTCATCAAAAATTTCAATTTCCATTGATGACACTTATTTTCACATTTCTAAGTAATTAGTTAAAAAATCGTTTTAGAAAAGAACAGGAAAGGGCCCAGCACAGTAGCCTTGTGTCTAAAGTCCACACCTTATGCGCACCAGGACCGCCTATGGGTGCCAGTTTCAATCCAGGTAGCCCCGCTTCCCATCCAGCTCCCTGCTTGTGCCTAGGAAGGTAGTTGAGGATGGTCCAAAGCCTTGGCATCCTACACCGCATGGGAGACTTGAAAGAGCTCCTGGCTTTGGATTGGCTCAGCTCCAGGTGCTGTCGCCACTTGGGGAGTGAATCAACAGATGGAAGATCTTCCTCTCTGCAGATCTGACTGTGCAATAAAAATAAATAAATGTGTTTTTAAAAAGCAGACCAAAAAATTGATGCTAATTATCTCACCTCCCTTGCAGTTAATGTTCATAATTTAATTAGGCACCATGCAGCCACATGATTCTGTAATCACCTGGCCTGTCAGATGTGTTTCTTCCTTTCGGGTAATCCGTGCACCTCACATTTCTCTCTTCTGGCTGCCTAATATTCATTTCATGGAGAAGAATGAGAGTAATGCAACATGATATAGTATGTGACCCATGAGATAACTAAATCATTGATAATAAGCAGAAATAGTGGCTTGTATATCACTAACATCCTCCTCCTTGGAGAACTGCCCCAGTCGTGGCGTCCTGAGTGGCAATATTACAGGGGACTTTGATAAGTTGAATGGAGAGGGAAGAAGACCGTCTTCCCCCACTGTTTTGTTTTGCTTCCTATGCTCTTATCAGTTTACCTCCCTTTGGGCAGGTGGAAATTTATGATAAGAGGTGGCTGGTTCATTAAGGATTTAAAATGGACTTTGGGCCACTGTACGAAATGAATTCAGAATTGCACTGGGCATCCATGTATTGGATTTGGAAATTACTGGGCTCAGCAAGATTGCAAGAGAATAGAAGGAAGTTGGCCCAGTGGAGTGGGGACAGTTTAGTCCACTCTTCTCCATGGAGTCTCTCCCATACATAGAGTCTGCTCAACTCAGGACTTCAGTGCTGGACCAAGATTCATGTGAAGATGCAGTTCATTTCCTAAAGAAGACACCCTCAACATTTGTTCAGTAGTCTTTTAGAAGGCTCTACAAAGTTGTATTTTACCTAACAGCATATTCCACATTGTTTCTTAAGGAATTCTTTAAGTTGTATGATCTGTTAAAACAATCTTGTTTATTTACCATTGCACAAGTTTTGTCAGTCTCCTTTCCAGCCCCTCATAGTCCTCCTCTGTTTCGAAAGGCACAAGGAAGTGTCCCGTGAAGAAAGCAGTTGTTTTCAGTGTCACTGTAAAATACGCAGACTCAGGCCGAGGGGCATCCGGGGTTGGTAGTGTGATTTAAATCTTGCTATCATGAAGCCATCCAATTCCTTGCAAGACTCCAGTTGCTTTAAGCTGCATGGTCAGTCCCCCTTTCACATCAGTGTGATAAATGTCCTGTGTCGTAATTGCAAGACCTGCTGCTGCCTGAGTGGAGTATGGATGATCAGTGGGATTTTTTAGTATTTTTCTAGAAGGAATGGATCATTCATATTTATAGGGCTATCAATTGCTGGGCTTTGAAAAGGTCAGCATTGATTATCTAAGTCATGCACATGGTGTGCTTCTAGAGTACACAGAAGTATGACTTTCCTTTATGAAACTTCTGTGCTTTTTTTTCAAGAAAGCAGAGAAAAGGTTGGGTATTCTTATGAATTAAGTAGTGGGAATTGCAAAGAAAACACATTTAGATTCCGTCAGAATTGGCAGACTCATAGACCAGCTGACCCACCTTCTCCCTCCCAACACACACGTATACAATCTGCTTTATGGATGAGGACATGAAGTCTGTGTCAGGATACAGATAGAACACCAGTGTTGGCATTAAGGAGACATAGGGAGGCTGTGTGTCCAACTATTAACACAGGTTTTATTAGGGTGGCAGATTTTCTCTGTTGAGTGATTTCTTTTTCTGGGCTTTGTGTATTTTAAATATTTTCTGTAAAAAATGTGTGTGAAGATATTTCAGGTAATCACATTTGGAATGCAACTGATTAGTCTATAATGCAATTAATTGGCTAGAGTTTGGGCAGGGGTGATATTTGGCCTATGTGGGCAACATGCCCGCATCATATATTGGGGTACCTAATTTTAAATCTTGCCTCTAGTTCCTGACTCCACTGCTTGCAAATGCAGACCTGGGAAAGACGGAGTAATAGGTGAAGCAGTTGAGTCCCTGCTCCTACCTACATGGGAAGCTTCGATGGAGTTCTGGCACCTGTCTTTGTCTGTGGTCAGGTGCTGTTGAGGACATTCATTAGGAAGTGAAGCATTAAATCTCTCTCTCTCTCTCTCTCTCTCTCTGTCTTTTCTATTTCATTGCCTTTCACACAACCAAGAAAAATGCAGGGTTTTTTGGTTTAAATTTTTGAAAGTTCATACCAGTTAGGGATCTTCAAAGAATCCATAAAAATTGCATAGTATGAAAAAAAAAAAAACTAGTGATGGATGCTTGCAATAAAATAAACCTAGTCTTTAAATGTTATGTTCCATGAACTTTTTGGAATACCATCTGAAATTTTACAGTGTTAAAAAAATGGTTGATTTAAAGCAAACTGTGTCCTGCCATTTACCTGGAGTGGCATGAACAACAGACTTTCTCCTTCATGGCCTTCAAGGCGCTCTTATGTGGAAGACCAGGTGAAATCCAGACCACACTGAAATCCTCATCTCCTCCTCTCCCACCGTGTTTGAATATGGGTGACTGACTCTGGGGTCTTCTCCACTTTGCTTTCCCACCCCCTTGCCTAATCACTTAGGGTTTTTGGCCACTTCAGTCTCCGCTCTGAATGGCAGTTGGTAAAAGTGGACTACAAATCTATCTTCAGCCGTCGCTGCACCAAGGAGGACTATCAGACCTGGCACCTGCTCAATCAGGTACAGTCCAGAGTGGAGAAGGGCTGCTTTCAGAGAAAGGGAAATATTCAAAGCCTAATTTATTCTCCTCGAGATCTTCCTGCCTCAGGGAGAGGAAGATGGTGGGCCATGTAGATTTGGATTTGGAATGAAGGTCTTGACACACCCAGGTCCAGCAGGTGATATTCTGAGACCATTTTGCACCCTGAGATCCTATAGACTCATTGAGGTTAACGACATGCCTGGGATAGAGTTGATGCCAATACTTTGGGCATTTAACTCTGTCCATGCTACATGAACATCAGGTAGCTAGGATCCTCTTCGATGATATGTGCATCTTAACCTTCCTGTGTGAAAGTTAGAGTGTAACTCAGGCCAATGTGCAATAAGGACCCCAGGGCCTCAGGAATATGACTGACAATAAAGAAGGAAGGGATGGATTGGGTCTCGCAATGACAAATAGCTATTGCTTTGAAACCTAGGAAACCTCCTGCACTCTTCAACTCCGTTGGGTCCTTATGACTTGCATGCATTTTCCTCCTATTTTTGTCCTTGAGTGGGGATTCGGAGGAGTTGAACATGAGTCTTTGCCAAAGGGGAGGAACTTTGTGGCTGAAATTCAGTTTTAACTCTGAAGATGAGGTAAAAACCATTACAGTACTGGGCTTATTTCTGTAAGAGTTGCAGCTGGAGCCACTCAGGCAATTTCCTGGTAATCTGGAGAAAGGTGGAGCCTTTGCATTTTCTGTGAAGGAGAAGAAACAAGAATATCTGGACATCAGTGGCCTGGCAGGGTAGAGGATGACAGCGGGCCAGTCTCCCTCATGTCCCTTTCATGTGGTAGTAAAAGCTGAATGCCTTTATTCTCAAATCCCCCGGTTGTTTCTGGGAGTGAGATCGCCATAGAGACTGACTACAAGAGGGTTGGAAGGCTAATGCACCCTGCCGAGAAAGCAGCTCCCAGAATCTCTTTTGTGTTTTTTTTTTCTTCCTCACTCACTATGGAATTTTTCTCTTAAAGGGAGAGCCCTGTGTTATGGGAGAGAGGAAAATATTCAAGAAACGCAAGCCAGGAGCTCAGTGTGCCTTGGGCCGGGAGAGCTCGGGGTCTGTGGTCTCAGAACCCTGCGTCTGTGCCGACTGGGACTTCGAGTGGTGAGTCCTTAAGCATTTCCTCGTCAGTTCTGACCAAATGTGGACCTGTTGATGGTGGGGAGGCTGGTAAGGGCAGAGGAGGAAGGCAGGACCCAGAGGTGGGAGGTATGTGTGCTGTCCCAGGAGGGCCCCAGCCCTCCGGGTTATAGGCCAGGCAGGTGTCTGTATTGCTAGAAGGAGGACAGGTTGAGGAAACGCTTCACAGGAGGACCTCTACCCTGTCACGACAGCATTTCCAAGAGGGCTTCTGTTTGTCTTCAGGAAGAGTTTGTGTTGGACACTGGCAGAACGGAGAGTTTCTGCCCTAGCAGTAACTTCCAGAAGGCTGCACTCAAGTGGGGCTTCCATGTGAACCCTGTTACCATTGTTTCCTTTAAAACTTCCCCCTCCAACATTTCAAAGACAACTTGAAATCTCAACTAGAGACGTTAACTCCCCACTTTCCAAATAATTATTTCCTATAAGATCTATTTATTTGAGAGGCAGTGAGAAAGAGAGAGAGATCTTTCATCTGCTGGTTCATTCCCCAAATGGCTGCAATGGCCAGGACTGGGCCAAGCTGAAGCCAGGAGCCAGAAACTCTACCCAGGTCTCCCACATGGGTGGCAGGAGTCCAGGCACTTGGGCATCTTCTGCTGCCTTCTCAGGCTCATTGGTAGGAGGCTGGATGGAAAGCAAAGCAGCCGAACTGGAGCCAGCACTGATGTATGAGAGGCTGGCAGAACCCTAACCTCAGCCTCCACATTTCCAATATTTATTCCCTTTTTCCAGTGAATTGAAACATGTGTGTCCATCCAATAGCATGCAGTGATATGTGTGTAGAAGTTTTAGAGTTTTCTCATTGTTGAATTCCTAGGGTCTAGCCCACTGTAGACATTTGATAAATAGTTCCAAAGCATTTCTGAATTTTATTCCTCTTAGGAAGGTCAAAAGCCTTCTGAATTCTGGGAATGGATACATGTCACTTTGATCCCAGTTGGCTCGGTTCTTACTCTGTGTATCTGTCAAGAACTCAGGTTCAATTTGATTATTTCCATAGTACGTCCCAGGTTAAAAGACAAAGCATGAGCCATAAGCATGGGAGGGGCTGGGCACGTGCAGACTTGTGTGGGCTTGTGTGGTGTTGAATAGCAGAGGTAAATTCAGACAGAAACACGGCAGCTACCCCTGAGCTGTGGCCTGACTCCTTCCACCTGCGTTTCATGCAGCTCATTTCTTGTACTTGATTTGCTCTGGAAACCGTCTCTGGTTTCTCACTCTGTACTAGTGATATAATTTGTTCTGATAACAGCAAACTGGCTGAGGCAGGTCACAACCATGAGCCAGGAGTTTCATTCAAGTGTCCCACATGGCTGGCAGGAACCCAAGCACTTTAGCTATCTCCATGACTTTACCCAGGCAAAAAGGAAGTAGAGCAGTCAGGACTTGAACCACCACCCACATATGATGGTCATGTCAAAGACAGTGACTTCGCCCAGTGCTCAAAAATGCCAGCTCCTTTCTGCACTTGAGAACACATTTCAATTATTAACCACAACCCAACAAAACAGTCATACAATATGCACAGCAGGCCACTCAGAATTACGGCTTGTGACATTTCTATGTCAACCTGAATATTCATAATATGAATGCCAGCCTTCGTGCGTTCTTCTGCAGTGTGATTGCATCAGGGCACACACCTCTTGAACATGCCACGCCCCATAATTCTCGTGTCCCTCACCCAAAGTCAAGAGGCCTCACAAGTGAGGAGGAGTAAAAAATGTACTGTAAATATTTTTTCTTCACTAATTCCATTAGCATACACTGATCAGGACAAAATTTTTGTGCTCTCAAAGGGTCCTAGGGAGGAATGCATGAATTAATAAATGAATGAACAGACATCATTAATATGCATAAGGAATTTATCCTAGTGGTATACAGAACAGACAGATAGCATATGGTAGCTGTTACTGCTGCTGTTGCGATTGTTAATCTTTTACCCAAGGGTTAGGTGGGATACAAGATTAGGTTAGGTCCCTATCATGTTTTTAGCAAGCTTACAATCCCAATAAGCAATGTCTTCAAGTAGCACCTTTGGATGTTATCCATTTACTTCATAATGTTGGCATTGCTTAACCTATTTCTAAACCCTTCTTTGGGAACTGTTACTAGAGTTACTCTGTAAAGGTAGGATAGGAAGGCCTTGCAAACACCTTATTGTTCTCACACTTGCACTGTTAGAGGTGCCACCTGTGATGTTGAAATCATTACTGTTCCATTTTAATGAGAAGAAAATGAACCATTTAGATCCAAACTACTTGACCAAGATTATAAAACAGAGAGGGGTTGGGCTCAAATGTAGGTCTAACCTCTTTCCTTGCTCTATCTTGTATCTTGCCATGTCTCAGAAATCAAGCAAGATTTTATGATTTTAGATTCACTGTACATTTCCAAAAATAGTCTCCAAATTTAGATGATCCTAAAATTAAAACCCAACCCCAGATGACCTAGGTTTACTGTTTATAATGAAATTTAATATGGAATGTTTTATGAAATGTGAAATAATATCAAATGAAGTCGTTCTGCCCCTTGTACTGGAATTGCAGTAGTGGTCTGATCACTAAAGTTTTGTGGACTTTTTGTTGATTTGTGAATACTGAATTTCGATAGCCAGTCACACTTCATATTAAAAAGCAGGTAGACTCCTCGCTTGAGTGTGAAGTAGAGTAACACGGAGACAAAGCTAGATGCATATGATCATAACCCAAGAGCCGCAACAATTAAAGGCAGAGAGGGAGAGGCAGAGAGAGAACTTTTCCATTCATTGCTTCTCTCCCCATATGGCTGCCGCGACCAGAGCTGGGCTGGTTCGAACAGCTAAGAATCAGAAGCTTTTCCAGATCTTGCACGTTAGTTCAGGTGCCCAAGGACTTGAATCATGCTCATAACTGCATTCAGGAGTAGTGACCCAGGGAGCTGGATCAGGAGTAGGGCAGCCTGGGCATGAACCAGTGCTCATGGGGATGGCAGTGCCTAAGGCAGAGATCCAGTCTACTGTTTCACCCTGCTGGCCCCTCTTCACTACTTCTAAGTATGAACGAAGCAATTGTTGATTTCTGAAATTTCTAGGCTATTTGCCGTGGTTTTGCAGGACAACTTGAGAAATGTTCTTTGTTTTGAAGTCAGCTTCCAGGAACATAGCTATTATTTGAGAAATACAAATATCCAACAGATTGATGTTGTCTTCTAATGCTCCAGGTAGAAGTCAGTATGTAGCAAGTTTCATAGCTTTGTCCCCTTCCCAGTGGTCTTCCCTACCAGGAGGCACTATTACCAAGGAATCGAGAGTGCCAGCTTAGTCAGTGCAAGCAGTTATCACGCACATTCTACTTAATAGTTTCCCTAAGCCACATCAGAGTGTGCTCATTTGATTGGTCCAGGCCAAGTTTATGTCTCAGAGACAGCGGGGAGAAGGTATAACCTAGTTTAATCTGTTTGAGCTGGAGGAAATGGCAAGAGGGAATACCTCCTCTTTGGTGGAGGAATTGAGAAGTGTAACCTGACTTTTCAAAGGAAGGGTATTTTCCACCCATCTCTCTCCAACACTTGAAAAAATCGAGCTTTTACAGATTCCCAGAAGCTTTTACTGGTAGAATGCATTTGGCTTTCTCTACTTTTCGCTGGAGTATCAGTCGTAAGTATGAATTTTGCATAAATATTGATGTTTCCACTTAAGAGCTTCATAAATCCCCCAGCCCCAAGCTTACAGTAGAGAGAGACCTGTGTAGTAACTGCTATCCTGGCCCTGGTGAGGAGGCCAGGGATGGATTCTTGCGGCAATCTGATGTTGTCAGAGACGAGCAGATTGTCAAAAACAGGGACCACAAGATGTGGAGTCACATGAGGGCTTCTGGAAGGGGTCACCTTCTGGGAGACCTAAATGCTTTTATAACTGAGAAAGCAGGTCAGGACAGAAGTTAAACTCTTACCCATCCAACCGCTGTTCACTCAGGTATGACTTCTGCTGGGAACCTGCTATATACCAGAAAATACACTAAGCCTAAAGGAGATTATCTTGCCTTCTTGATAACTGCCTGAAGGACGGTCATTTATTAGAAGCATTTTATAGATGAATAAAAGGAGATGATATGTCATCCATTTAAGATGATAATAATTTGAGACTGGAGTCCTTAGACCTTAGCTCTTAGTTCTTACCAACCATGTCCGACATGGTGCAAGAACCTTTGAACAAATTCATCTATGACGTAGAAGACAGGAAGAGATTTCAGCGTGCTATGGCACATGAATTCAAGTGGGTCTGACGTCCATTCAGTCTTTAGCATTAGGCCAACAAGAATGTCTTCCTTTTTTCTATAGTGGACAAGTCAATGATGTGTAAACCAGAGTTATTGCACTCAAAGAAGGCATAACAAAAATAAATAGAATATAATTAAGTGCTGAACTTTATGGTCCAGAACTATACTGTCTATTATAGGAGGCACTAGTGACATGTGGTTATTTGCATTAAAATGAAATAAACTTGAAATTTCTGTCCCTCAGTGTCAGTGGTGGGAAGTTACCACATTAAACAGCATAGACAGAAACCATTTCCACGATCATGGGACGTTATTGAGCAGCGATAGTCCTGGCAGGAAGAGCAAAGAGATCACGGAGAGCTATGGCAGTCAAGGAAGACTTCCTGTAGGCAGTACTGATGGAGCAACACAGACTTGCTACCAAGTACATGGATGGGTAGGCAGTCCTTCAGAGTAATTGCCATGGGACTAACAGTTAAATAAGAAGATTATTGGTTGCTAGGGGGGTCAGGCAAATGAGTACAAGGTATTAGGAGAAATATTCAAAGGATGATTGCCGAGTTTAGTTTTCGCAACAATTTCAGACACGGGTTGGATTTAATTTTCTGTGTGGATTTCTGTGTGTGCGTATTTAATTTTCTCCATAGCTGTAAGCTAAAGTATTGAATGCGTGAATCATTAATCCCTTGCAATGGTTGTCAATAACAGAGGTGTCTGTTCTTTGAGCCTCCATCAGCTGATCCCAGCCTCACCGTCATGTTGTACTGTCCATACAAAACTAGTCCTGGAATCTGAACTGCCAGATGACAGGATGGAGCCATGCGATCCTTGAGGCTAGAGGAGGTCTGTGTGTAGCTTGAGATTTGGAAAGCCCTTCAGCATGTCTAGACGAAATATACATCTTCTTTGATCAAAGAAGCTTCAGATGTCATTCCTGGCAGCCAGGGGCCCATTCCTGATGGCTAATGTGTGTCCTGTGTGATACGCTTGTGCTGCACAGTGATTCTCACCTCTGCCCCAGAGGGCTGCGTGGTCTTTGGCAAGTCAGGTCTGCTCTTCCGGCTTTTTCTTTTTAGTCTACCAAGTGAGCAAATTAGACCTGAGAAATGTATATATTCTTTCCTTTTCTGGTATTCAAAGGAGTTTGGATTTGCAGACCCTCCTGCCTGCTGCTCTTTTAGGATCTAAGACTTTTCCCTGTATGGGACCAGTTTCTGGGAAATGACCAAATTTTCAGCTAAACTTTTAGAAATTTGGAAGCTTTATAGCCAAGAAAGCCACAGAGGTGACTTTTTTTTTCTTTTTGCAAGAATCGACCTGTGGGTTTGCAGACTCTGTGGCAGTACACTTTCCTGAGGCAGATCAGACCTTCTGGTATGTTCTATCCATTCCTCACAATTCACAGAAGAATCCCATTCCTGGGAAGCTGGATCAGCAGCTGGATCTGCTGGCTTCTGGCAACCATGCAGACTTTGGAGTGGGGAAGGAAGTTGAGCAGGAGGGATGGTTTTAATATACATTCAGCAGAAATTAATTAATAAGACCATAGTTTGGGGCAGCCTGTTTCTGTAAATACTGTTAAATATTAATAAGGTGAGCTTACTCTTTGGGGGCACAACAGTATGCCTGATTCGCCTTCTTTATTACAGCAAGTAGCAGGACCAAATAGAGCTGCTAAAGATGGTTGCCTTTAGTAGAGAACATGAAGATATCTCTCTCCCTCCCAGTGCTGCCTCAGAGAACATCCGTCCCTCACAAATATCCGTATTGCTGAGAGCACAGGACATTCACCAGGTTCACCTCATAAAGCAATCAGGAATTTTCTGTAACTTGTGCAGACACACTAGAGTTTAGGGTTTCTGAGGACAAATAATCCTTAGAAAGAGAATGTTTGGGGGGGAAAGTGTGCTGGCAATACTTAACTATCTGCTCTCTAAGAACAAACAAATAAATGCTGATTGCTGGACATATACCCCATCTAGAAAAATTTAAGATACCAACCTAACCTCAGGAAATACAGAATTGGGAAGACACAGGTGATAGCACATTATATGTTATTATTATTGTAATAACATCTAATAATATATGCTATATATGATTCTCACTATGCAGGTACATGGATGTATGTAATCTCAAGAGCACAAAAATAGCAAAATTTAATATTTATATGTAATATAGTCTATATTATATGGTAATAAAATTCAGCAATTATTAATTAATGTGTTTGGGATATTCATACCCATTTGATATAATTTTTATAGTTAAATTTTCATGTGATTTAATTTTGATACCAATTTCAACAACTGTTAATTAACATGCAGAATTCCTGAGATTGTACCAGTTAGCTCACAAAAGCTGTTCAGGCTGGCGCAGCCTTGAGTCCTTATGAACTGTCAGACTGGGAGATCTGTAGTTGATTAAGAGGCTTGGGAAAATATTTGCTTGGCCAACATGTCTCTGTCTTGCCTTCCTTCCACTTTCATTTAAACACATTCGTGTCAAAGCTGGTCTCTTTGTAGTCCATGTGTCTATCACAGCTAGGACTCACTCCATAGGTTTCTGATGAGCTCCAGGGGGTACTCTCTGTGGTCCTCATTATTGTACCAATGAATTGTGGGCTCCCAGTCTTCCTGAAGAGACATAACCAATGCGATGGCTAATTTAGTATGATTGTTTACTGATGCAATTGGAATGTTCACTCTTTAAATCATTATTAACATCCCTGTCCTGGGTACTGTTGTAGGTTTGTATAGTGTTGTAAGACTAAGATTCCTACTCTTTAGTAGCTACCACTTTATAATTTCCAATTCAGGGTGGTCCCAAAGGTTTGTATGAGAAATCAGGAATAGCATTGTATGACCTTGATGTTAAAGAAAAATGAATAGGAGATTATCAAATACAAAAGGGGGAGTGTTTTAAGCCCAGAACATAACATACAAGTACAGTTGGAAGTGTTGGCCAGGAGCTCTCAGATAGGAGGTTTGTTGGAAGAAACATGAGAAAGTGGGGTGGGAGTCAAACTGAGTAGAAAGTATATGTATTCTCCTTGGCACTTCTTCACCATGCTGTTAATGTACTTTATCTTGCATTATTCTACTCTTTAGATGAATTTGTGGTATATCATCCTTGTCTCCCCCCAGAGCAGAAAATTCCTTCATGGACAGGACTTGTCGTATCTGAAAGAGTGTATATTGAGTGAAAAATAAATGCAGAATTAAATTTTTATCTCCATCTCTCCTGCATTCATATCCTAGATATAGATCTAAATAATTTGCCTGTGTTTTTATTTGACTGTCACAAAATCTTGGCTCAGCAGATGTGGGAGCAGAAAGAGAAAGGAGGGTGCGTGCTGAATCAGTGGTTTTTCCTGCTGTCTTGTGCATCGTTAACATCCCATGGATCAAAATTCAAACATCTAGACTGTTCTTCCTAGTCTGTGGCTTTCAGGGGATGCTTACACAGGCTTGACTTGGAAGCATGCATTCTCTTGCCAGAGAAGCCACCCTTAGTGACCTCTGGCTGGGTACAAGATCAGCAATCCCTCTTACACTCTTTATTGTTCATTTTCTACCTTGACATTACACACCTGGAAGTCTGTAAAACTCCAAGAAGTAGGGAAACACTGCTTGGACTTGGAATGGGGCATCCTCTCCAACATTGCTCTGTGATCTCTTCTTTTTTCAGTAGAGAACAATGGACAAGGGAATCATACCTGCTTTTTTCCCCTTCATTTTATTATGGCTTGAATTTGCAGAAATACAGGAAAGAGCTACAGTTAGTTTAGTTTCCTTTTAGTTTTAGAGATCCAAAGCATTTACTTTTAGAGTGTTTAGAGAAATAGAGGTCCGTGTTGTGTAAGGAAACCTTTGAATGGCTGTGTGTATGTGAAAGCACATGCATATTTATGTTTGAGTTTGTAGGGAAAAATGTCAATCTTTAAAATCAATTCTGAAACAACATATATTGAATATGTTATTCAATCTCTTGACCTTTAAGATGTCATCTCAGTTGTCATTTACTCGTTTCAGAAACATTGTTATGATCCAAAATAAACTTTTTAAACATTGAGCACACATGACACCTACCTGAATGTACCGTTTTAAGCCTAGAATTTTCACCGTTTTTTCTCTATAGGCCGGAATATGGATGACTTTGTGTCATTTCGACTTTAAAAATACAGAGGCAAATCAGTTGGCCTAGTAATAAAAGGACAATGGTTAGCATGCCTGCATCCCATGTTGGACTACCTGGATGTGCCACTTGACTCCTGCACATCATTTCTGTCTCTTCACAATGCACTCTTTCTCTTCTATCTCTTGCTTTCATTCTTGCTCATGCACTCTCTCTAAAATACACAAATAAATAAAGAAGAAAAATCCATTTTTGAGTAAGATGAATTGCCATCTTAAGGGTATTTCAATCAATGTGTGATGTAACCCTTCAGAAGGCAATAGGAACTAGTGAATTTCTCTGTGTTTCTGGACATTGTAGCATTGGCACATGGAAATCATTATTTCTTTTTCCTGACAGTGACTATGGCTATGAGAGACATGGAGAAAGCCAGTGTGTCCCTGCTTTCTGGTATAATCCAGCATCCCCATCGAAGGATTGCAGCCTGGGCCAAAGCTACCTTAACAGCACTGGGTAAGTGAAATGCCTGAACAAACTCAACTCACAGTTTTTCCATTGCCCTGTGGTTGAATTTAAGGAGGGCAGTGCTGTGGACAGAGATAAGTAGATATATAGAAAAATATATTTAGAGAATAACAATATTGAAGGATATGGAATATACAGACGGTGTGTTTGTGGCAGGTGACTTCTGGGGAACACATGAGCTCTTTACTGAAAATGCTCATTTTGAGGAACATCAGAATTGTCCAGTCACCAGATTTCAGTGCTTCTGCCATTTGCCTCTAATGGACACTAATTATTATTATTTGATTAGGAAGCTCTGTCTTAAAATAGGTGCTTCCTTGTTTCTTGGGCCTGAAGCACAGAAAACTATTGTGAGTAATATGCACATATGATACTCTTTAGTGATGCGTGCCCTGACGCTCTAAGATACCAATGCTGAAAATCGAACAATTCGCATGTTAGAAACTCCCAGGATACTGTGCATTGCTAATAATTCTCCAATCACATGTATACTTCTTTTTTTGTCCATTTAACCATCATTCACAAATGCTTGACAAGGGTTCCCAAGAGATGTGGTGTCAGCTCTTCTCTGCATTCCTCATGACCTACAAGAGAATTGCCAAGTGGATGGGTGGCTTAAGAAAGAACTTCTCAAGTTTGAATAGTCCCACGTATCACCTGGTGCTGTTGTTCCAATGCAGCCTCTGACTGGGGAGATCTGGGATTGGGATGCCTTCGTTTTTGGAAGACCTTACACATGGTGTCATTCCTGTTAGAATCTGTCATTGTAGAGGGCCGTGTATCATCAAGAGGATACATGGCAATTTTATCTGAGCAGTAACTACGGATAGTAACTGCAGTTATATTAACTTTATAGTCCTTTAAGATCTCTAAATGGGGGTACTGTGGGGACCCCAGGAGACATTGTCAGGTTTACTGTAGGACCAATACCATTCTAGAGGAATTTGGCCATCTCTCTCCTCAAGTCCATGAGACGAAGGCAACATACTTGGCTTGGATAATTATTCCTGACATAGAGGATGAAAGAAAGCATGATGTGATGCTGTTGATGAGGGTGGTTTTAGTGGTGATGTTCTATTTACTAAATGTAATTTTAGCTAGAGCATTGATTAATACTGGCTATCAGATGGAAATGATGTTGATCACACAGGCTGGGACTGCAGGCAGACTGTTGGCTTGAATTCCCATGCTGGGATCAGTAAGCATGAAGGTGAAATGAAATCATTCTACACAATGATGCTATTGTCACAGCTCCTGGCACTTTGTAGAAAAGTATTTCCATGCCCACCTCCTCAATCCTCTTCAATAGGATTGAATTAATATCCAGCTTGTGCTTCTGCACTGGCATTTGAATTGAGTAGGAAACGAAATATTAAGAAGAGAAAATATCCTATGAGGTAGCTCAGTGGCTCTAACAGCCCAGTTAGATTTTGGGGGAGGACTAATGTCCTGGGGGTGGAGAAAAGACAGAAAGGAAGCCTCTTAGCTAGTGAGACTCAAACGTTTGCTATTCTACCTGCCTTCTGATACTGGAAAAGTTGGGGGTAGCCCCAGGGAAACAGCTCAGGCCCTTGCTTACTTACAAAAGCACTTCTCTTCCTGCTTACCACCGCCTGGCCACCCCCCAAGTAGTCTGCCGTTTCCTCTGTTGTGTGTGAGTCAGACATTGATTTTTCTTGGTGGCTTTAGACACTGATGTGATCTGTGGCTCCCCAGGTAGGATCAATAATGATGTGTAAGGAATGGCTCTTCTGAACGGGGCAGGGGCGGGGGAAGGGATTGCAGCTCTTCAGCATTTGTCTAGATTCACAGATGGAAGTCTTCTTTTAGATTTGGCTTTTAGGGGCAGCTGGATGTAGTGTCAGTCTTATTCTTGCTGTGTTGTACTCTCTCTACACACACACACATACACAGCACAAACAATACCGCTGTTGATTGTCAATTCTCTTCAGGTACCGGAGGATAGTCTCCAACAACTGCACAGATGGACTCCGGGACAAGTATACTGCCAAGGCCCAGCTGTGTCCTGGAAAAGCTCCTCGGGGCCTCCATGTGGTGACGACCGATGGGCGCCTGGTGGCAGAGCAGGGACACAACGCAACTTTCATCATCCTCATGGAGGAGGTAGGTGCCTATGTGGGTCTCTGAGGTCAGAATTCACACCATGCCAGCCAACTCCTTTTTCTACAGAGGGAAGACAAGAAAGATCTTGTGTTCCCACAGGCCACTACAGAAATGTCAGTGGCAAGAAGCTTAGACTTTTGGACAGTAGACAGCCAGGGATGAGAAAGCCAAGGGCATTTAGGGGCTATGAGCCATTCATCCCAGTCTGCAATGGGGACCACATTTGTCTCTGGGCATGAAGTTATGGATATATTTAAGTTTTTCTTTAAGTTCTGTGAAAGCTTATCCAAAAAATAAATTCGTATTTCATCTGTTGTGTTTTTACAACCTCATTTGGTTTAACCTAACCCTAATCCCACTATTTTGACGATCCCCACAAAGCCTGAAAAAGTCTTGAAAGTAAGAACAGAGGGAAGGGGGAAATTATGAAATGTTTTAAACTTTGTAAAGAATATTTTATTAGTTGCTTTTCCATCAGCTACCTGCTCTATTAGTTCACTTTTTAGTGTCTTTTTAATGTCTTCTGCAATTTGGACAGTAAAATCAGACTGCGTAATGCATTTTAGGATGGAAATAGCTCTCATGTCTGTTTCTGCTCCTTGCTTCCCCAACCAGGAACATTTCAGAGCCTCTGGCTAACTCCAGTGGTGGAGCTGCAAGGCCTGCCTGATGGACAAAGCCTTCTAAATTTGTATGCAAATTGCTCTGTGCTCTTGAAATTCCCCCAGGAGCAAAGCAGGCCAGGAGGCTTTAATTTTTTTCCACTAGGATGAGTATTTCAGAAACCTTTCAAGTCAGGACCACACCGGACAGGACAGTGAAGGTTCCTTATCCTGGGTTGACAGATTCTTTGGCCTTCACTGACACCAGGTGTTTGAATTAAGCAACTTAAAGATTCAGAGGGGTCATTATCACATTTCCACTAGGGAGTTTCCAGCACCAAGGCTGTAAAAGCCTTTTCCTGAATGGGTATGAAGAACCATGATCCTATCCATTTGAATTACATCTAGTTCATTTCCACTTTAATTTATATTCATAAACTCAAGGGTAGTTGACATTGTGTGGGGGCAAGAAAACACCTATCAATATTTCACTCACATCTGGGTTGCCATGGAGAAGGAGATGAAAAGTGAAACTGTGATCAGTACACTTCACCGTGCAGAAGGATTGGCTCATAATTCCAAAGCAATGCCTTTCTCTCTAATCTGTTATCCATCTTTGTCCATGAACAGGGAGTGCTTATTCTTCATCCAGTGTCTTTGTTTCAAGATCAAGTTCATTGTAAAGTTCAAGTAAATTGTGGGCCCAGTAGAATTGGAAGAGGGACAGGAAGGATGGAGTTTAACTAACAATGGCTCTTAAGAAACTTCAGCGTGAAGTATTAAGGTGTGTTCAGCTGAACCACTCACATCCTTCCACCAGGCAATAACAAGGAGCTCTGTGCCTTTCAAAAGGTAGAGTTATCTGTCAATTGGGATGATCAAAAGGGGCTTCAAGGAAGAAAGGGATATGCCTAGGAAGCTCTTAACAAGACAACAGAGATGTGTCTATGGCCATACCACCCTGAACGCGCCCGATCTCATCTGATCTTGGAAGCTAAGCAGGGTCAGGCCTGGTTAGTACTTGGATGGGAGACAACAGCGATGCAATTTAGATGCATGCAATATATATATGTAGAATAGGAATAATCCTACAATCATATATTATTATTTGGAGGTGGCATTATACAATATAGGCAGACTTCAGAAGGTCCATGGAAAATGGAATTAAAATGTAAATTTTAATTTGGAGAAAACATGTTTTGCAATGGATACACAATGTTTTTGTCGTATACAATTTTCAGGGACCTGTTTGAAGATCTTTGAAGGATTTAAATAATGTTGGTCCCCAAAATAAACTTATCTTCTAATTCCATTTTCCACAAGTCATTTTGAAGTGCTCTGATTTGTGTTAAGTGATTAGCATAGTTCTTCGGACATTGTAATAAATACTCAAAAATAGGGGCAACCACAACCATAGCACTGGGGTCAGAAACCCCAGTAGAAAATCACCTTGTGTCTGAAAGTTGTCTTCTGCTGCTAGCTATTAGAGTGGTCTGCTGCTTTTCTTCTCATTTGTAAAGTGAGAATAATATTATCCTCTGTAATTCTGAACTGTGAAGACACTGCTTGACTATGAACTATTGCTATGATGACTCTTTATATCAACCAAAGAGAGTAAGGATTTAACCAGATATGAGGGAGACAGTGAAGCTCTTGACTTTTGCTATCAATAACTTTTCTGTTGCCAGAGTCACAGTGACTCAGGTTGTTCCAGTTTGGGCATACAGGGAAGACAACAAGCCCCTCATGCCTGCCGGTAGTACGTGATGGGTATCAGGTAAGAACTTTAAGATTGTATGCAATGTATTTTAGCCCTCTGGGTGAACTTGTAAGTCCTGAGGAGAGGATCCCAAAGCGCCAGGAATCAGACTGGACCACGTGAATGACTCCAACAGCCAACTGCTGTTTCTTGTTGCAGGGTGATCTGCAAAGAACGAACATCCAGCTTGACTTTGGGGACGGGATTGCCGTGTCCTATGCCAACTTCAGTCCCATTGAGGACGGCATCAAGCATGTGTATAAGAGTGCAGGCATCTTCCAAGTGACAGCCTATGCAGAGAACAACCTGGGCTCAGACACCGCTGTCCTCTTCCTGCATGTGGTTTGTAAGTAGTGTGAGCCATCCCGTCTTCACTTCCCTGCACTTCCTTACACTCTCTGTCTGGGCTTACTGGAATTGGACACAGAGGTCAAGTTCAGTGTGACCACTCTAGTATCCCAACTCAAAAAAATTCATCTGTGTCTCAGAGTTTACTGATGCTGAAATAGATGGTTTATTGGAAAGTTTGGCTAACACATTACTAATCAAGCCCTTTTTAGCACTGTTCTATTGCGATGGGTGTACATGCAGACACCTAACAGGCAGACATTTCTCCTGTTTGCTTTGGAGAATCCTAAAAATGTAACAAGTAGAAACTCTTGTAGTTGGTGGTCCTAGTCTTGTTTTCCTACCACAAATCAAAGATATCATTCTCACTGTTGGAAGATCTAAGGAAGGATTAAATAAACATATATTTAGAATGTTTTAGATGTAGAACTGAAAGCACACAAAGTAACTTAATATCTGTAACCAAGATTACAGCAAGGGCATTATGTTATAAACAATGGTAAGAACTCTGCAAATTTTATTGGTTGTTTTAGAACCATCGTTTTTGGACAATCCTTGGCACAAACTGAAACAAGAGCTAAAATTCTGAAATAGTATGCTATATTTGAAATGTTTATTTCTATCTACATGAAAGAGAAAGAAACAAAGTAAGAGACAGATCTTCCATCTACTAGATCAATCCCTATATGTCTGTGATAGCCAGGACTGGATCAGGCCAAATACAGGAGCCCAGAGATCTATCATGGTCTCCCAAGTGGGTAGAAGGAACACAAGCTTGAGCCGTCATCTGCTACCTCCCAGAATGCACCCTGGGTGTACCCCACTGTACCAGAAGCCCTACCCCTCATTTTGTATGCTCACCATCCTGAAACTTGACACATGACAATTGAAACTTAAATTTTGTGTCTTTGGGATACAGAATATCAATAACATGTCATTAAATGGCTGAACTTGTGTTCTCATCTTTATTGGTGGTATTCGAGGGGCTAATGACTTAATGTTCTTACATGTACAGTTTTTACCCCTGTCCTGCGGTGGCGTTAATATATATAAAGACCTGTAGCAGATACATGAGCTCAGGGATAGTACTAAATCATGTTATATTTTTACTACTGTAAACCAATGGGCAGGTAACATATGCATTATAGATACACTGGACAAAGTGTTCAGGATGGTATAGCATGAGATCTTACAACACAGCATGCAGTAAACTTTATGGATTGTTTGTTACTGGGATTTTCTATTTTCTAGTTTGTAAGCTATGGTTGACTGTGGGTTAATGAAATCATGGAAAACAAAACTAAGAAAAAAACATGGAGTGCCAATACTCTATGATGATTTTTGAATAATATGCTCTGTATGGTGAGAATGATCACTTTTTAGGAAGTCTCTGTGAAGGCAAGGAGCATCTTTGCTCTTAAGGATACAGTGATGGTTTAACCTGCCCTGGGGAAGCAACCCACACCTAAGAGGGCCTTTATAAGCTATCGGCACTCCTAGCTTGGTACTAGTACAGGGACCAACCATGAAGGGCAAGTATGGGAGGAGACCTGGAGTCTATCAACACATCAATTATTTGCCTAAAGTGCCAGTCTGTAACCCAGAGGTGAATTATTCTTTGTTGTTTTCTGTGTTTAAGATTCTGTGATTTTGCTTTAGTGAGCTGTTATAGAAAAGAAAAATGACCCCCCCAAAAAAAATGACTGTTCCATAATTTATTCAACAAATATATAATTTCTTTTTTTTAAAGATTTACTTATTTTTACTGAAAAGCCAGATATACAAAGAGGAGGAGAGACAGAAAGGAAGATCTTCTGTCTGCCAATTCACTCCCCAAGTGGCCACCATGGCCAGAACTGAGTTGATCTGAAGCCAGGAGCCAGGAGCCTCTTCCAGGTCTCCCATGTGGATGCAGGGTTCCAAGGTTTGGGGCCATCCTTGACTGCTTTTCCACATCACAAGCAGGGAACTGGATAGGAAATGGAGGTGCAGGATTACAACTTGCACCCATAAGGGATCTCAATGTGTGAAAGATGAGGACCTTAGCTGCTAGGCTACCCTGCCATGCCCATGATGATTTTTAAAATGTGTGAGGGGACAAGGTAGCTGTAGTCCTGCCGTTATACAATTTACCTTCTGAGGGGGAATGGGAGGCATTGATACAAGTGGGCCATTAATAGGCAAAATGATGATAACCATGCTCACCAAATACAATCACTGCATGCCCAAAGCATCAGGTCGCCAGCCCACTTGGGTAGCATGCCAGGCCTTCAGAAGCCAAGGCTTGTGCTCAGATTCTGATCACATCCTTATTTTAAATATCTGGCATTGGTCAATTTCCTTATCAATTTATCAATGTCAAGTTTTCCATTGTTAAGATAATAATTGGAATCTTTGATTATCAAATTGGATACATGTTTCAATCAGAGAGTTCCTAAAACCAACCCCCTGGGCCACTGAATTTACTGTAAGGATTCACAAGGCTTAATGTATAGTTGCCTAGATGCCTATGAAAGCATTAACAGCAAAATGTTCCAAGGGAAAAGATTTACACTGTGAAAACTGGGGTAGGTAGACATAAACTTGCAAGAGTTTCCAGCACAAACACATGAGGTAGAGCCAAACGCACTTGTTGGTTAGCTGTTGACAGCAAGCACTCCCAGAGTCAACATCCCAGAGATCAGTCCAAGAGCAGCCTCACACACAGACCTTCCTATGGATGGCAACTTCAGCTCTGTGTTAACACTCTCCTGCACAGCATGCACCTGCTTGCCTTGTGATGAATATTACCGGTTATTATAGTAATTACTTGAACTTTCTGCTTGACACTTCCACTTCATTTAAAAATGAAGACAAAGAAAGAAAAAGGGCTTCCCATTACTCCATCCCAAGGAATTTCCCCAGACATGTTCCCCATTTATGCTGGGGGCGGGGGTAGGTCTTTGCTGCAAGGCATGAAGACCAATGAAACTCAGTGGCAAAAAAAAGCCACAATAACCAGGAACAGGTTTATATTGTGGGTTATATGCATGAAGGAGGAAATGTTCCTTGAAACTTTTATTGTACTCATAATTCTCTCTGAATCAATCATGTCTGTATATGCTAGACAGTTACAGTAGAAACTGCTCTTGGCTTCACCTTGGGCCATTAGCTAGCCAAAGTAGTTGTTAGCCACTTGTGACAACCAATATCACACAGATTATTAGATTTTTATCAAAAAGACTGGTATCTGCCAGTGAAGCTGTTAGGGCTTTGCTGTGTTTCTTCCTGAGTCTCTTCAGCTCTCTCTTGCTCACCCACAGCTCATCTCCAGGTGGTGTGAAGTTTCCTGCTCAGAGTATTCCCCTGAAAACTTGCTGCATGATGTTGTTGTTCAAGATTTTTGTTCCCCTGAAAACCTGCTTGCCCTGAAGCGGAGTACATGTGACTGTGTCTGCAGGTGCTTCAGTTCATGGGCATCCTCTGTATTTGATGTTGAGTCTGGGGAAAGGTTTTCTATGACTTTCATGGGTAGCAGAGCACCTGGCAAGGTCAGCTCTGGCTGTGATGAGGAAGGAACTTGGGCATGGAGAAAAGAATCTGTAATTTGTGTAAGAAACAAAGCCCTCTCATCTCCCTTCTGGGACACCGGTTGATGAAAAGCCCTTTCCCCATAGCCTCATTCTCTTACTCATCGATCAGTGAAGCGCAATGATGATTAATAAATCTGGTGACCTTGTAAATAAATGAGATCATCTACTATTTGCCTTTCTTTCTGTGCCTCGCTAATTTCACTTCACATAATATGTATGTGTATATGTACACACGCACACACACACACACTTACACACATTCTTGAACCTACTTGATTGTTTTGGAAAATGTAGTCTGCTCTAGTTGGAATTACTACCTAAATAACAATCCCTGTCCAAACATCTTGCCTAATAGGAAGTTTCCTGTTATACAGAATATGCCCATTGAGACTCAAAAAATGTAAACTCTCTTCAGAAGGAATTATATCCATTAAAAAAAGACAGTAAATTTGTGTGCATATTGTGGGGATGGTTAAGTGGTAGAAAAGTACCTGGAATTAACAAGATGATTCTTTACCTATTTTAATGAGTAAATTATAGATTTACTAGTGGCTATAATGAAGGCAGAACACTTATTTTTTATTTTTAGAGCAGAATAATATGTGTAGGGTCCTAGCATGGTGGCCTAGTGGCTAAGGTCCTCATCTTGAACATGTCGGGATTCCATATGGACGCCAGTATTAATCACAGCAGCTCCACTTCCCATCCAGCTCCCTGCTTGTAGCCTGGGAAAGCAGTCGAGGACGGCCCAAAGCCTTGGGATCCTACACCCGTGTGGGAGGCCCGGAAGAGGTTCCTGGCTCTTGGCTCTGGATCGGCTCAGCTCTAGCCATTGCAGCTCACTTGGGGAGTGAATCAGTGGATGAAAGATCTTCTACTCTGTCTTTCCTCCTCTCTGTGTATCTGACTTTGCAATAAAAATAGACAAATCTTTAAATAATAATAATAATGATAATAATAATATATGTAGAACTGAGTTTCTACATGACAAAGAGTAGATGATAAACCATGGCAGGCATTTGGCCTACCGGTCTATAACCCACCTGGGGCCCTTTTGCACCCCATGTTGCAGTAGCTGAATTCACATCATGGCCCCACTTCTGTTTCTGGGTTCCTGCTAACACATTTGAGAGTCACAGATGGTGACTGAAGTGTTGGAGTTCTCCCCTCAATGTGGGAGATCTAGATTGGGTTCCAGGCTACTGGCTTCCAGCTGCCCCATCCCCAAATATTTTAACCCACTTGGGGAGTAAAGTGGAGGATGGAAGATTGCTTTCTATCTCTGTCTCTCCCTTTCAGATAAACAAATGGAAATACATAAAATCTTTAAAATGCTGTAGAGACGAAAATGCGCTGGAATTGAAATAAGGAATGTCCATCTGTTTTCCTCCCTTTACTTTTTATTATTGGCATTTTAAAATTGTATGTAGTTCAGGAGTGTAGTGTGTTAATTACATGTATATTGTATGTAATGATCAACGAGGGGTAATGAGAATTTTTATTTTCTTAAACATTTGCCATTTCTTTGCGTTAGCAGCCTGTACATTCCTCTTGCCTGGTTCTTCATAAGCTATCGGGTAAACTGTTGTGAAGGACAGGCACTCTGCTGTGCAAATTGAGCTGTCTCCAGAATGAGCAAGCGAGTACAGTGAAGGCTGAGTAACCTGAAAGCTGCCCTGCTCCCACCTCCCAAAGTCAGGACCCCCAGGAGAGAGGGGCCTTGGCTTCTGCTGTGGCTTTAGACATTTAGCCAGAGGCTCTTCAGACCCCTGCACCTGTCAAAGTGATCATGGTGAAGAAAAGGGCCGTCTAACAGTGTCAACCAAAGATATTTCTATTGTACTTTGTTAATTAGGAAGGACTTAAGGAAGGGAAATAAGAAAGGAAGATGAAAAGGAAAAGAAATAAGAGAGAAACTAATAAGTAGGAAGAGGGTAGAAAAATCCCACAGAAAGAGCTTCACTGTCTGCTTCGGAAAGGCAGCTCTGAAACAGTAACAGATTCCCGCCATTTTTTCTCCTCTCATTTAATTTTGGAATTGAAATGGATCAGCATTCTTATTATGCATATGATGTGTTCATGCAGTTTTACTTGCTAGTTTATAACTTGATTTTATCCATACCTGTTACTCCAAGGAAGGAGAAGACAAACAGCTTTTTGTTTTAATTAGTTAGGAAACAGGCATTTGCTTCCCCTTTCCCCTCCTCTCCTTTTTTAAGATGGACCTTCCAGAGTCTGCATGGACCCCCATCCCCCCAACTGTGTAGCTGCAGGTGACAGGACACAATGGAACATTGTTAAAGAGGATGGAAGCCAATTAACAGCTGAGGGGAATGCAAGAGCCCTGCCTACAATGCCTTGACCTGGACTCACAATACTGGCTAATTACCAGAATGGTATAAAACTGCTGCTTATCTTGCTGTTTGTTCCCTAAGTGCCTAGTAAACTCATTTTGTCCTTGGTCTGGAAGTGCGCAAGTATTCCCGAGGGGACTTTCCAAGTGCAGGTTAAGTTCAGACAGATGTCAAAGAATCTAAAATCTGGTTTGAGCTCCCTACCTGGTGCTTTAAGTCGCCCGTGTGCGCTCCTGCGTGCGTGCGTGCGTGCCTGCGTGCGTGCGTGTACACACACACACACACACACACACACACACACACAGTAGTAGTTGTGAGTTTGTGACCTGTAGTTGGTAACAAGGATCCAAATCAAGATTCTGGAAGTGTGATGCAGTTTGATTAAGTTATGATCTCGGGCTGTCAGTATTAACGTAGATTTTCTATTCGTTTAGGTCCTGTGGAACATGTTCATCTCCGAGTTCCGTTTGTTGCCATCAGAAATAAAGAAGTCAACATCAGCGCCATCGTGTGGCCCAGTCAGCTGGGGACCCTGACCTATTTCTGGTGGTTCGGCAACAGCACAAAGGTTCGGTTCTTTCCTTAGCTTTCTATGGAGTTCTGTGATCCAGCTTTGATGTTGATGTGGAGGCAGTGAGGAATGAAGCTGTGAGCCATGGGATGGAACTCAGGCCACATCCGTTCCTTTACTAGTGAAAGTGTAGATAATGCTAAGGAAGGACTTTGAGACAGTATGCAAACCTACATGTGCTTGCTCCTCTAATCAAAATTTGAACTGCTCCATTTGTGTTAATCTTGGCTTTCCACTCATTAGTTACATAATATTAAGGAAATTACTTAGCAGCTCTGAGATGAAATGACTCCATCTGTCAAATGTAAACTAGATATCGGAATGAGGGGTTGTGAAAATTAAATAGGAGAATACATGTAAATAGAATGAGGAGATGTAATGAGATTACACGTGTAAAGAATCCTTAGCAACACTTGCTGCTGTTCTACAAATGTTAATGTCCTTCTTAACCAAGATACTGAAGTGTCCAATTTTTCCAGGGAAAAGACCTGATAGGTCAAACTCTACACTTTGTACCTACTCCCAGCCGCTGGTGATGGTGAGCTGGTGTTGGGAATGACAAAGCTGTAGGAATCTGGGGAAAATTTGAGTTTTTCCACTTAACTAATGTTAATACTCTTTTCCATTCTTTTTAAACTTTTTTAAAAATTCAAAATACAAAATTGAGTATATCTTTTAGAGGAAGAGAGAAAGGTTTCCCATACATTTCCTGCTCCTGCACATGGCATCGCTCCCCTGTATGAATGCCCCAACAGAGGAGGACATTCTTGTAGCTGAGCAATCCGCGCTTATAAATCAGTATTGCAGCACAGTTTAATAGAGTCCACACTTCGGACAAGTGGATAAAGGGATCTGACTACCATGATAACATCAACCAGGGGTTTCACTGGCTTGAGAATCCTCTGCGCTCCTCTGTTCATCCTCTCCGCACACCAAGTCCCAGGACACTGCTGATCTTTTGGCTGTCTGTAGTTCTGCCTTCTCTGGGATGCTGTACATGCAATGGAAACCATACAGCATGTTGGTTTTTCAGATTGGATTCCTTCACTTAGAAATTTCCATGCAGGTATAAGTTGTATACTTTTATGGCTTGATAGTTAATGTATTTGTACTGCGGAATAATAATCTGATGTTTGGATTATCATAGTTCGTAACATTCAATTACCAAAAAAAAAAAAAAAAGACATCTTGGTTACTTCCAAGTTTAGGCAGTTATGAATAAATCTGTTGTAAGCCTGTCGATTCAGATATCTGTATAAATTATGTTGTGTTTTTTTCTGAGGAACAGTCAGACTAAAATTGCTTACTTGTGTGAAACAATATGTTCTGTTGTATAAAATAGCACTACACTGTCCCCAGGTGGTCAGACCACCTTGCATTTCCACCAGCAAGGACATGAGTGTGGTTGTTAGTCCACACGGTCACCAGCATTTCATAGTTTCTTATTCTAGATTTGACCATTCTAATAGGCATGTAGTAATATCATATTGTGTTCACATTTGCAATTGGCACATCTGTTTTTTAAGATTCATTTATTTTTATTGGAAAGGCAGGTATACAGAGAGAAGGAGAGGTAAGGAGAAAGATCTTCCATTTGCTGGTTCACTCCCCAAGTCGCCACAACGGCCAGAGCTGAACTGATCGAAAACCAGGAGCCAGGAGCTTGATCTGCGTCTCCCATGCAGGCGCAGGGTTCCAAGGCTTTGGACCATGCTTCACTGCTTTCCCAGGCCACAAGCAGGGAGCTGGAAAGGAAATAGAGTGGCCAGGACAAGAACCAGTGCCCATATAGAATCCCGGAGCATGCAAGGCAAGGGTTAGGCACTAGGCTACTGTGCCAGGCTCCAGCACGTCTTCTGTGTTCTAATTTGCCAACTGTTTATCATATTTGATGAGATCTTCTTAAGATCTTTTGTTTGTTAATTTGTTTGTTCTTTTTCTTATTATTAATTTCTAAGTGTTCTTTGTGTATTTTAGATAATCCTGGCATTTTGCTAATTTTCTTGTTTTTTTTTTTTCATTCTCTTAACACTATCTTTTGCATTTTTAATTTTGACAAAGTATGATTTATTCATTATTTCTTTTATGATTCACGCCAGTGGTGTTTTATCTAAAATGCCATTGCCATCACAATGTCATCTAAATTTTTCTTTCTAAATTATCTTCCAGGAATTTTACAATTATATGTTTAGATCTATAATTTACTTTTGGGTTCAGGTCTTGAAAGGTATATCTATGCCTAGAGTTATTTTATTTTTGTGACTGAAAATCCAATTATTCCAGCATTTGTAGAAACGAATGTTTTAGTGATGTGGTATTGCCTTTGTTCTTTCTCGAATATCATGTGAATCTATTCCTGTCGATTAAGATGCACTGATTATCGGTACTGTACTTGTTCATGAAGTCAGTTAGAATCAGTCATTCAACTTTCTCTTCTTCAATATTATATCAACTAATCTGGCGCTGTTTCCCTTCATGTAAACTTGAACATCATTTTCTTGATAACTATAAAAATAACTTTCTTGGAATTTGATTGCGATGACATTGAATTCTGTACATCAAGTTGGTAAGAACTGACATCTTGACAGTTTGGGATCTTTCTAAGCATAAGTGTGGAATACAGGAGAGCTTCCAAGAGTTCATGAAAAATTCATTTTATCCTTTAATTCCATTTTCCACCATCTTTTTGGAAACTGTCTTATATCTTTTCATTTATGTAAATATTTTATTTCTTTGAGTTCAGCTTTGTAGAATTTTTTGTGTGTGTGTACATGGGTACTTCATAAAGCTCAAAGAAAATGAAACAAAAAGATGTTTATTTTGTAAAAAAAATTATTAACATCCATATATAATTTTCCTAATATGTGTTTTCCATGAAATTTGTGTAGACCCGGTACATATGTTGTTAGATTTATCATAATTATTTTATTTTAGTAGTACCCTTTCCTAAATGGTATTTTATTTTTATTTCAAACGTCAGTGTTCATTACTGGTAAATAGAGAAGTAACCGTTTTTACATATTTATTCTATATTCCATAACTTGGCTATAAAATTTTTTTAGTTCTAGGAATTTATTTTTTATTGTTAATAATTCTGGATTTTTTAAAGAAATGTTGAAGGTTGATATTATTTCTCTCTCCTTAACTGTTTTGTAGAATTCACTAGTATAACATAGGCCTGGTGCTTTCTCTCTGTTAAGACTGTTAATTACTGATCCAAATTCCTAAAGTTATAGGTCCACTAAGATTTTTTTAGGTGAAATATGGCAGTTTTATCTTTAAAGGAATTGATCAATTTCATCTCGGTTATCAAATTTGTGGGCATGGAATTTTCCATTGTTTTTATTTATTGTCTGTTTAGTATGGATAAACTCTGTTATGATACCCTCACTGATTTCTGATATTAGTAAATTATGTTCCCTCTCATTTTTTAAATTAACCTGGCAAGAGGCTTATATAACTTGTATTGATATATTCACAAAATCAATATTTGGTTTTGTTCACTTGCTCTGTTGATTTCCTGTTTTCAGTTTCATTGTCTTATGTTTTAATTTTTTTTATTATTTCTTATGCTTTTTGTGGAATTTAATTTGCTTTCTTTTTTAAGTTTCCCTAGGTAAAATCTTAGATGCTTGTTTTAGGTTTTTCATACATATGAACCCAATGCTGTAAAGTTCTCTTCAAGCTCTAACTTTTACTGCATCCCACAAACTATAATATACGGTAGTGGTCCCAATTGTAGTTAAAATATTTTTTTAAAGATTTATTCATTTTTTATTACAAAGTCAGATATACAGAGAGGAAGAGAGACAGAGAGGAAGGTCTTCTCTCCAATGGTTCACTCCCCAAGTGAGTGCAACGTCTGGAGCTGAGCCAATCTGAAGCCAGGAGCCAGGAGTTCTACTGGGTCTCCCACACAGGTGTAGGGTCCCAAGGCTTTGGGCCATCCTCAACTGCTTTCCCAGGCCACAAGCAGGGATGGGAAGCAGGGCCGCCGGGATTAGAACCGGCGCCCATATGAAATCCCAGCACGTGCAAGGCGAGGACCTTAACCACTACACTATCACGCCGGGCCCATATATTCTTGAATGATCCATGTGTTATTTAGACTAGGACATCTAATCTCCACATGTTTTGATGTTTTTTTCCCGTTACCTTTCTGTCAATCATTTATAGTTTAAATCGGTTGTGGTCTAAGAACAAGCATGATGTGATTCCTTCGTTTTAAACTTGTTCTTAGGCATTTCAGCACAAGAGTTTACTCAACAGCCTGCCAGGACTGAGCAAGTATTGCTCTACAATATTTTCCTTTTGAGATCTGAAATGCCATACAGTATCTAATAAGTAATGAAGAAAACTATTGAATCACTCATTCATTTAAAAGCAAGAGCAATAGAAAGAGAGAGGATGAGAGAGATATCTTTCATCCTCTGCTTCCCCCCCCAAATGGCCACAACAGCCACATCTGTGTCAGGCCAAAGCCAGGGACTCGGTGTAGGTGGCAGGCACCAAGGCTCTTGGGTCGTCATCTTCTGCTCTCCCAGGCAGTAGTGAAAAAACTGGCTCTCAAACCAACACTCCAAGATGGAATACCAGCATCATGCCATGGGCCCCACCCACTGGGCCACAGTGCTGGCTCCAGTAATTGGAGTTTAAAAAAGAAAAGAAAGAAATGGACAAAGAGATTGGGAATTCGAGTTTCTATTTATTCCAGAATTGTCTGCTTGAACAAATAATTATATCTGAATCTTTGCTTTTGTCTGAAACAGCGATACTGATATGTAGTCCATGGACAGAGCGGCAGAGTCACTGTTTGCCATCTGCCCTGTAGCTCTCTGTCTCTACTTATCTCATCTGTATTATGCCATTGTCTGAACATTGTATTTTACATTGCGGGTGTTGCTTTAGAGTTTCAGTTTTTGAATTGGCTGTAAGCAGGATTTGCTCCATGTTATGAATTTCTCTAGAGCATGAAGTGTGGCACCTTGACCATATCATGAAGGTCTGGCTTGATGGTTGCTGTCTTCAGTGAATCTAGAGGATGATGTGTGAGAAGCAGTAGCTTCATTTCAGAAGAAAACTATTGAAGCTATTGAAATTGAAGCCCACACCTGGTCACTTCTGTCTCCAGCCCCATCTTTTATGCAAACCAATGGTTGCTGCAGCCCAGCCCAGCCCTGTACACTACACACTCAGCCCTCTTGCACACCAGCGATGCTGAGAAAGCCTCATGAGGCCTGCCTTAACTTTGGTACTTGTGCATGCTGGTATGTACAGCAAATTGGTCCAGTCCATCCTGCATCCCACTCAGCTCTCACACGTCGTGGGCAATGGAGCCTAGCTCAGCCTGAGTAACATCATTATCCAGTCCACACTCATGGACTGCCTGTCCAGCCAGGCCTGTCCCCCCAGCCCTGGTTCCCATGCTTACCAGTGGGATCTGCCACCCATCAGAAAGGTGCCTACAATTTCCCTAGTAGGCTCACTCCCAGCCCCAACCAGTCTTCACTTACTCTGGCTCATGCATGCCAGAGTAGATACTTAACCCAGCCTGGCTCTCCCCCTAACCCAGCTCAGGTCTCCCAATGTGTGGGTGTATTGGTTTAGCCCTGAAAGGTCCTCCAGTTTCCCTCCTCCAAACCATCTGGTCTCAGTTCCCTCATCTACCTGCAAGTGCAGTAGCCTGGTTGGTAAAAGTCACTCCTCACCTGTCACATTCTCGCTCAGCATCCCTCCCTCCCACACATCCCCAGACTCCTTTTCCTGGGTAATCCATAGCCCCTCATGCCTATGAGAACGCAGATCCCCAAGCCCAGTCCTTTGGTGGTGTGTTGTGCCATCCTTGGGCTCTGCCGGACTGCTTTGAACTCCAGACCCATCTGCAGGAGTGCAGGCATCTTTCCCCCATGTATCTTAAAAGAAAATAGAATAGGATAGGCAACTGTGCTGGCACACTGGTATAGTTCACACAAGTTTGGCATTAATCAATCCCAGAATGCCCACCGGGTTTAAGCAGTTGCCTGCAGCTGGGGTATTGGAATATAGCATTATTGACCAAATTAAGCAGCTTAGCAGGTGGTGAATGCAGGCTATGTTATGGAGTGAAAGTTAGTCTGGCGCTGGCGTTGAAGGAGTGGTTGAACAGAGAGAAGAGAGGAAGGGAGCTGTGTCTGAAATTGAAGCTGTGGGAATGTTTGTGCTATGTGAAGACTGCTGCAGCCAAACTAAGAAGTTCATTTGGGCAGTAGCTGGAGAAAAAGCTCAAAGTTGGAGAGGATAGTTGATGGCTGATGGTGAATGATGTAAGTGCAAGCTTATTTCTTCATAAAAACTCAAATTTAGGATAAGGTGATTGATAATAGAAACAGATAAATAGATGCTTTCATTGGATTTCTGTGTGCGTGTATGTGCGTATTTGCATACATTTAAGGGAAGTTATTTTCTTCCTGTGATTTTTCACATTAATCCCATTGTCAAAACAGAGCTATAGGTACTACTTTGCTTTCTTCCTTTCTTGTCTTTGGGTGTCTTTAGTACTTTGCAGTGTTCTGAACACTACATCTACAATTACATATTCTGTCTTTCTATTTCGTGTGGTAGAAACCTTTCACATCTTACTACATAATCTGCTGAAGGTTTTAAATAAGGCAAGCACAGTGATTACATAGTTGGTTCCATTTGGAAATGGCAGCTTTTATCGAGATATGCATTTTAAATTGTGGAGATTTTCTAATTTGCAATGTTAACTCCCCGTGTCTGGGAAGCCAGTGTTGCCTGCATCCTGAGATTGCTGTGCAGCTCCCTGTACCATTAGTCAAGTGGAAATCTCCTAACTAAATACTCACGCAGAGCTCTGTTGCTTTCCTGCTGTGCTCAGTGGATAATATGTGGCCTGTGTCACTTGAGAGCTACCTAGCATGGAGAGATGTAACCCACTGCCCAAGCAGGGCGTACAGCCTTATTCCGGGGAGCTCACTGTGGGCTGGCCCTATGGCTTGGAAGAAGCACAGAGACGGAAAAGTAATCGGCCGCCTGTTGGATTTGTGGGGCTGTGAATGGCCAATTTGCAGGGATTAACAGAGGTCTGGCTTAATAAATGTGTCTGCTTGCCTAATAGATTTGAGTAAATGAACCTTAAAATACTTGATTTAATTTCACATTGGGCACCAGATATCAGTGACCAATGAAGAACTCAAGCATCCTGGTGAACGTTCCAGCTTTGCAAAGAAGTGAAATCAACCATGATGCCATAACAGCTGATACAAAACAAAAGCAATTTGGAAAACAAAATTAGCTTCTGCTGTTTCCCTCGCAGGGATGTCTGTGGCCTGACATCAGGGGAGCAAGTGTTTTCATTCAGCACAGTTTGTTGTGGCTCGGTGCCCTGGCCGGCTGGAAGGAAGCCGTTGTTCTTCCACCTTCAATGGCATGCCTTATCCTGTAGCCTTCCACTATTATGTGGTCCTGGATCTCCTGGGCAAGTGGCTAGATGGAGAAAAGATCAAATCTGCTTGGACAGGGAGATATACCATCACTCAGCAGGGCAGCAGTCACCTGAGCCTTGAGATAAGAGATGAAGAAGATGATCTAGAAGCAATAAAAGTTTCCTGAGAAGACCAATAAGGGAGAAAAATGCTTAGTGAAAAGTGGTTAGACATTGCTGAGAGTGATAACAAAGTAAAAGGGCAAAGAAATATTACTAGGAATTAGTGGAAGCAGAAAACTTAAAAGCACATGTGTATTTTTTCGTGTTTAGTGTTTGCTAAGGTTTCAGGCATTGAAGCAGCAAGAATTTCTCAGTGAGCATCCATATAGCTACCCCCTGTCATTTATCATTAACATCTTACTGTGCTTATTCTGTAGCATCTCTCTCTACCTACCCTGCCTGATCTGGCTATCATATAAAGAAGGTAGGCTTGTTGTGGTTCATCATCCTGGAGGTACAAGAACTGGAGTCCTCATCAGCTGAGTGGAGCATCACAGACAGGACGCACTTGGGGCACAACAGTGTGCACACCTGTGCGATCTTCTCATAAGGCCACCAAGCTTCAATCATGGGAGCTGTACTTCAATAACTTTAATGCTGATCATTTCCCAAAGGCCTTACCTCTGATCACGACAAGTCAAGTTTGCTTTCTACTCCTTTAATGCCTCACAGTAGGGGTTCAGTTTCTATAAGTGACTCCTTGGGAACCTCTCAGGCTCTCCCAGCCAAAGTATACTGTCCATCAGTGTGTGTTGCCAAGTCATATACTTAGTTCTAAATGATTAGCTGTAGTTCAACATTTCTCTCTACTCTCTGGGGTTATAAAACATATCAACAATGAAAGATTTGAGTCTAGATTATTCCCTTATTAAGTTTTGATGAATGCATTCACTGTGTAACCCAAACTCCAAACAAAACATAAAGTATTATCGTCAATTCAGAAAGGACTCTGGCACCACTTGTTGGATAGTTCCCATACCCAGAATTAACCTCCATTTTACTTTGTTTCTTTGTGTCAGGACTTCCTAAAATGTGGTCACACGGTATGAATTTTTTTTTACCACTTCAAGTTTGGGATTTATCCATACAGAAGTATATATTAGGATACATTACAAACATGCAGGAGAAAGTGAGATTTTAAAAATACTTTTATTTTGGTGCAAACAACTTTTAAAATCTATTTTTTCATTATATGTAATTTTCTAAAACCTTTTTTTTAAAGATTTATTTTTATTACAAAGTCAGATATACAGAGAGGAAGAGAGACAGAGAGGAAGATCTTCCGTCCAATGATTCACTCCCCAAGTGAGCTGCAACGGGCCGATGCGCACCGATCCGATGCCGGGAACCAGGAACCTCTTCCGGGTCTCCCACGCGGGTGCAGGGTCCCAATGCATTGGGCCGTCCTCAACTGCTTTCCCAGGCCACAAGCAGGGAGCTGGATGGGAAGTGGAGCAGCCGGTATTAGAACCGGCGCCCATATGGGATCCCGGGGCGTTCAAGGCAAGGACTTCAGCCGCTAGGCCATGCTGCCGGGCCCAATTTTCTAGAACCTTTTAAAGACCCTTTGCATATCAGTATTGGTTCTTTTCTGTTCATTGTATGAATATACTATGGTTCATTTATTAATTTGCCTGTTGATGAATTCTTATGCTATTTCCAGCTTCTATTATGAGTCAGCTGTTGTGAATTATGTTTGTTAATGCACTTGCATTTTATTTTCTTTTGACTAAATTGCTTAGATTGCAATCGTCAAGTTATAAAAATAAATGTGAAACGGTACAATCACTTTGAAAAAAGTTCTTGCAATTTCTTGCAAAACTAAATTTTCCAACCTGGTATACTGTTTAACACGTGCACAGAAATTATACAGCTCCAGTTGTTCTATGTAAACAACATTATTTGATGTTGCCATTTTCTAAATGGTCTATATTGAAGTGTCTTATTTGTTTCCAAAGAATGTGACTAAGGCAATAAAATTGTTGGGCTTTTTCTGATAAATAAATCCTAGTGGACTAACCAGTAAGAATTAGACATTTTCCCTGAAGTTATTCAGCAATCTATAGATTCTGGTTACTGAGTGAGTTCTCATAGATTATCTAGCCCAATTTCTTCATTTCAAAGATAAAGAACTAAGACTCAGAATGTGGAAAGATTCTACCCAGGGTCATTCATTGAAATGGCACCACAGCCACAGCGGCAGGAATGTGGTAGATATGTTATGACTCACTTGTGCCATGGCCGTGGCCAATATCACTGTGTTGAGTCCCACTTCAGATGTCTTCTCCAGATGGGACACTAAGCAATCACTCTTAATCCACTGGATTCAGTGTTCATGGCAGGACCTGTTTGTACCTCAACGCTTGGTAAATTCAGAAGCTTGTACTCTGTGGGCACCATCACCAAAGCATCCTTTTGGGAAGGGATGCCTCAATGCAAGGGTTTGCCTTCGGCTAAGGGAAAAGGTGCATCTTTTTTATACACCAGCTTCCATCTTTGATTTATCAGAGGAGAAAGAGTATCTAAGGCTCAGAGCAAGATCTCTAATTCTACCAAGCTCTAGCCGTCAGCCACAATATAAGACAGAGCTATAGAATTTTAAAGCAGAGGAAATAAAATTAATTTTTCAGAATCCAATGTGCAGATTGTTATTGGGAAAGAAATTTTGAGCCTGTTTTGGGTGCTGTCTGAAAGCTGCATCCTGGGGTGTGTGCAGGGTTCTCTTGGCATGCACCTGCCCATGCGTAGACATCTGTGTGAGTGCTGGTCCATGCCCACCCTGTAAGTACCAATATATGCTCCCACATCTTCATTATGACTCTTGTCCTGACACAAAGAGGAGAGGGAGTCTACTATCTGTGGTTGCAAAATCTATCAGCTGCCTTGGATAAGCCTTACTATTCTATCATACCTTTCAAACCACAGAAACATTGAGAGGACATAAATTCAATAATGACTATTCAGTGTTAACATTGCCACTCTCTTCTGGTAAAGATCAGATTTTTCCAAATCCTAATTCCTGGCAGGGGAGAGAGGTAGATATAATTATCCTATTTTTCTTTATTTCTGAGATTCTATCTGTTATGATGGCCAGGGATGAAAAAAAACCCAGAAGGTTAAAAAGTAGTCACAGAGACATATGTTTTTATTTTCCAAACTATTAAAAATGATAAACATGCCTTGCAATGAAAAACACAGATAAAATATAATAGGAAATGAGTAGTGTGACCATGTGTCTTATTTATGCATATTTTCAGTTATTTAAAAAGCAATCTGCCTAGGATGAGTGATACAGAAACAAGTAGAATGTGACCATTTTTCTAAAAGGTCTGACAGTGCAGTGAACATCTAAGTGGTCCATGTATTAGAGAACAGAAATCTTCTATTCCCAAAGCCAAGAGGAACTAGCTACAGAAGCCACTTCAGCTTGGCTATAAGGGAAGGGACAGAAAGACATAACCAGCTTAAGTTGTGTCATCTTACCCCAGTTGTTTGGAATTAACACAGCCTAGCATGTTTCAACCATATTATTATTCTTCCTAGATACTAGCAAAGGAAGCATAGTCTTAAATGCTATTTTTCCCCTTTTTGAGGGGAACACTAGAGCCCTAGTGTTCTCATCTGCTGTGTGGATTTGTGACATTTTGAGATTTAGAGGAGAGCAGGAGAATCTGGTGTCCCACAGAAGACTCAGTGGGTGTCATTATTTCTTGTTGTAGCCCCTCATCACCTTGGACAGCAGTGTCTCCTTCACATTCCTCGCTGAAGGAACCAACACGATCACAGTGCAAGTGGCTGCGGGGAATGCCCTCATCCAGGACACGAAAGATATTGCAGTTCATGGTAAGCTCTGAAAATTGTCCGAAGATGCGCCCCCGCTGGCCCAGCCAGAGTCTCCCACATGCTCCCATGCAGTCACAGGTCGTCTGTAAATTCTCCAGGCCATTTGGAATTGATGAAGGTCTTTTGGAGGGATCCACACCCACCTCCTCTCTTACTCCTGGATAGACAGGATGTGACTAGAAGAGAACCATATCACACACACACCTGTTGTCCTCCTTGGTGTGTCTGCATCATTGTCTGTTTGGGGGTTCTCATTAAACAGAGACATATATCACAGGTTGAAGAAAGGTCAAGCAGGAACGATTTTCACAGAAAGAGCTAGAACTTTTGTCCAGTTGAGGTATTCACAGCACTCTTTGATGGGGACCAAGGATTTCAAAAGCTGAAGAAATTGTGGCCCCTCCCCTTTCAGGGCACATGGTTTGGGTGAAGACAAGACTTACACAGAACAGATACATTTTTGTATTTCTCAGAATTTCTAACATCATTGTTTACAAATGCTTGATAATGAGCTGAAAATACAAGCTTGGAGATGGGCAGAAGCCTGGTTTACAAGATACCCATTCTGATATCTATTATGGGTTGTAGTTTTTTTTTTTTTTTTCATGAAATCTGTATCTGACACAGGCTGCCAGGACCCTACGCCTACCCCATATCACTCTGGTTTTCGGAGGGTTGAACTGAGCTATGTATGCCTCCGACTATTTTTTCATCATCATCCTTTCTTTACAACTATGTAAACTTTCTACTCAAGTTCTACATTGGACACCTGGAAAGGGCTTTTGTAAGTAAATGATTTTTTTTGAAGTATGCATTTTACACAGAAGAACTCAGCTTTTTGGATTTCCTTCTAATGAATAGACATTGTGACTTCATCAACCAGATCAAGGAAATGAACATTACCAATAACCCAGATCCAATATTTCAGCATCTGTTCGGTTCTGTTCTTCCAATGTAGTTTCTAGCAGGATGGGCTCAGGCACTGAGGGCAGAAGTGAAAAGATTCCATCCCAACCCAGCCTGAATTGTGAACACTTGGCTTGCTCTGAACGGCACCACAGGCGGCAGCAGAAATCTGCTTCTGAGGTTTTGTCTGTGCCTTTCACTGCAGACAATATTATTCAAAGAAGAAAAGGTTAAGATCTTAGGAACAGGCAAAAAGAGTACAAGCACATTCAATCATGAAGTTCTACTTCCAGAAGCCAAGAAATGGACTGAAAATGAGGAGTTAGCATTGCAGGCTTATAAAAGAGCAGACTCCCCAAGAGACACAGCAATTAAGGGTCTCCTCAAAGAGCACCCCCTGTTTAATCTCACTCTTCCAAATTCACTGGCTGACTCTCTCCCTCCTGCAGAATACTTCCAGTCCCAGCTCTTGTCATTTTCTCCTAATCTGGATTACCATAATCCTGATATTCCTGAATGGAGGCAAGATATTGGCAATGTCATCAAGAAAGCTCTTATTAAAGTAAGTTCACTTTATCTTTGCCTAAGTCTTTGTGAATAAAGGAAGAACTTGATAATATCATGTGGAATGTATTTTCGTGGTTTTTAAAAACCAGAATGCTGTAGTTAGATGAAAGTGATTTCTCCATAAAATTAAAATGGCAAGGAAAGGATAGAGACTGGGAAGGAAGGAAGGATTGAGGCAGGGAGGGAGGAAGGAAGAGAGGGAGGGGGAGGGAAGAATGAAAGTGAGTGTGGGGGGAGAGAGAACATGTGGAGAAAGAGGGGGGATAGAGAAGGGAGGGAGGGTAAGAGGGAATAGTCTAGAGTTTGAAGATAGAAATAGATCCAATGTTTATCCTTTTTTTCTGAGAAGGAGGCTTGACTCCCTAAATAAACCAAACCATTAGGTTTAGCCATTCATTCATTTCTTAAAATATAATATACATATCTGACCCTTTATCCATCAGGAAGATCTTATTAACCAGAAGACTGTTAGCCAGGAAACAGAACATTTTAGCATGATCATAGAGTTATTGAGTTAACCCAAGGTCAGATTTGCCTTACAGAATGTAAAAAGGTTTTGTTATCCATTTTCTCACAGCGAGATACTAGCATATAATGATGAATAAAACACTGAATTTCTAGAAATGTCTAGTGTGTTATTAAATATATGATAGAGATGTGGCCAGCTTCCCCAAGGAAGGAATGTAGGAAAAATTGTTGTTCTACCCAATGAAGGATAAAATTAGCAAAAACTTATGATTCAATAAATACTCACTAAACTATCAAAATGATTTTTTTGGGGGGGGGATTCAAACTACTGTATTGAAAAGGATAAGTTCTGATTAACAGGTAGGGAAAGTATCTTTTGGGTATGTGATGAGCCACATGTTGAAATAGTACATTATATTTGGAAAATGGCAAAAGTGTCATGTAGCAATGTACACACTATGAAGGCATGTGTGGTTCAAGTTTAGCTAGGATGGTTAGGACACACTACTAAAGATCTGAGAAGCTAAGTGATATTTGGCATATGCCCTTTGGGAGTGGAGAATGTAAAAGCAATTATTGATTTAATAAGGTGATACTGTTCATGGTCTGCCTGTAGGAGTAGTTATTTAGAGGCCTGGATGCTGGATTGGGAAGAGAATTAGGGTTGAGGAAAAGTTTTTGAAAAAGGAATAAAAGTAAAGAAATGACTAGTCGAAACACTACTGCGGGGGCAGGTCATCCTTCTAGGGGCTGAGATGCCCCTGTCCTACAGTGGAGTACTTGGCTGTGTCCTACCTGCCGACCCCACCGTCTTGCTCATGCACGCCCCAGGAGGCAGCACCTGATGGCGTAAGCAACTGGGCTCCTGTCATCCATGTGGGGGACCTAGGTTGAATTCTTGGTTTCCAGTTTTGGCCCAGGCCCAGTCCCAGCTGTGGCAGGAATTTGGGTAGCGACTCAGTGAATGCCTTCTCTCTTGCTCCCTCTGTCTTCGCTCTCATCCCCTCACTTCCCCTTCCCTCTTCCTCCGTGTCTTCCCACCTCATGTCTTTCTGCCTCTCAAACCAATAATAAACAGCTAAAAGCTTTTAAAAATAGATCGCTGCAGTAGTCTACCAGACATAATATCCTGAAAAGAATAGCAAAGTCTATGTCCCTTGTTAAACAGAATTGCTGACTTTGCAAAATGTAGTGTGGGAAAATGTAGCTTGGGTAAAGGTGACCAGGACTGTGAAATGGTCTGGATGTCAAGTAGAGGGTTTTGCTGGAGGAAGAGATTGGAGAGTTGAGGATGTGGTGGTCACGAGGCTCACTCCCAAGGTGTGGGGGCAGGGCAAGCAGGACCACTGATAACTCGCCCACACAGAGGAACAAGACCCAGGACGGATGCAGCGTAAAGCACTAATGGAAAGGAAGCAGAACAAATAAGTAAATGTGAGACCTAGAAGAACATTTCTGGCGGGGGCGGGGGGTGGGAAGGTAGTAACACAGCAGTTAGTTGTATAAAAGGAACCTCACTTCCAAACTTTTTGTAAAGGGGATTGTGGTGGAAGATGAAAATGAAAGTGCCGTCATATACCCTGAGAATTAAATCTAGTCTGTTAGTGGAGGTCCAGGTAGAATCAGAGCTGAGCAAATGGAAAATCGTCAACCCACTGCTTCTCTTCAAGGCAGCACCTACTTAGGGAGTTTCTACTGTGTGGAGCATTGTGGGGAACATCAGGGTAGCTAAAAGATGCCCAGGAGTGCTTAGGCAACTGCACAGGAGGAACCTGTCAGATTAAGGATTGCACAGCACTAGACAAATGTTCCTGTAATGTAGTGGACATGGTCAGTCTGTAGGAGCTTGGGTAAGAAACGAAAGTATAGCCACTGAAGGCAGAGAGAGTCCAGGTGGGTGTCTTGGAGGAGGCCGATATTTCCACTGAATCACAAATTACATGTAACAGTGGAATGGGCAAGAGAGCTGTAGTGGATAAGAAGACCTGCAGGAGGGACACGCTGAAACAAACAAGCCTGCTGCAGGATGGAGCCTCAAAGCGTGTCTTTGTCAGAAGTCGGCTGTCTGAGGGCATCTGACTTTGAAGTTTTTATCACAAAAGCAATATACCCCTTTTATTCATCACTCAGGAACAGAAAAATTCACTGGTAATCTCTGCTTTCTAGCAGTGGCTGGTCTACCTTGTTTTATTCTAGGCCATTGTGTTTTTATAGAGTCGCCACAAGAGGAATGTAAGGAGATTGGTCACAAGGCGGCTATCATGTTTCTGTTTGTCATGCATGATCGTGTTAATGGTTGAGTAATCCTCTATTTGCTGTTAATCACCATCAGTTGACTTTTGTTCAGTGTTTTGCGCTTTCTTCCACTTATTTGCTATCTTGTAATACTGTTGTATTTTTTCCCCCCTCACATGATTTTTCCTGTATTTTGATTTTTTTTTGTCTTGGGGACAAATGCATCACAATATAATGACAGAATGAAAGTCATCCATATTTTTTTGGCCTTTTGAAGACCAAATTAACAACGTGCATTGACTTTGTTGAGTTCAGCCTCTTTAAAACAAAACAAACAAAAACACTCCACTTGCAATAAGGGAAAGTTAACATTGTTCTGCCTTTTATTCCCTTTGCGTTTCCCATGTTTGCTTCTAGCTGTTTGTTCCTTATCATTAAGCAGTTTGCTTAACTTGCACTGAGACGCTCTCATTCTCTTAGTGCAGAAAGAGGAAATATGGGAGGAATTTTTGCAAGTGTTCCCAACAAGCAATGTTTCAAAGCTAAGTTGGGGTGCCATTTTAATTTCAGTCAAGTATATGTAAGAGAGGAGGCAATAGTGAAACTTACCTGACTTCTCAAACAAGAAGAAAAGCCTGAATGTGTATGATGGAGCTTCAAAGAGTTAATGGGAAAGGTAACAGATAATATTCATTTTCTACCAAAAGTCTCTTCAATCCATGCATATAAGCATCATGTGGTTTATGGAAATTGTGTATTATGAAAAAAAACTACGCATATATTTGAAAATCTTTTTGCATCAAAATACACATTTTAAAAATTCAATTTTCCACCAACTTTAAAAATACATCCATTGGGGCACTTAAAAGTGTTGCCTTTTCAGAAGCTTCCAGGAGACATGTAGCTGAGCATGATCTGCCGCCTGCTACTGAGCTGGCGGAGCCCAGCTCCCCGGGTCTTCTCTCATGCATTTAAACATTTCTTAGGTCACCAACGTCCCAGAAGACCAGATCCTCGTGGCTGTGTTCCCTGGCCTCCCCACGTCAGCAGAGCTTTTCATCCTCCCACCTAAGAACTTGACAGAGAGGAGGAAAGGCAACGAAGCAGACCTGGAACAAGTAAGTGAAAGAAAACCTGATGCTCATTCACAGTGGACAGTCACTGATAACTAGGGAGCAGGACAAGCTCTCTCCCCATTGGCCCATTGGCCTGTCACTCCACACCGTACCCACGGTTAGGAAGAACAACCAGCTGTGGCCCGCTGTGACTTCGCAGCTAAAGCCATTGCCTGCGTGCAGCATTGACGTCTCATATGGGTGCTGGTTTGAACCTTGGTCTGACCCCCTGCTACTGTGAGTAATGTGAATTGGAAAGCAGTAGAAGTTGACCCAAGTCATTGAGCCCCTGCATCCACATGGGAGATCCAGAAAAAGCCCCTGGCTTTGTGGCCATTGGGGAAGTGAACCAGTACAGGGAATCTCTCTCTCTGTGTAACTGCCTTTCAAATAGAAATGTCTTTTTTTTTTTTTTTTTTTTTACAAAAAAACAACCAGCTTTCCCCCAAGTCAGCACACATGCAGGTCAACTCTCATGTTCAGCAGAGAGGTGGGCCCAGCACCCCTGCCCCATTCATTCCACAGGATGGTGTTCTTGTACCTTGCTCTGGGAGTTGAAAGGGAAGCAGGTTTGTTTCCCTATCCATGTCTGGGAATCTGTGCTTCTTGTTTTTTTTTTTTTTTTTTAACTGTGCCAGGCCTAGAGAGCCTGGTCAATTTAAGTTCTGCTCCTGGGGAGAAAATGAACTGCATTTAAACATGTTTCCCTGGAGAGAGATGAATTGCTTCATCTTGCTTTGACTAAGGAGCCAGTGTTTCTAAAAGAGATTGTGATTTACTGTCCTTATCAAATGAGCATAGAGCTCCTGAGAGCTGCTCGCCATCCTGGTACAGCAGGAGGCGGCCAGCCACTGCTCACCCACTTGCTCCTGCCGGTGTGGGGTAATGCCAGCTGTACTGCCTCACTCCTTGCTGTCTTCCCGGGATGCTGCATCAGGACTGGTAGAAATAAGTGAGAACGAATCTACCGGAATTGGGCACGAATCAGATACACTTGAATTATTGTAAAAGATCATCACTGCACAGAGAAGCATTTCTGTGTCCCCTTAGGAGTCACCCAGCCATCACCCTGTCCTCGGGTCCGTTCTTAGTCCAGAAGCAGTATAGATGACACAGCAATGAGCTTTTCTGGAAAAAAAAATATGAAAGAGTTTCATGCAACTGCAGATAAGCATCTTGAATGTGGCCAGGTATAAATTGAGCTCCTCAACACACACACATCCATTTTACAAGTCCTCTTTATTCTGACAAATCACGTGGCATATCTGAACTATATTTGGAAGCTACAATATCCATCCATTTAGATAAATAGGCAATTAGAGTGATGAATAGCAGCTGTGATATTAAGGCCCATACATGAGATAAGAATTAGGGACAACAGCCGAAGTCGGCCTCAGCTTTCATGTGGGAATTACAGCATGATTAAATCGATGTTACGTGTGCTTGGACTTGCTGGGCAAAAGTAAAGAGGAAAAATTAGTGCATAAAAGGAGCCAGCTTCTGCTTTGATGTTTGCCTCCCATTGTCTCTAAGATAAGAAAAGCAGAGGAGTGGGCTGTGGGGATCCGTGCCTGCTTTCATCCTGGTAGGAGCCTCCATATCCTGTGTGTTACCTGATCAGGCTGAAGAGCTAATGATGGGCTGGCTTTCTGTCATTGGTACCTACAACGATCTGTTTCCAGTAAGCGATCAAGACATGGATTGAAAGAGCCCTGGACTAGGAGTTGAATAGAACGATTCACCAGGTGATTGTAGACACACCTCTTTCCATCTCACTCTTGTCTGTAGTATAAGTAAGCAATATTAACTACAGGCTTGGTTTCACAGAGTGCCTAGGGCTCTGAGAACCAAATTAATAAAGATATTCCAATCTCCTGTCCCCTAAATGAACATGGTCAGTTTTTGGTTATTGCTCTCCCAGGGTTCTTAGTACATGAAGGACCATCATCATATGAGATGTTTCCATGCAGTCAGTCTCTCTCTCTCTCTCTCTCTCTCTCTCTCCCTCTCCCTCTCCCTCTCCCTCTCCCTCTCCAGATTGTAGAGATACTATTTAATGCTCTAAACCAAAACCTGGTCCAGTTTGAGCTGAAGCCAGGAGTCCAAGTCATTGTGTACGTCACACAGCTAACTCTAGGTGAGTGTCTATTGGGCATGGACAGTGAGTGCCTTAGTCCGTCTGTTACTCTGGGGAGAAGAGGGGTGGTGAGGTGGTGAAACACTTCTCCGTCAGTGTGTGAAAATGGTTTCTAACAAGGCCCTTTTTAATGTGGTGGTGGTTCCCGGAGTTTGATCAAGTCCCTGTGGAGATATCCATTGCAGGTGGCACCAAGACTCTCTAACAAGTGGCTTGACCGTTGATCCTTGGATGGTTTGGAGAAAAACTAGACTTCCTGTCAGTAGTCTTTCTATCCTTCCCTCCTTCCTTCCTTCCTTCCTTCCTTCCTTCCTTCCTTCCTTCCTTCCTTCCTTCCACCAAATCATCCATCCTTGCTTCCTGCGTTCCCTGCTTCCCTCTCGTTCTTTTTCCTTCTTTCTTTTGTCTGCCCTTTTTAAACTTCAGAGAAGAGTATCAGGTTCTCATAATCTCTATGATTCACTAATCATTGTATGAACCTAAGTAAAAACTAGGATCAACTCTAGTTAGTGTATAAGGGGAATTTTAAAGAGGGTATCATAGAGGCCCAGTGCGGTGGTCTAGCGGCTAAGATCTTCGTCTTGAGCCCACTGGGATCCCATATGGGTGCCAGTTCTAATCCTGGCCAGCTCTGCTTCCTGTCCAGCTCCCTGCTTGTGCTCTAGGAAAGCAGTGGAGGATAGGCCAGGGCCTTGGGACTCTGCACCCAAGGGAGTTCCTGGCTCCTGGCTTCGGATCAGCACAGCACTGGCTGTTGTGGTTACTTGGGGAGTGAATCATTGGACAGTGGATCTTCCCCTCTGTTTCTCTTCCTCTCTGTATATCTGACTTTGCAATTTAAAAGAAGAGGGTATCATATAGGGCAATGCCCTCTCACTGTCTGCAACAGCCTACTTTAATGGTTGTTACTAATGGTGCACTTTCCATATGTGGAGGATCCAGATGTGCCTGCCCAGTGATCTTTTACCAGAACACCGTAGAGCAAGAGAAGGAAACGGGGCATTAATATTTACCGTAAAATTCACTGTGGGTTCCATAGCATGCTGCCAGGCATGAAGGTATCCGTGAGAAACAGCATCCGAGCCCTCCCTCAATTCCCATTCCTGGGATGAACACTTTTATCTCTACACCAAGAATTTCCCCATGTGGCACAGAGCTGCTTATTCTCCCTAAGGAGTTGTGACGGAAGCTGTCGTTCTCATCACAGAAGCCCATCTCCCCCTGCCCAGAGTCAGGAGTAAGGATGCAGACCCATGAGCCTCCCTTTCTCAATGCGTACTCTCCCCAACTGACATCACCCAGTGAACATGGCTGTTCCTCCCCAGCTCCCCTGGTGGACTCCAGCGCCGGGCACAGCAGCTCGGCGATGCTCATGCTCCTGTCTGTGGTGTTTGTTGGCCTAGCAGTGTTTCTGATCTACAAGTTTAAGAGGTATGTGCGATAATCAGATTTATTATGATTATTACCATATGATTGGACTTTTATGACACACATCCAGAATATGCGACTCTGTGGAGACAGGAAGTTCAGTGTTCGTTATCAAGGGCTGGGGAAAAGAAGAATTGAAACCAACCATGATTGAGTGTGAATTAGTTGTAGGTGGTGATAGAACCTAGATAATGATGCTGGTTACTGAACTTTGCGAATATACTGAAAATAATGGATCGTACACCTTATAAGCTTTTTAGGTCCAAGATTGAGCAATGTTTCATATTTTACCACACTCAGTTCGTATGTAGACTTTAATGTATACATACATGCTAATTTTTCTTGAAAAAAAAGAGATGTTAATATCACAGAATGAGTTTGATGATAAAGAGCGTAACACAGGGATAGAAGGCCATATTGTCTATATGTGGTGTGCTCAGTAAAGCAATTTTGTGGGTATCACACTGTTTGGTAGGGCTAGATTGTATACAGATGGATCTCCGAAGGAGCATCCCTGACACCTTCCCAGGAGGGACATGCTCATTTTCCTGGATGCTCTCTGGGCCCTGGGGCAAGCAGAAATGGTGAAGTGTCCTGGAAACAAATGAAAGCAAGAATCAGAACAACACATATATGGATAAGAAATGAAGTCACTAGGAACTAGCTTGTGAGGCCCATTATTTTCTCTCCCTCAAGGGAAACACAACTTTTTCCAGCTTACCCTGATTTCTAAAGTAAAGTGTCAAGCATTCAGGAGAATTATTTTTTGGTAGATTAGTACACATTTGGCATTCTGGATGGTTAAATAGAGAAACTGTAGCTGAAATGTGGTGAATTAGATCCATGCATTATCTTATGTTGCAGCTATCCAAGATCTGCTTAAATGGGCATGCCACATATATTCAAGCTTTATGCTTCTACTTCCCACTTTTTCCTGTTTCTAAAGGGAAGCTGGCCAGGAAAACGGAAGTCCACGTGTATTCAGAAATTGTTATTGAACCTGGCAGAAGGGGTGATGTAAAATGATCATTATTAAACACAAGAAACTAAAACAGTGATTCTGCCCCCATGTTAAAATGGTGTAATCCTTCCTTCAGAAAGTGTACTGATTAAATGTGTTAGCTCTTCAATAAGACAGGTCTAGTTTTAATGTTCAGGATTTGCAAGTTTGGGCAATACCATTTCCCCATGTGGAACATAAGAATGTTTCACATGATTGCTGTGTGGTTTGAATGTTTTAGTTGGAACATACTAAAGTTGTATACTCATGCCGTAGAAATGTACTTCTTAGGAAGCTTACATAAGATAAAATGCTAATTAATTAATTTGTGCCAGGTACTTTGCAGTAGCCTCAGCTTGTTCCCAGTGCCCTCCTAGACCCTGAAGGTAGCACTTTTGGGTTCTGAAAGCTATTCATGGTAAGGGGCTTTGCTCCTCCCTGCTCACTCTGTTCCCAACTGGCCACTTCACTTGTTGAAAATTCTAGTTTGTGCACTTTCTGCACAAATGAAAGTCCTCCAGTGTTGGCGCTAATGCTGCCGTCTGTAGTGTGACTGTGGAACTGAATTCTTTTTTTTACTTACATGCAATTTGAATAGCCACACTTGGCTCGTGGTTGCTCTTTCGGATGACACAGGCTAAGTTTGCAGTTCATTGTCCACCTGCATTTTTAGAGCCCAAAGTGCTATCTTAACTCACCAGCATTACTTAAACATTCATTCATTCAAAAAAGCATTTCTTGAGTACTTACTGTGTGCCAGATACTGGGAATCTTCTCCATATTCTGAGCAGTCATTTGGCAGCAGAGTTCCCAAAGCCCAGGATGCTCCTCAGGCCATCCGGCTCTGAACGCTCACTGCCATTTGCTGATGTTTCTGGCAGTGCAGTTGGGATGTGCCTTTTAATTTCTGAAAACTGCCTTAAAAAGTTCTTCTTTATATGATTTAGGTCTGCCCTTTTTGGGTATTCAGGAAAACATTTGAGCTTTCATGTATCTCCTATTTTTTTTTTCAGTAGAACTTTGATGAAAGCCCATTTTGTTCTCTCTAAATTTCTTCCCATGAGTTTCTGATACTCATCAGAGCTAGGGAAAAGAAACATAAGCTGCACTTGTTTGTTTTTGTGTTGGTTGTTTGCTTGCTTGCACATGTCTTAGGGAAAGGTTGTGTCTTTCTTTACTACTCTCATTTCAACCTGTGTGATTATGTGGCCCAAGACACATCCCTTGATTTCATTGCTTCCCTCCATTCTCTTTTGAAAAAGTGGAATCCAGATTTGATGTCAACACTTCTGCAAGCAGGCGTGTTAAGAAATGAAAGCAACTTGGCAGTTTCTTCAAATGCTCCAAATTGTGGTGTAAAACTCCCTTCTAACTATCTGTTTTAAAAGAGGGAAAAAAAATATGCCTGCGGTGAGATGTTTTTCTTAGAGATTGAAATAAAGTGAATAATCTTCGTAAGAGCAAATTCATCCCGATCCTCGCAGGTATAAGGGGCAAATCTGGAAGAGGAAAGTGATGGACTCTGATGGTAACTCCTGAATAGACAGTCGACTGTGATTAAAAATGGCTTGATCACCCCAACACCATATCATAGGTGTACAGATCACACACACACACACACCCCTAGAGGAAATCTAAGTCATTAGGCTGCATTGCTGTTTAGATAAGAAGAAATTAACAAGCAGCATACTCATTCATTAACTGAGTGGATCACTACCTTACATAGACTTAATTCATTCAGGATTTTTAGAAATTATGTGAACATGGTTTTGCCCAGTAGGAGTCATGGGGAGTGCCTTTTGAAATGAATTGAAACATGTAAGCACCTGACCAGATAGAAACACTGCATGTTTTTTATCTTGATTATTCAGGAAAACATTGGAGCTTTCGTATATCTCCTGTTTCTGAATTAGCTATAGGAAAAGGTTATTCAATGTCTTCATATTTGGTCTTATTGGGATTGGAATGGAAGGAGCAATGTTGAAGGTTGAACACATCACTGATGTGCTCTAGTGCAGTGAAGTGATTCTCATTTGGAAAAGCATTGAATGCCCTGGATTGGAGTGGGCGGCAGATGGCCCACATGTTCATGTTATCTGTGTCAGTTTTAATCTGTGAAATGTCTGGACTTCAGTCCAATTTCCCCATCATTGTTGAGGAGAGAGGAGTGTCTTCTAGATGGGATATTCATGATTGGAACAGAGTCTTTCTATTGAAGAATGTAGTACAGAATAATCATAAAGAGAATAGGCTTTGAACTCATTGATTCATTCCACAAATGCCTAGTCAATGATAAGTCATGTGTCCTTCACTCTGCTAAGTCAGGAGTAGAAAGCCTAGGCCTTGATCACTACAGGCTTTTAATATAGTGAAAGAGAAAGAAAACATATCAGTAAGTATCATCTATTCTATCACTCAAAGCCAATACCTTATTTCTTTCTTTCACAGATATTGTCCCTTAATAGTATATTCATTAAAGGGGGGGAAAAAGAGGAGATATGTCATAGAGGGAACAATTGGTTCAATGTCCCAAAGACAGGAAATAACTTGATGGTGTTATTAGAGTCTTGCAGCTCCCACTGGCCAGCAGCACCAGCAGTGTTGGGGAGCTTGGCCACGGTAGATTCTCAGTCTACCCGATCCAAACCATTGAGTCACGATCTGCAATTTAACAAAGACCCTGAGTGATGCTGAAGCCCATTAAAGTTTGAGAAGCCCTGGTAAAAGGAGGTTAGAAAGGCTGGACTAATCAGAAGATAATCAAGATAATATGATTTCCCCAAAGAGATTTCAATTAAAACCTGTCCTCTGCTTCCACCCCCAGGCATTTAGCTTCTCTTAATCCTCTTCACAATCTTAAAGGGAGGATAGTATTATTCCCCCATTGAACAGATGAGGAATTGTTTATAATGCATTTAAGACAGTTGACCTGTGAAGGATGCTGTAGAGTTTGTGAGAGTGGCTAAGTCTGTTGTTGTTGTTTTATTATTTTTTATATAAAAGAAGTCAACATGAATTTATTAAGTTGATGCAAGTTCAAAATAAGGTACCTTCTCAGTAGGTAGTGTCTTATGTGTATCAGTGTCCGGCTCTCTGAAAAACTTTGTCACATGCACCCATTTTAAGGGTGTTTGTGAATCAACAAGCAACAGTGATATCTTTATTTACACCTATATTGTTTTCTATCCCAGTGCAAGGTGCATTCTCTAGGATGTTCTGTGGTTTGCATTCATCCTGTGCTGTTCATGGGGCTATGTCCTTGAACATGGAGTCCCTGGGTGGGCATTATCTCCCTGATATTGGCACTGCCTGATAATAGCTTTTTCTCTCCTGATCACCTAGCATTGCCAAGTACCCTGTGACCCTCATCTGATTTTGCTCCTACCCCATGTAGGAAAATCCCCTGGATTAACATCTATGCTCAAGTCCAACATGACAAGGAGCAGGAGATGATTGGGTCAGTGAGTCAAAATGAGAACGCCCCCAAAATCACGCTCAGTGATTTCACCGAGCCCGAGGAACTGTTGGACAAAGAGCTGGACACACGGATCGTAGGTACGTATGTGTCTGTGCTACCAGGCTGCATCCTCTTCCTTCAAACAGGCAGACAGCCATCCCATTCTCCCTGCTTTTCAGACGGCACTGGATGGGAAAGGCAATTGGCTTCAGTGATGTATTCATGTTTTAAGATGTGCCAGCGCACTCTGACCATGTGCAATGAACAACCTTCCTGTTAGAATACAATCAAGACTGGAAGCACTGGGATTGGAATGGGGGAGGGATGAAACCAGTTATCTTTAACTATTGGGATTTAAAATTTTCTTTTCCTATAAAGCAAAAGCATTCTAAACCTGTTTATAATGACATGGCAGCAGGCATTTAGCCTGGCAATTCTGATTCCCAAATCAGACTGCCTGGCTTCACTTCCCTGAGCCCACCCTTGGCGCCAGCGTCTAGCCAATGTAGGCCCAAAGAAGTAATAGTTAGGCTCCAATAGTTGGGTTCCTGCTACCTATCTGGGAGGCTGGATGGAGTTCCTGACTCCAAGCTTTGGCTGGGGCTGGCTCTGGGTTGCTGTCACAGCATTCGAAGGGCAAATCAGCTGATAGATCAGAACTCTGTTTCTGTCTGTTTTTCTCTCCTGTTCCACCCCACCCCTCTTTCTGTCTGCTTCTCCAGTTATTTTTTAAATCACACCAGTGTGACCTTGCATTAGATAGTATTAAATCTGCCTTCTTGCTTTCCAATTTGCTAGCCTTGTGCTTTCTCTGAGTTTCATATTTCTCATCTGCGAAAGGGAAGAATAATACCTGAGATTCTATTCTCGATCTGTATTGTACCTGTGGCTGTGTTGTGGGCTTTCTTTAATAATCAGATGCTATGCTGTTAGCAACGTGCCTGCCACATCGCAGGAATTCAGGGCATGTTGGCTGTTGCTGCTCTTGGCAGCAGAGCATCCAAGGACAGTGTCCTTTATGCTGGTTTGCTGAGAGTTGAGATGTTTCTGATACACTTTTCAACAAGTCTCTAAGTTGTGCAGCTGTTCTGGGTGGCTTGATGTTTGGCCATGAAGAAAGCACTTGCCCTGGTGGAATTTACATCATTTTTCTTCCTGTGTCTTCTCTACTCTGCAGGGGGCATCGCCACCATCGTGAACAGTGAAAGCACAAAGGAGATTCCCAACTGCACTAGTGTTTAATACCAACCAGCCACGTGCTCAACCACCTTTGGGACGTTTTATTTTTGATGACTCTTATTGCTATTATGGAAGAACAGAAAAATGTCTTTTTTTACATTTTGTTTACCAAGGGCCCCTTCATAAAGACCAGGCAGATGTTTGGTTTTGAAAGCAAAAGGCATTCTGAAAAGATTGAAGAGGCAAAGAGAATGAATGGCTCTACTTGTTTTAAGGGACAAGGATGTATCTTTCCACAGCCTCCTTGCTTTATTTTGTCATTAGCAGTGCAAAGACTATTTGCTTGTGGTCCCCTCCCTTTATTTAAGCTGCATTAGCTTGTCTTTCCTACCCCGTCGTCTCCCATGCCCACTCAATGTACACATGTACACATACATATACAGCGCAAACCATTTCCCACTCAGATCCCCAGGAGGCAGGGTAGTGGGGAGTGGCCATCGGCACAGAGAGCGTGTGCCCCTTTATGAAAGAGGCCCTGCCTCGTGCAAGTCAATAGCGAGGCTGCAGGTGGCTTATTGTATATAATTACAATGTAAATAGCTTTTTATTTCCTAAGAAATAATTTAATGTTTAGTAAAAAAGAAAACAGAAAAAAGAAAGATGCGTGTGTTGGCTTACGCACTCACCCGCAGCGCTGCTTGATGTGATAGTTTCTGGATGCTCTCCAACCGTCTGTCACACTCTCACCACTGGCATCTCTGTCCACTCCACAGCTGGTTTCTGCTTGTGTATCCAGAGGGAGGGGGAACGGCTTATTTGGGGCAACTGATGAAGGAAGGACTCTAGCAACATCACACAACATGAGGGTCATTTTAGTTCTGATAATATGGGAGAACCTATCAAATGAAACACACTGGAAATTTCAAATTGAGATGGGGAGAGGCTTCTCTACTAAGAAAACGTGGAAGATATTTATCAGCCCAAGAACATTGTTTTGTCTGAAGAAGCCATGCGGTATTGTTTCAGATCCTGTTCGGTTTCCATGTTTTGGCTGGATTTCATTGAAATATGTCATGCCTGTGGTGAATTCTTGGGCTGTTCTTAGCTCAGAAATGTCTCTTGGACACCAGGTACAGGCCTGCAAATGCCAACTGGCATGAGAAGAGAGAGAGGTTGGAAGGAAGGTGATATCCATGGAATCTTGAGTCCATGCACACCCTACAGGCCAAATAGAGGTCCGGCTTTTCATGATGTTAGTCCAAGATGAATTTAGCAAAGCTGTGCTATTTGCTTGTCAGATGTACACAACTTCCTTAAAGTAAAATGTCTGCCTTCACTTCTCTTAAGGTAGTCTTTGCCCCTGGGGTGAATGGCTTTCAAAGCCAATGTTTTCTTTCCTAGCACCTCAGCCCCTTCATACTATTCAACCAGTTGTTTTTGGTGGGGTCACGGTAAGCCATGCTATAAGCATTGCTTTTATTTTTAGGCTCAGCCTGAGTACACTTATTTTAAAGAATGATATAGTGTGTATATATATGTATACATATATACATGTATATATATGTATATATATGTATATACATATATATACATGTATATATGTATATATATATATGTATATATATATATATGGGAGGAAATGCCACATTTTGTACTTGTTAATTTTTGTGGGATGTTGTTCACATTCTTCCTTGTGAGACACAGAAAGAATGTGTTATTGAGAAATCTGGCTGGCTACAGCATAGATCAGTATTAGGAATATTTCTGAAGATCATACTTTCTTTTTTTGTTTGTTTGTTTCAAGGGGTATTGGGGCAGACAACTGCAATACTTGTATTAAACCCTGGAATACAAATGCATGAGTCATATCTATATATGCAGTATATGTACATATACTGTTCTTGGTTTTATTGTTCCATTTGAATATTTCTACTGTAAAAAAAAGACAGTGGTTTTGAAATTGTTGAAAATAAATGTATTTTTGTACATCAAAGCTGCAATCTTGGCTGGGCTTTCACTGGGCAATTTTTGTCACCTATTTTATTGGTCAACTATTGTGGCAATAATTCTATATGACAAAAAAGAATGGTTTGTAACAGGTGTTAATTTCTGCTCATGGCTCTTCAGATTGGTGGTAGTTTGTCTCAATATCATTGGAATTGTCCAGGTCCTGCTGGGCTAGTCTGAATCATGGCTTCCAGTAAGTTTGAATCTGCTCAGGGAGCCATTATCATGTAGGAGCAGCAACTACTCAGGGCATGTAATTTCCAAGTGAGAATAGCAGAACACACTATGTCTCTAAGGCTTGTCTCAAAATGGTCACTCTGTTAACCTTCACGCAGATTCCAGTGTCCGTAAACAAAAACAAAATCACATTGCAAAGTAATACAGCAATAGCTAAGGAAATAGACTCTACCGGTCATCCCCAGAAATGTGTGTAGGAATAACCTCAGTATTCGGAAGGCCTGGAGACCTGAGAATAACATCCCAGTTTGCTCTCCATAGACGTTCTTTAGAGCCTCATGAGGAGCTTTTCGTTAACTGACTCATTTGGATATCCAAGTTTCCTACCCACGTGTGTGAATATGTCTAGGATTTCGGAACAGAAGTCCCTCCGTGCCCTTTGAATGTAACAGCAGTTTCCAGGAGTGGACAACATGGAGATTTAAGTCAGGTTTTGAAGATTTAAGCGGGAGAGATGAAAATGGGAGAGGAAGCCAAGGAGTCGGTGTTCTTTTCCCACTTCTGCCTGCCATGTGCTGCCTGACGCCAGCAGACGCTCGCCTGCGTTGGCCCTGCACTCAACGGGCGATTGTTCATCATGCTAGGTCAGTAAGGCAGTGTGGACTGAGTAGCCAGGCTAAGGAATATGAACTTGACAGATGTGCTTTTTCATTGTTTGAAATATGTAATAAGTTTTCTTGGGCCCAAAAACCCCAGAAATCTTAACCAAAGGTGAATTTTCAGTTGAGGAATTTCTGTTTTAAATTATGTATGAATCTTTCAATTACTTTTCATCAGTTATACTCACTTCTAGAAAAATTCATTGTTACACATCAACTCTTCACAAGGTCATTAGAAAATGTATGTTAGGAAAAGCCTACTTGTACTTCAAAGAATTTTTATACTGAGGTAACTTTTCTCTGTATTCCATTTTTCTCTGGCCCGCTGGAAATATTCCTGAAATACTGAGACTGTCATTTAGGTATCTTGAAAGAATTTGCTTTTTTCAAACTAATAACTCAAAATCTAAAATGCTTCTGATTCTTTGAGGGATTTTTAATGAGTGGGAGCTTCTCAAATAATGAAAAACATCTATAATGTTACTACTCCAACACAAAGGTAAGTTTTCTAAATGCATCTTTGCTTTCCAATGAGGCTGTGGCGCTTTTTTTAAAGATTTATTTATTTTTATTGAAAATCTGGATATACAGAGAGACGGAGAGACAGCAAGGAAGATTTTCCATCCGACGATTTACTCTCCAACTGAACACCACGACTAGTGCTGTACAGATCCAAAGCCAGCAGCCAGGAACTTGCTCCAGATCTCCAACATGGATACAGGATCCCAAGGCTTTGGGCCATCCTTGACTGCTTCCCAGGTCACAAGCAGGGAGCTGGATGGAAAGCAGGGCTTCTGGGATTAGAACCGGCGCCCATATGAGATCCCGGTGCATCTAAGGCAAGGACTTTAGCCACTAGGCCACCACACCGGGCCCAAGGATGAGATTTTTCTCGTGTTAGTTTTGTGTCCTGTGCAGGTGAGCAGTCTCTCCACTGAATTAAAAAGTTGAAGTTGACATGAATCTGAATGAGCCTGTGAGTCATGTGAACTAAGCCATGCGTAAGAAGATAACCCCTGTGTTGCCATCAACATAAGGATTCTCCATCGTAGATCGCAGCACAGGGAGATGGCAGAGTTGAATTGCCTCTGTGTGTTTTTCTAAGCAGTTCCTCATTATGGTGAGAGAACTCTACCAGAATTGTCTTCTCTAAGGTAGTTCTAGACCTGGGAACTCAGCTCTGTGGGACTGGCTGGAACCCAGCCATAAGTACCATATGCTGCCCAATAGTCCAAGATTCTCATGTCCATTACAGTTTAAGAATAATTATGTTATCTGCAACTAAATCACCAGAGGTAGAAGTTTTGAGTAGAAGTCACTCCCCAGGCTCCTGATGCCATGATACAAGGCACCTTCATCTACACGATGGGTTTTTGGTTTGGTTTTATCCTGGTAAGCAACTATAACTTGGAGAATCACTTTATTGGGTGACTTAAGACAATAACACAGCTGGTGAAGACAACAACCTGCTGTGTTTGGGAAAGAGTAATAATCTGAGAGTCAGAAGATTTCAGAGTTTGAGAAGGCAATCTGGATAACAGTCCGTGTTTGTAAAAGGGAAACACTGCATGTCCTGCTTTGCTGTCTTCTTTTTTGATTTGCAGATGTAAGATTTAAGAGAACACTTCCAGTTATAAAAGCATTGAGACATTCCCGGTATGGGCAATTCTAGAAGAGCTCCATTTGTCTGTGGCATGGTGGGAAGTGACTTTGCTAACATGCTACAGCACACAAAAGCAGCAATAACGGGAGAATCCACTTATTTATCATAAGGTGAGATTGTTCTACCATACAACCCCAAAATTTCAAGAGTGCTTGAACTGCAGACCACCCCCAAAATTAGTAGAGAGCCTGTGACTGCTAATAGTGTGGCTCCTGTGTCCCTAATGTCAAGCACGGCTTGCAATCTAATTTCCCAAGCAGTCTCATAGTTCAGTACCTCAGAGTCTCTCCATGTCATCGCCCTACTGACCCACTTGTTCAGTCATCCATGGCCTGAGGTCCTTTCTTCTTCCACTGGGCTGAAATGAGGCTGCTTAACGGACAGCTGTTCAGCCCCAGCCTCCCACGCTGCGACACTCATCCTGTCAAGTGGCTGGCCCTGTGCAGAGGAAACAAGGCCAGCGATCAAACAGAAGCAGTGGGCATGCTTCAACCCACTGTGCCAGCTCCTGCCACATGCGCTTGTCTGCTCCAGCAGAGCCAGTGAGAGCACATCCATTATCTCCCAAACCTCCACTGCATCTTGATGTCTTTCAATGTTTGGTAGAATTTTCTCTACAGCAGTAGAGCACCTTAAAAATGCCTCTTGCTTTTATATTTTCAGATCACACGTCATGGTGAAGTATAGGTTCCTCCGGAGAAGATCCAGTGGAACACTCTCTCTTAAAGAAGCCAGACAACTGGAGTTCAACCTGTTTGGAGCTGAGAAGTCTCTGTAACACTTTGAGTCATCACTTTTTAACTATAGGAGTCCCTGAAGAGTAAAATGACATCAAATGTATGCACTTTCCCATCTACAAATTGATGACCTTTACCTCACAGAACTGGACACAGATTTAATGAGATAATTTAGGTAAACACAAATAATGAATGGATTTTGAGAATAACTAGTCCTATTATGCTGGGTCCTTGTTCCTCCAGCTCTGTATCTGACCTCAAATTATAAAAATTGCTCAATCAGTCTTCCATTGAGGGATGCACCCTCATGGGGAAAAAATATCAGAATTACCTGGAAACACGTGCTCGTTTCCATAGCTGCTGCTTGAAAGCGAAAGAATTTTAGTTAAAATTTCCACTGAAGTGATCTCCGAAGTCACTGCTTTTGTGAGTTCCTCCCTGCCCCCCCCCCCCCCCCAACTAACTAGTTTTGTTTGGGTCATATGTAAGAAACAAGAAAATGGATCTCCTTCCTAGAAGTGCCAGGAATGCCTCGTGATTGGAATGGAAAGACCAGGGTTCTGGGGTTGGAACCCTCACTCTTGTCAAGTGCAGGCATGTGGAGACAGCCGGGGAGTGGGACAAAACAGTTGGGACCTTTTTGTTTATGTTTTGTGCTGCAGGCATTAATGTCATAGCTTATTTCTGGTTTACATTCCCTGGTTGTGCATGCTATGCTTTTTAAAAATATATATTTATTTTTTATTGGAAAGGCAGATTTTGAAAACGTGCAGTCACGGGTCATCTCTGAGGGTCACTGCTATTGGTATTGCCTTCATCCACACACTCTAATGAGTAATCAGTAAACTGATTATTTGTAAAAATATACCTGGTAGATACCCAGGGGGGTTAAGTCCTGGTTTCATTGTACCTTTTTGCTCTTACCTCACTCAGTGAGAGCTGTCCCTAAGAGGGTACCCAAGATGCAGATTCTTCTCAAAGTGTCAGTGGGGACAGAGGAAAACGGATCGTGACAGCACACATGCCGTCTGTCACTGCAGCTTAGTCTCTGGGGGAGTGACAGCTATTGGAGAGGAAGCAGATAAAGTGGGGCCCTCCAGGATTTGCTCTGGAGAAAGGACTGGGGTCTGGTTGCCAAAGGATGGACTTGCTCAGGTGGAAATCCTGTGCCCAAGCATCCCCCTTCCCTCTTGTGAAGACTGCAGGGCTAGAGGGCCTTGTTACACCAGGAAGGCCCTGTTTCTCCCTGGGGCTTCTCCCCCAAGAATTTTCTCACAAGGCAACCTCTTCTGCCGTTTACCGTCACTAAGGGTGATGGCTGTGGCTGTCCCAGGAACGAACTACAGAAAGTTACAGTCTGATCTGTTCAACCAGCGCATTTGAAAAGAGAAAGGGGACCCCCATGGCAGCAAACAGGGAGGGAATTGGACTGTTTTTCTTGTCACCAATATGCCTTTCTTAGTTCCTAGGTAGAATCAGTTGGGCAGACATAGTTGTCTCTAAAAACAATATACCTGGCTGTTGGAGTCCAAGAATGATTTTGTTTCATTATCCTTCCCGAAATCCTATGGTTCAATGAAACAATTGCTGGCTTTCTTTCATTGTCAGCTGGGAATTTTTGAGGGAGGGGCAGCAAGAGAAGAAGGGAGAAAGGAACCAGGAGAATGAAGTTAATCTGGGACAATTACAAAGCTTTACTTGACACATTCTCATTTCAACATGTCAATTTCAGATGCAGATGCTCCCCAGACTTCTAATCTATTTATAATGGTAACAAGGCAACTCGAGGCAGCATGTGCTCTCATGAGCTAATCATCCTCTGCTATGCCTCCTGCCTCCTAATTAGTGGCATGTTGGTTGCCTGCTGATTGAGTTGGAGCCTCATCTAGGCAAAAGGCCTAGGCAGGGCAGGTAGCAGAGAAAGATCTCTGAGGCCAGTGAAGCCAAGATATTGGCAGAATTTGTAACAACAGGTGGGTTTCACACCTTGCCTGCAAATGCATCCTTTTTAAAGAGCCAGCCGTCACTACCTCGGGTACTAAAAGGGATGTGGCCAATCTCCAAGTACAGCTCTCCTGTCTGTCCAGGAGTTCTCCATAACAAGATACTGTCCCTCCGAAACTGTTTGACCCAGTGATACAGACTAGCAGAAGGCATCAAGCAGGAGTAAAAAGAAGTACATTGCATCTGTTGCAAGGGCCTTTTCATTCACTGGTCTGTTTGTTACTTGAGCAAATAGCTGTTGAATAAACAGAGGTTGTGAGGCTCTGTTTCTCAGTATGAGATACCTTGGTGATCAAGGCACACTTAAAATAAGGCAAACGTAAAATTTATGTTCCAAACCTGGACTTACCTGGAGGTGTTTAAGACACTATGAATGAGTATTCCAGGAAAGCTAGCCTGAGACCAGACTGTCTGAAGCAAACCATTAAGGACATTGAGTTTAAAATCCAGAGGAAGTGTTTGCTCAGACATTGGGTTACTCTTCTAGTTTTGGTTGAATTATTTTTTTCCTTTAGATTCTGATCCGTGGATGTAAATCCAATTCTCTGAGCCCAAAGGTTGTATTTGTAGAAATCCCCCATCAGCTTTGACTAGTTCTCAGGGACTTCCGTTGGAGTGATGAATTTCTATATAGATATCAGTGAGCATTTTCAAAATGTATTTAAAATATTCTATCAGTTTGAGCTGTTGCAGAAAACAGACACTGATCCTGGCTAACTTAGCAAAATAGAGTTTATTAGAAGGGAGCCAGAGCTGATTGAGTTAAATTAGAACAATTTGAAGAGAAGTCAGCCTTACGGAAATGGGAATCCAGAAGATGGGAAAGTCAGTGGTTGCTCAGAGAGCATGGATACTGGACAGAAAAACTAAAGTCCATTGCAATAATGTGTTGATTCTTGAACTGATTATTCTTTGATGATTTACTGAATAATAACTAAAAAAACTGTGTATGGTATTTTGTTAGATATTAAAAGTTCAGTTAAGTATGGGGAATTATTTCAAGTAATTATTCAGAATTCTCTCGGTTGGACCTTTTCAGGATCAAAGTGATTTGATAATAAAGGGAAAGTTAACAGAATAGAGATAGGTTATTTCCAAGAGGAGGTGAAGTGATTAAGTTTGGGAGAATTCTCAGAGAAGATAAATAACAGCAGCCATTTAAAAATGTTGGACTTTTCCCCACACTTCTCTTTCCATCTAGCTTATCATGATCTTATCTCTAGCAAAATGATGCAGTTTTGAAAATCAGGAATGTGGCAGAACTGGAGGTTGAATGAGAATGGGAGCGTGATAGGAGATGAGCTAGAAAGACAAATATGAAATAGATAAAACATCAGTGACTGGTATTTATAAAACTGTGGACCAAATAATCCAGAATGATAGAATTTGTATTTTCTATATTAATGTTTTAATAATAAGCAAATATTCATTTCATATTTATTTTAAAAAGTAAAATGTACATCAACTGTCCATAATGGTGGTGAATTTTGGGTTATTACCTTACAGTCTTAAACAAAACATAACGGCAGGACCTGGCACTGTGGCAAATCTGGTGAATCCTGAGCTCTAGCACACCTTCTGAGTGCTGTTCATGTCCCAGCCCTCTTCTGATTCAGCTCCCTGCTAACATGCCTGGAAAATCAGAGGATGACCCAGGTACTGGAGCCCCTGAACCCACTTGGGAGACCTGGAAGAGGCTCCTGGATCCTGTCTTTAGACCTGCCAAGCTCTTGCCAACGTGTCCATTTGGAGAGTAAACCATTAGCTGGAAGATTTCTTTCTATCTCTCTAACTCTGCCTTTCAAACAAAACAAAAAAAGAGTCTTTCAAAAAATTAGTGAGATTGCAGTGCATTATGGATCATTAACCATAGCTAAAATAGGAGCATCATAGGTAAAATAGTGACAATAACTTCAAAAAAGACTTCTGGTAGCATATTATCTGCTGGAAAATGGCTTATTGGTCTCTATAAATAGAAAAAGAAATTGTAATTACTTAGGTGCTGCACAGTGCATATTAAGGATACAGGAAATCATTATTCAAGATTCTTGGCAAAGAAGGTGGCTCTTACGTGGCTCGCTGCTGCTCTTTTATTCCTTTCATAGGAGTAGAGAAACTTTTGTTTAATCTTCTTTGTTTAATTTTGCTGGCAATGTCTCACGCATAAAAAATTTGCCTTGGCAAACAAATGTTGGAACAGAGCAACTCAATTAGGGCTGTAAGTGGTTATTAAACATGGCAAAAGATGCTGCGTGCACTGTGAGGTGAAGAACCTAGCCTGGGAAACCATTGCCTGGTGCTGAGTGAGGAGTTTCAACAGAGAGGACATCTGGGGTCATGTTTCTTCCCAGAGCCTTGGGCTTTAGCCGGTGTTCTACACGGCCAGAGTTTGAGATTTGGAGCCCAGAAGTCACTGACCTGGATGACGTGAGTCAGGGAAGACATCGCAGTGGAAGATGGGTGAGTTCCAGCTAGTGCCGTCCTCCCGGGCAAAGGATCTTCTCTGCGGACAACTTTGCCTGCAGTATGTGTTTTCTGTGAGTGTGCCTTAATGCATCCTAATTTCTGATGAAGTCTCCCACTGCGAGTGCTCAGGTTTAACATCATCAGTCTCCACTCCAAACTCATCCAGGCCTTTTCTTCTGCATTTGAATCAGGAGGATGATGCTCTCATAGGAATTTAACCAGTGGCGATCCCTGCACGTAATAGCTCTGTGGTCTTGTGTTAATCTGCTGAGGGTCAACTTTCTTTCTTGATTTAGTAAAGGAAATGGAGTAATAAGCATCAAGCATCTGTGACAGGTTCAGTCTGGTGTGTTGTTAAGGGCACTCTTCTTGTGTGCCTTTCAGGGACACTGTGTGACTGGACACACGTTCTTGGGGAGTGGAGGAGCCCAGATTCCGAGTCTCTGTCTGCTGGCTGAGCTCTCCTGCACCCCATCCGCAAACCCAGTTGGGTCGCCCCTCCCTTCTGTACAATGAAGCACATTTAGGACACAGTCCTGAATCAACCCCACCATCCCAATAATGCTTACACCTGTTCCTTTGTCAAGCCTCAGAAAAGCGGCACAATACCGACTGCTTTGTGAGGTCGCCTGAGGGCTGGGGCTGTGGGAGAAGAGGCCAGTGGCAGGATGTGACATGACTGGTGGGTTGCTGGAGGACAAATGCCCGATCACTAACTGCAACACGCCTTGCCAGCTCAGTATCTCCTTCCTTTGCAGCAGACATGCCACCAGGCAAGGCCCTCCCTCTTTGAAAACTGTCATTAGCCTTGTGATTGTGGCTATTATCAACAGTGTCCAATTTCCTTGCCTCTCTGAGGATCTTTGAACCAGTGCATGCAGGACGCGTTTTTTTTTCTCCTCTCCTGTCTTCCTGGTGTCTTCCACCCCACCCTCTTCCATGCCTCCTTCCTCCTACTTCCCATGCGATCCTATTTTTTTTCCTCCTCCCAGATTTTTCTCCATCAGAAAGAATGGCAGTGGCCAGGACTGAAACCTAGCAGGATTTGGAATCTCTGATTGAGGGGCAAGAAATATTTGTATTTTGTTCAACACTCCACAGAAGTTTCTTTTTTCGCTAAAACCTATTCCTTAACTTAAGCCACTGACACAAATATATATCATGAAGTTTCAAAAGATTGCATTACACTTTATTGCAGAACTGCTAAGATTCATGGAGGCCTCAAAGCCCCAGTTAGTCCCTGTGTATGCCAGGCATCTGTGTTTCACTTCTCGTCTTTTCTTTTTGTGGCAAACACACACTAATAGGGTTTGTCTCTTCATTGTGGCATGGGGATGATTAAACACATACTCTGTATTGCTTGATAAAAGACCCTTGCCGAAATGGAGAGCGGTTCTGTCATTTGAGTACATTTCCCAGGGGGCTCTGAGCTGCGATTGAGTCGGATTTAATGGGATGTTTTTGAGCAGGAATATTGCCAAAGGGGCCCAGGATGGGAGCTTATGTGTGGGGTCCCAGTCCTCAGGAGGCTCTGCAAACTCCAACTTTGAACACAAATTAGAATGCTGCTTGGTAGCTGTGGTCCGTGACAGCTGAGCTCCATGGGCAGGGAGGGAGGCACAGCGGTGTGGCCCATCAGTCCTCACTGTTGCTCGCTAATAAGCTTTGATAGATTCCTGGGGCTGTTGAAACAAGCTGGGCAGTTGAAGCACAACAAGAGTATTCTCTTGCTGTTCCCAATCTGAAGCCCCACATCAAGGAGATGTAGGGTTGCTTACTTCACAGGGGCACAGAGCTGCCTTCCTCCCTGCCTTGCTCCTGGATCCTGCTGATGGCCCGCAGCTTTTTACATCTCTTGGCTTGCGTGCCTCCATCTCGGCATCACTCTCTCCAGACTGCTCACCTTCTCTCTTGTAATGGGGTTATGGTCACTGGATTTAAGCTCCATTCGATCAGCCCGAGATGATCCCATCTCAGAATCCCTCATTCATTCTGCATTATCCCTATTCAAGATAGGAAACCTGTCCGGGCAACAGTCCTAGATGGAGGATCATCATTCAACCCACCACACAGGCCTGGTTCTTAAGGAATAAAGATGCAGGCAAAGGGGTAAGCATTAATAAACCTCAAAAGTAAACAAAGACCATGCGTGTGAGAGCCCACGTCACACGGTGATACGGTGATCCCGGCACTTGAGCTACCGGCATATGGGTCAAGGCTGCAATCCATTTCTTCCCAAGTCTTCTTTCCCTACTGGAACTTACCAGGCCACTGCCCCAGTCCCCTCACCCTCTAGTGTAGCCCTTGGCTGCTAGTTGTGGCATGGTTTTCCTGGTCTGTATTTTTTTAGTGTATCATTAGGTACTTTTCCTGGTGTAAGCCATTTTGATCTCCAGGTTTTGGTGCCTGGTTAATAGTTCCCACTTCTGTGGGAAGGAAATGAGTTATCTGTGACAGAGTCCCATGTTCATGGTCACTGAGCTGCTGGGACGTGACCCCCTTGCAGGCACGTAGATTGTTTTCTTTCATCTGCACTCCTGTGAGATTCTTCCTTACAGTGTCTAGGAGAGGGGAGGTTAGTGAAGACGCCTTGTAAATACCTCGTATAGTCCACGTGCATTGTTAGGGTTTTCCACATTAGGATACGTGATCAACTGTTTCCTTTTACATCGCCTTGAGGCTCTGCAGGCTGTCATGGGGAGGAATGTTTGAGACAAGGGTGGTGCATGTTTGAATATCAGACTCTCCTAAGCCACCTTAACCTCTGCGAGACTGCCGGTGTTCATAGAAAGCTCATTTGGAGTTTAAAGATTGTTCTTTGTCTTCGTCAGATGGAAGTGCATCTCAACCTACAGCCCTATATGGCCAGGAAGACCACAGAAGGGAGGAGAGAAGTGACCGAGTACCACCTCCTCAGCACAACGGGTTGTTCACCTCCATTTAAGTGAAACTGCCCCTCTGCAGGGTGGCCCCGGTGTGGAATTCCGAGTCACTCTCATCTGCTCTCTCTGCCCAGAAAGCCCTTATCTCTTCTTCCATCCAAACCCTAAGCACCGGAGAACACTTCCAGCTCAGACGGGGCTAGCCGTTATTATCATTTCTTAAATATTTACTTTGCTTAAAAGGTAGAATTACACAGAGAGTTGGGGAGAAGGATCTTGCATCTGCTGCTTCATTCTCCAAATGGCTGCAATGGTCGGCATGGGCCAGGCTGACACCATACACCGGGAGCTTCATCTGAGTCTCTTACATGGGTACGGAGACCCAAGGGCTTGAGGCATCCTTTGTGTTCTAGGCATGCTAGCAGCAAGCTGGGTAAGTGGAGGAACTGGGACTCTGATGGAATGCAGGTAGCAACCATATCACTAGCGTATGAGCCCAACTGAACTCTACTCATGCTGGCCTGCTTCATACAGTACTTCTTTACTGCATGAAATGTGTGTTTGCCATGAGCGTTTACTCCTCTGGTCTTTATCATGTTGAATGATGTGGCAGAAAGAACAAAGAGCTGGACATCAGATGTCCAGGGTTCCTGTTCCAAATCCTCCCTACAGTCAAGCTTACTGAGTCTGTAATTTAGTCTGTCTGGGCACATATCCTTTCCATAAAATGAGAGTCAGTATGGAAGAGAAATTATGTCTGCCCCGCCTATCTTATTGGGTTATTATGCATATCATATGAGATACCCTTTTCTGTAAAAAAAAATCATTAGACTGGCTTAAAGCTGTCATCACAGTGAGCTGAGTATGAGGGGGATTTTCTGGCTTCTGCGTTTCTTTGCGGTGGGGCACCCCCACTGATATTGTGAAGTGCTGGTTGCTAAGGTCTCACAGCTCCAGGCCCTGAGAAGTCTTCATCTTTCCCAACATTCCTTGTTGAAGCAAGTCTGTAACTCCCAGGCCCTCCACAAATCAAGTTAAAACAAACAACCTGAGACTACATCTGTGCTCGACAGTCTTTTCTCCCCTTTCACCTTTCTTCCCACTCCTCCTTAGAACACCCCATGAATAAATGCCCAGATCCTTCATTCAGACTCCCCCTTTTAAGAAACCCTACTTAAGATACCACCCCATGGCTGTCAGGACACAGAACCAGTATTATATCCACATCACTGTGATTCAAATATAAGGGGTGTTCGCACAGGTCATTGAATTTGCCATTATTGCTGTGGATTTCAGTAGTGCTTTACACCAAAATCATATTCTATTTCGATTTTTCATCACTTTTAAAAAAGATTTATTTATTTGAAAAGGACTGATGAAAAAAAAAGCCTAGCAGGTAAGGTCCTCACCTTGCATGTGCCAGGATCCCATATGGGCACCGGTTCTAATCCCGGCAGCCCCACTTCCCATTCAGCTCCCTGCTTGTGGCCTGGGAAAACAGTCAAGGACAGCCCAAAGCCTTGGGACCCTATACCCGTGTGGGAGACCTGGAAGAAGCTCCTGGCTCCTGGCTTCAGATTGGCTCAGCTACAGCCGTTGCAGCCGCTTGTGGAGTAAACCATCGGATGAAAGATCTTCTTCTCTCTGTATGTCTGACTTTGCAATAAAAATAAATCTAAAAAAGGGAAAGAAAAGAATTGTCCATGTTTGGTTCATTCTCCAAAAGACTTTTTAACAGGCAGGGATGGGCTAGACTGAAGCAAGGAGCCAGGAATTCTATCTATCTCCGATGTGAGTGGAAAATACCAAGTACTTGAATCATCATCTATCCCTCCAAGGTTCGTTAGCCAGGGATGGGATTTGAACTCATTCACCCTTATAGGAGATATGGGGTGCCCTATATGATGGCATAACCTCACTCACCACCATGCCTGCATTCATGAGCTTGTTGAAGAGCCAGAAGACCAGCATCCCTGAAAAGCACCAATAGCCGCTTTCCATAGGTCCAGAATACAAGCAGTGAGCCAGGGCAGAGGGTTCCTGGAAGATGGGAGGGCACTGAGGGATCTTGTGACCCATAAGATACACAGTAGATGGAGTCCTCCCCTCCCCAACCCTAACCTTATAGCTACAATGCTAGGACCGTCTTAGCCATGGGCCATTCTGCCACTTTTTTTTTTTTAAGATTTATTACAAAGTCAGATATACAGACAGGAGGAGAGACAGAGAGGAAGATCTTCCGTCCGATGATTCACTCCCCAAGTGAGCCGAAATGGGCCGGTGCTCGCCGATCTGATGCCAGGAACCAGGAACTTCTTCCGGGTCTCCCACACGGGTACAGGGTCCCAAAGCATTGGGCCATCCTCAACTGCTTTCCCAGGCCACAAGCAGGGAGCTGGATGGGAAGGGGAGCTACCGGAATTAGAACCGGCGCCCATAAGGGATTCCAGGGCTTTCAAGGTGAGCACTTTAGCCGCTAGGAAAAAACCGCCGGGCCCGAGGTGAACTTTCTTGAAAGTGACTGTTTCATGGGAACATCAGGTGTCTTCTGACCTTTTTTCTGCTTCCTCCCTCCATCAATACTCAGTGCATGCTTTAAAAAACTGCCCTGCTTTCCACCCAGAGACTGCATTTCCACCCAGAGACTGCTTCATTATTTAACTCTGTATTTTCATTACTGCACACAATGTGTTTATTGAAGCCCTTGCCAGGTGGGAGTGGGCATGGGCCGTCACTTGTGAGATTTGCTTGCTAATTAAAAGTTGCCATGAGCTCTGCTCACTGAAGATAATGCTGACACATGACCTTTTCAGTTACTACTAATTAAGTAGGATCAGCCCACCATTTGCAACAATTACTCCAAGTCCTGTAGATTGTTTCTTCTGTTTTTCTTTGCATTATTAAAATCTGAATGTATATTCTCATACACACATATGTACACACCACATTTGCATGTGTGTGTTTGCACAATATTGCTTGGTATTTTCATATTATAGAGATGAGGTTATTGAATAGTCATTCCTTGTATTTTAGTTAAAATCTGTCCTCTTCTAGATTTTTCTTTAAAAACAATCCATCCTACTATAGCTACTCTGAGTGATTGGTGAAGGTGTAACTTAGACTGTCAATTATCTTGTTAGGAATTTGGATAAAATATCTTCTGTATGAAGACTTCTACATTATAAAATGAAGACCATGGAAAGAGACCTGAGATATATCTGTTAATGCTGGATTTTGACCCTGACAGGTGACATAACTTTACTAATTCTTATTTTCTGTTCATGTCAAAATGCAAATGCTAATCCTAGGTACTTCATAGTACTATTGGAAGATGGGCTGGGATCATTCTTGCATTCCACAGGCCTCCCATTCATCAGATACCAATCTTTAGTTGCTCCTGTTATGTGCATTATTTTTGTGACTTCTTTAGGGCTCTGAATAAAGGAAATTATGTTAACTTTTTCTAGAAATTAGCCAACCCATGATATTTCTGTAGGCTAAAGAAAAATGCAACAAGATACAGCCTCATAGCAATACATCAACCTGACTCTCAAATGGACTAGAAGACTTATTTTGTCTGAAACAATGAACCAATGATTCCAAACACAGTCAATTTGCAGGTACACTAGGGCCAGCTATTCAAGCTACCCTGGATTGGATGAAAGATAAAGTAGTCCTTTAGTTATTATATAAATGCCCCACTGCCTATGGTCCTTTTGACACTTGTTACCAATTTTCTTTACTTCTTTAAAAAATAAACGCTTAACACCAAAGTGATTTTTATTTCCATTTTGGGATTATTTGAGGACAGGGAAGATTGGGCCTCATAATTCCCTATACATCTGGTATGCAGTATGTGTTTATCAAATAATTGCCAAAGGCATAAAGTTATAATCATGAAAAGATAGTGTCTTGGACAAAATCCATGTCTGTTAATTAATGTTCTTACATTGCAATGAACTGGGACTTGAAGTCAGTTGTCTGTGGATTTTACTTTGTCCTTAGTTTATGATTTTTCATTTCTTAAGTTCATGTTCCTGTGAGGCTCAGTGGTAGCCTCAAGCTTTCCCAGTTGCCTCGAGAACTACCTGATTCTCTCTCCTCTCTTCCTCTATGCAACTATTATTTCTCCAGTCTTACTTGTTCTTGCAGCCCATGCTCCTATGACTAGAAGTATTCAAGCTAAGTGTCCTAGAGGGGAAGTTTAAGAGGCATAAATCTGATTATTTCAGATGGTCTTTCTGAGCCAGGAAGTCACTGTGTCCATATGTTGACATAACCATCCATTGAGTAGCATCCTTTCTCAGTCCGGTTGGCTGTGATCTGTATCATAGAATAGCATATACTTGACAGTCTTCTCTAAGCAGGGGCAGTATGATCCCTACCAAACAGGCAGCTTCAACTGTTTTCCTCATCTCCCACAAGCCTGCTGCATCTTCTATGAATTAAAAATGAGCAGGGAAGATGTTCCCTCTCGGAGCATATGTTCATGGGGTACAGAGCAAGGCACTTCCTTAAGCATGAAATTTAGATTATCCTCTGAGCAGATAGCTAGGAAAAATTCAGCATGCGGGATATGAAATTAGCCATCTGTAGAGAAATCTCTCCTAAGCAATAAGGAGTAGAACTTGCAGGTTCAATGATTTGGGTGCCATGCATTTCAAGAGAGCATGGCTGCTTAGCAGAGCTAAACTCTGCAGCCTTCATCCCCCATGTGAAGACGTTTATACTCTGCGTGAAGGAAAGATCATAGGGAATCTAAGTGTGTTGCTTGGAAAAAGAATAGCTGAATCTCCCCTTCTCTGAGAAAAGAAGATCTGGGTCACCAGTCATGAGTCCTGCGGTGCCAAATCCGTGTTCTCTCCACTTCCTTTCCACTCTTCATCCTTCCTGGAAAATGGTCTGTCCAGGTTTACCAACAATTCATTGCACTTCAGCCAAGAAAACTCTCTAAACCTCAGGAAATAATTTTGAAATATTAAGGAGGTATGAACGGTAGCTAGATAAATGGCCAAACACAGAGAGAGTAGTAAGTTCCAGTGTTTCATAGCACATTGAGACAACTATAGTTAATAATAATGTATTACATGCTGTGTAAATAAAAAGAGGAGAGCAGCTGGTAGGCTCTACACAGAAAGAAAAAGTAGGGAAATAGAAAGGCTGATTGGCTGGGTTAATTGGCTCACACTATATATTCTTTGAAATACTTTGCTGTGCCCCATACAATTTTACAATTACAAGTGAATCAAAAGCTGAAAAACATAATAAATAATTAACATAAATTTATTATGTTTCATATGAAGCTTCTTTCTTTTTTTAAAGATTTATTTATTTTATTACAAAGCCAGATATACAGAGAGGAGGAGAGACAGAGAGGAAGATCCGTCCGATGATTCACTCCCCAAGTGAGCCCCAATGGCCGGTGTGCGCCGGTCCGAAGCCAGGAACCTGGAACCTCTTCCGGGTCTCCCACGAGGGTGCAGTGTCCCAATGCATTGGGCCGTCCTCGACTGCTTTCCCAGGCCACAAACAGGGAGCTGGATGGGAAGTGGAGCTGCCAGGATTAGAACCGGCGCCCATATGGGATCCCGGGGTGTTCAAGATGAGGACTTTAGCCGCTAGGCCACGCCGCCGGGCCCATGAAGCTTCTTTTTAATACTTCAAACCTGATTTTGTCAAATCTTTCAAGGCTGTGTTTTTCTTTTCTGCCAACCATTAGATTTTATTATTATTGGAAAGTTCTTTTCTTAATCCTTTGCCTTGGTCACCCTTGGCAGCGATAGCATAGCTATCCCAAGATTTTGATTACTATTTGTATTATTACAACCTCTAAACGTAACTATATGTTCTAGAAGTCAAGAAAGGCCAAATCTGTCTGATGTTCTGCATGTATGTGGGCTTCTCTACCAGTCATGTGTTGGTAAATCTTAAACAACCCACTCTCAAGGAAGGGAGAAAGACAAGTTGGGATTTAAAGTTTGGCAGTTTCCATTGATTTTCACTTACAAAATCCCTGAAAATTTAGCAATGAGCTCTTCAGAGCTGGTTGAGCCAGCTCTGGCATGCTGCCTCTTCTAGAAACATCCTCTTTCCTAACCACACGATTCTGTGTAGTCGAAGTTGGACTTCTCTTGGCTTGTGCATCTGTTGTGTTCCTGTTAGCAGTAACACTGATGGTGTGCCGTCACAACGGCAGCCGGACCCTTGCTGATCCACTATTGCATCCTTGGTACTTGGAAACATCCCAGTACCTGGTGTGCCATAAATTTTTGTGGAATAAATAAAACATTATGCCCAGCATGCTACTCTATTTTCTGGGCTTCCTTTGTCTAAATTTCAATAAATGAGCCAGAGTTCTTACTTATATATCAAGTTGCTGAGCATTTAGTAAATTAGCTTCAGATGATGAAGAAAATTGATTTCTGAACCTTAAGGCTGAGAACTCCAAAGCAGACTGTAGCAATGTCCCAGGAAGCCGTAGGTCATCTGCTAGTGCAGGTCTCTATAAAATGTGCCACCAATATGAGATGTGAGCACATTTGTTGAAGTGTTAAAATACAGGAACTCTTGACCATACTGAACTCACTAAAAAGGCTCAACTGCCTGCTGAGATGTTGTGAACAGGGCTTGTTCCCCAAGCACCTGCAGGTGTTTCAACTTTGGGCAAGGGCTGAAGAGAATCAGACTAATGATGGTTTCTGAAGGGAGTGTCTGATGGGAGAGCTTAAAATCCCTGGGCTCGTGCCTTCCCAAGGTAGTTCTCGCGAGAGCTTTGCTCCGTTGAGCAGAGTTTGGCTTTACTTCTCTCTCTGCTTCTGGGCTGCGTTTGCTGTATGGTTGTTGAATTTCCACCAGATGCCAGACCAATGGGGGCTGCCTGATCATACACTATCAACCTCCAAACTGTAAGTCAAAATAAACTTTCTTCAGAAGCTCTCCCTGGTATTTCAGTTGAACTAATGAAAAGCTGACTGCAACACTTACAGGGTAGAAAGCACAGGTGTTTGAGGTATGACTGTTCAAATCCCAGCTTGAGCAATTTAGAAGCTGATGGCCTTGGGTGAATTGCATGTTTGTTTCTTCAACTAGAAAAGGTTGTTATTATATCTGCCTTTTATTGTGAGGGAAAGAAAATGATACATGAACCACAGTTTGTGTTTAACAGTGGTTTGGGAAATGGTAGATAATATTGTTAACAGCACAGGGAAAAGAGAATTGTTCTGGTTTCCTGTAGATTGAGATTTTGGTCTTGATAGAACCAATAATGCATGAGTGACCCAGGCATCGTAAATATGTATGATCCATTTGTTGAATAAATGAATGGATAAATAAGTGGAAAAGGAAGTATCAAGGGCTAAATGAGTTGTCTTGCTCAAAATGCAATGAAAAGCTTTTTCGGATGAATAAAGATTGGCAGTACGTTGTCGTGAGGCTAATGGGCATGTTGTCCTGTGGGGGTCACTGGAGCTACCTGCTGCTCCGGCTGCCAGTCACAGAGGAGAGACTCGGTCGCCTTTGCTCCCCTGACTGGCATGGGTGTGCTGCTGGGAAGAGATGGGCGCCTGCGCAGCTGCGCGTTCCCTTCCCCAGGGGATGGTTGTCAGCTGTGTTACTGCGCTGCGTCTGCCTGGTTCTGGAGAAAAGAGCGTTTTCTCTGTTAGCAGCTCAAAAGTTTGTGTGCTTCCTGGGAGCCCTGGGCTGGAGAACTCATCCTGCAAGGCAAGGATACCAGAAAGCAGCTAGCAAGAGCTCCAGGTTCCTGGAATAAAACAATTAAAAGATATAATTAGAGCCATTTTCCTTCGGCACAGCGGAGGTAGTCATCTTGCTACTTATGGGCTGCCGAGAAAATTGCTTAGGGAATTTATCTTTCAACCAAGGGAGTTTCGAGATTTCTCTGCAGGTAATCCTCTTGGCTACCAGTAACAAAGTCAAATATAGTGAAAGATAACAGCAGGAATCCAGATAAGACCTCTCCTAGAGTTCTGAGGTTTTCAGTCCTGAAACCTGAGAAATGCCCTCTGCTTTACAGGGCACGGTTGTTGGAAAACTAATTATACCTCAATGACTGGAGAGAGCCAAGGTTAAACAACCCGCACAGCTCTGTGCGAGACCGCCTTTCCTGGGTCTGAGGACAGCGAAGCCAAACCTCCTTTGCCCACCAGCCTCTCTTAGGCACCCCAACTTAGACCATTCTATGACAGAGTCCTGATTATTTCAAACGTCCTTTTGGCTTTTAAGAAGATCATGACATCTGAGAATTCAAACAGTTGGACAACAGCCAGGCCTCTGGCTGGGAGATGTGCTTTGTGGGGCATATAATTGTTTAAACAACTTTATGGAACCATAATTGAAATACAGTCAACTGTACATATTTAAAGTGTGCGATCTGATACATTTCAGTATAGCTAGCCACATAGGAAGCCGTCATTACAATTAAGATACTATTTTCATCTTCATGCCCATTTATAACCCATTTCCCGCTAGCCCCCTCACTAGGCAAGCATTGAGCTGCTTCTGTCACTAGATTCGTTTGCATCTCAGGAATTTATATGTTTAATTTTACAATAAGCACTTTATGATTTCTTTCATCTAGCATCATGCTTTTGCGATAAATCATTTTCTGGTATGCGTCAGTCACCTGCTCCTTGTTATTGAGTAGTATTTCATTGTGTAGATGCACTGTGTGTCAAGCAAATGGGTACCAAACTGTGCGTCAGGGAGATGTTCACAAAGTTTGTGGAACTGGAGTTAAATAATAAAATGTAAGCTCAGCTGCTTCACATACGATCAAGCAACTTCAAGACACTTTGGTGAGCGATGTTGTCAGCATAGCAACCCTTCCCTCAAACCTGAGTGCCTGGGAATTTAGCCACGTCACCGGTCTTTTTTACAGTTTTAGTTAAAGTTAAGAATGTTTTAAGGTACGCCAAAAAAAAAAAAAAAAAAAAAAGGAAAAGCTGCATCTGAAGGAGCCGAATCAACCTTAAATGTGACAGTGAAAGTTTTCCTATTGAAGGTCTCACAAAATTGCCCCAGTCTGATGAAAGAAAGAAATGACAGCATTATCATGTTGGAACAAATTCTCTTGTGAAGATCCCTCCTTTTTGTTTTCTTATTGTTATTTTTTTCTACGATTTATTTTATTTTTTAATGAGAAAAGCAGATTTACAGAGAAAAGGAGAAACAGAAAGAACTCTTCATTGATTCATTCCCCAAGTGAGCGCAACGGCCGGAGCTCAACCAATCAGAAGCCAGGATCCTGGAACCTCTTCTGGGTCTCCCACAGGGGTGCAGGGTTCCAAGGCTTTGGGACTGTCTTCCCAGGCCACAAGCAGGGAGCTGTAACAAAGTAGAGAAGCCCGGACACTAACCCACTCACCGGCGCCCATATAGCATCCCAGGGGATGCAAGGCGAGGATTAGGGTTAGGTACTAGATTACTGCACCAGTCCATGAAGGTTTTAGTTCTACTTTTCTCCAAAGTTTTTGAAGCACATATATGTATACATGAAGGCAGATACTTACTGACAGCACAGTGGAATAAATATATATTTAGCATTCCATTATTAATGAGCATCTTTCCTGGTTTTGGCCATCATAACTCTGCCATGAGCATTTATTTATAGTCTGAAGACATTCATATATATTGGGTATTTATCTTAGATTGAAAGAGCATAGCATGGTGACTATGTGTTTATATATTTTGTGTGCTCCTGTGTGAAATATGTATGATGCAAGTTATATATGAAATTTTCAAACCACATTATCAAGTATTCTTTTGCTTTCCTACTAGTATAAATACAAAAACACTGCTTGCACTGTAATCTCTGATTTTTGGCTTGGGTAGTTTTAAATTGTACACTTTCTGTAGGGTGTCCAAAAATATCAGTGTTTTTAAATTTGAATCCTGAGAAACAATTATTTTGGATATCTTCTCATGATTTCATTAAAGTGGAGTTGTTTGTTCAGTGTTTTTTTTTAAAGATTTATTTTTATTAGAAAGGCAGATGTAGGGAGAGGAGGAGAGATAGAGGAGGAGAGATTGAGAGAAAGATCTTCCGTCTGATGGTTTACTCCACAATGGCCACAACGGCTGTAGCTGAGCCAATCTGAAACCAGGAGCCAGGAGCCAGGAGCTTCTTCTGGGTCTCCCATATGGGTACAGGGTCCTAAGGCTTTGGGCCATCCCAGACTGCTTTCCCAGGCTGCAAGCAGAGAGCTGAATGGGAAGTGGGGCTGCTGGGATTAGAACCGGCGCCCATATGAAATCGCAGCGCATTCAAGGCGAGGACTTTAGCCACTAAGCTATTGTGTCGGGCCCTGTTCAGTGGTTTTTTAATGTATTGTTGATCTTTGACCTAAGAGTTGTCAGCATTTTCTGTTGCTTTTTCATGATCTTAATCATTTTTTTGTTCAGTTTATATTACTTCTAACAACTCACAAAAGGAGTGGCTTGAAACGGCTTCCTAGGACTTTGTCACACTCCTGTCCAGTGAGGCTGGAGTCGCAGGGCTGACTGTGGTGTTTAGTCTCCGGAGCCCAGACTCCAGACCTCAGCAGGGCGCTACTCCTTCTGGGAGGTTCTGGGGGAAGAGTCTGCATTGAAGCTCATTAAAGTGCTGGCCCAGTTCCTTTCACTTGTAAGATGAAGGCCCCCATTCCTTGACAAACAGCCCTCTCTTAGCTGGCAACGTTCAATCCTTGTGTTTGGAATTCCTCCAGCTTTGCCTTCTGTCTTCCTTTCCAGAATTTAGGATTCATTTAAATTGCTTTGAAACGACTCAGATAATCCAGAGTAATTGGCCTATTTTAAGGTCAGGTGGTTTAAATAACAGATGCAAAGTCTATTTGTCCCTTAAAGTGCTCACAATCCAGCTGGGGATTCCGGCATGGAGCTTTGGGGGCCTGAGAGTCTTCTTGATTCTGCCTAGTGAAGTGGCTTTCAAAGAGAAAGGAGGTTCATTTTTGTCCTTTCATATTCTTAGGCATCTTCATCTGCAATTATTTTCCCCCCTTTTTTTATTCTAGAAGCTTTAGTTTTAGGTTTTGCTTTTGAACCTATGACTTAAGGTAAGCTAGTGTTTACAAATGGTGTGGGGGTAGGAACCAGTCCCTCTTCTTCCATATGTGGTTGGTCTAGTGCCTTTTGTGAAAATATGTACCTTTTCCTCTTGGACTGAGTTAGGTTATGTGTTTATAATTGAGTTGTGACAGCCTCCACTGGCTTGGGTAAAATGGATGTTTACCAGATGTATTTCTAAAATATTGTTCTGCCAGGCTGTGACTTTCATTTTATTCATAACATTCTCAAAGAGCGTTGATGAAGGATAATATATCCATGTATTTTCTTATCATTTTTGCTTTGTGTGCATTACCTAGGAGATTTTTATCTAACATAAGTTAATCAAGATTTTCGTCTATGTTCTTGTGAAAATTTTCTAGTTTTGTATATTAGGCATGTCACTCTGAGTTAAGTTTTCTATTAACATAAGGTATGTGACAGCCCAGACAATAAAAAAAAAATGGCAACAGTAAGGCTCGATCTGAAACATTTCTGGGATGCGTTCATAACTTCAAGCTTTTGGAAAGACCTCAGGTTTCTCAAAGTCCCCAAAGGAGTGACAGTACTTATGCAAGAAAATATCTCATTCCAGGATGAGCTCTAGCTCTGCTTTTACAGCTCACAGAGTGAACTGAATGCCCCAAATTGGATTCTGTACATATAATTGGAAGGATCTGCTTGCCTCGGTCAGTTGTTCACTAGCAGACAGGATGTAGCTCTTAGGGGGAGTGCAGGATGCTTAAACTGTTTGGATGTCTGTGTTTTGCCCTATTCCAGGTGTCTGGATAATTTGTAGTGTGCAATGATGTAAACTTAGTTCACTGACTGATTCAAATCATGTGTCAGTATTCTCTAAGTTGGTAGATACCGGTCCGTCCCAAGTATTATTCTTCCTTCTATGTTGCATATGTATATAAAATTGTTGTGGCATCATTTGTTAAAAAGATTATCATTTGTGGTTGAGTTGCCTTAATCCCTTTGTCAGAAGTGCATTTGTGTATTGGGAAGGCCTGATCCTAGGCTGTGTCCTGTCAAAATTTTTCTTGATAACTGTGTTTTGCTATTAATCTCAGAACCAGCGTGTGTGATTTCCAGCTTTGTCTTTATGAAAAGTATTTGAGTTAGTTTAGTTGCTTTCCTATTCCCTATAAATTTTAGCATTCCCACATGTATGTAATAATCGATGTCTAGCAATATAATCTTTTAAGCCTGGTGAATCATTTTTTTAAAGATTTATTTATTTTTATTGGAAAGTCAGATATACATACAGAGAATACAGAGAGGAAGAGACAGAGAGGAAGATCTTCTGTCCGCTGATTCACTCCCCAAGTGGCTGCAATGGCAGGGTGAGCCGATCTGAAGCCAGAAGCCAGGAGCCTTGAGCCTCCTCCGGGTCTCCATGTTGGTGCAGAGTCCCAAGGTTTTGGATCATCCTCCTCTGCTTTTCCAGACCACAAGCAGGGAGCTGGATGGTAATTGAGCTGCTGGGACAAACATTGGTGCCATATGGGATCCCGGTGTGTGCAAGGTGAGGACTTTAGCCGTTAGGCTATTGTGCTGGGCCCCATGGTGAATCTTTTTAGTTAAATATTATGTGGTCTGAACAACATCATAGTTTCCGGCTTAAAATATATTTTCAAGCTGTTATTTTTATCTCTTGTGATTTTAAAAATTATGCGTAATGGTTTTATGATGAGTTATTCTTGGTTTTCAGTGGCTTTGTAAACAGTGCTGTCCCCAGTTCCATCTCCCACTTGCTCTTTGCTAATGCAGATGTCACTTGTGGCTGGTTGGAGGTTCCCTCGTTTCATAGTTGTGCATTGTCTCAGATACACACACTGTCGATTCCAGCAATTCCAGGCATGCGGCACGTTGTGCAAACCTAACTGTAAGGAGTGGGATTTCTGTGAATGAAGCATTTGGAATTGTAAAGGATACTGCAAAGTTTGAATTCAATCACCAGCGTGTGCTGGCATGTTTCATAGCTCACCACATGACTCTGTGCCTCTTTGCTTCATGGAGTGATCGTGTATGGGAAAGAAAATATAAATGACTCGCCACCTTTAAAGATACCATTTCTCACTTACCAGATTAGTCACATCCTATGAAGATTAATGGTAAATGTGAGCCTGCACACAGAGAAAGACCAAGCCAAAAAAAAAAAAAAGTGAGCAGAAGGAAAAGTCTGGGCAGACCAGGGGAATGGCAGACCCATTTTCCCCTGTCCGTCACCACGCACAGTCGTGTGAGAGGCAGGCTAATGAAAGCCAGAGCGCCCCAGAAGTCTTTCTCGGTCACTGCCAAACCTTGGCTACTCGCATGGCACCATTGTCCCTTGCTGCCTTCCAAGAACGGGCTTTGTCATTGGCATTGCCAAGCACAAATGATGGATTGCCTGAAAGGCTTTCACAAACACACAATCTGCAGAGCAAAAACAAAATGAAGACCGGGGCCAGGTTCTCAGCTCACTGCTTAATTACCACATTAAATCCTGTGCAGGATGGCTGTGAGCGCTCTCCATTCCTGGAAGCCAGCTGCAAAGAGCAGAAAACCTGTGGGGATTTAGAAATCGAGCCTCATTTCAGATTAGAGAATTTGGATGTTTTCCACCTACAATTTTCAAGTTCCATTTTTGTCTTTTAACTTGTTAAACTTGACTGTTCTGAGCTTAAACTCATGATTTGCAATGCAGGCAGTTCCTAACATGTTCTAAATAGAAAAAGCATTGCTAAATGTACGTATGTAGTTTAGAGCATTCATATTGTTTAATGATTTATTGATTTTTATTGTAAAAGTAGATTTTACAGAAAGAATGAATGAGAATGAATGAATCTTTCCTCTGCTGGTCCAGTCCCCAAGTGGCTGGAGTGATCAGAGCAGAGTCCATGTGAAGCCAGGAGCCCCAAAAAATTGAGCCATTCTCCGCTGCATTCCCAGTCCATAAGCAGGGAGCTGAATTGAAAGACAAGAATTGGCAATCATACAGTGTGCCGGCACCCCAGGTGAAAGCTTAGCTTACTCTGCCGTGGTGCTGGCTCTATGGCATTCGTATTTTTGCAAGCATGTACATATGTTTTGTTTCTGGAGCCCCATTAGTGCATGACCTCTTATAGCATAGAAACTCAAGCACCAAGAATAGAGAAGGCAAATTTGGGAGGTGAGTAATTAAAAATATCCAGGTTCAAAGGTCCTCATGACTATGTGTGCATCCCATATTTGTCCTATATAGATAGAAAAAGCTGTAAGGACTCTGCAGTAGTTCCTTTGTGTATCTTCTAGAATATATAACATGTATGATTTTTTTGAAATATTTAGTACATGTTATATGTTAGGGGTAGCTTATTTTATTAGAAATAATATGACAGAAGTAATTCTGTCATACTCACACTTTTATGACTGAGGAAACTCGTGGACTTGATCATGAAAGGAGAACAGTGAGGAATTAGCCAACTGATCCAACATTTTATTTAGCACCTCATTTCTCAGTATTGTGTTAGCCTGTAATCCACAACTTGCTAAGTCCTTCTTAAAATGCAACGGATAACATATGTGAAGGCTGACAACACAGGACAAGTACCAGGAGAGTCGTCAGTTACTATTTTCATTATGAACAGTTGTCATTTCAAGCACCGGGCTCTTAAAAACCATCTACCAGGGGCCCGGCGGCGCGGCCTAGCGGCTAAAGTCCTCGCCTTGAACACGCCTGGATCCCATATTGGCGCTGGTTCTAATCCCAGCAGCTCCACTTCCCATCCAGCTCCCTGCTTGTGGCCTGGGAAAGCAGTCGAGGACGGCCCAATGCTTTGGGACCCTGCACCCTCGTGGGAGACCCGGAAGAGGTTCCTGGTACCCTGCTTCGGACCGGCGCGCACCGACCCGTTGCGGCTCACTTGGGGAGTGAATCATCGGACGGAAGATCTTCCTCTGTCTCTCCTCCTCTGTGTATATCTGACTTTGTAATAAAAAATGAATAAATCTTTTAAAAAATCTACCAGCAAATTATAATTATGTACATACAATAAGGTGGGGTTGCCATTTCCCAGCGTTAGTTGGCCATTCACAATAGAGTGGAAATTGCTTTCAGAGAGAGTAGAGAGTAAGTCCCAGCCCACATCACTGATGTTCTACTCCAGGCCAAGTAACAGAGTCATCCTCCAACAGCTCAACTCTGATTTGTCAGCCTGTGTAAAGTATTTTCAAAAACACAGCAATGACTGCATGGTAAATTCAAACTTCCCGGCACATTTCTCAAGTGTTTATCCCTGCACATTCTTAACCATTGTATTCTGCACTTTGCATAGACCTTACTGTAGAAATATTAAGTGGTTTGGTTTAACAGACAAAAAGTGGTCTGCAAAGTGCCACAAGCCTTAAATGAAATTACTTTGTTCCTGTCTGAAGTCACATAGCACTTTGTGACTAAAGTGACACGTGACATATCTAAAGATTAACTTTCTTATATTTGAAAGGCATAATTAAAACAATCTTCTATGCTGTGATACCAGCTTTTCTTACGAGCACTGGTTCAAGTTCCGGCTGCTGCACTTCCAATCTAGCACTCTCCCAGCTGCCTAAGAAAACTAGCAAAATGTGATGCAAGTGCTGGGGTGCCTGTCAACCATATGGAACAGCCACGCGAAATACCAGGCTGTTGTAGCCATTTGAGGCTTGAATCCGTGAAGGGAAGTTCTCTTCGTTTCCCCATTCTCCTTCTCTCATTTTGCCTTCCAAATAAATAAAGTAAATCTTTAGAAAAAGTTAGTTTCCTTTTGTTTAAGAGCTGGACCTACTACATTCCTTTTGAATCTTGGTTGGCCCGTGACTGCTCTGATGAAAAAAGGTGGAATCAAAGTGACACAGTGCCATTTCCAGGTCCACACCGTAGGCACACTGGTGGCTTCTGGTGTAGGCTCTTGAAGTTCTGAGTCTATGAAAGAACAAAGAGGCCCACAGTGCTCAGCAGTCTCCCCTTGCGCCTGATTCTGCTAAGGCGCTGGGCCTTGAGGGAGAACCATTTTTGCCCTTCCAGACCAGTATATTTACTGGGTAAATGCTACAAACTGTTCAGTTGGCAGGAGGTGGGAAAGAAGATTCTCCCAGCTAGTCCCCATTTCCTGACAAACAGAATCATAAGATGTAATAGCGTGACAGTTGTTTAAAGCCATTAGATTTGGGAGTAGTTTTTTCTGAAGCATATTTAATATAGTGAAGTGCATGCATAAAAATTCATGTGGCAATATTGGGGAATACTGGACAATAAAGATCGGCATCTGTTGGATGAAAAGAAAGTGATATAAATCCATCAAAGAGAAATTTGCTAATGAAGTTCTATGTCAACGATGAATTCATTAGTGCTGAATATTATTTGAAGTGGCAAAGATAGTTGTCATTGTGTAATTCAAAATTCAGCTAATATCAGGTTCTAAGAATGTGTTAAGTTTAAATGCCATGTATCATAGCATTCAGGGCTCTTTTAAGAAAACTTGAATAGATGGTTGATATTGTGGCAAAATGCTGCTGCCTGTTACACTGCCATTGCCTGGCAGTTCCTGGCAGCTCCACTTTACAAATTGATTCCTGGAATGTGCCTGAGAAAGCAGCAGAAGATGCCTCAAGTCCTGGGGGCCCTAACACTCCCGCCCATGTGGAGGACCCAGAGGAAGCTCCTGGCTTCAGTCAGCTCAGCCCTGGGTGTTTCAGCCACTCGGGCAGTGAACCAGCAGATGGAAGATCTCTGTAACTCTTTCAATAATCTTTTTTTAAAAAAGGTTAATAGTTAATGTCTTCTATGTGTATTACAACTTGAAGCTCAGACATTATATACATCTTAATTAAGCCTTACAATACCTGTGTGATTGGAAAAAAAAGAATAACAAGGACTCCTTTTTATCCTCTATTGAGACCTCATCACCTCTTGGGTTGAACACAGCAGCTGTTTAGCAGCTGTAAGGGAAGCCTACACTGTCATTCTGGGCAGCCATGCTAAGGAGGATAACATACCTGATTGAAATTGCAGAGGAAATTTGAGCAAACAGGATGCAATTACCTGAACTGGAGCCCAGCCAGCTCACTGGGGCTAAGTGGCAAGCTTGATCTGGTCTGCATATTTCATAGATTGCCAGGGCGTGCAGTGCCCCGAGTGGACAATAATCAGGTTGTGTAAACCGATGCTCTCTGACCTGCACTGTGTTTCCGCAGAGAGGGCCTCTTCTAGGATGTTAATGGTATTTTATCACACCTGTTTGGAAACAAAATCTCAGATGGACTCAGTCCGTGAATGTGGACAAGCAAGTGGAAGAAAGTTGACATTAAGCCTTCAAACCATCCGTAGTAACACAGGGGGGGTGGGTGAGTGGGTGTGGGTGTGTCTGCATGTCATCCTTATGCAGGGGCCATGCTGATCTTCTGTGTATCGTTCCAATTTTAGTATATGTGCTGCCAAAGCAAAATATTAAATTCTCAAGGTCTTGAAACTTGTGTATTCTACATTGGTAATTTAATTAAGTCAGGTAAATTAAATAAGCAACCATTGAATTTAAATTTAAGGCATTGAAGCTAATCCCCTCCTTAAGAAAAAGTTAAGAAGTATTAAAATGGGGCAGGGCAGCCCGATGGCTTAACTGGCTAATGTTCCACCTGCAGGCTCTGGCATCCCATATCGGAGCTGGTTTGTATCTTGGCTGCTTCACTTCTCATCCAGTTCCCTGACATCGTCTGGAATAGCAGCAGAGGATGGCCTAAAACCTTGGGACCCTGTGCCCTCTTGGGTTCCGGAAGAAGCTCTTGGCTCCTGGCATGGGATAGGCTCAGCTCTAGCCATTGTGGCTATTTGGGGGAGTGAACCACTGGATGAAAGTCTCTGTCTCACCTCCGCTCTGTAAATCTGCCTTTCCAATAAAAATGAGTCTTAAAAATATTAAATCTGTGGGTACCTGAATCAGGTGCTTGACGTAGCAGATAAGTCCCTGGTTAGCATGCCCACTTCACATATTGGAGTGCCTGGGTTCAGGTCCTGGCTCCCATCCAGGCCCCTGCTTCCCACTCCTGCAGATTCTGGGAGGCAGCAGGGATGGCTGAAGATATTTGGCTTCTGCTACTCGTGTAAGGAGCCTGGGTAAAGTGCCTGGCTCTCAACTTGAACTTGTTCCAAACTTTGCTGTCTATATAGCAGTTATGGAGTTAAATAGCAGATAGCAAGTCTTTCTCATTCTCTTGATCTACCCCAACACCACCAGAATAAAGAAGACAGGGCACTAATCCTGATGTTCTGACCCTACCAGATGTTGCTGTGTGAGGTGTGCCTTTGAACATACAGCATTACCAGTGCCTCTCATTGCTCACCTGAAAACCAGGGACAGAGGATATCACAGTGTGATAATCTGTCCGAGCTAACATTTTGTGAGTTTATGAATTGGATGAGCAATTTCTGACTTTCTTCCCTCTTTTGCTTGTTTTTAAAACTCATGCATTTATTGGGATTCCAAGTATCTAGAGATTTTTGTGTTGCTTAAAAAGGGAAGCTCACCAAAGTCACAAGTGTGCCATCCTTCCCTTTTGTGTAGAAGCCATTCACCTGTGGAAAGGCTTGGGCAGTCACTAACGACCAATATATTTCACACACCAAAAAAATTCACTCAAAAACACAATTCATAAACACAGATACTTGCAGAGTCTCTTTGCCACCATTGGAGCATTTGTGTTGCATAATTTTATACTCATTTCCTTGTAATACACTTACAATTCTAGAATGAGACCCCTTTGCTAAGTGCTGAGGGGAGGTATGGATGAGCAAGCAAGAGGGTGAAATGAAGGGCTCCTCCTACAGCGTAAAGGTAAATCATAAGCCAGAGTTGTGAAACTTTCCTCCCTCTTTGTGCAGAATTACTGATGCTACACTTTGTGTACTGGACTTGCTCACGTAAGCTCTGCTTGTACGTTAGCACTTCCCTCCCAGCACGGTCCCTGGACTTGTGGTGGTGGTGGTGCTAGGTGGGCAGTGCCAGATCACAGCTCCTGCCCTCGGCCTTGGAAACAGAATCTTTATTCCAACATAACTGTGAGGTGACTTGTACTCACTCTCAAGTATGAGATGCTCTGATTTAGATTATTAAAAAAATTTTAAGATTTATTTATTTGAAAGGCAGATTTACAGGGAGAAGGCGACAGAGAGGGAAAAAGAGAGAGCTCTTTCATCGCTTTCCCAGGTCACAAGCAGGGAGTTGAATCAGAAGTGGAGCAGCCAGGACATGGACTGGTGCCCATTAGTGTTGCCAGCACTTACAGGTGGAGGGTTTGCTTGTTGAGCCACTGGCCCATAAAGTATTAGAATTTTAAGAGGCTGTAAACCTATATAAGTAATCTGCACAGAGTTAAGTTAGTGTCTTTCAGTTTTACATTTATGCCCCGTGTTAGAAAATCACCAAATGGGTCCAATCCCCTGCTAATGCACAGAGCAGATCTCAGAGTAGCTGGACCCTTGCCACCCACATGTGAGACCCGAATGGAGTTCCAGTTTCGTGGCTTCAGCTGGCCAGACCTGGCAATAAATCTTGAAGAATAAAATAAAGAATATTGATAAAGGAGCCAGATGTAAGTATAAAAACACCTTTTATTATCTCCCACGTTTTAAGCAGAGTATTAATAACTGAGCACACTCTGTTTTCCAAATAAAGATTGAAATAATTTCTGTACCTTTAGTTTTTCTAGGCCCTGTATTTAACGGAAATTTCAACTACAAGTAACAGCTTTGAAAACCAAGGACTCAATAAATCAAGGGTCCTTTAATTTCTGCCTTCAGTTTCTCAACCACAGCAATTATTTCTCTTATGCTAAAGGATTTACATGTTTGTGATACATCATTGTGCTGTGTAGGCCTATTGTGAGTTGTAATTTTGCATAAACTTATTCCATTTAGCTTAATAATATGCATTTATTGCTGAGCTTATAATACATTCTCTACTTGAGAAAAATAAAATTACATTTTGTTAACAAAATGTCTAATTTTGTTTGGTTACTGAATCATATTAACCTCATTATTCAAAATTAGTGAGCTTTTCCCACATGCCATGGCTGTAGACTTAGCCAGAATGGTGTATAACATCCGTGCTGAATACGTGGTGTGGAATTCATATAGATATTGCACTGTGCATGGGTGTGTGAAGTGTGCCTCTTCTGCCTCCCAGAGGGCCTGAGATGCTTACCTTCAGATTGTGAGCCTGAGAGGTAAAACTGAGTGTGCTTTGTGTTCTTTGTATTGGGCATTTATGCCAGCTCTGCTTTCAAGAAATGTTACAGCTCAACACTAGACGCAATTCTGTGGTCTCCACTGTGGACATGCCTCAGAAAAAGGAATTGCCTAAGGGAAATCCAAATTAAAACATCAATGAGGTACCACCTGATGCCAGTAAGACTGGCCCACATGAATAAAAGCACCAACAACACTTGCTGGCGAGGTTGCGGGGATAAGGGAACCCTACTCCACTGCTGGTGGGGCTGCAGGCTGGTACAGCCTCTATGGAAATCAGTATGGAGAATATTCAAACAACTCAAATTCAACATACCATATGATCCAGCAATAGCACTCCTAGGAATATATCCAGAACACTTGTTTTATGAGAAACCAACATGCACTCCTATGTTCATAGCAGCACAATCAGTAATTGCAAAAACATGGAAGCAGCCAAAATGCCCATCAGCAGAGGATTGGATAAGAAAGCTATGGTTCATCTACTCCATGGAATACTACTCAGCTATTAAAAAAACAAAATGCAGTTCTTTGTGGCCAAATGGGCCAAACTGGAAACCATAATGCTAAGGGAAATGAGCCAATCCCAAAAGGTTAAATACCACATGTTTGCCTTAATTTAAGATGATATGATGTTATGTATAACATGTATGTTATATGTTGTGTATAAACTAAAATTGAAGTGTAGGTGAGGTGGTCACAGAAGGTGGTTAAGAACTCGCATTTACTTTTAACATATTGGTTACTCATTACTATGTCAATTAATTCCATAATGATGTAAATTTTTACTGATGGTATGTTGGAGCTTTTAATTGATCGGGATGATACTCTGCTGGCTCTGTCTTCAGACCAGAGAGGGTATACCTAAGAAGCCGTTGAACTTGACTGGACAATAAGATGCTGGACTCTATGTTTGGTATACGCTTGCAATGGGGGAATCTCAACTGAACTTGAACTGTGGTTATGCAACAAGGTGGAGGAATCCACCATGGCGGGAGGGTTTGGGGAGGGGTGGGGAGAACCCAAGTACCTATGAAACTGTGTCACATAATACAATGTAATTAATGAATAAAAAAATAAAAATAAAAAAACAAAACAAAAAAAAAACAAAAAGAAAAAGGAATTGTCCTCAACACCAGACCCGCTCCCATGATGCTGCATCACAGCAATAAAAGAGGTCAATCTGGGTTGGAGGGCTTGGTACCCTGGCACTCCTCCTGTTTTCTGAGCATTCGGATTCAGCGGATGTTCAGCTTGACCTGGTTTCAATCCTCCACACCAGGTGTCCAGAGCTAAGCTGATCATGCGTCACATCTATGTTCTCTTGGTCCTCGTCATATCCAAACTGTTGTCTCTGCATGACTCGTGGTTATTAGTTGTTAGCTATCTCCTGGTAACATATCTGGCTATCCCTTTACCACCTCTCTCCAGGAGACATGGGAGGCTTTCCACATCAGAACAGTAACTCCACCTCCTTCAAAACAATTGTTTCTGCGAAACTCAGGCCATCAGATCTTGGCTGCTTAGGTGCTGTCAACTTTCTCTTGAATTCACTATGAATTTCCCGAATGCCTGGATCACTGCTCTCATTTCCATTTGTATTCATTATCTCATTGATTTTTAAACAAATTTTTCACCTCTTGATTGCCAATGGTCTTTTTCAATACTGGTCCAGTCGCTTTTTTGCATTTCTTGTTCCTTTTAGAGCTGCAACATAATTGACATTATACTTGCTTGGTCTCAAAATTTCATTGCCTATCTTCACCCAAAACTTCCTGATACCACTTCCTTGGTTCTAGCATCTGCCATCCGTGGTGATCAGAGAGAACTCCTTGGTTCAACTTTTCTTTTACATGAAGCCTCATCTACGCTCCGTGTAAAGCCAATCTTCTAGTATGAGTTATGCATATTTGGTTAATTATTTTTTCTGTTATTTTAAAAAAGGATTCCTCTTCTTTGTTACCATTTCACACAGGCTTTGGTTTTCTGTGTTTTCTAGTTTCTTTCTTGCACATGCCTTGTTTGGAATTGGTCCTCTATATTATCTTGCGCTGTAATTGTATCTTCTAGACTCTTGAGTCAACTGGCTCCAAGCTTGGCTCACTAGTGCAAGGCATTAGAGGGAGTGGAGAAGGGAAAGGGGAAAACATGTTATCTTTTCTGTGTGTCTGTTTTATTTAGTATCTCTGACAGTAACTGCACCCATCCCCTCTTGTAGTTGTTATTTTTTGAAGCCTGCTGTCCATTGATTTCCGCTGGATAACTCTATTCCTGGTATAGAACACTGCTCCCTCTTTTTTTTTTTTTCTTGTGTCCCAGGAATGGTAACTTTCCCCCTGCGGCTGAGATGAAGGTGGCTCTGTCATTCCAAGTTTTTTAGTTTCTCTGAAAGTTTTTCATCAACTGCCTATATTAAAGATCTAAATCTATAGATTGACTTCTGCTTTCACAGAGGGGCTCTATGTGCTTCACAAGAATAATAACATATTGCGAACTCCTTATGTATTGGTAAATGCCTTTCATTTTAGGCTACTGACAGAGCTTTCACATTAAATTATTGAATCACTGTAAGTAAAACTTTAGTTATCTGTGTCATGAATTATTGAGCTCCAAACGGATGTCACAGATATGAAGAGATTTAACACTGATCACTCCCTTCAATAAACCTATCTGGGCTAAATTGTACAGAAGGTGGGAATGGTAGAACACCAAGGCAGATACTTTAACAAAAATAAACTGAGTCAGAGGGAAGAGATACTTTTTTTTTTCAAGGAACAAAGTCAGTGATTTCTAAAGTATGTACTACAGGCATGGGGGCCAGGTCTAAAAGCCTATATTATAGCAAGTCTCCATGTGATTTTAAATGCTGCTGGCCAATATACAACACACTTCAGGATTTCCAGGTAATTAAAGCAACAATGTTTCCCAATTTTGTTCAGTTTATAAGAAGCACCAGGAATCTTTATGAATCTCACTCACTAGATTCCCCCAGCAACACCATGGGATTGTGACCTAGGCGATCTTGGTAGGAAATTTAGAGATTCTGTGTTTAACAAATATGCTTTTATGATTATGTAAATTTGCAAAACACTAAGTGATCCATAAGCTTGCTCTTTCGTATGTCCCATAGGTCTAGCTATTTGTGACATGCTTTTCCCCCTATTAGCTTATGCTTGCTTTTAGTTTTTTAGCTTTTTTAAAAGCCCTGTGACAGTAAGATTGAAATTGGAAACAGTGACTTATTTTCAGCAAGAATAAACACTCAATATATGGACCTGTTATTGTCAGTTGGTAGTTCAGTGATTTGGTAAAGTGATGTAATTTTGTTTTCTACAGCAACTTATAGAACTGTGATTTGTTTCCTCATTGTGAGGGTTAGAAAGCTGAGGTTGATAACGCTGAAATAACTTGTTCTAGGTCACACGGACAGAGGAAGTTGTGCAGTCAGGATTTTGGTTCAGTTGAAATTTGGGTTTCTCAGTGACTAGCAGCTAGTTCAACCTCGGTGTAACATCTCCTATCTATTGATGAGACACCATGCCTGTACAGTGCTAGCATCTTCTGCTGTCCTCTCTTTTACTTAGAGTTTCCACTCATCAGGACTTCACATCTCTGCACTCTGGACTTTGAATTTTGTCCTGGCTCCCCCCGGGCCTTCTGACACTGAACTTCAGCTATCATTCTGAGCAGCAGCAGGCTCAAAGTTGCTTTGTCCTCTATCCCTGGCCTTTATGAACACCCACGTTCTTTTTAGTCTGGAGAAAAAGTCAAATCGTGCTACAGAAATGTTTCTAACTTTACGTTTTTTCAGAATGGCAGTGAAATATATTCTCTTGACTATTCTTCCATCAGAGCCAGCTGTTTAGTAGAGAGACATGTGGTCAGAGCGGTGGGGTGGGGGGAAATTAGTCTTCTTTAATGGTTTAGTGATGCTTTTCACTGATACTTCTAGTATCTGAGTAATTACTCATCCGCATTTCTTGGAGACAATTTATTCAGTTATTTAACAAATATACCTTGAGTCCCTGTCTCATGCTCTGTGTGGTCCTAGAAATGCAGTGTTGAACAAATCTACAGGGATTCCATAGATCTGTGAAGCTTGGAATCAGTGAAAGAGGCAATCAAATCAGATAAGCCTAACAATGAATGTACGGTTACAAAAAGAGGTCAAAGCCACAAAGGGAAGGTGCCCCGATGGTGGGGGGAAAAGAGCAAGCATGTGACAGAAATCAATCTCACTTTTTTCTTTTATCATATTTTACAGTTGAAATATTTGTGGATGTTCCTAAAGTTAATATTTATTAAACCCTTTTATGTATAATCGGTTTCTTGTGAGCACTTAATTTGCTTTGTGACACTCATGTTTTGTCTACACAAGAGGCCAAACTAGACGTAAAAACAGCCCTTCACATTATAGTTGAGTTTCTTCATTTGTGAATTCTGAGCAGTGTGTGGACATATCTGCCCATATGGCACGTGGACCACAGGTGTAACTGTCCCAAGTCCTAAGCTCTATAACAACGATGGATTGCTGTCTTAAGTAACCATGGTGGCTGTGGTGCAGTAAGAGTTCATAAGATCTAAAACAAATCGTGGTTGGGACTCTAGGATGGAGAAATAGTAGCAACATGAAAGAACAATTAGATGGACTGACAGCTGGATTGTTGGGTGGATGACAAGTGTCAGCAATGCTTTCAGCAGCAGGGCGAAGTGCTCTGTCCATGGTCTGTTTATACTACTCTGTTAGGGAACCTGGATAAATGTCTGAAGAAGATTCATCCTGTTTGTGAATGTAAATACTGAAAGGTAGAGACAATAAGTAGACTGAAAAAAACATTATTTATAAGAGAAATCAAGGTATTTACCTTGCTGTGTGCCAGCCACTCTATTACACGGTTTGTATACCAAGTCTTAGTTATACTATGGTAATCTTTTTCTCATTTGTAAAATGAGAATAAGCTTAGGGGAAATTATGTAACTTGTTCACAGCAGAACTGGAAATCAACCATTGGATTAGACTCCAGAGCCTATGCTGGTAGCCAGCCTTCTCTTGCAGACTAGTATGCAGCAAATAAAAAGCAAGCGTTGGGTAGGGGTGGTATGGCGACAGACTCCTGGGCTGGGAAAACAGTGGGATTTGCCAAAGGAGAAATATTGACAGTGTCTGGTAATCCATTGGGCTATGGAGGCAAGTGGTCTGGATGAAGTCATTAAGAGTCATCAAGAGGTTAGGCAGTTCCTGGAAGCAATGGCTACAACCAAGCCACCTAATATCAAATTTTCTTGGCAGAGGGTCTTAAACCACAGCCAAGTATCCAGATCATCTTCACATGAACATCCTCTAAGTGCAGCAAGCCTCTTTTTGAGTGCTTGTTGGCAACGCCCACGTCGCCACATACCCCGAGCCGAGCGGAGGGTCTAGGGTTACAAAAAAGACAACACACAAGACAACACGCCGTACACAGAATGCCGATGATAGATTGATCTTTATTGAAACTCCAGGCTTTCTTTTATACTCTGCCTAGCTCCTCCCAGTGTTTATCCAGTCCTCAAGTGGCCACCCTAAATCCCTTGAGTTCCTCCCAGTGTTTATCCAATCCTCTAGTGGCCACCCTAAATCCTTTGTGTTCCTCCCAGTGTTTATCCAATCCCTTGGCAGATAACTTGACGAAATAGGAAGCAGGAACTTGCGGTTAAGCCAGTGGCTAGATGTATCAGGCCAAAAGTGCTCATCCTGTTACCTTCTGAGAAACAAGCTAAGCTGTGGAGTTAATCCTTGGGAGACCGGGGCCTGCAAGTGCTGCTTTCACATTATTTTGCCCATATAAGTTGTCTGCTCTTAACATTTAATGAAAAAAAGATCATACAGAATGAACAGGACGCAAAACATTAGAACAGCAGGGTTACTGTACCAACATTGTAACTTGTATTAATGTAGTATATTCTTGTCCAAGCTCTACCTCCTTGCTTTTAGCCTTGATGCATGCAAAATAAGAGAACCTTGACTTTCTTCCCAGATGCTTGGACAAGAAGACATTAGGCAGTCTAACGTACAACTTAGTTCTGGAGAATCGAGGCTGACTGGATATTACTAGAGTCCAAAGTCAAAGACCAAACCACAGGGACAAACCTGGGCTAGAGTGGTTTTTTTACAATCCCTTCTCCCCAATATTTACTGCTGCTTCTTACATGAAATAACTCATTTTGCTTCAAGTCTTCTTCTGGAATATTATATGTCCATGCATGGAACAGGACAGGGACCTGCTGCTGGGAAAAGTATCTCCAGTTTACCTTGTTTTGGTTTTGCTGCTAGAGAGGTCTCTTGCGTCTAAGCAACAACTGCTTCATGATAATTTCTGTTCTTGGCATCTTGCTGTGTACTGCTTTTTTTTTTTAAAGATTTATTCATTTTATTACAGCCAGATATACACAGAGGAGGAGAGACAGAGAGGAAGATCTTCCGTCCGATGATTCACTCCCCAAGTGAGCCGCAACGGGCCAGTGCGCGCTGGTCCGAAGCTGGGAACCAGGAACCTCTTCCGGGTCTCCCACGAGGGTGCAGGGTCCCAATGCATTGGGCCTTCCTCAACTGCTTTCCCAGGCCACAAGCAGGGAGCTGGATGGGAAGTGGAGCTTCCGGGATTAGAACCGGCGCCCATATGGGATCCCGGGGCGTGTTCAAGGCGAGGACTTTAGCCGCTAGGCCACGCCGCCGGGCCCTGTGTACTGCTTTAATAAGGGAAATTTTCTCTTCAATTTCTTGAATGCTTTCAAATTTCCAAGGCTATTTCAGGGCCTTATTTTATAGAAACAATTGCATGCCACTCCCTAAGGTTATAAAGGATTTGGAAATACATCCTGAGTGGAACCTTTGGGTGGTAGATGACATCACCTTGAAACAACATTAACTCCCTCATTGGAAACTTTTCTGTAGGTGCTTAAGGTGGAGGTGGAGATGGAACTCAAAGACACCAAGGAGAAGGCCTTTTGAGTGTCCTGTTCCACCCTCAACCCTCAGGGAGTACTTAGAGGGGATCACAGAGAGGGCAGTGGTTGAGTTTTCTCTTGCAAAGGGCAGATTTGTATTTGCAGAGGATCATGTTTCTGTCCTCCAGCCTCTATTCACATAGTCACATGGCTCTCATCCAAGACTGGTTATTTTTAAGTGTATAATGTCTTCAAGGCAAATTACAGCTTCAGAGCCAGGTGGAAGGAGTGTGCCTGCATTGTTCTTATTTGATTGGACTCTGGCAAGTGGGCCCGGCGTGATAGCGTAGTGGCTAAAGTCCTTGCCTTGCATGTGCTGGGATCCCATATGGTCGCCAGTTCTAATCCCGGTGGTTCTGCATCCCATCCAACTCCCTGCTTATGGCCTGGGAAAACAGTCGAGGATGGCCAGAATCCTTGGCACCCTGCACCAGCCTAGGCTACCGTGTTAGGACCAGGCCTCCATGTTTATCCAATTGTAAAGCTCAGCATGCTCTGTTAGGCTTTGCTAATTACTTGGTGCAGAACTTACACATAGGTGGGGTCTAATGCAATCCCTTGACATAGGCAGTGTCTTTTCAGATAGCCTGATAGAGCTGATGTGATTTAAAGGTAATCCAGGATCAAGTTGTCATTGCTTTTGTAAGACCACACAGCAGATGTGTTAGCAGCCTAGGGTCTGAAATCTTCCCTCGTGTTGAGTCCTACACTTTGCTGCTGCGTGCTGTGAGCCCGGCGTTTCTTCTCTCTGTTTCTCTAACTCCTTCTATCACTCCAGTCTACACATTTCTCTTGCAAATGAGAATCTACCTCGTAAACCTCCAGGACCAATAAGCAAAAAGTGAGGACCCTCTAGTACAGACTCAAGCATTTGAAAGCAGAACATTTTTGGCCCAAGGTAATCACATCAAAAGTAGGAAGCACAGCCAGGAAATTTTAGAAAGCTGTTTCCCCCTGCAAAAAATACAAATACTGTCTAAGGGGCATCAAGGTGCTTTAGGACAACACAGCAAATAATGCAGTGATCGTCCAGCTCAGTTTGCCTCACTTGGAACTGGTCAAGCCACAGCCGTCTGGCTCTGCTGCCCAGAAGAGACTAGGAGGGCCGACCACCCAAGACCACTTACACAGTGCAACCCAAAGACTAGCCCTAAGTTTAGTTGCATGATGCTTCGTTGGGGCCTTCCAGGCTTTGATGTTGGTTTCCAAGAAGTCATCAGTGTTCAGCAATCCTGACACATGTGCATTTATAGTTGAAGAACTGACTACAAAGTTAGAAACAAAACTTGAGCAGCAGTCCGAATAGAACAGCCATCACAGGAAACAGCTACCTGCCATTTTTTTAGGGTCCTGAATTCCTGTAAGAGAGTACTCTAAGCACAAATAGATTGAGTGAACAAAACTGCCACTGTAGCCACTGGAAGCTGTGATGAGAAACAGAGGACCTCTGTGCCACTGCTGGGGAGGGTCAGGGAAGCCAGAATGAGGTATGGCTACTCCAGGCATTCCATGGAGTGTCTTAGAACTTGGGCTTACTATGTTATATATTGCTTTACTGGAGAATTTGTGAGTGAATGATAAGGAGGTGGAAGGTCAGAAGCTACAAACTATGGAGAAAGATTTTCAATATTATTATGTCTATAAAGTTCTGCATGTGGATATAAATAAGCTTTCTGAGCCAGCTTTCTTCCAGCCGGTTCCCCTGGAGAGCCATGCCCAGGGCCTTCCTTGTCTCATTGGCAATGCATCAAGTAGAGCTGTGTGAACCATCAGCCTTGGATGTGCTACACACATCATTTTATTTGTGCTGGGTAAAAATGAAATGCAATCTGTGATAATCTGGCCTTTACTCTTCCCTGAATTAAGTGATCTGACTTTCTTAGCCTTTGATTTTTTAAATTTGAGCCTTGGAGAGAAAATTCTGTTAATCCAGATCAATTCTTTGGATTTTTGTGGTGCAAAATTAGGTGAAATGGCAAGAGTCACTTTTGTGGAGAAAGATAATGGGTGAAAATACATTTTCACAGACGTCAATGGTACTTTAACTTACTTCCATGCTATTTTGTAAATGTAACTATGAAAAATTTTATTGCACAAACTATGTTGCTTTAGACATAGTACAATTGTGAGAAAGGGATGCATGGATCTTGAGTGTGTAAGTTTAATATCTTCCAAGATATTTTCACTGCTGATACATTATTTTGACATTTCAAAATCAATCCATAATAGTGACTCTCTATCAGTAAATATGACATACCCTGCTACATATTTAGATCTGTAGAGCAACATGTGGTACTTGATTGGCATTCCACCATCTAAGATTTTATACTAATTATATTGTTGAGTAATGTTGTAGTATAAGCAAGTTCAGATTTAAAAAATAGCCTCTTTCATTTAAAGCTAATTATAGCAACTGTGTGGAGGAACTACATAAGATTAAACATTCGTAAGGTTGAGTTATCTCTGATCTGGACTCCTTATTTGCTCTGAATTTAGGAATTTCGATCATCTTTTTTAGGCTCCATGAAGTCAGTTTATATAAATGTGTAGTCATGTGTAATTTTGGGGATCAATCTTGATCTACATAAATCCATTAAGAAATCTAAGTCGCATATAAATGAAAGATGACTATGCCATTCATTACAAGGATACTAAGTTTCTTAGGAATTAGGACACAAAATATGTAGCCATCAGTAAGTGGACGTGACTTTTAAGCTTCCTGGAGTAACTCACAAGTTGTGAGGCCAAACCTGACCTACGAGCAATAGAAGGTGATTTGGTTTAATGGAAGGGCTCCCCTTTTCCATCTGGTCCCTCATGTCTGAAACATTTATAATTTGCATTTGTTTCCTTAAAGTTGGCCCTATCCTAATGCAGAGGACATTTCCACACCCGTCACAGGACCCCTGCACACGCTTGTCTGTTTTCACTAGTTTCTGAAAGCATTTAGCATTTGCTAGCGTAACAACCATTGCCATGGCATCAAGCCAAGCGAGCCTTAGCACCTTGCTTTTACCATTGGGCATCGTGTCTACCAGCACTGGTGTATCCTGGCAGAGCACTCCAGCTGGTGACAGGATGGAGTGGGCTCTCCCATTCTTAGCTGTATTTTCTTCTTCTTCTTTTTTTTAATCTATTTTATTGTATTGTTGTTGACAATCTTTACATAGTTAATTACGGTTAAAGAACAACAACAACAAAAAAGGTTCAGGGGGATAGGGAAGTGGGTAATACTATTATGTCCGTATTGTTTCCATCATGTATCTGAGGTAGAGGGGGATATTGAGGGAGAAGCTCCACCCGTTTACCCACCCCAAGTCCCGGATGTGGGGCATGCTCTGAGATATTTGCTCAAGTGGTTTTAATAGTTCTCCAGTTATGAATCGCTGCCAGTTTTGCTCGATGAGGTCGTCCACTGATTGATATGGTCCATCATAAAGTCTCCGTTTTCCCCATATTTCACTGCCAACATATAGCTGAGATGAATGATTGTCCTGTTCTGTCTTCTGTCTTTTCTTGGTTAGAGTTCTGAGTCCAGCAGTTCGATTGGGGAGATCTCCAAAGATACTTTGAAGTATTCCCAGATTAGTTTCTTGTATGTTCTAGCAAGCACAGGGCCCGGCACAGTCCATCACCCCGATCAGCTGGTGGTTGCAATTGCTGGGTTGGTTCTGTTTTCGGTCCCGAGTTGCACTGGAACCAATGGGTGTTGCAGTCCAGTCTGGTTCGGCCCTTACATCAACCAGTGGGAGCTGCAGCCTAGTCGGGGCGACCCACAATAACCCCCACCAGGCCTGCCCCCTACCCTGGTTTGCCAGTATGTGTGGCAGAAGACCAGTCTTTCCCCCATCCCATTTGGCTCTAGTACTTGTCAATGGGTATTAAAGCTTAGTTCTATCTAACCAACTCAACCATCCAGCCCTCACAGATGTTGTTGAGTGCCTCTCTATCTAGCCATCCCAGCCCCCATCCTAGTTTTCATGCCCTCCCATGGGAATAGTGACCCAAGAAGGGGGAACCCACTTTTTCCCTCCCAGGTCTCTCTGTCCCGGTTTATGCACTCTTTAGGTGGTTCTGTGATTTGACTTGACAGAATTAGTCCCCAGTGCCAACTTCTGCCAGCTGATGCTGCGGCTATGCCCAAACATCCCTCAACCACTCTAATTTATGCTTGCACCCACAGGAATAATCAGCCCAGCCTGGCTTTTCCCTGATCTAGTCCACATGCAGCGCACAGGTGTTGTAGCCTTGCTTAGTCTGGTCTGTCTATCCCAGCCCACACTCTCCAGTGGGAGTAGCTGTCTGGCGAGGGGACCAGCCCCTTAATCTCCCTGCCAGTTCTGCCCCTCCCTTCCTGGATCTCACCTGTGCTGGTTGGGTGCTGCATTCACATCCAGTACAGGCAACCACGCCCTGGCATTCCATACTGTATACTTGTTTTGTTGCAACCAAACCCGGCTCATCCCACACTCTGTTCTGGTGATCGGATTTGCCAGTGGATAACATGAACTGATTCAGCCTGGTCTGCTCCTGACCCATGCTGAATGTGTGCCAGTGGGAAACTTTCCAAGGCCTATTCTGGGCTGTTTCCTATCATGCTCTTGTGCTTACCTGCAGGGACTGTGTCCTGCCAGAGGAGTTGCCCAGGCTCCTCCATCAGAACCCCTCCCAATGGCAGGTTTTGCGCATGCCAGGGGGGTCCTTGAGCCAACCCTACTCAGTTCACCTCCTGTCCTAGCAGGAACAGTGGTTTTTCCTGGCTGGCTTTCACCCAATTCTGGTTCTTGTTGTTGGATGTTTCAGCCCGGCCATGGCTCGTCCATACCCACATACAGCTCACACATGGCTCAGTAGGGGATTGAGACCCAGCCTAGTCAGTCCCACATCTACCCTGGTTCTCCATGACACCAGATGGTGCTGGGATCTGAACCGGCCTGGTGCATCCAATCCCAGCCCACACTAGTGCCTCGGGTGACTACAACTGTTTCCTAGATAGAACGCAGCCCCATTCCAGCACATGCGCCCCTTGGTGGGAACCTCAACCCAGTTAGGGTGTCCCCTTACCTCCCCGATTGGGCCTGTTCCTGGCCGTAAATCATACACCTGCCCATGGTTGCTCTGAGGACCAGTAGGTGCAAGAGCCTAGCTCGGTTTGACCTGTGCTCCATGCTGGTTTCTAGTTTTGCTTGTAGGCAAAGGTTTGCTCAGTCCTGCCCAGTACATTCCGTTGCATTACCAATTTACACATTTTGGAGCTACTATGCTGTGGAGAGCGGGACTATGCCCCAAGATGGCGCTTGTTATTGTCTTCTCACGGCACAAAGGCAGTAAACAAGTTTTAGGAAGTTGTAGAGGATTGGTTCAAGGTCTCATGCAGTCTGCATGGTGTGCGCGTGATCAGAGTTGTGATTGGTGTGTGTGTGTGCGTGATCAAGGCTGTGATTGGTGTGTTTGATGCGTGGCCAAGCAGCCCTGTTGCAATTGGCTGTTGATAGGGTTTTAACCTAAGTTTGAGAGAGAACAAAGGAGAGAAGAAGAACAAAGAGGTGTAGTGGTAGAGAGTAGCAGTAGTAGTAGAAGAGGAAGCCTGTAAATATGCTGTAGTTACTGCCCTTCTGTATTATACTAGGATTTCTGGTTTTGTTATGTTATGTTATGTAATTAGTTTGTCCTTCAATAAATCCTCATAAGAGCAAGCACCTGTGTTGGAGCTTCACTCGCTGGACGAGGGACCCCGTTACTATGCCCTGCTTGTCCGGCCCCCAGATCTGGACCACATGTTCACCAGCGAGAGCTATGACTCGCCAGGGGAGCTTCCCAAGTTCCTTTACTTGATCCACTCCCAGACCCAGTTGACATACATGCCATTGGGTTTTAGGCCAGTGCCTGGTGTACTCTGGCCTCCCATTAGGCCTTGTATGAGTTGGTGAATGTTGCAGCCCGGCCCACCCCACAACCTATTCAGGATGCACATTTGGGTGCTGCTGCCTTGCCCAGTCCAGTCTGTGGTGGGTCCCTTTGCCTGTGATTGATGGCAGGCTCCTTGGTCACACCTAGCTTAGTCCATAACCACCCAAACTTTAGGTTTACCAGTGGGGCTAAACTTTCTACAGGGTGTGGCCCACACATCCTGCACAGAATCCACCTCAGGATAAGGTTCTAGAGTGCTAGTTAATATTATGGCCCTGCCTAATGTGACCAGTCTCCTGAACCATTATCATGTCAGGCCAAAAAATATCCTGGTAGACAAGCCGGAGCTTAACTTTTGCATTATAGGTGTTCAAAGCTCAGCGTTATTAAGTGATTAGAAGTTCTTCAAAGGAAGAGTTACTGACATTGGGAATCTTTAGGATTGACTCAGATCCCAGAAACAGTGGGGTCAGCCTAGAGCTATCTAAGCAGCGATTCGAACATCCATTACCCCAGAGCTCCCCGGCCGGGCAGCCAGCAGGCACAGCCTGTCGCCAATTGGCGCACTGGTGGCCCGGGCCCAGCTCAGCATGAGCACATGTTGGCTGGGATCGGGATCCGAGCAAGACGCTCTCTCCTGCAGCCCCCAGCAGCCTCCTGGCTGCTGAAGTTTAAACCCGCAGGCCCAAGGTTGCGCCCCACCTCAATCCTGTCCACCACCCAATGAGTGCGGTGGGTGACCCCGGACCCACCCAGTCCCAGAGACCCCCCCCTCGGTGTACTCACTGGAAAGGAAGCAGCCCCTGAATCCAGATGGGCCCAGGCCCATCTTAGCTGTATTTTCAAGATGTATGTTTAGCATTCAACAGCAAAAGTTAAACACAGATTTTACTGAGGGATAACTAATGCTATAGACCTCACTGAGGAATAATGAATGCTACAACTAAATGATGAATAATAATTGATGATTATTAAATGATGAATAATAATTGTTAAGATTGTCATTGGCAAGAGTGCCAGTGGATTCTTCTAACCAGAAGAAACTGGTATGCATTGCATAGTTATCTCAAATTTTACTTCAAATATGTTTAAGCTCTTGCTTTTAAAAATTTGGACAGAATTATTGACATCATTTGGAAGACTGTTACAACTATAGAATCATACTTCCAATTCCAGGCTTGCTACATTCAGACTTACAGTTTAACAAGACCCTGGGTGATTCTTGCCGTATTAAATCGTGAGAAGCGCCCATCTGAGCCATTTCAGCTGTTGTTCGACACCATCCGTCACAGGAAAATCAGTTTCCCAGAAAAACATATTCTACCTGCTTGCACTTCTAATAATTTAAAATATAGCAACATTAAAATATATCAATATTATATGATTGAACTCCTGGTTGTGACAGAGACTGATTCCCAAAATTTATAGCATGCCTGGTAACTGTTGGTCTTTATTCATTTCTATAACACAAGTCTTCAAAATCAAAAGGAGTTTTGTGTTTTTATCCTTTTTTGTGTGTGTGCGTGTTAAGCACATACAGCCCTGAGCTGTGACCTAGGAGATGTGAGTTCCAATGTTGGGTTATTTTTTCTCTTTCTGTGTTCTTCATGGAACACTTCTGTTTTCTGTTCATTTTCATGTGATCGCACAGGAATGAATTCATTGTACCTGTAACATGGTGAGTCAAATACTTTGAATTTTCAGTAGAAATTCACATTGTTAGAACTATAAGAAGTCTGATGAACCTGTGAGTCTATCTCCTCTGTTCCATGAGTCTTTGTTTTAAAACAGATAAAGCACACGCGCTTGCTTTTGTACTGGGACCTTACATAATATTGTCTGCATACCTGCATGTGCACACAGAAAGCTACAGTTTGCTTCCACCAAGACCTCTGTTCTCCCACCTCTGCTGAAATCCATGGTCATTCCGTGCTGCTTTGGCTTGCTTTCAAGTGTGTAGAACAAGATAAATAACATTTCCTGTTAGTGGTAAACATCTGATACAGAATCATTCCTGGTTTGCTGTCTTCGTGTCTTGAGGCAGTGAAGGCATAAGAGAACATGGAACATAGGCACACTCCAGGGGACTTAGAAAGTTGTCACATGTATTATACATATCTAAAACTTCAATGTAAATTCAGAAATCCCCAAAACCAATGTGAAGATACCGAACTGACAGTTAAAATTCCATTGTAACATTTTATTTTTCAAATCTAAAATAATAATTTGATGTTACTAATTAGAGCCATTTAGAAAATAAAAACATACGGAGAGAAATCATTAGAAGGAATTCTTCAACTTTAAAATGAACAAAGCTTAGTTTTTGAAAAGTTCATCTCTCTGCTTTTTAAAAACTATCAGAGAGCAACACGGTACATTGCACATCACCCAGGGCTAACGAGCAGGTTGTTTTAGTTTGCAGTGATCTGTTTATTTCTATGATTAACACATACAAAAGTCAGTTAGCTATCCATCCTAGAGCGGAGATCTGTCTTTTTGTTTTCCAGCTCTCGGTGAAGGGATCCAATACAGACACTCTGCTTCAAAAGAAACAAAGGGAAATGTGTCTCTGCGGACTCTACGTCTTGATAAATTATCAGTTCTTCAATTTCTTTGTTCTGAGAGATAATCTGGCCGATTAGGGAGCAAGGTTTTATTCAGTTTTTAAACTTTAATGTTGGTTAAAAAATAATAATGCGCCTTTAAGGCATGGATTATGGTAGTAAATATTTAAAGTCTCATCAATCTGATATGACAGAAATTCACCAGTCAGTAAAAAAGGCAGCAGAACTACAAAGCACACCCCTTCCTTTTGGAGGCATGATTTAAGAGAGGATGACTCCCTCGTCAACTCTTTCTTCCCCTTTTGCCTTAGCTTAGGATTCTTCAATTTTCAAGATGGAAGAAATCATGGGTTTTCATAGGGGTTTCCAGGCTTCTTAAATTCTACCCAGTCTAAATATTTTTTTTTTCATGGTGAAATATAGTAGATGAGGGTTCTCACACAGGGTTCATAGGAAAGATTGATGGCCATCAATTGTGTTTTCCCTCAACATTTTTACCTGGCCCAAGGATATTCCATCAACCTTTCTGACTCTTTCCAAAATATTTATCAAATGAGTCATAATTTACCATCTTTCAGTTCTCAGCTTAAGAATACACACAAAATAATGAAAAATTCATTCATGAATTTAAAGTTACTTGATATAAAATATTATAAACATGATTGTTTTTGTATGATTCTGCTTCTTCTTTACATCCATTTTTATTGAACCAGCTACTATTGCTCACGTGTGTTGTTGTGGGTGTTGGATATGTGTATTTAAGATACATTCTTGATCGGCTTATTGACTAGTTATACTTGGTGCTATGTAATCTTCTGGTTTCCCTGAGAGTTGGAATCCTTATAATTTTTGAAGTATTTACATTGCTTATGTTAACTTCCCCTCCTCCCCGGAAACATCCCCCTACCTCAAACCCAGCCCACTATGGGCAGAGCTGGACACAGGCAGTTACAGAAATGGCACAAGTGTGGTGATCTGGCCTGATCTGAGCCATCTGAAATTTCTCTCCTTAGCACTCAGAAGTGGGCTTGCTTTAACTGTGGTTAGATGCATTTGAGAACTGTAAAGCACTAACTTCCAGCATAGGTGCACAGCGAAGAATGAAACAGATGTGCAGAGAGCAGCAGTGGCCAGAGATCCACGAGTGAAGCTGTGACCTGTAGATGTAACTTCTGAACTTTCTTCCTTCCCTTTTCAGTCTTTTGCCCTGCTGTTCCCACTGACCTTGGCTGCACGAGGCACTTGTTTGATCTTCAGCACATGAATACACAAACACATATTTATCTGCTTCAACACTTACGAATACTTTTTTTCTTTTTTGCTTCCAAAGCAGGCTAAGCAAGACAAGAATTATGTATTGCCTTTTATTTTTCACCCTCATTCTACCTCTGAGGGCTCCAAATAGTTGTTCCCATTTTAAGGAGAAGATTGGCTCAAGAATATTAAGGGAATCTCTTTTCATCTGAAGCATTCTGCTCAGGGCTTGATACAAGGATTCAACATACACAAATGAGTGTATTGCACTTTGTATATTAGTGGACTCCATTGCTTCTTTATGTAAAGCTATCAAATTTTCAGATGGTCAATATAAAGTAAGATGGTAAAAGAATTGTGTTTTCAAGTCTTTAGGTAATACCTGTGCAGAGAGCAAATATGAATTTATACACATATACTCAGAAACTCTATGGGCAGCATGGAAATACTAAATAAGTAACATACTTAGAGACAAGCTTAAAACATAACCTAGTCAGACAGCAATGTATGTTTAAATGCACATAGTTATAAGAATGAACAGGAAAACTTTTCCAAACGACATGACCATCTGTGATAGCATCAACCAGCAAGCATTTGCATACATGCTGGGAACCCAAATGTTTACTCGTTTATTCACCTTGTTTTTTCATAACGGACAAATAAATATGTGTGTATGACAGAAAGCAGGTGGGTCTTCTCTGGCAATATGGCATTGACTCTAAGCCCCTGTACGAGCTTTGTAGAAGTCTCCTTTTTGTTGACTGCACTCCCAGCATCATTTACTCATTGATTCATTGAAGACACTGGAGGAGACTCTACAGTGTTTCTGCTTATGTTTTACCAAAGCTGGGCACACAGAGTGTTTGTAAGTCATCAGTGAGAGAGAGTTTAAAGGTAACAGGAAAAGCAGAAGGAAGGATAAGTTATACAGAGATAAATACAGGTGAGGAATAGAAGTAGTATTATGTGGGCTAAATGCTAAACATAAACTGAAAGCCCAGTAATTAGTGATCACTACTCCCCAAAGAGCACAAACACGACAAACCCTTACTACAAACTTTGTATATATATATATATATGACGTACAAAACCATATATATTATATGTATGTGTATATGTGTGTGTGTGCTTATTTGTGCTTTTGGATAAAAGGTCGCACCATGAATTTGCAGAGAGAGCCTTTGTGGGAAACCTATTACCATGCTAATTCCCAAAGATCCTATGTTGCTGGCAAGGTATGTCTGAGACAAGGAACAAGGCAGAGAATATTACAGAATGCTGTGTGAGAGAAAATATTTCCTTGGCGAACAGTAGCAGCTCTGATGTCATAATGTCTGAATTGAAAGTTTTATTTTCCTTTAAAAATATTTCCTTAAAACCAAAAATATATTCAAGTAGCACAGCAACATTTTGCTCAGGTCTGGACTACATGCTGGTGGTGTTGCTGTGAGATGCTGTGAAGTGACATTACAGCTATCTGTTATGTTTAGGTGTGTTCCAGTTACTGAGCTACACACAAGTATAAATGAGACTGAGAGGTTAGTAGACACTACAAAAAATAAAATTAATTGATCTTCAAAAGAAGAAGCAGATGAGAGTCCTATAAAACATTTGATATGGCCTACTGCAGTTTAACGCTAATCTTTTTCACTTAGGCCTGTAGTTTTCAATTACACTGTGGAACTACCACACTCTGCAGTACATTGTTGATACAAAGGGAACTTGTGTTTGTTGAAAGAGCACGATACGTCATGCACTTTCTCATTTGTATTTTAAAGATACACAAAAAATAGGATATCGGGATTAAACTCAACATTCTCATTTTATAGAGAAACCAGATCAAGTTCAAGATGGGAATGAGATTTGGTGCCAAGATTTGAACCGAAATTTGTTCATGGGCAATTCTCCATGTGTATGCATGAACAACACATAGAAGGGGGCTGGTACCTTCCTTAGACTAAATGACCTTTTTCCCTGTGTAAATGCTTGGTAAGTCCTATGAACTGGACTGTAGCACCTATAGCAATGTGAAGATACAATAACTTTTATGTCTGTTACAATAGAGAATTGAACTTCAGTCTGTGATCATCTTTTTTTGCAGACTATCCTTGAAATCCCAAGAGAAAGAATTGTCCAGAACTTTTTAATCTTTACACCATTAATATCATTAATAGTGATTTCTTCGGAAATAGTAGGATAGCCATTATATGTTTTCCAATTTTTCTTATGAATGCAGAAATGTGTTCATCTTAAACTATTCATGTAGTTCCTAACATCAATGACATGTCCTAAATTCCCACTAGAGGAGCTCATTTACTGTACATTTGTTTTAAAGATTTATTTATTTTATTACAAAGTCAGATATACAGAGAGGAGGAGAGACAGAGAGGAAGATCTTCCATCCGATGATTCACTCCCCAAGTGAGCCGCAACAGGCTGGTGCGCGCCAATCTGAAGCCGGGAACCAGGAACCTCTTCCAGGTCTCCCACGAGGGTTCAGTGTCCCAATGCATTGGGCCGTCCTCAACTGCTTTCCCAGGCCACAAGCAGGGAGCTGGATGGGAAGTGGAGCTGCTGGGATTAGAACTGGCGCCCATATGGGATCCTGGTGTGTTCAAGGCAAGGACTTTAGACACTAGGCTATGCCGCCGAGCCCTACTGTACATTTTTGCTACCTCTGCCAGAGTACTGGACTTGGCAATTCTCCAGGGCCTGAAGGCTCACTGGGTTCCTAAGTTATCTTTGGGCTAAGTCTATTGGGAAATAAAGTGTTGTTGACCAAAAGCGCCAGGGCTAGAAGTGTTGTATTCATCAAGTCTGCTGAGTAGCTGGTGTTCTGATAAAGGCTTCAACAAAGAAAAATTGTGAAGATTGTGGGAGAGGGGGAAAAAGACAGGGATCAGATGGTCTTTTGAAAATCATTCAGGTGTGTGTGTGTGTGTGTGTGTGTGTGTGTGTGTGAGAGAGAGAGAGAGAGAGAGAGAGAGAGAGATGGAGGGAGAGAGAGACTGAGGAAGGGACATAAATGAATGAACAAGAGGAATGAAGAATATCAGGACAGTGTCTTAAAGTTGTAAAGTTTTTTCATTGAACCTTTCTAAGAAATTCAACAAAACATCTTTCATAGGACACTAGATGCAGAGAAGCTGTTACTCCAGCAGAAGTAGAAAGTGACATCATAAAATGAACATTCTTTTCCTGGGCTCATGTTTTCAAGTGGGTTATGCTCTCTGCTGCTTAGGAATGTAAAATACAGACAATTATGTAGTTTAGGTTCTATGTTATGTCATATGGAATATAGAAAGCACTTGTATAATCAAGGGTGGCTTTCTGGAAGATATGAGATTTGAGGTGACCTGCACCACTTTGCAGACATGCAAATTAGATGTGTAAAATGCAGATGACTGTTGTGTGCATCAATAGGTTAAGGTTTGTAAAGCATGTGGTGCAAAAATTCCTGGAAATCTTAAAGTCTCAATAATTTAAAACATCCTTGTGAAGTCCTAAGGGAAGGTCAGCTCCAGGTTTTTATCTAGCTCCCCAATTTTTGCCGTTTATTGACAGTCCCCAGAAAGACTGTGGGAGCGCTGTCCATGGTATTTCGAAATGACATATTCCAGGTTCTGCATGGAAACCACAGGCGAATGAAGAGACACGGCTGTCACCATCTGAACCCAGTGATTAATCTCAGTATCACTAGAAGCATCATAGGCACTGTGAGCTTCCTGGGATGATGGTATCTAAACTACACAGAACAACATGTGAAGTGCACATGTCTACATAGTTTAACTTGAACCTTCTGGTTAATAAGCCTCAGGTGTAATTTATGACCTGTAATAGAAGGGACAGTAGAAGGGACAGAGGGACAAGTAAACAGCACCATAAGGAAAAAAATTGACCAATATAGTATGTGGAGCCTTCTACAAGATGTTAAGTACAGTGCATTCAACAAATGAAATGTCTGAAGCCATAAAAGGGGTAGCTATTATATTCAAGCAGCTGAAAATCTTGAAAGCAGTAGATCAAATCAAACTATGATAATCACAAACTATGGATAATTACCAATATTTTATAAAAACTACTAATGCTATTAGTTTTAAAAATGACCAGGCATTTAAGCAACACAATATTTTTTTTTTTCAAAAAAAAAAAAAGAAAAAGCAAAGAAAGCATCTAGAATAGCAAATGGTTTTGTTCTTTATTTTTTGGCTCTTGAGACTGAACTTACAGAAGTCAAATTGAGTGGCACAGGATTTGAGAAGCAGTTGGAGTTATTTTAGAGTTAAGCTTCCCCTGCCCTTACCTCAAGACCCCAGATACCCATAGAGAATCCTGGGTCTTTATGGGTCCCAGTGTCTTATCTGTAAACACAATTTATTTCAGAATCCTAAATGCTTTTACTGCCAAGAAGAGCTTATCTCCACATAGGAGCTGGAAGATAAAATGAAAGCCTAGAGGGTGATAGGACGACTGGAAAGCATGAGTGGGGAAAGTAAGGAGTCTAAAAGTAAATCAAGAAAAATATGAACGTAGGGGAAGATGGGTGGAAATCGAGGGACTGTATAAGCAGACGAGATGATGAGAAATGGAGGCTAAATTCAAGGCAATGGCAAGGAAACAGAGAATTCCAGGATAGAAGTACTAACATTTGCTCTTTTCTGGATAAAGGAGAACAGAATTTATCAAGAAGGGAATAATAACAAAAGCACGGCCGGAAAGCAGATTACAGGAAAGACCAGGTACAGCTCTAGGCACTTTATGTGTTTGACACAGGCAGTACCACGAATTGTGTATTATCCTTGCAACAGGCATAGAGTGGTTAAGCAACCTGAGGCCCTTGGGGGAAAGTTGGCATTGAAACCCAGAAGCAGTCCTCCTGAACCATGGCACTGTGGCTGCAGCAAGGCCCGAAGGAGAGTCTCTCCCCTAGCCAGACTTATCTACATGCTGTGACTTACATGTATTCATTTGAATGCTATGGTTTGTTAAGAGGCAGAGGACAGAGAGGGGAAGGGGAAACAGAGTGCTCTTATCCATTGGACCACTCTCCAAATGCTCACCTTGAAGCTGGGAGCCAGATCCCGAAGTCCCCCTCATAGGTGACAGCAACCCAGCTGTTAGGGCATCACCACTACCTTCTGAAGTCTGTGTAAGTAGGAAGCCAGAGTGTGGAATGCTCATGCTAAAATGGATCCATGTCTTTTTTTAGCCAAATTTATCCTTTCATCAAAAGAGGAAACTTGAATCTAAAGAGGGAAAGTGACTAATTCAAATTTGTATGACAAGTTGATGAGACAAATTGGAAGATACTTTCTGAATTAGAGCACAAAGACTCTTTTTTTCAGTAGAGCTGATTTAGGTCTGTAGCCTTATCCTGAGTTTGATTTCTAACTCCCCCACACATACACACATCTAATTTAGTATTTCCATCGCCCAGTATTTCCATAGTCTTGGTATAATGGCAAAGAACTGAAAACAAGAGCTTTAAGAGATGTTTGTACAGTTATGTTCATAGAAGTACCATTCACAACAGCCAGGAGGTGGGAGCAGGCACATGTTTTTCAGTGGATAAGCATTAACACAATGTGGTATACAGCCATGCAGTAGAAAGACATTCAGTCTTAGAAGAGTTCAAACACTTGCTGGAGTGTGGGTGGACCTTGAGGATATCCTATTAAGTAAAAGATGCTAGTCCCAAAAGAGCAAATGTTGTATGATTCCATTTATTAGAAATAACTAAAACTGCTAACTTCATAGAGAAAGAAAATAGAATGGTAATGACCAGGAACTGATTGAGGGAGGGTTGGGGAGGGGTCATGTTTAATGGGTGTGGATCGTCGGTTTTGCAAGATGAGGAGCTCTGTGGAAGGATGGCAATGATGGTTGTAGAGCAGTATGATAGACTTAATGCCCTCAAGCTCTTATTGAAAAATGAACAAACTGGTAAAATTTGTGTTATGGATAGTTTTCCAGAACCAAGAATATAAGGCATTTAAGAAAAACAAAGAAAGGACTCACATTTAAAAAAATGATGTTTTTAGAGTCTAAGCAGAGTCATCCACCAGAAACTTTTTTTTTTACAAATATTATTTATATAAAGTGAACACATTTCATGTACATTTGGTATGTTTAATGCACATTTCAGTGCCAATTTAGGAGTATAGTGCCGCATCCCACCAACCCTCCAATATGCCTATGTTCCCATCCTCCCTTTTGCTTCCTTTTTAAAAGTTTTTGCAACATACTCCCAGTTTACTTTTCAAGCATAGGCTTAACCCTCTGTGATTAGGTTAAGAATTCAACAACTGCAAGTCCAAACAAAAAAAAAAATCACTGTTCTTCAAAAGTGTAGAGAAAGGGTGTAAACAATAAAACTCAATAGCCAAGTTTGATCGCATAGAATATATTTATTGTAGTCTATTATAAATCAGGGAAAGCATGATATCTGTCCTTTAGAGATTGGCTTATTTCACTAAGCAGTGGTTTCCAGTTGTATGGCAGTCCATCAAACAAAGCTTCCATGCAGGCAGAATTATGGAAAATGACTCCAAATGTCTTTAATGCATTTGCAATTTGTCATCCCTACTATGAGCTGTGTAATCTTACCTTTTTACAGATGTCTATAGCTTTTGTAGGTATTTTTTCCCTTTAACAGAAATTACCCCATTCTCTTCTAAAGTATCCATGGGAATATGAAGAAAGACACACACACACACACACACACACACACCTGCCTGCTTTCCAAATTCCTATTTACCCATCAATAGGTTCTTTCAGATATTTTCTGGGAATCCAAAAACCTTCATGGTTACTTGCCCCAGATCAAAATGATCTCAACTCACCCCCATACTATTACTGCGATTGCTCTTGTCATGGTGTAGTTGAGTTAATTATTGACATGATTGCTTCAGTAGCTACTCTGGGAACTTCATTCCAGAAGATACTGGTACAGCTAGATCTGTAACACTTAAAATATTATACCTCAGAAAATGTCATAAGAAGTTAAATTGAGTGAACAAATGAAAGAAAACTTTTCTGAGACTGGGCACTGCTGGTCTCCAGCATGTCTGATCTTATACTCTTGAAAAGGTGTCTATACCTTGAATCAACCCATTGGTGTCAGTTGAGATTCTGTATGACTTCTTATAAACCAAACATCTTGCCTGGTGCTACATAGTGCTGCCTTCAGACATGTTAAAATATCACAAAAGACAGCCTTCCTTCTGCAACAGAATGATTATGTGTGTAATCAGCAATTGATGCAGTTTTCTCGATGTAATAATGTGTTTTTGTTTCTTCTCCTATAAGCGTATGAGTAGAGGTGAACATGAGAAATAGATTGGAGACCAAGCTGAAGGCATCTTCTGCCTTCTTTTTCTGCCCCGAAGAGAGCAAAGACTGGTTTCCTTCTCCACATGGAAGGACAGAGCCTTTCAGTTCCTAATGTGCAGGCTTATGTTTGCATATGCACCTGTGTGTTGTTCTAGGCAAACATTATGCTTGTACATATAATACAGCATTTAAAAATGTTTATATATTTACATATTAAAATATATTTATAGGCTCTACAGAGATAGCCAAGAACTTAGGTTGTTTGGCCCAGGCATGTTTTTCTATGTATATACTTTTATAACTTGAAATTGGTAAGTCAATCTTTGGAAATTCCAATCATACAAAGATATGGAAAAGAACTTAGCAAAGAAAACACTCCTATGGTCACTCATTCTGTACCAATTTCTTAGAAAGAAGAAATTGGGGTATTTTTCTTTTAGAATGCTATTATCTAGATAATAGGGAAGGAGAACTAAAGGTTGGGAAAAATATTTCTATTTAGATAAGATTATACCAAATTAATCTTAAAAATATTTTGCCTCATCTATAGAATTCTGACAATGAATAGTTTATTTATTGCTGTGGTGGGATTTCCCTCTTTTTCTTTGTTTTTGTTTTTGTTTTGTTTTGTTTTGATGTAGGAAATTAATGGGATCTACATTAGTCCATTGCATAATGCTTATATTAGAAATTAAATGAAGATGAGGAAAGTTACCAGTTCAGTTCCACAGTAGAATTGAGGTCTTTGAATTTTGTGAGATTTAGTGTGACTATGGACAATGTTTGTCATCTCTTGGATCCTGTGTTTTCCTTGTCAACTGTTTAGTAACATCTTCCTCGCACCCATTGCAAGCTCCAGCGAGAATTTAGTTCTGAGAGATACAGATGCCAAGGAAGCTATGTCAAGACAGATGACTGTGACCAGGGGATGGGGTGCCACTTGTAGGCTCCCATAGGCCACGGTCTCAAGAAATGCTTCATAGGAAACACAGTGAAGGCCTTGGACTTTCTTAGGGTGGATCATGTCTAGCAGAATGATGGGAGGACTCAGGCAGGAGGAAGCACATTTATGGGACTGTGAGAGTAGCGCAGCACATCAGCAAAAACAGGCAAGCTGTGAATGTTGGTGACAGGGAGAGTTAGTTTAAAACAAACAAACAAAAACTAAAGAGTGATACTATATCTATCTACATTAAGGTTTTCTCTTCATCTGTGAAAAAAAAACTCATCTTAAATGAAGGACTATCAGGCAGTCTTGATATTAGTTCAACTTATAAGGGGAGAAATAAATGCAATTAGACTGTCAATAGCGCTCTGGTTACATTTGGCCTTTCAATATACCTCCCTCTCTGGGCAGAATCTCTCAGCAGCATTGATTGGGTATTGTCAACCTTTATCTACCTCTTGTTTACGTTTCTCTATGAGGGCCAAACATCAATATGAAGCTTTTAGAAAGGACAGAGGCAACCGGCAAGGAGACACTGAGAAAAGGTCAACCATTTCTGAGATGAGGTGTGCTGTTCTCAGCCAGGCCTGGGAAAACACCCCAGCTGAGAGAGCAAGGTCAGGCTCTGGGGCTGGCATCCCTGGAGACTGCCTTGGGAAGAACTGATACAGGTAGCCATTGGCCGCCTCTGCACAGTCTGGCTAAAGGCAAGACAGGCAAAGAGACATGGGCACTGGGTGGGTGGGAAGGCAGCCTGAGGTGCTGGACCCAGCGTGGGATGGGCAGTCAGGCCTGGGAGGAGGGACAGGTGGCAGCCCTAAGGCTGCCTGGCTCCTCATCTCTGACACCCTCCCTCCTTTGCCTTATTATGTTCTGTAAGGCTGGGGTGCATTTCAAATGCGCTGTGCAAGCCACCTGCTGATGGTAATGCTGCTCTTGAGCACCTTGGTTTTGAAATCCCACATCTGCATTGGGAGACAGGGAACTCCGTTCTATTTCTAACATCAGATATGTGCATCTATTCCCCCGAGCCAGAAACTTTGGCAGAATCTTTCCTTCTGTTGTGCATTCCAAAAATAATTCTATTTTATCCAAACACTGAGCTGTGATAACATTTAGTAATAATTTTCAAACTGAAAATACTCTTATCAAATTCTCCTCCATCCCTCTAGTCAAGCTCGCTGTGCTATAGTCCTGGTATCTCCAACAACAGTTGCTTGAGTATTGCTTAGCTGTGAGGGGCAGTCAGTCACCCCATTTCTCAGTTCTGATTCCTAATACTAGTAAGACTGTAAGACTGCCTTAGTTTTTTTTTTTAGTTCATTTCATTTTTGATGATACAGAATAGCGAGGAATGCATAACCACGTGGAGCACCAGTTAGAGTGGGGAGAGTCAGGGAATGGGGGAAAGTGGATGAGCCAACTGTCTCCAATCGCCTTCTCTCTAACTCTACCTGGGGCAAAAAAAGACGGGAGAGGGCTGCTCCCAGCAGTCCAACTGCACAGTCCCCAGGAGTGGGGGATGACGATCCATTGTCATCCCAGAGTCCTTGATGGGAAGCATGCTCCGGGGGCACTGTGAAAGTGCTTTCAATAGTCCTGAAATGCTGTGGATTTCATTGCTCCAAGTTTAAGGAAATCCTTTCAAGGTTCATTGGCTGACATAGTTCACCTTAGTCTCAATTCACCCAGATACTCACTGTCAAAGTTGAGCGAGAGAACTATGTAATTTGTTCTGCCCTCCATGGTCCAAAATGTCTTTTGCAGGCCTGAATGAACTGGTTGCCAGGTCCACCATGATTATCTGGGCCTGCCATCCATTGCACAGACCTCAGCAACCAAAGACCCAGCTTTGACACGTGCACTCCACAGTCAGACCACAGATCCTGTGGCTTTCCTATGGTTGGAATTTTCAGTCCAGTGGTCCAGTCAGGAGGATCCCAAAAGGAACCTTGCCAGAGGTGACCTCAGACCTAATTCCCGTGTGTGCCAGCCAGTGCAATGTCTGGCTCAGTCCATCACCCACACCAGCCTATACTCACACTGGTAGTTGCAGTCACCTGGTCAGTTCTGTTTCCAGCCCCATCTCTTATGCAAATCAACGGATGATGTAGCCCAGCCTAACCCTGCCCACCACAACACTTAGCCCTCACACAAACTAACAGGAACTCTAACCTAGTCAGAGCAATCTTCAGAAACTCCCACCAGGCCTGCTCCAAACCCCAGTTTCTGTGCATGCTGGTATGTGTAGCAGACTAGTCCAGTCTGCCCTGCATCCCATTTGACTCTCATACACACCAATGTGTGTTAGAACCTAGCTCAGCCCAACTGAACCCACTATCCAGCCCACATTCATGCCAGTGGGTACTACCACCTGTCTAGTAGGCCTGTTCCCAGTCCTGGTTCTCATACTCACTGGTAGAAGCTGCAGCATATTAGAGTGGTGCTAAAATTTTCCTACTAGACCCAATCCAAGCCCTGGATCTTACATTTTCCAGGTGGTTCTATGGTCTAGCCTGACAGGACTTTCCCCCAGTCCCAGCACCTGCTAGATGATGCTGCGGTAAAGCCTAACCAGCCTGCACCCACTCTTGCTCATGCATGCCCAAATGGATATAGTCACTTAGCCCAGCCTTGCTCTCCCCCAACCCAGCTTGCATGCAGGCCAATGAGCTTTCTAGTACTGACCAACCTGATCTGCCTCAGTCCTAGCTCTCACTTTCACCAGCAGGAGCAGTGGCCCAGCAGGAAAGAACTTGTAGTCCCCCTATTGGGTTATGCCTCATCCTGGGTCTTATATATGCTGGTGGGTGCTGCGGCTAAGACTACCATGGCTTGCCTCACCTTGGCATTCACCAGCCAGTGCTGCAGACTGACTCAGTGCAGTCTGCCCCCTAGTACCAACTTATATTGGTGGGTGCTGCAGCCTGGCCCAGTTTGGGCTGTCCCCAGTCCCAGCCCAAATGTGACCTGGTTGCTGTTGTACCCAACTTGGTCCTGCACTCCATCCTGGTTCTCACACCTGCCAGTTGGTGCAATGAACTAGTCTATCCTGGCCTGCCTCAAGACCTGAACCACACATATGCTGGTGGGTACCCCAAGCTTGGTTGGCCTGGGCTGCTCCCAGCCATTATTCTTGCACTCACATGCAAGGATTGTGTCCTGACAGAACTGTTTCCCAAGCTCCTATCGTATCACCTCCCAGTGGCAGATCTTGTTCATACTGGTTGATCCTTGACCAGGTCTGACTTGGCCCACATCCTCCTGTCCAGGCATGTATAGTGGACTTACCTAACCAGACCATACCAATTCTGGCTCTTACTGTTGGGCGCTACAGCTCAGCTCTGCCTGGCCAATCCCAGACCCAGATCTTGCATTCTACATCCATTCTGGCTCTTGCGAGCAGCAGGTGTTTGAACCAAGTCCAGTCTGGCACATCATAGACCTATTCCACACACATGCTGAGGGGTACTGCAACCATGTCCATCGCAGTTCACTGCTCCTACTCTGGCTTTTGCACTCACCAGTGGGAATCACAGCCCAATAGGGGCATCCCCTTAGTTCTCAGATCAGACTTACTCTCAGGCACAGATCTTGGCTTGTGCCAGTGGTTACTCCAACCAGGCTGATATAACCTATCACCTTGCTTGACCTTTGCCAACAGATGCTACAGCCTGGCCTGGCCTGGCCTGGTCCACCCCAAGTCCCAATTCTTGTTGGTGAGTGCTGCAGCCTATCCTTGCCCAGCCTACCCCCACCCATGGCTTTCATGCAAAGCAGCAGGTGTGATAACATAGCCTAGCCCGGTATGGCCCACACCTCATCCAGGCTCCAATGCATGACAATGTGCTATGGTTTAGTTTAGCCCTTCCTGGTCCACACACCTAGAGCCAACCCACATATGTGCCAACATCTGAAGCATCCCTGCCCAGTCTGACCAACACACAGCCCTGACTCGTGCTCAGGAGCAATGGTCCACCAGGGAAGTTCCTCAAGTTCCCCCACCAGGCTCACTCAGACCCAGATCTCATGCATGTCAGTGGCTTCCAGGCCCCTACCCAGCACAGTGTGCTCCACAGCATTGGCCTTTGAGTGTGCTGGTAGATGTTGTGGTCTTGCCTGCCCCACATCCTGTTCTGGGGTGCATCTGTGGAAGCTGCGGCCTGAGATAGCCCAGCCTGTTCCCAAACTCTATATCCATGAGTAATGGTGAGTAATACCCTTGAGTAATGTCATGCCTAGTTTGGCCCATCACCAGCCCCAGCTCCTTGAACAAGCCAGCTAGTTTGGGATTCCCACAGGTGTGAGCCCATGATCCCCCACAGACTGCTTCCAGACCCAATTCTCTCACATGTTGGCTAGTGTTATGGCCCACTAACTAACATGTCTACTTCCTGCCATGACCTTGGCAGGTACTATGGTCAGGCTCTGTCAGGCGGGCCCACAAACCACAGTGTTTTTTTTTTTTTTTTAAGATTTATTTAGTTTTATTGGAAAGTCAGATATACAGAGAGGAGGAGAAACAGGAAGAGCTCCCGTCTGCTGATTCACTCCCCAAGTGGCTGCAATGGCTGCAATGGCCGCTTCTGAGCTGATCTGAAGCCAGGAGCTTGGAGCTTCTTCTGGGTTGCTCACGTGGGTGCAGGATCCCAAGGCTTTGGGCTGTTCTTGACTGCTTTCCCAGGACACAGACAGAGAGCTTGATGGGAATCAGGGCTGACAGGACATGAACCAGCACCCATATGGTATCATGGCTTGTGCAAGGTGAGGACTTTAGCTGCTAGGTTACTGTGCCAGGCCTCCAGCCATAGCTTTTGTGTTTACTGGTAGGCAGTGATGGATACCAATGATTCCAATTCAGATCTCCCACATGGATGGGTGTATTGGTTTGGCCTTGAAAAGTCCTCCAGTTTCCTTTCCTCCAAACCACCTGGTCTCAGTTTCCCCCTGCCCAACCCTGTTTACTTGTAAGTCTAGTAGCCTGGTTGGTAGAAATCCCATGTGTCATTCCTCACCTGTTATATTCTACCTCAGCAGGCCCTTCTCCCATACCTCTCCAATGTCGCTTTCCTGAGCAATCTACAGCCCCCATGCCCACATGCCCACATGCCCACAGCACACAGATCCCCAAGCCTGGTCTTCGGGCAGTGTGCCATGCCAGCCTGGGGCCCTGCCTGCCTACCCAGAGCCGATGCACACTCTTGGGAGGGTCCCCAGACCTTGTCTGCCTATGTGTCATCGTTTGCATAGGCAACTATGCCGATACACTAGTACAGTTACTACAAATCCGGCATTAATCAGGTCCAGGATGCCCACCAGCTGTTGGCTGCGCTTCTGCCAGCAGTTTAACACTTGCTTAGGTACAAGGCAACCTAGGCAGTTGCCTATAGCTGGCCAGTTATTATTTTTTAAATTTACTTTTCTTGTTTATTTGAAAGCTGTTAGGAGTTACAGAAGAGAGATGGAAGAGATAAATCTTCTATCCACTGGTTTACTTCCCAAATTTCTCTGGTGGCTAGTCTGAAGCGGAGAGCCAGGAACCTACTGTGGGTCTTCCATGTAAGTGCAGGGGTCCAAGAACTTGGCTCATCCTCTTCCACTGCTTTCCCATGCCATTAACAAGGAGCTGGATTGGAAGTGGAATGCTTTGAATTAGACTTGAATTGGTGCCCATAAGAGATGTTCACTCTACAGGTAGAGGATTAGCTTGCTATGACACTGAGCTGGTCCTTCTAAAATTGTCTTAATTCTTGGAGGCCGCCCAGTTCTTGGTGCAACATCAATTTCACTCTAGACTGTCTTTCTAATAATTGTGCTGAAACGCCTGCAAGTTTGCACAATGATATTAGTGCTGCCTTCTTGATGGTGTATTTTTCTGAGTCTCATGTTAGCACAAAGGAAACGAGTGTTGGGTGGTTTTGGTTGTGGTGGAGTCATTTTCCTCTTCTTCAGTGAGATCTCTAAGAAAAAGGCTTCGGTACCATTAGAGGACTGTGAACAGATTTGACTGCCAGGATCTTGCCTGGTGAGAAACATGAGCAAAGATTTGTGACAGCTCTTCAAAGAGCCCTTGCTTCCTGGAGTGCACAAGGCCCCCCCCGCTGCAGTGGAGAGCAGGTTCTGCCGAGTCAGCTCCGACTTGCTGACGCTCGGTCCAGCCTTCAAAAACCATAGAGAGTAGGTTTTATGTGTAGTCATGTTCTGAAATGCTCAACCAAACAACCAACAAAACAACCAACAACACCTCTCCCGAAGCCCCAAATACAAAAGCACACAGAAGCCATCATGTGAGGTGCTGGGCCCGGTCGTGCATTGGGTCCACTGGCAGGTGCTGTGTGACAGAGCCACTCTGATCCTCACCTCACTTGTCTATGAAGGAGGGGTGATGACTTTGCTGAGTGCTGCACAGTGTTTTTAAAATAATCCTTATAATAAGCAACATTTTTTAAAATAAAAGGTGGAGTGCTGTATACAACATTTTAAATATTCCTCTGCTCCTTCTATGTGGGTGACCTTGAGCAAATCACTTTACCAACTAGCAAAATCAAATCCCATTGGAGAGTTCCAAACTGGCTTTCATGTTCTAATTGGCCTTCCTTTTCAAAATCTCTTTTCTTTATTCAGCTTCAATGGGGAAAGAACATGTATTTGTCACATGACCTTTGTGAAGGTATTTTCTGACACCTGCGGGTTGTGTTTGTGTCCTTGCATGTTAGGCCTCTCTATAGAGACACATGGACAGATGTGTCTGCATGGGAGCTATACAGACAGGGCTAAGGCAGCTTCCTTATCTGTGCACAAATGCAGGAGATGTCTACGTTCACATTTTCTAGCAAGTCAAAATTTCGTGTTTCCCAGCCCTGCGTCCCCTGAGTTTGAACCTACTTGTCGCACCTGGATCTAGCCATTCTCATGGTTGCAATGAGAGCAGTAGGTTGAGAAGGCCTAGGTGTTTAGCTGTAGGAATATAGAAACAGGATAGGCTCTCTCTCTTTGGCACTCATGTTATATGGGATAAGATCCAAAGATGTGTCCTAGTTGCATAGCACAAGACCTCACAGCCCTGTTACAGCTTGCTGACAGATTGGTCATGGGAGCAATAGGCGAGAGTTTTGCGGATGTTCTTATTCAAAACTAGCTTTATGCTTCAAAGTCTCAGGGCTAGGTGGCTGGTGGGTGATGGCTGTGAGTGCTGCACACAACAGGGAGACTGAGTTTCTAAATGCTCCCCAGTCCTGAAGAACCCCATCTATACACCCTTCCTTTGATGAAGGCATTGTCACTGATTAAAATGTGAGTGTCTCTAAATGGGGAAATATATAAAACTGTGTTTGTCAGTAGCAATTTAGGGCTAATGAGGCTATGAGATTGCTTTTTTCTTCCCAGCAAGACAGCTAGCTGCCATTAGCTTTCTGTTACATGGAAGATGTGATGACTGGAATAATGAAAGTGAGGACAGAAACACAGTGTTTGTTAGCAGTACTGGCAGAGTCACATGGACAGAGTGTCCTGAGGCTACATTGTAAGGGAAGACAGTGATGCTTCTTTCTCTAGATTTTCTTCGATGCCTCAAACTTTATCAGTTCCACTTCCCTCCCCATCTCTCCATCCATCCATCCATCCGTCCGTCCGTCCGTCTGTCCTTTAAGTATATCTCAGTGCTTATTGATTACTGTGCTGATCCCTGCAAGTTCAGCTGAGAAGGGCCAAGTTCCTGGCTCCTGAGCAGTTAATTTCATGATTGCAAGTATACAGCCAACAACAATGGAAGCTGGGAATTCCTGTCACCAGGATAAGGGGCTCTCTGAAGCTACACAGGTGGCTGACTTGGGATGTTAGGAAGAGTAATAAGACTTCACTGAGTCCTCACATCAGTCTTGCTCTTAAAATTTCTGATTCTCATAGATGAAACAAACAAAGGCCCAGGGACCCTAAGCCCCATAAATATTATAAGAACAGTCAACCAACATTTAGGAATCAGCAAACCTCTTACAGGTGTCAAGAAGGTATCTCCAAAAGCCATCAACTAGCAAGCCCACCTCGGAATTAGTGACATTTTCGCAACATGGACTTGAACCTCTCTTCTGTTTTGGAGAGTAAAATGGAACAAGTGTATGTATATATGTATATGTAATCTATATGTGCACACAAATGCACATACATGTACACACATGTATGCACATGTATACATGCACACACACATGTATACATATATATACACACATGCATATATATGACTACTGAGGTTTGAGTCAAGAGAGCATGTGCCTGGCCATTTTTATCCCTAATTAAAGTCATGTTAGAAAATATGTATGGAGAAGACTTAGCATCAGGCAGCTTTAAGCAAAGAGCACAGCAAAACCACATTTTCAAAATGTCACAGATTCCCTGACCACACTCTCTGACAAGAGGCTTGCCATTTTCCTGAATTTACAAACTTGATTGCTCCTGCATCTTCTCAAATGAAGAAGCCATGAAAACTGTCCTTTTAAAATCCTTGAGTGAAGGATCAGAAGGAAATAGACCCTTTATCCTTGCCACACAAGACACTGACTCAATAAAGAATTCAAGAATAAACAATGTCCTCCTACCACATGTGCCACGCTGGGCTAGGCACAGGAAGGCTGGAACGCCCAAAGGCTGTCTTGAGTTTTAGTGTCCCCCCCACCCCCACCCCCCAGACATCCTGAGAATAGAAATTCTCTCTGGGCTATCAAGAATTAAGAAGTCTCAGGAGGACAAAGAAGACAGAATTGCTGTAAGAGGATTTGGGAGTCTTAAGAGAAGAAAAGCTAACCTCCACTTCTCTGGGTTGAGAGGAAGTTCTGTCTTTGTTCACAGCCCACCCCTGATTGGTGTGAAGGGAGTAGGTCAGTTCCTGCTGGCAGTGGCGGTTGCCTACTGTCCTGGTCTTTCTTGGTGTGGCTGGCTGGCTGGTTTTGGTTGTATAAATGCAAGTATATAAACACAGGATTTGCATCCAGGAGGCTCAACAGGCAGAGTTCAAGCTTTGGTGCAGGGCGCTAAAGGGACAGCAGGGTCTGCTGTGTGCAGAGCTCTGACCTGCCAGCCATCCACCTTACAGCAGCACAGGCACTGCAGGCTGGGACTTTGGTGGCTTCTCAGCTTCCATCCCGAGCTCCTTACAGATCTTCCATGGTTGTTATTGCTCAGCACTGAAGTACTGCAAGCATGAGGCTTGATTTCATACGCCTTTGAACCTGAAAAAAATTCCTTTGTTTGCGGCATGTTTAATCATTGTTATTAAACCATGGGAGGGAGATCTGAGAGCTGGGCAGGATGGAGATCACTTCATGGGATTGTGGGTGATGAGGTTCTCACTGCCCTTGTGCACCTGGTACAGCTGAAGCGCATGGCACCTTGGCCTGGCCCTCTCATTAGATGAACATAGTGAACAGCATCAAACACAAATCGGGAACCTAGGATGAGGGTCCAGTGTGTACATTCATGAGACAAACAACAGGAAAGGAATCACGTTATTTGATTTCTATGGGGTGTGTCCCTCCTAACTCACGAAATCAGTAAGCAGTTAACCGAGCCAAAGCTGGCTGTTGGGCAGAATTGTAGGAAGGTCAAAAGCACTGAGTAAGAAGTGTGCAATCATTTTGTGCAGCCTTTGAGAGCGAGGGCAATGTCTGCTGGAGATGAGAGACTGACAGCTTGGTAGAGAGAAAGGAATGACAGAAGGCTGCCTGCCTCTCCTTGCTCCTATCTCCTCATCAAAGACATGGCACTGTGAGTTTAGTATTGGATTCCTCTCCTGATGCAGAATCAGAAAGCCAGGAGATTCTGGGACCAAGTCAATGTTTGTAAAAGTTAAGAATACAAATGCAATCAGATTCATGATGCAGCATCATCTCTCTCTCTGTATATATGATATTATATATTTTTATTTATTTGAGCGATATAAAGTCATCCGGGCATCTCCCTAATTCATATTCTTTCTATTGTGAGATGTAGCAATTAGCAGAAAGGGGGCAAAGAACTGATGCTCCAGCCAGTTAAATATCTGAGGAACCACCACTTTCTTGCCTTGTCTGGGTGGGGTACTGTATGAGTGACCCTTCTGAGGTTTGAAATTGACTCCTGCATTCATCCTTCAAATGAGATGCATTTTCAGATATTTTCTATTGCGTCCAGTATATTGCTTTATAGGCAACAATGTCCTAGAATCTTAGGAATAGTATTAAATAATGCAGTGTTTCTACAAGGAAAAAAATATCATGCATGTTGTTTTCCTAACAGAGGAATTGCACATACACTGTCACCATTTAAAGCTTTGGGACATTCCTTCTCCCACCTTCTGAAACAATTATTATTATTTAACAACAGTTTAGAATTATTTGAACTGATACACTCTTAGAGTTAATATAGAAGGAAATACAATGGCTTAGCCTGTGGAAAAGACAAACTGTGAGAAATTGTGTAATGCTGGTCAAATGTAGAGAGAGATCTTATTGCCTTGAAAATGACCAGCAATCCCTTATCCTTCTGCAGCAAGGGGCAGAAAGCTCTTCATCAACAGGGATTTCATGGCAGAAGTGTGGCCATCCCAAGCTATTAAGATTCTCCCAGTTTTCATTATCACTGCTGCAAATCCAGGAAACCATCAGCTCTCTCCTGGACTGTTTTAACATGTTAACTGGCCTCTAGATCTCTGTTCTGGTTTTCAATGTTCTCTTACCAGTTGCTGAAGTTGATATGAGAAGGAAAAGATGATCTTTTTTAAAAGTTTTCACACATGTGCTTTCTTTTTCTATGGCTGGGCAAGAAAATGTTGAATTAGAAAAGAACTGTATGGGACCAGGGATGTGGTGTGGTAGGTGAGCCCGGCACCTGCAGCACTGGAACCTCATTTAGATGCCAGTTGGTGCAAGGTGGAGAAATCCACCATGGTGGGAGGGTTTGGGGAGGGGTGGGGAGAATCCAAGTACCTATGAAACTGTCACATAATACAATGCAATTAATAAGAAAAAAAAGATGCCAGTTGGTGTCCCAGCTGCTCCACTTTCTATCTGGCTCCCTGCTTGTGGCCTGGGAAAGCAGTGTAGGATGGCTTAAGTATTTGGGACCTTGCACCCATAAGGGAGACCTGGAGGAAGCTCCTGCCTGCTGTCTTCAGATTGGCTTATCTCCAGCTAGTGCAGCCATTGGGGTAGTGAAGCAGTGGATGGAAAAATTTTCTCTCTCTCGTTCCTCCTGCCTTTCAAATCAACATAAGTCTAAAGAAAAAAACCCAATATCTGAACATGTGAATATTCATAATGTACACTTTTTTCTCAGTGCTCTTGCTACATTTCTGTTTTTTTCCAAATTCCTCAAGTACTTCAACTGCCTGCCTCTCTTACCTTCTTGTCATTTAATGTTTTCTGTTCATGTGATACTTCCACATCACCTTCCTGCTATGCCATTTTCTTTATATAATCCAAGGATACCATGCCTTTATCTTGTCTGACATTTATCATTTTGATAATCACTTGTTCAGTACTCCTTGCTACTGTAAACAGACGCTCCCTAAGGGTATATTTGTTTTAATTTATGTGTGTGTTGTCTTAGAACCTTGTTAGTACCCTGTTTCCTATTCAGCCTCAATTAATTATTGAATTGACAGGTGATTCTATTAGTTCTTTGATCATTTGTAGAATAAGTACATAAATTAAAGTGCTATTATTAGCAAGCAAAGAAATCACAAAAATGACATCAATTGAAAGTACTTCAAGTATGTGAACTTGAGGTTTCTCTACCTGAATCTTCCAGTTTTTTAACATTTTGTCTCAAATTAAATGTAGTGGGTAAGAGCATAGTGGATAAATATGATAAAAAATTTGGTAAATAAATTTATAATAAACCTGAGGGTTTTTTCTAATTGACTCATTCAAACTTTATGATCTCAACCTTCTGAACATTTGTCCACGGAAGGTTTCCTGAGAGATATGGTTAATTGATCCCTTTAATACATGGTGATAAAAGAAAAATACGTGGAATAGGGAAACCAGGTGTGTGCCACCTTCTTGGAAAAGAGAATAGGAATATCAGTAGCCTTAAAGTAGGGGGACTGAGGATCCTGTCTTGAAGACACTTTTCTAGAAAAAGATTATGGCTGAAAGTAGACAGAAATGATGCTCTATTACTGCATTTCCTCATTTTTACAGTGAGTGAAAAATCAAAATCATTGAAATGTCAAACAATAGTGGGCTGTTTGAGTAAATTATGGCACGTCCATATTGTGAATGTCAATGAAATGGTATGTTTAAATAAGACAGGAAAAGCATGGATACAAATATGAAATGGAAAGCAAAGAATGCAGCATTGTACATCACAAAGTATTTGGAAGGAAATCAGTCAGCCATCTATTTATATGTGTGTGGAGACTCTTAGTGGTGATTTTGACTCCTTTCTTTTACGTTTCTTGTGATTTCACTTGCAAGTTTCCCCATCAATCATGCCCTAGCATTACCTAAAGGAAACCACAAGCACAAAAGCTAGCAGGCACTTAAAATATCGTCTCTTGTAGCAAATCAAACAGAAAGAATAGTTTTGGAAACAGGTGAATGGAAACATGTTTTTAAAATTTTGCATTCCTTTATTTATCTAACAATTCACAGAAGAGAATGCTGGTGACTCCTTGACTCTGCATGCTGTCCACACTGCTGTCCCTCCGGGAATTCAGGAGAATAAAATTACTAGAGTTGGTATCTGATGCTTCCCGAGGCACCTCTGCAGGCAGGTGTCTATGGGGTCAGATACATCCATTGTTCACATTCTAACCTGAATTAGCAACTTAGCTTCCACTGATCAGTTCTGCACTGTGAATTCTCCAAGTTTTAGAGCAGGTCTTGCAGGGGTCCAAGGCACAGACTTACTGTCCCAGGGAGTTGCCTCCAATGCTTCTCCGAGTGAGGATTATTCCTGCGCACCAGTTAGTCGCTGTCAAGATGGTTATCTAGCATCCACCATATTTCTTCACAGCAGAACCTGGCATGGGCTAAGAACCCTACTTCATGGCTGAGTTAGAGAGCTAAAGTGACTTTACTGCAGTCTGAGGGATAGAGAGGGGCAGAGTAAGATTCTAATTCAGTCTTTGAACTATAAACCCCGCCAAGTGAGCAAAATGACAAATATTTATTCTGCCCAAGTTTGAAACTATGGTTGCTGCAAAAGATTAAAAAATACAGATATGTTTGTTCTATGATCTCCAAAAGACTGGTATATTGATGATAACCAATATTTCCTATGTATTAGAAACCCATGTTATGTGTTGGTACCCTACATTCTGACCACAGCTACACAGACATACAGTAAGTACTCATGTGGGTATTGAATAACACAATCATGTAAGGTTTAGCACTAGTTTCAATCAAAAATGAGGAAATAGACACAGAGCAGAGTAAGTAACTGTCAGTGAAACACAAATATGCATTTGTAGGTCAGTAGTGAAGTTTGAGAAGCCAGGCTTGTTAACATGTGGTTGCTGGAGTGGAAACAGGCTGGGCCATGTGTCATTATGATTTTGAGAGTCTGTTACTGTTTGTCATGGGTCTGAAACTTGGAACTGAGAAGGAGTGCGACAGTCTTAGTGTTCAGAAATGTCTTCAAGTGCTTGGAAAGCAGCCAACCCCTAAGACTAATACTTGAAACCATAGGTTGAAAGTGTTGGCTTGGATTACAGACCAATAGAGATTTGAGCTCTACTAAATCATTGTGTGTTGGAGAAAAGTATGAAAGTCTTTCCAACCTTAAATTTCTCATCTGTGAAATGGCCGTAATAACAGATGCTCTCAGAAGGAAGGTTTGAGGAACCAAGGAATAAAATGTCTTAGTGTGCAGTGCTTTGTAAATGGTAGTTACTTCGGAGATGATTTATAAAAGAAAGTTATCATTAGCAATAAAAAACTATTTGCTTGTTAATTAGTATTAAGGATAAGTAAGAGATAAACACCAGTATAATAACAACATTGCTGATTTATTATAGTAATTTATCATGATGGTTATTATTATTGTGGCTTTTATCATTATAAAAACTGGTTATTATATCCAAATCTGCTACTGAGTGGGATGCGTGCAGTAGTGACTTGACCCAGCTTGACTCTCGGGGAGTATCCCAGGAAACTCAGCTGCTACAGACTTAACAGAGACAGCCACCTCTTGCTTACTGACAGCTCGTACAGCAGGCAGCCAGGACGAAGTCAACATTATCAATATGGATTTTAAAATCACCCACGGCTAATAGCTCAAATTAATAGCCTTGGGGTGACTCCAGAGCAATTGAAAAAGAAAATCCATAACTTCACTAAAGATGCCAGCGGCTATTTAAGGGAGAGAGGTCTACATTAATTAACAGCCGTGCACGTGGTTAAGAACTGCATGAAGGAATGAGACAGACAACGAAAAGGAACCCCACACCAGACTCGCATGAGACTCCCCTGGTGGAGGTGGAGGGGCCCTCCTGACAGAGGGAGCATTAAAGGCTGCCTGGCTCGCATGGGCACTGGGATTTTTGTGTGCTCCACCCAGCTGGGTGGCACGCTGCATGCAGCAGTCTCTAGGGCAAGTCTGTCCTGCTGGCATCAGCTACTAACTTCAGGAACTGTAAAGTCTGGGGTGTGTATGAAACTCTGTGGTTCTTTTGTTCTGCAGCCTCCTTTCTTGAAGTCCCTCCTGGATACTTTGCCAGGCAGGAGACTTGATATGAAGACCATTCTGCCAATAAAGCGAGCTGAGGATGTTAAAATAGTAGTCATTACCCTTCAGCAACTCTCCCAAGTGCTTTGTACACGTGGGGCTTGCTGTTGAAACATTGCCAGTCTCTGGGAGAGGAAAAGATGTTTATTCTGGAAAACATGGGTGGCTGGAGCAGAGGTCGTCAAGGTATCATGTAAAGCCAAGTGTGCCTTTGGTTTGAGACTGGCTCTGTTATTTGCTACTTGAATTGATTCACCTAAGTCACTTAACCTTCATGTAGTTCTGAGGTTAGGTTAATATGACCTATGTTGCAGACATAACAGAAGGACATCTGAAGTTAATAGGTACCACATGTATCATATATGATTCTCATTTGAATTATAAATTCTTTCTCTGAGAGCTCCATGAGCTCTCATTCAGTCAAAAGGCTTTAAATATTATCGATATGCAAAATACTGCAAGTGTTTTTTTTTAATAACTTTTAAGCATTTTATTTGAATGACAGAGAAGAACAAAGGCTGGGAGTGACAGAGATATCTCCTGTCTGCTGTTCACTGTCAAATGTGTGCAAAAACCAGGAGGTGAACTGGCTGAGTACAGAGGTTGCAACTCTAATTTGGGTCTCCTATTAAGGTGACAGGGTTTCAAGTATTTATGCTGTAACCTGTTGCCCCTCCCAGTGTGTATTGGCAGAAAGATAGAATTGAAGGTGGATCCAGCTCTCAAAGCATCTCAAATGAAACCTTCACATTAACATCAAATGCCTGCACAAACAATAGAAAATTTTGTGTCTACCCAGGACCTTTCTCCTGAACTCGAGCTATATATAAAGCTGTTGTGTGATATCTCCTTATCACTGATGGTCATCTCAAACTTAATATGTCCCAACAGGATATCCTAGCCTTCCACTCCCAGCTTGCTCATTTGATGGCTCTCCATCACTGTTGATGGTCCAGGCTCAAACACATGCAGTCATCTTCATTCTCATGGTGCTCACACTTAGTCTTTCAGCAAGTCCTATTGGTTCTGTCTTTAAAAATATATCCATTGGTGTCTTTTCAACACCTCCAACCTCAGCATTGTGAGCCAAGCCATAATCACTTCTCACATTCATCACCATCACCATCACCATCACCACCACCATCATCACCATCACCATCACCATCATTACCATCATCATCATCATCATCATCTTCTTCTTCTTTTTTGCCTGGCTATCCGGCTGCCATCTAACACATTCCCATTTCAGTTTGGTCCATGCCCAACCAGCAGCTAGAGTGAGCCTGTTAAAATGGCAGTCAATCATGTGATGGTTCACAATGTTCTGATGAGTGTCCATCTCATATGGAATCCTTGCATTGAACCTTAAAACCTGACACGATTTTCTTCCTGTCCTACCATCGCCTCTCTGTCCCTCACTCAGCTTCAGCCATGCTGGCCTCCTTGTACATGACAAGCAGATTTATGCGCAGGGTTTCCTGGAACATCCTATTCTCAGTAAAATTGCATATTTAATTATTTTGTCACTTCCAAACTGGAATATATGAGACCTTATAAAAATTATGATAGCATTTTCTTGTATGTTCTGTTTTCGGCTGTAATCCTCAGTCCTCAGAACAAGATAGAGTACCTAATAGAAAGTCAACAAATATTTTTAAACTGATTAGATGCAAGAATCAGATTATCATGAACATATGAGCAGGCCTTTAGATTTCTTTTTTGAAGAACAATTTGTAGTTTTTAAAAAATTTATTTTTACTTGATAGACATAATTACAGAGAGGAAGATCTTTCATCCTCTGATTCATTCCCCACAAGACTACAGTCACTAGTACCCAGCTGATCCAAAGCCTGGGGCTTCTCCTGGGCCATCCTTTGCTGCTTTCCCAGGCCCTGAGCCGAGAGGCTGATTGGAAGTGGAACAGCGGACACATTAACCGACGCCAAGAGGGGGCGCCAGTGCTCGCTGGTGGAAAATTAGCCTGTTAAAAGCCACTGCACTGGCCCACAATTTGTATTTGTTGTTGTTTAATGCTCTCTTAATAGGTAGATAGATAAAATGTTAAATCTAAATTGTATTCTTCAAGAAAAAATATTTTAGAAATACGTGCTGTATACTGACATGCATGTATATGCATATATGTATGTATGCACACATATTATAAACATCCTCACGTACCACCTGCTTTCCATCTGTGTATCCATCTATCTACTGATCTACTCTTTGCTTCCATTTAGGCACCTCGGAGGCACCTTGAGTAAATCTATGCGAGGCTAGATCCTTGCTAGGCAGGGACTTGAGCGTGTGTGTGACAGTCCGAACCCTGAGAACCTAACCAACAGTCTCAGTGTCACACGGCTAGTGATGAACAATAGTTTCCATCTCTCTAAAAATGAAGCAGCAGGAACAAGCAGAATGAGATTTTTAACTTCAGCAATCAGGTATAAATTGAACTTCAAAGTTCCTTCTTCAAAATGCAGCACAGAAGGGCCTGTGGCAGGAGATTGGCAGATGGTCCATCACATAGCAGGCCAAGTTATCATGCCCCAGCTGAGTCAGAGAAGTTGATTTCCCTGGCTTGGGGCTGGCTATTCTACCTGGTGACCGACCTGTGTTCTAGAAGGGCCTGGGTCTCCACATAAAGGCAGATGAGAGGTTGTCCCTGACAGGTCACCTGCCAACACACTGTCATGTGGCCAGCTCTGGGCAAGCACTGCCACCATGAACCTGACCTCCAGACTCTACTCAAGTGTGCAGAAGTCCACGTGGGGACCAAGGTGGGTACTGAAATGCAGGTCTTCTGCGGGTGAGAACAGGCAGAGATGCAGAGAGCTGTTGGATCTCAGGGGCCAGGAAGCAAGATGCAGGCATCTGAGAACCCGTCCCAGCAAGGAGGAAGGGCTATGAGGCAGGAACCTGGATGAGCTGAGACTCCAAGCCCCCTAAGCACCTGCTTGTGCCCTAACTAAGCTTGCACAGCACTGGCAAAGGCAGCATTACCAGAAACAGCCTTAGACTGTCAGTTCAGAGCTCACTGAGTACTGCTACTTTGTGACTGAGCTGGTAGCATCCTGCTCTTCAAATCCATCTTGAATGTGCTATGCACAGAAGAGACAAAGGTAATGGGGAGTTAGTGAGATGCTGTGCCTGTCTCAGGGAGGCTCTTCATGAAAGTTCTCTGCTACAGTTATCCTCACATTGACCCTGAAGCCTGCTCTTCTACCAGATGCCAAAGGCATCTTGAGGAAATGATTATCTGTGACACTGCTTTGGGCACCCGCATCCCAAGTTGGAGGGCTGAGGTTCAGCTCCTGGTTCAGGTCCATTGATGTACCTCCTGGGAGGCAGTGGTGATGACAAAGAGAAACGGGTCACTGCCGTCCGCATGCACATCCAGCACTGAGTTCCAGGCACCTGACTTCCATCGGGCCCCTCTTTCTGTTTCAAATAAAAACAAAATCAGATGCTTTTAAAAATGCAAATCCAATCCCGTCATTGCTCTTCTTAAAATGTTTAAATGCTTCCCTGTTCCAAAAATAAAATTCAAAGTCTCTGTGAGGTCTCTGAGCTGTTTTCACAACCTTCCTCAGCTCTACCCACCCTCTCAGCCCAGTTTTCAGTTAGTAAATGTTACTTCTCTATGGACGTTTTCTATGAACTCTCTTTTCTTAAGCTTACTCTTTTATTTCTAATATAATATTTATAATTTAGGTTTTTGACAAAAACTTAACGTCTTACTACATAAATACTTCAACAAATAAAAATGTGAAGTCCAGAGTTCAACAGAAAGTTAGGCATGGCTATAAGCTAATAATCAAAGGAAAAGATATTTAACATTGGGCCCAATGGGGAAGCCTAGTGGGTAAAGTCCTCAACTGGCACACTCTGGGATTCCATATGGATGTTGGTTTGCGTCCCAGAGCCCCACTTCCCGTCCAGCTCCCGCTTATGGCCTGGGAAAGCAGTTGAGGACGACCCAAAGCCTTGGGACCCTGCACCCACATGGGAGACCCAGAAGAAGCTCCTGGCTATTGGCTTCAGATTAGTTCAGCGCTAGCTGTTGGGGCCACTTGGGGAGTGAATCATCAGACAGAAGATCTTCCTCTCTGTCTCTCCTCTTCTCTGTATATCTGCCTTTCCAATTAAAAAAAAAATAACATGACTCTTATTGAGTATGGTTTAAAAGTTATAAAATCATCACAATTATTCTGACTGTTTCAATAATCCTCATTGCATTTTGGACTGTTGCAATACCCTGTAGTTTTTCTTTAAAGAAATTCTAAGTACGATAAACTCTGATGTGGTCATTTATTGCGTATCTGTCCAATGTGTCTGTCAATGCTGCCCGGAGAGATTCCACATCCCTTTTGCTTCAATTCTGTGCTTATGGGCTCCGTGGATGGCCTGACACATGGTAGATTCATACTGAATATCTGTGAGTGGCGTGTGTGTACCTAATGACAGGAGGCTAAATGTTTGGCAGAGTGCACTTTCATAAAGGTGGATCCTTGTAAGGCTTTCCAAGGAGACTTGTTGAGGTTGCTGTGACCTGACTGGCAGATCAGAACATCCTCATCTCCTGCTTTGCATTGCAAACCAGCTCCTCATGTCCCACCATCTTTTCCCTCCCTCCCTCTGCTGAATGCCCTCCATGTTGTGTCCACTCTACTGCCTGGTCCTTGCATTTCCATTTTGTCACCAACGTGTCATTCTGCATCTTTTTATTGCCTCAGTTCGGGGTGCCCTTAAATCACCATCTTCTGCACTTTATTATAAGCGGTCTCATTGGAAGGTGTGGGAGGCTCAGTGATACACTTTGCACAAGAATATCTTCAGAGAAAATGATCTTTTACATGTAGAAAGATGCTTGTGTGTTTAAATAGCCTTGTCCCACAAGCAGAGCTGTGCTTACTTTTGAGTTCCCACTGCTTGTATCACTTAGTCTGGTGATCCTGAAATGGGCTTGTATACCACAGAACCCAGTATACACAGCTACTGAGATTCGGCCACATTTGGAGTTGGCCAATTTATTCATCAGTGTCTACAGCCTAATATGACAAAACTTCCTTTTTTTCCCTTGATTTTATCACTGTCTACAATAAAAGGATACAGTAATTTAATCCATCAATGCAGATAGATGATTGTATCCTGTGGCTGTGAATGGTGTTTTAAAATTAAAGGATCAAAATGATAAACCAGTGTTGTAATTAGCCATAATTATAGCGATGAAATACTACTTTGAATTATTCATGGCAGTAATGCATGGACCAGAAACTTCCAGTAAAAGCTTCCAAGACAGTGAGAACAAAAGGAGTGAAAATACACTTGTGAGCTGATGCGCAAGGTTCCTGGCCACTCATCCAGACAGTTGGGACAAATCAATGCAGGGTGGAGGGCTCTGGAAAATTCTGCCCTGGGAGGAGGTGGCCTTGTTTTGGCTGGAAAGTCTGCCAAGTTTAGGAGATTCACCACAGTTTAATTAAAGTCTGCAGCTGGTGTGAAAGCAAAGGAGAAAAAGAAATTAGGGCAGCACAAAAACTAATGAAAGCCTAGGATCTGATTTGAAGCTTTTCCCTCTATTACGAAAGAACTAAGCCTTGTCAGATGTGCCCCTGTTCACCATGATAGAAGGCTCAGGGATGGAGTGCTCTGGACTGGGAAGAAAGACCAATAGTCAGGTCTCTTGATTGTCACTGTCTTAGTGAAAGCTTTGGTTTATCTAATCAAATGGTAAAAGAGGACAGCACAAATTGAGCAGTTCTAAGCGTTTAAGTCCAGGGAAGTCCATCCACTGAAATGTCATGTTTGTAATGGGAGGAGCTGATGTTGGCAACCCCAAATAGGATGTGCATTCAGACTCCACCTCCTGCCCAATTAGGGCCTCCCAGGATAGGAAGGAGAGGGGTGTGGACCCCAACATCCACAGGGCAAGGCACAGGGGGGGAAGCTCAAGTCAGAGCTACTGCTGTTGTTTTGTTGTTGTTGTTTTATTTTAACTGTACACTGGATAAAAGGGAAGAGGGAGGAAATAATGAAATGGAGAGAGGGAGACCAAATGATTGATCAACTGATCTTCCATTTGTTTGTTTACCATTCAAATGACTGCAACTGCCAGGTTTGGACTGAGCTAAAGCCAGGACCCAGGAGTTACATCCTTGTTTCCCACATGGGCAAGGGCCCAAGTGCCTGGGCCGTCCGCTGCTGCCTTCCCAGGCACATCAGTGGGGAGCTAGACAAGAAGCAGCTGGGACTCAGTGCAGCTCTCTGATAGGGAATGCTGACGTCACAGACTGCCATGCTACAGCACTGGTTTCGCTGCTATTGTTTTAGGTCTGAATTTCATGGTGTTGGTGAGATCGGCTGGACTCTCAGTTTCTCTGTTGTAATTCTGAAGCTAAATTTCTTTGGGAAACTTCAGTGCGTTCATTATTTTTGCAAATTATTCTCTCCATCTCCTGATGTCTAAGATTCACTTAGGATAGAATGTGCATTTTAGGGTGTGTTTCAGCACTCACCTCTTGCCATGTGGCTTTCAGTTCCTTAAGTGCAACAGTGGATACATTTCAGACTAAGTTGTTTTTAATCCTCACTTGAAAGCTGAGAAACGAAGGCACAGCATGGTGGAAAGGCTTGCCCTCGGTGGGCATGGGTAAGGGTCGATGCATGTGTGGACTTCTCCACAATTCCATTTTTTTTTTCTTCCAGAAAGCAGAGTGGGATGTCAGCAGGACATATGCAGTCTGAATATTCTATCAATTCCTGTGCTCAGCTTGAGAAACATTAAATACAATTAAAGTTCTGAGTGACTTGGTCCTGCATGCTTGGATTCCATGATGGGGCTCTATTCATTTCCAAGAGCTGTTGAACTCGACCCGTAGTGGGCTTCTCACCAGCTAGATGAGGAGCTTTGAAGAGCTGTAATTAAGGGAGCATGGATTCTTACAGGGATTTTACACACACACACACACACACACACACATCCACCCAGCCACCTACACATACACCCCTCCCTCCCTCCCTGCCTCTCCCTCCCTCTGCCTCCCTCCTTTCCCTGCTGTACTCCAAAAGGGCAAGGAAGAAAACCCACATATTTTTCTCCAGCCTTCATTCCTCTGTCTCTCTCCTTTTCCTTGCAACTAATGAGAAGTACCTCTGTAATTGAAGCCTAATGACGATTAAAGTGTAAAGTCATTACCCACTTTTATTGAATTGTCTTCTGTGTTACGGAGTAATTGAAGGAATGACACATTGTGACAGAAATGAATGTGCTCTTTCCCCGGTAGTTCAGCCTCCCGCTTCTGCCAGAGCTGTGCCGTCTTGGCAAGAAGAGGTCTGTTTAGAGATGCAATATGCAGGCCAGTTCCGTCTTAGCCACTCATGCCCCGCGTGACAGCGGACAAAGAACCGAACCACTCTGCCTCACCTTCCTGACATTTAAAAAGTGGGTAATAATTTCTACCCCAACCCCTTCAAAGAAAAGCGAAAATTTAATGAGTTGCTCTAGACAAAATTTGTTAGGAAAAGACAATAAAACATAGATGAGAAAAAGTAAATAGAAAATATTAGATAATATTCTCACTAATAATTTTAACATATTATATATAATTATGTATTCTATATAATTGCATGTGATATATATTATAGATGCAATAATTAGATGATAAATAAATGTATATGTATTTGAAAGGCAGTTGCAGAGAGTGTGAGACAAACATGCAGAGAGAGAGACTGAGAGATTGGCTAAGAATCTTCATCAGCAGATTCACTCCCCAAAACACCACCGTGGCTGGGCCGGGATAGGGTGAGTCCACGGTGGGAAGCCAGGAGCTTCTTCCAGGGATCCCTTATGTCTGGGGCAGGCAGCACCTGTGTCATCCTTCGCTGCTCTTCCAGGCACATCAGCAGGGAGATGGATCAGCAGTTGAATGACCAGGGATTCAAAATGGTGCCCATTTAGGAAGCCAGCACTGCAGGCAGCAGCTTTAGGTGCTCCTCCATAGTGCTGATTCTTAAAGTTTTTTTTTTTTTCCTTAATAAAGGAAATTGTAGTGTTACCGCATCTCCTTTACACTTTAAAATTCAAAATGCAGACTTTATGGACAAGTGAATAATAGTTGTAACTCTGAAACTTTTAAGATCATTTTCTTCTGGTCATTTTGCCTTGTATCTGAATGTTAAAGTTCCTATCAGTCACCTGGTAACTCAATGTCTGGGTTCCAGTGTTTTATACATTCATTCGCATTTCTGTGACCACCAAGTCATTTGCAAACCTAATTATTTGCAAATGGATTTCTAACTCTTTACTAAAGAATTTTGGAAGTTCTGATACTTTTTTTTAACCAGTAGAAAAGAAACAATGTTAAATTTTAACCCAATAGTGATTACTATGTGCCTGTCTTTGCTCTCAATAATGGCTTTCTAAAACCTCGGGAGAATTCCGAATCACTGAGCTCTACACAATTTTGACCTATCAAGGCATTACTGCTTTATGATTTTAGTTTCTACAAAACAAAACAGAACAAAACAAAACAACAAAAAAACAAAACCTTTTGCTGTAGAAAGCTTGATAGTTCTGTTATTTCTATAAAGTAAGTTGCTTGGTTTTGTCTGTGTATCATTGCTTATATTGGTTCTATTGAATGACATGTTTTTCCATTCTCCACTTAAAATACTTTTTTAAAATCTTGGAAGCTTTCTCCATTACCCAACGACAAAATGACTTTTTGTGGACTATGCTGAAATAATTATATGACGCTGCATTTATTAATGTAGTTAGGAATCAAGGTTCCTATTTTCCTCACCATTACATGCAGTAAGCCAGCAAAGTTTCTGTATATACTTGATATTTAAGTCATATTTGCTGTTGGCATTAATTTGCTTTAATTTTCAATCTCTTCATTTTTGGAAAATAGAGAGTAACTTGCCTTAAACACATGAAAGGCACCCTAGCCAATACATGCTCATTTATTTATTTAGTAATTTTTACTAACATATATGATAAAATTCATGTTTCTAAAGAGACCAATTGCAGCCATTTTGATAAATGTATACAATTTTATATTAGCTATCATAATTTAGTAATAAAACATTTACATTTCCCTTCAGCATTCCTTGGAAGTTACTGATTTTATTTACTAATTAGGATTCCATGGCATGGACATTCTACAAGTTGCTAATCCATTCACCAGTTCATAGGCTTTTGGGTTCTTATTATTTCTTGGCTATTGTGAATATGAGTAGCTGCTATGAATATTCATGGCCAGGCCTTTGTGTGGAAATATGTTTTCATTAGTCTTGTGCAAATATTAGTATTATGATTGTTGAGTCACATAGCAAGTTTAACTTTTAAATAAATAACATGTGTGAAAGTGAAATGCAGTGGCCATTATAAAGGAAATCTCCCTGGATGGGTGTACAGGCTTTCTGGTTGTTCAGCAGTCCTGTAAACACTTCAACTGTTTGCTCTTTTTTATCTTAGCCATTCGAGTTGGTATGAAGAAGTGTCTTATGGTAATTTTAATTTTCATCTCCCTGACGATTAAATGTTTAGTCTGTTTTCTAGTATTCCTTTGCCCTCTGAATATTTTATTTACTAAAGCCATTTGTCCATTTTAAATTTGATTATTTTACTGAAGTCTTAAGAATTCTTTACACAGTTATGTCTTTTTTTCTCCATAATATATTTTGAATATTTTTTATCCTATCAGTATACTATTCCTGGTTTGTAGCTTGCTGTTTGATTTCCCAATATTTTCTTATGATGAGCTGAATTATTTTAGATAGAATCCAATTTATCTTTTTTTTTTTTTTTTTGCTTTTTTGGTCATGTTCTCCACTTAGCAAGACATTGTGTAAAATTGAGGGTCTTAATGATGTTTGTAGTTTTGAATGCTTAGTTTCAATACTTTCATAGCTCTAGCTATCCTTGGGTTATGGTTGCTTTTTTCTTTCAGTATATTTTCCCCTTACATTATGGTATGCAATTCAAAAATAACTCATTGATTTTGTTTTCCTTTAACCATCCTCTCCTCCCTTTTCCACTTCCTTTCTTTTGCTGTTCTCTTCTCTTCCATTCTTTGCTCTTTTCTTACAAAGTCCAGTGGAGTTTAGACCAATTTTGTAACAGCTGACATTTAGCAACGCTGAGACTTTCCATCCATTCATTTTGATCTTCAGCTTTTCTTGCTGTTTTTGAAATTTCCATACCACAAGTTTAGTGCATACTCTGTTAAAATTTCCCCAACATATTTAGTGATTTGTGAGACTTTATGACACTGTTTTTTTAAAATTTCATTTTCTTAAATTCATTGCTGGTGCATTAATAGGCAATTGATTGTAAAAGTAATTCTGAATATCTTTTCACTTTTAAGATTTTATTAATTCCAGTATCTACTTCATACATCATTTGAGAATTGCGATTTAGTTAGCTAGATTTTCTTTTGTTAAAGACCATCTTAAAAAATTAAAATACCCATTTACTTAATATGAAAGTCAGGTTACAGACTGGGAGAAACGAGAGGGGTCTTCTCGCAGTTGGTTCACTCCCTAGGTGGTTGTAATAGTCAATACTGGGCAAGGTGAAACCAGGAAATTTATCCAGAACTCCCATTTGGGTGGCAGGGTCCCAACTTCAGTTGGGCCACCTGCTGTTTTTCTATGCCACTAACAGGAAGCTAGAAGTGGAACTGGAAGTGGCACAGCCAGGACAGAAACTGGCATCGGTATGGGATGCTGATGTCTCAGAGGGTTTACTGTTCTGCCACATGTTTTTAACTGTTCCAGGCTGTGATATCTTAAAAAGTATTGATCAGGACAGTGAAAGTAGATGTCTTTGCCTTGTCTGCAATCCTAATGAGAAAGCATTGACAGTACTTTTTCTTCGTGGAGGTCATTACTCTGGTGGTTGAGTTAATCCAGTTCATGGTAGGATTGTATATGCATAGGTGTACAGAAACCTGACATAAATTCCTCCAGCATTTTTTTCAGAATGTTGTCCGTGCTTTTGTGCCCTGCAATCAAGTTAATTCAGCTCAAGTTCAGAGGTAGTTATGGGGAACCCAGATTCTAGAGGTTTCTAATACTCAAAAAAATTTAATTCTAAACAATCTGTAAACATCCTTTTTTGTGTTCTTACTGAGACAAATTTTGCAAAAGCATCTGTTTTTGTTTGTTTCAGATATCTAGACTCTGGGAACTTATAAGAGAACTTTTAAAAATGTTTTGAACATTTATTGTACATCCTCTTGCTGTCTTAATGAAAACTCTTTGATAAAGCTTCCAGGTCTTCCTTCTGCGCGGTAAGGCGGCCATACTGGAATCTCCCATCATCTATCCTCTTCTCTGCTGATTCCATTTACATTTGTTCCTCATTTACTTTTTCATGTTCCTTCACAAAGCTCCGATCCAATTTCTCCAAATGTCCATCACATTAACTTTGACCATGCTGCCCTTACTCCAAGCACAGTAATCTCAATTTAAATTAACCATCTTACACCTGTCAAGCTTTCTGTTGACTAGTTAATTCCAATGTATCTGATATTGGCTGAAGTGTGTAACCCAAGGTTCATGGAGTTAGGGTGTTTTAAGAGAAAACTAAATTAAAATGAGAATGTTAGAGTTTAACCTTATCTGATGCTTCTGGTATCTTTCTTTTGTGTTTTATGACACAGTTTAATAGGCACTGAGATTTCCTGCCCTCTCCCCAAGTTCCCTCCTCCCTCCACTGATTTCCTCTTTGGTTTTACAATGGGTGTATTTCATGAATACAATGTGTGCATTTCATAAGTCCATCATGCTGCCATTGAAGTGTCTTCTGACAATGTAGAAATGGACAAAGCCAGAGAGTCCAATATTCTACTGTCAGGACATATTCAGTTATTTTGCTGCATATTTAGTTCTGTATGCATAGAGACATACTTCTCTTCATCTCCATCTCTGAACATGTCAGCTTCCACTACACTTTCATTATGCATCCCCTTAAATATGGAGTCAGTGTACACAGTCAACAACAGGGAGACAAAATAGTACACTTTCATCAACATGAAGTTAACAAGCATGCAACAAAAATACCAATGTGTCACTAAGGTGGTGAAAAAGAGAACCAAGATCCTTCATGTAGGAATACATGCCAGCATATGACCAATGTGGTGCTAAAGAAATTACAGTAAGAACTAGTACATCATTACTCATGAGATGTAGGGATAACAGTGATAAAACGGACATTAACAATTTCAGGATATACAGGCAATCAGTCTCTTATGGATGATTGATTAATGAATTGCATCACAAGAACTTATTAAGAAAGATACAAATAACTAGAAAGTGCCAAAAGGTAAAGCTCACAGGAAAAATAATTATTTTGGCACCATAAAACTGCAAATTGAAACAAGAAAGAGCCATTCCCTGAGAAGATGAACAGCATATCTCCTAGCCATGTTAGCATTGGGCAGCACCAGGGTACACTTTCTTAGAATTAGACATGAAAGATAAATTATTCTGATATTTTTGTTCTTTACATGGGTCTTGGCATCGTTGGCATGGTCAGTAATAGGGACTGTAATTTTTTTTAGGTCTAGGTGTATTTGGAAGTTTCATTGGGAGTCTACCTTCATTCTTTAGTAAAAATGCATTCTGTTGATTTTTCTTGATTCCATGTAGATTGGTCTCCATTATAACTTTTGATTGTGAGGTTGCACGTGTTCTTCTTTTTGCTGCTGTTGCTATTATGCAATTTTGATTGATGTTATCTTGTATTACAGTAAATGTAATATTTGATCTTTTGGGATTGACTCATTTCCTTTAGCATAACGATCTCCAGTTCAGTCTTTTTGGCAATAAAAATTGTATTTCATTCTTTTTAATAGCTGAGTAGTATTCCAGAGAGTAGATGAACCGCAGTTTCTTTATCCAGTCTTCTGGGCATCTAGGTTGCTTCCATGTTTTCACAATTATTGAGTGTGCTGCAATAAACTTAGGGGTGCATGGTGCTTTCTCATGTGTCAGGTCCTTTGGATATATTTCCTAGAAGTGGGGTTGCTGGATCATATGGTAAATAAATTTTAAGTTGCCTGAGTATTCTTCATACGGACTTTCATAGTTGTCATGGTCTCTTCTTGGTCTCTCACAGCTTCAAGTGTGGTTTGTTAGAAAAATTGGCAATCTCCTTCCTTCCGCACCCTACAAACCTTCCTCACATTAGGTTCATCTTCATTTATGAAAACTGTGAAGTACTCAGTTCTTTCATTACACTGGAAACCTTTATGAGACCACACCATCCTATACCAAATATCTCAGATATTGACTTGATGTTCCTTCATAATGATCTTACCATATGCTTCCCAACCTACCCTTCTCTCCAAATGATCTATTGCAATCAGTCTCAATACCAACTTGCTTCCCGAGAGCTCTGACTCTTGATTTACCCTGATTGTTTCTCTTCCTGATCCTTCCCTGCATAAATACATCCCAGAAGTATTTTTTGGAAAACAGTTCATATAAATTTTGTCCATGCAGCTTTCTTTGTTATTGAAATTGTCCTTCTCTGGCAGAAAATGGAATATGTCGTTAGACTATATGGCATTGTAGAAATAGTGTTCCATTTGGAATCCCACAGTCATGGGCTTAGAAACCCACTTTGGCATTTAGTTATCATTGATTCCGTAGGAAAAATCACACATTTCATTAAGCCTCCTTGTCCTTACCTGTTAAATAGGGATATTAATTATAACATTACATAGACTGTAGTAACTAAATGAAGCACTTCAAATAAAAATACCCGCTACATCTTAGGCATTCAGTAAGCAGTACTATCGTGAATACTACTTCTGTTCCTTGTTTGGCATGCAGACATACCATTTTGTGTTACTGCTTAACTGCTACTTCCACTGGAGTCAGCTTCCCTGAATGTGCTATGTAATACTGCAATGTCCTTGGGTAGTAAGCACGGTGATAACATCTTGCCATGTGTTGAAAAACTTGAGAAGCTCATCCCTTAAAAATTACCTTTATAAACTATATTTTGCCACCACTGCTGAAGTATTGCTAGGTAGAAATACTGCTGGATTAGACTGAAACATTCATTGGGTGTCACTTTATGTCATCATTGATGCTTGAGGAATATAGAGCACCTCTTTGGATGATAACAGATTCTTTAATCCTCCACCTCATTTCAGCCACACTGAATCACAACATTTCATAAATTATGCCTATAAGGAATTGATTCATAATCTGTTTAACATCTGAAAGCCCTTGATACAGGAAGCATTCAACCTTAAATCATAAACTTAACTTTTCAGTTTTAAGATACACCCTTCACCACTATGAATCTCAGTTTATCTTTGAAAAATATATTATAGTTCTTCCTCATCATTCTCATAGAGAAAGCTCTCAGCCTGTTGCCTGGTATATAATAACTGTCTATGTAATTGAACAGTAGTCCTGATTTTTACTGAATCTGAGCATGTAAAGATAAGACTTGGAGCATAACCCACTTGTTCTTCTGTTCTAAGACAATCCCTTAGTACTAGCTGGATCCTTCTAACTCAAAAATGAGTCTTTGGATCAAGGATGAGTCAGCTGCTTTATATGACTCCATGGCTTGGTAACTGAATCTGAATATGCATTTTGACCAAACCTGTAGTTCTTTGGAGGGTGGGAAGTTCTAGTCTAGAGAGTTAGTGCTGTACAGTTCTCATCATCTCCCAGATCGGACTGATAATGGTGCTTATGTGAGCTATATTATGAGTAGCTAGTTTGTATTCCAAACTAGGCAAGCCACTGGAAAGAACTTGGCATGGGACATCAGGAAACATGAATGCTGAGTTTCTGTATTTTCATTGGAAATGAGGGTGCAGCATCAGCATCAGAGCTTCAGACGGAGTTGTTCATTCTCATACAGGAAGCGTTGAGAACTCAGGATGGTCTGAGTTGGCTTTTCCTTCAGCCAAACACAAAGTATCATTTCAATGAAGACACTATATAACATTTTTAAACCAACATTGTGCTTCCACTAGCAGTGTTTTGACAGAAAAATGTAAACACATGTATGAATAAGCACAGTTACATGCTTGTCCACTCAGATTCTTTTGAAGCCCTGATTTGACTTTTCACAGCTACGTTGAAAGTCAGTGAAAGATAATTCCAAGATGGAATTATAGCACAGACTGAACTTGAAATAGTCTGGAAGGAAGCGGCTGTTCACTGAGCGTTTGGAACATGAGGGAATCTGCACACACACTGTGTTTCTGCATGGTTTGATTTTCACTTGTCAGTATATCAGCATTAAGGGTGAGTCAGATAGATTGTTAGCAATGTCAGATTGGATTGTTGCAAAATGTTCTAAATCATGGCTGCCAGGGATAGATCTTGCTGACTCTGGTGTATTTCTCCCTGATTCTCAAAAGAATGATAGATGAACATATTCTTCTCAAAATGTAAACACGGAATTTATTTAGAGACAAATGACACTTTAGTGGGTAGACATGTGTGAAAATATTCCACCTCCTGGAAAGACCTGTGAACAATCTTATTGGGAGTTACATAATAGAAAATGATGGTAGCACCTCATAAGGGTGGATTATTTGTTTTTTGCTAGTATTACATGAATACAGTTTTCAACAAAGAACTGGATGATACATCATTGCTGTAAGAAATTCAGTGATTGACAATATCACAGACACACCTCTCATATGAAAGAAAACCTGAATTTAGAAAGAAGTTCTAGAATTTTGTTTATTCACACTATTAATGTACCATAAGGCAACTTTGAAATGCCTAGTTCTTTTTTACTTTCTAAAAGTGGAATTCATTCTCACTTCTATAGAAAATACAATTGTAAAGTAAAATTTACTCACACACTCAAATTATTCATCAAATGCCTAACGTGTTATTTTACCAAAAGACATGGAAGTAAATTTCTCTCATTCACATTTTATCTTACACTACTTTCATGCAAAATGATTCAAATGAGGGCAAAGGGTGGAGTTAATAAAAGGAATGAACGTGTTGAGAACTTCAGTGTGCAAGGCACTGTGCTGGAAGTTGATGAGCACCAGCTTCTTCATCGTCATAGCAACACTGTGTGGGAACTCGGAGGACAATTCAAGTTTTAGGATAAGATAACTAAGTGTCTTGGAAATTCACCTTGGGTATTTGTTGGCAGTAGACCCAGCACTTGAAAGTGGACAATTTGAATCCAAAATCTAAGTGTTAGAACATATTGGAAGGAATGGATATATTTTAACTGCGTTGTCCACATTGTGTGTGTGTGTGTGTGTGTGTGTGTGTGTGTGTGTGTGTGTGTTGAAGCATTCTTTATTTAAGTTGTATTTATTATAAGAGAAAAGTTATCTTTGTTCACAAGGAAACTTTACTCAGCCTAGGAAATTTCCATAGAGAAAAGAACTCGGTAAGATCAATGAACTCCAACCAAATCCTCACTGGTGGTGGGACGTTTGGTTGTTATTCACTTCCTCAAGAGAGAATGGACACATTGAAAACCACGGGCTTTCAGTAAGACGGTGTTGGAAAGAACACAGAGATGTGTGCTTTGCATGGGTGATTCTGGAAAGCATATTTTAAAAAGAGAATTCTGGATTTGATGTTTTCAGAAACCGTTGGCATTTCTCTGATCTGGTATCAATACATTTATTCTTTTGAGGAAAGCAAGCCAGATCAAGGATAAACCTGTTATTGGTTTAAAAAGCAGCTGCCACTTTTCTCCCATAAGCTAAGAGATGAAAACGGCTGTCATTGTGGATCACACTGTGACTTTGTGCCTAGGATTCTAGAGTGACTTTGCTTGGTTTCACTTTATCTTGGTCTCAGTGACTTTGCATGATGTCAGGGTTTTGAGAGACTGATTCTTTTCCATAGGAGAATAATATGGGCTAACTGAGGTATCAGGTAAGTGTTGGATCAGGTCCTGGACATCAAGGGCTGGTTTTGATACTTTTCTCAGTTGTCAGGGTAACGGGTTGAACTAGAGTGCATGTGTGTGTGTGTGTCTGACTCTGTGCCTGGAGAAGCAGAAACATTTTAAGTGACATGTGTGTGTTGAACCTACTTATATGAATAACTAAAAGGAAATGGTAAGCTCTCAATTCAGGCACAGACAAGGAGGGGCTTACTATTTTAAAAAGGATCCAGTATTGTGGACTACTATGCTTAGAGTGAATTGTTGGTCAGATGTTGAAGACCAGAAATTTTGAGGTGGAAGGAAACTTTAGGAAAACAAGTTCTCAGCTCTGGTCTCTGTTTCCAGCTTATCTGATATGTGCATTGCAGGCCTCATACAGGATAAGCTAAAAGCCAGTTTCTGACAAGTTTATTCCAAAACATCATCATAAGGAGTGCCTACCCTTTCTAGAAACCATTCTTTTCAAGGCATAACTCTAGCATTAATCATAAAAATTCTAACAGAAAATAACATAGGGAATGAATTTTTGACCAACACAAACGTATTTTATGTTCAGTTCATCATGAACATATGTGAACTTTTAGGGCATAAAAGTGTCCATTGTTTTTATCCCTATATAAAAATCCTCCCCTCAAATTATTCGCAAACTAGAACATACTGTCTAATAGTAGTATAAAGCATTCTGGTCTCTTTAAACCCTGATTATCACTCCCTAAAATCCATAGCTACGTACCTGTGTACCCGCCTACTTATCTCTTTAGCATCCATGTATTCATGAATGGACTTACACATTTCTAGATGCGATGCTACTATTAGCATTTGTAGATGTGTGCTGTTGGGCATTACCGGATCTTGGTGTATTAGTTTACTATTCTCTCAATTTGGCTCAGTCTTCCTTGCACACCGTTTTTCTTCTCTGCATTTATACACTGCAGTGGCCATCCATTTTTGGTTTAATTTGTATTTACTTGTTGGATTAGACGAATGCTGATGTATTGTTCAGGCATTTTCTTAAATAAGTTAATAATTGCCATCGCATAACAGTTGCTTTGGTTTAACTATATTACCATTTCGTCAGAAAATTTACATTAGAGAACAGGCATTAAGCTTCTGATTGAAAAATGTACATGTATGGAAATTACTGATTGATTGTTATGGCAGTTGGGAATGTGGAATCCCCATGTCCTTGTTGATGATTCTGTGGGTATCATGTGTTCTTCCAGAATTGTCCATCAGCCTAGGGTTTGGGACGAGGCATGATTGTTAGTGGAGTCAGTCTCAGAATTTCTTGGTAAAAACATTTGTGGCTGGTAGCTGGGGTAACTGCTTCTAGACTTCTTGTGTTCTTGTCTCTCTGACTTGAGGTTCCTAGAATGAATTCTCAATGATTTAAATTCTGTACACATACATTCCATGCTGGAGTAGATAAAGTGAGGTTAAGTTATTGAGTGAGTGAGTGGAAGATAGTGGACTAAGTTACTAAATCTTTTTTCAACAACCTCACTTTCACTTCTTCCGGCCCTTCATTGTGAGTTTCTTGGATTTGATGCCCTTCCATGATCTGGAATTTTCACTGCCTTGTTCTTACTTTGGGAACCTTATGCAAGCTTTCAGAATTAAGGTTTCTTTGAAAAGGGAATCCATTTATTTCCCTCCACAGCTGCAAAAGCTTGAAATCTCCTTGCCTCTGACTCTTTTATAATTTAGAATTTAATAATTTTCTTAAATGCTAGTAGGTTTTTATGATGAGGTTTCTATCATACTTGTAACTGGCAGTGGGCAATCAGAATTCTTTCAATGTCTCATTTCCAAATTGTCAACTGTTACATTATTAGCAAGCAGCAAACACACTGAATTTATAGATAGTGCTTACTGTATCACACATAACATAAACTGGTGGGAAAATGTTCAGATCACTACCAAAGCCATGATAATAAATTAACTACTGATTCTTATTTTTTTTTCACTTTGCTGAGAAATTCTAGTAAGCTTTTAAAATAATAGTCTAACAAGAACTCCAATTCCTTTGTGGGCTGTGTACTAGAGTCTTTATAAATGAATGAGTGAGTGGTAAATTAATGTCTCTTTTTGTAGTATACAATAGCAGTAAGAAAAAAAATCACCAATCCGATATATTATGGTCTCTGGAAATTCATTTGGACAGTCAGATGTTTTGACTTTAAGAACTTTGTGGAAACTGTATCATTAGAATGTCAAGCAGTTTTGAAAACTGAAAAGAGTGAACGATCCATTGTTTTTCACAGTTAGGACATGAAATTCGTACAGCTATTCTAGAGATGAGGCTGAATTTCTCAGTCTGAGCACTGCTGAGTTTTGACGGTTGGATACAAGACAATGAGAAACAGCATGAAAAATTCCTGTCCTCTTGGCAAACATTCATCCTGCTCTAATCTGCCACTGTACCTCTGGTCTTCTCCAAAATTGATAGCCCTCTTTACACAAGTGAATTCTGAAAGCTGTCTCATTAATGCACGGGATGAATAGTGGTGTTTAACCAATGCCATTTTCCAGGTCTCCCTTATCAAGGTGTAATAATCCATCATGGAAGTCAATTTCATTCCTAGGCATTTCTCATGGCAGGATGTTTCTTCTAGAAACCAAAGCTGCCCTTTGACTTCCCTTTATTTATCATCACTCTTTCCCTCTCTCACAGAAGAGGCACACCTGTCTGTTCTTTCTCTGTGTGTAGCCCCCACCACCACCCCACCAACACACACACTGCTCTGAATGAAGGCCCTCTGGGTTCATCTTTACATGGGTTATGATATGTTTGACAGTCATTGATGTCTAGCTGGGGTTCAGCTCATGCAGTAAGTGGTGTAAGGCATGCACTTTCTTGACAGATTGGAAAGTGCTTTGTAACAAGGAGAAAATCAAATCAAATGCTTGTCACAGGGAATTCCAAGCTGTGTTCAAAAGCAGAAAGAGCATGAGAGGAAAAAAATCTCCAGAAGGCAAAAATACAATCTAATAAATAAGATGCAAATACCCAGAAAACACCATCAACTGTGGAAAGGACAGACACCACCTAGGGTTTTGAAAGATGCCCCCTGCTTCTTTGTAAAGCTCTGAATTTGAACAAGAACATTAAGCAAATTTAGCAAACACCAGGAAGTGTGGGGAAGTGGTTAAGGCACAATATTACCAATCTAAAGGAGGTTTATGCAGCCATTAACAACGCTGCTTATTAAAAAAAATGTAATGGTACAAAGCATATTTATTAGGTCATTGTAATGGGAAAATGATATAGAATTACAAAGGCAGTGTGATTAGAACTAGGTAAAATTTATGCTTGGGAAAAAGGATAACTCTATACCAACAAATTAAGTCAAGGGGTAATTAAGGAGTGGAGCTACATATACAGTGCTTTAAAAAAATTCTCCACAGTTTTCACACTTTAAGTTTTCAGATACCCTAATTTTGCTGAAATACACACACACAACCAAAAAACAAAGTAGTATTAGCCATGGTTAATTTTCAACAGAAAAAAAATATAAACAAGCTTCAAGCCCTAGACCAAAGGCTGAAACTGCAAAGGTATAAGGAAATATAATCAAATGAATTAGATAACCTGTACCTTGGGTCTGATGGAAATGGAACTAGAGAAAAGAACCAAGGTGGATGAGAAGGGTAGATATAGTAGGGTATTTTTGTTTGTGCAATAAAGTGAGAAGATCTAATAGAGTAAGAAAGAGTGTTGTTTGTTTGTTTGTTTTTAGTCCTTTGGAATGTCAGGAATATACAAGCATTTTAGAAGATAATTTTCCCTTAGTTTCATTTTTATTTTAATGGGTCACAGGATGGGTTGTATTGTGGTGCATTTTGTTAAGATGCCACTCAGATGACATACCCTGTATCAGCGCACCTGAAGTCAAGTCCCATCTCTGCTTCTGGTACAGTCCCCTCCAAAGATTGAGCCCCACAAGCTGCAGGTGGTGTCCTGAATGCTGGGGTCCCTACCATTCCCAGAGGCAGACATGGAGTGCCTGGTTTCCAACTTTGGCCTGACCCAGTCCTGGCTGTTGCTGGAATTTGGTGAGTGAACCATCAAAAGTAAATAGACACATGCTTTCTCTCACTCACTCTCTGATTCTGCCTTGCAAGTAAATAAAAGTTAATGAACAAACAGTGTTTAAAAAGTCCTAGGAAATTCTAGACTCATGGAGATAAAAGACATAAAGAAAGGCTTGGGAACAAATTTAGAATAATGAATCTATAATGCATATATATAAATATACACATATTTCTTTACAAAGAATTAACCATGATTCACATACCTGTTACAAATACAAGCATAGAAATGATAAATATCAAAACTACAAAAGCATGAAAAATACCTATGAATTATGCAAATAAAAATGCCTTGCAACTATGTGTAAACATTGATGACAACTATGTGCAGTTATATGTGTGTATAGAGAAACGTAAATAGTTATGCTAATAAGGAAGGCTCTTCATAAAGATTTCTCTGTACCACTGGTTAATATTTAACAGTTTTATTTTATGAGAAAGATTGCTAGTAGGTAGGCTACATGCATCCCAGCCTTGTGGTTCAAATTATTGGTAATGTTAGAATAGGAAAAGGATCCAAAGATGGCATTCTTAGGGGTTGTTTTGAGAATTTTCTAGTTGAAGGAGAATAGAAAAATGAGGGAGGATCCCAGGCCTTAGATGAGAACATCCAGAGAAACCCCGAAAAATCTTGCCTTGTTAGGGGAAGGGTGGGAGAGGGGAGAAGAGGGAAACCAGGCTGGGGAGGAGGTAGAGGAAGGGGAGGAGAACACTGGAAAGAATTTGTATAAACCTAGCACCTGCAAAGCGCCAGCTGACATGTCAGACACGATTTTACGGAACTCTCGGCCATCACTGGCTTTTCATGACTATGACAAGCATTTTTATTTATTGTGATCATATATTTAGCCTTCATCAACAGGGAAAACTCACCCACTTTTCAGAGGCACAGCAAATACCTATCAAGTCAAGAGATGAAATGAAATCCTTAGTTTTTTCACGTCGCAGCTCTCTAGTGGCGCCGGTAGCTGCCTGGCTTCTCTGCTCCTGTGTGTAGGCAGCTTGCACTAAGTCACTGTCTTCCACACTCACCCCACTCGGCTGCACAACACTACAACCTATAATTTCTTTGATTTTGTCGTGGTCCCTTTGGACCCACCTTTGAACTTCTTTCATTGCTACTGGGTTTTGTTCTCTTGAGAAACACTAATTTAAATTCATTTTATGCTTTTAAGTATTTATTTTCTTTGCCAGGGTTCTGGAAGTCCCTCTGTGTCTCTTATGTGGATGGCAGCTGCCCACATGCCTAGGGCATTTTTCACTGTTTCCCTGGAGTGGAAGTAGAGCAGCTGGGACTTGAACCAGCTTTCTGAGATGGGATGCTGGCGGCTGTGGTAACAACCTTCCCTGCTGTGCACTGGCCTCTAAATTCATTTTAGGCCTCAGTGGCTTTCCATGACTCCTAGAATGAAAAATCATACTTCCTACCTGCCACGTGCAACCCGTATGATTATCTTTCTGGGTCGTTCGATGCCCCCTCCCAGTGGTTCAGTCTCTTGCAGGATTTTCTCCTGTTTCTTCTGCAGGTTCGATTTCCCCAGCTCTTTAAGGCTGTGTGGCTCTTTATCCTCCAACTCTTCTTAAATGTCACCTCGTCAGAGATGTCTCTACTGTTACTTTCTCTACAGTATGGCTTTAATTGTTGAGCGAATGAACTATTCATGTTGGTGACACATTTGGGACATCTTGATCTGTCCTCACATCCCCAGTGTACCCAAGATGCCAAGATGCCACTTGTCTTATTTTCTTTATCACACTTACTACAAACAACACAATTTTCATGAGTGTGCTGACTCAGAATTTTTTTTTACTGTTTAGTTTTTTTATTTTTAGTTTTAAAATGGCATCTTCTTTTAAGACAGGGATGTCATCTGTAGTCATCAACTTTTTTAATGTCTAGCCTAGTCCTAGATAGAGTTCACATTCAATAAATACTTGCAGAGATGATGGTGTATCCACGGGTGTATTAAAGAACTAAATGCTTTCTCCCTTCTGCACATGTTCACAAAATCTTCAAGATCATTATGTCTTCAGAAATCATAGAAATGATATCTCTTCACTCCATAAGCTATTTGTATTGTGTTTCTGTATTTCTGAGTGCCAGTCTAAGATAGAATGACTATTCTAGGTCAAACAAGCCTGTGTTCCAAGTCTTTGTGTGTATGAATTAGTTACTGAAACATCATCTGGTCTCATTTTACTGATACACGAGTGATGTTTAATCAAGAAGTTTAAGATTTTATAATAATTACATTGTATGATTTTTTTAAAACATGAAAAATCACAGAACCACACAACTTGGGAATTCATTTTTTCTTAAAGACTTCTCTTTATTAGAAAGGCAGGTTTACAGAGAGAAGGATAGACAGAGAAAAGATATTCCATTTGTAATTTCATTCCCCAAATGGTTGCAATGGCTAGAACTGAGCCCATCCAAAGCCAGGAGCCTATTCTGAATCTCCCACATGGGTATTTAGGGTCCCAAGGACTTGGGCCATCCTCTGCTCTTTTCCCAGGCCACATGCAAAGAGCTGGATTGGAAGTGGCGCAGCTGTGACCTGAACTGACACCATTGGGATGCTGGTGCTTGAAGGTGGAAGAACAGTCTGTTGAACCATAGCACTGGCCCCTAGATTATATGATTCAACATCCATTTCAAAGTTATTTCCAATGATGGTGACATAATTAATCTACATAGGAGTCATTTTTATTTACACAAGCTAGTGTAGGCTATAATTAAATTTTATTATAACTGTATGAATTCATGGCCACTATTGTGGCAGTTGTGAGGTAAGCCAACATTTGCAGTGCCAATATGCCAAAGGAGCATTGGTTCAAGTTCTGGATGCTTTGCGTTTGAATCACTTCCATGATTATGTTCAAGTTCTAGATGTTCTGCTTTTGATTCACTTCCCTGTTTATGTTCATGTTCTGGGAAAGCAACTGAAGATGGCCAAAGTCTTTGGGAGCCTGCACCCATGTGGGAGACCTGCATGAAGCTCCTGGCTTCCGCCAGCCCCAGCCCCAGCTTTTGTGTCTCTCTCTTTCTCTCTCTCTCTCTCTCTCTCTCTCTCTGTCTCTCTGTCTCTCAATAACTCTTTCCAAATAAATACAAGTTGGAAAACTATGAAATTTATTATAAAACACTAAACTTTAAATCAATTCAAGGAGTTTCATTATGTGAATTCACAAAGTCTTTTAAAATTTTGTTCCCATAGCACTATACCCAGTAACATCTTTGTAGAAACATCAAAAACGGAAAACAGAGAATAAATCAATACAACCTACCCTAGAATATTCTTGAGTTCATAGTTCACAAAACAATAAATCCCACAAACACATGATAACTGAAAATTGTATTTAATTGCCAAGGAGCAGCAAGCACCTCCAGGCTCATTCCCAAAGAGGAGAGATGAGACACTTTGCTCCTATTATGGGTATGGAAAGTGAAATGTGAATGGTAGGTTAAGGCTTGATGTTTCTGCTATCTTTTTTTTTTGGCATTTTTTAATTGTTATTATTTTCCATGGTAAGGTTTTATAGGTATAGAAATCCTCCTTCCTGCTGTTCCTCCCCTATAATTCCCACTTTCCCCTCCATATTATTACAATAGTCAAGTCCTTCAGGATTAATCATAAGTCCAACATTCTGTTATTTTAGTATATTGTGGCATTGTAGGTATAGCCAATGGCAGAAATCTAGTGTCATACTCTCAAGGTATATTAATGGTTTCATGGCAGGGGGGAGTCCATTTATTTTTGAGTAGAGATACATACTGCAACATATCTTCATTTCCTGATGTATTAGTCTCCATTATACAGTTCATATATGCTTATCTTAAAAATGCAATGCCACATGTTATGCGTTTGAATTATTCGGGTTCCACTAATTAGTGAATGCAGGATATACTGAATTAAGGAGTTGTAGGCAACTGCCTTTGCATTTTCTGAATGTGTGTTCTAGGAACTGAATGCTTCGTTCCTTCCCACGTGTGCATGCTGAAACCTTGATCCACAATGGGATGGGTCTTGGAGGTAGGGCCTTGGGAGGAAGCCAGATTTAGGGATAATGATAAGAAGTAAGCCCTTGTGATAAGTAAGAGGTGTGAGAAAGCCCTGCTTCGTGTACCTCAGCTTCCACCTAGCAGAGGACACAGTGAGAAGATGGCTGCGTGCAAAAGAGGCTGAGCGACCTCATCAGGCATTGAGGATGCTGGGACTTGCATGTGGGTCTCTGCTGCCTCCATATCTCTGAGAAAGACAGGTGCTTTATTCGAGCAGTCCATGGTGACTTGTGACAGCATCCTCAACTGTCACTATGTCTCAGGTAAAACCAAAGCAGATGTGACTGAGCATCGTTCTGGCATAGCTGTTGGTGGTGGCTGTCTAGCTTGTTGTTAAGCAATGGTTCTTGACTGTGGTCGTTTGAGTTCTTGGTAAGTGGTTTATATTAATGCAGCGTGAGAGATGAAAACAACCCCAGATCTCAGAGGGGTCTAAATGGCGGGTCTGTTTCTTTCTGTTTCTTCCTCACAGTGCTTGTCCACTGAGGGTTTGCTGGATCATTCGGCACTGTTTTGTTGTTATTGCTGCGAAGCCCAGGCTGAAGGAATAGTTTCTGTGGGGCTGGGAGTGAACGTGGTGAGGAGCGAATTAAGCACTGGTTGTTGGCACGTTGTGTATCAGTTTCCTTACTGTTCACTGGCCAAACCAAATGGCAAATCCAAGCCTGCTTTCAAGGTGCCAGGGAAGGAAAATCTTCCAGCAAGGACAGAGATTATATATACATACAAAGTAACACTACCTATTGATACTTAAGTATAAATGTGGAATGCTAACTCATGGGTGTCACATTTAGAACTGTTGAACTGCATGCATACATACATTTGTGCAAAAAATGGAAGCAAAAGGTAAATTGTTTTGGAGCATAACTATTTTTAAATCCAGGCGTACTTTTCTCATAATAGGCACTTCCATGGACTTTTTGAAGACCTTCGCAGGCACATATGATCTCTGTATGTGCTGACATCAGGAGATAATTCACTGATTTCCTAGACTCAGGATCAGTCTGATACTATCTTATCTTTTCATATCTTCTAGTTTAATGAGTTATTAATTTGAAAGAGTAACAGAGATGGAGATACGGAGACAGAGAGTGAGATCATCCATATATGACTTCACTCCCTACATCCCTAAATGTCTAGAGTTAGGCCTGCTAAAGCCAAAAGCTGAAATTCCATCTAGGTCTCCCATATGAATGGAAGGGGCCCAACCGTTTTGGCCATTTGCAGATGCTTCCCAAGGCGCGTCATCAGGGAGCTGGACCACAATTATGGCACTAGGGATTCCAGCCCGTGCTCTGATATGGAACACCGCATCACAAGTGCTGGCTTAATCCACTGCCTCACATCACTAAATTCCTGAATCAGGATTTTAAATATCTTTTAAACAAAACTTTTCATCTTCAGTCTTTATAAAATCTACTTTTGGGGGCCTGGTGCGTTAGCCTAATGGCTAAATCCTTGCTTTACATGCGCCAGGATCCCATATACTCACTGGTACATATCCCAGCTGCCCCACTGCCCCACTTCCCATCCAGCTTCCTGCTTGTGGCCTGGGAAAGCAGTAGAGATTGACCCAAAACCTTGGGACCCTGTACCTGCCTGGGAGACCCAGAAGAAGCCCCTGGCTCCTGGCTTTGGTTTGGCTGAGCTCTGGTCATTGTGGCCACTGGGGGAATGAACCAATGTATGGAAGAGCTTTTTCTCTGTGTCTGCTACTCTCTGTATATCTGCTTTTCCAGTAAAATAAATAAATCTTTAAAAATGTATTTTTGTTTTACAATATTTGAGTGCTGAATTTGATCATTGTTTTGGTTATCCCAGTATCTAAAACACGAGGCCTGTGGAGTTGTGAGCTGTGGGGTCTCTCAAGTGATCAGACATCATGTTTTTATGAACTTAGTTTTCAGCACCTCTCAACACAGCTTAAGCAGCATGCTCGGGGGAGCCACTACCAACAGCTGCTCCGGCTTTGAAGCTCTCATACGTAACACACTGGAACAAACGAACAAGTGTAACGAGGAGGAGTAAGTAGGACAACTGCAAAGTGTTCTCTGGAGGAAGCTGCTCACCTGAGCGGAAAGTGCTGCCACATTGCTGGTTCTCACGGCAGTCTTCAGACGACAGTCTCAAGGTCCTTCCGGAACTATCCTTTGTGCAATGAATTTTGTAAATGCAATTTACATGAACAACCTTGTATTTATCTGCGGATGACAAACTAGTCTTTGGAAAAAATGTTATCCCATGTGATGCTCTGTATGATAATTGACGAGCTAGGGTTAAAGCTTTCTAGTAAAGAAACCGTGTTGATTGCTAGATTTCAGTCTAGTTCATCTTCCTTTTTTGTATTTTTGCTGCAGCTGGAGAGAGGATGCGTAGGACATGTTAGAGATGCAACAGTTTTCTGCCTAGTTGCCTTATCCCTGGATAGTGTACATGGAGTATAACAGCAGTGAAATCAGTCACCTTAGATTATGTGGGTCACATAGCACATGAAGCAAAAGGAGGCAAAGTGGTAGCAAGAGTGAAAGTGTCATGAAAGCTAATAGCAGGTTGACTGACCACGCATGTGCCTTGAGCTCCTGCACGTGCGCCACGTACTGGGTTGTAGGTGTTTAGGTACCAATGGAAAGAGGGATACACTCCCATTTCACAACACACAAGGACTGAAATCTCAAAAACGAAAGAACAAGTTTGAGTCAAATAATATCTAATCAAGAAAACCCGGAGGACTCTCTTTACACAAAAACCTCACGTGGTGGTTACAGGTGTGAGCCTGGGCATGTAGTTTGATTCCAAGTACTAAGGGTATTCCTTGTTTGTTTTTGTTTTTGGTGTTGTTTGTTGATTTTTTTTCTGGCCAAGACTACTTTTACTCCTCTGTCCTCATCATTAATTTAGGATAATCTTCATAAATCTCCAAATTTTGGGTTTTTTTTTTGAGAATTCTGTTTCTATAAAAGGAATGAGTAATTCCTATAGATAGGAATCATTATGCCTGTTTATAGTCATTGATAAAATTTAGTCACATTGTTTTTTTTTTTTTTTTTTTTTATTTTAAATTCATTAATTACATTGTATTATGTGACACAGTTTCATAGGTACTGGGATTCTCCCCACCCCTCCCCAAACCCTCCCACCATGGTGGATTCCTCCACCTTGTTGCATAACCACAGTTCAAGTTCAGTTGAGATTCCCCCATTGCAAGCATATACCAAACATAGAGTCCAGCATCTTATTGTCCAGATAAGTTCAACGGCTTCTTAGGTATACACTCTCTGGTCTGAAGACAGAGCCAGCAGACTATCATCCCGATCAATTAAAAGCTCCAACATACCATCAGCAAAAATTTACATCACCATGTAGTCACATTGTTTTTTAATGCAGGTAAAATATTTCCCCATTAATCCAAATTACATTTCAAAGTGTATATAAAAAGCACAAAAAATAAATTTATGTTTAATAGAGTTATGCTGAGTAGAAAGTAAAATGGATGAAAATGGGTTAGACTAGTTTTATGTTTTTTAAATTAGAGCACACACATGAGACATTGAACAAATACTTCACTGGTTCACTGTTCAGGTTCCTCTGAGGTCATTATCTAGGTCTCCTAAGTTGCTGGCAGAGATGGAGCTGGTTGAGCCATCAGTGCTGCTCCCTAGGGTCTGCATTTCCAGGAGTTGGAGCTGCAGGGAGAGCTGCAGCAGGGATTGAGAATGGAAGCCAAGTACTACACCATTGGCCATGGATGTCCTAACCAGCACCTGTATTGCTGGGCCAAACACCTGTTCGAGGTAGATGTTCTTTAGAGATAAACTAGAAATTCACTTAGGAATAGTGAGAGTGATGTTTCCTGAATTTGTTTCAGAAGACTACATAAAATGGATTTTTATGAAATAGATTTAGAATTTTGTAGATGTAATAAATGATTCTTCCTTCATGAATTTTTAAATTTTTGAAGCTCTAGAGGTGGGAAGGAGGGCTTAGAAAGTACAATATTGGCTCAACTTATTTAGCCAATACATTTTTTGTTCATTAAACATCTCATGGAATTCATGTTTCAAAGACACACTTAGAAATGCTGATTGAAGAAGGTGGTCCACTCACCCTTCCTTCACGCAGACAGGCATAAATAGTGTTTCTAACGACTTAATGTTTGGATCTGGATTTAGGAGTTATAGGGCTGCTGTGTTGTGACTCCAGTTAAATATGTCATCACTCAGTGCTTGGGTAAATGATAAACACTGTCCTGTAAATATTGAAGGAGCTAAGGAAGACATGCCAATCAACAGTCTACTTCTTTTTAAAACAACCGATGAGGTGGGATATGTACATTTCCTTTGTAGGATTAGTTCTCTAGGATTTTGCTAGAGTCTTGCAAATTTGGTGGTGGTTTCTTATATAGGATACATCCAGCATTTTCACTCTGTTCAACTTGTTTCTCAACACCTTTGATGTATTCCATGAGTCCTAGGAGCAGAAGAAATGCTGAGTCCCTACGGACCCTCTGAAGTTTCCTTACTGCTCCTTGATTTCCCTTTGCTGTGGAGATACTCCTATGTGCTAATATATATATATATATATATATATATATATATATATATATATATATATATATATATATATATATCATCAATATGTGCAGGCAAATACAAATTACAAAACATTCCAAATTCAGAAGTATACAAAATATCAAAGTCCCTCTTTGAGCATCGTTTCCCCATTAGCAAATACTAACTCTCTTTCTATCTATAGATTATCTATTCATGCATGTATGCATGTACGTACGTACGTATGCATCTATCAATAGAGAGATTAGAAGAGGACCACATTGTGTATGTTGTTCTATACCTAAAGATACCTCCTGAGGATCTTTCTTTTTCTTTATAATATACTTAAGGGGACATCAAAAAAAGTTTATGGAAAATGGAGTGGCAAAACCTGTTTATTATGGTGCAAAAATTCATGAAATGCCTGTATTTTTTATAATCAATATTTTCCACGAACCATTTGAAAACGCCCTCATTAAAAAATATGTAGCTGTCAATTTGATCTAAAACTGCATAAAATTTTCTTGAAGATGTCATTGTTGACCAACAGTGGAGCCCTAAGTACAAGACACCAGAATCCGGATCTTGCAGGAAATGAGAGGTACCAATAGTTCCCAAGCCTAGAAAAAGCATGAAGTAGCAAAGTTGTGGGTCAGCTCTGCAGTCTAGGGCACTGCCTGTTGAAGCTTTTACACGTGGAGGTTCCTGACCTAATCAGATGGGTGCAGCTACAAACGCGCACGTTCTCCAGAGGTCAGCTAAGGTTTCGGTCATCTGCGCAGGAGAAAACAGACCGGCTTAGCGACTATCCCGGGAGGCGTCTCACTCCCTGTGCCTGCATGCTCCAAGGCAATGACAAGTTTAAATTTTGCCTGCTCGTTACGTGTTCTAAACATCCACAAGTTCCTTCCTCCCTGATGCTGTTTATGGCCCAGCTTATTTTCCGCCTCTCCCGCTCTCCCCGTAACTCACCAGCTGTCAGGCCTGACATGCGTTAATGAAGGCAGTGGCTCGTATTCCACTTGTCATGTTCGAAGAGGAGCATGACACTCTACGTTTACCGCTAACTGGGGAAAGAGATGGCTTTTGTGAACAGTGGCTAATTGGCGTCAAGTTGCAGCACCTTGCTTTGTCGTGACAGGCACAACCCGGAAGGGCCAAGGGTTGTTTCAGTCACTCTTCCCCCGGGTCCACTGATTTTTCAAAGGGGCCTGCATCCCTGATCCTTACCTGCTCCCCATCCTAGAACCACAACAAATTGTGTTCTAAATTGCGTTAATCTCCAGGTCAAAAAAATTTCAAGCAGTCACCCGAGTCCCTGTAATTTCTGTAGGTGACAGGTTGTCTTTCTCTTTCTGGTAGTTACTGTAGGAGAAATCGTACTGAGTGGAGAATTTAGGAGGAGAGTTGATGATGGCAAGTGAATTCTCCGTTCCTGCTGAATCCTCTGAATAGCATTGTGTGGGAACCTTGATCTTCACACACTCACATTAATCAGTTCTGAAATTGACAAGGGAAAGATTGAGTGATTCTCTTTGAAAGCAATCTCTTCATTCCAGAGGTTCCCCTTGTACAACCCTGTGAAACTTCTGCTGGGGACTCTATGCAAACGCGATTTCCCATTGAAAAGGAATGGCAAAAAAAGACAAATAAATTCCACTCAGAACTTCAAACTATGTGCACACCACAGATGATGCATGCCAGGAGACTTCTCTAGACAGGACCACTCCTCCTAAAGCCTACACTGCCAAGTCTAAGGTCAAACATCTTCCTCATCACCTCCACCCTGAAGTTCTTCTCTTATCCTTCACGACATTCTGCTTCGCTACTTTATAAAATGTGTCCCTAGTTGCTGTAGTGTTCTTTTGCTGTTCTAACTCTGCATATGATCTGTTTTTCTCCACTTGCATTTGTTTTTAAATTTTATTTATTATTTTAAAAGATGTATTTTTTATTGGTAAGTCAGATTTATAGAGAGAGAAGGAGACACAGCAAAAAAGGTCTTCTACCTGCTGCTAAACTCCCCAAGTGGCCACAAAGGTCGGAGCTGAGCCCATATGAAGCCAGGATCTCAGATCTTCTTCCAGGTCTCCCATGCAGGTAGAGGGCCCCAAGGCTTTGGGTCAATCACTACTACTTTCCCAGGCAACAAGTAGGGAGCTGGATGGGAAATGCAGCAGCCTGGATTAGAACTAGCATCTGTATGGGATCCTGGTTGCTGCAAAGTGAGGACTTAACTACTAGGTTATCTCACCGGGCCATCCATCTGCATTCTAACAAGCTCAAGCTGAAGATTGGGACAGGGCTAGGGAGATGGTGGGATTTTGTTCATTGCTCATCATATGTATTGGTGCCCAGCACAGAGTTAGTATATAAAGAAAATGTAAGTTGACAAAAAAAGAAATTAAAAAAATAATAACAGGGAAAGAGAGGAGACAGTGAGAGGAAAAGGAAAGAAGGCAGAAGCAGAAGACAAGGGGATTGGATTTAGCACATGTGCTTTGGTTTAACGTCTCATTTGATGGAATCTCATTAAGCACTTGCACTTGGGCTCTCTGCTGTCATTGGCCTGAGCCATTGATTTTGATCCTGACTTTGGTTGTGGGACCAACCATTGTTGCTGTTTAGCTGGTGAGTGGAGCTTCTGTTGCAGTGTTCATACAATTGTCATGTTTTACCTAGACCAGAACAAATGAGTGAGAGGTGGGATTCAGGGCTGAAGCAATCATAAGAGTTCTGAGGAGCCAGTTGTGGGCCTCTTGTAGAGTAACCAGGCCAAGCAATGGAAAAGCAATTGGCCCCTCCCAAGCAACAGATCCACACGTTTGTTCTAATTTCTCTGTGGACACCCCGCTTTGCCGCATGGCCTCCTGGGTCAGAATGGCTGCCAGTTTCCAACACCAGCTTAATTAATTTAGTCAGGGATTTATAAGAAGAAAAATGAAGGAGAACTAAGCCAAGTGCTTAACTTTAATTCACAACGAATTACCTGATTTCTTTTTAGTGAAAAGCTCCCTAAGCCTTGCAGAAGCATTGGCAGCTTTTTTTTTTTTTTCAAACTACATCTTAATATGTGGTTATTTCCATGTAACTTTTACAATAGGCCTAGAAAGTTTTCAGGTCAGGATTTGCTTTGTTTTGCTTTATAACTACAATGGGCGGTACTAATATGCTGACAGATTATATGGCAGAGGATTTCTAATGATAACGCAGAAATTCCATCTCTGAAATGCCAGAAAGCAGTCAAAATGGAGGATCCCATGGCTGTGTGAGAGGTTTGTCTCCAAGGTACCAATCAGCACCCTCTTTGATGTCCTGGAGACACTTGGTGGAACATGAGCCTAGGTGGAGAAACTTGTTAAGACACAGATCACAGGGTTTCTCCCCAGCAATTGTGGTATGCAAGGATCTGGAACAATTTTATTTTCCAATTTTCCAGGTCATTGTAATGCAATGCCGCTTATAACTGTTTCTCAGGGGAATTCAAATAATTGACGAGACAAAATTTCTTCAGTAGGCAAGTGTAATGAGTGACTCTGAAATTGCCTTCCAAACAGTCTCCAATCTGGTTCTACTCAATGTTGATTTCTGCTGAACAACTGGTTTTGTTGTTTGTCAGACACCTCAAAGGCTTTCCTCAACCCTGAAGGTTCTGTATGGATGTCTTTGCTCGGTACTCTAGTAACTTCACAATGCATGATGATATTCACAGAGAGCATGTTGAAAGTATAGATTACAGGTTGGATGTGTGACATATTGGTTAAGACACCACTTGAGATGCCCATTCCTCATGTGAGGGTCCCTTGGTGCAAATTCTGGCTGTGTTTGTTGCTCTTGTGTGCCTAGGAAACAAACAGGCTATGGCTCAAGTAGTGGAGTCCATGAAATCCACCAGTAGATGCCAGTTGAGTTCTTTTCTCCTGTCTCTGATGTGATCCAGTCGTGGTTGTTGCAGGTGTTCGAGGACTAAACTGGTAGATGGTAGATCTCTCTGCATCTGTGTTTCAAATGAATAAATAAATCCTGAAAGGAAATAGAGTAGAATTTCAACATTGGACTCGTGTAGGTTTTTCATTTTAAAAATGTGAAATTTTGGTGTGCTTAAAAGTTTAAGATCTACTTGAAATTGTCTGGCTTACTGCTCACCACTGATTCTATACATTTTTTTTGGTTTTCCATTGTAACTAGGTCAAAGTGCCTAATTTTTAAAAATTTCTCAGGTTGAAAGCATTTGAAGTGCCCCATTCTTTTATTTCACCCAACCAACTCATCCGCTCACTCATAAACTGAGTTGTGTTACCATATCCCCCAGGAAGCCTCCCTTGACCCCCAAGCATGAAACCAATGTGTCTTTTCTGTGATACCATCCTCTCCATATTCCCAGATAGAATTTTGCTTAATATATAGAGGATGATTGGTTCTGTGATTCTACCATGGGACTAGGTCAGCCTATGGATAAAGGAATCAAGGAGCTGGAGGGAGATCATTTTGGATGATTGGGGCTGAAGATATGGGTGTGCCTCGGGTTTCCTAGCTTTAGCTGAGAATGACAATTGAAGATTTGGAAGATCTTTGCTGCCTTTATGGTGATATATCATGTGAGCGGTATGGTCCCCTGTATCATACAGAGGAGTCAGTGACAATAGTACATCATTGACTAAATGTTTCCTTTTAAATTTACTCGCCTATGAGAGATAACTCACATAACTGTACATGGGATTTACAGCCTGCCTTCTCTGCAGAATAGCAGCTGGGAAGGTGTCAAGTGTGAGAACGCCAGTTGTTTATTCTTTAAAGAAAGTAAACCTTTCTATGGTTTGGATGTAATGTGTCTGCCTGGTATTCATGTTCTGAAACCTTAGTTCCCAATGAAATAGCACTGAGGTTGTAGGGCCTCTAACACATGCTTAGATCAAAGAGATTACTGCCTTTTGCTGCAGGAGTGAGTTCCTCTGAGAGCTGCTGTTGTATGGGTTAGTGTTACCCCTCCCTGCTCTCAGATTTCTTTGCTCACACACGTGACCCTCTGCATGTGGCCAGGTCACCTTGTCCTGTGACACATATGACTGGTCCCTCATCAGATACCAAAACATGCTGTGTAGACTTTCCAGTCACCAGTATCAAGATCCCAGTGCACCTCTTTTCTTGGTTTTCATCAGAGTCAGGATTAAATCCACCTAAAGTTCACAGTATTTTTGATGGCACTGACTTTTGATCCTAATGGCGGTCTTAGTTGTATATTGAATCAGGAGATGCTGGGCTTTGTTTTCTGTGGCCCAAGAGCACTGAATTTCAGTGAATTCAGAAGAAAAATAAAAAAAAATAGAAAAGGGAAATCAACTACCTTAAACAAGTGACCTTTGAAATGCTGTGATGTTTAAAGGTCAGCAGTCTGGTATCTCTTAAGTAGCCTTTTATCCCTTGAGTCCATTGTGACATCCCTCAACTCATCCAGCTCACAAGCCCAGAAACTGTTTTAGGCATTCTTCTGCCCTGTCCAATTATGAGCACCACAACACGTCTTTAATTCAGGTCCCTCTGCTCCTGCTGGTTCTCTTCCCCACCCCCACACCCCCAGGGGTGCTCATTGGGATCAGTGAAGCTGACTTTGAACGGTTCTCTCTGTCCTTTCCCAACCACATCTGGTTGCATTTTCAGCTTCTACTGACACCTAAGCACAATGATGAAATAGGTTTCAGTGCCTTCCTATCAAACGCTGTGATTGCGCCTGTTAGTTTGAGTCTTGAGGATTTCACTTCAGTCCCCCTCTCCAGGATTGTCTTTCTCTTCTGCCACCTCAAACTGCCATCTCCTTCATCCTCAGAGCAACCTACAGGCCTGAGAATGCATGAGGCTCTCAGCTTTAAATGGTTTCCTCATGTTCTCACAATGACGTGCGAATTGCACCACAACTTTCTTTGCTGGGTGAATCCCTGAGCATTCATCCAGATTGGGCTCCTCCTGGAATCCCTTGGTAACACTCTCCCTGTTTGTTTTCATCTGTTCTCCCTGAATATCCCGAACATACAAATGTTAAGTAATTACATCATATTGGAGACATTGTTATGTGCTTCCTAATAGACAATGCGCCTTCTACCTCTGCATGCTCATTGATTGAATCATTGACTTGTTAGTAATGTTTCACCTAGAACTCTTTCTTTTAAAATCCATAGAGGGCTCATTCTACATTTTTTTACAATTTATCTGACCTTGGGCCATATTATCTAGTGATGTACATGAGACTTGGTGAGGTAATCAGAAAGCTCCCTAAGATATTCTTGGAGGACAATTGGAAAGATATTCTCTTACAGAGTCCAAAGTTTTAAGAGAACAAAAGATGATTTTGCCCTCTTGCATATATGATATAATTTTTAGTAAGTTACTGAGGCCAATACTCCAAACAAGCAAAGTTTATAATTACAGAAAGGAATATGAAAGGAGAATAAGACAGCTATAGTAAGTCAAGGAGAACATGGAAAAATCATTTTAATCCCTTGGGTTATCTATGCATGAGCCTACTACATACTCCTTTACTTTTGAGGCTTGAAAGGGATCTGTAACCCTTTCTTTACAGCAGCTCAATCTACAATAGTGAAAACATGGAAACAACCCAGATGCCTGTCCAAAGAAGAGTGGATAAAGAAACTGTGGTACATCTACTCCATGGAATACTACTGAGCCATTAAAAGAATGGAATTTTACCATTTGCAACCAAATGGTCCCAACTGGATACCATTATGCTCAGTGAAATAAGTCTATCCCAAAAGGACAAATACTATATGTTCTTTCTGACATAAAGCAATCTTCATGCAAATTTTAAGATAAACAGCTCTTTCAATACTTTTTTTGCTTCAACCCATGTATTTTGATATTTTGTTTTTATCTTAATTTTTTAAGATAGTTTGTTTTCTCTTATTCAATTCTTCAATGAATTATTGATCATACAGTAGCATCATTTGCTTTGGGAAGGTTTTTATTTTCTTTTTCATTTCTTCATCAACTCATTGGTTATTCAGTAGTGTGTTATTTAACTCCATGAAGTTGCCAATCTTTTTTTTAACTTTATTCCTGTTGCTGATTTTGTCTTATTGGCTTTTCATTAAAGAGAATGTATAGTAACTGTGTAATAGAGATGATCATATCCAGATGTGAAGGTACAATGCAGTATGCATCTCTGCTTATGAATCAAAGATGGGCTCCCAATTCAACTGTTGGATATTCTTGAAAATAGGATGCTGGACTGTCTGCCATTGCCTATAACGACAATGTCAGGATGTACTTAAATGGCAGGATGATGGACTTATGAGTGCTTATGAAGAACTATACTATTGTAATAATATGGGGAAATCAGCTGGGGGAAAATAATTTGGGGAGGGCTAAGGGAAATCCCAGAGCCTATGCAATTGTATCATAAAATATAATAAAATATAAAGAACAAATTTTAAAAGGTGAAATACTGTCACTTAACAAACAAAGATGTGATGTAATCAATTGATGCTTATTGAAATAGGAAATGAGATTTTATGAGGTGAAGGAAGATGAGGAGAGAGGAAGTTGAAAACTATAAGGGAAGGCTGGCATTGGTGTACAGTGTGTTAAACCTTCACTTGTGAGGTCAACATTCCATGTGGGTGCACATATATATATGCACACATATACACACATATATACATATAGTGTGTAAATATATAAAACTATACACTTATAAATATATAAATTGTATATATATAAATATATATTTAAATATATAATTTTTTATGGGGAGCCAGAGGCACATGGCAATAAACTAAGGTTGAGTCCTTAGCTGGAAAAATGTCCCAGTTTCCCATACAGGAAGAAGGATGGAGCGCACACAGAAAGGACGCAACCTGTACATTATTGGGGTGTGGATAGGGACTTAATTGTTGATGTCAGTCTGAGATGCAAGAGGCGCTGCTCGTATATGGACCAGTCAGGGGTTTATTTGAATGGGGAAATCAGAATTTAACATCAAAAAATGCATTTTGTGAGGCTAAAATATGCCTACCTAGAGTTAAATTTTTAGTGTCTCTGCTGGCATTTATTCTGACAAATACATTTTCAGAATTGTTCTTTTGATCAAAGAATACAGTGATGAACTCCACCAGGAAGGGCTATGCGTGTGAGGCTATCCAATGAGGCTGCCTGTTTGTTACAGTGAGTGAAACATCAGCAGAGCACAGATGCTGCACCGAGAACTTAACTTGGATGCTCTTGAGATGGCCAACAGTCACAGGAAAGCAACAGGCAGAATGAATGGGGATGACATGGGAGGTGGGCAGTAAGCCATCTGTCTGCCCTTTACCAGGGAATTCAGGGAACTCGGATCTGCTCTTGCTTCCCTCAGCTGACGTGTGGCACCCACAGAGAACCACAAAACCTTTTACCTCTTTTAACAAGAGTGATGATAGAGAATGACAGCTCTCTGCAGCTCCCTACTCTGACTCTGTGTGTGGAAGAGTGGATTTCTATTTTAAGAATAGATGTGAAATTTGCTTAACAAACATATGGGAAGTAAGTTTCTAAGAATGATTCATTTGGTTAAAGAACTAATTACTAGAGAAGAAGATGTAAATATCTTTCCTAGTATGAACGAAGAAGCAGTTCTCTGTTGAGGGTGAAAGTATTGTGCAGAAAATTGGAGTCGCCAATAAATGTACTTTCTGAGATTGTAAAATATTAACCACTCAGTCATTGAAATACTCTGACCTGTTTAGCAAATATTACTGGAAAAGCTGGACATGACATGCAAAATACTTAGGTATAGATTTTTCATGCTTTTTCACAAAATATATTTATTTATTTTTATTGAAAAGGTGATTTATAAGGAGAAGGAGAGACAGAAAGATCATCCACTGGCTGATTTACTCCTAAAATGGCTGCAACAGCCAGAGCTGAGCTGATCCAAAGCCACGAGCCAGGAACAACTTCTGAGTCTCCCACACAGTAGCGAGTTTCCCAAGGCTGCATTCCCAGGCCCTGCGTAGGAAGCAGGATGGGAAATGAGACAGTAAGGACACAAACTGGTGTCCATATGGAATGCCAGCACTATAGGTGGAGGATTAGCAAATTGAACTATCATGCCAGCCTGATTTAACACCCTTTCAAAAGGTGAGTTCAAAATGTATGTATAGCAAGATATAAAACTCAAAACTCTAAGCCTCCTTTGAGGCAATTTGGGAAGAAACCTTGGTGACCTTGGATATGGCAATGGCATTTTCGATACTACAACACAAATGGCAGGATCCTTGAAAGAAATACTGGAAAGGCTCGGCTTCATTAAAATTAAAAGCATCTCTATCAAGGACAGTATCAAGGGAAGGGAGCTACAGGTCTCAGATGGAGAGGTTATATTTGCATAAAACATAGCTGATAAAGGATTGCTATTCAAGATCAGGCAGAAACTCACAAAACTAATATATATATATATATATATATATATATACATATATATATATATATATATATATATATATATTTGACAGTTTCTTGGGAAGCTAAAAATGCTCTTCCCAAGTAAAAAAGATCAGCAAGTGAATGCCTCCATATTTGTCCCCAAAGTCTTGAAATCTTGTAACCACACAAAAACATGCAGTTGACATTTATGGCTGTTTTACTCATAATCATCAAAACTTGGAAACAGCTAAGATGTTCTTCACCGGTTGAAAGGATAAAGCAGTAGTGTACCAAGAGAACAGAATAGCCACTAAATATGAACTTAAATCATGTATTGAGGTGTTGAGGAAATTAGATGTGTATTACCAAATAAAATCATGTTGAAAAGTCTACATCTGGAATGATTCCAAGAATATGACATTCTAGACTATGCAATAGTATGGAGAAATAGATATGTGCTTGCTAGCAGTTGGAGACAATATGGTGGGTAAAGAGGATTTTTAGGACAGAACAAATACTGCAAAGATGGATACATTCAATGCATGCATGTATAGCAGAATGTGCGTACAATGGCAGAATGTGCTTACAATGGCAGAATGTGCTTACAATGGCAGAATGTGTGTACAATGGCAAAATCGAATCCCTGGACTTCAAGTGATTATGAAGTGTCAGCTGTAGCTAACTTAACAATGGTTGTTAAGGAAGAGGGGACTGTGATTGGATGAATTAGGGAGGGTAAGAGAAGAGGAAAAGCTCTGATTTTCTCTCAAATTTGTGTGCTCTAAAATAATATATACTTGTCTTCTAAAGTATGTTTTATTTTTAAAATGTGAATCTTAGTTTATAATGTTAACAAATTATATTAACTTATTGTAAGATATATAATAGTCTTCCTTGAATTAGAATTTCTAGAAATATGTAAATTTTTCTTCCAAAGCAGAAAAATAAAATGCTTTCCTGCTCTTTTAAGAGTTCTTAAGTGTATACAGGTGTGGAAATAAAATTCTCTGTTTATAATCATCTCATCTTTTACTATTTTTAGAAACTGTCCAAAAAAGTGTTTCAGTATTAGCATCCATAAACATAAACGCTTTCATGAGATTGGCTATTATCCAAATGATAAATTGTAGGAGCTTTGATGTTGACACTTGGCATTTGATAGCCATGATGGTGATGTGATGGTGGAAGTGCCCTAATGTCATCCAAGTACCAATCCTGATCATTACACATTCCTTCTAGTTTAATTACCTGGAATCATTGGATCCTTTCATAAGCATCTTAATTTTGTGGAAGTCAGGTACAGTCTATGCTATTTTCCTTTATGGAAATTAGGGTTGCAAATTCACTCCTTGACTTCTTGAAGTCTTGCCTTAACAAATCTCAGTAACTGGAAAGCTCAGTGTGTCTTAGCAAGAACTTGCCTCTATTAAAGGTTTGTTTTTGGAAGTGGCCATACCTGTGGATTACATGGTCTTTTATGAATACATATAGATTAAAAAAATAAAAGGAAGGAAGATTGAGAGTAGGAGCATGTGGCGATAGGATAAGAATTATCATTATGGCCTTAAAATTGTGTGTATGAAATGTTCATGAATATAATGGTGATAATAAACTATGAGAAAGAATATTGGAATTCACAATGCTCAATCACAGCAAGGATCAAAGCATTAGTGATAAATATTTCATCCCAATGAGAATGTAGTTTCATGTTGACAAAAATGCTTCTGAAATAGAATAAAAACTCAATAATAAAAGAAACATGATTCCTTACATTAGTATGACTCAGCATGCATATATTTAGGCAGACAAATGTACATCAATAAGCTTGTCAGTAAAATAAAATTATGTGTAAATCAAAGAAAATTGAAAAATACATATACAAAAGATGATCATTGTTTGCCTATTGATCATGCCTTTCCGCCACCAAGCTCTACACCATACTCCTCCAATCTTGTTGTCACTCCCCAAATGGAGATTTGTTTCTAGTTAATGTTCCACAATACATCCAGGTCACCTCTACCTCTTCTATACTTCCCATCTCTCAATATTCTTCCATCTCTCTGCCTATAGAATTTCCATACCTACCTACCATTGAATTCTTCACTGATAACTTCCCAAACTGAAATCATCTCTCATCATGGAAATATTTACTATGTAATTATTTCCAGATAATGCAGTTAGGCATCAAGAGCAGGGGCAAAATTGTGGGGCTCTTCCTTACTTCCCCGAGGTTTGTTCATGTGTTGGCAAATACAACTGTGTGCTGTAGAACAAAGTTTTGGTCAACCACAGAGTGAGTGTGGTACCAAGGCCCATTCCAGCCCAGGTGTGTACAAGGCTATGCCATCGAAGTGCTGAGAGTATGCTGATGTTAGCACAATGATGTAATTGTCTAATGATGAATTCCTCAGAATATTTCCCGATTATGATACAGCAACATGTGACTGAATCAAGGCACATTTAAAGTCTCTGCATAGGGGTTAAATGGGAGAATGGTTAAATGGCACACAAACTGTGACATTCATGTGCTTCAGCCTTTGCATTGTGGCTACATGTGTTACAGAGAACACTAGAAGGGGTAAGGACTGAATTACATTGCTCTGTTGCGAGAGTTATAAGGTACATCACAAGCATTAGAAATCACTGTGATGTGTGAATGTTCTTGTGTGCCAGGAGCACTAACACATGTTTATCTGTGAGAGGAGTTTGTATTTTGCTGCTTCCCATTGATATGTACATTTTGCTTTTCCAGGAATGCTGAGGGGAAATAAATTTACTAACATTATGATGACTTAGGTTGAAATATAGAGACCATTATTCAGAGAGTTAAAAAAAACTTCAACACATATGTAACTGCTGTTTTAGCAATGGGAAGTGTCCAATTTTAAATGCATAGAGGCATAATAAACTTTTTGGAAGTGCTTTATCTATGGTACATTTTTTTTTTTATGAAGTCTTACCCTCACCACATAAATAGCCACTTAATCCTGCCCAAGAATTCTTCCTAACTTACCAGCACTTGACTGCTGTGAAGCTGTGCGGCTGGGTTATGCTCCACAAGTCCCTGTTTGTCCTGTTAAGATGCTGCCTATATGAATAATCACAGTAAATATGCCATAATAATTAGTTTGAATCCACTTAACATAAAACCATACCATTAAGACAAAATTACATGTTTTGCCTCACATATTGACGGATATTATTACTCCAAAATGCAAAATCCCCTTTCAATTAAAACTCTTTGGAGCAATGATTACTGTAATAATTGCACCAACTCACTTCAATTTCTCTTATCCTCCTGAGCATGTCTCTTATCTTGGCACTGTAGGAGATCTTTGTGTTGGCAAGATAGCAATGAAGCAAGTTGCAGTTAGCACTAATTAATTCATGTTCGTGTCCTCAGAATCTAATGAAGCAAAATTAAACCTGTGCTTTCCTCATTTGGTTCATATTTTCCAAATAAGATATCTAATGGATACTTTAGGAAGGGCATATCAATTCTTTATGGTTAGTCCCATTTCAATTTATTTAAGTTTTCCAAAAGGAAAACCCTGAATAGCATGCCAGTAATAATCAGGAGGATTTTATGCTAAATAAGTAAACGAGTGCTAAAATGTAGCTGCAGATTTTAAAAACTGGTTTCTAGACTTCAGTTGATAATCTCCTTAGAAATTACACCGAAGGAATGAAATCCAATAATTAAAATCCTCTTTGTGTTGTCACTCGTGAGGGCTTAGATCTGTACTGTCCAAATGATTTTGAAAATATAGTAAATATTCAGGTAATTGAAAATGCTTTTGACAGTTAGAAGAAAAGATTTTGAATAATTTTACCATAAATAAATGCAACATGTTTTAGAAGATGCATATGATTTGCTGCATTTGTGCAGCAGGTAAATATTTGAATATTGTGCAGGTGCGCTTGTATCCAGACATCCCATAGAGTCTTGGGATATGTCATCCCCAAAATATGTCATCTTAGATTTCAACTTTGAAATATTTGTGTTTGGCTTTTGAGAATCTGCAGGATTAATTACACAGGTTTTCCAGCTGTACTGGCCTTATTTTTAAACTTTTAATCTTTTAATTGTTTTCCATTTGTATCTGATTAGGAAAGGACTTTAAAAAAATAGAAATAGCTAATAAATTGGCTATAATTTCAGGGACCAATAAATTAGGTTCAGTAAAATTTGTTGAAAAAAGATACTTTTCAGAAGTTTCCATTTTTTTCTAGGTTTATTTGTAGTAACATAGGTGTGTATCTGTATGAATTACTCAAAAATATTAGCCAAATTTCTCTTTGACTTTGGCTTTATGGGTTTTTTTTCCACTTACAAAATAAGGGTGTTGAGCCATATGTTCTCTCAAGCTAATATTTTTAAATTATAAGATTTAAAATGAAACTAACAGCCAAAAAATTTTTAGAGAAATATTCATAGTTTAAACTACTATCGTTTGTTACTAACAACAGAATAGCCAACACTTTTACATCACTTACTGTTAGGCACTGCTGCAATTATTGTACAGGAACTGCTTTTTGTCCTTTGCTAAGACAATTACACTGTCCTCCGACTACACCAACAGTACACGTATTCTATGAAACAAATCAACTACGAAGGCAGAAGAGCAAAAGCAGATATTTGGTATTCCTGTTTTACTGTTGGCTTAAGTAGAGGTTTGCTTATATGGCTAAGTACACACTGTTCTTTTTGAATTGATAGCTTTTTCCATATGAGAATATGATATATAAATATGTATCTTATAAACAGTTATAAAATCATTCCTCAATATCTATAGGGATTTAGTTCCAAAATCCACAGATTCTCATGTTCTTTATATCAAAAGCATATTGTTTGCATATAAAACATATATGTATCTGTGTGTACTCTAACTCATCTTTAACTCACATAATATGTAAAACATTGTAAATGCTAGGCAAATATGTGATAGTGTATAATTTAGAAATTGGTTATATTAACAAAGTCTGTATCTGCTTCTAAGAGCATTTTTAAAAGATATTTTGAAATTTGATGAATTGCATCCTCAGACCTTGAACACATGAAGGTGTTGGGCTGAGAGTTTATGGGACTGTAGTTTTGCTTTTTGTGCCTCTATCCTCTCTGTGTTTTTTAGATGAGGGTACTTGAGAAACTTTGTGGAAAAGTACAATTGGAGGGCCTGGCAGGATAGTTGAGTGGTAAATCCTTGCCTTCTAATTGCTAGGGTCCCATATGGGTGCCGGTTCGTATCCTGGCTGCTCCACTTCCCATCCAGCTCCCTGCTTGTGGCCTGGAAAAGCAGTGGAGGATGGCCCAAAGCCTTGGGGTCCAGTACCAGTATGTGAGATGCAGAAGAAGCTCCTAGCTTCAGATTGGCTCAGCTCTGGCTGTTCTGGCCACTTGGGGAGTGATCCAGTGGACAGAAGTTTTTTTTTCTGTCGCTCCTTCTCTCTATAAATCTTCTTTTCTAATAAAAATAAAACTTTTTTGAAAAAAGTACAATTGAAGAATACATTTTGTTGCAAACAAATTGAAATCCACGCATAGTTTTTCACAGTAGGTATTTCCATGGATTTTTTGAAGAGTCTTCACGCATAAGCACACGCTGTTTATCCAGTGTGTTTTATGAGATTTTCACATAGCATCTTCAAAGCCACTGAGCTACTCTATCATTGCCTGTTAGATGTGTTCAGAAAGAGTACTCCATCCCCAGGGAAGGAAATCTCAGGCAGTCTGGCTTTCCTAAAGAGAAAAGTTCCTTTTGAGGTTGTTCTAATTCAATTTTTCAGAGAACATTTTTCTAGAAGGCTTGTATTTTCCATTACAGGTTCAAAAAAAAAAAAAAAAAGTCTGGAGACTTCCGTCTCCATTGCGTTGTTAACTATTTGCTACTAATTTTCAGAAGGAAGAAAATTACCCACTTCTCCATCACAGCAGTTCTTCTCTGATTCCCTGCCTGCCTAGCACTTAACAAGGCACTTTGATGGATGGCCCTGCTGTTCCAGGGAATTCTCATCCAGAGCATAAGAAAATGAAAAGCAACAGTAAGATACAATAAATATATCATGGTGATCAAGCACTGCATTTTTAATTGCTGGGCCTAGTTCAGCAGTGTGATTTCAGAGAAAGAACACCAGGGGGTTACAAGAAAAGAGACTTGCAGGAGAGCATTTTCATGGTAGCCATACTCACTCCTGCTCCTGGATGACCCATGGATCCACTTGTGCAAGACCTTTGGCCACCAGGTTGGAACACCACCATTGCAAAATCCATATTGCATTGTCCCATAGCACAAATGCCAACTGAGGAAAACTCAAAAGCAATTCTCAACCCAACGAGTAATGGAACAGGTAATCATGATCCCGAGGTCAGGTTGTGCTCCTTGCATCATCACGCTGGTGCTCTTCCGTGGGTCTCTGTGTCTAGGAGTTCTGCTCTACCGGCAGCCAACCTGCTTCTTAGACTGTATCCAGATCTCCACCTGTGAGAAAATCCCAGCTAATTATGCCTTGTGCACTGGACTCAGACTCCCTCAGGGTCTAGGACAGCCAGGAAGACTCAGTAGACAGTGAAATGGGGTGGGGGAATCTACCTCACAGAGGGATTCAAGATGCTGTTCTGTGTCTGGCACTGCCTTTACTTATCTGTGGAGCCCATTTTAGAAGAAATAAACGTCCCATGAGCATCCTCATCATTTTCAACTAGGATGTTGATTGGAACAATATGAAGGTTCATACCATTTCATTTTTACTTACCCGCTTTGATGACTAACATGTTTTTAATACAACTAAATGAACAACACACTACCTAGCATCTTGTTAGAAGTTCGGAAAGTTAGCTCAGGAAGCAGGAACACCGACTAAAAAGATCTTAAGAGCATTTCTGTGCATGCTGGAAGTAGAGTAGCCCTTTGGTAATGAATAAACAGACCTTTCTTATGTTACTATTTGTCTGATGGGGAAGACAGGAATGCAGAGCATGAACACCTAATGGAAAGGAGTCATCTATGTCTCTTTCCCTGCTCCACTTTATTGCGGGAACTCTGCTCTCCCAGGAAAAGGTCTTCAGGACTTTGGAGGATAAATACACAGAATATTTAAGATGCTTGAAGAAGTGTTGTTGGTGCTGACATCTAAATAATATAAGCAACTTCCTACTGAAAATGGATTCAAATATAATATTCATATCATTCTTCTGAATGAAGTTTGTTTTTTCTCCCCGGATTATCAGCTGGCTAGCAAATTATCATGGGAGAAGGATGCACTGACTGGTTGTTAAAGGTTACCAGTTAATTGCAAATCCATAGGGAAGAAAAGTAGATAAGTGTTTGTCGGATGAAATTCTTGCATTCCAGTTCCAGCTCTGCTCTGGAGTCCAGCTTTCTGCTAACATGCCTTCTGGGAGGCTGCAGGTGGAACATTACGTCACGTGGGACACTGAGGCTGAGCCCATAGATGCTCATGAGCATCTGGAGCGCAAGCCAAATGGCAGGAGACCTCTGTTCATCTCTCTGCCTTTCAAATAATATAAAATACAATGATAGTATTACTTCAAAGCAAAGGATTATGGAAGCTCTATTGTGAGTTGAAGTTTTAATAAAAAGTACAAAAGTATTTGTAGCTATGCAACAAAATTAGTTCAATTTTGAACATCTGCGTTTTACATTTTTTTGTTTACATTCAATTTTTTGGCTTTATAAATTTAAACATTCTCTCCTACAAAAAATGTAAGATTTAAAATTACAGCATACACATTTTTGCCCCAGAGAAGCTTCATGCCGATATGAAATAATCTTACAGTAAGAGAACCTTTATCTCCAGTGAGATGCATTGATGTTGAACTTGTCTAACACCGATATTCTGTTTGAAACAGTGTCCCGCTATAGGTCACCAATTTTTAAAGGAGGACAGGTTGTGAATTTTCCAGTAGTTGGAGGTATACAGTGTTTTCCCACTTAAGGGGAACATTTTCTTCCTGGGAATATTTAAAGACTTACATGACCTTAGACTTGTAAGCTGTGTGAGGTCAAATTTGTCATAATTAATTTTAGTGTTAGAGAATCATTTTTACAACTTTCCATTCTCTCCGTGAAATTGCCCTAGTGCCTAACACGATGGCATATGGAAGTCGCTCAGTGCTTAATGATGAGTGATTCAGGAGATTCCTGGGACAGCATCTGTGTGTAGGATACTGTTACACTTTTGTCTGGATATTTTCTAATATGCTTTTCTCAAAGACAGAGTACAGAATTTTTTTGGTCTGTTTGTTACTTTCCAAATGTCGTGCTCATATCTGCATAACCAACTGTGTCGTCTTTACTCAGCGTTAGAAGGAAAGCTGCAGCTGTTTCATTCATGCTGTCAGATAATTCCTTCACTAAATGTCCCACTATGTCTTTGCACAATAGATGAGCCTAGATATCTAGACTGAGATATGAGCTAACTACATGAAACCAGAGCTATATGTGCAATATAGGCTATCTGCATATTATTACTTGAGATAAATAAGCATATAAAGGGGATCTTAATAGTTTACAAAACTTAGAGGGTGGCCAGCATGGTATAGCAGCTTAAGCTGTTACGCATTTTTATTTTGTTTTATTGTAACAACATGTTAGGTGAGATCTATTTGTAAGTGTACAATATGGAGTTGATACCTGTAGATAGAGCATTGCACAGCAGATCTGTAGCAATCACTCTTCTTGCCATGCTTAGGAGCAACTCCCCATTTCTCCCTCCTCCAAGCCCAAGCAGCCAGCCTTCTTCTCTGCTCCTATAAGCTTCATTACTTGGATACCCTAACCAGATCATTGAGTAAACTCAGGAAAACTAGAGAAAAGGTGTTTCCAAAGAAACACATCCCAGGCAAATTCAGAATACCAGAAATACACATTTTCTGTATCCTATGAATTTTACCCATATAGGTAAGGATTGGAAAGATGTCACCTTTCTAATTTTGTAGTTTAAGCAAGTCATGTGACATTGTAACTTAAATTTCTGAGATGTTTTGATGTTTCCTTTATCATAGGTCTGTCTTATTTCAGTATAACCTCAGCAGTCCCATTAGTTTTGGTCTTGACTGCCTTTGTTTTTGGTGATTCTTCCAGGAGGTCTTTGCCTGTGCCTGTACCTTGTAGAGTGTTCCTTATGTTTTCTTCTAATAGTTTGGTGGTTCCTGGGTGCAGGTGTGGATCCCTTACCACTTACATTTGATCTTTGTGTGTGGTAAAAGGTGGGGGTCTTGTTTCTTCTTCAGGCTGCTATCCAATTGTCCCATCAGCATTCCTTCCCTGGGTTGTTTTCTGTTCTGTTTCTGAAGATTAGATGGCTGTACATGTGTAGATTCCCTTCTGATGTTTCTATTCTGCTCTGTTGCACTTCCTCTCTGTTTCTGTACCAGTACCAGGCTGTTTTGATTACTACTGCCCTGTTTCTGCCCTAAAGCCTGGGATTGTGATCTCTCCAACTAATTTCTTATTCTATAGGACAGTTTTGCTATTTGTGGTCTCTTGTGTTTCCAAATGAAGTTTTGTATCATTTTTTCCAGCTCTGTAAAAAAAAAATTCTTGATATTTTGATTGGAATAATATTGAATTTATATATTGCTTTTGGTAATATGTACATTTTGATGATATTCTGCCCATCCAGAAACATGATACATTTCTCCAATTTAAAAAAATCTTCTTTTTTTGTAATTTTCCTCATAGTAAGGTTTAATCCAAGGTATGTCATTAATCTTCTCTGTTAGTTTGAAAGGTACCATACTAATTAGTTCATTTTCAGCCTCAGAGTTGTTTGTATAGACTAGGGTCATTGGCTTGTGTTCATTTATTTATACCCTGCCACTTTACCAAACTCTCATATAAGTTCTAGTAGTCTCTATATTGAGTCTTTTGGTTCTCCGATGTATGGAATCATATCATTTGCAAACAGAGATAACTTGATTTCCTCTTTTCCAATTTAAATTCCTTTAATTTCTTTTTCTTGTCTAATCAGTCTTATGAGCACTTCAAGTGCTATGTTAAATAGCAGTGGCAGTAGTGGGCATTCCTTGTCTGGTTCCAGATCGTAGTGGGAAAGCTTCCAATCTTTCCCCATTCAAGTTTGATGTTGGCATTGGGTTTCTCATAGATTGATTATGTTTGCAGAATGTTCTTTCTATGCCTATCTTGCTTAGAGTTTTTAGCATGAAGGAGTGTTGGATTTTATCAAATGCTTTCTTTGCATCTATTGAGACTATCAACTTATTTTTGTGCTTCAGTTTCTTGATGTGGTCTATATTTATAGATTTGCATATGTTAACCATCCCTGCATGCCAGGGATAAATCCCACCTGGTCTGAGTGAATGATGTGTCTGTTGCATTGTATTCTGTTGGCTAGTATTTTGTGGAAGATTTTAGTGCCTATATTCATCAAGAATATTGGTCTGCAGCTTTCTTCCTCTGCTGTGTCTCTGGTTTGGGAATTATGGTGATACTGGCTTCATACAAAGGGTGTGGAAGGGTTGCATCCCTTTCTCTTCTTTTGAATAGTTTATGAAGAATTTGGGTCAGTTCTGCTTGGAATGCTTTGCAGTATTTAGCAGTGAAGCCATCTGGGCTTTGCCTGTAGTAATTTCTGATTGTTCTCTATATGGCTGAGGTATCTGTTGTTATGTTCCCGTTTATATTTTTCATATTATTAATTCTTGTGTTCTCCAGGTTTTTTTGGGGGGGGTCAGTTGGGCCAGTGGGGGTGTCTATTCTGTTTATTTTCTCAAAGAGCCAAATCTTTGATTCACTGATTTTGCGTATTGTTCTTTTGGTCTCTATTTGGTTTATTTCTTATTTTGATTCTCTTTTTTTTCTATTGTTCTTGGGATTATTTTGCTATTTTTCTAGCTCGTTCAGGTGTATACTTAGTTCAGTTATCACGTGTCATTCTTGTTTCCTAAGGTGGGCACCAATTTCAATAAACTTACCTGTTAATATTGTCTTGGCAGTGTCCCACAGATTTGGGTATGTGGTGGTTCAGTTTTTGCTGCTTTCAAGGATTTTAAAAAATTTCTTCTCTAACCCCTTGTTCAGTAGTATGTTGTTCAATTTCCAAGAGTTTACAACTTTCCTGGGGGGTATTTTGATTTTATTGTACTCTAATTTCACTCCGTGGTAGTCTGAGAAGATGCTTGGTATGATTTCAGTTTTTTAAACCTTTATTTTTATTTTAAAGTCAGGCATACAGAGAGAATGAGAGACAGAGAGGAAGATCTTCTGTCTGTTGATTCACTCTCCAATTAGTCACAACGACTGGAGCTGAGCTGATTTGAAGCCAGAAGTCTGGAGTCTCTTCTGGGTCTCCTACATAGGTGCAGGGTCCCAAGGCTTTGGACCATCATTGACTGGCCTCCCAGCTGGATGGGAAGCACGTCATGGGGATTAGAACCTGTTCCCATATGGGATCCTGGTACGTTCAAAGCAAAGACTTTAGCCACTAGGCTATTGCGCTGGACCCTCAAATTTTTTTTTAAGTTGGTAAGACTTGTTTTGTGACACATCATATGGACAATCCTGGAGAAGATTCCATGTACAGTTCAAAAAAATGTATATTAGTGTCTGTGGAATGGAAGATATATATATATCCATTTGTTCCATTGTCAGTGTGAGATATGTTGCTTCTTTGCTGAGTTTCTGTCTCATCTATCTGTCTATTGATGTTAATGGGATGTGGAAGTCCCCCATTATTTTTGTATAGGCATCTATCTCTCTTGTTAGGTCTGTCAATAACTGCTTCAGGTAGCTAGGTGCTCTTGTATTTGGTGTGTATACATTTATTATTATTTCTTCTTGGTGGATAGTTCCATTGTAACCTCAAACATTTTTGATAGAGAACTGTTCCTACAATATTCCCATGAAATAGTTGAAGGCTAATTAGATGGCCTTTATGCTACTTATCAAGATTTTTGGCCAATCAGGAATATTTATAGTAGGATTTGTCTATATCCTAAATTTACCTCTGCTATATGTATCAACAGATATGTCTTATATTTTTTAGCCACAATTGTAAAAGTTACAAAATACCCGCCAATGTCTCTATTGCTTAAAAATCACACAAGAATATTTGCATATTATTACTTGAGATACATAAATATATTCGGGGAATGTAAGAAACTTAGAGGGTGGCCACTGTAGCATAGCAACTTCAGTTAATCCAAATTGGAGTGGCGAGTCAGATCCTGGCTTTCTGTTTCTGATCTAGCTCCCTGGCAAAGTGTACACAAGTGAGATATGATGGCACAAGTACTTGAGTCCCCACTTCCTGTGTAATAGACCTAGACGAAGTTCCTGGCTGGTCCAGTCTGTCTGCTGCAGTCATTTGGGGTAATTAACAAGTAAATGGAAGGCTTCTCTCTTTCTGTCACTATGCCTTTCAGACAAGCAAAATATGCTTTTTAAAAAACCTTAGTACTATAGATATTAGCTATTCATCTCCTATATGTTTGATAAATAGAATACTTACAAAATGATGGACACAAGGATCCAAACTGAAAAAAAATAGGAAAAATCAGTGGATCTAAACAGATAAGAAAAGTGGAAAGTGAGAAGAAATTTTCTTAGTACAATACTCCTTTATACATTTAATCAAATGTAAAACCAAACTTTTCAGAGATATTTTGAGTACAGTATGTTAAAGCATTTAGTTCTTCTGTAGCCAGTAGGGCCAATTGGAGCCACATGGTTTTCCCATTTGCAGTAGAATTGGACTAATATTTTCACCTTTAAACAGAGTAATACTTAAAGCTATTAAATCTAAAAATAAGGGGTAGAGATGCATTTAAGTAAATTGTAATAGCCCTGGTGAACAGGCTGTACTATTTTAGAAATGTATTTTTATCTTTATTCATCTTTTTCTTCATATATATCATTTAAAAATCTTTCTGTGCTTTCAAAGTATTAAAATTTCAGGCTCCCAAGTCCTTTGGAGGAGTTCTTATTATCCATTTTTAAAAGGTTTGTTTATTTTTATTGCAAAGTCAGATATATATGGAGAGGAGGAGAGACAGAGAGGAAGATCGTCCGTCTGTAGATTCATTCCCCAAGCAACCGCAACGCCCGGAGCTGAGCTGATCTGAAGCCAGGAGCATGGAGCCTCTTCCAGGTTTCCCACGTGGGTGGCAGTCTGAAGGTCTTGGACCATCCTTGACTGCCTTTCCAGGCCACAATCAGGGAGCTGGATGGGAATCAAGGCTGCCAGCACTAGAACCGGCTCCCGTATGGGATCCTGGTATGTGTAAGGCAAGGACTTGAGTTGCTAGGCTACTGCACCGGGTCGTTATGATCCATAGTTTTGACAGCCATCCTCAAGCTGCTAGGATTGAAGGGACTAAAAGTCAAAAGATTCAGAGTAACAAAGAGCTGGATAACACATCACCTTTTCAAATCTTACTCAGAAAGGACCAATTGTAAGCTGAGTTAGGTATGAAAGCCTGCCAGAGAAGCGAGATTCATCTTCAAAACCAATCTTCCAACTCAACCAACCCTTCCTGAGTATTATACATTTTTGCGAGTTTCAGTCATTCTAATTTTTGGTTCAGTGTAGCAATAGAATGTTACAGGGCTACACACTCTATGAATGTCAACAAATAACCAGAACTATATGGAGAAAAGAGCAATATAGAAATGGTGCCCTAAATATCTTCTAATGAACATTGCTGTATGCATAGAAGCCAACAAATGGTTAAATAAAGGGAACAAAGATGGGGCATGTTTCCTCCCAGCTGATAATAACTATCATAAAGAAACCACTTCACATTAACATGAATTACATTTTATAGTCATGTTTCTCTCGGACTCTTCTGTCTTGGCCAACATTTGTTTGATTGGTCTCCAAATTCAGTTAACACTCCCTGTCCATGGTGGTTTAACCAGCATTTCTGAAGTGTGTTCTGAGGACTCCAGGGTCCTCTCTTAGTGTATATCTAAAGCTCTCTCATGAGTAACAACTTATTGTGAGAACATGTTTTTCTGTATACTTAAGAGAAAACAGCACATCAAAACCAATTGAATGCATAAGCAAATATGAGGATCCAGCTGTCTTCCATTAACCCTATGAGGATCCAGCTGTCTTCCATTAACCCCATGAGGATCCAGCTGTCTTCCATTAACCCTGGCATAGAATTCTTTCAAAAATAAAGGATTGCCACGGATGTCACAAAGACTGTTTTTGTTGTAGGAAATAATTATCTTTCATCAAAAAATAGTTTAACATAACAAATCTGAATAATGTAAGATAAGATATACAGTGCTGATTTACCTATACCTTTGTAACTAATGTTTCAGGTTTTCTTCTAGAGATTCCTCTAGGCAAAACATTTCCTTAACTACGTGCATGGTTAAGGTTCAGGTGTAGATATTGAATCCAAACTGAACAATACATATCATATGAACTGATGTAGCTTATAAGTCTATTCTAGAGGAAAACTTTTCTGAATTTCAGCATTATTTCAGCAAAGCATGGAACCCAGTGTGATTCTATGGGTGTACTGTGAATTAACTTGGAAAAATAATTCCTCACATAATGCCACACTTCTTGGTTCTATAAGGGAAGTCTTCAGAGACAATGGTTGACATCTGAGGTAGACAGAAATGTTGTGTGCTTGTGTCATTATTTCAGAAACATTAGGAGCAACTCCAAGTCTCTGAGAGTGGGTAGTATAGTGAAGTTCTGATGTTACCTGGGTTCAGTAGAACTGTACGATGTCTTGGTAGGAGGCTTGTTCTCTGATACCTGTGTGGGAAGTTTTGGTAAAGGGTTGGTGGTCAATACATTAACTAAACTTCAAGGCTGGTGTCTACACAGTATCTCTTCAGTTCAAATACATAGAGCTGTACAGAAGCTAGAGTTACAGAATATCTGAAATAAATGCCACCTATCTCTCAGCTTGAATTTTAATTATTGTTAGTTTATTCCTCTGTCTTATATGCCTATTCAAAGTGAAAGAACTCATGTGCTATCTAGTGTTTTTGGTTTCTCCTTCACATCTCAGCTGGTGACTAGTAGACAATCATTTCAAGGGGTCTCACTTGCCTTTGCTTATGGAGTGCTGCCAGCACTATTCATGGATACAATGAATTATTCTAGCTTTTTGATGCTAAGAACAGGAAGGTCAAAAGATTTCTACCTGTGACATCCAAGCTTCCCTGACCTGATGGACTTGAGTTGACTTTAGACTCTCTTCAGCTGTGCTAAGAGAAAGTCTGCCTCTTCAACCACAAGACCATCTGCTTAGTACTGTTATCTGCTCCTTTCTATCAGAAACATCCTATCATGCTTATTAGCCTGGGAGGTTTCTACTTTTAGTTCTCAGATTAAATATATTCTCCTGTAGGGACTGATTTTTGATCCTCTCTGGAATAGGTGATGTATTTCTGCTTCTAGGGTACCATGTATCACATTTTAGTAGTATTGATTATCTAATTGACTTCATTATTTTTTAGTCTTTAAGATTCTGAAGGCAACCACATATCTACATTACTCGCTAATCCTTTAGTCATTAGAGCCTCATCTTTAACCCTTAATGGATACTCAGCAAATAAATGTTTAAATTGATGACTAGATGAATGCTAGACCCAAGCTACTTTCACTCAACAGAGAATATGAAAAAGGTAAAAATAATGCATTCATCTAAGGTCCAAATTTTATAGTATGTACTGGTGAGCTTACCAATGCTTTAATATCTGCATAGCGGAGATTTTGAATATTTGGCCTTATTTGTTTTGATTGCACAGATCTTAAATTCATTGTTCTGTGTTTACCAGGCCTTGCTTGTTACTGGATTTTTCTTTTTTTAACCACCATTAGATTTTCTTGGTCCAACTGCCCCATATATTCAAATAAGATAACATATGCATGTATTTTTCTAAAACCTAAAACATATAGATGCTCTGTGCTCTTCTGCTTTCACAAACTACTCATTTAACTTTTTCTGTGGTTTTTATTCAGTCTGTATTAATCTTCTATAATGTATCAGTCACTATATTAAGACTATATCGTGCAGGAGCAGGCAATTGTTCCAAGAGTCAAGATACCACTTGAGGCACTCTATCAGAGTTCTTGGGTTCAGGGCCTGACTTTACATCATTTTACAACCTGATGTCAAGGCCACTCACATGACCTACCCAGCGACCTCGCTTAAGTTCCAGTTCTACCCCAGGTGTTTGGAAGTAAAGCAGCATATGGGATATTTCTGTCTTTTCTCTGTCGCTGTGTGTCCCTCTTCCTTTCAGGTAAGCTTTTGGCTCCAGGCTTCGACTTGGTCCCAGCCCCATCTGTTGTGGCCATTTGAGGAGTACAGCAGCAGATGCAAGATCTCTTTCTAGTTACCCCTTTATCCACCTTCCTTTTCCAATGAAAACACAGGTGGATAGATCTTTATTAAAAAAAGAATTTGTGTTCTTGACCTCATTGAAACTTATATAATGTCCAAGACACAACAAATATGTACAAGCACAAATGCTTATTAATTCTTAGGAGTTATTTTTAAACCTAATTTCTCAGATCTAATGTCGTTTGGAAGTGCTTGACTTTATACATGCACAGCTAGAACAATAATAGAAAATGTTGACATTGTAGGTAAGAAACAAGTCATTTGAATTCATTTTAAGTGGTTTAATGCAATGGACGCCTACATTCTGAACCCTAAAACACCCTAAAAAGCAAACATTATATAAAACAATATCATTATATAAACATAGTTAACTCTGTAGATTAATAATGTTCAATAATATAAATAATATGAATAAAATTTTGAATTTAATATAAATTATAATATAAATATAGTGTGATACTATTTAATAGCATAAACAAATAGTAAATAAAACAATGTCATATAAAGTAACACTGGAGTTCCATAATCATTTCCACTTCTTTTTGTAATCTTTTGGGAGTGTTTCGAATTCTGCAGCACAGATATGAATGAGGAATTTTTCTCTGCAACAGTGAGCTTTGAGTTGATCTCATCACTTGTTAGTCTATATCCCTTTTTCTCTGTCACATACAGTTCACAAATGTTTGCTGGGAACAATACATGTCAAGCACCCAAAAGCACAAACATACTTACTGCTTCATAAATACCTCACGTGTTGTCTGTGTAGTGTAGGACAAGTTGCGCAAAATGTATGTTCTCAGGTGATGGCGGGAAGGACAGTAACTTAGCCTGAATCACAAATGTGCAATTGAATCTCAGAATATGTTTTGACTGTTATTATTTGAACAAAGTTCAATGTGACTGTAAACTAGAGCTTAGTTTTGTGTCTTAGGTGCACAGGAAATGGAGGATGGCTAGAAGTGAGACTACAAAATAAAGTTTGGAGATCAGTAGATCTCCAAGTAGATGAAAGCAAGACTATTTAGTCATGGAAATACAGCTCATTAGAACTCTTCCTACTTCTCTTCCAAGTGTCTTCTGTATGAATTATCTTTTTGACCCTGTATAAAAAATTATACCAATTACTTCAGATTTTTTCTGATTTATATTTTAGTATAAAATCTAATATTTAATGAGAATTTTCTGTGCATTAAAATCTGATGAGCTTTTGACTTAACTGGTATACCCATTAAAGGATGGGAATCAAATTTAGCAAATTTTCATTTTATAAGTATAAAAATTGAATAGTAAGATAGTTGTCTACACATTCAGGGCTATATGATTAGCAGGAATTGAAATAAGGACTTGAATTTTTTCCTGATTCTTGTGCCAGCATGATTTCATTTGAATAATCATTTCCAGGATTTTGGATAACATTTTAGAGTTACCCTCACAATTTACTGGGCAGTGAATTCTGAAGCTCTTTTTGTTTTTACTAATAGGATTATTTTACTGTCATCTATTTAAAGCCACTCTTTTTGAGAAACTTTGTTCAATAACTTTTAAGGTTAGAATCCTACCAAATTTTTGGAATGTTTGTGGAATTTATGCACATCTCTGATCTTGGAGATAAACGAAGAAATAGGTTGAGGTTTTAATGCTGTAGCCACTGAAAATCAATGAAAATTATTCGAATCAAAGTGACATTTTGTACAAATGGAAATTGAAGGCACTTTGGTAATTATGTAATGAGATTGAATTTGTAACCTACATTGGAAGACGATGTTGGTGTTAGATCTGTGTTATATGAACAGTTGATTGGATATCACTTATGTATACACACATCAACCATCTCCTTTTGTGTTCTTCAGTTTTTTGGGGTAACATTTTACATTATAACCAAAGGCTTTTAAAAAAAGATTTATTTTTTATTCCAAAGTATAAGCATAAGTATTTTCAACATTACTTATATAAATTTTATAAGACTCACAAATCTATTCCACTATATGATTTCTCTCAATTTGAAAAGGTTCAAAATAAAATTTGATACAATTACTTTTAGCAGAAATAACAGACATTTCTTTCTCTTTTCTTTCCCTTTAATTTTGTTCTTTCTTTCCTATCAGTCCTTATGTCCTCTCTACATCTAAGGGGGAGCATACAGTATTTGACTTTCTGTGTCTGGGTTATTTCTTTCAACATGGTATCTCCCATTTGTAGTCATTTTGATGCAAATGATATGATTTCATTTTTATCTAGCTAAACAAGATTCCATTGTATATGTGTGTGTATGTGTGCATCCATTCATCCAGCGATGGACTTTGGTTGATTTCTTATTTTAGCCATTGTGGGCTGTGGTACTTCCTATACACATGGCCGAGCAAGTATCTTTAAAACAGTGATTCATGTGTTTCTCATATATACTCAGTAGTGGGATTGTTAACTCATACAACAAGTCTGTTTCTAGATTCCCACCAAGAACATTGCTCTACATCTCTGCTAACATTGTGATCTATATTTTTGGATAACAGCCTTAATGACAGAGGTGAGGTAACACCTGATCGTGGTTTCGATTTGCATATCCCTGATGACTAGGGATGTTCATCATTTTTTATGTGTTATTATTATTATTATTTTACCATTTTTACATTTTCTTTTGAGAACTACCTAGGTCCTTTTCTATTTCCTAGCTGGATTGCTTATTTTTGTTGTCATTGAGTTCGGTGCTGCTGTAGTGCAGTTTAATCCTTTGTTGCATAAGTAGCTTGTGAGTATGTTCCAGTACTTTCTGTGGTCTCTTCACTCTATTCATTGTTTCCTTTGAGGTACAGAAGCTCCTGTGTCTGATACAATCCATTTGTTTAGCTCTGCTTTAATTGTCTGACCTTTGGAGGTCACATCCAAATAAATTTTCATCTATATTAATAACTTAAAGTGTTTCTCATATATTTTTCTCCAGCACATGCAGAGTCTCAGATCTTTCAAAGTCTAGGTCTTTGAACCATCTTGTGTTGATTTTCGTACATGGTGAGAGATAAAGCTATAATTTTATTTAAATATATACACACACATATATACACATATACAGTTTGGTATATACACATGTATACAACATACATATATATATACCAAATACATATATATATATGTGTGTGTGTGTGTGTGTGTATATGTATATATATACACATACATACAGTTTTGCCAATACCATTTACCGAAGAGTTCAGCCTTTCTCCATTGTTTGTCCTGGACATGTTTGAAAAATATGTTGGCTATATTTCTGTGGAATCTAGAGTCTCCTCTGCTATGCTCCATTGGTGTTTGTTTTGGTGTCAGTATTATGCCACTTTAATTATAATAGCTTTGTGGTATGCTTTGAAGCCAAATATTTTGCTGTTTCTGACTTGATTTTTTTTTTTCTCACCAGCATTTCGGCTATTTTGGGTCTTGTGTGATTCCATATGTGGAATTTGGATTGTTGTCTGAGTTTTGTAACTAATGTCATTGCTTTTAATAGGGATTGCATTGAATCTATGGATTACATACAGTTAATCATTTCTTCTGTATTTTTCTATCCCTTGAACAAAAAAATCTAAATATCCTTTTGTGTGATTTTTATTGTAGGTGTCTTTCACTTCTTTGACTAAATTTGTTTCTAAATGCTTGATATTCTTATTACGATTGCAAATGGGATTATGTTCCAATTTTTCCTCATTGTTAGTGTTTTATAAAATACTAATTTTGCATGTTTGTTTTGTAACCTGTTTTGGTGAATTGGTTTACCAATTCTAATAATGTTTTGGTGGAGTGTTCAGGTCTATTCATGTACAGCATTATGTCATCTGCAAACGTGGATATTTTGACTACCTCTGTTGCAATTCTCCTTTTTTTTCTTTTATTTTTGTTTACTTATTTCTGTTCTGATTCTCATTTTTGTGTTCTGCTAGTTTAAGGGTTGGTTGTTCTTGTTTCTTCTTGAGGTGCATTATTAGATCACATATTTTAATGTAAACACTGCTAAAAACTTTCCTCTTGATATTACCTTTGATGAATCCCTGAAGTTTTGATACATTGTGTTTTCATGTGTATTATTTCAGGAAAGTTTTTGTTTTCATTCCTAACTTCTTCAATGGCTCCTTGCTCATTCAGTCACACGATGTTTACATTTTGTGTATTTGTGTATATTCTATTGCTATTCTGGTTGAGTTCCAGCTTTATTTTTATGTGTGGTTTGAGATAATATGTGATATGATTCCTGTTTTGTCTTTAATTTACTGAGACTAGGTTTGTGGAATAATATTTAGTTTATCCTAGAGAGTCTTCCATGTGTTGTTGGGAAGAGTGTGTTCTGTTGCTGTTGGATGAAATGTTCTATAAATGTCTGGTTGATCTGTTTGCTCAATATTAAATTTCAACTCTGATGTATCTTTTTGAATTTTCTGTCTAGATGATCTGCCCTTCCATGGCAAGGGATGTTCATGTTCCGCATTCACTTTGTGTTGGGGTTTATCTCTTTCTTTAGGGCTATTAGCATTTACTGTATCTGAGTGGTCTTATGTTGGGACATATGTATTTATGACTACTATAATCTTGCTGGATTTATTCTGTCCTGAATAATGTCCTGCTTTATCTCTTTTTACAGATTTTATTCAAAGTAAGTGTTATCTGAGTATAGCTGCTCCAGTTCTATCAGGCTTCTTTTTATCTGTTATGTCATTTCCCAGCCCTTCACTTTCAATCTTTGTGTTATCTTTGTGTCTTTATTTGTGAAATGGGTTTCTTGTGGGCAGTAGTACGCATTGTGTCTTGGATGTTTTATCCATTTAGTCAACCTAAATCTTTTGACTGGGGAATTTAATTTGTTCACATTCAAGGTTAGTATTGACAGATAAGAACTAGAACCTACCATTTTGTTGATGGATGCTGATTATATTTGCTCTATTAGTTAATCTCTTGTGTTATGTGTTTTCCTTATGTTTATTTCTCATATAGGACACCCTTTAGAATCTCTTGTAAGCTGGTCTGCCTGCGATTAATTTTCTGTTTTGCTCATGTGTGAATTTATTTCTTGCTCGCTTCAGTAGATTGAATATTCTTGAAGTTTTTGTTGTTTTTTTGGTTTTGTTTTGTTTTTTACTTTAAGACCTTGAATAGATCATCCTACTCCCTCCTGGCCTGCAGTGTTTTCTGCTGAGATGTCTGTTGGGCTAATTGGTGCTCCTTTAACAGTTTCTGCATCTTGATACATTTGTGTTGCTGTTTAGGATCCTTTCTTTGCCCTGACTTTTGCTGACATGAGTGCAATATGCCTTTGAGAAGATTTTTTTTGCTTTTTGAATTTGTTTAGGATCCTACATCTGAGTATTCATTTCTATGATGAGGTAGTTTTCAGTTATTACATCATTTAGTAGGTTCTCAACATCCTTTTTATTCTCTTCTCCTTTAGGAATCACTACAATTAGAATATTTAGTCACTTAATCATATCTCATATTTCATGCTCTTTGTTGAATCAATTCATGTTTATTTCTTTATGATTAGATTATTTCAAGTCTTATCCTCCAGATCAGAATTAGTTTCCATCAATTTTCCTATTCTGCTTTTGAAGTGCCAAATTGTGTTTTTTATTTTACCAATTGAAGATTTTATCTCAAACCATCCCGCTTCGTTTTTTTTTAAGGGTGTCTATGCCCTTTGTGGATATTTCATTTATGTCACCTATGATTTTTACAATTTGTTTAAAATGTCTACCTGTGTTCTCTTACATCACTTTAATTTCCTTGTAATCATTATTGTTACTTATATTTCTGGCGTATGATATATATTTTTTCAGGTGAGGGTCTATGCCGGAAGAACTACTGTGTTCTTGGATTCATCTTTCTACCTTGCTTGTTCTTGTTCCCTGTGTCCCGACATTGACATCTATGTTTCTGATGTAACAGTCCATTATTCATGGGATAGATTTTATTGGAAAATTTTATGGGTTAGCTGGAATGCAGACCATTACTTGGTTTGTTACACTATCTTTGGTTTAGATGAGCCCAGAAGTATAACCTTGAGATGATTTTTTTTCCCTTTAATTAATGTCTGCTGTGTTTGTAGGTGATACAATGTCCCAGTCTATGGCATTACATAGTAGCAGAAGAGTGAGCTTGAGGTGCTGTTACATAGAGGTAGAAGGGTGAGTTTGAGGTGAACATGGACATGATCAGATGTGTGTCGTTAATCCCTAGAGAGTCGAGTGTCAGTTACACTAGGGATTGTGTTAACCAGAGAGTTGATCCGCTAAGAGATACAAAGGCTGGCCTCTTGTCCCACTGATCAGACTGAATGTTTGGGGACATGTGACACCAATAGTTGTGTCTTTAGGACTGTGTTATGTGAACAGGACTTTCTTCATGTCCTGCTGGTGGAGTGTGAGTGATGTTGGGGCTCATCTCAGGACTCTGGGACGTGAACTCTGAATTCTACTCCGGTTCTACAGCCTGACTACAGGTATGCAGCAATTTTGGCTGGGAGGTGTGAATGAGAGAGCTGGAATCCAGGAAAGTTATCCTTAGGTTGTGCCAGGTAGATTTGACACGGATCCACTCAGATTAATACAGTCTCAGTTGTAGCATCCATGGGATGAATACTTAGATCTCTTGGGATAGAAGCCAGTTGATGGGAATAGTGGCAGCCACCTGCCTGAAACAGTGATGCCTAAAACATTCCAGATACTGTGAATGAGTGCAGTTACGCTAAAGGTTGTGATACCAACATCAGTAGTCTTGGTACCACAGGGCACAGATATGGAGTTGCTTCCTGTTCTCACTTGGATGACAAAGATGTTTCTGGGTCTGGTGCTCAGATACCCCAGCACCATCAGGTAGGAGACACAAAGGGAACTTCCTTAAGTGGGACCAGCAGAATGGGCTGTGGTTCCTTCTGGTTAAAGGAAGCTGATGACTGTCCTGGATCACACATCGTGAGTGAACACAGCAGCAACACTTACTGCCCAAGCTCCCGCAGGTGCAGAATACATTGATCTGCCCTTCACCATGTAACCTGTCCTGAGAATGGCTCTGGTTGCTTCTGTTGTCATTCGGTAAATCAGAACAGAATTCCACATTCCTTACACAGCCCACCGAGTCTGATACGTTCTGTGGAGGGTAGGGGATGGATACAATGTGACTTTCCTTTTCAAAGCCAAGCATTCTCTGAAACTCCCATGTACTCTCCAAGGCTGGACTTAAAGTTCACGGGCAGATGGTTGGCAAGGTAACCAGCCAACCTGACGATATGCCCGTCCTCTTTCCTTGCTGTCCTGTGTGGTCTCTCTTCTGTTCCATTGCTTCTTCACTGAACATTTCTTTCAGTGTGTCTTACTTAGTCATCTTGGATGTCCTACAATCACCTTCCTATCTTCATTTGATGGGCTTGAATTTATTGTATTGAACCCACACTGCCAAAGTACTCTGAAGATTCCTATTTATAAGAATACAAAAGACTGGAAATTCCCTTTTGCTATTTCTGATGAAGATGGATGGTACATGCAGGTGTATACTTGTGTGTAGAAATGGATGCATGCAAGCCATTAACGCTAAACAGGCATGAAGAGGTTAGAGCCAAGGCACTCTTCTTATCAGCATGGAAGCCAGTGTCCTGAAAGGTCACATTCCTTGCTACAGATTACATTACTAGTGTTTTCTGCTCTTTGCTTATGATAATAACAAAGCAATGTATCTTGAGTCTATTTCAGGTGACAGACACCATACAACTATTAAGCACAGGTTAACTTATTCTCCCCTCTTCTGGTTGCTCTGTAGCATAATGATTTTACACAGACGCTCACATCATCAGTCTAGGCTGGGATATCTACTCTTTGGAGAAGCAGGACCTTCTCCAAAGTCTGTGTTAATACACCAATACCTTGCCGCTCTTTTTTTTTTTTTGTCATTGTGAGGGAAATTAATATAAGAGTGATAATCACAGAAGACATGAGAGAAATTGCAAAATACATTATAAGCTAAGTGCATTGGCATTGTTTATAGTCCAGCTTAGCCTTCAGTTGTGGATACTCAATTGTCATTCAGTCCTCACAAACTCCCAACACATAATGTGCATAATGACCTTGCCTAATATCGAGAATTTTTAGGCCTTTTAAAAGGTCCACCTTCTTGCCTACTCCCTCTTGACAGGTCTACAAATTTAAATTTAATTTTATTTATTTTCTTAGCACTCAGCTCAAATCTTTATTGAATGGGTTCTCATGCCAAAAATCGTGCTGGGTTGAAGAAATAAATGAGAGAAAGTTGACAAAGATGAATAAAGTTGCTTACCGCTTAAGTATTTCTGTAAGTATATTAGGAGGCATAAAATATAAAAGTGCTTGGAGGTCTAAGCAAAGAGCCATCAAATATTATAGCACTTGGAGAGGGAGAGATGATGTCTGACTCAGGGGATCTGGAGATGTGCAGAGTGACAGGGGGTGGCTGCTTAAAAAATGTGTCATTTGAGAGGGAAGTGGAATGCGATACCTGGGTAGAGAAAGGAATGAAAGGAAACTCGTAAGATAATGAAGGACACGATGGTGAGAAATACATCTAAGCACAAAGCTGAACATGAGTAAGCATTCATTTAGCCATAAGGCGAGATCCTAGAATGAATCTTGGAATTCTGGGATGTTTGATGCAAACTACACAGAGATTTGACCATCAGGGTAAGGCATTATTCCTAATGATCAATCAAAATAAAAATTATATTTCCATTATCACTAAACTTTTTAAGGGTGTACGGATATGGGCCCGGTGGTGTGGCCTAGCAGCAAAAGTCCTCGCCTTGAACGCCCCAGGGTCCCATATGGGTGCCTATTCTAATCCTGGCAGCTCCACTTCCCATCCAGCTCCCTGCTTGTGGCCTGGGAAAGCAGTTGAGGACGACCCAAGGCTTTGGGACCCTGCACCCATGTGGGAGACCTGGAAGAGATTCCTGACTCCTGGCTTTCGGATCAGCGCGGCACCAGCCGTTGCGGCTCACTTGGGGAGTGAATCTTCAAACGGAGGATCTTCCTCTCTGTCTGTCCTCCTCTCTGTGTATCTGACTTTGTAATAAAAATAAATAAATCTTAAAAAAAATAGAGTGTATGGATATTTGGGACTTTAGTTTGAAATGCCCCTAATGAGTATGGAGGGCTTATTTTTTTTTCATTTTTCCTGTTTTATAGAAGTCTTTTATGTATGCTAAGAATAAGCTCTACCAGTTAATGCCGAGCTTCCACCATGCTGCAGTTTAACTTTCCCACAGTTATGGCTGTTTTTGCTGCCTAACAGGCATGACTAAATGAAACAAAGTCCAATTCATCAAAGTCTTCACTTACTGTTAGTGTTTTTGATGTCCTGCTTAAGAAATATTTAGAAATATCTAGAAGGTAAATGAATGTCTTCTCCTTTGCTATCTTATGGAAGCTTTGTTCTTATGCATTTCATTTTGAGACACATAACTCCGTTGGAATTAATTTTTGTTTATATTGCAAGTAGAAGTCAAAATTCATTTTTCTAAAATGTGGCTGTTCAATTGGGACAAAAACAGTTTATTGAAAGGATTGCTTTCTCACAATATTTTGTAATTTCATCTTTGGCATTAATAATAAGTTGGTTGTTGTTATTTATGCAAGCAACTTTTTCTTCTTTTTCTTTCTTTCTTTTTTTTTTTTTTCATTCCATTGGTCCATTTGTATGTATATGCTACTGGACCAATACTCCATCATCTATCCCAAAAGCTTAAATTGTCAAACTTTATTGTTTATCTTCAATAGTGTCTTGACCATTCTTCATCTTTGATTCTTCTGTATAAAAAACCCAAAACTGTAAAAAAAAAAATCCTCTTGGAATCTTTTTTTAAGTTTTGATTTGAGAAACAGGAAGGGAGAAAGAGCAACCATCAGCTGTTCATTCTCCAGACGCTGGTAAAGGCAGGGCTGGGCAAGAGCAGGACCAGTAACACCAGCCAAGGCTCCCAGCTGGCAGGACTCAATCACCTGAGTTACCATTGCTGGCTCCAGGATGTGCCTGAGCAGAAAAGTGGGGTCAGGTTCTGGGTCCAGCAATGAAACCAGGGATGCAGCTCAGGCTCTGCACTACAGATCATGGGACCTGAACCACTGGGACAGTCACATACACACAGGAGTGTTGGTGTGGGTAAGCTATCTCCACTGAAATACATAGGGTCCCACCACACTTTGTTTCGATTTCAGTGGACACTAGTTATGTTTAATTGTGCATTAATTTTTTTAATCCCTAGGAATGTTATTACTAGTGGAGGCTCTTGGAATCAAATTACTGTTCTAGCTGGTTCAGAGTTGATGTTGTCTTGGTTATCATTTAATTTCACTTGTGAGAAAGAGCTGCTTGTAAAGTTCATTTTTATACCCTGACTGATAAGATCTGCAATATTCTGCTGCAAGTTGATGCACCAATCTTGCAGCCCCTTGGTGTCTGCTTTCATTTATTGATTGATTGATTTGCTTACTTACTTACTGGTAGAAGTAAGGACAGTAAGATCTCATCTTCTCAAGGGCATGAAGCAGCTAGGGCAGGGATAGGGATCTGGGACTCAATCCAGGTATCTTATTTAGGTGTCAGGTACCCGGTCCTTGAGCAGTCCTGTCCCTCAGGATCTGTGTCAACAGGAATGCTATGTCAGAATCAGGGCCCCGGCAAAGAGCCCTGGCGATCTGATAAGGGATGTGGGCGTTTTAACCAGCATCTTTGCTGATGGACCAGGCACCCATGCATGAGCTGCCAATTTCAAATCAGCAAATGCCTTGAAGAGAAAGTCAATATCAAATGATGGGCTCATCATTTTTGGCTTCACTCCTTCCTGAAATGTTGGTCCTAAAAAGTCTGTGTTCCTTAGTAGGTCTTTGGTATGCCTCAAGATTTTTGAAAAATGTCCAAATGATCCAGTTTTCTCATTTGGGAAGGAAGCAAGCCAACACTCCTCTCGCCTTGTCAGTATGAAAGGAAATCTAGTGGGCCTTGTTTTCTTTCCGTCCTTCCATCTTACACTTGGAATCACATTTCCTAGTGATGTAAAATGAAGCTCAGGGAGTCTTCAGTCACCTCCAAATCCCATCATGATTCCTAATCCTTTGTTTCTGATTATACTTCCTTTAGAGGATGTGAGTGAAAAGCTCAATATAAGTATCACATACTCAAATAGACTTCTGGAATGTGAGTTGATTTAACATCTCCATTGTCTGTCCCTGGGCTGAGTGCTCCTATCAGGCAGTGTTATGAGAGACAGAAACCCTTCATTATCTGGTTGCTTTACATTTAGTCTAACAAGTAAGGCATTTTATTATCCTCGTAACTTTCAATTGCAAATGCAATGATGATGTTGAGATTAACAATCTGGTATCATCCATATATTGTAAAAAAGTGGACTTAGAAAATTATGTTGGAGGAAAAGGTTTAAATTATACAGGATCAATTTTGCAACATACATTGGGCAAATTATAGAAAACAAAGTACACAATAAAATTTAAAATTCACAATTACAGAAGAGGTAATTTGCCTCTAATTAAGAAAGACTGCATGAAATTATGTTTTTAATTGTACTTTTCTAATGTTTCCCAATAACAGTAGTAATATGTATAACTAGTTTAAAAAATAAATCTGCATATCCAAAAATAACATACTGCCTACTTTAAACAATTTATAATAAAGAGAATAAGAGAAATTAGATCTTTCTCAGTGTTAACTTACCATGTATTTAATGCATTCAGTATGCAGCAACTTCACTAGCAATACTGATATCCTCCCTGTGTTGTATTCCAATGTCTTCTCCCTGAATTGTAAGAATGCAAGTGCCTGTTTGCATTTGTTAGATTCAGTAGTCTGAGTGTCTCCTTGAGAGAAACTCACAACCAGCTAATAGTGAATGCAATGCTTGTTGGCCAAACGCAGAGGCTGTGTAGTTCACTGAGGCGCAGGTGCAGAACACTGTGGCCGTTCTGGAGAGCAGCATGGCAGTCCACAGTCTGATGAAGTGTGCAGATACCCTATGGCTTCATGCTTAGACAGGCAATCCATGATCAAAAGACAGGACAACAGAAGGTGGCGACTGCAAACAACAAAATATGATATTGGTGGCAGAAGCCAAAAATCACATACACACAATAAAATCAAGTAATTTAAAAGATAGTCCTGAGAATCTAAAAAAATGGTCTTCCTCCTCCTCTCTCTATGTATATGTATGCATGTGTGTGTTTGTATACTATATGCTATAAACACACACACACATACACCAGCACTTATAAGCTTACAAAAATCTGTAAGGGATGGAAAATTGGCACAGGAGTGTAAGAGACCCATTGAAATGCCCATATCTCATGCTGGGTTCAAGTTTTAGCTCTGCTCCCAAAATTGTATTTTATTCCTGCTGTGCGCCCTGGAGGCAGCCAGTGACGGCCGGAGTGTTTGGATCTCCCGTACTTGTGTGGGAGAACTGGGTTGTGTTCCATGCTTTTGGCCTTGACCTTGTCATTCGAGGAATTTAGGGTGAACCAGCAGGTAGGTTATACCTCCCTGTGCCTCTGTATCAAACAAAAAAGTAAATAAATTTTTTAAAGAAGTATATGATAGAAACTTAAAAGATAAAATCAACAGTTGAAATTTAAATCTTAAAATTATTCTCTAATAAATACATTTCACAAGAATATATAATAATTCACAAATATCTTTTTGACCTCTTAAAAGAGGATTTTGCAGCTGGAAGGATATGAGTTCAGGTCAAAATAAGGGAACCAATGAAAAGTTTACATTGAACTAAAAAATATGAGTAGTTTTTATCTGCAATGACTGAAAACATAAACAAAAAAACTTTTAAGGAATAAAAGATAAAGAAACAATGACAGAAAGAAATTAAGGGATGTGGTTGTATCCCAATTCTCAAGAGTGAAAAAAAACACTTTTTCTGTTCATGATTTTATCAAGGTATTTAATATTTGGTTCCAGCGTTTGCTTCTCTTAATTAAAATATGTTCCTGCTGTTTTGAATGTGTTAGGTAAAGATAACATAGTTTAGCCTTAAAATACAGTTTTTTAGGTGCCCAGTGCCTCTCAATTATTGTAAGCAATAGTCCTCTTTCAAATTGACTTTAGACATACCTTGACAATGGCTTCTCCTCAAGCAGACATTTAAGTCACAGAGCTCAGTGTCACTGGTGCGCCATGTTTATTCAGAATGGAGCTGGGTGGAAATTAACCTTTGACTTCTCACTTTGATGGCGTAGCTGGCGCAGAACTAGTGCCAGTTGAGATCAGACAGCGTTCTTTAGTATTTACTAAGCAGTAGCCAAAGCAGCCCGAGTGTCTCTGATTACCGCTGCCAGGTCAGGACCACAGCCCTGTGGTTAATCTGTGTGAATTGGTTGTTGTCCAAATATGCGCAGACAGTAGTCAAATGAGGACTGAATTGCTGTCTGTACTCTCTGAACCTAGCTAGGTACACATGGACTATGTCCTTCCAGAGTAGCAATACTTTCTCTAGTTTATTAAAAGAGGTTATATAGGTTAGCAGCACCTCCATTAATGCTCCATTAGTTGCCCCATTACTTATCATCTTATCTTAGCCCCATACCAGCTTCTAGATCCAGGACAAGAAAAATACTTTTTAGAACTTTTTCCCTGGGAAGGTTTGTACTTGTCTTTTGATTCATGGTTGTGTGAGTGAGGACTCCAAACCAAACATGAGTGGATCTGGGTGTATGTAAAGAAAAATTGTATACTATACTATAATATATATATATTATATATTATAGTATAGTATACATATAGTATAATATATATATAATATATATATATATATAGCACTGCAAGCACTGCATCTTAATGCTCTGTTGTGCTTTCAAGTGAAGTGGAAAAAAAAATACTTGAATAGCACCAGGGCCAGGACAAGGGTCACAAAGTTGCCCACTTGATTTCTGAAAGAGGTGGGAATCCTACAAAGAGAAGTGAGTGTGCAGAAATACAGAGATGAAGTATGTATGCTCCTGTTGTTTGAGTGCTCAGCAACGGAGAGGCAGAGTAAAGTTTGACATCTGCTCCAGAAAAGTAACTCACACTGTGGCAGCAATCACCACCTTTGTGGATAGGATGAGCATTAGAGGATCAAACCAAAGCCCTGGGTAACTTCCATGATTATTCCAGGAAGGAAGAGTCCAGATATGTTAGAGTGATTGCTTGGTAGCTCTGTGGAGAAACATGTAGAGGCAGAACAAGTGGAAAACTCAAGAAAATTCAAGGACAGAATCAGCAGACAAGTGAACAAAATGCCCACACCAAACAGATACTGCTGGCTGTGCTGGGCCAAGCAGCATCCCAAAGGCAGAAGGAGGCTATAGATTCCCAAAAACTTCTCCCCCCAGGTGAGGAGGTAATCCCTCTTCTTTCCTAGTCCCTTCTATTTCCAGGCCCTCTGCATCTCAGAGAGACTTAGAGGTGACAGGAAAGAGATCTTCCAGAGGCCAGCCATGCACATGCTAGTCTCTGTATGGTGTGAAGATCCAAGATCCAATCACAGCCCCATTCATTTTCCAAGTCATCAGAGGGAGGCAGTTCTCTTATGATGAGACTGGAGTGCAAAGACTCAACCTGAACCCAGAGCTAACACCTAAACCGTGGCAGTTGAACAAACTTGTAATGGCATGAATGCATCATGACACTCTTGTCCTAAACCTGATATTAGCTCTCAGGTACCTTTAGAATAAATGTGAGTTACACTCACTTTATCTGTGGTGTGATGATCTTAGAAGAGGTGACTGTTTTATCCAGGTATTTAAGTAGACGAAGTCTTCTTCCTGAGCTGTGCTCCTTCTAAGGTGGTCATGTATATTTCTTAGGGAAAAAAAACTTTCCCCTTTCTGTGTTGAGGTTTGTCCTTGATCTTGGCTGTTCCCTACTGTTATCATGATTCTTAGGATGTCATACATCTCAACTTTCATGCAATTTACTTACTCTGGTTTCCTCCAGGCTGTAAGTCCCACTACTGAAGAAGCCACATGGTGTTAGCAAACCTGAGTGGTCAATCACCCCATCTTGGGGTGTTTCAGACTTAATACCCCTTTTCCAGATGGACATTACCTCACACCTTGCTTAAAATAGCCTCTGTAGGAGAATGTAGATTATATTTACTGAAGCAGTTTAAAAATTTAAGAAAAATAAACTATAATCAAGGCAAACAATAAGTGGCATGCAGAGGAAAGACCTTTGCTACTTTTGTTGTGGTTAATATGTAAAAAATTACTAAAAAGACAAAACTGAACAGAATTCATAGGAAAACCAGTACAAATGATGGAATAGCCTGCAGTCATGCTCAACCTCACAAGTGGAAAATGTGAATTAAAACTTGAGCACAGTGCAATTTCTTAGCTACTGCTAGATCTGAAAGGTTGGATGGTATATTCTATTTGTGAGGCAATGGCAAAACTGGAGTGGTTGGGATCATAAAATGATACGCCTGTGCTCAGGGATTTGCTGATAACTAGCCAAGTAGAGTGTCTATTTGCTCTTTGGCCCAGTGATTCCAGTTTTAGGAATATATTCCAATACATGTGTAAACATATGAACACTCTTTATGGAAGAATCATTAGAAACAGCTAAGGTTCATCCAAAAGATTGGAGTTTTTAACTAAACTGTTAATGCAAGAATTTTGGAAAGCGCACATCAGGTGTCATTTCTGAAGAAGTGTTTCACTGTTTAGGTAAGGTGACCAAATATTGGCAAAACAAAGTTCTAGATAAGAAAGCAGAAGTCTATTTTATGGATTTTTTTTTTTGGCCTGTTACCAGCTATACGTGAGGAGAATGTGTCCATGTTAAAGCCCAAGGGAGCCTCTTAATGTCTCCTTACTCAACCAGTCAGTTTAATGTATAATAAAGTGGGAAATGGAGGTTTCTTGCTCAGTGTCCTTTCATATCTCCCTCACGTGTGCACAATCAAATCCAATGTTCCAGCTTTATAAGCCCATATCCGTGCAGGGAAATTGTTCAAATATTAAAGTTACATGTGAGGTGTTATATAACTAAGGTTATGAACCCATTTATTTTACAAAAGTAAAAAATGGAGCCTAGAAAAGTTGAAGTGTTATTATTACCAACTGTGTAGCAAGGGCTGCAATCCCACAGATTTGGAGAGGATCCATAGCCCATGAAGATTTTAACAACCTGTCTTGTTTGTTACTAGTCTGTCTGTCTTGTTTTGTTTAGTTTTGTTTGACTTAGGCTTGGCTGGTTGCAATTTTACAGGAATTTACCATTTCCTCTAGGTTATCCATGTGTTGGAACTTAATTTTTTATAATAGCCCCATATGATTCTTTTTATTCTGGCAACATCAGTCATCATGTCCTCACTTTCTTTTATATATTGTTTATTTGAATAATTTTTCCCTGAAGCTAGTTAAGGTTCGCCATGATTTATTTTTCTCCAAAGTCAATGCTTAGTTTAATTAATTGTTTTTAGCGTTTTCTCGTCTGTTTTATTTCTCTTGTGATTTTTTTACTTCCTCTTTCTTCTAATTTTAACTTTGTTTACTTTTGTCTATTTTATGGTATAGTATTAAACTACATATTTTGAATCTCCTTATTTATTTTTTAAAGTTGAGATACAAATGCATTCCCACTGCTCACCAGTCCTACTTATTTCTCCCTGCCTTCACACACACACATATACACACCACTACAATCCACAGCTGTACAGCAGCTAGGGCTGGGCCAAAATGAAGCCTGAAGCTGGAAAATTAATACAGACACCTCAGCTCATTGGAAGGAAACCAGTTGCTAGAATCATTACTAATGCCTCGCAGGATCTGCATTAGTCAGAAGTTTGGGCCAAGTATTAAATCCAGGCACAACATTATTGGACAGAAGGCATCTTAATTGGCTTTCTAACTCCCAGACGAAATACCCACACCTTTTCTCTTGTTTTAGTATTAATATTTCTTGTAATAATCTTCCCTGTTAGAATAGCTTTTCCTGTATCTGTAGGTTTGGGTATGTCAGGTATCCATTCTCAATTCTCCAGGTACTTTTGTTTTTATTTTATCCATTGGCAGTTTAAGAATGTGCTTAGTTTACACGGAGTTGTGAACTTTCTAAAACGTATCTTGTTTTCTACTACTTGCTTGGTCTAAAATTATTCAAAAATGTGTGGTTAGGATAGTGGTTTAAGCTTGGCTTGAGGTGTCTGCATCAAACATGGGAGTGTGTGGGTTTGCATCCTGGATCCACATTCTAATCCAGCTGCTCTCAGCACATCCCCAGCAGTGCAGCCCATGATCCTGGGCCAGATACTTGGGTCCATGCTGCCTGGAAGGCTGATCCAGACTGCTTCCTGAGCTCCTGGTTTGGGTCTTGCCCAGTCCCTGCTAGTGAGGACATGTGGGTCATGAACCAGCAGCAGTCTGTGTCTGCATCTCTATGCCCTTTCCTTTAAAATAAAATGGAAACCAAAGAATACATTTTGAAAAGACTGTGAAAGACCAAGCAATATTGTTTCCTAGAAAAAAATTTCAAAAGCCTGTATTTGATATGATTTCAGTTTTCTTAAATGTTTTAGTATATATAAATATTTTTTGCAACTAAGCATATTTTTCACTTTGGATAAAGCGTCACATGCATTGGAGAAAAAAAAATGTGAACTATTGTAAGATTCTGTGTATATCTTCCAGAACCACTGAGTCAAAAGTGTAATCTATGTCCAATATTTTCTTATTGATTTTTTAAACTTATTCCTTACTGGAACTAGGATATTGATGCCCCCTACTATTTTCATATTCCTGGGTATTTTCCCCGTCATCTCCATTTATACAGGCCTTATATATTTAGATATCCCAATCCTGGGCACATATGTATTCACAATGATTATGTCCCCTTGATGCACTGACCACTTTATCACTGGCAATTTGTGTCTTGCCACAGGCTTTGAGTTTGTTTTCATCAAATATAGATATAGGTTATCTTCATTCTTTCATTTTCAGCTGATGTATGTCTTTAAAGCTTAAGTGAATCTCTAATAGGCATGACTTACTGGTGCCTTGAATTGGAGAATTTAATCCATTTACATTCTAAGTTGCTGTTGATAAATAATGACTTAAAATTACCATTTTGTTATTTCATGTTGCTTTGTAGTTTATTTTTTCCTTCTGTTCTTGTCTATCCTTGTGATTTGTTAATTTTCAGTAGAGCTAGTGTGATTCCTTCTTCCTCATTTTTTATAACTGCTATATATTTTTAAAACATTTTGTGATTACCATTAAGCTTACATAAAACCTCTTATGGTTATAGTCCATTTTAAATAGACAACAGCTTCAGTGACATGCAAATACTGAATTTATACAGTCTCCCTCCACAAATTATTTTATACCTCTCTCTATATACATATATCTTTTAATAAATGATTATAGCTATGGTTATTTTAGTGTAATCTCAAAAACTTATAATTGCTGATTTATTTTAGACCTTATTTTGTACCTTATTATAATAAAAACACTTACTATTTATATACTCTATTGCAGATTTGGAATATGTTGGTTTTGACCACATATTTACCTGTATAATTGGATTTTATATTTTTTACGTGCTTATAGCAGTAAATTAATTTACTTTTCCACCTGAAAAATTCTCTTAAAAATTTTTTTTGGCAAGAAAAGTGTAGTGGTGGGCTGAGCGTGTACACCCTAAAGACCCATACGGGCATCAGTTCATATTCTGCTGCTCTACTTCCCATCCGGTTCTCTGTGACCTGGGAAAGCAGTCGAGGACGGCCCAAAGCCTTGAGACCCTGCACCCACATGGGAGACCCAGAAGAAGTTCCTGGTTCCTGGCTTCAGATTAGTTCAGTTCCAATGTTGGGAACATTAGGGGGATTAAGCAGCAGACAGAAGATGGTTCTTTCTGTATCTCCTTCTTTCTGTAGATCTGCCTTTCCAATAAAAATACTTTTTTTATTTTTTAGAAAAAAAAATGCAGTGATGACCAGTTCTCTAAGATTTGCTTATCTCTGAAAGACTTTATTTCTCCTTCATCACTGAAGAACTTTTCTTAGCATGTAATTCTTTCTTGCCAGATTTTTTTTTCTCTTTCAGCACTTTGAATGTGTCATCCCACTCTCTTGTGGTTTGCAAGGTTTCTGTTGAGTAATTGCTGCCAGTCTAAAGGGCATTCTGTTATATGCTGATCTTACTGCTTCTAAAATTCTTTTTGCTTTCAACTTTGGACAGTTTGATTAGAACATGCCTTGGAGGTTGGATCTGGAGTTAGAAGGTTCATGAGTCTGGATGTCCATGGCACTCCCAAGGCTTGAGTGGTTTTCAGCAAGTATTAATTGCATAACTTTTCCCATCCCTTTCTCATCTATCCTGCTTTTATTATTCTGGCAATAAAAAAGTTTGTTTGCTTAATTGTTTCATAAATCAAGTTGGCTGTCTTCACACTTTTTCATTTTTTTTCCTCTCCATGATCGCAAAAGACCTACTTGAAGGTCACAAATTCCTTAACTTGCTTGACTTAGTCTGTTGTTGGTAATCTCAATTTTATTTTCCACTTCTTCAAATTATTCAGCTCAAATATGTGTTCCACTGTTTTAAAATGGCATCCCTTCATTGACTTTCTCCTTAGATATCATGGATTATTTTCCTGATTTCATGGAGTTGTCTGTTCGCTTGTAACTTGCTGAGCTTCCTTTCAGTTATTTTTTTCAGACAGTGTGCAAATTTTCATTTCGTGGTGGTCCATCACTACCAAATGATTGTAGCTGTTTGGTAGTGTCATGCTACCTTGCTTTTTCCTGTTTGTTTTCCTACTGGTGTTTGGTAGCTGATTTTGCAGCATCTCTTCCCAAGTTTACAGCGTGACTTTCTTAAGGGGAGAGTTTCACCTGCCTGTGGGCCTGAAGATGCTGACTGTGCAGCGCGCTGTGACTCTGGCTCCATGTGGATGCAAAAAGAGAATTTTTGTGCAACTCCTTCCATTGTCATCAATTTCAGCGACGACTGCAGGGCTCATATAGTGGCTTCAGGAGTGGCAGCGGTGGTGGCTACATAGATTTTTAAGGCAAGTGCTTTAGGGTTCTTACTACTCTTGTGTTCCTCGCAGTGGAGATTCCTAATTAAGAGTATTGTCTATCTTGGGGATGGACTTGACATGTTTTATAGGCATTCCTAGCAGCACTGGAACCTAGAGTCCAGGTGTTCAGAATGACCATGTTCTTCCATCACCTGGGATTGAGGCACAGGTTCACTCTAAAGTATGATTGGATGCAGGTCTCCCATTAAGGTGGCATTTTTTTCTTTGAGGTATGTCCCAGTAGCTGAAGCTCAGATATTGGGATGTTGGTTCTTCACACCCTGGATATTACTGCTGTCTTTCTCTCCCTGAAGTTTTGATAATGAAGTTGTGATAGAGTGAGCAATATTTAAGATTCAAAGGGTGCACTACAGAAAATGAAAAGAAAGCAAAGCAATTAGGTCTTTGCTCGTGTTATGAACTACAGATCAGACCAAGTAGCACATTTGCCTACTTAAATTTGGACTTAACAATTACAGAAACCAATAAATTATGTTACTGTTCAAATACATTGGAGCTCAATCTTCATTTACGTGAAACTAAAAACACTGATGTAGATGCTAGACTGAATATGTTTTGGAAGAAGGAATTTCCATTATTGCAAAGAAGCAAACGCAGATTCTACTTCTGCGGTGGATTGTACGTGCATGAATTTGTTGTTATGCTCTACCGTATTATATTTCCTTAACTTATAATTTTGCAATAGAAATTGCCTTGTCTCATATTATGTGGTGGTGTGTCACATGAAATAATGATTCTGAGTGGAAGCAGTCTGGAAACATCAGGCAATTGAGTTGTAGGTGATATTATTACCATGCAAAGATCCTGCAACGATCAGCATGCTTATTATAACATGTAACTTCTCTTTCCTGCCTTGCAAATGACAGGAATAATTCATCAAGATTTTTACTTCCACAAAACACTTCATGAAAACAAGAGTGGAAGTTTCTAAAGCAAATCGGATTTCATTAGGCTGTTTAATATGAGTATTTATAACCAAATTGTTTCCCAATTGACTTTGCAATCCTCATTTGTGATTCATAATTCTTGGTGAATAATTGCAATTATCATCTGCTTAATGAGACAATAATTCCCTCTCTCTTTCCTTATCTTTTTCTTTTTAGTTAAAAAAAAAAAGACTTGTGTTCAATGATGTGTCTGTCATAGAAAGTCAGTGAACCAGAGAGTTGAATCCCCACCAAAGATCCAGAAATCCAGGCCTTGAGATAGAAAGAAAACTTTCATGTGTGAAACAGAACTAGATGTAACAAACTACTCTGTAAATCAGCTTCCTTCTTTCAGAGAGAAACATAAAGTAGATTCTTATGATTGAGCTGGATATATGTGGTGGTGTACATGTTTATAAAGCTCTAAGAAAGCTTTACATATACCAATAAGTAGACTCAACCCACTTATTAACATGACAGTTGTGTTTTTGTGTGCTTTCCTGAAGCATTCTTCTTTATTGTGACTCAGGTCCCATGGTTATCTGCTGGACTCTTATTTCAATCTGTGGCAGAGTTGCCCATAGATTCTAATTGTGCACACACAGTCACTGAGCTTGTGAGTCTCATTCTATGCTCCAACTTTGGAATGGGATGTATTAGAACCATTGTTCCTCATATAACTTTGATGCACTTCCTCCTCTTGGAGGGTGAGTGGTTCACCTCATAAATTTATATTGCCAGAAAATACCTCACACTGTAAAAGACTTTCCTTTGTCTCCTTCAAGCAGTTTATTAGTTCTGACTGGAGCAGACCTATAGTTGTCTTTCTAGCTTCTCTGTAAGGGAGAAACTCAATCAGGCTAGCTTGATGCTGCAGGTCTGACTGAAGGAAGATTTAAGAAGTTCCTTTCAGTCTCAGCACAAAGCTATGTTCTCCAAATGCAGAAATTACATTTATTAAAATTTGTGTTTTCATCTCTTTTTTCAGTCAGAGGTAAATAAATAAGGGTTTATGGAAAAAAACAGAATCAACAGATACATTTGTTTTGGAGCCAAAAACTTTGAAATTGACAAATAGTGCTTTTGTAACATATTTTTTATGACCTTTTTGATGTACTTCATATATACTATGTTGGCCTTGACCCTGAAGAGGATGAGGATCTTTGAAGTTCATCCCACAATTCTAGAAAACCATTAAGAGAGATGTGGGCTAAGTTCGATATGAAGTTAGATGTTAAGTGATAAATAATAGATTATGAGTAAATGGCCACACGGGGATGAGTGGCAGCCTTCACAAGGTGATTCTCCATCCTTTTGTGTTCTTTCTAAACTTCCCGAGTGTGCAAACTGCTCAGAGAGCACTGAATAAAAAAAAAATGGCAAATGATTGAGAACACAATACCTTGAGGGAGATACAAACCAGAAAATCCAACCATGAGAAATTTTCTGCAGTCAGGGCTGTGAAGAGCCACAAAAGTCAGGAGCGGTACAACCCTGATGATTAGGCAAGAACTGAATCCTGGAACTTGTAATAGAGTGTGATCGTGGGGGGCAGGCACTGCAGGCAGTGGACTAAGCTGCTTGTTGCGGCATCCATGTCCCATGTCAAAGTCACAGTTTGTGCCCCAGAAACTTGGTTCTGGCATAGCTGCAGTGTTAATCCTTGGGGACAGTAGATGATAATTCAAGGGTTTTGATCCCTTACATCCATGTGGGACACCTAGCTTGAGACGCAGGCTTTGTGCTTCAGCATAAGCCATCCATGATGGTTTCAGATGTTTGCGCAGTATAGCAGCAGAGAAAAATGTCTCTCAAACTCTTTTTCAAATAAAAATTTAAAAAATTAAGATCATAAATATTAACGAAGAACTTGAACTGAATTCCTCTGAAGTAACTCTAGTTTGTGATCAAGAATAGAGAAGGGCTAGTTGCCTGCTGTGATTGGCTTACACTGGGCAAGTCTGTATACTATTGTACCATGGTCCATAAGCTATATAGATACTTCATGTTAATGCAAAATTTAAAAATAAGATAAATACAACCTGCAGCTATTGAAAATGTGTCCAATATCTCTCACTGTCATGGAAATACAGAGCAAAACCAGAATACCTCATAACTTTTGGGATGGATGTCATGAAAATTAAAGACAACTTAGGTTGGTAAGAATGTGGGCAATCTGAAAGCCTTCTATGTTGCTGGTGTGCACACAAATGGCTTCAAAAACCAAGTTTTAAAGTTCTTTTCTACAAGGGAACTAAAATATTTACAGGAAAACTGAATTATATTTATGTAAAAACTTTTTAAATGCATACACTTTCATTATCTCTTCCATTAATATTTTGCATATTCCTAGTGTTTATTTTTTCTTTAACATTTCAAAAAATTTATTTCAAAGGCACAGTTATAGAGAAAGGGAAGATAGATCTTTTGTCGCTAGTTCACTTTACAAATTTCTCCAATAGGGGTTGATATGGTGGCGTATTGCACGCTAATCCTCTGACTGCACTGCTGGTTTATGTCTTGGCTGCTCTGCTTCCAACCCAGCTCCCTGCTTAGGATCTTTGAAAGCAGAGGAGGATTGGTCAGTTCCTTGGGCCCTTGTACCCGTGTAGGGGGCACAAGGGATACTGCTAGCTCTTGGCTTCAGATTGACTCAACTCTGGCTACTGTGGTTAGTTGTGAAGTGAACCAGAGAATGGAGTACCCTGACTCCAATAGTCAGGAATGGGTATAGCTGAAAGCTTAAATCCAGGTACTCTACCTGGGTCACCAATTTGCTTGACAGGGGCCCAAACATTTGGGCTTTTTTTTGGTGCCTTCCATAGTGGATTAACATGGAGCTGGATTGGAAGTGCATCAGGTTAGGATTTAAATGGAAATGCATATGGGATACTGATATCAGTGGTTGTGGCTTGACACAGTATGCTGTGATGCTGGCTTCACTTGTATTTTTCTGTAACTCCCTTTAAAAAAAATTATATGATTTCTTTATATGTTCAGTACAATTCAGTGAAACCATCTGGAAGACTCCTCAAGAAGTTGGGTTAAATTTCCTTTAGTTATAAAATATTCAGCATATACGCACACATATATTATACTTTTATTGAAAGCCTTGTATTTTACACATTTTTCAGAAATTGGTCTATTCAAGATGTCAAGACTTTGTGTAGAGGTCCTGGCGGTGTTCACTTATGAGCCTCATTTGCAGTTCTGAAGCAATAATCCCTGTTTATTACCAATTTTGTTAATTTTTGTCTTTTAATCTCGTGAACTTTCTAGTTATTTGTGTATTTATGTGCTTTAATGAAAAATTGTTCTCCAAACACATGCAAACAATAAGCAACCAGGAAAATATTACCATTGTTTGTGTATTAAAATCTTATCCTGTCTGCATAAAAAAACATAAAAAAACCACTGATTAACCAAAGTTGTTTGTAATATTTATCAGTAGCAAGCATTAATATGCATTTTACGAAAAGTGAACATAAATAATCATTGAGTATATGAAAATATTTTCCTTAGTTAACCAGAAAAATGCAAATTGAATCCACAGGGATAAGCAATTTTCAAGCAACAGATGAGAAGCTATTTTTTAAAGATTTATTTCTTTAAAAGGCAAAATTACAGAGACAGTGAGGAGAGAAAGAGAGAGATACTTTTCATTCGCCAGCTCACTCTCTAAAGGGCTGTAACTGCCTGGGTTGTGTCAGGGTGAGGTTGGGAGCCAGTCTCCCATGTGAATGCAGGGGCCACACACTTAGGCTCTCCTCTAGAGCTTTGCCAGGTGCATTTGCAGGAAGCTGTATCAGAGGTGGAGCAGCCAGAACCTGAGTCAGTGCCCATAGGGGATGCTTTTGTTACATGCAGTGACTCTGTTTGCTATGCCATAGCCCTGGCCCTGAGAAAATATCTGAGTGTTATTTATTTAATGATTTATTTTCGTATTGATATATTTTTTGAAAGGAAGAGAAGGGTCTTCCATCTGTTAAGTTACATCCCAATTGCACACTATTGGCAATACTGATCAGGCTAACCTGTCTTGCATAAATTCCAATGGTGAAGAATTTTATTTTATTAATTAAAAAAATTCATATACTTTTTTTCTTTTACTTGACATGTTTTTTATTTAATTGTGTATTTTTTCTTTTGCTTGAATTCTTAAAGCTGTTTGATTTTGTAACTGTATAATCTACAAATATTTTATAAAACTTTTGTTTAGTTTGTCCTTTGATTCCCTTTCTTCTCTGGTTGCCCTCAGGGATATCAATTACATACGTTGGATTGCTTTAAATTGTCTCACAGTTCATTGACGCTCCGCTAATTTGTTCAAAGTCTTTTTCTCCTCCGTTTTACTTTGGTTAGTCTCTTGCTGCTGGGTATTTTAATTCATTAATCTCTTCTTCTGTAATGTCTAGTGTGATTTTAATTTATTCCAGTGTATTTTTCATTTTTGACATTATATTTTTCATCTCTAGAAGTTCAATTCAGTCTTTTGTTACATCATTCATTACTGTTCATAACATATTCATAAATGCCCTTCTTGTGTGGATAGAAAATAGTCATGGATTGTTTTACTGTGATAGTTCACTGGTTCTAGCCTTTGAGTAAGTTCTGCAGCAGTTTTGATGAATAGATTTTTTTTCTCCTTACTATGATTTGAACTCTAGAACATTTTTCCAGAAGTTTTTAATGAGTCATATTGTGAATGTTACCATTGTGGATGCAGAAATTTTGTTTACTCAAATATTTTTGAGGTTTGTTCTGTGATATAGTTAATTAAGTTGGACAATTTTCCTTTTTTTTTTTTTTAAAGTTTTCTGGAATGAAACCAGAAAAGTTTGTAATTTGGTGTAAGCCTTGCTTTCAGACTGCGGAAACATTCTAAGTCAGGCCGTACATGGTAGGCGGTATTTCATTCTCAATGATTGGCACATTCATTAGCCTCCGACCTTTGTGAGCTTGGAGATTTCTCTATCTGCTCATCACTGGTCATTCTTTGCCCAGACGTGGATGTTCTGATCATTGCTCACCTGAAGATGAGGGAGTGAGATACAAGGCCATCTTGGGAATCCAAAAATCCTTAATGAACTCAAGGAGACAAATCCCTGGTGGGACTTTCTTTTTGTGCTTTGGTCTTGTGCACTTGTCACGGGTAAGCTGGGGGAGCATTGATCAGTCATGACTTCCACGTTCTTGGCGATCCTTGTTCTAAACTGCCCGTTTCCCAGTACTTGGGCTGCTTTATTTTATATATTGTCCAGTCCTTATTGTTTAAAATAACAAAGTTGGGATGTTCTGGTCCCAGTTACTTTATCTTGGTATAAAACAGAATTACTGGCTATTATTTTCTTTTAAATATCCTTGAGTGGATTTTTTGGAGCTGTGAATTATTTTATGGCACTTGTTTTACTGTGAAGCAGCTCTGTTTTTATCATGTTGCTTAGTTTGTTATTTCTGGCATAAAGAACTATTAATTTTCAGTTGTTACCTTTATTATTACACAGAATTGTCCAGTGATCTTGGACTTTCTAGGGAGATAGTTAATAACCTTTGCAGAACACGAATATTATTACTGAAGTTCCAAAGACATTATTTTTCCCTTTTCTGTTATTTTCTTTAGAAAAATCCTTACTGTTGAATAATAATGGTTTGGGGCCATTAAAATGTTCTTGACTTAATTTATCTTTAATATTTCATGATTAAATGAATTCTAGATTTATGGAGAAAACACTTTGCTAAGTTTTTCTATTCCTGCCTTACTTATAATGAGCCATTATCATCAGAACATTTATAATGCTGCTTATTTTAAGTTGTTTCTCATTTATTCATAATGCTGTTGATTTTATTACTGGACTTCTACATGGCAAGCTTTATTTACCTTCATGGTAAAATTTTATTTATAAAACATCACTGGTTTATAATTGGTTTCAATTTTATTTTAGTCACCTAGAATAACTACAGATATTTAAGGTTAAATTGGTTTGTAAAAAGATTTGTCACAGTGAGAATGGTAGATCCAAAAAAAACCTGTAACTTTATTTTCATTTAAAATTTTCTGCATTGTGTTTTACTTTTTTGTTATATTTTAAGATTACACACCTCTTTTCCTAATCTTGAAATTGTATATCTCCCTTGCCCCACAGCTGGGAACTTGTATCTATGTTCAGTGTCCTGGCTTGTCTTTGCATTTAAGATGATATTGTCATCAACAACTAAAAAGTGTCAAGATGTGCGGACAACAAGAAAAGCTTTGTCAAGAGCTGAGTCATTTAAGGGACACATTAATACAGGCAGATCAAGCTTCTACGAACTAACATTTAGTAATGGCTATAATAATGCATTCAAGCTACATGTTGATGCATAAATGGATCAGAAGTTACACTTCATGCACATTTTTGGTCCCAGCATAAATCATGATCATAATGTTGGGACTCTATTTTCAATATTTTAAGAAATATTTATAAGTTCTCATAATCAACCATGAATAAAAAACTTACCTCCACATACACTAATTTTTATAAATATATGCAGTTACAAGTAAGGAATGAAGATCTTGTCTGCTCTTCCAGCAACAAAAGTTAAAATTGATATTTAACATACTTTCATGGAATTACAATGCTAACTAATTTTCAAGTGAACTAGATGTTATCTACAGAATTATGATATGGCACCTGATTAAAGCTGATGTTTGAAGAGCACAAGATTATTCATTAGCAGAGCTTTTGGGAAACTATGGGTTCTGATGATTTGTAATTAGCAGACCTGGAAATTATTAGTAATGCTTTGAATGTAATTTTGTGAATAGACATGCTCATTTCTTTTATTAAAATAAAAATAGAGCTTACTTCTATCAAATATTACAGTACTTACCTAATATTGTGGTAGAAATTTTGTGGCTAAAATACATTATGATATAGTCTCATTTTTATCAAGTTACATTCAACTCGGGTCAATGTGTAATTGATAAGGGATTTTAAAACATCTTATACATAGATAAGCAATATGTTTCATATATAAATCAAAATGGGAACCTGCAAGAATAGTTTTCCTTAATATGAATTCACGTCATTCAATATTTCTTTATATTTATTAGTGTGTGCATTCCTATTTATTTTTTCTTAGGCTTACTTTTGATTGTGATACTTCCTGAGTTTTATTCAGTACTTTAATTCATAAAATAATGGGTCTGGTGTCTTTTAGGGGAATGTGCTTAAAACAGATGTGTCTTCGTAGTGCCCGTACACAAGGTCACTCTATTGTCTCATTTCTGGTGACTATCGACCAGATTTTCTAATTGATATATATTTTATAATTCTTGGAGTTATCATTTTATGTCTTTTTAAAGTTTTTCTCTCTGTTAAGCGTTTAAGAGGGTTGTCAGATTTACTGATTTCTTTTTTTATTTAAGAGAGATAGAAGTGAGAGAGAGGATGTGCTAGAGACATCATTTCCTTCCCCTGGTTCAGTCTCAACCTCCTGCAACCAGCAGGTGGTGTCAGGCTGAAGCCAGGAGACGGGAGCTCAGTGTAGGTCTCTCAGGTGGTTGTCAGGGACCCAATGTCTTTACTTTCTGCCTCCCAGGGTCTGCAATAGCAGGAAACTGAAATTGGGAACAAAAGCAAGACTCAAACCCAGGTAGATGAGGGGATGTGACCTCCCAGGGGTATTGCACTACCTGTCCTTTCCTGGTTTTGTTTTGGAGTATAATCCATGTAACCAACTTTTTCATCTTTGTAAATTTTAATAGCCATTACATGTACATGTTGTTATGTATAGACTAGAAATACCCAGTGAATACTAAGTAGTATTTATTTTCTCTTGTTCTAAACAAAAATTTCTTCCATCATTAACTGTCCAGTGTTAATCATTTAAAATATATAGAGTTTATAATCTTGGATATTCATATCGATAGAGAAGGAATGATTGTGACAGAAGTAGATATAGTATTACTGATCAGGGGCATCTAGTTCTAGATACACACACAGAGTCCATAAACATTAAGTTAATAGTCTAAAATGTTGGGTTTATTCATCTATTTGTTTCAAATGATCATCTTAACTATTGGTTAATTGCAAACCCTGTGGTGGCAGGTTGTATAAAAATGTCAATAGGTCAATGCATATGAGAATAAGGAATTTATAAAGTGGCAATTGACGATATTTTTGGCATAACAATACAATTTGGAGAATTAAAAAGATAGTTTTGTAATCAGAAGTAGTGACCCAGTCTGATCAAAAATCTTTGTAATTTTAATTGTTATATAAACAGGTAATATTTATTTATTCGTGTTTAAAGGAAAGAGCAGGATGCAGCATAATTTGAATGCCTAATATCTATGTTTTTCTTCAATGAATTAAAGAGTGATTTACAAATTATAGATGCCACAAGAATACTAAACAAACCTAAATATGGAGTAGGAATAAAAGTTAGTATTACAGGCATTGTGTCACTTAAAATATTCAGATATCCTGGAAACTTAGGTAACATTTTTGTGTCCAAATAATTCCACTGGACAAGTTAAAATACATATGTGCATGTATTCAATTGTTCCTGACCAGGCAGAAATAGAACCAGCTTATAATCATCCCACAAATACTTGTACCTGTAAATAATCCTACTGTAATAGCTAAAATCCCCATTTTAATTGGGACCGTTAATCACAGAGGTAGTGAAGTTCAGACCACCGCCAGGGTCATCTGTGCTTCTAATTGTTTCCCTATAATGTGCAACAATTCCTAGGAGACTCTAAATCTGGCTTGAATAAATTGAAAGGATTTGATCCCTCTATGCTGGGAAAGTCAACTCCTAAAACTAAACCTTGCATGAAATAGGCTCTTGATGTGTGTTTACTAACGGATCAGCTTATTGATGCAGCAGTAGGAGGCCTCTGAGTTTTATTGATAAGACTTGCACTGAAAGGGCTATAATTGCAAAGGTTTTCTGCTGAACCTCTTTGCTGCTGATGAAATTTGCTTAGAAAATTACTTGGGATGTGATGTTAGATCTGTTTTCTGGGTAAGGAAACCAGAGATCCAGAGAGTTTGCTTTCAAATGCCTCATGCCCTCTGGGTGCTTACATTCTGTGTTGTTAAAAACAAGGGTTGTTTAGAGTTTCATGGACCCTTCAAATGGCTGCAATTTTTTACAGTTAAGGAAACTGTAACCAGTAACTGGTGACTTGGCCAAGGTCACATTGGTACCAGAACTACATCCATGGTTATTTCCACTTACATGTAGCATGGCACTTTCCCTTCTAGACAGAAACCCAACACTTTTATCCCTGCCTAGAGCATAAATGTTTTCAGCATGATAAAAGTATAATCTTGGAATTGCCTTTTCTGTGAAGGTAGAAAACTTAGGATAAGGACACTAGTATGTTCTACATATATAAGAATATGTAACATTTTATAACACCACTGTCAATGCAAAATGGTTATGATTAATTGCATTTTTTACTAAGGCACATATATGGTAACATGTTTAAACTTTCTGTTAGCTATATATTTAAGATTTTTGTGTTTTGTAAAATATTCATTTTTTTCTCTTTCTACACATACATAACAAATGATAGACTGATTAGCAAAATACAGTGAGAAAAAATGGAACACATAAATCATTTAGAAAGATTTACCTATTTGGAAGGCAAAGTTACAGAAAGAGAAAGGAAGAATCATCAAAAGAAAGAACTCTTGCATATACTGGCTCACTCTAGGTGTGATGACCAAGACTGACCCAGACCAAAGCCTGGAGCCGAGAACTCTTTCTGGATCCCCCACATGGGTTCAGGGGCCTAAGTGCTTGAGCAGTCTTCTAATGATTTCTCAGGTGTGTAAGCAAGGAATAGGACTTGAACAGGTGTTGACTTTGAACAAGTATTCATAGTGGATAATAACATAGCAGGTAGAACCTTAACCTGCTGTGTCATACCAGGCCACAATTTTTTGAGAGATTGTTAAAATTATTGTTTTAAAGATGGAGTTAGAGAAAGAGAGAGAAAGAGAGAGATCGTCCATCTGCTGGTTCACTCTCCATATGGCTGGAGATTTGGGAGCTAGGAGACTCTAGTGGGTGCAGGGAAGATGAAGTAGGTTCAGGTGCCCGAGCACTTAGGCCAACCTCTTCTGCTTTCCCATTCTGCAGCAAGAAGCTGGTTTGCAAATGGAGCAGCTGGGACTTAAAACAGCACCCATATGGGATGCTGGTGCTTTACGCTAGAACCTAGTATGATATGCCACTGTGTTAGCCCAGCAATTTAGTGTTTTCTTAGAGCCTTAATATCTGAAGTGTCCACTTTTATTAAATTTGCAATATTTTAGATATGTCTTTATCATTCTAGATATCAGCGTGCTTTCCCTGAAATCCTTCACTGAATAGTAACATGTTTACCATGGAGTTGTGCCCATTTTTTTATAGCCTTAGGTCAGTCTTCAAAGGAGTATTTAATGTTTTCCTGTTTCTCATGTGGAAAGGTTCTACACTCTTCTGTGAAGGATCACAGAAGAAGTTTTCATTTCAAGGTTATGACTAGCAATTTTCCTGTAGTTATCGCCTTTCTTGGCCATCATGGCAGACTGGTAACCTGGTGACTCAACAAGTAAGTGACAGATGCAGCAAGTATAGATCGAGTTTACTGTCAAAGCAAGAAAAAGAATCAGAGGAGGAAAGAAGAGGAGGAGGAGGAAGAATAAGGAGGAGAAAGAAATCACCATTTATGGGCAAAAAAAGCCCTAGGTCACTATTTTTTACAGTAAGAACTATAGTTTCTGAATAATGAGGGAAAAGAAAGATGAAAATATGTACAGCCCAATAATTCATATTTTCTAAGAGAAAAAGTACAAGAAGACAAAAAATATGAATGTAGATAATGCGTTCTAGTCATTTACGATTTGGTTCCAACTAAATATCAGCAGTTGTTGGACATAAGCGTGCATTGATTTAAAAGTAGAATTCTCTTGGAATCAGTGTGTGGCAAACAGGTAAAGCTGACATTTGTGACACCAGCATTTCATATGGACACTGATTCAGGGCCTAGTTACTCCACTTCTGGTCCAGTTCCCTGCAAAGGACCAAGGAAAGTGCCTGGGCCCTGGCCATACATGACGAGTGAAGCTCCTGGTTTTGGCCTAGCTGTGACTTGGCTTAATTTTGACTGTGGGCTTTTTGGGCACTGAACCATGGATGGAGGCTCTCTTTCTGCCTCTCTGTATTTTTGAATTTCAAAAAACATCTTTAAAAATAATGAGGGGTCATAAAATAAAATCTTTGTTCAATGAAAAATGTTGTGACACTTCTCTTTGAGTGACTTGGTCTGGAAGCACAGATTGAATCTTCCGCAGCTGCTTGCTACTGGCCAGTAATGCAAGCAAATGAACGGGATTGCTATGCCTGGGATGGCACATTGAGGTCTTATATGTCAAAAGCTCAACTTAACTCATCCTCAAGATGGGTGGTGGCTGTGCTGAGGCTGAGATGTTCATAGAATCACAAGCAAAGTCACAGCATTGCTGCCTCTGTGTGAATGGGCTGGATCATCATTGGTACTCTTAACCCCAGGCCGTCCTGCCACTGCTGTGGGGATTTATGAATGTCAAAAAAAAAAAAAAAAAAAAAAAAAAAGAGCACCCTTTGGGAAATGTATGCTCCACAATATTTAATAGAATAGAAGATGCCATCATTTCCAGTGACACCACTTTCAAAAAGTGGAACAAACCTACTAAGCCAAATTGGCAGCAGCTATGAGATTAGAATGTGTATTTTATTTTTATTGAAATGGAAATTTAGACATTGGTTGTTACCTTTGTTTTTTTTTAAAGATTTATTTTTTTTTATTACAAAGTCAGATATACAGAGAGGAGGAGAGACAGAGAGGAAGATCTTCCATCCAATGATTCACTCCCCAAGTGAGCTGCAATGGGTCAGTGCTGCGCTAATCCAAAGCCGGGAACCTGGAACATCCTCTGGATCTCCCACGCGGGTGCAGGATCCCAAGGCTTTGGGCTGACCTCGACTGCTTTTCCAGGCCACAAGCAGGGAGCTGGAAGGGAAGTGGAGCTGCCAGGATTAGAACCGGTGCCCATATGGGATCCCGGGGTGTTCTAGGCAAGGACTTTAGCCACTAGACCATGACGCTGGGCTTGGTTGTTACCTTTTGTTAGTTTCAGGACAACATAAAGTAAGCAAATCAGTTTAATATACTTAAAGTTTTTATCATATGAATGCAATTGTTACGAATGTCTGTAAGTCAGAATCATCATTATCTTACCCTTTTTCTACATGAAATCTTTCCTTGTGCCAGATGGCATATTAATACTTTTGGTGATTCTGTATTTCTTAACAGGACTCTACTCTTCCCTCCTAGGTTTGTCTTGTGTTAGTTATATTCACTGAGCAAAATGTGGTGCGTATGTGTTTATTGCCAGAAAGTAAAGCGGGCAGTGTTCAGAGAAGGTTGTAACAATGGATCCTTCTCTGATGATCCTTACTTATTTTCGAGAGGGACGTGTCAAATGGCTGTAGTTGTCCAGTCACATCACCAGTGACAAAACCAGTGACAAAACAGTGTGACTTCCCTTCTCACAGAAAGTGTAACTCTCATAACATCTGAGATTGGCATAGGAACAAATGGGCATCCCCAGGTTGACAAAAACCGTGTGTTACCTTGCATGTATCTTGTATTCTTTTGCAAGGTACATTAATAATGAAACATTTCTTTCCCACCAGCTCCCACATAAAGCCCTGTTGTGCTGCTTCTAATCCATTCCCCTGCTTTGTGGTATATTCGAGTGGCTCCACATTGGACTTTTCATTTGAGTTTGATTTTATCAACTTTATCAAAGTTTTAACTACAAATTTCCAGTCTTCTCAGGTCTAGAGTGGTTTCCCAGGAAGCCACCAGGAATATAGCTCTGCTAATTGTAAATTACTCTCATCAGAAGTTAACCAGAGAGTTGTGGTTCTGAGCATGTCTAGTGATGCTATCAGCATTATTTTTACACGGTGTCTTCCTTCAACTCTGCTCCAAAGTGCAGAGAACGTCTCTAACCCAAGTTTTCACTTTGTCACAAGCCAAATGAATATCCAACTTGTACATAGGATGGAAGCTTCTGTAACTTCCTCTCTCCTTTGGTGAAGTATAGATTGGCTTTTGATAAGTTCCTTGTGCAGGGATTTAGAAAAGGCTGAGTGATGAGAAGCAGGAAACATCAGTCAGCTGTGTGTGGATCTAGTATGTGTATTCCACATGGGATGCTGGGCAGACAAGGGGTTTGTGTTTAGTTTTAAGCACTTATACTCTCAAATGTGTATCTCTTCTTCCTGGATTAGTAATTTGGGAAGCTCTCTGACATTCCTCTGGCTCTTTTACTTTTTTTCATTTATAAAATATGAGTAAACGACATAAAGCATGTCATTCTGTACAAATAATAGGACCTCAGTAAATATTTTGCTTATTGCATTAAACGATATAGTGTGGATCATTGTAAATCATTGCTCCATCACTGGCAAATGATTATTGAACCTCTACCTATTACGGAATTTTTCTGGAAAGAGATCATAAATCACTGTGCACATTTAGAATGTGAAATAAAAAGAATCCTGTGACATGCAAAGGGACAATGTTTGGAGTAATAATTGTACCCATGTACATCCGTGTTCTTAACCAGTGAACTGCTTACAGCTTTAACAAACTGGCCACATTTCCTCTGCATGTGGCCACCATGTCATCCTGATGGTCTTTTTACAACTTTTGTTTTCAACTTGATTCCCCAAAATGGCTTAATTTCTTCAACAGTACCTTTTAGCTTTTTGACTGTTCAAGAACATCACTGCCTAAATTTCTCGTGTCTTCACACTATAGTTTTCTTAGATAGAGCCTCCTTTCTGCTCACTATTGCCAATTCACCAACAATAGGAAAGATACGGTAAGACAGAAATGGACACAGAAGATATTTGCTGTTCTCATTAGCTGAAAATATAGTTAGGTAAGAGTGCAGAACATAGTAAAATAAAACAGAATAACTGAGTTCATGCCAAGTCATCATTCCTAAGTAAGCATCACTGAGCTCTACACAGTGCCAAGCGATGCTCTATTAAAACCGTTTTATAGTCAAACTCATTTTGAAAGGGCCACATTATTATATTTCAGTGTTTCATTGTGGATTCACAGCATACATTACTAGTGTACTGAGAGACCTGAGACATGCTGTTGTATAAACAGAGTTTTAACTTACAAAGAGTCAGTACAGCCTCGAATTATGTGACCGTGGGGTCCTTAACGGCTGATAATATTCCAGAGAGGAGTTGTCCAAGAGAGCTTTAGGGAAATACTCTAAGTAGTTTATCATATGTACTTACTCTAGAGCTGTAAAAATCTAACATGTCTCTTCCTGAAAATAAGCAGGTAACTCCCTTTCTTGCAATGAAGTATCTTGTCTGTCCTGGCTACATCCTTTCCCTTCTCACTTTTATCTCCCAATCTACCCACTACACATCTGCACGGTAAAATTAGTTTGTTCCTGGGCATCTATGTCTTGACTGGCCTGCTTTGGGTTGCAGGAGGAGTCTGATTTCTCTGACAAAATCTACCAACCAGCTAGGTTATCCAATGAGCAGCAGAGAAAAATACTAGCAAAAGGATTGGAGACAGGGTGGAACTGTCCCTTGATCACTTCTCTGGACAGATTGAGGGGTAGTGGGTCCACTCTTGCACCAAAAGCTTACTTCAACAGCTCTCTCTGGGATTTGTTGATTGACCCTTCCCATTCCTCGTTGTGTCTTGATTTCTTGCTACACTGGATTCAACTGATGTCTCCGGGTGCTTGTAACCATCACTGTTAATTTCCCTAGATTCACCTTTTGAACCTATCCATTGTGTGTTTGCTGCCAAGCCCAGTCATGTACGCTCTGAAACTGGTTACATACCATTGTTCCAGCAACCAGACAAACTCCTACCCTGTGGATTCTTCTCTGAGGCCAAAATGCCAAATCAGTAATTTTATAACTATAGACATCAACCAGTCAAGATTCATCCCAGGTTTTGCATTTCCATTTTCCCCAATACTCCCACAATCACTTGCTAGAGTGACTCTTTGATCTAGATGAATCAGGATATTTCTGGCTTGTGTATTCACCATTGTTCAGCACAGTATATTGTAATTACCAATATAATATATTATGCAATGTGTGTATGGTTGAGTTGAATGGATGGTAAGCTTTTCCGCATAGGCAGAAGAAGGATGCACACGATCAAATCCTCTTTTGGGACTTAACAACTTTTTCAGCTCCTCTGTGGACTTACACTTTTTTCAGTAAATTATTTGATGGCAGCAAAAGTAAAAAGTGAAACTGTCTGCCACTTAAGCATGTCAGAAAGAGCATCATGCTGCTCTTTCAGGAACAAGGTTATGACAGCATAATCACCTCAGTTCAACAAGAGGTGGGTCCTGGCAAATGAGCAGTGCTCCCCACAGGAACAGCATGCTTGAGGAACAAGTTCTCTGTTACTCTATACCATTCTTTCAGTCCAGGTAATTTCGATGGGTTCATTCTACTCCCCTTTCCCTCTCTTGGGATGTGTCATGACTTTGGACCAAATGATCAGATCTGTCAGAGCACTTGTAGTGATGATTCAGACATCACCATGTTACTCCACCAGGCATGTAACAGGTCCGTTCAAGATATTGCCCAGATCATTGGGAAAAGCTTTTGCCTTCTTTAGGTCTTGTAAACGATCAGGTGGAGTGATTCTGTCCATATAGGATAGACTATGTTATTGTAACAAAGACCCCAAATTGCTAGATTAACACATAAAGTTGACTATAAAGTTGACTATAGTTCCAAGCAATTCTTCGCAGGCTACCTCTGTATCCCAACTGATTAACTTCCTATTCAAGAGCTGTAGCATTTGGAGCAAATGGCCTGCTTGTTACTGTTGCTGGCAGAGTGATGCTGAGCCAGTTTCAGGTGACAGTTTACCGGAGTGGTGGAGAGTACTGAGTGGAGCTGTTTATTACTTGAGCCTGAGAGCAGTATGCCTGTGTTGCTTCTTGCAACACATGGTCCATAACTGGTGGCATCTAAATTTGAGAAAAATGTAAATGAGTGTTAGTCTGCCTACCAGAGCTTCTGAGTATGTATAATCACCTCTTATCTATGTGGAAACAATCTAATCATAAATCAAGTAGCAGCCAGCAAATCCAAGAGTTATAATGGAAGATTTATGATGAAAATAATAAAGCCTAAACTTGACTATGCCAAAGCTGTGACATGTTACAGTTCTTACAGGCTTCCAAAAATGAAGAAATCATGGTTCTGTTTATGTATGTGAGTGATATGCAATAAACATGAGGTATAGAAAGCACTCTGTTGCATATGAAATGCAAAAAATATGGTAAGAAATCCAATTTAACATTGTCATAAATTTATTGTGACTGTTATAGAAACTTATCTACATGTGGCTTTCAATTGTCTGCCTTGTGGATAGTAAGGTAAGCAGAAGATGAAGTAGATATTTAGTTTGGATTTTTTTCAAAAGATTTATTTATTTTTATTGCAAAGGCAGATTTGGGTTCATTACCCAAATGGGTACAACAGCTGGAGCTGAGTTGATCTGAAGCCAGGGAAAAGGAGATTTTTGGGGGTCTCCTAGAGCTTCGGGCCATCCTCCGTTGCTTTTCTAGGCTACAAGCAGGAATTGGATTGATAGTGGAGCAGTTGGGACACACACTGGTGCCCATATTGGATCCTGGCACTTGGAAGTAGAAGATTGGGCAATTGAACTATTGCACCAGGCCTGGAAACAGACTTGTATAAATGATTAGAAACTAGCAAAGCAAAGCCTGATTTAGCCTTTATTTAAGCATACAAATCTTCAAAGCAGATATTGTTATACGATATCCTGTATACCTGCATTCCACATCAGGGTGAGTGGTTTGAGTGCCAGCTACTCCACTGCCAATCAAACTTCCTCCTAAAGTGTACCCTGGGAGGCAGCTTTGGCTACCCGCATGAAATACTCATGTTGAATTGCTAGCTCCTGGCCTTGACCTGTCCTAGCTCTAAATCTTTGGGGTGAGTGGAGAGGAAACCAATGGATAGATGACTCTCATAATCCATGTCTCTTTTTCATATATACATGTGAAATAGGAAAAATGTATACATACATTTCAAATAATCAACAGTAAAATAAAAGTAAACACAAAAAAACCACATCTTTGGAGAAGAATTTCAATGTGGCTTATTGAAATGTATTATAAGCTGCCAAGAGGATTTATAGCTAAATGTTCTTTAATTTTTCTCCATTATCTGAATATTTATTAATTTGAAAGCCAAAGTTCTGCATAGGGAAGGAAAGAGGGAGAGGGAGGGAGACAGTGTGATGCCGCAGTGAATAAGGGAAGATATATATCATTTTTACATTCTGATGTAAATTCCACTCAACGTGTATCCAGGGGTGAGAATGTAATGCTGAATCATATGGTAAGCTCAAGTTTAAACATTTTGAAGAACCTGATAGTATTGTCCAAAATGGCTTATCTTCACCAACACCTGTTATCATGATCTTACTAGTCTTTTCACCTATAAATGAAAATGGTAATAGACCAGTAATAGACCTCCTTTGGGTTCATTACAATTATTAAATAAGATGACAGTGTAAAGACTTATCCACCTGCCTACCTATTATACACACTTAAATACTGTCGATCATCATCATCAAGTGTTTGTTACCATCACAGAATCGTTATTAACACTCATGAACCCTTTTCCACTCAAGCCCACTGAAGCAACAGGTTTGGATCAGTAATCATATTTTTGAGGATCTGTTTTGTTTATTGGAGGTTGGCTGATTACCATTTTTTTTGTTGTTGTCAGTTTTTTTTGTAAGTGTACCCTCCCTCAATGTTGTAATTAGAGGTTGAAAAAACAACTGATTCGATGTTAGACAATTAAGCTAATAAGATATAATTGCAATTTATCACAAGTTAATGTTTTGGAGACATAAGCACAGGGCAGTGTTGTTCAGACAGTGTTATTGTGTTGAGTAAACCACCAAGAAACTCAAATGTCGTGGTTGGAAAGGTTTTTTTGTATAAACAAAGATGAATATAATTTTGTTTACACATATGCTTGTAATTTTAACTTTATTCAACCACAAAATAGCTTATTTGTTTGGAGATAAGTTGGAAGGCAATTAAATCCAAGCAGAAAAACATAAAAAAAACATAGCAATGATAACATAAAACAAGTAGCTGTGAATTTTTAGGCATACTGGTCAATTATTTCTTCAGAGGCATTCTATGCTTTCGACAAGTTAGAGTATCCTTTCCTTCATGCCGTGGGTGTTATTAGATTAAGTTTCTGCTGCCACTGCTCACCCTTCCCTCATTTTTCCCCCTATTTTTCTTCTTTAGCAAGAAGAAATCCACCACAATGCAGGATAGCTCAAAATCCAGAGACATTTTTATTTTCTTGCTGCCCATGAGTAATTCTTTCTGTATTTATTATTATTATTTCCTATGTTAGAGTCTTGTAGGTGTAAAATTCCCTGCTCTACCTCACCTTCCTCCCCATTTACTTACATTGTGAAAGGGAAAAACACAGAAAGTCGGTTGACAGATGTTCATGTGTGTTTTCGTTCGGAATGTCAGTGAGCACTTAGTGGATTAGTTACCAGACACAGCTTAGGTGTCTGTGACAAGTTTCATGGAGACAGAAGAACTTCCCCACTGAAACACACAGCATGAGAAGTGGCCATGTTGTATATTCTGTTGTATCACAAAGGGAGATTTTTGTAAAGAAAAGTTAGCATGTCTAGGAAAAGCAGTTGTGTAGCAACTGGAACCTGAATCATCGACCAGATTTGTTAAAGTGTGGACTTTGGGTATGATGCTAGAGAAAGTCTTGAAATACAGGAGGATTGTCAGATGTCGAGTCATGGTCCGACATTCCTGAAAAATTATTTTATTAGAATGTGTGAAATGAATTTTCAGGTTAAATGTTAAATAACTATCACAATGATTCAGGCAAGAGATGGTAATTTTTTAATTATATAAATAGATATTGTGTATTGCATATGTGCAATATTAAGGTGATGATAATAATTCCCACAACCTTTTTTCCTCTTTTATTTCTTTTAATTTTTGCAATAATATGCTTTCAATTTATTTTATACTCATGGGATTAATTCTCCATTAGCTAAAGTATTCAGCAACTAGAAAGTAGAAAGACAACTCCTGCTCTACAGGATTATAGACATGGGCTATGAAGAATAATCAAATCTCCAGATGTGGATTTCACTCATATGCATCACTGCCTTTTTGTACTCTAATTAGCTGCTGCAAATCAAAGATAGCATACGATATTTGTCCTGTTGTATCGTTATTCACCAAACATAATGGCTTTTGGTTGCATCCATTTTGTGGTCTGTGCTAAGGTCGTAGGTTAAAGAAATATGTGTGAATTTAAGAAATAACAGGAGAAGGCCCGACACGTTGGCCTAGTGGCTAAAGTCCTTATCTTGAACATGCTGGGATCCCATAAGGGCAACAGTTCTAATCCAGAGAGCCCTGCTTCTCATCCGGCTCCCTGTTGGGAAATCAGTGGCCTGGGAAATCAGGGCCTTGGAAAGCAGTCGAGGACAGCCCAAAGCCTTGGGACCCTGCACCTGTGTGGGAGACCTGGATGAAGTTCCTGGCTCCTGGCTTTGGATCGGTGCAGCACCAGCCATTGTGGTCACTTGGGGCGTGAATCATTGTACAGAAGATCTTCCTCTCTGTCTCTCCTCCTCTCTGTATATCTGATTTTCCAATAAAAATAAATAAATCTTATAAAGAAAGAAATAACGGGAGAGCAAAATCAGTGAAACATCATCATTTCTTATATGGAATTCATTTCTTATTAAGAAGAGTAAGAGTTTAAGCACTGAGTCAAGATTACTGCCTTGAGAAAATGGGTAGGTGCGTTCATGGAGACAAGGATCCCAGAATGACCCATTTATGTAGAAGAAGGCAATCTTCAGGAAATCTTGCATAGAGATGAAAGAAGGACCTTTCAAAAGTCATTAAGAAAGAATAGCCAAGAGCAAGAAGTAAAACAGAAGGGAACGTGTGGTCATCGCCTCTGAGGGGGAGGACTCTGGGAAAAGAACATGGATTATATGCAGACATACATGGGGTTAGGGTGATGAGGTAGATATTGGTTGTTAATGAAAAAAGTAGCAAATACACTGGGCTAGAACCTAGATGGTTGTCCAGTTTGGTTAGAGCATGCAGTTTGGTTATGATGTTAGACACCGGTTATAGGGGTTACAAAGATTGGCAGGTCTTAAATAGCACTCCAATATGATCACACTTACATTCCAGGAAGATTATTTTATAGAGGGTGTGAGTCCAAACGTCCCTCTCCATGCAATTCTAAAGTGGCAGATCACAACCAGATGCACCACGATACTGAATCTTTGTGGGCACCTGTTCTCCAAGCAGACTTCAAGTAGCCAGAGAAATCTGAAGAATCTAAAATCTCTTTCAAAGAAAGACAAAAGGAGGTGGTTCAGATAAAAGTTCAATTTTCAGTTATTCACAAGCAACAAATACCAATGTAGTTGATAAGTGAGAATGAGAACAGGTGGAAAGATAATTCCCAGGAAAAGCAAGAACCATTGTGGGTTTCCATGCAATATTACTCTGCCAAATGGCTGTCACTTTGCTGATGCACTGGCCAAACAATGCCACCTGGTTTGCCGCTTCGTGAGTTTCACATTTGAGTTGGCTGAAACCACTTGGATAGTTAGGGAATGCCAGAGGGAGATGCTGTAGCGAAATCTTCTCTTGTTCCAAAAAAGTACACAATTAGCTGATAGTGATGATAATGATCTTGATAGCCTACTGAATTTTTAATAGTATGTATTAAATTCATTACTTGGGTTAGACTGTGCTAAGGATTTGACACACATTAGTATTCAAGGCTCACAACCATCCATGAAGCAATTGCTATTATCAGCCTTATTTTGCAAATGACAAGCTAATGCTGAGGTTCCAAGAAACTAGGGGACATGCCTAAGCGCACACATCTGATACTTGGTACAACGAAGGGTTGAACTATAGAAATTATTTCCTTCAATCCTTATAACATCCAGGAAGTTGGGTAAGTTGTCTGATGTTGCAGTTAACTCACTAAGCAGCTAGGGTTTTACCCGAATTGTCTGAATCCACCAAGCCATCTCATTACTGCTTATGAGTCTATGATATGTGGGACTTAACGATGCCTTGGTCCTTATTGCACAGATACAGTGTACTGTCTCTTGAAGGTGGCACATATTCAGTGTGCTTCTTTATTTGCTAAAGAGAAAAGTGTGGCTACCTTTATTTGCTAAAGAGAAAAGTGTGGCCACATCTAGTCTGAAAATCCAGTATGGGCTAAGTGAAATACTATTTTTTAAACAATGTATTTATTTAAGTAATTGAGTGACAGAGGGAGAGAGAGAGAGAAGAGGTATTTCATTTACTGCTTATCTCCTGAAGTGACTGCTATAGTCACGTTAGGACCAATGGAAAACAAGAGTCTGGTAATCTATCGTGATCAGGTCTGTGAGTGGCAGAGGTCCAGGTAGTGGGCCATTGACACCGCTTTCCCAGGTACATTAGCACTAAGCTTAATTGGAAGCAGGGCTACCAGGACTTGAATTGGCATTCCTGTATGGTATAATGTTGTAGTAAGTGGCAGCTTATTCCACTGTGCTGTAATGCCAGCCACTGTTAGAGGAGTTCTGAAGAGTTAGAGGAGTATTGGAAATTTCAAGATGTAGGCAAAATGGCGGCATAGTGTGTGAACAGGTTTAAACTGACAGAGATTTGTAAGCCAGGGTGAAGCATAGAGGGCAGATTCCAGAAACTAAGAGAGGATGGGCCAACAGCAGAGGGCACTTGAAGACCTGTGGACATGAGGAAGCAGTGGAGACAACCGGGCAATGTTATAGTGACCAGACACCCCAACAGCAGCCAGTGAGTGGGGATCCGCACTGGTGGTCCGAGCTGCACCAGCAGCCAGGCGGGGGGCGGAGCTCACCAGGAGCTCAGCAGGTAAACCCAGGCAGAGGACTGCTGGTCCTGCTGATTTGTTTGTTAAGTCAATTCCAAAAGGACAAACACGTTTTCTCCAGTTATTCGGCAAACTTCTTGCAAAATACATGCTCAATAGCCCTTTCAATACATGCCACATCTCAGGGGGTTTGATATTTTTATTTTCATTTCTTAAAAGTAGTTTTTTTTTCTCATTAAATTCTTCACTGACTCATGGGTGATACAGTAGCATCATTTTCTTCAAGAAGGTCTTTGATTTTCCTTTTCATTTGTTCAGTGGCACATTAGTCATTCAGAAGTATGTTAACTTCATGGAGTTGTAAATTTTCTATTTTGCTCTCTGTCATTGATTTTGTTTTATGGCTTTTCATTTAAGGTGGTGTATAGTAACTGTTTAATAGAGACTATCATATTCAGATGTGAAGAAACTGAACTCCCAATGAAACTGTTAAATGTATGTTGATAATAAGATACTGATCTCTCTGCCACTGTCCACACCAACAATGTCAGGATACACTTAAATAACAGAATGATGGACTTGTGACTGTTTATGAAGGACTACAGTATTGCAATAATACAGGGCAAATCAGTGGAGGGGAGGTAGGCATTTGGGAAGGGGGGAAGATAAATCCCAGAACCTGCAGAAATATATCATAAAATAATTTTTAAAATGAAAATAATTTTAACAAATGTCAATCATTTCTCTCTGGGACAGGATGTTCATCTAGAAGTAAGAATGAGAAAATACTTATTTACAGTGATAAAATATATAAAATAATGGAAGATAAATATAAACAGGTCTATGTGGAAATAACTTGTAAAAACTGTACTACATGAGTAAGATTGATTGTCATGTAATTAGAAATTAATATTGCAAAATTCATTCCCACCCCCCAAATAGAAATGCAATACAATCCTAATGAAAATTTCAGCAGCTTAAAAAAAAAGTATTGGTAAAAGTGAGGAAATATCTTAGAAAAAGATTTTATCAGTGCTCCTAGCTGTATGATGTTTGGGAATAAATCTAGCATCCAAACAAGATATGGTTAGGTGAGCTCTGGATCTGGGTTGGAATGTGAATTTTTCTGAAGTTGTAATTTAGATTAAGAAAAGGCATCTGCCATTCTTTCAGTGATGTGTTGTTCTCTGGCTTGGGAAGAGCGGGCACTAATCCTTCAATTCTGCACCAGGAAGTGCTTTGATCATGCAAACCCTCTCTCTAAGTCCTGCTGGAAGAAGAGAGAAGGAGGCCAAAGTTCCCCTACACTCCCAGCCCTTACTGAGAGCCACTGGAACTTGGGCTGCAATGATCACATTTTTAATCTAAAAGCTGAAGCCAAGGGGAGAAAGCTTAAAATCATTGTCATACATTTGGCACTAGATAATACATATGCAGAAGATTTGGTCATCCAGCACATTACAAAAGCCTTTGTCGTTTCCGGAGAGGTCTATGTGTTCACCCTACAGTGATTTTAGGAAGTATGTTTTTTTCCTACATAAACTAGGAACTGTGACTTTATGCACTCATTTGTGATTTTTTGTTTTTTAGGGTTTTTTGTTTGTTTGTTTGTTTTGCTATTTTATGCTGTAATACTATTCACAAGATGCAGAATAATTGGTATTCAGTGTGAATTTAACCTGATATATTTTCATTTCACCTCGTATACATGGGTGAATTTTGTACACACAGATGCAGAGGTGAAAACGGAAAAAAAATTAACAGCAAAAACTTTCGGATGTTTTAGTCACACTTCCTCCTAATTTGTTCTCTATAATTCAGATGCAATTTTTGAGTGCATTAATCTTATCAGGGATTCAGTAGGTGCTGTGGGTGAAAACATGATAAATAAGACATCGTCCTTAAACTCAAGGAGTTTATAATTTATTGAGGCAGACTGTGGCATGAACACTTCACTATAGCACAAAGCAGACTGAACCAGCTGTTAATATAATAAAGGCACAAGCAAAATTCTCCAGGTGCGGAGGAAAAAGCAATACATTTTTAATGAATGAGATGATGGTTAAGAGCTTTGACCTCATGTCTCTTCCCCTTTACTAATTCGGTGACTTTGAGCAAGTTATCGCCTGTTTTCAATCTCTGCTTGTTTCCTTTGTAACCCAAAGATACAAAAACAAGCAGTTGTATTGGACATGGTGTGAGGACAGGCAGTGAATTCATATGGGTATTGGAGGCTTCTTAGCAGTGGTATTATCTTAGGTGATCTTTGCAGGAGAGTTGTGTTTCTGTTAGAAAGTTGTGGATTGCCTTTCAAAGATCATCTGTGCTCCCTGGGCAGCACAGCACAAGATGGTACAACTTCAACTGCCACTGAAAGATGGCTCAGCCTCTGCTTCCTCTTCCTCTCTCCCATTAGCCTGGAGTTTCTGTTACCACAATGTCTTTAGCTTTCTGCAGAACAAATACTTTTAGTTAACAAAATCAAGCTGAATCATAGGATTTAAAAAGGGAAAGGGAGTTAACTGAGTCTTTTACTAGTCAATAGTCTAATCATTTTATTAATCTGACAACTGGGGTTTTTGAAAGAAGGGTGAAGGTATGTGTGGAACTTTGCAACAGACAGGCTTGGCTGGATTTCTCATCAACAGGTGGTAAAGCACAAGGATGTGGGACATTGCCTTGAGGGACCCTTCAGGATGTACACAGCAGGAAGTGAAGGCCAGTGCAAACATGGTGGACCTGGTAGAAGGACCAATAACAAATGGAGCTACTTTCAGATTCTCCTAGCAGCAAATCATAGTGGTTAGCTTGACCTACGTGGACACAGCTGAAAAGGCAAGAAAGGCATACGAAGGGTGCCTGCCTCATACTCGGGGCTCACTCACCTCAGCAATAGCCACAAACACTCTTTTGACTTCAGGTTGACTTCCTTTTAATATAACGCTGAAAATCAGCTGTAAATCCACTAATACTCATCTTTCATCTCATGGCCTATTGCTATATAAAAAGTTTGATTGATATAAAAAAGTTGATATAAAAAAATCAATACAAAAGCACTATCTCCAATTGTCTAACAAACCTATACTTCCCCCTCAGTTTCCTGATCCATACAAGAATTTCTTACCTAGCTAAACATCTCTCTTTTAATTTGTAAACTTTTTTCTTCCTTCTCCACCCAGAAACATAGAAAAAGGTAATTAGGAAGACAACACTGGTGTATACATATGTGAAGGTTCTGCCTTTAATCTACCTGTAAGAATATTCTGATTTACTGTTGCAGTGGCATTAGCTTTTTCTACCAGCACAGATCAAATACACACCAGTCCAAGTTTCTTCAATTTTGAAAGGAAAGAAAAAATGGTTCCTAAAGATGCCTAATAAATTTTCCAAGTAACACAGAACTTGAAATTTATCCCTCTTTAAAGACCATGTCATGATTCAACTGATGCTCCCTTGATAGATACAGCAGAATTGGGAATGGTAGCAGCGCCATGGCAGGCAAACTGGTTTGCCTATCGTGTGAACATATACCTGTCCTTTCAGTAGGTGGACAGTAATGTTAACAAATTCCCCAGCATTAGATTCCCAGAGGAAATTCTCTGTGATCACAATGTCTCAACAGTCGACGGTCATGTGCAGCCCAGTCATGCTCTCCTAAATGACTTTACACGCATTGATCGCCCATTAAAGCTTTTGTTGCCAAAAGAATAGTCAAGACCTGAAATTACTCTCTTACTTCTTATGGCTCAAAGGCACGCAGCCAAAGTGTTATTGATAACTGATAGAGATCCATGAAATAAAGATGCTCACAACACAAAAATGAGTCAGAACTGTTCTTTATACCAGGACACCAAAGCGAAATGAATGCTCTTGAAAAAACTGGTGAGGCTGTACTTGCAGTCACTGTCTTCCCATATTCAAGGATTAAAAGAAATACAAGTGTAAAGAATGGAGCCTGGCCCTGTCACCAGGATTCCCATAGAGGGTACTATAACTCTCTAATAGCACCTAGAAGATATTTGATGTTTATCATTAAGTGATTACAAAAACAAAATGTGGGGGATTGTATATATTTTTTTCATTTTTATGATAACCCTTCCCCCCCAAAATGTTAGAGGTTGGGGCCTAGCGCTGTGACCTAGTGGCTAAAGCCCTCGCCTTGTACCCACCGGGATCCCATATGGGCACCAATTCTAATCCCAGCAACCCTACTTCCCATCCAGCTCCCTTTTTGTAGCCTTGGAAAGCAGTCAAGAACAGCCCAAAGTCTTGGGACCCTGCACCTGTGTGGGAGACCTGGATGAAGTTCCTGGCTCCTGGCTTTGGATCGGTGCAGCACCAGCCATTGTGGTCACTTGGGGTGTGAAACATTGTACAGAAGATCTTCCTCTCTGTCTCTCCTCCTCTCTGTATATCTTACTTTGCAGTAAAAATAAAATAAATGTTTAAAAACATTCAGAGGTTGAAAAATTGTTGGTAATAATTCATTGCTGGTGGTAGAATGGAGGCAAGGATAGTTTTCTGTCTCCAAATATTATAATTTTCTTGCCCTTTACAGTAAAAGCTGATTGTTACTCCATTTTATAAATTTACATGGATCTTGGTCAAATCCTACAGTGGAAAACTTGCTTCTTATTTTAATATTTTCTTTACATAGCTGCTTTCATCTTAAATATTGGGACCCCAAGTTCTGGCTATATGCCTTTTGAATTTTATAAATGCCATCAGATTAATTGGAAATTCTATAATCCATTTTTTCATCTGTAGAACAGAGGAATATTATAGTTTTCACATCACTTTTATGATTCAGTGAGATGTATGCACAGCCTGCTACTCAGTAATGAGCAATTCATTTGTTTCTGTCATTGAAGGTTCTAATGATAGGGTATAAAATGATGTTTAACCATCTCACTGAGGGTAAAAATGATACCTATCTTGGGCACCACTAACGTCATATTCAGCCAACAGTTAGCAGTGTAGGAATATGTGAGCTTAAGTAAAGAGTCACAGATAGTCCTGATGATCTGTGTGGGTCCAGGAAGATGGCAGTTCTCTTCTAAGAGGTATATAAAACAGTGTGTGCTGATGAAAGGGGTGGGCATAACTAGTGTCCAAAGCAATCAGACTGGTTAGAGAACCAAAGTTATAGTTGATTCCACTAGGCAAACTGAAGTTGTAAACCCGGAAACAACCAGGTACCTGTGTTGCCTATTCTACTGCCTGAGGTTGTTTGCAGATTTTGTGTTTTTCTTACAGATGGAGCACATGCATTGAATCAGGTTTGGACAAAACAAACTTTGTGTGTTTTTCAGTCATATTGAAATCCTTGAAAACCCGGTAACAGACTTGGCTATTGCTTGAGGAGGGAGTGCAATACGTCCCTGTGTTCACTGTTACCAATGCATGGGGAAAAGCAAATGATGGATTTATTGATCTTTCTTACCAATAATGACCTTAAAATCAAAGGTTACAATTTAAAAAATTATTTATGCAAAATCAGCTTTACAGAGGGAAGGATCTTCCACCTTGTCACTTTATTCCAAAAGTAGCCACAACAGCCAGAGCTGAGCCAATCCAAAGCCAGGACTTAGGAGCTTCTTCCTGGTCTCCGGCGTGGGTGCAGGGTCCCAAGACTGAGCCGTCCTTGACTGCTTTCCCAAGTCACAAGCAGAAAACTTGATGTGAAGTAGAACAGCCAGGACACAAACCAGCACCCATATGGGATCCCGGTATGCGCAACATAAGAATTTAGCCACTGAGCCACCACCCTGGGCCCAAAGCCTACACTTCTGAACATGCAGTCTATGCTTGGTTGGTCATGATTTGTATTCCTTGTGTCTGATATTTCCCCGGTAACAGAAGAGGTTTATTGAATGGTGATGTTGCTTGAGTAATAGTTACAGAGCATCTTTATAGTATGGCTCCCGCTGACTTGGGCCTCTGTAGCTAGCATTTTGTTCCTAGATTCACAACACATTGATGTACTAATTTTTTAAAAACTATAGATACATATTGTCATAGTTTCTGAAATGCATATTTATTTAAACATATGTAGCTGCTGCAATAACTATTACAGGATTTATGTATGAAATTTTTTAAAAGATGTATTTATTCTTATTGGAAAGTCAGATATACAGAGAGGAGGAGAGACAGAGAGGAAGATCTTCAGTCTGCTGGTTCACTCCCCATGTGGCCTCCATGGACCGGAACTGAGTCCAAAGCCAGGAGCCAGGATCTTCTTCTGGGTCTTTGACATGGGTGCAGGGTCCCAAGATTTTGGGCTGTCCTCAACTGCTCTCCCAGGCCATAAGCAGGGAGATGAATGGGAAGAGGGGCTGCTCAGACACAAACTGGCACCCATTTGGGATCCTGGAGCACAAGGCTAGGACTTTAACCACTACGCTAGCACTGGACCTGTGTATGAATTTTGAAAACCAAAGGAAAATGGAGCATACAGATAAAATGTTGCAAACACTATCATAAGAATCTGAATTTTGAATAAAAATCACCACCACTTTCGTACTGTAACCCAATGCAATGCGACTATGGAGTTCTGATTATTTGTCATGACAAATACTGCAGGTTTTTATTTAAATACAAAGTACACAGAGTCATCTTGGTTTCTGGTTACATAGGTTTTATTTTCTCTGATTCTATAAACTAAATGGAAAGGGAGAAAATTACATAGAAAGTGAGAAATCCTGTAAAATCATCATGAGTCAATAAATATTCAAAATCCCAAATAGCTTTCTAGAGGCTGAATGTACCCAAGATTAACTTGACTTTAGTTCTATTAATCATGTTTGCATCTTGAATCTTTTGTTCCTATTTTTCCTGATGGGGCAGCTAGTATGATCTAGGAACTGTTCCAGACACCATGGACACGGTAGTGAAAAAAAAAGAATGCAAAGACCTCTGTTGTTATCAAACTTACACACAGACATGGGAAATATAAAACTGTAAGATGAAATTAGATAATACAGTATGTTGAACGACTTCATAAGAGAAAAAATATAGCAGCAAGTAGCACTCACAGATGGAGTGCCTGTTTGAGTTTAGGTGGTTAGCTACGGCCTCATGGAAAAGATGATATTGCAGTGAAGTGAAAGGAATGCTGTGATGATATTTGAGTGCCGTGCAATGAGAAAATGAGTTTCCAGAGATGAAACAGGGCTTGCCAGGCAAAGGGGAGAACTAGTTCACTGATTCATGTGTAAGACCTTCCCTCTAAGGCTTGAGTGGAGTATGTGTGGAAGTGGAGTTACTAGGTGTTGGAGTCAGAAAGACAGCAAGCTAAATCATTTCCAGTTTTGCAGGCATGATTTGCTCTTGCATGTTTCAATCTGAAAGTATTAAGGAACCATAGTATCATTTTCAGCAAAGGAATGACACAGAAAAAGTTTGAACAGGCTCATTCTAAAAATTGACCCTATTTAATGTGTGCTGGTCTTTTCTACCTAGAGTGCATTAAGAAGAAATGCTTAACTAAGGTACCTCCTATATGGTTTTGGATCAGAAACAGTATAATTGGCAAAGAGAATGTACTTCTGTGTCTTCAGCAATTTTGTAGCCCTCCTTTTTAATCGGTATGTTTCAGAGTGGTTGTCTGTGTCTCTGAACTACATCCAGCAGCATGGGCGTTGGTCCTATGATTCCAAAGAGAGACACAAATGAAATCACATGTAATAACAGTGGGAAATGAGACTTTTCAGTAATGTTCAGAATTCATCCATCTTACGCTCCTTTCCACTGCGATTACTCCCAGTAAAGCACAAACAGAAACAAAAACCACATCATGTAGAAGAGAATGTGCTTAAGCAGCTGCAAATTTTTTCTGTGGATTGAATCGCTACACATGTTGTCATCCAGTTGTATTACAGAACATCACCACAATGAAAAAATATGTTTTAAGGGAGAGCAGAATTTATGGAAATGTACATTTTTACTTATCCATGGAGGATAAAATTCCAGAGACAATTTTGTCTGAAAAGTAGTAACTCATTTGTGTTGGACAAGTTTTCAAACTGGAAAAAAAAATCTTAAATACTATACATTTAGGATGTTGGGTGATATGTTAACTGAAAAAAAAGCTATTCTGTCTTATTTTTAGCAAATTCTTTCGAAGCATCTGCGAACACGAACACAAGCAATTTGTTCTTGTGGTGTGCTTACTTACTCACTGACTTTGGGACTAGATGGCTGAAGTAAGTCTCTATAAAGATATAGCCTCTCTGGAATTAAGACCAATAATTACTACAGTGTGGCGTGCGTGTTAAGCTGAACTGGTTTAGGGAACATCAGATGATTCTGCTTTGTAGATAGATAACTAAGTGAAAACTACCGTAGGAAGGCATCTGGGGAATAACAGAGTTGTGACTTCAGTTGCTTTATTATTGTATCCAATTCGATGCCTGTTTCCTTTCTTTCTTCTCACCTGGGGCCCTCCACTGTGACGTGTGCAATTTTAAAGAAAACTGGAGGGTAAAAATGAATCAAACTAGGCTTTTGCTCCCAGTACCCCAATCCTCGCCAACTGAGAGTCACAAAGGGAACTTAGTCTTATTAAAGGGCAGTGGGTCAGACCACAGAATCCACAAAGCTGCTCTTAAGGCTCAGTGTTCTTGCTGGGTATCATTATCCTTGAAACCAACAGTCAAGTGACTGCACGGCAGATCTGATGCCAGAGAAAGGTAGTAAATTAGGTTGCTGGGATGTGAAAAGCTTAAAACACACAAATAGAATCATTGCAAAATCAGACCTCTTTGTCATCAGGGACCTCTTGGCTTTTCTCTGTCATCCTTTCTTTTCACTTTTTGTAAGTCTCTTCATCCCATGTGTTATATTGCCCCAAGCTGAGCCGGCACACAGGGTATCTCAAATGCATGCCATTTCTTTAAACCATTGTGCATCAGTAGCTTGGCTCTAGCACAGTTTCTGCTGATTTTTTCAATAGTATACTGTTTGTTTTCAGGGCTGTTCTGCACAAGTAGATGTTTGGTAGCCACCCTCTGCCCATTAGATGCCTACAGCATTTACCAGCTATGACAATCACATTTGTCTTCAGACATTGCCAAATGACCCCTGATACAAAAAACATCATTCCAGGCTGAGAACCATTAACTTAGAGATGGAAGCTCATAGTGATTGGGGCTACTTGCATCTTCTGCTAGCCACTGCTGCAAGCATTTATTCAGCAATAGACAGAAAAATATAATCCGTGTTGTATCTCAGGGTAAGAGAGATTTTGTTTATTAATTTAGAAATGTTAAATTAATGTTGTGATTATACCTGCTTGGGAAACAAATACTTTGACCTTTAGTACCTACTGTGCCAAACTAATTCCTTAACGGAGAAATTAGGTAGAACTATCTGGAGGCTGGAGTGGGCTGATTCATTGATTTATCATTGGACAATGACTATAAGATGCCTAAGGTTATGAAGTTGATTTGAGACAATGTCATAAGAGACTTTAAGGGCCAAGAATATGAGTTCTACTTGAAAATCTGGTGTCACAGAGACATTCAAGGATAGCCTTTTGCCCTAACACATGAGCTTTCCAGCACATTGGTACACATTCCATGGAAAACCATGTAGGGAAGAAAGATGAGGTCAGTTTCACTAATAATGAAAGTATTAGGCTGTATTCATTAAAGACTAAAAATGCACAACTCTGCTGTATGTTCTGAATGCGTTACATTATTTTGCCTTACTTCAGTACTGATGATATTTATTCTCTTCCAAGTATTATTTGGAAATGATTGCTTTTTCTTGTTTTGTTGGTAAGGAAATTAAGATAGAAAGATTAGATAACTTTACCAGTTTTGCAGTTATCAAATTGTAGAGTCAGGATACTTACCCAATCAGTTTCATTCTTACTCAATACAGCGCAGACCTTAAGTCAAGATACATGAATTATGGGAACTTTCCACATAGCAGGTTTGCTTAGCATTGGACAAAGATCAGTAAGTCATATTTTCTGTTACCAGGTGTATCACAATCCAATGTAAGCTTGTTAATCCATGTCAATCATCTCTGCAAATGAGATGAACACATTATACTTGAAGCAACAGTTACAGGTTAAGTAAACGGAAAATGAAAGGAGTAATGAATTTCAGCCAGGAAGAGAGTAAGCAGACTCCTTAAGGAGCCTGAACCAGAGCAAGATTTCAGGACATATGGAATAATTCATGCAGAGGATCCAATGTGCAAAAAGCCCATGGGGAAGAATGTTATCCAAGCTGTTGATCTACTCTGCGTTCTCTATTCCCGTTGGAAAGGCCTCCATTTTACAAGGTCCAATACATCTGCTCTCTCACTCAGAGAAGACTTTTTAGAATGTAGTTGGGCTTATCGTTATTGCACCTTGGATTTTACACACATTAGTTTCTGCCATGTGTTAGTCACACATACATCATTTTCTCTGGCTGGATTCTAAGCTTGCTGAGGGACATGGGTCTCTTTGTAATTATTGAAAGGTAGTAATGGTTAGGTGAAACAGATGGTGAAGTAATTAATACCTATCTGGACACAGAACAATGTAGGTGCCATATCAAGTCATTTATTGAAATGTATGTATTCTTAAAGAGGCCATTATAAGTTAGACATAGTCTGGGGTATATATTTAGTTCATGGATTCATTATCTACTGTAACACAGCTTGAAGAAAATAAAAATCCTTAGCAAACCAGCTTCTAGTCCTGGTTGGCCTGTCCTTGGATTCTTCCAGAGCAGTAGATGATTTGTTCTTCAACTGGAATGTGTTTCCGTCTCAACAATTCGCTCAGATAGATTTGTGTACATTTTAATCAAAGTTTTGGAATGACATCTGGGAATGCACTCTTGTCCTGAATTTTCTCTTTGGAATGAACTAATTCAGAAAATGGTCTGGTAAAAGGAGATATATATTCAGATTTTGATTTTACTTATTTTGTCTCCTAACAGTCTAAAAATTCAACCGCATTGCCAGTTGAATGACAACATTATATTTTCTCTTTATACCTTGTTATCGATTATTTAAATTGCAATAGCACCCATTAATTTTTAAATATTTATTTTATGTTTTATTGAGAGTTGGTTTTATAGAGAGAAAGAGATATGGAAAGAAAGATCTGCTGTTTGCTGCTTCTCTCCCCAAATGGCCGCAAATGAAGCCGGGAGCCGGGAGCTGGGAGCTTCTTCCAGGTATCCCATGTAGGTGCAGGGTCCCAAGGCTTTGTACCATTCCCGAATGCTTTCCCAGTCCACAAACAGGGAGCTGGATGGACACAAACTAGTGTCCACAAACAGCAGCCTATAAGGGATCTTGGGCCCAGACGCCATTTCTTAGGCTTCTGCAAATTACTTTTTTTTCTTTCTTTTGAGAAACTTTGACTCTGGGCTGAGGCATTCATTGAGAGTTTTAAAAAGGCTTCTGAGATGTAATAAGGAGAAGGCATGACTTGGGCTTTGAGGCTTGCAAAGCTGAACCTCTGCAAAATGAGTAAAACTTAAACAAGCCAGTGCTCAGCCATTCTGATTATCTGAAGATAGATTAATTCTGCAGTTTTCTGTGGGGGAGGCTAGCTCTCAAAGGGTGTGAGATGCACCAGCAGGCATTTATTGGGAGATACCATTTGACAATCTGGCAGTTACAAGGGCATGTTAGCCATGCTGAGGGCACCACGAGGAACAGAAAGGAAATACCCAGAACTGTGTGCTTCTCCAAAGAGACAGAGAGCCAGAGCTCTGAGAAATCAGCGAGTATGAGTCCCTCTGTGACATGAGGCCCTGAGTCCAGTTCTTGGAGGAAATGAGTGAGGACTAAGTGGAAAGCTCTTGGTAATAAACTCAACTTTTTATGCCTCCAACAAGGAGGTGGATGCAGGAAGGGCCGTTGATTCCTTTCTGGGTGAGAGAGAAGTTGAGGCAGTGTTTAAGGAAGGGTGTGAGGTGTCTTGAGTGAGGAAGGTATGTTGGGAAGGTGAGGCACTGTGGAGATAATTATAGCTAGGGTTGCAGCTACCAACTGGCTTGATGTTAACTGCCATTTGTGGCTAATCACTTCCAAATAACAAATGAATAGCACAGTAAATGTTAGCAGGATAATTTTCTATTAATCAACAATAATGAGTGAGTAGACTAATTCCCTCTTCAAACATTCCTAATTTTAATGCTGTTGCATGTTGCTACTTCAGATTGATTACACAGCGATTTAGAAGCAGCAAGACAGTGGGGAGGCTCAAAATAAAAGGCAGGATATGATCACTTCCTGCCGCATTTGAGTAGAATATCAACTTCTCTCACATAAATCATTGTAGAAGATGAGCTTTGTGTCTCCAAAACATATCTCAACCGGGGGAGGGGGGGGATAATGGGTCAATTAGGGGGAGAGAAGAAGCAGGCTGTGACTGTTGCTGCCAATGAAGGGGGAGTTGGGGAAGAAGGCAGGCCAGGGAAGGCATATTGGATGAATGGCCTAGTTGTAAACTGAAGACACAAAACCTAGTGTGTAAAATCGGAAGTAACTGTTTTCTCAGCTTCATTCACTTCTAAGGATGTGAGCAATTTAACCGAAGTCCATTGGCATGTCATCCCTAACCTCATGGTAAGGAAGCATCATATTACATTAGACTGACCTTAACTGCCTGGGTCTTGAACCTCGACAACACTAGAGTTTCTGGGAAATTAGATACGGTCACAGCCTCTTCAAGAGTGGACAACCTAATTGGAAAATCAGCCACATATAAAGCAGAAGCAATGGGTGAGAACATTTGTAATCGTTCTGGGAAAGAGTTTGTATGGGGGTGAGGGGAGCTGGCATTGTTTTTGTGTAGTTCATAAAAGAGCACCCACTGTGGGAATAAGTGCTGTTAGCATGCAGATGGGGTTGTTGGGTACAGCTGGCAATCATGTTTACTTGTCTGGTATCTTCTTTACTTGTCTACATTGGAGTATTTATTCTCCAACTTCTTTTTATCTATTTTATTTTTATTGGAAAGGCAGATATACTAAGAGGAGAGAGAGAGGGGAAGATCTTCGATCCGTTGATTCACTCCCCAAGTGCTTGTAATGGCTGGAGCTGCGCTCATCTGAAGCCAGTATCCTGGAGCCTCTTCCAGGTCTCCCAAATAAATGCAGGGTCCCAAGGCTTTGGGCCATCCTTGACTATTTTCCCAGGCCACAAGCAGGGAGCTGGATGAGAATCGGGGCTGCCAGGATTAGAACCAGTGCCCATATGGGATCCTGGAGCATTCAAGGCAAGGACTTCAGCTGCTAGACTAATGTACTTGGCCCTATTCTCCAATTTTTTGTGAGATCATGCTTCATGCTTTTTAGCACTCCTTTCTCAAAGGCGCTTCACCTGTCCTGAAGCTACTCTTTACTCATTCACTGGCAGTATCACGTCCTTCTTTCTCCACTGTGGACCAAAAGGAGAAGACAGGCAGGGACGTGGGTTCTTACCACATGTAGTCCTCCTAAATGTTTCCTATATAGTTGCAGATAGTAACATGAGTCTGTGACCTGTTTTCTCCTATGTTCCTAGCTAAGACACATCACTGGGATGTACACAGGTGGACATATCAGACTCAAGAAATAACCTTGAAGATATATTTAATTTGCAGCAATCCTATTTAGCGTGGGGTTTTAGCTTAATGCTTTATAGAAAGTTAAGGGTCCTGTTGATAGCAAATGAGTCTGCTGTAAAATCATGTGAAATAAATTTTGTTTAAAGATTTACTTATTTTTATTGGAAAGACAGATTTACAGAGAGAATGAGATACAAAGACATCCTCCATCCACTGATTCATTCCCCAAATGGCCAAAACAACCAGAGCTGAGCCAATCTGAAGCCAGGAGCCAGGAGTGGCTATGGGTCTCCAACTTGGGTGTAAGGTCCTAAGGTCTTAGGGCCTCCTTCCACCACTTTGTCAGGCCATGAGCAGGAAGCTGGATCAGAAATGGACCAGCTGAGATATGAACTGGTGCTCATATTAGATGCCAGCACTTACAAGAGGAGGATCATCCAATTGAGCCATCATACCAGTCCCAAAATGAACTCTTCAAGATGTTTGTGACGCACAGTTTTGATACATTTGAACCAACCTTCCTTTTTTTGTCTCAAATCACTTATGAGACTTAAGATGTCTTAGTCCAGAACTTTTAGGTTGGAAGATGAAGGTGGCAAAAATATTGCAAGAGACTCAGGCGACTGGCACATAGAGTCACGTCTACCTCGGTTTTCCCATTCACTACTGGTCGGTTCCACACATGCTCCAGGTGTGTAGCATCAGCTCCCCTTGTCTGCACTCCCAGCAGCAAGAAAATCAGGCTGAAGCTTTTCTGAAAGACATTTAGGCTCGGTTTGCTTTTGCTCTCCGCCATTGCGTGTCTTGTAATGATAAGGCAGGAACTCCTCTGAGAGTTTGATTATTTACTTTGTTCATTTACTCATTGACATGTGTGTGTATTCAGAGGTATTTAAGAAAGAGCATTTGCATGTGACAATGACGTCTGTGCTCTCAAAGAATGGGCGGATCATAAGGATGTGGGGATAGCCAAGTCCATCATTGTCCTCCAACACTTCTAACCGAGTTGTTTAGCTTGATGGACAGATGCCGGGTGATAGCTCCCTGCTTTATTTCCCATTAGAGAAAGAGAAACCTTGACAAGCCGAATAATGAAAGGAAGATGAGCGCTTGTGGATCACTAAGGAATAGAAAACTGTCTCAGGCTAATTGCACACAAACAGAAAAGGTCGGCTCCACGTTCTATCATCCTTGGAGTGAACTTGTACAAGGTACTATTGTGAGTGAGGTAAATCCCTCACCTGAAAAGGGTTGATGTTTTCCTATTGTGATAATGCTTCCCAACAGTCTTGAGGTCTCTGATATTGTGTTCAAAATGGAGACTTCTCCTGTGCATCAGAGAGGCAGATGAGAATGCTGGTTCTAAACTATACCACCTGTAGAACTTCAAGCAATGATCTTTTTCTGACATGAAGGTTCCTTACCTGAAAAGTGGGAGCAACCACACAGCCTTTCAGGTTGTTGCTGGCTAGTAAGTGTGGAGATACTTACAAAGAGTCTGGCAAGTGACCCGAGACAAAGAGGAGACACAGCTGTTGCCCTTGCAGCCATTTTACACAAGGTGTGATGGAGCCCGCAGCAATCTGCCACAATAGTGGCCACGATGCAAGACACACAGATGCAGAACTACCGTTATCATGAGGGCTACAAAGCATCTGTCAATACAGGAAATTCAAAGATAAGCAGATTTTGGTGCAAAATATTTTGAAATTGCTGCAGTTTTTCATAATAATGATTTTCTATAACTGTTTTGAAGACTCCTCACAGGCATGGATTTTCAAAAAAATGTTTGTGGCTGGAGTCCTCATGTTGCATACTCCAGGATCTCATATGGGCACCAGTTCGTATGCTAGCGGCCCCGCTTCCCATCCAGCTCCCTGCTTGTGGCCTGGAAAAGCAATCAAGGATGGCCCAAAGCCTTGGGACCCTGCAGACATATGGGAGACCTGGAAGAGGCTCCAGGCTCCTGGCTTCGGGCTGGCGCCGTTCTGGCCGTTGCAGACACATGGGGAGTGAATCAACGGATGAAACATCCTCAATACATCCACCCTCCAGGATCTCTACACCTGTAGCCGGGGTTAGGGCAGCTTATTACCATTTAGTCATTGATGAGATTTTCAGTAGCTTTGGATATGAGAGTGTTCTCGGGGGTTATGGCGATATGATGTTGAGTCTGATGGTTAGTGATCAACATGGATGGATATCCCAACGAAGTTCACTTACCTGAGTGGCCTCAACAAACTGGAAACATCTCTGCTCCACTTTGCCCCAAATGGAAAAGGGCAACTGTTCACTAATCATAGGTTCTTTGTATTTTTACTTTGCTTCCTTCTTCTTTTTGTTGAGGTAAAACCATCCTTTTTGTAGTTACACAATTTATTCTCCCTTTATCTTTGGATCCAGATGGGTCAAGTTGAGTTCTCTCTCATGTCAGATAGTTACTCTTTAAGAGTAAATAACCCTCTTGGTTCTAGCCCGTTCCTGCAGGACAGGACTTCCAAGCAGCTAAGGGACAGAGATGCAGTGTTTTTATATGATTAAGGAATATAAATTGTCTTGATGTAATATTCAGATAACACAGCTGGGGAGGCTAAGAACCTTCCAGAAAGTACACTTTGAGTGATACATCTCTATGACTGGCATTCCCGGGCTAGCAGACATTGCATTAAGAAGGAAGAGAATAAATGTCTTATTCTTACAATATATCTTGCTTACATAACAAAAGCTCCTTGAAACACAGGTGGTAAGAAACAACACACTATGATATTATCTGCCTCACAAACAGCACAGGCTAATTTTAGTGACCCGTTTCGTCTGTTTTCATCCTTCATTTCTATACTTGGCCTTGCAAATAGAGTAGTTTGAATAAACATTATAGCCATATTTATGGCTATTCTGCTAAGTGCTTTTCTTGGAGATGCATTATCAGGCATTCAACATAAACCATGGAGATACACTCATTCATCCTTGTTAGAGGCAGGCAAACAGAGGCACGTTGCTCTTACCTTCCACCCTGGGCCTGCTAGAGCTTTTATCTAAATCTACTGTGATACAGAGAGAGGACTCCTCCACTGATTAACTAGGGAGCTATCAATATTAAAAACGTAGTAATTTAGGAACCTGCATCCTGGCTATTACAAAGTTGAGAAGAAAGGCTTGGGATGCCAGGGAGGTAATCATGTCAGATGAGCTTACCATGTGCCAGAGCCTGCAAAGGGATAGTTCCTCATTTATATGCTGTCATGTAGAGATTTGTCATGCAGCAGCCTACCGAGGGGTGGGCAATGTTGCCCCCGTGTTGTTCAGAAAGAAGTGAAACTTCCAAGATTCGGGAATTTGTCTAAAGATTGTGAATCCTCCTTTGAGTTGGGACATATCTCGAGTTGCATGAGACACATCGCATTGCCCAGCCACCTGTGTAGCACCAGGCAGGCAGAAGGAGCAAAACTGGGTTCAAATGAAGATGCTCCTGTTCTTGCAAGCAGATCAGTTGCAAGGACTAGTTATGTTGGGGAAAGACCTAGTCTGTGAGGCTGGAGAAATTACATACAGAAGATTTACCCAAAGAGGAAAAAAAAACACTTTCATACTGAGAATTTGTAAGAGGAAACAGGAACTGCATATCACTGTCATGTGAGCTATGACAAGAAGGGGAAACACACGTAGGAACTATACTGAAGTGCTGCCGAGGAAGTGAAGGGATAGAAAAGATGACTGTCAAGGAAGATGAGCAAGGCCAAACCCTCTGCTTCCCCCAGTGTCCATGTGTGCTGTTGTTCGCTTACACGTGGAACTCTAGAAAGTAGTTTTACCTTCATAAAAGAAGATGCACTGCTCCTGAACATTTGAGCTACCTTTAAGAGCAACTGCAAAGTGTTTCATATCTACTAAGGGGCGAGAATGAACAGCAAGTAAGGAGAAAAGCAAAGAGGGAGGGAGGAGGGATGAAGAAGGGAAAAAGAAATGAAAGAAACCCCCAACTGTCATCTATCATGTCAGAACACTTTGTAAAACCCCACACAGACCTTTAGTGATGACATCTAACCTGGCTGATCACTCATGGAGCTAGAATTTCAGATCTCTGCTTCTTCTCTGCCATTTGTTACCAGTTACCTACTGTTCCCATCTGTAGTCAGCACCAAATCCTGTCTGGTAGGAAGAATTCATCCAGTCTTGTCAGTAAAATCAAATAATCCCAACATAGTCAATAGATCTCAGCAAACTCCTGGTTTAAAAAAACCCTCTCTTATGGGTGTCATTTTTTTTCCCCTTTAACAAGTACAGGTTGATTTCTCTAATGACACTAATTCTAATGTAGTTCATTTCTTAATTCCATCTATGATTACTCATCCTGGGAAATAATCAGCAGGCAGGGAGTTCAGGAATAGGTTTCTCATTAGGGCATTAATGCATGTTGTGAACCGCGGTAGCCTACTGCCTCCATCTCTAGGCAACACACCCGGCTCACTGAGCTCTCTTCCTAGCCTTGCACGTCTGTTCCCTGCTGTTTCCATTGTTGCTAGCTCCCTGACCCGCTGCACGATTTCAGTCACACTTGGCATTTGGATAGCTGGTGTGAGACCTAGTTGGCCTCATTAGTAATTTTTCTGTTCAAACATGTTCTGTAACAACTGCCATTTAACACGGCAGTATTTTTTTTCTTTGTCGTGTTCATAATATACTTGCTACAAATTGGTAGGAATAAGGGTCAACTAATGTTTTTCTGATGTTAGTAATTTTCTCTTATTCTTAATTCATTTAAATCACTATAATTCATCATGTGGTTACAGGGAAAAATGAATACGAACTTTGGATGTATGTATGCAGTTTCAGATGTCCCTTTTTTGTTAAAGCTTTCACAAGGTTCCTTTTCCATGTGTTTGCAGTGATGTAAAGATTTTTCTTTCTTGGGATTAATGACTTGGTTAACTGTCCATACACCAAGTGATTGATTGGGCAACATTGGAGAATTTAGTAATCCTGGAGACATTCCCCTAAAAGGCTATTGCTGTTGTTTGGTTCTTGAGAAGTATGGGTGAGCATAGATACCCCTAGTTGCCTCAGCAACAAATAAGCCCTAATGTTTCATGACTTAACCAATACAAAGTATTGTTTGTTTCTCTCATAAAATCCAATAGGAATGTCCTAACTTGGGCAAGTTTTCCTGGTTGTGTCATCGACTCCTCTCATCTAATCTAGTATTTCTGGGTTCCCCTAAACCTTTTTAGAGGTCTTCACTACCCTTCATCTATTTGGCAAAAGCAGAGAGAAAGAGACAGAGGTCTGTAGGAGAGAGGAATTTTGTAGTTTTTGTAAGAGCTTTTTAGAAGCCATTGCTGAATCATGTATAATTTTCCCTGATCTTCCTTAAGCCAAAATTGACTCCATGTGTCTCATGGACTATGCACAAAGGTGCAAGATATCCTCACAAAGTTCATGGAAAATACACATTGTGGAAAAATTATTCGTAAACCATAGAATTTGCACCAAAATATGTGTGTTTTTTTTTTCTAAAAAATCCCTTTGGTATGCAACATCAATGCAAGGGGAAGCACCCCAGGACCCAGGAAGCCACAGTGTACAGCAGGGTGCCTAGATGGTGTGCTTTCTTCTCCGTGCTACTAAAGGGGACACTTCTTGGTCTTATCTCCTAGCTTAAAATCACGGAAAGTTTCCTTCCTTGCTGCACACCTAATGGAGAATGGCAGAGCAGAGTTATAATTATCAGAGTGATTCTATCACTTGGTGAACGGAGGAGAGCACAGAGGGTTTCCTGGCTTGTTTGGCGATCTTCCCTTTGTATCCTTACAAAGTATTCCCTCTGTACCAGGATGTGTCTGAATTTCTATGAACACATTTATCTTTTGGGATTCAGACACATTCTAATTGACCTTAGTCTAATTTCTTCTCTAAATTATCTCCAAATAAAACTGTATTCTACGGGTATCAAAGGTCAAGAATCAACACATGCTTTTGGGGAAGAAACACAATTTAAATACACATTATGTGTATTACACATCTTTTAATTGATTGATTAACTAATGCATTACAGAGAGAGGTGGAATGAGCTCTTCCATTTATGAGTTTATTATTGAAGCATCTGCAACAATCAGGACTGGGCTAGGCTGAAGCGAAATGAGGCCCCAAACTCAGGCCCCGGTGTACCTGGTGGCTGGGAAATCAAGTTTTTAAGTAGTTCTTCCCTCACTCCTCTTAGTGTGATCAATAGCAGGAAACTGGATCAGAAATGGAATATCCAGGATCCAACCAGGCACTCCAACTTGGGATGTGAATGTTCCAAGGGGCAGCTTAATCACTGCACCACATACCAACTATGCATGTTACCATTTGATTACAGTTATTTCCAAGTGATAATATTCACACTCCTTCCTTCTTTACAAATATTACATTTATATATTACAAATTGTATGTTTGTGTGGCTTTCATTGAAAGACACACTTTCATTGAAAGACACACTTTTGATAATTGCTTTTAGAGTTTTACTAGGCCAGTGACATTCACAATATTTTAAAATCCCATTGGGGGGGGGTAGGTATTTGGCTTTGCAAAAAGATACTGGCTCAGATACCTGTCTCCTGTACTAGAAAGGCAAAGTTTAATACCTGCCTCTGGCCCCTGGATTCAGCTTCCGGTTAATGCAGACCGTGGAAGGTAGAAGCCATGGTTCAGGTATTTAGAAAACCAGAACTGAGTTCCCAACTTTTCCAGCCTTGGATACTTTGGCCTTCGGGGAGTGGACAGGAGTATGAGAGCTTTCTCCATAATCTCTCTGTTTATATCTCTCTCTCTTTCCTTCTCCCTCTCCTTCGCTCCTTATCCTCCTTTGCCTCTTAAAGGAATATCTGTCTCAAAAAGAAATACCTATTTATTGTTGGTTGTGTCTGTTGCTTACTGTGTGTTTCATACTTTTATAGAAACAAGGCCCCTGCTTTCTGACTCTCTCTAGTCACATTCACATCTGCTCAGAAACCAGCCAGGATTTTCCTGTGCTCATCTCTTTCTTACATTGCCCTGTCAGAGTAGTCAACAGTATCTGATACACACTGGAACAATCTTCTAATGGTTTCCATTGGAGCTGCTGACTCAATGGGCGTGTTGTTTGTCTTGCGCACTATGGCAGGTCATAGCTAGACTACCTCTTCAGTGAGCACGAGTCCCTCTTGAACTCCAGTGTAATGTTTTCAACTGCCTATCACTTGGAAATAATCCCTATTTTCAAGCTTTGTGTTATAGGAATACCCTTTTTATACTTACTAGATCCTGTGTTAGGCATCGTACATATTAACTATGAAAAATGGCAGGAAATGCCAGTATCCAAGCATTAGATTGCTTTAATTGTGAAAATAAATTATAAATAATGGCCATCATTGTGTGCAGCGGCTCTTGCCCATGGGACCCAGGCATACGGTGGTCCTCTTGGCCTGGATGTGCCCGAGAAGCTTTGCCTAACCCTCTCTCTCCAGCCAGTCAATCAGGGGGAGGGTGGAGGAGAGGCAATGTGAAGGGTGAAGAAGGAGAAGGAGCAGAGGAAGAGAATATGAGTATAGTATAAAAGGGCAAGCTCTGGAAATGGCCTGTAATACCCTTGTACACATTTTATTGACCACAACTTAATCTCATGGTGCCACTGAACCTGAAGGGGACTCAAATATATATTTCCCTGGAGAGCAGGGATCTGATGAGCACATAATTCTAGGACACAGGAGAATCAAAAAAATAACCTATATAGTTGGCATAGTGTCTGACATACATAGGCAGCGTTTCATAAATATTACTTGCTGGAGAGAAAGCATTTTATGTACTGACTGCTCTCAGTAAAGTCTTGAAGAATTTCTATTAGTCCACATGGCCTAATCAAATATATCATTAGAAATAGGATGGCATTCTTATTGAAATTTTGACAGTGCATAAATCCTAAAATTCAGCATCCACTGTGAAAAGCAAAAATGTTAATCACATATATATTTTTTGGCACTTAGCCTTGCATGCAATCGCTCACATGTGTGCGCAGGCTGAGAGGCCAGCTAAGAGGTGACTATCCTATGAAGTCTCTTCTTTGTGTTTATGGATCTTGACGCATCTGTGGTTGTATAATGCTGCATCTCACTCTGAGGGAAGGGTCAACACAACATTCACAAAATGGCTCTTTGTTGGTCCTCCGAAGGAGAAACACCATGCACAGAAAGGATGTTTCCTTCCTTCCGACCTGTCATGCAACATCAGTGAGCAGTAAGCTTTCGATATTCACATGTCCCTTGAGAACTGGGAAGGTTGCACCCTCTTGGCATGTGCTCCATGTGTAGCTGTGTCTTGGAAGATTGTTCTAGTTTGGTGAATATCTGAGAAGGGTAATAACACTGAAATCTTTCCCGGATGGGGAAGGAAGAAAAGGTACTAAGATAAATAATTATAATGAAACTAATGGCTTGGGAGAGATTTTTGGTATCAGCTGTGAGAAACAATGTCAGGAAAAGCAAATATTGTCCTCTTACAGAAGAAATTTCAGCCAAAAAGGGCATTTGAGCCAGCTCTTAGGGAAGGGCAGGATTTTTTTTTTAATGACAAGTTCCATTCAAGCCTGATCTACTTTGGTCACAGTTCAACTGGATCTACTGTTTCCAAAATTAGTGATTGTAGGTAAGTTGATTTCAAACATACAGCGATTTGGTCTAAATCCAGAAAAAGACAGATAGATGAGAGAGACTGAGATATCAACCTCATTTATCTGAGCCAGTATCTACCTCTTCATCTAATTGTATTTCTTCTCCTCTATTAAAAACAATACTTTTGACTTCAGTTCTATTTTTTCACTCCACCTTATCTCCTTCAAGCCAATTTACTGTTAAATATTTTTCACAATTTTGACATGAAACTACGACATGAAGGCAGTTCCCTGTGAGGAAATAGATTGAAAAACGTTTAACTCCATCGTGACAAGAGCAATTCCTTTCATTTTGTTCTTCAAACTACTTCTTATTTATTATTTTCTATGGATTCTGTTTTGGCCATGTGAGTTTTCTTTATCTGATTTGACGCAATTGCTACTGTCAATTTATTCATAATTTTCAATTCTTAATGTGTTTTTTTCATGTTGCTTAGTTTTTTTTTTTTTATTTTTTAAAATTTAGTATCTTCTCTGTTCCAAGCATTGTTTTAGATAGTGACCCTGTTGTCCAATAGCTGGGTCCAGGTTCTCGTCTCTGATGCGAGAAAGAATTTACAAATAGGACATGAATAAAATTAGTGGAAGAATGAGATTTATTATTAGGGAAGGAAAAGTATAGTCAGGAGGGAGCACCAACATGCTCTGCAGTGAGCTATGTTAAAGGGGGATCACAGGTTACCTCTTCCTATGATCTCCAAAGTGAAGAGGAATTCAATCTTCATGGAGGTGGAGTTCATGTATCTCCTACATTGCTTGCTTTGTAGAAAGTCTCAGGAGTGTCATGACATCAGGCACATGATTAGCATTGGAGAGTCGACCTTGATGTTTTATTGTCATTTTGTTATAACTGGCTATAGGTCATTATGTAGACACAGTAGTCCTTCTGGGCCTTTTCAGTCAGCTTCAGTTCTGGACAGCGGTTTTGTGGAAATCGGTGTGGGGTAAGTGTAAGAGGACAATTGATTAGATCTATTGGAAGATACTTCACTGAGAAAGGACATTGGGAGGCCTTGCCAGTGTGGAGCCAAGGTTAGCGGCAATCCTGGTTTGATGTGGAAATATACAGGCCAGGAATTCCTTAATTCTCAGGTTTAGATAACAGATCAAAGACAGGGGCTTCCACTCACAGACAGTGGTGCTGGAATTCCCATAGTCTCAAGTCAACCCCCACTCTCTGCTGATATGTAAATGATTTACCTCAAATCTTCCTCTCTCTACCTACATGACCCTCAGTCTTTAAAAGCCTGATGTTGTTAATAAACTTTGGCTATGAACCATCAGTCAGTAGTCCATGTTTATAACTATCAGCTCCGTGCATCAAGGCCATGATTGCAGGATAGTGAATAGGTAACCTCAGCTGAAGCAGGGTGAGGGTGGGTGGGATAGGGTGGGACTGGTGGCCAAAGCACTCTCCTGGTTAGCTGTTTGCTGTTTGTATCACCTTCATGGCTATAATTTATTTGGCTTTACATGACAAGCTTTTCACTTCTATAGACAGTGACAGTAAAGTCAATACTGTGTGTTACTGGGCATTCCCTCTGTGTCCAGTCAATGCAGAAATTCTGATATCTTCACAGAAACACAGCTCACGTGAGACTCATCAAGTTCCAGTCACAACTGCTTTTCCTTGGATATATACGTCCACTTTAATTTGGAGCCAGAGATAACCATGTGGCCTGTTTTGTCAACAGACGTTTCCCTACTGAAAAGATGTAACACTGATTGAAAAATAGGGATGGAATGTCAGTGTTCTATAGAGCTGTGTTGGTCTTTTTTACCCCAGGATTTAATAGTTGGTGCCACTAAGTAACAATGACAACTCAGTCTGTGAGCCCATGTGGACACTGAGTTGGCTAAGGAATTCGGTACATTCTCCCTGCATTCCTTCGCTCTGTGTCCCTGGTCTTACCCTCTGCTTGTGCCTCTTGCCCAACCTGTGGGCATTTTGTCTTTGCACCCAATAGTTTTCTTGCAGATCTTGATCAACATGTGTAGAGCATCTACCCGCCTTTTTAAGGCAAAGACTTTTAAGTCTTACAAGCCAGCTTTACTTACTTAAAGGCCAATGTCCCTTTTGAGCCATGCTGATTTTTGCACTAGCATTACTATTTGTTTCTGTGCTTTTTTTGATTACAAAGTTGCATAGGTTGTGAGAAATGTCCCATCATAAACTCTCCCTTAAAATCTGTAATGACAGTTGAATGTGCAGAAATTGGGGAAATATTTTCACAAATGTCCTTATCTCTTTACCTACAGAAATGCCCAAGCCTAGGAAAGACCTTAAATGTGTTTCCATCAGACTCATTTTCGCATCCATTTTATGAGCGAGCAAGCTGAGACCCAGGGATGCTACAGGCAATGCAGCCGACTTCTTGTTTTATTGTGCCAGGAGACACATGGCCGCTTTTTCTGCTCCATTCTAGTGAATTCCCTGAGATTTGCTGTTTTAACTATTTTTCTTTTTCTATATTTGGATATTATCCTGCAAAAGAGTTCTGATACATGAGTGGCTTTTATGGAAAGCCACCTCCAACCTGTTTTGGGAATTGGCAAAGTACAACTAGTAAATAAATAATGAACTGAGAAGCACAGAGATCTTACAGCTTGCTTACAGTACAGTACTTTCTAATTTCCAATTCCCTCTCTATAATATCCTGTCTCTCCCTTGTGTTTGTTGGTTTCCTTTTTCTTTTTAAAGAATAAAGACTTAATTTTTATTTTATTTGAAAGGTGGATATGCAGACACAAAAGCATTTTCCATCTTCTGGTTTACTCTGTTAATGCTCGCAACCACCAAACTGTTGTCCAGAGTCCAGATCCCAAGCCAGGTCTTCCATATGAATGGCAGTAACCCCAGTACATGAGCCATCATTGGCTGCCTCCCAGGTTGGTCATTCCTTAGAAGCAGAGAAGCTGGGGCTCGAACCTGGGACTCCAGAATGGCATGCAGGCATTCCAAGTGGCAAATAAACCACTGTACCACATGCTGGCTTACCCCACTCATAGCTCCTGTTTTATTTTTTTAATATTTGTGGCTTTGAAATCTCCATAAATCAATAGCAAGGCAATACCAGATGTACTATCTTTTATTTGCTTAAATATGCAGTGGGGTAAAGCTTAAGATGAGAGCTATCTTATAGAAATACAGCATCATTAGCTAAACAATGGAGGAGTGACATTAAAAAAAAGAAAAAGCTGGTGTTGTCCAGAAGTATGCTAGAAACAGCGATCAGCGATTTCTTCAATAGTTAGAGAAACATCTCATGTATTGTTTACTCTTTGAAGGCTCAGATAACAACAGAAGTTAATCTGGGTTTCATTAGCACCACAATTTTAATGAGTGTGAGAAAAGGCATTGATTATACATTGGACCAACGTTTCTCCCTGCTAACTCTTTCCCCATGATTTCATTTTCATTCTTTTAGACTTCTTTGTGAAATATTTGACAGAGGAGGATTCAGAAGCAGCATGTTTGAAAAACTCTGCAGCACCAGTAAAAGATTAAATGTGATGAAATGTGATAGTAAGGTCTAAGATAATCAACTGAATGAGGAAAATGCACTGCGGCTTGTTCCAAGCCAAATGAACTATCAAAAATAAAGGGAAGGAAAGGCCAAGGAATTGGTACACCTGGATCGGGGTTCGCAAACATGTGACCCTCAGAAAATACAGCCTCTAGCTGAGCTTTCCTTGGATTGTACAAATGCTCATGTATTGACAGCGTTACAAAATTAGAAGATTTTACAATAGTTGTCTAGGTTCCAGAGTGCTCCTAAACTATGAAGAACTGCACAGGAAGTCATGTTTCAGCACAGCTGTGGTGGCAGTAGGGCAGGGTGGGCGTGAAGAGGGACACCTTCTTGGAAAAGCACATGTGTTGTTGCAGTTCCCTTCACTCATTTTTGTCCCAGCTGGCACCCCAGTTTTACGGCCCTGATGTAGTTCCTATGGATATTTGCATGTACCTGCTGGATGTGGTCTTCTTAGCTTTATTAGCAACATAGGCTCTTAGTACCGTACTCTCTTCTGCCTAGAAAGCATGTCAGGTGTCACTCTGTAATTACACCTGGTAGTCCAACTTTCAGAGGTGAAACCGAAAGTTTCAAGATTTATTCTGGTTTATAATGGCTTTTAAAACTAGTACCTGTATTTCTACACATCTTGCTTTTTTTCCTTTGATAAATCTCTTCCTGGCCCTGAACGGAGATTCACAGCACAACACAGCAAGGCTATAAATTTTTACTCAAGTGATGGACTTCCTTTGAACCTGTCCTGACATCATTGCTGCCAGCTCCAATTCTGCATCCTGGCTTTCCTTTCTGAGGGCAATGGGTGAAATTTGAGACTTGTCTAACAAAGTCACAGAGGGAAGAAAGCTACAGAGAATACTTTTAATGAAGTATGAAAGATGAATAGCTTCTTTAGAAATAATTTAAAAATAAAAGCCTTGAAATGTATGGTTAACTTCCAAATCACTTGTCAGTACTGACAGTAAGAGGATACTTAGTGATTTTCAGTGTAGTTTCTTGGAGTACTTTTGCTGATCACCTCTGATTCTCAGAACTCTCCTCTTTCCCACTATCACCACTTCTGTGTTAGATCACAACACTAATGTACTGTTTACTTCTTTTATTGTTGTTATATAATAATTGCTGGAATCCAACCTAACTCAGCCTTGGAGCATGCAAATGAGTCTGTAAGGAGCTGGTTAAGTCAGCAAATTACTGCTGCTTTTTATCCTCCGTGTTCATATTTTTTTTCTCCTAGAAATTCTGCTTGTTTCCTTTAGCTGTCTATGATGGAAATTTTCAAAAGAATGTCAAAGTAGAGAGATTAAACATGCAAATCTCTATGTATTGAGCTGCCATTATTAGCACGTGCAACTAATTGAATTATTTGCATATGGATTTTATTCATCATACAGTTAAGATTTTTATTTTGTATTTCTAAGATTAAACAGCTCCTGTTACCCTTTCTATTATCGTAACTAAAAATCATGACTTTAAATTTAATACATAGTAACTGTGAATACTGACTTAGTAGTATTACTAATTTTACTAGAGTGAATTGCCACTATTATCCACACTGTGTTCAGATTCTCCAATCAGCTTATGAACGTCCTACAGTTGCGTTTTTGCATGAGGATGGACACATTACTTCCAGCTAATGCTCTTTGCTTCATTTGCTCCATCAGAACCCTTTTTCCTTTGTGTTTTTCTGCTTTCCCTCCCTCCTTTCTCCCTGTTCTTTTATTTTCTATTTATTCTTTTTCATCCTGGAAAGTTGTGTTTGAGGAAACTGAGTTGTATAGAATTTCCCATAGAAAATCCTGTAGAGTTTCTTCCACTATAGATTTAATTGATTATATTCCTCTGAGATGATCAATGAATTCTTCCAGCCTCTGTGTTCTCTATAAATTATTGAGTCGATTCAGTGCCTTGATCAGACTAAAGCTTCATTTTTTTATAAGGCTCTTTCACAAGTGAGGCTGGCTACTTCCTCCCGCATGCTCCTATAAAAACAACATCAGTATCCAGGGATTTCTCATCTGTATAAGGTGAAGTAACAACACCATAGATGGTATCTGCCTAATCTTTCCATTATGAACATTCATTCTAACTTTCACCTAGAGAAAATCCTTCTAGTATTCTTTCCAAGACTGTAGGATCAATATTATAACAAAGAAATAGAACAAATACTAAAAAGTAAACAGAATATAGAACCTTCTGTTCACCTCAGGATACTTTGGTTTGGGAGTTCTCCTTATAGTCTGTTGAATTCCCCCCCCACCCCATGATCATTATCACTGTAGCAAGTTTTCCCCAAGTCTCCTCTGTAGAAAGCATTTGGTTTGAGACAGCCATCCAGGCTGTGAGCCTAGCCACGTTTGGGATCATGGTCCCTGAGCTTCAGTCCATGTAAGGACAGATCTATGTTTGCTGATCTCCCTTTTCTGAGTGTTGGGGAGGTCGGCATCATTCCCTGTGGCTTGCAACTCAAAACAAACAAAAAAAGAAAAACAAGAAAATAATAATTACATAAAGTGCTCATGAAGCTCTTTTCATCCCTTTCAGCCCAATTTAAAAGAAAAAATTCAAAGGCAGACAATGGGCTTACACACACACACACACACACACACACACACACACACAAGGTAGGGAATAAACTGAGAATACAGCCTTAGCCTAGAGCAGGACAGGTACAGACCGAGTACATTCACTCAGGGAACATGCGCAGTAATATGCTGAACTGATGGCTGGAAGGTGTCTTAAATGTGGCCAAATGGGCCAAACTGGAAACCATAATGCTAAGGGAAATGAGCCAATCCCAAAAGGTTAAATACCACATGTTTGCCTTAATTTAAGATGACACGATGTTATGCATAACATGTTATGTTAGGTATGTTATAGGTTGTGTATAAACTAAAATTGAAATGTCAATGAGGTGGTCACAGAAGGTGGTTAAGAACTCGCATTTACTTTTAACATATTGGTTACTCATTACTATGTCAATTAATTCCATAATGATGTAAATTTTTGCTGATGGTATGTTGGAGCTTTTAATTGATCGGGATGATACTCTGCTGGCTCTGTCTTCAGACCAGAGAGGGTCTCCCTAAGAAGCCGTTGAACTTGACTGGACAATAAGATGCTGGACTCTATGTTTGGTATATGCTTGCAATGGGGGAATCTCAACTGAACTTGAACTGTGGTTATGCAACAAGGTGGAGGAATCCACCATAGTGGGAGGGTTTGGGGAGGGATGGGGAGAATACAAGTATCTATGAAACTGTGTCACATAATACAATGTAATTAATGAATTAATAATAATAAATTAAAAAATGAGTATAATTGTTGCTGTTTTGGTTGATACTTTTGACTACAGCATTATGTCTCCTGAATTCATCTGTTCCTTCCAGAACAGTTCTCTGTGCTAAAGTACCAACGGATGCATGCCGAAGAAACAGCTATGGCCTGTTTCTTGCTTTTCTAATATGCATCACAACTATCCTTTCATTGTGAAAATCCAAATTTCTCAAAAGGCAGGAAGAAGGAAATGGGGGAAGGGCACACAGGAGGAGGTGTGGCCAACCAAGAGCTAGAGGAAGTGGCAGAGGCAGAGTGAAGTTCATGGCTGTTAAAAAAAAAGACAGCACTTTAAATTCTTGTCATCATCATCACTGTCAGCGAATGACTTCTTTCATTCATCCATTTAGCATTTCTTTAAGGGCCTCCTATGAGCCTGGCATGGGAATTGATTGGGGAAAAATTTGACAAGGTCTCTACTACCATAGCACTATTCCACCATGCCGGTGAATGCAAATAAGGGACTACTAAGAAGTTCTTGAATAAGTGCACCTGCTTCACAGTAGGAAGGCTCTAATCTGTAGCATCAAGATTGATCCTTTGAGTAACATCTGAACAGAAAGTTCAAGGATGAAGAAGGTACCTAGACAGAGGACATGAGTGGCAAGCAGGAGTCAGCAGTATTCAGGGCATAGACCCTGTGTCAGGAAGCACACACTCCCAGGAAAGGAGCAAAATAATAAAATAATGAATTAATACTGAATCAGTTAGGTATACAGGAGCATGTGGGCAGAATATGCAAGAGCTTCCTAAAATTAAAGCTAAATAAATAAACATTCTAATAGAGAGGGAAGTCAGGGGTACATTTCTGTCGTGGTTCAGTTACAGAAGCGACATAAAGAACATTGAGAAAGAAGAGCAGGTTAAATCACCCACAATGAGTATCAATCAAGAGATCACTAAGACTTCTGGACAAAAAGGGGTGGCGAATAGAAATTTTCTGAAAATCTGTTTGAGGGGAACCATTTTTGGACAAAAAGAAGGATTCATACAAGCAATAATGAAGATGATTGGAAAGGATGATTTTTTTCAGATTAGTGAGGATTCATTACAAGACGTATTAGGTCCGACTCTGTTGTGCCCTTCTGAGTGTCTGCAAGTGAAAAGTGCATGTGCACAAAGCGATTAGGTTTGTGCAGCACATTGGAGTCAAGAGAGGATACCATTGCTGGGTAGAGAAGATACATTCCCCAGAGCTTATTCTTCCTGAGCCCCATGGTGGCAAAGGGCTCAATCTTTCATCACAGATTTAAAATGTTTATAGGCCCCTAATTAAGAAGCAGTCCCCAGCGTTACTGGACCAGAGATGTGGAAGGAGTGGGGAAGTTGGTCTACTTCCAAGGTTCTCAAAACATGCTCTCTGACAGGCACTCTGCAAACATTCATAAGGCTGGTGCCTTGTTCTGTAATGTCCTAGTAAGCAGTATTGTTCTTATCTGTTCCATAGAAGTGGCCATCTTCAAAATAGCAGACTGAACAAAATGCTTGGATTTCAAAAAGTCCTTGCAACTTAGTGTTTTTAATTACATTTTTCTGCACTTGTGGAAGTACTGTCATGTTTTGAGTCAATGTCAGGTTTTATGAAAATGTGAGGAAAGATAGATATGTGATGGGAGTGTAAGAGTTAACTCCTGACGACAGTGACTCACCATCCTTTTGGTCTGGGGTTCCTCTATCGGTTTGGGGAGCATACAACATATTCCTGCGTATCTTACAGGATGGTTAGAAGAGTTCAGAAGTGTGACAGTGTGAGAGTTTTGTTTGTCACAGTATAAAACCAAGGCTTTTAAAAATCCTAAATATTACAGCTTAGAAGATTTTATGGGATCAAAAAGCACTTAGCTGTGCAGAAAGAAAGCACTATTAGCAGAGAAGTTGACATTAGACATGTTTAAAAATCGATGATGGAAAACAACTCACTCTGCAGGTATGAAACATGGTAGGCCCACCTCTGAGGACATCTTGTGTGTTCAGTTGAAATCATTTCCAGTGACGCAAGGACAGGATAAGCCTTGCTCTTCAAGACGATGCAGCAGTAGTGGTTGTGGTTGGGGTGAGAATAGGGAGAGCAGTGAAGTGTTCTAAATCCATGTGCCGGCTCTTCTGGACACGTGATTCCAGTAATCACTGGAATATGCAAAGTCTGGGAGGAGACCAACTAGGAGCTTGTTTATCTGTAGGCTGTTAGGAATCTGGGCATTCTAACACTGTGTCAGGTAACCAACATCCTTTGAGCTCTCTGAGCTATTATACTTAAATATGATCCACTTTGCATTGAGCTGTCCAAAGAGACAAGTAAGTGATCAACTTGCTTCCATACCTAACTTCCACAAGACTGGAAAACAGCTATTTAGGATGTCATTACCTGGATAAATACCTATCGTTGTATCTTAATGGTTCTGTACGTTTAAGTACCTATTTTGCTGATCTCTGTTTTTCCATCTGTAAAATTGGTAGAAATGGTTATTACAGTAAAAGGCATGGAAAGCATCATTATTATAAGGATTGCCATCATCATCTACCTAGTTATTCATACAATTAAATGGAGACAAAAGACCATACACTGTTTTATAATGAGACTGTTCCTATATCATATTGCTTGGTATTTTGAAACATACTGGAATGCAATATAAGAGAGTCTGTTCTTTTGTTTAGTTCCATATAAAATGATTTTTATATGAGCATATATGATTTTATTTTGACTATCTAATTTTCGGGAAAGAAATTCACACTCTCAGATGAACAGACAAAGGACATGGAAAATGCATCATCAAGGCACCCCTGGAGATGTAGTTTGCAATTTGCAGGAGCGCACACGGGATGTGTTTTGCTCTTTGAATTCAAGGAATACATCGAAGTAGACCTTGGTCTCTTTCTGTCTAGTACTTGAACATTTTCTGGGGAATTTCTTATCCCCTATGCCAAGCATGTGGTTGCTGGAGCTCCCAGTTACAGTTCCCAAACTTGCTGGTGCTTATGGGCACAAACCTTGATCTGACATAAGCCACACCCAAGCCACAGACCTAAGGTGGGAGGGAACATGAATGTCAAGTCTGCATTCAGTACTTTCCAAGGTGTTTTTGATGTGGGTTTTCTAAAAGACACCACATCTTTTGTATTACGTTGTTAGGAGTATGTAAATAGAGGATTACCTACATGTTAGTAGTTGGCATTGGGATCAGTGTATACACACACACACACACACACACACAAGAGGAAAAAAGATCTGCCCAGAGTTCCCACACCCAGATCTGGTTATGAAAAAATGAATGATCTCACTTTTGTCTTTTTCTTAGTTGAGCCTCTATTTTATAACTAATGGCTTTGAATAATAAACCTCTTAAGAGATTTTGTATTGCAATGCCAGTGTGATATGGTTGTATAATTCTTTCACAATGATGCTTTTAAAATATTTTGTGTGTACATATTTCTCTTGACTCCAACATTAAACTTTCCTGCTGCTCCGCATTGGGAGGTATGGCAGGGGGCAGGGGGAGGGAGGTACGGTTCTGCAAGAAAAAATAACTAAAGATGGTCATTTTGTTTTATAAAATCACTTGGAGGTATTTTGGTGAGAGTTTTAATCCAATATCTATGTAGAAATGAATGACCTTATCTTTGAAACACCTGTGTGGAGGCATAGAAAAGAGTTAGATATCAAGTAATCTGATTCTGCGGGTTAATTTTAAGACATAAATGTCATTATATTTTGCAATAAATAAGTTACAGCATGATTCATTCTTCTAAACACAACTAATGTGCCTGTATCAATTTTAATATAGTTATTAGCTATAGTCTTGGGGATCTTATTTTCAGTTCTGAAAATTCCCATAAGTTCAAACAAGAAGGGATTTGTTAGGTGGTATTAAGTAGCTTATAACAACTTTTAGGAAGATTAAGGTATTACATGTGAGTGATATAAAAAAACAACAACAGAAAAATAGACATATAAAACTCTAGAGAAAACCCAGTGTTGACCACGTTTCTAAATGGGGACTGTGATGTGAATGCCATCTGGTGAGTCATTTCCCCACATGTGCCATTAAAAGCAAGTGTCTGTGCCTCGTTCTTGCAATAGAAAATCTCTCCTCCTGAGTGGTTAATGATGCCCACTATCACTTGCTCTTTCCAAACCTCAGGATGTATGCTCATGTGGAAGAAGACAGGTCTCATCTACAAGCTTAACCACAAGATGACTCTGATAGAATGGCTTTGGATTTCTTAGCTCTGAGAAGTAAGGCGTCTGCCAGAAAACATTCAGAATAGGGGCTGAATGTGCCAGTCCACGGTATCATCTGCATATGTCATCTGATTGTGTTCCTACAGTAACTCTGAAAGTTGGGTGTTATGACTCTTATAGATGCGACAGTAGTGATTATACAATGATAGTCTCCTAGTCGGCAATCCGTGTGCTACATTTTAGATAGGATGTGAGTGTGTCTACTAAGATCTGTGTTTCGGAATTTGGTCCTCAGGGAGGCCATGTGAACATGTGGTGGGACTTTGACAAGGTGGAACCTGGTAGGAGGTCATTGGTGGTGCTGCCCTTTGACGAGATAAAGGCAGTGCTCCTGCAATATGTCCTGGCATCTGCTCTCTACCCTATTTCTGGCTTCCTGTATTGTAATGTGATCTCTGTCTTTCAGGTGTTCCGGCCATGATCCTGTTTAGCTTGAGTTGACACAGCCAAAAGAGGCCAGCCACAGTTGACACCATGCTGTTTCTACTTTCATTCTCCCAAACCGTGAGTTCAAATCTTTTCTAAGTACCTGGTCTCAGGTATTATGCTATAGTAAGAGAAAACATGTGAATACACTATTTCTTTGGATGTGCCCTCTGCAAATTATTTTTGAAACTTAAAGTTTAAGGTCTATTAATAATTTCTTCCCACTACCATTTCAACATAGAATACTTGTCAAATTGTCACCCTTATAACTACATTAGCTGCTATTCAGAGACTAACATTTCAATAATTGAATCAACAAATGGGGTAGATCTGTTCCTACTCTTGAGTTTAGGATTTTTTTAGATGACAGGTTCACAAAACGCGTGTCACACACATGCACACGTGCAAGCCATTGTTCATGGCTGTCTCTTGACTGAACCCAACTTGACATGTTTAACAGGACTTTTGTCAGAATGGTTAATGTTGGCTGTTGTCTTCCAGAGCACAATGATCGTAAGCATACAGATAATGTCTTTACAAAATGTCATATAAATGGATACCATAATTTGGTGTTTGAAAAAAGACACATTTTAAAAAGATAAGTGGGGGACACTAAATATGGAAAAAAATAAGTGATTTACATTATTTAAAGTGGGTTTCTCATACATTCACTAATTTAAATATTCCTCCTACAGTGAAAATTACCAATGCATGCCCACATAACTCTTCGAGGAAAAGGAGACTTACTAGAAATGGTGGTATGGAAGTATTCAGCACAAATCCTAATTCCCAGGATTTTAAGGAGAGAGAAAGGAACAAAAGCCTACAGCTAATGATCGGGGGCACATACGTCTAATGGCCGAGTTTAGTTTACCTAACCTTATAAATACAGCTGTGAACACACTTGTCTTTATTTGAATTTTTAGTCTAAGAGTAAAAGGTTACTTACTAAAGTTTCAAAGAGCTGTGTAGAAATCTCATATTTAGCTCGAATCTGCAAAACACCATCTGGTGGTAGAAATCAAAAGGAAGAGGGCACAGGTTTTTTTTTTTTGCAAATTATATCAATTTTCCTTTGAAATGTCAGGACACCAACCATGATTGCTAAAAAGATAACCTATCACCCTAAACAGAGTGCATTTAAGATTCTGGATGATATACAAGGTTCATGCTGTCCACACCGGGCACAGTGGGGTAGGTCAGACAGGGACTATAGACAATCCTTGCCAAGTCATGATGGTTGCTTAATTATTTGAATGAGTGTCAATGACTAAACCATGGTTCTCAGTGAGTTATGGAGATTTATACTTTATGACTTATGTGCTCATGCTCTGCATATTGGCTATGATCTACACTACTAAGCATTGTTCATACTAGAGAGCCTGGTTAAGCCAACTTGCTCCTGAACCAATGTCATATGCATTTGTGGTTAAACTCTAGTTTTGAGATTGTGATTGGGAGGATTGCGTGTCATTTGTCAGTGTGTGTGTTATCATGAGGAAAACATATAAAACTAATTCTGGGCACACAAAGACCATTCGTAAACTGGCAAAAAAAATGTGAAGACCTGTTCTAAAGACCACTTGTTATCTAATGTGTGCTGTAAATGATGACAAGATCAACTAACAGTGCAATTGAGCCGAGAGAGAGTTGTAGAAGGATGTGTGGCAAGAACGCTTGGAATTCAAATGCTGCTTTGATGTTACTAGATTGCCAAGTTTGCTAGGTTCTCACACTCCTTAAAAGTTAGTAGAAGACACACTGTTTACAACCAAGTTTGAATTTACAGTACCAAAGGACTACTTTAAAAATTATATTGTATGGGGACTGGTGCAACAGCCTAGTGGCTAAATCCAGTCCATGATATATTTTTAAATATATCATGTGAATAGGAAATGTTAAGCAACCATATTTGAACATGTCTGTTCCATCTTGGGGTAGTGAATTTTCTAATTGCTCTGGATATACATTGGAGCATCTATTTCTAATGTAAGTTGTTCATGTTTATTTATCTAACCGATCCTAGGGTAAACACTGGAGTTACACAATGCACATATGTGTCTCACTATCTCTGCACATTTACAGTAAATTACCTTTCAGATAATATAGCAAAGATCTATGTACTTTTCCAAATCATTTCTGGAGCTATTCCTCTGCTCCCAGAATATTATCTTTATTTTCTTTCCAAGTCAAATGTAGTGGAATTGATTTTTCCCATCCATTCTTCTCTTAGCCTAAGAACCCATAGAAAGCTCTCCCTGGGGTTTTGACCACTGGCTTCCATGTATGGTCACACAACTCTTTCATGCTTATACTTGTTCATTTTCCCAGGTGCAAAGTAAGAAATATGTCTCCGTACCTCTTTGTTCATTTAATATCCAGATCTTAAATCTTGTTAGGTACTAAATAAATTTCTATTGAATAAAAGAATGAAGAATGACAAGAAAAAATCGTTAAGGACAGCTTCCGTAGGCTTTATTACTGTTTCTTTACAGAACAGATGTAGTGTTTTTTGAAAAGTTTTATTTATTTGCATTATTTGAATGGCTGATGGAGAGAAGAGACAAAGAGAGATCTCTCATCAGTTGATTCACTACTTAACTGTCTACAGCAGCCAGGGCTGGCCTAAGGTAAAACCAGAAGTGCATTCAGGTTTCCCAAGTAGGGATCACCAACCCAAGCACTTACTCTATAACCTGCTATCTTCCAGGCCACTCAGCAGCAGAGAGAAGGCCAGATTTGATCCCTGATTCTCAAGTACTGGATGTGGGTTTCCCAGTGGGTGGCTTCAGTTACAGCATCACTCTGATGTACGATTCTTTTTACTTTTGAATTTAGACTTCCAAGTCTGAAGACTTATATTCTAATTAATTCTAAAAGTTACTTATTTTTTTTAAAGATTTATTCATTTTATTACAGCCAGATATACGCAGAGGAGGAGAGACAGAGAGGAAGATCTTCCGTCCGATGATTCACTCCCCAAGTGAGCCGCAACGGGCCGATGCGCACCGATCCGAAGCCGGGAACCTGGAACCTCTTCCGGGTCTCCCATGCGGGTGCAGGGTCCCAAAGCATTGGGCCGTCCTCGACTGCTTTCCCAGGCCACAAGCAGGGAGCTGGATGGGAGGTGGAGCTGCCGGGATTAGAACCAGCGCCCATATGGGATCCCATGGCTTTCAAGGCGAGCACTTTAGCCAGTAGGCCACGCTGCCGGGCCCTAAAAGTTACTTATTTTAAGGTGTCCATTTTGACAGCCGATGGCAAATGCCGTAGCGTTTCTGAGCTGTGGTCTGCAACAAATGTGAGTGTAGTGCTATGTAACTGCATAGTGACCGTTGTATTCTCTGTGTCTGTTGACCATGATCCCAACACACACACACACACACACACACACACACACACACACACACACTCTCTTGCAGCTCTGCCATTTACCTCGTAGCTTGGCATTTACACAGCAGCAGATGCGCTGCAAACAGACATGCATCGACAGGGCTGGAATAACAGTGGGCCCAGAGGTGAGACATCTGGCAAAACAGATGCAACGTGGCGGGGCACCCATAACCCAGAAAGCACTCATCCCCCCACAGTCGGCCTCAATACCTGACCAGTGCCTGGCTGGGCACCACGCCTTCCAAGCAGATGGGAAGAAAGTTAACAAAGAGTACACGGAGCAGGTAGTGAGCTTGCTTGTCAAATGGAAATGTCTGTGCCAGGCAAGTTGAATCCCCCCCATCGTTTTTCAAAAGCCGCTTTCATTGTCACTTGGAACCACATAGTCATTAAACATTTTTAAACAGGCTTTTTTTTTTTTTGCTTCAAATTTCAAGGTGCTAGAGTGAGCTTTTACATAAGTGTCTAACCTTGTGTATGGCGATGACAGGAGGAATAATTAGTTAATGTTAGCCGCTCTCCCACCAGATCAGTGGCTAAAAGAAAACGCACAAAGTACATTATTAATAATGCAATGAGATCACGGCCCCCTAAAAGCCCAGCTGAAAGTTCCATTTTCCATATAGAGCAGTCATTTTGTATTAGAGTCCCACTTTTTATTAAAATGCTTCACAAGCATAACACAGTGTAATTTGTGTTAACTGGCAAAAAAAAAAAATCATGCCTAAAGGACAAACGTAAAGCAGGTACAACACCAAATCAGTAAGCCTTTCATTTCTGGACAGTCAAGAAGTAGCCCTTCTCTTGGAAGGAAAAACGTACTGATTCAGGGTTCCAATATTCACCTTTCATTCACTTCTTTGATTCAATTAAGTATTACACCACAAGAAACAAAAGCTGAATCTAACAGACAAGTGAATCTTCTGGTGTACAAAAATAAGGTAGTAGGTGCATGGGGATAGAATGAATTCCTTGAATAAGAATACCTATCTTATTCTCAGGGACCAGAATGAAGATAACAAAGTGTTTCCAAAGGAAAGCTTTCTAGGGGGCTTGTATTCCATAGAAACAAGAAGAGAAACAGCAATGATGCCGGGTCATTAAGCTTGACATAAGCATAATTTCTTTCCCAGAAGATGGTCTTAACTTCCATGTCTACCTTTTACAATCTTAAATTTCTATGATTCCTGTTAGGCTAAATATGTTTTCTTTACCACCCCCTCATCTGTTCACACATTTAAAATATATATATTTACAGGATTCAGAAAATGTGTTTTGTTGGGGGAATGTGGACTCCTTCATCAAGTGGTAATAACCCCATAGAAGTCAGAGGCAATGTTTTATCTCCTAATAGTCTGAATGACACTATGTCAATGCAGGATGCACCTCAGCAAACTCCAATATTGCAAATATTAAAGCAATAGAAGAGAGTAGTAGATAAGGCAGAGAAAGCTGTCTTCACATGGCAGCTAGTCTGCTATTTGCTATAATGCATCATCCTATAGTCATCATAGTATGCATGAGCCAGGATTCATATCACAATTTTAAAGACAAGCACAAATGAACTTCTAACAAATTCACTAAGATTCCTCTAACTGTATAACTAGAATAGTGCTAGGCGTGAATACTTCTTGATTCCAGAGATCTACCAAGCAATATTATTTTGCTGTACAGATAATCAGTTCCCTAGAGAATTCCCTGTGCCTGTTAGAACATAATGGACTGTTCATTTTGAAAACTTTCTGAATCCTTTCACTTCTTATATGTAAACTGTAAAAAATGCAAGTAGGGAGCCCGGCACAGTCGCCTAGTGGCTAAAGTCCTCACTTTGAATGCATCAGGATCCATATGGACACTGGTTCGTGTCCCAGAGGCACTACTTCGCATTCTCCTCATGGCCTGTGGCCTGGGAAAGTAGTCAAGGACAGACCAAAGCCCTGGAACCCAGCATGCATGTGGGAGACTTGGAAAGCCCTGCCCTCCTCCTCTCTGTATATCTCCCCTTCCAATAAAAATAAATCAATCTTTTTTTAAAAGTACAAGTAGATATGAATTTCATATACTGGACAGTATGTATAGTAAGTGAGACATAGATCTAAAAGAGGAAAAGCAAGTTTGATCTTTGAAAACAGTCTCCATCATGCACTAAAGTCAGTCGGTGATGATGTCTTCCTCCAAGCCTTTTCTGCTGAATCTGCTCCCAACCATGGATGCAGGGGCCCTGATTAGATATTGCCTACAGCTTATAACGTAATAAATAAAATTAACAGGAGACCATAGAGGAGATTTTCTGCTATTATGAGATAATTTAAACACAGCTATTTCCGTGCTCCAAAAGCTGTAAACATCTTGCCACCACATAGCCTTGTCATTCAGCTTCAAAGCATTCTAATGGGCAGGATCACACAGTGTGCCCTAATGCTTGGAATTGCAGACTTGGTCTCTGTAATGGTGTACTATTTTGTTAAGATGACACCTGTTGGGGAAGGGAGAATAAAATCACCATGGCACATGTTCACAGACTGTGACTGTTTCTTAGACTTATTGCCTCCTGCAGTCTCCTGCTCAAGAAACATTTATTCTTCACCATTTTTAAACAAGGCATTGTATTCTGGGCTGCAGAGAATGAGATGAGTACATGTTCAATCATTTCACAGAACTAATAGCACAGTGAGCATGGAAACAAAATGTATGTATTTAACATGTGCATATTCTAAATTTACAGAAAGTATACCTATGAAAGGACAGGTTGGAAGAAAGAGCTGTTACATGGTGTGTGGACTCATCTGGTCTCATTTGCACTGGAGAGGTCTGGTCTGGACTGACTCGTCTGGTCTGGTCTGGTCTGGTCTGATATCGTCTGATCTCATCTGCCATGGTCTGGTCTTGTCTACTCTGGTCTCATCTGCCCTGGTCTGGTCTGGTCTGGTTTGATCAGGTCTGGACTGGTTTGATCAGGTCTGGACTGGTTTGATCCAGTCTGGACTTTATTGATCCGGTCTGGACTGGTTTGACCTGGTCTGGACTGGTTTGATCTGGTCTTGACTGGTTTGATCCGGTCTGGACTGGTTTGATCTAGTTTGTACTGGTCTGTTCTGGTCTGTTATCATGTCATCTGATCTGGTCTGACCTGTTCTGATCTCGTCTGGTCTGGTCTCGTTTGATCTGATCTGGTCTCCTTTGGTCTAGTCTTGTCAGGTCTTGTCTGCCCTGGTCTGCTCTGCTCCGGTCTCATGTGGTCTGGTCTGGTCTGTTCTGGTCTGATCTGCCTTGGTTTGGTCTTATCTGGTCTGGTATGATCTAGTCTGATCTGCTTTGGTTTGGTCTTACCTGGTCTGGTATGGTCTGGTCTGGTCTGGTCTGGTCCGGTCTGGTCTGGTCTGCCCTGCCTTGCCTTTTGAGTATCAAGCTTCAGTCATGACATTAAGGGCATTTTATTTTATGTGCAACAATTTTGTGTGCAGACATGCTGATTCAGCACTGCGTGGTATATTGGCATGAATGCATCCATTTCTCACTGTGATCTTATAAGGTTGTTTCTGTTGTTACGTTATTACAATGTGAAAATATTATAAGCAGGGCACAGATCACAAACTCAGTGGATTATGGCAAATGACTATGTGTAATCGACACATATTTAGCCATTCCTTTATCCAAATAAAAATTATGGACACATTACAAGAGAAACTTTGAAATAACATCATAAAGGATAAAATCATTTGCAATATCTCAGCAAAAACCATTGTAAAATTAGACATGTTTTTGATGTGTTTCTGTATAGTAAGACAAACCTCAGCAAATGTGGGTGAGAAGGACTCGTCTAGCAGCGAGAAGGAAATAGGAGTGATGGCAAGAAGAAAATGGGTGGAAAGGAGTGGGTGGAAGAGCAACCTTTGAATGACTGAGTATCTTCACCCTGCAACAGGGGTTAGATGTGCATTAAATAATACAGGGTCATGCAATTTCAGCACGTATTTGCTTATTATGTTTTAGTAGTATCGGTAGGCAGTGGAAAGAGAGTAGTAATGTTTCATAACATTATGTTTTACATGGGGAGGACATATGATGTTACAATCACTATTCCAGGTTATGATGAATTCTATGGGGAACATAAATGAAGGTAACGTGCTATGCATGTGTTTGGGTTGGCCTGCTAAACGTTGTGGAAGAATTGACATGAACTATAGCAAATTACAAGCAAGGCAGAGATACGTACACAGCTGGAACAGGAGGCACAGGAGGCTGGGAAAGAGAGGAGGCTGGTGTGGCTGGTTGGAGGATGCCTGAAAGAGAACCACCGTTGTGAAGCGTGAGGGGTTAGCAGGGATCAGCACCTTTAAGGTGGAGTGTGGTTGCGTGTTATTTAAGTGACGTTAAAGTAATTGTAAGTTGTTTTTAAGTCTCCCATTTTTCTCATTTAACTTATTTTCCAACTGTTCATGTAGCATTTATATTTAATGACCATATATTAGGCCCAACGTAGACCTCATTAAGTTCCAAATACCATAAATTATACAAGCCACTTTCTTTTCTCACAATGACATAAAAATAGCAATTAATAAACACGAAAAAATCTATCGTTTAGAGAATGAAGAAAAATCTTTAATGAGACGATTAGATCTTGTGGGGGATGAAAGGTATAATTTTAGATTACTTAGAGATGAATTAGAAAGAAAATGCACTTTTCATGTTCAGTTACAGGTCAGACTAGGAGCCCTGACATACTGCACTACTGGAAATATCTGAAACTCTGGCTTAAAACATGTTCTAGAGACTGGTTAGATGATCATCATCCTGTTTCCTCACATAACTGGCTTCGTCTGTGCCTTGCATCCAGGGCGGGTGACAGGAGGGTCATACCTGGGGAACCTTGAACAGGAATTGCAGTGGCTGTTTGCTGGCCAGTCAAGGCAGTTACGGGCAGCTTTAGCATCTTCAGCATCTTCAGCTATTCCACAGAACCAACCCTCACACTTAGATGTGCAACGCAAAGCATGCCAGGAAAGAAGAAATTGAAATGGCTAAACTTTCAGTTCCAAGGAGGCTAGAGTCCTAAATGGTTTCAGTAATGCAGCTTGTACTTGCCTCCTGACCGACAATGCACCTCTGTTATGTCCAGCAGTAAGAATTGGAGTTATTGATTTCATCATGGGATTTTTAAGTGAGATGTTGGCTTAATTGTTTAATAGCAGACAGAAAATATACATTATAGGCCTTAAAGAGAGCATCATCATCTAGAGTGATACACACAGAATAAAATTGAGGCTTTGGTATCTGGGAAGGCAATCACAAAGTGAATTGGAGCCCCCCCACAAAAGGTGTGGGGCTGAGTAATAGTCTTTAGTATGTACTGACAACCCAAGAAAGAGAAGGATAATTTTCAAGAAAAATAAAAGAATGTTCAGGAATTGAGGATTGCTACCATTCGAGAAACTTGCATTACTTCTAAACTACAAAATATTAGAAAATAATATTGAGGAAACCCTTGTGAAATAAATGTAAATTCAGACTCAGACTTCCCAGCAAATGTCAGATGAAGCATGTGGCCTGACAATGTCAGCTGTGCAACATGGTTATAGGTAGCTTCCGAAACAAGGGAATGGCAGAGCAAAGCAGGACAGCCTATGTGAGAACTCCTGAAGGCTTTCTGATTGAGTTGTTGACACAGGATATTGAGTAGGGAAAAAGAAAACGAAGCCAAGTGAGAGAGGGGGAAAAAAATGAACTAGGCAAGACTGCACAATATTTTGACTTCTCAAATGTGAAAACAACCATAATACCACCGTATTGTCATTAGTAATAAACAGGTTCCCAGATTCTAGACATCCTCCCTCAAAGTCATCCCAGTTGATATCATGAAAAAGTATTCTCAGGACATGGCGTAATGGCCCAATGGCTATATCCATACCCTGAATGCGTTGGGATCCCATATTGGCACTGATTTGTGTCCCAGCTGTTTCACTTCCCCCTCCAGCTCCCTGTTTGTGGTCTGGGAAATCGGTTGAGGACGGCCCAATGCCTTGGGACCCATTAGCCATGTGGGATACTAGGGAAAGCTTTTGGTTTTGCTTGTGGCCATTTTCTTGCAAATCATTAGAGCATTAGCATTTATTTGAAAGAGCAAAGAAGATGGAAGTGGTGATAATCTTCCATCTGCTTAGTCTCTATGGGAATGTCTGCAAAAACCAGGAATGAGTCAGACCAAGCTAGGAGCTTGATCCTGGTCTCCTATGTGGAGGGCAGGGACCTAACCCCTTGGGTCAACATTCACTGCTTTCCCACAGCCACTAGCAGAAAATTGGATTGAGAGTTAAACAGCCAGACTTTAACACATTGCACCACCATGCCAGTCCCTGACTGACTGGCTTATTTACTTATTTATTTATATATTTTTAGTTTATTAGTACAACAAAATCAAAACCCAAGTCTGGATCTGCTGACATAGAAGGCACATCACTGGGAGCCCTTGAAGCTTGAGAATCAATGAAATAATGGGGGTTTCCTGCGTATGATGGAACTAGGGTGACCATGTGTGCTTTACAATGTCTCATACTGAGTGATTGAATTTATGCTTCCATTCTTGGACTTTGGGTCTCACTTAGTGATATTCTTAATGAAGAGCAATTGGCTAGAATTCATATACTTGAACCCCTTAGACTAAGCCATAAAATGCCTTGTATGTAGTACTCAGCACCGTGAGCGTCCTTATGACAAGTTCAGTGACACACAGACCAATGGTCTGAGTAAACCTGCCCTTCTTGAGTTTCAAGCAGAGGCTGTCAGATGACACGGTAATGGAGAGAGGCCTTCTGGACACTCTACCAAGCTACAATGAGCTCACTTTTTACCCTGCCCCTGAGTTCAGCCACCAGAGTGCCCTACTGGAAGCCTTCAGGGATGCAGAATCACCTGCTCTCGTGTCTTTGATATTTTATCACAAAATTGTGAGATTCAGTGAAATGGTCCCTGAAAAGTTAATCATTTCTGGTTAAAAATAAGGTAGGACTCACCTGCAAGCACATGTCCTACTTAATGAAAAAGGTAGATCAGTGGACACAGGCCCTGTTGTAAAAGGAGATTATGGCAGCACATTTGGTGCTGTAGCAGAAGACAGACCAACTGGACAACACCACCAAACAAATGATGACAGCAAAAAAATCTTGGTGAATGGAGCCAATGAACATTGAGAGGGTGACACCATCCTTGGATCAGCGAAATTGGCAGCATTTCGGAACTATCCAAATCACTTGGACAGAACCCTTGGAATATGTACACATTGAGATTCTGGGTTGATATGAGGTGGCAGTTCCTCATCCCTGGGTACTGGGATGAGAGCAAGGAAATGAGTGGCTTCCTTTTTGTCTCTCCCTTACCCCAGGAATAACTAGAAGAAATAGCTAATTTTGAAGCCATGAATTCACCCAATTTTCCCTAAACCTCGATCCTTCCCACCCTGATCAACCATGCAATCATTATTTAAAAAACAAAATAAAAAAATAAGATGTAAAAACAAAAAACAACTTGAAATTTAAAAATAAATGCATTTTTACATTTATGCCAATGAATAGAAATTAAGATAATTTAAAGCTATCTAGCAAAAGGACTCTACCAACTAATAACATGAGATGAAACTAAAACAATTACTAATGACAAATCTAATTAGTGACAATTACTTAAAATGTTTATATTTGGAAAAATAAGATAGGCTTAGTTTACTATGTCAAACACTAACTGTATGAAGTTCAAAAAAAGAAAAAGGAACAAAATGACATACCTGAAAAAGAGTAAAAAGAAATGAGTAACAATAACAGCAATTAATAAACTAGAAAAAAAAGCTTAGAAAAATGTCAAACTTTTTTTGTCTTTTCAGGGAGTGATCGCTTGTAAGATTGAACAATCAGAAAGGAGAAAACACACCAACACTGTATGAAATAGTAAAAAAAAAAATCTGAATATGGTGGGAATGATTTTGTTTTCCCATTTAGAAACTTAGAAAATAGCTAAGTACTGGAAAATATGTTACCAGTATTTCAAACCTGGCTTACAAAGTAATCAATAAAATGACTTACATGTAGATGTGTGAATTGAAATATTTTAGAAAGAAATTTTGTATTATCTTTGAGATTTATAGAGACCACACCTCCTAATTTCCCTGGAGCAGTTCCAATTTATAACTACTGCTTACGGCCAGTTATGGATAATGTCCCATTTTTTTATGTAACCGTGTTGAAATTCTGATGTTTATCTTATAACCTGGCAATATTACTCCAGGTCAGTGTCCTGGAGAAAATTCTGCACTGTTGCACTAAGAAACATATGTCAGGAATATTAACAGCAGCATCATCTATAGTATAGAAGAAAAACACTAGTTAATTTGAAGTGTTACTGTGAACTGTTTATGTGGAATATGTTAGTATGTCACATCACAGAGTTGATGAATGAACTAAAACTATGAGTAGGCACAGACATATTTCAGAATAACAGTACTGTGAGTAAACTCAACCTGCTTACTGTTCAGGAATACACAGTTAGTTGGTTTAAAAAGGGCTCTAGGGGACATTACAAAGGTATAAACATGAAATCAGGTAGTAGTTATTCCTAGGATATCGGGCTAAAAAGTTTAGATCAAAGAGAAGCAAGAGGTCAATGAATTCTTCCACTTCTTCAACTGCATTGTTCTCCATTATACCTTATACATGTAACAAGAATTAAGTCATAGAGTAAAACGATAATAGCAAGACGAGTTAGTACCAGTTATTGAGTGCTATGAACCAGCAGGTAGTCTGAAGAACTTTACAGCTCACAACAGAGACTTAAATATCTCACCACAACTTGCAGGAGCAAGCGTTGTTACTTTCTTCTTTTAAAGATCAAACTAGTCCATGCACAGAGTCGTTCCATGAAATATACAGCTAACCTGGTCATAAACGGCAAAGCTAAGTATTATTTAACCACTATACATTCTTTACTACTTCTCGTAACGTGGCTCAACTTTACAGATTTTTTTCCAAAACTGTACATAATGTTTATATGCAGAACAAAGCAAGCATTATAAATTCATCTTCAGCCTAGCTTCTGCTCAAATTCTTGCAAAGCTTGAATTCATTCATCCTAAATTAAGGATGCTTTAATGTGTGTTGAAAGATCTTTGGAGCACATTAACAACTTCCAGTGCAATGCTATTTACATTGAGCTTTCAGTTTTAAAAGTATGTTGCCATAAGCCTTCATAAACGCCTAGTAAAGCAGGTTTATGTCATCATTTGCATTTTATGGATAAGGAAATAGGTCATGTGACTGCCTCTAGTTCACACAGAAAGGCGTCATCATCGTCATGTGTACAAGCATTTTATCTGTCTCTTAGTTATACTGATCCAGGAAGTATGTGTCACACTGGTCCTGGAATTGTTTTTCATTTCTAAATTTCAATCACGGTTTTAAAGTAGGGCCTATGGAAGATATTAGAAGATTTCACTGGATTCAGTTTGTGGCGCTTGGAGGTTTAAAAAACAATGGTAAAAAGGTAGATTCTGTTAGGTCTCAAAGAAAAGCCATTTTGTTAAAGATTTTGCATATGTTTATTTATTCCCACAGGCTCAAGTGATTTTTCTGATAGCTCAGTGGCTTATCTTGGAAAACTGTGAAGTATATTTTCCACAAATTACTTCTTTCTTTTCATTATTTCTCCTGATTCCACTTCCTAAAGCCCTGCTTCCTTCTGTCCTTCAGTTGGCATCCAGACCTTAGGGACTGGGTTGTCTGCATTTTGGAAAGGAGGTGGATCAGAATCTGAAAGACAGTAATTTTGATCTTAATTATTAACTGATAGGCCATCCATTCAATCTGTGCCTCACTTTCCTTCTCTGTAATGCAAGCGCTAAATTTAGTGATTTGGCTGAAGGGATGACTTTTAAAATTAACTATTAAAATTAATAGTTGCAGTATGTAAATAAAAAGTTGGCTAAGCTATTATGCCCTTGAATAATATTTGTTATGATAAAAAACAGGCTTTGTAATATTACGGCTTTATTCAGTCATGTCTCATATTTGACTGAAATTCTTCCTTTCCCTTAATTAATTTAGCCTTTTGTCCAATCTGTTTTATATACTGATAAAAATGACAAATGACTTTTTGAAACCATGAACCCCCTGCTCCTTGACTTCTTCATCCATTTTCTGCAAGTTACCAGATTGTTTAACACATGACGTTATACGGACAAGTGTAAGTAGCATGAAAACATAGAAGTGTGACTTACAGTATGTCCAGAGATAGGTAATTAACAGATAAATTCACTTGGATACAAATCACTTTTTAAATCTATGAGTACTTTTTTTTTTTCACAATACACATTTTGGAAGTGTTGTCATATGAACTGACCATAAACAAGTCAGTCATAGGAATGCCTTGCCTGCAATACTAACAATTTCTTGATAAAACTATGGGTAGTTATTGTTCAAACAAATCCAAAAGTCATTTCCCATCCATTTACTTTTTTAAAAATTCAGAATAATTTTACCTTTATAAGATAAAACCTATGAAATAGTTAAAAGGATTTCAATATACCCCACACCCAGCTTCTCATATTATTAACACGTATTAATGTACCCACATGTTCTAAGTACTTCCAGTATTTCCCCTAAGGTGTAGTCAGTTGGGATTACATGACTTTTCTCCCATTCGTGTTATGTCTATGGCAACAGCAACACAAACGGAACACCTTGACTAGAAGGAGCGTCTGAAGCCTGGATGTTTAGGCTCTCTGGACCACTTACTTTATCTGCTTAAATTTGGTGTATTGGCTTCATTTCACTCTTAAGATTATAATGTGCAAAACATTTTACCATTTCCCTTTTCACGTCCCTGTAAATTTCTTCAAGTTTAACACATAGTCCTCCATCAGCACTCTGAATTGTTCATATAGCACACTTAGAACGTATCAAGTGACTTAATATCTTGAATGGTCATTTGCTATCTTCAAACCAAAACCCTGGTAACTGTGTTAAATACAAACCACGTGCTATTCTTCATTTGTTTTTTCTCCTTCTCTATAATCCTATCATCAAAATTGAATTAAACAGGTTATCTTTTTTGATTATGCATAAAGGGGTTTATTTTATGAAGAATAGGAGTTAGGAATCCTTCAGACTTATTGATGATGATCACATAATTAAGCCTGGCACGTTTTAGAACACTTTAAACTTCTCTCAATAGGTGCTGTCCAGTTCATTGTGTTGACATTAGTCTGATCCATGTCTATACTTAAGCTGTTTCAAGGGGATTGGATTCTTTTCACTTCTCTCTCTCTCTACTTGTTTCTCAAAGGTCAACTTGAATACTAAAAGTCTATGAAATCTTCCATGATAATCATGGTCATAATTAATTGTTCCTTTCTATACATTATTTAAAACCTTTAGTTATGCTTCATTTTAACTCATACTGGAGTTATTTATGTTTGTCTCCATAAGTAGATGGTAAGATTAATGAAGGCAGGGAGCAAGGACCATTTATTGCTCATATTTGTGATCCCTAGAGTGTGTAAGACTGATTATTTAGCCAAGAGAGGCCTGTAGAAGTAAACCTGGAAGCTGAATATGAAAATTATTCAGGAAACTAGGGAGACAAATTATAATGATGGCATATAGAAGCTTTTAACAATTATTTTGGAGCTGTGGTCCTCAAATCAGATTATGTCAATTACTGTGGTCTCCTCTCCAAAGTCAATGATGAGAGTCTATTTTCTGAAGCCATACAAAGCCGAAGAGAGGGATTCTGGAAAAGAATTTAATAAGTAAGCACAAGCCCATGTCTACTTCTATTTAACTGAGCATCCACTTTGACAAGACTATAGTATTATGGAAATGTCCTTGTATTAGGGAAACATAAAGATGGATGTATGTATCCTCAAGAAACCACCATATCAAAGAGAGGACAGACAGACAAATGTACTACAATAGCAGGCAAAGGTTGCCAAGAGTTTTCATCATGATAAAAATGCTAGTGATTATTAATGTTTATAAATTGATTACTGCATGCCAATAATTATTCCTATGGTGTTTCAAAACTTAACCTGAATCTTCCCCTCAATTTTGTGAATAGGTTGGTCATATGGTTAAGCCTGTTTTATAGTTTAAACAGGGGGTCACCACAAAGCTGAGAAAAAGATCTCCTTTCAAGCAAGTGTAAAGTATGTATGCGTAGTGACTTCCTTCCAAAGAGTACAGTATGGAAAGGGGGAAAAAGCAACTTCTCAGGGGTGAAAAGGGATTAACAACACCTCAGGCAGCTGAGCAAGGCTCTCACCAGCAGTGCTAAGATATCTGGATGTTATGCACTCTCAGTATAATGAAAAGCAAATGACACTGTGCACTCTGGCTCCCAAAGACTCTGCAGTCTCCAATAAAATCTGTAACCACACTCTAATGATGAGAAACACAGCCAATACATTCTAATAGAGGACCAGTCTCCAAACAGTCATGGCCATCAGAAAGTAGTGGCCCCTCTGACTGTCAGGTTATCACAAAGAAAGACACAACAAAACTGTTAGCCATGAGAAGGTCAAGCAAAAGCGAAAACGAAATGCAGGGAAGTGATAAAGCAGAGATTCTGAGATTTTTTTAAGACAGTACATCGACTCTGTTCTCTTGGCATTCCTATCACGTTTACATAGGAATCGATGGGGGGGAGGAAATAGAAAAGAGGAAAATAGGCAGCAAGAGTCAAAGAAAATGTAAATACATTACAAACCTTTGCTAACCATATTGCAGCAATAGAGTTCATCAATCGTTGACAAATATACCTTCTGAGTATTGAATTGTATCCTATAGAAAAATATGCTGAGATCCTAACACCACAAAGCAAGAATGTGACGTATTTGGAAATGGAGCCTTGTCAAATGTGATTGTTAAGCTGAGATCACAGCAGATTAGGATGGGCCCTAACTAAGATGACCTACATCCTTTAAAAAATGCCTGGTGAAAAAGGACATGCACAGAGGGAATGAAGGTCATGTGCCAACAGAGGTAGAAACCTGTTGATGTAATTATGAGCCAAGGAGTACCAAGGATTGTTAATAAGTGGCAAAAGCTCTATACCTACAATGCCACGGTATACTTAAATAGCAGAATGGTGCTGAAGGACTATACCATTGTAATAATATGGGAGAAAACAGTTAAGAGTGGGGGCACGGGGTAGGAAACAAGCCCTGTGCTTATGGAGCCCTATCATGAAAAATAATAATAAAAAATCAAGAAGTTAGAAAGGATTGTCCCCTAGAATTTTGAGATGATTTATAGCCATGCTAGCATCCTCTTTCAGACTACAACTATGAGGGAATGGATTTCTGTCACTTCTGCAGTTTTAAGCCACTTAATGTCTGGTAGCTTACGGCAACTCTAGGAAATTAATACAGTACTGTTTTGATATAATAAGATGTTTATAGAGGAAGTGTGTGTGTGTTGAGAGGAAGTGACATATGGAATTATTCATGCTATCTTCTCTTTTTTTTTCTATAACTTCCTCACTTTATCCCTGTAATTCTTCATTTTAAAACTAACTAGGTCACAGAAGGCCCAGTGTGGTGGCTCAGTGGCTAAAGTCCTCACCTTGAACGTGCTGGGATCCCTATGGGCACTGGTTCTAATCCCTGTGGCCCCGCTTCCCATTTTGCTCCATTCTTGAGGCCTGGGAAAGCAGTTGAGGATGACCCAAAGCTGTGGGATCCTGCACCCACTTGGGAGACCTGAAAGAAGCATGGCGAGCCTCACTTTCCTTGCTTAGAAATGCTCCTGGTAATAAGTAAGGACAAGGTCTGAGCGGAAAATGTCATTAAATCTCTGATTACTCTCCCAGTCTCCTGTAGGGAAGGAGGCTTGTTTTTTCCCCTTTGCAATTCTGAGAAGAGTTCTATTTAGGGGAGCAAAAGAAAATATATCCTAAGCAATATGATAAACACATTCCTGGGATCCACTTAAGTGATTTAGATGCATGACAAAGCATCATTTAAAACCAAAGTAAAAATTAACTCTAATGAGGCAGCATTGCCTTTCATTTCACAGCCTGTCAACGTTTGCTTTTCTTGCATGATAGGTGCTACGTATCTGTTAAGCAGAATCAAGACGATTTTCCTTGGTTGCTGAAACGTTTGTGCATAGGTATTGTCAGGGTATGTTTTGTTTGGTTTTTATTTTTTTTTCTTTAAATAATAAGGGTCAGACTGAGTGAGCTGTACGCTTGAGATAGTCTCCTTAAGGTTTATATGCAAGATGAGTGCTGGGAAGCTGTCCCAACACTGATGCATAAAGACAGAATTTTATGGCACATTGAGAGTAGGACTGCTTGAATCCCTGATGTGATTAGACATGCAGACTCCATGTCAGATGGGCCTAATGGGTTATGCTAAGGCATTAAAACATTACCCATCTGGCAATGGGGAATCTCCCAAGAGAGAAAAATATTTGCGATCTAAATATCATTTATGATCATATGATGGACTGCTGATGTGTGGGGGCAAGACATGGATGGAATCACCTAAGTGGAAAACCAAGCGTACTCACGCATTTTCTATCATCTTGTCTGTTAGCTAGGTATACAAAGGTTAGGTTACAAAATCCTAAATTCAAATCAGATTCTGCCTTTGATAAATTATATGACTTTGAATAACTTACATTTTTTTCAGGCCACCACAGTTCACTTTTCTTGCCATAAAATAAGGATAAGATGATATCTTCCTGCTGGGGCTTGAATGAAAGCAAAAATAATATGAAGTCTATATAAAAGCATTCATTCCATAATGTTATGTTTTTATTGAACAGAATTCATCAGTGCTGAACATTGTTGCTTGTTTCTACTCTATCAAAAGCTTACTGATACAAAGTACAAGAATTTATAAGCCCAAGCAATAGTAGCATTATGTTCATTTTAGTGGTCTTCAAGGTGTTACTGAAGATGTGGCCAATTGTTACAGCGTTCTAGTCCTTTACGTGGTCAGCAAATGAAGTGGAGATTCACAGAATCTCAAGAAGTTTCACGAGTTCATAGGACATTGTGTTGAAAAAAGTGATAACTTATTTTCTCTTGAATTTTTTAAACATTCATTGAACTTCATATAGTTAGGGACAGTGGTAGAACTAACTAGTGACTAATTTAATTAGTGACAGTGATAGATTAGTGACAGAACTAGTATCCTTACATGGAGCAGAGTTGCCAGAAACTAGCATGATCAAGGAGAACTGACAATGACTAGAAACATGGGATTCTGCTCAATGTGATAAGTTTGAGCAAAGACTAATGTCAGAAACTGATTATGAGATATAGAGAATAGAAATGTCTGACCAGTAATGAAACCCCAGTCTAGGAAAAAAAAGTGTGACTCAAATGCCAATTTTGGACTTCACATACAATATAGGGCATAGAAAAAAATGTTACAAAACTTGGGTTCTCAATGGAAGAGCTATTTTAATTTACACTGACTTTTCAAAAATATATGGAATTTGAAACAGCAATAAGCAGAGTTAGGAAGTCAGGCAGCTGTTACAGTTTCCCAGGAGCCATCCTTTTGGGGAGCTGAATCATTACAACCACAACAATGAAAAAAAATGAAAAAGAAAACATGTGAAACTGAATATAAAGGCAATGCAAATTTATTATTAGAGAAGTGATGGCAGAAAGATGGAAACTTTACCCTGTATCATTAAGTGATGAAAATTGTTTATAAACCATGAAGAGTTACATGAATGTATAACAGGAATTATGCACATTTTTCTCATTTTGTTCTACTAGAGCAAGCCATAGCCAAAGTAAGAGAAAATGATAAGGAAACAACTATTCTATCATCAAAATAACAGCAAAACTCGAGGAGACCAGGCGCTTCTCCAAGGCTGTATCATAAAACATCAGAATGGTAATCGACCTTACGTCAGCAGCTCTGCCAACCACAGCACAGCTCCCTAAAGGCTGGTGTGCTCACACCTTGCGTGGCTGTAACACAACCTCACAGCGAGTGTCATTGGACACCATTGAGAATACCTGTACTATTAACTATTCCATTGCACTGGTTGAAACCATCTCTTGTATGTGTTATGAATCCCTGTTTGCAAAGTGCTGTGGTGGCACAGAGACCTGAGTGACACAGGCACTTAGGAATTTGGGAACATAGTGTACTTTCCCTATGGACTGAAGGCAAACTCCCATCAGAGTACTCCCATCTGACTGCCCATTTCTCTGGGGTTATGAACATCTTATAGAACAGATTCTTTGGATGTAGACATTTTTCTTTTAACTCAATGATCTACCGCAAGTGCTATAGTGACAACTGGCTCAGTTGACACTCCATACATTTTTGTTTAATATATGAATTACTTCATTCTGAATAACAAATATGGCAATATTTGATTGAAAATAGCCATATAAACAAAGAAACCTGATTTGGCCATTCTATGTTGTATGTATGTACCAAAAATATCTCATTGGACAAATACTGTGAGTTATTTAGAAACTTTAGGGACAGCAGCTGGCAATTAAATGCCACTTCGGATGGCCACGTTGGAGTGCCTAAAGTTCAACTCTCAGCTTCACCTCCAGGTTCGGCTTCCTGCTAATGATGGTTTAAATTTGGATCGTAATTATATGACAAATCCACACTGAATTCTCTGTTCCTGGCTGCAGTGTGGCTCAGCCACAGCCACTGCACTGGGGGAGTCGCTGAGAAGATGCAAAATCTCTGTCGCCCTCTTTTACATACAATAAATAAACAGATGAATATTTTAAAATTAATTCCATGCAATATCAAACATAAAGTGCTTATAGTTTTTGCCCAAGAGTCCAGGTCAGACAGTTTCATTATTAGATTTCTCTGAATGACATTATAACCAAAGCAGTGCTGCAAGACCTTCCAAAGCATGGTCCTACTCAATGCTTTAGTTTAATGTTCTTTTTTTAAAAAGATTTATTTATTTTTATTGGAAACACAGATATACAGAGAGAGAGTGAAAGAGAGGAAGATCTTTCATTTGTTGATTCACTCCTCAACTGGCTGCAACAGCCGGAACCAAGACTACCTGAAGCCAGGAGCCAGGAGCTTCTCTCGGGTCTTCCAGGACAAGCAGAGAGCTGGATTGGATGTGGGGCCACTGGGACACGAACTGGTGCCCATGTTAAACCTCAGCACACACAAGGCAAGGTGCACTAGGCTACTGCACTGGGCCCTGCTGTGCTCTTCTTGGAGAGTCATATACAGAATCATTTGGTCTAGATTTGAACAGGACAGAAAGATTCTATGTACTTTGCAAATGAACTCTGTTCTCTCTCTTCTGCATTTTATAAACATCAATGGGAATGATTTCCAGAGAATAGAGACATGCTTTGATGGGAAGAATGTGGGCCTGGAGTCTAAGTACAACATCTAGTGAATCCCAGCCAAATATTGTCCAGCTGTGTGACCTCGGGCACATGACTAGGCATCTGAGTCTATTTATAGCATGACCTGCAAAACTAGCAGTATAGTATGTTAGTGTTGCTGTCGTGAAAATTAGACAAAGCCTATAAGAAAGGTCTTGGCAAAAGGCTGATACTTAGCAAATATTTATTGTTTATATTTCTATTCTTTGCACCTACATCCTGGGATTTATAACCCAACAGTGTAATTGTGTAGGGTTCAAACCCAACCTTTTGGCCTCTATTCAGGGATATTTGAGGAGGCCTGTGTGGCAGCCCCGAGGGCTGGCTGTGTTTGTTCATTAAAGCCCAATGGTATATGGAATTTGAACAAGAGGTAAACAGAAAGTCACCATTTTTTGAAATAAGATCTACTGTGATTCCCTCAAAGGGCTGTGGCCAGGGCAATAAGTTGCAAGTTTCCAAGGCTGTCTGCTGTGTGGGAGAGTGCCTGTCACTGACTTTGAGCTCATCAAAGACATTGTGTAGGCATCAAGATTGACTCCTTGGGGAGCCAGCCATGGGATTATCAATACAGAGAGTAGTTAAATAGCCCATGCCGGTTTTATATCACCAGAACTCATGCAGTCCTGGTGGGAGGCTCTTCCATTCTGGCTTTCACAGGTGGTGTTCCATACTTCTCGCTGCTTCCTCAGCTTCCTTTGCTTTAAAATCCATTGGATTTACCTAATGTTTCGCGAGTGATGGCTTGATGGCCCACGTTGTACACCCCATCATTTGCCCCTAGAGCTATTCAGGGAGAAGCGGATGAGTAATTTTAAGTTAAAGATAAACTAGGTACTAGGAAATTAAATAACTTTCTTACCACTACACAGATAGTTTTGCGTATGGGGATTTAAATGTACATTTGTTTCCCAGAGAGGCAGGTGTGAGTTTTGTAATCTCCTGCCTCTTAACTTTGATATATTCAGAAGCCCTTCTTTGTGTGTTATTGTCCTCTATTAAATGCCTCTCTGATCTATCATTCTCTCAAATGTTTAGTTGTTTAAAAGGCAGAGAGACAGAAACAGAGTGATCTTCCATTTCTTGCTCACTCCCTAGATCCCCAAACAACTAAAGCTAGGCAGGCAAAGCAGAAGACAGGAATTCCATATGGGTCTTTTACATGGGTGACAGGGACCCAAGTACTTGAGCCATCACCTGTACCTCCCAGGACTCAACTTCAGGAACCTTGTTTTTGAGTAGCTGCAACTTGAACCCAAACATGATAGGCAAGCAGACATCCTGAATAGCAACTTTGACCCTGTGTGTCATACATGATCAGATCTATGTGTCTACTCCTCACAAATCCTTTGGGATTTACATTGACTCCATCTTGAAATGCACAGACAGGACCAAGCAATGTGAAACAGATAAGACATTTGGCTCTCATTTGCCTGCCTATGTGGTGAGAAGTCAGAGTTTGTGAACAACCTGCTCCAAACCTGCAAGGATTTAAAGTTTTTTCTAGACATGAACTCATTAAATTCTCCAGAAAACTCCCATATGCATAGTTGTCTGAAACTTCGAGTTTCAAAAAGTCAGAGATACCGAGATTAAGTAACTTGTCCAAGATTATTCAGCTAATAAGTAACCAACTGAAGATTTGACCTGGGAAGGAAGGTCATGATTCTGAATGTCCTTACTATTTGAAAAAAGCAAGTATATTTCTGAAAGTTTGAGATCAGTGTTGGTAGTTTCAGGTAGCGGTATGCCTATATAGAGCCCTGGGAACTTGTTGAAGTGTGGATCTGTGCCTCATATCCAGAAATTGTAGGGTACAGCCTAGGAATCTCCATTTAGTGAACTCTGTTAAGGTGGTTGAGCTGAAAGGTTCTTTGTTTCATATTGATAAGACTCATTCGTGGTCCTTAAAAGGCAGACAGGAGCACTGCAAGTGTAGCTTTCCAAAAGCAACCATACCTGTACTGTTGGACCTGTAAGAGGCAACCAGCAATCACTGGCTGGTTTTACCAGGAAGCTGGTTACACAGAGATCAGCATTCCAACCTGTGATGAGAAAAAGCAATAAAAACACTGAGAGAGACAAGATATGGCACAATGGAGTCTAAGGCATCCTGATTCTGAGATGGGTGTAGGAACTGGGCCTTCATAGCCCAATCTTGAGCAGTCTTTAGATATTGCCTGTCATAGCAATGGAATGACATCTTAAACTTCAGCTTTCGTAACTACACAGGGGCTCACCACAGAGGGCTGCCTGCCCAGGGACAGATCTGAGCAGTACATCATGGTGTCCACTCTGTTGAGTGCAAATTTTGTCTGTTTTGGCTAATTTTTAATTCCCTATGTGATTCTTACACCTTCAAAGGCTGGAAACCAAGCATACAGACATGTCTTGCTGCTGAAGAGCAAGGAACTTGGAAAGCTTTCCTGATAGGGCCCATGCTACTGATATTTCCAAGACAGTTCCCACCCATATTGGTTGTCATCCTCTTTCAGTAAACTGCATTATCAGGCGAAGTTTATCACTATAACCTTGGAGCCATCACTTACCAAAAAGCGTGTGAACACTGCATGTTATGAAACAACCTCATGGGTTTCAAAACATTTTATATGACTTTTCACTTGTCTTTAAAAAAAAGATTATTTATTTGAATGACAGAGTTGCAGAGGAAGAGATCGGGGAGGGGGAAATATTTATTTTCCCCATAGGGTCAAAATGGCTGAAATGCACAGAGATTGGGCAGGCTAGGGTCTGGGGCTAGGAACTCCACGTGGGGCCTCCCATGTGGGTGGTAGTGTCCCATTCAGGGAGCAAGATCAGAAATGGTGCCAACAGGACTGGCCTTAATTGTCTCTGAAGTGGGAAGCCAGCATCACAGGCAGCTATTTAACATGCTTCACCACAACACTAGCCCCAAAAGTTCTCATGTAATGTCACTTTTCACTAACTTTTAGCATTAACTTTTTAATTAACTTGCAATATTACATGTCTGTTTTCTCTAGTTTCCATATTTCGGTGAGTCCAGATTCACTTCTGTATTTCTAGAACTTTGGCAAGGCCTATACATAGCAGATTCTGTATGTATGAATGAATGAATGTACTTTTAAAGATTTATTTATTGGAAAGAGTAGCAGAGGGGGGAGTGAGTCAGACAGGATGACATGGAGATAACAATATTCTGGTTCACTTTCTGAGTGGTCCTAACTGTCATGGTGGGCCAGGCTGAAGCCAGGAGCCTCATCTGGGTCTCCCGCATAGGCAGCAGTAGCCCAAGCACTTGGGTCATGCTCCACTGCCTTCCCATGTGCACCAGGCAGAGTGCTGGTTCAAAGAGGAACAGCCAGGACTTGAACCAGAAACCATCTATGATGCTGGGTCATAGGTGGTAACTTTACACACTCTGCCACAATGCTGACTCCTAAATAAATGCTTTTTATTAGTTACTGAAGGATTAGGAAGGGAGGCTAATGCTGTTAACTGTCCTTTGCTGTTCTGATATAGATGGGACACAAAATGGGTATTTCCACCTCTGCTTGTAGCAGAACTGCTTTATAAAGACTTAACTAGAGATTCCTAATCCCTCTCCAAGTCACTTGATCTGTAAGTTCTGAAAGTGAAAATTTGGAGTTTAACTTTCCTGGGAATTTTGCCATTGAGGTGCCTCTATAGCACCTGGTAGCACAAGATAAAAAAAATTTAACTTACAGAATGATTTTAATAAAAACTAAAAAAAAAAAACTGATTCAAACTATGTAACATGCTCGCTCATCACAAGCCTCATATCACCATGCCACTCTCTTTCCTGTTAAAAGTCTGTGTCAAATGACTGATGTGAAGCATTGAACAAGTAAGCTTGTAGCACATTTCACAAAATCCCTGTTCAGTGATTTAAGAAAACTAAATCTTTCCCTCTTGTCCCTAATATTCCAAATCCTCCCCCTTAGGTCCCTGAGCTGTGTAGTGAGTCCATAATGCATATTACAAAGCTCAACCACACAAGCAAGTGACCCTCGTCATGACTAGGTTACAGCCAGTGCCCTAAGCCTCATCACTTGCATGAGCAGCCCTGAAGTGAAACAGCCAGTGATCGGTCACAGTATCAGTTCTCTGAGGGCTCAGAGGAGAAGCAGGACACAATGAGTTTTGCAAGTTCCACAATCCATCCCAGAAAATGCCTGAGGACTCCAGTTGTTTGAGAGTCTGGTACCGTGACAGGGACCTGGCCATTGATTTTTGGTGTGTCCTGAGGGATAGAGTATCAAATTTTCCTCCTGCTAGCTTGTACAGGTGAGTGATACTTGTTCAAAGTAGAAAAGAGGAACCTAGAAACATAATAGGAACTTGGGTTTCCCCTCTGTGTCTGTAAAGCTGTAAGTGTTCTTTTAGGTAACATCTGCTGTGCTGGAAACTTCTGGGAGGGGGTACAGGAGAGGGGGTGGACACTCATCCTGCATTCCCCCGTGCAGCTGACTTCATCCTAAATGATTGTTTCAGTACAACACAGCATTTTAGTATAGGTGATTTACTGAGAAGCAGCGTCTAATCCCTCCAGCAAGCCTATTAATGCCTTTTAAATAAATCTATAAGGAGCCCAATTGTTTATTGGCAAAAATGACTATAAAGAGTGTAAAGGTGAAGCTTGCTGAGAATGAGGAAGATGGCTTAGATATACAGTGCATGTTGAGCAGAAAAGACAGGTGCCAGGAGAAAGAGAGCTGATATTTCCCAAATGTCAAGTCCCACACACACATACACATCACCACCTCTTCCCCATGAGAGATTGTTGTCATATGAACTTTAGAAAAGTGAGGAGGAAGTTCATGGATTTAAGTGAAGAACTGAGGGAAAACTTTAAATTCCTGCTCAACTTTCTCCATTCCAATGGATAGGTAGAAAGTTGAAAAGAAGATACAGATAAGAAAGAGAAAGAAAACAGCAAAAGTTGGTATTCAGAGTAAAGTGGTTGAGTACATGATGCGAAAAAAAGCAAAAGCGCTGTCCCAGTTACCATGGGGATAGTAAACTGGGGACTCATTCATTACACACCCATTCCAAGAAAATAGGCCAGGCTCCCCCCTACCCACCCACCCCGCCATGATTATTGAGCTAATCAGACAGTTCTGCCAAGTGGTTTGCCAGGAGCATTGGTGTATCTCAGACATCCAAAATGGCCCCCTTTTCTGTTTGTACTTTATAATAGTTGTATGCTCAGTTGGGGCTCCCTGCTCTCACTCTGGGTATCTCCACTTGGCTCTCCCCACTTCCTGACAACTGATGACTGGCTTCCAAGAAAGAACATTCTCAGGTAGGCACTTGTCTAGCAGTTGCCTGATTCTCACCGATGTCCCATTTGTTCATGTCAATCAAGTGGGCAAGTCCAGAGCCGATGTGTTAGAACGCTTCCAGGGCATGAACTCTAGAGACAAACATTGAGATCCATTCCTCCAGGGCTGGGGCTCCATTACCCTAGTCTAGGCCCACTGCACAGGAATCTTCAGAAGTTAGAAGGATGGTATTTATAATTTTAACTAACATCATATACTACCTCTATAGTTTATTTGCATTCCTTATCTGATTCTTATCTTCTCCATTTAAAACTTATTTCATGCTGAAATTCTTGGTTAATTCATTAATCAGCAAGGCAATAGGCTTATTGATTTGAAAGAGATTCAATGATCTGGAGAGAAAACAATATCAACAACCACTAGAATTTCACTGAAAAAGCTCTTTGTAGTTACCAGTGACCTCATGTCACTATTCCATGAACATTTTTTAGTCCTCATCTCCCTTGATTTCTTACCAACATTCAGTATTGTTGATCACTTGATCCTTCTAGAAATACTTTTCCCCCTTGTCTCCTGTGATGTCTCACACATGTAGCCTGACTTCTGACCCTCTGTCTGCTTTGTGTTCCAGTCTCTTTGTGGCTGAGTTTCTTTCTCTTAATCTCTAAACTGCTAGTTTGAAGAACTCTCCCACCCCTGTGCTTTTCCTTTAGGTGACCTGAAAAATATCAATCTTCTATCATCATCTTATTTGCAAATAACTCCCAAATTTATGTGACTAGCCCGGATATCTGCTCTCTATCTACATACCCAACTTTTTCCCCCCATACCACTCTTAGACTGTCTCAAAGGAATGAAGACTTCAAGTTCTAAAACTGAACATGTCTTTTCATGCAGTCTCAGACTGTTCTACTATCAATGGTTATTATCATAACTAATCATACCATTCATACACCCCCAGAAATGAGAATTCTGTCACTTCCCTCTCCGTCAACTTCATGAGAACTCACTCAATCCATTACCACTTTATTTTTTTCTTCTTAACCAACTGATTCATCTATATGAAAGAGAGAGGAGAGAGGAGAGGAGAGGAGAGGAGAGGAGAGAGAAGGGGAAGAGCGGAAAGGAGATGGAAGACGAGAGGAAACAAATGCGAGGATGCTTCATCTGTTCATTAACTCCCCAAATGGCCTCAATATCCATGATTTGTCCAGGCCAAATCCAGCATTTTCTTCTAAGTCTCCTATGTGGGTGCAGGGGCCCAAGGACCTGGGCCATCTTCCACGGCATTCCAAGCATGTTAGCAGGGATCAGCCAGGACATGAACTGGCATGCATATGGGATAGCAGAATTGCAGGCAGCGGCTTTGACCGTTATGAGAAAATGCCAGCCCATCCCTGTTCCTGTGGACCCTACCCTACTTAATAAACCCACCCATACTCCTAATCTTCTTTTTGCAGTCTCCTAATCTAGGCTGCTATCATTTGTCATTTAGAAAACAAGCAAATAATTCTTCCCTAATGGTCCTCCAGCCTGATCTTTCTCTACCTCTCTTCACTTTCATAACATAATATTTTCTCTAGGTTTCAGAATACTATATGAAAACACACCCAGTTATGACATCATTTCATTCAAAACATTCAATGTCTTTCTACTTCTTTTAAAGATCAAATCCTCATGAGGATTGCTGCAGGTCCTGAGCTCAGCTTTCTCTGTAGTCCTTTAGTCTACCTTCTTTTTGTTTCATGTGATCCACCTGCTTTGGCCTCCTTTCAATATGGTCAGGCACAATTGTCTCCTGCTCAAGCCCTCTGAGGGTCTCTTAGGAATCCCTCCTCATACCTGTGTTATTGCTAACCCTTTCCAAGGGAAGCCTTCAGCACACTCACCAGGCTGCCCCGACATGGCTTGTTTTCACATTCATACTCCTGGGGACTTTTAATGCAGAGAACTGACCACAGTTTATATGAACTACTGTCTGCTAATTACAAGAGTGTCTGCTCACTAGGCAGTAAGATATATGGGGGCTAAAACCACATTTATCCAACCTGTATTCATAGCGTTTATTTCATAACAGGTGCTCAAGAATATTTTGGGGGAGAACAGAAGCAGTAAAGCATAAAACTGTTAGGACTGTTGTCTTGCCCAAAACCATGATTACTAATGTCTGTTGTCCTTTTCTTTGTGTCGGATTAGCTAGTCATAGTGATGCCTGCCTCAATACTAACATCTGCAGCCATTTTCCCCAGAGTGAACATCTCCTGGACATAATGTAATCTCTGGCCAAGTGCTACATCTCTGAGTCTGTGTTTGACAGAGTAGCATAGTCCCAAGATTGGATAGCACCTCTGATTTGGTACCATGTGCTTTAACAACAGAAACAGCAATTGATTTCCGCTGTTAAGTAAGAGAAGTGCACTTATGACTCATAACAATAATTTGCAGAGTAGGTGTTACATTAGATAATTGTATGAAAGTAAATTGGCAACATAAACATGAAGCCATATCATGCATGTTGTTTGAGAACTAGAAGCAGCTGCCTTGAAGATTTCAAACAGAACTTGCCCTTGAGAAGTACAGTCTGTTTGGTTTCTTCCATTATGTGAATTGAGTTTCTGACAAGACAACCCTTGACACAACAATCACATCAGGCTGCTTTGACACTTGGGGATGTCTGAAGCCTATGGGGGGCGATTGATCAGACCCATTACTTCCCATTCACCTTCAGCTAATCCTTTCTGACCTGACCTGCTCGGGGAAGGATTACTCAGGCATCTGGCTGCAGCATTTGTGAGGCTTCAGTTGGTAGAGGCTCTAATTATAAGGCATCCGCCTTCTCCTTTGCTTACCACTTGGATTGATTTGTGTGTAGACTAGCTTTACATGTTGATGGTTGGAAAAACAGGGCTCAGCAGTTCTGCATTTGAGAAGTTATCTGAGTTTTGTGAAGAATAAAAATGGCTATTTCAAGGTGAGACAGAGTCTGTAGAATAATTTCACAGGCCCCTGGCTAGTATGACCAGTTCGTTTGATAATGTAATCCTTAACTGGCCTCCAGAAAGGCCGCTCATTTGGTTAGCATTCACTGGCATCTGAATGGCTACACTGTCCAAAAAGAAAGATTTTGAAGTTATAGTGATTTCTGCGGATTTGGAGATAAAAGTTTTGTCTCCACTTTAGTTTGATAAAAGAAAAAAATATTCAAATATGTTAATTTTAACATGCATCAAATTCAGATGGTTAATGATTAAAATTTAACATCTCTGCATCTAGCCATCCATATTCTATCTGTCCATCCAGTTGATCAAGGAAGCCATGTTGAGCCTGTACTATGTTCTAGGCACAATTCAGAGAAGATATATAAATGAAAAATACGCACTAAGTCCCTGTCTTATTGAGCTCATGTGTAGGAAGAGACGGGCATAAACCATATAAACACAATGAACGTGACGGTATAGCTGTGATGACTACCTAGTGTGAGACCTGTATTATTTCTAAGAGAGTTTAATGGAGGCACCTACCCTATACATGAAATACCATGGGAATTGTTCAATGATCTGCTGGCCTCTCACTGTACTCTGCCAATTACCACAGAAGTGATACAGGAAGTGTGAAGTAGTTCCCACAATGCAAGGTTCACATAAGGTTTTATCACATTAGTTCTACTTTGATAGTTGAGCAAAACTTCCAACTGCCTGGATCTTAGTCTCTCCTCCTCCTCTGCCCCAACCCTCTCCACCCCAGATAAGGTACACTGTTTCTCAAAGTCCACAATGTGTCCTCTAATTTCCCAGGACTCCCTGTAAGAATCCCACAGGGAAAACAGTACTCTTTTTCCTTGACTGTTGAGAATGGCATACTCTCCCACCTGTTCCAATTGTGAGCGCCAGCTACAGGCACATCTCCCTTTATTCCTTCCTTTGTGTTGGGTTTCTCTCCTATCTGGAGAGATGAGAACAGAAATGTAGTGGGAATGGAGAATTCTGACATCGTTTGCATAGAAGCAGGATCCCAAGAGGCATGTACCTCAGTCACACTGTTTCTGAAAATGTAAGAATTATTAATAAATGGATTCAAGTTTACCACTGAATGCACATACTAAGTTAAATCTGTTAATATCTGCTGTACTTGAAAGAGTCATTGAGAGAGACACAGAGACATATAAAGACAAAGAGAGATAGTCCATCCATTCATTCACTCCTCAAATGGCTACAGTGGCTGGGGTTGGACAAGGCTGGAGTCAAGAGCTCCCATGGGGATTGCAGAGCCCCCAAATACTTAGCATTACTCTGCTGCTTTCCCAAGCACACTCTCAAGGAAGCAGAGCAGCCAGAATTTGAGCTGACAGTTGAAGATGTGATGCCAGCATTAGAAGAAACAGTTTAACTCACTGTGCTGCAACACTGAATCCAAAGTTATATATTAAGAATGACATTGTGGACAAAATGTCATTGGGGATAAAAATTAACATTCAGTAGGAATGCTCTGATAGCAAGATCTCGTCAGTTACCATATGTTGGTTACTTCAAAATAGTGTTCTAGTCATGTTGTACTAGGAAATTTATTTATTTGCAAGTCACATAAGATCAACATCAAGCATGACAATTTGAGGAGCTCCCCTAAGCTGCTTCCCAACAAAGGTGAAAAAATCATCTAATTTTGGCTCTGTGTGGTAGCCTAGTAGCTAAAGTCCTTGCCCTGCACATGCCAGGATCTCATGTGGGTGCCAGTTCTAATTTCAGCAGCCCCACTTCCCATCCAGCTCTCAGTTTATGACCTGAGAAAGCAGTAGGCCCAAATCCTTGGGACCCATGTGGCAGAACCTGAAGAGTCTCCTGGCTCCTGGCTTTGGATTGGCTCAGCTCTGGCCATTGCTGTCACTTGGGGAGTGATCTTCCTCTCTGTCTCTCTTCCTCTCTGTATATCTGATTTTCCAATAATAATAAAATCTTTTTAAAAATTATGTAATGTTTAAAACTTGTGATTTAGTTGCCACAAACCAGGGGAAACAGTTGTCATTTTGTGACTGTCTTACTCCACTGAACATAGTTGTGGATGATCCCTCTGAGGAGCCTGGGACCCAAGGCAGGTTACCTAAACAACCATGAAAAGCCCCTCTAAAGACAGCAAACAAGGAAACAAAGTAACAATCACCATAGCATCAAAGGAGTAACATGTTTTTCAGGAATGGATTCTGAGGCTCAAACCTGAGAAAGGGGACATGCTCAGCTACAAGCACCTGAGGAAGGAGGCAAAGGGAGGCCCTGCTCATCCCAGCAATGCTTGGCCAGTGAGGCAGCCACAGTCCCACGCAGGAAGTCGGCTTCCTGCCAGCACTGTCAGCTGAGAATGCATGAGTTTGGGGGTCCTCTGGCATCTGATGGACTGGTTCAGGGGTGCACTTTCACACACACTGATTTCAAGTTATATGTATTTTGTTGCAACGGGCGGGATTTCATTCTTCACAGCTCAGTATTCCTTTGTGTGTGTGTATGCACGTGAGAGAGCGCTCGAGGGAGCCTTTATAGTCCTTTATAGCCTTTATAGTCCTTTATAGTCCTCCTACATTCTTGAGGAACAGCACTTTCTCCACTTGTTAAAATTTTTATTTAGTGAAGGATTAAGCTGAGATTATAAAGGAAATGAAAAGTAGGTCATTGTAAAAATTAGAAGAAAAACAGAAGAAGGGACAATGGCAGTTTGGGAGGAAGCAAGGTTAGGGTGGGAAGTGTCCAGATGCACTTAAAACTGCATGTGAAATTTGCTCCCTTTGTAGAAATAAACAAAAATGCAGGAAACTTTCGAGCATAATCAATGTTACTGTTCATGATTTTGAAAATCATAAATACTTCACTGAGCTAAATCTAATCTGAAACACAGCAAGGTACACACATTGTTTTTTGCTTTTGAGCTTGTAGAAAATGTGTGCATTGAGATTTTAGAAATTTAAGAGTGATTTTGTAAAAATACATTATTATACTATCAATGCCTAATCTTATTATGTATGTGTAATAAAATGTTGGCTCCCAACATTTAAAAAAGTTAAACATTATAGAGATCTTTAACAAATTTTAGCAAACACCAAAAAATAGGGAAAATATTCAACAAAAATCTATAAAATTCTGTGAGCAAGGAACACTTTTTGTATTTAAATTCAGACTGACTATGCCCCTCCTGTCCTCCAGCTTAGTGAGACAGGCACCTGTCGCACACTGCTGCAGCCAACAGCCAGGACACCTTCACCCTAGGAGCCCAGGGGAGGCGTATCTCTCCAGGAAAAGCAAGCCCTGAGTATTTCTTATGGTGATACAAGCTTCCTGTTGTTAGCTAGAGCACTTGGGAGGAGAGGTTTCCCAAGTTCATTTTGAGATGAGGAGAAACTGCATGTCCATCTTCTGGTTTGAGATGTTGTGTTTTCACATAAGGGATCACAACCCAGGAGGCCCTCAGGCTGCTGCCCCCATTCCTCAGGCCACAGGTAGACCCCCATTCCCCATCACACCCCTGCCCTGAGTTCTGGAGCAGATTCTTTTTTCCCTGAGTACGGAGAAATAGGTAATGAAGGAGACTTTTCCCAATCTCCAAAGAAGTTGATTTCATTTCAACAGAATGTAGAGAAAGCCAAACTCGAGGATGGGCTTAAGAATAAGAAGCTATAACGCAAGGCAAATGCAACTCACGTGTCTACATATTAAGGTCTATGTCACTGCTTAAAGTAACACTTTTCATCTCCCAGCAACAGATTCTCAAGTTTGCATTTACCTGAGAAAGTCTATTTTGTCTTCATTTTTGAAAAATAAATTTGCTACATATCAAGTCATTGACTAATAGAAAATTTCCCAAATTTACTAGAAAGTCAGCAAATTACACATCCTGGGATCTCAATGAACCACACATGGAACAATCACTCTCAGAAAAAAATCTAAGAGAAAAATGTTTAAAAAGTGAGAAAATCATGAAAGCAGTTCAGAGAACTCAACACATCACTCACAAGAGGACTCCTCTAAAATTACAAGTTTCCTTCTCTGCAGAAAAATTGAGTCTTAAGGAAGAACGATAACAGTCACAATGATCAAAAAGAAAAACTACGTCACAGAAACTTCAGGAAGGTGACGCCAGTGGATACAAGCTGCACTGCCATCAGGAACTAATGACAGTGTAAAACAATAACAAAGTACTGCTGAGTTTGTAATATTCATAGATACTGTGTTAGTCAGCAACAGTCTGTCATAACAAGATACCACAGTCTGGCTAGTTCAAAAAACTGAAATTCCTTGTCTCCCAAGTCTGGTAGGAGGCAGTACAAGATCAAGCAGGGACGTGTTCTGGTGAGGACTCTTTCTAGTTTGTAAACAATCTGTTCTCTCAGAGCTTTGCTTTGTGTACATGCACACATACGCACGTCCATGGGTATCACTGGTGCCTTTCCCTCATCTTGCAAGGGCATTCTTACTATTGGATCAGAAGCCCACCCTTATAATCTCAGTTAACCTCACATACCATCTCAAAGGTGCGATATCCAAATAGAGTCACATGGGAGATCAGCATTTATAACTAAAAATCTAGTACTTTCCAGCCTTCTGTGAGTTTTTTTCTGCATAATTAACCCGAGAAGGTAGTAGGAACTCTCAAATTTGTCACAAGTTGGTTAGGTGAAGTGGTGGCCTATAACTTATGGCTGGTGTCTAAAGTAATGTGTCTTGTGGTTTATCCCCTGGATTCAATGCTAACTCCATGTGATTTGTGCTAGATTTGCACCAAATATATGTACACTTTACAACTGCATGGTGATGCCTGCAGGGGCTTTTGTGATTGCATGATTTCACACTGGTTATGTGAACCTGTAACATGGTTCACTGTATATGGCAACTTAACCAAGTCACCCTTCCCAGGTATGTGCTTGAGCAGGACTCCGAGTGTCTCTGTTGTCAGTGTGCACTCAGATGAATGTCTGAGGGGAACAATGTACTGGTTTCCTTCTGCCTTTGGATTTGGCTCCAGAATTAAACTGCACCAGTAACTCTTCTCTCTCAGGTCTTTGGACTTTGACTAGAAAATCTCACATTCCATAATAATGTAAAATAATTCCTTTTGATATATACACAAGTGGGTATCATCTAGTACTCTAACCGTCCAAGTTTTATGATTCTCTGGAGGACACTGTCACAATGTTTTAAATCCTAAAGCACCAACACCTTTAAAATTACCAGCAAAAACAAGGTGTTAGCTTCCATTTTTCAATGTTTATCTACCCATCTAATTAGTTCATCTCAGTTAAGAATAAGGCATTAAAAGTGAGTTGTGTTTGAATTTACTACTTAATATTTCTAGCATCCAGTATTGTACACTATCAATATCTAACTTTAAGAATGTATTGCTGCTCCCACAAAAGTATACAGAACAGAATACAGTGCATTCTTTGATGATCTGCTACTAATTTGACGTCAAGGGATTTTCAAAGAGAAGACACACTGGTAACTTGACAAATTCAGGTTATGCTTTTTCAGCCCTTAAGAAAAATTCTCTTTAACAAGTTTCAGATTGACGGAAACTGTTTCCTAATTGTAGACTCAGTGAATCTTGATTTCTTCTAGCATCAGTGGCAAGACATCTTTCATTAAGTATTTAGAATTAAATCATAATGAGTAAAGTGTTATACAAAAGACAAGAACATTCTAGGAAGTAAATGCATGGAGACATTTAGTACCATAGTTCTGGAGAACAGAAGAATCATATTTGACAAAGATCACAAAAATATCCTCCAAAGAACATCTATTTATTTTAGCATATCAGTTCTTGAAATATTGTCTTTAATATGAAATGGGCTTGTTTTGCATTGAAACACTCTAGGCTCTCTGTTATATTTTATAATGTAAACTTTTATTAAACTTGTATAATGCTTCCATTAGGTATTCTACAATAAATATATTTTATAAACGTGTCTGTACCCTAGTCTCTATAGTGATGTGACACCTCACTATATGGACACAATTCTTTGTTCATACCAAGATCTATTTATTTGAAAGGCAGAGTTGGGGCTTGGGGAGAGAGGTCATACATACATGTACTGATTTACTCCCTAAATGCTTTAAGCAGATAGTAGTTGACTAGGCTAAGACCAGGTAGCTGTACTCTATCCACATTTCCAATCTGGGTGGTAGAGGTGCGAGTACTTGGGCTGCCTTCTGCTGGTTTTCTAGTTGCATTAGCAAGGAATTGGACCAACAGTGTGGCAACCAAGAAAAGAACCAAGGGCTAAATGGGATGTTGGCATCACAGGCCTCAGCTAGACCCATTACACATGCTGGTCCCCTACATATACTTCCTATGTGACTTCTTATTAGTATCTCACTTGCATACACGTGTACATATACATTTAAATTGTTATATATCTGTGTATACACTTACTATACATGCATACCATTTCAATTGTTTATGATCAAAGAATTTGTGTGTGTATGTGGTCAAATTTAATTGTATGCAATCAAAATCATGTTCCTTCTTAAACAATCTTTTCGTTGGCTTCTATCACGGCACTTTATTTGAATATCCTCTATTTTCATGCATTCTTTCTAACGTCATCTTACAAAGGGCACTGGTGCTAACCAAGGTTCTCTCCAGTGATGTTGCTGAGATGTGGAGCCAGTGCTGCCAACACCAGGTTGGGTTCAATCACCTGCACAGAGCTATCCTTTCAGCATTTCATTTGTCCCTCTTTCATCTTTATGCTCTGTGTAACATCCCTAGTGGTTACCAGACAGGGCAATCTGTAAGACTAGTGCTATCTCACCTTAGAGTCATCTGCTATGAATATCAGAGTGTAGCTTTAGGTCACTGTCACAGAAGTTCCTTTCAAAACTTCCTTAACTTTACATGAGTAAACATGTGATTATGCAGCATACATGTTTAGTTATGCCTTCACCACAGGATTACACATTGATTAAACACCAAAAGGGCTCTTGTAAATTGCATTAAATTATTTGCTGGAAAATTTTTCAGTGGACTTAATTATTTTAAAGTATATTTGCCATTTGACGATTTACCAGATTGCTTGTTTCTGCCAATGGGTCATGACCTCATATATACAATTAAGTTACTGGAATACCCACGTGTCTCACTGACGACGAGCACAGAATTTCTTTTAAACCAAACCTACCCATTCAACCCAAGACTCATACCACCTTACTCATTTGGCATTGCTGGAAAAGGGTAGTAAAAGCTGTGCAATGAGGTAAACTCTTGTTTAAAAATATAAAAATAAAATTTGTTGCCTAATGTAGATACCTGCCTCCTTTTTACAGCAAATCCTAAATTTACCTTTTTCATAGAGAGTTCCCAAAAGATTTTCAATTGCGGTTTCCATTTTTCTGTTCATCTTTCCCCTGAGATTCAGTACTTGCTTTTCCAGGCATCTGGAAAAAAACATTTCTTGATCCTTCCTAAACCGCCTAAACTACTCACAACTTTTCAACTTGTCTATTTTGATAAATTCTCAGTATCATCTATGCCATCGGCTTCAAACACTTATGAGTGAAACAAGAACAACTCAAATAATTTTCCATTAAATTTGAATATATGAAGATGAAAGCATCAGTTGGAAATTCTAGTATGATAGTATATAAAATAGCTGAACATTGTGGCATGCTGTATAGCAACTGTAATCAAATATATTTACTGTCGATAATTTTAATTAAGGAAGTTGTTAATAGAGTTGTGTATATTCAGGAAGAATTTCATGACTTTATTTTTAGAAGCACAGATTCTCAAATTTACAAGTCATATGAATTAAATGAATTCAATGATCTACATGTAATTGAAAGCCATCCTTCTAAGAGTGAAAAATAATTTTAATTGAAAGTTGTTTTTATACCGTCCTTGCAAACTTATTTATGTGAATAAATTTCCTATGGAAAGATTACCGTTTTATTATTTCAGTGCATTTCAGACAGCTATTATGGATCTCCAGAGATAAAAAAAAAAGCCTTTCCCTTTTATGTCTAAAATCAGTCACTTCAAATTAATTCTCTGAAAGCTGCACTGTGGATTGGTTGTTTTTGAGCAACGCCAACATTTATGTAAAGATCTAACCTCTTCAACCCCTACGAACCTTTGATTCAGAAGAGAAAAATCAACTAAAATTTCATCAGACCTGTAGATAATCCGAGCGGAGGGCTTTTGATTTTTGGCTGCAGACATATCCCTAAAATCATGTCGGATGTGTTCCACACTCTTCCCTTCCCAAACTCATTCGTTAATTTTCAGAGCGGTTAGAGAAGATGTAAACAAAGTTTGTGATTCAGAGTTGCAACAGCCATTTATTCAGTTACTCATTCAGAATCCATGCATTACATGGCTGTTTGAATCTTGTTTTTAATCTATATACCATGCCCTCTCCCAACCAACTACTTTATTAAACTCTCATATGCTACACTAATATTTCTTTGCTCTAAAATGTATCACTGTAGAACTAGGTACCAGGCAACCTGGAACAGTTCTGTCACAGAACGTGAGGTTTCACAAGCTGCACAATCCGAGGAAAGTTTGTCTTGACTTGCCATGCCTTTCCATAGAAAAAGAAGAAAGTCTCCTATACTTTGCTTTAACTTCCTCTCCTCCCAGCCAATCCAGGTATTTCCTTGGGTATCCCAATGTGACATGGCATACCCACTGCTGTTATGAACTATGAGTAACAAAGTATTCAGTGGTGCTTTCTTCTGACCCATTGACTTCATCCATGTATAGATTAGAAAATAAACATTGTGAAATAAAGACCATCTCCTAGATAACAACACAGATCTCTGACATTCTGTTAGAGGGGTCCCAGTCTGATGGAGGCAGAATCAAAGACATCCTCTGTCCAAGGAGTGAAAGGCTGATCCACCTGTCTGTGGGTTGTTCTAATTATAGCACTGTGCTCAGTGATCATTGTTCCAAGCAATGGAAGACTTTGAGAGTTGGAGATAGATTCCATCAGAATCCTCATGCTTACATGACCTGTGGTAACTGCCAGCTGTACAGATACAGTTATCCTAGTAACATTTGCAAAATCTGAAGAGCTATTTTCAGAAGCCAGCTGTCTTTTAAAATAGGCATGCTACAAGGAAACTGGGAGGGCGCTCTATCTGATGATTTCATGAGAATGATCAAAGGCTGCTAACCATGAGACAGGTTTTCTTACGAAGGTTTAGAGGACTCGCTGCATCTGCAGAACACATCGTGTACTGTAGATATCAAAATGTAAAACTTCAAACATGCATTTCACACACACTGAGACGACTCGTGTCTTCCACATTAGAATTCATAGTTTTCTTCTTTGCACGTTGGGGGATTGAGAGTGGTTAAAAAGAAAACACACTCATGCATACAGTTAGGTTTGCTTTGGAAAGTTTGTGGTAACCAAGGCATAAATAAAAATGTATAGTACTATAAATAGTCCATCTCTCTCGGAAAGTAGAAGACTTCTCTGCCGTCTCAGTTTATGTAATATAAACAGCTCACCTGTGCCCAAAAAGCCTTTTTCTAAGCAAACATACCCCAGGGAAAGCATGAAAATCAATGATCTAGTGTTGCAGCGGCACATATTTTAGAAGCTTTAGCTCCCCTATTAAAAATGCCTTTACATAAAGCAGTATTCCTAATGGTGTGAATTAATAACTGCATCTTCTCAACTTTCTTGTTGTTCTTGTTTTTCTCTGGGTTCACTGGCTCTGGAGCCTGTTTTGTGTACGGTGCTATTTACATAGTTCCTGGATGATTATCTGCCTTCTACATTGACAATCAAAACGGGGTGCTTCTAGGAGTGGTGGGAAGATGGCTTGCACCGGAAGAATATATGTTTTCAGAAAAAGTATCCAATCTAAGCTTGGTTGTGAAGGAACAAGACAGAAAAATGAAAGATAGAGATATGTAACATACTTCTTAAATCAGTAAGTATTATTTGCTTAAATTGCATAGGTTTTTAAATTCTCAAGTGAGAAGGACATTCAATACCACATAAGCACTAGTGCACCGTTGGAGTACTTTCCAAGTGCTCACTGGCTGCCTGAAACTAAACTGTTGGCTGTACCAAGCACTGTGTACTATGCTTCCTCATGTACTTATTGTCAGGTTTAATTTACATATTAGCACAGTAAGACATGCAAATTCCATATTAAGGATGGGACACTTAACATTACACTTAAAAAAGAAAACACTTCATGGCTTTTTGTGTGTGGGGGGGCATGCTTTGAATTGCCAATATTAATCTCTAGTACTTTAGAACCAATGTCAAATAAAGTAGCAGTCACTTGAACTTTGATTCTGGGGCATTAAATCTGATCATTGAGCCAAAGTAACATAGACAGTGTGGATTTACCGAACAAACAATTGCATAAGAGTATAAGATTTCTTCATCTTACTTAGAGCAGTATAATTAAAAACCATGTTGTTTAATTCTAGAATGTTCCATTTAATATTTTCAAACTTAAGTTGACCACATATAACTGACACCGTTAAAAATAAAATCATGAATAAAACGGAATTGCTGTGTTTGGAGAAGAAAGAAATGCTAGGGGACAAAATGGAAACTGACTGGGGGAGTGCTGTAGTCCCTGGGCAAATGCGTCTCCATGGTGCCACACACTCTTAGCCAATCATTTCCTTCCATTTTTTCATGCGTAAAATAAGGATGGTAGTAACTACTAAAAAGAGTAACTATTCAAATTGAGGGTTAGGGCCCAGCACGGTGGCCTAGTACCTAAAGTGTTCACTTGGAATGCGCCAGGATTCCACATGGGCATCGGTTCTAATCCCGGTTACCCCTGCTTTCCATCTTGCTCCCTGCTGTGGCCTGGGAAAGCACTTGAGGACAACACAAAGCCTTGGGATCCTGCACCCCTGTGGGAGACCTGGAAGAAGTTCCTGGCTCCTGGCTTTAGATTGGCTCAGCACCGGCCATCGCAGTCACTTGGGGAGTGAATCATCTGATGGAAGATCTTCCTCTCTGTCTCTCCTCCTCTCTGTGTATCTAATTTTGAAATAAAAATAAAATAAATCTTTCAAAAAAAAAAGTTGGATGAATGTGAGGAGCTTCAGCAGCAGCAGGGAATGAAGACATGGCCTTTGTTCAGAAATGGTATGGGATCCATCACTGCATTTGAAAGAATCTGATTTTGTAAAACATTGTCATTATGTCAGTAACAAATTGCAGAAATCTGGCTGTGACTTTTCTGGAGCATTTCCATTTCAAAGAGGTCTTCTCTCACATGGTATAGAAAATGTAGGTATAAAATTAATTTAAAATGAAAAATAAAAAAAGAATTTAGGTTGGGTATTTAGTCTCCTAGTTAAGACACTAGAGAAGACCTCAATGTCTCCAGATAGATAACTTGGGTTCAAGTCCACACCTAGTGCTTTTTTTCAGCTCTCTCAAAGTACACCCCGGAAGGCAGCAGATGACGACACATGGGGTTGAGTCCCTGTCACTCTCATGAAACACCTGGATTTAATTTTCTGAGTCTTGGTTTTGGCTTGACCCAGTCTGATTTGTTTTGGCCTTGAGGAAGTCAGACAGTGGATGAAACACACACACACACACACACACACACACACACACACAGCTTCTCCTGTTACCCCATATTTTCTGTTTGAATGTACTAAATCAAGTGATTTTTATAAAGACTATAAAAACCAAACCTTGAGAAAGTAGAAAGGACGTTTCCAAGTCATTCTCTTTGGAAGTTGGGAATTGTGTGTTTGACTTTTGGGTGTTTTCAAAACTGAGGGATTTTTCCTTTGTTATCTTGGGAAAGGCCATCTTAAGACAAAAATGAAAAAAGTTGCTGAAACATTCTAAAGATTTTTACACTTGACTTTTGAGTTGCTAAAAATGTGAAGATGCTTTGCCATTTTCTTTGGTTTGGCTACAATCGACTGTACGAATGTCTTGCCACAATTCAGACCCCACTGTGTTTAGAAGCTTTCTCTTTTTCTCTCTGAGAGGACAACACTCTGTGATATTCATAAAAGCCTTGGAGAATGATTCTGTAAGCTCATCTGCTTTTGTCTAAGGTAGGTCAGTTGAAATTCTAGCTTGTACAAGATTTCTTTTAGCTACTGGAAATTGCACTTCATTGCAATTCTGCAGCTTCATGAATTATAAGTTATTTAGAGGCAGTAAGACTACAATTTTCAAATGTGGAATCACCCATGCAATAAACACTTTGAGATTAAAAATGAACTCATGTGTATCTGTATATGTGTATGTATCCGCATCCGTATATATAAACATGTATGTGTTTGTTACTTGGTCTTTAAATGTAAAAAAACACCAATTCTAATAGCACATAGTCAGTTTTTTTGTCTTGAAGCAACAATTTGGTGTTAGTCATTTCTTCACTCATATTTATACTACTGAGAATGGTGTATTGAAAGGGATAGAGAAAACAGCAGCTCAGATTTGGAAGAATCACTCACAACTTTGAAAATAAATGACAGACTCTGTCCCTCATTCCAAATTCAAGATGTGACAGGAAAAAAAGCCCTTGGGTTTCTAGAGTTGGTTTTAGCTTACCATTCTTTCAGCTGGGAAAGACATCAAATAGCAAAAGTGAGGTTAGTTAAGGGACCATGTAACTGGTCTCTGAGTTCCTTACAATGTAATGTTCCTGACCTGGGTCATACAAATTTCTAGTTTTTGCATTAATAGGTATAAAATATACCTTACCAACTTGCAAAAATTCTGGCCTGTAAAGCAAATGGTCTCTTATTTCCTTCCAAGAGAAGAATGAAGACAGAGTATCACTGTCAGCCCACTCAGCCTCCAGGTTCCTTGGTGATTGAAAATAGAACCAATCTACTTGCTAATGCACTCCTAAAGGTGTGTCTGATTTGTGATACTTAATGTGCACTTAAGACATCCCTGGTTTACAAAACTTTGCTAATGAAAGAGGGGTCTTTTCTTAGTTCATTATGATTGCTTCGTAAAACTCAGTTTAAATACTAAATGTTTCTTTAAGAAGAATCCTACAGAGTGTGCACAAGCCCAACATCAGCCCAACTCAGTGTTTGGCCTTGTTGCTGCCCAGCTGGGTGGCCTTTGTTTGTTCTGCTAAGTTTATGCTTTCTTGTATGGGATATAGAAGTGAAAACCAGAACTACCTAATCGAGATACTGTGATAACTAAATGAAATGTAGCTTTGAAGACCTCCACAGAGATCCCAAACTATATGCTGGGCTTAATAGATAATAACTGTATTTTTGGTATTAGTCATCTAAGAACAAAGGGTGATGAATAATTACCATAGGATGGCTTTGAGAAAGGAGCAGTTTTCCTACCTCTAATTTCCATGCCCTGAATTAGTTCATACTTCGATATCTCAAGCAATCTATCTTTTTCTCCTTTTCTATCTCTTTTATTCTTATTCTCTCTCCTTCCTTACACACAGCTGTTACTTTTTAATTGTATTCATTGTGTTATTAAGAGAGGGAGAGAAAGAGAAAGAGAGAGAAAGGGAGGAAGGGAAAGAGGAAGAAAAGAAAGAACAAAAATGTGAGGGAAACCAAGACAGAATTTTCTTCTGCATTCAGCTTCCCAAATACCTACAGAAGCCAGGAATGGACTGGGCTGAATCTGGGATTTAGGAACTCAATCCAGAGCTCCCTGGGTTGGCAGAAAGTCCGTTACTCAAGCTGTCACCTGCTGCCTCCTATTAGCAGGAAGCTGGAATCAAGAGGCAGAGACAAGCCTTAAATCCAGGAATTCCTATAATGTGACTTGGGCATATGAACCGGTGTTTTCATTTTGTAAGTCTTATCTACTAGATACAAAATGTATGAAATTATTACATCTACTAATCATCGTCCTGCACATAAGCCTAGTGACCTTGGGGTTCCTAAGTAGCATGCTGTTTGCCTGCTTCCTTCTACTGGCCACAGCCAGTGGCCAAATTCAGAGTAGAATAAGTATCTATACCCTTTAATGAAAGAAGCAGTGGAGTTCACATTGCAAAGCGCAATAGTATAGGAAAAGTTAGAAGAATAAGAATGTTCCAGCAGTCAATTTCCACACTAAGCATCTTGACACCTTGGCTTGCATCTTGCATTTTAAGTGCCTGGCTCACATTCATTTCTCTCAAATTTTGTAAAGCCTAAAGGAGTGTCAAAGTGTTTACTCACTTGTCCTTGTTAGAGCAAGGGATTGCAACTGGTTTTAAGGAAAGCATAAAACTAATGGCAAATCCTGTCATCAACAATGATTACAGTTGAGTGTCTTTAATAGTTGCTTTGTAATGAAAAGCAACTTCAGAATGATTTCCCTGCCATCTGTCGTTATTTTGCTAACCTACTCTATTGACATTCCATGAAAAGCCTTGCATAAGCTAGCAAAAGAAAAAAAAATCCACAAAAATTTGCAAACACATATTTCTATTCTTGTATGCACTAAGGAGGAATATAATATGGGCTATATTCCCAAATGGCAACACAGTAAAAACTATATCCACTTCCAAATTTATCTTTGACCAAAGCTCTATCTAATATCGTTAAAATGTAATTTAGCAAGATAACAAAAGCCAAAATGTTACAGTTTGGGGCTAGAAGTTTAACATACTGCATCAATTTCTCCAAAAAGAAGGGAGTCTCAGAAACCAATTGTTATAAAAGCAGGAAACTACAGCTCCTGATTTACTTATTCACAACTTCTTCCTGCTAGAAAAGGACTTCAGGTAGCCTATGCCATTGGCTGCAAGTTAAGTCACGTGTGCTGGGAAATGGGAAATCAATCCTTTTGTAACCATTCTACTTTGATTGAGCAGCTGCTGTATGTTTAGGGAGAAGGAGAAAGATTCAGCAGGTATTGATTGTAAAGTCATTATCGCTCATGTTCAGTGATAACAAACAGCTCTTTGTTTCTAACTCAACATTTGTTTGAATTAACCGAAGAGTATAAAGTGCAAAGCACAGCAGTTGCCTCTGTGGGGAATGTGAGCTTGGACCATTGGATCCAGATTATCCAGGAATCAATTTATTCTCTGAATTTCCTTGGGACACACTTACAAACACACCTGACCAAGGACATTCTCTTCATCATTGTCAAGTGGCTAGGTTACTTGCTAAGGAAATTCTTTGTCTTGTCAGTGATAAGTCAGAAACTTCAAAGGCTTCCTCTAGACACTAGTCTCTTTAAATTGCCCATCTGATATATTCCTGGAATTTTTTTTTTCTAGAAAAATTGTACAGAAACAAGTGCAGCTTCTTTACACACTTCATTCTGATGTACTGAGGGGCAGTTACTAATGTGAGCTCAATCCATATTTGTTGAATACCTGAATGCCTCAGACACATTCCTAGGTACTATGCATCCTCTCAAGATGTAAAGTCAGGTATTGCTACTGAACTCAGAGTTTTTATAGTGTGCAAGAGAGAAGTTTTGAGACATAGGAGGATAAATACTACTGAAGAATAACGATCAATACAAGTGAGTTCACAAGAAGGAACGTGCATTTGACTGGGACCTTGACTGGTCACGTAGTTTGTATCAACACTATTTACAAAGTTGGGTCTAATTGCCTACTGATTAAAATGGCTGCTTTAATTTCATGTTGTGATACACCTCTTTCTATACATATCTAAGCTTCCCTATATCGTACGATGCTATTATAGTCTATTTCCCTCTGTAACACTCCTTAACTATGCATCCTTCCTGTGTCCGTAAGAAGAAATCTTCAGCACAAATATGCTCAAGTTTTACATACCTAAAAACCAGTGCAACTTAGAGTACAGGCAGTAAGATAAAGATTCTCTACTTTTGGGTCAGTTTCTCGAATGTGGAATCCCACCTCTCTTTTCTTAAGTCACTAGATAGAGCTCTATCTAGGCTTGTGTTCTCTATTGTTTGCTAAAGCACATATTTGATTTTTTAAGGTATAAAGCATTATTGGGGTGGGTTTTTTAAATGACAGTAGATAGTTTGAGCAGGACAACACTCTTTAATTCACAACTGAAGTAATAGACTTATAAAAGTGGAAAATAGCCATATTCCTATCATGAAGTCTGCCCCTGGGAATGTAATTTAAATGGTTCATATACATGGCCCCACATTACTCTCTCCTTACTCAACATGCAAGCCCTGTTTGGAACCTACTTTTTCATATACAGACCTAAAATATGCACACTAAGCAAGATCTGTGTTACAACCACATTACTGATCACACTATGCCAGACTAGTGAAAAATTCCTTCTGGGCAGGTGACAAAAGATAGTTGCATTATCAGTAGATTGTTCTCATTTTATCCACAGAATTAACTTTTTTTTTTACTTTGAAGGATGAGAGAGAGATAAAGATCTTCTATCTGTTATTTTACTCCCTGAATTCCTAAAAAGCCAGGACTAAGTCAGGCAATCACCTAGAATTCAATCAGGGTGCACTATGTGGGTAGCAGACACCCATGTACTTGAGCTACCATCTATTGTGTCTCTCAGGGAGAAAATCAGCAGGTGTTGGAACTACAAGAGGAACTAGGACTCCGTCCCAGGTACTTCAATATGGGTTGCGGGTGTCTCATTTGGCATCTCAACAATTGCTGCGCCCAAAACATGCCACACTCAGTGTTTCAGTAGGGGATCGTTTAATAATTTTCAACTTACTATCACTGAATGTCTGCTATCTTGGCAGTATTTTTTGTTCAAAACTGAGATGCCCCAAAATGATTAATATATGAAACCTTCCCCTATTGAATTCATTGGCTTGGAAATTTCCTAACCATGTGTAATAATAAACATGTGATAACATTTTCATGACTATCCACAATGGGAAATTGCTGATAGACCTGAGAGAACCTTTAGGAACGTAGGATGGCAAATATAAAAGTGATACCGTTACATTGAAGGCTGGAAAGCAATATTGCAGAGCAAGTTGTGATCTATAGAAACACATATGATATGGAACAGAGAATAACAACAAAAAAATAACCAAGTTGCAATACTTGAAAGTAGGTATGCTTTGGGTGAGCTGTGGGAGCAGATGTTGAAGGAAGAATGAAGGAGTTAAGGAGCCAAATGAGCACTTTGTTTCACAGTCATGCGCAAATGCTAGGTCCCTCTGGTGTCTGGCTCTGAAGCTGCGGCAAAGCAGGAATACAGGGATTCAGTGGACAATTTTCTAGGGGAAAAGGCAAAAAAAATGGTAATCTCCCTATGACTTATACCCCACTAGCCAGATCTTACACACCACTAGCCATTACCAGCCACCGGCACCACTTGGTTGAACATCCAGGGGAACTGGAGAAGATAATGTAGCTGCGCCCATAAGGATAAGCAGACACAGAAGTAGTCAACATAGAGCCATGTCAGTCACAGCTGCTTTTCCTTGTTCTTTTATGGAATTACAGAAAAGAAGCAGCAAAAATAGCTGCGAAGCAAAGGGAGAATTTTCAGCCTTTGCTCGCCTTTGCTTCCTGATTGCAGTTTATCTCCTGGGAGAGACACAAAACTCTTTCTTCTACAGCACAGCAGAATAATAGCTACAGTGTTTTGATCCCATTTGCTTTCAAGTCTGAGGGGAAAATCTTTACAAGTCGCTGTCAGGATGCTCAGTCCCCCACATGCGTTGCAGTATTCGGATGTGGTTAAAAGTAGGAAAAGCAGGGCACAGTGCAATAGCCTAGCAGCTGAAATCCTCACCTTGCACGTGCTGGGATGGGTGCTGGTTCTAATCCAGGCTATCCCCACTTCCTACCTAGCTCTCTTCTTGTGGCCTGGGAAAGCAGTCGAGGATTACCTAAAGCCTTGTGATCCTGCACCTTCATGGGAGACCTGGAAGAAGATCCTGGCTCCTGGCTTAGGGTTACTGCAGCTCTGGCTGTTGCGGCCACTTGGGGAATGAATCATTGGATGGAAGATCTTCTCTGTCTCACCTCCTCTCTGTATATCTGGCTTTCTAATAAAAATAAAGAAATCTTTAAAAATGTAGGAGAAGCAAAAATAAAGGAAATCACAATTGATGATTATTAAGGGGCATTCTGCAGTCTGTCTCCCCCCAAAATGGTCTGAATCTTGCCAACTATTGTGGTGCTACAGATCAAGTTACTTATATACAGGCAATTACATCATTAGCTAGCACCTGACAATGTCCGTGGTGCAAAAGGCAGAGCCTGTGTATACCACTTGAAATATAATTATGGCCAACAAAATAGGATGTATTCAATGCTTCAGGTCATGAGAACCTTGGGATAAAGTGACCAAGTCAGGGAGGATTTTAAAATAGCCCACAGGAGACTGAAGAACAGATTCCAAAACGTCACATATGAGAACGAAGGATTTTCTAACCAGTGGCTTTGGTAGGATATGGCTCAAATGGAATAGTATATTAAAACCCTGACAATCTGACCATAGAATCCTCCTCAAGGATTGTAGATGGAAGCAAGAGTCAGATTAGGAAACCAGTGTCACATCTTGAGCACTCTAAGTAGATTCCATAAAAATGAGAAGCTTGTAGGATGTAAGAATGGGCTAACCAAAGAAAAGGAATAATCAGTAAAGAATTGGAATGGCAAATAACTAAATTGAAATTTCACAATGTGCAGAGAAATATAAGCGTTTTCAACAAAATGAAAAGGATGAAGAGGGATGGGTGTTTGGTTGAGCAATTGAGATGCTTCTGTTCCATATAAGAATGCCTACTTTGGAATCTCACCTTTGATGCCTGTCTCAAAATTCCTACACACGCACACCCTGGAAAGCAGTGATGATGGCTCGTCACTGGGCCCCTGTCACCCATGTGGGAAACGGGTGGAGATCCCAGATTCCAGGCTGGGGCCTCGTTCAGTCCTGGCTCTTACAAACATTGAGAAGTGAACTACAGAGAGCAGTACTGTATCTCTCCCTCCCATTATCTTCCTCTCAGTTTTAAAAGTAAGTATTAGGAAGGAAGAGGCTACACAGTACATTTACCTGTAAAAGAGAAGAGACCAACCTGCGAGTTCTAGATTTTTGTTTTAAATTGATTAATCTAGAAGTATTGCTTCTCATGATGAAAAACAAACAAAAAATCCAATTTTAAAGGAAAATTTTGCTTTCATCCACAAAAAAATGAACTTATGTCTCAAATCCAAGTAGAATTAATTCAGAGGTTTGGAGAAATATGAATAGAAGTTGTCACATTGAAACCATCAATAATCTTTGCAAGTGGGAAGCAGAACTCCAAAATTCAAAGGAGGAAAAAAAATTCTCATTTTTAAGGGGGCAGAAAAATAGATTACAAGGAAGCAATACTCATCCATCAGTTTGCTAACAGCCCACTGCCAAATTTCAGAACACATAAACAGATGTTTATATGCACTTAGAAAAGCAAGCCTCATTCATTTCAATACAGCCTGAATTTATTCAGGATAATTTGTGCCAAACTGTCTTTATTTAGTTAAGTGGTATTGATAAGATAACGGTTGTATATACATATTTCTGTCTACTCTGCATAGAGAATTTGAAGGCAGTACACTCAATGTGGAAATGTGTTGACTGTTTATCACTTGGAATAATTGATCAATAAAAACAGATATTTTCTCCTTATTAAAAAAAAAAAAAACAAGCATTACCAGTAAGTGTAGGGACTGTTTCTGATTACCTCAACCGATTCTATGCTTCTTTGCTCTTTAGCATTGTACATTTCTGAGTATTCTTTCTCATCTTCCCCTGTTTATTTGTACCTCTGCATGCACATGCTAGTAACGGGAGAAAATTCATATTAATATTTTGAAGAACATGCATTATGAAAGATAGATCCTAGTCTAACTAGTTTGAATCTTTTATTCAATAATGCTCACATATTTCTGACATCATATATTATTAAGCTCTAACTTTTTATTATGTTGAGTTCTGTAGACTATCATATTGTCTAAAATACCAGTTTATTCATTCACAATTCTTTAAGGCTTGTTTCCTACTGCTATGTGTGCCTGAAGGAATAGATCGTGTTTTCAGACAAGCCAGCCTTACACAGTCCATGTTTATGTGTGTTTTCAGACAAGCCAGCCTTACACAGCCCATGTTTATGTGTGTTTTCTGGTATTACATGGTTCTCTTTGAGCAACACTGAGTTGCTTACAATATGCTTGTTAATTCCTTACTTCATACTTTTCTTATTTATTAGGTTGTTGGTCCCCAGTTATCAAAGTAATCTATTTCGGCTTCTCTCTCCTGATGAGATGTGAAAGTTCTGAGGTGTGTGCAGACCAGATTTAGGAACCCAAATATGGGAGAGGATTTCAAGCCTCGCATGGCTATGAGGTTCCAAAATTAAAAATGTTAACAATGTGTGTGACCTTTCCCTATGACAAGAAATGTTGGAAGTCTGCTACTTCTCTGGAAGAGATTGTCCTTCATTCATGTGTGCATTTATGCATTCAGATGTGTGGAGTGGCAGGTGCCATTTTGACTGATGGAGCTGCAATGATGCAAAGATAATTGGACTCTGGGGGCACTTGCCTGGCAGGTTGAATATTATCTGGAGTCAACAAGTAGGCAATGTGAAGATATTTTCATATAGTAAGAAGGCTTTCAAAAAAAACCAAACAGAAAAATGCACCTGAGTAACTATGAGGGGGGCAACCAGATATTGCAAAACCATAATGCCTGCAAGAAGAATAGTATTCAACATACAATGGTTATGTTGTGGAGAATGCATTGATTAAATAATCTGCTCCTCACTTGACCTCAGTGATACAGGCAGTATTTTCACCTTTGTATTATAGAGGAAGTAACACAGGGTGGGAGATATCAAGTAGCTTGTCAATATCCTACGATATCCTATGGGACAGTGGCAGTAGTTTCTTGAGCTGGTATTATGAGAGCTGAGGCCCAAATAAAAAGCCAGTCATGGAAGCCAAGGAAAGGCAAAACAGAGGTTTCCTAGTGTAAAAGTGTTTGAGCCATGGAAAGACCAGTGGGAAGGAGTCTCTAGGAATTTATTCATCAACATGTATTCTGTGGAAGCAAGGTGGAACATCACATTTCTTACAGTAGATACTGCTAGAAAGCAAGGTCCTAGAACTGAAAGATTAGCCCGTTGACATCTGATATTGTCCAGGTCGGGTTCTGTGGAACCAGAGGTAGAGAGAAATGAACAGTGCCTTGGAACGATCGCATTTTGTAAGATACAGTTTCTGGAATATTACCACAGACATAATGAGTGCTTGGATTTCAGCAAAATGTGATTTCCTGAAAGAGAGCCAGAGATGTCAGGATGACTTTAAGTGGTTGTATTATTCTACCTTGAAATTGTCTATGCGATGGCACAGTAACAACAAGCAGGGAATGCATTAGCCTTCCTCTATCTTTGTCCTTGCATGAGGCTGTGGTCAACTCTGAAAAGTTCCTTTTATGAAGAAATAGAAATGGGCCGTTCAACTATGGTTAGCATGAATTAACAGATGTAGTGATAAATTAAATAGACTACACAGAAAGATGTGGTCTAACAGCAAAAAAAAAAAAAAAAAAAAAAAGAAACTCTAAGTGAAGTTGACATACCTGAAAACATGTGTGTCTTGAGACTATGTGAAAGTGTGTATGTGTTGACGTGTGTGTGTTTGTAAATGCATACCTAGAGAGCGTGAAGGTGTTCCTGATTTCATAAATATGTTCTGAAGATGTCCTGTAGGATCTTTGGTGAGGAACATTTCATGTCAAACCCCTCATGAGTACCAAGTCCACCCGGGCTTATTTTTAAAAAAAGGAAAAAAATGTCCAATAAGAGGAAGACTAAAAGGGACCAGAGTGAAAATAAAAATTCTAGATATTAAATCAAATGTGGCTGTACTGAAGAAACAGAAATTAACTTTGGGGGAAAATATTTGAAAATATGTGAAAGCTATTGGATAATAAAAATAAAGATCAGGGCAAAGGGCAAAAATTAAATTTAGTCATCAGTTCATGTTGTTTGGTAATGTAGCTTGAAAAGCATTTGCAAGCATTTTTAATATTCAAAAAAAGGTTTTCATGTGAATCGAACTTTCTGGTCTTTCCTGAAGAGGTGGGAAACATCCAATGTGTTGGGCTATGATTGTTCCAGAATAATTACTGGGACTCATACCCTTTAGAAAGTACATACATATAGACAGAGGTTGCTGCTATGCCTTTTTTTTTTATAAAGATTTGTTTTATTTTTATTGAAAAGGCAGATATACAGAGAGGAGGAGAAACAGAGAGGAAGATCTTCCATCGACTGATTCACTCTCCAAGTGGCCTCAACAGCTGGACCTGAGCTGAGCTGAAGCCAGGAACCTCTTCCGGGTCTCCCAAGCAGGTAAGGTCCCAAGGCTTTGGGCCATCCTCTACTGCTTTCTCAAGTCACAAGCAGGGAGCTGGATGGAAAGCAGGGGTATCTGGGATTAGAACCAGCGCCCATATGGGATCCCAGCACATGCAAGGTGAAGACTTCAGTCGCTAGGCTACTGCACTGGGCCCTGGCATTCCTTTTTCACTGACTTCATGCTACATCTAAACCAAGTGTGTATTTCATTGGTCATATTAATCTCTACTGTCCACTGATGGAATATTCAGAAGCAATGTTAGATTTGGTTAGCAGTGGAGTTAGATCCCTTAGGAGTTCATGTACTCCCTGACACTGGATACCAAGAGAGTTCATGGAAGCCATGTGATATCTAGACTGAATTAAATGACTCAGGCACAACTTTCCTTATTGTACTTTGTATGCAAAATCATATGAATGGATGGAGAGAATAGAAAAACTGTTTAAAAGGGTAATGGAGAGGAGGGAGAGTAACTAGGACATGAGGAGAAAAGAAGCATCTCAAGACTGCCAAAGGATCCAAGAGAAAGAGCGAATGAGACTCTAAGCGATGGCTTACGATTCTGATAGAATCGTAAGCTTTCCTGCAACAACTGAAATTAAATGAGGTGTATCCTGCACAGCTGTCTTCATGCATTAGCCAGCCAATCGGAACGGCGAAAAAGTAGAATCCCCTTCCATTTAAAGCACTAATGCTAACTCTTTAAAGCTTGGTTTCCAATCAGTTTAGGGAATTGTATTTATAAAAACACCCTTTACCAAGCCATTTATGGCTGAGGAAGGATTAAGACTGATCCATTTTTGAGTATTAGAATTACCGAAAAGTTTTGTGAATTGGTTGTTTTCTTTAATTACAAAAAATAATCGAAGAGCTAGGCTAACAGCTGTGTGTGCCTTCTTTATTCCTTCAATTTCATTTCCTTAGGGGATCCAACTATTCCCATTCCTTACCACTAGACCTCACCACACTGTGTCAGTGGTGGATGGTTAGAAAAACAAGTGTAGCTCCATTTAGAAGCTGGAAGACTAGAATCCGTGCACATTTACAAGGAGTGGGAGGAAGAGATGATTCTCTAAGATGTCTGTTCATTTCTTTCTTCCAGGCTTCTGCAACATCTGCATCATGGATGCATCTGGGGCTCAGAAACCATGACTAGTCAACCTGCTCACTCTCATCTCTCTACGAAAACAAGGTAAGAGGGAAATACACAGGAATGTTGCTTTGTGTGACCCCAAATTATAGCTTAATGTTTTCACATTTCATCGCCTCCTTATATAAAGCATTATCAGATGGATTTTTAAAGTGTGTATATATGAATATATATATATATATATATATATATATATATAAATTGCTGAGTCACTCTTCAGATTTGCAAAGGCAGAGCTTCAGGAAAACAACAGCCTGAGACGGCATGGTTTTAATATGACACAGAAGATCCAAATGTACATTAACTGTGGCAAATACCGATTCAAGAACCATTCTCGGTTTAGAAAATGTTTTAATCTGCTGCTAATGGCATTGAGGTGATCAGAAGTAGCAACATAGAGTGGTTGTAACTGCTGGGAATTTTGAAAGGTAGGATTCTCAGGTTGTCCTTTGGGAAATTAATTGATTGTCATTTGATATAGGGTGAAGGTAATAATGTAGAGATTTGTTTTGTATTTATAATGTACCTTAATGCCAGGATACTTCACCTGACAGCCAACATGTACCCTATGCTTATTCTGAAAATCACCTGAGGAAAGCTGAACACATTTCTAGTCAAGAGAGTCAAGGCATAAGAAAGAACTTGAGATATTTTTCTAGCCAGAGATATTTTTTTTGTACTGAAAACAATAAATAATTACGACATAGGTAGTAAAGTGTGATGGACAGTTTGAGAAAGACATTTTGACTTATCCTTTCTCATAATTGAGCAAGAGGGTGGTCATTCAGTTGGGGGGGAAAGTCAAAATAAAAACAAATAAAAGGAAACTACATCGCCATTATGAAGTTCATGCACTGCCTATAGATTGCCAAGAAAACTTATTGAAACAATTCAACATTTGTGAGTAACTAATGATATAGCATTTTACAATCTCAATAAGTAGAAGCATAAATCCTGTACTTCTGGAAAAATTGGTTTCTTTTTCTTGAAGCAGTATCTATCTTATTTGGAAAAAAGAAAAACCAATTTCCAACTGGATACAAAACATGCTCTTTCTCACTCATGCAAACGAAAGAATATTCTTTGCTAGGATCATTAAATCTGAGAAGAGAACTGAATTGCAGGTCTCCAAATCCAGCCTGCCCACAGAGTTGGGGGTTAGCTGTCAAGCGCTCTTGGGATTAGTTTATTGTTGCATTTACAGCTAAGATTTAATACAACATCACAGTAGTAAGAACATACAGCTGCATCCAAAGGAGAAAGGACCTGGGAAGTCTAGTGAGCATGTTAAGACTTCCCTGTAATTGTTCTCTGCTTTGAAGGCTCACACAGTGTACTCTAGATGAAAACCCATGTGATGTTTCAGCATAGGAGAGTCCATTAGAGAATGGTACTGCACATTTTTATTGGGCTGGTCTCAAAGGTACTATCTGCCTCGCATATACCAAACTCTCAGAAATAAAGCAGGTGTTCAGCATAAACCTTATTGTTTGCACAGACAGTGGTAACCTTGTTACCTCTCCAAGAGCCTAGTTCTCAGATGCCAGCCAAAGGCCAAGATGCAAACTAGTCTTTCAACGGTAGCATTCTCAAACCTCCCATGATATCCATCAGCTATAAAGGAAGCCAGTGCTAGGTATGTAAATTTCACACCATGGCAAAATGATTCCCTGAGAAATCCTCTTCAGAGAGTATATTGTTTTAACACCTGAATAAACAGTCATCCATGTCTGTAAAACTTTATCTTGCATTTTGTCAATGAGTCTAATCACTTTTCTTCACTAAACATTTGTAGCAAGTGTCCAACATTAATCACATAAAAGTTGGAGTAATCCAGAAATCCAAAAACCCAAGATTAACATTTCTCTACTTATTTGTTGCTTCCCTATCCCATCTCAGAAAGGTCACTTTTAACATTATGTGATATACTACCGCAAGCACAGGCACAGAAATGCTGCATGAATTTTCAGTTTCCAAATGTACCTCAAGGCTGTAGGTCTTGATATTAAAGTATGGCCTTGGCTCAACTTCAAGGTTGGAGAATGGATGCCGGGAATTGGACATGGGATGCTAATGCGTTTACCTCTGCACATAATTTAAATAGTGGTTTTGCACAGTGAGGAATAAAGCCTACCTAGATAGTTTTCAGAAAAGAATCACCTCCTGATAAAAACTATTACCTATTTAAATTCATTTATCTGAGTGAAATCAGAAGGACAACTTAGAAGCAGCTGATATTGTCTTCACCATGGTTATAACTCAAGGAAAAGCAAGTTTGTCTGAAATTATGCATAATCTTTGAGATCTTTCACACATCCAGTTCTAATTCAGGATCCGGATGCCTCAAGTCTGGACTATTCCAAAGCCAACTTCATAATCTTCCTGTTTCTAAGTTCTATCCATCCAGAGTGTATTGTTGCCAAATGAATGTTCTTGAACATTATGCTAATGTTACTCCATTTCCAAAACCTTTGATGGCTTTCTTTCAGCTTGAGAATAAATCTCTGAATTCTACCCACTACCCTAATTTGTTCCAAATTTAATTCTCCAATTGAAGAATGAACTGACTGCCTTGCTGATGACAATGACACTAGAATTCTAAGTACACATTTTCTTTGCTGTGCTCCTCAGCAAAAGAGAAAAAAACAGACATTATTTGTGATGTGCACTTATTCAATCTTATCCATCCTGTTGCAGTCTCCCATACTGGAAGCTGGTGTTCTTCCACTTGTGTCTTCCCTGTCTTGATGAAGGGAGGTGATCTTAGGGTTTTTTTAGGTAATTTATTCAGGTGTATTCTAGCATAATCCATTCTAATATTCCTTCCTCCCTTAGTCTTCTGACTCTGTCTTCACACATGGGAAATGTTTAGTTTCTGCCTACTAACTGCAAGTTAAGCATATGACATCAACTCACTGGCAGAGTTTCCATGTGTATTTTCTATAACATCAAATCTTGAGTCATGGAAGAAAGTTTCATGTAATCCTTTCTCCCTTTCACTCTCATAATTCATTCCCACTGTTACTTCTGTCACCTTCCTGTACACTTCAGGTCTAGTTCTTCAGCTGTTTTGCAGTGAGCCGAGACTGCATTTTCATAGCCAGGTTATGTTGGCACCTGTCCATATGGCATAGCAGTGTAGAATTAGCAGTATTTTGAAAGCTATGTACTTCAGCTGTGGTGTTTTATGTGCCTTCTAAGAGAGATTAAAGCAATTTTAATATGGCAAAGACATGAAGGCAACTTCTGCCAGACCCCAGTGCTTGGGAGGATCAAGGTACCCAGCCTTGTCACAGTCCCTATTCCCATGTTAACTGCTCTGTCTCAAATAGGAGAGTCCTGTTGAAGCTATGCACAGCCCCTTTGTGTTACTACCACATGTATAATTAGATTCTGTGTAGAACTTTCAACCCAATATTACAACCACATTAAGGATTGTCATAAATGCCTTCTGATTTTCACAGGTTGTCCTTTTCTATAAGCTTTTTAAAGAAACTTCTTTATTTTATGTAATTCAAAGTCATTGTTAGTCACAAACTTTGTAATTATTGCTGCCCTTACAATGTTTACATTTTGAGTTACTATGTAAGCTCATACTTCAACTTACGCGGGTACAGCATGCCAATCCATCACAGGTAGGAGTGTCAACTTTTGTTGCAACACGCAGGAAGGTATTAGATAATTAAGAAGCATGTTGTACCCATAGCAGAGTGAGTGATCCAGCTCAGGGTCCCATAGTTTTTGAAAAAGAGCAATATATCCAAAAACTTTAGAGGATATTCTGTAATCTTGACTTATGGAATCTTTCTGCCAATATCATCATTTTCTCTCTCTTTCTCTTGCATAGTGGATCCTACATAAAATTTTAATATGAATTAGCACTGTTCTAGTCTTTGTTGTAAACTGCCCACTTTGTGCTGGGGGAAAGCACACGGTGAGCTTAAATAATAATGAGCTTAAGTGACAAACAATTTACAAAGTAAATACAAATAAAATATGCATGACTTTCCATTTTAGAGGATATATGTAGAACCCTTCCTTCTGTCAATTTTGTAGTAGAATTGCTTTTCAAACTTGTGCTTAACAGCTGAATGAACTCTGAAAAACAACCAAAGTTGCTTACTCAGCTCCATGAAACTGGGGCTGCATCCTATAGGAGGTCTGCCTTATTTCACTACGAGTCATTCTGGAGGCATTTAGATGTGTACAAGGGTTCTAGTATGGCAACACCTTGCCTTCCACCTTCTTTGAACCCTCCTTGATTATTTTATCAAGGGTAACTCCTTCCACAGGTTACAGTCAAATCTGAGGTTATAGAAGTGGCACTCCTGGGTGAGAGTCAAACGTATTGAGAAGCTGGAGTGCCGAGATCATTCCTTTGATGCTTCATTCCCCCAACAGCCACAAAGGCCAGGGCTGAGCCAAGCTGGAGGCAGAAGCCAGAGCTTTACCCGGCTCTCCAGTGGGGCTGAGAGAGGCCTAAGCACTTGGCTTTTTCTCTGCTGTTTCAGCGGGCACACTAGCAGGGATCTTTCTTTCGGATATGAGTGCTTTGTTAGATATAAGTACACAAATATTTTCTCCCTATTTGCTGCTTGCCTTTCCATTTTCTTAATGGTGTCTTTTGATGAGTGCAAGCTTATAAGAGAAGTCTAAATGTAATTTAAGATTTGGCATTCTTTTCTATTGCTGCAGAAAAAAAAACTGAGTAAGATCTTTTTTTCCCAAATAAAGCTAATTTAAAATGTTCTGAAAATATGTTCAATGAGGTAATCTCCTTTTGGCTGATGTTTTCTGTGTCAAAGATGATTCTTTAGGGACTGCTGTGATTATAGACTTTCAGCACAGTTACAGCAGTGGTAGAAAATGCCACACTGGTGTCCTCGTGGCTGTGTTAACAGAAGCATACTGAAACATGGCAGACAAATATGAGTTGAGAGGAGCTGGCTTGTTTTAATGCCTGAGATGTGTGTGCTAGGTAGTTGCCTTTTGCAAACCTACAGCCAGGTGCCCAGTGCCCAAGAAATTAGGTACCGGTTGTTAGTATGGTGCTGGGTTAAACAGAGAACAATTTTTTGTGAATCTAAAGCACCATAAGCATCAGAATCTTAGACCCCTTCCAAGTTCCAAGAAGGAGAACTGGCCACAGATTTATATGGTCAAATTCTTCATTTATTAACATTTCAAAAATAGGGTATTTATAGTTGTGTTTCTAGACCCTGATTCTTCCTACACATTTCCTTTCCCATGTGTCAATTGGATTGAAAATTGTTCTTGAGATTTTTAGGGATCTAGTTAAGTTGGCAATGTTGAAATCAAGATCGTTTTAGTTTTGACTAGTGGGATGCATCTATCAGGTTTATAGTTATCCAGTTTAATTACCTTGCAGTTAGTTACCCTGGTATGGAAATGACTACTAAGAATAGTTCTCCCATCTACTATAACAATTCCTTTTATCTTGTGATCAGAGTTTATATAGTAGTCCCATGATCATGTTCTTGGATGCCATGCTCTAGAAGCATATACATAGTGGAAAATTAGTTAAGTTTTGACATAGTCATACCAGAAATCAGCATGGAATACTCGTTTATTTAGCTTCCGAGATTGGGCGCGTTCAGGGTGGTATGGCAGTAGATGACAACCAAATACTCATTTATTTAGTCACATAAGAGTCAGTAAAGAATTTGGTTTTCATCAGCAATAAAAAATTACATAAAAGCATGCTTAATACTATAGATACAATTGTCAACATAATTTATGGCTTCTTATTAGAGACACATGCCATGTAATTTAAAATTTTTGTGTTAGGAAGGAACAGAGCTACAAAACTAACTAGATGTTGTTTGTGAAGAACAATACATTTTGCATCCCAACATGAGGTGCAACTATCCACCATATTCTGGAATATTCTGGTATCTTTAATATAAGGGCACACACCATTTCTACCAAACTTGGGGAAAATCTGGAAAAAGTACTTCTAAAAACGTTTGCATATATTAATCAGCAAGTTATTAGGTAGCATGAGAATCATTTGATAATGCAAATATATCATTCCATACTATGCAATGACCCTTCCTGAGCTTTACTTTTGCGTGTACCTATGTTCATATTTCATAATATTTTTAAGTAGAACTAAATGAAAAATCATCTTATACCCTTTTGATAATCCACTTAGTGAAGACGGTTGGATGGTATCGATTTGGAGGAAAAGAGTTAAATTTCTTGCTAATTTGAACCATTACTAATGTATGTGAAGATAGTCTAAATTCAAAACACATCATTAAAAGGGATCATTAATAAGCCACTTATGAATGATCCTTCTAAATATCAGTAATAGCCATTTCTATGTATGTTTTAAGTGCCTTGAATAGGTCACATTGGAAAAAACTTAACTGTCCTAAATTGGGTCTAATATTGGGTCTAATCTAACAATGGTGTTTTAAGTAGGAGGGATCCTTCATAATGCAAGACAAAGGAAACTGAAAATTGGGGGTATGTTTTGTTCTCAGATTTGATGGTTAAAGTTTTGCATCCTTTATCTCAAGGAGGGACTAAGTGGATTATGAAGCATCAGTATACAGTTGTTCATTCAACTTGTTGAATGCACATTACGTTGGTGTCTGTCATTTGGAACATCATTCTATGTCTAGTATGGATTACATTTTATCTAATAATTCATGTCAAAGGATATCTGGAACAGTGCAATGAGAAATATTTTAGAAAAAAAGAGAGCCATATAGCTCAGGTGTAATCGAGAAGCTGTTAGCCCATACAACATCATATAGGCCATTCCTATATGGGCAACACCCAAAAGTTTCTCATTTGACAACCCTTCTCTAAATAAAGCTTCTCAGATTCCATCAGTATTCCTTTCTGAATATTAGACTGTTAATACGGTGGGAATTTAAACATTTAATAGATTTTATTTCCTTTAGAACTTTGCATAAACAAAACTAGTGAGCACCTTCTCCTGATTCAAGGAATTGAACACTTTGCAGTCAGAAGGTATTGTGAGGAGAACAGGGAGTAGAAAAGAGAGGAAGGTCATTTAAGTGTAGGTCATGACATAGACTTGGGAATAACTGGTGTTTTATAGAAACTCACTACAAATAAAGAAGTTATCATTCATCCTCAGTTACCCCTGGAATAATGCTTAGTATGTGGTGGGTCCTTGGAACTATTCTTGAATCAAGACCAAATAAATCAGTAAAGAGGTCCAGGTGAGGTAGTCTAGTGGCTTAAATCCTTGCCTTGCATGTGCCAGGATCCCATATTGGTGCCAGTTCTAGTTCCAGCGACCCCCGCTTCCCATCTAACTTCCTGCTTGTCACCTGGGAAAGCAGTCAAGGATTGTCCAAAGCCTTGGGATCCTGCATCCATGTGGGAGACCCAGAAGAGGTTCCTAAGCCCTGGCTTTAGGTCAGTTCAGCTCCAGCTTATGGCCAGCTGGGGAGCGAATCAGCAAACAAAAGAGCTTCCTTTCTGTCTCCTCTCCTCTCTATATATCTGACTTTCCAATAAGAATAAAGAATTTTTTAAAAAAAGCAATAAAGAAAATTGGTAACATTCTTGCTTAGCTAGATATGAAACTAGAATTTCTACATCAGTAGTAACACCCAAATTGTTGTTTAATCTGGCAAGGTACAAGAGTTTTCACAGGTAAAAACACACGCATGAGATAATTCATCCAATACTCATCATGGAGAATTTTGTTTGCAAGGCTTTCTCAAAAAAAGTTATTTTTATTTTCCAAGTTTCGTTACAGGAAGGAAACAATAAAGTTTTAATTATAGGAAGTATCTATGACTAGCTACCTAGCCATTTTATTTGGGGACCTTAGTTCATTTTTTCATGGCTCTTGCCCTGTTCTACAGCATTCAGTGCAACACTGGTGATTCAGTGCCCTCTCCTGCCCCCAATTCCTTTCAAGGTGGTGACAACTAAAAGAACGGGATATAGCATGTTAGCAAGACTAGGGCATCTCAACACTTCACTTTTACCTGAGCCCCATGCTTGATACAATGCAAAGAGAATGATTGGAGGAAGATTACAGAGTAAGGGCACAGTGACCTGGCATAAAGAATGGACAATGATCTGGACTGAAGAGCTATTCAGACAAAGCAGGACACAATAAGGTATAAAATCCAGGACATGAGAAATCCCCTGGAAGTTTAAACTTGTGAAGCAACTGTAACTTGTGTCTCTGAACACCACGCATTCATGTTTGCTCAGGGAGAACAGGACTGTGTTTGCCATAGCACCTGTGCCTGCATTTGCAAAGCCTGAGCTCAGTTCACTCTCTAGCATCTACTGCCCATGATATTGAAGTTACACTTGACTGTATATTAATATTCTCATTCTCTATATTTTCAGAGAGGACGAATACTTTTAATATGAATGGGGTAGTTTAAAGGGGATATCATGTCTTGTCCAAATAACTACCACGATCAAATCTACCATGACAAAGTATTAACTTTAATACAAAACCACAAACTATTGTCTCTCCCTTGCTTCCTATTGCAGTTTGAATATGGATGACAGTTTCTGCCTGTGATCGAATTATTGTAGAAATGATCCTTTGCTATAGACAGATAACTTGAATCCTATTCAAATGAAGTCCATCAGCAACACATTTCAGTGAGCTTCTTTGATGTTAAGAATACTTTCTTTCAAAGCTACTAGAGCTAGAGCCTTCTAGAAAGCAGTTGCAAGGTTTGTTGAGTAAATAGAGCCCAATCTGCCATGGTTCTTTCTGAGCATTCATTTGACAGAGCAAGGCACCAGGAGGCAGAATAGCAACATTTTGAGAGTTTGGGATGACATTTTCCTTCCAAAGTAAAAATAGGGACAAATATTTCTCAGCTATTTTATAATTTTTCAGGATACCAAAATATTTTAAAACACCAAAAGGTAATAAGGCCTAAAATATAATTCTAGTATTTACAAAATGACTAGTACGATAATTTCAGTGTAAGATGAATATAGATGATACAATAAGTATTCTTGATAGACCAACATGATTTTCCAGAATGCATGATGCTTTTTGAAACTATAGTTATTCTACAAATATATTAATACATTTTCAACATTTTAATTAAAATTAAGCATTCTGAAGAACACAGAAGGTGCTGTAAATGTTAACTGTGCGTTCTCTGAAATTTCATATAGGAAAAATATGCTTGGGATTATAGAATTAGCTGGTGTAACTGGTGTCAGATTAGTGGTTCTCACAAATTTCCTGTCATTGTTGGAGTGGAAACTTTAGCTCTGAGCAAGTCCTGTAAACTGTGCAATTTTTAAGTGACACTCTTTCATATGGTTCCTCAAATCCTAGTTTATGCATGAGGAGATTAGCTGTGTACAGTCTACAAACAAAAATTATGAATTCATGGACACAGATGAAAAAATGGGTAGGGTGAGAACATATGCGCAAACACAAAACCAAACAGAGCCAACCTTGCTCTGCCCTGGAGTGGTGTGTGTGAGCAATGGATACATATATTTATTAGCAGTAATACATCGCTACAGGCAATTGTTAAGTCAGATATCATGTCTATTTTCTAACCTATGATTGTGCTCCTAGTAATCTTGGCAACTAGTCAACTATAACGATTTCTAATTAATGTTCCGAACTGATAGCATCAAGCATGCCTGATTGCAAATATTAGTTTAGGAATTCTAACGATGGTCATGATTTATTAATGCACTGGCCTAGATCTGATACAGGGAGCTTTCTGCACGGCTCATTGGGAATCTCCTTGATTTGCTAGCCATGAGTGAAGATGGAGCTGGCATGTTAACTACTGCTACCCTGTGTGTCATCTTTCTATCTTGGATGTGGGTGGGAATTGTGGTTTCTTGGCGTAAATTAATTTGGCCTTTTGATGTAACTTAATTAGTCACCAAACACTTGATATGATTTAGTTGGGTGAAAGCCAACGTTTGCCATTTGTGTGACAACAGCCTTGACAAATTTATGGAAGTTTTTTTTTTTTTTTCTTTTTTTTTTTTGTAATAGCACCATCATGGAAAAGGTATACCGGACTTACTTATGTCTCTTATTTTGCATGCACAGTGAGCAAGAACTGTGGCCTAGGGCTCTGCCAATGCTAATTATATTTCTAAATTCACTTAGCTTCCTCTCCTTCCCTTTTCCATTCTAGTAGAAGTTAAATAAGTTACAGTGCATATACCATAGAGATTACTTGAAAGTAAATTCATTAGGCAATGGAGTTCTTAAATTGCATATTGTAACATTTGCAGCCTGTGAAAAATGATGTACTTTATGCTTTCCCAAATGAGGACACAAACTGCCCTAACAATTTCAGAAATTTTTGTAGAGGAAACCACATAATAATACAGCTCTGTTAAAAAAGATTCTTTTAAAAAACTATTTTACAATGAAAACTGGGATTTTCATTCAGGAAGAACAGATGTTCTATCCCCAGTAACAGCGGGGTGAGTTCTTGAGGTCCATTTACAAATAGAATCACCAAGTTATTTTATTAATGTCTTTAATATGTTAAGTATTATGTGAGATTATGAAAATAGAAATGTTTGTATTATTGAGGTGCTATTCAGTAGTTACTGAAGCACCCAGAACTCCACTATAAAATGAATCCTAGATATGTAATATTTCAGATATCTATGGCTTGGAAACATTTGTCATTTTGATAAATCAAATTTTCTTGGGGGGCTGGCAGAGTGGTGCAGTGGAGAATGAAGACACTACCTGCAATCCCAGCATCCCATGTGGGTATTGGGTCAAGTCTCAGTAACTCTGCTTCTTCAGCTCCTTTGTAGTATGCCTGGATAAGCAACAGAAGTTAGCCCAAGCTTTTGTACCCCATCAACACATGTGGGGGACTCAAAAGTGTGTTCCTGGATCCAGATTTCTGCTTGGCCCAGTCCTGGCCATTGTCATCATATGGAGAGTGAACCAGTAGATAGAAGACCTCTCTCTCACCCTTCTTTGGTAGATCTAGTTCAAGCAAAGAAAGAAATCTCAAAAAAGCCAAGGGGTGGAAACCAAAGCTTAGTAGTGGTTTTCAGGAAACATTAAGAAATGGTCATATGTTGTTGTGGTAGCTATTGTAACATAGTACCCAGATCTTGCTTCAGGAAAAAAGAATTTGCATCTCCAACTCTTGGTACCTTAGAGAGATGGTCTCTTAGTGAACAGAGTACCTCCTTTCAAAATTTCAAACTACTTCCTGGAGTTGGACGACACCCAATATAAAATGGCATGGAAGTCAGAGATGATTCCTTTGCCCCACTTAGGAGAACTTTCAAGAAACTCCAGAACTTTTATATGAGCTGTTGGAAGCTATTCTTAACACTGGAAGCTCCACCTGTTCCTCTGCCAAACATAAAAGCCCCCAAGGAAAACCAGCAAGTAGAAAAAGTTACAGCAAACTAATATCTGTTGTTATTTAATGATAATTTTTTAGACAATACAATTTGTTGCACATTTACTAATTCATCCTTTCTAATAAATATTTATTAATGAATAATCTGAAAAACTCTAGTAATGAATTATTTTAAGGAGAATATACAAAGTGAGATGTGAGCCTATGATAAGCCTTAGAAAACATCACTATTTGAAGGTGAAATTTACATAGAAGAGAAAGAGTGGCTCAGGAAAGAGGCACTCTAAGAACATTCAGATTTAACATAATTTGTAAACAGCAATACAAGTGCCAAGGGTTTCAGGGAAATCATTTTTTATATACAAGAGCAATTCCAATAAAGTAGACTGGAACAGAAGATGAACTGCCTTTGACCAAGGTATGAGTAAGAGGTAAGGAGGAAGTGGAAGTACAAATCGTGTTCCCAAGGTCCTTGGGAATGAAGTTAATGGAAAAAATGAGAGGTGGAGCTAAAAAGGAATAGAAGCAAGGTGTATGTTATAAATAATAAAACACTAAGAATGTTGTAGGAATCACGGTTACTGATGAAGATAGTTTTGAAAGTGGGAATAGATCTAGTTTTCCAGTGGAGAGATTTATCTGGAAATGAAAGAGGAACACTATCTCATTTATGACTAAATGATAGTTTAAATAGAAAGAACTTTTAATATGGTGGATGTGGTATTTTGATCAAGCATATTACCGGTTGTCTCAACCACTCTTCATTTTGTGGTAAGAGTGACAGAACCAAGTCTTGATTCAGAAATTGAGTGTGGAGAATATTTTGTAACACACTTTATTTATTGGAAAGGCAGAGTTACAAAGATAGAGGAAGGTATGATAAACAGGTCTTCTGTCCACTGGTTCACTTCCCATCCCGCAACCTGCTTGTGGCTTGGAAAAGCAGTATAGGATGGCCCAACGCCTTGGAGCCTGCACCCACGTAGGAGACCTAAAAGAGGTTCCTGGCTTCAGATCAGCTCATCTCTGGGCATTGGAGCCCCTTGAAGCATGAACCAGCAGATGGGAGGTCTTTCTCTCTGTATCTCCTGCTCTCTGTAAATCTGCATTTATAATACAAATAAATAAATCTTAAAAAAAAAAAGATTCTTTGTGGCCATCCCTTTGAGTGTGATGGTGATTTTTCTGCATCGGATGGATCTGAGAATACAAACTAGCCAGCAGTTAATTGTCTCTATGAGGCTCAACACAATCAGGCACTGTGTCCCAGACAGAAGAAGGAATTAGAGTCTCTTATGGAATGGAACCAGATTTTCTAAGGTGGTACCATCCTCAGTGAAGACAGATTTTAGAGTACTGACACAAGCAGAGACCAGAGACCAGGCTGAGAAAATAAAGATATTATGAGGGCAAGATGTTCAACAACCGCCATTCAGGATTATAAGTTACAAACAATTGCTGGGGAGACTTTAGAAGCAGCAGAATATTGAAGAATGCCTACCGTGACCCCTAGGACTTGACCAGCCAAGGAAGTAACCACTACCTTCATTCTGCAATCAATGTGCCTGTGACACCAACAGAGACATGTTTAGGCTAAATCAAGTCCGAGTGTATGGAGTGTGCTCATTTAGGGGGATGTGTAAAGTTATGGCTAATTTATTAAATTAGAAATGCAATGGCCAAAAAAAAAAAATTAAGTGGTTGGTCAGCACCGTTTTTGGTTTTTCACATGATACTCTGAGAGTTCTAGCAGGAGTTGGGGATTAAATGAATCTTATAAAAGAACCCTGTAGAAAACAATGAAAAAGAGCAGACAACAAAATGGAGGGGAGCCCCAGGAGCTCAACTGCGTCTTCCTCAGACTCACCAACAGAGGATTTGGAATGCTTATTTATGTCAAGTGCAAATTATAGATGTGCATATAAAACCAAAGGAACTTATGCATATATCCCCCCAAACTTTCTCTACATTAAAAACGTACTATTTAGTATTAGCCAAAATCTTGAAAATGATTCACATGTCTAACTGGGGTGGCTAAAGAAATTGTGGTATAAACATGAAATACTATATATTGAGAACAAAGCACTGCACTACAAATATCATAAGTGAGGGCCATGGATGTAATAGTAAATGAAAGAGGAAAATACACATTTTGTAGTTTCATTTGCCCAAGTTTAAAAAATCGGAAAAGCTAATCATTGGGATTAGGATAAGAGTAATAGCACTTCGGTGGAGTTTGTGGCCACAAAGCATAAGATTTAGCTTTTGTTTTTGTTTTTATTGCATTTTGTACCATTTCATTTCTTAATCCACATACTGGATACACAATTTGAAAAATTAAAATAAGTCATCCACTTCGGAATTGTAGTTTTCTGAATATAGATTTTGCAGTAAAAACATGCAGTATACTACTGGAGATTAGCTTGTAGCTGAGCGCTTCTGCCAACATTAGCTGTATAAGCAACGTAGAATTCTCTTTAAAAATACACCTATAGTTTTTGTTTTTTTTTTTCATCTCTTCAAAATACTTTTTCTCATTAAATTCTTCACTGACTCATAGATCATACAGGAGCATCATTTTCTTCAAGTTTCCTGATTTTCTTTTTCATTTCTTCAGCGACACATTAGTCATTCAGCAAGAAGTTATTTAACTTTCATGTCGGTTTTAATTTATTTTTTTCTTCCTGTTGATTTTGTTCTGTGGCTTTTCATTTAAGAGGTTGTACAGTAACTGTAATGGAGACTGTCATATTCAGTAGCATGTTATTTAACTTCATGTCATTTTAATTTCTATTTTTCTCCCTGTTGTTGATTTTGTATTGTGCATTTTTGTTTAAGGGGATGCATAGTTACTGTGCAATGGAGACTATCATATCCAGATTTGAGGATACAATGCAGTATGCATCTCTACTTCCAAATCAAAGATGGACTCGCAATGAAACTGTTAACTGTATCTTGACAGTAGGATGCTGGACTCTCTACCATTGTCCATCCTGCAATGACAGACATATGACTGTCTATGAATAACTATACTACAGTAATAATACCAGGGAACTCAGTGGGTGGGGGAGAAGACTTTGGGAGGAGGTAAGGGAAATCCCAGGGCCTATGCAACTATATCATAAAATGATAATAATAATAATAAAGTAGTTAAAATTTTAAAAAATACACCTGTATACAGAGGAACTATCAAGGGAATTAGGACTTATGCGACCAAGATCTTTAAAGGAAATGGAAATGACAGGCTGAGAAGCCAAGGTGAAAGCATCAGCTGAGGGCCTCAGAAAATCAGCAGAACGTTCAATGGGTTCAAGGCAGGACCTGGAGGTTACTGTCAAGGACAAAGAAAAATGCCATAAAGGTGAAGCCAATATCTGATGCTGCTTCACTCAAGATATACTAACATACAAAAGTAGCATGGACTATAGCAGTGTTATATATGCATATGTGTCTAAAAGATTTCTTACAAGACAAGGGTAAATGGGAACATTTTCAAACACATGGAGAACTACACCATCAGATTCTGAGATGCATGAAAAACTACAGTTGGACCTCCAGGATGGCTGAATGCTGGTGTGCACCATTTTCCTCTTCCCTAGGAAGGAGTCCAAACACAGAGCTGCATCTTGAGATGAATGGCCAAGCAGGAAGCCAATGAGAAACCGAAATGCCAGCCCAATGGCCAAGGCCAACCTGTACTTCAGGCTATCAGTAAATGGAAGGCTCTAGACGCAAATATTGGTGTGAGAGCTAATTGAATCAAGGAAACACTGCATGTTGGTGAAGGGCATATTGAAGAAGAATCAGCTGAGAGGTTCCTGTGGGAGAACAACTCCACAATCAACTCAGCAGGTATTCCTAGTATAGGGAGGACCCACTGACACCACAGATGCTGATGGTACCATCACACTGGGCACACAAACAGGACTAAGGAAAGGTCCAAGCAAATATACAGCTCTAACAAATGGCTGGAAGACCAGGTTGTAGTCACTGGAACACCATCTCGGATTCCTAATATGTGTGGGTCCCTTGATCTTAAAACTAAACAGGAACGGGCTAGGCGCAATAGCTTAATGGTTAAGGTCCTCGCCTTGAACGTGCCGGGATCCCATATGGGCACCGGTTCTAATCCCGGCAGCTCCACTTCCCATCCAGCTCCCTGCTTGTGACCTGGGAAAGAAGTCAAGGATAGCCCAAAGCCTTGGGACCCTGTACCTGCATGGGAGACCCAGAAAGAAGTTCCTGGCTCTTGGCTTTGAATCGGTGCCGCACCAGCTGTAGGGGCCACTTGGGGAGTGAATAATTGGACAGGGGATCTTCCTCTCTGTCTCTCCTCTATGTATATCTGCCTTTCCAATAAAATAAATAAATCTTAGAAAAAAACAGGAACACAGCCAAAAAAGTAAAGGTTATTTAATATTACTGACAGATAAAGATGCAATCATATTCAATATATTTAAAAATTAAGTCTAGCAAAATATCAAAAATATAATTTATCTTGATAAACTGAGATTCATTCCAGGGATGCAAGGAAAGTTCACATGCAAAAATCAATGTATGTCACATCAACAGAATGAAAATAGTTCTGTGACTACCTCAATGGATGGAAGAAAAACATTTGATAAATTTTGGCACCCACTAATGATTTAAAAAGAAAAGAAAACCTTGAGCAAATTAAGTAGAGAAGTAACATACCTCAATGTGATAAATGCTGTATCTACAACCAACATCATATTGAATGGAACAAGCTGAAAGCATTTCCTGTAAGTTCTGGTGCTGCACAAACATGTCCATTCTCCCTGTTTCTATTAAATATACCACAGGAAATTTTAGCTAGAGCAATTAGGCAGGATGAATAAATAAAAGATACAGAAAAAGGGAAGAAAGAACTGTGATTATCTCTATACAGACAGACGTAAAGACTCTGCCAAATAGACTATTGGAACTGACAGAGAAATTCAGCAACGCTGGATATCAAGTCAACATGCAAAAAACAAGATATTTATACACCATCAGAGAGCAATTCCATTCACAATAGCTACTGAAAATATCTTGGAAGATACTAAACTAAGGAAAATAAAATACCTCTACAATGAGAACTGTAAAACACTTAAGAAATTAATTGAACAAGACACACACAAAAAATGGGAAGACTTTCTGCGTTTACACATTGGAAGAATTAACACCATATAATGTCTGTATAACTGAAAGTGATTTATAGATTCAATGTGATTATCACAAAATACCAAAGACATTCTTCACAGACCTCAAAAATATCTTATGATTATAAAAATAGGAGAGCCCAAGTAGCTGAAGCCATCTCGATTAAAAACAATGAAGCTGGAAGCACTGCAGTGCTGTATCCTCAGTCATATTACAGAGCTACTGCTATCAAAACATCAAAGTACTAGCATAAAGCAGACACACAGAACAATGGAACAGAAGAGAAGCCCAAGAAAGAAATGAGTCAATGAACCTATGACCAACTTTCTGATAAAGGGGCTAAAAACCGGTCCCAGAGAAAATAATTTCCAAGACTTCATGCTGGAAATACTGACTGTGAAGATTAAAAGAAACACCTGTCTCCCAACCCTACATAAAAATCCAATAAAATAGAATCGAAGATTTTTTAAAGGTTTATTTATTTTTATTGCAACAAAAATAAATACTGCTAATACAATGCAGTAAGGCCAATAAATCTGCTTTGTTCTGATGTTTTTCAACACTGTGTTAACTAGAACTCACAGAACAGTGTAAGTAGATGGCAGAGCTAGTACACTTCATACACATAAAAGGAAGGAAGTAGATTGATTGCCTGGCATGACTGATTCACTGTGTGTGTGTGTCATCATACCACACCCTACCTCTTAAATCTGTACAAATATTATATGTTAGTCCAAAATTGAAAAGTAAAAGCTATAGTTCAAGTGCTGGTTTTGGCATAAAGATAAGTAAACCCATGGGACATACAAAAAGATACAGAAATAGATCATACCCAAAGTATTGGAAAAAGTTGACCTTTAAAATAAATGAAATGGGTCAACAGGATTCCTGTATGGGAAATATATCGCTTGATAGTATCTCATATGATACAGAAAATCAATTTCAACTGGATTGTAGGTATAAATAAAATAGTACAGCTCCTAGAAGGTGATATAAGTGAATATTTTCAGACTTGACTAAGCCAAAGATTACTCATATGTGAGCCAAAAGCACCACACATTAGAAGAATGATAAATTACATAGATTAAAATGAAAATGTTTTTGTCCACTCAAAAGTACCATTAACAGAGTGCAAAAAGCCACAGGTAAAGATATTTGTGACCATAAATATTCATAAAGGATTTATAAACAAACTATATAAGGAAATCCTACCAGTCAGAAATTCAATAAAAAACTGAAAAAGACTTTCAGAGAAATTACATAAAAAGAAGGGTATAAAACTTTCTCTTTCCAGGTCCCAGCTTCATTCTTCATTTCCTCTCCTCTGACATACAAATATGCACACATCTCTCTCTATCTTTGTATTATTAATAACCAAAATATTCCAAAGAGAAAATCATACTGAACTTAAAAAACACATGTCAAGAAAAAAAGTCAAGTTTTAACCACTGTCACAGTTCAATGCCAGTTTTTATTATTTTTCAAACATGTGAAATGCATGATAATGCTGGTGAGAGTATTAATTGAAAAGCTGAGACCACCTTTCCAAATCTAACAAATCCACACCCTTTGTTTTAGTTACATTCCCATAAGAATTCTATTGCAGCAATTTGTTTTGGAGAAAAAACGCGGTACAGAAGACAGCCAAAGAACAGTGTGTGAATTATCAAACTGACCATGTATGCAACTGGAGTTTACCAAAGAACAAGTCAAGGATGTAACAGGATTCAAGTCAATTATTATTTAAGGGCTACTATGAGGATATTAATCCACTGGCTTAATGCAGCCTGCTGTACATCAGTGAATGTGTGACCAGCCAAGTAGGTGTGTATTTTGGGGGAGAAGGACATTGTCCCAGTTCCAGTGATCAGAGAAGGCCCTCATGCAAAGGATAGAAACATTAGGAATTCTGATCACAGATGGAGTGCTACGAGCATAAGTCTACCGCATGGTCCAGATAAACCATTTCTAGGTTTGTGTCTAACCGAAATGCAAACAGGTACATTAAAAGACACATACAAGTATATTCATAGCATTGTCAATTTAATATCTTAAACTGTCATCCAATATATATTTTGACAAATGTAGACATAAGACAATTAAAGACTATTCAATACTGACTTTCACTTTCCCTCAAAAGGAGGAATTCTGTTTTATTCAGAATTTAATGCCTGTATCTTTAATTACATACAAGCAACTTTGTGGGGTACTGTAAAAATCGGCACCTCTATGATTAGATGCCAATACTTTGGAGAAATGGCAAGGACATGCCAAATGTTAAATCTTTATTATCATATGTTCTCGCTTACAGGTTCCTAGCTTCAGCTCTATTTTTATATTTCCTTTTAACAGTTCTACAGTTCTGAACAACTCTGGCTGGTTTTTGTGAAATTCATTTCATTATAAAACCAAAGGAAACGGCCTTTGTTTCTTGCGATCAGTTCAAGTCTCAGGAATGCTTTGTGTAAAGAGCACCTGTCCCGTGCCTTTTCTAAACACGTAACCCTATCCTCAGACACTGATCTCTAGGCAGGCACAGGTATATTTTTGTATGCTTTCACAAAAGCATAGTATGTTTTGTCCAGTATCTTATTAAAGGCTATGGCCTTCATTATCTCCCTGAGTGCTATGCTAGACAGGGTAAGAAAAGTCATCTGAGTTCAAATACACATGGAGACAGAGCTTATGAATTTTGAAATACAGTCAGAGTCAATAGGAGTTGCTTTAGAAATGCAAATGAGAATTGCATTGCCAGCAGACAGCTGTTGCAAGAAGGCAAGCATGGGTATTTAGCAGGGTATCCTGCCAAAGGTCACATTTGTGATTTTCTTCTTTTCTGAGAGGTTATGGAAAATCTCTTTAGCACCCGTGTATGTATCCTTCCACCACAATCTCTAATCCCTTGAATTCACAGGGAAATTTGTAATTTCTCAGTCAGTTATGCTTGGGTCAAGTATAGAATTCCATGCTCATTTTAGAACAGAATACACTAGGACCAGGCATAAGTACAGAGAGTAATATACATAAAGTCACAGGTTACGGGTAAGTTAAAATGAACCAGTCTGTTGTGTAGAAATATGTTAAGGAAGAAATAAGAGATCTGCAGGAATTCTCTGTCCTTAGTCCAGAACAAAATTAGCCATTTCAAAAAAACATGTATAATCATCAAGGAAACTGACATGAAATCACTTAGTATTCCATCTTGCACATATCTTCCTGAAGTACATGAATGCTTGTGTCTCCTTAGCATTACTGTTTGTATACCAACATGCACTAATGACAGAATTGATACAGGATTCCACTGAAGCCACACGGCAGGAATGGAGTACAGATAGAGAAACAACTGGCTTCAGGAGGTGAAATTAAATGGAGTTTCTTTGGATTTCCTAGTTATGTTTTCATCTATTTGGGGACACTAAATACACAATAATAAAATCTTCTCTTCCTTTTTCAACTTCTGATTTAAAGAAAAAATTAAAATTTTGAGTTGTGCAAAAGATGATTTTTAAAAATTGATTAAAGATCATTGTTTCAAAGCAATCTGGAGCATGTGGCCTAAAAGGTAATTTTTAGATCCTCTATTATGTTACCATGGTCACTCCAAGTCTAGACTCTGTAGAATTTTAAGAGTCTAACTTTTTGGGGTGGTGTGATGGTTGACTAATCCTTCACCTACAAATGTCAGCATCCTGTAGGGATGTTGATTCATGTCCTGGCTTCTCCACTTCCCATCCAACTTCCTGCTTGTCACCTGGGAAAATAGTAGAGGATAGATAGCCCACAACCTTGGGATTCTGCACTGGGGTGGGAGATCCAGAGGAGATTCCTGCCTCCTGGCTTTGGATTGACTCAGCTCTTATAGTTTGTGGCTACTTGGGAAGTGATTACGCAGATGAAAGATCTTTGTCTCCCATTCTCTCTGTAAAACTTACCTTTCTAATAAAAATAAGAAAGTCTTAAATAAAAAGAGCCTAACTTTGACAGTTACCTATTAGGAAACACAAATGTCCTAACCACACAGGTCATCTTCCCTGTAATACTTCTCAGTACCTTAACATGACCTTATTTTATAGAATGGGGTTTATCTTTTCTCCTCTGATGCAATAGTCTTAAGTTTTCCTTGAATTCTGAACTGATTTAATATAATTATGTTTAAACAAAAATTTAAAAATAAAATAATAATTATGTTTTCAATACTAAATGCTTTTCTTTTAAATAAATCTTGCCAAATCTTGCTTCTATTATGAGTAATTTTGGAGAAGGCAAAGGTAATTGATATTGGCAGGCTGTGACTGCCCCCTAACCTGCCCCCTATCTGTACCCAGACAATAGTGCTTTGCAATGGCAGGTGATTCCTGTGTTTTCCAGCTGGGAATTACCTAAGGATTTAGCCAGTGAGCAGGCTAGAATTGAAATGGATATTTATACTCTCAAAAAGTACAAATAGAAGGAAGGAATGTATATACCACATCAAGTGAGGAACTCGTTCAAAAAAGGCCTTTGATTCTGTAAATTAAAGCCGTTTCAGAAGTCGCTTCAGACTAGAAATCAAATTTCTCCCCTTCTGTTGTCATCAATAATGACAGGCTATATTCTGATTGTGTATAGCACACATTTGGAAAGAAGCTAGTTTCTAAACGCTGGCATTTTTGCAATTTAAGACCTAACATATCTTCTTTAAGACACTAACCCCACAAAGATGGGGTTTGCTCATTTACAGAACTCTGCATTTTATACGTACTTCATGAACATTCAGTCCGCAAGTTTATGAATTACGAAATGGGATGTTGGTTTCATGATTTGTCACTGACCAACGTAAAAGTCAATTCCCTAAATTCTCTCTTATTTGCATATTTTCCTTTGGACTCCATACTTCCTGGAGTGCAAGTGAGCTGTTATTTATATATTTAAAAGAGCCATTTGTTGGATTTATCTTTTGCGTGTTACAGGATTGGGATCTGTTCCAAGTCATGTATTTTCTCCTCCTTCCCAGTTCACTGTTTTTTTTTTAAGATTTATTTTTATTTTTATTACAAAGTCAGATATACAGAGAAGAGAGACAGAGAGGAAGATCTTCTGGCCAATGATTTACTCCCCAAGTGACGACAATGGCCAGTGCTGCGCCAATCCGATGCCGGGAACCTGGAACCTCCTCTGGGTCTCCCACGTGGGTGCAGTGTCCCAAAGCATTGGGCCATCCTCGACTGTTTTCCCAGGCCACAAGCAGGGAGCTGGATGGGAAGTGGAGCTGCCGGGATTAGAACCAGCACCCATATGGGATCCCGGGGCGTTCAAGGTGAGGACTTTAGCTGCTAGGCCACGCCGCCGGGCCCAGTTCACTGTTTCTTAAGGCCAAGGCAAATAAAAGAATCTTTGAAGACTGATGATATAACTTTTATCTGTAGCAGAAACAAAGTTACCAGACACATGTAGGTCCTGGATTTACGGTGTTCCATAGACCTCTAGCAGAATACATAAATCATAATGTCTACTCCTATTGCTTAGTAACCGTTAGTCATTGAGAATACAATTATGGAAAATACTTATGTCTTATAGAAACTCCCATTCACAAGATATGTTGTATTTCATCACTGGATTATACTTAGTAACTATATCAGAAAGCTCCATTATGTGATAAAAGAATACCAAATATCACTATAGGACCCTGAGCAGTGTTCTAGTGCCTAAATCCTTGCCTTGCATCTGCTAGGATCCTTTATAGGTGCCGGTTTGTATCTCAGCTGCTCCACTTCCCATCCAGCTCCCTGTTTGTGGCCTGAAAAAGCTGTAGAGTGTGACACAAAGTCATGGGACCCTGCTCCAACATGGGAGACCCAGAAGATACTCTTGGCTCCTGGCTTCGGATCCACTCAGATCCAACCATTGCAGTCACTTGGGGATTGAATAAACAGATGGAAGATCTTTCTGTCTCTCCTTCTCTCTGTAAATCTGCCTTACCAATGAAAATAAATAAAATAAATCTTAAAAGATATATCATTATAGGTGACATGATATCAAGTGGTAGGTAATCGTTTGGTTGTAGTTTTATTAGTGTCATCATATATTTAGACCCTTTCTGTGTCTCGTTCCTTCTTCTCATGTTGATTTTTGTCCTCCTTGCCTCTTACTTGCCACTAAGATGGTTGTTTCCCATGATGGTACTGTAGGAAAAAAGGGCAGGAGAGAAGACTAACACAATGCTATCTATCCATTTTGATGACTAGGAGAAAGCTCTTTCAGGTGCCCCTCCAGAGCCTACACTTGCCCCTATTTTATCACTCCTACACTACTGACAGACCATATCAGGGGAATAACATGGGCATGTTATAGCATTCTGGCTTATTGTCTTGAGCTATGAGAAAATCGTAACACTCTATGACAGGACTCTGTCACTACCATAAATCTGTTTTGAGAAGGAGAACATGGGAGTCTGGACATTTGGCAGTAGATACTGTCTGCCATATTTCTTTTTCTTTAAAAATCAGTCATTTGGTTTGTATCAGATGCTCTAAATGTTATGTGAGTTAAATATTGCCTGTGACCTTAGGAAACTCAACTTCAGTTTCTAGTTTACAGCTGAAGACACTGAGGAGTGACATGTTTGTAATTAACTCAGGTCTTACAGTTAAAAAAGAAGTGCTTGAGCTTGGACCCTGCTTGTAGCCTACCCCTTTCTGTATTGAATAATCTTATTCTTAATACAATTTCAGACTTCACAAAACAGCTATGGTCCTGTAGTGGTTTTCTCTCACATGATTTTAGGAGAAGGACTATTTATCACAGAAAAATTGACATGTTGTCTGACTGATTTTGAATTTTGAAGCATCTAATGGGGATTTTTTTAACAAAAATTTTCTTCGAGTTTCAAGCAGTGAAATACAGAAAATGATTACAGACAAGCTCCACACATGTCCATTGATTTGATTTAAACTCTCCAAACCTTAATTGACCTTCCACAACATGCAGGCAATGGACCCCTCAAAATCAAGAACAATTATGATAAAGAAAAAAGTATTATCCGAAAACCATTTAGTTACACACTTGGGCTAACTCTGACAACAAGAAGTGCAGAAGGGACAACTGAATTGAGCTTCAAAAACAAACGTGAAGCCCAGTGGAATTGGTAAAAATAACTGTGGAAATAGAACCTTGAGAAATTAAAACTATGGTGGAGGGAATCAAGATGGTGGAATAGGGTAAGCACACTTCTAAACAGATGGATAACTGTTAGGGTGAAGTGGAAAGGGCAGATTCCAGGAAATAGGAGAGGACAGCTTGACGCCAGAGGGGCACATGGAGACTGACAGATACGGGGAAGCAGCAGAGACAGTGGAGTGGCAATGCAGTGACCAGATATTCCAGTGGCAGTCAGCAAGTGGCGATCCAAGCTGCACAGGCAGACAGAGCTCCAGCAGAGGCCAGGCAGGAAGGGGAGTTCACTGAGAGTTCAGGAGATGAACCTCATTAAAGAACTGCCTATCCTGATAAGTTGTATGATTCTACTAGGAGCAGAGATGGAGTGGCAGAACCCAAGCCGATGGTGCAGGAACAGGAGGAGTTGCACAGCCCAGACCCCTATCAGTGCAACATTGGGTGCCATTTTGTGAGGCAAAGGCTTTGGGACTAGAAAGACAACAAGTTATGCATGTAATAAGCCAGCAGCACATTCATTTCTGGTTAAGTGCATTGCACTGGTCCCACAGGCAAAACAGTACTGACTTGGCATCCTACAGATCCCACCCAAAATAGGTGTGGGTAGTTCCCAGATCTAATGGCCAGTAGGTCCAGAGCTCTACAAGTGCCACATCAGGTAACATTTTGTACAGTGTGGCAAAGACTCTGGAACTGGAAGGACAACAGTGAGCTGCACATGCAAAAATCTTGTCACAAACTCACTTCCAGTTCAGTGCATTGCATGGTCCCATAGGGAAAAAAGTACCAATAGTAGACTACATCAAAAACAAAACTCATATGTCAGTAGCCTACAGGAGACAGATCACAGCAACTGTTTGTGTTTTCATTTTCCTTTCTTCAAAACAGTGTTTTTTTTCTCATATTAAATTCTTCACTGACTCCTAAGGCATACAACAGTGTCATTTTCTTCAAGAAGGTTCTTGATTTTCTTTTTTGTTTCTTCAGTGACACATTAGTCATTCAGTAGCATGTTATTTAATCTCATGGCATTGTAAATTTCTACTTTTCTTCCTGTTGTTAATTTTGTTTTGTGGCTTCTAAGTTAAGAGGATGTACAGTAGCTGTGTAATAGGGATTATCATATCCAGATGTGAAGATACAATGCAGTATGCATCACTACTTACAGATCAATGAAACTGTTTAATGCATCTTGACAGTATGATACTGGTCTTTCTGCCACTGTCCATAGCCACAGTGTCAGGACACAATTAAACAGCAAAATGGTGAGCTTACGACTGTTTATGAAGAACTATATTATTGTAATTATAGAGGGGAAATCAGAGTGGTGGTGGGAGGAGGGATTTGTGGAGCAGGGAAGGGAAATGCCAGAGTCTATGGAATGTACATTAAAAAAGTAAAAAATGTAAGAAAGCTATGGTTCATCTACTCCATGGAATACTACTCAGCTATTAAAAAAAACAAAATGCAGTTCTTTGTGGCCAAATGGGCCAAACTGGAAACCATAATGCTAAGGGAAATGAGCCAATCCCAAAAGGTTAAATACCACATGTTTGCCTTAATTTAAGATGATATGATGTTATGTATAACATGTTATGTTTTGAATGTTATATGTTGTGTATAAACTAAAATTGAAGTATAGGTGAGGTGGTCACAGAAGGTGGCTGGGAACCCGCATTTACTTTTAACATATTGGTTACTCATTACTATGTCAATTAATTCCATAATGATGTAAATTTTTGCTGATGGTATGTTGGAGCTTTCAATTGACTGGGATGATACTCTGCTGGCTCTGTCATCAGACCAGAGAGGGTATACCTAAGAAACCGTTGAACTTGACGGGACAATAAGATGCTGGACTCTATGTTTGGTATACGCTTGCAATGGGGAAATCTCAACTGAACTTGAGCTGTGGTTATGCAATAAGGTGGAGGAATCCACCATGGTGGGAGGGTTTGGGGAGGGGTGGGGAGAACCCAAGTATCTATGTAACTGTGTCACATAATACAATGTAATTACTGAAGTTAAATAATAAATAATTAAAAAAAAAAAAAAAAAAAAAAAAAAAGTAAAAAATGACCAAACATTAAAAGTAGGAACGAACTATGTTGTCTCTATTAGATATTTGAGTACACTAAATTCACAGTAAAAAAAAAAAAAAAAACCTGATGCATCTGTCCAACTCTACAATAATGATTTCTTTTTCAGCAGAATTATTCAAAGATAAATCAGTGTCAATGTTAAAATTTTGGTGCTGAAATCTACTTCCTTAAGAGGGTTAAAATTCCAGGTTTGGAATACATAACATGCACTTTGGTGATTTCCTCTTAATTTATGAATGCAGTTTGAGAATGCAGTATAATCTCATGCAAATACAATTGATTCTAGAAATGTGATATCTGGAAGTATTACCACCATTAAGTATTTATCAATAACTATTGCAAAGAATATTTTACAGACTTATAGTAAAGCAAATCCAATAAATCATTGTACCGTACACATGGCTTGTAGAGTGAATTTTATAATTCTTTCCAAACTTTCATCTTTTTTCTTAAACATTTTCTGAAAGGCACATAAATATCACAACAGACATTGCACCCTCAGTCACTGGCCCACTGCTCAAATGCCACATTTGCTATGATTTGGTCAATTAAAATCAGGAAGGAGAACCTCATCCAGGTCCCCGACTTGGGTATCTGTGTTCCAGTTACTTGGGACATCATTGCTTGCTTCCAGAAGCTACCCTCCCTCTGTCTGAAGCTGAAAGCATGAGAATACTCGGGCATCAAATCTAGCCATGGCAGTATGGGATGTGAGAGCCTCAACAAGTCTTTCAACCAAACACCTGCCTTATAGACTTAATTTGTTAAAACTTTACCACAAACATAATACAGTAGGTTTCCTTAGGAAGGAGATAAGACGGATAGGTTTGCATAATGCAAGAACAACATGGATAGAACTAATGATTTTTCTAGGCCTAGGACTGTAGGTCAAGTCACCTAACTCAGATTTAAACTAAAATATCACAGATTATAACAAAATAGAAGTCACTTTTTCTAAGTTCTGGATAGGGCAAGTACAAGATCAAGGTGCTGAAAGGTTGATTTCTTGGGAGCTCTCTCTTTCACTCTTGCAGACTAACTCCCTTGTCACTAACTCCACAAACTTCTCTCTGAGCATGGTAGGAGGGGACTTTTTCGGCAACTTTTCTTCCAATGAGGATAACAGTCTTCCTGGAGTGAAGCCTTATCCGCAGGATTCCATTTGACCTTAAATATGTCCTTGAAAGCCCCATTTTAAAATATCACACTGGGTGTTAGAATTTTAATCTGAATTTGAAGGGATGTATTTCCATGTATAACTAAAGGCACAAAACCACTTGCATTTGCCTCTTTACCCTGGTGCTTGTGTGGCCTTTGAGCTGTGAAAACTGTGTGAGGGCCGGAAAGTCCGTAGATGTCAGCCCTCCCTGTGTTCCTGTCGCACAACTGTCCACCATCCACAGCCACGACAGGCCAATACTTCATGGGAATGATTGCAATCATATCATAGATTGGTGTGCAGATTGAGCAAGAAAAACGTGATGCAGTTTAGATTTTATCTTCAGGTAAAGATTGCAAAGGATATACCAAAACATTTTTGTTAGTCTTCTAAATTTCCATGTTACTGAGAGCTTTATAACCTGGCAACTCTAATCACAGATTGAGGATTTTTTGTTGTACTTGCCAGAAGGAGTGAGATACTATGTTTATGCTCAGAATTAAGTGTGATTTTTGACTCTGCTCAACTCTTCTATGTTATATACCCTGGCTGTGGTTGAACCTGGGAGTTTATTGCATTACATTCCTACTTCATGTTTTATTTCATCAATGTCAAATGATATTTTCTATGTGGCTCCAGATGGGTTGTTGTGTGACAGAATGTGAACACAATGTAAGATAAAGCACTGGTTCTGCCTGCAATAAGTATAGTGTTACTGAACCATTTTGACAACACACGCTCAGTGCACAGTCCTCTCCAAGGACCCTATGTCTATGCTCCAATGGCAGTTAATGTGCTTGCATGATTTTTTTTCAATGAAGATTGTGATATAGTTGAATGGTTTCCTTGAAAAAATAGCCATCTTGAGATACCAATGCCTGATAGCTTAGAATACAACCTTGTTAGGCAGTAGGATCTCTGCAAATATGCCAATACCTTGAGAAGTCACATGCTCTGAGAGGGTGGGTTCCTAATGCCATATGACAGGTGCATGTGTAAGAATGCAGTGATGTGAAGACAGGGGCACAAGGGGAGAGAGTTTGTGACAGCAATGGTAAAGACCAGAGTCACACAGTGAGCCAAGAAGTCCCAAAGATTGCTGGCCAATTGCCACAGCTCAGGGTTGCCGAGGAGGTTTTGTGCTCCCTTCAGAGGAAGCATGGCTATAATGACACCTTGACTTTGAGCTTGTGGGTCCTTGAACTAAGGGAAAATACATTTCTAGGGTTTGAGCTACCCAGGTGCTTGCTTCTAGCAGTCCTGACACACTAATACAGATTTTGGCAATATTTTATTGCTATTATCAGAAGAGGAGACTATAGCCATTAAAAGATGAACACGGTTCCGGCGTAACTTGGCACGCACTTACAAGTACTGAGATGACAAGTGTAGTTCTACAAAAAAAGGAGACTCCAACTCCTAAAATTTTTAGTAATTCTTAAAAGAAAGGAAAGTTTAGATAAGAGGAAAAAAGTTCATTTCCTTGATGATACTCTATTTCATTTTACTGCTGCAATTCCAATGAGAAGTGAAAAAAAAGATTTTTATTGTCATATCAGATTTACATCGTGAAATTTAATGCACTTCTTGTCAGTTTTAAACACTGAGAATATCAATTTGAAGTCAAATCAGATTTGACTTCAAACCCAAGTGGTTATAAAAAGGCAATGCCAATTTATAATCATTTAGTCTTCCCTTCCTCCCCCGTCCTGCAAAACCCTGCATTATTCTTTATGGGAAGCTAACCTCATTTTGCTCAAAGCTGGTAATTTATAATGACTTCCATCAGATCTGAAATATATTTCTTTTAGAAATCAATGGTAGGCCCGGAAGTAGAACCAAACTTTTTAATTATGTCTTTTAAGTTATGTGTGGCTTTTAATGCCTCAGACATGTGCTGGGAGGATTATAAGAGTCTGTTGAAAGTTCTTGAAGTAATAGAAATTAATTTTTTGGACAGTGGGCTAGCAGAAGGACAGCAGTGATGTTAATTGAAGTGTATGGCACAATCTCTTAATGCTTTGTGTGATCTATCATACACAGTGAGCGCCTCGCCCAGCATGCCACCAGGAGCAGCATCAAAGGGACCTTGGTCAACTTTCTCTTCAAATCCTTCTTTCTTCTTTCCCTTGCCCTTCCTCTGATTATTGGAACAGTTTATTGTCTCTTGGATGGCAGAGACCGCGGCAATATCTGGGGAAAGCAAGTCAGAAGAGACCCTGGTGAAGCCTCTAGGTTATGCCCTTGTGTTAGGCTCTCTTATCCTTGGGTGACAAATTGCTCACACAGGGACAACATTGGAAAATGAGCCAGAATCATCCCCTTAGCCACATTTTCTCATCTTGCAAAAAATTGTGCCTATTTCTTTCATTTACTCGTTTCTATAATTATGTGGCATTATTTCTGTCCCTTACTTTCCAATAGACAACTTATGCATTTTCTTGCTCTAAAAGGATATCTATTTAATTCTCTGGTAATACTAACTTTCTACTTAGTAATCCATTCCCATTGTAATAGTTCCTGTACTAACATGTTTCGTTTACTCAACGGGTCGTGAAATTAATGAGGTCACTGTTTCATGGTCATTTTAAATGATCAAGGAAAATGAAATTGAAAATGTTGCCTAGTTTTTTTTCATGGTATACATTTTTTTGACATTCTTAGCGTAGTCCTTGCTTAGTCCTTAGCTTAGTCCTTGCTAACATGCCCCTTCAAAATGAGGGATTTTTAAAAAAGATTTATGTATATGAAAGGCTGAGTTAGAGAGCAAGAGAAAATGAGAAAATGAGAGAGAGAGAGAGAGAGAATGAATACCATCTTCTATCTGCTGGTTCATTCCCAGATCCAGCCAGGCCAAAGCCAGCGGCCCCTGGAATTCTGTCCTTGTCTCCCTGATGGATACAAGGACCATCTTCTACTTTCCCAGGGAATACTGGATTCACAGGTGGAGGCTTACCTTGCTGATCCCAAAAGGGAGCTTGTAGCAATATTATTCTATTTGTGATGTGTATTTGACATCAGCTCCTTGTCCTAAGCCAAATTTTGGTGTGCTGTGGCCGTCTTCAGCTGCTCCTTCCTCACTTCTCTTTTCTCGATATCTTGGGCCCTCCTGCACTGTCCATCTCCCATCACTTGATTTTTTATCTTTCGTCAAGTAACCAGCTGCCATCAGATGAGAATGCTTCCCCTTGTTCCTATGGATTATACTCCAGATTGTTTTTCTAGGACAAAAGGGATTTTAATCCTTTCTTGTGATTCTAAATGCTTTTATTCTAATGATTTAGGCATTTGTATGTTCACATGCACTGCATAAAATGTCTTGTCTGAGGCATAGCATTTTCCCCCACAAGCTGCCTAACGTCTGCTTCCCCCTCTTCAAGCAAAGCAGGTTCAGCTAGAGACTTGGGGCTGTAAATGGTATTGAGGTTGCTCATCCACTCACCTAGTGGGGGGGAGGAGGGCATACTGATTTTCCCTTTGGGTCAAATGTGGTCGAAATAGATCTTAATGATGGATGAGGAAAGAAGGGTGGCACACTGGTTCAATGGCTCAGCTGTGATTTGCTGGCTTCAAGATGGTAGGGAGGTATTTGAGCCATAAGATGTTTAGGACAGCAGTAACGGGAAACTAACCAACCAACAAAACATGCTAATCGAAGCAAACCAAACTAATACTTCTAAAAGAACCCTCCCCAGACATAACGCATGGTTTGTTCTTCCTCTTTGCTTCCCTCACTTCTTCTACAATCTTGGCCTCTCACTGTGAGTCACAGAATCTCTGCTTCTGTGTTTCTCAATCCCTTTTAAGAGGAAAACTACTAAAAGACTGATTGTCTGAACATAGCCTCTATAACCTCTTTTCCATGCTAAAGCTTTCTTCTTGGCTCTCTATTCAGCATCTACAAGGGATATTTTTCACCCCCATTAACATTTGTCTCTTCCTTTATTGGAATCACATTCCCAATGTCATTGCTAAGCCCAGCCCAGCCCTCTTAATGTTTTTGTGGGGGAGACCTCTGTGGTCAAACATTACTTCTTCCAGGGTCCAAATAGGAGATCAGAGGGCATTGCAGATTAGATAAAGAAGGGTTGAAACATTGATTTGGTTTCACAGAGGTGAAAATATCACCAAACCACACAAAACATCAGATTTTTCTATTCTTTGTAAAAATTTTGCATTTAAATGCGGATACAAAGATGCATACTCTATTCCCCAATGACAAATTATGTTTAGCCTTAAAGGACACAGGGGCAATTCTCATCAGGAGCCGAGAGCCTACAGTGACCTGATCTTGGTCCCTACTTGCGTTCTAAGCTATCATTCACCCTTCGTACACTGAGCAACCTGACCTTCTCAAGCAAGTCTCTTCCTTGCCCTCTCCTCACTTTCCGTTCCAGAGGTATGTTTTCTGTTATATTCTCTGTTGCCTAACTCAGCATGTCCTAACAGAGGAGATTGTGGTGATCTAGTTGGTGAAGTTGGAAGAAAAAAAATGTACATGTGTGGCTCCGTCGTCCTTTCTCCCTCTACATTTTGCAGACTTATTTCACTGATGAAGCCACATAGCCATTCTCCATCATAATCTCAAACTGGAAATGTATTTGTTAGACCTGCAGCCTTACAATTATTTTTTATTAGTAAATGTTTTAAAACATTCTTCATCTATGTCTATTTCTGGTCTCTTCATCACATTCAATACCAGAAACGAGATATTATAATAAAACCCAGCCTAATGATATTCACTCTGGCATAGTATCCCAAAGGTGTCTGTAGGACCTGCCCAGCCACTGTGCTTGTCATAATCAGGCTTTGCTCTCTCATGGCCTAATGCTTCTGAGTTGTGTCTTTGCCCTGCCAGAAGCTGCGCTCTTTCAGGGAGAAGCTGTGTGTTTTTTGCTATTTTATATCCAGCACCTGACATGAAGCCTGGCGCAGACTGGGTGGTCAGAAAAATGACTGCTGATAGATTGCATAGAAAAGGGTCTTTTTTTTTTTTTTTTTTTTTTGCAGGAAAGGCTGGAGAGATCTCATTACAGTAGCCACTTTATATAGGCAGTGTTCCTAAAGAAACCCTGGATGAGTTTGGAATGAAATAAAATTGGTTTCTTGGCAGAAAAAGAGAATAGAAAAAACACTATTGGGGAAGGATAATTGATTTTTAATATGGCAGAAAAGAGACTAAATGTTTGAGAGAGAAAGAAGTCCAAGGAAATCAAAGAATGAAGTTGCTCAAATAAAGCAGGGACTCTTCAGATTATCATTTGGATTTTGGTTCACATATTTCTGACTTTGGTTTGCTGATAATGTTATTTAGAATGTGCTAAAATAACAGACACAGTTAATTGTCTCCAATATATAATAAATGCTATAGATGTTACCAAGTGTGTAAGCTACCATTCAAATTTCTGGGCTTTATGTCTTAGCACAAAACTTGATAGGTAATGTGCTTTAAAATCTCTGAGATTTGTTTTAAATGTTTACTTCTTTTGCAAATGACCATAGCTGAGCTTTCCTGGGTCTTAATTAGTAGCCATTTCTAAGGTTTAATAAATGCCTTTTAGCACCTAAAATACTTGGAGCAGTTTATAGTAGCTTATCCAGTGAGGACGCAGGCAATTTCACTAGAACTTGCCCTAATTCTCAAGTGGAATTCATATAAAAATACATGCATCACCAATGTGAACTCAATCATTGTTCTGGCCTTAAATGCTGTTTTACCTGGATAGAGTTAATAGTCAAATGGTACATCAATTTAATGAAATAGATGTCTAGTTAATTCTTATACTTTTTGTATTCTACCAAATGTAACAGAAAATATGATATTTGTCTTTTTTGGAACTGGTCTAACTCACCAAATGTAATTGTTTCCAGTTGTGCCCATTTTGTTGTAATGCAACAATTTCATTATTTCATGGCTGAATAGCATTCCATAGTGTGTATATATCACATTTTCTTTTCCAGCCACCAGCTAAACCAGCTAATATTTTGGGTTCAGTCCATATCTTAGCAATTATGAATTAAACTGCAGTAAATAACTCTTTGATATACTGATTTCATTGTTTATGTAAATTCCCAAGAGTTGCTTGGCAGGGTTATATAGGTAGATCTATTTTCAAATCTCTGAGGAATCTCCATACAGTTTTCCATAATGAATGTATGGAGTTTGCAGTCCCACCAACTACATTTTAAGGTATATCTTCATCAGTATTGATATTTTTTAGATTTTTGCATGATAGCTATTTTAACTGGAATGAGGTGAAACCTGGCTGTGGTTTTTAAATACTTTGCATTTCTCTTGTTGGAAGTGATCCTGAGCTTCTTACCATGGGTGTTGGCCATTTGTATGTCCTCCTTTGAAAAATGCCTGTTCCTGTCTTTTGTCTATGTTGCAACTGGATTGTGTGGTTGCTGATAAGTCATTTGAGCTGTTATAGATCCTGAATATTAATCATCTTTTAGCTATGTAATTGACAATCTGTCAGTTGCCTCTTTGAGTGTTTCTTTGGTAAGGCACATGCTTCTCAGCTTGGCATAGTCCCATATGCATTCTTTAACTAAATATCTCTCATGTTGTTAATAAAAATCCTGGTATCTGAAAATGACATTCAGCATCACCTGGAGGAGGACAACTGCCTACCAGGCCAAGGCAATAGATTTTGTTACAGTTGGAAAATTCTGTCCTCCTTTCTGCTGGAATCAGAGCCTAATTATTGCAAAGAGTCATAACAGTTAATGATACATGTCTGGTTGCTGCTACTGACTCAACTAACCATCTCCTTGTTTTTTTATGGACTGCAGCAAAGATTAATTAACAACAAAATTAACAACAAATGTTAGCCTCTCATGGGCACTTAGATTGTAAGAGTATTCAGAACAGTTTAATAAAGAAAAACAGTACAAACTGAAAAAAAAAATTGTGTACTGGGAAGAAATGAAATTTTTCTCTATCTTGATTATGGTGGTGGTCACGTGACTGTATTTGCTGCAACCCATAGTTTTTGGGGTGGGAAAGGCTGGTCTAGACGTTAAGACTCTAGTTAGGATGGTCTCACCTCAGAATACTTGGAGCTGAGTCCTGGCACCAAATCCTAATATAAAACAGGTAATGGATGAAGTTGTTCAGTCTCTACCATCCAGGAGGGAAACCCAGGTCTAGTCCTTGTGTTTGCAAGGATTATCATCAAGAAAAGTGAATGCCAATACATTTTGGTGACAATTTAAAGAAGAGACATATAGAGTGGCTGACAGGTATTTCAACTAGAGCTAAGCTTTGAATGCCAAGTAGAATTGAACAGCAACAGAATGGCAAACCAAGTAGATCACACAGCACAGGCAAGGACTTGATGGGGCAGAGAAAGGTTTCACTGGTGCCAAATGCTTGTTTTGAAGCCAATAGGACAGAAGTGTGTGCAAGTTGGAGCTACTTCACAGATAGCCTTAAATAATGTAAAGAGCTTGTATTCAATTTATCATGTTCAGAAAAACGAGAACTGCTGACAGGAGTTGATACAACACAAACTTGATGCAGTCAAATGGCATCTCCACTCGTGTCTAGTTTTCCAGACGCAAGACTAGTTCCTCAAACTTAGCAGTACTCTGGAACCTCAGCATTTTGTGCACTGAAGGGACTAGTTGTGAACCAAATTATTCATCAGGTTTGGAAGGATTTATGGAAGAATCCTGAAGGAAAAATCTCCCGTCACCAAAGTAAAATTTAAACCTCTTAAGTGCACATAAGTCAACAGAAATTATGGTAATTGGACTTAAACCTGCTTCCCTCTCTGCATACTGTAAATAAAAGAAGACAGTTTAAACAAAGGAACAAGATGTAAATACAAGGGTGAGATAAAAGCAAATCTGGAATTTAATTCTACATAGAGAAAACAAAATCCATGATATATGACCAGCACTTTGCAATGCATTTTGCACCACTGAAAACTGGCAGCCTAAAATATGATTTGCTCAACCTATCTATAGAGCTTGCAAAACCATTTAGAATTCACCCTTTTTTGGTATTACTCAATTATCTTGCATTTAATGAAGTCATTGAGCAATTTCTCACTAAAATATGTAGAATGGCTTGTTTATTTGCATACAAATGAACTACTCATCTTCTTCAACTTTTCTTTATCACCGAAACCATCCTCAATGGTGGTATCATTGCATTTTTTTTTTTTAGTACTATTGTGATGCTTTTTCCAAGATGATTAAATAAATGAATGTTTTGTAGGCAGAAATGGACCAGTGACATAAAATTACTTCGGAAACTACTAAGTTAGAATTAGTTGAGAACAATTTGCGAGTCACTTGAAGTAGATAAGTCTAAGGGCAAAGTTTTCAACTAAGTAAGCAAGAAGGTTGAACTGAGTTAAGAATTAATCATTCCAAATTAGGACAGTCTCAGATGTTCAAAAGTAAGATTTACCTACTCACCTCATAGATAGGATTTGATAGACCATGAAAAAGAATTTGTATTTGGGCGTAAGTCCATATACATATATTTTGAATTCACAGTGTAAATGATGCTGTACTCAGGTGAATGAAAAACAAATAGTTCTCAGAGGGTCAAAGATCTTTCTTCAATATGGAGACTTTCTCCAGAGATACACACAGCACACAAACAAATATAGTGTTTTTGTTATAATTTCATGAAAGGATTCATTAGAAACTATAAAGACTCCTGTGTGAATATGTGCATGTGTGATTAGGTACAGGGTATAATTATTTTTATGAAGGTTGACATTATTCTACAGGATGCTTGTTTAGGCTTTTGTAGCTAGTCCATGGGCATCTAAGTTCCTTGAACACAAGAGGATCTCTGCCTTTTAAAAAAAAATCTGCGCTTGCTGTCTCCCTGATGCCAAGAAATTTCCTGGTCATGATTTCTCAACCATGAAGTGAATCCTCTGACTTAGCAGCAAGCACTACCACAGTGATGCTGGTACACCCTAATGTCTGTTATGGTTAGGAGCCAAACAGGTCAGGCTAGTATTTGGTCAAGGCCCTTTTGGGTGGCATCCCCAGTTAGGTCTCTGGTCCCATCTTGTGTCAGCATTTCCCCTTGAAGTGCCTTTAGTATCCTCAGCCATATAGCTTTAACAGTCTGTCACCCCTACTTTTACAGGGTCTATGTACTTTATACTCATTCTGCTCTCAGTCTCTTCTCTCACTGACTAGTGAACTTCAACTCCTCCTTCATTCCCTTCCTTGAATGGCCCAAAAGTTTCATAAATCTATTTCTTTTACATAGTGTTAAACACAGGGACTATATGGTATGCTGTATGACATATCAGTAACGCCCTTTTCCCCATTAGAGTATAGCAGCCGAGCATGCCTGTTGTGGCCTATTGTGTTATCCTCTGCAAATAGCACTTTGCCTAGCATCATGCCCAAAAAATATTTCCAAAGAACCAAAGCAATGTTAATTTGGAAAATCCCAGAATTCATTCGATACAACTATCTCAGGTGTGTGATCAAGATGAAAAAAAAAAAGTCATTAATTTCAGTGAATAGAAACAGTTATTTCTACCCAATTAGTCCCCTAGGAGCCACCTGGAAATGAGATCAGTGAGTTGTAATTGAGAAATTGCTTTGTGCCAAATTCTGTACCAGACCTATATTTAGTCAGCATTTCAGGGAACACTGGAAGCTGCCCATTTGTTAGTTGGTATAGCATGAAATTCAGTTAAACAGGGGAATGACTGAAACTTGAAGTTTCTGATAAGGGGGTGGTAGAGGAGGGAGGTATGTTTTCCATGAGCTAGAGTCAGAAGGGCAAGGTTAGAGCACATAATTTAACATGTGATGATGAAAATATTGATGAATACTTCCTTTTTATGAATACTTCTTGTTCGTTCATGTTCAACCCTTACTAATTCTGTGAGATGCATACACTTACGGTTGCTTCCATCTTAAAAAGGAGGAACTTTTGGTTCAGAGTGATGATGTGATCTCATTATGCCATAAAGTGCAAAAGGAAATCTCTCACTGATGCCATGGTCTGAATGCTTCTGTCCCCTCAAGTAGTCAAATACTGAACTCTAAAAACAATGTGATGCTTTTTGTCATATGACTGTGATGTCATGGGCCTGAAGGGCTGAGAGGGAGTGTTCTTATTTAGAAGACTTCATAGAGTTGCCTCGGTACCTTCATTACGTGACAGCGCATTAGGAAGTGGCATTTCTAGAATGAAAGTACCCCTTCCCAAACGTGGAATCAAACAGAAAGCATACCTTCCCCGACACTGCATTTGCAGATTCTAGGATCCTGGGTTTTACAGTCTCCAGTTCTCTGAAAACAATTTCTATTGTTTCTAAGGCACCCACTTTAGGGAGTTTGGTTGGAGAGGCCCCCATCGAACTGAGACAGACACTGCATAACTAGAAAACAACCTGCTATGAGACCAACAGGAAAGACAAAACTGTTTCTAGAGCGTGGAGCTGTAAGCTCATTCTGAGGAGTTTCCAGGGGTTAACCACAGTAAGCTTGTCAGATCATGTAGCTATGGACCTTGGATGCTGAAATGAATTTTTTAGTTATATTTATTCATATGACTTTTAAACATATATTATAAATACATATACAAATATATATGTATATATAATTTTGTCTTCCCTTGGAAAACTGTTAAAACTATTCATACCACAGGGACAATCCCAACACCGGAAATCAGAGTTGTGGTCTTGGGACCATAGTTCGTTGTCCTTCTTTTGTGTCATAATTATCCATAGTGATAATATTTAATCAGTCCTATGTCATATCCCAAATATTAAAACATTATAAAACAACTTTAAAGGAAAAAAAATACTTGAGAAGGGAGCATGTGCGAAAGAACAAGTGAGCATTCCCATGTTCTAGTTCACTCTCCAAATTCCTGCAGTGGCTGGGAACGGGCCAGGATAAAGCCCGAAGAGTGGAAATCTTATCCTAATCTCTCCCATAGGTGAGAGAGAACCACGAGCACAAGCCATCATCACTGCCTACTGGGGACTGCATTAGCAGCATGCCGCAGTCCAAACTTGCGACGAACAAACCCATTGTCCAATATGGGACACTGGTGTCTGAACTTTTAGTCTAATTGCCGACTCTTAGATAAAAGAATTTATGGTTTACAACTTTTCAGGTAGATGCTCATAGTATTACCTCTTGCTCAAGATTATAGATTTATGGAAGTTAGAATAAGCATAATATCCGTCTAAGGCAATTAAAAGATTATGTTAGTGAATCAAAACTGTGGATCAAAAATATGAAGGGGTGTGAATTTATGTAGCATCTAGCACCTGAATTCAGAAAAGAGAGTTCATGTAATGAGAGCAGAATATGGGAGACCTGAATCTCAAATTGCTCTTGGGAGGATTAAAAATGTGCTTTATCTAAGCATTGGGAAGGAGACCATGATTAGGATGGGGAATGCCATCAACAACCTGAGACATCCTCTGACTTGCTTCATGTAATGTCTAGATCTTCAACAGGGCATATTTTAAAGGTTTGAAGTCATGGATGTTGATCTTTTTAGTTTCAATGAACTCGTCGTGGTAGCAAAAGGCATGAACAATAGAAGTTGACTCAGGAGTCTGTAGTAATTCCTTGCAACATCCGTCTGTATCTGCAATGATAAAGACTATTACAAAAACTTTGACTTTCTGCTATTTTTCAGATTCACAATTGAGGCACAGACCACTTCAAAGCATCTCCCAAGTCAAAGAACGTACTGTGTTCTCTGCTCGTGTCCTGGGGTTAATCTGAGGATATGAGTTTCCGACAGCTAGCCTGATTCATTTCCAGATGTGCTACACCCAGGTCCACTTACAAATGGGACTCCAAGATACAATTCTGTATCTGCTCCTGCTGTCACTCTCGAATTTCTGACATCAGATCTATGGCATGGCGCTTTTTGGATGTTGGATCGATGATATAAACAACAATTTGGCATGACAGCTTAATCAAGTTAAAACACCAACAACCGTACTTCAGAGGCACAGAAACATCTGCTGGAGATCTACTGAGAATCAAAGGATGCACCTGAAAGAATTTAATGTTATAAAAGAGACTTCCTACAGGCCTTCTCTCCAAAGGGTTTCTTTTCCATTAGGGAAGATTGATGGCAAGTCAGCCAAAGGAAAGCCTTTCTCTTTGAACCAGGCAAGTTCAAGGCCAGGGAGATTCTGGAATAAAGCTTTGAAATGATCTGCTTCTGCTGCACCCATCAAAGTTGCCTGGGCACCATAAATAGATATAATCAATCATTTTACTTTACCATACTTAGAAATACACTTAGTTGCTCAATGCTACTGCAATATCTATTGCAAGGGAACTCCATTTTCTAGAGAGATGCCAGCAAGCACAGTTAAATTACATTTGCATTGGTTATTACGTGTACTTATTGTCATGTGTTAATTTCTCTGAAGTCAGGATGGGTCTTAAAAATCAACAGTGTTTTATATTGTCTCCCTGGATTGAAGCTGTTGTTTATTTCAGAGAATATTATTTATCTTGACTGCTGAAGGTTTTCTGGTGGCACTACCCACATGAGATAAGTTTAAATGGAACAAAGGTTTGTGAAAATCAACAGTATGCTTTGAGATATTAAACCTGCACCAGTACGTGCTTGATGAAAAAAATACTTGAATGCAATTTTTCTTATCTCACACCTCTACCTGGTGTCAAATTGAAGGTATGCTTATTTCCTTTGCCACTTTCCCACTGGTTTTATCATATTGAGTGGCTGGATCAGGACTTTATAGGAAATCTTTGCAACATGGGTCTGCATCTACAATGATAAGGAGTATTACAAAAATTTTGATTTCCTGTTCTGGTTTTCTCCAGATGCAAAGTTGAGGCAGACCACTTCAGAGAACCTTCCAAGTTAAAGAACTTATTGTTTTCTCTGCTCATGTGCTGGAGTTAATCTGAGGATATGAGCTTCCCACAACTAGCCAGATTCATTTCCTGAGGTGCAAACCTCAGAGCCACTTAGAAATGGAATCCATTGGGTTCCTTCCTAAAAAAACAAGAGATAAACCTGCACCTTGTGCTAAAATCAGTGAAATGCAGAAAACTTCTAAGTTTGAGTAATTATTCTTACTAAACATTATATTAAGTATTTATATGCATTGCACACATTTTTGCATTAGAATTATACAGATTATGGGTCCTGTATGATAGCTCAATTAGCTAGTCCTATACCTGCAAGTGCCAGCATCTCATATATGCTCTGGTTCATGTCCTAACTGTTCCACTTCCCGTCCAGCTCCCTGTTTATGGACTGGGAAAACAGCAGAGGATGGCGCAAAGCCTTGGGACCCTTCACCTTTGTGGGCTTGAAGCCCCAGCCATGTAGCCACCTGGGGAGTTAAACAATGGGTGGGAGATTTCGCTCTCTCTCCCCCCCCCTCTCTCTCTGTAAATCTACCTCTCCAATAAAAATAACATGTTTTTGAAAGAGAACTATGTTATTTCCTTTTTCTGTAGTCTGTTCTTTTGTGTGACAATGCATTATATGTACATGGCTGTTTGTCAGTTGTATTGTTTCCTACCTCAGAATTTTTTTGCTCACAGCTGAATCTTCAACCTGTATGTGAAAGCCACATTTTAATTAGGGAAAACCATTGGCAGTCAGATCAAGTTATTTATAAATGTGATTCCTACTGAAACAAGTTGCTTTTTTATTGTTTCATCTAACACCACCACCAAAACATACTCACCAACATTCCAATGAAGGGATGACGAATGGAATAAAATCAAGGTACATTAGCTTTGTGGAATATTATTCATTCAGTAACATAGCTATGAGAACATAGGAACATAGAAATACATGTTATGCCAGTAGGAGAGAAGCTGGGTTGTACCTCTGCTGTAACTAAAGCTGTAAGATTATTTTAAGATCGGTGTTCAAAGCGTAGCAAGAGACGCTGAAAATAGGCACATTGGGAATGTTTGGGCTCTAGATTTACTAAGCTGGATTTTTAAATTTATACTGAAACCAGACTAAAAATGGCTTGAGCAGAAGGTGACTGAGTCATTTACATATTAATAGAGTTTTACAGCATAATCTTCACCTTTTTGTGTTTCTTTCTGCCTATTACTTACCCACTACGATGGTTAAACGTCTACATGTGAGGTAACATGTGGACATGGTATACTCTTCAGAAATTAGGATGGATGGAAGTTATCCTACCCCTAGTGTTTGCCATGGTCATACTCCGAGCAGTGCACTTTCCTAAAGCACATCAGATGTATTTACTTATTTCATTTTATTAGGTAACAGCACTTGAACTTGACAAGTAGAAAAAAGATATCATATATTTGCACAGGACAACATAACTAGTTCCTAAGTAGCAGGTCTGGGATTGAAATGCAAGTACCATGGCTCTACAATCCTTGTTTGCTACTAAGGCAGCTTGCTACCTGTTGTTTTGCCTTAAACCCAGTGGTTTGTCTACACAGAACTCTGCGTCTTGGGGAGTTGTGTTTTCTTTTTCAATGCACGTGCTTGCGTGGTGACGTCCAGGGGGCAATTTTACAAAACATATATCTTTCTAGCCAGAGATGCTTGTCCTTTGGAGGCCACCTGACTCAATTTAGCCAATCTTGTCTTCTTTCCCAAGACTCTGTGATGGGATTCCAGAGAATTAAATCTGGGTTTTGAGAGATGCATGGATAAATCTATTGTCTGTTGGTGTTTTACACTTTGTTTTCAAGTAGAGAACAGATCTGAGACAAGTCTGAAAAAAGTGTAAGATGAGTCAGACAGACACACATACAGGGTCAAAACCAGACAAACCAACTAACAGAATAACAGGAAGAGAGATGCTCCTGGAACCTTGAACTCCATACCTCAGATTCACTCTGGGCTCCTGCCACTGGCTTCACTGTATCATTCAAGTGTCTTTCAACTTCATTCTACTTTTTCACTTCAGCTGATTTACTATTCTACAACTACAATAAACCTAATCATGACCAGCAATGTCGAAAAAGCAGCAAAACACTTCAAATAATACAAGCTTATGGAAAAAAATTATCTATCATGCAAAACAGATTATGAAGGTATTATGTACAGTCGGTAACATGCTCTTGCAAACATGTATGCAAGTGCTGTTAAAACGAGAATGATGACATAATGATCTTTACAGACTTTGTAAACTTTAAGTGAACATCCAAGGTTACCCTGTGATTCCTAAATCAAAGACTTTGCTTTATCCAAACTTTCAATTATCTTGTGACAACTGTCCTGAAGTCCACAGAATCCAAATTTTCCCTTCCCAGCTGAAGTCCACTACCAGCAATCACAGCTATCTGTTGAAAGTCTTATGGAATAGTGTGTGTTATAGACATGGAGATTCTGGGGTTAGGTAGTGTTGTGCAGCCATCCCAAGCAGTGAATGCTTGGGGTTGAGACCTTTCTCCACTTCTCATCTAACTTGCCCCTGATGCACAAGCAAGGAGGTAAAAGATGGTGGCCCCCCCGTACTTGGGTCCCTGGGACTCCAGTAGTATAGCCAAGTAGAGTTCTGGCTTTGATATGGTCTAGTCCCAGCTGTTGCACAAATACCTAGGGAGTGAATTAGTGCTTACGAAATCTGTCTCTTGTTCTCTTTATTTTCAAATAAAGTAAAATAGAGCAGCAGAACACTTGACGCTTCTGATGTTTTATACATGTAAATGTCAGTAATACTGACTTTTAAAGAAACATCTGCAACACAATCATGCTGACTGCAGCAGCTCATTCTTGACTGTCCCTGTATTTCTGAACCGCCCCTGCAAAAGTACTCGACATTGAACTGTAGCTATATTACTATTTAAGAGAGCAGAAGTAGAATGTGCAAGATAAAAGTCATTTAATGTAGTGAGGATAAATCAAACATCAGCTCAGAAGGTATAGTACAAGCAGATAAAATCTAAAGAAAGTTTAGGAAATACGATTTCCACTTAGCAGGATCATCGAATGTTACAACTCGAATATTCCCTAATAATACTTAGTCTAACTTCTTGCCTACAGAATCCCCTCTTCTAGTTTCTGGGACATGTGGGTTTCATGTTTTCTACAGTTGCCTTTGTTCCCTAGGGGAGCAGCTCAGGGGTTGGAAAGTTGATGCTTAGCCCATGTGTATATTCTTGTGGTGCTTTGCCCTGCCTCCTTTTTACTTGTATATTATGATTTGCGGTTAATTAATCCTGTGAACATAGAGTGGGTTAAAATTAAATCATGTCTTTGCAAAAAAAAAAAAATCAAAAGAAAAATGAAGAGATGAACACTGCTGGAGAGGAAGAGACTGGTTTGTCTTCCTGGAGCTGCACCTATGGACTGTGTAGCGTCTGTTCCTTTTTTAGGAATAGAATAAACACAAAAAAAACTTGAGTTTTATGTCAGATTAGTCCTCCCACTCTAAAAGAACTTTTTTTATGGTAAAAGGGAGAAAAATTATCCTCTATTTAAGAAGCACTAATACTTTCAAAACCTGTTACCTAAAAATCTATTTCTTTTACAGTACTTTGTGTGCTATTTAGTTAGGTGCAGTCGTAAATGCAGATGCCCAAGTACTATAGGGAAATGTGGGGGGCTAAAATCAGCTGAGTCGGCTTTGGGGAACCTTGGCCCATTTTACACGAGTCTGTGAGAAGTCGATACAGCACCTCATGTGTCTTAGATATTAAAGAAATGCAAAATGGAGTTATTTTTAATTCACTCCCCCTCATCTCACTTTTAGAGTGAGATTACTTATTCCTTGTCCTACATTTTATATTTTTGGGAAGGCAAAAGTTATATCATGTGCTTTCCATCTCATGTGTCAAGTCAATTGAGAATTCTCAGTTAAAAAAAAAAAAAAACTCTCTCGGTTGGTTTTGAGAGTGGGAAAATACCATTCAATATACTTCTGTTTCTGATACTTTGATAGAACGGTGTCCAATGGAAAATTCCATAGCAGAATCTTCTAAGTCTTCTCCAGGATGCTCTTTTATAAGCAACACATGAGTAACAAAGAATTACAAGCTGACTTCCCCACCAGTGAAGCAAACTGCAGCTTAACCATTTCCTATTGAATCCAAAAACTTATAACAGCTGGTGTCCCAGAAAGACTAACATCTTAAACAGTCATGGTAACACTTGGTAAAATTCATCTGTATAAATGAAAGAACTCTGTTTCATTGATTAGTTTTTGTTTTACCCAGGAAGTAACAGGGAGTTAGGTGGAGATGGAGGATAGTACCTGTTGACTTTGATAAAGCTAAGAAATCTTGCTTCCAAAGGTAGATGTCATTCTTGTGCAGGCTGAATGATGTGGGCAGACTTTCATGCCTCCTGTGTGTGTGTTTCCATGCCACACCTTCAGCATGTTTGTACACTGACACCGTAATAGAGATGGGAAGTAGGATGGAATGTGAGGTGACTAACGATACTTTCATGAGCGATCTCACCAAGTCACGAGAGTCGTTCCTTAACACTACAGCCACCCACCCCGCCCCTCCAATATACAGCATGTTCTGTATCCGTTTCCCTGTGATTGAGGAAAACCCTTCGTAAGGGGAGCAGTTGTATGCACTCTGTAAGAAAAGGTACGAGTTGTCACACAAAAGGATTGTTGCATGGCACAAGGAAGTTTTGAAAGCACATCGGATGTATCTGTCGTCACTTCTACATTAATGGATTAAAACACACTTGCCACTGATATAACCCATCTGGGTCCTGTCTGTAAAGGAAATCATCTATTAAGCGCAACTCAAATGCTCAGGGACATACCAAGACTCTGTTGGCCACAAGAAATTTTTAATAAAGCCATTTCACAAAGAAGGGGGCAGCTAGAAGTGGCGATAGCACATTAACCACATCCTTTTGGCTATTCAGAGTTTGTTTTCCACTTAGGAGTTTGGTATTTACAGTTCACTTGTCCACAGATTGACAAAAACCACAGAAATGCAAAGGCAAGTCTGGAACTTGAGGAGACAGAAGGTGGGAAATGACTGACTACCTTGTGTGCTGGTGTGGTCTCCCAAGCCTCATCACAGGATTAAATTACTGCCCCCCAGAGGTGCCATTGCAGCTCAGGAAAACTAACTGGTGCACAAGGATCACAACAGGCTGAGCCTGTTAACTCTGCTGTGACTTGGACATGCATTCTAGCTCACCTGGCTGCAGTGCACTGATACAGGATGGTAGTTCACTTCAACTCAGTGTTCCAATTCAGGACAGCAACTTCTGGGAAATGCGAGCTAATTCAACCTTTGCGGTTTGTTGTCTCTTGGAGTAAACATTTCATATGGCTTCTGCATGTATGGTCTATGCAGGTCAATACTATTTATGGTAGACCTCTGGGAGTGTCATGGGTATCATGAATTGGTAGATTTCTGATTTTTTGACCCTTCAAATGTTAAGATTTATGAAGTTTTCAACTGTTTCCTTTCTTTAGTACATAGGATCAGCTGCACATTGTTTCCCCTCATTGCTGTAATTCATGGGTGTTCTTATAAATATGAAACAAAAGGCCTTGGGTAAATTCCGCCCCCCCACCGATGCAGTTTTACTTATGTTTTGGACTTACTGAGACATGGATGTAGCACATGACTACTGTAGATGCACAGTATATTTCTGATTCTCATGATGCAAGCGCAAATCGCATTTTTTCTCTATAGCAATATACAAACGCTATTGTGCCGTGTTCTCTTAGAAATGCAATGGAAAACTTACTAAGCATAATCTCTCAAAAGCCTAAGGCCAACACTGCCACTTCGTAGGGTCCTCCCCAAGAAAGCTATTTAATTTGATCCCTATTATCTGTCAAAACCCCACTGTTTATTCAGATTAATTAAAAGCAATTGCTCCAGCTGCTGTATGGTAGAACTGCCTGTAAGGAAAATGTCTGAAATCTCAAATTCATCAACCGACATCTGATCCCATTCAAAAGTCTTTAACCTTACTCTGCAAGGCAATATAACAACCCAACCTGCCTCAGATCTGTGTCAGTAGATAGGAAATTGAATCCTTAAAAGCAGGCCTTTTATTATTGAAATTTCATGGCATAAAATTGTGAGGTCTTCCCCAAATGGGTATTACCTAAGTGATGGGCCTGGATTTGGCCTAAATTAGAGAGCAAGAAGTAAAACTCAGCTGTTAAAGCTTAAACTCATTTACAACATCATCTTCTGGCAAATGATATTTTTAAGTGTTTTGCTCTTCTGCTTATCAAGAGTCCTTATGTGTTATGCATTAGTAGATGGTATCATTTCCCAATAAATAAAAATGGTTAATAAGAAATAAATAGCTATGTCATGAAGTAAACCTAATTTATTTTATTTCCAAAATCTGCCAAGACCAAGTACTATTACCAAGTCAAGTTTTTCCTATCCAAAATAATCTCCATATAATTGAAAGCTCCACGTTTAAAAGCTGAAATCATGCACATTCGTAATATTAAACATTGGTGTCTAAGATACAGGGAACTGCTGAAGAGAAACGTGAAAGAATATATTTTCCAGCTGTATATTAAGCAGAAAATGCACCTTAGTCGCATACGATGAAATCAGAATCAGCCACACAAAGCTGTTTCTCTCTGCATTTCCAGATGTTGACAGAATTGCACCTTTGAAATAAAGTGTGTTTTTTTTAATAGCTGAGTAGTATTCCATGGAGTAGATGAACCATAGCTTTCTCATCCAATCCTCTGTTGATGGGCATTTTGGTTGCTTCCATGTTTTTGCAATTACCGATTGTGCTGCTATGAACATAGGAGTGCATGTTGGTTTCTCATAAAACAAGTGTTCTGGATATATTCCTAGGAGTGCTATTGCTGGATCATACGGTATGTTGAATTTGAGTTGTTTGAATATTCTCCATACTGATTTCCATAGAGGCTGTACCTGCCTGCAGCCCCACCAGCAGTGGAGTAGGGATCCCTTTTCCCCGCAACCTCGCCAACAAGTGTCGTTGGTGCTTTTATTCATGTGGGCCAGTCTTACTGGCGTCAGGTGGTACCTCACTGATGTTTTAATTTGGATTTCCCTTATTGCCAGGGAACTTGAGCATTTTTTCATATGTTAATTTGCCATTTGGGTTTGTTCCTTTGTGAAGTGTTTGCCCATTTCCCGTGCCCATTTCTTGAGTGGCTTGTTTGTTTTGATATTTTGGTTGTTTTGTAGCTCTTTGTATATTCTGGAGATCAGCCCTCTATCACCTATGTCGTGTGCGAAGATCTTCTCCCATTCTGTGGGTTGCCTTTTTACTTTGTTGATTGTTTCTCTAGCTGTACAGAAGCTTCTTAGTTTGATGAGGTCCCAATTGTTTATTTTGGTCTTGATTTCTACTGCATTTGGAATCTTTTTTAGGAAGTGAGGGCCTACCCCTAAGTGTTGCAGTGTGTTTCCAACATTTTCTTCCAAAAGTTTCATCTACTCCATGGAATACTACTCAGCTATTAAAAAAAACAAAATGCAGTTCTTTGTGGCCAAATGGGCCAAACTGGAAACCATAATGCTAAGGGAAATGAGCCAATCCCAAAAGGTTAAATACCACATGTTTGCCTTAATTTAAGATGATATGATGTTATGTATAACAAGTTATGTTTTGAATGTTATATGTTGTGTATAAACTAAAATTGAAGTATAGGTGAGGTGGTCACAGAAGGTGGCTGGGAACTCGCATTTACTTTTAACATATTGGTTACTCATTTCTATGTCAATTAATTCCATAATGATGTAAATTTTTGCTGATGGTATGTTGGAGCTTTCATTTGACTGGGATGATACTCTGCTGGCTCTGTCTTCAGGCCAGAGAGGGTATACCTAAGAAGCCGTTGAACTTGACTGGACAATAAGATGCTGGACTCTATGTTTGGTATACGCTTGCAATGGGGGAATCTCAACTGAACTTGAGCTGTGGTTATGCAACAAGGTGGAGGAATCCACCATGGTGGGAGGGTATGGGGAGGGGTGGGGAGAACCCAAGTATCTATGTAACTGTGTCACATAATACAATGTAATTAATGAAGTTAAATTAAAAAAAATAAAAGAAATAAAGTGTGAAGTAGTTTGCTAATTAATGGGCCAGTGACTTGCTGTCTTCTCCATCATCACTTCGTTGACAAGGCAGGCCTGTCCTTACCTGAGCCCACAGTTATTTGGAAGATACTCATTCATCAAAGACAAGCATGTATTCACTTTTCTGTTGTTCCTTCCCAGCTTACCCATGCTTCTCAGCACCTGCTTCCTATCTCAGTTTGACTCCCAGAATAAGTGTAACAATGGTTCTTGTAATGGTGCTCATATTAAAAAAAAACTGTGCCTATGATTAGGTCACTGCTCAGACAACATTTCATCCAGAACTGTCTGTGTTGCAGAGAACCAGGGAAGCAAACAGACTACTGTAATCCTGCCACGTCAGGTTACTTGCTTCTTGCACTCTATGGGTGTTGGTTTTTATTGCTATATTTTTAACTGTTTTCTTGTTTCCTTCATTACATTGTTTCCTAGTCTACCATACCCAATTAGATCTTACCTCTCTGACCCTTGTCACTGGCCTAATTATATAATCCTTTAGAAGACTGACTTCAACCAAAAAAAAATCTCTTGGACATTTATTTACAAAAAGGAACCATTAGAGGGCCATAATACACTGGCTGCTTCTAAGAAACAGTAGGACACAAGGTGGTACGGTTTCAGAAGGTTGGAGGTACTAAAGTATCTAATACATAAAGTATGTAATATACAGAGTGCGTTGCCTTGCCTTGCCTTGCCTTGCCTTGCCTTGCCTTGCCTTGCCTTGCCTTGCCTTGCCTTGCCTTGCCTTGCCTTGCCTTGCCTTGCCTTGCCTTGCCTTGCCTTGCCTTGCCTTGCCTTGCCTTGCCTTGCCTTGCCTTGCCTTGCCTTGCCTTGCCTTGCCTTGCCTTGCCTTGCCTTGCCTTGCCTTGCCTTGCCTTGCCTTGCCTTGCCTTGCCTTGCCTTGCCTTGCCTTGCCTTGCCTTGCCTTGCCTTGCCTTGCCTTGCCTTGCCTTGCCTTGCCTTGCCTTGCCTTGCCTTGCCTTGCCTTGCCTTGCCTTGCCTTGCCTTGCCTTGCCTTGCCTTGCCTTGCCTTGCCTTGCCTTGCCTTGCCTTGCCTTGCCTTGCCTTGCCTTGCCTTGCCTTGCCTTGCCTTGCCTTGCCTTGCCTTGCCTTGCCTTGCCTTGCCTTGCCTTGCCTTGCCTTGCCTTGCCTTGCCTTGCCTTGCCTTGCCTTGCCTTGCCTTGCCTTGCCTTGCCTTGCCTTGCCTTGCCTTGCCTTGCCTTGCCTTGCCTTGCCTTGCCTTGCCTTGCCTTGCCTTGCCTTGCCTTGCCTTGCCTTGCCTTGCCTTGCCTTGCCTTGCCTTGCCTTGCCTTGCCTTGCCTTGCCTTGCCTTGCCTTGCCTTGCCTTGCCTTGCCTTGCCTTGCCTTGCCTTGCCTTGCCTTGCCTTGCCTTGCCTTGCCTTGCCTTGCCTTGCCTTGCCTTGCCTTGCCTTGCCTTGCCTTGCCTTGCCTTGCCTTGCCTTGCCTTGCCTTGCCTTGCCTTGCCTTGCCTTGCCTTGCCTTGCCTTGCCTTGCCTTGCCTTGCCTTGCCTTGCCTTGCCTTGCCTTGCCTTGCCTTGCCTTGCCTTGCCTTGCCTTGCCTTGCCTTGCCTTGCCTTGCCTTGCCTTGCCTTGCCTTGCCTTGCCTTGCCTTGCCTTGCCTTGCCTTGCCTTGCCTTGCCTTGCCTTGCCTTGCCTTGCCTTGCCTTGCCTTGCCTTGCCTTGCCTTGCCTTGCCTTGCCTTGCCTTGCCTTGCCTTGCCTTGCCTTGCCTTGCCTTGCCTTGCCTTGCCTTGCCTTGCCTTGCCTTGCCTTGCCTTGCCTTGCCTTGCCTTGCCTTGCCTTGCCTTGCCTTGCCTTGCCTTGCCTTGCCTTGCCTTGCCTTGCCTTGCCTTGCCTTGCCTTGCCTTGCCTTGCCTTGCCTTGCCTTGCCTTGCCTTGCCTTGCCTTGCCTTGCCTTGCCTTGCCTTGCCTTGCCTTGCCTTGCCTTGCCTTGCCTTGCCTTGCCTTGCCTTGCCTTGCCTTGCCTTGCCTTGCCTTGCCTTGCCTTGCCTTGCCTTGCCTTGCCTTGCCTTGCCTTGCCTTGCCTTGCCTTGCCTTGCCTTGCCTTGCCTTGCCTTGCCTTGCCTTGCCTTGCCTTGCCTTGCCTTGCCTTGCCTTGCCTTGCCTTGCCTTGCCTTGCCTTGCCTTGCCTTGCCTTGCCTTGCCTTGCCTTGCCTTGCCTTGCCTTGCCTTGCCTTGCCTTGCCTTGCCTTGCCTTGCCTTGCCTTGCCTTGCCTTGCCTTGCCTTGCCTTGCCTTGCCTTGCCTTGCCTTGCCTTGCCTTGCCTTGCCTTGCCTTGCCTTGCCTTGCCTTGCCTTGCCTTGCCTTGCCTTGCCTTGCCTTGCCTTGCCTTGCCTTGCCTTGCCTTGCCTTGCCTTGCCTTGCCTTGCCTTGCCTTGCCTTGCCTTGCCTTGCCTTGCCTTGCCTTGCCTTGCCTTGCCTTGCCTTGCCTTGCCTTGCCTTGCCTTGCCTTGCCTTGCCTTGCCTTGCCTTGCCTTGCCTTGCCTTGCCTTGCCTTGCCTTGCCTTGCCTTGCCTTGCCTTGCCTTGCCTTGCCTTGCCTTGCCTTGCCTTGCCTTGCCTTGCCTTGCCTTGCCTTGCCTTGCCTTGCCTTGCCTTGCCTTGCCTTGCCTTGCCTTGCCTTGCCTTGCCTTGCCTTGCCTTGCCTTGCCTTGCCTTGCCTTGCCTTGCCTTGCCTTGCCTTGCCTTGCCTTGCCTTGCCTTGCCTTGCCTTGCCTTGCCTTGCCTTGCCTTGCCTTGCCTTGCCTTGCCTTGCCTTGCCTTGCCTTGCCTTGCCTTGCCTTGCCTTGCCTTGCCTTGCCTTGCCTTGCCTTGCCTTGCCTTGCCTTGCCTTGCCTTGCCTTGCCTTGCCTTGCCTTGCCTTGCCTTGCCTTGCCTTGCCTTGCCTTGCCTTGCCTTGCCTTGCCTTGCCTTGCCTTGCCTTGCCTTGCCTTGCCTTGCCTTGCCTTGCCTTGCCTTGCCTTGCCTTGCCTTGCCTTGCCTTGCCTTGCCTTGCCTTGCCTTGCCTTGCCTTGCCTTGCCTTGCCTTGCCTTGCCTTGCCTTGCCTTGCCTTGCCTTGCCTTGCCTTGCCTTGCCTTGCCTTGCCTTGCCTTGCCTTGCCTTGCCTTGCCTTGCCTTGCCTTGCCTTGCCTTGCCTTGCCTTGCCTTGCCTTGCCTTGCCTTGCCTTGCCTTGCCTTGCCTTGCCTTGCCTTGCCTTGCCTTGCCTTGCCTTGCCTTGCCTTGCCTTGCCTTGCCTTGCCTTGCCTTGCCTTGCCTTGCCTTGCCTTGCCTTGCCTTGCCTTGCCTTGCCTTGCCTTGCCTTGCCTTGCCTTGCCTTGCCTTGCCTTGCCTTGCCTTGCCTTGCCTTGCCTTGCCTTGCCTTGCCTTGCCTTGCCTTGCCTTGCCTTGCCTTGCCTTGCCTTGCCTTGCCTTGCCTTGCCTTGCCTTGCCTTGCCTTGCCTTGCCTTGCCTTGCCTTGCCTTGCCTTGCCTTGCCTTGCCTTGCCTTGCCTTGCCTTGCCTTGCCTTGCCTTGCCTTGCCTTGCCTTGCCTTGCCTTGCCTTGCCTTGCCTTGCCTTGCCTTGCCTTGCCTTGCCTTGCCTTGCCTTGCCTTGCCTTGCCTTGCCTTGCCTTGCCTTGCCTTGCCTTGCCTTGCCTTGCCTTGCCTTGCCTTGCCTTGCCTTGCCTTGCCTTGCCTTGCCTTGCCTTGCCTTGCCTTGCCTTGCCTTGCCTTGCCTTGCCTTGCCTTGCCTTGCCTTGCCTTGCCTTGCCTTGCCTTGCCTTGCCTTGCCTTGCCTTGCCTTGCCTTGCCTTGCCTTGCCTTGCCTTGCCTTGCCTTGCCTTGCCTTGCCTTGCCTTGCCTTGCCTTGCCTTGCCTTGCCTTGCCTTGCCTTGCCTTGCCTTGCCTTGCCTTGCCTTGCCTTGCCTTGCCTTGCCTTGCCTTGCCTTGCCTTGCCTTGCCTTGCCTTGCCTTGCCTTGCCTTGCCTTGCCTTGCCTTGCCTTGCCTTGCCTTGCCTTGCCTTGCCTTGCCTTGCCTTGCCTTGCCTTGCCTTGCCTTGCCTTGCCTTGCCTTGCCTTGCCTTGCCTTGCCTTGCCTTGCCTTGCCTTGCCTTGCCTTGCCTTGCCTTGCCTTGCCTTGCCTTGCCTTGCCTTGCCTTGCCTTGCCTTGCCTTGCCTTGCCTTGCCTTGCCTTGCCTTGCCTTGCCTTGCCTTGCCTTGCCTTGCCTTGCCTTGCCTTGCCTTGCCTTGCCTTGCCTTGCCTTGCCTTGCCTTGCCTTGCCTTGCCTTGCCTTGCCTTGCCTTGCCTTGCCTTGCCTTGCCTTGCCTTGCCTTGCCTTGCCTTGCCTTGCCTTGCCTTGCCTTGCCTTGCCTTGCCTTGCCTTGCCTTGCCTTGCCTTGCCTTGCCTTGCCTTGCCTTGCCTTGCCTTGCCTTGCCTTGCCTTGCCTTGCCTTGCCTTGCCTTGCCTTGCCTTGCCTTGCCTTGCCTTGCCTTGCCTTGCCTTGCCTTGCCTTGCCTTGCCTTGCCTTGCCTTGCCTTGCCTTGCCTTGCCTTGCCTTGCCTTGCCTTGCCTTGCCTTCTCCCCTTACACCCACCCACCACCCCCGACCTGCCCTGCCCTGGCGTCACCTGCCCTGCCCTGGCGTCACCTGCCCTGCCCTGGCGTCACCTGACACCACCTGCCATGAGGTCCCCTGCCCTGGCGTCAAGTGTCCTGGCGTCACCTGCCCTGCCCTGGCGTCACCTGACACCACCTGCCCTGGCATCACCTGCCCTGCCCTGGCGTCATGTGCCCTGCCCTGGCGTCACGTGCCCTGCCCTGGCGTCACCTGCCCTTCCCTGGCGTCACTTGCCCTGCCCTGGCGTCACCTGACGTCACCTGCCCTGGCGTCACCTGACGTCACCTGCCCTGGCGTCACCTGCCCTGACGTCACCTGCCCTGCCCTGGCGTCACTTGCCCTGCCCTGGCGTCACCTGACGTCACCTGCCCTGACGTCACCTGCCCTGCCCTGCCCTGGCATCACCTGCCCTGGCGTTACCTGCCCTTACGTCACCTGCCCTGACGTCACCTGCCCTGCCCTGGCGTCACTTGCCCTGCCCTGGCGTCACCTGCCCTGACGTCACCTGCCCTCGCGTTACCTGCCCTGACGTCACCTGCCCTGCCCTGGCGTCTCTTGCCTTGCCCTGGCGTCACCTGCCCTGGCGTCCCCTGTCCTGCCCTGGCGTCCCCTGCCCTGCCCTGGCGTAGCCTTCCCTGGCGTCCCCTGCCCTGCCCTGGCGTAGCCTGGCGTCCTCTGCCCTGGCGTCCCCTGGCGTCCCCTGGAGTCACCTGCCCTGCCCTGGCGTCACTTGCCCTGCCCTGGCGTCACCTGACGTCACCTGCCCTGACGTCACCTGCCCTGCCCTGGCGTCACCTGCCCTGATGTCCCCTGCCCTGGTGTCACCTGCCCTGCCTTGCCCTGCCCCACCCCGTCCCCACGGGATGTGACGTCATGGGATGTGACGTCACGGGGTGGGATGTTATTGGATGTGACGTCATGGGATGTGAGGTCACGGGACGTGCTCTGACGTGACTGGAAGTGGTCTGACATGACAGGGTGTGACGTAACTGGATGTACTCTGACGTGCTGGATGTGCTCTGACGTGACGGGATGTGACGTGACATGCTGTGCTGACGTGCTGTGATGTGACGTGACGTATCTGCCTTCTCATTACATGTATGCAGTGCACTGCAGTTGGTGATGCTACAATGGGAAGGATGACCAAACATTGGCCCCTTTCACTTGAAAATAGAAACATGGACAGCATCTATTATTTTAGTCCTCCGCTCCAGTTACCTGCCTGGCATTCTCCCCCCTTGCACAGCACGGGAGTCCCATAACAAATACCCGTTCAGTTCAAGACACGATTGTTTCACACCGGGCAGCTTTGCCCAAGGAAACCATTGAAGCTCATCTACCATGGCAGTTGTGCAGACATCCGGATGCTGTGCTGCAGAAGCCCACTTCTGGGTGTCTGCTGGCTTTTCAGGGGCTAGTGGGACTGCCTGTCCTACGGAACTGGGATTTCAGATAATGAAGCGCTGGCATGGTGGAGAGGTATGTGGGATGAGGGTAGGTTTAACATCAATACAAAGCGACTTGTTCATACTTTGAGAGCCTTAATCTGAGAAAATTAGCATGTCTTATTATGAATTAGCCCATTTTGTAGCATCAAACCCACTTACGGGAGTGGACCCATCTTTCTGCCAAAATCCAGAATAGAACCTGTTTACCAGGACAATAATACTTACAACGGAGTGGCCTTGCGTGGCACAGGTAGAAGCAATGCAGCACGTCCCAGCTCTGGAGAGGTGAGTGAGTCAGAAGATCACGTGATTAAGTAAACCAATCACATTAAGCACAGATGTCTTACTGCTTTAATTCTTACTCCTCCTTTCCAATCCCCAAACAAGTAAAATGACAACCGCAGGGTCCTGTATGGGTTTCAGGGGAATATGTCTGCTTTGCCTTCTGAAGGCCTGCTGAAACAAACTGCCACAAAACAATGAGAGAAAAAGCACAGCATCACTGTGTACAGAAACAATCACAGAAGCGGAGCACCTGTTAGTGCTAACATACTTCTTTTTTTTTTTAAGATTTATTTAATTTTACTGGAAAGGTAGATATACAGACAAGAGGAGAGACAGAGAGGAAGATCTTCCGTCCGATGATTCACTCCCCAAGAGAGCCGCAAAGGCCAGTGCTGCGCCAATCCGAAGCCGGGAACCAGGAACCTCCTCCAGGTCTCCCACGCGGGTGCAGTGTCCCAATGCATTGGGCCATCCTCGACTGCTTTCCCAGGCCACAAGCAGGGAGCTGGATGGGAATAGGAGCTGCCGGGATTAGAACTGGCGCTCAGATGGGATCCTGGCGCGTGTATAGATACCAATTATATGTACAGCCATAATTTGTATGTACATATTACCCTACTTTATCCTTCACAATACTATAAATTACTAGCATCATTTCTCCACTCCATGAAGCAGGTATTGCCATACTACTCACAGACGGAAATCTAAACACAACCTTTTTCGATCCTGTGGGGGGTGGAGACCCTATTTTCTATCAACACCTGTTCTAATTTTTTGTTCACCCTGAAGTTTACATTTTAATCCTCCCTGGCTTTGGTATAATCTCACACATCATAACTTACTATTCATGGAAAAAAATAACCTTTCGTTGATATAAGAATAATTCAGGCTGTAATATCTATCGGCTTCCTATCTATCTACAAGGGATGGAATAGCTTATAGCCACATATAGTGGTGTGGTATAGGAGTATGAACTATTCTCCCACATTACCTCTGATTCTTGATTTTATTTACTATGAACTATGAGAGGATCCTCCGCTATAAACTAAACTTTGGAGCCTTACATTAATGTGTATCTATTAGGCGGAGTGAGGGGACCAAAATCGAAAAGTAGTTTTAATCTTAGATCAGGTAAAAAGTTTAAAAGACACAAAGGAAACTGTGTTCCAGCTTTTCTTTTATCTTTTAAGAGCAGGTGGTTTATAGCAATTGAACTCCACAGAATCCAAAAGGTTTATCCAAGTTCACACAGCTAGAATACTTTATGTCTAACTTACAGAATTAGAATTCCCAAGTGTTTTGCTGTTCTTTCTGCATTATCACCAACTTGGCCTCCACTAATGGAACTTCCAGTGTTAAAGTCAGAAAACAATTCAGCTTGCTTTCCTTTGTCCAACCTGTTTTATTGAACAAAGCACTTACGCTAAATTTCTATGATTGGGAAAGTGAAGTCAGATGCTTTGACTTTGTAGGAGAATGGCATTATGGAATAGGTTATAGCCTGCAGCAGCAGGCATCTGGCCGGACCGCCGTGGACCTTCAGGCCCGGGTCTTCCATGAGCCAGTGTTCCTGCCCGAGGCCCCATTTGGAGCCTTCCACCTGGCGGCAGGGGGACCCTTTCTGGGAGCCACGGATGGTGTTGTGGTTGGGCGTGCTGTCTTTAGGGTTCACCTTGGTGCTGGACGCCCATGACAACCTGCTGCTGGCCCGCCTCCTCCTCGACCACCTAAGCTGCTGACCCCAGGCACCAACCTCCTGCTGCGGGCTGACCGCATCGAGGGCCTCCTCTCACGCTTCTTGCCCCATGGGCAGCTGCTCTTTCTCAAGGACCAGTTTGTCCAGGTCCTGGAGAAGGATTTCAGTGCCTCTTGGCCAAGCTGACTGCTCGCCAGGATGGGGCTTCCTGCACAGCCAAGGGATGCCAGCGTCTGTCTCCCGTCCAGCCACAGCCAGCTCCAGGCTTACTTGGCACTGTGGACAGCACACACTGACTACAGGGGAGCCAGACAGAGGGCGGCGGGGGCACCCGGCCCATCCTTGGGTGGGTGGGATCAGAGCACCCTGTTGTGTGTGGCTTCTTCGGGTGTCTGTGTCAACACCCCTCCTTCACGGCTCCCTCAGCCTGCGGTCTCACAGCATGACACAGGTCCTGACCCTGCCGGGCACTCATGCAGGATGTGGTCAACCAGGACGCATTCTATCTTCTGGCGGCCACTGTTCAGAAATGTGCCTGCTGTCCAGCGGAGTGCCTATGTAGCCCCTGCCCCTGGAGCCAGCCAGAACTCATGGGCTGTGGACTCCCTCTGTGGGGACAGAGGGGCCAGCTGGGGAACATAAGGGTCTGTGTGACACTCTTCACTTTGGATTAAATGCATGGGCTTGTGATGGCAAAAAAAAAAAAAAAAAGAACAGGCTTATGAGCTCAGTATGGAGGGGAGATGGAAAGAAAGCATTCTTCGAAGTTTTCAGTGCTCTGTCATCAGGAGTCACAAGATCCCTAAGCCCACACTCCCATGGAAAGAGGCCAGAGGAGGCAGGTCACAGTGCAAGCACCAACTCTCCATCATGGGTCCTCTGTAACAGTTATCTGACAACATGCCTTAGACTTACCACAACCACATCATTTATTTTCCCTGCTGTGAGAACTATAGTGAAGACATTTGTCTAATTCTAGGAAAACAAAACAGGACAGTACAGGGCTTAAAAAAAGTGTTCACACACAATACACACACATATACATAACACCTTTTATCTACTCTGCACAATTTGTCTCAGTGACATCAAGGTCAAATAGGTTGTAATCAGGAATATTTTATCATATTTCTGATGTGACATCCGTCTTAGCATAGAATGAGGCTAGATCTTTAATCACTTAAGACAGTTTGACTTCTAAATTAGTCAGGACACTAGGAGATTTGTGTTGTATTTGGTGTCTGATTCTGAGAAGGTTGAGAGTAACCTAAAGTTCACTCAGGTCCAATTAATTCCCGTAATAGTTTAATGTCTCTCCAGTGATATTCGACAATTGAGTACTGACACAGCACACTGATATTAATTTTAAATGATACTGTAGCAATACTTCACTGAAATAGTACTGTTCATAGCCTAAACCAAGAATTTGGTTAAAACTGTATTGTACTGGCATATATTCAGATACACTGTAAGAAGAGACACGGTAAGGTCAACATGATCCATTTTTTCTTGAAGATTCAAAGTTTTCACTGTATTTCAGTTATAAATTTTATTTCTAAAAAAATGATTACACGGTTGATCAGCGTGGGAAGGATTGAGGTTGAGGGAAAATGGGGTGAATTCATTGCTTCCAAATTTGCTATTCCTTCTTGTTTCTGGGGGAAAGGGAGAAACAAAGAGGGAACCACTCATGACTTTCCAGATGTCCCAGTACCCAGGGATGAGGAACCACCACCTCATATCAACCCAAATTCTCAGTGTGTACGTATTTCAATGGTTCTGTCCAAGTGGTTCGGATAGTTGTGAAATGCTGTTGATTTCACCGATCCGAGGAAGACATCACCCTCCCAATGTCCATTGGCTCCATTCACCAGACTTTTGCTGTCATTGTTTGACTGGAGTAGTTGTCCAGTTTGTTCTGTTCTCCTACAGCATCAAATGTGCTGCCATATTCTCCTTTTACAACAGGGTCTGTGTCCACGGCTCCGCCTATTTTTATTAATTTGGACATGCTGTTGCAAGTACCAGGGCCAGGTGACCTAAACCCCACTGGATCCCCCACCCCTGGGCCTCAAGAACCCAACACCCACGTAGAAGGTGGGCTTCCGGACCCAGGTCAGGTGACCCATCAGAATTGTTACCTGTCACCAAATTCTTAACTGGACCCCAATGCATTAAGCTGGATGTTTAGGTCTTACAAACTGTGGAGAATAGTTAACCACTAATTGTGTATCAGTTGATACAGCAACACCTAGGTACATAAAGGCTTGCCATTAAAAATGTTTGTGTTTTTCTCAAACAGCGTTTTGACTGCAACAAAACATACACTGTACTGAATTATTTGGGTCAACAAGTATACCAAGAATTCTACTCTATTTTCCAGAGAAGACACCATTTTTAAATGTGATTGTGAAGAATGAGTGGGGATACAGGGTATTGAAAAAAATGTGTTAGAGTTTAGATCTTTAAATACTAAATGACTCAGACAAGTACAACCAAAGATGGATACATGTTAATTCCTAATGCACTGACAGAATGAAAAAGTGGCTAAATTATGTGCTATAATTCTGGTTGGAAATAGTACTTTTATCTCTTTAATGTACTCACAATTTAAAATGTAAATACACAAACTCAAGAGCATATACAAAATAAGAATCAGAAAAACATGGACAGAGATTTAAAAGTGAAAAGTGACTCATTTTGAAGAGCAGAGATGCCTACAAAGAAGAACAATTTTGTAATTACGGGAAATGAAATGCCCTGGCTTATCCCGTGGACCCCGGAGCAGGGCACACTCAGTCTCTCCAAGATTCACAGAAAATTGGAGCTAGGAATCAGACTGACACATTTGAATTACCTTGCAATGTATTTCCCCTATACTCATTTACCATGCTTTCTAGTCAACAATTATCCCCTGTGTAATGGCTCAAACGTACAACATTCATTCTTTCCTGAAGAAACTAAATCAAGCCTTGTAGGAGACAGACAGTATGCTTGCTTGGCTCAGCTTCATGAGTGTAAAAATCTACTTCGTTGTTTAATGTCTCAAACTCAGAAAGGCTTTAAGATGTTCTGCTATCAATATCTTCAAATTATTAAGTCTAGAGGGAACCCCCCAATTTTTCATTTTTAACTGGGCTGTGTAAAATATAGAGCTGGTCCTACTGTCTGTATGAAGGAGGTTCCACAGAGGACCCAGAGAAAAAATATACAAGCATTAAGGAAATTATGGAAAGTGAACCAAAAGCCATCCAACCCTAAGCCTGCCCTATTCCCAGAGTCAGACTGGCGCAATGTGTTAACTCATACATTCTACCAAGGCACATGGTGCACCCTGTGGGCAAACTGGAAACATGTTTTAAGGGGAACTTGGGTAATCATAAAGCATGTAGTGTTAGCAATTGAATGGCTTTAAGCAGGCCATCATCCTTAAAGACTTCAAGTAAAGTGAACCTTCCCTACGTCTACAATCTCTGCTCAAATACATTAAAAAGAAACAACAGGTAAAGACAGATTACAAGAAAAAAAAAGTCTTGAAAATTTTATTTAACACAAGGAAAATGGGTTTCAAAGGCAACCTTCTGTTTGTTTTTTCTTGTAAAAGCAAGACAAGAGACTATAGTCATGACATACAACAAGGGGGTCAGGGTGGTACTGGTTTTGTGGTATAATCAATAAAGTTGATGCCTATACCAGCGTCCCATTAGGGCACCAGTTCATGTGTAGGCTGCTCCACTTCTGAGCCAGCTCCCTGCTATGGCCTGCCTAAAGCAGCAGATGGGCCAAGTGCTTGGACTCACTGCCACCCATGTATGAGACCTGGAAGGAGCTCCTGGCCCTGACCTGGCCGTGCCCCAGTCATTGTAGCCACGTGGGCAGTGAACCAGCAAGTGGAAGATCCCTGACCTTTTCCCTTCTTCCTGACTCTTTCAGAATGAAGCTTTTTTTTTTACATTTAAAATATTTTATTTCATTTTATGATATAGCTCCATAGGCTCTGGGGTTGTCCATGTCCTTCCCCAAGGTCCCTCTTCCCACCCCCATCATTAATTTCCCCTCTAGTTTTACAATGGATGTCCTTCATGAACAGTCATGAAAAAAAATAGCAAATAACATTTAGAGGAAAACTTCAATAACAAAATAAATCTTAAACAATCACCAGCACCAGTAGGGGCAGGTGTTTTGTTACATCATGTGAAGCCATTGCCTGAGATCTCAGCATTTGAGATAACAGTCCTGGATGCTCCACTTCAAATCCATCTCCCTGTTACAGCATTGGGAAAATACAGGAAGATGGCCAAAGTGCTTGCCCCCTGCCACCCATGTGAGGGATCTGGGTGGAGCCTTTGGTTCCTGGTTTCTGCCTGATCCACTCTGGGCTACTGCAGCTATTTTAGAATGAATGATCAGATGGAAGACCTGTCTCTCTCCATCTCTCCTCCTCTGTAATTTTGCCTTTCGAATAAATAAATTATATATATAATTTATATTATTACTTATATATTATATCTTCTCTAATATATTAGAGAATCTGATATGTATATATACATTATATACATATATAAATATATATGTATACATATTAGAGAATATATTAATGTATATATTATATTATATATATATATATATTAGAGAGAGAGAGATTATAAGAGCATTTGGTCCCACAGTTAAGGCATTGCTTGCGATTCCATACCTATGTGTATGCAAACCTGGTTTTAAGCCCTACCACTACTTCCCATTGTGGTTTAACTTTGATTTGAACTTTGGGAAGCAGCAGACAATGGTTCAGATATGCGATGCTCTCTGCTTATTGGCACAGTTGGACCAACCGCCCAGCTCCTGCCTTTGGCCTGGGCCAGCCACGATTATCTGTGGGATTTTGGAAACCAATCCAGGCATAGTAGTTCTTTACCTATTTCTCTGACTTGCACAAGAACAAAATGAAAAATTAAGAACATGACACTAACGATGGAAAGGGGTATTGACAAATCAAGGCAAGCTCTTAACTAAAAAAGTTGATACCCTATGAATAATAAAAGGAGCTGGGGGAGTCAAAGCAATCCTCCAAAAGAGAGGGAACAAGAAAAATAAACTTTGAGTATTAACAAGTCAGAGCTAGCGTTTCCCAGAAGAGCCGGATATGTATGCTGTTGATTGAAAGCAGCCAGTAAAGCAAATAAAAAATCTAGGGTAATATCATGTCCCACTGCAATGCTAGAAGCAGCTGAATAGAATCCGCTGTGGACCAGCAAGATGTGTGGATCACAGTTAACACTGCCCAGAAGATGCAGAATTACACGTTTTGAATATGACAGTGATTTCCAAGCTTGAGTGCTTCTCTCAGTGATGGCTTCATAATAAATACATTTCTGTCGGTAAAAGAACCTTAACAACGTGCTTTCCTGGGATGGTCCCAGATAGTATTTTCAGCAAAACAGAGTAAACACACTGGGATTTAGGATTCAGGGAATGGGTAGCCTCATGCAGATAAAAATGGATGGGAAATTTCAGGACCACTGCTCTGCAGGCAGAACTACAAAAAGAGTGTTGAATTCAAGGATAAATTAAGTTAGTACAGTGCTTTTGAAAGTATTTGAGCATCAGGACATAATTATGTAGAAGTGCTTCATAAGTCAGAACATTTAAAAGACACATCTTTTAAAAACTTTAAGAGAATGTAGAAAGTTAAAAGGGGGAAACCCTTATTACCCAAAGGAAAAATAAAGAATACAAAATGCAATCGCATATATTCTAGCTGTGCGGAACAGCAAGCAAGTAATTAAAATAATGCAATACCTACTAATTGGCTAAGTTTCTCCCAAAGGTGATGTAAATTGTATTAGGAGGATTTCAGTAGCAGTGGTAAAAGGAGATTCACAAATTGTATGAGGGGCACATGGGCTAGAGCTAAACATCATTAACCATTTTAATGAGAATGCAATATACGACAATAGTTGGAAAATATAAACAGGGTTACAAAACTGGAGCAGAGTGACATGATAAATAGTAAAAAGCATTTTCACAAGAGATGACAGTTTGAGTTAAACATTAACTTCAAATGGTAGAGAAATGTGTCATTCATTTGTTTCCCTTTAATATTAACACAGTAGTTGTAGAGTAAGAGTGCATTAAGATTTTAAAAATGCATGTTCTTATGATTGTGCACTGGCTGGATGCTGTTCACAGGCCCTAAAAGACAATGTGGCATCGATATTAATGACACTAGTGAGATCTATGACCACATCCAAGCCCCATCAGCCTGAGGAGACTGTAACAGAAAGCAAGTCTCTCTCCTCACCTTTTCACTTGGTTAATGGATAATTTCTTATTCTGGGAGTAAAGTGAAGCTTTCCAAAGGCCTGAGAACATTCGCTCTTTCTCAGGAAAGGTCAACTCAGGAAGCCGTATTTGCCATTGTGTAAGCTTTGGCTGCCTCAAATCTGAACATGAACTTTGTAGGAAAGATACTCTTGTCACCTTCAGGGCCATGATCATAGAATCGTGTGTTATAACAAGACAATGATCTCCTGTATCCATATGGTGCTAAACATGAACCCTGGGCATAAATAAATAGAAATAGGATTGCTCTGTACAGTGGTATCCAACACATGCTGTTAAGCTGTGTATGATACACTTCTCTAATAAGTTCACTTAAGAATGGATAATTTTAATCTAGAACTGATCTTTGGATGGGAGACAAGATTGGTATTTTTTATTGTTTGCATTTTATATGTTGATGTTAAGATATAACTAATACATTAGTCTGTGTAGTTATTACTCTATAACTTGTTTTGAAATATTCAGTCCCATTTCAAACAAGGGATTTGAAGCTGGGACATTTGCCTCTAAGCAGCCTGTCAAGTGTTATCAGAACAAAAACGCTTTATGACTAAGGAATTCTAATGTTAGATTTTTTTTTTATTTCTGGAAAAGCTCACACTGCCTTTTTAAACCTTTGTGTAAGCTAATCTATACAATAGAAATAATGATGGTTTATCTTTAACTCTCACAATTTAGTGTGATTAGTAAGTAAAATGATGTGGAGGAAAAGGCTTTATATACCGGAAAGTACCTTATGTTTATTGATAGGTAGCAAACAGGTCTGCCCCATTTGATGCCCTTTGTATCTTATATATTAGATATTTCAACTTTGAGGGCTATTGAGTATGAGCTCATTATTCTCAACCGCAGTACTCATGTACTTGAGTATCATTGGTGTCAAGCCAAGGGAGTTGAAGGAACTTGCCTAGCTAGCCACTTGGCAATGAATGTGACACCCAACATCACACAATCCACAACACTTGTTATCAGTTGTTACACAACAGCCCAAAATGAAAGAAGCTGCAAAACTGACCAAGACTGAGCGATCAGTCAAGATTTCTGTATTTTTGTGGTTGTACAACATTTTGTTCAGATCTTTCATTCAGGTTTTTATCTGTCTCCTTAGCACATTTCCTGTAGCTTCTGGTCTGCTTCCCTTTAAATTTTCTTTCTCCCTATAACCACCAACGCTCCTTATCACCCCTAGGGAATAAATCACAAGACTGCAAATGCCTAAGACAGCAGCACCTGACTCAGCAGCTGCCAACGTCTATTTTAGTTGAGCTTCTGTTTTAGCACATGGCTTTCAAATCTACTCATGCAAGTGAACCCGAACTACAAGATCCCAATATTTTGGGTCTGGAATGGACCAATGTTATAACTATTTAATCAAAGTGAAAAAAAATGATTTGCAAGAAGAGCATAAAAATAGGATTTTAAATTTGGAATACTGGATGACATTCCTAAAAATGACTTCTGAGCCTGATGGCAGCACTGAGGGTGCCAAGGGCTGGAGTAGGCACAGCTCTCTGAGGTTGGACTTCTCATCCGCACCTTGTGATCTTAGAAAAGTCATGTATTCCCTGTGAAAAACACTTTTCAACACCAAGAAAGTGAAATGAAAGGAGGTGCTTTTTCACTATATATTTTTTTCTTTCAGATTTGAGCATTGTTGTTTTGAGTCTCCTCCTGAGTTCTGATTGTGTGTGTGTGTGTGTGCACGTGCCCATAGGGGATATAGTTAAAAACCAGGGCTGTTACTTGCACCATTAGGAAGGAATGTTTCTATAATGTTTCAGCCTTAAGAAGTCTCACAGTCCAGGCATACAGGCAAGCCCTAGCATCCCAAATGTGAACAGTGACTCGAACATCAGTCATTGTTAATAAGACCCCCACCGTTTTGAACTTGGCGCCATTTTCCTTGCAACCCTGTTCTCCACCAATCTGCTGTAAATTCATAACCTTATTCCTACCAGTCCGCTATAACCTCAAGGTGTCAAACAGTTCACCAGCTCGCCACGGATCCTCCCCCTTGTGCCTGCCTAATGCCCCATCTACCATTCTTCAGTGACCGGCACATGACCTACCAATCCCTCACGGGCTCATGTTACCCACTCGTGACCATAAAAGCATGATCCAGCATGTGTCCCTGCCCTCCTTGTTCTCTTTCTGCCTCTCTCTCTCTCTCCTCCATCCTCAGTTATAGCCCCCTTCTGCCACCATGGCAGGAGACCTCTTTCTCTCTCTGCCTTCCTTCCCTTCCTGCAGCCAACTTCCTCTGCCCCACTTTCTTCCCTATTCCTGTGGCTGCCCTTCCTGCTGGGATAAAGATTTCCTGTGTGGCTCTCTGTGTCTGGTCAAAGATCTCTGTTTCTCTTCTCTGTAATTTTGCTTTTCAAATAAAAATATATGCTTTAAATAAACCTGTATATGAGGCAAACTTCCTTACGTGCTTCTGGTTTCAGAGACATGGAAGGGAACACAAAATCATACCCCTCTTCTTGAAGGAAATTCAATTTCTGTACTGTATTTGTATGGTATTTCATGTTTTTGCTTCTTATAGTCAGATGCACTTTAAAATGATGTTCTAGGATGCTCCAGTGACTTCTGGTAGAAAAAAAATGCAAATAAATGTAGATTTCCATTATTATCAGCTTCATCAAAGCAAACAGGCAGAAGCAAGAACGTTATTAAGAGTTTGATAAGAGTGTATATTTGAATGATTTCCCAAGAGGCCGGGGTAGGGGGAACTCATCTCTTTTCATTCTATATTCTACAGGAACATCAGTCGTTTCAAGTGGAATTACCTGCATACAGCACCTGTCACACACACACACCCTCCGTAACCCTCCCCATTGCAAAAAGCTGCTCTCTTGATTTCTGCAACAGTTTGAGCATCTTGTTCGAATCAAGACATTCAGGCATAAATGGGTAGGAGAAGTCATGAAAAACACAATGGACCATTACGACAATAAACTTCAAAAGACAACCTAGATGTGAGGAAACAAAATAAAGAAAACAGATTGTTGCTTTTCCAATTAAATCTAATGAAAATAAGAACTCCTAGAATCTCCTGTTAGAATTGCAGGGTAGACCACATCAGTTTCCCCTGGGTATGGTTTGGTGTATCTTGTTGTAGCTTCACTGTAAGTAAATCTGAATTTTTTTGAGCCTAGGTATCTCATGCTTGGCTGTTTAAAGTCTAGTGAATTTCTGCACAAGTAAACTAAATATTATTGAGTGACTCCTGATGTATGTCAAAATCAAAATCGGGGATAGTCATTTGATGGCATCCAGTTTTCTTCTGAATATTCAATATTCCATTCTGCAAAAAATAAATATCCTTTGCTGAGACACACACAAAAAATCATTAGACGGACAAGCAAGTCTCTAAAAATGCAACGAAGGCCACAACATTCTTAAGTGCATTTTATTAATACACACAATGACTAAAATGAAATCTCTAACTGTATTTCAAAACAAAATGAGATTTCAGGAGCAGCTCCAAAATAAAATAGGAAAGACCTGCATCTTTCCCTATGGACAACATGGGTAGGTTTTGAATTAGCATAATTTAAAATACTGACTTGCACAAATGATGGGTTAGATTCATTCAGCCATTATAAAAACATCACCAGACAGGAACTAGGAGACTTGGAATTCGGTTATAGCTTTACAGTTCATTGGGTTCATTATTGACTAAGTTACGGAAGTTCCCTGCACAGAAATTAAAAGCTATTTTGGAGTTGAGTTTATTCCCTAGGACCAGCCGTGTTTCTCAAGTTTAAGTCCGCATCAGAATTCCCTGGATGTTTTGTTGAGTTGGAATGTGGGGTCTCCATCCCCACAGTTCCAGAATAAGTAGATGTGACATGGGGTAATATGCCTTTGTGAGTTTCTGGGTGGTGCTAATTTGGAGGACTCTGGGTCGAGACCCAACACTACCTGGAGGGCAGGGTAGGGGATGGGCAGGGGCACCACTGATTAGAACAATAATCACAAGCCTCTATGTTTTCTTCCATTCCTTCTGATGAAAGCCTCCCATTTCCAGAATCAACTTCAACTGTCCTCAGCCATTTCACTGAATCAGTGCTCAAAGTAAAAGACTGAGAATGATGAGCAATCCCAGAGCTGATTCTTCATCATCTTACTGCTGGGATAAATTCAGTTCTTTCACCGGGAGTCCACATCTCTGGTCTGTATGCAGAGAGGCATAGTGCACTTTGTCTCCATATCTGAACATCTCAGTCCCCGCTACATTTATATTATATATCCCCTAAAATACAGAACCCATGAGCACAGACCACAACCGGGTGGAAATAATAAATTTCCATCAACATGAAGTTAACAGTTCACTGTTAGGGCTTTTAAAAGGTGCATATACAAGAACTCTGGGATCAGAACAAGTTGAAAGGTTGCAGGTAAAGGAAAGAGTAAATTTTTATGTAGCAGAATTTTGAAAGAATGAATGATTCTTATTAGGGATTCAAGAACTCATCTCTCCATTAATTTACACTAATCGTTGAGCTCATCAACTATTGTACACAATGCTTTGCCAATGACTTGCATAGATACAGCTCTCCCAAAGTCAAATAGTAATACAAGGATGGCTTCCCTCCCATCCTGCTGTACCTTGCCCCTCCAAGGCAGTTTCCTTTGTCTGACTACCATCTTGAGAAGAGATCACATATCTTGGCCTGGCGTGATAGCGTAGCAGTTAAAGTCTTCACCTTGTATGAGCCAGGATCCCAAATGGGCTCCGGTTCTAATCCTGGCTGCTCCATTTCTCATTCAGCTCCCTGCCTGTGGCCTGGGAAAGCAGTCGAGGACGGCCCAAAGCTCTGGGATCCTGCACCCATGTGGGGGACCCGGAAGAAGTTCCTGGCTCCTGGCTTCGGATTTGCACAGCTCCAGTCACTGCAGCTGCTTAGGGAGTGAATCCTTGGACAGAAGATCTTCCAAGATCTTCCTCTCTGTCTCTCCTCTTTTCTGTATATCTACCTTTCCAATAAAAATAAAATAAATCTTGAAAAAGAAAGAAGAGATCACATATCTTATTGTTTCCAACTAGAATCTTTACTGCAATTAGAACAAACATGATTTGTAGCGACTCCAGATCACTTTGTTCAAAGACCTTATGTTAGCCCATAATATATGAAGCTACCAGCCCCAGTTGTTTGGCGTTCTTTTAATGGTCATTAACAAAGGCTGTAACCTAGCTGAACTTCAACTCCCGTACCCTGCCCCAACCTTCAGTTCCTACCGTTCACTCTGTCCAGTTCTTCTTGGCTTTTTCCTAGGCCTTCTTCCTCCCCACCCCTTTTTTTAGATTTATTTTATTTTCATTACAAAGTCAGATATACAGAGAAGAGGAGAGACAGAGAGGAAGCTCTTCTGTCCCATGAATCACTCCCCAAGTGACCGCAACGGCCAGTGCTGCACCGATCCAAAGCCAGGAGCCAGGAACTTCATCCAGGTGCTCCACATGGGTGCAGGGTCTCAAAGCATTGGGCCATCCTGGACTGCTTTCCCAGGCCATAAGCAGGGAGTTGGATGGGAAATGGAGCTGCTGGGATTAGAACCGGTGCCAATATGGGATCCTGGCGAAGGCAAGGACTTTAGCCACTAGGCCACGCGCTGGGCCCCTTCTTCCTTTACTGAAGGTGGGTATGTGACTGCTGTTGCCCAGTGATCCATGTGTATTCAAGACATTGTTTAGAGGATGTCAATAATATGTGTATAATTTAATTGAGTTTATTATAATTAGTATTTTTAAAAGTGGAAACTGACCTCATACCTTTTATACTTTAATTAAGGCTTGCCAGCCTTTTCCTACATTTAGTTTTCTTCTCCAAATCCACAGTTTTCCTTTGCTTCTATCTATGTGTGTGACACAAATGCTTTAGCTACTCAACCTCTTTCTGCAGTTGTCCTCAATAAGCATGACTCATGTTTCCCCATTCAACCAGTTCACCAGGTATGGAAGACCTCTAACTAGAGATCCAGAGAAACTAGGCAGGTGACATAAACGAACAAATCTATGTTTTGGTGGTGGGGTATCAGAACTTGGCTCCTTCTGATTTCAAAAGGTATTTCTTCATACTAGTTCCATTTCAGTCCTAGATGCTGGAAAGGATGGACTTTCAAAACAACCCATGATAATTGCACTGTAAGTTACTTACTGGGCAGATAAGTAAAAGCTCATTAAAATATTCTTTTATGTTGTTACGAAGAAGCTGGCACAAAAGATGGAGGCTCGCTTAGTTTTCGGCTCACATGGAAGAATTTCCATTCGGATAAATCCACAAAGTGACATTTATTACAGACACAAACCTCTGGCCGCAGCACCAGGAAAGGGGCTCCAGGAGAGGAAGACACAAAAATCTGGCCAAAGAAGAAGCTTTTAAGCACAACAATTTTGGGGAAATAGAATAAACCTGAAGCTCATTTAGAGGCTGGGAGCAAAATTCAAAGGGCCTAGTCTGCTCAGAACAAAAGCCCCCGGAAGGTGTGATTGATAACTTCTGTTCATGTTCATGCTAAGCTAAAAGCTCATAAGGATGAGATCACTGCTGCCTTGCTATTCTCATGATAAAAATGAATGCTTTTGGGCAGAAGCAAGCATCATTTATACGTTAGAATGACCCCACCCCCTTTTTTCATTGCTGCAGCGACCTGGCTCTACCTGCCAGTAACTGTCACATTCTGCTTCCAATAGGTTGTGCACAGAGGATCAACATCAAAAAACCTCTGTCCTCTTGAATTCCAGTTCTGCATCAAGAGCTCCAGATAACTGTTGGCCAACGCTGCTTCCTCGCACCAAGCCATGTCTATCCTGGAGGGCCTGGGCAATGATGACAGCTTAGATTTTTTCAGTGGCTGATAATAAACCTACTTTAAATGAACAGGGATTTTCATAATGCTGATTCCTCCTAAAATTTCTCCTGCATGGGAGCAATTGCCTGCAACATACTGTCTGATCCTCTCCCGGGAGCCCTGATTACGCGTAAGGAATTTCTACAGCTGCATTAACTAATAACAATTTTAATGTATTTTCATATTTCCATATTTCTTATGTTCCAATCATGCTTTATGAGAACGTGAGCAAGGAAATCTAATGTAACTCATTCCGTGTGTAAGTGCAGTGTGCTTTCTTCAAGAGGTTCCCCTGCTGAGCTCAAATGCAAAACAAATAAAAATACAGTACCTTCTCAGGAAGGACTCTAAAGTGCCCCAAGCCAGATGAGCAAGTTGACCCTCCCACCACTGAAAGAGTCAACTCATTAGAATCAAACCCCTTGGGAGTGCTGTCTCATTTTTATACTTCAGAATCCAGATCCACTCAGAGTCATGCTAGCCTCTAAATAGAACATACGATGACTCCAATTTTGCTGCTCCCTTGCCCACAAAGAGACTAGGAAGGAAGGAAAGTAAGAAAAATTCACATAGTCTCTTACCCCTTTTGCTTGGCATCAGCAGGAATGCTTGGCATCCAGTGTTGATGTCACACAGGGACCACTACAGAGATGGAAGGAAGATGCATCCCACCCCAGCTGTAGGCAGCAGCCTAGTTACATTGTACATTGGCAAGTGTTACACTGCTGAGGCAAAAGCAGCTAATAGCCAGCACATATCATGGACCTGAATAATGCCAAATTTGTGTTAACTATACCAGTGTGGCAGCATAGTCTCACACACATATATATATTTTAAAACATACGTAGGGAAAGACGCCACCATGCCAAAAGGGTCTAGGGACTCCCCACGTGAGTGTGTGGGCCCTGGGTAGGCAGGTAGGGCCCAGACTGGCATGGTACACTGCCAGAGGAGTAGTGTATGCTTTGCAGATCTGTGGACATGGGGGCTGTGGATTACTCAAGAAAGTGGGTCTAGAGCTGTGTGGGAAGGAAGACTGCTGAGGAAAAATGTGACAGGTGAGAAATGACTTCTGAAGCAAACCCATTAACCTGGTACTGCACTCACATATAAATGAGGGGGCTGACTGTGTGCTTTAGAGGAGGGAAACCAGAGGATCTTCAAGGGCCAAACAACAACAAAAAAACATCCATGCAGGAGGCCAGAGCTTAGACTGATGGTATCAATTGCTGCCTACCAGTGCACATGAAAGCTGTTGCTGGGGGACCTGCCTGGCAGGACTAGACCACTCCCTATACCCACCAGTGAGTGTCAGGGCATGGAGTTGACCATGTTAGTTAGTGGGCCATAACACTAAGCAGCTCATGAGAGAACTGGGTCTTGGAGAAAATTCTGTGGGGGATCATGGGCTCACCCCTCAGGAATGCCATACCAGCTGACTTACTCAAGGGCTAGAGTGATGATGGGCTGAGCTAGACATTATCATGAAATGTAACAACACTCATGGGTACTGGGGTTGGGAACAGGCCAGGTGGGTCCAGGTTGTAGCATCCACAGGTACACAGAAGAATTGGCTATGGGGTGGGCCAGATCACAATATCTACCGGTACACACAATTGCTGACACTTTGCAGACTGAAGGATACAGGCCTAGCACCCACTGGCACACATGAGATCTGGGTCTGGGAGTGGGCCACGTGGGGGAACTGTGAAAATTTCCCTGGTGGTCCATCCCACTGGTGAGCATGTGAATCAGCTGGGTGTTGGTTAGACTGTGCAGGGCTAATTCAATTGTTGGCAGGTATGTGGATTGGCTCTGTAGGGTGGGGGGTGACCATGCAGGACCATGCCAAACCATAGCACACTGTCATGTGCAGGAGCCAGGATGTATGTGGGTCATGCCAAGTTAGGCTAGGGTATCCCACCTTCCTTTTTGCATGAAAAACATGGATGAGGTAGATTGGGCAGAGCTACAGGTGATAGAGGGCTAATCTCCAGAATATACAAAGAGCTACAAAACAACCAAAATGTCAAAACAAACAAGCCACTCAAGAAATGGGCACCGGATATGGGCAGATACTTCACAAAGGAACAAACCCAAATGGCAAATAAACATATGAAAAAATGCTCAAGTTCCCTGGCAATAAGGGAAATCCAAATTAAAACATCAATGAGGTACCACCTGACGCCAGTAAGACTGGCCCACATGAATAAAAGCACCAACAACACTTGCTGGCGAGGTTGCGGGGAAAAGGGAACCCTACTCCACTGCTGGTGGGGCTGCAGGTTCATACAGCCTCTATGGAAATCAGTATGGAGAATATTCAAACAACTCAAATTCAACATACCATATGATCCAGCAATAGCACTCCTAGGAATATATCCAGAACACTTGTTTTATGAGAAACCAACATGCACTCCTATGTTCATAGCAGCACAATCAGTAATTGCAAAAACACGGAAGCAGCCAAAATGCCCATCAGCAGAGGATTGGATAAGAAAGCTATGGTTCATCTACTTCATGGAATACTACTCAGCTATTAAAAAAAACAAAATGCAGTTCTTTGTGGCCAAATGGACCAAACTGGAAACTGTAATGCTAAGGGAAATGAGCCAATCCCAAAAGGTTAAATACCACGTTTGCCTTAATTTAAGATGATATGATGTTATGTATAACATGTTATGTTATGTTTGTTATATGTTGTGTATAAACTAAAATTGAAATGTCAATGAGGTGGTCACAGAAGGTGGTTAAGAACTAGCATTTATTTTTAACATATTGGCTATTCATTACTATGTCAATTAATTCCATAATGAGGTAAATTTTTACTGATGGTATGTTGGAGCTTTTAATTGATCGGGATGATACTCTGCTGGCTCTGTCTTCAAACCAGACAGGGTATACCTAAGAAGCCATTGAACTTGACTGGAAAATAAGATGCTGGATTCTATGTTAGGTATATGCTTGCAATGAGGGAATCTCAACTGAACTTGAACTATGGTTATGCAACAAGGTGGAGGAATCCACCATGGTGGGAGGGTTTGGGGATGGGTGGGGAGAATCCCAGTACCTATGAAACTGTGTTACATAATACAATGTAATTAATGAATAAAAAAGAGTTGGGACTGGGGGCAGGGCAGGGCAAGGCAGGACAAGGCAGTCTGCAGCATCCGACTGCAAAGGCCAAACTGGGTGATGGGTTATGCCGAGATGGGTCAGAGCAACCACTGGCATATGCAAGATATGCACTTTAGAGCAAATGCTCTGGGTCCCTGGGATGACATTGGGTGGCTGTCCCCCATTCCCAGGTCCTGATGCAGTTGAGTGGCTGGGAGCAGCCCTCTCCCCTTCTTTCTGCACTTTCCCCAGGTACAAGAAGAAAAGGGGAGATTAGACGCAGTTGTCTCATCTACTTTCCCCCATTGCTCAGGCTTCTCCACCCCAATTGGGGCTCTCTATGGGCATGCATTCCTCTCAACTATGGAAACATCACCAAAAAGAAAATCAATTTATTTTTAAAAAAGAAAGAAAATGTATTCCACTATCAGAGACTCTTCAGCAACACTGAAGTGTACGCTCTGGACTTGTCAATGCTAAGACTCGATTTTATTTCATGATTTATCTAAGACACTGGTCAAAAATGAAGAGTTCCTGTCCATTAAGCTATACCATAGTGCTTTCTGGTCATCACACGTCTAATAACTTTATATCTTTCCATGTTATAGTTTTTCCTTCCATCAGAATTCAAACCCACACTCTTTTTTTTTTTCATTTGTAGAATGCATTTACTTCAGGAACGAGAAAAAAAATCCACCCCTCCTTCATCAAGATTTTTTTGTTACTACCCAATGAGCAAGAGGTTAGCAACTCCTCAAATTAAAAATTGAGTGGCCAGTACCAGGGCTCAATGCTAATCCTTCCCTTTGAAGAGCCAGCATTCAATACATCTACTGGTTTGTGTCCTGACTGCCCCACTTCTGATGCAGTTAACTGTTTAAGACCTGGGAAATCAATGGAGGATGCTCTGAGTCCTTGAGATCCTGCACCTATTTGGGAGACCTGGAAGAAACTCTGGCTTCGAAATGGCTCAGCTCTGGGTATTGTGGCCATTTGGGGAGTGAACCAGCTGATGGAAGATCATTCTCCGTCCTTTCTCTCTGTACATCTGCCTTCCAAAAAAAAATAAACATTTAATATATATGCCTATATATTCAAATTAAGGTTTTAGACATCGAAGTTAAACCTCTTGGGAACCGAAATTATTCACTGTAATTTGGAAGTGTGATCATTTCAATTCAGTATAATTCATATCTGCTTTAAAGATGTGCATACCTATCTTAAAAAAGTAAACAGAATTTCCAGTCCACCAGAAGCTTCACTTTGACTTCTACATTAGGTCAAGACATAGCAGGAGCAAGAGGAACTAAAGCATACCCATTTCAAAGGGTTTTTATGAAAAAGAAAAAAAAAACAAACATCAGAAGTGAATTGCTCTAGGACTGTTTCAGAGATGAGCTCACACTATCTTCTAATCTGTAGAAAGAATAGGCTTTCTTCTTGAATGACTGAAGGAGGGGGCCTGACATAATGACTTGTTGACATCCAAGTTTGTTACAATTCTGAGACTCCATTCATTTGTTGCCATGTCAGGCTAACACTAATAAATCTATAGTAATTACTGATTTTTTGAAAAATCTTTAAATCCCTTGTCCATTTTACTATATTTATTAAATTGATTGCATTTATTTTATTTATAGAGAGATCTCCATATATGTGTTCACTCTTCAAAAGACCCTTATAGCCAGAGCTGGGCCAGAATGAAGCCAAAATCTTAGAATTCAATGTAAGTCTTTGTGGATGGTAGAGACCCAAGTAGTTGAATCATGATCTGTTGCCTCCCAAAGTATGCATTAGCAGTAAGCTGTCAACAGGAGTCTGGCCAAGCCATGAATCCAGGAACTCTGAGATGGAAAGTGGGCACTCAAAGGACACCTGAATCATTGTGGCACCTCACACAATCCTATGCTAGCATATTCTAAGACTCAAACAAGGGAAATGAAAAGAAATCAATGTAAATTGTCTGTTATGCACCTAGACTTCTGCCATGAAAAACATTTTATGCCTCCCCAAACTGTAATCACGACTTTGCCAGCAGTATGATGGTTATGGAATGAAACCCTAGTAGCAGAAATGGAATGAAACCCAAGCATGCTTGGCACCACAAGCTCATGTTCTTTCTACTTCACAACAGAGTATTCCAGAAAAGAAATTGCTTAGGGTAGAGAAATAAAAGATACCAAGAGAGAAAGTGGAGCTTTGTTTGGCAATTCAAAGACCAAAGCAGACAGTAGGGTAAGGAACCATGATGTTGGTGAACACGTATGTGAGGCATTGACTTAAAAAGTCAGTGTAGGTTTGATTACTTCATCAAGATTGGTCAGGTAAGAGAAACTAGTCTGATTTTTTTTGTCATCTGAGTTTCTTGATTTTTTAATGGTAAGGGAACTTTTAAATTTGGCGCAATGTTAAAGAAAAATCCACACATGGATTAGCTCACACAGTTAGCTCTGTGAGATCCTCTTGCACGTGTAAGTCTCAAGGTCACTTGTGTTTGTTTTCAAGGTTTCTTTCACTGGAACAAGTAAAGGTTGTGGCAGATTGGGAGGACCACTTTGGATAAAGGCAGTGGAAAAGGCAGAGCAGAAAACCAATATGATGGGCAATAGAATATAGTGATAAAAAAATGCTTAGTAAAATTAGTTGGATTCATAGCTCCAAGTGAGAAACCTCTTGCTCCAAGTATTGCCTGGAAAATGAGCATGGAGGTTAGTTTGTAAAAACCAAGGCAGAATGGCATTATGGTACAGTAGCTTAAGCCAGATGCCTGTGAAGCTGGCATCCTTGTTTCAGAGTGCTAGTCACAGTCTGAGATCAAGGCAAAATGTGGGCGAAGTGCGTGGACCTCTGTGTGGACCTGTGTGGTAGTGAAGCAGCTATCTGGCTTTCCCTCTCTGTTGTTTGGCCTTTTGGATAAACAGGTCTTTGAAGATATGTCAAGATCATCAATGCATCACCTGTCTCATCCAAATATAGCAGACCATGCTTATGAAGCAAAATTGTGTACCACCACTGATCCAAGTATTAAATTTCATTTGTACTCACTGAATACTATTACTCAGCCAGAAACACAGATAAAATCTTATTTGCATCATGGATGAAACTTGGTCAATACGATAACTGAAATAAGCCAACAAATTGGCTTTGAAAGTAGCGGTCAAAGAAATGTGGATTTAGAAGCAGCACCCCACTGGTCATGTCAGGAGGACATCCCTTTTATTTTTAATATTGTGAAGGCAGCAAGTCTCAAGGTGGTCTTTGAGAACATTTCTGTTGTTCTAAGTCCTCCACGTGGGTAGTCCTTTTCCCAAACAGAATGACCGGTCATGAGCCAAGAAGAACTAGTCCATTCTTACAACACCAAGAGAACCAAAATCAAGAAAGGTATCACTATTTCCTTTCCTGCTGTCTTCCTTGAGTGAGACTTGGACCCTTATGTCATGTACCTTCATGTCCTTCATTGAGACCTGAGTATTGAGTTGGCACTCACCGATAGGCATGACTTGACTTTGGCCAACTAGCTTGTTGCTTTTATGTCAACAGTTAGGAAAATGAATAGTGAGGGAATGGTGTTCTCTTTTTTGTTAATTTGTTCAATGTTTTACTATTGTATTTTTCTGTAGTTGTCACATAGGTAATAGTTTAAGATAAAGTATAAAATTAAAAGCATTATATTTTACTAAAACCTAAAAAAAAGAAAGTAGCGACTATATCATTTGGCATTCACAGCAGAGATCAAACAATTTTGTGCTCCTTCAAATTGGCATGATCACATATTTTTAGCCATTCCAATATATGTGTTCAGTATCTCTTGTCTTAATGTGCAAATCTGTACTGACAAACACTATGAGCTTCACTTGAAGCTTACTGGCCATCTGTGTATTTTTCTCATTAAATCTTTGGTGAGGTTTTGTTCTGATCTTTTGTTCCTTTATAAAAATGAGTTGAGCCGTTTTATTAAGTTTCATAAATTCCTAAGAATTTTATAAATGCTTGTTCACAGTCTGTGACATGTCTTTTCAGTGTCTACTACAAAGCATAGGATTTGATTTTAATGAAGTCCAACTTTTTGTTTTATCAGTTATGTTTTTGAGATTGTATCTACAAAGTCACTACTGCCAGACTCTAGGCAAACTTAATTGCTGCCCAGAAAAGAAAGCTTGATGATTTTATGTTTCCTTCCTTGATACATTTCAGTCAATTTTATGATAGAATCCTATATTTTGATTATTGATATTAGTTACATGTAGACAGCCAGTATTTCTAGCACTTTTTTTTTTTCAAATTTCCTTATTTTTATTTGAAAGGCAGATTTTACAGAGAAGGGAGAGAGACAGATCTTTCATCTACTGGCTCACTCACCAAATGGCGGCAATAACCAGAGCTGAGATGAGCCAGGAGCTTCCTTCAGTCTCCCACATGGGCACAGCTGCCAAGGACTTGGGCCTTCCTGCACTGCTCTCCTAGACCACAGAGAGCTGGAGCACAAGCAGAGCCACCAGCTTGTGAAGAAGTGCCCGTAAGGGATGCCCTCTATGACTACTTTGCAGAAAGGCCTATTGTTTGAGGGTGTATACATAACAGCCACACTGCATATTGTTCTCAGCTTAGAATTATTCATGATTCATGTTTATATAACCAATGGATATACCCTTGCTTTAGTAAGTGGGTTGACAGAAATAAACAAATCCAGAAAAAGAAACAGGCTTCTTCTCCACCATAATTGGAGGATGTGACTTTTAGTCCTGGCCAGCTCCTGACCACAGCTCTCTGGTTGTGTGTACTCCGAGAGGCAATAGTAATGACTCAAGTAATCTGGTGTCTCCTGACCTGTGGGAGACCTGGCCTGAGCTCTCAGCCTCCCGCCTGGGCCTGGCCAAGTCCTGGCTGCCGCAGCAATTTGGAGAATGAAACGAGTTGGGAGTTTTTTCTCATTCTCAATTTCTCAAAAAAAGTAAGCTTATTTTATTGTTCACATAGAGTTACTTTGTTCCATATATGTAAGGGCTTGGAGGTTTCAGATAATACACATTTACATTGCTAAATGCTGGCTATTTGTTTCCATGAGTATAATTAAATCTGTTGGTAGGCTATGGGCAATAGCAAGGAAAGCATTGGTATCACATAGGTGAAAACAGCGACATTGAATCAGATGGCTTGTTTCCAGGTTTGCTAGCTGGGCAAGCCAACAAATCTCATAAAGGCAAATAAAAAATTCTTCTCAGTCAGAGCATCCTGTCTTCTGTAACAAAGTTGATGCACCTGGATACCAGTGTGCTTAGTTAAATACGCCAGTCCCACAAAGACAAATACCTTTTCTCTGGTGTGTGGTAGTTAATACATGTCACCAAAAGAGAAAGCAAAAACAGAACTGGCATGGTTTAATTGTTTTTAGCCCACATCTAAACTCCTTTGGAACAGTGGTCTTTTGATTTTCTTAATTGAACATTGTTAGTGGTGAATTAGGCCTGTGAGTATAAATTAAGCTTATGTTATTGCAAAAACTGAGAAAAGGATATTTGCATCTGTGAAATATATCAAATTTGTCCTTTATGTTAATTAATCATTTTTAAAATGTAGATTAAAAGCCACTGCAAATCTCACAATCCCTCCACCCCCTGCTACTACGAATAACTCAACATAATGTGGAATGGTCTCTGGGGAATTTTACAGGGTAAACTGGTAAGAAGTCTCCACTGGCAGGGTCAGCTCATGAACCAACAGCAACCCAATTCATCATCAGAAAATTTCTGAAAAATTACATTTAATCTTGGCAAGGTTTGTTTCTAAAAGTTGTATGAACTAGCACTGAAGATCATTGCAAAGTGACTCTGGACTTCTACCACTGCAATGACCAGAACATAACATTCTCATTCTGAGAGGGGCTAGGGCAGGAATTGTGCGGTATAGCATATTAAGGTACTGCTCGGAGTTCTCACATCACATACTGATCAGTCTCAGATGCTCTGCTTCCAATCCAGCTTGCTGCCAATGTGCCTTGGGAAGCAGCAGACAGTGCCCCCATAGTAACATTGCTGACACTTGCAATGTTGCAACTTGACACTGGATGGAGTTTTGTCTCCTGCCGTCCATATATCTACAGCCGTATCTACAACTTTTTTAGACATTTAAGATGTGAGCAAGCAGGGAGAAGGCTGATCTTCAAACCCATCTTATGTACCGCTTCTACCCACACCACCCCCGCTGCATTGCTCTTCCAAATAGATGCAACATTAACATAAGGAACAAAATTCTTTGGGCCTGGCGCAATAGCCTACTGGCTAAATTCCTTGCCTTGCATGCCTGGGATCCCATATTGCCACTGGTTTGTGAACTGGCAGTCTCACTTCCCATTCAGCTCCCTGCTCGTGGCCTGGGAAAAGCAGTGGAAGACGGGACAAAATCTTGGGATCCTGCACCCACGTGGGAGACCTGGAAAAGGCTTTTGGCTCCTGGCTTCAGACTGGCACAGTTCTGGTTACTGTGGCCCCTTGGGGAATGAGCTCGTGGACAGAAGATCTTTCTGTCTCTCTCCTCTCTGTATATCTGACTTTCCAATAAAAAAATAAGTATTTATAACAAAACATAATTCTCTCTTGCAGAAGACTGCTACACCCTCACACACTCATTTTGATGATCACTTAAACATCCACTCACAATTGGCTCATTGGTGCCAGTGGTGACACCTCCTGGTTTTAATCCTTACTGAGAAGTATGTTCTTGGTATTTAAATTGGAATTACATTGAGTCTATATACTGCTTTTCGTAATATGACCATTTTGATGATATTTATTCTGCCCATCCAGGAACAAGTTATTTTTCTCCATTTTTGAAGTCTTTTTCTATTTCTTGTTTAATGATTTATAGTTTTCCTCATATAGGTCTTCCACATCCTTTGTTAGGTTTATTCCTAGGTATTACATTTTCTGCTCTGAGCTGGAAAGGTTTGTCTGGAAACACACACAAAAAAAAAAACCACGAATAGACAGAACTATCCTGAAGAATAAGAATCTAGCAAGAGGAATCACAATCCCAGATCTCTAGACATATTATCGGGCAGTGGTGATCAAAACAGCCTGGTGCTGGTACAGAAACAGGGAGGCAGATCAATGCAGTAAAATAGAACATCCAGAAGGGAACCCACACATGCACAACTACCTAATCTTTGACAAGAAAAAGAGAACAATCTGGGAAAAAAGGAAGCTCTCTTCAACAGATGTTGGGACAACTGTCTAATAGCTTGTAGGAATAAGAAGCAAGATCCACACCTTTCACCATACACAAAGATCAAATCTAAACGGATTAAAGATTCAAACCTACACCCAGAGACCATCAAATTTTGGGGGAAGAAAAAGTTGGACATACTCTGTGAGACATAGGAGTAGGCAAAAACTTCCTAGAAAAAACACCAAAAGCAAAAGAAGGCCACGATAAGCAAATGAACTACTTTAAGCTAATTGTTTCTGTATAGCAAAGGAAACAATTAACAAAATAAAAAAGAAGCCAACAAAATAGAAGAAGATCTTTGCACACTACACAGAAAACAAAGGGTAATTTCCAGAATATACAGAGAGCTCCAGAACAACAATAATATCAAAACAAACAAACCAGTCAAGAAATGGGCACAGGAAATGGGCAGACATTTTGCAAAGGAATAAATTCAAATGGCTAACAAACACATGAAAAAATGCTCAAGCTCTCTGGCAATAAAGGAAATTCAAATGAAAACAACACTGAGGTTCCACCTAATGCCTGAAAGAATCGTCCGTATACAGAAAAATATCAGTACCACCTGCTGGTGAGGTTGCGGAGAAAAGGGAACCCTACTCCACTGCTGGTGGGAATGCAGGCTAGTGCAGCCACTATGGAAGTCAGTATGGAGAATGCTTACACAATTAAAAATTCACCTATCATATGACCCAGCAATACCACTTCTAGGAATATATCTGAAAGACTTGTTGTACGACAAAGCAATGTGCACCCCAATGTTTATTGCAGCACAATCAACAATTGCAAGAACTTGGAAGCAACCTAAATGCCCATCAGTGGAGGACTGGATAAAAAAACTGGTTTGTCTGCACTATGAATACTACTTGGCAATTTAAAAAAATGAAATGCATTACTTTGTGGCCAAATGGGCCAAACTAGAGACCATAAATGCTAAGGGAAATGAGCCAATCCCAAAAGGTCAAATATCCTATATTTGCTCAAATATAACATAATATGATGTCAAATCTAGAGATATCATGTGAATCTTACTCTGTTAATCAATGTTACTTCCTACTTACTTGTACCTAATGTAACAAGAACTTGTGATGAAATTCATTAATTAACCATCCACAAGAGCTGGATTGTTTATAACCACCTGAGATAATCAGTGCCCACATATAACTATTATTAGTACGGCCCATTAAAAAAAATGAAGGCCTAATCCTCACTGTACCTACTTTAGGGCCGCAGGATACAAGAATTAACCTACAACAAAAAGTTGTTCTCCTACATTGCTGTGACTTACTCCAGTGGAAGCATGATGGACTTGGGGAAAATTCACGATGGACATTATGAACCTAGAGAGAAGAACAGAGAGTTGAGGGGAGGGAGTCTGGGGGAGGGGAGAGCCCACTGCCAACTAAATTGTATCAAAAAATAATAATAAAAAAAATCCTTACTGCATCTCAGTTTTTGCACCAGAATTTTATCCTGTCTCTAACCTCTCCTCATGTTGATTTCACTGGTTGCAGCCTCTTACGTTCTTGATGGGAAATGGTGGCCATATTTCCCAACACTGCTGTAACTACACAATCTTTCCTATGAACGAGCCTTCACGTTTTGGTCTTCTGCCTCTTTGGGGAACTATGATTGATGAATCCACTGTATGTGTATCAGAAGACAGTTGATTGTTACAGTGAAAGATATCTTTATCACTACGGATCAACTTCCACAATGGACTGCGGGGATCCTGTCAATCACTTTGAAGGATTTGTTCTTTCTGTCTCCTTATTTGTTCAGAGTCTTGGTCTCTGCATTCTGAGTATTTCATCATGAGCCTCAACACTTTTCTTAGCAATTCTTTGAATTACCTTCAAAAGAACCTGAAGAGTGCTTCCTAGTGCTTGGTTCTGTTCAGGCTAGCCATCACTAGCATTCCATCGCATCCCTGGGAACCACACTGCACCTTACAGCAGAATGCTCATACCAGATTTTAAGGTTTTGCTAACTTTTTTGCAGAGACCAAGAGGAAGACAGACTCTCGCTAATGGTTTTTGAGCTTCCTGGGAGGAAATATTTTTCTTCAAAACTATCTTAGAAAATTCTATCAAGTATTTCCAGTTTCTTCTCTTTCTCCCATATTGGTTCCCAGAGTTCAATACAATTTTACTTTTATTTATTCTACATGTCCAAGAACCTAATTTATCTATTATAATGATAATTACACAGACGTTCTTAACTTGATTTAATACCTTTTGTCAAAGTAAACAAAGGAAGAATATGTATTTTCAAATTGTACATGTGATGAAGGTTTAATGTCTGAGATATAATAAGATCATGAAACTGAATGACAAAACAAAAAATCCAGTTAAGAAATTCCCTCTGGAAATGACATGCTTTTTTTTCTTTTTTTTTCCCTGTACTTTATTTTATTTTTACTTTTATGATACAATTCCATAGGCTCTGGGATTTCCTCTATCCCCTCCTCATATTCCATCCTCTCAACCTATACCTGCCATATTATTACAATATTATTCATAAGCATTCATAAGTCCATCATTCTGTTATTTGTGTGTCCTGACACTGCTGATGCAGACAATGGCAGACAGTCCAGCATCCTATTGTTAAGATATATCCAACAGTTTCATTGACACTCCATCTTTGATTTAGAAGTAGAGATGCCTACTGCATTGTTTCTTCACAACTGGATATGATAGTTCCTATTGTGCCATTACCGTACATTTCCTTAAATGAGAAGCCATAAAACAAAATAACAACATGAATGAAAATAAAACGAAAGATGTACAGCACCATGGAGCTAAGTAACATGCTACTGAATAACCAATGTGTTGATAAAGAAATGAGAAAGAAAGCACAAAAGCTTCTTGGAGAAAATAATACTATGGTGTGATCAACGAGTCAGTGAAGAATTGAATAACAGAAAAACTATTCTGAAGAAATGAAAATAAACACAACATCAAAAACATGGAACGCTTCACGAATTTGCGCATCATCCTTGCACAGGGGTCATGATAGTCTTCTCTGTATTGTTCCAACTTAGTACATGTGCTGCCACAGCGAGCATGGACACACCTTTTCCAAAGGATGAAATTCAAATGGCCAACAGGACATATGAAAAGCAGCTCAGGAGCACTTAAATCAGGGAATGCAAAGAAAAACCACAATGAGTTTTACCTCACCCCAGGTAGAATGGCTATTATCCAAAATCCAAATGATACTTGCTGGCAAGGTTCTCGGGAAAAGAGTATCCTAATACACTGCTGGTGGTGGGAATGTAAAGTAATGCCATCTTTTTTGCAAAGCAGAATGCAAACTCCTCGGACATCTAAACATAGATCTAACACACGACCCAGCCACTCTACCCAAAACAAATGAAATCAGCAGATGAAGGAGTTATGTAATGCCCAGGTTGACAGCAGCTCAACTTAGATGTAGAATAAATCCCGATGTCCATTAGTGGAGTAGTAAAGAGACTGTGCTTACATAATAAACCACTACTCAGCCATAAAAAAATGAAACCCTATCTTTTGCAATATAATCGATGCAACTGGAGACTATGCTTACGGAAATAAGCCAGTTCTGAAGATGACAAATATGTTTCTCCTGATTTGTGGTAATATGCAAAGTTCAAAAAATGCAATGTATGGGAATGTACTGGACCATGTGAAATGTGATGATTGCTTTCGGCCTCTCATACTTCTGACACACAGTGGCTTTCCATCCACAGTTGACTTCTTTATTTAGCGGAAGGTAAATCTTGTGATCATTAACATTCAAAAGCATGCCACTGCAAAAATTAAAATAAGAATAGAAGAAGAGACCGTGGAAGTGGGGGGTGGTAGAAAGGTAGGATGGAAAGTATCAAGCTCTTAAGACTGTATATAGGAAAAATAAAGTTCCCTTTAAAGTAAACAAACAAAACTGGGCCCGGCGGCATGGCCTAGCGGCCAAAGTCCTCGCCTTGACCACCCTGGGATCCCATATGGGTGCCGGTTCTAATCCCAGCAGCTCCACTTCCCATCCAGCTCCCTGCTTGTGGCCTGGGAAAGCAGTCGAGGACGGCCCAATGTATTGGGACCCTGCACCCACATGGGAGAGCCGGAAGAGGTTCCTGGTTCCCGGCTTTGGATCAGCGCGCACCTGTCCGTTGCGGCTCACTTGGGGAGTGAAACATCGGATGGAAGATCTTCCTCTCTGTCTCTCCTCCTCTCTGTATATCCGGCTTTCCAATAATAACAAAAAAATCTTTGAAAAAAAAAAAAACTAAAAAATCAAGAGTATACATAGTGAAAGAAAAAGTTGCATTTAGTGCATTTCTTGCCATAGCAAACATTTTCTACAAATCTTCCAATACATGAATCTGGACATCTACCCCAGTTACATAGCATGGCAGATAGAGATCTTAAGCTTATAGCCCCCTCTACTGGGTAGATTTTCCTAGATCACTCTCCTACACGCCTTAAGCAGATCTCTGTCTACAAGAGTACTTTTGCTTGTGTCCTCAGGAACTCAAGAACTCAAGAACTCACAGAACCCTACCCAGGAGTACTGCTGTAGTACACTAGTTCAGCTTCCCAACTCCAACTTCAATCTGAGGACTTGGTAATAGGTTCAAAGCTCATACTATATAAGCCACACACACAACCCTTTTACTTACTCTTTCTATCCAATCTGACAATTGATCCTACCTGCTCCAGAGATTTTTTTTAGGGTTAGAAGTTCAGTAATGATTATTAAACCATGTATCCAATGCCAACATATGCACTAGGATGTGCAGACACAGAGAAGGCTCTGAGATCTTGCATTTGATCTATTGCCCTACTTGACCTTTGCTATCTTTGAAAAAGAAAAACAGAAGAAATTTGACAGATGAGTTTATAAATTTATGAAAATACTTTATATAAAGCACCATATCACCAGGTTCCTCCGGACTACTGTCAGCTACATCAGGCACCATAACCTGACCCAAGCTAATGAGCATGCTGTTCTCTAACTTAGACCTGCTACCACAACAATGGTTTCTGATCATTTTCCCAGGAGAAAAGGCAAACTGCTCATGCAAACCTCATAGGTAAATGGGCTTCTCACACATCAAGCACTGCCATGCTAGGTGGTCTTGGCCAGTAGATTGAGGAGGCCTCACTGAATCTCAACAAGGGTGAAATGACAAACTTTTAATAAAATAATCAGTGTTCAATAAACTGAGTAATAGAAAACTGTAGACTTTGCCTACCTAAATGCACAATCGCTCAAGGACTTAAAGTAGGTCAAAATACAGACATGGAAATTGTGAGTCCGATGATGCCAACTTCGTTTTCTGAATACTCATTAGGAATAACTGTTTCCATCATTATCATTACTGACATTGTTTTGGTCATTCATTTTATTTACTGCTTCTCTCATAATTATTCCTTTGAAGGAAATAGCCATCTTGGAAAAAATTTCTCAGTATTGGGGGTCCTGCAGAGAAAACCCAGTTGCTTTAGGTCTTGGGAGTCAGTTTGGGTTATGCAGTTGATAAATGTGTGTAAGGTAACAGGAGCTCATAGGCTGTGTCAAGTGTATTGTTTGAAGCTCCTGGAAATGGAAAAGCCGATCTACCGAATGACTGTGAGGCAAGCTTTACTTCTTTCCCTTTCTTCTTCTGCTACTTTCTTCCTTTAACTCTTTAACCCTGCCCCCACGCCCCCACACACATCCAAGAGACAGCTAATTACAGCCTTGTGGCTTGTACTAAATTTTTTAGTTGATATGTTGGTTGGTTTAAGTGAGCGCTCCTTCTAACTCCATAGCATTAATCTGCTTGCCCTTGAATTGCTAAGGATTAAGAATCATGTGAAGGCACCAAATCTCCCTGTGAATAATTGGTAAGAAATCTAATACACACAAAGAGGTCAAAAATAAGCTATTGTGAATGTGTCTATGCAGGCTGCATGAAAGAGACTGAAGAAGTATTTATGAGCTAGTGAAGGACTGGAATTAAAATATACACCAAGAGAGAAGTATTTCAGTCTTTACCCTTATTCAAACTATTTGTTCTTAAGTTAAAACCATTTTCTTAGCAATGTGTATAAAAGACAAACATTCAGAGTCATGACCAAGGTACCAAAGTAGCTCCTTGCCTTCCCGCAATGCCCAGGACCTTTCATACAGTATAGAAATTCTTTGGTACACTTTTCCAGCCCACCGAGTCAACTTTGTGGTCTGCTGGGAGACAGTTTACAAAATTATCAGTAATCTGTACTCTACATAACACAACTAGTCCATCTTTTATTTTCTAATCTTTGGCACACAAAGAAGATAGTATGAAACAAGCTCTTTTATCATCACTAAATTTGCTTGGCTTGCATTATCCTGTTCAACTAATTACGTATTCCACAGAGAATTGCTGGGGTATGTTACTACTTCAAGGTTGGATCAGAAGATAGTCTGCCGTGTCGCTGTGAACTTTTTGATAAATGAAGAGTAGGAAGAGAGATGAATCATTTCCTTAGGATGCGTTATTCACAAAAGGAAAAACACAATAATTGGCACAGCCATTTGGCAGAGTTTGTTCCAAATCACTCCAGGTCACTGTGTATACCACACACTCAACAGTACTGGGACAAAGTATATGATTCATCATGGAGACTAGGGTTGCAATCTTCATTTTAATAGTCCCATTTTCAATAGAAAAAAAACTTTTCCAGTTACCGATCTTATCCAATGTGTGTTAGATAGGATCAATTGTGTTTTTTGTGACAAAAAATGCTCCAGGAAAGCACACAGATAGAAGGGTGGATCTCAAAGGTCTGGATCTAGCTACTGATCAGGACAAATAACTAGGCATTAAGTTCAATGGTGACAGTTTCTATTGTGAGTCTTGTGCCCACCAACACTTTCACTCGGTGATTTTCTGGGGTCTTGGGTAGTCCTTAAAAGTGAGACGCAGAAATGTACTGTCTGGGAGCCATTGTTTTAGCACCATAGGGTAAGCTGCACCCCTTATCAGTTCATCATTCAAGTCTTGGCTGCACTGTCAATAAACACACCTGAGCAGACAGTAGAATAAGGCCCAAGCATCTGGGACCCGGCATCTAAGAGAAACACCTTATGGAATCCCAGGCTCTGGGTTTTGTGCTGCAATCACTGGCCTTGGTGCTCATTTCAAGGGTGAACAATCCTATAATATTTTCTCCTACTCCTTCCCTCAGTTATACTACCTCTCAAAGAAGTGTGGTAACATCTTGATAATGACCTTATTTTTTAATTTCCTGACTTTCTTATACATACTCTACAGAACTTGTTTCATTTGGGGGAATCCTGGTTCTTCCGTCTCATCTGGAGTGTTCTGCGGAGTGTGACATTAGAAAGCTTGCCTCCTTCCAGTGACCTAGTGATGTTAGTGACAAGGTTTGTGCTTGTGAGTGAATGCTAAAATCTCTCACTGTAAAAATGCCCAGTGCAATGGCCTGGTTGGCTAATCCTTCCTCTCTAAGCAGTAGAATCCCATAAGGCTGCAATTCACGTCCTGGCTGCTTCACTTCCCATCCAGCCTCCTTCTTGTGTCCTGGGATGTCAGTGGAGGACAGCAAAGCCTTGGGACCCTACATCCTCATGGGAGACCCAAAACACACTTCTGGCTCCTGGATTTGGATTTGTTCAGCTCTGGCTGTTGTGGCCATTTGGAGTGTGAACCAATAGAAGCGAGATCTTTCTCTCTCCTTCTCTCTGTAAATCGTAAAAAAAAGCATACTGACTGAATTTCTTTTATTGAAATGAGATGAATCCTGTACAGCCAGCCGATACCTCATCTTACTATTTCTTCATTCATGAGACCTTATTTGATCAATTTCCTGCATGTTGGGCGAGTGATACCCAGTTTGGCAGTGATAAAACAATGCCTCCGACCACTTTGGAGTATTGTTCAGCAACAAGTACACACACACACAACACAATTATATGTGACACACGTGATAAGGACTTAGTATTATGCTAACGAAGAATAAGTAACGAACTTTGCTTTTATACATCTATGGTCCAGGGAACTATACCAATACATAATTCTATTAAGGACAAAGCTGGTGACTAAGAGCCTGAGATACCCACATCACAAATCCCAATGACGGGGGTGGAGCACTAGCTCCGCCACCAAGTTCAGCTTGCTAAGACAGACTCTAGGAGGGAACAGGTGATGGCTCAAGTCTGAGGGGTCTACCGCCATATGGCGGTTCTCAGTTGTTCCGTGGGCTGCTGACTTTGATCTGGCTCAGCCCTGGTTGTTGCATGCATTTGGGAAATAATGGATGGAAGAGCTTTGTCTTTCAATTAAAATGGTTTTAAAAATTAAAAAAAAAAATCAAAGAGCTAATTGTTTTAACAGAATTTGTCTGTTTATCTATGAAAGGATAGAATTGACACAATCCAGCATGTTTGGCCAGGTACTGAGAGGAGGCAAAATGGAGCTTTATTTTTGATCTTCAAAGGGGAGTAACTTGGGTCTAGACGATTCGTGGCAAGGGAGCAAAATGGGCAGATGGCAAGGCTCAAGAGACCTGCTGTTCAGTCTTATGCCTTACACTGTACTAACTGAATGAATGAATGAGTGTCTGCTTTGCATAGCACATTAACCTCCCAATGAGTGCCTGCTGCATATTCAAAGGCATTAGAGAGTTCTTTTCAGGGGGTTTCCCTATTACAGCCATTTGGGGATGTGCAGAATTATATTCAATAGCCCAGAAAACTACCCCCAGAGCTTTCATTAGTATCTCTGTATCATCTCCTTGGGCTGATAAATATCTAGATTTGTATGTCTAAGTTATTCTGCCCCAGTTTTAGTGCTGGTAAATAAAACCCAATCACTCACAAGAAAATAAAAATATTTACCCTGCACAATACCATAAACAAAGCTATTGGAATGGTGTACCATTTTAATAACTATTGCACACATGAATTTAATGGGACATGTGATGTATTTTATGCAGTGCATAAAGACAGACTAGTGGTAATCAGAGCAAGTAGGGGCAGCGGCTCCTCCAGCCAACATCTCTTCCGTAAGCAGGCATTTAGCTCTGCTATTGCTAGACAATCTTGCAGGAGCTAACAGTAGGCCAGGAGTGCTTCAGGAGGGGGCGGAGAGCAATGGGTCCTCTGTGATTTTTGGTAGTCTACCACCTGCTGCTTCTGAAGCCAGAGCAGATATTGAAGAATAGCATTATGCTTAATTCAGATTGGGCCTCAATCCAGAACTAAAGAGGCTATGGCAGATCTGCGTTCATTCCATTACTGAGATTCTAATGTCCACTGAGCTGGAACACTTACTCTCCATGGAAAAGACCTTGCTCACCCTGGTTTCTACTTCTGTCTTTGAACCACAGAATAAATACATGTTATTTGGGGACCTTGTAGTTTATTTACAGCTTGCTTTGTGCATGCTGTCCCCCTTTGCCAAACTCCTAATCACCCTGCAAAACACTTTCCAAAACCCAAATCTTAAAGGTGAACTCTTTCCTCACGCATATGGAATGTTCTTGCTGCTGGTATACACAGCACGTAAATGGCTGTTAACTTATCCAAATCATGGAGACCTTAAATTTGTTTTGACAAACAAGCAGCACCAGCCCTTTTTGTTGAAGCTTACGTCATATTAAGCAGCAGGGGTATTTAGGGAATGCCAAACAATTCCAGGTTTATGTTCTCATAAAAGCTTGGTGGGTTCCTTCCTCAGTTTAGTATAGAAATAAAAATCTGGCAATCAGTTGCAGACAGAGAAGTTTTATTCGTAAAGCGACCAGGTAACTATAGAAAGAAGAGGAAGGAGAAAGCACTTCCTGGGAGAGCGCCAGGAGTTGGGGTGCCTCTTGAAAGAAGAAAGAGTGTTTGGATTTTAAGCTTTCTCTGACCCCTCCTTGTCTGGCCATGAACCTACGGGGCGGGGGGAATTCCCCATTGGTGGTCTCTCCACCAATTAGGAAATGGCTGGGCAATTCTTTGTCACCCACTTAAAGGTGTGGCCAAGACTTTACCTGGCTTGGGTGGTCTCAGAATAGTTACAAAGTTTCGAACAGGGATGGATGGAAATCTCTGTGCTAGGCCTGAGACTCTTTGCCAACAGTGCAGGCAGGTACTGCCCACAGGGTCTCTGCTGCAGAGCAAGACGAGATAAAGCCAGGGCCTTAGCACCAAACCAGGAGGCCCAGGACCCAGACACGTACAGACGAGATTTCACTCTGAAGAGCCTGGAAGTTTTCTGCCCTTTGTGATCCCGCCTTGATGGCTTGGCTGGGGGCTGTGTGGATTCTAGACCTGACACCCAGCAGGACACCTGGCAGGTCACGTAGGCAGACCACTCCTCAGGAAGGAGGTACCTGGTGTTTGATAAGATCCACCACCCTATAGCTCATTGATTTGTACTTTTTGAAAGTCGCTAGTTTCAAACCCACCAATAGAAGCCTGCTAGATCATGACTGTATAATTAATAGCCTGAAATGTATAAAAACTGGGGAGCTTGGGCTCTCGGGGTCTTTTTCCTTTCTCTCTCTGGCTCACGGGCTTGCTGCGGATCCTGCAACGGCTGCCCCTCCCCCGCCCGGCCATGCTGGGCTGGGGGAGGTGGCTGAGAGACCTAGGTTAGTTCGAATAAACCACTTTTATGCCTTAGCACCGGCTTCAGACTTGATGATTATCTGGGGATTTCAGAAACCGGCACAACATTTGGAGGTCCCACCGAGATCCCCAGGTCATCAAGTCTACAACATTTTGGGGTTCACTGGGATCCCCAGATCATCAAGACTAAGGACGTGTGTGGTGAGTGTCACCTAACTTTTATTTGCCAGCTAGTTTTTTTTTTTTCAACTGAATTTTGTTTTTGTGCCCAGCATGGGGGCAGGATCCCTGAATGGGTTAAGTGTTTGTGCCTGGTGAAGGCCTCTCCAGGTGAGGCACCTTTTTGCCAAGGAGGAGCTGGTGCGTTCCCTCCCAATGTTTTTTATCTTTAGTAGGCCTGTTAACTGTGTCTGTTTTGTCGTGAAACTGTTATATGTTTTTGTGTCTGCCGGCTATAGGATAAATGCTTGCTAGAATAGTTAAATTGGCTGCAACAAGTTGAACTATTGGCTAGAAAATCTTGAACTGTGAGAACTTTGTAAGAGGACCTCTTACCTAAATTAAATTGAACCTATGAGTGGCGTGCCTAAGTTAAATTGAACCTATCTGTGGCCACCTAAATTTTAATCTGATTACAGTGAGGGAAAGTTTCTCTAGATTAATTTTCTGAGCAAGCAGGACGGCCGAAAGTCTCCGGAGGATAGGGAGTCGGCAGCTGACATTACAGGGTCTGGGCGGACGCGTAATTCGGCCCTGTTGGCTGGGGCTTCCTTGGTGACGACCGGGCCCCCACGGCTGACTTCCCTGGGTCCAAGTGCCTGACCTGAGGGACTGTGGGCTCTCCCTGGTTCTGAGGTGGACGAACCAGCCTGCCTGGGTTCCGAGTCCGATGAGTTCGGAGGCAGCCTTCTAACTGGGCGTCAGGTTCGATAAGGCTTCCGCCTGCAGAGTCTGATGGGGAAGGTGGCCTCCTAGCTGGGTTCCGGATTCGAGGGGGTATGTTGGTTATTCCAAGCTCGAGAGGGAAGAGCCAGTGTCCAGGTGCCAGGTCAGAGGGACCGGTTTGTGTATGTGTAGCCTAAGTTCCGAATCCAAGTGGTTGAAAGGTGTCCTTTAAGCTTTCTCCAGGTGATTTTGGGTTTGGAGTCTGAAAACTCCCTTTGCTTCCTGGTGTTGCAGGTCGGCCTCAGCATGGCTTTTAGGCATTGATATGCATATGTAGCAGGACCTGCCCAGAGACAGCCTTTCGCCATCCAACCACCCCCCTGCTGGGGAAAGGCCTGGGATAATTTAACTCTTTATAGTCTGGCTTTAGTTCCCTCTTTTTAGAGTTCCTATGCTAAATCAAGGTGTTTTGTGTTACAGCATCTGACTTCAGGAATAAACTTTAGGGGTTTTGTAATGCTTTCTGCTCCTTTTTGATTTTGAAACTTAATGTGGCTTCTAGTGTTCCAACATTGATCAAATCTGGCCTACTTGGTAGCATGCTCAGTTAAATGTACATTTAACCAACTTATTTGAATCTCTATCTCACAATGTTATGAAGTTATGCCAAGTTGGTTGCTACTTACGTTCTATTAAAGTGATGGATATTTACATGGTTGCAGAGAATGCATATTGATGTGTATGTTTATTAGTCAAAATGTTTTTTAATCACAAAATTGATTCAGGATGTAAGTTATCTGTGTTCTTATTTACAAAGTATTGTTTCTGAGACTTTGTCTTGCAGGAAGACAACAAATTCCTAAAAGAATGTGTGGTGAAATTGTCTATATTGTGTAAATTTTCTAAGTGTTTAACCTTTAAAGCAACAGAACTGAAATTGTTTGATGCCTTGTTACAGAACAACAGTGTTTTAACATCTCCTTTTCAGTTATTCTCATCTTATTGATGACTAACCCTGCTAACTAGGTTCAGTAAATTCTTCTGGCAGCGGAACTGGAGTTCTTCCATTCCCCTGACTTGAATGAAACAGAAGAAGATGCTTCAGGCCCTAAAGGGAGGGGCATGCTTGGAGCCTGGTCTTTGACTTTGTCCCTGCCGCTGTGTTGCTTATCTGCCTTAATTCAAGAAAGAGGAGGTTCCCAAGTTTGCTGGAAGGTGGTAACTGCTTCTGGTTCTAAAGTGGGTTTGCATTTTAAAATGTTTTCATGGATTGGCTATATTTGAAAGATAACTGAAGATTGCCTGAAACAATTGTGTTTAAAATCTAACCTGCTTTTATTTAGAAAATGTAGATACAGAGAATTGGCAGATGAAGGATGGTTGCAAGCCTGAGAATGTGTTCTTGGTGAGAAGGTTATAAAGGGAGAATTATGAAAAAGAACATTGCTGTTAAAATATTTTGTCCTACAGGAGTATGGCTATCATAAGATGCAAAAGGAAAGGTGAAGCAAAATACTTAAAGGTTTAAGCATGTTAAGAAAGAGGTAAAAAAAAAAAAGTCATGAAATTTCAGAAATGAATCTGACTATAATTTTTAAGATTGCTACAACATTGTTTAAGTATTCACATTAATATCTAATGTATGCTGACATTTAAATTTGTTGCAAAATGCCTTTGAAGTGGACATCTATGGAAGTGCTCCTGAATATCTGACCATGGAAGTTTCAAGTTTTGAGGACTGTTAATGGAAACAAATTGGTAACTTTGTCAATTGTCTATCCAGCTTCGTTTCAGTAAGCTCTGTTGTCATTCCAACCTTTGAATTTGTTAAATTCTTAGAAGTAATGTGATGATATTATGCACTAATTCCTGTGTTTAAGGTTATATCTGCCTTTAGTGACTGACCAAAGAAATACACATTTCGTGTCTCAGAAAGGTAACTTAATTGTCTTTGTTAAATTCTCATGGGTTAAAAGAGCTGCATTTTTCAAGAAATATTTGTGTGGTCATTTTATAAGTGATAAAAAAATTCTGATCTGCTACTGTTTGAATGAATCTGATCCATTACTGTTTGAATCAACAAGACTCTTCTGATTTTTGGAATTCCTAGATGGGCCCCTAGGAGTCTCAAAATCATAAGAATATTTGTCAAAGATTACATCTTTTGGTTGGTAAAGATAATTATATAGAAAAATTTGGTTACAAAAATGACTTTAGGAAGCCTTGTCTACAAGGAGCCAAGATTAGTTGCAATCCTGCCAGGAAAGCTCCAGAAATGATTGATGTAAAAATTTACATGAGAGGAACTCCCTCATCCTAAGTTTTAGATAACAGATCAAAGAGGTACTTTCACCCCCAAGTAGGGGAACTGACAGACGAAAAAAAAAAAAAAAATCTGCTAGAGAAACAAATTGTTTGTTGGTATACTCCCTCTTGTTATTACGTAAATTCCTCAAACCTTCCCTCCTGATGTCTAAGTGACCATTTGGTTGTGGTGTTGTCATAATGGTTAGGCTCCTAGGTCTAAAAAGTGCAAGAGTGTGCAAAATTCTACAGGTACACAGCTGGTTTCACAGTGCTATCTAAATGTGACAAGCTATGTCATCTATTTTAATTTGCTTATAGATGAAAATGCTCATGAATGAGAATTGTTAAGCTAAATCCTTTTGAAAATAATGTATGGATGCACAATTAAGCTCTTGGAGAGTCATGTCTGTTTCTGTTTTCTCAGGACCTACGAAGTCTGTTCAGCTATATAGTTCTGCATGCATTCAAATGGACTTACTGCTAAGGGCACAGTTTCAAAACACCATAGGATGCCAAATCCTCATGAACTAGGTGGTAAAATGTATGGCTATGATAACTCAGATGTCAGGTAATGTTAAAATGCTCCAACATGGGAAACGGTTCTTACAGCAGACTCATAGACTATCTTGAGTAGCACTCAGTGGCCTCAGAATCAACCCAAAGGCATTCTGGTCTGACAGAAGAGCCAGCAAGAGAGCAAGCATATCAGGTGTGGAATGCCAGGACACTGCTGCGAAGAGTGTTCCTCCGAGAAGGACCTCTGTGGTCCATACCCCTGTGCAAAGAAGCAGCCATCGAAGATGGTTGTGCTCTTCTCTCAATGGAGGAGAGAACTTTCACTTTGTGTGTGGCCTTGTCTAATGCTTCGTGGGGTTGTTGTGGATTCAAGAAGCTTCCACAGCCTAAGCATCGTGTGTCAGGAGCCTCAGGTGATCACTGACGTCACACATAAGAGTGCTAATTTATTAAATTCATTAGAGTCACTGTGTACTGACTTCCCATGCAGGACCTGTAACTTCAGAGTTATACTAGAAAGATATATTATTAATATTCATAGATTTCTCTAAGTAGTGTCTTGTGGATCTAAAAAGCCTTATTAGCAAGAAGAGCTTGAAATACAGTGGCTACCAGTGGCCTATAAGTTAGTTGGCCTATGACTACTCAACCAGTACCACAACTAAGCCTTCCTAGGGTAGGACACCCTGAGTGCTCTGAAGCAGAACTCATGACTTCCTCACTTGCCAAACTGTTTGGAATCTGTTTGCTCTCCTACTTAAGATTCTTGTATTCTTGAATTGCAAGTACATAGCTTGTTAGACTATAACCAGTATATTGCTTACTTCTGCCTTAAAGTGTATAAAGTTCTGTAAACTGAGTTATTGTAAATGAAAGCCTGTTTAAATCTCTTGCCATCAATAGCATGATTAGTAGGTCTTGCAACAGAATGCTTTCAGTGCTGTGCTTTATGCGTGTCATCCCGAAACTCTTAGGGCTTGCAACAATTGGTAAAGTATAATTGTTTTAGAAAAATCTAACACTTGCCTGTTCCCTACTGTTGGATTTGCCAATTTTCAGGAAAAGAACTCTGCCAAGTATATAAAGGGAATCTGAATGGCCTTTGTCTCAGGGAGCCATGGTCACAGGCTTCCCTTCCCCATGCAGCAGACAGACCTGGAGTTAAAGGCTGCGGAGGAAAATGGGCATGAAGGAGATGAGGAAGAGGCCTTTTTGGACTCTGCTTGGCATGGAAGCTGAAATGAGGGTCACCTCGACCCTTCTTTGGAGTAATGTGAGTTTGTGCCCCTCATTAGTGCTATGGTGGTCTCACAACCTGAGAGGGGCCCCACCAGAGTTCTGCCATGCATTCCAACAATTCTTTTGCATCTAAGCTCTAGAACTCAAGTATTCAAACTAAAGTTTCTAACTGAACTCACGACCTACTAAGTTGGAAAAAATTATAATTATGTTATGTTTTGATATCTAGACTTCAACAAAGAAGGGCCTTTCAAGTGCCAGGCTGTACATCGAACACCTGATGACTTCTGCCTTCTATCGGGAACCGTTAGATAGACCCCCCCAACTGCTGCTGTTACTCAACTGCGCCCCCCTGTCAGCAGGAAGTAGTCAAGAGCGGACGACGACGTCCCCTTTCCCTAAACTGTTGGGGTCTAGTCCTCTGTCTAGAAATATAGGAGCCAGATAGGATGATAGGCAGTTAGGGTCTCCGGTTCCTGACAGAACTGTGTTGTACACATGTAACATCTTAACACTAAAAAAATTCTTAAATGTCAGTATTTTCAACGAGGCTTGTACATTGTTAATTGTATTACTAAGTGTGTTATTGAATCAAAGATTTGATTAGTTACTAGAAAGAGGGGGGAATGAAGAGCCTGGAAGTTTTCTGCCCTTTGTGATCCCGCCTTGATGGCTTGGCTGGGGGCTGTGTGGATTCTAGGCCTGACACCCAGCAGGACACCTGGCAGGTCACGTAGGCAGACCACTCCTCAGGAAGGAGGTACCTGGTGTTTGATAAGATCCACCACCCTATAGCTCATTGATTTGTACTTTTTGAAAGTCGCTAGTTTCAAACCCACCAATAGAAGCCTGCTAGATCATGACTGTATAATTAATAGCCTGAAATGTATAAAAACTGGGGAGCTTGGGCTCTCGGGGTCTTTTTCCTTTCTCTCTCTGGCTCACGGGCTTGCTGCGGATCCTGCAACGGCTGCCCCTCCCCCGCCCGGCCATGCTGGGCTGGGGGAGGTGGCTGAGAGACCTAGGTTAGTTCGAATAAACCACTTTTATGCCTTAGCACCGGCTTCAGACTTGATGATTATCTGGGGATTTCAGAAACCGGCACAACAACTCAGCAACAACCAAACTCCATTCGGTTTTGTTCTGCTAAACCCCCAGCCCCTGAATCAGACTCTGTCATTCTGGAAATTGTTTCGCGATAGAGACTGAACATTTTCAGTTGCTTGTTCTCCCTAGTTCTTTGTGGCAGGCTGGTGTCTTGAGTAACTCAAGAGACAGACCCAAGCACCTGTTCTTGGCTATCGCTTCCTGTTGCTCAGCAAAGCCTGTGCTGAGCCCCAGAGCCACGGTTCAGAGAAGGCCACAGGGGTTAAGGCCTGAATCCTGAGAAAGAAGGCAGTTTTTGATTCAAGAGACAAAGAGCAGGCTTTACTCATTCTGAAGTTGTTAATAAGAAAGCCTCTCTGGCTCCACACTGATACTGCATCTACAAAATCCCCATATGCTAATTCACGGCGGAGCTGACAAGTGCATATTTTAAAATGTTCAGACCTTTGTTGTTGTGTGAAACATGATTAAGTGTGTATTATTACCTCAGTAGCCATCTGTGGCAGTTTAAGCATCTGAAAATTTCACAGCATCTACAATATTATCAAAATGAATCAATACCTGAACCTTGAGGCTGATTCCTCAATTACCATAACTACCAGCTGCTAATTGGAATGCTTTTCACACCCTGCTCACCCATAGACTGTCCACACTACCCACATGCATGCAACCACGGAGAACAAATAAATTGAGCATGAACAATTAGACTATTTAGCTTTGGGTGATCTAAAAAGAGATGTGAAATACCATTACATGGCATAGCAATTTTTGAATCTCCGGATTGAGGCGTGACTCCAACTTACTGAATTTCTTAGTCCTGCTAAGAACCGAAGATGGGATTTTTAAAGACCTAAAGCAATTCTTGAGCACTGGATGTTTTCAAATGGTAATGAAGAGCTTAGCTAAGGCATTTTACATAACACCTCACGGAGCCTTGGAGCAGCCTCAGGTGTAGCTGGCTGGGGCTGCCACTTAAAGCTGCTTTCCTTGGGCAGAGGGGATCTCATTTGGAATGGTGACTGAGGATGCTAAGCTTCTGTCACCACTGGGAGGAGTCTCCCTTTACACTCCACTGTAGGTAAGTGGCTGTAGCCTGAGGACCTGGGTGATTTAAGTTGGTAGGTATAGAGAAGCTGAGAAACCTCCTCATCTCTCTCTCAAGTTGGCTTTAGGCTAGGATCTGCATGCTGCCCATTGGGGAGGAGATCAAAATAACCGAGTGACAAAATAACCGAGCTCCAGAGAACAAAGAAAAACATGTGGCACTTTACTAATCCTCTCAAGCAAAATCCATTGGGGATATATCATTGACTAAGCACTAAATATGTCAATGGCTTTTACTCCGTGTGGGGCACAACACCAAGCAACAGCATGCTTACTTACACCATAATGCAGGCGGTGTGTGTGGCGGGGGAAAACAGATAAATCTGAATCAATCAGGACATCCATATGCAGGGGAAACTAGATCCTCACCTCCAACCAAAGACCTCAATGTAAGATCTGAGATTAGTAGACTGCCATAAACAAACAGGGGAATTGCTTCAGAACATTCAGAAAGTCAGGAACTATTTGGATTAGTTCTTGAAGCAAAGAAAACAAAAGCAAAAATATTCAAATGAGATTTCAAATGAAAAAGTCCTCTGCATAATGAAGAGACAGCTTATAGAATGGGAGAAGTTATTTGTCAAAGCTATGCATTGACAAAGCTTATTAACACAATAAACAACTTACCATCAAAAAGAACCCAATTTAGAAATACGTTATAGATCTAAACTGGACATGTTTCAGAGGAAGAAACATAAATGCCTAAGCACATGCAGAAATGCTCAATACTAATCAGTGAAATGCAAATCAAACCCACAAAGAGACACAACTGCACTCTAGTTAGATTGTCCATCACAAGGACAGAAAATAGCAAATGCAGGCAAGCATGTGGGTAACAGGGAATCCTAACACATTGTTAGTTGGGACACAAATTAGTATAGGTATTTTACTTATTTATTTTTATTGGAAAGGCGGATATACAGAAAGGAGAAGAGACAGAGAGGAAGATCTTCCACCCGATGATTCACTTCCCAATTGACTGCAACGGCTGGAGCTGAGCCAATCTGAAACCAGGAGCTTCTTCCAGGTCTCCCACGTGGGTGCAGGGTCTCGAGGCTTTGGGCCGTCCTCGACTGCTTTCCCAGGCCACAAGCAGGTAACTGGATGGGAAGTGGGGCTGCCGGGATTAGAACTGGCGCCCATGTGGGGTCCTGGCACGTTCAAGGTGAGGACTTGAACGGCTATGCTATCACACCGGGCCCTAGTATAGGCATTTTTTATTACAATGGTGGATTCTCAAAATTAAAAATATACCTATCACTTGACCCCTTGTTTCATTTCTGGATATACAAGAGAAATTAAATGTGTTTGTCAGAGATACCCCTACTTTTCTTTGTCTAAAGTAGTGATGGAATTGGGTGCAGGTAGCTAACCTAAAAGCTAGTGGAATGGGAAAGCCCCTGCATCCCAGGCATTCTACACTAGTTAGCCAAGGCTCTGTCAACTTCACAGAGGAGCCTCTGCATATCCCCCTGCCGGCTTATCAGGGTCTCTGTGTTAGGGATTCTCATCATTAACCCAAGATGCCAGATGCAGTGCAGTGAATCACACCAGGTGTTTATTCAGCAAGAAGGGGAAGGGAGAGAAAGCAGAGCAGAGGAAGATGGCCTTGAGGAAGCAGAGAAGGCTGAGAGCAGAGGAAGCATTCGGTCCTGCTGCATTGACAGGAGGGGCTCCAAGGGAGGAGGGGAGAAAGACATTTGAGACAGAGATAGAGAGGAGGAGGGGGAGGGTAGATGTGGCTTTATGGCTGGGAGTGGATAACACGGGCTGTGAGGGCTTGATGGATAGGGCCATTAGGCAAGGCGCCATGAGATTACAGCAGATTGGTGGGAACAGGATTATGAAGTTAGAGCAGATTGGTGAAGAACAGGGTTGCGAGGTTACAGCAGATTGATGAACAACAAAACCTGAACCTAAAGGGCATGGAAATTAAAGATAGCAGAGACCCTGAGGAAGCAGATATTTGAAACAATCTGGGTCCTGTGTGATAGCCTAGTGTCTGAAGTCCTTACTTTACACACACCAAGATCCCACATGGACGTGGGTTCGTGTCCCAGCTGCTCCACTTCCCCTCCAGCTCCCTGCTTGTGGCCTGGTAAAGCAGTTGAGGATGGCCCAAAGCCTTGAGATCCTGTACTAGTGTGGGAGACCCAGAGGAGGCTTCTGGCTTCTGGCTTTAGATCAGCTTAGCACCGCCATTGCAGCCATTTGAGGAATGAACCAGGGGATGGAAGGTCTGTCTCTGCTTTGATCTGTGGAGCTGACTTTCCAAGAAAAGTAAATATAAATAAATAAATAAATAAAAATATATAAATAAATATAAGGAAAGAAAGGAAGAAAAAAAGAAAGAAAGAAAGAAACGGCATCAAGGCCAAAATGGGTAGTGGTCTTATCTGTCCTCTTTCCTCCCCATTCTGTCTACCCCCCAAAAAAACTTCTTACCCAACTAATCAACTCTTCATTTTCAAACCCTAAAATCCTAGAAGCCAACATAAAAATCTAACAGGTATTTTTCACTGGGGCTTAGGAATTCTCCCAAAATGCTGACATGGAAAAGAAAATGATACAATTTAGCCATTGAAAAAGACAAAATACCATCACATTTGTGACAGCATACATAGAACTGGATGTCCTCATGCCACATGTAATGAGCTAAGTATAGTAAATCTTACGATCTCATGTGTGGAATCTAGAAGTTGACTTAATAGGGGCCTGGTGTAGTGGGTAACGGTGCCAACTGCCACAGTGGCATCTCATATAGACTGGTTCATGTTCCAGTTGCTTCACTTCAGATCCAACTCCTTGCGGAGTCATCTTCCAAGAACCAGTGCTTCATTCTAACTTTCAAATAAGTAAATATTGGGGAAAAACACACACATAGACACATTGCTGTCACAGAAATTGAACAGAATGTTGCTGTCAGAGCCAGGGAGAACAGAAAGAGAGAAGGATGGGCAGTGGTGGATGAATAAGTGCTAATTATATTGAAGAGAGGAATCTCTAGTACTCTATTGTACAACACGTATGGATTATACTGTATCACAGACCAATGTAAAACTCCAAAGAATTGCATTGGTAATGATTAATACACTGAAGGAAAAGACCAGTACTGCTGTTTTGATAATATATTCCTAAGGTAACAAAAGCCCAGTGAAATGACTTTATTTTCTGGTACAGATTAGCGACACAAATTAAGTGCCAAAGTTAGACAGATACAATAATTACTGTTTTGCTGAATTTCAAACTCTAATGTGCATATCCTGTGGATTATTTTTAACTGATTGCTGAATTGTTTTCCCCTGTTCACTCTGCTTGGATGGCTCAGGATGGGGCCAGCAAGCTGTGGTTTTTGCAGATATGCAGATGCTACTGATCTGGTCTGTGAGCCACCCCCAACGGCGTAGGACAAGGCTGGAGCATGGGGCAATTGGAAGCTCTGTTTCACTGCAAGTGGAAATTATTTAATTCCATCTGGTTTCTTTGCAGGAATGGGAGCCTACTATTTCCCAGTCATCTAAAATTTGGCTGTCTGTCTTCTCTAGCAAGTAGCTAACTTGTTTTTTTTTTTTCTTAGAAGTCTGCTAAAGAAAGTTAAGACTAGCCATCAAATCCATGAGGTCAGTTCTCAATAGGTAGCAACTCTTGGTCTTATGTGTAGTATTTAGCAGAATACTGCCAGGATCAGGTACAAAAACCAATAAAACCATTGCATTCTCCAAGTACAGAATAAAATGTAAACCCTCACCTCCATGTAATTATCATACCTTGATCTGTATGTGTCTCTATGGAAACCTCAAGTGAGACTAGAGGCACAGGATCCTTCCCCAGGGAACGAACACAGCCATCCATACAACATGTTAAGAAGGAAATGGTGTTGCTGGGAATTCGATGCGAAAGACAACAGCAACCACAAAAGAACTTTCATGCAGACAATTTCCGTGTGCAAAGCAAGACTTAAGAGAGAGAGAGAGAGAGAGAGAAGGGACTCCGAGGGAGGGAGGGAAAAGCAGATGAAATGGTGGCAGTTCCATCTCTGCGGAGGGGGAACAAAATTAGTCACCCAGAGAGCAGAAAAGAAAAAAAAAAGGCAGGGAGAACTCACTCGTCTTGGGCAACAATGTCTGGCACTTCGCTAGGTATCGATTGGACATCACAAAGGGGTGTCTGGTGGCTTCCTCCTCCCATCCCGATAAGCTGAGATCACAGGTACCATCTCCCTGACAGTGACTCAGAGATGGGAGCTGCTTTAGGTTATGTCTCTATAGCCAACCACTCTAAGAGATGGGAATTGATACATCAATTAAAGGGGACTAAGGGATGAAGCTAAGGAGAACATGCTCTGGAAGAGTAAGAAATGGGGAGAAGCAAGCTTTTCTATTGGACAAGGTACCTTCACCCAGGACGTTACACTAACTGCCTTTCAACCCACCTGACTCCTCACAGTGGTGCTTTAGGAAATTCAACTACGTACGTTGTTTACACTGAATTGAGACTTAGGCTTATTCTGGGCATGGCTGCGTTGAGAGGGGATGTTGATCAGTGATGTTTTGTATTATTTTCTTGCCAACAGCAAGGTCAATTAGTGCATCTGGACTGCATCAAGGCAATTTGTGCTGAAAGAAGACACAGAGCTTGAAAAAAAATTTCCTCAGTGTCTTTAGGAATTTTCTGTGCAATGACCTTATTCTTGGAATTTGGCTTTCAGCAGGTAGGTATATGTAGCACTAAAGGAGATAGGGAAATAAAAAGTCTCTTCCAAAGATTGTGTTTGCCTTTGGCAAAGGTTATAGATGTGATGTTTTCGAACATCCTTCTTCGTGAATGCTCTGTCACTGGAAATGGGCGTAGACCACATCTGCAGTGAACCCAAACTATTTTCATGATAACAATTGCCAAATCTCTTGAAAGCAGAGCAAGGGTGGGTTTCACATTTACCTGTAAACATCCAGTTCTTTTACAATTTAGGTCCCTGCCTCTCTCAGATCTACAATGATTTAACAGGCTAAAATAAAAAGCAGGAGTAGCAGTTTTATATTAAAAAGCTACATGGGTACTTGGCCTACCAGTTAAGGTGTACACCACCTCCTATCTCCAAGTGCCTGGTTTCCAGGTCCAGCTCTGCTCCAGACAGTTTCCATGATATTCATGTGTTTCATAGGAGCAACCAGGGGGAGTTCCAGTGACCAGATCACTGTCAGTCACATGAGGTCTGCAGTGAATTCCTGGCTGCTAGATTCAACTCGGTACAGTCCCAGTCCCGGCTGTTTGGGGGACTGCATTTGGGGAGTGAAGAAGCAGACCAAAAATTTCTCACCCGTGAATAGATAAGACAGGAAAAAAAAAAACCCTCTAGTACAGGATTCCTCAGCTTTAATCTAAATTAGCGATGTTGGAGATTTAAAGTAATCATTGACTTTTAATGACCCTGGACTTTCCCCACAGCCAACCTTGTTTTTAGTCTGGAATGGCAGAAGGCATGACAGCGCTTGCCTTTGTCCAGCCCACTGGCGCTCCCTGAAAAGGCCCAGATGCACTAACCAAGGCTGACTGCAGGTCATTGTCATTCCTTTCAGCAGGTATCGACTCACCACTCACGGTTTGCTGAGAACTGAAGCGGAGAACAAACATCGCCAAGAAAGTACATACGAGATGGACAGTTTTTCAAATGGACATGCTGTGCACTACACTTCTTGCTGATGTTTCAGGCCAGTCCAAGCATCCGCAGCTTTCATGGCACTTCTATCTACCCATAAGAACACTACTGGCCAAGTCAAATCATACCTTCAGGGAGCCTAGGTTAACATTCTCTCAGCACTACGTCAATCAACAGAACACATCCTAGAAAAGAATACCCTCAGCTCCACTTCTGCTCCTGAGTTACAGGGCTCTGAGCAAGTCTCGGATTCGTCAGTGCATTTCTGATGCTCTAGTGTGAACTTGGCATCGTTATGAGTCTATTTGACATTGGTCTTTGAATTTTAGAGGCAAAGTCTGGGGCAACATATCCAGAAGCTTTTCTCTTAGATGGGTTTAAGACTGGTTTCACTATGTATATGATTGTTGACCTTGGGATGAAGAGGAAAGGGATGGTACCAATGGCAGTTGCAGACAGAATCCAGCACAACCCTCATGGTTGTAGGGGAGCTACAACCTGCTTGGAAAACCACCTGGAGAGAGGATGCAGACCGTGGAAGTGTGCCGCAGCCTCTCCCTTACAATTCTGGTATCAACAGCCCCTTCTGTGTGAGACGCTGTCAGTCCCCTGCTCGGGTATACCAGCTATGGAGCTGTTATGCGTTGGTTCACTTATTCTGGAATTCTACCAGTACACGCCTAATTTTTCATTTCCTTTCTTCTAAAAACCATCCCAATAGATGTTCAAGAGTTGAGTGCTTGTGTGTGAAATTTTTTTTTTCTCTAATAATTTGAAAAATTCTTTTTTTTCCTGACTAAACCCTGAAGATGTAAAGCCTCCATCACTTGTCAGTGAAATGGATGTTGAAAACATACCCACAACAATGTTAAGGTAATGGAAGAAAAAGAATAAAGTACCTGGCATGACACCTAGAAGCACATGATAAACTTCAGTTTAGGACCCAATATGTAGTTCAAGTGTTGTCCCAGGTGTGGCTCAATTTTTTAAGAAAGGGTGTCACCCCATTCCATCAGGTCCTGAGTGAGTACTTGATAGAGTGGCCCTCAAGTCTGGGAAAGTTAAGTGTAAGCAAATCTACCATCATAATTGTTCCAGACTTCCGGGAAGTCCTCCAAGCTCTCATTTGGATTTCTCATCTCGGATTTGAGGTTTAATCATCCCCAGTCAATACCGGTAATAATATGCATCCTTAAACAAACATCCACTACATTGTGCTGCCTAACACTTCTGCTAAATTTAAGCACTAATCATGAGTGTGGATAAAGCTGTCTACATATGAAGGCAACAGATTCCTGGGGCAGTCTCAAGGTAGAAGGTGGGCCTTTGATACCTGCAACCATCATCCGATTGATCAGTCAATATAATAATAATGATGTTTGTTTCCTTTTGTTTCTATGAAAGTGTACAGATGTATTTATGAATAGCATAAAACTAACATCTGTGTTTTGAACTAACTTGTTCTAGCTCTCCATTCAGGGTTATTTATGGGGCACACTCTGTCCTTTGTGGTATGAGTTAGGAATGTCAGAAAAGTGCAGTGTACTAATGAAGACAGTACCTGCTGGAGGAGAAGCCTGCGTGGCCTGTTTACCTACTAATCTAAGGTCAACGTTATCCAAGGTTAAGGCCTATGAAAGGAAGACATTCTTGCTTTTCCAATATATGTATGTTGTTTGACCCTGAGAAATTACCAGATGGTCAATCCGCTGTGGTCTGCAATATTCTATTTAGATTATCCTTCAAGAGAACATGGTGGCTAAAACAAAGCCTCTAGGATTAGATGCATTACTTGAACCAGGTCAGCCTGTGAGCCAATATCATGTGACTTTGGGAAAGTAAATCGTCTTGCATTTGGGTTTCATTTCTTCGAATAAAGATAGTTTAAGTATTATAGTAACTGAATACTGTTCTGGAGATGGCTATAGGTGCTGTTTGTGTGATGTCTCTAGCAACAATTACTTACTAAACTCTCAAAGAGTCTTACCTTTACATTTGCCATCTAAAGAGTACACTAGTCACTTGATAAGATGTAAATTAGATGGCACATTTCATTCTTGTCTCAGGGGGAGCAAAGCTACTGGAAGGATATGATCACATATAAAAATACATAAAGTTTAAAATATCAGGTGCTCCGAGTTTTAGGAAGATGGTAGAAATGTCAGGAAAAGACAGAGGAAAGTCAACGGAAGACTTCAAAGTTAGCAGGAGTTTCTAGTGAGGACAAGACTCAGAATTACCCCAAAGAAAAGGCAGATGGGGGAGAAAGAGGCAACCAAAAGTAGAAATGGTGATAAAGGGCCAATAAAAATAAGGATTAGCTGAAGAAATGCTGTGTGTGAGACAAGCTGAAGTTTTCTTTCCTTCAGTGGCAGGATCGTGTATCATAGTGTTTAAGTACTTAAGAATGAAGACATCCAATTGTCATTACAAAGTCTTACAACTTAACTGTCAAGATACACAATACAAAAGACTTGATCCTAGCTTTCTCTTCATTCTTTCCCATGAATAATTATTTCCCTCCTCATTCTGGAATAACCCTGATAGGAATAAAATATCACAGGGAAGCTATGTGAGAGGAAAAAGTGAGTGAACAGGAACTGAACAGGGGACTATTCCAATCACTCAATGGCCAGAGAGCAACCAGAGGGATAATCGAGAAAGGGTGGGAGGAGAAATGCTTTATGTCTGAAGAAAAAAAAAATCCCAGTGAAAATATTACTGTCAACGAACTGTGTGGTTTACAACATAGAGATGCTATGTGACAAACCAGGGGAGCAAAAGAAACAGGGATGAGGAAGGGTTTGTCATTCAACCCTAAACTAACGCCCACCAATTGTGTGTTGGCACAGCACTGGTGGGAAATGAGCACCATTTTACTTCTTCATTTTTATCACCTATTCCAACTATAACATTATCTCTTTTATATTCTCCTGAATAATCTCTAAAGAAGGTACTGTACTAGTCTGTATTACAGATGAAGTGAAAAGTCTATAGTCAATAACTTGCTCAGAAGTGGACAGCAGTTGACTGCATCTTTGAACCCAATGCTTAGGTCTCTATGGTGTTCTACAATTGTCATACTGGTGTCTTTGTACTGTAGAGTAACAGCTGTGGAGAAGACACAGGGAACGTGTTCTGTGCTTGGTTTAAGAGTCATAATGAAGGCATGTAGATGGGTCTGTCCCAGATTACAGGGAGAAAGCTTAGGCTTCAGAAGAAGGTGAAAAAGACTTTCAGGAAGTAACCAGGTACAACTGCACCATAGCCCTGGAAAGCCCTTAGGAACTGTGCATGTCAGAGAGGAATATGCTATGGGAACAAATAAAAAGATCAGGAGCATATGCTCATACACTCTTGCTAAAGGTCTCAATCTGCATCAGAATATCAACGAGGGGCTGGCACTGTGGATACCAATGCTCTGGACTGCACCACTTCTGACCCAGCTCCCTGATAGCTTGCCTGGGAATGTATGCTTCTCCCTCTTAACTCCTTCTTTACAATGAATCAATCCTAAAAATGGACATGATTTTATGTTTCTGATTTCACTGCTAACTGTAAAAGAGTAAAAAAGTTCACAAATGGTTACATGATATCTGTTTATAGTAGGATATTGATATATTTTTCCATTGGTTCAGAATGATCACAAGCATTTTTTGGGTACCATGCAATGTTTCCATGCATACCAACTTTGAATAGTCTTCACAGCATGGGCAAACATATCTTCTCAAACGTCTATCATTTCTTTGATGTAATAACTTCTATAATTTTTTTTAGCTTTACTATATCTACCATCTCATTAGCAACCCTCTCAAATGAAACATTCAAACTCGTTTGTCCTACCTAATTGTAACTTAGTACTTTTAACGACCTTTCTTCATTTGTCCTCCACCTGTTTCTCCCAGTCTTTGGTAATGACCATTGTCGATTAAAATAAAATTTCTACATTTCACACATTGATAATATGCCTTTGTGTACTTCACTTATCTTCATTTGAACACAAGCATCTCTCCTTGTATTCCTGTGGTTGCTAATGACCGGATTTCATCCTTATAATATGTGAATAGTATTCACTTGTGCTGCTCTGAAGCAATGAAAAATATGAATTCAAATGTTCAACAACAGACAATACAGGCATTTAAAGTGAAGATGGATACAAACCCACAACAGACCATTGCATAGCAGATAGATAATCTCATTTAAATTAAATTGCGTATAAAAATGCTTTTATAGAAAAGACCTGGAAGCAACTGTCCACAGCTATAAGAGCACTTAGCTCCAGGTACTTACATTTGGATGTTTTTTATTTCTTCCTTTATTTCTGTTGTATGGTTTGCATTTTGCCAATGGACATGTATCTCTCAAGATTCAAGTTCTAAAAACAAAACCAAAACAATAAACTTGATTGGAGGCAACTTAAATATTAATCAAAAGAATTACAGTTTGTATGCCTCATCCCCACAGACAAAGTGGAACAAACAAAAATGAGAACAGATGAAACCCTCCTGAAAATAACTGTATGCTTCATATCTTTCTATGACTGATGGTTTTCCTGACAATGTGGTTAAAGAAATGGACAGGTTTAAAGTTAAGAAGGACCATCTGCTCATTCAGGAGATTCCCAAGCTACAATATCCTTTGTGTGACAATTCACATTTGAAACTCACGATTTTTATGCCTACAGGCTCTAAGGCTTTGGGAAAGTATAGGCCCTAGGCAAGCAGCTATTGGGCCCAGATTGCCTCATCTGTTTACCCCAATGTGCCACTAAAATATTCCATGTGTGTTAAGAAGCGAATAAAGGTGGAAACTAAAGCCTAATGGGTCCATCGCCTGTGGTCCACATTTTGTGCAATGGGCACACAGAGAAGTATAAAGACAAGGCCCAAGTCACATCACCTTAGAGAAGTAGGCCACTTATTGAAGTCCAAGTGAGAACATTTACAAACAGCAGCAAACTATAAAGACAGACATGCTCTGGCAAGGAAAGCCAGCCTATGAACAAGATCCCCTTCTGTCTGTGTATGTAACGACAGATGCATGTGTGCAGTGAATAATTCGGCATCGAACTCATACCATAATTCATCCATCGTCGTTGTTTCCGATTCTTTTCATCATCTACTTTTTTTTCTTCATAGGCTGCTCACAGAGTGAGTCTTCACGGTATTGTTATCTGCTGGAGAGGTCAATTTCAACTATTGATTGCTAATGACATAACTGTCCCCATTTGCCTTGAGGGCAGTTCTAAGTCATGATCCTCTCAGAGGCCTTACTGGGAGTGGAGCTGCCAGTCACTGATACGGCTTAAATCATTCAGAGATGGGTCATTTGGGCGATGAAGTGCTTGCTGGAAGTAGCTGCTGGTTTATGATGCAGAGGCAAATGCTCATTCTCTATTTTATCATCTATCCATCCTGTATATTGTAGGCTGTTCACATCCAGGCTCCACAAAGACCACATTAAAGTGCCTATTGGCCTTACATGCCCCTCCTCATCCCATAATTTGTGTCTTTTTATGTGTGTACTCTGGATTACTGGCCTAAGTGATTGCTTGGCATTCTTTGACTAGACATGTAAAGAAACCGGAAGACACACACCCACATGAGAGCCCTTCTCTGCAGTCTCTGAATGATACCTTAGATTACTAAAGGGTCAGAAAGATGTGATTAAACCAGGGATCTTTGGATAGGGGAATTCTGCATTATTTGGGTAAACCCTAAATGTAGCCAGTGTCCTCCAATGAGTAACGTACAAGGAAATTTAATTATGTAACATGAGAAGAGCTGTAATGATGGAAAAACAAGGATAGAATGACACACGGCAGGGTCACAGTCAAGAAGGCAGGCTGTTTTGGGAATTTAGAGGCAAGCAAACACATTTCTTCCCCTCCTTCACTGAACCTAGCCCCTGAGTTTCCAGAGAAAACTAACCCTTACAACATTTTGGCTTGACCCACTGAACCCAATGTCAGACTTTGCATCTGCAGAATCGTAAGTATACTTTTTTGTTGTTACAATGACTTTTGCAGCAGTGTCAGGGACTGAAACAGCTCTTATGTGGAAACATCCTTCCTTTTCTATCTCCATGGAACTCTATCTCCTGAAAGAGTAGATTTACAGTCGAGTTCCACTGTATTTTTCTCTTCCATCACCTTCAGTTTTGCAGATGAGGAATCTGGGCCAGTACATTTCAATATAATTTTCTCAAGGAGACATTAGAAGAAATTGAGCTGGTGGAATTCCACTTTCTGATTCCAAAGCTGATTATCTTCCTAAAGCACTCAATTCCATCTGAATTTCAGCTTCCTGTGCTGCCTTTTCATTGAATGGAAAGCTGGCAGCCTCTGTGCTTTAAAATAAGTTTGAAAGAATTAGAGACTGAGATCCACTTGTTGGTTCACTCCCTAGCCAGGCTGAAGCAAGGAGTTCGAAACTCCATCCAGGTCTCCCACACGGGTGGCCATCCCCAAGGGGCTGGATTAGAAATGGAACAGCTGGGGTTGAGACAGACACCCATGTGGGATGCAGGAAACAGGTCCTTGCTCTGTCACATTATTCTTGCTTTATCAAAATTTGAGAGATTTAAACTTCAGTTGCAGAGAGATAAAGAAGCATATATTTTACTGCATAAAATGTCACTGACTCATGATGGAGAAAGGTTGACTTACAAACACTGGGAAACTTTCACATCTGTATTCCCTATCATCTTTGATGGACATATGGAGAATAAAAAGAGATAAACACCTTAAAAAATATCTTAAGAAAATATCTTCCGAAAATTCTTTCACTGTAGGACCTCTGTGGTTCCTAGGATCTGAATGATCTTAAGATATTTGGATTGTTACTACATCTTTAATACAGTGGAGTTGTTTTCCTTTTTAAGATTTTGTCTAATTTTTACGGGGAATTGTCTTTCCCTTTTTCTTGCCATACAAAACTAATGACTAGGAGCCTATAAATGCTGCTGCTGTAATCTGACATTTATCAAATGCTAACGATGTATGAAACCCAGGGTTAAGTATTTTTACATGGATACTTTACTAGAATCAAGACAGTTTTACACCTCAGCACTTTCAGCACTGGTCAAAATTTTGAAACTCAGTTTAATTTGCTTGCATGCTGGAGAACCAGTCATTGTTCGGTCTGTCTCATCTTGGGACTCAAAAGTGCCTTTTTGTGGAAATATTCCTCCTCTTGTATACTTGCAAAACTTGCCTTCCTGCCATTCTTGGTTGTTGTCCTCGTGTGTTTTCCTCTCAATCTAGAAACTCCACTGTGGCTTCCCAGGCTGGCTCATCCCTTTGGCTATAGTCAGATACTTCCATACCATTACAAGTTGTGCTTCCTGGTTCTAAATCCATCAGCACTGTTCACTCCAAGCAACTGACCAACCAGACATTACTGATCAAGATGTGATGCCCCTCAAGCCACTGTATGAATGATTTTTGCCCGATGTAAATTATAGTCACCGTAGCGGGAATAGGGGCATGGATTTCATGTGAATTGAGTGAATTATGATAGTTTTATCTTTGAAGTAGTTCCTCACACCTTACACACAGCCGTGTATGACAGAGCCCTGCTCTGTTCCCAGTCCAAAGGGTGGGAAACTAAGTAAAAACAGTCTTAGTGACAGTGACACATGATGGCTGATGCTGGGGTTTGCCCTGTCTCAGGAGTGCTCCGAAGAGTGATGCAGAGAAGTGTAAGAGAACCACATGAGGAATTTTCCAGTAAGATTACATCACCCACTCTCGGCTTGTTTACTGAGATCTTCAAGCTCCCACTGTCTCCTCCAATACATAATAATGCTCTTCTAATTGGGCACTATACTCATTTTCAAGAAATGACTGAGAAGATGAGATGTCTTCACATTAAATGTTCCATCCTTTCCCACTGTCTAGTCCCTCAGTGAGGACACTAAATACATGTGGCATTAGGTAGAACTGGGGGGAAAAAAGGAATGAAGAAACAAAAAGTGACTTCAGGGAATAGAACCATATTTTTACATGTGAATTCATTGTGGGCTGGAGCCATTTGGTTTTGTGGTGGTTTTCAATAGCATTCCTGTGCTGCTTGAATGGCAATAGATCTGCTGCACAAAAGCAGTGAAATTGGAGACTTTGTCCATATAGGTCACTTCTATGGAGCCCTCTAGCAGGTTGTCACTGGTAACAGTCATTTCCTTCTAAATCTGCTCTGAAAAGCCCAAGATCAATTTCTGTGCTTGTAGAACCTCAGAGCACAGGGAAGAGAGACAGTGCCAGATGAAGACAAGGTGAACAAATGGAATCTGTCTAGCCTGAATCTGCACACTGTCCAAAAGCTATTTCTGGAATCTGAAAGCCACCGCTCTCTGGACTGCTCTGTTCATGCTCACACTAAGCTGATGCATTAGGTTTCTGCTCAACCCTGTTACCAAGCCAGGAGCAGAAATAAGGAAAACGCTGCCATTCTTACCCTAGAATGGGAGGAATGCAAAATGGCTTCTCTGGCTTAGCCAAGAACAGAGATTCCAAGCCTTCAATTCATGTTCAGAATTCTTTTTGCCTCTCCAAGGCCTTTAAACTACAATTACCTTTACCCTGAATCTTAAGGAGAGGAAGTAGAATTTGACATCCTTCCAGTGTCTCTTCTCCCATTTGCTTTTTAATTCTAAACAAAGCTTTGTTAGTAATTCTCAATTTTACATCACTATTTCTCTCTGAAGGAACGTGGTCAGTATACTTTCATGGCCTCTACCATTACACGTTGTAGCTGATGAGCCTGAAGTCCCAGGATTGGATTCACAATTCTACTTCTAAAATTGTCAATCAGGGTCTCAAATCTCAGAGCTGTCTTCATGCCTCTTTCTGTACAATTCCTCGTCCATCCCTCTGGCAAATCCTGCTAGTTTTCACCATCTGCCTCTATCTGGGAACATTTAACACACATGAAAAGTTGGTGCAAACCAGAGAGTAAATCAGGGGCCAATGTCTTGGAACCATTAATAGACTCTGAAGGAATTCTGGGGAGGAAAGTGACATAGAATGAAACTTGTCAGTTTGATTCAAGCTGCTGCAAATCTGCAGGATCCACACCACGCACTCCCAGGTACTCTATCCTTCCTGGCAACCTTCCTGCATGCCACAACCCAGACACACCAACCTCGCTACTTTTTTGTTCATACTCTTCCTTCTAAGTGGAGTATTGTTCCTTGTTTTACACATGAAGCAAACTCCAATGTTCAGGAATCAGGCTAAATGACACTTTCTCCAGCAAGCCTTCCCTGGTATCTGTTTTGGGGTCTTTCTTCTCTTCAGCCTTAGAATGCCCCCATCATTGTTAATTGCTTTCTTACCAATGCCCCTCATTGTATTTCCACATGCAGAGTTTACTGTTCTTTTAGCTCCCTTCTCTCCCCAACACAAGGTGCAATATCTGCTGTGAGCCTTGGGCTAAATTTGTTCAATGTCTGACTCTGGGTTGGCTACTCATTCAGAAGAGCTGTCCATCTTAGTGCACAAGTATGTGTTAAGGAAGATAACAAATCATTTTTCTAGAGATACAGAAGAACCCATCTCTAATTTCCAACAAAACATTGCTCAGAAGACAATCTCAATGCCTAGAATGGACACAGAATGCTTCATTCTGTATTTTGTTCTTTGACTTTTTCTTCCTGAAGTTCACATAGCTGGGTATATTTCATCCATTCTAGAAGTGCATACTTTCTGGTTGAACTATCCATGGACTGTGTGAGCCTGTCTGGGTACCATGTTGTTATATGTCTCTGAATGTACAGATAACCTACCTGTTCTCATTTTGTGAGAGTTACTTAGAGAACTGAAATTCGCCTATCTCTTTCTACTATTAAAAAAAAATGTATTCCATGAACAGGAATAGGAAGAATGGTACATAGGTGAGGTGGGCTGGCCTGTCTTATCCAAATGAACTCTAACCTTCTTGGCTTGGGTCCTAATTGACTGCAGGGTAGCTTTCAGCAGACCTTGGAGGAACTCAACTCTGGCACTTACATGATCTCTAATTTACAGCTTCTCACGCTTCCATATTCCTTGCGGCATGCCTTTCAAGTTCTGGACACTGTCTCAGCGGTGGGCTAGCACGGTTACATTTTTACCTGACCTTAGTCTTTCAATTACAGGATCTCAGAAGGCTGCCATTTCCAGACTACTCTGATTCACATTATAGCTAATTTCATCACAAATTCCCTGCCCCACATAATAGAGTTCTGTGTCTGTCTGTAGTAATTTTGTTTTATTCTGGGGAAATTTCTACCATAACCAGACAATATAATGGTCTTATTTCTGCTAATCCCCATATCACAAAACAATAACAAACACAGATAACTGTGTATATATAAGCAAGAGCATAAGGAATACAGGATGATAGATCTTAGTTTATGCTTCTGTAATAACTCACCAGACAGTGCGGCTTACAAAATAAACACTTTTCCCTGTTCTCAAGGCTCAGAAATACAAGACAAGCAAGTGCAGTATCTAGTGAAGGCTTGCCTTCTGTCTTGATCATGGCTATCATCACATATCCTCCACAGCAGAGATGTGAGAATAGAAAGAAAAGCAGGTATTTTATGTCTATGTTTTAAGGAAATGGGTTCCATTCACTAAGATGTCATCCTCATCACTTGAAACCTACCTCTAAAATGTTTCCCCTCTGAATATCACACTGGGTGTTGGGACTACAGCCTGTGAGCTCTCAGATCACAAATATACAGGCTATCATAGTTAGCAAAGATGAAACTTCCAATACATGTTCTATCTAGGCCCATGTATTTTGGTGTGCAAATGCAATTCATGTAACTAGGGTAACTTGTCAAGATGTTAAATTCTCCCTTCAGAAACTCTGAAAGTGACAAAGCCATCCTTTTCATTCTAGTATGGGAAGTCAGGCCTCAATTTTTCTCCGGCAGGTACACCTCTGACAAGAGTTGATTCCATTCTTAGGGGCAGGATTCTTTCCTCGCCTGTTAATTTCTGCCAGCAGTTGTGTGGACATACGTGAGAGCCAGATTTGGTTTTGATGCATATAGACACCTTACAGAGGCCGCTAGGTCCACACCTGTAAAGTGAGCACTAGCCTGAGACTGACTCCAGGGATATGAGTCTGTTCAATATCAAGACCAAACATGATACTTATGGAACAACAGGCTGCCAATGGCAGATAAGAAAATTAAACATTAATAAATGTATTAAGTTGTGGCTCCTTATTGACAGGTCCTTTTCATTGGCTGTGCTAACATTGTTTGGAGGGAGGAAAGCATTCTTACACTGATGACTTTTACACATTACTTACTCGTGGTTCTGAGACTCTATTGAAAATCCCAATTATTCCCAATTGCAGCTTCTGTAACCCTGTTTTTCTTTCCAGTCATTGCTCGAGCTCCTGAGGCCTTAATTCTGCTTCCAACTTGACTCCTGAATCAAGAACTCACCCCCAGATTGCCTCGTTTCTGAGAACATGTTGACTATGTATTGATTTTGATTTAGGCATTGTGACAGGATGCAGATCAATAAGACACAGTCTCAAAATAGAGATCAAATAATCTGAGTATGTACAAGTTCAGTGTTGTTCAAATTGAGTCTTTTCATCTGACTTCTCCAATTATATGAAAGGCAGCATCAGAGGGAAAAAGGTTAGACCCTAACTTTGCATCTGCAGGTTGATTACTTTCATAGCTTCAACCGCAAGGCAGTGCCAGGCCACAATGAAGCCACATGCCTGGAACTCCAGTCATATCTTCCAAATGTGTGACAGGAACCCAAGTACTCAGGCTATTCTCTGATTCCTTCCCACGCTTATAAACAGGAAGCAGAATAAAAAAATGGAACAGCTGGGACTTCAACTGATATGGAACACCAGATTTTCAAGAGGGGGCTTAACTCAATATGCTAAGTAAGCCCCAATACTTTTCTTCAAAAACTAAGCATGTGAAAACTTAATTCCATTCAGATGGTGCTGTAGTTTCTTTGCACGCCTCAGGAAATTTAGGAAAATTTCAAATTTGTAGAGATAAAATTCTTAATTATAAAGAGAACTGTTTTAAAAATATCTGGAAAGTAATTTGAGATAATAATCATGAGTATTATTAAAGATAATGAAGCATAATCAAAGAGGGCATCTGAGACTATTGGGCACAAGCAACAAGATTAGCTTTGGATGAGACCAAATTTGATTTAACTGCAATGGGAGGAGAGGAAAATATTTGCAATAGATGCAGGTAGGCAATACAGTATGTGGCAGGAACAGTTTCTCCTGCTTTTCAGGAGTTTGAAGCTATGTCATCTAAAATCGCCAAAGGGAGAAGAACAAAGCAAAGTTTAAGAAGACCAAGAGTATAAAATAATCACTCCAGAAAGTGGAACCAAGCACACCATTGATCTATAAACTGGTCACCGTTAAGAGCCATTTCAACATTCAACACTATGAAACAGATTTCACACCCCATCTTGTGGTGGAGGTGATGTTAGTGTGATAAGGACGGACCCAGGAAGTTATGGCTGTTTGAAAGTGGTTGTGATTATGACTGGGGAATGTAAGTTGAGTAAGGCACAGCTAAGCAGATGAGAATGGAAGTCAAGAAAGTGGATGGTGAATGAACAGATGCAGAATTGTCTGGGGCAGGCTGGATCATGCCATCCTCTTCAAGAGAAAGTGTTACACTTCTGTCCATATTTTCTTATATTTACATCACCCAGGATTTTGTTTTGTCAATTAGTCACTAAAAATGCTAGTCTTTTTTCTCTCCTGCCTACTTTACCTGTATCTGCCCTTGTTAGCTAATACATTAGTAAGAAATTCACCTGTGACCTTGTTCTCAAGCATCCAACACATCTTTTTATTTTACACCAGAGTTTCTTCTCAGTAGTAGTGACATTTGGGTCAAATAATTCGAGTGTGCCCGTGGAGGGGGTGATGTGATTTCAGAATGATTAACAGCATTCCTGCCTTCAGTTCACCAGATGCCACTGGTAGACTCCTACCCTGCCCGTCCGATGACCAACGTCTCCAGAAGTACCTACTGGGAAAAAAACCACCTCTGGTTGAGAGCCACTGTTCTGTACTAGCCATCTTCAGGCTCTGCCCATGTACTTATCCCCAAATGCTGTCATTTGGCTTACATATCATTAACAATAATAGTTCTTCTGAGGCTTGATCACCAACAAAATATAGTGACTTTCCTCGTCTTCCTACTTTGTTTTCTATTCAGCTTTCTGAAAAACCTTATGGAATGTGCATCCTACATTGGTTTCTACAACATTCTATCTTTCACTGGTCATGGTTACTTGTAAGTTACTCACATCTTCCTTCCTATACTTCAAACGTGATGCTCTATGGACATACCCTTAACTTGATTATTTCTTTTATTTTGATCGATATGTACGTGGGCACATGGGCTAGCTTTGGGAACATTAGCTTCTCTTTCATTCTGAAGGATGTTTATCCCTGCCTTACTTATGAATTTTTTATATGTCTGCAATTTAGAAGTTCAACCTCGATTTTTTTCTTCAATCTTAACAGGATTTTTGTAACGGAAGTGTTATGTAAACAAGCTTATTGTCAAAATGCCGCTGTACAATCTTTACCCTTCCACACCATTCTGCTGGACCACTGTTATCTACTGGCCTAATCACCTCATCTACAAAGTGATTGCTGAAATTTAGTCTTTCAATAGTATTTCATGGATCATTGCCTTGACTGCAATTATGTTTTGCCTCTCTTAATTTTCTGATACTCCCGTTTCTATCAGTTTTTTTTTATGCACATCCTTGGTAATTCATCATGACACTCCACATCCAATCAATAGCATTCTGGGATCCTAACATAAACCTGAATATTTCCAAGCTCTTTAGCTTATTGCCATGGCCTCCCTTATGATTTTTTTTAAATGGAAAGGCAGATATACGGAGATGAAGATCACCTGTCCATTGACTCACTTTCCAGGTGGCTGCAATGTGTAGAACTGAGCTGATCTGAATCCAGGAGCCTCTTTTGGGTCTCCCACATGGGTGCTGGGTCCCAAAGCTTTGGGCCATCCTTGACTGCTCTCCCAGGCCACAAGCAGGGAGCTGGGTGGGAATCAGGGTTGCTAGGACACACACAGGCATTCATATGGGATCCCAGCATGTGCAAAGCAAAGACTTTAGCCATTAGGCTACCATCCCGGGCTCCTCCCTTATATTATTTTAAACTATTTCCAGATTGATATCCCTTTGTAATCATCAAATTTAAGTTTCTCACACATGGAATTCATTTTATTACTTCTTGGCATACTATTTTCACTGTTAAAGTAAGCAACATTAGGGTAAGGGTGGGCAGCATGTTTCTGGAGTAATCATGTATATGCAGATCATAGGCCAAGAGTAGTCACAGTGCCAGATTGCAGGGCAAAAATATTAGCGAGACATGAGCCGCCAACCATAAAGGCCATTGCCAGAGCAAATGACTTATGTGAGGCCATGTTTTACAGATAATCAGAGCCTTGTTTCCTTATCAGACTAGTGGAAACAATGCAACATCACAGTGTGGTTGCAGCAGAAACCAAACAGGTTTCTGGATGTGCCATGCAAGTCTTTTAATTGACACTTGACCTTAGCAGAGTGATCTTAGAATTTTCAAACAGTTAGCTATCTTTCTGTGAAAACCAACACTCAGATAAGCCCACTTCTTGTAACTTGGGATTCTTCTTTGCTGTATCAATAGCATTTGATTTCTCTATCCACAGGCAGTACTAATCGCCTCTTAGGCTCTTCTAAGTTGGGCAGGAGAGTCCGGTCTTTTACCTCATTGTGCGATTTCTCCTTTGGCAAACATTTTTTTAGTAAGGAGAGAGGACATAAGTCAGGAGCCTGAAAGTAGATGCCAATGTTTGTGATATTTTCTAGAAAGTCAAAGGAATGAATAAAGTCTCCCTGAGTTTTCATTTGTTTCTTTCAATGAGGAGGATGTATTTTACAAAGCAAAACTTATCTCCCCTCCCCCCTATTTCTGAGTCCTGTTTATTGGATAAAATATTAATTAGCAAGAAGGAATATATGTCTAGGACAAAAATGAATGCTTTTAAGTATTTATTTTGTGCCTGTGGTATTTTTGGGCTCTGATCGTCACAGTTGCTGGAGCAGGGGGAAACTGCAGGTGAGGAATGAACAGGTTCATAGACAATATAGAGCATGTGCTAAGGCATGGAGAATTTGAATAATACAGAAAGGGAGATCAAAACAAGTACAGCATTGAACCCACATGGATGAATTTCAAAGGAATATTGAACAGGAAGTTTAAGAAAGAATGGTAAGAGCTAAGACAACCCATTTTGTGCAACTATCTGTCACAGGTGTTTTGAGAAAGGTTATGATCACTGATGAACACCATAAATGTAAGAGTGGCCTGACAGTGCGAAGTCATTTGAACTTGACCTTAAGAGGAAGGGGTGAAGCAAAATTGAGAATATGATGGTCAGGCATGTGACCCTGGATATAAAAGAAAAAAAAAAGCTGGATTTGGAAGAGAAGGCATCGTCCCTAGGAATTTACCATGGAAAGAGATGGTTGAGGCTTGACCTAATAGTACTATTTAGGAAATATGATTTGAACATAAATTGTTTCCATTTTTGTCACATTAAAGGTGCCATGATTGCTATGCAATCATGGTTATCTCAAAATGCTAAGAAACTCAATGGCACAAGAGTCTTACGTGTTGGCAAATAAAACATTCAAAGTTGAGAATGTATGGCTGACTTCATCCAAAATTATTATAATAGAGGGGAGAGACTAGATGGAATTGTTTCTAAATTTACATGGAAAAAGTTGGGGAACTTGCAAAAGGGGGGAGAATTTTCGCTAATCTGTTTTTGCAAAATTGGACTTAACTATGAAGATCCAGTTATGGTACAGTGAGTTAACCTCTGCTTGAATGTCTGCATCCCCTACTATAAAATCAGTTCTAGACTCTGCAACTCCACTTCTGATCCAGCTTTCTGCTAAAGTACCAGGGAAGGCAGGTGGTGATGGCCCAAGTACCTGCCATTGTGTTACTCACACGGAAAACTTGAATACACTTTTGGGCTCCTGTTTTAGTCTGCCTGTGTCTATTGCCACTAAGAGCCAGCGCAAACAGATGGAGGACATTGTTCCTCTGTAATTCTGCCTTTCAATTGGTTAAAAAATTAGCATTAACGATAGGCAAAAATTCTCTCCATGAACATAGGTAGCTTCATAAATTTTAGGCTTCTACTATCCTATAGCTATATAGGAAAAAATACATCATTTCTCTTGAATATTGGATTTCAAATGGAAACCTTTCAGATTTGTAATATTCATTGATTGTGTGACAACAAAGTATATATAGGGCATTAGCAACTTCAGGTATTTTTAAGATTTCTTATAAAAGCTGAGGGGGAGACACAGGCAGAAGAAACCTCATCCAAAGGCCGGTAAGAGCCGATGCTAGGCCAGGCTCAAGGTGGAAGTCAGAAATTTAAGTCCAGATCTTTCCTATGGGTTGCACGAATACAACTACGTGTACACTATTGTTTTTGAGGGTATGCCTTAGCAGGAATTGAAATTTCAGATAAAGGCTGGAAAAATAATCCTAGGCACTTGCATGTGATTTGGGCTTTCTCAACCACTATGCCAAAGCATCTGCCCTAACAAGTATGACATTGTGAAGCAAGGTAAGTTGGGACTCTCAAGGTAGGGAGAGATGTTTCTAAAGGGAAATATCAATGCTGGATCACTCAGAGTAAACAGACACAATCCATCAGATGCCAAGTATATTTTTTCCAAATAGACACTTTAGTTTGAAATAACTGAATGTACATATGCATGTGTCTCTGTGTACACTACATTTCAAAAAAAATTTTTAAAAATGTAGAGATAGTGGATGTTGTGGTTTGAATTCTGCTGAGAGTAGATCCTGAAATTAAGGCTTGACTTGAAGGTGTGTTTTTGCAATAATAATTTCAGGAATCACCAGTGAATATGAGAAATGTGCTAAGAAAGGGAGAAAACAACTGCCTGTAACAAAGATAACCTTTGAATTGATAGTTTGGTAATGATAGTTGAACTTGGCGTGGCCCTGTGAGAGGATAAAAAATATTAAAATACTGAGTTTAATAAAGATATAAGCTTTCCTGCCTCAATTAGTTCCCAGAATGAAAATGATATGTTACATTCTACTTTGACTATCTGCTCTAAATTTTCTTCAACTACAGGAAGAATTCAACCTTTAGCTTATCTAAATGCAGGGGTAACTCACTCCTTCAACCCTAAACTATAATTTCTCAATTTTCATGCCAACTATTTGCTCTTACTTTAACCTGTTATCAACAGAAGAAAGCCAAAGTTACATTCTACTAAGTTCTCATAGGGTTTCTAACATTCCATTGCATCTCCATGATATGAAGTTGAAGATTGTCATTCTACCCAGTGCAGACAGCCTTAGTTACCAAAGGTTGAATTGTTTTGACCAATGGCAGAAATAAAATTTTGAGTTCACTGTTGCATCAAATTTGCTTTAGTATGGGTTTCTTGATTTTAAAGCAATATATGACCCATGCAACTAAGTTAAGCTAATCATACTTTTGTGAAAGCTCTTATACCTGGCAAACTGGGAGAGCTTGGTAGGAAGGGGTATAAATGGCATATTTAAAGTATTTGTCATTTTAATAAGAAAAAAAGTCAATACTCCTTCAAAGTTGGAAGAGAATAAAGATACATTAGATTGGTAAAAGGTGGCTTGCGTGTCCTTCTTTGAGGATAGTTCCATACTGTATGTTCTGCTACTGCTGCTGCTCTGTGGGTCATTGGTAGCAATGGCTAGATCAGTCTAGTGATTGTTAATGCAGAGCCTTCCTCCCTGCTAATGCGACTGATTCCCCTCATAGCCACACTGCCCCAGTGCTGTAATGGCCAAGAATAGAAACTGGCTGATATCCACCAAACAAGTCTTCAGTTTTGCAAATTATGTTGGTGTCTTGTTCACAGTTGATGCTCTCTCTAGCAGGCACTGAATTAGGACACAAATATCAACACGTTTGGCCATTGCCTTAGACCCCTCTACATGCTCCCTAGACTTTCATTTATCTTTTGGAGTTACTTATTCTTGTCTGCTGAACCAGACGTGAATTTCCTAAATCTAGATTTTCCTCCAAACTAAGTTGATAAAATCAACCAGGAAGATATTGACCTGATTGGTCCATATAGTCATTGGACTAACTGGATAAGACAAACCTGGGCCACACTTACCATTTGATGTGATTTTCAGCACAGGCCCTCCTCTAAAGTCCAAGAAATAGGTGTCTCCTTTAGCATTGCCAAGAAACTTCAACAGTGTACAAGAATCAAGGCTGTCTAAACTCTGCCATTTTATTTCTTCAAAATGACAAGCCAGCCAAATTATCCAAGAGCAAAAGCTGCATGTGCTCATGACTGTAGGACGTTTTACCAATGGTGAGGTTGCAACACCATTCCACTACTCACCAGCAATCACATCTAAACTGATGTGACTTTTCTCCCTGTTTGATAACTAGATAATCCATGCAGTCCAGCACCAGAGTTCCCGTCTAAGGATCCGTTTCCTATGACCATTTCTATAGTCCAGTTTAGTTTCCTCTGAAGCCAATAGTTGGATAGAGGTATTTAAGGTGGAAAGGGATCCTTCAAAGCAGTAGTAAAGCAACAGATGCAGAAATATGGAATAATAGTGAGATACTGTTCATCAGGATGATGGTAGGAAATGGTCCAATCCTTTACAAACCTCTGAGAGGCATACAGTATTATCTTTTTGTACTCAAGTGTGCCAACAGAGAGGTGTCCTACACACTGATACGATTTCAAAATCCTTTACTGCTGATGGTGGAGAGGGGGTTTATGCCTCAAAGACCTCTGTACTCTAAACTACAGAAGAGCAGCGTTTATAAAGCCAAAAACCACGAACTGGGAGGGGCTTAAAAAGACTGAGCTAATACACTGAGCTAATGCAGAACTATCTTAGGGATGACAAACCATTAATCACTAACTTTGCAGGCTTTTGTTACTGTACCCTTTTTGTTGTTGAGCCAAGTGAAACTAATTTTTCTCTTAGTCATGATTGAGCAGCCTAACCAGGGGTTTGGATGCTTTTGCCAATCAGGATGCAGTTTTCTCAGCTGGGTTACAGAGGTAGGTGGGTGGGTGGGTGGGTATTCGAGGATATTTTACTTAAAATGGTGGCCAGCTCAAAATGGGGTCTCTCACATTAAGCCTGTTATTTCAATCTGACAAGGAACAAATATCTATCCTTTGTCCCTTGTCCCATTATTGTTTGAGGGTTGTCCCCAAAGGTTTCTATAGTCTGTAATTGTATGTTTTGTCTTGGACACATAAAGAATTCTAGACATTAAAGAAGCAAACATGGAAATGCACAATATATCCTGGAAGATAAGCCTGTAGACAACTGTTGCTAAATTTAAACGAAATCAGAAGTGGGCCAATACGCTGTGCTATTGGAGACCAAGGACTCGCTGCCATGCTTTGTTCTTAGTACTACAAAAATCTAGCCCATAAAACTAAGTATCCTCAAGTGAAGAGTCATATATACCACATAGATTTCACAAATTCTTATTTTTTCTCTGTGCATAACCAATCTTGGGAAACCTGACTTTAGGAAGACAATCTCCCAACAACAGAAGTGAATGAAACGGTTGTTACTTACCATACGGTAACAAGGTAGCGCATGAGGTGCTTTTCCAGGCAAAGGGAGAAGCTTCTACCAGTAGGCAAAATGAATAGGACTTGGCCAAAAGAAAGTAAAGAGAGCATTACAGGAGTTCACTAAAGGTGAAAAACTATTTTTAGGTGATAAAATCAATATTGCTTTCCAGGATGAGAGGCAGTTTGTTTGGGTCTTGAAGGATAAAAACAATGTAACTTTTGAAAGAGGATGAGGAGGTTTGAGACCAGCACTTTAATTGCAGGAGACAGGATAAGCAAAGAGGGAGCTGTCACCATATACAGTCAGTGAATACCCAGCAGTTCTTTCTGGGCCAGATCAAAGAAGACAGCCTTACCCCTCAACTCCCGACATGAGTAGTGAAGGAATACTATCCTAACTTGAAGTCAAGTTACTCTGTGGGATCCCTTAAGTCCTAATGCGATTCACAGTGAGGGTATCATCCATTGAAAAGTGGATTACTAACCATGAGTTTCTAAAGCTACAAGGTGCAAACACCAGACTCAGCAGTTTGTGTGTCACAGCCATGCACACGTGTCCACGTCTTGAATTTATGCAGCTTCAAAAGAAGATAACACACCACTGTTCCCAATAATGTCAAGGTCTTGCCAAGGAGAACATAGAAATGGAGAAGCAGTAAGGCAGAACTGTGATTTCCTCTAATTATTCACTTTCAAAACCTGAGATTTGTCTCCACATAGATCACAACTGCACTTTTTAATTTCTTTCTTTCCCAAGGGCTGGGCTGAGGTTTCAACTTTAAAGTGCAGGTGGGCTTTCAAGTGGTAGCGCAGCAGGTCTCCCTGTTACCAACAACAAAATTTCTTTCATCAGCCTTCCACTTTCAAAGGCAGGAAAAGCTTCAAATGCATATGTTTTCAAAAGAACTAAAGGGACTGATCATCTGCAGAGCCAGTAACACCTGTGAGCCTACGCCAGCCAGTCAGTCTACAGACATGCTTGGAAATAAGTCTCTGCAAGGGCAAATATACTATGATTTGGGAGACTAAAGCCCTTTGTGGTACTCACCTCCAAGGTGTTGGTGAGAATCAGGGCCACAAGATCTTTGTTTCTGCCTCCTGCAGGTTTCATTATTAATATTAGTGTTGAAGAGGACAGTAGTGAGGAAGCACAGAGGACTCTTAATTACAGCTGGTGCTGCTATTGTCAGACTCATTGCTGGAGTGGGGCCAGTGAACAAAGTTCTCTCAATTCACTGAATAGATCACATGGAAGGTGACACTGGACTCCATCCCAGAAGCGAGCGCAGGTTCAATTTTTAGCCAATTGGGTCCCAGCCCGATGGATAACAAACTGTCCTCATTAAAACTTTTCAATTAAGTATGTTGCTACCCATTAGAGGAGAGTGCACAGGACAGATTCCGAGGGGCTGTCTGGAATACTTCACTGTCTGGATTTGCTTAAGCATTCCTACAACACCTGTCATTTCTTTGCTACCATCATATAGTCATGCTTTGAAATAATCCTAGATTCCTCTGAAAACTATGTCTAAGGGGAAATGATAAAAAAAATTCTGATGTGAAAGAATGACTGCATTAGTGCAGCAATTAATATACCAGGTGGCAACAACATTTTTCCACTTGGGGAAGTCTATATTTACTGGGTTGAAGGGGATCATGTCAAAGAAAGATTTAATCAGTGGTTAACAGTTATTTCAATGCATGCCAATATAATTTTAAGTGACACTTATACAAATTATTCAGATTGATTAATCAGAATACTTGCTTTTGCTAAATTTACATGTTAGCTTTATAAGGATTCTATAGTGTTTTAACAGCGAAGCTAAACCTATTATATACTCAGGCATACTATGATAAAAGCACATGTTTATGTCAAATTGCAATCTATCCACTTACTCAAGGATAAAAGCAAACTGTATTTTATACTCAACATTGAAGTTTTAGTGGATTCTGTTCTGATTTCTGTTTGTGGGTCTAATTTTTCCTCTAGCCAATGAGCACCTTGAAGTTTGAAAGCAGGAGTTTTATCTTTTTAAACTGACCCTTTACTATAACAATGGCTACATACTTGTTCGATACATACTTATTGGCACTTGGTATGCAAAGTGGGTTTGCCAGGCATTTTTCCATTTGAGGATCACAGCAGGTGCACAAACAGAAGCAAAAAATGCAAAGCTGTTTTCCAGGTTTGCACAGTTTACATTTTGTCAAAACATTTGAAAAATGATATTTAAATTTCAAAATCCTTGTTTCTATCCCTATCACATAAAATAGTTCCCAAGAAGGGAAGCCTGACACCAGAATTTCAGTGCAAACAGTTCATTTGAAAAGTCATTCAAGCATCACTGGTAGGACAATAAGGGGAGGAGACACGAAAGGGAAAGGTATCCATGACAAATTGTGTTAGTGAACAGATAACTATTACGATGGAGTTTCTCCTCCTGGTGGTTTGGGAGATGGTACAGGACTTGCCCACAATCATAATCTTTCCATCAGCTCCTGTTTGTTGAAGGCTGATCTGTGCTGTCTTGTCTCCAGCATGCCTAGCCTGCACTGTATAAGAAACTAGGTACCATCTGATGGCCAGGTGGGAAGGAACCCGATCTGATGCTTCAACATGAACATGTATTTGGAGAGGGAAAAGATGGAGACCAGTTATACCTATTTCTGACCTTTTTGATAACCAATTTAAAAAAGTAGACATTTCTAATGTCTATCCATGATCGATAGCCATAACAATTCCATACAATCCATCCTGTTATGAGAAATTCTTTAAGTGACATTTCAAAGCTGTTTAGACAATGACTACATGGATAGTTTTCTTTGCCAGAGACACTGGATCTAGCCTTCCTTGGCACCAATTAAGAAAAAAAAGTGAAGGAAAAAATTTAGAGTTTTCTGTACTGCTTCATTGCTTTACTTAATTGACTTGTTTGAATATGTGCCAGAACTGGATGTATCTTGTTAGAATGGCAAAGTTTAAAAATCAACTTAAATTTCAATTGCATGTAGCTTTCAATGCAGGGAAATTTATAGTTGTTGAGGGAGGAGGCTGGTGCTGGGAACAAGGTGCTGAGATGGACAATGTATGTTTAAGAATAAGAAATAAATTAGTAGCTCCATGCTCCGAAATATTTAATAATATAATAATCTAGGCCTGACATTATGGATCCTGAATAAGAGCTGTATGCTGTTTAGAATTTCCCATGGCTTACTGTCAAACATATTAACATGGATTTGAAAAGTCTGTAAGCCTTCTAATCATGGGTAAAATATGTTCTTTTATAGGAGTCTAAAGTTGTGGTAATTATGTGCCATTTAGTAAATCTTGCTACATTATTTACCAAGTGTATTTTGTAGTTGAATACTTTAGAAGAGTTGACAGGGTAATGTTCAACATGCACAGTGTACAAAAATGCAAGAAAGAAGTTAGGAAAAAATTGTTTAAAAGTGATGTGTTTTCACGTTATTTACTAGACCAGGGAGATAGTCAAGTGAGCCACCTATGTTTTTTTTTTTTTTAAAACACCAGAGTTAATGTAATACCTGTCTTGAAAAAAATCTGAAATATACCCCCCAGACAGAGCTGATACAGCAAAATCATATTAAGAACCTGATTGTCATTCCTACAGTATCAGATACTGGCAAACGAGATATGCAGGGATGTTGTAGCTACCTACATACCCTAGAGACCAGAATAATTGGTCACAGTTTTTCTTAAACTTTGTAGAATTGGAAGGGGATTTGCTTTCCTAAGTAGTATTTGACAGGCACCAAGAATTATGTTATATTGTGGCTCTGGCCACCTAACTAGTTTCAGATCCTTCTTTGCTCAGACACGGTAGCTGAAAATGCATTGATATTTGTCAACTGTCTTGCTGATGCACAGGATATTCAGTGTTGTGCTGCGTGAGTGGTAGATTCACCTGATCAGCAGACAAAATTGGAGGAGCTTGGAGAACAGTACATGAAATTAATTGGACAGAATTAGGTTGGGGGGAGGCTGAATGATAGAATCAGGATGACATAAGGCAAGACCATGTTGAGGGGAGGGGAAGAATGTGCTATGTCTCACCCTGTGACAGTCATTCGTCCACACACTCTCTTCCATGACCACCTTCCATCAGATTCTAGATTAAATCCTGAACTGTTAACCTGTAGCTACAAGATGATGTAACACTACCTTCTTCCCAGATCGCTCCTTTCAGACCAACTAATGCACATGGCTTCCCCTTAACCCCTCGCAGCTAATGCTGTGTAACTTCTGTCCTTCCAGATACCCAATGTAAGTAGAATCATTCAGCATTTACTATTCAGTGTTTGGTTACTTCATTTACTGTCATGTCCCTCAGGCTCCTTGGTGTTGTGATTTTTCAGCTTTTCCTTCTTTGTTTGGATGAGTATTAAAAATCTAAGACAGCAATAAATGCTGAGCACATGGGGAAAATGGCAATCCAATTTTCAATGGACAGCAAAACTGAAATCATTATGCAGGTTGTTCCAAAAGCTAAAGACAGAATTAAGGGGATTCAACAATCATTTGCTATAAGGGAGTCAAACTGTGGTTTCAAAGAAGTAGTAGGACTCCATAGAGCATCGTAGCACTAGCTACTCATAGGTGTAGAAATATCCTAAATGTTCATTAGATGAATAAAAAAAACAAGTGGTATACACCAAGATTCCATAGGTCTCAACTAAAAAGCAGTGGAGTGTATGGAGGTTCAAACTTGTCACAGGGATGGCCTGGTCTGTCGGCAAAGCAAAACTCTGTCATTTGCTTGTGACTGAATGCTTGAAGGTAAACACTGAATAAACCACACAAACTCAGGAGGACTATATTGCATTATAACAATTTGTAGGAAATTACTTAAAGGTACACAGTCAGCCCCTGAAATGATGCGCTTGCATTTCTTTACACAGTGAGAAGTCCAAATATTTTCCCCCTTTCCTCATATTTGAAAGCTAATAGGCCATAATGATCAGTGAGCATTGGCAAGTTTTTGTTCCAAGCGGTTTTGCATCATTCTCCATGCTGGGTTTATTTGTCAACAGGATCCCCAGAATCCCTTTCATTGAAGAGACTAGGGAGCTGAACTGCCATTCCTACATTTTCAGATCAAGGCAATTCATTGCAAGCACATAGGCATCTCATTAGACAGGCCCATCACATCTGGGTACTCTTTAAATTCATTTTGGAACAGGCTAATATGTCAAAAGCCATTAAAACTATTCTATAAACATTCATTTTAGTTTGGCACCTACCCAACAAGGTCAAAAGTGTGAATTTATAGCTCCATGAATTATTTTGGGGAGGAGATTACCAAGATCCACTGTAATAGACTGGAAACTCCTAAAGACAAAGACCTACTTGATTTCTCCAGCACTTAGGATGAAGCTTTGGTACAGCCTGGCAGAAGTGAGTACTCACCGAAATGAACGAAACCGACAGAAAACCTGTCTTTATTTTGACTCCTAAATGTCTGAAGCTTTGAACCAAACATGAAAGGTTAGAACAGTCCTGTGCTTCAGGAGCTGCCCGTTACTATTATAGGACACATTTGTAAGTCTATGAAGATATGTTTAGAATACAAACTCCCTGATTTAGAGCCAATAACAGAAATGCTACAGCAGATTCTTCAGGCAGGTGGAAAAGATAAACACATTTATTTAAGTAGAAGCTAACAGAAGCAATCTTTGAATCACGGCTTCAGCATTGTCAAGTTCATCTCATTTTATTTGTTTGCCAAAAAAGTATACAGAAGAATTGAATTCATTATATACAGCAAGAAAAACAGACAGATCCGCACTTTTCCATCAGAAGGAGGGATGAAATGGAAATCTCCCCTGCCACAGAGTTCAGGGGGTTTCCCTTCTGTGATCACATTGTCTTTTCTACTTCCATCCTCTAGACAAAATGTGTTCTACTGTAGCCATACATAAAACATGCACACACATCTGAACTGAGCTATGGAACAAATGAGCTCATTTTGAAAGTGGTAGTCTGAAAATTGGCTTCATTTTGTATATATGATATCAAATACAAAGGGGACTTTTTAATGTTTGGGTATGCAGACGTCTAACAAACCAGCCTTATAAAATTTACTAGCCTGTAGACTGCTTTGTGATAGGAGCAAATTCAGAGGCTGTGACAGCTTTCTCTCTCTCTCTCTCTCTCTCTCTCTCTCTATATATATATATATATTTGTGATTTTATATAGATATGTGTGTGTGCATGTATATGTGTACACACACACACATATATATAATATAAAGGCCATGTTCTATAGAATACTGTAATCAGCACCTTGACATGGGTTGCTAGAGTCATGAGCATGAGTGGGACTTGACCCTCTGTGTCATGATGCTAGCCCCAGTGTGTAACTTCTGAAAATCCCCTGTGATCATCAGCAGGTCAGCAATGTCAATGGATTCTGCTTGGTGCACGAGTTAAGGAAAATGTTTTCTTCTAAACATTTTTTATTAATTTTTCATGATACAGTTCCTTAGGCTAAGGGATTCCCCTTCTACCCTCACCCGTTCTGTTTTCAGCAATAAAATGTTTGCCTTTAAACTAAGCTCAATCAACAGGCAGCATCTGCCACTCTGTTAGTCAATGGGCTGGATGTTGCCTTTTTCTTGTTTTCGCCTTCTATTCATCCTGCTCCAGGAAACCCATATTTATGAGTGAATCAGCAGGTTTACTTGTCTTCCAGCTTCCAGCTGGAAACAGCCAATGGGAGAATGTCCCAGCAAAGCAGAGGGTTAAAAGGATGGCTCTTCATGGTCCCAATTTCCTACCTGCCAGGCTAAAGTTGCCCAGGCTTACGTCTTCCCACTAAAGGCTGAAATGCTATTACCATGTTCTATGTTATTTAGTTCCAAAGACCATTCTTGCTTTCCTCAGAGTTCACAAGTGTATTGAGCTTGCGCTACTGCAGCTGCAGCATAGTCTCTCTCAACATTGTCCATCAGTTAAGAAACTACACGCACCTATCCTCCCGATTTTATCATCTGCTTCCTATAATAATCTGAACTGAGATAGAGTTCTTATTCATAAGCAGCCAGAAGATAACCTATGAAGCTTGAAGCAAAGAAGAAAGTATTAAATTACTACAAACGGCAGTAACTAGAAAGCCAGAAACATCAGTTACGCAGCAACAGGAAGACACATTCTGGTGGTTGACCAACTGCTCCCTGAATACTTTTACTGGATTGATAAGTACTGCTACTAATTGATATCACAGACACGTCAGAGAATCCTGACCATGAACTAGCACCTCAGGAAGAAAGCTTAAGATGCTAAGTATCTGTAAATTTGAACCATTCAGACTTCTTCCTCCCTTCTTAAAGGAATGAAAGTTCTAACCTGATTTATCCAGGTCTCATGTACCTTACTCTCTGACAAAGGAAAAAAAAGTTTAGGGTATGGCACAGTAGCCTAGTGGCTAAAGTCCTCGCCTTGCATGCGCCGGGATCGATTCCATGTGGAGTGGTTGTGTCCCAGCTGTTCCACCTTCCATCCAGCTTCCTGCTTGTGGCCTGGGAAAGCAGTGGATGGTGGCCCAAAACCTTGGGCACCTGCACCAGCATGGGAGGCTCAGAAGTAGTTCCTGACTCCTGGCTTCAGATTGGCTCAACTCCAGCAGCCGTGGCCACTTTAGGAATAACCAACAGATGGAAGATCTTCCTCTGTCTCTTTTTCTGTTATATCTGCCTTTTCCAATAAAAATAAATCTTTAAAAATGTTTAGCTCAGAAGTTTATTAGCACTCCAATCTCAGTATGAGATGGTTTTCCTACTTTTTTTTTTAAGTCTAGGGAGACAAGAACTCCATGGTTTTAGATATGCAATGGGTTCATGCATATGAAAGCAGCAAAAGGTTAAATATGCAAGGAGTTTATCAGGCAGTCCCTGTAAAGGAAAATGAACAGGGTAAGCTAAGAGAGGAGAAGAGCTGTGCCAGGATATATTTGATCAGATGTCACCCTCAAGCTCCTACAATGGGGATCAGGAAGAAATACCTAGTGGATGCACCTTGAACTGCTGACAGGCAGTGGAGAGTTTGGCGAGGCTCTGCACAATTTTGGAGCCAAAGCTCTGCAGTGGTGGAGAAAGCCGTCTTTTGGAGAACACTGTTTCATGTCCTTGCTCCACTTGGTCATTTGTTGGAAGCAGCTATTGCAACTGCAGGCTCAGCGCAAGAGCAGTTTTATATTTCAGGAAACAACAGCTGAGCATGTTGATCATGGACATTCCCTGTGGCAGTCTGAGTTTTCCTAAGTCCTCTTCAATGGTCCTGTGTTCTTTGTGACCCTTGGTGCGTTTAACCCATGATATACTACTGCATAACAATCAATAGCACAAAGGTACAAGGAATAAGTTAGTTGACATAGGTGACCCATGTTAGTTGATGTATGTGTACCCAGATACATAGCAAATGAATAGAAGAACAGGTGGATGCCACAGTTCTCATTTTTGTAACCATCTTACAACTGGTATTTATGGTAAACTCTCCATGTTTTTGATTCCATATCAGAATTATGCTCAGTATCACTTATCAACTGGAAATTTTCCTAAGTGATGAGAGATTTCATGTTTTTGCATGCATGAGATATCCAAGTTTCATTGCAAGTTACCTCTTAATGCTGTGAACTTAATATATCTAACCCTATCTCTTTCAAATAAATAATAAAACATTATTTAAAAAGTAAAGATCAAATGATGTCACTGTGTGACCTGGTGGAAGCCTTTCCTCACAAGAACTCTTTAAGACACGTGTGTCCTCATTCAAGGTGTTTAACGGGAGGCCCCGACAGCAGCTACCAGATGGAACGTAGTTACCCTGAAATTCTCAGCAAAATTTTACTTGGCAGAATATGTATACAATTTTTTTCTGAGAAGTAGGCACATATATCTGATACTTCTCAAATAAGTCTATGACTGTTCCTGACTGAAAATGTTTAATAGCCTTTACTTTGGGCTGATGCTGTGGTGTAGCAAGTTAAACCACTTATTGCAACACTGGAATTACATACTGAAGAAGACAGTTCAAGCCCCAGCTGTTCCACTTCTAATCCAGCTCCCTGCTAATACACCAGGGAAAGAAACGGAAGATGGCCCAAGTGCTTGAGTTCCTGCCATCCATGTGGGAGATTCAGATGGATTTTCCCAGGCCCTGCTATTGCGACCATTGGGGAAAGGATCCAGAGATGGAATATCTCTGTCTCCACCACAGTCCTTCCACCTTTGAGACAAATAAACACATTATTTGTTTGTTTGATTTGATAGTTGGTTAAGAACTGTTAGCCTAAAGCAGAGGTCTACAAAATTACTGGATTACAAATCTCAATGCAAAATAAATTCTGAGTATGCAAAAAAAAAAATAATATATATATATATATATATATATATATACAGGGAACCATGCAGGTCCTTTAATACCGTTGCTTGCACCTTGCAACAGTAACCCCTAAGCCCCAGGCTTCAGAGAATCACAATATATATAACTCTTTCTCCTTGCTATTGTTTTTGTTCAATTTAACCAAGTATTTCTAACTAGTTTGGTGTCAGGGCTGTATTTCACATATTTGCTTTTGTTTTTCATGGTAAGTAAATTATTCAACAGTGGAATTAAATGGAGTCATCTGAAAACACACAGGATGACTTGCCCAACACTTTTTGCCTGATAATGTTCCAGCAACTACACTTATCAGGATTGTAAGAAACAGTAGTTTACAGCCGTCAGCTCTTCTCAATGAGATAAAACCAAGTGCAAGATATGGAAATAGGTTTCGGAGAAGGCCACCCCACGCATGCAAACAGAAGAGGATGAGCAACAGAAGGCAACATAAAACTGGTCTTTCTCAGAACTAGCTCACATAGAAGCATGTTTTTATTCATCACAATTACTAAAAGTAGAGGGCACTGAAGTAGTGCTGAAGTATTTGCTGATGGATATCGATTTTAAAGTCTGGCTGTGTTATCAGGGGCATTAGCTTAGCTGATTGGCTTTTGCACATCTGTTTTCTCAAGTAGGCAACACTACACATTTTCTGTCTTACCATGTTGTTGAGATATTTCATACAGTGCTTAGAACATGATGTATTCTAAGTGTTCAGTATCAGTACCTTTAAGAAGCAAGAGATTCTTGGAAAAAAATAAGTTTTCATAAGTGAAAAGAACAGGGGAATGCTGAAGTACAATTCAGAGGAAAAGTTACCTACAGGGCTCACTTTTTAGAAGTGAAAGATTCTATTTTCTGTAAAGGTTTTCCAATCACTAGAAATGTGGGTATACTTGGAAAACCTACTTTACCAGGATCGCCCATAATTAGGACCACACTGCCTAAAATGAGTCAAGCTTTTGTGTTCTATACAATATTCTACCGGTCAACATCTTCTGAATTAAAATCCCTTCTCCTAATAGTTTCTTTGATGTTTGTTTGGTGGCTAAATCTTGGTTCTATCTCCCCTGCCAGAGGTCAGGGAATGTGCTAAGGAATCTAGAATGGGGGCTGTAAAACATTCTGAAGATGGAAAACTTCTGAATTCCACAGTGTATTTCCTACCAAAGGTCTGAAATGAACAAAGTGACTCTTCTAGGGTTGACAGTGTTGGGGTGGAGCATGATGGAAAGTCAAGTGGAGGAGGACAGACACACACAGCCACTGCCCTTTTTTAAAAATGAAATTGAATTATTGAGCAACAGAAATTTGCATTTGTGGTTCTACCGAATTGATAGCCTTCACTTTCAGCTATTCATCAGTCACGGGTTATTCCCGTTTGAGCAGCCACCTCTCTGCCACCAGGCCTTATTCCCCACTTGCACTCTCCAGGCATCCGCATCAGTTTTTCAGCTCCCTCAACAGTGACACAGGGGTAAGCAGGTGTGTAGGTGACATCTGAAATAACCAACGGAAGCTCCATTTGAGAGTCTACTGCTGATGGTCTTGTATCACTGTCAAGACTCATTTGGTTCTGCGTTGGCTTTCTGATCTCCTTCACTGAGAAAGCCAAAGTAATTTCCTAATAGGACTTCTACAATTCCAGACCAACATTGTAAACTTTCAGACTGACTATTGACCGGAATTTAAAGCACATACATACTCATCCAAAATCAAGTTTTAAAAGATGGATTTAATTTAAAAGGCAAAATTAAATAGGGAGAGAGAAACAGAGATGGAGATCTTTCAATCACATCCGTCAAATGGAATTCCCAACAGTCAGGCCCAAGTCAGGAGTTTATTTGGGTTTCCCACGAGGGTGCAGGGACACAAGTGCTTGAAGCACCGTCTGCTGCTTATAAGTCATGTTAGAAGGGAGCTGGATCAGAAGTGGAGCAGCTGGGAGCCAATCAGTGCCCATAGGCATACAGGTTCCACAGGTGGTGGTTTAATCCATCATGCCACAGTGATGGCCACTGCAAATCAAGATTTTAGGAACTCCTTCCAAGTGCTTTGAGTAGAAGGACTAAGAAAATCAAATAATCATGAAAATGGGAGTGTGATGGTGCAGACAGCAGCAACAACAGCAGCACAGCAGGAACCTTGGCAGATACTGAGCATAGAGCTTTACACATGGCACTGATGTCATCCCAGCCGCATGTCTATTTACCTATGGTAATACAGTATCTTAGGGGTATTCTTAGATTAAGTCCATGTGACTATCAGATGGTGAAACTACGTTTTAAAAATTGAGTCTTAGAATACAGCTGGTGTTCTGTCTGCTTTTCATCCTGGTTTATCTTCACACCATATTATGAGACTACTTTTGTATTCAGTTTTGTCCTCAATTCCTGCCTTCCTAGGATGGCACAGCAAGCTAATCCTCCTCCCTGTGACACTGGCATCCCGTAGGGTGCTGGTTTATGTTCCAACATCTCTACTTCTGTTCTAGTTCTTTGCTTATGGCCTAGGAAAACAGTGGAGGATGGCCCAAGTCTTTCAGAACCTGTACCCATGTGGGAAACCTGTAAGAAGCTCCTGGCTCCCAGACTCAGATCAGATCAACTCTGACCACTGCGGTCATTTGGGAAATGAACTGAGTGGATAGAAGACCTTCTCTACTTCTTTCTTGGTAAAATCTGTCCTTCAAATAACAAGTCTTTTTTTAAAAAAGACTCCAGTAAACACTTCTGCTTTCTTTTTATCACCTCCTTATCCATTTTTTTTAAACACAGAGCACTGAGCACAGCAGTTGTTAGGTAAGTATTAACTAACTTTCACTTCTTTATTCATGGAAAACATTCCCTCACAGTGTTCAGTATTATGCCAATCACCTTGTTTCAAGTGTCAAACTCACTCCATAAATTAGAGCTTAACATCAGCAGACAGTCTACAAAAGCTGTTCACTTTCTCGACTAAAATTACTAGGAAGCACAGTGAAGTACTTAAGGCACAATGCTAATAATAATAGTAATAGTAATAATAATAATAATAATAGTAATAATAATAATAAAGAAGCTAAGATTCCGGGGGCTAGGTAATAAACAGAAAACTCCATGCTGGCAGTAGTCTAAGTAGAGAAGAAAGAAGAGAAAATAAATAACAGATTTGTAAATTAAAATGTGTGATGAGGTATTAGAACAGTTTGACATTTTGGGCCCAGTGGCGTGGCCCAGTGATTAAAGTCCTCGCCTTGAGCGTCCCAGGATCCCATATGGGTGCTGGTTCTAATCCCGGCAGCTCCACTTCCCATCCAGCTCCCTGCTTATGGCCTGGGAAAGCAGTCGAGGATGGCCCAAAGCTTGGGGCCCTGCACCCACGTGGGAGACCTGGAGGAGGTTCCTGGTTTCTGGCTTCAGATCGCGTGCACCGGCCCGTTGCGGCTCACTTGGGGAGTGAATCATCAGACGGAAGATCTTCCTCTCTGTCTCTCCTCCTCTCTGTATATCTGACTTTGTGATAAAATAAATAAATCTTAAAAAAAAAAAAAGAACAGCTTGACATTTCTCAAAGTGAAAAAAAACTGTTGGCCTACTACACCAAAGGAAGAAGGTAAACACACTTACTTCATTTCTACTTCACAGTTAATGCTGTGGAATGAAATTATATTTGCTAGGAACTCATTTTGCTGCCAATTTTTCACTTGGGTTAACCAAAAAATACTTCTTAGGAGTTTGCCACTGCTAAGGTTCTTGGCAGGAAAGTGTCGCCTTTTGAAAATAAAGTTCAACACATGCATTTCAAGTTTGAAATTAAGTTTTTAAAGTTGTGCAATTTTAAAGGTGTGTTGACTGATATGTTCTTCTCTGGATGAGTTATTAGGAGGCTTTATTGGAAAAATGGCAAATGACTCCCTGGAACAGGCAATGCTGCCGCAGAAGGATTGAGAACAATCTACTGTGGCTTTTCTAGTCCTGAAGCAGAGAAAGGAAGACGTGGAAGTCAGACTTGGGGCTCATCAATCCCAGCTCTTCATAAATTAAGGCCACCCCAAGTCCTACTGCTCTAATTGGTCACTGTGTCACTCTTCCAAATTAACAGAACACAAGCAGAAGTCACTTAGCCTGTGACAGCAGGAAAGTACAATTGTGCTGTTTTTCAATCTTGGCACGCTAGTCCCAGTGGAAAAAAATGTTATCCCATACTAAATTCTAGGCCTGTATGTGAACAAGGAATCTTTGCTTGCTATGGTTGTATCAACTCTTCCATTTTCACACAAGTAGCCAAAGATGAGGAAGTCACACTGTTTCCTTGAAGTCAGAATACAGTGGTTTTTGTGCTAACCTCTGAACTGACCAAATAAAACACGGTTTGAAAATGCAGAAATTCAGGTTATGAACAGCTGAGCGTACAAGTTTATCAATATAGCTTGCAAAGTAGAATAACATGAAATACAGTGGTGCAGATTTTCTACTAAGCAAAATGGACAAGGCTATACCAGATAGCCTCCAAAGTGTATCATGAAGCCTTAAATATATTATAGAAATGTGCAGAAGACAATTCCAAATAGGCAGCAGTGTAAATGTCTTGCCCAAAGATGTCCCATATTTGTTGAATGCAATAGGCAGACTGTTCAACTAAACTTACTCAATTCTATTCTATCATCTATTCTATAGGAGATGAGAGCTGATTTAAATTTGATATCAGTGTATTGAAACAGTATTGAAAGAAACTGAATGGAGAGGAAACCTGGTCTTTGTGACATGAATCACTTTCCAGGTTGCTTTCGTGGCTTGAAAAGTTGAATGACCTATTATTTGAGAGACAAAGAGAGGGAAAGTGAGAATAAGAGGTCTTATACTTTCTGGCTCAGTCCCCAATTCTCTGCAATGCTTGTTCCTGGGCAAGGCCAAAGAGGGGAGCCCTAAATACACTCCATGCCACGTGGGAGTCAAGAACCCAGCTACCCTATCCTCCAGTGCTCCTCAAAGCAATACAGATCAGTAGGAAGCTGAAATCTGGAGCTAAGGCTAGGTACTGGGTGCAGACATTGAAATACAAGCATCACTTTCCATGCCTTGATCATCAGGTAACATACCAACACACAGCCTTTGTGGATTTTCACAAACCAGGAGTATTCCTTAAGGATAGATCAAGGCTCTGGAACTTTACTCACATGTAACACTCAAAAATACCCAAGTGGTGAGGCAACTAAGGCTCAGAAAGTTAGGTATGAAGACATCCCTTAGTCAATAGCACTTTACAGTTGACAAAGATTCAAAGACAGAACACTTTGCATTTCCTTTAGCCTGTGTTTTCTTTTTAAAGTTTTAAGGTACAAAAACCTTTGGGCTTTCATTAGTAGCTGGAATAACATTTTTCATTGCCAAAGAATCTCATCAGTATGAAGGTCATGAGAACAGGAACAATTTAGCCATGGAGATAGCAAGGAGAGACTCAAGACAGTCTTAACCCCCAATGTCAATATGGTTTTAGGTGGCAGGCTCATGTCCAAAGTGAGTGACAGTGACTGCAGCCATATATTTAAAGATGTAAGATGTCATCTTAGCTTGCAGTCTGCGGTGCAATCTTTCATTCTTAGAATCTGCTCTAACCATCTCACATGTCACTTGTAAGGAGCAAAAAAACCAATCCTCACAATAACACTTTAAGTATACAATTGCATGCAGGTTACAGTACCAGAGCACAGGAACCCATAAGGATCTTGCCAAGTGAAATCAGTGATGTGGCTTGGGCAGTGATTCATGACAGGGGTGGGGGGCAATTTTGTTCATATACTCTACATGCAAGGGGAGCAAATGTTGCTGTTGAAACTTGTACGGAAGGGTGCTTTATTTCCCTAGGCACCTACAAAACACAGGACGTACACCATACAAACACATACAACACCACACAAACACAGGACAGCACCAAGAGAGACTATGCAGTCCAAACGTCAAATGTTATCAGATTGGGAAATGCTAGGCTAGGCTAGAGTCAAGTCCTAATGGGCTGTGAAGACAAGCAAGGGGAAACCTGTACAACCAAGCTTCTTATCTGCATAGCTCCCTTCTAAGCAATGAACATGGTGCCAACATTTCGGAGGCTAACACATCCACACTCAGGAAAATTCTTTAAGTGACTGAAACAAATCCAGGGCACATGCAGTTCTGCTCAGATCAACTTTTCTTCCCAGAATACCTTGCCCCAGAAACTCTGCAGTCCTCTAGCTTCAGTTCTAGAGGTCTAGAGAAAAGGGCTTCTCTTAGCATCCTTTCAACTCCATGATTTTCTTGTTTGGTTAATTATCCACAGGGGCAGACAAGGCATTTCTCACCACAGTTAAATGATTTTAAAAAACCAGCTCAGGGGCCCGGCGGCGTGGCCTAGTGGCTGAAGTCCTCGCCTTGAAAGCCCCGGGATCCCATATGGGCGCCGGTTCTAATCCCGGCAGCTCCACTTCCCATCCAGCTCCCTGCTTGTGGCCTGGGAAAGCAGTCGAGGACGGCCCAAAGCTTTGGGACCCTGCACCCACGTGGGAGACCTGGAGGAGGTTCCTGGTTCCCGGCATCAGATTGGTGCGCACCGGCCCGTTGCGGCTCACTTGGGGAGTGAATCATCGGACGGAAGATCTTCCTCTCTGTCTCTCCTCCTCTCTGTATATCTGACTTTGTGATAAAATAAATAAATCTTAAAAAAAAAAAAAACCAGCTCAGACACACTGAACAGGTGAGATGAGGAACAATGAAGAACTATACTGGGGAAAGCAAGAGAAACGGGGTATTATGGATGTAGGTAATTACTCTGCTGTGATGTGCTGTCTGCGGCCAAGACCCAGTGCCACAACAAACCACTATTTTCAGCAGTGAAGTAGTAAGACTTGTTGATTAATTCAGCCAAATTTGACTTGAGGTGCCTCTCCCGTACACAGCAATTAGCCAAAGACCTTTGCTGCTGGCAGGGTATGAACGCATACTGTAAGAGGTGCCATACTCTGTACATCACACAGCAGGAACCTCAGATCCAACCATGAGCTAGATTCTGACCCTCCCATGGAAGTGCTGGAAAGGGGGAGAGAGGTGTGGGGACAGATGTACAAGATGTTTCCTCCAGTTCAAAGATAAGTACATCTCTGTACACTGCCATTGCACAATGTACCGCACGGAGGTTTCTATTTACCAGATCTTCACTAATGTCTTAGACATTAGGACAGTCACTAAAGAACGGGAAGTCCAAATTCAAATTAAGTGCCAGGGCTTCTTACAAACTCAAGAAACAAGAACAAGTTCAGCAGTCAGGTTTACTCACCTAGACCCACGAGATGCAGTTTGGAGACCTGCTAGATGTCAGAAAGCCCCACGAAGCTCTTAAGGACAACACTGCCAAAGTAGCCATTTGGAGCAAGGTTTAGCTGACTCAACTAAGCCTTGCAACAAGGGAGGACTGAGTCAGCCATCGCTTTTCAATGTTCTCTAGGTGGTTCTACCACACATGTTTGTTATTAGGTTGGTTGTAGACCCCAGACCAGGAGGATAGCCAACACCTGAGAACTTTCTTAAGTGCTGAAATGGGAAGCATTAGATCCAGCGACAGCAGACCCTCTAGGTTATGCCAGTTTATGGACAAGAACCACTGCCTTAGGATAAGTTGCTTTGTTTCTTTACAAGATCGCCCTTTGCATTTAACAGTCCTCATATTTATGGGGTACTGGTCTTGGTGCTTTATGTCTATGACCACTGGGGCTGCAACCCATTGCTCTCAGCTTAACAATTAACATCATCGAAATTTGACTTGCATGTTGTTAATCCTGACCTCTTGTTTGAGCAAACCCCTTTCCTACATACTGCTTTAAGTAGTTCAAGATGTGGCTACTAAATCTTACTTGGAACTCTTTACTTCAAATAAGAACACCACAGCCATGTAAAAAATTGTCATCCAATTGTACCCCACCTCCTTTCCTGATGGATCCATCTTTGATGCCTTTTAGAGAGGATAAAAATATATCACTTCTTATTCATTGAATGTCAGAATCTGATCTGGAGGGCCCTATGATGTTTAACTGCTCACCTATGCCTGAATCATAGATGAATATAAACACAAACCACTTGGCTAACATTATATGCTTATGGATGATTGGAAACAAAAGAGGCTGAGATCTGGGTGTAGAAGGAGTTTTCTTGAAAAGTCTAACAGCAAAGAAAAAGAAAGAGAAAGAAAAAGAAAAAGAGAAAGGAAGGAAAGAAGGAAGGAAGGAAGGAAGAAAGGAAGGAAGAAAGGAAGGAAGGAAGGAAGGAAGGAAGGAAGGAAGAAAGAAAGAAAGAAAGAAAGAAAGAAAGAAAGAAAGAAAGAAAGAAAGAAGGAAAGAAAGAAAGAAAGAAAGAAAGAAAAAGAAAGAAAGGAAGCAAAGAAAAAACCCAGTAAAAAGGTCTTCCTTGTCACCCAAGGCAAATGATTATTAAATTCAGCCAGAGGCTGTTGGGACTGGATGTAAACTTGAAAAATCCCCACAGGAACTTTCATTTCAAGGACTAGAGTAAGTATTTTCTGCTGCCAGCTGGGGGTGGAGGATGTTAGTGAGGTGGTGGATCCAAAGGCAGTTTTCCGTGGATCCAAAGGCAGTTTTCCTTGGCTCCAAATCTTAGAACACACAGAAAGCAATGCCATGGTGCTTTGCCTTGGTTGAGTAATAAAAATGTACTGATTCAGAAGGGGAAGACTCCACCTCCGAGCTCTTGGCCTAGCAGTGAAGTTCCAGGGTCAACTGTAGTATCCTAGCAAGGACCCCTTTGTTCTGTGTTGCCGCCTCTTTACTGAACAGTTCCTTCGGGGAGAATAGGTAGAAAATACTCTGAAATGTTTGGAAAGCACATTGCAAATCTGATTTCTGACAACAGATTAAGAATGAGGCTAAACAAGCCAGCGTGGGTTGCTTGTCTGGCATGAAGCTTTCGTTAGGGAAGGTGAGTGAGCACAGTTTCTTAGAGGAACTCATCCAGCACGAAACACTCTCCTCAGGTGGCAGGTGCAGACACTGCAAGAGCCTCCCAGGTCTCCTTTTGAAGAACAGAAGAAAAACACCAAAACAAAACAAAAACCCTAACAGAACTGCATTGGACACGATTTCTCATGCATAGTATTTAAACTGCTCTGCTGAGAGAAAACACGTAGATGAAGGATGCAGATGTCTGATCCTTTCACTCAAGATCAAAATTATATTAGAGAACCCTAGAAATTGAAGGCCCTAATGGTCTCAAGGGGTAAGATTAAAATATGACAAGATTAGTGATAGATTTGAGGAATGGTTTCAGGTAGGAGAGAGAAGTATATGTAACAATATTGTATAGTCAGCAAAGTCAGAGATGTATTAAAATAGTTAAAGTAACAGACAAAGCCTGTGAATGGTGCTGCACCTCTACAAAGGCAGCCTGCAGTAGATCAAAGTGTTGGCAGGTTTGGGCAGCCGAAATCAGGGAATTGTTGAAGTCACTTGAAATTTTAAAACCTCACCTCAGCCCCAAAGGAATCAGGGGCGCTGATTGTGAAATGCCTCTGTGACAATCAGCAGGCTGGCTGGACCCCTCTCATCCTTCCCGTGTGCTTATGCAGAGAAACTTGGACCTCTAAGAAAAATCTTCAGAATTACACTGTTCAACAACAAAAAAAAAGGAGTTGATGTGCTAAGAGAGAGTTCCAGTGCAGATGTGGTCTCTGAGTCTGGACCTTTATATGTGGTCGTGGTGAGAGCAGAAAGTTGGTGAGCAATGGGGCTGGTTACTATAAGCAAGAATAAAGTACCCTGTCGACCCAGACCAAACTACTTACACTACAAGTATATAGGCACCTGCCTGTCCTTTCCTACAGGGAACCCTACAGGGAATATCCGTGTGATTCTTGTTACTTATAAAGAGCAAAAACACTGCTAGCTCATTAAATCCCAAATCAGCTGAGGCAAAGTTAGCACTAACAGAATGAAAGGGGTGGGGCATGAAGAAGATGAGGAGAGCCAGGGAAGTTCAACATGGAGGCAAACAGAGAAACTTCTACCACAGGTGGCTGTACTCAGTGTGCAGCAGTACCAACCACAGTGCTTTGTAAAAAGCACCGTTGTGTACACCCAGAAACTCTTGTTCTAAGGGGCCAATATTAGAGCCCAAACACTCCAATTTCTACACAGTCTTGGGTAATGATGCTGATCTACATAAAACAAGCATCTACAGTATCCCAAAGTGAATATTAAGGAGAGCTGCCCATCTACAACTTGGTTTAAGGCCAGGAAAAACAAAAAACACCCTAGCAAGTAAAGGCTCAAAATAGGGCTTCTGTGAACATCTACTCATTTCCCAGTCATGCTGTCAATGGCCACGCCAAGGTTGATGGGTTCAGATAGTGTAGGTTTCTTCTTTTCTAGAGGTCTTGAGTTTAAGAACACTTTTACTGTGAAGCCAGCAGGACTAGCGTCTTCAAGATAGACTGGGGACAAAATTCAATAGGTTTTTCAGGTTCCTGCAGTCACCTACAAGTGTTCTTCTCCAAACAAAACTCCTCACTTTAAACTCTACTTATTACCACCATATCTTTCCACAATTCCACTTAATCCACCCTCCACCCACTGCCCCCTTTTGTTTCTTAAGGAAAGTAAGATTTGAAAAAGTAACCTAAAAATGAAGAGCCAGACCTTTTATTTGTTGGTTTACTTTTTAAATGGCCCTAACAGTCAAGTTTGGGTCAGGCTGAAGCCAGGAGACAAGAATGATGCTTGGATCTTCCACAAGACTGACAGGGACCCTAAAACTTGAGCCTTGTCCCATTGCCTTCCATAGTGCCTTATCAGAGAGAGGAGTATCACATTGTGCCAAGGGGTCAGACCCCTTTCCCATTTACACACACACACACACACACACACACACACACACACATTTTGAAAGGCAAGAGAACAGAGGTGAGATCATTCTTTGGAAGATTCACTCCCCAAGTTTTAACAAGAGCTATGTGTGCTAGGCTGAAAGGGGAAACTGGATCCTCCCTCATTAGCCTCCTGCCTAGTTAACAGAAAACCAAGCACCTGGGCCATCTTCTGATGCCTTCATGCCTTCCCAGGCACACCAGCTAGAAACTGATTAAAGGACTGACTGGCTGGGACCCCAACCATTACACGGGAACCAAATTCAACCCTCCAAGAAACAGCCTAAGGACCTGAGCCGTGACTCCAGCCCCTCTCTGCCCCATCTCACAAGGATTTCTTTCATTACATTAGAACACTGGGATGATCTTCTCACTTCTGAATCTTTCACTCCATCACACTGTAAGGTTTCTTTTTACCATAAAAGACAATATTCACTGTTTCTGAAGTCAGAGATGGCTACAAACAATATGATTTAACTCCCTCCCAAAGCGTTCTTTGCTTTGTACAACAACACCCTGCCCTGTCACGCTCTGAATGTCTAGTTCTTTCCCTGCCTTGGCTACAGTCTGTTCTTAAACTCAAGTACCTTTGGGTAAACTTCACCCCTAAAGAACCACACACATCTCAGGTGATGCCAGTGCAAAGCAACTGATGTTATCTAGAACTCTACCTATTGGAACTCATTTTGCAAAATTATCTTTTCTTGAGTAAAAGGACAGCTATAAATAAGTCACCCTCTTGTTTGGATAAATCCCCCCAAGCCTTCGTTCCAGAACTACCGTGTATACTGTATCTACATTAGTCATGAAACAGGACCATAAACAAAGTGGGGGTGTTTAAAGTTCTTGCAATTCCATTTGTTAAGAAGCTGCACCTCACACAGGTGTCAGCTACAATCCTTCTCCCCATTGGATGTTTATATTTCAAAGTATTTGTCTCAAGCTCACCTTAAACCAATTTCTATTTTTCAGGGAGGTATTCATTTGTTCTTTTTTTCCTCTTTAGGTCTTGATTTATTTTTATTCAAGGTTGTTGAATCTTACACAGCTATTCCCTGATATTTCAGGTAATAAACATTATTGGTCTGTCCCTGCTATTTTTATCTTTCCCTCCCTCTGAAAAAGGAACGTGTGCCTGTTTAAATGTTGTGTGTGTAACTCAGCCGCACAGGTATGAGACCAGTCCCCACACTGTCTGCTTGTAGACACTGATGGCTCCTTGCGGGCTGAGAGCTCTGTGGTGTCACGCTGCATGGCTTCAACTCCCACTCATGCCCAAGCTGGCAGCATGCCTTTCCACAGTGGATGACTTAGACTTACTTTCCTAGATGTCATTTTCTTTGGCTTTATAGGGTTGCCACAGGACTCAAATGAGATTATACCATGAAATCTGTCAGATTGTAAGTACTCAATAAACATTTATCTTTTAAAATAAATTTTTATGTTGGGAGTGCTATTTTGGAAACAGCCCAATATCTGCCCCCTTCTATCTGACACAGATACAAAGTATTAGTTGCTCACTCTGTTTGTAACCATAGTTCCTCCAGTCAATATAGTAAATTTATTCATGTCAACAGAAGGTACTTTTAATATTTTCAGATAGGTTTGGATCCTTCAAAGCAAATTGTTGATAGTTGCCACTATTTCAAACGATGTGATGAGTTCATACCCTAATATCAATTTTTCAGAATGATGAAATATGATTTTTTAAAAAATTATTTATTTTTCATTGGAAAGGCAGATATACAGAGAGGAGGAGAGACAGAGAGGAGCAGAGACAGAGAGGAAGATCTTCCGTCCGATGGGTTCACTCCCCAAGTGGCTGTTACGGCTGGAGCTGAGCCAGTCCGAAGCCAGAAGCCTCTTCTGGGTCTCCCACACGGGTGCAGAGTCCCAAAGCTCTGGGAGTCCTCGACTGTTTTCCCAGGCCACAAGCAGGGAGCTGGATGGGAAGTGGAGCTGCCAGGATTAGAACCGACACCCATATGGGATCCTGGTGCATTCAAGGCAAGGACTTTAACCGCTATGCTATCACACTGGGCCCAAAAATATGATTTTTTCTAACATAAAATTCTTAATTGCTTCTTTTTACATGCAAAACAGAGGCACATTCTATAATCTCCTACATGAGAAATATATTTTCCCTACAATAATATAAAGATGTAGAAAATCTATGAGGGAAAATTAGTGTTTAAACAGTTGCTGCCATCCAAGACTATCAGAGCACACCATAAATCCTTGCCAGTTTTTATTATCTTAAAGTTATGAAAATATTTTACGGCTTAAAATGAAACTTTGAAAGACAAGTCTGTGTCTCAGTAGATTCAAGAAAGAAACAAACTAATCAGAGTTGATTTTCTCCATTTCCCTGACAGGAAAACCAGACACAGAGCAAAGTTATCCAACTTAAAACATTGAAAAGATTGTTTTTGAATTATTTAAAGGGCAGAGTAGGAAACAAGGAGACTGCATCCTTGGGTTCACTCCCCAAATGGCCACCGTGGCTGAGCCTGGGCCAGACTGAAGCCAAGAGCCTGCATCTGCATCTGGGTCTCTCATATAGAGCACAGGGGCCCAAGCGCTTGGTCATTTTGTACCATTTCTACAGCAGGGGCTGCAACAGATGCAGAAGAGAGAGGACACAAGCCGACACCTATCACAGGGTGATGCCACTGCAGGTAGTATCTTAGCCCTCAGCACCTTGGTGATCACTCCCCAAATGAAAACTTTTCACAGATCCTCCATACTCCCATAAAATTAGAAATGCTGTTAGTCCGTGGGTATGCAGAAAGAAATGGGTTTGAGTGACACATTCTATGGACATTTGAGATACATTCCTATTGAACTACTCAGGGGCAGACTAGACTAGGCCAGGCTGTGCAGTAAGATTGCGGACACTGAGGTGAGGTGAGCCATGCCAGCCTGGGCCCAGTGGTGCATCTCCACGGAGAGGGGATCTGACAGGACTCAGGTAGCTTGGCTCAGGTCCTGAGGCCCGCCTTTGTGGTGCGGGCTGGGTTCCTGAGCCCTAGGAATGGGGAAACTGCTATGACTTGGGTTGTTTGGCTCAGATCCTTCTAGGTAAGTGTTGGTTTCATGAACCCCAGGGGTCGAAGATAGAGTGGGGCTTGGGTTCCCTGGCCCAGGTTCCAGAGCCTAGCTACTAGGTGGATGTCTGGTTCATGAGCCCCATGGATGGGGGATACAGTGGGGCTTGGGTCTCCTGTCTTGGGTCCTGGGGCCCACCTATTAGGTGGGTGTCGGGTTCTTGAGCCTCAGGGGTGGGGGATCCAGTGGGGCTTGGGATACCTGCCCTGGGTACTTGGAGTTGCCTGTAAGAACATGCCCTACTTAATGAAAAACGTGGATCAGTGTACACAGGCCCTGTTGTAAAAAGAGAATATGGAAGCACATTTGATGCAGTAGCAGAAAAAGGAGAACAGAACAAACTGGACAACTACTCCAGTCAAATGATGACAGAAAAAATCTGGTGAATGGAGCCAATGGACATTGGGAAGGTGACGTCATCCTCAGATCAGTGAAATCAGCAGCATTTCAGAACTATCCAAACCACTTGGACAGAACCATTGAAATACGTACACATTGAGAATCTGGGTTGATATGAGGTGGCAGTTCCTCATCCCTGGGGACTGGGACGAGTGGAAAGCCATGAGTGGTTTCTCCCTTTGTTTTTCCCCTTCCTCCAGCAACAACAAGAAGAAATAGCAAATTTAGAAGCAATGAGTTGACCCAATTTTTCATAAACCTCGATCCTCCCACCCTGAACAACCATGTAATCATTATTAATAAAATTTTTTTAAGTATCAGTAAGATTTTGAGACTTCAAAAATTATACTTCATATAAACTATATACATGGAGTTGAGCCCCAAGATAAATTATCATTAAATGGCTCTGATAATAAGCGATTACCTATTCTGTGGATGAAGTTGATGGTAGTTCAGTAGTCAGAAGTCTCAAAGAGAGACACAAAGATGATCAGGGGTTACTTATTCTTCTACATTCCCAGAAAAACCAGAGTGACTTCAAAAATTTTGGGAAAATGGACATTAAAGATACATTTATTTTGAAACAAAAATTTTGAAATCTGTGCACATTGTTTTATAACACACTTTCATGGATGTTTGGGAAAAGTATAGCTAATCCAAGTATCCCATATGAGTGAAAGCAGCCCAGTTATGGGAGCCATCACTGCTGCCTCCCAAGGTCTGCATGAGCAGGAAGCTAGAGTCAGGGTGTGTGCTAGGAATAGGACCAAGGCACTTCAATTCAAGATGTAAGCTCATACCTAAATCTATCTTTTCATTCCATTTTCCATGAAAATTTAGAAGTATGCGTGTGTATACACATGGAGTATATTAGTTGTTTTCCTGATCTGACCAATTGTTTAATTCATACAGAAATAAGAAATTATTTTTGTACTTTTGTTTGCCACAGTAATGGCTATATTATTTGGTGTTTAAGCTAGGTAGATTAAAAATAGGTAGTGTTCTTTATAAGATTCCAAATAGGGGATGCTCTCAATTTATTTCTAGATAAACATGACCTCTTTATTTAGGCTTCTGACAAGTTTCTCCTATACAATACCATTTTAGCTTAAGTTCAAATGACCTGCAAAGGGATTTAGACTTTAATTTCCAGGCTTTCATTTTCCAGTGTTTAAGAGGTGGGAAAATAATAAGAAAATAAATTGATATTGTTTGAATTCATTTCTTCATCTCTAATGAATTTTCCAATGGCCTGACATCTCAAATTACCAAACTCATTCCTGACTATACTTTCTAAAACTGAAATAATCTTGAATAAGAACAAAACTGAAATGTTTCCCAATTAAATATCTGAAAGCCATGCAACATCTTGGGGAGGAAACGTTGCCTTGAAACTCCCATGCTTATCCTTTAACTCTTTTAATTTGGTTGACTTTGGTGGTTGTGGTTACAGCTGACACTTGGAGCTATCAGTCTGTTTTTTTTTTTTCCTATTATTCTCTCTCTAAAATCAAGTTAAACAACTCAGCACAGGGAGAGCTGAAAACCAGATGAATCCTTATGCAACTAAGCAGACACCAAATGCGCACACAAACACAATGTAACGTAGAAGCATGCGGCAGCTTCTGCCCTTTGTCCAACAGACTGAAACCTGGGACTGCACCTGATGTTTGCTGACCTTTCCCTTAGACTATCTTCTGTCTCCATGAAACAAGTATGCTCAGACATACCTGCAACATCCATTCTGTAGAGGAACAACAATTTGTTTACATTTTCATGTTGGTAGCACAATGTGCTGCCCAATTGGGGCCTGTTCACATGACAGAGAACCATCACAACATAGTGTCATCCCGAAGCTGTGAATGACAGGTGACTGAGTTTAAGATTCAGCTTCAGGACAATGTGGAGCAGTAGGAACTGCAGTAGATTCAGGAATGATCTCAGATTTATCTAGTCCTGCTTTGCTTCTTAACATCCCTGGATCTTGGGACAATCAATGAATTTGTTAGAATCATTGGTTTTCAGTACCCCCCCCAAAACCTACGATATAATCACTGTTAACAAATATAATACATTTTTAGACATAGAACGGTTAAAAATTTTTAAGCATATGCTTCAATGGTGCTGCCATACTTCTGCTATTGAATATTAGATAGGACAATAGACAAACGTGAGTGAAGTGTTAAGGTGAGTGGCTAAGACGCTTGCTTCCTATGTCAGCGTACTTGAGTCTGGTTTCCATTTCTGTATCTTGTCTCTAGCTTCCTCCTAACGTAGACGATGGTAGGCAGTGAAGATGGCTTGAGGAATTGGTTCCTGCTACCCACAAAGATCTGGATTGAATTCCTAGTTCTCAGCTTCAAACTGTCTCCAGTCACAGGCGTAGTGGGCAGCTGGGCTGATGACTAGCAGATGGGATCAACTATCAGCCTCTGTTTCCATGTCTTGCAAAAAATTAAAAACATTTTTGTTGTTTTCAAAAGAGAATGTTTTCTGCTTATGAAGTATTGCAACTCATACCTGGGAAACAATTGAAGAGTAAGAGATTGGCAATGCAGTTGGCAAGTGGGAGGTAAGGAAAGCTCTTGGCAATCTTCAAACGCAGGGACTGCTGCCTGCACTTGCCCTTACAGGGAATCAACTGTCTATAGTACTATTTGAGCAATGTTTTAATGACTACCCTGCCCAGGTGGTACCCAGATGTGTGAGGATGGGGAGTTCCACCTGACATTATAAATATAATACTCCAGGAAGCTCTGACCTACCAAGGAGACCAGAAAGTCCACTTGGAAGGCATTTCTGGATCTCCACGACAGCAGACAGAAGAGCCCTCTGGGTGTCTTTTGAAGAGAAGCCAGTGAAGGACTAAAAAGAACTTAGAGACCAGGAAACAGATGCACAGAAATAGTTGGAAGGGAGTGCTTCCTTGGCATGGGTGTGGGGGTGGTCAGAGGATTATTTTTCTCTTTAATATTCATGTGCACTTCCAATTTCAATCCCATTACTTCTTTTTTTCCAATTTGAGAGCATTGCACTGTTTATTAACTATTTGTTAACACCTCATGCACACTGTCTGCCTGCAGTCCTGGGATAATGCCTGCCCTTTCAACTTACTATCTCTTTTCCCTTCAAAGCATCTTTTGGTCAAATGTCTTTCTCAGGTGTGGGAACTTCCAGCTTGCACTTCCCTGCTTTTTCTCAAGAGTTTCTGGCACAGCAGGGGTCCTGTTTCTCTCTCTCTCTCTCTCTCTCTCTCTCTTTGTTCAACACCCATCATGATTCAAAGAGCCCCTTTACTTTCTCATCTGAGATTCTAAAACCCAGAATGTGGAGGTCCCAGACTTTTCCAAGATAACCATTACCTATTTTGCCCTTCCAGCAAGGAGTGTTAAGATTTAATCCTGCAACACAGAAAATAATTAGATCTTCAAAGCCTATAAATTATATTTGTCAGGAGCAGAGAAAACGAATGGAGGTTCTGGTTCTCTACTGGCAATGACGAATGGCAACACCAAGCTTTTGCTGTAAGAAGCTTGTGTGGACCAAGGAGCTTTTTTTATTGACTTCTAACAAAAAGACCATCAATCCAAACCATTTTAGAAGGTGGTGGTGGCCACCTTCTGTGTATAATGAGGTTGGGGAATCCTACTAGCTTGGGAAGGCCTATGTTGTTAACAAACTCCAATGAGAATAGAAGGTGCTGCTCGGGTACATTCTCTTAGAGGAGAATATGTGACGAAAAGTTGCAATCAGACAACCTCCTACCTGAGATTTATATGTTGCTAATAGGTATTAATGAGGCTGATAGTATCTTCACAGGACATTGATTCCTGGCCAATGCTCATGATATGAACCCCTGAGCTTGACCACATGGCAGTATAGAAGGAGAATTTCAGAGTTGAAAGTAAAATGGAATTGATGAAAAGGTATAGAGCATGCAAACTGAGAAACACAGTGAGATTTGCTCTAGTGAGTGTTAACAGGGCATTACAAGGAGCCTGTGCTGTGTGCAGTCCCTGAGGGATGCAGTGCCTGGGAAAGCCCTGCCTGCTCAGGGAGTGGCTAAGAGAAGCAGTTGGGGACACAGTGACAGCTGTGCTGTGTTTTGTGAAAGTGCTGAAACTAGAACTCCCCTCCAGCACAGTCCTGCTTCCCTGGTGGTTATCGCATCACCGTGTTGTTAGATACTGAGGTTGGGATGAACCAAATACACATTGCTCTCTTTTCTCCAGTCTCTAGGAAGGCGCTTGCAGCAAATGATTTTATTTAAGCCAATATGCATCTGTAAGAGTTTTGATCAAAGCTGGTTTGCATCCCCTAATATCCTGAGCAGGGATTACAGTTCTGACATGCTGATGAAACACAGATGTAGACAAATACAACAAATCACAGAAACAAAAAAAAGCAGCAGAGAGGTGCAGCCAGCACCTCAGCCTGTGTATTTGTCATACACACAAGCAATCAGAAGAAACCTGATTCCAAAGGATGCTGTTCTCCCGGTTTAACACTTGTACCAAAATCACAGGGGAATCCATTGAAGGTCCCTGTTCAATATGATTCAGAGAAAGAACTGTGCAGAATCCAAGCTTCCATAAAATGCATTTCCTGTGTCACCATCCAGAAACCTACATTTGTATTCATGTGTTAGGAATATTACAGTAAAATACAAGAGCGGTTTGAGAGTCTATGGGCTCTGGGAAAGAAAAGGAATTCATAGCTCTAAGTAAAAAGCACTTTAAGGTTCCACATATTTTTTCATCACTTCTGTTCACTCCAAGGAGAGAAAGTGTGGATATTTCTAGCACTTATTTAGATGCACAGTTTGAATGGCCCAGGGCTGCATCCCTTGGAGGTTGCAGACATACATGAGGCTTATCTGCACTTCTCCAGTGGGTGGGTTACCCTTGAGTTTGGGTCTCCAGACAGGTACCTAAGCTGTCATTGGAAGCATCCTGGTTACAGTGATTGAACAACTCGAAGAGAGTCCATGTATTTAAGAACGGGGGAAATGAAACACAAGTGGCAGTTAAAATATGCCAGTAATACAGCCTGAATAAAGCCGGTCAAGACACGTGGGAATTCCAAAAAAACCAAGAATAGAACTACTTTACAAACTAACACTTCTTAATTTTTCTTCCAACATACATATATATAGATAGATATAGATATAGATACAGATGATGAGATGGATTAAGCGATTTCAAACTAATTTGACAATCCATGAAAATTCCACAAAATCCACATTCATAAATCATATGGCTATTCATGATTATTTTATCTTGTTTCTTAATTATGACTTCAAATTACATCTATCATCATGTATTCGTAAAGCCAGAACTATTCTCATGTTTTAATTTTGAGCTAAGGTTGTCTATGAGAGTAGCAAATTTGAAATTCTCATGAAAATAAACCATCACCATCTAGCATTCCAACATATCAAGAACAGACATTGGACTTTTAGCATTTCAAGGGTTCATTTTTTTAAAAAAAAATATTTCTTTATTTGAAAGGCAGAGCCAGAAAGACAGGGAAAGACAGAGGAAGAGATCTTCCACCCACAGGTTCATTCCCCAAATGGCTTTAACAGCTAAGTTGGGCTAGTCCAAAGCCAGAAGCTAGGGGTTTCTCTTTACTCTCCCAAGTGGGTGCAGGGGCCTAAGCACTGCCATCTTTCCCTGCTTCCCAAGGCACATTAGCAGAGAGCTGGAGTGGAAGTGAAACAACTGGAGTTTGAACCAGTGTTCATATGAATTGCTGGCTCTGTAGCCTTAAGCCACTACACCACAGTGCCAGGGTCTCAAGAGTTTCTTAGTGAAATTATGTTGCATCTCAGAAGTTGAGCAATAGAAAATGCACTTCACAGATTATAGTCAGTACATATATTTCTACCTTTCAAATTTCTCTTCAGTCAACTCCATAGCCACATTCAAAGTAGCTTCATAAAACAAACAGAGGCAGGCATTGGGTGTGGCACATACACCTACCCCTTGGTGTGCCTACATCTTTCAAGGAGTGCCTGGATTTGGTCCTGGCTATACATACAACGCAGCTTCCTGGTATGTGCACACTTTGGGGCAGCTGGTGCAGGCTCCGGTACCTGCTGCCTTCGTAAGAGTTCCCAGCCTCTGGCTTCAACCCTGCCCAGCTTTGTGTGGCAGTCGGGAGAGCTTGTAGAGAATCATTGGTGAGATCCTTCTCTCCTTAAAATAAATACAATAAAAAAATAGAATATTCTCCATTTCTTCAGCCAACTATGTTTTCTGTCGAGAAATATTATCCCTAGGAACAGGAAGGAAAGCGAAGGCTTCCAATGCCCCAAGTGTATACAAGCAATAAATGAAGGAGACTGAATTTAGACGTGGACTGTTACAACTCCATTTTTTTTTTAATCAACAAATTTCAATCCTCTGTGTTCAATGATAATGTCAAGGTCTCCTTGAGATGAAAGCCTAACCCCATTGTTGACTCTCAGCTTTTACACAGCATATGAGCCAGTGAAGAGGCAGGGACGTGCAGGTCCTGCTTTCCCCTCTGATGGCTCACAAATTCCCATTGCCTCCTGAAACTGTGTTAAAGCACGTAGAACACAATTAGTTTTCTGGGCCGCTCCTGCCGTTCAGAACCATCCTTTTCATTAGGCAGTTCCTGCTGGGTACCAAGCAATCTGGAACTGGTTTAATAGAACACTAAGAATAACGACTTCCTGGAAACCTCAGAGCATAAACATATGAGTTTTATTTGAATCAAATTCCTGCCAGCCTTGGAATTTTTATGGTTGCAGAGTCCCTGAAAGATAAATTGTCCCTATTTCCACATACCCAGGAGATGGTAGAGTTGGGAAAAGCCCTCAGTCTTGTTTGCTTTTCATGAAGATTTACTCTACTTTTATAAAATTGCCTGACTGAGGTCTATTAAATACTTCCTGTGGCATGCTGCAAGTATAGATGGTGGTGGAGAATGTGTCCCTCCAATTGTCACAAAGTTAGGCTTCTACTATGTGATTATCAAATTCAACTTGATCTCCTAGTGCAGGAATAAATCATACAACATACTAATAATTAAAATATCAAGTACACTAATATAGAAAGATTTATTTAAAATGTTTCTCCATTGCTCTGGCATTATTTCTCCCTGCATTTTCAAATTGGGAGTGCTAGCTTACAGGGTTCAGGATTTGTACATTTGCTCCAAGACGACATCAGTGATACTATTTCATGGATAGGGCAGACAGGTTAAAACAGGTGAATCCATACAACTTTGCCAAAATTTAAACCTTTCTTAATCTATAAAACACTATTTCAACTCAATAGAAAGAGGATCCAAGTGTAAGATAATAACTGAGTTGCAAATGAACTTTCTCAGCTATGGAAGTGACTCCTCATTTTATAATTTACTATCTCCTACATTTACTCACCTGAGGTCTGTAGTAACCTCTGGGGAAAGAAAAGAGTCTCTTCATTTATAAGATATGGTCCTACTCTTAATTGACTGTGAGGATATTCTACCAGCTCTAACTTCAGACCAGAAATGGTCTCCCCAAGAAACTGTTCAACCCATCTGGACAATAAGTAGCTGGACTCTATGCTTGGTATATGTTTGCACGGAAAGAATCTTGACTGGATTTGAACTGTAATACTGCATCAAGGTGGAGGAATCCACCAGGGGGGAGGGTTTGGGGAGGAGTGGGGGGATTCCCAGAGCCTATGAAACTGTCACATAATGCAAAATAATTAATAAAAAAATAAAAAATAAGAATATGGTCCTAGTACCTCTTAGGGGGTTGAACTGAATTACTCCAATACCTCCAGAGTGGGAGAGGAGTATGGGGGTAGGGAGCAGTGTTGGTTGAGCCTGGGCAATCCCAAAGATCTTACTTGTCTTTCATAAGGCTTTCCTGTAAAGTTCTTTTAATTAACCATTAGTGCATTTCAAGTAGGTTTGATATGCAAGGGTTTAATATACCTATCGTGTTTTCCTAGCTCTTCTTTTATCTAGCGCTAATCAGACACTGCAGCAAGTATGAAATTCATTCCTAGTCTCAGGAAGTATCAGCCAGGTGCTTCTGCCCACAGAAGAAGCTAGGCTTCTGAAGATAATGTGGAGGCAACAGCACATCCAGCTTTGATCTTCTTCCCTGAGTGACCTCATGGTCTTCAGAACTCAGTCTGGAAAAACAGTCCATCAGTAGTCAGACCAAAGTAATCAGTCTGCAAAGAACTCGGGCCCTTCTGCTTCCTTGTCAAGATTCTCTTTTGGCACTGTCTTGCCACATTTTTCTGACAGAGACAAGCGAAGGGTCAGTACCTGTCTCTCTTCTTCTTTCTCCCACCCTCCCTCTCTCTGACCTCTCCCTCTCTCATGTTCTCTTTATGTCATTGTTATTTCTCTGGAAGTTTCCCTCCTAGTCCAGAAGGAGTTTCCCATCACTCAATCCAGTATAAAATTCATTGACTTTGTTCATTTTACCTGTTATTTATCATGAATTTTACCTGCTGTATTATTCATAGTCAGATAACAACAGAAACATTTGTCTATAATGCTTAGTATCCATGTCTTAGCTAGCCTGAATAGGGTCTCACTGATCAGAAATTCTAGATGAATATCCACAAAATTCTTGATATCCTTGCTGAACTCAACATCACCAATGAAGATACAACCATCGTTTCCTTGGTAGGTAATAGTATTAATCATCATCTAACATAAAAATGCATAATGAGCAATATTTGCAAGGTTTTCTGTCTTGAGTTTTTCAAAGAAATTCATTGGGAAGCCACAATCAGTTGACACATTTTAAGAATAACAATAGCCAACATTTATTTAGAACTGACTATGTGTAAGTGTTCTAGGAATCTTCCACTTAGTAATTCATGCAGTCCTCAGAGAAAACCAGCTTTGGAGAAGCAGAGTAGCGATGGATTTGAACAGGAAGATCCTTCCACATAGCTGTGTTCATTACCATGTATACCTAAAAGCCAGGAAGTCCTTGAACATGGGGATTTTGTTTGGTTAACCAGCCCATTTTGGATATTCACTGCTTAATAAATATTTAATTAGTAGAGATAGTAAATGCATGCCACTCTTGTTCAAAACTTTTGGACTTCATGTTGGAATTTCATATACATAAAAATTGATCTCACCTGTCTCATTACTCCAACATTCCGCATGTCAGTCCAGTAGTGGGGTTATCCAAATGAATGAGCCACTTCCATCTAAAAACCTAGCTCCCATTGACCTTGGAAAACTACAAAATCAACCATTTTTTCCTTCAAAGACATCAATGTAAACTGGAATTTCTTAACTGTGACACTACTGGCACTACTGACATGTGGAACTGGTGAAATACTTGATGTGGGAGTTGTTCTATACCACGTTTGAGTGGCATTCTCAGTCTCTACCCACAAAATGTTAAAGCTCCTTCCCATCAGGTCCCAGTTGTGACAACCAGAAATGTCTCTCGGGACTGCCAAACACCTGCAGTGGGGACACAACGATTCTTGAGTAAGAACGACTGTTGTATACCGTCAAGATATTTAAAAGGGAGCTCCAAGGGTTTGTTTTTCTGATGATTCTCTAAATAGATGCTAAGACACGACTTGAAAAAGAACCCATCTTTGCAACAAATTGCACCTTCCCAAGAGGGCTGCTTCAGAAGGAACAGCACCAGCTCCCATGGCGGAGTTCCTAAGTACCTAACTTTAAAAAAGGACAAATCAGATTTATTTCATTGTCATATAGCATCTTGTGCTCTGTCCAGGGTAGCAGGTCCCCCTCCATGACTCTCGTTTCTATTATCTACTGACTTGACTGACATGGCTATTTAACCTCTGCTGTCCTGCCTGAAGGAATCCTGCTCTTTCTCTGAAGCCCCTCCTGCATTCAATGGTTCCTTCCTCATTGCTCTTTGCCCTTCAAACAGAAGGGCCTCCAAGGAGTCACACAGCTTCTCCAGGGTGGTACAGCTGCCTCCCTGCCTGTCAGCAAGGATCAGACTTTCCGAACATGGCGGCCTCTTGTCTGTCTAGAGTTGCTGCGTCACAACCAGCTTCAAAGTTACTGGAAAATGCACTGACGGTGTAGTGCTGGGGCGTTGATGGGCCAGTCATGGCAGACTGGCGGAAATGGACAGTAAACACTTTTCTTTCTCAGCCTCTAAGCCCCAAGTGAGAAGATAACACTGCTAAACAGCTTACGGCCATTAGCTATCAATTTGATTTAGCAACTTCACTGCCACTCTGACAGTCCCACAGCCAATTAGTGGCCACAAGTCATCAGCATTAATTTGTTCACATTTTCCTCTACAAACTGCTAATTGGTTGAATTGAGTAGTGGTTGGCTGGGCTGCTGAGGAGGAAGGAACGTTTGAGCTGTATCATTTTCTTACTGCGATATAGAGAAGGGATGCTAACCAACAAAATGCTCCAAACCCCTATAACAACTTGGATGGATTGCCCTTTGCAGCAAGATGTTATTAATTTCATAAATTATTTCTGGCTTTATATTTCTTTCAGGTTAACCAACATCCTATTTGTTGGAGTTGCTTAAATGATGAATAGACTAAGCATTGTTCTACATTCATGTATTTATATATTTTTTTAAAGATTTATTTATTTTGTTACAAAGTCAGATATACAGAGAGGAGGGGAGACAGAGAGGAAGATCTTCCATCCGATGTTTCACTCTCCAAGTGAGCGCAAAGGCTGGTGCTGTGCTGATCTGAAGCCGGGAACCAGGAACCTCTTCCGGGTCTCCCACGTGGGTGCAGGGTCCCAAGCATTGGGCCATCCTCAACTGCCTTCCCAGGCTATAAGCAGGGAGCTGGATGGGAAGTGGAACTGCTGTGATTAGAACCAGCGTCCACATGGGATCCCGGGGCGTTCAAGGTGAGGACTTTAGCTGCTAGGCCACGGCTGCCAAGCCCCATGTATTTATATTTTGTTCTAATAAATATGAAGATACCAACAATGTCAGTGTTTATTAATTCTCATAGCCAAACTGCCCCGTTTCCTAGATCTTAGCTTTTCTATGCCTGCTTTGGTACTTTTGGAGACTCAGTACTATGGGCTATATCATTTATTCTGGTCTTACTTGTCACTGTTTTTGGCTAATGATATAAAGAGGGAAATTAGAGTGCAGGAGAGAAATAAACAGGTTTTTCCTTGCTCATTTCTCTCCTCAATGCTTTTGGTCCACATTTCCAATATTGCTTGTAGCCAGGCATAGCTGCATTCCCTCAGCAATGGCTCTATTTATCATGAGGCTTCAACAATGCTGCTTGATTTTCTTGCTTTTTTAGCTCTCAGTATAGTAGTGACTTCGTATAGCTGATGTTTCTAGATGCCTTTGCATGCTTTCAGTGGTTCTCTAAATTTGTTCACATCTCTGTTTATTGTTTACTCATTAAATCCCCCTTAAAAATGACATCCATCTGACTTGTATGAGGGTTCAACCACGCCAAGTGCTGGCATCCCACACATGGGCACCATCTCATGCTCCTGTGGCTCCACTTCCCATCCAACTGTCTGCTGATGGATTGGGAAAGCAGTGGAGAATGGCACAAAGCTTTGGGACCCTTAGCCTGCATGGGAGACCTGGATGAAGCTCCTGGCTCCTGGAAGTTAACTTCAGTTTGGCTTAGCTGTTATAGCCCCTTAGGGAGTGAGTCAACAGATGAAAGAATTTCTCTTTGTCTCCCTTCTCTCTGTAAATCTGCCTTTCCAATAAACAGAAGTAAATATTAAAAAATGCCACCGAACTAGAGAATCATTGGTTTTACATACCTACTCCTACTCATTTGCTTTCACTCAATCAGTGTTTATTTTTCTTGTGCTACTTAAGGAAAAGTGGGCTGAGCTATAAATGCCATAAGTAGGGATTCTATGCTCATGAAATTTCTAGTTTAGGCATTAGGAATTAAAAGGAAACTTGGAGAGGGGATCCACCACAGGAAGTATGCCAGAATCAACGGTGCCCAGCCTCACTACTTCCGGAATATATTAACTTAGGCAAATTACTCAATCTTGAAGTACCTTAATTTTGTTTATCTTTTTAATCTCTAAAATGGAAATAACGATTACACGTGCTTGAATTACAAGGTGTTTATAGATTTGGTTCTTTTAAGACCTCGCTCCTTGTTTTGCAGATGGCCTCCCTCGCTCTGTGTGTTCATGTGGTCTCTCTGTGTGCACATAGCCGACTTGGCATTCAGCATCTTTTGAGTTTTTATAAGGGTATGAATCTTGCTGGATTACGATACATGATAATGACCCAATTTTCAGCCAGTTACCTCACTAACATTCCTTTCTCTGAATGTGATCACATATTAAGACACGAGAGGTCAAAATTTCAGATACAAATTCTGAAGGAACATATTTCACTCCCTAACACTCTTGAATGGCATCATGAGGAAACGGTTTATACTATGGTTAACATATTCATGCCCCCTTTTCAGTGACTTAAAACCACCTAACGTTTGTTTCTTCTTTGCACTATATGTTATCAGTATACCTTGTCATTATATCTTTTCAAGAAACTAGATGAAGGGAGAAGCTGCCATTCCAAAAATTGCTGATAGATGTGCTGGAGAAGAAAGAGGAAGAACTCTAGTGTAAGTGCTGAAAACTTCTACAGCTTGCAGTTCATTAGTAAAGCTGACACAGGGCCAAGGAAGACTTCAAGTCAACCATGCACCTATATGTTAACAGGCACAAATACATAGTGCTCAGAACTAAAGGGCAGTGCAGCATCATCTTCCTAGATAAGGATGCTTTTCTTGGTGAAGCATCTCACATTACCCAAGATCTCAGAGTGAGCAAATGGTGGTATGGGTTTCACCTCCAGCTTTGTTCCAGGACCAAGGATTTTAGTCACTAACATTTATGAAAATGCATTCTTTCACAGACCTAGGTTTAGCTCAGTAGCTTGAGCTGTAGGTGCATCTTACATTCATGTTGAACAACTTTGAAATAAATGTAGGCTGATGAAATGCCCTGTTCTAAAGTTCTTTTGAGGCACACAAGATAAGCCTGATTTTTACTCAACCCCATGAGTAAATCATTCACAATGAAGAAAAAATGTTATTATTGTCTTTGCCCCTCCTCCTCATCGTTCAGTCTTCTGTGTCCTCCTCGATTTCCCTCCCTTCCCTCTTCCTCCTGCTCACCAAAATATTTGGGGGTTAAGCATATCTGTAATCTGAACTCTGAAAGACCATCTTTTGAAAACAGTTGCTTAAATTTCACCTGTTCAGATCCAGTGTACCAAAGCAAAATGATCCCTCTTGTGAGGGTTCAGAAATGCATCTTCATCACCTACCTCATGATGCTCGAGCCAGAGAGAGAGGTAGCACTAAGCATCCTCATTACCTAACAGGATCTCTTTGATAGTGTAGGAAGAGAACTTGACGGAGAGTCAGGAGGCATATTCTAATACTACTTCCTATCAATGACCACTAGCCTCATTGCTGAAAACTTTGCGGCCTGACATGAGTAAGTCAGCGTTCTTCCCAGGTACAATGCTTTGTGATGTCAGTGTAGTCTAACAGCATTCACTGTTGTTCCCATCTAAAACTGAGCTCTCTCATCTCGGCTGGAGCCTCATGTCTCCTGAGCGCCAAATCAGAGGTGTGAGGGAGAGGCGATCGTGTGTAATGCATTTTACTTCTGTTGATTGTCCTTTTCCTAGATTGACTTCCTCCCTCATTAGGAAGTAGTCAGTTTAAAGCGAGCCCCAGGGAATAGAAACTGGTAAGACTTTCCGTCTGCCACGATTTCTATAGTAAGAAAATAGACACTTGTTGAAGACAGAAATGAAGCACTACAGTATGTTTCTGTCCTTTAACTGTGTGAGGGTCTCAGGGGGCTACACCCTGTTGTCCTGAAGGTTTTCTAAATCTCCTTCGTGGAATAAAAGTTAGCACTCCTGATATTGAGGACCAAGTGAAGGAGTGTGAAAGGAGCAGCAGTGAACTAGAACTTGGAGCATCTCTGAGGTTGCTTATGCGTTCCGTAGCAACTCTCATCACTGCTTGGAACTATTTTATCTGTAAGATGAGGATAAGAGGTGCACTCATAGAAAGTTGCCTGGACACTCATGGTTTCTATCTTCCCACAGACCAACAAGGCTGCTGGAAATCCTACTGCCTTCCCTGTCCTTTTACTTTGCATGCAGCACGCTTAGAGGACTTACCTCCTCTTGCTCCCCCAGGACCTTCTTCCTCATCCTCAACTGCAGCTGGGGACCTGGATTTTTATTCTTATAGAAAATAGATTGGATTTTCACTCATTTATAACCAATCTTTAAAATTGGTATTTATATAAACAGATTTCATGCATTTTTGTAGGTACAGATCTAAGAAAATGATATTTCTCTCCTCCTTCTGTAAATTATTAAAGTTCATTTATTTGAAAGGAGTGGAAGAGAGTCAGAAAGGGAGTGGAGAAAGAGAGAGAGAGAGAGAGAGAGAGAGAGAGAGAGAGAGAGAAAGAGAGAGAGAGAGAGATTGAGATTGTTGGTTCACCCTCCAAAATGTCCTCAACCCCTGTGAATGGGCTAGGCCAAAGCCAGGAGCCTGAAACTTAATCAGAATCTACCCCCTGTGTAAGAGACTTCCAAGTATGTGAGGCACAACCTACTACATCCCATCATACACATTAACAGGAAGCTGGAACTGGAAATATAGTCAGACCCGAGTCCCCACAGTCTAGTCCTGAATGCAGATGTTGCAATCGGCATCTTCCCCACTGTGTCAAAGGCCTAGCCCAGAGATCCTCATCTTCTTTCCTGTCACCTGCTTGAGTTTCCCACTTTAGAAGAATTCATTCTTCTCTCCACACTGTCCCTTGCCCTGCTATTTCTTTTTTTCCTCTTCCTCCCTTAATTGTCTTATTTTCTGAGTTCAAAAGCATACCACATATTTATTTTCTAAGATGAGATATGGGTGGGCATGTTTTTTCCTCTCACCTGCTTAGATAATTCAACTACTCTATTGTTTCTGTATCAATTTATAGAAAGTCTCCTTGAGAGTTATTTGTATCTCATCTCCAGTTTATCTGCTTCAGTTCACTATTCAAACCTCTTTCATGATTATCTCACCCTTAAAATACCTCTGAATGCACTCTTGTCAACATCACCTGTGCATTCCATGTCCCTGAATTGAATAACGAAGTATTAGATCTCATCTAACTTGACCTGTCAGGAAGATCTGACATTGCTAATCCCATGCTCCTTGTTCGAACACACTTCACACTGGGCTTCTGAGGGACAGCTTCCCCCTGGCACTCTTCCCCTACAGTTGGAACATCTTCCATATCCTTTATTTGTTTATTTGCTGCTTAGTGTCCTCCACTGGGAATATGCCAGAGTTCAGTTCTTAGACATTGTTGCTTTCCTTTTAAAACCATCTAATCTCGCGGCTATATCTATCAATTGAGGAAATCAAGATTTATATCTCTAAATTGAATGTAACTCACAAACTCCATTTTTATATATGTTCTTTCACATAGATTTGTGTACGTTTTGAGGAATAATGCTCTCTAAAAGGTGTCTCAAACATACCATGTAACAACCTTCAATCATTACATTGATTCAATTCAATGATAATTCAACCATTCATTCACTGCATTTCAAACCACCATTTCACATGCTGGTCGGTCCAGAAACCCTGGAGTAATCCTTAATTATCATTATTTAAATTTGTTTTTATTGTTTTTGATTCTGAAATGTATTTTATGAAGGGAACGGATTTTATATATTTCATACATACGCCTTGAGCACACAATGACCCTTCACACCCTCCACTTCCTCCCCTTCCTTTCCATTTGCTTTATAGTCACAGCCCTAATCCTGCACCAAATAAAGACTGCAACAAGTAGGTAGTAAGAGACCACTGTCCCACAGGAGCAAGCATGGGCTGTAAACAATAATCAGATCTCAAAATGGGAATTTCACTCGTATCATTATACTTTTGTACTCACAAATGCAAATCCAAGGAAGTGCATTTGTCTTTTTTGTCTGGACTACTTTATGAAGCGTCATGGTCTCCAGCTAAATGCACTCTGCAATGTTTCCTTAGACCCCACACGTCAGCACACTGCCTTTGCCCCTGTCAGAGTGCATCAGCTATCCTACCGTTTATAGAACTGCCTTAGTCAATCACCTTGCTTCACATTGTGAGGACTGTGATCTTCGCTTACCAGAATGGCTTTCCCTGACTTCTTCTTTTGCCTCTTCCATGTGTTGTCGGCGCAGGAGATAAGTGATTCTATGACAATACAAACCCTTGTCTCAGCTGCAAACCCTCTATTATTATAAACTGTTTCAAAGTTAATGTTCAGGTTCTGACAGCAGTCCATAAGGCCATGGCTGTTTTAACACTCTAGCAGCTTTCTGACCTCAGGCATGAAGCTTCCATACTGTTCCGTAAACACACCAAGAAGGCTTCTGCTTTAGAATCTTTGCAATTATTCCTTCTTCTGCCCAGAGCTCTGTGTTTTAGATTGTTGGGTGTCTCATCCCCTTATTGCTCTTGAATGTGTTGAGTGCTACCTTAATGAGTAGAACGTTTGTCATCTGAGATTGTGAAGAGTGCATAAAGTCCTCCCTCCAGCTCACACACACTTTCCATACTTTCCAGGCCATGACTTCAACCGCAGCTATAAGTAAGATCGAGAGAAGAAGGTTATTCTATGTTCTACTTCTATACAGAGAGGAAGAACAATATGCTCTGTCCTCCACTCCCTTTCCTGCAATTAGGTACACTGGAAAATTCCGACCCAAAGAAGGAGAGATGTTATATAATCTTTCAGGAATGGAAAAAAAAACTTCAATATCCATTACAACATGTTTTGTATCTAAGGGTTCCCAAGCAGAAGCTCACTGAGCAAATGCTATACTGAGAAAGAAGTTAGAAGACTCTTCCCTACAAACCACTTGTCCAATTACAGGATTCTGTAACACTTAGAAGAAAGTGCAGACCCTCCATTGCCATTGCTAAATAACATAGAAGTAGAGTTGGGCCATCAGGTACTTTACGCTAGGAAGTTCCTCATTACTTTTCAATTTTCTCAACACATTCCCCCCTCCACTCATTAAAGCTAGATCTTAATTGAACCCTGTAGATTTGGTTTATTACCACTAGAGGTCATTCTTTTACATGTGTCATTCAAAATCATGTGTGAGGAACCCGTTTTGAGACAACCTTAGAGGTTTGTTTTCACCTGCAAGTTTTAGCTAGTGCTACAAATTGTATTCGCTCTATCTGTTGTTCCAGTGGCTGGGTTCAGAATTAATTGCTATAGGACCCACGTGTCCATTCAAAGATAAATAGCGAACTGGTAAATGAAAACTGGCTAATTTTACTATGTTCGGTGTAAATAGTTTTTGGTGTAGATTTTTTCTCATTTTAACACCCACTTGCTGTTCTGTCCTACATGAACGCGCACACACACACTCACAATTTCAACCATCAGGTGAAGTCTAAGCTATTTACAATACAGACACTTTAATAAAATATAAGGAACTAGATCTAAAATTAAGACTTACATAGTACTAAAGCTAAAACTCAACAGAAACATCATGCAGAGTAATGATAATAATAAAAAATGGAGATAACTGTGTGTAATCCCCTTTCGGTAGATGATAAACAATGCTTGCAATAGGTCCCCTGTTTCTATGGAATCAGACATCTCAGCCTCAGAACCCTATTCCTTCAACCCAGGATGTGTGGATGCTGTGAACTCGCTCCACTGTGAGCGTCCATGGAGCCAGTATCACAACCAAACTTCATGTCAAATCCTGATGGACAGAAGCATTTGTAAGAAGAAATGATTCAAGTTACTCTTCTTTTATATACATGATCAATGATCATATTCACTGAATAACAAGTGCAGTCTCTCATTCTGTGCAATGAAACTCCCTGAACTCTGATGTGGTTTCTGCAACAGGTGCTTTTATTTATTTCCTTCGAGTGTGTGTAGGGGGAGTCTGTCCTGAAGCTTGATTGTGCAATGCTTCACTGGGCTTGATCACAGCAGAGACATTTTCGGAAATGCCAGGGGGCACTTCAGGAAACACACTTTGGAATCTCAGCAGGTCAAAAGCCCAGTGTGATCACTGGTATTCACTGGGGCTGCCCTGCTCTTGTAAGTCTTGATCATCTCCCTGACATACAGCGTCAAATCCTTCATTTCTTTTCCGTCTCCCTTTCACATTCCCATGCTTCTGCAGGCATTATTGGTTTTTTTTTTTTTTTCTTTTGCGGTGAAGAAGAGCTGAATACTCCTTCCACTCTCTCCTTGTCATGAGGCTGCTAGTGGAGGACAATGGCAAAGCCACAATGCGCAGTGCCACTGGATTGGACAGTTAGGAGCACAACACAGAGAGGCTCTTTTAAGCATTTTAATGGGCTCTGTTTTCCAGGAATGGCAGTGAAAAGAAATAAAAAGATCCTCTGTGCAGGTTCTGCTTTTTTTCTTATTGCTGCCATGGGGATAAAGATCAAAGTCTTTATCTGTGATTATCCATCAGACAAATGCAATAAAATGCCCTCTTTGCAGTCAAGGCTAACCGTGTGCTGTCTTTCAGAACATATTCATCTCCTAATCTCCTCTCCTTGGAGCCCCAGGCCTGGGAGGCAGCATCCTTGCCACCAGCAGCTTCACGATCTATAAATTGTTATTAAATAATAGTTTCCCTGAGGGCAGAGACCTAGCTCTTAGGTATAGGCAGAAATGCAGTATATGAGCCAACAGTGTAGCCACTGGGGGGACCCCTAGGGTCTGCTGCCATGGACTCTTACTAGACTCCTCTAGGAGGAAGTACCCAGCACCTAGCCAGCGTTTTGTGTTTCTTTTAGTATCTCGCTCTAAAGTTCGGGCTCAGGGGGAGCATGGGTTATAGAATTGGAAGTGCTAAATAATGACAGTGCGGGGTAGCAGACGGGAAAGTGATCTACAAGACTTCCAGTGTTTCTGAACTTCTCGAATGGAATCTGATAGAACTTGTCCTTGATGTGTTCTTTAAATGCTCTCTCTTACACGGACAGCTCTGGGTAGACATGGGAAATGCTCCAATGTGCAAAGAAGAAGGTGGGTCGCTGTTGCAATAGAAAAGCCAGTGTTTTCCAACACTGAGTGTTTAAAGAAAATGTTTCTGCTGTGCATCTGAAAGGCCACAGGGAAGCAAAGGTTAGGAATTGTTTCTGTTGCAGGTGCATCCTTATTTTCGGTGCTCCTCCAATCCCTCTGTGTGTTCTTGTGCACTGGGTGTGGAGTCATGGGGTTTTCTGTGTGATTACTGAGTCCAGGGAGAACCTTACATCTGTGAGGCATTAATGGAAGGACAGGCAAAGCGGTACCTTAAACCCAGACAACAGAGGTGGTCTTCCCCTTTGACCTCTCGCTCCTTTTGTCTCTGGGCCTCTTGAAACTTCAACTCTCACAATCAGAGTTTTCCTGACTCTGTGTGAAAGGCAAATCAATATCCTGCTGCTGGGCAGCCAACAAGTTGCTGTTCTCTTAGTTCTAAATTCTGTGCCTACAAGTTAAGCCTACATTACACTCAAGTCTAGAATGAAAATGAGTTGGAATGCTTTCTGGGCTTGTAGACCAGGTTTACCCACATTTGATTTTTCATGTCTTTCCCAATGGCTGTAATTTACAAAAGAGAGTTAAATTTAACTGGATATTAACTCCAGGGATCCCCAACTGTGCTCATATTGTGTTATCTATGGGAAAAAGACCCCAGGGGAGACTCTGGTCTAAAATGTACCTAACAAAGAAAATACAGTCTAATAATTTTGTTGTGGTACACACCCATGTAACATTTATTTAGTTTAAATACTTTAAATATTAAAGCATTTTATTTGGGCCCAGTGTGGTGGCCTAGCCGCTGAAGTCCTCACCTTGAATAAGGCAGGATCCCATATGGGCGCTGGTTCTAATCCTGGCAGCCCCTCTTCCCATCCAGCTCCCTGCTTGTGGCCTGGGAAAGCAGTAAAGGACAGCCTAAGGCTTTGGGTCCCTGCACCCACGTGGGAGACCTGGAAAAGATTCCCGGCTTTGGATTGGCTCAGCTCCAGCCATTGTGGCCACTTGGGGAGTGAATCAGTAGATGGAAGATTTTCATCTCTGTCTCTTCTCTCTGTATGTCTGATTTACAATAAAAGTAAATAAATAAATCTTTAAAAATAGTACTGTATTGGTACAGCTCAGTGACATTAAATGCATTTTACAATGCTTTGTATCATTGTCATACATCGCTAGTTTCCCCCACCCCAGGAACTCTGCTTTATGACAACTACCAGTATTTTCTTCCACTATGAATTTTGCTAATTGAGTCTCCTCATGTAAGAGACAGCATGTAGTGGTTTTCTTTGTCTTTGACAGGTTGTAGCATGTATCACACACTCCTTCAAGACTGTAGCATAGTCTATTGATGTGGAAGCCATGTTTTCTTTATCTATTAATCCAGAGATGGACAGAGAGAGTTGCACAGTTCTTGAATGCCACATTTTCTTCTGATTCAGAGTGCTAATTATGACAATTTCCTCATCATCCCTGTTAACATCACTTCTCACTCTCTGGTTTTTCATGTTAGGGCAACAACTTACATAGTTTCTAACTGAAGGAAACTCTGATGCATCTCCATGGTCTGTAATTGATCTCACATCAATATGAGCTTAACAGTCTTTTTACCAGCACTCTCATTCATAAACCTAATACCAACGATGCACATAGCAGGTAAGTGTAGGGGAGCTAGTCAGTGGATAGTGCTTTTCTGAATGAAGGAAGCAGAGTTGGCTTCTGATTATCAGGCAAATGGATGAATATTTTACAGTCACAGCACTGCAGGGGTAAAGACTGACCCACGTCTATTGAAACAGCAGAACATACTAGCCAGTTCTTAGAAAGTGCCAGAAAATGTGCCTCTCTGATAGGTGAAAGAAAAAAAAATGTACCCCAGACTCTCAATAAGTAAATCTCCTTAAATATCTTCAAACAAAGCAAATTAAGTGTTTACCAGTTTCAATCTCAATCATACCCAGTCAGGAAACTAGCTTTCTAACTCTGCTGAATGTCTGCTGTTGTTCAAACTCCCTCTGATGGATTCCCCTGGTACAGCCTAGTGGCTCTCCCTCCCTATGGAAACAACACACCTTATACCATCTTTCTACACCATTCTCCTGAGACAGAGGATGCGGCTCTTGCCCCTGCCCCCACTGCACAATCTGGCATATTAAAAAAGCAATAATTCTATTTTGTAATAGGTTTCTTCAAAATCATGAAAATGTGCTTCTTTTTTTGTTCGAGCTTCTAGAATTATTATCATGCAGAGAAATCGCAAGCTGTTTTGATTCCTAATTATTAAATGACCTTTCTTCTACACATTTGGATGCTTCTAGAAAGAACTTTAGTTGTATGACCTATGTTTTCAAATTCTGAGAAATGCACTTGTGTAATGATTTCTTTTTATCTACTGTGTGGGGCACATAATGGACTCAAAATATATAATATCTCTGATTTCTGGAAAAGAGTTTTAATTAAACATTTGATGGTTCTTTAATTTTCCCTTGTCTTTTTTTCTGGACCAATTATTATTCATATAATATGCTTCCTGAAACAGTCCTTTGATTCTTTTTCTGATTTTCATTTATTATATCACTTGTTTTTTCTGTATAAGATTCCAATTTCATATGCTAACTACTGTGTTATTTTTTATAATTTTCTACCACAAGAAATTCATTTACTCCGCCTGTTCTTTTAGATAGATTTCTCTTGTTTTGTGTATGTTATCTATCTTTTTGAGAATGTTAATGATAAAAACTATTTAAATATACTAAAGAAACTAAAAATAAGTGAATTTATTACTTTTGTTGTGTTTTCCATACTCAATATCTGCCTCAAATATTTGAAAATCCTTGTCTTTGCTTATATTAAACAGTAAGCCATAAACATTGAGTATAAATTGCACATGTTTGTTTGGAATTACTGGTTAAGCTCATTTTAACATTCTCTCTATAATTTACTTCTTCTGGCAATATTTTTATGTCAGTACCTTTCAGTGTTTTAGCTTTAGTTGGTCACATGTATCAGAAGACAACTGCTCACAACCCCTACTTGGAGGAGACAAGTTGGCTGTCAGTTTTCTGGGACTGGAGTAGGGGAAATGTCATAATTATGGTGAGACATTTTACTTGATTGTCTTTTTTAGGCACATATTCTTGCCCTCAACTATCTCTTGACTCTTCAATATAGACACAATCTAGTTCTCTCTTTATGCAATAATTCCTCCTCACCAGCCCAGTTGAGGAGAGTTAACTGTGTGTTCCTAGGAGCTAAGTTATCTGTATGACTCGCTCCTTAACAGGCTTTGAAACAACCTGTCAGTCTCAGATTATTTCCCACTTCCAAATTATCTGTTTTCCCTATGTCTTAATCCTTTAAGGAATCCATCTCTAAAAAAGTTTCCCTTGGATTTCTCATTTTAAGCCTACAATTCAGTTTTCCTGATCCTTTGAATTTTCACCAATATGGCACTCAATCATGGACTTAAAATGCAAAACCATTTCTTGGAGCTAGTATGAGCTCTAAACCATCACCCAGTCCAGGGAACTCACCCTGATGACAGCCAAGTTTGTTGTGAGAAGACAACTATCTGAATGTTTGTGGGACTGTGAAAAGTCATTCAGCACTCATGCAACAAGTAACTAGTGACTGTGAAGGCCTTGGTATACAACAGAGAGTGGAACATGGTCCTTCCCTCAGCAGTCCTATAAAATAACGAGGAGCTCTAACACATGTGAATAGAGTATCAGAGGAACTTCAATAAGATTGAACAGGGACGTTTAGAAGAAGGAAATGCACTATGATTTGAATGGATGAGAAGTGAAGGCTTATTAGGAGTTAAAATTTCCAAAAGATGTAAAGAGAATATTTCAGCCAGGTAAAATAAAATTAATGAAATCTTGGAGATATAAAAGACTATGGTAAATTTGGAGAACTAAGTATAATCTAGACTAGACAGAAATTTTGACATAAACCAGATCAAAAAGGGTTTATATATGGCTTGTTAAGTAGCTCAAGTATCTACCAATGGGTAGTAACTGACCACAGAAAAGCCATCAGCCAAGGCATAAATGGAACCATACAACAAAAAACCACATATGAATGTTCCACAGTACATGGGCCTAGTCTGTCCTTCACTTCCAACTCACTCCCTTGCCTTACAGGACCCTTAAGCTAATTGTGTTGCAATTAGCATACATTTTTGCAGGCTCCCTTAGAACAGCAGACCTCGTGCACTGATGCTTAGTGTACTGACACTCTTTGTAACTGTGATTTGAAATTCCATCTCCCCTTCACTCATAAAGTGAGCTGCCATCATGAAGTGAAGGCTTTGTTCAGCCCTTTTCTAGGCAGCAGGAAGTACTAGTTTTGACTCAGTGTTAAGTCACTAGAACTTGCATATAATGAATGCAATCTTATTTGAAACCATTATCTCTTCTGTTCTGTGGCTGCAGATCATATTTTAAATAATTTCCAGTTATCTAACAAATGAATGGCCTTGTCAAAGTATCGGTACCTTTTCCTATATAATTCAGAACTGTGAAACATGGGACAGTCATAGTATCTCCTTTTTACTTACAAACTCCAGATGCAAAATGCGATAACGATTGAGGCATTCAGGAAAGATGATCATAACTGAACGTTCCATGAAGAGGATGATGCATTGCAAAAAACAAGAGTGGATTGGTAAGAATTGGGAAGATTGAAATGGAAACTCTAGCTTCATAATTTGTATGTGACCTGACCATGTTTTGGGGAACACTCTAATCACTTTCTGGAAAACGGTTAAGTGTTGGAGTGGGCATTGTGACTTAGTGGATCAAATTCAAACTAGGGTGCCTATAACCCAAACCAGAGTGCTGGTTAGAGTTCCAGCTAATTAACTTCCAATTCTACTTCACGCTAATGCAACAGGAAGGTGGTGCAATGGATGACGGCTCAAGTCATTTGCTTCCTTGGCACATGAGAAGAGCTTTTGGCTTCTGGTTCAACTTGGCCTAGCCCTAGCTGTTGGGGGGGCACTTGGAGAATGAATCAGCAGACAGATAATTTTTCTCTTTTCTAACTCTCCTCCTCTCCTCCTCTGTCACTCTGCCTTTTGCACAAATAAATCTTTTAATAACTGTGAAAGATGTATATGCCTGCAGGATTATTCTAAGGATTAAATGAGGTAAATAGAAGGAAGTATTAAATTTTCACTATTATTATAGACTGAAATGTCTGGATGGAAGAACGTATGTCTTGTTTATACCATTGGCTAAGTAAGGATGAGGAATGTAAAATAATTATTGGATTGACAATGTAGCCTTCTTGTCTAGCATTAGCCAGGTACAACAGAGCTCTCGTGTCACCGTGAAGACATTACGGCTTTCTCTGAGCTTGTCCGCTTTCTGTAACCTTATGATTCTCCTCTCCCTGTGCTGCTTTTGGCCACCCGGAGTTCTTTCATATTGTCTTCATGTTAAAATTTGACTACAGGAAATAAGACATAGTTTCCTAGTACTTAAATACCCTTTTCCTCTCAATTTAAGTAGATTTTGGCTACAAGATGGACAGAAGCCTTCCCTAGCTGCCTTAAATACTATGAAACAGATTTTTTAAATACAAGCCCTCTACAAAGTGAGATTCAAGTGAGACTCCTCAGTTGAGCAGTGTTATCAGGGGTCTGTTTTTTGTTCTTCCAGTTACAGCATTTGCTGTGTCCTCAGCTCCTTGCTCTCATGGAAACAACCACAATCACATCAAACAACCACTATTACAGACTAGTCGAGCTTCATCCTCACCTATTGGGCCAAATAAATGCCCAACTCCAGATGGAACACTTGCTTTTCTGGTTGTTATTATTTTTTGAGAAGCATAGGGATAGAGAGACACTTAGAAAGAGCTCTCAGCACTCTTATACACTCCACCAAATGCATGCCATAGTTGGAGCTAAGCCAGGCCAAAGAGAGGAACTCGATCAAAATCACATGTGGGTGACAGGGACTCAAACATTGCTGCCCTGCCTCCCAGAGCCTGCCCAGGCAGAAGGTTGGAATCAGAAACTAGAAATGGGTGTGAAACCCAGGCACTCTGAGATGGAATAAGGGCATTTTGGCTGTCCTCTTAATGACTAGGTTGAATACTCACCCTGGCACTATTTTAAGAACACTATATTCCGCTTGGCCAGTCAGTCCTACCTTTGGAATTTTGAGGATCATCTGTTGAAGACTCTTTGTCAGCAAAGGAAAACTGAGGATGCAGTGCTATTTAGACAACTAATCATGCCTATAACTGCTACAATTCTATAAGATAGAGAGCTACTTTCTTGAAAGTAGGCCCAACTTAAGGTCTCATAGTAACTACCAAGGTGTAGGTTTAAGGTCAGATGGTATGACTTCAATCCCTGTATTTTTACACAATGACCACTTCTAGAGAGAGAGATTCCCATGCATCAAGGCTCTTTATACTCACTGACCTTGATGTCCAGGTCTTTGTTCTGTTGACAAGGAGAACAGAAGCTGAAAGCCCCAGACTTAGAAAATATTTCAGACTCAATTTTGAAAAGTCCTAGTGAATGTCTCAACTGACCTAACACGATCATGATTCTTTCTGGGAATCAATAAATATGGCCAAAGGGTAGAGACTGTCCAGTTGGCTCAGATCTGATTCAGACCCACTCTTTTTCCCAGGCCATCTGGGTCTGCTATCAGAAAGCAAGAGGAAGGACTATAAGGCAGATAAGCAAACACAGAGGTCAGAAACAGTGGGCATGCAACCCAACTTGTTTGCTTACTCTCTGAGTCCACTCTCGTTCTCTTTTCCAGGGAACAGCTTACATATCTTGGTTTTCAACAGACCTCACTGCCTCCCAAGGAAGTCTATTACCGTTGAAAAGATTTCAGGCTTCAGAGAGCACTTGAAGGAAGTATTGTTGAAGTGTGAAGCCTCTCTGTGTTTGTATTAGAATTGTGCCACAAAGACTCATCAAGAGAGTATCTAGTCAACTTAAGCCTCTGTGTGTTCCCTGTGGTGTCCTCTAAGTTCAGCACCATTGGAAGGATGGGTGAACAAACCTGGGTCAATGCAATTTAACAAGCATTTATTGAACCATCAGGTTGATTGATTATCTCCCCAGAAAGGCTGATAATTCTGGCACTGGGGATAATCACAGACTCAGGAGTTGCGAGAATCCTTAGGGGGTTGTGGTCCACTGAACAACAATGCATAAAATCTCCAAAGGAAGGGAAACTTGAACAGGAAAATCTTCCTTTGTGCACTCCAAGCCCCTGTGGGTATCTGATCACTTTTCTATAAAACAGAAACTTTCAGATTGATTTCCATGTGGAAAAAGCAGTCTGGACTATTGGGCACTTCACTCCCTTAAGCACTTCCAAGATGCTAGAATTTAAGTTCTGTGATCAATAAGGTGTCTTGTATGAAACCGTCTGTGATTTATAATTTGGGTGCTGAAAAGAATCATTTCCTGGAATGTTCTGTATGATTTTTGAAAATTAAGTTATATTGTAAATGTACTTGGCATAATGTAATTTAAAGGAACTTTATCATGAAATTCACAAAATGAAGAATTAACTCTACCATGAGATTCACAAAATGAAGAATTATTTTCCATAATATATCCATTATTCAGTATTTGTTCAAACCTGGGTTTTCACAGATCAAATTGGCCTGAGCTGCCACTGCAGGGCTCCATTTCCAGCAAGGCAAGCTTCTCCTAGATTCTGTCCAGTGCTATGAGAGCAATGAGGATGATGTTTGCTGCTGATCCAAAGCACCACCTCTGCTAGCTGGTATGCACTTCATCAAAGGAAATCCATTACCCTGGAGTACTGGATAGATTCAGAACCAAGACCCAAAGGAGTTGACTGACTTTCAAACTGCCCCCGCAGATGCCAAAATCTGAGCAACATATTTCAAATACAAATACATATTTCTTGGCATCCTCATGGCCAAGAAATAAGGTAGCAGAGATCACATCCACTGTTGCTTTTTGCCAGTGTGATCAATATACCCTGGATGAACCAAGATGTACTCAAATGCTGCACCTTTTCTAAAGTCACAACATGGAATCCCAAGCAAGTCTGCCTTCTATTGCTAAAAATAGGCAGGATCTTCATTCTCTGAGACTATTAATATTCATAACCAAAATCATTATGTAAAATAAGCTCATAAATGAGTTGGCATATTCACAGATACACACATATTCATGTGAACATAGTACATAAATATATTTTTAACAAAAATTACAGATTCAGTGTTCCATTCAAATAAAAACAAAACACAATAAAATAAAACCCAATCCAAATAACTGCTCACAGGTGCATGACAGACATCAGCTTTCTTCTGTATTTTTCCTTTTCTGACACAACAATGTGTCTGGATGGGAAGTAGAGAGAGAAGATATGGCAACCACCTTCCTCAGGAAAAAAATGTTTACTCAGAAAGAAAAGTTGACTTGGAGTTTCAAGTGTCTCCTATAACTGCTTTATGCATGTGCTACAACCAAGTCTGAACAGATTTTTTAACTCCTAAGTTACAGCACTTCAATAAAATTCTATTACCAGTGCAATTCAAAGTTGGGCCAATATAACATAGCTAAAATACTTGGCACACACACACACACACACACACACACACGCACACATTCAAATGCGCACATACACACAGATGCAGTAAAGAAGCTAGCTCTGTATCATTTTTCTACACCAACACTATGGATATTTGGCAGTTCCTTGTGTGGGAGAGGCATCTCCCATGCATTGCTGAATATTCAGCAGCAACCCTCACTTCTCTGCACAAAATTGCAGTAGCATCTGTTCCTGTCACACACTTGCCACCACCAGAACTGTCTCCAGACACTGCCAAATGTCTTTTTGGGCAAAATTTCTCCTGATTGAGAAACCTTGGTCTCGATTCAAGAGCCCAGGTACCTCTTCATTATGTCAATTCTAAATGTTCTCATCTACTGTGGATATTTGTTCTCAAGACACATATATCTTCATTCTTTCATGCCCATGTTAAGGTGAGCTGTCTTCAGTTTTACTTCTTGAAAGGAGAGGCTGAGCTAGGAATGTGTGTGCCAGTGATCAGTCAAAGGAATGGTCCATGGAGAAATCTGTGAGTGAAAAAAGCAGATGAAGGGAGAGGAAAAAGCAGCAAATGCGTGGATTCATAGGAGGCCCCGCCCCTGGCTGATGCCGGAAGAAGTTCTGAAGTACAAATTGCTCAGTGGAATTTATCCATGAGGCAACAGAACTGACCTTCTGTGCCTCACGCTGGTCAATAATAATCCACTGGCCTCCAGGGAGAAGGCTGAAAGTCGCCTATAGTGAGCAGCTCCAGCAACATCTGCCATATTATTTTTCAGAAAAAAAATGCATGGGCTCGGTTGGCCCAATATATTTTCCTCGCAAATGAATATTTGCACCAAGTAGCATCAATATTGGCATTGCCATGCTCTAGCACAAAACCCCTTACTTAAGATACAAAATTTCAGCAATGGCTGTTTTAATAGAAAGAAAATTAATGACATTTTCATTGATTTGCTTACAACTATGTCCATTAAGCATAAATTCGTAAAACATCATGTCCTAAATTTGTAATTTATCCACAGTGGGAATATACATTAATATATTCAGGATGGCAGCAACATAGATCTGCAATAAACACTTTAAGCATTTCTTTTGTCCTTGTTTCTCATCACTTTGAACTCAGGCAAAGTATAAATGATAATAACAAGGACAGGTGAATATTATCTTTTTAAAAAGATTTATTTATTTTTATTACAAAGTCAGATATACACAGAGGAGGAGATATAGAGAGGAAGATCTTCTGTCCGATGATTCACTCCCCAAGTGAGTGCAACGGCCAGTGCTGTCCCAATCCAAAGCCAGGAGCCTGGAACCTCCTCCAGGTCTCCCACGGGGGTGCAGGGTCCCAAGGCTTTGGGCCATCCTCAGCTGCTTTCCCAGGCCACAAGCAGGGAGCTGGATGGGAAGTGGAGCTGCCGGGATTAGAACCGGTGCCCATATGAGATCCTGGTACATGCAAGGTGAGGACTTGAGCTGCTAGGCCACGCCTTCAGGCCCCAGGTGAATATTATCTTAAAGTGAGTGCTTCACTTTGAAAACAGCAAGATAATATTAGAAGGGAACACGCTATGTTTTAAAAGCCAATACAAATCACCATTTAATTATTGTGGGGTTATTATATCATTATTTCTCTGGACACACACAGACACATGAACACACACACACACACTGCTAAAAAATATGAACATCAAATTCTTTTTCTGAAAAAAAATTACATGTGAGTACACTTTATGATATGGTTTGAATACATTTATCATTTAGGTATTGTTTGGAATTAATGAGATCTGGAATACCATAGCAATGAACAAAAATGAAGCTGGCAGGGAGACCTGTTGTCTTCAGGAATGGCACTGTAGCCACCACAGGCATTTAAATCACATATGTACAAGCCCATTAAGTGCTCTTCTATTTACAGCCACAGAATACGTTACGTCACCTTTTTCAAAGCTTACAGTTGAACAGGTAGAATAAATTCACAGGAGAGGAGGACAAGTAACCCCGGGTCAGAAGCAGTTAACAGGTGGTAGCTATAGGATTGCTATAAGGAATTCCAGAGGGAGCAATACTGCTTTTTTCAGATAGCCAGCACACATTTAATGGAGAAGGTGGCATTGAAATAAGATTTTAAATCTGTGTTAGGTATTTCATCTCTTCAGAGGAAACACGTACTGATTGAAAAATGAGTTTAACCGTTAACAGTCTAGTTTCAAGTTCCAAGTCCAAGTAGTATTGTACACCAAAAGTAGTATGAGTTTCTTTTCAACATGTGCTGTTTCTTTCTCACTCAGATATCATATTTGCATATGTTAAAATACTGTAAAATTCTAGACAAGAAATTAACATAATCCATAACCCAACAATAGTTCAAGGAAATCTTAACACAGTTGAGAGGATTTCATTTTGGAGTTTGAAAGGCATAACATTGCATTATACTCTTACAGATAGTTTAGAGATGACCCAAGAAGGTTCATTCAGCCTGTGCCTCATAAAACCTTCCACACCTGTCATTTACAAATAACCATTTAGGGTCTTCTTGAGCATCTGGTAAGGAACCCCTAGAATCCTACGATGACCTGATTTTCTCCGATATTTGATATTGTTTATCAATACTTCAATCTATTAAATCTCCCACCTCTAAAGTACCATGTATTTCCTTAAGTTCATCCAGGTGGTCCCTGAAAGACCTAAATCTTGGTTGCCTGGATATAGTTATTTGTGGGTGATAGCTAGTATTTTTTATGGGAAAACATACACCAGGATTACAATTACAACACATATCTTCATTACCTATTCATTTCATATGTGCCTCTTTTCCCGCTCTCAACAGCCCCAACAGAATCTCCTGGACTTTTTCATTTGATATCTAACAGGAAATAATTATGCATGTCAGATTTCAGCTGTCAAATAATGAAAAGATGATTTATAACAGAAAATTTAAATCCCAAGAGATGGCCATTTTCACGAATTTCTGTATTTTTAGGGAGGCATATGTTGTTAAGCAACAACTTAAAGCCTTTTGAAATTTCTCTTTGATGGATCATTCATGTTATCTCAATGGCCACCAAGAATGTACAAATTTTTATATAAGAAAGATGGAGGGGCCCGGCGGCATGGCCTAGCGGCCAAAGTCCTCGCCTTGAAAGCCCCGGGATTCCATATGGGCGCCGGTTCTAATCCCAGCAGCTCCACTTCCCATCCAGCTCCCTGCTTGTGGCCTGGGAAAGCAGTCAAGGTTTGGGACCCTGCACCCGCGTGGGAGACCAGGAAGAGGTTCCAGGTTCCCGGCTTTGGATTGGCGCGCACTGGTCCGTTGCGGCTCACTTGGGGAGTGAAACATCGGATGGAAGATCTTCCTCTCTGTCTCTCCTCCTCTCTGTATATCTGACTTTGTAATAAAATGAATAAATCTTAAAAAAAAAAAAGAAAGATGGAGAAAAGGAATTCTTTTAATTTATGCCTCATCAAAAAGGTTAAGAAGGAAATGAAAGATAATTTTATAGTTTTGAGGAGTACATAGTGAACATGTTTCCTCATTCAAAGGGGTAATTGATTTTCACCCCTCCCAACATGGGCTCTATGGCAGTCTCAAACTTGCTCTCAGATAGGGGCTGAGCAAGGAACACAGCTGGACAATGAAGGCAAGTGAGGATGATGGTGGCTGGAGAGGTCCTGGACCATTTAATGGAGACAGGTACAACTCTGCATCGAGTTACTGTTGTTCTGTGGCAGAATGATTCCACTTTGTTTCACCAGTCTCCTAATGTTTTCTAAGAGGCTGTCCTAAACAACACCCCGCCCCCACCCCCCGCAACGCCCAACGTTTTGTTGTGCAAGCATGGCTGCTTTTCTAGTAATTGATAGCTAACCATGTTAAGAAGCACACTGCGGGTACCATAAATCATTTCTGTAGGTGGAATGTGGAAAATGGTAACATCTGTTTAGGTTTCCACAGAGGGTCTCCTGATGCCAAATAATGAGTCTGATAGAATTCTCAGTTTAAATGATTTAAGAAAATTCAGAACACTCCTTGAAGAGTGGGTGGGGTTGGAATTGAAGGATGAGAATGAGAACAGGCATAGGGAAGAATCATTTCTGAAGTTAGGGAAATGGAAATACTGATTGTGATGGTGAGGAACACTAATGTTTGATTATGTGGTGCCAATTGAAAAAAAGAGAACTGATAGTAAATCAGCTATTGGGTTGTGATCAAGGAGCACGTCTTATGCAATACAAAGAGGAAATTATAAATCATTGGAATTCTGGAATTCTGGAGCAGGACACCAGAATAATACAAACAAGTTTAGTAGAGGTATCTGGGAAGATGCCCAGTGTGGTGATATGGGTAATTCTGGAGAAAGTATCTTCAGCTTGTTGGACCAACCACTTCTGATACCACAGCCTAGGACGGCTGTGGGATGCTGTCGGAGCTAGGAGTACAGAGAGACCCATTTTGAATTAGTAAATTTTGCAAATATATTCTATTTTCTTTTGAGTTCTTCCCTTCCTTTTTTTTTTTTCATGTTCAAAACACTTACTGAGCAACTGTTTAACGTTCCATAGTACACGCAGAACTAAAACATGGTAACAGAAAATGCATACAAATCCGTGCAGGTAATGCCTGTATTGGGCAGGTAGGGAGGGCGAGTGGGTAAAGACTGTGAGAAAGAATCCAGGGAGCAGCTGTAGCACACAAGAAAAAGCACCAGGATGTTTCTGGAGTGTTAGGTATGCAGGAAAGGCATAAGAACACACCGCTGTGGCCGAGAGGCGGATGAACTTCAGAGGCCCGAGAGGCCAGTTCTCAGGGAGAGGAGGTTCTTGTGTCCAAGCAAAGGTAGCATGCTGGGGTTAACACGGGGATTGAACATATGATCTGACTGAAATATGAAAGGAAAGGGCACAATAGGTGAGTCATAAGTCAGAAAATGTACTTCCTTCTGGATTTGAGGGCCTTGTTAAGGAATTTCGACTGCCTGCACATATCCAAAAAAAGTTTCTACAGCATGAGAAACGTAAGATCTACATTTTGTTTAAAAACATGTATTGATACATATAGAAGCAAAAAGTCAAATTACAAATCCGTTACCCAGATAAGTGGCTCTATTAAGCCACTGCCATGCACTTCTGTTGTTAGGTCACAGAGGGAAGTAGAAGCAAGTTGATGAGTTACACACTCCTGATTTGGTGCCAAATAACTGTGCAAATGTTCTGATGTCTTAGGGTTGACAACCATGGACTGTCCAAGGTGGAACTGATAAAAAAAATTCGAAAGAAACAAGCCAACATACAAAAAGCCAGTATCTATCAACTCACTCTTTAAAGAGAAAATGAAGCCGGAAGAAGCTCAAGTTCTTACCCAGAATTACACAGCAAGTTGCTGGTGAAATGCATGATGCTCAGATTCAAAGAGCAAAGTTTAAAATTTAGTACGAATGCTAAGCAAGCTATTCATTAAGCTAGAAAATACTCAAAGAATAAAAGATTTTAGTTGTTGGATTCCATATCATTGATCAACATAGAGAACTAACTTACTGGTAGGCACGTCAAGATAAGTAGCACAGTAGACACACAACATTTTACCACTCTGTTGAGGAAATTTTTATTATGCTTTTTTTTCCAATGAAGTAGACTTCAGGAGGAAAACTCTTACATTATATTTTGACATTTGTGATATTTTTTATTTGTTAAAATCAGAAATTATACAGCCTTAGAAGAAAATAATATTTTTTTATCTCAGGGAAAATTCTTCCTGAGGATTTTAAAGGTGTTCCTGAGGGGGATCAGCTCTCAATCTCTTCATTGTTCATGTATAGAAACAGAGGGCTGAACTTGAGGGTCCCTAGGGCTCTTCAACTTCAAAGATTCAATGAAGAGAGATAACAAATAAGCAGATATTTGCACATTTTTTTACTACACCTGATATTTCAAGCAAACAAGCTATTTGTAAAGATAAATTTTTTATAGATATCACTGAGTAGGAGTTGATATTAATCATTTCGGTAAATAGATTTGAGTTTACTCCCCAAACACAGAACTGAAGCAGCATGCAAATTATTTATAAACGAACCAAGGGAAACATGGAGGAAAATTCATGGAACTACCAGCTGTTAAAAGAAGTCACGAATTGCGTTTAAACAAGGCCTGCTCTGTTGCCACACCAGAGTAAGTTGGTGCATATAAGGTGTACATATGGCTCCTTCTGCAAGGACAAAATGAACAGAATGTTTGCAGATTAAAAAAAGGATGCACACACCAATACTAGTGCTGGTTTTACCACTCAATGCTGGACATGCCATAAGCATAATAACAACAGGCATGACCAACGTTAGCTGGAGGACAGGGTTGTGGCAAAGGGGTATAAACTCCTGTTTTGGATACCTTCTTACCATATTGATGTGCCTGAGATCAAACTGCACCTTCAGTTCCAATCTAGCTTCCTACTAATGCACATGCTGGAAGGCAAAATAGCATGGCTCAAACACTTAGGGCAAGCCAGATACATCTGATACCTGGATGGAGTTCCTGGCTTTTGGCTTCTGCCTTCTCCAGATTCAACTATGGCAGATATCTGGGAAGCAAAAAAGTAGATGGAAATTCTTTCTCTCTCTCTCTTTCCACAACCCTGTGTGTGTGTGTGTGTGTGTGTGTGTGTGTCCAATCTACCTTCCAAATCTTCCAAATAAATACAATTTTTGAAACAAAAATGATGTTGGTAATAATGTCCAGCTCCTTTGACAATTCATATTTTGTAAGTTGGAATAGACCATCAAATAAACCCACCTTAATTTAATGACTTTTAGGCCACATTTATGTAAAGTTTTTTTATTTTTATTTTTATTACACAGTCAGATATACTGAGAGGAGGAGAGATAGAGAAGAAGTGGAGCTGCCAGGATTAGAACCAGCAGCCATATGGCATCAAGGCGAGGACCTTAGCCACTAGGCCACGCTGCCAAGCCCGATGTAAAGTTTTAAAACAGGCCTATTTCTATTGCTGTTTTCAGGGAACACTAAAAAAACAAACAAACAACAAAAAAAACAAAAACAAAACAAAAAAAAAACGAATCAGCAAAAAAAAAAAATCAACAACTGTGCATTGTATATTGTATAGTATTTCCTGAGTAATTTTATCCCCAAGATAGTTTCGATGTATATAGGAAAGACATCCTGGAGGACCAAGAATTTGAAAAGAGCTTGGCACAGGTCTGGAGTGGAAACACAGGTGCTCAGGGGGAAGAAATGACATCTTCCGACTCATCTTCTCACTCTCCATCTACCACTCTTCCAAACATCAACTCAGGTCATGTGAATTTTACAGAATCTTTTAGGCTCGTCAACTCTGAGAAGTAGAAATATTAGGGAATAAATCTAATACTTTTCTGTAAACTGAGTTGTAAGCATAAAGACCTTGGGTGTGGCATGTTTGCCCAGTGGCTGAATCCTCTCCTTGAATGCGTTGGGATCCCATATGGGTGCTGGTTCATGTACTGGCTATTCCACTTCCTGTTTGGCTCCCTGCTTGTGGCCTGGGACAGCAGTGGAGGATGGCCTGAGGCTTTGGGACTTTGGGACCCTGCATTCACGTGGGAGACTCAGGGCAGGTTCCCGGCTTTGGATAGGCTCAGCTCTGGCTATTGCATACCCTTGGGGGATTTTTCTGCATCTCCCTCTCTCTATACAGATCTGTCTTTCCAACAAAAACAGAGTAAATTTTTTTAAAAGAATAAAGATCCCTATTAAAACATTTTGGGTATCGATGTGAGCAATATTGTAGGTTCTGCCAGGTACACCAAAACTCAAAGATGATCAAGTCTCATTTATGAAACAGCCCAGTAGTTGCATGAATGGGGTACAAGCCTTTTTCATAATCAAGTCATCTCTAGATAACCTGTCATTCCCAATGCAATGACAGTCCTGTGTGAGCTGCTGCTATATTGCATTGTTTATGTAACACTGAAAAGGAAAAATGTGGACATACATTTAGACATAATTATTTTTCCCAGATACTCTAGCCACTGTTGGTTGAATCTTCAGATGGAGCCTATGGAAACACAGAGCCTACCCTATAATTTTTTTGAAAGCGAGGCTTGCAATGTTGTCTGCATACAATGAAATCCTGAAGGGTCCTAAGCGATGACTTAGAGGCTAAATCCTCATCTTGCATATACCATGATCCCAAGTGGGCACTGGTTGGTGTCCCAGCTGCTGCACTTCTCATATCCAACTCCCTGCTTGTGGCCTGGGAAAGTGGTAAAGGATGGCCCAAAGCCTTGGTACCCTGCACCCATGAGGGAGACCCAGACGAAGATCCTGGTTCCTGGCTTTGGATCAGCTCAGCTCCAACCACTGCAGCCACTTAGGGAGTGAACCAGCAGACAAAGATCTTTCTCTGTGTCTGCTTTTCTTTGGAAATTTGCCTTTCCAATAAAAATAAATCTTGAAAAAAGAAATAAATCCTAAAGAGATTGACTTCTCCTTCATGAAAGTAACATTTCAAATTTTGTACAAGTCTGAATTATATTAACATGAAAAGACCATTACCTACCTAAGACTGAGATAAAATTGCTTCCCTCAATTGAGAAAGCATAGCACTTACACAGAGCCATCACTGCAGATTTTAAATGTATGTCATATTGAATCTGGCAAACACCCAGAACAATGACAGCTGAAGACTACACCTGGAGCAACATTGCTGACAGAGATATGAGAGTGTGGAAAGACTTCCTATTTTTAGTTACTTCACCATCTATCATTGAGAAAATGCCCAATGGCTATCTATTGCATTTTAAACCTATAGAATCATTTTTGCTGATGAGTTTTGATGCAAAAGCACTACTGAGACTGACAGAAATTTTCAACATGTCTACTAATAGTTTCTTCTCAGTACAGTGACCATAACAAACAAGAGACTCACACAGGCACTAACCCAAAATTTTCTTGACCATAGAAATATAAAATGTTTTGACAGCACTAGTCCACAACTTTATGCCTATGTATTCCAAAGTTGTGTGAGCCTGTAACTTGATACAGAGTAACAGTGAATCATCAGGCTTCTCATTTTCTGTAAGAATTTCTGCTAGTTTTCTCTTGACTTCAGCTTGCAATGAGAACAGGGCCCAGTAATGGGGGGAAATAAGGCAAAAGTTCCTGAACAGACATGGTTAATAGAAAGCAGATAGAGGAGTTAGAAGAAACCTAAAAGGTCCACAGGCTCAATCGGCTTTCCAGGTTCTTCCATTAGACCTTGGGGAGTACTCTAGGTTTCCTGGGGGTGCAGATCAAGTCAGAGTGCTCTCAGCACATCTGAGAGTATATTTCAACAACACTGTGCAATGTCAAGTACACTGTCCTGAAGCAATGGCCTTTTAGCACAGCTGAACTTCCATTGGGTTCACAGAAACAGCTTTTAATATAGATTTAACAGGTGCTTGAAGTTATTAGTTCTTCATGAAGGCTATCCAAAATAGTAGTGTAGGCTGATCCTCAAGGCCTGTGCACTGGTGGGTGAAGCCCTAACATTTGGATTATTAAACTACTTAATCTAACATTTAAGCATGTACAAAAAGGAAAATGATGTTGAAAAACTTAGTAGACGCTCATTCAATATGAAGTACTTATTTAATTCTGAAGACAACTCTACAAAGTAGCTGCTATCAACGTCCTATTTATAGCAGAAGTAACTGAAACCAAAATGCTCAGATATTTGTTAAAGGTCAACTAAGGTATGATTAGAATTTGAATAAATACGCGGCAGTGAGATTCATGGTCTCTGTCCTCAGGCACTCTGCTCAACTCCTGCATTGTCCATCTCCAACTTCCTTCCTTTTTTTAGCCTTTCTTTTTCTATAGATTTAGAAACTGAATTTTTATAAAGTTGCTAATTGCTACTTAGGAAAAAATTTTTTACCTGTTTATCAGTAAAAAAAATCTTTCAAAATAGAAGATAATTAGCTCTTAATTTTGTATAGTACAAGCCTTACCTATATTTAACTTGGCAGGCAAGACCCATAGCAAATAGGCATTGCATAGGACTGGCTCAGTGAAGGGAGATGTTGGAGTTTGAGGAGTGGGATCCCCATCTCCTCAGAAGCCCCAAAGCGGGGCCATCCAATGCAGATGAAGACCCACAACCTCGGTCGGGCACTGGATGAGGCTCCTCTCTCACAAGCAGGGTAATAGGTTAAGTTGCTAACTCAGTAATTTACAATGAGAATTACAGCCACCTTGAAATACTTACATCAGCATGACCTGCACATTTTACCCTGCAGGCAAACCAATGCGGGAAGCCAAATTATAATCAAAAGGTTGCTTGATTGATACGGAAGTAGAACTAGGAGAGTGAATTAGATGATTTCAGGCTTAGCAGGGTGAGATAGAAACAGCCTGATTGGTCCATCTCCACAGCAGGGTCAGTCTTTCTACAGGCAATAGAAGAGTCAGATTTCACTGACTGGGTCTTCTCTGCCCTGGTGGAGCTTGCGGGGAGGCACAGCCCACCTGACTTCTTATGATTATTGTTTCTGTATTTTCTCATCTATCTCTGGCAGAGTTTTCTATTGGACAGAGTGTTTCTCTTTCTCTGGCATGTTGAGTATGTTCAGATTAATTTTATTCTAGCCAAACCCAGACCCTAATCCTTTTTTTTTTTCAAAGAACTTTCTATATACTCATCTAATTCAAATATCAATTCCTGCTGTGAAAGCAGATCAAGTTCCAGGTATTCAGCCAAACAAGACCTCACAGAACAAGAACATGAAAAGTATAGCTTCTCACACATGCTTAGCTACATCTAAGTACTTGGTCTATGAAATGAATTATTAACAGTCAATCAATTAAGACTCGTTAAAAACTGTAAAGTCTGAGTGTACATCTCAGAATTCATATTCAGCTAGACCTACACACACTTTTCTGTTCTTAAGTCTTCAGACTGAGAGAATTCATCTGCAACACGATGATCTTAATTCCTTGCAAGATCTTAAATATGAAGCAATTATTTAATCACATCTACTGTATTCTTCCTAAAATAGATGAAAGAGCTTTGACTGTAGAATTATGAATTATATTTTCAGTAACTGTTAAAACCAGAGATTTAAATTTAACATGTAAATGTTTTATTTAATTTGAAAATTTAAAAAAAGGACCTTCCATCCCCAAGTTCTTGGCTTCACTGCTGTGTTCATATATATCCATACATACGCACATGTATATATGAATATATTATATATGTGAATTATATATAAGTATATTATGCATGAATATTATATATGTGAATATATTCATATGTGTATGGATAATCAATCTGCAACACAGTAGCTATTTCACTTTTGACCACAAGCAATGAACAGAACTCGGTTATTTTTTGGCAAATTCCTAAAGGAAGGTGCTATATTCTAATTCCTCCTTCCTTTAGATTATATACAATGAGGACTCTTCATTAAGTGCATACATATTATGAAAAGGTATGCACAGAATTTAAAAAATTTTGCATCAAAATATTTTTAACACATACTTTTCAAATACTTTTGTATTGAAACAGGCTGTCATTCCAGGTGTACCAAATGCTGCATATCCACTTTTTTTTAAGATTTAGTGCAGGGTCCCAAGGCTTTGGGCTGTCCTCCACTGCCCTCCCAGGCCATAAGCAGGGAGCTGGATGGGAAGTGCAGCTGGTTGCATATCCGCTTTCCCTCTGCTGAATTCACCTAGATTTTAGTAAACACTCCCAAGCACTCTTAGAGCTACTCATCACACAGGCCTCTAACTTATTTCTCCTTTGACACATTTCTTTTGTCTTTTTCTAGGAGACAGTCTTCAGGACCCAGTGATATTTGACATGACCAGGGCAACCTGACTGAAGCAAGTACTGACTGCACCAACTTCTCTGAGTGGTGATATTGACGAACAAAGGATCCCAGGGTGATTGGCCTTGGTTTCCAAAGCATGATTCTACTCATTAAAGCATTCTCATTTCCTCATCTTCCCTTCACTGCTCCTTTACTTGCCATACAGGATCACATCTCAAGTACCTTGTGCCTAAATCAGAACCTTCTGTATGTTTTTATGGGACGCAAGAAGACATCACAACTATCATACATTAAAGCGAAGCTCCCCCCCGAACTTCTTTCATGATAAAAGCACAGCATCAAGTCTATTAACCTCATTCCACCATTAAAGATAACAACTAAATCTCAAGTGAGAAGCCTTAAGTGACATAGAATAACATTCTCCTTGCACTTCTATAAGTGACAAAAAGATAACTGCAGTTTCTGTTTCTCAAGGTCCCCATGAACCTCAGGTGGCTTTTTACTTTGCTGATGGTCAAGTTTGCACCGTGAGATTCCAAACTTTTGAATTATTATACTGCTTTTATAAAGTCATTTGATAATTTATGGAAGAGCAGGAACAATCCTCACTGCCTTTGACATGTTAATTTTGCTTCTGGGAATTTACTTAAAGCAATGCACATTATCAAAGGCATATGTGCTGTGGAAAAGATGTTTCAGGATTGCTTACTGTTATAGATTAGAAGAATTTGAAAAGAATGTAAATGTTTAGCAACAGAGACACTTCTTCAAATGATAACATGATACGCTGCAAAATTAAATTACTAGAAGAGATTGCACTAACAACCACGGTTGTTTTACGGTGGTAAATTAAACGAAGCTAGTGAAAGTCGCATTTGTGTGGTGAGTATCATGTATGTTCATATATGTTAAAGGACTAAAACAGGACCAGGTGAAAATGAGCATTTTCTTTTTGTATCGCATTAAAATCAAACATCCGAAGCAAACAATGCAGTTAAGCCTGTTTCTACAAATATCACCTTTAGCACCTGAACTTACTAGTTCATGAATCCTTTCTTAGTATTAAATAAAGTGGAGAAATAAATGCCACAACCTAATTTTCAGCTTGGGAAAGGAGTGGGGAATGCCCAACAGTTATTGTGTTTGGACAATGACTCAATGTTTAGGTGAAGGTCAAACAATACTAAACATTACAAGACATTTTCTGTTACTTCTCTGACTCAGTGAGAACAGAGAGAATGGTTAAAAATCCACCGACTCTACCATCAATTTAGGAATCGTAGGTTCATAGTGGTAGGATATTATTATACAAAGAAACAGAGAAACTGACTATGATTTGCCAGTTTTTAACTGGTGGTGGAACTAAAATCACCTTGGTCCTCTAACCATCTATTCTAGGGTTAAGCCAATTGTTTTCTTTGTGAACAGACTTTGCCATACTGTAGGTCGCACATTGGTTCTTGTGAGACTCAAGTGAAAGATATTCATAAAGAGACTCTGAATATTGCAAATCCAGTCCACAATAAAGTACTGTAGAATTTAAAGGAAGAGTCAATGATAGCGGTTGTTACCTGATTTACAATCTGTGGAGGTCATGGACATACACGTTTGGAAAGAGGGTGGTTATCTGGTACAGGGGACACAGGCTGTCGGCTGTACCTGTGATAGAGTCTGAGCACTGGTTATTTGGCCGGAAGTGTGACGGATCAGCAAGATGCTGCTGATGTATTGCGCTTTTTCCTCAGATGTGACAGGACCAGTTCTTTGTTCTCGCACCTCCTGGGAGTGATTCAGACAGGGATGAGGTAGAGCTGCCAACTTGAGCTCTATCTCATCCCATCCTCATTTTTCAGCCACATTGCACACACTGTCTCCCTTGATACTTAACTATGATTCTTCCATCTAGGTCCAGTCTCTTGGGACCTACCAGAGGCAGATCAAGAAGCTTTTAGAAGCATCTATACTGAGATTCCTAATCCACTGCAGGCACTTTAGGAGCAAGAAGTTTGAGAAGAGTTTTTGTTGTTGTTGTTGTTTTTAGGGATATGATAAAACAAAACAAACTGTGCACATAGCAGATGGCCAATAAAAGCTTTAACCAGCATATTGGCTAATACATAAACCTATTTGTTAACATATCAAAAGGCTGTATAATGGTAAAGCAAAATATCTTAGAAGACATATAACCCCAAAGTAGATAAAATATAGAATCTGTGTTAGTGTTGATTTCAATAAGTATGGTCAAATTTGGTTGCAGGAAAACAGAGTGAAATGGCTAGCATACTTCTGCCAGTTTTTTCTTGAGAAATGTTCTTTCTGCCTTTCCCTCCTTTCTACAACATAGTATAGATTTTAAGAATAATCAGCCATATTGAGTTCAAAATCAAGGTCTGCACCTATCTAGCTGCATTGCCTTGGGGGATCATTTAACATTTCTGTGTCTCATTAGAAATAATTAGAAGGATAGTATATGTTTTTACTATTTACCTATCTTAAATGGGAGTTTCAAGAATTAAACTGAATTGTATTTAAAACTGTTAGAACCCAGGATAAGTTAGCATGAGTAAATCTTAAGAGTATAATTATTAGGGGTGGTTATTTGGCCCAGTAGTTAAGATATTTTGATCCACATGGGATGTCTGCATCTTATATCTGTTTTGAGTCCTGGCTTTGTTTTCATTTTCAGCTTCCTGCTAATGTGCATCCTGAAGGGAAACAGATGATGATACAGGCACTTAGGTCCATGTTATCTACGTAGGAGACTTGGATTAAATTATGAACCTCTCTCTCTCTTTCTCTCTTTCTCTCTCCCTCTCTGCCTGTCTCTATCTCTCTTCCCTGTCTTTCAAGTAAAATAAATAACTTAAAAGGAGTACAATAAATAAATAAATAGCTTTAAATGAGTACAATTAATATATTACATATTAATGCCTATCTATACCTTTTAGGTAACGGATCACATATGAAGGCCAAAACAAGATGTGGATCATGGCCCACAGAACAGCCAGCTAGTGATGCTCGTTGGAGAATTCAAAATTTCACCTGTAGTTAAGTGAGAGAGCTGTTGAAATGATTCCTGTTTGTCAGGCTACACACATAGATTCTATACCCAGAAATGGCTGAGGTTAGGCATGAAGAAAAAGTGTGTTATGTGGGAAGAGAAGAGGTCAAGGAACAGGGCTTCTTCCTGACATTTATTTCTGCAGCTTTAGTGAACTATGGCTGACAAAAATTGCACATGTCTAAGTCACACAATATAATGATTTGATACAAATATATAGTCTGGCATGAATTCTACCACCAAGCAAATGTGTATTTATTCTTTGATATAGTTACTCTTTTTGGTTAGAATTCTTCTGCCATATGCTCTTAGCAAAGTTCACTATTGCATGATGCGACACATTAAGCACAGTCCCCATTGTTGCCATTGCAGCTCTAAGAATTCATCTCAGGAAAATTTACATTATTTGCTGAATATTTGTTCATTCCCCTCATCTTCTAGTACCAGAAAACCACCACCTGGCTTTCTGTTTTTCTATAGTTGTTGACGCTTACTCTTCAGGAGCAGCTCAGGGTACATAAACTGGTGGAAGATCCTGAAAATGATTTCTAGAATAAGTAGAAGAAGATAAGGAGGAGAGTTATTCCAGAAAGGCCGATGTTTAAAGGTTGAAAACTGCAGTACTCAAAAGAATCAGGTTATGTAGACTTGAAACCAGATAAAGGCTCAGAAAAGTCACTGCACCTGAGAACCCAGATCTGATTGTACCTTTGAGGCAGTAGTTTTAGAGAAATGAGAAGCAAAAAGACTGTATTTCAGTTGGCCAAGGGGTAACTAGAGGTAAACATATGACACAAGGTATATTAGTATCTTTTTCTATATGGTATCAGGTTGATGGGGTTCATGGCCTGGTCAACATTAGAAACCCGGTAATTATCTTTGACATATATGAAGGAAGTCCATGAGTTTTTAGGTTATAAGTTTACATTTTTTCATATTTCATATTGGTTAAGTCTTTAAAACAATGATATAAAGTTTTCACTGAAAAAGATCTTAAAACTATTGAACTAATGTACAGAATGCCAGGGGATTAACACTAAAATAGCTAGGCAGGAAATGTCAGAAAGACTACAGTTTTAGTTTGTTGCTAAGGGGCTCAGCCTGGATGACACTCAAACAGCTACAAGTGGAAAAAAAAAAACATAATCATCCCATCATTTTTTTTATCTCTGTGTGGTGTCAAACATCTACTTGGACTAATTTTTTTTTTCCACCAAATTGACTCAATTGAGCAGTTCTGGTAATAACACTAGAGAAGCTTACAAGTATTTTTAGTGAAGATACTGCTTGTTTAAGCTGTACTAGTGCCTTCACCGTGCATGCACTAAGGGCTTGTGTACAAGTGTGAGTGTGTGTGTGTGCATGCACGCAAGCATGTGTTCATTTTCCATCATATGAAATTTCCCATGAGTTTTTTTTAATAATAAAGTTTATTTATGTACTTTTATATATTTGAAAGATACAATAACAGAAGAGAGATCTTTCAGCCACTGGCTCTCTCCCATAGTACTTGCAATGATCAGAATTGAGCCCAGGTGAATATAGAAGTCAGGAAATTCATCTGGTTTTCCCATGGGGATGGTAGAGACTCAAGAATTTTATGTTATCATCTATCGCCTCCCATGGTTTGTAGTAGCAAGGAACTAGATTGAAAGTAGAGTAAGATTTGATTCCAGGTAGTCCAGGATGGGAAGTGGACATTGCAAGGGGAGCTTAACCTACACAACCCACTCAACGCTCATGAAACCGTTGGTGATATGTATATGTTCATATGCTTGTGTCTGAGTGTACACACGTACAACCTCCTACAGGATGAGTTGCCAGTTAGTTGATAAGGTGATTTTTTTTTTCTTCTTTAACTTTTTTCAAACTTTCAGTTATTTGAAAAGGAGACAGAGAGAGAATGTTCCACCTGCTGGTCCATTTCTCAAATACAATATCCAGGGCTACCCAGGATAAAGACAAGAGATTGGGATTCTCATGTGGGTGTTAGGAACCAAAGGTTTTCAGCCATTGCCCTCTGTTTGCATGTTGTACATTAGCAGGGAGAGGGTAACAGCAGAAAAGCTAGGGCTCAAACTCAGATACTTCAAAACGGGATGCAGGTGTTGCAAACACTGAGCCAAAAGCCCACATCAAGGGATTTTTTTTTCAGATCTCCTATTTTTTCCTGAGATCTAGCAATTCCAGGGTGACAACATTGTGTAGTCTACATTGTTTCCTAGCTTTATTTACGTCAGGTGAAATCAGCTCAAATTGCTATTGTCCATTTTATTTAACATAAAATAGTAGAATAAGATGATAGAAAAAAGGGGGGAGGAAGAAAAGTGACAGCAGCTCACATTGTGAATAGGGTCAGAACGATGAAGGCAGGGATGCTGAAGGTGAATAGAGCACACTGCTTCTGTAAATCTCAAGTGATGGACAGCGCACTAAGTCCTTGCTGAAAGATTCAGTGCTTATCTCGGATATCTTTTTCAACCATCAAGGCAAGTCATTTTGAGGAAGATTTCTGGGGTCAGAGCTGAAAATTTCAAATTAGGATTAGTTTAAATCTCCAGATATCAGATTCAGGACCCCCTAAACAGAATCTACTATTCTGTCTCAGAAGAAGGAAGGTAAGTTAATCTAATAGAACATCTTAAGTAGCACTCAGAAGAACCATTCTGATCCCTTATATTTAAATAAAGAGCTATAAATCTCTAAATTCTCCAGAAAACATCACTGTGATTACTTCAAATAAAATAACCTATTCCAACCAAAAACAGTTAAAGAACAGAATATATACACCATTATCATAAATGACTAATTCAATGCATAACACTATTATGGGTTATTTAAATATTATTATTCAATAATAATTACCAGTAATTTGCTATTGTAAAAAATCTTCTATGGAAAGTCACTTGTTCTTCAAGACAGGTCTTGAAAATTTTTATGAAATTTGAATGGAATATTCAGTTAGTGAAAAAAAATGCAAGAATGGACACATACTCCTAGTTTATAGAAGTATGAGGAGTTGATAATGCATACATGTGAATCGGCCTCACATCTTGATTTTGCTTTGTGCTGGATGCATGATCTTGGGTGGGTTCCTTAACTATGTGTATTCTGAATTCCATAAATTTAACATAAATCCATACTTTTCTCACAGTTATATTAGACCAGTCATATTAAATAAAGATTTCTATATTTACATAGTACCCACAATGTCCCCAGAATTATTTTAAGCATTTTATGTTATTACTATAACATAATATAACAGAAATACCATTTTCTGGTGCCATCTTTCTATTTTGAGAACATATACAAATTAGCCTTTATGTGCTGAACTATTACTGGCATTGAAATAGATAAAATACACTGTGGGATATCCATCTGGTTTGATAGAACGTAGTGAGTATTTACGTTGCTCATTCATTGCTCAAGAAACTACTTTGGGATGGGGGTTTGCACTAGTGATCAAGACATGACCTAAGATGCTTTCACTCTGCTTTGGAGTAACAGGGTTTGATACTCAGGTTTGGATCCATGTTACAGCTTTGTGCTAATATATACTTGGGAAACAGTAAGATGGCAAAGGTAGTTGGGTCCCCACAGTTCAAATGGGAGACCTGGGTTATTTTGCTGGCTCCAAGCTTTAAATCTGACTGAACATCAGCCACTGGGGAGTAAACAAAACAACTGGAACACACTCTCTCTATCTCTTGTTCTCACTCTTACTCTTTCCCCAACATCTTTGTTTTCTTTTTCAAATAAAAAGTGAATTAAATTTTTACAGAATAGGTGGCTATAGAGTAGTCCTGATAATAAAGTTTTTGTCTTTACAGAGCTTTTTGGGGGAGACTAATTAGGAGACACAGAGTTTGATAATGTAAGATGACAACGATGACTGTGATGGTTAAATTAGGACAAAAGAAAGAGGGTGTTTTCGATAGCTTTGCCAGGAAAAGACTCAGGATTCTGTCACTAAGCAGAGACATGGACATAAACATTCGTGGCAGACGAAAGGGGAGGGAAGGATTCCCAGGAATGGCAGGTGTGCTTCTACTCCATAGAAGTAATAAGGTGATGAGCCAAATGGATGTAGAATAGAGGGAGGTACGGTGGAAAATGAGAAAAACAGGAAGACCATGAGGATAACAAGAAGGAAGTCTGGGCTACTTTGATTTCTAATGAAATACTGTATATATGCCTTTACCTACTAACTAAACCCTCCAGATGACTATAGAAGAAAGAAAACACAGGAAAACCATGTCAGTGTTCTGGAGACAGTCAAAAGTAGTCTCTGACCCCAAACTACTAGCAGTGGCAACACTTCATTTAGTGACGCCAGCAGAAAGGGATATGGATCAGCAGGTATAAGAAAGAGAGTAGTGGAACACTTTGCAGCATCGGGGCCCCTATGTGTTTAACTCTTTCCATAACGCATGCCTTTCCTGTAGTTTTCCTACTGTCTGAATGCCCGTCTTCACTCTCTTGCTGATAATGTTTTCAAATGTTTTTCAAATTTAGGTCATACAAACAGTGTTTTGCTTCCATTAAAAGTAAAATAAGATGAAAATGATAGGTAATATACATAAAGCTTATGTAATTAAAAATCAATGTGGAGCACAAAGATAAAAGCTTAGCTTTAAGCACAGCAGTGGTCCGTGTTGAAACAATGTCATCCACAGAGGTTATGTAAAAATTGTGAAAATAGAGCCAAGATGTAGAAGTGCAGGTGTGCAGTGGAAATGCCCTACAGAAGACAGAAGCAGCCTCTCTGTTAGGTCTAAAGCAGCATCCTGATTGGCTTTCTTGTAGCTTTTTTTCCCTTTATATATTCACCAATGTCATGACCAGGAATATGGGCTCTGTTGATGGGCTCAGATCTTGCCACATGCCCAACCATCACCAAACTGAAGAGCAACTGTGGAACCCAAGGGCTGAAGCAGGAGAAGCAGGAGTCAGCCAAAGCAAGATAAGATTGTGAGACTCTTCAAGGTTATGGGATGAGTGGCTAGTGCATGGGGAAAGCCCACCTTCACCAGCAAACACAAATTTCTGCTTAGGAGCTGTTAATATTTGGTTTCTTTTAAGTACCTCTTGACATCTAATCTCCAAATGCTGCAAAACAGAAAATTTTGGTTGTCTCATTTTATTTACTTAAGTTTCTACCTCTTTCTTTGTGATACTTAATGAAAGGAGTGGTCTTTTACTTGTTCATGAATCAAGCACAAACAGTATCATTTTTTAAGAAATAAATGTAAATGATTAGAGAACCATGGATATCAGGAATGAAAAGATTACCAAGACTTCCTCATGATACAGCAGAGACAATTTATCTTTCCTTTCTGTCCTTTTTCACTTCTATTTTACATTTATTTATCTTATTGGAAAGGTAGATCAAGTTTATGGAGAGAAGGAAAGACAGAAAAATATTCCATCCACTGGTTCATTCCCCAAATGGCTGAAACAGCCAGAGCCAAGCTGATCCAAAGCCAGGAGCCAGGAGCTTCCTCCAGGTCTTCCATGTGGATACGGGGTCTCAAGACTTTGGGCCATCCTCGACTGCTTTCCCAGGCCATAGGCAGGGAGCTGGATGGGAAGTGGAATATCCGGGAAAGAACTAGCACCCATATGGAATCCTGGCGCTTGTAAGTGGAGGATTCAGCCATGGAGCCATCTTGCCAAGCCTCCTTTACTTTCATTTATCCTTATTCATTGGCATCAATTTCTTTAGAAAATATATTAAATTCCTTTGATGTAGAGGAAGTAAATATGCAAATTTTATTATTTATTCTCAATTTTTCCTACCAAAATTAGTGTTGTGGTATCCATGTTACAGATTATGAATCTGAAGTATACAGAGATTAAGAAACAGGTCATCTGTTGAATGAGAGGCTGGGCATGAAAAGTTTTAGGATGCCATAAATAACTTTGCTTTTGTGCCTTAACATTTCAGTTGTCTGGATTCTATCAGGTAAAAGTATCGTGATTTTTTTCTGTGACATCTATTAGAAGGTGAGGACTTTTTAAACTTATTTTTAAAACCAGAAGAATTCCAGATGTGGTATTGTTTCTCTTTTTTCTTCCCTTCATTTCTGCTTCTTTCAGTGCTTTCAGATTGCCTTTCCCCACTTCCTTCCTTTCTTCTTATTATTTTCTGTAAAGAACCAGTTGTGGAACCTTTGCCATGTGGTGGGCAATTTCCTTGAGCTTCCTAGGGCTCCTGGGAGTGCGCACAAATAGGCTTTATCAATTGTCATGATGGTTAACAAGCTAGTAAAAGCGAGGTTCTTTTTTCCTTAAAGTGGCTAGTAATAATTACAATAAGTATGCCAACTTAATGAGATTGCTTTGAGAAGGAAATTTAATAGCTTTCTGAATGCAATTGTCTTTAAGCCTGTCACATATTAAATACGTAACAAAATATTTGCTTTGATTCACCATTATTTATCTTAGGAAGCAATCTGGCCTCCAAGACTTTATGATTTCTGAATTATTTTTAAAAGTTGGTTATCTATTTCTAGGCCTAGAATACAGAATGCTTGGAGATCACTAAGAAATAACAATAACATAAGGTTTAATGATGTAGCATAAAGGTGTAAAGCAGGGCTGAGAGAACCCTATGGCAGGAAATTCAGGACAAGTGAAAGTGCACAAGAATGTACTAACTCACAGAATACGTTTCTAATAAGGTCAAAACCAATTTATGAGCAAGAACATTGTTTCAAAATCCTATTTCAAAATCCAACATGCAAAATGAAAACTAGCCAGTAAACCTGTTGAGAATGTTGTGTTTTTCAGTCCGTTTTTTTCTCACCCCAAGTGTGAGAAAGTTCAGTGGCACAGAACTCACACAGGCAACTGTTATTTTTACCCCTGAAAGTTAATCTGCTCTGTGAAAGATCCTTTTGCTTTAGCTGGGTCAGATTGTAGGCTTGGACGGGAAGGCTAGAAAAGTGACTCCTAAGTTGTGGTGGCAGTAGGACTTGGCATTTCAAATGACGGATAGATAACACGAAAGAAAGGAAGACAGGGAATGGATCATATTTAACATCTGTGGAATTAATGATAGTTCCTTCTTCTGCAACCTGCTCCAGCATCACCCTTGCTCCAATGTCCTGTGGTTGCTAAGCAACCTCTCAGAAGTAGTGGAATGAGAAAAATCTGTCAAATTCATTATTTTTGCCTTAAAGAGGCAGTGGCTATGATGAAAGTGAAGAAATTAGTGTGGACCAGAAAAAGGGAAATTTGGTCTCTCTCTCACCACTATCCTTTCAGTACAAGCACTTTTGAAGCATCATAATTGTTGATCTCTAGACGGAGGCAAAAAAAAAACAAAAACAAACAAACAAAAAATACTATGACCTGCACAGAGAAGGAAGGAGAAAGCAAGATCACTGTAAAAATCTATCACTTTCTTCTTTTTCTTCTAATTTCTTTTTCAAGATCCCCTGGAACTGATTTATGAAATTTTGTACACTATCATTCAGTGGAAGAGCAGGAGTGGAAACTGATAACAGCTCTGAAAGGGCACGGATGTCAGGAACTCATAGGTTCTCCCAACCATCCATTACACATTCGAGGATGATTATATGATAAATTTAGTATATGTAAAATATGAAACTAAAGCAAAATTAGAGTCAGGCATTGATGACAGCAGAGTTACAATGGAGGTGGCTATCAATACACAGCATACCTATCTCTTTAAATAATGTTTTCTTACATATTAACTTAGACACTTAGAATTTATTGTGTTTGGTTTTTCCACTGGGATTAACTTCTTTGGAGACTAGATTAGTCTGCATGTGTTTATTCCATGGAAGCTGAATGGATGTTTTTAAAGTGAACTTGTGTCATCTCAAGGAATAAAAATCTACCTAACATGAAATAATGATAATATTCAGTTTGAGAGAATAAGAATGTGAATCGTGGCTTAATTTAAATTAACTAGCTGGGTGATCTTAGATGAATCATTTAAACCTTGGTAAGTTTTGTTTTTTGTCATTTAAAGAATGGGAAACTAACAATATTACCCTCTGGAGTTGTGCAGATAAAGAGAGGTAATCTGAATACAGTGTTTAAAGAATGAATTAGTGAAGAGTCAAAGATGCTATCAGTATTATTTTGTGATTTGGCATTATTTGAATGCTTTGTTGTGGGTATATATTACCTCTTTTACAATGTTCACTTGAATGACAAAACAATAAAATTACAATTGTAGGACCAGCACGGTGGCACAGCAAGCTAACCCTCCACCCTGTGGTGCAGGCATCTCATATGGGCACTGATTTATGTTCCACATGATCTAATTCCTATCCAGCTTTCTGTTTATGGCCTAGAAATGCAGCAGAGGATGGCCCAAGTCCTTGGGATCTTGAATCCACTTGGGAGACATGGAGGAAATTCCTGGTTTCCAGCTTAGGATCAGTTCAGCTCTGGACACTGAGGCCATTCAGGGAATGAAACAGCAGATGCAAGATAGTGACTCGATGTGCCCTGCCTCGCCTTACTAAAGCACATTCATGGGCCTGGAAGGTACAACCTTAACACATGTAAACACAAAATAAAGCTGGGAAGATAACTGAATTGAGATGATGAATTCCAAGTTCAGGAATGTTTTGGGTTTTTAATATAACTGGATCAGGTTGGCAAAGCCAGAGGTTTTAGTGATACTTCCACGATTAGAAAAGATGAATTAAGCTTGAATATTTTGTTTACACTCTCACAGCTTCATACCAATGCTGTCTGAGTATTCTTGAGACTTCAATGTTTTCTGCAGCCATGTGCTACCCATTAGCAGCTTTAACAAAGACAGGTGCAGAGATTTCTCGAGACTGGAACAATTGAGAAATAAATTTAAAATAACAAAAAGATTATGACTCTCTGTGAAGAACTACACTATTATAGGAACATGGGGAAAATCTGTTGGAGAATGGGAGCTTTTTTTTTTTGCGGGGTGGGGGAAATCCCAGTCTGCTTATTGTACTGTAAAAATCAAAAATTCAAAATAAAAATTTAACAAAAAGTAAAATAGCAGAGTATTTCATATACAGAATGCCTATTTTAACTATCCCTTAGGAGGTAGGCTTATGGTGCAGTGGGCTAAGATGTCACCTTAAATGCTAGCATCCTATATGAGTGAGAGCTCACCTCCTTGCTGCCTCACTTGTGATCCAGCCCCCTGATAATGAGACTGGGAAAGCAGAAGATGGCCCAAGTGCTTGGATTTCTAGCACCCACATGAGAGATCTAAGATTGGCAATTTGGAAAGTTAACCAGTGAATGGAGAGTGTGTGAGTGAGTGAGTGAGTAAATGTGTGTGTGTGTGTGTGTGTGTGTGTGTGTGTTGCCCTTTTGGTAACTCTGCATTTGAATTAAATAAATATTCCTTGTTATGGGATACTTAGAGTAGTAATTTGAAAGGGGATTTGGGTAATTCATTTATAGCCTCATTAGCAAACTTAAGTATTTGTGTTCCTTGTATTTTCTCATGTACTAAATGAAATCAATAATGTGTCTCACATTTGTGTTTTACGTAGCTAATGCCAATTAATTTTATTCATTCATATATGCATTCTATACATTATAACATTTGCGTATATATATATATTCAAGCTGGCTTTGGGATGGGATTATTTCTCTAATGCCAACATTAATATTTTATGGGATTCAATGCTACACATTTTGAATTACTCAGAACAGATTTTAAACCAAGATTCTGACATGCATGCACTTACACAGCCCATCTGCATCTTGTCTTCCATTTTAAATGGAGAGTAATTAGAATTGTTGTGGTTACCATGTACCTGGTAGAATGACTGGAATCTGTATGAGCTATTACAGCTATAACCTTTATGTTCATCAACATTATTCTTTCCTCATTTAAAGCTTGTAGACCCAAATCTGTGTAAATGATTTTTATATGAGCAAGTGTTGCAAAGACAACCTCTGTAAGTAAATCTAAACTTTCAGTCATTAGATGAGGCACAAACCTTTCACAAGGAGATGGGATCCTACAAACACAAATGTCTGTGATTTAAGTTAAGCAGAAAGGTGAGTAGCAGGAGCTCCAAGCAAAGAGTATTGTGGTACATCACGTTAACCCACCACGTGCAATGATGGCATTCCACGTGGGCACCAATTTGTGTCCTGCAGGCCTTGTTAATTCACCTGCAAAAGCAGAAGATGGCTCAAGTGTGTGGGAATCTCCCACTCAGGCGAGACTGGGAAGATGCGAGCTTCAGCTGGGCCCTGCCTGAACTGTTATGGTCATTTGGGGATTAAACCTGTAGGTAGAAGACTTTTCTCTCACTCTACCTACCCCCTCGTTTAACTTTGTGTTTCAGAGAAATAAATAAATCTGCTTCTGATCTAATTTTCTGCTGATGCATCCTGGGAGGCAGCTGAAGATGGCCACGAGCTTGGACTCCTTGTGACATACAGGAGAGATCAGGATTTAGTTAAAACATTTTGGGAAAGGAGCCACTAGATGGAAGATTTCTCTCTCTCGGAACACCTTTTCAATAATGAGCAGACATGCTGGCAATCACGCCTAGTCATCAGGGGTCATGAGGATTTCTTGTCCAGTGCTATTAGCTGTCAGCTTACAAGGTGTCTTGTAATGTTAGAATTAATAGATCTTGGGGTCATACTTTTTTTTTTACCTTTCTCTCTCAATGTGGATATTCTATAAGGAATCAATAAATACCATGCCAAAGTATGAAGAACTATCATTCAGTTTCTATCAAGAGACATAGCTGCTTTCCTATGAAATACAGTGGTGCTGCCTGGATCACACTTAAGTAAATGACCTGAGACATTAGTAAACACACTGCATTAAAAAGCAAATAAAATCTACGACAGCAACGCACAGCCTAAGTGCTGAGCTCCTTATTGGGGTCACGGTTAACTTTCTTTGCACAGGCTGCACTCCCAGCACTGAGTTCCTATTTCTGTTTAAGGAAAACCATCACAGCATTTTACCTCTACAAGTAGTTTTTCACACACTCATCCATCTACGTTTCTTTGCTGTCAAGTTATATCTTCCAGAACCAATTCCAAATTCATTGGGAGTTACCTCATCTCAGATTTAATACATCTCTAGGAACTTCCCACAAAAGGATTTTTAATTCAAACCAAAGCAAATGCACACATCTACAATAATTATTTCTCAGCTAAAACCCATTCCTTTCAATCAGCATTTATTTTGTGCCACTGAATTATCTAAATGAGTATCCTTCCTAAAACACAATTCTGACCTCCATCGCTTGGCTCAACCTTTGTTTCCCAGAATCGGTGCACCAAGAGTGATGAGTTAAAACCGTCACAGATGCCACCATGCATTGTCCCTAAAGAAACTGTAATTGTATGTCTGGGGAGCAAAGTTTGTTTTCTGTCCAAAAGGTCAGTGTTTTTTTCAATGTACTTGGCAGTACATGATTACCATCAAGTTCAGAGCTGCAAACTATCTTTTTGGGGAGCAAGAACTAATTCTAATACAGAGAAAAATATCTCTCTCCTTTGTGTTTATATGTTGTGCACATGTGTACATACACGCATACATATATGTATAAATATAGTCTATCACTCTCTTCAACATTGTGTGCTGAGCACATCACACTATGCAGCTTGTATGTTTTTGTGTTTGAATTATGCAGCTTTAACCTTTACACACGAGTAAGTCACCCTGTGGGCGGCAGGATGAACAGCTGAAGAGCACTTCTATTGTGGACCAAGAATGTGCGAAACAGACAGTAGAGCAACTGTAAGATTTCATGCTCTCTTAAACGGCCTTTTCTTGTGGTTATGCTACAGCAAGGTCTCAAGCAGGATTACTGACGTGTTTGTTAATCCACAATTGTATTCCTTCCATCCTTAAGGAAATCACAGATACCTTAACCTTGTCCAAGAACTTTCACACAGTGGGTGGATCTCTTCCTTGCAGGATCACTTGTTTGTAAAATATCCAAGCCAAGCTTACACTCCTCTGTAGGAACAATGCACACATTTTTCTGTTCATTAAAGAGAAGTAGAGAAGCTGTCAATTAGTGTTCATTTAATAGAATTGCTAAAATGTTTTTGGGTCACAATATCTTACAGAATCCTTAGGATTCCTTTGCAATGTTTTATAAAATAATAACACTACATTATGATGTTGTATTAATTATAGCAACCAGTTGTCCCTATTCCCTATGGTGCTGAGGTGTTGTGGTGTCTGTTGGGCTTATCAGTATGTATGGGCAGAGCTGGGCAGAATTAGATGTGTTAGAACAGGACTGGTTACCAAGAAATGAATATATTATGTTCCTTTGTATGTGTTTTTCATTAAATGTCACATCTCGAAGATCACTGAATGCACGTCCTGAAAATATAACACCCGGGCTCGTGTCTTCAAGCCACCATGCTATTGCAAATACTTACACAGAGCCCAGCGTCTGGACCCCATGCCAAAGATATGCATGTAATTTAAAGAACCAATGAATCCGTTTTATCTCAGAACTTTTATTCAAGACCATGATGTTGCTCTGAAGGCATCAGTGAATGTCAAAAGGGTGGCAAAGGATTAAAGGCATAAACTGTGGGAGATCCTGGCAGCAGTATAAGAATAAGAACAGGCAAATCCATGAACCAAGTTGACTAAAGTGCTCTTCAACTGAGATGTGCTTTATCAGGGCATTAATGGATGGAACTGCTGAGTGAACTAGATTGTTATAAATACACTCATGAATTCCAAACACTGTTAATTTACTAATGATTTCTAATGATCACTAGTGGCCATAACCCTAAACGAAGCTTCCCAAAGAAATTCCTACATGACTTCTACTTTGAATGGAAACAGAAGCACCAATTATTTTTAGAAGTTCATGAAATGTGTATCAAAAGCATTGTGTTGTGCATGATTTAAAATCATTGCACCAAATAATGTATCTTTTAATTGCACGATTCTGTGAACTTCTGAAACTACCTTCATGCATAATCTAGAAGTCAAATATTTAACCATGACAGTTACTGGCTAAAATCTAAGTGAATTCTGGCTTAATAATTCCAATATCATTTGTATAAAAAGGGTAAACTGCAATCATGCAAAAGGCATAGAAATCTGCTCTTTGCTTACATCAGTTTATTTGATATGTTATGTTAGTCACTGTTATGTTTAAACTATGGGCTCTAAATTAGGGTATTCATGAAGATATAAACCTAAAAAGAAATAGTTTTTATTCCTATTTTGTTTCCCTTACCACACTACGTGCTTCCCAATATTTTTTTTTTTTTTTTTAAGTTTCAAGGCAGCAGTCAGCAATTTCTTTTTTTTTTTTTAAACTTGAATGTTCTCCATCGCACATGAATAGTGCAGGCATGTCAATTCAATGACATCTATTTTTTAAAGCTTTATTTATTTTTTATTACAAAGTCAGATATACATAGAGGAGGAGAGACGGAGAGGAATATCTTCCGTTCAATAATTCACTCCCCAAGCGGCCACAACGGCCAGTTCTGCGCTGATCCGAAGCCAGGAGCCAGGAACTTCTTCCAGGTCTCCCACACGGGTGCAGAGTCCCAAGTCTTTGGGCTGTTCTTGACTGCCCCCACCACCCAGGCCACAAGCAGGGAGCTGGATGGGAAGTGGAGCTGCTGGGATTAGAACCATATGGGATCGCGGGGCGGTCAAGGCGAGGACTTTAGCTGCCAGTCAACCATTTCTGGCTAATTTTCCTGACGCCCACTCCCACTGCTGGCTGCTTGAATTTGTCTCTGAATTTTCCATATATATCTGAAATGCAGTTCCTCTCACGACTCTGCCAGGCGCAGTTAATTGAAATATTCTTACACACACAGTCATGTCACATCAGTCTCATGTTCTGACAATCAGAACTAGGCTTTGTGGCAAATTTATTAAATTCTTCCAGCAGGCAAAGCCATTGTTTAAGAACCAAAGGCAAGCTCATTTGTAGTTAATACTTCTTGAGGCATGAAGGATGAGAAAAATAAGATGTCTTCCATCCAGAGCTGACAGACTTAGGAGGGATACAGTTCATCTTCCTCAGAGTGGGAATTTGAGTTTTAAAACATCACACAGATCAAGAGAGAAGCAACTGTTTTCCCAATCTATAAATATGGGATTTACTTCTGAAAGAAGGAAATGTGCGTTTGTGATTCCATTTCAGTGTGATCTAAGGCTCCCCTATTAACCCTGTGCTATGAAGCAACAGTGATGTAAAGAACAACATTAATTGATGAAGCTGATGGAAGTTAAAGAGGAAAGAGGTACTTACGAGACATGGGTTAAAGCCCTGGTGCTGTGTCCTTAATAAGTTACATAACTTCTTGGTTTTTTGTAAAATTGGGGTTTATACGAATTAAGTTTTAAAGGGACTTTAAGGTCCCTTTAAGCATTGACTGTGTATGAATTGCCAAGTGCAGGCTGGTCTTCTCTGAGTCTTTAAGGATGTGAAAGACCACAGGTGTGTTAATGTCACCTGCCAGTGGCTCATGCTGGGAGAAATAAGGCCAGGTAGAAAACATCTCCATTCATTTGCCAAGGACACATCCTGGTCACTAAACACACTTAGCCTGCCCTCTTGCTGTTTCTGCTCTGGTAGCTCAACACCAGGGTCCCCTTTTGTTTCTCATTTTAGGAGTCTGAGAAAGAGAATTTGTTTTTTAAAAGTTTTACTTGGCATGAAAACTGCCAATATCACAAACACCATAGTAATAAGAACCCAAAGAAGCTATTATTTCCCGGACTCCGATTCTATCAGCTAGCACCACACAAAGATTGCCATGTTATTGTGAAATTAGACTTTTTACCACTGAAATAAATACTGTGCAGCCTTTGTAACCAGCACTTAATGGATTCCTTTGCTAATTCCACTGAATAACAAGGATTCCTTGTGAAAAATAAAAGAGAGACATGGTGGAGTAAACTGGCAATTATATATAATGTGCTGCTGTTCGCCTGCCAAAGCAGTTCTTAAAGCTGGCAGGGAAAGCCTGGGGTATTTTTAAGCTTTCATCCCAGTGGTCTTGCTGAACACCTCCCTCTTGATGAGCTGTTTATATGGAGGTGGATAAATTCTGAAACTGCCTCTCTTTGGGGCCTGGTAGGATGGCTTTCTTACTTTCCTCTGCTTCCCTTTACGGAGAGAATTCAGTTTCTACCCTGATTCCTTATTTGCTTATGAGTACTGAGAAAGCCAGAAATATGAAAGAATAATGTGTCAGAGAGTAATTCATTATATTTGTTCAGAGCATGGGAACTCGTCTAAATGCTCTAGCTACCATGTTTGAGCTGGGTGACTTAGAAGGATGCGATCTAATACATTCCTTTATTCTGAACTTTCACATCTTTGAGATGGATATAACACAGGGACACTGAAACTCTGGAATTTATCAGAATCAGCTGAGGAGCTGAGGGGCACCAGGGAATGGATGACTCCAGAACCTTACAGCTTCTAATTCAAGAATTCCAGAGTAGCGGTGGAGGATTTGCATTTTAACACATCAGCATCTGATTCTGTTATGATGTGTGTTGTGTCACTGCATCTACAAAACAGCAACATTGGGTCACATGAAATAAGGTAAGATGCCTGTGAAAACTCAATTTTTAAAAAAATTTTTATGAGAAATGTTATTGTGACTCACTTCTTACCTTCCCAAACTCTTAGCTATTTAAACTTGAGCTTCTGGAATGCTTTGTGAATGCTGGTCTTCTAATGTTTTGCTTTGCTCAGGGAATCACAAACCTAAGTGGAACCCTGGCCTCCTTTTCCTAATTTTATCACGTGATTCTTTGCATTGGGCCCTACTATTTACTTAAAATATATTTGTCAGTTTGGAATTCTACCATTCCCTATTTCTGTTCTACAGTCTGTGAAAACAGACCTCAAATACAAATCCAATTTTTTCGTTGGTCAATTATAATTTTAATTTGGTGGCATCCATATGCTTTTCTCTTATTCCCATATTAGGCAGGGCAAGGAGAAAACAACTCCTATGTGGAATGGGTCTTCCTTCTGGAGGTTTCTAAAAGACCTTAGAAAGACAAGGACTTGCCTTTCAGAACTGTTAGAGTTGCCTTCTAAGTGACAGGAAGATGAATGATAGACTGGCGTGGAGTGCTGGCGTGCTACCCTGGTTCAAGCGCAAGCGTCTTGAATAATTTTGATCAAGGTGCATGTGTCACTTGACAATCCATCTTGTGTAAAACTTTTTGGCAATAAATCTCCCAGATCCCTGTAAGGTTTTCAATTCTGTGATTCTTGGAAACCGTTTCTATAAGCTGCTTTTTTAGAAAGTTCACACATCGAGATTATTACGGGCTTCGGTAGTTGGTTATTTCCTTCAACATTTCAGAAGGTGTGACAGAATATTCAACAGTAGATAAAAGGGGAAGGAGCTTAATTAAAATTTTCTAAACTAGGTTTTTAACAAATTATGTCCTAATAAAGCTTAATAGGTAGGCCGTGACCCTGTCTGGATTCTAACGTTCAGTGGAACACTTGAAACAATAGCCTTCCTTGGACTTCCACAGAACACAATAACACAATATAACCTCCAGAAAATCCTGTAATTTATTCAACTTTATTTTATATGGACTTCTACATGCAATTTGTATAGCAATTTGTAACATACCCACATGCATGTATTTTTTTCAGCACCATTAACAGTCTAGAAACCAACCAGTTTGAAGGAAGCTGGTCTGGAACTGAATCCTGCACAATTAAATGGAAAAAGTTGTCTAAAGTTCAAGAATGTATAGCTGAGAGAGACTACTGCAACATCTGGAGAAATAGCAGTGCCATGAGAGCCTTACCGGAAGGCTTCTAAACTGTATGCTTTTTGACCCTGTATTTGTTTTTTCATTGATAAATGCCATTGCTACTCTTTCCTTACCTCTCTGAACTTGAGATTATTCCAACTTCTCTTCCTGAAGCTCTCTGTAGAAGCAGTTTATCTGAGCATCATGGATCTGAGAAGCACACAGCCCACCTGTCACTTCTCCACTTAGTTAACTTTGGGTCCTTGCACCAACCATAGCACTCCACCAGGGCCCACCACAGTAAGTGATATGGCCTGAAACTTCTAAAGACCAATGCATTCCAAACTACAAAGGCAGAAAACTGTAGGCAAGGGAATGAAGCCACACAATTCATGACCAGTAATTTTTGTACTAATTTTTATCATCCTGTGTCTTGTAAGTACAAAATAACTATAACAAAAGAAGCAACTTCATGATGTGATCAATCCCAAAGCCTATCAGTGATAAAGACAGCCAGATGACAGAAGATAATCTGGCTCCCCTTGGATTGCACTGCAGGCCGACCAAGCATATTTACCCAGAACCTGTTAAAGGTAGCACTGCCACTTGTGGGCGCAGTCATGCTACCTAGATCATGTACTATGAAACATTGCACCAGAATGGCTAGTACCAGAGGAGAAACAATCTGGTACCTGCCTGTGAGTTAGAGATTCCATGGTAGCTTTTAGCAATTAACTTCATCTCTTTGTGTGTTGACTTATTCACATTAAATGAGAACAATAGCTGGGGTTTCAAAAACAGCTGCATTGTCCATTCTCTGATCTGAGTATACTGAACAACATCAACCCAACACTACAAACACACCAAAAACAAGACTGAACAAAAATCCTTGCCGTGATTACTGTAAGAATTCCATGAGAAGATGCATGCATACTTTTTATCTTACATAACTATGAGAAAAATCACTATATGAATTATTTTGATATTCATTGTTTTCTGTAGAATCACGTTTTTAAATGCACATTTCTCAAGACTATTAAAATTTAGACTTGTAGCTTGAGTGTATTGAGTACACCAGGAAGAAATAGACTGAGAGTGAAATAAATTGAGAAAGGAGAAAGGTTGAGATACTAGTGCTACAGGTGGTAGCCCAAGGCCTTGCCTCCATGCCTTCTGCAAGAATTATAAGGAAGGTCATGGAAGCAAGGAAAGGCTTGCCTGATCCTCCAAAGATCATCTTATTGAATATTTGTGGCTGTAAGCAAAGAAAATTATGAATGAACAAATACTAATGTGGGAATGTACTGGAAGAATTTGGTGAATGTGTGAGACAGGCAGAGAACCCAGGAGTGACTAAGTCACGAGGAACTGAACGTACAAGTAGAAGTCAAGCTCAGGTGTTACCAGGTCACTTGCTGTATGAACATCTGGTCTGTCACCTCTGACTTGTTTCAGTGTGACAGCTTCATGCCACCTATCTCTAGATGGGTGTGGTATTTTACCTTTGTCATGCAAATGTTCAATGTGTCCACTCTGATTCTGGTTTCATTATAATTCTCAATTTTAGTACCTGCCTGAACTGACCTGTGTCTCTGGATTCAGCTGCAAATTCTCAGGGTAAATATTATCAATTCATATTGAGTTTTGTGCTTTTTCCCAATCCATTAGTAAATGGCCAGATATCGACCCTGTAGTGTAAACAGAAAAAAGAAGTCCTTTTTGGAAAGGAATTAGCAGAGAATAGGTCAGTCTGATCACCTAAAAAGGTATATATCTTGCAATATTACAGTCACCAAAAAAGATACACATAATGATGGTAATGTATAGAGTTCATGGCAGTGGAAGGTAGACAGAACTGTATTTTGACAATTCAGAGATTATTTTGCTACTATGTTTATTGCTGCGTAATCACAGATTATAGAGATTTGGGATAGGAAATGCATGGTTTAGGAAGGCTTTTTTTATAACATGTAGCTATTTGCCAAGTGGAGTATTTAAGAATGGGGCAATTCACATTGGAGGAGGGGAAAATTAGTAGCCAAACCACCAATGTGTAAAGATTTCTGCTTTATTATGCATGCATTGTGCTGCACATGAACACTTGGCTATAGCAGAAGAAACCCTTAGGGGATATTCAGGAATGAAGGCAGAGACTAACTTTTAAATTCTGTCAAACTACTTTTTAACTATAACTTTACAATTCACAATGTACTATTGTAGAGCAAAATTACTTTGTACAAACAGAAAAAAACATCCACAAAGAGAAATGAAAGCAAAGCAGGAGCACCTGCTTTATCTAGTTATTTCAAGATCATTTCAATACAGTCCAGCTTTCTATGAGATTTGAATGTATAACAAAGGAGAAGCTTTCTCTACTATGAATAAATCACCACAACGAAATATGGTTATACCTATCCTGTTAAATTATGGCATGTGATATTATTTGAAAACCACACTGGATAGGTCAGCCTTTCATAAAATACTCTCTTTAAAGAACCTGTTCATTAGAACGTGATAATGATGCATTTCAAATATATTAATGATAGAACTAAGAGTACAACTCTGTCAATCTCATTTCAGAGGCCCAAATTCTACTTCCCCACTCAAAATTCCATATTGGGGCTGCTGGTATCATTGCACGGTAGGCTAGGCTTTCACCTGTGGCACAGGCATCCCATATGGATGACAGTTCTAATCCTGGCTGCTCTATTTTTGATCCTGCTCCCTGCTTATTGCCTGGGAAAGCAGAGGAAGATAGTTCAAGACCTTGGGCCCCTGCACCCAATTGGGAGACCTGAAAGAAGCTCCTGGCTTCAGATTAGCTCAGCTCTGAGAGTTGTAGCTATTGAGGAGTGAACCAGCAGATAACAGGTGAAAGACTCGCCTCTGTATTTTTCTATCTTGCTGTGTAACCTTGCCCTTCAAATTAAAAGCAAAATAAATACTTAAAAACATGAAAGCGTGGAATATTCAAAATCACCTGTGATCCAATGGATGGATCTATCAGTTTACATTGTCACAGGCAGCAGCTTAACTCACCATTATCATCCATAATCACCTTTAAAATTATTCTTAACTAACAGATATTGTATATATTTACCATGCTATATCATCATGCCTAAAGCTATTTAGCAAAACCTACTATAGTTGATCAGTGTCTAATCTTTCAGTCAGAAATTCTTCTAATTAATATCTAGAGCTCTATACAACAAACTCGAGTACAGGTTTATATCCACTCCCCCGAAAATACAAGACTGTTTAGAGCAATACTCTCAACAGCTCCCAAACTGGAGACAATTCAAAAATAGGCCAGGAAATTTGTGGTATATTCATGTAACAAAAACTATATTTTACTAAGAGCAAACTAACTAATATCAGGCAAACATATTCCCAAATGAATCCTACATTGTTACACAGAATAAGTCAAACACAAAGGAAGACATTCTGTGCTATCTTGTTTATAGAAAAGTCATATAATACAGGAAATTAATCTATGGCTTTAGGGAAAAATTCTTGGGTGTTGGCAATATTTGTTTCTTGATTTGTCCTGTACATTTCCTTTGTGACCATATATCTGCCTATAAATTTGATTTGTGAATATGTTTGTAATGATATGACATTTTATTTCAAGGAAACATACACTTAAAATCTATCTCTGGAATTTTTTTCAAGTCAGTAATTTTGGATAAAATGTGCCTCATAAATATCCCTCTTCTGTGATTGGAGGCCATGCCTGTTTTGCCCAGGAGCCAGTGCTGCTGTCCATATCTTGTAAGATTTGTAAACACTGGGCACATGCATTGGTGGTAAGAGGGCAGATGCTTACCCCTCCTGTGCTGCATTAGCTAGCCTGAAGACAGAATGGCAGGTAATTTGCAACTGAGCTGTACATGTTGAAGAAAAAGATAAAAATAGATTTAATCAACAATCATGTGTTGATGAAGCACCTTAAAGATATTTAGGATCTATTGAAACAGAAGATGAATGAGGGGTCTTTGGAGTTTTGTCCATAGGACAGTTTGACTTAAAAATTCCTATTCCAGGCCTGGTGTCCTACTCTAGTGGCTAAATGCCTCACCTTGCACGCACCAGGATCCGATATCGGCACCAGTCGAATCCCAGCAGCCCCGCTTCCCATCCAGCTCCCTGCTTGTGGCCTGGGAAAGCAGTGGAGGACAGCCCAAAGCCTTGGGACCCTATACCTGCCTGGGAGACCTGGGAGAAGCTCCTGGCTCCTGTGGGTTTGGATTGGCTCAGCTCAAGGCATTGTGGTCACTTGGGGAGTGAATCATCAAATGGAAGATCTTCCTCTCTGTCTCTCCTGTCTGTGTATCTGACTTTCTAGTAAAATCTTTTTTTTTTAATCATTTTTTATGACTGCTTCATTTCTATCAGCAGAAGGGTAGTAAGGTTGAGGCAGATTTCCAAATTCTCCATTCAAAAAAATATGTATTAAATTATTTCATGTGCTGATTCCAGAAAAGCTAATATGCAATGTAAGAGCCAAGACACAACTGATAAAGCAGAAATACCTTCTGACCTTGGGGGACTCATGCCATAATCTTCATTTTCAAAGGCAAGAAAGTGTCTTGCTTTCATTAAAATAAACTTTGCATTTTCAATTAAAGATAAGAAATATGTCATACAGAAGCTGGCCTCATTTTAGGCATTCAAGAGAGACCCAAGAGATGCTATTGCCAGAGTTTTTCTGCCGCCTCACACAATCGCATGCTGTGAATGTCGTCTTGGCACATTTTCTCTGACTTCTCCCTGCGTCTGTAAGAACTTGAAAGTCAATGAGCAGAACTTGGCTTTGGAGACCACAGCTGTGCATTCCATTTGCCATTCATGTTCATATCTTGCCATATTCATGACATCATGGAGCCATGTTGACAGCTACCGTCAGTGTTGCTAGGCAACAGTCATCGTGGAGGAAGTCTCAAGATCTCACCATGTCCAACCACACATCTTCCTTTCCTTTCTAAATGTTTGAGAACTATCATGGCAACTTATTGGAATGTGTAATGAGAGGATATGCTTTGGTAGTGTGAAAGTTAGGGTGGGGATTTTATTTTATTTTACTGAAATGCGAAGATCTTTGAAAGGAATTGAGAGTAATTACATTACGGAACTTAAGTTGCAGGCCAAACACTTGATATAAACTGCAGGTAGTTTTATTTCCTTGTATTGTATACATGTTGGAAACCTAATACAGGAGAAATCATAATGGTGTTACACTAAAAAAAAAATAAAAACAGATTTGGGGAAGCCCTTTTCTTGCACAGAGTAAAAAATTTGATTACTTCAGCTGCTTGTAATAATATGCTAGACTTCTGCTATGCCATGTTATTCTAAATTTAAGCCATTTTCTCTTGTCAAACGACCCAGAAATCAGCCATACTCAAATATGGGCCACCTTATGCATTGGAAGGGATGCACTAAATTGAATTCTGCGATGAAGACTTATAAGAAGTGAACACAAGTTAAGAACAAACCCTCATACTCTCTTTCACAGATGCACCCTTCCCCCAATTTCAGCAGGGACAAGTGATTACAGGGCCACGCCTTTGATAGGGAGGGATGAAAGTCATATAAACATAGATGTATGTGTTTAAAAATAAGACAAAATTATATGGCTGCAGGTGTCTATAAACCTGATTTTTATAACATTCTACTAGATTCTTTGGAAACATTCTGTGTTGGGGTCAGGACTGCAGAGTAGCAGGTCACGTTGCCTCCTGCGGCACTGGCATCCCATATGGGTGCTGACCCCCAGCTGCTCCTCTTCCAATCGAATGAGCCTGGAATAAGCAGTTGATGATGACCCACGTGTTCCGGCCCCTGCACCCACATAAGAGACCCAGAAGAAGGCTCCAGGCTTTGCCTTGCCTAGCACCACCCATGGTAGCCATGTGGTGAGTGAACCTGTGCACAGAAGGTCTCTGTTTTTCACACTCTGTGCAACTCTGTTTTTCAAACAAGTAAAGCTTTTGAAAGTGCCCTAAGATGGCACAACTTTTGAAAAATTCCTGCATAATTAACCAAGTCAATTTATTAACATTTATGCATATAGATATACATTAATGTGCGTGTGTGATAAAAATAGTGACAGCAAGCATTGATCTCACAAAATGGTAACCTTGGGTGCTCAGAAAGACGTTGGGTTCTCAATAAGTTCCACAAACGTGAGAGTACTTATTGCAAGAAACGATCCCATCCCAGGGTAAGATCATGCTTTTGTTTTGCAGCTCATGCACTAAGCTGACTGCCCCCAAATGATTTCTGTACATGGAACTGGAAGGACCTGTTTGCCTGGTTCAACTGTTCATTACTAGACAGGATGACGCTGTTACTGATTGGAGAGTTCAGAGTGCACGAAGCTTAAACTAACTGGGTGTGCTTTGTGCCTCTATAGTTGACTGAATAATTTGCATTGTGCATCACTGCAAGCTCAGTCGACTGAATCAGTCAGATCATGTGCCAGTGCTCTTACTTGATGGGATAATCACTGCTTGATAACACCTGGACAAAGCTGACCTTGCATGCTCCCCATTCCACTTGTAGTGGAAGGGAGTGTCCGCCAGTCAACGTTGGCTGGTGAATAAAGACTCCCCAACTTCACAGAGTCTGCCTTCTACTCATTTCTGGGATAGATTTGGTCAACTCACAACATAAGTGTGTAGGTGAGCATGGGAACAAACTAAAGTTGAAATTTAACTTGAAGACATTAGATAGTGGGTGATCCTTACAAGACAAATAGCACTTGGATTATCAAGGTGTGGTATTGTCTGCAAATGGTGATACCAGTGAACTGCAGAAAGAAGGGCATGTTGTGGACCTAGCCAAGTATGCCACACTGTGCTAAGGAATGACAATGGCCATATCAAGAGAAAGAGAGTTGAGAAAAGCGTGTATTTTGAATCATTTCCTTACAAGAGATTCTGCCTTAAGACCCAAATCCTATTTGTAAATTTTTGAACCTGACTTTGGGCAATTCTATTTATGTTTATATCTCTCAAGAAAGTAAGTTGTCCTTCACACATTCAAGTTGGAGTGCATGAAGTTTTCCAATACAAGTTGCAGTAAAGACTCAGTCCCCAGGTCCGGTGGGATTGCCCAGAAGCAAAAGTCCTCACCTGGCATGCACTGGGATCCTACATAGGTGCCAGTTTTATTCCCAGTGGCCCTGCTTCCCCTCAGGCTCCATGCTTGTAGCCTGGGAAGGCAATCAAGAATAGCCCAAAGCCTTGGGACTCTGAACCCATGTGGGAGACCCGGAAGAGGCTCCTGGTGCCTGACTTCAGATTGGCTCAACTCTGGCCATTGCGTCCACTTGGGGAGTGAAGCATTGAATGAAAGATCTTCGTTTCTGTCTCCTCCTCTCTGTAGATCTGACTTCCCAGTAAAAATAAAAACATAAAGAACTACTGAGCCCTCTCTTCAGTCTTCTTTCGAGGGAAATCAGGCGAGGTGCTTCTGTTATATTTTATAGAAATGTTTCTAAAAGACTTTTTTAAACAAGCACAAGAAAAACTAAACATTATTGTTTTCAATTAAAAATATTTTACTGTTTTCAGGGTTCCATTGCAGGAAGAGAAACCTCTTATTTTTCCATTGTATCTGCTTAAACCTTTCCCGGTACTTGTCCAAGGGAGACAATGGAATATTGAGCAGCCTTTTTTTGTCTATTACTATCACTTTATAGTAAGAGAACAAAGGTTTGATTGTTACATGCAGTTTGGCCATTATCCAAATTGAATGCCTTAATACTGAATGTGTGGCAAAATTAAAAAGCCTGTGACTAGTTTTAGTTAAGGCAGAAAGACTTTAATCAAATTAATTCTACAGGGAACAACTATAAAGATTGGGAAAAAAATTAAAGCAGCTGTTAAACGTACTAGAAAGCAACTGAAAGTTGTAATATGGAGAGGTCCGGTGCCCTAAGAGATTGGGAGTATGTGAAGATAAATAGCTTGTGTCACTACTCTTAACAATGTAGTTGTCATTCCTAAACAGCATTAATTGAAAAATTTATCAAAATTGAGATCTGAGATTTCAACAGTCTCATAACACTGGAGATATTTTAACAAATAGCTATTTGTCAAAATCCTTGAGAATTAGAACATTGGAATATAAGGATGGTGTTCAGTATTCCTTTCCTTCTCAAGGCATTGACCCATTCCTAAGCATCTTGAGGCAAGTTTCAATAAGTCAGAAGAGACTGAAAGGTAGAATACTCATTCTTTCCTCAGTACACAGAACATACTCTAGGAAGGACCATAAGCTACTCCATAGCGCAAGGCTCAGAAAATTCAAAACAGGTACACTCTTTTCTGATCACCATGAAATGAAGCTGGAAATCAGCCACTCAAGAAATCCAAGAAAACATGAACATGCAGGGAGACTGGACAATCTGACACTGAATGAACAGTGGCTCATAGGAAAAATAAAAAAAAAAGAAATGTTGGAATTGAATGAAGATGGTGGTACACAATTATCTAAACTAATGAGATATATCAAAAGCAGTGTTCAGAGGGAAGTTCATAGTACTTAGTAAAATACAACATCCTCTAGTAAGAACCTTACCAAATGGGTTATAGAAAAAACTTTCCTAAATGCAATCAAAGCAATACAAGAAAACACATACCCTGTGTCTTATCAAATAGGGGGAAGTTAGAGGCATTTCCACTATGATCTGGAGCCAGAGAAGGACGCCCCCTCTCACCACTGTTACTCATTATCGTCCTACAAGTTCTAGTGCAAAATCAAAGGGATACAAATTAGAAATGAGGAAGTCAGGCTATCTGTGTTTGCAGATGAGATGATTCTCCATATAAGGGAATCAAACAACTCTCCTAAGAGACAATTGGAACTCACAAGAGAGTTAGGTAAAGTATCAGGATATAAAATCAAAATGCAAAAATCAATGGCCTTTTTTACACGTACACAATTCCATGGCTGAGAAAAGCTTGGAAGATCAGTCCCTTTCACAATAGGTGTAAAGGAATTTAAATACCTTAGAATAAATTTAACCAAGGATGTGAGGGATTTTAGGATGGAAATTACAAAACATCAAAGAAAGAAACAAAAGAGGACACTAAAACACAATTGCAAAATCTTCCATGTTTCCAGATTGGTTGAATTAATATCATCAAAATATCCACAGTAACCAAAACAACTTAAAGATCCAATGAAATTTCAATGAAAATACTTATGACATTCTTTTCAGATATGGAAAAGATAGTGCTAAAATTCATATGTAATTGCAGAGACTCTGGATAGCTAAAACACTTTGTTTTTTTAAAAAAAATTTTTTTGAAAATCAGATTTACAGAGGAGAGACAGAAAGATCTTCCATCCAATGATTCACTCCCCAGGTGGCCAGAACAGCCAGAACTGTGCGAATTCAAAGCAGGGAGCTAAGAGCTTCTTCCAGGTTTCCCAGTGGGTACAGGGTCTCAAGGATTTGGGCCATCCTCGACTGCTTTCCCAGGCCACAGGCAGGAAACTGAATGGGAAGTGGGACAGCTTGGATATAAACTGGTGCCCCTATGGAATCGTGGCACATGCAAGACAAGAACTTTAGCCACTAGGCAACCATGCCAGTCCCCAGCTAAAACATTCTTAATCAATATAAGCAAAGCTGTAGCCATCTCAATATCAAGATGTATTACAGGGCAGTTTTAATCAGCATAGTCTGGTCCTGGCACAAAAATAGACATGTGGATCAATGAAACTCAATAGAAGTCCCAGCAATTGACTCACACATCCCCACTCAATTAATATTTGACAAGTGAACAGAAATCAATCCATGGAGGAAGGACAATCCGTTCAACAAATGGCGCAGGGAAAACTGGATCTCCTTATGCACAAATATGAAGCAAGACCTTACATTTACAAAAACAACTCTAAATGGCTCAAAGATCTGAATATTTTACCTGGTGTGTAAAATTACTAAAAGAAAACATTGGACACACTCAGCAAGACAGAGGCATAAGAAAAGACTTCTTGGAAGAGACCCCAGGATCTCAGGCAATTACAGCTAAAATAAACATGTGAAATTACATCAAGCTGGGTCCGGCAGCATGGCCTAGCAGCTAAAGTCCTCACCTTGAATGCTCCGGGATCCCATATGGGCGCCGGTCCTAATCCCAGCAGCTCCACTTCCCATCCAGCTCCCTGCTTGTGGCCTGGGAAAGCAGTTGAGGACGGCCCAAAGCTTTGGGACCCTGTGCCCGCGTGGGAGACCTGGAAGAGGTTCCAGGTTCCTGGCTTCGGATTGGCACAGAACCGGCCATTGTGCTCACTTGAGGAGTGAATCATTGGATGGAAGATCTTCCTCTCTCTCTCTCCTCCTCTCTGTATATCTGACTTTGTAATAAAAAATAAATAAAGCTTGAAAAAAAAAGAATTTACATCAAGCTAAGGAATTCACAAAGGAATTCACCAGCAAAGTGAAAAGGCAAACAGCAGAATTGTAGAAAATATGGACAAACGACACAACTAATAAAGGATTAATATCCATGATTTACAAATGGCTCAAAAAATTTAAATCAGCAATCCAAAGTGACATGGAAAGTGCTCATGACCTCTAGCCAGCAGGGAGAGGCAATTTCAAATACTGTGATGTCACCTCACCCCAGAGATAATGGCTGTCATTCAAAAATTAAACAGTGTCAAAGCATGGTGAGGATACTGTGAGAAAATGCATCCTAGCACATTGTAGGTGGAAATGTATACTAGGGTAACCATTGTGGCAAACAGTATCAGAAATATGACAGTAGGTCTACCATATGACAAATTCATTCCACTTCTGGAAATTTACCCAAAGAAAATGAATTGGCAAAAGTAGACATAACTATACCCCCAAGTACATGAGAGCTCAATTTACGGTAACTAAAATACGGAATCAACCCAAATGTCTTATCAACTAATGCCTGGAATTAGAAAATGTCATATACATACACTATAGAATACTACTCAGCACCAAAAATGAATGAAATCCTATCTTTCACAATAAAATGGATGAAATTGGATATTCTTGTGCATAATGAACTAAACCAGTCCCATAAAGACAAATATCATCTTTTACCTGATTCACAATAACTACTACATAGAGTGCAAAAATGCCACGTGGATGAGTGAACTTAGTATCTTGAGAGTTGAAAATTGGTTACAGCCCTTTGTCTATGCTCTTGAAGAACAATATTTTTTCCACTTGCTAATTGTTGAATTGTTTATTTAGTGGAGTGGAAAGTGTATGATTGAACAATAAATTGAAAGCATATTGTAAAAATTAACAGAAAATAGAAGAAAGGAAACAGGATGGAATGTGACAGAGGATATCCTGGAATGTATCATTAGCTCTTAAATCTGTATGTATGAAATACAGGAAATTTCTTCAGTTTACATAAATAGAAATTCTTAAAAAGAAAAAAATGACTATTTCATTGGTATTTTGTATTTCTCAAACTGAAATTATTTATACTTTCATTTTATTTGAAAGTCAATGTTTACACACACACACACACGCTCAGAGCAGGAGAAAGAATGAAAAAGGCTGACGAAGAGGTCTTCCATCAGCATTCCTTCCTGAATTTCAGCAAGATTCAGGGCTGTGCCAGGAAGAAAGCAGGAGCCCAGAACATAATCCTGTCCTTCACACAGGCAGCAGGAACCCAAATGAATAAGCAATTATCCTCTGCCATCCAGTACTCACATTAGGAAGACCCTGGAGTACAAGTGGAGACAGGATTTGAACATCATGAAGCTTCAAGTGATCTCTGGACTGCTTCCCCAGCCTTCCCCGGGAGCAACCTTAAACCTGACAACTTGGATTGACAGTTAGCACAGCAGTGGTCATTTGGTATGCCCACAGCACCTAGCAGAGTGGCCAGCTTGAGTCCTGCTTGCTTGGCTTCTGATCCAGCTTCTTGGTAATACATGGCCTTAGTGGCAGCCAATGCTAAATCAAGTACTTGACCCTGCCATTCACGAAGGAACTCTAGATTTAGTTCTGGGTTTCTAGCTGCAGCCTCTGTCTCCCTTTCTTTGTCTGTCTTTAAACAAAAAGAAAAACTTTACAAAGTAAGGCATGATTTTTTCCCACACAAATAAACCAGAAATTTTATGCCAATGAATTCACTCACTCAACTAAAATTTTGAACTCATTCTTTTATGTAGAAAGTTGTTAATTGGAAGAACCTTAATACAGAAGTTAATAAAAAAAGAGGAATGCATGAATAAATATACTGGTAATTTTAAAGTATATTGGTTGTACATAAAACAATTAGAGTGTTTTAGATGGTTAAATTTTATAATTAAAACACAGGATAACAATAGCACTTATATTTGAACGAGCTAAATGGAGTTAAAATTTATGAGGCTCATGCATTCTCCAGGGAATACTAAATTTTATGTTCGAATGAAAAAAATGTTAATTTTCACTTTTTGTAATATACAATGAAATGTCTAAATTACTACGTACCATATTACACACAGATTACTACGTACCACAAGTAAGAAAAACAGAATGAAGGAAAGTAATGAGAAAGAATCAAAACACTGTAAAGTAGAAATGACTATTTCTATAAATTTACTTAATTATTTTTAGAATAGTTTTCCATTCCTTTGAAAGCACATCATGAGAAACAGAAGGGGTAGATATATATCCCACCTACTGGCTTACTCCCCAAATACTTACGCCAGCTAGAGCTGGCTCAAGACAAACCCAGGAGCCAGGAGTTCCAGATGTGTCTCCCAGACAGGTGGCAGGAAACCAAGCATCTGGACCATCATCCAATGCTTCTTAGCGTACACCTTCTAGTAAAAATGGAAGCAGGACTCAATTATAGGCGTTCTGATGTGGGATGAAAGTATTCTGAGTGACAGACTAACTCAATGTGTCCCAGCATCTGCCCCAGTCTGGAAATATTTTATATCAAAATTAACTACTTGATTATGAGAATAAGACAAAGGAGATATATGGACTTAAAATCTAAAATCTATGATGTGTCTCAGGGATTCCAAATTTTGAAATACTGAAATTAACTCAGTATATTTTTCAGTACAGATTTTCAGGGCATACTGATTCATACCTGATGGTTTCTTAAAATCGATGTCAAGATATTATATAATAAAAGTCCTGGACAAGTTAGATAGTAACACAAAACTAGGAAATAATTTTGAAATTAGCAATCACTAAAGAATTTTTCATTATTTAATCATTTCTAAGATTTCTCAGTAAAAATCAGTTTTAAAGGAAAAGGCATTGGTGCAGTAATTGGATCCCATATGAGACATTTGCACCCCGTTTCAGCACTCCTGGAAACAAGTGCTAGCTTTGCTCATAACTAGTTTCCTGATAATGTGCATTGTGCTTTGCTCAAATATTTGGGTCTTTGTTACCAGCATGGGAGAGCGGGTTCAGTCCCCAACTCTTGGATTTATGTTTGACCCATTCCCACTCACAGCAGAAAAAAAGGATTAGACCAGTGGACAGACCAACTCTTGCCTTCCAAATAAACTAAATAACACTGAAAAATAATTCTAAGAATGTTGTTCTAGAAAAAAATCAGATAATTTTATTCTATTATGACATTTTTAGCAACAAGCAAAATAGCTTGCAGGGATTTATATCTGCATATTTCCAATTGTCAAAGCAACTTTACAAATGCTGTTTGATTTGCTACTCGCAGATTGAAAATTAATTGCCAATGTTTACTGAACATTTATGCATAGCCACATGGTATGCCAAGTACTTTGCATATAACACCACATTTACTCCTTACAATGAACCAATAAGTAGGCACAACCAATGTTGCTCCTTTACAACAATAAATTCAACCACTGAGATGAATAAATTGTGCAATATGACAAAATGAACAAATGATGAAATCAAATCTCAAAAATCATGGAATCAGCCCATAGACTTATGATATTATCTATATGCCAGTTATATATCCCATTGTGCTCAACTGAAGATCCAACTGATGCATGTTCCTGCGTTGCAGTGTGAAGTTAATGAGGGTAAAAAATAACACAATGCAAGCAAGGTTCCTTTGCTGCCATTTCCTTAGTCAGTAAGGCTATCAGTGAAAACGTTTATGTAATACTAGTGGGCCTTCCTCAAGTTGATATTATTAAACATGCAATAACGCTTCCCAAAAATATTCAGTTGCTAAAGCGAATGTTACAAAGTCCCAAGCAGACTTCACACATCAGTGCGGGGTGTAGTCTGGATCCACTCAACAGAAGATAAAGGTCTGAGTGTATATAGATCGCTGCCTCTTGGAGAGTGAAGGACATAACATTTCCCTAGAGTGGCCCATCTGGGGGAGAGGAGGAGAGATGGCACTGCCAATGAATGAGACACACGTCCTATTCTGCAAGTGCCGCTCATGTCAGTGAAGGCTGAGCAGGAAGGATGGCCTTTATACGCAGGACTGAGAGCTCAACTTTCAAACATGCATGAGCTCTCTGATATTACCCAGGAAATACTCATCGGCCTCTTTCTGTGTTCCCTTTCCCCTGTAAGTTTTGGATTTGAGTTAACTAAACCTACTCTCCAATTCATAGCAGAAATAAGGGGAAATAATGTAACAGGAGACAGAAAAGAAATGGAGATGTCCATTACACTTGACGGCAGGCATGTCTGGTCTGCAGTGCCAGTTCTTGCTAGCAGACCCTTGTGATTTTTCTGTTGTCTACATAATAAAAAAAGTTCTGTCCAACAAGTACTTATTAAAAGCAAGAAATACAGTCTGTTACCTACTCATCATGAAAACGCTTTTGAGGCACGACTATGGTGACAGAGTATTTACATGCTACCTTTTCTTTGGCAGATACTGTCCCTTACAAGCATTTTATTTGTGCTATTACATTGCATTCTCATCATAATCCTATAAAGTTTATGCCACTTATACAGATCCTTACTTAGTAAGCAGCAAAGCTATGATAAAAACCAGAAAGTGTATTACAAGAATCAATCATCTTAATCATTCCTCTCCACTTCTCATCTACGTCAAACTTTGGTTTGTGTTTCAAATCACTTTATCATTAGAAATATTGACCTATGGGTAAGAGGTTGTTCATTACCAAGTACTGTCTAGAAGTAGTTTTCAGGCTGCTCTAAAGTAAAATACATTAATACAGGCAACGACTTCAAGGGTATACAATCAATCCCACTTAAATTTACATGTGATTCCCCAAAAGATATTAGAAAAAAAAACTCAATCTTACACACTAGGCTGTTCCCCTTGATACACCCTCGAATGTCCATTGGTTATTAATGCCTTGATATGCCTGCACTGTTTCCTCAATCCCATCCAAGAGCCAATCACCACTGTTTTTACACACAGTTAAAACATTTAAAGGCAACGACATTCTTGAAAAAGACCTGTGTCTAGCCAGTACAAAGCACTAGATTAAAATCACCATAGCTCTACATAACTATAGGAGAATTGTTCAGCTTGTATTTTATTGGAAATATTTATCAGATAAAAATCATGCTTCGAAGCACTTAAGCTCTACCTGCAAGTGTGATATTCCCAATTCAATCTGACTACACCTCTGAAAACGTGGGTGCTTGCGAATGAAGGGAAAGACCCCCTTTGAGCGAGAGGCAACGCTACAAACCGCTTTCCCCATCATGGCAACATTTATGAGAAGATTAAGCTTCACATTTATCAGGGCAGGATCAAATGGGGCATTCCTTTCTTATATAAATTACAGGGGCTTTTTTTTTGCCATTTTAGACATTTTAGAGATTAATTCTATGTTAAACTGACATAAACTTGGAATTAATGTTTGCAGTTTCTTCCCTTACTAAGCATGCTTTATGAGTTATGGCCTAAATTTGTTTGTAATTATCAGAGAAAAGGCTCACAGTAGGTAGGAACACATTTGCCATTAAAAAAAAAAAAAACTGAACATGCTTGACTTCACGTACCTTGCTACAATGTGAGTGGTGAAAGGCAAGCATTTTGCACACCTTTTATGCTAGCTAATGACATCAACCATGTTTATTGTTGTTTTTCCTCCCATAAACACTAACGAAAGAAGTTATGGCATGGCTTTTAAAAGCCTGGTGAGATACACATGTCTAAAATAAGAGCATTTTTGCAGAACCAATTTTGGTAGCACAAAAAGGCAAGCATATAGGATAGTGCATCTTAGAGACAACGAACATGCATTTTAGAGCCTTGCATCAAACCGAATCACCTGAAACAATGCAGCTTCATGGTTTGCAGTCCCTGAGAAGGAGAGAGTGTAAGTACACACGGCAGATGAAGAGACGCCAGAACAGACCGAGACAACCTCTGTCTTAATCCATACTGTGGTGCTTCGGGTGCAGAAGACAGCACGTCTCAGTCTGCTTTATTAGAAAGTGGAGGTACAGCACCCATCCCAAAGAGGGTTATGATTCTAAGTGCTCTAAATTTGGAATGCTAGTTCACTTATGTTTTTCAGCTTTTGTGATCTGATCCCTACTTGAATGACTATCCTCTGTAAATGTTCTACCCAGAACCTGGGAACTTTTAAATATGAGTTATCATTTATGTGCTGATGAAGGGGTTGAAGATCCTTAAATAAGAAAAATAAATCCCTTTATGTCATTACTGAACCTTCAGTTTATATTTTGATTCTAAAATTGGGACAGCATGTGCAAAAGGTATTTGCACTGGAAAAGGCAGGCAGCTAAGATGTTTCAATAAACAAAACCTAAAAGGAAGAATCTTGTCCTGTCTAGGCCCAAGAAAGGACCAGGGGCTAGGGACTAACTAACTAGCTCTAGCTCACGCACTTTCTGTCTGTCTCTCTCTCTCCTCACTAGGCGAGATGCTGTACACACCCAGCATCAGAAGAGCATTATATAGAGCTTGCTCTTCTGAAGTGGACCTTCGGTGTTTTACCCACTGAGATTTGTGCATTGTTTTTAGAGCAGGTGCAATCATTCTAACCTGTCTGCAGTTATTACCGTAAGCTTTCTGATATTATTACTTTGCTTTGGAGGAGCTACTGCCAATGACCAAAAAAAAAGTTGATAACTGATGAAGTTACACGTGTCTTTAACTGACAATAACATAATAATAATAGTCAATACTAATTTTTGAAGACTTACACAATAGTAAGTTTCCTTTTGTAATTAGATTTAATTTTTACATGGGTCATTTGAAGTGGACATCAATGCCCATTCCACACATGAAGAAACTGAGACAGAGAACTGAACTTGAATCCTCACATACACACAGACTCACACACTTGTGTGATTTTGTCACCAGAATGTCCTGTTGGGCTGTTTCCTCAGCTTTGTCTAAGAATAAGAAGCTGGGAATCAGTTGCAGAGAGAAAAGTTTTACTTGCAAAGGAACCAGGAGACACGGAAAGCAGAGGGATGGGGAAAGCACCTCCCAGGAGAGGACGGGAAGATGGAATGCTTCTTGAAAGGCCAGAGGGAGAGACACCAGAGATCTCCAGAACGGTCTTGGGATTTTAAGTGATCCCTGACCCCACCTGGTTGGGGCAGGAACCTTTGGGGAAGATGTTTCCCATTGGTGGTCTCTTAACCTATTAGGAAGCACCTGGGCAAGTCTTGTGCCACCCACTTGGAGGTGTGGCCAAGATTTTAGCTGGCTTGGACAATCTCAATCCTGTCAAGCAACTTGAATCTGAGAAGCCAGCATTGTGGCATGATGGATTCAGCTGCCACTTGCCACACTGGAATGCCAGCTCAAGTCTTATCTACTCTGCTTCTGATTCAGCTGCTTACTAACAAGCCTGGGAAGGTTTGGGCCCCTGTGACCCAAGTGAAAAACACTAATAAATTTCTTAGCACCTGCCTTCTGCAGCCATTTGGGGGAGCCAATCAGTGGATTGAAGATTCTTTCTCTCCCTTCCTCCCTCCCTCAGGCAATCTGTCTTTCAAATGAGATAATAAATCTTAAAAAAAAAAATGGTCCTGGGTCTAGCACAATGGCTCAATGGACTGATCCTTCCCTGGCAAACGCTAGCATCCCATATGGGCAGCAGTTTGTGTCTCAGCTGCTCCACTTCCCATCTTGCTTTGTTTGTGGGCTGAGACAGCAATGGAAAATAGCCTGAATCCTTGGGATCCTACATCCACGTGGGAGATCGGGAAGAAGCTCCTGGCTTTAGACTGGCTCAACTCCAGTTTGGGAAGTTAACCAGCCAATGGAGGATCTTTGTCTCATTCTCTCTGTAAATCTGATTTTCCAGTACAAATTTTTAAAAAATTCTTAAAAGGGGTCTTATTATAAATCGCTTCCTTTTCCAGGTTGATAGAATATAACTGCTACATTCTGATAATATGGCTTGGCTTGAACATGAAAAGGTTAAACAAAATTAAGAAAACTCTGAGTTATAAAAAAAGTCTTTCATTCTTGTATGAATCAAGTTGAAAAAAATCCATCTTGTTTTGTTTTAACCATTTTCTGACTCTTATTTATTTATTTATTTATTTATTTATTTATTTATTTATTTATTTTAAGAATCACCCCTTGTCAGGGACAGCTGGTTAATTCTTGTTTGGGGCCTGGAGGAGTGAATGCCTAGTCAGGTGCTTACAAGGGGAGGGTGATTCCTATTGATTTTCTATTATCTGCCTCTTCCTATCCATGCTTCACTTTGGTTTAGGGCTTTTTTTCTACCTCAAAGGTATTATCACAGCAGAAATGCTGGCAAGCCTTCCTCCTAGCTTACTTCCCTGCATAGAGATGTCAGCAGTTAAGAACAGAGGATAGCTTTTCTTTGTTGGTAAACCTGAGCCATATGCTCAACTTCCTATGTGTAATGATGTACCCCACCCACCCACCTGGTGCCAGCATGTGGGTCAGGCATTGCTCCCACCCAGAGGACAGAGAGAGGACACCAGTGTTCCCTGGCAGTGGGGGCGTACTGGGAGGAGAACACCTTGTACGGAAGTCTAGATGTCTGGAGTTTAAACCAGAGTCTTGGAGGCAGCTGGACCCAGTGCTGTGACATGCTCACCGTGCTGGGCCTCCTTTCCGGACTAGTGACGTCTCTGGGGAGTACCAATTCCTCACCTTGGTTTGAGCGTAGTTTCATGCATGTTCACCACTGACATTCATTCCCGTTCCCATTTTAAATCCTCCTTCACCCCAATTTTCTGCTCCCCAGGCTTAGAAATAGTCCTTATAAACTCTTACCCTTAATTTTATAAAAGACTTATTTAGCTGGGGATAAAAGGAAACAGCGAGAAATAGTGCAACTAACCTGGCTTGAGTAAAATACTTAATCATGTCTTGTTTTAACAGAAGAAAGAAATCTGCGTATGAATCATCTTGTTTACTACTGCATTTAAGACAGAAAAAGATAGGGGCTTTCCAGGGCACCCTCTGCTTAGCACGCCACCACCCCATCTCACTTCCAACCCAGCTCCTGCTTAATGTCCTAGGAAAGCAGCAAAGGATGACCCAAGGCCTTGGGACCTTGCACTCACATGGGGGACGTGGAAGAATCTCCTTGCTCTCAGTTTCAGACCAGTCTAGCTCTGGCCATCATTTGGGGAGTGATCCAACAGATGGAAGATTCTCTCTCTGTGTGTCTTTCTCTCTCTGTCTCTCTCTCTGTGTGTCTCTCTCTCTGTCTCTTTCTCTGCTTATTCCTTTCTCTGTAACAATTTCAAGTAAAAAAAGTAATTTTTTTAAAAAAAGAAAAATGAATCTGGCTTAATCTATCTTATATCTATTTTTGATGCATTTTAGGAAGGCTGGAAACTCAAAATCTGTAGGGAAGCGAAGTTCTGAGTGTCCACCTGGAAGCAGGGAGTGGAGTTCACTGTATGTGATGCCAAAGTCAACAGGGGCAAAGCAGACACTTTCACAGAATTGAGGCAGCTTCAGAAATAGCTAGATTTTCCTTTGCCCCTAATAAGGATTGCATTCAAATACTAGCTGAAATCCTGCACCTCCTGAGAGAGATGCAATGTAACTTGAAAGTGATCTGGAACATGAATCTGAGCACATGACGGTGATGTGCAATGTTATTGGACACAACCATTCAGTGATAAAAACCCAGTGAGGGCAAATTGCACCAAAGCCATTGCCAGTCTTCCACAGACAGGATCCTAACAGACCATGGAAAATCTATTCATGATATAGGAAAAGGATAAGAGATGGAAAAATCCTAAGTGTACTAAATTTCAGCTGAAATAGCTGAAAGAACTCTGAAATATGAAATTACCAATATGCTACTATGCTAAACTTATTAGCATCAAGTTCAGATGTTCTGACAGCTAATAGAATGATGTCTGGGTTATGCAGAGGTAGTTTCAGGAAAATGAGCAGAGGTAATTTTTTAACACATTTGACTATATATCTTAAACACACTGCACACACTATATGTTTAACTAAATCAAATACACTTAAAATTTCTTCATTGATCCTTATTGCTCTTTCTGGAATCATTAACATATCTTTTCCCACATTGTTGCAAGCTAGAAACAAATACAAATTATACTTCATCTGAGTCATTAGTTTCCAGGATAAAAATGGCCACAGTATTCTAGCTCATGACCTGACTTCTCAGTTTTTTAAAGATATATTTTATTTTTGGGCTCAGAGCCATGACCTAGCAGCTAAAGTCCTCACCCTGAACGTCCCGGGATCCCATATGGGCACTGGTTCTAATCCCGGCAGCTCCACTTCCCATCCAGCTCCCTGCTTGTGGCCTGGGAAAGCAGTCAAGGATGGCCCAAGGCCTTGGGACACTGCACCCGCGTGGGAGATCAGGAAGAAGCTCCTGGCTCCTGGCTCCTGGCTTTGGATCGGCACAGCACTGGCCATTGTGGTCACTTGGGGAGTGAGTGATCGGACGGAAGATCTTCCTCTCTCTCTCTCCTCCTCTCTGTATATCTGACTTTGTAATGAAAATAAAATAAATCTTTTTAAAAAGATTTAGCCACTAGGCTACCACGCTGGGCCCAACCTGACTTCTTAATTCTCAAAGCTTCCAGCAGTTTGCTGTCTTGACTGATTATATATTTGTTTTAAACAACCCTCATAGAAGAATGGACTGAAAACATTTTATGAGGATCTTGAAAAAGTAAGTCCTTGGTTAATTTGGATTATTGTTTCATAAAGCTAAAAAATAAATGCTGTAAAAAATTCGGGGCATGATAATAATGAGCAGCTAGCTGTGCTCAGAGACTGAAAGCACACAATTGAATATAATAAGCAAGATGCAGTATGGCAGGTCCAACAGATCAATTCCATTTGCCTAAGGGCCAATGCTTCATCAAAGTGTACAATATGACATTTTCCCCTTAGCAGACACCCAGCTAATTATATCACTCAGTCTGCCACCCCCTCCTTTGCTGTTGATTAATTTATTAGCTCAGTTAAGAGGTATTTAGCGTGCTTATCTCTGCCGAACTGTGTCGTGGATAGTACTACGGAAAGATGAGACGGGCATAAAGCACATCATGTTGGAATGTCCAATCAGACAGGACAGGCTGACAGTGAACCCCAGTGCCAGGAAGCAACTGCTGTGGATTATGGAAATATTCAAGGTATTCTGAAAGAACCCCCAAAAACTTAGCATATCTGGAAAAGAAGTCCATATTGGCCCAATGAAGAAATAGCATAAATAAAGGAAAAAGAAGAGTTGAATATGAAATAATGCTGGAAAAATGTGGGCAGCAGTCTGGGCAGCATAAGCCAGGTGCTAACCATTCTGGAAAAACTATCCATCCAAAGAGGAAGTAAGCCCTGGCCCCAACTTCTGGTCCGTAAGTGAGAATACATATCCAGAAGTGAGAATTTTCACTTGTTCCTACTTATTCCTTACTCTATAGGTGTTTCACAAGGTGTAATCAAAATACCAATCATTGGGCCTGGCAAGGTACCCTTGGCTAAAGTCCTTACCTTGCATGAGCCATCATCCCATATGGTTCTAATCACAGTGGCCCCACTTACCATTCAGCTGCCTGCTTGTGACCTGGGAAAGCAGTTGAGAATGGTCTAAGCCTTGGGACCCTGCACCCTTATGAGAGACCCAGAAGAGTCTCCTGGTCCCTGGCTTCAGAATGGCTCAGCTCCTGCTGTTGCAGCTGCCTGGGGAGTGAACCGGTGGACGGATGGAAGATCTTGCTCTGTCTCTCCTCCTAGCTGTATGTCTGAGTTTCTAATAAAAATTAAATAAATCTTCAGAAGAAAATGTCAATCATTGGGATGATTCCATAGGTGTAGAATGGGATCTGAGATTCTATATTTGTGCAAGCCTTCCTTATTGCACTGCTGCTGCTGGCCCTAGAGCATACTTTGAATATTAAAGAAGTATAAACACGCCACAAGAGAAAGGGATGAAACTGCAGGGATGGTGGGAAGTTCACCAATCCTCCCTCCTTGCTTGCAACATGGTAAGAAAGGGAAGTTGTGTCGATTGCTACCAAATCAGCATCAGTCCAAATGATTAGACAGAGTCAGAATTGGAAAGACACTGCTTGGTTTGGCAGCGGAGCCTGTGCGGGTTTCTGTGCTCCTCATCAAACACTCCTTCTCCTTGTCATCCCTTCTGAGCTATTGTTTAGCAATAGCTAAACAATATCCCATTTCACACATGAATCCATTTCTATGAGGGAAGATACAACTAGCAAGTGTAAATACGGATCGGCTATGTGATTCAGAAAGACTGCCTGCCAGCCCTGCTCATTCAGCTCCTGCTCTCTACGGCTAATTTATCCTACACGAGGATTCATGTGAGTGTCAGGGAATATTGGAATAGATTGAAACAAAGCCCTCCTTTCAGTTTCACTGCGGAATTCAAGTTTAGTGTGAGATGGCCTGGGAAAAAAAATGCTCCCACAAGCCTGTATCCGTTCACAGGGAGAAATCTACTCAAATTCAGATGTGTCGAATGTTTAACATCACGTCACCACTTGGAACTGAAGCAGCCTGCTTTCTGAGCTTTACGCATGCTTCCTGGTTTTCTGTTTCCGTTGCCACAAACAGCCATGTTATTCCTTTTATCCTGTTGTCGGCCAGATTTTTACTGTTACTGGCACTAAAAGTCCATGAACGTTCATTTATGTGACCTAGGTTCCAGAGAATAATGAGACTAGCTTAGTGAGATTAGCTAACTTTACAGGGTGCTGGATCCCACAAGCACTAGTGGAAGTTCTTAGAATATGAAAGGTTGCTTCATGCTCTCTACAGAATCGGTCAATTAAAGCAAAATCCCACAGCTGATTCCAATATAGACCCACAATTGAGAATCATTGGCTGACACAACATAGGATTTGTTAAGGAATTATAGGTTATTGGACGCTGAAAAAAGAGGGCAGGAGATGTTCCTTTCTTTAGGGCTGTGAGATCAAGGCAGATACTATAAAACATTTTATATTCACTCTAGAACTCAGAGCTTAAAGTTTAGGATTTGAGACTGATAGTCCGCTGACACAAACATGAAATCCTGTAGCAAATTAATAGAGGATGCCCAACCTTCTGTTGTCAGAAACAGAAAAAGGGTGATAATCAAATAAAGATCATTCATGGGTAGCCAAATTAAAATTCCGTTCTGTTGACCTGGGTTTTGGGTCTGATTAAATGAATGATTCAGATACGACATTTGATCTTAGCCAAAAGGCCGAGAAGTGATAAATGAATGATTCGGAGGGAAATTTTCTGTACAAGGAAAAAGCGTTAAAAATGATTAAGAAATAAATGATACTTCTCTTCTGCACATTTAAAACCAGAAAATGAACAAAAAACAGCCCTAAGATTAGACTGCTAATTCTCCACTAAATCAGCCTGACAAACTGGGGGTAAAGTCTGCCACTGGCCATGTGGTGGTTAAGGCTTGAGAGCCCCTGAGCCGAACCACCTCTTCTCCCTCTTCATCTCTGTTTCTTTGTTGTGCATAAATAGCTGATCATAGTTAAGGAGAAGCACTATGGCATATTATTACTCAAGGCCAGCGGAACTCCAGAGAGCGTGTCTTATCTCATCAGCTGCAATGTTTTGCACACCACAGTTGCTCTAGAAAAAAGTAACAAGCCCTAACCAGGAATTTAGAAACCAAGCAAAGCAGAGCTCGACCTGAAGTAACTCCACTAGAAATCTTGTCTCTTCCTGTTTGGCCACTCTAAATATCGGATGGTTTGTTCTTATTTTGATCCTAAATAATATTTTGAATCTCTGAGGGTTTTTTGGTTGGTTTGTTTGAATTTTCAGAACTGTTAGTTGCTCTAGAAATAATGCCTATAAATGTATTTCTGCTGTTTTATTACTTAGAATATTAAAGCATCATTTCCCTCAAATTGGTTCGTAAAATCCTCTCTCCTATTCATCTTGGAAATGTAGATTTTCTTCTTTTTATTCCCTCTTTTTTCTTTTCTTTTATTTCTTTTTTTCTTTCTCTTTCTCTCTCCTTGCTTCCTTGCTTCCTTCCTTCCTTCCTCTTTTTCTTTATTATTTAAGAAAAGGGAGGAAGTGCAAAGACCTCTGCTTCACTCAGAAGTTTCCAAATTTACTTGGGCAGGGATTCCTTCCTTATAAAATAAGTATTGACACATGATGTTCCTTGCCATTTGAAAATGCATGCTTAAGCATCCAAGAGGCATAGCTTAGCTTACCAATCCTCCAGATGTCTGTGAATCAGTGCACAGTTCCCTTTCAACTAGCTAATTTTTAACTAGTTTCTAGATGAAAAACATCAGAATGTAAATTAAAAGATATCCTCCAATTTTCACTAAATTTCAAATATGTGGGTATGAGGTGCCACGGAATTCCAAGGTATGATAAATTTTTAAATTATGTGTTCTATTGTAGGTATTTTTAACATTGTGTATCCTTTTCTCAATACATTTTAAAAATGTATACCAATTTTAGGTATACAGAATTATGAAAGACAGTACAGAAAGTTCCCATTCATTCTACAGCCAGTTTCTACTATTACATCTTGCTACAGTAGACTTGCAATAGATACTGAACCCATACTGATATGTTATTAATGAAAGTCCATATTTTGTTCAGATTCACTCAGTTTTAGCTAATGCCGTTTTGGGCTCCTGAGCCTGCCAGACAAACATGAGACACTACTGATTATGATACTTAGAGTCATCCCAGCAGCGATTGTTTCTCAGCATTGCCTTGCTTCTTTTCACAACCTTGACATGTGTGAGGAGCACTGGTCATTTGTAGAATGATCCCAATTCAAAACTTGTCTGATGCTATTCCTAAGGTTACACGGAAGTACTGTGTTCTTAGCAAGGAGATCAAGAGCTATTTTTACCCTGTTATATCAAAGTTCAAATACTCAGCATGTCACTTCCTTGTTGATATTAACCTTGATCACTTCCTTGTTGATATTAACCTGGCATCATATAATGTTTGTCAGGTTTCCCCATCAAAAATGAGTCTATTTTTTTTTCTCACTTTCTATATGGTTCTGCTATAGACCTTTATTTCCAGATGACAAGTCAAGCCTGGAGATTAATGCACCAACTCCATCACGCTGAGTGTCTCTTCAAACTATTTGGAATTATTTTTCATAGAGGATTTATCTGCACCCATTTATTTATCTAAGTAATCATTTATGCCTAAATATGAAACCAGGAATATTTCATCCTGTTACAACTCAATATTCATTTTTCTTATAGCTCAGAATGTTTGGCAAGTGGAAGCTCTTTCATTTGGCTCCTATGTCTCTTTGAAATATGACTGTCATTGTAGGTACATGTATGATGTTTAAGCATGTCCTAATCTGCTGGCATGATCGGATGTTCAGTGCTCATCTTATGTAACAGTGTTTCTAGCAACAATCCTAGAACTTTAAATTTCTCTGAGGGACACTTTTCCTTTTATTAAAGATTGATACTAGAAACCAACATCTGAGCACCATGAATGCTTATTGGTACTAGGGTGAAGTTGCTTGTTAGCACTCTCAGCTAACAAAGCTTACAGATCCTTGGCCAAAGAAGCATGCAGATTCAAGTATATGCATACCCAAGGACTTTCAAAAGTTTATCATAGGGTTACAGGTGTCTGACATAACAATTACATGACCATTTAGGATGACTACATCTCATACCAGAGTACCTGGGTTGAAGTTTGGACTAGCTTCCCGCTAATGTGAATCCTTGAAAGGCAAGGAGAGGGCCCAAGCACTTGGGATATTGGTGTTGAGTTAGGGTCTCCTTTGTGCACCATTACCTGGAAACCAATATCTATGTACAATGGCTTTAACATTGCTTGCCTGAATCTCTATTAGGATCAAAGGCATCCTTCACTGCCTTCCCAGGCCACAGGCAGAGAGATGGACGGCAAGTAGAACAGACAGGACACGAACCTATACAAGATCCCAGTGGATGCAAGGCAAGAATTTAGATACTAGGCCATTGTGCTGTGCCTTCTGAGTGGGTTTCAGTGATAGGCGGAAAAATGTAACATTTTGCATACTGATTTGCCTCTTCACATTTTGGTGGCTTACAGATCTACCATTGTGAATTAGCCAAAAATAATCCTTTATAAGATTTCCTGTAGATATTAACATGGTGTTGTTAATTTCTTTTTTTTTTCTTCCTGCTGTTTATTTTGTTTTGTAGCTTTTCATTTAAGGGGATGTATAGTAACTGTGTAATGGACACTATCATACCTAGTAGCATGCAATAACTCATGGCATTGTAAATTTCTATTTTTCTTCCTGTTGTTGATTTTGTATTATGGCTTTTCATTTAAGGGGATGTACAGTAACAGTGTAATGGAGACTGTCATATCCAGATGTGAGGATACAATGCAGCATGCATCTCTACTTCCAAAGATGGACTGCCACATTCATTTCAAATGTAGACATTACATACCTGCACATCTATATACATTTTTTTTCTTGAAAATAGATAAATTGTTTTTAAAGGATGAAATACAAATGGCCAACAGACACATGAAAAACTGCTCAGGATCATTAGCCATCTGGAAAATGCAAATTAAAACCACAATGAAGCATCATCTCATTCCAGTTGGAATGGCTATAACGCAACCATCAGAAATAATAAATCCTAACAAGACCGTGGAGAAAACGGCTCCCTCACAGGCGGCTTGTGCGGCTACAAATTACTAACAACGTCACAAAAACCAGTATGGAGATTTTTCAGAAAACTAAAAATATATTTACTATGTTTCCCATCTATCTTAATTTTTGGAATATAGTCAATTTATTTCTGAGTGGTTATTGTCTTTTTTTTTTTTTTACAAAAAAACATCGATTGAATGATTGATTGGTTAGCAAAGCTGAATGATGTAAAGAAGGAAAAAGAGAAATGGAGTGTGTCGGGGGGGATGGGCGTAAGGGAGATTTTTAATCTGATGACTCACTTCCTGACAGCTCCAACTCATAGGATGGGTTAGCCAGAAGCCAGAAACTCCATCCTGGTATGTCACATGGTTGGCAGGTGCCCACACATTTTGGACATCATCTGCTGACTACCAGTGCACATGAGCAGGAAGCTGGACCACTAACATAGCAGCCAAGATGCCAGTACTCTGATATGGACTGCTAGAGTCATAGGCAATTATTTAAATCCTCCCCCCATCATTACACCAGGCCCTGCTATCTATCTTATTAAAATTTTACTTGAACATGTGGTATGAACTGTCAGGCTCCGTTGGTAATCTTTCTGGAATTCCTTTTCCGTTTTTTAGCACACTCGTCTATATCAATATAATGAACATAACTGAAATTCATTTTTGTTAATATCATTCCATTCCAGGCATTTACATTTCAACTTTTCCTTTCCATTAGATCATTCTGTACACTTCCAATCTGTTTTACATCTCGGCAAAACTCTTTAAATCACTCAGTCGCTATTGTCTGATCTCCCATTCTATGAGTCACATAGGGTTTGTTGCTTTTACTGTAATTTAGTTGTCCCTTTTCACTGTCTAAATTGTATTTTAGTGGACATGAATATGTGTGTTCATCCTGCCATAACACATAGATGTGCAATGCTATTCTGACAGACAAGGCAATGCACTACCTCCCTCAACATATTCCTGCTCTAAAATCAAGAATATGTGGGCCCGGCCGCGTGGCCTAGTGGCTAAAGTCCTCGCCTTGAAAGCCCCGGGATCCCATATGAGCGCCGGTTCTAATCCCAGCAGCTCCACTTCCCATCCAGCTCCCTGCTTGTGGCCTGGGAAAGCAGTCGAGGACGGCCCAAAAGCTTTGGGGCCCCGCACCCGCGTGGGAGACCTGGAAGAGGTTCCTGGTCCCGGCATCGGATTGGCGCGTTGCGGCTCACTTGAGGAGTGAAACATCGGATGGAAGATCTTCCTCTCTGCCTCTCCTCCTCTCTGTATATCCGGCTTTCCAATAATAATAAAATCTTTAAAAAAAAATCAAGAATATGTAAGTAAGTGATTTTACAGGAGAATAAAATCAGAATTTTTGGATGCAATGAGATAAGGATCCTGGGGTAGGAAGATGATCCTGAATCCTATTTCCAGAGATAGAGAAGGAGATGCAATACTAAAAGTAGGAAGAAGAGAGGGAAAAAGAGCAAGGGAGAGCAAAAAGGAGGCAGGGAGGTGCAGTGAGAGGTGGACCTTTGAATATTACCCTGCTGATGTGGAAGTTGAAGGAAGGAACTACAGATAAGAAATGCTGGTGGTTTCTAGAAGCTAGGAAGGTAAGGAAATAGATATTCACCAGACCTACTGACGAAGTGCTGTGCCATTATTTTGATCTTAGCCTTTAATATCTATCTCAAACTTTTGACCTCCATAATTGTAAGATAATATTTTTATTATTTTTCAGCTACAAACTTTACTGCCATTTTTATAACAGAAGTAAGAACCTAATACAGTAATGTTAAGTATTCAAAATGGTGTCATAAAACAATATATAGCAGTACAATCTGCATTTGCTCAAAATATATATACATAGAGCCAGTGTTGTGGCATCACAGGTAAAGATCCAGCATCACAGCTGATGCTGGCTTATGATATGGGCACTGGTTTGTGGCTTGGATGCTCTGCTTCCACTCCAGATATCTGCTAATGTCCCTGGGAAAGCAGTGTAAATGTCCCAAGTGGTTGGGACCCTGCCACCCTGTAGGAGACCTGGAGAGAAGGTCCTGGTCCTGCCTTTAGTCTGGCATAGTCCTGGGACTGGCCAGGCAGATGAAGCATCTCTGTTCCTCTCCCCAACTCTGCATTCCAAATACCTAAAGAAAGTAGTACACACACACACACTCAAATATGCAGATGAATCTGCAAACAGATCAAATGGGAAAAATAAGGACTATATTTATTGAAATAATGTATTGACCATTGAGTGCATAATTTTAATTTTACTTTTATTACTCTATGATTTACAAATGACCAATAACAGACAAAGATTGATTTTCAAAATGAAACATGATTTAAAAAAATAAGCCCTGAAGGGGTGGTCATGTGGCCCAGCGGTGAGGTGATGATCTGTGCTGTGTGAAGCCCTGATTTGAGGCCTGTGTATGTGATTCCTGCCTAGCTTCCTGCTAATGTGCACTCTGGGAGGCAGAGGATGACGGGCTCGAGTATTTGGGTCCCTGCTACCTGATGGGAGATCAAAAGCAGTTCTGGGCTTCTTGCATCAACATGCGCATGGATGAAAGACATCTGTGTGTCTGTGAAAAGAAGAGGGGGTGAGAGAAAAGAGAGATAGAGCAAGAGAGAAGCAACGCAGAGAGAGAGGGGGAGAAAGAAAGGAATGAACAAAAACTATGAAACTCTAAAAAAAAATAAAATAAGCTGTCCAAGTCTTCATGTTAAAGCACAATGGCGTTTCTTGCTAATGGAGGTAGGGTCATTTACATCAAAATAAAGACCTCATTATTGTGTATTCTGGAAAACAATTATGTAAAAAGTCATGTGAACATAAACACCTCAGACTACATTTGGGAGAGCCCAATCATACACTTGCGCGTGGAGCTGTGGTGTTCACCTGTGGTTGGTGCCTGGCAAAGTCTTCAAGACACACTAGTTCAATGCTAGAGGAAGCGATCCAAGTATGGGCTGCAATTTTCCAGAGTAATAACATTGTATCACTAGGATCCATAACATTGAAAGGAGATCTCGTTCCTAATTAGTAAACACCAGACTTTACAGTATTTCTCAACCTATGGTTGTAGGCAATTGTCAACTCTTTGAATTTATGAAATAAACTGATACATAATTTCCATAGCAGTTTTAAAACAATAATATGCTAAGAGCTTGGGGTCACCCTGGCGAGAATTCCCTCACTTGTTCATACTGAATCCTGTAGAAATGTCACATTTCAGCAAAGTGCTGTCTTTTTAATCTCCTTATCCCCTTTATATCTCCTTGACCCCAAAAGAATACTGAACAAAGATATGTTCTCATCTTGACATTTCATTGGTTTATATCACTTTAATATGTATTTGGCAAGCAGCTACATGAAAAGTTCAGCACTTTCTACAGAAGAATGGACTTTTATCTACTGTGATTTTATCAACTATTTTTTCTAGGCTTGAAAGTAGTATTTAAATAGCACCTATAGAAATATTTCATTCAAAATCTTGCTTGGTAGTTATTGGGGTGCTGCTATAAGCAAATCACCTTCACAAAGCATCATTTATGCTTATGTAAAATGGTAATGATAGAACACCACCCAAAATTGCAGGACTATATGGTGGGATTTCTAACAAAATACCAAACACATGCTAGTTATTCCAAAGAGTGTGCCATATCCCTCACATTTTATTATGAATTTCAAATGACTATTGATTAGAGAAGCATTCACACACACACACACACACACACACACACACACACACACACACACGAGTTTCTGTCCATTACAAATGTGCACCAAGGACAAATCCAGGCAACAGGAACTCAATCCATATGTCTCCCAAGCGTGCCAGAAGTCCGAGTGGATATGCTTGTCATTGGACTTGATCAACTCTTAGCTGTTATTCTAGAGGCAGTTGCTTTTCAATGGAAGATTCGTAAGCTGGGAGCTTTGTATATATTCAAATACGAAAGAAGAGACATTCGTGGCTCAGTATGTCTCTGAACTGTACACTGGGGTTCCCCATCAGGCACAGTATGCAGTCACAACAATCATCACCAATACGTTAGTTTTTATCATGAAGATACCTGGCTGAGGAAACAGAATTCTCTCTCCCCAAAAGACAAGCACTGCATTTCTCATGGTTTCAAGAGACCATTATTTCCCATTACATCAAGTAGCTTGCCCTGCAGAGCGGCAGGAGGTAGGCTCACATCTAGCACTGCTGTTACAGCATGCTGATCCTGTCAGGTGTTCTGGACCGCTTCCCCCTCACCACCACCACCAGGAAGGATGACTTGCCAAGCTGTATTTATTTGAGGGTGCTTGAAGTCTCTCCAACAACACATGCATATCCACATCCATAAATCTCACTCATAATAAACCCAGGCCTTTGGGGATCATCTCATTGCTCCCTATTTGTCAGTTTCTTACACAGTGAAGGCCAGAACACCTCTTGAGGTGTGTTATAAATAATTAAAGTGGATAAAGTCCCCTTTCCCTTCGTTGTTGTATGCAAGTCCGTTTCCCAAAGCCTCAAATGCAACAGTGCCCCTGAACGACTTCAGTCTTAATGCTGCTTTCCTTCTTGCCATTATAGGATAATTTTTTCACCCTTATGATTATTATTTTGGAGCATGGGTAATTTTCTTTAGAAGAAAGGAAAAAAGAAAGCCAAATCAAATGAAATGCAAACCTTTGGGCTCTATTATGGCATTAGGTTTTATGTCCCAGAACAGGTCAGAGAATACCTTTGATATATTAAAATTTATCATTCCTGGGTACATTTCATTTATTGAAATGCTGTTTGAGAGCAACTTCATTACAGATGCAAGGCACTGTACAATGTCATTTTATTTTGTGTCACTGCTTTCATATAAAATCCTCTCCCCAAACACTTTGGAGAATTAAATAATACAAGATGGTGGAGAATGTTCTGTATAAAATATATATAACACCATGGCAAAAAGAATTATTTTAAAAATCACTTAGAAAGTCAATAACTAAGCCTTAGAGAGATTGAAATGAGTAGGAGTTTTTTCTTTTTCAAAAATTTCCTTTCTGTACAAAGGCACAGAGAATGTTTGAAATACTGGAAAAAAAAAAGAAATTCTTGGTGCAACATAGGATTTACTTTTTGTTATCCAAAACTCAGCTTTCTCTTTGTTTTATACTGCTGTCTCAGTTGTCCATGGTGTTTTTATTTTGTGAAGAACCTGTAAGACTGAGAGTAATTCATTAATTCTTACGATTTAATTTACCTGAAAGTGTTAAGCTTTATCAGTGACATAAAAAGACAGGAATCACAGAAATCAAATGATCTATACAGACAGTCACAGAGCTGCCAAATAGCGAATCCTTCAGACAACACAGGTTTAACCGAATTCAGAGCCTGGTACCTCCCACCTCCAGAGTGAATTTTGCAAGAATTAGAATTAATGAACTCCGCCTCTTATTAAGAATACTTCTAGATTTCCAACCAATGTTATGCTGACAAGCTGTCTTTGTTGCCACAGGACTCCAGAACTTTAAGCGATGAAAGCAAAAGTAGCCAAAAATCACAGCCTGATGGAAGAGGGTCCATAAGCAATGTTCTTCATCCTGAAATGCATTCTCTTTCTGTGCTGTTACCTGAATCATCAAGAACAGGGAAGTCACTGCTTTTCATGTGTACCTGCAAAAACAATCTCTAAGTCAGACCTAAACATGAAGAGGTGGGGTGGCAACTGTCATCTTCACTGCATTCTTCAGGACTTCTAAAAACTCTTGCTTCATTCTTGGAGAGAGCAGAGTCACGGTCAAGCGATGCATGGCTTTACGTCAGTTATAAAAATCTGTTTCACAGTTGCCCAGCCTCTCTTGCCTAGAGATTTAACTGGAGTCGCTTTCTTCATCAACAAAACTAAAAACTGCTGCACACTGCGCTGCTTCCTCCCTTCCTCCTTCTTGCTGTGATGCCTAGGTCGGAAACCCCCACTGGGCAAACACTCCTGCAAGCAGGTGCACAACGTCAGCATTCCGGGAACTGCGGAGAAGGTATCTGTGCTTGAAGACATTAGGCACCACATGCCAATCACTAAGTTTTTGATACGTGAAAAAAGAAGTCATACTGTTTGTTTAAGGCTCCATTAGCTTGGTGCTGATTGTTATTTATAATTGAACCCACTCCTAACAGAATTACAAGTATCCCCAGGATCAGACCAATTGAGACAGAGAAACCGTTTAGGGATGAGTTGCTGAGGGGTAACTGTGAGGCCAAAGAGCAATAGAAGTGGCTATGTCATCTCGGCCTTAGACAAGATTACACTTCTCTATGACACCTAAAGTGTAGCCATTACTAGAAGGTCAGGCATGCTTTCCAAAGGCCAGCTGACTAAACAGCCATAAATATCAGCTACAGAGCACACATAATTACTGCCTTATTCCCTTGGTCACAGGTGATTGGGTATATGTATTTGTATGCATTCTTTGCACTTGAGTTTATATGATAGACCAAAAACAAGGCTACAAATAAGGAGATTTGGATTCTGTCTTTGGCAATTCCACTTATTAGATGAATGTATCGATCAGGGCAGGCCAGAATGCTCCAATGAAAACAATAAATAATGGAAAAATAAAATACAAGCAATCTCCAAGTTTTAGTGGCTTAAAAGCATAAAAGGTTTATTGTTTGGTTGGGCTGCCTGTCCATTATGGTTCAGGGAGATAACTTGGCTCAATGTATTCCCCACCTTCTGACCAGGGCAGGGGCACACTCTATCTACCCATTACTGGTTTTTTTTTTTTCCCTCCTAATAGGAAAATGGCCTTTTAAAGCTACTAACAGAAAGTAGCCTACCTTGTTTGTTCTCAGTTTTCACTGGGCAAAACAAAATACAGTACCACACCCTGCAACAATGAAGCAATAGAATACAATCTTCTTTTTAAAGATTTATTTGTATTTATTGGAAAGTCAGATATACAGAGAAGGAGATACTATTTCCCAAGTAGATGCAATAGTCAGAGCTGAGCTGATCTGAAGCCAGGAGACTATTCTGGGTCTCCTATGTGGGTTCAGAGCCCCGGGGCTTTGGGCTGTCCTTGATTGCTTTCCCAGGCCACATGCAGGGAGCTGAATGGGAAGCGGGGACACTGGTACATGAACTGTCATCAATATGGGATCCTGGCACAGGTGAGGTGAGAACTTTAGCCACAAAGCTACTGTATTGGGTCCAGAAAATACAATCTTTTTTTTAAGATTCATTTATTTTTACTGGAAAGGCAGATATACAGAGAGGAGAGAGGAAGATCTTTCATCCGATGGTTCACTCCCCAAGTAGCCACAATGGCTGGAGCTGAGCCAATCCAAAATCAGGAGCCTCTTCCAGGTATCCCATGTGACTGCAGGGTCCCAAAGCTTTGGGCCATCCTTGACTTCTTTCCCAGGCCACAAGCAGGGAACTGGATGGGATGCGGGACTGCCAGGATTAGAACCAGTGCCCATATGGGACTCCGGTGCGTTCAAGGCGAGGACCTTAACCACTACGCTATCACGCTGGGCCCCCGAAAAACACAATCTGTTTTTTTAAGTCTTAAAGTATATGTTTTATTTTAATTGTATATTTTATGTTAAGTATATATAGATTAAGTATGCATTTTATATTAAGTATATCTTAGTGTTTTATTCTGCGAGCAGGTTTATAGTGTAATCTAGAAGATTTTGGTGAAATATGTATAATTTTTTATTTTGTTTTATGACATAGTTTCATAGGCTCTGGGATTCCCCCCGACCCCTCCCCATTACCTCCCCCCATGTTGGATTCTTCCACATTATTGCAGTAGTACAGTTCATATCCAGTCATGATTCCTTCAATTGCGAGCATGTACCATGCATTGAGTCCCTCATCTTATTGTCCAGATACATTCAACAGTTTCATTGGGAGACCATCCCTGGTCTGAAAGTAAAGCTGGAAGAATATCATCCCCTCCAATGAAAAGCCACAACACAACATCAGCAATAATTTACAACATCATGGAGTTAATTGACATGTTATTGAGTGACCAATATGTTAGAAAATGCAAGTTCTTAACTACATCCTGTGACTACTTCATTGACATTTCAATTTTAGTTTATACACAACTGGCTGCTATACACCTTAAAATGGCTATAGGGAACTATTCAGTTGTCTTGTGTCTATTTTCATTTTTATATTTAGCAACTTACAGTATTGAAACGTGATTTTGACTGAACTTGGCGAATTTCAGGATAGTCCAAACAGGCTTACAAAGGGAAGACAGAACAGATTTGACCAAAGGCACTGTGCATTTTCATACACAGGGATCACAGGTCTTTTATTTCCTTTCTCACCCGACCAATTTCCTTCACTGTTGGCAAAAATTCACTCAAGGACTTACGATCACATACATGACCCTGAACATGGATTGGACTATTCACTTTTTCCGTTCTAAGCTTTGGAGACAAATGAATCAGTTCCTGTGTGAAAGGAGATAAAGTTTGTTTAACCTTTCTTCCCCTCAGCTCTCAACAGTTGCAACCACCTTGGGCAGCTACAAGAAGAGCATCTGGTAGGATTGTCTGTGCCTTCTCTGTTACAATCCAGTGGTGAAATATAATGATTTCACCTAAATTGCAGTATCTTGGGTTTCCTATCTCTTGCTTTCTGAAAGCAACAAAACAAAATTATCCCTTTGTATTCCTTGTTCTGTCTATGCACAGCACTTTGGTAAAATATTTTTTTACCCAATCAGTAATTAGACTTGAATAGGGTAAGTGGGGCAAAGTGTACAATGCTACCGTTAGGTGGGATGACCTAGTATATCCTGGAGCCCAGATGTCTCAGAATTCCCCGTTTTTGAAGAATACTTATAAATGCTAATGCCTTGTCTGAACTCCTGTATTTGGTTAGAAATGTAAGCTAGCATCTCACATTGAAAAACTATATCTGTATTAATCATACAATGAAAAAAAAAATGTTTCCAAAGCAAAGAGGTCTCTGTTCCATTAGACATGGCGCCAAATATTCATTTAACCCCCACATGTAGACAAAGATGTCTGTCTATTTGCCTACTTGGAAGAAACCTATGCCCTTTGGACAATGTTGAACCACTCCTCCAAAATTTGTATTTCCCAAGTCGTATGTAGGAATATACAAGCCTCTTAAGGGGAGAACTCTATCTATGAATGGGGTTCCTGAGATACTGATCATGCAAATATTGGCTTAACTCTCCAAGGCTTGCATTTTAGCCTTTCTCCGCCTCTATTAATTTGGGCATCCTAAATCACTTTGTCACAAGTATTCTACAACATCCAAGAAAATGACTTGCGTGTTTTGGTTTTCCTTAACTATCCATTCTGTTTCTTGCCTATGTAAATTTCTACTGTAACTATCTTCTAGTTGATGCTGTAAGCATTTATTGTATATAGTTTAAATGAGAAGTCTTGGAAATGTAAAAATGTAGTAACATCTAGCTTTTTAGCAGTTCAGTTTCATTCTTTAAAAGCTTTCTATAGACTTCTCATTTTAAACGTTGCTTCTCTTGCAGCATGTAAGTGATCAGTCTGAGATGGGTTTATGAGACACTTTTTTGCTGAAAATCCCTATTGAAGACACTGCCTTCAGACCACTTAACAACCAGCAGGAGTTCTGAGGGAGCAGCTTCAACGAGACTCAATTTTGTTACCAGCTTGAATTCATATTTTCTATACTTTTGCCCCAGGGAATATAAAATCACCATCTACATATTGACTGGGCATGAGATAACAACTTGACATTGACATTTTGAGGTCAGGATTATTCCTATTTTTAAAATCTGAGAGGATAAGCAAAGGAGCCCCGGATGCATTCATCTCTACACCTGGATTTTCAGAGCTCATCCTGTTGTTTGTCCTCAGTTAAACACGAGGGATACTTTCAAATGTGAGTGACAAAGCTGGCAAAAATGTGATGAATATTTCCTTCAAGGCTGATAAAACAATCTCTCTGTATCATCAGCCAATGAATCACTGAACAACGTGAAGGCAATTTGTATTATGTAGGGCTTTATTTGTTTCAATTTACAATAAATTGAATTTTTCAGATGGAAAATGAAAGCACGAATTGGTTTATGATGAAAGCACCATCCTGGGAACAGGATGGAAAAGAAAGCATCTCACCTAAGCTGTGGTCTCCACTGTGTGTTCACTCAAGAATACTAGTTCTTACTTCGCAAGCAACTGAGCAGATCTATGTGACCAATGAAGAAGTGAAGAACTCTCAGTGCAGGAGACCTCATGAGAGTCATCTGCACACAAAAAACATGACTGTATAACCTAACACCATTGCTTAATTTTGAAAAGGTTGTTTTTAATCTATTTAAAAGGAACAGAGAAAGAGAAAGATCTCCTTTATATTATTTCACTCCCCAAGTCCCTTCTATAGTCAATGCTCGGCTGAGCCTAAGCCAGGAGTCTGGAAGTTCATTTGGGTCTCTCTGTGGTGGCTGGGAACCAAGCACCTATCACCTGCTGCCTCACAAGGTGTGCTTGAGCAGAAAATTTGTTTATAGGTGAAACTGTTGAGTCGGCACTCAGGTTATCCCAAGCACAGACCTGATCATTGTACCAAGTGCTCACTTCATTACCATCTTCTTTTTTCTTTTTAAAACAATTTACTATTTTATGATACAGTTCCATAGGTTCTGGATTTTCCCTCCCCCTCTCCCTCAATCCCTTCCCCCTCACTGGTTCCCCCTATATTACAGCAATAGTATAGTCTTTCATAAGCAGTTCTAAGCCTGTCATTCTGCTATTTCAGCGTGTCCCGATATTGTAGGTATGGATGTTTTTAACCTACCTATATCAATAAAATGTAAGTGTCGATTTAACATTAACCAACACCTTTGTTTGCTCTGCATTTTGATACCTGATTGAATAGCTCTTCCTGGGTTTTCTTTCCTCATCACTTAGAATCCCCACTCCTTTTCTGTTCTATTTTGAGCCACCCTGTTGTTTCTCATGTGATGCCTGCCTCTGGAATTATGCCATAAATTCTTGTATATTATAGTCAAAAGAGAATGTTTGTATTTTGTACATTCTTACTCTGTTTCTTTTTCTCATTTTTATTTATTTTATTTTATTTTTATTCATTGATTACATTCTATGATGTGATACAGTTTCGTTGGAACTGGGAATCACCCCACCCCTCCCCCAACCCTCCCTCCATGTGGAATATTCCACCTTGTCGCATATCCACTGATCAAGTACAGTTGAGATTCCCTCTTTGCAAGCATAAACTAAACATAGAGTCCAACATCTTACAGTCCAGTCTAGTTCCTCACCCTGTTTCTTATTTTAGAAAATATTATTAACACCTTTACCGAAGAAAGCTGGAAACCCAAGTGAACACCACTAATGAAATGTGAGCAGAGGGGGTGCGCATTTAGCCTAATGGTTAAGACCACAGTATAGATTGTGCCCCACAATAGACACAGGTTCTATTATCAGCTCTTGCTCATGTCTCATTTGCTGCTAATTCATACCCTGCAAGGCAGCTGTGATAGCTTAAACAATTCAGTTTCTTCCACCCTTCAAGGGAGCCCTGACATGACCTCTTCAACTATTGGCATTTAAGGTGTGGACCAGTGAATGGGAGTTCATACTCTCCATTTGTTGTTCCCTCTCATTCTCTCTCTCTCTCACACACATACACCCTCACCCTCAAATGCACCCAAATGTAAATATTTTAAATAAAAATTTTAAATGAAATAAAAATTTAAAAATTCAGCATTATATAGCTCCAATGAAAGAACAAATTCACTCTCCAAACTTCTCAATGCATTCATATTGAAAGCTTTAATTTTTTTCTTTCCCCATCCTCATAATATTAATCTGCTTTAGCTAAAACTCCACTTTTCACTTCCTGAATTACTGAAGTAACAATTCGCCTGTGCTTACCTCCGTTCATCATTTGTCTCATAAAAGTCATACTCTGTCTTATAGCGTACGTGAGTACTGAGAAGCGTCCATCTAGGGTGGGATATTATGGCACAGTAAAACCATGTTGGATGCCTGCATCCCATGTTGGAGTGCCAGTTTGAGTCCTGGCTACTCTGATCTCAATCCAACTTCCTGCTCATGTGTTGGGGAGGGAGCAGGTGATAGTTCAAACCTTGGTTTCCTGTTACCTATATGGAAGGTTTACATGCAGTTCTGGGCGCCTGATTTCAAACAGGCCAAGCTGTTATTCTTGTAGGTATTTGGGGAGTTAACCAACAAATGGAAGATTCTCTCTTACTTTCCCTCCCTCCCTCCCTCTGCCTTTCTCTTTCTCTCTCCCTCTTATTATCTCTCTCTTTCTTCCTCTCTCCATCTCTTCCTCTCCCTCTCTCTTTCATTCTTCCTTTCTCACTTCCTCTCTATTCCTCCCTATCACTCTGCCTTTCAAATAAATAAATCTTTCGCAACACAGGGAACACAAACATGTTGCTATCACTTCCCCACATGCGAAAGTTGTTTTCTAGTGCTTTTAGGATAAAGATTAAATGTATAAGTTTACTGGAGATTTCAGTGGGAATCTGTGTGAGGGAGACTAGTAATTGAACAGCCCCTTTCAGTGTGATGAGTATGCTGATGACAACTCACATTTGTCCTAAAGCAGGTTAGCGGAGGCACCAGTAAAAATCATTCTGGAGACCAAGAGGGGAAACCTGGAGGATGTGATGCATATAGTTTATATAATATCTAGGAACTATTTAGAGGGAGAATAGCTGAAAGTCATGCAGTACTAGTGTGCAGTACGAGTTTGCTAAATATATGTCTATGGGCCAAATGTAAATACATGCCTGTGTGAATGATTGTACACTACATTATGGATATCTGCCTGAGTTGTTCAGGTCATCCAATAAATACAAATGACATGAGAATATTCTGTACCACAGCTCTAAAAAGAAAAAGAAAAACTCTACATAGTATAATAACAAACCCAAAAGATGTTTTTTTGTTTTTTGGTTTTTTGGGGTTTTTTGCTGGGAGAGATTGCAAAATTAAATAAGGCTGTTAAATAATATTTAGGGATTCCAATGTTCCAGCTGACACTGTCAAACAATGGAGACCTGGAATCAGTTGTTCCAACAATCGATCAATTCCCTGTTATTTTGCAGGAAGGATTTCGGAGCTCTACCGCACAGTTTTCATTATTCACCAAGCAAAACTTCGGTATGACAAACTCCTCTTCCACTGTTTCCAACGATTTAATCCCCCTCCTACTGGGTGTCTGTTGGCTGTGCATTCTGAATATTTGATTTCTGGACTAGGATGTTTAGTGTTTATAGGCAGATTCTGAAGAAGTAAGAGGTTAAAAAAATGTATATGGGTCCTCTAGAGCTAAAAGTTAGCTCTGGTAAATAAATAAAGAAATATACTATTGATAATGTTTCATTCAGCTACCTATACCTGCCACCTATGACCTGTTTATGAGGTAGTTTCATGCTATTTTTGGTAGAGGAAATCAAAGGAAACTGCAGAATTCTGGAAATGGAGAAGAGTTTTGAGCTTCATTTGTCTTAAGACAAAAGCAGACCCATCTCAGATTATGTTATGTCCTTCTTCCAGTTTTCTACAGCTAATAAGAAAGTCCCGCAGGGGGCTGAGTGGACTGCGTAAGCAACCCTGGAGTGCTAATGGACTGGACAATTGAACAGGAAATCGGTGACATAAGATTCAGTTGATCTGTTGTAAGAAGATTGCCTCCTTCATTAACATTGCCACCTTCCTTTAGGGCTCCTAGAATGACTGCCTAGGGTTAGGTCCTCAACGTTGGACTTCCCTGACATACATCAATGCATCCTATTTCCCAAGTTAGTTATTGTCTGAGTCATCTCCCCTATCTGGAAATAACACACTGCTGGCACGGTGTTCTTCATATGCATGCGAATAATCTGGGAAACATACACAGGTTTCCATTTCTGCTCCTTGCTTCTGCCCAGTGGCTGGTGACAATATCTTGCTTTTTCAATTTACTTGTCAATCAGAGAAAGCTGTATTGAAAATGCACTGCCTTCTCAGAGGAAACCAAGGCTTGATTATCTAATATTTCTAAAGGGCATCTAGGATCCAAAAAGAAAAAATTAAATCATGTTTATTATATATTTTGATTAAGAACAATAGCTACACAAAAATTTATATCTGTCCAATATTGAAAAAAATGACAGTTATAAATAAATGTTAAGTGATATTTCCCAGTCCCATACCCTTTCCTTTCAAAGGTAACCAAAGGGCTAGGCAAGCATATCAAAATGAAACACTGGGTATATAAGAGAGAGGAGAAAAAGAACTTCAATGATGTTGACTGGCTTTATCAACTTTGTTGTCCTTTTATAACCCAGGAAAATGACATTTCTCATTAAAATTCCATATTTCATTTTGTTGGAACATAATATGAACTAAATCCTTCCAGTATTTTTTTACATAAAGGTAAGAAAATTTAAGGCTTACTGCCAACTTGCTTTGATTTTCTAATCATTCAAGATATATCCTCAATGTTACTTTTTTTTTAACCCATTTTTAGAAATGTAGCCCTGTGCCTCCTTCAAAGACGAAACTGAAGAAATCACATCACTCTCTCTATTGAAATCTTGAAGAGGATTCAAAATCAATTTTACATGCTTCTTTTATATTTATTATTCCTTGCCATGCATAAAATGATTGGCTTCACATAATGAAAGGTCACGTCTGTTATTATTTCCTGTAACTGGGCTAATGTTTGGCACAAGACTCCTCACAGCATCATGGTGTAGTATGATTGACAAGGGGATCCTTGTTAACTCACATTGGAAGCCCAGATCCCAGCTGTCACCTTTATTTTTTAAAGATGGATTGACTTATTTAAAAGATGGGATGCGGAAGAGAGAGAGAGAGAGAGAGAGAGAGAGAGAGAGAGAGAGAAAATGAGAGAGAGATGTTCAATTTGCTACTCCACTCTGCCACTGCTGGGTAGGCTCAGGCTAGTGGGCAGAAACTCTGCTCAGGCCCTCCACGTGTGTGGTGGAAAGCCAGTACAAGTGCCTTCATTTGATGCTCTCCCAGATTCATAAGCAGGAAGCTGGTCAGAAGCAGCAGAAATAAGACATGAAACTGCACGATGCTATGATAAGGAGATCCTAAAACTGCTGTCCCCTAACCACTGCCTTTAAGGGAATTTATACTTCAGTCTACTTTTACAGACATTCTGTCTTTTCTACCACTGCTTCCAGTCTTGCTCACCATATTGCTGCTGCACTGACTGGGGTCTTCATGGTGCCCCGGAAGCACTATTCACATGCCTCAAATTTGGCTCATGCTTTTCTCTCTGCTTGTAATTTTCCTTCCCCAGCTATTCACAAGGTCATTGCTATGCTTCATTCAGAACTTTCTAAAGAGTTACATCCTAATTTTCCCAATTAAGCTATTTAAAAGATTATGTAATGTTCCTGCTAATTTTTATTTACTCTTCATGTATCTTCAATATTTGTCAGTATCTAGTCTAATATTTATTTATTTATTTATTTATTTATTGCCTTGCACTTGAACACAAGGGCCATAGGAGAGGATTTTCTTTCATGCTTTTTCTCTGCTACAATCTTGAACATACGTCAGGATCTGTTCAATATAAATTAAAATAAGTAATTATATGCATTTCAAATTTATAAATTGATGAACTAATGAGTAAAGATTTCTGAACTGGAAGATGTCAGAAAATTGAGATTTCATATTTAGCTTGAGCCCAATTTTTAAAAGATTTGTTTGTTTGTTTTGGAAAGGCAGACAGATAGGGAAAAGGACAGAAAGATTTGTTCACTGATTCTCTCCATAAGTGGCCACAATGGTCATAGAGGAGCTGATCTGAAGCCAAGAGCAAGGAACTTCTTCTGGGTCTCTCATGTGGGTGCAGGGTGCCAAGGCTTCAGGGCATCCTTTACTGCCTTCACAGGCAGGAAGCTGGATGGGAAGTGGAGCCGCCAGGATGTGAACTGGTGTCCATATAAGATCCCATATATGGGATCCTGGCAGTTATGAGGATTTAACCACGAGAATCTCATGCCAGGCCCCGAAACAAATATGTTTTATGACCCACCCTGAAAAATCATTTACATTCTTTGGACCACAATATTTGATTCTTTAAAATGTTCCTTTTTTAAACATGGCCAAGTGTTTGGTTCTGTACCATGTACATGGGAAATACGAATGAATCTCTTGGTTTCTGGGTTTGGCCTGGCTCACTTTGGCCTGCTGTGGCCATCTGGGTAGTGAACCAGTAGATGGAAGAACCTTCTGTCTCTGTCTCTCCCTCTCTCTGCAACACCTTCAATTAAATAAAGGAATATTAACTTGTTCTCTTTTCTAAAGGAGTAAGTAAACTGTACAGTTTCCTGATTTTTAGCTAAGAAGAGGACTTGATGTGTTAAAAAGCCTGGGCAGTATAATAACCCAGGTTAGACCCACTGCATTCAAGAAAATGTTAAAAAAAAAAAACCTCTGAATCTCTTAATGGATAACAGAAATAAACGCTTTTAGTCAACAACTGACATTTTTCCTGGACCTGTGGTTCCTCTTCTAGTTGAAGTCAATACATGACTTTGTTCAATACTAACTGTAACCATAGGTCTATATGCAATGGCACAGCAGCAAATATTTGGGGGAAAAACCTGTATAGTACAAAAGTTATAGGGCTTAAAATAACATGGTATTGATACAAAAACATAGTTTTTATCATAATACACATTTTCCATTAACTTTTTGAAAACTGGTATATACATATATTTACATATTTAAATACAGACACAAATACACATTCTCACATACATATGGTACTTCAAAGTTTATGGAATGGCATTAAGGGGGTGAACTTATTGCTATAAAACTTTGACAGTATTGAGAAGAATGTGTACTTCACAAGTTTGGATTTAAATTTTCTTCTCAAACAATAGAGTCATGTTAAAATCATTTATGAAGTAGTTTGAAGTACTCTTGTATATATGCTATGTAATTATTGAAAAAAAAGTTCAGGAAAGGATAGAGGAGCTAATATTTAATTGACATCAGGTGTAATCAGAATATATTCTGATTTAAATGCTTCTTAAATCATACTCAACATACGGATATTTAAGGATAACTATAATTCAATTCTCTGTTTTTTAAAACCTTTTTTTAAGATTTATTTTATTTGTTATTGCAAAGTCAGATATACAGAGAGGAGGAGAGACAGACAGGAAGATTTCCTGTCAGATGATTCATTCCCCAGGTGGTCACAATGGCCACAGCTTAGCGGATCCTAAGCGAGGAGACTGGGGCTTCCTCCAGGTCTCCCACGTGGGTTCAGGGGCCCAAAGCTTTGGGCTGTTCACAACTGCTTTTCCAGGCCACAAACAGGGAAAAGCATGGAAAGTGGGGCTCTGGCAATTAGAACCAGTGCCCATACGGGATGCTGGCATGTTCAAGGTGAGGACTTTAGCCAGCAGACCATCATGCTGGGCCCCTGATTCAATTCTTAAAACAGGTTTTTAAATTTATGTTCTCAATTAAGCCCTACAAAGTCATTATATTTAAAATAGGAAGGTAATAACACTTTCACTGGTAAACAAGGGGAAAGAATGAAACAGAATGAAGAACCAAGAAATAAACAAACACATAATCAACTAATCTTTCAGATCAGTGTCAAGGATATACAAAGAGAAAGAGTGATCTCTTTGATAAACTAGATATACACATGCAATAAAACACAATTAGCTCATATAACATATGCAAAAAAATTCAAAAAGGATTAAAGACTTAAATCTAAGATCTGACAACATAAAACTCCTTGAAAGAACATAGGGTAAAAATTCCTTGTCATTAGTCTTGTCAATGATTTCCCAAAAGCACAGGAACCAAAAGCAAAAGAAAACAAATGTGACCGTATCAAACGATCTCCCGTACCATCAAACTAAATCTTCTGAATGGGAAAAATATCTGCAAATCTTAGGCCTGGTGATTACACAATGTAAAATACATGGAGAATTCACGCAACTTCAAGAGCAAGGAAAGAAATACCATGATTTGAAATGGGCAGAAGGCCTGAATAGATTTTTTTTTTTCTGAAGGAGAAATGTTAATGGCTAACAGGTACATGAAAAGTTTGTCAATACCGCTATCATGGAATCTCAAACACCATGGAAAGTCACTTCACACCCATTAGGGTTTCATTATCAGAAAAGAGATAACAAGTGTTTATGAGGGTGTGGTGGAAAGAAAACACTTGAATGCTCTCTGTAGAAACATAAATCGGTATTGCTATTTTAGAAAACATTATGAAGATTCCTCAAAAACTGAAAAAGCAGAGTTACTGCATTGTCAAGCAATCCTTGTGTTTATGCATATCCAAAAAAAGTTAAAATATTGAACTCAAAGAGATATGCATATTCCACATTCACTGAAGGTATAATTCAGAAATAGCAAAGACACGGCCTCAACCTACATCAAGCTACATGTGTATCAGTTGATGAATGGATAAAGAATTTCTCTCCCTCCATGCCTCTCTGCTTCCCTAATTTCCTTTCCTCCACCCTCCCTCTCATACATGCATTCACATACACACCAAAGCAGGACATTTAAATACAAAAGAAGAAAATTCTTCATTTTCTGCACAATAAAGTAAACCACAGCAATAAGTGAATCAAGCTACCAACAAAATGTAAATAGCTTGTAATAAACCGAAGCACAGGTGTGCAAGAGCTCGACACTGAAAAGTACAAGACACAAGATTTAAAACATGGAAGGATTTGTCAGGGTCATGGGTTGAAAGAATTAATATCCACAAAATGTCCACATTACCAAACGCAATTCAGAGCTTCAGTGAGATTCTAATCAAAATATCAACAACATTCTTCTGGGCTCTAGAGAAAAATAACACTAAAATTCACATGGAGGCAAAAGAGTCCTTAATAGGTAAAGCAATCTTAAGAAACATAAACAAGGACATCACATGACCAGATTTCAAGGCATAGTACATGGCATAATAATCAAAAAGAAATGTGATTTGGGGTGCCTGGCATGGTAGCCTAGCGACAAATGTCCTCACCTTGCATGAGCCAGGATCCCACTATGGGCACCAGTTCATGTCTTGGCAACCCCACTTCCCATCAGGCTCCTGTTTATGGCCTGGGAAGCAGCTAAAGATGGCTCAAAGCCTTGGGACCCTGCAACCACACAGGAGACCTGGAAGAAGCTCCTGGCTCCTGGTTTGGTTGGACTCATCCCCTGGCCATTGTGGCCACATGGGGAGCGAATCAGTGGATGGAAGATCTTCCTCTCCTTATCTCCTTCTCTGTATATCTGACTTTCCAGTAAAAATAAATAAATCTAAAATAAGAAATGTGGCTTCAGTACATGTAGATCAATGGGATAGAATAGAAACCCTGGAAATCAACCTAAGCATCTGTAGCCAACTGATGGAAAATAACTTAAAATCAGTCAAAAAGAGGACAGCTTCTTCCAATAAAGTGATGGATTTTTATGTGCAGAAGTATGAACAAGATCCCCATCTTATACCTTATACAAAAGTCAACACAAAATGGTTCAAGATTCTAAATTAAGAGCTGATATGATCAAGGAAACTACAAGACATTAGTATGGGCAAAGATGTCTTGAAAAAGAACTCAGAAGCAGGCAATTAAATCAAAAGAAGTCAAGTAGGATTACATAAAGCTAAGAAGCTTACGCCCTGAGCAAAGTGAAGAGGCAAGGACAGAATGGAAGAAAATTATGTAACTGATAAAGGATTTACATCTAGAATCTATCAAGAAATTTAGTTTTAAAAAACTGGGAAAAGGACATGAACAAAAATTTTTCGAAGATAAACTACCGATGACCCATAGTCAAATGGAAAAAGAGTGCGCAGGATGGCTAGCCATCATGAAAATGCAAATACAAACCACAATGAGGTCTCACTTCATTGCCATTAGAATATTCAGCTATATCCTTTGAAAAATCAAAGAAATAATAACTGCAGGTGGAACCCTAACACACTGATAGAGGGAATTGAAACTCGTACAAGCGCTATGGAATACAACATGGCGATATCTGAAAATGTATCTACAATATGACCCCAGCCATCCTGTATCAGGGAATGTATGCAAATAGAATTATATCAGTGCATGAAAAGTTATTTGCCTCCCATATTTATAGCTGCTCAATTCGCAATACCTAAGATATGGAATGAATTTAAATGTCTATGAACTTTTGGCTGGATAAGGAACATGGGATATATATAAATACTTTGGAATGCTACTCAGCCATAAAAAAGAATGAAGTCCTGTCTTGCAACAAAATAGATGTAACTGAAAACCATTTCACTTAGTGAAATGAGCAGGTTTCAAAAACAAAAATAACATGTTTTTCCATGTGTGGTAACACAGAGTTAAAAACAAGGAATCTACATGATTAAAAATAATATTTTGATATTTGGATATTGTTTATTGCCTTTATAATTCTTGACAAAAAGGGTTTTTTATATTCTATTTTTTCTTTCCTTTCCTTTCCTTTCTTTTCCTTTCTTTTCCTTTCCTTGCCTTCTTTGATCCATGTATTTTTATTAGAAAGGCTGGTCCTTACTCAGTTCCAGCTCTGGCCCCCATCCTCTCTTGCACTGACCATCAGGATCACCCAGGAACCCCAACATTATCTCAAATAGAGAGAAAATAATATAGAGAGTTTTGAACAGACAGGAAGAAGTCAGCTGATCTTTAATTGCTCAGCTTGTACCTTAGGGTCAGGCTTCTGATTTAGCTTTTCCTAGACCTCACCAGGTAAGATGTAGAGTTCAGTTATTCCTCACTTGCTAAGTTAAGGAGGATTTCTCTGCTCACTCGCCTAAGACTGTTCCACTCTTCAATTGTTAATATATGGCTTGTTAGAGTTACAAGATTGATTTGATTGCTCTAGAATGCATGACGTTCTATAAAATCTTGCTCAAATACTATAAACTGCTAAGTTTAAAATTTAAAAAAAAAAGGAAAAAAGAAAAAAAGGAAAGGCCAATTTGCAGATTGAAGGAGAAAAATCTTTCACTCATCTGCTGTTTGATTCCCCAAAAGGCAACAAGGGCCAGAGCTGAGCTGATTCAAAGCCAGGAGCTTCTTCTGGGTTTCCCATATGGGTGCAGGGTCCCAAGACTTGAGCCATCTTCAATTGCATCCCCAGGTCATAATTAGGGAGCTGGATCTGAAGTGGAAACAGCTAGGTCATGAACTGGTGCCCATATGAGATACTGGTGCTTAAAGGTGGAAAATTTGCCTATTGAGCTACAGCATTAGTCCCAGATTTCTTCATTTCTTTATCCATTATAGTATTAAGCTTGTGATTGTGAAGTATACTGGAAGTATTTCATCATAAAAAAATTAAATGTATCTGGAAGGAGGAAACTAGAAGGGAACACGGGCAACCTGAAGGATAGACTGGAGAGTCTTACTGTGCTGCTAAGCCTGTATTGTGAAATAGCATGATTTTTTTTAACCTCACATAATCAGAATAACGTAAAAATGTAATGGAATCCAAACTTACTCAAAGTCTGTTCTTTATTTTTTGGGGTGCTGGTGGTGGTGTTCATTTTGTTTCAGCATTCACATTTGCTTTAAGTACTAGATGTGACTCACAGAATTTTAAGTTCATTGCATATTTAATAGACAAGATTTAGCATTTAAACCTGTCATCTGATTAACCACAAAGCCCTCTGCAACTACAGCTTAAGGAAGACTTATAGTTACTAATTAAAAGGGTAACTCATTTGTTCTTTGATGGGAGTATATGGCACACAGGTCAATCTTAGGGTTATCATAGCTTCCTTGGATGGACTCCAATGAATAAATGATAATCATTGAATAACTCCACAAAATACTGAATAATATTGCTGTATGTACTTTAAATGAGTTAATTTTAAGAAATGGGTAAAATTTCTATAACTGTTATTAAAGATAATTGGGAAATGAAGTATTTTTTTCCCAATTCACCTTCTAAATTGTTTTACTTATTGGGATATTGCATGTCTCAAGTGGAGTCTCTTTCCTTATTAACTTGACTTTATTAGTTACATCTGATGGATACCAACCACTTCTTAGAAAAGTTTCCTTGAGGGACTGGCATTGTGGCCTAGCACATTAAGCCTCCTTCTGCAATGCTGGCACCCATAAGGATACCAGGTTGTTTTAACTATCCCACTGCTACGCCAGCTCCCTGCTAATGCCTCTGGGATGCTGCAAAACATGGCCTAAGTGCTTGGGCCCCTGCACATAGGAAGCCCAGAATAAGCTCTTGGCTCCTGCCTTAAGCCTGGTCCACCACCAGTCATCGAGGTCATTTGTGGAGTGAACAAGGGGACAGAAGATTCTCCATTCTTCTCTACCCTTCCTCTCTAATTCTGTCTTTCAAGTAAAAAAAGAACAAATCTTAGAAAAATCTTCCTAGGTTTGCTTACTAGAAGCCACTATAGCATACATTTTACCCTTTGAGAAGAGTTTATGCATGACATATATAATGTTTATTGTCAATTTTTAAATTACTTGAAAGGTAGAGAAACACTGGCTCATTTCCTGATACCGCAGCAGTCAGAACTGGGCCAGGCTGCAACCAGGTACTAAGAAGACAGTCTGGGTTTTCATTATGGGTGGCAGAGGTGCAAGCGTCTTACACATCAGCTCCTGCTTCCCAGGATGTGCACAGTCAGGAAGTAGAAGTGGGACTTGATATACAATGTGGGCATTCCAATTGGCACCTCACCTACAACATGAAATCTGCCTTGTGAAGTTGATTGAATAATCCTTACCTTCCACGAAACATCCCAGGGGTCACTCTGTATTTATTCCCTATAAGACCACTGATTCGGTTCTATTTCATCTATTTTGCTATAAATGCATGATTGTTTTTCTTAGTTGTCAGCCAGGAATAGTGTCATAATAAAATTGGTTCAGAATAAAATGTTTTCTCTCTGAAGGAGCGGATTGACTTAGTCTATGAATCTCTTCTTAAATAACAGCCATAATGGCTAGGAAAATCAACTAAAGTTTTCAAATGAAAATTAGTTACCATAAAGAGAGAGAAGCAACAGGGGTTAAGTCCTCTGTCTCCATTTTGAAACATTTTCCAATATCACACAAACTTACTTCAATCTATGCATCTGTAGTATTGACTATGCACGCACGCACTCTTACAATCACAGTGTATGTCACAATTAACTGCAGACTGCAACTTCTTGTGTCTGGAGTACATGTCAGATTCCCTATTACCTTCCAATTGCAGGATGTATGTTATAAACAAACAACATAAAAATCCAAAGCTTCATATGTCCATGTAATAACCAAAATACAGGAGCTGTCATTACCTAAAACTCAGGTGTTAGTGTTCTCTTTTGAGAACTCACATCCTATCTCTAGCTCGTGTGCTACTTTCTTCTAAAGGAGGGAGACTCTACTCAGAAATCACATGCTTCTATCATGTCAGCTGCATGTCCAGTACTACATTATATCCAAAGCAGAACTCTAATACAATTGTTTCCCAAGCTTTTTGTATTCTAAGCAGAAGATCTCAGAAGAAGAGGGATATTGAAATATTCCAAAAATATCAAATGGAAAAAAATTCACTCATATTGTAAAATAGTCTCAGAAAAGGTCTTTCCAAAATGAGATTCTTTAATTAACCCTTCAAGTCCCAAGTTTCCAATTCTGTGACTGTTTCAATGATACAGTGATCTCATAGTTATCATAAATACTATTCTGGGGGCTCAATTTTTTTTTTTATAAGTATTTGACATATGGGAGAAAGAAGGAGGTAAATCAACTCCAGGCTACCCTGAAATGAAAACAGGTAGACATCACTCTAAGCTGCAGAACATTTCTCTTGCAGTTTCTTCTTGGTGAAACAGTGACTTTGTTTTCCTGTGCTTTCCCCTTTTCTTTGAATCTCTCAATGTATGAGCCAGTGGGTCTATCTCATCCCATTCACTGATTTCTTTCTTAGAAAATTAATTTTTTAAAAAATGTAAGGACCTGTTCATGCTCTTCTGGCTTGTTCTTAGCTGTAGCCCACCTGTGGAGTCTAAAATAACACACACTATATTAACACTGCTCTGCTGAGATGTTGATAACAACTACACCTGCGCAGACTAAGTAGCTCTTGACTTATTTCTTCAGAATGTGCTAATAAGTGTGGCCACATTGATTTTCCTCCAGATGTGAATTAAAAATACCACAAGGGCCAATTTCAGCAAAAATTTGGAAGTGGATTAAGCTACTCCCCCTCCTTAATGCTCCCTACACACCATTTTGCCATCTTTCAAGCGTAGCAAGAGCACGCCTATCAAGCAGAGAGCTGCTGGGTATCCCAGGAGCATACTGCAGGTGGCAGGTTTCACTGCACAGACCTTAAAGCACACACCTTCTCACATCAGTAAACCCTGTGCTACTTAAACCGCAACCACCACTGCATGCAAATATAACAATGAAGGTTTGATTCACATATGCAAATAGGTCCCCAAAGTAGGTGTCACAAAATAATAAGGCAGCACTATAATCCACTCTCCCGCTTCTCTCCTTTAGAAATAGCATTTTAATCAACATTTCCAGCCTTAACCACACTTTCTTTGTTAATAACACTTCCTTAGGTTAATATTTAAAAGCAGCTAGTAAATTTGTGAGGCATTGGAGCTGTCATTAAAATAAGTTATTCCCTGGGCTTTCAAATCTCTTTGATACTGCCCACCCTAATTGCCAGGGCTGGCTTTACGTTAAACATTTCTTTGAATGTCACAGTTTCATCCACATGATACAAGATCTCCTTTTGCAAGTTTGCTCACAGCTGGAGCCTAGATTGATTTTGAAAGCTCCTACGGGAAGAAATCCAGAAAAACTGCTGGATAGTTAGATCAGAATTTGTTGTCTTGGTGTGTTGCTCAACTGACTTCCTGAAATACCTACTACTTTCATTCACCTATTTACTCTAATGTCATAGGATGGCATGATTTCCCCTCAACACCACTACACTTAAGGTCTCTTGATATATTTTTTATTTTTATTTTTCATGATACAGTTTCTTAGGCTCAAGTGATTACTCTTTCTATCCTCTCCCATCCGCCCTCCTCCCCAATGTTTCCCCCTATATTATAACAATAGTATAGTCCTTCAATAGTCACAAATCCGACATTCTTCAATTTAAATCTATCATGACATTGTAGGTATAGACAGTCGTAGAGCCTAGCATCCTATTGCCCAGGTATATTTAACAGTTTAATCACAAATAGAGATGCATACTGTGTTGTGTTTTCAATTCACAATATACTTACTAACATTATACAGTTACTCTAGATAAATATATACATGTTTACCTATATATCTATTGACCTTGTATTTTGCCTAAAGGTTGCCTGAATCAAATCTATGTAGAGCTATATGAACTGATCACTAAAACATATAACAATATCACTCAATGGAATGTTACAGCAGCATGAATTATTCTCCCTTTGAGGACCTCTGCCCCGGTTAGGGCAGTTGGGTTCCACTTAGCAAATGACCTCCTTTCAAAAGCAGGAAAAATAATAACCAGGACCCAGAGGAATAAATTATACCTTTTGCTCAAGAAATGCAAAGAACTCTGCTTGCTTCATACTGTACATATGAAGGAAGTACATGCATGAAATTTTATTTCTAAAGCCTCCTTATTATGATGATGATATAGTAACTTATGTAATTTGCTATTCCATTCTTACCCCAAGGAAAGAGAGTTTTGGTTTCCAGAAGGAAAATTTCTATTCATGCTAAAGCAGCTTAATTTTGAGAAGTAATTTCATTATTATAACTATGTTACAATTCCTAGGCTTCTTACAAAACTGGCCATTAGAAGAAAGTGCTTTCACCAGCAAAAGGGAACATTCACTGATAGAGTACATCACCAACAATTATGAAAAGTGATTAAAGAGGAAAACACTACCCACCAACATTCCACTGCCCAAAGATCCGCACACTGCCCACAGATCCGCATCAATCCACGTAAGCCAAATTAGCCCCCAATTTGATAGAACCCATTTCCCCAGCATTCCTGGTGGTGAATCAGAGAGCTACAGGAAGAGCAAATAATGCATAAATGCCCTTGCAAGATGATTGTACAAGTAGCCACATTCTTTATATTGGGAAGTATTCCACTGCCAGGAAAACACAAAGACACACTGAAGCAAACACCCCAAACATTCCAATGAAATCATATTTCTCTTAAGGCAAATATATCACTTGCTTTAAAAGAGTACTTAATTAACCTTAATAACTTTATATCCAGAAAATACATAGATGCGCAAATATATACGTATATATTACATATATACATATGCTATACACACACACATACATACACATATATATTTTTTCTCCTTAGGGCATTCCATCAGAAGAGAACCAAACTTTAGTCCCAGTGATCAAAGAAATTCAGAGAAGTTGGTTCTATTAGCAATGCATGAAATCTGAGTTTAACATGACTACATGAATTTGAACAAAGCTTTTCATAAACGTTTACCTTTCTAGAGTAACTTGTCTTTTTCAAAACACAAGAAAGTTAGGGGAAAATTTTTAGCTGCATATATGATTCGCTTGTAGTTTCAATACATTTTTAGATTAATTTGTTTCATTACAATGTCTTCTTAATACATGTGCTTTAGATGCATATACCTATATGTATGTTACTAAATATATAAGAGCTATAAATATAAAATGTAGGAACCTAAAGGCTAAAGTCATCTCCTCCTTTCACCCAATATGCAAGGCTCTGTCTGCAGAAGACAAAACAAACAAACCTGTAATCCCATGCCTATCATGCTGAGAGACACAGAGGCAACTTCTGTTTTATAAATGAGATGTGAGATTCAGCTAAGTTTCTTTATTGGAATTATTTGAATAAAATAATAAGTGAATTTTGACTCCTGGCTCATGAGATATAATAAAGTTGTGGCTATAAACCTGGGCCTTGTTTGACAACTATTTTTGTATTTTGTATATAAGTATTGTTCTGAAAATGATTAAATCCTATTTCAGTCTCACTGATACAAATTTGAAGCAGGAAAGTTCTTAATAAAGTTTCCTTATGAAAAGGTGAACACAAGGCCTCTTGGTTTATGGTGACTTGTTGAGATTTTATCTTGCCTATGAAGGACAGTCTACTTGCCCCAGGTGCTGCCAGAGTAGCAGGTGGTGACGAGTGGTAAGTTATTTCACGTTTGTTTCTGGTTATGAATATTCAATAATTTCAAATCAATCTTCTGCATATTTCCTTGGATTTGCATTCTTTTCACTGTTCATATTTGTACATATTGTAAATCGCCAAGAACAGGTGTTTAACCTAGTGGTTAAGTCACCAGATAGGGTACCCAAATTCCTTAGCAGATAATATGCATTCAAATCCCAGTTCTGGCTCTGGTTTCTAATTTCAGCTACCTGCTAATGCAAACCCTGGGAAGCCGCTGGTCATGGTTCAAGTAATTAGGTCATTGCTATACCTCAGCGGAGACTGGACTGTGCTCCCAGCTTCCAGCTTTTCTGGTTCTTATTTGTGGAGTGAACCAGCAAATATGATCTCTTGACATCTGTTTATGTCTGTCTCCCAAATAAAATTTTAAATTAAAAAATCATCTTTTTTTCCTATCCATAAAATGAGCACACAGGAAAGCAGTAATATTTGGCAAATAAAGGGGTAGCAGTTAAAATGTAGGAGTCAGTTTTGAGGTATCGAAGCTGGGCTGGAGTGCTGCATGGAGTTCTGGCTAACCAGCTTCTGCTCCAGTTTCCTGGTGATGCTCCTGGGAGAGCAGAGGAACATGGTCCATGTGTTTGAGCCTTTTCCATACATGTGGTAAACAAAGATGAAGTCCCTGGCTCCCGGCCTTATTGTGAACCAGGAGCAGTCAGTGCAGACGTTTGGAGGAGTGAACCAACAAATGGGGAACGTCATTCATTCTCTCTCTCTCTGCCTTTAAAACAAACAGATAAATATAAGTATATAATTGATTCTCTTCCTACAAAGCAGAACATGCCAAAATACTTAAGGATAATACCTTGGAATAAACCAAAGGTCTATCCAGATTAGAAATATCACCCAGAGTGGGATGGGGGAAGAAACAAAGTAGAAAAGTGTTGGACATTATTCTCAGAATTATATTCAACATGCATTGATAAAAGAGTGAAAGAAATGTTTGTGTCCCAACTAGTAAGGTATGTGAATCCACGCTGACCATTTTGTGTCTGATTCTAAGCTTTCCTTGTTCTCTATCTGTTCTAGATTTTTTGTTTGTTTGGTTATTTGTTTGTTTTGAGGGGTGTCCGGAGCAATCCTGATCATTGCAAGAGAGGTCATTGCAAGAGAGGGTGGGGGCCCCAAGTTGGAACCAAGCGAGGACCAGAGTGAGCTCCCCTCCATAGTCCCAAAGGAAGTTTACTGTTCTGTTTCTGCGGACTGCTCAGGGCTCCTGGCTGTTGTTCTGATGCCCGTGGATCCTGTGAGGAAGGATTTGGATTTCTTCCATCCCATGCGGTAGATACAGGCGGGACTGGATGACCTCAGAGTCCTTGGCCTCCGAAGGCACTCCAATTCCCCGTGGTCTCCCTGGTAGTTGGGATGTACTCCTTGTTACTCGTACTAATAATCCTTGGTGATGATTCGGGTATCTTCAGGGTTGGGATACAAGCCTCCTCCTGTCGCCCTGCTCCACTCTGGGGTTCCCCCCTGCTCTGTGTATATGACCTCCTGTTAAGAGGTTGTCAGGATTGCTCTTGATTCTCCTTATATGTCTTTGTAGTTTAACTATTGTCTAATTCTGATTCAAGTCTGTTGTCTATGAGTTACCAATTATGATCCTGGCAGGTTGTATTTCACATCTTCCTCACACATTCTAGGGAGATGGAAGATTTCTCTGCTCTCCTACCCCATTATGGAATAACATAGGGTATTAAAAGTATATTAGGTTTTACAATTCTTTGATGTAGATCATAAGCAGTCTGACTCACACTGATTGTTGGTTCGTTGGTTATTTCACAATATCTTATTCCATGTGAGATAGGCTGTTTGAGGTTGAGATAATATTACATTTTACGGGCACTATTTTTCATATTGACATCATTTCATCTTAAATTAAGGCAAACATGTGGTATCTCACATTTTGGGATTGGCTCATTTCCCTTATCTTTATGGTTTCCAGTTGGGCCCATTTGGCCACGAAGAACTGCATTTTTTTTTTAATAGCTGAGTAGAATTAGCTACTCCTCACTAGGGTATTGAGGATCTCTCTGCACACCCCTCCTAAAATTGTTCTGCACCTAAACTGTTGACATGTCTTGTTAGAGTTATAAGCCAGTCTAGACTACCCAAAAAAAGCCAGGTTCAGCAAAATTATGCTTCAATGCTATAAAATGCTAAATATTATAATGAAAATAGACACAAAGACAGCTGAACAGTAATCTATAGCCATTTTACGGTGTATAGAACCCGGTTGTATATAAACTAAATTTGAAATGTCAATGAAGTAGTCACAGGATGTGGTTAAGAACTTGCATTTTTTTTAACATATTGGTTATTCAATACCATGTCAATTAATTCCATAATGCTATAAATTGTTGCTGATGTTATGTCGGGGCTTTTAATTGATCAGGATGATACTCTGCCAGCTCTACCTTCAGACCAGAGATGGTCTCCCCAAAAAGCCGTTGAACTTATCTGGACAATAAGATGCTGGACTCTATGCTTGGTATATGCTTGCAATGAAAGAATCTCAACTGAACTTGAACTGTGGTTATGCAACAAGGTGGAGGAATCCAACATGGGGGTGGGAAGGGTTTGGGGAGGGGTGGGGAGTTTCCCAGTACCTATAAAACTGTGTCACATAATGCAATGTAATTAATAATAAGAATGAAAGAAATGGCTTCATTTGTAACTGAATCTTATAGAAATGAGCAAGCTTTTGCATTAGAGTCATGATGAGGTAGAAATGACCTAGATTAAGTAATGTTCCAATATCACTATTGAGTTTATTAGGCTGAGTTTATTAAACAAAATGATTTACATCTTTACTTCCACAATATACAAATGCTCCCCAAATTATGATGGCTCAACTTACTATTTTTTTCACTTATATATTGAAATATAATAAACAAAAGCCTTCAGGAGACACTATACTTCAAATCTCACATTTTGATTTTTCTTAGGCTAATGATACAATACTGTTATGATGTCGAAATGTAGGTATTTTAAGGGCATTGAGAGGATGCTGAACTAAGCTATGCTATTTAGTGGATTCAATGCAGTAAGTGCATCTTAAAAATGCATTTTTAGGTTTATTTAAAGGGTGGAGTGACAGAGAGAGTCAGATTTTCCATTTGCTGGTCCACTATCCAGATAATTATAACAACCAGAACTGAACCAAGCCAAAGCCAAGAGCCCAGAACTCTATCAGGGTCAGATTTTTGATGTGGGTGGCTGGCATGTGAGTGCTCAAATCATCTTACACTGCATTGCTAGGCATGTAAGCAGCTAGCTGGATTGGAAAGAAAGAAGCCACCATTTGATTCAGTGTTCTGATATGAAACTGTAAGTATTGCAAGTAATAGCTTAACTCTTTAGACAACACAGACCCCACATGCATTTTCATCGTTTGCTGAATTTGAATTTATGTGCTTTTCTCAAAACAAAAAAATCCATATATTAGTTCTTATACTTTAAAGAGTTTGCACTCCCATGAATTCTTCCCAATCTTACATCCTGTAGATACTCAGTTAGGTCATACTAATCAATATACTGTAAAGCATTTAATTGAATTTTAAAACAGAATATATTTTCCTGAGGATCATAATTTCTAGTAATGTGTTAGACTCTGAACAACCCTTACATAAGAAAAGCTGCTCAATGCCTTCAGCTTGGATCTGGAAACATAATTTTGCTTCACATATTAGAAATATTTACTTAGTTTTTGAAAACAGTTGGGGAAACTTTTAACAGAAGAAAGTATGGACTAGATGAACTGGAATGTTAGTAATTGTAGCATGAGAATATTCTTTCCTATAGAGCATAGAAAATGACTAAGGAATAATAACAAGAGTTGGAGAGGATGTGGAAAAAAGGAAATTTGTGCATGCTGTTGCTAAGAATTTAAATTAGCATAGTAAATTTTGAAAGGGGTATAAAGGTGATTCTAAACATTAAAATGGAATTGCTGTATATTGAGCAATCCAATGCTTTCCATATGTCAAAGTAGATGACATGAATAACATGGAAGACTAGCTGTACTCCTATGTTTATTATAGCACAATTCGCAGTGACTCAGAGTTACAATCACTCGAAATGTCTATCAATGAAAGAGTTTTAAAAAATTGTTTTACCTATATAATTGAACACAATTTAGACTTGAAATAAAAGAAAGTCTATCATTCATGACGTAAGGATGATCCTTGAAAATATTATGATAAATGGATTAAGTCTGAGATAGAAAAACAGTGTTTTCACTTACACATGAAAACTACAATGTTAAACTGACACTACCAGGCCTTGGAGCAAAAGAGGCAGAATGATGTTGGTGTAAATGAAACAAAAATTCAATTAGGTAAGAGAAAGAAATTTGAAAGACCTCCTTACAACAGCCACTATAGTTCCTACCTGAAACTTGTTAAAAATAGATTGCTAAACACTTTTTACCATAAAAAAGTGAGATTCACTTAGTAGCTCAATCAGCCATTATGCATTGTAAACACATGTCCAAAGCATGGGATGTGATACATTAAAATTATTTTGTCCATTAACATCAATGCTTCCACTTAAATAACAAACTGATGGACTTATGAGTGCTTGTGATGGACTATTCTGTTGTAATAATACAGGGAAAATCAGTTGGGGAGTGGGGATTGGGGGATCTCAGATCCTATGGAATTATACCTTAAAATTCAAAATTAAAAAAAAAATTTAAAGTAATGAAAATCAATGCCTTCTTGTTATTCTTTTTACTCAAATTTCCTCTTCTGTTCGGTGTTTTTTATGCTTCTGTACAGATTGCAGTGGTGTTTTACCTGGTTTTGTGAAAAGTCATTGGTATTCTAATAGGGATGGCATTGAACCGATACATCATTTTGGGTAGTGTGGACATTTTAGTGATGTTGATTCTTTCAATCCATGAACATTGGACTTTTCATTTTTCATGTCTTCTTCAACATCTTTCATTGCCATTTCATAAATCTTCATGATCTTTTACCTCTTTGGTCAAAATTATATTTCTGCTTTTTTGTGTGTAGCTACTGAGAATGGAACTGCTTTCTTTTTTTTTTAATATATATTTTTATTATACTATTTATGTATCTGAGGTGAAGGGGGATATTGAGGGAGAATCCCCACCCAGTCTCCCACCTGCCCAAAGTCCCAGATGTGGGGCATGCTCTGAGATACCTGCTCAAGCGGTCTTAATAGTCCTCCAGTTATGGATCGCTGCCAGTCACATCACTCCCAGCTCGATTAGGTTATTGAAGAATCCAATGATTGTCACAGTCCATCACAGAGTCTTCATTTGCCCAGTATTTCGCTGCCCAACGTTTAGCTGAGGTGGTTGATTGACCTGTTCCGTCCTCCGTCCTCTTCTAGCCAGGGCTCTGAGTCCAGCAGTTCGATTGGGGAGATCACCAAAGAAACTTTGAGGTATTCCCAGATCAGATTCCCGCATGTTCCAGCAAGCACCAGGCCTGGCACAGTCCATCGCCACTATCAGTTGGTGGTTGCAATCGCTTGGCTGGCTCCGCTCTCAGTCCCGACTTGCACTGGAACCAAGGGTGTTGCAGTCCAGCCTGGTTCTGCCCAGCACGCACTCGACTCTTTCATCAACCAGTGATGCTGCAGCCCAGTCGGGGCGACCCACAATAACCCCCACCAGGCCCGCCCCCCACCCTGGCCTGCCAGTATGGATAGCAGACTACTCCAGTCTGTCCCGATTCCCATTTGGCTCCAGTACCTGTCAATGGGCATTGAAGCTTAGGAACTGCTTTCTTGATTTATTTTTAATAGTTTGTATTTTTGTGTATTGTTCTGATCCCTGCAATTTGGCTGAGTTTATTACTTTCTATGAATTCTATGAATTTATTACATTCTGTTGGTTGCCTCTTCACTTTGCTGACTGTTTCCTTTGCTGTACAGAAGCTTCTTAGTTTGAAGTGATCCCATTTGTTTATTTTGGCCTTGACTGCCTGTGCAATTAGTTTTCTAGGAAGTATTTGGCCTATGCTTTTATCTTGTAGAGTACTTCCTACATTTTCTTCTAATAGGTTGTTGGTTTCTCAGTGCACATTTAGGTCTGTGGTCCATTTAGATTTGATCTTGTATATGGTGAAGGGTAGGGGTCTCATTTTTACTTATATATGTGGCTATCCAATTGTCTTAACATTTGGTAGAGAATAACAAATTATTTCCCTTGACTATTTTCGTTTCTCTTGTTGAAGATCAATTGACTATACACGTGTGTGTTCTCTTCAGGGTTTCTGTTCTATCCATTGATCTTCTCTGTTTCTGTACCAGTAGCAAACTGATAACCACTACATCTTAAGATCTGGAATTGTGATTCCAACAGCTTGATTTTTACTATTCAGGATAGTTTTGACTATTTGTGGTCTCTTGTGTTTTCAGATGAATTTTGTATCATTTTTTCAAGCTCTGTGTTTAATGTTGTTGGAATTTCAATTGGGATTGTGCTGAATCTGTGTATTACTTTTGGTAACATGGGCATTTTCATGATGTCAATTCTGCCAATCCACGAACATAGCAAGTTTCTCAAGTTTTAATCTTTTTTCTTTTTAAATGCTTTACAATTTTCATTATAGAGGTTTTTCACGTCATTCCAAGCTATGCTTCTCTTCTATTTTAAAGGTGATTATTTTGACTAATTCTTTTTCAGGCCTGGAGTTGTGTGTGTGTATTAGGGCCAATGATTTATGTTCATTGAGTTTGGACTCAGCCACCTTGCCAAGCTTTCTTACAAGCTCTAAGAGTTGCTTTATTGAGTCTTTTGGTTCTCTTATGTACAGAATCATGTCATCTGTCAACAGAGATAATCTGATTTCTTCTTTTTTGATTTGAGTTCTTTTAATTTCCTTTTCTTACCTAATAGCTCTGATGAGGATTTTCAGAACTGAACATGAGTGGTTATAGCTGATACCCTTATCTTCTTCTAGATCTTACTGGGACAGTTTCCAATCTTACCCCATTCAGAATGATGCTGGCATTGGGTTTTTCATATATTACTTTGATTATGTTGCAGCACGTTCCTTTTATGCCTATATTGCTTAGGGCTTTTAGTATGAAGTGATGTTAGATTTTATCAAATGCCTTCTCTGCATCTTTTCAGATTAATACATGGGAATGTCCTCCTTTTTGGGGGGTGCAGTTGGGATTCCCTGGGCTTCAAAGTTGATTTTTCTTTGTATATTGTCACCTGGTGGCAAAAACCCTGCCGTGCTTCTGGGACATTCACTAAGCTCCAGGGCACACTGTTGGGCTACTGTTCTCTTAGTGCTGCAGATTTGGGAATAGGCCTTGAGGTGCTAGAGTAGTTGTGGAGTCACAAAGCTTCACACTTTGTTATTTGTTCTGCACTCTGTCTCAGCACACACACAGCTTGTGACACCATGAAGCTGCATGCAGGTCAGGAGCTTTGCTGCTGAAAAAAACGTGAAAAAGGTGGTACACTTATATACTCTTGGTAGGAATATAAATTATTCCTACCAAGTCATTGCAGAATATAGTATGGAGCTCCTGAGAGTGTGTGTATGTGTGTGTGTGTGTGTGTGTGTGTGTGTGTGTGTGTGTGAGTGTGAGAGAGAGAGAGAGAGAGAGAGAGAGTAGGAGGAAGAAGATGAAGAGGAGAGGAGAGGACAGGAGAAGAAAAGAAAAGAAGACAAATTATTAAGGTAAAGCTACCATATGAACCAGCAATCACGCTGCTATGTTTATGTTCAAGGGAAATCAAATCAGCTTGCAAAGTGATATCTGTACTCTTATGTTTATTGAAGTACTGCTGTCAGATCCCATGAAATGAAAACCCTCTATGTAGTCATTAAATGAAGAATGACTAAGTAAAATATGGTACATATACAGAATGAAATAATATTCAGCTATAAAAGAGATGAAATTATGCCTCTTGGGAGCAAATGCACAGAATTACAGAACACTGCTGGTGACATATTCCAAACCACACAGAAATAAATACTGATGATCATTTATATACATAATTTTGAAAAGTTGATCTCATAAAGGTTAAGAAATTAATGATGATTTTCAAAAGCCAGGGCAAAGAGGGAGGGGGGAATGAAAAACTCATCAAAGGTTATTTGATGAGTACTAACGTGAATTTAAACACAAGAAACTGTTATTTTTACTGCATTACAGGGTACCTATATGATAACATATGGTAGATCTCTTCAGGAAAATTTTTGAAGCTGCAACAAATTATTTTCATGTTTAATCATAATAATGAAATACTAAATGTTTGAGGAGAAAAATGTTTACCTGGATTGGACAATATAAAAGCATTTATGCATATCAAAATATCACATATACTATATAAATGAGTACAATTGTTTCATACCAGTTAAAATTCTTAATTTAAAAACAGATTTGCAAATACACTGCAAACATCTGCAAAGAGTTTTAAAATGCAATAATTAGATACTACGTATTTTATCTCAAACCAAATTACAAAATATCCAATATAGACAAAGCTAACAGAACATACGATGGCTAAGAATAGTTTGAAATCAGCAGTATTTACTTCCAGCAAGAATGTAAATTGCAACAATCCTGGAGAATGACATACTTCTTCTAAAAACAATTTATACATATTAATTCTGTAATTTGTTCTAAGAAAAGTAAAAAAAAGTTGTGCAAAAGTATGTTGCTAGTACTACAGTCTGTAATAAAACACTGGGAAACCATTTTCATCAATAGGGTAATGGAACAAATTAATTATAACACATACATAATGGAACATTACGCAGCTTCTTAAATTATAGATTTTCCTAATTCAAGTAGATGTCTAAGACATGTTTTTAGTGAATTAACAGAAACACAGTAGAGAAAATGGCAAAATGCCTGTACTGATTGCTTTAAAAAATGGACTACATTGTGACCAAAAGCTTATTCAGCTCATGCTTTCAGAGACTGAGATTCAAAAGCATCCCTATTGCAGTTAGTAAGGAACTTGTCAGATGGCAGTAAGTCAGAGGGCATCACAAGGTGGGATAAAGCCAGCATGCAGCCTGGTTGCTTTCCTTTATATAGTCAACAACACCATCAGGGGATTCCCAACCTCATGATTTCATCCAAACCTAATTATCTCCTGAAGGCCCACATCCAAAAACCATTATTTTGTGAATATGAGCATTAAATCCTCAACTCAAGAACCCTTGATTGCTCTCAAAACTGTCATAGGTTTTAGAGAAGTGAGATAGATGTTTTTTTTAGAGATGTTTAGATGTTTAGATGTTTTTTAGAGATGTTTAGATGTTTAGATGTTTTTTAGAGAAGTGAGATAGATGAGTTGTTTGGACTTATTTTTTATAGATCCTTGACTACAGCTTCCTGGAAGAGCAATTTGACCATCCCACTGATTTGCTAGAAAGACATATGAAGTTCTTTCAACCTATATCCTTTCCTAAAACAGTAACACCGGCACATAGGCAGTACTCAGTAACATTTAGTAACTACCTTAGTTAATGAAAGATGCCACAGCTAGTTATTGGAACCTTTACACTTCCACCTCTGCCAATGCTTGGATGAAAAGACTTCTCAAGGGTGTTAGATCTAAGATATCTGTCAGGAAATATCTACCTGAGTAGGGAATCTTTAGGCACTTGAGTTGTCTTGTCACCTGGGCAAGCTATACAATCACTTCAAAACTCACTTTCCTCTGCCTTAAAATGGTATAGCACACACATGAGGATGAAGTGAGATTATTAATGGAAAAATTTCACAGTGCATTATAGGAGTTCAAACAGTGTTATCTCTGGGAAGGAGGGAGATTCAGATTTACAGCCACCTCTTCAGAGATGTATCCAGATCGGTTAACTTTAAAGTCCTGCCAGGGCTACCTGGGCATATGTGAACTCTCAATTATTAGGCAAATACTTTTGGTAAGGCAGGAAATTCTAATTTAAAAATCACTAGTAACCTTGGTGGTACCTCAGAATTCCCACATCTAACCTAGAAATCTAATAGCTTTTTGTTCTTTGAGAATTCTAAAGATTAATTTCTCCCACTTACAGGAATCAAACTCTCTCCTATTTCTAGGTAGTCCTTGCAATCATGTCCTTCTATTTTTAAAGGAAGATTTACCCTTAAAATAAATATACCACATAATTTCAATAAGCTTCTATAACCATGGTTATCTACACTTAGAAAGGATAAAAGTATCTTTTTTTTTTTGACTGTATAAGACTATTTGACTCCCCTGACAAAGAACAGAAAGTCGTCACAAAGTTCAGGAAAAATGTGCACGAAGAAAACACTATGCAAGGATAATAAATTCTTTCACCAAAGTAAGGTTTTTACAACATTTCATTTCCAGATTCTTGAAGCTCCTTGGTGTGTACCTCACTCAAGGTGTCTTCCATCACACTAACGCTTCTCTTCTCAAACTGATAAGGCTTGAAAAATCCACTTGGGTGGAAAAAACCCTCCATATTCATGAAGCTGTGCCTTCTAAACATGCTCCCTGGGTGGCAATGAACTCTCATCTGCCTCCAAGACTCTCTTGTATATCTCTCATTTCCATCTTCCTTGCAGTTTTGACACTGAGGCCTGTCCCTGCCTGTCTCCTTTTCTGGTCTGTTTGGTGATAGAAACATTGCCGCTGTCACTGAAGGTATGTGACCTTCAGCCTTAGTAAGTTGGGACTTCCTTTTCTTTTTTGGTCTTGATCCCAACCTCATTTATTTTATTTTATTTTATTAATTTCATTGCATTATGTGACACATTTTTTTATGCACTGGGATTCCCCCCACCCCTCCCCAAACCCTCCCTCCCCCCATGGTGGATTGCTCCACCTTGTTGCATTTCCATAGTTCAAATTCAGTTGAGATTCTTTCATTGAAGGTTTTGACCAATCATAAAGTCCAGCATCTTATTGTCCTGGTAAGTTCAATGGCTTCTTGGTGAGACCATCTCTGGTCTGAAGGTAGAACCAGCAGAGTATCATCCCAATCAGGTAAAAAACCCAACATAATATTTACAACCATTTACGACATTATGGCATTAATTGACATGGTATTGATTAACCAATATGTTACTAGGGAAATGCAGGTTCTCAACCACAACCTGTGACTTCTTCATAGACATTTCAATTTTGGTTTATATTCAACCATGTTCTATATACCTTGAAATGGCTATAGATTGCTATTCAGCTGTCTCTTGTCTATTTTAATGTTAGTATTTAGCATTTTATAGCATTGAAGCATGATTTTGCTGAACCTGGTTGTTTCTCGGGTAGTCTAACTCTATAACTTTAACAGGACATATGTCAACAGTTTAGGTGAATGTTTTTGGGAGGGGTGTGCAGAGAAATCTTTATCACCCCAGAGAGGAGTAACTAATCTTTGTGTCCCACCCAGTGAGGTATAAGTGCATCCTGGCTGGCCACTTCCTATCTGTTTCCAAGCCTTCCTAGTTGTTCTCTGTCTATCTATTCTAGTTTGTTTGTTCATATGTTTGTTTGTTATGAGGGGTTTCTGGAGAGATACTGATGGTCCTTACAAAAGAGGGTGGGGACCCAAAGTTGGAAGCAGGCAAGGGCCAGAGAAAGCTCCTCTCCCTAGTTCCGAAGGAAGTTTATTGTTCTTCTGTTTCTGCGGACTGCTCAGGGATCCTGGTTGTCGTTCCGATGACCCTGGATCCTGCAAGGCAGGAATTGGGCTTCTTCCATCCCACATTGTAGATCCAAATTGGGGTGGGTGACCTCAGAGTTCTTGTCCTCTGAAGGCACTCCATTTCCCCCATGGTCTCCTTGGCAGTAGGGATGTAGTCCTCGGTGCTAGTACTGATAGTCCTTGGTGAGGCTCTGGGAGTCTTCAGGGTTGGGACACCAGCCTCCTCCTGTCCCCCTGCTCCACTCTGGGGTCACCCCCTGCTCTATGCGTATGACCTCCTGTTAAGAGGTTGTTAGGATTGCTCCTGATTCCCCCCACATGTCTTTGTAGTTTCGCTATTGTCTAACGCTGACTCAAGTCTGCTGTCTATGAGTTACCAGTTATGATCCTGATAGGTTATACTTCCCGTCTTCCTCACACCTACTAGGGTGATGTAATATTTCTCTGCTCTCCCTCCCCATTTCCAAGTATCATAGGGCCTTACAAGTTTATTAGGTTTTACAATTCTTGATGTAGATCATAAGCAATCTGACTCATATTGATTCCCAACCTCATTTCTAATATTCATCTTCATGGCCTTCATTTCTTATGAATACACATAAACACACAGACACATATGTGTACACACATATCTGAAAATTCCATCTTCATTTCAGAGTGTTGTTCTAAACGTAGACTGGATAATCCTTTAGGAAACAGCACAAAGATACTATGTGTAACGGAGAAAGCTAGCATAGGCTGTCTAAAACATAATTATGTTATAGCTATAAATGCCAATAGAAATGTTCTTATTTTAGGCTTGCAAAATATCCTGGTGACTTCAGAATTTTATGTAAGGACCCAACATGGGATACACAAAAATTTGGATAAGATTCAGATACTTCGCAGAAAAATGACACAATAGCCAATCTAACGTTGGCGATGGACATAGAGCACTGAACTGTGATCTTCAACTCCGCCTTCTTGGCTGACAAAACAGAGACACATTGAGGAAGGAATGAAGATAACAGTGCTCTGACATTACTCCTTTTGTGTCCTTAAACTCCATTTTTTAAAGGCAGAAAGACACACACACACACACACACACACACACACACACAGAGTGAGATAAACAAAGTTCCTATTTACTGCTTCACAACCAGGAGCCAGGAACATAGACCAGGCATCCCATACACATCAGGAGTCTGAAACAGTCCAGGCATTCCATATGAACAGCAAGGACCCAATTACTGGAGGTATAACCACTGCTTCAAAGGTCTGAAACAAGATGCTAGAATCAGAAGTCAAAGACAGATACTGGACACAGGCACTGTGATTTTTCCAACATGAGCATCTTCACCTGTCTTACACAGTAGGCTAAATGCTTACCACCTAAAATTTTACTTTAATGGTTTTAAAATTTATATTTTGGAGACACTTTCATATGAAGGCTTGCTGAAGCTAGAGAAAGAATTGAATAGTTAGGCAATTTTTGTAGTTTGTGGAATCTGATGTTGGTTTGGTAGGCCATGATGAACCATCAATGCCTCTGGCAGCTAATAGAGCAATGTGTTAGTAATATATGTAAGCTAATAATAGCAAATATAGATAGCCACAGGCTCTGAGATAAGTTATCATTGGCCTTATTATTGACTAAGTAAATGTCTTTCTTTCATTTCCCTCTTTACTTACTGATGCAAAGAGAAATCACACCCATCTTGATTCAGTTTAAGAAAAAGAAGCACTATTTATGAATATGGTGATACTTTCATTTGCTTAATGTGTGTGTAGAAAGAATGTCTATATTCATCGCACTATGCCAAAGTCAGTACCATTTGATCTGAAAGATACGTTCAAAACTCATTTGTGCTTACTTTGACTGACACAAATGAAAAAGCATTTGTGTGGGATACTCTTGTCTTCATGGAGAACTAGGATGTGTTTTACAATGAGCTGATGTTTGATTATTTTGCCCCTTGCACTTTAAATTAAGAATGTAGTTCATTATGGTTGAATTCAAGTGAAGTCCATATGAGTGCTTATGCATAGCTTCTATATTAACACCAAGGTAATCATCAAGGTTCATGTTAGTGAATATCGAGACAATTAAATGTGATCAGATCATTTTGATATTTATTTTTCTATCTATTTAAAAGGAAGAGTGACAGAGAAGGAAAGATAGATTGTTCATATGTTGATTCATTCCCCATTTCAACCATCAAGGCTGAGCCAGCCGGAAGCTGGGAGCCAAGAACATCATCTAGGTCTAGAGTGTTTTCTGGGCACAAGTACTTGAGCCATCTTCTACCGCTTTCCCAATTGCAACAGTAGGGAACTGAACTGGAAGCAGAGCAGCCAGAAATCAAGCCAGTACATGAATTTAGGAGGCTGGCCTTCTAAGAGCCATTCACACCAGGGTAGGGACTATTATCCCAACTTCAATGTTTTTGCCTATTGGACAATTATATTGTGAGAAGTTGGAAAAATCAGTAAAATACTTAAAAAATGCAGAGAATTTCCTGATTTTTAAAAATTAATTAATGTATTTATTTGAAATGCAGAGTTATGGGACAGGAGTTGGGGAGAGACTTTCCATCCCCTGGTTCACTCCTCAAATGGCCTCAATAGCCATAGCTGGGCAATGCTGAAACAAGGAGCTAGGAGCTTCATCCATGTGTCCCAACAGGATGGCAGGAAATTAAGTACCTGAGCCATCTTCCACCATTTTAAAAGATGCAATAGCAGGGAGCTGGATAGGAAGTGAAAAAGTTGGGTCTCCAATGGCACACATACAGGATGCCAGCATTGCAGGCAGTAGCTTAATCTGCTGCACTGGATATTTTAAGTATAGCTGAATTTTAAAGAATATTACATCACTATATTAGAATTCTCCAGAAAGACAGAATATGATAGACAGATGATAGATACACAGAAAAACAGATGGAAAAGCAGATGGATTAGCTAAGAGTTATTTATTAATTTGGCTTATACATTGGCAGAGTCTAAGAAATTTGTAACTTCCTGTATGCAAGTCAGAGACTCTGGGAGCTAGTATCATGGATGTCGATGTGAGAGGGTCTGAAAACCAGGATATCCCAAGGTGTAAGTTTGAGTCCAAAGTCCCAGCCCTGAGCATCCTGGGAACCAGTGTAGCATGCACCAGAGTTTAGAAACTGCACTGCAATCCTAGTGTTTCACCTGCTTGTTGTTCTTTCAGGGCTTCCAACTGATTGGATGCTCACTGTCACAGTGACGGTCCCTGGCACAGTGCTTCTAGATGCTCTGCCAGTTATAGAGAGACTCCTTAATGCAGTTACATTTATGCCCCCAAAATAGTATTACAACCACTTTATTTGTAAAACCAATGAACTGAAAAAATTATAAATGGAATTTTGTCTCACCAAAATTAGATCAACTGTGACTTTGGGACAAACATAAAAAGCATAGAGAAAGACCTTTAAGAATCCTCATGATTGTTTTGGATACTGGAATTACAAAACATTCTGAGCTAGGTTCGCCTATGACTTCTGATCTTGGCTTCTGCTATGTGGAACATCTGGAGCCACTCCCCTTTACAGCAATTTAAGAGGAAGCTAAATACGAATGCTTCCTGTAATATTTTGAAGAAGACCCTTTGTGACTGCTAATCCAACAGAAATTTAGCAATGACATACTATGAATAAGAAACACTGGGAATGACATGAATGTAAATTTCCATGTCGGGGGAGTCAGGTCTTAGGTTATTTCTTCCTATCTTTTGCCATAATGGTGGGTAGCGAACAAGACAATAACCCCATTGAGAATGATGACTGACTCTGCAGATCTGGAATGGTAATGAAAGGTATAGGAAAAGAAGGACTTTCCTTCCACTGCCTGTGGGCTAAGTACGTGAGTATATGACAGTGGTCAGATTAGCATGACAAAAGGTAGAGATTTATTGTGTGCAGGAGCATATCACAGACAAGAAAAGCAAGTTATTTCTGAGTACTGAGACCAAGAAGCCTGGGAACTCACTTCTGAGTTGAGTGGGGTTGTAGATGACTTGGGGGTAACATAAATGGACCTTCAGAACAGGGGAAAGCCTGACACCCTGCCTGGCTGTAGATTTCATGGCAATGAGTTCAATTTCCTTCCTAAACACAGTTCACAGGTAGGACTTCATAAGAATTCACTGCTCTGGGGAGTATCCTTCTTCAGGGAGAGAGGGGGAAGTTCTGAGAACCGGTTCCCTGAACTTCCTGCTCATTAAATGCTGTCAGATAAATCAATATGCCAAGGAAGCTTATTTTAGGGTAGCATTTCATGAATTTCTTCAGGTAGAAATGAAGATAGTAGCTCTAGTTCCATTTTCTATTGCATACAGTTTCCATTAGTTATGTACAATTCATTTGGAAAAATATACTGATACAATGTATTTCATATATATTTCACATATATTACTATTTCATTTATACTCTAAACATATACTACCATATGTATTATATGTTACTTCATTATTTCAATACATTTCTATCCTTGGCCTTCAGTAGCTATTTTTTGTACATCTATTGGATCAACCAAGTCTAGATCAAGAATGTTTGGAGAAGACATTGCATCTATTCTGAACACCTGCACACTTATTTTTTATTTTTCATTAAATAATACAATACACCAATTATTTGGATAGCATTCACAATGTATGCAGCACTCTAAGTAGACGAGAAATGATTTTAGTGTATGGAAAGCTGTGTGTAAGTTATATGAAAATATTACATTATTTTATTTCATGGATGTGAGCATTCACAGATCTTGAAACTTCAGGGAATCCTGGAATCAAAATACCATGGATACTGGAGAATAATTTCTTTTTCTGAATACTCAATGCATGATTGGATGAATCTGAAGATCTGGAAAAACTCTGTGTGTGTGTTTATTAAAATTGAGAAAACTGACTTCACTTTTACGTGACAATTACTCAAAATAGTAGTAAAAAAGTACTTAAGGGTAACACAGCACAGCACAATGGTTGGAGGTGGGTGAGTAAGCATGCCTTCACTAAAGCAAAAATATTGAACAATACTGAAAAGACAGAAGGAAAGTCAATGTGTTTATTCCAAAAGACATTTTATCTGAATTCTTACAAGTCTGATTCATTTTTCTCTTTTACTACTTGGTTCATCTGATTGAGAAAACATGGTGTGTCATCATCGTTTTAACTTTTTAAAAGTCTTGGACTAATAATCAACTGAACATTTCTCCAATAGTCATTGATTTGCATTTTTGTGCTATCTATGGGGTGTTTTTTTCTCTTTGAAAATCTGTAATATGTGGGTATTAATTATACATGCATAAGGGAATATTAATTATTTGTCTAACAGTAATATTTGGCCTTTGTAACGTATGCCTTGCTGCTATTTCTGAATGCTGAACTTGCTGTTAAATTTTATTCGTGGAATTTGAATTTTTAGACTATAAAATGGAAAAGCCATTCTCAACAGATACTCTGCCTGTTTTCTGTGGTTTGGAAAATACTTATAATTGTAAAAATAGTGAGAAGGATTTACAAGAACCACAGCTGGTGGCTCTGTCATCTGTGTCACACAGGTGGCCAGAGTTCTGGCATCAGGGCTTGCCATACAGAGATCCTTCTAGCACACATAGAGAGGCAGCAGAAGACACTCCAAGGGTTCAGGCCCCCCACCTCCCATGCTGGAGACTGAAATGGAGTGCTTGCCTCTTTGCTTCAGCCTGAGACCCAGCAGTAGTAGATAGTTAAGAGTGAGCCAGCTGAGAGAAGATCTCTTTTTCTCTCCCAACCACTCCAGTACCACTCAACTTTTCAAAAAAATATTTTGAAAGCATTTACAATTTCATAAGTTTCGTAGCAAGATACATTCTAAACTCATATCTACAGTTTTATAAGTAATCAATAAATCCTAATAGTACTTATTATTAGATCTGATTCCTAAACGATACAGAAAGATTAAATTGATCATCCTCTCCTTCAACATTTTTAATTGTATGCTACTATTCAGATGTTGAATGTCTCATATATCATAAAGGAATAAATTTGACACTTCAGAATTTTTGAACATTCATTGTGACAGAATCATTTTTTAAATGAGCGCAATTATCTTTGGCTATGAAGTGTGATAATTCACCCAAAGCATGCTTTGGAATTAAAGGCATTTTGAGAGAGCTGTGGGCAGCTGATTGGCTACAAGTGGATATGAGGGGTAAATTAATTTAATCACCATTGTTTGAATTACCACACATAGATTGTCCTATTTCATGAAGAGAGTTTTAAAATGATCTTGGTTTCTAAGGAAGTTCTGAAAGAAATATGCAAAATACTTTATGTTGGAACATTTTTTGCATATTTATAAATGGTCCCTATTCTTACTGAGTTTTGCATTTGCAACCAATATTAATAATTAACAATTTGAGTAGCATCTATAGCAGAACCCACCCCTTCCACACTCTTTTTCCAGACTTTGAAAAACTATCTGCCAAAGAAGTTGGTTATGTTTGCCAACATATTATTAATGAGGGGTGTTAAATATTAATAACATTGGGCTGGTGTTATGGCATAGGCAATCAATCCACCCACCCCATATGTGTACCAGTTTATATCCAGCTGTTCTACTTCTGATCTAGCAGTCTTCTAATGGCCTGGGGAAAGCAGCACAGAATCAGCCAAGTGCTTGAACCCCTGCCACCTACATAGGAGATCTAAGTGAAATTCCTGGTTCTAGACTGTGGCCTAGATGTTGAGGCCACTGGTGGCGTGAACCAATGGATGGAAGATCTCTTTTTTTTCTCTCTCTGTCTCTCTTACTCTAATTCTTCACAATAAGGAATTAATCTTTCAAATATTAACAGCTTATATTAATATTGCATCTCATATATTCATCTGTGAGATTAGGTAATATCATGTCAATTTCACTAATAAGATCTTTTTGAAATAACCATTTTCCTGAATTTTTTCCTTAATTGAATTAGGTTTCTGTAATTTTTGCTTCAAATAATCTGACCTTAGCCAAAATTAATTGGCTCACACATTTCATGCATTATCACCTTTAAAGGAAGTTTTTCTCTGCATTTTGATTCACTGTCAGGCAAGCAAGAAAACTAAAATCAGTTCAAGCTTGAATCTCACGTGCTTATCAATTCAGTAAACAGAAAATACTTCAAACTGAAAATCTGGGGAAAGTATCAGAGGAATGGTTGGTTCTACACATCACTCTGCCCAATCCTAGAATTTCATAATTTCTAAAGGTATGGAGTTGTGCTGAATGAATGGAAAGTGGACTTTCTAGAAAAAAAAAAGCAAAGTGCTGACATCAGAAGAGGCAGTGACGAATCCCCAGATGCTCTCCATGACATGACTGTTAGGAGACTTCCCCAGGTGCCATGTGCCTCGATTCCATCACCAATCACATGGGCTGTATAGAAAATCCACTTAAAAATGCCACCCATGAAAATGGCAAATACACATCAGGGTCAGATAATGTTACTTGTCTTTCATGAAGGCTTCATTAACTCAAGAATCCAGATAAACATACAGTACATCAGTATAACTAGTCTGTATAACTATGACACAAATACACTTATAACATATAAATCATGAAGTTTGTTTTAGTTAGAAGGGTTTGTAATACTGCAGCAGTGAATAAATTCTGAAATGTGGCTACTCCAACATTTAACGCCAGGTCTAAGATAAGAAAGTGAAAGACTGACCACAGAGAACTATCTAAACATGAAAACACCTGGATGATCATTCAAAGAGGCATGGAAAAGGACATTGTGGTACATCAACTCCATGGAATACTACTCAGCCATTAAAAAGAATGAAATTCTACCATTTGCAACCAAATGGTCTCCATTGGAAGCCATTTTCGGTGAAATAAACAACTTCCAAAGGGACAAGTATTATGTGTTCTCTTTGATATAAGGCAATCTTCATGCAAACTACAAGATAAACACACAGGTAAACATACATATACATGCATTCTCATAAATGGACTATATGATGGAGACTGGCATACCAAGAAGTAAACATATTCTGCAGTATGCAACTCTACTTCTGAATAAAAGGAGGTCTGTTGACTAAACCTTGACAACAGGATACTGGACTTTCTACCATTGTCTATATCTACAATGCCATATTACAATTAAATAGCAGAATGCTGGGCTTGTGACTTTTGCTGAAGGACTATGTTATTATAATAATATGGGGGAAACAGTAAGGAAGAGAGGCTGTGGAGAGGTGAGTCCTTTGCTTATGGAGCCATACATGAAAAATAATAAAAAAGAGGACTTTCCAAGGTGATTGTTTAAATTGCAGTAGATGGGAAATGAACTACCTAACATAAAAAAGAATCATCAGGTATTAGTATTGGTCTACAAACTTCAACAATTGAAATTTCAATTTTATTTAACATTAGAGATTTAATTTTCTGTAGTATATGAGGCATTCAGCCCTAATTTACCTCCTCGCAAGCTTAACTTCTCCAAAATTACCCATCAAGATGAGGTTTGTGACTCATATTTTCTCTAATTAATCACATTGTATCTAACATTGCTCAAGTCATACCTACATATCCTATGACAACTTGGAAAATCTCTTCATCTCTCTTACTTCTGCCTAACAAACTTATTCACTGGTCAGTCTAATCCCCAAACACCTTTTACCTCTCCAAGTGGAGCCTTCTGGGGATGGAAGTGTCTTAGGGCATTCTTTTGGAACTGTTGTACTATTTCACCATAGGTCATAACAGACCCTTGAGTTTACCTGTCTTGGCTTTTGAGATCACCAAATTGCTCTCACAGTTGACGGGGTATGTTAACCTCTCATTATGGGTCACATTATCCCCTTAAACTGCCCCATAAAGACATGATTTTCTTGTATTTTTTCCTCTGGTGATATCAGAATTTTATTCATTCGCTAATTTTATCCATATCATTAAGTGAAGAGTAAATATTTCGTTTCCATAATGATTTCTGGCCTCTAAAGGATCCAGAGGAAAATCAATCATTGCAATTTAGTTTTAACAAGAGCCTCCCTTATTGCCTATTGATTTTCATCTTCACAATCAACTGCATAGAGAGAGGGAGATTGGACTCCCACATGAACCTTGTCATTGCTGGCTTCACAAACTTCTGGAAAAATCTATACTGCACAACATGAAACAACCAGCCATATGTAAATAGGCTTTGCAGTTAAGTCCACTGCGAGCTGATGCTGATCTTCACCCTCACCCATCCTGTAGCTGCCCTGGATGGGTGCCCTCCTCCCACCACCTGACCAGCACACACCAACACAGGAATTGCACATTCACTTCTCAAATTGCTCAAATCTCTGAACATGGAAAAGGAACCTTTTAATTGCAACTTGAAAGATGCATTAGATTTCAGTGTTCAAAAACTCCAGGCTTTCCTGAAAATCACATGTAGTACCACTGTTCAAACCAGGGGGTAACCGCATATGTTCAGAAACCCTAGACTTTGTCTATAGATCACAGCATTCTTTAAACGCAACCATGCTTTTTGTATCACTTATCTGTTATTGACAGACTTCTCCCACCAGATGAAGGCAGAGTTTCTGGACTTGTTTTTGTGTTAAGACCATATACCAACATTTGGAAGAAAGTCTCTTTTATAGCAAGGATTTAATAAAACTCTGTTGAATAAATGCAACTCAGAATCTTTCTCAATCTAGAAGTAATGCCCCAAATTCTCAAGGTCAAAGTGGAATTTGAGATAAAATACACTTTTCACTTGTAGCTGCCACCAAAGCTGCTGTATATTTCATTATCATTACTACACCTTATCTCCCCTGCCAGGAGACACTGAGTAAAACTTTGTGACAAAGTAATATTAGCTACACGAGTTAAATTTTTGGAAGGAAGGAGTTAATCCGGAAGAACAGGCAGACATCAATGCTGCTAGCTACTAGCTAATAGGGTCCCCCCGCGGTAGCTTTCTAATGTGGAGATCAGGGAAGGCTGAATTACCATTCCCGCTTCCCTTTTACGTGTAGTTCCCAATAAGGTGGGTCAAAACATGAGGTTCTTCCGGCAATCTGGAGCAAAGCAGTAAGATAGACATGATTAGAGAGCTCATCCATACTGTGACTGCCTGTTGCTTCCCCCCTACCATGAGGCTGATCCTGGAACTGTCATAGCCCCTCTTAGTCCTGGCCCCTACTCTTCACAGACTTCCTAGCTCAGTGTGTGTGGTTAGACCCGTGATAAAATGGCTCTAACTTCAGCAGCCCGTGCATGTCAACGAGGCAACAGCCGATAAAAATTGACAGAGGTTTTAGCTTTTCCCTTTGAGTTAAAGCCCTGGCTGTAGGATCCTAGCTTGATCCTTCACTCTGCTACTTCAAATTTATCTTCCCCTCCCTGCTGCCTGCCTGCCTGCCTGCCTTCAGGCTCCGATTCACCACAGCATTCCCAGACGAAATTCGCTTTATCGATATTGCTTAATCAGCTCTCACATTCACATAAGGTCAAACCCTTATTGCAAACCTCCTTCTATCTTTCTCTGATTGAGCCCGGACTGGCATACCTACCATATGCCAGACTGCTTCACCGAAGTTAAGCAGACTGCTTAACCGAAGTTAAGCAGTCATCTACATTTTTTTCAGCAGCACTACAGTATGTTAATTATTCGTGTGTTTCAGAAGATTCAAAGAACCACGTCTGTTTGATTTCCAAATCTGTTGTTTTATACCCCATGCAGTCTTCCTTAGTGTATATTCTTTTCTCAAAATATTTATAAAATAGCACATTGCAGCACAAAACTATATTAACATGATTCCACTAGCTCCTGCCAAAGTATTTTACATATTGAAGCACAAAGGAAAAAAAAAAGTGATGGAAAACAAACCAAACAGCAGAATGTTTTCCCCCACTCGAGTCCATCCAGGAACTTCTCCAAAGGGAGCTTCCGGAACTTGGAAGGATTTTGATGGAAGCACCAATTTTAACTTTGACTTGGGTGCCTGGAACTGAAAAATCAGATCTCTAAAATCTATCCTGATGATACAAATCAAACACAAATCCAGTTAAACATGCACACGATCTAAGTTTATACAGTTACCTTTACTCAAAAGACTTGAACTTGGTTTTCAGAATGTATCTGAATCTTCATGATTGAAATAAATCTTTTTTGAAATGACGTCAAGCAGAACATCCTAACTTTCACGTTTCTGAATAACAGCACCTTTCCTGTCCTACCGAATGATCGTTAGCTGGATTTCACCAACCACAAAGAAATCTCAGTGGGGAACTGCACAGAAAGTACTTCACATCCTACTTGGAGCAATTTTTAAAATATCTATAATTAGTTCCATGTTAATGATGACTGCCAATATTTCCTTGTAGCTGGTGAGGGAATCCTCACGTAAGCTGAACCACAGAACTTCTGCCTCCCAAAGTTCCTCCATCTTTTCCATTTCAAGATGATGAGAACAGATGCATCCAGTGTATGGGGTGTAATTCACATGGCCAATGGAGGAAGAGTGGTGTTCTTTATAACAGTAATTTTCCTGGCTGGCACTGTGGCTTAGCATGTAAAACAGTCACATAAGGTGCCAGCATCCTAAAAGAACACTGGTACCTGTTCTGATTGCTCCATTTCTCATCCAGCTCCCTGCTAATGCATTTGGAGAAACAGTGGAAGATGTCACCCAAGTGACCAGGTCACTATGCCCAAGTAGGAGACATGGAAGAAGCTCCTGGCTTCTGTCTGACCACTGTGGCCTTTGGGGGAGTGAACCAATGGATGGAAGATCTCTCCATCTCTCTGTATATTTGCCTTGCAAATGAATAAGTAAATCCTTTTAAAGCAATTTTGCTTTGTGCCCCATGTTGGTAGAACTGATTGAAAGTGCTATGATTGGAGCAGCTCAGTATTCCACAAACTCGCCTTGCCCAGTAACTGTGTTTTCTGTTTTCAACTACAAATTGTAAAAAGTAGTATTTCTTCTTTTCTCTCAGTGTTATAGATCAACATATCTTTCCACAGATATTATGGTAAAACACAATTCATGATGAACTGGTTACTTCCTCTTTGGTAGCATAATTATCAGTTTACAGCTTACAGATAATTTATTCAACATTCACACATTTCTTCCTTGATTCACACAGATACATATATTAAAGGACTGATAAGATCCTATCTGTGCTGTTGAGGGTCATATTTGGACCAGTGAAAAAGAAAAACTAGTAAACGCAAAAGAGTTCAGAAATTAGAGATGTTTTGCTATTTCTGTTGGATGCCTTATGAAGGCAGCCACAAAATGATGCTCTTAAGTCATTGAATTATCTTACTTCTTATTAGTGACAATTTATAAACACCCCAATATTATATACAGCTGTTCATGACCTCCTGGATGCGGCTCCCTCTGGAAGACCACAAAATTAGATTTCGCTTTCCCAGAACAAGTTTTACACTTTCCCCTTGCACTTGCTGAAGACACTGTGCTTCTTAAAGTGAGCTGCCACACATAATCCTGCTTGATTCCCACAGTTTATGCAAGTAGCCAGTTAATTTACATGAAATTTCCACATGGTCTGCAAAGACTGGGAAGCAGACAAGTTAGGGTAGTCCTTTCGTAATCTGGAATGTGGATTTCAGGTTGTAATTTCAATACTTTGGTATGAATGTGTACTCCCCCAAAATTCTTGTGTTGGAAAGTTAAAATCTAAATTTATATGATGAATTGGGAGGGGAGACTACACAAAATCATAGAAGGAGCCCTACTGACAGGATTAGTAGCTTTGTTGAATGAGGGAGACTCAGGCTGCCGCTGTCTGTCATGTCATCATGTGAGATTCCGTGCTGTTGGAACAGGGGAAGATTCCTAGCAGATGTCAGCAATGTAGTGTTGGCTCTCAGTCTCCAGAAATGTGAGAAATAAATGCATTTTTTTATGAAGGATTCAGTCTGTAGTACTTTGTTAAAACAGCAGACATTGGACTAAGACATTGCAATCCATTTGATTTAGAAGGTGGAAGTAACTGTAGCAGGTGTATAATATTTGCAGGATCGTAGTAGATGTTTAATAAATATTTGCTACAATGTCTTCCCTTTATTTCAGTGTTGCTCTCTGGTAAATATCCAGTGAGATAGAATCTGATGTAAAAAAACAAATGGATGACATAAAAGTTATGGAACTAGGTAATGATGATGGCTGTGTGTTTCGAATGTGTTTAATAGAACTCAGCATTACACTTTGAAATGGTCACAATAGTATATTTTATTATGCTCTTTATATTCTAAAGAAATATTTATTGGCATATAAAATTTCCTAAGTATGGAGTGTCATTAGATGTTTTGATACATGCGCAAATTGTTCAAAATCCAGGTAAACACATGTATCTCCTCAGATATTTGCCAGTTGTTTGTGTAATTTGCATGTTAAAAGCAGAATAGGTCAAAGACAGGTACGGCTGCAGGCATGTTACATACTTCTATGAAGATTACTATTTTGAGAAGGGGTCCAATAGATTATTCATAGTTCCTTGCAAAGAATAATATCTATATTACCAGGGACTGGCACAATGATTCCACTGGCTAATTCTCCACCTGCCAGTGACAGAATCTCATTTTACTCTGGTTCATGTCCTGGCTGTTCCATTTCTGATTAGCTATTTTTTTATGGACTGATGAAGAAGTGGAGAATAGCCCAAAGCTTTGGTACCCTACACCTGCATAGGAATCCCAGATCAAGTTTCTACCTCCTGGCTTGGATCAGCTGAGCTCTGGTTGCTGAAGTCATTTAGGGAGTATAGCAGTGATTATAAGCTTTCACTCTGTTTCTCCTTCTCTTTGTAAATCTGCCCTCCCAATATAAAAAAAAGTCTGTTTCTTTCCTGCATTCCACTTCACCAGCATGCTGATTTATGCTGAAGTTCCTTTTGGAACAACCATTTTTTCATCAAAAAGATTACCAAGTATAAGATCAGATTTCAAAGATGGCACCATTCTTTGAGACTGGACTTCTGTTAACACATAATAAATGTTTAAGTAAAGCAAAAGGATTTTTGATAATTGAACACTTCAAGAAATTTTCATCTTGGTACTAACTTTGGTGAGAGCAGTTAGCTACAGCATGCTCTAGTGACAACCACATCCAAAGTGACAATACTTATCCCGATAGAATCCTCTTCATATGTTCCGTCAAGCATGGTGAAACTTCTCTTTAGCCAGGTAGGGAAATCTGCTTTGTTTTCCCTCTGAGTAATTTAATCATAAAGTTTTACTACCTTCAAGTAATCAGTTCCCAATCTGAAATCCTATTTCTCTTTCTGCAACAAAAGGGAAACGTAACATCCGTCAAGTAAAAAAATTAGACATTGAAAATTGGATTCAATTTTTTCTAAACCTGTGAGATGTCACCATAATGAGGCAAGCAAGGGCCGTGACAGAACTTCCTCTCAGGCAGGCTTGTTCTTACACACTCTCCCCAACCTGGTCTTAATTTTAAAAAGATAAGAGGTATCTCCTGGTGACCCTTCTGCACTATTTCCTATATTCCTGTAGCCCCAGATATATAAGCGGTAAATGCCAGGGCCCTCCCATCTCCTGTTCCTATGTAAGTTAATGATCAATTGTGATATGACATCACATATGCTCTTAGAGGAGCTGTGGAAGCTGGAGAAAGTTGACCCTTAAATTGCATTTGGAAGGCATCTTCAAGGTCTCCTTCAAAGATCAGAGAGTAGGGCATTGCTAAGGTAGAAACAAGGGCACTGAATACCAAAGGGTTGTTCCTTGTTCTATACTGATAACTTGGAAATGTTGAAATTAAAGTACAGGAAAACAAAGCCATGCAGGGAAAAGGTAGCACTGGGTCCAGTTCTTTTGTACTCAGTCGTATTTTGGTTTTCTATTTTCTAGTCTTGAGAGAAAGAGGTATGTAAGCCCAAGTCCCTAATCTGTCCACACTATGAAGAGCCTCTTAGACTCTCAAATGTATTTTCAATTGCCGTATCAGTATCAAGGTTATACATTCATATATGAGATCTCTTCACCAATCACTAACATAGAGAACTACATCAAGACACTGTCTAATGGTAATGACACAGCTGCATAAAGCCATCCATCATTGCTTTGTTGATCTCCAAAATGATGAAAAGCCTCAGTGGTGGATCAGACAGCTAGAGGTGGTGCCATCTACAAACACGATATACAAATGGTCTAAGGTATGACCGCAAGGGCCTTTCACGAGGTATGACGTTTCTTCTAGCATTCAGTTAAATATTTTGCAGTGCAGATGTTAGAAATCAGCAAAATCTGTAGCACTATCAAAGGAAAATAAGCCACATCTAGGATACCATCAGACATAACAAAAAATAATGCAAGAAGCTTAGAGGTCAAAATTGAATGAAGAATAAGGAGAGAGAAGAGGCTTCTCCTCCTGACTCAGGAGGATCTGGATATAGATTGCCTGTGTTAAAATTATACATCTATCACTCTTTTATATTTCCTAGGAATAAACTCTAATATAAGCATAAACCAAGTTATTGGAAATATGGAGCAGAGCTGTAGAAATAAAGCAGTATTGGTATATATGATACAAGAACAAGCCAGGGGTCTACTGGTGAATCTGGCGTTAGTGAGCAGAATTACTACATGAAGCGGAAGGGTGTTACATCTTTATTTCTCTACATTGACTAATTTCTTGATATAGGTTGTTTCTGGAAAGGGACACAGTTTCTGGCTAAGTGATTACAACTGAAAGAATTTCTCAAGCAAGTCACAGTTTATAGCTACCAGGCACCAACATTGCCAGCAGCAGGGAGAATAAGTGTCTGCCTCTCAAAAGAGAAATCTGTGGCTACACATAGTACCCTCTTTGGCCAAACGCCTGTGCTAATAAAGCTCTCACTGTTTCCTATACATGTGAAGACTGGTAGCATTAGGATTCATTTTTTTATATTTAAGAAATTTGGAAGTCAAAGTTTAATGGGACCCCTGATGGTGCTGAACTTGAAGCCATAAGTAAAGTGTATGTGTCCCTCTCCAACTATCCAGTCTGCATTCCCAGCACCGATAGATGCTCATTTAATTGCTCATCACGCACAGCTACTACTTCTATTGGTGTCAGGAGCTACTTGGTGGGATGACCCACACCCAAAAGAGATATAGGCAGTCTGAGATTTTGGCAACCTCACTTACTTCAAGCCATGACCACTGTTGTTTACATACTTTCTTTCCTGCTACTCTTTTAACATAACAAAATGATGGGGCAACACGCTTGACTGGAGACTGTTTTCTGATCTGTTGGTAGAGAAAAACATTTTTCTGCTAGGATCTAATATACCCAAATCTTAAGTTCAGAGTTGTGTATGAGCATACAATCTCTGAAAGTGTCAACTAGAATGTTAGTTAACAGAATGACTCCAAATTCGCTTCTTCATTCCAAGACCACCACACTTTACTGGAATACTGGGGATAATGCATAAATAAATGGTTGATTCTGTACTTTGCATTTTCAATTACTGCGTTGTTTTTTTTTATCTCCAACGCATATGTCAGTTGTGATCATGGAAAGCATCTCAGAACATAGACTCAGCTATCCTTTCATCAACCATTAAGGTCTCTGTCTTCCCAGGAGAGAGTGAGTCTCTTGCCTTTGCAGAGTTGACTTAGAGCTGATGCTGAGCACTCAACCTGCCTGTAGTGTTCAGCTACTCTTAAAACGAAGTCCTGAATATGACACTCAATTTTGCCTCTGCCCTCCAGCCCAGGAGTTTAGTCACTTTATATGCAGAAAATGAGGACTTTTGATTTTCACATTTCACTTTCAGTGGGAGCTTGTTCACTCTCAACCTGCTATTATCATTCTCTCTTGCATCACAAATCGAGAAAAGTCTAACAGATTGTCTTCTTATTATGATTACTCTTTAGCAGAACTCATATTGCCCCATCAGCATTCCCTTCCACTAGTTTCCACACAAGATTATTACTTTGATAGTTTTAAAAACTAGAGCACTGTAACAGGCTAGTATTCTATCATTGCTCCACCTAATACCAGGGCTTTTTATTACCACCAAGATGAACAATCAATTCTACAGTGCATTTTAAAGGTGTCTTCCTTGGGCCACTTCTAGTAACAGCTGTATTAGCTCTCTGAGAAATAGGCATTAGGAAGGAGATTTAAGTGTAATAAATCTGGTAAGGTGTGCCCCCAGGAAGAACATTTATAGTGTGTAGAGGCAATGGTACTGGGCTTCAAATCAGGCCCTAGCAGTTTCACAAGGAATGGACTTCATAACTTCACCAGTTAGGAGAAGGAGCCAAGTATACACAGCCTCTCTCCAATAAGAAACGGGCATTGGCTGCAACCAAGCAACAGACAGAGCTTTGGCCCAAGTGACTTCTCACTGATGACAATGTTCTACAATGTCTCAGTTGTGAGCAGTCAGTTAAATATATTCCCAACAATCAAGGTGAAATAATCTCATTCCTAAAAGTACTCAATTCAGCATGTGCTCTAACCTTTGCCTGTCTCTGTGTCTCACTTATGCAATACTACATATAAGAAAACAATAGGATCAACTTCATAAGGTTATTAAAAAGATTACATAATTTAAGTCATGTAAAGTGCTCACTAGTATGTAGGAAGCACTCATGAGAATTTAGAATCCAATAAAATTATTGCCAGTAATTTTAGTGATAATGCTACCTACAAGGCACCTAGATTAAAACCGTGAAGACTTAATTACAGACTTGAAACTCCATGTTGTATTAATTGATCCTCATTAAACTGGCTTAAGAAATTCAACTTTCAGGCTTAGCATGGTGGCCTAATGGCTAAATCCTCGTCTTGCACATACCAAGATCCCATATGGGTGTTGGTTCGTGTCCCTATTGCTCCACCATCTTATAGAGGGACAAGTGGCATGATAATCCTTTCTACTGATAAGAAGTGCCCAGCATAACATTTGCAAAATGGAGAACATCAAAGTTTGTGGACTAGAATTATCACAAAGTATCTTTCAAAAACAGGGCAATAGATAAGCAATAGCAGACACAACCATGGAATACACAGCTGGGAACTAACCTAACCTGGTTTGCCTCACATAGAATTTACCTCATTGTTCTCAGAAGTGGAGAGGTCTTGGTGACTTGTCTTTTAAGTGATTCTTTTTTGCACTTACGTTCATTGTGTTGCTTGTGTTTTTAGGAAACTGGTAATGCTCTTTCCACTTAATGACAGGCACTAAAAAGGGCTGTGCATATCTGCAGAATGTGGCTAAAATTTGTTGACACTGAGCTGAAACTGGATAACTATGCATTATTTATAGACCTGTTCATGTAATGGAAAGTGCTTCTTTTTCATTGTTCTTTTTTTTTTTCGTCAACTCAATGGCACAATAAAATGTTTAATTAATGGCATGTGCAAGTCTTAAGCAAAGATTTAGTTGTTTTATGGGTTTAACAAAATCTTTCAGCCACTTCCTCCAAGATGCTGGCCAACCTGTTTGCTCATATTCATCTGCTCCTCCAGCAACCGGCCATGGGTTAGGACCACTTGCAAAGCAGTCAGTGTGGGAGGCACCAGGTGCCCTCTACATCACACTCACACCATGCAGCCCTTTCAAGGACTTTCTCCCCAAACCCTCAGAGAAGCAGTTCGTAATAGGAGCCCCAGGTCTCTGGAACGCAGAACGCAATTTTCCACTAGATAGAAACTAGGTACTATTCACCCAAACACAATCTGAACTTTTAAAATATCCTCTGGTTTTCTTCTTTAGAAACTTTTTATTCAGTTTTTATTGGAAGTAAAATCCACCAATGATGTTAAGTAGCTGTATTGACATAATCTATATTTGATATATATGTATATATTTATATTTAAATATTTTTTTCTGTTGGAAAGGCAGATTTACAGAGATGGGGAGATAGAAAGATCTTCCATCTGCTGGTCACTCCCCAAGTGGTCACAATGGTTGGAACTGAGTTGATCCGAATCCATGAGCCAGGAGCTAGGAACCAGGAGCCTCCCTCTGGATCTCCCATGCAGTTGTAGGGTCCCAAGACCTTGAACCATCGTCTATTGCTTTCCCAGGCCACAAGCAAGGAGCTGGATGGGAAATGGAGCTGCTGGGACACAAACTGGAACCCATTGGGGTTCCAGTGCTTCAAGTGGAGGATAATATTGTTGAGCCAACATGAGAGCCCCTAATATTTTAATAATTAATCAGAAGCAAAATATATAGACCCACACATCTGCAGGAGAGCAGCCTAAAGCCAGCTGGTTAATGGTACAGATTGTCTAAGCTTCCACGTTGCAGGCAGAAGTGGTGGGACACTATCACACATGGAATATGGGAGGGACTCCTTTCTTTACACATGGCGGCTCCGCTCTAAATGGCAGACCCTGCCAGAGCTCACTTGTGACTTATTACAACGCCTAGGTTAGTGTGCTCTCTACTATCTCTGTTTGCTGATATTCGGAAAACTGCCCTTACAGGCTCAGTATTTTAATCACAAAACGAACTTCAGTGCTTAACTGGTACAGCTTTCATCTCTTACAGTCAGAACAAATCCGGCTTTTTGTGTTTTGTTTTGTTTTGTTTTTGACATTTCTCTCTTTTAAGCAGATTTATTTTCACCAAAAGTCTTAAAATGATCAGCCAGGATAATAAGCTGGAGAGAGGACAAAGGCAAACTGAATTTTTGTTTTATTGACATTCTTATATGAGAGTAATTCAAACTGTATACAAAAATGAACTTAACTGGTTGGGTATTATGATATGAATATGTCTGGGATGTATAGTTTTTCCATAATCTGAATTTCTATAATCTTCATGAAGATCCCTCATATACATGGATTTTATAATTTTAATTACATTTTATGACTATTTTGAAGTATACTTTTGGCTCTAGTTAAAATATTTTAAAACAGATAAGTATATCCAGATTTGAACATTATATAATATACAGCTGCATAGAAATATCACACGGCACTTTAAATATGTAGGATTATTATATGCCAATTAAAATAAACCATTACTTTTCCTTCAATATTGCATTTTTTAATATTCTGAGTACATTATGTTTTTAGAAAATGGGGAAACATTAGAAACGCATGGATTAGTCATTGTAATGAATAACAGTGTGGCATTTTCTGTTTTTATGCCTTTTCTTCTGAAGAACAGTAAATGACTTTGTGAAAATCAAGCTTTTTACACATGTACTGTCTAGGCAGTATAGCCACACTTGTCAATCTTTCTCAATGTCTTTGCTCTTAGCTGATTTACATATTTTGCTAATTTCAAACATTTCTGTCACAAGAAGCAACTCCTATGAAAATGATTACAAAAAAATCTTTCCACAATGTTTCCCAGTCATAAATACTTATTTTGATAATAAATTCCACCAGTTGCCTTAATTGTCAAGTCTTTTTCTTATATACTGTTAGCTTTTAAATATTACTTTTATTGAAAAAGTTCGAACACAACTAAGCACTTCTAGGTGGTTAAATAGAATGAAAGCATTATATAACTCAGATTCTGTAACTTGGATATTACAATCATGTGTTACCCTTTTTAAAACAAGTATATATTTTAAAAACAGTATATTTATACACTGCCATAGAAATAGGGACAAAAGGATTTCAGTGAATTTTAAACACAGAACTAATGTGTGTAGTTAGTATGTCTATCTTCCATATAAAATACAAAATTTATTAAAGAATAAGTATTATGCACATGCTAATTTTATTATACACATACAAAATTTAGCACTATTAGAACAATTATCCAAAAGATAGATCAACAAAAAATTTTCTTTTTCCCCAAGGAGAAATTTTTTATCATGGACATTGCTTAAAATGACTGGCTTAGGGTGATAACAGAGAGCATATTGACATGATGTGGTTTTACTACTGTCTTTAAATTCTCCGAAGTATTCCATCAACATCATTGTTTTCACCAGTTTGGACCACCCCATCTCTCAACCTTGGTCTCCACTGATGCTTCGTCTACAACCACTGTGCTGTTCCTTCAAGGGCTTTGTCACCTCCATCATCCATTGCTTTTGCACATAAGCTTAACGGTTTTGTATTAAAAAAAAAATGTACCAGCATTAGTGTTATCTCTACTAAATTGCTCTCCACATGCTTGATAAATGTGCCAATCCAAGTAACCATAGAGAAAAAAGCATGGAAAATTTTAGCATTTTTAAGGAAAGGAAAGAAAAAAATCCATGCGTACAACCAAGAGTGATGGAAAGTGATGAGACTCAATAATAAATTGAATTTTCTAAAACGGAATAAACAAATGTGTAGTCTTGATTCAGTCTATTACTATCAATGCATTAACAAAAAGAGGGAAAATGACTAATACATGTGGATTTCACTTCACACTTTGTCAATTTCTGCATTGCCACTATTATCCTGTACTACTAGAACATCTGAGCCATACAGAGAGGCAGTGGTGATGGGCACCATCTTGAAGAAATTAATTGAATCAGACACAAACAAATACATTCTCCTGAAACAGAGATTTAAAAGTAAATGTACGGAAAAGAGCATCACCAAGCAGAGGCAGTGCAAAAGCAACATTGGGAGAGAAAAGGAGAGTTTGACTTTTGTATCAGGAAATCAATGATTGTACCAATGACTGCCCTGAACAAAACAATAATTTATTAATGTCAAGCACTATCTTGACGAGTTGAAACTAATCCTTCCGATTCCTGGGTTGACCCACTGATGAATCTAAATGGTCACATTTATATAATATGTCAAATGTCAATATTATATCATACTGCTAGCCCATGATTGGTAGGTGGTGTTCTTTTTCTAAGGATATTTCCTCCTCCACTTTTGCTTCTAGATATCATTGGAATGGAAGGGTTCTGGTGAGTTGCCTGCCATTCTGATGCTATATTACTGAAGGATTAGGAAAGGGTTGGATCATAAATGCTGTTCATACCATGTAAAGGAACCTGGACTATTTTGCCCTTGAGGAACAATAAAGTATTTTAACAACAGATTCTCAAGAGTTTAGCTACTTTACTTCATATGCATACATTGGGTTCAATAATATCCCCCTCCCCAAAACATAGGTTTATATCAAATTACTAGAAACTATAAGGCTATCTTATTTTGAGGTATCACTAAGCTACTTAAATGAATCCAAGTAAGTCCATATTAGAGTATCAAAGTGGACCCTAAATACAATATACATTATAAGGGAGAAAATAGTAAAAAATGTTAATTATAGGAGCAGTAATTTCTGGGGACCTATTATGTAAAAGAAAGACTAATCAATACTGTACTGTGTATTGCAAATTTGCCAAGAGAGCAACTCTTAAGTGTAATCATCACACATTCATAAATAATGGCAAGTACATGAAATATCAGTTGTATTAATTAACTATGTTCATCATTTATAATGCAAGTTATCACAGTGTACATCTTATATACACACAATAATTTATTATCAAACATACCTCAGTGTCAATGGGGAAAGAAGAGGCAAGAGAGCACAGGAATACCACAGAAGTCACTGAGATGCACGGCAGAGAGCTGCTACCACAATCTATGAGTGACAGCAATGCTGGGAACCTGGACATTTGAGGACCCAAGGAACCAAAGATGCCAACCACTACCAACACCTTGATTTCAGACTTATGGTCTCCAAACCTTGAAAGCATGCATTTCAATAGTTTTAATCCACAATTTTGTTGTTAATTTTTACAGCAGCTACCTGAAACCAAATCAAATGGTGACAATCTCAAGATTCTGTCTAATGGAAGGTTATAACTAGGGAAGGGATTTGATGGAAGGAGGTTTTACTACAGAATACATCTAGAAGAATTTAAACCAAAATGTTAACCTTCCATGGCAGCGCTTAATATAACATTCATTTTTCTCTGTATTTGTTTCCAGTTTTTAAAGAAAATGTGCATGTTCTGCTTTGTAATGTTAATTTTTTTAAAAAAAAATGAAGATAAAAAGGACTTGAGGTGAAGAAGATTGGGAGATTGAGTGGAAGAGGTACTCCTTTTCTTTTTATTTATTGTTAGCTGACAAATATTTGTGGAGTACTCACCACATGCCCAGTGCTGATACAGGTATTACAGAGCTAGCAGTAAATAAGGCAGTGAGCAAAGAAAAAGTAAATCTCTGTTTCATGGGTCACACAATCCAACAGAGGAAATCCCTAGAGGGGTTTTGACAGAGGCACAGGTGACTTCGTTTTAAAAGGCTCACTCTGATGGATGCTTGTGAAAAAGGCAAAGCAGGTAGAAGATTTGGAGGGCTGTCACTATTCTCCAGATGAAATGGTAGTAGTGCCTGTGCTAGAGTATAAACTAGGAAGGTTTGGCATGGTGGGATTGACTTCATTAGATCCTAAGGCAATGATGATATTGACTTGATGATTTGAAGACATATATCCACTAGCAGGCTATAGGGTCAAAGGTTTATACATACAGAAGCTTATAGACTAGTAGTGACAAAAGGGATCTTAGGCAGAGTACTGAGTTTTTTATTACCTCCTATTGATGGGGACGATGGTACAATGAAAATAAAGTGCTCAATCCTGTCTAGGACAGGGAGGAGGGTCTTATCCTTGGGAAACTTATCTAGATCTGGGCCTATCACTCAAACTCCATTTCCAATGGAGTATGCCCAAGGTTCAACCTGACATAAATTGTTCTGATTGTGTGATACCCTTCTTCACAAAAGAATATGTTGTCATGAGAAACAGTTTCAGGGTTTAACAAAACGTCCACCAGAAAATCACGGATGACTTTTTTTTTTAATGGCAGAGTAGCAGGATATGCTCGAGATACAATCTTAACTACTAGAATTTACCCAGCCAAATAACAGAGTCTGGAGTCATCTAATTGAAATGAATCTCTCCCTTTTTCCCCCAAAAAGAGCAATGAACTGGAGAAGAAGATTGGTTCTCTACAAACTACCCTCTACCATCGGACAGAATGTTGTGATTACCACAGCTTCATTCTAAGGCAAGTTTTGTCATTGACTATAGTTTCTTCCAAGTCTTAGAATAGTACAAGAAAAGGGACACCCTATATAACATGCTACAAATGGAGACTAATTATTTTTTCCCTTGATTAAGATCTAAGAACAGAACAACTTGGTCGAGTCATTAAGGTGAACATCTCAACGGACAAAATGGACACCTTGGGCTGAGATTTTCAGGCTGCTTAAACAACCAATACAGCAAAGATTGGTCAGGTAAATGTTACAATACTCTTATTTACTAGAAACCATAACTCTGTGCATAATCATTTGCATATGCAAATACACACAGCCCAATTTGTGTTAAAATCATCTCAGATGCCACCAATCATTTGAAGTTTTTTTCATACCCCAGTTCCCTTGCGAACACAATCACAAAGTTAGCTGAAGGGGTCATTGGCATTCTCTGTCCTTGTCTCTTCAGGGATTCCCATTCATTCCACATAGAAAGGAGACCCCCATTAGCTCCTAATACCTTTATTTAAGATTGTACATTTTATACAAGATTGTGTATTTTAGTTCTCATTAATAAGCAATTATGTATATCTAACTTAACTATATAAATTATTGACGGGGAAACTATGCATATGCAGCTCACTTTATAAAGGAAAGCAGAGGGAGGTGTTCTAAAAGTGAAGAAAAAAAACACTAAAGTCATTCTGCTACTGTAAGAGTATTAACACAGAGAGCAGGTGAATAAATACCACTGATAATTGGGTCAAGGAGCTATATCAGCATCTGATAATCATGCTGATAGGGTTTGCTAAGACATTAATCATTCATTTAACTCTATAAAGCCAAGTTCAGGATCACATATGCTACTTTCGAAAACGGTGCCCTTTATTTTTAAATCTTGCACTTAGGTAGCTCTCCCACTGATTATGGAATCAACAAATAAAGTTCGTCACTAACTGATTTGGTATCAACAACTAGCTTCACTGAAAACTTCCATGACTGCAGATGATTTGCCCAGTGGAGGAAGGCTGCAAGAGGGAAGCCCAATGACATCTTTCACAAATGTTCAAATGATGCTTAGTGTGCTTCCTACCGTGTATTTACAGCATCCCACCACATTTTACTATGTCATAGGTACACTACCCTTCCACTGCATAGTACAGACTAAGTTTTACATACTGTATATTTTTTTTAAAAAAATCCTCTTACTATATTGCCTGCATACAATAGGGACTCAGGTAGCAACTATAAAATTCAAAAAGGAAAAGAAAAGAAAAATGACTTTCCTGAGTACCACACAATAAGAGTATCCATTATCCATTTCCTATATAACACCCATTATCATGGATAAATTCAACAGCAACGTTTTATTTGGAAATATCGACATTCAATTCGACTTGGAAATCTCATATGAAAGTTTAATAAACATAGTATGGTTACATACGCTAGCGTCAGTTCCTTCATGACAGATACGTGATTCATTCCAGTCATGTCAATGGTTTACATGGATATTCCTAAACTATTCAGTTCCTACTATCTGGTCAAAAAAGACCTTTCCCTGGAGTCCTCTCCCCAAATGTTAGGAAACGTATCTGATTCATTTAAGAAGCAGAATTTCTTCCCCCTTAAGTCACAACCTGCTTACATCAGAAAAATGTAAACCTCTGGACAAGCACCTAAGGCCATATCTTTTCTCCCTCTCTAGTTTTGGGCTGTTTGCCTGCAGACTGCAAGCTGATAGAGTTCATCCTCTACAAGACTAATAATCTGAAAACCAACCACGCACTTGGAATGCTTCTGGTTGTAAGCTCTGAAGCTTGAAGGTGCAGTGGAAATCTAACGCACTTGACTTTCGCACCTGCTGTTCACATCCCATGCTTCCTATTGCACTTCTCAGGTCCTCCGTGTGCCCAGAAACATGGAAGATTTTTCTTCAGGTATCAATAGAACAGCTGTCGTATGTATCACAGGCAACTGGATGCTTTAGGTCAAAGGTTACAAAGTGGGAAGTGACTAAACCAGCACATCAAATTTCCCCTTACCTTGGAATTTTATTATAAATTAAGTTCTGGGTGATACTATAAAGCTACTTCATCAAAAAACTTGGAGGCTCGGGCCCCAAAAGCTGTGTTGTAACAAACTCTCTGTCTCTCCCTTATACTTTTCCATAGTCTAAGCCATCAAGTAATTCACAGAACCACGGAGCAATCATTAACTTCAATTTAGTTTCAAGAACTGTAATATTTGGTGATTTCATTTCTACAAGCACTTGGTTTTGTAGATATCTGGGTGGCTGGTCCTGCACATGGTGTTTTCTTCCCTCACAGCCCAAGGCAGGTACAGACAGTCCATTGTTTCTAAATACAGATTGGCCAAACCTAGACCTGGCGAAGGCACCAGGCGTCACAGAAGTCATTTCAGCACTTAGATTGGAGTCTATTCACTTGTGGTTTCCCACAAGACTTCTTTTTTACACTGATTTTGCTTTTCAGCATTTCTCTTGACAATGCTCTACCCATCAGCTGTTTATCATTTTAACATAATATCCAAGGAAACTAAGCTCCAAAAACAAAGTGTTTATAACTCACAGTTTCAGAGGCTTCCTCCAAGAGCAGGTGGAAATCCCATTGGTTTAGGTGGTGAATGGCAAAAGTGGCAGTGCCCGTGGGGGAGAGTCACATGATGAGCCTGGAAGCCAAGAGACAAGATCAGCACCACTCAGCCTTGACAAGGCGCCCTTTCCCAGGCAGTGCCTTCATGGCATGCCCCCAGTCACCTCAGAGTCCCTCACAAACTTCCTGAAGACTACGATTGGATTATGTTTATATGCTCTTAGGACCATCAGTTTATGACTGGGGCTTAAAAGTCTGCATGAGTTCACGATTAATAGGATGATTCAAGCATGCAAACTATCCAATCACTTGTGAAACTGTGCTGACATAAAGATGGCTATAACTGAAATAAACCTACAGTCACTGATACTTGATGATTTCCTTTATGTTTCATTATAAGTGATCTCCTTCATCTCTGACACCTCTCTCCTATCAAAGTTTTTAAAGGAGAGGAAACATCATGGCCCACACTGAAAGGCAGGTGTGGGACTTGGAGCTGTCGTACCACCAGCACATATACCAAAGTCTAGGTATGTTGGTTTATATGTTTGCATATGTGTGGGGATTACAGTTAGTCTGTGATATAAACAAATCTGCTAAATTGGCTTTGAAACAAGAACTATATGTTACTGGGGTAAAAAGTTACTAAACTAACACCATTTGTGATGCTCCTCCCAGGTTCACTGCATTGCAGTGGGCTTTTTGTCCTTTCCCCAAACGTACACTTATCCCCCAAGGGGAGATTTAAATTGAATTTATCCTCTGCTAGCCAAACTTGAAGAGCACTGGCTGGCATTTTCTCTCGCCTTACTTTCCTCTTTCCAACCTCAGGGCAGAAGGCTGGAATCATTTTTCCAAAGAGAAAGTTTCCCAAAGCACATCTGTAGCTTTCTCTGTGGAACGCCATCGCTGGAGTTTGGGGAAATGGCTCACAGTCACACACAACACTGTCCCCGGGGTTCACTTCTGTGTCTGGGCCACACACTCCCGAGCCTAGCCAAGAGAGCTAGCAGCAGCTTACGAATACTGTGGGGTCTGCAATGGCAATGCAGATCTGGCTCTATCGCCACAGGATGCGAAGGCAGCTGCTTCCTTTCACGATCTGGTTGTGAGCAGACCGAGGAAACTGCAGAATGGAGCAGTGCTCAAACTCAATTATACATTCTAATTGCCTGTATTTAAGAACTCCTAAAAACGGTAATGGCTTAATTAAGCTAGTAACTTTATGATATGCTTCTCCTCTTAGCCTAACGCAACAGCTCTTTCTCTTGCACTGAGATGTGTGACAATTTCATCTTGCTGTGATGGCTGTGCAAGGAAGACCTCTAGGATAGAAAAATGAAGAAAGCAAATCTTAGCAGATGGTCTACAAATCTCCACTTCTCTGGAGGGCATAAATCAGAGCTCTTGGGAAAGGAGCAGGCAATGTTTTAGGTGCTAAGAAGCACAGACAGATTTCCAGCAGGGAAGGTAGCCTCTGGAGCTCACCAATCAGCAGATGTTTCAAAACAGAGAAGCTCCAGCTAGGGTTTGAGCATTACATGAAAGAAAATCCTTCTGTAAGACAACAGTGTCATCGCACACCTGTTGCCATCTGAACGACATCTTGCTTTCCTGCCCTGTGATGGACAGCCATGGAAGGCAGGTGACGTTATTGAATAGATTTCCTGCCTTCATCCACGTATGGGTCTTTGGGAATTACTCTCATGTTCCTTACAGAAAGGGTGTGCTTGGGGCTGCACCAATTTCTTCACAAAGTCTTCAGAACGGGAAGGTGTTATGGGCCGTGGTTAATTTGCGAATGAGGACATTTGTATTTCGTAACAGTGTTAGTTCTGGTCCCAGGTACTCTGATTCGGATCCAGCTCCCTGCTAAAATCCCTGGGGAGCAGTGAAGGAAGGCGTTAGTGTCTGAGGTCCCTGCCATCCACAAGAGAAGCACAGAGTTCAGTTTCTGCTTCCTGGTTTCAGCCTGGCCAGCCCTGAGAGAACCAACAGATGAAGACCTCTGCCTCTCTCCAATCTGTCATGATACCTTTAAAATAAATGAATACCTCTTAAAAGGTGACAGAAACTTGAAAAACTTAGGTCTCTTGTTGATATGGGAGAAATATCTTATCTGAGGACACACTGAGTCCTCTGCCTTATGTAGGTATCTCTTTTTTAAGAATATTGTGTTTGACATCCTTTATTTCTAAAGTGTAGTCAAAGATCACCATTGAAAGATCAAAGCTATTTTTTCCTATAAATATCTCTCATCTCACTCATTAGCAATGGAACCTTAACTTGACAGCTTAATTCTCCTTATAAAAATGAGATACTATGCTTGCAATGAGGGAATCTCAACTGAACTTGAACTGTGGTTATGCAACAAGGTGGAGGAATCCACCATGGTGGGAGGGTTTGGGGAGGGGTGGGGAGAATCCCAGTACCTATGAAACTGTGACACATAATACAATGTAATTAATGAATAAAAAAAATGAGATAGTAATACTAGTTCTTATCCTACAATGTTGACAGGTTTTAACGGCATGCATGTGTAAGACATTGGACACAGTTCCTCTTCCCTTTTAAAAATCATTTTGTTTATTTTGAATGTCAGAGTTACAAGGAGAGAAAGAACAGGAGCAAGTGAGAGAGAGAGAGAGAGAGAGAGAGAGAGAGAGAGAGAGAGAGGATCTTCCTCTAGTTCGCTTCCTAGGTTGCCAGCACTGGTCCATGCCAAAGCCAGGAGCCTCGAGCTTCATCCAACCTCTCACATACAGGCTGTCAGGGACTCAGACACTCAAGACATCTTCAACTGTGTTTTTCCAGTCCGTTAGCAGACAGCAGGGTTAGAAGTGGAGTTGCCAGGACATAAACCAGTGCCCATCGGGAATGTCAGTGTTACAGGTAATGGCTTTATCTAGCATGCCACAATGCCAGGACCCTCTCTCTCTTTTTTTAGAATCTTTATTTATTTATCCTTATGTAATATGAAATGTTGAGAGACAGAGACCGATAGATCTCTATTTCTGCTTTACTCTCCAAATGCTCATGAAAGGCAGAGCTGAGTGAGGCTGAACCCTGGAGTAAGAAATTCAGTCCTGCTCTCTCATGGAGGTGGCAGGGACCCAAACACTTGAGCCATCACCTGCTGCCCCGGCCTGCTCTGTAGCAGGAAGTTGTCATTTAGAGCAAAGCTATTTCTTGAAGCCAGATACTTGGAACTATGATGGGAGTGTCCCAAGGTTTTCTTAACAGTGCCATCATAACCACTGTGCCAATCTCTTGCTCAATTGTGTCTGGTTCATAATAACCCCCCGGAAATTAGGTAACAAAGATAACAATTTCTGGTTTTATTCACTAACTTTGCATCCTCCAGGATTTATGCTTATGACAACACCCGATGATTATATATCTAATTATGGGTAAGATAAAGGGAACTTTAACTTGGGGAGGGATTGGTGACATAATTTCTCTAAGTCTTACTTATTTGGGATTCTGCAGTCTTTTTACGTCTGCTTTCACAGCTGCTTGCATTAGCTATTTGGGAATTGAGCAAAAAGACTTCTGCATTTTTAGGAAGCCACAAGGTCTCTATCTTTAAATTACAGGTGAATCACAGTACATCATGCCAATAACCCCAAGGTTTGGAGGCCACATGGATTTCTAGTTTAAAGTCATGTTCCATGATGTCAAAATACATCCTTTGCTTTTGAAAATGTTGAAAGCAATTAGCTGAGACAGCAGAGAACAGACCTAACAAGGAGGCCTCTGGTGGCAAAAGAAGGCTTCTCCCTCTGCGTGTGTTAATGGCATGCGAAGGGCATTAATTCACACTTTCATTTCCTATTAGCCAAATAGAAATGTCTTGAGATAATGTGAATGCCTTATGGCATAAGTGACTTTCTAAAGTATCTGATTAGGACTCTGTATCTGTGTAAATTAGGCACCACTCGGGCCTGACAGCCATGAACAGACTTCTTAGCAGCTGACAACTGGAGGCACTTCACAAAAAGTTAGCCAAATGCCACTGCGGAAACTGCAAGGGGACATGGCAGTTGAAGCCCTCGTTTCTTTTCTGGTCTAATGCCTTCCTGCCCTGTCACATGCTGTTGACTCCCTGTGTGGCACTTAAATGCAGCGACGAAGTCAGATTTCCCAAACGCCTCTCAAGAGCCATTAGGACAAATCACAGTAACATACGGATGTTGAGTCATCACTGCAGAAAACAAAAAGAAAAACCAGAGTATTCAGCACGCTTTCAAGGGCAACACCCTGGCTTCAAGACTGTGGTTTTCCATACAAAGTTTATTGAGACTGCTTTGCTGATTTCAATGTCAAAAAACACAAAACAGACAAAACTGAAAACGAGATACAAACAGGCAAAAACAATCCCCCCGGGAGTGTTTCCTTTTCCTCTGATCACAGGATGATTTGCTGTTTGATGGAATTAACTCATGGAGTGTGTGGAACAGCTTGGGACTTGATGTTGCCCAAGGCCAATTTCCAACTCTTTCCACTCCAATTCCCTTGCTCAGCCACCAGGGGCTACCTCGCGTTAATCCTCTCCAGACCTACCGCTATTCTGTTCAGATTGACTCGAAAGGAAGAGCCACCGTCATTACTTTCTTGGGAGATACAGCCTAAACCCACCAGGTCTGTCATGTACACTGCTCACCTTTCCTTCTGTTGCAATCTTTTTTCACAGGGCTGCCACCCAGTGAACTTGTATTTGCCAACGTACACAGATACTAGTTCCTCTAAAATGAATATCTTCATTCCAGAAAGATTTACTGCCTTTTATTGTGAAGACCAATATACTTGTATCATCAAGACTAACTTCCTATATCCAGATTATTCTTGTGTCCTGGAGTGCAAGAGAGATCATGCCAGACACGTCTAGGATGTATTAAAGAGTCTTTGTTAATCAAGCTTGCTGACAACAGGGCCCACCAGAAATTAGCAAATGACAAGTCCAATGGCAATCCAGTCTGAATTGAAACCCTGAGAGGAACAAATGGTCATTACCATGAAACCCATCCATTAAACTGAAGATCTATGGTCCAGCTTCCATGGCAATATAAGTTATCCTGAGATATGCAGCGAACAACCTGGACACACTTACAAAACTGCAAACATTCACCTTTTTTCCTGGTTTTTCTGTCCACGTTTCATTACTGCTAGTTCTCGCCTCCCTTGGAGCTCTTGAAAATACACAGATTAGAAATACAAAGCACTTAGTATTAATATCTTCACTGTCTCACATAGGTAGTGAACAGAGGATGAGGAATACAGACACACAGGGGCCATGCTCAGGGGGTACCTGTCCTTAGAGTCCATCTTGCAGAAGCCAGAGAACAAACAGGTACTGGGGAGGCTAGAATCAGAGTGCTAGAGCAACAGAAGCGGTGACCACGAGAGAGCCCATCTCCATCATGGAACTTTATGGGGGCTTGTGAGGGGAATGGTTACACAACAGTGCAATACCTCCCCTCTCTCAGGTCCCAGGTGATGACAGGTGAGTATCACAGGTGGGCAGAAAGGACCACAAAAGTGGGGGAGGTGTGACTTTAAGGCTTCTGTCCTGAACTAGCTACCCAGGACCGTAACACTTGAAGGTGTTTTGTTTTTGTTTTTATTTCTGTGCTTGGATTGTTGTTGTTGTTGTTGTTTCTGAGTATTATGACTCAAGCTATTTTCTTAAAATCCCTACCATTTGGTTTTTAAAATGCTGGCTGTTTATCTTACTACATGGATCAATGTTTTTCTACTTTTCATCAATACTGTTGCTATTCAATGCCTCCAACATATTTCAGGTAATGGTTAGAGCAGTGTGGTCACAGTTAAAGATGCATCATGATGCCTCCAGCTGAGACAAAGACGATGAACAGAGCTAATGGATAAATGATAGGCTAGTGTCCAGGTCAATATTTACTCTGTGCTACAATAAATCTTGATAATAGGAAAACTGCCAAAACAACGTGTCAATAATCTGTTGTGCTGTAACCATTCAGAACAGTCTCACTAGAAAGATACAGAAATGCTGGAACTAAGTATTCCAGTTCTTTGGCAACCTAATTTTAGTCTCAAAAGGAAATCACCCTTTGTATTAAGGTGAAGACCTGGACCTTTGTTGGTTTGTAAGCTCTTCGGGCCTGCAGATTCTCTGGCATGTATCTGTGTAAATATAGGATCTTTAACTTCATCCATAGACAGGCTGATCAGCTAGGGATTTTGAGAGATTTTATTTATTTATTTATTTATTTTGATGAGGATTAAGTACTTAGTTGGCATGTTATACAAAGAAAATTTCTAGCAAATTAAATAGGAACTTTATGAGCCCTCCTAGTTCAAATTACTGATCAGCAATTTTCAGCAGTACTTTTCAAATTGTCTTTAGTCTTCTTTACCCCAAATGGTATAGTGAAAATAAACTAGTTGATAGACTGTTCCCAATTTCAATTTCATCCTTCATAACTGGTCTATAAATCTTTAGCTTCTTGCCCATACCTCATTTTCTCCAAAGTATAGGCTGTGTGCTCTGGAATCTATCAGTGCTCTGTGGTGCATTTGAGTTGCTTGGTTTCTTTAGTACACATATTGAAACACTTGTGGCACACTAGGAGATTTCTCTAAACTTCTCTAAACCTCTGTCTTCATTGACCATTCCCTGCAATGACCAACCTTGGCAAGCTTGAAGGTGACTTCAAGGTTCACATGCATTGAAGCCACTAGTCATCCTAAAAATCTTACACACTCTTCGTCAACGAAGGTGAGGAAGCGGCGGAGTTCTGTGTTTTAACAAGCTATTGGCATATGCCAAATTAAATTTGTCTATGAAGCAAAAACCCACAAGCACATTTGGTTCCAAGAGCTACTTTAGTATTCATTATATTTTGAGTCACACCATGTGTGTTCAGCTATATATAATTGCAACGAATATGAAGAACTCAGCAAATTCTCATTGATGAGGATGATGACATGTTTGACATCAACTCCGTAGTCATCAAAACACCTCATACTTATATTTTTAATAAAGCATCGCATATACTCATATTGTGATGTGGGAAGAATGTTAGCACAGGAAGTGAAAAGTACCTGCCTTCCCTCAGATTTTGAAAAGAACATCTCTATTCCTCTCTTGTTTTTTTGCTTCTAAAATCATTCAGTAACCATGGAAAATATTCATGATACTAACAAGAGAGATAAGGATCAGATCATGGGCAGTTATACACTCATATTCCCCTAAATGTTCACATCGTACTTCTTGAGGTTTTATAATGACAATTTTAATTTTCTTTATATTCAAATGTTTATTTTTCTCAACTCATATGTGTCACTTTTATAGCTAATGATACTCATCAGGGAGATATTTTTATTGCACAGCATTTCTTAGCAAATTTTTAGGCACAAAAGAGAATTTGGAATGTAAAATTGTTGACTTTCAGTTTTGTTTTTAATGAATTTCCACATGCATTATATGGAAGGAAATTAAGTACACCAAGAATCTACCTGAAATCATCAACATGTCTGAGTTACTCAAACAGCTTTACATAGTTACTGAAGTTCATGTGCCTAGAAAAGTCATAATCCTATGAGTTAATACACACCAGGAGAAATGACATTACAAGATATGAACAAAAGTCCACAGGAAAATTTAGTCGGTATTATTTTTAACTTTTCATCTCTTAATTTTACCTGACTTCACATTTTAAAATGGCCCTAAGCTTGCCTGGCCAAGGGCATTGATGCACTGGCATTGGGTAAGTTATGGGATGACATATTAATGGTGTTTTTACCCTGTAAAAGACATGAAAAAAGCATGGAAATCACTTGGGGGGTAGCTACAAATTGCATGAAATATTTCTCGCTGTGTTTCTGCCAATTTTCTGCCAATGTGTTGGGCTTGATTCAAAGGAAATGTGATGAAAATGGAAACAATTTATCATCATAGCTATTAATTGCCTAGAACTAAATTCAACAGGATTTCCTAATGAAAATTTCAATGCATTTGAAATATGAACGACTTGAATGAAGAGAGATAATAGGGATTTCTTGATTGTGACCTGTACAGAACAAGACAGGAATAATTTTCCCCGGTGTACCGAAAAGCAGTTTTGCTTATAAAATGATTTCATGTAAGCCTCATTCCACAGAAATAAGCCATTCCAGAGATGGTTATAAATCCAACAAAGTCAAACTGGGGACACTGGTCATGAATAGAAAAACAAAGTTGCAGGAAAAAAGTGGCAGAAACTCATGTTCTATGAAACATAAAAATAGAAGAGTAAAACACAAGTTGTATCTAAGGGATCCAAAAACAAGCTGTCAGAACAGAAATGAAGCATACCTTGCTTAGTCATTCAGCAAGAATTTCATGTTTTAAAAATATTTAATGTCAGGCATTTTTCTAGACACGTGTGGCATCTATCAATAAGTACAAAATGGATATAAACCCTGTCCTTGTGGCTCATATTCACAAGAAAGTAAGGCTAGAGAATATATAATGTATTGCGTAACTAAAGACATTGTGTTCTAGATGAGAAGGTGAGGTGTCCTATAGAGGAAATAATGAGGAAGGGTGGAAAACACTGTCTGAGATGGGGTAGATGTTAGGTGATTTTCAGTTTTAAGTAGGTTACACAGTGAAGCTTAGTGAGAATGGACATTTAATCAAAGATCCTGAAAACATGAGGGAAGGAGCTTAGCAGTTATCCTGAGGAAGCATCCTTTTCTTCTCAAGGGCAAAGCCTAACATGAGATGTGCTTGCCTGACTGGAGTGATTGTAGGAAAACTAGTCTATGGGGTGTGGTAGACAGCTGGAAAACTGTTAATAAAAGTTTATCAAGGGCCTGGCATGGCTAAAGTCCTCATTTTGCAAGAGTCAGCAACCCATATGGGTGGCCCAACTTCCCATCCAGCTCCCTGCTTGTGGTCTGGTAAAGCGGTTGAGGACGGCCCAAAGCCTTGGAACCCTAGACCCACATGAGGGACCCAGTAGAAGCTCCTGGCTCCTGGCTTTTGATTGGCTCAGCTCCAGCTGTTGCGGCCACTTGGGGAGTGAATCAATGGATGGAAGATCTTTCCCTCTGTCTCTTCTCCTCTCTGTATATCTGACTTTCCAATTAAAACAATAAATAAATCTTTTTTTAAAAAGGTTTATCAAGGAAAGAAGGGTCCAGATTATGAAGGCCACGGTAAGGATTTACACTACTGAATGCTCAAATTTTAACAAGTTTAATGCCCATTCTCCCAACCTTTTATCATGCATGTTCAGATGGCTTAAAATCTTCTAATACTACTCTGACTTCAGGCTTTCTTATAGTGTATATACCTGTAATAATTCTGTTGATGTACTGCTTGTTCATTCTAATATATACTAACTGTATGGCAAATTTGTGTGCCCAATATAGAGAAACCTCTTAATGTCTAGATTTATCATTGCTTCTCAGATTAAGCGGCAATGCTTCTCTTGACCTTGTAGGGTCTTGCTTGTACAGACTGCTAGTTTCCTGTTGACCTTTCCATTGTTCTCTCCAATGTCTATAGCTTTGCTTGTACCATTCCTCACACACGAACTGTTCCCAGCCTCTCCTGTCAACATTTTATTATCCATTCTTTAGATCTCCCAAAACGCATAGTCATTCTTAGCATCACTCTTAATCTTAGCAATCAGAGCACTTTTTTTCTTTTTACAAAATTCCTACCACTTTATTTCTACAGATCCAGCTGACATGGTCTAGGTAGGCAGTTAGCTAGTTCAGGGTCAGGAGTTTAGAAGCCGCAACTCCCCCAATTCTGTAATCCTTTCTGCCCACCTGTGAGTCAAGGACACCTATCCTTGGTACCTAAGGAAGGCACTATTGCATTATTAAATAACCATTCACCTCCAGAGCCCCTTTAGTCTGTGATGGGGTGGAGACTTGCATGTACCCACCTGCTCTCTTATTCTGTCTCCCTCACCCTCTCACTTTCTGGCTCACTCTCCCTGAACATGGCTCACGTTATGTCTATATTCCTTACCCTCTGAGTAAACCTTACCACTTACTTAAGCTGCATCAGTGAAAGCCTCTGCTTAAAATGCTTTTTGAGAAAGAGGCAAGAACCAAGAAAATAAATATTCAGCCCAAACCTAGACCACAATGCCATGTCATCAAATATTAATTGTAAGTGGAATCATACACATTGAAGAGCAAATGTTTGTCTTATTTGTGATTTAATTTCTCCCAAGGAACTTGAAAATATTAGTATACTGATAAATAATGATCCAACCAGCTTCAACACTCAGTTTCAGGTCCACAGCTTTAGTCTTATTAACACAGACCCATCTGAGACACAATGGACAGTCTGTTCTTCACCCGACACATGAGCCTTTCATTCTGGAATTACAGATACTGCTGTATTCTGTGTGACTACACATGCTCCAAGCCCAAGACAAGGGATATGGGATTAATTTAGGAATCCATCATATTTTTAAAGCTGTGACAACTAGCTGTACCATAAATATAGCAGATCACCCAGCAGCATAAATAATGGAAGAGCTGCCTTGGGGGCAATAAAAGTGATGGATGCTGTGAATTGCTGTTAACCCTGGCTATCCTTGTTCCATGAGAACTGCGGTCCCTGCCTTCTGACTGGCACTGGAAGCAGCATCAAGCATCACCCAGCTACTGGGCTTTCCCATCTGAATTTACAAAGGACAGAAAGCGTGTGATTCAGAGCAAACCAAGTCCAAACACACAGATGTGTCTTTATCTAATCCATATAAATTATTGAAGATCACTGAAAAATCTTGAATGCGAGAAAAGAATGAGGCAATGAGTTTTGTTTGAAGCAATAAGCCTTAAAATGACTTCCTCTTTACTAGTATCTCATATGTAGAGATAAATTTTTTGCAATATTAGATAGACACATGGATAAAGAATTTCTTTTGGGTCCTAATAAATGTTGCAAAGGAGCATTAAAAAAAAACCTGGGCTAGAGACGCACCATATTATTGAAAACTCCATTTCGTGTATGTGTGTGTGTTCCTCAATCTTGTCTGTCCAACTTCTGTTCCTTCACTTTTTAAAAAATATTATATATATAGGAAAAAGAGCTTTCCCGTCAAGTGGTTTACTCCCCAAATGCACACAATGTCTTGGGAATGGGCAAGGCTGAAGCCAGAAAATAGAAACTCAGTCTGAATCTCCAAATGGGTTTCAAGGACCCAAATGCATTAGCTACCACCTGCTGTCTCCTTGGCTATACATTAACAAAGGGCTGGGATGGAGGACAAAGCCTGGATTTGAACCAGGGTTCTCAGATACAGAATCTCACACCCCAAGCAGTGGATCCACTGCCACACTAAATGTCTTGCCCTGTTTCTCTGGCCTTTTATGTAAGTATAAGAGAAACAGGACAAGGTGGATGCATCTTAATTATCTATTTTCTGAAAAATTCCTTTTCACAATCTTTAGTGATCTATTTGTCAGAGATGATAGAGACAGATGCAGAGTTTTGGAGAGAGAGAGAGAGAGAGAGAGAGAGAGAGAGAGAGAGAGACTGCAAGCATGCAAGAATTAGGGCAAAGCAGGGGCAGAAGACCAGGAACCCAATACAGGCCTCCCTTATGGGTAACAGGAACCCAGTAACTTGAGCCTCCACCACCGTCTCCTGGGCTTTTTACCGGAAACTTGAGTCAGTAGCTGGAGCTATGAAGCACACCAAGGTATCGGATATGGAATACCCAGGCTGAATGCCCACTCCCTAGTGAGACAATATTATAACTATAGGTGAAAAGATTCGAATTCAGACAATGTATTTTCCCACAGATATAAGAAACAAATACAAGTCCCAGTTAATATAAATCTAACATTTGAATCATTGAAAGTGCTTCTGAGACAGACAGATTCCTGGATCCCACCCCAAGCCTACTAAATGAACATTTCACAAATTGAATTGAGAAATCTAAATTTTAGCAAACAAAATAGATACTTATAATGCTAATTAAAGTTTGGGAATCACTAATGTAGAAAAAAATGTGCAGTTAGAACATAGGGACATGAAATTAATGAGTTTCCTAGGTGGGCTTCTGGCAGAAAGCTCCACTCTGAGAGATTGATAGAGCGCTTCTGAATGCTTGACTGGGTAAAAATCCATACTTAGCTTCCTTCACAGGAGATATAAGCTCCTATCAAACTTGATTTCTGGCAAAACAAACAAACAAACAAACAAACAAACACTCACCATGATTCTTCCAGGCATTAGTATCTGATATGTTTGGCATCACTAATGTTGGATGGATATATATTCTGCCACTGCTCTCAGCAACAGGCAAGACCAATGTATAAGAAAGACACAGAAGTAGACTTTATTCTGTTTTATTTCTAGAGGTAGTTGCATCCTTCTCCTTCTTCACCAGATGCATACGTTTTGAACCTCACAAAGTTTTCACCTACTGGTGAACTGACTCAAGAAAATATACAAGGAACTACATACAAATTATTGCAGACCAATGGCTTCTATGGTAGACACTTCCACAACAGATAATCAAAGTTATCAATGCTTGAAGAACTGACTTAGAAAAGCCCTGTGGCATTTAGCCTAGTGGTTAAAATGCTGTTTATGATACCTGTGTTGCTGGAAGAGTCCCTAGGTTCAGCATCTCAGTCAAGCTCCAAACTCCAGCTTCCTGCCAATGTACACCTGAGGGGCAGGAGTGAGTTGTCAAGCAATCAAGTTCTGGTCACCCAAAAGTGAGATCTGCACTGAATTTCTGGTTGCTGACTTTGGCATGACCAAATTTCAACCACTGCAGGCATTTGGTGGTAGGTGGCTGGTGGAAGAGATAAGATGGGGAGGTGAATCAGCCATGGGCACTCGGATGTCTGTTTGTCTTTCTCTGTGTATCTATATAAATAAATAAATAAATAAATAAATAAATAAATAAATAAATAAATATAAATAAATGAATAAAAATTTATTTATTTTTATTTGTGTATATATTATATTTATTTATTTATTTATATATATGCCTGTTGGCCTCTCAAATAAATATTTTTAAGTTGTATTTAGTTGACTAAGTTAGAGATAAAGTGAGAGAGAGAGAGAGAGAGAGAGAGAGAGAGAGGGAGAAAGACAAAGATCTTCCACCTGCTCGTTTATACTCCAAATGGCTGCAATAATCAGGTCTGGCCATGATGAAGGCAGGAGCCTAGAACTCTATCCAGGTCTTTCACATGGATACCAGAGTCCTGCATACTTGGGCCATGCTCTGCTGTTTTCTCAGTCAAATTAACAATGATCTGGATCAGAAATGCATTCAGGATGCCCCAGGAATCCAACCAGTACTCATGTGGCATGTTGGTGCTGCTTAACCTGCTGAGCTATAATATCAGACACCCCTACCCGTCCAAAAAACTGAATGTTTAAATATCCAATCTTCCAAATTTAGTAAGATCTAATTTAGCAAAACACTGACATTGTTACCATTCACTCCCATTTAAAATTTTTTTCTTCTAAAACTTTTGAAGAGTACAATAAAGCTTTGTGAACTAGAGGTGTACAGCAAATATTCAGAAATTAATAAAGATGCAAAATGGACTTTTATATTTGTTAAATAACTACTCCACATTTCTCCCTTCTTCCAGTATGTGGAAATTTCCAACACTAGCCAATATTCTACCACCTTGCAAAATATGACCTTAGTAACCCTTACCATATGTATATAATTTATATAAGACTTTCCAACTTGAATCACGTTTCTTAATCAGAGCTCTGCAACCATGTTCTGCAATGGACCAAACAGTAAATAATTTCTTGTTTATTTGTTTTCTTTTTCCCCCCTGTGGGCAATAGAATTTCTGTCAATTAGTCAATGCTATGGTAGTACAAACAGAGCTTTAGACAAAAGCCAAGAAATGAAAATAGCAGCATTACAATAAAACTTTATTTACAAAGTCAGGTTTTGAGCTGCAAATGACCCCTAAGTCACAGTTTGCTGGTTCCCACCCCACATCAAGAGAGCAACAGTTTCCTGAACTATAGTTGTTGACCCTGGACTCTTAAAAGGGATTTTCCTGCCCAGAAAATCCTTTGTGACACCTTTGACTGAGAATTTTTTGTTTCCTATAGTACAGAAATTTTTCCTTCCCCAAATGAAAATAGCCTAAGCAGAGGATAACATATCAGAAGGTTAAATGATGACAGAGTAGGACACTAACTTAGATCTAATTAGTACAATGGAAGTGGAGCCCAGCCAGGGCTCAAGCTTGACCCTTGCTTTTTCCCTGTGTTGGTTTGTGTGAATCCTCCATGACATTCTTGCTAAATTACAGTAGTTTGCCAAAACTTACCAGGCAGCAAAATTAGACAATCTGACATAACTCAGATGCTGAGAGAGGAAGGCAGGCACAGGGGCCTACAGAGAGTACTGCTTTACTGAACTGTTCACTTTAAAGGAGCAAGAGGTGGGGTAGTATTGATGCCCTTGGTTAACGACTGAAGTTCGTGGCATTTGAAGATGCAAACCAGGTTTTAGAGACACAGCCTTCCGGCTGCATTGTGCTGTCTGGCAAATGAGATGTATGGCTCAGCCTTTAATCTCCATGACGATATTAAGATATAGAACACAGATAAACCTATCAATGACTCTAAACTAAAAGTAGGAACAAAAGAAGAGTGACTGGGACAAAAGAGAATGCTCACTTCTTGCTCATAAATTCAGCTTTAATGTGCCCAGTAATTGCACAAAACATCTTTTAAGGAAATTATTAATGATCTTAAACCATTTGCAATTAAGCCTCTTGAGGTGGAGACAAGCAATAGATCATCCCAGTGAGCACTCATTTTTGGAGTTTTTTTCTTTATTTAGACAGTAATAATTCTGAGACAATTTCATGCTTCAGAATGTTGGGATAGCATATCATACCGCCTTATGACTTCAGAATCACTCTCCAGAATGAGATCCTCTGCTGGTATGAGCATGTGGTTCCTTCCTACACGACAGGAGGCACACTTGTCTTAATCTGGGTTCTATAGGAGGCAGAGGCCAATGTGCACATCAGTGTATCACAGCGCTTATTTTGAAATGATGACATTGTCATGTAGCTACTGTTGAGTGATCCATACAGAAGCAGCCCACAGACGCCAATGTGGAAGCACTGTGCCAACCCAGATTTTGTGGCTTTCCTATTTGTAAGGTCTAATTAGACATAATAACCTTTTCCCGAGGGATTCTTACTATGCACTAGTGAATGAATTGAAACAACTGACTTGACTAGAATTGCGATTTTACAGGAGTCTGGGGATTTCGTTCCCCCCAAACAGGCTGTGTTATCTTGCAGTTACAGTTTTTCCAAAAAGCTTACATTTGGAGCCAGTAACAGAAATGGTTTGCAACTGTTCTCCCTGGCCTTGAACCTGTGGAAGAAAATTCAATATCCCCTGTAAATGGAATTAATGAATATCCTGTGATATAAATGCATTGAATTGCATGAAGTCTTGATTTATTTATGATTACATACTGAGATCACTTTAGAATTTGAATCTGTACATGCTTTGTTCATAATATGCATTGCCAATGAAGATTTAAAACACCCATTGCAAGCATGAATTTTAAAATTTCCTGTGGTAAATCTAACTTTCGTTTTAATTTTACTTTCCATTAACTTTGTGGACTTTGTGTAGCCTGCTTGCAGGCTACATTCATGACCAAAAGAGAAAAGCAATAAGCAAAAAACAGACCTATGGCTTCAAAGATCTCGTCCACTGCTGCTTAAAGATTCTATGGTTAAAAACCAGACAAGTAGTAGAGCCTACATTCTTTCTCATAGTGATATGTCTGTGCAGTGCAGGAAGCCTGTTGAGGAGGAAGAGTTCCAACAGTTCTAATGAACGGGCATGTTGTTCATTCACCACCATTTCCTCCTGGGAATGCCTGACCCCCAGTGTGTCCTGGCTCCTCAAACTGCTTGCTTCAGCACACTGTAATCTGCCTTTGGGAATCTACTTCTGTTTACATGACAATAGGTCAAAGAAAGCTAATCATTAAGGTTTATTTCTTGGTTTTTTTTTTTAAAGATTTATTTAATTTTATTGGAAAGTCAGATGTTCAGAGAGAAGTAGAGACAGAGAGAAAGATCTCCCATCCACTGGTTTACTCCCCACGTGGCCACAGTGACAGGATCTGAACTGTTATTAAACCAGGGGCGAGGAGCTTTTACCTGGTCTCCCATGCAGGCGCAGGGTCCCAAGGCTTTGGGTCATCCTCTACTGCTTTCCCAGGCTATAAGCAGGGAGCCGGATGGGAAGTAGAGCAGCCAGGACATGAGCTCGTGCCCATATGGGATCCCAGCAGTTGCAAAGTGAGAATATAGCCATTGAACCATCACACTGGGCCCACCATTATGGTTTCTTATGTCAGTGTTCCTCACAATGGTATCACTGTTAGGCTATTTTATCTATTTATTTATTTAAAAGATTTAGTTATTTATCTGAAATTCAGAGCCACGGAGAGAGAGGGAGAGACAGATCATCCATCTGCTGATTCATTCTCTAAACTGGTTGCAATGCCCAGAATTGAACCAATCTGAAGCCAGGAGTCAGGAACCCCACCACTGACCCAAGCCCACCCACAGCCTTCTATGTGGGTAGGGGGCACAAGGCCCTGGGTCATTCTCCACTGCTTTCCCATGTCGTCAGCATGGGGCTAGATCAGAAGTGGAGCAACCAGGACTCAAAACGGTGGCCATCTGGGATGCTGGCTCCCTGCCCCCGTTTCATAATCAATCTCTTTTTCTAATTGCACATCTCTCTTTTCACGTGGTTCAGGTTGTGCTTGCCACAGTATCATAGTATGTGGCATAAACTGTACTTGACTAAAAATGTCTATAAATAAGCCAACTTTGAAAATGATTTAAACTACTACTCAAAATTCTCTCAAAAGATGTTTGTGAAAAATAGGTTTTATGGGTTGTCTTAATGAAGAAAATAGAATTTGAAATAAATATTTTAAAAACTTCACTATTGGGCGTGGCATGATGGCCTAGCACATCAAGGCAAGGCTGGATCCTCTTCTTGATTCTGCCAGCATCTCATACAGGCACTGGTTCGCAGGCTGGCTGCTCCGCTTTCCATACAGCTCCCTGCTTGTGGGCTGGAAAGGCAGTGTAGATGACACAAAGCCTTAGAATCCTGAATTCACATGTGAGACCCAGAAGAGGAGGCTACTGCCTCCAGGTGTTGGATCAGCTCAGTTCCACACACGGTGTCCACTTAGGAAGTAAACCAGCAGGCAGAAGATCTTTCTTTCTATACCTTCTTTCTGTATTTCTGCCTTCCCAATAAAAATAAAATAAGCCTTTAGAAAACTTCATTTATCCCTGAAATTATCTCATGTGTCACGTTAATCTACCTTACAATAAGTTAAAATGAAAATAATTAAATCAAAGACTAAATGCTGATTTTATACAAAATTTTTGATGTTTTCCAGAACGCTTTTTAAGTAAAAATTCAGCCATTCTTAGTATAATGGAGAGAGGGCGGAGAGAAATCTCGTTTAATGGTAAATTGTTTTCTTCTAGTAGAGAGTGAATGCTTTAGGCCAATATTTTTAAACAATAATAATAAAACCGAAAAGATACCTAATAAGAGTGATACATAATGAAACTGTTTCCTCAACCATAGCTTTTGTAGAACTCACAGAAAGCTGTTATAAATCCTTTGATTGTAAGAGTTAATCTGTCAATATCGGAAACAATACAAACATTTTTATTTGATTAATTATAGGCAAAACAGGTCGCTGTGCTTATTTTCTCAATGAGAAAGAGAGTTTCCTGTAGGCAAGCAACTGTTTTCCCTTAATGTAAAGCATTAGCTTTATTCTCCTATTAGTCTTTCAAACATTCAAGATCTAATTGCTCCATGCAGATCAGGAAATGAACGTAATAAATTGTATCCCTTACCCTTTATAATGAATGAACTCTTTTACAGAAAGGAAACACAAAAAATGCTAGGAGAAAAATCATTCTGTTTTTAATCATACTCTCTAATTGAAAAATAGAAATTTTGACTTTAACAGGACAGCATTTTCCCCTGAAACTACCTATTGCCTTTCGAAATGCCTAATTCTAACAAAGATGGCAAATCTCTAACACCCACGTCATAAAAAAACACCTTACAGTAATTCTGTGACTCAGTTTTTTATATCAAAGACATGAGGTTTTTCTATATCAAGGCAAGATGTCAGTCTTGAAAAGGGTCTACAGTGCTTCTTTTGCAAATGGATAGAGAACAGTATTTAGCAGATAACAGCCAGAAAGATGAAAAAGGACTCAAGTGGTACCAAACGCTAGTTGTAACAGCAGTTGCATGACAATCACAATCTTTCAGAACAGGTGCTGCTAGAAGCCCTTCTATAAAACAGGTAATGTTTTTACAGATAATGGATTTAAAAATACTTATTTAATGGGCAGGCATGGGGAGTAGCATAAGCATTGGAGAGATTTTCATTAGTCAGAGCAAGACCACAATGGTTATGGTCCTAATATTTAGTTCTGCAAGGAATTTTAGAAGCCATTCAATCCATGTAGCTTCCTTGAAAGGTGAAGAAGTGGAAGCCTGCAGTGGGTTAGTGACTTACTCCAGTCTATGGCTGAAATCTTAGCACATGAAACCAGAGCTGCTGAGCAGTAAGTTACAGTTTAGAGTTCACAGCTTCTGCTGTGTTCTGGCTTACAGAATTTCAAAACACAATATTGCATTCTAACAGACCCATGATTATTATTTGAGACAATATGGACTTAATACTATTTGCAAAACTGGTGAAAATGTTCTAATATGCTTGGGAAAAATAGTCACCCACCTAGTAAAAGAAAATATTTGTGCATTGGCTGTGATTGGTCCATCTGTCCCTGAATTAGGTAAAACAGGTCCCTGTGCTTATTTTCTCAATGAGAAAGAGGCTTTCCTATAGGCAGCAACTATTCTGCTTTTATGTGAAGCATTAGCTTTATTCTCCTATTGCTCTTTCAAACATTCAAGATCTAATTGCTCCATAATAGCAAAAACTGTGACATTGCATGTGAAGTTGAAGTTCATGATGTACTCTCATTCTAAGCAGGTGCTCACATGTTTACTAATGTATTTCAATGAAGTCTTACATTTTCAAGAATTCGTGGTTAAATCTGTAAACCTGAGAGTCATTGGAACAGGAAATCCAAGGAAGTAAAGTAGAAAGTATTTTTGTGTTAATCTTTTCATTATAAAAAAAAATCTGCTGAAAGAAACTATACAATTGTGTTCCCATAGGTTTCTGCTTGCTTATGCTGATATTCATCTATAAGCATGTCCATATAAGTGTGTGAAGCTTTATTTCCTATCCTCCCAATTCAAATCATTCATTGCTTTCTTTGCTGTATAAAAGTTTACTTATGGTGATTATTCAGTAAGAAGGAGGAGAGGGTTACAGTAAATCTCACATCGTGTACTGTTGGAAACTTGCACTCTAGCATCAAGACAGAAGTGACAAATGCACTTTGGAAGAATGAAGCTATCAGCAAAATGCCCTGGAGTATTAGAAAGCTCTGAGCGATAGGACAGTGTGCGTCTGAGATGATGAATCAATGACCTGCAAAGCAGACTATAAATTTTGGCCATCAACACCACAACAGGAGCAGTTCCCCTGCCCTAATGAGCTTGGTGCCCTCTCGTACAATGACTGTTCCTGCAACCCATTAGGGAGCATGAGACCCATGAAAATGTGGTACACACACGGCAGGTAGCGTCCTCAAGGGACTGGTAGATCTGTTGCGAAAATATTGTGAGGCATACCAAAGCTAAACACACTCAAAATATCACTGGAGAAATGTAACAGGCCACGCAATGGGAGGCTGTGGCAGACGGAGGCACAGAAAAGGAAGTGGGACTTCTTGAAGAACTGTGCTGATGATGAATGTAATTGATTTTATGATGCTGATTATGACATGATACATACTTATATAAAACAATCATATAGCACACCTACATCCACTCTTGGTCACTCTCATGCTATAAAATACTGAAAGCATTTGGGCCCGGCGGCGTGGCCTAACGGCTAAAGTCCTCGCCCTGAATGCGCTGGGATCCCATATGGGCGCCGGTTCTAATCCTGGCAGCTCCACTTCCCATCCAGCTCCCTGCTTGTGGCCTGGGAAAGCAGTCGAGGACGGCCCAAAGCCTTGGGTTCCTGCACCCTTGTGGGAGACCTGGAGGAGATTCCAGGTTCCTGGCTTCTGATTGGCACAGCACCAGCCGTTGCGGCTCACTTGGGGAGTGAATCATTGGATGGAAGATCTTCCTCTCTGTCTCTCCTCCTCTCTCTATATATCTGCCTTTCCAATAAATCTAAAAAAAAAATAGTGAAAGCATTTGCTCGATGTCACTTAAAACACAAAACAAATTGTTCGCATTAGTATTCAGTTCTTTTTAATAGGGGTTGAGATTATAACTCTTTAAATATTATTATACTAAATGGGCATTTTTATTTCAACCAATGCTTATTTGATCATATGTGAAAATAACTAATATGTTAAAAAATTCAAAAGAACTCAAGATAATATTTTAGATTTCTTTTGACTTTGCATAACATATTTACTTATTTTTCATTTGTTGAATTGTGTTGGTTTTAATATTTAGTAAATAAGATGAATAGATTCCATTGTTTTTCACAATGCAGACTTAGGCAAATAGTAACATTTGGCACCTTATTTTTCCTCCTGCAGGTGTTTCCCACCACTTCTCCTCCTCCCTTCTTTCTTTTTCTGCTTAATTTTTACCATGATACCAATTTCAGCCCCAATTCCCATCCAGCTCCCTGCCTGTGCCCTGGGGAAGCAGTCAAAGACGGCCTAAAGCTTTGGGACCCTGCACCTGCATGGGAAACCCAGAAGAAGCTCTTGGCTCCTGGCTTCAGAATGGCTGAGCTTGAGCCATTGGGACCACTAGGGGAGTGAACCAGCAGACAGAAGATCTTATTCTCTGTCTCTCCTGCTCTCTGTAAATCTGAGTTTCCAATAAAAATAAATAAATCTTAACAGCACAGACAGTCAGGTGTCTTGGGTCCTCTGCTTTATCATCCTTTCACATAGCCATCAGGGCTGCAGGATCTGAATTAGGAGCCAGAAATAAACCAATATTTCTATGATTCAGTTTGGGAAAAATCAACATGACCAAAATGGAGAAGTCTTCCACATTCCCCTTCTTGATTTTCCCTTATCCCCAACTGATTTTTGTGCTGTTTATCAACTTAAGAATTGTTACAGGTATTTGATATCACATATACAAATTATTATATTTTACATTATGAAATATGTATATGTGAGATACTTGATGCCTCCACAACAGAGGCTTTAGTTTTTTAAAACTTCAAAGGAGTCTTATTACCACTTTATTCATCTTCATGTTAGTGAGTTGCATCTAGGTGAATTTGTATAATTTTACACATTTATTTACTTGTTCTTACAAGAATCTAATCCATAATTATGTGGCTCACTCTGCGTGTGTGTAGTTTGAATAAGAAATTCTTCCCTCTTCCAGATCTAAGGAAATATATTTTATTCTAAACATTTTATACTTTTCCTCTAGTATATAAGGTTGGTAATCTACATGATAAATATGGGAGGTAGGCACTCAATTCTTTCTTTCTCCCCTTTTCCTTCTCATTTTGATAGCCAGATGTTCAAACAGCATCCATTGAATCAATATGCTCATCCTCCCATCTCTAATGGGATTCTAATGCATGTGGTGTTTCCATGTATGTGTGCGTTATCCGGCTGCTCCTGTAGCAACAACCTGCCTTAATCCTTAAGTTTTATAATAACTCTTGCTATACAGTAAGACAAATTATTCTAAATTAAACTTCATCAGGATTATCTGGTCCATTTTTTTTACTTATTTAGTTCTGTTAATATAAATTCTAATTGGAATTCATCATGATTTACATACTACATTGCCTGGAACAGGTACAACTGCAGTGTGAAGCCTAGTAAAATACACAATTCTAAGCAGGAACAGTAAACACACATCAAGATAATTTTCCCCAAAAGGTTTTTCTAGAGTCTAAAGATTCTTAATGAGGAAAAATTATTCTTTTGTCTTAAGGAGCTCATATTCCAGTATTTACTGATGAACGACCATATGATGCCATAGTGAGGAGTTCTATATTAGCTTGAGTATATTGTGTGTTATTTTTATACCATTTACTAGCGTGCTAGAAACATTCCTTGATCATCTGAGAAATACAGTCATTTCCTTTAGCCCTTGTCATGCATGGGGCTGCTGCTGTATGCCTGTGAGAGAGCAATAGGGATATTCTTCTGGAGCAGTGTAGGTAGATGACCCAATTATTCAGCAATCATGCCTAACCATTGCTTTCATGCTGAGGTCTCTAATAAAGGCAATTATCCAGACTGAAGGCAGAAAAGTATCTGTGCTTCATATTTAACAATTCAAAGAGAAAAGACCCCAGAGCTTTAGCAAAGTGGAGAAAAGAGCTGTGGATCAGACACCACAGAGACATCCTCTGAGCTCATTTAGGATTCCAGTCCACAGTGCTGCAATGAGGTGGCGTTGGAGCAAGAATGAGATTCTTTCAATGGGCACTGAGCCATGACTGTCAGGATAGGAGCCAGAAAGAATAACCCAAAATGCATGCATTAAGTAAGTTTGATTATCCACTGTATATGTTAATAAGGATCCTTCATATAGTCTCCTTAAATCGTCTTACGAGCTACTCAAGAATTGTGGCTCAACGGGCAGCACTCCTTGGTACCCATACAGCAAGAGATTGTTTTGCTGTTCACAGATATCATAAGCACTGAAAATCCAGGCTAGGTCATGGAGAAAGAGCACAGCCCATGTGAAGTTCAGCGGTAAAAATGAATGAGGGAGGAAATAAAAGCAGTTTAACTAGAGTGATGGATTATGAAGCTGAAAAGAATTCTCTTTTTTTCTTTTCTTAAAAAAAGCAATATTACCAACTACCATGTATGTTCTACATGCTAGTGTAGGCTGTTGAAGAATTTTACATACGAACTTAAATGTTCATGCCTGCATTTGAAGAATTCTGACTCTGGTCGTAGTTGGGAATACACAGGAATTAGGTATATCATAGCAGACAGAACACCAGCCCACTAGAATAACTTGTGAAATATTACTTTCTTTGGCAAAAGGGGTTCTGCAGATGTTGCTGCACTACTTGTCATGGGAATATTATGCTGGATTTTCCAACTGGGCAGAACACGGTATCAGAGTGAATCTGAATGAGAAATACTCGGTGTGTTAAAACTGGGTTTTAAGATGGAGCAAGAGGACCAGGAGCCAGGGATTGCGGGTGACTCCTGGAGGCCAGAGAGGCAGCGAAGGAGATACTTTACTACTGAAACCTCAAGTTCAGCCCCAGGAGACCCCAGTTGAATTTCTAAACTGCACAATACACAAATGTAAATTTTTATTGTTCTAAATGACTAAGTTGGCAATAATTTTTATGATAGTCATAGACAACTAATGTAGATGGCAAAACTGCTGGCAGAGAGATAAATGAGAAAGTTACTATAATCTACAGCAGAAAAAAATCACGCAAAGTGGCATTCCCTCTGACAGATGTGTGGTTTCACAAGAGAGAGTACGTGCAAGCGGGATTTGCCCTGATGATTAAATTTTGAGGACAGGAAACATAATCTGTTTTCAACGAAGATGAATCGCCCATTTACAGTCAATAGCCTTCAATGAGGAATAATGTCCCTTTACATCCAGAACGGATGAGGCAATAGAAAAAAATGACAAGTGATCGAGACTATTGAGGCCTAAAAGAAAATCCCTTTTAATTAAATTAGTGAGCAAATTAACTGATAGTTTAAGAATGTAAATCTTTTAATCAGTTATCAAACAATGGCATGTCATGATTAGTTAATAATGATCCTGTAGATGATGTTGACTCATGTTTTGCTGTGAAGAGAGTTCCTGCACATCTTCTTGCATCATGTCTCATGGGCTGTCAATTTAGTTCCTCCACAGATTTAATATGAAAGTTGTAAGTGATGATCCACAATGCATTTTTGGAATTCTGACAACCTGGGTTCAGATCCTATCTTGATTGTCTAGTAAGTGCGTGGCCTTGGGTCAGTGTCTGAACTCAACAGCACAGTACCTCACTTGCGAAGTAAGAGTAGTAAGAGCAGCTACTCAGGGGCTTTATTGATTAGGTGACACGGACATATGAAGCTCTTGGATCAATATTTAGCAATGTAAGACCTATTCTGTCAAATTTAGCTATCACCATGTTCTTTATTCCTCACCAACCTGGTGGATGCACCACAAGGTGGGCCGTGTGAGAAGCACGTGGTGCAGCCTGAGTTTGGTACTAGGTGACTCTTTGTATCAGATTGAGGTTGTGCAATGAACAGTTTGCTAGGCTAGCCCAGAATACTTATTGAATAAGTGTTTCTATTTTACTACAAACTGAAGTAGAGCAAGAACTGCAAAGGGTTGTGAACTTTAATTTGAAAGCGAGTGAAAGTTTGAAGAATGTGTAAGATAAATGGGGGAATGAGCAGAAAGCATACAGTGTTACTAAATGTGAGTAGTCTAGTTTGACCAAAACATGGAATAGATAGCAAATTATCTCTTAAATGATTTTTTAAATTGGGAAACGAGATTTAATAGAGAGAAAAAGGGACACAGAAAAAGATCTTCTATCACTGTTTCACCCACTAAATGTTTGCAATGGCCAGAGCTGAACCAATTCAAAGTCAGGAACCAGAAGCTTCTTCCGGGTCTCCCGTGAGGCTGCATGTTCGTAAGGACTTGGGCCATCCTCCATTGCTTTCCCAGGCCACCATCAGGGAGTGCGAAGTGAGGTGGAGCATCTGGGACAGGAACCAGAGTCCATAGGAGATCCTACCACTTTCAAGGGGGAGGATTAATCAGTTGAGCCCTTGTACAATGAAGAACTAAGCCGAATTCATATTTCATTGAAGGGCAAGGATACAGTATGGGAAATGAATCCTGAGGTGATGTGATTGTGGCGTGGACAACACAGAGTATACACAAACCTACATGTTGCAAGCCCATCATTTGGTGTGGTAGTTAGATATAAATCGAGAACACAGAAATTACAAGATATATGACCATTCACCAGTGAAATACCACATACCGTTTCACAGTAAATTTAAAAAAAATGGGAGGTCGGGCCCGGCGGCGTGGCCTAGCGGCTAAAGTCCTCGCCTTGAAAGCCCCGGGATCCCATATGGGCGCCGGTTCTAATCCCGGCAGCTCCACTTCCCATCCAGCTCCCTGCTTGTGGCCTGGGAAAGCAGTCGAGGACGGCCCAAAGCTTTGGGACCCTGCACCCGCGTGGGAGACCTGGAAGAGGTTCCTGGTTCCCAGCATCGGATCGGCACGCACCGGCCCATTGCGGCTCACTTGGGGAGTGAAACATCGGATGGAAGATCTTCCTGTCTGTCTCTCCTCCTCTCTGTATATCCGGCTTTCCAATAATAATAAAATCTTTAAAAAAAAAATGGGAGATCATTCCAAAGTAAAATATTAAAATTTAAAATAATCTAAATATAAGTAAAATTTTGAAATACAATATAAATATCAAAATCGGAATTTAAAATATAAAGTACATTTTAAACAGGTAAGTAAAATATATTTTTAATATTTCATATCATAAAAACTTGAAAAATTTTAACAGATTAGATGTTAAAGTGGAGAATAATACCTATACCAGCCACAGAGCCATTTATCATCATTGTGGAACATTGTGTAGTGTACATAATTATTTAGGCTATTTTTCTAAATGACCTCCCCAGCAGGTTTATTTGCAGCATCATTACTAGAAACATGTGAACAGGCCTTTTGTTCATGACCTTATAATTACAACAACATTACCAGGCAATAGGAAATCTTCAGTTCTGCTATAATCTTATAACATCTCTACATACATGCTCCACTGTGACTGGGACTTATTATCTGGCACATGACTATATGCTCATGAAAAAAAAATAGTGATGGAAATTTAAAAATTATTCCTCTGACACACGAGAACAGAAAATTGATCTTTAAACTTAAGTTTCTTGTGAAGTAGCAAATAAATGTCAGTCTACGCGCTAGGCATGAAATGAAGGGAGTTGCCCTTTTCCTCTGCATTGCAGCAATGTTGGTAAAACAGCGATCTTTTCATCTATGACTGCTTACTGTGTTAGATTTGATATCCAGAGTTCTGTTATTCAATTTTCTGTTCCATGGTATGACTTGTGTCACATAAACAAAAAGCTGCTACTGTAAAAGTGCAACTTTGAAGCAACATACTCAGGCATGGACCAGTTATACTGCTGGAAATCCAAGCCCCTTATGCTTACGAATGCAGAAATTCTACAGTTGAAGTACCTTTTTGCTTTTTCATGTACCCATATTATAACACTAGGCTAAAATGACAATTATAAGTTCTACCTTATTCAGTGCCAATCTCTCTAGAGTTGCAGCCATAATAATAAATTATACAATAATTATAGACACATTTCTTATGGTTTGTGTGAATATGAGAACAAACATTCCCTCCTTCTACATAAATTGAGTTTTATAAACCCACTCCTGGCACCAAGCCTGTGGTAATATACATCCTGCATTTTGCCAAGAACACCTCAAATATATTCTTTAAAACTGAAATTTTGACCAGGGCCTATCACACTTACTAAATATCAATCCCTTTTTTGTCAAAATTCCGAATGATAACTGTTCCCAAACCTTAGCAGTCAACTGCCTTAGAGTGTCTGGAGGGTAATTCTCCCGGACCAAAACTAAGTTAAAAAAAAAAAAAAAAAAAACCTTAAAGAGAAAACCAGAATGAATCCATCAAAGAAATGTAAAAGAAATCCATTTTTCTCCTCTAGGAAAATAAAAAAGAACCCATGAAAAGAAATCAGAAGCAGCTGCTAAATTAAATGCAGTGTTTTCCCCATCTGTCCCCTACAGGAAAAGATGAAATGGCCTCTTACAGCAAGCAGCTTGCTTGCTTCATCTGCTCTCAGACACACAAGCGGTTACAAGTTACCACAAGCCACTTGTGTTTCAGTAAGCACTAGAAGCCAGTAAAGCACAGTCCAGTATTCACAATCCTGCCAGTATTCAAATCCTGCCAGTTCGGCAGGACAGAAGAATCACCTGCAAAGACAGTTTCAAGGCAGGGCAATGTTGGAGAAGCTCCTTAAGAACTCCAAGACAAAATAATTCATTTCTGCTACCACGATCAGAAAAAAAAGCCTTCACCCTCATCACCATCATTATCATCCTTGATGGTTACCAGTTACTGTCATGAACCTGGCATCCTTCCTTGGGTCTTTACATAATTTGCAAAATTGACTGGAGCAGTTATTCTATGTATTTTTTCACAATTACAGTTCTACATACTGCTAAATGTAAAGACTTTGCATGCTAAAAAATTTACTTTATAGGGTAATTGATTAAAGAAATACTTAAAACACCTGACCAAGCCAATAATTATGACGACAATAAATGCATCAATTCCTAAGATTAGTTGAGGCTTTCTCTCTCTTTACACACACGTACACACTCAGATTTTGAGATAGGAAAGAATATGCTGTATATTAGATCTTATTACTGGGTCCTGGCACTGTAGTGCAGCTTGTGACACAGCATCCCGTGTAGGTGCCAGTATGAGTGCCAGCTGCTCTACTTCTGAGCCAGCTCCCAAGTAGTTACCTGGAAAAGCAGTGAAAGGTGGCCCTGTGTTTCAACCCATGTGCCCATGGTGGAGATCCAATAGAAACTCCCGGTTTTGGCTTTGACTTGGCACAGCCATCTGGGGAGTGATCAGCAGATGAAGAGCTCTGCCTCTCCTGCTCTCTCTATAACTCTGTCTTTTCACATGAATAAACAAACCTTTTAAAATGGCCCATCTATCTGAATGAACATATTATCATTAACTGAAGAATTCTAAATCATGACGTGCATGTATTACCCCCAAACCCACCCCAGTATGAGGTCCTACTGTCACCTTTTTTCTTATAGCTTTGTTAATCATGTCAAAGCTTGTGCCCATTTCCTTTGCTCTCTCATTAAAGCTTCCTGTTACTGTCAATGCACTTCCCAATGAAATCCTGAATTCTTCCCATGCTGTTATTTCAGGCAACTTCACAAAGCATTTGGAAAATGTGATAAAAATGTTTAGTTGGGCACAAAAAAGTAAAATCTGTGCATTTTTCATGATACGCATTTTTCAATGAACATGTTTAATATCTTGATGTGTAGGTTTCAAATTTTTTGGCAAAAACAAATTTATCTCTTTATCGTATGAGCTTTATGAAATCCCCCATACGCATTTCAATGTTGTCACAGCACAAATAATGTTATCCCAGGCTCTGCAAATATATATTCAACCACAGATTAGAATTTCTTCTAAGAGAACAATGACTATTCTTTCTCTGTGTTTCTCTCCTCCTTCTGCCTTCTTCAGCGACAGGCCATTTTTCACTCCTCTGTGGAACCACACCAAGGAACATGCTGCCCAGCCCATTGAAGCTGATATCCATATATACTGCTCATTCTATGCTACCATATTGCCATATAACACCTTCGACTTCCACCATCCCCAAAGCAACCCACTTTAAAGTGGTTTCCTTGCTAGCACAGAACTTGTGGTAGCTACCGAGGTTTTTATATAGACACGTCATCAGAAAATATTAAGTACACACAAAACTGTAACTGGAGGTAAAGCAGTGCCTCAGAATGAACGAAACCTTACTCTTAATCCTCATTTTTCATAGCTACAATCCTAGATTGTCCCTGGTAATTAAGACATGTAAAATATGAGCAGAGATTATTTTAACAATGAAGAGAATAGAGCTGACTCCAATGCCTGCTAAATTTTCATCTCAACAGATTTATATAAGTTTGTTTTTATTTTTTTATAGATTTGTTTTTTTTTTAATTGAAAAATCAGATACACAGAGAGAAGGAGCAACAGAGAGGAAGATCTTCCATCTGCTGATTCACTCTCCAAGTGGCTGCAAAAGTCAGAGCTGCACCAACCTGAAGCCAGGAGCCAGGAGACTCTTCTGTTCTCCCATGTGGGTGCAGGGTCCCAAGGCTTTGGACTGTCCTTAATTGCTTTCCTAGATCACAAGCAGGGAGCAGGATGGGAAGTGGAGCCGCTGGGATTAGAACCAGCACCCATATGGGATCCTGGTGGATACAAGGTGAAATTTAGCCACTAGACTAGTGCATCAGGCCTGGTTTATATTAGTTTTTATAGCTTTTATTTGATCACTGATCTCTGAAGACTGTATCAAATATATTGTGTTTAGCTGCACATTTTATGTGAAGTTTTTCTTATTCTCTTTAAAGGATACAAGTGAACATCTTCAGGCAGTACTAAATTTAAACCCGGAAACTGCTGGGAATTTGTAGATAGCTTAGAATCTATTTGGTCCCTACTTTCTACATTCTCATTTCTTTCTTCATTTCTTTTTTTTGTCTGTTTGTTTTTGGTTTATGTAAAATTTCTCAACCAGATTCCAGATAAAACCCAATATACAGCTGCTTAGTAAATCCATCCATGACAATGGTGATTAGACCTCAGGAAAAAAAATGATACAATATAGTTTTTGTTTTTTTTTGCCAGCTGAAAGATGAAGAAAAATTTTGAAAGTTACTGATTCACTATCTCTGTCCTGAAACTGACTTTTGAGAGGAAACAATTGGGGGAATCGATGAGGATCATGCATTTGTAAATGTTTTAAATGAAGACCTTATTTTCTCTTTCTTTTTTTAATTGTAAGAAACAAAATGGGTAAAAACTCAACTAACCTTTGCCTCAAGGTCTAGTTAATCATAACAAAATCATAAAACACTAGCAATGGAAGTTCATTTGAGAAACTTTTATTTCCTAAGATTATAATGTGGAAAAAAGACCAACAATCCAGCAGCATCATTTCTGGAAAATGCAGAAAAGCTTTGACATTGCAGTGACGATTTAAATATGAGGATACTTCAAAAAGGTCAGAGGAAGATGACATCAAAAACATCAGTTTATTTTGGCTTAAATTGTTCCTTTCACAATATCTGAAAAATAGCATTTTGAAAAAAGAAACTATGCATGCATCAACATCCTTGCACCAGAATAAATTTTTACTTTTAACAAAAAAACAGCAAACAAAAATAAAGACAATAAACTTTTGGAAGGACATCTCTGTTAGACATGGATCTGTGATCCTAAAAGACATGTTTGCATTCAATAGGAAGACACCAGGAGAGAACTAGTCAACGAGTCCTGCTGATAGTCAAATCACAAGAGTGGAGAGAGCAGAGGTAACCTGCACAGGAGGATGTGTTCGCCAATCTACTGGAGCTTTCCAGTGATACAAATGTGTAACAAGAGCATCAGAGCAGGATTTACGGCAAAGTTTTATGGGTTGTATCTGGAGGTGAACGTGAAAACAGTGAGAATTTAAATGAGAAAAGGAACATAGATTTCAAAATTGTCTTAAAAGTATTAAAATATGAGTTGTAGTATCTACTATTATTTATTCTTGATTATATTACAGTCCCATTTTACAGGAATCTTCCATGCTTTATCATTCAGTTCTGATAAAACCCTGTTAGGGAATTGTACCCTTATGTAAAAAATGAATGAGCAAATTGTCAGATTAATAACTGCCCAAGGCCACACAGGTGACTACTCAGGTCACAGATAAAGGTTTAAAAGTATAGAGATGTTCTGTACAAATGCCAGAAATTGTTGGTGAAATTGCCACCATTTTTTTTTAGCCTTAACAGTTTTAAAATTTAACACAGGTTATTTAAAAACTAATGTATCAACATGTGGAAACATCCGTGAATATGTTCATATATACCAATCTTGTGCTTTCTCTCCTATGGAAATGTTATTTATTTTTTTGCTTTTTTTTTTTGATGGAGCCATTAGAGAGAGAATAAAAGAGAGATGAGAGAATCTTCTGTTGGTTCACTCTTTAAATGCCTTAACAGCTGGAAATGGGATGGGCCAGAGTGAAGTTGGGTACAGGAGGTTCATCTTGGTCTCCTACCAGAATGGGATGCACCCAAACCATGAACATATCTTCCTTGAAAGACTCATTGGCAGGAACCTGGATTGGAAGCAGAGACTGAGACTTGAACTGGAACTCTGTATGGGATGCTCCTGTCCCCAAGTTGGGCTTTAACCTGTTGCACCACAACATCTGTCCTTTTTTTCCACTGATTTTGTGCAATCATCCTTTTGTCTGTCATGGACTTCTTGGGACTAAATGTTAACACTCCAAATAAAATAAATTGGCTCTGATTTAATCCCTGAATAAAGGCCAGGGAGAACAGTTAGATAATACACATGCTAAAATTTCTGTTTTCTATTTCTTACTGAGACACTGTTTCTGTTTGATGTAAGAGAATGTTGAGCGTTGACCCACAAATATAAAAAATTGGGAGGAAGAACGGGGGTGATTTTGTGGGGTGGCAGATTTTGAGCGTCAGCATTTCTTATTATACTGCTATTTCAAGTCCCCGCTGCTCCACTTCTGAGTCAGGCTTGTGCCTTTCCAATAGGTGTTCTAAATACTTTGGCCCATGCCAGGCAAGTGTGAGACCAGGATGGAGTCCCTGGCTCCTAATTTTGGCCTGGCACAGCCCTATTTGCATGTATTATGGGAGTGACCACCAGATGGAAAAGATTTCACTGTCTTCGACTTTCAAATAAGCAACAAATTGATATTTAATGAAAATAAAATATAAACTTCCTTCATATTTTATCCTACTTTCAAAGACTTCCTAAAATAAAATTGCAGAGATAATGAGATAAAGTAGTCTCAACAACTTTATTTCAAAATGAAGAAGTGTCTTTAATTATTATTGTCCTCAGACTAGCTCATCGCTTTCTATAAAAGGTTAAGAAATAATTGGGCACTGAATAAACGGATAAGAAACACAAGTAGGGAAGAAAGAAACAAGATTGAAATGTCTAAACTCTATGTTATTTCTAAAGGTTAGGAAAGAATGCATATTTTCTTTCTAAATGTCAATTTAATCTGAATGGCAGTGAACCACGAATAACATTTGAGTTTAATGTAGAACTTCGGAAAATGAAACAATTGCGAAGCTAACTGCCTGTTTTGCTTTTGGGTGAACTTCACGTTTGGCTTTCAAGTGATGGATAGCTGAAGTATCCTTCGTTTGGGGAAGTAAAAATACAATAGTTAACTTTTGTTATAATGGAGGAGAGATGATTGCTTTCCGATCCAGTGATCAATTCAAGATTGCTGAGGCTCAACAGCAATAATGAATGAAGCCAGACAAAAAAATCGATGCCCTCTGAGGATTAGAGGGGGCCAAGTGATGAACAGTACTCTGAAAAACCCAGGACTTCCAAGTGCCGATTCTATATGTTTTCTCCAAACATTCACCCTTCTGCAAGTCAGGCTCCAGAGAGGAGCAAGTGTATTACAGATGGTTTGCCAGACTGTATGTGAGTGTCTAGGATTTGGTCAGCTTATATAGGAAAGAGAAGACTAGAGGACAGAATGCCTACTAGTCCTATAGGAGATGAATAATTCTGTTTGAAAATATGCTTTGGCCACACTATGAACCAGAAAGGGTCTTATACAAAAATGGGTTCTGGGAGGTCAGACATCATGGAAGTCAGCGGAGGTACAGACATAGCAGAAGCAAGAAGTAAAATGGGCTACATCCCAGTTGATGGAGAGATTGGATGCAGGTAGTGCAAACACATTCTGAAAGGTCCGCTCCTCTCCTCCTTGGTCACCACTAAATTTCTCAAGACCTCTTTGATTTTTCCTATATTCTAGTGAGATATCTAGTTTCTATCCTTTAATATTCATCTTCCCTTTGATTGCTGGCAGCAGCATCAATAAAAACCTCTGTTGGAGCAACATTGCAAAACTTTTGTCCATATGAAAACTGTCTGGATTTGTAATTTCTAAGCAACTTTGGGAAAAGATCTTATTTTCCCCATATCAGAAATGTTAGCATTAAACTGGATTGCCAAAGTCCTTTAGGCTGTGATATTATAGAATTGGAATTGCTGAATATTTTAGAATTTAGAATATTTAGAAAACCCATGGGCCCGGCGGCCGTGGACTAGTGGCTAAAGTCCTCGCCTTGAACGCCCCGGGATCCCATATGGGCACCGGTTCTAATCCCAGCAGCTCCACTTCCCATCCAGCTCCCTGCTTGTGGCCTGGGAAAGCAGTCGAGGATGGCCCAAGGCTTTGGGACCCTGCATCCGCATGGGAGACCTGGAGGAGGTTCCTGGTTCCCGGCTTCAGATCAGCACAGCACCAGCCGTTGCGGCTCACTTGGGGAGTGAATCATCAGATGGAAGATCTTCCTCTCTGTCTCTCCTCCTCTCTGTATATCTGATTTTGTAATAAAAATAAATAAAATCTTTAAAAAAAAAAAAAAGAAAACCCATGCACCATGGATTTCAAGACACTATACATCTGTATGTAAGCGACTTTTCAAATAAATATTTTAAAACAAAATATTCAGTGGAATTTTGTTATTTGGACATAGTATTTGTAAGCTTCCTTTCCTAATTAATCAGTAATTTTTCTACCTTCAGTGATACCGGTTTCCAAGAGTTTCCTTAAATCTTCTACCTCTAGAAACTAAGTGTCCATAGTTTATGCATTTGGTAGCAAATAGAAATCAAAGAGTTATGAACAGAAAATGGTTGAAATCAATGTTATGCTCAAGAGCTGGCTGTATCTTCGCCTAATTGACTTTGCATTGGAAGCAAAAAATGTATACATCCTATTTTGGGACCCATGAAGAAAATCCAACACCATAGTAGGAACAGAATCTGTTACTACACCCATGCATAGAGAAAAGAATAAGCAGGCACTTAACACTCCTGAATATATTTCAGATTCAAAATCACTAAACTGCCTTAGGTCAGACCTTCGTAACTACAAACTCTGAGAACACACGAGATATTCTGCTTTCACAGCAAAATATTATTGGAAGGAAATTATCAAGATGACTTTCACACAGTCTTTATTAGATATGCATCAGTAACAATGTGTATTGGCTGGTAGACATTAATATGGATCTGGTACATTTCTCATTCTTATCTGTTTTGATATTATCACGTCTCATCACTGACCTTCCTTTTCTATGAACTGATGCATAGATAACTTACTTCAGATGATGCATAATTTTGTCCATTTACCACTGTGTATTTTATATTCCAAATCCCACATTTTCCCGTAACACCCATCAAGAGTAGATAACTATTCTAGGGCTTAGTTTGTTTTATTTTGGGGGAAAAATATTTTTTCTAGTATGCAAGCAGAAGTAAGGAGTCTTTTGATTCCTACTGGCAATGCATAGCCACACATTGTAGACTTCCCCCCACTGAATACCATTTTTTAAAATCCATTTTGCACAATGCTGCTGGTCATGGTTACATTTTTAGCAGGTTTCCCGTCGGGAAGTTGTTACTGATCATCTCCCCGAATAAAACAGCTTTGTCACAGAATAAAGATTAGGATCTGTATGTGTCTTCAGTCTTGAAATTCTCGTGGTCGTTAGTTTTCAAAGTGACTTAACACTCGAGGACTTCCCTTGAGCGAGTATTGGCAAAAGACAGTAATCAGTGACTTCTGTAAAAGTAAGCCTGTCTGGATTCTGCCCGCCCTTTGATGGCCCTTCCCAGACTTCTGTAGTCCAGCAGAATTATTGGAAAGTGTTTGTCGCAATCTGTCCAGCTCCTGCTGCTCTAGAATGTAATTTTATGTCATGAGTGCTTGTCCAGCTACCAAAGTTTGCACAAATTTGGCACTTTTATGAGCTGGAATGTCACCATACTTCTCCTAATCCTTTTTCCATGGCACATATAATCATAGTAGGAAAGGAATTTTTTTTGACAGCATGTTTCTGAACGAACTAATACAACAATTTTAACATTAAAAAATATATAAATCCCTCAATTCGTCCTGTACTTATGATTTTTGTGTCTGCTTTCTTTTCTAATTTGCACAATTCTACCATCCATATCCCAAGATGCTAGTTAAGCTTGGATCTGACAACTTGAGAACCAAATTATCTCAATTAAAATTTAAATCTTTAGTCCTTTAAATGTAGAAGAGTTAGGCAGATACAGCAGGAAGACCCTAAGCTGAAAGTTTCAGAAGATCAAAATTTGAGGGCAGTTCTGTCACCAATTAGCTTCACAGAACGTCCTCAAAACAAGGAAATGAGGACCCAGAGAATTAAATCTATGGCACAAAATCACAGTATTTTGAGATTATATAAAATTAGCATACTGGCTTGCAGAGAGCGTAGATAGGTTTTAAAGCTAAATGCATTCATCCAAAAGCCCTCATTTGGTTAAATCTATCTGCTCTCAGAATAAAAGTAAATTGTTTTCAAAGTGTCCACCTTCTGGGAAATATCTCTACCACCAGCTCTCTCTATCTGACCATGGCATTCTGAAGTTCTTGATCTTATCTAATGACTCAGGAATCACAGTGACTTCTTTTATCTCCATCTGCCTCACTGCCCCTTCATTCTTCTGTGCTTTCTGTCTGATCCACTCTCTGGATTAACTTATTCAGGTTTTGTTTGCCATGTGTAATCATGAGCAGCACACAAATGATGACTTTGATCAAGTTTGTTCAGGAGGTTATGGTTTAGTCCTATTTTTCTCCTTTCTAACTTTATAAAATTCAACTAAAACAGCAACTGCAGTAGATGGAATATTGGTATTTCCCCCAAATTCCTATGTGGAAAACAACCCTAAACTCTGATGTAATGGCACTGGAACGCGGGAACTCAAGGTCTAAGATCATGTAGAAGAAGCCTTCAGGAATGTAACTACAGCGCAGAGAGCTCTGTCAATGTTTCCAATCTGGAAGAAGGTGCTTCTCAAAACCGAAGCATGCTGGCACACTTGGAATTCCTGCCCTCCCCCACAAAAAGCTATGAGAAATAAATCTCCATGGCTAATAAGCTACCCAGTTTATGACATTTTGTTATAGAAGCGTGAACTAAGACAGCTGCCAATAACATGGCTGAGAGGGTGAAGGATCATGTCCTTAAGTGTGTAATTGCAACTTAGTAACTCACAAGACTTCGATGGGTGTTGCTGACAGTAGTAATCACCGTGGATATGTATGTGCTGTTGCTACTTCCAGAGTGAAAATTGAGACACTAACTATGATGTTGCCCTGCCAAATCACCATCAGATCAGAATATGCAAAACCACTTCCGAACCACTTTGTCATTTGGAAGTTCCAGTGCCCAACAATGAAGGCAGACAATCTTGTTTCTATTATCTAGTCAAACCAATGATGTCATCTGTGAAGCCTAAATACTTCACCTACACTTATTTGTAGATTGCTTGGATTTATCAGAAGCATAATCTAATTTATGTATAAGTACGCATAGAAAAGCCTAAAGAAAATCTATCACTTGTGCGAAGAAATGTAGAACTTTGTGGGAAGGAGTCAGGAGTATCATTCCTATTTCAATGATTGTTATATTTAAACAAAACAGGGTCGTTATTTTGTAAGTTATACCACATCATATTGTCTAAGAGAATATTTACCAGTCCTCTCTATTCCTTTCTTAAAGAGATATTCCTTTAACAAGAAACATCTCATAATGTTTTCCTGACAATTGTAAGGGTTTAAATGCAAGTATCCAAGGTGAATGACACAGATAACATTTTTGAAGTACTGTTGCTAAGAATCCAGGACAAGGGTCCGTGTTGTGCTCAGTGGGTAAAGCCTCCACAACGGTGCAGAAAGCAAAGATGCTACCTGAAATACTGGCATCCAAATGGGCACTCGTTCATGCGCCAGATTCACCACTACAGTCCCAGCTCCCTACTTTTGGTCTGGGAAAAGCAGCTAATGATGGACAAAAAGCTTAGACTCCTGACACCCACAGGAGAGACTCTGACGGAGCTCCTGGCTGCTGCCTTTGGCCTGGCCCAGTTTGACCACTGTGGTCATGTGGGGAATATACTGGTGTTTGAAAGAGCGCTCTCTCCTCTGTCTCTTCTCTCTCTGTGACCCCAATAACCAAACGAAGGGCTGAATCTTTGAAACAGCAGCAGTTACAAAACAAAAAAAAAAAACCTAGTTTCATGAAGACAGCTTCTCTCCAGCTGAAACCTGAAATCAATTCCATAACCTCTGTTAGTACGAGCAGGCAGACAAAAAGAATGTTAATGCTAAAGTTAGGATACTTAGGACTATCCTGACACCTCTCTGGTCGTGAACTTGAAGCAGGTCACCTAATCTTTGCGGGCACCTAATTCCTCATTGGTAAAATGGTTCTAATAACAGCTGCTTTAAGAACAATGCAGCAACAATGACATGTCCTCTAGCAGAGGAAAGAATAAATACACTTGCTCTCTGACAACAATGAAATCAACATGTATTATATTACTGCCAGGACCTCAAACTCCGAAAACAGATACAGCTGAGTTCTTATCAAATCTTCCTTACATAACTTTGTGTTCCTCATCACTTGATTTTCTGTTCGTGAAAAAAGGATAACCAGAAAATATCTATTTTAAGCATGATTATGCAAGTTGCATTTTTTAAAAGGAAAATATTTGGTTGTTTTAATAACTGTAAAAATGCTTAATCTTAATGGAGTAGTTGACAATAAAGATACGTAAAACTGGGCCCGGCGGCGTGGCCTAGCAGCTAAAAGTCCTCGCCTTGAACGCCCCAGGATCCCATATGGGCGCCGGTTCTAATCCCGGCAGCTCCACTTCCCATCCAGCTCGCTGCTTGTGGCCTGGGAAAGCAGTCGAGGACGGCCCAAGGATTTGGGACCCTGCCCCCTTGTGGGAGATCCGGAAGAGGTTCCTGGTTCCCAGCTTCAGATCGGCACGCACCAGCCCGTTGCGGCTCACTTGGGGAGTGAAACATCGGACGGAAGATCTTCCTCTCTGTCTCTCCTTCTCTCTGTATATCTGACTTTGTAATAAAATAAATAAATCTTTAAAAAAAAAAAAGATACGTAAAATTGATTATCTTAAGGAGACTCTTAGCAAGATGTGAGGATAAACTGGTTGATGATATAAGCCTATCAAGACAAAAATGGCATCAAACATCAGATCACTGCTGCTTCATTAATCATGAATAAATATGGAAATGAATGCCAAAGTAAGGCATTGGTAATGAATATTCAATTGAAGTTAATATCTGAACTACAATCATAGGTCTTTTAGCGCTCAGAAGCTACTGGTTATATAACCCATATTCTAATTTCAGTTTTCTCTGTGTATGATTTGTCCAGGGAAGCAGTTTGATACGTTGTTTCTGATACAATGCTTGTAAGAAAAACAATCTGAATTGACTGGCACTGACATTGGTTCGGAATCTCATGCTGTCAAGAAAATAAGTAAAAGAATAGCATAGCTTCACATACTGTCTTGTGTGTGTGTGTGTGTTTAGTGTAATTTAATTAATAGAAATCTGATCATAGGTTATAAGAATTAGAGCTTTAAAAATATGTAGAACAATATAAAGTACTAAATGTTTGTGCTATTTCATAGCAAGAGTAATATGACAAAGTGGTTGAGATTTACAATATAGAGAAATACTCTTTTGGAAAGTAAAGTAGATGAATTAAGACAAAAATCATACCTTTCTTATTCTCTTAATTTTTCAAAATAACATCTGACAGGTAACAAAAGGTCACAGGCAAAAGACAATGTATGTTAACCTTTTCCTCCTTCTCAAGTAGAATGGAAATGATTCCAGTTCTATACAACTTTCTGTTTGAATCACCTTATTGCCAGTAATGCAAATACAAACTTGAATAATTCAGACAACGCACCATCAAATATGTAGCTCATTCATTTATCACTCAGGAAATAAATGCTAAATGTGAAGAAATATCTGACAACACTGAGCATTTGCAAATAGTAATACAATCCACTTCTTCCACTAACCCGCCTATTTGAAAAGAAAGCCAATAAGCCTTCTTGCTTTTTTTTACAATGGAAATGTAAAATGAAAGTAGCAGCACAGTACAGCAGATTCTGTAATTGAAGAATGCATTTATTACCAAGAAAAAAAGTAGGAATGAGAGTGATATCTGAACTGCACATTAAGTCTCGGTAGTGGGCAGTACTAGCAAGGATATTCCAGAGAGAGCTTTTAGCATAAGGAAATGGCAATATAAAATAGGTACAGAGTTCGGACAGCGTATCCTATATTAGAAAATACTAACAAGCCCAGGGTCTTTGTATATTGCATTAGTCCCTAAACATCTATAGAAAGTTAGATGATATGATTTACATGTTTTTTTTCTATGCCATGAAAGTTAAGAAGTGGAACCTCTATTGTACAGTTTATAGTGCCCCCAGGTATATTTTTAAAAAGTATGTATTACTTTGCTTCATATAATGAGCACCAGCATATGTACTAACTGATTGTGTAGAACCATATATAGGGGAGGAAATAGACGTTTTTTATGGGTATTCGTTTTCCATTGTTTCTCTCAAATGGCAATCCTAATGACAGCTGAACCTTACTTTGCTATTTAAGCAAGTAGACTAGATAACATATCAGTAACACAAGTATAGTAATCATAGTTACTATTCCTTACCAGCTAAGGATTTGTGAATTAAATTTTTGTTAAAAACGAAGTAAAGCAAATTAGACTGAAAGCTATAAAAATGACCAGGAAAAGTCAACTATATTAGTTATAGTCAATACAGTACTGTCCACCCAAAACCCATAATAGATTAAAAAATGAAATGACCCACTCAACTAGTGGAAAAATGACATAAAACAATTATCCTTCGTAGTTGGTATAATTTTAATATACATAATCCCAGTTAGAAAGCTGAGTAGCCAAAATGTTTGTACTTCCTTATCAATCTATTACAAAACTTTGGATAACAATGAGAAGATTCTCCAAGGATATCTTGTCACCATCTTTTGCAAATGCTGTATTGTCCATTGCCATCACCAATCCTGGCTTTCAACATACCGATGTAAACTTAAAACTATGTTAATTCAGGAGCAATGTGACTGGCAGCCTTGGGAGAAAAGTCTGGAACGTGTGTGTAGATCTCTTTTCCTCATACATAATATAAAAATTATCCACATACATCACTGGCTATTCACATATTGCATCTAAAAATATCATGGCTGTTCTGATAATTAACCATTTGTAGAAAGAGTGAGATTCAATAAAATAAAGTACATCTCCAATTAAATTTTAAGAATTGTATACAGGACCCAGAAAGGTTGTTTCAGAGTAATTATGAAACTAGAAATGGAAAGCAATGGAAAAGGAAAAGCTGGCTAGCAAGCATCACTTAGAAGATTAAATACATGCTTGGTTCTAAGAGTTTGGATATATATTTCTAAACTATTTGACTTAATGTGATTTCCAAAGAACTCTTTAAAAACATATTGAAGCTTTATCTGAAAATATCATAATATAAAATGGAACAAATTACCCATAGCATATTTTAACAATTTTATTAAAATAACTGGAAAATATGCCTGGACTGGGATCCTATAATGATACCATTCAAGGCCTCATACTAAGAAATGAAGAACATAGCAATAAACTCTCCTATATAAGACTAACTACAGAAAAGAAAGCTTGGCTTTCTACCAAGGAGCCAGAGGGCAAGAATGCTGAGAGAACTTTACTTGGAAACTTGGGAATGCAGAACATAGCTTTGACAGAAGTTTAAACCAGCACCTGCCTCTCCCCTCCACAGTGATCCTTGCAAAACTTAAGCAGCAAGTAATAAAAGTATGCTAGGAACACAGAAAAACACCCTTCACATCAAAGGTATGCTGCTGAGAGGTAAAGGTAGGGCTCAAACATTAGGAAAAAGAAAAACAAAAGAAAAACAAAACAAAACAACTTCCTCAAACAAAGCAACCAGGCTTCTAGAAAATGATTGGCAGTATCTGATAAAATTAAGGTAAACAAAACAATGATAAAATCTGCTCAGGTCAACTTTGGGTACGAGTGATTGAATTTTCCATACTTACTTATTGAGAAAAGACAAGCCCATCTTCACAAACACTCTATATGTTTGTTTCTAGTATATTCCAAAAGATACTTGGTATTAGACCAAAACTGAAGGTCATAGAGAAAGCAAGAAGGAAGCAACTGCCCAAAGAAAAAGAAATAAGAGAAGATGGTGGTATAGGGTGAGGACAGTTTAAACTAACAAAGAATCATTATCCAGGATTAAGCAGAGAGGGCAGATTCCAGGAAAGAGGAAAGGAAAGACCAATGGCAGAGGGTCAACTGAAGACCCATAGACATCGGGAAACAGTGGAGCCAACAGACCAAATGTTGCAGTGAACAGATATCCCAGTGCCAGTCAGCAACTGGCAATCAGCAATTGAGTTCCACCCATGGTCAGGACATTTCATGAGAAGCTCAGGAGGTGAATTCAGGTATAAAACTGCCTCTCCTGCTGATTGGTTTGACCCAACATGAGCAGAAACAGAGCCACGGTTCAGGAGCAGGGTGAATTTCATGGCAAAGACCCCCTCCAGTGCCATAGTGAGTGCCTTTTTGTGTACTGAGGCAAAGGCTGTGGGACTGGAAGGACAACAAGCTGTGCATGCGCTAAGCTAGGAGTGAGCTCACTTCTGGTTGAGCATATTGCACTGGTTCCACAGGGAAAACAGTAGTGACTTGGTATCCTACACATTTCATCCAAAATAGTTCTGGGTGGCCCCCAGAGCTAATGACCAGCTGACCCAAAACCCCACTTGTGTCACATTGGGTACCATTTTGTGTACTGAGGAAAAGGTTGTGGGACCAGAAGAACAAAAGTGAGCTGCATGTGGACTAAGCAAGGAGCATGCTCACTTCTGGCTCAGTGCCTAGCACTGGTCCCACAAGGGAAACAGCACCTATTTGCCATCCCATGGATTCCACCCAAGCTAGGTCCAGGTGGCCCTCAGACCTAATGACCAACAGGTTTCAGGAAGACCAGCACGCAGTGATCTCCCTAATACCAGGTACTGCTCAAACCAGGAGTGGGAGAAAGGCTGTGCATGCAGCAGCGCAGCCACAGCATAGGCTCAGAGTGGGTGGAGAGTGGTGAGCCAGGAGCAGCGGCTACACACAGTGGTAGAAGCCTAGCACAAGAGTTCAAGACTGAAGCTCACTGGAGGGAGTGGTACAAGTGACTGCAAATGAAGAACTGGGTGCCAAACACAATTGGTAAATTCCACCTGTAGACCCATGGTTGACACAGCTTAGAAACCTGCCCTAAGGAGAAGAATCTGCTAACCAGAAGTACAATGACCAAGAGCAAAAGAAGAGACAGAGGCACAATGAGTATTAATGATGCTTTTCCTGCAAAGGAGCAAAGGCCTTCATCAACCTTAGAGTTAACTGAGAAATACATCAATAAACTGAGGGATAAAAAAAAAATTTAAAGCTCATTAAAAAGCTTCTTATCAACAACTAGAAGCATATACAGGAGTTCAAGGAAATTAAGTAATGTGTCACACATATTCCTTATGGCTAACTCCTTGCCTTGTGTATACTAGGATCCCTCCTAAATTGGTGCTGGATTGTGCCCTAGATGCTCCACTTCCCTTCCAGCTCCCTACTTGTGGCCTGGGAAAGCTGTAGATGATGGTTCAATGCCTTGGAACCCTGCATTAGCATGGGAGACTCAGAAAAAGCTCTTGGCTCCTGGTTTCAGATTGGCTCAGCTCAAGAAATTGTGGCCACTTGGGGAGTTAACCAGTGGATGGAAGATCTTTCAATCTGTCTCTCCTTCTTTCTAAAAATCTCCCTTTTCAATACAAAAGAAATAAATTAATAAAATTTTTTAAAAAATGAGTAGAGGGCTAGTCAGTTGAGCCACAGTGCTGGCTTGGCATGATCTTTCTTCTTGTAAGTTTCTTAGTGTATATAACATGACATAGATAGATAACATGGCATAGTCTAGAAAGTTATCCCATAAACGCTTGAGAAGATGTATTCTGCTGTTGTTGAATGAACTACTCCATAAATGTCATTAAACACAGTTAATTGATGCTACTATTCTGTTCAGCTATAGTCTTAACTAATTTTCATTCAACTGGATATTTCAATTACTGACAGATGAATATTGAATATGCCAAGTGCAATAGTGAAGGCAGTTATTTCTCTCTAGTAATGTTAGTTTTACACACACACACAGACACACACACACACACACACTCACACACACTCCTTATTTTTAAATGCTTGCATATTCAGGATTATTATGTTATCTTGGAGAACTGGTACTTTAACCTTTTTTTCTCTCCAATACCTCATTTTTCTCACATTTTATTTAAGTTTAAGCCTGGAGGAAATGGACACATCATTAGAGAGACAAAGACTACCAAAACATTTCATGCTCATTGAGAAGAATGTGCGTGGTGCTATTGGTGGGCAGTGATTTCTACTATATATGAAAAAATAGGTGATTTAATTAAATTTATAAGTAGTAAATGGGTTTAAAGTATAATGAAAAATTTCCTGACACATAAAATTCCTGGACCTAATGGTTCACAGATGAATTCTACCAGACATTTAAATAGAACTAACAGAAATTTCTCTCATGTAGTTCTAAAAACTTAAAGATGTAGAGACACTATGAGAACAGAATTACTATAGTACCAAAGCCCAAAAATGATGTCACAAAAGACAACTATGAATCTGTATCCCTCCTTCCCCCACCCCCAGAATTCATACAAACATACTCAATTCAACATCAGCATATCTAGACCAGGAGAAACTATTACTTATCCCCAAGAATAATTCTACAAATAAACTTTACCAGTGCAAGACACTGCATTAACAGAGAAAAAAATTCAATTTCTCAATAGATTTTGCCACAAAAAATTGACAATATTCAACTTTCTTTAATAATAAAAAGCAAACCAAATACTTCCAACAAACCAGGAACAGACATAGATATCTCAGTGCTGACATCTCTCCCTAACATCTGGAGCAAGACAAGGATGGCTCATCCCGTCACTTTTATTCAGTGTAATAACGGAAGTTCTAGCCACAGAAACTAGCAAAACAATTAAATGGCCTTTGAACTGGAAATGAAGAAGTAAATGTATTTCTGTTACCAATGTTATAACTTTATACGTACAAAATGCTAAAGGTTCTATGGGGGAAAAACAACAACAAATCCCTTCTAAACTTGTGGAACTAATAAACAAATCCATCAGAGTAGAAGTATTCATACTCAGCACTCCCAAATCAGTTACAAATCTGTACGCTGACAATGAACAAGTAAAAATAAATTCTTTCTTGAAGATTCACGTGTTCTTCATGACAGAGTTACAGAAAATAACAGAGAAGGGAGATCTTCCATCTATTGGATCACTCCGCAAATGGCCGCAATGGCCAGAGCTAGTCCATTACAACCCTGGGAGCCACTGGTTTCTTCTGGATCTCCCATGTGGATGCCAAGGCCCAGTGGCTTGGGCCATCCTGCATTGCTTCCCCAGGCCATTACCATGGAGCTGGATTGAAAGTAGAGCACTCAGGACTGGAACGAGCACCATAGAGAATGGCTGTGCTGCAGGTAGAGGGTTAATGTGTGATGCTATCATACCAGCCCCCACCCAAAGTCTTTAAAAGTTCTATTTACACTAAGATCGAGAATAAAATGCTTATGAATTCACTTAACAAAGCAAAAACTAAAAAACAATTACTGAAGGTAATTAAATGAGACATAAATAGAAATGCATCCCATGGTAATGAATTAGAAGACATAGTATTCCTAAGATATTAACATTACCAACAGCACTTTACAAATTAAATGTAATCCTATCAAATCCCAATCCTTCCCTACCACGGATGGTGATATAAACTGATATAATCAACACGGAAATACTATGTGTGTTTCTCAGAACAGCACACTACCTTGATTCCACAGCCTGAAGTGTGGGATTGTAACCAAAAAAATCGAAGGCAATAGCCGGAAAACGCAGCTGCAAATCCACGTACAAAGCAACACTGTTAAGACATGGAAGCAAGTGCTGCTCACGGGGAGCTGAGCAAGCAGGATGTACTCTTCACATCCAACGAAATATTTTGAGCATTTTACGAAAAGGAAATTATAAGGTGCAAAAATGATTGAAAACAAGGACACTATGCTTACTGAAATGTAGGCCAGTCACAAGAAGATGAATATTACATTATGTCATTTAATGAGGCACTTAGAGCATTCAAAATCATGGAGCTTCCAAACACAATGGTGGTTTGCAGGGACCAGGGAGAAGATACAGGGGAATGCGTATAGCAACAGAGTCTCAGCTTTACCTGACAAAGAGTTACAGACAGCGGCTGCAGTCACCATTGTAACAGTCTAAATGCCACCGTCAACGTTGTTCTGCAGAAGGAAATATGGTCTAAGATGGTAAATTTCACTTTATGCTTTTTCAGAGGCAGTAAAGATGCAATTGGAAAAATAAACAAATGAATTTTGATTACTTTTAGAGTAGAAAAATCAAAATGTCAAATAAATAGGCACGACATTTGGAAGCAAAACATTCAAGTAACATCTTGTGAAACAATTCAACAATTTTTGTCATAAAAATTATGAATCAGAGAGAGGTAATAAAGAATACCTAAATAAAAGACTCAATGTTGATAAGATGCTAATTCTTCTCAATCTGTGTAATTTAAACAAAAATCTCAGCAGGTGTATATGACAAAGTAAGAAAAACACAATAGATGAACAAATTTTGTAAAAGAAGGAATGAAGTCGTATGACACTTCCTGCCTGATACCAGGTAAGTTACAGTGCATAGCTATAAAGTTGCAGTAATTATGTACAGTGTTGATTAGCAAAGGAAAACCTGTAGGACACAGTGGAACATCTCCAGCAGAACTTGGATATAAGTACTTAATTTTTTAAAGAAAAGTTCATTTTCAATTCAGCAGAAAAATTTTCCATCCACTGATTCACTCCCCAAGTGGCCCAATTGGCTGGAGCTAAGCTGACCTGAAGCCAGGAGCCAGGAACCTCTTCCAGGTTTCCCACGCAGATGCAGGATCCCAAAGCTTTGGGTCATCCTTGACTGCTTTTCCAGGCCACAAGCAGGGAGCTGGATGGGAAGTGGAACAGCCAGGACACAAACTGGCACCCATATGGGATCCTGGTGTTTGCAAGGTTAGGATTCAGTGAATTGAGCCATCACATTGGGCCCAGCAATTAATTTTTAAATAGATGTGAAGATAACTTCATTGGAGCAAAGAAATGTCACTGTGACAACTAAATAATCTGAATTTTCAAAATCATTTTGGAAAAAAAAAAACACTCCATGACCTACAACTTACATAATATGCAGAAACTAAAATATTTCACAAATATAAAACTTAGGTAAATCTTCTGGGAGGAAACATGAAACAAGGCCTCTGTGACCATCTACTCAGACAAGACAGACAATGATTAGACTCTGTATGGCGTAAACTTTTAATTAGGGAATCTCAACGGAACTTGAGCTGTGGTTATGCATCAAGGTGAAGGAATTCATGATGGGGGAAGGGTTTGGGGTGAAGGGGGGGGAATCCCAGTCATGTAATGCAATGTAATTAATGAATAAATGAATATTAAAGAAAAAAAAATGGGCCGACAAATGGGATTTCAACAAAATTTAAAAATCTGTCATTTCAAAACTAGCATTAAGAAAATAAAAAGACTTGGAGAATGTACTTTAAGTATATATCTTAAATATATATTTTAAATACATATCCAATAAAAATATGATGGCTGAAATACATAAACCACACATAGATCAGTAGAAAGAATAAACTAACCAGATTTTAAAGGTGTGCAAAATATATTAACACAAACCTCACTAAAGAATACATAAGAATAATAAATAGGGCCCAGTGTGGCAGCCTAGTGGCTAAAGTCCTCACCTTGCACGCGCCAGGATCCCATATGGGCACTGGTTCTAATCCCGGTGGCCTCACTTCCCATCCAGCTCCCTGCTTGTAGCCTGGGATAGACGTCAATGACATCCCAAACCCTTGGGACCCTGCACCTGCCTGGGAGACCCGGAAGAGGCTCCATATCTACGCAGCTCTGACCATTGTGCCTGCTTGGAGAATGAATTATTGGACAGAAGATTTTTCTCGCTGTCTCTCCTCCTCTCTGTATATCTGACTTTCCAATAAAAATAAATAAATCTTAAAATCACAAGTAATCACGTATTTAACCCAGTTACATAGAAAAGTGCACATTAAAGTCATAGTGAAATGGCATCCAGCACATGCTAAAATTACAAAACAAAAATTCACTGCTGAGGACATGTAGTATTTAAAACTCTTGAACATTGTATAATGGTACATTCCAACTAGGAACATGATCACAATTTTTATGACATTAATTATAAAGAATATAGAACCCAGAAACTCCACTTTTAGATTTAGATATATATCCAAGAATAAGGAAAAAACACATTTACAAAATGAAAAAAAAAAATCTTGGGGGCTAATGTCAATGTTGGCTTCATTTGCTCACTTGAAATCTAGAGACAATCATGATTACATTCATAATAGATACATTCACAAGAGAGAATTGCTGGGAAATAAATTAATTGTAAGCTACCTGTACATGCAGAAATACGGGTGATTCTGAAACATATCACACTATGGGAAAGAAGCAGGAGTTAGTATCAACAATCTGCGGGAGTTCATGGATCTGATGTTCACAAAACGGAAACTATAGGGATGGAGAACAGGTCAGTCACTGGCAGGAACGAAGCTGCATCAGACAATTAGCTATAATGAGTAGCAAAAGCCAAAATCCTTAGGTGCCACAGGAATGCTGGTTTTATTTGTGGTCATGATCACAACATTATTCATTTTTCAGGATGAATAGAACTATCTAAAAGGCATGACTTGGAGAATGTATTCTAAGTATATATCTTAAATGTGAATTTTACACAAACAAGCCTTACTTACACACACACACACACACACACACACGTTTGCATAATTACACACCACACTGCCACTGGGATATCTGATTAATCAGACGGGGTGGAACACCAGTTGACTCTATGTTTTCATTTCTGACATTTCATTTGTTGAAATACCAACCATCCGGATTATGTTATTGGAAGTGAAGGCTTTGGGAAATGATGAGTGGCCTTTGCAGAGTCCCCAGAGAGATTGCTGAACCCTCTTGCCATGTAAGCAATAGCAATAAGCCAATCATCTACAATGAAATGAGTTCTCATCAGGCTGAATCTGAATGGATCAGTTTCTTGAACTTACACTCTGTACCTCAAATAACTGTAAAAATAAAATAATCTGTTGTTTGTATTCCACCCAGAGCAGGATACTTTGTTAGATCAGCCCAAATGTAGGAGAGCGGTGTCCACTTTTTGTACTTATAAGTTCCCTGGTGCTACTGATACTACTGGTTTCTGGTCTAACTTGTAAGTTCACAGCCTTAGACTAGTCCTTCTGAAATGAAAATACACACTGACTACTCATAAACACAGTCAGAAAACATACTAAGATTCAGTCCTGGAACCAAGACTGAAATTCTGTTTTGCTTGAATTCCTGCTGGTGGCTGGTGGCTGGTGGCGTGTACATTGTGTTTCAGCCCTTATGTGTTTTGATGCTCTTAGACTAAACTGTTCACCATGAAAATGAAGATTTATAAAATGTTAAATAGTCACTGGATGACAAAGTGAAGATAAAGACTTAAATTCCTTACCCCCTGTCATGTAGTGACCTAGTGCAGGGATAAGTAAACATTAAAGTTGAGAGGCTTATTTAGCTGCAGAAAATAAGGAAAGAGATTTTACCTGGCTCTTTTGCCTTAGAATGTTTACTTCAGTAAGCTTGTAATTGTAAGCTCTTTGTGTCTTTGATATATATGTAAATCTTTTACAAAGCTATATAAATCTCTCAGCCAATTTAGGAATAGGGTTTTCTTTCTCAAAGATTTGAGGATTACTTCTCCCAAACATCATCATCAAAGAAACAGTACCTCTTTCCTGTTTTGCAAAAGGGGGTACCCTAACTTTATTTTATTGTAATTTATTTGCTTATTTATTTAATTGATAGAAGGAATCAGGACAGGTGTAGGTGCACACGCAGAGAAGGACTCAGGGGAGGGGTGGGAGAGAGTTTGGCCATTTGCTGGTCCACTCATTCACTATCCACAATCGCCTCAAGCCAGGGCCAATGCTTGGTCCTGAGAACCCATTGCAGGGCTCCCATTCGGCAGACAAGGATCCAGTCACCTGGGTTATTTCTTCAGCTTTCCAGGGTCTCACTAGCAAAACACTGAAGTCAAGAACGGAGCCAGGTATCAAGCCCAAAAACTCAAAACTAGGATACTACTTGTTATATTTTTCATGGTTTGTTTATTTTCATTTGTTTAAGAAGTCAGGGCATAGAGAAACAAAGATTTTCATTCTATTGGTCTATTTCCCAAACACCCACAACTGTCAAAGTTGGACTAACCCATGAGTCCAAAACTCTGTCTAGGTCTTCCACATAGGAGCTCAAGGATTTGAGTCATCCATATCTGCTGTGTCCCAGGCTGCATTCGCAGCAAGCGGGCTCTGAAGTGGAGTCACCAGGATTGGAAGTCACTTACGCAGGATGAGAGAGTCACAAGCACCAGTTTAATACCTGTCAAGGCCAACCCAGACACTAGTGTCTTCAACCAGTGGCTGAATCACCAAGATAAATAAAGTGTCTGCCTTGGTCACATAATTTTAGGTGGAGCAGTCTACTTCACTCGAAAACAACTTCCTGTCATGAACACATGAGGACATCTTTTTTCCTGCTGATAAAACCACTTAGCTAACACAGAGGTCACCTTAATTACCAAGCCAGTCTAAGATAATTTAGACTGAGAAATAGTGCTGCCAAGTCCTTTCACACAGGCACGGGAACTGTTCACCTTGAGAGGGTGAATGTAGTGGATGGTGTGTGCTTGACGGTAAATATGGGTGAGAATGGTTTGTTTCTGCAACCACGTTCATGGCTTGCCTTTGATAGCCACCACATTCTGTTAATGCTTTCTCTAAAAAATAAATTTATCAAATTTTCTTTTGGAAATCTATTTGTGGAGAAGTTTTCTAGCTTGGCAGGGTTTTTCTTTTCCAACTATTTTTCCCCCCAGCACTGACCACATCCATCTCATTTTAATTTTTTTTTAACTTTTTAATATTTATATGAAAAGATACAGTCCATGTATTTCCCACATAGTTTTAAGAGCATAATAATACTTTCTACTCTACCATCCTTCACTTCCACTAGCCCTCCTTTAAATTTTTTTTCTTTTGATCTTTATAATAATGTAACAGTACTTTGGAATTTACCTATATATTTTGTAAAAAGTTAGTAATTCAAAAAATTCTTTAAAATTATCTTATTCAATATGGGTGATTGTTTGCTTGAAGGGCAGGGGGATAGACAGACAGGGGGTGACAAAGAAAATGAGTTGATGACAGGAAAGATTTCACTTCACATGTTCAGCCTCCAAATGCTAACACCAGTGAGGGATGGGTCAGGCTATAGTTCTCTTAAATAGCTAGTAAGGACCCAAGCACATGAGCCATCATCTGCAGGCTCCCAGATGCATTCAGGAGGCTGAATCAGAAGTAGAGTTGAGACAAATCCAGGTAGTCCGATATGGGGATAGGGTGTCTTAAGTAGTAATGTATCCCACTGTACTACAAGAACTACCATATTCAATTTTTCAAACAAAAATTTATCCAATGGCTAAATAAATCTACACGTAAATATTTCCTTTTGGAAGAGGAGACGAGATACTTACAAGAAGGGGCAGGGGAGGGAATACAACATAAAGGAATCAGAACACACTCTTCACTTACTTGAAATAAGCACATTAAAATACGTGAACAGGCAACTTGTGTGTGTGTGTGCGTGCGCACGAGCACACAGATGCACTAGTATGGGCACAGGAAATAACTCCCATTCCTTGGACAAGCATTCAGTTGACAAAACACATCTGTTTAAAGAATAAACATTTTATTTTCCATTCCTTAAATGGGACATGGGTTGGGGTAGCAGTTAAGGGAGAATGATTCATCAGCTTTCTGTGACACTAACCAATGTTTCATAAAACAGGGTCCTCAAAAAGTTCCAGAAAAATGTGCATGATCTCTTAATTTCATTTTCCTCCAAGCATTTTGAAGTATCCTTATACACTGCCAAAATAATTGCACAGTGATTTCAAAAACTGTGCATTTGGGAAGGCAGATGTTCCCCAGTTTGAAAAGCTCTCTAAGTGTTTGTGATTTTTTTATTGTTCTACGTCAAGAACTGTCCACAGTAGCTCATTAGTCTTAGCTTTGACTATTATTGTACAGTGAAATATGAATTATACTGTTCCCCATAAGAATTCTGTAAGAGTCTAATAAATTCATGGGGACAATTTTCTTGCTAACCTTCATTTAGGATATCCCTTGAAGAAATGCATTTCTGGAAGGAAAAAAATGCCGAATCACTCTACAAAGGAAGAATGCACTTCATGGAGAATTTCTGAAAAATATCCTAATAACTCCATAAAATTCTCTTTATTTCAAGGATATAGATATATATCACTAATTATTTGAAATGCTGACTCACAAAAAGATTATTATCAACACAATCTTTACCAACTCCAAATTAAAATATTTGTAAGAGCTACAATCTTATAGAAATAGAATAAAGCTAATACACATGTAAAATCATTACAAGTATTAAATTATTGGAAATATTTTGATCATAAACAGACTATTTGTGAGACTCATCCAGGATGCTGACAGGCCTATACAACAGAATCCCCAGTGTGAACCTAATACCTACATTGGCCAAGGGCAACATCCTGGCTTCCTGAGTTGTTTATAGCCTAGCTTGACCTTTGCATTCAACCTTTACTCCCAAAACTACACACGGGTGCAGTAGTGGTTCTCAAACGTCAGCACGTTTTAGAATCACCTCCAGGACTTGTTAAAGCATGGATTCCTAACAACAACTTGCGCAACTCTTGATTCGGTATGACTGTAGTGGAGTCCAGGAATTGACATTCCTAACACATTTCTAACGGACGCTTGTGTTTCTGGCCTGGGGCCCTCGCTTTGAGATCTCTGACATCTTTTCAAATAATCTCCAGGCATGACTTTTGGTCTCTGCTTTTCCATGCACTGGAGCATTTTCCTACAACTTTGTCATATCTTCTATGGCCATTCCAGAGAAAAACACGTAACTTTCTTCAACTTTCTCTGAAATCTAGGTCACCACAGATAAATATTTAGATTTCATGATGTGGAAATCATAGTGCTTCCTGCTTTAATGTGATATCAGTCCCCAACATCAGATGCATCCTAAGATTTTCCAGTTGAGTTCTTACTATGTTCTTGAGTCTAGTCCTCGATTTTCTGTCCTCAGTTGTCAATGTAATAATCTGTACTTTTTCAACTTGACATTTTGTTAGCTCCGTCTTTAAATGAAATACTGTGCTTATTTTATAGTCACTTGTTTAACTCTCCACCAGATGAAAAGAATTTCAGAGTGTTTGAAGTAGTGTATGGGTCCCAGATGACCCTTCCACTTCACTTCAGTGTCATCCGTGGTGCTTTTACAGCCATGAGAGTATAAAGACTTTCCATTCTCTAATCTGGCCCGTATTTGTACATATTTATTTCAAAACTGATCATTGCAGTTATTCCATTATTTTCTTAAAGATTCACATGTTTTTACTGCAATGGCAGATTCACAGAGAAAGATCTTCCATTCATTGGTTTACCCCCAAAAGGCTGAAGTAGCCAGAGCTAAACCAATCTGAAACCAGGAGCCAGGAGCTTCTTTTAGGTCTCTCACATGGGTGCAGGGTTCCAAGGACTTGAATCAACTTCTGCTGCATTTCCAGATCATTAGCAAAAAGCTCAATTGGAAGTGGAGCAGCCAGGACATTGAACCAGTGTCCACATGGGGGGTATCAGCACCACAAGTAGAGGATTAACCTGCAATGTCACCTGGAATTCTATTATGTTTAACAGGTATATCTGATATGTTAGCTTCTTCAGTACATAAAATATTCCATTCAGAGTCAGGCATTGGTTGTAGCATTTGAGATACCTCTATTCCATATTGTAATGTCTGAATTTGAATCTTACTTCTGCTCCTAAGTGACTTCCAGCTACCACATACCTTAGAAATTTGCAAGCGGTAACTTAAGTAGATGGGTCCTTATCATCCACATGGAAGATCATGCCTGAGTTTCTGGATCTTGGCTTTGTCTGACCCACTTCTGGCTGCTGGGAGCACTGAGAACTGAACTAATAGATGGGAGATCTCTGCTCGCTCTTTCTGTCTCTCTCTCTCTCTCTCTCTGTGCGTCTACTTTCCTCTGCCCACTATATCTCAGCTTTCGAAGCAAATACATAAAGGTTGATTATTCAATAAATAGACAGCATTACTACAAAAACAAAGGGTAGATTTTCTTCATTCTTTGCTTTGAAAATTCCTTCCAATTGCCATGCAGGCTGTCTTCATTTATCCCTTCAGAGTCGCTTCTGTTCTGTCCTGCGCTTAGAAGTTTGCTTTTGAAAAGTGTGTCTCCCATCCAAGTACTAACCAGGACCGACCCTGCTTAGCTTCCGAGATCAGACGAGATCGGGCGCGTTCAGGCTCTGTCATCAGACCAGAGAGGGTATACCTAAGAAGCCGTTGAACTTGACGGGACAATAAGATGCTGGACTCTATGTTTGGTATACGCTTGCAATGGGGAAATCTCAACTGAACTTGAGCTGTGGTTATGCAATAAGGTGGAGGAATCCACCATGGTGGGAGGGTTTGGGGAGGGGTGGGGAGAACCCAAGTATCTATGTAACTGAGTCACATAATACAATGTAATTACTGAAGTTAAATAATAAATAATTAAAAAAAAAAAAAGAAAAAAAAAAGAAAAGTGTGTCAACATGATTCCTTGTCCTCAAACTCCAAGAGATTAAAAAGGTTGAAAAATTAAGGGATAGGGTTGGAAAAGACTGAATTCTAGGTAGCTAGCACCCAGCTTCTCATCTTTTAGATTTTGCCCAGCAGTACTCGACACGAAGCTGAACAGTATATCTCCAGGCTCTTTGCTATATTAGCACCTTTACCTTGTCTAATCAGATACAGAGTTGTGACTATCTACCCCATTGAAACTGGCTGGGGCTAGTGCACTCTCCTGTGTTAGTTTCCCCAACCTTGTTGTGCCTTTGGTAGCAGTCTCTTTATTAGTTTTTTGTATTAACCTATCTGGAATTACAATCACTCCCATTTTGCAATCCTGGTGTATTAAATAACATTGTTTTATTGCTTTTGGTGATACATTATAAGCCAAACTCACTAAGTATCAGGCAATCATAATTAGGCAACTCTGTCACAGTCAAGATAAACCTAATTCATCTTGGAGCTCAGGATAGAGGTCCCATCAGATTGTAATGATAGACATCTTTACTATAGATCTAACAGAAGCCCTCTCCACTCAGCGTTTGGCCTTGTATTACTGACTGTAGCACTACTAATATTTGGAAATTAAATATCTTAGAAACATGTCAAACCCTGAAGGGGGCTGGACATAAGATGTGTGGAGCTAAGTTCCTGCTAAGGATTTCTTCAATACATCAGGAACATGTGCTATCTTAGACAAACCAAATATCTCGCTCCTAATTTGGAGGCATTCTAAGTGTAACTTCTTCCATTTTTGCTAATCAGGTTTTCAAACAAATTTGTCATCTGCTACGCAATTGTGTTTTCTTTAAATTCTTGTCTTATATCAAAATCTGTAAGCCTCAACACCTATCTCCTAAAAAAATAGAAAAGATAATACAGTACTTGCAAAATTGAGAATGGATAAAGTTCAAAGTTTAACTTCAAAGGAGAAGTTAAAAAATAAAAAGATGAAATGTTTAAGATAAACTTTGTGGAGAGAAAGTATTTCGTAGTAGCAGTATATTTTAAAGTAGAGCTGTGCCCCAATCCCACGACAGCCATTTTTTATGTCTGTGATCTGCTATGAGAATTAATGAGTCATTTGATGTACAAACCTGGCACCTGGTTTGACACTCTGTGAGAACTCAACACATGGCAGTTCTCTCTCTTTAAGTGGGTACTATCATGGCAGGATAGTAGAAAGAACAAAATTAGCACATTATATGTGATACATAAGCTTAGAGGGTTACATGTCATTTAAAACTTTCAACTAAAGTTAAAATGACTCTGTAGAGGGCAGATTTTCATTCCAAAGTGGTAACACTTATTCCATTACGCATTTATTAAGAGAATGTTATGTATTCTTCATAGCCATTAGTTCAATTTATTCACACACGTTAGTGAGGTTGAGATGACTACAGGGTCAGTTCACCGAGGAGGAAAGTGAGATTAGAGAAACAGAGTAAGCTGGGCAACACTGCAATTAGGAAATTGAAAGCCAAGATACAAATAGAGACTGCCTGGTTTTTGAAACATGCTCACTAACTCACTTCACCAGAACAGCAAAAATGCATAAATAAATAATCAAATTGCTTTATTTTGGTTTCTGATTGGTACAATTTAGGTGCACTCACAAAATGTTGTGTATGATAATTTCTCATTATGCAAAAATGCTTCTGACTAAACGACTCTGCAAAATGTAAAATGCAATGTGAGCTGTAGGCACTGGCAGTCAGAACCATGTACCAATTTGAAGCTTCTAGTCCGAAGAAAAAATCTTGTCATGTGTATCAGTGCCTATGAAAGAAAAAAATTAGTCTTGTTGACAAAAGTTATTCAGAACTCTAGGCAGCTGCTCACAGCTACAGACATGAACTTGTGACAATATGGATGTTCTCTGGCTACTCTGAAATTGATCCTTCTTGCCAGTTTGCCAAACCCTTTCTGAAAGTTTGAAGGCTTCAGCAAGACTCAGGTAAACGCACCTGAATTAACAATCATGGTTGTATTTGGCAAAGCATTGGTTTCTCTGATGACACTTCATGATGATACTTAAACTATGAGAGGAGCAGCTACAGATTCTTCAAATGCTAGAGCATTTGGAATTCTGTTATATAATTAACTGATTAATTCATTTAAAATGGGGGGAGGAGGTTTTTCCAAATGAGGGAAATCTCAACTCATGGCTACTGGGCATAGAAGTGAGTGAAACCCATTCTACAGTTTTACCCCAAGTGAGTGTGGGAAGGGTCCTCCACTAGAATCAGATGGGTTTTCCTGTGATGGGGAAAATTATAGGAAGATACACATATGTATTAAAAGCATTCACTGACTGTGATGTGACTTTCTGTCTTGTAAAAATGTTAACAAGGGAATATGTCCAGTCTTGGCATAAGTCAGCTATTTAAAGTTCCATCCCCCAAATTAGGCAGCATCTCAGGACATAAAATTAAAGGCATCTGTTTCTTAATTCAGTAAGTGCAATTCCTTTTGATCCTGGCTTATCAGGCCTGCTCAGGTCAGCTTGCCTACAGGTACTAAGCTAAGTCCTGTTATACTTCATAAGTCTTCATGATCCTCGGGCTAACGTATACTTTTCTCATGGAGAAAAAGCAAGAGCAAAAGACACAGAAAAAAATCTGTTATGTCTAGTTAAAGTGCAACTATGAATCACAAATCCACTCCCATGGCCTTGAGGAATTTTGCAGCCTACTATTATGTTCTACACACACACACACACACACACACACACAACCCCAATGCAAAGCATCAGGAAAGAAGTAGAAAAGATCTATGTATGAATTGGAATATTTATTGAAATCACAATTTTTCAAATTTTTAGTTGACAAATAATTTATATATATATATGATATATTTTATATATATATATATGTATATGTATATATATATCATGGTATATGATGTAAGCAGCAAAAATAGTCCCCTGAGAACACAGTTCTCGATTTTTCTGTTCTCTCTAGAGTTCTCAATTTTTCTGTTTTCTCTCTAGAGTTGTGGTAAATGTGACTTATCCAGGTTTGTTGTTTTGTCCAAAATTGATTTGGCTATTTGGAAAGTTTTGTGTTTTCTTTTGAATTATAAGGTTTAAACATTTTTCTTTGTTAAAAATAGCATTAACTTGTAATGAGCCTGAAGATTTCTTTGAGTAGTAAGAGCATTTTAGCAATATTAATTCTTCCAATCCATAATTTTCTATTCATGTTAAAGCATTATCTTACCAATGCTTTATAAATTTCAGTGCACAGATCCTTGGCAAAATTTATTTTTTAGCATTTTTAAAAAGTTATTTCAAATGTGACTATTTTGCTGCTTTATTTAACAGAGAGCTTATTGCTGGTATATAAAAGTAATACTGATTTTGGTAAGTTGATTCTGTATCTTGTATTCTTACAGAATAGCTTACTGGTTTAACATGTATTGTGATCTGAGAAGTTGTTAGCATATCAGAGTCTGCAATAAGAGACAACTGAACTCTTCCCTGTCCTAGTTGGGTGCACTTAATTTCTTTTTCTTGCTTAATTGCTCAACGTGGGACCTACTATACAGATTGAGGGAAAAAAAAAAAACCTTTAACTTGCTCCTTTGTCTTGTTTGTGGTCTTAAAGGCAAATGTAAATTTTCACAGGCATGATTTCAGCTGCTATAAATAGGTATGATCTTAATTGTTGTGTGCATATTCTAATTTGCTGAGAGGTTTCATCATAAAAATGATAATTTTTCAAAACATTTTTTGTTAAGTACTATTTGTTAATTTATTGAGATGATTCATGCTCGCTTTGGAGCTATACAGAGATGATTCTTTGACTTTGCCCTTCATTGTTAATGTTCATTAACATTGCAAATGTTCATTGTTAGTATATCATTAACATATTTATAGATTCGCAATCTACTTATACCATTAACCATATTTACAGATTTACAAACTCCTGTCTTGCATTCCAGGGATAAATACCACTTAATCTTAGTGTGAATGCCGTTAGTAGTTGGATATTTCTGATCTATTTTGTCCAGACATATTGTCCTGAAACTTTTTCCTTTCACATTTTTATTTGAAAGTCAAAAAGAGATACCTATAGAGATCCTACTGTTTTATTTACCATATGCCCGGAACAGTGAAGTGTGGGTCAGCCAGGCCAATGCCAGGACTACAGAAGTCAGTCTGAGTCATTCATATAGGTGGCAGGGACACATGTACCTGGACCACCACCTGCTGCCCCTGAGGCTGCAGAGTAGCCAGAAAGTTGACTCAGAGTGGAGTCTAGTCCTACATAGTAGGACTCAAACCCATACATCCTGATATGGGACTTTGATGTCCCAAGCAACAACTTACTTGCTGCTTCTGCTGCTCACATTGTCCTGTGATTTTCTCTGCTTGAAAGGAAATGAGGCTACGTTCACCAGCAGCCTTGCAGGCAGCAGAGTTCTGAGAGTTAAAGTAGTAATGGTTTTGACAACTGGAGCAGAGACACCTCCACTGCCAGATGGGTAGCACATTACCTGGCTTGTAATATTAGAGTGCCAAGAATGTTGGGACACAGCTGAACAGCAGGTCCAAGATCATTGTGGACCCCAATTCTCCTTGGTGGTTCCACATCTGGGAAACATGAAGCAAGGGTTTGGCTCAGGTCTAAAGTGCAGACCCACTGCCTATGGCAATAGCTTATGGTCAAACCCAGTGCATCTGCAGAACCTGTTTTATCCTGGACTTTCTCAGAGAAGCTGTGGCTTCTGGGTGTGGCATATACAGGGAATGGGAGAACTGGCCAGTGCTTTTCTAAAATGGCACAAGATGTGTTAGTTTTTGTGGGGTTAGATCATGCAACTGCTCCCTCTTGGGGACTGCACAGTGTGAATGAGGTATTTGCTTCAGTAGAACGAGATGCCACTGTTCTCTGCTGAGTAAGCCACCAGAGACCATGGTGGTCCCTGTGGCATGGCCACTGCCAAGAGATTCTCTTTCTTCTCCTGGAATCACAGGTTTATTGAGAACATCAATGAGATCCTCTATGCAGTTGTTCTTTGTGTCCACTGTGTTTCTGTAGCTCCTATTACAGACCAGTGAGCCCTTTCAGTGCAGCTTTGTTGATGAATAATTGTCCACATTTATCTTTTGGAGTTGGGAAATGGGAATGAAAGGCTGGCCTGTCCTGCTCTTCCATCTTGATGGCTTTATTCCCCAGGATTCCATTTCCTACACGGTTAACTCTGGCACCCCGTATTAGTCAGAATTCAGTGGGGAGACAGATGGAAGATAATGGGAAATAAGATCTGAAAAGTCATCCAGATGGCAGACAATGCTGGTTGGGAATGATGGCTTAGGTCAGAGAGACAAATGAGTTTCTCAGGCTTCCTCCTTCCTTGCCTTAGGTCACTAGTCTTACTTGTTCCCCCAGTCTAACTATATAGCAGTCCTCATGTCCAGAAATGTGAGTTTTTCCAAGCAAATCCCATAGCTGCATCCTTTAGTGGTCCAGATAAGAGAGGAAAGAAAGTGAACTTTCAGTGGTCCCCACCTTGCAGGAGATCAGTTGTTCCAAACTGAAACTATGCAGACCACAGTGGCTGTAGTTCTGTATGAGAATTTCAAGCAACAGGAGTGTTAGGGTATGTTTTCCTCTTGAAGAATCACTGAACTTGGACAAATGAGTGTGAAGAGTAAGAATACTCTCCTCAAGGTGGGTGGTAGTTCTTCATTTTATGAATTATTACCTTTGGAGCATTTCAGTTGAACATACGTAGCTGCCAATACTGAGAGAGTAAATGCCACTTTGTATGACCAGGTAATGGCAGCGTGATGATTCTTACGCACTTTTTTTTTTAAAGATTAATTTTATTTTTATTACAAAGTCAGATATACTGAGAGGAGGAGAGACAGAGAGGAAGTGGAGCTGCTGGGATTAGAACCAGCGGCCATATGGGATCAAGGCGAGGACCTTAGCCACTAGGCCACACCGCCAAGCCCTATGCACTTTTGTTTAGTAGTGCATGAGGGTCTCAGGGAGCAGGATGAACATAGATCAAATGACATATGCACAATGGCCACAGTTGTGCTCATTCAGTGACGAATAGCTCCTGGAACCTCCCTTTATGTTAATTCCTCTCATTTTGGCTCCATTTGCTGCTGTCTTTTTGCATGTCATTGTAGGCAACAAAACCCAAGGGAGAGTTCTAAAGAACTTTTTAAGGATTAGGAAAGTTCTGAGTATGGAAATTGAAGCTATATATCAGGAACTGCAAATTCTCTGGATCGACCTGCCAGTAAATAGAGACTTTCCATTTGTCATCAATGTGCATATAATGCAGATACGGCGTTTGAGGGGAAACAGAACCATTTGGCAGAACTCATGTATTTGTATAGCAATTTTATGTCTTCATTTTCTCTGTCTCTCTCCTACCCCTTCTGGAGAAATCTGCTTAAGAGCTCTCTTTTCACGAGAACTAGGATTAGATATTATGTATAAACTTGCAAGTGCTGAAATGTTTCTACCTTCAATACTTTAAGTTTCATAAATATATTAAAAGATAAATGGTAAGGTTTAGTGCTCTAGTGCCACTGGAAAGGGTCAATAATGCTTTCTTGATGACAAGACAGTATCAGTTAATAGAGAAGTTTGGTATTCAAAAGTTTATACCTATGTCCATTGAAATTTCTTTCTTCTGCACAAGAATCAAATCTGGACATCATGGCTTATTTCTGTAATTTAAGGAAACTGAAGGCCAAATTGAGAAACTTTGCGGGCTGTAGAAGATTACTAGTTTTAGTCTGATGGTTAGCTTGCTTATCTAGCAAAGTGTTATAACATGTCCTGGTATCTCGTGGAAAAAAAAAAATGTAAATACAATGGAGGAGATTTCAGTGCTCTTTAAAACCAGGTTTCCTTTTCCCAATTTTGCTCAATTTTTTTTACTCATTTGGTCGACACAATTTCCCATTCACCAACACAGCAGGTTCAGCTCTCAGTGCATCTATGTCTATACTATGCTGTCAGAAAATTCTGAACTCCTCTCAACTTACAGCCATCAAGTCCTATGTGATCTTCACTGCCTGCTTCAGTTCTGCTTCCTGTTTTTTTCCTCTTGAACATCCTGTTCTAACTTATGTTTAGGCAAATGTGATGTACACTTTTGTTGACTTTGCTAGAATATACTATTTCGTCTCTATCGAACTTTAGCTTATATTACAAAAATTTGCACATCTCTGATTCCTTCACTGGATCCTAGGTTCTATGAGAACAAGAGTGATATCTTTGTTGCTTATCTACAGGGCAATGAGGCACTGAATAAACATAACCTTGTTGAATTAAATCAAACACAACACAGTAATGTCATACGAAGACGATGCACGGACAGATGAATAATCGCTGCTGAGATGCACTGGGTTTTAAATCACAGGAGGGTCAGCAGTCACTTCACGCACACTACTCAGCAAAGGATTGCATCAGTTAGGGACCCCTTTTCAATTGCATGGTGACAGGTTTACTTACTGGCTATAAGGACATGGACTATGTTGCATGCATAATTTATTGTGTTTCATGAGAAAACTGCAGCTCATATTCTCTGACACAAGATAACATCCACAGAGCATCAAACAGGCTAACAGGAAAGATGCTTACAACAAACGATTTTTAAATGTAGATGATGTTAACAGGAATTTCTGGTTGGTTGACAAATTTCAAAGATAATACAAATACACTGATAAATTTGTTCAACTTTTTAGAGGAGAAGCAACACATTACAATTTAGGCTAGATAGACAGCAATAATGGCGACACACACGGAGGAAATAAGGCTCAATTTCTCTCATGGCTCACTAACGTATTAAAATTCCCACATCGTCCAGAGGGAGACATTAGTAAATGATTTCTTTTGTCAAAGAAAGATGATGAAGGGACTACATATGTAAGAACATTCATCTCTGACATGACACTTCTTTCCCTCAGCTTTCAAGTCACCCAAAGCTTTTCCTGTAAGAACATCTTTGGGAGATGCAGAGCTATAGTGTACGCATGGTAAAGTTAAAAAAAAAAATGCCACCATGTTCACACACAAAAACAATGTACTGCTTCAATTTTTAAACTTGAGCATAATTTCCTAATAATCCCTCATCATGCATACTGTATGTGTTATGGGTGAAATAGGAGGACTGTTGTAAAATTTTATAATACCCATTTTACCAACCAATAATGACTCATACTCTTTCCTGATAATGCTATTTTCTGGAAAAAACTATTGTCAGTTTTAAAACCATTAGGCTGAGGGCCCCCAAAAGAAAAAAAAAATCTCAGGTTTTTCCTGATTTACGGTAAGTAACATACAGAGTACAAAAAGCATAAGGTATATGAGTGAAATTGACATTTTGGAATTTGATTATTCTTTACAGTCCTGTTTATACCCTTGAGCAACACTAATTTTTTTCTACTTATTATTTGTTGAATTCTTTCCCTAGTGGAGGGTTATATCTGTAATTATAAAAAAAAGAAATAATCTAATTGTAAACATTAAAAGAAAAGCTAATAAAGGAAAGATGGTGGATGATAGAGGAACAGCGGAAGGAAGAGTAGGGTGAGAAGTTTCACTGTGATACCAAACCTGTATACATGTGAAATACACGAAATTTTTTCAATATATATAAATAAAGGGTTTTGTCTTCTTTTGAAATTTTCATTTATTTGGAAGTCTGAGTAGCAGAGATAAAGGAAGAGGAAGAAAAAGGAGAGGAGAGAAAGTATCTTTCATTTAGCCGTGTACTCCCTAAATGGCCAGGACATCTGAGCCTGGGCCAGGCTCACCTCCATCCAGGTAGCCCTCATGGGTGGCGAGGGCTATCTGCCACTGCTCTCCCAGAAACATCCTCAGGGATCTGAACCAGAAGTGGAGCTGCCAAGAATGGAGCTGATGCCATGCCATGGGATGCTATGTTTCAACTTAACTCCCTGCCCTGCAATACCAGCCCCTAGGCACTCCTTTTCTGTCCCTGTACTTCCAAAGCCAGTGCCTGTTTGTTTCAGACAGGAGACAAAGGGATATCACCTCAAAGTTTCTTGATCCTTTGGATCAAATAAAAAGAACGTTAACTGAACCTTGTTCCCAGGTATTTACAGCTAAACTTCACCTCTGACCTGTGTTTGCTGGGGAGCGATTGGCCCCATTTACTTCTTGAGCACATTCCTGAAGTCCACAGTCAAGGCTGTGTTGATTCTCACTGGGGAAGATTCACCTTAATATCAGACCTCTGCGAGCCACCTGCATCTGTACCACTTCCAGAAACTCTGGGGCACCATGGTTATTTCTGGATTCTTTATACCCCCACAAGGAGGTTGCAAGAAACGAACAGCTTTGTATCTTAAGTACATTTATTTGTTTGTTTATTTGAAAAGAAGAGATATGGTATCAACAGAAGAAAGGAGGCAGTTGTTGGCATTACCTCAGCGATGATCCTAATATTTAAAACTTGATGTCTAGGTAAGACTATTTTGGAACTCTCACTGGGAAAGGAGTTTCCCATCTACACATTCACTCTTCCTCTAAGGACTGGGGTTTGACCTGGCTGAAGCCTTGGATTGGAAACATATGGGAAATCTGTGTGAGTGACAGGAATTCAATTGTTTGGACTAGTATGGTGTGCCCTGTGGTTCACATTAGCAAGAAGCTGCAATCGGAACCCAGAGCCAGGGACACAACAAGGATGTCAACCAGTGCCATAACCACTGAGCTAAATGACAGCCCCGTCAGTGATTATTCCTATGATTCTTCACATCACCAGAGATTTTCTGTAAGTTGGCTTCTCATACCAGCCAAACTTTTAGAATTTCATCTACCTCTTCCCCCCCACAGGTGGAAAAGACTGTGCTTTTTACAAGACAATGTGGTGACACATCCTAAGTGACATCCCATGGGAAAGGGCATTCATAAGGAACAAGTTGAGCTAGGGCATTGGGTATCCGAGAGGATTTTAATTTTCTACCCTCAGACTGACATTCATGTTGAATAGGGCAGCTAATTAGCATGCTCCATTTGCCAAGGTCGGGAATACTGCTCTCAGGGACAGCCCTCATGTATTCAAGCTTCCTGTACAGCACTTGAACAATTCAGCATCTGTTAGCCCAGTCAGTGTTTCTATAACCTCCTCTCTCATTCCGAGACTACCGTGCTGCTGATGGAATGGGCAGTGTCTTGCCTTGGAGTCTGCTCTGTGTGCTTCTTGCTTCCACCAGGGATTTCTTTGGACAAACACCAGGGAGACCCGTCTAGCCTTCAGCTATGTGTTGCTCAGAAGAGTGGTGCTACTTTTGACCACTTGGAATGGAAACCATTAGACCAATGATTGTCTCCCATTTTCCTGAGTGAATAGTTCCAAGATGAGTTTTGTCAGTAACAAAGCAACACATTCCTATCTTGATTTTGATCGTCCCAGAGTAATGACTTCCGTCTCAAAGGCTCGTTCCTTTGTCCCAATCCCTCCTCTCTTTTCAATTTCTGAACGCAGTTTTTTCTACAAGTTCTGCCTTTCGAGGAATACAGGCTTAGACACCTTCATAATATTTCATGTGAAAGAAATGAAACATTTCAATGTATTGTGTTTCTTTGCCTTTCCATCTTGCCAGGTACTTGAATCTCTTTTCAGCTTATTCAGGGATTTATTTTCTTTCATCCTCCATTTTTCCCAAAGAGAGTCCCAAGATGGTCTTACCTGGGAGTGAACTTACTAAATATTAGGATTATCACTGAGATGAGATTTTTTCTCCTTTCTTCTGTTCCCATACTGGACTTTTAGCCCTGTCACCACAGGACTCTGAGGTGCTTTCTTGTTGAACTTATTTTTTCTAATAAGTTAGTTCATTTTATTGCTTATGGTATATAAATAAAATGGTAGTTCATTTTATTTATATACCATAAGCAAGTTGCACGTAGTTAACACAACTTCCCACCCTCCCATCACTCCTGCCTGTATTCCCCACCCACCCCTTCCTTCCTTCCTTTCTTCCTTCCTTCCTTCCTTTCTTCTTTTTCATTCTTTTTTTTCTTTGAATTTTCATAATGGTACATTTTCATTTCACTTCACAATCACAGGCTGGACACTCCATTAGGAAACATTTCAACACACAGCAAGTAGAAAACAAAATCACTGTTCCTCAAAAGTAGAGAATCAAATCTCAGCATGTCAGTTTCATTCATATAGATTACATTTTTGTACTCATGAGTATTTATTTCTATACATAAGGAAAACATGATATTTCTCTTTTTAAAAGTTGGTTTATTTGACTAATCATAATGGTTCTACTGACTTCAATTCATGCTGTGAATTGTTTTCTTCATCAATGTCTTCATAGTAACTGATCCATCAGAAATTACATATATATTGGATATTTTTAAAAATAATTTGAGTTTGCGTCTTCCTACTCTTATGTTTGAAGTAAATATGTATGATTTGAATGCGATTTTTATAATCTTAAGGACTTGGTATATACTTATAACTATTGCTTCACTGAATCATACCATGTAAATGAGAATCTATTATTTTTTTCCCAGTTTAAAGAAAAAAAAAGAAAGAAAGAAAGATGGAAGGATAATCCAGACTCCTGACGTTCTGGTATGGCTCTGTTCTCAATTTGAGTGTTAATAATGATTATAAGATGACAAAAACACTCATTTATCTGTACACCCATGTGCATTTGTTGGTATTTCAATCAAATGTTCTATAAAAATATGTCAAGGCGCTTAGTAATATTTCTTTTCATCTCAGTAGGCTGTATTTAAACCATTTCAGATATCTCAAATCCAAAATGAAACAAAGAAATTTCCCAGAGTGATGCTTTCTACTGTCCTTCTTAAATTGTCTCAAAGAAAAGTCCTATCTATTTGAAGTTAAGTACTTTTTTGTAAAGAATAACAAACATTCAGCCTCATGTTAATATAGTTGCAATTGCTTTTCTATGTTATTGCCATAATTGTCATTGTGCAAGAAAAAAAAAATCCTAGATTTGGGGAAATCATAGGTAGTTCCTGTACCTGCGGGATCTCGAGGGTCCTGTCCTCCTGCAGAGCAGGCCGTAGGTTTTAAAGATTAAGATCCATTCCACTTAAAAAGAAAGAAAAAAGATTATTCAATCGCTAACGATTTTGATTTCAGTCCAAAAGGTTCAATTTGAAAAGACTAGATGACACTGGTGCTGTTGAGCTAGGGAAACGTTATAGATTGTGATACAATAGTGTTAATGATTTCCATTCTTATAAAAATGCTTAACAGCTTCACCACAATTCCACTCATAATCAGAGCAAGTCATTTTTAAAAAATTGACAAGCTCTTTCTAAAATGCACATTGAAATATAAAGGACCTAGGGTAGCCAAAAACAATATTGAAAATGAAGAACAGATTTAAAGGCGGGAGATGTAGTACTGATTTTATGGTCTCCTATAAAGATATGGTAATAAAGATTGAGTAGTACCGAAATAAAGAATCAGGACTAAACTTGCATATGCATAGTCAAGGAAATTCAATGGGAAAACATAAAATTCTGACAAATAGTCCTTGGACTACTAAATATCCATACCAGAGGATAAAACGTGAACCCCTACTTACAACTCATACCAGGTATAAAAAGGCTTTGAAAATCATGCTAAACTTACACACAAAAATAAAACCATAAAATGCCTATGTGAGCATAAAAGACAATCTTTACAATCAAAATAAAATATCTTAAAGTGTTGGATATTCTTCTCCGATTCTGTACTAAATTAAAGTAATAAAGACTTTTATATAATACAATTTACTATTAAGTAAAAACTTCTGAAATGTCCTTTTGTTTTCTTACTTTAGGAGAAGTCAGCTGCCACAAAACAAAGATTAGGAGTGGTGTTTTGTTTTCTTTTTTACATTTTACTGTCCTGTTGCCTCTTCTAGAATATCAGTATAGTTTATTGTCTTGTGGAGTGTAAATCCTATCTAATTCTGACCTGAGCTAAATCACTTCCAAACAGCACAGGGAGCACCTGCCTTGTCCACTTCCGCTCTCCGTGTGATTGGCACCTTCCCTGCCTACTAAGTCTACTTTGAATACTCTCAAAGGGGAACTTTCTCCTGAAATATTAACCACTCTCACATTAAGTGGATAAGATTTGAAGATGTATCTGTGTGAAGCTATATACCTGATTTAAAAAAAAAAAGAAAAACATTTCAAGCATTAAATCTGTCTGCAGTAAGAGACCAAGCAGACCTCATAGTGCTTGACATGCGGAGTCACAAATGGTCTGCCCTCTGAAAACACAAGTACCCATTCCACAGATCCATACGCAGCAGTGAGAGAGACTTGGAGACGGACACAACAACAGAGGAACAAAATATTAAATATTGAAAAAATGTTAAAGAGGAATTAAAGGAAATGGTGCGATTAAAGGCTGGAAAAAAGCAAAAAAATCATTTCTGTAATAAATGAAATAAAATAATTAGCATTTATTAAGCACTTATATGCTCACATTTCCTCAGTATTTAAATCATACATTATTTCTAATCCACTGCAAAATGCAAAGAAATGTAGATGGTTGGTACAGCTATATTAAATGGGCAGAAAGTGAAACAGTTATTCAAATCATATTATTTTTATGCATTGAATTTTGGAGTTAAATCCAGAAGGGTTGAAGTTTGATTTTATGCAACTGAACACTACAATTTGTTGTTATTTATACCCTAATCCTCCAAAATGGCTTTCATAGACATTGGTTCCTATGTTTGGATTATTCTTCAAAAACAGAACAATCAGAGCTGAAAGAGGGACAGGCATTTGCCACAGGAGTGAGTGCACTTCTGTGGATGCATCCGTGTTGGAGGAGCTGGTCTGAGAGCCAGTTCTGCTCCTCACTCTAGCTTTGTCCTAGTAGGTGGCAGGCAATAGCCCAAGTAGTTGAAACCTTGCTACTAATGAAGGCATTTGTATGGAATTCCTTGCTCCCTGCTTTAGGCTGGCCCAGCTCTAGTTACTAGCATTTCCGAGTGTACCAGTATATGCAAGATCTCTATCCATTGTGTCTCTGCATTCCAAACAATAATAAATTATCAATTGCCAAAACCTGTCTAAAAGATTTGGTTTCCATTAGCACCAATAACTAAATGAAGCAAAATGACTAGTTTAATGTCACAAATGTAGAACGGAGAACCAAGGATAAGGGATCGCAAGTATTTGCAATTTACTGTTCCCCTTCTATTCATTTATTTCATATGGAAAAAAATTAAAGAGAAAAAGCCCATATTCTCCATGAATTTAAATGTGATGTCTCTACCAATATGTGATCACAGAGGCAGCAATCCCTGCCTGAAGAAATGAGACATAAGCTTCCAATCTTCTTCCTAAGAATTGGCAATATAAACGATCTTAAGGGAAGGTTCAAAGCATCCTGACTTTGTGTTAGTACGGGCAATGCAGCAGGGTGGGCTGGCATGGATTCCTGAGCCCTGTGAAGAATTGTTGTTGCCTACGTTGCATCCAAGAGATCAGTTACAGGCTTTCTTCTGGGGTATTAACATTGATGCCTCCATGTGAAAACCCAGTTCTTCGATATTGTTTGTGAGGAATCTCTAAGATGAAATTTTAAGCACCAGATAATCTTTCATGGATGCATTCAAGTCAAAGGTACTAGGATTTCCATCAATTCGAGCAAGACAATAACAGAAAATTTCTAAGTAATTTACTTTGAATACTTGGTCTCCTGTCTCTCTGGATTTAGGTCATATTGTGGGGGTTTACAAATGGTGACCCTTGCTTCCTGGGCAAAGCCAGGCATTTGTTTCAATCAGCTAGCTAATGCCGTCAGTTACAACTGTGTGAACCTACAGACATTGCCTTGGCGACAGCATTTTTCACTCTAGTCACTAATTTCTCAAATCCAGATTTTACAAGAACTCAAAGGAAATATGGCTCAGTGGCGCTCTTGTGTGTCAGAACACAGCACACAAGGTTATGTCCACACGGAGTTCTAACGGGCTTCCCTTTCATCTGTAAAGAGAAACCATTGTCTCAAATGAGAGCTCATTTCTGATTTCTGTCGGGATTCAGCAGTTACATTTTCTCTGTTATTTACTTGAGTCCATTTTAATGATGCTCTTCAATCCATGTGAAAAAATGTTATCAAACTCATAGATTTGTGACTGGTCTGTGTTCTTAGGTAAACTGAAGTTACCCTGAATATACAATTTATTTCTGACAATAGCTTTATTCAGTGTCATCAAGTAAAAGTAAACACATTCTGCCAGCTTTACCCAATTACTTCAGTAATACTTTGTGCACTGAACGAATCTATTTTCTGATTTTGCATGAAGGCATGTGTCATTTAGAGACAAAAATTCATAAAACACTCAACCTTCTGAATCCAATTCAGTGTCTCTCTAAATTGCATTTGGGAAGTAGCACGGGAAATGCAAAAGTGTGACGACAGGCTTTGGAAATAGGCATGCATTTTATGGGCCCTTTGTATCACTGTGTTCTTTCTGGAATTATTCTCTTAGCTATTTTTTTCCATTTCTGTTCCCTGCATAATCTCTCCCAATATGAAAATTACATGAGCATACACAGACAGTTGATGCATCTTAAAAATTGTCTTTGAAAGAAGATCAAGTCACAGACTGCAGAATTAAGTGAGACTCCAGAAAGTATTTGATCCAGCCCTGTTAATTCTTAGATGAAGAAACAAAGTTTTGTGGAATTAAGGAGACTCATCTACCATTACTGCAAAGATAAAGGCAGAGTTCACAGACACACACACAAAAAAAACCTCAGCAAGTCACCCAAATAACAGTAATGATGGTAAAGATAATATTTGTCAGGAGGGTCTGTGATAACATACTAAATGTCTAGTTACTAAATGGCTGTAGTCCAGTTTTATTACTACCGATGTTATTTCATTATCAGCCTTGCAATAATAATATAAAATAGATTTCATAAATGTATGAAGTATATAGATGGAAAATAAAGTTCTAGCACTTAGAAGAGTACTGCAGTGTGCTTGGAACTAGGCAAGTAGAATGCGCGGCAGGCAGTCAAGCTTTTACCCCATCACTCCAAAATCTGAGCTCTTAATAACCACTTGTTGCACTCAACTCTGTTCTAATATTTCTTCTGTTTTCCTGCCCAAACCTTCAAAAACACTCTCCAAAATTCATTCCAAACCAGTGCCCACATCAAGGCTGATTGCCCTTCTGTATCAGTTTCCTTTTCCCTGTTGCTTTATGCCTTGATTGAGTAAGCTTTCAAAATTCAGGATATATTAAATAGTTTTCACAAATTGCATCATTAGACAGCCAACACTACCCTTTATCATATGGAAATTTCCAGAATTCCCAATGCATCTTTTTTTTTTTTTAACGAATGAATCCAAACTTTAAACAAAATGCTTCCAAATCCAGATCATGATAAACGAGGATGAGAAGCTTGGTGGCATTGCGAGAAACATGACCTCACTTGGAAAACCAATAATATCATGGAAGGAGTTACTATGAACGTCAACTCCCCCAGCTGAAAATTTCCTTTCCCGTCTCTTCCCCTCTTCCCCGTTCTGTTTAGTCATGGCCTCTGCAGACCCAAGGGCCACTGAGTGCTGACATCAGCATAACTATTTTCCACTGGCCTAGGGGTTTGTCAGAGTAGCACTACATCTGGCTTATATTCTGAGACTTGGTGAATGTGAAAGGTAGTATGCAGAGCAGCCAGTACTCAATGGACTTACACATTTTATGAATAAAGTTTCAACAACTGAGTTTCGTATACCTTAACTTCAAGAATGCCTATGGAAATATATATATATATACATCTAACGCTCTAAAAGAAAAATATTCTTTAGTATTTAAAGTCAAAACCAGATGACAACTTTATTTTTTAAGGATTTTTTTTCCTTCCTCACTATAGGAAAGAAATACACATTTTTCCTTTCAAATTATAGGAGATAGTCTCTTTCCTGTCAGTGTGAATCATGCAAAAGCCGTATGCTATTCTCTAAAAAATAATTAATCTTTGATATTCTCTTTTCAAAATTCACAATATTTCAGATTTATGGTTCTGCAATGATCTGTATAGTTACAGGAAAAATTCTATTTTCATGTTTGACACCAAAAATTCATCTATCCAACCCATGCTAACATCTTTAATATGGTGATGTTACTGCATGTGTTAAGCCCTGTTCCTGCGTGACTTTTATCTGCACAGTGCTGAATCGAACAGCTCACATTTGCTTCAGACAAAGTGTTAAAACTTGTACCACCTCCCCAAATTCCCAAAGTCTGTCCATCACTAGTTTTAACTCATTCATCGTTGCTAATGAACTGGGTTTATTCAAAGGCTAAAGGCATTTGTTACCATGCCTACTTTTTCAGAGGAAGTCAGAAGGGGGTTTTATTTCAAATCTATGTTAAGGTGCTATGTTTTCCATGAACATTGTGTGAACTATGAAAAAGTAAAATATGCAGGACACACACATCATGTATCAATAGTCCCTGGTTCTTTATTCATGTCGTGTTTCCTTGGGGAACTTTCGTTTTCTCAGACTGATGTAGATCAATCAGCTTTATCAAAAGTGCTTTGAAATTGCTATGCAAAACTTTATTTTTTATGTGTTCTTAAATGAGGCTTGATCCAAGTGCTAATACAGAACTCTTTTAGTTACTTCCATATCTTTTACTAAGAGCCAACCCTCCCACTCAGCATTCACGTAGGTGATTTAGACTTTAAGGTAACTGTGATTGTCACTATTGTCCTAATCATGACTGAATCCACCCTCCAATATGTTCTAGGGTACTTTCAGTGCTTTTAAAAAGTAAACACAAAAATCTCTGCAACATGAATTATGACTAAGGCAAAAATACTATCACTTGATATCAAATGACGCTGTCTCTACCTAGTAAGAGAAAACTTACAATGAAAAGATATGATTTAAAGATGAATCTATGAAAGGAGATAAACTACCTAAATATACTGTTCATAAATTTCCTTATACAAATCATCCAGAAGCAGCAAACCTTTACTTACATGGTTTTCTAGAAATTCTATCTCCATTGTACTTTCTCCTGCCCCCAATACACACTTCTGTCTCAGAAATCAAACCATTGCACTGCAACAGCACATGCACTAGGCTGCGCCACAGGTAAAACCTTCACAGACCTGTTTGTTCAACTCTTGAGCTCCAGAGCACAAGACATGTAGCATAACCTTGGCAGCTACGGATAAGGAGGAAAGGAGATAGAGAAAAGAAGGTTGAGAAAACAGTTGGAAAAGGAAAGAAAGAAAAGCTAGAAAAGGAGAGAGAGGAAGAGGGAAAAGGAGAAAGAAGAAGGAAGGGAGAGAGAGAGAGAAATCTACAAAAAAAATTTAAATCGAAAAAATTCCATTAAAATGTAGTCGAATATCCAGTAAGCACTAAAAAAATTCTTACTTCAATCTAAGTTTAATAGTGAATAAAAATAATCATGTGCATATTGCAGCAAAGATAAAAGTCTTTATTTGATTTTGATTAATCTTTCACTTAGACAAAATTATTACAGATGAAGCTGACAGAGCAGCATCATATTTTCTTTAAAATCTTTCATATTCCAACTTTATTCTCTAATAACTTTTTAAAAATCTATACAATAGAACATGAATAAAATATAGAAAATATGAACAAGAATGCCTTCACTAAGATGCAGTCCATGCAGGTGAGTGCAAGAACCAAAGCAAGGAGCAACCTCGACCATGCCAATTCACAGTACCCACTGGCATATGTGGGGTCAGGTCTAGCAGCGGGTCAGGCCAGGCCAGGCTACCTCATAACCTCCACTGGCTGACCTGAGAATGAGTATGGTAGGCAGAACAGACTGGGTCAGGCAGCGGCACCCAACAGTGCAAGATGGAACTAGGGGAAGGCCAGGCTGAGCCTGTTAGCATATGCCAAGTTGAGATAGGCTATGCCAGACTGAGCTACAGCAACCATCATTGCATGTGAGACCTGAGGTAGGTTGGGAAAGCGGTCCACTAGGGTAGCGTGGGGACTACCTGCTGGGCCACTGCTCCTGCTGGTGAGAGAGAGCGCTCAGAATGGGGGCGGACCAGGCCAGGCAGGGCTACAACTCCTGTTGACCTGCATGTGAACTGGGTTGGGGGTAGAGCCAGGCTGGGTTAAATGACTATAGCCACCAGCGCAGGCATGAACCAGAAGAAGCGCAATCTGGTTAGGCTTTGTCACAGCATCAGCTAGCAAGTGCTGGGACTGGGAACCAATCCAGTCAAGCTATAATGCTGAACCACCTGGAAAGTGCAAGATCCAGGACTGGGAGCTGGCCCAGTAGTTAAGCTGTGGACACCTCTCTGATGGGTTGAAATTTCATTGGTGAGCATGAGAATCAAGACTAGGGAAGGGCCTGGCTAGACAGGTGATGGCACCAACTGGCATGAGTCAGGACTAGAGGGTGGAGTTATTTGGGATGAGTCAGGCTTCAATGCCCAATTATGTTTACGAAAGCTGTATGGGATGAGGGACAGACTGGACCAATCCATTGTACGTGCTAACAGGCACAGAAGCCAGGACTGGAGGCTGGCCAAGTGGGGTTATTACTGGTAGCCCTGACTAGGCTGTAGGTCCCAATGGTGTAAGTGAGGGCTGAGTGTATTGTGGGCAGGGGTGGGATGGGCCATAGTGTCTATTAGTTTACATAAAAGTTGGGGCTAGAGATAGATCTCACCTAGCAATTACAACTCTCAGTGTATATATAGGTTGAAGTGAGTGACAGAATGAGCCAGCCCCCATACTGGTGGGCACACACAAGAGCCAGGTCAGATGAGACTTCTTTGAGGGTCCCCCCAACTGAACTCAGAACTCCAACCATGTGGACAGTGGCGGGGCCTGTGATCTAACAGTGGAGTGCATGTACATGCGCAGACCTTCCAGAGTAACTGAAGATGGCGCAGTAGACAGCGTCCTCAGATGCACAGAGGATACAGCAGTCCGTTGGAGACTGCAGAGGACGTGTGGTATCACAGCAGAGGAAGGATGGCAGAACAAATTGGTCAACTACCCCAGCGAAGCTTGACAGCCAATTTCTGGGTGAACAGAGACTTTAAAGTAGATTATGTCAGTGAATGGAGACTCTAAGGTAGATTATATCAACCAGTGGACCTTGGAAGGATTTCCTTATCCTGAGATCTGCGAGATCGACAGCATGTCAGAACTATCAAAACCACTTGACAGAACCTTCAGAACATGTTCCACACCAGGGACCCTGGGATGACACCAGGCGGCCATCCCTCGTTCCCTGGTACTGAGGCAGTTGGGAGGCTGGGTGTGGCTTCTCCCCTTATCTCCCCCTTTACCTCAGATATAGGAAGAAAATAAGGAAAGTGTGGAAATAGTAGTCTCACCTACTTCCCCCTAATCCTTGACCCTTCACACCATAATCAACTATGTAAACACCATCAAAAATAAAATGTAAAAGAAAATATGAACCAATAGGAAAAAAATAGAGGCTATGACTAAAACACTCAGTGTTTTTCTGCAGAAGTTTCCAGGTCTTCATTTCTAAGAATATATTTACATGCTATTTAGAAATTTTAAGGTAAAATTATATAATGCAATATATTACTAAAACATTATGTTCATAAACAATATACTGCTATTAAGAAAACTATTCCTGGGCCCGGCGGCGTGGCCTAGCGGCTAAAGTCCTTGCCTTGAATGCCCCAGGATCCCATATGGGCGCCGGTTCTAATCCCAGCAGCTCCACTTCCCATCCAGCTCCCTGCTTGTGGCCTGGGAAAGCAGTCGAGGACGGCCCAATGCATTGGGACACTGCACCCGCGTGGGAGACATGGAAGAGGTTCCTGGTTCCCGGCTTCAGATCGGCGTGCACCAGCCGTTGCGGCTCACTTGGGGAGTGAATCATCGGATGGAAGATCTTCCTCTCTATCTCTCCTTCTCTCTGTATATCCGGATTTCCAATAATAATAAATAAATCTTCTAAAAAAAAAAAAAGAAAACTAGTCCTGACTTCTGGTAATGATGGGATAGCTTGATTAGACTAACTTCTGCACACATCACAATTATAAAATTTACAAAATACTTATGTACCATGCTTGTAAATACATTTAATCATCTCTAGCAGACCAAAATTTCCAAAGTGACTACTTGTCTTATTCTGCTCTCACAGTGAAATATCATAGCCTAGTGCCAATACAGAATTTATTTCTCACGGTTCTGGTGTGATTGAGAAATCTACAAATACGGGTGCATTTCCATCTTGAGTCCTAAGTGGCCACCATCATGCTAGGTGCTCCCAAGAATTCTTCAAGGGGTATTGAGAAGAAATTCAGCATTTCTCCCATTCATTTTTCTTAAAAGGACATTGGTTCTATTAAGGGATCTCCATTTCATTGGAGGTTAGGGCTTCAGAATATGTATTTGTTGGGGGTGGGTCACAAATATTCAACCCATTACTCTATCCCTGGCATTTTCCATATACATATAGGTTCAAGCACCAGGATGCTGTGACTTTCCTGGCCTGAGCTGTCAGAGGAGAGAGATTGGTGTTAGTATGTCACACTAACAGTGGGGAGATACGGGAGATTAAGCAAACACAAAGGGAGTAAATCTGTCCGAAATGGACTGCTGAATCATAAGGATCAACAGGAGCATCAGAGGTCAATTGAAAACAAAATTCAACTTTCCCTGGCAGCTGCAAGCTGTAAGGTAGCGTATAAATCAACTGCCACTGGCACAAAGAAGCCCCTCATTAGAAGAATATAACGGTATCCAGAATCTCCACAATATGTGTGGCTTTATTCAGGATGCTTTAACTCATTCATGCAAACTGCACATTATCTTTCAAACCCACTCTCCCATTAACTTTATGAAGCTCCCATGAATGAGACACCTTTCCCCAAATTCCTTCAATGAGTACTTCTGATAGTGCTGGCTACAAGAGCAATGCGCATGGCGTTTACAGGGAATGAGAGAAAGCAGAGACATGTCTGCTCTCATGAGCTCCCTGGACCCAGCTGCCGGAACAGCTCACTCCTGTTATTCTGCTGACTGCTTTGCTGAGAGAAGCAGTTGATGGGCCCACAATCTCTCTAACTCACACCAGGCTTTCTCCTTGGTTTTCTCAATACTATGGCAAATGTGTTTTGTGGTTCTCACCATCAGCAGTGGAAGAGGGGTAGGTGAGAGTCTTCAGATTCATCCTTGGTATCAACTACGTCACATCCTTCTCTTCATGATTACTAGTTTTTCTGACTTCAGTTCCAGAAAAAAAAAAAATTGTGAGACTTACTTAGCCTAAGCAACATTTGCAAAGGAGAATTAAAACCTTTAATTTCATGCTTCCTAATGATAAAGCATAACGATGCCTAAATTAATTGATCAGTAGGGTTGTTATGAAAATATAATTAAATCACATTACACTTTGTTTTAGTTACCCAAGTACTTTGCAACCACACATCTGTTATGTATCTTCTAACTGCAATCAACTACTCCCCATAGCCTACATACAAGCTGGGCTATTTTTCCATGCCTATGGTACACTAATATATAATAGATGACATTCCTTTCACATGAAGAGAGCTAATAAATGTATTAAGGTTGATCTTAAATATCAAAGGTTCCAGGGATATTTCCATGAATACCTCTTGATCATCATCAATCTTTACTGTTCCTGCTCAGAATTCTTGACAAAATTTCTAATGGGTTTTTTATATAACAGTAAGTATCATAAACAGCCTGAATAAATCTGCCTTGGCTGCTAGATTTTATTCTCATTGAAGACAAGGGATTTACTCACTGTTGCTTACCACAAATTCTATCAATGTCTCTATATAATCATTGGCAATCAGAACATCTTGACTTGAACTGGGCTGACCACATGCACAGTATTAATCTAAATATTTGAATTCTAAGCTGTGAGACTTCCATCTTGGTGCCCTTCCTCCCATTTAATCAAATCAATTATGCAGGAGCTAGAAATTCAGTAGCTTTTAAAAAGGATTCCTGAAGTACCTAATCTATACTGCAATTAACATTCCATTACGAAAGGAGAAGAAAATAGTAAAAAAAGATGGAGCAAGCGAAAGAGACAGAGAGAGATGGAAAGAGATACAGATAGAGACAGAGAGAGATGGAAAGAGATACAGATAGAGACAGAGAGAGATGGAGATTTGAGCAGTTTGTAAGCTGCTTCCCAGGGCTTCACGTTGAAGTGTCAAAATTGGTGAAATGTTATTTAAGCATCAAGTGTAGTCTGTTGATTTGTATCGTCAGAACCATTTATGATGGTTTTCAGACAGAGAAATTCTCAGGTCTCCTTCACATACAATGAACCAGAGACTCTTCACGGCTCAGCAATCTGGGCCCCAAGGTAATTATGATACATAATCTGATACCACTGACTCGAATAAATAAATTTGTTTACACAAATAAGCCCATTATAGCGGTGGTCTTTTTTTGTCTTTACTTATTGTGTGAGTATTATTCAGGAAAATTTCCCATGTTTATTAGAAAATGGCTTCTACATATAGCAACTGTTCCGATTGTCAAACAAAGTAACATGTTGTATGCTTGAGGAAAAAAAATACAGTGTGTACATTCTCAAACAATTGGTCTATTTGCAAGAGCATTTGGATTATACAAAGGTTTTGTGTTAGCAACTGGCTTTGGCACACAAAAACAGAACTTCATGTCCACAATCCCTAAGTTTTTCTGCATAAAATTTATGGTGGATTAGGAGAGAAGGCAACAGAAACAATGGGCACGTTTTTTACGACTGCATTTCTCTACATAGTCAGGTTATCTGTTAGTAGACAGACTTCAGTAATTTTAAGTATGCACAAAGAAACTTCATGGAAAACATCTGAGTTCTCAAATAACTTAAATACATATTTTGAAGAATACTTAGGGTTGCTTTGTTGCTGTAAAAATGTATAATGCAAAATTTGCTACCCTATTCATTTTCTCAGAAGCTTTACGTGTATTTACATTGTTCCTAGGCAGCTTTTCGGGGCTTCCTCATCCTACAAATTTTCCCACAACATTGTATCCATCAAAAACACTCTCCTTTCCCTTTCTACCAGTCCCTGGTTTCATAATAATCTTTCTTTGAACTTGGCTACTTTATAATTGGAGGTGATTTAAGCAGGATTTAAATCTTGCTCTAACTTTAAACATGCTAGTTTCACATTGGTAGATTTTAGCCACATACAGACAAAAAAAATTTGGAAATGCATGTACACTTATCACCAACAGGCTTTTTTTTTCCTTTCTCATTACCTCTTAAACTACAGAGCGTAAAAACTTTTTACATAGCATTTATATTGAATCCAGTATTTTAAAGTAGAGTTGATTTAAATCATGCAAGAGGATGTATATAGGGCCTGAACAAACACAACACCATTTGTCACAGCAACTTGAGCATACGAAGATTTTAGCATTTAGAGAGGAGACCTAACTCTTGGGGATTTCAAGAGGAAACTGTGTTCTTTCCTCATCACAACATACTATTTATCAGATTAAATTAAAATAACGTTCTCAGTATTTCAGTCTTAGCTCCTTCTTATCAACATAAATATATACTGAATGAATCTGAATTGTAAGGGCTATTTTAATCATGTTACTATTTAATTATAATTACAAAAGAGTGACAGAAGTAGATTAAATCTGAGCAGGAATCAGTGACAACCACCTGAATCGCTATTTTATCAGTAACATCTATTAAACCTTTGTAATGAAAATTTCTATATAACTTTTATTTATATACCGGCATACTGCATTCATACTTCAGTCCTTCAGAAATAGGTGAGATTGAGGTAAAATTTTGTTATTTAATAAGACTAGTAGATGATTTATTGGCATGATTCTTAAAACATGAAATTCAGATTGAAACACTGAACATCCCACATTCACAAACATGAAAACCCTAACAACGAACTGAAAACACAACTCACCATAAAGTAGGCAAATATTACTATAATTAGAGGACCAATCTGCTCCCTGTTTCTATAGTGAAGTCTGGTCAGTTTCTGTCTTGTATTTTCTTCTTACTAAACAGTTTCTACAAGTAGTCTGAAAAGTGTTAGACCAATTACTACGGATTCTTTTACATCAGGCTGTATCATTATTAGAGTGTTTTATGTGATGTGCTAGCTTTAATGTTTAGACTTAGCCACGTAGGTTAATTAACCACAGGTCCTCATTAAAGTTGTTCTCTTTCTTAATGTACCATCATCCCATAAAAAAAATAAAGCAAACAAACTCTTCTATTCCATTTCTACAGGTTGGAATGACACTGGTATGAAAGTTTCTCTTCAGAATAACACTTTAGGGGTGAGTGTTATAACACAGCAAGTTAAATCACTACTTCAGTCCATTGACACACTGGTTTGAGTCCTAGTTGCTCTTCTTCTAGGCCGTCCTGCTGATGAATCCCAGCAGGCAGCAGGTGATGTGTTAACTGCTTGCATACAAGATACCTATGTGTGTGGGAGATTTGGAAGGATTTCCTGGCCCCTGGCATTGGCCTGGACCTGCTGTGGCTGCTGTCGGCATTTGGGCAGTGAACTACTTGTATCAAAGATTCATCTCTCTCTTACCCCCTCTCTCTTCCATCCTCCCTCACCCTCCTTCTGTATCTCTTTCCCTTCCTACCACCTATCTCCTTTCTCCCAAGTAGATGAAAATATTTAAAATATCACTTTAGGAGTGTGTATTTGGCATAGCAGACGGAGATGTTCTCAGCCCGTATCTGAGTGTCTTGGTTTGAGTAGTGGTTCTGCTCCTGGTCCCAGATTCCTGTTAATGGCTCAACTAATTATGCCCTTGCCACTCATCTGGGGACCAGGGCTGAGTTTCTCTCTACTGGCTTTGGCTTAACCCAGACCAGGCTGTTTCATGCATTTGGGGAGTAAACCAGCAGATGGGAGATCTGTCTGTCTGTCTGTCTGTCTGTCTCTCTCTCTCTCTCTCTCTCTCTCTCTCTCTCTTTCTGTGCCTTCCAAAAAATAAACAACTTTAAAAATCATTTAATTAACACATTAAGATGCCAAAAATCAGCTAAATGTGTCTTCCATTTCTAAGTTGAAAAAAGAAGATAATAAAATCGAGTTCCATGATTATTATTGTTTATAGCCCATGTTGATGCTTCTGGGAACTGTACTCTTCTGGCTTTTTACTTATAGAATACAGAGAGGAGATAGAAACCATAAAGGGAAAGGAAGGATAAAAGAAGAAGGTTTGAGGGAGGGGGAAGTTAAGTCAAAAAAGTGTAGTTATCATCTTAGAACTGTATGAAACCTGTTGTTTTTATATTAGTAACATTTTTAAAAAGCAAAAATGAGCAATAATAAAACTTCATAATTTATCTAACAACACTAATAGTGTGATTTAAAAAAATAATAAGACAAATTGTAACAAAAGGGCAGCAATTAACCCATGTGGTTGCACCCTTGTGCCTGGTTTCACGTCCTGGTGCAATTCTCTTTTCCAACCTCTTGTTAACATGCAGTTTAGGAAGCAACGGTAATGGCTCACATGGTTGGATTCCACTACCCATGTGGGAAACCAGATTAAATTTCTAGCTCCTGGGTTTAGTAGGTGGCCCAGCCCTGGCTCTTGCGAGTACTAGGTAAATAAACCATTGAATAGGAAATATTTCTCTCTGACTTGGTCCCAGGGTCAGTCGGTCAGTCTCTGTCTCTCTCTCTTCTCTCTTTCACCTTCATATAATAAGAAAGGAAGACCTGCCAATTAATGCAAAATTTAAAAAATAAATTCTAAGCTACTTATGCAGTATCAAATAAAGATTATGGTAGATTGAATTACATACATTGATTTAGACTATCTCTAATGAACCTGCCTTGGAACTTATAAAAGCACACCATTTTACCTAAAAAAAAAAAAAAAATGTTTTCAAAAGACATAATGAATAGTATTTGGTAGACAGTTAAGTAAACTACTTTTGAGACACCATTTTTCTTTCTCTCTCAGCTCAAAACAAAACAAAACAAAAACAAAAATATGAGAACATCAGGGAATAAACTCACTGCACACAATAAATCCACAGCAAAGACTAATTAGAAACACAAATTATTTAATCCTTTGCTTTGTGTAACCAAAATCAAATCAGTTTACAGATTAGGTCCAAATGATCTAGGGAATTTTCTAATTTAGCAAATGCAACTTTAGTTTCATTTCTTTGAAGGTTCATGTAATGTTCTCATTACATGGAAGATTTTCTTGATCAATTTACATTGTGAGGAGAATACATATCACAAGAATATATCAACATCACTGTATCCAAGAGCATAAAAAAAGGAAATTCACTTGAACAGTGAGCAGCCGTGGCCTCTGAGAACTTACAACCTGCTATATAAGAGATATAATATGTACAATATGTGACATATAGCATATACAATATCACATGTAGTACATAACAAAGTATATATCTTTGAGGAATATTGCAGAATCATCCTAATGCATTATAACTATAGATGTTTCCTGTCAAAAATGATTCAAACTGTATCTTATAAAGAGTCTGGAAGCTCTCATTCTGGCTGAGGGACATATATACACATGGGCCCAGCACGACAGCCTATCGGTCAAGGTCCTCGCCTTGAATGCACCAGGATCCCATATGAGCACCGGTTCTAATCCCGGTGGTCCCGCTTCCCATTCAGCTCCCTGCCTGTGGGAAGCAGTCAAGGACTGCCTTGGGATCCTATACCCACATGGGAGACCCGAAAGAGCTCCTGGCTCCTGGCTTCGGATTGGCTCAGCTCCAGCGGCTGCAGTCACTTGGGGAGTGAACCATCAGACGGAAGATCTTCCTCTCTGTCTCTTGTCCTCTCTGTATATTTGCCTTTCTAATATAAACAAACAAATAAATATTTTAAAAGATGCATAAATACCTATAATTCTTTGAGGTAAGCTGTAATGATAGAAGGATAAAGCAGAAAGTGAGTTGAAAGTAAGAAAGGAGGAGGATTACTCAGGATATACGTGGAGTATAAAATTAAGGGAAGCTTGAAATGAAGTACAGAAATAGGACTGTGGAAAATAACGCAACTAGGAAAGCATGGTCTGGAATACAACAAAAAGAAACAAGTGAATATGAGAGTGGAAGACTGAGACCTGGAGAGTTTCATTTGCACTGAACTTTGCACAATCCTAAAATTCTTCTCCAAAGAGTTCTCCAGGAAGTCACTACTGATTGACTCATGTGGGCTATAGACATGAAAAACAATTACAAAAAAAAAGCTGCACAGTTTACATGTTCAGATTTAGATGTTCGATGTCTGAGTCCCCTGGCTCTGAGGGCAATCTCCTTGCAGCCTGCCTCAGCCATGGATAGCAGGTAATGGCATTTAAGAGCTTGAATGATTATACTGCATCAACCACCTTCTAGAAAAGAAAACAATACCACCATGAGATCGCTCAGGATTTAAGGCCGCGGCATTTAGGGAACAGCAGGAACCCACTGCTTTGTGACAACATTTCATTGTACTGACAAGAACACACTTGATTATGTGTCTTAAGGTCTGAATCACCAGTTTCTTTAGCTTCCAGAAGAAAAGAAAAACATCCTCTGAGTTGATGATTTAAGGTGACACCCGTGTTATTGTAACCCACCCCAGTCGTGTCAGCTATGATAACATGGCCTTCTAAAACACAGCAAGAGTCACCATCAACTACACCAACCACCTAGAAAATCCAGGGGCTAATTAGAGACAGGTGTTGTTGTTGTAGTGCAAGGAGCCTCCTATTTGCATACTTGGTTTCATACTGTGATACTACTCCTAGTGTCCCTCCAAAATGATGGCTTTTTTGTAAGAAGATACACATTAGAGCAAAATTTAGATTATCCTCATGCAGCAAGCATTTCTTCTTTGTACTATGAAAGTAAAAACTAAAATATATAGGACACAAGTTGAGAAAGCAGATACGATCCCGTCCTGCACAAAGGTCAGAGTCCATTATAGAATGTGCTCGTATTTATTTCTCCTTTGTATCTCAACACAGTTGAGATCAACCTTCTCATGGGGTGGGAGAGTAGAGGAGAGGAGAGGGGAGCAGAAAAGAGATAGAGGGAGGGGAGAGAAGGAGCAGAGGGCAGGCGGCATCTTGTGTTAGCTGATGCTGATAAATAGGCAAGGCTGAGATCAGGGGTAAGGGTAGCATAAACGCAAATACCGAGCCATCACCTAGTGCTTGCCAGCCACATTAGCTGTAACCTGGGTTGGAAGTGGAGTCACCAGGACTCAAGTCAGCACTCTTACATAGGATGCCAAGTATGGGGTCCTGAATGTCCCAAGCTACGGGACTATCTTCTGAAACAGTGGAACAAGAAACCAAGTGAAATCAGAACTTGAAATACTAAAGGGTTAGAGGAAGAGTAAACAGTTCAAGGGGAAAAATATGTAATACAGAAGGAAATTAATGAGAGGACTTAGGATTCGTATGGGATTTGGATGTTTAGGTTCGAGAGAGCTATTATAATGAAGATCCACATTAGGCATTGAGGCATATTGAGTTCCCAGGATAGTTCAGAATTCACTAATGTCTTTTAAATACAATTCTTTTCTCCTTAAATTGTCATTTATTGGGCCCAGTGCCATAGCCTGGTGGCTAAATCCTTGCCTTGCATCCACCAGGGTCCATATGGGTGCCAGTTCTTATCCTGGCTGTTCTACTTCCCATCCAGCTACCTGCTTGTGGTCTGGGAAGGCAGTAGAGGATGGACCAAAGCCTTGGGCTCCTGCACCTACATGGGAGACCCAGAGGAAGCTCCTGGATCCTGACTTAGGATCAGCTGAGCTCCAGCCATTATGGCCACTTGGGGAGTGAACCAGAAGACAGAAGATCTTTCTCTTTGTCTCTTCATCTCTCTGTAAAATCTGTCTTTGCAATAAAAATAAATGATAAACGTTTTATTTTATTGGAGTTGATGTGATGGCTCAATTAGCTAATCCTCTGCCTAACAGCATTGGCATCTCATTTGGGTACCAGTTCATAGTCCAGCTACTCCACTTTCTCATATAACTAGCTGCTGCTTGCAGCCTAGGAAAGCAGTGGAGGATGGCCCAAAGCCTTAGGACCTTGTATCCATGTGGGAGCAAGGAAGCAGCTCCTTGCTCCTGGTTCCTGGCTCCTGGCTCCTGGCTTCGGGTTGGCTCAGCTCTGGCCATTGCAACTTAGCTCTGGCCATCTATTTGGGGAGTAAATCAGCAGATGGAAAATCTTTTTCTTTGTTTCTCCTTTCTGTAAATCTGCCTTTCCAATAAAAAGAAATAATGCTTTAAAAAAAAGAAAAAATAATAACTCAAAGTGTTGGTTCACATGATTAAAAAAACTCATTTGTCTATTTGGGAGAGGAATAGTGAGAGAGCACATTCATTGATGGATTCATTCCCCAAGTTATCACAGGAGGCAGGTCTGGCAAGGTGCCTACGCAAAGAGCTGATTCCTTGCAGGCCCCTCGTGTGGAGGGCGGATCCATTTTGCTGTCACTTGCTGACTTCCTTGTAGAAAGAGGCAAGTAGCGCAAGTCAGGACCTCAGCTTGAAATCAGATACTGTGATATGCGAACATCCATTGTCGCCATTCTTAGGAATTATTATTAGTCATTTTTGCCTTTTGTTTTTTTGAACATTAATTGAAAAGGAACAGCATTATACATTTACAAGATACAGTTTGACATTTGGTGTATGCATAAGTGCATGATTAAATCAAGCTGAGCAACAAATCCATCGCTCCGTGTACCTGTTATTTTTATTGCAACACAAGATAGATGTATTATTCTATTTGTATTGTAAGAGTACATCAAAAAGTCATGAAAAATGAGTCCAAAGAAAATTTGGTGCAGAATATTTTTGAAGCCATGTGTAATTTTTTTCGTTAAAAAGTTCATAGCCCATGTCTATAAAAATGAACCCTTCTCTCTTTCCTTCCCCCCAGATGTAAGAAGGGAAAAAGAGGATGTGATAACAGTGACCTTGGCCACTTTCCCCTAGCCCTTGATCCTTTGATCCCTAAACAACTATGTAAATATTATCAACAAACTAAAAATAAAGTGGAATAAAAAAACAGTGAAATGATATCTAAGAAGGCCTAAGTTAGCTGGGACATGAAGACACTGTGTAGCCAGATCCAGTGTGACTCTTCAAAAACCTGTGGAATCTGCTCTACATTAAAAATCTGCTCTACATTAAGGAGGTTGTACATCTTAGGGTCATTAGAGGGAAACAGAGCAATAATTCTGTCGTCTAATTGATTAACACTTCCATTTCCTCTCTGTGTGTAAATAACATGAGAGCAGGACAATGTAGTATACTGGCCTCCCCCCCACCAATCAAGAATCAAGACTTTTACCATGTATCCTTCCCAGGTTTATCTAAGAAGCAGAGTAATCAATAGGGAAGAGAGCTACCATCTGCTCTCCGGAAGTCTGCAAGAACCAAGGATGGCTCAGAAGCAGAGTGAGGAGACTGACCCTGGCTCCAAGTTCCTGAGCTCTCACCTGCCGCCTTGGAGTCAGTAGGAGCACAAGCTGGAGTTGGAAGCAGGAACTAGGAATAGCCTAGGCTCCTCCATGGGAGCCAAAGGCATTTTAATCAGTGCTTTCACTACTAGACCACATGCCCACCCCTTGTTGGTCAGTTTTTATAGGGTTGATAATCATGCATAAATGTATCTTGCTAAAATCTGACTCAGCACACACATTTACTCTATAAGAAAAACACAAATTTTTTTTAGTCAAAGAGAGACTTGACAAGCAGCCGAGTAAGTCTGCTTCCAGGGTTGAATCTTCAAAATTACCAGCTAAGCACACTTGAACTGGTTTTTCAGCTTGGTTTTCAGCCCATAATATTACTTAAACAAAAACTGCACATGGATTTCAATGTCATTTTGTACAAAAATTCACTTTTTTAAATTCAAATTTTCTATAAAGGAAATAAAGAACTCTCATTTGTAACATACAATTACTGATTATAGTCTCCCTCTTATACAGTAGATAACAAAACATATTGCTTGCATTTCTCTGAAAGTATGCATGTTTTGATCACCAACTTCCCCTTCTCTCTGCCTTCGGGATGCTTCTTACAAGGGTGATAGGTCAAATCTGCATTCAAGGGTTTGGGAAAATTCAGTCCAGCAGGCTCTTTTGGCGCGATGTTTAATAGAACACTTGAGCCTCCTGCAACCCATGGTGCCCCGGCTCATGGTCCAATTCCTTCCTAATTCTACCCACATGAGAAGCCCAAACAGAAATCCTGGCTCCTGGCTTCAGTCGTGCTCTGTGCCACTTACTGAAGACATTTAGAAAGTGAATTAGAGAGTGGGAGATCTCTCTCCATCTCTGTGTGTCTGCTTTTTGTCTATTACTTTTATAAATAAAATATTTTAGTAGCGATTTTTTTTACTAAAAATTACTGTTTACTAAGTGGTGTCATATGGAAAAAAATGATGGTGAAAATCGAGAAGACAGCTGTTCATTGCCATCTGAATGATGATGTTAAATGATAACAGTGGGAGACGGACGGACAGCAGTGAGGGCGGAAAGCAAGAGTGAGAAAGAAAAGGAGAGTAACTGATGCAAAAAAGATGCTCGGAAACTGAAGGTACTGCCCTTAAAAACAATGAGAAGATAATTATTCAGAAGCATATTTATTTGCTTGTAAGCTCATAAGCCCACCCTCCCACCAATCCTGTAAGCTCGTGGCACCATACCTTACAATGCCACCCACCAATTCCTGGCAGTCCCTGCTCACTAATCTCACCCACATACCAACCATGTGAGGCTCCAACAACCTTATCCACAATCCCTTATTACCCCGTGATGCCCACGCCCACCGCACAGCAGGCACACTGGGCATGTGTCTCTCTCCCCTGAGCCTGTTGCCCGCATCCCTTCTCCTTCCCCGTCCTCCTCCTCCTTGCCCTCCTTCCCTTTCCCTTGATGCCCTCTCCTGCCACCATGGCAGCAGACATCCCCCTTGTGTTCTCTCTCTCTCTGCCTCTGCTGCCATCCTGCTCCCGTCTGTATCCTGCTGAAATAAAAGGACGTCCTTGGTACCTCACTGCATATGGTATTTTGGTTTATTGTGGAAAACTTTTCTTGAAAAGAGGACTTGGCTGTGGGAAACCAGCTGCGTGAAAGAACGAACAACTGATTACACAGAGGGTGCTGTAGATTTATTGGACCTCATAAGAATTTTGAAAACGTCTTTGAATAAATCTGATTGTTTAAGCACTGTGCACCATTATAATCAGCCACACCAAGAAATTTTAATTAGCCAAGAACCAGTCCTAAACAACATTTAATAAAAATTTATTTTAAAGCAATGCCAAAACAATAGGCCCCTTTGTCATCTATTTTAGTTGTATCACAAGTTTATAAATGATATAAGCTCACATTTGTAAAATTAAACAAAACTTAAAGGTGTATTCATTTCTACTTGATTTTCATCTCCATTAAACAGGCATTGTTGTTTGCTCTTAGTCTACATTTCCTCATTGCTATACTACAACTGTGCTTTTTCTAATAGCCTTTTTTCCTAATTTGAAGGGTATTATCCTATCCACTTTTGATTGATTTACACAGCCTTGGACATTCGAGGTATTTTAATTATCATCTGTGCATATATTCCATTCTTTCAGGTGTTTTTCAGCTATTCTTATCTAGGTACAGAATGTTGTGTATTGTAATAACCATTGCAACATACAGAGTTTTCCTTATTTAGAAATCACTGATACTCCTAATAAGTTTTAGCTTTTTAAAGATGTATTTATTTTTATTGGAAAGGCAGATTTACAGAGAGAAGGAAAGACAGAAAAATCTTCCATCTTCTGGTTTACTCCCCAAGTGATTGTAATGGCTGGAGCTAAGCTGACCCGAAACCAGGAGCCAGGAGCTTCTCCCAGGTTTCCCACATGGGTGTGGTTATTTTGTATTTACTGGAAAAGGAGCAGATGTACACAGACAAGGAATTAAAGAGAGAAAGATCTTCTTTCCACTCATTCACTCCCCAAATGACTTCAACTGCTGGAGATGGAGATGGAGCTGATCTGAAGCCAGAAGCTTCTGCCAGTCTTCCATGCAGCTGCAGGGTCACAAGGCTATGGGACATCCTCCACTACTTTCTCAGGCCACAAGCAGGGAGCTGGATGGGAAGTGGAGCAGCCAGGACACAAACTGGCAACCAAATGGGATGCTGGTGTGTTCAAAGTGAGGATTCAGCCACTAAGCCATTGCACTGGGCCCAAGTTTTTCCAAATGCTTGTGAATCATACCAAAATGGTGTAAGATTCAGTTCTACAGTTTTCTGGAATATTTCCATGTCAAACATAATTAGAATGGGCAAATATTTAGATTGGGTGGAAGCTGCAATGTCTCAGTTCTCTTCCACTTTACATATTCAAGGACAACGCAAATAAAGGCAAGATTTTTACTGAAACAAATTCCATTGGGTATTTCCAATGCTATTTCATTTTAGAAATGAGGATTTGCCATTCATCTTCAAACTGTTTGACAAAGAGTATTACTAAAAATTATTCAGACATAAACCTTAAGTTCAATAAAATATTTAGCATATGAATGTGATGTTTAAGTAAAAATAGTTCCCTACTTAAGATTGCTTCCTTGATGTTGATCTGGAACATAACTTCTAATATTTGATTTGAATATCTACTTCATGTAGCAAACATATTTTGCATGAAAAACATAAAATTTGTGTTGTTACTACAAAATACATGGTTTTAATGAAGGATTCCAGAAAGCAGTTTAATGTTGAAATAAATATATCTGGTACATGGTTCACATTGTACTTGAGTTGTTATTCTGTAAAATATAAAATGACCCATTGATATCTTAGCTTCCCTTTTCTGAAAACTAAGATCAAATTAGTGCTTTAGTATTTTTTTGGCATGGTATGGTAATAAAGAAAAAATATTTTATGACTTACAAGAAAGAACCTCGGGTCCAACAAATTGGCTCAACTGGCTAATCCTCCAACTCCAAGCACTGCATCCCATTATGGATGCTGGTTTCTCTCCTGGCTGTTCCACTTCCCATCCAGCTCCCTGTTTAGCACACAGGAAAGCAATTGAGAATGTCTTAGTGGCTTGGGGCACTGCACCTAAGTGGAAGAACTTTGGATTGCCTCAGCTTTGGCCATTGTGGCCATTTAGGGAATGAACCAATGAATGGAAGATCTTGCTTTCTGTCTTTGCTTCTCTCTGCAAATTTGCTGTTCCAATAAAACCAGATACATCTTTTAAAAATAAAAAAAGAAAGAAAAAAGAAAGAGAACACAGGAGAATGTTGCCCTGTGACTTTTTAAAACATTTTGAATGGGATAACTATTTTGGGAAGATGAACTGCTGATGGTATCTGAACAAACCCCAAGTCCAAACCTCTTCTTCTCAATATTTCTTGTGCCTCTATTTTCCGAAGCAATAAGAGATATTTCTGTAAAACTCCAGATCTCAACATGCAATTTGGAATTGACCTTTTGCAACCTTACAAATTTTCTAATGAATCAACAAGCCCAATTAATTCACTGGCTCAGCAAACAGCTGAGTTCAGATTCCAGCAATCCTGCCCCTTCAGTGAGCAAGTGCTCTAGCTTTTCCTAGTGGTTGACTCAGTCATCCCTAGTAATCCCTTGTTCCCTGGAATGAACGATGAATGAATACATAATTCAGGTTTTGGCTAGGATTGAGAAAGTCAAACACAGGGATGGATATTGATTAATAATTTTGTGTGTGGGTGCATGCGCACATGCATGTCTGTAACTTTTTAACTGTCAAATAAATCTTTAAGACAATCTGTTTTTGAGATTAATGCTTAAAGCTTCTGTATAGTTCCTTCATAATACATGAGTTCCACAAGATTCATGGATTACAAAATTGTTTTGTACCAAAATAAAAATGTCTTAAGTACGTTTTCCATAAACTTTCAGAAGTATTCTCGTACATGATGGCTGGTTCTCTGATAACCGTCCTGCGAATGTGAGCTCGCAAAGCATCAATTAAAAATGATGAAGGAGAAAACATGTGATTTGTTCACCCTATGATGACCCAAGAGTTCGTGTTTGTTGTTGTGAATGTTTGGAAACTAAAATATTTCAGACAGGCAATATGTGAGTTGATTTTTCTGAAAGGGAAACCACAATGAGAAGCTATTTCCAGGCACCAATGCTTTCCTTATCACTGATTTTCACATCCAAAAAGAAAAGAAAAAACATCATGAATGGCATATATTACGTTCTTCTATTTTGCATCAGAAGTAGATATGAAGTAATTTGTATAAATCATTTGATTTTCACAGGCAACTTCTTATATTCAAAATATTTTAAGTCCATTCTGATATGCGGGAACATTATCCATGACCAAGAATTCATGACATAAGCAATAAACTAATGCAAAGGAGTCTAAGTCTAGGGGGGAATTGTGAGATACACAGAAACTGAAAGAAAATATATATGTACATTAATTACAACTCTTATTGAAACAATGCTGTCAACAATTCTTCTAAAATGAAACTGAAAAATATTTGTGTACACAAAATCAGTATTTTAATTTGCAAGTTAATAGCAGCAAAGCCTCATCAACTTATTGTTTTTCACATGTAGATATTCTATTCTACTCATGTTTACCTTGATTATACAGTTCATCTTATCATGTAGATTCTGTATTAATTTTTTTTGATCATGTAGGTTTCTGGATCTGATACAGATTGGGAACCTGGGAACGTATGTCTCTAATTTCTCTTAGTCAACTCACATAATAAACCCATATAATCCTAATAAACTTTTCACAAATATCATTCCTTAATTCTATGGAGAAATTCTGTCATTTATCTTCTCTTAAAATGTATTCTTCAAGCACAGTTCTGATTAAGAAAAACTTAAGCACTTTGTGAGCCAATTGTATTTCCATCAACCACTAATTCATGATTAATATATAACCAGCAATCCTCTTTATTTGTTCAAGTGCTAATTTCAATGTGGACAGCTCCCAATAGTCTACACACTTCTGCTGGTAGAGACTCCACAGAAAAAACAGTTCAGCAGTAATGAAGATTAACTGTAAGTAGTTGCCTCAAAACTGACTGAATAAGGCTAAAGCAAGAAAAATGATACATTCTTAGCTTATTCATCTGATAGTGACTTCTTCTAAATACTCATGCATGGGCATATTGTTATGAATATTCAAAAGGTTTTTAATGACTTCATAATTTTTCTTCCTTTGTTTCCAGAGGAACAGTAGTCCTAACACACTGAAACAGAGGACCACACTTGTCATAAGAAAATAATGTATCATTTGACAATTTCAATCTTTCACAGCATCAATATAGGCAGACCAGCCAGGAGAAGAATTCATTCCTTGCATCTGGATTTTAATACATAAACACCAGAGAACTCACATAGTATAGACTTTTCTGCTTGGAATTAGAACCTGCAAAGTCACTTTGCACATATCATCACTATCAAAATCATGTTCACAGGTCGATTTAATGTAAGTAATATATGGGTTCCAGATTTCTCCAGCACTTTTCTGCCCACTTTTTCTCATGCATATGCAGAACTTCATATTTGACTAAAATCACCTGGAGGAAAGGGGATGAAACTGACTTTACATGAAACAAAGTGGTACTTCCTTGGGTATGCTCTCTTTTCTTCTCACACCTGTGTGTCTGCCATTCTCTGTCTTTCGGGACCTGGGCTGCCGGCCTTTTTATAGAGTGTTATTCTGGCTTCCTTCCTTGCATTTGACCAGTGGGAGACACTGTGTGAATGTGAAAGGCAAGAGGAGATTCAGGCTGGGATGTTTATTTCCTCTCCTCCTTCACTTCCTGGCTCCAGCTGTGATGGATGGATTCAATATTTACTGCCCTTCTGGAATGGTCCCACTCACACAGCTCAATGTTTTTTGAAGGCTCCTGTTGTATAGCTCCCCTGTCATTCTCCATCAGGCTAAGGATGGTAATGGCTTTGTTCTCACAGGAATCCTTGGTCGCATTATCACATCTTATGGTTTAATTAACCATACCCACAGCCATGTTAGGGTTCTCTTAATGACTCCCGTTAGACTGGTACGATAATATGGATCCCAGATGGAAAAAAAACAGAAAATTTATAAGATTCAACTAAACAGCTCAAGAAAATATAAATTTTGCTTATTGCTTATTTTTAAGATCTAATATACTATTTCTCAGGGAAAGAACATTATAAACGATTAGCAAATTTTGATTCTGATTTTTTTTCTGTGCAAAGATATTTTCTCACAAGATAGACAAGTGCAGCAAAGTTCCCTGTCAGCCATGACATCACAGGGTTTAGCATGGGTCTTCATAGTATACTGTGTTGCCAAGATACGATGTTTAGTAAGCTAAGTGTATTAATTGCATATCCATCTTATGATATTCAAATTTATAAAATAATCTATAGAGCTGTTATTTCTCATAAGTTGAAATCACCTGTATAAGTAAGTAATCTACTAACATTTTTTCTGCCATGGCAACTGCATTAACAGAACTTACATGACACATGAATGTCTCACTTAGAAACAATTGCTCTTATGTGCAGATTAATACACTTTTGACAAGTTCACAGGTTCAACTAAATGGCTCCAAGAAAACAATGAAACATCTTGACTTTTGTTTCTTTTTAAGAAACAGTATACTTTTTTCTCAGGCAAGGAGCTAATATACTAATAAGAATGACATTTACACAAGTTAAAAACTGACCCTTAAGAATGTCTATCACAAACAAGTGTATAGGATTAAGAATGGTGCAGGTACAAACTTGAAACTGTTTCTTACTTTTCAGTAAGATATTTATTTAAATAAATAGATAAGAGTGAGAGAGTGCCCATCTACTGGTTCACAGTAGCCAGAGGTCCCTTGCTAGGCCTGGTGTCCAAGCCTAGACCAACTGATAAATCAATCCAGATGTAACTGCAGAGTAACGGCCACTGCCTCTCAGGCTCCATGTGGACAGGAATCTGGAGTCAAGAAGAGCCATTCCAGTACAGGTCCCAGGCACACCTGCTAGAATCGCAGTCTCTGGGCTAACAGCCCACTCCTATCATAATTTTTAAGGACCACTATTTTCAAATGTTATGAGTAGTAACCTACAGTTTGCTAAACAAGACTGTCTTGTGGGTAACCTGTGCCACAGTCCATAACAGCTTTTCTGGAGACACAGGTGCAAATGATAATTCTCCTTCAAGAGCTATAGGCAATTGTGACAGGGTCTGCTCTGTGAGTGATAAATTCTCCTATTACTTTCACTGGTGATAATAGTCCCTTGACTATAAGTCAAAGAAATGTGACTTCACTAGAACTGACACACACACATAATGCAGTGACTTTAAAATGCGTCTTTCAACTATGTTGAGATTATTTAGTATTCTAAAACTGAAGTAAGTATCAAAACACATAGCGTGGGCTCAGCACGGTAGCCCAGTGGCTGAAGTCCTCACCTTGTAAGCCTGGCATTCCATATGGGTGCCGGTGTGCATCCCAACAGCCCACTTGCCATCCAGCATCCTCTTGTGGTCTGGGAAAGCAGCCAAGGATGACCCAAAGACTCGGGACCATGTACCCATGTGGGAGGCCCGGAAGAAGCTCCTGGCTCCTGGCTTTAGGTCAGCTCAGCTTAGGCTGTTGCACCACTTGGGGAATAAATCAGTGAATGGAATCTCTTCCTGTCTCTCCTCTTCTCTGTAAACCTGACTTTACAACAAAAATAAATAAATCCTAATGTGTAGGGTGTGTGTGTGTGTGTGTGTGTGTGAGTGTGAGTGTGTGTGGTGTGGTGTGTTATGAGATAATTAAGAAGACAGAAAATAGAAAATAGACGTATTGCCATTTTGAGTAGTTACTGTTGGGTCCTTTTATTCGGAGACACACAGCTAGCACAACATTCTTTAACTGAAGAAGGTCCTTCGATCCTCTGCTGAAGCCAAATTCAAAGTGAAATAAGCGCTGTGAAGAGCAACAAGGCTGCTATCCACAGAGACAGAAAAGAGCTCAAGCATCAGTCTCCAGTCTGTTCCCATGGTTCCCGGTCCCTAGTCAAGAAGGATTCAAATGAGTGCTATTAGTATTTTTTGTCAGTGAATAAATCCATAAATATTTTGTGAGTTTCCTATTTTCAATTTGTAATATTTCTTGCTTTTTTTTAAATCACAAAATCTGGGTATGCTCATAATTGTAACTGTGCTTACATGTCTCTATCCTTGAGCCATCATATAAGACTCCAGGTGATCATGTAGAGTTGCACATGGTTTTCCCCTTATAAAGCTGCACTTCACTCTCTATTAAACTTGCTATTACTAATTAAAGAAATCATTGTATACTGTGTGTTCTTGGACAGGGGTTCTACAGTGGCTCTGAAAGATATTTTAAAGAACTAGCTCTTCAATGTGGAGTGCAGCCTTTTCTTTTTTCATTTGCACGGTACTAAAATTTTTGTTTTTTTCTTACTTGCTTGTGTTTTTAGAGAAAAAAAAGGCAAAGTAAGTTGGATTGAATATTTGTTTTGTCCTCTATGTTTTCGTAATTATAGCAAGGATAGTAGTCAACTACGGGCAACATAGCAAGCTTCAGGTAGCCAGCAGTGTAAATTGAAATATAGCACCCTAACCCCATTCTTGGATACTGCAAATGTGATTCAGCAAGTTTAACTCTTGCTTGTTCACTTATAGAACCAGTAAGTAGCAGAGAGCCAGTATTTGCAACAACAGGTTCAATTCCCCAGTTTTTTTCTTTTGAAAGAAAGGGCAATGCACAAATTGGGCAATGCTCAGAAGCAAATGTTCAGTGAATGGCTCCTGGCAAGATGGGCAGAGAGCACTGACATAAAAGCAAGGTACAAAGCCTTCCATTAGGTGGGTTGCCCACTCCGCACTTTATGGTTGGCTAAACCTCAGCTGCTGTGATTGGCTGAGATTCAGCTATCTGTTATAAACATCTCCCTGAATGAGGCTTTCAGTTTATTTATATACCAAGTGAGCTTTCAGTTCATTACTGAGGCACTCATGATATAGAGGCAGCCTGGGGATAAAAATAGTTTAATTAAACAATTACAAAGAAATGGCAGAATTGAGAACATGGGAAAATCCTAAAAACAGTTGAATAGTCAACATCACATAATATTCAGAATAAAAGGCATTGAGGTAGGAATTATATTTTGCTCCCAATTATTGCTTTGCAAATGTCAATTAGCACAATGATCATGAAAGGGTGTGGGATAAAATGTGCATTTCTTCAACCCACCCTGGATAATCTGACTCATTAAGACAAGACTGTATTCTAACAATCTGAGATTTGTGTACTTGCACTTGATGATCGAGTACGAGAGGTCAGGGACAGCACTTTGACAAATGTCATCCCAGAAAACAAAGTGTGTCTCAGATTCCCTAGAGTCCCTCAAAAATCACACAACATAAACAAATCAGACAGGCTCCAATGTTTATCATTGACGATTCTAATTGAAATGATCTTAAAATTACTTAATTGAAAAGTTATTATATTAAGGAGAGTTTGGAGGCTGTTAAGAGATTTGGGGATTTACGTATCTGGTTCTTACAACTGGTCTTAGATTTGCTGTTTTCTGGCAATATCCCCAGAGAAACACAGTCAAGGTGCTGGGGGAACTTCAGCCTGTAGCACAGTGATCCAGAGCACAAAAGAAGATTATTTAAAAAAATGGGGGGATCTCAGAACTCTAACCAAGACAAGACAGAACAGGTCAATCATTCATCTCAGCTGTATATTGTTGGCAGCGAAATATGGGGCGAACGGAGACTTTATGATGGACCATATCAATCAGTGGACAACCTCATCGAGCGAAACTGGCAGCGATTCAAAACTGGAGAACTATTAAAACCACTTGAGCAAATGTCTCAGAGCATGCCCCACATCCGGGACTTGGGGTGGGCGGGAAACCGGGTGAGGCTTCTCCCTCAATATCCCCCTTTACCTCAGATACATGATGGAAACAATATGGACATAATAGTATTACCCACTTTCCTATACTCCCAAACCTTCTTTTTTTTTTTTTAACCGTAATTAACTATGTAACCATTGTCAACAACAATACAATAAAATAAATTTAAAAAAAAAATGGGGGGATCAGACATACTAAGAACTAATCTCTCACTTAAGGAAAAGTGGATAAAGGAAACCCAAGGTTGGAAAAGCTTCTTTGGTTGTCATTTATCCTCAGGAACTGCAGTTCACATTTCAGTTAGCAACTGACTCATCTCTGTCACACTTCCGAGAGATAGTAACCATCAGAATCCCAAATTCCTCCTCCTTCCATCCCTCCTCCCAAAGCCATTCCTTCTTTACCTCCTAAGGAAGTCGCTAACTGCTGGTGGGTATGAGTGGCCAGGGAAGAAGCCATCACTTTTCCCCTAACCTCTCTAGGAGTTCAAGAGATCAAGACAACATAGCACTTTCCATTAGCCTTTTTGGCACTAAGAACAGGTTATCAGGTGTAGGCTATCATAGGATCTGGCAGTTCAAAAATTAAACTAATTTACAGAAAGGAAAACTCTTTAACAGGGATGGTCTCTTCTGCAGGAGGATGTGGGCGTGATGACCGTGGAGGCTGAACTTTACAAAATAAAACCCATGTCATCTGAGGATCCTTGATGATTAAGTTTGATCTGAACAATGTTCCTGAGCCCGGCACAGCACGAGTAGCTAAGTTCAATAAAGCAAATTCAAGGACTGTGGAAATGGAAGTAGAACAAAGCTTTAAAATCCATACAACTGCTCAGGGACTTTTGTCTTTGGATTGAAATTGAGTTATATACTCATTCTAGTGTAACAGAAGAGAACAATTACAAGAGAGGGTTCCTTTCCACTTAAAGATTTCCGGCCTTTAGTATAATCATCAAATTCTCTAGAAACTTTTAATCTATGAAGTTTGATGTCATTCATTATTTTCACATAAGGAACTTTTTAAATAAAAGCAAAAATATAAAAAGAAAGGAGCAGTAAATGCATTTCAAAGAGACCATGAGATGTCTGTACTCCCTTTTCACTTCTAAATAAAGACAGAGAAGCCCCATGTTGGGTGATAGTTTTATTAAAACCCATTATTAAAATGTAAGGCTATCCTTTATCAAGAGACGGTCAAGCATAGGTAGTCCGTTTTGTTGCTCAATTAAGGAGTTAAGATACAGATAGGGATCGTATCTAAACTTGGCCTAACAAAGTCAAAAGCCTTTCATTCTACCAACTACTTCTAAAATTTGGTGAGGTTGCAAGACTCTGATAAAGGATGTTTAAAAAAACGCTTTACCCTGGTGACTAGTCTTTCCCTCATACATACCATATGTGGGTAAAACTCTTCTAACTTTAGTTTTTTGAGTTATTGTTGAAAAATGCAACCTTACCAAGAGGAGTGGTGAGACATTTCAGGTGAGGCTGCTGGATCTTATTCTGTAGTTAGAATGAGATTCAGGTGGCTTTACTGTAACCCTATGACAGTTCCTGAATTTCCACCCTATTTCCTTTCCATGAAATCCCAACAAAACTTGTCTTAAAATATTTTCAGCAAAGTCACAGGAAAGACACACAGATATGAATGGTAGCTTTATGGGGAGGGAACCTCCCAAACTCCCCTTCAAGAGCAACTATTTGAGTTGGGACCCTGCAAAACGAAGTTGTTTTTGAAAGAATATAAGGAAAAGATCAGTAGAAACAGGGATGATCAGAAACAGGAGAAGAGCGGGTCTAAAATATCTATCAGTGATCTCATGCTGAAGCATAAACACCAATGGGGAGATTACAGAGTTTGGAGCAAAGGATCCTAGTAAGAATCCCAGGTAGGACATAAAACCAAAAGGGGTGACAAGTTTACTATAGAGTTTAATAGAAAGCAAAATCATATTTGAGAATAATGTATAATAATTTTATTGAGTACAAAAACCACCATAAATGAAAATATATCTTCTGACCTCACATTACTATTTCTATTGAAGAGTAATAAAACAAAGATCAGGACACATTTGATCAGTTACCTCAATGAAGACTAATGGGTTAACTACGTTCTATTGCCTTGAATTTCAAATAAAAATACATGTAGCTCTAGCTCAGATTTACACCTGCTTTTAGTTCAAAGTTATACCCATAAGTATATTTTATAAATAGATAATATATGTAAATAACAGGCATATAGATGAATGGATGGATGGATGGATGGATGGATGGATGGATGGATAAGTGGGTATGTGGGTAGATGTGTGGGTGAGTAGATGGAGGCATAGTTGGATGGGTGGTTTGAGGGATGAATGGATGGGTGGATGGATACATGAGTGCGTGGATGGATGGGTGGATACAAGGAAGGATGGATAAATAAGTTGTCAGGTAGGTAAAGACAGAGAGAGATAGACAAATAATAACACCAAGTATTTAAAAAGATGTGAGACAACAAGAATTCCACCACAGAAAAATGTAAATCACGATAAAACTTAGAAAAATAATTCCACACTATTTTTGAAAGTTGAAATGCACATATCCTATCAACTGTTATTTATACTCTAGAGAAATTCTTGCCTCAGTGTACCAAAAGACTTCACAAGTCGCAAATGTTTACAGCAGTCTTGCTTGTAGCAGCAAAAATCTGAAAACTAACCAAATGTCCACTGGTATGGGAACAGGTAATAAATTGACATACATTGTGATAACAGCTTTGGGAATGAACGAATTATGGATACCTGCCTCAACTAGATTGAACCCCCACATAGTTTGATCAAATCTTGTCACAATGGAATACACTCTAATGCTACCTATACAAAATGCAAAAATACATAAATCTACGAAGTATTCAATTTGAATCTATTTGCCTGTTCTATAATTATTTCTTGAAGTAACAGAATGATAAAATCATACTCCAAATGGTATTTGGCCTTGCAGGTGAAGGTGTAAAGATATTATCAAAAAACAAAAGATGTTTTCAACATTGTTTTGCTTTTTTTTTTTATAATGTCTTTTTTTTTTTTCTAAGATTTTATTATTATTGGAAAGCCGGATATACAGAGAGGAGGAGAGACAGAGAGGAAAATCTTCCATCCGATGTTTCACTCCCCAAGTGAGCCGCAACGGGCCGGTGCGTGCCAATCCGATGCTGGGACCAGGAACCTCTTCCGGGTCTCCCACACGGGTGCAGGGTCCCAAAGCTTTGGGCCATCCTCAACTGCTTTCCCAGGCCACAAGCAGGGAGCTGGATGGGAAGTGGAGCTGCCGGGATTAGAACCGGCGCCCACATGGGATCCCGGGGCTTTCAAGGCGAGGACTTTAGCCACTAGGCCACGCCGTCGGGCCCTGTTTTGCTTTTTTAAGCTGTGTGTTGCAACATACATAACCATTTCCTCATCTTTCATATCTTATATAATCATGTTGATCTATATGTTAAATATTTCAAAATTAAGAGATTTACTATATTATAATAAAGACAATTTTAAATAATCTTCTGGGTAAGAAATCTCAGGCCTTGAACTGGAAAAATACTGTATACTGTGAATGACAAATTTTTATGAGAAGAAAAAATGATATTGACAGATATAATTAGAAAATATCAAATATTGCTTAAAATATTACATGATTTGATAAAAACAGCAATCATAATTTTAGTAAGTACATATACATATGGTTTCATATTGACTCAACTCTGGCCTTTGCAACCATTTGGGGAGTGAACCACTGGATGGAAGATTTCTCTCTGACTCTCCTTCTGTTTGTAAATCTGCCTTTCCAATAAAAGTAAATAGAACCTTTTTTAAAATCAAATATAATCGCCATTGTTGCAGAGAAGAGTAGATTTAAAGGTGATATATTTTCTGGTGCACTGATCCTTTTTTTCTTTATTGCATTCCTTTATCCATAGAAATAATCATTGCTTAAAAATCTTTTCTATTTGATTTTATCTGAAAAAAATTAATGTTTATATACTCATGTCCTTGAGGCTGACATTGTGTGAATCTTTATGTTAATTGAAACAAATATAAACATGGCAGCACTACTTAAGCTTTTTGAATGTTTCTACTTATGATCAAAAGCAGTTTATCAAGGACTCCAGTAGGAACATTATGTACATTATCTTTCTAATCTGAAAATGTCAAATATGATAATATCCTTTTACAGACAGTAAACAAGATAGCAGCATCTAATATAAGTGGCTTGTTAGCTATGAATCCCTTGAGCTCTTGATTCTAGGTTTTAAGAAAGCAAACATACTCAACTCTGAAAAACTTAGTAATGATGTTTTCATATCTTCTAGGTATGCTCTACCAAATTTCTTTATCTTTTTTTAAAAGATGTATTATCTTGAAAAGTCAGATACACAGAGAGGAGGAGACAGAGAGGGAGATCTCTGTCCATTGATTCACACCCCATGTAGCTGCAATGGTGGGAGCTGAACTGATCTGAAACCAGGCAACTGGTCTTCCTCCAAATCTCCCATGCGGGTGCAGGGTTACAAGGCTTTTTGCCATCGACTACTGGCTTCCCAGGCCACAAGCAGGGAGCTGGATGGGAAGCGGGGCCTTCAGAATACAAACCAGCACTCATATGGGATTCCAGCACATGCAAGGTGAGAATTTCAGCCACTAGGCTACCATGCTAAACCCTGATACCGAATTTCAATGACACTGTTTCTTGGCATAGTTGCTTTCATTCATTGAGGCACGCACAACCTTTTTTTTCTATTAGTTTACTGAGGGAAAACTTTTAAAGTCTGTTTTTAATTATGTAAATTTTCCTGGATATTCTGAAGCTCATAATGAGGTACATGAAAATTTAAAACTGATACATTTCTCTGGTGGATTGATCTTTCCATCAGTATGACATGTCTTTGTTTATCTGTAACAACACTCTTCACTTTTGATCAGTGTTTGCATGGTCTGTTTTGTCTGCTATCCATCCATTTAGCTGCAAATCATCTGAGTCTTTTCACTATTGGTTTGTCTTATAAGCATGTTTAAAGGAAGTTATGTTTTACTCAATTTCATAATCTTCCTTTTAAATAAAATATTACATATATGTATAAAACAGTGCCTAATGTATTTAGTCACCTATCTCTCTTCTATGGTTTGTATTTCTCCACTGGTTGGTCTTTTACTTTTCTCTATAGTCTTGGCTTAGTGTAATGATCCAGTTTGTTTTCTGTTCATACTTTTTAATCATCTCCATCATTGGACATTAAAGATTACATCATACATTCTGAAGAGAAAATATGATGTTATTATTTTATTATTTGTCTGGAAATAGATGTTTAAGTTCCTTAATTCCATTTACCACCGGTATTTCTATTTGATTCTTTCCTATACATTTTGTCTCAGTCAATACTCTTTTTGTTAAGCAACACTTTCCTATTTTACACAATATTTCCTTTAGCTCTTTGAATAGGTATAAAATGCTTGCATACTAACTGCAACATTTTGGGTCCCTTTGGTACAGTTTCAACTGACTGCTATTTGGATTAACTTTGAGTTTTAAAATTTTGACTATTCTTTTTTCCCAGAAATTTAATTGTCTTTAGGGACAGGCTTAATTACAAAGGACTACTTTTCCCACTGCAGAAGTGCTATCATAGGCCTCAATAATTTTATATGTGATTCTTAATTTTATAAAACTTGGGATATTTCACAAATTCCAAGAAAATTGTGCCTATCCACAGATGTTTCTGGGAACAAATGAACCAGTACTGTTATTGTGGTAATTTCTTGAGTATTAAAGAGAATAGGAATTAAAGCTTGCTTTTAGTCTATCCATTGCTGTCATTAAATATGATATTAAACTGGATCTGGGTTTGTATGCCTCTTCCCTTATTGCTAATCATCAACAATTGCTTTTTTATTAAGGAGAAGACAGGTTGGATCTACATTTTGCTTATATGAAAAATAGAGAAAAAAATCAGAGATGAGGAGAGCAGAGGGAAGCGGAGGGTAGAGAAGAAAATGGGGTATTGTGAGATGAGTCTAAGAGCCAAATGGTTTCTGCATCAGAAACTAACAACTTTGACGTCAGCAATCACTTATGTCCTTAACGTTAAATTCAAACAGGCTTTGACATGCACAGACATTTCCACCCTGTGTAGCTTTGTTTTTATAACGGGACGTGATGCCATAAACCACCATTACTTAGCACGGTCCTTTGCAAGACTGTAGAAGGAGTAAACTGGCATTTGGAGTATTTCTTGTAATATCCTAAGTAGAATTTTTATAAGTTCCTAGTTTGTATGCAATACAGCCTGCCACCAATTTAAAATAGAAACCACAAGCAGAAACATGAAAACCCTAAAATCACCAGACAATAACAGACATCAATGTTCTCCACTTGGTCAGCTTCTCCGTGTGACTTTTACATTGACTAGGGTTATTACCTGCGTATCTTGTAAAGGAAATTTCTCACCAATATTTCACAAAAAGTTGGCATACCTTGAATGAGCAGCAATGCTTCACATTTACATTGGCATCGATGTGACTGTATGTGGTTGAATGACATGTATTCTCATGTTGAAATCCAAAAAGGTCAAGGTTAAAGTTCAAGATACAGCAAAAGTGAAAAAAAAAATCTTCTATAAAAACACCAGTATTACTTTTTCAAATATTTTCTATTTCCTGAGGAGAAAATTGAATAGACATAGGACTGTAACATTAGAGTGTCACTCATGATGCAGGTGGCCTACATCCACATGGTACCTGTTAAATGTACTAACAAAAGGAGCACAGCAGAAGCAATCTATTTGTATCCCTCTTAGGCTCTATGTGGTCACTAAAGGATCGTGGACACTGTTTTCGTATCACGCAAGATTCCTCACTGACTTGGCTCCTTTAAGGTATAGTCCATCCTTGGCATGGCCAGTGTAAACTGGGAAGCAAAGGAGATTTAGTAATAATGAGTGCTTGAGCCTTATGTACAGAGTCTCCTGTCCTACATAAAGACGACACACATAAAACAATGCCACGGAGTAAGTCATCTTTCATAATGCATATTCAGAGGTCTGGTGACAACACCTTGACAGAAATGAAAACCCCGTGGACAAATGTAAATGACAAAGACTTGGATGTGCTATAGAAATACTTCTTCGGGCCCGGCGGCATGGCCTAGCGGCTAAAGTCCTCGCCTTGAACGCCCCGGGATCCCATATGGGCACCGGTTCTAATCCCAGCAGCTCCACTTCCCATCCAGCTCCCTGCTTGTGGCCTGGGAAAGCAGTCGAGGACGGCCCAAAGCCGTGGGACCCTGCACCCACATGGGAGACCCAGAAGAAGTTCCTGGTTCCCGGCTTCAGATTGGCACAGCACCAGCTGTTGCGGTTCACTTGGGGAGTGAATCACTGGACGGAAGATCTTCCTCTCTGTCTCTCCTTCTCTCTGTATATCTGACTTTGTAATAAAATAAATAAATCTTTAAAAAAAAAAAAAGAAATACTTCGTCATCTCTGCTCAGCAGATTTTCCAAGGGTGGAACCTTGGGAGTTTCCTACAACCTGTCCTGAGTCAACCCATGTTGTACAAAACCGTCACCAGCTGTACTCCTTTAGTCCTCGGTGCGGATATTGTAATGCTCTACACTCTCCCTTGCCTACTCCTCCACCACATGCTATTCATTCATAAGTTTTAATTCTAACTCTGCTCCCTGGGAACCATGACTATACCAGACCTACCCATTGTGCAGTATGTTAGCTGATATGCCACATAACTATGGTTTCTTTGTCCCACTATAGTAGACATTTTTATGAATGTTGAAAATGTTCTGTTTTGCATGATTCACATTTACCTTCCTTGTCTTCAAATATAGAGGGCATATTCCTAAAACCAGAGCCTGGACTCACATCACATGAGTCTGCAAGCTCTAACATGCGGAGGCTTTAAGGCTCCCTTCGGTGGTAACTTGCAACACATGGACCCTCTCATGCTCAATGAACGTACAATACTACATGGGATTCTGCAGGATTCTCAGCAATACTATGAGAAGATGGCCACTTAGTGTAATTGTTAAGAAGCTGAATAGGACACCCACATGACATACCAGAGAGCCTGAATTCAATATCAACCTCTTGATATCTTCCTGATCCCAATTTCCTGTTAATACAGGCTACGGAAGGCAGTGATGGAATACTAAAGGGATTCAGTTCCCACCACTGATGTGAGGGATCTCAATTGGATTCCCAGCTCCTGGCTCTGGCCCAGATTTAGCCATTGCAGGCATCTTGAGAATAGATGGGTGCGGGTATGGTGTCTCCTCAAATAATAAATAGCATAGAATGGAATAAAGATTTTTAAAAGTACAAGTGAAATTAGGTACTTGATGTCATCAAGTCATTTTCAAAACTGACACTAGATTTAAACATTTTCTTCCATGTATTTCTCAGTTCCATACATAAATTTTAAAATATATTTATTCATTTACTTGAAAGGCAGAGTTATAGAACGACAGACACAGAAAGGGAGAAAGATCATCAATGCCCTGGTACAGTCCCGAAAGGGCTGTTAGCTCCAGGGCTGAGCCACGCCAAAGCCAGGAGCCTCAAACTCCACTGAAGCTTCTCACATAGGTGATTGCATCTTTCTGTTTCCCCAGGCATAGTTGTAGCAGAGAGCTGGAAATGGAAATAGAGCCGTTGGGACTCCAAGTTGTGCCAATAGAAGATGCAGGCATTGCAAGTGGCAGCTTAACCCACTGTGCCATATGTTGGCCCCATACACACTTCCTTCATCTCTGCAACTGGGTATGCCCAAACAAAGACAGTTGCTTCTGAAATGGGTAAGAAAATGTATCTTTCCTCTCATTACAGAACTGATCTCTCCCTGCTCAAAGTCCTTCTTGCTGGCAGAAAGCACAGTGATGGCAGCTGATGTGTGAAGCAATGTCACCATAATCAATAATCTCACCTGTGAGGCATCGGCATGGGCGGTAATTAGAAAAAGATACATTATTTGATGCACTTGAATGACACGGGAGAATGACAATAATAAAAATGAAGATGTCTTTTATCAGATTTCTTAAAAGGCTCAAAGTAAAAGGACAGACTCAGAGATCTCCACAAGCAGAGCATGACATGAAAGACAGAAGATGGTGGCCTAATTAGAGAGAGACTCCCAGGAATGGTACTGGAAGTTAGGTTCTGGGTTTAATTACTACCAGCAGAGCAAAAGAAATCATGACAAACTTAGGAGGTGTGTTAGAGTAAAGTCAGCACCTGCTGATACAATGCACAGTTGTGATCAGAGTAGAAATGACAAAAGTCCTAGGGTCCCACTCTGTGGGGAGGGACAGCAGTCCCCAACTGGACTAGTGGAAACTTTCTCTAGAACACAAGATTAGCAAGAGGAGACATGGCTTGGATTGGACACTACTGTCCATGGGCAAAAGAGGAAAGACAGTGAAGCGTAACCCTCTGAAGCAAAGGTGATTGTAAGACCAGAGCAGAAAGCAAGCTGCACTGTCTTTGCAGAGAACTGTGGTAATGGCTAAACACCCATTGAGTTCCAGATAAGATGGAAAGGTAGCTGAGCAGGGTGCCATCTTTTTTCGCAGGAACTGAAAAAGGCTGGTGGGAAGGCTGACTCCCGCAAAATGGAAAAGCTTTCTCCCCTCTGTTTTCAGCACAATGCCCATCAACTGAAGGAGAGGCCAGCTCCCACCTGAGAAAGGACTCTGTGGTGCCACAGACTGTCCACGTAATGAACACCTTGCAAGTCTGTCCCCAGATGGACTTGTCATTTTTTAGACAATTTATGAGAGGTAGTGTAGACAGGATCTGAGCTGGCACTGATGCTAGTGTGACAGTCAGATAGGCCAATGGGTAGTTAGGGTCACGTCCCTGTTGGGATAAGAAAAGAGGAGTCTTTCAACGTGTACAGGATACAAGCTTCTGTCCAGAAGGTGCTGTTAGCAAGATTAAAAATATCTTCCCACCCTACTGAGTTTTCAACTTATCATGAGAATGCAAAGAAGTTACCCAAAACACCCTTCTGATGGCTTTTTATCATGAGCTAGCTAGATAGGACTACACTTCTGACCTTCAATTGACTTCTGCCACCACCCTCTTCTTGAAGTTAGTTGTCATTCTGTTCATCCAAATAGTGCTTAAAAAAATGAAATTTTCTAAAACGTGATTCTTTCATGTCCACTAAAACTGTCACTTTTTGTTTGGGCTTAATTCACTAAAGTGTGGCTAACTCAGGAATGCAGAAAATAAAACTATCTAGTGAATCTGTCATTTTGGAAGAATTATAATCCTGTTTCTTCTTGCTTTGATTTTTCTTTAGTGACTTCACTTTTCTTAATTAAAAATTCTCATCTCTGAGTCGGGGAGAGAGCGTGCAATTCAAATTGAGAAAAAGCAAGTCATCTGCAGATTCACACACCAACTGCCACCAATGCCTAGGACCAGTCCAGAACTGAAGTCCAGGTCTTCGGCCTGGGTGACAAGCACACAATCACTTGGGCTGTCCCTGCTGCCTGTCACAGTCTCCAGTAGCAGGAAGCTGGAGTAGGGAGTGGAGTCAGGGACTGAGCCTAAATAATCCACGGTGGGACACAATTGTGCTAACAGATTTCTTAATGAGCAGTTTATATGCCTGCCCTGCAAACACTTACTCATTTTACTGACTTACAGACAGAAAGACAGATTCAAAAACACAGACAGAAACATTGTGTTCCATGTGGCTTACTGTCCACATGTCCGCAACAGTGGGACGCTGAGACAGGAACTCAGTTCAGATGATTCACCTCAGTGGTAAGAACACAACTGTTTGAGCCACCGCAGGCTCTGTCCAACTGTTCACATTATGATGAAGATGGAATTGGCCAAGGAGCTGGGGCTTGAACCCTGCAATAAAGGAGGGATGCTGGTGGCCCAAGCAGTGTCTTAGCTATTCTGCCAAGTGCACCCTCAACATTTTAGTGATCCCTCTTATGAATCTGTGACTCTTGCTTTTTCTGTGCAAGATTGTAATTTTCTGTAGCGGGGAGTGGAGAGTGCTTCCATTATGGGCCACAACAGATTCTCTCCTGAGACTAAAATAAAATGACAATGACCTCCCGATCACTCTGGATTATTTACACTGTTTGTAAACCTTGACCTTTATGAGAGTTCAGGTTATTGATAAAATCCAAAGGGGCAAGATAAAATATTTCTGAAACTAAAGATGTTCACTGCAGGATTTTCTGGGTGATGATGTGTCAGCAAATAGAGTTCTCTGGAGTCAGGGCGACTCTGTGATCAGATCTCTCAGGAGTGAGGGTGGAGGTGCCTAGGGAAGCAAGCAGCTGTGCACAGCTGAGGAGCTGGCAGAGGGTACAGGTGTCCAGATGCTGTGGTGGGAGAGGAAAACAGATGGTTCTGAGTTCAGCATCATTTGCAGCAGCAGGACCTATAGCAGGCTGCATGTACCCCTCTATCCACATGGAATGCTCACTTTTATAGAGGCTGTATATGGCCCAGTTATTCAAACCAGTGTGAAATCTACATAACAGTGAACAAAACGTGGCGCGAAAGTGTGAAACGACACGAAGGAGGGTCTATGGTGGATCCTGTGGTTCTCAGCCCTTGCTGGCTCTTCTCTGCTTTCTGAGACCATGGTGGTGAACACTGCTGAGCTTGCTGAAGACAAAGCAAGCTAAGTGCATGCCACCCATCTCTCTATGATTTTCTGGTTGAGGGCCTTCCTGAAAGATCCAGGATTTCAAACAGCCCAAGCAAAAAATTACAATATGGCCAGGGGTGTTCGTGCTCACAGGAACCAACCTCAGCCAGCAGGGAACCAGGGCCTGCACTTAGTCCTGGAGGCTTTGACAGTGCTGCTCTGAGACCTTAAGACACTCAAGCCCTTATACAGAGAAACCGTAACAACATACCTCTACACTGTTCTTTCTTAAACTTCTTCCTGAAGTTCCCTTCTCTCACTTGGTTTTCTGGGACAACTTCATAAAGTGTCTGCATACATTTCTTTCTCGCAGACTTCAGCTTTATCAGAAAGCAATCTACGAAAATGCATTGCTGAAGAACTGAGCTCATTCGATTCTGAATCAGCAGTTTACAATCTCAGGAACATAGCACTTCACTAAGCACTAAAAAACAAAGTTATTTCAATCTCAAGCCTCCATTTATCAATAGTGGGTAAAAGGCGATTGACAAGGAAATTGAACTGAAGTCTTTTCAAAGTATCTCTGGTATTCATATGACTGGAAGAGATACACTGGGCTAAGCTATTGACATTTGTGCATTTTTATTTTTCTACTTATTGGTCTCAAAAGATTGACCCTATTTCCCCGCAACACAAATTTGTCCTCATGGCTCTTAAGGCTCTCTTAACTTTAATGTTTCCCTGCCACTATTGGTATAACATCCTAGCTTTGCTGCTACTGCATCAACAAGTTGAGCCTAGGAAGCCCTTGTAGGATCTCTGTGGTTCTGTCTACCTTCTATTGCCTAGGATAGCAGGACCCTGGGTTCTACATTTCTTTCCATAATTGTACTGAGGTTCTAAAAACACTTGCTGCAAGAATTGATAGGATTCTCCAAACTAAAACCAAGAGAGCGCTCTACATTTGCTACTTCTCACCACCACTTTGAAGCAGTAAACAAACACAGGAAAGAAGCAGAAAAAAAAGACAAAATGACAATGCTGGAAGAAAAAACTCAAATGTTAATGTATGAAGAAACATATTGGATATATTCCCTGCATTTTCGTTGATCTCCAATGTAAGAAAGAGCAAAAATGTAATTGTCTGCTATTTATCAAAACTTTCAGCCTAGTACGATGGCTCAGTGGCGAAATCCTCATCTTGCATGCACCAGTATCCCATATAGGTACTGGTTCATGTCCTGGCTACTCACTTCCCATCCAGCTCCCTGTACATGGCCTGGGAAAGCAGTAGAGGGTTGTCAAAGCATTGGGATTGAGACCTTGCACCTGCATGGGAGATCTGGAAGAAGCCTCTGGCTCCTAGCTTTAGGTCAGCTCAGCTCTGGCTGTTGTGACCAGTTAGGGAGTGAACCAGGGAGATGGGGAGAAGGAGCTGCAGAGAGAGATCTCAATAAAAATAATAAAACTTTCAAGCACTATTTAAATACAAATTATATTTTGGTAGAGTTTTGGGACTGTGTATGTGTGTGAGAGAGAGAGACTATGTAATTTTCTGACTGTTGAGAACGACAAATGGAGCCTGTATTTCAGTTGCAATCCACTCGGGCTCAGACTCTTAATCATAAAACCACCCATTGATTTAGAATACTCATCAAAAAGTTTTGTTCACTCCAATAGATGCCCCATCATAACCAGTTACTTTTATTTTTACTTTCCAAATTCTTTTAAAGTAGAGGCATAAATCATTTTTGCGCGTTTTCTATGTAACACTTATCTTCCTTTCTGTCCAAGTTTCTTTGCACCTGACAAATTTACTTTCACCACAGGATAAATCTTACAATATACATGAAAAATAAATCCTAGCTCACGTGCAGAATTTCAGGGCAAACTATGCCTCTCCTGTGCAAACTGTAAATGATCCTCCTCCTTATTTGTTTTATCTTTATACCCATCTTCGGGCTACTGAATTGCCCATTTACCTAGCTGGCTGGGGAGCTGGAACGCTACCAGTCAGTAATATTTTCAGCAGAGTTTGATGAAGAAACAAACAATGCAAATCTTAAAATATATCTGAAGGGAAAAACATCCAGTTGCTATTACTCCTGAGGTACCCTTTTACTGTCCGCTCAATTGTGAGTACAAAAAAAAAAAAGATGAAACAATATAAAAGTATTTTGTTACAGCCAGAAGAGTCCATGGGAAATGTCCAGGGTGAGGGCTAAATTTCATGTATTTTCAAACATTAGTTGCAAGAGTGGATCTCTGGCCTAGGAGTTAATATACTGGTTAAGATTTCCATTCTCCAGGTCATAGCATCTATGTTCTGGCTCCTGGCTTGAAGTTCCTGCTACTGCTGACTCCTGAAGGCAGAGGTGAGAGCTCAAGTGATTGAATCCCTGCCATCCATGTGGAGGAACTGAACTGTGTTCTGACTCCAGCTGTGGGCAAGCATTTACGGAACGAATCACTAGTTGGGAGCTCTGTGTGTGTATGTCTCAATCTCTCCACTTTCAAAACACCCACTCCCCCACTCCATGAGAAACCTGCTATTGTTACACGAAAGGCGATATAGCAGTTAGCATCCTTTCTCCCATACCCTGTGCTGTTAGTGATCATAGCATGACTTGAGTAGTTTCTTTCTGAATGGAAGCAGTTTGCTGCACCTTAGAGAAAATGGCTGCTATTTGAATTGCAAATTTTTGCTGCAATCATTTGTTTCCCTTAGTATTTTCCAGGGTGACTTGAAATTTGGATTGTTTAAGCATGTTCAGCTGGGATGTATTGCCATTTGTCATAAACTCCCTGAAAACACAGTTAGGAAGGTCTTCATAATCCTTGCTCTGTAGCAGGTAGTAACCACATACAGGAAAAACCAGAAAGGCACTCCTGGATTTCCTTTATAAATGCCCTTTGGCCAACACTTATTGTCCTGCTTAATATTGGTTTATTTAAATACAAAATAAATCTAACAAGATGCCTCTCTGCTTTTTGATTTTACCAGAAATGGAATCTTGAAAGTGGAACAGAATCTAGTGCAAACTATACATCAGTTTGGCATTTTCAGGTAAAATAAAAAAAAAAGTGAGTGAAAGAAGGTTACATAAATAGCATCAGTCTAGTAAACCTTTGTTATGCAATTATTTGACTGCCATTAAAAGGTCTTTTGTCTGAAAAAAATCAGACATTTTAATTAGCTAATGTCTTATGAATGGTTAGATGAAAACAACTTGTACCTACATACTTTGAGATTATTCATCAGCATCCTGAATATTTTCTAGAATATTGGCATTCCTTTAAGCAGTAGACAAACCTTCATCACATCCCGGGAAAAGGGGCCGTTTGAGGAAGGAACAAAGTGTCTTTTAATTACATAGTAATTTAATAAAGCTCCCAGGTCTACACTTGGCAAATACATTATAATTACATATTCCTGCTGACAGAAATTGCCTGCTCTATAATTTCATTCCATGGTGTGTGTTGGCTGGACAGCATGGGACGTATTGAATAACCTGTCAAATAAAGCCTCATTCAGACAGGCAGTTGGGGACATCTATCCACTTCTATGAGAGTGTAATATCCGAAGTACAGATGTTTTCACTAGACTCGCTTTGGGGGGTAAAATGAGAGTGTTTTCTCTTTGGTTGTAGATGTTAAGAAGAAAGAGTACTTCAGTATTTTGGGAAATGATCTAGATGATTGGACACCCCCCACCTGGCATCTGTGATATTTCTATTTATAATAACAACACCTTCACTGATTTATACTTTTTCTCCTGAAGATCTCAAAGCACTTCACAACTATTTTCTCATTCTTACATCTTCACTGTCAGAGGAACAAACAGAAGGTTCCAGGGACACTTTGTTTTCACAAGACAAGTCACCTGGGGTAGGACACAATAGGCCAGAACCTGACAGCCAGAGTATCTTTTCATCAGTATTGCATCAGCCAGGTGATGTTCAACTATTTTCACAGCTATTTTTGCATCAACATTTCAGAAAGGCAATTCAAGTCACTGCAAATAGAATAATAAAGTATGTATCAAAATTTACAAGGAATTTCATTTGTATTAGGGTCATGGAGTTCTTTGGTATAGACTGTTCAAAATCCTTTGGAAATATCAAAATCTTTTTGAAGCGCTCTTGTATCAAGGTTGTAAAAATGAGATTCATTTTGTGCAACCATTGTGACAGAGACCTCAGTATTAGGGCCTTAACATAAATAACATCAAAACAGGGTAAGCGCTTGGTCTAGTGGGTAAGCTGCGTTTCCCACATGTTTCATGTTTCCAATCACAACTGCATTGGATACCTGGTCCCAGCTCCTGAGTATAGGTTTTTGTCACTGCAAGCCTCGGGAGGCAGCAGTGAGGCCACAAGTGACTGGGTTCCTCTCACCGATGTGTGCAGTGTGAGATGAGTCCCCAGGCCCCAACTTTGGCACACTATGGTTCAGGCTCCATTGTTGTGGGCCTTGGGAGAGTAAGTCATAAAACTGGAGCTCTCTCTTTCTCCTCTCAAATAGGCAAAGGGAGAAACAAATGAAAACCAAAAAAGCACTGAACCTTAAAGAATAATACATATATAATTTTAGTGAGAGAGAATAAGACACATTTAGCAGAGGAGTGATATTTTAATCACTTTAGTATACCTGTCAACATGAAGCACATATAATTTTGTAATACCAAATACACAATTTGGATATAAAAATAATTTTATAACACTAAAAACATCCCATTCTTACTACATGTAATCATCCTACTTTTTGAAATATCATTATGACTATTGTAGAGGAATTACAATCGCCCCTTGATTCCTAAGACCTCATGCAGCAGAAGCCACATCCAAGAATCAGAGTGGTTTCCCATTTTGCCTTGCTACAAGGATTGCCTATACTGCATATAAATGAAGTAATGCAGACCAGTACTCATTATGAAAACTGTATGAAAAGTGATCAAGAGCTGGATATAAAGAATCACGAAAGTAATATCAAAGACACGAGGGTCATTTAGAGGGCATGCAATTCATTCATTCATTAATTAAAACGTGGTTTGCACTGTCACGGTTCAATAGTCATTGGCCCCATTATGCAGTATCGCGCAAAGTGCTGATTTTCTGTTCTATTTTACACCACATTACTGATAGACTTCCTACTGTTTCCACTAGGGAGACACAATTTGTAGGCACCAAGTGAATCGATGAGATGGTATGGCAAACTTATTAAGACTCTGCCTGCTGATGGACCTAAATCTTCTGTCCTTATCTCCTTATTTGTTCCATTTTATCTTCGCTTCTAATTATCTCATTTCTAATTCAGACTCGCTTCTCTCAGATTAAAACTTTTATTTATCTTTGCAGGTCAAGCTTCTACAATCTTTCTTTTAAGCTTCTTAATCCTTTCATATTTAAAATATGGGCATGATCACAGAAAGAGAAAATGCAGAATCTTTTAATGTGTATAAATATAACGTCTCTTTTTTTGGTTAGGACTTAGAGACCTTCTGCCATGCACACATCTAACTGAAATAATTGGGCTTTCCAATTACATGAATATCAGAGTCATTTTGAACTTGAGATAAAAGCAGTTGGATGAAGTTTGAAATAATATTCACCTGACTTCTAGTATTACAAATCAAGTAAATGCATTATGTGCGTCCACCTCATTGGTATTTTTACTCATTCTATTTGGACACTAATACATCAATTTGGATAAATACTGCCTAAGCATCAGAAGGAGATGGCAATGCATAGACATCCTGAAAATTTTCCAAGGACTTAGAATCCACTAAAGCCTTGAGGGAGAAATAAATCTGAGGGAACAGTGTCCTAGCCCTTTCAAACAGGATGACAGCTGTCCATACAAAGATCACGTGTAATAAATGCCAGGCATCACCATTATCATTGATCTCAGAAATGTGACACAATGTTGAGATACAAACATTGGGTCCAGCTTTTCAAAGACAGAGATAAGAACATCTAAGGATCAGAGAAAAGCCCTGTTGCTGCATTAACAAAAATGCAAGGTCTGCTAGTCACGAGTCTGAGATGTAAGGTACTATGGAAAATGAGGCGAAGTTTCAACAATGTCCAAAATAGTGCTCATCCAGTTCTCAGAGCTTTGTGAGCACTAAAGGAGGTAATTATTGAATGTAACTATTGTTAAGAGGATAAAATACAGATACTATTTAAAATAATATAGGGCTGTCTTTTGTGGTGAGCTGAAAAAAAATTAGAATTTGTAGTATGATGAATTGTGATGCCATTTTACTTCCCCCAAAGGCAGCACTCACCATTGACAACCACCTGTTGTTTCTGCCCAAATCCAGATGCCTGGTGTTGTTTGCACTGCCCAGGTTAGCACCTTGGATTCTTGGGACATCAATCGCCCATTATTTAAGGACAAGTGGCATGTTGCACCTTCTCATTTGTGCCAAATTCATGACACTTCTTTAAAGCTTAAGGATGTATAAGGCATTGCCTAGTGTGTTCTTTAAACCTGTAAAAATTTTAAGCTGTAGCTAAGACAAAATTTTGGCATTGCAGAAATTATGTATAAACATATCTCATCCTGCAAAATTGATGATCTCACTCTCCATCTAGGGTTTGTTTCATGAAGACTGTAATTACCCCCTTTGCTTTAATTTTACCTCTATATCATCCTATCTGACAGAAATCCACACAGTAATTCTGATTTCAAATTTGTGTAAGTATTATCTTTGCTGATTTTTCTTCTTGTTTTTTCTCCATTAATCAAGTCATTATTTTATTTGGAAAACTATTTCAAATCAGCCTAGATCTTGTCTCTTCAAAATTATGTGACCATTTCTTAGATATCTTCCCCTAAGCTCCAATCAAAATCTTGATCTTCCTACATTAACAGCACATTTCTGCAACTCATGTCACTGACCACACTGTGGTCTTCAGCTCTTTAGAGAGATTTCTTTGTGTTTCACAAAATCATGAGTGTCCAGAGTCCAGGAAATTGACTCAAGAGTTGAGCATCTAGCCAGCACCTGAAATATTACAGATGTTCCATAGCTGATGGGTGAATCACATTTGTGCCACTTAGTCGTTTATTCAACATAGTGACATGCAAGAAACAGAATCATTTGCTAGGCCATGATTCCTTTGAGATCAAACATTATTGTTGGTTATGATTTTAACAAGACGTCAGCATGTTTTGTTTATGGTATATTAGAATAAATTGGTTAACTTCATAGCTAAGGAAGTACATAAGCTTCCTTGATGTTTACATTGCTATGAGACTAGGAGATCATACCTGCTCCCATTATAGTGATTCTAATATTGTACCCTGAACAAAAGCGACAGTGCTGAAGCATTCTGACCCAAGAAGAACAGATGTGGAGTAGAGAGTCCTCTGCTTTAAAAAAAAAAATGTCTTATTTTCTGCCTGGCAGCACATTGAATTAGGCTCATTAATAAAAGCTATCCTGATGTCTCTGCTTTGTAATCAATTGTACTGCTCACAGTATCAGTCGTTAGTCAATCACGTGCACCCCCATGCTCACTGAGGAATGTGCCTTGGTTTGAGCAGTAGCCACTTTAGGTAACACTGGGGGAGCCATATATAGTCATTCGAGATTTCGATAACAGGTTTTTAATGTTACTCCACAGCTTGTTTACATTGCTTGCTACATGTCACAGGAAAATGCAACTTCTGCAGTGCAGGAATGGGAGGAAAAACATGAACATCATGACAGGTATCATAAAAATGTACTATCCATTCTCATAAGATGACTATAGAAAGTAAGGTGGTAGGAGCTTCACAGCCACAATGTGCCTTTGGAAATACGTACAGCTGCTCTGGGGCTATGTGGCTTACCTATGCTTGTTGTAGACAGTTGGCAAGAGATGTGGTACATGGATTCAGTGACTAATTGAGGCAATTCCATGGGCCCAAGGTAAGCATGAAAAACTGTCCTACACCGACTAACAGAATTCTACTCTACTCCCTTCCAATAACATTAATGGGAGGAAAATCAAGATTATGATTTTCCTAGAGGACAACCATGTATCAGCTTCCACCTAGGGAAAACAGAAATTTGTAAAGGAAACAAACCAACTTTGCAAATCATTGGGATTTTTTTTTCTTAATTGTGGATTCATGGATGCTTTCATTTTACAACTTGCCAAGTAAAAAGAATGTGAATTGCAATGCCGAAGAGCTTTTTTGGGTGACAATCTGCAAATAAAATAGTTATCAAGTTCTCCAATTTTTGGGTCCTGAGAAATACCATACTGTTTCTATTAATCTTTCATTTAGCATATAGCAATCTTACAATCTTTGACTCACTGTCTTACAGTCCAGGAAACTTCCTCTTGACTAGCACCTATTGAGACCAATGCTTCCTTGATTACACCTGTTGTCCCATAAATCATGACTTGCACATTAAAAATCTAGGCAGCTCCTAAAGATGAGACTCAATTCCATGGCAACTACAACGTCATTTTTAATTTCACTGAAACTGGGTAATGAACATTTATGTCTGAGCCTGCACACTGCTTACTATAACTTAACATGTTTATCAGAATTTTTGTACTTCTTATAAATAGTTAGCAATAGCATGATTTAAACATTTTTACTGGTATTTTGATGAAAGACGCTTAGGACAAAGTGACAATTCTGTGCAAAGAATTCTTATGTGTTCATAAGAATAAACCTGTCAACTATTAAAAGGTGTACTCATGCACAATTCATGTTCATCAGACATCAAGCACATTTGTTTATTCCTGTCAAGTTTTTAAGATTTCATGCCAGGCCTCGGCAGTCCCGACAAGCTTGGAGACAAATTTCTACTATCCTAACGGAAGGTTGATGGAGTAATTGGCAATTTGTTCCAAGATGACGCTAGAAACCTGAGCATGTAATTGTTCTTGTTATCTGCTTTCAAAGCATTTATGAAAATTGGGGTTCCGATATTAAAAGTCTGTTTACTACACCCTCTCTCCACCTAGCAATACATTGCTACATTTTAATAAGCATGCTTTTACATATTACTTTGAAATTTAATGCTGTGAAGAATGCTGCAGAAGCTCTTTTTGTCACAGATTTTAACACTTTGTGTGAATCACCTTGAACCGTGGTCCAGTAAACCTAGCACTGAAAAAATTGTGCTTTTTCATCCCTAATAAAGACTTCCTTACTAAAAATTCTTTAATAGTTGATGGCTAAAAGAAACATAAGGTCTATGGGCCAAATCTGGATTTCTACCTGTTTCTGTAAGTTTCATTGGAACACAGATATACCATGTGTTTAGGTCATGTCCACGCATGCTTTCTTCCTATAAAAGTTATGTAATTTCAACCAAGTCCAGATGGCTCACACAACCTAAAATGCTTTCTCTCTGGTTCATTCCACAGAAGAATCTGCCCATTCCTAGTTTATGAATTTTCATTCAAAGGATGAGCATCTGCCTCTAAACATGATATCGCTTTTCTAATATCCATGAATTCCTTTGGTTTTGAGATGCCAAGATGGAGATTGAAATACTGATCATCTCACCATTGTCAGTGTAAAGAAAAAAGGAGAGAACAAGGGACTTTCCATGGCACAAGACAGAAATATGAGGAAGAGAGGCCACAGCAGACTTAAGGTCAAACACTTATTTTTCTTTTCTGCTAAAATAGGTACATTCCTAAAGGTGTCCGTCCACCAAAATGCCAAAAGTAGCTCCCCCCCACAGCAATTCCTTAGGGCCTCTGTGAGACTTCAGATTACAGTGGCATTTAAAATCTAGCTCTGGCCCCAAAGATGTATTCTCCCTCAAAAAATAAAATACAAAACATCTACTTTTTAATCTGCATTTTTAAGCTTCCAAGTTGAGTTTATGATGAAAATTTTGACTAAGACTATATTCACCATTTTTCCTGAATTTGATAATGCTTGTTTCATGTATAATAAAATGGTTGACAATTAATTCAGCATTGTTACGTCTTCTTAAATACAAGCAAATTGATGTTACCCTTTTTTCTTCTTTTTTTAATTCTAAGATGCTTTTTATTGTTTTAATTACATTGCATTATGTGACACAGTTTTATAGGTACTGGGATTCCCCCCACCCCTCCCCAAACCCTCCCCACCCCCATGGTGGATTCCTCTACCTTGTTGCATTGCTACAGTTCAAGTTCATTTGAGATTCTTTTATTGCAAGCATATATCAAGCATAGAGTCCAGCATCTTATTGTCCAGATAAGTTCAACAGCTTCTTGGGGAGACCATTTCTGGTCTGAAGATAGAGCCAGCAGAGTGTCATCCCAATCAATTAAAAGCCCCAACATAACATCAGCAACAATTTATAACGTTATGGAATTGGTGGACAGAGTATTGAATAACCAATATGTTAAAAAAAATGCAAGTTCTTAACCACATCCTGTGACTTCTTCATTGACATTCCGATTTTAGTTTATATACAACCGGGTTCTATATACCTTAGAATGGCTATGGATTACTATTCAGTTGTCTCGTGTCTATTTTCAGTGTAGTATTTAGCTTTTTATAGCGTTGAAGTGTAATTTTGGTGAACCTGGCTTTTTTTTTTTTTTTCCCCAGGAAGTCTAGACTGGATTCCACAGGGAGACAAAGTTTATGACCTTTAACATCAGCTTTTCATGAAGGCTGTCAGGTAACCTGATATAACATCAGTGCTATGTTTTTTATAAATAAAACTTAAATCCATAAATAAAGAAATCTAAAAATGGTAGCAGTGCATGCAAGAATGGAAGTATAAATTAAAAGGCCTTCAGACAAAACATTTGCTCTTTTGTTTCTTTCAACAATCCTATATTAAATATATTCTTAGAAAGTTACTAGATTATCATTATAATACGTATGGCCTTACTGTTAAGCAAATGACATAATACTGTACTAAAAATTAAGAATCCAGAAATAACCCTTGCTAGAGGGAGATTTATAAGAAAATAAGAGCTAAGAATGTAAGAGACACTAACAATTGATTAACAATTTTATGGCTTGAATGAAGTTAGTTCTCAAAATGTCCCTGTTTCAGAAGTTCATTCGTCATTGCGGTGAGGTGAGACGTGAGGGGCCCTTAGCAGGTGAGACCCAGTAGGGAACACGGGGTCCTGCAGCTCTCAGAAGGTCTGGAATAATTCTATTGAAGCAAACCTTCAGAGGCCTGAGCCTGACCACAGAATCACTCTTGGATGGCCTGTTTGCTGATGTAAACTCTGCCTCTTGTACATGCCCACCATCATAAGGATTTAACTAGAGTTGAGCAGATGCAGTAGCACGATCTATTACCTCCAACAATAAGAGCCACAAAAATCCATTTTTCTTACAAATTGGTGTCACTCAGGTATTTATTATAGTTATGAAAAAAATAGATTAATACAATCAGGCAGGAAGCCACATGCCTATATCCCATATCAGAGTGCTTGGGTTTCGATCTAATTTCTGCTCCTGACCCGTTTCTACCAATGCACAATGGTGATGGCTCAAGCAATTGGGCAACTGGCTCCAATCTGAGAGACCTGGGCTGAGTTCCCAGTTCCTTTCTTGAGTCTAGCCCAGTTTGAAATGGTCTGGCATTTTGAAAATGAAAAAAATAGATGGATAGTTTGTCTCAAATAATAGAAAGTTTATGGGAAATGAATACATGCAAATATATTTTAGTATAAAAATATTTTAAATCTGTTTTTCTTAATGTGCATTTTTCTATAAACATTCTCAAGATTCCATATATCTAAATAAGAGAACTAAACTTTCCAATAATCCAGAGGGCAAGCAGAAAGGAACAGCTATGAAGAGAGATTTGGAGAGAGGGGACTCCAAGAGCCAATTGAGCATTATCTCCTACATTCAAAGAACAGAATAAGATGAGAAATGGCAAGGGAGGGAATGGCTAAGAGAAGAGATGTCATGTGTTGACCGCTGCTGCCGAGAAAGAAGCAAGATACACACAGAGAAATTAAAACGACTGGACTCAACCTTGGAAAGAAGCATTTTAGTGGAAAATTGGAACAGATGAACAAAGTGCAGATGGAGATAAGAAAGAGCAGGGATTTGTTGGAATATGTCAACTCTAGTTAGGACTCCCATCAACTCAAAGAGATTAATTAGCCCTACTTTTCCACATATTCCCTACCACCACCATGGGTGCCTTTGCACACCAGAACAGAGGCAGCATGATAACATGTGTATATGTTTGATTGATAATCCTTCCAAAGCAGTTCCTACCATTCCCAGTCAAGGGTAACTACTTATAACATATAGTTGTAAGTATATGCTACGACTAGCATATAACTACTTATAAGTAGTCGTAGCATATATATATACATGCATACATATACACATATACATACATGCATATAACATATATATATACACATATATAACAGTTATAAATGTGTTATAACTGCTTACTTATAACATACAGTTATAAGTAGCTATATAGACAGTGGAGAAGACAAGATTGAGTTCTTTACATTTCATTGTCATAGAAAAATTGTGGGAGACAAAAGTGGAGAAATTAAAAATCAAAGCTTTAACTCAGAGAAGTTTTAAATTGACAAACACAAAAATTGTGAAGTAGTACAAAGAGTTCCCATATATGACTATACTTTTTTCAATGAATGGGACACACCTTCAGACCTGCCTACATTTAATACAGACAACAAGGTCCCCACCTAGTCTCTGATAATCGACATTCTTTGTGCAGATGAAGGAGCATTCCTCCTGTTTGGTTTTGTATATTACTTCTTTTCTGTCTGGCCCATGTCATTTCATATGATGTTCTCAGATTTTACCCATTTTTCTGCAAATGACAGAATTTCATTTTTTGTATGACCAAGTATTACCTCAACATAATATTCCATTATACTTTACTATATATATTTAACAGTAACAATAGCATCATGGTATATAAATGTACATACATACACATATAACATATGTGTATGTATATATATATATGTCTTCTTTATCCAATCATTTAATAGTGAATACTTTATTTCCATATCTTAGCTATTGTGAACAGCATTGTGATAGAGTAGAGCAGGTATCTCTTTGATACAATTATTTGAGGTCTCGAATCTATCTTATAGTAAGATTGCTGGCTCTGGTGTCAGGAATATTCAGCACAAATCCCTTTGTACTAATAAGCAGCACAGAAGATATCAGTGAGTGCCAAAAATGTCAAAAAGACCTTCCCAGTTGTTTTCTGGATAGAACACCACAGTATAGTAAATATATACAGTGTGTATATATGTATGTATATGTAGACAGTATATGAATCCATCGAAGAAAATCCTCTAAAATTAGACTTTCAGTTGTGGGCCAGATGACATTCCTCACCACCCTCTTACCTTTAAAAAGCAAAGCCGTGTTCCTGATAGAAGATGATGCATTTAGACCAGGGCTACACCCACTTATGTGCAGTGGGCCTCGGGAGTAGCAAGAAGAAGCTAATCAATGGGGAAAATGTTGTGGATAGAAAAAAAAGGAAAGTTCTTTTCTCTTATTGTACAATTGGATAATGATGAAAAATAATAATGCATTATATATTTCACAATAGCTGGGGGAGGGTTTTGGTCTTTTCTCCATATGAAATAATAAAATTTCATGTGATGGATATAATAATCACTCTAATCTGATTGCTGCAAAATGCATATGAATGGCAATGTCACATTTTGCCCTATAAATACATGCATATAACTTACGTCCCAAACAAACATGTAAGAAATAAAGACAATTTAAGAAGATACAAACTGACAGATTCATGTTTTAAAGTAATGTACTGGAGGATAAAAGCAACTATAAATAATGACTGTAATGTCCAATAAAGTATTTACTTGATTCTCCCCAGGAAGATCCACATGTGAAGCCAGAAAACGGCTTCCAAGCACTGCCATCTGAGCCAAACTTTTAAGCAGATTATCACAAAAATCTGAATTTTAGAAAGATGAATCTGTTCATTTAGTGAAAATATTATCCACACTACAAGGAATACATGGGGAAAAATCTGGAATTATTTATGAATTGATTTTGAGTGAAAGGTCACTTTTCATACCTGTCACATAGTAGGCATGATGAAAAGGTTTCAAATGTCTGAAATAGCTTAGGAACATATTATTTCCTGAGTCTCGAGTGGAGCATAAATATTCTTGTTTGTCTGTAACATGTTGGCACATAATTCTCTTCTCACAAACTGTCAGCCAATCCACGGCACATGCAGATCCTGGATTGTGCCGGCTGAGCAGAATCATGTAGGGTACCCAAAGATCTAAGAGGGAGGTTTTCCCTTTGGGCATGGGGCAGGGTGAAGTGCTATTTCCTGCTGGACACACCACATGCTTGTAACTATATTTACTCTGTATTGATCATAAATATGATAGCTTCTGATAAAGATTATGATGACAGAATGCAACTGCTTTCATTTTGAAAAATGACAGTTGAACTCATGTTTGATATAAAATAATCAGTTCTTGATTTTTTTCTGTAGCTCTTAAACTTCTAACAAACTGCTATCTTTTTTTTTTCTAGATGATTCTTTGCCAAAACTTTCCATAGAGAGGAAGAATCAAGTAAATATTTTGAGACACTTCTAAGGTTCTCATAATAACAATGGGAAGTTGCTACTTTGATAAGTTGGTGATTACTGATCAATTACTCTGTACCATGGACATGAATAAACATCTTTAGTTCTCACAGATACTTCATGAATGGTATGACTTCCTTATCTTTAATATAAAGTTGAGTATACTGACATTTTGAAAGATTGAAAAATTTATCTGAGGGTGCACAATTTGGTCAACTCAGGGCTGCAATTTGGGATATTTTAGTTCACAGTTTATACTAATTTGTATTCTGTAGTTTTGCCATAAATGGATGTTCTTCTCTGGCAGATACAAAGAAATGGAAAGCTATCTTTCATCTAATGGTTCACTACCCAAAAACCTAAAATACTCAGGACTTGACAGCGGATTAAGTCGAGAGCTCAGAACTTGATCCAGGTATCCCACATGATTGGCAGAAAAGCAGTAACATAACTAACAAAGGTTGGGACTGGGCCAGGGCTAGAGCCAGAAACTAGGAACCCAGACCAGACCAGACCAGGGCAGACGAGAGGAGACCAGACAAGACCAGACCAGGGCAGAACAGGCCAGACCAGACCAGATGACACCAGACCAGAACAGATCAGACCAGGGCAAACTAGACAAGAACAGACAAGATGAGACCAGACCAAGGCAGATGAGACCAGACCTGACCAAACCAAACCAGGGCAGACAAGACAAGAACAGACCAGACCAGACCAGAGCAGAAGAGACCATAACAGACCAGGGCAGATTAGACCAGCCCAGACCACAAGGGACAAGCACAGACCAGACTAGAACAGACCAGGGAGGACCAAACCAGACTAGGGCCAACAAGACCAGACCAGACCAGACCAAACTAGACCAGACCAGAGCTTACCAGGGCAGACAAGACCAGAACAGAACAGATGAGACCATACCAGGAAAGACCAGTCCAGGGCAGACCAGGGCAGACCAGACCAGACCAGACCAGACCAGGGCAGATGAGACCAGACCAGGGCAGACGAGACCAGACTAGACCAGACAAGGCAGACGAGACAGACCAGGGCAGACACGGCAGACAAGACCAGACCAGACCAGACCAGTGATCTAACTACAGGAGCCATCAACTCCTGTCTTTCAAATTGTCCATGGGTGGAAGGTTGAAATAAAAAACTTCATATAAGTACTATACATAGCTCCTTGGACTTGGAATGTGGCTGTTTTAACTGGCATCTTAACTGCTAGGCCAGGCATTATCTTCTACCATCCCCAACAATAGGTGCTTATCACAACAACACTAACAATAGTAATGCTACATAACTTTGTAAATTTTCTTCAATCATTGAAAAATGGGTATTAATTAGCTGAAGAAATCACAAGAAGATATTTAAAAACTGGAAGCAAATCAATGATATGAATTAGTAAGCCCTAATTAAAATTATTTTATGGAATTGCCTACTACTCTACCAAAATAAATTTTTCGAATCAGTGTTATCACCATGGGCATTTCTAGCTCATAAGTGATTCCAACTGAAACCTTCTAAAATGACTTCACTTTCAGATGCAACATATGAATGGCAATGGTTCATTCGCTTAATAAACTTGAAGTGTACAAACAGAAACTATACAAAAATTAAATAAATCTCCATTCAACACTCGGATTTAATCCAAATTAGCCAATTTAGTTGATAGGATATTCAATACCAACCAATTCCTTTTCTAGAATCCTCCTTTTTATCTAATTCCCACAAACGCACAATGTTAACAAACACTGAGGGGATGAGGAAACATCCAAGATGCCATCTCTCCTCATTCCCCTCAAAAATGTGAAGGAACCTGCCATCTGTCATGCTAATGTTGACTTCGGCACAGAATAGGGTCACAAAGTGAATTGAACAAGAGTTGACTGATTCTGCAAAGATGACTTAACAACATGATGCCCCCATTGGAGAACAGAAAGTAGTTACAGTGTGGTGAATTTGATAAGTTAGAAAGTTTGGACAGAGCTATCTTTAGAACCCATGCTAGGTAAATACTTGACTGTCTATTGAAGTTCTTAAGAGAAAAAGAACAGATCCAGCATGATGGCTCAGTAGCTACGCTTTCACCTTGAATGCTCCAGCTTCCATGTTGGTGCTCGTCCATTTCCCATCCAGCTCCCTGCTTGTGGCCTGGGAAAGCAGTAGAGGATGACCCAAAGCCTTGGGACCCTGCACCCATGTGAGAGATCTGGAAGAAGCTCCTGGCTTCAGGTTGGCTCAGCTTTGGCCATTGCCATCTCTTTGGTAGAAAATCAGCGGACAGCAACTCTTTGCATCTCTTTTTCTCTATAAATCTGACTTTCCACTAGAAATAAATAAATCTTTATAAAAAGATTATGTGTTTGTCTAGCAATGATTTGTTAGTCACTAGTACTGAGTAGATTTTGAAGGTAGAGAGTAATTGTTTACTTGAGCAAAGTATGAAACATAACAAAACATAATTGCCCACACTGCAAAATATCCACACAAAGAAATGCTTAGGAAAAACCATTAAAATTTAAAAAGAAACTTTATAGGCAACAAGTTGAAACTCTGCATATTACAGATCCCTCCTGGAGACTCGCTATGTGTATTAGCGAATAAAATGTTCTTGAGAGATCTGGAATTAAAAGAATCCTTTTAATTTTTACTAAATGTACTGATTTTAAAATTCGTTACTATGGAATTTCTCTCTCCCCACTGGACCTGGATTAACATCTTGTGAAATCGGACGTCTATGAAATAAATTTTAGGAAATCAGGTTTGTCAAACAGGATATTAAAGCAAGAAAAAGATGGACAGGCACACAAGTAACAGCTCTGTCGCATGCATGTCATGCTGTTAGGAAGTGTAAAAAGTCACTCAAGATGCCGCTAAAGAATTAATGCCCTCTTGATAGAAGAGGGTGAAAGAGCCAGGGTAATTAGCCAGAGTCAAGAGTAAGATAGAGAAATGTATGTAATAAGGAAGCTACCACTTTCCCATTCTGTTCTAGGTACAGAAAACTTGTTCATGAATGCTTACGTGTTCAACTTGAAAATTAGGCTTGCAGAGGAGTCCATCCAAATAAAACAGACCTACCATACTACACAAAGACATTAACTGTAGGTAACATATAATATGCGATGACTTATAAAACATAATATTAAGCATAAAATAGTTATATCTATAAAAATATGCTCATGGGCCAGCACTGTGGAGTAACAGGATGTCACCTGGGCCACCAATGTCCTCTTTGTGTTCTAGCTTCTTTCACATTGGTTCACTCCTGAACCAGCTCCATGGTAACAGCCTCTGAAGAGCAGTGGAGCATGATGCAGGTACTTAAGCCTCTGGAATTGGGAAATCCAAAAGAAGCTCCTTTTTTCAACGTGATGCATTCCTTTTTTTTTTTTTTTTTTTTTATTTTTATTTATTTATTTTTTTTAATTTTTTTTTGTTTTAATTTATTTTTTTTTTAGTTTTTTTTTATATATATTTATTTTTTTTATTAATTATTATGCATTATGTGACAGTTTCATATGCTCTGGGAATCCCCCCACCCCTCCCCACACCCCTCCCCCCTGGTGGATTCCTCCACCTTGATGCAGTATTACAGTTCAAATTCCATCAAGATTCTTTCCTTGCAAACATATACCCAGCATAGAGTCCAGCTACTCATTGTCCAGATGGGTTGAACAGTTTGTTGGGGAGACCATTTCTGGTCCAAAGTCAGAGCTGGTAGCATATCATCCCAGTCAATTAAGACTCTCAATATAACATTAACAGCAATTTGTAACAGTATGGAATTGACAAGGTTTTGCGTAACCAGTATGTTAAAAAAAACAAAATAAAACAAAACAAAAAAAAAAAAAAAAAAAAAAAAAAAGAAGCAAGTTCTTAACCACAACCTATGATTATCTCATTGACATTTCAATTTTAGTTCATACACAGGACCAGCTGCTATATACCTTAAAATGGCTATAAGGTACCATTCAGCTGTCTCGTGTCTATTTCATTTTAGTATTTAGCCATTTGTTGTGTTGAAGTATAATTTTGCTGATCTTGGCAGATTTTAGGATAATCTAGACTGGCTTGTAACTCTAACAAGACATTTGTCAGCAGTTAAGGTGCAGAACATTTTTTTTTGGGGGGGGGTGTGCAGGAAAGTCCCCAACACCATGGTAAGGAGTGACTAATCTTTGTGTCCTACCCAGCGAGGATTGATGCATTCCTAACAAGTGCAGCCACTTAAGGAGTGACCAGCAGATGGAAGATCTCTATTCCTTTCCCATTTTCTATAACTTTTTCAAATAAGTATATAAAAATAAAATTTTAAAAATGTGTTCAAGAATAAAAAATATAAATATCACATGCACATTAATCATTCAGAGATAACTATCCAGATTACTAAACATTTTTTTGAAATTATAAAATATAAGTGGATAAAATATAGAGAATTGTAAAATGTTATGTAAGTTTTACTTTGATTTACACGTCATTCACTTATTCAACAGTTATTTTGAGCAGGTAAGTACCACACTCTTCTTGATATTAGAGATACAATAGTTACAGAGATAAATTTTCCTAATCCCAGGAGCAATTTAACAAATAAGTATAAATTATAATATGAATAAAGAATCCACATAAATATGTAGATTTCAAATCATGAAATAAAATGATATACTACAATGTCAGACAATACAAACCATTAAGAAGAATAAGATGGAATAATAAGAGAACAGCTGAAGGAATAGGAGAATCCTTTTTTTAAAGGTTTGTTTTATGTATCTGCAATGTAGAGTTACAAGAGAGAGAAAGGGAGAGACAGAGAACTTCCATCTGCTGATTTGCTCCCCAAATGGTTGCAACTGCCTCAACTGGGCCAGGCAGAAGCCAGGAACTTCTTCCAGGTCTCCTATGTGGCTACAGGATCCAAGCACTTGGGCCTTCACTCTACTGTTTCCCCAGGTGCATTAGCAAGGAACTGGATTGGAAGCAGAGCAGCTGTGACTTAAACATGACCTTCTGGGAACCCAGCATTGCAGGCAGCATCTTAATTTGATATGCTACAAGGCTTGGACCCAAGAAATTATTCTAATACAGTGATCAAGAAAGGGCTTTTAGAAAACCTACAATAAACAATGATGCAATGCAAACCACTAGACCACCTGGTGATAAATTATCTGGGCTCTTGGCTGAAACAAAAAGGTATCAAGAAAATTATCCTTTTTTGTATCCGTGGACACATTCTGAAGAGACTGGACGATTTGTGGTCCCACATGGTAGGAAAGCGCAATTATAGCTTTTCTGTTTCTCTATCCACCCACTGAACAGAGAGCTCAAGTTTCTATAACTCTCATCAGTGCTGCTCCTAATGATGGCACACAATCATGCAAAGAACATGGATTGAGGAACTGAGGTCCCAGCTTTCTGGTCTGAGAACAAAAAATAGTAATATCATGGAAGACTCCAGGAGATCTCACAAAGGGACAAATTCAGGAATACAAACCACTGAAATGATGCGTACACTAATGGACTTAAATGATATAAATACACCAATTGTCTTGGGTTGACGCTCAGCTCTGACTGCTGCTCCAGCTTCCTGCTCATGAGGATCTTTAGAGATGGTAGAGATGGTTCATGTACCCCAACTCCTGACCCCATTTGGGATACATGGGTTGAATTCCTAGATCAAAAGATATAAGATACCGCTCAACAATAAACAAAGATTTTAACATTCAAGGCAGAGATTGAGCGAAGATAAATAAAGGATGCACTCAGCCATGTGTTTTTAAAGGACATACATGCTGAATACAGTGATAGAACTCAATTAAAATTGTTGGAAAACCATTTATCATGCAAAAATGCAATAAAATGGAGAGTTGAAGCACCTACATGAACATTGAAATCAACCTTTAAGCAAACAGAAAGCTAAAATAAATGGAAATGTTACAAAACACTCAAACTTTCAATATTCCAAGAAACACTAACCACTTAAATATTTCCAAATACAGAAACGATCCAGAATATGAAGTAAAGTTTAAAGGAATTCAACAGAGAAACAGAAAAAGCCACAATTATATTTCAAGATTTCTTTGTCAGTCATAGACACAAGTAGTGGGAAATCAGTAAGTATATTGAAGAAGTGAATAACACTACCACTAGATAGATATAGATATAGATATAGATATAGATATAGATATAGATATAGATATATAGATATATAATAAAACCCACTCAATAGGTTCTACTGTTCTTTACTAAACTTTATACCTCAAATAGCGAAACAATTACTATTTTCAAGGATATACATACAAGATTCAAAACAATAACCACATCCTGCCTCGTATAATAAATCTTAGCAGTATTAAAAATTTGAAAGATATTCCCTGACAATATTTGTACTAAGATGCAAATCAATAACTGAAATATATCAGATTAATCTCCAAGCACTTAGAAATAAAACACATTTCCAATTAGTCCAGCAAAACTCTTGAGTAATCCATGAGGCTTTTAAGTTGAAAATCTCAAAAGAAATAAGAAAATACTTTCAACTGAAAGAAAATTATTTTTTTTCAGATGCCATTAAAGTACTGCTTAATGGAAAATGTACCAGACTGTTTATTTAGAAAGGAAAAAATGTGTCAGATAAAAATAATATAGCCATTTTGAAAAAGAATTGTATCAGTTTCATATTAAGTTATGCATTATGCCGTCTTGTAAATTCAAGACCCTAAAAACCCTAGATTTTTATGCAACAGAAAATAAACAAGCTCATATAAACCCTTTTTGAAAAATTCTAGTTATTATCTATATTAATAACCGTGAAAATAGGGACATTATAACTTTTAATCAACAAATAAATGCTTAATCCAATCATGGCAAACCCCATAATGGATTAGTAACTGATGATAAAATTAATGAACTACTGACAAATTCAACATCATAGATGCATTTCAAAGGTCCATTCTAAATTGAAGAAGTTAAAGGCAATATCAAACAATACAAAACTGCTGAATAAATATCCTTCTCTTTCCCAAATTCAGGAGACAATACTCTATGCAATCATAAAATAATGAAAGGAATGATTAGTCTGACTTGATAGACACAATAATTCTCCTTAGCAGATCATTCCCTGACTGGATCAAAACATCACATTGTACCTAGTAAATACATATGTATGTGTGTATAGATTTATTTACATCATATGTATGTTGCTCCACACATATATGTATATATAGACATATATGGGATATATACATATATACACATATGAATATATGTGTATGTATATATGTATATATATTGTGTAAGACAGAAATCATGTTATCTAATGATTTTGCTTCAAATTCCTTTGAAATTGAGACAATTTCCTACTGTAAGTAATGAGAAAGTGTATCATGCTTGTTTAATTCTATTAAATACTTTTTGTTTATCCACTGAGAAACAATAATTTATATCACTAGATTTTGAATATAGTTTTATAAAAATGTATCCATAGACCACTGAAATAGGACAGAGACCCTAGAAGTAAATTTCTATATCTGTTGTCAACAGACCTTTAAAAAAAGCGCTTAAAGCGGGAATTGCAAAACAACAGTCATTTTATTAAAAAGTATTGGGGAAATTGGCTTCTAATAGTGCTCTCTTACAAAAGGAAATAGAATTCTCCAAGAATTGGATGATTATCATGTGGGATTTATGTCTCCAACTCCATTAGCCTCCAATCAAATTCTCCTTAATAGCTCTCATTTAAAAATTCAGCATTTCCAAAATCTTTGGTTCACAAACGATTTCATTTTAACACATTTTTTCATACTTGATATTCTAACAGAACAACTCTGCATCACTTCTACACTGATAATTTGGATTCACAGTATGTATGAATCTTTATTCATGTATTTGTCAATGACTTAACATTTTGAAAAGATACACATAAGAATTAAGATGAAGTTTACCCAAATCATCTGTTTAAGCATGATTGCAAAAGGGCAAGGGAGAGATTCGAGTGAGAAAAGCCCATATATAAATCTCTAGTTTATCTTGATCTGATTCATTACAGGGAAATTTTAATTGTAGTTCTTCAGTTTTTGAAAATTTCATGATCTTTTAAAATTTTAAAACCTGTTGTTTCCATATCAGATTAAATCAGATAAGCATTGGCCCTGCAAATTAGATGCATGACTTTTTAAATTTGAGTTTTGTTGGTTATCTGTAGTAGTAGTTATTCTCTTACCAAGGATTTTCAGTAATGTTGGTCTTTAAAGATACTTGTTCTTGCTTTGTACTATAAACACTTAAACACACACACACATACACCCCAGTAGAAAACTGAATTGAATAAATAACAGTTTTGAAGCCCTGATTAAGGTTTCAAATGCCAAAGGAACATGTTCATACACTGGCCTTGAACAGTCCAGTCAGCTTCCTGTTTCCTGTTTTGAAATTTCATTTCATTTTTTAAGGAAGATTGGCTTAAACACCCAAGTGAAATAGACCCATCAGGCTTAAGAATCTGTTTTGTTTTGGAATATTGAAACCTAATAATTATACTTTACAATATGAAATATCAAATCAACACATACTTGGACTAAGATCATGTTTATTTCAGGAGCAATCTAGACGAAAGCGGAGCTCTCATCAAAGACAATATTATTAGATTACTGGACACTCTGGGGGGCTGGGTGGCTTTTAGAGAGGCAAGAAAAGGAAAAAATGACTAGGTCTTTTCCTTGTTGAATGGAAACTATGCTACCTAACTTGGTATTTTCTTACTGAAGAGACGTAGAGGGCAAGATATGAGTAGCTTTTTTCCAAGGGAAGACAATAGAAGTTACAGAAGGAAAGAATGATTTACTAACTGCATGTGAACAGAGAAGAAAACAAGTTAACCCACTAATCTGTCATGTCACAGGTGCTCCACCAACTAATAGTTGCATCCCAAAGCGGGATACCCACTGTGGCATGATGTTCCTTGTGAACAGCAACTCCAGTTCAGGCTTCTCTGTTTCCTATGCAGTTCTCTGCTGATGTGCCAGGGGAAGCAGTGGAAGATGACATAAGTGTGTAGGCCCAGCAGCCATGCACCTGTATCTTGATATACTTAATCTATAAAAATGAATAGTTTGGATCTGTCTTTAGAATATCATCTATTCAGGTGGAACTCACATGATTCAGGATGTAGACATTCCTTACCATGCAGATACTGTTGCTGGAATGGGTGGCCATAGATAGATACACATGCTCTTTGAAATAAAAAAAAGGATCATATCCTTATAAAGTCATTATAAACCAAATGATACATAAGACAGATTGACATTCTTAGTGGTTTTTAATCAAAGGAATGATAAAAGTCTGAGTTGATAGACACACTAATTATCCTTAGCAGATTTAGTAGTGTTGAGTTGATTCACACTATTGTACAGCTTACCTAATCTTTTTTTTTATTTTTATTTTTATTACAAAGTCAGATATACTGAGAGGAGGAGAGATAGAGAGGAAGTGGAGCTGCCGGGATTAGAACCAGCGGCCATATGGGATCAAGGTGAGGACCTTAGCCACTAGGCCACACTGCCGAGCCCCAGCTTACCTAATCTTAGAGAACTCAAAATCTATGTACGCTAGACGTTAATTTCCTTTGCCTTCTTCACTCAGTTTCTGGAAATCAACCTTCTATTTTCTGGATCCATGAATTTGACTGCTCTAGATATTTGTGATTTTGTGTCTGGCTTATTTTATACAGTATAGTGTCTTCAAAATTCACCCATATAATAATATATGTCAAAATTTCCTTGATTTATCAAGCAGAATAAGATGCCACTTGGTATATGACATTTTGCTTACAGTTTTGCCTATCCAAAAACAAATGAGCTGCCTTCCACTTTCTAAAAAAAGATTTATTTACTTTGCTTAAAAGAGTTAAAGAAAGAGATGGAGAAATAGAGAGTGAGAAAGAGAGCAGGAGCTTCTATCTGCTGGTTACAATGGCCAGACCTGAGATGATTTGAAGCTGGGAATAAGAAGCTTCTTCTGAATTTCCCAAATGGTGCAGGGTCAAAGGCCTTGGGCCATCCTCCACTGCTTTCCTGAGCATAAATAAGGAGCTAGATTAGAAGTGGAACAGCTGGGACTCAAACCGATAACCACACAGTATGCCAACACTACAGGCTGAGCAGCAGCCTGCACGCTGCCCCACACCTCTGCTTTTATTTTTAAGATTTATTTTACTTTAAGGACAGAGTTACAGAAAGAAGGTAAGAGAAAGAGAATTATACTTTTTAGGAACACTAGTTCCCATTAACTGCCTTTATTGTTTCATTTCCCACAGTTTAAATCATTCAAGGTCAGAAAGTATTATATGGAAAATTACACAAATACAAATGTATGCAATAAATAACTCTTACTATGATATATCATAAATTGTTCTATTTGTAAGGTCAATATTCCCAATGTATTAGTATCCCTATTTTATAACCTAAATACATTTTGTAAGTTTACATAGGAAATATATTGATACTGTGTGTTTTGTATTTCCAGTTATAATGTATTGAAATGAGTCAAAATGTAGGAGTGATGTTAAAAGGCTCTACGCATGCCTTCAGGTACACACTAATGGTCTTGAACTTACTTTCCATAAGCAAGGAGGAACACTGAATTGGGAATAAGAGTGTCATAATAATGAGTTTATAAATATATTTCCAAGACCACACTTTAAATTTTGGGGAGCATACATGAACATATGGAATTTCTGCATTAAATTATATTTTAAATTTTAAATAAATCACCAAAAAATGAGTGATACGGCCTTAATAAGTGTGTCCCTCACAAATTTGCATGCAGAAGTACCATTCCCTCCAATATGATGAGATTAGGAGATGAGGCCTTCACAAGATAAAAATGTCATGAGATCTGGGGCCTCAAGAATAAGATTAATAGCTTTATTTAACAGGTATCTGAAAGATTGACTACCATTTCTGCTAGAGGAGACTACCTCAAGAAGATAGCAATGTATGAGTAAGCAAGCCAGACACTGAGTTTGGCATTGCCTTTATCTTGGAATTTTAAACCTCCTGGCCTATGATAAAGAAAGTTCTATTTCTAGACCATTTACTCTGATATTTAGTAATAGCAGTCCAAATGGACTGAGGCAAGGAATTTATTTTATGAAGATCATAAAATAAGAGGTTTGGTGTTGCAGTGCATAGGGAGATGCTCCAGTAGCACCTGTATGAACTGCTCATGAAGTTTGAATTAATTGTATAAAGTTGTGGGGAACCCCTGAAGACCTATGAGGACTATTAACGCAGTGCATGGAATGGCACACGCCAAGGCAGATCAAGGCATGAAGGCCACCACATTAGTGTAAGGAAGCTGGGTGTGACTGGCACATTTCTTCCTTGAAATGGAATATGTACTATCCACTGTGCAGGTGGGAACCTCTTCAGGACTTTGGGGCTCCTAACTTGTGCTGAATAATGAGATCCCAGCAGGTGTTGGAGAAGCTACATGTCTGACAATGCAAATTATCACCAGAAAGATGACCCTACTCGCTAAATGCAAAAAGGGAGTTGGAGTAAAAAAATGAAATGTCAGAAAACATAAATAACATACACATATATATTTTTAATCCTCAAATTTCGTATCACACATGTGCACATAAGGATGTAGATGGTCCTTGATATAAAAGGGGATTATTTCCCGATAAATCCATTGTAAGTTGAAAATACTGTAAATAAAAGTGTTTAACACATCTAATAAGCTGAACACTGTGGTTTGACAATACAGAATGGTGTAGACTGTGGGTGTTTATCTCTCTAATGAGTGGCTAACTAGGAACTGAAGCTCTCTGTCCCTGCTCAACATGGCAAAAAACAAAACCCTGTAAATGGATCAAGGAACTAAATCTGCCCCAGAAACCATCAAACTATTAAAGGGAAATAGAGTGAGTACTCTCCAAGATAGAGGAATGGGGAAAGAATCCTTGAAAAAGACACAAAAGCACAGGCAGTCAAAGCCAAATTAAACAAACGCGACTACATCAAACTAAAATGCTTCTGTACAGTGAAGGAGATGATCAGCAAAGTGAAGAAGCAGCAAACAGAATGGGAGAAAATCTTTGCACACCACATAACCGATAAGGGCTAATACCCAGGATTTATACACAGCTTCAGAAACACAATAACTGCAAAACCAAAACCCTGTGCGGAAATGGGTGAAGGAAATGAACAGAAAATTTTCAGAACACATTCAAATCACTAATAAACATATGAAACAATGCTCAGGTTTCCTAGCCGTCAGGAAGATGCAAATGAAGACTGCAATGAAGTTCCACCTACATCCAGTGAGGTTGGTCTACATTCAGAATTCTACTAACACCACCTGGCATGGATATGGGGAGAAAAGCACCTTAGTACATTGTTGGTGAGAATGTAGGCTAGTACAACCATATGGAAGTGCTATGAAGTACTATGAAGAGTGCTAAGAGAACAGAAAACTGATCTGTCATACCATCTAGCCATCCCACATCTGGGAATACATCCAAAGGAAATGAAAAGTGCATATGAGAAAGGGATCTGTAATCCTAAACTTACAGCAGCACAATTACAATAACAGAGACATGGAAACAACTCAGATGCTCGTCCAAAGAGGAGTGTATAAAGAAGCTGTGCTACATCTACTCCATGGAATATTACTCACCCATTAAAAAGAATGAAATTATACCATTTGCAACCAAATGGTAACAACTAGAAATCTTTTTGCTAGGTGAAATAAGTTAATCTCCAAAATAGAAATATCATATGTTCTCTCTGATACAAGCAACTTTCGTGCAAAATTAAAGTTCTATAGCCCTTTGAATATATATTTTTGCTACATCTCATAGGTTTCGATATTGTTTTCATTTCCATTCCTTCAAAAGTATTTTTTTTTTCTGAATTTCATCACTGACTTATACGTCATATAGTAGCATGATTTGGTTTCAAGCTTTTTAATTTTCAAGGTTTTTAATTTTCTTTTTTTTCAGCAATTGGTTAATTATTCAGTAGCAGGATATTTAACCTCATGTTGTTGTAAATTTTCTATTTATCCTGTTATGAACTGTGTTTTAAGGTTTTTCGTTTAAGAGGATGTATAGTAACTGTGTAATAGAGACTATCATATCCAGATGTGAAGATACAATGCAATATTCATCTGTACTTTCAAATGAAACATGGACTCCCAGTGAAACTGTTAAATATATCTTCAGAATAGCATGCTGGACTCTCAGCCATTATCCATAACAACAATGTCTTGATATAGTTAAATAGCAGAATGATGGACTTATGACTGTTCAAGGAGACTATACATTGTAATAATAAAGGGGAAATCAGTGGAAGGAGCAGGTTTGAGGCAGGGGGTGGGGAAATCTCAGAGTCTATGGTACTGTATCATAAAATATTAAAACTAATTAAAATTTAACAAGTATTACAACATATACTGCTAGCCCAGGAAAAAGTCATACCCCTGTACAGTAAAAATGTTCAACAAACCACAGTAAATGTAGTGTCATCTATGTACAAAGACTGATTTCTAAAAACAAGTCTTAGGAAAATGAAATTTTAAAATGTTTATTTTGGAAAAAAGAACTTGTAAATCCACTTTCACCACATAAAGATTTTATGACTTGTACAGTAAAAATGTTCATGAATTTCGTAAGTTCACATTACAAGTGACCATACTCTCAGCAGTGTGTACACATGTTTTTCCTTAGAATCCGTCTCTCAAATGTAGAGTTGGACAAGAAGGCCAAATCCAAACCATCATCTCCACCCACTCACTCAGCAAAGATGTTACTTTGCACAACAAATTGAAAATGACCTCAAAATATTCAAGCATTAGTGCGCAAGAGCCTAGTCCTTACATACATCAAAAAGTAAAACTAGTGGCCTAATTAAGGCCTACCAAGTAAGTTTCTACATAGAAAACTTCATTCTCATACCATGAAGTGAAAGCAGGAGTAATGATTACATTACATTTGATCTATTACGTAGACATTCTCTTACTAATTTTAAAAATGTTATTTTGTCCAATTTAATTTCCAATATTTATAGAGAAGCAGTTAATTTCTTTTGCAATCTCTCAGATCTAATTTATATCTCTGTCTACCACACAAATTCAGAAGATGTTAAATTTATATTATTCTGTTTTCACATTTTTCTAAAATTCAAAATCTATTCTAATAGATCAAGAATGCATTATGGCTCTACGTTTGAAGCAAAAACTCTTCTAGTTCACTTCTAGTTCCACTTTCCTGAGAAATAAAACTTTGCCTTGGAATATGATACAACACAACTTCCTTTTTCATCACTTTTTCGTTACATTCTCCTAGTTCTATTCCTATTTCTTCAGTAGCATGCCTTCCTAAAAGTGCCCCTTCTTATTTTAGGTATTATATTCAGCAAATATGAGAAAATAAATGAGATGTCATTTGTTTTACTCAACTCAGTATTATCTTCAGCCCTCATTGTAGACGTGGGAATATGGAGATATGTTAGGCCCATTCCTGTGCTCTCTACCCAAAATTACAGATGGTTTGCACAAAAGTAATGTAGTACAAAGCATTTATATAGTACATTCTCCAGACTAATTCAGCTGCCTATCACAATTGCATTCATAAATAAATACCATGCTTGTTTCTGCCCACAACTACAATCATTTCCCTATTAACTTAATGAAAATATATGGAGGTAAGATATTTGTGTCTCCTGATTAAATCATAAGATTTGGATGGATCTGTGGGTATACAGTTTTATAGTGTCCCTTTTAATGAGGAACATGACAATTCCTTTGTAAAAGCCTCAATGATATGAAGGCAGACGGATTGGCGCAACGGCTTACGTCAAGGATGAGGCATCAACTTACCTTAAACTTGCTGACGATGCCACTGAGTGGTCTCTGCCATTGCTCTTGACTTGGTCATTGATTGTGTGTTCTGGATTGATTAGATCCTCGAGACTTCAAGAGACCTTTAGAAGAAATTGCCAAAATTTCCAGTAAGACATCACATACCAAGAGCCAAAGGAAGATGCAGGTTACTAAGGAAGTCCACCAGCTTAACAAACTGTGATTACCTAAGGAAAGAGAGAGAAAGACAGAGAGAGAGAGAGAGACAATACTGTGTTTACTTCTTAAAAGGGAAAACTGGCAATTACTCAGTCAGGTACATATTAGGACAAAGCTCAACTTCCAGACTAGATAGAGCAGTAGCTACCCTCATGTCCTCTGTTACTGATTCACACTTAAAATGTGTCAATCAAAACAGTGGCTACCCATGTTGTCTTCTTCCTACCTTCAGTGGAGTCATGTAAAACAGCTTGGAGAGACCTGCTATGTTTATGTTCCTATACTACAATTCTCTGAAAGTAAACACGTCATGAATTCCTTGCGTAGCATCAACTTAAGAAATCAGCAGGAATGTGTACACGGATATCTGTGAGGGCAATGAAACATCTCACAGCTGAACCAGGAAAGCAACCTTCTCATGTCCTGTCTACACTACACAAAGACCAAGGTAGATGTGAATATCCATTTGTTATATAAACATATTCACATACTTATAAAGAAATTTTCTATAATCAAGTAAACTCCAAATTTTGATTTATCAAAAATAAAACTCAAGGTGCAATGAAATACTTTAACTTCTGCTCATTTCCCCCTTTAAAACAAAACAAAAATTGTAAATTTCCTCATAGATTTTGAATGGTTGACTTCTAGGAACAGAAATTATGAATTTTTAATTCAAAATATTGTCCTGGAAAAAATACAATGGTCTTTGAAGAAGAATGTTATCAGTATCATTTTCCAGTGGCTAATTTCTAACAATGAAGTCTAATTTTCTCTCATAGCTAAGTATCGTGTTTTCTAATCTATTGCAAGTCAGGAGGTCCTCTGGGCTGTAGATTGCAAGGCAGCTCATGAGTGAAATCTCAGGTTGTACTTGCACATGCATCTGATGAAGTAATTCTTGTCCTTGTCAAAGTAGTGATTTTGAATTCTAAACCTGTGGCCCTTATTTCATGCAACATAATTCACATGTATCCTCATAGACACTGAAAGTTATGTAATTGGGCATGTTTAACGAATCTAAGCCCCTATGTGAATAGCATGCAGATAGTCTCATATTTGCATGCCTATAGTGGTCGATGTACATTTGAAGTTGATGCTGTGAATTTAGAGCTTTCAGACCCTTTTTTAGGGAAATTAACAAGATCCATGGTGCCAGGGTTGATGAAATTAAAGATACACTTGCCATGATTTGTACATTAGCCTAACTGACTATAGCTGCTTATTATTACTGTTCCAATCCTGGATAAAATACAGCCAGGATGCCAATTAGAATAGCTATTTAAAATTTTCGAAGTTTGTGAACTTAAATAACAGACTGATGGAATTATAACTCCTCATGAAGGACTATACTATTGTAACAATGTGTATACGTTGGGAAAATCAGTTGGGGGGTTGCAAATTTGGGAGGGAGAAAATTTCAGACTCTACAGTTTTGCACCATACAATTCAAAAATCAAATCAATCACTAAATAAGCTTTTCTTAAACCTTTACTATTAGCTGTGACTTCTCGCCTTTTAGGTTTACTATGGCTCCGTGCCCCCAGGTGTTGCAGGTAGCTGGAGTGGGATCTAACAACTGAGAGGTCTCTTTCTTTCTCTTTCAAATAAGCATTTTTAAAAAGAAAATAATTATTTGTGATAGTTACTTCCATAGTCCCAGGTACGAATACTCCTCCATAAATTAATTTATTAAATAAGTATCTCTGTACTATCCTTAGGTGTCCAGTTGTGTGTTAGGTGCTAAACCACAAGGTCTGTGAGGACTCAAGCATTGTTGTTTTCACTACACTGCTGGCAGAAGAAGCTGATCAATTATACACAGTGAATAAATAATCAGGAAAACAATTTTGAAGAGTATGTAACAAATATCTAATTTTGTGGAATTTACTATCAAATGGAGATTTTAAATAAATGATTATATTCTTGATCAATAAGTACGGGGGAGAAAGCATGACTTCACAGTAATGGCAATTAATCAACACAAAAATTAATAACAAGGCAATTACTGTCTAAGAAAATAACTGAAGTCACTGAAATGCTGATTAGTGTTCCAGGAGAAAACTAGAAGGAAAACAACACAATTTAAAGATACTTATTACTTATTTATGACACAGGTTGAATGGTGAAAAAATAAAGTCAACTTTATAAATGGGGCCAGGATGTTCCTTGGGTTTGTTTAGAAATTTCTCAGAAAATAATGTAAGACTTTGTCAAATACTAAGAAACTAATTCCATGAGTATGTCCACAAAAAAAAAAAAAAAGAATCTATTTCCTTAGCATCTTCTCTTAGAGGCAGTGCAGGCACAAAAACTCAAGAGTATGAATCCTTCCATATTTTTCTCATTGATAATTCATTAAAGGCGTGCAAATGTCAGTTTGCAAATCAAAGACACATTTGTATCTTCAGGTTCTTACATTTAAAAGGAGAACTGCATCTATGTTTTCATAGGAGATGCCATTTCAATTCATAATTATCTGTCAGCTTTCAGGAAGAAAATGAATATTCAAAGCCTCAGCAGAATGAGAACAACAAAATAAAAACATCACTGATTGTTTTAGAATGTACTGGATTAAGTTTTCTATTTACAAACCTAAGCATGAATCTAAAATTAGGTAACACTTTTTGCATAGAATGCAAAAAAAAAAAGAAATAGACTAAATCAACAGAATCTTGATTGTAAGAGATGTTTATAGTTTCTAAAGTGTGAATAAGCAAACTGCATTTGCAAAGGATCAGAGGACATATTGTAAGCTACCTAGGCAAAATAGTCTCTGTGGCAGATATCCAAACTCATTTTGGTATTTGGAAGTAATCTCATGCTAACAAATGGTAGCTGATAAAACTTTACAAAAGCAGACAGCAAAGTGGATTTGACTTAGGGACTGTAGTGTTCAGATGTGCTCTCTCTCTCTCCCTGCTCCCCTTCCCCCACCCAATAACTCTGTCAAATACAAAAAATAAATCTTTAAAGAAAGAAGAAGTATAATCTGAGATGCTCAGAAGCTCAGCTTCAAACATCAGCGAAGACTAAGTGTTGATGGAAGGCTAATGGGAGGACGTTACATGGGGTGTTCAACCTGGATTCTCTAAAATCTAACCTTATGTTGAGCCAGAACAAGAGAAAAATAAACTCCCAGGATGCATAACATTCTTAAACCTGCCATTCCACCTGTTCACCACAGAACTGCTTTTCTTGACTCAGACATTATTGCTGAAATGCCATAAATATGAACTGGTGACTCGATGTGGTTCCACTCCTTGGTCTTTCTGGGACAAAATTAGATTATGCTTGTAGTCCTAGGAAAAGGACTAATTATGTCCTTTTAGAGACTCTTTTTTTCCTTCTATTTCTAAAAGTCACAGGAAAAACTGGAGAAAAAACAAACTTACTTTCTCTAGCACAATTGAAAAGAAAAACAGGGACCGGGACCCTCAACCAACAAATGTTCCCCATTACAGAAGAAGCATCACACAGACATGGAAGCAAGAAAAGTAATTATAGATTTTCTGCTTCTTGGTCTCCTGGGAATCATTCAGTCCACTAGGTCACCCCCTAAATGCCTTTGAAGGCCAGAGCTCGACTAGGGCTGATGACAAGGGGTGGCAGGAATTCAACTACTTCACCACAGGATCTGCACTGAAACATAGCTGGAATCAGGAGATGGAGCTGGCAACTGAATGTGGGACTTGGATAGCTTAACCAGCATCTTAACCACCTCCTGCACCCAAACACTGAATTTTAACGCAATTCATGATCAGATAAGCAACAGAGCTTCTCACAGCAACTTTCAGTAGATAGAAGACTGTTGCAGACCCATGTAAATGTTGGGGTATGGTACCTTATGACATGTTGCAGACATGACCATAGGGCCCTTACTTTTTGAGGTTCAGTTCTCATTGCACGCAGTCCAGCTCATCGGGCATAGGATTTCTAAGCCAAAAAAAAAAGGATCACTCCTTTTCTAATATCTGACATCTCATTAAAGCACAGACACCTATGCTAGAGTTAAAATGACTAAATGATACTCAGATTACGACAAGCTCTGATCCTTTGAAATTATACAAGCTTTAATTGATAGGGACCCCAAGATGATCAAGCAAAATGAAATACATTTATTAGCAAGGGCCCAGTTCCCAAACTATTATTGTATAAATCCCTTCATTCTCTTCCTTAGTTTACATTTATTACAGTTTTTCTGTGCATTTTATAGCACTTTAAATCATTGTTGGAACAAGACAGATTATAAATAAATGAATAGAAATGTATGAATGAAATAGTGAAGTGCCATGGTATTTCTCAGGCTTCCTCAAATCATGCGGAGACATTTCAAAGGCAGATGGCACTTGTTCATTTAACGATCATTAAGTATTAGTGCTGTGCACTGCATGAGGAAAGATAACATTATATTATCCTCTCAAATCGTACATAAGTTTAGGGACTTCTATTTACTACATTTGAAGTTTTAATAGCGGTCATCAAAAATTTCATACAAAATGCATTTTGTGAAAAGACCAGGCATATCCTTCAAACATCTTCTATCCTGAAACAATCTTTTAATTCTGTTCACCACAAACTGTTTTGAAGTTAGCTTGTATACGAGAAATCTTCTTGTTGCCCACATTTTTAAGGAATCACTCGAATACCTGCTGAAGGAATTAGCCTCAGAAATATGGCAATTGAAGATTTTGTTCTACCCACTGATTTTTTAAAAATCCTTAGACAGTTATATTGTCCATTTTGTATCCTATGCGAGACATAACAATCATCCTGGAGACAGCTAATCCAAACACAACTTTCAGAAAATCATGACTAACACAATAAATGGGGAGAGAATGTGGTTTATATGGTGCTTTCTGCAAAGAGTAGCTATAATCTTTAACTTTAGCTCCTAAAATGTGACCGAGATTGGAAATAAGGTCTTCACACACATAATTTGATAAGGTCACTCTAGAGACCAGGAGCTCTAAATCCTGTGCCTGAAGAGAAGATGCAGAGACACAAAGATGATGGGGCAGGTGCCACAGGAAGAGGACACTGGGGTGAAACAGCCGCAGACTCGGGAATGCCAAGCAGTGGCTGCCACCAGGCATGGCAAGAGGAAGGGAAGGAGCCTGAACAGTGTGAGGAGAGAGAAGGATCTAGTTTTAACTATGGATTTAAATGTGTATATTGTTATCGTTTTGGCCAAGTTACTCTATTTCTCTGAGAGTTATTAAAATGGTGACAATAAGAGTGATTTATTAGGTTAGGATGCAATGTAATAAGAGAACACTTAGAATCTTGTCAGCCATAGAAGACAATTTCATTTAATAATGGTTATTGTTTTACTCTGCAGTTATTAAAAAGTCAAAGGTATTCACTTTAACTCTTTTTTCAATACATTATCAGAAGTTTAATGAAACAATTAGTTGTGAAAAGCACACAAAACCCAATCAATCAGAAAGAAATTATATTGCCTTAGCTTGTCAATGGAATCATCTCTTTTGTAGAAAGACATAAATAGCCCACCAAAAACTGTCTGATAAGAAAAACTCAATAAATCTGTAGGATACAAAATCAACATTAAAAAGTCAGCTTGTGTTACCATGCACTAGAATGAATGATCAAAAAAGATTTTTTAAAAAATACCAGTTATGTTGGCAATAAAATACCTAAATATTATCACTAAAGCAATAACTCCAAATTTTTCCTAAAGAAACAAAAGTATTTGAACAGTATAAAATCCCAAAGAAAAAATAAAGATAAAAATAAATTAACATATAAGAAGGCATTGAATATTACACATCAATGAGCAGGAAACTGTGGGACTCCTGTAGCAGCTGGAGAGGATGACAATCATCTTGGAACAAGACACCTGACAAACAGCAGGGAGGAAACACCAGATAAACATAGCAAGTGCAAGATGCTGGAGTCTGTGCATGCCTGGGGTATTCTATTGGAGTGATGAAACCACAGGTGCCGCTGACTTTGAGTCTGGTAGGAGAGTTGGGGTGGTGGTGCATAGCATTCACTTAGGCTAATGAAACTCTTCCCTCACTCTATTATGATATCCAGACTTAACTCACCAAGGCAGAGCACTGATCGACCCCTATCGGTTAGGAAGCATCTCTGGGAATGCCACCGCTTTTTCAGTATACAGCAGAAGCTAGTAGGGCTGAGAGTGGACACTCTACACCCCTGTAGCTGTGGGAATTCCATACATGTGCGTTGGGGCTTGGCCAGGACTTTGGGCAGTTTCTTTGTCTGGATTCAGAGGTTCACTGATCTGTGCTCACACTGTGTAGCAAATGGATCCATTGTGTAGTTCAGGCAGCTGGGTGTCTTGTGCCTGGACATTATGAGACTAAAGGTGGGCTCACTTTGGGTGTTGGTTGACCTTGAAGGAGAGGCTTACACTATGATCATGCCAGCCAATGTGATCATTCCTTCCTACTTGCTGAAGAAAGAGAAATCCATGTCCAACTTGGGTGTCTCCCTGGAGTGTTGCTACACCCCCAAGCACTGGACAGAGTGCTCTGTTTGCACCCAGCACATGCCTTTTGATAGCTACTGAAAGAACAGATATTCCACAGAGCGGCAAAGGTCTATTTCACAAACAAAAGCTGATGCAGGGGAAAACAACAGAAAAAAGTTTATGCAAAATCTTACAAGCAGAAATACAATAAGCATGAATAAGAAGGACAATGTGACTTCCCAAAAGACACATGACAAAACTTCCATATTAGGTGAGGATGAACAGAATGTGAAGATGATGGTATGCATTTCCGTTTCCAGACAAAGATGGACTTACAATGAAACTGTTTACTATATCTTGACAATAGGATTCTGGACTCTTTGCCATTGTCCATGCCTGCAATGATGGACATATGACTGTGTATGAAGAACTGTACTTCAGTAATGATATAGAGGAACTAGGTGGGGGAGGGAGTTGGGGAGGGGATAAGGGAATATGGAGCTATATCATAAAATGATAGCAATAATAATAAAATGTATATAAAAAAGAAAAAAGCATGATCATAAGATTACTCAAAAACACACAGAAGCAAATTCATATGATAAAGAAATCCATGTTCAACTTAGATGTAAAAAATCTGCTAGCAAGGGGGTCTGATAAAACACTTAGTAGGGCAATACCCAGATAAAGCCATGCGTAAATGTTGAGAATATTCAGGTCATCAAGACTTCTTGAACCAAGAAGCCTTATTGTCTTTTCCATGTGCACTAACTTGTCAAACTTGAGGATTTGGATTTGAAATTAGTAAAAAGATAAATGGCTTACAATACAAGATGCCCAGGGTTATTTTTCCTCTCACTGGTTAAGCTAATTTTCTCTTGAAGATTCAAGTTCAAAATACCTAATGCTTACATTATAAGTGACCAGGTGTGGGGTGGGGGGCGATGCTTAGAATGTTCTTGCTTCACTACTGCTCTTGATTTTCTGATGTGTGCAATAATAACTACATTTGGTGTTACAACAATATGGCTATCATTAAGTACATGAGTATATTTCCTATAAGCAACAAAAAAATATTCCAGGATATGAAACAAACCACAATATCAGGTGCATAGTCATCAATCCCTCAATGTTTCATTTCTGAATAAATATTTAGGCAAGCGTAAAATAAGAGGTCAAAAAAAAGATAGAAATTGTGGGGATTTTGAAACTTTCATGAAAAACAGTGATATTTGTTCCTGTTCCTTATTTCCTCTGGTACCAAATTTGTGAAAGTAATAGACACAGAACCAGATTTGAAACTGAAAATGAAGCTTATATCCATGAGGTCTCATCTTTCATAATTATTGATGTGAGCATGACAAAAATAAGACATGTTCGCTAAAAGCATACAGCAATGAAGCAAATGAAAGAAAATATACCTTTAAGACTACAGTGTAGCCCTTCCAAATCATTCCTCTTTTTATACATGTAATTCAAAGCACATAAATCATGAAGATATAACAAAGTTTCTTACCCTACTGGAATTGGGGGATATAAATGTTTAAATGCAAGCATTAGTATTCTTCAAGGTGGTTTGTATTTTAAAGTAATCAAAAGAGTAAACTTGTATTTGACCTCTCCTAGGAGTAATTTTCCAGAAAAATTCTGTCACATTGATTTTTATAGTCATGCACATGCACACATGCATGCATTTATAAAAATTCAAATTTTTAAGAAAAATTTCGGTGTGTGAGAAAGATAATATTAATCCATACATTAGTGGAAACATCCATTTTTCAATGTAAACTCATGAGACCTGCAAAGAAACAGGTACGTATGAACCATCTGCAGGAATAAATCGGGCAAAGAAATCTACCTGCAAGAGAAGTTAGATGTCAGATTTAACAGAGAAAATCACAGAGTTCAATACATCTGTTATAAACGTTAAAATAAATGGTGGAGCCATACTTAAATATTTGAAAAGTAATCATGATGATAATTTTTTACCAGAGGAGATCACATAGAGATGGAAGTCACATGTAAAGGAAACCAAATGAAAAATTTTGAGGGAAAATCTGAACAACTAAATGAGGGATGAGGGACATTCCTCGACTTAAGATAGGGTGTCAAGCAAATTAATCCACATAAATCACAATTGAGAGAGCTCATCTACAAAAGATAGCTTAGCAACACAGTGCTACATCACTGTGACACTATCTCAGACGACAACTTATGTGCCTGGTCACCCTGAGGCTTTGGGGGGCTAAAGCTTGCTGAAACTACCAAATACAGTAAGAGAACATTTTTAACAGCACATTGCTAGCCCAGATCAAACTCAAAAGTCAAAGTTTGTACTATGGTTTCCACTCTATGCACGTTACCTTCACCCCCTAAAGGATGAACAGCATCCTGTGTTGACCCATTGTGAGCCAGAGATCATCTATATTTGGATTAACAGGGAAACAGAATCAGCAAAACTCAAGATCAGTGAACAGGGACTATGCCAACAATAACTGTATATCCATGTAGTCCAGCTGATACAAATGAGGATGAAATAAGCATGTTCTCAGAACACAGAGAACGGGGAGTGTTGGTATCAGACACATGTCATAATACAAGAGATTTCCCTAGGCTGAAAACAAGCGACTCTAGACAGTTAATTCCAGTCCACAGGGAGAGGTGATGAGCATTGGGAAAGGTAATTGGGTAATTACAGAATACATTATAAATGCATATTTAGCCTCCTCGTCTTGATTCATGGGAAAAGTGATTATATACCACACTATGAATTCAAATACAATTACATTATTTGTAATGAGTGTATGAGAAACAGAAATCTGTTACACTGGACAACAATAGCACCAAAGTCAGATAAATGCATAATGTACTGAAGTATCCAAATGATATGGGTGGTATTTTGAATTCATATGGAAAAAAGTCAGCCAGAAATAGATGAAAAGAAGGATAATGAAATAGACTGTGTAAATATATACTTGAAATCTTCTCTCAGTTTTACACATAAAATTATATTTATAATGTTCCACTCTTTGGTTTGTAAAAAAAAAAAAGTAATACTATAACAATCATTATACAGAAAGGAAGGAAGAAGAGAGAAATGAATTAACTAGTAATCATTTTTCTATGTGTCACTGTAATTGTTAGGATAACACGGTATAGATTCTGATAACATACATATGTTAATCTATAGATTAGTGATGAAAATAATTTTAAAACATTAAAAACTAAAATATTTGGAATCTTACACTAAATATTTAATGCAAAAAGAGCAGAAAATAGGAATAGCAGACAAAAATTGTATGCAACATAACAAAGTAGAATAGCAGACAAACAATACCAATAACATCACATTCGAGTATAATGACCAGAAACTACTTGATGTTTTTATTAAACTTAAAAACCTAGTTAAAAGAAATATAATTGTAACAATACACTCTTCTTGAGAAAAAACAATTTTAATATCATGGGATGGAGAAAAATGAGTAACACTGAAGCAATGATAAAAGAAATAAGAGGCTACACTAATAGAAAGCAAAACTGAATTTAAGCAAAAGTGCTCATCGAGGAATATTTTCTAATAGTATTTTCTAATAGCACCAATCAATTCTGAAGATACACATAATACCAAACATTGACATAGCAGTAGAGTCCTAAAATTCATGAAGTAAAGGGAAGCTGGGAAGGGGATAAGGGAAATCTGAGTCTCTTTAACTGTATTATAAAATGATAACAATAACAATAAATCTTAAAAGATTTTTAAAAAGAAGCAATATTTTTAAAAAGAATTGAAGGGAAAAGAAAGCAGTTTAGCAATAATAATTTAATGCTTCAATACCTCAATTGCATAATCGGCAGAATGAGTAGGAAAACAAAAACATAAAGAGAAGTTAAACAGTGTGCAGTGGGTTGAGTGTCTCCTCTGCAAAATTCATTGTTTGAAGTCTAATCCCAACATGAGGTGTTACAGATGGGACCTGTACTAATTAAGTCACAAGGTGGGGTACCACACATGGATTAATGCTAGTGGGTACAGTGGCATAGTAAATTCAGCTCCTGTTTCAAACTGCACCCAATAAGGAAGTGCCTGGGTCAGGTCCCATCTTCATCTGTGGCCCAGCTTCCTTCTCGGGCACAGAGAGGCAACAAATGACAGACAGCGTGGGCACTTGGGTCTCTGCCACCCATATGGGACAAACAAAAGCATTTCCAATTCCTGTCTCAGGCCTGGCCCAGCACTGTATGTGGTAGGTGTTTGGGGTGTGAATATGCAGATGGAAGACTCAAATTTTGTGTTTCTCTCTTTCAAATATATAACCATCACAAAAAAGTGCATTCAGAAGTATGCCCTCTCTTTTTTCTTTTTTTCTTTTTTTTTTTTTTTTTGCCTTCCTTACAACTTATGTGACACATCAGTAAAAAAAACTTTTGTCAGATGGTGGTAATTAGATCTCGGAATTTTCAATCCCCAGAACTATAAGAAAATGCATTTCTGGTTTTTTTGTTTTTTTTTTTTTTTTTATTACAAAGTCAGATATACTGAAAGGAGGAGAGAAAGAGAGGAAGTGGAGCTGCCGGGATTAGAACCAGCGGCCATATGGGATCAAGGCGAGGACCTTAGCCACCAGGCCACGCTGAACTTGAACTGGACAAGTGGGATGCTGGACTCTGTATGGTGTAAACTTTTAATTAGGGAATCTCAACGGAACTTGAGCTGTGGTTATGCATCAAGGTGAAGGAATTCATGATGGGGGAAGGGTTTGGGGTGAAGGGGGGGGGGAATCCCAGTACCTATGAAATTGTGTCATGTAATGCAATGTAATTAATGAATAAATGAATATTAAAGAAAAAAAAAAAGAAAATGCATTTCTGTTTTTGTCTTATCCAACCTCAGACATTCTGTTTTAGCACCACAACACACACACACAACACACACACACACACAAAACCACTAACACAACCAAACTATAAGATATTTATACAACACTCCATCCAATTGATGAATACGTTTTCTTTCTTCTCTAACGTAGAAGGACATATGACTACTTATGAAGGACTATACTATTGTAATAATATGGGGAAAATCAACCATGGGTTGGGAATTTGGGGATGGGGTAAGGAAATCCTAGACCCTATGCAACTGTACAATAAAATTCAAAAGTAATAAAATTTTAAAAAAGGAAAGTAACATTTGCCCGGATAGATTCAATGCTAATCCATAAAATAAGACTGAATAAATTTAAGCACTTTAAAATCATAAAATATATTCTCTGACCAAACTGGAATGAAACAAGAACTCAGTAACTGAAACATTTAAAATTTTACAACTATGTACAAATTAAATCACATAATGCTAAATAAACAAAGGAAATGGAGAAATAATAAAAAGCCTTTGAAAATTGAGATATACTGAAGCATGAGAAGTTAAAATACTGATACAGAAATGTTTAATTATAAGTATCTGTAGTTAAGAAAGATATCAGATCAATAACTTGCTATGCAAAGAAATTTAAAAAGAGCTAAAGCCACAATGTGCATAAGGCAATAAATAAAAGAAATGTAGAAGTAAACAGTAGAGGAAATCAATCAATCAAATGTTGATTCTTTAAATGTATACTCAGTTAAAAAAAATCATGGCTAGACCAAGACAAAAAAAAAAGATAAAATACTCAAATCCCTAAATCAAGAATGAAAGAAAGAACATCACTACCAAGCTACAAAAATAAAACAGTTTATACAGGAAAGATCCATGAATAAAATGTCTGTAAATCAGGTAACATAGATGAAATGGGCAAATGTCACAGAAAGACAAACACAAACAAAACTGATCTAGGAATACAAAATACGAACAGATTAAGAAATAAAGATACTGGATCAAATGTTTAAAAACTTTTCACAAAGCCCAATGCCCTATGACTTCACTGATCATTTTAACTACATAATTTCCATTATGTCTTTAAAAAATAATGTCAATAACTCATGAACTCTTAAAGTAAGAGAAAGAAAATACCCTCAACTTTTTCTTGTCATGTGCCTTATCTTGACACTAAATTCAGAAAAACACATTCAAGAAAACTAGGTTAAAATCCTTTATGAATATAGACATACAATCACTCAACAAATGTTAACAAATCAAATCCAGCAATGGATAAAAAAACTATCCACCATGATCAAGTGTGATTTTTCTCAGAATGTAAGACCAATTTAAAAAACCAGTAGTTCATTTTCATAAAACATGGTGTTAATAAAATAAAGTGGAAAAGCTATAGAGATCATCCAAATATAAGTAGGAAAGTATTTGAAAAACCACATAAGATCATGTTCTAAGAAAAATCTGAGATAGAAATGAAATCTCCTTCAATCTTATAAGTGACAAGTATGAAAATACACAGACATCATCAAATAAATTAATGAAACACTGGATCTTTCTTTGTAATCAGAATGAGAAAATTAACTGAGAGCATGACAAATAAAAGCAGACACATGGACATTGTTTCAAAAATGATATGATTATCACCAGAACTACAAGAAATAATGAAGAATGAAAGTAATAGTAGATATTTTAATATTCAGAAATAATTTCTCAGAAGTGTAAAATGTATAGAGCTTAAGTTACATTACTATATAACTTTACTATAAAACATCAAGAATATCAAAGAAATGAAAGAATCCATCAGTAATGCGATGGAAAGAAATGAATATTTCTAATAATTCCATAATCTTCCCAATAGTGTAGACTTTACATCTATATTATTTATAATAAACATATTGCCCAAAATAATCAGATTCTAATGATGTTTTCACAGAGCTCCTTCCATTTTATTTAAAAATAAACTGTGAACTTTTAAAGAGTTGTTTGGCAAACACCAAGGGGCATTTATCTTATCACATTTTAATTATATTGTAAAACTTTAGCAACATTGTCTTACTAGGTAAGTGTGTCACTAGAATGGAAGCTGGCATCTTGCTTTCTTTAGTGAGTACAGCAACTATTTCAGAAAAAAGACGGAGACTGGAAAATCACCTTAAATCCAGTGTCATCTTCCTTTGAGAGTCAACTATAACACATGAGCTCTGAGAAAAAAAAAAACGTATATGAAGATGCCCCACATTTACGGAAATATGTGGTGTACACAAAGACAACAGTGGTTCTTGGTTGTAAGTCGGCTAATCCAGGAGGAGCATAACAATCCCTAGCTGGTTTGCACTAACAGGTGAATTCTAGCACTGTGGGTCTGATGACTAAACCAGATCTGAAAACTCTTGATTTCCTGAAAAAATCACTCTGTTGGACTCGTCATCACCATCGATGCTGCCACCCCACAGCATGTTCAGCTCTCAGACCACTTCCCTAGGAACTTGTACTCTCTGCCCTTCAAGCTGAAGTATTCAGTTGACAAGATCTTCTGCACTTTGTATTCAGTCTCTGTCTCTCTCTCCCCAGCAAGACCCAAGCTCACTGCCTTTCCAAGCTTCCAGTAGCTAAGCAATGAAGGCCACCACAGCCCAAGGACCACATCTGGATCATTACTCTCTCGCTCTCCCAGGAGGTTTCTGATATAAATGCACTGTTGCTCTGCTTGAAAAACACTTTCACTAATAGTCAATAAACTCATCAGCCTTAGCTTGTGTTTGGATAGCAGACAACCCATCATCTAGAACTTGGTCTGTCTGGTGTACTTTGGCATGCCATTGGAATTTTAAACTTAGCTATAAATCAGGGAAAATCCCTTTCAGAGAATCACAGGCCCTGTGGTCCACAAACCTCTGAGCAATACATCATAACCTTGGGCTGCATGCTTTTTCTAAACTCTAGGCTATTAGGATCAAGGTTTAGGACTGTAGAATTTCTACCCTGCCTTTAAGAGAATGTCTTCAGACTGTTCTATGAAAAGTTATGAGAACTGTGTCATACAACATAACTTTAACATATGAAGTCACTCAAGCAAGTTTGTGAAAAATGAAATTCAAATGTTTTATTGGCGCAAAAATGTTTTTAAATCCATGCATAGGTTTCTCATGACATACATTCTTTGTGGGTACTTTTGAAGACTCCTCCTAAATATGCCCTCACTTGATCTTGTAACATTTCCATAATGACAATTTCAGCTTTAATTTTCTGTCCTGGCATAAAGATTACTTTCCTTGTCCCTCAGTTACACTTTCTGTCTTATGAACACACACATACACACATCATTTTGGCAACATTTTATTTTTAGATCAGTTCCCTCTCATGTGTCTGGGTCACCCACAAGGGAGACGTGGATGACGTTTTTGGTTTCTAATTTCAGCCTGGTCCAAACCCAGCTATTGCAGCCATCTGAGGTAATTTAGTGGATGGAAAGTCTATGTTTCTCTGTCACTGAAACTTTGAAATAAATTAACCCTCAAAAACACTGCAACAGTTGGAAAAGAACATCATTTTCCCACAGAGGCTTTACAGTTAAGCTGTTTCAAGCCAGAACTGGATGGTCAAGAACATAAGCAATTTGATTATGAGAACTGACAAGGTCAGAATGATGCTCTTCACTGTTGGATTGATATTATTAGAAAGAAGTTTCTCTTTGCATCCTTGTTACTTCTGCACCTGATATTGAATGTGCCCTCCAGAGTCAGAAAAAGGTGAGGCGACCTCATCTCTTGGTTACTTTTGTGCTTGCACTACATCCCCATGCTCACATGGACATACTTGTTATGTTGTCACCTCTCTGCAATTTCCACCAAACCATTCTGCAAACTTGGTCATGTTACTACACTGCCTGTGGGACCAGGAGACGATATTCTCATGAAGTCAAGAGGCTCTTAGAAAGTTTTCATAAATATTCCATGAAGAGACAGTGCCAATAATCACATCAAGCTATTTCCAAATCTTTACTTGTCTGCCTCATGTTCTTAAATGATAACTCTAACCTGAGACATTCATGACTTTGACTCATACAGCCATTCATTACATCCACTCCCTAGAGCCAATTTCTTGCAAAAACAGTCAAAATCAGAGACACAGCTTTGTGACAAAAAAATCTGCCAACAAAATACTGCTTTTCGGTCATATAGTAATGTCATGAGTTGTTACTGTAGATTACTAACTCTTATTGTCCACATGTTTCAATAAGAGTTAATAGAAGTCTGGGTTTCTGCACAGTAGTGATATGTTCTAAACTGCTATTTATTTTCCAGAAAAGTCTTTTCTTGTCATGCATTCAATTAGTCATTTAAAAAAACATATCACTATAAAGCAAGGCTAGGATTAATGCTGACTGGGTAACTGTATTTTTCTCCCATTTGTATCAAAATGCATGAGCTCTGTGTACTTTTATTAAGGAAAAATGAAAAAATATTTACATTGGCCAACTTCACTTTGTTAAATATAACTTAAAACGAAGATTTTTTTAAGATTTATTTTTATTGAAGGGCAAATCAGATTTATGGAAAGAAAGAGAGTCAGAGAGAAAGAACTTCCATCCACTGGTTCACTCCCCATATGGCCACAAAGCAGCTGGAGCTGAGTTGATCCAAAGCCAGGAGTCAGGATCTTCTTCTGAGTCTCCCATGTGGGGTCAGAGTCCCAAGGCTTTTGGCTGTCCCTTACTGCTTCTCCAGGCCATAATCAGGGAGACGGAGAGGAAGTGGAGCTGCTGGGACACGAACTGGTACCAATAAAGGATATTGGAACTTATAAGGTAAGAATTTAGCCAATTGAGCCATTGCACCTGTAAGACATTTTCTATACCATTTGGGATTACCCAGATATAGACTCCAATGCTAAAGCTTGTTTCATCATATTCATTTAGTTGGTGTAGGAAACCACATTTAGCAAGCTTTTTAAAAAAAAAAAAAAACAAAAATCATAGTTGATAGTCAAAAAGTGAATTGTTTCATTCTTTGAGGAAACAGAAAGCAAGATACATACTATAGTTAGGATAGAACATAATGTGTTCTGTGGAATCAAATTGTTTCCTCCTGTGAGGAACAAAAGTGAACAATCACACCAGAATGGCCTATGTGTAGTACGATTTTTGTTACTGCAATAAGAACTGCTTGAACCTCTCCTAACAATATCCTATTCCTTTTAACCTTATATGCAGCAGCTGAAAGGTAGCAGCTGGTTCAGTGAATGTCAAATCCTGCCCAGAGGAATGCACATATTGTTGATCTTATATATTTAGATATTTATCTTGGCTTCCCTACCCATGCACGTCTGCCAGAACATCATGGCTCACAAAGTCAGCAATGATTCTCTCTGATCACCAAGGAGAAGCAGACTTGGCTTTGGAATCAATGGTCCCTACTCCTGGTTAAAGATGAAAGCACTAAACTCTCATGGGAGATGCAAGTGAGAGCATAACTAAAAGCCAGCAACAGCCACTGGCATCTGTGTGGCATCTTAAAGCTTTATAGAGACCATACAGAGATATCATCTCATTTTACTTTCAGGAAAATTATATGAAATAAATTCTATAGCTTTGACAATCTCCTTACTATTTACTCCAAGATGTTTAACCATTCTAATAGCTACAATTTTTGTGGGAGAAATTATACAGGCCCAAGGAAGCTGCATCCTTCACCAACTTTAGGCTTAAAAACATAACTAAATTAAACCAATGCATAAGTTTAATTTTTAGAGTGTGCAGACTTGGGACATCTGCTAAACCATGTGAATCTCAGAAACTTCTCTATAAACATCCTGGGCTGAAGACGTCAGTACTTCCATTTCATCTGTAAATAGCAAATACTCTCCAGGACACCCTAGGGCACCACTTTGGACCAGTAGGAAAATCAACAGTAGAAAATTGATGCCTTCAGTTTCAGCACGCCAAGCAGATGGGTGAAGCTAAATCAGATCTTCATAACAGGGCTGAAATTAGTGTAAAACTCTGGGACCAGAGCAGTGGTATAACAGCTTAACCTTCCACCTGTGGCACTGGCAATCCATGTGGTTACTGGCTCATATCCTGTCTGCTCCATTTCTGATTCAGCTCTCTGCTTATGGCCTAGGAAAATAGCAGAGGATAGCTCAAAGTCCTTGGGCCCCTGTAACACATGGGAGACCTAGAGAAGCCTCCAGATCCCAGCTTCAGATCAGCTCAGACCACCGAGACCATATGGGAACTGGACCAGTGGATAGAAGATCTCTCTGCTGCCTCTCTCCCTGCAAAATCTATCACATAAAAAATACAAAATTTTAAATATTTCAAAATTTTTAAAAGAAAACATTAATGTACAACTAAATCCTTCTACTGAATAATTTGCTAGTGCCAATCAGTAAACATTCTTTGATATGGAAAGTGAGTTATTTATTTTATTATGATCACTTACATTTGAAAGTGATTTGACAAAGAAGTTTACCTTATTTGGGCATCCCTAAAAGTAGAATGTGAGGTAGGAATTTGAGCACAGGTAGTTTACTTAAGATAAAATTTTAAAACATGCCAAGATAGAGCAAGTACCGAGAGAAATCTGGGGCAGAATAAAAACCAGGAAAAGGAATGTTGCTGCCATGAAACAGCAGTTAAAACCTGGATACTTGAGGGCCATGCGTGATGGCTCAGGGGCTAGATTCTTGTCATGCAAGCTCCAAGATCCCATATAGGCACCGATTCGTGTCCCAACTGCTCCACTTCCCATCCAGCTGCCTGCTCATGGCCTAGGAAAGCAGTAGAGAATGGCATGAAGCCTTGCGATCCTGCACCTGTGTGGGAGACGCAGCAGCAGCTTCTGGCTTTGGCTCAACTCATCTCAGCTTCGCCCATCACGGCCACTTGAGGAGTGACTCAGAAGATGAAAGATCTTTCTGACTGTCCTTCTTTCTGTAAATCTGCCTTTCCAATAAAAAATAAATTAAAAAAAACCTGGCTACTTGAAAGGAGCAGGCGGAGTGCATCCCAGAATGCTCCCTTGAAGGACAGAAGGCTGCACAACCTTCCATTTAGTCAAACACGCTTCTACCTGAGAGATGTCCCTGGGATGTCACTACTAGCTACTGCACTTTCAGAATGCGACTGAAGTCAGGTAAACAGCTTCCACAGTGACAGTCCAATCTGAGGGCAGAAACACACCAAGTGAACTAACATACTTCAGATACTCCGTTAGAGAGCACTGACCTTCAGAAGGGCTAACGTGAGAGGTAGGCGGGAGGGAGGGAGGTCAGGGTAACAACTGAGAGAGGCAGGTGGGAAGGAGAGAGGGAGGTGAAGAGAGAGGCAGACAGACTGAGAATGAACAACTTTCATATTCATATGTTCCAGAAATTAAATACACATCTTCCAAGTTAAATAATCAACATTTGTTAAGGCACAATAGTACTTGCCATTTACTGCCGTCAGGACCATGTTAAACTGTTCCCATATACTCACACTTCTTCATATGATATTTAAAACAATCCTTTGGGAAAATAATGATATTGCCGAATTTATTTAAAAAATAGAAGCAGAGAAAATTGCATCATTTTCCCTGCTCCTCGTGTTTGCTACATCAGAGGTAGATTACAAAGTTGGGTCTTTCTGGCTCCAGTCACTCCATACATAACTCAGCTCCCGAACATAAGCACAGCAGGTGAGCAAGCTGGGGAAGAAGCACTCATCGCCTGGATGAACACTTTTGTTATTGATATCAATGTTCCTCTCAATTACTTTGATTAATTTCAATACAGTTTAATTTTAAAATAAGGCTTCTAGCTGCTCACAATCTCAGCTAATTTAACTCTGCTCTTCAGGAAGAGGAAAGAGTTGCATCATACAATCTCTTAAGGGCCCCAATAATTTCAGATTATGTAACTGACACTGGCATTCAAAAGTGAATGTAAGTGACTTTTCAAACACTTCGCATACAAGTATACCAGAGAAACAATTTTTTTGAACAGGTAGAATTGCCATGTGAATGTGGCTTTTCTTAGAACTTAAGGAAAAACAAGGTTATTTGTGGAGCAATAAGATATAAGAGTAAATATCACCCCATCTTTCTAACTTATTTGTTGAGTATCTGCCTCAAGAAGGTACTATACAGTTATCAATGTTTCAGCTCTCAAAACAAGACGAGCACAAAACAATGTCCAAGGGCTTTTGAAAATATCCAGAATGAACAAGAGTCTGTGGAGTATAGTTGGGTTTCCAACAGCAGTCACTTCATGGGCCTCAGACTTCAGAGGCTCAGAGCTCCCCAACAGCCTGTGGTGGGCCATCGTAGAGGGTTCTGCGCTCATATGAAGAGCTAATCAGACCCTTTGTGAAGCTCATGCGGCTGCCCACCAAGCTCTTGCACCTGCTGTGGGCTAACCCTAGGCGTTGATCACATTGGAGGAGAGGAAGTAAGGCATTATTACACCAGCAAGTTTGAGCATACCCTTTCCCTGACAAAGGAAGAGATCTGCCATGCCCAACTTGGAGTCAACCTGGATTCTTACCCTGCCCTGGAGCACGGATCACATCTCATTGTCCCACTCGACACCTGCTTCTGGACAACAGAACCACAGAAATAAAATAAAAGGAATAAACAATTACTACAAACAGCTATAAGCCAACAAATCAGAAAATCAAGAAGAAATGGAAGGATTTCAGGGTGCAATCTGCCAAAATTGAATAATGAAGACAGAGTACCTTAAGAGATTAATAACTGAGAGAGACTGAATCAGTAATAAAGACCCTCCCAACAAGAAAACTCTTATGATTAGGTATCCTGACTGCTGAATTCAACTGATACTACCTGATAAAACTTAAAACACATTAGGAAAATAACTCACCAAGTGAGATTTATCCCTGCTATACAGAGATGCTTCCACAAATATAGATCAGGAAATGTGATAAATTGCATTAACAAATTAAAGAATAAAAATCATATGATTAAACAGGGGAAGAATTTGATAAAATGCAACAATCATTCATGATAAATACCTTAATAGAATATAGAAGAAACATTAATACACAAGGAACATTCCTCTATACCAACAAGGCAAGAAGTGAAAAAGTCAGCCAACAGCATATTGAATGGGAAAAAGTTGAAGACATTTTCACGAAGATCTTAAACCAGACAAGGATTCCACTGTCACCCACCACTGCCATTCAGCACAGCCCTAGAAGTTTTAGAGTCATCAAGCAAGAAAAAGAAATTAAAGAGACATACTTTATAAAGGAAGAAGTTAAATTATCCCTGTTTGCAGAAGACATGAAACATAATTTTATATATATATCTCGCTTTATATATATATCGAGCTGTCCTGCAGCGGTGGACTTGGTGCATGGAGCCGATAATAACATGCGTGGACTCTGACTGATGGTTGAAAGCTGAAGTTTATTAGTGGCATCAGAATTTATAGACTGAGGGTTATATAGGATAAGGGAGGAGGCATTGAGCTTATCAACAAAACCCATCAACTGTTGCTATACTTTTGCTTGGAACTCTTCTATTTTGTATATTTCACCAAGTGTTCTCATTCACATACTGTCCACTCAGCTGTTCTCAAATGATATCCATTTAGCATGGGAATGGTATCCACTCAGTTGTTCCCCTGCAAATATTATCCTATCCATTGTAATCCTATGCTTGATGACCTTCTAGGGTCACACTGCCCTCCTACATATATGTATATATGTATATCAGACTATTAAAACTCACAAGAGAGTTTAGCAAAGTTGCAAGATACAAAATCAACTCACAGAAAACAATAGACTTAGTATGTACAGACAATGGAAAGGTTGAGAAAGAAATTGTGAGGTCAGCACCTTTCACAATAGCTAACATACATACATACATACGCACCTTGGAATAAAGGTAACAAAAGAGGTGAAAGAGCTCTATAATAAAAGCCACAAAACATTAACAAATAGGAAACAACACCCCAAAACGGACACATCTTCGATGTTTGTGAATTGAAAGAATTTGTTACTAAGATATCCATATTACCTAAATATTTTTATAGAAAATACATGTAAATCATGCAACTGAGAAAGGATTTAATATCCAAAATCTAAGAGAGTTCCAGAAACACAACAATAGCAAAAACAAACAAAAATCCAGTTAAGAATGGGTAAAGAGAATGAATAGGCATTTTGCAGAGGATTATTTCTGCTCCTGTGTTTATTGCAGCTCAATGCAAAATAGCTTTTATACGAAATCAGTCCAGAGCTCCATCAATTGATGACTGGATAAAGGTAATGTGATATACTCTGGGGCCCAATGTGGTAGCCTAGCAGCTAAAGTCCTCACCTTGCACACGCTGGGATCCCATATGAGTGCAGGTCCTAATCCCGGCAACCCCACTTCCCACCCAGCTCTCTGCTTGTGGTATGGGAAAGCAGTTGAGGATGGCCCAAATCCTTGGGATTCTGCACCTGTGTAGGAGACCTGGAGAAGCTCCTGGCTTCAGATCAGCTCAGCTCCGACTTTTGCAGCCACTTGGGGAGTGAATCATCGGATGGAAGATCTTCCTCTCTGTCTCTCCTCCTCTCTGTATATCTGATTTTTCAATAAAATAAGTAAGTCTTAAAATGTATATGTACACTCTGGCACTTTTGCAACATTGCAGATATATCTGAAAACCATTATACTCAGTTAAATATGTCTCTCTCATAAACAGAAATATCTGTTTTCTCGGATATGTGACAGCTAAGGCAGAGCACTCAAAAAATTTACAGGAATGAAGTGGTCACTTTGGGATATGATTGTCCCTTTTAGCACTTGTTTATACTCCTGTGGAACAAAGTTCTCCCTACGTTTAACTTGCTGAATGTTACAATCAGTGGCAGATTAAGCTTGTCAATAAAATAGTTTTTAAGGAGACCAGTGCCATTGTAGCACACTAAACCTCCACCTGTGGTGCCAGCATCCCATAGGAGCACCGGTTCAGCCCCAATGGCTTCACTTCCCATCCATCTCCCTACTGAGGCCCTGCAGAGACAGTGCAAGAGGGCTGCTCTCAGATGGGACAGCCAGAAAAAGATTCTGCTTTTCGCTCTGGACCGGATCGTCTCTGGCCATTGCAGTCACTTGAGGGATGAAGGAGCAGATGGAAGATCTCTGTCATCTCTTCTCCCTCTGACTCTGCCACGTAAAAATAAATCTTTGAAAGAATTGATTAAAATTATCGTTGCAAATACTGACTTGGAGAGAAGCAGCAGAGGGAGAGAACTGTGACTGCCTTCTTGCAACCACATCTGTGGAATGCGTAAAGTCTGTTTCATTTATATTAGCATTTTTTAAAGAAATAAACTAACATAACCTGTTGGGAGGCAACAATTTGGAAATGACTTCACTTAACAATTTCCATATGATTAAAAGGCCTGAGTGTTTCCATCTCTTGAATAAAGTGAAACTGCAAATTTCTCCAGCAGGATTAATATGTATATGTAGTGACTGAGCCAGATAGTCAAATAAAGACAAAATTATAATTATAAATCACTGTTATCTCTTGAGCGATTATAGACCGCTTCTAAAAAATAGGTAGTGAGGCACGTTGTCTCAAAAAATTTTTTTTCAAAAGGCCAAATCACAAATGCTTATTTAAATGCCAGAAATGATTGCACACAATCAACTGTCACTGATAAAGTTTTTATAAAAATCAGATTTTTCGTGAAATTTACAAATCAGTTGAAAACACTGGTATTCAAACGAAGCGCATTTAAGTATAGGGACCATTTTTCTATTTTGTCAGTTAATTCCTTTTTTTTAAAAAACAAACACCTAAGCGTAAAGGGTTTATAAACTGACTTTTTTTTTTTCAGGGGAGAGCGCGAACGCAGTCCCCCACTACCACAAATTATGCAGTCGAGTTTCCCACATTTGGGGAAATCGCAGGGGTCAGCACCTCCCAAGTGCAATGGAGGAGCCTCACCCTGGGAAAACCACCTGCCTGATCATGGTATCTCCCCTGCCAGGTAAGTATATATAAACTGACTTTTCTAAGCTACCAAACATAGCTTTAACTTTTAAATCCCTGCACTCAAAAACTGAAGCTTAACCTTTGCAAAAATCATTGACAATTAATGTAAAGTAATCCATATTTTACCATAGACTGTGTTCATTCAATTACCAGTATCAAAATCAAAGTAGTTGTATAGGATAAAAGTTTGTTGTAGAAATGCATATGAATTTTTTAATATTTCCTTTTAAAAATTCATTAGAGTGTAAATATTATGCATTATACATATTATTTTGAACAAATAATTCTGATTTCCACCCTACCCCATTTCTCATCCTCCCTTCTAGCCTTCCTCTTCCTATTTTTAAACATTTTTACAATGACATCCTTTTGATTTTCTTTATAAACAAACTTTATTCTCCACCAAATCAAGAATCCAACACGTAGTAAATGGAAAACCCACTGTTCCTCAAGAGTATAAACAAAGGCTACAAATGACCCAATCTCAGAATGTCAGTGTCACTCATACACACGAAAACTTTCTGCATATTAGTTTCCACAAATCAGAAAGCCCATGTGATATTAGTCTTTTTGAAAATATTGATTTCACTAACCTTGGTGAAGACCTTCGGAATCAGTCACTTACGCTGTTCATGCATAATTCTCCGTGTCTCAGGTTACACCATTTTTTCAAACAGGAAAACAATAGCTGTGTTAAAATCAAATCTCTCATTTTCATCTTTTATCCCCAATGAACTTGTATATTCCTTGTAGGAGTAACTGTGCCTGAACACTTGTGCCCTGCGTCACTCATGAGATCATGTTGCCCATATTCTTGGTACTCAACAGCAGCTCAAGCACCCTTATGTAGAGCTTGGCTGATTGTCTCACTCATCCGTTTACCCACATCCATCTCCATGTGCCAATTTGTTTCTACTCTATAACCCTGTTCTCCAATTTCACCTTACCATCATAGTCTATTGTATCAAATTCCCTTCTCATGATAAATCAGATGAAGTCTTTCTGTTTACTTTCCAGTTGCATTAGCGCCTGCCAATGTCGATCAGGTATGCCTATGCCCAGGTTATTTATGCTGGAGCTGTAATGCATTTCACAATGCCGTATGTTTCAAGGATGCTTCCAGAGCAAAGCTCTTTGCTATTTTATTGCATCTATTCAATTTTGCAAGCCCATAACTCCTCCTAGTTGTCAGTTGTATAGTAGTATTAGGAGAGATACTGGTTAAATAAAACTTTATAAAAATGCCTTTCTGCCTCATGCATTGGTTTAGTCATTTATTGATTGATCTCTACCAGTCCCTGATAATCATCACCTCTCCTACACTCCTGTGTTTCAGATTTTCACAGCCTCCTCCTCCTTTCATTGAAATTCAACTGATTTTAAATATGAGCTTCTTTCTCCTTATGGACACTTAGTTAGCTGCTTGATATGCCAAGATGTTGGGAAATATAAGCAGACTGCATCATCCACATGAACAGAACATAGAATTTACTGATTTTTCTGTATTCAAATAAAAGGCTAAAATTAGAACAGCAGACTGTAACTATTACCTTACACTCAATTGTCATAGTGACAGCCAGCTATGGTGTAACTTACTTGTTTCTCTTCCATATGTAAGTGGAGTTGGGGATGACAGCTAGATATTCTCTGACATCCTTAGCAGCAGACACTATCCAAATAATGATTTCCTTGCTAGGCAGATTATGCAGGAAGTAAACAGGATTTACTTGGTTATTTTACAACTAACCAATGATCAGTTAAGGGAATGAAGCAGAATATAAACTCAAAGGACTGCATTTGGTGGATGTTCTCAGATTTGGCAGAACATACCTCTTTCTTGAGACAGCTACAAAAAATGCAATTAAACTGTTGGGAGGGCTTACCCACAAGATCCAACAATGGGAGTTACATATTATTATCCTCTGGCTCTCAACCAGGACACATCCTAAGGTCAGTACTGAACTTAGCAAAACTGAACATCTGTTTTCACATTATTGACAGAGTCTACACACATCTCATTGAGAACTAAATCAAGGCTGCCCTTCAGAAAACTATTTTTATGTGTGATACATCATAAGTCCAGCATCTTGTTTGTCAAGGGTGTGTCCTGGAAAATTTGTGCTCCATGGTACTTGCAATCATGGGGCACACTGCAGGCTGCATCTCATACTCCATTTGTTAGGATGAGCCATGGACTCCATAAGAAGTGCTCCTGAGGACCCAGAGCAGTAGCATAGTAGCTAAAGTCCTCACCTTACATGCGTACCATCCTATGTGAATGCCAGTTCCTGTCCCAGCTGCCCCACTTCCCACCTAGCTCCCTGCATGTGGCCTTGGAAAGCAGTGGAGGAAGGCCCAAGTGCTTTGGACCCTACACTCATGTGGGAGACCCAGAAGAAACTTCCAGTTTTTGATCAGCTCAGCTGAAATCGCTGTGGCCACTCTCTGTCTCCCCTCTGTAGATCTGAGTCCCCAATAAAAATTAAATAAATGTTTAAAAAAAGTGCTCCTGAACAGGGGAGTTTCAAGACTAACCATGTTTGCTGAGGACAATTTACTTTCCTACTCATATTTGAGAACAAATCAGACCTACATTGATCCAGAGTTAGAGACTTCACATACTTGTAACATAAATATGACACTTGTCAGTGATCAATGTGACACTTTAAATTATGTGAACTTTATGAACTTCATTTGTGAATTTACTTGGCTTTTGTGGTGGGCTCTTAATAATGGAGGTTGGTTGGGGAAGATTTTTATTTTAAAGCACCTCTATTTTAAAAAGCCTTGAATTTAGATATATCTAGAGAGTGCCACCTTGTGGATGAAAGGCAGTAACTGTAGCAGGAGAAAAATTAATGTATTACCAGCACTTGCAAATCCTTATTACTCGTGAATGATAGCTGTCTCAATACTATGGTTCACAATGCAAATGGTGTCTTTACTCTAGAGTTCTAGAAAAGAGAGGAAATACTGTAAACTGGCATAAGTATTACAGAATGGCTACACCTTTTCTGTTTCAAAGTCATTACATAAAATACAGCATGCCACATAAAATATATGTATTCTAATATACATAAATCTATATGTATATATTGTCATATATTGTATCTTCAGTTTTGTTGATCAAATACACAGAGACAAAAAAATTCAACAAATTTCTTTAAGGTACAAATACTAAATTTACTCATCCCCCTCACATTCTGGTTATTCTGTTCATCCGAAAAGCCACACCCTGCTTTTTTGTGCAATTATAGATTGCTAAACTCAGTGTAAAAAAATGTTCTACTGGGACTCTGCCGACAAGAGATCAACCAATGGAATTTGTTCATTTCTGGTTTGTGAACTTTTGTAACCATGAGCTGAAACAAAACTTAATGGAAATCATTGGGATTCATGAAATAAGTAAGACCCAAAAAGGTAAATATGTTTTCTCTGGTGCTTTGTACCTAATATGCAGAGTACAACAAATGCCTTTAATGTGCACAGAGCTGAAGTGACATCCTGTGCTTTGATTGTTGTCTTGTCTACAGCCCTGTGGAACAGTGATCTGTGCCTTTTACTTATAGAGCTTCTTAGAGGAACATTGAGCCTGTGATTACAATTAATCAAAAGTACATTACTGCAAAACGTCAGAAGATAAAAAGAGAGGAAGGGGGAGGGAGACAGAAAAGGAGAAACGTATCTTTACGTTCTCAAAATCTAAGGACTTTATGAAATCTGTTCTCCATATGTTAATGAGCACAAATGTAACCATAAAACGTGGTCTGCCTCAGGTATGTTTGTTATAGTAACAGCAAAAACTAAAGAGTTGGAGAAGCCAGTTTTGTTGGCATACACTATCTAGTGCCCTTGTTTCTACTTTCTCTCTCTTCCATGAAGTTATCCTTGACTTCTTCATACTCATCCATCTTCCCCCACTTAAATCTGCCGGAAATAGTTACCACACAATTAAACTTTTACTGATATAATGTCATGCTTTGCCTCAAATTGTTTCCAACTCTTAATACTGTTTCCTTATTGCATGGTGAGCAACTAGGAAACAGGGGTTGTCCATTTTACTGTTTTTTAAAGTCTTGCATAGCATCCATCAAAAGGCCTTAAAACAATTGGTGCTCCATATTAAAATACAACATATTGGGAATATAGCAGGGCCGTTGGCCTCATCTTAATATTAGTGTAAATGACTTAGAAGATATGGAAGGGACTCTTGACATTGTTAGATGGGAACTGAGTACCCCTTCTAGAGGGGAGCACAGATATGCATTCAATTTATTACTATGAGTGGTCAAAAATTATAGACATGAAAGCAGTTCTACTGGGGAATTTAGAAGGATCTAAAATCCTTCTAAATTTATACTGGAGTTTAAAATATTGAGAGGTAACAATGCGCTGGACAGAAGGGCAATCTGGACAGAGGAAATTTGTACAAAAGAATAGAGATTGATTTGCAATTATATGAAGACTCTCATGCCCAGAATAGCAAAAATTGATGTGGATAGGCGAGTATGATAATATGCTGCTACAGGATATATACGTTAAATTCACAATTATGAAGAACCTTAATTGCCTTACAAAATATAGGGATTTAATTGCATGGATTTAGTCTATTTCAGTCTTTCCCTTTTTCATTTCCAAAGTCACTACACAAATGACTCTTCTTTCTGTCTTGAATCAAATACTGGAATATCCACCTATTGGCAGTTTCTTCTCATATTCTTTCTACATAAATCAGACCTCTACAATAAAGTAATATCAAGTCACTGTACATGATAACTGCTTATGGTTTACCAGGTCCAATAAAATTGATACTAATCTCTGGGGTAGTCGGTGTATTCATCAATAGGACTATGGCCTTAACATTCTAAGTAAGCCACATAACTTCATATAAAATAATCAAATGTGAGTTACTTGACAGTGTAGATCCTTCCTATTTTTGAGTATTTTACATAAAACCTAATTTCTTGAGATTTGCATTTTTCTTGACACTCTCCACTATGTAACTTAAAAATAATTGTACTTCATTCAAGTCCCATCATAAATGATAAACTCCTCATAAATTACCGTGGTATTCATAAACCATTTGGTCTTTTCCCTCTGGCATGCATCTTCTATTCTCTAACTAGACTTACAATGGTTAACATTTACTGTCTTTGCAAGATCAGCTTATCTTTTGGACCTTATTCTTTTCTTGAAAGAAAAGAGGTGGATTGTGGGCATATTTGCAGACCCTAAAGCAGTTGCAAAGTTCTTAGTCATGTCAATTTTTAGCATTATAGAAGTTTTTTTGTTCATTTCTCTTTGGTCTGGTATGACCTGTTGAATGCTAAAAATGTATTGCAGAACCAACTATCTTCTGCAGAACCCACAATCTAGAGAAATACCGCTTACTATGTACACACATAAGGAAACAAGTAGAACGAATGAATTGTAAAATCTGATAGAATTACACCATTCAAAGTAAAACAATGTGATTTGAGCTATAAACCTTGAACCTTGAACTCTCAGGATTAAAGATCATTGGAAAGGCAGATTTTACAGAGAAGGAGAAACAGATGTTTAACCTTTTGGTTCAGTCTTTAAACTGAAACAATGGCCCAAGCTTAGCTGATCCAAACCTGGGAATCTGGGGTTCCTTCTGGGTCTCCCACAAGAGTTTAGTGGCCCAAGGACTCAGGTCATGTTCCACTGCTTTCCCAGGCCATAAGCAGAGAGTTGGACCAGAAATAGAGCAACTGGCATACAAACTGGCACCCATATGGGATGAAAGTGCTACATGAGGAGAATCAACCTGATAGTCCATCATGCCAACTCCCTCCAGATTAACTTGTGCAATCACACATGGAGGAACATATTGAATGCTAGACTTGCAGGCATTTCTTACTCCAGTGACATTCCTATTAAGGTGCTCTGGTTTGCATGCTATTTGTGTCCCCAAAGTTCTATCTATTGGAAACCTTGTCTCAGGACGATGGTACTGGGAGCTGATACACAAACTCTAAGAGATAAGGCATAAGGGCAGATCCTTAGGCCAAGTGGAAGTATGCCTTCTGAAGAAATTAAGGTATTTTGTTTGAGATAGTAAACTTTCCTAGAAGGATTTTTCTAAAACCCTGACCCTAGTCCCACTCAGCCTCTTTGATTGTCTGTATTGAGGTGTACTTCCACATATCTTCATAGAGTCCTGCCATCACTACCCACGCTTCCATGGCAGCAGTAGGGACCTCTCACCAGAGCTGAAGCCATTCAAGCACCATGCCTTTGTATCTCCAAGACTGGGAGCTAAGTGAGCCTCTTTTCTTCATTGTATATTCCATTTTTAAAAGGATTTATTTATTTTTATTGCAAATAGAGATTTATAGAGATAAAGAGAGACAAAGAGCTTCTATCCACTGGTTGACTCCCCAAATGGCCACAACTGGCCAGAACTGAGCCGATCAAAAGTCAGGAGCTGGGAACTTCTTCTGAGTTTCCCACAGATGTAGGTTACCAAGGATTTGGGCCACCCTCTAACTGCTTTCCCAGGCCCCAAGCATGGAGCTGGATTGGAAGTGGAATAGACAAAACATTAACTGTTACACATACAGGATCCTGGTGCTTGCAAGGTCATGATTTAGCCACTAGGCCATCGCATCATGACCCTCTTTTTTTTTTTTTTTTAAGCAATAGTCTATTTCAAAGATTCAATGTAGTAATGCAACACGAAAGCATCAGAACCCTTATGTTTTATAAAGTGATTGATGATATTGTTTTCAAGAATAGCAGGTAACCGCATGGCTCCTTGCTGTGTGCTTTGCAATAAATGCCTACTCTCTTCCAAAAAAAAAAAAAGAATAGCAGGTAAAGCAGAATGATCAGTAAAGTGAAGAAACGATAAAATGGGAAAGTGTATTCACAAACTACACAACACACCAGGATTTACAAAAAACTTCAGAAACTGAACAATACCGCAACAAGAAACCCAGTTTGAAATGGGCAGAGGATACACCCAGAGATTTCTCTAAATGCAAAATGCAAATTGACACATGAAAAATATTCAGGTTCTCTAACTATCAGGGACACACAAATAAAAACCACAATGAAGCATTGCCTAATTCTAGTGACAATGACATACATACAGAAACCAAGAAACAATAATTGCAGCAAAGGATGTGGGAGAAAAATTACCCCAAGCCACAGTTGGTGGGAATATAAACAGGTGTAACCAACATGGAAGTCAGTATTGAGATTACTGACAACTGAAAATAGGTCTACCATATCACCCAGCCATTGGAATTCGCCAAAACAAAATGAAATTGCTACCTGCAAACCCAGGTTTATAGAAATGCAACTCACAGTAGTTAACATGTGACACCAACCCAGAGGCTCAAGAACAGATGAAAGGATAGAGAAAATGTGGAAAATTTACTCCATGAAATACTACTCAGCTATAGGAAGGAAGGGAGAGGGGGAGAGGAAGAGGGAGAGAGGGAGAGAGGGAGTGAGAGAGAAAGAGAGAGAAGGAAAGAGAAAGAGAAAAAGAGAGAAAGAGAAAAAGAGAGAGAAAGAAAGGAAGGAAGGAAGGAAGGAAGGCAGGCAGGCAGGCAGGCAGGATGGAAGGAATCTTGTCTTTTGGAACAAAATGGATCCAGTTAGAAATCACTGTTTAGTGAAATAAGCAGTAACAAAAGGACAAACACATTTTCTGATATGACAGGGCACAAAAAACCCTATAAACTGCAAGGAAGATTAGCATACTGGAAAATAGCAGGTGTATACAGTGTGCCTATACTCATGAATAATAGTACATTATTTATAATTATACATTTATGTTACCTTATGTTCTTCCTTACCCTATCCTTGCCATACCATGATACATTTATATATCAGAAAGTTAAGCTTACAGGGTTGATATAAAATTACTAAGTTATTATGATAACTTGGAAAAAATAAGAGAAGAGGCACATAGAGAGGCAGCAGCAAGCAGCAGAAGAAAAATCCACTAATAATTTGTATCATGGAAAAACAATTTTGAAAAGAACAGTAGTCAAAAAAAAAAAGAAAAAAATAAAAAAAAGAAAAGAACAGTAGTCAATGATTTTCTTCCTCTATATTTCTTATGGAAAATTTAAAAGGCAGAAAAAATATCCAAGGAATTTTAAAAATCTTTATGATCATATAATTTAAGGTTTTATTATAGAATGCTGCTTGAATCCTGAACTTTGAACAATTTCCTTCACATGTTACATTATTGCTGCTCATTCACACTTCATTTGTCAAGTAAGTAGGATCATTCCTAAATACTTCCAGAATTGCAACAAGGAGTAAACATATGCTATGCTTTCTAATTTGAATAAATGGAAAGCAATTTTTAGGGAAAAACTAGTGCTACCCTAATTACTTTGTTTCCTTTGAAATTTACTTCATGGTGTTGTAATGATAAATATTTTTGCCTAATTTTCCTCCACTTACGTCTTGGACTATCACCAAGGACTGCACATAATAACATTCTGGGTTGATTTTGTGTATTCTATTGAGACTTCTTTTTCAGTTCAACTACCTTCAAAGCAATGTACTCAAATCAGAGACTTCCCCAAGACAAGCCAGTTTTTCATTTCTGTAGTACGCATTAACTGCTTTACCATGATAGAATACATATAAAGGCAAAAGAAAAATCAGTTACTCAAAAAAATATATATTTTTCTTAAAATGTTTTTATTTGACATAGGGTAATTTTAATGTACACATTTAGAGAATGTACTGTGATATTTCAACATATGTATATGTTGAAATACACAGATACAACAGATAATAGCAATTGCCATATCCATCACTTTAGATATTCATCATTTTCTTTGTTAGGAGCATTCAGAATCCTCTCTGGTACCTACTTCCAAATATCCAATTAATCAGTGCCAGCCACAATCTCCTGACTGTGAGACGGAGCCTAGGAAGTGATTCCTCCTGTCCAACTACACCTCTGCACCTGTTAACTTTCTCTATAGCCCTTCCTCCCACAGGTCCATCCTAGCATATTTTTCACCATGATTCTATACTCTAAGACTAATCTGCTACCTTTCACATATACACCAGAACTTTGCATGGAACTGCATTGCAGTGTGGCAGATAAATTCAGCATCAATGATACCTAATTTCCCACATGGGTACTGGTTCATATCCCTGCTGTTCCACCTCTGAGCAAGCTCCTTGCTAATAGCCTGGAAAACACAGCTGAAGATGGCCCAGCTGCTTGGGCCACAGTTCCCCTGTGGCATACTTGGAGGACTTTCCTGGCTGCTGAATTCTGATGCCCCAGCCATGGTTGTTGTGGCCATCTGGGGAGTGAAATCAGTGGATGGAAAACTGCCACTCTCTTCCTCTGACATTCAGATAATCAACTTTTAAAAAGAGAACATTCAGTGTTTGCGTCTGTGTGTGATTTATGTCCCTTAAAAATAACATTGTTCACTCTCATCCATGTTGCTGCAAACATTAAAAGTTACTTTTTATGGTTCAATATTGCATCATCATGTGTGTATACATTTTCTTCATTGATTCATACATGGGATTTATGTCTTAGATATTTATTGTAGCATTGTTTGTAATAGCCAAGTGCAGGTGGATCTTCAAACATACCGACTTGGTTATTTTAAAACATCAATTTATTTTTACTGGAAAGGCAGATCTACAGAGAGAAGGAAAGATTCATTGGTTCACTCACCAACTGGCCCCAATGGCCAGAGATAAAATTACCCAAAGCCAGGAGCCAGAAACCTCCTCCGGGTCTCCCATTCCAGTACAGGGTCCCAAGCTTTTGAGCATCCCCACTGCTTTCCCAGGCCACAAGCAGGGAGTTGGATAGGAAGAGAAGTAGCCAGGACACAAATTGGGGAGTTATGGGATCCTGACACTGGAATGAAGAAGATTAGCCAATTCAATCTGGCCCCTCATTTAAATATCTTTAGATAGATAGGTAGGCAGAGAGAGGGAGATGTCTATGTGTGTGTATACATACACACACAATAGCTGGATTCATAAGTTTTTTTTTTTTTAAAGATTTATTTTTATTACAAAGTCAGATATACAGAGAGGAGGAGAGACAGAGAGGAAGACCTTCGTCCGATGATTCACTCCCCAAGTGAGCTGCAACGGCCTGTGTGCACCGATCCAGTGCAGGGAACCAGGAAGCTCTTCCGGGTCTCCCACATGGGTGCAGGGTCCCAAAGCTTTGGGCCGTCCTCTCCCGCTTTCCCAGGCCACAAGCAGGGAGCTGGATGGGAAGTGGAGCAGCAGGGATCAGAACCGGCACCCATATGGGATCCCGGGGCATTGAAGAGCAGGACCTTAGCCACTAGGCCACACTGCCAGGCCCGATTCATAAGTTTTAAAATGAAATTCTACAGTGTAATCTATAAAAGTTGCTAATTTCTATCTTCATTATCAGGGTCTATACATTTTCTTCCATGTACAACAAAATCTGTTACATTTTGTCTTTTTGATGTAGTCATCAATTAGGGTGTTTAATACATCACTGTGGTTTTGATTTGTATCTCTCTGGTGAAGAGTGCTATTAAGTTTTTTTCCATACAATTATTGAATATTTAAACGTAATCTTTGAAGAAATCTCTATTAAGGTCACTTGCTCGATTTTTAATTCCATTATTTGTTTTGATGTTCAATTGAGTTACATTCTAGAAATTAAACTCTTGCCAGATGAACTGTTCACAGGCATTTTCCCATTCTGTGGGCTGTGATTTCACTCTGTTGATGGCTTCCTTTCTTGTACAGAATCTTTCCAGTTTGATTAACTCCCAACTGACAACTTTGTTTTTTGGAGTCATTTTCAAAGTCTTTGGATCAATGTCTTGAAGCATTTCCCCTACGTTTTATTCTCGTACTCTTAGTTTTGAATCCTCCGTATAAGTTTTCGCTCTTTTGAACTGGTTTTAAATGGGCTCTTAATACATCACCCTCTCTTCTCTGAGCTTTCTTTCAGAAGGAAATACATCAAACAGGCAAGCAGCAGCCTGTGAGGCATTCGATGCAGGAGTCTACTTCATCAACGAATTCCTTTATCTCCATCTACAACTCATTAGTAATACACAGCTCCTTGTATCCACTTAATGTGTAAGCCAGCTATTGCTTCAATAATGACAACAGCAATAATTCCTTCATCCTTAACCTCGATTTAAAGAGGGGGTGGGGAACAATTACGGCCATTGCAGAGGCTTAACAGGCTGATCTTCCACCTTCAAGCGCCAGCATCCCTCACGGGCATAGGTTTGTATTGCTGCTGCTCCACTTCCCATGCAGCTGTCTGTGTGTAACCTGGGAAAGTGGCGGAAGATGGCCAAGAAACTTGAGACCCTGCATCCAAGTGTAAGACCCAGAGTCTTGGCTCCTGGCTTCAGATCAGCTCAGTTCTGTCTAATGTTTGCAGTCATTTGGAAAGCAAAGCAACAGATAAAAGATCTTTCCTCTCTGCTTTTCCTTCTCTCTGTAAATCTTCCTTTCAAATAAAAATGACTAAATCATTTTAGAAATGAGTAATTATACATTTTTGCTAAGATCCCGAGGGCAGATGTTATCTTGAGATGAAATGTCAATTCTGTCTGCATGTAAACGGCAAGGCAGCACAGTTACGGATGGAAGTGGTTTGATAAACAGCTACAGACATGTATAACCAAAATCTTATCTTAATGGATTGAATGATTTATTTTTAGTTCTCTAAATATAATCCTTTATGTGTTATAAAATGGTATCGATTACAATTGTAGTTGTATAGCAAAGCATGTATACAAAAACAGAAACAACAAGCCGCAAAAATCATATCAAGTAATTTGTGTGCATTATGCCACTTAATTTAATAACTGAAATTATTATATATCTCATTCCCTGAAGAAGGAAAGGAATCCCAGCTTTTCCCCTAATATTACACGTAGTCTGTCTCTAGGTGAAGGTCATGTATTTACCGCAGTGCTATTGTGACTCCTACCGCTAACAAGAGAACTGCTGCTCCATCGTGCTACATCAGAATCATTTGTAACATTATCAGTACGTATTTATTCAGTGACTTACATTACATGAAATTGATATTTCACTGTACTTATTCTTCAACTCTGGGGCGCCCCAAGACTCAGGTCAAGAGGAAACTCTTACTTGCTTGGTATTGCTTGCTTAATTGCTTTTTTTTCCTTTCAAAAAAAAAAAGCCATCTTATATGTGGTTTGGGGCAGGGGAGGGAGGTTTTCAAAGGGGTCTGCACCAACTCATATAAGAGACTCAAACTAGCACACCACATGGTCCATTGCAGAAATAAAATCTTTATGACAAAGCAAGAAGAAATGTTAACTGTACCCACAATTGTTTAAAAATACCCAGTATTTCTGTGGTTTATTCTTCCCAACAATGCAGTTGTATGATTCACCCTTTGATTTGATGCTACGAATTATTTTCATTGCTTCTTTTCAATAAGATTACATTTGAAATATCCATCACTTTGATCAAATTGCTACTCTTCAATTCACAAATGAGGTTACCATGATAATGAGATGAAACCTTGTGGGAAATAAAGGGTCAGTCACAGAAACACATCCAATAATCAAATGGGATTTAAATGTCTCTCAGGCTGGTCCCTGAGCATAGGTGCTGCTATGCATCTTGGTCTCTTAATGCAGCATCAACAATGGCCCAAAGTTTCCCTTGGAACCTAACAGATTCCCGACTTTATGGAAGGCCACCTTAAAGACAAGCCCCATTTTCCTTATAAGGAGTAATATGTATAAACCATAACACTTAACAGTCCCAAATCCCATCACTTACACTTCTGTAAGGTATTTGTAGACCACTTGTGAAACCAAACCATCAAAAGTCAGATCCTCAAAAATATAAGAAGAGTCAAGCAGCCAGTAAAGCTGGGCAATCAAGGCATGGCCAGTTATCAGCTTAGAAATATTTTTGTGCTCTTAAGAAAATAACACAGAGATGCACGCAGTCTAACACACTCATGTTAACCATCAGACTTGGGAGGAAGGTGATCTTTGAAGGAATGGTTGTAAAAGCAATAAATATACCAAGCAGGAAAAACAGCAAAGCTTGTACTCAAGCCTGGCTTCCTATGCTTATAGGCAGATCGGAAGATTTCCCTCTGTTAATTTCCAGCACTGGCAGGAACCACATAAAAGCACCATGTTCTGGACATCAAATTTTTACTGTCTCTTCTACACTAGGATGAAGTTCCATGAACAAAAAGCCATAATGAAAAGCCATCTACATAATGGAAACATTGGGAAGCTGAGAGATTGGCCTTGATTAATTAGAAGTTTAACCACCATCCCACTTTCCTGCATCTAACTTATCTGCAAACAAAGATGGGGTATGTAGAAAGCCTACTGCCCACATGCTGGACCCACCTGTTGAACCTCCTTCCAAACTTTTGCCTCTTGGACTGCACTTGCAGTAGAAGAAGCCTGTATTAAATGTGAAAAAGCTGAACAGTACTCCCCAAAGGTTAACCAATGGTTTGTCTAGGGAAAAAAATAATGTTTCATGCCTGAGAGCATATTTACGTAGGAATCTACACACACTTCTGGTACACTGATCCCTGGTGAAACAGCCTGTGTCTTCATATGTTTGCATTCACATGTAAATATTTACTAATACACGGTGCTGTATAAGCTCCACACAGTAAGCTTGTCTGACACAGACCAAAACTCCCTATGCCCGATTTGGAAGTAAATTTATAATACTCAACTCTGACTTAAAACCAAGACGTCAGCGTTGAGTCCTCACCCTTTCCCTCATTCGTCTCCTGGAAGTAACAAATAACTTCCCTCCATGATGCTCTGCATGGATTGCCACTATTCTGCCCAATTTCTTCCATAAAACTGCTAACTAGAGGCAGAACCTGAAGCAAATGAATCGGACCTGAGGGGATAGCATACGATGTACTGTGCTTCCAGACAACTTCATTGCTTTGATTATCTAAAATTATAAATAGTTTGGCAGGATAAGCATCTCACTCCTCAGCCTAAACGATAGCAGTGGCTGAGGAAGATGGTCCCTAACACTGCCACTTAGAGATTCTCTTAATTTTTTCTGTAAACATTGTTGTGTGTGTGTACCACTTATACCCTTTAAAGAGGCTGGGGGATGGCATGCACATACCCAGGGAGTGGGGGATGGATATGTATCAAAGGCTTGCTGTATCTGCTAGGTTAGATACCAGCCCGAGTATCAGGAATACAACAACGAAAAGGTAGTGAAAAACCTACTATGCTGAAGGTAGTATTTTAAGAGGAATGGGGAAGAATACAAGAAAATAAGATAATGCATGCATTATTTTTAGGAAGTGAGACAAGAGAGAATTGTGAAAATCTGGAGACAGAGTCTTGCAAGGAGATAGAGAATGGGAAAATGCCCTGAAGTAGGAACCTGTGTTATGTTCAAGGCCTGAAATATGGCCGAGTTACACAAAGGCAAACAGCGCCAGAGTGGAAAGCTTGGCTCCACCACACACTAGCTTCCCTTACAGCTTAGGGGAGGCACTGCCTCTGTTTCGCCTCCTTCCACGTCATTAAGTATGTATGTGGTTCATGATACTTCCATTACAAGACTTTGTATGGCTTAATTACAGAATATATGTGGATCGCTTAGTGCTTACTAATTATTAAGATCAAAATAAATCATATTAGTTGCCATTAATAATCTGTGATCTTGTTCCTTCTCTGTGGTATACTACACCTCCAAGTGAACCATTATACCTACTAATGAGTTAGCTTCAGCTTCTGAAATGCCACTCCTTATCTTTTCCTCCATTCGTAAGACATTCATCAATATTCAATTTTTATTTTTTAAGTCTTCTCTAAAGTTCTAGAAAGTTCCATCATTTTGTTCTTGAATGACTGTTTTTATTTGACCATATGTTAATTTATGCATGTATGACATCTGCCACATTGAACTTATAATATCTTCAGCAGTTTTTTTCAGATTGACAAGGTAGATCTCAAAGTTGTTACAGATTGGAGCTCCTGAGGGTTTTTTTGCTTTGTTTTTTTTTTTTGTTTTATTTGCATTTGAACCATATCAGACAAGTACAGTTAACAAGATTTTATAAAAAAAAAATAGTTACCAACATAGAATAATGATGTGGTGAGGCAGCCCCAAATCACTAAAAACAGGAAGTTTCTATCAGGCTTATACAGTAAGAATAAAGGGAAGAAATGGGATTGTAGGGTCCAGAGACTGACAGGGCAGACATAACAGGAGATAGGGCTCAAATGTCAAGAAGGAAGATGTCAAATCAGAGTAGGAACCATGGAAGACATTCAGTCCCTACTGGAAATATTGCCCAGAACAGAGGGATTTAGATCTGTGTCCCCTCCATCCAACCTCTTACAATCAGCCAAAGCCAAGTGGAAGACAGATGGGAAGTGGTTTCAAGAAGCAAAGCTCTCCGAATCTGATCCCTTAAGATATGAAACCCATCAGGGGAACAACAAGAAATGTACAGGGCTCAAATGAGTACAATGAGCACCTCGGGAGCAAAGTGCACAGGCACTGTACCACACTGAACTCAGCAGAGCCTGATTATCCTGTAATGGCATCTGTGAAACACACAGAGGCACCTTCGCCGTAAACAGACCTGGACGTAACAATCCACCCTTACGCAAGTGCTAGGTGCTGTGCTAGGTGCTCACATTTTCCTGAGAAGAGACGTAATTTGTGACAAGTCCTCCTTGCTGGGCACTGAGTCTTATTTTTCTCTGTAAGCTGTGCCCTTAGGACACACAGATGAGTCTGAGGAAGGCAAGAGTGCAAATCCAACTTGTATGTGCTGTTAACTAAAGGGTGAACACATAACGAATCCCAAGTGGTGTAACCTGGAGTTGTGAATAACAGAGATTGACACAAATATATGTCCAGGAGAATATGCCATTAGCAGAAATAAAAGCCACTTTGCATTTTTGCAGAAACAACATTACAAATCAACAAGGTTGCTTTAAGGCCCAGCACTTAGTCCTTAACTACTAGACACTCCAGTGCAGGTATCAGCCAACTGTCCGTTGCCATAGCAACAACAAAATATATGCAGTCCCAACTGTGATGACCACATAATGACATCCAACCAGGAAAGCCAGATACTTTGAATTGAATTGATCAGAAAGTGAAGGTTGGGATTAGTAGCTAAATTGATTGGTCTGTCACGAACCCATAATATATAATATTTTTTAAAGTACCCTAATTCACTGTTTGTAAGAAGGTAAACCAACCCAAACTATAGAGGCCAATATGAAGACTCCTCAATTATTTGAGGATATTTTTACCATATGGACCAGCTATCTCTCTCCTGGGATAATATTGAAGTATGTGTAAGAGAGATTACTTGTAATGCCACATTTATAGCAGTGAAAATGCACAATAGCTAAGATACAGAACTAAACCAATATCCATCAATTGATGTCTGGATTTTTAAGAATATGGTTCACATATGTTATGGAATACTCTTCAGTCATAGAAAATAAGTAAAATCTATCATTTGCAACTAAGTGGAGCTGGCTGGAAACCATTTTTCAGTGAAGTCTATCAGTTCCACAAATCTCACATATTCTCTAAGACACAGAACACAAACAATGTAATCTATATAACTGAGGTTAACATACTGCTCTATACATTCTGTGTCTATATACCTAACAGCAGGAAATTTACATTTTGATTAGGTTGCTTTTATAATATGCTTTTATCTTTTTCTACTATTTGCTATGGCATGACACTTACATATATTGGAAAGTTAAGTTTGTTATTCTGAAGTGAATGAATATGATACTATAATAGTTTGAAAAAATAAAGGGGATATAGAAAGGTTGTGAAGAGATGGAGGGAGGAACACCTATGCTTTTCAATCTGTATCATGAAAAATGTGTGAAATCTCTATTTTACATAGGTGTTAACATAGCTAAAGAAAAAAATGCTGTTTATAGAATCATCTCTCGTTGAAGATGTTTTTAATCCTAATGCGCAACCCAGTTTCAGAGATGATAAAATAGAGAAGAGTATATACCTAACTCAAATATATAATACATATAATTACAGAAGATTGTAACTATAGGACATTCACATCATGCATGAACATAACATAATGCATTTGTTTTATTACTCTTTAGAAGAAAAAAGGAAGTACTGGTATTTTATTTATTTTGATTCTGCAAATGATAGAACTGGTTATGGATATAATCAGGATTCAAACCTCCAAACTCAAGCTCACTTCTGGTTTTGATGATGCTTCTATGTGAGATTTTTTGTCACTTTGTCAATGTTTAAATTAAACAGTTTTACTCTAAATCCACTTCTCTATCGGTTTTTTCTACTTTGTATATCAAGGTGCAGTTTATAAATGGCTGATTTTACATTTTCTAGAGTTCAAGTTCTGACAGACGTATAAAATCATAAAATCACCACCATAATCAGACAATTGCAACAGCCCCGTCACTGAAAATATGCCAGTCTTTCCTTCTTCCCATCCACAACCCCTGGTAACTGCTGATCGTCTTTCTGCCTCCATAGTTCTGTTTCTGCATTGTTATTAGGCATTATTCATCTCATAAGATGAAATCACACATCACAGTTTTCCACTTAATAAAGTATTTTTGAGCTTTAGTCCCATCACATACATCTTAAGAACTTAAAAGCATTTTTGAGGCTGGGAAAGACTTTAACTGATGGTACAAGGACTTTAACTGATGGTACAAGGACGAAACCAGATTCTTTCTGTTTAGTTTTGTTGTTGTGAACGCATCATAAACATATAAAAAACACACATCATATACATGTAGGCACAAAGATGTGGCCTTGGGATAGCTGGATTCTATAATCACATGTAGGTATTTTGTCTTACTGTCTTGGTTTTGTTACTAGACTCGGGCTATAGAACGCCCATCAATAACAGTAAATTGGTTTAAATATTCAATGTTTCTCAGTAAACAAATTAGCAAATTAAGATACTGTGCCTAAATAAGGGGCCATGCATGTAATGGTGCTAGGGAAAAGAACTGACTCTGGTTGACTGGTTAGATCAAAGCATGGTTCTCTAGTACAGTCAGTTTTAAGCAGACAAGAAATGCCATTTAAAGGATGGATCTAAGTTTCAATTATACTGAGGCCCTTGGGGGAATAAAACAACGAGGTTGTTTCATACATTTTTCACTAGGTAAAATGATAAAATATTGATTCAGAACTCACAATTAATCCTTATAAGCAGAATAAGTTTTAATTATTCAGCCACATCTCTCAGTGGCCTTGTTTGTTCCATCCCCACGGCTGAGCAGAAACTGCTTTTTGAAAAGATGGAGACCATTTTTTACCCAAGAGCATCAGCTCAAATTCTTGTAAGTACACATCATGGTAAATATTAACTCACTGTCAGTGCTTTGTCTCATTCTCCAAACATCTTTCTAAAGCAGAAACACTCATCATTCTTCTCCTTCCTTGCCTACTTAAAACCTGTTTGCTCTTGGAAGCACATTGGATACTTCTCTGTTTTGACTTCTAATTACCTGTGACACTGAGTTGCACAATACAGTCCAGCATTGTGAGTCAAGATTTACAACAAGAAATGGACAGTTTGTCCAAGTACTATGCATAGAAAAAAATAGAGACAGATGCTTTGGCTTAGAGAACTGGTCGCCAACTTGCTTGGACAAAGTTCAGCTTCGTTTCTTTCTTGGGAGGATGCTAGTTCCCGCAAGACCCCATTTGACTTAAATGAACTTCCTCCAATCTCAGCCCTACTCATCTAAGAGTTCAAATAAATTCAGTTTTGAGTACACACAGAAATAGAGCAGCATCTCAGTCAGCAAAAAGAATTATAAAGATGCCAGATGGGAGGCGTTCTTTCCCTACTGTCTTAAGGGGTTCTGTGATTCACTATTAGATTGCTTCTGAAGTAGCCAAACTCCCATTTAATCCAAAGGCTCTGATAACATGAAGCAGATCACATTCTCCACGTCTTAGTTCATAGACTCAACTTAGCATCTACAAGGTAAGAACACACATCATAATGCAATCTCTACAATCCCTATTCAACTGTGGCAATTCAGTAAATACAGTTTGGGAAGGTGGGACAGCCACACATTACAAGTGAGGCCTTCTGATAAAATTATATTTAAATGCAGGATGGACAGAACCCTCTGGCTCTGCCCTCTAACTTTCTCCAAAGCTCGACAATTTTCAATCTTGCTGAATTTTGAATCTTGCTATTAGTCACATCATTACTATACAAAACAAAAACAAGATTTTAGTATCAAGTTCCTGTGAGCCATTTTCTTAAGTAAATTATAACTTCGGATAATGCACTTGTAGAAAAGCCATCTGGGAAAAGATAGTCTGAGATGTGGATTATATGCATTAACTCTCTGAATAAATTACCAATATGTGTAAGCAATAATCTTGCATATATCTGATTTAAAATACCAAGGAACTTAACACCCACCTGCGAAGTAGGGAAGACATATACCATCCCGTTACTCACATTCAAATTTAAGAAAAAAGAATAATCATTTGCTCACTGGCAAAGGAGAGGATATGTTAACCCATACACATAGGTTCAGAAGTTAGCTTCAGTAGAATGCATTTTGTGCCCTTTTAAAATTTACACATTGAAATCTAATCCTCAGGTGATGATGCTCGGATATGGGATCTCTCGAAGTGACAAGGGCATGAGGACAAAGTTACCATGCATGTACCAGTGTCCCAAAGAAGAGCCTGCAGAAACTCCCTCATGCTTTCTGCTACCTGAAGACACCATGAGACGGTCACCTGCAGACCAGGAAGCAGGCCCTCCAGCACCTTCATCTTAGACCTCGATGCTCTGTAACTGTAAGAAATGTATTTCAATGGTTTTTAATCCAACCAGTCTATAGTATTCTACTACAGCAGCCAGAAGAGATGGAGAAACTAAGTTTTAAAATTTTGGTCTCCAATGTTTCTCCCTTACCGAACTCTCTCTAGTGTGTTCCAATAAGAGAGGATGCGTTGTAGTGTACTAACTATATTCAGGAGTACATCTTCATGGAGAAGTAACACAAGAAATGAAATGTCTTAGAATTATCTAACTTCAATCGGGTGTTGGTGGAAATGTAAACTTGTGAAACCATCATGGAAAACAGCATGGAGACCCCTCGGATATCTGAAAACAGATCTACAATATGACCCAGCCATCCCACTCCTGGGTGTATGTTTGAATATATCCAAATGAAAGAAAATCTGGAAATGAGAGAATTACTGCAATCCCATGCTCATAGCAGCAAAGTGCACAATAGGTAATTTGGGGAATTTATCCAGATGTCCATCAACTGATGACTGGATAAAGAAAATGTGCTGCATGTGCACCATGGAATACTACTCAGCCATAAAATGGAATTAAATCTGTTTTTTGCAACTAAATGGATCCAATTGGAAACTCTTACACTTAGTGAAATAAGCCAGTCCCAAAAAAGACAAATGTGTTTCATTGGATCTGTGATAATACAGGATACAAAAACGTATTCTCAATGAGTGATACTAATGTAATACTAATTACTGACTTAGAGCCTGCAACTATACTCCTAAGTACTAAAATTTTCATTTTATTTTCTTTTTCCTCTACTTGCTATGTCATGATACATTCACCCTGTGGTTGTAGGGCCCGGTGCGGTAACCTAGTGGCTAAATTCCTCGTTTTGCATGTGCCAGGATCCCATATAGGTGCCAGTTCTAATTCCAGCAACTCTACTTCCCATCCAGCTTCCTGCTTGTGGCCTGGGAAAGCAGTTAAGGGTGGCCCAAAGCTTTGAGACCCTGTACCCGTGTGGGAGACCTAGAAGAGGCTCCTGGGTCCTGGCTTTGGATTGGCTCAGCTCCAGCCGTCGCAACCACTTGGAGAGTGAATCAACACATGGAAGATCTTCCTCTCTGTCTTTCCTTCTCTCTGTATATCTGACTTTGCAATAAAACTAAATAAATCTTCAAAAACACTTGTGATTGTGAAGCAAGAGGAAAAGGCATCATTGTAATTTTGTAAATAAATAGGCATGATATGTTGGAAGGTAAGGAAGGAGGAGGTGGGAGGAGGCAGAAAGAGAGGGAGAAAGGAGGAGGAAGGAAGAGGAAGGGAGAGGAAGGAGAACCTATATTTGTAATTCTGTATTGTGAAATGTGAATTCTACTCACTTTATATAAACAAAATGTACCTAGTATACTTTCTCTTGACTCCTATTCCATTCCCACCCATGTAAAGCCCTCTTAGTGCCCAGGAAAACCCAGTAACATCTCACAGAGACATTCATCTCTGAGCAACAAGATATGAGGCAGACACATTAGCCATAATCAAAGGATAAGGATTACACAATAGTGGTTATTGCTGTTGTAGTTCTCTGATGTTCCAATTTACCAGAGTTAGGTCCAAAAATACGGCTTTTGTTGACAAGACTAGTCAGTTCATTCTGATATGAAGACATCTTGCAAAGTGCATTTTCCACGAACTTCATGAAGGACTTAGAAAAATGGATTTCGAAAACTTTGAACATCAAATTAATAGAGTTTTTAATTTTCCTTTTCCATGAACGTTTAAGAAACTCTTTACTTATGTATAGAAAAGGCAGATTTACAGAGAGAGGATGAAACAGAGTGGAGGGAGAGAGCTTTTCCATCTACTGGTTCAGTCCCAAGTGGCCACTTCCGCTGAGGTTGGAATCTGGAACTCGAACAAGGTCTCCCCCATGAGTGACAGGGGCCCAAGCACTTGGACCAGCCTCTGCTGCGTTCACAGGTGCATTGGTAGAGACCTAATTGGTATTAAAGTAGCCTCAAGGCCAACAGGTGTTCCTATGCGGTGCCGGCATCCCAGGCACTGGCTTAACCTACTGGAATACAATGCTAATTCCTTCCATTAACCTTTTGAAGTATGCTTATATGCTACTTCAACTTTCAAGGCAAAAGTCTGATCATCAAGGCCTTGTGTGGCTGTTTTGAAAATTAAATGAAAGGATGTATATATATATGTATATATGTATCCCGACAGAGTAATCACTCCATTGGTAGCTGCTGTTACTCCCCTGACAATGATTTCTCATTTGCATCAGCTGCTGGCCTCTGAGCTGATGTAGTAATACCGCCTTCTACCAGAGTAACTTGAGCCTGTTTTGCCTCCTATGACAAATGAAGGTCACTGATCTTTTCACAAAACTTCCCAAATTCTCATCAGCCCTTCATGCGGTGCTGACCTTCTCAGGGTGGATGCACTGACCTTGCAAATGATGAGAGATGGGTAATTAGCCATGCTCTTAACTCATTCAGATCACCATACCAGTCACTTTAATGTGGGGTGATAAAATTTGTAATTTTTATGAGGCTTACCTTGCAGATCTAAACTATAAAATATGCCATGGAAAGACAGTAGATAGCTGGGCGAAGTACTACCTGAGACTTAAAATATGATCCCAGCCAGCTCAGCTTAATTCCACCACCAGACAGCAGAAGCAAAGGGGATACCTACAACGACCCAAGCTTGTATATCTCGTCTCCCTCCTCTTCCTTATTTATGTTTTCAGGCGTCACAAAAGTAATCTTTAGTAAGTGCTTACAAACATTATCTTGGCACACCACCACCCATGGTGCAAAAGAGAAAGCGTATCTAATGAGTCAACTGTTGAATCCAATTTTCCCATATTAATAATGCATAGAACCAACATCACCTGACATTCTTCAGCAGTAAGTGTAAAGCAGAGGCCCCGGATACACAAATCCCTGTGCATGCATTTCGCTGATATTTCCACCATTCACGTTAGAAACCTTCCCCTACGCCCAATCATCACAAAATGTATGCGTTCTATTTCCTTTCGTCTTATCACCTGGGGATTGAAGCTTGCCCTATTGATTTCCTTCCATGCAAATCTTTCCCATAAGCTAATCTATTCAGTTCAGGTCAGTTAACTGTTAGTAAGCAAAACACATCGCCAAAGGTAAACCAAACACTGCAGAGGAGTGACAAAAACAGTAAGTGATTGGGCTTATCTAAATTCTGTCCTCTCTTTAAATGTGTTTGCCCTTTCGTTTTTTCCTGACAACAGCTGTGGCGATGCCTCAAGTTCTAAGTGAATATTAAAGTGCCAGTGACTTAAAACACAGGATGACCCAGGGCCCAGTCCGAGAGGACTTCCAAAACCGAGACTTTTTGAATTGATAAAACAAAGCAAATAAACTCAAGCTGACTTCTCAATTGTAAATTGCCGCTGGAATAAATTGTTCCGTGTAAGCTGACCCAACAGAGTTGAAGACATTTCTTAGAAACTAAAAGTTGCAAGTTATCTCAGGGATAAAACTCAACGACAGCATTCACTCACCTTCTAACACAGAGCTCCTTTCCAAAAGAAACCATCTCCCCCTGCTGCTGTTGGGCTGAGATTTTTAAACCCTGAATCCCGTCCCTTAAGACAAAGTACACCCATTAAAGACACCTGGCTTTAACTCAGATCACCCCAATCAGATGCCAGCTAAAGGAGCCAGATTCACCTGAGAGATTAAAAGAAACCTGAAACTCCAAGCCTACCTCTAGTTCACTGACTCAGAGGATATGTTTTAGTGGGATTTTCAAGGGATTTTCACAATAATGCAGGTGTTTGGATTCCAGCATTAGAACATTTTGAAGTATTGTGACATGAAGCCTCCGCAGTGATTTTCAAGGTCTGGCTGCTGAATAAGCCTCACCATCATCACCTGGGGAACTGTTAAAAATGTGAATACTCGGGGCAGGCATTGGGATGCAGCCGTTAAAACCCACTGTGTGGGACACTCACGGCCCGTTTCTGAGTGCCTGAGACAGAGTCCAGGATCCAAGGCTTCTGATCTGATTTGCAACCTGAAAGGCAAGAGGTAGGGAATCTGGGCCACCGCTCTACCATGCCAGCATCCCATAGAGCAACTGATTTCAGGCCCTGCTGATCCATTTCCCATCCAACTTCCCGCTACTGCCCCTGGGAAAGCAGCAGCAGCGGATGGTCCAAATAACAGCCTTGCAGCCACATGGGGAAACTGGATGAAGCTTCACACTCTGGCTTCAGCCTACCCACCCTGCCGCTGTTGTGGCCATCTAAGGGGTGAAGCGCCAAATGAAAGATCTCTCTCTAAATTTATCTTTCAAAGAAGTAAGTAGACCTTCAAATAAAAGAGAAGTGATGGCTCAGGCTCCTGGCCCAGGCCACTCATGTAGGAAACCCCTGGGTTTCAGCCAGGCCTAGTCCATGTTCTTATAGGCATTTGTGGAATTAGCATAGGGAAGATTTATCTCGCTCCGTGTCTCTGTCCCTGTGTGTCTGTCCTCCCTTTAGACATGCAAATTTTGTGTGAAAAATTATACGTTAATTTGTTCAAAATAGCCATTTAATAGTAAGTACATATTTCAACATATTATGATGCGGAAACATTTACACATTGCTGAACCTCAGGCCTTCTGAACCAGATTCCCAGGGAGTCACGGTTGCATGGCTGACACAGGTGATGCTGCTGAGACCAGCACTCGCAAACCCTGGCTCCAGGTGAATGCCACACTCCTCACCACGCTCATGAGGTGCTTTCAGCAGTTTATGGTTCAGGTTTGGCTCACAAGCCAGGCCTACGATATGAGAACAATCAGGAGCAAGATATGAGACCAAATGAGCTACATTTGAAACAGTTGGCCACTCTAAAGCAAGACACATGTAACTCATGAGCTATGCCAACTCCCACCTTCAGGAGTGCAGCCATCCTGAGAAATCAAACTACACTCCTAGGCGCAGGGTACATGACCTGAGTCCCAACCACTCCCAGAAAAAACAAAAACAAAAACAAAATGCTTTATCTCTGATTTACATCTACGTATGTCAACATTTTTTTTCTTTTCAAGTTACTTATTTCTTTCTGCATTTATTTTTACTTGACAGGCAGAAACACACACACATACATATCTTCCATTTGCTGGGCCACTTCCCAAATACCAGAAAAGGGCACAAGAGTCATTAAGCTGTCCCATGAGGGTGGCAGGGATGGAATGAATTGAGTCACCACCTGCTATCTCCCGGCATGCCTATTAGCAGGAGTGAAGACTGAAAACAAAGGAAGGACTCAATCCCAGGCACCTTAACATGAGATGTGAGCATCCCAAGGGGTGGCTTAACTCACCATGCTCAGTTTCCTTATAGGGTAAGCTGGCTTGAGTAGGCTTAGCTCTTCTTTGGAGCACTAACAAGCAAGGCAATTCCTATGTCCAGTGGAAAGCTGATATGATGCCCAAATCCCTGATGGTGAACTGTGCTACCATGCTTTCACACTTCCTGTGATTAGGATTCTACTTCAATAACTCACTCCAGCTCAGAAGATGATTACTACAAATTTTCTTAACTCTGAATAATTAACATTTTAAAATCAGTCATAACATTGAATTTCCTCAACCACATAGCAACCATTTACATATTTAAAGAAACATTCTGCATTACTGCCTCCACCATGAATCTTCTGTCCATTATATGGATGTCTTCTGCATTACAAAGACTTTGAGAGCCCTCGCCATCCTGATTGCTTGACCCTGAGTGAAACTGCACTTTGCTTTTCTTAATTAGCGCCTCACAAAAGGGTGCTCTATCACAAATAAATCTGACTCACACCGAGAATACACCAATAACGGTTTTTCATGGGATAATACTTTGAAGTGACATAAATATGTCCACTTCCCCACATTATACCTAAAATACATCGTGAGGTTGGGATTCCCAACTTGGTGGTAGAAAGGCTACCAAAGCCCCTGGGAATGTATCTACCTCCTCCCTCAACTCCGGATTTGAAACAGCTTTACCATCCCTCATGATTGTTCTACACAAAACCAAAAACCTCCTATTCATTTTCTAGCTTAGTTCAATCCCTGTCCCTCTTCCGGCCAAACTGCTTCACTGAATATTCCCTCTGTGAGTAACTGCCACTTCTTCACATATTTATACAAATTTCCTTTCTATGCTTCTTTTTAGCTATCCCCCCACTTCCACAGTTTGTTGTTTTTGTTGTTTTGCTTTGGTTTAAGATATATTTATTGTATTGGAAAGGCAGATCAGGTTTACAGAGAGATGGAGAAACAGAAAGATCTTCCATCCACTGGTCCACTCCCCTAATGGCCACAATGACTGGAGGTGAGACAATCTGAAGCCAGGAGCCAGAAGCTTCCTGCAGATATCCCACACAGGTGCAAGGTCCCAAGGATATGGGCCATTCTCCTCTGCTTTCCCAGGCCATGAGCAGAGAGCTGGATGAGAACTGCAGCAAGAAAGACATGAACTGACACCCATATGCGATCCTGGCATGTGCAAGTTCAGGACTGAGCCAATGAGCTGTCATGACGAGTCCTTCCATAAGATTTAGTTTCTGCATTTATAATACAGGTAAAGCACCATCTGTATCCTAGGGAATCTATGGATGGTGTGAGATTAAGCAAATGGGTTAGTGTTGGTGACTGATACATAGATAGATAGATAGATAGATAGGTGATAGATATCAGTTATATTTTCCATTAACTCTCTGAAGTACATGTGTACTTAAAAAATTAAATATGCATTAGGTAGAAATATAGGTAAGCGAATTTTCAGAGTAAGAAAATTTTAGATTGTAACAAGCAGAGAACTAGTTCTGAGATGGAGCTTAACTCCTGAATACTTGCTATCCAGCAGGAGAAAGGAAGAGAAAGTATGATTGGTTCCTACTCAAATGTATATTGCAAGGAAACACACTGACACTGTGGGGAAATAATTTATGTAAATAATTTATGTAAATATTTGGAGGCGTAAAGAGAGGCGAGAACTACAGTTATGAATAAGGACTCATTGTCTTGCTTTTTTGATTATGCATTCCTATATTGCATAAATACCCGTAATACCAAAGGCTTCATCTGCATAGCCAAACATAGGAGCTGGAAGGCTAATGTTTTATGAATCTCCTCTTGCCACATTCTTTGGTCTCCAAAGCATTATCAAATAGATACAGAACCAGTGTGTTTTGCTCTGTTTTCCAACTTTCTGACTCATACTCAATCTGTGTTACAAAACTTACCTAGATTTGTAATTCTCCAAAACTTTGAAATATTTCGCAGAATTATTCTAACATGGCTATAAATGCAGATAACAATATTTTCATGTTAAGCAATTTTTAAAAGATTTATTTACAGTTATTGGAAAGGCAAATTTGCAGAGAGAAGCAGATACAGAGAGAAAGATCTTTTGTCTGCTGGTTCACTCCTCACGCGGGTACAACAGCCAGATCTAAGCTTATCCGAAGCCAGGAGCCAGGATCTTTTCTGGATCTCCATGCAAGTGCAGGGTCCCAAGGCTTTGGATCATCCTCCACTACTTTTCCAGGCCACAAACAAAGAGCTGGATGGGAAATGAAGCAGCCTGGACAGAAACCAGTGCCCATATGGGATCCCAGCACTCACAATGTGAGGATTTAACCACTGAGCCATTGCACCAGACCCAAGTTAAGCACTTTTTAAATTAAAAAATGCATTGAGTAGTAATTTGCATAAAATTCTGTCAATACTTGTAATGCAATAAGGGCACTAATGTAGATATTCCATTACGAAAAATAGGTGACAGGAGTATTTGGTGCATTGGTTAAGTCACTGCTTAAGATACCCTCATCTGTTGTCAGAGTTTCAATCCAGGTCACTTTGCCTCTTACCCACTTCCTTGTAGGAATCTATGGGAAGTAGGACTTACTTGTAGTGTCCTTGTCACCCACATGGAAGAACTGATTGGAATCCTGGGCTGTTAGTTTTGAGCTATCCCAGCCCCAGCTCCTGTGAGAATCTGGAGATCTTTTTAGTACAATATACTTCTTAAGACTGTATACACCAAAAGATAGGATCCATTCTCAATATCTCTTTTTCTGTCTTGTGCCACGTATTTGTTCTTTGTAATGGATGATTTTACCTCTATGTATATGTAACATATTCCCTTTAAAAACCCAAAAATGATGATATAATTATATAATTAATATCAATTTTGTTAATATTTATGATTAATATCCATCTATTTTAGGAAGTATGAATTCATTTTGAAAATAAGAGATACAGAGGGGGGAAGGGGTCTTCCATCCACTGATTTACTCTCCAGATGGCTACATGGCCAGCAATGGACCAGGCTGAAGCCCAGAACCAACAATAAGTTCATTGGGGTCTCCCAAGTGATTGACAGGGGCCCCATCTCTTAGACCATCTTCCATTGCATTTGCCAGGCCATTAAAAGGAGCTAGACTGGGAGTGGAGTGGTGGGAAATGAACTCATTCCTATATGTTCACCTGCTACATTCACAATGCCAACTCTATAGATTATTAATAGCTTCATTTTTCACAATTCCCAAAGTTCAGAAGTACACTTACTCTTCTGAGTAGTTTTAGTAGTTTTGGTTTGGCCATGTTTGGCTACAATTTGTTCCTTTCGTTCTTTCATTTTTCTCATGCCAGTTTAACATACATTAGATGTGAAGATATCTATAATACTATTTTTTAAATTTTAAGTTATAAAATTTTGTTCCTTTTCATTGATTTTTTGAGGTAGTACTTGTAAGCTTATTTTTTTGCTTTGTTTTTGTCATATGTTTGCTTGACTATGATCAACATTTGTCCTGTAAAGTACCTAACATTTGGAAGTTATTATCCTTGTTTCTAATAACATGTATTTTCTATAAATATTCCACCAAGTTAAAAAAAGAATATATATGCATATTTTTTCTGGAAATATGTGTCTCTTTTCTGTTTGATTCTTGCTCACCGTATTTTTAAATCCTGTTAAATAAAAATATCCTCTTTATATATTTCACCATTGTGAGGCTTGTTTAAGAAATACCTAGCATATGATTATTTAATGTACTCCTTAGAAAGGCAAGAGAGTTTGTTTTCTTCAAATTAATGCAGTTACCTTTACAGAATATTGATATTAGTAAAGCTTTTTCCTTTATTATACATACATTTAAATCAAATGTAACATTATGAAAGGGTAAAGTCTTAACTATGCAGCCCGTTAAATTATTTTTCATTATTTTTATTACTTCCTATGATATGTTTTTGTAGGTATAGCGATTAATAACTTTTGAGCTGTAACTATCTGTGAATGTAATAAATATAATATCCACCAGCAATTAAGAAACAACTCTCGTGCTCATTTCCCATGATTCCTCTCCGTACTTCTTTGTCTATCTATTTTCCTCTATGTAAGTTATATTGCGTAGGAGTTCATTGGTCTCAAGTGACTCATCCTGTTGATAAAGTGGGTGGCCATCTTGGGGTAAGCGAAAGGGCATAGCATCTGACAGGAAGACATCAAGACCTCAGGACAGCTTCCAGCCAGAGGCCAGGTAGGTCTCCGATACCACAGCGGAAGACCATGACTGATGCCCTCCTCCTGCGTGTAGTGAGGCGGGTCCTCGGCCTGGGCGCCAGCCCACACTGCCCGTGAGCAGTATTTTGATCACTGCTTCATGGGACCCCAACAAAGAACATAGTTAGCAATACCTTAATTCTGAAGTGTATCATCATATGTTTGCCCATTTAGAACCTTGCATAATAGTAAGTTGGGCCCGGCACCCTGGCCTAGAGGCTAAAGTCCTCGCCTTGAACGCACCGGGATCCCATATGGGCGCCGGTTCTAATTCCAGCAGCTCCATTTCCTATCCAGCTCTCTGCTTGTGGCCTGGGAAAGCAGTCAAGGTTGGCCCAATGCCTTGGGATCCTGCACCCACGTGGGAGACCTGGAAGAGGTTCCCAGCTTCCAATCCGCCGTTGCGGCTCACTTGGGGAGTGAATCATTGGACAGAAGATCTTCCTCTCTGTATATCTGACTTTGTAACAAAAATAAATAAATCTTAAAAGAAAATAGTAAGTTTATGCTCATTTGTGTTTAGCTTTTTTAACTCAACCATATCTCCCTGCTGCAGGTATTCAGTGCCTTAGTACACATATATTTAAAATGTTATAGGTTTTCAATTTGGTTTGGAGTGTGTTTCTCTGTCCATCTTGCCTATCACTAGACAACTTGAGAAACAGAAATTCAGTCTTCATTTTTTCGGGAGTGATAGAGTCAAGCTGGCTGTGGACAAGAAGTACATCAAAGGACAAATAACCAGTCATTTTTCCCTAGCTTCCAATCATAATATTACCGAATTATACCCAATAACAAAACATAACTTTTCATTTCTTGGATTTTAGTGTCTCATTATACAAATGTATCCTTAATTCAACTCACAATTTTAATATTTTATTAAATAAGTTAATACTATTTATAAAAACTTGCTTATAAAAGTGTTTTTGCTTTGCCACCAGCTAGTATGCTCTCATATAGCTGTAAATGAGCTCCATATTAATTATTCCAATGAACAGACCAGACATAATTAAATGGGCTCAGTTTGGTGGCATCATTTTAGTGATCTAATTTGGGCTTCTGGGCCTCTGGGCTGAAAGAACTATGGGAGCCACATTAGGACCTTGCTAACTAATAAACATTTCAAACAGAAAATACATTAAAGGAGTATGCTCTAACCCAGCAGAACAATGGTGATATGAAGGAACACGAGGCACTGGTGATTACTCCATCATGTTTCATGCCCAAAGGTTACTTTAATATCCCATTCCATTTCATTTAGCTTTGTGAGCAACACTCAGCTTTCAGGGTTAAGGGCAAATCATCTATTTCCATCAGCTTTTGGATAAACCAGTAGATACACAGCTGATCTCATTTATTTACAATTTTGGCAGAACCAAATGCACAAATTTTTCTGATGAATTAGACACAGAATTGAAAGTAGATACTACTTCTGGTTCTGTGTGACACACACACACACACACACACACCTATTTTCTTTGGACAATAACTTCGAACTTGTTGCATCTTCAATTCCTCTTTTGTTGAAAAAATAAAATGAGGGTGAAGTAAACGGATCCAAGGGTAAGACAGAGACAACTAAGCCTTGCACTGGAGTGAAACTGATGCTAGTTAAGGTGACGTAAGTTATTTTATGGTATGCAGTTATGATAGCTAGTGGATCCTAGTTTTCAAAATTCAATTCTGATTTTTCTTCTGTCACTGATCTTTGTAAGTACAATGTTACTTAATGTTAACATTTCAAAAATGTACACATGATTCCATGGTTTTGTATTTGAAAATAACACCTAGAATTCTTCTGATAAGTAATTCTTTTGGTAAGTAAAATGATCTGCACATGATCTACAAATAATTCTGTATTCTCTATCTTCTCTTTCAACAATGTTGAGCCATGAAGATCGACATCAACACAACCCCCACTCCAAGATACACACAAGAATAAATGGGATAGATGCCAAGCATGTTCTAAGAAAAGTAGAAATATTTTGCAGGGAGAGTAGCTCTTCAGAAGAGGAAACAAACATACTTTTTACCAATTAACTTTCTCACTTAACCAATAAATTATGCATAAGAGTAAGACTTTAGTTTATGATTAAGGAAATCATGTATACATTCATATATGTAATACATACACGTATATGTCATTTCATTACCAACTAGTCAAGTTACTGCCAGACAGAACGATTCTCAGATTGTACAGAAATCAGGGAAGTATGGTACCCTTACAGTAGGCTCAGGATATCTAACAAAGGCAAACACCTCAGCAAGAGCCATAATGACTTTGATGAATTCATCTAAAATGGATCCATCCTGTCCTCAGGGCTGAGATACGAAAGAAGGGGTGATTTCTCTAACGCCTTCTGTTAATCTCAGAGATGTTTTCAAATGGGAAGGGTAAGGTCATCACTTTTCTTTTAAGCCATTTTAAAAGTACACTTATCAAATGTGGCCGGTTAGCTCAGTTGGTTCGAGCGTGGTGCTGATAAAAGTACAATTATCAAGATGATTGCAATTTCCAACTAATCAAAGGTATGCTTAATAGAATCAATGAACATGCAAGGCCTGCATTCCACGAAGGTACTGAGAAAATTTCTAAGTAGTTCACATTTTCTGTCGCTACCTTCGTATACTTAATGCCCCCAAATCCACCTGGAAAAATCTCCCACTTACTACTGGGCACTGAGACCCAGAAATAACTTTAAAGTCAGCTGTTGGCTTAAGTCACTAGCAGGTAACTGGTAGTGGTGGTGGTGGGTGAGGTCTGTCAAGTAAGCCCAGTTGCTCTTCCTACTGGTCAGTTTCCTAACAGCGGTTCATTTTCAGTATGCTGTTTCTGTACAGTGTCTTCAACAGTGCTGAGGTATACTTCGATCCACCCGTCAGTCATAAGACATTCATACTGTTTTAATGAGCCATTTCTCCCTCAGCTTATGGGCTATTTTCAAGTGTATTTCGCAAGAATACTGGATAGTAGTATTTTGAAGATAAAATCAGAGAAAATAGCATTCCTATAAACCAGGTTACATTCCCCCATTGGAAAAATACCTTACTTGGTTGAGTAGAAGCCATAAACCATTGACTAATGAAGATTGCAAATTTTTTTAAAAAGATCGTTTTCTCAGTAAAGTCTGAGGGCAAGAATTTTATCAAATGGGCTCCTCAAGTTCTCATATGGGAGAATATAATTTACATCACTGTGCAGATAAAAGAATAGGATGATAGTAGAGTTTACCTAGAGGATCATTTCAGGGGTGGGGAAATCCAGTCCACAGGACAAGCAAGTCCTATGAAATCATCTGGTCTGACCCTGCCAAAGCTGCTACAGCAGGGATTTGAAATTCATTAAACCTATGGCAGGCTAAATTTTAAGCGGATAAGTACATATGGCCCATGAATTATGTTATATATATCCAAATGACCCTTGGCAGAAAAAGAAATAGCCTCAAGTAACACCACACTGCTTCCACAGAATCAATAATCATGTCACTACGCATTGCCAATACCTAACCTAGATTTTAGTGTTCAAAACATATTACCTGAATGAAGTTACAAAGCAAATGATCATTGTCTTTTATAACAGAGGATTTAAAATTCTAAAAAGAAGTGATCTGGTAGGGTCACTCATCAAAACTCAAAGGTCACTGTCATGTAACAACAAAATAACAATCCTGAAGTCAAACCCTAGACAATACTGTCTTCAGGCTTGAAATAAAACATAAAAGCTCAGCTTCTCTTTTTCCAGGCTTTTCTCATGGCTTAAAAACATGGTAATACATTAAATCTTGATATTGGCAGTACTTCCATCCCAAATTCGTTTAATGAGACTCAATATCTCATTAGCCTATCAAACAGCTTTCTCACCTTCCCTGATTAAGATTTTTTTCCCTTTTACCCTAAAGAAATAATAACCAGCTTCTTATTTACACTTCTTATGGAAAATCATCTGCTTAAACACCAGCTTGCAGTATGTGAAGTGTAAGTATTTTTGTACCTGAGAGTTAATCATCACTCAATTAGCATCTTAGATATTACTTGAGAACTTTGTTTTTCTTGTTTTCCACGCACCTGATACATCAGGAAGAACAAGTTATGCAGCAGAATCAAGCTGCCATAAATTCTTAGTGATGATTAAAAACAGTACCCAAATGGAATTAGCAGTTGGATAAAAAAAAAAACAGGTAGATGCGAACAAATTCAGAAAATAAATTTGAATCTTTGAATATGTTGGTGCATCAAAACTCAGAACTGAGAGGGAGTTAGAGGGTGATCACGTCCCTCCGTACATCACTGCTCACGCAGCTACACTATTTATACTTGGAAATGTCAGTGATGGCAAACCTAGTATTAGCCATGTAGACCCTTTTCACTTTAAACATTTTCTTCCTCTTCCATTTTTGTTACCTTTAATTATATTTTCTTCACACAGAGCTGAAAACTTTCACCCTGAAATTGATAACTACAGCTCTACACTTGGAGTTCTCCAAAAAGGTAGAAAAGCTCTTTCTCATTCTGTCAGGTATTTAAGAAGAGTTACTCTGTTCTTTCAGAGTTGACAAGATCTTGGGCATAGCACTTGCAATTCCACTCTTCATTTCAGGATAGACATTGTGATTATAATTGAACCAATAAAAGACAAATAGTAAGTCATCAGCGTTCAAATGAGGTAAAATATAAATAAATCATGAAATGGAGTGCAAAACCAGCTTGCAAGGGTGAAGCTAAGATGTACTTCTCCCGAGAAGGTACTCATGACTAACTCACTGTGTCCATTCAAGTGGTGGCAACTTAGGTGTTCACATCTTTACATGATAAGTAGGATTGACACTAATTCAATGATAGAATCTAAACATGGTAGATTCATAGGTTTAAAGGCATTATAAAATACACTCACTATTATCTGAAGAATCACATCATTTTTACTTTGTTAGCTCAATCATGGATAAAGATTTATAGGAAATACATAAAAGTACTGTTTTTCCTAATTCTTAATAATTCTGTATTATATTTTAATGTAAAAACATCTACTTGACTCTCAAGTGATTCCTGCACAACTCTGTTGATATGTATATACAAGAGTGTCACTGATCATAATTATGACAATAGTGATCACCATTTATTCAGTTACAACTACTGCTTTGAAGGCATGTTCTTGATTGTTCATCACAGCAAAGATTACTCATCTTCACAGACAGATTTTACACTTGAGAATCCACAACTCAGAGATCACAGATTCTAAGTAATTTGGCCGAAGTTACTCAACTAGTAAGCTGTGAGATTTTGAACTGTTTGTCTTCAGCTAAAAGAATAAATTTATATTGACAAAATTATTATTATTCTAAGTACTATAGATCATGCATGATCATAATAGCAGACATTAAGATCACATTGTGTTATGTATTATTGTTAATATATGGCTCATGCACTCCTGGGAAGCAGGAGTGAGAGATTGGAACCAGAGAGCAGAAAAGGAGGGACAATCCACAAAAATGATGCGCAGTGGAGTCAGTCTCTCCAAGGGAAATACAATGGCAATATGAAATTTGCAATTTAAATAAGCATCCCGTGCTTTTTGTTCTACTTGAATGATGAGGTCAAATGTCATCTCTCACAGACGTTCTGTGAAGGTAGAGAACACAGAGACGTGAACAGTCTCAAGCCAAAAGGATTGGCCGAAAAGCAACCAACCATGCTGCCACAGCTTGCACCAAGGCTGTATTTGATATTAACAAATTCTTGCTTCCATATGCTTCTCTTGATATTTCTTGCTCACACTTATGGTCCAAATGCATTACTTGGTGAAATCCATGCACTTGCCCTCAGAACAGCTCTGTCCTTACTTGTTGCATTAAAGACATGATTTTGTAGGAATCCATTTATTCTCATTATGATTATAAAAGAGTAAGGAATTCCAATAAACGTTATGACTTCCTCCCATGCCCCACAGATCAGAATCGCCCCTAACCAATAAGCAGTGTCTGCAATTATTGACAGTGTAGCTAACACATCTTTTCCACTTAAGAAATACAAAACAGCTAGAACTAATGTGGAAGATAAAAGTCAATATAACCTTTAGTCTCTAGGAGAAGTGCTCTTTCATTCAGGATCTGTGAACATTATCCTGGCAAAGTCAGAGAGATTCACAGGACACACTTGACAACCAGCTCCTAGGAGTTAATGTGTAGCCATTATAGTAGTCCTGGCCCCCCAAACAGGCCGCATGCTGCTGGCCAGCGACCCGCTCCCCCAGGAGACTGTTTCCAAACTGCTTCTTCTGATAAACCTGTAGTAATGCATTCTCACATCCCGTATGATTAATTGATTTTATTTTAAGCAGACTACTGTAATACTTCATTTTCTATAAAATTGTCCATTGTTCAGAATTAATGTTGGCTTGTATATGATAACAGATAAAGCATTCCGTAAGTCCTCCAGTGGTAAGTGGAAGCCAAGTAGACAGGGAAGGAAAATCCATATCTGAAGTAAATGATAATGTCTGTAAGAAGGAGTTCTTGCCTTTCGTGATTAGAAGAGATGAAACTTCATTGGCCTGTCATTCTGTTGCTGACTCATCTTTTGGGGAAATGATGTCATTTGGAGGGACAACCTTAGGAGGGTCATCTCAGTGCAGCCTGTGTTACAGCTTCAGATGATGACAGTCTGAATGGATGTCCACAAAAACTATGTTTTACAATGTTTTGGAGTAAGCATTTTACTGTTTCAAATCTATCAAATCTTTGTTTCACATTTCCCATTAAAGAAACGAATACATCTGTATTCATTATAATTATCAGTTTGCTAACTCCATTTAAGCTTTCTTTTCTTAAAAAAGAATACTTTAAACAAGGGGAACATATGTCACATATTTTACACATTCAGTTTTTTTTTTTTTTTTAAAGATTTTATTATTATTGGAAAGCCGGATATACAGAGAGGAGGAGAGACAGAGAGGAAGATCTTCCATCCGATGTTTCACTCCCCAAGTGAGCTGCAACGGGCCGGTGCACGCCGATCCGAAGCCAGGAACCAGGAACCTCTTCCAGGTCTCCCACGTGGGTGCAGTGTCCCAATGCATTGGGCCGTCCTCAACTGCTTTCCCAGGCCACAAGCAGGGAGCTGGATGGGAAGTGGAGCTGCCGGGATTAGAACCGGCGCCCATATGGGATCCCAGGGCGTTCAAGGCGAGGACTTTAGCCGCTAGGCCACGCGGCCGGGCCCTACACATTCAGTTTTAAGATTAAATGACACTTCCCACACTCCTCACTCTCCATCTTTATTTTTCTTTTAATGTTTACAATGACATACCTTCAAATTACATTCACACTGAAGAACTCAACTGGTGGTAAGAAGAAAGACTAGTTTCTCCAGAGTATAGACAAACTTATAAACAACAACCAAATCCCAAAATGTTAATTTTCCTCATATTCATTACTTTCTTTGTACCCTGTACATTTGCTACTAAAAGTAGGGAAAACATGTATGTATCATTTTGGGAATGGCTGATCTCAAAACACATAATGGTCTTCAGTTAAATCCATCTTGTAGTGAAGGACAGACTCTCATTCTTTCTGGTATACACAGACCACCTTTCTTCATCCAGTCATCAGCTGAAAGACATCTGAACTCATTCCATATCTTAAGAATTGTGAATTTAGCTGCTGTGAATGTGGAAGTTCACTCTTTAATACCTTTATTTAGTTTCTTTTGGGGAAATCGCCTGGAAGCTATGGCTGGGTCAAGCCAGATCTTTCTTCAGGTTTCTTGGGAATCTCTACATTGTCTTCTACAATAATTGTTCTGGTTTATGTTCCCACGAACAGTATATTAGGGTACCTTTGCCCCCATCCTTGCCAGCATTTATTATTATTATGACTATTCTTATTTTGGATGATGGACATCCTATGTGGTATGAAGCTGTACCTCCTGGTGGTGGTTATTTGCATATCTCTGATAGCTACTGAACCTGAACTGTCTTATTGTTAACCATGTGCATTTCATCCCTTAAAGAAGGCCTGTTCACATCCTCAGCCCATTTTATTAACCAGTTTGTTCATTTTGTTGTTGAGGTTTTGAGCTCCTTATAGTTCCTGGATATTTATCCATTATCACTTGTATAGTTTGTAAGTATTTTCTCCAATTCTGTCACCTCAGTCTTTGTTGAGTATTTCCTTTGCTTCACAGAAGCTTCCGAGCTTGAAACAATTCCATTTGTCCATTGTTTTCTTTATTTCCTGTGTCTCTGTTGTTTTATCCAAGAAGTTTGCCTATAGCAATGTCCTGTTGTGTTTCCCCTATGTTCTCCTCTAGGATTTGGATATTTTCAGGCCTAAGATTTTTATCTGTGACTCATTTTGAGTTGACTACTGCAAGCTTTCAGCCACTACATTCTCATGTCTGCATCTTCCACCTACAACTCAGATCTGTTATTTACAAATGAAAATCTTTCACTACCGTCATCAGATCAAAGATTAATGCAGTTCTGAATTTCTACTGCCTTTCCAGAAATGTGCCCGTAATCAGCTCTCTAACTTTCCCTACCACACGTGGTGCATGGGTTTGTGAACTACTGTATTGTTCAGGAATGGTAGTTCAGGTGGCAGGATCGAGGGAAAAGGATCAAGGAGTAGGTTTTGACAAACATGGTCACATGGTGTAGTGTCTGGTATCTACTGACCTAGTGCCAACACAAAAGGCCAGTGAAATGAGATATATACGGCATAGACACCATATAGAACATAGAGATTCTGAGCTTGGGAGAAGCTGGACAGAGCTCTTTCAGCATGTATCAGTACATCCGTAACTAAACTGCAAGTAATACCAAGAAGCTATGTGAATGCCTAAGCAGTGCCTGATACAGTGAGCAAAACTGGGACCAAATGGAGGCATTTATAACATATGATGGCTTCCTCGAGCCCCTGAAATGTTATGTGATAGTCACTCAACCTATTTATACATTACCACTCCTAATCAAAGCAAAAGAAACACCCCAAACTTCCTGGTCAAGGAGAACCCAGGAGATCAGCTGCAAGCTATTTAGTCCTCAAATGACAGGCAAGATTTCCTCTCTAATACGATTTGCATATAGCAACCCTCCAGTTTATTGCTGGATAGACTTTCTAACACTGCAGAAAAGGTAAAAGTCTTGTTTGCATTGTCTAAGATGACAGTAATGAAAAGAGCATACTGATAGAAATTAGGAAATATAAATCTAGTATACAAAATTCTTCAAAGGCTAATAAACAAGGTATAACACTATTTGAACAACCAAATGATTGATATTTCACTATAATTTTTACTGCATACAATTTTCATATTGACAATTCTTTTTTTATATGTTTTAGATATGAATATTCCATTCTCTGTTTACATTGAAAGAGCTGGTGAAAACATAGAACTCAGCTCTCAATGACCAGAAAACTGAGTCACTAAAGTCGATGATAAAGTATATCTAAGCAATGATGTTATAAAACAAAATTTTCAAGGCCATGTAATTACATCATATTGCAGCTCACAAATCCCATCTTCACACTAAACGATGCTAACTACTTCTAGCTAGCATCCTACACATACTCTAGGAATATGTTGCTTTAAACAAAGCCCAAAGGAAGTTTCCAACACCAAATAAAGCACTTTTAGAAATCTGGTAAGCCTTAATAGTTCATTATTATAATAAATGCAAATATATTGAGAGATTCTGGATGCCAAGCTCTCAGAAATGGCCACATCACGTTGAATTAAGCTGACATGAATGCCTACCTACAGAGGGAATACACTCTAAAGACGAGAATGTATACTAAAAGGATGAGTAGTGAAACATGATATAGTAAGTACCAGATGATTTCTGTCAAGGCTTCTTCCATTGTTCTTCTGAAATGGGTTAATAAAATCAGAAAAATCAGTCTGTAGTGAGAAAGGAGAATGCAAAAGAAATTCAGGGGAAGTAAATACAAAAGATGGAGACAGAGGAATTCTGATTCAAACTGTGTCTTAACACAAGACACCACCAGGACAGAGCTTTGCTGAACCCAAATTAGCTTATTCAACTTAAGGCTGCATTTTTAGAGATTCTAATGCTTACAAGGAAAATAAAGGCAACAAGCCTCTGCTCAACACCAACGACTAAAGGTTAGCTTTCAGGCACCTTCTGGCTCTGGATCTGGATGGTAAAAAAGGGTCAAAAGCTACTTTGCATCTAGACAGATGAGTCTGTTTCCATATTAATATAGCAACGTGGATTTAAGCTGACGTCTGTGATGCCTGCCATCTGGCACTACTGCCTTAGGCAAATCTCCACACCTTACAAAAGGTGGGACCTGTGACTTGCTTCTAATGAATGAGAAGGTGTGCAAGGTTACAGTGATTATGTAATGTCTAGCACCTGTCTTGCCAGGGTCTCTTCCTCTCCATCACTGACCTCGTTCATAAAGAACTTACGGATAGGATCTTACGACCCAGAGTGCTCAGTGGCCTCCAAGGAATACCTAAGGCAAGAAAACAGGCGTTTACGTCCTTCAACCTCACTGGTAGGAAACTTTCTAATGTTAGGCAGGGGCTTACAGGCAGCTCTTTCTCCAGTCCATCCTCCAGAGAACAGGCTTTACAGCACTGAGAGGTCCTGAGCAAAGAACTTGGCTACGCTGGGCCCAAACACAAAGCTCAAACAACTGTGAGATAAGGAATGTGTAAAGAGTGTGAGGTTTTGATGGCATGTCACAATACTGTAGAGTTACAAAAAAGAATATACTAACCATTCACAATGAAATTTCTGAATACTTCTGTGACCTGGGTCACTTAGAGGAAGATAATAGAATGTTAGGTTAAGATTCCATCTTATTAAATTTCCAGTAATCACTACTTGAAGACAGAGTGCATTGTGTTATCTGTGTAAGGTGGTAACTGAGAGCTATAGAACTCTTAAAGTGGGAAAATTTTGCTCATATTCTTAAATCTTTCCTCTTTGGCGTTCTCCTGAATAGGAACAAATTTTAAAAAAAATTAAAGGTAAAAAAAAAAAGCTTTTATCCTTCCTTGCGTATGGATCAATAACTAATCAGAATATTATATCGCTAGGCCAGGTTAGATAGTTTGTAAATAACACCAGAGGGGAAGTGACAAAACAGACTGTGCAGCTGAGTGTTCACTCACTGAACTGACTCCGCTGGCATCACCTCTCATTTCACAGGGAGGAAAAAGTTTCAGGAGAAATACCTTAAACTTTCTGTTCAGCTGAGCACAATGAAGTAACAGCCAAGTTTCTCTACAGGACATTGTTGTATTAGAGATGAAACCACACTATTGCTGTCTTTAAGTGCTTCTCATGGGCAGTAGTACTGGAGTTCCCATGGCTAGGTTCTGGTTCTTGTGAGCCATAGAAGTTCTGTAAATATCCAGTAGGGAGAGTGGCAGTTGTAGCAACAATTCTTAAATCATAATCTCATGAAAAAATTTGAAGATGTATGTTGGAAAGTTTCAGGAGTTTGACATTAGAAAACCCCGCTGGAATTAAGCTCTGAAGTTTGCGTGTATAAGTGACTTCATTAAGTCCACTAAGTCTTGACTGAGTATCCTCATACCATTTGATTGTTATGGAGATTACATAACGCAGCACGTAAAAACATTGGGTCCAAAGGTTCATAACATTACACTTGTTCAACAACTATTAACCATTATCACTGAATGAGAAAAGCTAGCATATCATTAATTCAATACATTCTTCTCTACTGTATATACTCTTTATCATTTCCTGTCTTACTAATTTAAAGGTAATTCTTCTAAAAGTCCTTGAGTCAACAAAGTTGTAAGAGAGTCAACAGAAAAAGTTCTTCAATCAAACATTTTCAGAATCTGTAATTAGTTTGAATCTAAAAGAAAGTACATTCAAAATTTCAAGGTATTTAGAAAAATACAATATAGCATTTTAATTCCTCTTAGACCTTGTCTAGACAACATATAAAACTGTATTATAAATGCCTATTATGTGTATACCACTCTCTTAAGTATAAAATGTAACTCAAAAAAATGAAGGCTGTTTCCTTCCCAATAACTTATTTGCAATTCAGTTGAGCGCAGCACTCAATTACTACCACCAGGCAATTTATAAATGTCTATTGCAGTTCTAGGTGGAGAGAGTAAACATTCTATTATGTGTTATAGGGACTCATCTTAAAAATTTAAGGACTCAAAAAAAAATCCTTGACAAACATGAATGCATATGGATCTCTTCTATTTTTAAGATGTTTTAGCAAAATACAGATTAGAAATAGGGCAAACAACTGACACAGATCAGAAATTGACAGATCACAATAGAATTGTAAACATTGACAGTGAAGATAATTGGCACCGTATTTATGGTATTGATATTAGAAGAACATTGCCTATTGTGAACACTTTTTTGTGAACATTTTTACAAACTTTCTAGGTTCAAGGAAAATAATGTGAATCAAATAAAGCAAAGGCTATTTTCAACGTCTCATGAAACAACCATGGCTAGCCACATTTTTCTGTTCCTCACCAAGATGTAAAACAGATGAAGTTATTCTTAAAGTGAAAATTAAATAAATATAGAACAACTTTTTGACATGAAATTCAATTAAAATACTTGCCTCTCAGGTGGTTGAAGAAACAGAAAAATAAAGGGAGGAAGGATAAATGCAAACAACCAAGACGCTTATGACTGCCTGACTTGACTTTTTTTCCACTTTTCCAACCCTTTACTTGACTGCATTCTTTTTGGTAATATTATAATACTGTGGACCAGACAGTTTGGCTGATGTGCCATTGGAATCCTGGAACCCTATCCGTCAGGGAATAGGTTATGGGTAATCATTTAATCTAGAAGATTGAAGGCTCCACTGATACATGAACATCAAGAAAAATGACATATTTCCTCCAGAGTTCCTAAACTGAACCACCAATGTGCATCTATCTAGTATACTTAGAAAGTGTTCCTCTGGTACAAGAGAATGATATCAACAAGTAGAGAATGGAAAAGCAGAGACTATGATGGGCATCCCAGAGACCAAGAGAGACCTTCATGGAGTGGTGCCTGAGACTGCAACCCTTCAGGCCCCGAGTTCATACACCCTGTTAATTCTGCGGATATCTGTGATCTTTCCTAACTCTACACACTAAGAGAACCCTTTGGTTACTAAGAAAATATGAGTTTAGCATTGCTTAAAATTGAAAACATCTTGACTGCTACAAAGTTAAGACACTGCCTGGGATATTGCATCATACATACATGGTATGTCTGAGTCTGAGATCCAGTTGTTTCTATTTCCAGTTTCATGCTAATGAACACTCAGCCCAAGTAGCTGGGTGAACTAGTAGATGGAAAGTCTCTATATCTCTGTATCTCTTTAGCTCTCTGACTTTAAAGTTAAAAAAATAAACAAATATTTCTAATATGCCTTCAGACATGGCATCTCTGTAACAGTAAAACCTTGACCACATTTTTTTTAAATATGTTTTTTTTATAATCAAGGGAAAATTACACAGTCATATTAGGCTGCACAGAATAATTATTCAACTGTCTTAGCATAAGACAAAACTAAACTCATCCCTTCTGCTTACAGGAAGTATGACACAAAGGCCAACCTCTTAATCAGTGACCTCATCTGTAAAGACAGCTAGCTTGAGTCTTCCATATAGCCTAACCATCCTAAAGGCTGAACCAGCTGTCCACAACATCATGTTGTAGTAAGCCCTGTTTCTGAATCTGTACTCCATTCTTGGCCACCCACACTTTCAGTGCCTGAAGCAGACTTACATCTTCTATAGCCACCAACTTTCTTCTCCTCTGGCTTCTAACTAAATCTGTCAAATTCTGAATGACACACCCAGAAGTATCAAGGGCAGAAAGAAAGCGAATTTTACCTACTTGTTGCCATAGTCTGCTCCATGCAGGCCACAGAAGGTAGTGATGTCTTTTGTACAGCGATAGTTTTTCCCACCTCTTGTGGCTTCTCGCGTAGGAGAAACAGAAGCGTTTTCTATGGCTAAGTCCTGGACAGCCCCCTCTTCCCTATTGGTTCAATTTTAATTATGTTCACATTTTCTAAATTAGACTTTTGAATCTTCCCTTTTGTTCATGTCATCTCTTTCCTGTTGGATTCCACATTTCAAAGAGTGCCCATTAGCAAGTAGATATTAGATAAATGTTATCTATTAGGAGAAAAATCTCAGGGATGAATGTGGTATCTTTCCTGAGAAGTACACCTATTATTATCATAAAAAAATAAAAATCTCTCTCAGAGAAAAATTACATAAAAAATATTTAAGATGGTCAGAATTATTGCAGCATTTAGAATGCATGCCCACTTAGCATATTGGTTGTAAGAACAGAGACAAAAAGTGATTAAGATATGAATTGTGTGAAAAATCTGAGTGAAAGAATGAGCCCCTACTACAGGTAAAAATAGATTCTTTTGGTCCAATAAAATATAAAATACACAAGGAAGAAACAAAAAATATCTAAGTGAAGTCAAGATTTGATTTTAAAATATTCTAAGTTATTGAGAAAACAGGTACAATTGAGTAAGGTTATTTATTTTTATTTCATTTTACTCCCCTAGCAAACATGGTTATATATGCAGATAATCTTAGTTGATGTACACATGTATCAGGTAGATTTGAAATTTGGTCAGGCCACATGATGAAAATATCATGCCTTGTAACTCAGTGGATTTATCAAGAAAAGAGACTATGCAAATAAGAAGCTCTTTTTCATCTTTCTTATTTAAAAAGGGTAGGAGAGTTGGCACAGAAAATATTAGCAACAATGTCAGTTGTGAAGGAAAAAAACACACATGATTATGAAAAATGTTAATAATACAGATCTGTAGTTCTTCTTAGACGCCAACGTATTCAAATGAAGAAACCATAGCCTACGATTATACAAATATTAGAATTTTGCTTTATCAGAAGTGTCTTCCCTCAAAAGCAAAAACAGCTGCAAGTCTTTCGAAAGCCTTGCCATCTTTTTTGATAAGCTGTACCACAAGTTATCAGCAACTTACCTTGGGAAGAGCTCCTGTAAGTAGAAATAAATGCCAAAGAAAACATTGCTGCTGGGTTGTCCTTGTAAGTCTAGTAAAAGGATTATGAGTTTACAAATAGACTGTATTCTATGATTAGTTTGTTAGTGTTACTACAAAACTGCCATGATTTTCTATTTAACAGGAGGAAAAACTTCCGTTCCTCATGAATTGTTGCTTCAGGGAGAGAAGGGAAGGCTCTTCCCTTCTCAGCAGCTCTCATTCTTGGGGTGAGAAGGCAACATCCTCTATCTCAATCTAGTACAATCTAAAAGGCTTTATTTTTTTCTTCTTTTCACTGCTCTCCCCCAATGCACAATGTCTCACCAGCCCTTCAAAAAGGAGCAGATACCATCATCATTATCCTGTCCCACTGATGAGGAAGGATGTTTTCAGGAAATTTTCCTTTACTCTTTGTTTTTGGCAAAGAAAATATAAGCAGCTTACTTAATCACATCAAGTTTACAGTGGAATAGGGACTAGTCTCTCCCTGCCTAGGCCATGGGAATGAGCCCAATGGGACAGAATCAAGGTAGCATTTAAATGTATAGAGCCTGCTTTTTTTTAGAGCTGTTCAATGAACTGGTAAGCTGTTTGTGTGCTCAGAATTCTGTGAACTCAAGTAGCTTTTTCTTCTTATTGCACAATTGGAAGAAAATAATGCTAACTGTGGTGTGCATCCTAATAGAATCTTTCTCTGCAAAGAAATAAAATTATGCATCGAATGAGCATGGAAAAAAATTAGGACTATCTTAAGGCATTAAGCTATTTTCTTAAAACAGGAGAAAAAAAAAAGCTGTTAGCAGGATATTGGTCAAGGAACCGTGTTTGCTCATAAGGGCCTCACTAATTCTTCCCTGTAACCCAATCTTCTCTATTAGATTCACATGATTCTCCCTCACACTGAAACTGAGTTTAGGCTCCAGGAAATTACCTAAATGGAGAGAAGAATTTAAAGCTTTCCCCAGTGAATGCTAGGTAGTATTTCCAATGTAAACACTTACAATGAAAACTACAACTAGCATCATGTAGACATTAATCAGCAGTGTTTACATTTGAACCACTTGCAGAAACAGATGGAGAAAATGTCTGATAATAGGTTGGGCTTCCTAAAACAGGGTAGCTAATGATTACAAATTCTTTTGTTCTTAAGTACATTGCCTCCCAATATTGTCAGCACAGGAAGCTATGCAGCTGCTTTGAGTCACTCTAACAGTTTAATTATTGCATCTTTCAAGAATGAATGACTGTGTCACTGGACTGTGGATCATTTCCAAGATCTGTGACCATCCTGTTCCTGTGTTTCCTCCCTCGCACATCAGCAGAGCACATGGGATGCTCCTTGGTTGAAGTCTCGGTGCAATGAAGGACCTTCAGAATCAGCTAACATCCTACACATGCAAGATCACTGTCTCTTAAAACCTCTGAAGTCTCTTCTCAAACACTAGAATTAAAGGATTCTCATGGTAACATCATTTTGAGGGGCATTGAACAGTAATGGTACCCTTCAAGATTATTCCTCTTAATAAACTGGTAACATAGAAACCTAATTTTAGGGGCATACAATTGTTCCTGTGAAAGAATGATCTTAATATGCTGAAATTTTTTTAATTATAAAAGCTATCTAAAAGACGGAAGCTACTAAAGGTGTGGCTGGAGACACAGTAGGTAGAAATGGAAATGAGATGGAGAATAAAAAGAAGTACATATTCATCAGCTTATTAATGTATGTCGAACAACTATTTGGCAGGCCCCCTGTCAGACAATAGGAAACAGAATTGGTCCCTGCACTCACAGAGCTTTCTTTCTAGCAAGAAGAGATACATAACAAGCCAACAGACATACAAATCAACATGCCTGGAATGCAGTGGGGCAGATACAAGGAGATAAGCTAAAACAGGTGGGTAGGACTAGATATAAGTTTCAGAGGCCACGTTAAGAAGCTTGAGTTTTATTCATAACTAAATGGAAATTAATCAAGAACTTTGGAAAATATTTCTTTACTCTGTTTGAAATGGAAGAGACACAGAGACAGTGGGAAACAGACACAGATTTTCCGCGTACTGGTTCACTCCCCAAAAGGCTGCAATAACCATGGCTGGACCAATGTGATGACAGAAGCCTGGAACTCCTGCAGAATCTCCCACAGGGATGGCAGGAACATAAGTACTTGAGCCATTACGTGTTGCTTTCCAAGCACATTAACAGGGAGCTGGATTTGAAGCGTAAGAGCTGAGACTCAAATGGCCATCTCACTAGTGGTTGTGAGTAACCCAAGAAGTGCCTTAACCTGTTGCACTCCACCACCCGCACCTGATTACAGACATTTAGGCAGCCAAGTTTGCCCTAACAAAACCCCACAGACTCCTGAGGCCTCTCTCCATGCCTTATAGAAGGGTTACCATTGGGTTATATTCTCACCTGGCATTATCTCTGGGCTTGCACACTACAAGATTTCATACGAAATCAGTTCATTATAAAACTCTCCATATGACCTCATTTGATCTTAATTATTTCTCTACAGACTTAAATTCAAATAAACTCACATTGGGATTCCTAAGTCCTAACTTCATCAATATGAAGATAGGGAACAAATCTTGGTCTACAACACAGGGGAAATGCTGCCTAATGCTTCTAAAACATCTCCAGTTGCTGAGAAGAGGCACTGTGAAGTCTTTGAATTTGGGTAGCAGGAGAGGGTCTTGATGTTGTAGAAAGTCAGAGAGAGTGGTCCTCTCCAGTATTTTTTCAAACAAATGCATTATTCCCCTAACCCTCCACATTGCCAGATGCACATAAACAGAAACAGGCAGTGAAAGTTTATTGTTCATGTTGTATCTGAAGGTCAGGGTTCAATTCAAGCAAAAGTGCCTTGGATATACCAAGCCATAAAAACTACCACAATTATATGTCACTTTCTTCCCTCCTAGTGTAAGGATTACAAGGGCATAGGTTTTTCTTTCTATAAAATCTGAGAAAGGCTCTGTTGAAACAACATCAGCCATAGCAACATTATAACAGCCTCACAGATCTCAGAGGTCCTGCCTTCCACACAAGGCACTGTGCCAGTGTTGCTCTATAAGCCCAGAAGTGATTTGCTGGCTGTGCACCATTTACTATGGCCCTTCAGAACTTGGGTGATGGCCTCGAAAATATTGAAACGGGGAATCTTTTTCCCTTTCCCACTCAGCTGGAGCACAAAGTGAGGGGAACAGGAGAATCATAAAAAGCCTCAGTGTTTGAAACTATAACATATCAGATTTAAGAAAAACTTAGGAGATAGATGTTCGTTCAAAAATGAAGTACATGAATATAAATATCAGAGGAATGACAAGGTTCATCCACAACCACGGGGTGAGCAAGTGTAGAGAACTTCTAATCTTGGCATACCACAAAAGCTTTGATTCTCAAATACGTGTTATGATGGTTACCACTGCACACCACTGAGGATTCTCTTCCAAATCCAAGTAACAGCAAACAGCAACAACGTTCCTTCAGACTTCGAACAATCTAACTAGTGCAGCCAGAAGTGCAGATAATTAAGTAAAGTCTTATCTCTTCTGTTTAAGAACAACATAATCATGCACTGTTCCCCAACAAAATACAGCTCACTCCTTCATGCCTGCTAAGATGGACTATAAAGAATCTGGGGGCGAAGGGGAAGAGATAATAGGGAAGAATACAGCTATGGAATAGGACAGTAGCTGTTAAAATCCTGCTGCCCCCAAGAACTTGTTTGTTTTTTATTTAGGTTTGTTTGTTTTTACCTTGAGTCTTATGGATAGCAGGACTTGAGAAAGAGAGAAGGGAAATCCAAGTGTTTTCTTGAATTCTTGGATCCCATAAGATTCGTTGATGAGATCACATATGCAATCATGCTTCCTTTCAAAACATCATAGTGATGCTGCCTTTCCTCCTGCTCTGTTCTCCTGTCCTGCAAAGTCTGCCATGTCAACAATCAATCACGTCAATTTTGCTATTCTCGTGGCCATTTAATCTTGCACAGGATGAGCACAGGTCTTCCCAACTGGTCTTCATGCAATATGCCTCTTTGCCCCTTTCTGAACCAGGTGTGTGTCTAAGACTCTTCCCCTCTGAGGCAGTCTGTAGGGTCCTCAGAACCGTGATCCCCCAAGCACTGCTCATCCCATGTTTGTTGCCTCACAGAAATGTGATTCCACCAGTGAATGCTTGCACATTTCCCTTCAACACCGGGCAGTTGGTAACCATACCCAAGTTCTCCAGTAAGGAGTCCTTATTTTTCTCTCACATTGACTCATATCTGTTTAAGAGAAAAATGATAAGCTACTATTAAGTCAGTTGATCTGGGATCTATGAGAATGTAATTGCTACCCAAACAAAATCCTCTGCTGCTCTGCTCCAGAAATGATCCCTGGGGACACATTTGATGGTTTCCTTCAGAATGAGACGAAAGATCCTTTTTCCAAGCCAAGAAAGGAGGCAACTCAGGACACTAGTAATTCTCAGATAAAACCATTATCTAAACACCAGCATCTCCTATCCTGGCTTCTTTAAAGATGATTTCCTATGTTCAGTTGCAGAAATTTTATAACCAGCTATATCTTGGTTAATTCCTGCATGCCTTCCATTGTTGGGCTACAGACTCTCGAAATAGCCATGATATCTATGGGTCCTCAAATATATGGACAACTATATATTAATACTATGAATAGTAATTACATCTGGGGAGTAGATTCTGATTGAAAGAAAGTTTCTGCATATTTGCATTTTCTCCATCAAGGACTTCTTTCTTTCTTAAAATACTTATCAAACCTTTTTTATTTGTAAGACAGAGTAACAGACAGAGTGACAGAAAGAGAAGAGAGAGTGTGTGTGATCTTTCATCTAGCAGTTAATTTCTTAAATGGCCAACTGGAGCTGGATCAGAGGAAAGCCAGAAATGAGGATGCCATCTGGGTCTCCCACAAGAGTGCATAGAAACTCAAGATTTTCACCACCATCCACTGCTTCCCAGATGCATCAGCGGAAAACTGGGTTGGAAACAGAAGAGCTGGGCTCCAATCCACACTCCAGCATGGCAGATGTCCTAAGCAATAGCTTAACATGCGGAACCATAGCAAGCACTCCAAGGATTTATCATCTTCTGACTATAAAGGAAGATGATTTTACAAAAATTACTTCTACATTACATGTTGCTTAGAGTCCTTTAAAGTGACTTTTTATGAACTAAATCCTGATTAAATACAGTTGCTCTTATTATAATTATTTGTATTATGCACACATTCAGCAAATATATTGAGCACTTCAATGTAGGACAATGCAATTTTCTGGGGATGTGATAGTAAATGAGATGAATATGTTGCTTCTCTTTATATCTGCTAAAAAACTAAGAAAAGCTAAGTACACAAGGGAATACCTGCAATTATTACAAACTGTGAGAATGACCATTTAAAAAAGAATCTGTAAACTGAAATGATTAAAGTGGTCACCTGCCTTTCTAAAGCACTCTCAATTTTTTGTTGCTGTTACTGTTACTAAGCTTTATTTCCAAGTTTCTGTTAAGTGTCTCTCTTTTAAAAAGTATATATATATATTTGAAAGGCAGAGTCATAGAGAGAGCAGGAAAGAGAGAGATCTTTCCAACTGCTGGTTCACTCCCTAGATGGCCAAAACAGATGGAGCCAAACCAAGTGGAAGCCGAGTCAGGAGCTTCTAGGTCTTCCACTTGGGTGAAAGGGGCCGAAACACTGGGACCATCTTCTACTGCTTTTTCCAGGCCATCCGCAGGGAGCTGGAGTAGCTGGGATGTGCATGTGTACCCATATGGATTCTGGCATTGCAGGCCAGGCTTTACCTGCTAGGTAATAATACCAGCCTGTGTATTAGGACACTAGTAATTCTCAGACTGATCTTCCCTCTCCTGATCTTCTCAGTTACCCCACACGTGCACAAACATCACACATGCAAAAGGCTACTACTACACCTCCTGTTATTTATTGATACAGAGATTAGTTTCTGGAAAAAAAACAGAGAGCAGTTGTCTTGTATAGCCTTTAAACTTTTAGTTGTTCTTTATCATAAAGCACAGCACCCACTGTTTTATAATGGCTACAGTGCTGGGTTTTATGAGGGCTTTATCTGTCACCAAAATGTGCCCCAAGTTAAAAAAAAATAATAAAATCTCTGTTTTAAGTCTAGAATTGTACCCCAGGAGAGCAACCAGAGATTCAGAGGTCAGTGTGATTTCTCACAACACGCAGCTGAGAAAGCAGTCATGCTCAGATCTGGTCTTCAGGAGCATTCTCCAACCAGGAGTTGCATTAAGAATGCAGTGGCATTTAATAAAATGATCGTGCAATGCTATTATTTTTCCCGTCTAAAAATATACTGCTCCGAGCAAGGCACAGTCTCAGCAAATTTGAGATTTAACCTTCATGCATCTCACAACTACATCTTCAGGCTTAGCATTTTACTACAGAATAGTCTTAAATTTCAAAAGCATAGTGAGATAGAGTTCCCAGGCACCGCTTATCTCATTCATCCTATTATCCCACATTACTACGTTTGTCACAACTCATGAACACACCCAGATTCTCCTATTTTTTTAATGCAAAAAAAGTTTTTCTTTCTGACACCCCTCCAATTCTTTAGGAATCAACATCATGTGCTAAGATTCAGATATTGCAGATTTGTTTTTTGGTTTTAATTTTAGTTCTTATGCATCAGGAGAAAGAGATAATATTTGTCTTTCCATATATGCTTGATTTTACTCAAAATTATTTCCTCCATTGTATCCATTTTGCTGCAATGACAGGATTTCACACTTTGTGTGAAGGGTATTCAATTGTATATATACATATAGACGTGTGTGTATATACATATATGTATATATATTTTTATATATATATGTGTATATATATATTTCTTTATTCATTTTCCTAATATTAGATGCTCTGAAGGATTCTATATTTTGATCATTGAGAGCAGTGTTGATGCACACATGTAGTAGCAAATGTGTCTTCAGCAGGTGAGTTCCATGTCTTTGGATACATACTCAGTAGTGGGATGGCTGTAGCACAGGGCAGTTCCACTTTTTAAAGAACTCTCCATATTCTTTGATAGTAGTCATTTTGACTTGGGGGAGCAAGACCCTTATTGTGGTTTTCATTGCCATTTTTTCTTGTATATCTACTGGAAATGTACACACACATTTATATTTATATTTATATTTATATTTATATTTATATTTATATTTATTTGGGGAATTATCTATCCATGTCTTTTGGCCTCATCTTAACTAGACTGCTTGTTTTGTTGAGTGGAGTTGAGGCCTTCTGGATATGAACCCTTTTTCAGAGTACTGGCTTGCTAATATGTTCTCCTGTTTTGCTAATGTCTCTCACTCTGCTGTTTCTTCTTTGCAGAGGTTGCTGAGTCTTCTACAACTCGTTTGACTAGCTTTACTTTTGTTGTCTCTGCTTTGGGGGTCTAATCAAAAATGTTATGCTCTGCACCACTGTCATTCAGTGTTTTGCTCATGCTTTTATCTACCAGTTTGACAGTTTAGTCTTATACCAGAATCTTTGATCTGAATTGTATGATGAGAGTGAAGAGTTAATTTCATTTCTCTACATATATGCACTCAGGTTTGCCAGCACCATTTATTGAAAAAAACTATCCTTTGTCCAATTTCTGCTCTGCATAATTCTGTCCAGAATTGTGAAATAATTTATGAGATTTCTTTTTGTTCTGCTGCTCTATATGCCAATTTTTATGTCATACCATGTTTTGTTTACTATAGTTTTGTAGTATGCTTTGAAATTAGGTGCTATGATGCCTCCAGCTTAATACATACGTGTGTGTGTCTATATTTTTCATTAAAGTCACTTTGGCTACTCTGATCTTTTGTGACACCATATGAATTCGGATGTTTTTAATTTGGTAGAGTATGTCATTGTTATTTTGCTAAGTATTACAAGAAACTGTAGATCCCTTTCCACACATTTAATGTAATGGTATTAATTCTTCCATTCCATGAGACAAGAATATCATTCCATTTTTTGCTCCAAATGGAATATTTTATAATTTTCATTGTAGAAATTGTTCATGCTTTGATATTGCTGAAGAAGAAATCGCAAAGTAAATCCCATTCATAAAAGTTATAAAACTTCCAAATTTAAAGTTTTTCCTCTGAGTCATTTCTAACTTTCAGCAACGTGATCAGTGCAGTAAATAAAGAGAGTGGGCAGGAGGAGAATAAAGATAATAAGGGGAGTTGAAAGAAATGTGGAGGAAGGAGTGTGTACTTTAAAAAGAGCATTGAATTTTGGAATCTAAGTTCCAAAACCCAGTTTGAGACCTTGGTATCAAAATAAATCTGGGAGCTTTATAATCAAGATTGTTGAAAAAAAAAGTGTGAAAACCAAAGTCTAAGAACAGGTGATCTTACCTGAATATTCATTCTGCTGCCAACAAAGGAGTTATTCGATGACTGAAATTGACTATGGATATTGGTTAAGGTCTGATACAAAAAAAAAGTTTGAGCAGAATTAGGATGAAGGCAGGAAATGCTTTGGGTTTTGAGGAGCCAGAACCAGGCACTGTACACACAATGGCAAAACACCCTGATCATCCTTCAGTCAGTCCTGTCTAGAGACGGGGTAGAATTTATGAAACCCCTTGCTGGATGCTTTAAAAAAAACGCATCCTGCTCTTACCAGCCTATATAGCACTGCAGAGTAGCAGAAGGGAGAAAGGCTTTTGTGAATGATTAAATAGTCAAAGGAAATAAAAGGAAGATGAGCTGCAAGCTGACCCAGGAGGACCACAGTATGGGTATAGTAATAGTGACTGGATATAAAACCCTTGGGAGTATTTCTCATTTGGGTTTACAGATAAACAGAAGGGATCATTAACGAAATTCTTTCAGTGACTGGCTGTCTCTTACTTTGTATAAGGCAGATCTCTTTTGGAACCATATCCTGCTGTGCCTATAGATTCTATGAAGAGGCAAACTTCTTTGTTCAGAATGCTCTAAGTCTGAAATACATGAGATCTCTGATTTTCTTGGTAAGAGAAATATTTTGTTTCCATTTAGGGAAATGCTTAGTTTGCTTTTGGAAAACCAGAGTGAGGCAGTGCAGAGAAGGACATTAGTTACAAAGGACCAGTATTTCTCGGTTTTCTTTATTTCTCATTTGTGTGTCACCCTTGCTGCTGAAGTAATGTACCATGAATAATAATTGCACGCTGACAATAATTCTGACAGAAACCTAGATCTACTAGAATATGATTTTTAAGTCATTTGATTGAAAGGCTCCTCAGACATACATTTTCACAGAAAATGAATGCTTCAAATTTGGACAGTCTTTACACACAATTTTAAAATAAATGTTCTGGAAAAAGCAAAAGCCGGCTAAGGCTACAAGAGTCCTGCTTCTTTGGGGCTGACTCGTGGTGCAGTGGATCAAGGCCTGACTTGGGAGGGCCATTTCCTGTACCACAGACCCTAGGGTCAGATCCTGCCCCCACTTCATATCCATCTTTCTGCTCACACACATTCTAGAAGACTCCAAAAGCCACTTCCGCTCGCATGTGTGGTCCAGATGGAGTTCCTGGCTCCTGCCTTTTTCCTAGTCTAGTCTCAACCATTGTGGAAATTTGGAGAGCAAACAAGAATAATATTCTGTCTCTCTCCTCTCCTCCTATCCCATCTCTCATTTTCTCATCTTCTCTATTTTTTTCTCTCCGTCTAAATAAACAATATTTGAAAAAAAATCTTTATCACCTTAGTGTTTAATATTTTATATTTATATTAAAATAAAAGGCTTAAATCGTCACTGAATAAGAAATTTAACAAATAAAAAACAAAAGAATAATTTAGTGAGTATATAGACAATAGCTATAAACAACAAATAACAAAAACAATTTAAACAAAAAGCTATAAACAAAAGATGACCATATTGCTCATATAATGGTAAAATTTAATCATGGATTTTAAAAATATACTCGTATTTACATTCTTAACAATCGGTTTGACAAAAGGCCAAAACTGTTTTACAAAGCTATATTTGCAACAATACTAACAGACTTCAGGTATTCTATAAAGCATCACCAGAGAGTTTCAAAAGCTCATAGAAAACATCTATTATCTTTAAACTATTCCTCATGAATTGTTTGAGGAACTTGCAAGTGCTTGCATTTCAAAAATGTTTCTCCGACAAAGATGTGTCTTTTTTGTTTTGTTTTGTTTTAAAGATTTTATAGGATGTGTCTTTTAATTCCATTTCCATGAACTTGTTGAAGTCCTCTTGTGTCTGTTCTCCTTATGTAGGTGTTCTTTCTTATTTTTTCAACTGGGCCTCTCCGACAAGGCGCGTGAGAGGTCAGCGCCACAGTGAAGACTTCCGTTCCGTCAGGCTGTCTGCTTCCTCCGAGCAGCTTCTTGAAATACCAGCATTCTGACATGCTCACTTTTACTTGTCACACATCACTGGGTTTAATTAACTTTTTAAAATAACACTAAATTTTGCTTCCCCGAGAAAAGAGAGGAGACTCTGGGGGTCCATGGGCTGTGCCTAGATTGTTTTTTTTTTTTTTTTAACAAAATATGTAGTCCTTTAGTTTGTCTTCCAGTGAGAGATGCAAATGATTTCCTTGGGGTCTTTAATCATATCAGGATGATGGCACCTCTTAATCTAGCGGTTGCTGAGTTCTGGAGAGCTGAGTTGGCTCTGCCAGCTGAAGAAAATGTTGTGCCAAAAGAAAAAAATCTCTACAGGGAAGGGACAGAATCTTTTTTTTTTAGAAAGACAAAAATAACTGTAGTACATTGGAGTGGCATACAAATGTTTACTGCACATTGAAAACTAAAACCTTCACTATTAATATTTTTAACTAAAGTATTCCTTTTTGCTTCTATAGATGGTTTTTTAAGGTTTTTGTTTTAAAAACTTGGCATGCACATACAACCTGCAGTATATGTAATGTTTCATTCCATTCATACATTGTATAATATTCATCAGGGCATATATGCATGCACACATATTCAAGCACATGTTAATAGTGAATATATGTAAAACTCAGCCTTCCAGATTTTAATAAAGACATGTGCACTATATTAATACGTTCTATAATCCCGCTACTGTGCATTAGACCCCTAGAGCTCATTACTGCCAGCTAACTATAATCTAGTACCCATTAAACAACTTTCATCCATGCCTCCCTCTCTTCTGCCCTAGCCTCTGCTAATCATAGTTTTTAACTTCTATGAGTCATGATTCTATGTATGAGTGAGATCATGTGACATCACGTGAGGCTTGTCTTCATAAACTTATAATAAAAATATGCTATAGGGGTCATATTTATTTTCCTAAGAGCTCACATTTGTGAGTCCATCTTGGGATGATTCTGATGTGCAAATATGCCTGTCCACCAGCTTCAGTCAGCTCAAGAAATCTGCCCTACTCTTCCCCCATTCCTCAAAATGGGAACTACTTAAACGACTGCTTGGGGAGATCTGACAGGTCCTTCTTCTAACTATGGGAGAACCAATGTCTGTGCTTGGGATGTTACATATTTATATCCTAGTGTCAGTAGTTAAACGATAGCTTTAACATATAAAATGAAAAAAATGCTTTAATATGAATGAACATAATCAGAATCACAATCAGGAAGGCCCTGTTGAACTGTGCTTGTATTAATATTCCTTGAGTTATAACTTGATGAGACTCCAGGGGAAAAGGGAAACTTCCCTAATTCATGTAGCTTATATAATATTTCAAGTGATCTGTTATTTTGCAAATGCTAACATCTCAATAGTAATCCTAGATTAAAATTATCTTCTCAGGGTTGGCCTTGTGACATTCCACATTGGACTACCGATTTGAATGCAACTGCTCTGCTTCCAATTCAGTTCCCTACTAATGTGCCCAGGAAAGCAGAACACAATAGCCCAAATACTTGGACCTATTGTCACCCACATGAGAGATTTGATTGGAGTCCCAGGTTTCTGGTTTTGGCCTGGCCAAGCCCAGCCTGTTGCAGACATTTGCAGCCTCAGCCGTGTATCCACAGGATAGAAGATTGAACCACAGCCAAGGAAATAGCACGTTGAGGAACACGGAACAGAGAACAACCCCAACACCCAGCATGTGAAATGGCAAGAAACATGGTATCATTCCACACTTCATTCTCAGCCTATATAGTTGTATTTTGTTGGTGAAACTCTAGTGAATTTGTGAAGTGTGTATTATGTGTTTGATATTAATCCAAACTGTGAAGATAGCATTCACATGTGAAGCAAGAAGACATCATAACTTCAGCCAGTTAGAATGAGACAGAAAGAAAACGAGCTCATATATGTGCAAACCAGAGACACATAGATTAGCACTTAGGAAGCTCCTAAATCAAACAGGAATGCCTTTCAACTAGGAGAACTTAACATATGAGCTACGTAAATGGGACAACAGACACAGTTTGGCTTCTTTGCATGCAAATAATCAGATTTCCATCATTCCAACATAATGGTCTTGACCTTTCCCTTAAGAGTCACCTGTGACTTTCATGTTCTCTTACTACTTTATTGACCTCATGATACATTGATGTTAAGTTGCTTAGGCACAGGGAGATTCTAACACAGATGTTTGATTTTATTTCCCCCTTCCTTGTTCACTATTCTCCCTCCATATATGCAGGTCTTACTGTTTTCTTGCTTCATGGATTTGTAGAAGAAAAATAAAAGCTTCAAGATGAAATGTTGGGGCTGGCATTGCGGCACGGAGGGTTCAGCTGTCACCTGCTGCACTGCCATCCCATAGGGGAGCCAGCTCAAGCCCCAGCTGCTCCACTTCCGATCAAGCTCCCTGCAGATGTACCTCGGAAAGCAGCAGAGGATGACCCAAGTGCTTGGGCCTTGGCATCAACATGGGAGACCTAGAAGAAGTTCACACTACTGGCTCTAGTCTGTTCCAGCCTTGACCATACCTGCCATCTAGGAAGTAAATCAACAGATAGAAGACTTCTTGCTCTCTCTCTCTCTCTCTCTGCTTCAGCCTCTCTTTCAAATAAATAAAAACAAATCTCAAGAAAAAAAAAGAAAGGTTTCCCTTATATCTTTAGTAAAAGTTTAAACTCAGTGAAGAAAATATTTTTGTTCCAGCATGGGGTGGAAGATGCCCAGATCCTTCCTCACAGATCTAATGTCATCAGAGCAAAGCTGGAAGACCTGAGCGGACCTCAGAAACAGAAGAACAGTAAACTTCCTTCGGGACTCGGGAGGGAAGCTTTCTTTGGTCCTTACTTAGTTCCAACTTTGGATCCCCACCCTCTCTTGCAGTGACCATCAGGAGGCCCAGAGGTCGCTCCAGAGGTCCACCCCGCCAAAAAAAATTTTTTAAATAGATTAGACAGACAGAGAACAAAAGGAAAGCTTAGAACCAGACAGGAAATGGTCAGCTTGGACTCACATGTACCTTACTAGGTAGGACACAAAGATTAGTTACTCCTCACTAAGGTATTGAAGATTTCTCTGCACATCCCTCCTAAAACTGTTCTGTGCCTCAACTGTTGACGTATGCCTTGTTAGAGTTATAAGCCAGTTTGGACTATCCTAAAATTCGCCAAGTTCAGTAAAAATTATGCTTCAACTCTATAAACTGCTAAATACAAAAATGCGAATAGACACAAGACAGCTGAATAGTACCCTATAGCCATTTAAAGGTGTATAGCAGCCGGTTGTGTATAAACTAAAATTGAAATGTCAATGAAGTAGTCACAGCATGTGGTTAAAAACTTGCATTTTCTAACATATTGGTCACTCAATACCATGTCAATTAACTCCGTGTTGTTGTAATTGTTGTTGATGTTATGTTGTGGCTTTTCGTTGGAGGGGATGATATTCTGCCAGCTCTGCTTTCAGACCAGAGATGGTCTGCCCATGAAACTGTTGAGTTTATCTGGACAATAAGATGCTGGACTCTACGCATGGTACATGCTCGCAATGAAAGAAACATAACTAGATTTAAACTGTAATACTGCAACAGGGTGGAGGAATCCACCATGGGAGGAGGGTATGGGGAGGCGTTGGGGGAATCCCAGGCTGTATGAAACTGTGTCATAAAATGAAATAAAAAAAGAAAATATTTTTGGTTGTCTAGAGAAACAAAGTATCTGCCCTGTGCACTGTAAAAGGAGAAAGGGAGATATTACTGCCCGATTGCGTAGAATCAGACATCTCTGGATTTTGCAGGCAATTTACTCTGCAGTTCTTAATATTGCTCCATTGTGCCAATGAACCATGTACAGGACAAAGTGTGGCAACCTTGAGAAGCCAGTCCCTGGCCCTAACTACTTCTGCCTTGTGGAAGAAGGGCATGCTAACATGTTGTGTGCATTCCCAGAGCGTATAGTCTTCTGAGAAGCAGGAGAACTGAACAACAAGGCCAACAGCTACAGTCGTGACAGGCTGGAGAATAGAATTTACCGGATGTTCCCAGAAGCACAAACACCTGCCATGGTGAGTGATGGAGAAATAACCACTGGTGTTCTCTTGCAACTAGAGTTTGGGAACTAAGTCACGTCTACCACATGCATCCCTTCAAGAAAATAAATATTGATCTGAAGCTCTGTGAAAGAGAACAAAGTATTTGTTGAGGGAGTTGTTTGCACTTAAGAGACAAGCAAAACAAAACTGTGCTGACAGATTTATCTCCAACTGCCGCACAATCTTATGCATTGAACCTGGCCATTTCAGGAAGCAGGCACCTTCTCTACTCATTTTATCTCCAACCAGTTGTCAGGCATCATTTCAGTTCCAACAAAATGGGCAGACTTTTATCTGCTACTGTAAACTTTCCCTGAAGCCATTCTGCTTTCATCAGAACCATAGAGTGGAGAGAAAGGTCAGTGGATGACTGAAATGTTTGTAGTTCCGCCAGCCCAATGCACAGAGATGTGACTTTAAGCAGCAATCAAACATTGGCAGCAAGTATACAGTGTTGAATTACTGCCACAAAAAGTTTAAAAATTCTGTTGCAGTTTTGGCATTTTCCTTAAGCAAAAACATACCAGAAACGGTATATTCCCCACATGTCCCACAATAAAAATAACCACTGACCCAGTACCATAATATAGGTTCTAAGTTGCTTTAGTGCACTGAAGAAAGGTTTGGGGAATGCACGCTTGGTAAACATGATCTCAAACAATAGTGATTTTGATAACTAAAAATTCGCATGACAAAAAAAATTCAACAATAGAAAAAAACTAAGGTGGATTATTAATCACTATTATTGTGCTAAACGCTTTTAATAAAGTATAAATAGTTGAAAACTACTTTAGAAAATCTGTAATAAATAGCTCTGTCTCTCAAGTAAACTCAATTAAATTTCAAGTGATTTATTCTTTTTTGAAAATAGGAAAAAAGGAAATTCTGCTAACTTTGTGCAATTTAGAATCCTGATCTAGAATAAAAATTTTAGGAAAAGTGTCACATATGGACTCTAAAGTACTAAATATCAGGAAATTCATAAATTAATGATATACTCAAAAATTATACTATATGACCCAAAGACAGGCAATATTGATGATGGGAACACTGAAGGTACATGTGTATAAAGACACAAAAATATTAATGAAATATGTAAGTCATGCTACTTCACATATGTATTAGTCAAAATTAAGTAATAAGTAGACATTATAAGAACTTAAAAATTCAGGCTCACAAACAGGAAGAAAAACTTTTAAAGAATGTTTTCCAGGAAGAATAGCATATATTTGATATACCATATAGTTACATATATGTATAACATATGCTAAATATTTATGCCTACTTATGAGTGAAATTAGGAAAATTATATAGATTTAATTGCTGAAATTTGTTAGCTTTATAAACATAATGAGAAAAATTTCGGCAATCATCAACAAGACTTTTTATTTAACTTCTCCTCATTGAAAAAACGATAAAGAAAAGCAACAAAAGTAACTCCTTACACAACTATTCTTAACAGCATCACCTAACATAGGCATGCTAAAGATTTAGAAAGCAGGAAATCAACATTTGTGCAAAATTGCTAAATAATCTTACAACCTATTAAATAGTATCCATGTTTCTAACTTGTGATTTTTCTCCTCTGGAATCCAATCCAACTTTACATATTACATTTCATCGTCCATTCTCCTTAGCTTCCACCAATTTTTTTTTTCTTTCATCTTTCTTTACCGGTGGTTGTTTCATGCAGTGTCCTTATTGTGTTTGGTGCTTTCCCCTGGGTCCTTACAGAACTGATGGGGTGTCCTTCTCAGAGAGTCAAAACTGGACACATAGTCCTGTCTAATAACCAAGGACCACACGGTTGAGGTTGTGTCTGTCTGTCTTCATCATTAATAAGTCTAACATGGGGACATAATGTGTGAATACTCATATTTACTGCGTCCCATGGCACTTTGTCCACTTATTTTTGCATGACCAAAATGTTTGCCTACATTAATTATTACTATGGGGTTTACTTAATGATGACTTACTTTATGGGTTCAATTCGATTGCATTTTTCTATATTAAGGGATTCTGTCACTATTATTATGATAATTCATTATTTCCTATTTCCAGTGCACTCCACCTTTTCTCTCACATGCATTTAGTACTTTCTTTACATCACTTTTTTCATCTGCTGGGTTCCCTGACTTTGTTCAATGGTCCCCGCCTCGTTTTCATTTCAGTCTATTTTCCCATGGGCAACTTACATTGATTTTTCATTCATGGAGAGAATTTCGTCTTATTCTTTGATTTCCTTTTTGAACCAATTAAGTCTCTCTGCACTGTTCTGTGGTTTTCTTGTTTATTTATTTGAATGCTTCATTTTTTTACTGTTTGGTGTAAGGAGGCTTTTCATATCCTCAAGTGCTTGTTTATGCAAATACTTTGGCATACTGATGTTCAACTTTTCCTACTTTGTTACTGTTCTTCTTAAGGATTTTCTTCCAAGAACACATTTGAATTTTCAATTTCTGAATGTCTAAAAGAGTCCTGTATACATTTGACATTTTCTCGTGTGAATTTCTCTGACATTGGAGTATTTTGTATAGGGGGTTTAGTTTAGCAGCACCCTATTCTGTCATGGTAGCTGTTTTCAAGGATGAAATTTGTTCCGGCCATGGGGGAGGGTTTTAAATTCTCAGAATCTGACTTGCTGAGCCTGAATTTTGTCTTGCACATCCTAAACTTTCCTTCCTTCCACTTTTCATCACCCAATTATCAAAGAGTAATTGCTGCTTTTATCCATTTTCTCCTTTAGAAACTATGCATATCAAAACTACTTCTTACAAGAATGTACACTTTTAAGTCAGAACAGTGATGGTAGTCCTCTGTGCTGACTGTGGCTTCTCTCTGCAGTTGCTTCGCAGCTGTTTGTGTCACAGAGTTCTGCATGAAGGAAGCGAAGAGCAGGGTGCTGTGTGATGACTACTGGAATCTAGTGATTTTCCTTTTTTCACCCAACTTGTTTGGAAATCTGGACATTTTTGTGTTAAATTGTGCTTGCCTTCTAGACGTTCTGTAATGTTTTGAGAACAAATGTCAGGTAATAGTGTCTTCACCTATTTAGTTTTTAGGTGTTTAGTATCTTTCCTTTTCATTTTATGTTAGGATTCTTCTGAACTTTTTTGAGGCTATTTTATGCAATTAAATATAATATTTAATATTTATGAAGAAATAATCATGCTTCACTTCTTTCAAAAATAAACAAAACAATTTTGATACAAAAGAGAATATGCAAATAGGGCTTCTAAGCCTTGTAGTGCTCATTTTTTACCCTAGAGTCACAAAAGTAGATTAACATTTTTTTGGAGGGGGGAAGTCAGATATACAGAGAGGAGGAGAGACAGAGACGAAGATCTTCCACCTGCTGATTCACTCCCCAAGCAGCCGCAGTGGCTGGAACTGAGCTTATCCAAAGCCAGGAACTTCTTCCGGATCTACCATGCGGGTGTGGGGTCCCAAGGCTTTGGGCCATCCTCAACTGCTTTTCCAGGCCACAAGCAGGGAGCTGGATGCTAAGCGGGGCTGCCAGGATTACAGCTGGTGCCCATATGGGATCCCGGGTGCAAGCAAGGTGAGGACTTCAGCCACTGGGCCACCTCACCAGGCCCAGATTAACATTTTTAAAATGAGGAAAAAACAGTCATGGTACTAATTCTTGCACGTGTGTACAGTACATTAAACTATAGAACCCCAAAATAACCATATAGTTTGTATTATCAATTTATTTTTTATGTGTAGATCATTTGTATTACATAATCAAAATACCAAACTATTTAAGGAAAGTTTTTTCTTACTTCAGTATGTGGTATATCTCTTCCATAGTATTTAGATTTCTGTTAAATTTTTCTCACAAGTTGTATACAATATTTAGATTTTGTACGAATGAAAGTCTTTGTTCAACCTTCCTGCCACAATACCACCCTTGTTGCCTGTTTCCTAGCCCATCCTCTTTTGATTTGCCCTTCCATGCTTATCTCAGACACATCGATTGTCAACATCATGCTGTGGCTGGGAATAGCTCCTAAGCCTCTGCAGTCAACAGTGACATTGGGCTAGAGAAGTACAAAGAGCTGTGTAAGCAGACCTCAGCAAACAACTGAGCAGTGCTCTGGGTCATTCAGACCAGATTGGGACATACACCACTCTCAGAGGACACAGGGAAGCAGGCCAGTGCTGGGAGAGGCATTACACGGTGAGGACCGCAGCCTAGAGAGGCATTCACACAGGTGATGACCACAGTTGGACTATGCCACTTTATTCCACTTCAGAGCTCACAGACTGTAGTCCTCGCTCTCCGCTTCCAATTCAATGTACTGCTAATCCGCCTGGGGGACAGCAGGTGATGGTTCAGCTTGGACCTAGAGCATCCCAAGAAACAGCCTTGTTGTTTGTGGCAATTTGCTACAGGAGCTATAGGAAACTAGTACCTTTACCTTTCCTGATCTTAACATCACTGGACCCCCACAATGGCACTTCCGTTGACTGTTATGATCCAGCTCCATGTTTCTGTAAGATCAAACTCCTGAGTCCCTCCACACTTGGTCTCTGCTCAGCACCAGTTATGTGGGATGCTCGGGGAGCCATACTCTTTTCCTTCTTGTAACTTTTACAGATGCTTTTCCTCTCTCTGGAATAGTCCTCTCCTTCTTTTCTCCTGCCCAATTTCTCCCCTCCAAAGTTGTAATTCAGTATGCTTTGTTTTATGCACTCACATTAATATGATTTGCAGTCCAGATTTCCAAAAGATCTCTTTATAACTCAGGGTAGGGACCCAGCACAGTAGCCTAGGGGTAAGAGTTCTCTCCTTGTACGCGCTGGACCCCACATGGGTGCTAGTTCATGGTCCAGCTGCTTCACTTCCCTTCCTGCCGCCTGATTGAGCCTTGGAAAAGCAGCTGAGGATGACCAGGGCCTTGGGACCCTGCAACCACATGATAAACCCAGAAGAAGCTCCTACTCCAGGCTTTGGATAGGCTCAGCTCTGGCCATTGTGGCCACTTGGGGAATGAATCAGCAGATGGGAGACCTTTCTCTCTGTCTCTCCTTCTCTTTATAGATCTGACTTTCCAAAAACAAAATTAATCTAAAAAAACAACAACTTGGGGCAAAGAGGAGGACATTCAGCACTGTGGTCAATACCACCTGGAGGTGTTCATCTCATATTGGAGTCCCTGAATTCAAGTCCCAACTCCGCTCCAGTATTCCAGCTTCCTGCTAATCCTCACTCATGCAGGAACAGGTGATGGCTCAAGAACGTGATTGCCTGACACCCTTGCAGGAGATGGAGATAGTTCCTATCACCTTACTGTAATTTTGACCAGCCCCAGTTGTCATAGGCACTTAGGGAGAGAAACAAAAGATGAGATTTCTCTCAGTCTCTTAGTTAAAAATACTGAAAAATATGTAAATAACTTGCTAAAAAGGTAAATGGTTCCTATATGACTTAATGTTTTCTGTTCTCTCCACCACAAGAAGATGAATGCCGTAAGAACTCAGACATGCTCATTTTCTTCATTCTTATGCGCCAGGACTGCATACAAAACCTGACACAAAAACATTTCATGACTAAGTTCTAAAAGGAAGACACAGATTAGAGAAGTTTGACAATCAAAAAAGAAATGTTCTTATGATCACATAGCTGTTAAGAGATCTAGGATTCATACTTAGGTCTTTTTGGTAACAAGCTTAAGCACTTTTAAAGATTCTTTTATATGAATGCTGATGAAGTTATTAAAAATAACTTCTGAATACATTGCAAAAAATTAGAGAAGGACTCAGGTGCACAGATGTTTAATGTATAAACAGATAATGCATACACAGAAAAAGATCTTTAGAAAGCACAGGTGTGAATACTGAAAGTCTGGTGAGGACAACAGCACTCTCATGGAATGTGACACTCAGACCTCAGCAGCAATGCCAGGATTTTAACTGAGAGGTACCAATTGTTGATGAAACATCTGATGGTTTCTATGATTTTAAGGTGATTCTCACTATGAACAATAACATAATAATGTATTGACCTGACATTGCAGGTCCCATGCCCTACTGTGATTTTTATTAAATGCTATTGGAAATAATTTAATTTCTCTAAATTATTCGACTTCAACTCCAGTCCCTGAAAACTAAGTTATCCTGCCTAACCACTAATAAATAGGCTGAATGTTAAATAGCACTTTAATTTTGTTTCATTAATGTTCATTACATGGCCAAAAACGAAGGAAGTTGATTATGTCAAGCTCACAATCTTTAATTAAAATGGAAAGAAGCAGGAGCTCCTAATTTGCAAACATCAAGCTTCAAACAGAAAACAGATAAAGTTTACTGTGCACACTGCAGGGAGGAAAAAAAAATTAGCAGCTAATTAAAATTTTAGTAGTTTAAAATGTCTCTACCTGAGACATAAATTACTACTTCTCATTTTCCTATACATCTCCAAACTTTATAGGAGACATCACAAACAAAATTATAAATACTGATGATAGATTTTGTTAATGCACTTCCAGCCCTATGAACTTGACTCCTTCATAAAAGCAGCACAACACAGACATGTCACTGGGCAGGAATCAGATGTGAGTCTAGTCCCAATTGGTTTTATTCCATTTACGATATGCTTTGGAATTTCACAAAATGGTTGTATGTCTCCATTTTTTTTTTATCGTAGTCTGAAATGCCTCAAGCTCTAGGAAAAGTGCTCGGCATTTAATTTACCATCCATTTGCTTCATTTACCTTTCTGTCATCATTTCAATACAGTGGCAATATATGTTTTAGGCTGAATTGGAACGAGGTCTTCATTCAAGTAAATTTTGTCTCAAGAAAGAGCATTCAGTGTAGCTCATTTTGTCAGCCTGAATCTTGGAGAATTTGATTTGGATTCAAGATGGCAGCACGTTAAGTTAGAGGCTGTGTGAAAAACCAGATCTCCTTTTATCTTCAGTGGATGAAGAGACAAAAGAAATGCATTTATTTATTAATTCTCTTTTTTCTAACCATGGGGAACCAGAGAAGTGATGATTCTCTGCCACCTGTCCATTTTTTAGAAGATAACAGTTAAATTCCACTTCATGTTCCATATGTGTATAAAAGAAAAGGTATACAAATATGAATTTGTTTAAGAAAACCTGACAAAAAATCATGAAAATACAGGCATGTACATATACATATACATATCATAGTATCAACTCTATGTTTACTTTAGGTACACAGATTAAACCTTCACCACTCACCTTTACAAAGCTCTCACTGCACTTGCATTATTTCATGTTTTTCTATAACCCGCTCATTTGCATCATTAGTGTCGTTTCATATTCTTTGTCATTTACCTCTGTATGTCTATTTAGCTATATGTGTGTCCTGGTATAGTGTTCTTCAATGTGGGTTTTTAATTTGCACAAATGTTATTTCCCTCTTGTTTCCCTTTTGATTAGCACATTTTTGAGATGTACTGCCATTGAAATATATACATCTGCTTCTTTGTTTCCGACCCTAAGCTGTATTTATATTATGCATACATTATATTTTATTTAATGCATATATAGTTTGCTTCCAACTATTGACTTTCTCCATAAAAAAGTGGATATAAAATATTTTGTGCATGTCCATGATGAGTCTCTGCTGGCTTTCTCTGGATGTCAGATATTTTGAAAACAGATTTTTTTTTCCTTTTTTGGTAATAATGGAACTATATAAAAGTGCTAAGCACTGCCATTTCATCGTCACATGCATGGGAAGCTTCCTCACACCCCAATATTGAACAAGGGCTGATAAGCACATTCATAATTAAAAACTGTTCATTTTGGTAGTTTTTAAAATAGGGAGAACTATCTTTCATTCTGCCTATTGTTCTTATAAATCCAGATAAAACAACACATTTTGACATATTTTGAGAAATTTATATGCTTTTCTCCCAGGAAGTTCATTATTATCTACAATTATGTTTTACAGTGTTTTATAATTGAGTACATTGGATCATGATACATTTTAATCACATCATTACAAGCTTCTGCGAATTCACTTCATTTGCAAGTGAATTGGCCTGTGATTTCTGCATTATCTTTAAATTGTTTGGATATCAAGATTATAATTGGCTTCAAAAAGATTTAAATATTTTTATTCTTTTTCTTTTCATAATTTTAAGAGATTATCTATTTCTTGAAAATTAACAAAATTCATCTTTAAGACACCTGGATTTTTATGTAGGAAAAGAATTAGAGGTTTCATCACTAATTAAATTGTTTTTGCAGTTGCTAATCACTTAAAAAATTGTATTTCTCTGTGTGGGAGAAAGAAAGAGAGGGAGACAAATGGCACGGAGTGCTTCCAGCCACACTTCGCTTTCCAAATACCTGCAAGACCCAGGCCCAAGCTCTGCACAAGCTGAGAGCTCAACTCAACCCAGGCCTCCCAGGAACCCATTTGCTTGGGATGCCACTTCTGCATCCCTGGCTCAGCATTTGCAGCAACCTAAGTCAATAACTAGAGCCAGGAACCGAACCTAGGCCCTCTGATGTGGGAGGCAAGAGTTTAAACCAGTGTCTTACATGGCTTGGCTAAACATCCTACCTTGATATCTTGCCAATTTTGTTTTTACAAATGTATCAAATCCATATAGATTTTCTGCTTATTGCTATGAAAATTTCTACTAATATTATTTTTGGTCTATAATACAATGCTTTAAAACAGAATGTAAGAAAATTTTAAAAATGTAGAGAATAGCAAAACACATATGTTCAATTTCTTGGCTGTAAAGTTCTATCTAGGACCTATTTTCCAGGTTCTATCTGGAACAGGTTTTCCTATATATTTTCTCACTTGTTTCTGCTTGAGGTCTTACTTTGAGAATAGAATACTTTAAATGATTGAAGTATAACTATTAATTCATTTTTCTCATATAGTTGTCAACAATTAATTATGAATCCCAAAATATTATTCAGCACATATATGCCAATCGTCACTTTCATCTTTCTCATATTTTGCCATTCATCTCTATATTAAATTTGGTTTGATGTTAAAATCCTCAACCTGAATTTCTTTTTGATTATACCTTATCCTGAAACATACAAAAAGTGATTGTTTGAAATGTGACTTCTATGTTACTGCATTAGAAGACACTGATATTTATTAATTCTGACAGCTTGCCATTTGATCAACAAGTTAAGTCTATTTATATACATTGAGATAAATCATAGATGCAAATTTACTTCTTTAATTTTCTAGTAACCACACTTTTGTACGTTCTCCTCCTAGTTCTTTTCCAGCTTTTAAAAATAGATTGATATTTTTCTTCTATGGATTTAAAGGGTACTCTCTTTTTATGATCACTGTTGCTGTTGTTGAAATTATAAACAGGTCATAATAAGAATGTTAAGAGCAATTCTGTTTCTAAATCACAACCACAAACAAGAACCTAAGATAATCCCTCTTTTATCCTCTTCATCCCTAATGCCCTCTAGACACAACACCATGTGTAGAATTGGAAACGAATTGACGTCCCTGAAGCACCAGGCCTGTCATTAGTAAGTATGTGACTTTGCAGAAAGGAACTAAATGCCTTCAAGCTGTGGATCACATGCAGGACACAGTATTTTGCTAACACTCCTACCTTGCAAAACTTTTTGGAGAATCCTATTGGACTCAGCAGGGAAGTGGGACTCATTCACAGCCATGCATTATTACAAGGAAGGTTTATATGCTGCACTGTATGTTAAATACTTGTACAGAAACATGGCAGATGAGTTTCCGAAAGAGGAGAGTACATGTTTGTCAAAGAAAATAAAGATTTTACTTTATGATTGCACTTATTGCATTAAATTTAGGATACTACTTGAAAAGGGAAGCAGTGGAGTGTCCCATCAGAGTTGTATAAGGTATCTGATCCTTTGGGTTTAGGGTAATACCAAAAACTTTTCCTGTAACTATAATAGACACTGAAACTGTATTTCTTGGTTTTCCAAAAGCCACATATTAGTCTCTAATTATTTTTAAATATGCCATTATAAGAAAAACGTTGTCTTTTTAGAAACATCTAACCTTCATAGACTCATCATAATTTCTGAAATCATATGACTCCAAAGTCATTTGAGATTTGAGGATCTAGGAATATAAGAACAAGACTATTAAGGAGTGAGTCCTTCCTTCTAACTCTCCTCCCAGACCTCACACCCCAGCACTAGTGAGCTAGTATTATGTCGGTTAGACAAAGTCACTGGGTTGACAGTGAGAGAAAGTGATACAAACAAAAAGCAACCTAGAGAATCCTAAACCAAGCCTTAGAAAAGTCAAAATATCTACTTGTAGCGCTAAAACCAGAACTGTCTGCTCTTTAGGGCAGCTTAATTCACTTTCTGAACCAAATTTCCTGGGTGAAATGATGAATTTCAACTGTGTAACAATTAAGTCTTCCTTCTTTTCCTACAACTTCAATTATATAATTGTATTTACATAATGAAAGCTGTGATGAACAAGACAAGTATATAAGTTTTGCTTTTATTTGATCTCAATGATCAGATCTTTGGTGTAGGTTTCAGTTGAGAGGGAAAACAAGGAGTTCTGATTTAAAATAGTTTACTTGATGGAATTGAAAGAGTAGATCATTGCTTGGTTTCTGTCAGCATACACGTCTCAAAGGTAATGCTCTGTCAGTAAGAAAGTTTAACTGTATTTTCATTGTCCTCTCAGCCTATTCAATTACACGTGTTTAAAGTCAACAGATACCAAGGGACACACAGGAAAGAGCTTCATGCTTCCTCTCTCCAGAGTCTTCCAGCTGGAATTCCTTTACAATTATGAATTCAACTTTGTCTTCTACCGTGGATAATTGAGGGAGTGGTTTTCGGGAATATAAGACAAGCAAGGAAACACGGAAGCCATCTTCCTAGGACCACCTGTGAATTGGGAGGCCTGCCTCAGGCCCTGCCTTCTGCTGCTCACTGGGCAAGGGACACGGCTCACTCTGCCTAGGATCTCAGTCTTCCACTGTTGAAAGAGTTAAGGTCATCACAGTGGTAAGAAACATACTCAGAAAAAAATCCAGTGAGAAATAAGTATAAAGACTTCCGTGCTTCGAAAACAACAGTGTACACTCACACACTCATGCTGACATTCTTAAAATCTGCAGAGGTAGGAGTTCTGGCACAGCAGCGAAGCTGTTGCACGGGACACCTACAAGCTATAGCAAAGTGACAGGGCTAGTCCTGGCTTCACTTTCGGGAATGGTTCAAATACTTGCATCTCTACCACCTTCCTGGGTCACACAGATTGAGTTCTTGCTTGAAGCCTAATCTAATACCAGTTATTGCAAGCTTTCAGCGAAGTGAACAACCCTGCCCCAGCTATGATAAGCATGTTGGGTGTGAAACAGAAGTTAGAAGATCTCTGTTTCTCAAATGATTAAAAAACAAGTAAAAATTATGTGAACAGAGTGGCATTTTAAACCACCCTGTACTCTTTGAAAGAAACTGCTGTTTTGTTTTTCACCTCTTTCAGTCGTCAGATGTGATTCTTGTGGCCTATTACTTCTACAAATCTACAACCTGACAGGATGCTATTGTGTTTAAAAGTCTCAATGCCACCACAATTTCCTAAATATTATTCAGCCAGGTGGTTGGTCCATATGAGAGCATTTTCAAAAGTTCACAGAAAAGGCAATTTAAGTTTATCTGGGTGCAAAAATTGAGATATAGACATAGTTTTTCGTATAAGCATTTCTCATTAATTTTCTGAAGAAACCATATTTATACAGCATTATGCAGAGCACAATAGTCACAAATCAGCATTCGATCTGGGTTACATGAAAGTGAGCTTCTGACAAGCAGAAAAGGAGAGGTATAAAATGGGCATACATTTTAAACAGAAACGTGACATGAGGAATGGGAAGAACCTTCTTGATTAAGCATTTGTTATTTGATACTACTTTTAAACTGGACATGATACACACACACACACACACACATATATGATCTCATATATATATGATCTCATTTTATTCTAATGCGTACAATATATAAATGTTATGATAATACATTCCACTAAGTAATACTAGCACTGGTAATTAAACCTATCTCCTGTCTGGGGCTCAGACTCTGCCTCTTTGCATTCTGCTATCTATATTCCCAAAAAGCTCGCCCGTGAGCTGTAGTGATGTCTGTTCACACAGCTTCTCTTTGCCATGTTTCCAACCAGAAGAAGGAAAAGGTACCGAGGGAAGGCAGTGTCTATTCCACTTCATTTCTTAAAAAGCATTTTGATCCCTACCCTCTAATTCGGCATGATGTTCATCATCACAGACAGTCATCAGCCCATGTTTCTGCTTCTTGTCACACCAAGCAGAAAACTTTTGTGACAAGTAGGACATTTAGCCACTGAACTCCCATCCTCTGTGATTCGTACAGTAATTAGTGCCAGATTGGATACAGATTGTCAAAATACCCAGCTGAATCGCACAGACACCAAGGCTAATCAACACCTTATTTTACTTTCCATCTGCTGAACAATGAGGTTAAGCACATTCCATCAAAACGCACTAGAATGAAAATGTAGCAATTTAACAAAGCTATAGAATCCACCATTCTGTGTTCCAGAGAAGGACATTTTTAATGCTTCAATATTTCAAAAACATGTATGCTCCAATCAAATTAGCAATAGGGATACTCTGTCGCTTTCATGTCAGAAGAACTGCATGCATTCATCCTTCCTGGTTTCGTCTATTTCACTGAGGGACTTTGTTCTTGTGATATGGAGTGCTACAGTTCCATTACGTACAAGCATAAGTATGAAATTGTGACCATAATGAAACACATCTTGCCAACAATTATTAAATTCCTTTTATATTTATAAAAATTAAAAATACAGCCCCCAGGCTATACTAACCTTTCTCCCAATAACCCAAGCAAAGCCCATGCGAACCAGATAACTGATTTTTCACATAGGTGTGTATGTTTTTATTTCATGTGCCAAATCTTTTTGAAGGAAGTGGAAATTCAAGCAACAGCAAGCATGGTTTCGAGGCTTCCTCAAAATTAAGACTCCAAGAAACTAACAAAAATACATTTAACTTGGAAGCAACAGGAAGGACTGACCTGCGTAGAATGTAGATCTACAGAAAACCTCCCGTTAGGTCACTAGTCAAAACAGAATGAGCAGCTGGCATATCTGCTGCCCACATTTTCACATCTGGGGTGACAGCTAAGTTCAAAGCAAATGGTCAACTCTCTTCAGGCACAAAGTCAGCAGCTACTCCAAGCTAGAAAGAAGGTACCTGCTGCCTTTTCAAAAGCTCACATCTTACGATGACTACTCTGCAAACGCTGCAGAGAGGAATCCATAGACTTTCTTCAACGGATCCGATGACTCTCATGTCAGATGAAGGGAAGGAAGTTAAACAGCTAAAACTGTCCCATTACAAAATGGTCGTCACAAAGACCTCCAGTGTGGAAGAAGAGGGTCGTTGGAACTATGGCTGCTATGATGGCAGAGAAGCTTTTATTTTTCCATTTTGCTCATCTATTCTCTGCATCAACATTTGTCAAGTTGGCTTATGTGATAGTTTCTAAAGATGTTCCATTTTAGAAGATTTATCTTTTGATGGAGAAAAAATACCTCCATCTAGTGGTGCACTATCCAGATTGCCACAATGGCCAGGGTGGACCAGGCTAAAGTCACTGAAGGCAGCTGCATCAGAATCTGAATGGCAAGGATGTGAAACTGAGCTCATACGGGATTCCAGGGTTGTAGGTGTCAGCAGTACCCACTATGCTGCAATGCTGGCCCCAAGATTTCAATTTTAAAAGCATTCGCTGAATATAAAGGTTTGAGAAGCACTCAAAATGTTTTTAACTTTCTTTAAACTGCTTTGGCCTCCCAAATGTACTTAGAATTAATGAGCTTGAAAAACACATTTGTCAAATAAAGTCTGTAGAATTAAATTTTTATCAATTACATTTTAAGAAATACTGTCTCATAATATCAAAATTTTAAAAATTATTTCCATCAAAGTGGAGGAATCCACCAGGGGGGAGAGGCGTGGGGAGGGGTGAGGGGATTCCCAGAGCCTATGAAACTGTCACATAATGCAAAATAATTAATAAAAAAAAATTATTTCCAAACACACATCTTGGGTTACTCATCCATGAAAACTTGATTTTCTTTTTCTTTAGCCATACAAAGAGAAAGCTGTGTTCTGGCAAGCATCATTAGAATAGGTACCCCTCACTGTTCATTGCATGTGTGATATCTGGATGAGTCTTTGACATGCAGAGGATTATCGTCGGTACATATTGCGTGGGTATACATTGACTATTGTCATTACCACTAAAAGCGGCCACAGTTCATGACCCTTTACCAGGTAGGCTCTCCTGCCTGAACTTGACCTCTAGATCCTTTTTGTCCTAAGTCATCCAACAAAACATGGGCCATGGCTGATAGTAACTATGCTCAGTCTGTATTATCTGGCACCTGCTCCATCCTGACCTCTGACACCTGTGGGATCTTCCTATCCTGCTTCTTGTTTCCCAGTTCTGACACCCACCATCTCCTATCAGCATACGTGATGTCCATGAGAATCAGCACAGAAAGGAAGCCTGGCTGAGGATGACAGGTAAGTGGACACTGAGACACATCTAGAGGTGATGAAAATCACAAGTTTTCTGAGCAGTGTGCACACTGGCTATATTAAACAATGGACCAAAGACCAGATGTAAAGCATTGCCATTGAGAAAATAATGGAAGTTTGCCACCAGTTATAATAAACGCAGGAAACCAGGAAATCCACACTTAGATGTGTCTTAGATGCTTTCTGTTTTCCGGAAACACTCTCTTACCAGGCAGCATGGTGGCCTTTTGCACATTATAGCTCCTACAATTAGAAAACCTTAACATCATACCTATTATTATTCAAAGTTCTCCTTTCTCCGCCCCCACAACAAGAAAACCTATGCACCCCAAATCCAGGGAGGCAGCACTTCTTTTTGTCTTGCCCACTGAGACTCTCACAGAGACATTGCGATCACCGCCCCACTCCATGTGCAGGAGAACGCTGACCAGCAGTAACAGGAAGGATGATCAGCCAGGGTAGGATAGAGCCTTAAAATCTTTTCTGTTCTTCAAATAATTTAGGCAAACTAGATGGTGAAACATAATTGAGGTTCAGCCTCATTTCTGTTCCTTTATAAAATCAAGCTATCGTGAAAGACACAGCAAGGCAAGAATAGAACAGTTGATTGGTACCCTGAGGTGGCATAAATAGAATGAATTAATTTCCCCACAGCATTCTGAGGACTAAATGTGCTGTGAATGTGGTGATTCCTGCCAGTCAATCCATGGCCACCTTTGCTCTTTCACTGTATTTAAAATAAAGTACATCCACAGGCACCAAGACACATAGCAAAGATGCTTATTGCTCCATTGGCTTCATTAGCAAAGACGCACAGAAAAATACACATCAACAGACAGGCTAAATAAACTGTGCCACATTAACAAAATACTGAGCAGTTCAGAAGCACTGAACATATCCAAGTGTGACATGCTGGGAGGAAAAGAAAGCCCAATCTGCCAAGTATCTGTGTTTTCTTTGTGTGGCTGCATGCGGATGTGTGGGCACATACGCTTGTGTATACCAAGTTACCTCCTGTCATCCACGAAGAAATGTAGTAAGTTTAACTTCTAGGAGAAAGAAAACTATCATGCATGGCATGTTCTACTGCTGGCAGGTTTTATAATGTGCTTCTGATAAGAAATGTGGCCCATTCTAACAACAAACATATATACTTCTCATAACAGAGTAGGAGGAGTGGTAGACCCCATATCTTGCTTGCATTTTAGACTGTTATAAAGCATGCTATCTTCACAAATATTCCATTTTATCCGCATAGCAGGGGTCCCCAGCTTGAGCACTGGCCCCAGAGAGGATTTATAAAAATTGATTGAAAACTGTTGAGTCTATCTGCTTGTATCCACTTTTCTCAGGAGAGACTTCACAGCTTTCATCAAATTCTCAAAAGCATTTGAGAAATAAAACATATTCAGCCATGCTGTTCAGTAGAGGCAAACTTTACAGAGAGCTTTTGCCACGTTTTGTCCACTCCTTAGGTTAAATATGATCATGCTTGATAACACAGGCATATGTCATGGTCACTCAGCAGGCTGATAAACAACCATCTTTGTCAGTGAATGCTAGAGTTTGTAAAAGATCTTGTATGTGTATGATACTGGTTTATAACAATCATACCTCTCTGCTTTCCAAATGGGAACACAGAGAACTCTGTGCTACTTCCCAAACAGGTAGAGATTCCCTGAGGCACAGAACACCTTTTGGCAGTGTCTGTTTTATTGGAAAATTGTAAAATTCTATTTTATAGTAAAGCTAAGTTAGATTTATTATGCAATATTTAAACTTATTTGTGAGATCACACTTGAGATTAAAACATTTTCTACTCCAGGGAAGGAGACAATGTTTAGTTATAGCTTCTATAGTCCCAGAATTTGTATTATCTCTCTGCAGCAGGAACACTGCAGGAACACTTGGAAATGCCTTTCTTATATCTACTGATAATTTTCAGAATATAAAGCACTTGTTTTGTATTATCTTTAACTTTTGTTTGTAACACTTGAGAGATGAGCAGGCACCAAGCACAAACATCCAAAGAACATACTCGCCCTCTTAAAGCCAACATTTTCATCTAGATACATTAAATTTTTAGAACAACCATACAGGTATATTAGTATAAACTTCTGTAGAAAGAACTTACAACAAATAAATACTAAAAGATGAAACCAAGGAAAATTTTACTGGCATGTCTAATGAAACCCAACAACTATTGTTCTTTGCCTATTTTAGACTTCATCATTTAATTTGCGTCCTTAGCTATTCCATTTCCTTGCCTTCATAAAGAAAAACATACTTGCTGATAAGAGAAGAAATAGGTTTCCAGGTTGCGTGTGAGCTGCATACATCTGTATCTTCCCAACAAGTAAAAGAGTGAAAAATGAAAAATCAACCACTCATTCTATTTCCAATTGGGAAGTGAAAGTATGCGGCAAATCACTGCTTCAAATTAGACGGACTGTTAGACACAGGGAGAACAACTCACTGTGAGAACGTGTGCTAGGGTAGGAAAATCAGACATGTAAGTGGTGAATTACAAAAAGCTCAGTGACAATGTCTTTGCAGGTGAAAATCAAGTGGGCCCAGTGACAGAACCATCACCAAAAAAAAGCATTTTGGTAAAGGGAGGTGAAAAGTAACTGTTTTGAAATATACCAGTTTTCTGTTTTTCTTAACAATACCCACCATGAAAAGAAATTATTTTATCAGAACTCAAACATCATAGAAGAAGTAAGCAAGGGTGAAATATATATATACTTATATTTGTGTTGTTCTTAACTTATGTAGCAGATAATACTTTGTTCCAATAAAAATACCAATAGTGTATTTGATAAGAACACTTATGGACAAGTGAGATGAATGAAAGCAGTTAATCAAGGATGCTGGTGAAATAGCATAGTATTAATTCAAATAGATAAGTTCTAAGGATGTGTTGAAAACAAATTTAGAAAAAAAAGTATATTTATACAACTTCTATGCAAAGATAGGAAGAAAAAAATATTCACAAAAAGTGCCCAACCGAAATAAATCATAAAGGCAGAGAGTGAAGATGGAAAAATGGAAGAGCAAGTCAACAAAAAGGAAATAGTAACAGAGCCAACACTGACTAACTCCATCAGCAAAGACCTTCATCAGCAGTAAGTGGAAGACACACGTAAAAAGATGGAGGGAGTCAGAGTATATCTGTCCCAAAAAAGATCCAACCATTTTAATGTCTACAATAAATCCACATTAAAGATGAAGACACCCATTGACTTTTAAAAAAGGGGGGAGAGGGATAGAGAAAGACATACCATGATAGCATGGATTAAAAACAGAAGTTGCAGCATTTTCAAATTAGATTTCAGGGCAAGCAAAGTTATCATGGAAAAAGGGGAATGCTACATAATAACAAAGACATCAACAACCTAAAGACACAAAACACTCCTTTGTGTGTGTGCTAACATTATACCACCCAAACCTGTGAAGGAGAGGAGAACCACAGGAGAGAAACAAGTAGACCATTACAAGTGTACACTGTAACATCCCTACCAGAAATAAATAGATCCATCACACAGAAAATTAGCAATGACATGGCTGAAGAGCAAGACCAGATTAATACTAAGCAAAAGTAAAATCAACAATACATAATTGACACACCAAGACTACTACATTCAATCAGGGAAGACCCATAATTCACTAATCTCATGTTGTAATTTCAACATTATAGATGACATTCTTGGCCATAAGACTTACTTCATCAAATTTGAAGTAATTAAAATTGCATATATCTGCTCTTAGATTAATATGGAATTATCATATAAATGATAATAATAGAAAAATAAAAACCTTCAAATACTTGGAGATTAAACAACCAATTCCTAGCTAACAAATCAAAGTATAATTCTGTAGGGAAAAGAAAACATAATTTGAACCAAACAAAAGTACAAATGCAACCTAATTAAGTCTGTGGGATATTGTTAAGCCAGAACTTAAGGAGAAATCTGTAGTATTCAATGCATGCATTAGAAAAGAATAAATATCTAAAACCAATCATTTAAGGTCTAACATTAACAAAGAAAAGAACAGTACACTAAAACTAAAAAAGAAAATAAGTTATAAACATTATAGCAGAAATACATGAAGTTGAAAAATCAGAAAAAAAGCAACAAAAGCAAAGGCTATGTCTTTCAATCAATAATATTGATAAATCTCTAACCAGACCAATTCCAAAAAGGGAAGAAAGATGATGTGACTAATATCAGGAACAAATGCAGGAACATTTGACAGGGCTTGTGGACAATAAAAAGATAATAAAAGCATACTACGGCCCACCCAGCCTGATGACCTGGATGAAATAGAGTAATTGCTCAAAAGATCCAAATAGCAAAAGTCACACATGAAGAATCAGACAGTGTGAACAGGCATATGTCTATCAAAGAGGAGGTATCAATTCTCAATCGTGTTCCACAGCTGAGAGCTCTAGGTCCACACAGTAAACAAGCAATCAAACATTAAAGAAGGGATCAGTTCAGATGGAAGTAGAGCAAATACTTACTCGTGGATTTGCTCAGGCCAACAGTACTCTATATCAAACTAGATGGCAACACTAAAAGAAAGAGAAATACAGCCTACTATCTCTCATGAACATAAATGAAAAAACTTCCCAACATAATACTGGAAAATCAAATCCCAGCAACATGTAAAAATAATTTTGCACCATGACCAAGTGGGGTTATTCCAGCTATGTAATGTTGGTTCAACGGTTAAAAATCAATACAGTTGATCATATCACATGATCATACCAATAAACACAGAAAATGTATTTGACAAAACTTAGCAGCAGGTATTCAAGACAAAACTTCTGAGGAAACTAGGAATAAACTGGAACTTAGCCAACTTGATAGAAAGCCACGTGTTGTGGTACAGTGAATAAAGCTGCTGCCTGCAGTGCTAGCGTTCCACTGGGCACCCGTTCATGTTCCAGCTGAACCATTTCCAATCCAACTCCCAGCTAATGGCCTGGGAAAAAGCAGCAGAAGAAAATCCAAGTGTTTGCACCCCTGAAGCCCCAATGGAACACACAGGTGAGACTCTTGGCTCCTTGCTTTAGCCTGGCCCAGTGCCAACAGTGGCAGCCATCCGAGAAGTGAGCGAATGGATAACAAATCTCATGTTTTCTCTTTCTCTTTCTCTCTCTTTTCTGTGTATGCTCCCCTTACTCCTTCTCACTATCTCTCCCTCTGTCTCATTCTCCCTGTATCTATAATACTGCCTTTCAAATAAATTAAATTTTTTTTCTTTAAAAAGATTTCTTTCCAAGTAACTCGCTTAAAAATAACATGAATCAATCTTTGTACAAAAAACAGCTACCAAAAGAAAATGAAACGAACAAAAAGCTAATGGTAACCTAACCCTTAATGGTGAGAAGCTCAAAGATTCCATGCAATGGTGAGGAGCAAGGCAGAAATTTCCCCTTCTACTGCTGCTTTTCAACACTGTAATGGAAGTGTGCCACAAGAAAGAGAAATAAATAGTATCCAGATTTGGGAGGAAGAAACAAGATTGTCCTTGTCCATAGAAGATGAACAGTAATGAGGACAGCTGGCTTGCAAGCTGCAAAATTGGCGAATGAAACCAATAATTTTGTATTTATCAGCAGCTAACAAGTCAATTTTGGCACTGAATGGAAAACTTCTATCCACACAGGTACCCGCATACACAGGTAGTTAGAGCCTTTATATATGTAATTGTCAAAACTTCGAAACAATCAAGTTGTTCTTCAGTAGATGAATGGATAAGCAATGACAATCCAGATAATGGAAGATTATTCAGCATTAAAAAGAAATGACCTTAAGAGCCACGAAAGACATGTGAAGAACTTAAAAGGCTATTTCTAAGTAAAAGAAGCCAATTTGGAAGAGATTGTTCCTGAATGATTCCAGCTATATGACATCCTGATACCGTCAACATGATGAACGCATAGAGATCAAGGGTTGCCAGAAACTAGCAGGGAAAGAGAAACAAGCAAGCAAGTTCAGATGGTTTGGTCAAAACTCCTGGAACATACCATACCAGCAGAGAGCCCCCACGCACGCTGTGACCTGTGGCTGATAATGATCTGCCACGGGAGGCTCATCAGTTGTAACCAACATACTTCCATGCTGTGGGATGCTGATGGGGGCAAGTTGCACCTGTTCGGTGCTGGGGATCTAGAAGAACTTGCTGTATTTTCCTCTGAATTTTAGCTGAACCCAAAACTTCTCTTTAAAGGAATCACTTTCAAAAAATGTGATATGGAAATTGTTCTTCATATTCTCAGTAAAGACTGTCATCACGTTTTACCCATGTATGTCTGATTTCTAATTTACAGGTAGAAGCAGTCAATCAAAGAATTTCTAACGAGAAAAAAAAGCACTTATTTAGGTGTATACAACTTGCCAAAAAGCACAACTACTGGCACAATGTTTTTACTGCTTGCTATAAACATAGAAAATCTAGCTAATTATATGCAAATAAGCTTTACTAACAAACACCTAAATAACTCAGCCTTGTCTTCATTAAGCTACAAGATACAGCACATTTCTCAAGGAATCAGACAAGGAGTATTAATCAAAGATGCTTGCAAGCCCTAATGAGTTCATTGATTGTTGACCTCCATGCCACCAGTGGCAGAAACCCAGAGGATGAGTTGTTGGATTAAGAAAACGCTGATCGTCAAAATTAGGATGGAAGCTGTCTGTTCCTTCGTGAGATATCCTACCTGAAAAAGAAGATTTTCTTTCCATAAACTCCCTTTGTGAGAGAAAACCCTGTATTTAATTTTGTCCTCATTGTCTGCCGTTCACCAGGAATCATTTCTCCTTTGCAGCAACCTGGAGGGCATTTGTGGCTTGGAAGAGCCAGACGTTTCCCTGTGAACTAAGGTCAGGGAGAAAGGGCAGGCAACAAGTACAAGGCAAAAGACTGAAAAGCAAAGCTGCATGTGTTCATTGCTAGCAGCTGGCCTGGCAGCTGTTTTTTTCCTTTACTCCTACATTCTCCAATTTCAATAGATTCTTTTCACTTCCCTTTCGCTAAAGTGGCTGCCCAGTATATTCTCTTGCTAATTGGGCTTAATGTTAGCTAAGTGCTTTTGATACCATCAGTAATTTCTGCAACATGGCCACCTTTTTATTCCATTGTTGCTTGCTTACTTTTCTGTAATAAAACACTTTGCTCTCTACTGGCTGATGACACAGTCGAAAGTTTTAAGGCATAATTTGGGCCCTTGTTCTGTTCCATTAGAGGCCTTCCCAAGTGGGCATTTATCCCGTTCCTTTACGGCATTGATTTATTTCAATTAAGATTCTCCTTGTACAAGCATCACAATTAGCCACTGTCACTATTGATTCCCATCTCCAGGGATTTGCACATGGCTTCAGACTTGACCGCTGACAGTTTAATACTAATTCTTCGAGGTGAAATCAGATGTGAAGGTAGCAAACATCTGGCTAAGAAACTCTCATAACAGTGGTAATAACCATAGATACAGGGGTTATATGTGGCAGATGTTACTCTTAAACCTTATTTTAAAATACAAACATATATATATATATATATACACACACACATATATATACTCACATAATTTTTACTGGAAAGGCAGATTTTGCAAAGAAGGAGAAACAGAGAGAGAGGTATTTCAACTACTTTTTTACTTTCGAAATGCCCTTAAGGGCCAGAGCTGAACCAATATGAAACTGGGAACAAGGAGCTTCTTCCCAGGTCTCCTACGTGAGTGGCAGGGGCCCAACGACTTGAGCCATCCTTCACTGCTTCCCCAGGCTGAAAGCAGGGAGCTGGCTTGGAAGAGCAGCCAGGACTCAAACCAATGTCCATGCGGCATGCCGGCACTGCATGTGGAAGGTAAGTCTGTTATGCCACCACACTGGCCACTCTATAAACTTCATAACTCTGTATTTTTACGATAATGTTGCTGATTCTCATAAAACTTCAATTTTAAATAGATGATTCTGATTGTCTTCATTTTGCAGAAGAAACTGCATCACAGAGGTTTATCAACCAGTTCATTTAAATCAAGATAATTTGGCTTCACAATCTATGTCTCTCATGAATATGATCCTCATTGCATATAACTGATATCATTGAATGAGTTGCAGATATTACTCTGATTTCTGTTGGAGTCACATTTTTTCCATTATTCCCAGGTAATATTTTCTAAGTTCTTTTTATTCTGCTTATGCAATTTTCTTTTAGCCTCATGACTTTTCAGCTAGGTTCTTGAACCTGCCTTTTAAACTATTCACTGACTATACCATTTCTTCAATATACACTTACTCTGTTGCCATGGCAACACTCTTGGCACCTGCTCAGTACATATTAATTTTTCATTAAGCAAAATGAGAGAGGGGGATGGAATGAAGAGAGGAAGGACCACAATATCATTACATAGAATTATTCCTATGGAGTATACGTTTCCTATTAAAAACTAAAATAAACAGATAAATTTGCCAGTCACTACCTATTTGTCAGGTTTACTTCCCCCCTATTCCTCTTCGTGAATGAAACATCTTCTTGCATCCAGAGGGCCTGTGCTTTCTCAACTCCTTAGCCTTGGCCTTAGTCTTGTTCTAGCATACCAAGAGTACACTCACCTTAAGTCTTCAGTAATGCTCCATTTGGTTAGGCCAGCATGGTGGCATAGCTCATCAACCTGCTGTTTATGACACTGGCATTCCACAAAGGCCACTGTTTGTGGCCCAGCTACTCCATTGCTGATCCAGCTCCCTGCAAATGACCTCAGAAAAGCAGCAGAAGGTAGTCCAAGTTCTTGGGCCCTTGCCACCCATGGGAGAGATCTGTGTGAAAGTTTGAGCTCCTGGCATTGCTATAGCCCAACACTGTCCATTGCAGCTATTTAAAGATTGAACCAGCAGACCTAAGATTTCTCTCTGTCTCTCTGTATGTCTCTCTCTAACCCTCCCTGTAACTCTAACTTGCACATAAATTAATACATCTTTTTAAAATGCCATTGGCTGCAGCACAGACAAAACTGTGCTTTACTTACTCCTTTGACTTCTGGGATGCTCAGCTCTGAAATGCACGAATTCTGAGCCCGTCGGAAGGTGCTTCCTGCGTCTCTTGCACCCTCAACACACCTGCAAATCAGTTGAGAGAGTAGCTGTGCCATTAATTCTGAGAATGCAACGTACAACAAGGCTACAACAAATAATGGTCCGATAGGTGGTTCAATCTATTCAGCTCAGTAAATACTGAAGCGTATTTTTAGAAGTCCTTATGAGTCTGTCAATCTCCTACATCTCTTGTGATGGTATATAATACATGGGATTCAGCTACAATCACTGTATAAGAAAAAAATCCACGGTAATGGAATGGTAGTATTAGAGATTGGGCCCAAAGCATTGAATATCTGCTTTTCGTTTCTACTCTAATAGAATCAGGCGTCATTCATTTGATATAATGTCTGCCTACTGTCCCCCCGACAATTAAATTCTCAACCTTTGAGCATCCTACATGCATTCCCACAAGGTCTTTTCTCTCTCTGACCCTCAGAATACATTTAAAATCCTACTTTTATCCTTCCTCTGTGAAATCCATTCTAGGAGGAACTGACGTTCATGTTCATTATGTAGTGATGACTGGGTTACGGCCTGACATTTTAATTAAATTATGTTATTGTTTCCATTTTCTATCAGGCATTGATCTTTTGGAATTAGAGACAGTTTTGTTTTATTTCTGTCTCTAATGAAAGCCCAGAGAAGTTTGGCCGTAAATAGACACACTAAATCAGGTGACAACTAATATCTATCAAAGTGCAGACTCAAAATTAAGGTGAAATGTGATTAAAAATTGACCAGTCTGGGCCTGCGTAGGTTTCCAAGTGAAAAAGAGAGAGAGGAAATTCCATTTGAATAAGGCAATACATTTTCCTGATTTACATTAAAGTGGACATTTTCATAACCAGCTATGACCAGGAGAAACCTATGAGACCTGCCTCAAATATTTTTTGTTTAATTTAAACATTCATTTTATTTATTTTTAAGGCATAGTTACACATGGCGAGAGGGAGAGACAGCAACAGAAAGATCTTCCATCCACTGGTTCACTAAATTGCCATAGCAGCCAGGGCTGGGTTAGGCCAAGCTTCATCCTGGTCTCCCACATGGGTACAGGGACCCCAGAACCTGGGTCATCTTGCATGGCTTTCTTAACCCTATTAGTAGGGAGTAGGATTGGAAGTGGAGCAGCCACAACTCTAACCTGTGTCCATATGGGAAGCCGGTATTGCAGGCAGCATCTTAATCCATAACACCACAACGCTGGGCCATCCACAAAATAGTAAAACAAAGAATCCACAAAACAGGACCAAGAGAAATTCTAGAATTAAATTACTTCATGTTTGTGATTAGGCTAAAATCTTTCAAAAATTTGATGATTATAGGTCACTGTTACGAAATTGGTTCAAACATATGTAAGCTCTGGGAAATAATAAGATGCTTGATTTATAAAATTATACAACTGAAGCTAATATCCTGACATAGCACATAGTAATTGTGACATATTTCTCACAGAGCCTATGCAAGATACCATCATTTTTCCAGTCCATAGTTTAGCTCCTAGAGAGGGCTAAAATTATGATTTTTTTTTTCAGGAAAGCCTATATTATGAATAGCAATATATAAAATCACTTGACTCAAATGTTACAGGGTATACTGTATAAAAGGTATCCTTAAAGCACAAATTCAACTTTTGTACCCTGATTCTGTATAAAATATTTGCACTGCCTTTCAAAACCTTTAGATAGTTTTCTATTTATAATCTAAGTGCTTCTTAAATAGAAGGTCAAAACCATAGTGACATTTAACACTGCTCTGTATCGAGTCTTTTGGTGTGTTTTGCGTGTATTTATTTTTACACTCACTCACTCATTCATTCATTCATTCATAGACCCCGTTCTCCTATCTATGGAAGAAAACGATAGCTTTTGAATTCAACCCAGCACTACCAGAGGTGAGAGCTGCTATCTACCGATTCTCTAGAAAACTACACAACAAATTTAATTAGCAATTGGCTGCTCTTCATACGTTAAGTGTAATATATATAGGGAAAGGATTATCGTGCTCAGATTTTCAAGTGATGACTTTTTCATAAGAAGGCTCAAGACATACTTCTTCTTTAAAAATAAATGACTTACTCTTTGGAGTTGGCCATAATTTTCTAAGGTACATAGATTATACAGACCAAGGTGCCAAAAGTTTGATTTTAAAAATCAGGTGAATACAACCAAATGCTTCAAGGTGAAATTAAATCAATGATCAAGTCCTAGTTAACCAACTTAATTAGCTAAGAGACTGAGAAAGTTGTCCAAATTTTCCAATCCCGCTTTCTAATTTGTAAACTGGGGTAACACAGTATGTGACCTAGGGTGGGCAGAAAGCTTAAATAGCATAACCCTTAAAACGGATGAAGCATAGAGATCAGTACAAAAAGAATTACTAGATGCCAAAATTATTCTTTTATCTTTCTAGGACTAGCATAAGTACATCCCCTCTGCTCTTAAATCAAATAATGGAATTCATACTCTTTTTTTATTTTTTTAAAGATTTATTTGTTTCCATTGGAAAGGCAGATTTACAGAGGGAAGGAGAGACAGAGAGAAAAATCTTCCATCTGCTGGGTCACTCTGCAAGTTTCTGCAATGGCCAGAGCTGGGCTGACCCAAAGCCAGGAGCCAGGAGCTTCTTCCGGGTCTCCCATGCGGGTGCAGGATCCCAAGGCTTTGGGCCGTCCTCAACTGCTTTCCCAGGCCACAAGCAGGGAGCCAGATGGGAAGAGGGGGCACTGGGATTAAAACAAGTGCCCATATGGTATTCCAGCACGTGTAAGGCAAGGACTTTAGCCACTAGGCTACTTTGTTAGGCCCAATTCACAAGGAAAGAATTTCTATCATATCTTAAATCTTAATGCGTCATTAACCCAACTCCATCTTTAAGTTCTCCCCCCAGAACTCTGCCCCATTTACATGAAATCTAGCATTGCAAAATCAAGGCTTAGAGACTATTACATGAAACAACACGTTTCATCATGACTGCTTATCAGTTGAGCCTTATATTGGGTTATAATAAACATCATTTTAACAAAAGACAGCTAGTTATTAGTGAAGAAATCTGTGATTATTCAGCGAATGCATATAAACCTAAAGAGGCAATGTCTGAATCAGTGTTGCTACTCAGCACTTTCTGTAAGCAGCAAGTGAGAAAACTGACCATCAGCCCCCCATCAGTCACTTGGAGCAATCTGTACAAGAAAACCTCCTTACTGGTAATAAGGTAGGCAGGGGAATGCTGTAAGTAGGTATTAATGTTGAGGCACTGTCTCCCTCTGCTGGACATGCCGGTAGTTTTTGTTGCAGGGTTGGAGGTTATCAGTGGTAAGAGTTGCCTGGTGCTGTTACTCATCTGTTAATGTGTGTGAGGGGAAAGTGAGTTTCTTCCCAAGAAGAGGCAGCCCTCAACCTAAACTCCAGAGTCTTGGGATTCTGGGTGACTTGAACCTGGACTACTTTCTGGCCAATGTTGAATGGGAACTGTGGGGAAGTTTCATCACTGCCCTGGGAGATAAGAGCTCTTACCCCTTAGCGGAGGTAGTCCACTAGCTGAAAAACAGTGAGCCCAGGGTAATGTCAGCAGCTTTCAAACAACGTGGAAGTGACACCCTGAAGCTGTAGATGTGGCAAGAAGGGGGGCAGAAGATCTGGTTTAAGCCCTGTTGTCACAAAGGTCCTCCTTGTATGTAGATATTTGATTTTATTTTCATGACAGGTAATATTTATAGCCAGTGGAAATTAACAAAAATGGTCCAGTGTTTAAATGTATATTGCATTGGGCCCGGCGGCGTGGCCTAGAAGCTAAAGTCCTCGCCTTGAACGCACCGGGATCCCATATGGGCGCCGGTTCTAATCCCGGCAGCTCCACTTCCCATCCAGCTCCCTGCTTGTGGCCTGGGAAAGCAGTCGAGGACAGCCCAATGCATTGGGACCCTGCACCCACATAGGAGACCCGGAAGAGGTTCCTGGTTCCCGGCATCGGATCAGCGCGCACCGGCCCGTTGCAGCTCACTTGGGGAGTGAATCATTGGACAGAAGATCTTCCTCTCTGTCTCTCTTCCTCTCTGTATATCTGACTTTGCAATAAAAATAAATAAACCTTTTTAAAAAAAATAGATATTGCATCACTCTGAAAAAGTTGAAGTGTCAATATGTTAAGTAGAAATTTCTTTTGGGGGCACAATGCTACACCGTAGCATGTTGATCTGTGACATATCATGCCAGCCCCCCACACTGCACTGCTGGTTTGAGGCCCCAATACTCCACTTCCAATCTAGGCCCCTGCTGATAAACCTGCTTAAGCAGCAGATAGTAGCCCAAGAACTCTAGCCCCTGCACCCCAACTAGGAGACTCAGATGAAGTCACAGGCTCCCGCCATGAAATCCGTACATGAGTAGACATAAGACTTCTGTTTGTCTCTCCTTCTCTCATTCCTTGTTATTCTGCTTTCAATTAAATAACTAAATAAATCTTTAGGATGTTTTGTAGATATCACAATTTTTGGAATACTTTCTTCTTTGATAATACAGAGAGACTTAAAGATTTCAAGGCCTGGGCCTGGCACAATGGCTCGGTGGCCAAATCCTTCCTTTGCAAGGACTGGCATCACACATGGGTGCCAGTTTATGTCCCAGCTGCCCCACTTCCCTTCCAGTTCCCTGCTGATGGTCTGGGAAAGCAGTAGAGGATGACCCAATCCCTTGAGACCTTGTAACTATTGGAGTCCAGAGGAGGCTCAAGGCTCCTGATTTCAGAAGGGCTCAACTCTAAGTATTGTGGCCATTTGGGGAGTGAACCAGCAGATAGAGAATTTTGTCTCTTCTCTCCTTAAGTCTGATCTGCCTTTCCAATAACAATAAATAATTTTTCAAATGTTTAAAATTTAGAAGGTCTGCACATTGCTCACACTTTTTTTTTTGCAAAATTTATTTTTTATTTGAAAGAAAGATTTAAAAGAGAGACAGAGAAGTACTACTCCTGGTTCATTCCCCAGAGGGCCTGTAGAGCCAGTGCTGGACCAGTCAAAATCCAGGATCCAGCACCTCTACGTGAGTCTCCCACTTCGATGACAAGAGACTAAGGAGTGAAGCCATTGCATGCTGCCTTCCCAGGCACACCAGCAGGGAGGTGGCTTAGAGCAGGTCAGAGCAGCCAGCAGACCTTAGAGGATACAGGCTTGGAAAGCAGAGTCATCCTAAGCCACCTAACTGCAAGGTTGCCCCGCCCTTGGCCTTGAGACCCCACAGTAGCAGCAGCTGATACTTTTCTTTGCAAACATGATTCGGTTCTGTTTACATTCTCTGTTAATGCTTTTCTCAGAGTTTCATACAACTTTTGAAAATGTGATTCAGCTTTCCTCAATAGAACCAACTGGCTTAATGATTTCCATTTAGCCTCTAGGCTAAGGAAGACAGTAGCGGTGCTGACAGGGAGAGCTGAAGACCCAAGGGCAGGCTAAGGTTGGACAGTCTGTGCCACACACACAGGGGAGCACAGCGGGCGGCGTGCACCTTGCTTCCTTCTCTGAGGACGCTGTTTCCGTAAGACCACACAGAGCCACCCCTTTTACTGCTTGTAACTCTCTGCTTCTGGGTGACCACAGGGAGCTCAAGCCAGTGTGACTCTCAGATCCTTTCCTCTGCCTTCTTCGAAAGCACTTAATATAAAAATCCCCTAGCAACTGGCACTATGGTGCAGCGAATCAAGCTCCTCCTGCAACCTCCAGGTGCTCCGGCCATTGAGGAATGAGCCAGAAGATGGAAAAATCTTTCTCCATCTCTCTATTGTTCTGCTTTAAAAAAAATAATAAGTTTTTAATGTCCTAGCTCAACTCACGGGCAAGCAGGAAAAGCCGTTGTTTTCTATTTTCCTTTTGGTCTGAGCACTGAAGTCCAATGGCAGTTCCCCTGCAGTATTTTATGTTCTTTTTTTCTTGCAGAGGCCTGCTAGAAACGCTCATTGAAATCTGGAGGACGGGGACTGGGCATCAATCAACAGATGTAACTAGGCTTTGGGAAGGTATTTGTCACAAACCACACTACTGGAAACAAGCTTACACACTGATCCCAAAACAAGCTGAGGAAGGAGAAGCTCCTATCTTCACACACACCAAAGAGCTGCGTTCCACCCTACAGCCTGGAGCTCCTGCTGCTGCAGGATAAGGCTGATCAGATGCTAATGCTGTTGTCTGTGAGCGATGACTCTGAACAGGTTTCCATAGAAGGGAGAAAGCTTTCAGCTTGGAGAAATCCAGCTTTATCTTCTTCACTCCAAAGTGTCACTAAATGAGTACCCTTGTCAATGGTACAAAGGAGGGAGGGTGCAGAGTGGGAGTAAGAGAGGAAGCAGGCTGCTGCATAAAAACTGAGCCTTCAGACTCCATGCATTGCACCTGCCTCTGCTCAGATGTAGTTGTAAGAGTGGGCAGGACATGAAGCAGTGCACTAGGAAAAGTTTCTTGCAATAGTCTTCTCTGACTGCCGTACTATAATATTATCATACTCACTTCTATGGACCCAAACTTATAAGGGTGACAGCTAAAAATGTCCACAAAAATATCTTTGAAATGGTCTGATCAAAACTGCTCAATGTTCGTAGAGTGACTGCAGCAATTATTTAAGCTGGTTGCCTGTACAATCACTGTGCTTAAAATGTGCACCTCTCAGTCTACCATCCTGCATCAAAACTTGAGGACTGGAGCCCAAAAGTAAACAGCCATTTCTATGCCACTCCAGTCAATCCAACTCTCTGCCACAGAAGAGTATTAGACAAATGTTTGAGATCTCTTGCATGTCCAGGAGGGATTAAACATCAGAAACTCAATTGGGGGACCAACATGATAGCTCAGGAACTAAATCCTTGCATTAAACACACTGCGGGTTCCAGTACATATCCAAGCTGATCCACTTCCCATGAAGTTCCCTGCTTGTGGCCTAAAAAAGCAGCAGAGGATGACCGAAACCCTTGTTCCATGCACCTGCATGAAGACCTGGTACAAACTTGGGGCTCCTAGCTTTGGATCAGCTCAGCTCCAGCCATTGAGGTTACTTGGGGAATGAACCAGCAGTTGGAAGATCTCTCTCTCTCTCTCTCTCTCTCTTTAAATCTGCCTTCCCAACAAAAACAAATCTTTAAAAACAAAAACAGAAAGAAACTCAATTGGAACCATCCCTCATTTGAATCAACACTTTTCACATCATGAATTTTCCCGTGCACTTTATCATAGTATTGTTTCCATAACTTGTGTGTTTGAAAAGTGCTTGCTTAGACAGGTGTGTTTTCCATTTCCTTTGTTTTTATAATGTTTTTACAGCTGTAAGAATAGTCTGTGAATTTAAGGGTGTCCTTCCATGCCCACGTAACCCTCTACAGGAACTCTTAAGAGGAACACCTCCACAGCCTAACTTGAATTTTCACTCTGCTTCTTTAAATTTTAACCTATCTTAGAGTAACATCATCTCCTTCAGAAAGACAGCCCCTTGGGGCAAGCACTGTGGCTCAGCAAGTAAACCTGGAACCTGCAGGGCCAGCAATTGAGTCCCAGCTGTTCCACTTCCAATCCATCTCCCTGTTAATGCTCCTGGAAATTAGCAGAAGATAGATAATTGATCCCCCAGGAATTGCACTTACTTGGGATACCCAAATGAAACTACTGACTCTTGGCTTCAGCCTGGCCAAGTCCTGGCCAGTATAGCTATTTGGGAAATGAACCAGCAGACAAAAGATCAATCTATTTCTCTCTCTCTCCCCTCCCCCAATAAATCTGTCTTTCAAATAAATAACTAATTTTTGAAAGATATTCCCATTACTAGTGAACAATAAAATGATATGAGATTTACATTTATTTATCCTATGTATAGCGATATAGTCCAAGACAGAATGACAGTTAAATAGGAAGTCATGACAAAGTTATTCAATCTAGAATTGTAAAGTGTAGAAGCAACATAAATTTCTCTCTAATACATTTTATGCTCTACATAAGGGGATGCTATTAATGTTCAAATGCCCTTGCTGTATAATATGTAGGACAACTTTTAAAACAGTTAAATGTGATCATTTTGTTTGATCTTAGGAAATTTATCACCCAAGGCTGCCTGTGCCATTCATTCAAATAATAAGAGTAAAGGAATTGAGAGAGAGAGAGAATGGGGGTAGGAGATAAAGGAGAGGAGGGGAGGTTAGAAAGAAGAGGAGAGAGGAGGGGAACGGAAAAGAAGGAAAGGGAAAAGGAAAGAGATGGGCAGGTCAGGGCAAGGAAAGGAGGCTTTAGGTAGAAAGGAAAGGAGGAAAGGAAGGAATGCATTAAAACTTTGAGCATGCCAGAGGAAAAAGGACAGACAGTGTAAAATCCTCAGCATGGCCTATGATTGATGGATGGGGCATAAGTAGGATGCCCTTCAAGCCCTACAGCTCTAAACGTAGGACTGCTGGAGCCAGAGTCATCTGACTGCTCCCTGGGGGACTTCCGGGGGATGCTGTCTGCCTTCCACTACTCCAGGCACATGGCTGCACATGAAACCAGAAACGTAAGGCCTCCACTGCAGCGTGCCGTGCTGGGACTGGGACTGTTACACTAGACCTGGAAAAAGCCCTCATCTCCATTGTGCTGCTTCAGATTTCATTGTTTCCATTGCACAGTCTTGAATGTCACCTGTGCTTTTCCTATGGGACCTGGACAGGTTATCTGTCCTTCCCTGCAGCTCTGGAACTACTAATACTGATATTCAACTTTTCAAATTGTCAGAATGTACCAAGCAGATTGTAAGGGAAATCCCACCTGCATCCCACTGTTGTGGGACCCTACCTGCCAGCGCATAGTCAGCAGCACAACCTGTATGTACCTGTAGGAGTGCAGCAAGATTCCTTTCACATCCCCAGTGCTCGGCATGGGGTTGTTGTGCTCTAAGTCTCAGAAACACAAACATTCATACAGCAGGAACCATGCTACACAGTTCCAGGGTCACAGTTACTGGTTTCAGCAGCTCCATCCTCCATGTAACTGGCCTTTCAGTGCAACAGGACAGAACTCTGTGTCTTGCAGTATGACAGATGTGGCTGTAGCCATGAAAATTCCAAGTGTAATCGACACGTGAGTTTCTGGAGTTGAAAGACACACGTCTTCAGAAGCCCACACCTTACCACCAAATCATTCTACTACCTTCTTGAATCACTGCAAACTAGATGGCCATGGTATCTTCAGGGACACTGCTGACCTGGACTACAACTAACAAAATCACAGAGTTCACACAAACAACCCAACACCTTCCATTCCATCCATCTAAATACAAAAACATTTCCTATGAAAGCTATTCTAAAGAGAAGAAATTATCCAACCATGTGTACAGATGTCAATGTAGGGGCACAAAAACATGCGGAAACAAGGAAGCAAGAAGCTCTAAATGAACACAAAAGTTTTCCAATACAGATCCAGACTCAAATAAACCTGTAAAGTCTCCGAGAAATAATTCCAAACAATGAGCATAAGTAAAAGCAACGAGAAGGAAGACAATACAAATAATTCAAGTAAGTGAGGGAAATGATGCATTGTGAGAATGAGAAATTCAAGAATGAAATAGATTTCACTCAAAAGAACCAAAGAATATAGAGCTGAAAAAATTAATAAGCCAACCTAATAATGTAAATGGGAATTTCAACAACAGAGAGGACCGAGAAGATGAAAGAATTTGTAATCTTTAACACAAAATTTTGAAATAATCCACGAAAGCAAAAAAAGTGGACAAAATTAAAATATGTGAAAAAGTTCAGTAGGAAAACAATTATTTGTGTTATAAGGATATCTAAAGAAGAAAAAAATCAATGAAAGCCTATTTATTGAAATTATAGTTGAAAATTTCCAAATCATAAAAGAGACATATATGGAGACACAAGAATTTAAAAGAACTCTAACTAGAAATAACAACAGCAACAACAACAACAAAAACAAGTATTTTCCAAGGCATACTGTGCTTACATTGCCAAAATATAAAGACAAGGTCACAATGATAAAGGCATTGATAGAAAAAATTCAACTTGCATAAATGTGAGAATCTATTAGACAAATAACAGATGAAATTCCTGGCTCCTAGTTTTCGCATGGTTTAGCCCTGGCAAATGTTGTCATCTTAGAAAGTGTATCAGCAGTCAGAAGATCTCTTTCTTTCTCTGTCTGCCTCTCTCTCTCTCTCCCTCCTTCCTTCCCTCCCTCCTTCCTTCCCACTCTCTCTTTTCCTTTTTATCTCTCCTCCTCTATATATATAACTCCACCTTCCAAATAAATAAAAGAATAAAAAAGTGAAATGTTGGAAAAAGATGTACCATTCAAGTGCAAATAAAAAATGTTATACTCATATCAGAAAAGCAGACTTTTAAAAATAAAGTCTGGAAAAATAAAGAAGGGCACTATATATTGATAAGAGGATATACGCTGCAAGAAGACATCATATCATAAATACATATGCACAAACACAATACCACCCAAATATCTAAGGTAGTGTTATTAAACCCAAATGAAGTGATAGATTCTAACACAATAACAGTCAAAATCAAATATCCTACTATCATCCATGCACAAATCATTCAGAAAGAAAATTCCATAAATCTACTTCAGAATTGACATTATAGAACAACTTAAATAAAACATTCAAAGCTATGGAATGCAAATTGTTCATCAGTATATTAAACATTTTAGGATAGAAAATCAATTCCCAGTAATTTTAAAAACATTGAGATCATGCCATGTATCTACTCAGACCACAACTAAATAAATCTAGAAATCAGAAATAACAATAGGATGCTTACAAACACACGGAAATTCAACAACATGCTCCTTAACAACAAACAGATCATTTCAGAAATTTAAAAGTAAATAAAAAATATGCTTTTAAATACATTAAATTGAAAACACAAACATGTCAAAATTTACAGACTAGGGACAAGCCAGCATTAAGAGGGAAGCTTGGGCCCGGCGGCGTGGCCTAGCAGCTAAAGTCCTCCCCTTGAATGCCCCGGGATCCCATATGGGCACCGGTTCTAACCCCGGCAGCTCCACTTCCCATCCAGCTCCCTGCTTGTGGCCTGGGAAAGCAGGAGAGGACGGCCCAAAGCTTTGGGACCCTGCACCCACGTGGGAGACCTGGAAGAAGTTCCTGGTTCCCGGCATCGGATCGGCGCGCACCGGCCCGTTGCGGCTCACTTGGGGAGTGAATCATTGGACAGAAGATCTTCCTCTCTGTCTCTCCTCCTCTCTGTATATCTGAGAGGAGATAGATAGATAGATAAATCCTTTTTTTTAAAAAAAAAAAGGGAAGCTTATCGCAGTGCAGCACACATTACAAACTAATCTCAAATAAACCTTTTAAAGAATGCGTCATGATTACTTAGAAAATCAAGAGCAAACCTAACTTCACATTAGCAGGAAGCAAGACATAACAAGGATAAGAGCACCACTAAAAGAAATTGTTCAATATGTCTATAAAAATCCATTACAATCACCATATACACTGGTGAAAGATGGCAAGCTTTTCCTCTATGATCAGGAACAAGATGAGAATGCAGGCTCTTATCATTTCTACTCAACTAACGATTACAACTGGATCAACAAAACAGAGATTGGAAAAGAAGATAAAAACTGCTTCTATTCATAGATGCAAATATTGCATACAGCACAGCTTTGCTAATCTATACATATGCAAACACAAATATTGGAGCTAATAATTTGTCATGCAAAATTACAGGATATGATATCGCTATAATAAAATCTGTTGCGTTTCTACACATTAGCAATGGAAAAGACAAAATCACTTGAAGAAATGTCATGATACATAATGCCATAAATAATAGCGTTGAATAAGACAAAAGATTAAGGTAATTAGAAATAAAGCAATAAAAGAGTATAGCACTTGCACATCAGTAACTGCAAAACTAAAGAAAAAATAAAGAAAATAAAAGATTCTTTGATTACGATTAGAAGATCACAATTACAGAAAAGTCATTATTCCCGCACATGCATATACAAATTCTTGACAATCAATATCAAAACCTAAATTAGCTTTATTTGTAGAAAGGGATAAATTGATATTGAAATACAAAATTCCAAGTTTCAAGATCTACTACGGAACGGTGTTGATATAATGGCTGACTGCATAAATAAAAATATATGATCGCTGATGTAGAACTGGAAATCTACAACCAAACCCAGTTACTGTGTGGTGTAACAGAACATTAAACTTGTTACTACCAGCTACCATTTTGTTCTCCTTTGAATAAACTAATTTTGCTAGTTTTTTTCTTTTGTTAATCACATTTTAGAGATCAAGTTTAGAAAAATTCTACCTATTATAAGATCACAGAGACTTTTACGTCTATTTTCTTCTAAGAACTTTAGTCCTTACATTTGAGGAGTTGATCCATTTTGAGTCACTGTTTGTGTGAGGTAACTATCTCAGTTTTTCACAAGTGGATACCAAGTTGTCCCAGCACATGATGGTGTCAACAGATTCAGAGAGAAAACATTGGATCAAATACAACAGCGTTTTGTGAGAACTTCAAGCAAAGTTGGCATGCAAGCAACGTATCTCCACACAATGCAATATGAACTCACACTTAGTTTCATATTTAATGAGGAAAAGTTAGAAACATGCCCACTAAGGTCTGGAGCAAAACAATAACGCCCACTTTCGTCATTATTATTTTGTATGCTTCTGGCAGTTTTAGCCAGAATCATCAGACCAAAAAAAAGTCAACGGGATACAAATTGAAAAGGAGGAAGTGAAATTATCCTTGTTAGTTTAAATAACTTGCTATAGATTTAAACAGAAATGTAAACAAAGCAATCACTACAATTAAAGTTACACAGACCAAGGAAAGAAACAGTATAACAAACAAAAATTGCTTAAATCTTCCAGGATTGTTGGGTAGACCAAAATAAACCTCACAATATCAAGGCTATCTTAACCAGTTCACAGATTCAAAATGACATTCTTCTCAGAACTAGAATGCACGCAGGTGGGAGCCTGGAGGGGCCTCCTGGATCCTGGCTTCAGATGGGCTCCACTCCAGCCACTGTGACCATTTGAGAAGTGAACCAGAGAATGGAAGATCTGTCTTTGTCTCTCCCTCTCCCTTTGTAACTCTTTCAAGTAAAATAGATTAATCTTTTCAAATATATATATATATATATATATATATGTAATTATGGACATTTGGACTGATGAATGGATAAAGAAAATGTAGCATATAGAGCCAAAGAAATATTATGCAGTCATAAAAAATAATTAGATTCTGTTTTGGCAACAAAATTGAAACAATAGGAAGCTATTATGCTTAGTGAAATAACTCAGAACCAAAAAGAAAAACATATTTTCTCTGATATGTGGTTGATAACACAGAATTTAAAAATATATAATATAATGTGTAAGACTAAAATGATTTGATTATGATTTTCAGCTCTTGTCTATTCTCTTGTGGAACAAAGGAATTTCTACTTTTTACTTGCTGAACATTATAGTTACTAATGTATAAAGTCTGTAAAGCAAAGTGAAATCGTGTTATTTTAAAAATTAAAGGAAGAGCCGGGCGCAGTAACGCAGCAGCTGAAGTCCTCGCCTTGAACGCACCAGGATCCCACATGGGCACTGGTTCGAATCCCAGCAGCCCTGCTTCCCATCCAGCTCCCCATTTGTGGCCTGGGAAAGCAGTCGAGGACGGCCCAAAGCCTTGGGACCCTGCACCTGTGTGGGAGACCAGGAGAAATTTCTGGTTCCTGGCTTCAGACTGGCTCAGCTCCAGCTGTTGCAGCCGCTTGGGGAGTGAACCAGTGGGTGGAAGAACTTTCTCTCTGTCTCTCCTCCTCTCTGTATATCTGAATTTCAAATAAAAATAAATTAATCTTTTAAAAACTATTATAAAAAAAAGAATTAAGAGAAAAAGGGAAAGCAGATAAGAGGGGGAACTGACAGAGTGAAGAAAAAGGGGTTGTAGGGTTGTCTTCTGAGAAGTCCATGACATGAAATCTTTATTGAATTTAAAATAAAAATATGCACAATCACATTAAAACGTATTTCTTTATGTATTCTAAGAAGACTATTTATGGTGTTCCATAATTAAATGTAAAATAAGAAAGGGAGGGTATGTCCATCATGACAGGAGAAAAGCAAGAACATGCTAAGCAGGCTATACTAACAGAAAAAAATCAAAACTTTTATTAAGTAGTGATCAATCATATAAAAGCACTACTACTGATAATCAAAAGTGTTTGTAGAATAAGAATTAAAATTTCAATCCAGGAAACATGAAGTTGGTTGGTAAAGATGAGAGTATATTCAGTGAGGGGCAGTGATAAGTGAAGTATTCTTACAGTGAGAAGCACGGATAGCAGAAAACGATGTTCTGTGCTTCCACGGGTGCGTCACTCATACTGCAGCTCTCTGGAACACATGAGGCTTGAACTGAGAAGAAGCAGACAACACTGTCCAGATACGAGGAAAGTGAGTTTATTAGAGAAAGGGTAGTAGGTGCAATGTAAGAGTCTCTGGGGACTTGTGAGCAGTTCTGAACGATCTATGTTTTCTAAAGTCTGTCATAAACTAAACTTTATTTGAATCAGGAAGGTTGCATGATTTCGCTGGCCATGGGGAGCCACGTCAGCTCATTCACACCAGGGAAAGGGGAGGGACCATCGTTTAAGCAGTATCAGAATTCACAGAATCTCCAAAGTGAGCCTGGAGTAACAGAATTGAAAACACTAACAAATTTCAAACAATTTGTTACAGGGGATGACCAGAGGCTCTATCCTGCAGGAAAGGGAAATGAATATGTAAACCAACAAAGTGATAGAATAAATGCATTCAAAGTTCAAATGGAATTATTAAAGGCGGAGATCAATGACCATACTATATAGGGGTTGGTGGTCAGATTTTAAATGCATTTTACAGACATGTAAAGATCTTACTGCTAATCCTGACTAAGCAATGATGATCAAACTGGGTGAGACTGAGTGTATTTACCCTGTTCATCTGCATGACTGTGATCTTCACTAAGAAAGGCTGCAGGTTAGAGATAAGAAGAAATGGGACTCAGATGATAAGATTGAAATGTTGATAGATGGTGAGAATGAGAGGGGGTATCAGGTGGTCAAGTGTGATCTCAAGTCCTCCAAAAAAGAGGCCTTTGTAGGGAGAAGATCCAGAAATGACAAACAGAATCAAGAAGCAATCTAAACTGCAGGATTGTAATGAAGCAAGGACGATAGTAAAACAAAACACAGAGAAGATTCCACAGGGCCTCAAAGGATTCAATGACATCTAGGACACCATAGCAAGAATATAACAAAAATCAGCCACTGAACAGTGTACAGCAATGGGGGGTTTTGATGGTGACAGATCACACGTGTTGGGAGTTTTAGAGGAAAAAAAAAGCATAAATGATTCAATTTGCACAATACTTTGTACTTATCCCTGTGGGGGGAATCGATCTAGTTTCACAAACAGGAGATTTTACACTTCCAATGGTCAAAAAGGTGAATAAGGATTTTAAAGAATGGCAAGTATTTTGAAAGCCAGTCACCAGAGAAGACAAACAAGTTCCATACAACTCTGTTAGGATGAGTTGGTGTGATGAATCAGCCTGTTTGGCATATCTGGGTGGATATTAAGATATTGGAAATATCTTTTTTCAGGCCCAGCACGGTAGCCTAGTGCCTAAAGTCCTCATGTAGCGTGCCCAGGTTCCCATATGAGCACTGGTGCCTGTCCCAGCAACACTGCTTCCCATCCAGCTCTCTGCCTGTGGCCTGCGAAAGCAGTTGAGGATAACCCAAAACTTTGGGACCCTTCACTCACATAGGAGACCTAGGAGAAGCTCCTAGCTCCTGGCTTCAGATAAGCTCAGCTCCAAATTTGCAGCCACTTAGGGAGTGAGTCAGTGGTGGAAGATCTTCCTCTCTGTCACTCCATCTCTCTGTATATCTGACTTTCCAATAAACATAAATAAATATCGTTTTAAAAAAAGAAAAAAGAAATATCTTGTTTCCTAGTATATTCTCTGCTACAATCAAAAAGACCATATGGAGTTCTAGGCACTCTATTTCGGTCATAATCCATTTACAATGGAGCAACAGTGTTGAACGTTCAGACCGGAGTATGTGGCTACTGAAACTGGAACACTGCCTTGGATTTCCAACAACAGCGCTCAGAGCTTTGATAATCCATGCTAGCACTTCCTTCATTAGAAAACTGGGCTTTACTTTTTCTCTGCTTTGGGGTAAGTCAAGTTTCTTGTATCGGGCTAGCACAAGAGCAACAGAAACAACATGGTATTTCAGCAAAGTATCACTGATGTGCTTTGTGCAGGCTATGAAATTTTAATAAGTCCTAGATAACGGGGTTATGGCGTTCTTAAACCCTCTGCCTCTGCTAACTAAACACGTTCATTTTAAAATGTCAGTATTAATACTTTCCTAATCATAACGCTAAAATGGTTCAGAAAGATTATAACCTTATCAATAGAGTCAGAATGAAAAAAGGTGCACTGTAAGATTTAATTTTCAGATGCCATGAATTTCTATTGATTTGAAAATATACAGCACTAGTGAGAAAGCAATCTAAAATTTTTATCAAGGATGCCAATTTCAAATGTTTTGGTGTTCCAAAGCTGTGACATTGCAGAAAAATAAGTAACACTGCCCACGGGAAAACTCATGAGAATCTTCCTAGATATTCTGTTTTTCAGACATCAGCTTTAAACGTGAAAATGAGAGATAGGGATATCCTTCTAAACTATGAATTTATGTACTTGAAAATACAGCTAAAGAAATGGCAGAGAAAGCAAACATATATATTTATAATATATATATATTTATATGTATAAATATATATGTATATATAGTTATGGTTAAAATGACCCTACAAGAAAACTTAAGTGGAAAAGATCATCTTACAGTTTCATCCCAGGAATCATCCACGAAGCTTTAAAAAAGATAACCAATAGCATTCAATAAGAAAATATTGAAGTGAAAAACTAATTGTGTCCACAGTTACGGCAGTGAATGGCAGGTGTTGTCAGCATCGTATCACTATGGCTCCCAAGAGATCCGTGCTGGGTTTCACACAGATTCCGGCGCTGCCCTCAGATGTTTTTCCCTTAACTTAGCTGGTTATTTCTGCTCTGGAGAACAGCTAAAATGCTAGTTCTCAACTGGGCGGTTAGATTTACAAGGTCTTCTAAATTTCATTTCATCTACATGGAACTTGAGTTTGAATGACTTGATTAGGTTAATTTTAATATTATGACTGCACCAAGGATAGTATTTAGCTTAGATATTAAGATTCACTGCGTCCCATATCAGACTGAGTTTTTGTCTGCCCCTTTTATAATTGAATTATAATTAGATGTTTCAAAAAAGTTATACTGACCAGAGATACAAAAAAAAGTACATTCACGTAAAGCAAAACACTAATATAGATATTAAAGGTATCTTTCCAAATAGTCTCACTTCATGTTGCAGCCAAACAAAGGGAATTCTATCTAATAGTTTATATTCATCCAGACAAAGCAGAAGGTCCATGGGTGGGGGTTAGTGAGTGCTCAGGAGGCGGCATGTGTTCTTGGGACCATTCTTCACTGAGAACCGAAGATGTGTGTCAAGGCGTCAGAATTCTCCTGCACCTTTACATTATTTCAATTTTGGGGTGGAGAGACAAAAAGGAAGGAGGAACACTTTTAAGAGCACCCTTTCAAGAAGAGATTGGAAAGCTCAGTTAGTCTATGCGGAGAATCCCAACTTCCTCCACAGCATTCCATGGAGAGCGGTCAGGATGACCGTGGTGGATACGCTCAGCAGTCCATGCCAACCTGTGATCCCTTAGGCTATCCAGCCATTGTTAAGCAATTACATTAAAAAGGTTGCCTTACCTGAGTGTAGCAGGTTGGGGGGCAGAAAGTCAGTCCTGACTTTATAATTATTATTAGCTGCTACACACACACACACACACACACACACACCCCTACCTCAAATTTCAAAAAGTATGTTTCTTTGACAGAGAGAAAAGGAGACAGAGGCAGACAGAAAACGATTTTTTCATACACTGTTTCATTCCCCAAATTCCTCCAACAGCCAGGACTGGACCAGACCAAGTAGAGTCAGGAGCTCAACTGGAGTCTCACAGCTTCGTGGCAGGCAGCTGCTGCCTCTCGGAGGCGCATCCGTACAAGGCTGGATTCAAAGCAGGAAAGCCAGGGCTCTAACCCAGGCACTCCAGTGGTGGACACGGGCCTCTCAAGCAGCATCTTACCAACAGGGCGAAATGGCTATCTCAGACTGATTTGTCAAATCTTATATTGAAATTGTTTCTGGGGCGTGAAGCAGAGAAAGCACATTCCAGGAGATAGGAGAGCACAGAACAACAGCAGAGGGGTACCTGGGGACTGACAGACACAGGAAAGCAGCGGACACAACGGTGTGGTGTTGCAGTGACTGATACTCCAGCGGCATTCAGCGAACGGCGATCTGAATTCCACGCGCAGCCGGAACTCCACCAGCAGCCAGGTTCCTCCCAAGACAGGTCCGGGTAGCCCTCAGACCTGACGGGCAGCAGATCAAGAACTCTAGTAGTGGCACATCAGGTGCCATTTCTTACATTGTGACAAAGAATTTAAGACTTCAGGAGACAACAGTGAGCTGTGCATGCGCTGAGCTCAGCAAGAACTCACTGAGCTCACTGCATTGCTCTGGTCCCACAGGAAAATAATACCGATTGTGGCATTGTACCGGTCAAAATAGGTCCGTGTAGCCCTCAGACCTAACGACCAACAGGTTCTGGCAAGAATAGCACCACCAACAACTAGCTAGGTGTACTACCTTTTAATTAGTGCAGTGACTAAGACACACACACACACACACACACACACAGGAATACCTAAAATCTTGCTTCTGTGCTTGCTTCTGTCCCAAAAGAGCCATAAGATTTTGGACCAAACCTTTCTTCTCCCTTGGTCTCGGACTGTCAGAGCGACGGCCCAAGGCAGCATGTTTGCCTGCCTGAAGTCTGATTCCTGGTACCACAGAACAACGTGTGTCATTCAGTACCCCTGACTACCACTTCGGCAAAGCTTTCGTACATCTTCTGCGAGCTGCTTCCCCAGCTAGGACGGACCCCAGCAGGCAGACTTCTCTTCACAGTTCAAAGCACTCTCTTGTTCCCAACTGCTTAATTTTTACCCAGTATTAATGGATAAAATTTCTGCCCTCAAACAAGAAAAATATAGCCCAACTTACTCCTTGTTATTTCTTCAGTGAAAATATGGATAGGGGATCTCCAAGAAGCAGCCAACTTTACCACCTTCTTGTCTTACACAACATTGCAATATTTTGAACAAACCTCAAAGGCGACCAGAAAGAATATTTTCATCTTTCTCTTACCCTGCGTAAAACTAGGTATCTGTTAGATAGAAAACTTGTTTGTAATCCAGTTTGCTGCCCGTTGATAAGTGGGCTCTCTGTGCAAGAATACAAAACATGCTTATAGCCACTAATAAGAACTCCCATGTGACAATGATAAAGATGCTTGTTACATTCAGTCCTCAGGCTGCCCAGAGCTAGGGCTGTGTCCTCTGAAATCTGAAGTTTGATATTCCAGAACGAAGCCTGTGCTAATTTAGAAAAAGTGTTGAAAATTATCTCAGCCATGCTAATACAAATGAATTTAATTGAAACATTTGGTTATAGGCCAAAGCAAATCAAATATTGTGAGATGTTTCAATTATATTCGTTGGTTCTTTTGAAAGAAAGGTTTCGCATGCAATGATTTTATCATGTGTTGCATTTGTTTCTCTGAGATCTTGGGAAAGCCAGTTCATGTCAGGTTTCCTGGCTGGCATAAGGGGTAATTAAATCACATGGTGATCTAAGTGGCACGCACCACTTTGCTACAGTAAATGGCCCAACTGCATCTCTTTATCCCTGGGCACCAACTGACTGGAATAAGGGAAGAAATATTAGAAACACTATATCTGCATTTACATTTATCTAGAGAAAGATAAATTTTGATACTATTTAGATAGCATCTGTGGCTACTGTTATGGTTACTATCTACCTTATTTGTGAGGAGACATCCCATTAGAAGAGGTCCTAATAAAAGTGAGAAATTTAGGGTCCAGCATGGTAGCCTAGAGGTTAAAGTCCTAGCCTTGCATGCACTAGGATTCCTTTTGGAAACTGGTTCTAATCCCGGAGGCCTGCTTCCTGCCCAGCTCCCTGCTTGTGGCCTGGGAAAGAAGTCAAGGACAGCCCAAAGCTTTGGGACCCTACACCCATTTGGGAGACCCAGAAGAGGCTCCTGGTTTAGGATCAGCTCAGCTCCAGCCATTACGGCCACTTGGGGAGTGAATCATCAGACAGAAGATCTTCCGCTCTCTTCTCCTTTCTGTATATCTGACTTTCCAATTAAAAAATAATCGTTTTGGGCCTGGCGGCGTGGCCTGGCGGCTTAAGTCCTTGCCTTGAACGCACCGGGATCCCATATGGGCACCGGTTCTAATCCGTCCCAGCAGCTCCACTTCCCATCCAGCTCCCTGCTTGTGGCCTGGGAAAGCAGTCGAGGACAGCCCAAGGCTTTGGTTCCTGCACCCGCATGGGAGACCCGGAAGAGGTTCCTGGTTCCCGCCTTCGGATGGGCAGAGCACCAGCCGTTGCGGCTCACTTGGGGAGTGAATCATCAGACGGAAGATCTTCCTCTCTGTCTCTCTCTCTGTATATCTGACTTTGTAATAAAAATAAATAAATCTTTAAAAAAATAATCGTTTTTTTTAACTCAAATTTTATAGCATTGTTTCTCAACCTTTTGGCTTCAGTTTGTTAGAGGGCTGGTATAATGTTAATATGCTAGAATGTTAAGATATTAGCATTAGGTGATATTAGGCCCTTTGGGGCGAGAACCTGCTACTTTGCTAGGTCAGGAGGTGCCTGAACTGTGGGAAAACTCCACTTCAGCGATAAATCTGTCCTTTGTTTCTTTGTAACCTTATCCTTCAACTAACCCCGGGTGCAGGAAGGCAGGGGCACAGCTCCCGGATCCCAGGACGGGAGAAGCCATAAGGATAAGGATGCCAGGATAGGATGAGCCGTAAATAATAAGTGTGGGAACGTAAATAGACTGCTTGCACGCAGGAGTCAAAGAAGTCTAAGTTTGCTAACTTTTGAGTTGACTTTGATATATGTTACAGCCAAAATGGTGTATATAATCTTCAGCCTTATGTTAGGTTGGGGTCCAATCCGCTTGGCTGGCCTGTGTGCCCCAAATACAATCTGACCCCAGCTGCTGGCACAATAAACTCTGCTTTTTGCATTACCAGCGATACTCTGTCGTTTTCTGAGGGTTGACTAGCTTGCACCCTAACATCCAGGGTGGGGATGGGGGTGGGGTCTCTAGCCCGGACGCTAACAAGTTGTATAAGATGATTACATTTTGGATATCTACAGTGCAACATTATGCTAACTTAATACCTTGCTGTCAGGAGAATGGATCTTATGGTAAATGTTATTATCACCATATGTAATCAAAAAGAATTAGGCAGCCTCATGGCAGTGTTGTGGAATACATGAGCCTGCCATCATGAAGAATAAACAAGGGTTCAATAATAAAATTTCCTATGCCTGACTAGATACATATGATTTTAAAATTCTTAATTTTCAATCAAACATTTCCCCCTCACATCATTTAAAAAATATGTTATGAACCACAACTTCACATAAAATTTTTAAGAACTGAAAATTTTTTCATAGGTGAAAACATCAATAAAATGAAGTCAATTTAATGATATCTTAAAATCTTCATTTATTTTCAACTTTCTGCAAGTTGACACACTTAAGCCAATTGATAGAAAATGTTAATTATTTTATCACTATCACAGCATGTTTATGTGGCTTAAAATATTCAAAGATGGTCCTCTTGGGGCCCGGCAGCGTGGCCTAGCAGCTACAGTCCTTGCTTTGAACGCACCAGGATCCCATATGGGCGCCGGTTCTAATCCCAGCAGCTCCACTTCCCATCCAGCTCCCTGCTTGTGGCCTGGGAAAGCAGTTGAGGACAGCCCAATGCATTGGGACCCTGCACCCATGTGGGAGACCTGGAAGAGGTTCCTGGTTCCTGGCTTCGGACCAGCGCAGCACTGGCCGTTGCGGCTCACTTGGGGAGTGAATCATTGGATGGAAGATCTTCCTCTCTGTCTCTCCTCCTCTCTGTATATCCAGCTTTCCAATAAAAATGAATAAATCTTTAAAAAAAAAAAAAAAGATGGTCCTCTTGGGTTGAGGAAAATATTTGCAATGTATGTGGAAGCAGACATCAGAAAACTAAGAAAATTTCTATTAAACTTTTTGTGAATACTTCGATAGTTGTACATAAAATAAGCATGAAAAAAGTTGGCATAAATGTGTAGAAATGATATTTTAATAATATCAGTTTCAAAATATATAGGAAAATATAAATCAAGATAATTCTACGATTCCTATTTTGAGAGAGGATTTTAATCATAGATGCCTAGAATTATTCTTACTGTTTTATAATTGTTAAAAATTGATGTTACTGATAATATACATTCTACATTGTTTAAAAATATTTTATGTGTAAAACATTTAAACCTGTAAAATATTTTAAATATTTCAATCTAACAAAATATTTAGAAATATTCAAAACATTCAATGGACTTGCATAAATTGTTTTTCAAATAAACTTTTTATCAGTATACAAAAATTAGTAGCATTTAAAAAGCACAATCGCATTAAACAAAATTTGGGGACAAATTTATAATTTGTTGGTCAAAACTAAAATTTGAGAATCATCTCTATTAAGATGTAAGTTTATGGTTCTGCATCATCTGTCTTGTTCACAGCTTGATCCTTTGGATTTAGGAAGATCTTGGAGGATCTTTAATCCTCATAGATAATAAATATTCATTGAATTAGGGAACAATAAAAGGTCAGCCAATAAAATTTGAATTTTAATTACACATGTGGTAGATTTTTTCTTTAATATATACCCTATGCAATACTGGGAATTATTAAGGCACTAAAACATTATTTTTCTGAAATTAAACAATTATTTTCTAGCTCACATTCTTATTTGCAAAATCTGGCAATACAATCACTGATTTTTCAGAAATTACTTGGAGGGTTTTAAGTTACATAGTGTGCCAATGCTAAGACCTGACTTCAAACTTTGTGAGACAGTGCCTGAAGAAGTCCCCCAAGAAACTGTTACACAGATCTTGACACTAAGATGCTGGACTCTCCACCATCATCTACATGTACAATGTCAGGATACACTGAAATAGCAGACTGATGGACGTGTGACTGCAGTTCTAAGACTATACTGTGTAAGTACAGTGTTGTAACCCCATCTTGGCAGACTGTGCCCTTCAGCCCTCACTTCAGATGAGGCTAGTTATATACAATATGCACTTGAGACTGTCCAAGCCTGCTGAAATTTTAGCCACACCTTCAAGCGGGAGGGCACAAGCATTGCCCTTCCATTTCCTAACTCGTTAAGAGACCACCAGTGGTGAACCTTTCACCTATGGGCTCCCACCCCCAAAGACCCTTCCTCAAACCTTTGTTGTCTCTCCCTCTTTCCTTTCAGGATGTACCCCATCTCCCGGCTCTCCTTTCTCTCTCTCTCTCTCTCTCTCTCTCTCTCTCTCTCTCTCTCTCTTTCTCTCTCTCGGAGTGCTTTCACCCTCCCTCTTTCCCTGCTCACCTAGGTCACTTTGCAAATAAACTTCTCCATCTGCAACCAGTTCCTGGCTTTTTATTTCCATAGTAAACTGAGGAAAGAACTCACCAAGCTTTTCTGGTAACATATTGTTCATAGAGACTCTCACGTGTGGTGGGGGTTGTGAGTCACCACCTTAGCACCATGCCTTCATTTTGATGGAGAATGAAGTCTCAAATACATGAACCATTAACCAGATTCCACAACACTGGAGACTTTTATGGCTCTAAAGCTAAGAATATACCAGGAATAAACTTGTATCTATGTACAGGAGTCAAGTTACATAATCAAACACAGCTCTGTCTATATCCAACGGCAAGTGCGCAGGTCTATCTGAAGTAGCACGTGTATCTTAGGGGAGAAACAAAGGCAGCAGAGGGAGATGAGGTGAAACATCCCAGCAGATGCAGAGAACCATGATGTCCTCTGAGAAATTCCACAAAATATCCTCACAGACAGGCCATCCTGAATTTTCACAGTTCCTTTCTAGGAGTGTTCTCTTGACGGTTCTTTAGGTTTTGAACTTTGAATTCTATTTTTTAAAAACCCCACCTTCAATTCTGAAAAGTTCTCTTTCTTTGAAAACTGTAGGTCCATAATATGCAGACCCTTTGATTGAGTGTCCATAATGGACTTTTGATATGCTAATAAAAAGTCAGAACAGGCATAGATACTCTAACAGAGAGGTCAATGCATTCAAAAAGCACCTTTAGCAGGAAAAAAAAACTTGGAATAATTTTTTCTGATGTTAGAAAAAATGAAAAAGAGAAAAAAGGGAGGGGCTAGGAGAGGGGAAACGGCCAATATTTTCTTCCATATTTCTCAATCTGGATGTCCTTTTGCTTTTCAAGTCTTGGCTGTACAAATCTGGTTCCCAGCTCCCGTTATGATTCTATTTGCCTGTGAGCTAATGACAGCATTAACATCCCTTCTTTTTCGATCATGGTATTTCAAATCCTGAAACCAGTGACTGGTCACAGTGCCACAGAAATATGGGTAGCTGTTACAAAATGGTACCAAGTGTATAAACTATGAAAGTCTCGAATGTGTGCTGTTTGCAATGCTTCCAACTCTTGAATTCATAAGAATTTGTCATCTCCAAAAAAACAAAACAATCTTCATTTCTTTTTAGTGTCATTATCCCTGCTGTTAAAAGAACATTACTATTATAAAAGGGAGGATGGGGGAGCCACTGTGAAACTGTCCAAACAGCTCTGGCCAACTGGATGAATTATCAAACACAGACAAAGCATTACGAGAAACTTTAAGGAAAATGCAGCACAGACTGCTAAGATGGAATTGTGACTTGCAAGGACAAAGTCCAGCACAAATTCATATTTGGATACTGATAATCACAGTTGTATTCCCAACAGCAAAGGTAAATCCTTTATATTATGGGACCCTAAACTCTAATGTATCAAGTGATACTATCAAAGCCAGAATAATCAGTAACTAACTGAATCATCCTTAGGCTAGTTGCCAAGCAAGTTGCATCCAGATCTTTTCAAAACAATCACCTTTTTAAATGTTGGACCTGAAGCCTGAAGGGGAAAAAAAAAAAAAAAGAAAAAAAAACCTATCATTTTATTCCCTACCACTCCATAACTCAATCTTCTTTAATGCTGTATTTGAATGTTCATCTTGTATGATGCCCAAGTTGAACTTGAAGCAAACACTACAATTAGCTTTGCTTAGATACATAAATATAAATAAAATCATGAAAAAAATTTCTTCTCTGTCTCCTTTCTCCAACCGTGTCATGAAAGCCATAGGTTTTGTGCTCTCCAATGGAGAGTTTTGTGCCCAATAGAACTTTCGGCAACACAACATTTGAAATCTGTACCATCGTATAAAATAATCATTAGCCACAAGTGACTACTGAGCACTTCAAAAATGGCTAGTGCAATTGAGCAACTGAATTAACTTCTAAATTATTTAAACTTAAATAGACTCATGTGCCTAATAGCTGTCATAATGGGCAATCCAGATCTATGCTGTCTGAGAATCTGCTGAATCTATCAAGTATTTGTTTTCTTTCTCCGTTGTCTCAAAGGTGAGCACTCACCCAGCTCTCCCTGATTACTCAATGACAGTCTACTTGTAGCACTTAGTAGTGAATATATTCCCTTACTTAAAAGCTGAGCAATTTAGTAATAAGAAACCTTATTTCTTAATTGGGAACACTCCACCATGCTCCCTAAATTTTTCACTAGATGGAAGATCCAGAGGGAATGATCAATTTTAAGTTCTCTTTATGCTATTAATTCTTTTTTCTTCACATGTTCAGCTCACAAAAATATCCCATTATCTATCTTATTATAGGCATTTCATTGGAAATAAAGAATACAGAGCAGCTACATACATCCACACAAAAAAAGAGAGTGCAAGATACAGAGAGAGAGAGACATGGAGAGAGAGAGAAGAGATTTATTTCCAGAGTATATTTTTTAGGAAGACATGATTCAGTTTAGCATATATGAGTCTTTTTAGGGTAATAATGGTAGACAAATTCACATTTATCTCCCAACTAGAATCAAAACAAGCTCACATGCCACTGAAATTAGAAAAAATGGAATGTATCACAAGTAAGAGAGGTCATTCCTTTAAATGTTAGGGTGGTAGTATCTGTAGTATTCACAAATTTCAAGTGGTAAAAAGTGAATGCATTTTTGCATGCATATGAAAACACCAACAAAAATAAAAGAATGCATTCATATACATGTATTCTAATTTATTTTAGATAAGGTGATTTATTCATTTTACTTATGCTCTGGCCTCCAGCATGATCACCTCAGACAAATGAGTGACCTTCTCATACCTGTTCACTGCATTGCTGAACTTGACCTTTTGATCTGGGCACACTCAACATAGAAATGGCTTCATTACTCGTGGCTCTATTGCACAGTCACTATTTCTATACTCTTTTCTACCATCTCTTGTCTAGTACATTTGTTCATTTCAAATAGTCTCCAGACATTCATGCTGGAAAGCTCTCCTATCCTGGTGCCTTAGAGTACATCTCATAAGCCAACACTGTCAGCAGTTTCACAATGTGCTGTTCCTCATCTTATACTCCTCATCTTGCTAACATCCCACGTGAAACTTGGCTTCAGTAAACTGAAAATGGAAAAAGCAATAAGAGTTTGAGATTCTAAGTACTGGTAACATCTATAGCATTGAGAATTTCTTTTATCCAAGTATTCACTGAAACAGTATAGACAGTGTGCACATAAAGGGTCTGGCATATGATAAGATTCTGTGCTACAGAAGTGTGGCAGGTAACAATGTAGGGCAGGTGTAGCAGCACTATACTAAGGCCAGGGTATCCCTGGGATGAGAGAAAAACAAGCTAGCTTCATTAAAATTCACTGTTAATGTTGGTAAACTGGAACAAGGAAGTCAACTTTGCAGTATTGACTTTTAAGCTTAATATGCAAAAGTTACTAAAACTCTTTCACATTGTCCTCAGGACAGTAATGATATCTGATTTGAAACTAATATACAACCAATTCAGAAAATTGATTTCATTATTACCATCTGTTCCTGGGATGTATTAGAGGGGAGACTGCTTCTGTGGCACAAACCAAATGATTTTAAAACAGTTTGGACCAACCTAAATGTTTCCCCACCTAGATTCTTAAAAGTGCAAAACATCATTATTGCTACTATCATTATTAACTTTAATAACATGAAATTAAATGTAGAAGGATACTAATGAAAAATATTCATTCACTCATTCACTCATTTAATCAGATTTAGCCTTTTCAAGTGGTGAAGGCAAAGGTTGTTGGGTGGTTTTGCTTTAACAGCCTGTGAACAGTCCATTGCAAGCAAAGCAAATCATTTGCATTTCAATTTCCATAAAAAGGTTTAAGCATTTGAGGTTTCTCAACTGGTTTATAGGATCCCAAACATACTTCAGTGCTGTCCCATTTTAGACTTGGCTTCTGCACTAAGTACACTAGTTCTTTTGGGAGCCCCTTTAGTTGCCTTGTTGAAGAAACATCTTTATCTGCTTTACGGGGTGATTTTCTTAACCAGTGCTTCTCATTTGGTTCTTTTTATCGACTGTCTTAATTGGGTATTCAAAATTACTTTGGAATCCAAGACACAATTGCAAGATCATACACAGTCTTTGGCATTCTGGTTCTGAATTCCAATGTTGATCTTAATTTTGAAATATCAGACGAATTCTTTCTAAGCATGAAAATATATATATTGCCCAACTCAGAGGAGTTGCAAAAGCATCATTTCCATGATCAAAATTATGATGAAAAGTGTTTGCAAGACTGTTAACCTGTAAGGGTCCCTAGTTTGTAAGAGCGTTGATCTGAGTAACCAATCTATCCAGTCAGGTCAGGCTGTGAGGCAGCAGCCTTACAGATAAAGTCAAGAGGGTAACAAAATAAGAGTCACTTTGATATACTGAAACATGAAGTGCAGGCCCAATTACAAAGCTAGTCCTCCACCTCCATGCACCAGCATCTTATATGCATGCCAGTTTGTGTCCTGGCTGAATACTACCCATCCAGCTCCCTGCTTGTGGCCTGGGAAAACAATAGAGCATGGCTCAAAGCCTAGGGACCCTGCTCCTGTGTGAAGACCCAGAAGAAGCTCCTGACTCCTGGCTTCAGATCAGATCAGCTTGGGCCATTGAAGCCACTTGGGAATTGAACCAGCAGATGGAAGATCTTTTCCCTCTCTTTCTCTCTATAAATCTGCCTTTGCAACATAAATAATGTTAAAAAGAAAAAAAGACAAGGTACAGAGAATGGCCATGGGGAAGGAAAGGCTGGGAGATATAAAGAATTAGCGAACTCACTAAGACAAACACTCAGATATTTATGACGATTTTTACCACACAGGTATCTATAGAGTTGAACTTCATCTTATGACAGACGCTAAAGAATCTGTGCACTTCACCAATATTACTGAATCTGTGCGAGAACTTCATCCAGTTTGTCTCACTCTTCATCTAAGCCAGTATGAATTTAGATCTACTTGATGCACATAGCTACAGATATCCGCTCTTAGCAGATAGCATATTCTTCACTTCATTTCCACTCTGTGTGAAGGGAAACCATTACTGCTCTAAGAGAGAAGTCACAAATCTTCCTTTGACTTGCCTTACACAACCATCATTTTAGTACTGCTTTTAGAAATCTCACATTGCTTCCAGTAGGATCATCACCAGAGTTATAGCTCCACAAAATCTCATGTATTTTCCAAGAGATTTGAGGCTCATGTACTCAAGGTTAGCAATTATTTTCTCTGCTACTAGCCTATTAAGAGGTAAATTTTTAGAGGCAAATAATAAAATATTAAAATACAAAAGTTTGCCTTAAATAGCAGCAGTGGTATTCATTTTACAAACTGCAGAAAAATAAGATTTCAGAAAATTTTGTGTAGCTGAGGGAGAAGTTGTTTTATTTATTCCCTAGTAAATGGCCTGATTATATTGCAAAGTGGAGTAGGGCAGGATTTACAATTGGATTAGGAAAATAATCCTGTTAGAAGGTAAGAAGAAGAAATAGAATGTTGGCTGGCAGTTAGTAATCCAATAATAAATGTATATGCCTCAAGAAAGTGCAAATGGTGTCTTGAAAGCTACAGCCCCAGTGTCCTACCACTAAATTAAAATCCAGTTCAGGGCATCATATGTGCTGTGCTGTGATGTTTCTGTAAGGTTTGAGTTAATTGCCTGACAGTTCTTTTTCTGAAAAACAAGTTACCCCTGATGTGAAGGAAGGGTCAAAGGCAATTTAAATAGTCAGCAAGTGGCTTTTCATCTCTGTAAAATGTTTTGCTCTAGAATTTAAAGTGCTTTGGATTGAAATATATGTACACATTCATAACATCTTAGGAATTGACACATAGCCCACATTTTTTAAATGTTTGCTCATTTTTATCTACTTGAAGGGCAGAACAACAGAGAGGAAGAAAAGTAGAGAAAGGCAGAGAAGACTCTTCCATCAGCTGGTTCATTCCCCAGATGCCTGACACAGCCAGGGCTGGGCCTGGCTAAAGTCAGGAGCTTCAAGCTCCACCTTGACCTTCCACATGGGTGACAGGGAGTGAAGCCTGGAGTCATCACCTGCCAACTACCAGGGCTCATGGATAGGAAGCTAGATCAGGAGTGAAAGAGCCTGAGCAGGAACCAGCACTCTGATATGAGAAGTGGGCATGCTAAGCCCCAGTTTAGCCTATAAAACCTGCCCTTCACATTTGGATTTAAACCACAGTTCTGTTAGTCCAGATACTATTTGCTAACAAATGACTTCACTCTGGGCATAGTACTTACCAATAACCTTATGGTTCTCCTGTAAAATAAAGATAATCGTGCCTACTTTAAAAATATATATATAATCTTACATGAAATAACAAATATAACTGTACACCTAGATTATCTTTAAATGTCAGCATCTCAATAACATACTCCCAATACTGCCTCTACAAGTCTAGTAGAATATAAACTTCTTGTATTGCTTTTAAGGAAACATATCTGGGTAAGTGATGTTAATACAGGTAGATGCTGAGAAAAGCAATGACAACAGTTTTCATTATTTTACTGTTGACCTTTTCTTTTTTTTTAAGATTTCTTTGTTTTAATTGGTAAGACAGATCCACAGAGAAGAGAGACAGAGACTAAGATCTTCCATTTGCTGGTTACTTCCACAAGTGATCTGAGGCCAGGAGCAAGGATCTTTTTCCAGGGCTCCCATGCAGGTATAAGGTTCCAAAGCTCTAGGCCATCCTCCACTGGCTTCCCAGGCCACAAGCAGTGAGTGGGATGGGAAGTGGAGCAGCTGGGGTACCAACCTGCACCCATACGGGATCTCTGCACTTACAAGTCAAAGATCTTGTTGTTGGATGTTTCAGCCCAGCCATGGCTCGTCCATACCCACATACAGCTCACACATGGCTCAGTAGGGGGTTGATACCCAGCCTAGTCAGTCCCACATCTACCCTGGTTCTCCATGACACCAGATGGTGTTGGGGTCTGAACTGGCCTGGTGCATCCAATCCCAGCCCACACTAGTGCCTCGGGTGACTACAACTGTTTCCTAGATAGAACGCAGCCCCCATTCCAGCACACACGCCCCTTGGTGGGAACCTCAACCCAGTTAGGGTGTCCCCTTACTTTCCCAATTGGGCCTGTTCCTAGCCGTAAATCACGCACCTGCCCGTGGTTGCTCTGAGGACCAGTAGGTGCAAGAGCCTAGCTCGGTATGACTTGTGCTCCATGCTGGTTTCTAGTTTTGCTTGTAGGCTAAGGTTTGCTCAGTCCTGCCCAGTACATTCTGTTCCATTACCAATGTACACATCTTGGACCTACTATGCCCTGCTTGTCCGACCCCCAGATCTGGACGACGTGTTCACCAGCGGGAGCTATGACTCGCCAGGGGAGTTTCCCAAGTTCCTCCACTTGATCCACTCCCAGACCCAGTTCTCATACATGCCAATGGGTCTTAGGCCAGTGCCCGGTGTACTCTGGCCTCCCATTTGGCCTTGTATGAGCTGGTGAATGTTGCAGCCCAGCCCACCCCACACCCTATTCAGGATGCACATTTGGGTGCTGCTGCCTTGCTCAGTCCAGTCTGTTGCGGGTCCCTTTACCTGTGATTGATAGCAGGCTCCTTGGTCACACCTAGCTTAGTCCATAACCACCCAAACTTTTAGGTTTACCAGTGGGGCTAAACTTCCTACAGGGTGTGGCCCACACATCCTGCACAGAATCTACCCCAGGATAAGGTTCTAGAGTGCTAGTTGATATTATGGCCCTGCCTAATGTGACCAGTCTCCTGAACCTTCATCATGTCAGGCAAAACAATATGCTGCTGGACAAGCGTGAGCTTATCTTTTGCATGAATGGTGTTCCCAGCTCAGCATTGTTAAGTGATTAGAAGTTCTTCATAATTAACTATGTAAAGATTGTCAACAACTATACAATAAAATAAAATAAATAAAATAAATAAAAATAAAAAGAATTAAATGAGAAAAAAAAAAAACAATGCTCCAGGCCCTTACTGTTGACTTTTGAAGATTCTAGAAGAAGAAAAAGAAACTAAGCTAGGGTTCTATTTGGATCTTAGCTACTGACAGTTATTATTTTGAGAATCTATTATTTTTGTAAATCCTGTACTAACTGTCCTGCTTCAGGAAAGAATTTTAAATTTAGGATAAAAAAAAGCTTGGGCTCTGTTTTGGATGCTTCTGTGAGAATTGCAACAAAGGTCTGTGGGAGTTAGTGTGTACAGAGTTGGGGAGATCTGCGTTTTACGGTGAGGTCACTAGAGTCCTAAAAGTTAAGTTATCTTTTCCTTTGGCTGCTTAGGAAGTCCAAAGAGCCTTTAATCAAGTCAAAGACAACATATCTATGGGGCCAGCACAACGCCTCAGTGGCTAAAACCTCTCCTTGAATGTGCCAGGATCCCAGAGAGGTGTTGATTTGTATCCCGTCTCCATGTCCCATCCATCTCCCTGCTTGTAGCCTGGGAAAGCAGTAGAGGATGGCTCCAAGCCTTGGAACCCTGCACACGCGTGGGAGACCTGGACGAAGTTCCTAGCTCCTGGCTTGAAACTGTCTCAGCTCTGTCCATTGCAGCTGGTTGAGGAGTGAGCCAGCAGATGGATAATCTCTCACTCTTTCTCTCATTAAATCTGATCTGCTTTCCAATAAAAGGAAACAAATCTGAAAAGATTGAATCAAATACAAGGTTGGTGCCACAGTAGGCATCTCTACTCCAAATAAATGGAGGACTCCCAAGGAAGCTCTTAAATATGTCTTGATAAGTTGATACTCGATTTTCTGCCATTGCCTTACCTGTAATGCCAGAATACATTTAAATAGCAGAATGTTGAACTTGTAAGTGTTACTAAAGGTCTACACTACCATGATAATACGTCGAGAAATAGTAAGAGGGAAAAACAGGGAGTAAAGATTTGGGGAGGGAAAAATCCCTACAGGTACAAAACCATTTCTTGGAAAATAATAACAATGAAAACAATTGTAAAACAAAGGACAAAGCAGAGAATAGAAGGAAACTTTGTCAAAAACACTAGCACAGTGAGCCTTTTCAGAGTGAGCTCTACCTATGCAAATTTGTCCTTGAATATGGGTGCGGGTCATTACAGTTTGAGTAGAAATATTAATTTCATTGCATAGCTGTGAGTAACAATGGAAAGAAACACAGATTTTTCTCCATAAATTTAGAAAATGTTTAACTAATCTCTGATTGCTCTTTTGCCCCCATGGTCTTGCCTATTATTAGATTTCTTGGCAAATCAGATTCTTTTCGTTTGTAGTGGCTAGAATCATAAGAATTACAGGTTTCATTTAGTTGCGTCTCACCTCTCCCGGTGGGAAACATCTTCCTATCATTTTCAGCAGACAAAAATAACATTTGCCAATATAAATGAGGAATCAAAGACATTCAATTACAAAGTTTTTCACGGACATCTGAGGAGTTTGTACTTTGCCCAAAGTTGAGTCATAATTAAAAAAAAAAAAAAAACCTGTACTGTGAATGTTTGATTTTAGAATGTCCTTTGGGTAATCTGCATGCTGATCATTATCGAGATTTGATATAACCTGCGTTCGTCCTGTTATCGGAAACTCTGCCTTTGCTACCCTGGGCTATTAATCTTCATGAGACCTTAGAGCTGCTGCACAGTGTTTAAACTAGAAAACAGACTTTTGCTTTTAGATGAAGTTTCACTTTATGTTTATTTTGGTATTTCCATTTTAACTGTACAGTGTCAATGTTTTTATGGAGGCTTAAGGAAAACATAGAATCACACCAGTGAAAGAACAGCTGTTTGGGTATGACTTGCATTCATTAAATAATTATGGAAATCCATGGACATGACAGAGGAGGAAATGAGCATTGATTTGCTTACTATAGGCCAACCTGGGATTCATCAATCTGACGTAACAAGTGGAAAAGTTAAGAGTGATTTGTTCAAAGTCCCATAAATTAGGAGATAACACAACCTCTTTCAAAAAACATTGCCAAGTACCTTCTAACCCCAACTGTGTGCTAGATTAGGTGATTCTGTTGTTACTCTCCTCTCATAACAAAAACAATCATGGCAACAAGCTTTGAAGTATAAATAAGATGAAATACTGTTTCAGGACTCACTCTAATGATGTCTATAACAAGAACATACCAGCTTTCATTCTTCTTATTGTTTCTAAAGTAGTGTTGTTTACATCAATTTACAGAATAGGGAATCAGATAGTTGCAAGTTCACACTAAGAGTCTCTATATGAAGAAACTAGCCACTGACTTAACTTGGAAGTCAAATTCACATTTTTTTTTTTGCCAAGGGAAAGGTTTTTAGCTTTGCCCTCCATGATCTCTGCATTACATATGCTTTAGAAACAGAACTCGTGGCTCTTACATCATTCAGAGCCTGTAAATCACTGCATGATACATGCGCTTAACAAATGTTGGATGAAAGAATAAAGAGTTGACTAGTTGGACATTCAGGGGTGCTAATTAAATCTGCCTTGTGCCACTCTTCCCCACACCACAAGTCTCGCAAAACGATTATAAAATGGGTTTTCAAAGGCTAAGTGCTATTTCCATATAAGATGCTTTTAGAAAATTCATGTAAATGGGTGCACCCAACTTTGAGTGTATCTTTTCCTTACTAAATCAAGTGAGAGGATTACTGTGCCAATCTAGATTGTAAAAATTTTTGAAGAGGCAGCAATCTGAAGACGGCTGTTTCCTAAGCAGTAAGAACAAGGCAATAAGAAATATTCAGAATGATAAACGAGAAATGTGATAGAAGGGAAAGTTTCATGGAAACACAGAACATAGGAAAGATGGTTTCTTTTCCTTTTGGGTTTTATGGCTTGTTTTATTAAACATGTGCAACCTACAATATGAAATACTTCACAAAAGCTTTTATATAACCTGAGGATTTAAACATTTAATGATAGAGAATGAAACTGAAGAGGAGGGTTCCTTCATCTTCTAAGAAAGTACAAGCCATGTGGGCTGAGCCCTGGGGACAGGGAACAAGATTTACATTCTTACCTGAAGGCGTGAGAATTGACCCTTTTCACCAAAGACTAGGATGAATATTTCAAGGCCAAATTAGATCTACCTAGCTAACAGGGCACAGAAGGCCCCAAGGAAAGCATTGTCAGGAGAAAAGTATATAAAAAGAGAAGATACTGCCAGAAAATGTAGCTTTATTAAGCATGGGCGCTTCAACTGGAAAGAGAACACTGTGGATCCTTTCCTGAGAAATGTAATACGAATTCTACTCAGGCCTCCTCTGCTGGTGATGAATATTTAACAACATAGAAACAGCTTATTTCTTTTTGAGGTGGACTATTAAATCACTGGAGAGATTCTGAGTATACAACACAGGCCCACACCCATTCAAAGCATAATTTAAGACAAAGTCTTGCCCTACACCTCAGGTTAGACCTCTCAGGTCTCCAAATGAACTGAATTCCCCAGTTGGCCAAAATGAAATCAGATACCTACATAATTAACCCACAAGGAGATCAGCAATACTCTGCCTGTCTACCTCCTAAATAGGAGACTCTTTGTTGGAGTTCTCCAACTTGAGAGTCATCTCGGAAATGGTCCAGAGAAAGATCCAATTCCAAACTTGACTTCTCTTTCCTCGTTTCCAACTGAGTACACTGGAATTAACGTGGTCTTTATTTAAGTCCATTGTCATTGACATCAGTGTGCTTGGCCATCTAAGCCAGTGAGTGACACATCCGTACCTCAAGTAGGCCATTGATCACTGCCTGCACATGTGCATGTGAACACACTTGAAAGAGAAAAATATTTCACAATATGTGGAATTCACATTTTAGTTCCTTCAATTATCTTTTGTTAGAACCCACAGTCATGCTTTTAATGGCTATCTCTACTCTATAAAGGACAAGTTGAGGGCCCAGCACCATTGCCTAACGGCTGTAAGTCCTCACCTTGCACACGCCAGAATCCCATATGAACACTGGTCCTAATCCCGGCAGCATTATTTCCTATCGAGCTCCCTGCATGTGGTCTGGGAAAGCAATCAAGGACAGCCCAAATCTTTGGGACCCTGCACCCATGTAGGAGACCTCGAAGAAGCTCCTGGCTCCTGGCTTTGGATTGGCTCAGTTCTGGCCATTACGACCACTGGGGGTGAATTAGCAGATGGAAATCTTTCTCTCTGTCTCTCCTCCTCTCTACAAATCTTACTTTCCAATAAAAATAAGTGAATCTTTAAAAAAAGAACAAATTGAGGACCCGTAACAAAAATGTATGCTTCGCTATGCCTAAAATATGTATGGTAGGGCCATGGACAGAACAACTGTGGGCCTCCTCAGTTTCTAACAGTCCTTATCTTCTGGGATAATTTCAATGTCAAATAGTCATTTTCTATTCTGAATGTACATATATTACTCTTTTTAAAATGACCTCTAACTAAGACTCTGAATAATATAAAATTATTTGACTTCCAAGCTCATGGCCTGAAATTGGCAATTACAACAGGAAATCTCCCATTTCTTGTCTTGCATCCACTGTTGAGGGAAGAACACAAAATTTTGACCCATGTTTATTTATAAAATCATAACTATTATCAACACCATTTTTATAAATTTTGATTTTATTTATCATACCAAGAAATGCTATGTCCAAACTCCTAAATTAATATGATAATGTTAATGAAATTCCAAAGTTTGAAAATCACTGATTTGATTGGCTGGAATAACTAAAGAGTGGGCTAGTGGTGGGAAAAGTTAAAAAGATAAAATTCAAATTGTCCAGTATCATGATTGCCAAGTAGAAGAATTTAGATTGCATCGATGAGTCAAAGAGAAGCCATTAAAAGTTTTTGAGCTAGATATAATAAGAACTGTCCTTTATGAAAATTGATTTGACATCAGGGAGGATTGGCAGGGAGACCACTGCTGTGGTCCAAATGAGATGCAATGAGATCCTGAAACGAGAGACCATTGGACCAGAAAGACTACAACATACGGAAGATACATGGAAAGTCAAGTTGATGGATTTTGTGACTCATTGTAGCAACAGAACAGAGTGGACAGCAATGTCAGGATTTCATATTGATTCCAAAATGAAGAAAACGAGTCCAGATTGAAGTCACAGTATGTGATGACAAAGAGTGAATGTGGCCATGTCAGTGTTGTGTTGAGGACTTCCTCATTATAGTACCTACTCCTGCCTAGAACATGTGCGAACAAATATTCACAAAACTATTCCCAGAGAAATATACATTCAGTGTATTCTGTTAGGTTAAACAGCAGATACAATGAGGGTTATTACTCCTTAACACCCAATACTTTGGCAGATTTCATATTTTCCAGACATAATACCAGGGCTCCGAAAGCCCAAGGGAAACTTGGATATTCTGTGTGCAGACTGCCAGGATCCATTAACTACTCATTTGTCTATGGAAAAGAGCCACTGTGCTTGGTTGTAAAATGATCCAATTATATTAGTTATCAACATGTAGGACCTGGATCATAAATTATTCTAACAATTCTAAACATCAAGAATGTGATAAATTATAAGCTTTTCATCAGAAGACACGAGAATCAATAGAAACAGAGTTTCTAGATAAGCACATTTCATAATTACTGGTTAGCACTGAATAAATCAATCTAATATCACACTTCAGAAAAGCCTTCAAAATGTATTTTGCATCAGATTTATTAGAGCAATGGTATATTGGTTCCATCCCGTCTCCTTTTTAAATATAACCTTTTAAAGAAATTTAATTTCAGCTTCAAAAGAAGTTACATAAAACATCAATTCTCTATAACTGGATTTGACATATTTATGTTTTATTTTTTTTCCTGGAGGAAATGACTCAATCATTCAGTTACTTCTCAATTTATCTTACTTTTTCAGTGAGCCAGCAAGTTTCATGTATCTGACTTCCTTGGCAATTAGATAGTAAATAGGTAATTAACTATTCTTTACTTGCAAACTCATAGTCCAGGTAATGAGGCTGAAACACGCCACACGATGAATGACAAGTTTGCCACTTCTTTCAAGTTTAATAGACATTTGGCAAGATAATTAAAAATGCCCAATTACAAATCACAACAATCTAGGAAACTGTACATAAACAAACATTTGAATTCTTAATGCCAATAATTAATGAAACAAAATCATTTGGGATATTATTTCCAACATAAGAAGCAAAGTTAAGAATATACATAAGCCAGAATATAAATAAATGCTTGTATTTATTCTACAGCCTGTGTGTGTTACATATATATGTCTCTCTATACATACAGATATTTGGTTAAATATTCACCAAGCTTTAAAGAGTAGTTGCTTATAAATGCCTTACACTTATGAGTAAGAATGGTTGCTTGTAACACCAGTAACTTATGATGGTTATAGAAATGATAAGACAAACCTTCACAAAACTCATGGTGTCCAAATCTCCAAGGCTTGCTTAATGTTCTCGTCAATGGGGTATTGTACCCGTGTATTTTTAACATTATGCATAATTTCTGTAAAACATTCTGGAGGAATGGGCCCGATATGATAGCCTAGAGGTTATATCCTCGCCTTGCATTCAATGGGATCCCACATGGGTGCCAGTTCACGTCTCAGTGCTCTGCTTCCCATACAGTGCCCTCCTTGTAGCTTGGGAAAGCAGTAGAGGATGGACCAAAGCCTTGAAACCCTGCAGCTGCATGGGAAATGCGGAAGAAGCTCCTGACTTCTGGCTTTGGATCAACTCAGTTCTGGCCATTGCAGCCAATTCTAGAATGAACCGGAAGACAGAAAATTCTCTCTGTACCTCCTCTCTGTAAATCTGTCTTTCCAATAAAAACAACAACAAAATCTTTTAAAAATTGTAAAGGAAAATAAAATAAGGGATATGAATACACTGAGGAAATATAACGGAGGTAACCTTCAGGAACCATCCAGCAGAAAAGAGAGATGACCTTGACAGCAAGTCACACTTAACACCCACAGGAATTCTTTCTCTATCATTGGGAAGTAAAAATTTAAGAAAAGCTATTACTGAAATGAGATGAAGAGTGAAACAGCAGTAGATCTTATCAGTCACACAAGCTTCTCACTCAAAGACTTCCGAGGAAAGGAGAAGCTAACTAATGCCTTCCACCTTCTCTTGGCTCAAAGCACCATGGTTCCTGGGGCTACATCAGTGCAAGTCAAGTTCAACACACCAGGACATTTGGACATTAAAGCAGGACATTTCTAGGGAAGTGTCGCCAACATCATTTTCATGCACAGAAATGCCATTTTACTATTTTTTATTGGAAGGTCAGATATACAGAGATGAAGATCCTCCATCCAAAGATTCATTCCCCAAGTATTTCAGTGACTGGAGCTGCGCCAATCCAAAGCCAGGGGCTTCTTCTGGGTCTCCCGTGCAGGTGCAGGGCCCCAAGGCTTTGGCCAATCCTCCACTGCTTTCCCAGGCCACAAGCAGGGAGCTGAACGGGAAGTGGGATTAGAACCGGTGTCCATATAGGAACCCAGTGCATGCAAGGTGAGAAATTCAGCCACTAGGCTGAATAGAGAAGACTTAGTAATCAAAGAGAAGCAGGAGAAGAGTAAATGTTCATTCACCATGAAGATCAAGATCAGGATCACACTTTTCTCCAGCCAGTCCTGATAACCAGAGTAAGTTACTGTTCGGAAGATAAAACTACACTTGCTGCAGTTACTACTAACCACAACAGCCAGAACTAAGCTGATATAAAACCAAAGTTTCTTCTGGGTCTCCCACGTGGGTGCAGGATCCCAAGGCTTTGGGCCATCCTCTACTTCTTTCCCAGGCCGCAGGCAGGGAGCTGGATGGGAAGTAGAGCAGCTGGGACAAGAGCCAGCACCCATATAGGATCCCAGCACATGCAAGCTGAGGGTTTTGTCACTAGGTCATCACGCCATGCCGACATTTTTTTTTTAACCTCTTTCTTTTGTCATCATTGTATAGATGACATGATATTCAAAACATTCACGCAATGAAGAGAACTAATACAAATAGTTCCTTAAATATATGTATTAAATTTTACTTAGGACTATTATGGTGCTATTGATAACAGAATTCCTACTAAATGGTAATCATTATACTGTCCCCAATCAGAAATTGATTCTGTTCCCTGTTAGCCTGGAAAAGAGGGGGCCAGCACTGTTGCACTGTGGGTTAGGCTGATATCTACAATTCTGTCAACCTACTTCGGCCCTGGTGCAAGTCCAGGTTGCTCCACATCTGACCAAGCTCTCTGCTAAGGTGCACAAACAGGCAGAAGAAGACAGTACGATAACTAGTGGCCCTGCTCTCTGTGTAAGACACCCAGACAACGTTCTTTGCTCCCTGCTTGGACTTGGCCCAGCATTCATGACTGCAGCCAGGTGGGAAGTAAATCAGCAGATAGAAGATCTTTCTCTCTGAGGCATCTTTCTGTAACTCTGTCCTTTAATTAAAAAATGAACAAAGGTTAAACAAAAAGAATAAAGAATACCCACACATGTGGAGAAGATTTCTCTGCTATAGCCACCTTTCCCTGTCTGCATCAGAGCATTTTGAGTTATCTCTTTCAGTGAAATGGAAAAATGCAATGAGGACTACATAGATCAAATTAACCTGCGGAAGAATTAGTGGAAACATCCAGTCCATGTAGTGCAGATTATAAATATGTGGTTGGCTACTTGACCTGCCTGAGACAGGAACATTGAGACGAAGAACAAAGGACTTTTGTTAACACAATGGAATGAGATCTAGATAAGCAGTCTTTTCATAAACTTATGACCAGTGTACCAAAGAATAGTTCAGTCATAATACAAAGGCCCCATAAAAGCCAAATGTTCTCAAGTCTAGGGTTTTTGTCCAAACATGAAAAGACATCAAGGATAAATCAGTGCTTATTCTTGTCATTTTATTTAAATTGCAAATTCAAATTCTTCACTACTATCTTTCTTTGCCTTTCATTAATGTTATCATGCCTCTGGAGGGAGAATTCATGCATCAAAAAGACCTACCCCAGGTAGACAGATCTCCCCAGAGGTTACTTGCAACAGGGCCAGTGCAAAATAAATCTGAAAACAGTTCATTTTGTGCAAGATCTGGAGAAACAGCTAATGATTTAAAGCTTGCTTGTGTGGGTTCAGAACATTTCCATTTCACAGCTTGTCCTAGAGTGGCAGTGTGGCCACCTTTAAAACTGTTAATCCTAGGATAGGGTGGAGCAGTGCTAGGCATCCATCAAGGCAGCATGTACACTCAATACTGCCACCCACTGGACAATCTAAACCAGAAACCTTAAGTAAATCAAGACTGTGCCCCTACATCACTCACATTAATCCATTAAACTGTTAGCATAAGACTTTGGATTTTAAATGCTTTCGTGAGTTACGGGAGGTAAATTCTATTCAAACCATAACACTAATCTGAAAGACTATGTTGATATCTTATAGCAGTGTAATTGTCTTCTAACAGCATGAAAGACTGTTTTGATATAGCAGGATACATGCAATTTCCTTCTACCAACCAGTTCTTAAGAATGCACCTTGAACATCTCAGAGGAGCAAATAAGGAGACATAAAAAGAAATGCTTTCTATCAGGTAGTACTCAGTCGTGAAAACTGAGAAGTATCCCAATATCCATTATAAGAGAATGGATAACTCTATTGTAGCCATCAAGCACCAATGTAGATGACCTACAACTGCATCCACATCTATCCGCATATCATCATCTACTGACCCAGATGAACTATAGCAAATGTAAATACAGAAGCAGATGGAAATCTATGGATACCATTCATACAAAACATGACAGATACCGGAGTAACACATTTTATGATATTCATCTACAAAAAGTAGGTTTGATGGTTATATATACATTATTGATAATTGTTAGACATATTTATGAGAATGAAAACAAACCCAGTGCAGTGATTATCTTTGGAGTAAAAAAGAATGAGATTAGGGAAACATCAAAGCTGGACCCATTTGTAGCTGCATAAAGAGACCAAGACCAAGAGCAACGATGCTAGTTAACTTAAACGGAAAAAAGTAAGATTTTGTAGAATGGATGGCAGAAACAGAAACTTCAATACATTTGCAGAAAGGGGAATTAAAAGATAAATTTTAAAAACTCTAGAATTTTAAACACTAGAATTTGTCATAATGCATATTTCCCATGAACTTCTTGCTTATACAAGTGTATCAATAATCTACAGTTTTTCTTACATTTAAAATAATTCACTAAAATCAAGTAGTTAATTAAACATTATTAAAAATTCTACACCTAAAGTATTTAAAATGACACTGTTTAGCAGGGAGGGAGATTTTAAACATTGTAAACATGGCATAAAAAATAGAGTTTTGGGTTTTTTTTTTTTAACAAGCTAGCAGACCTCATTCATTGCAAATAAATATGTTCTGCTCAGACCTATTTCTAAAAAAATCACATAAAAAGTTGTCTTTACATCTTGATTTGCATGTTCAATTCCAGTTTTCTAAGATGAAGCTATGTGTCTAGAACTTTATTCTAAACTATGCTACTCCTGCATTCTTCCCATCAAATCATAATTGTATCTTTCTAGTTGCTTAAGACACCGTGGAGTCAGTCATGACATGTTTGTTTACTTGCTTCTTCTAAATATCTCCAAATCCTATTGATTCTACATCAAACTATATCATTTCTAGATGATGACATTGTGGCATAGTGGGTTAAGCCACAGCCCACCATATTAAAATTCTACAGTGGTACAAAGTCATGTCCCAGGTGCTCTATTTTATACTGTGCTCTCTACCAAGGACATGCTCTCCTGGAAAGCCTGCAATCTCCTTGGGGCCCTGCAATCATGAGGCAGACCTACAAGAGGTTCCTTGTACCTGACTTTGACTTGACCCAGTCCCAGCCATTGAAGCTATATGTGAGTGCAAACCAATGGATGGGAGATATCTGTCTTTCTCTCTTTTTTATATATAATTCTGTCTTTCAACTAAATAAATAGAGCATTAATGACATGCATGCATAAGTATGTTCCTTCCAGGTGTGCCCCTCACCCAGAGGCGAATCTAACCCAATGCCTGGTTGATGCAGGAGGACAAGGGCCTGGGTCCCTTGCCTCAGTCTGCAAACATTGCAAATGGGCCTCTCAGTGCTAAAGCTCCCCACACAGTTTTCGCAGCTTGGCTGCCATTCCTTCACTATCCAACCATGGACACTCCTAAGAAGACGGGGGTTTGCACCAATACAAGCAAGTATAAACAGATTTTAACTAGCCAAACATCCCTTAAAAAAAAAAAAAAAGAATAGCTCCAACACCTACTCATTTGTGTGTATGTAATCAAGGGAGGTGGTCCCAAGGAGGATGGATTTTTAAAAAGGCCATGGGGAAAAGAAGCCAGATGTTTGAGGTCATAAAAGAAAAATCAAACCATATATCCTCCAAGAAAAATACCACCTTATTAATTAATACAAGGATGTCACATTCATACAATTTGAGATAAAATGTGTGTAATGTAGAACATTTTTGAATTCCGTGGATGTGAAGGGGTATTCCAAAGGTTCAAGCAAATGTAACTAAGCCTGGCAATGAAGGGAAGTTACCTTTCACTTCCATTTTTCTGTTAATGTTTCGCAGTATCCTGGCATGTGCTGAGCAGCAGCACGTTCACAAAAGCCTACACTTCTTGCTCAGCGTTGATTTATGTCGTCCTTACAAGACAAAAGATTATCTTCTTAGAGTCTCTTCAATGAGAAAATATGAATGTATTTGATTTTGAATACATTAAATGCATGTTCAAGCTGGTTTCCTCTCCATTATTTCATTTTTGTTACACAAAGCCACAGTAAAATGAATGGGCCACGCGTTATTTTTACATCAGATAAAAGCACACGTACACACAAAGCACTTGTTACATATGTAAGACCACATTAATTCATGAGTGGTTTTGGTCTTTTTACTGAGCACCACCCTCCTTCCTACCCCCTACAAGAAACTGCTGAGCTGTGATGAGGGCATTAAGAGGCGTCAAGGAATGGTTATCAATCTGAAATCAAAAGGTGTTTTTCCAAATTTTCCAAGAACAGCAAACTATAAAGACTGCAATTATTACAAAGCAAAACCCACAAGATTGTAGTATGGGGACAAAAAATAGACTCAGAGAACTTTCTTGAAAGAAGATAATTTAGTACATGTCAATTCGTGTTTTCATAGGCACTGAAAAAGCATATTCCCATTGTTTCTGTTTTAAATTACAGATAACATCAATCTCCCAGGAGAAAAGAAGCATGGCAGAATATTACAAACCTCCTAAATTACATAAAATCCTTAATTGGCTTTATTCAGAGTACCCTCCTCTTGAATTTCTTAAAACCTTATTTTCTATAATTTAAATTCAATCAACATGCAGTTGTGATTACTGGAGCCCTGAACTACTTATTAAGGCTTTGCACCCACAATGCCATGACTACCAGTTGATTAACTAAATGGGGAAAAAAGGCAAATTCACTATCAGCATTATAGAGGAAAAATAACTGGATTTACTCAATTTCATTTTCAATGATTGTGTATTTAGAGATTAAGTCATTTCTCAGTTACATTCATTCATCTGCTTAATTTATTTGCTGCAAATATACTCCACCAAGTGAAATTAAGTTTGCAAAGTATTCTACAGTGTAAGCTGTGCTAACAGTAAAAGATTCTGTGTAATATTCAGCAAATAGTATATGATAACGGAGCTTTTTGTTTGGATTGCATGTGACTGGACAGAAAGACTCCATAGGAATGTTCTTATTAAAAAAATGTATGGATTGTTTCCTACACTCTGCCCTGATACATATGTACATCTGAATCAATATAAAACAAACATTGCAAAAGAAGATAAGCTATCATGGGAAAGAACAGACTGGAATTTGGTTTGGTTAGTGTGGGTGTTAAACTCAAGTAACCACATCATGGATAGGGACATCTAATCTCAACTTTTAGCATGAACCAATATTTTTCAGACAATTCATGGGAATGCACAGTGTTTCTTTAAAATCTTTTAAATCTAACACAGGTATTAATGTTTGTATAATGCAGTAATGTGACTGAGTAAAAATTAAACAAAAATAACAGCAAATCAACAGCTCTTTTGTTATTACAGACATAAAAACTACTCTGGAAAAGTCTTCAAAAACTATATGAAGTTTTTCTCAGTTTCTGCACTCACCTTCTCATGGTTAGTAACAGTCTGTAGGCTGACAGTTATTTAAAAACATGTGGGGGGAGCACTCATGCAAAGGAGCATCACAAAGTCTACAAATCAGGCAGATGTGTATAGAGGAACGCGTAGGCCCAAACTCTCACTCTGGCTTCTTAGCCTGGGAGGCAACAGTCAAGGCACAAGTGATTCAGTTCTTGCCACCCTGTGAGAGACCCAGACTGGGTTCCTGGCTCTCCGCGGTCCCCTCAGCCCAGTCCCAGTTCCTGTGTTCATTCTGAGAGTGAACCAATGGATGGGTATTCTTCCCCTATAGAACTGTCTTTCATGTAAATATATAATGTTAAATATTTCTGGGGAAACAGATTTTAAGTTAAGTTTCTTTTGGTGCTCTAGCGAAAGAATATACAGGTTTTGCCGGTATATTCTTTCTGGTTGGCATGATTTGACAAAGGATGATGCCCAACTTGCATGTCCTTATACCAACTACTGCATTATTTCTCCCTCACACTGTTCTACGTTTTCCTCTTTTGACTGTCGTCTCATCTTTACTCATTCAGATGCCCTTGAATCCTATTATCTGCCCCCCCTTCAGAACTCTTCAATCCTCAGTTCACCCTCTGCCAGACACCTCATTCCCACTCCAACCCCCAACACCCACAGTTACTTGAACTTGATGTCTGTAAGCCATTGCAGGGCTCTTCAGGAACTCAGGGATCTCCAGTAGCAAACACACAAAAATAAATCCTAAATCTTTCAGCAAATATTAGTTAAAGAAAAAAAAAAACTCCATGTTTACATGATAACAGATAATCAACTATGTACTTCAAAAATTCATAAAAAGAGGAGGTAATGGGGAAAAAAGTAATGGAAGAAATTATGGATAAAGAGAGGAAGTTATAGAAAGATGGGTCATAAACTACTGAGTTCCGTATTTCTGTGTTTACCCTGCACAAGATTAATATTTCAGAATGAATGCTACAAATGTCCTTTAGTTTCTATGTATTCTTAGGTCTATGTGTACATATATTTTATACATGTGTGATATTTTCTACCACTGGATAGTGTTACCAAAGTAATTTTTAAAGCTCTGTGAAGGAGTTCTAGTCTTTTTCTTTTTTTAGAAAAGGCTTAACCTAAATATTTTTATAAATTTCAAAAAAAAATAGAAACCAACCCAAATGTTTTTCAAATATATTTAATTTTTCTAAACTTCTCACAAATAATAATAGTTTAATAGTCTTTGGTTCAACAAGGTTAAGACAGTTATCCTGGGTTGCAGACATATGCCGGAGTGACTAAAGTAACTTAAGTACCAAACTTTTGGACTGTGGTAAGGTCTTACTGAATTCTAGCAGAAAAACTGGGTTGTTTAACTACAGTCAAGTACAACAGAAATTGAGACTGAATAATATAATAATTCTTTACAATTTTTAGGGGAGAATATTATTGATTATTTAATGTTCTATATAATGGGTAAAAAGAACATCTTTCTTTTTATGTAAACAGTTAGATTGCACTTTTGTAAACAAAAATGAAATTTGGCACAAACTTTTCCATGACTGATACCTCCAAAATTCAGAAAATCTTACACAGCATCACATTTTCACAGCAATACAATTATTTGCATAAATTAGGTAAGAATCTGTCTTTTTCTTGACAACAGATAATTGGAAAATTTCGTTACACTCAGATGATCAAGGACCTGATAGGAAAGCCATATTTCAGAGTGATAATGCATGTAATCAAATATGACCAGATAATTTCATAGACTTGGTGAAGCCAACACTTACAAAGCCCTGTTATGAAAACCAAATTTACACATGACTTATTGCATTTCTAATCTAGCCAGTAACTAAATGAGATTAGGTCCTGGCAGGCTCAGAAAATGTAGAATATTAGGGGCACATAAAACACAATGGAATTTGAACTGGTGCAGTGGCATAGCATATTAACTCTCTGCCGACAGGACCAGTATCCCCTATGTGCACCAGGTTTTGTCCTGGTTGCTCTACTTCTGATTAAGCATCCTGCTTATGGCCTGGGAAAGCAGTGGAGAATGGCTCAAGTCCTTGGACCCCTGCATCCATGTGGGAAACTTGAAAGAACCTCCTGAATTCAGAGTGGTTTTGTTCCAGCTGCTGTGGTCATTTTGCGAGTGAACTATCAGATGAAAGATCACTTGCTGTAACTTACGGACAACAGACTCGAATCAGCATTAGACAATAGTAAAACTACAAAGATATACAGGTGGAATCAAGAGCGATCCTGACAACCTCTTAACAGGAGGTCATATGCACAAAGTAGGGGGGACCCCAGGGTGGAGCAGGTGGACAGGAGGAGGCTTGTATCCCAACCCTGGGGACTCCCGGATCCTCACCAAGGACTATCATATGGGCACCAAGGACTACATCCCAACTGCCAAGGAGACCACGGGGAACTGGAATGCCTTCGGAGGCCAAGAACTCTGAGGTCATCCACCCCTGTTTGGATCTACCACATGGGATGGAAGAAGCCCAATTCATTCCTTGCAGGATCCAAGGTCATCGGAACAGTAAGCTTCCTTCAGGACTAGGGAGAGGAGCTTTCTCTGGTCCTCACTTAGTTCCAACTTTGGATCCCCACCCTATCTTGCAATGACCATCAGGGTCACTCTGGAGTCCCCCACCCCAAAACACACACACACACACACACACACACACACACACACACACACACACACACACACAAATTGGAATAGATAGAGAACAACAACGAAAGCTTAGAACCAGACAGGAAACAGTCAGCGTGGACTCACACATGCCTTACTAGGTAGCACATAAAGATTAGTTACTCCTCACTAAGGTATTGAAGATTTCTCTGCACACCCCTCCTAAAACTGTTCTGCACTTCAACTGTTGAAATATGCCTTGTTAGAGTCACAAGCCAGTTTAGACTATCCCAAAATCTGCCAAGTTCAGCAAAATTAAGCTTCACACTATGAACTGCTGAATGCTAAAATGAAAATAGTCATGAGACAGCTGAATAGTACCCTATAGCCATTTTCAGGTGTATAGCAGCCGGTTCTGTGTATAAACTAAAATTGAAATGTCAGTGAAGTTGTCACAGGATGTGCTTAACAACTTACAATTTTTAACAAATTTGTTACTCAATACCATGTCAATTAATTCCATGATGTTGTAAATTGATGTTGATGTTATGTTGTGGCTTTAAATTGATCAGGATGATATTCTGCCAGCTCTGCTTTCAGACCAGAGATGGTTTCCCCAAGAAATTGTTGAATTTATCTGGACAATAAGATCCTGGCCTCTATGCTTGCAACGAAAGAATCTTGACTGAATTTGAACTGTAATACTGCAACAATGTGGAGGAATCCACCATGGGGGGAGGGTATGGGAAGAGGTTGGGGGGAATCCCAGAGCCTGTGAGTGTCACATACTGCAATGTCATCAATAAAAAAATAATATAACAACAAAAAAAAGAAACTTCACAGACTTAGAAATAGAAACAAAGCACTAAATATTAATGAAATCCCCTTACAGCACTTGCACATAAGTCACATCTCGGTGATTTGTAATTTAGTTGTTGAGAAAAATAATAATCCAAGAACATGCAAATAAATGGACTTTTCAAGTGTTCAGTTTCAAATAAATAAATAAATAAGTCTTAAAAAAACAACAATCGACTCAAACCTAGTGAAGCCTGGTGATAAGACTATCAATGAGGAGTTCTTTTATCATTTGTTTATTTATTTGAAAGACATGGCAATGGGAAAAGGAGGAGACAGCAGAGAGAGATCAAAGCAGGAGCCCAGGAATCCTCCCGCCAGGGCCCAAGCACTTGTGCTGTCTCCTGATACCTTTCCAGACACCTGAGCAGGAAGCTGAATCAGAAGTGGAGCAGACAGGACTCAAACCAGGCTCTGATCTACGCTGCCAGTGTCACAAGTAAAGGTTAATACACTTTAGAATAGCACCAACTCCGTGCTGAAAAGCTTTTAAAAATCAGAGCTGAGATTCTTTGCATAAAGTTCAAAGTACACTTTTCAAATCCTATGTGGCCCATTACTATTTCTGCTACATTTCTATAAATAATCAGTGAAAACCCAATCACATTTAAAATTAAAAAGAATCTTACTTGACTATCTTTAATCAAAGAGACTGATTATGGAGATAAATGCTATGTTTCAAAAATATATATAATGCATCTGTAAAGTCTATTGGATTTACTTGTCTTAGAGCTTTTTTGGTAACCTTCTTGCAAACTACATTTTAATTTTTACTTATAATCCACCTAAATGCTAGACTGAATCTGGCCTCCTTTCCTTGCATATTTTGTGGTTTCTTATCAAATTCTCAAATTCTCTAAGTGACTTGCACTTCTAGCAACTCCAACATAACATTTACAAATTGGTCTCGTAACTGGACACTGGGTCACTAAACACAAGAATGTGACTATTCAGATCTTTGCTGGGATCCTCGCTGCCTTGTGACCAAGTTCCATCTGAAAATCTGAAATTTCTTTGAATGAAGTAGGATGATAATAGCAACCTAAGAGAACTGGGCCACCTTTATGCCTGGAGATATCACATGGAGAGGGCAACTCTGGAAGCTTAGCAAACATCTGCATCTTTTATATGCTGCTTCAGGAAAAACCAGCATGACATTCCGGTTGCAAACCGAGAAAGCTGCAACATTGTGTTGCCAGATCTTTCACTTTACCTTGGAAAGACTCTTTGGTATCTAGAAGTAGTTCTGACCATCTGACTTTTCAGACTAAGAAACTGATGGTCTATTCCAATCATTAGTCAATATTTTTCTTTGGTTTTCCTAAAACTTCCATTCATTAAGTATCTAATGACATAGATAACTCGACAAATACATCCCACTGCCAACTCTATGCAGATGGCCTAACTGTTCTTTGTGAACTGTAAGAAACGTACCTACATTTTTCAGAAGAAACAACTTGGCTGGAACATCAACGTGAACACCCTCCCCTTGGACAAACATTATTCGGGGCTGGCTGGGCCCTCTTTGCAAACCTAACCTTGACCTTGACTCTTGCCATTGTGTTGTCTTAGAACTGTTTCAATTACTCTAGCATGAATCTAGCTAACTCAGTCTGGTGAGAATCTCCTGCCCGTGATATTTGATGGCATTTCCTCATTCCCTCACCTTCAATGTACATGTCCTCAGCCTGTTTCCTGACTTCACCAAGAATTTTGTTAGGTCAGGTTAACAGTAATCGCCTGCCTAAATTTTTCACCTTAGTGAAAGTGTTCCTTGCAATTTTAATAAGTGCCAGGATATTCTTTTGTCCTTATTCAAAATTAACTATCTTTAACCACAAAAGTCAAAAAGCAGCCTGGTTAAAAAGAATGAAGAAATACAGATTTGTAAGTAAATCGTACAAGAGATCACTTAAACATTCACGATTATCTCTCACCAATAATTGGGCACTTGTTAATTCCTCTACAAACTACGTAGCTTGATGGTCGGTATGTTCCAGGGATGTCATCCTTGTTTGAATTCTTGATCTGCCACTGAGCAGGTCTTGGATTTTAGGGAATTAAAGAGTATTGCTAGGATTCCATTTGTAAAATGGATGATATGTTAGCCTCACAAGATTGTTGTATGTATTGAACATAAACAACTCATACATATAAAGCACGTTAAAAAGTTCTTGGCACAGACAAAAGTTTCAAAAAGTGTTTGTTATTTTTATTTTTATGCTGTATCCCAGGAGAGGAATTTTACATATCACATGGAAGAAATTTCACACAATGCCAAAATTTGGTTTTGCCTTTATATACAAAATCTTCAGAGTCCCAGGTGCATTGGGTTAACAAATGGATTAACTCACTTAAATTGATTTTGAATAGGAATTTTTTTTTTCATCGAACAAGACTCCACACTCTATGCTTGTACGCTAGTACAGAAAACATCCTTTTTAGTCCTTTTGACAGGATGGTGAAGTTATTACCATAAGCATTCCAGAAAGTAGTTCAACATATCTTCTCCCAATTTTTATTATCTTTTAACACTACTGATAAATTCTTGGATGTCCCAAGAACAACCAATGATGTTGCTTCTTTCTACTCATTTATTATTTCAGAGTTTGACTAAAGTAATTGTCTTTTAATCCCAAATTCTAACCTTAATTAGCATAAAATAATTTTTTCTTTTTAAAGTGAGTATTCCCACAAGCAAAGTCAATTTTCCAAAAAGAAAGATTTGTTCAAATCACTACACTAAGGTTAGAGTGTGTTGAAGCTTTTAAATGGTACATTTAGCCTTCGGTGGCTTTCATTTGCTGACGTAGGTGCACTTTGCAAAATTTGATTCTGTCACCTAATTACCTCTGATCATGAAATAATTCAATTCATACAAACAGCCATATTTTCAGCATCTTTCTTTCCCTTGTGGTGGTCTAGCTGTTTGAGCAATAAAGTTCTGGAGATCAAAACTGTTATCTCTGTGCTCAAGCTTCCAGGGAATTATCTGAGACATTACCAAGATTCTTGTCAACCTTTTCTTTTTTTTATATCCACACTATCAAAAAATGGGTGCATTATATCCAAAGGTATTCAGTAAGTTCTGTAACAAAAGTATTCACTTATTATTTAGCTCTAAAGCCAGAAGTTCTGTGTCTATCTAAAAAAAATTTCAATGACTTAACATCTTTAGGTTTAAAAACTTGGATTTTGTTTTGCCATTCTAATGGCCACAGATCTGGCAATAAAGATTCACAGAGATGAATTTAACAAACTTAACAGCAAGAAGTAACACTTTGCTTGGTAAGAAAAAATGCCAACATTTTGGAAATCATGACACAAAACTCACCATAGAAATGTTTTTTCCCTAGACCAATGTAAAGGAGGAAGAATCCTGTTCAGCTTTTATAAAGAAACAGAATTTGCCTCAATGAAACTGATATATATATCTATATATATCTATATATATAGATATATATAGATATATATATCTTGACAATACGATATTAGATTTTCTACCATTGTCTATGCCTACAATGCCATAACACACTTAAGTAGCAGAATGTTGGGCTTATGACTGTTGCTGAAGGACTCTATGACTATATTAGTGTAATAATATACTAATAATAGAGGGAAAACAGTGGGAGATGTGGGAAGTAGGGGTTGAAATTCCTATATCTATGGAACCGTATCATGAAAAATAATTAAAATAAAAAAGGCGTGTTGAAATTGTTTTAAAGCTTTGTATAGCTGCAATTTACCCTGGGATTAAATGTAGTAAATGCAGTCTATAAAACAACAACAGAAAGAATGTTACCACACTCTAGGATGATTATCATTTCTAAAAATGGCCGGGGCAAGTGTGAAAGGCATTACTTTCAAAAACCACATTCCTTTTTTGGTTTTCTGAATACAATAGTTCACTAGATGGATTTCTGCTAAAAAAGGATGAAGGAATTCTTTTGGTGGCTTTGTATTAAACAAAATGAAATTATTAAAAATAAATAGCTCTGTGAATTTTTAAGTATTCATCAGAAGATGATTGATAAAGTCACTTACTAACATGTTGTCTGTGACTTTTAAGATCTTGCCAATACTTCATTTATTTCCTCTGGCTAAGGCTTTACACATGTTATACTTGTACCATAAGTTGTTGACCATATGTCTTGTCCTTCATACTACATACAGTTAGATAACATGATTGAAACTTCAGGCGCTTCAGAGAAGCCAGAAAGGCTACTAACATGCAAACCCTCCCTTGCAGGAGACAATTAACAGTCTGAGCAAGCCTGTGCCATTCAAAATTGGGCTGATTTTTTATATGTTCTGCAGCACACAAACAGCCTAAGTTGCAGATCCCTATGGCAACAAGGAAGCTTCACTTCACTACCACAACGAGAAACCCAAATCTAAACCACAAGCTACGCATTAGAGTAAATTAACCTACCTCAAGTATGTAGGAAATGTGAGCACAGATTAAAAAGGCAAAATTACTAGTGTGAAACTTATGAGTGTTTTTATTACAACTACCTGTGTATGCAGATAATAAAGTAGCATTTTGCTTCCCTATGAAAGTTTTACTTTGTTACTACTGAATTGATCCCTTAAGTTCTTGCTAATTCAGTAGATTACAAAGGGTTAAAAATAAACATTTACCTTACCAAGGGTTTTCAATTTGTTATTCAAAACAAATTACCCGAGATCTGTGATCCTCCAATACATCCATGGCTATAAAACAAATGCAATCAAATGTTCTCTACTGTATTTCATAAATATTAATTTATAATAAAATATCTTAAAATTTATTTAAAATAGGTGCCAGCATGGTTACATAGAAGCCTAGCTTTCCACCCGCAGTGCTGGCATCCCACAAGGTTGCCAATAGAGTCCACTGCTCCACCTGTGATCCAGCTTCCTGCTGGTAAACTGGAACCCAGGCTCTTGTGCGCCTGTCCCTGAGTAGGGACACGGAGGCGTCTCCCAACTTGGACTAGCACAGTTTCAGCTGTTGCAGCCATCTGAAGAATGAACCAGCATATGGGATAATTTCTTTCTCTTACTCTCATCTCTAGCTCTCCCTTTCCAACAAAAATAATTTTGTATAGCATGTATATATTTAAAATGCATCATTTTAAGTATTTATTGAGTGCCAGTTCTACAGCAGACATTATGTGAAATGAAGGAAATTAAATTATCTTTACTTTCTAGTTGCTCAGAATTTGATAGTAAACACAAAAAGCAAACCAGTCATCATAACAAGCTAGAACTACTAGAGGCTTGCAGACGGGATTCCTAGCTGGAAATTCATAGAAGAATCCAATAGGTAGGGACAATGCAATTATTAAATAAGATGAAAAATGTATAAGTAAAACAAACAGGAGAAATATTCCTTAAATGCAAATTATTTAACTCCCCAGCTTAAAAATACCTACAACTCTCAATTACCCTCATCAGTTTTTATTAATAAGGTCTTTCTGTCCACGACTTGTTCCCCACCTACCATTTTAGAATTTACTAAAATTAAGCATTTAAAGTTGACTATTATGTTACCACCATGAGCAGTGGCTCTGGGAATGAAGTTTATGAATCAAAGAGATATACTCACTGCCATGATGGGAATTAAAGTACAGTAGGAGAGAAATATTAAATAAATTAGCAGTCAGATAAAATTATGGTATGTGTGAGATAAAATAAGTAAAGCAGGCAAAATAGATCATAGAATAATGAAGTGACAATTATTTGAAGGATGGAAATAGGGCTTACTGGAAAAATGACTTTAAAACAGAAATCTGAATTTCAAGAACAAACTTGTCACAATCCCAGAATGATTTTTCTAGGTATAAGGAAACCTTAATACAAGGATCAAAGATGGAAAGCAGCTTGCTCTATCCAGCAGCAGAGTAGTATCATGCGAGGAGGCAGAGAGGGCCTTGATGAGACAAAGCTTCAGAACTTCCTATTGAGAAGCTGTATTTTATTCAAGAGACAAACAAAATGCACAGGGCTCTCTTTCACTTGGAGCTTGGGCACATGTAGCTCCCTGTCTTACCAATTCTCTTGCTTCCTCTTTAACTGGAAAACTACTGATCATGAATCTCAGAAACTACCTCCAAATTCACTTTTGTTTCCTCAGGTATATTAGGTGTATGAAATAATGCATGAAATACACCTAAGAAAATAATGAAAATATGGACAACGTCTCTGTTCAACACAGATTATGACATGACTCGAATAATATCATCAACTTCAGTGAAACACCACAAAAAAAACAAAACAGAAAGTTAAAATCTTACAGTACAGAACTAAACCTTAAGTTTGAGGAAGATGACATTACACCCTTCCATGGAAAAATATATGTAAATTATTATATCTAAGTTCAAGTTTTATATTTAGAGCTTTGCTGTCTACAGCTTGTTCTATATTTGTCTCATCTGTTACAGAAATGTGCATATTTACATAGTACATAAAATTTATATATAAAACAAATTCATTTTATGATGCATACACAGACACATTATGCAAACCTATTCAACAAAATATGTACATGCATAAATATATAAATATAAATAAAAATAAGTAGTTATTGTTCAGCTCACAAAATATATTAAATAAATCACCAAGAAAGATCTAAAATCAGTGAACATTTAGAATTTCTGCCCTTTGGTTTTGATGGGATCGCTGTTCTATAATGTTGTCTATAACCTCCATGATGTCAGAGCTTTCTCATAATGGTGTCCTGGAACTCACTGGCAATGGGAACACATCTGTGTCGCCTGGCATTGTCATGAACAGCTTCGACAATAATTCACACGGGATTCCTCAGCTACAAAAAATGGTCTTTCTACAGGACCAGTTTCCAATGACAAGTAGTGAGCAGGTGTCTCATATACTGCAAATGTAAATAGCTCCAAAAATGCAACTGAGAAAAAGTACAAACATCCCTGAGTAATGATTAGTTAAAGACATTTTGACAAAGACACCATTTCAATTGGTGACTCTCAGAACAAAACTAACGTCTCATTTTGTAAAACCCATTTGGTGAAACATTAATGCAAACAAAACATTATTTTTACAGGAATTAAATCAAAATCACTCAATACTGACCGATGGCTCAACAACAAAGAGTAAAGGAAGACTTCAGGAAAAAAAATTAAAAACCCTCTACCATATGGTTACTAGGGAAAAAAAAAGCACAAACAAGATATATAATTCAATCTTGGCATGATGGATGTAGCTAATGTAATTTTTTTTCTTTAGTAATTAGTTTCTAGTGGTAAGAACAATTTTCAAATGCTTTATGCAATGTGAATTTTGATAAGCATTAAACGATTTATGATACCACAAAGTGGTTAATTTTACACCATAAAATATGCACTAACAAATATTCTTATCAGTTGAATAAAAGAATATTGTAACATTTGTGTGAACAGAGCAGGCACTGGCAAAATTTTTCTGTGAAGAGTCAGATAGATTCTAGTTCTACAGGTGGAAATTCTCCATCACATTTATGTCATATTTCATTTTTAATTCATAATCTGTCATGGATAATATGAGAATAAAGGGCTCTCTCTGCTTTTTATTAAAACTTTACTTACAAGTTGCAATTGCAGTTGGCCTATAAACCATAGTTTGTTAATCTTACAAAAAAAGGCAGTCGATATTAAAAGGGGTTAAAAATAATTCTATTATCATTACATTGAAATCATCAACTTCATTCAAGCTTCATAAAGGGGCAAAAATAATTAAAGTATATATATGTCATATATTAGGTACATGCCAGCATGTATGTACACATGTAATTCTAAGTATGCAGTAATGATTACATGTGGCTCTTTGCAGACTTAATGAAAATTTAATTCACATATAATTCATCTATACATACGTTGAATTAATACATAGCTGATTGTGCATTCGAAAAGTGAATAATTAGGTATTAGTACATTTATTTATTTATACACTCACACGTGTACCAGAGAGGCAGATGACAAATTGGCATTGCTTTGTAGCCATTTATATTGACTGTCAGAAAAAAATGCTTCAAAATTAATAGCTTAGATTATTCCTTTGTACAATAGCCTAAGAGTCCAGTCAAATCCCACATAGTCTCCTGCCTCAGGCTTTTAGACCTAATCATTGTTATCCATCTCCACAACCCATGAAGTCAGCAGCATCATCTCTCTTACTGACCACTTGATCCAACTTATACAGTAAACTTAAGTGTAACTTATATACTAAACCAGTCCTCTGCTGTGTTTCGCATATCCATTTGGTTGTCAGAAGTTCAATGATAAATGGGAAATCTAATCACAGCTATTTTCCTCTCTTTTTTAATGTTGCAAAGTGTCTGGCTATGTTTAGAACAATCTGGAGTTAATGTGTTCTAAAGAACGTTGGCTTGTTATTATCTGTATGCTTCAACAATACTGTGTGGTTTTGACTAGCTTCAAGACATTTGTATATACTATTCACACTGCCTGGAGTCTTGAGGTAAATCATACATCTTCGTCATATTCCATGAGGACAGCTAATGTATACACAGGATCTTTAAAAAGTGTATGGTGATTTCATTAAAAGCATGTTAATTTGCTGTGAAATAAATTTAAATTCACACATAGCTTTTTTTACACTTTGCATTGTCTATGAACTTTTGAGGAATCCCTTATTTTAGCCCCCATGTTTAATAAGTGGTAGATGACATATTAAGAGTGGTTCAATAAATACAAGAAAGTATAAATGGCTGGCTGGCTGGATGGATGGATGAGTGGGTGGGTCAAAAAAAGGAAAGGAAACAATCATAGAAGATATAAATAAGGCATCTGAGAAAATACATAATGCTCCAGTGATGTAAATATGGCAAAACCATTCATATTACACTTACCATGTTACGTTTACTATTACAGTAACAATGGTTGAATGTATACAAATTTTGCTTCCTAAATAATTTTTTATGAGAAACCTTTCCACTCTCCATGCCAATATAGTATTTCAATCAGATTTCATTAAATACAATTGATTATGGGTTTGTTTGCTTTTTTCAGATCTGCAATTCTAATTATCACATAGGAGCATTACTTCCCCTTAAATCTTTCCTAATCTGAGACCTCAGCAGGAACTGCAAAATGATGCAGAGTTGGAAACACTTCCAGCCTTGGATCCAACCTGCTGACAGCTTATGGCTACAAACGAGTCAGAGAAGCAAAGTTGCTACAGCAATCTGTCTTGTAGGAGTTCTAAGACAGCTTGCTCTTGCACACTTTCTTTCTGATAGGTTCAGCAACCTACAGCTCTTTTGCTGAGCTGTCAGGAGATGTGACTTTCCAGCTGTTAAAACAGCTGTCATGTTCATCCCTAAGGGATCACACCAATTGCCAAAGCTTTTGTTTTCGTTTTTTGTGTTTTGCTTATTTTTCCCCCTTCTGAATAGAATTTGCAAAGTGTTTGAAACTTTGTCCTGTGAGAGCTGATCTTCAGTATTCAGTGTTGTTACAAAATTCTCCTACATTTTCAGTTGTCTTAGTGGAAGGTACATTGTTGAGTGAGGCAGAAACTCATAAATTAATTCATGATAGAACTTTTAGAGGAGGATAGTATGTCCAGATTTAGTGACCTGAAGAACATATTCATTCCAAATGTCAGGTATTTGGCCCAGGATTAAAAGAAAAACCACCAGAAAGTTCATGCCACGGTAGGCAGAGAGGAGGATAGGTTGGGAAATATTAAGCTTCTAAATCTATTTTGTAACATTTGTGAAAATTTTTCCTACTTCATAGAATTTTTTTAATAAAATTGCTAGGAATAAAAATGAACTGAAAGTGATTGCAAATACACAAACCACTAAGCAGGGGTTGAATCTTTTTCCAAATATCTGTAAAGGTCTGAATATCTACATCTTAACTTTAATATTCTTCCTCAGAAACTAAAGCCTCTTCAATAATGTTTAGTAGCTTTTGCTGAAAGCTATTACTTTTGTAAGAGTCTAGGAAACCTTAATCAAAGATGGGTGTGAATAACAGTTTGTATGACTTAATTATATTTGAAGAAACAGAAAAAATGATCAAAATACCTAATTTTATAGATAAAAAAAAATTGGCCCAACCAACAATTGTTGAAAATTTGCCCGGTACCACAGATACAAGTATTAGCAATCTGCACCACCCTTTCAGGTACCCTGCCTTGTATTCACATGTAGATTCCATTATATTGCACAGACTTCTATTATTCAAAGGAAACTAAATTTTACCTGTCGACAAATAAATGTCATAGTTTAATAAAGATATGTGATGATTTGTGTTTTAAATGTCTAATATCTCTGAAAGTGTTCAAGGTCTTCTCCCCTTTTAAGAAGCCAAATAAAATTTACATATGAATTTTAACTATTTAGTTGCATTTGACATGAAAAAGAAGAGAAACTTCCAATACTTAAAAAAAAAAAAGAAAATAAATTCTTCCTATTTGACCAACACTCAAGCAAACTTTCATGAGCAAGGATTTTTATGATAAACTTGCATGGGCATATTATAGAATAAAAACTCCGGCAATATCTATTCCACTAATATTTTATCTTCACCTGTGATTCTATCCCTTCTGTTTTTCCCAAATTAAGACAGGATATTTTACAAGCAAGCCCAGCATAGTTCCTGAAACTCACACTATTACATGTACAAAGCAAGGCATGCATTTCTACATTACATGTTTCCTGTAAAGACCTAGGAGTGTAACGGTAGATCAACAAGCTTCCTCTCCATACAGGAGAATGGCTTTAACCCAAGTGGAAGTGGTATGGTCTACTACTAGTAAACACGACAGTGATACCAGTACTATCACTAATGTTAGCTAGCATTTGCCTACATTTTCTGCAGTCACAAAGAAGCTTCAAATTTGTCGCTGTCCCACAGCGATGGACTTGGTGCAGGAAGCCAATAATAACACACGTGGACCCTGACTGATGGTCAAGCCGTAGTTTATTAGTGGCATCAAACTTTATACACTGAGGGCCATACAGGATAAGGGAGGAAGTATTGAACTCATCAACAAAACCATCAATGCTTTTGTTTGGAACTCTTTTGTCTTGTATATACTGTCCACTCAACTGTTCTTATGCAAATGATATCCAATCAGGTATACAAAAGGTAGCCATTTGGTTATTCCCCTCCAAATATTATCCAACCAACTGTAATCCTGTGCTCACTGACCTTCTAGGGTCACAATGTCCTCCTACACAAATTGCTATGTGTTACTTAGATATTGCCTGGTGAAGCAATTGAAGTGTTTTCTTGACCTAAAGGATGGAATTCTCTTATACTTCGTATAGATACCTTCTGATTTGAATTCCAAGCTAACAGAACCCATCAACAAACAGGAAATCAGCCTTTAGGACAAGAACTGAAGCCCAAACGATGTTCAACATTGTGTACTGAGCAATCAAGCCATCAGAACTCTGGCTCAGGATACTTGAAAGCACAATGATATAGTTGAACATTAGTGCATGACACAGCAGATTCAAGGAGCCCTGCCCTAGTACGTGAAACTAGTCCTTTGGATTTCTCTAGATGCAAATTCGATGGACCAGAGCAAAGAAACAGAGTAATAAGAACAACACCTGGTTGGAATTAATTTTGGTCCACAGGGCTATCCTGAATTAATTTTCATCTCCTTTTAAGAAATCACTGAATAGTTCAAGAGAATCCTGATCTTTAGTATCTTCAAAATGAAGCTCCTCCCCTTATTTTATCTTTCCTCACTACCTGAAAGAGCTAAACTCTATAGAAGGACAACAAGTCAAACACTTTCAGTATTTTGTCATGTTACAGAAGCCAATTTGTATTCATGGGATAATACTGTCACCTTCCCAGCTCTCTGCCACTTAACCTATTTAGTGACAGTGCTAATTGTTTTGGCAAAACAGAGGCAAATGGATTTTTATTAATAAATTTCTAGTTTTTAAAAAAATGCATCTTTTTCAGAGGCAAGCCAATTTCACACACCTGTCATGCTTCCAGGAAATACGTCTAAAGCACCAAAGCACACTTCAAACTGGGACTTATGAAAACTTAAAAGTTAAGTATTAATTGTTCTTTCAAAATGTAGATGGAAATGACTATTGCATCATTTTTGTTTGACTTAATATTTGCGGACACATTTGAAGGCAACAGTGATCGTCAATACATCAATGTGTGTCAGCACTTTGTGCAGTTGAGAAAACCAGAGCAGTGGCATCTGAAGTACTGATACAGTAGGAAACGTCTCAACTGCAGAAGCGGGTATGTTCTCCTTTGACGATAGATACTAAAACACAACACACCTGCCTCATGCAGCTTGAGAAAGTGGGAGTTTCACTAGAAGAAATTAGGATGAAGAATGAACTCTAAATGGTTTTATATACTAATTTTAAGTGGAAAATGTTAATACACATTTAATTAAGGAAGTTGAACTTTATAAGGGCACATTCTGAAGTGGTTTTTCCCTTCATAATGTTATAAAAACACACATGAACTAAAAATTACTTTCTGAGAAATCTAGCATATCTAATATTCAGGGGAGTTTGCATGGGAAGTACCTTTAAGCAATGCATTGCAGAGCTGTGTTGAGAGTGACCTTGAAGACAATGTAAATGTATACAACCTGAGGGGAATTTAGATAGCCATCATTTACTGAGTTCATAGGAAAACCAGGGAAGTTTTTTGGATTATCTAATTTTATCCTCACATCAATCTCCTTCCCCTGAGTAGGAACTAATTCTTTTTTTTTTTTTAAAGATTTATTTTTATTACAAAGTCAGATATACAGAGAGAGGAGGAGAGACAGAGAGGAAGATCTTCCGTCCGATGATTCACTCCCCAAGTGAGCCTCAACGGGTCGATGCGCGCCGATCCGAAGCCGGGAACCTGGAACCTCTTCCGTGTCTCCCACGCGGGTGCAGGGTCCCAAGGCTTTGGGCCGTCCTCGACTGCTTTCCCAGGCACAAGCAGGGACTGGATGGGAAGTGGAGCCGCTGGGATTACAACCGGCGCCCATATGGGATCCCAGCACGTTCAAGGCGAGGACTTTAGCCGCTAGGCCACGCCGCCGGGCCCAGGAACTAATTCTTAACACTATTATAAAGGAGAGGAAAGGCGAGGGATGTGTGATGAAGTGACTTAGCCAAGGAAAAATGATCCATCCCCACTGCTGTAAATTTAGGCTCAAAAATTTGTACTTGCACATTTTGTCTCTGGGTATTATTTATTCTAATCCCATTGTTTCCACAAGGGAAATGAATGGATGCTTTGAGAGACTGAACACCTAGTTAAGGTTAAATAACAAGAACATTACAGAGACAGTCCTTGAAGTCATATCAGTATCACTACAGTAACGCTCCCTGTTCCACAGTTTTGTATGACAAGGTTTCATTTTCCTACAATCCAAAAATATGCAATGAAAAGTCCCGGGAAAAAAAATAATACATGAGACACTACGTGTGATTCTGAGCAGTAGATTGTAATCTGCCACTTTGCTCTGTTGCACCTGCAATTTGAATCATCCTTTCTGGTGTGTCCATGCTACTTAAGTTACATTCCTCTGAGTCCCGCAGTAACACTCCGGGTGATCGGATGGGCTTGTGTTCAAGAAGTCAATTCATGTTAACCCAATGCTACATCACAAGCCCTATGTCATCCACAGCACTAGAAAGAGATGACATTCACATACCTTGTCTTGCAAAATATTATTCAAATTGTTCTATTTCTGTCAAAATTTTACTAATACATAAATTCAATTTTATCGTGTGTGTGTATAGGAAACATAGTAGATAAGGGGTTTGATGTTATCTGTGTTTTCTGGTCACCCACAGTGGGATAGCAATATAGTGATCCTGGCTCCTGGCTTCAACCTGGCCTAACCTTGGTTGGTTGTTGTGGACATTCTGAGTGGCGGACCAATAGATGGGAGCACCTTCAGTTTCCTCAGTCAGTTCATCTCAATCTCTCTCTCTCTCTCTCTCTCTCTCTCTCTCTCATACACACACACACAAATACCTACATTATAATTCATAAAATGTTTCTAAATAAAATTTTGTGTTTGGGACTAAATGGCAAGTGTTACATTAACTCTAAAGAACCAGCAGGATGAGGAACTCGTAGGATATTAGATCATGATGTCAGTGATGTCAATCATGATGATGGTGACAGTGACGTTATGGTATGTCCTATAATCACTCTGTGCTGTTAAGTACAACACCAACATTTTGAAAAGATTTATCTATATGAGAGACAGAGACACAAAGAGAAATAGAGATAGGAAGAGGGAGATTGCTGTGTGCTAATTAATTCTCCAAATTGTCAGCACCACGAGTTCTGTGCCAGTACTGAGCCAGGCGTGTGGGGCTCTGATGGAGCCTCCCGTAACAGTGTGAGAAGCCGGAGGACTTAGGCCATGCTCTGCTGCCTTCCGTGGTGCATCAGCCAGGACCTAGATCAGACATGGAGCACCCCAGGACTTGAGCCAGCTTTCATACAGGCTGCCACAGATGGAGACGTAATCTGCCGTATCACAATGCTGGCCCCGACTCACTAATTTTTCCTAATATGTATACAATCTTCAACAAAGATGTAACGCAGAGACTAAATAAAGGAGCTCACAGATAGATGGATTACTAAAGTTCCGTTCCAACTTGAAAAAGAAGTCCCAAGACTGATATGGTCAGCCACTCTTTCTCTCATTCTTCCCTCACTACATCTCCTTTTCTGTCATTTGCATTCTTTTTTAAAAGATTTTATTTTATTTTTATTGGCAAGGCAGATATACAGAGGGGAGGAGAGACAGAGAGGAAGAGCTTCTGTCCAGTGATTCACTCCTCTAGCGGCCACAGCGGCTAGAGCTGAGCCAATAAAGCAAAAGTTTAAAAACTAAAAAAAAAAAAAAAAAATCGATTATAATCTTAACCATGATCATTTCTAGGTGGTAATATTAGAAGTATTATTAGTCTAATTCTTATCAGCTACATTTTCTCAATATTGTAACTGAATGTGTATTATATTCTATGTGCTTAAAGACTGAAATTGCATATAATTACACGCAAACTGATTATCTATCAATTTGATTTAAGGGCTCAAACAGCTACACTTTCATACTTCAGAAATTTGTAAATGGTTTGACATTGAGTAAGCTGTTTCACTGCTGCCTTATTTTCCCTGTGAGGATAGTAAAAGTATTTCCTTACAGTTATAACATAAATACGAAACTGAGAAATGCACAAACTATATTTATGCATGGTGCTTATTCAACCAAAAACTATCATTACACTTCCCCAATACAATATTTCTCTTATTTATTTACTATCTATAGAATTAAAAGATACAATGTTTTTGGTCAACAAATGTCTGCTTTAGTCCAGGTTCTTCCAGGTCTTTACCTAATCCTATTCCAATCTGTTAGAGTTCTACAAGAACCAATGTCACCAGGATGATAATCACATATTGAGTGTACTACAGTTCAACCTAGCTAATTACTATGACTGTCATCAAGAGGAAAATAGAAGTAAAGTTATGACCCTATGGCATAGAATAATTTACCATACTTCTTATTTTCAGGCTTCAAATGCAGATCAATGTGCCTGCACAGATGGCCCCAACACACAGTTGTTCTCATCAATACCTTTTTGAAAGCTGTGACTTTGAACAGAATTGGCTTGGATTAAAAAAAAAAAAAACAGCAATTCAATTTACTCCTCATTCGAATCTCGGTTGTTCATCCATAGTCTTTGTCACATAAACTCTGCAACTTCTTGTCAAATTACAAGCCAAAAGTAGCAGCATAGACTTTCAAGAATATCTTGGATCTAACTGTTCAGTGTGTACCAATTCTGAAATTGAGCGATTGCTTATTGGCTTGTAAGTACCTGTCTGATCTGGGGAGTTGTAAGATGGATCACAAACTTCTTACTGAAGAGGCTACTGTTATAAATCAGAAACTACAGTAGCAACCATCTTGCTGGACCAAAGGCAAAGCATTTATTTTTCACATGATAGTTTCAGGCAACATCACAGGCTTTTACCTATTGCAGACACTTGACAGATGTTTATTTGAATAAAACATAAATAAGCAATTAATCTTACCTAGATTTCTGTTTCTTATATTGTATAAATCAGTCTCACTAGCCAGTCTCTGTATTGCACACTTAAGCTTTGTGTTTTCGAATCCATGATTTCTATCTGTGTGGTAGGGAGGCTGGGTATTTGGGTAACATAGAGAAGATTAAAAGGAATATGGTACAGTCACCACAAACAAAAAAAAATCAGAATTAACCCACCATTTTAGGAAATATTCATTATAAATCTCTATACATTATAGATTTGGGACTTCGGTATTTCATTGTCATTTCAGTTAGTCTTCTGGTCTTCCCAAAACACTTGTCCGTATTACTACATTAATTTTCAGATCCCAGAATAGTTTTATTGCTATGGATTAAACTCCTTGAACATCTAGTGGCTTAAAATTATACTCACTTTGTTATTTATTTATCTTTTGCCTTGTGAGGCTGGATTTTATAAACTCATTAGGAAAGGCTTGGAACCTATGGTAACTCAAGGAGAGGAAAATGGAATCACTGGGAATCTTCTTGGCTGATTGGACTCTAAGGAAGCGGAAACTTGAGTCTCAAACCATGTATACGTTAGGGTTGTAAGATGACTTATCTTAAGATCAAATCTGTAATTACAAACAGCCCAGAAACCAAAGCAGAAACTGAAACTGCATACCTGTTATGATCACATCTAGTTCTGCCATAACTCATCCCCCCCATAGTTGATGTATAGTTACCAAAAATGATGTTGATTCAAGCAATACAGAGTTATGATTTCATGTACCTATGCATGTCATGACAATCACTATAATCAAATTAATCAACATCACCTGTAGACAAGAAGGAACTTCTGCCAGTTAGGACACATGAATGAAAATAGGCGACATTATGCAGACTGAAATCTGCCATAGGCAATTGATCGGCATCACCAACCACTCAGAATCAGAAGGAAGGAGCAAAAATTCTAGTGCTTGATGGGAGGAAGTTCAAAAAATATGGGCACTATGGGATGGAAAATGCCACCATGTCTTTAACCCAAAGCACAGGCCCATAAATCCCTAACTCCAAAGGAAAACTGAGGTTTTCAAGGCAAAAACTTCTTTGAGAACTAAACGAACAACAGGAAAATGATGGGGGAAACTTTATAATCACCAAATTAATTTATATTTAAAGAGAGATTCAGTTTATAAGATTAAATGATTCCTTGAAAGCTAATCTTTTTTTACTATGCATCTTCAACAAAATCTTTGAAGACAGAAAAAAGCAATAATGGCACAATACATTTCAGTCAGCCTGATTTATGATAAATGTCAAGTTAATAAAGTCTGAACTAATCACGCTGAATGGAGCAATAATTGTATGGACCTAGTGAGAGGAAGAAGCATGGTAATTCAGCTTGCTTTAGAAGAGGCAACTTTCTAGCCACTTGTTGAAAGACGGTGCGTGTATACACACAAACCCTCCACTTAGCGTTTTGCAGGATTACTGTGCCAGTTACTTCATGCCCCCCAGTAATGAATTACACAGTAGACCGTTGCCCTCAGAGATCACTGGCATGACAATCTACACATAACCTAGTACATTCCTTCAACTGACTTCAGAGAACATGCAGTCCAGGATTCTGCACACACTCCCTAGACAAGGGCCAGACGGCAAGTAATTTAGGATTTATGGACCATTCACATCTCTTTTAACTACATAACTCTGCTGCAGTCATCCACACAGAGTTTGGATAGTTTATCAACAGACAGACATGACTGTACTTAATACAACTTTATTTCCAAAGGTTGGCAACTGGCCAGGCTTCACACTTGATTTGTAGTTTTCTAAGCCCTATCCAAACTTTTCATTTTACAACTGAGATGCTAATAATAAAAACACATATGCCTGATCTAGTGTGTTTCAAATCATTTCAGAGTTATCATCAACAAACACTTGTATAGTATCTCTCTTGAGTCCAAAATTCTGTGTATCATATTTGGCTTGCGAAGTGTTCGTTTAGTTTAGCCTGACATTGATGGTACTGCTCTCTCTTTTTTCTTGCCAGAACTATTCAAACCACATTGGTCATATTCGTTTTAGACATGAAGTCTGAATGTGTTTAATTATCTTTTATTGAAGCTTCTAATATCTTTTATTTTCCTCATCCATTCTTTTTTATTAGGAACCTGGATAGCTAATGATAGTGGCTTCTTACCAGTGCCATGTCTCCTAGCTAACAGTAGTTAATGTTTTTCTACTCACATAAAGCATCAGCCATCTCTGGGTAAGAAACTATCAGGTAGAAATTATTGTACCATTTACACAACAATCGTCCATTTTCCTGTCCTTGCCTACTTCCATTCTCCTAAGAACCAAAACCTGAAAACACAACAATCTCCCAGCTTCACTGAATGTTCTTTTCAAATGAGCACAACAAAATAGGCAATAAACTATGCTTTTTCTCAGCAGTGATTCACTGTATCAAACAATGAAGAGGGCCTTCTCTTGCAGCTATTTTGTGAAAGAAAGCATATGAGAATTATGGCAGCTTATGAAACTAGCATTTTGATATAGTAAGTCACTGCTTAGACACCAATGTTCTGTATCATTAAAAACTCCCAGATGCTCAAGCTCCGATCCACCTCCATTCTCATGTGCCTGGAAAAATAGAGGATTAAGGATACAAATCTCTGAACTTCTGCCACTCCTATGGGAGATACTAATGGAATTCCAAATTCCTGACTTTGGCCTGGCCCAGGCATGGCAGCCATTTGGGTTTTGAATCAACAGATGGAATCTATCTTTATTGTCTTGTCTTCCCTTCCCTCCCCTTCCCTTCCCATCCCTCTTTTCTTCTCTTTACTCTATCTCTTCTATCTTTTTCTCTTTCAAAAAACTAAATATTTTTAAAGCACAAATGTTTTCTAAAATAGGTGACAGTTTGGAATTGTTCAGTTTTTCCATTTCTGGGGAATAAAGTATCTACCTCAAAAGAAATTTCAAATTTATTTGAAACAGAGTGAGAGAGACAGAGAGAGAAATCTACTGGCTGGCTCACTGCCTAAATGATCAGAGCATCTGGGGACAGGCCAAATCGAAGCAAGTGAATGGAACTCAACATCATTCTGTAATGGGGACCATCATCTACTGCCTCCCAGGGTGTTTGCGAGCAGGAAGCTGGAGCAGAAATAGATTGTAACACCATCATTCCAAAATGGGATGTGGACCTCCCAAGTGGCACCTTAGCTGCTGTCCCGAACACCTGCTCCCGTTATTTGTTCTTAAGAAGCTAAACTACATTTTGCAGATTCAGGCCTCAAACAGGGCTTACGTCATTGTGTAAAAGATTAATTGCAAAAACATCTGGCTGCCTATTTATGCCCCATTCCTTGAACAAAGAAAATGACAAAACTCCCTCTCTTGCTGTTTAAGTTCTTCATACACCTACGCCATTCTTCATTTTCAGTTCCTTTGTCCAGAATTTTCCTTGTCTGATTTTATATAGTAAACTTTCCCCAGTTTTTTGCTTCACGTTTTTAAGTACCATTTCTTCTGTGTATAATTTTCTTTTTCCTTAATCTCCTGCTCTCTCCTGAGCAACCATCTCCAATGTCTACAACCTCAAGGAACCATAAGTTGTCATATATACAGTGAATTCCATAAATACCCAACTCAAAACTATCATGCATTTGGGGTCTGAAATTTAACATACACTGTTTTGTATTTTTATTAAAATATTTATAATACAATTTTTCTTTATACTGTCTTACTCATGCTTACCTGTTACTATGGTACAGTGTCTTTTCATTGATCACATTAACTAATTGTTTAGGTTTCAAAAAGAATAGTTAAAAGAATACCTTTTAAATTTTATTTCAATGACTCAGATTTTGCATCTTGTAATTCAGGATGATATTCAGAAACTTGAAACAGCTTATATGGTATAATATATACTAGAAGGATGAGATAATATATTCACATATTTTTAAATATCAGAACATACTAATGTTTGAGATCATAATGTGATCACCTCTCAGATAATGAGCATATCCTAAATCATTTGCAGAGTGAAAGAATTTACACAAATCCTGATCTTCCTACTTAATGCCAACATATATTTATACCAAGTAAATGAAATGATTAGCTCTACATTTTGACTTTGATTAATTTTTCTCTCATTCTTTCTTATACTATAGTATGTCACTTATTTCTTTTTCATTTAAAAACAATCCATTTTAAATATACTCAGATCTCAAGAAATTGACCAATGCATAGCAATAACAAATCCTTTTTCACAATTCTGAAAAACATGCTAATGAGAAGATGTTTAAATTTTATTCTAGAGACCAGCACCATAGCCTAGTGATTAAATCCTCACCTTATATTCAACGGGAACCCGTATAGAAACCAGATCATGTCCTAGCTGCTTCACTTCCCATCCAGCTCCATACCTGTGGCCTGTGAAAGCAGTTGAGGACAGCCTAAAGCCTTGGGACCCTGTACCTGCATGGGAGACCCAGAAAAAGCTCCTGACTCCTGGCTTCGGATTGGCTCAGCTCCAGCTGTTGCAGCCACTTGGGCAGTGAATCAGTGGATGGAAAATCTTTCTCTCTGATTCTCCTTTCCAACAGAAAAATCAAATATATATATCTAAATTTTATTCTAATAGGAAAAATGCCTTTAATTAAAGAGAAACACATACTCTCCACAATGGCTGGATTTCAAGTAAAGTTATGCTGCAGCAAAATGTTTTTCCCCTTGACCTTGATTGGGTGAGCTCATTTTATTTTCCGATTAGGATATCTCTGATATATCAGAAATGAATTTAATTGCAATACCTAGGATGTTTAAAAATGTTTCTTTTGTTGGCAACAGAGAGAGCTAGTGAAGAAACAATTTTCTCCCTGATTGCTTCTTCAAACACTGGCCACAACCAAGACTCAGCCAGGACCAGTGGGAACTCCATGCAGGTCCCAGACACGGTTGATGGGAAGCAAATCCATTGAGGCGTCACTGTTGCTTTCCAGCGTCTACAATATCTGCATGTATCATCTAACGCAAAACCTCTGTATGTTGTTCGCAAAACCCTCTGCGGATCATACATCCCAGCCCTAACTCCAAGCATGACAAAATCCTAGGGCATTGATCCTCCCTAGTGTGTGTTTTTGGGTTGGTTAGCAACAGTTCAGGTATCACATTTTGACTTTAAAAAAGTGTTCTAGGTTACACAGATTCAAAGATTCAAAGGAATTCAAGCTAAAACTAACAAATACCACCCCAGAGAAGTAAGGCTTTAGCAGAAAAATGATCGAAGGATGCCTTGAAATTGAATTAGCTCCAAGACAGTTCTCATATGTCAAAACTAGGAGCAACCAAAAGTTATGGAGAAGAATCCTCAAGGAAGACAACACATATAGAAGGGAAGACAACACTACATTCATACTCATCTACATTTTCCTATGAATTTAGAGTCTACAGTGAGCACATAAGACAAAAATTGAATATTGCTATCACTTCCCTTAAAAATCCTCTGGGAGCATGTTGGTACAGTGAAATATCATTTTTTTCCTTTCTAGGTTCGAACTGATTCATGGCTTCTTTGTTAAGTACTACGTGAAGTGATTATCTTGATTTTGGAGGAAATTTTGTGTAAAAATAGTATGCTTTTTTAAACACTATGAGCCCATAGGATTTCAGTTCACTGAGAGAACTGCCAAGGAACGAGAAAATTCCCATTTTGCAGCCCATACTTACTCCTGGACATATGCAACTTGAGTGGAATAACCAGAGGAGCATCCACACATCTTATGTATTCTACTCCTCTCCCCTCTCAGAGATATCACCGAAATGAAATTCATACAAATTAAATGTTCCTGACTGAGAAAGCACTGTGAGCTCTTGGAGAGGTAAAGCCCCTTACGCGTTCACTGATGCCTCCCCAAATGAAGCATCTGCATGCAAACTCTTGGGTGAAGCTCTTCTATCCAAGACTGAAGTCATCCAAGTGGTAGGGCTGGCATGATGGCTCAGTTGGCTAATTCTCCCCTTGCAAGCACCAGGAGTTCACGTCTCGGGTGTTCTGCTCTCCATCCAACTCCCTGCTATGATCGTCTGGGACAGCAGCAGAGGATGGTCCAAAGCCTTGGAACTCTGCACTAGAATGGGAGACCCAGAAGAAACTCTTTGCTCCTGGCTTTGGATAGGCTCAGCTCAGTCATTTTGCCATTTGTTGAGTGAACCAGCAGATGGAAGATCTTTTTATAATCTCTCCTTCTCTCTGTAAATCTCCCTTTTCAATAAAAGTAAAATAAATCTTTAGAAAAGTGGTGCTCAACTTTGGAGAGATCCCAAAACATTAGAAATGATCATGAAATGAATAATGCTATAGAACATACACTATGCATGCAATGTTTATTTAATTTCCCTCTCAGTGTCACGTTGGCCACCACCATTGCCTTATTTCACCGCAAACATGCAAAGTTGCTTAATCATAATGGAACTTCAGGGGTCACCTGCATAATAAGGGATGAAGCAAGAACATCAAATCCTGACTCTGATTCCAGAGCCACATCTTTCCACCCTGCTGCTGAGCCTGCCTGTTTTGTATAAGAGCCAACATTGGCCTCTGTTTACCGGCTTGAGGTTGTTTATTTCTTCACAGCTGGCTGCAATCCGTTAGCTCAAAAGCTCCCTGGTGCCAAACCTAAATTTTTACACATCCTATTGTTTAAAACATAGGCATAATAACAGATTCGCCATTGAAAGCCTGCTTCTTTTGGACACAATGTGGAACTGTGCCCAGTGTCAGCAAGCCCCAGCTGAGATAAACTCTGCACTATAAATATTCATACTGGAGGGTAGGGTGGTAAGTATCACTATGCTCTTAAATCTGTATCAGGAAATGCATAAAACTGATTCAAGCTATAAAAATAATGAAGGGAAAAGAAAGACAATTTGTTGGGAAAAAAATTCTCACTGTTGTCTTTTTCAGCCCCCTGGCTCCAAGATTCCCCCTACAAGTACACATAACAACCTTACCTTTTCTCTCAGGAGTTTCTTGCCCTTTCGCCTTCTGTGTGGCAGCCCTGCCCTGGCCCCTAGCCTCTTGACAGTTTCCAACCCACAGAGATTTTCTCTACAAGTAAACTTGCCCAAGCATCACTCAAGACATATATGTTTTACTGCCATCTGCTGACCACCTCCTTTTTCTTTCCATTTTTTTCCCCAGTCTCCAAATCCTTGCAACTCTTAGACTATCACTGGAACTTAGCTATATGTCTATATTAATTATTTGATTAGTATGGAAAAAGTATTCCTTAGAAAGAAGAGGGGGCCCCGTGCAGTAGCATAGTGGCTAAAATCCTTGCTTTGCATCCGCCAGGATTCTGTATGGGCACCAGTTTTTGTCTGGTTATGCTACTTCCCATCCAGCTCCCTGCTTGTGGCCTGGGTAAGCAGTAGAGGGAGGCCCAAAGCCTTGGACCTCTGCACTTGCATGGGAGACCCAAAAGATGCTCCTGGCTCCTGGCTTCAGATCAGATCAGCTCAGCTCCAGGCATTGTGATCACTTGGAGAGTGAATCAGGAAATGGAAGATATTTCTGTCTCTCCTGTCTGTAAATCTGACTTTCCAATAAAAATAAATAAATGTTTTATAAAAAATAAAAGAGTAATTGGCGAAGAAACATTTGACATACCAGGATGAAAATCACAAATTAGTATCAGCAAAATTCAGATAAACTACAGGGTCTCCCCAAGAAGCTGAGGAACTAGACTGGACTATAAGATGTTGGAATCTATGTTTAGTTTATGCTTGCAAAGAGGGAATCTCAACTGTACTTGATCAGTGGATATGCAACAAGGTGGAATATTCCACATGGGGGGAGGGCGGGGGGAGGGGTGGGGTGATTCCCAGTTCCAACGAAACTGTATCACATAATACAATGTAATCAATGAATAAAAAAAATAAAATAAAATTCAGATAAACTGAAAGATGACAGTCGTATTAGCTTATTACTATTATAAATATCGCATGTCTTTAATTTTCATAATTAGAGTCAAGGAAGTGAAAACTATAAAAGAAGAGGGGTCTTATTTGGTTATGTAAATATCTTCCAAAATTGCCAAGCATACTGCAGGGTAACTAAAAAATTCTTTTAAAATGTTATCAAAATAAAAGAAATGATTTTTCACGGTTAATCCTTCAGTATTAGGATCAGGGAGGGAGTCCTCAGCTGAGAGGCCCATAAGGAAAGAGAAAGAGGATAATTTTAAAAACATGGGGCAACTTTTGTTCCAAATCTCAAGATTCTGATTCTGCTTAATTAATGTTGTTACTTTTCATGGGGTTTCAGTGCAACCCATGATAATACTCCTTTGATTCTAGGCCATGAGCTGAGTTTATTGAAGCTCTTCACTTTAGCAATTTTCCACATTCCCACTGCTATCAATTAAAATGTCCAAAATATTTTAAAATGTTGCTAAATTTTTCTTTTACCTTTGCATGCAACAAAGCTCTCAAATTATCTATTGCACATTAAAATGACTAATGCATGGCTTCAAAACAAGGGGGAATTTGGAAATTTGGAGGAATTTGGTCTCCACATGATGAATAGAGTATGACTGAAAACGAACAGCTGGCTGCCAGCAATGACAAACATTGTGTAAGGGAAAGGGAATCCAGTCCAGCAAAGGCTTCTCCTATATTCTGCATGTTATTGAACACCTCTTGCCTGCAAACCATTTTTATCTTTCTATTTCCAGAGTTAAAATTGATCCTGCTGTTTTCCTTATTCACCAAAGCTCTAGCTTTGCTTCTTCTACTATACCCAAATAAGTTGGCTAATATTCAACCTGCTATCTTCCATTATGAGCACTCCTTTAATTTCCTGAACATTTCAGATAAAAAGCCTTCTGACTGTATAAGTGTGTTTGTGAGTGCATGCTACAAGTATTACTGTGTAATTATGCAAGCGTTTTCACATTTATTATTTTGCTCTTATTCCTCATTTTACTATTTTTCATAGGACATCAAGATTTTATAGTATTTAATCTGTAATTTAGTAGATCACATAGTTTTGAAAACATAACTGTGATGGTAAATGAGACTTAAAATGTTTATAAAAAAAACTTAACTGTTGTGCCTGAAAAGTTGAGGTATTGATTTTATTTGGCGTTAGAATAGAGTTATCTTGTGTTTTACTGGATGAACTTTCTCTGACAATTAGGTTTTATCACTTTACCTCTGAGTTCTTGGGAGCAAGGCCATGATAAGATGACATCTGTCAGAGATGCTGGCTCACCTCAATCACTCCTCTTAGTCTTATGCAGAGTACAAAATTATACCACAAAACAAGCACTCACCTAAAAGTTACAACGCAAATAACACAAGTTGAAGAATGACCAAAAGATCTAAACAGCTATTTCAACCAAGACATTGTGATAGGACATAACAGATGAGAAAATGCGCAAAATTATTATCAGGTAAACCCAAATTATAACCATAAAGTGGTATAACTGCATACCTTTTACAATAGCTCAAATCCCAAAAGCCTATAGTGTCAACTGTTTATTGGGATGATGGGAATTGTCCCTCACTGTTGGTAGGAATTCAGAATGATACGTTCACTTTGAAAGATCAATTTCTTTAAAGCAAATCAAAGCCTTAGCATAGGACTCAGCAGCTGCGTTTCCAAATATTTAACTAATTAATTTTAAAACATATCTACACAAAAACTTCCACGTGTATGTTTCTAGTAGCTGTGTTCAAAATTGCCAAACACTGGAAACAACCTATGTGTTCTTTAATAACCAAGTGAATAAATAAAGCAGAATACTACTCAATAAGTTATTCATCAATACAAGGTGTCCAATGCTAAAATTAAATACGCTTTCACACACTGAAGACATAGATCAATCTTACTATAATTCCGTAAAAGAATTCAGTCTCCTTTTTAGAAGCTAGTCTTAAAAGCTACAAGTTATATAGCTATTTAGATAACATTCCAGAAAAGGCAAAACTTTAAAGCTCCTGAACATATCATTGGTTGTCAGAAGTTGGGTGGGTGGATGTTTAAGAAAATGAAGCTCCTGTCATTTTTGCCATAATGTATTTATTCCATGAGATGTCTTAGTCAAGGATACATGACATGCAATCAAGCAGACCTGGAGAATTCACAGCACAAAGAATGAATCATAATGAATGTAAATTTTCAAAGCTCATTTTAAACACTAGGGGATCCGAGGATGCAAAATGTGAAAAGAGAATACAATTGTATTAAAGATCTATAAAACAACTTCACTGAAGGCGGTAAGGACAAAATGTTGACCTGATTAGCTATGGAAATCAGTAGAGCCTGTAACACCAAAGGCAAACGAAGATGTGGATTGGAAGTAAACCTTGGTTGAATGCATTATTTTCCATAAGGACGAAACCAGGTTACAACCACTGTACACGTGATGAGTTAAAATGTGTGTCTTATCGCTTCTCGGCCTTTTGGCTAAGATCAAGTGTAAAATGCGTGTCTTAAGAAAAGGTTTTAATACATGTTGTGCTAAAACTAGAGAGAGGGAGGAAGTTCAGGGATTCCATTTCACAACAGAGTGACTATTGATAATGTTAATATAACGTATATTTCTCTCAAAATGCAGAAACAGAATTTTGAATGTTTTCACCACACTGAAAGTTAGATTGCTAACAAAGACATTTACTCTTACCGAGCATTTTGCAAGGTATTCACATGTGAAAACATCATGTGATACCTCGTAAATAAGTTAAAAATCTAGGCATATATTTTTAAAATAGCAAACAAAATTAAATATTTAAATGTTAATTATTACATCTGTAAGAATGGAAATAGAAACTCTGTAAATATAATCAAATTTAGATGAAGTCATTACAGTGGTATCAAAACCAGTGTGGTGATGTCTTTGTAAAAAGAGAAAGTGAGACACCAAAATAGACACAGAGGCACAGCATGATCATGGCCTCAAAGACTGTCTGGAGCTACTGGAAACTGAAGAGACAAGGAAGGCTTCACTCCTAAAGCTTTTAGAAATTTTATGCCATTATCAACATCATGATTTCAGACTTGCAATTTTCAAAACTGTGAGAAACTGCATTTCTGTTGTTCTAAGTCATCAAATATGCGGCACTGGGAAATAAACAGTCAGACCCTAGATACAATTAAGTGAGGATGTGGCAAATAGTGACAAACTGATTTCTCCTTGCAGGATTGGGAAGCTACAGAAAAAAAAAATCAGGAAAGTGGGATATAATGAGCCATGTGATGTAATAGTAGGTTAAAGTTGGAAATGCACGCACAAACTTACAGTCAGCTTCATAGAGATATAAACGAGTATATACAGACTGGTCCACAGGAGGTAGATATACAAATGGGATTGGTTACAGACTACTAACACACATTGATTTCCTTGTCCTGCCTACCCAGAGGCTCCAGAAGCCATGGAAGCACACGCAAGCACACCTATAACCCTAAGCTTCGTGCCTAGCAGCATTTCCACCAAAGGTATCAGCACTCCTTGAAGAAACAGCTGATTTTAAGACTGGAGAAAGACATTTGGAAAATCAGCTTGGAATATTTTGTGTGGACAGAAACTGAAAGAATCCAAACAACAACAACAACAACAAAACAATCCCCAAAACAAAGATGCAGACGTGTTAAAAAATACAAGTGTGAACAGAAAATGTTTCCAAAGGCCAAAGTTGGAACTCTGTGTGGCAAAATAGATGCAGGAATATTTGATTTTCGTCTAAAGTATAAAATCAAAACCAGTGAGTCCATATCACATACTTGCATGTACACATAAGTACATGCATGTGTAAATAGTAGGAGAAACACTGGGAGAAGAGACCTAAACCTCAAATACTAAAGAATGCTAAAGAATTACTTTGAACACTCCACCCTTAAAGATGTGGAATATAACTCCTTCCTTCTTAAGTATAGGCTGTAACAAGAGTATGTTTCAGTGTTAGTTGATTAAAGGAGATAAAATCACTATATTAGTACAAGATTTTAATGCAAGATGTATCCACATGTGGAATATATAGCAAATGTTCTAATATCTTATCCTAAAAACTAATGGCTAGCTCAGATTTTAACTTACCTGGTTTTATTAGACTCCAAGCTGTTTTATTAATTGAATTTGGACCCCAACTCTCTGATCCTTAGATAAATTACCTAGCATCTCATTGCTTCACATGCATGACCTGTAGTGTAAGATGACATTAACAGCAATACATGCATATTACAGTATTAGTTGTAAGGAATACAGTGAATGATCCAGGTATAGTCATATATCATATAGTCTGATACATAGAAGTACCCAACAAATATTTGCCAAGATTCAGTTGCCCTAAGTCTCACTTCTCATTAACTCTATGTAATATGGTTTTTTTGCTAACGGTTCAAGGAAATAAGATATGTATGTTGAAAGCAACCTAAGTCCTTTGTCATGAACTTCCACGTACTGGCACAGCTACTACTTGCAAATGGGGTTAGATGTTTCATGAAATTGTCATGGATTGTATTCTTTCCTTCTCATAACTGGCGACACAGATGGCACATTTTATATTCAGTGAATATGAAACCTAAAAAACCTGACTACCTGAAAACCAAATGTTCGAGGACAATTCTTAATTTACATCAAGTTTCCTTGGAGTCCTCTTGATTAAAAAAATGACAACATTAATCATTAAAAAACTAGCTTGTATTGCTTAGTTCTTCCCATATGGCCTGTCACGGTGATAAATAGAAAATAAACCATCAGCAAACTGCTATCAATGGTTCATCCACACAGAAAGGAAGATATTTCCTAAGTTGAAAAATCAGTCAATAGGGAAAACAGAAAACAATGAAAAGGCTCTCATCATTCAGATTTTTTTTGTTAGTGCTATTATTAATTTTACAAGAGCAGCTGAGCCATAGTTTGCACCTGTCTGTAACATGTTTTTCCCTAACCAAATTGAGAATCTGATTTTGCATCTTAATACTTTTGGGAACCAGTGGACTAAAAACAATATTATTGATGTCAATTGTGCTATGAACTGAATTAACAACAAGGTTTAAAAATGTGATGTTTTGTGTTTAAATTCACTCTATATCTTCACCCTTCAATGACAGCAGCATTTGCATGAATGATAAAGGTTCAAAGATAAATTCAAATTTGTGACAAGCCTACATATGTGAAAGTAAGCATTGACGACAAGGCATAACAAATGGAAAACACCTGAATTTTCTGAAAGAGAATTTCAAATAGGAAATTGGAATAAATCATCATGGGGTTTTAGATCAACTAGCATACACGAATTCCTATAACTTAGATGTGGAAGAACACACCTACCTCATGGGGCCGGGGAGAAGTGGGATCATTGTGGTGTAGCAAGTTAAACCTCTGCTTGTAAAGTTAGTATCCCACATATGAGTGCCAATTCGAGTCCCAGTTGCTCCTTTTCCAGCTCAGAGTCCAGCTAATGTGCCTGGAAAAGCACCAGTATTTGGGCTCCGACCACCAACACAGGAAAATTGTCTTTGGCCCAGTAGATGTCAATTGAAGCAGTCATGGGATGTGGTTAAGAACTTGAATTTTCTAACATTTTGGTCACTCAATACCATGTCAATTAACTCCACGATGTTGTAAATTGTTGTTGATGTTATGTTTGGCTTTTCATTGGAGGGGATGATATTCTGCCAGCTCTACTTTCAGACCAGGGATGGTCTCCCAAGGAAACTGTTGAATTTATCTGGACAATAAGAGGCTGGACTCTATGCATGGTACATGCTCGCATTGAAGGAATCATGACTGGATATGAACCGCATTATTGCAACAATGTGGAGGAATCGAACAGGGGAGGAGGGCATGGGGAGAGCTTGGAGGAATCCCAGAGCCTATGAAACTGTGTCATAAAATGAAATTTTATATATATAAATATATATATAGTTATATATAATGTTAGAAATGGGCTTTTTCATAGAGTCATAGTTTCAAAGATGATGGTAGTAAACTTCCAGCAAGAGTGAAATCTGTTAGTCTCATTTTTATTTCAGACCCAGGGGCCTCCATCTTGTAGGTAGCTCACAAATAGCTATTTCAAAGTTTGTTTAGGCAGCCATAAAAATTTATTTTCGTATATACAAATAAACTTTGACCCTAAAGATTTGTATCAGAATCAATCATACAGAGAAAAAAATTAAAGAAAAATACACTAAGTGGATAAATGATGCAAACTGCTAAAAAACAAAACAAAACTAGAGTCAATGGCTCCATCTGCATGGAAACATACACAAACTAGGACAATTCTAAGTATGGAATATACACAAGTCACTGTGTGATTGGAGTACTCTGTGGAAAGGTATGAATATGTGTAGAATAATTATATATAGCTAGAGAGGGGGAGGATTCAATAGTTCTTTATAGATTCAAATATCAATATTGTTACAGAAAGTAACTGACAAAATCATGCAAAAATACCTTCGGTTATTTCTTAGGAAACAGAATTGTGGGAAATAGCAAATGGATATCATGAGATTATAATATTCTTTGAACTTCTTAAATTACAACGAGGTTCCATGTATTATCTATGCCTATAATATATAAAATATTGGAAACTGTACTCGTGGGAGTTATAAAATTAACCAGGGAAACTCTCTTTACATTAAATAATTGATAAAAGTAGAAGAAATGAAAATTTCATGTCACAGTCTGAAACGTAATCAGCAGGTGCATGGGAAATCAGTTGGAAGAAAAAGGGTCGAAGGATTTGATGATGGCTCTGCATGACTTATCTATTATTATTTTATGCCATTCTGGACAGGGAGTTAATTTTCTTAAATTGTGTTACAATTAATCAAAACTGATCAAAAACAGATCTGACTAATCTTTTTTCTCTAATCTTCTTCCGAAAAGAAATTTCTCATTCGCTAGTTCTGTAAGCAAACTCTTTAACATTTGCAAGCAAACTCTATAACACTTTATATTTTCAATGAAACTTGGATAACAGACACTAAAATCAAAACAGGATACCATATGGGAAAAAGAGAAAGAGAGAGGGTTATGGAGTTCTGCCACCATTTCTAGTATGGAGCAAATTAGAATAAAACATGATCCTTTCTGATGCATGAATGGTCCACAACGCAAGGAAAGTAGGCTGTTAAAACTTCAAGTTTGGTTGATGATAGCATGATTTTCTCTATACAAAGCACCTCTGATACGTTTTTCTTTTTTGTGACAAGCCATTTGTCTTTGATTCATTTCCTTTGTAATTTTCAAATCTTAGGTGACTAGAGACAGTTGAAACAAATGTCTGGGTTTTCATACACATTGCTATTATGGCTGAGGTTAATAATCTCTTTGTAAATAGGTTGTACTTCAGAGTAATTCAGGTATTTTTGTAAGAAAACACAGGCATAATTTTCAGCAACTTCATTAGGTGGAAACATTTAAAGCTGTCCACAGTATTCAACAGAAAGCAGGTTAAGGGCCATTTATTAAGGGCAAACATTTCCACACAGGATCAATTCAGCTCCAACCACCAAATTTTTCAATCAGCATGTATTGCCTGAATTTCCTAATTAGTTTACTTTGTCTGTGGGTTGAGAATTACAACTTTGGAGGTTTCAGCCAAAAATAACAAAGCCCCTATATGAGACTGTGTTTGGCCCAATTTAGCTAACAGAGCAAGTAGAGACACATATGAGCAAGTCCCTGGATTATCCCACTGATTCCTGTTTGTATCTGTCCTGAAAGTAACTGTAGGCATTTTCACACATGTATGATACATCAAACCACATCACTTGCTTCATTCTCCACTAAGGCTGCTGTATTTCACTAGCAACCACTTTCCAAGAAAATTAGGTTTGACTAGTGCAAAACCACAAAGTCTATCTAGTATGTGATGTCCTACTCAGAATGGAAAAATCTCTCTTGAGCTCTAAGGAGTCATTTGCCAGGTGATAAATTGGCTATCTTCCTGAGGAGGGTGTGTGTGCGTTTATGAGAGAGAGAGAGAGAGAGAGAGAGAGAGAGAGAGAGAGAGAGAGAATGAATGAGAATGTGAGAATGTAAATGAGGGGAAAACAACCAAGGAAAGGCTACATAGACCATTGCCTCACCAAGAACCCAATTATTCAGGCAACAGATTTCACTCTCACCATCTCTATAAACATGAGAAATGCTTGTTGCTCATTCCAGTAGTGTATGGTGTTGTTTCTTACAGCAGCCTGAACTAACATAAGCCCACATAATATCCACTTGCATGTTGCACTCTATATTTTCCTGCTTAAATGGTCACCAACCTGATTTGAGGAGCTTGTAAGCCTGGAAGGAGAGAGTATGCTACTGATATGTATGTACCTCTTCTGAGTCTGGTTTATCGGCTGTTTGCTTGCTGCTAGAGTGAGGACTTGTAGCCCAAGGCCCTGACTAACATGCCCCTGGATCTTACAGCATAGGCTGCAATTAAGGAAGGGGATTGAGGAGAAGTGGGGAACAGATGGAGTACTCTGATTGTTTTTCTTTCCCCAAGTTTCACAAGTGCTGGTGTTGGACCTGTCTGCAGGTAGAAAACCAAACCTCACTTGGAGTAGAAAAATTCATCTTTGCTGCTGGTGTCCAGAATACCAAACAAGTATTTTCCCTTTTTGCTGAGTGAGGAACAACCTCAAGAGAAGAAAGTCACAACGCTGTCTCCTTGGGGCCAGTGTGATGGCTAATCCACCCCCTTCAGGGGCAAACACTCCATATGAGCACCAGTTCATGTCCTGGCTGCTCCATTTCTCATTCAGCTCCCTGCTTGTGGCCTGAGAAGGCAGTGGAGGACATTCCAAAGCCTTGGGACCCTGCACCCACGTAGGAGACTGGAAAGAGGCTCCTGGCTCCTGGCTTCAGTTCACCTCACATCTGTTAAATGCAGTCTTCTGGGAGTTAACAAGCAGACAGAAGATCGTTTCTCTCTCTCTCCTTCTTTCTGTAAATCTGCCTTTATAATGAAAATTAAAATAAAGATATTTTTAAAAATTCCACCATCACCTTTCAGGGGTGGGGCCAGCTGCAGAAACATTTTAAAACTTTTTTTAAAAATGCTATTTCCTTAGTAAGAGCAAACAAATGAAAAATATTCACAACTGTTCAAGAGGGGGGAAAAATAGGCCTCCAGGGAGTAATTATGAAAGACACTGCAAATGTTTAAGTGCTTTAAACTATACATTTTAATGCAAGTGAAAGAAGTATAGTATCAGTCTGGATTATCACAAAATGCATGAGAACTCCAACAAAACTGATGCACGCAAAACTCCAAAAAGGCACAAGAGGAGAAAAAAAATCACAAAAACCTATCACTGGCAATATTGACTATAAGATCAAAAATGGTCACCTCTTGAGAGTTTCATGCTGAGCAGGGATACTTCTCCGTATATTCTATTACCAGAGAATTATTAGGAGAATCAGGTATTCACAAGACCCCTTAGGGACTATCCTGTCTGTTTGCAATATGGCATTGAAGAGGTTCTCAATGCAATAGTTTCCTTCCAAGTTTTTGTCTTCCTACATCATGGCCATCCCAGATAAACATCTGTGCTTCATATAATGTGTTGGGCACACTGCTACTCAACTGACATCAAATGGCTTTTCCTCCATCTGTTGCCTGCTGAGGTAACCCTTAATTAAAAACGTTTTGGAAAGCACTTCAGTGAAATCTCAAATTTCAGTATGTTTGACCCTTCACAGAAGAGAAAATCTGGGCAAGAACTCATTTAACAAAAATAGCCAAACAAATCTGCATAAATTGGACTTCATAAAGGTCTTTATAATTCAAGTATTCTGAGAGGTACACACCTTGACTGATCCAGGTTTCCCTTTATGTGTGCACAGAAGTTTCTGAAAGCTCAAGAGTTGGAAGTATGTTTAATATAAGGCCACAGAAATGTATACAGATATGGTTAATGTTATAGAGTTGCCCTATGTCCTTGTTTTATATCCCTGTTTTCCAAGAAACACCTTATTATAATGTGGTTGAGTAATGACTAACCTGGAGTGATGGCCAAGAAAATGAATTCAAATGAGCTTGATCTTGCCACATGAGATCCACCAGCACTGAATTAGCTGCGAACAGAATTTGCCAATCAGTAGCCTTCATAACTAAATAAGGGACGGCAATTCCCTTGCAAGCCCATATTTGGAAATACGGGTTCAATCAACTGCAGCATTTATAACAACTATTGTTTATAACGAAGACATAGGTAATTGCTAATCAACACAGTTCATCTATGTGAAATCATCATCAGTAAGCTGCTGGAAGTCAAGTCAAAGCAGGACTGGAAGACCGTGTCCTTGTGTTATTATTACCTTATCAGGTTGGAGGTACTTCAGAGCCCATTGAGCTACGGTGATGCCAGATGCAAAGTGAGGACACGCCTTCTCCTGCAAGGCAGAGGCTTTCTTCAGAGCCCTGTGAAAGCGGGAAATTAAACAATGTAGTGAATTTTTCACTATACAGAGTATGTTCAGTTCAAGGTAGCTTTTATTCAGAGACTACATTCTTTTCACTTATTTCAGTTCACTTTATGTTTCCCTACTGAAATTATATTGACAACAAACATTTTTGTTTTGCTATGATTAATGCCTTTACATGAGTAAATGGAACCATAGATCTTTAATAGATATCTTAATCTATCTATGTCTAATTCTCTTGAAATTTTAATTATCTGTGAAACCCCAAGACATAAGGAAGAGTGTTGCAGCATAAAGAAGCGGTTTTATATGTAGTATATGAGAACATGTGGCTTATTCCCTTTGGAAAAAAAATATTTTAGCACAAAAAATTATCCAGATCTTTAAAGCAGTTTCTGATAGAAATAGTGCTTTTCTTCTTTTATTGGAAAGTCAGATTTACATAAAGAAGGATTTTCCATCCACTGGTTCACTCCCCAAGTGGCTACCATGGCCAGAGCCATGCCAATCTGAAGCCAGGAGCGCCCTCTAGGTTTCCTATGTGGGTAAAGGGTGTCATGGCTTTGGAGCATCCTCATTGCCTTCTCAAGCCACAAGCAGGGAGCTGGGTGGGAAGTAGAGCAGCTGGGACATGAACTGGCGCACATATAGGCTCCTGGCGCGTTTAAGCAGAGGGCTTTCACAACTAGGCAGGACCCTGATAAAAACAGTGAATGTTAAACACTTGACAACCTAAATTCAGTTTTTTACTTGAAATAAAAAAATAAATAAAAAGCAAAATAAAACACAGCAAACACAACACCAGGATACTAAAGAAAGTCAAGAAAATGAATTTCCCTGTCTTCAGACAATCCTCCCACATCTTTACTTCAACACTAGGAAGGCATTACCGATTCTGTAATATATGTACACAATAATCAAGATGATTTCCGTTTGTTAGTACAACAAATCTTTCTGATGCAGCTAGTAAGGTATAGATGTTAAACACTTCCAGAAACACATTCTGATACTCAACACAACACGCACATCTCAAGGCATTTATGTTCTTGCAAGGTATACTTCCCGCAGCCTCACCTATGTGTCTAGGGAAGACTCACTGGCTTCAGTCAAAGCAGCTTCAGTTAAAAGGGGCTTCACTAAAAGGATACGATGGCATCCGCAGACGCAACCACCAAGACAGCAATCCAGAAAAGCGGCCTGTCTACGCCTCCTTTCGATTCTGCCCTACACTCCATAATGTGTTTTCACAATCTCAACTATGGCAAGGACCTTGGTAATGACTTTTTTGCTACCCTGCTTTTCTTAGAAGGTTGATTGTAGTACTGGTTGACAGATTTTGTTTGTTTGTTTGTTTGTTTGTTTACATGGCTGCTAGTTCTTGACTCTGGTCTGCCTTCCTAGTTCAAATTTACAGCAGGTAATATAACTCATAACCCATCAGAGCAAAGAGGATAGAATTAGGGGCTACAAAAGTATTTGCTATTTGTGACTTTAAAAAAGTAGTGAAACGTGCATATTGAAAACAAATAGGCTTATAAATAGGTAAAATTACATTCAAATTATGTATGAATAATGAAATACACATTGGCAGTACTCTTTGTTGAGAAAATGTGTGCTGTGGGTAGAAAAACACCTTTATTATATATAGAAAATATTATTTCCATGAGATACATAGACAAACAAGGTTCCAATCGCACTTCCTCCAAACGAAAAAAGTAATTTCATACTCTTGGGTGAGTTTACACTGCAACAGCATTATATAGTTAGTAAGAAAAATAGAAGAATGATAACTTGAAAATCTCTTTGCAATTAGAGGCATTTGCCTTGTCACATGGCATAACATTTTGTTAAATAACCTTTTGGGTTTGTGAGTTGAAGGAGGTAGCAGAGGAAATAAAGTTTTTTTTTTAAAAAAAAAAAGAAAGGACAGCATGAGTTGTTCAAGCATTTCGAAAGCATAATTTATAAGCTGTTATGTATAAGTAAGAACTAGTTTTGAGCCTCTGTAATCATAAGAATGGCAGTAATGCCTCTAGAAACAATCAATAAGATTTATAAACATAAGCAGAAGATGCAATGAATTATGTGGTACACAAATTGCCGTGGGCTCTATCCCCAAGGCATAGAAACTGATTCTTGGTGGGGTGAAAAATGCAGAAATTAATAATAGGTGTGAACTTCTCAAAGGGACAGAATAATAATAAGATGTACAACACATCCATGGTACAAATATACTGTGTTGAAAAAACTGATCAGGACAAACATGTCTAAAAAGCTACTTACAGTAGTAGAGCAATAGTGGGGAGAAAAAAAAGAAACACTAAACACTGATTATAACCAACATACAGCTATTGCTGTGGCTGAGTTGAAGCTGCTTGATAAAGCAACCAGAATAAAAGGAATAGATAAAGTACTTGTAAATATATGTTCCAAGTCAATGTAATCTGCTAGATGTGAGTATACTTGTAGAAACACTGGGTCTCAATGTTGGAGAAATGGGTATGGAGTCTGTGAAAAGGAATAGAGACAACACTTAACCTTCTAAAGTAAAGATTAGATGAAAATCTTGACACAGATCCACACATGACCATCTCCCCTTGGAGCAAAATCAAAATAAAGTTTAAAATTTCTTTGCCTAATGCCAGATGAAGACCAAAGGAAGATAATAAAACTGCCTCTCATGCAGTCTTTCTGATTAGTGATCAAGATTTGGTAAAAAATAACCAGGCAAAACCTCACTCACATACTTGAATTTAGGAGGAAGAAGGTAGAGAGGTCTGGATGGGACTGGGATAAATATGCAAAAGCTCACCTACTCTGACTGATTAATAATGTCGAAGGTACCAGAGGAGGAGGGATGGAGATCTATGGGCATCAGTGCAAACAAAGAGCCAGCAGGAGGCCAGTGGTGTGGCTTGCCTTGCCAGTCCTCCACCTACAGTGCAGCATCTCATACGTGTGTCAGTACAATCTCTCAGGTACTCCTCTTCAGATCCAGCTCCGTGCTTATGGCCTGGGAGAAACAGTGAAGGATGTCTTAAATCCTTGGTCCCTTGTACCCACTTGGCACACCCAGAAAAAGCTCCTGGCTTTGGATAGGCTCAGCATTGGCTCAGTGAACCTGTGTCTGAAGGCTGTTTCTTTCTGTCTCTCCCCCTCTCTCTGTACCATTGTCCTTGAAATTAAAAACAACAAATTATAAAAAAAGAACCAGCAGGTGGCAGGATGCTTCCTGTGCAAGCAAGAATACTGTCTAAAATATGTGATGAAAGAGACTGCAGAATCACATGACATGTAAAGCAGAGTCACTAGGTTGATCAGGTTCAACCAACACAGGGCCTGGTGGGCTCTCCTCATGTGGCTGCCTTTCACTCTGGCAAGCTGAGTCCCTGGATCACTAGGCTAGCAGGAAACCCTAGCAGCAGACGTGGGGACAATACAGAAAATCAGGAGGATGAAAAAGAAAAAGTGCACATTAAGGCATCACATAAACCTCTCTTTAATCACCAAGAACTGGAAAGAGCTCAACCTATTCCCACCTCACATTGGACCGAACTTTGACTATGAAATCAGAATCAGTCAGATTTGGAGATGGTTTAGTTAGTAACAGAGATGTGAATATGTGCCTAGAAAAGTTTGTATATATGAGGTAAATTCGACTTTACAAGTATAGCTTCATAAGATTTATTATATAAGTCGTGTTAATAAGTCTTCCATCAAGAACTTTGGACTGTGTTACTACTCATTGAATCTTAATAGTTGTGCAACAGGCATAATGTTATGTGAGTTCAGAAACTATCATAAAAGAAAATGCATTCCCCCTCCACCTTTAGGGATCCCTATTTATTTAAATACAATTTCCATGTTTTGAGAAAACCCAAGCAACTCTTTGAATAAGTCCATGTAAACAGGAACTGCATTTCTGAGCCCATAACCCTAATTGAACTCAGCTGTCAGAATTTTCCCACACCTCTGATTAGCCATGCTGCTCCCCCATTCCTGTGTAACTTGCAGATTCATGATAAAGATAGATGGTTGTAACTAAATTTTTACATCATCTGACAAGAGAAAATAAATTCAGTAACAATGATGCGCATACTACAATAAGTGGTTTTAAATTACTGTATTAAGAAGAGCAGACAATAAAAAACAAAGAAATACTTATTTTGGAACAAATGGGAAATTGAAAGGAATAACAGCAGATATGCATAGGAAAAATACAGTAGAAAACTTTTTTCTTCTTCTCCCAGTACTACCAGTCGGTTTTTGTGCATTCTATACATTCAGGATTATTTAGCATTCTTGGAGAATCGGTGATATTACCCATTCGGAATGTCCCTCTTTTTGTTTTCTTGTACTCAATTCAGCACATAATAATATAACCATTATATTAAAAACATGCTCATGACATGTCCTGTTCTTTTGGTTTTAACTATGTACACTAGTGTATTCAAAGTGACTTTCTTGTCTACTATATACTGGTGAATCAATTTTTTCTCTGTGTGTGGTTATAGCTTATGCTCTCTCAGTCTTTCATTTAATGTATTTAGACTATCTGAGTTCAGCAACAGTCTGTTAGGGTGTAATCTTTGTAGCTTGTTATCTATTTTCTGTTTGTCTTATTTATTTCTCTTTTATTATTTTATTGTGGCTTAGCTGAAAATCTTTACCTTCCATGTTTATCTATTATGGTTCTTTTTATGTCACTTCGTGTAATATTTTTTGCATTGTTCTAGCTTTTGCCATGTACACATATAACAGTACTTACCACAAGCTACTGACTGAATGCACCAAAAGTTAACATTTGAAACCAAATTTGCATCCTTGTTTTCAAAATACAATTGTAAGCATTACCTTTCCATACACTGAATACACAACGATGTTGCAAGTTTTATATCAAGATACAGATATGATATGACCTTATTTTAATTAATAAAAGAGAGATCACTGATTCACTCTCTAAATGTCTGCCACAAGTGAGCCTGGGTCAGATGCGAGCCAGGAACCTGGAAGTCAATGTGGAAGGCTGGGATCCGGCCATTTGAGCATCACCCACTGCCTTCCAGGGTGTCCACCAGCAGGAAGCTGGAATCCAGAGCAGAACTTACACTCAGACTCTGGCTCTCTGATGCAGAGAGTGTCTGAACTACCAGGACAAACATTTGCCCAGCTATGATTTTTAAGGTATAGGAGAAAGTCTATTAAGATTTAGTTCTATTTTTATCCATCCTTAAATCATTCATTTTTTAAAAAATTTTCAAGTCTTTTTCTATTATCATCCTTTACTTTCTTTTCTAAATATTCACCTTGGCTATTTGAAATTCATACATTTTCTGGCAAAAGATTATCTTCGATTCTCAGCCTGGGAATGTCTTTTTATCACCCTGATTCCTGAAGGACAGAATTCATGTTTGATAATTCATTTATTTCTGTACTTGAAAAGGATGTGCCACTTCTATATTACCTCCATTTTTCAAGGAAGTCCACTTCTTGAGCACCACTGTAGCATAGCAAGCTAAGTCACTATCTACAATATTCACATCCCACATGGTTGCTGGTTCAAGTCCCAGATGCTCCATTATCAATCCAGTTGTTTGCTAATATGCCTGGAAAACCATCAGAGAACAGCCCAAATATTTGGTCTTTTAATGTATAACACATGTGGAAGACCTGGAAGGCGTTCCAAGTTCCTGGCATCAGGCGAACTCAGCCCTGAGCACTGCAGTCACGTGGGAAGTATGCCAGATGGAAGATTCACTCTATCTGCCTCCCCTCTCTTTGTAACTCTGACTTTCAAATAAATAAACAAATATCTAAAGAAAAAAACAAAGAAAAATGAAATCCACTGGGCTTTTAAAATAAAGATTTGTTTACTGTTATTTGAAAGGCAGATTTTACGAAGAGAAAGAGAGATGAAGAAACAGAGTAAGATGTTCCACCCACTGTGCCACTACCCAGATGGCTGCAAAGGCCGGAACTGTATCAATCCAAATCCAAGAGCTAGAAGCCTTTTCTGGCTATTCCAACCAGTGGATGGAAGATCTCTCTCTCTCTTCTTCTCTCTATAAACCCATCTCTCAAATAAAAATAAACAAATCTTATAAAAAGTATATAAATTGTTTAAGGAACTGCAAATATTTGCCCTGATTTGAATATTACACAATGTAGGTGTGTGTGTGTGTGTGTGTGTGTAGATATCACACGAAATCTCATAAACATATAATTATTATATGTGAGCTAGAATTTTAAAAATAATAACTTTTAATAATAACAGCCTATGATACATTTAAAATAAAGGAAGGAGGTTTTAATAAATAAAAAGTAAGACAATATAAATCAGCAAAAACCTAGTTCTGTAATTTTAATTAAGACTTTCTACTAGAAGGACTTTAATTTTCTCACCCCCTACAAAGGAATAGTGTAATCTTTGGACGAATGTTGTGAGCCATTTTACTGTATGCATGGTTAGTCACGCACATCCAGTGCCTAATATAAGGCAGTGTTCAGCACAGGATCTTAATAGAATTCCGTTCAGTGAGCTTATAGGCTGATGGGATTAGTGTGTGTACTCAAAGAAACACAATTTAAAGAAAACAACCACTAAAAGCAAATCATTCATAAGTTTACTGACCACTTGTAAGACCCTTTTATCTAGTCTTAATATATTTAGGATTGAACCAAGTTGCTAATCAAAGTCACCATAAGGTTTTCAACCTCAGTCAGTCAACACCACTCAGTCCTCATGTTCCATTCATACTACCTTTTGTTTTTTTTCTGTTTTGTTTTTAATTATTTTTTAATAATCTTACTTAGTTAATTAGGGTACAAAGGGTCAAGGACTACAGGGTGTAAGTGGGTAAGACCATTGTTTCCACACCAATATTATCATTTTTTCCTGTATCTGGGGTCAGGGGAGAAACAAAGAGAAAAGCCCCACCCAACCTCCCACCCACCCTAGATCCCCAATGGGAGGCACACTCGAGGGTCCTGCTCAAACAGTTTTGATAGTTCATCATCCAAAACCTTCCGTCACACCAATCAGCTTATGCACATGCTGGTCGTTGGGATTGCTGGGTCCGTTCTGTTTCCAGCCCTGTCTTCCTTGTGAATCAATGGGTGTTGTAGTCCAGCTCGATCCTACCCACTTCATACTCAGTCCTCACGCAAACCAGTTGGAGCTGCAGCCTAGTTGGGGCGACTCCCCATCACTCCCACCAGTTCTGCCCCTTACCCTGGTTCCCATGCTTGCCAGTATGTACCGCAGGCTTGTCCAGTCTGTCCCACATCCCATGTAGCTCTCGCACATGTCAATGGGCATTGAAGCCTAGTTCAACCCAACCAACCTACTGTCCAGCCCATACACCTACTGGCAGGTGCCTTTCTGTCTAGCCACCCCTGCCCCTGTCCTGGTTTTCGTGCTGTCCAGTGAGAGTGGTAACCCCGAGGGATGTGCCCACTATTTCCCTTGCTGGCCACACTCACTCCCAGATTATGCACTCTCCAGGTGGTTCTGGCATTTGAGTTGACAGAATTAGCTCCCAGTGCCAGCCTCTGCCAGCTAATGCTGCGGCTGAGCTCAACCAACCCTCACCCTCTCTAATTTTAGCTTGCACCAGTAGGAACAGTCAGTCCACCATGGCCCTTCCCTTATCTAGCTCACCTGAGGTCCACAGGTGTTATAACCCTGCCTAGTCCAATCTACCCCCATCCCGACTCACGCTTTCCAATGGAAATAATTGTCCAGCAGGGGAGCCCACATTCCCCTGTCAGCTTTGCCTCCTCCCCCGGTTTTCACATGTGCTGTTTAGGCGCTGCAACCACATCTGGTACGGCTCATCTCACCTTGGCATTCCTTAATGTGTACTGGTATGTGTCGCAACCAAACCTGGCTCGACCCACACTCTGTTCTGGTGCTCGGATTCGCCAGCGGGTGATGTGAACAGGTTCATCCTGGTCTGCCCCCAACCCATGCATACTACCTTTTGAACTCCTAAACATTTTCTAGCTCTACAACCTTTGCCTTAGCAGCTGCCCACGCCTAAATCCTTGTCTTTTCCCCCACTGTGGCATGCAGTAGGTGGTTGTTGTTACTATTTGTTTATTGTTATTATTTTGAGAGGCAGAGATCCACTAACCTGTTGACCCACTCTCCAGATGCACACAGCAGGCAGCCCTGTCCAGACCACATAGTGTGCCAGGAGTTCAGCCATGAGGCATCACTTGTTGCCTTCCACAGATTGCCTAAGAAACCTGGCAAGTGGGAACAGATCCAGGAGTGGAACTCAAGCATCCTGATCTGGGATTTGGTCTCCCACCCAGCATCTCAACAACTACACCAAATTCCCACCAATTGTCTCTTATATTTGTATCTGAGTTTAAATTTCACATTCTCAGAAATGTCTTCTAAGATCATCTTCTAGGGCCTGGCGCGATAGGGCAGCGGTTAAAGTCCTCACCTTGAACACACCAGGACTCCATATGGGTGCTGGTTCTAATCCTGGTGGCCCTGCTTCCCATCCAGCTCCCTGCTAGTGGCCTGGGAAAGCAGTCAAGGATGGCCCAAATATTTGGGACCCTGCACCTGCGTGGGAGACCAGGAGGAACTCCCGGCTCCTGCCTTCAAATTGGCTGTTGTGGTCACTTGAGGAGTGAACCAGCGGATGGAAGATCTTCTTCTCTGTCTCTCCTCCTCTCTGTATATCCACTTTTCCAATAAAAAATAAATCTTTAAAAAAAAAAGATCATCTTCTAAAGTACTGCTCTCTAGGCATATACATCTATACATGGCAACGCTATAATCTATAACTAGTTTAAGTGTAACGCTATTAACTGTCTCTCCTCTACAACATTCTGAAAGCAGGAGCTTCAAATGTGGTTTATGCAACCTTATTCCTTACATTTAGGACCATGCTTCTACATGCTAGATAATGTTCCTTATCTACTGCTGCATACAGTGCTGTCAACCTAAGCAGAAAGAGACTAGTTCTATGTGACAAAGAGTTTAATCAAAGACAGCATGACATTGTGATGTGGAATTCACATACCATTTCAACTGTGAGTTCTTTGAGAGAGACAAAAGGCTCAGAGTGTTTTTCATGTTAAAACAAGGAGCAAAAGAGTGAGAAAAAAGTACAATATAGCCTATCAAGATCAAATCTGGTAATTCATAGACAACAGACTCAAAGCGGCACTAAACAACAATAAAACTACTATACCAATGCATGAGGGGGGAATCGGGTGCGATCCTGACAACCTCTTAACAGGAGGTCATGTGCGTGGAGCAGGGGGCACTCCAGAGTGGAGCAGGTGGTAAGGAGGAAGCTTGGATCCCAACCACGAAGACTCCCAGACCTTCACCACAAACTATTAATATGAGCAACAAGGACTATATCCCAGCTGCCAAGGAGGTCACAGGGAATTGGATGCCCTCGGAGGCCGAGTACTCTGAGGTCACCCATCTCCAACCTGAGCTTCCGCAGGGGATGGAAGAAGTCCAAACACTACCGCGCAGAAACCAACGTCATCGGAAAGACAACCAGAAGCCCTGAGCGGTCCGCAGACACAGAAGAACAATAAATGTCCTTCGGGACCAGGGAGGAGAGCTTTCTCTGGTCCGAGCCTGGCTCCACCTCTGGACCCCCGCCCTCCCTCGCAATGACCATCGGGACCGCTTCAAAAACCCCTCACGGCAAACAATCATACAAACTAAAAAAAAACTAAAATAAATAGACAAACAACAGAAAGTAGAGCTTGAAATCTGACAGGAAAGAGCTGGCGTGGATTGGCTCATGCCTTGCTGGGTGGGACACAAAGATTAGTCACTCCTCACCATGGTGTTGAGGATTTTCCTGCACACCCCCCCCCCCAAAAAAAAATGTTCTGCACCTTAAATGTCGACAAATATCTTGTTAGAGTTACAAGCCAGTCTAGATTATCCCAAAATCTGCCAAGATCAACAAAATTATACTTCAACACAACAAATGGCTAAATACTAAAATGAAATAGACACGAGACAGCTGAATGGTACCCTATAGCCATTTTAAGGTATATAGCAGCCAGTCCAGTCCTGTATATAAACTACTCAAAACCATGTCAATTCCATAATATTGCAAATTGCTGTTGATGTTATATTGGGACTCTTAATTGACTGTGATGATATTCTACCAGCTCTAACTTCAGACCAGAAATGGTCTCCCCAAGAAACTGTTCAACCCATCTGAACAATAAGTAGCTGGACTCCATGCTTGGTATATGTTTGCAAGGAAAGAATCTTGATTGAATTTGAACTGTAATGCTGCATCAAGGTGGAGGAATCCACCAGGGGGGAGGGGAGAGGGAGGGGTGGGGAGATTCCCAGAGCCTATGAAACTGTCACATAATGCAAAATAATTAATACAAATATATATATATATATATATATAAAACAAGGAGCACAGGTAAGTTGTTTTGACACAAACACTGGGGACAGCGGCTTGTCACAGGAATGGACATTGGGTGATTAGCCAAGACAGTGTAAAAGGCTAATGTTCTTACACATTCCACTATCTGCATGTATGACTTATGGAACAAGCTGCCATTTACACAGTACCTAACAAAAGGTCCTGCTGCTGAAACATGTGCAGGATAGCCTTTCAGAGTCTTCAAGGTTATTTTTAACACAGTTATAGGTGCATGGGTGGTTTTGCCTTTTTAGATTTTCGTTTTAGATTCTATCTTATTTGGGTTATACCTAATTAACTCCATTTTTATACTGACAGCTTTCATACTACAAGGTTATTAACTTTAAACATCACACATTCAAGCCAGACATAATAGCCTGATTGGCTAAGTGCCAGGATCCCTTATGCATGCTAGGTTGTGTCCTGGCTGCTCTGCTTCCCATTCAGGTTCATGCTTGTGGCAGGGACCTGCACACAGAAAAGAACCCCAAAGGAGGTTCCTGCTTCAGTTCAGCTCAGCTCCAGTCATTATGACCACTTGGGAAGTGAACCAGCATATACAAGATTTTTCTCCATATCTATAAATCTGCCTTTCCAGTATAAATACATAAATTTTTAAAAAACACAGCACAGATTTATAATTTCACACTCTTTGAATGAGAAATTCAGACAGATATCAGCTGGAATGTCTGCCTAAGTTGTCACAAGCTCTTGAAGTACAGAGCCTGCTTATAGCCTCTTGTAAATCTCAAGAATGCATCCATGAGTGAAGAGACTGTGTTCAGTTCCTGGAAACTGCAAGAGAGATCTGCCTCTCTTTGTCTGTTAGCTGGAATATTCCTAGGTTGTAGGGGTTTCCCACAATCCTTGTGATGTGTGCCCCACCTCTCCAAAAACGGTCACTTGGTTCCTCACTTCCAGCCAGAGATATTCCCACAAAATGGACATTGCCAACTTGTGACACAATCACACAATCAAATTCAGATTGTCATAGTATATGATTAGAAGAAAAGTACAGAGCACAAATCCTTTTGTTCTTCTGTCTCAATCAGCTTTCTTTGTTTAAAATTCTTGGAGAGGAGAATCAAGATGGCAGAATAGGGTAAGGGCATTAGCCAGTGTGAAGCAGAGAGGGAACATTCCAGGAAATAGAAGAGGACAGAACGACAGCAGAGGGGTACCTGGAGACTGACAGACACAGGAAAGCAGTGGAAGCAACAGTGTGGTGTTGCAGTGACTGATGCCCCAGCGACATTCAGCTAGCCACAATCTGAACTGCAGAGGCAGCCAGAACTCCACTAGCAACAAGGTGGGAAGAGACATTCACCAGGAGCTCAGGAGGTGAACTCAGATAAAGAACTGCCTGTCCTGCTGGTCTGTTTGATTTGACCAGGAGCAGAGACAGAGTGCCAGGTCCAAGATTGGTGGTGTGGGAACAGGGTAGATTTCACAGCCTAGTCCGCCCTCTAGAGATGAATTGGGCACCATTTTCTATAAGGAGGTAAAGGCTATGGACAGTATTGCACATGCACTGGGCTGGGAGTGAACTCATTTCTGGCTCAGTGACCTGCAACAACATGGCATCCTGTAGGTTCCACCCAAGATAGGTCTGGGTAACCTTCAGATCTGATGGCAAGCAGATCAAGAACTGTAGTGGTGGCACATCAGGTGCCATTTTGTACAGCTTAGAAAAACTTTAAGACTGCAGGAACAATAGTGCACTGCACATGCGCTGAGCTGGGAATGAATTTACTGAGCTCAGTGCATTGCATTGGTCCCACGGGGAAAATAATACCGACTATGGTATTGTACAGGTCATAATAGGTCCAGATGGCCCTCAGATGTAACAGCCAACAGGTTCTAGCAAGATCAGCACCACCAACAATCTAGTTATATAGGACACCTGGTGTATCCCTAATCCTGAGAACTGCTCTAACTGGAAGTAGGAGAAAGGTTGTGCAGACAATGAGAGAGGTAACTTAGGGAGGAGGTAACGGAAATCCCAGGGTCTATGGAACTGTATCATAAAATGATAATAATTTTTAAAGTCACAATAAAAAAGTGCATATCCTGTTCTTACTCAAGGAGAAGGAATAAAATATCAGCACAAATGCCAAGAGGAAAAGACCATGGGCTAGTTTAGTGTGTGCGGTGTGTGTGTGTGTGTGTGTTTAAAGGAGGGCGAGAAAAGGAAGAGAGGTAAGGATGAAAAGAAGGAGAGACAGAGGGAGAGAGAGAGAAACTATTATTTATTAATTCACTACTCAAATGCCAACAATGACCTGCTAAATGAAACTGGACACTGAGAATTCAATCCAGTCCTCCTCTCACGCAGCTGGGATCCAATCCCTCTGAGTTATTCCCATCTCACCCTCATATGGCTCTTCAGTGTCAGGAATGTGGACTAACGAAATTCAGAAGGGCATTGAGCCAGTGTCTTAACAAGTAAGCCAAGCATGTACCATCAATGTCAACTTTGTTGACTGAATTATGACATCCACCAAACAACTACAGAATTTACTAATTAGTTCTTGAATAGAAAGTAAAAAAAAAAGTCTCCTATTTCAAAGTCAGAGTAGGACAGTAAAGGAAGTAGGTTTGGTTACATTGATACAAATTATATTTCCTTATGTATTTGTTTGCATTACTTACATTGTTTAATGCAAATGAAACAACAGAAAGAGAAGGAATGAAAATGGGAATGTTCAGTTTATAATGGTTTCCAAAGATCTACTTCAGTTCTTATTATGTCTGAACATATACGTCAGCGATGTTGACTTCTTTTAAATGAGAAAGTCCTCTGACATTTCAAATTCACAAGTTCAATCCCATCTGCATTCTCTGAAATAGCTTCAGAGAATATATTACAGACTCCAGGAAAGTCAGAAACATCTAGCATTTCAAGCACAATGCATCAACGTGAAGTAGAGGTAGGGGGGGAGATGAAGGAGCAGAGGTCTAAGATAAAGTCCTTTAGGCATCTCTTTGACCAAGGCAGGAGTCTGTACATGTATGCAATGGGACAAACACCACCACAAATACACACAGACGTATACGAACAACTGGCTGTGTGGCACATGTTCATTTTCACCATATTATAAAGCCCAAGATCAAAACTGGAGTACAGGACAAGATTTGCACAAGAACCTTTCGTTAGCCACAAGGAATGTGCCCACATGGCTTCCCCACCTCCAGGTAAGTATGTAGGCTAGAAGCTTGTAGTACAGTAGACTTTCTTTTTTCTTTTTTTTTTTTAGACTTTCTTTTTTAAAAATATTAATTTTTATTTTGAATTTTGAATTATGTGGTACAATTTCATTTAGGCTGGGATTCTTCCCCCAAACTCCTACCTCCTGACAGATTTTCCCCATTGTACAATGGTGTAGTCCTTCATAAAGAATTATAGTTCTATCAGTCTCTTATTTAAGTGTACCCTGACATTGTTGGTACAGACAATGTCAGACAGTCCAGCATCCCATTGTCTACACATGTCCAGCACATTCATTGGGAATCCTTCTTTCATCTGAAAGCAGGGATGCATGTCCAGTATACCTCCACATCTGTATACGATAGACCCCAGTGCTCCTTCACTATACATTTCCATAACTGAGAAACCATGAAACAAGGTCAAAAACTGGTATGAGTGAAAACAGCCACAACATCAACAACAAATTACAGCACCATGAAAAAAGCATCACTGAGTAACCAACACATGGGTGACAAAAAGGAAACACAAAAGTGTCTTGGGAAAAACAATGCCACCGTGTAATCCATGAGCCAGTGATGAATTCAACAAGAGAAAATAAATTATTTGGAATAAACACAACTGAATTAAGAAACAGCAAAACACATGGGATACAGCCAAACAAACAAACAAACCAACAAAAAAAAGAGTATGGATCGGATTATTGAAGTTACCCTTTCCATATGAAAGATGTTCAGGATCCCTAGCCATCAGAGAGATATAAATGAAAACCACGTTGAGGTACCACCTAACTCCAGTGAGATGGCCTACATTCAGAACTCAACTAACAACACCTGCTGGCGTGGATGTGGGGAGAAAGGTACCCTCCTTCACTGCTGGTGGGAGTGTAGGCTAGTACAAGCACTGTGGAAATCAGTATGGAGAGTGTTTGGAGAAATGCAAATAAACCTGCCATATGACCCAGCTATCCTGCTCCTAGGAATATACCCAATAGAAGTGAAATCTGCATATGAGAAGGGGATCTATAATTCTATATTTGCAATCTACAATCTACATTAGCAAAGACATGGAAACAATCCAGATGTCTGTCCAAAGAAGAGTGGATAAAGAAACTGTGGTATATCTACTCCATTGAACATTATTCAGCTATTAAGAAGAATGAAATTATACTACTAACAACCAGGTGGTCCCAACTAGGGATGTTTATGCTCAGTGAAATGAGTCAATTACAAAAGAACAAATACCATATGTTCTCTTTTATATAAGAAAATCAACATAGAAACTATAACTTCAATAATAAGTAGACTTGGTATATGTTTGCAAGGAAAGAATCTTGATTGAATTTGAACTGTAATGCTGTATCAAGGTGGAGGAATCCACCAGGGGGGAGGGGAGGGGGAGGGGAGGGGAGATTCCCAGAGCCTATGAAACTGTCACATAATGCAAAATAATTAATAAAAATATATAAAAAAAAGTAGACTTTGTATATAAGACTCTGATTTTCTTACATGAGAATCCTAGGGCTTAAGGATCTTACAAAGAAATGCTAGCCATGAGAACTTGAATCTCAGGCTAACCTTGTTTGAAGAAGCCAGTCACTGGCCCACAGAACCCAAGGGAAATCTGAGAGGATTTTGGGCTGGGACATACTTTGTCTGGAGTTTTTATTCTTGTCACTTTCAGTATGCTGTGATTTCTCTGTTTTCTTTCCATTTCATTGCCTTAACTTCCAGAGAGTCATCAATCTCCTTACAGAAAAATACTTCATGTGATCTGTTTTACCCCATGGTTGAAATTTTCTTGTGACTCGAGCTCAAATACTTTTGTTCCTGGCCTGCCTGTGAGTATTGTAGCTCTGCTTCATTTACACTAACCTGGATTTATGACAAAAAAGAAAGGAAGGCATCAAATATGCCATTGGAAAATTTGCCACTATTGCAATCCTGGTTGCTCTATGATAGTGTAAGTGTTGAATGATGGATAATCACAGGTGCTGAAGAATTTAACGTATAATACATAAGATTAGGAAAAAAGAATAGAAAAAAATTTGAAAAGTAACATGTTGGAAGAATTTTTATTATTGGTATTTATGATAATAATGATCTCCATTGCTTTATTCTATTTAATATTGTTCCCTGTTCTTACCTAGAGACAAGTGCAGTCACTTTAACCAAAGTACTCTACATTTACCCAATCTATTAATGGTAGGAAGAATACTATTATTCACCTAAAAGACTACTACATCATAATATAAAGCCAATAAGCATCTTACTTAATAAATAACACAAATGGGGACTTGGATTATGTGGCTAAAATGGAAATTTTTGTCTATTATCATGTTATGCCAATCTAATTGTTTACTAGACCAAAATCATCAGAGAGAAAACAGGACAAGGATGATCTTTGCTTTTTCTAACTTTGGAAATGAACAAAGGGGGCTAAGAGGTAAAGAATGCAACTGGGTTCTAAAAGTCGTGAAAGGGCAGGAAACAGATTCACCTTCACAGTCCCAATGAAAAACACAGACCTGTCAATGGTTTGATTTTAGCCCAATGCTTACAAAATGCTTACTGAAAATGTATGCTGTTTTATGCTATCAGTCTGTAGAAATATTTCATAGTAATAAAAAAATGAATCATGCAACAGCATGCTTCTTGTTTCCCTGTGACATTTTCTCCAGTTGAATTGGATCACAGAATATGTCCCTGTTCCCCGGAAGTTCTTATTTTGGGATACTATGGGCTTTTACTCAGTTGTAGCAGTTGTGGCATTCCTATTGTCTTTTTCTCTGCACCTGATCCCACATTTCCGTTAAGGTCTATGCGAAATCTAACCTTCTCTGCTGAGTTCCTCATACCACAACAAGTATACCATTCATTGCATCTTTACCTATTTGCTTACTCATTATTGACATTTTCAACATTTTACTCTTCAAAAGAGACATAGGTGAAAGTAAAATACCATTTATACTAATTTAAATTCATATTGAGGCCCTAAAGAGGGAGAATAGTTTTATTTTAAGTAATATAGATGTATCTGCTATTAAAAAAAACCATTAACCTGAGGGCTGAAGTCTTCTAAAGCAATATTTAAATATGAAAGATGAGAGAAAAATGATGTTATGGCAGCCATTTGACCAGAAGGGGAAAAGGGATGATGATGAATTGTTACTGTACACCGTGCTCTGATTGCAGAAGGGAAGTGTGGGGGTTAGAAGATCTATTTGAGAAAAGGTACAGGGAACAGAAGGATCATGACTAGAAATTCCATCTTCTAGAGATCCAAAGTATTGAGTAAGAGAATGGTTCTCTACTAAGGCATTTTTTTCATGAACAGGACATTGACAATGTCGTTAGTAAAGGAAGGTAATGTTAGCATCTGGTGCAAAGAAGCCACGAATGTAACTGCACATCCCACAGGGCATAGGTTGTCACTGTTCACAGAATTCAGTGCCACTTGAACTGAGAAACATTATTCTAAGGTAACCATGATACTCATCTAAAAAAGGATCATTTGTGAAAATAAGAAAATTTTAATAGCTTTTTAATGCTAGTTATTTTTTAATTATTTATTATTTTTAATTCATTAATTACATTGTATTATGTGACACAGTTTCATAAGTACTTGGGTTCTCCCCACCCCTCCCCAAACCCTCCCACCATGGTGGATTCCTCCACCTTGTTGCATAACCACAGCTCAAGTTCAGTTGAGATTCCCCCATTGCAAGCGTATACCAAACATAGAGTCCAGCATCTTATTGTCCAGTCAAGTTCAACGGCTTCTTAGGTATACCCTCTCTGGTCTGAAGACAGAGCCAGCAGAGTATCATCACAGTCAATTGAAAGCTCCAACATACCATCAGCAAAAATTTACATCATTATGGAATTGACATAGTAATGAGTAACCAATATGTTAAAAGTAAATGCGAGTTCCTAGCCACCTTCTGTGACCACCTCACTGATATTTCAATTTTAGTTTATACACAACATATAACATACATAACGTAACATGTTATACATAACATCATATCATCTTAAATTAAGGCAAACATGTGGTATTTAACCTTTTGGGATTGGCTCATTTCCCTTAGCATTATGGTTTCCAGTTTGGCCCATTTGGCCACAAAGAACTGCATTTTGTTTTTTTTAATAGCTGAGTAGTATTCCATGGAGTAGATGAACCATAGCTTTCTTATCCAATCCTCTGTTGATGGGCATTTTGGCTGCTTCCATGTTTTTGCATTACTGATTGTGCTGCTATGAACATAGGATAGCTAGAACCATCCTGAAGAACAGGAAGTTAGCAGGGGGAATCACAGTTCTGGACCTCTGGACATACTATAGGGCAGTGGTTATCAAAACAGCCTGGTACTGGCACAAAGATAGAGAGGAAGATCAATGGAGCAGAATAGAAACACCAGAAGGGAACCCAAACAGGTACAGCCAAATAATCTTTGACAAAAAGACAAACGACAATCCAGGCAAATGGGAAAGTCTGTTCAATAAATGCTGTTGGGACAACTGGTTAATAGCCTGCAGAAACAAAAAGATAGATCCACATCTCTCACCATACACTAAGATCAGATCTAAATGGATAACAGATCTAAACCTACATCCAGAAACCTTCAAACTTTTGGAAGAAAATGTTGGAAACACACTGCAACACTTAGGGGTAGGCCCTCACTTCCTAAAAAAGACTCCAAAAGCAGTAGAAATCGAGACCAAAATAAACAATTGGGACCTCATCAAACTAAGAAGCTTCTGTACAGCTAGAGAAACAATCAACAAAGTAAAAAGGCAACCCACAGAATGGGAGAAGATCTTCGCACACGACATAGGTGATAGAGGGCTAATCTCCAGAATATACAAAGAGCTACAAAACAACCAAAATGTCAAAACAAACAAGCCACTCAAGAAATGGGCACGGGAAATGGGCAAACACTTCACAAAGGAACAAACCCAAATGGCAAATAAACATATGAAAAAATGCTCAAGTTCCCTGGCAATAAGGGAAATCCAAATTAAAATATCAATGAGGTACCACCTAATGCCAGTAAGACTGGCCCACATGAATAAAAGCACCAACAACACTTGTTGGCGAGGTTGCAGGGAAAAGGGATCCCTACTCCACTGCTGGTGGGGCTGCAGGCTGGTACAGCCTCTATGGAAATCAGTATGGAGAATATTTAAACAACTCAAAATCAACATACCATATGATCCAGCGATAGTTATTTTTAAATACATTTTTATTTTGCAGGTTCTCATACTTGAGGATGTGAAAGCAGACTTTCTTACATGTGGCATAATTTATATGAAAAATTTTAGGTATTCATATAACAGAAATGGTTCCATGGCATTTAGGTTGGAAAAAATGCCTTAAAGTGATTGTGCAGTTCTAAGAAACGTAATTTTGATCATTTGCCACAAAAGGGTCCCAACCAGAGACCATTCTGTGCAATGAAATATGCCAATCCCCAAAGGACAAATATCGGATCTTTGCTCTGATGTAAGACAACCTTCATACAAAATGAAAGATAAGTAGGTATCTAGGTAAATGTAATAGAGAGTAGAATACTGAGATGTTAAAATACATTGCAGGATGCACCATTACTCCTGGATAAAAGGAGGCTCCCACTAAAACTATTGAATAAATCTTGATAATAGGATGCTAGACTTTGTATCATTGCTTATACCTACAATGATTGCTATATTAAATGGCAGAATGTTGGACTTGTGCCTGTTGGGAAGCCATGGAGTGGAGAATGGGGGAGAGAAGAGGGCATCGCTGGGCCTATAGAACTGTATCATAAAAAAAATCATAAAATGCAATAACTAAATATTGCTATTAAAATGTAATTAAAATGTGACCAAGGCATGACTATACTTGCATGGCAACGTGACATTTAAAAATTGATTCTTCACCCCTCATGTAATCTATAAAAGTAAGTTTAATTAATTAGTCAAATTTAATGTATGCATGACTTCTTGAAAACCATGTTGAAAAACAAGCAACAAATGGATTGATTCTCTATGTGGCTTGTTTGGTAGTATCTTGTTCCATTTTAGGGGGGATTGACTGAATTGATGAAAATATCAGAGATCATACTTATCAAATTTATAGTGTTAAATAAAATATATAAAATAAGCAAAAACTACCTGTTATTACAGGGGAAATATAATATTCATGGATGCATATTAAATTACATTAAGAGGATATTTTTACCTAACCTTTCATTTTTTAAATCAAGGAAACCAGCTTACAAGGGGTTAACTTTACATACAGGTTTACACACATGTAGAAAACTTAAAAGTTCCAAGAATAAGCATCAGAAAGAACAAGACTGATGATCATTTAAACTTTAAAAATTATTGCAGAGGCAAATACAGCAGAAATGAACAAAAGAAATGAAAAAAAAACTAGTCATTCCGTTCTGACTAATGAAATCGTAGGTATTTGTGACAAGGTAGTGAGCTCCACATTTCTTACCCTTACTTTGAGTAGAGCTAAGCAGTATAATAAAACTGCTTATACACATTAAAAAGAAAAATCAGTTTTTTCTCCACACTGAGGTTTGGCCATGAAATATGACCCACATGGAGCTTATTCAACATGAAAAATGCTTTATAAGGTAAACAAATATACTCCAAAAGAAAAAGAAAACATCACTGCTCTCAACAGTATATATTACAAAATGAAAATATTCTATACAATTCTGAGCTCCTTAGTACATCAATTAACCTGTACACTGGCATAAGAAAGTGCTATAACTGTAAAATAATGTCAGGTCTGATAAGGGTGATAATTTATGGAAATGTGTCACAGTGCTTTGAAGTGGAAACAAAACAAAACAAAAAGACACATGACAGCAACACAAGGACAAGACCAAGTATTTTTGTATAGCCGTACTCTAGGGAAATAACTAACACACTCATGAATCTGCCAGAGACTCTCAATCAAAAGAAAACTCAATCTGGAAACCCATGAGGTTTGACAAATAGAGCCTCTATTACCAGCTCACTGGACTGCGACTGGAAGGAATTGAACATTAAGGACAAGGGTGATCACACCTGCTGATATAATTAAATATATTTTGTAATTGCATTGGTCTCAAGCTTGCTAAAACTAATCAAACCATTCATTTATTCTTTCCTGCCTTCAGTGAACAAGTTTTACTGAATGTGTCTCCCATATCAAACATAGTGATCATCACTGCAGATGAAGATAAATGGAATTCTGACCTCACTTTGAGGATTTACAATTTTTAGAAGATGTATAAATCTTTTACCAACATTTTTCAACAAAGCATAATGCTATGAGAATCAATTTTATTAAGGAAGTGGTGCCTTGACAGAAGGAGCTATACATGGATTAATGGAGTGAGGCAAAGGTTTACTCTAGAGAGATGGCACAAACCAAGCCATTAATAATCTAAAAAATCTTGTTAGTTTCATACAAACCTCTGCTTGGAACAGAAAAGCCAAGTTGACAGTTGTCCTGAAGCTGGAACATTAGTTATTAATCTATAACCGAGTTTCTTTTAGGTAGAGCCACAGTCAGGAAACTCTAGAAACACCCAATCCATACCATGTCTGATTTTCTTAATGGTATAACAAAGCAGAACAGAAACATAGTATGATCCCCAACTTGAACTATCTCTCCAATTCTGCATAAAAGCCTCCTTTTTCCCATGGAGATTGGACAGTAAACATGAAACTAAGATATTGCTATATTCCAAAAAACCTTGAATAGATATCCAGAGAAAAGTAGAGAGTGAGAGAGAGGCAGGCAGGCAAGGAGGTATAGACAGAACCACTCATGGGGCTAGATCCTATACCATGCAGGCATTGTGGAACGCAGAGCCTGAGAAAGCAGTTACATCTGTTCAATAGCCATGCATCTGTACACAGCCACACAAAAACAGACTCCTAGAAACTCCTTGCTGAATGGTCTGTACAGAGATTAGGACAAACGAGGAAGCAGAGGAAAATGATGACAAACCCTTCCCCAAAGGGTAACAGTCACCCAACAGAAAGAAGACACTCTCCCTACGCTGATCTGAAAGCACATTGCACTGAAGTTATGACCTACAATGTATCTGCATATTACAGTCTACAATGTGGAGCTGGAAGGAATTCCCCAACTATTTCTGATCCAAAATGTAACACTGGCATTGGCATAGCATTGGCAGTTCCTGGTATTTTGTCAATCCTAGAAATTTAAAACAAAGTTTTATTGCCTGGCACAATGGCTCAATGGCTAAATCCTCACCTTGCAAGTGCCGCTGTACCCTATGGGTGCTGGTTCATGTTCTGGCTGCTTCAGTTCCTGCCATGGCTAGGAAACACTATCCAGCTCCCTTCCTATGGCCTGGAAAAGCAGTAAAGATTGGTCCAGGGCCTTGGAACCCTGTGCCCAAGTGAGAAACCCCAAGGAGACTTCTGGCACCTGGCTTTAGATCAGCTCTGGCCATTGTAGCCATTCAAGGAGTGAACCATCAGATGAATGAGGTTTCTCTCTGTCTCTCCTTCTCTCCATAAATCTGATTTGCCTTTCCAATAAAAATAAATAAATTCAAAAAATTTTAATGATATTCAAGATAACTCAGGTTTTTAAACTGTTCTCAAGTAAAGGCACTGATGAAACAACAGGAACAGGAACAAAATGACCTTCCCAACATTATCATGATAAGTCATTTATGAACTAACAGTATAAAAAATGGAAAAAGTAGTAGTTGGTGTCAAGCTTGGGATACCCACATCTCAAAATGAAGTGCATGGGTTCAAGTGCTGACTGCATTCCTGATTCCTGTTCCTGCTAATGCATTCCCTGGGAGGCAGAAAAAGGACTCTGGGTCTCTGCCATCGACATGGGATTACCAGATCAAGGCTGAGCCAGACCTGGCTCTTGGGGAAATATGACAAATTAATCAACCAATAAATGATCATTTTCTCTCCCTTCTCTTTTCCTTATTTTCCCTTCCTTTTAAATAAATACAAACATAATCTAATGAAACATTTTAGAAGAAATGAATTAACCAAATTTAAACATACAAAAAAGAACGGAATAGGAAGAATAAGAGAAAGGCAAAATAGCTATTTTCAAACAGAATTTAAAATGAGTAACAATCCTGTTTCATTGAACTGGCCGCATTCTCTCTTCGCTAGAGATCAGTAAGGGTAGCATGAAATACTTGCACTGGTGGAGGGATGGGCATGTGGGGATAACTACTCTACAAGATTCATATTCCTCTAATCAAGCCCACACTATCTAGAATAAGCATCGTAAGAATATCAAAAATGATCCCATCCTGCCCAATTGGTTACAGAAAACATTGGCTCATTATCCTTTAGGTGGAAAGAACTGCCTATTGAAAGTAAAATTGAACATAGGTTAGCAAAATTTGCCTGTTCTAAGTGTCCCAAATAATTTTTAACCTTATCTCCACATCCTTGTATGAGTGAACATGGCTGGCAGCAAATGTGTTGACTGGGTTTGCAAGAGGTTTGTGGAAATGTGCTACCTCCAAGGTCCAGTTATTAGAAATTTTTGTCAATATTGGAATATTTTCCATAGTATGATACAGGCAACGTTTCTATTAGCTAAATAACTGATTGAACCTAAAAATTTCTTTATGCCCATTTTTATTTCATATTTCATAATGAGTATAATAAGCATTATGCATATTTATGAGATCCAGTGTGAGGCTACATTACATGTATATGCATTTATCCTTTCAAGCATTTAACATTTTTCAGAATGAAAACATCTAAAACCTTATCTTCTACTTTCTTACAGTGACAGCACATTTTCTACAGCTCTCTTACTGTGCAATAGAACCCCCCGAAAATATTTTACACCAGTTATCTGTAGCCCAGTAGCCATCATTCAAGCCTTCCCCATGTCTCCCTGTCCACTTCCCTCCCTACTTCTGATAATTGCCATTATGTTTTTAATTTATATAAAATAACTTCTTTCTGAGACTCAACTTGTAAGAGCATATGGTATTTGTCTTTCTGTACCAGATTAATTTCACATGTAAAGCCTAACGCTCTGAAACTACTACAAGGAAATACAGAGCTAAACTCCAGGACATTAGAATGGGCAGATAGTCTGGATCTGATCCAAGAATCCCAGCAATAAAGGCAAAAAGAGGCAAGCAACATTTCATGAAACAAAATATTTTTAAAGTAGAAAAAGTAAGCTTTACACTAACAATACACAGAAAATCAAGGACAGCGTTTGGTGAAAATAAAGTTTCTTTAAGAAAGACAGAAAACAAGACTGTCAAGATTCCCTGTTTTCAGTGATATTAGCTGTCTTAGTTTTCTAGTTAGCACATCAGTTATGAATTCAGCTCATCAACATGAGTAATTTTTAAGAGTATCACATACATGCTCACTTAAAGGAAGGGTCTGAAAATGCTTTGAGAGTTAGAGACCTCTTTCTACAAGAAAGGCATTACCTATTCCTATCCAATTCTTATGCCACTGCGAGATGGGTCTCTGTGCAGAGTTATGTGGACAGAGCAGATGTTATTTCATAAATATTCTCTCCAAAAAGAATATCAGTGTATCCCCAAGAGTAGTCTCTGCCATACAGAATTTTCTTCAAGCTAAGTTCTAAATGTATTTTCTGTCTCCAAAATGGCCCTAAGTGGATTTCAGCCACCGAGCACAACATTATGGGTCCTAGTCACACAACACTGACTTGGTAAAAAGAATCAAGTAAGTCTCATTTGGATTTAAAACTTGAAATTACCGTCCATCAGTTGAAATTAAATAAGGTTTGATTGAGTTATATATCGCAGTCTCATCCTTCTTGCTCGACACATGGGTATTAATGAGACATCTTACTGCTAAAGACCTTCTCTGTCCTCTGCACACTTTAGATTCAAGCAAATGTTTGGATTTTGAAGTCAGAATATTTACCTTACAGGGCTAGAAATTGGTATCTCAGTTCTGCATTTACGTGACACATTTGTTCCCTCAAATGTCGTGATAAGTGATAAATCTATTTTTGCTGCATACATTGTTAAGTCCAAGAAAGGTTTTTCATAACATATTTTCATTGATCTCTGAATACCATCTCTATCACTTCATTTCAGCATGAAAGAGTCATCAACTGTGAACCATTAATTATTGCAATACCCTTATACACAAAACACTTAACAACTTATTTTATTATATAGAAAATTTCTTTGGAACTTCTAATCCGAAGTTGAAGAGCTCATATTTCCTTCTGAAAGTAATGTTTTCAACAGAATGGTCTGTCTCTACTTTGAAATTACTCCTTTTGTACACACACTACACTACCTAGCTGAATGCCGATTTTCATACATCAGTCCAGTCCATCTTGTCTGGCTTTGATATATGTGAATTCTTTTATTAAAATATTTATGTACTTATTCATTTATTCAGAAAGAGCTTCTGAGAAAAAGTGTGCAGTGAGAGGAGAGAGGGAGAGAGGAAGAGAGGGAGGGAGGGAGTGAGGAGAGAGGGAGGGAGGGAGAGAGAGAGAGAATGAGAATGAATGTATATGAGGATCCTTCATCCAATGGTTCACTTCCCAGATGGCCACAATGGCCAGCATTAGGCCGGGCAGAAGCTAAGAGCCTAGAACTTCATCAGGTCTCCCACATGGGTAACAGGGGCATAAATATTTGGGCTATCTTCTGCCACTTATCTTAGTCCATTAACGGGGAGTTGGATTAGAAGCTGCTCAGCACCAATAGAGGATGCTGGTGTCCCAGAAATTGGCTTTGCCTGTTATGTAATAAAGCCTGATCCTATTTAAATTCTTAATATGTACAATACCACATTTGGCTTGAAGGGATAATTAACATTATTTAGGATCTTTCCATTTTTTTTCTATCAGACAAATAATTGTTTAGCTTTTGAAAACTAAAAAATGAAGGCTTCCATTTCATTATTAACTAATTCCCAAACTTAGACTTCCCATACAACAATCTAGAAGAGGACATTGACATCAAAGGTTAGATATCAAAGTTAGGGCATATAGCAGTATTGTGCCAAGCTCTATTCTATAGAAATGGGCTATTTAGATGCAATGGACTCTATTTAAGGGTAAGAATGAAGACACACGGGAGACCCCAGGTTAGCAGCCATGGGGTCCACCTCAGAGCCGGGCTAAGGCCTGAGCTCCAACCTGCTCCAGTTAGGTGGGAGCAGGGTGCCTCGGGTGAGTTCCATTTTTAGGGTGGGGGCAGATTGAAACCTTGGCAAGGTTGCGGTATGCCGGGGGTGCCTCTATTCGATGGAATTCGGCCGCAGAACGGCGCCAAACCCCGCGGGCACGTTCTAGGTCCCCCAGACCCAGGGGGCAACGGAGACCGCAGGTTAGCAGCCATGGGGTCCACCTCAGAGCCAGGCTAAGGCCTGAGCTCCACCCTGCTCCAGTTAGGCAGGAGCAGGTACCTTGGGTGAGTTCCATTCGCCAAACCCACAGCAGGGAGGCTATGGGCGAGTACTCTGTTCTGGGGGGCCAGTGCACCAAGCGGTGCCAGGCTTTGCCTGCTGGCTGCCTGGCGGCGAACTCAGAGGTTTTTACGATGTGGAAAGCTATTTGGGGACACCCATCAGTAGGCCCATCATTGGTATAGGGGAGACAGAATTCCTTGCAATATCCAGGTATAGAGGCTTGAATTTCTAGGACAACACACCCCTGCCCTCGTTGGATGGTGAACAGGATTGGGAAATGGCGCAATATAGGGCCCAGGGGTTCAAACCTCTGGCAGCTGGGAGGTTGCCAGGAGGCTACAAGATGAGGCGACTTGCTCAGATCCTGACTCCAGCCACCAGGTGCTCGAGGCAAACTGTGCCCGGGCCTGCCAGGATGGAGCACAGGTCAAGCCGAGTTGGGCCATTGCACCTGCTACTCTGCTTGAACCAAGGACCCGAAGCCATAAAGTCTAGGGCTGAGGCTAGGACAAATGAGGGAATGAAACAAGCTGAGTCAGAGCAACCACTGGGAGGCATATGATCTACGGCTAGTAACAGGCCCAGGGTGGGAGCCAAGGGGACACCCTAACCAGGTTTAGGCTCCCTCCTGGGGGAACGTGTGCTGGAATGGGGGCTGTGTTCTAACCTAGAAATAGTTGTAGTCTCCCAAGGCGCCAGTGTGGGCTGGGATTGGATGCACCGGACTATGCCGGACCCCAACACTGTCTTGTGTCCTGGATGACCAAGGTAGACATGAGACTGGCTGAGACCCCCTCCTGAGCCACTTGTGAACTGTATGTGGGTGTGGACGAGCCATGGCTGGGCTGGGACATCCTATAACAAGAATCAGAATGGGGTGAAAGCCAACCAGGTTAAGCCACTGTTCCTGCTTGGACAGGAGGTGAACTGAGAAGAGTTGGCTCAAAAACCCCCTGGTATGTGCATAACTTGGCAATGGGAGAGGCTCAGAGGGAGATGCCTGGGCAACTCCTCTGGTAAGATACAGACCCTCCAGGTTAACGCAAGAAGTACGACAGGAAACAGCCCAGAATAGGCCATGGAAAATTTCCCACGGGCATGCATTTGGCACGGGATGGGGGCGGACCAGGCTGGGTCAGTGCATGTCATCCACTGGCTAATCCAGGCACCAGAACAGAGTGTGGGTTGGGCCAGCGTACAATGTGGAATGTCAGGGCGAGGTTACTAGTACTAGATTTGACTGCAGCGCCCACCCAGCACACGTGAGAACCGGGAAGGGCAGAACTGGCATGGGGATTTAGAGGCTGGTGCCCTCACCGGACAGCTACCCCTATTGGAGAATGTGGGCTGGGTTGGGGACAGACCACACTAAGCAGGGCTACAACACCTGAGCGCTGCATGGGAACTAGACCAGGGAAAAGCCAGGTTGAGCAAATTATCCCCTGCTGGGGCAAGCATAAATTAGGATGGATGAGGGTTGTAAGGACTTAGACGCAACACCAGCTGGCAGATGATGGCTCTGGAGGCCAATTCTGTTAAGTCAAATTGCGGAACCACCTGAAGAGTGCATAAATCAGGACAGAGAGAGATCCAGGAGGGAAACAATGGGTTCCCCCCTCCTGGATCACTACTCCCGCGGGAGGACATGATAACATGGAAGGGGCCCAGGGTGGTTAGACAGAGAAGAACTCAACAACATCTGTGGGGGCTGGATGGCTGAGTTGGTGGATTAGAACTAAGCTTTAAAACCCAGGGACAAATACAAGAGCTAAACGGGATGTGGGACAGACTGGACTAGTCTGCTATGCACACAGGTAAACCAGGATAGGGGATGGGCCTAGTGGGGATCATTGTGGGTCGCCCCGACTAGGCTGCAGCCCCCACTGGCTGATGCAAGTGCCGAGTGCCTGCTGGGCAGAACCAACCCGCTCTGCAACACCCACTGGTTCCAGTGCAACTCAAGTCCAAAAACAGAACTAGCCCAGCAACTGCAACTACAAGCTGATTGAGGCGATGAACAGCTGGACTCAGAACCCTAGCCAAGAAAAGACAGAGGACAGAGCGGGTCAATCAACCGTCTCAAATATATGTTGGCAGCGAAAAATGGGCGAATGAAGACTCTATGATGGACAGTGTCAACCAGTGAACTCTGCAACGACCTCATCGAGCTGGGAGTGGCAAGACTGGGGTGGGGGTGGGGTTCACCGTGGGGGAGGGGCATGGGGAGGGGTGGGGGGGAATCCCAGAGCCTATGAAACTGTCACATAATGCAAAATAATTTTTAAAAAGTCTATTAAAAAAAAGAATCAAGACACATGTATCTACATACATTAAGTCAGAAAAAGCACATGATGTACAGTGCCAGGAGTCAGGTAATAGTTGCGCTTAGAGGAAAAGCTGAAGATGCTCATGGGCAGACTCCAGCAATGCCAGTGGTGTTTCATCTGCCAAGTTGTGTGACAGTTACATGGATGCATTTACTGTGTGATAATTCATCAGTCCTTCTACTGATAATGCGTGAACTTGTTGTGCATAGGTTAGATTTCCACTGAAAGTGTGATTTTAAAAATACAGACATGCCTATGCCTACCTCCAAGGAATAAGACCGGAGTATCCAATGGTGAAGCCTAAGCTTTTCCAAAGTACAGACTGGTCTTTCATTGACTTCCCTGCCTTCTGTCAAACTCTGCACAGATCTGTAACCGAGAGGCTGACAACTAAGAACTTCATGGTAGCTGGGCATCTGGATAACTGGCTGCCCTCATTCCACATCAGAATGTGCGAATTGGAGTTCCAGTTCACCTTCCAATCCCAGCTTCCTGCCAATCCTCACCCAGAAAGTCAATGCATGATGGCCCAAGGACTTGAGTCCCTGCTACCCACAAGGGAGACTGAATCTTGGGCTCCTACATTTGGCCTTAGCCCCAGCAATTGTTTGCTTTTAAGGAGTGTAGTAGTGGGCTGAAGCGATGGAAGAGCTCTGTGTGTGTGTGTGTGTGTGTGTGTGTGTGTGTTTCAAATACATTTTTTAAATTAAACCAAAAAATCAGCACCACTTCAGCTCCATAATTCTCTGTCTTTCCTTTAGGTTTAACCAATGACAGAGGGTGGAAAGTAACAAGAAGAGTGAGAGGGGCTGGAGTCTTTCTCTCCCATGCTGCTCTCTGCCTAACCATGCTTCCAAGAGAGGCAAGGTCTCACAGGGTGCATAATATCACAGCAATAACTTTCACTGGGCGCCCATTGCACAATTTTCACTTCTTATCTCATTTTATTGGAGTACTGATGGCAACTGAAGATTTCTTCTGATAGTTTTTAAAAAAACATATGGGGGTGTAATGGCTCAACTGACTAATCCTCCACCTCCAAATATGGCATTCCATATGGGCTGTGTCTTGGCTCATGTCTTGGCTGCTCCACTTCCCATTCAGCTCCCTGCTTGTAGCATAGGCAAAGCTAAGGAGTATGGCCTAGATCTTTGGGACCCTGTACCTGTGTGTGGGAGCCAGGAGGAAGCTTCCAGCTCCTAGCTTCAAATCAGATCAGTGTGGTTTTTTGAGGAGTGAACCAGCAAATGGAAGACTTCTCTCTGTGTCTCTCTGTAAGTTCTCCTTTCAAAAAAAAATATAAATAAATATGGGATGGATGTCATAGCTTAGTGGCTAAAGTCCTCTCCTTGCATGCACTGGAATCCCATAAGGGTGCTGGATCATGTCCCATCAACTCCACTTCCTTTGCAGCTCCCTCCTTATTGCCTGGGAAAGCAGTTAAAGTCTTGGGACCTTGCACCCACATGCGAGACCTGGAAGAAGCTCCTGGCTCCTGGCTTTAGATTGGCTCAGCTCTGATGCTGTGACAATTTGGGGAGTGAATCAGCAGATGGAAGTTCTTTGTTTCTGTCTCTCATTCACTCCTTAAATCTGACTTTTCAGTTTAAAAACAAAATAATACATCTTTTTAAAAAATAAGCAAATCTTTTTAAAAGAGACCATATGTGATTTTTCATTTCTAACCATGGCTAATTACAAAGCTGTGGCATTACTGGTCTCCTAGGGCACACTTCCCTTCCTACCTGCCAGGGCAACATGGTCAAGTGGCAGTCAAGAAACCCAGCCCTACTCTGACACTTTCCTTCCTAGCCCTGGAGCCTTCATTCCTTGGTTATTATCCTTGGCTTAGGACAGAGGTTGCAAGTCAGCTTTGCAAGATCTTTGTGGAGGAAGAACATGGAAACCTTGAAGATATTTTTCCTCTTCTCCCAACCCTTCCTCCAAGCCCTTTCCCAGAGCTCCCTCAACAAGCAGAAGATGCCCACATCTGTACTGATTCACCTGAGCCATGCAGCTTTCACTGTGAAAATGGAAGGTGAAAGATTTCTGTGGGTTTTGTTTCTTGCTTTTATCATTCCAGAAGTAATTAAAGTCTTTGTTTTTTCATTGTTGGCTTATTGCTTTAGTTGAGCTTTCTCTCTTTCACTCAGCTGAGTTCCTGGCAGCATTTCGCTACTGAGAGTCATTCCCACCATCCTACACACACCTCTAAATAGTAAGTAGGTCAAATTCTCTGCAGTGGTTCCTGCTAAGTTTGCCATGCATTCTAAGAAACATAAGATACAGTTCCTACATCACTGTTGGAAGGCAAGCAGGGTTGGATAGTATTAGATTGGTCCTCTTGAAGAGGAATAATCGCTTGGCCCTCTGTTAGTTCTCTAATGCTGCCGTAACAAAATGCAATAGACCAGATGCGTAGGACAACATCAATTCATTATTTCACAGCTCTGAAGACATGAGGTTCATAATTCAAGCAGTTGGCAGGACCGTGTTCCCCCTGCAGGTGCTAAGCAACAGTTATGATCCAGGCTATTCTCCAAGCTTCTGGTAGCTCCTTGGCTTGTAGTAGCCTAGTTGCAATTATCACCTGATACTACTCCTCCTTGCTTATTCCTGTATTCAGATTTCCTCCTTTTTAAGGAAACTTATCGTACTGGATTAGGAGTCCACCTTATGCCATCATCATTAGCAAGTACAACTGCAATGACACTTCTTTTCAACAAAGTCTCATTCTGCGGTGTGAAATAAGACTTCAGCATGCAAATCTTGTTGGAAGACTTTTCAAGCCATACCAACCTTGTCTGAAGAATGTATAATGCACTTTTCCTCCTCACTATTATATATTATTTTTACTTGTGAAATGGTCTTCCCATACTCTCAATAAATGTGATGCAGGTGTTGACATTACTGGAATCAGGCTAATCAGAACATTCCAAACAATCGATCCCATTGGTTATTGTTTCAGGGCTGGACGGTGATCCATGAGAAGCAACCGTGAATCATCCTATTATACTTTGAAACTATGAGGCTAAAGGACTATTAGAATCTTCTAAGCCTGGAATTACAGGGCCCGTCTTTTAATGTGCAGAACCAATCTACCAAGAAAACAACCCTGAAAATAGTCCCCAAAGGTCTCAAGACACAATACAGTGGTGACCCTGTCTGAGTTATATTATAGTGACATATACCATTTTGCTTTCCCTGTTCAGGAAGTCAACAGAAGCCCACTGGTGTTAAGTTCTATTATGTGTACCGGACAGTCTGATACACATAACTCTCGTGACACAAACAGGTCTTACATTATAGCAGACTGGCTCTCAAACTTTGGCAGACATTTGAATCACCTGGAAGACTCAACAAAGCACAGTTTGCTGGCCTTCTTAGGGTGTCTGATTCAGCAGGTGTAGGATACAGTTTACCCTTTTTATTTCTAACAAGTTCACAGGTGATTCTACAGGGGCTGCTCTTGTTCTGGGACTCATTTTCGCAAACTACCATTTGAAAGATTTCATCTAAATGACACTTTGATGGTTGAAATAATCCTAACATGCAGAACTGAGAATCATATTACTTTTGTTATTTTTTTTTATCAGTTTTAAAACTACAAGTGATTCAATAAAAATGTCATTTGGTTTCAGGCATCTTAAAAGTGTTTCTCTTTTCTTCAGTGATGTCCAAAATAAAGCCGTGTCCAAGCTCCAGGGCTTCATCTAATTTCCATGTAAATGACTAGAACTATGGGTTGTTTTCTCAATATCAGAAACCATTTGCACACATCTTTTAAAGTAGTACTTCATTGCTGCTAGACTGATGGAATTTGTCGTAGCTGAACTCAGGCTGTAACAAATCCCTTGAGGCTAAAAAAAAAAGTTTTACCTAGCATCAACAACAACAAAAATGTAATCACCTCCTGCCTATTCGTGTATGATAGATGAATTTTGACACTCGGCACTCACCTATGACCTTCCTAGTGTGAAATCATTCCCACAGGGATATTCAGCTAGATGTCAACCTCCCTTCCACCTCAGTAAGGTCAATATGTTCAGTCCGTGCGGGAATGCATGTCTGTACTCTGTGTGCTTTCTTTCAGGGCCAAGAGAGATGTAAATGAATCAGCTTTCAGATTCTCCCAGCCTCACCAGTCTCAGGCTCCCAAGCTCTCCCAGTCTCAGGTGTAAGAGACAAAAAAACCCTAGAAACCCAGAGGCCCAGGTTTCCTGCTAGATTTTGTAATGGTACCTATGAATAACCTTGGAAAGGTATTTAACTTATGTGGGAAAAAATAATGGATTCTATTCCTTAAAATCTATTTTTCATCAATTCTCTTTTATCCATTTATAGTTTGGATTATAATTGGAAAGATAACATCTCGACTTGGAATTTTATTAGATAAAAGGAATGCAGGTGCGAGGTTTCAGAGGAAAAAAAAAAGCCAACATTAGATCCAGACACAACTGCCTGTGAACCCAGGCTCTACCATAAGATCAGAGCGGCAGAGCCCTGGATAAATTTACTAAATCACCCTGAATTACAAATTCCTCATCAGTAAAATTGAAGCAAAAATACTTAGCTTGAGGGTTTTAGGAGGATTAGAGATAATATATGCAAAGCACCATGCATCAGTTCTCAATCAAGAGTCACACAAATTGCTTGATGTTTCAAGAACCTCTACAAGCAGGAGCTTCTGAATGTTTAAAATAGCGAGTAAGATATAAGTCAGCAGTATCAGGGCCCAGCCACAAAAGCTCTGTCACAGCAGTGTTTCTCTGTTCCCAGCGAAAGAGCTGATCAAGCTGGCCTTGATCCTTCTTCTCTGCTACGGCACTGATCACATGCCTTGGCACGTGTCACCTGTCACTCTTCTTTCCATCTTTGGACTTCATCAAGTACTCTGATGCCTGTTTCTGGCTTCTCGAGTTTTTACTACCTTCTTGAATTCTGTGTTCTACTTTATGTCTAACATGTTTTTTTCACTGCCAAGAGTTTATTCATCCAATATTTCTAACATAGATGAACTCAACAGTGAGTTTGCGGCTTACTCATTTCCCCAAGCCACTACAAATGTAAAGCAGCCAAAGTACTGCTGTTGTAGCAGCAATAGATGATAAAAAGAATAATAAAAAAAACAGGGCAAGATGGAAAGGAAATTTTAAAGGCGTAAGAACCAACACATGACAGCATCCTGAGAAACTGTCTGTTGCTTAACAGTCAGAGGCAGGAAGACAGACCTCAGGGGAACAGATTACAATAAAACAGGAGACCGGTATTCACCGAAACAAGAATGAAATCTGAAAAATAATTCTAAAGCTAATAAGACGGAATATCCGAAAATAAGTCATTCTTAAATCTCCAAACCTAATGTTGCATTCATGATAGCTGTAAACAAATTAGACTTATTCAGCAGGGCAGCCCAAATGTCTGAGCCATCCCTCCGTTGGCCCACAGGAAGGAAGATGATCTTAATGATGTATGACAAGACTTGCATGACAAAATCATTTCAATTACTGGGTGCATTAAAAAGCCACTTAGCAGCTGTTAGAAAAATTTACAAATAGACTTTAAGTACATCTAATGCCAAGCAGGCTTTAACTTTGCCATTCCAATTTTAATTTAGCTTTAACCTGTACAAAGCAGCTGGGAGATAAACTCAGGGATGAGGACAGGATGCTCCCAGGGAAACTGGGAAGCCAAGAAAAAAAGAAGGCTTCTTCCAACTTGCAGGATGTATCTGCAGCAGAGTGGCACGTGCACACAAAAGATGATGTGTCATTGTTTACGTGAATCCAAAGTACACCAAAGTAAAACAAACTCGCTGCCTGAGCAATTACAAGATTGCCTTAATGTCCCCTCTAGAGTATTCCCATCGATTCGTCGAATCGGTATCAGAGGATTTCATGAACTGGCCCCCATGCAACCTTCAAACCTGGGACTTTGCGGTACTCCTGCGTGGTATCCTGCTTATCTAGAAGCTAGATAACACGGGAAGCGTAAATGGCTAGGGCTGGTATTCTTAAAACTACGCACTTGGTAACTAATGATAACAGTAGCAGCTCCTGTTATTAGGGAACATTCTGTTTCAATCACATGGCTTTCCAAAGGCACTGAACCTCTGCCCTCTGCCTCTCGGCTAAAGCAGCTTCTTGCTACCTCTCCCACTACACATAACCTGCGTATGCCTTCAAATCTACGTCAAGTCTCTCATTCTCCAAGGATATTCCTCTGCATGTCACACAGCTTAGTAACCTCGATCTAAACTATCCAAGTTAACCATATCTTTCACTTAGACAACTTAAAATTACTACGTGGCTCAACTGATTCACATCAGTAATCCTATCTCTCAGCAAAACTTGGGAAGTTTTGGATGACCTTCCCAATTACAAAAAAAAAAAACACCAAACTTCTGTTCTAACTCATTTCAGGACTAACGCCATGATACACACAAAGTAGCATACAAAGATAATCCTAAATAACATAAACATATCTGATAAGAATTTTTTATGCATTCAGTGCTGCAAAAAATAGTCATAAAATCATCTAGTCAACCACAAACGCCAAGTGGGAATCAAAGCACAGCATCGTAAGTAATGGAATCAAAACTGAGAATGGAGTGAAGGTGTACTCTTGCACCGCAAATGATAGTGCCTGGGCTCAAGTCCCAGCTCCACGCCAGCTTCCTACTGAAATGCATCATGGGGGTGGGGAGTATATCTCTCTCAAATAAAATAAAATAATCAGCATTAAAAAAAAGAACCAATACTTGTTAGGCAATAGCCGTCCCAGGTTTCTGCTACATTTTAAAAACAGCTAGTGGGTCAATATTTAAATCATCTAACGCTCCCATTTTATATGCACAATGCTTAAATACGCAAAGGACATATTCTCAAGCATAATGAAAAAATCACAGTGCAGAACCATGGTTCATGCTCAATACCCCCAAGTGATCCAGGCTAGGGCCATTCCCAGATCGTTCTGTGGTAAGATTGACATTTAAGACACCATCTTCTTGGACTGCTGCTAGGGCCAATCAGAGATTACAGGGCAAAGTATACACCTACATTCCACCTTCACTGAAAGAAAATTCACATGACAGAGTCTGGAAGTTTACAAATGACAAAGAGAAAAGATAATCTGCCAGTACAGAAAATCTCTATTTCCACAACTCCAAGTCCTAAAAACTATATTCATCGTGGTGACATTCACCACCCGCTTGTTTCAAAAGCAGATTTATTCTACTCTTGTTAATTGCATGCTGCCTGTGAAAATATTCAATTTAGACTTTGCTTTATTTTCTATTGTGTTTCAGCATTGTGTCTTAATTACTATAATTCAAATCAAATTAGACTCTTCTTGTCCACACTAGAAAACAAAATAGACAAATCGAAGCCTCACCAAATGTCAGTGGTATTGTGAAAAACAATAGTAAACATATTTATTGAGCATATACAGATATAACACAGAAACCGCTCAGTCTTGAGAGATAAATGCTTCACAGGTTATAAAAACCGGGCAGCGTGAAAGTGACTGGATGGCCAAGGGAGCCATGTCTCAGGCAACAATAATGCAGAAACACGAATGACAAAAACCCTGCAATCCAACGAGTCTGTGTACCCTCTAATCTCTTATATTAAACCCTGAAAACTCAATGCAGCAGCATTTGAAAGTGAGGCTTTGGAAGGTAATTACATTCAGGTAAGTTCCTGAGGGTTAAGCCCCCAGGATGGGAATAAGAACAGAGCAGAGAATCCGGGGCCAGCCCTCTGGAAAGAAACAGCAAGAAGGGAGCTGACAGCCATGAAGAGTGCCATTGTCAGATCCTCCCTCTACCAGCTCATGGGTCATGGGCTTCCAGGAATGCAGAGTTAGGAGAAATGAATGTTGGTCCCTCTGGCACATAAATGACAACAAATAATTGACGATCTTATAATTTTCCCAGTCACTGATGAAAAGTTCTAAACCATATCTCTTGTCTAAATGTGCTTTTCAAAGTTATGTTTATTCGGATGAGAATCAAACAGAAAAAAATGATCTGTGTATCTTTGATTTTTGTTTTCATACTATGGTTCCATATGCACAGGGATTCCGTTCCCATTCTCTCTCCTACACTGTTTTCCCACATATTATAACAATAATACAGTCCTTCAGCAACAGTCACAAGTGCATCACTCTGCTATGTGCGTCACGAAATTTTAGATAGACAATGATCAGCATCCTACTGTCGATATTCATTAAGCAGCTTGATTGGAAGTCCTCCTTGATTCAGGAGCAGAGACACATACTGCCATACATCTTCACTTCCAGCCTCTATTATATAAATGCACTTTAAAAGAAACCTATTGACTCCAACACTTTACATGGAAACCTAAACTGAGTACCTTTCCTATACTTCAACATCTTAATTATTTTGATCTCAACTAAAATTGCAAAGAAAGTAAGAATAGGTGAGTTAGAGATAGTTGAGCAAATTACAAGGGAGAAACTGATGTGTGAATGTCACATATACACGTGGGCATCTTGGAGCCAAGGGAAGTCTTGGAGCAATTAGGAGATGTCCATCATAGCCCTGTGTGCATTTGTACGTGAGTGTGAGCTTGTGGAAAGTGAAATTGAATCTTTTCTAAATTCATTCCATTGCTAATTGGAATAAAGTCCAAGATGTAAGAAAAACCTAAGGTTTTAAAAAGAACATATAAACATGGTCATATGTTGTTTAACGGTAGAAATTTGTTCTGAGAAATGTCTTTGCAGATTTTCTTGTGCAAACTTCATAGCATTCTTACACGACAGTGTCACTACATGGTGTGATGCTATAGTATTGCTGTGGTGTGTTGGTTCTGCTGTTTACTCAAATATACGTGGTACATGACTATGTATTGCAAACCATTTCGCTAAAAACATCCAAGTTAACAAATGGCCATGGCCATCTCTATTTTGAAATTTTAAGTTACAAGTGAAACTGCTACCAAGAGCTAAAAACATTGCTCATTATTCAAGCTGCCCCATTGACAGTAGTTTGTTATGGCAGCCCAGGTGGAGACAGATTCTAAAGTGTGAGCAACATGGGAGGGTTTTATGTGTTGATAACAGAACACAGTCTGTACTTATGTGTAGAGGTTTCAGTACTCTTGATGAAAATAAGCTCAAAACAAGGAGAGAGACTAAAATGGCAGAGGAGTGAGATGCTCCACTGATTCTCTCTCCACAGAGACATCAGCTTGAACAGCTACTCCTGTAGCATGTCACCTTCACATACGGAAGAATGCCAAGAAACAAGCTACAGTGCCAAGTTTTAGTGTGATTAGAATAAGGGTGTCACTTAAGAGAGCAGAGAGGAAAAGGTTGTTCAACTCTTGACCAACTACAAATGGCACAGTAGATAACATTATTTCCCGCTTGGGGTGGTAAGAGAATTAAGTACAGATACTAGTCTTGAAATCAAGAATAACGGCCTCTGTGGTTTGAAAGAAGTAAATTAAAAAAAAAAATCAGAGCTGCACAGGACTCTACAACCTCCACCCGCAAGCAGATAGATTGAAGGTTTGGACCTTTCTTAGACAAGTAACCAAGGGGTTGCTTCCACATGCACACCCTTAAGTCCAGCAACTAACAAAGCAAGGCTGAAGCTGAAAAGCAATAGGACCAGAAGTAGAATTTAGGACTTTGCCTTGAAGCTCAGAGTCAGACCCACTTATGTTAAGTTGCAGCACCTGATAAATCCCAAAGGCCTATGTCCCAGGCTCGTGTTTGCCGACAGAACAGTTAGGCCTGTTCCACATGGAGAAAAACACGGTTATGTGTGTTTCACAGTTGAGCTTGCATGTGCTTGAAGTGCATCACTGAGACTGCACACTTCCTATGGAGTGAGACCAATATTACTGCAAGACTTGGGTGTGGCTCAGTGTAGTGCCATCATGGTCACTCAAGGGACTACCCTTATCATTTTCCTCCACTGTATCAGGTAGCCAAGGAAAACCTATCAGATTGTATCTTGAACTAAGTTTGGGAATGTTAAAACACAAGACTGGGCAGATCATAACAGTATTCCCAACTTGTCCTGGTGCAATTCGATAGCTCCAGTTGCTTGGACTTATAACCCAGACAGCAAAATGTGTGAATGCATCAACCTCAAGCTGTGAGCCTACATCTGCAGCAGACAGCCCAGAGCAGTTGCATCTATGATGTAGTAACATTAATCTCATGAGCTGTGAGTCTGGGATACGATCAAGCATTTCAACATTGATGGCCACAAAAGCAGACAACTGGGATTATTCTAGCTCCCCAAAAAGGCTCGCAGAGATGTGTATCCATTTTTAAATACTCTCTGCTTCGTTCTGAACAATATGTCAAGTGTGGCCTTGGGGGTCATTCCGGGTTCAGGATATCCTCTAGGACTCAGAGACGGATACCACATCACTGGGGACTTGTGGCAAACCTTGACTTACAGTTTCATCTACCTCTCAAATAGCTGAAGTGAATACAAGTTCATTAAAAAATAGGATGCCTAGAGGCTCTGGAAAGGCAGCAACAAACAAAACCAGATTATAATTAGTAATCCTTCAGAGAACAGAAAACATCATATAATAAACTCAGCAAAATTAATGAGGTCAGAGAGTTGGTCAGATGCCTGATCGTGTAGTACTTGGTAAATCAAAATGAGGAGTTAGATGAAAATGCCAGTTCCACTGGAATATTTCATTTTCAGCATGGGGAGTCAAACGTTATCTGCTTCAAGCTCCTTTAAAACTTAGTATGGAAGACAAATGAACAGAGAGCTCTATTTTTAAAATGGAATGTGAACTATCTGTTACAGAATTATCTGTGTCAGACAGCATGGTGACTTTATGAGTCGTAGGAATACAGAGAAGTGGATGTATTTTGATAAGTTTTGCCAGTAGAGTAAAAAAGAAAGCACTGAGTCCTATCACAGTAAGATGATAAAGTTAACAATTATTCTTAGATTGTTAATATAAGCAACTGCATGGGAAGGTTTGCAGTTTACTTGAGTGGGAAAGAATTCAGGAAAAGCTGACTGAGAATGAGCAGCAGACAAGATTTCTTAGCAACCTAACCCAGGTTGTAACGATACACACTAGTGAAGAGGTCACACTCTGAGCAGTGGATCTGAAGATGGAGACCAAATACACAATATCTTTAGGCAAAGCACTGAGTGTTGGGAAATAAATATTTAAGGGACAAGAGTCCAGGACAGAGCCAGGAAGAATACAGTATTTGAAAGCTGAATAGAAGATGAATAGTTAGCAAAGCAGATGAGGAACAAGTGACCGCTAAACCAACAGAAAAGTCAGGGAGTGTGTCGCTAAGTAGTTTGAACAGTCACATAATCCAAAAGAAATGGCCAGTGCTTATAAAAGTTTATGTAACAGAGAAATAATGGTGTCATTAGCAGCATCGTTATGTTCGACAATTCTGACCTGAGAATCGTCTCAGTAGAACGTCTAGAACAGAAGAGTAATTATAGCGCATTTATAGGAGAAGGAAAGATGATTAAATGGAAAGAGACACCATAAATCACACTTCAAAGAATCTCATAGCACTGGAGAAGATAAAAACAGGCAATTTGGCAGCACAAAGTCCAGTAGAGGCAACAGACCATGTTTCAAAAGAAACTTAAATACATTTTTACAGTGGGAGAGGAATTGTCTGGTAGAGAAGGAAGTGCTGGTAGTTCTGGGGAGCAGTTGCATAGCGCAAGTACCAGAGGTCCTTGGGCGGCAGAAGATGAAGCCAGAAACTCGAATGGAAGGGCCAGCCTTCAAGGAGAAGCAAAGCATAGGAGTCACTGTTGAAAAAGGAACCACCCACACATATCAGTATAAATTCAAGTCAGCTGGGAAACGTTACTTCGGAAAGATGAAGACATGTCCATGAATTACTACCATTTTCTTCATCAACTAGGAGGGAAGACATAGATAAGGGTCAGGGATTGTGGGACAGCAGGGAGCTGGTGCAGACACAATGGGGTAACGTATAGTTCATGCAGCTGTGAATCTATACACATCTGACATGAATGGTGGAATTACTTCAGAGTATTATGCCTGCATTTGAAATATAAAATACATAGAAAATATTCCCAGGTTGGATTATTCTTCATCAATTCTTGGCATTTTTCATGTAGACAGAAAAAAATGACAACTTTGAGGAAGGACTATTTTCGCAAAATAAAGATATTAGCCAAGAACAACTAAGGAATCTGAACCCAATAAAAGATGCCAACGTATAAACGCTGACCAAACAGAATCAGAAATACTGATAAAGGAATACTGAACATTTCGGAGCATAAACAGAAATAAAGCTGGGCTGTTCACAAAGAATTTAGCCTCCCTCAATAGGTTGCCAGCAGCATGCAAGACCAAGTAGCTAGGCTTTGAAAGGGAGCAAAACCTCATGTACTTATTCCAGTGGAGGACACTTGCATTAGTAGTACACAGCTTTTACAGGGATGATCTCATTCACAACTTAATGCCTATGATAACTTCTCTGCTGCTTAACATACAGAATGGGCCACTGTAGTCTGTTAACCCAAACAGACTCCACTCATGGCCATAACTAATTCATGTGGGGACAAGTAGCTCTGCAGTATGTTTTTCACACCTGCTTTGACACTCAACAGCTTTATAGCCCTGGATTTTCAAATTGTTTGAGTATGACTCTACACTTCAACCTAGCCTTCTGGATAAATAACCTTTTAACCTTATAACAAAGAATGTTCTGTAACTTAAATATTTTGATAGACTTTTATCTATGAACAGAGAAATCGAAAGATTCAAATGATTGATTGGAAATTTGAGTAAGAATGTAAGCTATGGCAAAAAAATTGAAAATCATTTAAAAATTATATTTAAAACGTAATAGTTCAGTGTGGACTACCATGCACTTAGACGTAGCATATGAGGATAGAAAGGAGGTAGGAGCTAAAATTCTATCAAAACAGACTTTTCCCTCAGCTCTGCTCTTCAAAGTGCTTTGCCAGCTCCTAATTAGGAAGCAAATTGCCTGCTGTATAATATTGACTCCAGCCATAATTAGCCACACAAATATAAATTTGGTGGACAAGAATTGATACTTAGGGCCCGGAACAATGGCCTAGAGGCTAAAGTCCTTGCCTTGAACTAACTGGGATCCCATATGGGTGCTGGTTCTAATCCCGGCAGCTCCACTTCCCATCCAGCTCCCTGCTTGTGGCCTGGGATAGCAGTGGAGGATGAACCAAAACCTTGAGATCCTATATCCACATGGGAGACCTGGAGGAAGCTCCTGGCTCCTGGCTCCTGGCTTCAGATCAGCGCAGCACCAGCCACTGTGGTCACTTGGGGAGTGAATCATCGCACAGAACATCTTCTTCTCTGTCTCTCCTCCTCTCTGTATATCTGACTTTGCGATAAATATAAATCTTAAAAAAAAAGAACTGATACTTATACATAGCATGCATTCATTCATTCTCCAATATTTTCATTTTTATCATGAATTTCTAAACTCAGGCTCATTTCAGATAATATTAAAGATAAATAACCCAGTAGGAAAGACCCTTGTACTCTGAGAAAATAAACAAGCAGGATAAGCAAAAATCAAATGGAAAAAAATGAACCTTAAGCCTTTGTTTCCAGAGCAAATTAAACATACATCATCTCCAAAACTGAGAGAAAAATAGTATCATTATATTCTTAGAAGAGTATTATAAATGGCATTGAATCTGTTATCTTTGTATTAGTATCACAGTGATGCTTGATAAGAAAAAATAAAGAAATGAAGACCAGAAGGAAAAAAGATAAACAACCCAGCTGAACTGACATCCCACACAGCTGCCTTAGACATGAATAATTCCAGTAATTACGGGGGTAAATCAAGGTAAACACAACTGAAAAATTCGATTTTAATCACATGTGCATCACTCTAGGTACATCTCAAGCCACATTATAAATGAAATGGCCATGAACCCCATCACAAAAGGACAGCAATAATAAGAAAAGGATCAAAGTCACTGTCGTTACTGCCAGCACCCACTATTTCATGAAACTTGCTCTGTGATATTAATGTGGGTCCCTTGAAGAATCCACAGGGTACACTATGACTTCATTACTAGTCTCCAAACTACACAGCAGCCACCTTCGTGAGCAAGAACAAAAGACAAAGGAAGTCACAAAAAATCACAGGATGTGCTCAGGGAGACAGACTTACTTTTCTACTCATTGCCAACTCTTCTCTTCTGGGGATCATGTCAGCTCTGAGTCTACAGGAATTTGGCAACTCCTGTCAGTTTTCTTTATTCCAACTTATTCAGCACTAAGTGAGATAAACCAATCTCTAATGTTCATTTGTGATTTTATAACAAAGATATTAATATCAACACAGATTATTTCTTGAGTTCCTTAAATTGGGAATAAATCTATTTACCATACAAGTCAGTGTTGCTACATGTGACATTCGTCAGAACAAACAAAAAGTGGAGCTGGCATTAAACTGAAAACAGAGAAGTAAATGCATATTTTATATATATTAATACTTGCTATGATCCTGCAAAACAGCCAGTTTCATTTTTTTAGCTAGCTTAAAATCTGTACAAATAAGTAAAGAATGGGAAGAACATTATTTTGATTCAAGTCAATCTGACAAACATTACTTGAGTGTGCTAATCTCTGTAACAGGGCTAGACTAAGATATGGTTCCGTCTATTGAGGTGTTCATAACCTCACAGAGATAGTCTTGTAACAGCACACTAAGAAGCATTGTGAGAAATTGAAATGATTCGTGGATATGTGTATGTGGATAGATGAACAACTATCCTTACCGATGAAGTGAAATACTGTTACAGAGTTGGTGGATAAGGGCAGAGGAGGCGAATGCTCTATGCAGATTAGTCACACAAGGATTCTCTGAGGAAGTGATATTTTTAAAAGATGGAGATAAGATGAAAAAGAGGAGAAACATCCTAGACCAAAGAATAGCATGCTTCTGGTTGGATACAGGCTGCTGAGATTTTAAAAAATGAATGAGAATGAAGATGGGAAGAGATGTGTCCAAAGAGTCAACCACAAGCAGTGAGAGCAAACCTGCACCACCATAGAAGGGTCACATTCTGAGTGTCTCAGGAGATGGTTGGGCAGTTCTAAGTAGATATGTGACATGACGGCATCCATGCTTTTAGGATTTCACCCTGGCCGCTGGGTAGAGAACTGACACGAAGAAGGAAGAAAACTCTGCATCTGATTGTGAACAGAAATGTTCAGATCAGGGATAGGGTTTGAAAAGAAAGATGATAAAGGATGTGCTGACTGAGTATTACAAAAGAAGGAAAGTAAAAAATAGAAGAAAAAATTTCTTACATGAATAAGTCTTTGCGAAGTGGTTCTTACAGCTGTACAGAAGGGCTTTTGTAAGGCAGTCATTAAGAACTGTTCATGAGGGGTGCATTAGCGTGTGTGCATTGGTCATGTTACTGTCAAGGTGACAACTAGGCATTTGGTAGATGTCAAGAATGCAGCTGGAATTTCACACACGATATTTAAGAGAGAGACCAGGATGGGGATGAACTGGAGTGTCACCAACAAATGTACGGTATTCACAGCCGTGATATTAACTGAAATGACCTACAGAGTAAATATAGAAAGAAAATAAAGTAACAAGTAATGTAAGAGGAAAAACATCACAAGATATGTGCAAGGCATAGCTTGTCTAAGATGTCTTCAGAAATCCTGTCATAGATGAGAGGATGGCCTAAGAAGTTTAAGAATATTAGAACTAATGGAAGGTATACACATAAATGTATCCACATAGACACAGATAGCAACAATTCTCCATGTTCTCATCAACAAAACAGGACAGGACTTTTTATTGTTCTGTACTATCTTTTTTCATACAGCTTTATCTGTTTCTTTTTGGAGCAATATAATGCTTCAATGACCTGGTTTTGCTCAGATACACACCATGAGTATACAATAGGCAACTGAAAATGTGACCTCTGGTGAGCAAAGGACATAGCCCAAGTGTACTTTCTGTTTCAGGGAGGGAACCACAAAGAAAACACAATAATGATATGTTGAATGAAGGTCTACGTAATGGATATATTCTGTAGCCAACTTCCAAATCAAATTATATTTATACATCACTAGATGATAAAATGTCAAAGTTTCACCCTTTCCCCCAACTCCTCAGAGAACTCGGAAATTAAGTGAAAGGTTCCTGGCTTCTTGCTCTGTACTTTGAAATAAATAACTGCTTTTTCCCAATATCCCATTTCAAAGACTGGCTTTGGTGCACATCGAGTGAATGGACCCAGTTTGGAGGCTCTACAACACCTCCTACTAGCTTGGGGAATTGTTCGGCAATGTAGGGACTGTGAGCAGAGGAATTGATATCACATAGTATCGATGATCCTCAGCTCAAATCTCAGACAGTAAATTTCTCTGAACTTCACATTGCTCATGTGTAACTACTGATCCAATATTTTTTCCTTCAGGACTATTTTTGAAGATTAACTTAAAAATGTATGCTCAGTCATACATTGTGGCTGAAACAGCTGTATCCTAATACCATTGGCAATGTGATTTCTGTATTCTGAATTCTTAGCACCATGCTTCTGGAAAAAGCTAAGAAATGCATAGGTATGTTGAACCGAAAGCATGTGGTAGGCAATCCTACAAAAATAACTGCTCCATTTGCCTTGGAATTCAACACAACAGATCTGTTAGGTTTTGTCTTTATCTGAACGAAAGAAGATAATTAAGGAAGGTAAAAGATTTCACTTGCTCTGGAAGAACAAGCTTCGTAAAGCTGTTATTTTGAACCCAATCTGCTGGGTACCACTTAAGAAAACTACTGTCTTGGTAGTGTTCAACCCATTTCAGTCTTATGCACTTTCTAGAAAGCAGATTATCATGTCTGGCACGTAGCCACACTTAACATTACTTACAGTAAGTGAGCTTTTACATGGTATAAATTAAATGGTCTCCCTTGGGATCACTATTTTACTTAAGGCTATACTGAGTCATGGGATACTTAGAGAAATCCATGGTATTTCCTTTGACTGATGTCATCACACATTAACAGCTAATTTTTTAAAGAAATCCAGAGTAGAAAGACTTGTTTGTGTGCAATAACTGGTACAAACAAAAAGAATCAAGGAAGGGGATGCTGATACTCAACTCCCTTCCCAGCTGAGTAGAATCCAAACATGATATTAATGTTCAACTAATAAGGGAGTCTCAGAGATACTTACTGAATCTGACCAAATAGGCAATGAATCAGGGTGTTAATGAACATGATTAAATAGGTTTATCACACACACCCCATGGGAGAGTTATAAAGACAGTAATACAAGCATGCAAAGCATACACAGGCTAACATGTTCAGTATGTTCTTAGTAATTCAGACTATGGCAAGCAGACAGCCTTGGGTTTGAGTTCATTGCTGACTTTTCCAGTTCAGACAACTCAGACAAGTATAAATGTTTCTCAGCTGAAAATATTGTAACTTGAATATTTACTTAATACATCCGACCTACAAAACAATATAGCTTAGCCTGGCTCACCTTCATGCAATACAAAAACAATTATATTGTCCTACAGCTAACCAAAATCATCCGAAATAAGACCTATTTTGTTCTCAATTTATGAAAATTTCACTAATTAAAAGTTCACAGAAAGTGAAAAATAGTATGATTTATAGGAATATTTCTACAACATGGTAAAGTTCATACAAAGTGAACCATTGTGAATTAGGGGTATCTGTGATTTCTGTGCTAAGCTTCAGTTTCCTTGTTAGTTTTTGCTTGGTTTTGTCTGTTTAAAGATAGATGTACAGAGAGGAGAAAACAGAAAGTTCTTCCATCCTCTGGTTCAATCCCAAGACGGCCACAACAGCCAACCCAAAGCCGGGAGCAGGAGCTCTTCCAGGTCTCCTACATGGATGCATGCTTGCATTCTAACTTGAGACCTAACACATAAAATAGTCACCATTACTATTCCCATCTAAAAACGAGCAAGCCACAGGTAAAGTCACAGAGGCTCTGCTGCCTTCCTAGATCATAAGCGGGAATTTTGACCAAAAGCAGAGTACCTGTGACATGAACCATCATCTCTATGGGATGCCAAAACTTGCAGGCGGAGGATTAGCGTTATGAGCCACCATGCCAGACCAAGTTTGCTCGTTTTTAGATGGGAATACTAATGGTGACTACTTCATGTGTTAGGTCTAGAGTAAGAATTAAAGCATGCTCCTGACTGAAGAACCCATAAATACTGACGTAAGTGGTACTCCAACTCAGAACTCAGTAAGAGTTGTTTATTCTTTTTATTTATGAATTCAGCTAACTACACTGAATTCTGTCAAAACTCCATAAAATAAGTACAATTGTTCTCCTCCTGTGAGTTGCAGGAGAGAAAAATGACTTGACTAAAATATGTGGCTGGTAACACTAGAACTAAAACGAAAGCCATGATTGTACTAACTGGGTTCTTAACAGCTATAGCAGTAGAAACGGCAATACTGGTCACAGAACTCTTGGAGCACAGTAGTATAAGTGACATTAATGTAATTTTCTTTTAATTAAAGTGCTCAGCAGCCCATTTAGCTATCTGTAAACAAATATTAGTGAATATTGACTTCTCAATTATTCTGTGAGACTTAGAAGATTCCAGAGAGCTCAGAAGTGAGTGCTATTCATATGGGTTTGAATTTCAAATAAATTTGTGCTATGTACTATAATGTTTAAACATTATCAACTTTAGTTTCTTTTTTGATGAAACAAACTTCATAGGATTTCCATGAAAATCAAATCAAAGCGAATGATCCCATAATGTACCTAGCCCAACAAGGAACATTTGAGAAATATTTCTATTTCTCTCTTCCTTTCCAAGAAGTTGAGTGGGTTTTTACTTTTCTATGAAAAAATGTGGCTAAACACAATACAGTTAATACAAGGTTCGCTCCCTCTTTTTCTCCTCCCTTATTATCTTACTTCTTCGTATGATGTCCCTTCTTTCCTTGAGTTGTGTGTCATGTACTATGTAACCTTTACTAACAAACAAAAACCCAGAATTACAGGATTCCATGCCACACATAGCTTCCCCAAAGGAAATATCACTTGATACTGAAGTGATAACAGGAGACACGTCTTCTGAAGGAGCCAAGACCTGACTCAGTCTGAGTAGCACCTGGAAACAGAACAACAATCTCGGATGGGGAACAGGAAAGAAATCACGTGTTGAAAGCTAGACTGTAGGAGATAATTGACCCTCAGTGAAGTGTGCCACTTGACAGAGCACATCTTTCATTGAGGAAGGTCACCATAATGAGTCCCCTCTGCTCACTTCAGGGACACTTTTCCTTAACAATACTTTCCAATAAAATCCACTGCAAATAAACCCTATAAATCTGCAGCCGCCTGGGGGAACCAAGGCCCAAAGACCTTCACATTTGGTTTGCCTCATGTTGCAGGGCTTCCAAAGGGATCACTTAACACTCTGGAGAAGAAAATATAAGACAAAGAAGAAGAAAAACTACTCTGAGAGTGGGAAAAATAGGAAAAATTCAACTGGGAGCAGCCCGAGGGGAATTAGGGATCAGCCCTCTGTATCCTCAGGTTCTACACCCACAGACTCAACCAAACACAGACAGAAGAAAGATTCTGCCAACAGCAAACATATGCAGATATTTTTATGTTATACCCTAAGCAATGTCAAAAACCAGCTATTTACCAAGTATTTACAATGCATCATGTATTATAAGTAAGCTAGAGGTGAGTTACAGTAATGAAAATGGGCATAGGTATGTGAAAAATATTGTCATGTTTTGTGTGAATACTGTGCCATATGTGTAAGGCACATGAGCATCTACAGGTTCTGTTGTCCACAGGATTCCAAGAAGTAAGCCCCTGCCAATACTGAGGAACACGTAGGAAAGGCTCTGAGTGAGCCGCAGGCCAGGAAGAAGTTGTTGAACAGTCAAATAATGCAATGAAGGTTATGTGAGGTAAACCCAATGTATCTAGAGCAATACTCACATTCAAGATTTCAAAATATTTTCTATGAAGTGATGGATAAAACTACGATCTATTTATACTGTACTTCAAGGGTTGGGTACGGAGGCAAAGATGGTCCAAGTCATCATAGCGATCTAATCATGGGCTTGCAGACAGCTAAGACAAGGCGAGAGAGTATTAACAGCATGTGTCAACTTTTACAATTGGAAACTTTTGTATATGGCATCGAACACATGAAACTCTTCTTTCATAATGATATCCTAATATCTGCAACAAAATAAACCTACACATGTTGTTTGTATCTTTACCTATAATTGAGAATTCCAAACATATGCAAACTTGCACTCAGTAAATTACTATTTATTTAGCTCTAAATATGCCTCACTGAACAATCTTTGTACTATGTTGCTTTAGATAAACGACGCTGATTTACTGATACCTTAAGAAAAACCACTGAGGTGGTTTTTTTTAGATGTCTCATTTCTCTTCTCCATGTGAGAGGTAGAATAATGAAATCCAAGATCTAGACACTTGAATCTCAGATATGTCTCCATATGCGACTAGACATAGCAAAAAGATTAAGAATCTTGAGACAAGAGACTCAATTTCTGGATGGACTCAACATAATTACAAGAGTCCTTATAAACTACTGTGAAAGTAGTGGTAGAGAAAAAGACATGTTGATAAAATCTGTTGTCAAATAGACTCATTGTGAGAAAGGCTGCACTGGCCATACCAGTTTTGAAAAGCAAAAAGTACTCATGCCGTGAAAGAAAGTGGGCGACCCCCAAAAGCTGGAAAAGACAGGAAGAGGGACTCTCCTGGGATCTCTACAAAGGAAACAGCCCTTCCAGCACCCTCAGGTTAGACTGGAATGCCCACTTCCTTCCTCTGACATTCAGAATAATCAGACAACAAATTTGGGCTGCTGTAAGGTACCAATAGAGTGGTTTGGAGCTGCAGCACGGGAAACTAGGAGAAAACAGTCAGGTGGACTGGGACATTGCTGAACTACAGAGGTATCTTCAAAGTCAGAGACTCACTGACCCGGGCTTGGGGCTCATTCTTGGGCCACTTTCTCTTCACTACTCCTGCATCTTGTATAATTTTCCAAATTAGTTTGAAAAGCATTAGTCAAATACATTCATCTGTGGTGTTATCACCGAAAGATAACAATCATCTGAAGATCTCAATTTCATTTGCTGTGAAACAGGACCAATCAAAGAAACATGTTTTGCATCTTGGGGGATGGAAGAAGGAATAAAGAATTAAGCTTAAACAACAATTGTATAATTCAACATGCTCAGTCATTGAAAATATTATCAGGAAGAAACACTATGTATAAAGCATTTTGTTTAACTCTCCAGATAAACAAAACAGACACAGCCTCCATTTTAACTAACTGATAGTATCCAACTCTGTAGGAAAAAAAAGTAACAATGTCTCTACAATGTTAACATACAGTAAGCTCTTCGTTATGATGTGTAGTCAATATTGCAATGTTGACATACTATAATTGTTGGTGAATATTTACCAGCATGGTAGATCAGGATATGGTGAACTAATAAAAATAAATTGGACCACTAAATACTTTAAACAGGACTAATTATATTAATTATGTTTAGAGATGACATATGTATTCATATTTCTCTCCAACTATACTTAACACCTGTGACCAATTATTGCAAACATGTACATTAAGGCCTGCGTTAAGGACCAGCTTATGTAAATCCTGGCTATGCAGTTGCAGCACAAAATGAATTGCCTTTTCTGGTCCCTGACATTACAAAGGGGTGTGAATGTATAATCAGCTCACCAAAGCTCAAGCTAACAATCTAGGCCATTTCACTCTCTCCATCCAATTTAGCAAATGCAAGTTTCTTATCAAAGAAAAAATCCCTTAGTTTAATTCAGATGAGTTTCAATGTCCATGCTGCCCCAGCAATAGCAACAAGCATTCTTTAGAAACTGCCAAAAGAAAACAGGAATAGAAATAGAGTGGTACACTGTCCCTTAAGTAACTCACAGCAGCCTTGAAAACCTGGGCAAAGTAGCAAGGAAAGTTGGACTTTCTCGAAGACAAGATTAAAGTGCTGTTCAGGGGAAAGTCACAGAAAATGAATACTTCGTATTCGAAGACAACATATATTTATAGAAAATGAAATCTTGGTTAAAACATTTTTTTGAATCATGTCTAAATGTTCCCTATAAAGCAGAAAGATTTTGCTTGATTTACTTGGTTCAATTTCGAGACGTTTTCCCCTCTGTGCTAATGGCATGCCATCCATCATCAGGACTGTAATCAGATTTTGCAGAAGGCCATCGGCATCATTTTCAATCATTTAAACTTTGCCAGCCTGCCTTCCCTCTTTATGAATCACAGAGATTAATGGGAAAAGACTTTAAAATGCATTTTAGAAAAATTAGCAAATTATAATTGTTTCTCCTTTAACTAACAGCTCATCGTTTTACGAAGCATTAGGCCTAGTCTGAATAATGACTGCTAACAACTTTATTGTTCTGAGCAAGAAAAATAGCAAACACATGCCCTACTTGACCTTGGGTTGGATCTTTGGATGGTTAATATACACATTCAAAAAGAAAACTTTGCAGAAATTTACCTTTGTGGATATATATCCCTGTCAAGTCCTTAAACGCTTCTTGTTGCCTTGGGTAAAGGTCTCCCAAAGTAGCCTTTGGTTTAACCATCAACATAATGGGGTGTCACAGGGATGCTGTCCTTACTCTGACACCTTCAGAAATTCTTCAAATCCCTTTAAGTTTCAAAACTTGCTACTCAGCAAGGTGTTTGGCCTCACAGTTGGCACGCCATTTGGGAATCCTTCATCCCCGCAGAGAGCCTGGGTTTAGGTCTTGGCTGGGTCTCCTAATTCTACTTTCCTGATAAACGGACCCTGGGAGGGGTGACACCTTGATGCCAGTGTGAGATACCTGGATTGGTGTCCTGGCTTCACTCTGGTGTAGGTCTTGCCATTGGTGAAGGGTGGGCCAGGGAATGAAAGAGAAGGGAATTCCAAACAAGGTTCATGTTTGTGGCTGCTTTTCCGCTTAGAATTATTGCTGGATGGTGGTTATTTCTGCTGTTTTTAAAGCTGAAGTGACGGGAACCTTAAAATAATCTTACAAGATTTGGAAGAACAAAATACTGAAATTCTTGGCCCACCAATATGGAAAAGCCATGGTAGGTGGCCTTGGTTTGGAACTCTGTTGTGCCACACCCTTGTAACAAATGTGAAGTAAAAACAGAGCTCTCTCAAGACAGAAGCTGAGTTTTGAATCAGTCACTCCCATTGCATTAAGATAATCATCTGTGACCGAGCTACCAAGACAGATTCAATGAACTCATTCAGAAACCGAGAATAGGCTACAAAGTGTTCACCAAAATGTTCTCAAAAAAAGGTAATCATGTGTCCTGGAAGACAAGATCAACTGACACCAAGACAAAAAAACAATCAAACGAAGCAAACATCCAGATGATGGACATAATGGAATTATTGTGTTTTCACAATGTTTATAGTTAGTGGCTGGCATTGTGGCATAGTGTGTTAAACTGCCTCCTGTGACACCTACATTCCACGTGGGAGCCAGGAACCTCCTATTCTGTTTCCAGTTCAGCAGCCCCCTGATGTGCCTGGGAAAGCAAAAGACTGTTCCAGTGCACCATCAATTCTATAAGTCAGGAAGAGTGTGGCACTAGATGAACCTGCTTACGTGTTTTATTTATACTCTATAACTTGATATATTTAAAGATTTATTTTTCCTATTTGAAAGGCAGATTAATGGAGAAAGAGAGAGATCTTTCATCTCCTGGTTCACTCCCCAGATGGCCACAATGGCCATAGCCAAGCCTATTCAAGGCCAGGAGCCAGAAGATTCTTCCGGGTCTCCCACGTGGGTGCAGGGACCCAAGGCTTTGATTCCAACCTCCACTGCTTTCTCAAACCACAAGCATGGAGCTAGATGGGAAGTGGAGCAGCCAGGACATGAATTGGTGTCCATATGGGATGCTGGTACCTGAAGGTGAAAGATTAGCCTGTGAGCCACCCCGTCTGCACATATTCTATAATTTAGTATCTTAAGACAGCAAGAATCTGTTATCAGTTTCTGTGGTCAGGACACTTGGAGTGCATTAACTTGGTGTTTCCAACTCAAGGTATTACAAGTTAGCAGTCAACCTGTCGTCCAAGCTGCTGGCCTCTGAATGTTTGACAGATTAGAGGCTCCATGAACAAGGTGACTCATGCACCTGCCTAGCAGGCAAGTACTGAGTACTGGCAAGAATTCCTGGCTCCTTGCCGCTGCATAGAGTGTGCCACAGTCCTCAACAGTGAGACTGGACTTCCTCTAGATTGGAATTCCTAGAGGGAATCAGGTAGAACCCATAATGCACTCTATAACCTAGCCATAAATTAAGTAGAAGCAGTGCTCATTCCAGATCTTCGATGTTTCCTGCATAAGTGAAGGTGTTTGCCATAAGTCTAGATGTATCTGTATGATACACCTAATTGAATCTTGATTGGCTTTCTCTTTAACCACGTGTACAGAAACAGAACTTTGGAGTTATTGTTACCTCCCATCACCACTCACCATGCTTCTTGTCACTTCAGAACAGAAGGTAACCTTTTCTCACGTCCCACCAGAACTTTCCTTCCTTTTCTCTTTAGCATTGAAATGATGCAATATTCTACCCAGCACCTGACACCAAAGACCTTCAAGTCTAAATACGTGAATGCTGTTTACATTTAACATGACTCTGTGATAATTCCAAGAATGGGTAAGTGTGAGAAAAAATGTTTAACACCAAAGGCATTATGTATAATATATATATCTATATACACACACATATATGTTATAATATATTCTTCCATCTCCAAGTTCATGGAATATGGAAGTCATTTCCTCCAACTATATCTCCTCTAAAAACCCTTCCTGGTGAAGAGAAAAATTAATACTTTCTTATTCATATTTGAGCCAGCTGATTCCTTTCCCACACCTGCCTTCAAATGAATTATACCCTGCCTGGCTTTGCAGAGATGTTATCTGGAATACTATTTCTTGAAGACCATAGCCATATCTTGTTATCAAAATTCGTTCACATCGCCTTGATAAACTTCATGTACTTGTACTTGAAGGTCTTTGATTTATTATCTTTTTCAGTTTCAAGAGGTTTCTCAAAGAGCATTTTAAATTTCATATTAGAATGAAGTGTGCCTTTGAAAAATGAACTTTCCTAGACAGATGCAATATGTGTCCTTGTTCTGAAGCAGTATTATATAATCGTAAAATAATCTTCACTGAATTCTATGAGACTATGTAAATTCTGAAGAGCAGAAAGAGCTTCCTAGAAGTAGCTATGGAACACTTCAAAAACTTCCTGGGTCTCTTCTGGCAGGAGTTTAGGAACTTTTAGGGTCAATATTTTTAGGGCTCAAAAGAGGTGAGTCCAGCAAATTATTAAACATTTCAGAGAGGTTGCAAGTGAAAGGCAAAATTCAGTATAAAGGTTAGAATGCAGAGGACCACCTAAGACATTGATAGTCTCCAATGCCCATTTGTTTTAAAGATAAATCTAATGTATTACAGACAGAAACCCAATGCTTTTAGTAGCATAGAGACTGACAATCTTAAAACTAAGTGGAACAAAGCACCTTCAATAAATTCCTCAATGAACATTATGCCTTCATTTTATCACCATGTTCCCAGAAAAACACTCCAATCTCATTCGTGGGACTGCAGGATCTGCTGTTATGAGAATAAGAACAGCAAGAGCCTAAACATCAAAGTACATATTCATCAGAACAGCATAAGTTGTTCCAGATCCAATCCTGAATTCGATGCTAGTCCCTAGATAAAATTTAAAATACCAACTATAATTCTATTCTTCAAATATTAACTTTTACTTAAAAAAGAGAGAAAATATTAAAAACAACTTTACAAACTACTTGGGGTAGAAACTTTTACTTAGGTAACACATTTTGTAAGCCTTGATCCAGTGAGTTGAAATTTGGGAATCATGCAGAAACTTTCTTCCAATGAAAATGTTGCTTCTAAGAAGTTTTCAGGTGGTCTTTAGAGCCCAAAATGGTTGCACCAAAAAGAATCTCCTAATCTGTCCACTATGTTTACTTTCTCTAGTTGTCAGACTGTATTCCTACACTTGGGATAGGATACTGATCTCGAGTTAGTTCATTTTCTTTCTAGGCCTCTGTCTCGGCAAACTAATATTGGTTTACTCAAAAAGCAAAATTCAATTAAAAATTAATTCATATGAAGGTTATTTGGTAACTTAACCCCATGAGTCAGCATCATTCATCCATCCCTACTTGCATGTTCATGGGGAAACTAAAACCAATAGGCATTCACAAAATCTCAGCAATAGAATTAGATAAAAAATGATTTCCATTTTCATAGACTAAGGCTCTTTCCATCCCAGCGCACATGTCTATCTCAAGCTGGATCAAAATAGTGTCATTCTTTCTACTTCATCCAACAGTCTAGAGAACCATGCACTTGAGAGATTCCACCACCACATACAATTTGACACTTCTAGAATTTTTTACCACTATTATTATATCAAATACACCTGAGGCTAAATTATTAGCAATAACTTATAAAAATATCCTCTGAATCCAGTCAATGAATTGGGTTTCTGAAGCTTGGGGGAAAGTCCGTATTGAGTCCTCTCATTTTCTGCAGCATACATTATTTAAATAGCTTCAGGAACAACTATATTGAAAAAAAAACTATGGACAAGAATCACAATATGCCAAAGAAAGACCCCTACAAGAAGCATGGCATCTTAGACTAGGTGTGTGGACCCCAAACGTGTATCAGGCTCTTTCTCAGCTCTTGAGCTTACTCACTGAGCCTCTGCAACCTAGTGGCACCCACCTGCTCAACTTCCACTGAACCTAGAATCATGGCGCATCCTATCTATAAAGACATACAATGAAGTGTCATACAAAAATAGGGTAAAAATTATGTATCAAAATATGTTTTAGATTTTATTACATTTACTTTCTAGCTTTTGGTCTAGGCTGTCATCACGGCACTGCTCACTACTGTGGCAGATCTGCATTTAAAAATAGGGCTGTGCCAATAGGGAATGCAGCACCCAACCAGCACACCTCCCACTGGTTTAGGTGAGGGACGAGTGTGTGATGGGCAGAGCTGGGGAGAGCTGCAATACTCATCGGTTCCAATGGAGGTCGGGGCTCAGAATAGATCCAACCCAGGGGTTACAACCACCAGCTGATCAGAGTGATGGACTGTGGCGGGCACTGTGCTTACTAGTAGTGCATGTAGGAGCCTGGACTGGGAACACCTCAAAGTTTCTTTGGGGATTCCCCTGAGGAATCAAAACATTATAGAAGATGGAGTAGATCAATCAGCCACCTCAGCTATATGTTTGCAGCGAAAAACTGGACAAGGGGAATGGACTATGTCAATCAGTGGACTCTGCACCAGCCTCATCATACCTGGACTGTTGCTGATGATATGTTGGAGCTTCTAATTGATCGAGGTGACGCTCTGCTGGCTCTGCCCTCAAACCTGAGAGGGCCTCCCTAAGAGGCCGTTGAACTTACTGGACAGTGGGATGCTGGACTCTGTATGGTGTGAGCTTTTAATTAGGGAATCTCAACAGAACTTGAGCTGTGGTTATGCATCAAGGTGAAGGAACTCACCATGGGGGAAGGGTTTGGGGTGAAGCGGGGAGAATCCCAGTACCTCTGAAATTGTGTCATGTAATACAATGTAATTAATGAATAAATGAATAGAAAAAAATAAATAAAGTCAATACAAAAGCAAAAAAAATAGGGTGGTTTTCTAAGTCAGGAAGGGCAAAACTATTAAATCCTTTGTCTCACTACTTGGTTAACCTTCTGTCCTTTTAAATCAGCTTGGTTCTTAACATTGTTAGGTGGGGAACTAGTTTCTTTCAGGTTTAAGTAAAAATCACCATCTCCCACAGAGGTACATTTGCATGAAGAACTACTTTTTTTCTGTTACTTCTTTCTGCCCTTTTAAATACGCTAGCTTAAAAAGTGACAGCTTCTTTTTAATAGATTTGCCACCATGCTATTCTAGTACTAGCTGTGATTATTTATCTAATATGAAATATGATACATCTTCATTAGCAGAAGTTGAACCATAAGGAGTTTAGACTATGTCTTTGTAACATAACTTTTCAATTTCTCTGAATATCAAAAAACCATCTCATTAAAGAAGTCAAATGCTGGGCTCTACATAGCAGTCTAGTCGCTAAATTCCTTGCTGTACATGCTGGGATCCCATATGGGTGCCGGTTCTAAGCCCAGCAGCCTTGCTTCAGGCCTGGGAAAGCAGTCGAGGACAGCCCAAAGCCTTGGGACCCTGCACCCACATGGGAGACCTGCAAGTAGTTCCTGGTTTTGGATCAGCTTTACTCCAGCCATTGTGGCCACTTGGGGAGTGAATCATTGGACAGAAGATCTTCCTCTTTCTCCTCTCTCTGCACATCTGACTTTCCAATAAAAATAAATAAATCTTAAAAAACAAAAAAGAAGTCAAATGCTTACTTTTCTTAGTTGGGGCACAAAATTCAGGAATTAGGTCTCTGAAATGGAGTATGACAGAACAGATTTTAAAATTAAAATGCATGTGTGCATTTGTGCAATATTATTCTTGGAACTACCATGATTCTGCATACTAAATCAATAAAAGATGAATTATTCAACAACTGGTATGTATCAGTTCCTTATCCCTTCTATAACAAATTATCACGAATTCATGACTTAAAAATAACACAAATTTATTAGTTTATGTTTGACAGATCAGAAATCTACAACTAGTCTCAGCAGAACAAAGTCAAGTACCTAGAAGACAGTATTCCTGGGGGATTCACTTGAGATCCATTTTCTTGCCTTCTCCAGCTCCTAAAATTGCCTGCATTCCTTTGTTCATGACCTTTTCGTCTATTTTCAAGCAACATGTCTCCAGTTTCTCTTCCTATAATAATACACCTTTCTCTGACTTTGACCCTCTTGCCTCCCTGTCATGACTCCTCTATCAGTCTATTGGGACAACTCAGATAATGTAGGACAATGTTCCATGGAGAGACTGCTGCTTGCATCTGCAAGAATGCCTCTGGCCTTGAAAGGCAACATATCCATAAGCTCCAGAGAAAAGGAACTGGACATCATTGGGTGGCTAATGCTCCACAGATCACACGAGGCTTTAAAAATTATCTACCAGCACCTGGTGCAGTAGCCTAGCAGCTAAAGTCCTCCACTTGAACGAGCCAGGATCGCAACTGAGTGCCAGTTCTAATCCTGCTTCCAATCCAGCTCCATATTTGTGGCCTGGGAAAGCAATAGAGGACAGCCTAAGGCCTTGGAACACTGCACCCACATGGGAGACCCAGAAGAAGCTCCTCGCTTCTGGCTTCAGATCAGTTCAATTTGGGCCATTGTGGCCACTTGGGAAGTGAACCAATGGATAGAACACCTTTCTTTCTGTGTCTCCTTCTCTCTGTAAATCTGACTTTCCAACAAACAATAAATATTTTTTAAAAAGAAAAGAAGCCCTCTCAGAGGCTATAAACACTTCTATACACTTTGTAAGAATCAAGCTAGCTGCTAGTTCAAATAAAATTATTTGTGAAATTAAAATTTTCCATCTTTATATCATTGACAGTTTTAAATGTACAAGGTTTTCTATAGTTGCTTCTTGGATAATTATAAAAAAATGAAACTCAGAGTATTGTTAAATACAGAAGAAAACATTAATTAAATTATATTTTCAGTGTGGCAAAACAACTAGTAAGTATGACTGGACAGAGAAAGTAAAAGTACTATGTTCCTAACAAGTGGGCCACCTGCATGTAACAATGTGGACTTTCTGTTTTACCAACCAATGTGTTTAATTGAATTCTGTATTATGTATAAGGCAACCTTCTTTAAGCTGGAATTATATCATTGTTCTTATTTCAAGATTGAGACATCTGCCTTGAGTTCTACCAACGCCACAGTGAAGAGCAAGAATGAATTATCAAGCCCCACATGGCCAGCTACTGTAATGAACTCCTTTGTTACTTTTCAAAAGTGATCCTTGAAAAGTGCAGAATGGAAAACAATACTTCTCACTGATGAGAAATGTAGATTATCCTCTCTTCCTATGATGAAAAATTATGAGAACAAATGGCAAAAAATAGAAGGTGTCAATATGTTAAAGCAAAGAACTCAACAGAAAAGCTTATTTTTTCCTCTTAGCTTCCAACATAAATGGGTGAAAGTTCTTGTTACTGAACTTTACTGTCAAATCAGAAGAGGTCTAAGTTGCATTAATTACATGATACAGAGAAGCAAATATTGACTAGCATAAATTCGTAGTATAAAAATCTCTAGGTAGGGCCCGGCGGCGTGGCCTAGCGGCTAAAAGTCCTCGCCTTGAAAGCCCCGGGATCCCATATGGGCGCCGGTTCTAATCCCGGCAGCTCCACTTCCCATCCAGCTCCCTGCTTGTGGCCTGGAAAAGCAGTTGAGGACGGCCCAGGGCATTGGGACCCTGCATCTGCGTGGGAGACATGGAAGAGGTTCCAGGTTCCTGGCTTTGGATCGGCATGCATCGGCCGGTTGCAGCTCACTTGGGGAGTGAATTATCAAACGGAAGATCTTCCTCTCTGTCTCTCCTCCTCTGTGTATATCTGGCTGTAATAAAATGAATAAATCTTTTAAAAAAAAATCTCTAGGTAGTCTCTGCTTACATTAGCTTTCAATGACTGCCTAAGAAATTATTCTGTAGTAGCGTCTAACAAAACATACTTATTCGAGCAGGTCGTAAATCTAAACAAGACTTACCTCAATCCTTGGCTTTAAGTTTCATGAGGCTGTCGTCTTTAAGGGAAATGGACTGTATTCTTATCTAAGGGTTCGACTAGGGGGTGAACACATTTCTGTGCTCCTTCAGATGGCTGTCAAATTCAGCATGGTTCCACAAGTGAGGACCCAGGCTTCGTGTTGGTTATGAACTTAAAGCTCCTAGTTTCTTATCACATGGTCCCCTACAACATGGTTTCCTTGGGCCCGGCGGCGTGGCCTAGCAGCTAAAGTCCTCGCCTTGAAAGCCCCAGGATCCCATATGGGCGCCGGTTCTAATCCCGGCAGCTCCACTTCCCATCCAGCTCCCTGCTTGTGGCCTGGGAAAGCAGTCGAGGACGGCCCAATGCATTGGGACACTGCACCCGCGTGGGAGACCTGGAAGAGGTTCCAGGTTCCTGGCATCGGATCGGCGCGCATTGGCCAGTTGCGGCTCACTTGGGGAGTGAATCATCGGACAGAAGATCTTCCTCTGTCTCTCCTCCTCTGTGTATATCTGGCTGTAATAAAATGAATAAATCTTTAAAAAAAAAAAAAAAACATCGTTTCCTGCTTCCTGAAGCTCACAGAGAGTCCTAACCCACTAAGATGTAGTCATAGAGATAGTGGTGTACAACAGGAGAAGTGTCCCATTATCTAGGCCAGGTAACCTAATGAGGAGACCTAAATCCTATCACTTGGGTCATCTTCTGTGGTTCTGCTTTAGAAGAAAACCGTAAGCTCTGTGTTCACACAAGAAGAGGCAATCACGCAAGTGTGTGTACACTAGGAAGCCCAAGTTGGAGTGAGAGATCCTAGGCTCTGTGCATCCCACTGCTCTGTGGCTCTCTCCATACTGAGAAACCCATAGTAACAGGTGAAGCTTCAGTTGTTTACTGTGAGTAGAGGCTCCATTAAAAATGCATCCTTGAGATAAGGCTGCCATTCTCTGACACGTATTTTGTGCTGCAGTAATAAATGGACATTTATGTCTTAATGAATATTATCACAATAATATTCAATTTGTGCTGGAGTGCTGAAATGTCACTAGCAAAATGCTCAACAATCCTTTACCCGTTACATCCAAACCGCTCACATCAAATTCCCTGCAATAGAAATCTGAATGCAAACTACCTTCTCCTGCCTAAAGGACCCAATCAATCAACAGCCAAAATAGAGCATCCCCATCCCCTTTTGCTTTCATCGTTTCCAGCTGCAATTATCAGAGGCTAAAAACACAGGCTTCTGTGGTATCCTGGGGAGCAATGGAGCCATGTTTGTCACCCATATGTACTTGTTGGGAGACAAAAATTCATAAATGCCCTCAGGTGCTTGGCTAGCAACAACAAAGCCAGTTCTTCACTCTCTTTTGTATTGAGTGAATAAATTACACATCAGATCCAGGCATGATGATAGAATAATTCAAAGAAAACATTTGTTGTTTTTGACATAGCGCTGAGACCTTTCCAAAGCCAACTCTCAGTTTGGGCACAGGTGATACATTCTGGGATAAGCAAGCTTGAACAGCTCTGAGGGATAAAGCCAGTTGTGAACTGAGAAGGTAAGACAGCAGAGGTTGCCAGGAAACAGGCAGCATGACCCTTAAGTACTTCTTTTCTCTTTTAATTCTTGAAACTCCCTTCTAAGGTGACCTATTTGAAATGTTATCTAAAATTTTGTTCCCACTAGTACTTAACTCCATAATTGGTTATCTTGGTGGCATAAGCAATTTTAAAGGAGTTTTTTTAAAGTCCCTTTGCTCTTCTAGAAGACAGGCAGGACAGTGCCATCAGACTGCGCACACCTCAGCCCTTGTGCAATAAATACCCCCAGTCGACTGCAGAGGCGAACTCATCCCAATCAGCATTTTCAGAAAAGAAAAACTCTTAAAAACTCAGGGGAAAAATCACTCCAGAGAAAAAGAGAGCATACTGGCTTGTAAGGAAGATGGAGTGGAGCAAGAAAAGACCAAGAAAAACCATGGAAAATGGCTTAGAGGCCAAAGTGATGCATTTCTAGTGATTATCAAGGATGGGATTTTTAAAAGATGACTTCTAGTTCTCTGCTCTGGACAAACACAAGCTTTTCAAAAATATTATTAGCAGGCGGTAACCCAGACTAAGTATGTGAGCTTTGGGGAAAGGGAGGCCTGCGATGAGCTTGATTTGACATCACGCCAGGATACCACAGTGTGAGGTTATGATGAGAAACCTCTGAAACCTCCAAAACAACAGCTTTAAAAACACAAATGTACTCCTCCACCATAACTCTATTGGCGACATTTATGGAGTATGGGATACATGAACAAACCAATATGAGCCCTTCTGTGACTGTCTCTCAGAGCATCCCCACGTGGCCCATCATGCTGTTTGGACCTGTAGAAACCACTACCCTCAACTACTGATTTTGCTACTGCTGCTTGTTATACGCTCATCACTGGGAGTTTAGAATGCAGCACTGTGTCTTAGAAAAATTGTCCGTTTTTTACCATATCCGTGAACTGCATTGAGTTTGCAATTCCATAGCAGCCAAAGATATCTGAAATACTTGGATCCTTGTCAAGCACTGCTAACAGTCTAGAAAGCCTCCCAAATTTATATATAAGTTGATGTTCACATGATTCAGAAACAGAAAAAAATGCAGGGCTTATGAAGGCATAGCTCCATCAAGTCTATTCTCATAAACAGTAGTCAGAAGTACTTGGAAGCAGAACATTCAGAATCACCTGACAGACAGCATGATAATTTTCAGTAAGTCAAACATTCACTGTGGTCTTGTTCTAACACACTGGAAAATACAGATGCAAGAAAAGAGAGGAAAGATCAACGTAAAACCAACTAGTCACAATTAATCACAGCATGTTTCCCTAAAGATCAAGATGAGACCAACAGTTATCATCACTTTAGGGAACTCAGTAAATTTACATTGGTTTAAATCAGTAATGATGGCTAACTTTTAAAAATTACATAAAGTTTTACAATGATTGTTTACCAAAGTGAAAATTTTCAGATTTTTATTCCCCATCCATGCACATAGCTAAATATCAATGAAAGAGGAAGAAATGTGGAAGAAACAAAAAAAAGTGAAGTCTGCTTTTGAAGGAATAATTTGAAATCACTGATAAGACAAGAATTCTTGTTGGGAATATATTCAATGGATTATGAATTTTGGGCATATCCATTCCATAGACAATATGAACTTTTTTCCAACAAACTGAATCCAAACTCGTGAAATCAAGTGTTTTTCAAAGACTAGCATCCGCTTTGCTCTCTACGTGAGCAATACATTTCTGTTTCATGCACTAAAGACGTAAACTTCACAACATGGAAAATAATTAAAAATGAATTGCAACTATATTTGCAGCAGGCTCCATGCCACCTACATGATAGCTTTTTAGCTACACTTTCTAGTCACTCCTTTTTTCTATGCATGTATATCTAAAACTTACAGTTTTTGGTGACAAAACATTTAAGATATATTCAGAAGAAGGATTAGGATTGTTAATAACCTCAAAGTATTCACTTTTGAACAATTGTTAATGCAGAGCCACTCTGTTCCATGTAAAGTTTTATTTCTCCTGCCTCTTTCCCAGTTGAATGTTCTGAAATGCAAGTATTATATAATTTCTTCTGCAAATACTTCAGTGTACAATTCTTTAAAAATTTAAAAGACACCAAATACCACCAAACTTAAAGCCAGTCAAAGTAACATTCAGGAATGCCTCAAGAGGTATCAGAAGTATCATTTATTAATGCATTCCTTAAAATGTCTTAAATAAGCTATTTTTGAAATGTTTTAGAGATGCAGGAATTTTGAAGAACTAGTGCAAATATTCCCGCAGATTCTACGCCCAGTTTTACTTATTGTGACCACTTGGTGCTTGTATGGTACATTTGTTAGAGTTAATGAATCATCATTAAAATCTTGTCATTAGCTGGAGTCTCTAATCTGATTTCCTTGGATTTTTTCCTAATGTCTTTTTAGATCCTGAGATTCCATCTGAACGACCCCATTGTATCTGGTAACCATCCCTTAGGTTACTCTTGATGGCCACAGCTTAAAAATCTCCCCTGATTATGATAAGCTTCACAGTCTTGGGGATTTCTTGTCCACTACTATATATATATATATATATATATATATATATATATATATATATATATATATGTTTAATTTTTGTTTTTGATGATGTTTATATAGTTCAGCAGGGTGAGAAGGATTGAGAGTTAGAGGAAAGTGGGTGAGACCATTGTTTCTAAATTTTTTCTTCTTTCTGTGTCTGGGGGAAAGGGGAAGATAAGGTGAGAAGCCACACAAAGCCTCCCAACCACCCCAATACTCAGGGTTGCGGAACAGCCACCCGATGCCATCCCAGGGTTCCCATTGTGGAGCATGTTCTGAGAGTTCTGTAAGTGGTTTCAATAGTTCTGAAATGGATGAGGAAATCCTTCCAAGCTCCTGGGCGGACATAGTCTACCTGAGCGTATCCATTTGCCCAGATATTTGCTGTCCTCTCTTGGTTGGGGGTAATTGTCTAATTTGTTCTGTTCCCCTTCCTCTGCTATGGTACCAGATGTCCTCTGCAGGCTCCAGTGGACTGCCATATCCTCTGTGTGCATCTGGACCCGCCGTCCACTACTCTGTCTGTTCCACTGAGGAGGTACAGTTCTGACACAGGCACTCTACACTCAGACCACCAATCCTGGATGCGGGCCCTCATGTCCCCACACACCCCCACCTGTGCCATGCCCCAGACTCCCTGCAACCCCAGACATCAGTCCCCCACAACTGCACTGCTGGTGGCCAATGGGCTTCGCCTGGTGCCATTGGCACCCCCGGCTACCCAAACTGGCCCCCAGCAGACTCATGGACATAGAACCCCCCCACGCAAGGAGGTCAAAGAACCCAGACCAGATGACCTAGGCCCCACCAGATCCCCTGCCCCTAAGGCTAATGAATATTCTTGTTCTTCTGAGATCGGTCCTATATTTTCTCATGATTATATTCCTTTATGAATGGAAGAAAACAGAGATAAATGAAAAAGGTGTTACTTTAATCACAAAACATTAAAGGCTGGCTTCTCACTTTCAACATTGGCCTGATCACCCTGCTGAAATTATGCTATGTTTGTCAGGTTTCTTCAGCTTTCAGTTACATTTTTATTTTTTGCCTTAATATCCCATACTGAATTATTTGCAAAATGTGCAGCCTAAACATAAGGAGAAAAAATTCTGGAAAAAAATATCAAAGTAATGGTACTAATGAAAACTTAGTGAGATACAAAAAAAGATAAATCTAAAATCTGACCAAATCGGGAAAAATCATTTGCAATATGAATTTAAAATTCAGCAGAGCTATAGACAATAAAAATCACCAGAGGATTACTAAGGGTCACTCTGACTAGGCTGCAGCTCCCCCTGGTGGACATAAGGGATGAGCTTGTGGTGGGCAAGTTGGACTGGACCACAGCACCCATTGGTTTGCAAAGGAAGGAGGGCAGAACAAACTGATCCACTACCCCAGTGAAATTTGACAGCAAATTTCTACAATGGTGACTTGAAGGTGGACTATGTCAGCCAATTGACCTCGGAAGAATTTCCTCATCCTTAAGGCAGCGATATCAACAACACCTCTTAGCTATCGAAACCACTTGAGAGGAACCCTCAGAACAGACTCCACATTGGGGACCCTGGGATGACATCAGGAGCTGGGGAGGCTGAGCGTGGTCTCTCCCATTGTATCCTCCCCTCCCCCAGATACAGGAAGAAGAAAAAGAAAATGTATAAACAATGGTCTTGCCTACTTTCCCCTGATCCTTCCCACCCTGATCAACTATGTAAACATCATCAAATACATATATATTTTTAAATCACCAAATAGAAATCTTGGAGGTAAATACTGCTGTTAATGAAACCAGCAAAAAAATGCAAGAGAGAACTTCAATAATAGTCAATATCAAGCAGAAGAAAGAATCTGAAACTTTAAGTTTCAGAATGACTATTCAGAGGGACAAAAAGAAAGATACAAAATGAATGTAGTCTACATGACTTCCTGAACAAAATTAGGCTAAGATTCACATCATGACCGTCCCAGGGAGCATTGTCCTTTGTTCTATAAAGTTCAATGGATTTTGACATACTCTCATATTTCCACAATTTAGTACCATACCGAATAGTTTAACCCCTCTGTTTAATGTCCTCTGTGTTTCCTCTACTCCGCCATTCTCCCTTTCCATAAGTATTGGTAACTCAGGGTCTTATTACTGAATTGCCTTCTCTATTGTGGGCTCCTCTAGTGTGTCTTGCAATTGATAATTATACAAGTGTGTCATTTCTCTCATTTATAGGTAAGCATGTAAGATTCATACGTGTTATTTTATGGCTTCATTTATTCTTGATTTTATGCATCACACATAAATGCCATAATATGTTTATGCATTCACCAGTGTAACGGCAACATGTTTACTTCAGTTTTTGAGTAAGTATGAATAAAGCTATTATAAATATTGAACAGAGGTTTACATGTGCACTTTAATTTTTAAATCTGTTGGTGAAGTATCTAGCCACACAATGATTGTATAATACACTTAAAATTTATGAGACATTGTAAGAAAGTGACATCCCAAACAATGCAGCATTTTTAGTTTCATCAGTCCTAAGTGAAACGTGTCATACAAGACTACACTGTGTGACTTGATTTACATGTAGAAGCATTGACGTGTATGAGTGGCTATCAGAGCCCTTAAGTGGGAAATGTTGGAGAAATACTGGCTTGAGGATACAAGCTGATTCAGATAGGAAAACTAAGATCAAATTATGCTCCTAAAAACTATTCAGAGTACATCATCTTAAACACAAAAAAATCCAAGTCTGTGATGATTTGAAATTAACCATTCTTCCGTGTATCCATCCTTCAACACATCTGACACTCTCAACAAGAGCAGTTTTCTTTTCAATATAAAATAAAGGAGGGAAGGAAAAATGGAAGGAAGGCTGAAAGTGTAGGGCAAGCCAGGGAAAGAAGATGTTTTCACGACATACCAGCAACTGGCTTTTCATCTTGTCTTTCAATCTATGTGTTCTGATTTTTTCACTTCCTTATAGCTTATAAGTTAAGGAAATTAGAACTTTGTTTTCTGAGAGAACATTTTCTATTTTTTTTCACTCCATGTTTTTCTGTCCCCACTATTACTTGGAGCTAAAAGTGAGGTCTAAAAGCTTGATCGGTTGAGTTTAAGTATTTGGCAGGAACTCTTCAGAGGTAGCTTAGTACAATATCTTTTGCATCTGGAGACACAATTTGTTTGCTCTCAAGCCTGGTCTGCACCCTTAATAGTGGCTCTGAGACATTTTCTATAATGGTCCCCAGGAATTTTTCTTTAGATATGTTTACCATCAACACCTAGGTCCAGTAAGAGTCTATTTCTCATTTTGAAACAGACCCCCAAAATGGGAATTGCTGTCCTCTCTATTTCCTCACCTGTTCATATGACTTGTCTAGTTTTCCTTGCCATTGCAAAGCAAATGCTGTGCTGACAAGCATGAAATTTTAGTTGCCAAATATTTGCTTCCTGTTATAAGCTGCACATTAGATTGAGATGACTCCCCGGATATGCCCCCACTGTAACATGATAATTCAATTCTTTCCACCAATTTTGTCTGCTCTTCACTTCTAAATTAATTATGTCTTTTTGTGTCCTTTCCTTATCTCTTCATGACCACATTTATGCCTGAAAGAACCGTGTACATGGTTTCACATCATAAATCAAGACTAGAAGCTCTTTAATCATTCTCTTTCCAAAACTGTGTCCAATTGATTCGTTTTTTGGAGCAATGCGCCATCACCATGCCTAAAACCCATGTTGCAAAGGGACAGTAAGACCTGGCTATCAGGGTAGGGCATTTGGTGCAGCCTTTAGGACACCAATTGGGGAACAGCACTGTGGCACCATGAGTTAAGCTGCCCCTTGCAATTCTCACCTGCCACACTGCAGTGTCAAACTGAGAACCATCTACGCTGGTTCAGATCCAGCATTCTGCTCAGGCATCTAGGTAGGCAGGAGTGCATGGTCCTGGCCGTTGGACCCCTGATTCCCATGAGGGAAACCCACATGGAACTCCCAGCTCCTGGCTTTGTTCTGCCCTTCATCAGCCTGTTTTATATATATTTTTATATTTTTTTAATGAATGATAATGTTAAGTAACAGAAATTTAAAAGAAAAGATAAGATACTTTCTGGCCACCTGATTTTCACATTGGAGTACCTGGTACTGGCTCTGCTTCCAGTTTGAGCTTTCTACAAATGCACACGCTGCAAAGTAGCAGGTGACTGCTCAACATCCTGTGTTCCTACTACTCATGTGTAAACCCAGTTGGATTCTCAGCTCCAGGCTCTGTCCTGATCCGGCTCCAGCTACTGTAGATATTTGGAGAGCAAGTCTGTGGGTGGAAGATCTCCGTCTCTGTCTTTCCACCTTTTTGTACACGTGCTGCCGAAGCAAGCCTGTCTTCCTGCCTTTCAAAAATCATTTTTCATAACAAATGGATATCTCAAACACACACTTTGAAAGCTGACGGAAATAATGTCACATCATTAACTCCTGTGAACATCTAACAATTATGAATGTTTTTAGAACAGATTTATTTGTGTTTGAAAGGCAGAATGAGAGAGAAAGGAGGGGGAGACCTGGCAACATGAGTTACATCCTTCCAAACCTCAGCTTCTCCTCTGGATCCAATGGCCTCAAGGCAACTTCTCTTATGACTCAGTCTCTTTCTCGAGTAGAAAAATATTTTAATTTTTAAACTCTTTTCTAAAATTATAGAAAATCAAAACCACAGAGAAGTGGACCAAAGTAGGGCATCCACAGCTAAACTAATTTTTTTTATCTGAACTCAGTAACTAGATCACTTTTCTTTTTTAAACAAATTCTATCAGCTTTCCCTTTTTTCCTAGAAGGAAAGCAGGGAGAAAATGGCCATTGCAAGTTAGTCTCTACGGTATGCAATAAAAGATTGCTTTTCATCCTCCTAAACCAATCAAAGTTTCCAGTAACAAGATTGTCCCTTTAAGTCCTCAAACGAGTTATTAAAATCCAGCTTCATTTTAAACTGAAATGGAACTGAATAGCCTATTCTCCCCCAAACCAGATACTCTGCTGTTGATATTTTACTAATTGAGACTATAAGTAGTTTTTAAACCACAAGGCACTACTCATTTTCCAGGAAATTTGAATTATGTAAATTTCACTAGAGACTATCACATACAATAAAATAAAAAACATTATAATCATTTCCTTTCCCTAGTCTATTAATTTGGTAATCTTATCAAAAAGCTATCAAATTCCATCTGTCACAATTTTTTCTTTATAAACCAATGCTATTTATGGTTCATCATTTTGTTACCTTCGAGGGGTTTTTACAGGTTCTTCTTCTTAATAGTTGTCCCATTACTGAAAGATTTAAGTTACATTCACTGAACTGTAATTACCAAGATAGCAGTTCTTTGTATTCTGGAAAATTGGTGCAGTGTTGGCATTCAATCCTGTCATTCCCCAGTTCTCAGTAAATTTTCATACATTGCCATCAGCAGTGGTTCAGTAAGTTTTTCCACAAAAGCCATTAGCACTTTAGATGGTAGATCCTTCTGACTTTCCATGCTTATTTTTCCCAAGTGTACCCTTACCTGTTTTTTAATCAACAGCTATTTTTGAAAGTATTCCATTAAATTGAAACCCCAGAGTGAAAATAATGGCTTTGTTTAAAGCAATTTCTTTGTGTGAAATATGATTCCTACTTTGACACCATACAATAAGAATAGTAATATTCGAAGGAATTACACACAGGACGGGTAACGTGCAGTGTAAAATCTGTATTTATAAACTGTGAGTTCTCCAACCTCTATTTGCTCACAATTGTATAGATTTCATCTTGGTAGAATCTTGGATGTCTTCTATATTTTGTATATGTGAAAGTGAGTCTTGTTTACCAGAAGAACTTACTGAATAAATAATATAAAGGGTTAAACAGACCTGTCAATTTCCCAAACCTGTGAGTATGATCTTGCTTAGAACAGGCAATTTTGCAAGGGTTTAGTATGTCAAGAATCTTGAGACAAGATCATACCGACACAGGCATCCCTGGAAGAAAAAGGCAGGAAAAAAAAACACTTGAAAAGCAGATTCACACATAGGGCAGACAGTGTGAAGGTGGAAGTGAAAGTTAGAGCTAACCTGCTGTGCCCTGCACCAAGGAAACAGGCAAAGAATCTTCCAGAAGGGTTCAGTCCTACCTGTGCCTTGGTCTTAGCCTTCTGACCTCCAAAACTGTGAAAGAAAAAAATTTCTGCTGGTTTGAAGCTACTAGGTTCTTGGTGATTTGCTGTAACAGCCATAGGGAAATATTACCAAAACTTGGGCAGGAAGTGTCAAGTTATGTTCAATGATTTTTAAATACCCAATTTCCTTATTTTCTATCATCATAGGTTCTGATAAACCATTTTGTGGAATTCTTTTTAAACTAGAATCTACACAACACTGAATTTGCTTATGAAGGTAGTTTTTCATTTCTTTTTTTAAAAAAGATTTTTATTTTTATTGGAAAGTCACATATACAGAGAGGAAGAGAGACAGAGAGGAAGATCTTCCATCTGATGATTCATTCCCAAAGCGGCCACAATGGCTGGAGCTGTGCAGATCTGAGCCAGGAGCCTCTTCTGGGTCTCCCACACAAGTACAGGGCCCCAAGGCTCTAGGCAGTCCTCTACTGCTTTCCCAGGCCAAAAGCAGGGAGCTGGATGGGAAGTGGGACCACCACAATTAGGATCAGGACCCATACGGGTGGGAGCCTAACATGTGCAATGCAAGGACTTTAGCCACTAGGCTACCATGCTGGGCCCTTTCATTTCTTTTTGAGTCATAATCTTGTCTATAATCCAGTCAATTTACCCACAGAGAGAATTGAAAACACAGATATTCTGCTGGAATTGCCTAGAACATTACTAGGCTAAGGAGTCAGTTATTTCAATCACAAAAGTCATATTTATAAATTTAGCTACTTGTTTCCCCACCTGGTTGTTTTCTGACTCACTTACATTCTTTACTGGAGGTTAACTACAAATACAGAAAATATTGGTAAAGCAATAAAGATATTGCAGGGCGGGGGAAGGATATAGAGCTCACACTGCAATTCATAATGCGATTCACCCCAAACCGGGTTTACCACAGCTCACGCACGGCACCATGACAGAGAAAGTCATCCAACTGGCTTCAAAGTCAAGGCACTTCCACTCAGGAAAATCTTGAAATTCTCACTTACGGGTGCGGAAGCTAAGAAATCATATTTGAGTGTCGAATAAACTGCTAAATGGAGAACACAGCGGGTAGAGTTCAGGGATCTGTGAGGAAGAGTAAAGTGTTACCAGCAAGGCATTCACAACCAAGTGAGTGAAGGAAATAAGGTCCTCTACTGATTCCAAATGAAACATCGTAATGTCTAGCACCGTGACACATCAACAAAAATAAGGTACAGCAAAGCAGTAGATCTTATACCGGTGTAAGATCTTCTTGATTTCCACCAGAGTATTGAAGCAATCCTCAGTCACCTAGGCACGGTTCACAGCCCGAACTCGGAGCCTGGGACTCTACACAATCCTGGGAGAACACAAATAGGCCTTACATGGATGCACAGTGAAATAAATCCGACAGCGGGAGTGAACCTGATGATGGACCTAGTCCTCGGAGTTCATTCACAAGCCAAGGGTGGACCTTACCAGCCTAGCAATGATCCTGAAGACACAGTCCTATAGCTTCTTTCTGACTGCTCCAGACAGCAAGAATATAGTAAAGGCATCCCTTAAACACCCTTACTGGTACTAGACTAAATACCATGAGATTTCTAGAATGCACAACTGTTCCACCTGAAGTGGTGCCATGCACCAAAAGGAGTCTACTTCACTGGAGCGTAGGCCTCACATGATGCTTGCACAGGTGTAGAGGATCAGTCCAGGGGCATCCTCCTTGGGCAGAAGACTTTGGGCTTTATCAGGACAGCAGCAAGCTGGGCTCTAAGACCTTCCTGGTGGTGACAGCTGCTTGCTGATTGCTGGGGGACTGGGACCATGGAATCTGCCACAGCTTTGCAGACTATACATGCTCAGTCTGTAGGAATTTGTATGACTCTGTCTCGCATCCTAATTTAAAACAGGGATTCTAACTAGGCTATTCAATTCCTTGCCCCTCCCCCACAAGGGAGCCATCTCCGTCCCTGGAGTTGAAAGGATTGCAACTCCGGCCTTCAGCACGTCACACTGAAACCAGGCTCTGTGCTCTTCCACCTGGCTTTTGTAACATGGCCTGGGACTTGAACAGCTATTGCAATCTCAGTAAGGAGCCTTCTGTAAGAGTATCTTAATAATCTGCCGCCTTGTGTCTCTATATGATTTCTTGGTTGATTTCCTTACAAACAGAAAACCTGCTTTGTCCATTTTTAAAATCTGCTCATTTTTCACACTTGTGAATATTTGTTTTATGATCCAGAACATGGTTTATCTTGGCTAACGTGTCATGCAGACTTGGAAAACATGTGTATGCTATTAATTGATGCATTCCATAAGTGTCAATTACATCAAGGTAAAATTCTCACTGTTGCTATGGCCACGCTGGCTTTCTATCTACCAATTCTACTGGTTATTGTGAGAGGAGTGTAAAGTCTCTATAATTATGAATTTCTCTTTTTTCTTCTTTATTGGATTTTTAAGACATAAGCAAATAATATTCAAACTTGACTCCAAAATCATAACTCTTGAACAAAACATTGATGAATTGCACTTCCACAATGTTTGGCACTATTGTTCTGCAAAGAGATGTTTTAAGGAAACAAAGCAGCATATTAATAATAAGTATTAGTAAACCACCAAAAAAGGATGAAAAAAAGAAACTCAACAAAACGTTGGACAAAATAGTTTAACAGACACTTTGGCAAAAATCAATGCAATTAGTCATTACCGGAATGAGAATTAAAACCACAATGAAATATCATCACAATTACTAGAATGACTAAAAATCAATAATGCAAATTAGACCAAGTGCTAAAAGAATATAAAGCAATTACAACTCTTACACATTATTAGTGGAAATTGAAAAAAGAAAATTTTCCATTTCTTTTGGATGTATATATTTGCTGTGTGTTCCCGCAAACCCACAACTCCATATTTAAGCTCGGGAATGAAAACTTAAATTCACACATAAACCTTTGCATAAATATGTATAGTGGTCCCATTCATAATTGTCCAAATCTGAAATAAATCAATTGCATTTGAGGGGTGAATGGATAAGCAAAAAATTGTGGTAGATCCAGCAAAGAGGATCATGTTTGGGAAAAAAAAATGTGATGACCTATTAGGGCTCACAATAACTTGGGTATGTTTCAAATATCCAGGGAAAGAAGACAGTTTCAACAATTTAGAATCTGCACAGTACCCCTTAAAGGACATTCTTGAAAAGAAAAAGAAAAACTAACTATGGTCAGTTGTTGCCAGCGATAACAAATAGAAGGCAGAAGATAAGACTACAACTGGTAGCATGAAGGAGCTGTTGTCATGAAGAATATTTATTTCTCTTGGCTGTGCTAGTATTCGTGTGTGTAATGAAATTCACAAGACTTCACACTCTTTTAAATTAAATTTTGTTTTATATTTAAGAATAATACCAAAGTTTAACAAACCAAAGATAATATGAATATAACTTGCTAGAAATACGTAACTATTAACTCATTCAACTGCTCTGGATGGGTTCGAATTCTGTTTTATGTGCTTTTAAATTATTATCCCATCTTAACATATATGTAATTATTTCAATCAAGGAGAATGAAGAAACAATAATAGCAGAATACTATGGAGAATCAGAAAATCTTGCAGATATTTACAAAGATTGGTCTTACATACTTGAAACTAATTTCTCCATAGTTTTGATCAAGACTAAAAAAAAAAATGGTTGCCCTTGCATGGATTAGGTCAACTTGAGAGCTTTGGAAGCATTTGTGAAATGAGAAAAATCTATATTTTGTGTATTCAATGTCTCCTCTACAACAAAATCACAGAAGAAAAACAATGCTACTCTGTATGTAATGTTCTATAACCATGTGATAAATCCTTTCGAATGATCTGAATTGAAGGTATACATTATCTGAGAGCTAGCAATTTAGTAGGAGCTAACAAATCATTGCATTTGACTTAAAAATTGTAAAGAAGATGTGATAAAATGGTATCTAATGTACACTCTCCTGACATGCATTGTATACATGGCTGACTGATGGCTTTTTTCACTCTTTTCGGTAACATAAATAAAATGAACTACTTCCAATCTGAGAATCAGATGTCTTTTATTCATGATGCAACCATGTTGAAAATCTTAAATGTCAATGAGTTGTTTATTTGCTTACCTGGTTTTCATTGAGTAACAACAATGCTTTTCCGAAGTGTGCTATATCCAAGTAAAAGGTACATGCATATTCATTCCAGGACTTGCATTTTAAAAAGCAGGCACGAGTCTAATGTATTTCTGCAGATAAGCAGAATTCATAGGCTTTTGCACCTAGGTAGTCCTCCTTCACACCACAGCATTTATGGTATGCTCTAGGCTCCAACCATTGTCCTTTCCTAACAGAATAATACATCATTAAGGGATGCTTCTTGTCTGAGGGAATGTTTCTAGGCTATTCTTTACAGCCTCAGGGTAAATTACGCGTACATGCAGACTGTTCCTTTAAAATCCTTACCTAAGAACACTAGCACTCTTAAAAATCAATGATTCTTTTAAAAAATCATACATACCAAGGCTAACATTCAAAAACAATCTGGCCAATGTCTATCTCATACACACATATACCCAAAATCTGGTCGCACTGAACACTTATTACTTCCTGAGTATATTTGCAGTATATATACTAATGAAATTATATGCGGTAAATGCAGCTTCCACTGCATTTAAAAATGGCATCCTTCTAATTTAATTCCTATTAAGATCCTGCCATATCTTTTACACAATTTTATTTTCATTTTATCGGTGAGTTCGATTGGAAACAGAGAAGACTCCCATCACTGGTCTGTTCAGTTGGGAACGTAATCCAGGTCTCCTCACTGGGTGTCCAGTTCCCAACTGCTTGGTTTCTCACCTGTTACCTCTTGGTGGCTCCAGGTACACATAGGCAGGAAGCTGGGATGTGCAGCAGAGCTGGGACTGAACCCAGGCACTCTGAAGGCATCTGGACATCCCAACAGGCTTCTTCATTGCTTTACCAAATGCCAACCACAGATTCTTAGATTTCACAAATGCATCTCCCTCCTCCATTATGGTATTGGTCATTTCATCAATCAGATTGATCTTTCAGGCTTAATATTTGTAATTATTACTTAATAATTGTATTAAGTATTACTTACTACTTACAATTCCTTAATATTTACAAATAGCATTCATTGGTTACCACTGACCAAATATTGCACAAAATCTGAATCTTGTCAGCACATTCCAAATACTGTTATATCAGAATTAAATTATATCCCTAATAGAATTCAATCTGGTGGCAATGTTGGCCATTTGTTAAATTCCAGATCACCAGGGTTCTCTGAATAGACCATTCAGAGTGCAAACACATTCTCCTTGTTCCCAGTTTGTCTCTGTGTACATTTCTAAATCTATACAGAGCAGGAAGGAGAGGAGGAGCAGGAGTAATGGGGGAAGAAGATGAAGAGGTCCTTCCCAAGTAGAGAACAGTTCCTCGGTCAAAGCTGAATATTATTAACCTGAAAAATCCCATGATGCTCCTCAGGATTACTTATAGGAAATCAAACCACAGTTCTGACAGCAACATATTTACAAAGGCACCAATCCAGGAGAGAATTATTTGAGAAGTACAGAGTACATGACAACTAAACAGTGGGCCTGTTAGTTGACCAATCAATCTCCTGTTAGTTTCCTTAGCCTTGGAGAGTTAGTCAGATTTATCTGACTGCTTGTGGACTTTTAGTTTTTCCCTCAATATGTGAAATGTAAAGTATCCTGGTCTAGTACTTGCCTTCTTTCTCCTGAATTGTTGACCTTCTTTGGGCCATTCTCCCATTGCTCCCAGTGGCTCATGTTGCTGTCTACTCCCTCTGCCATCTTTTTTGCAGTCATTCTGCACTTGTCATATTCTCTGCCTGGAATGTCCTCCCCTCAATGCTTCTTCTTCCTTAGACGCCAGCTGAGGTATCACTCATCCTGTAAGTTCACCTCTGCCTCACCACTCTATTGTCTCCAGCGACTGCATCACAACCTGTAACATTAATTGCTTTGTTTATTAACTTACTAGATTAAATCCCCGGTGGAATTCTCTTTCTTTCTGCTGTTTATTACATCATTAAATATTCATTGAGCACTTATATGTCAGGCATTATTCCTAAGCATCTTAATACATAAGAGTAAACGTATCATCTTTGCTTTTACTACTTTGTGTTCTGAGGGGGAAAATGACAAAACACATACACACAAATAAAAATTCTCATTCACTCCACCACAAATGTTAATCAGTGAATACTGAGCTATTATTCTATGTAAGTTAGATTCTTATAAGCCTCTGGTCACAACATTTTCATTGATCAATTGATACGTGACTTTCTTTTGAAATATATTTCTATTTAAAGATACCTTATTTGATACATATTAGCAATTTGGCAACATTGTCCTCATGTCCATTAGCACTTTAAGTCATGGCCAACCAAATGGTATCAAAATATACATCTCACTAAAGCACATCACCTCCTTCTTGTGATTCGGAGCTGAAACACCATCTGTGGTCCTTTTCAACATCCAAGACACCAACAGGAAGTACAAATTCAGACATAGGGCTCTCCGTAGACGGTAGCCAGTGTAATGCTTGCATTGCGAGCACTGAGCTAGAATGCCCCCGTGTCATGCCTCAGCTGGACCATGTAGTTAAGGCTACCAGAATTTCTCCTCACTCCGCACTTGTCTGTGAATGACCGTGAAAGTGCCACGCATATTGATTTGGGAGAGACAAATAGACTTTCAGTAAGGGGGAGATTTCATAAATATTGAACCTTCGAGTAATGAGAATCATCTTCAATGACAGGTGGTCAGAAGTAGGAGGAATATAAGAAGTGAGATTTGAAAGCACAGTAAGAGAGGAAAGTGAACTCAGTATTCTAAATCGTTTGGTCAAGGAAGGCCACTTGGATAAAATGAAATTAAAATACAAATTAGATAAAGTGAAAGAGTGAGCTACACAGAAATTTGTGGAAAATGGCATATCAAGCAACATGAAGAACAAATATAATACCTGGGTAATAGAGTGTACTTGAAGTAGGGAGGAACAGATAAGACCTGGAGCAATGGCTCAGTGGCTAAATCCTCACCTCAACACACCAGGAACTCATACAAGTACTGGTCTTGTCCCATCTGCTCTGCCTCCCATCCTGCTCCCTGCAGCCTGGGAAAGCAGTAGAGGATGGCTCAATGCTTTGGGACCCAGAAGAATCGCCTTGTTCCTGGCTTTGAATCAGCTCAAGTCTGGCCGTTGCAGCCACTTTGTAAGTGAGCCAGTGGATGGAAGATCTTTTTCTCAGTATCTCCTTCTCTCTGTGTATTTGCCTTTCCAACAAAAACAAAATAAATCATTTTTTTAAGTGACAGATAAATAGCACTGACCTTGTGTGTGTGTGTGATGGAAATGGAAAGAGGAAGACCAGAATAGCAGAGATATGGATAGTGAGAGAACAACAATCCTATTTTAGATGGTTATTTAAGGTGCTGAATCGTCGTCTCATTGAAAACATCAATTGAAAATTGAATACGTCAACCTAAAATTTAAGGGTCTCATCTGTACTGAAGTTAAGTTGGGAGCCCACATTTTCCACCTGCCGTGCATACTGGGGTGATTATCTCGGGAGGACGAGGAAGTGGAGATGGGGAAACGTGAAGACAATGGGTTGTAATAAAAAGGCGGTGCTTACATCTGCCTCAACGATCCTCATGAATCCAGCGCCATTTCAGTGTGTACATCACATCCTCAGGCAATTACGAATTCTTTTTGAGAATACATTAAAGCTTTTATATGGATTAAAGATTTACAGTTGGACTTCCTAGTTTTTACCTGTTGGATATTATGGTTACTGGTGAGTTGAGCTTGTGAATATAGAATGGATTAAAATTTGTTTTAAAAGTTTTTTAAAAGGTGTACAGTGTATCTTCAAAATTAATTTTCATATATATTTTCCTTGTGTCTAAAAAGCTATCAAAAAAAACCAATTTTCTACACCTAAGAACTCCAAGTCAACTTTGACTTTTTTTCTTTAATCCTTTTAATTTTTCTTCACACAGCCTTTGTACCTTCTTGGAATTTGCTTGTGATTTTTCAGTATCATGTGTATTTGAATCTAAGCTCCTGGTTAGGATTAAAAACAATTGCTCTCAAAATGTCAAGAAAGCAGAGGAAGTTTATTCTCCAGTTTGACTTTCCACACCCACTCTGAGACCAAGGGCTTTAGGAAAAAAGGATGATAATTACTGTCACAGTATCAGTGTCGGAAGCTGGTACAGAAGCAAGTTTTAAATGTTAATTCCTATGTTGGCTCATCAGCATTTCATCTTCTCTTTCAAAGGTTATCTTATCTCACTAATTGAGCATCCTTCTCAGGAGAATGAGCCCCGATTCATGATTCATGATTAGACTACAATCTCAGAGACATCAAAAGGAAATACAAAGACCAGGCAACATATGGTACTGTCACGGGCTTTTCCCCTATTGTATTGTACTCATCAGACATTTAAATTTTCCAGAATAAAACTAGTTATTGTCTTGAAGATTTTGAACCCAAATTGAAATTAAATCTCTCTGTTCGATCTGTAAGTTTGTTTGGGCACCCAGGGACTTTCCATCACAATCCAGATTTTTAATAACTACATTTCCAATTCAGAGTTAATGATCTCACACAGTAATCTTTTGTAGACCCATTCAGATTGAAGAAAAGCCCCTATTCAATGCTGGAGACTCAATTCAATCTGTAGAAACACAGGCTCCTACCAACCGAGTTGGCTTTTTCTATTATTTTAGGAAGTTGGTCTACAAGTAACATGCTTGCTGGACGATATTTCACTCTTCCACTCATAAAGCTTACAGCATAAATTCCTCCAAAAGTTTTGTTAACTCAATGCATCTTCAAACAACCTAGCTACTATGTATTCCTTACCAGAAATGTTGGGATCAGAAGAATTTCAAGCTTCTGAGTTTTTCAGATTATTCAATTTTGTAGATCCTTAAACATTTGAGTAGCCCTATCTGAGAAAATTTAACACCGAGTGCTCAAATATTTCAATCCTAGATTCCTTTGGGTTTTAGAACTGAGGTGTTCAGACTGCGGATTACAAAATCACCATCAAAATTTTAATTTCTTATGAAGAACAGTCTAGCTACCATTTCCCAATAATTCCTACTTAACTGGAGATCACCAATATTTAGTTAAATTGAGATCAGCAAAAATCAGCTAGTAACTTGAAGACAGATGTGCGTGATGATTCCTTTTGATTTCAACATAGTTTTTTTTTGTTTTTTTTTTTCTTAAAGATTTATTTTTATTACAAAGCCAGATATATACAGAGAGGAGGAGAGACAGAGAAAGGTCTTCCATCCGATGTTCCACTACCCAAGTGAGCCGCAACAGGCCGATGCTGCGCCAATCCAAAGCCAGGAACCAGGAACCTCTTCCAGGTCTCCCATGCGGGTGCAGGGTCCCAAATCCTTGGGCCGTCCTCGACTGCTTTCCCAGGCCACAAGCAGGGAGCTGGATGGGAAGTGGAGCTGCCGGGATTAGAACCGGCACCCATATGGGATCCTGGGGCGTTCAAGGCGAGGACTTTAGCTGCTAGGCCACGCCGCCGGGCCCTCAACGTAGTTTTGAACTGATATGTTGGCAAAGAACATTTCACTAAGTTTAAGTGAAGATCCAAATTTGGATATTAAAATAAATATTTACAACCAAATGAGGATGTGAGCTGCACAAGTAGGAAATGTTCTGGTGGCAGGAATTAAGGATGAACTTTCTCAAAGGAAACGATTTGCTGGTGGGGAGGAAACCTAAGACTAGACTTACACAACTGTTTGAAGTCCAGAACCTATGAGGACAGCAACAAAATGTGCTATGTTCACAAGCTTATCTAATTGTGTGACTCCTATTTTGTGTCCCTCTTGTTTCTGTTTAGGATTTACAATAATCCTTACTCTAAAGCCTAGCTGCTTTTGGATGTGTTAGCAGATGAATGGGGAAAAGGTTGGCCAAGCAGATGGAAACAAAAAGGCTGGAGAAAAAAAAAAAACTACCTCCCTGTTAAAATACATACTTGCCAGCATTTCTCCAGACATACTAAATCAGAGTTCTTAAAGGAGAGAGAGCAGAAGTCATTCCTTTCAAAAAATAAAGAAGAAATTCTAGAGGTCACTACAGCTCCATCCTATTGATAAAGAAAAAAACAAAACCATAAAGTATCACTTGAAGAATTTTCTCTTTCTAATCAGAGATTCATTACAAAAGCTTCTCTGCCAAGCAGCCTAGATTCAATATTTACTTACAAAAAAATGTAAGTTTTTCTTCTTAGCTTTCATCAATGGTTGATTTTTACATTCCCTTAGGGAGTGGGAGGTCATTCTAAGCTTCAGAAAGGCAATGTGTTGATTTTTTTTTTAACCTACATTCACATACCTTTTGAAAAAGATTTGTTTTATTTTTACTTGAAAAACGGAGTTACAGAGAGAAGGAACAACAAAGAGAGAGAGAGAGAGAGAGAGAGAGAGAGAGAGAGAGATTTTCCATCTGCTGGTTCATTTCCTAAATGGGCAATACAGCCAGAACTAAGACAATCTGAATTGTTGCTGAATAACATTCTAAGTTTGATGGAGGCATTGTTGTAGAACTCCCAAACTGAGTCCTCTCACTCAACATGCAGAAAGCCATCACCAATAGTGGAAGGAAGCAGGTATTTACAGCAGAGTGTAGGGCAAGGAGCCAGGCAGCTGTTACTTAATACCAGGCTCTCTGAGGAGTTAGAAGTACAGGTTCTTACAGGTTGAAATTGTAGCTGAGTGGTGTGTGATCATGTCCAAGTCCCTGGTTGATAACTGAAGTGCATGTCTTAGTGATGCCTTTATTGGCCAGTGATGCCATGTTCTTGAGGAAAATTATGATGGACAGGTGGACTCTAAGTTGGTCTGTGGGTTACAAAAGTTGCATTCCGTCCAGACCTGGAATCCCCCTACTTAAAACCCTCAAGCACAATACTGGCTATTGATGTTTTTATCTATTAGAGAAGCAAATGACTTCTTGAGTCCAGTAACCGAAATTTGTAAGATCAGCTGGATCACTCTCCCAAGTAGGTGAATTCCTTTCCCAAAGGGCAGGCAAGAACACCATGTTGAGGGAAACAGACACAAAGCTGTGTCCTGCTTTAACGTAATGCAGTTCAGTTTCTGAAGCCAGGAGCCTCTTCCAGGTTTCCCATATGGAGGGGCCCCAAAACCTGGAACCATCCCTTTCTGCTTTCGTAGGCCATAAAAAGGGAGCTGAAGGGGAAATGGAATATCCAGGATACAAACCAGCTCCCATATGGGATGCCACTACCTAAGGAAAAAGCTTACCCAACTACACCACAGTGTTGGTCCCCCACATATCTTTCCAAGCTCAATTCATCTTAAAATTTAAATTATTTAAGAGCAAGAGAGATAGATAATCAAGGAGCAAGACAGTGTGTTACTTTCCAAATGCTGGAAGCAGCCAGGACCAGCCCAGTCTTAAGCCAGCAGTTGGATTCTCAATCCAAGCCATTTTGATGTCGTGCACGCAAGCACTTGGGCCACCATCTGCTACCCCTGGGAGGAAGCTGCAATTGGCAGAGGGGCTGAGACTGGCACTCAGGCAATCTGATGGGGAAGATTTAGGAAACTTCATTATTGTTGCACACACCACTTGCTCATATCTCAACTCAGATAGCCTCTCTACTGGAATCTTTGCCTTATCCCGCTGCCAAGTCGAGCCTTAGCTGATGTCCATTCTCTAGCTGAACCTGTATTTAGTCCTGGGCCACTGTGCTTAAAGTCGTCTATTTATGTTTCTATTCCTAAAACCAAATCAGATTTTATTTATCATTTGTACATCAGCTAGCACTTGGATCATGCTAACTTCTCAATAAATATTGCTTAAAAAGAAATATACATGCATGAACACTCAGTTTCACAGGAGCTCTAAACCGAATAAGCCTGCAGGTGCCATTTGGGAACTGTGGTTGATATACATACATCCAGACAAATTTACCTGGTGAGTAGTTCAGATTAGCTGAGCTGCTGAACTTTGAGAAAATGAAACCTGATGATTATCTTGCCACCACATCTATTTCCCACTGTAACTAATGGTTAGGCACAAGGCAAACCTGTTATTATCTTTTTCGGTTCCAAAATGACAAAGATTTTCAGTGTTTTATCAACAACGGTGACTGGCAGATCTCTTTTTCTCTCCTTCACTCGATCTCCCATTTGCCCCTCCACGATTTAATTAGAAAAACAATCAGCCAATTTAATAACTAAAGATCATTACAGAATAATCTATGCAATAGGGAAAGAAACTTAGAACTGCTCCTTTTTGACAAGGCTCTTACACTTTTAGAGCTTGGTGTCTTGCCAAGTGGAGTGGATAGAGATTTTCCCAGCAAGGTGAAATAGATGTCAAAATCATATATATGTAGATTGCAGCAGTGTATTTAACTATCCACAGACAGTTAAGAAAAATAAAGCATTTGTACCAGTTGCTTGGTTTGTTTTTACAAGGCATACAGTTGGCTCACGCTCTGAGAACTAAGTTGCAGTGGAAATCAACTTCCTTACTCCTCTCCAATGAATGGGCTCAGAGTCAGCAACAAGCCCTGGTCCAGTTGTTCTCCCACAAATCACTAATTAAACGTAGCCTCTTGTTAGTGTAGGTACAGCCAACAAAAATAACACAGACTCCCTAGCACTGGTGTGCTGAAAGCAAGCAGAATACGGATGGCCTTACAGTAGCTCCTTGAATAAATCCATGAATAAAGGATGTCTGCAAAGGATCAAGATGAAAGGCCTAAGCTAGTCACAAGGCAGAGGACTGTTCCTTCAACAGTCTGACTTTACTGCTCTCATGTAATGATTGACACATATACATATATGTGTGTGTGTGCGTGTGTGTATATACATATATAATTTTATATAAAATTCTGCCCAGAACATAATCTAAACTCTTTCAAACCATGTCCGGTAGATTTGACTTTGCTAGCACGTTGCTTGATGGCAACAATCCAAGACTTCATTTGACTTTTTAGTTTGGAAGACCAAAAACTTTGTATATAATTAATTTCAAAACATGCATCTGACCTCTGAAATTTCCTACTTAAACTTAAAAGTTTTTCCCAAGTCCAAAACGGGACTTCCAAAGGAGCTGATTTACAAACCTTGGGTCCAGAAAGCTTAGGATGAAAAATCTCAGAAGCACCAAGAGACAATCTCTGAACTCTTTCTAGAATGAGGATGTAATAATCCATGGTCTGCCATGACTCGGTCACTTCCTGACCCTTCCCCACACTCCTCCCACTAGATCAGAAGTCCCTCCTCAGATACTACTCTAAGCATTCCTCATAGCTTAGTCATACTCAGGTAACAGGTTATCTCCATCTTTACCCAGTCTTGAGGAAGGGGCAGGTGCAGTGGCATGCAGGCTAATCCTCCACCGGCAGCACCAACATCCCATATAAATGCTAGCTCCTGTCCCAGATGCTCCAGCCCCAATCAAGCTCTCTGCTTATGTCCTAGGAAAGCAGTGAAGGAGGCTCAAGTTCTTGGACCCCCATTCCCATGTGGGAGAATTAGAGGAAGCTCTTGCTTTCTGGCTCCATTTCAGCTGAGCTGCAGCCATTTTAACCATCTGGATAAATGAACCAATGGAGGAAAGATCTCACCTTCTCTCTCTCTCTCTCTCACTCTCACTCTCTCGCTCTCTCCTGCCCTCTCCAAACCTTTCAAATAAAAAACAAATAAATCTTTAAAAATTGAGAGCAGAGAACCAAATGTTTCTGTATCTGGAAACAGATCAGTGCTAGAATAATGGTTAAAAATATCAAATTTAATTTTCTACTTACTCCAGCATGTCTGAATATCTAAGGATAATATTCAAACTTTGAAAATAATTTTACAAATGCAACCAGATGCTTAATCAAGAGAAATAGGAGGTTACTTTATTCTACTTATAGAGTCAGCAATGGCAAATTTGAAACAGAATAATGTGTTGGATATTTTGTCAGCTAATTTCAAACTTGATTGTACATAAATTCCAAATTCCTCATTTAAGAGTCTGAAGTAGATAAAGAAATTTGTCATCTTAGTAAACATTAAGAGCAAATCTTACGAACACTGAAATCACAATAGTTGCCGCATGTCCTACAGTAACAATGTATCTGGCTTTTTCAACTCCTTGTCAAGACATGTTACAATTTAAAACCAAACAGTCATTTTATTTATTTATAAGGCTGTCTCCCTGTCACCTCTTGCTACTTTCTCTTGATCACAATCTGAGTAAGGCATTTCTCACATCTCTCATGCAACACAAAGTCCTCCCTAACAGTCTGTATTACATTACCTAATTAGATGTGCAACTCACCCAAGTTATGCAGTCATCTTAGAATAAAGACACATGATAGCTTCAGCCTTGGAGTTTGTGAAAAATCAGGCAGTGAATGCCAGAATTCTTTCATTTTGAAGTAGCTGTATAAAAATGCCTTTTTAAATTGATTTCATTTCTTGCACGTTTTAGAAACTTATTGTCTGCCTCAATTGAAAAAAAAACTTAGAAGCAAAGATGCAAGAACACTTCAACTAATACTATGTCAAAAGAAGAAAGAAATCAGCCTTGGGTTGATCACACTAGGCTTCCATTTCTTTAACACCCTACAAAGTCTCTGTGTTTAAGTAGCATTGAAATAATCAAATCTACTCCTTGGATGAAAGATATAGCCATAAAGTAAAAGTGCTATGAGAAATCACAGGTCCCAGAAGGCTGCCTAATCTCCCCTGGCTGAAGAGTTTTATTGTGTTAACAAATCACCCAGCACTTACTGTAGGTCAGTGATATGATCTGAGAGGATTTTCACACCCAGAGAATTGAAAAGAATTAGTAACTATAACAACCTACATGGCTATCTGTCCAAAGCAAAATGAATAATATTTCAGGAACTGAAAATGTGTATAGGGATTACATATGCCCTCTGGAAGATGAAAGTCCATCAAAAGAACAGGTTGGCCTTGTACTCAAGACTTCCCAATGACTTCAAGAACTTTTGCAGACAACAGCACAGCAACTGACTCTTCACACACTCTCCAAACACTGTATTTGCCTCTTCATATAAAACACTGGAACACTCTTCACAGAGCATTTGTGGGTGCCTCCCCATTTAAGATTCAAACCATACAGACTGCAAAGATTTAAGCCTTGTTGATGTGAGTGGTTCCAAAGAATTGAATGTTCTCTATTTCTAAAAAGCACACATAAAAAATATGTTAGCTGACTGTAACAAATTTCTTCGAAATAAATGCAAAAGAGCCTCTGACAGCAATGAGCATTCACCATGTGACAGACACTGTCCTTTGTAATATGAACTCTCCTCAACCCTGAGTGGTGGCATTTTGACCAGCTTCCTGCTCCCCAGCTCAAGGAATTTGGAGACAGGCCCACCATCATACTTCTAGTAGCAGCAGATCTTAAATTCTGCCCCAGTGCCCTGATATTAACACCCAAAGACTTCAACATAGTATACATTGCCTGTATCCACCTCTGTTTGTGCCATCCTCCACCCTACTTTCTCCAAAAAAAAATAATGAAAAAAATCAGATGTGTTGTTGGTGAGATTTTCTGTTAGAAATGATAAGTGACTTATAATAATCATACAGCATCCTAAAAGGTCTTGCCTTGGGAATAGAAAAATAAAAGCAAACTGACAGCAAACCCAAGTGCACATGGAGGATATGGCAGTCCATTGGAGCCTGCAGAGGACACCTGGTAGCACAACAGAGGACAGAGGACAGAACAAATCTATCAACTACCGCAGCCACACATTGGCAGTGAAAATCTGGGGTTATGAAGACGCCGAGGTAGGCTATGTCAGCCAGTGGATTCTGGAGATTTCATCGTGTTTGGAATGGCAAGACTGGCAGCAATTCAGAATGGTTGAACTATCAAAACCACCTGAGCATTACCCTCAGAGCATGCCTCACATCGGAGACCCTGGGATGGGTGGGAGACCTGCTACCCCAGACCTAGAAAAAATGTGGAAACAATGGTCTTACCCATTTTCCTGTAGCCCTTGACCCTTTGTGCCCCAATCAACTATGTAAAGATTATCAAAATAAAATAATAAATCTTTTAAAAAGCAAACTGACAACAACAAGTAGGCAACAAGTAGGCAACTCCCTTCTGCCAAGCTATATGAGTGCTTCGGGGTTTAGATTCGTGCTCACTCCTGACACTTGTACCGGCTGCCTCTCTTCAGGGCAGTATCTCTGCTTCTGGGTTTTGATAGAAACCTGATAAGCCAAAGTGTGGATGGAGCAGCTACTGTTGATGAATTTCGCCACTGACTGGAACCATGAGGCACTGAACCTAAATTATCCATAAATTGAAAACTGAGCTGCTTGTTGCTTTAAATCAGCACTGACGGTCTCAAAATCTACTTTCACGATACACACGGATGATACATTTCTAAACTCTTTAAATTTGTCTCCTGGAATTAAAGTTCACTTAGAACCACTTTGAAATGATGGTAGTATTTAGGGAATTTTTAAATACAGTGCAAAAAAGAAGTAAATATTTCTTATTATTGCCAAGTAATCCAAGAGTATTAAGACACTCTATAGGTTTATTGGATAGGTCTCTTAAATTGTTAACTTTCCCTTGAAATTGGGTATAAGGACAGTAACCACAGAATTGGAAGCTTTTTTTTTTTTTGGCCATCCTGCTAATGAATACATGAAATCCAATGCTTGCTGGTGTAAGAGTTCTTTCCAGCAGATATCTTGTTCATTCCTCGTGTTTATTTTGTAATTACTTAAATAAGTATGCTTTGTTTTTCTATTATATTGTTGTGAATGTTCTTCCTTGACACTAAGTGTTATTCAATTCATGTGTAGCTTTCCAATTCTGGCAATCACATCTTCCTTTGTAAATGAATTAAGGGTTGCAGCATTGTAGTTTGTTTCAGAAGGTGTTTGGGGGGCGGTCTAAATGCAAGGCAGACTTCCGAAGTTCTACAACGTATCTGGATAAACTAAGTCAGAATTCTGACACTTTAAATGACGCTGAATCTTGTTCAGAGATGGTCAGATCCTATTCAGTAAAATTCAGGATGTTCTATATAGGAGTCTCAGGTAAGCAGGCAATGTAATGAAGAATGCAGACGGCAGTAAGAGGAAGATCCTGAATCATTAATGGTACCATGGGGCCTGGCCCATGTACATCTGTCAAAAGCATCTTTATTGACATATCCTCTGAGGCTCAGTGTTCCACTGTGGAGTCATATCCTTTGGATGGAAGAGGTATTAGCCTGCAAAGAAGACCTGCTTTCACGAAACCTGGAGGGGTTCCGCTTGTGTCGGAGATGCAACAACACATTGAAACACACCTACAAATGTACGCACACAGAAGTTACAAATCTAACTTCCCTTTCATCACCTCATCAAGGTTTTAACAACTTTTAAAGCCTTTTAGTCTGAACCCCAATACATGAACTCAAATTTTTTTAAATAGAAGAAATTAGCATTTTCTCCCCATACTAATCAGCCTGATCCAAGTGCTCGTATCTAGTCTCTTATGTTAGAACCTATTGCTAATGCCATACACCATGTTTTACATTTCTTTGCCCCAGATCTACAAGGTGTGATTTCTTTTGAAGGTTGCCAACATAAATCTGGTTAAATAACTAGTTTCCATACATATTCTTTACTGATATTATGTCAGAAGTAGAGACCCTTTTAATCCGTAACTTAATCTCCAGAAGTTAATCATGAGTCTAGTTCCTCTTAAATTATATTTCGATCGGTAATTATATCAAATCACCTGGTTTAGTTTGCATCTAAATAGTACCTGCTTTTATAATGATTTCTAATTTGCACTATTGGGTCAGGAGAAAGATTCTTCAGAAGGATTTATACACACATACACACACACACACACACACACACACACACGCCAAGCTACTTCTTGCCATACTTAACCATATGATAAACTCAATCTAACATCTCTGATTTTTGGAATGGCATTGTGGCACAGCAAGTTAAGCTGCTACGTATGATGTTGTTATCCCATACAAGTGCTGCACCCCTTCCAAAGAAACTCCCTACTATGTGACAGAGGAGAGAGCAGAGGTGACCCTGGCTATTGGGCTCTGATGGAACACCCAGATGAATTCTAGGTTCCTGGTTTTGGCCATTTCCCAAATGGGAAGCCTATTCCTAAATCCCTCTAAAAGCGAAATGTCCAGTTTAACCACTGCATATGGACTCCTCTAATAAAATGCTATTACATGATGTTGTTAATTTCTTTTTTCTCCCTGATGTTGATTTTTTTTTTGTGGTTTTTCATTTAACTGTGTAATGGAGACTGTCATATCTAGTAACATGTCATTTAACTTCATGGCATTTAAATTTCTATTTTTCTTTCTATTGTTGATTTTGTATTATGACTTTTCATTTAAGGGGATGTACAGTAGCTGTGAAATGGAGACTAACATCCAGATGTGAGGATACAATGTAGTATGCATTTCTACTTCCAGACAAAGATGGACTTACAATGAAACTGTTCACTATATCTTGACAATAGGATGCTGGACTCTGCCATAGTCCATGCCCACAATGATGGACATAACACTGTGTAAGAAGAATTATATTTTAGTAATGATATAGAGGAATTAGGTGGGAGGAGGGAATTGGGGAGGGGATAAGGGAAATGCCAGGAGCCTATGGAACTGTATCATAAAATGATAATAATAATAAAATGTAAAAAAAAATTAAAAATGTTATTACTCAAGGATAAGTATAACTCCCTTTATTTGGGAAACAGATGTCAGCCAAATTCATTATCAAAAATCAGATAAATGTTGTTCACCATCTATCAAATGATATATTACTTAATAGGCAAGATATAGAATTTAATATTGTATCATATCCTGTTTATATACAGACTGACTTCATTCATGCTGAGGTTGTGGGGGTTTTAATGTGTCGGACACTGGTGCCAAGCTATGCTATAAATATTTGCATACCCATTTCTGTTCATTTCTTTTACCCTTGGCAGCAACAGCAACTGGAAAAACCCAGCCAAATTGTCTAACCCTGTGGACCTATTTCCTTATCTACAGTGGACGTGCAGCACATTAATTTCAAAGTTCTCATCTACATCTAAAATCTGAGACTCATAGGGTAATGCAACCAAAAACAAGTACATCTACTAACCAAATGAATCAGACATGAGTTTTACAAACGCTATTGAAAATAATCTATGAGAGTAAACATAAAGAAACTACACATACAGCCTCAAGGAAGTTTCTGCAGTTGACATTCTCTGAGCCCTCAGATTGCAGGCAGATCAGTAATAACTTCTAGGGAGTTCTTTGTAGCTTTACTAAGTACGTCTATGTCTACTACATTGCTATCATCTCACAACTGGCATCAGAAACTGTTGCTGCAAATCTCCTAAGTAAATGTAGCGAGGGTTTAGGATCTTGCTGCTTCACTAGGTCCATACCCTCAAGGATTTCTGCAACCACACAGCGACGGTGGCAGTCTTGCAAGGCTCTTTCCCTGGCCTTGGCTCGAATGCTTCTCTGAACCAGTCACTATAAACCATGACAGATCTGGCATTTTACAACACTGAGAAGCTTCTGTCTCCATTTCTGAATTATTCTCATCTCTCCACAGAGTTGTAAATTTTCTCCATGTAGCTTGAAAGTATCAGTTATCATGTTTTCTTGAAAGTATTATGGCTTTTACATTATGTTTATGTAATACATATATATGGAAAATCCTTGCATTTTTGTGTACTCATTTTTGATTGATTATTTTAAGGAATTGTATTTATTCTTACTCATATACGTATGGCCTTAGGCTAATTTATTTAAACATTATTTGTCCTTAGTTTATTCTACTGTTTATCTGAAAACAGAAGAAAATATATTTTTTCTATAAATACCTGCTGTTGTCTTAACTGCCTAAATCAAACTGGAGTGGAAGCAACTTTGTGTGCAGCCATTGTGGCGATGTGAGTGAAGCCACCCCTTGGGATGCCTACGTCTAACATCAGCGTGCCAGTCTGAGTCCTGGCTACCCTGATTCCAGTCCAGCTGCTGAATAATGCCTCTTGAGAGGAAGCAGGTGCTGTAGAGGCATGTCAGCCTCTGTCATTCACATGGAAACACCCACTGTAGTTGAGGGTTACTGGCTTCACCTTGACCCAGTCACACTGTTGCGAGCCATTGTGGAATGTGTCTGCCTGTCTCCCTGTCTTTCAAATAAATTGAAAACTTTCAAAATAAAATCAGGTTTCTGTTGGATGCATACCACTTTTAAGTCATTCTAAAGTCAAGAAACCATAAGTAATACCATTTTGGACCAATAACTACTCTCTTGTAGGCTAAATGGCAGCCCTCAAAAATGTATGTCTTTCTACAAATCTCTGAATATTCTAAATATTGCCATATTTGGAAGAGAGGCCTTTATAGAACCAATTAAGTTAGTGGCTTTGAGAAAAGATACCTGAGATCGTAAATTCAATACTAAGCATTTGCTCAGAAGACACAACATAGAGCAAAAGGCAAAGGACCACACAGAATGCTGAAATGATGAAGTCACAAGTCAGGGAACAGGGGACAGCACTCAGAACCTGGAAGAGCAAGGCAGGACGGCCCCCTGAGCCCTTGGAGGTGTGTGGCACTGTCAGGACCTCACAGACAGATTGTGAATTTCTGTGGTGGTGAACCACTAAACAGTGGTGACTTGACTCAGTAACCCTGGGAAACTATAGTGGTAACTCTTTTGCTTGGTTACACATTGACATTGTTTTCAATTTTGAGAATTACAAGTAACACTATAATATATATGTATTTGTACACATCTCTAATTTTATACTAGATATATAATTACTAGGAAGTATGAGTAGTTTGAGATGATTGCCTAGTAAGTTATTACAGTCAAACTTACAAAATTTATGAACACATGGCATCCTGTGACTGTGACATTGTTCGCAATAGATACAACTTAATATGGCTTTACAAATTTGGTAGCAGATGAACAATTTGATATTTGAATCTGGACTATCAGAGTTAATGACTTATCTGGAATATTTTCTATAAGCTTTGATAACTATTTTGCTTCTTTGAAATTGTATTTAAATTTACCATTGTTTTCTTGGATTCATGCCAAAATTCTTTGTGTTTAAGTATACTAATACCTTATATTTCAATATTTTATAAATTCCAACTTCTTGCTATCTTGTCTTTCATTATTTTAAGTGCAGAATATTTATAATATTGTCAAATTTTTACCCCTATTCCCCTATTTATATAGAGGTATCTATGCATTCACATTTTATAATTACTGCTTGTTGCAACAAGTATCTGAAAATCAAAAACTGAGATTTAAATCTAATCAGTCCACAGATTAATGTCTTGAAAAGCATCCACTGTCATAAGCAGCTTTAACAAGGCTGAATAAGAATGGAGGATACTTGGAGGTAGTTGGAAATCTGGGGCCACGACACTGAGGCAGCCTCATGTTACTCTTATTCCTAGTCACCAAGTCCTCCAGAAATGAGAAGCATGAGTTAATGGAAGCCCATCTTACTGAGGCAATAGTGAGTCATGCTACATGAACACCATTCCTTCCTGGAACTCTCTCAACCACTACCAACAGGAATGGACCAGGACTCCATCCTGTGTGGCCAATATCCTCCAGTGTCACTGAAGAAAGATTTGCTGAAGTGTCTTGATTGCTAACTCTCTTGACAAAACATAAAGTACAGACTTTAACAGACCCGGGTACAGGAAGTTGAGGTCTGACACAAATACATGCATGATTAAATTAGTGTCATGCCAGCTTGCAGCATCTCTGTTGTTGACAAGCTCTTGGTCCCATCGTGTCCACAATCCATTTGTATAAGGAAGTCACAAGGTCAGGACTAAAGTGAAGGCAGGACACATCACTCACTTTAGACAAAGACATGAGTGTAGATAATGTAATTCTTTTCAAGAAAGTGAAGAACTTGAACTTCAGTTTGAACGCATCTATATCCTCCCCTCAACCAGTATGAACAACTGAACAGCACGTTGTTTCCTCTAAGTTAGGTAGTCTGAATGAAATTGATTCAATGCCCCCTTTGACCACTCAGTTCATCCAAGATAGCTTTTCTTCTTTCCAGTCAAATGTTTATTCCCTTTGTCATCTACATACACGTCCTTGCTACGCTCAGTTTGATACCTGTTTTGCTTATGAGTCCTAAAATATCTTTACACAATATCTGTGGTTTACCTTCTGCAGGGAAGCCATGAATTCCCATAGGAAAATTCCACTTTACTCATGTATTGGAAGGTGCTACACAGAGTCAAAATAAATGTAATAAAGCCAAGTTCAGATAAATAACAGAGGACTGCAATGGCCAAATAAAAATGACTAGTCATCTCAGCGAGTTTCTACAATGTGGTGTCCGTGCTACCTCACAGAAAGCATCAATGGTGTTTATCTCCTTACATAGCTAAGTGCTGCAAGTAGCTATATTTTATTTAAAGGTACATAGGGATGCATGCACCCTCTCACAGAGGCTTGAGAAGCTGACACGGTACACTGTCCATCTGCTTGCTCTGTCAGCGTATCTGGCATCACTCTTCAAATGTCTATTGATAGAGATAGCACATTTGAGCTGTTGGAGGAATTGAAGCAACCTGGCCTTGCTTCTGCCACATGATTGGTAATAATCTAACACAATCTGTTTGGTAACAGGACACTACTGTTAGGAGATTACAAGGCAACAAGAAGGCTTGGAGGTAGGAGGAGGGCTACTGTTGTAGCTGATTATATTTTACAAGATAAAATTGAGGGCAAGGCAAGCTCTTCAATATGCTCTTTCAGCTGCAGGTAATATGATCTCCTTGGCTTCATTATTATTCATAGATATGCCTCTGACAGGTTAATAAACCTTTGCAAAAGGGCTGCAGCATTTTAATTCATGCTATTAGGGAGGACCATGACATTAGAAATTAGGCTGAACACATTTCTTAAGCATCTCTAGCTGGTATCATCCCACAGCAGTTACAGTTGACTCTGAGGCATGCTATGGCTTTATCACAACACCAACTAACATCAACGCTATAGCCAAAACAATCACTTTAGTGTGTATATAAAACACATGGCTTGCCATAAACCAAGAAAGCTGTACTGCATGGGTCCAATTCTCTCACCAGCCTATCAAGATCCAGGGCTCAAATGACTTAAGTAGATTCTAACACAGTATAGAATCCTGTAATTACTACAGGGTGGGTGTGGGGAGTGGGAGTGGAAATGAGTGATTTCCAGCTTGCTAACTTTATCTCATATTTGAAGGAATTCTGGAAATCATGGTAAAATAATTACAAGACTTCAATTGCAAATTCTGCTTCTCAACCATGGAAATGAAATAACTGGGCCCGGCATAGCAGCCTGGTGGTTAAAATCCTCACCTTGAATGTGCTAGAACTCCGTATGGTTGCCGGTTCTAACCCTGGTGGCTGCGTTTCCCATCCGGCTCCCTGCTTATGTCCTGGGAAAGTAATCAAGGGTGGTCCAAGGTTTTGAAACCCTGCACTCAGGTGGAAGACCCAGAAGAGGTTCCTGGCTCCTGGCTTCAGATTGGCTCAGCTCCAACTATCGCAGTCACTCGAGGAGTGATCAGCGGATGGAAGACCTTCCTCTCTGTATATCTGATTTTACAATAAAAATAAATACATCTTAAAAGAAAGGAAATGGCTTGGCCTATTTACCTAGTTTCTGGCCTCCATTGTACCACCCATAATATGAAATATAATTTAAGCCATCTTCTCTGTCTCCTGGAGTGATTGTGACAGCTGTGTAACACCATCTAAGAAAAGTCTTGTAAATTAGAAATAATCATGAAGAATCTAGTGGCTAATATTTTATATTCCATGAGACAAGGCAACACGGCTTCTCAAAGCAAAGATGTAATTCTTTAAAGGGATAATAATAGCAACTAAAATAGCTAGCACTTACTGGGAGTATACAATGTGGCACTTTCAACAAGTACGCTGTATTAGCATGTATAATCCTTTTACGATAGCACAATGATGGAGTTGTACATGTCACTCCCATTTCCCAGGTGAACAGCTTCAGAGATCTTCAAGTAACTCTACAGAAGTTATTCAACCAGCAAATGCTGAGATGAGTTTTTAACTCAGAAAACTCATGGTTCTGAGTCTACACTACCAAACAAATTTGAGTATTGCTGTTTTTGAAGACACGCAAGATTTACTTCAGTCACTGTGCAAGAGTTAAATCCCTGATGTGATAAAATTTTAAAAGAATGGCATGTTCATTCTGGGCCCATAGAAGAAAATGGTCTCCTGTTCATAATCTAAAAATAGGCAGGCCAATGAGGGTCCCACTGCTTAGAGTACTTTATCCTGCCTGTGAAATCTTTGGGGATGCTTGCACCTCTCTCTACTTCATCACAGAGATAGCCACCAGAAAGCTGACTGCCACATGTGCTGTTCTCCAAGATTAGATGTACTTGATATGAACAATTGACACTTTATCCTCAAATTTAAGGAAAGAAAGGCCATGAAGCATTAGCTACACTGACAGTAGAAATACTTTTGACTTCATTTCCCAGCCTCTCCTGTCACTCCTTGCAGCAGGATTTTTGAGGTTCTTTTCTTCAAGCATCATTCCGAATATGTGTGCACACTAAATAATCACAAAAAATATCTAATGAGAATACCACATAACAACTATCATATTCTAGAAACAACACAATGACCACTTAACTCATTCCCTTTCTTGAGAAGATGGATTGTAACATAAGATGGATCTTAACATGACATTTTCTCTTAAGGATAGCACTGATTAAAAGAACAACATGTGTCGATCGCACACTCACCCCCTCTTCATCACTGAGGAGGACCTCAGTAGAGCAAGTGATGAACAAAGAAAACATTTTGATTACAGTATTCCAAGAATCCAGTTGAGATGGATATTGTTATTCAAAGGAAGGAACACACTTGCCTTGAAATACCAACCAATTTCTCATTATATATCTCCAAAGCACATTACAAGTTGCCATATTCCTCCTGGAACGTTACTGAGTTGTTTCTCATTCATAACTGATCGTTGCCTCCCTCTGCCTGTTTTATGGAGATTCCTCATGAACAGCAGTCAACTTTTCTTAATAACAGCACTTAATACATCACATCATTCCCATTTCCCTAACTCTAGGATTCTGTGTTAAATCCAACTAAATAAATTTTAACAAGCCTTGTCTTCAATTGTACAGAGGTAATTAGCACCCTGTGATGTCACTCCAATTCCTGTAATTGTGAAGTTAATGTCTTCCATCCTGTCTTATAGGTTTTAAAATTCTGACAACTTGGCGTTATTACTGATTCATTTGCAAAAAGAATGTAACTTTTCTTTCCTATTATCACTAAGTTGTCTGAGTTAAGTAAGAAAATACTCTGACACCCAAAGAAACACAGATGAAACATCTTATCTTAGCTTTTATGACACTCCTGCCTCCAAGGAGTTCTCTATTCAGGATGGGACTTGTAGGAGGACATTGTGACCGTAGAAGGGCAGTGAGCACAGGAATACAGTTGGTTGGATATTTGGAGGAGAATAACCAAATGGCTACCTTTTGTATACCTTATTGGATATCATTTGCATAAGAACAGTTGAGTGGAGAGTATGTATATGAGAACACCTGGTGGAATATACAAGACAAAAGAGTTCCAAACAAAAGCATTGATGGTTTTGTTGATGAGCTCAATACTTCCTCCCTAATCCTGTATGGCCCTCAGTGTATAAAGTTTGATGCCACTAATAAACTACGGCTTTGACCATCAGTCAGGGTCCACGTGTGTTATTATTGCTCCGTGCACCAAGTCCATCGCTGCAGGACAGTGACAGGACTGATTGTAAGAAGATATGGCATCTGCTTGACATCAATTCTCCAACTGTTCTCTTATAGTCTGCCCTGATCTTTCCGCCTAACAGTAGAATATTTTCACTGGCATCTTTTTGCTTTTCTGGGTCCTTAAATCTTGCCTCATTACACTATGCTAATCCTCATATAGTTGAATTTATTGTCGATTAGACTACTTGCTGAGATAATAACAATTCCTCTGAGTTATACAATCATGATCTTTTTTTTTTTAAAGATTTATTCATTTTATTACAGCCAGATATACACAGAGAAGGAGAGACAGAGAGGAAGATCTTCCGTCCGATGATTCACTCCCCAAGTGAGCTGCAACCGGCCGATGCATGCCGATCCGAAGCCAGGAACCAGGAACCTCTTCCAGGTCTCCCACGCAGATGCAGGGTCCCAATGCATTGGGCCGTCCTCAACTGCTTTCCCAGGCCACAAGCAGGGAGCTGGATGGGAAGTGGAGCTGCTGGGATTAGAACCGGCGCCCATATGGGATCCCGGGGCTTTCAAGGCGAGGACTTTAGCCACTAGGCCACGCTGCCGGGCCCAATCATGATCTTCTTATTACTCTCTTAGTTAAATCCTTCATAGGTCATTTCAGGATGCAGGTCTTTCCAGAATGGAAATCTGCTTCCACATCTCAGAGCCATCTTTTATCAGTTAGCAGTGAGGATATTGGTGACCTCTCTGAAAATTGGTGACCTTCAACCATTTAAAACAGACCTCAAAAGTTCCTTTTATTTGAAAAGACAAAACTCATGTCAAATTGGGAATGGATTTGAAGCAGCCCCACAGCCGAACGATGCCTGTATATATATATTTTTAAGTTACATTAAAATATTTTGACTAATACTTTACAAGCATACACAAATTAAGTACGATTTTTCTGTTGCTAAACTATCTGTCTTTCTTTAAAACCAAGAAAATGATCAACAATGAAGGATTATACTATTATTTGTTCTTTTGTCAGCCTTACACTCAAAAGACATTTGCAAAACCAAATATTAGAATCTTTGGTAAAAATTTTAACCTAGCAATATGTTTCAAAATGTCCTTAATAAAATTTTGGAAGCAGAAAGTGACAAAATATCACATCTACATGAGTTATTATAATACTAAATTCTGATTTGTATAATACATAATGAGCCATGCATTCAAATCATTTCACAATATGTTCAGACACGGTTACTAACTGTCCCAAAGAAGTGAGCATTTCAACATTTGCAATTTTATAATTATAATTTTTAACATACTTTTTTTTATTTCTTTGATGCTGATTACAGGGTTGACCAGGGTAGGAAGGATCCAGGATCAGGGAAAAGTAGGAGAAATCACTGTTTCCTAACTCTCCATTTCTTCTTGTCTCTAGGGTGAGGGCAGAGATAAAGCAGGAAGCCACACTCCCAGTATCCAGGGATGGGGAACCACCACCTGACATTATTTGCAGTTTTATAATTGTAATATTAGGTTTCAAGGTTATCTTATGTCATTGGACTCACAGGGCAATCACAGCGAAACAGGAAATCCAGACACTCTGCATATTAAAGCAGAAATTGTATATAGCAGACATTTCACAAAAAACAGATAATCAATGTAAAATAATTGTATTAGTGAAGGATGTGATTTTAATCTGCTTACTACTGAGTGTCTAATAGTTCTTAGTAGCCTATGCTCCATTCAGTCCACATCAAGGGGTATTTCTTTGACCCACTGGCGATTTTTTTTCTTTTTTCCCCAAGATTTATTTATTTTTATTGGCAAGTCAGATGTACAGAGAGAAGTAGAAACAGAGAGGAAGATCTTCCATTCACTGATTCACTCCCCCAAGAGACTACAATGGCTAGGAGCCTCTAACCGGGTCTCCCACATGGGTGCAGAGTCCCAAAGATTTCACGCTGTCCTTGACTGCTTTCCAGGACATGAACAGAGAGCTGGATGGGGGAAGCAGGACTGCCGGGATATGAACCGGCACCCATTTGGGATAATGGCATGTGCAAGGAGAGGACTTTAGCTGCTAGGTTACTGTGCCAGGCCCAATCCACTGGCGAATTCTTACAAATCGCTTTGGTCTAATTTTAGAAGCAGTTACCCATTAAACTTCAATGTAGCCATCAATGTCTCCTGAAACCACAGTCATTATTACTTGTGACCCACTGTATTGTATCTCTCTACCAACTTTCAGGCCACTTGATGATACACTGGCTCTTATACCTCAACTCAAGCACCTATTACGAATACATAAGCAGTAAATAATTTCAATGATCATATGAAACCCCCTTCAAACAGATATGGTCAAGGTAATGAATTTGAAGCACCTATCTTTCCCATGTTAAATACCTAAAATTTCTAACGTTAAGTACGAATTCAAATTCAAATACAAATATAAATTTTAATTGTGCCTTTGAAACATCTACAATTGGGATATAAATTTATTCTGCAGGTAGGTCTGATATTCTAAAACAGGTATATCTCTTTTAATCACAAATGCAGGAGACAGGGCAGCTAACACAAACCTCGTAGGTCTGGTGCCATGATGACCAATTTGATTATTTAACACACACAGTCAAACTCTGTGGAAGGTATATAGGAGTAAAAGACATAAAGCAACAGGAACTTTTCTCAGTCTTCAAGAAACTCATTTCTGTGCAAGAGAAAGATGTCAAAAGAAATAGAAATGCCAATTACAATTATGTGACAATGTTATAAAGTCTAACGGCAAAGCACGTCTATGTGCCATGAACATCCCAGGGGTAGTAAGAGATCTCCTTTTCTCCAAGATGAAACAGGGGCTGTGTTCCTAAAGGAAATCAAGGCAACTCACGTATTAATGTAAGTCTATGGCTGGCAGATTTAGCAATTGTATGTGTCTGGCATCCATTCATCCAATAACAAAACTTGACATTCCAACAGAAATCACCGCTTTTCTTCTAACCCAAGGTTTGACAGACTATCCATGCCTGGCCAATTAAATGGATTCCACACAATCCAGTTAGAGTAATAGATTCAGAAATGGTCCTGGGACTCAAGTAAATGAATTGAAGGTGTAGGAATTACTGGTTTTGTTCAGCTGATAAGATTAAAAACCTGGTGCTACACAAACCATTACAAGATACACTCTCAAGCTCTAACTACGTTACTTGAATCCCTCGGTGTGGCTGTCAATAAACATGGTTTGAAGAAGGGGAAATTCACAAGAAATCCCTGTTTGGGTTAGGTTATATTCAACTAAAGCTTTGGAAATGCTGAGTAGTATATACTATTAACAATGAGCTTATTAATTTCAATGAGGAGCCAAAATGTAGAGTGATAAAGTTAACCCTAAGAAAATAAAATGATTTTCTCTCTAGGAGACAACGTATCTTTACAGAATACTGTCCCCACCAGCACCTGGCATGTAGCAGTATATTCTGCTTTTCTGACACATCTGCCAATAAGACCCTCTTTATTCCTACTTCTGTGCATGAACATCACTGAACTGGCACTGTTGATACTGATAAAAGTATACAGGGACTGGACTTTGCCTAGTTTTTTCTATTTGAGACACCACTAGTGTTATTGCTTCCACCAGAATTCTCTAATTTTCTTTGACACACTAGTGGTGTCAGAGATGGATTAGTGTGATTCCATTCATGGCTACCTTCTGAAATGAAAGCTGCCACAGAACGATTACTGCTGAACAGGTGTCTGCTTGAAGAGTACTGGATGCAGTGAAAGATGTGGCTTTATTTAATCTCTTATTTCTGCAGGCTACCTGTTTCATCATAGAATCTGGAAGACACTTTTTTTAGGAAAACAAATTGAAGTCCCAGTTAAATAAGGATTTGAATGTTTGGAGTGTTAGTTGAACTGGAAATTCCTACAAAACTAAAAACCTATCAGAAAAAGAATAATGTTTGTAAAATAAAAAATGATTGGGAAAGGTAATAGAAGATATCTGTTACTATCGAACAGAATGCTTTTCTTTTAGTCAAGTAATAAATCCTCCCAGGGAAGTACAAGAGTGCTGTTAGTTCCTAACACCAATCTGATGTGTAGTCAGCTTTCCTTATTACACAAATGCCTCCGAGAAGCCACTTGGAAGGGAAGGAAGTTATTTTGGCTCACAGCTTTGGAAGTTCACAAACCAAAGTTGGGCAGGCTACACTGATCCAGCCAACTGCTGAGGCTGGGGAATGGCAATAGCCAAGCAGGTGCAAATAAAAGGAAGTGCCGAGAAACATCAGGTATAACTCAAGAGTTATAAAACCATCATTTTTGGGCGCAGGGCAATTGTTCAATTGGTTAAGCCTCCCCCATAAGTACCAAGATCCCATATGGAAGCTGGTTCCACTTCCACTCAGCTCCCTGCTGTGGCCTGGAGAAGCAGCAGAGGATGGCCCAAGGCCTTGGGATCCTGATGTCTTTCAGGCCACCTGAAACCCTGTGTTGGGAGGCAGCTTGCCCTACCTAGTCGAGTGTTTCATGGCTCAGGCTTTGGCTATCTTTGTCTCTCATGCAATCAGGCTCTTGGCCTCTGTCACATTTGTCTGCTTTCTTGCTTCCCATTGCCAGGCTCCAAGAACTGAAAGTACACTCTCCCTTGCCCTTACCCTTCCTAGCTGACTCTCCTTGAACATGGCCTAGATATGCCTGCATTCCTCGCCTTCTGAATAAACCTTACCACTTGCTCAAGCCTTGTCAGTGTCTGCACTTAAAATATTTAAAGAAGAGGCCAGAAACTAGGAAATAAATATTTGGCCCAAACCTAGACTATAAGAAAACTAGTACAGTCATTGTAGTAGCAGGTCGTGAGGACAGGAATTTGGAAATTATGAACTTGAAAGTTGATTTTTCATAAGAATCAGAGAATAAAACAGAATTAAGCATAATTGTAAAAAGAACTATTATAGTGGCATTAGCTTCACTTTCATATTGAAAAATACGCTTAGAATAAAGCTGAAATAATTACAGTCTATACACTCCAAGTAACAATACTAGTTAAGATTTCTTTTCTTAACAACCAATTACTAATTTGTAATCTTAAAAGTGATCATCACGTATACTGCATTCTTCCAGGCACAAGATTTACCAAGGACACTCTGTCTTGTAATGATGTCTTAAAAGTTGAACTCTGAGCCAGCACAACGGCTTCACTGGCAAAGCTGCTACTCAGGGCACTGGCATCTCACCTGGGGGTCAATTCCAGTCCGGCTGCTCCATTCCTGATCCAGCTCCCTGCTAATATACCTGGGAGAGCAGCAGAGCATTAAACCTGCATCCATATGGCAGATTCCAAAGAAATCTCCTGGTTCCTGACAACCTGAGCATCAGCAGCTGCAGCAGTTTGGGAAATGAACCTACAGGAGAAATCTGGCTCCTCACTTGTTGTCATTCTCCTCTTCTTCTCTTTCCATTTCCCTTTCTCTGTCTGTAAGCACTGTCTTTCAAATAAACAAAACTTGTTAAAAAAAAAAACTGAATTCAAAACACCTCCTTAGTTTACTGGAGTTTGCAATGCACTGAACTGTACAACTCAGCATGTTAACAGAAAGGCATTCTGGTTGGCTGGTAAAATACAGCCCACACATTCCTTTTTCCTGATCATCGATTCACAGACCTTTCTCCTCTCCAGATTTCCGTGATGTATTGTCTTATGTTCCCTGCTCCAGAGCAAAGATCAAAACCACGCTTCTTTCCAGCTTTTCTAGCATGCTACATAGTGCCATCATTTCTCAGACCACTCAAACTTAAAAAAATAAATAAAAGCAAAAAAACAAACATGATGGCCTTTGATCCACACTTCTCGCTCTGTCTTCCTATCACCTAATCACTTATGTTATCATTTCTGCCACTGCAGTATCTTTCAGACATTTTTTTCCATTATCATGTCTTACCTCATGAGCTTCCAAGCTCTTCTGTCTCCTTTTAGCTAATTCTACTGTGATATATATATATATATATATATATATAAAATAAAATAATCTAGCGGTGCAAATGCTTAATCAGAAATGTTTCTTGGGCCTGGCGGCGTGGCCTAGCGGCTAAAGTCCTCGCCTTGAAAGCCCCGGGATCCCATATGGGCGCCGGTTCTAATCCCAGCAGCTCCACTTCCCATCCAGCTCCCTGCTTGTGGCCTGGGAAAGCAGTTGAGGACGGCCCAATGCTTTGGGACCCAGCATCTGCGTGGGAGACGCGGAAGAGGTTCCTGGTTCCCAGCTTTGGATCGGCGTGCATCGGCCGTTGAGGCTCACTTGGGGAGTGAATCATCGGACGGAAGATCTTCCTCTCTGTCTCTCCTCCTCTCTGTATATCTGACTTTGTAATAAAATAAATAAATCTTTAAAAAAAAAAAAAAAGAAATATTTCTTGACCTCTAACAAACACCAAATTCACCGAAGACAAGTATGTACCATTCTTATCTTGATTTTCAAAGAAAACTTAAGTAAGGTGATGAATGCAAAATCATTTGAATAGCACATAAGCCATCCTAAATGCTCAATAATTGGGACATACTTTTAGATAAAGAAACAGTTAAATTTGCATGTAAAATCCTGTAGCAACAGAGTCCTTTAAACATCATTACTATTATTACAAAAGCCCTGTTTGGCCACAGATCAGCTAAGTGACCTTCCCAAAGCACACAGCAAACAATGGCAGTGCAAGTGGAATTTCAAACATAGGTCATTTTGATTGTAAATCTAATGTTTTCTAGTAAATTTTGTTGACTGTATACACACTAGTGTTCAATGAGTAGACTGACTACTGGATTCTGAAGCTAAAATCACGATTCATTAGTGGCTTATTCACATTCTAATTTCAGAATAGATCAAAGTGGCTCTGACTATACATAAAGATTTTTGGGGCACAATAATATCCACTTACTTATTATCTGAGTTCATGGCCAAGTTGAGCAGTTGTGAGATATCCTCAAACAAGCCCTTTCCTGAAACTTTTTTCTGACTTTGATCCATGTCAATTATTTTCAAATTTGGTGGAAATTAGAGTAACCTAAAAATGGGTATAATCTCTTTGTATCATTAAATTGATTTGGAATGTGGACTCGGGCATTTTCAGGTTTTGAAAGCCTCTCAGATAATTCTAACGTGCAGTCATTCTTGAGAATCACTGGTGAGGAAATGCTTTTACAAACTGCATTGGCAATTCCAGCTACCAGATACAAAATTAGAGAATACGGCCAGGTCATAACTCAAATTTTGCAGTATACCTGGCATGATTAACAGTGATTATCTGAGACTTGTAATGGATGTGTATTCATTTTCTGACTCTGTTAACAAAACCACTGGAAAGACAGACAGAAACCTTCTGATAATGACTGGGATGACTCTAACATCTACTTCATTTTCCTAAACAAAACTACATGTTATGCTAGAGGATCTGACAGAGGCAGTTCATTCGTCATTCATGACTTGAGTAGAAGCCTCTCTTGCTGAAAAAAAATCAAAATGCACTGATGTTGAGTACAAATGAAACAAGGGAAACGCAACTTCAGTGTGCTTTCACTGCCCATTGTTTCCCTCCTTGGCTTGTATTTATATCCACACCTGTTATATCTGTCTCCTAACAAAGAATGCTCCTTCAATAGCCCCCCACATGTAATACATCATTGCCAGTGGACATTCATGTAGCATGCTTTAGGACTCACATATTCAATTTTTCTCTGCATCTCCTCATGTGTGTGTGTGAAGGAAGTGAGAGAGGAAGGGAAGGCAAACTACCTAAACACTACTGAGATTAAATTCTGTAGCTATATTCTAATTTTATAGCAATATTGTGGTCTCTGTAGATTGTGAAAAGGGGACAAATGATTAGTCAGTGAACAAGATGGTGTTACAGTATTCCTACATAATTCATTACAAGAACATCCATTCGAATTTTCCTACATGGTTTGGTGCATTGAAAGAAAGGTAGACTTCTAGGGAGAACACTTTGAGTCCCAAACAATGAGGGTTTGGAGTTTTGTGAGTTCTGCATCTGGTGTCTGCTATGATAGACAGGAATCATGTTAGCACTCATATCACTTCTCCCCAAACTCTGCCAGAGTATTAAGTCCTCAGATCACTAACAGATCTCAGAGAGCTGAAACCTGGACCCCCAACAAGTGAGCAAAGGTCATCATGATAACACAGAAAATAACATTAACAGAAATAATTTTTTGCTCAAATTCTTGCCAATTTTTATATATGTAGAGCCTCTTTTTTTTTTTTCTCAGTTTTTTTTCTCCAGCTCTCTTGTAGCTTAGAGGGGGAATGATTCAGCTGATTGGTGCCACTCCCAAGTGCAATAGCCACAGGTCTTGGACAAGACACATGAGTCAAAACTTGCATCTTGTATTTTTAACATTTTGCATTTAGTAAAGTAAGAGGTTCACAGCTTTTTCCCACAAAGCCATCTGAGTATGGTTATAAAAATCCATCCTAACTGGAATTTTTGACTTAGAGAGGAAAGGAGAATAAGGAAGGCTTTTTTAAAGTTCTCATTCCTGCTATGATATTCACTCAAAGTAAGTAGAAAACATTCCTTCCCCATTGACTCAGAATTTGGAAGACAGAGGCATTCAATTAGCTGACAGTTTCAAAAGCCCAATAACACAAACTGGAGTGCTTATCATTCTTTGTATGATGCATAGACCTTCAAAAAAATACTGTAAAGTCATTGAAATAGTTATTCACTTAAAAAAATCTTTTGTAAGTCTCTAATACGACTGTCAAAGAATCCACTGCAATTTATTGGTCTCTTTGTTCATCCTTTTCCCACACTTTCAAAAAATGTATCCCTTGTGATAATACACACAATTACTCCAGACTCTGATGGCCCTTGCTCAAGAAGCCTCAATGAGGAGCCCAGTGATCACTGCCAAGAAGCTCTTAGTTCCTTGGCCAAACACCTGCAGTTACAAACCTGCTGGCATTACCACTGCTAGATACAGAGTGAAATGCAATGCCAGACTCATTCACTAAGTAAAAAGTATTGATCTTCTAGCAAATGATGGGCACTGTAGATAAAATAGTAAAGTGTCCTCTGTTTTCTGGCAGTTTTTAGCCCAGTGGCGAGAGTGGTTTTTTACCATGACTGACCATTGGGTGCTTTCACTTTTTTAGTACTGGTGCTATCCCAACCCTATGCATTGGGGCACAATGAAAGGAGAATATTTTCACAATAGCATACATAGAGGTGTTCCAAAACAGAGGAAATCTAGTCAGGAAACCATGATCAGTGGTCTATTTTTTTACCCCTAATATTCTGACTTTATTTCAAACAATGGCATTGAATGGATTTGTGAAATCACAAAACTAGAAAGCTACCTATCCTAAATTTGGAAAAATAGTTCATTCATCTCCATGACAATCAATGGTAAAAACAGAATTTATATCCTCAAGTGGGAGTTGTAGTAGTAAGAACAGAAGATTTTTTAAAAGGAAAAAATAACACTCCATTCAACTGTTCAAAAGAAGAATGTAGAACAAAATGAACTACTTGAGTAAGACTAGATGTAGAAATCAGCCATAATTGCTTCAAAATATCATGGAACATTTTTGTAGAACTGATTTCAAAGAGCCAAAGGCTATTTAACATTCAGCAATCAGATAAACAGAATTTGCACAACATTCTGCATTGTTATTATTTCAGTACAAGGGTCATTTCTCAGAGATTGGTTCTACAACAACATATTGGAAAGCAGATGGTGATAGCCATGTTCCGAGGAGCATGAGTTCATCCTGGCCTCACTGGCTTGAGACGTTACAAGTCATGTATTCTCAAAATGTTTCATTTTGAAAATGAATTGGCTCTTTTATCACATACACATACACCCTTATTTTCTTTTGTTTTGTTTTTAACAAAACAAAGTAAGTGCCAAAATGTACTTCTTAAAAGAATTCACCAGTCTTTCACGGTTTAGTAAGTTGGAAGGAAATCTGTAAAAGATGTGCTCAGATGGGCCCGGCAGCGTGGCCTAGCGGCTAAAGTCCTCGCCTTGAAAGCCCCGGGATCCCATATGGGCGCTGGTTCTAATCCCGGCAGCTCCACTTCCCATCCAGCTCCCTGCTTGTGGCCTGGGAAAGCAGTTGAGGATGGCCCAATGCATTGGGACCCTGCACCCGCGTGGGAGACCCGAAGAGGTTCCAGGTTCCCGGCTTCGGATCGGCGTGCATCGACCCGTTGCGGCTCACTTGGGGAGTGATTCATCGGACGGGAGATCTTCCTCTCTGTCTCTCCTCCTCTGTGTATATCTGGCTGTAATAAAATGAATAAATCTTTTTTAAAAAAAAGATGTGCTCAATTTGAATATATTTCAATCTTCACTTAGCTAGTCATCATCAGTGATGTCAAATTATATAATTCTCAAACATATTGACATGTCAACACTGTATTAATATAGCTTTATATTATTGGTGGTCATTTTCCTCATGTATTTTTTGCTGTGATCCTCTTGATAGTTTTTAAAACTCAAATTCTGAAGTCACTCATTCTTTATCTTCATAAATATGCAAAAAAAATGAATGAAAGTCAGTTTTGGATCTTCACAACCCTGTGATGTGTGAGCTCAGTGTCCATGTAACAGTACCTACCTAAATGCGCACTGTAAAAGAGGGAAAGAATTGGATAATGCTTCTCTCCACCTCTCCAAACAACTTGCATGGGCTCATGTTCACCACTATCCCAAGTATTCATTTCTGACAAGCGAATTAGTCTTCACCTAAAGAAAGATAATTTGTGCTAGAAGGTATTTGGGCTCTGAAAAGAGTTCAAGAAACATAATTATCCGTAGTTTCCTAATTGAGTTCAGGGTTTGGATATGCTGTGTTAGTTTTGGCAGCAGGGTGAGAACAGTTAAAAGCTGCCAAGAAACTGCTGCTGTACTCCACAAATATTATCCAGTGCTTCTGTGAATTATCGCCTCACGCTTGTTGAGGGAAGAGTGCTGGCCTGAAATGCTGCAGTATCGTAAAATCATTGCTCAACAATACATTGCAGCTCAAGGGGGATACGTCAGTCTGACAAGATTCTCAGGGCAATAGATTTTATAGCTATAATGGGAGAATTCACCTTCCACTTAAATAACCTAAGCAGCTAAAATTTCTGATAATTTTCTCATCATAAAATTCAGTTGTTCAGAGACCAAATGTTTACTAGAATTGAATAAAGAGAATCTATAGATCACAGTTCTGATACTTGGCTATTATAACCCAGTCTGCATAACTTACTTTCTGAAGCACATTTTTTGTTCATGGAATATTCATGTGTATGCCTGGACATCCTATTAAACAAACAAACAAATTCACTGCATGCTTAAATGGAATATATTATTGTCTCCTCATTTACATAATAAATCAGACCTGTGCTGTGGGTCATGAAGTGCTGCTACCAGTGCTGAACAAGCCATTACTTCAATCTTACTCCCAATATTCAAATTAAAACAATTTTAAGGGAGCACAAGGTTCCCACACGATGAAATTGAAAATGGAATAGGTGGCTTCTTTGAAGCCATGTGATGCCAAGCAAATAATTGTATCAATTATAGTTTCAGGTTTGGCTCACTGCATAATGTCCAATAGACCTACTTCAAAGACTGAATGCGGCATCAAAGCACTGTAAGTAGAAACCTTTCCACAGTCCACATTCTATCACAGCAATGTTCTGTCTCTGATCATATCCTTGTGCTCTTATGATCTCCCGGTTTTTGATAAAAAAAATTTAATTGCATCATCTTTAGTGGCGATCCATACTGAGATAATCACATTGAAGTTACAAAAACACTTGCCACAAATGTTTAAATTATTAAGATAAAATTAAAGTAACAATTATCTACATTCAATTCTTACTCTGTTCACTATCCGTTAAACATATTACAAGGTTTAAAAAAAAGAAAACAAACTACTATTCAGACTGTAACACAACTACATTTGAAATGTACTCAACATGTAACTATTGGTACACAATAAAAAATTATTGACCATAAAATAATGCACTAATAAAAGTTCATTCTTTAACTTCTTTAAAGTGGTTGCTCTCACATTGAAAAACAAACTGTATCCTTCCAGTGTTTCAGATTTTTGGGAAACATCTCAAGTTCCTTGGGTATGATTTCCACAAACCTATTTATAAATGGATCTGGTAGCCAGTGCTGCAGAAAAAGAGCTGTTTCAAGCAGAGAATAGTATCAATAACCCTTAGCTTTATCATCAGATATTCATTAATTCAATCCTGACAGGTGAGCAAACTGGTCAGAGCACAGACTCATCTTAAGAAAGAGCTGAACTCGATCCAAACCTCAATGAACTGTCTACGCTTGAACTTATCTAAAGAAACTTGGGCACTGAGAGAAGGTGGTAGTAAGCATGGAGCCAACTCTCCATTGCTTACAACCAATAAACAGCTTAGAGATTTCCTGTGATACATAGGATTCTGTCAGCTGTGGGTCCCAGGTAAGGAGAAATAGCTCATTCTCTGCAATAACTGATACGACATCCACATGCCAAGGACCCACATGCTGAGGACCCATATGCCAAGGACCCTCAATAGGCCTTTTTCCCACTTTAAAGGGATTGACCCAAAGCCAAAGCTTTAGTATTGCACTGAGCTAAAGTCTTGATAGATTGCAAAGGAAAAAGAGATGGCTTGGAGTGTTGACTAAGCTTATGTTACCAGCTCAGCATCCACTTGGAGATATCTATTGATGTCCTAACACTTAAAGCCACCAAACTGAATTTGGGACAGAATCTAATAGTGTGCTTCATCCATAATGTGACAAGGTCACTGGCCTAAAAGGAAGCCTCTGGTTACCAGAAAATAGCCTTTTAAAATGCCAGCAATTGGGCCCAGCACAATAGTCTAGCAGTTAAAGTCCTTGCCTTGCACATGCTCAGGATCTCATATGGACATCAGCCCTACTTCCCATCCAGCTCCCTGCTTGTGCTCTGAGAAGTTGGTTGAGGACAGCTTAAAGCCTTGGGACCCTGCATCCATATGGGAGACCTGGAAGAAGCTCCTGACTCCTGGCTTTGGATCGGCTGAGCTCTAGCCATTGCACCTACACATAGGGAGTGAATCAGCAGGTGGAAGATCTTCCTCTCTGTGTCTCCTCCTCTCTGTGTATCTGACTTTCCATTAATAACAAATAAATCTTTAAAAAAATACAGCCTTTTTTTCAGTGGCCCTGAAATTAGGTCCAGACTTTATTCTCTCTCAATACAACTACTTTTCTCTTAGAAGAAGTGGCACACCAAGAACAAGTCTGTGAATAGGTAGTTCTACAGACTTATGCAGCTTAAAAAGATATCAAGCAGACCCTTTTAGAGAACCCAAACTCAGTTCTCTTCATTGATGGATGCTCCTTTGTTGAGTAAGGAAACCACTGGGTTGAGTATGTCATAGTCACCTTAAATAAGACCATCTAGACCAAAACTCTCATCTTCCTCCTAGCAAGAATGCTTAATTGGCAGAGCTGGTTGATACAGGTAAAGGTTTATATTGATTCTTGTTAGGCTGGGCTGGGTAGAATACTGGCCTGAGGTGGAGAGGGAGTGAGTCCATGATGGGTCATTCCTACCTCATCCCATCAGGAATGTTTACAGTAACCAACAGACACTGTAACCTGGTACCACCTGGATGCCACCTGACACTATACACCATAATTAGATGCCAACTAAACCCTTGGAACACAATTCTAAGTATGCCTACCTTGTTCTCTATGAACATGGAGCTATTTGGAAAGAAAGTCATTTCTTTTTTGCAAATGTGGCCCCAGTCAGAACACAGATTGAGGGTTCCCTCTGCAGATCCTCCCCTAGGAAGTAGCAGTTACACACCGTAAGGGACACCAAATGGGGATCCATGAATTAACTGACAGGAGACAATTGACAGATTTGATGGCCAGATCATCAGCCCAGGAGACTCCCTCCTACCAGCCTTTAGAGCCCCTGGGGTTGGGAAAAAAACCTGCAAAACATAAGGCCACAATATTCTTCTAAGAAGACTCAATGAGCACTTCCCAAAGATTATGTCCTCCAGGCCAGTGGATGGCTTCAGTAGAAAGAAGGAAAGATCCAACTTCCTTCCTTCTGCCATGGGAAGGCACTTGAAACTCCATCAAGCTTTCCTTGTAGGGGAGGGATAGAACTTCTCAGCCTGTTCAGAGGTCATTTCCAGGGAAGGACCTACCCAGGAATACAAAACAGGTTGTGGGCACCTGTGAGCCTTATCCTACGAAGAACCTCTGAAATCAAAACCTTCTGCTCCCTGGAGTACAAAAAAAAGGAGGGGGGTGCAGCTCTCCAGGTAAGGACTGGAGGCTAGATTTTGCTCACATTCCTAAACCAATAAATATTATCCAGTACCTTTTGTTTGAGTAGACACCTTCACTAACGGGGTCAAAGTCTACAACTACAGAACTGAGAAAGCTACTAAAGTAGTAAGTGAACTGGTGTCTGAATCAGTTCCTCAGACTGAGTTTCCTAAGAGCCTACAAAAGTGACCATGGCCCCTCCTTCCAAGCAACCACTGTTCAGGGAGACTGTCGTGCTAGATACACAATGTCATCACCACTATACATGAAGGGCCCAATAACAGGTAGTAAAGACTAATGTCATCTCAAGAAGCTACCTCTGGAAGCTCCCCCACCCCCAACGTAGCTTCCTCCTATCCAAAGCCTTAGTGCATATCCGACATGACCTCTCAGATTAGAGGTCTTCTGAAAAGCTGCACAGTCTTGGCTGCTTTCCCAGCAATGGACTGCCTTTATCTTCAATCTGATCAATGCTCAAATCTGTAACCTTACTCGGTAACAAGACACAAAACAAACCTGAGCAATGAGGACCACAGACTCCTGCTACATTTGAATTAAACATTTTCCAACATACTCCTCAATTTGATCAGTAATACATAACCAATATAGGGAAACTCATAGAAAAAGCTAAAATAAAAGCAAGGAAATACATTCATGATTTGATCAAAGAAAAAAATGACAGGAAAGCGGAACTCTTAATGGCTGAACACAACAACGAGAACCTCATTGAAATTCTAATCTCACTATATTGCAATCTCTTCACTTCCTCTGAGTAGGATAGCATTTTGAATTTCATATGAGTGCATTAGCATATTACAATAACCCATTTCTTTGACTCCTCCCTAAAATAGGCCTTCTTATAAGAAGCCAGTCTTTCTTGTTTTCATATTTGTAGGCAACAGCATTCCTATTAAGAGAGTCATCAGCTAACAGAGCATCCACACAACCTCAGATGTGTTTGTTCCTCCCTTATTTCCATGGGAATGTTTAATGGCTTACTTTATCTATTCGAATTCCTTTAATAAATAAAACATGCTACCTTCTCCAGAAGAAATCGACACTATGATTAATAATCTTTGTAATATAACTTCATGTAATTAACAGTGAAATCAACAGTAGTAAAATGTTGCATATTTTAAAGTTCTCATCTTAGTTGCATTTTGTGGTATTCAGTATATTATTAGAACCAAACTTCTGTCATTTTCTTGGGAAATTGAATACTAGAATAACACTGGTTCCTTCTATTGTCCCTTCAGCATTGACACTTATCTGTAAGGTCATCAGATTTGGTAATAATTTTGCGAATATAGCATAACACCACTGAATAAATCATGATTCCGTAAAGGAGTAACTGATCCCAGGACAATGAAAAAGAGAGTATTCTTTAATGAAAAATGTAGAGATGTGATTAATTTAGAATTTTAACTGAACATACTGAGCTTAGTGTTACAATCTAGATCACTAACTGGTTTGGGGGAAAGTGAATTCTAGTAAATTGCATAACCCCAGGGCCAGCATTGTGGCACAGTAGGTCAAGCCACCAGCTGTTAGACTTAAAAGTGCTGGCTCAAGTCCAGGTTATTCCACTTCTAGTCTAGCCTAAGTGCTAGATCCTGCTAATATAAATAGGAAAGCAGCTAGATTAGGACTGGAGGAAAATGGTGCCCCAAGGGCTTGGAACCCTGCCTCCCCTATAAGGATCTGGGATGGAGTTTGAGGATCCTGGCACAGCTTTGGTCAACACAGCCATTTAAGGAATGAAGCAGCAGATAGAAATTCTGTGTCTCCCTCATTTTCTCTCTGTAAATTCTTTTACAATTTCACTGATTTAAACAAAGTGAATAAGAAATTAATTCATTTAAGGAGAATAGAATAATTCAGAAACATCAAAACTCATAAGTGTTAGAAATGGTATAAAATAAATCAATAGGGCATTGTTTTAACAACATTGTGCATACTGGAATCAGTGTGACGGTACACCAGGTTAAGCCACCACCGGCAACTCTGCATTCTATACAGATGCCCATTTGAGTCTCAATTACTCCATTTTCCATTTTAGCTGTCTACTGAGGTGCCTGGGAAAACAGAATAAGGTTCAAGTACCTGGGCCCACACCACACATGTGACAGATCTAACTTCATTTCCTGAAACCTAGCTTCAGCCTGGCGTAGCACAGACCATGGTGGCCAGGCAGGAAGTGAACCAGCAGGTGGAAATTTATGTCTCTCCTTCTATCTCTCTCTAACTCTCCTTTTCAAATAAATAAATAAATCTTTTTTTAAAAAAAAACTGTGCAGGATTAGAACATTATGAGTTACATAAATTCCAGTCTTCACATGTAAAATTTACAGAAGTGTGTGTTAGAATCTACCCAGATGATAGGAGTTTATTCATACTACATTGCAAAAAAAAAATCTAGTATCACTTACAGCAGTTCAACAATGTCAATAAAGAATCATTCATTTATCCCAGTCGAAATTCAACAGTGAAAAACAATGGTTATTTCTGTAATTTTGTACTGCTTGGAATACAAGTCTTTTGGATGAACCATAAGGGTATTTTCTACTGACAAGACAGTGCACTCCACTCTGCTGCGCGTAACAGAAGAGAACAGCAATAAGCTACAGTATATATTGAAGAAATGTGTAAGCAAATGGAAAAACATGCTAGATGTCACTATAAAATGTTAAGTATCAATTTAAAAACAAAAGCCAATCTTAACATATCCACTCTTTTAACTGCATGCATAGAGCTAACTATGCAGCTGAAATTCAGTTCTTTAATTACAAAACCATCATGATTTCAGTGGCTCCTCGGCTTTGTGTGTCTCCCAACTTCACACATTTTCTCACCTTCCCCAGTAAGTGAATTTATATTCTGAATTCATAGGCTTCCAAGGATCATAACAATTATGAAAAATGCATCATTGACATATCAGCATAAACACATTATTCAATAACTTTTTGCATGGAATTGCCACATCATAAACACATGCAATGTAGAAAGATATCTACTCCCATAAGAGAAAAAAATACTTATCTGCTTAGTGGAAATGCTGCTGACTAACTTCATGGCATGCCCTGTGGCTCTGGGTTTGACTGTGAGCATGTAAAGGAACTATCTGGAAGAGCGGATAGACATTAGACTCTGATGCACGCATGTGGCACCTCTATAGCTAACTTGACAAGTGACTTGACAAGTCACCGGTAATTTCTTTTTCATCCCTTTAGACAAACTATATCTATTTGATTGAATTTTCCTGAATGCATGATTTTATATTTGTAATAAATGCACATTGTTTGGCATATAATCATTATTTACTAGATGATAATGACCCATTTTATTAATGTACTGTACTTTTTACGCCTGTTTTAATTCTCTAATCTCTTCGTTTTACTTTTTAATCATGTTACCCTGAATCATCTCCAAGAACTTAAGAGGGCATGAAACAGAAAAAGGTATTTATCTTTTCTCAGTCTATAATTTTCTAAGTGCACATGAATACTAAATGCATTGTAAATTAGTGGATAAATATGAGAATAAATACAGTGTTTGCTGTGGGATCACATAAAGAAATGATGAATAGAAAACACTAACTTCAAACACTTTATGGGTTCTTTTTTTTAAGCCATGAATTCTGACTTACTATGAATCTAATAAATTGCATAGAAATCCCTAAGAAAATTATTCCTCTTGCCTATTAAAGTTAACATGGAAAAATGAGACAAACAAACAAAGGGTTTACTTAATCTTCAAAGACTGAGCACATCCAGCAGGGTTCAAAGAGGTTAATCAGGATAAACTTCCATTAACTATTGGATGGAAAATGATCAGATTTAGCCAAGATGTTTGAAATTAAGTTTGATGTGGAAATAAAAGGAAGCACATTAACTTGGTTAGTCATTTCCCATTCTATACAAGAATAAAAATACTTTTTATAAGAAATATTGCTCATCCCACCAGGACTTGGATGTTACTATCATTTCTACTGCCCAACCCAAGAATGTTCTGACTAGATGTTAGAGTTTGGGATTTCTCTCCAAAGAAGACAGATGAAGTATACATGTCATTGAGTCTAAGGTTCCAGGGTTAGTGAAACAATGGGCTCTCTTCTTGAACACAGTTCAAGGCTTGACCCAGTCACTGAAGAATGGTAGCCGACCTTCAATTCTATTCCCCTGAAGCACACAGTGAATTTGCCTAAAGAAAGCATTCCAGAAGTCATGGAATATGTCTTCTCTAACATCTGCATTTATCCTATTGAGGGAGGCATATCCACTATGTAGATTGGGTCTCTAACAGACCCGGAATCGAACAGGGATTTCTCACTTTCTGACTCTGCATCTTGGATAACTGCTCCTTTTTCCAACACAGCACCCATCCAGTCCTCCAAGCATCAACGTCAGTGTGATTCATACTTGGAGACACTTCCTCAGCCAGGTCTCGTCTTTACTCCGGGCATGATCAGCTGGGACACTCATCAGCCTGGAACCCTCTGTAGGTTTACTGCTGACACTTCAGTATGCACACGCTCGCCAAGGGAATTGAGAGTATTTGTTTATACAAAACTTCAGCTCATGAGCCAGGGAATTCGTCCAACTTTTCATAAATAATTTCTCTTTTTGATGCAATTTTACCTGATAATTCAAAAAATTAACAAGCCGAAAGTACAGGGCACCTTGAAAGAATCACAGAAAGCTTTCTCTAGTCTTCTCAGATCATCAAGTTAAATAATGAATCTGAAGTTTTTGGATGTCTTTTGTGCCATGAAGTTTAAATTAGATGTGCTGTCCCTTGGGTACCATTCAAAAGAGTTCTAATGACAGTGTAAAAAAATTCTGAAAGAAGCTAAACGAGATTCTTTTATTTAAATATATATAACTATCTATGTACTAACTCCACTTCAATGAAATGAAAGGGAAAGAGCTAGCTTCAATGTTAATATCCTTCTCTCACTGCTTGACTTTATATATAAATGCCAATAATTCTGAGGCCTTGCAAGATGGATATTTATAATTACTACAGATTTCATTAGCTAAAAAGCAGGCATTAGAAGGTAAAAATTAGATTTTAATGAACAATTCTTTGGAAGGATGTCATGAATTGGTATCTGGAGGATATAATCATGACTTAAAAATCAAGCAGATTAAATGAGTCCGGGAAAGGAACTAGATAGAATAAAGATTAAAATAACTTCAAAGCCAGCCTCTTCGTGAACCACTTTGCCTACCCCCTGAGGTAAAATGAAGTTTAAAAAAAAAGAAATGAGAAAGAATAATAAATGTATGTTTTAAAAATGCAATTTGTATTTTAATGCTTTCAAGTTGATGGGGAAAATGTGAGTTGGCAATTTTTACCGTTGTGGCTTAACACAGCAAACAAAAGGCTGTGGCAGCTCACAGTGACTGGTGCTGAAATTCACTGGCCTTGCCCATTATTGTCCAAACTGCCTCATCTGACTTCACGGGTCCACCATCATCTCAGGGAAAGTTCATGACCAAGATTAACTAAAGGTATGGGTTTCCAATACAGCGTGGCAGGAGAGCTGCTACTGATGGAAATGGAAATGATCAATACTGTAACTTTCAAAGTCAAATGCAAAGAGAAGTTTTTCACGACATGAACTGTGTTAAGCACTCTATTTACGTGGGACATGTTTGCTGGAATAGATGATTCAACAAGCCAAACCTCAGGAGAACCTTGCTTCATAGTTTTATTTGCTTTAATATGCCATGATAGTGTCATATTAATTCAACTCAGAGTTGCAGTTATGTTTTTAAACTAAGAGCCAATGATTTTTAAACTTGAAAAAATGCCATTATCTACCTAGTGATAGGCATTAACACATTTTATTCTAGAAGCTTATATTTATAAGTTTCTTTTCAAGATTTACATTTTTTTATTTGAAAGGCGATTTAAAGAGAGAAGGAGAGAAAGACAAAGAGGGAGATCTTCCATTCACTGGTTCACTCTCAAAATGGCAGCAATGGCTGGGGCTTAACTGATCTGAAACCATGAGCCAGGAGCTTCTTCTGGCTTTCCCATGTGGGTGCAGAGGCCCAAGGACTTAAGCCATGTGCTGCTCTTTCCCAGGCCATCAGCAGGGAGCCAGATAGGAAGCAGAGCATCCAGGGCATCAACCGGTGCCCATTTGGGATGCCAGCATCACAGGTAGAAATTCAGCCACTACCAGCCCCTAAATGTGCAGGTTTGGAAACTGCTGTGATAATCTGATAGCATGATTCTTCCAATAGACTACGGAAAGAGGTAGAGGCCCATTAATTGGTTCCCCATGATACGCTTTGTCCTCTTGCCTAAAGCAGATCCCTCTTTTCATGTTGTTATTCAGAAATAAATCTATAATTTTTATTTTATAAACAAAACAAGGAAAGGAAATTACTTATGACTTCATCTTTGCTTGTTTGCAATTCTATTGTGGGGGCATCAACTGAAAATCATTGCAAAAAACATGACCATGCTGAATTATTTGAGTTATCTTGGTCATTTGGAAAATTTTTCTTTTTTAAGATTTATTTATTTTTATTGGAAAGTCAGATTTACAGAGTGAAGGAGAGACAGAAAGATTTTCCATCTGCTGGCTCACTGTGCAAGTAGCTGCAACAGCCAGAGCTGAGCCAATTAGAAGCCAGAAGCCAGGAGCTTCTTCCGGGTCTCCCACGTGGGTGCAGGGTGCCAAGGCTTTGGGCCATCCTTGACTGCTTTCTCAGGCCACAAGCAGGGAGCCAGAGGGGAAGTGGGGTCCTCTAGGATTAGAATTGATGCCCATACGGGATCCTGGCATGTACAAGGTGAGGACTTTAGCTGTTTCTATGAGAGTGCAAGGCGTGTATGTGTGTGTTTGTGTGTGTGCGTGTACACACGCAGGATCACAATGTGCCAGTGCAAGCCTCCACCACACACCAGCGTTCCCTGAACTGCCAAACTCCAATCTGTGAGACAAAGTTAACATTTTCTGCCCCAAGTATTTCATTCACAAAAAGATGACTAGAAATACGAGATAGAGAAATTCACCTTGATTTAAACATTACACAATATTTACGTGTATTGAAAAATATCTTGTGGTACCTCATAAATATATATATGTATACATATATATATACTTTCTGTGTATAAGTTGAAATAAAATTGAAAGTACAGTTAAATTAAAGAAGAAACCACTTTGGATATATGACCAATGTTCACCTGGAGCAAAATGACACCAGATGGATGTTAAATGTTATCAATAGAAAGGTTATGATCTTCACCGACTCTGTGAGCTAGCATTGACTCAGTACCCGTGACTTATCAATACTTACAGCAGATATTTCATATGAATTCATATTCTTTACTATTTTAAATGTTTTCATTTATTTTATGTTATTTCATTTGAAAGATAAACAGGAAGGCAAAGAGAACTCTTCTATTCACTGGCTCATTCCCCACTGAAGGAATCCAGTTGCTTAAAACAGTTGTAGGTTGGTCATGCCCAAGGCAGGAGCCAAGCGCTCAGCATGGCTCTCCCACCGCAGGGCAGGCTCGTCTGCTGGTTTCTCCCAGGGCGTGGAGCAGCAGGAGACTGGAGCAGGACTGCAGCCAGGAATCCAGCCTCTGCACTCTGCACTGTGATTCGGCAGGTGGTCATTCCCAGCAGAGCAAACTGTGTGCCCCCTTCACCACGGAGCCAGCTGTGTGCCCCGATCTTAAGCACTTACGAGAAGCCGGCAAGGCTGGTGTTACCGACTGACTTATTTTATAACTGAGGAATCAAAAACTCAATGAAATAGACAGCTTCCTGACTTCAGTGATGGAGTCCATAAGAAAACCAAGGAGTATCTTGTTCCAGATCCCAGGCTCTTCTACCACATGGGCTTGGAAAAGCTCTGTGGCTTCTCTCGTGCACAATGTGCACATATCTCCACACAGAGTAAGGGTGAGGAGGTTGATTTCAGCTCTGATTCACAGACAAGTAACCACGCCACATATGGAGCCAACAGGATGAAACTCGGAGGAGAGCGGTGAGGAAACACGTTGCTGGGACACACAGCATTACTGCTTTCCATCGCTCGCTCATATTGGAAATATCATGAAAAACGAAAAAGACAAACCTTGTTCCTATCAATATTAGAAACACGTTTTTGAATGCTCTGAAGTGAGACAAAGGCCTTTATATTTATCATTTTCCAATTGTTGATGCCAAGCTGTATTTTAGAAAATATAAGAAATGTTTGAAAGCGTCACAACCCCTTGCTAACTAGGCAAAAAAAAAAAAAAAAATTATGCATTTCCATTAATGATACAAAATGGTAGGTGCGTTTCAAGGAGAAAATTTACTATGCAACGTAAGAGATAAATTAGGAATCCATTATTCATTCTTATTAGTATGCATACCGAATATTTCTATAATTTTAGCAAGAATAATTTTGCAATTGCCTATTAATTGTGTTTATAGTTTCATTGCATTCCTTGGGGCTTAAATTACTATTGTTTTGTTGAATCATTTTTTTGCTAGATAACTTCAAGTTAGACTTTGTAATATCTTCTCAATAGAGGGTGCATTTTCTATATCTCAATTACTTCTACCTAGTTCTGCAGTAACAGAGAATTCAATATAATATGCCAGCTGTGGAGTAAATTTCTCTGCATTCTTTGAAATTCTGTGTTCCCTTTTTTCCTCTGAGGGGGGCGGGGAATAAAACAGAAAAACAAGGTACAAGTTGTCCTAATAATTGTAGGTGGCTCTGATAGCCAGTTATTATCAAATTACATTTATTCTAATTCAAATAATTTTTTCCAAGAGACAAGACTAAATATACATTGTTAATTGATGTTTAAGAAAAAGGAAACAAAAATGCATTGAAAGCTCGCAAAGAACTATTTTAGAGATGAGAATTAAACCTAGAAATTTGTCAGCTTTTAAACTCATGGGTATCATACCATGGCACGACAACATAGTTTTATCAAAATTATTTCCAAGAAATGACGTGTTGCCTCAGAAAAAGGAAAATTTATCTCAAAATACTGTGTATCTGCTTTACTTTTATGGCTGTTCTAAATGACCATAAAAAGATGAAAATTCCTTGACCCGGAGTGGTAGCCTAGTGCCTAAAGTCCTTGCCTCTCAAGCACCAGGATTCTATATGGATACCAATTCTAATCCTGGCACCCCACTTCCCATCCAGCTCCCTGCTGTGGCCTGGGAAAGCAGTTGAGGATGGCCCAAAGCCTTGGGACTCTGTACCCGTGTGGGAGACCTGGAAGAAGCTTCTAACTCCCAGCTTTGCATCGGCTCGGCTCCAGCCATTGCAGCTGCTTGGGGAGTGAATCAATGGTCAGAAGATCTTCTCTGTCTCTCCTCTCTGTGTATCTGACTTTCCAATAAAAATAAATCTTTTTTTTAAAAGAAAAGATGATAATTCCTATAAACAACATAATAGAAGGATACCCTGATAAGTACTGAAGCTGTATTGGAAATCATAACACACCAATGACCAACTCTCAACCCTGTGGGAACTCACCTGAATTTTACCCAGCTCTACTAACTCATAGTATCACAATTGATGCTGTCATAAAATTGATGTCTCTTTCACTGTACTATAAAACAATTAACTCAATTATTTCATATTTACAGTAAGCTATCTAAAGAGTAAACTGATGGGGGCCTGGCCAGGTTTGGTTGCAATAAAAACAGTACAAAACACCAAATGCCAAGGTGAAATGGCCTGTGCCAATAGGGAATGCAGCACCCAACCAGCACACCTCCCACTGGTTTAGGTGAGGGACCAGTGTGTGATGGGCAGAGCCGGGAAGAGCTGCAATACTCATCGGTTCCAATGGAGGTCGGGGCTCAGAATAGATCCAACCCAGGGGTTACAACCACCAGCTGATCTGAGTGATGGACTGTGGCGGGCACTGTGCTTACTAGTAGTGCATGTAGGAGCCTGGACTGGGAACACCTCAAAGTTTCTTTGGGGATTCCCCTGAACAAAATGGAGGAATCAAAACATTAACCAAGAAAAGATAGAAGATGGAGTAGATCAATCAACCACCTCAGCTATATGTTTGCAGCGAAAAACTGGACAAGGGGAAACCCTAAGATGGACTATGTCAATCAGTGGACTCTGCACCAGCCTCATCATACCTGGACTGTTGCTGATGATATGTTGGAGCTTCTAATTGATCGAGGTGACGCTCTGCTGGCTCTGCCCTCAAACCTGAGAGGGCCTCCCTAAGAGGCCGTTGAACTTGACTGGACAAGTGGGATGCTGGACTCTGTATGGTGTGAGCTTTTAATTAGGGAGTCTCGGCGGAATTTGGGCTGTGGTTATGCATCAAGGTGAAGGAACTCACCATGGGGGAAGGGTTTGGGGTGAAGGGGGGAGAATCCCAGTAGCTATGAAATTGTGTCATGTAATACAATGTAATTAATGAATAAATGAATAGGGGAAAAAAGAGTAAACTGAGAATAAATCTTTCGCCTTTTACTAAAGATTTCTATGGAAACAGTAAACTGATACTATGCTGTTTTTAAGATGTACATATCTAGTAATCTATCATTTATTCCACGCATACCCATATCCACCAAGCTCTCTGTCTCCTGCAAGTTCCTAGGCATCTTTGCATGAGCAAACAGTCACATTCTACAAGAGGAAAACACCCTCACCTCTGCATGCTATTATTATTCCTTGGAAAACATCCAGAGCCTCAATAAGGTAGTGATTGGAAATGCACAAAGTATTTTAATATCCTAATTATTTTGATTTAGCTCCCTCTAATAGCTTAAATTGATACTGAATTTATTTAGAACCCATTAGGTTTTTTTTTCAAGATTATACACACAAGTTGAATCTAATCTCAAGACAAAATTAATTATTCATGTTTCAAATTACTGACACACTTCCCCAAAAACTTGTCACCGCATTCTATATTCAGGCTTTCATTTTAATTCCCTTTCCATTTCAGGAAAGTAATTACCAGCAATGCATTTGTCATTCTGAGGAGCAATAAGGTCTCCTACCTGATGATCTGAACACACATAACTGAAACTCCAAAGAGACCTTGTCATCAGAGTCATCAATGTGATGTCATCACCAAAGGTCACATCCCCTCAAAGGCGGGATACACCATGAACAGGATGGAAACTCACAATGAGCATCTCTCGGGTTGATGTCATCCACTAGAAATCATTACTGCATGTTCAAGAAATGGAGCACACTTGTTGTTAGCACAGATATCTTCTTCAGTTTTTTCTAATTTTTGTTTTTCATGAGGGATAATTTTTAAACATTACATAATCAAACTAGTTAGGAACCCACAGGGGCAATGCAAGGCCTCTTGACTTCCCAAAGCTGAAGAGAATTAGCCGATAACAGGAATAATTAATCAAAAATGTGCCAAGGCCACAAACAGTGCCAAGCATTTCCAATCCATTAATCTATTTCAACTCTCAGAGGACCATGTGAGGTAAGTTAGATCAGTATCCACACTTTACAAATGTAAAAGCTTCCAAAATCAGAAAAGTGAAACAATGTGTCCCATATTCCACAGACAGTTCAGACACAAGTCTGTTTACCTCTTAGGCCTACTGTGATGCATCATCAGCAAACTGCCGTCTGCCTTCAGAGGCACACGTGTTTAGCTATCCCATCAACACCCACAGCAAGACATTCTTCTCTGTAAATCTGTCTTTTCTATAAAAATAAATAAATGTTTCAAAAACTAACCTAGAACATAAAAGAAGTCTACAGTGAAAATTACAAAACATTAAGGAAACAGAAGAGAAAAAAAATCTTCTGGAATTGGAAAAATTAAGATAATCAAATGTCATACTATCCAAAGCAATTTACAGATTGAATGTAATCCTATTCAAAATAGGATTTTGAATCCTATTTAAAAGAATTTTTAGATTCTTCTCAGATCTAAAAAAAAAACCCTTAAAGTTAATTCAAAAACAAAATAACTCGGATAGCTAAAACAATATTAAACAATAAAGTCAAGGCTGGAGGCATCACAATACCACATTTCAAGATACATGGCAGGGCAGTTATAAGCAAAACAGCCTGCTATTGGCACAAAAAATAGGCATGCAAACCAATGGAACAGATAGAAACCCCAGAAATTAATTCATTCTTCTAAAGCCAGCTAATCTTCAACAAATAGGCAAATAATTCACTAGGAAAAGGACAGTTTCTTCAGTCAATGTGTTGGAGAAATTGCATCTCTGCTTGAGAAGAAACAAGACCCCTACTTTACAACCTCCCCAAAAATCTACTTAAACACAATGGATCAAATATCTAAACCTAAGACGCCCAAATTTCTAGAGGAAAGGGGGAAAATCATCAAGACATTGATCTAGGCAAAGACTTCTTTGCTAAGACTCCCAATGCACAGACAGCAAAAGCAAAAATAGACTGAAATTGCAATAAGCTAAAAGTTTCTGGACAGCAAAGAAAACACTCAAAGTAAAGCTACAAAAGAGAGAATGGGAAAAAAGATTTGTAAAGTATGTGTCTTATAAAGAATTAATACATAGAATATATAAAGAGATCACGGAACCCAACAATAACAAAATAAACAACCCAGTTAAGAAACAGACTGAGGACAGGAACAAACATTTCTGAAAGCATGAAATAGAAATGACCAACAGACATATGAAAAGATGCTCAAGATTGCTAGCCACCGGTTAAATGTAAAGAAAAATCACAATGAGGTTTCACCACACCTCAACTAGAAGAGCCTCACCCAAAAACCAAAAAATAACAAATGGTGGTGAGGACGTGATGCAAAGCCTCTAAGTCAGGATTGGTGGGAATGTGAACACGTGACAGCCATTTGGGGGATGATGGGAATTTCTCAGAGATCGGAAAATAGATCAACCGTATGACCCAGCCATTGTACTCCTGGGAATTTACTCAACGGAAATTAAGTCAATATTAAAAGTTATTCGTATATCCATGTTCGCTCCAACACAAGTCATGATTGCTAAGGTGTGGATTCAACCCGGAAGTCCATCACCGGATGTAGATACATGTGATGGAATATTACTGAGTAATTATAAAAAAACTGGAATCCTGTTTCTCAACAAAACGAATGCAATTAGAGACCGTTCCTCTTAGGAATTAAGCCTTTCCCACTCCCCAAATATCATGTTCTCACTAGCAGTGGTAACTGAGTAATACAGTGTGATACACGTTAGTAAAACTGAAATTATGAGATTTCTGTTCACAGCTTTTGTCTACACTCCTGAGGAACAGTGGCTTTTCTGCTTATTACTTGCTGAACTCTTTATTTAATGGAGGATTAAACTTATAAGGTAAATGTCATCACAAAAATTGAAAAAGGGAGATGGTAGAGTGGGAACAATGCATCAAATATTCTGTTCCTAAAATCATACATATGAGGGCCTGGTGCAGTAGCCTAGTGGCTAAAGTCCTTGTCTTTCATGCTCCAGGATCTCATATGGGCGTCGGTTCCAATCATGGCAGCCCCATTTCCCATCCAACTCTTTGCTAGTGGCCTGGGAAAGCAGTCGAGGACGGCCCAAAGCATCGGGAACCTGCACCCACATCGGAGACCTGGAAAAGGCTCCTAGCCCCTGGCTTCAGATCAGCTCAGCTCTGGCTGCTGTAGCCACTTGGGCAGTAAATCATCAGATGCAAGATCTTCCTCTCTGTCTCTCCTCCTCTTTGTATATTTATCTTTCCAATAAAAGCAAAGTAAGTTTTCAAAATACACATATGAAATACTCAGAATCTGTCCCATTCACATTTAAATAAATAACTCCCCAACGTTTAGCTACTGTGGTAATACAAATAAATTCATCTGTACATACATTATTTTTGAGTCGAAGAGATTGACACAGTTCTCTCCTACTCTGTCAAACCCTCTTCTTTGTCTCTTTTTCTCTCTTACTTGACATATAAGTGGAGCAGAAATGTCAACCAGTGCTGCAACTTCAAATAATAAGGTCACTCTCTATGTGAAATTTCAAGATTTTGGGGGGACTGGCGTGCCATAACATGGTGCCAGCCTCACACTGGAGTGCCAGTTCAAGCTCTAATGGCTCCACTTTTGATCCAGGCCCCTGTTCTCGGCCTGGGATGGCGGAGCGTGATGGCCCAAATGCTTGGATCCCTGTATGCATGTGGGGGACCTGGAAGAAGCTCCTGGCTCCTGGCTTTAGATCATCCTAGACCCCTCTCCCTCTGGAACTCTGCCTTTCAAGGAAATTTCCTTTTAAGAATTTTTACTTGGGTCCCATCAGCAGAGGATTGGATAAGAAAGTTATGGTTCATCTACTCCATGGAATACTACTCAGCTATTAAAAAAACAAAATGCAGTTCTTTGTGGCCAAATGGGCCAGACTGGAAACCATAATGCTAAGGGAAATGAACCAATCCCAAAAGGTTAGATACCACATGTTTGCCTTAATTTAATGTGATATGATGTTAAGCATATCATATTATGTTATGAATATTATGTCATTTGTAGTATATAAACTAAAATTGAACTGTGAATGGGGGTCACAGAAAGTGGTTTTTAACATGTTAACATTTTGACTGCTCAATACCATGTCAATTAATTCCATAACGATGTTAATTGTTGCAGATGGTATATTAGTGCTTTTATTTGACCGGGAAGATACTCTGTTGACTCTGCCCTCAGACCAGAGAGGGTCTACCCAATAAGTAGTTGGACTTGTCTGGACTATGGGATGTTGGACTCCATGCTTGGAAAATACTTGCAGGGAGGGAATTTCAACTGAACTTGAACTATGGTTATGCAGCGGGGTGGAGGAACCCACCATGGGGGGAGGGTGGGGGGAGGATCCCAGATTCTATGTAATTACAACACAATGTAATTAATGAATAAATTTAATTAAAAAAATTTTTTACTTGGGTCTCTCATTGGATTATTCAAATTTCCAATTTTTTTTAAAAAGCTTATTTATTGTTATTTGTTAGAGAAGCAGGGAGACAAAAAGCAATAGAGATATTTACACAGAGATAGAGCTCGTTGAACTGCTAGTTCAGTTCCCAATTGCTCTCAAACTGTCAGAGATGGGTCAGGACAAACTCAGGGGACAGCTCTTCAAAATGTATCACTACACACTCCAGTTTTCTTTCTAGAGAAAGCGAAGGATGGTCTTTGAACACAGACACTGCATCTGCTCTGTGAGAATGTCACTGCACTGAGAATAGGGTTAAGGCTTCCAAAAGGCCCGTGGTGCTGATAAATAACCAGTGTCTCTCTTGATCTCATTCTCCGCTATGCGAAACAGAAGGAAACAGATATTCTGTCAGTGTTTTCAATATGCAGAGTTAGCATGAATAAAAACTGGGAACAAAGAAAAAAATTATCCATAATAAACCAGACCAGGGTGGAGAGGAGAAAAATGTATTTCAGAACAGCTTCAAACCGATCCCAAAGCAGAAGTTATGTTTTTTTCTTGATTTTACTAGCCATAATTTTCCTTCGTGCACATTAAGTTATTAGCGAAAAGGCATGCTGAAATTTATTAATCCCAATATTTGCATCTTTTCTATCCCACCGAATGTGAATTTCAGGTCAGGGGTCTAAACTTAGAGAAGCTCTCTCTTCTACGCCTCACGTCTGCGGCATGATTCCTCTCCTCCCACCCCGGAGAGCTTGTGGTCGCCCGGATGCCCTGGCTCCTGACTCCAGCCATGCCCTAGCGCACACCCGGGGAGGCAGTGGTGATGGCACGGGGCACCGGGCTTCTGCTTGTCACACAAGACTGGGACGCACTGCTGACTCCCAGCCACATCTCAGTCCAATTCCCTTGGGAGCTTGTAGGGAGTGAATCTGAACAGGAGTGCTTTCTCATTCTGTTCAAATCAAATATATAAATCTACAAATACCTATTTTTTTTTAATCCAGGGGCTGAAAATCTTTCATTAAAAAAATTGAAATCTGAAAATCTCCCACAAATATCCCGGGTTTCTCAGACATGTCACTGATACACACACACATACACACAGTGTATCTCTCTGAGACAGATGCCAGGGAGGCGGAAAGAGGAGAGGGGAGGGTGATGTGGTGGAAGAAACTGTGTTCCATTTGTAACTATTTCTCAACAGCCGCAAGCTTTCCAAGTCGCTTGGCAGTGTGCATACACATGAAATTAAACCTCAAGTGCTAATTTGGCACGGATTTTTATTCCTAACATCAGTTCTCTGCATTCATTTTGACGGTGTTTTCTTTCTTAAGACTTCCCAACTGGAACGGAAAAACAACTTGGCAAAGTGGCATAGCTCAGGAATATGCAGGAGGCCCTGCTTCGGGCTGCGGGCGCGGCACTCCCTGACTTTCCTAGGTAGATACGACTTTATTTCCTCACTGGGTCTAGCAGCCAGCTGCTGCCCCAATCCCGGGCTACTGACTTCAGAGAGCTGATAAATGGGACTTATTTCCTACTCATGACCTAGTTTATAAGCTCATAAATCACATACATACACACACTCCACACACACACACAGTACAACCCATTTGTTCACATCCCCATTTGATAAACCACAGTCAGGTTTCTGCCCGACATCCGGGATTCAGCTTGGGGGGTGTGGATTCTCCTCCTACCGCATTAACTCGGTTCCTAAAGACTGGCCAGATGGAATGTTCACTAACAGAGGTACACACATGTGCAAGCTCATGGTTGTTGCCAAGGAAGGGGAGTTTGTGTTGGCAGCAGGGCTAGAGGAAGGCAGGTACAGAGAGTGGCTGTAGTGTAACACAGCCCTGAAAATCAGAAAGTTCCAGTTTATGGCATAATAAATCCAATGTGTATGTTAATTGTTTTCCTACCACCCACAAAATTCAGAAATTCCTACATCACCATTAGAATATTTACAAATGTGCATGTACTTCATAGAATGTGAATTGCATTTTTCATGGTCTCCCTTTTCAACTCAACCTATATAACTAAGGTTGGTCTTAAAAAATATCATCTGTAGGCTGGCCTGGTGGCACAGCCAGCTAATCCTCTGCCTGTACCACCTGCATCCCGTATGGGTACCAGCTTGAGTTACAGCTGCTCCACTTCCAATAGAGCTCGATGCTTATGGCCTTGGGCAGCAAAAGAGAATGGCTCTAGTTCTTTGGTCCCTTGTGAATACCTGGGAGGTCTGGAATAATCTCCAGGCTCCTGGCTTTAGATCAGCTCAGCTTCAGCTATTACAGCCATTTGTGGGTTGAACCAGTGACTGCCGGACCTCTCTCTGTTTCTCCTTCTCTGTAAAATCTGTCTTTCAAATAAAACTTAATATTTATAAAATAATCTGTAAAATATAGGATTTGTGATATGCTTATGTGTTTCATAGTGCATGTTAAAATGCTAGAACTATTAAAAGTAAACAAATCTGTGTAGTGGTGTCTGATGGAATGGTTAAAAATTTAAGAAGATCGGTGTAGTATCTGAAACAAGCTACTTCTAACCACACCTTGCTCCTTCAGATGATCTCTGTGAGATATTAAATGTCACTGACATAATACAAACAACCCAAGTTCTCAGAGTTGGTTTAACAATGTGGCATGGTAAGCCACATTTAGGAAACCAATATCCCCGATCAACATGCCAGTTTCTGTCTTGGCTATTCCATTTCTGAAGAAGTTCTTCGCTAACATGCCTGGGAAACAACAGTACTTGGGTTGCTGCCACCCTGTGAGCGGCCTGGCTGGAGTCTGTAGGTCCACATTTCAGTGTCTCCACGGCTTGATTGATGCCCTGATGTAGGAGATGCACCTGCAGGTGACTGCTCGCTTTGCTTCCCCTCCTTCTTACCCTCCCTTTTATCTGTTGTACTTCACCAGCTAAGCAATGCCACAGCGTGCTGCAGAAACCATGCTTAGAAAGGACCTACAGAAACAAAATCCAGCCAGCAAACAATTGTCTCATCTCTTAGGAAACTAGAGTGCATGAATGAATCCACAAAAAAAATGCTTTGTGGTTGAAAAGGAAATATGCCAAAGCACTGCGATGTTGCTGATGAATGGTTTCAGACTGCTGGAAGAAGTGAGCTCAAAGTTATTTCCTGTTTGAGAAGGTAGGAGAGACTAAAAGTTTTTAAGGACTTATGAGCAGGCAGATGGATTAGAAGCATGGAATGACTTGGGCTCAAACCAGGCACTCATATACAGGATGCCAGCAACCGTAATGGTAGCTTAACCTACTGTGCCACAACACCTTCATCCAGAAGGCTTTTATCACAGGAACAAGTTCATCTGCCTGTCAAAACAAACTTCTCTTCCAGCCCTAGGTAGGTAGGCTCTACTTCTGTCTCTGCTTAAATGGGATCACACAGTAGTCAGTGCTCCTTTACTTATGCCTGATTTATTTATTCTTTGAAAGCCAGAGAAACAGAGTTTGGGGTGTTTAGCTCTCTACTTGGCCACCAGCCAGGACCATGCCTGGCCAGTGCCAGAAGCCAAGACTCCATCAAGGTTGCTAAAGCAGGCACTGGGATCCCAAGGAGTCATAGATGGGTTAGCACAAAGCTGGATTAGAAACAAAGGATCTGTGATCAACATTGTCATAGGGAGACGCGACAAGGAGCAACTTAACCCACTGTGCTAAAACACCACCACCACTAAGACCCTGCTTTTACTGAGACAGGATTGGATGTAGATCAGACCTACTGATACTACTCCAGTGTTGCTCAACAAGCATCTCTTCTTCATTTGCTTTTTTTTTTACCCTTTATGATTCAATCTGGAGAAGTGCTATTGCTCTGGGAACAAATTATACTACATATTTCTTGAGAATTCATAATCTAAGTTTTAATTTATGACTAAATTTCCAATACAAGTATTTCATTTCTTTTAAGGTCTATATGTTTCACTGGTTCTTTTTCTCTTATCTCTTTTTTTAGCTCTTTCACATCCTTCTGGTGGAGGTCTATTGTGTCTGTGACTTCTGCCTCTGCTTTCAGGAACTGGTCTTTCTCCTGATCAAGCCTCTAGCTTTGAAGTCCTGGGAATAGTCACGATGGTGGATGTTAACACTGGTGAACATTTAGTAGAACGTGTCATCTTCCTTTAGAGAGCACTGAACTTCGTCCCATCAGGCCACTGAGCTCTGTGTGGAGCTGGCTGCCTCTTTTGTGGTTCATTTCCAAAGTTGTCCTGTATGAGTCTAGAGGCACAAGGATCGTTGTTCTAGGATTTGCTCATTCCTGAAGTGGCAAGTTTCTAGTGAATCCACAGATTGCATTGGAGGATTCTACCCTTGGCTGGGTGAGACACAGCCTCTCCTTACCCTCCGAGAGCTTTAGGTCCTACCAACTTACACTTCTGGCACTTGTTCATACTCCCAAACTTTCACCCAATGAGAAGCATTAAGCGGCATTCTAGATCACTTTTTGTATGTTGAGACTTCTCCCCAACTCTTGCAGGTATCTTTTGATCTCTGTCTCCTCCATCTGGCCACATAGCCAGTGCCTGCTTGCTTTGTTGTGCCCCCACATCCATGTCTCAAAAACTGCCCTTTGATAGAAAGCTGGAAAACTTGGAGCGTGCATATCATCTATTTCACTTCTCTCAGATATTATAAGCCAGCATCTTCTGATGTCCAAGGTCCGAAGAGTCAGTTAATACCTTCTGCTCACTTTTACTGGGGTTTTTGATGGTTCTTTATATTCCACGATGGCTAGGAATGGGAGCCAGCCTCTATTTCCCCTACGTATAAATTCGGACACAGGATAGTATGGTTGAGTATGCTCATGGGATGATTTGAATGTTCAGCTTTCTACACCTCATATAAAATATTTAATTTTGCTTTCTATGCAAGGCCAAATAGTTAATAAACCATTCACTATTTCTTCTGCAAGGCTATAGAAAAATTTCATTCTTTGTGAGATGTATGAATGAACTTCTACAAAGTTATTTTACTTTACTTTAAACAGTTACATCTGAAAACCTCAGCTGGTAGGTGACCATGGTACATAGCACTTTCACAAATCAGACATTTTCACAAATCGGGATTTTCCAATGTCTGGCCCGTAGGTCCACCTCTAGAAGAATCAAGAGTTTATTATTAATAACTTACATGTTATATATCCTCAAGTAAATGTTAAAGGAGTCTGCACAGATATACATGGTAGATATTTTCTGCACCATCAGGCAAATTTAATTAGTCACCTACACCAATTAGCATGGGCTCCACCAGAGGCGCAGGAAACAGGTGATCAAGAGGACATGGAAAAATTGTAACCCTTGTGTGTTGCTGGAATTTTAGTATGATTCAGTCACCATGGAAAATAAGATCCTAAAAAATAGAGCTACTTCATTACCCTGTATTTTCCCACCTATTGTTGTACACAGAATCATGACTCTCCCCTCAAATCCATGTGCTGAAATGCTAACATTCAATGTGATGATATTTGAAGATACAGCCTTTGGCAAATAGGCTTAGAGATGGGTCTGTGAAAGTGGCACTCTCATAGTGCAATTAGTATTATTTTAAGAAAGCATCAAAGGCATAGTGCTGTCTGCCTCTTTCTCCTTCCTCCATCGCTGCTCTGTTCTGCAAGTAGGGAAGACAGCTCTCACCAGAACCTGACCATACTGGTACCCTAAACTTGGACTTCAAGCTCCCACAACCGTAACAGGTTAAGATACTCAGTTACAGCAGCAGAACCTAATACACCCATGATCATTAGCAGTGTCACTATCGATACACGGGATGGACCAACCTAAATATTTAAGACTAAAAAAAGCAGTCCGCACTTACAATGGATTATTGTGAGTCAAGATTTTTGCAGGAAATCTTGTTTTACATGACAATAGGAGCTACTTTGACTTCATTGCTATGTGAAATAACCAGTCTCAGAAAGATCAATGCTATGACATGAACAGCTGAAAAATAACAAAACGCTCAGAAATTAGAGTTGAGTGGTGGTCGTTTTGGAATCGGGGAGAGAAATAAAAGGGGAATAGTTCAGGAAATAGAGAGTTTCAGTTTTACACAATGAGAAAGTTCTAGAAACCTATTGTACATCAATGTGTATATAATTAACACCATCCTCAACATAAACATGACCAAGATGACAAGTTTGGCTCTATTTAGTATCTCCGCAATAAAAGCTAACTGAATGCATGTGATAAAGGCAATCAAACCAGTAAACCAAAACGGAGATCTTTCCTAGAACTTATGATGTTTTATTGAATCCGCTGCTAAACTTTTCCATCAATGCATATGTCTTTACTAGAACAGCTTTTCAGAGCTCGGTTTGGTGAGAGGCAGAAGGAAAAAGGAGTTAGAACACTAGCAAGGTTCCCCAAATAAGGCTGTACTGTAACCATCAGAGGCAGCTGTATCTTCAGAACCAAAACTGCAAGCCTTCCTGTTGTCACTATAGCATCCAAGGATTTAGGGGTCTTTACATTGGATTCAAATCAACGACTTGACTTGAACTTGGAAGCTGACCAAAAGACGGTGTAAATCGAAAAGTTAATGTCCTGGTTGGAGGTCAGCCAACGAGCTCCAGATGCTGCTCACTATGTTCAGTAAAAGAATGCTTCCAACCTGGCTACGAAATGAGCCATGCTTCCTGAAGCTAATGTGGCTGTCACATGCCTAAAGGTTACCGAATATAGCCACTTACCACTACATACCAAATTCTGCAACCACAGAACAATCTGCTGCTCATGCCCTCTTTCAATCCTTTCTCCTTCATCTTGTGAGAGCATCAAATTTTCACTCTAGGAAATAACACATCCTTGCTTGTGTGGTTTGAATGTTGCTTCTCCACGAATCTGACAAATAGAGAGGCATTGTCATCGAGAGATTTCATCCTGCTGGTCAAAGACGTGGATTCAGGGACTACATGTAACTCAAGCTTGGCTTGTCAGACTCACATTTTCTGCAATTGCAAAGAGAGATATAAAGCTTCAGCTTTCTACTAGGAAGAAAGAGGATATGATCTAGAAGACATTCTTGACATAGAGTAATAAAACCAAAACAAAATGGGATTTCCTAAGATACTTTTTCCCATGATGTGCTAGGAAGTACCTTTTGTGCCTTGCTCAATTGGAGTTGGTACTTTGTCTCATATCCAAAAGATACCTTAAGACAGTATTACAACAAAGTGAATAGTCCATAAATATTCCTCATAATGTTGTCAACGTCCCAGATCCTTTTCTGGTTTTTAAGTTCCTTCAGGGACCTCTACAGAACTATTCTTTTTGATAGATAGATTTTTATTGGAAAGGCAGAGTTAAAAGAGAGAGGGGGAACTAGAGAGAGATGGGGAGAGGGAGAGAGAGAGAGAGAGAGAGAGATCTTTTATCTGTTGGGTATTTCTCCAAATGGCTGCAAAGGGCCACAGACGGTCCAGTCCAGATTCAGGACCTTCCTCTGGGTCTCCCACATGAGTGCAATATACTCTTGAGCTGACTTCCTCTGCTTTCCCAGGCCACAAGTATGGACCTGGATTAAAAGTAGAGTAGCCAAGAACTGAACCAACAGCCTTATGGAATGCCAGTGCCTCAGGCAGAAAATTAGCCTGATACACTACCATGCCAGCCCCGGGACTTTTCGTATTTGCTATGAAACACAACATTATCCCCCCAGCAAAGGAGATATTCAATAAATAGTCGGTATTAAACATTGTCTCCTTCAACCATTCCCAGTCCGTTTGCACCATTCCTCAATGCAGTCCAAAATCATATGAAAACGAGTGGGTGGAACATCACTGTGTTTCCTTTTTGTTTCTTTTTGTGCATTTTCAAAAATATGTCTAGGGTTTCTATTATTAAAACCAATTCCTGGGCCCAGCGGCGTGGCCTAGTGGCTAAAGTCCTCGCCTTGAAAGCCCCGGGATCCCATATGGGCGCCGGTTCTAATCCCAGCAGCTCCACTTCCCATCCAGCTCCCTGCTTGTGGCCTGGGAAAGCAGTTGAGGTTGGCCCAATGCATTGGGACACTGCACCCGCGTGGGAGACCTGGAAGAGGTTCCTGGTTCCCGGCTTCGGATCGGCACGCATCGGCCCGTTGCGGTCACTTGGGGAGTGAATCATCGGATGGAAGATCTTCCTCTCTGTCTCTCCTCCTCTGTGTATATCTGGCTGTAATAAAATGAGTAAATCTTTAAAAAAAAAAAACCAATTCCTTTATTCAACACAGCCTCCACACAGAAACACAATTATGTTAGATACGTCAGTACCTAAATAGCCTTTCTTCTGCCAAAAACTGCAGTTCTGTGTTCTAGACCTTCTTTGCATACATGACTGAAACACTGCCTTCTCTGCAAGGATTCATGGAATACAGGCAAGAATACAACAAGTCCAGGACTCTCTAAATATGCTGGATGTTTTCATTCAATGTTTTAAAAACCAGCACATTTTGTTTTCTTATATCTCTTGGTAAAGTAGAAAGCAATAGAGTGATATTTTGCCATTCACAGCAAAGGAAACTATGAGCAGGTAGCTTGCCCAAGCCATAAATGAATTTTCTAACAGCTTCTAATAGGTTTTCTCACAAATTTCATTATGGAGTCTGGCATGGTAGACTAGTGGCAAAAGTCTTCGCCTTGCATGCACCATGGTTCCCATGTGGGCACCAGTTCATATCCTGACTGCTCCACTTCCCACCTAGCTCCCTGCTTGTGACCTGGGAAGGCAGAAGATGGACCAAAGCCTTGAGACATTTCATCCACACTGGAGACCCTGAAGAAGCTCCTGGCTTTGGATCAGCTCAGCTCTGGCTATTGCAGCCACTTAGAGAGTGGACTAGTGGACCAGGGGATCAGTGAATGGAAGCTCTTTGTTTCCCCCTTTTGTCTGTAAATCTCACTTATCAAGAAAAATAAATAAATCCTTGAAAAATTGTTTAGAACAAACTGCATGATAATTGTCTTATACAGAAAAGTGGTCTGAGCAAATCACTGAGGTGTGGAGAAGTAGAAGACATGCCAATCCTATTCATCTTATCATAGTCCAGTGATACGACGGGGATTATTTAATTGCATGGTGCTAGAGCTTGACTCACCATTTATTATCTGTACAACCTGTCACCTCCATGTGACACTTCTCTCATATGTAAAATGGGTTTATAACAGAACTCACTTTCTCATGGTACTGTGAGGATCAAGTCGTTCAACATCAAAAAAAGAGTGCAAGAGTGCACAGGGCAGGTTCTCAGTAAATGCAGCTTTACATCGTGGGGAACGACACAGGTGACTGAAGACCTCCAGAAGGAAATAACTCCCTGTGCACTGATAACCAAAAGAAACAAAACAAAATCCTTTTTTCCTCCATTGTCGTCTTCTTTTCTCTTCCTCACCAGCCAGGGAAAACCAGGCCAGTTCTGAAAGCAAATGAGCAAGCCCTGCGTCTCTGTGATGAGCTTCTGTACACACTGCCCCAGTTGCAAAGAACCCGAAGGCAACGCCTTGGCAACAGAAGTGGCATTGCTTATCTGTGCTGGCATACTACATACGTTTTTCTGTAGGGATTAGTTAAGAACACTAAAACCCATTATTACGGAAAACCCTCTATATTTTCTCAGTGCACAATGGTATCAAAATGCTTGCCACTAGGAGTTAGGGAAAGGCAAACAATCTTTCAGTGTTAAGACCAGGGAGTAGTGGGATAAGTGGGAAAACAGGCAGCTCAGGTGGGCAGGGTGGGTCCTCCCTCACTCCAAGCTGCCCACAGAGCAGGAAAAAACCTGCGTCACTCTGGCCTTGCTGGGCTCAGCCTCAGGAACTGATGGATAATTCCCCCAGAAGGAGCTTGGCTGCAGGAAAGGGCCCTCTCCCCATGGCAGCACAAAAGAGCACATCTCTGACCTCTCTAAAGCGACTCCATCCACATCCCTGTCTCTTTAATTCTGTGTCATCCATGCTTGTCTTCACAGCACAGACTATTCTTTCTTACGCTATGTTTTTGTCTAATTAGGGAGCTGCTTTTACTACGGGGAAAGAATTTAACATTTTTCTAGAAGAAATAATATACAAGAACAGCAGTTTTTGGACTTCAGTCAAACTGGGTGGTTTTAAAGAGCAAAATTGCCTTCCAATCTCATACTCTAATATGGAAACACTAGACAGAAGGAAGTGGTTGGGGTGCGGAATTTATCTGGTTCCAGTCAGTGCTATGCTCCTCACGTGACAGTGAACCCTGGAAGACTGATTTTTGCAACTGTGAGCCCCCAAACTCCTGACCTTTAAAATGGAAAGCTAATGAGGAATGGGTGAGGGTGGCTATGACGGTCCAATGGGTTGACTCAGAAAGCATCTTCTTTCGTGCGCCCCTTCCCCGTTCCTTTTTTCTCATCAGTGAGACAGATTTCTGCTACAGCTCAGCAGAACATGCCGACTATCCTGAGACCCTAAAGTACATCTGGGACCATGTCCTGTAGCTTCTTGTGTCTGTTTGGGAATGCAGGCATCTGCCAGGCCCCCTCTACGAATGCTTGAGTTTTAGAATCTCGTGAAGGGTGTCAGTACATCCAACCTCTCAATCCCTCACGCGATCCCACTTGTAAACTTTCTCAAACATGGCCATTCAGCCTGTTTTCTTCAAACATCAAAAGAACTTCAGTGCATTTGTTTTTATTTTTTTAACAAGATTCATGTATTGACTATCATGAACCATGTTTTGGTATCCCTTGTTCACATTGTTCAGTGGAATAAGATGTTTGATATTTCTTATATGTCAAGGAGAGGCTTCAAAATGTCAATTGCTTTAAACTTAAATTGCCTCTCAAGAGACCAAGGTACATTTACCTATTGTACATATACTGTTGAATACTTGTCAGCATTCTCCAGGTTTGCAGTTTTATTTGTATTAAGTTGTGGGTATTTTGTTGTTTAATTACTGAAATGGACTGTATTGTTTATATTCGTGCCCCAAATGACATCATCTGTACTTTGTTTTCTGTATTTTACTGTATTTGTGAAAAATTATCTTTTGCTTTTTCAGTCTCACCTGTGTCCTTTCAGACATGTGCAGAGAATGTCCATATACATTTTTGTTTTATTGAATGGCCTTGTAAAGAGAAGAAACAAACTACAGTTCCCCGTAAGTTTGTTAAAATTGTATATTGCATTTGTAGCAAGTTTCCAAATGAACTGTAAATAAGAAACAAAAGAGTGATGCTTATGTTGGTTCCTATCACTACAGTAGAAAAATGCAAACAATGCAAATAAATTCCTCTCCCCCAACCCCCAAAAAAGATAATACAGCCGAGAATAAATCTGACTTCATACTCTGCCTTCTGTTCTGAGATTACGTGAAACGTCCAAGTGATTGTTTTCAATTTTATTCTTCCTTTTATTTAGACTAGGAGAGAGAGAATGCAAAAGTGAAAGCCAGATAGAGCAGTTAACCCCCTAAATGCTGGGCAGCTGAGAAATCAATGCAAGTCTCCCGTGTGTTGCAGGGACAAGTGCTTGACCCATTATGTTACTGTGTCCTAGCCTATGCATTTTTAGAATTAGAAGCAGAGCAGGGACTCCATCCAACCCTCTGACATGGCATGCGGTCATCTCTAGGGCATTTCAACTATTACACAAAACACTAGCATCTTGTTCACTTTGTGAGCGATAAGGTTCGAAGGATTTTCATAAATGGATGTTATATTTTCACAACTATAATATTACGGAATAGGTTCATTGTGGTATTCTAAACTCCCCTGCCCTTCCCCATAAGCTGTTGCTACTAGATTTCACATTGTGATGAAAATGTTCAGGTAGCACATACAGGGAAAACCTTGTCAAACATGGCAGAAAACTGGAAATTCCATGATTCCATTGGTGCCTGAGCCTTTGATTGACCGGCTGTGTAGCCAACCGCCTCTAAAGTGTGCCCCAACTGTCCATCCTGCCAGTTGGCCTCCATGCCTGGCGTGCCTTCTCTCTTTCAGTGCAGCTCGGATTTGTCACCTGCTTTTCACCAGTGAATTGTAACAAAGTGATAATACATTACTTCCATAATCCCCTTGTCTTTCTCTTGGCTGGCATACCTATCTCAGAGGCTGTCCTCACCGTTTTAGTGTAGCAAGTAACCACATGTTTGAAACTTACATGCCAATGGACTTTGAGCAACATATGAAACCTACAGGTGGCTTTAAGCAGCTTGCAAGGAGTCAAGGTTCTCAGTTCTGTATTTACTGTAAAGTAATTCTGCCAACATCCTGAGCTTTGAAGCGGATTATTCCCTAGCTCTTACTCCATATAAGAAGCTATCTGTGGCCACGTCTTCGATTGCAGCCTGTTGTGACACTAAACAGAGGATCCAATTAAGATGCATTCACTCTTGACCCACTGAAATGCTAAGTACATTTTCCATTAGAATCTTTTTTTTAACAACTCATTGGTTCACTCATTAATTAATGAATTAGATAAAATATTTGACACTTGCTAATTTGATGTCATTACTATTCAAGAGTCTCCAAAGGAACAGAACCAATAGGATGTGCATAAACATGGACATTGATTTTATTCTAAGTTGGCTTGCCCATTTACGGAGGCCAGAGACACAGGTGAGCAGTGCTTCCCTTCTGCAGAATCCCCCATGTTCAGAGGGCCCCGCTATTTATTCTGTCCAGGCCTTCATCTGATTGGGTGAGCCCAACCCACATTACTGAGGACAGTCCACTTAACTCAACGTTCACAGAGGAGTTCATCAAATCCCAAAAGCATCCTCCATAATGACTCCTAAAATCCCAAAAACGTTATGATTTTTTAAAAGAAATTATCTTCTCATAGATAAGCAGTGCTGGCAAACACACAAGGCTACAATTCCAGGAGACCCTGCTGGGACAAATGAGGTAGCCTGTGTGGATAAGCAGAGTGCACAGAGAGGGCATAGCTCTGGGGTTGGGGGCACAGGCCTGTTACGGGAGTGAACAGCAAGCAGGAAGAAGGCCTTGTGGCCAGGACAGCCAGCAACAGGCAGCAGAGCAGGTCAGAACAGAGGCAATAGGAGGGTGCTGGGTTTTAATCTGAGTGAGCCATTGTACACTATGAGCAGAGAAATAACATAATTTCTCTTTGTAATACGTTTCCTTTACTATTGTTTCAATGACAATAAGGTGAAGAGCTGAAGTGTGGGCACTACTAACGTACATGTTGCTTAACTCGAGCTCCAAACACCAAGGGAACTGTCCAACTGTCCGTGGAAATAGAGCTAAGAAATGAAGGGGCATAGCTGTTCCTGTCCAGCGACCCTGACCCTATTATCGATAGAGTCTCCTGGTCATTATTTAGTGACTTAAAGTCATCATTCCTAGGGCTGTAATTTTGACTTGTCAGCGAAACGAGTCAAATGAGTCTACACAGGAACAACCCAATTCCTCATCCCTTCCCGGTGAGCTCGGGATTGGGGTTTGTACGCCGTGGTGGAAAGCGCTTCTACCTCCTACGAACGCTCTTTTGCTTAAAAATGTCAGCCTGTTCATTCTGCCGGATTTCAATCTACTTAGTTATATAAAGAAACATGTTTTTTTTATTTTTTGTTCCTTCCTTCCAGTCAGAAGGGTAAGAACTATTCCCCTGGATGATGCGATTACAGTATTCAAGAGCAGCTCCCTGGAGAGAAAGGATAATTCAAAATCTTAAATAAGATATTCAATTTGAGATTAGTTAAGTGGTTATTTGGCTGAAAGGGATTTGACAAACAAGAAGCACTTTCATGTCTTCAGGTAGAGGAAATATGCAGTTGGATTTAATTAGCAGTGGGGTTTTCCTGGCACTTCTCCATTAGGAACCTTCAACCATTCGAAGGATAATTAAAATTTCTTCGGGTTAATAATCACAAGAAAGTTTCATTTTAGAAGCAAGAATTCTAATCTCAAGTGCACGAGGCTGGTGTGTGCCTCCCAAGGGTGTTGCTTTAGAGGTCATAGTTACTATACAGAGTGCAGTCATGCATTTTATGAACAGTTGTGGTCTTGACCAATTTGTTTTAAAATCACACAGCTTTCAAGACTGGTAATTTTAGGCTTGGAAGAACTTAACATCTTGAATAAATGTTGCCACTGGGTTTCTTCACCACTCCCTAGAAAAGACATTATTCTCTGGTAGGGGAGAAATACTTAAGAAACAGGGCAGAAGAGAACTCGCGTGTCTTTGGATTGCTTTGTGGCAGGTGATGGCTCAACACCAGGAAAACCACTGCTTGAAATCACAGTGACAGGGAAATGCCAGTGTTTGGCAGAAGGAGAAAGTGCAAACGTTTCTTTTCTTTTTAACCACGAGGTCATGTGTGCATGTGAGGGTGAGGGAGGGTGAGCACGATTCTTTCCAGCTTCTGTATTATTATTTCCCATTGTTTTTATCCTTGTGTAGAGGCCGGTTGGGAGAATGCTTGGAGAGGTGTGGGATGTTTGGAAGAGGCTTACTGTTCTTGAGCTACTTCATCCAGGAACACTGTGAGAGCTTAATGTAAAATCTTCACTCTAGGTTAAAAAGAAAACATTGTTGCTGCAAGCTGGAGAAATCCCTAAGAGAAAAGTGATGGAAAACAAATGGAGAGAAACTAAGGGAAAAATGACCCCAGGAGGTTGTGAGACTTCTAGGTACTGCTATATCATTGGTGCAAGAAGTACAAAAAATTAATTTAAAAAAATGATATTTCCTGAGGCTAGTATTGTGGCATAGCAAGTAAAGCAGGCACCTGCAACTCAGGATCCGGTTTGGATGCCAATTTGAGTGCTAGCTACTTCACTTCTGATTCAGTTCCCTGCTAATGTGCCCAGTAAAGCATTGCACGATCCTCCAGGTCCTTGGGCCCCTTCATTCACATGGGAGACAGGAAACAGCTCCTGGCTCCTGAAGTTGGACTAACCCAGCCCTGGTCACTGCAACCATTTTGGGAGTGAACCAACAGATGGAAGAGTCTCGTTCATTCATTCACTCATTCATTCATTCTCTCTTTCTCGTCCTACCCTCCCTCTTTCAGGCCACATACAAGATCTTTTCTACTTACAAGTGTAAATCAACGGATTAATTTCCAAAAGATTTGGAAAGGTCTAATTATGGGAGTACTTCAAGCAACACACGGAAAATGAAATTGAGATAATTTTGGTTCAAAAATACTTTTAAAATCCATGCATATACGAACGATTTAAAAGTTCATAATATATATTATGAAAAAGCTATGCATATATATATATATATACACACACACAAAGATAGATACACATAGCTTAAAAATTAGTTCTGGTGGACATATTAACACTATGGAATCCAGTTCAGTATGTCTACCCTTCTCTCTGTGGAGAGCCTGTTCAGCCACATACCATGCAATTTTTCTCCACCTACCGTCTAGAACCAAGTTTTAGATGTTACAGACAGCAAAATTTCCAGGCACATATTTCATACCTCATGGCCTCTTACAGAATTTGTCATTGTAAACTCAACGTGCCTTCCTTTTCCTCCTGCAGTAGTATTCTTTCTTGGGTCACTTGCAATTCTGAAATTTTTTCCTGGTCATTGTCATAAGTTTTGTCTTTCTCCTCCTTTCCTTATTTATTTCTCTTAATTGAACTTTCTTAAACCCATAACTGAAATATTTAATATTGGACCCAGTGCGGGAGCCTAGTGGCTAAATTCCCTACCTTACACATCCTGGTATCCAATATAGGCATCTGCTTGTGTCCCAGCAGCCCCCATTCCCATCCAGCTTCCTGCTGGTGGCCCAGGAAAGCTGTCCAGAATGGCCCAAAGCTTTGAGACCCTGCACCTGCATGGGAGAGCCAGAAGAGGCTCCTGGCTCTTGGCTTCAGATTGACTCAGCTCTGGCTATTGTGGCTAACTGGGGAGTGAATTAGCGGGCGGAAGATCTTCCTCTCTCTCTTTTCTCCTCTCCATATATCTGACTTTCCAATAAAAATAAGTATTTCATATCACTGCCCATTCATTTCCTGGTTTGCATTGTTACTGGTTTATTTTTTCACACCTTGTGATCCACACTCACAGTTTATAGCTCAGCAGTCTTGTAGATTGTCTACACATGGTAGGCCCGCTGATGTCACAGGCTCACCATCCAAAAGCATGGCATCTCCCCATCTTTTCAAAAACATACGCAGTGCTTGAAAAAGCAGAAAATACAATCTGATGGTTGAGTTTATTTGGATGCAGAAAAATGTATAAATCCACAGAAATATTTTTAAAGAGGGAATTCTCATCTCTCCTTTATTTTCTTTTTTAAAAGAATTCACTAATGTAGGCTTTGCAGGGTCACAGAAAATGTGTGATAATTACTGTAATAATTGTCTTGATATATTAATAAAGTGCAGTTTCAGAGACTATTCTGTAGTATCTGATATTTATACAGTTACAAGAATATGATGCTCCCCTTTCTTCTTTCTTCCTTATCTCCTCCCTCGTTTTCCTTCTAATTGGTACTAGTTTCCATTTACAGAGTAATCCAAGAATAAATGCTCCACTGAAGAGCTCAGCACTAAGTGAAGAGCTCCCAGGTCCGAGGGGCTGGAGTCAGGGGCTCTTAACAATGACAGCAAGATGATGTCCATCTCACCGATAGTTCAACAATACCAACACACACCACCATCTACTTCCTTTTCGTGTTGTGTTGGTTTTTAAAATCTTTTATAATTTTCATGAACTTTCAAAGACCACTTCTATCTTCTGGCTTTCTTATTTTTGCCCAAAGACATTATTGCTTGACCAATACCATACACACTAACTTAGCATCACACATAATTACAAATAAGAAAGTTTTGAATTATCCTTAAGATCTAATTCACTACTATTGCTAAAATTGTAATGCATCTGATCTATGTTTCCTCTGATATCCTCTCGCCTGCACATGATCTAAGGGTTGCTGTTTCTGACTTCTTGCTCATCATATCAGATCCCAGTTTGGCCACTTCATTTACCTATTGGAATGAAAGGCACTATATGCTAAGTTGAAAAATTAAACCCTTAGAATGTTCTAAGTCATCATTGTTGGTTTTAATTTATGTCTTTAAATCTTTCACTATGATTCCCTTTCATGAGTATAGCCAATAGGACTGGCGCCGTAGCATAGTAGGCTGATCTTCCACCCACAACACAAGCATCCCATATGTTTGCTGGTTCAAGTCCAAGTTGCTCCATTTATGATCCAGCTCCCTGGCAGTAGAAGATGGACCAAATCAATCTCCACATGAAAGCTGGTTTTTAAAAAAATTATCTGTGAGGTCTGAGTGGTTTTGTAACAGGTAAATGCTTTGTGTATGACACCAGCATCCTATATAAGAGCCAGTTCAAGTCCTGGCTCCTCTATTTCCAATCCAGCTCCCTGCTTATGGATTGGGAAAGCAGTAGAGAATGACTCAAATTCTTGGTCCCTCTGTACCCATGTGGGAGACCCAGAAGCTCCTGGCTCCTGGTTTGGGATCACTTTAACTCTGACTGTTACAGTCATTTAGTGAGTAAACCAGTGGATAAAAGAGATCTCTCTCTCTGTGTTTCTCCTAAATTCTGATGGAAATGTCTAATGTTGCCAAAGATACTTTTACTATCCCTCTCACACCCTACTCTGAGTAGTGTTCTGAGTATGTCATTTCAACACCAGAAATAATTAAAGTCCATCTTCCTACTCTGACATTCAAGGCTGTCTTAAATACAAAACCTACCCATCTTTTCCCCTTCACAGAATATTCACTACTTCAGTAGAAGCTTCAGCCAACCCAGAAGATGGCTGTGGACAGCAAGCTCTGCATTTCCTATTTATCCAGATCCCGTTGGAGGACCAGGGGCCTTGTGGTGCTCACGGAGAATGGGCCTCACCATCATGCTAAGTCCTCAAGGACAAACTTGTGCTTCCTTGAAGCCCAGTCCAGCAGAGAGCCCCATGCAAAGAAGGCAGAGGCTGCACTCTGCTTTAGCTTCTGGTATTTCCACAAAGACACCTGCATAACTGCTTTGAGTAGTCAGGAATGCCACACTCTCCTCCATACTGCCGATTCCCTCTATGCCTCTGGGACCTGCTGGTTTCCACAGTTACTGCCACTGTGCCAACCTGGCTGCCCAGCATGCTTCAAATCGGGACTCTTGACAACCCTAGTATCAAAAATGGTTCTATTCCAGACATCACCTATTTACCACAAAAGCTATCATCCTCTTGTTTCTCTCTTGGCTTTTTCCTAGGTCTCGCTTTCAGTTTTTTTAATTTTTTGTTCTCCCCGTGAGTGTTCTTTAGAGTTTCACTCTTAGGAAAGTGTGCCTCAGTTCATTTGTTGTTACTCTATTATAAAATACCTAAAGTCAAGTGATTTGTAAAGGACAGGAGTTGACCGAGTTCCTGGTTCTGGTAGCTTGAAATCTTGTGAGCACTGTTGTGCTGCTGCTTAGCACCAGCAGAGAGCATCATGTGCTAAGCCCAAGTAAGCGTGCTAGCTGGTGTTTGTCTCTCTGTTCCCATGAAGCTGTTTATCCCAGCACAGGGGACCTACCTTATGACCTCCTCTATCCTAACTACCAACGTAAAGTCCCCATATCTGAACATCAGTCACATGCAATTTGGGGGACTGAGTTTCCAACAGTGAACTTTTGGGAGATCCATTCAAATGATAATAATGGCTTATGGAAAGCAGCTAATATTTTTGTTTTAAAATTATTTATTTGAAACGGAGAGGGGGGGCTTTCATTTACTTATCCCCCTCCCCCACACACAACAAACCCAAGCTGGAATGCTAGCAGTTTCAACCTATCACATGTGTGGCATAGACTAAAATATTTGAACTACTACCTGGCCTCCTGGGTTGTGCATTACCAGGAAACTAGAACCAGGGTTGGAAATGGGACTCACACCCACACATTCCAGTATGGAATTGAGGTGTCCCAAGTGGAGTCTGAAGCCAAATACCCTTCCTCAACTAATAGTGTGACTTTTGTGAGGGGAAAAAAAAAAAAAAAAAAAAACTCCAAACAGCTGCTCCAGCAAATGCAAAATTCTCTTGCCTGGTGTTTTCAAGTTCACAATAAGGGCACTTCAAACTATACTGCTTATCGACTCTTGAAACCATCTTAATTTATTCACATGAGTGAATTAAACCCTGATTCTGCTCAACCCTCCCTAGGGAGCAAGGGATCATGTAATACATCCTTCAAGTATACAGTGACCTGTAGATGCTTCTGATCTCCCAACTGACCAAACACCACCCACCTTAATCCTGGAAGAGAAAACAGATCATGTTCACTTTTCAAGACTGTCAGTTACGTGTATGTCTTTCCTCAGCTGTCAGTACCAGGCAGAAGAACATCCTACTCGCCCACCAAAGCACATTAGAAGTTGGAAGAGTAAGATCTCCTAACAGGAAATGGACACTCAGGGAGAGAAGCAATTTGATCAAGAAGAGTGGAAGGAACATGACAAGAAAGGGACAAAACAAAGTGACTGAAATGGCCAGGCTGGTGTGTGCTCTGGGGCATTGCACTGATGACTTACGGAAGACAGTTGTTTTTAATTTACAAAGCTAGCCATGGGCCCAGCTGTTTGCCTAAACACAGTCTAGATGTTAGCATGCCTCTTTATTCAGTGGATCTCAAACTGAATCATATTCTTTGCCAAGATCCTCTTTTCAAGTACTATTAGTATTCTACAGCCCCAGATCCCAGATAACAGCTTAACTTCTCTTTATTTCTAGTTTCTTATGTTTAACATAGGCCAAATTGTATTGATGGTTCTTCTTATAATTAATTCTTACATGATGTAATACATATGTAGTTTTCAGGCAAGATTTATTAGAGGGTTAGCGTGCCCTTACTCCACCTGTCTGAAAGAAAGCTGCTAGAATGCAGAATGAGGCGAGTAGAGACCTGATCAGAGATTGGACTTAAGTACCAATCTAAAATGATTTGCACAATAAAAGGGCTCCCAGGAGGCAGGTTCAGGCAAGTCAGAGAATAAAGCAAAAGACAGAGAGAATGTAGATTTGGCTAACAGACTCCAAAGCATCACTGATGAAAAAAATCAGGATATTTAAAGATGGTTTTTGAAATTGTGACTAAAGTTGAGTCATACCCTTCATAATATCCCACGAAAAAAATGCAAAGAAAAGCTAGAATTTATTGTCTGAAAAGTATTCATTGATGACCAGACTCTTAAATCTATTCATGTCAGACACTGTGATTCCCTGGTTACTTGGATTGTGACTGATGAATAAGAGAGCCTTCCAAGGAGGATTTCATTGTAGTGATTTTTCTTCTTGCTTTTGGATGCTTTTCTGCTCATTCCAAGGATCGCTCTACAAGCAGGACTACATAGTGAAAGTATCAGATGAGAACCAAGACTAGCAGTGGGACAAAGAAAAGACTATTCAGTGTGGGTGTATGAGGCGTGGCTTTGCTATTAACTTTCTATGAGTCCCTGAGAAAACCCCTGAACCTTGGTCCAATGAGTTGTTTAGCCAGGGTGGTTGCAAGGCATGTATATAATCAATGGTCAAGAAACACTGAAGAGAATTACTTAAAACTTCCCTTCGAACTTCAGAAGTTTGGAAAGTTTTGATTCCAGCAAAGCAATTTTGGTAGACTTGACTCTTTATCCAGATGTTTCCTCCTGCTGCTCTGAAACTCATGCTGACTTACTTCTCCCTTCTGCTTCCCAGGAGGGCTGACAGAAACGATGCAGAATGGGCCTCTGTAACATGCTTGTTAAAACAGCCTGACACTGCTTCTGTTTTGTTCCCAGAAACTGCTGACCACATGTTCTACCCACAAGACAGCATCTGCCTATATGCAGAACACACAAACTTGCTCGTTCGCTCAAAAAGTTTTCCTGTAGAAGAAGTCTGGAGAAAGCACCACCAATGGTGACCCAGAAAACACAGCAGCAAGGAGGAAGATGTTACTGGAAACCTGCAGCACACCTCTGCAGTCTGGGAGGAGCCAGAGGGGAGTCTGGTGTACGGAGGATTAGCTCTGGACACCTGTGTTTGAGTCAGTCCCCATAGTCCCATCTCCACCACATGGCCCTGTCTCAGGGATTCAGCTTTTGTCTCAGGTTGTCCCTGAAATTCCAGACCCCGGCTATGTGTTGAAGCAGCCTAAGATGCCGGGCTTTGTTTCTGCCATGACTAGTCCTGCTAGAGTCTCCCTTGGCCTTCCTCCCCTGCCCACATTTCTCCACAGGGTCTTACATACTACACCATTTATTGAGTATTCTAAACACAGAAGAATCATTTGACTGTGTCCACTGGTTTGCCTTTAGTAGTTTGAAACCTGAAGTAGCATACTCCATGACTGCGTAGAACAATCAAAGATTTTTATGCCTCCTTTGGATGTTATGCTACGATCAGTAAGCAGCCACTTGCCTGGGTTAGTCCTGCTTACCAGGCTTTTTAAGACTTACTTCTTCCCACTTAAGTCCCAGGATGCCTCCTGTTTCCATAAGGAATCCCAAACTCATTCACTTACTCTTTGCAATAGTAATATATGCTCAAGGTTTCATTTTTTTGTTATCAAAAGAATTGTTCTAAGCTTGGCATGATGACTCAGTGGACAAATCCTTACCTTGAACGCACCAGGATCCCAAATTGGGTACCAGTTTGTGTCCCAGCTGCCTCACTTCCCATCTAGCTTCTTCCTTGTGGCCTAGGAAAGCCGTCGAGGACAGCCTGAAGCCTCAGGACCCTGCAACTGTGTGGGATACCAGGAAGGGGCTCCTGGCTTTGGATCAGCTCATCCTGGTCATTGCTGCCACTTGAGGAGTGAACCAGTGGATGGAATACCTTTCTGTCTCTCCTTCTCTCTGTAAATCTGCCTCCAATCAATCAATCAATCAATCAAAGAATTGTTCTACTCTTTGGGCCAACATAGGGAAGGAAAGACTTGAATATGAGAATTACACCATGGGATCTTGTCTCTAATAGGTTTGAGCCTGTCTGTGCCTATGGCTTATACATAGCACTGTGGGTACTGGGTGAGTGACAGAGTTTTATTCAGTCTCAGTAGTTGGAAAACATCTTTCTGCATATCCATTTACTGACTGAAGTTAGTTCCATAACCAGCTTAGTCCTTTGGAAAGCAGTAGTCAGGCCACCTGACCTGAAAAGAGCATCAAATCAGCTCAAAATTGTAAGTCTGTCACTTGACAGCAAGGGCTGAAACAGAATTTGATGTATGCTTTCAGAAAAATGCTAACTCCTTTCTAACAAGTATATTTTAAACAGAGAACTTCACAGGTATGCAATTTTCCTGTTTTGAACCACTTGTTTTGTGTGAGTTAACTCTGGGAGAACTGCAGGGAGGTGAAGCGAAGCAGAAAGAGGAGGGGGCATGTTCGTTAACAGTCTGGGGTTCAAAGTCTGATTCTATTCCTTTACTGGGTATGCAGCTTTAGTGTAAGTCAATTAAATTTTCCAAACTGTATATTCATAGTATTAAGTAGATATACTGGGTCCAGTCTCCTGGCACAATGGGTTAATACTGCTTTGAAGTATTGAAGCTTTGCTTTTCATTTATCTCTCAGCTCCTGCATCTGGAAGAGTAGGGATAATGGCTCCAGTGGCTTGGTCCCCTACCACTTATGTGGCAGACCCATATGGAGTTCCAATTCCTGGCTTAAGTGTGGTCCAGGCCCTGCTGTTGTGAAGCTTGTTGGAGAACGAACCATGGGATGAAAGATCAAGTTAATAAATAAAATATACATAAATATATACTTTTAAGGTTGATGTATTTGCAGGCAAATCATTTTTGTTCTCTTGTCCTATAGTACCAACAGTACTTGGATTATGTTTGCATATGTTCAACAAGCTACAAAATCCATAATACTTCTAGATTATTTGTAAATAGATTCAGAAGTTAGGAGTTGTGCATTAGACTCCAAAGCTTTTTGTCTGTCATACTACCATTTTGATCTTCTATATTGCTTAAGACCCTTGATTTAAGGGCTGGTGTCATGGTTAGCAGGCTAAGCCTCTGCCTGTGACGCTGGCACCCCATTTGAGCCCTGTTTTGTATCCTGGCTGGTCTCCATCTGATCGAGCACCTTGCTGTGGCCTGGGAAAGAAGCAGAGGATGGCTCACGTACCAGGGCCCTTGTGCCCATGTGCAAAAACTGGAAACAATTCCTGGCTCCTGGTTTTAAACTGTCCCAGCCCTGAGTATTGCAGCCATTTGGGGAGTGAACCAGCAGGTGGAGGATCATGCATGCTCCCTCTCCTGCAAGTCTGCATTTCAAATAAAAACAAATCTTTCAAAATATTAATGATTTATGGGCAAAAATGAACTATTTTCCTGTGTCTGCTAGTTCTCCACTTGTGTAGAGAATAAATAAAACCCAAAACAGAGAGGAAGGAGAAAGAAGTCCTTCTACAAACTCCGGTCTTCCCTCACCTTCTGGGTGCACAGATTCCATTCTGTAACTCTCTAGGGATATTCATGAAACCTCCATCCGCAGAGACGCTCTGCAGAGCTGAAGCAGGATTCAATCTCTTCTGGGCACTGTTCCAGACAGAAACTTGGCCAGGCATGGCATGGAGGACAGCTGTGTTGGCCTGGTTGCTGAACATAGAAACACAACACACTGAAGAACTGGGGAATGCACTCCACACTGAGCAGCTTTCTCCTCTTTAACCCAGCACCCAAGTGGGCTATGAAAGGAGGAGATAGAGCAGGGCTTCAAGCCTCCCCAAGCTCCAGGTCCACCAAGGTGCTGAACGCTCCTGTCACAATCTTTGAGCCAACCTAACCCATTAATAAATTACATGCCTCCTGAACATAAACATGGGTCTGGGACAGTATTCATTTTCATATCATGTGGATTTGCTCCTCCCTGAATATTGGTGAACCATTTCAAACCTCTAGGCTTCATGTTCACCAAAGGCAGATGAAAACCTCCATGTCCATACATGAACTTGTGTAGCTCAAAGGCCATGCAGACAGTGTAAAATGTTCCAAAAATGGTAGCTGCTCTACCATATTTATTACTGCTCATTTATTTTCCATTCATATCTTCCTCTTCCTAGACTTTCACTTCATTCACTTTAAAATAAAAAAATTAGTTATTTATTTATATTGGGAAGTTAGATATACAGAGAGGAAGAGACAGAGAGGCAGATCTTCCATCTGCTGGCCCACCCCCAAGTGGCCACAACAGCCAGAGCTCAGCTGATCTGAAGTCAGGCGTCAGGAGCTTCTTCCGGTTCTTCCACACAGGTGCAGAGTCCCAAAGCTTTTTGGGCCATCCTGGACAGCTTTTCCAGGCCACAAGCATGGAGCTGGATGTGAAGGGGGGGCTTCTGGGACTCAAACTGGCTTCCATATGGGATCCCAGCACATGTTAGACAAGGATTTTAGCCACTAGGCTACTATGACAGGCCCTCATTCACATTTTTATTTTTCATGTAACTGTTACTGCTTGCATTGTGCATTAAAAGTTCGGTATTCCTCATTCCTCTGGACTCAATGATCATGTTTACACTAGTGTTTGAATTGTCCTCTGTGGATTCACTGTGCTCATATCCTTGCTGGGAGCATCACTGCTGTGTCCCAACCTCAGCACATGAGAGTGTCCTCAGACATGAGTCAGGCCCGTCCTTACCACTGTGGGTATGTGAGAAAGACACAGAAAGACAGAGCAGGTGCTGTTACCAAGTACTACTGGCATCACTCTCATGGCTGAAAGGTGGCAGGGAAAACATTTGCCGATTTGGCAATGAACATGTAACTACACACAGGAAGTGGAAGGCATCCCCGGCAGGATCCACACCTTCTACCTGAGAAACAAGTCCTCTGCCTGCAGCGACCCTTCTCACCCCAGTCTGATAATGATCAAATACAAAAGTCTAAGCGATGGGTCTAGACCAACTAATAGCAAGCAATTTTATTAATCATATACACTTCAAAAAGTTCTTTAAAAACAAATAATTTTATATACATGGATAGAGAATTTACAGTTGATAACTTAAACTTCTTGAAATGTGAATGAAATTTCAAGTACCATGGTAGCAAAACAACATTTTCTTTTTAAAATGGATTTAAATATATTAAAATGAGATAAAATTATCTATAAAAGGCATTTTAGTATATACAGTCAACATTTATGAATTTTCCTATTAGCCTTTTTTCTCCTATACTTTCCTATAAACTTTATGTATTTATAACAATGATGCAGTTATTTAATAAATACATTTTATATTTTCCTAATATTCTTGTAAATATTGAAAGTAACATTTTTTCTGTTCAATTAAAAGTTTATGTGCAACAAAAGAAACATCTTTTTATTTCATTGTTTTATGAACCATTGGAAGTATCCTTCTGTATATTTATTTTAGGAAAATTATAATAAGTATAAAAAAGATGGAGAGAATTAAAGCATCTACTTTGTATGTTAGTGTTACTATATTTTAAGAGTCTTACGTGCTACCTGTATATTTTCTACATAAATTGCATCATACTATTAAGTTTAAGTGATTTTCTCTATCACATTAGAATGCTATTAAACATTGTTTACAAAAACAGTTTTAATGGAAGCATTCTATTATATAGATATGATTTCTCAGTAGTTTATACATATTGTTTACGGAATCATGTTTTATATCTACAAGCAGTTACTATTCAAATAAATCAGATATTATGAAAATACTCAAGCATATGTTAAAATCTTAGTGTTGTTGATGAACCCTTTTTACTATCATCTAGATAATTTAAGCTTAAACAGTTCAAATCTTTCTCACTTTTACATTTGATCTAATATCTCAGGACCTTAGCAGTGACACTATCTGCTCCTTTAACAAGGAGGTTTGATCACAATTTAATGTTTAAATATTATATTTGAATGGTAAATTAACAAAGAAGAAAACACACACAGAAGAGAGCGAGGGAAAAAGAGGTTGAGGAAGATGAGGGGAGAGAGAGAGAGAGAAAGAACGAGAGAGAGAGAAAGAGACAGAGAGAAAAGGAAGGAAGGAAGGAAGGAAGGAAGGAAGGAAGGAAGGAAGGAAGAAAGAGACAGAGGAAGAGAAAATCTGTCATTGCTGGTTCACTCTTCAAATGGTCCCCGTGGCTCAGGCTGGGCAAGACTGCAGACGCCAGGAGCTTCGACCAGGTCTCCCACTCGGGTCACGGGGCTCGAAGAGGTGGGTTATCGTCTGCTGCTTTTGCAGGTGCAGCAGCAGGGAGCTGACGCAGGTGGAGCATGTGGGACTCAAACTGGCCACCGCGTGGGATGCCAGCATTGCAGGCTGTGGTTTCATGAGCTTGCAAAACCAGCCCACACATTTGAACATTTCTGGAGCCACATTTGTAAGTATTAATTGAGGTGGGCAGTGGAAATTGTTTAATGTTCCCAGACCTGGGTGTGGGAAGGGCAGCTGACCTTCATATCAGAGGCCTCAGGCTCAGATGAAGATAAAGATGAAGATGAGAATTGACTTTATTCATTTATTGATTTCCCTCTTCTATCAAGAAGGCCTTCCTCCTCATATCAACACATAGGTCATCCATATTACTTTTAAATTACCAATTGAATCACAATCTAAGGTCATTTTAAAACTGTAAATTTGGTCTAGTATGATAGATGTACTGAGGAATTTGAGAATAATTCAAGCGTTTGCTTATAATTGTTAATGAAAAAACACAAGTGAAAGGAGTAAAATGCTAACACTAGCTGTGAAATTCTCAAACATTTGCACCCACTACGTATTGCCATTCTCCTGCGTGTTAAAAGCCACATCATCCACATTTGGCATTACAGACTTCTGTCTGGTATCATGTAACTCTTATTCTACCACTTCACACAAACTCACCAGCTGTCATAAACGCCAGCACTGATTCTTACAAGCTAATTTCAGGTCATTTCCAAGATCCGTGTGTTTCTTACCCATGTCATGTGTATGTAACTCTGCTGCCATTTTGATTAAGTTTGTGCTTCTAGTCTACCTGTTCAGAGACATACTACACTAACACATGATGAGTTTTTGCATGTTGTGCTTAGCCCCACTGGATCCCCTAAGCTCTCTGGTTTTCATTTGCACAGTAAGACGATTTTCTAGAACAAGCATGTGATAGGATAGCTATATATATATATATAGCTATATATATAATTCCCCAGGGGAAATTTTGTCTACGCAATGTAAGGGCATTTCCCATTCAACTTCGGACATATTTGTAACCGTTTAGAGTTTGTCCTCGGGTTGACTTTGGACACCTTGACAGGATGCAGCAGGTGTTGGCCAAGGGCAGCACCTTCACACCTGCAGATCCCACAGAAGTTTTTCCTTAGCACGGAGATACTTTTGCTTCTGAGTTGACCAAGTGCTCCTTCCTCCCTTCCCACACTGCAGTCACTTTGCTGCCTGTCACGTAAAACTTTGCGCTTCTCAACACATCACAGTGTCTGTATGACACCACTGTATGTCGCATGGTGCCATGTTCATCATTCCTCTTAGATCATACATGTCCATTCTTCGTGCAGGCAGATATTTAAATCAGGACAGACCTATTAACCATGTGTCCCTTTTCACTGTGCTTAGCACGCCACTCTGTGCACATATCCATCAAGAATTTGGGGATCCTCCCATTACCCAAGCTTCACCTCGACATGGATTATTCTAAATCCTGTGAACTCCTTAATAAGTGAAGAGATGTAGAAATTTAGAATAATATAGAAATCAGACTTGCTTTCTAACCGTCTTTTACTTGTTCTAAACTGCAGTTTCACTTAAATTTACCTTTAAGAATAGCTTCCTGAGTACAGCAGCATCAGTGGTAAGAGAAAGAGGGCAGGGAGAAGCTGATTCCTGACAAATACCAACTGAACGTGTAATTAGAAGTGCTAGCAGGGTTAGGCGAGGCAGGTGGATGAAGCCACCTCAGATCCTTGCTCAATGTGAAACGTGAAGTTGAAAACTCATGTTTCATCAAATATTGACCTAGCGCCCCCTAATGGCAGTGTCCAGTGCTGGATGCTGAATAAGACGTGTACAGAGGTACCACACAAGCATAATAGTACGTTCTGAACATGCGGTGCTTAAAGGGAAGTAGGTAAACAGGAAGCCAGGGAAACGGACACCTACTATTTGATGCGTATCCCTGAGCTGACCTGACGTACACTGTGCAAGTCTTCTGTCTCCTCAAATCCAATCCTCACCGCTTTCCTGCTCTGCTCTGAACGTTCAGCAAAGCACACTGCCCAGGCCACTCTGCCCACTGGTTTGTGGCTGGGTTTGGGAAGTGGGAGGCAAGGGGAGGGGGTAGCAGACCAGTGCAAAAGAGAAAACAATGTCTTCTTACCCTTTTGCTGTGTGACTGGGCAGCGCGGCTGGCAGAAATCCCAGCTCCTCCACCTCTCCAGCTCCCGCCGCACGCGTCCTCCAGGCCTTGGACTTTAATCTGGTTACACCTGTGCCCCTCCCACCTGGGGGAAAGAGAGGCTGCCCTCTCTCGACCTCTCGTTGAGGCCAATCTCGGGGCTGCTTCAGCTGCTGCTACTTGTCATCTTGGCTCTTCCATGACTCAAGCAGCGAATTCCCTGTAAGGAAGGGCTGAAGGGAACCTAAGGACGACTAGAGTTCTCCCGCGTGGCTGAGACTGAGCTAACCAGGCAGCAGCAGGACGTCCTGGGGGTTGATTCAGAATGGTTTTGTGACTCCAGAAATGAAGAGACACAAATCTAAGGACCATGCATTGCCCTTGGAGAGGTATCACTTAAATAGCTGAGTTCCATCGCAATGAGCATCCGGCCCAGTACAACTCCTAATTTTTCACTAACTCACTTGGGACACTTAGGAATGACACACACACTCATATCAGCGGAGCTGGAAAGGGGGTATTTCCCCTCCGAATTAAATGCAGGCAGACACTAAAGCTTTTGACTGTGAGAGTGATTAGCTCAAGGTCACACAGCTGGCATAGCCAGGGGAGCATGTTCCTCTCTGAATTCCAGACACGAAGCTGTTGACTCCATAGGCCGACCTGTATCGTTTCTTCATTTTCAGTTTTCACATGCAGGTTTTTGGTCTTTCGTAATCGCAGAGTCATCAATAAATTTGACAAACCTGCATGGGTTTGTTTCCTATTAACAATTTCTAACACTCAACATGTTCTTTATTCCAAAAGAATCTGAAGTGATTTTTTTAAAGTATAATGTATTTACACAGACCAAAAGACTTCTATAATCAACTGAAAAGCAGGTGGAGGATATTATACTTGGTCATTAAAAACTAAAAGAAAAACCCTCGAGTCCGTGGTGTTACCTACAGTCTCATGTAATTAGCCCTTTTGAAATCCTGTAACTACATCACTTTTGTGTTTGAACTGAACACTCACTTTAGGATGAAATAAAAACACAGGGAGGCAAAGGCGTTAGAGACATTATCTGTTTAATAAATATGATTGTAAAAGCAATAAACAAGAGCCATTATACATTACACTACATAGTATTTAACAAAAAATACATCAAAAAAGTCATTTTAAAATTAGAAGTAGTTCCAATACTATAAGAAAACTTTCATTTTATTTTAAATTGGCTTCCTATAAAAATAAGTTGGCAAATGAGGGATTTCAATGCTCAGTTGGAATCCTGGAAAACACAGAACAGCTGCCACACACCCCACTGCTCTCAAAGTTGCTGTTTGGAACTTCTGGAAAAAAAAGCAAAGCAAACCTCTGCATTTTGGAGAGTGAATCTAATTAGGAATAAGGCAAGGGAGAAACTGTTGGTGCAGTAGTTCAGGACAGAGCATGCACAGTTTGCCTTCGGGGACTTTCGACAATGTTGCCATGTAAGATTTTCAGCTGGCCCTGAATCCTACCTTCCACATGTGTCTCTCCCCACACACTCCTCTGGCCTCCCACTCACCAAACTCCTCACTGTCTGCACCTGCTATCATGAGTAGGTAGGCACTTGGGTCCCTCCCATTTGTAGGCGCTCATCACTACTTTGTCTGTGAGATTCAGCTGGAATGGCCTAGTACAGTGGCTCTCGGCATGTGTATGCAGCACAGCCACCTGGAGAGCTTATTAAAACATATCACTGGGCCCAGCATCACCCAGAAGAGGAAGTCATACTTCATTACCGAGCATTTCCGATTCAGCAGATCTGGGATATGGGCCCAAAATTGTTATCGTTACCAAGGATGAGGGGATGCTGACATGACTCTTCCAGGAACCACACTTTGAGTTCCACTGATCTAGGCCACAAGAACAGTGGCCCCTGAGCAGTCCCTTGCCTCACTAACCACCTACAGGTGGAAGGCAGCATGAGGGAGAGCCACATGAGGACACTGGAGATGCTGACCCCACTGCTGCCTACTTCTGACTACTCTCCTAATTAGGACTAACAGCCCATTCTTCCCTGTGTCTTCTCATGCATGTATTTCTTCAACAAATAATCCTCATAAAACTACTCTAGGCAAGGCACTGTGCTAGACTGAGAATGGATTCCCTCTGTCCTCGTTTCTAATTAAAAGGAATTGGACTGCAATTCTGCAGTCACCTGTCTTGGTTTGGGAGTCTCATTTGGTTTCCGGACACTTCTGCTGTGATTAAATTTGAGAGCCCCCCAACTCCAGTTGATGAGGGTCAATGAGGGTGTTTCCGGTAAGACGGGATGCCTGGCAGGTGGCAATCAGTTCAGTTCTAGAGATGAGGTGGATGTCCCAGGCACAACTTAGGTTCCAGATCCAGGTGGAGCAAACTCAGCCACAAAAACTTCTGCTAGATCAACTTCTGCTAGCAGCTTTGCTCCTCTTCACCTGCCTGAGCTACAAAAGCACATGGAACATCTGGATCTTTAGGACCCTCCCACTGCCACCAGGGGCCCTGTTCCGTGTCCACTGCTGTTGGTCTGGGAGTAAAGAAGCAGGCTGAGCTTTCTGAGTGGTTTCTAAGGACTGCTTTCTCCCGTCTTTCGGTGTGGGCTTGGCCTTGTCCGTATTACCCAGGAGGCTTCTCCCCAGCAGGCTTTGGTTTCTTCCCTTCTCAAAGCCTGTTTCAGAACTGCCCTGGGGAAAACTGGGGTTTCTTCTACGTTTCCGTCATCAGCTAACTCACTCCTCTTCTTACTGAGTTATGTGTCCCTTCCTGTTACTATGACCAGACCACAGACATGTGGTCGCTAGGAACTCGCTAGGATCACCTTAAAATCATCCAACAATCTCATCCTAATGTAAGATAAGACCTCTATATTTTATCAGACATTTTAGACTCTCTTCAGCATTAACTCCACTAACCTCCTTCTCCTTCTGCTTAAAATCCGTTTTATTTCACAAATATTTTTATTCTACCAGGAAAGAGAAATGTTAACAGAAATCATCACAGGAAGAAATATGTCATGTAACACGGTCACATGTTCAAAACATTTCTCACAAGAATTTTCCGGAATTGGACCACGGATTTTGAGTACGGTATGAAAACACCATGGAGTATGGCCAGATTTGAATTGCTTTGCATACGTCAATGCTTTCACACACATTGTATGTTTCCAGGTGGAAAAAGGCAGGGATATTTGGAAAGGGCAGCTTCTCGAAGAAGAAACAAAGGATATATGACGCTGGGCCCTGCTAAGCAGGATGCAGCTTGGTCTCAATGTGCCTGGAAGCTGGCATGCTTACAGTGCATGGAACAAGAGATTAGAGCCCTGGGAGTGGTGTGGGCAGGGTTGGCAGAGCCGACACCAGTATTCACGAAATGTCAGAGCTGACAGTCAGAATCTAATGTCATATTTGAGGGGAAAAAAAAGTGGGAACGGTTTAAGGATAATTTGGGGACTGGAAGGAAGAGATCCAGTGACTTATCAACAGATCATGGTCCCACAGAGATGACAAATAGGAAGGCAAGACAATGGGTCACTGTCTGGATTCCATTGTCTATGTAAGTCGGGGCAGGAACAGCGAGAGCTGACAGGGGAGGAGTGGTACAGGAAACCAATGTCCATTTCCAACATGTTCTGTCTCCCTGTTCCTCTATTCCATCTGTTTTCAACTCACAGCCTTGTCCCTGTGGCCACAGAGAAATCAAGAAGGCAGCCTTGTGGTCACTGTTGACCAGCAGAGCCACCAAAGCTAACTCAGTAGGGAAAATGACAGCAAGGAAGGTAGAACAGAAATCAGCTCAGGGTTTCAAACTCCTGTGCATGTCTTTGTATCTTATGAAAAGGGTTGGGATGGCTAACCCATCCATCAGCCCGTAGTGCTAAAATAGCTGTTAAATCTAGAGCCAAGAATACTTCCAAAAATACATGCAGATTTCCTTGGCCTATATATGTTTATGAATTTTCTACAAACACGACCGATCAGAAAAAAGAGAGAGAAGAAGGGGAGGGGAGTGTTTTCCATGAAAATAGAGCACCTATACACTGCCCCTCCAAACGTTTTCTCGAGATATCGTCCACATGCACAGGCTTAAAGCTAAAAACCCTTGTTGTCTGTATCTGAAGAATTAAAAAGTTCCGATGCAGTGAGTGAGTGTTTGTTTAATTGGATTTTGAATTGTTTTTTTTTATTTTATTTTATTTTGTATTGTTTTGTTTGTTTACTGGCGTCCTCCAGTCAAACATTTACATAGGTAGGGATTTCTTTTGTGCTTTGATTCTCAGCAACTATTGAAATACTTCCTGGCAAAATAGGAAACAGAACAACAAAGGAAAGAAAGAGAAAACAAAGTTAGTGGTCATGAAGGCTGATGCACTTGACAAGAGCGAAATTCTTTCCTGATCAGCAGGTGTCCTGGAGCCTTGGGGAGGGGGTTTTCCTTAAATTGCAAATTGTGCCCCAGCTGATCCCCGCTTTGGCGTTGAAGGTGGAGTGGCGTGTCTTGCTCTTTGCAATCGGAGAGATGAGTCACCAGGTTGAGTAGAAGGGGAGGGAGGGGAGGGCAAAGCTACTCTCCTAAGAGAAAATGCGTAACACTTACTCATTTAGCCTCACTGGAAGCAGAAAGGTGTCAGAGACTTTGCAAAGTGCTGGGAGATGTTCCTGGCAGCCGAGGGACTGCTATTTTAACCGAATAAATAGCAGCTGGGCTTCTCATCCCGTGCAGATGGGACTGAGAACCAAGTAATCAGAAAAACCCGTGGCATCTTACATGCTTTAGCAGCCAACAGAGACAGAAAAGTCTCTCTTCTTTTTAACCTGAAGCAATTACACATTTTCCACCATGTCTCCCCAAATCAAAGAGCACGGTGAAAATTGGACACCAGATGTGGCCAGTTGCTAATATCTATGATTTGTGTTAGGCAAAGCATTTGCATTTTCCCTCTGCAGTTACAGTTCTCTCCCATATCCACGTTTTAATAGGGCGGTTTTACTCCATTTGTATGCTCATATTTTTCTTCTAGGTAAGACTAAAAAGGATATGTAAAGGCCTTCTGGGTGGCCTAGCATTATCCCTTGGGAGTAAAGCATAAATAGTTATATGGTCATTTATCCGCCAAAGGCAGCAATGCGGGATCTAGAGGGGATCATTTCCACCTTCAACTCCTGATGCCAACCGTCAGGAGGAACCAGGGGGAAGGGCTGATCGGTGATAGTGGCTTCATGGGGTTGTCTAACTTCCTGGAAGACTTCCAATGCAGTCCAAGTAGCCCTTGGCCACTGAATTCCAGACTCTTTACCCAGCTACTGGCTTACAAAGGCCTCCACTGACTTTAAAAAGCACAGAGCTCTACGTAAGTATGATGGACTCAATTCCAAGACTTCTGAGAACGGACACACCAAAAGAGGAGGGAGTCTGACAGTGTGCTCCGACATTGCCTAGCCTTCCAGGGGTCTCTCACGAGGTGCCATCTTCTTGGCTGTTGTGCAAACTTTATGTCTTTTATCCTCAACTTCTGAGGTTTCATAATTCGTAAGGGAGCAGCTTCTATCTTAACTTCTAGATTAAGAAAAGTTCTATTTGCCCAGGCCGGCTTCCATCATGTCACTCCTCCCCTAGTCTCCGGTTGAGGCGGCCATGTTTTTCTCTGGCCAATACATACTCTGTCCCTTACATCTCATCCGGCCCTCAGGTGTACCCACCTCCACCACCAAGGCTGCTCCTTCTTGTATATTCTTAAAGCCACTGCTATGCTCTTTGCCCATAAACATCTGAAGTCCAATAATTTAGGGATAATTTTTACAAAAGAAATAAATAAAATAAATTAAGCATGAAAGGGGAAAAAACTACACAGAAGCAAGAAAGAGGCATCTTAGCTGTTTCTCTCAGTTGTGTTAGAATAAAGTGTTATGTCAAGCCAGAAAGGGGTTAGAGAGGGTCAGTCATGGAGTACTAAGGCTACTAGGAATCATTTACCTATGAGCTGTGATTCCACCTTGTCATCTATAAGCTGGCCAGGCCTCCTTAGTTCAGGCGGAGGGATACCGGGCCTGCTTTCAGTGTGACTGACTGGACTGACCATCTCTTGTTCTTTCTCATTCTGCATCTGGGCATATACATTAATCCCCGGGATCTTCCTAAAACATTAACAGAAACCATCACTGCTGTGCAAGGGAGAGGCACATCGCTGCAATGTATGCTCCTGCACCTGTCAGGAAGAGGGGGCGGGTACGGGGGCGGTAGATGGAGAGAAACGCACCTTTTAAACTTGTAGATGACAAACACGGCCAGCCCCACAAACACCACTGAGAGCAGCATCAGCATGGCAGATCCACTGTGGGCTGGAGTGAGGTCCACCAGTGGCGCTGCGGAAGAAAAGACACACTCATGAGCACAGACCTGGGCAGGTGACTCTGACGGGCTCACCCAGTCTCCACGGACAAGGAGAGTCCTGGGAAGCCTTGTGAGTGGACACACAGGAAAGTCCATCACACGCCTCCCAGGCGAGCGCACGCGACTTTATCCCAACTTCCAGTACGGCCTGCTGGAACGTTCGCGCTCTGCAGTGAGGCCAAGGAGAGCACTCCTCTGCTCTTCTCCCACGTGATGGCTGCGTGATCTTCAGCAAGTTTCTTCAACTTCATTGTTTTTGTGCTAAGATGCGAGTAGCATTAGATAGCTCATCTGGTTCTGACAGGGATTAAATGAGTTGGGGATCGATGATTAAACCCTTTATAAAGATTGTAACTTTTACTTCTATTGCTTTTGGTACTATTAGTCAATATGTAGCCTCCTAACCTAACGATGAGGTTACACCTTGGTAAACACATCCTAAGTTGTAAATATCCGCTGATAAAAAATGCATGTACTACACCTAACCTTCCAAACATCATAGCTAGTCCTCACCTTCCTTAAGTGCGCCAAGAGCAAGAACCTTAGCCTTCATTGGGTCAAAATCCCCTAACATCAAGCCTATTTCATTAAAAAAAAGTGCTCAATATTGAAAGTAATTTACTGACTACTACATAAAAAGTGAAATACAAAGAATGGTTGTATGTATACACTTTCATATCAATATAAATTCCAAACTCTTTAGTGGCACCATCATAAGCCAGGGACTGTCTATATTCAGGTTAACATAACAAAAATTAATATTAAATTTCCTTATACTCTGTTCATTTTTTCCCGACTGGGTTAAACAGATAACCACTAAAAGCCATCAAAAGGAGTACTGCCATGACTTACGCAGCTTCTCCACCTCATGAAATAAAGTGATGGGTCACTCAAGGATCACCCGTACACAGAAACTAACGCAAAGTGAGTATCTTACCAAGGCACCTGTTCTAATGCCACGAAAGCAAGTGCACACTGGCTCTTCCTACGGCTTCCCAAAGCCTGACTGCCCCACCAAGAAGTCCCAGCCTCTCAAATGCTGTACGTTGTCCTTTCTGATAAAAAGCAGGAGCCATAAATCCCCACAGAGGATGGTTCTGCAAATGATTTCTCGCTACTTTCAAATCATTCTCATCTCTCATCTACACCGCTGCACTTGTAATGCCTGTCTTTACAATTAATTTCTACCCTCTCAGAAACAGATTTTCTGCAGGTGCAGCACAGCTCAAGCCTAAAAGATAAGCCACAAATACCCTGCACAAGCTTGGATGGGGCCCTTCTCCTTCCGACAGTGTAAGTAAAGCCTCATCCCCAGAAACACAAACAATCCACAAGCACCATTTTCTCTGTTTAGAGAAGAGAAGGCAAGGTTTTGGTCACCCAGGCAGAGAAGTTCAAAAATAAATGATTATACTTTCGGTGTCAGACAAGATTTGGAGCAACTTCCACTGTACTGGATCTTATGAGATTACATCCCTGCCACTGACTAGCCTTGGCTAGAAAGCATAGCCCATAGAACATCATAATTTAGGTGAAATATGAAAGCCATGGCTTCTTCTTCAGAAAACAAGCTTAGTCATTTTCAAGGGAGTTGGCTTTTATGAGATACTGCTCCCTAAGTAAGGAAACCTGGCTATTCTCTCTCTACTGTAAGTTGAATTCTACTCGAGTTATGACACATGCATGAGTCTATGCATGAGAAGGTATGACGCTCTGCAGTGAGCGCCGAAACTATATTCATTTTCTGTTCAAAATTAAAAAATAAAATTCTCAGTACCATCATCAGAGAAGCCCTTGAATTCTTTGGAACCCACAACACCAAAGATATCATCAATATGATCAGGGCAAGAGAACAATACCTTATATTTGATATGGATATTCTTGCAGATGACTTTCATAAAAGGAAGGCAGGGACCATGATTTTCACTAAGCTGCTAAGAATAGCAACATTCTCCTTCATAAATATCACTCCAAAGGCTTCATAAGTGGTGAATGAAGGCACTAAACCTGAATCCAATTAATGTCTCTCTCTCTCTCTCTCTCTCTCTCTCTCTCTCTCTCTCTGTCTCTCTCTCTATCTCTCTCTCTCTCTCTCTTTCACACACACACACACACTCTTATGAACTCAACCTGGACTCATTACAGGATGAAATAACAGAACTGACAAAGTTTATTTCTCAACATGATGATCAGGGTTAAACTACTGACAGCAGAAGACAAAATCAGTGGCAAAAGCTAAGCTTCAAAAAGATTATATGTCATACATTCTTTAAGTAGGATGACATGAGCATATACCTATGAAAGTGGTTCAAAAAGTTTATGAAAATAAAATTTAACTAAAATTTATGCTGGAAACATTTGAAATTAATGCACAGGTTTTTTTTTCATAATAACCACTTTTCATAAATTTTAAAACAATCTTTGTATGAGTGGAATTCAAATTTTCTTTTACATGAAAATAAATTTATCTTTTAGTTGCATTCTAACGAACTTTTTAAAGTACCCTGCTACGTGTGTATGCCTTTGTGTATGTATGTATGCAGGAAGGGAGAGAGCAGGGGAAAGAGACAGGTAACAGAAAACAGTCTCACACATCCAATACTCAGACTCCATGATCGTCAACTGACAGTCAAGTTTATTTTATTTCTACCCTCATCAAATCCCTACCACCTAAACCGCTGGAATGTTCTGAAGCAAAACTGTGCCACTACATATTTTTCTTTGCTATAACTGCAAAAAATAACCCCTCCTCACTTCTTCCTCAATACCATCATCAAATTAAAGAAATAATATATGGTTGTTCATTTAAGGGGATGTATAGTAACTGTGTAATACAGACTATTATATCCAGATGTGAGGATACAATGTAGTACGCATCTCTACTTTCAAGCCAAAGATGGACTCTCAATGAACTTGTTAAATATGTCTTAACAATAGGATGCTAGACTGTCTGGATACACTTAAATAGCAGAATGATGGACTTATGACTGCTTATGAAGGACTATGCTATTGTTAAAATACAGGGGAACTCGGTGGTGGTGAGGGATTTTAGGAGAAGACCAGGGAAATTCCAGAGCCTTAGGAATTGTATCTTGAAATAAGAAATAAAATTTAAAAAGAAATAATATAAAAGGAAGATATTTTAAATAGTTTCATCCAACACAAATCTTTAAAAGAGAAGAAATGGAGACCAAGAGAGGAACCACAAACAGTGTACGTGGTTCCAGGGAGGGATGCTTCACCGCCCCGGAATGTTCATCCCGCATTGCCAGAGTACTGGTGCTCCAAGGCAATCAAGAAAAACACTAGCTTGCTTGAAATGCTTAACCTTGGAAATGAATGAAAAATGAAGACATTACTTTGTCCAGACTCTCACTAACAGAGGAAACAACACATGCGTACATGCACACACCCCCACACACCTACAACACATACATGCACACACACTTCAATTTCCTTCTCTTATCTTCCTCTGTGTATCCTTTGCCCCATCCCAATGTGAAATCTTTGGTTTATAAATACTTGACATGCCGTTCTTTTTTTTTTCAGAACTGCATTTTTTTTATTATTTATTATTTTTAATTCATTAATTACATTGTATTATGTGACACAGTTTCATAGGTACTTGGGTTCTCCCCACCCCTCCCCAAACCCTCCCACCATGGTGGATTCCTCCACCTTGTTGCATAACCACAGCTCAAGTTCAGTTGAGATTCCCCCATTGCAAGCGTATACCAAACATAGAGTCCAGCATCTTATTGTCCAGTCAAGTTCAACGGCTTCTTAGGTATACCCTCTCTGGTCTGAAGACAGAGCCAGCAGAGTATCATCCCAGTCAATTGAAAGCTCCAACATACCATCAGCAAAAATTTACATCATTATGGAATTAATTGACATAGTAATGAGTAACCAATATGTTAAAAGTAAATACTACTCAGCTATTAAAAAAAAACAAAATGCAGTTCTTTGTGGCCAAATGGGCCAAACTGGAAACCATAATGCTAAGGGAAATGAGCCAATCCCAAAAGGTTAAATACCACATGTTTGCCTTAATTTAAGATGGTATGATATTATGTATAACATGTTATGTTATGAATGTTATATGTTGTGTATAAACTAAAATTGAAATGTAAGTGAGGTGGTCACAGAAGGTGGCTAGGAACTCGCATTTACTTTTGACATGCCATTCTTAAACAAGCAACATTAATGCTCTTATGCAATTGCCACAGTCCTTTAGGAAAATGAGCTTCTGTCTGCCAGATTCTAAAATGTGTGTCCTCCGTTCTCCCTCCGCAAGTCTATTGCCCTTAGCAGGTTCTCAGAAGCAGCAGAGCGGGCAGTAGCGGGCAGCAGCTGGACAGACTGAGCACCACTGCCCTCCATGCTCCTGGGTGTCTGCAGCCTGCTGATGTGTGTCTCAAATCAACGGGTCTATTACTGCTCTACACGACAGCAGCTGCATATCTTAGTTTGCTCAACACTTACATGCATTTGTGCAGGTTTTGCTGAGAAATGGAAACTTGTGATAAATGGGCTTTAGCCTGTTGTGTGGAATTAGCATAAATTAATCCCTCTCCAACTGCAAACTCAACAAGGTTGATGCGTGCGGGGAAAGTGCTGAGCAGAGTCTTGCTATTATTCACGCACAGAGTAAAGCATGGACTCAAGCAGGATTCTGAATGACTCAACATTTCAGAGTCTGGACTCTAGCGAGCATTATTTCTAAAATCCTAGGAGAATCCTGCAAATGTGTTGAACAGTTAAAGTCATCAGGCACTGGTTGATGATAATTAAAAATTTCTATGGTGATCATGATACTATTCTTGTGAAAAATGACTGCAATGCAGTAAGTGCTGAATAAACACAGTTCTGTGTAGGGCAGAGAACTCAAAACTCCATAACCGACTCTACTAAAGATGAAAAAAGTAACCCTACTGATGGCCCCTGATATATTTCAGAAAGGCATTACAATCATTGTCTCACATTGAGGGGCAGAATCTATTTATATCTCTTGGCACCTATTATTACATACCCCAATGCTACAATGATTTAATAACAAAAGCCACTGCGTCTATGCATCCGTGAAAAACTTAATTGCTAAAGAGCCCTTCTCTTACCCTACCCCTCAAAAAACAGTATTTAATTATAGGGAAAAAATGAAGAGAAAACACTACCAACATGACCTTACTCACAAAAAACTCATAATTGATAATCCTGTAGATAGTAAGATAGTCAGAGATTAAAGAGACCAATAAATGCACTTGCTGTGGGAGAATTCCACTGGTAATCATTTTATTCCCAAATGAAAAAAGGTACTATATTTCTTCCATTTTTTACTTTATTTAAAATTATTTGTATGATTTCCCATGACACATAGGGATTCCCCTCCCCCCATGGGCTACCCTTTCTCCTTACCTATACTTTTATCATTTTCCCCCATATTATTACAGTAGTATTATCCTATCATAGCAGTTATAAGTTTCACATTCTGTTATACAAGTACTTCATGGCATTGTATGTATCGACAATGTTAGAAAATCTAGTATCAGATTGTCAAGTTATATTTAACTGCTTTACAGCAACTATCTATTTCAATTTATAGTTCAGAACCCCTCAACTCCTACTTTGCATTAGCATCTATAAATGCTTTGTAGCTTCAGGTTATCTTTGTAGTTACAACATTATTGAGTGACACAAATTGTCTTCCTCAGTGTGAAATCAAAGAACAGAATTCATACAATATCATGACCTACAATGAATCACTGAGTTTCTTAAACCCTCCCACATTTATACATAAAATACTTAGCAGTAGCAACAGAAGCTGGAAGCATCAGAAACCCAACGACAGCAAAACAAAACACCCAGTGAAGGCATGGGCAAAGGAAATGAACAGACATTTTTCAAAAATAACAAATTCAATTGGCTAACAGACATAAAAAAGTGCTCGGGCTCCCTGTCGGGGAAATACAAATGAAAACTACATTGAGATCCCACCTAACTCCAGCGAGACTGGCCTCCATTCAGAACTCTATCAACACCACCTGCTTATTAATTTCCACCTGTGGATGTGGGGAGAAAAGTAGTCTACTCCACTGCTGGTGAAAGTAAAGACTAGTACAACCATTATGGAAGTCAATATGAAGAGTCCTAAGAGAAAAGGGATATGTAATCCTATATTTACAGCAGCATAATCTATAACACCAAAGACATGAAAACAACCAAAATACCCATCCAAGGAGGAGGGGGTGAAAACTGTGGTACATCTCCTCCATGGAATACTACTCAGCCATTAAAAAGAGTGAAATTCTACCATTTGCAACCATATGGTCCCAACTAGAGACCATTATGATCAGTGAAATAAGTCAATCACGAAAGGACAAATACCATATGTCCTCTCTAATATAAGGAAACCTTCATGTAAAACACAAGATGAATAGCCCTTTAATACTTTTTTTTGCTACATCTCAGGGGGGTTGACATTGTGTTTTTAATTTTATTTCTTCAAAAAAGTTTTTTTTCTTATTAATTTCCTCACTGACGCATAGGTCATACAGTAGTACTCTTTGCTTCAAGAAGGTTTTTTATTTTCTCTTTCATTTTTTCAGTGACACACACATCATTCAGTAGCATGTTATTTAACTTAATGTTGTTGCAAATTTTCTGTTTTTCTTCCTGTTCTTGATTTTGTTTTATCACTTTGCTTCAAATCTCAGACTTGACAAAAGGGCATTTTCCTAAACATAGCTGATTACTCAAAGCAGCTGAAGGACAGGAAGGTGTGGGGACTGCTACTGTGTATTTTTTTCTGCTTTTCATTTAACTCCAGACATGAGGTTCTCCCTTTGGGAAACATCAACTTTCCCGCTTTCTTATCATGGGAGTCAAAAATAAAGATGGTGACTCCACTGAAAGGTAAGTGTAGAACAGAATCTTCATCCTGAAATTAGTCTAGAAATGTATCAAATGCAGATGTGTCATTTCCTTCCCATAGTTACACGTGATTAGTATCAAGACAATATCATTTATTGCACTCCCATGAAACTCACATGATTCAATTACACCTGCCACTAAAATTCTAGTTCACAAGTTACTGATTTCTCAACTATTTCATGGCCACAACCCTTGTCTAACTTTTCCTACTTGCCTAGTTTATGGATATAGACTATCCCGTATTAGGAGCCATAGTTAATTCTGTCTTCTCCCCTCACTCTAGCTATTACCCATTTTGCAATTAGGTTGGCTCCAAGTATGCCAAGAAATTAGATTTTAATGTTTATTAAAAATTTCTTGCTGCTTAATGTCACAGGTCCCTTTTATTTAATTCGCATCTGTTGTAGCAGATACCTGAGTTGTAAATCAGATTTATTGTTGGAAGGACTCCCTCACCTTTCCTTCCTGTGCTGATGAATTTCTGTCTGTGAAATGTTCTTCAACAGTGGTTGTTGACTGGCAGGAGGGCTGGCTGCCCCCGCATCACTTGGAGAACTCACAAAACGGAGCATGGTGGATATCATCAGGAATGCTGGGATTCCTCTGTATGTGCGACGCAGCCCTGAAGATCTCTGCTTTTCCTGAAGCTTGCTCGTTAACTGCAAGCAGTCAGCAATAACAGCAACTGGTTTATAGTAGACATCTCCCACTCTGGGTTTGAAACAATCTTCTCAACCGTGAAATGACGTTCATTTATCCTAACTGGTTTCACAACAACCACCTGGTTCTAACTCTTCTATTCACCGTATGTGCCAAGCCCTGGCACCAAAATTTCTGCTCATTTGCCCAGTAAGTAAACTCTTGTGAAATGCAACTAACTCCTGAAAGATAGTTGTCAGCATTTATATTCACTTGGGCTACTTAGCACTTTTGTGTTCTCAAATCAAACGCAGTGTGACTCCTTGTCTGGTCTCACCACACCCTCTTCCCACATAAACCTTTACTTACTCTACCCAGCATTTAAACCACTTCCCACTCTCCAATTCCTACCAAAGATGAGGACTGAATTTACTCATGGCCATGGGTCCTCACTGGCTCAAGCAGATTTTGAGGTGGCTTGAAAGCTCTGCACTGGCAATTAGGACTGCCCAATTGAAGCAATAGCACAAACACTACAGAGAAGCCAGAGATTGACACATGAGCTGAATCTTACCTCAAATTCCACAATTTCAGTCTAAAAGACTTCCCCCTAACCCATGGGGAATCTGAAGTTAAATGACAGCTGCCCATATTCCTTGCTCTGTACTCTGTAAAAAGTAAATATCCGCTTTCAAGCACCTTGGTATTCATGATGGCCATGCTTGCTACTATGGGCAAGTGGGTCCAGGCTGTGAAATTTTGCAGTGACAGTGGCTCTGGTGTTGGAGACGCTCCTCACAGTGATCAGAACACCAAAGTTAGGGACAGCTTATTACACTCCCCTTCCCCCTTCTCTCTTGTTCTTAAACACATAACTCCAGGAAGTGTAGACCCAATTTTCCTCTGAACTACCCAAATACCAGAATGAATATACCAAAAATTATTAGACATATTAAAGGGGTAGCTGACACAAAGATTTAAAAAAGATATGTTTTGTTGGGCATTGCTTTATAAATGAACGTAAAGCTCCACTCATTGTTATTCAGTAAGAGATGGCATTTCAAAGAGACAGGTTGACAACTGAATAAACTGGATCTGAAGGTAACTCAGGGAATGTTGTTGTGCATATAACTCTGCATGTTGTGAATTATCTATACGTCTAGTTATTTATCAAAGCAACAATTTTTGAGCGCTAAATATGTACAAGTTCTGCACAAGGTACAAATGATATAGACAATAGAAAGATACAACCACCTATATCCACAAGATGTTAAAGATAAGTGATGAAGATGACAACAATTACAGTCATTATCATCATCAGACAGATTTAATGATAGTTCAAACAAGGGGAAATGGGTACACCCAGGTAAAGGTGTCTGGCAAGATGCCAAATGCTGGCAATCATCGGAGTCTTCAAATACAAATAGATTAAGGGAAAACAAATTATTGAAGAAAAGTGACAAAATAGTTCAATCAGGAAAGCCTGAGCAAAGCTCCACTCAGATCAAAACTCCGAAGCTTCCAGTCCAATGCCAAGCCTGTCCGCTCCCTTTCCAATGCTGGGTTGTTATACAATACCATGAGCATCACTTGTGCTGTGGAGATACCAGAAGCCAGTAAGTGCTGAAAGTCAAATGGCAACTTGTTTTCTTGATGAAACATTTTACCACTATCTCCATATTATCATACAACTTCAAATATCCCTTTTCTACAAAGAGAATTTCATCTGTGTTGCTGTTGGGAGCAGTTGGACAGTCAAGAGCAAAAGTCCCAAACCAAAAAGAAATGACTTAAAACTACATAAGGCATGTATTCACAGCTGAGGTCAGCTTCAATATCAAAGTTAATGAACTTCCAAACAGAGTATGGAGGGAAAAACCAGCAAAATCCCATCTCTAATGGCCTCCAGGTATCTGTAAATGCTTACTTTGTGTTCTCATGAAGGCAAACAGGGAACTGAATTTGAATGCCAAAATATGACTACTAAATTTGTGAAAGGAGAAAATTCTTTTTCCTTGGAGACAGACCAAATGATACATTGCCTCTCTCCTCAGCAAATACTCTGGCTCAAATATTGTTAAAGAAAGGCTGCTAAATATCTGCTGAGCAATTAATGGGACACAGAAGTGTGTCATCACGGTCCCTGCAAAGGTAGTAGAAATCAGGCTTATGAGACGTGAAATGTGACAAACAGTGGTATTTAGTTTCTCCTTTAATTTTTGATTTCTCCTCCCTTTTGGGAGATAACAAAGGAGAGGAAATCGTGCCCTGGGATCCAAACCAGCTTGCTCAGTATTTCATTCCTCAGGCTATGTTCTCCTTCTAGCCACTCGAATGGGAACACGCTAATTTGACACAATAGAGCCAACATACTAAGAATCTCCAAGAAGCTGATGCCTCATTATATATTTTACTGCCTTATCACATTTGTTGAAAAGCACCAGTCTTGACACGCACACTGTGTGTGTGTGTAGTTAAGTCTGACCCAGAGTGATTTTGTACCTGTGAATACTGCCAGTTACAGCACAATTGTGACAATCGCAGCCAAACTTCCCTAGGCTCTGATACTCACTCAGCCCTTGACATTCTCTTCCTCTACTCTTACCAGGAACGAATTACATGAAAGTCCAAGTCCACTCCATGTGTGGAGCCAGTGATGACAGGAAGTTCAATAACACCCGCGAACATCTTACTCCAAAAGACTCCACTACCACATCCAACAGGGACGCATCCCGGATAGTCTTACCAAACTGTCCCAGTGTGAAAGTCAGCTTTTGCCTGAACCTGCACTGTTTTGCAATCCCCTCAGTAACTGCATTATGCACATCTACATTTAAGGAGCTCTTTCTTGGTGATTCTTTAGATTTCCCAGTGACATATCTCCACTTGGACAGCTCTTGATCTGGGAGTTCCGCATCCTGCTCCCCAAGTTTCCAGTTATGAAATGAGTTACAGATGCAAACTACAGGAAACGTTTAGGTCTTTTTCAACTTTGTGCTATTCTCTGTTACACCAATGGGATTAACCTCTCACGGTTATCAGGAGTACCTCCTTCTCACATAGATCTCCTGATCCATTTTTACTTTTGCATTCCCTGGTTGTACCAGTTTTTTCTGGCATTACGTATTCTATTGATTCATACTTTTTTGACTTGGTCCCAACCTGCTTTCATTCCAAGACGACTTCTTAAGCAACACAAGATGTCAAACTGATTAAATAAAAACAAACAAACCCAACTCATTTCTTTGCAGTATGATGCAATCATCAGCTAAACAGAAAAACCAGGGAATCAAGTGATCCTGCCCATCAAATACCCTGAGAGAAGCCAGCAGCCTTTTCCTCACAGTATTTTCTTAACCACGCTCTCCAGCAATGGTTTTTAAATCTGTTTCCTGCCTGGATCTGCCCAGCAATGCAAGTTTCCATGAAGACAGATAACATGGCTTGGCTGGGAGAAGGCAGGTATTCAGAGACTGTCAACTGAATGGATGAGTTAGGACAACAAGCCACAGAACAGCAAATGAGCGGCACTGAATCCTTGCTCCGAGCAGTCATCTTCCCCAGTGACACTCTGCATCGGTCATCCCTCTACTCTGAGGCCTCAGTGTCTTCCTGGACCCAATCACAGAAGAACAGATGGCTCATTCTGACACATTTCCACACTCCACTGCCATCCACATCCCACATTTAAAAGCAAGGAGCTTTACATATCTGTTTCTTTCAGGCACTAGAATTGTTCCTATGGAATCCCAATAAAGGGGGGAAAAAGATAAAATCCAAGAAGAAGAGAAGTTGGTGAACAGCCTGCCTGACCTTCCTCTGGACCAAGGAACACCTTCAGGAATCCCGTCCTCACTCAGTCACTCAGCAGCCCCAGAGCCCCTGAGGTATTCCTTTCTTGGAAGACACTTGCTGCTTGCAATGATCTCTTGGCTTCAATCCCATCCATACTCTGTATTCTCCCTACAGGTCACCTTCTTCATACAATATCCACATCAGTTTTATTTGATACAACTCACTGCTGATTAAAATTTCAAAAAAATTCCTCATTAATAATAAAGTGAGTAAAAGTGAAAGACGACTAGCTGATCTGTGCGTTTTAAGTGTTTTGATCAGATTAACCTAACCTTCATGCAATCACAGTGATTATCATCTGTGAAGTACACAGAAGTTAAACCTCTTTTCCCGATCTACAGAATGAAAAGTACAACATTGAAACCAATGGTCTGATTCTATAGAGAAGGAAGAAAATTCAAGTGTTTGCATATGCTGTCTGCCTTTCTATGAGAATGCATATACTTCATCCATTGAACTAGCCCTACCATTCTCTGCCACCCAGTACCACCATCACCACCAAACTCACCCCTACAACACCAGTCTAAAGACTTTTTGAGTAGAAAGAGAATTTCCAAATAGTGTTTCCATTTCATAAAATACCAGCTGAGTATTCTGCAAAAATCAAAAGAATACTGTACTCAAAAAGATACTGTTCATGCATATTAATATAGCACAGTGTCTATTTAGCTTAGAATAGTTCATTATCGTTAAAGCCTCTCTACAGCCTAAGGGAGCATTTTACTGCTGCCTTATACAAGAAAAAGAAGCTCACTGACATTAAGTAATTTGCACGATCCTGGCCAACTCAATGCTTACTTTCTAGCTAGGACTTTCTGCCACACCTAAGCTTGTGAACTTACAGAAAGCAGACTTTTGCAACGTGAGATTTTAAAATAAAGCTTTAACTAAAAAAGTTGCAAAATATTCATAAAGTTAACATTATTTTCAAGATTTCTGTTGAGATGAAACATGCCTCCTTGTCAGATGTGTCTAAGTGAGTCACCAAGAGTCTCTGCCAGGGAGTAAGTAGGAAATGTCACTTCATACAGTTGTTAACTGGTTCCCCATTGAGGAAAAGCGCTAAGCGGGGCAGCCTCAGAGAACCGGCACCTGACTGCTGGCCAGCAGTGGCATTAACCTGCTTAGGATGAAGGAAGCACACGCGACTGTCTCCTTGTGTCATAGTCATCAATTACACGCTGGAAACTGACCTGCTGTCAAGTGAGCGGCATGAACAAGGACTTGGACCCCAGGCTTCAACTCAAAGTGCACCGAATTCTGGTTGAGCTTGTGGATCAGGATTTCTGACACCTGAAGGAAGAAGAGTCACAGTTGTCATCCGGCCTGAGAATAAACATACTCAGAAATATTCACTATGTTTTCCATACGAAATTATCATAGATCCTAATACCTGTCAATTAGATAAATGAGTTTAACATTTTTTTCTGTTTCTGAAGATGCAGATATAATAAGCATGATCTGATATTATATCCCAACTGACACAAAGTAGAATAAAATACTAGTGGATAAAATCATTTCGATTCTTAAAAGTTTAATTTACATTATTTTAGAAAATTCACCTCCATATTTGTTACTCAGGAACAATGAACATGTTTAAGTGATTCATATTCATTTATTTTATTATCCTCCCCTTCCCTAAATTGCACCCTTGGATTTCACAGAATAGATATTTTATGATTATTCACTGAATGGTCAAAGGTGTTCTGTTAAAACAATAAATTACACAGTTGAAATTTAGTGCAGTTGCAACTGAATGAGTTGGCCAGTTTTTGGGTCAGGCTTGTGGATAATAGCTATACCACCGCTCCACTTGAAACGTGTATACCAGATAGACTTACAAAACTCTACCAATTCTAGATCATGGGGCATTTTATTATTATTTTTAAATTATTGATGTTTTAATGTTCATTACCTTAAATGAGATGAGAAGATGAGGACTGTAGATGCAGGTGGGCCTCTGGTGGGTTGATGAGGGCCAGGGAGGGAAGGAGGGGTGAGAGAGATGTGCCTAAGGTTGGAGGTGTGTGGATGGATGGCGGGGGGGTGTAGGGCTATGTGAAGGAGGAAGATACACCACTCCTTGTTGTCAGAAGCCATTAGTGGTAGGGAATGCAGATGGTGTCTTGACACTGCCTCAAGGGGCCTCAGGGTGAGGGGGTAGAGCAGGTCCTGGGAATGTTACTTGAGTGGTCATTGTATAAGAGGTGGCATAATCCATCTGTCCTTACAGGGGCTCCTTCGTGTTCCCTCTGTTCAAGTTCCAAGGCCTGTGGGCAGTTCATGTCCACTCCAGACCTTCCACAGGCCCAGGGGCCTTCCTTAGAACTTGGTCTGAAATTTTGTATCCCTTGTCCCTCCCTCCATTATCTGAAGAGACACTTAAAGCCTTCTATTGGACAGGAAGACCAAGTTGTACTGTTCTTCATGTGCATCCAGGCATGCTTCTCATCCCCTCTCTGGAGCCAGCAAGAGGGGCTGCCAGGCTCCACAACATGTGACCTGTGGTCAGAGCACATGCCCAATGGAAGTTCCCTGAGACTGGAGAATCCCATTGGACTAAGGAACTCATGAGATGCAGGGGACCCCCTCCTGAGACAGTCATCACACAGGCAAGTCATCGGCTCCATTTCCCACACACCCCAGCAAGTGCTGCAACCTGGGCGGTAGGCCGCCTGCCCTAACTTCCGTTCTTGGGTGTGTCATCATGTTCAGGGAACCCTTCCAGAACTTCTACAGGTTAGCGACCAGCCCCGGTTTCCTCAAAGGCAGACAGGTATACCAGTGTAACCCAGCCCAGTCCACAGCACCATATCTGACAAGCACTGGTGGGTACAGTGGCCCAGTTGGGGCAACCCTGCAAGCCTTTATTAGCCCCTTCCACAAACTTTGCACTCATGTACATCAGTGGGTATGATGGCCAACCTAGCTCACCCCTAGACCCAGAGGCGGCCTGGTGGAGACTACCCTCCAGAACCCCCAACAAGATGGCCCCAGACCCAGCTATGGCACATGCCAATAGGTGCTGCTGCATAGGATGGCCCACTTCCAGACCTGGCATTTCATGCGTACCAGTCAGTGCTGCCTATTCTGTGGGCTATTTAACCACAAACATGATTCAAAGGACCTAGTTTATGTAGAAATAATATTTGGTAAAACTCTTCATTTGTTAAAAGAAGAAAACTGTGCTTAGTTATTTTTCTGATTTGTTGATATTTTAGAAGGATTTTGGAAAAATTTCAGTGATAATCACACTCCTGTTATTTTATCTGGTCTCCTTTCATTATTTTAAATCCTGTATTAGAATCATCAATCTCATGTATTATTTATCAATGCTTCAAGTCTAATCAGATTATTTCAGACATTTTTCTCCTAGTTTAATGCATTTCCCTCCTTTGGTGTTGCTGATTTTTTCCTATTGATCCCCTCTTCTTGATTCTGTTTCTAATTAAGCGGTATCTAATGGATTGATTTTGAAAGCAGAGTCCCCTGCAAGGGACTGAGGCCTCTGGTTGTGTAGCTGTACTGTCCTGCAGGTGGACTGTACTGGACAACAACAGCAATGAGGAATGACCTTCAGGGCTCCGTGGGGAAGCTCCTGGGACCCAGAGCAGGGCCAGCCTTTTAAATGTAACATAACCTGGAGTAAAAAACTTATGCTAACTATATTAACAACCATTTTATTCTCTACAGTAGGTTACTACTCTTCTTGGATACTAAAAATCACCCATAATAAAAATTTTTTAGTAGAAGTCAACTATGAAGGTTTTCGCTATCAAGTATACACACAAAAAAGTTAATAACACAAACATGTGCGCACACACACACATTCACAGGACACATTATGTTACTGCCAAACATTACAATTCAAATATGCAAGACTTTCCAGACGCAAGTAAGAAACTGACTTCTTTTAGTAGCGATTACCAGGTAGAAACAAGGAATACGTTTTTTGTACCTTTAACTTTCAACTCACTTTTAACCAGGTTCTATGCTATTTACCCCTTAGTCCTGAAAATCTTTTTTTGTCAAGTAATTCAAGACAGAAGTAACTAAACCAAAAACTGGGTTTTATCAGGTCAACATACTCTAGTTCATAATATCTGTAAGTGTCCTATGTAAAGATAATCAACTTCCTAGATGTGCTTTATTTAGGATCGTTTCACAGATTTTATCTGAGAGCTTTGTAAAATTAAGTGGTCTGTGCAAGAATCACCTGGTAGCAGAAAAACATGTTTCACATATTTAAGCTGGCATCAAATGACATTCAATGAAAAACTCATTCTCTATAGAAAAGGCAGAAGGTAAAAATAATAATAATCATGAAATTATATTTGATATGCAAATAGCCTCAATTAGAAACATGTACATATTTTGATAGCATTTTACATATTTACCACCCCACCCCTATTTCGCAGAAGTATTTAGAACATGTCCATCAGATCACACCATGCTATGTATAACCATATATAATTAGAAACATTGGTACACTTGCTTGTTTCTCTGAACAACGAGTGTATCTGTTTTTCATGCTGGTATTTTCAGAGAAATGAATATACAGCTGACAGGACGTATAGATCTAAGTTTGCCCAGCTAATATTTGAAGAGTTGAGGCTAGGAGGTAGCTTTGACTCCTAACCCTAGGGCATTTCCATTAAAAACATGTTCCTTGTTTCAGTTCACAAACGGAACAGGAACAGAAGATACTGGAAAAACAGTATGACTGTGGCTCAGCACTCAAAAAGACGCAGTGATTCATCAAGTATGCTGCTATCTTATTCATCTGTGAAACACACAGAGCTAAAACACCCGGCCAAATGTCAGCCCAGTAATATGGGTTACTGGCATTCGCGATCCTAAGTGATGTCCGTGCGACTGTCACATTCTGTTCACCAATTCATATAATTATTAATGTTTGGGAGGGCCTTTGGCTAAGAAAGAAATGCACTGTAAATTATAGGAAGTATGGCAGCAGCTTTAAATGAGAACAAAAATTTGCCTGTGAGGACTTTAGGGAAGCCACGTGTGATGGCCAGGAGACTATGTGTTAAAGTCAGCTGAATATTACGATTTCTCTGTGTCCTGTGGAAAGTGAGCTTTATGAGCAAATTTCATTTATCTTTTATGCAATCATTCCCCCTCTGCTGTTCTCCTACCCAGTCTATTTTCCATTCTACTTCAACCAAACAGTAATGATCAAAGAAAAAGAAGACAAAAAGCAGCGGGGGAGGGAGGAGGAAGGAAGAAGAAGAAAGTGAAAATATAGCTTATTTGGGGTTTCTGTCTATTTGGTGGAACAAACAAGCTCATACTTCAAGTGGAGACCACATTTCATGTAAACCATCCATTAAAAGGACCGTGGGGGCACAATCTAAATACTAGGAAAGGAATGCTCCAGGAACACCTCTTGCAGTAGAAAATTGATTCTCCATCTTTTTCACCAAAGTGAAGACTGGGCAGAACAAGCAGAACCAACAAGGTTAGGCTGAAGTAAGACTGTTAAATTCTCACGGGCTAGAAATAAAAGAGGGCTATGTCTTGCTCACCTTGCCCGTCTCCTGCAGGTAGGGAGTGACGTTGTCCTCCTTGTGGTCCTACTGGGACACAGGCTGGAGCTGCACCTACCTCAAACACTTCCATTTACTACGGTAGGGAAAAAGAGCTCCCAACCATCCTTTGAATTCTTCAGCTTCAAAGTGACCCAATTCACTGCCCTGAATGTGTCCTAGGGCTCTGCCCAAGCAGAAGAGACTCTGGCATTTAACCCCATGAGGTACCTAGAGGCAGTGTGCTGGAAGCATTCAGTCAACAGCAGTGATGGTTACCACACACATAGGAATATTCAACATCTCAGGTTTTAACGAAAGCCATAGGAAAAAAATATATACTCCCGGATGATGAAAGTCAAAGTGTTAATCCTTGCTATATGAAATTAAAGAAATTTATGGACAGCAGAGCAGTTGGCAGATGACTGGAACGTGCAATCCAAAACAGAAGAAAGTGAAAATACATATCCAGAAGGGGTTTGGGTGAATTTACCAGTGAAAAATTACACCGAAAATTCTTTGTACTAAATACTAGGTTCTAGTGAACACTGGGTAACCAAATCCCATTCTTTCTTAGCACAAAGGAGTCACCTTGATTAAAACGCCTGAGGAATTTCTCAAATGCCATTTACAAAGAATCAAAGTGCCTATGTACGTCTTTCTCTGGCATTCTCCAATTTTTGCATTCACCAATTTAAAGTTTCACTATCTCCTTCTGCTATACTCCTTTGGTTTCACCTCGTTCCTACTCAATGACCTTCTTATTAAACTCCAGAGTATTTTAAAAAATTCAACTTATTTTTAAAAAACAGATTCATTTATTTTCATTGGAAAGAGATTTATACAGAGAAGGAGAGATAGAAAGATCTTCCATCCACTGGTTCACTCCCTAAATGGCTGCAACAGAGCTAGAGCTGAGCTGATTCAAAGCTAGGAGCCAGGAGCTTCCTTGGGGTCTCCCATGTGGACACCGGGTCCCAAGGCTTTGGGCCATCCTCCACTGCTTTCCCAGGCCACAAGCAGGGAGCTGAGCAATTCAACTGGACTGACAGGGAAGGTCATGATGATATACCGAAAATAGTCCAAGTTGACTAATTACATCGTAGTGTGAATTTTGGTTTCTTACAACACTGCCAATAGACTGCTTCGTTCACAGATCATATTTTCTTTCTGTGTTGGATTTTCAGATGGGACATTTCTCAAATGTGTATGGCAACAGAAATAGCCAAGGAGGAAATTCATTGTTTCTGGTTGACATTTTTCTCCACAGTCCATTTTGCTCCATTTAAATCCTCTCACTGCCTATTAAGGCTTTTGAAAGACAACAGGTGGGCTCCTTAGCTGTCCAACTCAGCATCAAAAAGCTTCCAGAAGCAAGGCAGCCCCTCCCCTCCTCTGAGACAGTCAGATACAAATCTGCACACCCTTCATGACCTGGTGAGAAGCAACCAAGGGCACTGCCCTGGGGCAGGGCTTCCCCACACCTGGGCAGCCAGCTTTTCTGGACAGCAGAGTGCTCAGATCAGACAGCCTCATCTCACACTGCAGACTTCTGAAGCAAAGACCGCTAGAACCTGCCAAGTCTGCGGTCACATGATTAACCCAGCCTGCATCATCTTCATAACAGGGTCAGAGACTTCTCACTGCGAGCAATCTTTAATTTATTTCACAGCCAGGATAGCTCAGTTGATGCCAGCACTCTAGCCCCCATGGGAATGTCTTCACAGGAAGTTGAGGGAGGAGAGTCGGGATGCCTTTCTGGGCCCTGTTCTTCCAACCTTCAGAGCCCTCCAAGTCCTCCCTTGCTAGGGGTTCTGTATTGTATATTTCTAAGAAAGGGGCCAAGCATTGAGAAAGGGTATATGCCAAACCATCCCCAAATTTCTTCTAAGTTTCAAATCATAACCTTCAAAGGAGGCAATTCATTTTGCTTCGTGGTTTGGATTTGCATTTATCTTAAATTTCCAGAGTGTATTACAATGAGAGTCCACTTGGTTCAAAAGTGTTAACATAAAACCTAAATCCAAAGAGGATGAACAGTAGCCGTTTGCACTGACAGCACTCCACCCCAACCCTGCAGGGGTTGGACAGGACCAAGGAGGACCACTGAGCGTGGCAATGCAGAACTTCCGCGGGTGCTGTCAGAGAGTGGCAGCTCTCTTTTAGGTGAAGCTGATAAACTGGGGCTTCTCAGACCGATCCTTGCTTTTCTGTGTGATGGCTTTATTCCTGGGCAGGGTTTCCCAAGTACTAGCAAGGGAAACAATGACAGAGAGAGAAAGGAAGTGATTTAGTGATCCATTTGCGTAGTTCTGAATATATCTGTGGGCTTGTCAATTAAATGGGTTCATAAATTCACTGTTTCCCCCATAATGCTGTGTAAGGTACCTGAGTACATCAGAGAGGAAGATCCAAGGACTTTACTCTGATTGGAAACTGTAGGTTTCTGGTTGGTAATCCTTGCCTTCACATGGCCTGGGCATGTATGTTGTTTGTATGAGTTAATATCATTATGGTATTTTCCAATTGTCTTCCATAGCATGACCCTAATTCCCCATGTACTTTGGTTGGCATTGTTGTGGTCACTGTGTTTACTTTTGCTTCAGTCTTAGAATGAATATTCTGGAAACTCCCTTTAACAGTTGCAGTCTTGTTTTCCCTCCAGTGTATAAATCTGCATAATTTACATGAGCTCATATCATTCCCATACTGCTTTCCTTCCTCATTGTCCTTTCTTTCTTTTTATGTTTTCTGTAATTTCATTCAGTAACCACTTTTCCCCTTACTCCTACCATAATTTCTACCAACACCCATGCGTGACAATATAAAAGTCTCTTATAAAAAGCCAAAATATTTTTTGCATTTTTCCACATTTTATTTCTATTATAAACTGATCACAAATGCAATCAGTACTTCATTTACTATATTGGGCATCAATTGCAGTTATGTGTCTTGCTGATCATTTAGTTAATTGTTTCATAAGTACTTCGGGATGGATCTTACTGTGGCTAAATTATTTAATTTTCCTGGCCCTTAATTTTATTCATCTGTAAAGCTGACACAATGATGTCAGAATGAAAACAAAGCTGCTTTGTATTTTTCAAAACTTTTCCTTTTTCTATAACAATACCGGACCCCTTGCATGCATGCCAAAAGCTAACCACACTGCTTGAAATAAGTCAGCTGCCTTCTTCAAGTCTCTGAAAAAAGGGCTAATTTCTGACATCAAGCTGCATGGAAGACAATCCTGGGCCTTCTGAGAACACCTCTGAAGGAAGCTTCTGAGAAATGAGATAACAAACAGAAACAAGGAAGAAGTCCAGAGAGAAGAGAGAAGCAAGGCGAAGTACACCCTCTACAAGAATAAGGATTTCCATAGACCTGACCCCAAGGGACACATCTTTTCCGCAGAGCATCATTTAGAAAATGTTGCCTATTTAAAAGATTTGTGAAGTGTGAGGAATAAAGATGCACAGATAATAAATTCCTTGGGAAAACAGGCCACTCTAACTCTGAGCTCTCTTCTACCCTGGAAGTTCCCAGGGAGCAACAACTCCAAATGTGCAAGTGTTAAGGTCTGGGAGGATGCGCTTTCTCCCTAGATCCTTGCAGCATTCTGGTAGAAAAGCAACAACCTCGCTTCTTTCCTCAGTTAAAATGTAGCGAATACTGTGTTGAATATAAAGGGAAGCTGAGGGCCCAGGAGTAGGATCAGTTGCAAAGCTGATCAGCTCCTGGCTGCTCAACCTCCAATTACACTTCACTAGGCAATGGGATTCAGCCAGGCTATCCATGGCAGCCGTGCACCTACAACTTGCACACAGAAGTGACAGAGATAAGTATTACGCCAAGTGAGAAAGTTATAGTTAAAGGAGGGCTGGAGGTTGGCCACGCTGAATCTGGGGTTGTTGTTAATAGTGCTTTTATGGGAGGTTCTTAGGCCATTTCAGAAGGATAGAGATCACTGGACTGGATTATGGGTTTATTCAAAGCAAATTTAAAAGCTCCAAGTCCTTGTGGGGGAAAAGTCAATATTTATTTAGTGATTCAGAGAAATCCTATTTTTAATCTGTCTGCCTGGAAGCACTGAGAAACCAAATTGTCAGGTTCCTAAAAGGTTTACCAGACCAAGACTGATCATTTTAACTGAGTGGATGAAAATGAACAAGGAGATAATCCTCACTCCTGGAGAGCCCTTTGAAGTTTAAATGAGCAAAGAGGATAAAGAGACCAAAGGTGGGAGGATGGAGATAGAAACACACACACACACACACACACACACACACACACACCATGCATGCACAACACACGGATACTCCACAAGGTACACACACACACACACACACACCATGCATGCACAACACACAGACACTCCACAAGGTACACACACACACACACACACACCCCATGCATGCACAACACACTGACACTCCAGAAGGTACACACACACACACCATCACACACACACCATGCATGCACAACACACGGATACTCCAGAAGGTACACACACACACACCATCACACACACACCATGCATGCACAACACACGGATACTCCAGAAGGTACACACACACACACACACAACACCATGCATGCACAACACACGGATACTCCAGAAGGTAGTGGAAATGTGGGAAAAGTACATCAACAAAGCCAGGACACGTGTCTTGGAGCCAATGTGATCCAACTGTTATAAACATGAATCATCTTAGCACACTGATGACAAGCATATTAATGCTACAGACCAAAATGGCACTTTTAAAAAGCAGACATCATGCACATCCTGTCATTTGATTCTCATGGCACTCTTGGGATGACATGGAGTAAAGGAGGATTAAATGACTTCCTTGCGTACGTCCTGTTCGCCCTTGCCTTTTGTTTTTCTTGTTTACCTCGTACTGTTTATCTCACACAACATTCCACAGAATGACTCACTCAATCCCCTCTATAATAAACACGGTTGTGTGTGCTTTTTGGTGAAGGTGTGGTTAGTCATTAGTTTACGCTTGAAAAATGAAGGACCAGAAAAAGTCAGCATCCGCACAAACAGCAGGTTCCCTCTTTGCAAGTCAGTTCCTCAGAAACACCTGACTGTGAGCTGCATCACCAGGGGCGTGGCTCTGAGCACCAGGAGAAGTGGAAATGTCTTCTGGCAAGACTCACCTGCTCCAGCTCCTCAGACGACCTCCTGCTCTCTCCCGTTGGATCCTGATGTGGTAAGACAAAGAGCTCCGCAGCAGTGGGTAAGCCAGGGAGCACCGCCACCAAGATGTGCTGGCTTGGAACCCCTGTCGCCTGAGGGAGACACAAAGAAGCTCAGGTAAGTCCTGGGGACAACATGGAGAGAGGGGACCAGGTATTTGAATGGTGGCAGATGTCCAGAGGACACACTGGTGACCAGGGACATGGAAGCTGGAACCCTAGCGCCTCGGGCAGGAACGTGCCCTGGATCCAGCGCCGGAGTCAGATTGTCACAACTGAATTCCAGCACCTGCAATGCTTCCATCACGTCAGTTATACTTCTGGTGCCTCTGTCCTTTAAACAGAAACCAGGGAAAATAGTAGAACCTGCTTTGTGGATAAATGCATTTTAAGAATTAAATGAATTACACATGAACCCTGGAGATTCAAATATTAACTTTTTCCTTAAAAGTATCTCCAAAAGGTGACTCTTGAGAGTGAGAACACTCGATCTTCTGCCCTACAATCTTGGCCTTTCCAGCTAAGCTTTCGGCTTCATCACCTCAACACAATCAAACTTCAAGTTGACCAACAGCATCTTCACCACCTGACCTAACAGGATTCCTTATACAGCAACGCTGAAGAACCAACCATTGATGACTTCTCCAGTGACAGAATCTGATGACAAACCTATCTCATGAAGCACTCTCAATCCATTCACTTGGCTAAACTTCTATTAAAATCATATGAAGGCAAGGCATGTCAAAACATTCAAAATAGATTAAAGATGTTTATCTCGGTGTAAGTTTTTTTGAAGTCCATAGGTATGATGGATTTCATAAGATGCATGTTATGAAGACAACACTGCATGGATTTCAATTTTTGTACCAATATGAACTGCCTTCTAATTCAAACACCCTTGAACTTCTTGAAATAATCTCACACAGTTCATTCAAGGAGTTTGTGTTCATTGTAGTTATCCTCTCTTCCTTCTGGAACTTGTATCTAAGGGTTTTGCTTGAGTCTTTCTCTGGATGATGCTAGATTCAGTAGCTATAATGCAAGCTTCTCTCTCTAATGGATAAAACATTATTTTGTTGTTTTACTAGGACTTCCAAAAAACAGACACACACACACACACACACACACACACACACACAGAAACTGCTTATTTTCACTCTTCAAGTTTTCATTCTGTGTTTCTGGGACCAAGGCAATCTTTCTCACATAACAGAGCTTGCAGGTCTACATTTACCTAAGACGCTACACTTTCCTACCCCTGCCAATCATTGTGTGATCCCTTAACAATTCAACTGCCGTATTAATGATTCTGCTGGTTTCTTCGTGCTTACATAGCCACAGTTAGTATCCCACTGCAGCCTTTGTATGCTGTCATTCCAAGTTTTACAATTACATACCCACTCTGATAGGCTCCTCCCCCCGGCCCACAGCTACCTTATAGTCTAACTCAGACGATGTTCCCTTGTCCCAAGGGCCTGCAATCATTCTCAGTGCCAGGAAGATAACTTATTAATACTTTCTGCAGAATAGCCCACGACCTCCTTTCCAAACTTACAACTTATATAGCTCTTATGCTCCAGCCAAATGCAATGAGATAAAATTTCTGCAGTCACTCTTTAAAACGCTTGTGGTGTTCAGACACATTCTTGGAAATATTTGTGGGAATGAAGGGAAGGAAACAGGAATAGGCAAGTTGAACTGTCATGTTGATCACTGGCAGCCTCAAGAGACAGAGGAATGGTAGTGGTCCCTCAGAGTGACCATAAGCTGGATTGAATTCACCAGATCTTCAGATAACTAAACCAGTCCATCACTGGACCTGGAGATGAGCCATACTTGGAAGGCGATATGATCTGGAAGAAGGCAGGTGAGGCCTCTGTCCACAACAGTTGCACCCATGGCAACAAGTCTCTTCTTAGGGATCTGAACAGTGCATCTCTGTTTTCTGCCACTGCAAAGATTGTAACCACAGGACCACTGTCCACTGGTAATACTCTCCTCATCGTGAAGCCCAGGATGGTAATCTGTGTGAGCTGCAGCTCTCTCCTGACACACATCACCCATAAGCTCCTGTGACAGCTAGCCCCATTTTGGTTTGAAGCATTGCTAGATTATAAATTCAGAGATTGTATCTAAGCTACCTTCTTCATTACATACATAAATGCTTACTGAATGATGTTAAATTGAGGATTTCATGGTGAAATGTCAACAGAAAAACTAAGCTGAATGAAGTGAAAAGCAATTAGGTTTTACACCAAATTTCACCTAATAATATCTAGGAAGAAAACAGCAAGTAGGTTAACTCCAAGTTTTACTTCTGGGTAGGTATACTTGGCAACTTAGTCCCTTACAACTCAAGAAGACAGCCAAGTCTAATTACTGATTTCAAAGCCAGGGTGGGACACCCTAGGAATTACATGCTGGATCAGCTGCCTCTCAGGATTGAGTGAAGAGTCATGGAAGCTGAAAAGTGTTACTGCCCCACAACCTTTCTCGTGAGCTTAGCGATGCTGAGCCCAACATTTCACTCTGGATTCAACTGATTATGCTGTGCAGAATTCTAGAAATGTTGACGAGCAGTAATTTCTTGCCTACTGGACAGCTGGTCAAAGGTACAGGCCCAGGGCATCTGATCCCTAGACAGCAAATGCGAAGAGAAAACAGCCTGGAAGGCTGGTTGTTGTTGAGATGATGTCTGGCTCATAAATCACCTGGGGTAGTTACACAGCTGCCCAGGAGACCTGCAGAACAGGAGACTAGGAACACGGTGGACTGAAGAAGTGAACAGTGGATTCAAGAAGAGGTAAAGCTCCCTCCCTCCCTCCTTCTCTTTCTTACACACTTCTCTGTCTCTGGACTGTTTAAATGAAATGTGTGCAAGGACAGAGAGAGACACGGTTAAAGTCATCTCTCTTGAAGAACAGAGAAGAGAAACCAGGAAAGATGACTGCAAAGGCACAAAAAACCTATAGCAGTTAGGCCTGCAGACTCCCGGCGTCATCATGTTTGCATGATGTAGTGCCTCTGACCGGAAGAACCAGAAAGGCAATTCAGATGCCATTTATTCAAGTACATGAATCTACTTCTTAGCCTTTCCTGTATTTTCCTCATAAAAATAGAAAAGAATGGTCACTGGGTAGACTGGGCAGAAAACCACAAACCCCAAGTACCAAACACCTTGATGATCTAATTCTAGAACCTATTTTTTTAGGTGCATGACTTTGGGTAAGGCTACCCAATATCTCTAAGTTTAGTTTCCTCATCGGTAACATAGGGATATTTACAGTACCAGCATCATGCAATGATTGTGGGGTCAACTGGGCTAAATTTTGCAAAGCACTGCTGAGAGCATCTGGAATGCAGTCAGTGCCACATAAACACAGAGGTGACAACATGAGGATGGGAAGGCCAGCGCTTTGCCAACAGGCTGCATGCGCCTTTTCCAAGCAGGGGTTGTTTGAACACTTTTCTTCCCTCAGCTCTTTGTGTCAAGTGGCATCATGGGCTGGTAACAAAAGGAACAAACAGCATGAAAACTCTGAACTGCTTTTTTCTTTAGGGCCAGAGAGCTATCCTGGGGAAAGTTAGTTCCTCTTTGAACCCCTAGGAGTGTGCTGAGTCCAAGAAGCCCCCAAAGCAGCTATCCCATATCTGCTCACTCGCGGAAGTGCAGCAGGCAGGGCAGGTGTGAATAAAACAAAATCATCCATGCCATCCACCCAGAGGAAAAAGCCCCATCTTGATATTTTCTCAGAAGCCTGGGGAGGTGGTGCTATGCATACAGACATTGCACTTGGCCCTTCATTGCAAGTTTTCTCATCTATTAGTTGTGAGTGCACAGAAAGTTACCTTGGAACCTCGTGACCTCACGGATGACATGAGGCTGATAAAGCTCTTTCCTGGTGACATCATGTGCTTAGAAATCCAGGGGACATAGAATCAGTAAGGCGGCTCACTTTACTCCTGTGTTCATAGATGTGCAGGGGGAACCCGCGGCTGCTCCTGCTGCTCCTAACACTCATCATGGAGGACTCTCCTGGGCCAAGGTCACTCAGTGCCATGCACTGTAGCTGAAGTCATACTTACTGATGGCCGAATACTGAACTCGTTCTGTAACTGTGACAAGTGATCACATATTCTCTCAGCAGGGTAAACACCTTGGGAGTGAGGCTCCACAGGTTTGTTCGTGACAGCATCTCCTCTTAGAGCAGCCTTGCTCTGCCTTTCTTTGCGAGGGGGAGCTCATCTGTGAGGACACTAACTTAACTGGATGGGGTTCCGGCTGGTTCCAGCCTTTTTTCACACAAGGGCTCCTTCTGCATGAAGCTCCCGGAGAACAGCGAGGAAAAAGGGAACACAAGGTAGAGCTGTGACCACTCACTTCCACCAGCGATCTTTTGATGACTCGGCTGATGTCCCTCCTCCATTCGGGGATGTCAGGGTTGTAGTCATCCAAGTTTGGAGAAAACGACAATCTCAGAGACCGGAATTCCTCTGCGGGACACAACAGTAGACAGATTACCAGTCAAAGAATTCCAGCAAAGGCCTGCTCCACCTTCAATACCCACAGACCTCCCAGGCAGTTTCGTTGACTCGTCTAGAAGGAGAAAAAATCGTTATCTCACGCGTGTTACTTCACTAACTCAAATCCTTAGCCTCTGGCCAGGCCCAGCTCAGGAGTCTTTGCCATCCACAGCAGTTCTACACCCCTGATTCTTCAACATGGAATGATGTGGAAAACCTTGCATGCTTGGCAGGTTCAAGACCTTGACTATGCCTAAAACCCAGAATTCCCCTCTTTTCCACCAGTCTATGCACAAAACATTCCATTTCTGTCTAGGCAACACTGCATTTTATACAAAGTTTGCATGTTGTGATTATATAGTAACAACTGGTATATGACTGCATAATTACAATTGCTATCATAGTCATTATATTGTTATCTTTTGCATGTTGTGTTAAGTTTCATTCAATTATATGTTGATTTCCTGGATTTGGGGGTTGTGGTAGTTGTTTCTGTAGTCCCTAGGATAATGTGGGTAGGCCAGGATGTTGGATAGTCATGAAACACAATTCACTTTTTAGTGGAGGGGTTGGGAATCATTTGACATACAAAAAGAGGAGGAAGACAGGGGAGATACGGGAATCATCAGGCCACAGCAATCACACTGGGCAATGACAGAGAAAGAAGGAAGTAGGGTTACGTCACGGCTCTGCAGTCGGAGAAAAGCATAGCAAGACTATGGGAGGTCGAAGAGCCAGCAGGTGAGCCCCGTGTCCCACGAGTGGTGCCGCCTCGGTTCTCCTGCTTCTGTTATCTCTGCTGGGCTCAGGCCCTACAGGGTCTCATGGTGTAGTACTGGTGATCTTAGCCAACTGTCCTGGCTGCAGCTGGAGAGAGTGGGACCCGTTTCCAGGGCCTCTACACCCTCTGCCTCATTCCAGTATGTGACACGTGGTATACGCAGGTCATGCTGTGAGCAGTCAGATGGGCTAACGGGCAGTTAGGGTCTCTGATCCCTGGTGAAGTTATCTTCATATAACATAAAACCTTGCTGCTCCCCATGGCTCTCCCCAGCTTCAGCCCCCTGGACCCTTGAGGGAGAGCAGGAGAGAGGATCAACATAGCAAGGGTAGGTGCTGTGACAAAAGCCAGGAGACAGCCCGAAGCAGCCTCCATCTCTGAGTACTGTCAGGAGATGACGCCTGTGTTTTTGCCTTGTCAGGACGGGAGGAGGAAGCCACCAGACACATCTTCTATGATGTCCAGTCTGTCCTGAGCCAAGTGCCAGACACTGATGCCCAAGGTGAATGAGTTTCCCATATTTTTTCTTCTCTTTCCCCTTTGTTCTCCTCCCGAGATGGTGCATGAAAGACACCACTTCCACCGTATCTTCAGGTCTTTTCCTCCCGGGCAGCCCCTCCTTTCACTGCGGCAGGAGCCCTCTCTGCCTCTCTCCTTAATACATCTTTCCTTGCGCATGACAAGTTGTCTGTATGAAAATTCTTCTTTTGTGTGAGACAAGCATCAAGGCTGCTGCCATCTTCTGCTGATTCCCTACAACAATGCCACTCCCTTAACACCTGCTAATGGCTACACATTACATTTTTTTTTTTAAAGATTTTATTATTATTGGAAAGCCGGATATACAGAGAGGAGGAGAGATAGAGAGGAAGATCTTCCATCCGATGTTTCACTCCCCAAGTGAGCCGCAACGGGCTGGTACGCGCCAATCCGATGCCGGGAACCAGGAACCTCTTCCAGGTCTCCCACGCAGGTGCAGTGTCCCAATGCATGGGGCCGTCCTCGACTGCCTTCCCAGGCCACAAGCAAGGAGCTGGATGGGAAGTGGAGCTGCCAGGATTACAACCGGCGCCCATATGGGATCCCGGGGCTTTCAAGGCGAGGACTTTAGCCGCTAGGCCACGCCGCCGGGCCCTGCACATTACATTTTGACTAGAACTGGACTTTCCCCATGGTTTTCTTGGACCCACAAGAACTGAGGTAGACCTGTGTTCCTACCCCGCGTGCTAGGGGGCTCCACTATACTCTTCTTGTGCCAGGACCCCGTTCTTGCTGCATGGTCCTCCTCACTGTCATACTCCTTTCAAGGGAACTCACCTCCATTTTTCAGGATGCAGAGAGAGGGTTTTCTGATCTCATGGCCTCAGGCAACCTCTCTTCCCCAGCCCCCGGCACCCTCATCACAGCACCACATCTATCTTCTTCAAGCTTACTGCCGTCCAAGTGATCTTTTTTTTTTCATTGTATGTTTCCCAGATACCGTGATGATCACAGCTTTGTGGCCCTGGCCCATGAGACAGTGCCTAGCACTTGGAAGGATTTCAATTACTGTCTATGAGTCATTTATTTAACAAATGTTTGGTGATTAAATAAATGTTTAAATTACAGAGGAGGCCTGCTGCAAGTTGTGCACTGATTCGATAAACATTTTTGGCTTTAAACTTGTCCCCGTGCTTCAGTCATGGCTAAGTGACATCAATAATGCCAATTATGCATGCAGGAAGTGTAAGAGCTCACTTGGGCCATTCTGAACAATGCTGAGGAGTAATCAAATACATGCTTCAAGGACTCTTCCATCACAGGGTGTGCATTTGCGACAGTTACCCTGTTTCTAAGATGTAGTCTTTGAGGTTTGACTACTACATGAGTCACTGGTCACCCTCGTGAATACCACTGACTCAGTTCTGAAGAACGACGGAACGTGTATCAATCAGTAGCATGGTCAATGGGAGCGCCTAGCGCTTCGTTCTGAAGATGCCAGCTTATTTCATTTGCACTTTCTCCGAAAGCTCTCGTCCCATACAAGGGGAGACGTGTATCTTAGTAAAAGGACATACTTGAAGAACGGTGCACTTCCCTCTGTAATTACTTAGCCTAATAAATAACATGGCAGGATGGGGTAACAACAACAGAGAAATGTTACGCTGAAGTTGATTCAACAAATAACGGGTGCATGTGGACGACTGAAAAGGATAAACACCAGGAAGACTTTCTGCAGCTACTGACAAGAATAAATTCTGCACACTCACATTGTCCTTTAAAAATCATTTAAAAGTAAATCTGTGCCCTGAAGGACATCAGGGGGACCAATACAAGTTACAAGTGCTCTGGGCAGTCAAGGCTTCCCTTTCAGGACAGGTCTCCTCTCGGTACTCACCTGCAAGGGTAAATGCTGACCTTGACCCTCTGAGATGTAAATCTGCTACAATTTACCCAAGTCTTTCTCCAGAACTGAGCTATCACCCCTTTGAAATGTAAATCAACAAGAGTGGCGGTGGTTTCCTTCTCCCCCAGGCATCCTAGGACACTCAGGTCTCTAAGCAGCAATTCACCAAAGAAGTTTAACACACTGTTAACCCCAACGGCTCCCTCATTTCCTGCAGTTATTCTCCAGGTAGCCCCAGTGTTTGGAGAGATTCCTAACATTTGCACAGCAGTTTTTTCTTGCTTGTAACTGTGACAGCTCAGACAACAACAACAACAACAAAATGGAGCTAGTAAGGCCAGATCTTGAAACATTTCTGAGACATCTGCATAACTTGAAATTCTCAGAAAGTCCTGGAAGGGGAGTGAGAGTACTCAGCACAAGAAAACATCTCAGTTCAGGATGAGACCTTGCTTTTCTCTTACAGCTCATGCAGTAGGCTGACTGTCTCAAACTGGTCTGTATCAATTCTGTACCTTCCAGGAACTGGAAGGACCTGCTTGTCTGGCTCAGCTGTTCACAACCAGACAGGATGTAGCTCTTACTGATAGGATAGAGTGAGATTGTATGTCTGTACTTTGTGCCACTAGAGTTGACTGGATAATTTATATTGTGTATTAATGTAAGTTTGGTTGATTAGATAGTTTGCATCATGTGCTAGTAGCTCTCTTAGTTGACTAGATGATCGTTGCTTTAAAACCCCTGAACAGGGTTGATCAGGGCTGCACCCCTCTTCTGCTGGGAGTAGTATGGGGGAGTCCACTGGTTGGCACTGGCCAGTGAGCGTTGAACAGTCTGCCTCTAACTCATCTTTGCAAATAGAAATGATCACAACATCTAACTCTCACATGGTTTTTTTCTTTAGTGAGTCAGACCTGTCATTACACCGTTTGTTTCACATAAATTAAACACAGGATAACTCATCTGGATTCAATCGAATTAAGGATGGCTGATGGCTCAGGAATCTCGTTACAGATTACTTCTCCTGTTCAGGTTTTCACAGTAAAGACAGATGATCCATTCCAAAGTGAGTGACCACCCTTGCAAGGAAGACACCTTTGAAGTTCAAACTATACAAAGGAGTACGCATAGCAAGATGCGTGGAAATGTCCACACTATATTCAACATTCAGTATACCTCCACTCTCCCTGGTTTTTATACTTATGTTTTTTCACATGAGACATAATAATGCAATATTTCTCAAAATTTGTTCAGCAGATTTCCTAAACCATCATCTCCATCCAGTGCTTAGGACAGATGCTAGCAGCTGGTCTGGGCTTCATTAGTGTTAATTCTTTTCCCTCTCACTTGAAGCAGCAAATGTCTGGGCCACAGTTTCCTACCTGTGAAATGACAAGCTGCACTAGATAAGCCCAAACACCTTCCAGATTTAAAAATTCTCTCTGGGAACCTAATGAGGAGGTACCTGACAGGCTTTAACAGGAGAACACCTTCCTGTGACCTGTGACATGACTTTAGCCTCTGTGTGTGAAAGGCGCTGGAGAACAAGGGAATTAAGCGTGGTGACTAAGGGGAGAAACACAGAAACACGCTTTGAAATTTGGAGGCACACACACAGCGTGCACCTTGCCGACGGTGCATAACTTCACCGGATAGATCTCAGCTCTCCCCTGGTGGCAGCTACGAGGAATCTCCTCCATACTGTGCAAGGGTCTAACGAGTCGAGAGGGCCTTGGCGGAATAAAACAGGGGGCGGGCCTTTACAAGTACATTATGATCTCACTGCTTATAAGTGGGGACAAGATACTGGCCTCTGAAAAGCAAGGATGGAAACTGCTAATGGAGCTTTTCTAGCACAAGAAGGGAGAAGATGAGCAGTCAGACCCCGTAGTACCTGTCTTCTCCACTGGTGTGACAGACCGCACCACTGCTGGGACCCTGCTGGTTGATCTACTCTGATCAAACCTCTAGAGGATTCCCAGAGACAGAAAGCAATAAGGTCCAACACCTAGCCATACGAGGCACGGTGTCATTGAGGCCTCTTGGTCCTCAGAGCTACACAAATTTATTTGCAAATTATTTTCTGGTTTTGAAGGTCAAATGCATAACAACTGATTCCTCACCAGAAACCCCAGCTCTGAATGTAATTAATTCGTCAGATTCAATTAATTTTAGAACTGGGACAGTTAATATCATCAGGAACACAGCCAGCTCCGACCATCTGTCATCCTGCCTCTGTCTCTTTATTGCTTTCTCTTTCTCTGTCTTTACAGCACTTCACCTGTATAATTTAGTATTCTGGATTTTCAAATCAAGAATTTCTGTGATAGGGGCTGGTATGATGGCACAGCAGCCAAATACTCTGCTTTTGGTACCTGTATTCCATATGGCTATGGGTTCGTGTCCTGGCTGTTCCACTTCCCTTCTAGCTCCTTGCCTGTAGCCTGGGAAAGCAGTCGAGGATGGCTCAAAAGGCTTGGGACCCTCACCTGCATGGGGGATTCGGAGGAAGCTCCTGGTTTTGGATGGTCTCAGCTTCAGCCGTTGCGGTCACTTGCAGAGTGAACCAGTGGATGGAAGACCTGTGTGTGTGTGTATGTGTCTGTGTGTGTGTGTGTGTGACTTTCAAGATAAACTCATGATACAAATGGTACATATGTGTTCTTCTCATGTTAATACACAACTGTCTATATATTTACCATCCACTACTATCACCGAATTCCTATCTAATTTCTTTTGTTTCTGTGAAGAAGAAATTCCCAAGTTAGACCAACTTGATTACCTGAGTTTTTAACTTCCCATTTTCCATTCATGATTCCACCTTTGCATTTCATATCATTTAACACCCGGACTGTGTTTGCTTTCCAGTAGATCACAAAACTGTCTTGTGCTGCTGTTTCTTTAAACAGACGCCCACTCCATGACTACATAAGACATCTAGTTACTACGGCCCCTCCGTCACCTGCAATCTGGTTGAGCTGTTTTTTTTTTTTTTCTCCTTCCTTTTCAATGTTACAGATGTGTGGAAGAGACTTCAAAGGATCTAGATAATGATACATTTCTCTTAAAATGAGGAACTTTAACACTGTACATCAGCCACTTTCTTTCATTCAGTGACCTTATCTATGTAAATATCACAATTGCAAGCTAAAAGGAGTTAGTCTTAGAGTGAAATTCGCTTTCCTCTACCTTAGCTGAGTGAACAAATAGTCACTTTATGTGTACCAGACCAACGGCAAGGAAACATACGAAACACTGCCAGCATCCTGTGGCTATGGCTAGTGACTCACATTTCGCTGAAGGTGGCGACAAAGTCGGCCTTGATTCCTCTGCACCTGCTGTCTGCCATCGAGTAGGTGAAGGTCAAGAGCCAAGATGGTTCCTGGCATTACGATGGTACTAGATTACCTGCCACTGAGCGCGATGTGTACTCACCATACACGGCGATGGTCTTTGTGTCCTGCAAGATGGCATTCCCAGCTGAGACCTGCACTGTGATGGTATTCATGCCTTCTGAAGTGAACTTGAATGATATACTTCCCTCCAAGGTGATTAGAGGCTAAAACAAACAACAGCACAGTGTTAGAGGAAACCATTTCAGGACAGTCCAGCAGCTCCGAGCCAGCATGAGCTGGTCCGCTTGGTCGATGACCGTCCTGGTGGAGCACAGGGCAGCTGAGTCCATTTCTACCTCTTCTTCATCATCCCCAGTCCGGGCCAGAAAGCAGCTGACGAGAGCAATGACTCTAAGTGACTCTGGTTTCTGAACTTGCAACTTCTTTCCCGGGGTCACCCTGACTCACGGCTGGGGACATAAAGAGGTGTCACTTTCTGATGAGTTACACATCTGTCCTTATACAGAATCCACTTGTGTCAAGCAGATCCCTTAACCCAAGTAAATATTCAGATCAAATGAGAACAGTGAATACACATACAGAAAATTTGCAGATCTAAGCAGTGGCCACTGAAAGTCTGCAAGCTGTCAGTACTCGTTTCCAGGCTGCGCTGCTTGTATACAATCACACTGGAGTACAGAACCCTGGGCACTAGTTAGACGGGGTGGCCTTGTACACTGCTTCCCTCTAAGCAGGCTCATCAGCAGCTTTCTGGAAGTAGCTGCTATGGAAACACACACTAATTGGATGGTGGTTTGAGGATGGAGAAAAAAAAAAGTAGATGAGCTGGAGTGGTGCCTGTAATACAACCAGATGCAGGTCCTAGAGGAAAAAAAAAACATTAGCCTACTGACCTCCCTCGACTCAGTCCTTCCTAACGCTGCTTTCCGATCTTTTCTTAATTAATTTCAAAATCAAAAATTCATTTAACTCTCTGCATGGCATAGGGAAGACTAAAGCCAAGCACAAGTAGTCTTCTCAATAAGGTCTGTGGAGAATTGGGCTTTACTGTAAAAGAAAAAAACAAAATCAAAGTCCCAGATGAAAGCTGTCTAGCACATTCAGTTTTTAGCGCCAGCCCTTAGGCAAATATTCTTCCACTGTGCACAGTGGACCTACTATGGGACAAAATAACATGCTTCTTTTCAGATGCTTTGAAAAGGGGGCTCGTTGGGGCCAGTGTTCAGCTGATGTTGGTCAAAATGCTCCCTGGAATCCCACATATGGGCTCTGATTCATGTCCTTGCTAGTCCAGTTCCAACCCAGCTCCCTGATAATGGCCTGGGAAAGTCTGGAGATGGACCAAGCAGTTGGGTCTTTGCTATTCACACAGGAGGCATGGAAGAAGTTCCGGGCTCCTCTACTCAGCTAGGCCTAACTGTGGCCATTGAGGCTATTTAGGGAGCGAAGCAGTGGATAGAAGATCTTTCTTTTCTTTCTTTGTTGTTTCTCCCAGTTTCTCTCTCTCTCTCTCTCTCTCTCTCTCTCTCTCTCTCTCTCTCTCTCACACTGTGTAACTCTGCCTTTTAAATAAACAAGGAAAGAAAAGAAAAACAAACAAAAGGAAATAGCTTAGTTTGGCCAGCAGCTGGAGTGAGAGGTTCACCATACTCTAGGCACTGCTGACCCAGGAGAGCTTCCAGGTAAAGCTAACCTCCAGCTCCAGCCTGCCAGGGTGGGTTTACTAAGATTCTACAGGAAGGCGTCCCGCCTACTAGGCAGCAGCAGGTGTTCTTGTGCCCTCCAGGGAGTGGTGCTGTACAAACTCAACTTCACCGCCCAACTTCCTCATGGTGGCACTGCAATGGCCCAGAACAAAGTGGGTTCAGAACTCCAACAGACCCTGAGGGGCTTGGGGGCCAACATGTACACAGGCCCTCGAGGGCTTTGCTTTTGGCCTCTGTAAGAACAAGTGGAAGAGACCGTCTCTTCCTCACTGTCCTCACGTGCATATGGAAGGACTGTGAGCGCAGGCGCTTACACGTCCCCCGGTGACCCTCCTGTCAGGCTGCCCGCACAGGCAGGGTGTGGAACAACGGCAGAGCTTCACCTGACACACGGCCATGTCTGAGTTACGGGAGCAGGCCCTGAGAAGAGGGTGGCGGCAGGTGTAACAGAAGCCGCTGCCTTTGCCTGCCACTTCCTCCTTTCTGTAGTTCATGTGATTCTTAGGAGGCCAACTTCAGCACCTCCCTGCACTCCCAGCACGGCCAACCCAGGGAGACTCCATTCTAGGACTTCTCTCAGAACATATAGGAAATGGAGTTTAATTTCTTTGTGAAACCAGGCTGCTAAGGATCACAGTTTGACCTTAGCAGAACATCAACGGGAGGGAAGGCAGTGATTAAATAATAAGGTGTGGAAGAGAGGGAGTGAGAAGCTTGTATATCAAATACTGGTCAGGGGCCGGCGTGGTGGTGTAACAGGCTAATCCTCTGCCTGCCAGCACTGGCTCCACATCACGTCCTGGCTGCTCCATTTCCCAAAACACCTTGAATGACCCAAGTCCTTGGTCCCCGCTCCTGTGCTGGAGACCTGGAAGAAGCTCCAAGCTCCCGCCTTGAGATGAGCCCAGCTCTGGACATTGTAGCCATCTGGGGAGTTAAGGAGCAGCTGGAAGATCTGTGTTTCTGCCTCTCCTTCTCTCTCTCTCTGCAAGTTTGACTTTCCAAGTAAAATAACTCTCTAAAAATAGAAATCCTACTGATGTGATACTTGAGCCCTGAAGCTAGCACCGCCTCTAGACTCTTCGATCTAAACCACTCCCTCCCCTTTTTGGCTTCAGCCAACGAGAACTGGCCCATCGGCAGGCCAACCCACCTCCGTGTTGTTTCCATACCACCACACGTAAGTAAGGGTGCCCACTTGGCTGGGCCACAGCACTGCTGTCGCGTTGACCTCTTTGTTCTTTGTGGTGACAAAAGGAAGAGACAGGTGCACGTGCTCCAAGGGACCTGGGACACAAGAGAAAGAGGGACCGTAGAGCAGGAAGGGCTGCGTCTGCCGCACTCTGCCTGCCCTGGAGAGAACACACGCTCTCTGCGGACACTTCCTCACACGGCAGCCGGACGACTCGACGGCGTGTTCTGGCGCTAACTCTACAGGAAAGAACACACCCTGAACTCCCGCATCTGAACATGGTCTATCGCATCTGAAAACTGAGATATGTACGTAGGCAAGCAGCTGATGGAGTCCTTACACCAATAAGCACAACATGAGATTTCACAAGGAGATACTAAATCTTTCAGGGGATTTTTTTTTTCCTTGCTGGTCAACCAGATCTAAGAACTCCTAGGATCCAAGTGGGTGGGATGAGAAGGGTGTGCAAAAATCCCAGAAGTGTGCTAAATGAGTAACTGTTTATGACTTATTCGATCTTAAAGATTGGTATGACTGTGAACATGTGTGTGTGTGTGTGTCTATGTATGCATGTGTCTGCATGTGAGTGCAATGTGGCCTGGGCAGGGCAGCATGAAACACTGCGGGTGGTTCAGCTGGGCCAGGTCAGAGGCAGGCACGAGTGCATGCATAGCTCCGTATTGAGCTCCAAGCATTAGGCAATGCACTTTGCCCTGGCTGTCATTTATTGCATGGCTCTTGTTGCCTCCACGTGACACAGTTAGCAGCAGGCCATGCCCTGGCCTGCCCCGAGCCCTCTGTTTAGACAGCTCCATTAAGGCACCTGTCAGTCTTCCACTCAGTTCCAGCATCACTCCGCGGCGAGGTCACACTCTTCCAGACCCAAGTTAAATGGATCAATGTGTAAGAACTAGACAACCCATGTGATAAACACAAGTGCCATTCTTGTCTGTCACACAGGACAACTCAACTCCTTTTAAAAGTCAGAATATAAGAGCAAGGACGATATGAGTCGTTGTGGCAATGATTAATATTGCATCTTTTCAATGGCAATATGCTTCTCCAGCAGTTAATGAGAGTGGCTGTGTGTGGAGTATTACTACAGATGCTTTGGGAACTGACACCAAATAGCACTGAGGGGGGGAGGCACTGAGCACACAGAGCAGGCACAGGTGAGGGCCGCTTCACTGCTCTTTGTGTCACAGAGTGCTTCTCAGAAGAAATGGCATTTGATAAGCACCTGACTAAGGTGACAGATACACCAAGTGTCCCTGACAGTAGGAGTGGAGCCAGAGCAAACAGCATGAGGAAGAGGTGTGGTTCCACGTTGGGTGAATGGCAAGAGAACCACACAGCAGCAGAGGAGAGATGGATGGAAGAAGTGGAGCCAAAAGAGAGTGTAGCTATTTAGGGAAACCTTGCAAGTTGGCTTTGCAAGCCATACAATACATATTGTGTGTCTGCAGAAGTTCATGTGAGCATGCAACATGTTGTGCCACATGTGAGATTCATTTTTCAGATTCCATGGTTTCTCGTGTCCATAGACTTAAAAAGCTTGCTTCTGCTGCCTAAAATGGCACCCTTAAAGCATTTTTGTCCTGCACATAGGGTACAGTCTGCCTTGAAAGAGCCACTGAAATGAAGCCACAGCCTTTGAAAGCGCCCAGTATACACCTGCACTAACTGCAAGACGCTGCAGGCTCAGATGCACCGAATTGGCAGCAGGTGGCGCTGTGTCACTCCATATGAACCTTCCAGGCAAGGGGATTTGTGAGAATTCGGGAATTACGTGTACTTCTGTGAACTGGGATTCCCTTTTCTTGGTCAGCCCTGCTGTGCTGCAGGAAACAGCTGACATGAGTGGGACTGAACACTATGTGTGCACGTGTGTGTTTGCAGCAATGACTGTGCTACTCAAGATGGTGTGACTCCCTCTACCATTTACATTAAAGATGCATGTATTTGTCTGTAACACTACACAGCACTCAGAAGAAACGAAAGCGAACCCAGGGAGCTGATCGTAAAGCAGAGCGTATTTAATGCCCATTCTAATCTGATCAAGGCAAACTGAGAAGCCATACTTGGGCCTGGCACGATAGGCTCGTCGTTAAATCCTCGCCTCGCATGTCCCAGGATCAATCCCATATGAGTGTTCATTTGTGTGCCAGCTGCTTGCTTCACTTCCCATCCAGCTCCCTGCTTGTGGCCTGGGAAAGCAGCAAAGGACGGCCCAAAGCCTTGGGACTCAACACCTGTGTGGGAGATCTGGAAGAAGCTCCTGGCACCTGGCTTCAGATCAGCTCAGTTCTGTCTACTGCGGCCACTTGGGGAGTGAACCGCAAACAAGATCTTTTTCTCTGTCTCTCCTTTTCTCTGTAAATCTGTCTTTCCAACAAAAATAAATATATCTTTCAGGGGGGAAAAAAAGCCATACTTCCAGAGTTCTAATTCTGTGGGTCTAAGTATCAGATCCAGAAAAGAATACTTAAATCATTCATGCAGGGAGAAAGAAGCGGCTCAATTAAAAGCCATGTTTTACAAACCCCTAACCTGATATGTGCCTTCCAATTGAATGATCATGTGACTAGATGCCAAAGCCATGTGGATTTTTGGAGCTATGATCACTTGACCCTAAAACGAGGCCTGAACGGCCACTGCACATGGCTCCTAAGTAAGGGAACAGCTAGGCAGACTGGTGGAGGAAGAGCCAGAAAATCTACTTCATCTTTTTTCCAACTCCCATTCTGTAACTTTCAAGTCTGTAAGGGACTCTTGCCTGCGAGACTGGCTGTCACCGGGGCAGCTTATAAAGCCGACATCCACGCGTCCTAACGGCAATGCTGCCTGCGTCGTGGGTCTCCTTCGTCTGCAAAGCAGCAGAGCGCTGTGATGCTCTCCCCGAGGAGTTGCCAACTGTCAGGTTGCAGCGGATCCCCCAGTTACCCAGGAGGAGCTGCTGTTCTGCAAACGCCAAGGCAGGGACACAGGTTCCATGTGTAACTGATGACCTTTGCAAACCCATGTTTAAAAACAAAAAGCCTTGATTTGGAAGCAAACTGCTTTTCTGCACTAGACAGCAGAGGGGATGTACATGTGACACGGGCAATGGACGTTCTAAGACAGGACAGGCGGCCAGCTTGGCAAGGGAAGAGTTGCTGCTAATTACCGATCTCCAAATTCTCCAACTGCAGGCGCATGCGTTGCGGTGACATGATGGAAAAGCCACGTTTCACCAGCTGACAAGGCACTGGGGCTACCAGGGATTACATGTGCCTCTGTTTGAAAGAGTAAAAATCTAGGCTCTGGCAGATGGAGTGACTAGTCCAGGAGCGGGAAACAGGATCTGGACGTAATCCAGATGCTTATCTAGCTCCATGCTCCTTACTCCTCCACTTGCCCTGCAACGCTAACCCATCACTCCCTCTGCGTCCTGAGCCGTCGGCAGCACATGTTGCTGAAGACCCTTCAAGAGTAAGATGCCTGGGAGAGGAACTCAGGGATGTTCTTTCCTCTGTCTAAAACAGCTCCAAAGACACAGTGACTCTCCAATCCTTGTTTTCTGTCAGGAGCCTCAAGTGGAGTTGTCTGTTATGGTCCAGATCTGACTATCACCAAACCGAGTTCATGTGGACAGTACAGAAGCAGCATGGGTTTCTGATGGATGTGCGCTAACAGCTTAAAACATGATCCTACTTTAAGATAATTTGAGCAAAAGTAGCAAAAAATTCTCCCCATGGTCAGGCTCTTTGAAAGGCCTCATGCCATGCCATGTTTATCCAAAGACTAAGCCCAAGAGGGGTCTTTAGCAGTAAAGTCAGAACACAAAAGATTCCATGACAAGCCATCTTCCACTCAGACTCAGGTCAAATATTTTGCCCACTCACGTAGGCTCATGAGATGAAAATGCTGGACAAACACATTCATTTCCGCACCCGTCATGGCTTCCTGGGCTCTGTCTTGAGCACATGCAAGCTGCTACTTTCCTTCTCAAGACTGAGTGAATCTGGGAGGCATTTTAGGGTGAACACGGGGAGCAGTGGCGAGGAAGAATCCATGGGGTGCTGGGACATCGAGGCATGCAGGACTCCCCGGAAGGCCCTGAGGGATGGAGACCGGAAGCTGCCATGGTTATTAAATGGACGCTGAAATCACACTGGGACATGGCAGATGTCAAGTGGGAGCTGAGTAGTACCATTTCTACGAAGGGCGGCTGTTTGGAACAAACTCTCCCCTAACAAACTATGGGAAATGAGAGGCTGCCACTTCCCACACATGCACTGTTTGTGTTGTAAGTTATTTTTGCCACTAATTATCCTTGCAATTAATTTTTAATGATTTTTAAGATTGTTCTGTATCATTACTTTCATTCCCGTGAGTAGTAACAAGCAGGGAGATTAATTGTCTTAGAAAGGATAACTACCTAAATATTGTACAGGATTATGAGGTGGCAGTGTGACAGGTGGGAATCCACAGAGTATTTTACGTAGGTGTCCAGGAAGAACACTACGTTGTCTCCACCTTAAATGTTCACTTTTTCTGTGAGATCATCTGAGAGATGGGGGCGGGGCATGCATAAAATTTAATGGAGACTGAAATCTTCCAACCTGAGGCCACTGTTGGTGCTGACCCTCACCTGCGGAGTCAAGAGCTGCAATTCCTGAGAAAGGCAGAGCTTTCTGAAGCTGGGGTCGGCCTGGCAGTTCTGCCCCTTCTGTGAGTTACGTGAGCTCACTGAACCATCACGGTCTCTGTGAGGTAGGAATTCTGATGGGACTTCACAGGATTGTTCGAGAGGTAAGATACCACACTCGAAGAGCTTGTTTTGTTCAAGGATTGACACACACGGTCAAAGTCCAAAAGGAGGAAACCAGATTGGAAAATGAGGAACAGGTATTACTTTAAGCTCCCGTGGGGATGTATGTATTTCTTTGGAATTCTTGTCATCAGTGTACGGGAACTAAAGATCAAGAATTACTGATAGATTAGGAATGCTCAACAAGCAAGCTCCCCCTGCGCATTAAGCTACTTAGTTGGCCCTCTCAGTGGAACACAGCATTTAAACAAAATTAAACAGGGCTAGTTGGTAATCAGTTACACAGGCAAGACGGAGGGGAGAAGCCCGCAGGAATGGTGGCCAGTCATCTTCTTGGTCTAGAACTTGAAATACAAACAAGGCCATTCAGGCAGTGGGATCCTTCCCCTTTACACTATTCACTAGAAAACAAGATGAAGTCCTATCACTGGAGATGCCCCAATGTCTGGCCCGTGTGTGACCTGTACCGGAACACAGCCTAGGGGTTGTCATTGGTTTATCACATGTACGCACACCTGTGGATTCTGCAAAGGTGGAAGTGGCTCAGTGTTTCTGGAAAGTGCTTCCTCGAGTATCTCTGGTAAGGCAGCCACTCTTGTCCCTGCGCGTCTTTCTTTCTAACATCAAATCATCCATCAACAGAAGCCCAGGCGATATTTTGTTGCAAAGATCTAACAGGACTTTTAACAACGACACAGCATGGGAGGTGCTTGGATGGGGAAATTCCTTCACCTGTCTCAATCCCAACATGTGACATGGAGCTGCGCATGGGCAGTGCTGTTCACCAGCTCTGACTGTAAGAGAAGCAATGTTCATGTTTTACCTCAATAGCTTTGCGAATTGCTCAGGCCCAGCCCAAGCATAGGTGTTGTCTCTAAGGCACCTGAAGGGGACAGGTGCATATAGTGAAACTGACCAAAAGCATTCCAGAACTCAAAGTGATTGACAGCCCTCATACTTGGTTTCTTTGTCCTCCCTGCTTCACTCTCTCATCCCTTTCCCCATCCCCCTTCTGCTAAAAGATAACTAGTGCATTCTTGTAGATAGCAACAATTCGGGATGAAATGTTAAAAGGACACAATACTTAAGATAGGTCATAAGTCAACAACAGTAATAACATACAAGTTACATGTAAGTACAGGACGGCGCTGTCAGACCCCAGACTGTTGTCCACCTGCACGGTCACTCGGAAAATGCCCACATTCTGATAGACGTGTTTGATTCCATCTTCCATGGAGCTCAGGTTGACATAGGACACTGCAATCCCATCACCGAAGTCCACCTGGATGAATGTCCGCTGCACATCGCCCTGAAAAACAGCCCAAGAAGAGGGAGGGGAGTTGGCGCCCGCTGCTTCCTGCCCCGGCACTTGCATTGGCTTGTCCTGATCTCTGGCAGCTCCAATTCACTCCTGCAGCTGGTAGCAATGTCTGTTTATAACAAAATCCCTGTGACATTCCCTGCCAGGCAAGAATTTGCAAAGATGGATGCTCTCCAAATATGAAGGGCACCATAAGCCAACGTTCCAGCATTTGATCACCAGCTTCAAATTGACATTCAAGTTCTCTGCAGACTTTATTATTGTCTTATCACCTCCATGCAGAAAAGGTTTATACATGTGACTTTAAAACATCTATCTGAAGCAATTTACAGATCCAATGCGATTCTATTTAAAATATCAATATAATTCTTTACAGAGATTTAAAGAGTCGTAGAAAACAATCCTAAAATGTATATGGAACCACAAAGACCAAAAGCATTCCAGAACTCAAAGTGATTGACAGCCCTCATACTCGGTTTCTTTGTCCTCCCTGCTTCACTCTCATCCCTTTCCCCAACCCCCTTAAAGTCGGAGGCATCAAAATGTCTTCTTTCAAAGTCACCGAACTGCAGGAATGAAAACAGCATTGTACTGTCAGAAAACCGGGTACACAAAACAATCCACACACATCCCACCAACTGATTTTTGACAAAGGTGCCAAGAACACACTTTGGACAAAGGAAAGTCTTTTGGGGAAGCAATGCTGGCAAAACTGGATATGTGTGTGCAGAAGAGTGGGACCGGATCCCTGTTTCTCACCTTACACAAAAATCTGCTCAAGACAGAGCAGAGACTTACACGGAGGAGCTGAATGCACAAACCTGCTAGAGCCAAACACAGAGGCTCTGCTATGGGCAAGGTTTTCTTGAGATAAGACTGCAAAGTTTGAGCATCAGAACAGAGACTAGACAGACGAATGGGATAATGACACATTTAGAAGGTTTCTGCAGACACAGCAGAAGAAACTATCAACAGAGTGAAAACACACACAGCTATTTGTAAGCCATTTTTCCAATAAGGATTAATATCCAAAATGTGTCGGGAACACAAAAACAATCCAGTCAAGAAATGGACACAGCACCTGTGCACACAGCTGTTAAAGGAAGAATTATAAATGGCCAATAAACAGATGGGGAAAAAATGCTTACTATCACTGGCTGGGAGCAGCAGGCAAATCAAAGTTACTATAAGATACCACCTCATCCCAGTCTCGAACCCCGGAGTGCCACAGACAGGCTAAAAGACAGACAAAACATTCCCTTACCAACTTAACTAAAACATGTGCAATTAATAAAATGCTACTCAAAAATAAATGATGACAGAAAAAAAAACCACAACGCAGCTAGGAGACATCTAGAATATTCATTTTAAAAGTTTGTTCAGAATCACACAGAGTCTGCATTTCCCTTGGGTAGGCAGGGTATTGTGAACCCCAGGTCCGTTAAAAAAACAAGATTAGTAAAAAGCAGGTAGAAGGATAGATTTTATTTCTATTGTATTCTTAAGCAACAATGCTACTTAGACCAAATTCAGGTAAGCCAACTTCTTTCACACAGCCTCTTTGTCTCTTTGTTTCTCTCTCTCTCTTTTCACTCTCTCTTTATTTCATTTTTCCTGGTGATATGTGCTTTGAGAACCTTTCTCATCATGGGGAAAAATAGGCAGAAAAACCTTTGGCCTAGGAATGTATTTTCAATTAAGTCAGGTTCACATGGTATCATAGTTTTTGAAAAGGCCAGGTTTAAAATGCTGACATTTAAAAATTCATTTATAAGGAGAGGAAAAAGTGGTTCAAATCCTACGAATCCATGTGACCTACTGCCCTGCCCTATGGCCAGCAAGCGTTACATGTGGGGACAGGTGGCTGCCAGCTCTCAGTAAGCACACCAGTGAGATTCTCCCTTAGAGTGAGAGGAAAAAATCCATTAAAAATGAGAAAAGCACTAACTACAAGCCTGATGCTGTACAGCTGTTTGACTTCCTTGCACCGATAAATAAAATGTCAACCATCGCTGCTGACTTGGCCTTCATCAGGACAACTAAAGTGAACTGGTCAAGTTCTCTTTCTGTGTCTGGTGAGGTTATTCTATCTCCTACACTCCGGCCTTCCCAAAGAGGTGCCAGAAAGTCAAGCCTAGGAGTGCCCACAGTGGTAAAACACAGTTTTAAAAATGAGTAGAGGAAACAACATGAGTAGCTGGGTTTATTCATGCAATAGAACAAGCTATATGCTTTCCAGTGGTAACAAGCCGGGCAGGGTAAGGGAAGACAGGGAAAACAGCATGGGCGTCAGGTGTGGGTCGCCACTTGCAAGAAGGCAGAAGCCAGATTTACAGCCACCCTTCCCTCTGCTTCAAAATAGCAGTTACTCCCACAGAAGGAAAGAATGCCATGTTGGGTGCCCGCATCACAGTGCAGAGGTCGAAGCCTCCGTCAGCAGCAGCGGCATCTTTCTGGGCACCAGTTTGATTCCTGACTGCTCTACGTGCACTCCAGCTCCCTGCCAGTGTGCTTGGTAAAGCAGCAGGAATCAGCCCATGCAGCTGGGCCCCTGCACCCATGTGGGAGCCCCGGATAGGTCTCCCCTGCACCCATGTGGGAGCCCTGGATAGGTCTCCAGGCTTTTTTGCTCTAGGTTGACCCAGCTCTGGCTGTTGCAGCCATTTGAGGGATGAGTTGGTGGATGAAAGTTTTCATTCTCTCTCCCACCCTGTGAATCTGCCTTTCACAGAAGCAAATCTTTTTTTCCTTTTTTCCTTATCTTGGTCTGGATTTAGACTTCATGTCAGTTACATAAAATACCTCCCACATTCTGCCTGACTGTATGTCTCCTACCTGTCATGCTGGCTTTTAGACCTTACAGCATTCTTAAATCCCCATGAGCAATAATGCCGTTTGTGCATAACAGGTGAAAGAAAGTAGATATTCATTATTTGGACTAGCGCATTCGTAAGGCAATCACTGCATTGAACAGCCAACCACACATACATACGCTTTTACACACATGTATGTACGTAATATCACACACCTAAGAACCCCGAGGGCAAAAGGATTTGCTACTCCAGTCCCATGTCAAATCCCCCGGTATGTCTGAGATGAGGACAAGTCACTGGGTTTGGACTCTGCACTAAGTTCTAGGAATGTTCAGGAGCCCTCTGTGACAGCGGGACATAGAGGATTTACTGCAGTTGTTGCATTGTGCCCACCCTAACAGGATGAGCTGGCTCCCCTGTGTCTTCAGGAGCTCTCAGGTGAGTGCTAAGCCTAATTACTGCTGTGACTGTATGACTTCATGACTCACCTGTCAGCAGTCCCTGGCTTCACTGGGAGCTAATTACAGGTGTCAACTCCTTTCAGAGTTGAAATAAAAAACAGAGCAGAAGGCTGGCAGCCCAAGTCCTCAACAACCACTGACCAAGTATGCTTGCCCTTCTCCCGCTGGACCTCTGCTCATTCATTCATTCATTCAGCCAGCTTAGAGTGCATTCTGTGTCAGGCCCTAACTGGGAAAATGTTGATAAGTCACCAACCAACCAACAAAGCAAATGTCATGTAGCTTTCCATGATGTGAATCTGCTGAATCAGAGGCTCTCGAAATAATCACATAAACAAATTTAAAATTATTACTGGGAAACTAGAGGTGCATGGTACCGTAATATCGTGCAATAGGAGGAGCTGAGCTGATGGCGGATCTCAGGGAAGGCTTCTTAAACAAAGTGACGTTTGAGCCAAGAAGACTGGAAGCCATGGAATAAACAAAGCAGGTGAAGATGACAAGTGAATGAGTTGGAGAAAAAAAAATCCATGTTATGGGAATAGAAACAGATGTATAAATGAGTCACACTGAAAAGAGATGGGGTAGTTTTAAAAAATTAAATGTTACTGAAGAGAAAGACAGTAAAAACCTGTTACAAATGGTCATTAGAGAGGAGAAAACACCTTGTAGGTCTGAGAGGCCAAGTTCCTGACTATGATTTGTCTCCTAACAGCAACAGGTTGCTACTATGTGTTTTAGGCAGGTTGCTGGGCAAAGCTGGTATGGCAACGTTCTTAATGTAAACGATCACTCTGGGTACCACATGGGCCACGAATTAGTAAGGGGCTCAAGCATGTTGGAAAGGCAGTGAGGAAGTATTCCAGGGCAGATGATGGTTGGGGAAAAAAATAAAGCTACAACTGGAAATTACACGTGCCCTCTCATCAAGATGAACTCCCACAGTTTATTGGTTTTGAAATCAGTGAATCTGAGCTTTTGATATCAGCGGCTTTTAAGAGATGTCTTGATAAAACTCTGCAGCTTAAGCATCACCTGAGTGAACACATCAGTGCTGCATGGCAGGTTGAGGTCACCTAGTTTATTTATTTGTTCATTTATTAATATCAGGTTTTCTTGTGGTTGGATTTATCTGAAGATGAAAAAAATGCACCCTAAGCTGATGACTATTCTTACTCCGTTTTAAATGCACGGTAAAGCTTAACAGGATGCTTCAGGATTCCAAACCTGTTGGAATGTTAATGTTAATGTTGGACAAGTAAACTCACTGTTGGCTGGACAGTAATCACAGATCTGGGTGTGGTTTGTTAATATCTTTGGTTTCCTAGGTGCCTAACAAAGCACACACAGTCTTTTCAGTTCAATTCAGACACTGTGCATTTCTAATGTGTCTGGCTTTCAAAATGTTTTCTTATGTATTATTTGTCTATTGAGATGACTTGAGAGATAGCAGGGAAAGACGTCACTTCTGTTTGATGTGCTCCCCCCCAACTAGGCCATCAGAGGCTCAGATGCCTCAATTCGCACAGCTACTTAGAGTCTTACAAAGTGGTTTACGATTATTTGTGATTTTACTTTATTCAACTATAACAAATCCTGGTGGAGTTTCCATAACAGAAAGTTGCCTGTAAAGTTTTTAAGATGGACAGAAAAGTTAAACTGTGCTCCCTTGCTTGAATTCTATCCCAGTTTTGATTCGGTTCTCTGCTCTGTCAACAATTTTACTGAGATCCAAGAAAGATGAGCAGGCAGGAACTTCATCCTGAGTCTCTGTTCAATCTGCCCTCTGGTGAGGCAGCCATAACGACGGGGAACATGTGAAATGATCAGCATTCACAATCAATAGGAAAGCTATGCGTGTAACTGAGGTTCTTCAATTTACCAAAATTCGTCACTCTCTGAAGGTGGCAGACATGGACACTAGCATGAAAAATCCTCAGATGTGACATCCTTCAGTCATTCATCCTAACACAGATACCAAACTGAGAATACCAGCTCCAAACAAGTGCCTGAGGAAGCCACAAAACCCACATGAAATCCAAATAGAAAGTCTCCAAGGGCTCCACTGACTTCTGTAATACAAAAACGAATCCATCACATGGCCACAACGAGGCCAAGATGAACCTCAGTAATGAAAGGCGTGAGACTGTCAATTCCTGTAGCACTGGTTCAGAGAACTGGAAAACAAATGTTAGCGTAACTCAGCATTGACAGCCGCTGTCCAGGAACGCGACCCCGGACACACCTGAATGCGTCGGAGACCCAATGCAGACAGAACACAGGCTCCTACATCAGAGCCTGGTCCATGCAGAGCTCTGCCTGGAGCCTGACTCAGGGTCCACGGACACTCCGCCTTGCCACGGAGCTTAAGGATTCTGCAGCAAAGCCGGCATGGTAGGGAGACTATTAACATATCCCATGTTCATGAATAGCACTCCATGTGCACCCTAAATCTCTGGCTGTTTATATGAATACACATAAGGGTGCTGGCAAACCCAGCCCAAACTGCCATCACCTTACACCCTGGGAGTGCAGTGGGACTGTGGACAGGAAGAGCAGAGCAGGATGGAGAGGACGTGTTGGGGTGGGGCACAGACTGGGAAGTGACACATTCCCCAAATATAAAACGGGGCTGGAGCGCGCTGTAACATCAGAACCGTTGCAAAAACAACGATTGTTTGGAAAGGTGGCAATGGGTCTGAAATAGAAACTGTAATTCTGCCCCAAAGCAACCACCTGCTGCTTCAAACACTGAGGCTCACCTGTTCCTCTTGAGGTCCTTGAGTCCCTGGGAAATGGCCCTCACAGTCCCCACACAGGCGGACAGAGCGCTGGGAGACTGAGCCCTTCCCAAAGCTCCCAGGGAGGTTTTCCTTCCCTCCAGCCCACAAGGGCCTGAGTATAAAGTACTGATTTAAAGTTCTTATTGAGAATTACATGCAATCCAGAAAACATCAAATACAAAACTTGCTTCTTACAAAGCGAACACAGTCCTTGACCACCCCCCAGATCAATTTATTGCGAATTTTTGTGTTTCTAAATCCCCCCTCCCTCACCCCCCAGAGATAACAATCATTCCCATTTCTACCACGGTAGGTTAGCTTTGTTCTATCTTCACAGTTTAGGCACAAGGAATCAAAGAATGCTGATTTTCTTCAGCCTGCAAATACTCACATATATGTATCTATACACACACATACGTATTCTAAACCATATATACATGTTTTTATCCTGTAATACGCATCTATGGGGAAATGTTTAATTTATACATTAGGCATAGAAAGAAATGAGTAACTAATAATAAGAATATTCTGCCATAATACTTATTCCCAAGTTACGATTGGCTTGTTTCTGGATGTTTTTCCCATGTCGTAGTTGTTGTCCTCAGTGGATGTGGGTAACTGCAACTACAGAAAGACAAAGGGCAGCTAAGAGGAAACTCCAGGAAACACTGACAGGAGGAACACAACTCATCCTGGCTTGTACAGATACTGGGCTCAAGAGGTTAGCAATACGTGGGTCTTCAAAGCGTTTGTGCCAGTCTATGCTCCAAATAGCAGTGTGTGAATGAATAGTAATTACATATTATCAACAATAGCTGATATTTCTTTTTAAAATATAGATCTTAACAGTAGACAGTAACATGGTACAGATTTAAGCTGTAATCTTCTGATGAGGAGTGATGAGGATTGGTTTAAATGCTTACTGACTAGTGGTTAGCTTTTTTTTTTTGAGAAATCCTTGTTTGAATAATTTCTATACTGCTGGAGTGAGTTATCTCAGGAGTGGGTTACTGAAAAAAGGATGACTCCAGCTGTGTGTGTGTGTGTGTGTGTGTGTGTGTGTGTCTGTAAATGTCCCTCATCTTTCCAATTTCTGCCACAGGATGGCACAGCAGGAAGGTCCTCATGGGATGTTGAGCCCTTCATTCTTGAGATTCCCAACATCCAAAACTACAAGAACTAACCTCTGTTCTTCATAAATTACCCAATCTCACATCCTCTGTTATGGCATACAAAATGATTAAAACACTTCAGCGGAATGCAGACATGCATCCAATTCTGCAGGAAACAGAGACGTGAGAAGAACCCAGTGCATGGTGTCGCTTCCTATAAAGCCCCACGGAAGCTGCAGCACATATCTGGGAGACCCCTGGTGGCGAGCATCTACCAAAGACAGAGACAGTTCTAGCCAGGGAACAACTACTGTGCTGGACCCTGCAGGGCGAGGCTGCAGTGGCAAACCCAGCACTACAGGACAAACCCAGTCCACCTAGCTTCAGCTCCCTGGGAAGCTCCTGGTCCTCCCTGGTGTCCTCTCTGGGGCAGCTAGACTGACAAAAGCTGAGAGACACCATTTACCAGGGGCATCTGCTGTGAATCAACTCTCATGGGATTCTCCACAGCCTTAAACTTGAGCTCAGCAACTCTAAGATGTCTGGACACCTGCAAGATTGCATGCAGCCTGATCTTCCTCCTCCCCCTGCCTGTTCAGAGGCAAATGTTTAAAAGATCAGTAGAAAGATTGGGAATAAATTTATGGAATCTTTTTTTTTCTGGTAGCAAAATGTATTCTAGTGGTACAATAATAAAGAAGAAAGGGAGAGACACTATGGTATATTTATTGAAAAAATAAATACAAAAAAACCAGATAAAAATAAAAGCCATCAATACTTTTTTTATCCAGAGGTTTAACTGTGAGAGACTGATCAATGCTATCAGATACAAACACACCCTTACCTCTATCATTGTCACTCCAACAGTGGAATCACTACTCAGCTGGAGCACTTTGCTGCCAACATTGTAACTACCATTAAAACAGTTCATACCCAGCATCTCTTGGGAGACTCTACTATGTCACAAAAACACTTGTTTGAAATGGATTTGGGATTTCTGCCCTGGATGGCACTTCATCCCCTTCACCAAATTATTAAGTTATAAAATACAAGTGATTTCACAGAAGTTTGAAGAACTGCTCTAAAAAAGTCAGGCAGTCACCCGGGGGTAGGAGATGCTGTTGTATATTTTTGAAAACACACTGTACCTTTGGATCTCAATTTTCTGTATTTGTAAATTAAAGCTGGGTAGAACCGATGAGCTTGTTACTTCTGGTTTACACTATTCATTATTTTTACCATTCTGTTACTGAACACCCAGGTATGTGAGGCCTACTATATGCGAGGCCCAACTGGGGTCAGTGAGGGCAGCCAGGAGAGAAGGCAGGTGTGAGGAGGTGGAGGAAGGGAATGGCTGTTGCAGCCAGGCCAGAGAACTACAACTCCCAGAAAGCCCCCTGCCTGGCCTAGCAGCGACATGCGGGCTTGACAAGGCCAGAAAGAATCTATCAGAACTCTGCAACACCTTATAAGGAAAAATTCCTTCACCTGCCAGAGTCCACCCCCTTTTCCTGTATATAAGAGCATAGATACACGGCCCCTGCGTTGAACTTCTCTGGCCGGACCAGTAAGTCTCGCCTGGGAGTTTTCCCAATATAGCTTGCTTTGAGCTGAACTATACTCTGGTTACTTGGTTACCTGATCTCAGACTGTAGGCTGTATGTTTGTGCTGGAAATAGTCTCCATTCTCAGGAGAGGTTCTGACAGTACTCGGAGTCACTCATGGAGGCTGAGTTCTAAGCTGCTGGAGCAGAGACATGGAGTAACATATGGAAAAGGATAAAAACAGAAGGCTGGGGAAGGTACTGGGACCAGCACTGCAGGCTTCAGCGAGTCCCTGGCTCAGAGCTGCTGGTTGCTCATGTGAGGGAAGAGGGGCATTGGTGATAAAGAGCCCTGAGCAAGCACGTTAAGAATAGAAAACCAAGGACTGGCTTGGTGGCCTAGCGGCTAACCAAGGCCTGACGTGGTAGCCTAGCAGCTAAAGTCCTCGCCTTGTATGCACCAGGATCCCATATGGGTATCAGTTCTAATCCCAGCAGTCCTGCTTCCCATCCAGCCCCCTGCTTGTGGCCTGGGAAAGCAGTCTGGGATGGCCCAAGCCTTGGGACCCTGTACTCGTGTGGGAGACCTGGAAGAAGCTACTGGCTCATGGCTTCGGATCAACACAACTCTGGCCATTGTGATCACTTGGGGAGTGAATCATCTGACAGAAGATCTTCCTCTCTGTCTCTTCTCTCTGTATTTCTCACTTTGCAATAAAAAGAAAATAAATCTTTTAGAAAAAACAATAGAAAATCCAACTGGAAGATTCTTGTGTGGGTCTGGTGTTTGGGATGCTCACTGGACTGGATCTCCCATAACAAGCTGCGTATCTCTCTTTGTTTTTCAAGGCAGATGAAAATGCTCAATGATTTCTACCCAGGGCACTGGAGGTGAGGGGGTGGGTCTGCTTCAGATGGGGCATGTCTCCCAGGCTTCAGCCCAGAACAGGAGGGGCCACAGGAGCCAGTTATGTCACCAGCCTGGTGGGATTCCAGCCAACCAATGGCACACCTGAACGGACATTCCTTACATAATTGGGACATAGACCGTCCCTTTAGGCCAGCCTACGTGTCTAGAGGAGTATAAAACTTCTGGACACGTATCTCAGCTGCCCTTTTCACTTCCATCTTCCTTCTGCTCTGTACAATGGGGTCCAGGAGTGGATTTTCCAATAAAGTTTCCGTTACAACTACAGGCAACTTGCTGATACTATTTCCCCAGTGGGCGGGCGGGCGGACGGTAGTCATCATCTAACACTCAGAAAACATCCTGTTTGCTGCTTCTTCTGACAACTCTAAGCATTTTGACTGTGAGGGGTCAGTTTTGAGAGGGAATTGGAGCTTTACAGTGTTGTTCAGTAATCCGATCAGTGTTCAAACAGTAGGGCACAGGCTACAACCTATATTGCTTGCCTCATTTCCTTATTTCCTTTTTAACCTCCAGCACCAAGGAACAAAGCAGTGAAGTGTTTCAATTACCTTATTCGAGAAGCAAGAGAATAAAGCTGAATGGCCTAAGGAATAACACATGAGGAAGGCTCCTAAATCCTCCATGGCTTCCTGAAATCAGGTACTGCTTCTCCTTTTGCAGGGAGAAACCAAGAGCCTCGACTCACCTCACTGCTGCCCACTCCCTCTTCATGTCACCTCCACAGGTTCCAAATAGTCTTTTCTCCAAGTGAAAAAGTTGGCCAAACTCTGTCCCGAAAGTATGCAAGGAGTCAGACAGGATAGTAGGCAGTTAGGGTTTCCTGGGTATCCGAGTCATTTTTCTCAAATATAAAAATAGCATTTTTCTCCTCCATGTCTCAAATTAACATATCAGCCTCCCACCTAAAAAGTCAGCCTAATTCCATGCCTAGGCCACTGCCAAGGGGTAGTGTCTGACTGGTCCGTTTATCATCAGAAAGGGACTGAGAAAGTTAACAGATAACACCTTTTGGAGCCTTTTGATTCAGAGGCAGGTACCGTAGAAATGAGAATTTTCCCTTTGTTTTTGGAGAAACTTTGCAGCAAGTTTTAAAAGGTGCCAGCAGCCCCTGCACAAGGGTTTTCCCTCCCTTGGAGCCCCTTCCTGTCATCAAGGCAGGATCTCTCTCTTTCCTAAATAAATCAGACTTTGCAAAATAGAGCCTGTCCGCATGAACATTCTTCTTTTGTGTGAGACAAGAATTGAGGTTGCTGCTACGACTTGCGCTGAAAAGTCCTACAACAAATTCACACAAAGAAGTTACTCACAGGAAGAATCCACGGCCCTCTCCTCTACCATCTGACGCCTGCCAGCCTCCTGCAATATTTATGAAGTGTTACTACCTTGTGGGCACTTCCATGCCTTCATCAGTCTTTCATTGTATGTAAAATTAAAGATCACTGGAATCCATCTAATGAGGATATGACTCTCACATTTTGCAGTTAAATCTCACCAAAGTTATAACCATGAATTTCCCTTATTAACTTCCAGCCTTCGTATGTAAATTGAAGTATTAAAACAATGATACAGATCAAAATTTTAATTTTAGTCCCATGCCTCAGATTTAATTTAAAAGTCTTAAATTATGCAGAGAATTGCATCTCTTTATTCTTACAGCTGTTTAAAACAGATTTAATTATCTTCTGGAACATGCACACATGACTTCTAGCAGCTCTCTCAAATGAATGCCTTTCAAATTGGTTTTGTTGAGTTCTTAAGACTGATTAGGGTCTTCAGGATCCATCCTAGGCCTTCAGGCTCTCTCAATGAATTTCTCTAGGAAGCTGAATTATTGTGTAGGAAGTTTATAGACTCATTAGGTGCTCATTAGTAAACCATAGAGCACACATCTTGAGATGAGACCCCTTCCTGCAGGCATGGTTCTCAGGGCAAAACACCTTCCAGTGAGCTTCCTAAAATTCAGATGTTGTTGAAAACTCTGAGGTTTCCTAGACACAAATCTCATGGAATTCTTCACTCCTCTCTGTGTTGGCATTTGGATGAGTTATTCTTTGTTTTTAAGGAAACAAACATGCATAAATGTGTTGAATGCATTGTGTATATGTGTTCCTGAATCAGTCATGTAGAATCCAGTGTGGCGCCTGGCGCCATGGCCTAACGGCTAAAGTCCTCGCCTTGAATGCTCTGGGATCCCACTTGGGTACTGGTTCTAACCCCAGCAGCTCCACTTCCCATCCAGCTCTCTGCTTGTGATCTGGGAAAGCAGTTGAGGATTGCCCAAAGCCTTGGGACCATGCACCTCATGTGGGAGACCTGGAGGAGGTTCCAGGCTCCTGGCTTTAGATCGGCACTGCACCAGTCGTTGAGGTCACTTGGGGAGTGAATCATCGGACAGAAGATCTTCCTCCTCTCTGTATATCTGACTTTGCTATAAAAATAAAATAAATCTTAAAAAAAAAAAAAAGTATCCAGTGTGGAAGCAAGGCTGCTGCTTTGCTTCTTTTGAATGTGGTTCCTTTCATTAGCATACACGTGGAAAGGCCCTGGGAGGCAGCAGCGGTGGAATTCCTGACAATGGTAGTTTACCGGCACCCTCACAGTTGTGTGGTTTCCATGCTGTTTTCTCACCTAGATTTTGAGGGTAAGCTCACATTTTCCATTTCTTGTGCTTGCCACTTTACCCCTAACAGCCCATACTACTGTATGTGAAACTACAGTGTACTCCTACATTTTTCTTTGTTTGGTTTTCAGAAACGTTTTCATTGATAGATTTAGAATCAGAACTCCCTAGTAGAGGATGAAGGAAGAGGCTGAGACTTCAGGTAACTTGACAGCTTTTGGATGTTATTTAAAGTTTAAAAGTTTTTGACTTAGAAGTGGGCTTTAGTTCTTACAGTCCTTGGTTAGAAGCCTAACCAAATCCACACATATTAAGTTTGTTTCTATCACTACCAAGTACATCCATCAGAGAGATTAGTGTTGCAAATAGCAAGTGACATGATTCTTATTTTAGTGCTATTTATTGAGATATTTATTGGGAGATATCTATTGAGATAATGATTGTGTTATTTATTGAGAGACTATAAAATATCCATTACAATATAATACAGTTTAGGTTTTCTTTGCGTGTTCACTGAATGCAAGTTATTGCATCTGATCTGCTTCATGTAGATTTATTTTTATTTAAAATTGAAGAGTTCCTAGTTAACTGTAAATGTGTAAATGTGTTCTCTCTAAATTAATCATGATGATAAACACATAAACAATCATCACTTGGTAAAATACTGAAGAATAAATGTGTACACGCAGATACACACACCTCCCCAATTATTGGCCCACAGAGTTTATTCTTCATGTTTCTAAGGCTTTATTTGATATGCAGAGAGGAAAATACATGAAGAGGTTTGGATGGAAGTAAGTCAAGGGGGATTAAAAGGATTGCATTAGTTCTTCATCTATTCCAGCCTCCCGGATCAGTTAGTTGATGAATCAGTCCTGAATAACAGGCACAAGCTTTGGTGCCAAAAGGTAAAATGCAAACACACATCAGTTGGAAGACTCTCTCATCCTCTTCAGCATTAATCACAATATGGTGTCCCAGCAGACCAGGGACTTCTGGGTATGTGGCATCGGGGACTTGCTCTAGGGAAGCATCAGAAGCATGTCATGATGTCCCTACCATAGGAAGAAGAATTGTCCCAACAATGGACTAAGATTGTAGAAGGATATTGTAACCCTAGAAGGTCAGCGAACACAGGATTACAACTGATAGGATATTTGTATGAAAACAACCGAATGGATACCTTTTGTATAACTGATTGGACATCATTTGAGTAAGAACAACTGAGTGAGTACCATTTGTATATCTAAATGGATATCATTTGAATGAGAACAGCTGAGTGGACAGTATGCGAATGAGAACACTTGGTGAAATATACAAAACAAAAAAGTTCCAAATAAAAGTATAGAAACAGTTGATGGGTTTTGTTGATAAGCTCAATACCTCTCCCTTATCCTATAAGACCCTCAGTCTCTAAAGTCTTAAGCCACTAATTAATTTTGGCTTTCAACCATCAGTCAAAGTCCAAGTCCATTGCTGTCCATTGCGAAATTAGACACTATTTCCATTAAACTCAAAGGACAGGTGTACTACAGAATGTCAAATGGACAAAGAAATTAAATAGGATATCTATGCTTTTGTTTTGAATTTATTTTCTTTTTAAAATTGTCATAGCCTGGGCCCAACATGGTAGCCTAGTGGCTAATGTCCTCACCTTGCATTCCAGGATCCCATTTGGGCACTGGTTCATGTCCTGGCAGCCTGCTTCCCATCCAGCTCTCTGCTTGTGGCCTGGGAAAGCAACTGAAGATGGCACAAAGCCTTGGGACCCTGTACCCGCGTGGGAGACCCGGAAGAGGCTACAGGCCCCTGGCTTCAGATTGGCTCAGATCCAGCCATTGTTGCCACTTGGGGAGTAATCAATGGATGGAAGACCCTCCTTCTTGTCTCTCCTCCTCTCTGTATTACATATGATTTTCCAATCAAAAAATAAAACAAATCTTTAAAAAAATTATCATAGCCTGGGTCTGGTGCAATGACTCAGTGGCTAAATCCACACCTTGTATGCACCAGGATCCCATATGGGTGCCAGTTCGTGTCCTGGTTGTTCCACTTCCCATCCAGCTCCCTGCTTAGGTTCTGGGACTTTATTTATAAAAAAAAGATAAATCGTTAAAAAATGAAATTGTCATTGCATAATTCATATCCAACCTCTAAATAAATTTAAATAAATTACATATTCCTTGGGTGTTGTATTCATTCTCCCTGCTTATGGTATGATTATTATAAAATAAAACAATGCGAGACTGAGTTGGCATTCAACATTGGCAGTTTTTGCAAAGAGGGGGTCACCTAGAGAGAATTTTAACATCTCTGTTTTTTTACTTTTTAAAGTAAAGTGATATCAAGTCATGAATATTCTCAGAAAAGCCAAAAGGAAGATGCAGGTAAATTTACTGATCAGTGTGTAAGAACACAGAAGCAGTCTTTTTCAGATTGGCAAAGGCCTAGACACTTTGCCTTGGTCTTTATCACTAGGTGCCTCTTGCTAATGGAGCTGTAAGGAAGTTTAGGAACTACATTCAGCTCCTGAGAATCCTGTCACTGTGACACTAACAGCAATGGAAAGACAAGATGCCACAGAGTCAAAGCATTTGGTGGTATTACTTGGTGGCTGTGTGACTGCAGAGAAGTTGCTTTGCAATGACGCGTATCAACTGCATCACCTATGACTTGACAATGATGCTGACACTTATTTGCATAAACCTGCTGTGACATCTCGTAAAGAAGATTATACAGGGAAAGCCTTACGAATCCAAACAGGTTACTCAACAAATGTTAAATATCGCAATAGTTTTTCTCATTGCCCCAATTTCCAGTGCTCTTCAGCTTCTCAAAGGCATTCTACAGATGTTTACTCCGCACTGTTCATCACAGTCATTGCCCATGACTCTGTGGAATCCTCAGTCAGCAGGCTGACTGTTTCTGCAGGAAGTCTGAATCATTAACACAGAAAAGCAGAGTCAAAGGTGATGTCCCCGGAGCATCTTCAAGCCAGGGCGGTCCTCTTGGTTTGGTTCTCCGCACTGGGAGACAAGATACTCAACAGACCATATCTGACGGCTGAAGACAGCTCATTTCATCGCTGCTGTGTAATGCTGTCCACTCAGCTGGAATGAATGCACTTATGACTTAATTTTTTTTACCCCTTTGAGCTCAGAAGCTCACACATGAACCCAACTGCCCCATCTGCTCCCACACCCCTCTTTTCAATGGCACATGCCTGATAACCTTCATTACATAGAAAGTCAAGTTGAAGAGCTGAGAGCCCGGTCTATGTGCTTGACATGTGTGCCACATCAACTGGGCAAAAATCAGGAATCAATGTTCTAATATCAGATCTAGCTCCTCTCTATCGCATTCTTAGAAAAGAAACAATAATCTGAACTCTGCTCTGTACAACATCTGTGGCTTCAAAAGGTGCTACTCAGGAAAGGATTCAATGCCCCATGTTTGCTGCTCCACCACCACGATGCTCCAAAACAGCTATATCCTCGGATCAGGTCTGAGCATCAGAGGTGGCAGGAAAGAAGCAGAAACGCAATGGACCCTCTCCAACAGTCAGTTAGAGAGAGGAGAAACAAGACAGAATCAATGGTGCTGTCTGAGGCTGTGGGTCCGGGGATTCCCTCTCGCCAGGAGGGTGGTGGGGCCAGGGATTCCCTGTTGCTAGGGATACAGTGACCATAAACGCCCAGGCAGGACCCATCTGTTAGCCTTCTCTCCTGGTGATCCTCCCCTTAGAAAAACCCTGCTGTCACAGACCAGCTTCCTTGGACACTCCAGGTTCCTGGACTTCAGAGTGGGCCCTCACGGTTCCTTCCTGAACTTCTCAGAACAGGGACTGTAGCCAGGGGAGGGAGGAGAGTCTCTCACAAGAATGTCTTGCTGATTTTCTTTCCAGGAGTCCCAGAGACATTCCTACATTTTAACAGGGCGGACTGAGCCTTTGGGGCCTGCTGGGCCCAGCAGGGCAGTACCATGTGGACCCCAGTGGCACAGGGCTCTCTGTGCTGTGGGTGGCCAATGGAGGTGGGGCAGCTGGGTTAGAGGCTCACTCTGCTGGACTTGGGACTTGACATCCGTGCCACTGGCCATGACCTCCCATCCCCAAGTCACCTGACATTTTTCAGATTGTGTTTGGGTTCTGTGTACGAATCTAAATTGACTCTAGAGACACGCAGCTCCACACACTCCGAAAAAGTGGGTAACGTTTCCAGGTATAAAATAAACACACGAAACCAACAGCATTCATACATACTAACAATGCCACAGCCAAAAAAGATCAGGCCCCTTGAGAACAGCTATAAAAAATTAAATATAATGGATAAATTTAGCCTAGGAGGCAAATAATATCTACAAGGAAAATTAACTAGAATCAATCCCTGAAGACGGTACAGTCTCTTCAACAAATGTTGCTGGAAAGATTAGACCAACAGATGCAGAGCTAGGAAACCCCTGTTTTACACCTTACACAAAAATCTACTAAACGATAGATCAAAGATCTAAATCAGTGACCTAACATCATCAACTCAGCAGAGAAAAGCATCAGGGAAACTGTAAGACTCCGGTATGGGTGAGATTTTTGTTAAAATACACAGATAAATATATTTTCATTCCTAGGTCTTTTTATTTTCTAAATAGCAGGATCTGAAAAACAGATTTTCATTTTCATAAATTCTGAAGAAATCATTTTTCTCGTTATATTTGGTGGGGTTTGTTTCCTTTCTGGAAACAAATAAGAAAAACCAAAAAAGAAACCCACTGCCTAACTTAAGATCATTCAGACAGGTTACTGTGCTTCGTTTTTTTTCAGACACTTCGGTTTTGTGTTTCAAAATCATGTTGGCAATTCAGTTAGAATTAGTTCTGTTTAGTATGTGAGGTTAGGATTCATACATTTTTATATACATGTTCAACACTGAAGTAACAATTATTGAAAAGAGTATAATTCCATATTGTACCCTGGTGGTTTCTTTTATGAAAGTGCTTCTACATACATATAACATATAATATAGACAGAAAGAGAAGTCCATCCTGACTTTCTATTCTTTCTATTTCTTTTTCTATTTCAGGATACCTATGTAGGGGATAGCATCTGTATACTTGAATGTAATAAGTCTTGCTATCTGGTAATGTAGGTCATCAAAACTGGTTAAGTATCTTCCCAATTATCATTGCTATTCTAACCTCTTGCATCTTAGTACAACTTTCAGGACAAGTGAGTCAATTTTCAGAAGTTTCTACCTATTGATGTATTTGCCCCATTATTAGAGAGAGACAGAGTTCCCATGTGGTAGGTCACTGCCCCCAGAGCCTGTAATGGCCAAAGGTGGGAGCTGGGAATCGATTCAGGTCTGTAACCCACTAACTCCAGCCATCATCGCTACTTCCCACGGTCTGTACTGGCGGGGAACTGGAATAGGGAATAGGGAAGGCACTCCAATGTGAGGGAAAACAACTGTAATCACTGTTAAAACTAGGCTAAACATCCGCCCACACACTATTAATTATAACACGGAAAATGTTGGAGACTTTATGGGATTGCCTTGAATGTAAGATCAATATGGAGAAAATCGACATGTTTTTATAACACTGAGTCTTCCAATCCACAGTCACAGCATTTCCTTTATCCATGTGTTCTCAAATTTTCATTTTGGACTTACTCGTATATATTGTAGCCTTATTATTAAGAAGTTGTTTGGATTTTCAGTAAATACTGCTGTGCTTTGCTCTAATTTTGCTTTATGTGTATGCATATCAGTATAAGTAAATATATATATATATATATATATATATGATTTTCTATTTGTTTAGAGAATTTACAAGTCCACATATCGAGATTTATTTTAACTCTAGAGTAAAGTAGGTTCTAGAATTAATTAGCACTGAAAATCGTACCCAAAAAATAGAATAAAAGTTTAGGAACAAACCCACACACACAGCCAGCTGATGGAAGACAGAGTCATGGGAATTCATTGTGAAAGAAGGGTTTTCCATTTCCATTGGGCCAGTTGGATGTGTGCACGGAAAACTGTGTATCCTGAACAGTGCCTCAGCTACTTCATTCAAGATTAACCTCAGACACTGACTTAACAGCCGAGGAGGACATTTCTGGTGTGACATCTACACGATCTTGAGGTAGACACAGATTCTTCGGCAAAATGCAGACACGCGTAAGTCACCAGCGGGTAAAATGTAATGACTTGGGCCCGGCGGCGTGGCCTAGCGGCTAAAGTCCTCGCCTTGAAAGCCCCGGGATCCCATATGGGCGCCGGTTCTAATCCCGGCAGCTCTACTTCCCTTCCAGCTCCCTGCTTGTGGCCTGGGAAAGCAGTCGAGGACGGCCCAATGCATTGGGACACTGCACCCGCGTGGGAGACCCGGAAGAGGTTCCAGGTTCCTGGCTTCGGGTCGGTGTGCACCGGCCCATTGCGGCTCACTTGGGGAGTGAATCATCGGATGGAAGATCTTCCTCTCTGTCTCTCCTCCTCTGTGTATATCTGGCTGTAATAAAATAAATAAATCTTAAAATGTAATGACTCACAGTATGTGAGTTTAAATTGACCAGACTAGCATTTGTTTCCTGTTGATCTCAATATTATTTTTTTCTCCCTTTTCCACGCCCCCTCCCTTTTTTTGATTATTAAGAGACTTTTAAAATTACTCCAATTTTCCTTGCGGAGGAGTAGCTTGGTAATGAACTGTTCTCTTATTATTTTACTTCTTGCTTTAAGTATTAAAGCACACATCCAGATATGTTAGAATCTAATAAAAATTAATACTTCCGTATCTTCATACATAGCTCATGGAACTTAAGCCACCTGAACCCTATTATATTTCCTTCATATGCTGTGTTCTTATTTTAAGATATTTTACTTGTATATATATTTTAATTCCCACACTTGATTATCATTTTTGGTCTGCAGAGTTGTCATTAACTTGAAACTGCCCATTTACATTCTCTTTCTTACTTTTATTTCTTCTATTATTGTGTGCCTGTGTGCAGCCTGTGTATGACTGCGTAGGCAGGTAGACACACACACGCATGTGCATTCGCTTTGTCCGGGATCACTTTTTTGTTATCTTTAGAACCTGCTAGATCTTTTACACACTTTGCTGACAGGGTCGTTACTGGCAATTCTGGAAAATCCCTATCTCCTTCTCCAAAAATTATACTCACTTCTCTTTTTCCTTTCCCTTCTGAGAAGCAATTCCATCCATCTGCACCATTTGTCTCTTCTTTTTGCTCTGTTTCAGCCCTCCATCTCCCGCTCCAGATGGTGCAATATTTGACTCTCATTTCTCCCATTTAACTGATGCGCTTCACATATGGATTCAATCTTCTCTGCACTCAGTGAAGTTCTTACTATCAGTTTTTTATATCTTCATTTCTACAGCTTTCATTTGATACTTGTTATTAATTGCTACTCTAGGGTTTAATTTTCCACATTGTTTCATATTCATGAACATATGAATTGTTATTTTAAAGGACATTTTTAATATGTACGATATCTCAGCCAACTGTTACACTTATTCTGTAACTGTTTTTTCTCCTTGGTCTCCTTCCTCCATATACCTAATTACTTTTTAATGTCCAACATTATATATGAAAAAAAAAAAAACCTACAGTACTTGCTTTATATCATTCTCCAGGGAAGAGACTTTAAATTTTACACAATATCAGACATCTGAGTGTTGGAGGAAGTCACCTTAATCCAACTCCAATCCAAGAAAGCAAGGATTTCAGAATCAATTTTGAGGTATTTATTGCCAGGTTGAATTCTGGTTAAATCCTTACACCTAGCATAGAGCTCTTGAGGAATCTCAAGGAACAAGCATTGGTTTGTTCACTGGGGTCCTAACTCCTGGAAAGGTTGTGAACATTTTTATTTCTCTAAAATGTAAGACATCTGAACACTTCACCTCTTATTCACTTGTTTCTATTTTGTTCTCTCTTAGATGCTGCAAAATACCTCAAAGACACTGTTTTACTTTCCTCTCTATCCTACTCAGATGCCTTTGAGATTCCGACACCCAATTTTTATCTTCCAAGCCTTGTAAATACGCCAAACCTCTTTAGTCAACATTCTGGCTACATACTTTTGGGGAAATGCAGCCTGCAATGTGAGAATGAAGTCCATCCCCCAAGAAGAACTTTAGCCTCCCAACACTTCTAATAACAATCCTTTCTTGTTTCCTTTGCCCAACTGTTCTTCTCTTTCTTTACACATGCACTTCTTCTAAATGCATACACACTGATTTACTTTGCTGTAAGCTAAAATGTGACCGCCTCAGGCAAAAATCTCCAAAGAGTTTACTTTAAGTGAAATACAAGTAACTACTGGCATAAACTGACCAGTGTCTTTCTAGTTACGACCGAAGACTTCTTTAGAGCCTTAGAATTTGGGCTTGGCTGCAAGGTGTTCCTTAAGCAAATGATTTCTGAAAGAGTTGCCCAGTGACAGCAGTGTGAAAGGCCCTCTGACAACATGCATCAGCATCAACTGGACCAGCTTCAACTCCTTGCTCACAGCTATTTTTCTTATAGAAAATAAAATGCTAATGATTTTCATCAATCCTAAGGAAACGATCCGATGTGTTTCACCTTTTCTCATTCACACGACTTTCCTGTCCGTCTGGCCTTAACCTTACATTTATACTTTCAGTTGTTTCCTTCAATGCACAACAGGTAAGATGTAAACTTGTTAAGAATCTATATTCTGGGACTCAACCCAAACTACTGAATCAGATTCTTCGGGGATGTGGCTAAGATAAGCTGAAAATGCACAGACTCTCCAGGTGGCTTGCACGCATGATAGACACTACGAAGCACTGAGCTATCAGGAAGGAGGGGTGGAAGTCAAAGTTACATAGCTTACACTTGGGGTCTTTAAAAGGGCCCTTCAAAAACTGGGAGGACAGAAATAAAAGTTAAGTTTATCATTGGACAAATGTGAGGTCCAGAGGTGATGTTTGGTGCAGTGGTTAAGACACTGCTCGGAATGTGCGACCCACAGAGCAGTGTCTGTCTCCTTCCCACGTCTGATTCTAATGACAAGCTAAGGTCAGAAGCTTCAGCTGATGGCTCCAACATCTGTGTTGCTGTCGCTGAAATGGGAGTCCCACATAAAGTTCTAGGTTCTTGGCTTCAATCTGATCCACTCCCTGCCTACTGCACACATTTGGGGAGCAAAACAGTGCACAGAAAATCTGTGTTTCTTTTATCTCTGACTCTCCTTCTTTCCTGTCTCTCTGCCTTTCAAATGAGAATAAATAAATGAGGGCCCGGCGGCGTGGCCTAACAGCTAAAGTCCTCGCTTTGAATGCGCCGGGATCCCATATGGGTGCTGGTTCTAATCCCGGCAGCTCCACTTCCCATCCAGCTCCCTGTTTGTGGCCTGGGAAAGCAGTCTGGGATGGCCCAAAGCCTTGGGACCCTGCACCTCATGTGGGAGACCCAGAAGAGGTTCCTGGTTCCCGGCTTCAGATTGGCACAGCACGGGCCGTTGCGGTCACTTGGGGAGTGAATCATTGGACGAAAGATCTTCCTGTCTCTCCTCCTCTCTGTGTATCTGGCTTTGTAATAAAAATAAATAAATCTTTATTTTTTATTATAAAAGAATAAATAAATGAAAAATATTTTGAAGTTCTTGCGTATTGGGAGTCTCAACAACAACAAAAATGGAAAGTGCCTATTATGAATAACTATGTGTAGATTTCAAATAAGACAACATAGTTGGGGCTTCGTTGTTTATTAACTGAAATAATTTCATGAAAGCACTTGTCCTGTGGGGACTGCCTTCCTTGTTGGCAAGATGACAAAGCTCTTTATGCGTTTTCCACAAAACAGGATAATTCCATTCTTCCTACCATCTACATCGTGAAAAAGATCAGACAACCATAATCTGGCAAATAATAAACGCAGCACCTTATAATTACATCCCCGAGGTGCTGTAAATAAAGCCTCCAGGGCTGAAGGAAGAAATTACACTCAGTTATGTTCAGACTGGCCTTTGTGTTTCACGCACAGGTGTGATCAACATGTGTTCCTTGGCTTGAACTTCAGACTGAGGACGGAATCATTAGCACCTTTTAGGAGGACTGAATATACAGAACTACCACATTGTTTTTCTAGGAATAGCAATAATGTCTTCTGAGAACATATTTTCTTAAAGGTACCAACGAGGCAAACTTAAATATAAACTGAATCCTAAAAAGTAAGAGATTAAGGAGGGGGGAAAGACCATCCTGCCACAGAATCAAAATAACCATAGAAAGGTGTAACGATATAGCAACAACAAAAAGCATGGCATTCAAAACAGAATAACAAAAGTAAATAGAATATAAAATTAAGAAAGCTTAAAGTTACAAAAAAAAAAAAAACCCATAATATATTAGGAAACATCACTGACTCTGGCAAGAAGGCAGCAGCTGCCATCGGAATTGCCCTACCTCCTCCAGTTGCACCATGAGAGTGACGTTATGTCCTTGTTCGGCTGTCAGCTTCCCATCAGCAGTGATGATCCGCAGTCCCCGGGGGGCCTTTCCGGGGCACTTCTGTGGCTTGGCAGTGTACTGTTCTCTCACCCCATCAGTGCAGTTATTAGAAACCACCTTTCTGTACCTAAATGGAGTAAAGTACACGCGATGAACCAAATCATTATGATGCCGAACACTCAGAAATGTTTTTAAACTGGACCTGCTGCCCAGCTCTGGGAACTGTTGGTGACCAGAAAATCATCTTTCCTGTTCCTATAAACAGTGCTAATTCATACAGACCACCTAGCGGACAATCTCAGTACTACACTGTACCTATGCTTAGCGTATTCACATTCTCCTTTTAGTTATCTAATCAATGAATCATCTTAGGGTTGTAGAGTTTTGAGCAATGCATGGCAGAAGATATGTCTCTTGCCCTCATTAAACTGACAAACTAGTGACAGAGGTCTAGATGGGTAATTCAGAAGATAATACAGAGGCTGATAAGTTTTAAATCATTTTTAAAACTTTATGTTTAAATGGAAGAGAGTAACACGGAGAGAGTGGAAAAGAAACACTGGTTGCATTTCCAAACATTAGTTCACTCTGCAAATACCCGTAACTTTCAGGGCTGAGCCGGGCTGAAGCCCGGAGTCTGAAACTCCATCTGTCTCCCATGGGGTTGGCAGAGTCCCAAGCACTTGAGCTATCAACTGCTGCTTCAAAGGATACAGTGGAAGGAATGTGTATCAGAAACACAGCAGTCACGACTCTAACCAGATCTACACTTTGGGAAGCAGGCATGGCGAGTGACAGCTCGCCATCTGTACCAGCAGAGTTTTCATGAATGTGTGGCCTGCCCTGGGCCTCACATGGTCATCTGCCGCCTGCAGCGCTGGCAGCCCACATCCAGGCTCCACCCTGAGTTCCTGCCTGCCTCATTTCATACCCAGCTTCCTGCTGATGTGACCTGGAAGGCAGCAGAATGTGGTACTCAGGCACCAGTACTTGCCCAAGTACTAGGGCAGAGTTCTCTTCTCCTCGGAGAGCTCTCCCTTGGTTCGTCTTGCTGTAATTCAAGTAAGGAAATAAATAAATCTTGAAAAAGTAATCCATTTGAACTTCAAAACTGTTTCAGGACCAGGATTCATAATCTAATAGCTGCCTCTTGTCCACAGAGGCAAAATTTCAAGATCACTGTGGATGTTTAACATGGTAGACAGCACCAAACCCTATACATGCTACTTTTCCTATACTTAGACATCTATGACACCTTAATTTTTACATTAGCACAGCAAGAGAATAACAAATAATAAAATAACATAACTACAATATGGTATTATAAAAGACACAGGGAGGTATTCACTCTTTTTTTTTCAAAGATTTATTTATTTTTATCACAAAGTCAGATACACAGAGAGGAGGAGAGACAGAGAGGAAGATCTTCTGTCCAATGATTCAATCCCCAAGTGTCCTCGACGACTGGTGCTGCGCTGATCCGAAGCCGGGAACCAGGAATTTCCTTCAGGTCTCACACGTGGGTGCAGGGTCCCAAGGCTTTGGGCCATCCCAGACTGCTTTCCCAGGCCACAAGCAGGGAGCTGGATGGGAAGCGGGACTGTTGGGATTAGAACTGGCACCCATATGGGATTCTGGAGCGTTCAAGGTGAGGACTTAGCCGTTAGGCCACGCTGCCGGGCCCAAGGTATTCACTCAAAGTACACTGCACTGATTTTTTTGCGATGGTGCAAAATAAAACAGTGCTTATGAGACAAGTTCGGACGAGATCGGGCGCGTTCAGGGTGGTATGGCTGTAGACTATGAGACAAGCTCGAATGAGCGGAGTGACAAAAGGATGTGAAGCAGCATTTGGCTGCCACATAAAGGCTATTTTATCACAGACATTGCTAAACTGCTTTGTCTGATTTGATAATCATGCCATTCAATCACTGACGGGTGAAAGGCATACGCAACACAGACACTGGACATACAGCTGGGACACATTCCGGACAGGAAGACTGGGACGACGTGATGTTTCATCAATTATACACAATGGCACACGATTCAAAACTTACAACCTGTGTTGAAAAACTGCGTTGAACATTACTCAGTATAGGGAGACAATTAGATAGGAGGACCATGGGAACCTTGCTGTTGTAAAACTCTAACCAGCTATAACCCTGTGGGAAAAATTCTGGGAACTCAGGGCAAAGGGCCTAAAGCAGATGGCACAGAAAATCACGGGTGTTGGAACTCCCTGATCCTCGAGCTTTGATAGAATATTATAAAAGAGGTGCTTCTTCTCCTGCATGCTGTTTACTTATTAGCAACCTGCTAGAAGAACACGTTGTCTGCTGATTGGCCCCCTCCTTGCACACTAGTACGTAAACCACATCCTGTTTTGGATCTTTCTTCTTTATGCCTAAGTGACATGCCATTTTTACAAGTCTTTTGCTGTTAAATAAACTTTGGCTATTGTCCATCCGTCAGTGGTCCATGTGCATGATTATTGGCTCTGTGCACCAAGCCCCTCACTGCCGGACAGGGAACAACTCAGCTCACAGGTAGCTTATATCATGGAAAGTGAAATTATTGATGAGGATGGTCTTTGCATATTGCAAGGAAGAACAGATTGTGATGGATATATGCCATCAGCTCTCACAAAGGGGGCTCCAGTGACAGTGCAGTACACAAAACTTCAGGTAACCGGTGTAGATTCTACTCACTACTTTATAATAGAATATACAGGTTAAACTTCTGAAACCTCACACTATCGAGTTTGCAGGATATGCAGCCAATCCTCCCGATCTTGGATTTCTTGTTTTGGATGTAACAGAAGAGAATGAATTATTCTATACATTTACCCTGTACAACTTATTAAAGTCATAGTAAGTTAGAATATGTGATTTTAATATTAACAACATTTAAGATATTTTGGGTAAAATGTTACTTATTCATTAACTTTTTTTTTACTGTGGAGTCTACAGTACAATTTTATGCATCTAAATATGTCATTTCCCAAGGCCGCTGGCCTGTATTAGCTGTCAGAGCCCAGCAAGGCAGCAAGGAAAGACGACTTGCCCCCCTTTGAATGCTTCACAAACGTTCTGTATAAAGTCCAGGCAGTAACCGTTCTGACTTGCAGGCTGCACAATTCAGCTCTGTGGCTGCACCATAAAAGTAATGCGGATGACACACAAAAGAATAAGTTTATCTTAGATTCAGTAAAACTTCATTCATAAAACTGACAGTAGAGCAGATTTGCTTGACAGGCATAATTGTAGATTTCTAATCCGTTTATGGCGAGGTGGTGTTTCCCCTCTGCTGCTCACTGTCAGGATTTAACACCTGGAAGCATGTGCAGAAAGTCCCTGAGGATCGGCTTGGAGCACATGCATCAATACAAGGTCAAGTACAAATATCAACTCACCTCATAGGGTTGGTAAAGAACTAAGTAGATTAATACACACCAACTGTACACTAAAATTAACCTAACACTCAGCAATACTCATGGAATGTCGCCAATTATTTTTATTTAATATTATTATTGAATCTCTTTGCTCACAACCTTCATGCTTGCAAATACCAAGAGGATAAATAGCAAATCATATCATCTTGTACATGAACCCAGCAAGATTAACTTCATTCTGTTCCTCTGGCTCCGTTCTGCTCTAGCCAAATCGATTCTATCCTTTGGAAAGCACTTCTTGGGTTTTGCTCATTCTGCTGTTAGTCCCTCCACAAGCCCTCTCAGCTGCCTAAAACATACCCATCTTTTAAGGTACTAGCTTACCTCCTCCCTTCTCTAAGACAATTCCCATGATTAATACATCAAAAGAGCATAAATAAATAAGTAATCACACATAATGAGTGCTATTATGTTCTATTCACTGTGTTAAGTTCTCACAAATTACAGATTTGTCAAACATCACTAAAAAGGGACACGCAATCATCATCCTCAATCAGCAGATAAAGTAATTAAGAATCATAGATGCTAAAATGTTGATCGCACAGCCAGGACTTGTGTGGGCTTTCCTTTACCACAGCATTGCGTTGACCCTTTAAGTAGAGTAAGATTGTCCTTCCTCCAAGCTATGAAGATACTTCGTGATTTAAAAACTTTGTGTGTCTTCTGTGTGACTGAACTTTATCCAAGCAGTTTGAGGGTTTCTTTTTGACCCAGACAGGAAAGGCTGGTAATCAGGGAGTCCAGGTCGCAATGTTGAAATACCTGCATCATGACTGGCTAATTACCACCAGTGCCCTGGAAATAGGCACCTCACCCACGAACTCTGCTGGATCCCCACAGCTTCAAGTCCTCCATTCTCTTCACCATTAAGTAGTCAAAAAGTTACCAACTGGCAGATGGCGGTCCTCAAACCCCATGCTCCAGAGCTCAAATCATTGCTCAGTCTGATTGGTCACTGCCATGCCTAAGCATTTTTAATAATATCCTGACATTTTAAAAATAATTCTTTCTGAGTACTTTTGAGTGTATGCTCATGATACAAGAACACAAGATCAGGTGGGAGACAGAGGAAAAGCAAACCAAGCACAGAAGTTGGAAAAGAATACACGAGTGCCAACAGCAGTAAGAACAGCCAGTGCCACCCAGGATGATGAGGGCACTGCAATGCGTTTAACTGCACATCCGAAACCACCTGCGAGTTCCAGAGATGCCTATGCAACCCAAAGCCAGCTTAGGACTTTTAATCACTTGACATCCAGGCACACCTGCGGCTGTGTGGTGAGTAGTTCTAGAAGCGTGGGCTCACCGGCATCATCACCTACAGAACGTCCATTTGTTTGCCGCTGCTATGACCAATCACCACCTCAGGGTTTCCTGAATTCTGCAGCAACAGGGATTCTGTTTAAACCCAAAGCACGAACCTATCCTCCTGAGATTCTGCCACAGAGAAGACGGTAGGTAATTTTTAAAAAATGTTCATTAAAAACCATTCTGAAACCATTTTATTTCTTGGATGAAAATGGCATTGTATTAGCCCTCTCAGACCTGGCCCTGAAATCTGGAAGCAAATTGTGCCGAAATGCAGAGTTCATTTGCTCAAGGAAAGCACACACCTGCCTTTTGCATTACAGAATGGTTCTATTACCATCACAGCAGCTGTCCCTGGAAATTGCGTTACATAAATGAATAATGCATTTAATATGGTATTAAATGGGACTGTTACCTTCGTAATAGCAAGGCAACTTGTGATCATGTTGGACCTGAGCTTTGAATATTACTGGGATGGATTTAGTTGGTAAAGCACTCTTCAATCAGCCAAGAAGAAAACTGCTTTGTAATGGCAAGGGAGCTTTTGTACAATTACTAAAAAGGAAACATTCTGCAAATGTGCCTTTGATCCTCCCCGCAGCTCGTCAGGAGAGAGTGTCCTGCTCCTCCTGCAACCCCGATTGCAGCTATTCTCTTCCCTTCTATCTCGGTATGCTTCTGGAACCTTCCCCTTTGTACTCACACTTCCTTTGCTTTTATGTAGCCTGAAAAAAAAGATGAAGGCCACAGTTCCACTCTGTAATAATAAAACTGAATAAAAGCACCGATATCCTTCCTGTTGCATGCTTTCTCTGTTTAATGTTTTTTTTTTTTCTCTTTTCATGATTTCGGTGAGATGGGGATGGACTACAGATGTTTATGACATTCAAAGTTTATTCAGGAGACAATGGAAATTGGTTCGCTGAGCTCAATCTCCCTGTAGCCTTTATTAACTTAAGCTTCATTTTAATCAACAAATAATATCTGTATTTATGGTTTACAATGTGATGTGCTATTTATGTATGCAGCATGGTGATGCAATCAAGTTAATTAACCTTTACCTCAACAATTTACCTTATTTGGCTGGGGTGCTTGCAGAATGGTAAAAACATATTTGAAAGAAACTGACATTCCATTTTTATTAATCGTGATTACCAAGCAGTGCAATAAGTCAGTAGGACACATTCTTCAAGCCTAACTGAATCTTCGTACCCTCTGATCAACATCATCCCATCCTTCTCTTTCCACACGGCTCTGGTAACCACCCATTTATTTCCTGTTTTTAGGGGACTAGCTGAGATTCCACGTACACGTGACGCAAGAGCGTAGCTGTCTTAATGCCTGCCTTACTACATTGAGGGCAATGCCCTCCAGCTCCTCCATGTTGCTGCAAATTACAGATTTTTCTTCTTTTTAAGGTCTTACAGTGTTTCATTGTATATATATCACATTTCTTCTATCCAGCTATCTGGTGATGGACACCTAGGGGGCCACCAGGTCTTGGCTATTGTGAATAACCCTGCTGTGATCATGTAAGGCAGACTTTACTTGGACATACTGTAAGATCCAGCCATTTCACTTGAGTGTTCCTTTTATAATCCCTCAGAAGCCCCTGAGGAACACATGGGTGTTCAGGCTCCACCTCCTGGAACTTTAATCTGAGAATTCTGAGCATAAACTCATTTTTAAGTTCCTCGATGATTCTAATTAACATTCACAATCCCTAAGCATAGAACTACTGCACAGCTGAACTGATCAAATTTAAGTTCAAGTTCTCTCCTTCTCTGTCATCTGCAAGTTACCTCTAAATATAGGATTAACTATAAGATCCTTCCATAAAGCTCTCAGAAAAATTAAATGATATAATGACATTTTAAAGGTTTAACACAATTTGACACACGGTAAGGATGTGACAAATATGAAAATATTAAAAACTACTTAAAAGCCAGTATCGGCATATTATGGTTCAAATATCCCCTGAAAATGAAAACTGCATTTATTGCTAATATCATCTTAAAGTCAATTTCAATCATGTGAATTCTTTTCTTAAAATCATATAAACATCAGAAGAGATTAAAAAATAAAAGAGGAAACTTGAGGCTGAGAACCAAGCCCACAGTTTGGATGCAGGGCGTTCATCTTCCCCATCTCCTGCCATTGGCCTGCCACGCTTCCTGCCCTCTGTCCACTCTGAACACTGTACAGCTGTGTTCATGCTGCATGGGATGCTCTGTCCGCCTATCAAACTGCTACTGTTTGTTTAAAAATTGGCCTTGAGATCATGCCTTTCTTCAAGGCTGCCGCTTCCCTTTTTTTATACTATCAGGAGGACAGGACCTTTTTTTTTTTAAAAAAAATGTTTACATAATTGATCAGGGTGGGAAGGATCAAGGGTTAGGGGAAAGTGGGTAAGACCATTGTTTCCAAATTTTCTTTTTCTTCTTCCTGTATCTTGGGGAAGGGGGAGATAAGGGAAAAAAAACACACCCAACCTCCCAACCAGCTCAGTACCCAGAGATGGGGAACAGCTACCCAATGTTATCCCAGGGTCCTCAATGTGGGGCATGTGCTGAGCGTTCTGTTTAACTGGTTACGATAGTTCTGAAATGCTGTCAATCTTGCCAATCCAAGGATGAGGAAATCCTTCCAAGGTTTACTGAGTGACACAGTCTACCTTAGTCTCCATTCACCCAGATTTTTGCTGTCAATGCTTAGCTGGGGTAGTTGTCCAATTTGTTCTGCTCTCCCTCCTCTGCTATGGTACCAGATGTCCTTTTCAGGCCCCAGTAGACTGACATATCCTCCATGTGCATCTGGACATGCCGTCCACTGCTCTATATTTTCCACTGAAGAGGTCCAGTTTTGACACGTGCACTCTAGGGTCAGTCCACCTATCCTGCAATTCTTATGGCTGGAGTTCTAGATCTGGCAGTTCAGTTGGAGGGATCCCCCAAAAGACCTTGTGTGAAGTGGTCCCAGACCTGACTCTTGTGTGTGCTTACCAGTACGGGGTCTGGTTCAGTCCATCACCCACATCAGCCTATGCACACACTGGTAATTGCAAAAGCACCCACTGGCAAATGGTGAGGTCAGGCCAGGCCATGCCAGACTGGCCTGCAGCACCCATCAGTACATGTGAGACCCAGGAAGAGGGATATAAGCCTAGTAGAAGGGCAGTTGCAGGCTCCCTTGCTGGGCCACTGCTCCCATTGGTGAGCATGAGAACTGGGTCTGAGGGCAGACCAGGCTGGGCAGGGGCATATTTACTGGCCTGCATGTGATCTGTGTTAGGGGAGAGCCAGGCTGGCTAACTGACTGTATTCACTGGTGTATGCATGAGCCAAACTAAGTGCAGGCTGGCTCGGCTTTGCCAGAGCATGGGCTGGCAAGTGTTGGGAATGGGGGCATACCCTATAAAACTAGACTAGACCATAGAACTCCCTGTAGAATGCGAGATCCTGAACTAGGAGTGGGCCCAGTTGGGAAACTATTGGCACCTCTCTGATGGGGTGCAACTCCCACTGGTGAGCATGCAAACCAAGGCTGGGGGAGGGCCTGGCTAGAGGTGGTAGTACCTGCAGGCTTGAGTGTGAGCTAGATAGTGAAGCTGGTTGGGTTGAACTAGGTTCCAAAGCCCATTGGTATATATGAGTGCTGAATGGGATGTGGGACAAACTAGACCAGTCTGCAGCACATACTGGCAAGCACAGGAACCAGGGCTGGGGGGTGTGCATATGGGGGCTTACTGGGGTCACTACGACTAGGTTGCATTTTCTACTAGTGTATATGAGGGCCAAGTATATATTAAGATGGGTTGGGCTGGACCACACCATCCATTGGTTTATGTACGAGATTGGCTGGAGACAGAACTGACCCAGAACTTGACTTTAACCCCAGGTAGGTCATATTGTGACTAAGCTATGGTGTCCCTCATTTACATTCAGAAAGAGAAATAAATCATTTTGATTTTGGATTGCACTAGGCACTTTTTCTTTCCTGGAACTACCCTCCATTGTTACTATGGACCCTGGACTAATGAAGCATAAAATGATGCAAGATTTGGTGCTACAGAACAGCCAAGCTGGGGATGCACCATGAGAACAAGACTTAAAATTTTTTTCTTAGACTCATCACATTAGCAATGTAGGTAGACAGTGGGGAAATGGTCATGTAAGCATGTTCATCCAGGTAAATTAGCAGTTAAGCACCTGTAGGGATCTAACACTAGAGACCCCAGAATCCAGTGTGAAAGCTCCACACCTGGGGCAGAGGGAGATTACTCCACTTCCATGGCCAGAGAAATTGCTTCCAGGAAAAGAGTAGAGCAGACTCACATTTCCTGATCTCCAGTGAGCAGGGGATTGAAGAGACTCTAGGCGCTCACTGCGGCTGGACACTGCTCAACTCCTGTGACTCTCTGTGAGTGGGAACACCAGCCTAGTGATGGCCATTTATGCTTCCCCTGGGATTCCACATGCCAAGGTGTGCCCAGGGATGGCAATGTTCCCACACATCCACAGTGATCTTGGCTGAACACCAGCATTTGGAAAGAATGGAATTCCATGGATGCCTAAGCAGGTTTACCTTGTCAGGCTCCTCTAAGCAACATCTCTGAGGACTTTTACCTTAAATCGAATAAACAAATCTATGGGTGATGGGATTAGTGGGGGGTAGAATATCAGGTGAAGAGAAAAACAACAACAACAACAACAAAAAACCTTATCTTCCATTAAACAGGATGGGAACACAGTCACTGGATTTAAATAATACATTGGATGTAACTTCATTTTTTATCACCAACTTGATGAAACGGACATGCGGCCAAGAATCATAATGGTTCCCGGAACACACTATCTGTGTCACATTGTTGGAACAGTTTTAAAGAAAAACTTTCACATAGTCAAAGGAAAGACTGCAGTCCTCAGAGACCCCAGAAATAGAGAATCTAGGCTAACGGAAAGACAGCCAGGGTTTTAAATTTTTCTGTGGCTGGTGTAAGGAGGAATACGTTTATGGCAAGCTTTGAAAAAACTCTAAGGTACACTGACTGTACAGAGATTACAGTTTTATTAGAATCTCTTTTGGGGGGTGGTGTTGTGGTGCAGTGAATTGAGCCATGGTCAGTAGTGTCAGTTTCTCATATGAGAATTGGTTCAAGTCCTGGCTTCTCTGCTTCTGATCCAGTTCCCTGCTAACACAACTGATAAACAGTTGGAAATGACCCAGTGCTTGGACTCCTGCTCGTGAGAGGGACCCAGATGAAACCCCTGGCTCTCGGCTTTGGGTTGCAAACTGTTGGTGAATGAGCCAGCAGATGGAATCTGTGTGTGTGTGTCTCAGTATCTCTCATGAGCTGTAATTCTGTCTTCCAACTACAGGAACAAATAGATATTTTTTTCAATTTTTTTTTTCCTGGACTCACTAAATAATTTTGTATAGTAACCTTTTGCTATTTTTTTTAAATCATGTTTTCTGAGCAAACACTCTTTTGTATATAGAGAAAATAACCCTAAGGCACAGTAAAAGTTGTCTCTGAACTTTCTTTTGGAGGCAGAAATTTCTACACACACTTTTAGAAGCAAATCTAGAAACAGCTCCATTTTAATAGCAAGAAGAAATCTGTCCATGGAGAAGATTAGCTCTGTGTCTTAGAATAAATCAACCCAATGCCCTCTTTACATTTAGACTTTTACATGAGGCAAGCAATGTCCTAATTAATTTAGCAACTTACGTTCGAGGCACGTTCCCTGGGTTCCAGAAGAGTATCAACGGGACTAAACCACACATAAGCCCAGTGGCATGAGATTGTGCTTATGGGTGTGCAAACAGATATTTATAGACACCAGCGGAGAAATAAGGAGGAAGAAATACGGGGTGATTTCAGCAGGAGCATGCACTAAAATACAACAACGAATACTGCTTTCTGCATTTCAGCAAAAGAACCTTGCTCAGTCATTATGTCAGTAACCTGACCCAGCGGTAAGCAGGGACAGGCAGGAGATTTGGGGCATGGTAGTCCTGTCACTTTCTAATCACATGACTTTATGAGCCTCACCTGCTATTATTTTTGTTTTATAGGTGAGCAAAACATAGTCTTTCTCATCTTTTTCCTTCATTCTTGAAAGGCTCATAGGTGATAAACAGCACTGATGACACCTGCATTTTATCATGTAAGGTCCATGTGGTAGGCCCCATTTATAACTTTATTTATTTTCCTATTTTAATTTTATGTTACAATTCTGTATGCAGTCTATATACTTTACAGAATCACACTTAATTCGATTGTCTTCATAACAGTAATTCTTCAGCTTTTAATTATTTTACCCTATCAATACATGTGGAAGATCCTACTGACTCATTGTTGTAAAAATTATTTTTTTTGTATTTCCATCATATTTTATATCATAATTGAAATGAATCACACCATATCCTTCCCTTAGAAGGTCTAGGAATTTATCACATTGATGACAGAAACAGTTGAATTTTATTTGTATGTCCCCTTTTCCCTTCTCCAAAATAATGGATTATATTATTTTGGTAATCTTTTTAACGTTAAAAATATTCACAGCATTTTGAGGTCTGGAATGGTAATTCTCTAGCTTTAGTTTGATTTTTCAAGCATAACTTTGGCTATTTACTGTCCCTTGTGTGACCCAGCTGTCCCATTTTTGGGACTATATCCAAAGGAAATAAAATCTGTATATGAAGTAAAGGGACCTGTAACCCTATATTTATAGCAGCACAATCTACAGTAGGGAAGACATGGGAAGAACCCTGATGCCAGCTGAAGAGGAGTGGATAAAAAGATGTGGTACATCTACTCTACGGAATACTACTCAGCCATTAAAAAGAAGGAAATTCTATCATTCGCAACCAAATGGTCCCAACTACTAAAGACCATCAGGCTCAGAGAAATAAGCCAATCCTAAAAAGGAAAAATATTGCATGTGCTTTCTGTATAAGGCAACCTTCATGCAAAATGCAAGTACACAGTTACACATGTAAACATGTATATACGTATATTTCTCTAGAGGAACTGTATAAGGGAGAGAAACATACCAAGAAGTGAAGACGCAGTATGCATCTTTATGCATGAATAAAATGAGGATTGCAAACGAAACTGTTAAATAAAACTATTGTCACAATACATTTAAACAGCAGAATGATGGACTAGTGACCACTGCTGAAGGACTATACTAGTACAATAACACGAGAGAAAGCAGTGGCGGTAGAGGGGAGGTTTGGAAGGGTGGGCGGGGAAATAACTGAACCTGTGGATCTGCATCATGAAAAGACTTAAAAAATTATGTTAACATTTTCAAAATATAAAAGTATGTTCACAGCAATGTAACTGACTCCTGTGGATTCGCTGCGCTGATCAGTGTGAGGCTTGAGAAGAGGCTTCCACAGGCAGCAGTAGTTCACCGTAGAGGCTTCCCTTCCCCCACTCTCTTGTTCACATTCCTTCCCTCTTCCCGCCTACCCCTCCACCCCTCTCTTCCTTACCTCCTTCCTACCTCTCTCTCCCCTTCTTCCTTTCTCCAACTCTCTCTTCCTTTTTAAGTTTCTAAAATCAGGATTTTCAAAAGATACATAAATGAGAGGCAACTGTGCAGTGAACATCCGTGTCCTTAAACTTGTATCCCAAACTGTCAACACATTTTCCTTAAAAAAAAAAAAATTTAAAACTATCTCATATCATACGTATTCCAAACTACAAAGTTTGGGGTCCGGAACAACGGCTCAATGGCTAAATCCTCACCTTTTAAGTATCAGCATCCCATATGAGCATCAGTTTGTGTCCTGGATGCTCCACATTCCACCTGGCTCCCTCTTTGTGGCCTGGGAAAGCGGTAGAGGACAGATCAAAGCCTTGGGACCCCGCACCCATATAAGAGACCTGGAAGAGGCTCCTGATTTCAGATTGGCTCAGCTCTGGCTGTTGTGGCCATTTCAGCAGTGAACCAGCAGATGGAACATCTTTCAGTCTCTGTCTCTCCTTTATGTAAATCTGATCTGCCTTTTCAATAAAAATAAATGTCTTAAAAATTAAATAAATTATAAAGTTCCTTTATTACTAGCCTAGCCAAAATGTCTTTTCAAAAAAGATTTATTTATTTTTATTGGAAAGTCAGAAATACAGAGAGGAGGAGAGAGAGAGAGATTGATCTTCCATCAGATGATTCATTCCCCAAGTGGCCTCAACGGCTGGAGCTGAGCTGATGTGAAGCCAGGAGCCAGGAGCTTCTTCCAGATCTCCCACACGGGTAAAGGGTCCCAAGGCTTTGTGCCATCTTCAGCTGCTTTCCCAGGCCACAAGCAGGGAGCTGGATGAGAAGCTGGGCACCAGGATTAGAACCTGCACCCATATGGGATCCCGGCATGTTCAAGGCTAGGACTTTAGCTGCTAGGCCACCTCGCTGGGCCTGCTAAATATGCAACTGTAACTCCTCAATAGCACTTGTGATGGTTAGTCTGATGTGTCAACTTCACTGGGCAAGAAGGTGTCCAAACATTTGCTCAAATGTTCCCCTGGTTAGGTCTGTGAAGGGGAGTATAGATGAGAGTACATCAGAATTGATAAATTCAGTAATGCAGGTTGCCATCCCCAATGGGGGGTGAGCCTCGTCCAATCAGTTGAAGGATTGAAAAGAATAAAGATGCTGAAAGTCTGACAATGTCTCCTGCAAAAAAATAATACATTGGCCTTACAACACTCAGTCTGGACACTGGCGTTTCCCACTGCTGCCATACTGCAGCATCTCCTCATTTTGGTTCTCCAATTTGTTGGTCATTGAATAGGTACTACACCACCACTGTCTTGGTTTTAAGGATTTCAGATCCAAAATGCAAGGCTCATCAGTTCTCCTGATCTCCAGTAAAGTAGCCCAGTCTTCTGACTGTGGGGATTTCCTGCCTACACAATCAAGTCAGGCAATTCGTTACAAATGCAAATACATACATCCTGTCAGTTCTTTTCTCGGGAGGGCCCTATTAAGTACATTGCCTCAATCAGTACCCCCCAAGGGCTCAGAAATGTATTTCTTGAATCAGAAACCCAATAAATTCTACAACTATGTTTAAATCTATAAATATCAACTCCATTTGTGGAAAAATTAGGCAATGCTGACCCTTTTAGTTATTTCTTAAATAACCTTCAATATACCCTGACACAGAATGTAAAACACAAAATAACTGAATATGAGCCGAGTTCCATAAAGATATCATATAGTATGTGTTCTAAAGGGTCCAGTGTTGCCCTGGAAAGCGAAGCAGTCCTAGAACACTAGGGTACTTGGCCGCCATCAGTGAGCTCCTAACTGACTTGAGGTTCCACCTCTATAGCTCGGTAGCTGAATATGAAAGACATGTATCTGGCTGTTTTACAGGAGTGTAGTGAAGATAAAAGGTCACCTTAAACAGAACAGAAATAAAGCATCAAAAAGCGAAGAAGTTCTTTTTTATTAATATGACCATCATCTTCACTCAAGCAACTTTTACTTAAACTGGGTTTCTTTTATTATTATTATTATTTTTATTATTAATTACATTGCATTATGTGACACAGTTTTATAGGTACTGGGATTCTCCCCACCCCTCCCCAAACCCTCCTCCCATGGTGGATTCCTCCACCTTGTAGCATAACCACAGTTCAAGTTCAGTTGAGATTCTTTCATCGCAAGCATATACCAAGCATAAAGTCCAGCAACTTATTGTCCAGTTAAGTTCAATGGCTTGTTGGGGAGACCATCTCTGGTCTGAAGGTAGAGCCGGCAGAGTATCATCCCAATCAATTAAAAGCCCCAACACAACATCAGCAACAATTTATAACGTGATGGAGTTATTTGACATAGTATTGAGTAACCAATATTGAACTGGGTTTCTTAGAAGAACCTGGCACTGATCAAACAAAAATGTGCCTCATTACTTAAGTGAACAAACGCAGATGGATTGTACTTTAAGAAGGGATTGTGTGAGTACTTAGCTGCTCAAAAGCAGCAAAGGCTGGGCCTCCCAGCTCATGACCTCGGAGACTCACCCGGTACTGTTGAGATAACTCTTCCCCACGCTGCAGTCCTTCGACAGAGACGATGGATTGAACCAGAAGGCTGGCAGGCACTGCCCATTGCTGTGTCGCTCATAGCCATAGTCACTGGTGAGGAAAGATTAAAAAAAAATCATTCAGTAAATGGCAGAATTACACAGAAAAATTTCATTAGTCCACAGCCAACTTTTACTCTCATTAATCAGTTAAAAAAAATTCCCAGAATCAACACTTTCTCCAATTGGAAATCTTTTTTTTTTCTTAAAGTATATTTAATTATCCTCCCCACAAAATACTCTGCAAAACCAATAATGCTACAAAAGTTGGTTTAAGCCTAAAGAAGAGATTATGTTATCATAAGAATACACACTGTTGGTTCCGGTTTAGCTCAGAGAACAATGCAGTGGTGGCAGCTCTCAGAGAATTTAACACAGCTCGTGTAATATAATTCTCATTACTGGTGATGTCTTTGGGATGTTCTTCCAAGGCACCTGGATGTAACAAGCAGAGCTGAGCCAGGTCCCTCTGTATAAGCCATATGCTTCAGTGTCACAGCCAAAAAGGAAATGTCCTTCAGGACTATCTCCCCCATTCTTTCAACAGAAAGTTGTGCCGAGGTAGTTAGCACTGCCAGTTAAGACTGCTTTAAATATATCAGCTTTGTAAATAGTCAAAAAATTATCTTCTGCCTCCAGAGTCGGAGAGTTCTCATTTCCTTGGCCTCTGGAGGATGAGCCTGCACACAGAGCATGGCAACAAATCGCACTTCTACATGCATGGGGTAAGCCGGCAAGCTACAGCATGAGTTGGCCCATCTGTTCCATGCAGGTGAGATGCTGGCACGTGAGGGTCAGCAAAGGGGAAGCAGTTGCAGCTCAGGTGCCACTTGCCAAGTAGCTGGATATTAGCAAGTGGATTTGGTGCAGGCTCCAGATGTGGGTAGGAAGATTTCAGAATAGGTACCCAGAACATGCTTGGTGTTCACAGCAGGAAATTACTTTACAAGTGTTGGAGAAGGATAGGCAAGGTCACCTGGCCAATTGCCTAAGGGAAAGCAAAGCTAAAAGGTGGCTACACTAAGCACCTTTCATTACACTAAAGTCAGGTGGCATTAGCCAAATTCCAGTTACTGCTACAAGTGACAACACTGGAGTTTTCTAAAATATTTTTAGAAGTCATGCAGTTAAAAGATCCCACTGGCTAAGAAATCTTACAATGAACCAACTCTTGATTTATTTTCTAAATCTTTTTGTTTTTTAAGATTTATTTTACTTTTATTGCAAAGTCATATATACAGAGAGGAGGCGACACAGGGGAAGATAATCTGTCCGCTGATTCACTCCATAAGTGACCCAACGGCCGGAGCTGAGCTGATGCAAAGCCGAGAGCCAGGGGCTTCTTCCAGGTCTCCCATATGGGTGCAGGGTCCCAAGGGTTTGGGTCATTGACTGCTTTCCCAGGCCACAAGCAGGGAGCTGTATGGGAAGCGGGGCTGCCGGAATTAGAACCAGTGCCCATATGGGATCCTAGTGCATAGAAGGCGAGGACTTCAGTTGTTAGGCTACTATGCCAGGCCCTCATTTTCTAACTCTTACAATGCATTTTATCTGGGGCCAGGGCGGGGTGCGGCATTAAGAAAACAACTCCAATCAGCATGGAATATGATTGGAACAGGGCTCAGTGGAGCACAGAACGGGAGATGGGAGAGGCCTAGTTGCCTCCCATAGCCTGTCTCTTGTCTACGAACCAGCTCCCAACGGAGAGTATAACAATAACAAAGACAGTGACCACAACAAAGGAACAGCTTATTTTGGTACTTCATAGGGTTGGAAACAACGGTTTCTAGGAATAAACAGAAAATTGGGACATTTCACCTCAGCTTTTCAATTTGGTTTTTCTGCCACAGAATAACTGTGCTTACGGGAAAACAATGACTGTTTTGTAAAGCCACAGAAATGTCACTGTGTACAACTCTAATTTCCTTTGAAACTCCTCCTTGATCAGAATGGATGAGAAGCAGTCAAGCTTCAGAGTGATGTGGATGAATGCCTTAAATGTTATCATCGTAGTTTTACCTGTAAAAGTGGCTTACAAATACAAATCTTTTTGTCATTGTAACAAGGTGATGCTGCAATGATTACAACACCAGCCATGACTGAGGAGGTCCCTGCCGACTTCCCAGTGAGCGCTGCTTTAGCTTAAGCCCTGATGCTACCTGCCTCAGCCAAGGAGGTATAGCACAGGCCCTTTGGGTGCCTTGTTCATCAACAAGAGAAGAGCTGTGGGTCTTGTTTTACACAGACAGATGGATAGGTAGATAGATAGGCAGATAGATTTCTTTATTTTTATTGGAAAGGCAGATTTACAGAGAGAAGGACAGAGAGGAAGATCTTCCAGTTCCTGGTTCACTTCCCAAGTGGGCGGGCGCAATAGTTGGAGCTGAACTGATCTGGAGTCAAGAGCTAGGATCTTCTTTCAGGCCTCTCACAGGGGTGCAGGGTCCCAAGGCTTTTGGGTTACCCTCTGCTGCCTTTCCAGGCCACAGGCAGGGAGCTGGATGGGAACTGGAGTAGCTGGGACACGAATCGGTGTCCACAGGTAATCCCAAGACTTGAAGCAAGAGGATTAACCAATTGAGCCACTGAACTGTGCCCACCATGGGTTATTTTTGTCTGTCCCCTAAGTGTGCTAGGCTTCTTCCACATTCTTTATGCAGAGAACATGTCCAGATACCAACCTTTACTATCTCTAGGATAGACAATGTGACTGTTACACAGTAAAAAACAAACACAGGGACCAGCATTATGCTACCATTGGTTAAGCCACCAGGCATGAAGCTTTCATCCCACACTGGAGTGCCCATTTGAGACCCAGGTGCTCCACCTTCAACAGAGCTCCCTGCTAAAGAACTTGAAAAAACGGCGGCATGTAGACCAAGTATTTAGAGCCTCTTTCACTCTTCTGGGAGACAAACGGTCCTCAAACCTAATCAAATCTTCAACCAGATTCAGCTATTGGTGCCCACTGAAGAGCGAACCAGGGGCAGAAGATATCTTTCTTCTTTTTCTTTTCCTCTCTCAAATAAATCAGTAAGAATATAAAATGGTAAAAAGTGATTTTTGCTTTTATGCATGTCAAATCCCAATAGTTTGTTGGTAGCACATGCATTTACTGATCGTTTTAAAATGAAAATACATATAGAAAGAAGTACAGCAAATGAGCAAGAGGAGACGGAGACTATGCAAGGCAGTCACCAGCTGCTAATCCTCATTCGTCACCCTTGCCTGAATTCTGAACATCCATCCAAAACAGAACGGGATCTTCCCCACCGGCCCATGCTCCAACCTAGCTTTCTGCTTTGCAAATGTTCCAGAAAGAACCCCGCAGCACTCTGAACTCAGCCTCACCCCCAAATATTTCTGCATTTCCATTTACACCTGTTTAATTCTGGTAAAGAAAGAAGTCTTCTTCATCATCGAGTTCAGAGTCACAGTTACTGAGCCAGGGAATACAGCTTGGCACTGAATTCAGAAATGTCTTCCACAGCTCTCATAAGCTCCGGGCAGCAGAGCACTGGAAATCCTCCAGGCACAGAAAATCTCTTGCTTTAGAAGGCCAGTGTTCCATTACCAGAGACCAGTGATGCCAGGAAGTCTCACCTAGAGTACAAGCATCTTTGGTCTCTGAGAAGCCCCTGCGTTGCTTTCCGTAGGGCTCCTTGCCGCAGCCCATGGCACATTTGGTCTCTTTTTTATTTGAAACACAATCAACCAACTAGGAGAGGATAGTAATGGCGATCCTTTAAACCTAAAAACCTGCCAGACTTTTCTATATGCACATGCACATAGCGAGTAACCATAAAGTCCCCAAGAGGTAATTTCACAAGAACATGAGGTTAGTCCATTAGCCCTACGTATACCACTGTTACTTCAGTCTAAGCCTTCGTGAAGACCCATGTAGATCAGCAATCCTGCACAACGCTGCAGGGACACTGCAGACTCACCAGTCAAAATCTGCCTCGGTGCAGACGCAGGGCTCAGACTCCATCGCCCCCGCGTACTTCCCTTGCATACACTTCCGTTCCGATTTTCGCTTCTTGTATATCCTTTTTGCTCCCATTATGCATGCTTCCCCCTGTGAAGGTACAAGGATCACAGTCAGCAACCTAGCCTTGGCTTTCCTAGCTCCTTGCCCAGGCAGTTTAGGCAGACGATCACAAACGTTAGTGTAACATGAACTTGCTCAGCAAGCCATTTTGGACTAAGCGCATTTCCTTGCGATGACTTGAGATCTGTAACTGAACATGATTGCAAGGGCAGCTACAATCCTAAAACTTTTTGTGGAGGTGTTAGGGACAATGCCATGAGACACAGAAATTAGCAACACTCAGACTATAGCCAGTGTGCCACTAACAAACCTACAGTAATTAAGTGTAACTCTCCTGTAACGGAAGACTCACATAGCTGGTCATTTATAAGCACATGAAAAAAGGATTGCTAACAAGTATAAAAACCCATTTTGTCTTGATTTATTATGTTGCTGCCTGCACAACTTTATAGAACTGATTTTATGCCTACCAGACAAGCCAGAAAGCTAAATTCATTGTTTTTCCATGAAATAAATAAAAGCTTTGAAGATTACAATGCTCACGCATCCCACAGAGGAAAATACCAGCAATGTAAATGAGAAGAGATCATCTTCTTGCTGAGCCTCTGAACAAAGTGGGTTTTTCCAGCTAATACAGTGCTGAGGATCAAACACTGTTCCCTTTGTGTTTCGGAAAGACTAGAGCAGATTTTGCATAATCTACTATGTGCCATCTTTCCGGAGGAAATTCACTCTAAGTGGCTCCATTGCACATCCATATGCAAATTCTTTACTCCGGCTAGGGTTAGAATGTACGATGTTTCCTGAATCCAGTGATGACTTTACAGCAAGAATTTTCCCCACGCTCCTTGAGTAGCCTACAGAATGACCTCTACATTGGGAAATCAAAAACAACCATTTCATCCAAGCATTTTTATATCTGCTGAATAAGTGATCGTCGAGGGTGTAGGAAAATCTCATATTAAAAATTCTTCATTTTGTACCAAGAGTGCCTTGCAGGGAGGCAAGCAGCACTATAAAATCCCAGAGAATCAAGGCAACAGGGAGGAAGGCTTCTTACTTGGCACTGCTTACCTAGCGTAATTTTGTTATTTTATGTCTCACCTCTCTTAACATTGCCAGATAAAACTGAAGAGCTTTTCTTCCCCCTTCTCCCCATCGCATGACATGCTCAGATAAATGATGCTTGGATTTCAGTGCTGAGTTGGTATTTCAATTTGAGTTGTAAGTTTATGCCAAGCACATTTGAATTTGATCTCATTATATCCTAGCATAATAAAAACAGAAATGACTTCACAAGCAGCTACAAGTACTGAGTTTGTTCACTGCTGTGCAACTTCAGACATGTAAGAAAGCAGCAGGTAGATATTCTGGCCTGAAGAACCCGAGTCCTTGACCTTGACACCTCCCACACCTCCCAATAAAGGTCAGCTCACTTCCTCCTACCTGGCTGTGCAACTGCCAGGGTCTGTAGTCTTCCTCGGCACATCTTCTATCGAAAATGGACTTGTAGTCCACCTTGACCAACTGCCATTCGGAGCGGTGGCTGAAGTGTCCAAACACTCTACAGGGTTCATGACGATAAAAATAATCTCAGTAATAACAATACCAACTGTATCAACAATTAACTGCTATTTGCTGTGTGCTATGAGTCAAATGCAATGCTTTATACATTATAGGGTTTGTACCATTTAATCCTCAAAATACATTTTTTGGAAAGAATAATATTATTGGGCTCTACAACACAGATACATAACTTGAGGCTCAAAGAATTTCATCAACATGTTAAAATCACAGTCTAGCCAGAAATAACTGGTAGAGGGACCCAATGTACTGGCTAAACTGCCTAATCCTCCACCTCCAATCACTGGGATTCCACATGGGAGCCAGTTAGTGTCCAAACTGCTCCACTTCTCATCCATCTGCCTGCTTGTGGCTTAGGAAAACAACAGAGGATGGTTCAAAACCTCTGACCCCTGTACTCACATGGGAGACCTAGAAAGAGCTCCTGGCTCCTAGTTTTGGACCCAACCCTGGTCATTGCAGCCATCTGGAGAGTGAACTAGTGGATGGACCATCTTTCCCTCAGCCTCTCCTTCTCTCTGTAAAGTTGCCTTTCCAAGAAAAATAAGTAAAAAACAACTAATAAAAAAGAACAAACTGGTAGAGCCAGAATCCTGGTGCTTGAATCCAAAGATCATCTGTACATATTTTACAATAGGAATTGGCTGGAAAAAAACTGGGTAGAAAAATTATTTAGAAAACAATTACAAAATGATGATTTCAAAGCGACAGCACTGACGTGCATGGATCCTATGATGGCCACGCCACTACAATTTCAAGGTTCTCATGATATTGTCATGCATGGTTGCTGTGGTTTTCATCCAATTCTACGTCCCCACCAGTTTCTGGGGAAAGCTGGCAGAGGATCAAGCAGTCAGAACTTTGTCTACATTGTGCATTCTACTCTCCTCACTTGGAGAGTCACAGGAACTTAATGGAGCATTTTACTGCCTTTCATAGGTGTGGATACAAAGCTACAAACTGGCCTTTCGATTAGCTTTTTAAACTATTCTTTTTTTGCAAATGCAAAATTAAATAAAAGCAAACTGCAGACTAAACTGATAATCTAGATACATTTTTCCCTAGGAAAAGTGTAGCTATTAGGCATATTAAACTTTTATTGTCCTTTTCTGCCATTGAAAAAGTGAGGGGAGTATGTAGAAAATGTGCCAATTAGTCTCTTTGACTAAGTTTTCCATTAATGATGTCACCAACTGCTTAAAAAGCTTCATGTGCAATTTTCCAGGAAAAGGAAATATCATTGTTTCCTATTTCAAATTCAAAGTCCATATTCTGAAAGCAACAGGCAGCTGAGTCATTATTCAAGTCTTCACAAATTAATGGTCATCAGTTTCCACAGAAGAATGAGTGCAAATGTAATTTCACGAGAACAGATTATTCTCATAGATTTCCTAATATGCCTCCCGATTGGGTTAGGTGAAAAGCCAGGGAAAAATCAAGTCCTTTGTGGGGTTTTTAACAAGCATTGTGCTCTGACTTAAAATGAAATCATTTTCATATGCCTAAGCCTTCTACATATTCAGTTTACTTACTGTTAAAGTTGCAAATGGACAATTCAATGTTCTACTGAAATAACTCCTTTTAATTTCCCTAAACTCATTGAGCATTAAGAAAAGAGGTTTTTGCTTTTTTGTTACCTTTTGTTTGGGTCACCGACAAACTATCAAAGAAGGGGGTGGCCCACATTTTTTTTTCCTCTTTGCTGGAAGCTCTTCCACAGCTTTTGTGAACTGAAATTATGAACAACTGCATACCTCAATGCAGCAAGTCAGAAGGGCTAAACTATAAAAACATCCTTCTAGATTGACCTCCGGATTTATGCATCATCACTTTCCACTTACGTCATGATCAGAGTCTCTTCCCCGGGCTCACCAAGAACCCCGTCCACAAAAAGTGGAATTGATGTGAAACTATATTTGTTCCAGGACCTCCCTTCATCAAAACTCAACCTATGGACAGAAAAAGTAAAGAAAATCTCAAAGGGGGAAAAAAAGTCTTTTCACAGTAAGGAAAGAGAACATGCTTGAAAAGTACTCATTGCACTGTCCACGTGAGCCTTTCTTGTGAATAAATGATCTTAATGAAGTTACATAGTAGCATTCCAGTTAATCAAGCCCATAGCATTCAGATGTGTTGAAACAGCACCAAGTGTTACATAGATTGAAAAAATAAGTCACAGAATTCTTGAAATTCTTGTTTCATTAGCGCTCAGACCTCCATGTGACAATACTAGGTAGCACTGAGCCACGCAGCTGAGCCTCAAGAGTAATAAACTTATAAACATTATGTAGATGACGTTCATCTAACCAACCGAAAAAGATACCTCAACATATCCTTCCCATTTGATTTTAGCCAAAAGGCTGAAACGTGATCAGCATGTACTTAATACTCCCCTAGAAATTCTGATTGAACATGATGTGTGAATCCAAACAGAAGGATGTACTCTTAAGAGCAAGAGAGATCCAATGTTCTACAGATATTGCTGTGTTCCAAATGTTCCAAATGTTCCAAAATTGATGTCGAACACTCCATGACCACTGTGAAGGGGCTAGGGGCGGATCCTTTCAGGAGTGATTCGATTATGGGTTGGCGTCTTCCTGAAAGGGCTTAATGTCCTCATGAAACAGAATACAGCCTTGTGTCTTTACCCATGTGAAGACACAGTAAATAGGTCTCATCTAGGAACTAGAAAGCAGAGCTCTCTCCAGACTCCAAATCTGCCAGCATCTGGATCCCCCAAACTTGGGGAAATAGATTTTTGTCCTCTACAAGTTGACTCACAGTGTGTTGTTACAGCAATCCAAACAGCTTAAGTCACACAGGATATTTGCTTTTGCTCTGTCTTTGTCTACAGAAGCCTTTCCCTTACCCAGCCTTGTGTTTCTGTTCCACATTTTCCCTTCAGCCCTAAAAGCAATGAACAGTAGAGGAACAACCACATTTTGGAGCGTGAATAAGCTCACATGTGGAAAAAGCGCCTTTGAAAAGCACGGGTGGCTTCAGTCTACTGGAAAGCTTTTGAGAAGGTACGCCTTGCATGTTCATCAGCAGAAGACCCTCCAGCAGAGGAGAGAATGCCACATCAAACATGGAAGCTCAGGAAACAGGATCAGAGACAACAACATGGGGGCTGTCACGAACAGCTCGTTCCTTTGCAGTGTCTGATGAAGACACATAAAAAACGATAGGAGATGACGTCTGGAAGAAGTGATGGCAAAAACAAAGTTGTTACGAAGAAATTACCTGATGATGAACTTTGTTTTGCTGCTATTTTCCCAAGCGAATGAAGTATTGACAAGAGTATTATCACATTTGAAAACCACGATACAATTCCTCCCTCAGGGAAATGGCTTCCCTTTCTCTTTCTCCCTCTCCCTAATTCCCCTTCCTAATTTTACATCTCTTCCAAAGTTGCAGGCAGCAAACTTATTTTAGTAAAGCAGATACAAATTATAATGTAGTAGACTTCAATATTTTCCTATAAGCACAGTCCTGGTTTGACAGTCTGATGCCCAGACTGGCAGAAGCAGTAAAGAGCCAGCAGGTGTGCATCTCACACCTACCGGGTGCCCTTACCAAAGATGTCGGATTGGGAGAGATGTGTGTTTCATAGCAACCAGGACACCTCCTTGATCCAGGTACAAAACACTGTGTTCTTCTTCAAAAATCTAGGTGGGGAAAACACAACACAGAGACACAGATCCACATTCATGGTGCAGAGCATCAGCTTCTGAAGTGCACACACCTCGCTCCCAGGTATTTGAGAAATACAGAACAATGATTCCCAATGTAGGCTACATTTACTAACAGAGTTAAATCAAGGATTTCAGATGTAGAGAAAGGAATTTTGGAAAGAATACTACGCAGTCATGTATATTACTAATGATGCCATATATTATTACATATCTAGATGAAAGAAACCTTAAAAGATGGTTTATTATTAACCTTTTCATTTTTGCAGGTGAGAAGAACTGAGCTTTTGACTGGCGTACTGACAACTAAAATTACACAGACAGCAGGGAACAGAGCTGGGGCTTAGCACATAAGATGTAATTATGTTGAAGAACCCAAGTATTATGAAAGAAGAGTGTTCTTGTTTGATTCCTGGATTAATTTTGATTCCACAGAATCCAAATGGAATTGCCATCTTCAGCCACATGTGTCACTGAACCTCTAAATTCTGAGGAATAAATTTGAGATCAAACGGAGACATGCAGGAAACAAACTTGAAATCCTGTCTCCTAAAGCTGCGTGCTCTTTTCTCAAATTGCCACGGTCCCACCTGGAGTTACTACGCTGACAAAGCATCACCCCTTTGTTTATAACTCATACGCCAAATGTACCCCAGGAATACAGCATTAGCAGCTTCCCTTCATTGAGGTTAAGGGAAGGCAGACATGGGTTCCTGCTTATCTCTTTTCCATGGTAGCCTACTTAGAACAACTTATTTCCTTGCAACTTGCAAGATCAACTACTCTGAAGCTTCTTTTAAAAAGCTCCTTATCTCTTTCAAAACATGAACATCATTCCTACTACCTACAAGGTATCTGTGGCTAACTGATGGCGAACTTACTATAACATCGACATCTTTGTCCAAAATTTAAACCCAGTTTGCTTCCATTTCCAAATGTGAATACCTATTCATTAGATTTCAATTTACAGTGCTGGCTATTATATAGTAGTTAACTGTCAGTGGATAATTAAAACTTATTTATTGAAGTATTACAACCATGTGTTAGACACATATCTTGTGACAGTGGCTGAACTTCATTAAATACCTGTGTTAAAAGCTATGGGTATCTAACTTTCATTCAGAAGAAAGAGAACATTTCAGTTGGACTCTATCATTTAAATGATTCCATTTCTTGTCAGGTGAACATATACATTGTGATGGTTATTACTCTGGCCTTTGCACATGAGACTTAAATGGCTCAGGACAGCAGCTGGGTTACTGCTACTTCTTTATTGCTGAATTTTCTATATTCAGAATTTCAGACAAAGGGAGTTTATGGCGGAAGCTCAGCATGACATACCCTTACTCTTCAAGCTACATGTTCCCGACATGCTAAAGCCTTAAGGATTTCGAGGTTTCTGTTACAGGAAAAATTCAATCCAACTTTGATTTCTCTGCCACGTAACACCTTTCTTAGATTCAGGCTCTGAATACAGAATATCTTGTGAAATGACCCGCCCAAATCAAACTGCAACAATATTAACCAAATCAAAGACTGGTGAATGTCCTGTAGTAAAACAGGAAAACAAGCACAATAGCTAGATTTACAATTTATGTGAAGTGCTGCGAGTTCCCAGAATTGACCCAAACTTGACAATTTTTTTCTTTTGCTATTTCTATTTCAGCAACTTGATCCCACACATTTTCTTACCTGTCTCCAAGTGTTCCCTGCATCTGAAGAGACAAACATGCTGATATCACTGTCTGACAATTCAGAGCCTATATTCCCTGAAAAAACACACACTTGTTAGTTAAAGGAACTTCCTGCAAGAGCTAATCTTGGGCTCTAACAGGGTTTACACTGAAAATGGCTCACACTGCCAGTGTTGTGTCTAAACAACACTGTTAAGCATACTTCCTTCAGGTTGATGGTTGAGGTGCCTCACAAAAATACTTCTAGCTTGCTCATGAAGTTCCAAGCACAGATATTTGGCTTCTTGGAAAAAAAATTACGATAACAAGCAAAGCAAGGCAGGCTGCTTACCTGATGCCACTATGATGCTTGGAGCCGTGTCTCTGCTGGCGATAATCCCCGACGTATAGGGATTCTCAGAGACCTTCAGGTGCAGGTGTAAGGAGCAGTATGGCTGAGAAGAGCAGAAATAGCATTTAAAAAGCATAATATCTAAAGCCCTGATTCAGAGCATCTCCCCACCCATGCATCCAAGCCATGATCTCACATACACATTCGTTCACAAAATTTTCTTTCTTCCTTTCACAAATATTTAGAACCAACTACAATGTACAACAGCTGTGAAGCCTGTGGGAGAGAGAAAGGCACACCTGTTTTGGTTCAAAACTACGGACTTACTTGCCATTTGGTATGTGACAAATATCTTAGTACCTTATCTGTATATAAGAAGAAAGCTTCATGGAAGAGTCACTCTGAGTGAAATTTGTCCCTTGGCATTACAAAGTTTGTGATTCAAGCAGACAATGTGAAATCTTCCTGTTGATTACCACAAAACATAATATGTTCCCAGCCATATGACACATAGTGATAAAATATTAGTTTCTAGAAGGTGAACACATTCAGTTTGGGGTCAAGGATGCCTGCAAAGAGAAAATGGTACCCGAAGCAGAACTGGCTAGACTGAGACCTGCAGACTGGATAGCAAAGAGGTAACAAGGCATTTCGGGCCTGAAACGTGTCAGTTACAAAGAAAGACTAAGAGGCAGAGGAGCTGAGCAGCGCAGGACATAGTCGAGCAAGACTAAAGAGGAGGAATAAACTACGAAGCCAAGAATGAAGGCTGAATCTGGCGAGGCCGACTCTGAAGCAGTCAATTTACATCTCTCAGCACCCATTTGAGACCTTAGCCTCCACTGGATAGAAAACAAAAGCCTGACATGTAAAAGTATCTTAGCACCAACCAACGACATGCGTAGCAGGTACCAGGGTGTCATCTGAAACAGCATTATTCCATATAAAAGACGTAAGTGTAGACAAACAATCTGATAATAACAAATTTAATGAAAAATTTGAGACTTGTTTATCCGTATGTAAAAGCCTAGATCAATTTTCTAAGATATCAGCTCTTGACAAAGGAAAAAAGATAATAAATCTTACATGAATTTTGTTTAAAATAGTTCTTGCACTCAGTTGTCAAAAATATAGTTTGTATTTGAATTCACATTTCTTTTCATCTCCCAAGAAGATTACTTTCTAATCATATCAACTGGAGTTTTTGGAATCGCCAATGTATCTTTGTTATTACTTTCACTGTGCTCTGTAACTCTCAGCAAATATTCAGAGAGCTAGAGAGATGCAATGATTACACTGATATGGAATCATGGCAGACCAACAACGACACGCAGAAATAGCAACAGCCAAAACACTAGAAAAATAAAGCAGCAGCTCGCAATAAGTTCCTCTCTTCACAGAAAGCGGAACTAGTAACAGAACTATATGATTGGCCTTCCTGAAGAGTTCACGGAAAGCTTTCAGAAACTTTACAATGTCCTGTAAGAGCAAGGATGACATCCTGTAAAAGAAGAAACACAGAAACACCACATTCACACACGAGCCTTCTGTTCATCCACGAGCAAGACCAGACCTGGGCTGGCAGAGGTCCCAGCACAGCACAGCACCATGCACCTCCCTGCTGGCACCAAGGCAGCTTCAAGCAGGGGAGTCAAGCCACTGTTCTGATGAATGTTTTCCTGATCACATCAGGATCTCCTCTTCTTTGACCCACAACTACATATTTTCACTGTACATAAGTCTGTTTTCTTGAGATATACAGTTTCCTCAACCTAAGAGACACACTGCACCAACACAACCCAACCAACACTTCTTCGCTGCTGCTTTAGAACCCAGCATAGAATATGAAATGTCAATAAAAGATTGTAATATCAGCTCACGCTTGTTTGGTTAGGTCATGAAAGACGTCGCAGTTTGACACACAGCCATGCCAGGAACACATGGGGCTGATGAGCACCCACATAATCTCAGCAATGTTGGGAGTGGCCCCACGGCGTTCCGGAAAATGCACTGCTGTATGGGGACTCCTAAACACACGGGATGTGTGCAGGGCATCACCCAGTGGAGTAGGGCATCCCTGGCCAGGCGAGTACCCAGTCTGCAATTGGAAAGTTGACTGCTAGCCACAGCTGCACACTTGAAGCTCAGCTGCTTCCAGAGCCACAATTTGCTTAGTACAAAGTATTTGTCCTGACAAAGGAGTGGGCGTTTTCTGTAGGCCATTTCCACACTGTGCTGTCGCTAAGCTTTTCAGAGGGCTCACACACACTAATTTGAAAAGAAGCCCCACCAATTCCTGTGCTAGCAGCAATGTTAGAAATGAGCTGTTCAGTGCACCTCCCTTCCACTCTCCTATTCGTAGTACTGGATTGCCCCCAGCTGGTACAACGAGAATATTCTGTGGCTGTTTTATTTCTATCACTTTGCTCAAGGAATTTAACACGTGTTTGGTGAAAGACAATGCTAATTGGCTCATCCTCACTCTTTTCACTGAAAACTTTCATCTCTGGCAGTTTGGGATACTTGTCAAAGTTAAGTGATCAAATATCAATACAGAGAATCATTCCGATAGAAATCAGGCAATTCCAAAATGTGGAGCATATGAGGTGGGGATCTGCAGCTCTTGTGCACACAGAGCCCAGGGAGGGGCCACTGTGTAGACCTTTTTCTTCTTTTCACTTTGCCTTCCTGCTTCCTTCTCTTTCATTGGCAAATACATATTGAATCCTTATTGCTATAATTGTTACTTTTATCCTCTCACAGCTGACTCCATATCAGAGTCATGGCACAGCAGGTTCACAGTGAAGTTCTCTGTTTTTCATACTTTCTCATGTTCAGAAAATACAGGGCGGTGTCAGTGACGCACTAGCAGCTGGTACGCATGGGGTGAGAACAGCAGCCCGCATCCCTAGGGGTGCACCTGTGCCCTTTTTCACACATGGTCATAGACCATCGCACGTCCTCAACCCTCAACCCTCAACCAGCAAATCTAGGAGCAGCTAAACTCTTAGTCTTCAGTATTTCAAGGTCAGGCACAAAGTGTGAGGATCTAAGAAAACAAAAACAATTGTACAGAGCTTTCCATATAACTTTAGGAAATTCATAGAGCCCTCAAGTCCATCAATGTGCCTGTAGATGCTTTAATTTGCTTCTTTCTTTTAGTTTATTTATTTAAATACTTATTTTGTTTTTATTAGAAAGGCAGACTTAAACAGAGAAGAGAAAGCTCCCCCATCCATTGGTTCACTCCCCAAGTGGCTGCAATGGTCAGAGCTGAGCTGATCCAAAGCAGGAACCAGAGGTTTATCATGCAGGTGCAAAGCTTTGTGCCATGGTCTAGCGCTTCCCAAGGCCACAGGCAGGGAGTTGGATGGGAAGTGGAACAGCCAGGACACAAGCAGTGCCCAATGGTACCCAGCATTTGCAAGGCAAGGATTTAGCCACTGAGCAATTGCACCAGGACCAATTTTATTTATTTTTTAAAGATTTTAATTAATCTATAATAAATTAATTAGTTAGTTTAATTTATTGGAAAGTTACAGAGAGGGAGGAAGACACAGAGTACTGTGCCTGCTGGTTCACAACAGTCAGCAAGCTAGGAGCTTCAGCTGGGTCTCCCACATAGGTGGCAGGGGCCCAGATACCTAGGTCATGTCCATCTAAGGGATGTTGGACAGAAACTGACTCCACATATACAGCTGATGCTGCAGGTGCTATGTGCTATGCCACAACACCAGTCCTTTGCCTGATTCGTACATATTTTACTTTAAGAGAATGTTTGGCCACTCCAAGTGTTCATTAAGTGTTTGCTAGAGTTAATTAATCCATAGATGCTCACCAAGTGTCCGTCTGTGGAACTGAAACCTTGTACCCTTTGATCAGCATTGATCTCTTCCCCGCCCCCTCGAAATCCTGCTTCTGGTAGTCACTGTTCTTGGTTCTTCTGACTTGGATGATCTCAGATTTCACATCTGTGTACAAACGTATGGCACTTCTCTTTCTGTGCTTGGATGAAGACTTTCCGGCTGACTCATTTCTACCATGGCAGAGAGCCATGACAATGGACCAAATGATAAGACATTTCCTTTCCATGAAATAAATCAATCTCGAACATTACTAAAGTCAATCAGATTCAAATTCTACTTCTTTCTCCAAAGTTGCTGTATCTATAGCCTTCAGATCCTATCGTTATTCTGTTTTTATCCCTGTGGCTACTAATCTGAAAGTAATACTAGAAAGAAAAGATCACAGCTTTCACCAAAAAAAAAAAAAAAATTAGGTAATTTCTCAAACAGTATCTTCAACATAGTCTTCCTCCAAACATACAGTACCTGATTTTGAACTGGAGCTGGGAACCAATTAGATTGATAGAGAAAAGTCAATGGCAAAGAATGGAGAGGCCCATGGACCAGGTCACTGGATAGGAGGTATCCAACCCCCGCACTGACACTGCATAACATTTACAGGCACAGACAGTACAGCAGAGGTGGAAAGCAGCATCAGGAATCTCCCGGGGCAGCTGCCTGCTCAGCTGCTGGAGGAAACTGCCAACATGAATCCCTAAAGAAGCCAGGGCCTCTCTCCATGAAACACTGCGCTCTCCCTGGAGGCCCAGGATTTGTCACAGGCTCAGCTTAGCTCTGCCTGGCACCTCTTGAGGGTCCAATCCTGAGGCATGGAACGCAGGTGGAGCATGACCTGAAAAACCTTACCTAATTGTACAATGCAGTCTGCAGAGGAAAGAAATCCCAGCTGAGTCCTCCAGGCAATCAGTCTAAAAGTCCTTAAAGTACAGCTCCAAATTACCCTAGATGTCTTATTTCTATAGAATACATTTTACCAGGGACATTCCATTTGGGGCTGTAATTTTGAACTTGTTCCACATTTCTAACAGCCCTGCTGGAAAACCTCTTCTCTAATCACAAGGCTGTGCTTGCAGGGCCACTGTCACTCTCCGAGCACTCACAGCCTCCAAGCACTCCTCATCTCCTCTCCGCCACCATTCTCCAAGGAGGGTTTTAACAGCCTGAGCCTATAGCAGATCAAGGTTTCCCTTCCTATCTTGCACCTTTGGCAGATTTTTGTAAAGTGATTTTAGTTCCTTGTCATTGCCCCTACTCACCTTGCTGCCTGTTCTCTAAAGCTCAGACTGAAACTACAGATTCAGCAACGGAGTCATGTACAACGGAGGTAGGCCAGAACACTCCCGGGCCCTGTGCAGCTATCCTCCAATAGCTCATGTTTTTTCCCCCACAATCTTAACGAGCCTTCTGGGTTTGTTGACGACAGGTTAAACTGGAGCCATGAAGCTTCAGCAGGTAGCTAGGAGGACAAAGCCTTGGCTCTGACTAGCAGAGGATATGAAAGGCTTCCACTCCTGCGCAAATGTGGAACTGAAAATATCTTTACTGCAAACACACACACAGAGCACTCGTGTGTATGTGTGTCTGTGTGAGCACACAAAGCACATGAACAGGTATAACTCTTGGAATTTATACTTACACATGAACAAAAAGGTAGCCACAACCCCCCTGGACAGCTCATGGAGTTTACTTTTAGCAGAAGAAAGGATGATAAAGTAAAAGAACACATTAATAATTTTAAGCAGGGATATGAGTCATGAAAATAAGAGATTTGGAATAAGTACAATGTTAAATGATGCTCAAGAAAGCTTTGCAATTAAGGGAATCAAAGATCTGTATGCCAAGCAATGTGCTATCTAGCACAGTGGCATTTTAGGAGACATGGCAGCAAGTGCAAAGAGCTTTGCTTTTTTTTTTTTTAAGACTTGTTTGTTTTTATTTAAAAGGCAGATTTACAGAGAGAAGGAGAGACAGAGAGAAAGATCTTCCATCTGCTGGTTCACTTCCCAAACAGCTGCAACGGTCGGAGCTGAGCCGATCCCAAGCCGGGAGCTTCCTTTGGATCTCCCTTGCGGGTACAAGGTCCCAAGGCTTTGGGCCATCTTCAACTGTTTTCCCAGGTCACAAGCAGGGAGCTGGATGGGAAGTGGAGCTGCTGGGATTAAAACCAGTGCCTATATGGGACCCTGGTGCTTGGAAGGTGAAGCTCTGGCCATTGAGCCATTGCCCTAGACCCAGAAAGTACAAGCATATTAAGACATAAACAGTGAAAAGCATTTGAAGCAAATGAAGTTTAAAAAATTGAAAGCAATAGTAATAATTTATTGCACTGTACACTTACATGACTTTTTTAAGATCTACTTTTATGTGAAAGGCAGAGTTAGAGAAAGAGAGAGAGATTCCATTTGCTGGCTCACACCACAAATAGCCACAATGGGCAGGGCTGGGCCGATATGAAGCCAGGAGCCAGGACTTTCTCCTGGATCTCCCAAATGGATGCCAGGGATCAAAGATTCAGGTACTCTTCTGCTGCCTTCCCAGGCCATCAGCAGGGAGATGGGTTGGGAGTGGAGTCACCAGGACTCAAACCGTTTCCACCCCCTGTATGGGATGCTGGCATTGCCGGGGAAGACTTGGCCTGCAATGCCACAGTGCCAGCTCTGAAAATGGGTATTTTTAGTATCTTTATGCTTTATGTTAGCAAAGTTTTTCTTTTTCATAAAGGTTATTTTTGAAAATCACGTTGGCTACTCCGCAAGGAATGAAGTGCCAGGTAGAAACAGGAGAGTCAGATGGCCAGTACTGCAGCTTGGCTAAGAAGTGCCTGTAGTTTGGTTTAGGACACTCTCCATGGAAATAAGGCAATTTAGCTGCTATGGTGTTTATATTTCAGAAGGTATCAATGGAAATTTGTGACCCTGAGGTGGGGATACAGCAAAGAATATGTTGCTAAGTGTTTTATTTAAGAGTCATTTTATTGGCACATTTATGATGTCAGTGCTTGGGCAAGCCTGTTGAGGTGTCACGGTGAATTCCCTCTTACTGACATTTACCTTCCACAGTGCACGGTGGGAATGGAGCACCAGGTAAGATTCTGGTGCATTCATGCCTCTTTGGCTAAGTACTGCATGGCTCCAAGCTGCAATAGCTAAAATTGGAATGCCACTGTACTATGCCTTGCAGTGAGTAGATATCCAACAAGTAGCTGTCATATTTATTTCTTCTGTCACCAGCTTTGTATATTGACTGTCACAACTGGCTGTCTGGCCCTGTAAGGTGCTCGTAATAAGGATGGAAGCTGAGTGGAAGGCTGAATTTCAGAGTGCTTTTCCTGATGCACAATGACAACTGTGATACCCTCTCCAACTAATAAGGCTAAGCTATCCCTGCTGGCATCTTCTCCAGCAGGAGGGTGACCCACCTACAGTGGTGTGAGAGGAACCTGCAAAGTGGCCGTCGAGGCTTGGTGGGATGGAAAAAGAGAGTGTAGATAACAAAAGAGTCAGAGTTGCATATAGTATGAACAACTCTACACACACAGAACAATTCTGCACACATATGTGAACAACTATGCACACACATATGAATAACTCTACAAATACACATAAGCATGAACAACTTTACACACAAGCACACATATTCATGAACTCTACACACTTGTGCACAGATGTATGAACTACACACATATTCATGAACTTCACACACATGCACACACATGTGTGAGCAACTACACACATGCACACACAAACAACTCTACACACATACACACATACATGAACTCTACACACCCAAGCACACATACATGAACTCTACACACTCAAGCACACATACATGAACAACTCCATTTACATATACACACATAGACAAACTCTACACACAGACACACACACATACATGACCACATACACAGATCAAGTCTTCTTTCAAAAATGAAGTGGTATTTCTTCTAGATTTACACATGGGTTTCTCCATTGTCTAAACTTAAAAACAACCTCTGGGCTGTTTCACAGGAATAAGTAGATTAATTTAATGATACTTGTTTTTATAATTAATTTCTTCTTTCTTGCATACACTCAGTGCCTACTGGTGTGCCAAGTATGGAGCAGGCATCAGCTACTGTGACAAGATGTGACCTTTAACTTCCCTGAGATAACTAAACTGAAAACACCTGAAAGACAAGACCCATCTTCCTTCCTTTGCAAGGACACCCTGTCAACAAATATATAAATAAATTCATAACGTTAGACTTACTGCTCGTGTAAAACTACTAAAACCTCCATGCTACTTAAAATAAGGGATAATAAAAATTTTAAAGGGTAATACGATAAACATTTTGGGTTTTGTGGACCATTCATTTGCAGACTGCAAGGAGCCAAAGGGAACAGACAGACCTAAACGGGTAAGCAGGGCCATGGTCCAGTAGGACCTCATCTAGAAAAACATGTGATGTGTCATATTTAGCCCACAGGTCATAGTTCTTGCCAAACCCAGCTCAGTAGAAAAAGATAAATTAATACAATATAAAGAAAAAAAATCAATCAGTGGTTCCAGCCAGTTCTATATTCATTTCAGCTGAATTTCTGCACCATTAGATGTGATCAGGCTATCTATAGAAAAGTAAGAGTGTTTAGGGCATATCTTGAACAGAGATGGAAAACACGGCCTTTCTTCTCAAACACATCAATGGCAGGCCTGGCACAAAGTCTAGTGACTTAAGTCCTTGCCTGGCATGTACCAGGATACCATACAGGCGCTGGTTCCCATCCAGCTCCCTGCTTGTGGCCTGGGAAAGCAGTGAAGGATGGCCCAAAGCCTTGGCATCCTGAATCCATGTGGGAGACTCAGAAGAAGCTCCTGGCTCCTGGCTTCAGATTGGCTCATTTCTGAATCACTTGCGGAGTGAATCAGCAGATAGGAGATCTTTCTCTTGGTCTCTCCTTTTCTCTGTAAATCTGCCGTTCCAATAAAAATAACTAGATCAATTTTTTAATTAAAATAATAATAAAAAGAAACAAAAAGCATCCATGGCAGTCCTCATCAGAACATGAGCTGGCAATGAAGATCTTCGAGGCCAGAAACAAACTGACACATAGTCTCTTATCTCATGGACCTATCACAAAAGCAAGCACTGTGATTCTTCCCAGGAGCTCTTCACATACACTCAGCCCATTTTGTTCTTCTCCTTATGTGCCTGCATGAGGCATTCGACGCCACAGGAACACTCACCAGCAAGCAGTGCACAGGGTCCCCCCTGAGGTCGGAGTCTGGGGCCTGCAGCAATCGCCAGTCTCTGCCTTTGTTATACGTGATGAAAGTCTTCACTTGGTTGTCAATCTTCTTGTTAGCCAAGAACATTCCCTTTATCCCTGCTACCTGGGAAAAATGGACATGGCTGAAAAATACATCAATTTCAGAAAGGCTGAATCTGCTTACATATTAAAAAAAAATCAAACTGTCCAATCAATTGAAAACTTTTTTTTCACTCATTTAACTTTAGGTTTATTTGTTTATTTTTAAATGTTATGATACAGTTCCAATTGAAAACTCTTGGAGAAAAGAAGAGAGCTGATGTGGACGAGGGGTGGAGAAATACACAAGGCATAAGGATAACAATACGAATCTGGTAGCTTACTCCTTCGGCAGGTGAGTAGGAGCCTGCACATGCCAAGGGATAATCCTGAACACTCTAATCTTTGTTGCTTGGCAAACGATAATGAAACAGAATCTACTTTTACTATATGCTAGCACAGTACCCAGAGTCTTAAATACTTTATTTCATTTAATTCTTGCAATGGGTATCTTCAATAAACATCACTGAACTCTACTTCACAAATGAGAAGATGCCTACTCAAACAGGTAGTGATTTGTCTAGGGTCACACTGCCCAAGGACACACTGGTAGTAAGACCTGGGGTTTTAATCCAGAATTCTATGGCTTCCCAGCTCATGCTGCTAATGACTATCTGAATTATTGAGTTAGCTGCAGGCACTGGCAATGGAAAGAGGTCAGTAAGAGCTCCCGATCCAATTACTATTGCTTTTTTTGTTTGTTTAAGATATCTCTGTTAAGCCACCAAAACACATTGAGCATAAGAGAACAGCTTTTAAATGTAATGAAACAGTGGTTGCCTTAACGCATCAAACAACCCTTACTCCATTCTTATAACACAGTTTCTACTATCAGTTATTCTTAATTACTTAACTCAGACAAAATAATTATTCCCTCTTTGTTATATTTTGGACAGAGATAGCAATTAGTAAGTTATCAAAACTGTATACTAACAATTGTCTTCTATTTTATTTTTCAAGTATTTTAGAGTTCATTAAAAATTTGCATGTACTTTTTTTAAACCATGCTTGAAGTATTCATAACCCAAAGCAAGAGGAGGACATTGAGAAAAAGGAATGAGATGTATTGAGTAGTGCATTGCCAAGCTATAAAAACATAATCTCATTCAATGCTCATATTACCCATGAAACAGTTAACATTATCTACATTTTGAAGATGAGAAAATGAAGACTTGGCTTGAACAGGTATTTGGAATACACTCAAAGCATAAATGAATTAGAAAGCAAGCATATATGAACCTGTTTAAGTGAGCCCAGGCCTCATAGTTTGAAAAAACTGTAAGCAAAAAGAATGAAGCAATAGCTTCAATCTTTTCAGTCCTTGCTGAATACCAAGCACAAAATCACGAACTTTGTATAAACATCCTCCAGTATTCACTGCAAAACGGTGTAACAGCCCTTATCCCAATTCTATGCACAAAGAAACCAGGATGTAGACACCAGTCAATTGCTTAAGATCACAGTTGGGATTCCTACTCAAATCCAATCTTCCAAATTTCAACCTTCCACCAACAGATCCAGTTCCAAATTTGTCAATGCAAAGAGGTCGGGTTTCAATCAATAAAAAACAGATGATCTGCCTTTGTGCTGACACGGTCAGACCTTGTCGTATTGTACCTGCTGATCTGGCATCTGTGGAAATTTACAGTTGGGCGAATTTGTACTCCTCTGGAACGACAACTTTGTTAAGCAAATAAATAGTATAAATGAGTTGCCGGGAGGAATGCTTTGAACTACACAGGAAAACAAACAAGACACATTCTGGGCAACTAACAGCAGCCAGAACCATTTCTTGTGCATTGTTGATTTCTTGTGCATTGTTGTGGAAGGCATAAGCTCCAGGAGCCCTACCTTCTAACAACCGTGTGTTAATTACAAATGACATTTAGTTGTTCAGCACTGCAACTCCAAAAAGGGCTGCTCACCAGGGAACCCCACATTAGTTTTGCATATGTCACTGCTAAAATATAACCAAACTGGCAATTCTTTAAGATCTGAGTTTCATGGATCAGAATTTTCCAGAAAGTAACACCGTTCTGTATCACACTCACAGACCAGTAAGGACTCCTGAGGATCTTAGCCATTTGCTGCTGTTAGGGGTTACAAGAAGTGCAGAAGGGATCAAAAATGTTACCAATGGCAGCAGCTTCATTGCCGTTTTCCTCCCTGCCCTTGACTCTTCGGCAAGAGTGTCAGAGCAGGGCTATGCATGCTTAGCAGTTCGTCCATTTGATGTGCAGAATCAGTCACTTCATTGCTCCCTTTCCCATCTCGCTGTTCCACATTATCAAATGCCATCTGAGCTGAGAGCTGCGCTTTCCAGTTCATGGCTGGAAGCTCGGCATTCAGGTTTCTCTTGAGGAATAACAACCTGGCAAAGACGGAATATGTGCCAACAGGGGACAGGGCTAGAGAGGATGAACTTATTTCCACTGCAGCTAGCATGCTTCATCCGTTTGTGCTGTAATGTTCTGTTTTACTTACTTTCTCTTCCTTCTTTCTGTTCTTATGGTTGGTACCATTCACGGTTGCTTCAGTTCTGAGCTTGAGGAATTATCTTTCACATGTCTCACTCCGGGCCCTAAGCAAGATGCCCTTTCCTCCAGGACTCTAACACAATCTCATGATTTCTTTCTCAGGACCTCTGTTCTTTCACTGAAGAACCTTGGATACCAAAAAAGGCAACACTAGTGCCTAAAATGCCTGGCTGCACGTGCCTGTATACTTGCGTGCATGCATGAATGCATGAGTCGGTACAGTCCGGGATCCCACTGCACATGGGTTAACGTGTCCAAATCATTTTTTTTCTGTATCTACACTACATACATATTTACAGAGCAAGATAGAGCTGTGGGTTGGCAGGGAACAGAGACAGAATTTCCTAGGGAAGATACTCCTATAGGAATAATACACTCTAATGTGGGAAATCTCTTGTGGGAATAGCTGGTATCATGTCTGCTTTCTGAAATCTTCAAAAATATTTTAGAATACCAGGCTTGCTGGGAACCTGTTTTTGTCTGTTTCTTGAATGGAAAGAATTTGACACCAGAAGTTTCACAGGTAATCAACCAGCTATGCTTTATTATATCATAGAAAGCAAGCTGTCATTTGATGAGAGCTTAGATATGAAGAACTATAGGAAAGACATGCAGTCTAGTACTGTGCACACCAGACATTTACCGTGAGCCAGCAGGACATCGAAGTGCTGCTCAATCTTTTCTTAAACTCCTTGTCACACAGGCCAATTCCCAACACCTTGGACAGCTTCCCAATCTGTCACTCCCAGTTGTAACCCCCAGGCCCAGCCAGTTCAATTCCCCTTTTCAGAAATTAATCTCTTTCCATAACAACTGTCTCTAATACTTACTAATTTTTAAACTCCTGCATACCTATATCTGTATTTGTAACACATGGACATCAAGCTTTCCATAAGCTTCTTCTGTACTCTTTATACTTCTCATTACAAATTAATTTGCACTTCACTTTCTCTTGTAATCTCTTACATTATGGTTCCTCACTCTAATATAACCTTTGGAGTTTCATTCACTCCATCAGACTGCTTTTTTTAAAATTAATGATTATGCAAAGTGACTTTGCACTAATAGCTACTTCTATTTTAATAACCTTGGTAGTAAGAGTCCTGCATTTGAAGATAGAAAACCAATAAGAGTAACTCAAATTTATTGAGCATTTATGAGTTGTCAGGTTCTGCACAAAATGCTTCAGAAGCATGAATATACAAATTTATTTATGCACTCAAAAGACTAAAGTCAATATTTTCCTCATATTGCAGATTTAAAAAAAAAAAGAAAAGTTGAGATGTAACTAATCAATTACATAAGATAATTCCAGTAGAAAGCCTTCAATCTGGAATCCAAGTCAGGCTGTCTAACTGTAGAGCCCCACACTTCATCCTGTGCCTGCACTTTCTTCGGTCTTATCTCCTCCTGTAATATCCTGAGGAAAAATAGCATGCCAGGATGTCACACTTACAGAAAACCATGTTTCACCCATTTTTTTCAGTACACTTACACAATTCATACAATAAGTATTTGGGGGACTGTACCATGTATCGCACATTCCACTGGACACAGAGGACGTACCATGTAAATATCTAAGCAGTTTACCCCGACCCAACGGATGCTTTTGAGAGTTGGACTGCATGCTAATGACTGGAATTTCTTTAAGGACTGAAATGACAAACTCAAAATATGTCCCTTATTTTTTCACATTTAGTTTCCAGAAAGCCTCTTCCCACAGTAAGCATTCAAACATTCCACAGATAGGTGAAGCTGAAGGGACATTAGCACTTTTTTTCCTTATTGTTGCCTCTGCTCTTGATGGATAAATGACTGCTCCCACCTGGTCAGTCTCAAATTTAAATCACATATCTTAATTGTCACATAAAGAGAACAAAGATACTGAGGTGATTGTGGCAAGAATGAGAACATTTTCACCACGCAGTTTCTCTGGGATTTGATAATAGGTTATTTTTTTCTTCCAGAAAGATCTCAGTCAGAAGAACCATATACTTGCAAGGGGCCAACGGTGTTCCCTAAGAGATCAAGGCATAACCTACATCATCACAACGACTGAGTTTTCTCTCCTAGAGAGGGGGTATCCACAATGTTCAGGAGGGGCCACATGCTTCACACAACATGTCCCGGTGCCCAGATGCACATGGAGCATATGGCAGTCCACTGCGGCCTGCACAGGACATCTGGAACCACAGTAGAGGAAGGAGGGCAGAACAAATTGATCAACTATCCCAACCAAGCACTGACAGCAAATATCCGGACAAATGGAGATTCAAAGGTGGACTGTGTCAGCCAATGGTCCTTGGAAGGTTTTTCTTACCCTTGGATAGGTGAGATCAACAGTATTTCAGAATTATCAAAACCACGTGATCAGAACACTCAGAGCTGGCTGCACATCGGGGACCCTAGGATGACATCAGGTGACCATTCCCCATCCCCAGGGAACTGAGGTGCTTAGAAGGATGGGCATGGCTTCTTCCTTTATCCCTCTCCTTCCCCCAGATAAAGGAAGAAAAAAAAAGGAAATTTGGAAACAATGGTCTCAAACATTATCCCTTGATCCTTGACTCTTCCCACCCTAATCAACTATGTAAATATCAAATATAAAACTAAAAAAAAAAGACATGCCTTGGTTACCAGTTCTATATTTCATGATGCTCACTGTGGCTCACTCATGTATACACACGCATCTTGAATTTGTCAGCCAGGTGGGTTCACTCCCAACACAAGTTTGTCCATTAAGCCACAGTGTTCTTCATTATGAGTAATTAAGATTCTCCTCCCAAAGGAAGTAGGATATCGCCCAAGGTTGTCAGACTGTTTCTCATCGGCAGCACATAAACACACTGTGAAACACACAGTTCAGACACGCTCTCTGTACATGACATGCCCTATTCCTCCAGCTCTGCTGTCTTCTATTGCCCAACCTGCACAATGCCACCGGAACATCTGTACTATCCAAGAATGGCAAAGCTCTAGGACACTTGTTTCAAGACTCTTTTTATACAATGGGATCACTAGACAAGACTGGGAAAGTTCAGCTTTAACGCAGAAACTGTCTCTATGAGGTTATTGATTGTGTTGACTGGGACCCCAGGCTCATGTCTTCATTCTGCCTAGTTTTAGCCACTGCTGTGCAAAGTCTAGCATATTTAACCTGTATTTGAGTGTCTTTCCATCTTACTGCTATTACTCATCTAGAGTCGAATACATGTAGAGCCACTGCTCCTTGAGGGAGCCACCGTTATTCGTAGTTGAGAGTCAGCATTCTCTAGGATTTACGCAACTTTGTAACCTTACGTAAGTAAATGTGTTCTCTGTGCCTTCATTTACTTATATATACAATTAGAATATTGTAATCTCTGTACTGGGAAATAAAAGATTGAATAAAAATATATTCAATGTTATTTATACAGCACCTGTCATATAATGGTGCCTCCAAATATTAGCCATTATTGGTAAGATATTCATCAATAAGAATCTATTTCTAGTACTTTTGCGTTTTAGCCAACTTGCCCAGCTTTGTATTTCTTGATTTCTTGCAATGAGGTTCATGTTCAAAAGCCAATTCACCCTGAGAGAACATTCTGCTATTTCATTAAATAAACCATGGGAAATGATTCTCAAATACTTTGATCTCAAACCTTGCTACCTCATCCCATACACATACATAGCTCTAACACAGAGAGCATCCCATCTGTATCCAGGTTCTAACACATGTTCTTACAGCATGGTTGGTTTTCATCAGCATTATGTTTCCTTCCTCGTTTCCCATAAAACTGATCAAACATTCATAACCTTGAGACAGAGAATCACTCACATGTTTATACGTTTTTGTCTGTCTTCGCTAAAACAGCTTAAAGAGTCCATAAATGCAGAAAGTGCTGGTAATTGGCATGCAGAAGCATACAAAGAACAAATGCCATAGTCTTCCATCACCCCAAATGTGAGCAGACATGCATTCCAGGGGTTTTATTATAGTCACACCATCATGTGTATTATTCATTCCTGCTTATTATTAATTCTTCTATGGATTTCCTTACTTTTCATTTCTCTCTTAGCTCTCATCATTCATTTCAATTCTACTGGGAAATTCATACTGGATGGCTTTCAGCTTCCTGCTAGCCAGAACAATCAGATTTAAGGGAAAATTTGTGCCAGGCTCCGTGTCAGCCAATATTCTTTCTATCTAGGTAATCAGCAGACATGGCGCTGCCGTTCTGATCACATCAATTTAAGTTGCTGTGCACTGTCAGGTTAATAAAACAAAGACATTTCAGGCCCAGCCCCAGGATGCAGAACACCTTTCCATAATGCAGTCACACCACTGCTCAAAGTGACGATGAACACAGCCAACAGTTTCTTACAGACAGTTAACAGTAACAGAGCGAGGCAAAGGGGGACAAAGAAATGTTTCCATGTACCGAGGTCACCCTCTTTCCTCTTCCCATCCTGTATCTGTTACTGGCGTTTGAATTCAGGAAAGCATTTGTGAAAGTTGTTGCAAACAACAAAATGCTGTAAAAATAATTCTTGCCCAAATCCGTCATCTTTGTATTATCTAGGGACCAATTAAAATGATCTCTGTTTTGGGCAGAAAATCAAATTTATCCAGAGATTTTATTCCACATTGACTTGAGGGGTGAGGATCATCAGTAAAGAAAGAAAAGTAACCTAAAAGAAAAACTGTTTTTGAGAGCTCAAGAATAGAAATTGGCTCAGAAAAGCAAAGGGCATGATTAAATTAGGGCTGCTATGTCTTCACACAAGCCAGTTACTGGGACCTAGCTTCTTCCATTCCAAGCACTAAATCAAAGCCAAAAAGTATATAAAAAATAAAAATAAATGAATGGCATCTCAACAAAGCATAGTTCCAGTTTAAATGTTTTTAGGGAATTTACAAATGAGCAGAGAAGTGTGGCAATTTACACTTGTTTATAAGAAGACAAAGAGTTGGTGTTGAAAATGTCATATGGCAATGCTAATTGCAATATGGGAAGAAGCAGAAATCCAAAACAAAGAAAATACATAGTACATGGGCATATTTTCAAAATACTGTAGAGATGTTTAGACACATATTAATTATGCAACCCATAATCCTTCAGGCATGGTGCTGAACACTACTAAAGATTAACTCATTTCTCCCTCAGAGAAATTCTACCAAGCAGATACAAGGTTTATCTCCATATTTAAAATGAGTGGCCTAGCAAATCTTTTTCTTCAGATTCATTTATTTGAAGGGTAGAGTTTCATACAGGGAGATAGATACACACACATACAATACAGCGGGAGAGGGAGAGATAGAAGCAGAGAGAGATAGAAGCAGAGAGAGAGAGAGAGAGAGAGAGAGAGAGAGCGCTTCCATTCATTACTTAGCTGGCCACAAGAGTGACAGGCATGCTGAAGCAAGGAGCTAGGAGCTTCACCCAGACCTCCAATGCGGGTGCAGCAATGCAGGTCCTTGGGCCATGTTCCAGTGCCTTCCCAGCACATTAGCAAAATTCGGATCAGAACGTGGTCGGGTCTCAAAACGGAGCTCAAACGGGACACCGGCATTGTATGTGGCTTGCTTTGCTGCACCGCAATGTCAGCCTCCTAGCTAGCATTTAAACCTGGAAACCTAACTCCAAGATCAAATTTTATCTACAATAAACTGGAAGTCAATCATCAGATATGTGAACATTTTCCTGAATACATGTTCTATCTTGTCATAGATGTACGGTATAGTGAAGACTAGCATACGGGGAAGTGATGACATGCTGCAGTCTGCATCTTTACTGAAGAAAAAGAGGATTCCGGATGAAACTGTTAAGTAGATGTTCTATGACTGTCTATACGTGCAATGCCATGATACAGTTAAACAGCCGAACGCTGGACCTGTGCCTGTTGCTAAGGGACTACACTATTGTTAATACTATGGGGAAGATGGTTGGGGTTAAGATAATGGGGAGAGAGGAAGGGGAGGTGGAGGGGAGAATCCCTATCTATACCTACAAAACCATATCCCAGAGAGTAATAACATTAAAAAACCAAAATACACGTTCAATTTGATGGTGGTTTTTATGATGTTATATTTATCTGAAACGTGGGAAAGAGGAAGTGGTACGTGAAATCACTGAAAGTTCACACTGCCATCTTGTACATTCATACATGACCTCTGCCAGCCTGCTGTCGTCTTCATTACCAGGACATGGACTCGAAGTTGTGCATAATGCTTACTAACATGCCACTACACAGACAAAAAAAGTTTAAATAATAGAAGAAAATCCTTAACAACTGCAACAGGAAGAGAGCTCTAAAAGGAATGACAACAGGTTTAAACTTCATAAGTGAAACCTGATTCTCTCATACTGAATGTAACCCTTTCAGTTTTTTAGAACACAAACAACCTCTTGACTCCTTGAATTTAAGCAAACATAGGAATCACCAACACATGTAAGTGAACCCTAGATTTGTTCACATACAATTTAGGTATATGACAGCACTTCCTGAATGCTGAAAATGTTTCTAAATGGCTCATTAAGACTCATTTAAATCCTCCACAGCACAGAACTCTGACGAACAGCTAAAATCCATCTCCAAATAGTTGTTTCCTTTCTATGTAACTGTGCCAGAAACTGAAGACTTGGTGTCTGTCACGAAAGGTGAGTGACCCCACGTATGTGGCATCATTTTGATTCCTGGTCTTTTTAACAAACAAGGAGCACTCATTCCTCCAGGGCAGTTTGGTAAACTTTTTCTTGCAGTGTTATGTCTGAACGTTTTCATTTTCCAGATTTAGGAGGAAAGATGCTGTTCAACTTATCATTTCCTGGCCCTGTGGGAAAAGATCATATTCTAGAGGAAGTGATCAAGGATATGTCCACTGATGGCATGCACCATAACCAGGACCCTTTCCTTTGAGATAGGAAAGTGCTGCTTACCAACCCTTGACTTCACAGCCATGTCACAGGCAGAGCTAACCCTCGCTCACACCCTTTCAGTGCTTGACAGTCTCCTGGATACACTAATGCCTCTTGGCTGTCTGGTCCTGGTGTCGTGGTCAGGAAAGAATCCTCAAGATAACTCTGTGGGTTCAAATGAACACAAGTGTGCCACAAACCCCACTCTTTCTTGGGTGGAATGAGCTCACGCAGGAACCCCTGCGAACATGGCCGCGTGACATACCTCATAGAGGTCGATCATGACATTGCCCTCAGGGCCTCGGCTGCTCTGCACGTTCTCCAAGGCCAGGGTGAAGTAGACCCCCCGGGTGTCTGAGATGTAGAGGTTGTACGTGTCATTCTGGTTCCACTCTTGAACCGCTGCAAACACTTGGTTCTCATCTGTGCTGATGACATGCATGTCCTGAGGAAAGACACACAACAGTGAAGGAGAAAGGAGAGAGATACACAGTAACGTGACATGCATCCAAGGAGGGTGGCACCCAATAAGAAATGTGAGACTATGTCCACCGATGGCAGAGTTGCCTTAAGCACAAATGACCAAGCACAACTATTTGGCCAAGTGTCACTTGTGGCATTACACAGAGAGGTCATGAAAAAAGTAAGGGGTATGCTTAGAGCTCAGCTGGAGTCCAATCGCCTCGGTAGACAATCTCAAGAATATTTCCCCTATTTTTATGACACTGGAGGATTAATCATTTGTACGTATTTGCCAGGTACAGACACAGCATTTGCTCCAAAGACTTATGTGGGACGGCAAGGAGGAAAAGCAGAGATGGAAAATAAACACGGTCCACAGGCCAGCAGTAGGGCACCAGCGGAAGGCATGTCAGACACACAGAACAAACTGAAATCTTCATTATAATAAGATTCCTGAGGGATGAGTATGGACCTTAGAGCTTGAGACACACCGCTTTGAGCTTCAGCACAACCCACTGAGCCTGCTGCTGGGAAATATTCACATGAGAATCCCACAGCACTGACTGCTCAATGACTTGGCTGTTTAATCCAAACCTTACGTCAAGATGTGCCGCAGGAAGTCTAAGGAAAGGGCAACGATTGTAATCATGATGAATGTTCTCAGACCTAGGTGTTCTCGGAAGGAGAAACAAGGTAACGGCAGCATCCTGACAGTGAGCTGATGCCGTGTGAGACATTCCACATCCTTTCCCCCACTCCGAATCCCAGGAGAGTAGAGGCTAAAACAAGCCAAAGTCTGCCCTCTCAGAAGGAGACTCGCTGTATCTTCTGGTGGATACCTTTTCATACATACTTGCCTTCACTTCACTCTTTGTCCAAAACATGGTGCAACTTACAAAAGAAAAATAAAACAAATAAAAAAAATCCTCAAAAAAAATTAATCAAAAAACTCATGTGTTTTGACAGAACAAAAACCAACAGTGATAGACAGTGTACACAGGAGAACCATGTATAAGGATTGTTCTCTTCCGCGCAGCTTTGAACTCAAGTCATCCTGCAAGGACAAGAGAGTAGCCACGAATTGCTTCGGGAGATGTGACAATCCTGCCTGGTAACAAATCCTACCTAATTTAAACTTTCTCACTCTGATATATATATATATTTAGACTCTCTCCACTGATCAAGTAATCAGCAATTCAGCTCTGGGTCTAAACCAGACTCCTGCAGTTTTAGTCTTGAACACACTTAACTCATGATTCCGTAAGGAAGAAGTCTGCATTCATATTGTTTTGTATTTCTCACCTTTATTTAGTGTTCCCAAAACACATTCTAGAGTTTGACAGCATTTTTTGTAGACTTAATTCCTAACGAAGAAGTCAAAATTGAGTTATACTCATTCATTTTAGGCTCTTAATAATAGAAATAAAACTTTAGTACCAAAGTTGGCTTTGGTTCACATCAGCCTAGTGCGGGTTTTTTTGTTTACATTTCTTCCTATAATTATAGCTTGATGTTCTTTTGCGAACGAACCTCATCTTTGTAAGACATTTCCTTCCTCTAGTCAATCAAAACAGCTCGCTACTTTCTCTTCCACCTTCAGCACCAGAAGTGAGAATTGTATGCCTAGCATTCTGAATGTTCAATTTCCTTAGCAACTGTAACTGAATCACGAAGGGTCTGTGATGCAAGCAAAATTAATAAGATATATTTCTAGAGTGAATGGTAAATGATTGGTAACTTTCTTACTATTGGCTTGTCAGCAGAGAACTAGATCTGCTGGAGACACACCTTGGAGCCAGGAGAGGAGGTCAAGCTTGCTAACAGCATCCTAAGCTGGAGCCTGGTGACACACCTGTGACATTCTGTCAGTCCTCACCTGCAATCATCTAAGAAGCTCATCATCTGCTCTGTCAGCAGGAGGCAACATGATCCCGGAACTCAAGTGAAGATGTTTCCACACTCACCTGCTTTACACGCATTCCAATCTGCGCCTCTGGAGTCAATTTCGGCACTAGTTAACTTCTGGTGGGCTCCAGATAGATACGAGATTAAGCAGCATGAGGCAGGAGGGGCACAGATCGGCTGCACCATCTCCCCTTTATTAACTTTGATTTTACAGACTTGGAATAGAAAACACGGAAGCAGCAAGTGCTTGTTTTTTTTTTTTTTTTTTTTAAATCTGAGCCACTTAGACAGCTGGTCATATAAAATTATATTGGGACCGAATGGTCATCTCAAGATAGGAGCTGATAGTCAGTCTTTGTATAATTGAACAGAATTTGGAAAAATGAGGTTAGTCCCAAATATATTAAAATGACATACATCAAGGTCATCTTTTATTTTCTTGCATAAATCGTCGTCATAGGGAAAATGTGTCTCTTCCTCTTTAGCTTGAATGTTTTGCACTGAATCACAAAACTTTTTAGACAAATACAAAATTTGACTGAACATGTGCCAGATCATGACTAGCCTCTTCAGTAGGACATCACTGGGTTCCAACAAATTCAAAAAGGGTATAACAGGTCTTTCTTAACACATCTTAATTAATTCTGAAGCAAGGAATTTTCTTGCCCAAAGCACATCTTAGAACATCAACGTATCACAGAGCGACTATGTCAGAGCATGAACGTAGAAAGGAGTTGACGTCTCGAAAATTTCTGTGAAATTTTTAAGAAGTATCAGTAAAGGACAAACACTGTTGAAACAAGAATCTGCTGTGAGGATCAACTCTTTCCTCACGAAAAAAAATGAGAGAAACAAAAATTGGCAAACCAGCTCAAGACTTGCAAGTCAGTGAGTGACCCAATCAGGCCCAGCATCCTGGTTGCGCGCTGTGGGCTGGGCAGCCTCCACAACACTGTCAGGCCAGTGCCCATCCATCTTCCACCCCAGAGACGACCAGGTCCACACTCATCATCATATTCCCTTGCTGTTACAGAGCACCTGTCCACCAGAATGTTCAAGGTACTTTCATATGTACTGCCTCATTTATCTCACTTGAGTAGCTCACAATGCACTCTAAGGCAGTTGTGAAAAGACTGCCACTCCGTCCCTCAGGCAGGAGCACCACATGCTTTCTGGGGTAGCAGTCATGCTACACTTCACCAATCGCCTTTCTGGCTGTTTGGTACCATGATTTTACTTTTTATTTGGGGGCGGTACAGGGAGGCGATGCACAGACCAGAATAACTGTTCTCTCAAGAGTTCATCCAATGGAAGTGGATGAGTATAGAAAATTTTAGCACGAGTTTGTCTCAATCTCTTTGGTTAACATGACTTTTAGAAGAGAGGCAATTTCTTCTCTTTATGGTTGATCACCAGTACCCAAAGTTGGGGATTCTCTTTGAGGATGTGATTGCCTTGCAATGATTCATCTCATTGCCTTAACAGGAAACACCCACCCAGACCAAATCACACGTTCCTTGACTGGATTAGCTCCTGTGTTTGTGAGAACAAGCGAAGTTAATCACTGATGTCCACTTGCAAAGCTCAAGGGAGTCTGAGCAAAGGCATACACTCAGCCGAACACAGCGCAATGTCAGGTTCCCAGCTATCCAGTAACAGTCCCATGCAAGTTTCTTTGATATCAGATTACCATTTCTGGGCAATGGGACTCTTTCCGTGGAAGCTCTTGCTGGCTTTTCAAGTTTCTAATAGTGGAAGCTATTCATTTGCTTTCAGGGGAAGATCGATACTATAAAAGATTCCAGCTTGGAAGCTAAAAGGCACATTGTAGCCTCAACTCTTACTGCAAGTAGCAGTTGCTTCTGACCATACAGCTGCTTGCTCTAAGATTAAGGCACGTAACCTTAACAATTTCTGGTCACCTAAAGCAATCTCTTGTAACAAAGGCATCAAGAACGCATAAAGGTTTTTGAGCTCCCACATCCGCTCACGCTCCACTAGGTGGCGCTCAATATTAACACAGTCTTCAAGGGTTGCAGGGAAAAAGACTAGGAATGTCAATAGCTCATGGTCTTTAACTTTTGTTCAAGGCTGTTGCCAAAAGGGTCTGTCTTTAGGGGAGTTGTGTTTTTTTTTTTTTTTTTTTAATTAGCTGTGCCTCAGAACTCTGAAGGCAACAAGTCTTGGGAGCGCCCCGAGAAAAAAGAGCCACACTGCTTCAGCGCTTCTCCATCACGGTTGCCACAGCAGAACACTTCCGCTGCACGGACATACCATGCATTCAAATATTTTTTTTTTTTTCTGCCTTGCTACTAGGTAACTAATTCATACGGTTTATAAACTTTCCCACTGAAAAGCAACTGCAAAAACAATGACTGGTTTATCTAACGCCCTTACAGCAAGAATTCTAAATAAAGAAGACAAGCAGAGGTCTTCACTGACAGGGGAGGGGAATCTTGGCAAGCAACTGGTCAGCAGCGTGCACTTGAGAAACAGGCAAGGACATGACCGTGAGAGACTGAATGGGCCCTGGCGTAGGGGTGGAGTTTATGAGTCAACAGCGAACTGCAGAGAGCGACTCGGGCCATACCTTGGGCAGGGCATATTTTGGAAGCTTCATTTGGGCAAAGGCGTTTCTTCGGTAGGATACATAGTAGTGCGGTCTTCCTCCTGATGTTAGCTGGATCAGAAAAAAACAAGACTGTGAGAGGAGTAACGGTCATGGGTCACAGAAGAAAGGTCAGTGCCGGACAAGCACAAGCAATTGGCACTCAGTTTAAAAGCACATGAACAGCAAACATCAGAAGGCCCACATGCAACCTTCTAGATGGAAACGCAATTCTTTAACAGGTTATCTCTGAGTCCAGAAAATGTTCTCAGCTAGTTTTGAAGATGCTCTAAGCCTCCAGGGTCACTGGTCCATCTGCAGCTCAGCTTCCCATCCCCACGTCAGTCATCCTATAGGCAGGTCCTCAAGTCACACCTCGAGGATACGGCCCAGACCACTGGCAGAATGGGAACCTTCCCTCTGCAGGCACTCAGTTCCAATCAGGTGGCATCACACCGATGTCCGCAGGCTTGCCCCACTGGGAGGAGTACCAACATGGTAACGGAAAAAGCCAAACCCACCCATGGCCTCCATCGCCCAGAACAGAGGTACAAGGCCACTCTCCTGATTTCATCCACGACATATTGTGCAACCAGATCTGTGGGTGTGGGGCAGGTGAGCGGACATGGTTTCCACACTGGCATGAGAATGACACAAGGCATGCCCACTGCCAACCTGCTGTTCTTGGAGTCACTCTTAACCCACACATGTAAATTAAGGTACCTACATAGAAACGAGCCTGTGTGTATAACAGGGGCTCAAGAAAACGGAAAGAAGATAAGAAGTTTTAAAGGAAACCAGCCCCCAAAACAGGCCAGCAATTACACTTGAAGTAATTGTGTTTATTCTACAACACTGTTGGATGGTTTTAAGTTCTCTCCTGGAGACAGCCTGAGAGCTTTCCCTGTTTTGCTCCAAAGAGGCTCTTAGGCCTGATAACACTGTGCTAAAAACATTGTGGGGACATTGTCAGGAACTCTACGTCCAGAAATTCCCTGCCCACAACTTCCCAGAAGTGGGAGGAGGGGAGAAGCGACAGAGCTCCCACACCAACCCTCAGGAACTCTTATCTGAATGCAGGCCACGCCCCCAGCTCTGGCCTGAGATGCCTGGACAGCCTATGAGGTGTGTTCTCTTCATCACTGCTGTGTTGCTTCCCACTACTCTGTCTTGGGTCTGATCCTTCCTTGTGCTAAGGCAAGAGCCCCTGAGCAGCCCATCTCCGGTAATGCATTCTGTGTGCACTCTCATTTGGAGCTTGCCTACTCAGGATCTGGACAAGTGCTTGCCATGAATGTTGATCAGACACTTGGGAATATGACTGGAATGACACAGTCTCCCCCATTAGGTAGCAGAACTCTACCACCTAATGTTCTAGTATGGCATATAGGATCACGCTCTATGCAGTGTGGGTTACGAAATTCCAAAAGCCAAATGGATTCTCACTTTTAAGTCATGTTATCTGGGTTATGTACTGTTTCTAGAAACTAGAAAAAGTTCCTTGGACAGAGAAATGAATTACAGACAGAATCAACATGTGCAAACATTTCAATGTCACTTGATAACTTAATACTGAAATTATCAGTGTATTCACTACTCATTTCCCCGAAGAAAATAGAAATGAGGTATGTGAGTATAAAATCATATATGAAAGATTTTTAAAGCACATAGGCTAATGCTGAATATTTGAACAACAAAAACTGCTTTCCCAAAGCACGAGATTACATATTCTAACTTCCACATTGTCCAAGCAAGGCAGGAATTGGCCTTCAGTGCTGGGAGGCAGCAGAGCCTCCGTATTGGCTCTTCTGAAAGCACCTGTCAAAAGTTCAGCTTCCAACACTATTGCCCACTCCTCTCCAGAGGTGAGAAGTCTGGCTGATGCACCTTGGTCCTAACCCCAGCTGGTCAAGGACAACAGAGACTGCTCCTGCCTCCTCCAGGGAGGACACTTGTCACCGCGCAACTTCCCCAGCAAGCAGGTGTTGGGAGGAGGTTGATGTGATCTTTCTCAATAAGCAGACTCCGTCAACTCCCCAGGCCCCTCAGTGACAGAGGAATGGGGCACAAGGGCTGAGTGGAACTGTGCATCCCCTTGGGACAGTCTTGCTACTCAGAGCAGGGCCACCACCCGGGCTGATCAGGGCCTTGGGACACTAACCTAGGGAGTTCATGCCTGTTCAACTTGTGCTGCCGCGTCTGCCCTCAGTAATGCTCCTTTGTTGAAAAGTAACGCTGTCTTTTTTTGCTTCTGTTTTTCTTTCTTCTGCTTTTAAGGGAACATACGCAAGCAGAAGCAGCTGCCACAGGAACAGAAATCAGACAGACAAATGGCTTTGCGACAATCAAGAGGAGTGGGTCTGTCTTACCTGAACAAACACGTACTCATCCTGCACAATCAGAGAGTCTGGGTCAATGAACCCAGGGAAGGGCTTGTTTCTGTTGGAGTCTGTGCAGTTCTGCATCCGGCAAGTCAGGTACTGAGAGTCTGAAACAAACAAAACCCCGGATGAGGGAGGCACACATACAAGACAGCCTTTGACAAGTGCATGAGAAATGATTTTTACCAAAAGCTGAGTGTAGAGTGCAAAAATTTTTTGGCACCTCACTACACATCTTTTAATTCATTTTTCCATAACTATTTGAGGTTCTTTACGGTCAAGAATCTTCAACTTCCCTTGCTATCTCCAAGTCAAACAAACTTCACAATCTGTCAAACACATCACCAATCACATTATGGTTAAAATTACTCTCACTGGTATTGTACTCTTTGCTATCACCCCTATCTCACAGTGTTCACACCAGCCCTTGTCATCCTAAGAAATTAAATTCTTCTTTACAAATATTCCCAAAGAAAACAGTTTTAAAACTTATGCAATCATTTACAAGTCACAGTGGGACAGAGAAGGAGAACTCAACCCAGGTTTGCCACATGGGTGACAGAAATCCCAGCACTTCAGCAGCCAACCTCTGTCCCCCAAGATGTCTATTAGCAATGGCAGAGCCAAGACTTGAACTGAGACGATCTGCAGATGAGATGTGGGTGGCCCAAGTTGCAGCTTAACCTACTACGCTACAACATCTGAGCAAAACAAAAGCATTTGGAAAGTCTGACAGTAATATTTGTCATCCACAGCTATCTTTTCTCATGAGTAGGCTCTTCACTTCCTTGAACCCTTTGTCTGCCGAACAGGGAACCACAAACACACGTGTCCAACGATGAACCCACAGCACAAGTGTCAACAAGAAGATCCTGATCGCTTTTCGCAAGGACACAGAATCCAAAAACTTTGCTGTCATTCTACAGATGAACAGCTATGACATGGCTTTCACCTGTGACTGTATTCCAGAGAATAAACGCAGCATCACGGATGGTACCCTTAGAACGATCTGGTCCATACGGCCTGACATACAGTGTAAACTGTCTCTGTTTAACAACAACTCTTCTGCCCTTGGTCCAGCCATACTGCGTCCTTCCCTTACTTACAGCTGCTTGGCTTCATCACAGTTAGAATAAATTGAAGCCCTCCACTGCCCAGCACAACAACCTTTGTCTCCCACCCACGCTAACCTACTCTGGTTTTCTAGTTTTTCTCCACTCAAATCTAACATGACTATTTCAGATTTAGGACTCAGCCAAACTGTCTCCTTTCAAAACATACAATTTGTATTCCCTCTACCTCCAATGTTTCACCCCAGATTGTGGACTAAGAAGGTTCTGTATTTCAGTGTACAGATTTTCTATAATATTATCACATAGTGTTAATTCATTATATGGAATTTACCGCAACATAAAATTACCTTATTCAATATCTTTTTACACTTGCCACAATAACGGTGCAATCTCCATGAAAATGGGTACTCTTTTCTTCTTGTTGTTTATTATTGGACCCCTAGATCCTAATATTATTCCAGGCACACATTAGTCAATAGATGAATACCTGTTGCAACACACTTCTTTACTGGAATAAACTCCTTAACTTTTTTAGTTTATCTGAAGTGGAGGGAAGGAGAGAAGTTTTTCACCTGCTGGTTCACTCTCCATTTGCTCATGACAACCAGCCACAGTGAAGTCACACCCCCAAATCCCATCTGGGCGAGGTGCCAGCACTTGGGCCATGATTTCCTGCCTTCCAGGGTGCATATTAACGAGATGGAAAGCTAAATGCGAAATGAAGGAGACAGGATTCAAACCAGCCACTGTGACATGGAATGCAGCCAACACGAGTAGCAACTTGGCTGCAGCATCAAATGTTTGTCCCCTGGAATAAACATTCTTGAATAATGAAGAACGTTATTTAACTTGTCTTCAATGCTTTATATGTAAAAATTCCACCTCTTATATGTAAAGATATTAAAGACATTAAGAATATGAAGAATAAATATCACCCACATGAAAATATCAGGAGATGCTTATTAACACAGTAGGTATGGACAATATCGTGTTGAGATGAATGTAAGAATTTGATAAATTCTTCTCTTAACAGAATTTAGGAAGGCCTAACTTTCTGGGGCTAACTTCAATTAGGAGCATGGATATACTTGTATTCCTTAAGGAGGGATATGAGACAGTTACTCACAGTTTGCTCCAAGTGATCAAAGAATGATGGGGCTGCAGATCATCTCCAAGGAGACCATGGGGGCGAGGCATGAGGATACCTTCAAACTCTCATTCTGCTCAGCCTGGTGAGACTACCACCCACCTTAAACAAGAGTCCTCCGTCGCCCTTTCGCCATTTCCATTTTCAGACACTGTTATAATTCTGTCACAGAACATAACTCAACATCTTCCTCCTTGCAGACAGTTTCTGGGACTCACTTATTTATTTAATCATCTTACTTAGCTGTTTAGGGTTCAAACGGTCAAGGGCTACAGGAAAGTGGGTAATACCATTGTTTCCACACTAATATCATCATTTTTTTCCCCTGTACCTGGAGTTAGGGGAGAAACAAAGGGAAAAGCTCCATCCAGCCTCCCACCTGTCCCAGGTCCCCAATGGGAGGCACGCTCCGAGGGTCCTGCTCAAGCTGTTTTGATAGTTCAACAGGTCTGAACTGCTGCCAATCTCGCTGTTCCAAACGCAACGAAATCTATTCAGACTCCTCTGGCTGACATAGTCTCTTCATGGTTGGCGTTCTGAGATCAGGAGTTCAGTTGGAGGGATCTCCAAAGAAACTTCATCTGAGGTGATCCCAGACCTGATTCTTGTGTGTGCTTGCCAGTATGGGGTCTGGCACCTGGGACTCACTTCTTATGAGAACAACCTTGTGCAGGGCACACAAAATCTTCTGCTATCAATTCTAATAGACAAAAACCCAAATACTCTTCCTGCATTATGCAGATGAGTAACTGTGACCTGGATGTCACATGACACTGTACCCCAGCTAATAAACACAATATTATACCCATCTAGCACTTTCCATATATACATACATGTGTATGTGTATATATATATATACACATATATAATTTCATATTTTCTGGAAAAGATTGCTGTCAAGGAAACAATAGCTATGAGACTGAGGCTTGAGTTGTGATGTGGTCGTGTGGTCCTCTACCAGTTGCACAGATTGGAGGAAACCATTTCCGCTTTCTGCATCAGCTCTCATTTATCTATTAAGTAGGACACTGATGCCAACTGTCTACTCAATTCACTAAAAGACTTAATTGAAATATTTTATTTGCTGAATTTTTAAAAACTTTAAATCTGTATAAATGCAAGTTGTTATTATCAAGAGCAACAAGGTCCCTGTTGTTGTTGTTTTTTTTTTTTAACTACATTTCACAATAATGAGATCAATTGTGGCACACAGTAGGCTTTTACTAAGCCTGGATAAATTAGTTATGTTTCTGCTTTGGGTTCTGTTAGAAACCCACCCAACAACCATTCCTGACCAGAATAAGACCTGTTGGCACATTCTTCCATGTGATTTGGAAGTTCCTACATAGAAGGATGAATCAATTCTCTGGGTTCCAGGCTCTTGTAAGGTGTCTTAATCCTTCTGACACTGGTCGGTGCGGAGCCATTTAAACCTAGTACATATGAATGGAAGTGAGGGGAGATCTTCGAAGGGCTGCTGGGAGACAGCAGGAGACAATATAATGCAATGCTTAGATTTGCTCCAGACTTCTTGCTACACAAAGAGCCTGCCTTGCAGAATGATTACGATAAAGCGATGGAAAAGACCTGCTCCCTGATGATATTACTGAGTCACTCATCATGTTGAATCTAGAACTGCCCGATCTACTTGAGATCTACTCGAGCCCCTATGTGAAACCATGAATGAAAACACTGGATAAAGAAAATTACATCAAATGATTACATCTGTGGCTTCATACTACAAATAGAGCAGATCTCACATTTCTAGGAATTACATTTAAGACTTGCGGGTGGATATCATTTTTGTCTTACTTATAACTGTTTCTAATGATTTCTTACAACTATAGAGATTTCTGAAAAAATACCAGGTGGAAATATGAATATACACTTTTTATATTTTTAACTCATTTGTATTTCAGTTATAAATCTGAAGAAATTAAGGAAAAAGTAAAGGAATACAGAAACCAAGATTCACTTACCATTAGTGTGCCCAGCACTCTGCTGCTTGTTCAATTAATTAGATTTCTAACACAAAAACTAACAATTAACTTGGTGCATATACAATGAATCTGAAAGTGATACTGACTTGTAGAAATGGCAGTACGCACTTACAGCTCGTTTCTTTAAGTCTCACTGACTTCTACTATCATGCATTGCGTGAAAAACTAGAGTCAGTTCGGGGTTGGTTTTGGTTAGGGATACTCTGGCTTTTATGCAAATATAAAGGGGTTCAGCAAAACACAAGAACATATGCAAATTAGCAATTTTCATCTGGTGATTTGGCAACATGGATCAAGGTGTTTGAAAACAGTATACTTCCGTCTCAGACTCATTACTGAGTATTCTGCCTAAGAAAATCTTAATCTGGCAGACAATCAGCCACTAGGACGGTCATCAAAATGCTATCTGGAATAGTTTCTAAGAGGGAGTGGATGTTCCATACTGGAGTATCCTGCTCCTAGTTAGCTGCCACTACAGACCGGCGAAGCAGCAGGTGCACTGCTCCTGCCACTGTCTGCGCCACAATGTGAGGAATTTGCACTGAGTTCCTGGCTCCTAACTTCAGCCCAAGTCCAGATCCGGAAATTCCTCCTAGTTAGGTTGTGGATTGGAATTCTTTATACCAGTCTCTGATTCTAGCTGTCTTGCTCTACACCTTAAGTTAAAACAATGGTGAAGTTTGTGAAAAAATGCAATTAGTTTTCAGGAAAGCAACTTAGGTTAGAAATGGCCAGGAGGAAAGAAATAACCAAACTGTGGAACAGCTACAGTTTGTGTTAGTTTTGAAAAGTTTGCCCGTTATAGAAGACAATTTCATTAGTGAAAGCTAGGCATAGAGTCCATGTACTCTGAAACGTCTCAGTAGCTTACCTGCTTATAAAAAATGAGTCCAAAACAAAAGGTTTTTTAAAAGTAGGTTACCAAAATATGTGCATTATCAACATGATATTTGCAAGTTTATATATATATCCACCTATCTATAACAATAGATATTTGCATATGCAGGTCTGCTCTCTCTAACATATATCTCAACAACAGTGGAGATACAGCAATGTTAGAAGTCAGGCAACCTGAGTACAAAACCCTAGACCAGCAAGCACTTCTCAGCTGGCTGAGCTGTGCAGAGACACAGCGGGTCTGGGAAGCCAGTTGTCTCCAACTCCTCTTTAGGGTCTGTCCTCCTCTAGTCCTTCTGCTGCATGCAACAACTGAGCTCTGCAATAAGCCAGGCTTTGCACCGAGAGTTCAGCTAGATGACACAACAACCAGCTCGGAGGGAAGTCCTCAGAGCATTTTCTTAGAGTGGCTACAAGGGACACTTCTAGGCTCAATAGGAACTGGTCAATTTTGAGCAACCATGCCACAGCGTAGTGCTCCCGGTTTGTTGGCTTTCCACTCTAAATGCAAACAGAAAGAAGTTGGCTGCACTTCATAATGAGGGACCAATCACTCTTATTACCCTAGGGGCTTACTCTAATAGCATCTAGCATGATGAACTCTTTTCCACATTTGATTTCAGGGAGTGTATGATGTGGTTTCATAGAAAGCATACTGTAATTTGGCATTAATTAATGTCAATTAATGTATGCAACTGCTAGATGTTAGAATTAATTTCATTACCTTTCCTACCCAGATGTTTTCCTTACCATAGGTAATTAGGACACTGTGCTGCTCTTTCAAGCATGCTCACTCTTTGCTGCTTCTCTGAAATCTGCAGCCCATATCCATCTAAAACCTGTGCAAATCTAGGCTAAGAAAGTTGCCTGTAAGCACTCAGGGTTTCAGCAAACGGTCAAGGGCTTTGTGGAGATCCAGGGCCAAACAGACCTGGAAGCCTGTTGCATAGTGTTACGTGCAGACTTGTATGGCCTCTGCAGAGGAAATAAAAGCAAAGCCACTACAACAGATTAGCATAAACTGTTTATGAGCCATAGACTGGATAAGGATAACAAAACCACAGTGAGGTGTCACCTCACACATTCGAATGGATAACAAACACTGGCGAGAGTGTGGAGAAAAGGAAGCCCCAGGCACTGTTGGAGAGAGCGCAAATTAGAACAGCAATTATAGAAAATAATGCAGAGCTTTTTTTCAGAAGCCCTAAAAACAGAATCACCATGTGATCAACATTTCCACTTCTGGGTATGTCTGCAGAAAGAACAAAATTCAGCGTTTCGAACAGATATGTGAACAAAACACATTCGCGGCAGAGTTACAGTAGCAAAGGCACGCAGTCAACATACACTTCCACCAACACATCATTGGCAAAGAAAGTTTGGTATGTATATACAGCAGAACATAATCCAGCCTTTAAAAGGAAGAACTCCTGTTGTTGTTGAAAACATGAATAAACTCAAAGAAGGATACAAATGAGAAAAAAAAAAAAAAAAAAAAGAGAAACCCAGGCTAAGAAAGGCCAGAATTGCACAATGTCATTGATACATGGAATCTCCAAAAGCTGAATTCATAGAAGAGAAAGTTGAATGGTGGCTGCTCCCAGAGGCTGCTGCAGTAGGGTGGATGGGCAAAGGGAAGGCAAAATCAAGCAGCACAACGCTTCAATTAGGCAGGAAGAATGAGCTTCAGTGATGTGTGCCCCAAATGGTGACCAAACAAAGAACATATTTTTCATATTTAAAAATGCTAAAAGAATGCCTTCAAATATTTTCACCAGAATAAAAAAGAAGTATGTGACATTATGGATTTCCTAAGTAGCCTGAATTCTTCGTTGTACAATGTCAATGCAGATTAAAACATACCACTGCGCCTTATCGAGACATAGAATTATTAATTTAAATAAAAACATAAATAATAGTCATTTTTAACATACTCTGACAAATATGCTTGTGTAACAAGTACTCGGTGAAGGCAGTGTGAAGTCATGGCAGGAACTAGGAAGTAAATAGGGCTTGGACGTGGTGGTGCTAACAGTCCCCTTGAATCTCAGCACTCAGGATTGGACAGCACACGGTTCCCTTGCTGTGCAGGGCTCAGGGCTGGACAGCACAGGGTCCCCTTGATGCTCAGGCCGCAGGGCTGGACAGCACAGGGTCCCCTTGATGCTCAGGCCGCAGGCCTGGGCAGCACACAGCCAGCTTGCTGTGCAGGGCTCAGCAGAGGGTCACCTTGATGCTCCGGGCTCAGGGCCGGACAGCTCACACTCCCCTGGCTGCTCAGGTGCTTCCTCCTGTTGGAGTGACTTCTGGGTTCTTGTGCCTTCTCCAATATAGGGTGTGACTCTGAGCAGGCCATTTTCTCGGCAAGGCTTCAGACACTATGTAAGAAGGGCTATTAGAATGTTACAACCCAACAGGATGCCAACAATCCTGTTATTTCGTAAAGATCTGACAGGCTGTTACCACATTTAGCCTCCTGCCACCTGATTCCTTCCCTCTCCTGCCAAGGCGGAGCAGGGCTCTCCGAGGCAGGGGCCGAGTTTGTGTCTGGAGGACTTCTGGACACACTACACACTCACTCTGGGATGTCACCCTGTGTTCATCCGAGAGCTCTGCTGGGTGGAAGGGCCATGTTTTTTCTGTTTTGTCTTCCCAACACTTCCTAGGTCCTGTGTGGACTGTCACCTAAGGCATACATGGACCTCTCTCTTCCTTCAATGTTTGTAATGATAGCTGCAGAGGATCTACTAACAGCCAAAGTAACCACAACAACTTCTCTGGGTCAGGAGCTCTGCTACGAGGGTAACATTTTTTTTCAAAATAATTTTTTCTCTCTCTCTCTGTTTCAAACTTTGTAAGAAACTGTCCAGACAGAGATACTTATTACAAGTAAAGGAACCCATATTTAGTGGGAGATTTGTAAATGTTAATGATGTGGAAAAATATGCCAGGATTTTGGGAAGGCATTTTACCATTCAACAGATATTTAGGCCCTAATATTGCAGTATAATTGTGAACAAAATGATCAACTATGTAGGCTAAACAGGTATCTTTAGCATACCATCCATTTCTCTCAATTATTAAATGTAACCAGAATTATCTTTTTAAAAGATTTATTTTATTTTTAGTTGAAAGAGTTACAGAGAAAAGGAGAGTCAGAGAGAGAGAGAATTCTTCCATCTGCTGGTTCACTCTCAAAATGACTTCAATGACCAGAACTGAGTCAATTTGAAGCCAGGAGCCAGGAGCTTCCTCTGGGTCTTCCAAGTGGTATAGAAGCCCAAGGTCTTCGGTCGTCCTGTGCTACTTTGGCTATCAACACAGCTGATTACAGGTGGAGCTGGCCAGATTCCAACCGGTGCCCATACAGGATGCCCACATCTCAGGGGGAGGCTTAGCTACTGCACCGCAGAGCTGGCTCCAAAACAGCATTGTTTTTAAAGCCCTTCTATTTGCACATACATTTCTCATTTGTTCCATTATTGTATTATTTCCTTAAAGCTTCCTACTAAATCCCCTTATTCATTCAACACACATCTACACACATACGTTTGTGTCAACACTGATTTTTCAGATACAGTTTATTTCCAACAGTCTGCAAGAGCTTTTTGTCTCACCTACCAGTTAGAAATTGTGATTCTCAAAATTGAAATTCTAGCCTTGGCCCTTGAAAGTCTACACAGAGGATAAAATATTTCTGTGAAATGTGTAACTTATTCCAAATGTTCTGCTTCGCCGTGATGAATTTGTGACTTAGCATTACTTTCCGTGGAATCTCTTGATTTGTGACCCGTGTAACTTATGACATGTTGTGCTTTATTGTTGGCCTTTAGACACTCAGGAGGCCACAGCTACTGCAGGGAAGATTCTCAGATCGTAAATATTTGCTAAGCATGGAACTAGGATTTGGGGACAAAGACAACAGAAAAAGCGCATAATAACTAATACATATAGAGAAAAGTGTTGTCCAACTACGACACCGGATATTGAGGGCATCCTAGGAGGAGTGTAGGTGTGATGGGTCCGGAGCTGATAGGCACACAGTCCTCGGCCTCTGTACATGATGCTCTAGTCTGTGCCAGAGACTTGGCTGTGTGCACTTATTTTGCTTCATATGGCACAGAACTGTAGTTTTAAGATTTCTTTTGAAGGACAGAGAAATCAGTGCTCTGAAATGGGATGTTTACGTCCCAGGCAACGGCTTAGCAGGCTGCACCACAACACTGGCCCCCAAATATTCTACATACAATGATCAAGGGCAGTTTCAGAGAGATTACTTTATGATCAATTCTGTCCTGCTGAAGGACACATTTCCTCTAGCATAGGCACTTACTATAGTGGTTTAAGACGCTACCTGGGACCCCCATATCCAGTATCAGAGGGCTTAGGCTCATGTGCCATTCCTGGCTCCTGACTCCAAGTTCCTGCTGATTTTCACCCTGGAGGTAGCAGGCGATGGCTTCACTAACTGGGTCCCTGCCACAGAACTGCAGAGAAAGGCTGAGAGTCTGGCTCCTGGCTCTGGTGCAGAGCAGTTGTAGCCACTGTGAGCATTTGGGGAGTGAACCAGAGAGCGTGAAATGACTGTACATGTGTGTGTGTGTGTGTGTGTGTGTGTGTGTCTGTGTGTGTGCACATGTGCCTGGCTTTCAAGTAAATAAATTGACTTCTTCGGAGCCACTGCCTAGATTCCCATCAGCTAGGGTATTTTTTTAAGATGTATTTTTTTTTTTTTTTATAGAAAGTCAGATATACAGAGAGGAGGCGATATAGAGAAGATCTTCTGTCTGTTGAGTCACTCCCAAAGTGGCTGCAATGGCTAGAGCTAAGCCAATTTGAAGTCAGGAGCCAGGAGCCCCTTCCGGGTCTCCCAGGTGGGTGCAGCATCCCAAGGCTCTGGGCCGTCCTTTCTCAGACCATAAGCAGGGTGCTGGATGGGAAGCAGGGCTGCCAGGACACGAATCGGCACCCATATGGGAACCCAGTGCATGGAAGGAGAGGACTTTAGCCGCTAGGCTACCACGCTGGTCCCAGTTAGGGTCTTTTTGCTTCTAATTTGTTAAATTTCCTATTTTATGAAGCATTAAGCCTTTTTTTTTGCTGTAAAATTAAATTTCAAAGTTAAAGTGTTATAAACAAAAAAAAAAAGAAAGAAAAGGAGAGGGAAGAAGAGAAGAAGAGTTGGAGGGAGGGAAAATGAGGGAGGAAGGAAGGAAAAATAAAATGTGGGCCTGGCATGGTAGCCTAGCGGCTAAAGCCATTGCCTTGCACATACCGGGATCCCATGTGGGTGACAGTTCTAATCCCAGCAGCCCCGGAAACCAGGAGGGGTTTCATCTGCCTTAATCGGCTCAAACACCAAGGCCGAGCTTTCTTACCTGACAGTTTTCTTCAGCCACTCTCCGGTCTTCCAAAAAAAAAAGCATCCACTGATTTTCCATGGCTGAGTGAGAAATGTTATGGATCACTGTGTACTTTCGTCCAACTAAATTAGTTTCTAGAATACCTTCCTCTCAAACACGGAACTAGTGTTTTATTTTTCTGACACGCTTGTATATGCATTTCTTGTGCAAACTCACCATGTGTTTGTCCATAATCTGTCCCTCCTAAGTAGAACTTGAATTGCATGAGAGTAGAGCCTTTCTAACCATTCTCCTTAATACTTAGATGAGCACGTGGTAGATTTACAGCAAGATTTGTTGAATAAATGAATCATAGGTCTGGACTGATACACCTAGCCTCAAGTTCAGGTTCTGAGAAGAGAACAAAAACATTGCATCTTTGCAAGATTCATTGTCCTCATCACTGAAATGACAAAAAGCTCAACAATATCCAGCTACAAAGACTGCTATAAGGAATGCATGTAAGACTTACCTACAGCAGCAGCACCAAGCAAATAAAACAGCATATGATATCAGCCATCCTTACTATGTGAAAATGTGTGGAACACAGGAAGGAAACGGGTGTGATGAGTTCAACGTCTCTAAGATCCTACTTTTAAAAACGCAGAAAAAGTCAGAAGTAAGTTTTTTTCCCCAAATATCTGGATACTCCCATGGTCAAAATAGCCTGACATAGTCAACAGCTTCAACAGAAATCTAGGGATAAGAGTGACCAATTTCCTTGGGCATCTCTGTTCTCTCATGCTAGGGAGGGTCGAGATCTGCTGACAGATGGATGGGCACAAAAGAAAGAAAACACAATGGCCTCGGAGGACCCAGTGTGAAAGCTGTCCAGCTGAGCTTGCTGCCCAAGCTGTGCGGGCAAATCTGTGCTGTCTTAGTTCATGTTTTCTGGGTGAATCTCAGAAGTACCTATGGATTATCACACCAGAAAGGACAAGACAAAATCACTTGTAGTCCAAACCAAGAAACTTCTGCAAAATGAAAAAAAGGAGTTTGGATGATACCACCAGGAAACAGAGCAGTGCTCAGGTGCTGCTGCTTCATCTCACGCTCAATGACTGCACACAGAAGACGGAAGGCCTGCATGTCTTTAGTGTGTTGGGAAGAAGTTGGAATGTACCTGAATGTGAAGTTACCCAGGAATGGGAACCTTCAGCCTGTTAGAAGGCTTCCCTTGGCAAAATGCTAATCAATAGAATGCAAGAGAAGGGAAATGAAAACTCAAGCGTGCAACGTGACAGTGCCAACTACTGTACCAGCACTGGGACTCTGGACGGAGGAAGGGTGGCAGTTTTGATCTTTTTTGGGTTTCCATATAAATGTCAGAGTGTGATTTTTGGTTAATGTATTAGAAATAGACCATCTTTCAAAGTTCTTCTCTAAAGAAGAAATAAAAATAGTGAAGAAAAAAATTTGAAACTCTCAATCTCATCTATATTTCTGGTCATCACATGGATTATATTTTAAAATCTGGCCTAATATCCTAGGTTGATTAAAGTGTGCAAACACAGGTATTGTCATGTGCTGTTCAATAGGGAAAATAAGAGGAAATGAGATTTCTAGGGCTGACCCAAAGTCAAAATGAGTGAGGCAAGAAGACAGAATTGCGATGCTCATGCTATTCTGTTTCAGTTTGCAAAATGTTAACTTGAGCATCATTTCACAGTGTTTGGGCAGTCACTTTCACAGTTAGCTGAAGAAGCACAATTTGCTTTCTCAGTGCCTGAGATCAGACCTTGAGTAAGTTGTTGTAAGGTGGCTTACTCATGCTGAGAGAGACGGAAGCCACTAAGTGCCCCTTGTCCCCTGTCTCTGCTGACGCCATCACTAGTGGTACACACACACACACTCACGTCATTGGTTGGGCCTTTCATATCATTTCAGGAGAAAAAAGAAAGAAGTAATAAGGCCTGCCTTTGTTGCCGGTTCAAAGACTTATGCGTCAAGATGAGCATAAAAAGATTTATATATCATATACATTGATGTATTACTGCCACGTGAAAAATCATTAGATAAAGTATATGTTCTTGTCTTCTAAAACCACACAAGTGTGAAATGTAGCACACAATTTCAAGGACTTGGAAATTTGCTTGTGCTCATCCATTTGTCCTACAGGATTCCACATAACTACCATGATAAGATCCTTCTTTATGAAGGATCTTTTTTATTATTATTATCATTTTATGATACAATTCCATAGGCCCTTGGATTTCCCCTACCCGGTCCCATAATCCACCATCCCTCTTCTCTGTCTCTTCTTTTGCTTTTTGTCATTGTATTTCTGGTTAGTAGATTCTTCGCCTTAGAACAGGTTTCCAAGTTGTGTCACCCACAGGTCTGCAAATCGATTTTACTTATTGTGGTTGGTTTCTTAGTTTGCAGTCACTTGTGAAACTCCCTCAAGTGAGTTTCAGTTCTCTTATGTTATGTTAGTCTTCCACCATGGTCTCCATAGCCCAGCTCCTGGTTCAACACTCTACCTCTTGTGATCCTGTGCGATTGTTGCACTGCTGTCTGTACAACATTTTTCCCAGTTCTGATTTATGCAGTATTCAGGGATTAGGGAGACACAGGTGTCCTTAATAGCTAGGTTGTTAATGGTGCTGATCTTGCCAGAACCTACTGGCCGTTAGGTCTGAGGGCCACCTGGACCTGTTTTGAGTGGTAAGATGCCAAAGTTGGTATCAGTGTGGTCCAGTGCAATGTACTGAGTTCAGTGACTCTGCTCCCCGCTCAGTGCATGAGAAGCTCACTACTGTCCCTGCAGTCTCAACGCCTTTGCCACACTGTACAAAACGGCACCTGATGTGCAACTTGTGCAGTTCTTGATCTGCTGGCCATCAGGTCTGAGGGCTACCCGGACCTACCTTGGGTGGAACCTGAAGGATGCCACATCATTGCTATTCACTGAGCCCGAAATGAGTTCGCTCCCAGCTTAGTGCATGCACAGTTCTGTCCCATAGCCACTGCCTTCCTGCATAAAGTGACACCTGATTCCACTCTAGGAAGCATCTGGTCTATAAAATCCACCCTGTTTCTGCACTGCCTGTTTGGGAACTGTTGCTCTATCTCTGCTCCTGGTCAAATCAAACCACCCAGCAGGACGGGCAGTTCTTTGTCTGGGTTCACCTCCTGAGTTCCTGGTGAACTCTCCTTCCCACTTGGTTGCTGGTGGAGTTCTGGCCACCAGTGGGGTTCAGATCACAACTGGCTGAAAGCCGTTGGGATACCTGGTCACTGCAGCACCACACTGTCGTTCCTGCAGCTTTCCTGTGTCCCATCAGTCTCCAGGTGCCCCTCTGCCGGCGGTCTGCCCTTTCCTATTTCTTGGAAAGTGCCTTCTCTGTATCACCCTGGCTAATGTTTCTCCATCTGAATAAAAGTGTCCTCACACTATTCCACCATCTTGATTCTCCTTCATGAAGCTTTTAATACAAGAGCTTGATCAATGCCAACTATGCACATTACTTTTATATATGAATGTACTTATACTAAGTAACTCAGTAGCGTTCAAGGTTTTTTTTAATGTTTTATATCCTGGACACAAACATTATTCCTTCCCCCCATACACAAACACACATATCCAAAGACAGAGAATCTTTAGTGAATGAAACCTCTGTGTCCTGGATAAAGACTAAGCAATTTATCCTAAGTTGAACGTGGGAGCCAGTGACAAATGCCTCAACCAATATTTATGCTCAAAAATTTTCAGTAATGTTTCCTGTAAATGATTTTTTCACCTCCTCTCCCAAGGCAAAGAGTAAGATTAGAATGAGCAGCATCCTTGACACATGTAAATGACACCCGCATTTCAAAGCCAGTAAGTAACATGTATGCCTTTCACAGACCCTCAAAGAACAATACCTTTGCAGAGGTCCCTGCCCCCCCACCGAGTTCTCAACATAAACAGAAATAAATTATAAAATGTAATCTAAGGAGATCTGCAATGAGACCAAGGCTAAACTGAATAAAAATCCCAGGTAAGCATTAGCAAATTCATTCCCCCACCTGCCTTGAAACAGCCACATCAGCACATGAGGGTTTTTCTCCTGAGTTAAACATCTCAGTATCTTACCCATAAAATGCTTGAACACATTAAAATCAGAAAACACATTTTGAGCTCAAATTCAAAAATATCATTATTTTAGCATATATCCTGCAAAAATACACAACCCTAATTATATGCGCTGGACCCCGTGTCTCTTCACATTTTCTACAAAACAATCAAGAGGTGATGGAGAAATGAGGGATGATCACAATTAGGAAATGGGAAAGAAATGTCAGAGAAATAGAGGAATTCTTGCAACCACTGAGCAGCCTGCAGCATGAATTTGATGAGTATTCCTGCAAACTGTACCAGCTACGTTTGCTCCTGTCTTGCTCTCCTGTCTGCCTTATTCTCCTCCTTCCTTCCTCTTCTCACGGTTTCACCTGGAGCCATAGTTACTGACTACTCTGGAGACCTGCGTGGTGAGGATGGATTACAAAACTGAGATAATCTCATTGTCTTTCCACATTGATACAGGACAAGTGTTTTGGTTAGGTCCTTTATTTTGATTGGTAGTCAATTTTTTTCCTACTTTGTTGTGACAGGAATACCTCTTCAAATTAAATCCCTTTATTGAATTCACCTTGGATAGATTCTGAAGATGCTGTCTGTGCAAAAGAAGTCAAATAAAACATAAAATTACAACTGATATATTTCAAGCCTGTGAAAGCCGAGCCTGGGATGATGGACTGGCATTATCACTGGCCATGCTTCCAGCGAGCACAGGATAATGTTAGGTGTAAGAAATGTGCAGGCCATGAAGAGCAATGGCCTATTTGCTTCTAGGATGTGAGGTTATGTGTATTATATGTCACAAACCAGAACGCATCTGGGATGCTATCAATTCTACTTAGAGCCATTGAAACAAGGGGTGTGATCAGGGAGACAGCCCCTACAGCTCTCTCATTACTTGTCTTTCATGGGACTTTGCAAACTGGCAGCATCAGTGTCATTGGGGAGCTTGTTAAGAACGCAGAATCTCAGGGCCCTCCAGAATCAGAATCTACATTCTAACAAGATCTCTGGGTGAGTCACTTGCCTGTACAAGTCAGAGATGCAATGTTCCAAAGTTTTCCAGCAACTTGGTGAAGGAGATGAGATGGCCAGATGGTAACCCTGACAACTGCTCAACTAGGCAATCATCCAGTATCTACTTAGCAAGCTCCCTCTATGGGGAAACACTGTGGCATGATCTGGAAAAATAATGTTAAACAAATATACACATGGCCCAGCTCTCAGGAGACTTGCAGAAATTGAGAAGATGTCATCAAATAATGACGTAGATGGAATGAAGCAATTTCAAACTGCGTTTACTTACAATAAAAGACAGCTGGACAAAAGAAAACAAAATAACTGATTTAGATTGAGAGTTCAAATAAAGCTTTATCAGGAATCTAGTATTCAATTTGAGGACTGCACAGTCCACGTGAGGACACATACTGAATTGGTTCCGGTTAGGGCAATGGAGGAGGGCATTCCAGGTGGGGAAAACGATAGCTATCAGGTCCTAGCTGCTCAATTTAAAATCCTGCTTGCTAAGGAACTGAAAGCGAGCACAGAGGCCGGGAGAAAATGTGGAAGGAGGGGTCCAAATGAGCTTAGGCTGAGGAAGCCTGCTGGCACCTCACTGCCAGAGAGCTGAAGGTCAAGGCAAGTATTTGCCATTTATCACAGAGCACTGGGAAGTCAGTATGAGCTTTAAACCAGGTGAGGCGTCATGATCCCTCTATAACAAAACTATTCTCTCTGCTGGGTAGTAAGAAATAGATGTTAGAATCCAAGACAAGATATTCTTTCCAGGAAATGGAGTGGTCACTGCAAGAGACACCTTCTTGAACCTCGAACAAAGAAACTCTTACGTATAGAGCTCACATGAGGGTAGGAACAGTACTGGGAAGATACCACACGCAGTCTGGCCTGGGTTTACAGAGGACAAGCCTTGGACACTGGTCTATGTCCCCACTGACTCTGCCAAGCAACATATCCACGCCCCAAAGGGCAAGCAGAACCCTAGAGTATACACAAAGACCATGCACGCTTTCTGCAGGGCTTGGGTTACAGAGGTAACCTGTATCTTTTGCTTCTGAGCCGGTACAGTACAGGAATGTTCTGCCTTTGCATTCAAGAGAGTCAAGAACAGGTTGACAGGTACCTTAGCATTGTAAGGAGGATATTTCAGAAACAAGGGATGACTCAGAAATTAGATTCCATCTCCCTTTGGCTCAATGCTAGGCAACCTACAGTGGCTTTATTGATGTATGGTAATTCTGCATGGTCTGTTCTCTCTTTCCTCTATACTGGACAGAGCTTTTGTCTCTTTTTTTCCTTCCTTATTCCTTTTCTAGATGTTTTCTCTTTATTCTTGTTGGCTTTTATCATTCTCATCTATCAGGCTCCATCTTGGCCCCAGGGGTATTTCCACAACTTCTCAGAAAAGAGGAAAGAAATATCAGCTGTGGCTTAACTGTGTGACAAATCAGCCCCTGTGTGCAATACTTCTATGCATTGCCTTGTCTAACTCTCCCGGCATGGGCTCTTCTGTCCTGAATTATACACCATCTAACTTTAGGTATATTTTCACTTACATTGTCTATGCCTCCATTTCCTAAGTTGAAAAATGGAAATAACAACCTACAAAGTTGTCATAAGGATTAACTGTGTTAAAGAATATAAATTGTGTAGCACAATTCCTGGTAAAGGCGACTGCTAAATCAATGTTAGCTACCACAGTAACCATTATTATTAAGTAATTTAACATATGGTCAAAGAGACAGAGGCATGGAGTATACAAGCAGCTTTTCCAAGGAGACAGAATTGGTGAATGAACCACCGACACTTCCAGGCTTAGGTCTGAAATCTGCTTTTGTCACTGTCTTCCCTCCTTATCTCGAGCAAAAGCCACAGTACCTGAGGTTAAGTTCTAAACCAGCAAAACCAGCATGCTTTCTTGACTGGGAAAGGACAAACAAAGCCCTCCCCCGACCCCCCACAAAAAAAAGCGGCAAAGAACTCAAGCAAGTTCTCCTCATGTCTCTTAGGATGGGGACATGAAGAACTATTCTCCATTTTTTACTTTTTTCTCCATGTATTTTGTGAATCAGCAAATGAGACAGTAGCCTTCTGCCTGGATAATATCTGACAAAATGAAAAAAAAAATAAAGCACAATAACTGCTCCAACCACAACAACAATAACAAAATACTGCAATAATCAGAGTACGTAGGCTTTCTAATTACCTGGAAATACCTCCATTAGGTTATAGAATTGTGCTCTTATCACCACTACCCAAATACACCTGGAATTTCAGGTTCAAATGTATATCTGTAAATACATACAGGCATACGTATTTATGAAAATGATTAAGATCATTCTGGATGACTAGAGAAAAGATTTCCTGCCCATGTGATTCGGTGTACTGCTTCTGTGGTAACATAGTGCACCACAGACTGATAGAAACACCATTACTACAAAGATTGGGAGAACATTGGTTTACTTACGACCATCCACAGTTCGGGCCTCAAGATGGATGAGGTCTGGCTCCTTGTTTGACGCCATCACAGACCTAAAATTGGAAAAATATGAAAAGGAACATCCACATTATAGACATCACACATGCTTCAAGTCATCTGTCATTCACAACCCCGGGCTCCTACCTCATAGTCCTTGGAATACATCTACTTTCTGTGGACATATAGAGCCTGACAGCAAAGTCTCACTTCCAATGAAAACACTATACAATCTTTATTTGATGCAGGCTAGTTTGAACTTTAGCAAGAATAACATGTGCCATTAGTTGGGCTTGCACATGAAAGTCCTCTATATGCAGTAAGTATATTTTCCTAATAACCCTACTACTAACATATGAAAGACCTACCAGCTAAGCATATTACTTTGGTTGGGTGACTTGAACAATGATTCATACAGCAAGACGAGCAAATTAATTTTTCCCTTTGTTTGACACTGTAAGGATTACATGTCTATGAACTAAGAACCAACCCTGTAACCCAAACACAGCAACACTCTAAGAAAAAGTGACTGTAATGTTTGACTCAGAGCATGGGGAAAACACAGGTGCATTTCACTTCCTGGTATGTACCTGAAGCCGTGTGTGTAACTAAAATCAAAGCTGATTTGAAAAGGCCTTGCAGGCATATACTACTTGGTGTTATCTTGCCGTGAGCGATACTAAATTGAAAATAACTTCTCTGCTGCATACACAATGTGTCCAATCATACTTTATCTCTGGAATTTGTATACAGTCAGATTAACTGAGCTTCAGACTTTCTGTACTTTCATAAGGTCAAGATTTGCAGAATCTTAATTGGCTCCATTTTTACATGGAAAATAATTAAATGCCTCTGAACCGGTTTCTCTCTTTGTTGTCACTCAACTGTGTTATCCAATGTCTGTGAGAATAATGCAGATATTAAATCACTCAACACTTCCTGTACTTAGCTGAGTCCTGAACAGTAAGTCCCATGTCACGTGTGCAGCCTCTTCTCAGCTACAGGCGCCACCATTCTCTGAAGTGCCATATCCTATCCCTCGTGCCTGTCCACCTGGGAGCCGCTGCAGCTCCTGCTTGGGAGCTCTACCCCAGCTTCCCTTCATCCTCCTGTACCCCATTCGTGGTACAAATGAGACATTATTTCTTCCATTAAAAATGTCCAAATAGCAACAAGGAAAGTATTTCCCTCCCACCAAGAAATACTTCTTTTGTTTATTTTAAATCCTCTAACTTATCCATCAAATAGCCATGCATTTAGCAGAGCCATTAAGAAGCCTTGGCGTTTTATTAGTGTGTCTGGGTTTATGCCTCACTCATATTGGGAACTGCTATTACCTGCCAGTGTGGACCACAAGGGACACAACTGTCGACTCAAGAGAGTGGGTCCCTCTCACGTGAGATGCTTAGATTGAGTTCCTCATTTTGGCTCCTGCCTAATGCCAGCCATCATACACATTTGGGAAGTAAAAAGCACTGGATGGGACCTCTCACACTCATCTCCACCCCCACACCCTCGTCTTTTGAATAAGTAAGCCAAAATATTTCAAAAGATATTTATGATAATTTATATTAAATTACTGTGTCTGTCATTTTCATGGGGTGAAAATAACCACCCTCGCTCAACACAGACATAGGTACACAAACACACATAGACCAAATAAAGCTACCATAGGAGCTCAGCTCTAAATATTTCACAGGCACACCTATAAAACTATACATAATCATATCGACAGATTGACAGATTAAAGGCAGGGCAGGAAGGAAAGAACCAAGGAAGGGACAGAGAGGGAAGAAAGAAAGAAGGGAGAAAGGAAAGGGAGACGGTACAATGGTCTATGAATTCTTTGAAATAAGTACAATAATCTAGTGTAATTTGCAGAACTTCTCCTATTTGAACTTTTTCCCAACACAAAGAGACTGCGACTTAGCTGTTTAGTCACTCCTCATCTGTGGAAAATCATTTCCTGAAGGCCCTATTTTTGCTGTTAGTAGGTTTTCCCTGATTGACACAGGCCTGGAATTCAGAGTCCATACTTAAAATAGGAAATCCTGCTTCTTCCTTCTGGTCCCAGGGAGCAGAACTTTCCTAATGAGGTATTTATAATTCCCCCCCCCCCCAGAAACACTTCATATCCATTTCGACAGAGGGATACAACAGAAAGTGACCCTCTCACCATCATTTCAGGTAAGGGCTGCAGGGGCTGCTTGCCTATGGCAGGTGGCTCTCTATCTTCCCAGTGGAAGTACTGATGACCTTCATGGGTGATGAGAAGGTCACAAGGCTCAACAAAACAATGAGCTACCTGGAAAAATGTCAACTGGAAAGCTCAGCAATTAGCTAGTGTTTCAAGGTATTAATGAGTAGTTACAGGTTACCCATTTGTTCCCCTTGCCTGCTGTTCAGAATGTCTTCAGGAAATAATTGCCACCTTTTATTACCAGGCGAAATCTGGCATCCCAGAAATGCAATGATAAAAACTAGCAGCTCAGGGGAGGCTTACGGCCCAGTGTTTAACTGGAAACAGAGTATGTCAGTTACAGCCTCCTCCCTCAATGCCAGCTGGCTGTGAATGCAGACACTGGGAGACAGCAGGTGATAACCAAGTAGTCGGGTTCCTGACACCCACATGGCGGATGTACACTGAATTCCAAGCTCCTGAATTTAGCATGGCTAGGTCCTGACTATTGTTGGCATATGCAGAGAAAATCAACTGATAAAAGTTCATGTGAGTGAGTGAGAGAGAGAGAGAGAGAGAGAGAGTGTGTGTGTGTGTGTGTGTGCGCCTTTCAAATAAATAAAATGAATTAGAAAAAAATAAAAGCAGAAAGTCTATTGGCTTGGCAGGGTTTAGCACAACCTGGATATTCAACAATCGCTTGGATCCTGCTGTAGCTCTCTGTGCACGTCTTTGTCAACAGCAGCGATAATGTTTAAAGATCGTGCATTACTGGGAAGCACAGGAGTTGGCTGTTTGCAGTAACACTTATTCCCACTCTCTATAATGAGAGGTAAAAGCAAAAACAATAGAATCCTTCATTTTACAAACTCTAGTATGGCTGATCTATCTGCTTACTCTGTTTACTTTGCTTTTTCACCTACAGTAAAACTACAACAACCACAAAATAAAACTTAAAGATGAAAGTGTTTCCAACAATTTTTATTTGCCAATGTGCTCACTGTTAGTGTTCTAGGAGTTTCTTGAACACTTAAAAATGATATTAGGATGAACTTCGGCTTTGGCATCAACACAGAGTTTATTCAAGAATGCACTCCAAATGATCTTATTTTCCGAGTTAGAACCCAAGATTCGCTTCAAGCATATCTAGACAAATATGATAACAATTTGACTTCTGGCCTTAAAACTAAAGTGTTGAGCATTATCGCGTTATAATCTAGATCATTGTATCTGCACCACGTTTTACCAGATCTTTTCATATAAACAACTCAAACTGTACTGCACTGCATGGAAGCAGGCAGTCTATCCTTTAGCGCAAAGTTCTCTGTGCATACTGAAGTGTGCAGAAGCATGTTTCATTAATAATACATGGAAAATATTTTTGCACTGGTCAATGTTTACTGTTATATCTGCTATACAAGGTTATTCAATTCTGGGACTTGGAAAAAATCCCTCCATATAAATAAATAATGAAAACTATGGTCCAAGATTGTTTCCTTATACACAAAATCACAGGTAGCGGTGTTCTGTATATCCCTCCAATGCATTTATCTCCAACTAAACAAATAAATTTCCTTCTCAAACTGAACTTCATGGAAGGAGAGAGGGCTCCCTGTGCCTATGCATACTCTGGAGAGTTTGCCTGGAATTTTCCCTCATTCACCTTCTTCTTTTATAACTCTTCTCACTGTGGCTCAAATTTAGATGACTAAGGTTGAAAATGTTCCAGTTAAGCCTAGTTGGTTATCCCTTTGAGACTTACATAACCATGCGTTTACTTTAGAATAGCATAAAAAAGACACAATTCAAGTGTCTAGTAAAGGTCTGGCATATAACGAGGGCTCAAAGACGCAGCTAACTCCCTTATTTTCTTCCTCTTTATTTCAAGACACAAGTGGGGAATATTAATACTCAAGTAAAAAATTAAATTTAATCTTGATCTTAAAAAGTTCTTGGTATAATATCACAGAGCTCACTAATGACTTATAAATATGAATCTAAATCAATGGACAGAAATGCCCATGCTTAAGTGAACAATTATATGAAAAATTAAAAATTTATTTATTTGTCTGCTTATCCTATGAGACACTCTGTATAAGCACAAGGGCTCCAGATTTCTGGCTCTTACGAGTTTTAGGGAAGGAGATGAGACAATGATCGAATGATAAACACTGCAATATTTAAGATGACTTCTGAAGACACAGGAAAAGTGGAATTTTATCTGAAAGTGGAGACACAAAAAAGGACGGGCCAAGAAAGTTTACAAGCAAACAGTAATCTCCAAGGGTATGACACAATTTACTCAAGGCACAGAAGAGGAGGAAGAGCATTTTATTATTTAGGAACAAGTAGCAGGTATTAAGAGCATAACTCAGAGAGGAGGAGCCCCACACGTCCCTACTAGGAAGGCAACAGACTGGAACTAGAAGTATATCAGACGACATGAAAGAAGCGTCCAATCACAGAACAGCAGCAATTGTGAAAGCCACAAAATGGCACTGAAGAGTCATGCAGGTACATTTATCAACAGCTTAAAAAAAAAACAAAACTAGGAGCTAAATTTCTCTGTCTGGATTTCCCATCACGTGACAGTCCCAGCTGAAATCCACAGGTCAGGATGGGTCAGCCGTGTTGATGAAAACAGGACAGCACTGGCTGCAGATGCACGTACCCACTCTCTGAGGATGGCATTCACATTTAGGAGTTATTTAGGAATAAAACCGAAGGATTATCAAAGACCGAAATATGAATAAAAATAAATTATGCAAGGATACGGTGCACCAGTGATGAGAGCAGAGCAGTGCGGCCCTGGCCTTCTGAAATACAATCAGCCCGGTGCAGGTCTGGCAGGCATTTTCTACAGAGAAACTCAGAAATGTCACCAGTTTATCATTCTCCTGGCATTTCATCTGAGTTTATACCAGCTTAATATAGTGCTCAATAAATGCTGCGGATCCACAAAATGTCCTGATGTAGATAACCGTCAAGCAAGTATTAGAAAATAAACAGCATGATGGGACAGTGCCTATTTATTCAGATTTCGAATGGCAGTTAATGGCACACAGAGGAATGAGAGGGGAGGATGGCAGGACGGAACCACTGTCTTCCTCCTCCTTGTGTTAGGCAAAGCATTCAGGTAAACTTGGGCTTCTCCACGCACAATGTCACTGCAGTCAAGTGGCAACACAGAGAAGAAACAACATGCCTGGCAGATACTTGCAGGTGGAAACCTTGACACCCTCACCCACTGTCAAGGGTTTCCCCTTTCCTTGCTACCGTAGTTAGGCTCCTGGCTGAACATCATGAGGACTAACCTGGCTGAAGACACAGCTTTTATTCTAGAACAAAATAGCTTACCTGATGTTTCCATCTGCTGTACACCAAGGGCAAACAGGCTAGCTAAAATAAAACAGCAGTCCAAAGGTATTGTTTCAAACTGGTTCTTGGGCCTAAAAGACACAGTTGTGTTCTTTTTTTATTCCTGTGGTCCCCACCCTGTCACATCGTTTTTCCCAGAAAAAAAGTTGCCCGTTCACAGTAACAAAAACATAGATAACCAAATCAACAAATAGAAACAGGAAGGCCAACTGAGTACCAGCACTGTTAGCAACCTAAAGCTCATCAAATTCTGTGTTCCCCATTCCAACAGTTCATTTTTGTGATGTTTGCAACACAGTGTGTGTACCTGTGTGTGTATAAGTGACTTTGAGCACGTGTGCATGTGTGATAATGGGACCTGAAGGGGGAAGGGGAGGACGCGCATTGCTTGGCAGAAGGAAAGCTGAAAGTATAAACAACAACGCTGTGAAAGAAGCAACCTGCCTCTGGAGACGTCATGGTATCCAAATCTAGAGAGGTCAAGACAAACCTCCCTTCAACCCTGCTCCTACTTTCTCTTCCAATGTAATGGATCTGTTTATTCCATTTGGTTGGCATTTTTCTGTTTTCTTTTTAGTTCACTCTGCTTCTTTCCTCCATATTCTAATTTAGTTGATTCCCAAATCTGGACGTGGAGTCTAAACAGATTATGGGGACTGTGACACAATCAAGAGGCCTATTTCCACAGAAGGAAATCACAATGCTAGTGAATCGCAGAGGAATTCATCCAGCATGATTACAATGGCAAGGACTGAGATAACGGAGGTCTCCTTTTACTGTTGTAAATGTTTGTGGTATCACACCTTATATGTTTTAGCTAATCACAATCACTGATAGATCCAGCAAAAGGTTTCACACTGGAACATAAAATTAACAGAATAAATCTTTATTATATTGTAACCTACTGAATGAAAATATCCAATATATTTTGTTATTGTCTAGTACCATATGCAAAAGAAAATGTATATAAATTTGGGCAAATTCACTGAAAATACAGGCAAAAATGCATGATCGTAGTCACCTCCTGGGCAGTTTCAGCAGTGAAAGTGATAAAACCAAGCAAACTTACCCTCATCAATGATTTTTACATTTTCATAAGGAAGATTTATATATGCCATACTATTGGAATTAAAAATACTTCCATTATTAACAGAAAAAATATTCAATCTGAAAAATAAAGTGTCAGGTGGTGACACAGTGAATATTTGCATATCATAAAGGTAGAAAGAGGAGAGAGTAGGATTGGGGCAGGGAGATCACCTGTTTTGAAATCTTAGAATACTGTCACCATTTTACTAAGACTTCCAGAAAAGCTAGCACTGCGTTTGTGGCCAAAAGAACTGTGGAGTGGGGTGGGGTGATGCTCGTGTCAACGTGAAGATTCAGTTGCCAGGACAAGGGTTACAGGACCTGTTTCAGAAATCAGGTGTCTCAGCAACAGAAGAGAAGACAGAGTCTTTCCATTTCTGCAAAGACGTCAGACTGGAGAGCAAGCTGTATGTAACTTCAAAGAAATCAAAACGGGAGAGTTTGCCACTGGAGGTAATCTGATCAATGAAAATTACATTCTTTCAGAAAATTCAAGAAACGGCTATCTGCAATGTTTGTTTGAATACATTGGGGGAAAATGAGCAGTCTCTCAGTACATGATAGATACATATTGTGGAAATGCACCAGAGTATGCACATATTAACTTTAGAGACAACAGACTCAAAGGAAACGAAATTGGAAGCCAAATGCAATCAAATGTTCTAGTTCCATCTCACCACACCTTGGTGAGTCAGCTGGATACCTGTGAGAAATGAAAAAACCTGTGAGCGGATGGGGCCCAGTAACTCAGCATGCAAATTGTTCTCCAAGCTGAGAATTCTGGGGGCATCCCTCGTGCTTCACACCGGGCTGCTCAGACACCTAAGCAGGAACTATTGTTTCAAAGGGATAATAAATAAAAATTTAAAACTTACTGAAGGGCCCTGCAGCATGGCCTAGCGGCTAAAGTCCTCACCTTGAACGCACTGGGATCCCATATGGGCACCGGTTCTAATCCCGGTGGCTCCACTTCCCATCCAGCTCCCTGCTTGTGACCTGGGAAAGCAGTCTGGGATGACCCAAAGCCTTGGGACTCTGCACCTGCGTGGGAGACCCGGAAGAGGTTCCAGGTTCCCGGCTTTTGGATCGACGCAGCACCAACCATTGTGGTCACTTGTGGAGTGAATCATCGGACAGAAGATCTTCCTCTCTGTCTCTCCTCCTCTCTGTACATCTGACTTTGTAACAAAAACAAATAAATCTTTAAAAAAATTACTGAAAATGTATATTATTCTTTGTATAGTTCTAGCCATCAGCAGTGAATCAAACAGGACAATCTCTTTACCTCATGTTAATAAGGAGTAGAGGGAAATTTAAAAATAAAAATGAACATGTATCTTAGGTCTTGATAACACTTTTTGAAAGCTATGTAGTGAAAATATGGATATATATATCAAAAGATTTAACTAATCAAACGAAACTGTTGTCACACGATGTTGACCAATGACTGGTGTCCATCAGTTAAGTGTGGGATGGATGACACACAGGGCTTCAAGGCTATGCCCTTGTCAGTACATGGCTCATCAGCTGTTGACAACTTGGGTAAGAACTCATTCTGTGGACCTAGAGATTTCACATATGACATGATTTCAAGAAAACCCATGACAAGACAAATAACAAGAGCTAATGTTAGCTCTGAAAGCAATTTACTTGCTTAATAGTGTATATCTAATAAATGATGCAATCAGATTGCAACTTAGTTTAAGTCCTTCATGACCTTATCTATTGTCTGCAGAAAGGACAGTACCAACATGAAGCATTATGTGTAATAATATATAACAACATGACCTCATAATAAAATTGGTGTGAAGAATGAAGGAAGGAATGTGCACAGCTATTGCTCCCTTAGGTTGCACTGAAGCATTCTTTAGAGGTGGATGGTGTGCTTACCATCAACTGCGCAAGCCTCTCACACTACAAGTAAGCAAGCAAAGACTACAAAGGAAAAACACCCCTGCCAAGTTCACTCATACAAGGTGGGAACTTGCAATCCAGGTCCTTTACTGCCTGCAGGGATCCTTCTCAAAGATGGAGTGACAGAGTGAAGGAGAGAGACAAAGAGAGGAGATCGAAACAGAGAAAGAAAGAAATCACCTTCAATTTATCCTTCTGTGTCTCAGAAAAACAATTAGTCTGAATCCAGCAGATGGCACACACGCTTTCCAATAAACACGTGAACAACAGAAAAACCTGACATTTCAACCTCCTGCAAGGGTTACATATGATGGGATTATTGCAGTACGGGTCCAAATGCATTTGAGGTTGTTCTATGTCTTAGAGACCAGAATCAAACGGTATTGTATTTCTTTAGGTTAGGCATCAAATGACAAGGTTTTAAGTTTGAGGGTAACTTCCCTGCAGCAAGCCAATATGTTCTGAGCTATCTGGAAAACAGTGTCAGTCTCCACACGGACGGCCAGGTGCTGGGCCCTCAGGCAAGGCTGGTTTAACCACCCTCGTACTGGCTTCTCCATTTTTCATCAGCTTGTTAACGACCCTGGAAATTTCTTTTTTTTCTGGAAAACTAGCTTAAGAGACCATTGCCCATTGCATCCCCACTGAGAAGGGAAATGCAGTCAGTAAGGCTTCAAGGAGAGCTAGGGCACAATTGGGTTAGATGGAGGAGGAAATGAGATTCACTCCCACCACAGGGACATGGGCCCTTTATACAAGCTCTTCTTCTCTGGTGCTTTCTTTATCTTTCAAGAATTTCTAGTTGCAAGCACCCTGTGTGAAGGGATTTGGAACTGGTCAAAGATAAGGATGCTACTGTGCAAAAATGCCTTCAAGTCTATGCCAGCTTGCTTCTGAACTGGATGGTCAGGAAGAACAGTGCGATAACGTGAAACAAAACACAGACCTTTTAACTTCCGGCTCTGTTTTTATTATTATTTCATTGCAAATGTGAATTTTTTAGTTTAACTTGAAAATCTTAGCGTAATGTAAAAAGAAAGATAGTGGACAGGAAGGAAGGAGGGCAGTTGGGGGCCGAGGGAGTGAAGAAGTTGATAAAGAGATGACAGGAGAGTAGAACGGCAGATGAAGGGGTTGGGGACATAATAAGGATGATTAGAGTAGAGCGAAGGAGGGGCAGAGAGATCTGAGTCGCCGTGGCCTTCCCCCAGTGGTTACAGCACCTTTCTGTTGTTTCTCTGCCACCGGTAGTTGGAATAATGTCTCTGATAACAGAGATGCTCTTACTCACAATTTGTTCAGAAATCAAAAACAACAACCGCTGAGTTCTTACCTGCCTTGACTCTCACAGGAAGAACCTAATTTCATGTGGCATCACAAATATGCTGAGCTCTGAAGCTGTTGACAGTGAGGTCAAATGCATGACTTATTCCTGACACATCTATGTGCCATCTGTCTGGGATTGCTCACTTTGGCAACTCATCTTCCCTGGCTAATGAATTCCTCAGAAAAGACAGACCACTTATAATAGGTATGAGGAAGAGCTGGTCTGTTCTCCAGGGTAGTGATGCAGAAGCCATCCCAGGCACATAAATATTCTAACATGTTTCATCTTGTCACAATAGAGTCATAAAGCTGCTCTGTTCAGTACATGATCATGGCTTTGTAATTTAATTATTGGTAGTATTTGTCTTGTGGGACTTTATCGCTTTTAGCTTCAGTTCATGTAAAACCCATTGCCATCAATCTCAGAGGTGCAGGTTCTGTCCCCCACCTCAGGGCACATCTTGCCTGTGCCTGTGAAAAATTTTGACAGCTCTCTCTAAATTATGGAATTGTTCTGTTTAGAGGTCAACAATAAAGAAACTATGTGGACAAGCTCATGTTTCCTTGTTATTATCTTTAAATGAAGACAGATCCTGACAGATGGCTAGAGTTCCAATCTCACTCTAAAAACTCTTATTCAGTTCTTTGGTAATGTTTTGCTGGAATTCCTGCAAGTCACAGGAGGTCAAATGGCAGCTTCTAAGTTTTGAGTAACGGGATTCTTTCTCTTTTTTTTTTTTTCGAGTGGATGTATGTATTTCACAGGCAGAAATATTAAGAGACAGAGACAGACATAAAGAGACCTTCCATGCACTGGTTTACTCCCCAATATTATGATAGCTATGCCTGGGTCAGGAAAAACCAAGTACCTAGAACTCCAGCCAGCTCTCCTACGTGGGTGGCAGGGCCTTTAGACCATCTACCACTGTTTTCCTGAATCCATTAGCAGGGAACCAGATCTGACAGGAAGTAGCGGGTACTTGAACCAGCACTCCAATATGGGATGTTGGCACTACAACAGCATAGGCAGCTGCAAAAGAACACCAGTGCCTGCTACACTCTGATGTAGAAACACACTAGCTCTAGGTACATGGATTTACTATCTTACAATTGGTTTTAGAGTTTGAAAATTATTATTATGTGCACTTTAACCTTTTTTCTACTCAAATAATTCACTCATTCATAGATTTGTTCTCCATACAGCCTTGAATTTGCTATTTCCAACATAGTTGTGTGCTAAGAAAATCCTATCAAATGTTTGCGACATTCTCAGTATGCCTCCCTTATTTTCAACTCACTCTTCAAATATTTACTGAGCAGTGATTTTATCCAAGTGCCCGTTTCTTCTTTTAACTTGAGTATGTCTGGAATCAGTAGGTATGATACAGTTGTTAAAACATTATAAGCTGAAAGTGGGCATTTATCCTAGTAGGGAAGATGTCCGCAACTGAGAGCAGAGACACTCAGTTCAGTTCCTGACCTGAGCTTCTTGCATCCCACACAGAAGGCCTGGAGTGAGCCAGGGGATGGCAGTGAGTCAGTGGGCAGGACCTTCATTTGTCTGCCTCTCTTTGTCTATGTGCGTTCTTTTGGGTTCATTCCCCAAGTGGCTGCCCTGGCTGGGGCTTGGCCAGGGTAAAGCCAAGAGTCAAAAACTCTATCTGGGTCGCCCATGAGGGTGGCAGGGACCCAAGCACTTGGTTCAACCTCTGCAGCCCTCTCAGATATATCATCAGAGTACTGGATCAAAGTACACCAGCCAAGACTCTTAACAGAGATTCATAATGGATCGCAACACTGCAGTCAGAGGCTCAATCCACTGCACCATGACACCAATCCCAGAACAGGATGCATTATATCCATTAATGCTATACATCAGCACTGGGGCTATAGGTTATACAAAGGGACAATATGACTCAACCAGAAGAGAAATATCTCAATATATATCATGTAACATAGAAAATGTTTTTCAGTTTTTTTTCAGTTTTTTAATAAAAAGATTTGATTTATTTGAAAGACAGAGAAGGAGAGAGGGAGAGAGACACAGTCATAGAGAGATCATTTCCATTTGCTTACCAACTCTCCAAATGCCTACGACAGCTGGAGCTGTGTCCAGCCTGAAGACAGGAGTTCGAAACTCAGTCTGGATCTCCTACATGTGAGAGAGAAAACCAACCTGTTGCTTCACATGAACAGCAAGTTGCAATTGGGAGCAAACCAGAGAAGCAAACATAGGCACTCTATCTGACAGAGAATGCCAGTGTCCAAAGTGGAACCAACTACTTTTCCAAATGCTAACCTCTTCATATTTTCAGGGAGATACTTATCCTGTTTACCATTGTATTCTGGAATTCTATCAGGCTAAGAAATCATATATGGTTTTAAAAGATGTAGACAAGTGGCAACTTTTTATAGACTATATATAGATCACAGTGTGCAGACTATGGTGATTTTGTGTCAAACTTAACTAGAGCTGTATTTAACAATGTTACCACAAGGTTTCAATCAGAATTAGACACAAGGAACTTGGTAATAATTCGAAGCCCAGAGAGAGGCGGACACCACCACGCCCCTCTGAAGCTGGTTTTGATTGGAAGGGAAGAGTGGCCAATCAGGGGAAGGCAGGTGCTGGTTTGTCAGATCTCTTCCTTTCCCAATTCAAAATTTGAACTTTTTTTCAAACTGATGGCTTTCTGTTTCATGTTTGGCAATCAGCAGCTGATCGGGGTGATGAACTGTGGCGGGCCCTGTACTTGTTAGTACATATAGGAATCTGGTCTGGGAACACCTCAAAGTTTCTTTGGGGATCCCCCCAATCGAGATGGCGGACTTAGAACCCTAACCAAGAAAAGATGGAAGATAGAACAGGTCAATCAACCACCTCAGCTATATGTTGGCAGCGAAATACTGGACAAATGGAGACTATGATGGACTATGTCAATCAGTGGATTCTTCAACAGCCTCATCGTGCCTGGAGTAGCGAGACTGGCAGCGATTCATAACTGGTGAACGATCAAAACCACTTGAGCAAGGATCTCAGAGCATGCCCCACATCCGGGACCTGGGGTAGGTGGGAGACTGGGTGGGGCTTCACCCTCCATATTCCCTTTACCTCAGATACATGAAGGAAACAATAAGGAAATAGTGGTCTTACCCACTTTCCTATAGCCCTTGTACCTTTTTACCCTAATTAACAATGTAAAGATTGCCAAAAATATTTTTAAAAAATCTGTATGCCTTAACGTTTTGCCTTTTTTTTTTTTAGGGCAGAAGAAGGAAAGGAGAGACTTTCAAAGAGTTGGTAAGCCAGACCAAAGCCAGAATCCAGGAACTCCATCTGGGTCTTCCATGTGAGTAACAGGAATCCATGTTGACTTAGCAGTCATCTGCTGACTCCTATAGGCATGGTAGCAGAAAACAGAATCAGAAATGCAGATGGGAATTGATTCTAGGTACTCCAAAACGTGATGCTGGCATCCCAGATGGTGCTTCAACCCTATCCTTCCTTTGGATATTAATCAACATTCATTCACAAGATAATACATTTGTTTAATCTAAATCATCTAAATGTAGACTAAATATATGAAGATAATGTTTCAATGAACATTTTATTGTTGAAGACTATAAAGCCCAAAGAAATAAAATAGCCCCATGCCACATTCTTTGAAAACAGAAAACAGGGTTCTAGAAAAGGCATTCCAAGTCCAGAACTCTCAATCTTAAACAGGAAAGACTATCTCTTATTGACAAAAGGCAACATTCAAGAGCAGTTCATGATTCAACAAGCAAGAACAACCACATAGTAAGGCATGATAGAAACCCAGAGACCCTTGCATAAGAAGACTAAGCAGATTGGGATCACTATTGCCAAGTTCATTTCTTTTAATACAACGAACGATTAGGAAGATACACTTTTGAAGATGTGTTATGCATGCACAGAGATCTGTGACAGCACATACTGTGATCCATTACATAATACCTATGACATGCTCAGATTCAAATTCAGAGGAGAGGAGAAAGATAATTCTTTTATCCATAAAAACCAGAAGAAGCAACTAAGTCTTCATGATAACAGGTAGGACTCTCACCTAAAGCCATAAAGGGTCAACACTGTTATCCTATTCATGACATAAACCCTCATATGTCATATTGGTATTCAAAGATTAAACATGTTCTGGCATACATTAGGTAATATCATTGTTAAAATTAAAAGGACAGTTTATCTTCAGGTGGAATTAACTATAAAACCATAAAATAAGAAGTGTAGACAGGTCTATAGACCAATTAGTGCTTAGAATTATTCACCCGACCTGTTGAAATTTAATGAATGGAATCAGAGACACAGATTGGTCGGAAGGATTGCACTGACATCCAGGCTTGTAAGAAGCTGTTAGGTTCTTAGTTTTTTTCCATGTTATTTTATTAATAAAGAAGAATGGAGGAAACACTTGATTAGGGAAACATGAAATCCCCCAGGCAGCAGGAGGTTACGGAGACGGACAGGGAAGCGCCTGCATTACTTTCAGTAGAAAGAGTTACCAACTCACCGTAACGCATGGGCGAAGGAAAGAAGAAGCAGATTGGCATACTACCAGGAAGGTAGAGCCAAAGGGACTAGAAAACCTAAAAGTTGAAGAGGCTGGAGGAAAGCAGAGATACGGGAACACAGAAACACAGAGTCCCATTTTTAAACAAGCTGATTCTGAGTAGTTAGCTATTCCAGTGGTACTTCCAGATAAATTTGAAAGTGGGTGATGCTGTTCATTCAGAAATTCTCAGCAGATGATGTCCTGCTATAAGGCTTTGCATAAAGGAAAATTATCTTGGACAAATAAAATACAACCGCCTACTCTCTTCCTAACACATTACCAGAATATCTGGCTATTTTGAAGGAATGCAATTCTTTCCTTCCTTCCCGCCCCCTGCCCTCTATAACATCATCCCCATCAGACACCATCCCATGTCCACTTCTAAGATTGGGGAAATCCCATATTACTGAATCCATGAAAGCAAATTGGGGAAAAAGAAAAGTGGTGCCTCTTGGTATGGACGGCTTAGCAGACTTTACAGTGAGATTTCTGTTGACTGGCTGGTATAAGTGAACAAGGAAAATGAAGTACCATTGTGAATGGGTGTAAATAAAGAGAACTAACCATCAAGCAACATCAAGCTGGCTCATTTCCTACACTTGGCTCACCAGGACTATTCAACCAAGCTTAGAAAACAAATGTTAGCATGGTAGTGATACTTATCAGAAACAGAAAAAGAGATTATTTTACTTACTTTCTGGGCTATTTCTTGTGCATTTATCAAAAGTGTATGGAATCTCATCTCTTACATAAGACTCAACATCTAAAGTTACAGGAAAACGAGGCAGATTTGAGAAAAACTGTGGTTGCAATGACTGGCTATAAGGTCATTGGATATGAGCTAATATGAAATGTGTTCCAAAACAGGATTTCCTTCTAAATAAATAACACAAGCCTAATTTTCCTGATATGAATCTCAGGGATGGTTGTGAAGCTGAACTGAAGAGAATAACAATAACATAACACAGTGCATAATTAACACAGGCTCTTATTTATACTTGCTTTTTAAAAGCCCCATCATGTCACCTACCAATGCATAAGATCAAGCAAAATTAAACCTGTTTAGAATTTTAAATTATTTATTTACACCTTTTGTTTCCAAACTGAAAACAGAGTTAAAACACTGACTGATAATGGGCACCTCTTCTTACTGCTTTCCCATTATGCTTTTCTCTTCCTTTGGTCAGAGCATTTCAGCCATTGCTGCAGCATCATGGTTGTTTACATATTGTCCTTGTAGTTCACTAAAGCTGATTACCCCATGTCTACCCGGGGGGGTGAGCTCCACAAGATTTAATTCAGGGCCTGGCACAGCAGAATAGTAGGTTAAGTCGGGGCTGCTCCACTTCCAACCCAGCTCCCTGATAACACACCCGGGAAAGCAGGAAAAGAATACCCGAGTACTTGGGCCCCTAAACATACAAAGGAAACTGGGAAAAAGTTAAAAGCTCCTGACTTTGAATCAGCTAACTCTAGGCACTGCAGCCATTTAGAGAGTGAACCAGCAGATGGAAGATCCTTCTATTGCTCCTTCTCTCTCTTTTAAATAAAAATAAGTAAATCTTTTCTAAAAATGTAGTTCGAAGAGCATTGGTGGAACACAGAAGAACACATTTTCTTTCCAACTGCAGTGAATCTGGCAAGATGTGAGCCACAGGAGGACAGACTCTGAGAGCGAAGTTAGCACAGGGCAGAGGGAACCCACGTGATCTGGAGACATTCGGATCTTGTGCATTTCAGAAGCCCCTGGATCCGGTGGTGTCTAGATAACCTTAAATTTCTGACTTTCAGATCTATGACACAACAGGTTTTCTCATGTTTTTAATCCTTAAACAGGCTGAATTTATCTATTCCATGTCTTGATAAATTCTTGATCAACAAACTACACCTGCCCCTTTGTATTCCTGGGTCATTGATTCCAGGGCCTCACGGCTACTGAAAACTTTACATGCTGAAGTTTCTCATTTAATACAGCAAAGTATTTGCAGTTAAAACTGCACACATCTTTCCTAAACAGTTCAAATAGGGATTAGGTATTTATAAATACAATGCAAATGCAATAAAAAATAAATGTCACACTGTATTCTTGAAGGAATGACAATGAAAAAAAATATATATATGCTCAGTACTGACTCAATTTTTCCAGACACTTTTGATCCAAGGTTGCCAGGATCTACTAATGTTCAATGCTGTCCTTCACATCATTGATTTCAATGCTGACTAAAGTAATACATGTAGAATACTCAGTGCAGGCCTTGGCACACACTAAAAGTGCCCACATGTTTGTTGACAAACATGTAGAATAGGGTTCCATTCACACTGACTGGTATTGAACTGTGGTTAAGAATGAGCATATGTGAACATCCTCAAACATGCTGAATATAGAGTTACAAGCATTCATTATGATTTTTAAAAAAAATTTTTAAAGCACTATGTTGTTATTTGGAAGGCAGATTGACAGAAAGAGAAAAAGAGACAGAGAAAGTGGCTCACTCTCCTGGATGGCTGCAATGTCCAAGGTGGGACAAGCTGAAGCCAAGAGTTAAGAATTCCATCTGGATGTCCCCAGAGCAGGGCAAAGGCACTTAGGCTATCTGATGCTAATTTTCCAGGCGTATTAGGAGGGAATTAGTACCTGGGATTTGCACTGCTGCTCCCATTTTAGCATGCCCACATTACAGGAGATTTAATCTGTTGCACCTCAATAACAGCCCCAGCAAAAATTTCTTTATCACTTTGATATACAACACAGCCTGTCATCTAACCCTTGAAAAAAAAGCTGGCATTGCAAAATAACAAAGGTGCCTTGTTGGTTCAACTCCTAAATTTGGCATGTGTGAATTATAAAAATATATAACCACCATTCAGCCCTCCTTGTCTCCATCCAACTTTGAGGATGTAAAAACATTCATCAATAAGTTTAGCCTGAAATCTATTTTTAATGACATGAAACATTCCCTAGATTGCCTTGTCTTTTCCATACTTAACAGCTTGTGGAATAGTCTATAATAAGAACTGCTTTGTATTGCCTTATCTTAAACTTGATTCAGATTCCAATAACCTGCCACCTTTAACCTCTAACACAAAATTTGGCTTTTGACAGGAGCCACATTCATTCCAGGTATTTGGGTACCACTAACCCTTCAATTCCACATTTTCCTTCAGGGTCAAACAATACTGTGGATTTTAGTTACTGGGAACTTGGATATGCTCCTGCCTCCAAGTCCCTAACTGGTCTAGCCCCTAACTGCTGTGGACATCTGGGGAGTATACTATTAGAATGAAGCTTTCCCTGTCTGTCTGGTTCTCTTGCTATTCAAAATTTTTTTTTAAAAAAATGATGTTTAAAAACCTGGTTATTACATATTATGTCATGTTAAGTAGCTACATCAGTTTTTCATCTCACAAAATAACTCTGACTTCAATGTCTCAGGAGGCTCAAAACAGGATTGATAGTGTGCAGACCACTGTAGTTACTCAGCAAATACACATCCCCTGATAGAATTTTACTTAGTTGAAACTCAGCTTTCCCACCTTATTTTATTCCTTAATGAGAATTCATCCTCCTTTCTTACAACAGCAAAATATTTTTTTCCCGTTTCTCTGTAGAAATCACATCTCCAACCCCAAAACCCCAGAGTTTGTGTCAATCCCGCTTGGTACCTCAGTTCACAGGGTCAGTATGTGTCTGACTTACAGGAGTCATATGTCCCCTGAGGAGCCAAGCCAAGCTAGGCCATTCAGTTCCTAGAAACAGAGAAGGAGGGCCTGGCATTGTGGCCTGGCAGCTAAAGTCCTCGCCTTGAACGTGCCAAGATCCCATATGGGCGCCGGTTCTAATCCCAGCAGCTCCACTTCCCATCCAGCTCCCTGCTTGTGGCCTGGGAAGGCAGTCGAGGATGGGGACCTTGCGCCCGCATGGGAGACCTGGAAGAGCTCTTGGCTCCTGGCTTCAGATTGGCTCAGCTCCGGCCGTTGCGGTCACTTGGGGAGTGAATCATCGGACGGAAGATCTTCCTCTCTGTCTCTCCTCTCTGTATATTTGCCTTTCCAATAAAAATAAATAAATCTTAAAAAAAAAAAAAAGAAACAGAGAAGCAGAAACACTGGCTAGATGGGATTTTCCAGCCTAAAGCTCAGGATGTTCATCATGGCATAGAACAGGTGAAGCCAAGTGAGAAGTAAGGCAACAAAGGGAAAGCAAAAGCAGTGCAGATACAAGGCCCCTCATTCATTTTTTTTTTAAGATTTACTTATTTCATTACAAAGTCAGATATACAGAGAGGAGGAGAGACAGAGAGGAAGATCTTCCGTCCGATGATTCACTCCACAAGTGAGTGCAACGGGCCAATGCGCGCCGATCTGAAGCCGGGAACCTGGAACCTCTTCCGGGTCTCCCACGCGGGTGCAGGGTCCCAAGGCTTTGGGCCGTCCTCGACTGCTTTCCCAGGCCACAAGCAGGGAGCTGGATGGGAAGTGGAGCTTCCGGGATTAGAACCGGCGCCCATATGGGATCCCGGGGCGCGTTCAAGGCGAGGACTTTAGCTGCTAGGCCATGCTGCAGGGCCCCAAAGCCCCTCATTCTTAATAAAAATTACTCTTATTAGTTACTGAGCACTTAGTACAAGTATTAGGTACCTGGCACGTAACCCATTTACAAGAAGCATAGTAAAGTACACATTAATTAGTTTACAGTGGAGGAAACTGAGGCACACAGAAGTTACGTAAATTCTTTCATGATTTCATATGTAGTCAATGGTATCTGTGGAAATTAGACTCAGGAGCTCTAGCCCCTTGGCCTCTAGACTTCACAGCTTCTCCAAAGCAGACAGAACAAAACTTTGGTTTCTGCTAAATAAAAAGGCCACCTGTTCTACTAACGGTAATATTGTTCTAGGATGTGTCTTATATGATCTCCTATGTATGTAAATCAGCAATCTGAATTCCTTGGAAGAAAATCCTTACTTCTTGTAATTCTGATAATATTAACAGAACTAAATGGGAAAAATAATAAGTAGTTATATTCCATAATTAGTTTACAATTGCCACTGATTGCTTTCAGGGTTAGTTTGGCTGTCACCACTCAAAAGAAAGCAAGTGTACTAAGTGACCAGGAAAATGCAGGAGTTAATTTGTACCTTTTCTCCATGGAAAATCCTCTTTTTACTCAAGGTCACTTTACAATTGAATTTGACTAAAAACAAAATAAAGCAAATCTCTAAGTCCCATCTGCATCCCCATAGCCAGGCTCCAAGCACAGACGATTTAAGAGGGGATTCTTTTAATTAATTATGCTGAAGAAGCCTCGACAGCCTCTTAGTGCCTATGTAGGTTGAAGCAGGGTCGTTCTAGAGGTGAATCTAATAATCATTGTTCTGATTTAACAACTTCCTAGCCAGTTGAAATAAATTCTTCATAGCTAGAAAGAACATGTCGTACAAGCAGGGACCGAAATAGTTTCAACAGCATCCATGGAACTAAGCCATTTATATGGCTTTGTCCCTTCTCTAGAAATAAAACAAGCAAGCTTGAAGAACGCACAGAGGCCTTTTGCCCAGCCTAAGTGGAAAGACTGGCAGGCAGGCACTGTGGCCACAAGAGCCTTGGGATTTCACCTCTCATTGACCAGAGCTGCCAGGATTTCCAGGGTTCAGCAGCACAAGCCCAGGAAACAAGGCCACTGACTTTGAAGCTAACCACCATTTCAATGCAGCTGTGTGGCATTGCCAAAACTATTTAATATCCCTGTGCCATAGAGTTCCCAACCCAATAATGACAATCACAGAAAGCTTACTTCAGAAGAGCTCCATGGAGAAATACCCTACAATTGAATAGTGTTCCTCACACTGTTAGGGCCTGAATGCAGAAGATGTTTCTCCCAGCCCCAAGAGACAAATAGAGGATGTTTTTTTATTTTATGTAACAGAGAGATTAATTAAAATTGATATACAACAATGTATCTGATTTTGAAACATGATAATTTCGAGACATTGGGTTGCAAGGACGCTGTTAATTAAGTTTTCAGATAGAAAGGAATAGATCACAATGACAGTAATTATTACTGGTTGAAGCAGGGATGAGGTCAGTTCACCTTGTAATTGTGTCACATGAAAACAGGAGGTTGGGGACCTAGAAAACACTGTGAATCATGTTTCTTTTACTGAGAAACAATTTCATGTAAATTCTTCCTTGTCCCTCTTTAGCCAATGTCTGTCTGTCTTTGAACCGCTAGGAATAAGATGTTGTACACTCCATGAATTACTATCTTTTATCTTCCGTCTAGTGCTAGGTGCCATGGCAGGGAATTACAGTCATTTGGCACCAGGAATTGAGGCAAGTTTTGCCTCCCACAACTTTCTCATTGGCAAAGGATCAAGTCTATTTCCAAGATAAAGTAAGAGGTCTATGTAGGAGAACTTCATTTATTGATTTTCCAAAACCTTTCTATGCACTTACAGCACACAGAAAACAATTGAAAAAAACTTTTTGCTCCTTTTCTTCCCAAAACTAGCTTGATAATCTTTACAGAGAAAACACTAAAGACAAAGATGTCTCTTAAGCACAAAACATAATGATTAAGAAAGTGGAAAGAGTGCTGACCACAGAAGCAAGAGTGAGGCAGAGCCAGGGGTGAATTCCTAGAGACTGGGAACCTCAATTTGGATTTTAAACGTCTTCCACTGAGCAGGCGCAGGAGAGGAGTGGATGGGCTTCTACATATGGTTCTTCACTTACCAAAGCTCATTATGATAAGGGAAATCGACATCACTCCACACAGAAGTCTCAATGTGTTATCTTAGAGCGTGTTTGTTTGCAAATGGCTTACCTTTACTTTTTCAGGCACTTTTACTAGCTTTTCAAGAGATTTCTCTAATACAGTTCTCTGGCTTTTAACTCCCACGGGGGTTTTAGGGTAATGTTTAAAAATGAGAGAGATAAAACACATTGCTCTTAGAAGTTCATGTAAAAGTACGAGGCGGGAAGCTATTATGCAGCTTGGAGATCTGTTCTGCATCTAAGATACGGGGAGTTTTAAAAGAGAGATGCCTTAAAAGAAAACAAAATATTTCTCTGTTTGGGCCCAGTGCAATAGCCTATGGCTAACTCCTTGCCTTGCATGTGCTGGAGATCCCAGATGGGTCCTAGTTCAAGTCCTGGCTATATCACTTCCCATCCAGCTTCCTGATGTGGCCTGGAAAAACAGTTGAGGACAGCCCAAAGCCTTGAGACCCTGCACCCATGCGGGAGACCCAGAAAAAACTCCTGGCTCCTAGCTTTGGATTGGCTCAGCTCTGGCCATCACAGTCACTTGGGGAGTGAACCAGCAGATGGAAGATCTTTTTCTCTGTCTTGCTCTCTATATATCCTTCTTTTCAAAAAAAAAAAAAAAAAAAATCTTAAAAAGTAACACAGTGACACAGACAGGAAAAAACAGATCACCTATCTATAGGCCTACTCCCCAGTGTTCACAACGGGAAGAGCTGGGCCAGACTGAAGTCAAGAGGTAAGAACCCCACTGTGGTATCCCATTGGGCAGCAGGAACTCATATGATTGGGTCACCTTGCATTGCCTTCCCAGGCACAGTAAAATGAAGGAAGTGGAGACTTAACCCACCACGCCACAACAGCATCCATAGGGGAGATACTTAAATCATTTGAGATACAAAAGTTCATTAGCTTCCCAAAGGTCACTACCCTGATCATTTTGATGACCTACATAAATGAAATGTGAACTATTATCTCTGCTAGCTTCCAGCAGCAACACTTTGGAAACAGCCAAAGTGTCTTGTCCATGGGCCGTTTAGATAAATTACAGCCAGGTAAAATCAAATCTTTTGTCACAGATTATGAGGTAAATTCAAAAGGTATGGATAAGTAATATCAAAATTACAACAGAATGTTCCATAATTTATCCTTTTCTTTCATGCTTATCTATTTTGATTGACCTGAAAGGCAAAGTTACAGAAAAAGAGGGAGGAAGGCAGACAGAGAGAGAGAGAGAGAGAGAGAGAGAGAGAGAGAGTGCATTTCTCTATGCTGGTTCACTCCCACTCTCTATAAGGTGAGAACACAGCCAGAGCTTTGCCACACCAGGAGCTCCTATCTCAGTCTAGTTCTCCCTCATGAATGGCAGGGGCTCAAGCCCTTGAGCTGTCCTCTGCTGCCTCCCAAGTAATTTAGCACAGGGCTGGATCAAGCACATGGTAGCTGGACTCACACTGGCTTTCACATACGCGATGTTGTCGTCCCAAGTGGCTGCTTAACATGCCGTGTTGCGATGCTGACCTCCCACACAGTTTTCTTTTCTTACAGATTCACTTACTTAAGTTTGAAAGGCACAGTAACAGAGAGAGAGAGAAGAGGGTGAGATTTTCCACTGGCTGGCTTATTCCCCAAATTAACCGCAATGGCTGGAGCTGGGCCAGTCCAAAGCCAGGAGCTGAGGGTTCCTCTGAGTCTACCATGTGGGTGCAAGGGTCAAAGGTCTTGGGCCATCTTCCATTGCTTTCTCAGGCAGATACGCAGGGAGCTGGATCAGTGCGGCTGACAGACAGGACTCCAACCAGTGCCAAACGGGATGCAGGCACTGTGGGCAGAGGCTTATCTATTACAGCATAGTGGCAACTCCATTCTTGTCAAATTATAAGCCTTTGGAAACTGGAAAACTAAAATCAACTTTATGTCAGTTGCCTTCTTTTCTATTTTAGCTACCTATTTCCATCAACAAAGGCCATATCTCAAGTTTAATTAGGAGTTTGGGTTGAGGTACTTTAAGAAAAAACATTCCCCCATGCCTACATTTTTATATCTTTGTCTCTCCTCTCTTCATTCCTCCTTTCTCCTTCCTTCTCCTATTAAGGGGTATTCAAACAATTCATCAAAATGGATACAATGACAAAACTACATACAGATTTCAAAACCTTTTAGAGTAAACTAAATTTGCATTTCAATTCCATTTTTCATGAACTTCTGAATTAACTTCATAAATAGTTTTATTTATTTTAATGTTTATCCCCATTTTATATGCTTCAAGTGTGATGATATACAGTTATTTAAAAAATGTTGATATGGACCTGGCATGGTAGCCTGGTGGGCTAAAGTCCTCGTATTGCATCTGTAGGAATCCCATATGGGCACTGATTCATGTCCTGGCTGCTCTACTTCCTTTCCAGCTCCCTGCCAGTGGTCTGGGAAATAGCAGAAGATGGCCCAGAGCCTTGGGACCCTGCACCCATGTGGGAGACCCAGAGGAGGTCCCTGACTCCCGGCTTCAGGTTGGCTCAGCTCCATTTGTTTCAACCACTTGGGGAATAAATCAGTGGACAAAACATCTTTCTCTCTGCATCTCCTTTACTCTGTATATCTGCCTTTCCAATAAAAATAAATCTTTTTGTTTAAATGATGATATATAGTCTTAAAATTTCATGGACAATTAAAGAATATCTTTGTATACAAATTTCTAAAAATAATATTTTAATTAGCTTGAACACAGAGGTAGATACAAAAGATACACAGACATGCAGAGAGAGAAAGAGAGGAGAGACGAAGAAAGATGTGTCATCTGTGCGTTCCTTCCCCAAATGCCTGCGATGTCTGAACTGGGCTGGCTCAGAGCTGGCAAAGCTGAAGGCAGGATGCAATCCAGGCATACAAACAGCTGCGCCATTACCTGCTACCTGCTTGGACTTAAAGCTGGTACTCCTGTAAGGAACGTTCATGTCCTAACTGGCACCTGAACCACAAGGCCAAACACCAGCCCCGTTGCTTTGGTAGAAAAAAAAAATTATACTTTCTTACAATTTTTTCCTCATATTCATTTTCAGAGTTCATTAAGCACCAATCACATGAAAAACCAATGAAGTTTCCTCAGTAAAACAACACATAGAACAGAATAACTCGCATTTATGTAAATATAAATATATAAAAATATATAGTATGGATGGAGTATTTGTGTCCTGCCAACTCCATATATAAAGTTAGGCGAAGGTGAGACCTCTGAGATGTAAATAGGGCTAAATGCTGTTAGAGGGGGGAAGTCTCCACACTGCTACTGGTGCACCTGTAAGAACTGCAAAAGTCACAAGAAATCTCTCTCCTCCCTCCATGAGAGAAGAAAGTTGTCACTTACAACCCAGGAGGTGGGTCCTCACACACACATACACAAACACACACGTGCGCACACAGACACACGCACGCACACACACACACACAGTTCCACTGAGTGAAAATAAAGAATACTGGTTGTGCTCCACATGACAACATGATCTGAAATCAGGATGGGCAGGTGTGGGGTGGGGGGAGGATGGACTATGTTTACAGTAAATACGACCAAGTTCTCTAAACTGAAAACCTTTGTTTGGAGATGTGGTAAATGTGTATCAGATGCCTTCAAGAATAAAAATCAGTGTTAATTTTTGTTTTTTGAAAAAACAACTCTCTTGAACTTCCCTTAAACATAACAAATCAACACATATAAAAGCCCGACTGTCCACTCTGCCCAATGATCCACACTGGAGGTGTTACAGAATCCGTGCTGCAACTTTAAACACTCCTTAACAGGGTTACTTCTCCAGTGTCCCATCCCGACTGCTGGGAGGCGGCGTGTGAGCAAGAGCAGGGGACAAGGAGCTGCCAGTGTCCTCCCTCACGTGACATCTTCTTGTGCCCTGAGAAAAGGTGAGACTTACCAGTAAAACCTGTTGGGTACAACTCCTTCCTGGATAAGCTGCCATCTTCTCCCAAATTCAGCAGAGCTGTACAACTACAAAGAAGAGAAAGTTCTCAGAACCTGGGAACACTAAATGCACAGAATCGTTTCTCTGCATCAGTCATAATGATACCACTCACTGAACGCCAGTCATTTCCCAGGAGAAAACCCCGCAAACATCATCTCTGTCCTCCACACAAATTCTGCAAGGTGGATAGTCATATTCTCATTGTACGGTTGAGGAGGCTGAGGTGTACAAGGACTTGTTGAAAAATCACATGCCATATCAGACTAGAATTCATGAACTGGAATTCATGCCCTGTGCTCCGGGTAATAAAGTTTGCTGTGCAACTTAGCCCAGCACTTGCAGAGAATTGTGGGGAAGGTTAGGAGCAAAACCTGGGTCTGGCTCTGCAAAAATCACTGCCTTTAACATGAGTCTGCTGAACACAATGAAAAATGCACAGGACAGCTAGCAACAAAGCCGTGCAGAAGGCTCAGGACTCAGTGAGGGATGCTTCAGGGTGTGGAGGACCAGCTGGGACCTGAACAAAGGGCAGTATGCAAACGCACAAAGCTGACGAGGTAAGCAGGGCCAAGATCTGAACAGTCTGGCTTATCAAGACAAGGTTGGATGCCCATGAAGAAGACAATTTGGAAAGGGCTTGAAACAGTAAGAAAAGTGATTCCACAGCCAATGACCAGCCGAGGCTGCTCTCTGTTACAGCAAGCTGAACAACTTCAGGTTATGAAATCTACGTCTACCCCAACTCAGTTCTTAGTATACTTCAAGTACTTTGCATGTATGATTTCATGTAAGCTTTGTGCCATCCCTGAGATACAGCTGTTATGGTCATTTAGCAGATGATCACACAGCTGGTAAGATTTCAAACTCACCTGTTACACGGTTTCCCTTCTCCCTAAGGTCACACACAATCCCTGTTGATGACAGTCCACATGCTGAACCCATGTCTTGTTTTTCTCTTCTGTCCTATTCACCTCTCCTCTTCATCCCTACTGTCTTTGCTAATGGCCATCTCCCCAGGACACTCTGCTGCCTCCAAGAGTACCCGGAGAGTGCAGTCCAGAGAACTGATCCAGGCACTCTGGTTCCCAACATAGGTTTGCATTCTGATTTGAGAAACACCAAATCCTCTCTATCCGTCATCTATCCTTCAACATTCCACCACCGCAGCTGCCAACTCCCACAGTGTGGATGGATGGTGAGTCACACTGCATTGAGTGCCATGATTGCTCGGTCTTCCCCTCAACAGGCAGTGGCGAATCAAAGGTCTTACCAAATGACTCACTAAATTGCAGATCCACCAGGCATGATTAGGGAAGAATTCAACTCAAGGGAGCATTTACTGACACTTGAGAGAACTTGCTGTGACATTGTGTCCTTTTTATCAAAATAACAACAAAAACTCACACAAATAAAATATCCATTTACTAAAGCTTGCAGTTTAGTTGGCTGTAACTGCACGGTATTTGAGCATCCCACCCAAGGAGAAACAATTGATTCTCTTTCTAAAATTTAAAAAATTATTTTTCCTTAACCAACCTGCCTGAGGGAGGAAGGTATCCTGGGTGCATTTCATGTTGGTTATAGTAGAAGAGTGCGGAGGAGAGGAGCAGGGAGAGCAGGGGTAAGGCTCTTAACTGGGAGAGACAGCACGCATACATACACTGCTTCCTGTTTCCAACGCGTCCTGAACACCTTACATTTTAAGATACAGTTTCAAATAACAACAGCAAGCCCCCCAATCTGGGATTTCCATTTCCCTTTGCCCTACTTCTTTATAACTTCAGAACTGTACTTGTTTGTTGTTTTTTTTTTTTTTCAGGGAACAGAGTTCAGTCCACTGTTATATACATGCAAATATCTTCATTCATATATAAAGATCAACACAAATGCAACAGAATGCGGGCAGAAGCATTCTATATGGGAAGGCTGTACTCACAGACACCCCATGAGAATCCTCCATAACTTCTAAGGGCTCACAGTAAACCCAGGGATTGCCATCTGCGCTTCTGTAGAGAATTAATCTCTGTGAGGAGTCCGCTGCGGCTGATTTCTTTGTTCTTTCTGTTCTCCCCCTTTTTCTTTGTAAATTTATCCCCTAGGCTTGGATTCAGAGGCTGCGGCCCAGTCAGGTGTGTCTCCTGCCATTTGTTTATTTCTTCAAAGGACTGCCACGTTATTTGTGAGCGTCTGGAGGCCTCTTGAGCAGTGGGTGTACAAAATAAAACAAGCCTCTCTTCTGTGGCTCAATGCCATCTCTGGACGGGTGCCCTTTGGTCCTGGTGGACAAGCTTTCTCGTTTTCCCACTCACACCCAGGGAGGCGTTCTTTCATAAGCCTACACGATGTTTCTACTCTGGTAGGGGTTGCTTCAGGATGTGCCTGTCTCCATGTGAGTCTTCTTTTTAGAGACAGATCAAGGTTACCTCCTTCATGAACCTGTCCTGACTCCTACAGTTACCTCTGGACTCATCTCCAAAGAACCAGGGCACAGTAACAGATGCTATCAAATTGCAGGCTAATACATACACACATATGTATCTATATTTACATATTTATGAATATATTACAAACTATCAAACTTTAAAACACACTAACAAGAACAGATGCAGATCATATGTCAATATTATTTTAAAAATATTAGTAGCCTATAAATGTTGGTTTGTCTTGGCAGTAAGCAGAATGAGAGAATTTCTTGGTTAATTAAACCATCATATGACATGCCATGTAAATGAATAGCATAAAAATTGAGTGATTAAATTTTATATAAATGAGTTTATTGACAGGACCGTGGTGGAGAAACAGATGGCAGATACTTAGCCTCAAAATGATGTCTTTTGTTCTGTTTTCTAATATACTTGTTATTTACCAGGATAGTTTTATATAGGGGCTCTTCCCTGCCCCTCCTCTTTCTCCCTCCCCATAACCTCCCCCACTACTATTCCCCAAATTATCACAGTAGGATAGTCCCTTATGGACAGTTACAAAATTAACTTTCTGTTATTTAAATGGATCATAACGTGGTAGGTATCAAGGTGGAAAATCTAGTATCATATTATACAGCTGTATTTACAAGATTCAAAATGGGAGCCCCATTTTTCATTTGGGAGGAGAAACACATGATAAAATTAGCCAATCCCAAGAGGACAAATATCATATATTCTCTCAGACAGCCTTTAGGCAAATCACAAAATAAACAGATATAGGCAATCAAGTTTACACACCTACTCTCATAAACAAATGGTATAATGAAGTCTAACATACTGGGAAGTAAAGTCACATACTTAATTTTCTTAGTAACATTCAAAGAGAGCCCTTGTAATAAGGCAAGGCAGAAACTTCTCTCTAGATTAGATAAATCTTAGAATACTCCGCCTGTTTCATCAAAGTGTAAAGCTTTGAGGTGTTAGGAATTCCATATATCTTATCTATAAGTATTTAGAACATGACCAAAAACAACAACAACAACAAAACCCACAGTGCTAATTTTGCACTCTGCAAATCCCCTCATCATGAATCTACCTACCTACTAAGGAATTCAGATTTTTCCAATGATTAGGCAAAGCTAGCTTACCCAACAAGCACTTTTGCTTCCATGGATCTATACCTAGAAGCCTATACCTTTAAAAACGAACTCCACAAGTGTCATGACATTTGAAACTTGCAAGGATTTGCAAGCAGGCCCTTATCCACGCACCTTATATGAAACCTGTCAGGAGATTCTACCTACTACTTCAAACACATTATCTCACAAGATTTTAATTGTCTAGCCTTGTGCTATACCAGGAAAAGAAGAAAGCAACAACTCAGAGCTGTTCCAGTTAATGTGTTAATGAAACCTAGAGTCTGACAGCAAAGTTGGGAATGGTATCAAAGCAGTTACACTCTGACTCCATCTCAATCACTTGAGGAAAGAAGGCTTTTCATGCGCAAAGATCTCACAGTGTTGGCAGCACCTAAATAAAATTTATTTCCCTCCTCACCTGTCTCCAGCTCCGAGCTTTCCTCTGACTATTGGAACACAGAACTGAGAACTAACATTACTACCTGTCACATCAGAGAAAGCAGCGGCAACCCTCTTCAGCCATGCCAAGTCTACAGAAAAAGACGAGGGAGAGAAAGAAAGCGTGTTTGAGCTACATCGGGGAGTTCAGTGTTCAACTCTAAACTTGTTTTTGTTCTGTGAACACTTTCAGACACTAAAGGAATTAAAGAAGCAGAAATTTTTGGAAGAACAGAGCAGGGAAACATTCTGGTTCACTAAGGAGGCAAGACAGAAAATCTTTCCTGTCTAAAATATCTGAGTCCTCCCCTGTCCTAATGAACAGAACTTAATGAGCACAAACCCAACTTTTCTCTGTTTTCAAGATCTATCTGCTGCCTCAGGCCCTGGTCATTATTCATGTCTGGGGCTGTCAACAATTCTTCCTGCTCAACTCCTTGGTTTTTTTGTTTGTTTATTTTTTGTTTTTAAGTCTCTCACAATGGCCTGGTTTCTTGCCATCTGCCTTTGTCTGTTCGGAGAAGAGATAAAGCACACTTAGTTGTGAAAGATGGATTCCAATGGCAGTTTTGTTGCTTGTGTTGAACCTTCAAGCATCTCTGGGGTGCCCTCATCAGGAGGGCCGTGAAGCTGCAATCCGGATGCTGGACACAGAGGAAGGGACAGGTGTCACATTTGGGGTACAAACGAATGTGCTGCACTGGCACTGCCCAGCAGATCAAGACAGGGTGAAAAAAATCAAGGTGTCAGAAATGCTATTTCTTTTCCACCTTTTTTTCCCCAGAAATATTTACTTCTTTATTTGCTTATTTTATTTGAAAGGTAGAGAATCAGAGAGAAAGAGACCTCCCCTCCACTGATTCACTCTCCCAGTACCCTCCACAGCCAACGACACATGAGGCCAAAGGCAAGAACTCCAAAGGATGACACAGATTCAACTCTTATTCCTGCCATCTGTGGGCATGAGCAAGAAGCTGGCATGAAGGCCGACTTGGGAAACGAAGGCACTCCAGTAAGACACGGAGATATCACAGGCATTGAAGTAACTGTGGCACCCAACTTCTAATCGTTCACATGTTGGCTAAACTCCTAAATGAATAGCATCGTTTTTGTTAGGAGATGAGATACTTATTTTCCTTGTGTTGAGGCTCAAGTATGCAACAGTCACTGCTGCTAGAAAGTCTTTTTTGTATTCTTAACTTGGATGAATGCACCCTCTGTTTTCCAATTGTCATCATATATGAGTATCATGATTTTACTTGCAGCTAGGAAACTGATGGGACAACAAGAATTCCATTAAAAACTGGAGCCAGGACAACTTAATTAGAATCTAAGCATTGTGATAATAAGAGCCTCTGGTTGATGGAATCAGGTACAGTGGACCACAAAGCCTCCCACCGTGACTTCCCCAGCCGGGGTGGGCAGGGATGTCCTGGGTCTCCCCCACAAAGGCTCCAGCTGGAGGAGCACTTCCTGCTGTCAGCTCTTTTCAAGGTTGCCTGCTCACTCCTCTTTCCTTCTCTGCCCTTAACGTTTTAGAAGCAGGGGGCCTGCAAAATTGCATTTCTTGAAAAGGCTGACAGAAAGCTCTGCCAGTTCTATTTATTTGCCGCATCCTAATACAGCCCTGGGGATGGCTTCAGTACAAAGCACTCACCTACCTCACGGCTCTCCAGTTCTCACTACCACTCCCGCAATTCTTTTTAGCAAGAAGGAGATGGTGCCTTAAGGACTTAAAATAAATTCCTAATGTTAGGCCTGAGGCATTGGAAACATTACGCTCTTTTCTCTCCTAGCCACAACATGAAGAAAAAGAAATAGTTCAGAGATGCACTCGGTCATCAGAGCCATGTTCTGGGGCTCAGGTTCTAGCACAAAGAAGGGAGCCAGAACTCAGGCTAACAGGAAACCCAACTCTACAATACCTAAAACGACCCCACAAAACTTCACTGAGAGCCAAAGAGTTTTCACCTTGGCTGCCTGAGACTCAGGACAGAGAGGCAAAGTTCCGTAATGAGCATCCCAGACTCTACTCCGTTTACGTACCACAGGAGACGCATCTCTTTCAATGCAGGAGTTAGCTTGTCAGAGGTAGGAGACACAAGCCACAGTAATGTATATATAGTATTTGGTGCAGTGGTAGGCTAGCCTGTTAAGGAAATTCAGAGAATTTTTAAATGCTTTCAAGGTGGGTCTTGGAATACATTAAAATTTTCTTAGTATCAACGAGTATTCCAGGGAAACACAGCAGTCTGAACAAATAAACAGAGCAGCACAGCTCACATTAGTGTTTGGTTTTTCTTTGGCCAAGATCTAGTTTAGCTGTGATGCATGAAAGAAAGTAAAGCAGGAACCACAGCGATACAGGGACCGGGTTGTACGGCTGCAGTCCTACAAAAACCTCTGAGTAAGACTGAATCCAAGTAGCAACAAGGTCAAAAGGCCACAGCACCAAGGCTGAACATTCAGACTTGCTGATGAAGAATGAGCAGAAATGATGACACGTTGCTGGCTTCATCAGTCTCCCCTGTGGCTGGATTTATCAAATCTGTCACTGGCCATTCCTCTGCTGTCACTAGAATCTGTCACTTGTCCCACAGCTGGGCTTCGTACGTTGTGACTTGAGGGATTGGACATATGGAACTAGAGCTGGCTGCAAAAGAAGGGCTAGTATATGATCACAGGCCAGTTTCATAAACAGACAGCCCCCCGGAAAGACAGGTCTAGTGGCACATAGGAAAATGGTAATGCAGAATCTTGGCCTTTTAAGCAAGTGTTGATGGCAGAGAGGAGATTGCAAGTGGGCTAGAACAGACAAATAGCTCACTTGAAAGCCTAAACAGCTACTAGATAGTATAATTGCACTTATTTAAAACTTAATCGCAATGCCTGATTTTTAAATGTGCATTTCTCCTTGTTCTCACAGCCCATTTCTTCCAAATCATTAGGAACAGGTAGATCAAACTGCTCCAGGCAGCAATTGAAAAATAATGATACAATCTACTTAAACATGATATCTAAGTTGAATGCAGGCCTGCCTTGTTTGCATATGATGGCATTTCAGCTCGAGAATTTGTTTTATAAACAAGCATTGGGGTTGACATTTAGCAAGTTCCCTGGTTTCCACTCTAATTGCCAGTTTTGTAGTTGGATACTTAAATTCTTTACATATTCATGAGATTAGAAATCAGCTCTGACACTGAGAAACTTCAAGCACATGGAAATCCTGCCAAACCAGCATGGTATACAATACTCAACATATTTCTTATAAATATCTGAGTGCCTTTCAACTGAATGCAGTGCCTTGGGGAAAGGAGAAGAAATTAGGTAGATATCAGTTTCTAAAGTGTTTATGCCTACGCAGAAATCATTTCAATATTTCAAGGGGGATTGAATTTCAATGAGCCATTTGTCCTTTATCTCAATCTTACCCTTTTGATATTAAGGCACCAGTGAGTCTATTCTAATGCAAATAGAATGGCAGTGAAGACAAATATTTTAATATTTAATGGCTTACAATTACTATAATCGATAATATTCTCTAGGTAAGGCCCATGAGTTCTTCCTTGTACTATGGTTTCTTCTGGCAAATGACAGTAAAGGCATTTAACATTAACTAAAATACCTGGGAGCATCTCCCAAATGGGAAAGACATGGAACACTGGTGGCTTTTGATTAAGTCAGGCTTGTGTTTATTTTCTGCCACCACAAACTAGACCTGCTGGCTCTCAGGTGCCTGGATAACACAAGGGTGCACCTATGTAATGCGTTCTCTGTGCCATGTACTGTGCTAAGTGTTTTCTATATATTTTCTCAGCATCTTCCAATAGTCACAAGAAATATTAATCTTGTCCCTTTACTACAGGACAAACTGCCAGCTCAAGTGACCTAGTGATGGTCACACTGTGGTGAGGTAGGCAGCTAGTTCAGAGTCAACAGCTTGGAAGTCCCTCCCCCTAGCACCCCCCCAGCCACCTAGTTGTTCCATCCTGTCCATCTGTGATGCTTACCTACCATCACCTGAAACCTCAGAGGGGGCGGTATTGTATTCTTGTATAACCACTCCCCTCACAAGCCCCTATAAAGGCCCATGAGAGGGAGGGGTTCTCTCTTGGTCGTGTGCTTCCATGGCTCTAGCACTCTGACTCTTGGCCTCCCCAGTACCTGTTTTGCTCTCTGGCTTCCTGTGGACAGACTCTGAGGACAGGTACCTCTGTGTGTCTGAATTCCTCACCCTCTGTTCACTGTTCGGGCGGGACAGTGAAGATAGCAATGCTAAGATGCTTTGTATCTCTAATTTGTGTACTATTGGGAGTTCCAGGAGAGGTGGGGCCGAGCAGTAGTAGAATGCGGGCAGAGAAGCCAGGGAAAGGTATGCCCAGGTTATTCATTACATGTCTCAGGATAACTTATATTGCTGGGGAAGCTGGGACATAGGTCTTCAGCTTAATGGATGAACATCAGGGTAGTGGTTATTTGTTCCTCTTGCGGCTTCGATTGATTGGATTGCTATATGGATTTGTGACTTGCTATTTCTAGTGGGCCCTGTTATCACCAAGCTGGGTTAATAACGACTATTTAATAAACCTTGGCCTGTTTGGTATGATCTTGCTCACACCCCACAACAACATAGCCAGTGACAGGTTCTGGTGGCATGAAGAGCTGACTCTCTTACCAGCTGACTCTGTTACCCATAATGGTGAGAAACTGCTGTGGCTGAGATGACAAAATGCTGACTTCTATTTCTTAATCAAATAGTCACTATTCCCCAGGGAATGTCCAGCATTCAAAGCAGTCCTGATAAACAAACATTACATCTCTGTGACAACCCAGCCAGAAGTAGAAGTAATGATTATGGGAAAAAGAAAAAAAAATTAGGCTAGATTTTGAAAATATATGTAGTAAAATCCTAGGACTAATAGAGAAACCTTCAAAGTATTTCTTTAAAATTTACTTCTATGCAAGATTCTAAAACCTTGATATTGGCTGTCAAACATATTGAGAGGGACGATCTTCCACTCAATATATGATTTTTCAACTACAAGGCAATCTTCACATATATCAAAAATGTTGCTAATATTTAGAATTTCTATTGATTTGTTCCCCAGGTGGAAAGCGTGTTTTGGTTTTGCATGTAACTCATTCGCATAAAGAAAGGCTGAGTGTATGATCAAAAGGCAAGATTTCCTTTTTTTACCATGAACCATGATTCCTGAAATCTACAGACTAGAAACAAACATTTCTTACGTGACATTACTTGAACTGTTGTTTCTTTGAATTCCAAAATAAGTGACAGTCTACACATACAAATAATCTAGAGCTGCCATTAAGGAAAGGGTAGTTCGTCAAACTATCTTGAAGGTTTTCTTCCCCCAACATTTGGTCGTTTGTGGGCCCAGCGCAGTAGTCTAGTGACTAAAAGTCCTCGCCTTGCAAGTGCCAGGATCACATATGGGCACTGGTTTTAAACTCAACTGCTTCACTTCCCATCCAGCACTCTGCCTGTGGCCTGGAAAAGCAGTAGAAGATGGCCTGAAGCCTTGGGACCCAGCACTCATGTGGGAGATCAAGAAGAAGCTCCTGGCTCCTGGCTTTGAATTGGCTCAGCTCCAGCTATTGCAGCCACCTGAGGAGTGAACCAGCAGATGAAAGATTTTTGTCTCTCCTTGTCTCTATAAATCTTTCCAATAAAAACAAATATAATTAAAAAAAAATAAAAAATAACTGGTCATTTGTTTATATTTATAGTTTTTAGAAAATGCTTATTTGTATCTGAAGGCAGAGTTGTAGAAAGAAGGAGAAAGAGATAAAGAGAGAGAGAGAGAATGGTCTTCCACCTGCTGGTTAATTCCCTAAATGGCTGCAATAGCCACAGCTGAGCCAATCCAATCCAAACCAGGAAGCGGAAGCCTTCTGCAAGTCTCCCAAATAGGTGTGGGGGCACAAGGACCTGAACCATCCTCTACTGCCCTCGCAGGCCATAAGTGGGAAGCAGGAGCAGAAATGGAGCTGCCAAAACATGAACGGGCCTTCATACGGGATGCAAGTGCCGAAGGCAGAGGATTAGCCTGCGACCCCATGGAGCCAGCCCTATAGGGATACTTTTTAAATTAAATCTCCTATTAAGTAAAATGAATAGAGTTATGAAATAAAGGAAAACTGGGTGATGGGAACAGTGTGATAAACAAGCAAAATTTTAGAGTGAAACCAAAGCAACTTAAGCCATGCTCTTCACTACATTTTTTGAGTTAAATGTAAACACTAAAAATAAGAAAACATCAAATTACATACAACGCATTATTTTTTCTCAAAAAAAAAAAAAAGTACAAGTTAGGTGACTATGGCCCGGCCCTCCCTCCCCTCTCTGGGCGAAGTCCAGGAACCTCTCTCCTCACTTCTAAATGAACACACCTGCTCCTCAATTTCCCACAGCCCAGCCCAAACCCTGCTTCATCAGTTACACTCCTGGCCTGTGTGTGTGGGAACCTAGGTCAGGGCTAGATGGTTTTGGATGCTGGGAAGCAAGCAGCACAATGCACAGGGCTGGACTCACAGCGGGTGGCAGTAGCTTTTCTCTAGGGTTCCCCAAGCAGAGGTCTGAGTAACTTGAGAAAGGAGGGCCAGGGCCTTTTCCTCGGGAGCCCCTGAGGAGCGCGGGTGGGGCCAGTGTTCACTGTGTTCCACAGTGCTGTGCTCTGCTTCTGACAAATCCAAGCCTGCAGACCCTAACAGAGACAGTGCCCTGGCAAGGTCTGCCAGCCTGAGGCATACACAGAATCTTAACATTTCTCCTACTTCTTTTTTTTCTTACAGTCACATCTGCTCTTTGTTTTCCCTCATTTCAAATGTTTCCTAACACATCATGTTTAGTGAGGTGTTTAAGACAGACTGAGAGATGCCGTTGGAGGCGATGTTTTATAGCACAGTTTGTACACTAGTTTATTGCCAAATTAAAATAAAGATGTAAGCTGGCAGACTCGGCCTGCTTGCTGCTAAGCCTTCCTCTGGTGGCTTGCTGAAGCAAGGCAGCAGGGGAAAGTTGCAGAAAAGCAAAGGACTGTAATCCTCGCGCTCCTATGCGCTCAGTCTCCAAGTACAACCAAACAACAATGGGAAAACTGCACATGGAATGTTCTGTCTATTCCTTAAATCACAGAAATAAAATAAAGGAGACCAAAAGGTTGGTGCTTCTGTTGTAACACTTGTAGGACTCTCCATATTGTCCGTAGTGATTCACTATTCCTAAATGTGTAAGAGTTGGGATTGCACAAGACTAGGACAGTGAAAATTAGACGGGTGAACAGGTAGTTAAAGTGAGGTCCTCACTAGAAGAGGGTGATTCCCATTAAAATTATCCAAAATGCTTGCTTCTGCACCAGAAGCTGCCTCTAGAAATACAAAGTGCCAATCCCACTTTTACTTTTATCAGAATAGCAAGGAGGGAGTGATTCCACTCTTATGAGTTTTTAGCTTATCTTGACAATGGAAAGAAGTTACCAATCACACCTTTCTGATGGTTTTTTGAGGAAGCTAGACAGGATTACAATTCTTTGCATTTCGTCCCCACCCTCTAACTGACTGCTAGCAGCTGGTGTGTTATTCCCTCCATGGTCTACAATCCCTTCAACCCCCTAAAAAATTGTGCTTAAGGACTTCACAGCAACCGGATTTTCAGATTTTTTTTTCCCTTTCAGAACGCCTCTTTGCTGTGGCAGCAGGAGGTTTGTGACCTTGATAAATTTCGCTTTGCTCACTCGTCTGTCTCTAAAGAAATTCTCCTTTAACAGGATACTATACTTCAGGTCGCTTCCCCCTCCATCCATTGAAAACCAACATTTCATAATGTGCATGATGTTAACTTTACTGAGAATTTTGGAGGTTCCTAAAGGCCCACTCTTTTACACTCTTTTCTTTTCTTTTAATTTTTAAAAATATTTTCAATTTATTTTTATTAGGAAGGCAGATATATAAAGACAAAAGGATACAGAGAGAAAGATCTTGCATCCACTGGTTCACTCCCCAAGTGACCGCAATGGTCGGAGCTGAGACGATCTGAAGCCAGGAGTCAAGAGACTCTGCAAGGTCTCCCATGCAGGTGTAGGGTCCCAAGGTTTTGGGCTGTGGGTAATCCTCTACTGCTTTCCTAGGCCATAAGCATGGAACTGGATGGGAATCAGAGCAGCTGGGACACAAACCAATGCTTATATGGGATCCCAGCACGCATAAAGTGAGGATTTAGCCAGTAGGCCAACACACTGGGTCCATTCTCATACACATTTTCAAAGACCAAGAAGTTCAGCTCTTATTTCCACATTGGATAAGTCTGACAACAGGGTTTCCCAAGTGAACAGAGTGAGACAACCCGAGACCACTAAAATTTTGGTCACACCTTCAAGTGGGTGACACAATGGCCCAGCCTTTCCCAATTGGTTAAGAGATCACCAATGGGGAACATCTTCCCTTCAGGTTCCCACTCACACAAGGAGGGTTTGAGGAACACTTAAAATCCCAAGACCTTTCCAAAACACCTTTGGTGTGTCTCTCTCTCCTTTTAAGAGACAAGCTCCAAGTTCTTTCCTGGGAGGTGCTTTCCCCTCTCCTCTTCTTTCCATGTTCAACTGGTCACCCTGTAAGCAAAACTTTTCTGCCTGCAACCAATTTCCTGCTTTTTAGTTCTATACTAAGCTGAGGAAGGAACCCACTGAACTTTTCTGGTAACATGGAGTACTTTTTTTTTTGCAAACATCAGTATGAAAAAATCTCCACTTGTTTTCCCTTCAGCCTCTTTAGTGATGCCGACTCAGGCACATGCTCACTCGAGTTCAATCTCTTGACATGACTGAGATGGTTCCTTGTATGACAAACGACTGGGCAAGGCTTGTAACAATGCACAGCAGACACTATTTCAAGGTGGAGCTGCCGGGATTAGAACCAATGCCCATATGGGATCCAGGTGCACTCAAGGCGAGGACTTTAGCCACCAGGCCACCTTGCCTACGTTCTGATTTTTGAACTCAGTTTCACCTGATTTCATCCATCTTCGTTCAATACGCATCTCTGTGCATCAGTGAGAGCACTGCCCTTATGACCATCCTTCAACATTAGTGAACTAGCTCTCCATTTTCTTCCTCTAGAACGACTGACAATTTCCTGATACAGTTGCTTGATACCGACATCACACAATGTAGAACATCTTGGAGGAGGAGAGTATACAGAACATCTAAAACAGACATAAAGTCTACTATGTATAAAAATCCACTATATAAATAGATATTAAGATTTTAAGGAGAATGAGACAGAGAGACACATACACACACAGAGAAACAGATAAATATCTCATTCCAATTTTAGTATATGTGCTGCTGAAGCAAGCACAAAATAGATAAACATCTCATGCGCTCTCCAAATGGCCATGAATAGATAAATAGCCGGGGCTGGACCAGACTAAAGGCAGGAGTCTGCAGCTTCTTCCGAGTGTCTCCCATAGGTGCAGGGGCCTGAGCACTTGGGCCAGCTTCCTCTGCTGAGAGCTGCATGGGAAGTGGAGCATCTGGGTATTGAACCAGCACCCACATGGATGCTGGTGTTGAAGGTGGTGGCTTTACCTTCCATGCTACAAATCACACCGTGTGTGTACATGTGCCTGTTCTTTGAATAACCCTGGAAGTGTCTCTGGAATTCAAACTGCCCACAGAAACAGCTTTTAAGACAAAACAAACACTGTTCATTTTGAGTGTCGAGCTGGAGTAGAAGTCCAGCTTTGCCACAGAGACTGCAGGAGGCACAGACTGATGTCCCAGGAAACAAAGGATTATCACTCCTCCTTTTTTTTTTTTCGGTCATTTTCTTTAAGCCAAATTGCAAAGATGCACGATTTTCACTTAGCAAGGTAAATCTGGCCTTCACTGTGCCTCTAGCATCAGGGAAAATAATTAACCAACTGTCAAATAAAATACAATAACCCAGTGGATTAAATGACCAATTTTCTGTGTTGTGAGCTGCTCAGCCTTTTCCTCTGTTAACTGCACTAACCCAGACCAGATGTACCATGGCTTGACTCCAGGTACAAAGTTATATATTCCACTACAAGGGTAGCGAGGCTACTCAAGAAGGGGTCAGGGGGCAAACTTACTAATTGTTAATCCTTTCTATGTTTAGGTTTAAGGTATGCTTGATTTCACAGTAAGGACAGCATGAATAAAGCTCCAATGCCAGGAAGTTTAATTTGCTTCTCTCTAACTATTTGTGTCATGGAGTCTTGGCGAGCTGCTTACACCACTGCCTTGACTTTGGAGGAACCTGACACACGGATATTAGCTCCAGACAGACAATATTACAGAGGATTCTCCTCACGCACGTGCTTACTAACCTGCGATTCCTCTAAGCAAAATTCTCAGAATGGCTTTTCATGGAACAACGCATTTCACAGAGTATTCCAGTGTTTCATGATTCTCCCTCTGACTTTCACATTTATCTATGTGTTTATCTCTTTTACATAATAACTTCACCTTCTTTCTCTTTCATGGCTTTCCTTCTGCCTAGGAATGTAATCTCCTTAAAACAGAATATAAATATCTGCTTTCTAATATATGTATCAGCTGTGTATATGTGTTTGGGTATATGACAGAGAGTACATATAATGCAGTGCTGTATTTTACTGGACACACACATGTGCCCACACAACAGGATGGTATTTTTTAAGAAGTGGAGCTCTTGGGGGCCTGGTACAATAACCTAGTGGCTAAAGTTCTTGCCTTGGACATGCTGGGATCTCATACAGGTGCCAGTTCTAATCCTGGCAGCCCCACTCCACTTCTCATCTGGCTCCCTGCTTGCGGACTGGGAAAGCAGTCGAGGAGACCCTGCATCAGTGTGGGACAACCAGAAGAGGCTCCTGGCTCCTGGCTTTGGATCGGCACAGCTCTGGCCTTTGCAGCCACATGGGGAGTGAATCAATAGACAGAAAATCTTCCTCTCTGTATATCTGACTTTCTAAAAAAAAAAGAAGTGGAGCTCTGGCATTTCTCCTGCTCTTGGTAGGACTCAGGCACCCCCTGACTAAATGAAGACAAGCCTCTTGCTGGGAACGTGGCTCAGCTCCATGGGGCTTACTGGGATGAAACTGCACTCACCTCCAGTCTTCTGCAATCCAGTATTACAGTCATGCTGCAACACTGGAACAAAACTGCCATCATGAAAGAGTAGGACCCAGCCTCTTGTCTGTCTTCGTTTGCACAAGATGTCCTTGCCTGCCCTTTATCAAAGTGATACGGTAACTTAAGGGAGAAATCCAGCTGGCCTTATGAGGTTCCGATCACTGAACTCAGGAGTGATTTGCTTTTCTAATTAATAAGAACCCTTGATAATCAAAATTGTTCTGGAGTAATCTGTGCCAGCAAATTCTGGGTCTCAGAGAACTTAACTGGAGTCCATGTGGTCACCATAAGTACCCTAAAGACCATGGCATCAACAGGAAGATCACAAGCTCCAATGATCAGCCATGAACTTGGACACGAATTGGTCATCCACCTCTGAGCCCTAATTCCAATGTTCAAGAACCTTCACTCCCAGTTCCTCTGGGAGTTCACAGAATTAAGGAATAGCTGCCTAACTCCTTGCTCTGTGCTTTGCAATAAGCGCCTACTTTCCTCCAATCCTCAATCTCAATGATTGTCTTTCTGCTGATTGTCGGGCACGTAGACCCAGACTGGCAATTCTACAACAACGCTTCCCATCAGTTTGGGGTGCTGCTAGGCAACAGCATGTCAGGCCCAGTTCTGAGGAGTACAGCTGCCTCCCACGGTGAATACCAGCTATCCTGACAACAAGATGTTCTACATGACACTGTCCCTACTGGCACTGAAAAACCTTCACACTGAGAAGTACCATAACCCTGTGACTGCTTGCTCGTTCATAGAGCCAGCATGTGGGAGCTCAAGAAGGACTTCAGGAAAACTACTCCGTGTTTCTGTTCAACTTCAGGCTGAGGTTAGAGGTCCAAGGAAAGAACAAGATGCACATAAAGGAATCCAAGTGCAACTCTGCTCTTCAAATAGCATCCCATCACTTTAGTATTTTTAGTAAAACTGCTTTCCTTTAAAAAACGGTAATTTTCCTTCTACTCGGCCACAAACTAAAGAAAACTTCTGAGATCAAAAGATTCCAAATCATGTGACCTACATACAGTGTTCTTCTGCCCCTTTCCTCTCAATGCTTTAGTCAAATCCCAACCAGTACTGTCAACATTCTTAACCCTTCCAGGTCAGGATTTGCTTTCAGGGTCTTAGAAAACTACCAATAAAACAGCTCACCTATCCACACGTACAGAACACTCAAGAGTCTGTGGGGCTCAGCGAATCCTGATGGTATCAAGTCTCCAAGTTGAACCTGCTTCTCCATATCTTGAATATGGAACCTTCATTCTAGAGGCTATTTCACATAGTTACCTAGCTCAAGGCAGCAGCCTGAGAGCCTCCTTCTTCTCACCATCCCCTTGGCAGAGAGCTCAGGCTGGTGCAGGTAACAAAGGTCATGGACCGGATACGTGGAAATGATTCACTAGGGATCTTTTCCACGGAGAACCATGAAATGCTATTTTTAACAGCGCACGCATGCTCACCTTTTGGTCTTGACTGTAGGCCAGAATCCAGTCTTCTTGCTTTGGGTGGAAGAGCAGGCTCTGGATGTAGAAGTTCAGCCGATACTTTTGATAGGTTGCACCCTCATCTGAGCTTATCAATAAACTGCTTTCAATCTCTGGGTCTGTCAGTAACATAATCTGCAGCAAAGAAATTATTGAAAAAAAGAATAACAGAAAGTTAAGTTTCAAAATGTATAACAGAAGCTGAACATGAACTAAAATTCTGACAAGAGAGAGACAAGGGGCAAGCGAAGAATACTTGACCCAACAAGAACCTCAACTCTGTCAGCTTAACTCTCCCGCCTTGGACCCAGAAATGCCTTGAAACTATTTTTGGTATGAACTGAAACTGGCAGGTGAACTTGGGGGGAAGAACAAACAGGATTGGCAGACGGCATCTTATTTTCTAGGATTCCTTGTTCTTTCACAAGGTCATTACCTGAACCTGAAACTTTCCCCACTATTCCCTTCAATCCAACCCTTCTTTCTACTGTGTCTTGTCTACTCTGTTTTGGAGGAACAAAACAGCAAGACTGGGAATGCCTGAAGTGGTTTTATCTACCTCAAGACTTGTCCCACAACAAGGGCATTCCATTATCTGGCCTTTCAAGTGATTTCTGACTCTTGAGTCAAAGTCTGCGTTCTTTAAGAATCCTACAAAGTTTATTTTCTCTCTCAAGCTTCTGCACCTTCTTGCCAACTAAAAGGACGTAGTTTGTTTTTTGTCTGTATAGTCTCTCCTAGAACATAAAGTCCCTGAGAAGAGGGAAATTGATTTTTTCTTATCACACATGCATCCCCATGAGCTATACTCTAGCTAGGCATAGATAGTACTATAGTACTATGTACGTGGTATACATTTGCTAAATATTCATCAAATGAATGAACAATACACAGATGAATGGAAAGCCTTTTCAGAACAGTCATGTCAGCTCAGATGACCAGAACAGGCTACGAAAACAGGGATCAAATTTCCATGGAAAAAGTGGTTGAAGGAATTTCTCCCTGCAATCTTTAGCCTATGGGCCCCAGAAGCAACCACAAACACATACAAAGCATCCGCTGTCCTCCCACTCAGAAGCTGTTCACACTCTCGTGGAGAGAGGTCTTATGTTGGCCAGAGAAGTGCGATCAGTCCACAACATGCACAGGAGGGCAAGGCCGCCCCGAGCACCACCTTGTACTCCTCATTTTATGCCTCTAGGAGTGTGTGATAAAGCGCATCACCCTTGGCTCCGTGGTTTCCCTTCACTCAAAGTACACGTCGCACATCTCCAGGCAGGTGGGCTACACACCGACATTCTCCTCATCAGCCTTTTACTTGCCACGTCTGAGCTGGGGTCAGAAAAGCAGGGAACACACACTTAGTGTGTGACGGTACAAAGAGATGTTCCTGCTGTCCAGAGTTTAAAGACTGGCAGGTGAGAAGGCAGCAGTTCCATCAAATGAAGCCGGATAAAGTGAGAGCAAGAATATATAAGACTGACACATAAAAACCCAAAGCCATCCCAGCAGAGCTGTTCAAGACTTTGCAGGCAATCATATTAAAAGCTCAGAACATTTGGAGTCACTTCTGAAAGAGTCCTAACCCATCTCTACCAACGGGGAACAGAGAGGCATAACACGTGCGTTCTGCCTAAGCTCTCTTGTCATTCTCCAGGATGTTAAAAGTGCCTTGCTGTTCTTTCAACATCCTCTTCCAGAAAGAGAGAAAAGGCACGTGGCGGGGTGAGGGGAAGGGAGTTGTCGTCAGCTGCATTTTGGACAAGATGGCAAGCACATGTGACTAAGTGTGAAGCCACTGGCCATCAACTGCAATTTCTGCAATTTCTGCTAAAAGTTTTAGGTTTCTCTATCCCATATTCCCAAAACAGAACATGTCTCTTCCTGGGGTGGCTAGAAGCCACCAGGGAGACTGCTCAGCACAAACTCTTGAGGCTTTATCAAAATTTGGTGTATGCATTAAGCAAGGCTGTTTCGATGGTGCCTAAACTCACAGAGTCATTTCCAGGTGATTTCATGTTTATTGGCACATAAAAGCTGTCATTTTTCAAATAACAAATAAGGCATCAAATAATCATATTGCTTTGTGTCTCCAACCACAATTAACAATAATGTGTAACAACCATTCTTGCATTACTGCCAAAAAGTGATTTCCACAATACTATGAAGAGGCCCAATTTTATAGAGCATCTATTGTCTGAGGCCAGGTATTTTCTTTTTTTACCTCTAATGTTTTAGTCTTGTTAACCATAACACGCCTTCCTCTCTTCCCTTGAGTACAGATCTCACCAACTGCCTCCCTTGGCAGCCTGCTTCCTCAAAATAAAACATCTCCCGAGTCCTAACACTTTTATTGATCATTCCACTTAAATGTTTTTGATCATCAGTTTTATGAGACATCCAGTATCCAGACAATATTGGATGAGTATGGGCGAACAATGCAAATATTTTCCAACACCAGGATACTTCACACTGTAAAAATAAATTCACAATTTCCTTGGCTTTTCTTCTGGGCACTGTAAACCTCCCTATGGTCTTACCCCAAACCCTCCTTTGGGGAATTTGATGTTTTGGAAATGACAGAGACAGCAGGATATTTCCCTGAGAACCTTGTAAGTATGTACAACACAAACATCCCGGTGGCCTCTCTCTCAAATTTCTGCTTCAATCAGCTCAAAACAAACAGGTCAATGTGGATGAGCCTGGCTTAGCCATTTTTTCATTGCACAAACAACATTGGGAGACCTCCAGGAGAATCCAAAACAAAAGAAAAATAAATGTCTTTTGACACAATCACCCCAACAAGGGAATGCATGTTTGTATTATCCTCCACTTGTCGTTTCATATCTATATGCCGTAATACAGATGAGTATTGGCATTCTGATAGTTCCTCATTTAACATTATGACCTGTGTTTATTTTCAACTGAATCCTAAACACATAAACAAATGCATATCCACTAATACCACTGTGTATACTGCATTCCAGTTGCTTAATCATATTCTTCCATAAAAAAAAAAATATGTTACGGTTGTAGTATGGTTGTAGTGTTGGAAATGTAGTAAGTACTTCACGCATTATTGGTAATCAATTATGTACAATCTTACTATTTTAGTCTTTCATATTCATGTAATTTTAATTCAAATAAATAATGTGTCTCAGTCACTAGGCACATATATTTACATATAAGTGCCACTATCAGATAGATAATATTGTTTATAATAAGTCCATCTCTCCAAAAAAGGTGATCTACTGGAAAATACATCCAAAATTTTAAAATGAAGTTATACCATACAAACATTAAGGACAATATTTAGTAAATATTCACAATGATCTCCTTTTTTGATGACTTTAGAAAGGTTCTTGGCTCTTCATGTGACTTTGAACAAATGTTTGTTCTGTGGAATCCTTCGTAGTTTAGAATAGCAATAGTCCTGGAGTACAAGCAGTGGAATCTTAGGACTTTGTAACAGCACATACTCCATCTTTACTCCTTCCTACAGTGAGCTCTCCAACAGAGGGAGCAAAGTGTGCTACCCGGCAGCTCCACTCACTTTGGAACCTAACAAGGGTGCGGCTCCTGTTCCTTCCTTCCACTGAATGCCGTTCCCAAACTCCTGCAACAGTGGATTTTAACAAATCCGCGATGTTGTCCTTGGAATGTAGAGAGCGAAGACAAGAGGAAGGGTCTGCTTTCAACAGCAAAGCAATTACTGCGTTCAGAGCAGCCCGCGGCTGATTAGTGCCCGTTTACCCAGGCCTTGCAAGGTGTGCAGATGGTGCGGTCGCTGCATTCCCAGATAAATGGTTTCTGCGGAAAGTCAATAATGGTTACACAGGCTCTTACCACCCAACTCTCAGCAATCATTCATCAACCACTTCAGCAGGAGGAAGACGCTCTGTTTTGCTTTTCCTTCAGGTGACAAATGAACACGAGATGCAATTTATACATTTCAAATACGTCACTTCTCTGCTTTTTTGGTATTATTTCTTCCGACAGTTCAGTGTTGTCAAAAATTAAATGCCTCTTCACTCTCTTGTTATAAATTCAACATATGGCTACATGATGTAATTCTACAGAAGGCTGGCGGGCAGCCCTGTGATCCTTCCAGGCAACCGCTGCTGGCCTTACCCCCAGGGGAATGCTGCCACATTCTAGGAGTCCAGATTCTTCCCCTAGGTGTGCTGCAGTTGGCATTCTACCAGTTCTATTCAGACAAGGGTGAGTAAAGAAGCACCACTTCTTCACCTCTGAACATGCGTATTTCCCCACAATCCCTCAGTCCTAAGGCAAAGTGAAATATTCATTTTACGTGATATTCTTTTTTTGGTCCTTTTGTCTATTCATCATTCATAGGCTGGAGTCAAGCAGAGGTAATGTGCTTTTGCTGTAGAACATTTTTCTTCCTTTGCTCAAGGCTTAACTCAGCCTCAGATGCCCACAGTACAGGTGCATAATACACGCTTGTCACAAATGCCAATGACAAAGAAAAAGCCACAGTGGCAACTGAACATGCCAGTTATCCACCCGCTTCACTCAAACAGAAACAACTCTACCAGTAACAGAAGAACAGGTTATTTGTGAACATCTGGCCTCCAAATTTAAAACAAACAAATTTAAAACAAATTGTAGTCAGAGGAAGTAAGTAATTTCCTGACCAATGTGGGCAGAAGAGCCACTTATTCTCAAAGGCGGCTGAGCACCTGACCTCCCCAGATGAACTGAGGATGAGGCGACAAGTGTTTATCAGCTGGCCACTGTCCAGAGGACAGCATTAAAGTTTCCCAGGATGCCAAAACGATCCACAAAGAGGAAGTCACTGATGAAGAAATGACAGCGAGCTCAAGCCATAAGCATCAGAAAGGCTCCATCCTGCACCACGGAAGCTCATCTAATTCGTCATCTTTATTCATTAATGCAAGACAGTGTCTTTCAACTGAAAGGGACTGAAGAGAATCTTGGGCACGAGATCATCAACTTGAGCCTTGAAAGGTGACTCAGTGAAACTGCTGAGCAACTGGCACTGCACTTTGCTTAATTTATTCAGTCAATTTGCTTTCAAACTCTGTTTCAAATAACATCCAAAAGACTTGGGCCTTTCAATGGGAAAAGGGAATTTCAAACAACATGTAATCTAACTTTAGTTCTTCATACATATCTCTACTTAAGAGAAAAAGATTTATTTATTTTTATTGGAAAGGTAGATACACAGAGAAAAGGACATACTCTCCCAAGTGGTCTCAATGGCCAGACCTGAGCTGATCCAAAGCCAGGAGCCAGGAGGCTCTTCTGGGTCTCCCATGCAGGTACAGGGTCCCAAGGCCTTGGCCATCCTTTACTGCTTTCCCAGGCCACGGCAGGGAGCTGGATGGGAAGTGGAGCAGCCACAACCAGATCCAGCACTACATGGTATCCCAGCACATGCAAGGCAAGGACGTTAGCCACTAGGCTAATGCAACAGACCCTTCAGATGCATTTTTAACTGCTTTCTTAGGAGACCATGCCCATTAACTATTGTTTGTAACAATAATGACAGTTGAGACTATGTTCCGTTGACCAATCTGAAAGAATACATACAAGAAAAATAAAGCTCAACAGGAATGACAACACATGGGTTACATTTCCTGTAAGACAGTTCAAGAAATGAAAAATTACTAGCTATCTCTGCTAAGGTCTTCTGGGCTACTGTGTACAATCCTCTTCTGTGAGTCAAATTATTTGTTTATTGCTAGGTCAAATATAGAGAGAGGAGGAGAGACAGAGAGAAAGATCTTCTGTTCATTGATTCACTCCCCAAGTGGCTGCTACAGCCAGAGCTGAGCTGACCCGGAGCAAGGAGCCAGGAGCTTCTTCTGAGTCTCCCACATGGGTATAGGGTCCCAAGGCCTTTGGCAATCCTCTACTCCTTTCCCAGACCACGGGCATGGAGCTCGAAGGGAAACGGAGCCGCCAGGACTAGAACTGATGTCCATATGGGACCCTGGCACGCAGACTTTCCCACTAGGCTACCACGCTAGACTCTTTGAGTCAACTTTAAAACACCACTTCATTCCCAGATTCTCTTTGTATTGATATGGATGGCACTAACACTGTGCAAAGGAAATGCTCCAAGTATTCAAGTGCTGGCAGGCTGACTTTCAGGGCTGAACGCTGGGTTGATGCGCCCACAGTCTCATCCACGTGCAGATCAACAAAGAAACTTCAAAGTTAAATTTAATCAACAGTGCGTCCTTCCTTGCAAAACAGAAGAGGAGGCATTTGGCTCGGCAGTTGACATAAGATACTCACATTTCATATTGGAGTGATTCCACTTGTGACTCTGCCTCAGGACTCTCACTTCCTCTGGATGCAGAGACTCCTATGAAGCTCAAGAGTTTGGCCCCTGGCATTAGAGGGGGGCCTGAATGGAATTCCTCACTCCTGACTCCAGCCCAGCTCTAGCCCCAACTCCAGCTTTTGCAGGCTTCTGGGAAATGAATAACTACATGGATTTCTCTCCCTTCTCCTCACTTTCAGCCAACACCTGTCACTTCCTCCACCCTATCTTCACCTTCTCTCCTCCCTCCCTCCCTTTCTCTCTCTCTCTCTATTTATGTACTTACTTACTTACTTACTTACTTAATTGGAAAGGAAGATTTAGAGGAGAATAGGGAGAAAGATCTTCCATTGGCTGACTCACTTCCCAAGTGGCTTCAAGGGCCAGAGCTAAGCCAATCTGAAGCCAGGAGCTGGGATCTTCTTTCGGGTCTCTTAAGCGGGTGTAGGCTTCCACAGATTTAGGCTATCCTCTGCTGTTTTCCAGGCCACAGACAGGGAGCTGGAAGGGAAGCAGAGCATCTGGGACATGATCCCATGCCCATATGGCAGTCTGGCATTTGCAAGGTGAGGATTTATCACTGAGTAATTACACCAGTCCGTCCTCCCTTTTTCTTAAATACAGGAATCAAATTTAGAAATCAAGAGTGCTCATTACATACAATTCGTACCACAAGAAGGAAAACCCAAACTCTCAACATGCAGTATAATCACAGCAAACAACGTAGAGTTTGAATCCAAAGACTTGGAAGTCAGTTTCTTCGCAGTTCGCTTACCCAATATATTTTTGAACCTGAGTTTTCTTATTAAAGGCCATGGTGTTGTAAGTTAATACTGATTAAGCATCTGTATAGGAGGCTTCCTACTATATCTATGATTCCATTATATTATTTCTAAAAACTGTTTCTAGAACACACTATAATGTTCATTTCACAGAGAAGGAAATGAAGCAGAGAGGAATGAGATTTTCCTCAAGGTCACCCAGTCAGTCAGTGAGCTATCAATGCCACACATGGCATAGGTTTGTGTAAAGGTCAAGTAAGATTATCTGTGAGAAAGCAGTATTCAGTTTGTACAAACGATGGCACATTTAGTAGTCTATGTTTTTTTTGGTATTATATTTTTATTAATATTTTGCATTATGTGACAGTTTCATAGGCTCTGGGAATCCCCCCACCCCTCCCCTCCCCTCCCCCCTGGTGGATTCCTCCACCTTGATGCAGTATTACAGTTCAAATTCAATCAAGATTCTTTCCTTGCAAACATATACCAAGCATGGAGTCCAGCTACTTATTGTCCAGATGGGTTGAACAGTTTCTTGGGGAGACCATTTCTGGTCCAAAGTTAGAGCTGGTAGAATATCATCCCAGTCAATTAAGAGTCCCAATATAACATCAACAGCAATTTGCAATATTATGGAATTGACATGGTTTTGAGTAAAAAGTCCTAACCACAACCTATGATTAGCTCATTGACATCTCAATTTTAGTTTATATACAGGACCGGACCAGCTGCTATATACCTTAAAGTGGCTATAGGGTACCATTCAGCTGTCTCGTGTCTATTTCATTTTAGTATTTAGCTATTTGTTGTGTTGAAGTATAATTTTGTTGATCTTGGCAGATTATGGGATAATCTAGACTGGCTTGTAACTCTAACAAGATGTTTGTCGACATTTAAGGTGCAGAACATTTTTTTGGGGGGGGTGTGCAGGAAAATCCTCAACACCATGGTGAGGAGTGAGTAGTCTATGTTCTACTCGAACATGTTAGTTCAGTTTCAGAGAAGGATGAGAGAGAAAGCTTGCACTACAAATATCTCGTTAAAAAAGCATTGCTTAGGTGGGGAAAGGATGGACCAGAAGGAACTAAGCTCAATATTACAGAAACTTTTGGAGATAAGATGCTGGTGAAATATTTTTGGGAAAAAAGACATTGTTCATCTTTAAATACAAAGTAATGGGTAAAAATACACAGACCTACTTCAGAACTATTTATTTATTTTTCTTCTTTTTTTTTACAGTGTCTCCTGCTTCATTTTTCATGTGCTTCCCACACTATTTCTCCTTCAAGCTAATTTGAACCTTGTAATATAAAAACACATAGAAAAGGGAAGATATAATTTGATAAAATGCTCCCTATCTAATGACCATACATGCGATGAAAAATTTCTTCAAATGCTAGTTTCTAAAAGTTATGCTAAACCCATCAGCTTCATTATCATTTAACTGCTTTCCCAATAAATGTATCCTATAGCTTCCTGTATCTAATTGGCATCTAAAAATACATACTCATTCTGCCAGAGAAACAGCTTATACACTAAGGTGATAGAACAGAATCTGGAATGTTGATTAATGTTTAGCACTGAGTTATTTGGTCCAAAGACTTAAACATGGCATTTTAGAGAAAAAAAATGATGTACAAATTCAAGAGACATTTTTATTATTGCAGTCACTATGGAAACTGATTAAATACCTTGAGCCGTCTTAAACTCCCAGTATTATCCCACAGCCTCTGCTCAAACTCGATCAGAACACACTTCTATGGTCATTACAAGTCCCAGAAAAACTTCTCTTTTAAATCCCCTAAGACCTATAAATGTCAATGGGTCACATCATTTTAAAATGTTAGCGGCTATCAGAAGGAACTGTGAGGCTGGGAGGAATGGACATTCATCTCCTTTGCTCTTGCGAAAATTTACAAGAAATGATGTTCATTTAATGATAAGAAATCTCTTTATTCCACCAGAAATGATAAAGGAAGGCAGGTGGGGATGAAGAAAAAGCATGAAAGAGAAGCTCTCAGTATATTTTTAAACATTGATTTAGCTGAGAGAAACACTATTTTTCGTAAAAATATTGTGCGCTTGATTTTTAGTTTGGATAAAAGTCGATTTGAAAGTCAAGAAAATGCAAGAGCAAATTCATAGAAATAAATCAGTTATAAAAATCAGTGAAAGGAACGTATGCCTAATTTTTACCCCTTTAACTACTCACATCATCACCCTGACAAGCATGTCTCCCTTCTGCTTTTTTTTAGGGATGCTTCCTGGTACTGGTAGATATGTCAGGGTGATTCAGGGAAGATGAATGAATCTCTAGTAGCTTGAAACTTTGCTGAGGTATTTGGCTATTAAAGGCTTCCCAAAAAGACCATGAAAGACCACCAAAGGTGTTGCTCAAACAGGGTTTGCAGATTAGTGCCGTGTGGATAGCTTCCACTGCTCCCCGGCAGAGTTCCCAGGAAGATGAGAACAGACGGCTCTGCCATGAAGTGCCTCACCTTAACAAGGGGCTCCAGGGCAGGTGAACTTCTTCTTTCCTGAATTATTTACTTGCAGATACTGATCAACAAAAAAGGTTTCTGAGGGTGAAAAGGGTGAACGTATTTTATTTTACTTATTTAAAGTTTTATTTTTATTAGCAAGGCAGATTGACAGAGCGAAGGAGAGACACAGAGAAAGATCTTCTAGCTGCTGGTTCACTCCTCAAGTGGCCACAACGGCCAGAGCTGAGTGCATCTGAAGCCAGGAGCCAGGAGCCAGGAGCCAGGAGCTTCCTTTATGCTTTGTTAGAGTGTTAGTACAATGTTCGTATGTTAGAATGTTAGCGTTAGGCAACGTTAGGCCCCTTCGTGCCAAGAAGCTGCTGCTTCGCTAGTCAGGATGCGTCTGGACCACGGGAAACCTCCACTTCTGCGATAAATATGTTCTTTGTTCCTCTGTGACCTTATGAACAGTGTCACAAACCTTATCTATAGAATACACCCAGGTGCAGGAGGACAGTGGCACAATCATCCAGTCCCAGGAACAGGATGAGCCATAAAAATAATGTGTGGGAACAGAGTGGACTGCTTGTACCTGGAAGCCATAGAAATGACATGTCTGAAGTTTGTTACTCTTTAAGCTGATTGCTGTGTTTGAATCTACGTGGGCTGTGATGCATGACTATGATGTATGTGATGGCCGAAAGGGGCAATATAATCACTGGTTTTTCTCTGGTTTGGGGTCCGACCTCTCCTTGGCTGGTCTACGTGCCTCAAGAATGGTCTGACCCCAGCATGCTGGAACAATAAACTCTGCTTGCTTTTGCATTATCAGTGAGGCTCTTTGTTGTTCACGGGAAATGGAAAAAAATGACCCTAACAGCTTCCCACACCGATGCAGGGTCCCAAGGCTTTGGGCCGTCCTCTACTGCTTTCCCAGGCCACAAGAAAGGAACTGGATGGGAAACAGATGGGACACATATGAGCATCCATGACATCTAGGCACTTAAAAGGAGAGGATTAACCAATTGGCTTCCTCCAGGGCAAGTGTTCCAGTATCAAATCCCTCGAGACACTCACCAGAAGGTTGAAGGGTTCTTGGGATCAATTATCAGAAATCCCAGCATATGCATTTGGAGGCATTCTCTTGGCCAAAGAAGTTACCGGTTCTGGGCAAGATTTAATGAGATTAGGAAAACAGAGTCTTTCTTGAAAGTGGGCAAAGAATGCACCTATACACCACTCACACACACACACGAAGGACAAGGATGCCTGGCTGCTACACTGGAAATCTGTGACCATACTATTTTCTTAACATGTCATTTCTAATTTTCAAAAAAGGGGATGTGATAAACATATTATAATATTCAAAATTAACAAGAAAATCTTTAAATCAACGCATACTTGAAATATAACTTTGATTATTTAATTGGTCTCTACTATAAAAATAGCTACTATAAATGTTAACTTTAAAGTCTGTAATATCCTAATTTGGAACCAGTTCAAGGTGAGTACATCTACAGAATATCTACCTAATCCCAAATGAATTCCTTGTCAGTCTGTGTCAGAAACATCAAGAGACTCAAGGTCAAGAAATTCTTGTCTATGGGTACTCAGGGTACATAAATTACACTGGTTAAATTATAACACGATAAATCTCTGAAATGTCACCAAAGTGTGCACAAGTAACTCTCTTATCAAGACAGTAGCTTGGTCACTTACTCTAGGTCCGAAGTCATGAAAAACTGATTTCATAAGAGCAAAATAGTCAGTGTTCCCTAGTGTTCCATTCGAAAGTTATCAATACCAAGTACAACATAACCCAGCAAAGGAAAACAAGATGCTAAATGTTCTCTTCAGAAAACAGTCAATCTTGGGTCCAGTGCAACAGTTCAGTGGCTAAATCCTTTGCCTGGCAGTCACTGGGATCCCATATGAGTACCACTTCATGTCCCAGCTGCTCTACTTCCCATCCAGCTCCCTGCTTATGGCCTGGGAAAGCAGTGAAAGATGGGAAAACTTTGGGACTCTGCACCCATGTGGGAGACCTGGAAGAAACTCCTGGCTCCTGGCTTTGGATCAGCGCAGCACCGGCCACTGTGGCCACTTGTGGAGTGAATGAGCAGTGGAAGATCTTATCCTCTGCATCTCCTTCTCTGTAAATATGCCTTTAAAATCAAAATAAATTAATCTTTAAAAACTACAGAGAAAAGGAAAACAGTAATCAGTGCACTGACTGGTAGGTGGCCTTCGGCTAACAAGCCTTTGGATCTCAGAGAGCCTAAGGAAACAAACATTCAGCAAGTTTAATTTGATCACATCCAGGCCTACATGAAGCATTCCAACAATTTTGCTTTATAGATTTTAAAATTTTATTTGCATCTCGATGTGCGGCTGAGTGGCTACTGCTGTGCCCACCCCATAAAACACTCATCGGATACAAGCTACGAACAACACAGAATGTACACCTTAAAAAAAAATGACAATAAACTCCAGTGGCAATTCTCAGCACCTGAATGAAAGCATTTTTTGTGTAAAATGAACAAAAATGTTGCCTTTATCAAACCTTTACAAGTAATATAATATTTTATGCATCCAAGCTAATATATTTTATGTAGCTAGTCACCACAATAGCTCAGTTTGCAGAGGTGAGGATTTTCAATAATCTGAGTGATTTCTGCTCCAGGTGCTACCGGGAAATCTAATTAATCTCAGGGCACCAATTCAATCGTATAGATATAAAAAAGCATTTTCATATGCACAATGGGCAGAATAAACCTGGAAAGAGACTGCCGTTTCAAGGTTAGCTCAGAGTGGGTGTGTAGTCTAGCGGTTAAGATGCATTCCTGTCACATCAGCATGCCAGCATTTCATTCCCATTTCTGACTCCTGACTGCAGCCTCTGCCCATGCAGACAGGAGCATGCTGTTAGCCTGCGTTGCTGGATTCCTGCAATCCTACTGGGAAACCTGGATGGCATTCAGGTATTCAATGTGTGAAAAAGCACACAGGATGGGTCTCTTTCTTTCTCTCTGCTAATGGCCAGGGAAAGCAGTGGAGGAAGGCCCAAATCTTTGGGTTCCTGCACCTATGTGGGAGACCTAGAAGTTCCTGGCTCCCAGCTTTGGATCAGTCCAACTCTGGTTATGGTAGCTGACTGGAGAGTGAATGAACCAGTGGATGAAAAATTTTTCTATCTCTTCATCTCTCTTTATAACTCTTTCAATACATAGATAAATAAATAAGTCTTTCTTGGAAGAAATAGATAACAATCATCTTAGGCCAAAAAACAATATTTATTAAGTTAGGTAGATGATCAATTCATCATTACCTAAGATATATCCAGGAAGGATTTAAGTCACTCTTTATAGTTATATTTATGTCATAGTTAAAAGTACTAGAGATTCTGAGAAGATTTTTCCAAAGCATACCACTTGGGAAATCACAGCTGAGTCTGACAACCAGGATCTAACAGGAGGGAAGAATAAAGCCAACATATGTCTCCCCAACTTAGCACTTGCCAATGTAAATGAGCACTTGTGCCTCTTTCATGTTCAACAAAGTCTTCAAGACACAGAATGCGGAACAGCCACAAAGGACATCATCAGCCTAAAAACAGTAACTTCTGGGAGAGTTATTTTCTGTGGCAAAGAGAAAAGTGACATGCACACAGCATCCTTTGGGCTGCAGGTCGACCCTAGGCAGCACCCACATTTTGTTTGCTGTACATAATGTCGGTCTAAAGCCTTCTGTCATCAGCCGACTCTCCAATCATGTTAACATGCACTGTGATCAGTACTTCTACAGTATCAACAAGAGCTCTAGAACCACGGTCACTCACAGAGATGCTACTTACTCTCCAGGTTCCTTCTGCATTTTCTTACACTAGCAGCAGGCTGTTGCTAGTGTTTCCAGTGAAGGTATTTTTAAAACATTTGTGAAAAATAATTAAATTTTGAGTCTTTTTTGATGCAAAAAAACCTAAAATTCATGTATAACTTTTTCATGATATATTGTTTTCCATGAATTGTTTGAAGACTCACCCACGTGGCATCAATTTCAAATTTCTATCACAATAAACTCATCTTTTAACTGGTTTTTTTCTTTTGGTTTTTAATGCTTCACTTACTTATTCATTTAATTGGAAAGGCAGAAAAGGAAAGACAGAAAGATCCTCTGGCTGCCGGCTGTCTCCCCCAGTGGCTGCAACAGCCAGAGCTGAGCTGAACCGAAGCCAGGAGCCAGGATTTTCCCCGGGTCTCCCACATAGATGCAGTGGCCCAAGCCCTAGGGCCATTCTCTACTGCTTTCCCAGGCCACAAGAAAGGAGCCAGATGGAAACTAGAGCAGCTGGGACACCAATCGGTGCCCACATGGGATCCTGGTACATGCAAATTGAGGATACAGTTACTAGGCTGCTGTGCCATGCCTCTTGATTCCTTTATAATAAACTTTTCCAAACACCCCCTGTATAAAATAAAGCTAAATAAATATCATGTATTGTATCCCTGTGACTATTCAAAATCAGACTGCAAAGTACAGACTATGAGAGCTGAAAATCCAGTCCAGACAGGTAACGTTCCTCATTTCCCACAACACTTAAGGTCATTTTCCTTTAAAAAAAAAAATTATGCCTCATCTCTTCACCCATCTACATGTTTTCGATTTTTTAAAGATTATTTTTATTGGAAAGGCAGATCAGATTTACAGAGAAAAGGAGAGACATGGAGAAAGATCTTCCAGCTGGTGGTTCACTCCCCAAGTGGCCACAACAGCTGGAACAGAACTGATTGGAGGCCAGGATCCAGGAGCTTCCTCTATCTGTCTCCCATGTGGGTGCAGGGTCCCAAGGCTTTCAGCTTTGGGCCATTCTCTGCTGCTTTCCCAGGCCACAAAGCAGAGAGTTGGAAGGGAAGTACAGCAGCCAAGACATAATCCTGCACTCATATGGGATCCCAGGAGCTCAAGGTAAAGATTTAGCACTAGGTCACTGTACCAAGTCAGTCAATTTTTGAGCTGAGAAGCCTGCATGAGTTAAGATCACAAACTTAACATTGAGTCTCATGTATGTCCAGTCATGCTGCCTTAACAAATCATTTAGTAAGTCCATTCCTTTATTTCTGTTGTTATGAAATGGGGTCTAACAATGTTCAATTCACAAAGCAGGGATTTATTATGATTAAATGAAGCTGAAGTAATCAACACTTAATTTTCTAAATGAAATCGACAGTCACATACCATATTCATGAAAGTGTGAGGAATTTCAGAATGAAATAAAATTTAAAGTTCCCTTGGTTAATAGAGTCTCTGAAAAGTGTATCCTCAAGCAAATATAGGGAAATAAGGTATCTTAAAATTTTTTTATAAACGAATTGAAACATTTATTTTGATGTACATATTTGTGATTTCATAAATGCTTCTTTGCATAATCCATATTTTCCATGAATATTCTGAAGATCTCAAATCTACAGACCTCCAAAAGCAAATATTGCAACAAAAGGAAAAACATTATAATCCCATTTTCCATAAATTTATAAAATGCCCTGTTCTGTCTGCTAGAAGTCTATTAGAACAGAATCTATTTCTTCTTACCAAGTCTAGGCAAGGAAAGATCTAAAGGACACACAGCAGGAACTGAGGGTTGCCTGTTTCCTTGTGTGTGCATTTCTGGCTCAAAAGAGATCCTCAACAGTCGTTACACTCCTGCAACGGAATCTGCCCTTGCTCTGACTTGAGCTTAAACTCACAATTTACAAACTCATCTGTGAGAACAGAAACACAGGACAATGACAGTGGGAGACAGGTGACTCGTGCCACTGGCTGGAAGAGTGGCAAGAATATCAAAAACAACCAAACCCACAGCAATATAAGACCGGGCTTTTCTGTTATCAGCGGTATTTACAAGGATCAAGGCAGCTGTCCCTGCCCTGTGCTGAAGTAATCCAACATGATTAAATTTAAGAAAATGTGTTACAGCTGGAGGATTAAGATGAATCCAGTGATTCAAGTGGGAATGTCCCATAAACATGGGTTCTCCCTCCTGGGAGACAACAGGGGAGGCAGCAAGCCCAAATTCAACATTTTAAACTACTGCACTGGAGAAGAAAGTTCATCCTTGTAGCTGATTTTGCTTTCAATTCAAATACTGCTGCATCTTTTCCGGGATGAAAAATACATTCTAGCAAGGTTATGGATAGGTCATACTTTAGTGACTCGAATTGTCCATGCTCATCAGTGGAAAATTTTCTAAAACTGACCTTGAATGTATTTCACTGATGTTCTCATGGCAATGAATCTCGAACTTCACATCTTCAATTTTGCCATCACGTAACAAAATGTACAACTGCTTCCTATGCAAATGAATCCTGTACAGCTTCTGTGTGTACCATGAGTAACGGCCTCACTTACTTGTCTGCAGCTCAGGTTTTATGAAATCCAGGTAAACCAATGGTAACACAGACACAGCAGACAGAAACTTTGTGCTAAATGGAAGCTTTGATTGCAGAAGCGTCACGATGCTCCTAAATCTAACCACACAACATTTCCAGAAAATTTAGGTCTGCCGAATCTCTCACTGCACCGCTCACCCTTCCCTTTGTCCAATCTGTCTTTCTCCCCTGAAGGTGAGGTTGTTTAGTGCTGCCTTATACGTCTAACTCTCATCCCACCAAGGCTCAACGGATAATGATAACTATAACATTATATTTACTTCCTTGAACTAAAATGTAAAGGTCATCTTGTTTATTATATCTCAGCCTTGAGGCTAAATATCTTTTGCAGGGAGGTGACAGAGAAGGAGGAACATAAACTTGGGAAACAGAAAATGCGACTGATTAATCTGAGACTGAGTTTACTGGATCTTGATCAAACGGAACCTGGTTCATCCATGATTAACTAGATGTTCCTCTAAAACCAACAGGAAAAGGTTACCTGGAAGAGAGAGCTTATTTTCTAAGCTAGGAAAACCACTTTTCTGCATTATTTCACTTTTAAAGATTCAGTACTGGGGAAAATATTGCATTGGTTCTCGTTCATTTTGTCTATGTCTAGAGCTTTAAATACCTCTAAGAATTTTGAAGTTTGTGATCAATAGGATCAATTTCCAAATATCTATATTTTTTCAAATACATCTTTTGGCTAAAGGATGTTTTTCTGTAAGACTGAATGAAAAGTAAACTATGTGATGCTCTTAACACTACGAATCTAAACCTGAAAAACAGCCCCTTTTCAGTGCAGCATCTATACTCACAAAATTGTCACGAAACTATGCAATTTCTTATAGGCAATGAATATAACACTTTTCCAATTTAGTCTCTTGCTGTGGACCAGAATATGTGAAAAACAGAGTAAGAACAACCAAGCAGGTGCATCTATGAATTTTTAAATCAGGTCTGTTGAAAAGCATGCAAAACAAAATCCCTCTAACCACCCATGGAGTAAACCATCAATCTGAATATTATCCATTCTCATCTCTGTTAAGTGTCTACTCCAGCCTTACCAGATGGCCAATTTGCAGCCAAGCTCTCATCTGACGGCTGTTTGCAGGCTGGCTATCTGACTGCCCAATCTGGGTACTCACTTAGCAGTGTATTACCAGCACAACACAAGGATGTAGAAGGGAAAGCTAAATCATCAATCTCCAAAATAAAATACCCAAAAAAAGAACAATGGTCATAGCTTGGATGCAAAAGCAAAGTTCTCTGATACCACATGTTTCCTTGACCTTTCTCTGAAATGTAAGAAACCAGTTATTCAGGGTTCTTAAAGGGTAAGTGGTTTCTGTCATTTTATTCTTCCATTTCCTGTAAGAGAGCCTAGAATGCTTAGATTTAACAGCAGGTCTATAAAAACAAAAAGAGAACTATGATATGCATTGCCACAAAGGTAGCATTTGGCGAAGAGGATTAAGCAGAATCTCTTCCATGTAGTCAGAACCGTCTGCCTGCCCTATTCTGCAGCAATTCACACAGACCAGTGTTTACATTTTGATGCATCAGACAACTAGATGTGTTGCCACCTTTGGAACTGACTTCTATATGTCGTGTTTCTTCACACTTTACCTCTAAGCTATGGTTCCAACCTCTCTCCCAAGCAAGAAAAAAAATGGTCTGAGTAAATAATTAAACACACCAGTAGGACTCACACACCATAGAAAGTAATTACTTGCTTCCATGCGTCACTGTGAAAAATGAAAAGCATTCCGGGGATCACACTTACATAAAATCAGCACATGAATGCAAGCCTTCTGAAAGGTTATCTCTGTTTCAGAACATTTGTGTAACTGTGTACAAAACCTGACACAACAGGCTACTGTGGCTTCATGTTGTGGCTCACCAGTGAACACTCAACAAGAAACTAAAAGTTGTAGGTAAATCCTGTGAAAAAAACAGGAAGTCTCTGCATCCCTCAAGAGAGATGACATGAACGACCCTTGCCCATGAAACATGTGCAGGTTGTAACACTTTGGCCTAACCAACTGCACTGTGCGTTGCATGGTTCACCATCTCTCACACATGGGAATATCAATACCAACAACTGGAGTTCATTGATTATGTGCCTTCTACACAGCCAGTTGTTAATCAATGTTAAATGTCTGATTTGAAAACATTTTTATTTTATAACAATTGATTTATAAATTAACTCATAAAACATTTAGATGAGCACGTAATGCCCATACATTCTCACATTGCATACTTTATGTTGTGTTGGTCTTGATTTAAAGGATAGCAGAAAGAACAATGGAGAAAAAGAAAGACTAAGATAGGAAAAAAAGACAAACAAACAGACACAAAACAGAACAGAGACCAAGTCTCTAAATAGGATTGTTTAGATTATCAAACCAAATCTCTCCTAAGCTGTTTGTACACTAAGTACAATACTACTATTTACCAATTCATATTGAAAGCAAACATTTAGTCCTTACCATGTGCTGGGTTCTATTTTAAGGGATGGGCATATACCATTCTACAGACTAATACTGCAGTGAGACACAGTGAGGTTCCATGCTTGTCCCAACAACAGGAAGACAGGAACTCTCCACAGCAGGCTTTAATAACAGCCATTTAACCCCGGATCTGTGTTTTCAACTGTCTTACTCATTTTAACCTGAAACCCATTTGCTGATCATTCACATTTTTAGTAGATATTTTTATTGGAAAGTCAGATAGAAAGGAGGAGAAGCAGAGAGGAACATCTTGCATCTGCTGATTCACTCCCCAAGTGTCCACAACGGCTGCAGCTGAGAGCATGTGAAGCCAGGAGCCAGGAACCTCCAGGTCTCCCATGTGGGTACAGGGTCCCAAGGCTTGGCCTGCCTTCTACTGCCTTCCCAGGCCACAAGCAGGGAGCTTGATGAGAAGCAGGGTAGCCAGGACATGAAATGGTGTCCATAAGGGATCCTGGTGCATTCAAGGCAAGGTCTGTTAGTTATTTAAAAAGATAGTAGAGTTCTAGTTCATAGGATATTACGATATTATTATATTATTACGCACAGCTAATTCCCGCAACCTGGTTCTTTACCGTGAGCTGAAATTACCAGACGCAATGAGGTATCTTAGGAGGTTTATTCCAGCAGAGCAGGCACAGGGTAGGAGTGGTGAAGATCAGGAAAGAAGAGGAGAGAAGAGAGAGGGAGAGAGAAGAGAGACAGAGAAACCAGAGAGACCAGAGAGAGCAGAGAGACAGAGATCAGAGAAGGAGGGATAAGAGAGACCAGAGAGAGAGAGAGAGCAGAGAGACAGAGACCAGAGAAGGAGGGATAAGAGAGAGAGCCGCACCTGGGGGGGCCTTTTTGACTGCCAGGTATAGGGGGTGGGGATTGGGATTTATATTTATATTTATATTTATATTTATATTTATATTTATATTTATATTTATATTTATATTTATATTTATATTTATATTTATATATCTCAAGTCTTTCCTTCAGGTACATGAAAGATATTCACATTTAACCCACTGCTTTTGATTGCGACTTCCTTTACTGAGTACATGTCGCAAAGTCTAAAATAGGGAAGAAACCTCTTGAAGAGCAACACAAAGTCCAAAACAGGCATAGGTACTGAGAAAAAAAAGCATAGATTCAGAACTGGCTAAAGATGGTTTAGTTATAGAGAATATTACAAGAGAGAGAGAAGGTAAACTTGGGTTCACAGAATATTTACATGCAGAGAAAAACAGAAAAGCATGCACAATGGAGTGGATACTCACTCAACCTCAAGGTTTACAAAATAAAGCAGCTTCAATAATGGAGCAAGTGTTCATCCTAGCAGCAAGCATGCCTAGATCCCAGGTCCTGAGTTCCCAGCTTTAGACGAGTTCCAGCTCCTGCTGGGAACTTTCTGAAGCAATGATCACTCAAGCAACTGCATTCCTGTCCTCCATGGGAGGGATTAGCTCCTGACCTCACCCATGACGAAGTCCTACGCCTTGTGGGCATTTGCACAGGTGGATCTACAGAATGCAGCTTCCCTCTCTTTCTTTCTCTTTTTTCTTTCTCAAGTAAAATACAATTAAAGAAAAATTAAATTGATTTGTTGGTTTAAATAGAGATGGTAAGGAACAAGGAAAACTACTTCACAGGGAAATCTATAGTTGATTATTTATTTCCTCTTGATAGGATTATGTCTCTTTCCACTTGACCACATATGACGCTCTTACTATTCATAACACTTGGAAATCTACGCATGGCTTTTACATGATACACATTTTCTACAGACTTTTTGTAGACCCATGGTATTCATACACTTCAAAATTTTTTTTTGCCACGAAATTATCATTTGATTTCATTTTCCACGAACTTTTTAAAGTTCACTTATATAATCAAACCAACCCAGAGTGAGCACAGCTCCAGATCTCTGCACACCAAAGCAGGATTGGCCAGTCAGCTTGTAAATTCTCAAAGGAGAAGCTAATCCAACAAATGCAAATTACAGTTCAAGAAAGAGGGCAGCATTCCTGCTGAAACAGATTTATGACAGTCATTTTTCTGAATATCCATGCTTTTCTTTTTTTTCCTTTTTAAAAATTATTATTGTATGATACAATAATTTATAATTATTACAATAGTATACAATAATATAGTCCTTAATAAATAGTAATAAGTTCATCATTCTGCTATTTAAGTGCATGCTGACGTTGTGGTTATAGGCAATGCAGACAGTGCAATATCCTATTATTAAGATATATTGGGCTCGGCAGCGTGGCCTGGTGGCTAAGATCCTCGCCTTGATCCCATATGGCCGCTGGTTCTGGTCCCGGCAGCTCCACTTCCTCTCTGTCTCTCCTCCTCTCAGTATATCTGACTTTGTAATAAAAATAAAATAAATCTTTAAAAAAAAAAGATATATTTAACAGTCTCATTCGGAGTCCATCTTTGATTTGGAGGTAAGGGTGCATACTGCATTGGATATGATAGTCTATATTACACAGTTACTGTAGAGCCCAAATTTAGCTCCAGCAGAAAAAGGGTCAATAGGATGCCTGCAGGCAGAAGACCTTGTGAGATAAGGAGCGGCAGAAGACCTTGCAAGATAGAGAGCTAGGCAGAAGACCTTGCAAGATAGAGAGCTAGGAGCCGTTGGGTGCTTTCCAAGAGCTAGGAACAGTAAGCTTCAGTTTCCCAAGTTTCTATTTTATAAAAGAAAGATAAGTTTCCATTTCTCAGACATTGAGTCATTCTTGAAGACTGCTTTGAGCAAGGGCAGCTCCTGTACCAATCATAGCCTTGTGTGACTTAAAGGTGCCAATGGGATCCCTGTAACTATGCATCTGCTTCTGTAACCCCGCTTCCTGCTTCCCATATCCTATAAAAAGACCCAGCTTGTGTGGCTCGGCGCGACTCCTTACTCGATCAAGCGGGAGCGCCCACGAGCCCGTGTGAAATAAACCTTGCCTCATGCGTGATTGCATCTCTTGGTCTCCTGTCTGATGTCTGCCAGAGGGCTCCGTTTGTCGTGGGGCGAGGGGCCCCTGGCCATCGCCCCCTCGGGTTTAACATTACTATATATCCCCTTAAATGAAAAGCCTTAAAACAAAATCAACAACAGGAAGAAAAACAGAAAATTTACAATGCCATGAAGTTAAACATCATACTACTGAATGAGCAATGTATCACTGAAGAAATAAAAAAGAAAATAAAAAACCTTCTTGAAGAAAACAATGCTATTGTGTGATCTATTCGTCACTGAAGAAATTAATAAGAAAAAGACATTTTGAGGAAATGAAAATAAAAACAAAAATATCAAAACCCATGAGATGTAGCAAAAACAGTATTTAGAGGGACATTTATATTAGATGCTTACAAAACAAAAGAAATATCAAATAAATGAACTAATAACGTACTTCAAAAAACTTATTTAAAAAACGAAAAAATGAACAGGAAGGAAGAAATGATAAAAGTCACAGCAAAAACAAATGGATTTGAAACTAAAAAAACTAATTGCAACCAGAAAAAGCCATTTTTAAAGCAGATGAGAAAAACAAGCTTTTATTCAGACTAGCAAAGAAAAGCAAGAGAGAAAAACCAAGTAAAATCAGAGATGAGAAAGAAAACACCCTAAGAAACTAGGAAGGTGTCCTCTTCCTGCCAAATGGATCCCTTGATATTACATGGTGTCCTTCTTCATCTTTTAATGTTTCTCATGTTAAAGTCTACATTTTCTGATAGAAGAATGGCTATACCAGCTTGCTTTTCCTTTCCATTAGCTTTGAATATATTTTTTCATCCTTTCATTTTTAGTTTCTGCATATCTTTGTTGGTGATATGTGTCTGCTGTATGCAACAGATATATGGGTTTTGTTTTCTGATCCAGTCTGCCAATTTATGATGCCTGCTTTATGAATTTGAGTCATTTTTATTCAGGGTTAACATCTATATGTAGTAACTTGGTCCTGTTATTTTAGCAACGGGTTGTTCATTACTTGATTTAATCTTTTTTGTTTTTTTAATCTGTCATTCTCTATGTTTGCCTTTGGTTTTAGTAGGTGCTATTCATTTTCCCTGTCAGAAGAACGTGTTTAAGTATCTTTTATACAGCAGATCTGTAAGAGGCAAATTCTTTGAACTTTTCTTTATTGTGGAAGAATTTTATTTCATTTTCAAAGACAACAGAAAGCTTTGCTGGGTTATTTTGGGCTGACAATTTTTTTCCTTGTAGAATCTGGAATACGTCACTGCATTAGTCTCTTCTGGTCTGTTGAGTTTCCTCTGAGAGGTCAGCAGTGAGTCTGACTGGGTTCCTCTATATTTAATTGCTTTTGGTCAACCCTGTTCAAAGTTTTGCTCCCCTCTTGTATTTTATTGCCCAATTCTTTCTCCAAATTAGAGAAGTTTTCCTTTATTATTTCATTGAATACATTTTTTAACTCAGCTTCTCTTTCTGTACCTTCTGGAACTTCCATAAGTCTTATATTTGGCCTTTTAATAGTATCCCTTAATTCCTGAATACTTTTCTTAGCTTTACTCAGTTTTTCCCAGCTTTCTTCCCCCACTGTTGAAGGAAATGTCCAATTCTGAGATTCTTTGTTCTGCTTTGTTCATTCTATTATTGAGACTTTCCAGTGAATTTTTAATTTGCCCCACTGTGTCAATAATTTCTAATAATTCTACTAGATTTTGTTTCAGTGTTGATCTTCCTGTGTGACAGAGCTCTTAAATTCCTTGAATTCCTGTATGTGCTTTTTCTTGTTGTTATTCATTGTGCCCTCTGTCTCTTCTGCTCTTGGTCACTGCTAACCCAGTAGTAGATTCTACTTCTTAAGGCCCATTTCTAAACTGTGTCACCCACTGGTCTACAGGTCGATTTTACTAATTGCATTCAGTACCCAGTTCTTCGTTTGTAGTGCCACTTGTGCGCTCCCTCCAGCACGGTACACTCCCCAGCTCTTCTGCTAGGCTTTCATCACTGTCTTCACAGCCCCAACTCCTGACCCACCACTTTTCACCCCTTGATCTACTGACCATTAGTTCTGCAGGATACCTGGACCTATTTTGGGTGGAACCTGTAGGATGCCACGTCGTTGAAATTAACTGAACCAGAAATGGTCTCACTCCCCAGCTTAGTGCATGCACAGTCTTGTCCCATAGCCTTTGCCTTCCTGATTTGGCTCTGTTGGGTATCTGGGTAGTACCATCAATTCTGTTCCCACATCGCCTGTTCAGGATCTGCTGCTCTGTCTCTGCTCTTGATCAAATCATACAAACCAGCAGGACAGGCTGTTTTTTGTCTGGGTTTATCTCCTGAGTTCCCGGTGAACTCCCTTCCCACCTGGTTGCTGGTGCAGTTCCGGTCACCTGTGCAGTTCAGATTACCACTGGCTGAAAGCCGCTGGGATAGCTGGTCACTGCAGCACCACGTCGCTGTTTCCGGCTTTCCCATGTCCATAAGTCTCCAGGTGCCACTTTGCCTCCGGTTTATCCTCTGCAAGTCCTGGAATGTGCCCTCTCTGCTTCACCCTAGCTAATGTTTTTCTGTGTTTTTAAACATGTCCTTACCCTATTCTGCCATCAATTCTGCATGGGCAAAGATTGTCACTCAGAATTTAAGCTGTCCTGAACTCTGGTAATGCTCATATTCCCTCTCAATCATCTTTCTGCTCTTCAAGCATCGTTATCTCAAAGACACATCCTCGCCTCTCTGCAGCTTTTATATTATTTATTGATGCAAATTATGTAGGGAGGGTAGAACATTCTCCGAAAGTTACAAACAGCTGACAAAATTGTTCAGAATGTGGTGACAGTGGACTCCTAGCTACCACGGGATGAAATGAGATACATTACAGTGCATCTTGTCTCTGCCTCTCAATCCAGGCTTGCATTAGACAATTGCCAGGGCGAGTTTCCTATTACAGCTGATTCCTACATGGACATTTTTTAATATCAAAATCTCTAATCATCTATTGTACAGATGACTCCATTTAGTGAAACTGACATCAAACCACTTAACAATCAGCCTATCTTTACTGTTAAGTTTGAAGAGGATATAGGGCTGATTTAGGGAGACAGAATCAAAAAGGAGGCATTTCAAATGCTGAGTCTTAGAAAGTCAGCTGGGCAGGGAACAGGTAACCAAATCATATTGATGGGACAAAAGGAGTGATTGCGTATTCATTAAAATTGTTGCAGCAAAGAAAATCTCTTGTTTAAAAGAGGACAGTACATATGGGGACTAATTTGGCTAGTTGCCATATCAGCTGCAGCTTGGAAACATAATTAACAACTGTTTATGGAAATAATTAATCCCAGGCACTTGGGAGAAATTTACAGTGAAGTGTTGTTTTCTCAGAACAGACAACAGAGGATTATGTTTGGGGGATTCAGACACGTATAAATAATGCTTGAGAAGAATCAACTTCTAGGTCAGGGATGTGATGAATCCAGCTTCCAAGCTGCTTGAGTGTCTTGACTCAAGAGGTAGATGCAAGGGGCACTTGCTACACACAGCAAAAACCGTGAAAGAGCTCTTACATATTCACAAATATCCTCCTAAAATCTAAGATCAAGTAATACTGTTATCTGAGTTTGTGCTTAAATTACGAAAGCAAAATCCTTCCACAGAAGTCTTCGTGAACAAGGTTTTAGAGGTGAGAAAATAGGAAACATTTCATAATCCCCTGTTTTTACTTCCCATGGAATGCCCCTCCCGTCTCTGTGCCTGCGTTACATCTGGCCAGGTTGTCTTTTCATGAGCTTTTAAAGAACTCTGCCTCTGATGTGTATTAACCTTAGTCATTAAACACTATATAATGTAATACGCATTTTCTACCAGTTTGGGAACTGTGGAGAACATATACATTTCCTATCTTATCCCACATGTAGACTATTTCCTCACATACACTCTTCAGCCAATGTGGGTGGGGACACTCAGAGGGGAATGGAAGGTCACTGGAGACACGGCTGAGGATCTGGGACAGGATCATAAAAGCATGACAAATGTTGCTGAATGCCTCCAAAAGCAATTTGAAAACTCCAGTAGGAGTTGTCTCCCTCTTCAGATACATTTTGCATTGCCCTTTCAAGCGTCATTATCCTCAACCTGAAGTGGAAACCAAACCAAATCACTTTGTTCTTTGTCACTAGTATAGGATTAGGGCATGAGAGGCTCTTTCCCAAGCAAGGAAACTATATGGATAGCGCCAAGACACCTCCTTGTGCTTGAGGGGAAAAGCAGGGGTAGGAGAGAGGAAGCAGGCATAGGCTGCTGATTTGTCGGTTTCTCTGTCTTTTCAGAGATGAGAAGATAGCATTTATTTTCTGCTCCAAGAACACTGGGAAAGTATACTCTGAAGCTCCGGTAATAGAACATCACTTAAAGATATGACTCAAATTTGCCCCAAGAAATCTGTGTGAATCAAGCTAAAGTGTCTTTGGTAATGTAACAGGTGGCAGGCAATTAGCACCACTTAAAAGTGAGAACTCCGTGCAAGACACAGGCACTACAGATTACTACGGAAAGGCACAAGCTTGGAGTTTTAGCTGAAGTCTTTAATCTTAATTACTGGCCGAATCAAAACAAGACAGAATTGTTTTGGAGCATGATGTTATGGTACACTGGGGTAAGCTACCTCTTGCAATGCTGGCATCCCTTATCAGAGGGCTAGTTTAAGTTTGTGCTGCCCTGCTTTAGATACAGCACTCTGCTAATACACCTTGGAAAGCAACAAAAAAAGGCCCAAGTGCGTGGACCCCTGCCGCTCATCCGGGAGACCAGATGGCCTTCTTGGCTCCTGGCTTCCACCTGGCTGGGCCCCAGGTAGTGCGGCTCTTCAGGGAGTGAACTACTAAAAAAATGACTGATCGCCCTTTTCTCTCTCTTCCTGTCTGTCACTGGTTTTCAAATAAGTGGAATAAATGCTCAAAACAAAACAAAAAAAAAGCCCACAAAGTTTAGTTGCTTTCAATTAAGTCTTCTTAAAGGTTCATTTGTTTCTCAACTTAGACTTGAAAATTCTTCATTAGAAGTAGCAAAATGAAAACCTTAGCAATGTAGCTGTAAGGAGGTATTTCTCTAAGAATAATTTGCCAACTGCACGGAAAACAGAAACAAGGAAACTGCTACACAAAACAAATTTGTAAAAATCAAAAAAATAAAAATGTATTCCATTTATATACCACAATCATTGCAAAGAAAAACATATCTAAAATTCATGCAATGAAAAAAATGGCAGATATAGATTACTATAATAATGAAAGTGAGACTCTAATTTTAAAGTATTTAAATAAAAGATAAGCTTAGCTTATTGAGAAAATCTATTTAGAGCACAGATACCCCTGAGCATGGTATGCCCACAAGCAATGTTTAAATATATGGATCTCTTAAGGATGGCGCATGATAGCTACTCCTGAAACAGAAGGGTACTAAAAATTAAAGCATCAGAAAGAACACCATTATTTCTAAAGAACCCATTGTGGGAAAAAATGTGTACTGTTATGAAGCAGGTCCTGTATATTTACTTCTGCAAACTGTCGGCTATTCAATAATTTCATGACATTTCCTCTGGTGCCCTAAGATAATTTGAAAATTATAACCATGAGAGATTGAATTTCAAAATAACTTGTATCACTGTTAGAATTCATTGTGATAACCTTTTAAGACTTTTTGAACACCACAGATTTACACTCCCCAGGCCTTTCAAAGACTTGACAATATATTTAATCTCCATCTACAACATTAAAGTTCCTTGACGGTGATGGCTTGCTAATCGACACCATAGCTGCAAATTAAACTAAAATGGTGTTCAGAGGCAACAAATCAATTTGTTAGATTAAAGGATATTATCAAACAAGTATCAGAAAAGGATGGTAAGGAGTTAACTGGAAAGATGTGAAAGGATTAGCTTACTCCTTGAAAAATCTGCCTCTGATCCTATAAAGCTCGGAATCTATTACCTTCAGGACCCCCAAGCAGAAAGTCAGTAGCTGCAAATTACTAGTTAGTTATACAAAGAAAAGGTCAGGTAAAGAAAGCAGATTGTAGTAGACATCAGAGCAACCAGAATATATTAAGTACAAAAAAATTCAGTAGCATTTGTATGAGATCTTACAGTTAATATCCATTTAAAAAAAATCCTAAGATGCTAATTCCCACATGCTAGGAAGACTAGACAAGTGGCTCGGAGCAGCACAGTCTGTTGACTGGCTCGCCACTCACAGTTCCCACCGCTGAGCTCCTGACATCAGGGAAGTGATTTGCATGGCTATGTGGCAACTGGGAAGACAGTCATTATTTCTTCTCTGGATATCTACATATAGATCACAATGACCTAAGGGAAATGGAAAAAGGGGCACTATATGGCACATTCTCTTCTTTAGAGTATTTAGAATAATACCAACACTATAAATTAGATAGCAACCAAAGTCCTATGGGACTGGAGTCCGTTTGATGAGAGCAGAAGCCTTTCAAATGAAGACAACTCCACCTCCCCTATTACCCGTGACAAATGCATAATTGCTTGGCTCTTTTCAACATCCTGTCCCACTCACTTTCTATCATACAGTAAGTGAATCTGAGATTCTGTATTTTAATTCCCACAGTCCTGAACAGAATATCAATAAAGGCATGGGAGAAAAGCACATATGTTTCCCGTCCTACTTCTCTTTGCAACTTAGCACAATGAGATCAATTCAGGGGAACCCTACTAGTTTCCTCTTTCTTTCCCAACTCTCTTTAGGTTGCTTCTGCAGCTACTTAGCTTGTACTGCACTGTAGGTCAGCGACACTATCAAATAGCTTTCTGCTACCATGATCATATGCTTTGAAGAAAGCAGGAAGGAAAGATGCAGGCACTGAGTTTACATCAGTCAGGAGGATTCAGGGACTGCAGATAAAGTACTTTCTCCTCCTAATGTCTGTGTCTGGCCAGAGGCCAAATAGCAGCACTGAATGCTAGGCTGCCTCTTGAAAATATAAACGTCTATTTAAATGGCGCTTAAGACATGATACAGTAAGTGGTTTCACTGACTAAGCACTGGGACTCTGATTATATCTCTCCTTCAAGAGCCCCAAGGCCCTATCGCCTGGCCTTCCCCCTTTGGGCTCAGATATTGAATTTGCAGATCCATGCAGGAAAAGTGATTTCTGTTGGCTGGTGATTTCTGGCTGAGGTTTTGCAGGCTTTTCACAGCAATGTAAAACAGAGTTCCTGACCACTTGGAGTCATTAAGGCTCCCAGGAAACTTTCTGCAAGGGTAGTACTATTAACAGCAATTGCCCTGGACAGATTCCATTCCAAGTAATTGCATTCACCATGCAGTTTGTAACAAATGCCTTTTCCCAAGCAGTCTTCTTCAGCATTTCTGCCAGGAATACCCAGCAGCTGAGCTAGAACTCCTTTTGTGTCAACACAGAGTTTCTGGAGCGGAGTCATTTGGAAGATCTGTACAAACAGCCCCGGTTGCTAACAACCTCCTTTGTCATCGCAATGATACCTCCATTATGCTGTAATGTCAAAATGTCTTTGTCTTCTAACTGTCCAAGATCTAATTCAAACCTACTTCTCTTCCAAAAGCGTGTTCAGTTAAAGTCAATCATACCTTCTCCCATTTCCTCTGCATAATAACAGAGCTTGTGAATATCAAGTTAAACTTAGTAACTGCACATCCTTCTGCGTTTGTGACTTCCTACCACACAATGAGCGAACAAGATAAGCATGGTTATCTGTGTTCACAGATGCAGAAAGATATCCAGAGCTGTCTAGCATTGAATATATGTCAGAGAATGTTTAAGACAAAATGACTAAATATCTTCTGCTAGCTGGGATGGTAATCAAAAGCAAAGTAGTTTGCTGGCTGCATCCCAGTTAGAGATCTCTGATTTGACTTTCCTGAAGTTCCTTCTATTCCAAGAGGAAAACCTACACACATGTGTGTAGAACCCAAGTCAAAATAAGGACTGTAAATTACAAACCTCTAGGAATTTTTGCTCCTTCTAGCTCCTTTTTTCCCTTCCAACAAGTTTCTCCATACCTCAAATAATACCTCTTCCATGCACAAATGCATTCTTTCCTTAGGGTGATATTTTCCCCAAAGATCTGTCTTATTCAATTGATCTTGTATTCAAATCCTGGTGCTCCAGTCCTGATCTAGCTCCCTGCTAAAAGCAGCAAAATATGGCCCGAGTGCTTTAGGTTCCGACATTTATGTGGAAGATCTAGATGAAACTCCTGGGTCCTGGATTTGCCTGGCCAGCACAGTCATCTGGGGAGTGAACCAACAGATGAAACAAACCTCTCTCTCTCTCTCTCTCTCTCTCTTTCTCTCTCTCTCTCTCCCCTTCCCTCCCTCTTACCCTCCAATCTCTCCTTCTCTAACTCTGACTTCAGAGAAGTATCCTGATGCTCTTAAACCTATATACAGTAATTACATGAAAATGGTCTGCCTTAAATTAAAACATAATTTTTTTAACAAATTGATCTTACAAGCATGAGTATTTTTTAAATGATTCCATTTTTCTACATTTTTTAAAAAAATGGAAAATTACCATCTTTCATAAGAAAAGATGGAGGAAAAATTATGTTTGGCAAATATCCACTGAGTTTTTAATTCGACAGGAACATCTGCATTTAACCAGTGGGCTTTGAACTTGGAATAGGCATAACTTAGCCTTACATCTTGTGCTGACAGCACAGTCAGCGCCTGAGGTGACTAACCACATGCTTTGTGTGTGTTATTTCATTTAAGGCTCAGCACATCCCTCAACCACACTACTGTTTTCACTGAAGAGAGACACGAATACTCAAGTACATTGGTGCTCCTGAGGGTGGCATGGGAGCCTGGCCGCCCCTAGAGGCTACACTTTTGACCAAGGTTCAGTATTGCTAAAATGCCGGTAGAAGCATGCCAATCACGTCCTCTGATTCATCCAGCTCTGTTCAACCTGCACAGAGCAGTGTTCTTATTGCTTCTTCCTGTTTCCTACAAAACTTTAAAGCTCAATCAAAAGAGTAAATGGAAATAAAAAGGATATTGAATTTGCTGAGGGGAAGCTGAGAGCATCTTATAACAGTTGTCTGTTTTACAGTCTGTTGTAAAGAAAATACGATGTGAGATGCAACGCAAGGCGTCAAACTCATATTGAGTCTGGATGATTTTTCCTTTTTTCTTCTTTTTTGATGTGCACAGGGACCATACAGACATGTAATTAAATTAAAAAAAAAAAAAACTCCTAGACTAAAAGGTTCCTCCAAGTTCTTGGACACTGCAAAACTAGAATCGAAGCTTGACCTTGGGCTTGGCATAGTGACAGATGGAGCCAGGGGTGGAGGAACTGACTCTCATCTTGGCTGAGATGTTCAGCCGTCAGGCTGCCCTTTTAGAGAAAACAGCATGAGCCGATCTGCACCGCTCTCCCAGGAAGGCACTCTCCTCGTGCCAGGATCCTCTATCCGCCATGCTCAATTCCACTTGTCACGGCAGGAACTTGAGAAACATGACAACCAAACTGTAGAACGGAGATGAGCGACAAGCCAGCTCTGGCAGCACTATGGCTAGCGAAGGTCGAGCTCCTGAGTGTGGAGGAGCAGAATGAGAACGTGGCCATCTCTTGGGATCCAGGCCGTTTATTCCTCAACGAACTCTACCGTCTTTAAAACCTCCCTGAACAAAAACTACAGAACCTGTCTGGTGGGTTAATATTAAGAAGATGTGCATTCATGTCTATCTCTCCAGAGAAGTTATTTTTTCCTTTATGTTTTGTTATTTCTTGTTAAGGTACACAGAATGCTTCTGGATGGGACAACAGAGGCACTAAACCATGAAACTGAAAGATGTCCATGGTTAATGCCATCAGAGGATTCAGATTCAGTGAAAGGCAACAGCTAAACCAACAGGGCAACAGCTTACTCATTCAAACCAGCTAAAAACTGCCCTTTCAGTAGTTCAAACCCAAGGAAAGTAACCCTTCACTTTCATCCATTTGACAGACACGAGCACACATTAAAACTATTTTAAACCAGCTTTGTCTTTAATATCCATAGGAACAATTGCTTTGTACTTCTATTTTCATTTTTCTCTCTGCAGGCCTCTTTGAATAGCAGTGTGCATCTAATCAGTCTTTTGGGATACCTGTGTTCTGTACCAAGACAGAGCCAAGGAATGAAGTCGGAATCTGCAAATAATGCAGTGAAACTGCAGAAACCCCACATTCCAAGAGCCCTCCTCCCTGCGCTGAACACCCTCACAACAGCATGCTAGAGCTCTGCAACCTCCCAATGGCTAGTAAGAATGTCATCCCAGGAAGGCACTGAGAACCAAGAGTTCCAGGCCCAAGAAACTGCCTTCCCAGTACAACAGCAGAAGGATAACAGCCGCCTGGACCTTGGGCTTCCCACCCCGCCCCCATCCACATCTCAGGCTATGGCCACTCATTTGGTCAAGTCTCAAGGATAACTTGACCATGTACCCAGGCTCTTTCTCACCCAACCCAACAACAAGCTACAAAACAGCTGTCTTTCTGGAAGCAAGAGAATGATCTCCAGAATGACGTCATGGACACAAATGGAAAGAAATGCTGCAACTCAAATCAGAATCATCTGCTGTCCAGTAGAGGGCAGCTGGTTACAAACTCGTAACTCCAACATTTCATATTGTTATCAGCAACACTAAGAACTTCACTTGTCATTTACGTTTTATTAAAAAATGAAACAGCTTCGATGAAAAGTATGTAGTCCTGTTAGCATAGCTCAACTCTACTCAGCACTACTCAGTGTAGTCCTTGCTCTACATGGACCAGAGGCTTTTTTAAAAATATATTTTAAAAGATTTATTTATTTTTATTGGAAAATCAAAAAAGAGAGATGGAGAGAGAGAGAGAGAGAGAAAGATCATCTGTCCACTGATTCACTTCCCAAGTGGCTACAATGCCTGGAGTTGAGCTTATCCAAAGCCAGGAGCCAGGAGCCAGGAGTATATCCTCCAGGTCTCCCACATAAGCACAGGGTCCTTGGGCCTTGCGCCATCCTCCACTGCTTTCCCAGACCACAAGCAGGGAGCTGGAAGGGAGGTAGAGTAGCTAGGACATGAACTGGCACCCATATGGGATCCCAGGGTGTGCAAGGTGAGGACTTCAGCCACTAGGCTATTGTGCTGGGCTCCGGGCCAGAGTTTTGAGGAGATGGAAAGGTACAACATAGTTGTTAACAGAATGAAAATTTTCATTCCACTGATACAGAATTTCTGAAAAACAGACCCTCAGAATCTACATTTTAATAAGTCCCACAGATAAGTTTCTTAGATGTCAAGTTTAAAAGTAGCAATTTTTCCATTTTGTTCCACTAATTGTTGAAGAGCAGCTGGACATGGGATTTTGATGTGTATCAGGAGAAGCCAAAGGTATCTAGTCTGCTAGCAATGACTAAGAAACAAAAAATACTGCTACTGCTTGCTTCTCTGAGCACACGCCAGTATCTTCATCCTTGCATCCCTAGGGAGATCACAGACTACGTTAACATGTGGGAAATCTATAGGCAAGAATTATGACACAGTGGCTTAAGTCATCACTTAGGATGCCTGCATTGCATGTTGTGGGTTATCCCAGCTTCGAATACAGCTTCCAGCTAATATCCCAAGGAGGTCAGTGGCTGATGGCCTAAATACTGACTTTTTGCCACCCACATGGAAGACTCACATGGAGTCTTTGGCTCTTGGCTTTGGCCCTGTTCAGCCCCAGTGGCGCAGGGTTTGGGGCTGCAATCCAGTAGATGAGCAAGCAATCAACAGTATGTCTTTTTCATCCTCTTACTTCCTCCCACTTTGTACTACTCTGTCATTCAAATGAATAAACACATCTCTCGAAACAATGTCAGGAATGTGAACGCTAGTCCTGAAGCCTGGAACAATCTCTATGTGGTCAGGTCTCTGTAGCAGTTACTAGCTACATGAACAGAACAATCTACTGAGTTTAAAAAAAAAAAAGCTTACATTTCAATGATTTAAGGGTTTTGCTTTGTTTCCACAGTAACTACCATCATGCAGGGAACTGTTTCCAGTATAGTTCAGCAAAAACAGGACTCATTTGAAAAGCAAGAGATACTGTTATTCTAATTTTTCTGTGAGAACTATCTGGGCTACTTCAATTCCATAACTGCTGAGGCATTTGCACTTCCAATTTAGGTCTAGTTGCAAGTAACTGCCTTTATAATATTTTTTATATATTTTCATTATAGTTTCAATAATTCCCAGCATATGTTTGATGTGTAAAAGATGGAGATAAGGATGGGATTGAAACAGATTTTGTGTGTCCAATATTTAACAGAGTAAATGGGCATTCTGGGCCTGGGTAATGTTAAATTTGTGTTAACTATATTCCAGCCTCTGCTGGAGTAAATGGTTGTGGATAGGCTGGGCTAGGCTAGGTTGTAATACCCAATAGTGAGAGCAAGAATGGGTGTGGGCCAGTTAGACTAGGCCACAGTACCTGTCACTGAGAGCCGGGACTGGGGATAGGCCATGTCAGATTGGGCTGCAGCACCTGCCAGTACATGCAAGATCCAGGGTTGGGAGCAGATCTGGTAGGGGAACTTGGGCAGATCCCCTGCTAGACTATTGCTCCCATTGGTGAGTGCAAGAACTTGGGTTGGGGGCATATCAGGCCATTCTGGGCTGCAGTAGTCATTGGCATATATGTGATCCGGGTCTGGGCTAAGACAGCGATAGTACACACTGGTAAGAGTGAGAGCCAAGATAGTGTGCAATCCAGGCTACAATGAAGTACAACACCTGTTAGGTCACATGAGGGCTGGGGGTGGCCCAGGCTGGTCTAGGCTGCTATACTAGCTCAGGAGAACTAGCACTGGAGTGGGCCAGGTTAAGCCAAATGATAGCATATGCTAGCAAAGGTTAATTTTGGGGTAGGGCCTTTTGAGACTGGATAGCAGTAACTGCTGGCATTCAAAAAACCCAGAGCTGGGAGCTGATTGGAAACTCCCTTTTTGGCCTGCTGCTTCCACTGATAAGCGTGAGAGCTAGGACTGGGAACTGGTAAGTTTGGAGACCAACCAGGCTGGGTGAGGCTGCTGTACTTTCTGGTACACATGAGAGCAAGAAGTGCTGGCTGCCAAGTGCTGGGACCAGGTTTGAGTCGTATTAGGCTGGACTGTAGGTTCTATGATTCGGAGCTAGGAGTGGGCCTGGCAGGGGAACTGTGGGCACTTCCATGCTAGGCTGCAGCTCCTGCTGCTTGATCATCAGAGTCAGGGTTGGGGGAGGATCAGGCTGATGAAGGTATTATTACCCATCAACATACCTATAGGCCAGTTCCCAGGTGAATCAGGCTGAATCAAGATGCAGCACCCGTAGGTGTGCATGTTAGTCAGGTGGGATGCAGAACACAGGGCTAGGCTATAGCACATGCTAGAACATGTGAAAACCACATGGGGGGCAGGCATGGTGGGGATTACTAGGTTTCCCCGTCTAGGCAACAGAACCCATCAGTTCATGTGACAGATGGTGCTGGGGGCAGAACTGACCAGGCAGCTGCATCCACCAAAATGTGCATTGGCTGACACAGGTTATGGACTGAATCTGAACCTATACTGCCTGGTGCACACAAGAATCAAGTCTGAGACCCACTCAGGTGAGGTTTCCCAGGGGACTTCCCAACTAGATGGCTGGACTCAAACCATGGCCACAGGGAAAAACACAACATACGCGGTACAACCTTGAAATGTATGTGTCAGGACTGGGCCTCCTTGGTTGCTGATGACTGTACAGTGGACAGCATGCCCAGATGCACAGGGTGGACATGATAGCCAGATCACCTAGGCAAATAGAGGACATTGTGTGTCCCCAAAGGACGGAAAGCACAACACTTTAGACCACTCCCCTTGCCAAGCTTTCCAACATGTTCCTGGACTTGTGGATGAACTAAGGTACACCTGGTCAGCCAAAAGACCTTGTAAAAATTTTCTCAACCCTGGTGCAATAAAGTCTACATTTCAAAACTATCAAAACCACTCTAGTAACATTCTTGGAAGACTCCTCCATTGGTGTCTCTAAGTTGTTATCAGAGGACTGTCCCAATACCCTCAGTACTGATGCAGTCTGATTGCATGGAGTGGCCCCCCTCCCCTCTTGCAGACAGAAGAGAAAGTCCCACCCACTTTCCTCCACACCTCAACCCTCTCCATCCTAATCAGAGACCCACATGGATGTGTGTCCCTTTCAACTATGTAAACAATATTAAAAATTAAATTTAAAAAAATATTGAGCAAAAGTACTCTTCAACTTTTTATTTTTGCCATTCATCCATTTATTTATGTTTTTATTAGTAGATATTCATGAAGTTCTTCCTAGAAGCCAAGATTAGGATCTGTGACTAAAATGAAGTCTCTGTACGAAGTCTCTTTCATGTTTCTAAAAGTATCCTGTTTATCCTATTATACTGTCAAGGCCATTATCATGAAATGACAAGCAGGAAGTAGGATGATTTTATATAAGCAGACTTAAAATGTGACATATGGGTTGCCTTTACATTTTTCTCTGTGCTTTGCATTTTCTCTGAGATGCTATAATTCACATTTTAAATATGAACTTCATTGAAGAACTAGAGAGGAATCAGCACTTAGTCCCAAGAATCTTAATAAAAGTACACCCCATAAAAGAAAATCAGAACACAGCTTTGAACAGAGTAAACTGACAGAAGGAACCGAGACCAGAATCGCAACAACTGGATTCTAGTGCAAGACCATCAGTCACCAAGGAGGCCTCCGGAGTCAAGGAGCAATGACGCAAATGCTCCCATCCACACCACAATGGTTAAAGTCAGAATGAGACGTAACCTGTATGAACCTATGGACGTCTAAGATTACTGTGGCAATATACTATGTTGTCATACATAAGGTGGCTTATTATTCTCTCTTTCATATCAATGATTTCATAGAGGAAGAGAGGGAGGAAAAAAGAAAAGGATAAGGTGGGAGTTACAAAGCAATTACAATAAGGACAATACACTAAGCAGTAGTCGATAGGTAATATCCAGGTTCTACATCATTATCTCCCACATATTTATTTCAGAGTTCCCCATTATTCCTTTGAGTTAGGTTTGTATGAGAGGAACATAATGAACCATGGGCAAAAGTTTTGTAATAAATGGTGCCAAATGGTTTGGACTCAATAATCTTCTGGGCTTTATCCTGTATGTGTAACCGGTCTGCACTGGTTGCTGAGTAATGAAGTGCTGACCCGGATCTCCAGGGAGCCAAATGGCTTCCAACTCACCATGTCATCCTTCCGGTCTGTACCACCAGACTGGAGGGGGGAGGTGGAGAATGAAATGTTTTGACTCCAGGGAAATTTCAAGCCTTCATACAAATAATATCTTCACAAGTCCATTAAATTTCACATAGCAAAGAGGGAGAAAAAGGGGAGTTAATAACTGCAGGAACCACTTTCTCTGCATACTAAAGAAACAATGGCTTTTTTTTCCCAGGCTAGTTGTTACCACTGATAGTTCAGGAAAAAGGTGGAAGGAAGAAACCATTGCCACATAACCAGGACAGTACTTCCTGTCAAGCTTCAACTTGCTTAGATCTAGAATTTTCAACCAAATATGGAAAGGCACATTTCAAACTCTATTTCCTTCCCTCCACCCCAACTAGGATTTCTTGTGTCAACTTGAGTGTAGTCAGACTTTCTTCTGGACCTCTGTGCTCATTCTGCAACTACTCCTACTTAAATTATTTGGTGGGTAGACTGGGGATATAAATTCCATGAAAATGTCAGCAGCATCATATTCTTAGTGTGACAGAAGGTGAGAGAATTAGCTAAACCGTAAAAAAGATGGGAAGATGTTGAATGCATTTCCATGTTTGTTTCTCTCAATCAGCACATCTCCAGATGACTGTTCAGTGAGAAATGCCAATTTTCCCATGGATGAACATCTGTGATTTTAAACAAAATACTTACAACTCTAAATGCCTTGATCCCAAATTTGGTTGTAGGGAAGGGATTTAAATTCACCCAAAAGGCTACCATCCCAATATGGTGGTAACATAGAACTTGACTGACAGAAGGCCCCCTGCCTGACTTTCCACACTTGGGATTAGTCTTCAAGCAGTCAGCTTTACATGTCTAGCAATGCCAAAGGCAGAATGGTGCTGCAACTAACAACACATCTACATCAGGAAATAATGTGAGAGCTCTGCTGACATGTGATTCTAGAGCAAATCTTCAGGCAGTGTCCCAATTTTTTCCTAATTACTTTATTTACATAGTCTCCATTTATATTGACATAAAGGGTCACTTAATTGGAAACTATTATTAATCCTTGGGGGTCTGCCTTTTCTTCTTCCTGAGAAAGTATCCATTATCATTCGCAGGTCATTCTCTTCTTGTTTAGAAAAGGAAAATAAGAGGAAGACTAAGAATGCATCTCACCAGATACCCTGGGCACTGCGCCAGAATTACATCAAGCACCACAGGGGTGAGCGGCAACTGGTGCCTAGGGGTAGAGGTCAATGCTTTTGGAACAATGGGCATCTATGGTAGTAACTGACTGAGTCTTCCGTGGGAATTTGTAAATGTCAGTAACACACTTCCAAATGGAAGCACAGATAACTGGGGCTCAAGGAACGGATACGGCAGTCCATAAAGAGAATACAGAATCCCACTGGCTAAACAATGCAGGACCAAAGCCTAAGGCAGAGATGCACACACATGCACGTCATCTAACATAAATTCAAGTGAAAGTGGATTGCTTGTCCAGCACCAGGGGGCTGTTTTCTTGGACACTTTTGGGAACTCCAGGATTAGTTGTGTAGTCAAGTTGGATGGTTTTAGGTTTTAAGAAAAATTGCAGCCATCCCAGTGAGATTTTTTTAGAAATTTTTTGAAGAAAAGTTGAAGTACCAATCCTACTGACTTTCACACAGAAAATCATTTTACTGCTCTATTTTATCAGAAATTTTAGCAGAAATGAAAATGTTTTAAGAGTTAAAATAGGGCCCGGCGGCGTGGCCTAGCGGCTAAAGTCCTCGCCTTGAAAGCCCCGGGACCCCATATGGGCGCCGGTTCTAATCCCGGCAGCTCCTCTTCCCATCCAGCTCCCTGCTTGGGGCCTGGGAAAGCAGTTGAGGATGGCCCAATGTATTGGGACCCTGCACCCGTGTGGGAGACCCGGAAGAGGTTCCTGGTTCCCGGCTTCAGATCGGCGCAGTACCGGCCGTTGCGGCTCACTTGGGGAGTGAATCATCGGATGGAAGATCTTCCTCTCTGTCTCTCCTCCTCTGTGTATATCTGGCTGTAATAAAATGAATAAATCTTTTAAAAAAAAAGAGTTAAAATAGACAAGCTGATCCTTTTATTGACAAGTCACTCCAAGCTATGTAGTATGTTCTATGAATGCTGGTTTCTCATGGCTGATGCACTCAAAGGCAGTTTTCATCTTCTTTTTCCCTTTGCCTCTGACAAATATTTGCTTCTCTGTGAAACCTCCCTGAAGTCCCCTGAGGCCGAGTTCTATGTACAAAGCTATTATGATACATATGTCCTGCACTATAATTCATTGTTCACATATTCATCTCCCTAGCAGTTTCCACAACCTCGAAGAGCAAGAGTAACGTCTCACACTTCTCCTCTATTCCTACTTGTTAGAAAAGATCTGGCACAAAACAGGCATGCTATAACTTTTGGTTCAATTGACAAATGACAGCATAAGGTATGGCTATATAATTTGAAGCAGATACCAGCAACAATGAGACTACCACTTAGCGAATGCCTGCTATGGGTTTTTGCTTTTCTCCTCTCACAGCTGCATTATGGTGTTGATGCAATCATTATATTTCACTTCACAGAGGAGAAGAACGCATCACGGAAAGGCTCACAGCGAGCAAACCAGGAACAGTAACAAAAGGACCTCGCCTAATGACACTCAACTAGGACATAGTTTTAAGCCAGGCCAAACTGACTGCAGGGGACTTTATGTTAACTCTTCCACCACCACCACCACCGCCGCCATGACCAATGAGCCTGCTGATCACAAATTCACAATGACCATCTTGAAGGGGCTGAGTGCAGCAGTGGACAAGGGAGCCATTCACAAGTCAGGGCTTGTGTCTAACCTTGGAACACCGAGTGGCAGATTGAAATGAAGGTGTGATCTCTCCTTTGAGCCTCCATCTGGTTAAAATAACAGAGGGCAGCATCCCTGGCTTCAATACTATCCCTTCTTACGCTTTCCTTGAGTTGTAAATAACAGACCCAAACATACCAAGACAATGTATTCATGTCTTCTCCTTCACATTTTTTTTTGGTTTTGCTAACATAAGAATAATTATTCTAAGAAATTGCTAGCTGAAAACTTTTGTGTGACACCTGAATTCTTTTGGGATATAAAAATTTGTGTATTCTCATATCAAGTGCATCATCCTGAAAGTGTGGATGATGGCCGCAGTGTAGATAAATAAAATCATTTCTCTGTTAAGCATCTTTTTGTTGTCTGTTCCATTAATTGTGACACCACCTTTGACAAACTGTAACTCCATAGTGACCTAAAATACGTACTGAGTGACTACTTATCAAGAGCAGGAAAAAATGCAAGGTTTACCCCACAGTACTAGGGACCATTCCACAGAAGGATGGGGAGTAACAAAAAGAGAAAAAAAATATTGGGTCATAGTTGTGGCTTCGTGAGTAAAGCCATCTCCTGCCAGGCTGGCATCCCAGGGGACATCAATTCACGTCCCAGCTGTTCCACTTTCAATGCAGCTCCCCGCTAATGTGCCTGAACTAAACAGCAGAGGGCCACCTCTGCCTTCAGGTTGGCCCAACCCCGTGCATTTCAGCCGCCTGGAAAGTGAACCAGGGGATGGAAGAACTCTTCTTCTGTCTCTCCTACCTCTCTGTAACTCTCTCGAATAAGTTTGAGAGTGAGAAAAAGAGAAAGTATTAGAAAGGGAAAGGTTCATTAAGTGCGGGCAGTGGCAATGGTGTTTGAAATCTGCCACAGGGGAGCTGGAGAGCCTATATTTAGGCCTGCCGCACCCCCACACTGGAATCATAATTGTGTTTTCCTTCCTGGCAAAACCAATTTCAGCTGTAGCCATCAACATCTTTTACCTTAGAAACCACTCAGGAAGAACAGAGATAAGGGTAAATTGCGCTCTCTCTGAAAGTTTTAATAAGCTCCTGGTAAATTAGACCTCCGCTCTCTGAGAGATCTCAAGAGATTCTTAAACTTGGACTGCTAAAAATATTTACGATCTTATTATTTTTTTCTTCTATTCACTGTCTTCTTCGTGTTCGCCTTTTCGCACCCCTACTGTGCTATTTTAAATTCCTCCTGTGTCCCTGGTATCTTGCCTCTTGACTTCCCATCTTTGCTTTGCCTACTGCTCTTCTCTAATCTGTGAGAAGTTGTGTGTTCAAAAGGTTTTCCTTGTCTTTATTTTTGGGATTCATTCATATCATCCCTTTTTCATCTCCTATGTATACTGACATCCTGACGACAGATGCTGGCAGCCCTGGTAATACTTGGTATGCTAGCACCCAAAATCACACACAGAACCCCAGGCAACCAAAGAGAACAGATATGTCTCTCACCCTGCTATGGTTTAGTTGTTGTTTGCTCCCCAAAGACTAACGCATTGGAAGTATGCTCCTTAGGGTGCTGTCGACCTCGGGGTAAGTCAGGAGGTCATTAGCGGCTTTGCTAAAGCAGGAATTAATGTGGGTCTGTGGGACCCTGGTTCACATCTTACAAAAAAGTTGCTATGAAAGAGAAAGCCTGATCTGGTCTTCACCTCTCTCTCATTTCCTTCCTGTGTAATCTCTCTCTGTGTGTATATTCCCACTGTGTTATACCCCTTTATGATGTGCCATACATGGCGTTGCCAAAATGACAGGACAATCCAGTATTAGAATCTTGGCCTCCACAAGCGTGAGCAACACAATCATCTTTCATGTCACCTAGCCTAAGGTATTTTATTATAGCAATAGAAAATGGACTTGCACAGGGTCACTGAATTAAGCATACCATACTGAATCCATTTTTATTTAGGAATGTTTAAACATACCTTGTTAGCTATCAGCTATAGCTTTCTGCTCTGCAAACCCTATAAACTAGTTAAGAGGCAAAAAGGTAGTTTCCATTTTCTGGGACATTTTCAAATGTCCCTGTGGTTGGGATTGGGCCAGGCCAAAGGCAGGAACCAGAAACCCAGTGCAGGTCTCCCAGATGAATGGTTAAAGCCCAATTCCTTGAGCTGCCTTTTGGTATGCTACAGGGGTCTGCGGAGACAAAGACTGTCAAGGAGCCAGATTCAGGTCTTGACCTCAGGTACTCTGTTTTAAGATGTTGGCTTCTTCAGTGTCAGGTTCAATGCCTGTCCCTAAAATCTCTTATTTCAAGTTGCTGATTTGAAAGCATATGAAATCAGGTGCTTACTGTTAGAGACACAGTCAATAGGGAAGTGGATACCTGGAGAAATACTGGGACAAAACCTTGTAACGATTTCTTCAAGGGAAAGGTCAGGTCAGCAAAAGGAATCTTTGAATGGCAACTATTTAACCTCTAAGTCTGGTAGCACTGGTTAAATTTCCCCAGGGAACAAAAAGCGGGTTTTATAAAAGATTTATCCATGTTGACTTTGTTTTCCTGACAGCACCATGAGAAATCTTAGGGCAGATCTGATATACTGGAGTGAAACAGCCCACCCTAGTAAATATGGCAAATTTCCTGTAGCGGCCAACATTCATCTCCATCCATCATGAGAGCAGCATGGGCTATTCACTGGAAACAAATGTTCTAGATACAGTGTGTCAAACACAAAATGATGGAAACCCCTGAGAAACCACAGGGAGTGTGCTGGGAGCAAACAGAGCAGAATGTTGAAAAGACCTCTGACCATTTTCCACAGCGGAGCATAACTTGGAACCAACCTGAAATAATACATTTGACCTTCACAAAAGGGTAATGGATGGATACTTAACATTAGGTCAGCCAAACGTCAGAGAGCACCAGCTCTCACATGGACACTGGATCAGGCAAAATAAACAAACAAGTAGGGACACAGATTAGTAAATTTAAAAAATCACTTCTCCAAGGGGCAAATCAAATAGCTAATTATGCATATGTAAATCACTGTCAGCCTCTGAAAAGCATCCTTTTTTGAGAATTTTGGATTACCTGCTCACATAGTGAATCATCTTTTGAGAACTAGTCGGTGCTATCAAAATACACAGATTTCAACTCTATTATGCTTTATAATCTTTGGAGATGAAGGGGTAAAACTAAAAATTGCATTTTGGTTGATAAGCATTATCTAAACTTGGAAAAAAGGTTAGTTACTGTGTGGACTCATCTATAACCTTTCTAATCACTTATCAAGCAAGCAATCTATACCTTTTCTTGAAAACACAAATGTGGCTGCTAAAATTTTTAACCAAAATCTCCAAAACATATATTATCATCACACAGATTTAACTTGATTTTTAAAATCATCAATACATGAATAATAATTAATGTTTTGCTTGTTAAATGAAATAAGTGATTTTAATTATGACAGAAGGTTCTTTCCAGGAACAACATTAGTACTACTTAATGTTGCATGAAATAAAACAGTAAACTATTAGTTAGTCTGCTCAGTTCTGAGAACCCAGGCAATTCAGATGACAGGCTGGATTTCTAGAGAAGGGAGGAAGAAAAAAAGTAAGTTTTTAAAATTCATGCACACATCACAATTGGTTTTATAGGAATATTTCTAAAGATACAGGTCATATCTAATGCAAATCAACTAGGTACTTGTTTACAAAGCACTAAAATTGAAAGGAATATAGCTGAATTAACATCACTTAATTTAGGAATACCGGTATAGGTGCTTTGATTTATGCACAGTAGGATAGGGTACATGGATGTTTAGGGTTTAGTTCAGGGTACAGAAAGGGGGTGTCCTAGATCCATGCTTTTCTTTTCTAAAGAACCCACTAATTCCAAAAGGCTGCCCCAGAGGCCCTTTAGTGTGATGAAGGGATGCCTAGTAGGCACTGCTCCTGGCATTCAAGCCCTGCCTTCAAAGACAACACTCTGTATTACTATTCTGTTGCTTGTTGGAAACCCAAGTCCTAGAATAACTATTGGATAATCACCCAGAGAAAAAGACACACATGTGGAATTTATCCTGTTACTTTATTTGTTTGTTTATTTTTTTTATGCTTAAGAAAACTAAACACTATGGCCCAGCAGGTAACCTATAAAGTCCTTGCCTTGTACGCACCAGGACACCATATGGGTGCGAGTTCATGTCCCGGCTATTCCACCTCCCATCCAGTTCCCTCACTTGTGGCCTGGGAAAGCAATCCAGGAAGCGCCAAGGCCTTGGGACCCTGCACCTCATGTGGGAGACCTGGAAGAAGTCCCTGGCTCCTACCTTTGAGTCAGCTCAACTCTGCCCATTGCTGTCACTTGGGGAATGAACCAGTGGACAGAAGATCTCTGTTTCTCCTTCTCTGTAAACTCTGACTTTCCAATAAAAATAAATAAATCTTTTTTTAAAAAAGAAAACTAAACAATGTTTGATGGACAAAAACAGTATAAACTCTCAGTTGTACCCAAGAAAGGTCTAAGGATATGACTTTCCCTCGAACTACTGTTGCCCCAGTTAAATGTAGAGTAGCACACAAGCACTGATTCACTACAAGAAAAATAAGTCACTTTTCCCAAAGTTCAGAAAGTGCCACTTCTACTAAGTCTCTCTGTTCATTCATGGAACTTCTCTATGAATGAAACATACGTTCTTTCCAAAAAGATTAGAGGCAAACAGATGATCTTGTATACAAAGGGACAGATGAAAGAGGGCAGAATGAGCAAGCACTGAATGTCCACCAAGGGAAATGTCATGCCCCACTTTGATGTATTATACAATACCCTGGTTCGCTTTTGTCTCACGAGATAATACAGAGTGAATGCTATGCAAAATCCTGGCATTTTAAATATTAAACATATTCTTTTGGGTTAGAAAAAATATTATATATTATGACCTAGAAATGACTGAAACCTCTGGGGATTCTGTTCTTATTTATTCACATGAAAGAACTAATTTCATAATTAGAGAAAGCGAATGAGTCACAGCTGATTTCATGGGACACTTGTCTTTTCAAATGTTGGCCAAGGAATCCTAAGTCCAACCTGAGTTTAAGTCAGATGCTCAGTTTTGTGTTGTTGACCTACTACATACCAAGGCACATAACCAGCCTGAGAAATATGGCAGAGCTGATCAAGGCACTTTATGCTTGTCACGATCTTGTATTCTAAACAGAAGACAAGAAATAGTCACAAGCAATGACTGTACAGTATACTCGCAAGTGGTAGAAAAGGGAGAAATGGGCTCTCGAGTTAAGCGGGAATGAGAATATCTTATTTGGAAAACTGCCTAGGTTTTACAAAAGAGGTGGCATTTAAGGTTTATGTTTGGGGCCAGTGACTTTAGCTTTTCATTCTCTGGTTACAGGTAACCACGGATAGGACACTGAATAAATTTAGAACTCAGTTTCAGTATGTTTTACATGAATACATAGCCTCTGAATTCCCAATATCCTTTTGATTCTGATTTAATGTGTCCATGATTGCTCTGAAGAGAAACAGAAACTCTCAACCACATCTCTTCTAAGTCCCCCAAATTCACCTGTTACATAGTGGATGCAACACGCCACCAAACGATAGGAGGAAACAGGACTTCCAGGGATGTGAACAGACAAGGTATCATGCCAACATTCAAACCCTTTGTGAGAAAGTAACATCTACAGTATGGCAACTGAACCCAAGCATGAGGAGGAAATGCAAACTGTTTAATTCCGGCATGTACCAAGAGGCAAGCAGGAATGATCAATGTGTTCTGAGAAGTGAGGGTCCGATTTACAGGATGAAAGTCTTAGAAGACGAACTCAGAGGCAATGATACTAATTATGTGGTGATAACAGACATGACAAGGAACTGGGGTGCAGAAGGAGCACAAGAAATATAAAGAAAAATTACTGTTGAACTTTATCTTCACGGGGAAAAGAATATGCAGAGACCACATGTGTCTAACAAATAAATGAACTGGTTATTCCAATTTTAAATGCACAAAATCACACACCTGTACACCCCCATATGGGCACACACACGTTTTCTCCTCCCATGAATTTCATTTAGAATTTCATATTCTTTAATCCTTGAAAATGTTGTACAACATCTCACAAAAGGAAGACACTAACACTGGTTTGAGATAATGAGATGTTGCTGACAGAAATACTCCAAGTAAAAAGAAAAGTTTTTTTAAGCAGAATAAAAATAAACTAGCATAGAGTTTAAGAGTGAAAATCAGATTTTAACACAGTTTTTTTTTTTTTTTTGCTACATCTGCGTTGGCTCTTCCTATCTTTTTTTTTTTTTGTATCTCAGCTACTCCTATAATGTACAGGTTAAATCATCTTCCCATCTAGAAGACTATATATGTGATAAGTCTCTGATATGCAAGCAAGCTTGGCATCTGCCATGAACTAGAGGTAAGGGTATGCTCCACCCCAAGATAAAGTGACAGACAGCTAGCCTGCCTATCTTCTGACAACGGACTTTGCCATGCTTCATTTATCAGAAGGTTGGTGCTGGTCTCCTTTCCAGAGAGTATGAATGAGCTGGTGCCACATGCACAAGGGGGTTCCTTTGTCGCAGGCGCCCAGCAGCGGCGACACTAAAACGCTGAGACATACTCTGAGGGTCTGGGAAAAGCTGGAACCGCAACCGGACCCTTCACTGCCAAAAGTGGCTGCGTTTAAATCCTTTTCTCTGCTGCCCCTGTCCCCACTGGCCTTAGCTTTAGCTCCCCGTTTCTCCAGCCCTCTTTCCGCCACCCTTCTTCCCGCCCGTTCTTCTTCTCCTCCCGTCTTTCTCCGTTGTAGTCTCTCCGTCTTTCGTTCCAGTCTTTCCCATGGTCGTCCTCGTTGTCGTCTGTCCTTCCATCTGTCATCCGTCGTCTAGCTTTTACCGGCTACTTTTATATCGTTCTCCACCAATCACTTCTCCCTGTGGGTCCACTTGGCGCTACGTGATAGGCCAGTAATCACAGCGAGCGCATTGGCCTATCCCTGTGACATCCTGTTTACCTGCTGGCGAGACCAACTCCGCCTCCTGGCCCTGGGCCAGCCGCCATCTTGCAACGGCCCCTCGTATTCCGGCTTTCCTATTCTGGGGAGTGGCTTCAGCACCCCGCTCCCCACACTCCTTCGTTTCCTAGTGAAGATTTCACAGACTGGCACCTGATGAGATTACTGTTTTGAGCCTATCAAAAGAGAGTTCCCATCAAGAGCAGTGGGCTTGCAGAGAAACAGCCGACGGACAAGCACCAGTTAAACTATAAATAAGGACATGCTTGCCTCCAAATTCTGACCCAAATAATCCTAACAAAGCTGCTTGCAATGCCAGTGCATGATGCCCACTCTCTGAGATGCCATGACCACAGAACTGCTCTTCTCATAAACAGGTACAAATAGTGGTAGGTCCGCAAAATCAAAACAGGTTCCTGGGAACACAGTTATGCTGATGTCAGTCTCACTCTGGTTGCTCTGACTGACGTGAAAGGCAAAGAGAAATGCCTGCCACAAAAGATGTTAACTGGCAAGACAGCGCCCTTGAGACCAGAAAGAATTAACACAATCCTTTAAAGGAGAGGCTAGGAGGACAGCGGAATCGGAAGTGGACCGAAGAGAACTTGAGTGTCTTTGGCCTGCATAATTAAAAGAGCCTCACACTCTAGAATGTCTTCAGGTCCTGCTTCTTTGGTTCAAATAAGTCCCTCTTGGGGGCAAGTACATATTTCATGGTGATAAATTCATCTCCTAAGTAGAAAAACTACACACATAGACTGCTGTGTCAACTTCATTGATTTTTGCACCATTGTAAAGACCTTTCTTGTCCTCCAACATATCTTAAATCTACCAGCATCTCAGAAAGTGACCCTGAAGGCCTCATTTATCTGTGGAGGAAAAGATTCCTTCATTTGGGTTCACTCGTAAACACTGTGATTTAAACAACTTGGGTCCCCCTCAGCTTCTGGAAGCTAGCAGGCTCATAGTCACGAAGGAGGAGTTTGTTCTTCCCATGGAAGTAGGACCAGCCAAGTCTCAATTAACTTCAGCTGAGTATCCATGGTCACATGCCCTTTTAAAAGGTCTCCAAATAACTATCAAGTAATTATGCAGCCTGATTAATATGGCTTATTAAATTTTGTGGACTTGATGTCAGGACTCCTGCAATCTGCCATAGCCTGCTTTCCCAGCCTCTCGAACTAGAGCCGAACTTGCGAGTTTTGCTTTTCAAATTCAATTCCCCAAATCATTTTGGAGTTTGAAATCCTCAACACATATTCTGCAAGTACAGAACAGCTTACAATCCCTGACGAATGTTTATCATATTTCTTTAACAACATTACTAAAACAGCCACTACCACTGTTATTTGTATTAATCTAAAATCCCTTCCAGCTGTAAATGCCTTTGTCCTTGCTTCTACTGCTTTGACAACAGAGAACGTATAAATGACTCAGTCTGCTGCTGGATGGGGCAGATGTAAGACAGATACAAACAAGCACGTCAAGTCACATCACATCCTGCTTCACCTGTATCCTACAGTGCAAAAGCACATCACCTGGCAAGCAGGTGGCTGGCTATAAAGTGAAATCTACAAAAAAATGTGTAGCGAGCAAAGTCGCTAGAAAGTGCAAATCTGATTCAAAACCAACCAGTAACTACATCTCATGATAGAAGTAAAGGGTGTAAGTTCAGTTCCTCAGCTTGAGTGTGTCTAGGCTATTGCAACTGTTTAGATGTGAATGTTGATGGTAAACCAATAGCAAGTCAGTAAGGAGAAAATAACTCTAAATATGTGAACTTGATATTATTGAAATGTGCTGTGAGAAACATAAAGCCATAAAAATTTAATTAACTAAAATTAAATGAAATTTCAAATTCAGTTATTCAGTTATGCTAGCCATGTTTCAGATACTCTGGAGCCACAACTCTTAGTGTCCTTAGAGACCTGGGACGCTCCAAGGAATACTTCTACCAACACGGAAAGCTCTACTGGACAGTACTATTTATAATCCCTACTCTTCCTTCCAATAATTATATGAAGCAGGAGGAATGGGGAGATAAGAGAAGTGAATGCAGTGAAGAGAAAACACTGATTAAGCCTTTACTATTCTGTGCTAAGCACTTGAAATGTCTAATTTCACATAATCCTTTCAACTTGCCTCATGAGGTAGGTACCATAATTATCCTCATTTAAATTTGATGACATTGTGCTTGGAGAGATTAAGTAAATCACTGCACTTGTACATTTGGTAATTGGCTTAGCTGGGTTTTTACTCAAGCCATCTGACTCTAGGGTTTATGCTCAGCCGTGAGGTTATGCATCTTCCACTGAAGAATTTGGAATGCGTAGAGTCACAGGGAACTTTAATCTTTATACCAATGGTCCTTAATCCTTGATATGCACTACACCTATGTAGGGATCTTTCTCAAGCAACAGGGATGGGACGAGGGCTGGCACATCTGGGGCTCCTGCAGAGCTGAGGACCACAGTTTGAACGATACACTTATCCACACTCTACAGTCTAGATGACACCACAATCACAGTTATTAACAATCCCAATGGACACATCTGAGACGGGAATCTAGGTGTTAACGCTAGCGTCATAACAGAACATGGCTTAGGACACATTGATGAGCAGAGCTTTCCCGCTTCCTGGTGGACACTATTAGCTCATATAACTCACACACTGCATAGAAGGTACATCTCAAAATGTCAGATTTTGATAAATGCGAATTTATAAAACTAAACATATGGATGCAGTGCCAATCTCCTTCTGAGACAAGCGCCTGTCTCTTAAAAGAAAGCATTTTCTTCCTGAGAAAATAACATTACTGAAGAGTACACAGGCCCTCTTAATGAAAGTGGAGTGATACCTCGGAAAAAGCATGACTAGCAACCAAAGCAATGAATTTTAACTGGAGGCCCAATTTAAGCTATAAGCGCAATGCACTTGTCCCCTCTTACGCCCTCCGTTTTCTCACCTTAAAATAGAAGTATCTTACGTGGTGAACTCCAAGGCTCTCTGCAGCTAAGGCCCAGACTCGGGAGGGAGTGACCTCACCACGGTTTGCAAGCCCCTCCCTTCTACCAGGAGCAGCACCCCCGCCTTCTGACTTGTGTTCACTCAGACTCAGAGTAAGTTATTCATCCCATGTCAAGAGAAAACTGGGATCAAATGAAAGCCCAGCTTTCTTCTGTCTTGTCAAAGTTGATTTTGATTATTGTGAGGACTGAGCAGAGTTCCTACAAGGCATTCAACGGCATCAATGCAGTGAACAACCCTTGCAGCTGCCTCTCTCACATGGCCAGGTTCCACCTACCTTCCCTTGCCTCTGTTCACGGCCACTCATCAGGATATTGTAACCTTTCAGATTTAACCACCTTAAATCCATCAACCTTCTTTAGATCTCTAATCTTGATTTAAGTGCAAAGGACTTTTAGATAGATAGGGGAGTTGGGCAAGCAAGGCAGAAGCGATATCATGAAGTAGCTGAATATACATTGCTTACCTTACGCTTGTTGGTAGGGCACACATAGAGATAGCTCAAAATTGTTTTCAAACCAACTTTATCATTTAGCTTCTCATAGGTTGTCCCATAATCAGTTGACCTATAATTCAAAAGAAGCATTAATGAGGACAGAAGTATACCTCACATGGCTGCTTGTCAGTACAATTCATGTTTTTCATTGCAGAATGGCTCTCGGGAGGATTCTAAATGATTCATGCAGTATATAATGATGCTTAATTACGTACACAGTAGCATCATGTGAGTGGTTAACATTTGCATTTAAATTGAACTGGTAAAAATTAAAACTTCATTTCTCTACTGCTTCTTAATGTATACACATTGCTAAAGATATAGTTAATTTTTAAAAAGACTAAGAAATGGAACGGCCACTGAATTAAGGAAAGAAATGAAGAGCTTTTCATGAGATTTGGCATTCCCAAACTTCCACCTTATTTCTTTCATGGCAGAAGAGCAGGTTCTCCTGACTTATCTACAAAGTGTGTTTTGCTTATTGAGCCATAGGAATAAGGAATATACAGTAGGGCAGTCTCCCCAAAGGTCATTCAGTCTTCTTATTAAAAGCAAGAAAATATCTTAATAAGCAGTGAAATTCACAACTTTACTCAATGGCCTTTCCAGGGTTAAGCAACCTCTAATTGGGAAGACCTTACTTGTTGGCACTGACCGTTGTGGTTTTTCGATTTTTAAGTTTTCATTGGTCAGTAATTGGTTAGGTCAAATTGAATAAACAGACTTTCAGAAACTTTCCTATGGAGGTCCCATTTTATGATTTTAATTTGGTTAGGTCGTTATGGCAGTGAAACTGACATACAATGGAGAAACAACTAATAAATGGGCCACCCAGGGGCAGCTAGAATTTGAACCCAGGTATCTTGGCCCTAAAACTCTACATTGCCTTCATTTTACCAGTTTTTCTTTTCTTTTGAATTACAGAGTATAGATATACAATTTCTTCTCAGCCTCTTCTCCTTTGGAACTTTGAGAATGCCCTACGCAATGTCCTCCACGCAAACAAGTAACTACTTTACCAGACTGAAATATGAACAAGTTGTGATGTAGAGATAAAGACATGAATTAATATGCAGAAGACAAAGTTGCTTTAAGTAGAAAACTACAAAAATGTATTCATTTTGATTCATTATTAATTAACATAAAAAATTCCTACAGGTCATGACTGTCTCATCCAGTGACACTTTTCTGTGAACTAGGGACTGGAGCAAGCCGACTCTAGAAAAGTGATCCCAGAACTAAAAATTTAATCTGACTAACGTCTCAAGGCATTGTTCTCCTAAAATGTAGACATACGAATAAATATAAAATTATCCATTCTTTAAGGTATTTAAGTGATATTTCATATCATTAATGGACAGGGTACCATGTAAAAATTACCGGAGGAAAAAACTGTAACTCCCTGCAATGGGCAGGAATTTAGAGAAGGGAAGTAGGAACAATGCTGTATACAGGAAGGTAATGAAAACAGCTAACTGCATGCCTTGGGGACCATGCTGCAGTACCACATTCAAACATGGGCTTCCTTGCTAAGAAAACATGAAGAGTATTCCAAAACCATCGCACAAGAGATTCTATTCATGGATTCCCCCAAAAAAATGTCTTAAAATTTTCCTTCTATAATTATCTTCTTTTCAAATTAACTGCTGATGTAAGGTGTGTGGCTATTTAATTATTGAGTCTATTCTCAATGTTTGTGCCTTTTCCCATCATCATCCTAGCCTTCCTAAATTATTATCTTCCTTCTACTAGGATTGATTGTAAAATTTCACTAGTTCTTTTTGGCCTGCCTTTATTAATATTTCACTTTTCTAAACCATAAATACAAATTTGAAGACAAAGCAACAGATGCAAATTGCATCTAGGGGCCAATGTGAGGACAGGTGTGCAGAGCCTAACACAGCAAATACTCTTGCTTAGAGAGAAGCTGAAATCAATTGGAACTCACTGCATATGACAGAAGAGTTCAATTTCCTAGTGCAGTCATGGGAAAGCAGCCTTGAGATGTAGGAACCAGTCTCCAGAAGGTATGAACATCAGTTTCATCAATGCAACCTCTGAGCTACTCCATGAAAACATTTCAAAATGTTCTACCAAAGCAAATGAAGAACATCCTACAAAAACTCTGAAGGAGACGTGAACACAGCCAGGCAGCTGGTTCAGGGTCACAAGTTTGGGAGCCACACTTCTTAACTCATGTGGTCCTTTCTTCCCACCTGTGAGTCAAGTGACAATTTAACTCTCATTAACTGAGCCCTGAGGGGAGTGGTGTTGTGTAACCAACTCCTCTTTCAAGACCCTTTTACAGCCCATGCTGAACAGGAGTTCGTGTGTTTTTCTCTCCTGCTTCCTACACATGAACTTGGAGGATGGTAAGTAGCAATCTCTTTTACCTACTCCCTTCCTGGCCCTCTTTTCTCTGAACATGGCCATGTGCGTTCCTCATCTTCTGAATGAACCTTACCACTCTGAAGCTGTGTCCGTGCCTGTACTTAAAATGCTTTTTAAATACGAGACAAGAATGTAGGAAATAACTATTAGGCCCTAACCTAGATCACACGGGCATGCTTGTGTGTGCATGTGTATACACATTTAATTGTAATTCCAATATAAGATGATAATATAGCAACTGGGTTATATGTATATTAGCAACCATTTATTTTTCTTAGAGAATGATACTGGTTTTGGACAATCTTATTATAACAGCAATTGCCCACAGATAGTCACAAGTTATTTGTGATCACGTGTTTGTACCATCTCACTTGTTTCTGCAAAGCTGTCTGAAACTCGATTTCACAAAGCTCAAAACTAAACTGCAATTCACAAGTTCTCAATTCTTACAAAGCAGTATATTTAGACGCATGGATTTTACAATAAGCAACTGATAGAGAAAGCTATTTTCATACACTGAAGTGTTATATATACACAATGTCCAAGCAAGTCTCATGGATTTAGATAACATTTTGACAGGATGGCACAGGTGGTGGTACAGCAATAGAAGTTCTACAGGTGGCTATTTCTGCTGGCCTCATGGTCATGACATCTCAAGCAGGAACCCCCCAGATCTCTGCACGTCCAGGAACCAAAAGGTTGAGTGATGTCCTCAAGAAACAGGCGTTCGTATCCAAACTGACACCTGTGCTGTGTGATGCGTCTGTGCCAGTCAGCCTGCACCCAACTCAGGAAGATAGTGACTTCAACATGGCATAACACGCTTGAAAGTCACAGGGCACAGATGTGTCCAGTATTTCTTCTATGATCAAATTGTGGGACTCAATCTCCCAAGGGTATGAGTTATAAAAGAGTAGTAGAGACTGACAGATTGAATAGCAAGCTAGAGGGAGAAATGATGCAATCAACACCAAACAATTAAAACACTGTCCATGGGATTACTGGAGATGAATTTTTTTCCAAGATTAAAAAATTTGGAAAATGATCTCTTAGGCAAAATTTAATGTTTTCTTTTTTAGCTTTTCACAATTTTTTTCTATTTTAATATAGATTTACCTAATTCTAATACAGATTCACATATTCCATGAAGCACTGTTAAAAATGTGCTTGATTGGGCTCAGCGCAATAGTTTAGTGGTTAAAGTCCTCGCCTTGCACGCGCTGGGATCCCATGTGGTCACCGGTTCTAATCCCGGTAGCCCTGCTTCCCATCCAGCTCCCTGTTTGTGGCCTGGGAAAGCAATTGAGGATGGCCCAAAGCCTTGGGACCCTGCACCTGCATGGGAGACCTAGAAGAGCTCCTGACTCCTGGCTTCGGATTGGCGCAGCACCAGCCGTTGTGGTCACTTGGGGAGTGAACCATCCGACGGATCTTCCTCTCTGTCTCTCCTCCTGTCTGTATATCTGCCTTTCCAATAAAAATAAATAAATCTTTTTAAAATATGTGCTTGATTGGTCCTATCACAGTAGCCTTGCAGCTAAAGTACTTGTCTTGAATGCGCCGGGATCCTATATGGGCACTGGTTTGTGTCCCAGAGGCCCCGCTTCCCATCTAGCTCCCTGCTTGTGGCCCGGGAAAGCAGTAGAGGACGGCCCAAAGCCCTGGAACCCTGCATCCACATGGGAGACCCGGAGGAGGTTTCTGGCTCATGGCTTCAGATTGGCTCAGCTCCAGCTGTTGCAGCCACTTGGGGAGTGAATCAGTGGATTGAAGATCTTCCTGTGTCTCTCCTCCTCTCTGTATAGCTAACTTTCCAATAAAAATAAGTGAATCTTTTTTTTTAAGTGCTTGATTACAGAATCATTTTTTGAGGGCTAAGGAACATGATCAGTGTTCTAAGTTATAAATTTTGAGAAACAGTATACCAGGGGAGGGGGCGTCCAATTAAAGACGGTGATTCTGGCTTCACAGGAAAGAGATGAAGATAAAATTATTTAAAACAAGTGAAATTCACACACAAAAATGTCAGCCTGTGTGAAAATGACTGCTGCTATAAAAACTGAAAGAAAAATAGAAAGAGTTCTTAAAATATATACAATATGCAGTCAGACTTAGACCTATCATATGCTGTCTTGAATTTTCAACACAAACCGGTATTTTCATTTGCATGCCTTGCGTACATATTATCTATACAAGAAAATCAAAGCTTCTGTCAACAATATAATGTGTTAACGAAGCTAAACATGTAAAAACGAAGTATTCCAAGAAAATAAATATGTGAGTGCCTAAATTAAGGCTTGCCTGTCTTTCCTTTTGACTTTTTAAGCTTATGAGGTTACTTGAAAGGCAGAGTTGCAGAGAGAGAGGGACGGAGAGATCTTCTCTCCACTGGTTCACTCCCAAAATGGCAGTAACTGCTGGAGCTGGACCTGCCTGATAGCAGGAGTCAGACGCCTCCTCTGGATCCTGCAATAGGGGTACAGGGTCTGAAACACTTGAGGCATTTCCAATGTTTTCCCAGACACTCCAGCAGGGAGCAGAAATGGAAGCGGAGCAGTCAGGACTAAGACCAGAGTTCATACAAGATGCATGTGCCAAAAGGGGTAGCTTTATCCGCTATGGCACAAACCAGCCCCTCTGCTTTTGTTTTTAAACCTTACTCTAGCCTTATGACAACTACATCTTAAACAGTGATTTACAGAATATTCAAAAGCATGTCCTGGTGTATTTAAATGCTTATTCATACAGTTGAACTGGACTGCTAGAAAATTGGAGAAATCATATCTGAGGCATCCTACCCAACTTCCAAGAGCTTATGTACTCTCAGAAAATTCTCCCATTACGTTCAAAGAAGGGATTAATACACGATATGAGTACTTTTCACAAGGAGTTACAGAAAGTAAATACATGATTAACTTCCTCTACCAAAATCTTATACCATCAAGAGATACTACATAAGGACAGAATCCACTGTAAACCAGAGCAATCCGTAACAGTGCTCAAAACAATGATGGACTTACAGTAAACAAACTAGAAAGGATTTTCTTGATTACTTTTTGTGTTCCTTGCCAAACACTTCTTAAAATTCCTAACAAGAATCCTCAAAGAAAATCTCATTGAAAATTATCTTGATTTCATTTACCAACAAGCTAAATCATTCATGAAGCCATAACAGAATTTTCAAATGTGTCTCAGTGCAGTCTGCCATGTGTTGAGGAATACCTGCAGTCATTTCATGTGGGACTTGGATCAGAGGGTTAACTGTAGGAACAAGAATATGAGAGTGAAAGATTCTGCACTCTGCTTTCATAATGATTCTACTGCCCAACAATTACGCAAAAGAAATCTAACAGATAAGACAATAAAAATATATGCTGATTGAGTGTGTACACAGAGATCCAAGTTGCCCAAGCTTTTCAAATGTACACACCTATGAGATTGACAATGACCTTCACCACGTATTACAAATATGAAGACCCAAAGGCATAGCTCACTTACTGAAGGCCAAAGTACTTGAAAGAAGGCATGGGGTCTACCAGCAGCCACCTCAGGACCTGCATCCTTAACCCCTTGCTGCGTTGTCCCTATCAAAAGCAACAGGAAATATGGGCCAGCACTATGGCATATCCAGTAAAGCCTCATCCTGCGCTGCAAGCACCTTATACAAGAATCAGTTTATATTCCAGAAGCTCTTCTTCCAATCCAGCTCCCTAATAATTGCCCAGAAAAAGCAGCAGAAGCCAACTCAAGTGTTTGGGACCTTCCCGTCAATGTGGGATTGCTGGATGAAGCTCCTGGGATGGCCTGGCTCTGCCTGGACATGGTGGCCACCTGGGAAGTGAACCAGCAGATGGAAGATCGCTATCATTCCCCTTCTCTCTGTGACTCTTTGCTGGGGTCAGTGATGTGGGTGTGGAAGACATGAAGGTGTGAAGAGTATCGTTCCACTGCAGGCAGGGCTGCAAGGAATTTCCCGCTGCACGGCAGGGCCCAGCGGATGTCTCTGCATCCACCTGTAGGCATTTCCACCTCCCTATGCATGGACACCCAGACAACCCTGCTGGAATTTTTGTAATCTATTTAGCCATTGTCTGCCTCTGTGGAGTTGGTCTTTACTATCAGTGTGAGCTTCGAAGTTGATGTTGCTGATACCATTTTAGCAAAAGGGCTTTTTATTATTGCTGCCCCCATTGACCTTATGCTAATCAAGAGTGTTAAGTCCCCGGGTGTAGTGGGAATCTATTCTTCCCTTTATTCTTGATCTTTAACTCCCTCGTGTGATGCATGTCCTTCCTTAACTGATTAAAGAAAATTATAGGATAAGAGAAAGTTACAGAATGAGGATTGTAGTAGGAATGTGTTACTGATTGATACGCACCATCTATTGAGAACTTCCTGACCACAGGGTCAGGATGGATAACATCCTGCCTTAAGGTGAAACAAATGGCAGAATTATCCTAGGAAACACCCACTTGACCATGATGTAAAAAGTCTGAGCCAGAGTTTGACTGCTTCTGTATAAATAAGGAGACAGCTTTCCTGCACTGTCCATTATGATCATGAAATCGTAGTGGTCCATTTCTTTCCTCTTTATGCCTCATCCACACACCCTTCTCGAGTTCCAAACTTGGCTGGAGCTGGACTCCGGCAACTCTTTCTAATAAATAAATAGAAAAGCTTTTTTTAAAGGAACAAGAAATAGTTCACTGGTGAAAAAGAATAGTTCACTGGCATTTAGAAAGTCTAACTTGGCACGTCTCAGTCAAATGACCCTCAACTGAACCTGTCTGGAGTTTCATATATATTACAGACCAAAATTTGGCTTTTTTCATATCTGCTAATAGGACAGAAGGCCTACCGGGGACGATTAATCCCAAGGAAAATATAAACACAAACAAGATTCTAAGAAAACAAGAAGGCTTCTCTTTTATCTGGCATATTCTGGCTGCTAGAAAGGCTACAAGTACAAAATAGCATCAACCTGTACATGATTTCATAATAACTCATTAAAAATACTACAATGGTAACTCTAACAGGAAAGCCATGTCCTTTTTTAAAAGATTTTTTTAAAGATTGTCTGCTTATTTGAAAATCAGAGCTATACAGAAATCTTTGGGGACTGGTGCAGAGGTACTGCATGCTGACGGTTCTACTTGTGATGCCAAGCTGCAGTATGGGTGATTGTGAGTCCCAGCTACTCTACTTCTGATGAAACTCCTGGTTGGTGGCTGAAGAGGGCCACAGAGGATGGCCCAAAGCTGTGGGCCCCTATATCCACATTGGAACCAGAAGAGGCTCCTGGATCCTGGCTTCAGATCAGCTCATCTCTGGCCATTTTAGCTTTTGGGGGAATAAACCAGCAGATTGAAGATTTCTCTGTCTCTCTGTCTCGTCCCACCCCACAGCCCTGTATATCTCTTTGTCTCACTCTTTCTGTAACTCTTTCAAGTAAAATAAATAAAACTTAATGAAAGAGAGAGAGAGAAAGAGAGAGAGAGACCTTCTAATCCATTGGTTTACTCCCATATTTGATGAAAAAAGCCACATCCCAGGCAAATCGATGACAAAAGCCAGGAAACTCTTTTGGGTATCCCCAAGTAAGGATTTTCTTTGTATCAGTAAACAAGTAATTAATAGGTGGTTTAGAGGTGGGAAGATAGAGAAAGACAGAGACAGAGAGAGAGAATGAACATGGGAAGGAATGGGCCAAGCCAGTGCTGGGACTCAGGAACTCTAGGACTCTTAGGTGAATGGCAGAAATCTAACTGCAGGAGGCCTCCCAAGGTCTGCATTGTCAGGAGGCTGGAATCAGAAACCACAGCTAGAGTTCAACCCAGGCATTCTGATAAGAGACACAGGAGTCTTTGCTGCTAGGCAGAATGCCACTGTAAGAAGAGATTCTTCCTTCCTCTTTCCCATCCCTTTTCATTTGAATCCCACTGATGTCATTTGTTTCACTTACACCTAAGCTTGCATCACAATTTACATACGAATAAGTCCATGTCAGTGGTATTACCAGACACAAGCTTGGACTGTTGAATCAATGAAGAAGGAGAAAAAGAAATGCTTTGAGTCGTTCCTTCTCTTCCTCATCCCCTGAAGCTCTTCATTTCTTTCTGTGAATCTCAGTTTCTGACTTCTATCATTTCCTTCTCACTGAAGAACTTCTTTTCATATGTCCTTTAACACAGGTCTACTGGCAATGGACACTCCAGATTCTAACTTTTTGAAACAGACCTTCTTTTCTCCCTCATTGTGAAAGAATAACTTTGTAGGGCACAGACATCAGATATGTTTTTAATTTATATTTTAAATTTCATAAACAAGGTGGTTCCCCACTGACTTGTTATCAAGACTTTTCCTTCCTCTTAATGACAAAAGTTTGAGAGACTTTCCACCTGGAGTTTTTGCTGGTGGGCTGGACATGTATTGTGCTTGGTGTTTATTGAGTCTTCTGGCTTTTTGGTTTGGTGTCTCACACTAATTTGTGTAAAAGCTTACTTATTTTTGCTTCACGTTTGTGTTCCCTTCTCTTCTGTGACAGATCTAAAAAGAGCTGTTACTCTTTTACTTCGCTCAGAATTTTACTTGCATTAGGTAGAAGAGGTAACTTTTAACCTTACTATCTGGTTCTCCATTTGACTGCGTGAGGTAGAATCCTCTGACAGGCGGCGCCTTCCTGCCTACTTCAAGTGCCATGAGGGCAGTGGGCACAGCAGTACCAACTTGTAAATGCCCAGCTGCCAGGGCAGTGCTGCCACACACGTCTTCTCCATATGAAGAGGGGATGAACGCACATGGGACCAGGAGTACGCTAACTGCTCCTACAGTATCCAACATATCCAAATGACCTGTCTTCCCCTTCATCCAGCCACGACTGCCTGTTCCAGACACACAGCCCCATACTGCCAAGCTCACAAAGCAAAGACTCTGGCCACAGAAGAAGGCCCGTGGACCAGAAAATCAGGATATGACTCAAATCATCACCAACAAAATGTCCTAAGAGTGTCGAGCTCTTAATCAGGCAGCTGTAACATCTGTGTTTGTTTCTCTCCTAAAATTAATAACAGCCTCATTGAATTGCTTCTAGCGCATTCAGTGGCATAAAAATAGTTTCCCAAGCAAAAGGCACATTGGCTGCCTCACAGACTCTGCTCCTTAATAACTCAGGATGCATGAGGTTAAAGCAGTGAGAATAATTTAGGGTTCGCAAAATGTTTGTGAGTCGACATTTAAATAACTTCATTATCATTCATTGACAGATTTTTTTAACCTGTCAGTGCAATTGATGTTTCTATTACCATGTTATAGCAAACCCTTGCACATTTTAAATACAGTCACCGGATTCCATTAGTCTGCCCACTGTCAAGAAAATATCTCCAAATCCATTTTTCATAATACCTCAAGAATATAATAGGGAATGTACATCAAACGATGACGTGGAGCTGGAGGAAATTGTCTCCTGCTTTCTAAGGATTGTGCCTTGAAATACGTTTGCCTGTCAGCTTAAACATATAATTTAAATGTCCTGCTCAGATGTTACGGTGCATCCAGAGCTGAACAAGTTCTTGCAGGTTCTCTTGCAGACAGAGCAAAGCAGGTTAAGCATTCGGCTTACAGGATCCTGTGCAAATTTGACAGAAATACATTCCTACACTTCTGCATATCACAGAAATTATAATATCACTTTAAGAAATGCCTCATTTGTTCATGTGAGGGATAGGCATTCAGGTGCTATTAAGTTGCAAAAGTTCTCACCTCTCTGGTCTTCCATGCCATTTTTCTTCTCCCAGTGGTACCTTTTTGCAATTTTCATGCTTCTAGTCATATAATGCAGGTCAGATATGAATTCTGAATATATTTGATTGGGGTTGGGGTCGTATACATATGGCTCAGGGAAAAAGGTGACAATGCAGTACATGACATGGTGTGGCAGCAAATTTTCTGCTTTTGCTGAAGTATGTACAGTACACTAAAGAGAGATAAAGATAGAAATAACCTTTATCTCTGACCTGCCTGCTGCTCTATTTTTTGAACATGTGTGTGTGTGTATTAAAATTGGAACTGATTCTTGAATCTCATTATTTGCCTAAGAAACGAAGGGAAGGTAATTAAAGATGAAAGTCTCCTCTTCGGCCTTTCGGAGGCAGGTAGACACAGGTGAGTTATTCCCAACTGGGCCAGGCTTAAGGCTTCCTCTTTAGTACATACGTGTACACACACACACACACACACACACACACACACACTCACACAGTGGTCTGTTCTGGTATCTCCTTTATGTTTCGTCAACTCCCTAGGTCAGGGAACTACTATTCTGGCTGTATCTAGAATGTATTGTGGAATTACAGGTAAATTTGCTGCTAGCTCTCCTGCTGGATGCTGCCTCTCTCAAGCCTCCGTGTCTTGGCAAATGTAGTACCACTGATAAACAGACAGCTGGTTGTGGTGAAAAGGGAAGACAGTAATCATTTGATCTTTTTATTTTTAAGATTTCTCTGCCCAGTCACTTGCCTGGGATGACTGTCCTGACCATGTAAATCAATCATCAGCTTTCGTTCTTTTAACAACCGGATCAACTGAAGCACCGAGGTCCACTGCATGTCATTGTCAATGTTCACGGTTTTCTTTGCTAACAGACCACATTCTCAACAGGCTGGCTACTTAATCTTTGCCCTTTCAATCTTTTTGCCTATCACAATTCATTCATATACTTCAAGGCTGCACTTAAATAAGCCTTGTTCCAATGGAACTTCTTAACATTCTGCTGTTGAATGGAATGATTCCTTCATTCCTCAACTTGGTTTTATAATTTCCATGTATTAACACTTACATGGTCTGATTCCCCTATCAGATAGCAACACAGCAGAAAGTAAGATGGTGCAATGGCTCAATTAGCCAATTCTGCCCCTTGTAAATGCCAGGATATCACATGGTTCATGTTCCAGCTGCTCCACTTCCCTTGCAGCTCCATGCTTATGGCCTGGGAAAGCAGCAGAGCACGGCCCAGAGGCGTAGGACCCTCCACCCACGTGGGAGACCGAGAATAAACTCCTGGTTCCAGATCAGTTCAGCTCTGGCCTTTGTGGCCACTTGTGGAATGAACCAGCAGATGCAACATCTTCCTCTCCAGAAATCTGCCTTTCTAATAAAAACAAATGAATCTTTGTTTTTTTAAATAGGAAATATAATGCACTATTTTATAATACATACACACTACTCCAGTTTATTCTTTTTTTATTTATTCATTGATTACATTGTATTATGTGATACAGTTTCATTGGAACTGGGAATCACCCCACCCCTCCCTCGCCCTCCCCCCATGTGGAATATTCCACCTTGTTGCATATCCACTGATCGAGTACAGTTCAGATTCCTTCTTTGCAAGCATAAACTAAACATAGAGTCCAACATCTTATAGTCCAGTCTAGTTCCTCAGCTTCCTGGGAAGACCCTGTCCGGCCCGAGGGCAGAACCATCAGATTATCAACCCGATCAATTAAAGGCTCCAACATACCCTCAGCAACAATTAACTTCGTTGTGTAACTAATAGTTATAGTATTGAGTAACCAATATGTTAAAAACAATTGCAATTTCTTAACCATCTTCTATGATCAAGGTATTCAGTACTGCTGAATTGAAGACCACATCCACAAATTTCTTCTCTGTCACCAGAAAACCTAATTTGACAAATTCCTAATTTGGTTTTTACATTTCTTTATGGAGAGTGAGAGAGAAAAAACATTTTAGAATTTTCTGTTGGGTTTGTGTCTGCTATGCATGATCCTATGACAGAAATGTAAGAGAAATCAGGGCATCACTAAGGATGAACTCATACAAATACACATAAAGACAAAATATTAATCTATTAAAGCATGTGGAAACTGTTATATGCATTCATCAATTGCACTGATCAAAATAAATTTGCAAAGGGAGAGGAATATAAAGTTGTCTGTTCACACAACCCTGATCCACGGCACTTGTGATCCTTCATGCAAACCATCCACCACCACTCAAAGGAAAAACCTTTCTATCACCTCAGACTTACTATACAAATATTTTGAGGACAATCACAATGCATTTTATTGAATGTTTAAGACTTACTATTATTCTAACATTAAATTGATTCAAATGTTTAAATGGTCTCAATATCCTAAATATTACTGTTTCAACAGGATTAGGTCCCACAAATGATCCAGACATTTTAGGTTCCAACATCTTGGATTGCTGTTATTTAAATTTTGATCCAAATATGTTGTTTCAATGTAAGGTCTTTTAGAGTGATAGGATTAGTCAGTTGCTGGGATGTAACCTTATGGTTTAGACACGATGCCTTTAACAGGAAAGACCATAATGAGCCCTCTCTACTTCCAGGCTAAGCAGGTGAGCATTCCTCTTCACACATGCTACTGTTAGCAAACGCTGCCTTCCTCAGAGGCCAGATTCATGGGGCTACTCTAAAAGTTAAATGAAGAAGAAAATAAAAATTATTCCCCATCTTCTTTCAGAGAAGACTGAACTAGTCGAACTTTAGCCTTGACTCTAACATCTATGTACTGCATTACTGAAGGAAGTTTTGGGAGAGCTAAACATACTTCTGAAAAAAAAATTCAGCTTGTAGACAAACAGCAGTTACGATTGGAATATACTTGTAGAGTTACATCCTTTTAAAAAAAGTTCTATTCATTCATTTTGTTTGAAATGCAGATATTAAAACAGAGAGAGAGAGACAGAGAGATCCACTGGTTAACTTTCCAGATGCCCACAGCAGCCAGAGCTGAGTTGGTTCAAAGCTTAGAACCAGAAACTCAATCTAGGTGCTCCACAGAGGTGGAAGGGATCCAACCACACAAGCCTTCACTCACTGCCTCCAAAGGACACATGCGCAGGAAGGTGGAGGCAGGGAACAGTCAGATCTAGAGCCCAGGCAAACATCTCAAGGGTCAATGGTGCCACAACAACGAATACACGCTTCCAAGTAAGTCACTTCGGACAACTCCATCCTGCATTTCCTTCTGTTTTTTACCTAGAATTTTCTTTAATGGTGACTCTAGTTAAGAAACAAGATTCCTCCATTAGAACATGTCATTATAATGCTTTATATTATGACCATTTTTTTTTCGTTTTGATTCATACCTGGTACATTTTCCGATTCCTATGATAAGATCTCTTAGTATTACAGAGTTTCAAATATGCAAAATTATTATCATCTCATCCTTAAAAAATAGTTTATATAACCTACTCAGAATTAAATAATGCTTATACCATGTAAAATAAATGATAGTGTACCTCTGACATTCTCTCAAAAAGTAATATGTCCTCCAACTTACCTCGATTGAACCATACCTTCAATTTTCAATAGCCAGATACAATTATTAATTGTACCAATAACTGCTTCAACTCAAGCACTTTGCATTTCTCTCACTTCAGAACACTTAGTGTTTATATGTCTACTTTACAAGAAAAGTAATTGAGGTCACCCTTTCGAAAACAGTTAGTGCCAGGGCTTGTCACGGTAATGTAGCCTTTGCCAGTGACCTCCTGAGTGACCCTGGGCAGGTTGCCCAACCTCTCAAGACTGGGTTTTAATAGTAATACTGACTGACCTTACAAAGTTGCTGGGAGGAATCACTAATCAGCTTGATTGTGAAACACTTAGTCAATACAGAATGCTTTATAAATATTTACTAATCCACAATGAGCTCACTACTTTTGAGTACCAAGAGATTTGAATCATCAGAGGGAACTTTGGATTCCACAACAGCAGTCAATACTATGCCTGAAATGGCTCTTCTGTATTAAATACAAACTTTTTGCATCCTGGGAGGGTTTAGTTTTCTAATCCTAAGAGAGGGGGATGAATTGGACAAGAGAAACTTTAGGGTCACTTACTGGCTAAGCAATGATTCTGTTTCTGTAAAGCATTAAATCTGTGTGTTGAGTGAGAATGAGGAACCTAGCACTTCTAGAATTAAATGTTGTATAACTGAACATACCATTCAACACATCAACTGAACTGTGAACAACACAGATCCTGATCTGCATATTGCAGATAAAGTATGCAATGAAATCTACAAGGAACCTACACACAGTTAATCCCACTACCAATAACTTCTGTGCTGAAAACAGAACAGGTGCTGATAAAAAGTGGCAGTATGGTAACTATCTTTGCTGGCTCTGAGAGCTCTGTGTGAGAAGATGCCTCAAGCTTGGGGTGGGTCCAGGCTCTGTAATGGAAGCAGAAGTGACTGTAAGAATACAAGGTCATCATGGGTACTGGGGAAACCAAAAGAGAGTTACAACCTTACAGCTCAAGCGAGTGATGAACAGCAGACAGACAATGGTTGGTGCATGTACAGCCTTCTTAGGCACATAGGACAAGAAGTTTGGGTTTTATGATGTGTGAGAGAAAAAGGGATGGCAGGGATTTGATCAAAGGCATGCAGAAACTGGTAACCTGTTAAAAAGAAGATTTTTACCTGCTTTATGGAGAATAAACTAAGAGCTGGAAGCATTACAAAAAGCAGAAAGACCAGCTAACTTAAAACGACAGCTTATACCAGGGATTTTGTGAGCAGAACTTTTTAAAATTTTAACCTCATCCTGATTCAGTACAGAAGCCTCTGTACTCAGAGTTAGGCATTTCCTGAGACATACCGGCTGAAGACGCACCAAAAGGAACACAACTTCTCTGACACCGGGGATGTGACTTTTATAATCAACATGAATAATTCACCAGTGTATCAGCTGTGCTTTATTATTATAGTTTGCTTCAACTTGAACCATAGTTTGAGAGTTATGGGTTGTTTTTTTTTTTTAATCAGCAGATGCTCATCCATCATTGTGCATCTCTTGGGTTTACCAGGTTATAAAACTTGCTATTTGTAGCAACAACTGTGATGTGAAATGAGAATCAGTATTTCGCTCCTCCGACGTTTAACCCTAGGTCAAGTGCAGGAACTGGAGACAGATTTTTACAGAAAGTGAAATGCAAGCACATAGGTCTGGATTAATGCCTCTCCGGGCGCTCCAGGGATGCCCTCTCTGGCTGCTTCCCAGAAGAAAAAGAGTCAGTCATACAGACTATGTGACTGCCAGCTACACAAACTGGCAGTGAGGGATGATGGACAGGGCGCCCTCGTCTTTCAGCATCACAGAGCATGAGCTCACTTTTCTCTAAACGAGCTATGATCTCCCGAAGTCCTCCTCAAGACTCTCTTAGGGAATGAGTGTACAGCAAGCACTGCTTCGTTTACTCCATCTTCGACTTCTTCTGGGTTACCATTTATCGAGTGACCAGTTACTTCTGGAGTTACTTTGGCTCTGAACTTTTCTCCCATGTCTCAATGCAACTTTCTGTGTCTCTTGAAAGTGCTGCCACCAGGAACTCATGCTGAATCAGGCTTTCCCCCCTAGAGCTGAACACAACTTTCTGGAGTTGAACACAAGTTGCTAGAGCGGATGGAGACTAGTCTGTTCAGTTTCCGGTGCTCTCTGTTTTTCAGACAGCCTTAAGTACACAGATGCTGACCTAATATTTCAGATGAGTTTTTAAAAAAATTTATTCACTTTTATTGGAAAGGCAGATTTACAGAGAGAAGGAAAGACACAGAGAAAGAACCTCCATGTGCTGGTTTACTCCCCAATTGACCTCAATGGCAAATCTGAAGCCAGGAGCCAGGAATATCTTTCCAGTCTCCCAAGCAGATGCAGAGTCTCAAACCTTTGAGCTGTCCTCTACTGCTTTCCTAGGTCACAAGCAGGGAGCTGGATGGGAAATGGGGCAGCCAGGACCAAAACAGCCCCCATATTGGATGCTTCCACTTGGAGGTGGAGGATTAGCCAGTTAAAGCAATGCACTGGCTGCTCTGAAAATGTTAAGTTTGCAAAAGAGAACTGGTTTGTCATTTTCATACACCTCTAAGGGCATTTCAACATTCGTTTATCATGAAACTGTGCTTTAAAATATTTAAAAGATTTTCATTTTTGCCATAGCTGGATTCTTCTATAAGTTAGGTATATCTTCCCTAAAACCCAAGGAAGAAAATTCAGGTTGATTAATAGGCTTAGCAGACAATTCATACAGGGAACTATTCATGCATTAATTATTCATGTATTGACAATTCATGAATTCCTTTTGAGCTAGTAGATCCTTTCTCTCTTCAAAAAAGTAGACCAGGGCCAGTAGTAAACAAGCCAAGGTTGGAAAGTGATGAGAAAGCAAATGAATAGCCACATTAGACATGCCAGCCATAGGAACCGTGGACTTAGAATTCTCACATGCAGCTTGAGGATACGCAGGTTTTGGAAATGTTTGCTCCCAGTGGGAGGCTACCCTGACTGTAACACTCCAAGGAATGACCTTCCTAGGAGGAGGGATCAACTCGCTGTGGTGCAACGGTACAAACGGGAAGGAATGAGTGCAGCCATGCCCAGAATCACAGGATTCTCCTACAATGCCTGGTCAGCTACTCCCATGTACACTATTTCTTTTATTACACATGGTTAAATGAATGTTCAATGGACTGTTGGAGGATTTCAAACCGTGACTTTCTGATCCCAAAGTCCTTGCTCACAAGTTACCCAAAATTGAACTGAATTTTGCCAGTTCTCCTAGTTCCTACTCCTTGTCTGTGAACATCTCCATGGGACAGACGACCAGCTCACGTGGGACCCAGAGAGTTTGTTTTTGAACAATCCAAATATTAAAGCCGAAAATTCTTTCACCCTGCCAGTATTTCCAGTTGGTGTGTGGAATGCTTTATAATCTGTGGAATGTTAATAATTATCATAATAAGCAAAGAGTCTTGGGATAGGCTGTGTTCTGGATGTTTTTTTTTTTTCCTTTGAAAACTCCCATGTCAGTAGTAATAAATCACCAGTAGGACTGACTGGCAGGTGTGTGTGTGTGTGTAGCCTTTGGGAAGTGATGGGTTTCTATTGGGAATGGGATTCTTGACCTCACAAAGGAGGTGCCAGAGGGTCATCTAGTGATTTCCAACCATGTGATGATGCAGCCAAAGTCACCCTGAACCAGGAAATGGAGTCTCACCAGTTACTGAATCTGTCTATATCGTGTTTTTTTTTTTTCAAGATAGTCTTAATTCAATAACGATTATAGAAGTGTAGGTTTCTAAGCACCTGCAGAGCCTGGAGAGTTAGGACTGTTGACTAAAAGACCTTGGAATCCAAATTTTTAAGACTTCTTCTCCCTATCTCTTCCATTAATATCACGAAGTCTGTCCTTTGGATTTATAATGCTTGTCACTGATACTTGATTTAGGGCTATTCAACAGAAAAATTATTTTCCTGAGAATGCATTCATATATATTTTTTAATTCTATGCTTAACACAAAAAGATTATTTTTTTCCTTTAACTACATAGGTATTTTAATTTTACAAGATTTTTACATGCAGTATGGCTAGAGTACCATAAATTTTTATCAGTTTGACTGTCAGAGGAAGGTTATACACTTGTATAAGAATTAGAATGGATCTTTCACACATAATAGCTTCCTTTTGACCAACCTGTAGAGTTGGATCAACATCTGTCACAGGTTCCAATTATAGATACTGTCTCTTGCCATGACACCCTTGCCAGCCAATCCAGAAATATCAAATATACATGGAATGCCCACTTCAAATCCGACTTAATAAAATTCAAATCTATTATCTATCCCCAAAATGTACTCTCAGATTACGGAAAAACTAGATAAACAGACTTAACAGCAAGAGTTAAGATTACCCTTTGCTGCCATAGCGTGCCAGCATGCATGAAGACTAGACCTGTTCATCTGGTACTGTATCCATTTCCAGTGGCCTGGCTAATATTTATGCTAATGCTCCCTCTTTGATACGTGCTTAGTCATTTAGACAGCATGTCCTAAATATTCCATCCTTTGACACATTCATGCAAAATACCACAGACACGAGCCAAGAATGTGAATCAGCTGACCCTACGCTAGAGTCTCTGCAAGCAAGCTCACCTACGGTAAAAGGTCTAAGTCACTGCCTCTTACAGATGCACAATGAAGGTAGTAAATCTAGAACTCTCAGTCTGAAGTAGCAAAAGGTGTTTCTCAGTTAGCAATGTATCATTATTAATAAGATATCTGCAGAATGGCTTGCAATTCTCACTCTACCAACTTGAATTAGGCAAACTGTTAAGATGTCTAGGTCAAGATTTGGCAAGCATTTTTCTATAAATGGTCAGACACCAAATATGCTTGACTATTTGGGCCATAAGGGCTTTCTTGCAATTATTTAAGTCTATCTATAGCATGAAACAATCACACACAATACATAAACAAAACTTGACTGCAAAAGCAGGTGGCAGACAGAATTTGGCCATCGTTTGCTGATACCTGTTCGAATTTTTTGCACTAGAATATTTGCTCAACATTAGCTTGCATCCTGAGAGTTTACAAGCATACATATTTGGGATCTTAACGGCAAACAGAGGATAAAGCCAAAAGCAAAAGATTGTGGCAACCCTGATAAAGGGCTTCCAAGAGAACTTTAAGCACAGGAAAAGAATAAACTACAATGGATGGAAATAGAGCCCAGAGCTGGATTTGGAGGTCTGCACTGAGAAACCTGGCAATGAGCTCAGGAAGAGAGCTAAAAGCTTCAATTAAAAAATGAAAATGAAAATGACTAACAAAACCGTGACGGAATAAAATTATACTGATTTTATTAAATGACTACCATCACATACATATTAGAATTTATATCACCTCACCTGTAAAATGTAATGTTATGAAGACATAACTGTGGAAAGATCCAGAAGCGGTACCACAGAAGTTTTCCCAAGCATCCTTGTGATATACATACCCAGTCTATACTTATTATCATTTGCAGCAAACCATTGACATTTCAGAGTAAGTAGATGTTTTAAAATTTGATTTGATATTTTAAGAGCCTCTTGCAGCCAACCTGACATATTCATCTGATCAACATAAGCATGCTATAAGCATTAAGTGTCTCTCAATGATGTGGAAGATTTGTGAGTTTAGAATATATTATCAGATATGTTAATAACATCTTCACAGTTTGTTCCTTTTACCCTTTGAAAAGATTTTCAGGCCTCTTTCATCTTGCACTTTCCATGTCATACTCCAAGACTCAAAGGGGAACTCACGAGTTAAAGTGCAAAATCATTTTAAAAACTAGCAAATCTATTAAGCAAAGGTCTTGGTTCTGTTTAGGTTGCCAGCTCCACACATTGCTTCCAGCTAAGCTTCTCTGAGTCATCAGGATAGAGAAAAATCATGTTTCTGACCTTGCACAAGTAAATTGACCTTTCATACAGAGTCCCAGCAGGAAGAATCTGGCTGGCTCACTATTTTTATAGGTTGGCATCTGTAATCAAGAAGCAAAGTCCTGCTCACACTTTATAATACACCCGATGTTGGAGTTCTGCGCCAATAAATTGTCGTTTCCCCTGCTAAGAACATCAGTCATTTCTTCTTGGGCCACAGTATCTCTCTACAGCTGTGCTTTCTTTAACACTGAGAAGCACTGAACATGCAGGGATGTTGTCAAAATTTCTCTCTTCCATTTCTCTCTGCTTTCTTTCTCTCCTTCTAAACATAGTTACGGCACTGTACAATGTGATGTTAGCCCTGTGGCATCCTCCTAGGTTTCAATGAGTAAAATAAATAAATTAATCATTCTACCCCTATATAATACATTGTAAATATTCTCACCACAAGTTACTATAGAAAGAACGGTATCAAGCAAACTTTTTGAGACAACAAGAAATTATTTAAGCAGTAGGTGCCTTTTCCTGAAAGTATCTACTGTCTCAAGTTGGGTTCTAGAATAGCTTTACCACATGTTTGATGACACACCTTAATCTCTTCACTTGTGTATTCTTTTTTCCATTGATTTGTGGACACCATTTAGGGAGATTTCAATTCCCACTAATAATATGAGCAACTGATCTACACTTAAGAGAAGTGAATCATGTCTTATGCGAAATTTAGCTTAAAGCAGAGCTTTACTTAGGACTTCCAAGTAAATTTCTATTGACAAGGTCAATTTCTAACATTTGTCAGTTGAAACCGAAACCGGACAAATTAAATTTTCCTCTCCTTTCAAATACCGAATCTCACCAGTGGTTGTCGATGAACATAACTACCCTAAACAACAAGGCATAAGGACTTTGAAAAAAATCATAAAATAGCAGAATGTTTCTTCCAGAATCACAGTTTTATTTCTTACTAATAATCTCAGAATTGTAACGAAAAACAAAACATTATCTTCCTGGGTAACTAATATCAGTTCAATGCTACAAGTATATAAATACCTACAGTTGAGGAAAGAGCCTGAGGCTGTTTTTGGTCTATAATTAACATGCAATCATCAGGAGCAAAGGGTGGAAAAAGTCACAGTCCCCACATCAGGAGGAAGACGGGAGCCTGAATGTGCTCTGCCTACAACAGTCTGCTTTTGGCATTCAGTGGAAAATTTTGCAAAACAAAGAGGTTACTATAAACTGATAATCTAGACAGTGACACACACAATTATGCCAACCAGATTACAGGTGTGTTTTCCTCCTGGTTTCCTTGTTCATCTTTCTAGTTTTCCACATCATATATAAAGTTTTCATTAAATCCATAGCAAAGTTGAGAGGTGCAGAAAGTGGAATAGGACAGCAAGAGGACACCATCAGCCACCCCTGAAGAAAAGCGGAAGGACATTTCCAAAATTTCCTCTGGTCAGATCAAACAGGACTTAATGTCCTGCATTCTCTTTTGCTGCTCTCAATTATCAAATGTTTTGGCATTTATTCTAAAGAAAAAAAAATTCATAACCCAACATTTAACAACGACTCTGGCCCGTGAGGTCACCAGCCCAGAGCAGTGATTGGGCAGGTTGGACAGGAAGACTGTTGTCACTGTTCCGGTCAATCTGACCGAGCAACAAGGCCAAGGCCATTCTAAAGGAACCAGCAGCAATATCAGGGCGGAGAAGCTGCTATCCTCACAGTATCTTTCATTTGTTTATTTCCTAACTTAAAAGATGAGGTGGTGGTGGTATCCATGGGAGGTCTTTCTTTTTTCTTATTTTAGAATCCAATCTGTCTCTGTCTTCCTCTCTTTCCCAATATACGGACACACAGAAACCTCACAATACAACACACGCAGTCATATGGGATTGATTGACAACACGAACTTGCTGTCGGAAGATTACAGTGGAGGCTGTCAACTCTAACACCTGTGATTACTATTGATCGCTTCTTCCACTGCAGCTCTGCCTTCCCAGGCCGCTCATGAAAGAGATGGATGTTATCAAGAGTCCCAGTACCTGCTCTGCAGGTGTCACTCATTAGCAGTTAACTAAATGCACCAGGTTTCAGACATGCAGAAAGATCATGAGGTGCATTTGTTCCCATTCCAAAACCTAGGAGATGAAATGCCAATAAGCTCAAAATTTAAGTGAAAGCCTAATTAATTTGTACATCTACAGTCACCTATTTTTGACAAGTGAACTGATGATATCACTCCAAGGAGAATCTTAATCTAAGACGTTTCTATACTGTGAAGGAAACTGTTAACAAGGTGAAAAGGCAGCCAACAAAAAAGGGAGGAATATTTGCAAATCATGCAACTGATAGAGAATTAATATAGAAGATCTACAAAGAGCTCAAGAGACTCAATGACAGCAAAAAAAAAAAAAAAAAATCCCTAAGAAGTGGGAAAAGGATATGAACAGACAATTTTTCTTTTTTAAAGATTTTTTTATTGGAAATGCAGATTTACAAAGAAGGATAAAGAGAGGCAAATATCTTCCAGTCATTAATTCACTCCACCAAGGCTGCAACAGCAGGAGCTGAGCCAATCTGAGACTAGGAGCCAGGAGCCTATGGGTCTCCCATGCAGGTGCAGGGTTCCAAGCCTTTGGGCTGTTCTCCACTGCTTTCCAAGGCCATAAGCAGCAAGCTGGATGGAAAGTGGAGCAGCCAGGACACGAACTAGTGCTAACATTGAGTCCAGGGACTTGCAAAGGGAGGATTAACCAACTGACCCATCATGCCAGGATCCCAAATAGTAAATTTTCAAAGGATTAAATACAAATGACCAAGAGACACATGAAAAAATGCTCAGGATCAGTAACATTCAGGAAACTTAATAAAAACCACAAGAAGATTATAACTCATCCAAGCTGGAACTGCTACATCTGAAAGTTAAAAACCTAATCAATGCTGGCAAGGATGTGGGGGCAAAGGCACGTTAATCCAGTGTGGCTGGGAATGTAAACTATTACAATCAGTGTGAAGAGTCTAGAGCTTTCCCAGATATCTGCAAAGAGACTGCCTTAGGACCCAACCACTCCACTCCTGGGAGTTTAAGCAAAAAATGTGAAATTAGCATTTGAAAGAGTTATCTGAACCCCCAAGTTTAGCAAGTTCAAGTCATAATAGCTAAGATAGGAAATCAACCCCAGTGCCCATCAATGAATGAATGAATAAACTGTTGTGTATGCACACTAAGGAATACTACTCAGCTACATTAAAAAAAAAATGAAACCCTGTCTTTTGCAACATTTTCCTAATAGAACTTTAAGCCTATGATTGAGAAGTGAACTGAAGTATGCTATGTAAAAAACTTAGGAAAAATAAAAATAAAAGACCAAGTGGGCAAGTGGGTGGGGAATATGGACAGGAGGAGGGTTTGAGAGGAACACTATTCTATACCTGAAATTATATTGCTAAACACACAGAATCTGTTCACTTTAGATGAATAAAATAAATTGTTTCAGTGACACAACAGATGCTTAAATTGATCAGATATTACAAATAATTCAGTAACGTAAGGACTGCAGTAGTTGGATCCAGTAATCAGAAATTATTAAGTTCTCACGCATCCAGGACTAAGCAGAAATATCCACTACAAAAGATCTTACAAATAGATTCATTAATGTAAATGGAATACCTGGAGGTACACACCCTTCACACGAGGCAGATTTAATGTAGTAATGCCAGTTAATAGTAATATAGATTAAAAACTTCAGCAACAGTGGCTAACTTGCTGTGACCCTGAAGTCTAATGTATTAATAAATTGCAAAAAAATATATTTTTAAAAAGCCACATTTACACAGAGGCAAAGAAAATGAGATCTGAAGTGTTTAGTTTACACAGTTTGGAGACAGCATCACTACTTCAGCTCAGCAGTAGCTCAGCATTTTTATAGCATTTTGGGTTAAAAACAGAGATCAATGTGGCAAAATCACAGGTGACATTCAATGATCTTAGATTAGAGGTTTATTGGAAAATGAAAATTGCTATTACTTGGACTCAGTTTTCAGGGCATAATTTTAAAAACAACTTCTCAAAAAGTTACAACATGCTTAGCACATAGTAGGATTTCACCAAATGATAATATTTATTAGGAAAACAAATCATTAGCTTGTAAAGTACTAACCTGATGATAATCACTCAGAAAAGAAAAGCAGGAACTAGCATTGAACAATTTAGTTCTTCTTTTTCCAAGCTACATTCTGTAATGTTTAAACAACTGTAATTTTCATTACCAATTCATTGTTTTCCAAACCATAGGCAATCTCTAGGCCTACCCTGCATTTTGTGTTCTTCCTGCATACAGCTACACTGTTCATCTGTGAAGGCTGAGGGGCTATGTAGAAAAAGCTGCAAACTACATGCTCACCTGGACAAACTGGTACTCTTCCCTCTTACGGATTGGAGAAAACTCAGACACTTCCTGGCTTTGTCAGCTGCATATGGAGACAGGGTTGGTTCCCGCCACCAGCCATGGACTCACAGGAATGACTGAAATAGCATGCAATCACATTCTTTATTTTAGAGGAAAACAGAGAACACCAACATCTTTTCCGTTTTTCAGATGCTGGTTTACGGTATATATTTGTTGATAGGTTTACAGCATGCATGGAAAGGAAAACATAAAATAGTTGTGGGTTAGAAAGATGTTCATTTATCCAGCTTTCTAACTTCACTGTCTCCTTAATAAAATGAAACTGAACAAGTTCTGCCAAAAATGAGAAGGTGTGGGCCCGGTGGCGTGGCCTAGCGGCTAGAGTCCTCGCCTTGAACATGCCGGGATCCCATATGGGCGCCGGTTCTAATCCCGGCAGCTCCACTTCCCATCCAGCTCCCTGCTTGTGGCCTGGAAAAGCAGTTGAGGACGGCCCAATGCATTGGGACCCTGTGCCCGCGTGGGAGACCCAGAAGAGGTTCCTGGTTCCCGGCTTCACATCGGCGCAGCACCGGCCGTTGCGGCTCCCTTGGGGAGTGAATCATCGGACGGAAGATCTTCCTCTCTGTCTCTCCTCCTCTCTGTATATCTGACTGTAATAAAAATGAATAAATCTTTAAAAAAAATGAGAAGGTGTTTAAGGCTTACCTGTTTATTCTATATATTATTTTCTATAAAAATAGTGGAAGAGTGAGTTCATGGGCAGTAAAAATACAGAAAGAAGTAACCATGTTAATTGCTTGATTTGAGGATGTAATACCATACACGGGTACTGACTGCACTATTTCCTATGTAACGTGCAGCTATGACATGTTAATAAACATCTTTAACTGTATAGAGTTTTAGTTCTTGTGAGGCAGAAATAGCAGAAACAGAGTCAAAAATGAAGACTATGAACAACACAGGGGAAAGAAGCAAGCCTGCTCTGCTTCCCACAGAAATGCAGAGTCAGTGCGTTGTTCAAACTGGTAGATGACCAGCAAAAATTTTCCGAATAGTCTTCAACCACTGCTCCACTCCTGGTAAATCAGTTAGCCTTTGTTACATCACGTGAAATGAGAATGGCTGAGATGACAATACAAATGCCATTTTAATGACCATTGCAAACAGCAATAACCTCTTCTCCTGCACCATTCTACCGTAATCCTCCTTGCACATATTAAAGCAAAACTAGAAATACAAAGCATGAAATGTCTTATGCCTCAGATCGAATGTAAGGGTAGAGGAGCCTGTGTTCTAGACCGTGCTCCAAGAGAGCCACTGTAGGAACGAGACACAGCTTGTGTTCAATGAAGTAACTGACCACAGAAAAAGCATCTGAGAAATGTTCACATAGGAAAAACCACAAGGATCTGTTTTGAGGTAGACTTTGGCAGCAGCAGAACTGCTGGAGAACAACTATTCACAAACCATTGTTTATTTCAATAAATACCTTTGACTTCCAGTGAGGGTAAATTAAAAAAAAATAGCCCTTAATGTTACCCATTTAGAAATGGAATCAAATTGTCTGCAGCTTCCCAAGATGACAGGGACAGCCAAAATGTTCAATGCTGAGACAGTGGGATGAAGCATGCTGCTCTCTGCTTCTCCAGGCAGACAATACACGTACACAAAGCTCCACTTCCTTGCCACATGACATCAACTGTCTCTGAGGGTCATGGAGCCTGGCTGCTGCCCCTGCTGACTCTCGCTTCAGCCAAACAGCACAGCTCGAAGGCCTAGCCACCTCACAGGCACTCCCCTGACCCAGCAGTGCCAGCATCATCACCTGGGAGTTGGACGGGGACACAGGCTCTCACCCCAGGCAGCAATGCTAACGGCACCCAAGTAATTTGGGTGCCCATGAACACACAGACGGCACTGTCCTCTGCCTTGCTTGCTATGATGACCTTGTGTTCTCCCAATGACTTCACATCAATGGTTCTCAAAGTGCAGTAAGCCACGGACTGCACTGCAAGCTGAATCATGTCAGGTGTTTGGAAAAATACACATTTTTTGGAGCTCTACCACTACTAACGGGGTAAAGTTGGGAATATGGTGTTTATCAAGAGCGCACACCTTTAGCCCTTACCCTTATCTCTGTGTTCTCCTATCTTTGGCTATCTATGGCAACCGGTGCCATGGAAACCTAGGTCCACCTGCTAGGTAACTGCCCTTACATCTCTCATGTAATGGTTTGGCTCTGGGACATTTTAGTCTCTAAGCCCATTTAAGCAAAGTGCTTATGTGTGAATGTGGACATGTATGGACATGCATCCTGATGCTTACATATAGATGTGGACATGTGTGGTGTTGCCTGTGTACAACAAACACCTGCATGTGGCTATTGCTGGATGGAGCCCTATATGCATACACGGCTATGTGTATATAGGTGTGTCTGCATCGGATGACCATCACCGATACAAAGGCTGATAACCCTTGTGCATTTCTTACTGCTGCTGTGAGTAAAGGAGACATAAACCAACAGAGCACACCATGCTGTTCTCTGTCCCATTGGAATCTGAATCTGTTAGTCCTGGGCCCTAGAACCTGGCCATGCCAACAGGTATCTGTTGGAGTCACTGGAACGGAGGGCAGAAATCCCATTTAAAAATGATGCTGATGTACATTCTCGGGACCACTGAGCTGCCCTTCTTTGGAGTCTGACAGGGAATACAGCCAGCCCCACCTGCCATTTCCCCTCTCCCTCAGAACACGGAGCTCTCAGGTTATCTCCCCTTCCCCTCCTGTTTACACAGACTGAACCTTCTTCTTGTCTTATCTCACAATCAGCTGGGGATTGTTTTCCACTAATAAAATGGCTACACTGCTTAATAAGAAATGTGATAAGCTTGCTGTCAATTACTTTAATTGATCTGACAACCTGATTAGACCCAGAAAGGGGACAATTTCCTCAACTGAGCCTTATTAAAAAACGAGAAATCAAAACAAAGGCCCATGTAATTAAAGTGAGATCGCTAGCAATGAGTATGTAAAATTAGCCCTGAGAGGCACAGGTGATGGGATAACTTCTCAAAATCACATCTTAGGAAGGCAAAGGAACACAAAACAGTCAAGTAAACTCAGGAAGCGTCCAGTGCAGACAGCTGTCCAAAAACGGCAAGAGGCCTTATCCTTAATTCACTGGCAGTTTTGAAATGCCTGAATTCCACCCCTAGAAGATGATGCAGAGAACCCAAGCACTGGCCTCGTTTGTGCCATGATGAGGTAAGAGGGATGACAGTCATGGGCGCCATGCGCAGTCTCTGGGGTTCGTTTGCTGTCCACGCACTCCGCGGTCTGCATCTCAACAGGAATCAAACATTTCTGTCTATACAACAGAGTTTGTAGAATCAGTGCTCCATCACAGAGACCACGACCGCTCTAGCAAAAAGACCAACACTGACCTGTTTTTCTGAATTCAGGAGAATTCCTTTCATAGCATTTATGTTCTACTTTGCTTCTCATTCTCATGGAACATAGCCTCTGGAACCTATCTCGCCATTTAGTAGCTCCTAGGTCTTAAAGCCCAGGAAGTCAATACAGTGACTGTTACTTACACAACAGAAATAGCTAGGTCCCAAGCGTGCTGAGAGACAGAAATTATTAGTTAATTAGGATGAGCTGCCACATTGGAATGCTTGATTAAATTAATTAATCAGGCTGATGATTGGTGTGGAAGGGGATGGAAGCTGTTTTTACAGTGCACCTGGTGAAATGAGCTATTCATCAGTGGCCCATTAGAAATACAAAGAAAATTATTTTTAGATGATAGATAAACAAGTTAGCATGTGTGCATAGAATGATCAAGATGAATGAACGTGCCTTGTGTAGAAATGTCAAATCTATGAGTGAGTGGACAGAATCTGAGTTTCTTATTGTCTTAACCCACATCAATACAGTAATCAGAAGCTTCTGTTGAGTTCTTTAAATTGACTGTAATTGTCCTCTTCAACAATAGCATGGAATAACTGATCAAAACAGACCAAAAAGCAATCAACACCAATGACCCAGCTTAATTTAGGGCTTTGACTAAAGCAATTAAACTTTTTGCTGTTGTTGTTAAAGAAATAAAAGAGAATTAAAGGACTTCTAGCCTCATTTGAAAATGTAGTCTACTCCTGAATCGCTTCACAACTACATTATGCCTTCATTTTCTTCTGCTCATGAGATAAACCACTCCCTTCTCCACAGCCCTCCAATTAGATAATCAGCAATACCTAATTCTGATCCATGTACTCCAGGTGTCATACTGCATGGCATAGCATGTTTGTGCAAGACCACAGTTATGCATCACCGAAAGCTTTCTCCGTATCTGTAATCAAATGCTCCTCACAATTTATGCCCGGTACGGGTGAGGGTAATCTGTACCCTGAAATGGAGTAAAAGTCAAAGCCACGGTGATACCTGCCAACAGCTCAGCAGCACTCCCAGGAGACTCCAAGTTAACAAACAATTTAAATAGGATTGTAGCTGCATGTTAGTTCTCTGATTTGAAAACAACTTTTCATCTAAACCACCTACAGTCCGATTTCATTTAAATAGCTATCGAGCTCTACTCATTTCAAATAGTCCCTGGACAATGCCCTTGATCACAGCCTATCATTAGCTGGAACGCTCAAGTAAATGTGTTGTTCTTATGCTCTATACAACATCTAGTACAATTCACAAGCATTGACCAAAGTCTTTGCAGGGCTCATAACCTCACATCTTTGTAACAGATAGCTATGTAGAGATTTACCAAGGCCCATGATTCAACCATTCATTTAATTACGTATTCCAATTATTTTACAGTTTTTTGGTCTCTTTTAAAAAATTCTATTCTTCTACCTTTCATGTTTATTAATATTCTTGAAGTCTTCAAAAATTAATGTTCATTTGACACAGTATTACCTAAGGACTCTAATCTCCAAGGGAAAAAAAAACACAATATTTTGTCCCTTTTTTCTAGGTTCCAAGGTTCCTCCAGGTAAATAAAAGGGCATCTGAAAACTTATTGCCACTGTCATTCCTCTACCCTTAGCTGAAATCAGATCTTTCTGTCATTGGATCACATTTGAACACCTTCAACAAGTACTTTAAAAAATGTACAATGGATGAAGTCAACACAATGAATGAGAAAAACTTACCTTAAAATACTTAATGTGGCTAAGTATTTCAAGATGACAGTTTAAAAAGCTTGAAAAGCTATTTGTTTCCTTTCTTCTCTATTAGTCTCTAAGCCAGGGACTGTCTGTACTTCTGACCAGTGAAGTATTATCAACACCCAGCACAATACCACCTTTAGCAACTACTTTTGAAAGGAATGAAATCATTAATGATGAAGAACTGCAATATAATGCAATGCAAATGAACTCAGGAGAAACCTACATAACCATCACACTGACAGTTGCTACATGTGACATTCATTGCTTCTAATCAAAAGTAGAAAAGTGAGCCTGGCAGGAAAGCTCAAGGGATCCCATTCGTGCAGTGGTTCTAATCTTGGCAGCTCCACTTCCCATCCAGCTCTGCTTGTGGCCTGGGAAAGCAGTCCAGGACAGCCCAAAGCCTTGGGACCCTGTACCTGCTTGGGAGACCCAGAAGAAGCTCCTGGCTCCTGTCTTTGGATCAGCTCAGCTCTGGCTATTGAGGCCACTTGGGGAGCGAACCAAGCCGATGGGAGATCTTTCCACATCTCCCCCTTTCTGTAAATCTACCATTCCGATAGAAGATAAACCTTAAAAAAAAAAAAAAAGCAGGAAACTTAACCAAAATTAAATAAAAGTAGAAAAGTACTGCAGATGCTTTTAGAGAAGCAGGAAAGGCAACTTCCTTTTTAAATTTTATCCTTAAAGATGCAAGGGGAAATATCTGAATGAGAAAAAACAGGAGGGGAATGAATGAAAGAAGAGTTCAGTACAAACGACAAACTAAACATTTTTATTCAACATTTCATAGCCTCAAAAATGGATAATTACTTCTGCAGCTCTTTGGCCCAGTTGCATGAAGTTGAATACATCATCAGTTTTGATACAAAACATGAGTTTGCGAGGAAACAAGTTTATCTCATAAAACGGAGCTTTCTATTTGCATAGAAATTTTCACTAATAAAGAGATGGACTTTCAACTAGTCATTCCAGCTGTGGCTCTCTTCCTGACACATGGAGGTTCTTAAAAGAGAAGAAAAGAAAATCAGGAATTTTGCAGTAAATTTAATTCCTTGTTTTTCCTCAGAGGGGCAGCTAGAAGCAGCAGGTGTCAAATTCATTTTTATCTAATAATATTTGGTCATATGACATATTTATTTCTACAACTGATATAATCAACAGCAAATTGGGCAAATCTGTCACCAAGTGGGAAGTTAGTGGGACCTAACTTTCTCTTCCCTTGCTTCTAATACCAAAGCCTTACTTCTCTTCCTACACATACCGTACATTTAGATGTCCCACTAACTTCCAATCCATGTTGATATATTTCTAAAGCAGTTAGAACGGCTGGAGAGACGATATTGATTACATGTGATGTGGTGATTTTAGGCCAGTTCCTTAAAGAAACAGACTTAGAGCCTATTGGCTAAATTGTCATTTTGCATCCGCCTAAACTCAGTTCCGGTTCTTGAAGCTACTTGAGGAATTAACTAACGATAGAAGAACTTTCGCTCTGCATCTCTGTCTCTCTTTACATCTGCCTTTCCAATAAAAAATAAATAAATAAAATAAATCTTTCAAAAAAAGGAAAAAGAAATTGACTTAGAAAAGCAAACCCAAATCTTATAGCAGCGATTTTGGGTACTGAAAAAACTGGGTCATAACTATCACACGGAATTAATCTCTAGTTTATGAATGAATATGAATTTATTGCCATCAACATGAAGAGTCCCATTAAGAAAATGACCCGTGACTTTCAAAGTTAGACCTAGCTCTAGATCTACATGATACCAGCCAATAAGGAAAATAAAATAAAAAAGGGACTTGTTATTTCACCACACCGGGAATACTACACCAAGGAACCTAACTACTGGATTAAAGAAATCCTCTAAAAGTCATTTGGGCCAACTGCCTTTGCATAGTCCTGGGCTCCTGAACCCACGAGTGGGGATAACCTGAGCATGTACTTCATATGACCATCTGGAGAAGTACATGAATCCATCTCCCCATTTTTTTGTAATCACTGCAAACTATTGCCTTTCTTATAATCAATGTTACCCTGGTGTCGAATGGGAGACTTGCTAATGAGAATATCAGGTAAATTCTGACTAGTCAGCTTGCAGGCTAGACTCGCTTCATTTTTCTTTAAAAACATGATTTATTTATTTTTATTTGAAAGAGAGTGTTATAAATAATGAAAGAGGGGCACAGAGGAGGAGGAAAAGAGGGAGGACTGGGGGGAGGGAGAGATGTCCCATCAACTGGCTGACTGGAAACAGCTGCAAAGCCACAACTGGGCTGGTATGAAGCCAGGAGCTAAGAGCTTTGAGGGTGCAGGGACCCAAGTACGTTAGCCATTTTCTGTTGCTTTCCTAGGTACACTAGCAGGGAGCTAGATGGGAAGCGGAGCAGCTGGGATTTGAACAGGTGTCCCTGCCAGATGTTGATACTGTAGGGAAAGCCTTAGCCTGCTATGCCATGGTCCTGATTCCCTCATTTGCTTCATTTTTCCATGCAGAGCTATTCCAAGCTCAGATGGTTTTCTTTTCACCGCTCTCAAGTCACTTTTGTGCTTTCTCTGCCCTACCCTTTTGTAACATAGATTTTGAAATATCTGGAGCTTCCTGAAAGTGACGTGAAATTGCTTCGCTAGACATTCAAACCAAAGCTAAATTCTGTACAGGGTCCAGGGAGACCTTTTAGGTAAAGTAAGTTTTTTTTAAGAGATAAAGATCAAGTTGGCAAGCATGTGAAGAAACAAGAAAAATGTAATACTCTCTCAAAACTGTAAAATGGTCCAGATGCTATGGAAAACATAGGGGCCAACCCTGTGTTGCAGTGGGTTAAGCACCTGCTTTTGACACTGGCATCCAGATTAGCATCCTAGTTACTACACTTCTAAAACTGCTCTCTGCTCATGTCCTTGGGAAAGAAGCAGAAAGAACAAATAAGAGATTCAGACGCCTGGCTTCAGCCTGTCATAGTCTTGAATGCTGTGACCACATAGGGAGCCAAGATAGATGGAAGATAAATCATCTCACTTTCTCTATCATTTTGCTTCTTGATCAAATAAATAAATCTTTAAAGTCAGAATTACCATATGATTAGAATCCCACTTCTGGGTATACAACTGAATGGACTGAAAGCAGATGTCATACATATATTTGCATATCCATATTCATAGCAGCACTATTTACAAAAGCCAAGGGCTTGGAGCAACCCAAATGCCCACTGATGGATGAATGGATAAACAAATCTCTATGCATATATACATAACCTTGCATACCGGAAATGTCCTTGGAACACATATTCTCCAACAGTAGTGCACCATGCGATCACACTGCAAATCAGCAATAGAGGAAAAGATGAAAGTTCAAAGTGCAGTTTCTTTCGAATAAGTATTACTTCATATCAACACAAAGTAAAAACATCTCAGTTGGGACTGGTGCTATAAAATAGTTGGCTAATCTACCTGCAGTGGTAGCATCTCATATGGTCACTAGTTTGTGACCTAGCTGCTCCATTTCTGATTCAGTTCTCTTCTTATGGCCTGAGAAAAGTAGTGGAGGATGGTCCAAGTTCATGGACCCTAATACCTACTTGGCAGACCCAGGAGAGGATCCTGGCTCCTGACTTTGAATGAGCTCAGCTCTGGCCAATGTTGCCATTTGAGGAGTGAACCAATGAATGGAATGTCTCTTTATCTCTCTGTTTCTCTTACTGTCTATAAATCCGCCTTTCAAATAAAGATAAAATTTTTTAAACAAGCATTTCAAGTCAAATCACTATAAGTCAGAGATCTCCTTTTCTTCCATCCATTCATGCATTCATCCATGACCCTGAGATTCAATCTTCAAATGTGGACTTGGAGTTAGAAAAAAAATGTAATTGTATAATGAGTATAAGTTTAAGATCTAAAAGATGGCAAATTGTCTGCTTCACAATTTTGTAAATATGCTTGCTACTCTTAACATGTACAGTTAGGGGCCCGGTGGCGTGGCCTAGCGGCTAAAGTCCTCGTCCTGAAAGCCCCAGGATCCCATACGGGAGCCGGCTCTAATCCCGGCAGCTCCACTTCCCATCCAGCTCCCTGCTTGTAGCCAGGGAAAGCAGTTGAGGACGGCCCAAAGCTTTGGGACCCTGCACCCGTGTGGGAGACCCGGAAGAGGTTCCTGGTTCCCGGCTTCGGATTGGCGCGCACCGGCCCATTGCGGCTCACTTGGGGAGTGAAACATTGGATGGAAGATCTTCCTCTCTGTCTTTCCTCCTCTCTGTATATCTGGCTTTCCAATAACAACAAATCTTTAAAAAAAAAAAAAAACATGTACAGTTAGAAAGAACTAACATGGTAAATTCTATTTATTTGTATTATATGTCAAAGGGAAAAAGAGGTTTAAAATGAACTTTAATGCTTTATCTATCTTCTATCAAAACTTTCTCCAGAAATTGCTAAAGCAACAGTCCATGACAGGATCAGATTACTTGGTGTGTTCCACCTGAACTCAGCTCTCACCCCCTCATGGGAAGGGCTGGGGTGAAATGCCTCAGTCATGGGTTTAGATGCGCACACATACCACCTACTCTTTTACCAAGAAATTCATGGCTTCAAAACTTACTATTCATGTGTGCAAGTCCAGAAACGACAGACATTTTGAGGCCACACAGTTGCCTATGGTCAACCTCCCTTTGTCTTTTACAACAACCACCTTTCAGGTTATCTTTAAACTATGTCGTATAGAAAAAGGAATATGCCTTTTTATTTCCTCCTCCTTGGCTTGAAATCTTAATAGCTCACAAATCTGTCATTAAAACTTCCAAATTTGGGCCTGGCGGCGTGGCCTAGTGGCTAAAGTCCTCACCTTGAATGCGCCAAGATCCCATATGGGCGCCGGTTCTAATCCCGGCAGCTCCACTTCCCATCCAGCTCCCTGCTTGTGGCCTGGAAAAGCAGTCGAGGATGGCCCAAAGCCTTGGGACCCTGTGCCCGCGTGGGAGACCCAGAAGAGGTTCCTGGTTCCCGGCATCGGATCAGCATAGCACCGGCTGTTGCGGCTCACTTGGGGAGTGAATCATTGGATGGGAGCTCTTCCTCTCTGTCTCTCCTCCTCTCTGTATATCTGACTTTGTAATAAAATAAATAAATCTTTAAAAAAAAACTTCCAAATTTATATTTCCAAATTAAAACTTTCAGTGCTCGCTTCGGCAGCACATATGCTAAAATTGGAATGATACAGAGAAGATTAGCATGGCCCCTGCGCAAGGATGACCCAAATTAAAACTTTCCATGTATATCCGAAATCTAAAATTTAAAGTTTGGTTTGTCTAACACTTCCATGCTATTTCCATACATGAAATTTTCCCTGTGTGTGTATGTGTGTGTAACAGAGGAAAAGAGACTCAAACCACATTCAGCCTCCCCAGTCCTCAAATTTCTTTAAAAAAAAAATGTACTTCTCTGCCAGTGAAAGAGGTCTGGAAGGGGATGATTTAAAACTGATGTCCATTTCTTTCTGTTGAATTAAATGGTGTCAGGATCCTGTTCCCTCCATCCCGAGTGATCGAAGTTTGGCCAATGGGATACACTAGTCAAAGCCTTTCACCTTTAACTGAGGAACCGATGACTCGAACAAAAACAACTGGCCTTTGGGCACTGGCTGCAGCCTCCTGGACAATGGTTGTTGGACTTCCTATTTACCAGTGATCTGAGGGAATCCGCCACTGGCTCATTTTAAGCTGGGGGTTTTTCTCCTGGAAATTTTCTGAATACCCACTATCATGCCAATAAAGTCCCTTTTAATCAAATTACTACCTAGAATTGGTTCAGGTTGCTGTCAACCCCAAAATATGGCCATTAAAGGCTGTTTTTTTTTTTCTGCCCATAACCCTTTCAAAACAGATATGCAGTGAACACAGCCCCAACAAGCTTCCAGAGCAACATGAAAACCTCACATTCTTTTGGTTCTACATGGAAAAAAACTGGAAAACCTATGTTGGTCCTCTCAGTCTTGTCATTTTGTTCTTTAGATTTCTATAAATCCACACTGATCAGAGCTGCTGCTCTGCCCAATAATGTCCAAATCAGTACGAACCTAAATCCACCCACAGTACTGAGCCTGCTAATCATCCTCCCATGCCATTAGGAGTCTGACAGGCAACTTCTTTCAGCAGGATTTCTGTCCTTCTATTGGGCCTTCTCCATAGAAGTTTTCCAGGTAGATTAAGAACTTGTTAGTCACCCATCTCCCATCTGCATAACTGTCTTCCGGTTTAGACCAAAAGAACAATTTCAACCCTTCCAAATTCTCCATAGCACAGGAAGCTATCCTCCCATTAGAAAACAAATAGCCATTGACAGTGATCATTTTTTTTTTTTTAATGCGTAGGGGGACAACAGAGAGCTGTCAGGGAGCAAATCTAGGTTATACTGCCGAGAAGATGTAGGTGGTACGGCTGACAGGAGGCAGAGCCAGACTTGTGGGGGAGTGAAAGACACAGAGCTGCCAGCTTTATTACATCATTCTTATTCCTTTGTGATTTTCCTTGGAAAAGAGCTCCTGATTTTATTTATCAATTCTGATGGGGTTTTTTCCTCTCTGTGCTAAAGAGTACTGTACTGTTTTTTCTTACTACTTTTTCCTATAAAACTTTAAGGCCCACTTATTCAAATTTTTTCCTCAGCTCGTAAGTAATCTCCTGCCTAGTGTACACTTCTCTGGACAAGGCGGAGCTGATGTTTAAAAATGTCTTAGTTACAGATGTATGGGTTGTAGATTGTTCATGGTCCTTCTTGGCTTACCAGGCAGATTCTAACAAAGCATGTGGTCACTTCTCTCAATGTCCCCAGGTGGCGAAGAACCCACTCCAAGGCCCCACTGATAGAAAAGTGAACTGAAGAGCAGCAGATGAAGAGGCAGGCCATGTTTGTTTCCCTAACAGTGATAAAGAAACCAACTCTAATCCCTCTGTTCTCCTTTCAGATAAGAATCCAAGTGGAAGTCATCACTTCTTGTCAAGAATAGACCATTAAGCTATGGGAATTCAACCAACATGGTTGGATAAGAAAAGCGAAACAAGCTCATCCAGAATGAAGATGCTACCTACTCATTACTAAGGGAAGAGGTGGACAACAGAGCACAATAACAAACGTAAATGAGCATCACCCTGCTTTACCGTGTCCTCTTGCCACCCATCCCCCAAACGGCCTTTCTTTCCAGCTCTCGCCTGGGTGAATTACAGAAGCATCTACTGGCAAGTTTAGCCTGAAACTCTGCAAACTATCCACAATTCCTTGTTTTAGCCTTCTTATTCCCACTTTCTCATCGCCTACATCATGTCCCCTTCATTCTTCCTCTTCACCCTTACTGAAACATATTCGTCTACCAAGACTCGCTGCTATGTTGCCAAAATATCCATAGTAGCCTCTAAACTCCACATCTTGCTTCCAGAACCGTATTTCTACAAAATAGCTTCCAAATAATACTCAAAAGCTTCTGCATAAAGTCTTTCAGTGGCTTTTGAATCTTTCAAGATAGAGCCAACATCCCTAAACTTCATCTACAAGGTCCTTTAGAACCTGAAATCAGCCTGAGCGCCTGGAAGCATCGATTACTAGTGAACCTCATACGTTCTCTACAAATACATGACAGCACCTGTAAACTAACAGAAGAAGCCAACGTTTCCAGCAGTTGCTCATTTTCTGCTTTATGTAAACACGCATACACAGGTGTGTGTGTGTGTGTGTGAGTGTGTGCACACATGTACATACGCACATGTGCAAGACAGTCATCCATTACTCTTTTCAAGGATGTGTCTGCTCTGATGTCAAAATAAAGCTCAGGGACACTACCCTGGAACTATCTTCCCACAACTCACGCAGCAAACAGACACAGCTTCCCCTCCTACATTATCCTGGCTTTTCTTTTTAGGGAGTTCACTTGGATCCTGTTTAACACGGGGACACTGTGTACCTATCATGATATTTGTCAGCAACTCCTCTGTTTGTAAAAATGAAACCATAACCTTCCTGAATACAAAGGCCAAGCCACAGTTGCTATATCTTCGATGCTTTTCACAGTGTCTGGCAGTAGCACCTTTTGCTTAGAACTAAGATCAAGCTACATGGCTTGTTTTTGAGGCAGTAAAGATGACCACAGCCCTGTGTAGGTATGAGCCATCATAGGGGGATTTCGTTTCTTTGGTACCAGGAGAGTGACAACTCTGTCATTCTACTCATGACTCCTTAGCCTCAATACCATGATGTAATAATACTGAACTTTACAAAATGTATTTTTATTATCATTATTTAAAAGTCAGAGAGAGGAGAGATCTTTCATCTTTTAATTAATTCTCCAAATTTCCACAATAGTAAGGGCTGGAACTGGTCAAACCCAGGAAATGAGAAATAAATCTAGGTATCTATCACAGGGTCAGTAGGGTCCCAAAAACTTGAACCACTGTCAACTGCCTCCAAGACTGTGTATTAGCAAGCAGACGGATCAGAGGTGGAATCGCCAGGACTGAAACAGGCACTTGGATATGCAATGCTGGTATGCTAACCACTGCACCAAAAGCACTTCCTAGTTTGAACTGTCTGGCCTTTCTCTGGTTGCAGAAGATTTCCTGTCCCCAATAATTACTCTGGCAAGACATCCTAGAGAATAAACATGCTCCTGCAACAGTTCTCAAGCACTAACAAGAGCTAGTGTATAAATAACCTAATTCTCTCAGCTCTCATAGAGGATAGCTAAGAGATGTGCGTTCTGTATCACCTCCCAGACTTGCCCAGCAAGATTAACTCCAATCACACACAGGAGACACTGACTCATAACATAACCTCTAATGGCTGATTTCCCATCCCCAGGGAAAATTCCCCACACCCCCAATTTTGTTTTCAAAGATTGTTTCTCAAACCAAAGCTTGCTCCATAATCATTCTCCTAGAGTCTATTATAAAGAAACTCAGTTTAAACAGAACCCAATACTGTTCATATATTTTAAAATTTGCTTCCCTCTACAAAGCAGACAAATATGATCCGTATTAAAATTAAGAGAAAACTAAGCAGCAGGCAGCTTAAGTTTAAAGAATGCAACTGAAGAGACATACTCCCAGAAGTAGGGTTGCTTGTTAGCTTTTAGACTACCACCTTTATCACCTTGTCTCCTCTCAACACCCCACTTCCTACTAGTTTAGTTCTAGTCTCTTTAACATCTTTCCTGAAGAAGCTCACAGGAGCTCAATGGTGCTCTCGAGTCAAACGGTACTCCTCCTAGAGGAGGCTTGTGGGCCAGGAACCAGGATAGCTGAGCCTGGCGACTCACTGGAGTTTCACAGTAAAGCTCTCCAGAGAACATTACCGCCTAAGAAGATATCATTCCTGAGCGCCTCAGGAGCTGGGCAGTCACCATGGCAACCTTCCAACCATGAAAAGGTCATTTACAGAAATTAGAAGGCAGACAACACCATGCACAAAAATAAGAACACATTTCTGCAGTTGCTTCTGTTTTAATGGGATCAGATAAAGTAGAAAAGTATGTCAAGGACAGTAATTTTTCAAAAACATGATAAACAGAACATTAAAATGTTCAACTTTACAAGCAATCAAAGATACACAATTTTAAAAGTGAGCTTTAAATTCTATTATTCTAGTACAATACTAACAAACATTAAGATGTGATAACATGGAAATACATGTGTCTCCTTAGCAAAACAAGCACCCTGGTCTCAAATCAATGGGAACATAAGCTGACAAAATCTATTCAAATATTCATTATGCATTTTATAACAGATGCCTTTAAACAGAACCTAAAATTTAACCAACCAATTTTTAAATAATCCCTAATTTACAGACTTGTCTTAAGGACATGTTCATACACACACATGTGTTCATGGCAACAAAAAATGTATCCTATAAGTGACAACGGATCTATCTGACCCAGACATCCCATTCTTGGATATATATCCAAAGGAAAGAAACACATGACCTGCAACCCTATATTTATAGCAGAGGCATTCACAATAGTGAAGAGATGGAAACAACCCTGATGTCTGTAAAAGAATGCATGGCTAATGAAACTGTGGTATATGTACTCTATGGAATACTACTCAGCCATAAAAAAATCCCACTGTTTGCAATAAAATGGTCCCAAGCAGAGACCTTCTTTTACATCATACTTTGTACAAGAAGCTGTTCCAAAAAGACAAATACTATATGTTCTCTCTGACACAAGACAGGCGTTAGGCAAATTATAAAATAAATAGATCAATGTACTCTCGCTTATAATGAGGACTATCATACTGGGAAGTAAAGTTACAGTAAAGTTACAGTGCAGTATCCCTGTCTACTCCCAAACAAGCGAAGGACTCACATTTTGAAGCATGTAAATATACCAGTGCAGCATGACACTACATTTTGTTTCTACTGACCACATCATAATATATTTAAATAGCAAAAAGTTAATATTGTAACTTACTAAAAGATTATACTACTGTGATAATCTGTAAAAATAACAGTGGGAAGGCAAATGGAGAAAGTTAGTGGAGAGGGAGGACCCCTACACTCACAAAACTATATCATGGCAAATGATACATATATTAAAAACATGCTCCCCAAATTATCACAATATTTTTACAATAGCAATTTAAAAATAACCTAAATGCCTACCAAGATAAATATTCAACATGTTAGAATACTTAGAGTTTGAGATTTTGAAAACCACATGTGAAAATAACATATAAAGCTTAAAAATCCTACTTGCTAAATGTTACTAAATCAAGAAAGCAGAGAAACACAAAAAGTGATTGTTGTTTAAACTAGCTATAGTCGGCTGAGTGACTTATTTTCTTACTTACACTTCTGAAATTTATAAACTTCCTGCCATATATATGAAGAGTATTTATGTGAAACTCATTTAAAATATGGGCCGAGTATACCCAAGAAGGCAAAGAGGTAGATGCCTACATAACCAGATACAAGGCACTAAATCAAAGATAACTTCTTTATCTCCATGTCTCTCTGATTTATAATTCTGCCTTTCAAATAAATAAACAAATCTTTACAAGCCAACCTATCAAACACTTGTATTGTGGTGTCGCAGTTTAAGAGGTAGCCTATGCTACTAGCATCCCAAAAGTCTACTTGTTCGTGGGAACACAGCAGAAGACATCCAAGCAGGAGACCCAAACTTTCGGCCTCTGCAGTGCTTTGCGGACTTCTGTGGAGTGAAACAGCACATGAAAAACCCATTTTTTCTTTCTTTCTCTTCCACTCTCTCTCTTTCCTTTCTCTGTCTCTTAATTCTTTCTAGCAAATAAATAAATCGTTCAAAAATCAAGAATAATTAACCAGCAGGTGAAGTAACCAAACAACTAATGTAGTTCTCCTTTGGCCTAATTTATGTGTTGATTCAGGATAGTCCATGACTCCCCTCTCTATATATTTTAATTGTGGCAGACATAATACACACCACTGAAGAATCTTCTGACTGTTGGGTAGGTATTAATTCTAAGAACTCGTGTCCTGTATAAAGGCATGCGTGTTTGTGCTTTCAATTAGTAAGGCATTTGACAAGCACACAATCCAGGGAAGCTGAAGCTATACATGTAGTCAAGAGTAACTTTCCTGAATTCCGAAAAATGTGGTTTACTGTGCATGCCAGTGGCTTCTGGTAACACGCTGACGTGCAGCAAATCAACTGTCAGACACTGCAAATCTACAACCAAGTCTCTCCTTTTGTGACTTGGCTTAGTGTTCATTTCCCACATTATCATCTCCATGATCTTCTCCCAGAAACTGTGTAAGTCGATTCATGAATATTGTTTACTCTGGAAGAACAAACTGACTCAGCAGGACTTTGTCAGAGAGAAGAAAGAGAAGAGATTTTGAGAGAAAGCAATAACTATGCCAAATGCATTTTTGATTACCTTCAAATTACATTTGGAACAACATTTCGAGTGGGACAAAGGATCAAATCCTATTTGCTATTAGATTCTGCATAAGCTCCAAAAAGATTGCCTTCTTCCATTGGTTTTGGTCTTGGGACAAATGTAGGAATATAGATATTTGTAAACCCCATAATCTATTTTCCAGTTTGTATTGTATGCATGTAACTAGATTTTTGTTTTTGTTCCTTTACTACATTCTTCTTGAGTGAACAGTTGGTTGTACCATTACCATGATTACACTCCTAACGACCTAGAAAAATAAACCCTCTTCAACAGGCTCTGAATCAGAGCCCAGAAATCAAGACTCTTAGGTCTAGGAAAACACAGCTCCTTAGTGTTTGTAGAAGCAGAGAGAAGCTAATCACCTAAATTCACATAATTGCCGCAAGAATCTTGCGTATGATTCAGCTTTTCGAAACTTCTCTCCAGAGTATTTTCTGGAAAGTATTTTCCAACACCCGGGAGACCTCCAGTAGTGGAGCAGCAATTCTGTACAACCCTGCCAGTCTCACACGTGGCCCTTGGATTTGCCAAATCCAGTAGATTTACACCAAACTTCAAATTTAGACTCACAACATTTACTGAACAAGCCTTTCTTCAGCACTTGTGATTATGGTATACACTCCAATCTCCATCAAGACAGGAAAGAACCCAGAAGAGACTTCTAAGAATGTACTCTCAGACAGGAGGAGAAATACACAATAAATGGCTGAGCACCAGAACACAATGAAGTATGACAAGGGTCTACAATAGGTACACCACCACACCTCTGGGCTGTGAGAGGACTGTGGAAGGGGCTAGAAGGGGCGCCTCAACAGAAACTTGCATTGTTCAGGATACAACTTTAGGATTGTAATAGCATCCAAATTACCTTCCCCTCCCTGGGCCAAGACCAGAAAAATGCAGAAAGGTACAAAACTTCAGAAGTGTGATTTTACCTAAATGATGTGACATTTGGGCAAACCCTACGCAACAACCCCTTCACAGGCCTAATTGTTAGATTCCGGTGGGCCAATTTCTATGGCCATTTCTTGTCTAGAGTATAAGGAGAGGTGGGCAGCTAGCACTTCTGTCCTGACCACAGCTTATGCCACCTTTGTCAAATTAGATAAAAGAACATTAAATGTAAGGCTAAGAAATCAAACCATTCTCCAAAAAGAAGAAACAAGAAACAGTAACTATGAACTAATTAGAAAATAATGAAAATTCAAACACTATTATCAAAAACAAACTACACAACTCTACCAAGGAGATAAATAGTTTAACCTTGTATGCTTTCATAATTAGCTAAAATTAAGCCAAGATTACACATTTCAAAAAGTAAACTTCAGTGCTAACAAAAGCATGAGGACAGAAATAGCACAAATAAGATCATAAAAAGTTGATTTTGAGATGAAAAAGAAAATAAAACCATTATGTAGCTCAATAAATCCAGGAGTTGCTTCTTTGCAAAAAGTAATTAGTATATTAAGCATTAAAACATGAATCTGTTCAATTTATTCATGGGAAAATCAATAAATACTGGAGATGGAAAAAATCGGTGGGTGTTTTAAGAACAGATAACTTTCTCTGTTCAATCTAATGTATTTTTGAAAATCAATTTTATGTATACAAAGTATCATCAAAATGTACTATACAGAAATTATTTCACCAGCGTAAGAAGCAAGATTAACCAAAATGAGCAAACCATTATCCTCTCCTTGCTATTGCCCCCTGTTCAATGTAGGCTATAGTATATAACTGTTTTGTGAATGACACACACACACACACACACACACTCACTTCAAAAAATTCAGGGAGAAATACAGATTATGAAAAACTATGTGGAGACTTCAAAAACCTTTTTTCTTTTCTCTAAGTAATGCTTAACTTAAAATCATTTATCGTGGAGTGAAGGTTAGTATAAACAAGCCAAGGGGTTCGAACTCTCATGTTCCCAGTAACAGCACATTGTTTCACGACTATCAGACTCCTCCACTTCTGTGAGCCTCTCCTTCTTCCTCTATGACAAAAGCACCATATGTAAGTTTGCACCAAAAAGATGAACAAAACCAAGTATGTGTTAACTCAACTGCCAGTCACTGAAACATAAAATTTTCGATCTGGGAAGCTTTAAAGTGCTTTAAATAATTTCTCACTTTGTTATCAATTTCATACAATCTACTGCAACTCTTTTTTACAACCTATGAGATCATAAATAACTCAATGTATTTATTTATTTTTAAATATTTATTTTTTTATTAGAAAGTCAGATATACGGAGAGGAGGAGAGATAGAGAGGGAAATCCTCCAGCCAATGGTAGCCGCAACAGCCGAGACTGTACCGATCCAAAGCCAGAACCCCAGAGCCTGTTCCGGGTCCCCACATGGGTACAGGGTCCAATGGCCTTGGGCCATCCTCACCTGCCTTCTCAGCCCCAAGCAGGGAGCCAGATGGGAAGCGGGGCCACTGGCATTAGAAACAGTGACTATATGGGATTCCAGCACATGCAAGGCGAGGACTTTAGCCACTAGGCTACTGTGCCGGGGCCCACAAAACTCAATTTATATCACCTATTTAAAAATACCTATTTATGGGCTTCAAAGGCAGAGCTACACGGTTGTGTTGGGAGAAGACAAAGAGAAGAATCTTCCATTCTCTGGTTCAGTGTTCAAATGATCTTAACAGCTAGGAGTGAATAAGGCCAAAGCCAGGAATCTAGTAAGATAAATTACAAAGCTTACTGTGTACTTGTCTACGCACAAAGAAAACCCGGGGCCCAGGTACCTGGGTCATTTTTGCTTGCTTCCCCAGGTTTGTTAGCATGAAGCTGGATCAGAAATGGAACAGCCAAAACTCAAACTGGCACTCATACAAGATGTTAGCTTTGCAGATTATGGCTCAATCTATCACATCCCTTTCTCAGATCAACTTTGGGGAATGTTTCTTTGAAGAAACACTCAGATCCAACAGAGGTTATAATGAACAGCTGTGCGTGATTTAAAATGCAACATTGGTGTCTACAGCATGGGCATTCAATGTTTTGCTTGGTTCCCAAAGTCTCCCAAATCAATATAATATAAAATATGTTTGTAACTCCTTGGGGAAGGAGATAATTAAGTGGCTGCGGTCTATCCCTAGTTAGTTAACTTGCTGCAACATAAAAGAATCAGCATGCAAATATTATGAAGGATGTATACTCTCTCTCCAAATTATATTTCAACATATCTTATTTCCGGTCTAGTAGTCTGAAAAAGAATGATCACACTTATTGCTGCAAAGTGTATGAGGAAGCAATTGCCATATTCTGCAAGACTTTCTCTTTATTTCCTATCACTGACCCTGGTAGGTCAAAAGATTGTATCTCAGTACTACATAAAATAGTAACATATTGATCAGAACTGAATGAATAATTTAAGCGAGAGAATAGGTAAATATCTAGCATGTCCATTAAATAAATACTGTCACAGGATAAAATCACAATGCAGATTATTGCAGGTTGATGTGGACATAAATATTCATATTATATAATATTTATATAAGGAAAAATAAACTCAATTGTTCAGATATACAATTAAACTAGCTACTTATCTGTCTACATGTAAATACTTTTAAAATATTAACAGCATGTTACCTCATAGTGCTGGGATTACAGTGGATTTCATTTGCCTTTATTTTTAAAATACAAAATTAAATGCTAATCTGCCCATTGGCAAAGCAACAAGAGCATTTCCACTTGGATAACAAAAAAAATGAATATCCATAAATGATAAGGGTCACTGTCCTTCCTCGGTAGACTTGAACATATCCATTATGTGTGTCTCAGCCTATGCTGCTTTTGGTTCCTAATACATACTCTCTCCATTACAGTTCTCCTTGTAGAGGTCAGAGTCACTTGATATATTCACATAGCAGGCTTATATTTGTATGTCTCTATATTTGTTTTTCTGTTCTCCCTGAGAACTTAGGGAAGGGAAGCTTATATATACTACCCAATAGTTGAAGTTTTTTCTACAACTATCAGGTAACAGTTTCATGGGTCATGACTTGTAGACATGCACTCACAGTCCTTGACTTAACTTCCCATCAGTCTGGCCAACACCATGAATATGGAGTAGATGCAGAGATGATTTTTATGAACACAAAATCATGTGGACTGTAGATGTCAAACACAAAGCTAACGAAACATGCCTCTCACACTGAAGACATTCAGAAGCCCTAACTGGATTCTTCTATTCTTCTGGTTGTTTTGGTTTCTTCTCTGCATTAAGGTGGACAGTTGAGGAGGTATTTCTCTGGCACAGCTGTACAGCTTAAGAAATTTCACTGCTTGAGGTGATTTGTTTTCCAAGACCCACCCCAGAATGCACAGTCAACAGGTTTCTTTCCAGGGTCTCCCTCACATCACTTACCCTGAACCATGGAGCGGCCTCTCACTTCAACTATTCTCTGAGACAATGAAAGCAGCCTAGATGAGCAGGCTGCACAAGTCTGTTTTTCCAGTCATTCCTGAGAAGTTCACTTAGGACTTCAGGAACTACCCCAACTATGCACTATGGAAACCACTATCTCCTGCCTAGGCATCTTCAGGTTCCACTCCCCCACTTCTGTGAGAGCCATCTGTAAGCATTCCAATTTTTTCCTTTCCGCCCTCATCTTACCTTTATCCTATCCTTTTTCACACTTCAAATACTTTGCGAGAAATGTGTTCTTAGGTCAGCCTTCCCTGAGGACCAGGCTCAAGCAACCCCACAATGGCCCAGGTGTGCAGTGCTATGCCCATCTGTCACCTTCTCTGGGTGTGGAATCCTAGCTGCCTTTGTATTTAGAAAGGAGCTACACTGCCGTTTGAAAAACTACAGAGAACAGTCTTGGAGGACTGCATTCAATTTTACGCCCGCTGCCTGGTTTGCCCTCAATCCATGTTCTCACGCTGAGGACCCTCGCTGATTTCACTGGGGTGAGAAGAATGCATTTGCTTCTGTCAGGAGTCACCATCTTTTCAGAAGTGGAACTAGGTGTCGAGTAGAAGGGGAATACAAATGACATCAAAAGAAGGAGAGGCACAATACAGTCAGGAATAGAAACACAGAGGGAGAAATGTATACACATACAAAGACACAGCTAAAAAGACAAAGATTCCTTGCCCCCAGACCAGGGCACCACATCAACTCTGAAATCTGCATTCATGTCCTTATTTCATCTCTGCTGAACACCACATGGCTGTGCCCTCCTAACTTCCTGTCTTACTGCCTATTTATCCCAATTAATCACTGAAATCCCTTTATTCCAGATTCTTTCCAAGATTCCTTTTGTACATGCAGAATGCTTACTTCCAAAAATGGCTCTCAGTTCCAATATGATTTCTCTACCTGCTTTAAAAATTACCTCCAGCGGATATGAGCATCCTTCTTCCTCTGATTCATTAAATTCAGCTCCTTTTCCGTCAAAATCTATACAGTCACATACTTACACACACATACAGAGTTCGGCCCCCTTTTCTCGATAATCCTTCTCTCTCTCTTTCTCTCCAAAGCAACACAGACCAAACAAAACTTAGTCACATAAAATATTTGTAGGTATTTTTGTGTATGTGGTTGCTGAATTGGGAGGAGTATTCCGAACACCGCACTTGCCATCGTGGGGGAGGAATTCAGATTGTATATAATGGCAGAAAAAATTAGGATGATTCTGTTTGCCGTAGCCCATCTCCAAAGACATTTAGTCCACTTCTCTTTCCATATGCAAAAATTTTTAGTGTGGTTGAGGTAGATAAAAGAAAATGAGAATTGGGCTGTGAAATTATGCTGCATGATTTTTTTTAACCAATGTGAACACTGGGGTAAGTCACTTGGCAGTCCCATGCCCTGGTCTCTTCCTATATGCAGTGTGTGCTAATCACAGGTCTATGAGGCTTAAAGATTACACTGGGACAAATCCAGTGTCCAGGAAAGCAGTCCACTGCAGGCAGTGTCACACGCAGTGTCTTCCTGCCTCTTCCTGAAGTGGTACATGTGTGCAGATGTGCTATTATTACCAGGCGTTAACAGTTAACACAAGGGTAATTGTCTCCTGCAGAATATAAAAGCGGCTTTGAATCACTGTTAAGTTCTTAGTGAAGTAGCTTTTTTTTTTGCACTTAGCAAATTAAATTAGTATCTATTCAACATAGATGCAGACCCAGTGATGGTAGGACCAGATCTCTGTTCGCCCAACTTCATTGATTTGTGTCACCACCAGAATTCTACCTGATCCTGCAACCATGGTATATGCTGCTACTGATTTTACTTATCCTTGTTCTAAGATAATATCTTAGATAATATCATGGGTGTGGTTTCTTTTTAACCATTGCTGAATGAGCATAGAATAAGCAGCAAGAATTAACATTTTAAATCTGTCTATGCCTGTTCCAACTATAATTACTTGGATATGAAGACAAACTTTTAAAGCTTCAATGACTGTCCTGAGTTTGATATATTCTTGATGTGCGTCCTTGGATAAATCATTACTTCAACTCTCTTAGCCTCAGTGCCCTACTGTGTGAGTTCACAGTTCTTCTGTAAAGATCAAGGAAGGGGGAGCATATAAATGTATTTTGTAAGTGTAAAAAACTGTGCACCTGAAAGTGTTAATTTTCAGGAGATATTCATGAATTCTTTGTTGCTGCTGCCACCATGGATGAGTTTCAAAAAACTAAGCAGCTGGTTCTTCAAAGGGAAGTTAGCGTCCCTCCTTTTAAGCTCCCTGGCTTATGTGTCACCCACAGCACATCCCAGTGTCACCAATGACACATGCCTATTTCCCATGTATTCGTAATAAGGTCAATGAGGGAAGAGACAACACCTCTTCTAGTCCAACTTCTTAATCTTTCCATAACACAGCCTCTGCTCCGTCCTCTCAACGGAACAACTTCATGTCATCAGTACCAGGGACCCAAGATCCTGAACTCAGTACAAGGCCGTGTGCCACAGACAGTACTGCAGCACCTGAAGGCACAGCCCTTGCCTTCACATGCCTGGGAAAGCTGAGAAATTCCGTGGCTTGGTGCATTGCGCACCCCTCCCCCCAGTGGTTCTCACTCCTGACTGTACATTATATTCCTGTGTGGAAATATTTCAAGCTATCTTTCCATGCCCAATCCCAAATCAACTTAATTAGGATCTCAAAAGTTTGTGGGGACACAGACATTAATCTTTATTTGAAGTTTCTCAATGAAGGCGAGTTGGGGATTTCTGCTTCCTGTGGAGCATCCAGGGAAATGGGAGGGATATCCAATGGTTGTTCTAGTTTTCCAGGTCTTCTACCTCCAAATAATCACACAGGAAACAAAAAGAAAACAGCTCAACACAACAGAAACAACTCCTGGGAAGCTGCCCACTCCACCTGCCTCTTGAGATGATCCTTTCAATTCTTGCCCAGTAACAGCTTGTGTGACTGTACATTCCTGATTGCCAACCCAACCGCCAGGAACTTGAGTCTCTGCAGGCCGACAAATCTGCATGCCAGTCAGATCCTTGGGACATCAGCATCTCCCAGAGTTCAAGATCACTGCAGTCACAGAGACCGCAGCAAGACAGGTACAGTTCTTCCGGAGCACTGCAATCCTTCTGGGGGTCCCACAACACAAAGAAATGTAGAATATAGATTTCCGGGCTCCACTCCAGATGTCCAGCTGTGGTACTTGCATTTCTGAGCATTTTTCAAAGCTTCATTTAGCATTCTGATAGATGCTGAACCTGTGATAAAATGGCTATGCCAGTAGATCATAAAAAAGGGAACAAAATACAAAAATTTTGTGTGACTCAACTGTCTTTCTATCGGCCAGGTATCATTTCCAAAAGAAACTTATGCATGTCAGTTCACTTCAGAATGAGAAAAAGGAAGTCTCTTTTCTGTGAATTTTCCCTCTGAACACAGAAAGGAATATGTGACTAGAAAGTATTTAAAGCAGTGGGCCCTCTTAATTTCATTATTCAATGCCGGAAGCAAAGCCTCCCTACGCATTATTAAGCCAATTGATGAACACTGGGAGCTGGATTTAAAGGGAGGCAAAATGTGGTTGGAACTGAAATGCACTGATTCTTCATCTAAACGTCTTGTAAGTAGATTCAGGAACTGACTTCATGGATTTTCCTGTGGAGGCGACAGTATTTACATCTCAAAAGCCCACTCTGGGGCCTTCTCAGTAGTGCTGCCTCTTGGGGATTCCCAGAATGCACGTGGGATGAAATGGAACTGCATTCTGTGTGTTAAGCAGAGAGGGATTTGATGGCTCACCCGCTGGGCACTGTGCAAGGGGAGGCAGTTATCAGGACCCGAACAAAGGCAGACCCACGCCAATTATGGCTTCCTCTGCTTGGCTTGTTTTTTCTGTAGAACATACAAGACGGAGGACTCATTAGTCTCTGAGCTCAGGACTTAAGGTATAAGGTTCATTTTCTTGTAAATGATGAAGGCAGAGGAGAGGTCCAGGAGCAGGCAGCTCGCTGGGTTCACACACAGCAGGTGGCTCCTGGAGCTAACCATCTGAGGCAGAGAAGCCGAAGGGAAGTCCATGTGTCACACACTCTTAGGAAACAAAACGACAAAAACAAAATCATAAAATAAACCCACCTGTCTTTCACAGAAAAGAAGGAATACAGGTTGAATTCTTGCTTGTCCTGTAGGTCCTGCCCAAACCAGCCGACACAAACACCTTGTCGGTGGGATGAAGATATTGAAGCATCCATCCATCCCAGTCTATAACTGGCTTCTTCACCCCACCTTCACCCATTCTAATAAACTCTTAACAAATAAATCAAAGGCTATGAAAGCACTTTTTGACATGGAACTTGTTTTTTCAAGGAAACCATGAGTAGAATTTACAACATTTCCAGAAAGGAAGAAGCAATATGCTGATTTTTAAAAACAAATTCAATTTCTTTGTTTCTTATGTTGTTTTTCTCCTTGGGATGGTGATAAACTAAAATTGCTGGATGCTAAAATGAACTGCTCCACTCACAGTTAAGCTTCACATCATTTTCCAGGCTATTCCAGATTTCAGCAGGAGTGATTTAGAGTCTATGCTTGCAGAATGCATGCAGGACTTTCTCATTTAATGAAGGGGGCCTAGGGCTACAGGACCAGCATCTACTTATAGTGCCAGCCACCAAAATATTATGTATGTCACTCCACCCACACCAAGAATTCCTCAGGATAGAGGCAAGTAGGGGAGTGAGATAAACTGAGATGGATGGCAGGTAAGCTCTGCCATTAGTGGGCAGGGTGACTTTGGGTGATTTATCTTTTCCAGACTGAACCTCGATTTTAGCTGCAAAAAGGCACATGTTGAGCTACATAACTTTAAGGGCCCCATTCCATGTTATGTCCCATCATCCAATCAGTTCATCAGCCACATCGGGGCTTATATGGTTGACTAGTAACAGATCCCAATTTTCTTCTCTCCCAAATATGTGTGGTAGAAATGCCCAGTCCACACTTTCCACACACAAACATACTTCCTTCATGCTGACCAATCTGATTTCTAACCTTATCTCTTCTTCCTTCTTCCCTTCTTCCCTCTCTCTTTCCTTCTCTCCCCCCTTTCCTTCCTTCTTCAAAATACACATTCTCAACACTGAAGTTGGAGTTTTACTGAGTCCTGGGCAAGTCTGGGATTGGTGCTGCTGTTCGTTGCCCAGGGCAGGTTGTATTCGTTTTCAAGGATGCAGATGAAGACACAGTGATTAGGACAGGATGGCCCTCCTTCCTAACTATATGTGTTGTCATTTCATGCTCTACTCCTTTTATCCCTTGCCATTCTATTTACCTGGGAACCACTTCAGTCCTCTTTGCTGTGCTCCCAGCTCCACACAGTGGAACTCCACCCAGACCGCTTTCAATCCTGCGTTTTTGCCTCATACCCTTTGGTTGATTTCTGCACACCTGTACATCACCACTTGGATGAAAATGCCTTCACTTTCACTCTTGCCTAAGTGGAATATTCTAATCACAGACTTTCATAAAGAAAAAGATGTGTCCTTAAGTGTGCTTCGAGAAAATTTTGATGAAATTTTCCTTCGTTTTACTATAAACTATACTATTTGCCACTAAAAACTCAGTACTCAGTATCTTGAAGCCACTTCTCATTGTGCTAATAGGTTCCCAGAGTCTGGTTCACCAAAGGTACTCAGACTTGCGTATGGAGTGAATGGGCTACACAGCGGCTGCTGGCAGCAAGGATTATTTCCCTCCATCAAATCATCAGTCATTCCAGGTCCAATTCCTTGAATCTCACTGTCTGATGCTTCTCCTACGACATATCCCATATACATAACGTTGCTTGCATGAATGCCTTTACCAGGAAAGCAGCTTAATCTTCAAATTTTCATTTTTTTTTCCTGTCACTTTTTGGCATCTACTCCTCAGTATAAATAGCATACCCCTGGAAAGGTTCTTCCTAGATCAACCAATATAATGCAGGTTCTTCTGTTAGTTCTCAGACTGTACCAACATAGCATGCATTGTGAGTCTCTTTTCCTGCTCAGCTGTGTCTTCTTCCAAATACTCCAAGTTTCCTGGGGTCATGTGCTCATCTGCTTTGCCACCATCGCAATCAGCAGCAATATCTTGCAGAGTTCTTGGCACACAGCAGGTGTTCAATAAATACGACTGCATGAAGAATAATTTTGACTAACTGGCCTATTCTTCTGGTCGCATCAAGGTCTTACAGCTCTTGTGGACAGAAGTCACATTTCCGGTTGGCACTGCATTCCCCCACTGCACTGATTTCCCAGCTGGACAGACTGGAGTGTCAACTCTGCCAACTCTGCAGGCCAGAAAGGCTTCTTATTGTAGAGTTAACTCTGTGCACAAGAGCGTACTCAGTGGCATCCTGGCCTCCACCCACCAGATGTCACCAACATCCTCAGCTCTTAGCCATGACAACCAAAAAAGGTCCCCAGACACTGCTGAATATCTGGCGTGAGCAAATGTTATTCCCTCCCAATATTCTGCTGAGAATTACTGCATTAAGTGCTGAATTGACTGGCTGTTATTTGAATGGTTACAAGCTAGCTTGGCAATCTCTGGATCCTAAAGAGGCCCTCTAACTCTTGGAGAAATTGCTCCGCTATAGCCAAGGTATAGAACAAATATCTAAAAATACCTGACAGTTCCTAGGAACGGTGCTCAATTCAAGTGCTAGAAATGGAGGCCAAGTTGGCTGGGAGCCTATGCTAACTTCTTTCTTTGTAATTGTTTTCTCAATAGCTGAGCTCAGTTTGAACATCCTTGGAACACTAGGAGAATCAGAGAGGGGACAAGGCAGAGGTACTTCAGAGTTCTAAGGAGCAGAAAATAAAGAATGTCCTCCCTGCCATAGCAAACTGTGGCCCAGAGCAGCAGGGACAAAGCTGAAAACTTCATCTGCTGCTTTAAAAAATCATTTACTTGAGAAGTAGAGAGACAGACAAGGTGCCTTCACCCTCTGGTTCACTCCCATATGCCTACCATGGTCAAGCCTGGGAGCCAGGAACTCAATCCGTGCCCTGCATGTGGAAAGAAGGAAACCAACTCCTCGAGCCATGGCCTCTGCCTCCAAGGCCCTTCATTAGCAGGAATCATGCAAGCAGGAGCCACAGGCAGTGATCAACATGGCAACTTGCTTCTGGGATGAGGGCATCCCAGTAGGTGGTCTATTTGTCAGGCCAAACAGAACCTCTTCTTTCTTCTACTTGTATTCAGTCCACAAGGGAACAAAATGTCTGCTTAGCAACAAGTGAGGATTCCTGGGGAGCCTCAAGATTGGAAGCCCTGGTTTAAGTGCTTTTGCTGGATTCTGACAGGTGTATGTAACCCACAATATTATGGTGCAGGAAGAAAAGAAGCAGTAAATCCCGAGTCACTTGGTTAATGGGTTACTTAATGACATTACATAGTGAATGTCACGAAGGTGTCCAGAAGCATGACATGTTTTTAGATCTAACATTTACCAAAACAAAATTAAACACCCACTTTTTTCCTGTTAATTGGGAGTGGTAGAAGCATAGGTATGGAGACTAGGAGACCGTATAGGCATATAGTCCATTCTGCTCGGAGCCAGCAATTAATTCCCATCATCTCTACCTGATTCTTCAGCACAAACAATTTCAAAGGGCTTAAGTCTGAAAGATAAAATATGTAGTCATGCCAAATATGGTTTGATTATCACAACATACATGCTTGGTTTGCTGTGATACTAGGTTTCAGGCTGAATCACATTAACAGTTATCTATTTCCACTCCACACATTTCTCAAGTTACTAGAACTCCTTTAGGCAGCAGATGTACAATCCCTCCCTTCTTCCAAACCCAGATTATTACTTTACACAAAAGGGACATCACTCCACCCTCCAACACCATTTCCTCCTGTTACTCCTCTATCGGAAAGGACTAAGACCCCTGCAAAGAGAAAAGCAGACGCTGAGATTAACCAGCCAGGAACCACAGTCCATTTGCACACACATACGCAATGGAGTAACAGGCAGACTCCGTTGATGACTTCAAACAATCTTTGTCTTTAAGTTTATTCCTTGCGAGCAACGGTCCTTGGTCCTTGAGCACCATCTGTGGCAGTTCCCCAGTCTTAGATAAAAGTCCCACACTCACTTTAAAACACATACAGTGCCCTAATCCAGTAAACACAGTGTCCAGTTGAAGATATAAAAAAATTGCATTTGACTCGGTTACATCCACTACCCATTCTTCCTGCTTCTACAATGCCTTACTCACAGTAACCCTGGATTACCCTGCCTGGCCATGGCTGACATCTGCATGGCACAAAAGGTGCCCGAAAACCTGCACCCTCCCACTTCAAGGAGCTTCTTTGACTCTATGCTTGTTACTTCCACCCTAGAAAACAGGAAGATGAGAGTAGGAAGTCAATGCTGTCCTCATGTGGCTGGGAGTTGCCAACACTCCGAGCTTGGCAGGTAGTCACTATGACTTGCCCTTTTATTAGGTTTGTCAGGGCACTTTGTTGAGTCTTCTTTCTTTTTCCTCAGAACCCGGATGTATATCCAGTCTAAGCAATAAGCAGTGACTCTGCAATCCAGCAGCCATCATCTAGCAACACAATTCAACCCTTTGTACCTTGAGATATTCTGCCCCTTCTGACAGGTTTGCTAAGAAGGCCCCGCTGCATAGTTTGTTTGCATAGCCCTGGGAAAACACTCCCATTTCTCGAGCTACAAGGTAACAAGACAACAGTGCCCTCCCTCACCTACCATCCAGCTGGGAGAGCGGGGAGCACTCGGCTCTTCCTCTAGATTTACCTGGTAGGAATCAGACCCCAATCCATTGACGGCATCAGTCAGGAGTCAGGTTCTAGCCTTTCCACCCCCTAAACTTGGTGAAGGATACAGTTGAAGCCCTCCTGAAATTCAGCGCCCTGTTCAGGGGACACGAAATCGCCCCTGCATTCTGCTAATTCTCTCAAGCAGTCCTCTCTGCTCAGTTACTCACTGCAAGCCACACCAAAGGCCTATGCCTGACTCTTCCAAGGCTCAGCTGACGGGACAGGCATGAACCCCCAGATATGGGAAGATGGGGTCCGGACACACCTGTCTCTCAAAGTCTGAGCGTCTTAATTTCTCACCATCCCCTCAACCCCAGGATCTGCTTTTAGGTGACTCTGCTCTGTTTGATGAAAGGGTATATAAATGTCCTGAAACATGTTTCAAAAGTCACTTGCCTTATAAATCAATACAAGGGAGACCTAGGGTAAGGAAGAAGGAGAGTTCAATTTACACTTACCTTGATACTAGGGTGTGTGCTGCACCTGCACCTCATAGAAAAGCATTCAGTAGAAACTATAACCTCTACCCAACAGCATACACTTCAAGGGCCTGGAGCCCAAAACCAGAGAAGCAGGCAGCACTCCTCCACCCATTACAAATCCACCCTGAACAATGCTGTATTTCTCTCCTGTGCCGCCTGAGTTCTCATCAAAGCTCTCTCTGGGGCCATACTTCATACAATCCAAGCACCTTACTCCCACAAGGGAAATCTAAGAAATTGCTTTCCTATGTGCTGTATCTTACAGGAAGTTGAGAAATCCCTTCTGATCTGCTGAACTTTTGAAGTCCCAGAAGCAGGGCCCAGTAAGAAATATATAAAAAGGTCAAGAATCTGAAAATGCCACTTGTAAATGGACAGTCTCGGTGGGTGGGCAGGTCCCCTTATGTGGTGAACAAAGCTTACATTACGGCTTAAGCAAGAAAGAAGGGGCTAAGCTTCTTTCGGCACATTAATGTTGTGCCAAGGACTTAAGTTATGATTCCCTCTGGGAAGGTTCCATTTGCCACACACGCTGCAAATACACACTGCACTGAGCACTACCATAGAAACTCAACAGAAAGTATAGTGCTACCTCACTAGGAATATAGGAGATAACTATTTAGCTTCAGCTCAGGATGAACGCCATAGCAGGTTCACTGATAAGGATGATAATAAGAATACTCAGTCTTTGTATTTTTACTTGTTTGGTGTTCAGTTTAGTAGCCTCTTCTAGTGTTGTATTTTGAGGTGCCTGGAAGAATTCAGTGGGAAGTAGAGTTCTCCTTACTCTTCCCAAACCAGGCACACAAAGCTTCCTCACTGCTTTCATCTACCTAGAGGTACGGACATTACAATCCAGGAACTAACAGTGACCACAACTCATTACAACCTATGTCCACTATTAACATGAGAGTCCATTCATCATGCTGCATATTCAATGGATTTGGACAAATATACAGTGGCTTTTTCTCACCACAGAAGAATACAGGATACTTTCACCACCCTAAAATATTCTAAGTCCCATTTATTCTCTCCTCTATTTCGCAAATCCGAACAATCATCATTGGGCCCAGTGCGATGGCCTTGTGGCTACAGTCCTCACCTTGAACATGCCAGGATACCATAGGGGCACCAGTTCTAATCCCAGCAGCCCCGCTTCCCATTCAGCTCCCTACTTGTGGCCTGGGAAAGCAGTCGAGAATGGCCCCAAGCCTTGGGACTCTGTACCCATGTGGGAAACCCAGAAGCAGCTCCTGGCTCTTGGCTTCATATTGGTTCAGCTTGGACCATTGTGGCCTCTTGCAGAGTGAATCAGCAGACAGAACATCTTCCTCTTTGTCTTTCCTCCTCTCTGTATATCTGACTTTCCAATAAAAATAAATACATCTTAAAAAAAATCATCATTGCTTTTCCAGGATGTCACAGAATTGGACATCCTGGAATCATTCATTATGCAATCATTCCAGGCTGGCCGTCTTCGCTGGAGTAATGCGGACTTAATATTCTTCCACACATTTTTATAACTTGGTCATGCATATTTTTTGGTTAAAAATTTGGTATAGTATAGACATAATGAAGTTTGTTTATCCATCCACCTACTAAGGACAACCTGGTTGCACCCAAGTTTGGGGAATTATGACGAAAGCTAATAAACATGCAGGTCTTTGTGTGGACCTACATTTTCAGCTTCCTTGGGTAAATACCAGGCAGCATTACCACCGGAATGTAAAGCATTATGTTAAGTTTTATAAGGAACTGCCAAGCTCTTTGCCAAGGTGTTTGTATCATTATGAATCCTCACCAGCAATCGATGAGAACTGCTATCACTGCATATCCTTGCAAGCATTTTGGAGTATTCAGACGTCAGCCACTCTAACAAATGTCAGAAGTTTATCATTGTTTCAGTTTAAAATTCCCTTGTGCAATGTTGAATGTCTTTTCATATGCTTCTCATCTGAATATTTTGACATATATTCAGTTTTTAATCATTTAAAAAATGTTTTAAAAGGTTGTTTGTTTTCTGCTGAGTTTTAAGCGTATTTGTGAATTTTAGGCAACACCCATCAATCAGACATATCATTTGGAAGCATTTCTCCAAGTCTGGCTGGTATGTTCTCTTACCCCTCAAAAAGGCTTTTTAATTAAGCATCTATTTTTATATAAAAGCATGACAATGAAAGTATTAGCTTTCATGAATGAAAGAATGGCTCAGTGATGGAAAGAAAGCACTTATTACTGGATACGATACAAAGAAATAAAATTGACACTTCTTTATATTATAAAAGCCCTAAAAATGATCAATCTACCATTTATCAAGTTATTTATCTATGCATCTATCTATTGAAGGCAAAAGAAGAAGTTGAAGAGCAAGGGAAGTCTAGGAACCAGAGGCTGATGGGGGGCAGGGCCCTGCGACACCCACTGCCTCCCACTCTCCCTGGCTCTGAGTGCAGGGACCGGGGCTGTGGGGGGAACAGCTGGATCTTCCCTGAGAAACCCAGGAGCAGAATCCCTGTGTCTTTTTTCCTTTAACTGTTTACATTTCCCTGCTTAAATCTGTTTTACATTTTAAGGAATGCTGACTATATTGTGAATGCATGCTTTCTTCCAGGAGAACACACAAGTAAAACATTCTTGTGATACTCTGGTAACGAACTGGGGTCCTACATGTTTGTCTCTATTCCACAGGCATCAGATACCATGATCTATGTGAAAATGACAATCTGCTCACTCAGTCTCAAGAAATATTTATACTGTAAAAACACACATACTTTTCAGAATGAACATACTACAAAAATTGTTTAAAGTTGTACTTACGCAATATTACGCAGCATATGTTATGCACTAAACTGTCATTTGCAATCACTGAGCCCTCGTAAAATAAAATATTAAACTTCTGGTAGCACTGCTAGCTTGCAGTAGGCTCACCGAGGACCATCACTCAAACCGTGCTGCTTGCCAAGAGTGCTGCACCAGGCAGAGCATTTACTCTATGCTTTCTGAGCTCCTGGATGCTTTTGGGCCTACCACCATAATGAACCAACTCCTTCTGCAACAGAAACTTAACATCCAAATTACTCCATCTCCCTGCTTACTACGAAATTGGCTTGGGATGCAGAGGTTAATAAACAGCCCCCCTACAACCTCAGCCTTGCTTACTTATCTGTAATCCCTTCAGACCCCAGGACAAAGCCCGAGTCCTTCCAATCCAGAGTTAACAAATTTCTCCCTCACTGTTCCCTAGATTTAACAATTGCTTCATAGAAGTGAGAATGTTTCAGCTCAATTAGTTTTTTTCTTTTATATCTGGAGAACCTGAAATTTGTTCATGCAGCATTTCACATATAATTGCTTCAAGTCTATTTCAGTGTTTTTATGATGAAATTCTCCTTTCCAAGCAAAATAACATAATAGAAAACAAGTGGCCTATGTCTTCAGGGGAAATGCTAGAGCCCAAGAGATGGCACTTTCCCATGGAGAAGTGACCCCAATCAATTTGTTAAGATTTTCTTGATGACAGAAAGGAACTGCATGGATCAGCTTATTGAGCTCTCCAAAACACTTGTGTTCTTGAAGATGGTGCAGAAAAATATACTAGAACACTTATGATGCCTTCTATCAACACACTGCGAGAGATCTGCTATTAAAGACTCTAAAATACTGTCAAATTTCAAATAATAATAAATATTTCTCTATTGGTAAATCATAAAGCTCATTTTGCGTAGTATCCAACTAGGAAGAAAAGATAAGCAAATCTAAGCATGGAAAAATACATTCAACCCCAAACTGAGATAGGATTGTATTCAACATAACATTTTTCACAATAATGAAAAAGATAGAAATGACTTAAATGCTAAGCAAATGGTTAATAGTTCAAGATAAAAAGAAATTAAATCCACAAAAAGAACTACTAGGCAGCTATTAAGAGTATGTGTTTTTCAAGTAACTTGTGTTCCTTGAATAAAAATATCTCTTATAGAATCAAAAGAACTGAATTTGAACAGTAGTTTGTCTCTTTACCACCCATTTAATGTTGAACTGAGACTTTATCTTCCCTGAAAAGTGGGATTAAAAACAGTAACTTGATGAGTATTTGACACAGTCAGCTGGGATACCCACATGCCTGAATCTGGGTCCTGGCTCTTTTAACTGCTGCTAACGCAAACCTTAGGAAGGCTAGGTGACATTCAAGTTCATGGTGACCTGAGAGTAGTGCCTGAGATCTGGGCTGAATTCCCATTTTGGGAGTGAGGCAGCAGATGGAAATTCTTTTTTTCTAAATGCCTCTTACATGTTAAAAAAATATACACTTTAAAATTTCACATGCTATAAAAGTAACGTAATAAAAACTTTAAAAAGACAATATAAGCTAAAGTATAAAATTTCATCCAGGGGTATAAACATGAACAAATACAAGAGTGAACTCTGAAGTAAGAAAATGATTAATGGGCTTTAGCAATAGTAGAATGATACTAGATAATAGTCTCAAACTATAGTTATTCTCTCCAAAGGATGTACACTTATTCCAGAGGAATGACAAGTCCCCAGGTAAATCACAATTTATCCATCCAGCTCGCTACTAGCAGTGGTAAAAAGAAAGAACAGCAACATATGGCTCACAGTCGTAACCAACTTAAACATTTAAATGAAAAAGGGCAAGGCAGAGAGGCATGGCTCTGCCCAGAACAAGATCAACTGCTTACCTTGAAGCTTGTGCATGAAAGCACATTAATAATTCTCTTACCTTAAGATTAACAATGGTCAATGCATGTGCCTCTTTATGCCTCTGGTGGAAATTTTATACCTTAGTTTATTCCGCTTTCTATCAGTTAGATACATATACAAATGTATAAGGAAAAAAATATCTTCCATTGCTTTTCGATCCATTCCAAGCATACTACACAAGGATGCCAATGAGACATGAAGATATCTCTAAGGAACGCACAGGATCACGCAGGTGTGGAATGAATGGCTCCTCCTCTACTGGGCTCTGCAAATGCATGACACTGGCTAAGGACTGCTTCAGGTTCAAGTGAGGTTGAGTCTTAGAAGAGGGCCTTAAAAGGAGACTATCCTTCAAGATTCGAATGGAATCAATTTGTCTGTAACAAACGCCTTCAAAAATCCTTAGAAATTGCATGTTACTCATCCTATTTCTATCTTTTCTTCCCACTAGGCATTTATGTAGATTCCCTTGCAGCAGTAATAGAAACATTGAAATCACTTTTAAAAAATGAAAGAAAAAAGGTGTGTGGTACCAGAATACAAAAAGATGTGAATTACCCAATTAGAAGAAACTGAGATTCTCAGATACAACTTATATTTATTTTTCCTTGCTCTTAAAATGGCTTTTTTTAAAAAAATTAAAAATCTATTCATTTCCCATGGTCCCATTTTTTTTGTCCTCTAATAACAAAGCCACACTGAGACAAATTACGGTCCTACTCACCTGCAGGAAAAACAGAGCACCCCCAAAAAGCAACACTGCAGGCATTCTGGTACATTCTCCCTCCAATATATTAGTATCCCAAGTGGATGGAAAATCAAACTTTGTTACTTCACCTTGCTATTCGTGACTGAATGTTGGAACAGCCTCAAGGTTCCTTAAACAAATGGCTGCGCGCTCCCTCTCTCTCTCTCTCTCTCTACATTATAAATTACAGCACTCGGTGGCTGAGATGTCACTAAGACAGATGAAAATAAATGGTTTCTGCTCATTAAAATTCCTGTACTAATAATTTTAAGTATGATACACAATGAATGATGACTAAGGAAGAAGGGGTGGGAGGACCCCTTCCGTTTAAGAAAATTAATTCCTTAAGGGGTTAAGACTGATTGGTTAGGAAATCACTAGGAAAGGTCACTGCAAACAGAGTCATTATGGTTCAACAATTATCAGCTTATCCCACAGCGTAAGTGTCAGGGCTGTTATACCCCTGGGTACAAATCATTTGCAGAACTCTCATCTTGCTACTGGGATCAGCAAAACTGGCACGTGTGTGTATGTGCTTTGTGCATCCCATTAGGAATTCTTGTCTTTAAATTAAATAGCCATCTCCTGGACACAGTGTCAACACAGGGAGCTCTAATTCTCACATGCATCACGTATGGATCAGGTATGCCTCGCTTCACCTTACTTGGTATTTTTTCTTTAGGAGAATGTGGGAAGATACATGGTCCTTAGGACTTCAACAGTGTTTCTAGCTAAGAAAGGTTCCTGCATGCAATTTCTCTCAAAAGCCTAGTGTCATAAACACCTCCCACGAAGTCCTCGTGAAACCATAGGTACTTGAAAGCCTTATTAACAAAGGGAAAAAATCACGGGGATACACTGCCTCCCAAAGAGAAGATGATTTCAGAACATCTCTATGAACTTTTACAGTCAGATCTTTCTAAAATACAACTGTGGTGAGATCAGTTGGGTAGTGTGCACGTACAGCCATTGCACTTACACAAATGACAAGTATGTGATTTTTGAAAAAGCTGTGTGATTGGAGGACAATCCTGGAACATGGAAACTGGCTGTCTGAATTCTTACCCAATTGGGAGAATACTCATAAAAATGCTTGTATTTCCCCTCTTCTCCTGGTAGACTCTCAAGTGTCAATAATATTTGAGTGGCAGTTTCATGTAGATCCCATCAAAGAACTTCAGAATTATCCTATTGTATCTTTACTCATTCACTGATTCATATATTTAATGCATATTAATGAGACTACTTAATGTGCAAGACACTTCAGTGGGCTAGAGACACACAAAGAAACTTTGTCCTGCAATCAAGGGGTTTACAGTAAAAGCAGGAGAGAACAGTGATGAAGCAATATATTCAATGTGATAAAGCTAAAAGCAGCTGTAAGAGTAGGGCCTTAGAACTCACTGTGGCTGGCATGGAGGGGTGAGGGAAAATACTTCACCATAGCGCAGAAACCTCTGCTTCACCATACTGGACTCCAGAGTAATGTCCTTTCTTAGAAAGCTGGTCATCTCCCCAAGTGCGCAAATACAGATGTTTGCTTGTTTCTAACTTCTGAACCGGAGAGCCACCAGCTCAGAGGCATCATTGCAGGACAGCCTGCTGCAGATTTCATGGATGCTGTCTTATGAATTATGGAAACATTCAAGAATGATTTTGGCTTAAAAAAGGGGATAAGTCCTTCTTATGGAACTGTGGATGTTAGCACTCTGTCCTGGTAAATTATCAGCAGACAGCATAGTCTATCAAAATGAGCACATGGCTGTTCATTTTTTTCCAGCCTGTCATGCTATTTATTAACTGCCATCCATTATTTTAAAAACATTTTTGGAATTAAAGGTAAGAGGAAAAGGAGAAACAAGAGGTGATGGGAGATAAACATACTGTAAAACTTGGTGGCAATTACTAGGAAGATAGTAAAAAAAAATGTCTGAAAGTGAAAAAGAAAAAAAGCAAGCAACTCGATTCTTCCGTAAATCACAGGAATATTTATTTATTTATTTATATTGATTTGAAAAGCAGAGTGAAGGAGGTAGGGTAGAGGGGGCGACACAGCACACATCCATCCACACATTCACTCTTTCATCCTCAAACACCTGCAACATCCAGGGTTGGGTCAGCTCAAATCAGGAGCCAGAAACAATCTAGGTCTCTCCCATGCCTTGCAGGGACACAAGTACATTGGGAACCATTTAATTCCTTTCTGGTGTGCATCTGCTTTGGCACCAAAGGTGAGACATTATCTCAGGTACTAGGGTACACAATGTGGGTGATCCAAGTGGGGACCAACCCCTTTGGGTTACATCAACTGCCCCAAGAAGCATGAATATTTGAGGCCTGCACAGTGACTCAGCAGCTAGTTTGTGCCCCAGCTGCTCTACTCTCCAACCAGCTCCCTGCTTGTGGCCTGGGAAAGCAGCAAAGGATGGCCTAAAGCCTTGGGATGCTGCCGCTGCATAAGGAGAGCCAGAAGCTCCTGGCTCCAGATCAGCTCAGCTCTGGCCATTGTGGACCTTTAGGGAGTGAATCAGCAGATGAAAGGTCTTTGTCTTTCCTCTCTGAAAATCTGATCTGCCTTTCCAATAAAAATAAATAGATCTTAAAGAAAAAAGAAGCATTCACAGTTGCATGCTTACAGGAGGAATAAGAAAGCGAGCAAAGGCCTTAGAGACATTAACAGTTACGTGTCGGGGACTGAACGGCTTTCTCAAGGGGAAGCACACCAGTAGTCCCTGTGATCCATCAGTTATATACATTATGCAAATTTATACCTACTTCCATGCATTGGTAAAGCCTACTGTGGTATTAATATACTCTATATTATCAGTTTTGAAAATTGCATGATGATCTCTGAAACAGCTAGAGGTACTCTGAGCTTCACGAAAAAGCTGAAATCACTGCCTTGAGTGGAATAAAAAAAACAAACAAACTTTGCATTTGGCTGCCAATAGTTTCCCTGATACCATGAATTTGGCATTTAATCCTTTTTCCTTGAAGCACCTCACAGAACCGCTGTCACCCTGTGTTATTACAGGAATCCTGAGGTGTTACTTAACTGTGTCACTGGTGACAAAGCCAAGGTCTATGTTGGCACCTTAGAGTAACAACATTTCCATCTGTGGTACAGCTTATGTTTGCTTCATGGACAAAGTGACACTTTATTGGGACTTGGGAACTAAAGAAGAATGATAATGTTAACCATCTGAGGAAAGCAAAGCAACATAATTCCAAAGAATCCAGACAAGCTTTTGCTCTGAAGACACTCTCAACAAGCATACAAAATGAACCTGTCTAGGCTGCCCTCTGTGGAATCAGATGTGCTTTCAAGGTGAACACTCTTAGCACTTCCCTTGCAACAACGGCAGGTCTTGGCTGTTTTGTAACAAGACAGTTGTGAAACACTTAAGTAGGCCTCAGACTCCGACGCAATGATTGTGATTTTAAAAGAACTCTGAGATTTAGGCCTCTGCAATGTAAACTATTTCAGTCAACTCTGTCAAAGTTAATTTGCTCCATTCTGATTTACACGTTTTCTTTTACAACATAAAAGGATCTAAGCTTATGATTTAATATGGAAAGCACGACTGTGTTTCAAGACTAGATACAAAGGAGATTGCACTCTTACTGTGGATGACAAATTTGCACCGTTGCTATGCAGAATATTTTAGCCATGACAAATAACAAGAAGTGAGAACATGTTCACTGCAACTTGGACGCAGAGAAAAGACTAATCAACAACACCAGTGAGCCATCTCAGTAAAACAAACCTCAGACAGACAACGGGCCAAAAATTCATCGAATCTAACTCTGCTTCACATATTAAAATCACCTAAGTCAATTTCAAACTACCTGTGTCCTTGGGACACTGCCAGACATTCTGATTCAGCTAGTCTTGGCTGCAACTTGATATACAATATTTTCAAAAGTTCCCCAGGTTATGTTACTATGTCCAGGTCAACGAGCCATTAAGTTTGAAATGTAATGAGTACACTTAGGCTCAGATCAATAGATCAACAGCTAAAATAAAATTAATGTTGTATCAATTCATTTATCCAGCAAAGAGATAGTCACTGAGTAATCGCTCTATAGTAGGCACTGTTTCCTAATTCAGTATTATAAGGCAAATACACACACCTAACACATTCAAAGAATCCAATATCAAATCATAACCTACACAGATTGAATCCCCATTACAGTGAAGCAAAGTCCAGGGGGTGACTTTTCTCTGTCCCCATTTCCAACTAAGAATATGAAACATGTGCAGATGACATAAAGATCTGTAGAGAACAAGCATCACTATGAACTTACTAGATACCGGGGCATGTATGTTGTACAGTAGGGGAGGAGGTTCACTTTCCACAGCAGAGAGCATGGTGTTTAGTCCTGATTCTAGCTTTCTGTTAGCATACACCCTCATAGGCGGCAAGCTATGCTTTAATGAACTGGTTCCCTGTCCTCCGCTTGTGGAACTTGGACTGGGTTTCTAGCTCCTGGCATCAACTTGACATAGTCCTGGCTGTAGCAGGCATTTAGGAAGTGACCCAACAAATGAGCTCTCTTTCTCTATCTCTTTTCATGTCTCTTTGCCTTTCGAGTACATGCATAAATAAATGACAGAGGAATTGATCAGGTATTTACAGCAGCTCTAACTCGGGAAGGGATTTTTTAGATTCTCCATTTCACAAAGGGGAAAAGACAGGATCCCAGAGGGGTTATCAGTGGACAGTCGCTGGCACTTTTCCCTCTTTTCCTGTACAAGCTTAAGTCCTGAGTTTCAATTATGTTCCTACCTTTTACGATGTGTGTTGTTTTTCCCTTAAGATTCATTTATTTGAAAGGCGGGGGGGGGGGAAACAGGGGAATAAACAGAGAGATCTTTCATGGGCTGGCTCACTCCGCAAATGGATACAATGGCAAGAGTAAAACCAATCCAAAGCAGCAGCCAGGAGTTGCTCCAGGTCTGCTGTGTAGATGCAGCAGCTACTTTCCCAAGTAAATTACCAGTCAGCAGGCATGGAAGTGGAGCAACTGGGACATCAACCAACATCCACACGGGTTGCCAGCACTGCCGTTATGCCACGGTGCTGGCCTCACAGTGCAAAAATGTATAGTATTGTTTGCTCTTCATTGCAGCCTGGTTGATGGCATCATAATTATCATAGGTATCAGTTATGGAAGTCAAGGTAACTTGTTTAATTATCTGTTGTCTATCATTTTCACTTTGGATATGGGTTCTCTAATTTAGTGGCCACGACATACAAGACGTTCCATCTGCAAATTCATAGTGAGTTTACCTTCCTTTATCTCTGTAACAATGACCTATGATGGATAGGTGAGAGGAAAAAAAATGTAGAAGGGTGGCAATGTTTTCTCACTAATATTTCAAAGCACATGAAAATATCTACTGTGGAGCCCAGTGGCTGGCCTAGCGGCTAAAGTCCTCGCCTTGAATGAGCCGGGATCCCATATGGCTGCCGGTTCTAATCCCGGCAGCTCCACTGCCCATCCAGCTCCCTGCTTGTGGCCTGGGAAATCAGTTGAGGACAGCCCAAAGCCTGACCTGCACCCACGTGGGAGACCTGGAAGAAGTTCCTGGTTCCCAGCTTCGGATCAGCACAGAACCGGCCGTTGCGCTCACTTGGGGAGTGAATCATCGGATGGAAGATCTTCCTCTCTGTCTCTCCTCCTCTGTATATCTGACTTTGTAATAAAAAAAAAATAAGTCTTTATAAAAAAGAAAATATCTACTGTGATTAATGCAAATACTTTGGACTGGTAGTACAAATGCAGGATGTTGGAGCTCACGTGACAATAATTGTCTGATAAGAAGTTTTTCTATTTGTAAATGAGAAGCTGAAGATTCCAGGAATTAAAACATATGCCCAAGATAGCAAAATTAATTAGAACAAGCTCATATCTACTTTCCAAATGCACTATTTACTTGCACTGGATCCACCAGAGTCATGATCTCTTCAATTGCTTTGACTATATTTGCAAGTCTTATGTGGTTGATGTCATTTCAATATTCACTGGAAATTTTCAACATTTCTAGAAAGTACTTTGGCAATAAAGAATTCAATTTAAAAACGGGTATCCTGCAAATTCAGGTATTTTTTAAACAAATACCCCCCATTATCGGTTGACTACAACACATCTGAATGTTGACTCTTCTTCACAGCTTCAGAAATTCTGCAAAAGCAACGTCTTCGATAGAGTGCTGGAAGCAATTCAACACGGATTCATTGCTGATAACACATTTCCTCTCTTCTTTGACATTTCTGACTTGACTTGAGCATTGCATTGCTTTGGGGACACAAGCCACCTATCAAGCTAATTCCTTCCTATCTTTTTGTGGATCTTGGCGGCTGCCTCATGGACACAGAGTTGTACCATCTTCCAAGGCAGAACAACACAACAGTTACTAGCTTAGTTCTCCACGATCCTAAGCCAGTAAGTAGAACAATACAGAAACTAAATGTTGTAAAGATCTGTTGAACGATGAGGAAGATGAAATCTGGAGTGGGTAACATTAACCGACTCTTACACAGATCTCAAAGCCATCTTTTTCATATGGATCAAGAATCCATAAGGGAAAAAAAAGGCAAAACAAAAATTCTCCAGGCTATAGGAACTGGGAGGCGGGGAATATAAAATCAATAGATAGCAAGTTGAGGGAGTAGAGGAAAGAAAAACCAAAATTCACAATCTCAAGGCCTGTTTTAGGGATGTTATTGTTATTAGCTTGATGTTCATCATTAAAAAACTAGCTTGGTACCTGCACCTTGATGAATCGCCTATTGCATTGAATCAAGTGCAAGAAAAGAGCTCTAATTTTCAGTCTAAAGTTAACCTGCAAAGTTACATCTGGAGAATGGGGAACATGAACAAATTGGTCCCCAGGAGCAAATGGGTCACACTGATGAACTGCAGGCCACCATACTGGTTAGGAAGGCTGAGCTCATCACAACTGTCTGAGAAGCTGCCTGGAGTCCAGAGTGGCTCATCTCACTGTCCCCTCTCCCATCTCTCATGTTCCCTGGCAATTGGAGGACTGATTCGATCACGCATTTGTCCAATGAATGAATTAGTAGGGGCTTCCCCTTCTGTGATATAGCAAACTGATCAAACAAACCAAAAACTTGGTCTTTTTAAAGTAGAGTCCATAGATTCATAAGTCATGTTAGCACCAGAGTGTCAGCCTCTGTGACCTTTGGAAAGCTGCCCAGAAAGAGAGGAATTCAGAGGTAGCCCTCTGTCAGGAGTGCAGCCGTCACCACAAGCACTTGGTGTCAGCAGAACTCTGACTGCCAAGGTTATTACGGGATGGGACCCAGGGCTGCCTGCCTAAAGCATATCCTCCAAGTTGCAATATTAAGTGTTTTTAATAAAAGTTTCACTTCCTTATTGATTTGGAAACCCTACACACACACACACACACACACACAAAGAGAGAAAGAGGGAAAAGGGAAAGAGAGAGAGCTCAGTCACTGTTTCACTCTCCAAATGCACAAAACATTGGTGCAGGATAAAGCTAAAGCAAGAAGCCTAGAACTGAATCCGGGTCTCTGCCATGGGCAGCAAAGAACCATCCCACGGCTAGTAAATGAGCCGCTACATGCTACCAGTCAGGAAGCTGGAACCAGGAGCACCGGCAGGACTCCAAGCCGAGCATCTCAGCGTGGAATAAGAGTGTCCCAAATGGTGTCCTGCTGCAGCAGATGTCAGCCCCTTGTTTTCAAGAGAAAGTGAAATTGTGTACTGCTTTCTGCAACTTACGCAATGTAGAAGGAAAAAGATGCTTTAAATATCTCCACTACTTGCAAAATAAATCGGTGATACATCTCTAATTAAAGAACAGAAACAAATGGAAAGAGTTGTGATCCCCCAAATTGGGAACTGATGAAAACAAACCAGTGAGAAAACAGCACAATAGATAAAAGCTCCGAAGTCTCCAGACATAAGTTTCCTTGCTCGAGCAAAGAGAATTTCTCATGCACCTGCAGGTGAGGCTAATCCAAGAACTCTGTTATGTCAACAAGAACACATTTGGCACACCACAATGCATACAAACTTCGCAATTAATTTGTTTTAACAGTGAGATAAGATAGAGTTTTATAGTCACCTTACTTCTTTGAAACTGAGAGCTAAAGCTAAGTTCATACTGGCCTGGAGCATATTCTCATTTGCAAGGGGCAATGAAGGAAGACATTCAAAGACACATTCCTTTAAAAAAAAAATCTTTCATGTCTTGGTCCTCAGAAATACTGGCAGAAATAAATATAATTTTTTAAAGAAAAAAAATTGTGTATTTCATGAATTGATTGCATCTTCTGCTTCTGCAAGCTAAGAAGTCATAATCCTCTGCAATCACAGATTGTTTGAAGCCAATAAACCAAAGGTGATGACCTTGCTAATACATCCCAGCAGGAGAAAGAAATAAAGCCGTGCTGAGGAATAACTCTTCAGCACACCATTTCCCTTTGGAAAGAAGAGAACAGGGAGGGCCAAGAGTGTCCCAGCTTGATTTATGGATGATGGTGTTTCAGAAACTTCACCTGCAATAGCAAAAAAAAAAAAAAAAAAAAAGTTCTGCAGTAACATTTCTCTCATCTCTTCTGTCCTGCAATGCAAAGGGCAAAGCCTCATATCCCAGCTTCACCGTCATAGAGTTCCCCTGGCCTCTGCTAACAGCTGAGCCAGGTTCATAAGGGTGTCCCTGTAACCCCTTCCTAAAGTATTTACTACATGATAACACAACGCCCAGTTGCTTACAATTTGGAGTGGACTTACACTGCAACAATCCTCTACTGGTCACAGAAGGACAAACCAATACGAAAAACTTGCCTCCATTATATAGTTTTCCACACTCCTGGAGGCATCATTATAGACATATATAGTGTGACAGTGTAAATCTGCATGCTGAAAATACTATTGACATATTCTGTGAATGCAATGATGATAGAGAGATTACATCTTAAACTATTACCTGGCAACTTTGATTTCCTACAGACAGCAAGTTTTAGATCAATAAATAAAATCTACAGATAACACTGTTTTTAATTTTAATATGCTTTCCCCAAATATGTTTATTTTGGTGAACATGCGCTATGAGCCAGGAACTGTCCTTGGTGCTGAGAAGACAAGGCTACTGTGTGATGTAACTTACAATCAGCAAAATGCTGCTCTAATCATCATAAACACATAAAGTGTGCTTACATTTTGAAATGAAACATTCACAAGGAAACATTTTTAATATAAAGTTATCATATGAACAGTCATTTATTCTCTGTGTGCAAGGGGGTTGTTAGGGAAAAATTCCACAAGAGACAGTCCCTGTGGTATTCAAAGCCTGGGATTGACTTATCAGGGCTGGCATCCCTTCTCCACTACTTGGCATTCTTGGGTTCTTCTGCAGCTTTCTCTATTTCAGGTTCCTCATGATACAGCTACCTGGATACATGCCCCCTGTGTGAGTGACCCAAATGGAGTTCTAACCTCCTGGCTGCAACCTGGGGCAGCTCTAGTTAGCGTATTCGGAGGCTGAACGGATGGAGAAAAGATCCCTCTCACTCACCCATCCTACTCTTTCTCTATATGAACATTTTTCTTCCTTTCAGTCAAATTAAAAAGAAACAGTTTAAGTGTACATTTGTAGGACCAACATTGTAGACTTACGTAAGATTAGCTCAGTTAATACAAAGTGAGAGACAAATGCATGGCTTACAATAAATCATATCAACGGCCAACAGTTTTACTGGCTAGGCCAATCTATTAGAAGAAAAAGCACACAAGTAAAGGCCACAGAAATACAACAGCCAGATTGTCATTTGTGTTTTTGTTGTAGTGCTTTTACTAGGTGATACATACTAAGCATGGGTGTCAACAAAATTCTGTGAGAGAAATGTACTCATTCTGATAGGAAAATGAAAGACAAAGACCTTAAATATCAACTGAGTTTCAGAGCTAGCCAGGGCCTGGATTGAAACTCAGACACTCCAACACAGAGTCCATACACTCACATCTTATATAAAGTAATCTTATGAGAACAGCTGTTTCAATAGAGCCCAAGTAGTTCACCATGGCTGGAACAAATGATAATTTTTTCATTTACTGACAATTTTACAAAATAAAATGTTAGGGAATGCAGTCACCCAGTAAGATAGGACCAGGAGAAGCCCAACAAAGATCAATTAAAACTCAATCAATTAAAGTATCTCTCTCTCTCTCTCTCTTTCTATATATATATATATATATAGCTATATATAACATAAATTATAATATATACTAAATTATATATTACATATAGATATACATGTATGTGTGTATATATGTGCATGGATGTATATGCATGTGTGTGTGTGTGTGTGTGTGTGTGTGTGTATATATATAAAAACCAGGAAAAAATTATGGTAGAACAATAGTAACTTAAAAGGAAGTTGGTATTACTTCAACATAGCTGCTCTAGGTACTCTATATTGACAAACATCACAATGACGACCAACTGTGGTTAACATGCAAGTCTCAGGACACAGAGAAAAAGCTGTGTGGAGAATGTCTACCAGAATGAGAAATGGCTGTGTAGTGCTCTCCAGCAGTGTGAAGGTGGGTTGTCACCAATAGCTGGCAAACATAGGGGGTTGTGACAAGTAGCTCCAGCTGCTCCACAAACAAGCAGAACGCTACAGCTCCCTCACCTACAGAGCTGCATGGATTTCTTAAGAGCAGCCTTAACAAAAGGCTTTTCTGATGAGCTTCACCCATGGGGACCAGTTCCTTTTCACAGAGTCCCCTGCGGGCTAGATGTGTTCTAAGTTTTCTATTATCAAAAGACAAGCTTCCCTTGATGATATTTCTTAAGTGTTATTTAGGCTTTTAGACATGCTTGTATGGGGGTTTTAATGTTGCTTTGTGGGTCTTGTTCCCTGCCCCCTGGCATCCCTTCCTCCTCTACTTAGTCAGGAACTCCTTATCTCCATCCTCTACCTGCACACCCTCTGGTCCTTCCTACTTCCCACAATAACTTAACATATTGTGGGCTCACTGGAACAAAAACACAATCTTCTCCACCTCAGTTTGTGATCCCAGCTGGGGTCTCAGCATTGTTTAGCAAGGTGTCTTCCTGCCCCTACCAGCCCCTCTCCTACCCAGTGTGCACCCAAAGGGTCTGCTCCTCCAGGAAAGCAAAAACTATGTGAGCTCACAGACTGGCCTTCCCAGTGAAGGTGGTGAAAAATATATCCCTGACACATCCTTCCCCACTCCTGGCTCTGCCCAACCATGGCTGGGTAATTCAAAGCTCTGATTTAACTTCTTCCTTACCACTGAGTTCCCTATCAGTTCAATTCTTTCTTAAATGTTCCCACACTTTCAATCTCTTTTCACAGATTTCTCTTTTGAAACTATTTATTTATTTGAAAGGGAGAGTTACAGAGAGATGGAGAGACAGAGCTCTTCCATCTGCTGGTTCACTCCTCAAATGGATACTAAAGTAAGGACAGGGTTAGAATAAAGCCAGGGGCCAGCAGTTTCTTCCAGATCTGCTAGGTGGATGCCAGGCCCCAGTGATTTCAACACCACTGCTTTTCCAGGCACATTAACAGGGAGCTGGATCAGAAGTGGAGCAAGGCCTATAAGAGATGTTACCATCGTAACAGCTTTATCCACTATGCCATTATACCAGTCCTGAGAGATAGAAAGGAAACAGCTTCTATTTAGCCTTTGACCTCATTTACCCAGAATCTTGCTTTTCTTTTTTGCTTCCCTTCACTGTTTCCTTGAAATAGTCATCTCTGCATCCTTTTCCCCATTTCTGTACTTGTCATTTCCTGGTCATAGATCCTTAGCGGCTGCAGTACAGCAGTTGTGTGTGTGTGTGTGTGTGTGTGTGTGTGCGCGCGCGCGCGCGCATGCACGCGTGCCTCATTTTTCTACCTTCCAAGTTGCAACTACTCCCTTGGCTCCACAGACTGTCCTTTTTACAGACTCTACAAATTTCTTCTGTTTGTTCCTTACTTTTCTTCCCCACTAATTACACGGTGTCTTCTAGATATCTGTCTTACTTGTTTTCACTGCAGTCCTTCTGCTTGGACTCCAAGGTTCTAATTCTCACGATTCACCACCAAGTTTCATCTGAGTTGTCTAAATCTAACCCCCCCCCATAAGTTTCCTTCTGAAATGATTTTATAATTCATTAGAAGAGTGGAAAACAGAAGTGGAGAAGCCTCTGCACATCTATTTCTCTCTCAATTTAAAAAGACAGTTATTTTTTGGAGAGCCATTTCATATTTATAGAAAGAAGGAGAAACAGAAAGAACTTTCATCTGCTAATCCACTCCCCAAATGGCCTCAATGGCTGGAGTTGAGCTGATCCAAAGCCAGAAGCCAGGAGCTTCTTCCAGGTCTCCTGAAAGGGTACAGGGTCCCAGGGCTTTGGGCCGTCCTCAACCACTTTCCCAGACTATAAGCAGGGAGCTGAACAGGAAGTGGAGCATCTGGGACATGAACTGGTACCCATATGGGATACCAGCACTTCCAGGTTGAGGATTTAGCCATGGAGCCATCACACTAGGCCCTCTTTCTCATTTTCATAATCACCCAGCTGATCCCATTCATTTGTAAAAAATGTATAATTATTTTAATTTTACATACTATGGGTACATTGAAAAAATTTCATGTGGGTTTCCAATGCATGACATGGCTGACAATCAAATCAGGCTAATATTTATAGCTTCTTAAACGTCCAGGATTTTGTATGAACAAAGATATATATTTATGGGTTGAAATGTTGCTCTATCCTTTTTAAAATTTGGAATAATACGTCATATTTGCATTTTGTGGTATAGTATAGTATTCAACATATATACACAGCATACATGAATAATATCAGGAAATTAGCCTTCTTATTTCCTTTACCTTTGGACTACTCTTAACCCTACTGTTTTATGAGATACCTGAATATTTTTGCTTCACCCAACTATGTTTTGGTACACTTTATCCAATCTCAGTGTCCACCTATGCTTCCCAGCTTCTGGCAAGCACAATTTCAAATAGACATAAATTATGAACACATAAATATAATTTATTACATGCTTAATAATATATGCAATGCACTATTTATACATTTAATACATGGTATATATACTCCTAACTGAATATATATACTCCTGACTGGATATACACACACACACACACATTTAATACATGGTATATATACTCCTGACTGAAAATATACAGCATTTCTCTTTCTGTGCCTGGCATCTTTCATTTATTAGAATGATCTCTAATTCCATCCATTTTACTGCCAGGGTCAGGATTTAATTCCATTCTATTGCTGAGTCATACTGTACGGTGTCTTTCTCATTCATTGTAGATGAGCATTTACATTGATTCCATATCTTGGTTCTCGAGAGTGCTACTGTAATAAACATGGGAGTCCAGGTTTCTCTTTTATATGTTGTTGATTTTTAACTTACATCACCTATCAAATTTACTTTCCTATACCCCGTAATCCATTCACGAATATCCTAAAAATGTCAACCTTTTCACATCTCTTCTTCCTTAACTGATTGCTATTCTCATTTTAAACACTTTTGCTTCTTATCTCAATGAATACACAACATGACACCAAGTGCCATATTTTAGATACAGCTTGAATGTAATGTGTGAAGTTTCATGTGTCCTGAGGATGGTCTGCAACATATAAATGTTTAAAAAAAAGTGGTGGAACTTCTACAATGAGAGGAACCCAGCAAGAAGGGCTGAGCTCACTGGCAGTGCTGCCTGTGGGAGGGAGCAGTGTAGTTCCTTTCAGTTTCAGCTGGGTGCCACACTGATTTCTAGCTGCCATTCTTGCCACAGAGTTCCTTAACGTACCTGTTCCTGACATGATGCCATTGGTGAAAGAAACAGAATCCCAGCCTCCAAGGCTGTGACCCAAGTAAACCTCTTTGCTTTATACATAACCCAGCTGAAGGTATTTTGTTAGAGTAATGAAAAATGGAACACAATCGTATTTTTCCTGAAATTCATACTTGAGCAACTCTTCCTTTCGCCCTTGACTTTGGCAGATATGTTACTGTCTTTGTGACACAAACCAGAATATTTGGTACAGAAGACATGCAAACTGACCTGTACACATGCTACGTACTGATCTTGCACAGTTTCCTCCACAGAAACCGTGCTACTGGTACTTAAAGGTACCTGAAATACAGTGCATGCCCTATACATACATAATTAGTCTCCTTGCTGGCCTAGTTCATGCTCTTCCTTTGAGACCAGGCTCAGGTCTCCTCTCCTGGGGAAGGATTTCCTTTCCATCTCAGTGGCAGCTCTAGTAGGGCTCTTGACACACTGATCTAACCCATCATTTGTTTATCTGTCTCCTCCACTGCCGAGTGAATCCCTTCAGGGCAACAATCAGAACCTAGTCACAGCTTCATTCACACCTCTGACCATGAGCTCCGTATGTGATTATCCACTCAAATAATTTGTCAAATCTCTCTTGAATGCCCGTATGTCAGGCACTCTCCTGGACACTGCAAAAATAAGGTAAACAAGGTCTCTGTCCTCAGGCCACCGATGGTTCCATGGTGGCATCAGAGAGTAGACAAGTCACAAGATCATTTCAGATAATGCACAATAAATCAAAGCAACAAAGAGGTATGACAGAAAGAAGCAAAGGCTTACTTACAGCAGAGTAGGTATAAACACATTTTAAAATAAGTCTCATTTGAATGGAAATGAGACTTTACATCCTGGATAGCATCAAATGGTGCCTGGCGATCCTGCAACTTTCTTTGTGTTTAGCACAGATCTCTAAACGCAAAGAAAACGGAATTCCCATGGTTTGATTACTTGTTAATAATAAGCTCATTTTAGTCGAGGACGGCCCAATGCATTGGGACCCTGCACCCGCGTGGGAGACCTGGAGGAGGTTCCTGGTTCCCGGCTTCAGATCGGCGCGCACCGGCCGTTGCGGCTCACTTGGGGAGTGAATCATCAGAAGGAAGATCTTCCTCTCTGTCTCTCCTCCTCTCTGTATATCTTTGTAATAAAATAAATAAATGTTTAAAAAAAATAATAAGCTCATTTTGATACAGGACAAATCAATGTCAGCTGAGTAGGAAGATTCTTGAGGGATTCTGAGAATGTAAAAACATTTGGCTCATAGCAGGATCTGCATGACAGTAATCAATACCCCAAAGAACTCCATGTATGTAAGATTTCACCAGGCGGTGCTCAAGGCAATGTTGTACAATGAGAATATAAACATTCTAAACTTTCTTGAATCGACAGCCTGATTTGACATCAGAATGCCAGTTACCTTGCTTTTACTCAGTGTAATTTTCCATACTTGCTTCCTCAGCTCGTATTGATAAAGTTGTTAGAGCCTCACTACAGTTTTTGCTTGACTGTGCAGCGCATCCATTATTTGCTAAGAGGGGAAGTGGAGAACTCAGCAGAGAAGCAATCACAGAGGAAATGAAGAGTGCAGGGGGATAGGCTGAGGGAAGGTCCTCACAGAGCTGCACAGACCTCACATCCTGGGCAGATCTCCGTCAGGTGCTTGCCGAAGCCACCTTCACAGGGTGTGTCACAAACCTTTGTTACAATCAAAGGGAGCTGACAAGCAAGTCCAGGACACCATGAACAGAGCCATGCCTTGACTTGACTGTCCATGCTTTTCTGACATTGGTTTTGTTCTTCCTCTGGGAGTATAAACTATGGTACTTGACTAGGTCATTGGCAAGATATTCAACACATGTTCTACTCATACAGGATTAGCTTAAAAGGCAGGATATAAACAACTGTTGCTTTGAGCAATCCTAAACCATTTCTCTCTCTCTCTCTCTTTTTTTTATTGCAAATTCAGACACACAGAGAGGAAGAGAGACAGAAAGGAAGATTTTTCATCCAATGATTCACTCCCCAAGTAGTCGCAATAGCCTGAAATGAGCCGATCTGAAACCGGGAGCCAGGAGCCTCCTCCAGGTCTCCCACGCGGGCACAGGATCCCAAGGCTTTGGGCCGTCCTCCACTGCTTTCCCAGCCCGCAAGCAGAGAGCTGGATACAAAGTGGGGCTGCAGGGATTAGAACCAGTGTCCATATGGGATCATGGTGTGTTCAAGCCGAGGACTTTGGTCCCAAGGCCACCACACCAGGTCCCCTAAACCATTTCTAAATGTAGAGATTCAAAGTGACATGTTTTAAATGTTTAATAGAATCCACATTCTATTTTGATTGTGGAGCAAACTAAAACACAAACAAGGGCATGGCCACAGTTTGCATTTCCAAGTTGATACAGAGACAGAGAAGACGTCACAACAGCATATGCATAACTACTGCACTAATCACACTTCTGTTCTTACCCACTGGGTGTCTGTTATTCAGTGTATTTCAAGTTTGTGGAAACAAGAATGAATTCCTCGCTCTCAGGTGTAGATCCTCTGATTGGTCATTACAGTGGCTGGTGCACATAAGGTTGCTTAGGGAGGTTTACTGAACGGAACTAAATAAACACATATCTAATAACTACTATAGGACAAAGACACATTAGATATCGCAGGGTTAATGAAGAAGTGTTAGCTCTGCCAGGGGTCTGGGAATTAGACAGGCAGAACTACATTTCCATAGACGATTAAATGTATGAAAGATGTAACACAAGCATTACTGACAGAAATTTCCATTAAAGTACACTGACAACACTCATGTGGGATACCAGCACTTGAGGCAATGCCCTGGCTCAGTTTTTGAAAATGCATTCACCTGGTCAGATACCCGTGATTCCAAGATCCATTGTTTCTGATCTAAGCCACAGCTTGCTCCTGCCTTGGATGCAGAATTGGAAGAGTAAAGCGGCTTTCAGCTAACAGGGCTTACGCACCAGGCAGGAGAACCACGCCCAGTTTTCAGAGCAGCTTCCTCCAGCCTGAAGCCTAGGAGCTCTTCAGATAGCACAGTGCCCTGGTTACGACTTCATGGCTCCTCTTGGCTCTGTCTGAGCAAATCCTCCACAGAGGCACTATCCAACCAACAGAAAATCATCCACTGGGATAATGGAAAAAAGGGCTACTAATGCAGAATCCCATTAAAAATCCAACTCATTCGCGCCAGTACCCCAAGATCCTGTCTGCCCCCCTAAAGCAGGTTTTGCTCTCTAAGAATGCCATACTTGTGGAGGCTTAGTCAGAAAAATGCTTGTGCATTAAATGAATAGGAAAACAGGACAGTGAAGGTGGCTTCAACCACCGTGAGTTGTATGCCCCTTTAACAGAGAACAGCAGCATTTTCAGCTCCTTCCAGAATCGCCCAGGGCTTTCTCACCAGCTAAGCCTCTCTCAGCAATGTGTTGATCACTCAGGTACAAGAGGGGAAATAAGATGAGTATATTGCTCCTCAGAAATACTGTATCTAGATTTTGACATTTTATTTATCCACACTTTTAAGGTTATCTCGTTTCAACATGTTAAAACCACCATGCACGACTCATCTCCAAGGTTAATCTATTATGAGGTAGAGATGGTTCTAAGGTGCAGTGAATAGTTCGGTGTGTCAGAACAGCCTTCCCTCCTCTCAGTTTGACTCCCTGAGTCAACAGCAACACAACAGAAAACAAAATCAGCAACCTGCTCCAGGATTAAGCTGCAATCAATGACAACACCTTGGTACAGCAACTTCTTGCTCTGTCACTCCTGGCTTGTGAATTCACAGAAGTGTAAGACCCTAGGACATCAATACCAGGTCAACTGCCTGTTGGTCTCTCACTACTCGGATGCCCCAAGGCTACTTGCCACTTGCCTGCATTGGACTATTCAACAGGGGAAAAAAAACTTGAAGAGTAAGAGCTCAACTGAGAAGTGCATGCGATTATTCTCTCGGAGAAAAAGTCATTTCTCTATCACCTTGTATTTTGCATCAGTGGGCCAACTGCTGCATAGAATGGAATAACAGTACTGGGGCGGCGCAGCCATGAAAACACCAGGTGGGATGCCCATGTCCTTTTTTAGAGTGCTGCCACCTTTGTACTGTTTCTCTTTCCAGTTTCCTGCCAATGCACATCCTGGCAACTTCACTGATAGCTCAAGCAGTTGGAGCTTTTCCAAGCACATGGGAGACCCAGGCTGAGTCCCAGCTTCCTGGCTTTGCCTGGCTGAGTCCCAGTCATTGCATGCACTAGTGGGTGGAAAACTCTCTCTTTTCTTCTCCCGGTCTCTGTGCTCCCTCACTCTCTTTCTGCCTTCAAATATTAAAAGAGAATGCTATAGTGATTTGAAACTCCTGGTCGTAAGTATACATGCTTCACCAGATATGTGATATATAGACAATACATAGTAATGTAAAGTAATATATGTAAAACATTGTTTAGATAGCGAAAGATTTATCAGAAAATATACCTCTGGAAGACAAACAAGCAAAGAATATATGGCATGTCTATGAGCACATGGGCTACCCCTCATTAGTTGTAGCTGTGGTATACATTTAAGTGAATACGATACAGTGACCCAAACACAGCACTAAGTTTCATGACTGACACACAGTGCTGCTCAACAAACTTTCAAAAAATATATTATTCCTCTTACCATTATCACCAGCATCACTACTATTATCAATAAACAGCAAGCTAAATTCAAGGACACACATTAGCTGAGAAGAAAAAAATCTATACACAAACAATGTTTAAAGCACCATCTTGTATTTTTACTGCAATAGTTAGGTTGGCATGGCAGAAATTCTATTTGCATTTGATTTATCTTCAGGACTTGGACAGTTCTAGATGGCTGCTTGAAGACCTTGTTCAGTAGGAATACATAAGGCAGGTTACATGCAAAAAAAACTTCTGTCGCCTGAACTTTCCCCCTGCAGAAATTCCGATGTGGAGATCAGAGTTTGTATCTATGTATCTGTGCAATCCCCTCCCTGGGCCACAACAAACCAAGGCATGAAGAAGTTAATCCAGATTCCGTTGCAAAGGAAAGGAAAGGTAAGGGCAGTCATCATTGTTGGCTGAACGGTAGAAATAACAAATTGTGCTCACTGATGCACTCAGAGAGACTTACTGAGTAACACGTGAGGTTCCGGCTTCTGTGCCACACGCCTTGAGGATGTATAAATCCTCTCTGAGGGGCAGTCCTGAATTTTGGTACAAGAAAATGTCTGTATAAAATGGATGAAGCATTGCAGGAGAAAATGAGGTCAAGCTCAGCCTTCAAGTTTCCTTCCGGCAAAGGTGGAAGCCAATGATTCAGAACCTCCACTTTCTCCCTCCTGAGCTCTGCCCACCCGGGACAGCTCCACTCCTCCCAGTGTCATCACCCCACCCGGCTGCCCTCCACAGCAAGAATGGTCATCACGAGTCATGCAACCAGGTGACTCCTACGAAAACCCTAGGCATCGACACTGTCCTAGCTGTCACATTTGCTTTACCAAAAGCTATTTTCAGTAGGGTGTGTACTTTTATAACAGTATTTCAGGGACTTTGCAAGGGTATTAGGGCATCACAGTATATATTTTCAATATACTGCATATAGAACATTCATGATAAATGTCTATTGTGGATACATTAGAAAAGCTTATTAAATATTTGTGAGAACAATGAAGCATCCTGAAAAGATTGTAAGGCACTCTTATCACATCTTAATGAGTTTCAACCCATGACATCAACCTCTACTACTCCAACAACTCCTAATATTAACGGGATGTGATGTCATTTTATTTCATTAATCCCTCCTTAAGATCAGAAGAACTTTCTCCTTCATGATGTGAGGGACAATGCTCAGAGAAAAAGCTACACATGGAACCCGAGCTTCCTCCGGCAGGACAATCTGCTGCCCATTCCCCACTGGCTCACCCATCCCCTGGTGCAGGCAGAGAGACGACTGCTACCATCCCCAGTCCCACTCAGACAGAACCTTCTTCTAATGGCCTAATATGCACACTGTCCTTGGTATGGTTAATGCACTGCAGAACAGAGAAAAATGTTGGCTTTTATTCTTATATATGTGCATACATTAGAAAAAAATCTATCAAGGATGCGTCAGCTTATTCAGTGTGGAGAATCTGAGAAAGAGTTATGGAATTTAAATAACACACTGTGTGCTGGGTCCTTTAATGTGCTAAAAAAATTACAATTCATTAAGGCTCCTACCAAACTCACCATACTTTCAGTCACACACAACCTGGACCTGTCTTCATCCTATCCTTGACTCGGGGCTAGTCATGTGATTCTGGATGAACCAGACAGAGCCACTGCTCTTTGGCTCAAGAGTTGGGTCCCAGTAGGGACACGTGGCATGGGTTGGTAAGAATGATCACCATGGCATAAGACATCAAAAAAACAAACAAAAAACTGAAACAACAACAAACAGAATGTCAGAAAGAAATGGAAATAACAGAACCACACTGAGTTTCTGAGGAGTTTATGGTGCCTGCGTTCAGACCCAGGCAGCCCAACAGCATGTTCATACCTGGACCCAATCATCAGAAAAGGCATTTATTCGATTCTCAGTGTGTGTGAGGCCAAGCCGCATGATCCCCGACACAGCTGTATGCATACAGCTGTTCATGTGCACCTGCTCCTGCTGCTGGTTCCCACAGGGCAGGACCGTAGAGAAGAAGTTGTGAGTACCTGACAGTGGTGGGAAGCCAGGGACTGCTGTCCTCCTTCTTGAGTGGTTTCCTTTTACAAAGAGACCTCCACTCTCCTGCTCCAGTTAGCTCACTGATGAGTGATAAGTGTGGCAATGCCCTAAAACACACCATATTAACAAAAAAAAATCTCACTGATTGTAAGAAAGAAAGGCCTTGGCCTGCCTGGGAATCAAGCCTACTCCACTGTGAAAGGAAGCAGAGAAGGAACAGCACAAAACCCAGACTCTCACCACTAAGCAAAAGAAAGTGGGAGAGAGCCATGCTGAGCGTGACTGTTAAATAGATATAGTCATTATGAACTCAGTTTATCCACCTACCTCCACAGCGAGCTCTCAGTGATGCTCCCCAGGTTATAGTCATAGAGCTTTGTCAAAATGAGAATCACCTGAAGGCAAAAGAAAAAAACCATGGTTAGTCTCAAACAATTACAATCTCTTAGAACAGAAGTGGCCCAAGGGAGGGCTTAGGATTCCTTTCATGGACACTTAACATAATTGAATGAATTGTTACAACATTTGCTGAACTGACTGGGGACGGGTTAGCCTGTCTTTCACTGACTTCTGCCCTCCAGCCCCACTCCACGCCCATCTCCCTGGCACCCTGCAACAGGAATATCAGCATTTCTTCCTCTGCCGTGTTTTCAGGAAAGGCTGGTGGAGCTATCAAGTATGCAACACAAGGGCAGACCCTGAGCCGATGGTTGTGATGGAGCAGGGTCAAGGATTTAGCTCGCAGTCCCAGGGGCTGGGCCACACTGGCCAGGCGAACTCTGCTTCTCTGACCCTGAGCATCAACATCTCTAAAGAGGGTCTGGGAAAGGGTAGTAGTATCTTCCAGAAGGTATGGCTGTGGGAGCAACGTTAGGTAATAAATGCAAATTTCATTTGAAACAAATTTCAATGCTCATTCCTCTTTTTAAAAAACAGTTTTGTTTTTATTGCAAAGTCAGATATACAGAGAGGAAGAGAGAGAGAGAGAGGAAGATCTTTCATCCGATGATTCACTCCCCAAGCACCAGAACAGCCGGAGCTGCGCTGTCCAAAGCAAGGAGCCAGGAGCCTCATCCAGATCTCCCATGCAGGTGCAGGAACCCAAGACTTTGAGCCGTCATCAACTGCTTTCCTAGGACACAAGCAGGCAGCTGGATGGGAAGTGGGGCCACCAGGATTAGAACCGGTGTCCATTTAGGATCCTGGCACATGCAAGACTAGGACTTTAGCCACTAGACTATTGCAATGGGCCCTCAATGCTCGTTCCTTTAAAAAAAAAATTATTACCTTTTTTTTTTTGGCTCCATGCCAAATCCTTCTGCTTTCTAACCCAACCATGGATTTGCCCTTATAGAGAAGACCTCAGTACTTAGTTCATTTTTCAGATATCAACTTTGTTTAAATACCTATTATGAATCCAAAATTTTGCCTAGGCTCTATGCACAAAATAGGGAAACACAAGGAAATAAGACAGGGTCTGGGAATGTATGATCCAGATGGATCCTAAGTGTTGCTCAAGAAAAAAGAGAGTAGTGGAGGACTAGCTCCACCCCCACTCTTTCCCTCGGAAACTCACACCAGGCCCCTCACAGTGGCTGAGAGCACTGCTGTTCACAGTGCCAGAGCAACGATCCAGCGCCACCTGACAACTTTACTGTGCGAACGATACTCGGGGAAGGTTCCACTGGGTAGGAGGTTCCTTGTCCCCAACTCTTACTTGTCATGGAAGAAGTGAACTGGATGAGCTGTTGAGATTTGTGTTTTTCTCCTGGTACGCATAACCTAGAATTTCAGGCCCAGCTCTGCTACTTTCAGCTCAGTAGGAAAACAGTGACACGGATTCCATGGAGTTTTCCAAACAGCCCAGGGAGCAGTCCTAGCCACAGCGAGCACAGAGCTTGCTAACCTGGAGTTCTGAGGCAGCGGACCACTGCCAAATGCTTAAGCCTTTCTTCCAAGCTTCATTCACCTCGCACAGGGTTCGATTAACTGCAGCAGCATCAGGGGAGAATGTAACCACTTCTTCCCGCTCTGTGACCGCAGACAAGCTCAAAGAAACGAGAAACGATAGAGACTTCAAGACGCGCAGAGTTCCGTGAGCACCGATCCAACAAGGACACCCTTCTTTGAAACCAGAGTTCAGTGTTCTTCCAGAACCTGCTCAGAGTTGCTCCTTCAATAAACTCTGAGCATGTGTGAGGTGTGGGGCACCCTGTGGGCACATCAGATGGCATGCCTGGGGCAGGGGCATATGCTTAACAGATCTGCGTGCCAATTAAGTCTCGCCAAGTGCTAAGTTTCAATCACCACCAGCACAGGAATGCTGATAGTGGCAGCAGGGGGGCTGTTTCTTGGAAGACACAGAACTGTGTGGCTGCTCCTCCTTGGCAGGATGTTGTCAACATGGGCCATCAATCCCTCCCACCACCAAGAAAAGCGGGTGGGCACCAGGCAATACTAGATAGCTGTTCTCTTGGTAGAGTATGGTGGCAAATTAAATAAAGACATTCGGCTGGCACAAGCCTGGTCTCACGCATCTGAGGAAAATCGAAAGCGCCCCAGGGAAGGTACTCCTCCAACCCTGCATGTTACAGTGTTGAGAGGGAGAGAGACAGACACAAACTAACTGTGTCTCTCTCCCCCCAAGAAATTCCCTAGCACAGGCTGGCGGGTGAGCAAGCAGGTGGGCATGGAGGTAGAAACCCACTCCTTGCTTCTTCTTATCAGGCTAGTAAAACTAAAAATGTCAGTGACACACTTGGGCAGTTTCTCCATACTGCCCCAGAAGAGGCATCCTTATGGCATTTCAAAGCATAACTGCTTGAATCAATCCATTGAATTTTCCTGTTTTTAGAATGCAAGCAAGAATCAAGGGAGGACTGCTAACCTTCAGTCATGCTTTTGATGGAGGTTTTGGAGATCTCTCCTTCTCTCCCTGTTTTCCATCCCCATAACAGACTATGTGCATGGCTTATCACCTGACTCCTGCAAAGTGCCGCATCATGATTTTCTTAAGTCTTTTGTGTGGTGTGTTGGTTCGTTTTCTGTTCTGGTGAATTCGAAATACTATTTAACAAAAGGAACACCTGCTAAAGGGGTTGTAGCTGAATTTACCCTCTTTAAATAAGGAAAAGTAAAAGACACCTCGGCCTCTTGTGTTCATTCCATTGTCTACATCAATTTCCCAAATGGTATTTTGAGAATCAATGGAACTGGTTCATCAAAAGAAACATGATGGGTCCGGGACCAAGAAAACAGAAACATTATATTTACTTAGCTAATATATAAAATAGTCATTTACTCATTCAGTAAACATCCCTTCATGGACAAACCTTACCATAACTTCAGGTTTATGGCAGGGTGTAAATTCAATCTGAGAGAAAAGCTGTTTTGAAGAACACACACACATAAAATAGAATATCTATCTGTATTCCATTAAATTCTACATTTTATTTTTTTTATTATACAGGGACCAAATCCCCCTATTTCAAAATAATGAGTGATATATATAATAAGAGTTTTTGAAACATATTTTTATTTATTTTTATTGGAAAGGAGGATTTATAGAGAGAAGGAGAGACACAGAGAAAGATCTCCTATCTGCTGGGTCACTCCACAAGTAGTCACAATGGCCAGAGCTGAGGCACTCTGAAGCAGCAGGAGCCAGGAGCTTGGAGCTCCCCCTGGGTCTCCAATGTAGGTAGAGAGTCCCAAGGCTTTGGGCCATCCTCTACTGCTTTCCCAGGCCACAAGCAGGCAACTGGATGGGAAGCGGAGCAGCTGGGATCTGGGACACAAACAGGCATTCTCATATGGGATCCCACCGCTCGCAAGGCAAGGATTTAGCCACTAGGGTACCATACTGGGCCCTGGTAATAGTATTTTAAGGTTCCTATCTCAATCTTAGGATAATATTTTTAAATAGCTCTAATCTAAACACCCATGGTTTAAATAATTCATATATTCATTATACCAGGACCTCAGTATCCAGTTATTTCTAGGAATTTTCACCGTGGCGCCTCACATACTCCCCCAACCAGTCTATGAACTACTGTTACCACATAACATATGCAAAATTCTTTCTCTGTGCCTTCTCCTTGCCACACTGTTCACAGTTACTGGCAGGACTTGCTGCTGTGTATACGCCAAGGTGCTGCTCTCCGATCAGCCATTCTTTGCAAGGGAGGCTTCCAGGAACCATGTACGCGCAGGATGTGTGCGGGTGTCCAAGACAGTGAGCAAGGGCTTCCACCCGAGGACTGAAGCCAAGTTTCAAGGCTGAACATCATAAACTACTCTATCATTTCCCAGGGCAGGGCCTTCCCAACCCCCTACTGTATCATTCCAACAACGCTATTTTGGATGCACTAACATCATGACTGAACAGTGCAAGGAAAACACCAATCCACTCCCCACTTTTCCAGTGCACTGGGTCACAGGACAACGCAACAGTGCAGGTGAACAGACGCAAGTACTGGATAAACTCTATTGTAAAATAGTAAATGCTAGTAGGGAGATGTCCTATTCAACTGAAACAGAAAGGCAAGCTTCATTTTTAGTATGTATACAAATGAATGAATCTGGTAGCAGCGTAAGTTCCCTCACAAGCAGCATCATCTATTAGAGCGATGCCTAGTTGTGTAACGCTTTTGAGTATGACAGTATTTTCTCATTATTATCATAAATGTCAATTTCAAGTGAAATTCCAAATATTCGAGGAACCCCTGTAACACCTCCATGGTAATCTAGTAGAATGTTTTCAAAAATGACTGAAATAATTCATTTCTAGCTGTGATGCAGTAGAATTTGTCTATAACTTTCCAGCAGCACAGGAATTTTTGTTTCTTTTCTTAAGGGAAAATATATGAGTTCTTCTGCTTCCTTAGGTAAATTAAAATATGCACCCCACAGGAAGAGAAAAAAAAACAGAAATTTAAAAATGCACTGTAATTTAAAAGTTGGCCTGGCCACTGTCTTGTACCCTACCTCACCTTAATCTCAAGGAAATGTTAAAGTAGACACAGTTCCTCAGATCTCAGCTATTAATGATTTACCTGCTTTTGTTCCTTCTTTGTGTTCAACTATAAGAGTAGCAGCTCAAGGAAACTCCACAGTGGATCTTCAAGCTCCTTGCCAGTGAGCATTCTGGGTCAGATGACCCTATGGTTTCTTTCATTCACTGCGGTCTAGAGTTCCAAACCTGAATCTATCAATGATGACAAAATCGTGTTGTATAAAACAATCTGATTTCTTTCTTCTTCTCTCACTCATTAGTGGTTCAAGGCTGAATTGACAACTATTCCTGTAGTTGCCACGCATGCAGAGACTTTACAGAGGTCAATCACTCCGACTTTCGGTTCCACTCATCTGTAGTGGGACACAGCCGGGTTCAGGTGAGCAAAGTGAGAATGATTCTGAGGATGTCAACAGGTTGGGGTTGGTGGCAAGGTTGGCTACCTTCACCCTGGACACACCAGCCTCTATCAGGCCTCGGGTGTCTTCATTTACCCAGGTCCAGTGTACCTAAATTATATGGCAAAGAAGCAAATATTCCCAGTGGTTGTCTTTAAAAATATGCATGTTCCAGATTGTGTCATCAGCTCAAACAGCATTTACTCAACTTTTCAACTTCAACAAAGGGAGTTTTTTTCTTTTACAGGACATGAAGTCTTCAAGTATGTGATCTGACAAAATCTATGAGCATCAAACAGTGAATTTAACTTTAGTGGTATCAATGATCTCCTGAATCTAAGCAGCTCATGAATCCAAGAATAAGAATTTCTACAATTCCTAGAAAATAAGAGCTTTGTTCAGAAGACAGACCTTTCAGTTCTAAAATTTCACATACTTAATTCAATAAGCATTTATTAAGCCTTGTAAAAGACAGAAATAAAATACCCTTGCTATGAAGACACAAATAGAAAACAGAATTGGTCCCAGGCCCTAGCAGCTCACAATCTGTAGAGAGATCTGTGCATAGATTATTTACAATAAGGAAGATGAAAGGGATTTGTGTCTTTAGACAGCAAGCAAGGGATGTCATTAGGAATGGGGTATTCAAGAGAAATCCCACAGCATGTGTGACTCAGATGGAAACGAGAGGGTACAGACAGGTAGGGTATTCCAAGGAAAATGGGCACAAATATAGCCAGATACCTGAAAGCTCAGAGAGCATAAGCTATGAGCAAGTCCTGAGGTCACCTAAGGTGCAGCTATAAGCAGGGAACATAGACTGCCAGGAGGTGAGACAAGCTTGGCTCTAGTGTGGTAGGGGGGTTTTACATGTTAGGTCAGTAGTGTGCTTTGTTGGGAAAAAGAAAAGGTTGGAATCAAGAGAAGACCAGTTTTTGAGTCTGATTTTGGCATGGTATCTGCAAAACACAGCAAGAGGCAGAACATCTAAATTGATGCAAATAGATGGTGTGCTATTCTTTATGGCAGAAAGGCAAGAGTTTCTGTAGTTCCAGGACTAATTCAGCCCATCAGTGTCATCATCAAGAACCCAAGTACCAGCCATGTGTTGTTCACTGTGACAGCACCAAAGGCTCAGTGCTAGGCAGGTCCATGTTCACAGGGCAGGAATAACACTTCTTTTTGAAAGGAGCAGGCACAGCTGCATCCAGCAGAGACAAGAAGGACCTCTGGTGGGTATACATTCATTTTATAGTTTGGAAGGATACTCTTAGCCATAAGCAAGACTATAGCCATAAGCAACGAACACTGGGAAAACCCAGGAGCTGATAAGAAGTGAGTTCTGCCATTACAGAAGAGTTGGGAACTGACTGCCCAGTACCACCTAACAGGCTCTTTTACTGTGTTATATTTAATAAGTCACTTGAATTCTGAAACAAAAACCCTTGCTAATCACTTGCAGCATTTGTTTAGCATCTTTTTGTGTGGCAAATTCCACTAGCAAAAACTTCAAAGATTTGCAAGTAATCATCTCATTTTTTTGAAAACTAAAAGCAATGTTGAGTTATTCAGCTGGTAAGGGGTAGGCAAGTCCAACACAGCACAAACTGAACCCCAATCGCTGGACCAAGCTGTCCTGCAAGCTTTGCTGTCTAGCATGAGTATTAGTGAAGCAAGGCGTATCCACTGAAGTGCCCGACTTTCTCCTCACTCCAAAAGTATTTATGAAGACTTGTCATCTCTCAGACCTAGTGCTCATCACAGACTCCTAGCTCTCACTCTAGAAACTTCCCTAGATTTCTGCAGGATGCTTTCCTTATGACAGGCAGGCATGAGGTTTAACTATTTGCTGACATACAATAATTGTACTTCTTTAGGTTTAGAATTCCTGAACCCTAGTGAAATCCTTTTGAGGAGTTGGTTCTTTCACTTAAATTATTCTAGAGCTTGGCTTACTTTGGATCTCGGTTCCTCATGGGGAATGTCCACATATCGAGCTACGGATCTCAACAATATTAGAGAATGTGTAACTGTGCTCCTCTTGACTCACCAAAGAGGTGAAAAAATCAGTAACTGTTCAACTGCATTAAGGTGCCACTGAAGGGATTGGTATGCGGTGCACAGAAGCCACCTGGTATGCACAAACATAACTGGAGGGATGAAAATCCAGCAGGAAGCGTGAGCTCATCCAGAAAACAATTTTTCCACTATAAAGTGTCTAATCTACAAATGGCCTTCGTATTTCTGAATGAGCCACAAAGAATTTGACACAATATTCTCTCTATGACACTGAAGTTGACTAAATACCCAAGTGCACCACTACTGGGGAACTGAAATGACAAAATGGCCAACAGTGATGCACACACAGAGAGGGGCACACAGACAACTAAATCAACACCAGACACAGAGCAAAATGCAGCACACGTGATCCTTGTGAGAAACTGAAGCACACTTTGGGTGCACTTGCTGGATCCTCCGTCTGAACCTGCTCAGAGCCAGAAGGCATTCACAGTGAAGGCCAAGTCGCAAGGTCATGGTGCGCACAGGAATGACAGTGTCTTGTCCTAAGTTGCAGATCTCACTCAAGGCCACTGCCATCTCCTCTCCTTTACTGAAAGTCAAAGTCTTTGCTATTCATAATCAATAAAAAGGATTTTGATAATAGACAATGAATTTCTGTCCTACACCCAAGTCTTGAATTACAGCAAAACAAACAAAAATCCCAGTTAACTTGTCAAATCCACTACATCTTTTTTAATGCTAATCTTTTATTTTAGATTTATGTATTTATTTTGGAAGAATTAGAAAGAGAGAAAGAGAGAGTTTCCATCAGTTGGTTCATATTCCAAATGGCCACAATGGCTAGAGGAATAGGCAGAGTTCAAGGAAACCTTGTAAACCACCCTGTTCAAGCTATGCACCCAGTCCTCATTCTTGTCTATAGTGGTCCGAAGGAAGGCAAAGTGCATCCAAGCCATCTTCCTTCCCTTTTCAAATTAACTCACCTCCTACAGAGTTAGCAAAACACACAATGCACAACAGCCTCAACTCAGCAGCGTAAAACACATTATATATATATACACATATATTATATGTCCATATACTATATATAGTATACAATAGTATAGCATAGTATGGTATATATATAGTATAGTATAGCGTATATAGTATAGTATAGCGTATATAGTATAGTATATATATATAGTATATATGTATGTATGTATATTGCTTCCTTTTTTCTTTGGACATCTAGAAATCAAAGAATAAATATGTACCAGATGCTTAAATCGATGGTATAGAACCTGAGTTTGGTAGGAAACAACAGAAGGGCTGTGAGGAATGAGGAGATTTGCTCTCAATGTTTCAGACGCAATGATCTGAGAAACACAGATCTCCAAGCTCTCAAGTCACTATCTGTCTGCATTACAAACACTGTCTAAATATTAACATGCTTCCTAGGTGATAACCCATACACCGGGTAAACACTCCATTAAGCAGCAAACTGTGTGTTAATGATGAGGGGTCCTTCTGTTCAGATGATTCTTCACATTAAGCTGCAGCACAAAGAAATGAAACAACTCACTTTCTTCGTTACCCATCTTGGATTTTATGGTATTATATCTGAGTCTAGCGAGGTCAGCTCAATTATAAAAAGTATTATTCTTCAAGGTTAACATGATACAGCAAGCAAAGTTGTGCACTCTTGAGGCATCTCAAGCAATTTGAACGTGAACCCCAAATATCAATAAAATTAAAACTGAAAGGAATAAAAGCATTGTTAGCATTTATTCTCTTACTATAAGTTTATAGTATAGTTTATTTAAAAATAAAGTACCAGATAGCTGATGAGGTGATATCAAATCTTTTCCTTTGACACAAGAAAATCTTAACTTGGTTATGCGAGGAAGAAAAATGCTTCCTGTTTTCTTAAAAATAATAAATGATAAGCTTATCTTTTCTTTGCCTTGTCTAAGTGCTGAGAAGTGGTAGGACATAACGAAACTTCACGTTTAAAAACCTGGTTTGAACACGAAATTGAAAGAACACCTTGAAATCTAAATTAAAATGTGTTAGTAAGTGACAAAAAATTTCTGTTGTGGAAAAAAAAAACTCTAAAGGTTAAATTATTCTTAACGGATACCTTGCCTTTAAGTCCCATAACCAAAATACTTCTACAAGATTATACTCCTGATGACATGGTTAGTGAGCAGGTATAAAAATTAGATTTGGTCTTTTTTAAAAAACTATCATAAGGTCAAAATGGAAAAGAAATGAAAAGGTCATGTAATTCGATCATGTCCTTTGAGAAATGATATAGGTCCCATGTTCTGAAGAACTAGTTCTTGTAAAAGGAATATCCATAGGGAGAGATTAATCTCAGTGTAATAGACTAAGTTTTACCTAAGGCAAAAGTTCCTATGTACAGAAACATGCTCTGGGTTAAACAAGTTCTTAGAGAAGAGGGTTAGGAGAGATTGACCCAGGGTCCGAACAGGTAGGACCAAGCACAGACAGTTCTGTAGAGGTAAAGCTTACACAGTGTTGCCCTACACTTTAAAAACACAAAAGATAATGCAATGGGATTTCAAAAGGAATATATATTAGAACAAGAAAGTAGACACCAGAAAATTTATTAGTGCCATAGGATTCACATACTTTTCTTTCAAGGTGCCTCCAGCTTTTTCAGCAGGAAAAAATGAACAGAAACGCTTCGTGATTATAAGCTAGTTCTTCTTTTCCACCTGGAACAACATACAGCTCCCCAGCACAGCCAGCACACACAGGAGCCAGTGGCCATGAGAACTCCGATTCTAAAGCTTCATTAACTTCACGGTAAAACTGCCTTCAGACAGGATTTCTCATTAAATGCTCATTAAACCTTTTCAATGGTGCTTTCCATACAAGCCATCGTAGACAAGATCATAAGAGCTGGATGCAAGTACAGGCTCCGAGGCCAGCACATTATTGCAGAAGTCCAGGAACCTTAAAGAGCTTCAGCTGCCTCCATCCGTCCATTAGGCCAGGCTTTTTTCCTTTTGTAATAACAGTCAATGTTGAATAACTCAATCATGTACTCTATCTTCAGTGATGCTGGCCTCTGCAAATGCTGCTGCCGCAGCCCAAGCAGAAAACTCTGAGTCTTTCCTGACGCTATTATCCCCGTCTTCCCCCTTATCTATCAAACCCTGAGCTTTACATGTGTGTCTTGTCTAATGTCACCATAGTCTGCTCTTGGCTACATTGCCTGGCACTCTGAGACTTGAAATGTTTCCAGTGCCTCTACCAGCATCTAAGCTTGCTTTACTCGAGTTACCCTTCATGTTGCTGCCACCATAACACGCTTTAAAACTTTTTGTCTTTTCCCACACTTCAAAAATATGCCTGAGGCTTTTCATTGATCTGAAAATGAACTTCAGATTTTCTAATGTGGCTTACAAGACGACAAATGACCTAACTCCTGACCTCATATTCAAATCATTGTCATGGCAAAGGCCCCTTAGCTCTCAATTCCCAGGTGCAAATAGACATAATATCCTCCTTCTGACCGCAGAAACTTCACTATCTGTTGATGGTGTGACTGACTGATTGTGTTGCTGAAGGGCTTTCCCAAGCATCAAAAACTTGTTCAGACTACCTGAGCAATTACTGCTATTCTAGCTAGTTTCCAGATTTGATCTGCATCCCAACACCCTGGGTAATTGCAATCCAAGAGCATTATCATTCCATCAGATTCCAATTTTCCGAATGGTACTCTAAGTATCTTGTATTTCCTCTTGAGCGCTTAGACTGATTAAGGGATTAAATGCTACATGCAATTCAATGCTATGTATCTCTTTTGTGAGGGCTGAGTAGTTGTAAAACATGTGTCTGATCCAAGCCAAAGGTTATTGATTTTTCTGCCCTATCATTCAAGAGCATTAACTTTCATACACAGATCTGCAGGATTGGGGAAGGTTGGGAAGGACAATGCAGAGATCCGCTCCTGCGAGTGCCTTCTCCCTAGGAAGTGGCAGCCATGGCTAGGCAAAAAAATGTTTGCATGCAGATTGGGCATCTGCGCCTGTATCTTTATTTTTTTAACCTGTCATCTAGCAGCCCTCTAAAAACTCCTCCCCTGCAAAACTGGAGCAAATTCAGTCTGTGTGTATGTATGGTGTAAAGTTGAAGGTTTTTTCCTTGTAATTTTTATTGGAACGTTAGATATACAGAGAGGAGGAGAGAGAGACAGAAAGATGTTCTGTCCACTGATTCACTCCCCAAGTGGCCACTATGGCCAGAGCTGTGCTGATCCGAATCCAGGAGCTAGGAGCCTTTTCAGATCTCCCACCTGAGTGCAGGGTCCTAAGGCTTTGGGTTGTGCTAGACTGCTTTCCCAGGCCATAAGCAGGGTACAGACGGGTAGTGGGGCCGCTGGGATTAGAACTGGTACCAACATGGGATCCTGATGTGTGCAATGCAAGGACTGTAACCACTAGTACCACAGCCAGGCCCCATAAAAGTGAGTTTTAAAGCTGAGAGTAAGGAGGGTTAGAACTGGTTGCAAAGTCATTTTAAATTCATTTTATGAACCTTCATTAATTCATCTGGCTTCTTTTCTCTCCTTACTAAAACAGATAAAAACTAGACCTCCCTTTTCTAATTCCCTATTGTTTTTTTTTTAATTTCTTTCAATCTGTTAAGCACACTGAATATAATCCACATAGCTTCTCAGTTACCCAATGACGCCAATACCTGTTCTTTTCTTTCTCCCTGGCCCTAGAGTAGTGTAAGTAATTTGTCCCCAAATCAGTTACCGCATCAGTGGAAGAACTGGGATGAAAACATGAACACTTAGGACCCGGAGTTTATGTCCGTAACCATCATACTGCATGGCTAGCTTGGAGAAAGAAAAGCTTTTTGAAAACATTTAGAAGCGTATGCAAGTTTCAGAATGTTCTTTTCGTTTTCAATGTTGTCGTCTCTCTATTACACCTCTGTACCTGCTTATTTCTGTATCATCTTCCCAAGTGTTTTCTAAGCACTTCCTGTGTGTATCTGTCCTGAAGTGAGATCAAGGACATACACAAGAGGAAAGGGAAACTTGCCCTGATTACTCGTTGTGACTGGACAGAGCTAACAGAGTCATTAGGTGGGCGCTGGGTGCTTTAGACACACGAGAAAGCAGCTATCCCCCACTGGCTGCAGATGGGGTCCATTCCAAATCATACAACAAGCTAAGTCACTTACACACTTTTAATTCCATCTATGTTATCACCATGGGAGAAAGTTCTCATTGTTCCCATGCAGGAGATGGGTATAGGTTTGGGCTCTAGCAGTATCCAGCCAGACGTAGATCTCTTGGGCTTCTGGTCAGGTTTTGAGATCTTGACAGTTGTCCTGTCTCATCTAAATTCCCCAATCTGAGGGATGACATCTATAGGGCACTCATAGCAAGTGCAACCCTGGAGAAAGAATGTTCAGGAAAGAAGATTGAGGGTTCTGGCAAATCTAAAAGCAGCCATCTGCGTGTCCCTCTGCTATTGGAAGACTTCATAAACTGACAATAACCCACATGGCCCCCAACAAACACAGGAATGAGGCTTCAGGAAGAAGTCTATACAAGGTCAGAAGAGAACAACATCACCATGCCATGTCAGAAACCAGGTGGGGTAAAAAGGGTAAGTATGCTACAGCTGTTGCTTTCACTTTATAAACCTTTAATCTTAAATCACGGCGTCAGTGAGATTTAGAAAAAAATCCTGTCCTGTTCCCCACAAGCCCCTTCTCCACTTCCGTTCTGCGAAACGAGAATGTCCCTGAAAAGAAGCCACTTGCCTCCTGGTCTTGTGACAGGACTCGGGCCCTGTGGCTCATTCTGTAGTGCATTGTGCATGAGGGCTCCTTGCTCACAGTCAGCAGGAGCAAACTGGGACAGGCGAAGCAAATGAGGCTGCTGGAACCCTCAGCCGTGAAGGTGCTGGTAGCGAAAACCCGGGCTCTCTTTTTTTTTTTTTTAACACTGGAAACTCTAGATTTCCTCTTCCCCTCACCCCCGCCCCTTTAAACTGTCCAAGATTAATGTGGCAAAAATAAAACGCCCCACGGGCTGCTTATTTTGACGCTTACTATGGCACATAAAAGTGAAGAATTAGCATGGAATGAATAATTTATTTAGCACTTTACTGTTGTTTTAAACAAATCACTTCCATGAAGGCAATGTGTATTCAAGCAATAAATCACTGTTTAGCACTCTGTCAAGAAGAAAAGATAGCACTTGGCAGAATTATGGAACGGTAGTGCCTGGCAGGGAGGCAGGCACAAGAAAGATAAAGATGATGTCCTTGCAGAACGGGTCTTTGGATCTGCAGCATGATGGGCCGGAGTGAGAAACAGCAAGGCGGGCCTTTCCTCGGTCCACGAAGGTTCAAGGAATGCTTCCTTGTGCTGCTAGGATGGTGGGTTATCATATCCCAGTTATTATCTTTTTATGGTGACTGTTACTGTGGACAAGCCACAGGGCCTCTGCTGTAGATACCTCACTGAAGCAAAATAATAAGCTTGATGTTCTTGAACTGATTATTATCTCTGGAGCCTCAGGACAGCTTTACATAAGGTGGTAAGTGTTACAAAGGAGGTACATACAAAATGCTGTGAGGACCTGCCTTGAGGGAGGAGGAGAACAGGCAAGTTTTATAGGGGGCGTCCACTGAACACAGACTTTGGTTTTGCCCAGGGAAGGACATGTACCACAGAAGCCTGATGAGAACAGAGGAATGGAGGCTGAAGCTCAGGTGATGTGTGGATGTGGTACAACTCAGTGAAGGAGGGGAAGGAACCGAGTGAACAGTGGCAGCTGCAGATGCCGAAGCAGGAATCCGTAAGGATGTGGGGTAACGCTCACAGGCCCCAGACACCATGATGCCTACCTAGATAAGTCAGCCCCAGACGGCACAGAGCACAGCTCAGTGTCCAAGGCAAGGGTGCTGATGTTGGCATCCACCAACCTTGCGAATGACCAAATCTACCTGCAACAAAATCACAATTGACATTGGTGAAAAGACAGAATGACCCTGGTATTCCTCTTCCACTCAAGTATTAGGCAGAGCTGCTCTAGGGCCCCAGCTCTGCAAAGTGCTGAGGATGAAAATTACATCTTAGGTTTTGCTGAGAAGGAAACAAAGCAGTTACCACAGACCAACCAACCTCAGATCAAACATTGCAACGTATCTCCTTAATTCAGAATGTTAATGTCATGGTATCAGCACACAAGAGAGTTATCTGTACTCCCCATGGTGAGAGTAGCTCAACACACAATAGATGAGACACAGAATCAGTCCAGATGTCCATCAGCTGATGACTGGACAAGGAAAATGTGCTGATCATAGAGGGACTCCCAAAGAAACTGTTCAATAAATGTATCTTGACAACGGGACACTGGACTCTCTGCCATTGTCCGTACCTGTGATATCAGCATACACTTCTATAGCAAAATGATGGACTTCCGACTGCTTATGAAGGAATATACTTTAGTAATAATATGGGGGAAATCATTGGGGGGAGGACATTTTGCAAGGTGGTAAGGGAAATCCCAGAGTTTATGGAATTATATATAAAATTTTTTTAAAAAGAAAGAAAATGTGCTAAAAATACCCTATGGACTGCTACTCAGCCATAAAATGAATGAAATACAGTCCTTTGCAACAAAATGGACACAACTGGAAATCATGAAGGTGATTACAAAAAGACAAATACCAAATGATAGTACAAAAAAATGTCATCTATATGAGCTAAACTGACATTCTGAGATTTGATTAGTGCTTACAGCCTTTGTCTATAATGTTTAAAACCAGTCGTTGGCATTTGTTGAATTCTTTACCTAATGGAGTATTAAGCCTGTTGTGAATACACTTAAGATATGTCAATGTAAAAATTAAAGCAAACAGGACCCAGCACGGTGGTCCAGCAGCTCAGGTCCTCGCCTTGAGCACACCAGGATCCAATATGGGTGCTGGTTCTAATCCTGGAAGCTCCACTTTCCATCCAGCTCCCTGTTTGTGACCCAGAGGAGACTACTGACTCCTGGCTCCTGGCTTCGGATTGGCTCAGCTCTAGCCATTGCGGCCACTTGGGCAGTGAACCATCAGAGAGAAGATCTTCCTCTCTGTATCTCCTCCTCTCTGCATATCTGACTTCCCAATAAAAGTAAATAAATCTTTAAAAAGGATTAAAGCAAATAAAACAAGCAAATAAGGAAGGAGGAATATAGGAATGTGACTGGGAGGGAGGGAGGGAAGCTCCTAAATCTGTATTGTAAAACACATGAAATTTGCTCACTTTATAGAAAACTAAAAAGGGTTTAAAAATCAATAAATGCCCATGTCACAAACACAACTGAAATCTGTCACTGACTGCAGAACTGCCTGTGGTCCTCCGTGATTCCCAGCTACTCCTGGCAATTACTGCAGGCTGCTAATTCCTGCGATTTACAGTGCAGACACCAATGGCTGGCTGTCAACACATGTGGAGGACGAGGGTAATCCTTCCACTCTGCCGGCTGCATCCCAAGTTTTCCAAATTAGTTCATTTCCCTACGGTTTGAATAATCATAGCAACAGAATGTCACCCTCAAGGAGTATAAGGAACAGATACTTTCTAAACCCACTGTAAACAGTGTGTATGAGAAGAAACTTTCAGACTCTGTTAGGTAGCTTTAACTTCCCCCAAATTTTGCTGAAAGCTGGCAATAACATTTCTGGCTGCAGGAGTGAAAGTGACAGGCTCTGAGAAATGGCGTGAAGTTGATACTTCTCATCACCTTAACAATATTTGCGTGTTTTTTTTTTTAAACTACTTTGGTGTCGGCATTTTATCAGGCTCCGAAAAAACTCAAAACGTTATTGGCTACCAGCCAGGCAGAAATACTTCACCCCCAGGAAGAAATTAATCAATGAACAAGCATCTATTGAATGTTTACTCTGCTCAAAACAGAGCTGGCAGACCCTGTGGGAGGGAAAAAGATGCATGAAATTTAATTTCTGCCACCCTGGAATTTACAATCTAGGCAGAATCTAATTGTCATTCTTCAGAAACAGTCCAAATCCCCTTGTCTCTAGCACATCACCTCCTGTTTATCACTAACACAGCCAAGGCCTTTGGTTTGTAACACATGTTTTCATGGGTTTTTTGGTGGCCACTTCTTGCAGGCCTGAAATACTTCATTTTTCTCTGAACCACCAGGAATGTTGAGGCCCCAAAGGTTTTCTCAAATCCAGTATCCAGCTCAAGTATCCACTCCTCTAAGAAGCCATTCGCATCCCCCTGGCAGGCAGGGCTATTGCTTCATTTTTCTTTAGTACTATGTGTTTCTCACACCATCAATTTTATTATTTATTGATCTGGGCCTTTCATTACAATGTGATATTTTTTTTTCCCACCAAATTCATCTTTCTACAGAGTTTCTTGTGCTAGTGTAGAGCCTGAATATGTTTAGTATTTCTTGTGCTACAATGGAGTCTGACCTAAAGGAATCACACTATGTTATCAATGAATTATGGAGCAGTATACATAGACCTTCGTATTAAGTAGAAGCAAATGAAATTAGTTTTATGTGCAGCCTTACTAGCATACTCAACACATAGTAATACTTTCATGATTACCTTTAATAAGAATCATAAATTCTCAATGAATACCATGCTACAAAGATGGACTGAAAATTACATGAATATTACAAAAATGACTGCATATTCTCAAAAGGTCAGCGGTATCATAAGCTTGACACATTTGTGATTTATGACTTACATATTATAAATCACAATGATGTTTTACAAATATGACCGGAAAGATAGAGGGTAATTTATGGATGACAATGGTGTAGAATGCTAAGCAAAGAAATCTCTGCAATGTACTTTTGTGTGTGATAAAATATGCAGCAGAAAAGTATTCGCACGGGGAGGTAAAATATGGAACACTAAACATCAGAAACCTAAACAGACAGCTATGAAATAATGTACTAGAAATAATTTAAAGTAAAGGGGCAACTAACAGATGGGGAGAAAATATTTGAAAGCTAAGCAACTGATGAAGGACTGATGTCCAAGATCTATAATCAGCCCAGGAAACTCAACAACAAATCAAGCAGTCCAGTTAGGCAATCAGCAAAGGGCTTGAACAAGTAGTTTTCAAAGGATGAAATAAAAATGGCCAATAAAAAATGAAAACATTGAGGATCATTAGCCTGCAGGGGCATGCTAACAAAGAACACAATGCAGAGTGTCTGTTACCCCAAAATTTAAAAAAAAATGCTGGCAAGGATGTGGGGAAGAGAACTCTAACACACTGTCACTGTGAGTGTGAACCACTACCACCGTTATGGAAGATAATATGGAGATTCTTCAGAGAGCTGAACACAGTTCTACCATCCTACTCCTGGGAACCCAAAGGAAATGCCATCAGCATACGAAAGAGCTACTTGTATCCCAATGCTCAAGTCGCACTAGCTAAGGTGTGGAATCAAATGTCCAACAACTGATGATGAGATAAAGAAAATGTGAAGAGATAAAGAAAATGCGGTAAAACATTAATACCATATTGAAGCTAACATAATCATTGGAGATCTGTGGCTTTTTTTTTTTTTTTTTTTTTTTTTTTGCTGGTCACATGAAGGAATTTTGAACAAGTACACCACCACTGTGACAGACAGTAAAACACAAGTTGTAATCTCAAACCAAAGTTTGATGACTTTGAGCTGCACTCTATCTTGGAGAAAAAAAAAAAACGAAAGGTTAAAATATCGGCAAAAATACAGTGCAGTCACCCTGGTCTCTTTATAAATTCTTAGTCCCTGGCTGTTTTAGAAGTGAAGGAGGAAAAGTGCTAAGTCAACCAACTTGAGCTAATTAATTCTTTCTATTTGCTGACTGTAAATCAATGACAAGCAAACTTTTAATACTTTAACCCCGGCTGAGACGTTTTCTGCCACTCACTATCTATCACTTCTGCTGTAAGCGGTCTTCTGGAGCTCTGTCTAAATAGCATCTAGTTCTCGGGTTATATGCATTCTTTCCATGCCTCAGCCTACAGGAAAATGTGCTGGTGGTAGCTACTTATAATAAGCTAAAACCTTTATGAGACCAAATGTAACACAAAGGTCATATTTTCCAAGCTGTTTATAGATTGCAATTTGTAAGGTCACATGTTGTCAATAATTCAAAGGAGAGAATTACAGCTGTTAATAGGTCATCAATTCTTCATTCTTCTCTTCAAAATTCATTCCCCTAAGAGCTTTAATGTATTGCATTTAAGCTTGAATCCTTGAACTCTGACTAAGGGTTTAATTTGCTCATAAGAAAAAAAAAGATGGATAGAAAAATACAAGCAATTTCTTAATAAGTTTCAAGGGACTTGAATCAATCATATGACCACAATCTAGACACAAATGATTCACAAAATCTGCTTTCTAAAAGCACAGTGTTCCAGAAAGTGGGTCTATGTCATTTATACGCAAGAGCAGAAAAGCCCGCCTTCCCTTCTCCCCCACAAAGAAAACAAAATTAGAGATAACTGTGGCCAGAAAGCACTGAGTATTGGAAGCATAAAAAGTTTCTCCCGGGCCCGGCACGATAGGCTATCAGATAAGGTCCTCGCCTTGAACGTGCCAGTATCCCATATGGACACTGGTTCTAATCCCGGCAGCCCCACTTCCCAACCAGCTCCCTGCTTGTGGCCTGGGAAAACAGTCGAGGACGGCCCAAAGCTTTGGGACCCTGCACCCATGTGGGAGACCCAGGGGAGGCTCCTGGCTCCTGGCTCCTGGCTTCGAATTGGCCCAGTTCCAGGAGTTGCAGCCATTTGGGGAGTGAATCAAAGGACGGAAGTTCTTCCTCTGTCTCTCCTCCTCTCTGTATATCTGACTTTGCAATAAAAATAAATAAATCTTTAAGAAATAGCTTCTATCTATTTGCAAACTAGGTTTATGATAACTATGCATTGCCAGGAATCAGCCAACGTGCTTTATTTGGGAAAATAAGTCTGTGGTACTCAGTTGCAATTTTGAATGAATGTGTTTGGGTGTTCCGGGAGGGGACATTCACTACTGCCTCCACCACTGCAGACGCACAATGCCAATCAACTAAATTCTCGGCCAATCTTGTGATGCTCGTTTCCCAACTAGTACAGAACTATGGTTCAAGTTCTCACCCAACCTGAGTGCTTTCCAAACAATCTGGGACAAATGCAGAGGATGTCATGACCTCCCTTTAGGTCTTACAGTTTCAGAAGATTCTTTGAAGAATATGTACTTTTTCTTTGTGACTGAGACATTTGTATCTTTTAAAAAGTAGTCAGCATTATGCAAAGTGGATCGTGGCTTTAGCTGCTGCTTGTCTCACTGGCCTGTACCACTGGCATCCTATATGCAGACTTGAGCCCCAGCTGCTCTGTTTAGGATCTAGCTCACTGCTCATGTGCCCGGCGATTGAAGAGGAAGATGGCCCCAGTACTGGGCTCCTGCCACTGACGGCGGAGTTCTAAATCTAGTTTCAACCTGGACCACCCCAGCAGTTACAGTAATGTGGGAAGTAAACAGGCAGACGAATGATCTCTCTCTCTTCCTGTCACCTGCTTTTCAAATAAAATCTTATAAAATGGCACTCACTCTCAAACAGATTGCCAGGAAATGTTCCTCACACAAGACAGAGGCACATGTTAAAGACTGATTTATTATTTGTTCTTCCTGCCCATCACTCACTGTAAATGCCCTCCTAACTACTCAATTCTTCTAGTGCCAACTAGAGTTTGCAGCACTTGCAGATCTGGGAAGAGAGGTTCAGAAAATGCAATAAATCATGAACATCCATTGTGAGTTCCTATGTTTTTGACCCCAAGGTCCATTCAAGCCTACTGGCTGTCATAGTTCTTTGAGTTGTTATTCCCAGGTTACTAAGAATGAGATACCCATGCATTATTGAAGGCATGATAATTACTTCTGTGAGAATTTAGGTATTTGAAAGTAGTCATGTATAATGAAGTGGTAGAACATAATCTTTGAGTATGTTGTTACGATGTTGAATTGGATACTGTAAACACAGAAAGGCCATTACCAAAATCTAGTCAAGGAAAGCTTAATCGTTAGATTTAACCATGATTCAATGCCTGCAATTTATATGGCGTTGACTTAAAAGCATAACATCAATTTGCATATATACATATAAACAGATAGAGCTAAATAAATATTGATATAGGAGAACTGGTAACAAAATTCTGACTCTGCCTTCCAAGGTAAGGATCATTCCTTCTCCACATAATGTATATTCATCAGCTAAGGCAGCTTAGCTTGAGGTTTCACAGTATGTTCATCTGTGGAATGTGGAAACATAAACAGAGAACTGTGCCCAGCTTCAAGGATGAGCAAGCCAGCTTAGATTTGGGGGATGGGGGGAGAAGAACTCTCGTATTCCATCGAAGTATTGCTATTCTGCACAACTCTCCTAGTGCAACATGTAAGAAATAGCATCTTTTCAAAGCCCCTTGGTGACCACGGTGGGAGACACGATCACGCTGGACGTAGCAGGGAAGCTGTACCTTGGAGGACTTCCTTCCGAGTACAGGGCCAGGAACACTGGAAATATCACGCACAGTATCCCTGCCTGCATTGGGGAGGTGACAGTCAACAGCAAAGTGCTGGACAAGGACAGGCCACTGTCGACCTTGGCAGTGAACAGGTGCTATGCAGTGGCCCAGGAAAGAACTTTCTTTGAAGGAAGTGGATATGCAGCTCTTGTCAAGGAAGGCTAGAAAGTCCTCTCTGACGTAAACATCACAATCGAGTTCCGCACCTCCTCCAAGAACGGCGTGCTCCTGGGGATCAGCAGTGCCAAAGTGGATGCAGTTGGCCTGGAGCTCGTACATGGCAAGCTCCTGTTCCACGTGAACAATGGCGCCGGGAGAATCACAGCCACCTATGAGCCCAGGCCAGGCGGCACTCTGTGTGACGGCAAATGGCACGTGCTGCAAGCCAACAAAAGCAAGCACTGCATCACGCGCATTGTGGACGGCCACGTAGTGGGTGCTGAGAGTGCACACACCCAGTCCACATTGGCGGACACCAACAACCCCATTTACGTGGGCGGCTACCCTGCCGGTGTCAAGCAGAACTGCCTGAGCAGCCAGACCTCATTCCGAGGGTGTCTGCAAGGGCTGAGGCTGAGCAAGGGCACCTGGCAGGTGCAGTCCTTTGACTTCAGCAGAGCTTTTGACCTTCAAGGCATCTTCCCTCACTCCTGCCCTGGGCCTGAGCCCTGAGACGTTGGCAATGAAGTCCTCCATCAGAGGACTGTGAAGATACACTCCGTTGCCTTCTCTTTCTTACAGGTTCCACTTTAGCCTCATTCCTTTAACGAACTAGCCTCACAGATAAAAGATAAAGGGAAGATTATTAATGTTCTAGAAAAGACACAGCTCTGGGCTGCTGGCTGAAACGTATTAGAATTGCTTTTCAGTATTATCAGAGCTTAGTTGAAATTCACACATTAATATGTTGTTCCACCAGTATTCACTTCTGAGAACAGGAAATGGCCAAGTACAGAACATGTGATTAGTCCTGAAGGTAGACTACTGAGAGCTCTTTGATGTCAGAGATCCTACTACATTCACCTTACATCATGAGTGCCTGGCTTTTACCAAACAGGAGTACAATAACTGCTAGTCAAGTCAGAGAAATATGGAATATGCATGAGGAGGACATTGACATTGGTGCTGACATTTAAATGTTTATTGGGGCAGCATTACAGCGTACTGTCTTACTTCTCAGCATAATTATATATGAAACTACATTTAAATTATTATGTTATCCACCTTCTAGGGAGAGACTAACACAATAGATAGAATTCTGAAAATCAAGTAACAGTGGTTCTATTTGTCCCAGACGATAATGGAGGCCCCACCAAAAATAGCACTTCATTCTTCTGTGATGTAATTATTGACTGTGGTCATCCAAGCAAGAAATGTTTCCCAGTTCTCACGAATTTGTTTGCCTTTTTGTTACTACCAGTGGTCCCATAAGCAGAACTATTTATACTTTTTGAAAACAATAGACTGTGCCTAAAGTAATACTCGGTTTTACTAGGAAACATGTTTTAAAGCTCATATAGTGCAACACCATCACAGGATATGGTATCACTTCACAATTCTGAACCAAAAAACTCAATATAAAACAGCAGTAATAACAAAACAGATGCCTAAATGACCTTGACAGCAATAATTGTGTGGAATTTTCTAGCAAGGGGGGCCAAATGATATAATTCTTGTGTTGCCTTTAAGTTTTTTACAGAGCCTTAATGACAATCTGCAAAGGTCATATCAAACTCGGTGTTTATGATTAGAGTAATAATTAACAACAAAGCTGGTTAAAGTTTTAAAAAGGCCAGTTATAAGAGACTGTAAATACAAGAGTTAGTATCTTGTACCAGTTGTTGGGTTAATGGAAATTAGCAATGACATGTGCAACTAGAAGACCTGGATAACATTTTTGACCAGGCTGATAATTTTATTCAGCTATAAAAGAGAAGTGCACGACAGGGAAGTTTCAAGGAGGCAATATTATAATAATCAAAAGACATTCAGAGGGTAGAATGAGGATGCATAAGTGAAAGTAATTAATGTATCTTTTTAAGCTATAAAGAAATAATTTTAGCAATAGTAGCTTATTTACTAACTTATAAATTGCCTAACCAAGGTCTCGAGTAATTCTGAGAGGATCCCGCAAGATAGGCAGAGCTGAAAATTTCTCTGATATTGAGTACTGTTTGCCATTCTTTTTCTTCTTTTTAAATGAAGGATGGTTTGTTTGAACATCACAGAGGTCTTCCATCAGCTGGTTCATTGCCCCAGTGGCCACAATGGCAACGGCGAAGCCAGGCCAAAACTAGGAGTTTGAACCAGGTGGCAGTGGCCCAAGCACTTGAGGCATTTTCCACCGATTCTCCAGGCCTTTACCAGGGAGCTGCATCAGAAGTGGAACATGGAGGGGCTGGAATGGGGCTAATCCTCCATCTGAAGTGCCAGCATCCCATAGGACAGTGGTTCCTGTCCAAATTGCTTCACTTCTGGTGACACCCTGTTAATGCCCTGGAAAAGTCATGGGTGCCAGCTCTAGTCCTCAGGCCTCTGCACCCATGAAGAGAATCTGGAAGAAGCTCCAGCTTCAGACCATCCCAATTCTGCCTGCAGACAACATTGGGGAAGTGAACCAGCGGACTGAAGATCTTTCTCTGTCTCTCCCAATCTCTCTCTCTCTCTAATTCTGACTTTCAAAGTAATAAATACATTTAAAAAGAACAAAGCAGTAAACCAGTACTATATGGGATGTCATGTCACAGACAGTAGCCTTCCCTACCCATTAAGTCCCAACACTGGCCCACGAGTGCCACTCATAATTGAAAAAGCTGTAATTCTTACTATAAAAAGACATGAAAGTGAATTCTATCTTTATATCTTCATTCATGCACAATTGTAACATACCTATTTTCCATGAGCTTTTCAAGATCCCTTGCAAATACATATTTCAAATCTTTGTTGTGTGAAAATAAACGTATCTTTTTATTTCATTCTACGTGAACGTTCTAAAGTGCCGTCATGCTTCTGGATTTAATTCATAAGTGATTTCAAGCCCAAAAACTTTACTGACACATATCACGATGAACACGTGAGTGACTCATCTTCCTTTAAGTGGGTTAAAACTATGTGTGAACAAATAACCTATCATTAGAACTCCTTGGCGAAGTTTTCTCTTGAAGTACTACAAACTGAAGCATAATACACAGTATTCTAAACAAATGCAAATGTCTAAACACCCTTTCTTAACATTGGAAAATGAACTTTTTCTTTCATAAAATATACCTTATGCCTTACATTCCACAACATAGCTCATTCAGTTATATTCCAAAGCATTTGCAATAGCCCAGAAAGAAGGAAGCAAACAAGGAGGTGATGATTTATAATACCACCACTCAAGTGCTAGACATTACCGTAAGTCTACTTGTACGCTCTCACCGTATTTAAGCTTCCCAACAGCTCTGGGATTACCGACAATCTTACAGGTGATGCATTGTAACATGTAGGGTTCCTCTAGCAATCTTCCCCTTTGCTGACACTCCCTAAGAGTCTTCTCTGCCTACCTATAAACATCTGCATTGAGAGAGTGTGCTTTCACTTGTACAATTTCTGTTTTGTTCACTCTTGGTTTAAAAGCCATCGTTGCTCCTCGCAGGTCCCAATCCATTATCTCAGTGTCAACATCCTTTCCTTTAAGTCCTTGAACCTATTTGCAACAGTTGTTTCAAAGTTCTATCCACCTTTAGGCAGGTGTCTCCTGACTTTTCCCTCGACCAGTTCCAATTCTTTGTATATGATTATAATTTATTATTGTTGATTGGATATTGCAGATGATACTGCAGCAACCTGAATGTTACTTCCTTTTGAAGAGCTCTTTTACTCCTAATAGACTGTCATAAATTTATTGGTTGATACTTCTATCCCATGGAGTCACAGCTTCACCCTTTATTAGAATAAACTTGGATTTCATGTTAACTTTTGGAAAATTTCTTCCCTAGGTCCGTCTTTATTTCTGAAGCATGTCCCTTCTGTATTTGAACAGAAGGCTCAGCTTTTTACTAAATCCCTCAGCATCTGCAGAATCCACAGTCTACACTGTGTCCCCTGCAGAGACCAGTAGATCAAACCCCTTGTCAGCTCTCCCAGTCTGCGCTGGCTCAGGAGCCACACCACAACCATTTCATGCAGATTTGGGGGCTTCAGGTTTTTGGAAGCTCCCAGCCCATACCTGACACCATGTATGCAACAGCTTCCCTCCATGGACAGTGAGGGCAGGTGTGTTGAGACCTGGGAGCTCTCAGGGGTAAACCAGAAACCCAACTCTCATCCAGCATCGGTCCCATCGGTCATAAGCTAAATCCCCTTGAGTTCCTGCCTGTTGTTGATCCTTCTCCAATACTTGCAATTGTTTAATATGAGCTACTCCAAATCACTCCAGGGTTCCTTTTTAAGATAACAACATTTCCAAGTGCTGTTTTCCAACTCATTCTAAATAACATTTGAAAAGTAATTATTATTACCTTTACTGCTACATTACAAAATCATTTGTTCACTTACATTCCAGAAAGAGGATTTTTTTCCCCTTTTCTTTTTTTTTCATGGTGAATTCCTTCAGGGCTAACTTTAACAAAAAGTGATAAAAGTAAAAATATACTGATACAGTTAGAGGAAAGGCCATTTCACCACCAGACTCCTCTTCCTCTGTACAATATAACAGAAAAACATGGGAAGCTATCAATCTGTCATTCCCTTCCATGTTCAGAACCTTCCTGCGCTGCATCCAATTAAGTCATCAAACGAAATAATGGGAAGGGAGAAGATCTCTCTCCATCCACGTTTGGCAGCACCAGCGTCACATCATGCTCACTTCCATCTGGGGCAACAGAATTCATCCACCTACTCTCAAGATTTCAAATGGAAGTGCGTTTAAAATTCCTCTGCTTTTTTTTTTTTTTCAGACAGGTACCAAAGAAAGAACCACATTTCAGCTGACAAGTACGTTGGCTAAGACAAGACTGTTCAGTATAACTTGGAACTACGAGGCTGACAGTGATGTCAGTGCCTCAGCTAAGTACTTTAGTTTCCAAGAAAACGTCTCTACTTCTATAGATAATTCCATTTCTAGAAACCTACCGGGCTGAAAACTGGTCAGTTAACTACTTTTGTTATTTTGTATTCTCTGCAAGGAGAGTAGCCTTTTAAGGATAAAACAGGACAGCTGGTAGGCAGCTTTTGACTGTTCTCCCGTAATTATACACCCACATGGTACCTGGGCATCAGCTGAATGCAAAATTACATTAATATTTAATACACATACAACACTATAAATGATCACAAAAGCTCTACAATAAAATAAAATCAGGTTCCAGAATGTGGGGTTTTTTAACAGTTTTAACACAGAATATCTTCAGAATCTGTAATAACCTCACAAGATAGAAAATCCAGAAATCCCACCTTTTAAAACCAAAGCATACTTAATAAAATGCTGGAGAATATTCTACAAAATGCAATCTTGTATGGACAAGACAAGGATTATATGTCTGTAGGAGGAAAATTTTCTTCCAGTTTGAATGATTTTTGACTATTGCAAGTGCTTTTCTTAAAAGTTCCCCTAAGGCTGTTGATTTCCCTTGGCATTACTCTCATTCTGTCAAGTTCACTAACGGTAAGCAGGACCTTGATGTACAAGAAAACTACTCTCTCTCTCTCACCCCTTATTTCTACTACCCATTTTAAGCATGACCTATTATTTCTACTTAGCAGAGCATCCCTACCACTTTAGTGCATACTCATCATGCAATATCCCAAATGACATTCTTCCCATTAGCCTCTATCACCATCCTCTCTCCCATACGGCACAGCATTTCCATTTAGAGCAGTTGGTATTTGGTATTCATTTATACAATGCATTCCAAACCAGGACCACTCTGTATGTAGCCTTATCTTCTTATGCCAGCCTAAGTTGTGCTGCTGTTAATAATACAGTTGTTGAACAGGTGCAAAAACGGGCTACTTTGTCAGAGTGGTGTGATGAAGATAGCTCTGAGACAGTATAAAACTGGTTTTAGAGAATATGTGAAAGAAAGCCACAGAAAGAGGTAATATTAGATTCATTCAAACTTAACACTTGGCATCCATCCAGGTCATACTCAAGGAAATTTTCACCCTACTCTAAAAATGAATCATTACAACAAGCTGTAAGGTGGGGATGACCACTGCATGCGTCAGTTCTCTCTTCCTGAGGAGCAAGGCTGCCATTGTGTCATGGTGCCGGAAAGGCCACGGAAATCACCAGGGCCAGTGGGGCTAAGGGATTCTCAGAAGGACAGGATTTAAGAAAACGGAAAGAAACTAAACCTTCATCGGCCGCTTCCTGTTGCCACCTTGATCCTTTGACTCCACCTGCACGCATATGGCTAATGTCATAGATCTATTTCTAAAAAGTTGTCAGTCAGTAGATACCTGAAATTAAATACACAAACAACCATAGAGGATTGTAATGTCATTAAAAAGAGTTTATCATTTAAAGACATTTATAAATACTTGTTTTAACTGTGCAATATTTCTTACAGAATGAATAATAACCTTGTAACTTGTATTTGCACAGTTTTCACATTTGCTAAAATGAGTTTGCTTCCAGAGAAGTCTCATCCACAGCCACTGAAAATTGGAGCTCGGTTTTCCTATGTCATGTCAAGCAGCACGCTCCCACACTTTTCCACCTGTCCAGTATTCCACGAGACTAACTAATCTGACTTATGCTTATGTTCAGCCACTTGTCAAAGATGAGGTACAGCATACAGCTTTCTGTTCTACTGCCTTTGACTTACGTTTTATACTTGACATGCAAAGCGCTTGAGATATAAGAGAGCTGTCCATCCACCAACCCAATGCCTGTTCAGCATGTACTGCAGAAGTGGGAGTGTTATTTTAGCATTCATGCTTCCTGGTGGGACAAGTCAAACAGCCCGATAATTCTCTCCACAGTGACATGCCTGATTAACTGGAGGAGGGGAAGACCCGTGCACTCTGGCCTTTCTGTTCCTCGAGCACACAAAGTTAAAAGGCAAAACATGGAGAATGCTTTCCATTTGGATTCACCTGGCAAGCTGGGATGAGATGTCTGAAAGAGCAGAGATATTAGTAATGAGCAATTTTTACTTTAAAATTGATTTGCTCTAGAACTCTCCCTGCGAGTTGTCCGCTTATGCCTGTAGTGTCACCGACACGGGTAGCTGTGCCTTTTGGAACAGAATCCACAGAACCAAGGAAGAGGGAAGTGCTGACGTTTACCTGCGAACATCACTAATCATTATGTGCCTATGATTAAGAAAATCACCACCTGTCAAGGAGAGCTGAACTCTTTCAGGTATGGTAAAACAAGATTACAAAGAGGAAGAGAAAAGAATAAACAGAGAGTAAGAAGCGAAAAAAGAGAGACAGGGAAGAAGAAGAAAAAAAAGGAAAGCAGGAGATAATATGAAGCTGAGGCTGTATAATCTTTCGCATTTTCTTTTCCTGTAGCTTCATTTTAAAACCATGCAAACGTCTCATTAATTTCTACATTTAGAATCAGAGGGTGAAAAGTAAATTACTCTTGTGGGTCTTTCTATTTCTACTTCTACCAGTGACGGTCTGAAAGATGAAATATTTTATGCAATTAAACACTGTATGTTAGAATGTGACTCAGTGTGAAAACTCCCTCAGTAACTTCGGGTGAAGAGAGTTACAGGAAAATACAAAGGTGAGGACTGAGCAAGTCACGCAGATCATGAAGCGCAGGCTGCTGGATCTTGTTTGTAATTTTCTTCTGTAAAGAACTAGAGACTGTCTAGATTTCAAAACACAAGGCAGCCCCTGATTTCCCCAACATTCTTTGTGCTCAGCCTTCTTGTCCAAGAGAAACTGGAATAACCTTCTGTATAGGTTCAAGGGAGGAAAAATAGAACAATTTCAGCCTTATATCATCCGGCTATAACAGAGTGAAAAATTGTGTTCATTTACCATAGCTTTTTCCAGGATGAAAAAAACCTACAGAATAGTCCTAATAAACTGTGTTTTGGACTCCCTCACTAAACTTTCTTCCCAACTCTGAAATATACAGAATGCTTATGGGGCTTTCACGCCAGGCTTTGATGCTTTTATTGATGATTGCAGACATCTTCAGATGGCCAGGTAGGGCTGCAAATCCTAACCCTTGCAGCTCTTCTCAGGAAGTCTCCCTGCAGGCTTAAGCCCAGACAGTGGCTCCTAACTGACTTCGGTTTGAGATACCAACTTTGCTTTAAGCTTCATGTGTGGTTTTGGTTATGTCTCACTGCAAATGGCACTCATAGTGTCATGTGACCCTCCAACTGGCCCTGTTATTATTTATCACTGGGGATAATAAGATAAACTGGGCTTAATAAAGAGAACGGCTATGTCAGGGATATGGGGATATGCTAAGAGGCAGAATTTGAACTTTTGAAATTTTGACTTCTAGAGGACTGAATAGGCATTTTTAATTTATACAACTACTATTTTAAGGTTAAAAGCAAGATAATTTTTGCTTGTTATTAAATCTGATGTGCTCCCTCAGCCATAACGGTGAAATTACCAAAACTTAATGAGAAAAATACTCATTTAAGGGCTCGGAACAATGGCTCAAAAAGCTAATTTCTCTCCTTACATGCACCAAGATCCCATATGGGTGCCGGTTCTAATCCCGGCAGCTCCACTTCCCATCCACCTCCCTGCTTGCAGCCTGGGAAAGCAGCCAAGGTTGGTCCAAAGCCTTGGGATCCTGTACCCGTGTGAGAGACCCGGAAGAAGCTCCCAGCTCCTAGCATCAAATAGACTCAGCTCCAGCCCTTGTGGCCATCAGTGGAGTCAATCAGTGGATGGAAGATCTTTCTCTTTGTCTCTCCTTCTCTTCGTAAATCTAATCTGCCTTTCCAAACAAAATGAATATTTACAAAAGCATTCATTTAAAAGTTAAAACTCAACCAGCCAAATTTTAATTTTTTAAGAATATGATGTAAGGAAGACAAAATTTTATACAAAGGAGGAAATGTAAGAATCAAACTTACTTTTAATTTATAGTCTTGATGAGAAAAATAAAGCTATTTTCTGTTAAATAGGTTCCCTAAAATCACAATAAAATTAGTCTGCAGGAGTTTCAGAGAAACTGTATAATATGAAATTCTCCAACCTACAGACTCGTTTTTTATATCAGCTTTTCAGCGATCACAGCATGGCAAAAATCCTTTGGAAATGTGCAGAATGTGTTACAATTAGGAGTCAGAGAGAAAAATTATAATCACGTACATAATTCTTTACGAATGTATGTTACGATTATTCAGTGTGCAATTCAAGCCTTAGTAATCAGAGAATTATACCATCCATATAAGCAGCAAGAAACGATTAGGTACAATTGCAGCAACGGACACAAAGTTAAGCTAGCAAACAATCTGGTAGTGAACTATAAAACTATATTTCTTGAACCTGCTATCAATACAAATGCTTATTTTTAATAACTGATTAAAATTATTTCAAATGTAAACATATACCACCAATGTGATTCTGCCTTGGTGTAAAACCCACGGTTCCATTTATATTCTGCTGCAAACATACTTTTAAGCATTAATTGCATGTGAACATCCTGGTGAAATTTTAACAACTACAGACATAACTTTCTGAGATGGTGCTGAACATTAATGCAGAGAAAAAAAAAAAACCATGAAGAGACAATGCAGGGGCATTAACCTGGCTAAGAGATGGCAAATAAAGAAAGGCAAAACCCGAACATCCTATATGCCTTCTCCTCTTGTTCACAAGCACACTAACCAGTCCATGTCATAAACACTAGCTAGGATCCTTGGGAGTAAATGACTCTTAGAAATAGATGGATGGAGGAAATTAAACCTGTGTGGGATGAGTAGAAAATCAAAACACTGCAAAAGAAGAGCAGGTTCAGGAATGGTTTAGGAGTTGGAATCGAAAGATAATGCATCATGGAGTTACTCGATCTTCTGGATGGGCAGGAAAACTAATAACAGTCATTCTGCAAGCTGGGTTTCCCCCTACCATCTGGTGCATACTTCCAAAGTGCAGCCAACATCACGGTATGCTAAAATTTTTGTAGAATTAGCATTCTGTCTTCAACTAATCAGGTGAGGGATATTAATAAAATTTTCCTAAAACACTGCTTTCCTGGCAAATCAAAATGCTCTCTTACAATTAAATTAGAGCTGTAAGGGAGGCTGGGCATCAATATTGTCCCATACTTAGCCACTCCAAAAGCACCTGACTAGGCATCACTACAGCAGCAATAATGGGATAAACGGTTGTTTCTTACAAAGAAAAGAAACTAATTTGTGACTCTCACATAGAATGTGGGTTAAAGAAGTGACTTTATTTATTTATAACAACAGAACCCAAAAGATGTTATAACCAGTCAAATAAGCCCAAGGTGTTCCACTCAATGTAGATGAAACTCATGCTGGCTGAACTGTACATATGAGGAATCATACTTGGACGATATGGACCAAGTTAACTGACACTCTTTCAGCTGGGCCAGAAATTGCTTGTTCAAAGACAAAAAAAAAAATATTTCCCACCCCTCTCTTTCATCTATAATTTAAAAATTGAGAAAGTAACACTCAAAACATCAGAATCAGAATATTACCATAAGGATATGCCATAGAAAGTGCGGAGTTTCCCCATGGGACACAAAGGTTTTCCTTCTGCACTGAATTATGTGAGCTTAAACTGTAACCCAAGGACTCTTGAAAATCAGTTAAACTACACATTAAAATCATAGAATTTACCTCTTAGATATCCTCCCAACAGCTACCCTTACTTGTTTGTCCCAAGAAATCAGAAATGCACTGTTTTCATGATTACAACTTTTTCATTTGTGCAATGAGGCATTCTAATGATATACCAACAGACAGGCTATCTCGAAGTGTGTCGCCAACATAGTGCAGCACACTTACAATCTAGGGGTACATAACAAAGCCCAACTTGGGAAAGGACTTAACTTCAGTTGTCTCTAATGCCCAAAGCACTTCGCCTACTGCCTGTATGGTATGTCCATAACGTTTTCTAAAAATGAAAGAAAATATGTTTAAAATCACCAGAGAAGCATATGGCACTTGATTTCCACTGTCATTTTATTCTTGGATTTTCTCTTTATTTAGGAAAAAGGAAAGAGGCAGGAGGAATGGCATAAAATCCTTTCTACTTCTGCCTCCTTTTTTTTTTCTTTTCTTATAAACATATACAAAAATAACCTAGTAACTTTCAACTGTTGGGTATGGTGCTTCAACCACAACGCTGCTTCCACCTAAAACTACCCTCTAATATTTTTTTCTGTCTGTAATTTTAACTCCCCAGATGGTAACAGCTGTATATTCATCATCTTTATACTCAGCACACCACTGGCCACTCTGCACACCATTCTCATTCTTCACTTTAAACTATTCACGGTGTGCCTGGTCTTGCCTGGTCACCGGCTCTGGGTTGGAAAGTCATTGCTTTCGAACACACAGCTCATTTCCCTCTGCCTGTAGCTTTGATTTTCTGCTAAAACATCGCTACTGGCACAGTACTCTGATTTTAACTTCCCCTTTCCTTTCTTGGACTATATCTGAACTATGCTATTCTGATTATGCTGCCATAGAACAACTCCTTAATTTAGCTGTTGGTAAAATAACTGGCCCATTTTATTTTATCTCTAAGTATTCTATATTCATGCAAAATAGAAGCCAAGTGTAAAGTCATCAGAAGAAAGGTTATCAGGGAGACAGGCTTCCTTTTTCTAGGAAATCTCTCAAGATGGCATCAAATGTGAGAAAAAGATCAGCCACTCTGCAAAACTGCTTCCTAATTGTCCATATAGACAGTGGAATTTAGTGTTCAGAGCAGAACTTAGTGATGAGGCAAAGACCTAAACGTCAATTAGAACTGTGCTTACGCTTATTTAACAACCTGCATATACCACACTAACCAGGCCTCTTTCCATGGTCTTTTAAGAGCCTCCTCTATTAACTCAAAACTCCTTAGCTGTTCACTCTCATTCACAGCTGTGGCTTGGAGAATGATTTACTCTGGTTACCTTCCCAGAGATCCAGCTTATAAGTTTTTCTTTAAAGATTTTTTCATTATTTATTTTTATTGGAAAGTCAGATTTTACAGAGTAGGAGAGACAGAGAGGAAGATCTTTTATCCACTGATTCACTCCCCAAGTGGCTGCAACAGTAGGAGCTGAGCCAATCTGAAGTCAGGAGCCAGGAGCCTCGAGCCTCTTCTGCGTCTCCCAAAGGTTTTGAGCCATCCTCTACTGTTTTCCAAGGCCACAGGCAGGGAGCCGAAAAGGAAGAGGAGCAGCCAGGACACACATTGGCACCCATATGGGATCCTGGCACATGTAAAGTGAGAACTTTAGCCAATAGGCTACTACGCCAGGCCAGAGCTTATTAACTTTTACTTTCTGCTTCCTATTAAGGCGAAGGCCATTAAATGCAGATGAGACACCTTACAAACAAAAATAACTCCTTGTATTCTTTTTTTTTTAATCGAAAAACTTAATGACCTCAGGTGCACTCTAACAGACACCTGCCACACACGCTACCACCACTGAGTCACACAGCATACCACTCAATGACTACATTTGAACCAAAGGTAGTATAGAACTAACTGTGCAAAATAACAGCCTACAGGCAGCAGCTCTACTTCTGAAAACACACGCCTTCTTAGGGTCAACAGAATGGCTCTAATAAAACCAGGCCTGTCACCTGAACTATTAAGGGTCATTGCTGTTGGCCATTCTTGTCATCAGGATTTCCAACCCCTGGCTTCCTTCATGTCTTCAATGTTCAATTAAGCAAAACACTGTGTTAATGTAAGAAGACCTGGGTAGAGATGGGATAAAGAAGCAATTGAACCTGATTTTATCTCAGCCCCCTCTTATTTGTAAAAGCACACTTTATAACGACAAGCAGTCTTAAACCACTTTCAAAGGCTGACCGTTTGACCTGAAATTAAAACAAGCTGTATTAGATCCTTTCAGACATACCACTAAAAGAAATGGTCATTATCTTGGTTTTTTTTTTTTTTTTTTTTTTTTTGCATTAACAGAAGGGCAGGATGCCATCCCCTTTCATTTCTCCCGTAAATCAAGCTGAATTATTCATTAGCACAAAATATTTCCAAGCCACTCCCAAGCTTCTCCTCCCTGGCCCCGCCACATACATTAGCTCATTTTAAACAAGCATTGGTTTTTGGCTCTTCCAAAAATAACAACTTGTGTGATACACTGAGCTTCTAAAATGTGGGACTTTGCAAAAATTAATTTCTAGGGTTAGTAAAGCTAGCAGCTTTTTGAGTAAAATTAAACTGAAAGGTAACAAATGAGCAATTAAAAAGCAACTCCTTGTATTCTTCCTCGGCTCAGCTCATTCATTTGTCCCTGACGATAGAACTTGGTGTTAAAAAAAAAAAAAACCTTGGTGTAACACAATTCTTGGGATCTTAGGCTGAAAGGGATGACTCTCAGTAAAATCTTCTAAAAATGACTACTGACAACATTTCTAAAGTACTCTGTTTAATCAACTAAAGTACTTTGCTTAAAGCCTGAATAAGTATATAGTCATATTTGCGTAATTCAAGTTTAAAAGGAATACAGAAGTATTGAGCCGCACCTTCAAACCACAAACCACTAACTTGTACAACCCCATCAAAGTGGCATAAAGGGCCAAGAATATGCACAAACACACAAATAGAGAAAGGAAACGAGGAAGGGAGGGAGGGAGAGAGGGAGGGAGGGAGGAAGGAGAGAAAGAGAGAGAGAGAGAGAGAGAGAGAGAGAGAGAGAGAGGAAGTAGGCAAACATCATTTTGTTTTCTCAAGATCAAAATTCAAGGCACTAAGGGCTATATGTCACATGGAGTCCCATCTACTGCCTTCCAGTCTACGACACTGCATCAGCTGTGTCCTGTTTCATTAACAGAAACTCATCAGCGCCACATCAAAAAGCGAAGATGCACTGTTTCCATCCCTATTTATAGCACCACTTGTTTTATTTAAGAAAATGTACTTAGTCCCTGGTCTTAAATTACATACCAGAAAGAGGATTCTGGAATTCAGGGTACTTATTTATTCTCCAAATCTCTTAACTTGGTCAGAGGAGAAATCACTTTGAGTTGACTTGTAAGACAAACTGTTTCCATTTGCTCCAGCAGAAGCTGGGCTCGTTCAAACAATAACTTAGCTTCAGGGACTTCAGAGTCATTCTGCTTTCCAAATCAGGCAGTAGCCTCGAGATTCTATCTGTTTAATTCAAGCCTTACAAATTCAGCCATGGGCTGAACTCAAATGTACTCTTACATACTGAAAATGGGATTTCCCAAATATCACAAGAAAGGAAAAAAATCTGTATTATTTTAATAATTGATATGAGAATTTCTCAAAGAGAAAAAAACTAACATTGAATGAAAACACACCTTGATCATGTTTTCATGTGTCTGTCTGAAAGAACTCTCAACAGACAATATCTGGGCCAGACACTTCAGCCAAGCAAATTCCTGGATTCTGAAGGCAATCCGGGGATAAGCAGGAGAGGAGGGAAGCAGGGAGGGACAGCAAAAAGGGAATCTACTTGGGATAGGGCTCCTTGTATCACTGCCTGCTCCTCACCACTGCTAAATCTGCAGCTGAGACGTGATTACTGTTTACAGTCTATCTGTAATCACGAGGAACACAATGCCATTGTAAACATTTTAAAAAGAGCAAGTCAAGCGGCTGGAAGCATGGTGGGATTCAGGAAGGAAGCAAAAGCAGGGTAGAAAGTACCAAAAGACTGTTTATATGGGGTGGGAAGGGGCAGCGCCATGGCTCAACACCTCCAAGTGCAGCATCCCATATAGGAATTGGTTCATGCTCCGGATGCTCCACCCAGCTCCCTGCTTGCGGCCTAGGAAAGCAGTGGAGGGTGGCTCAAGTCACTGGGTCCCTGCACTCAACTGGGAGACCCAGAAGCAGTACCTGGCTCCTGGCTTTGAATCAGCTTGGCTCTGGCCATTGTGATCCAGCGAGTAAAACAGTGGCTTGGAGATCTTTCCCTCTTTGTCTCTGCTTCTCTTTGTAAATCTGTCTTTCCAATAGAAATAAATATTTTTTTAAAAAAATACACAAAATTTCAAAAATGCTTTTTGTAAAAATAAAACACAAAAAATTCTTACAAAATGAGTGAAGAGTTGAAATAAGTTACTTCATGGTCTTATTATAGGTAACAGAAATTTATATGAGAGAACTTCAAAAATACACATTATCTTTTTAATTACTTATTTTTAAAGTAGAGTTACAGAGAGAGGGAGGGAGAGATTGAGAGAGATCTTCTATCTACTACAGGGTTAATTTGCCAAGAGGTCACAACAGACAGGCCTCAGCAAAGGCCTAAATTAGGAGCGTCTTCCAGGTCCTTCAGAGGGTGGATGGAGCCCAGGACTCGTACCATCCTTTGCTACTTTCCCAGTCTCCTTTGCAGGGAGTTGGATCGGAAGTGGAGCAGGCAGGACTTGATCTGGCATCACGGGGATGCTGGCATCACAGGTAACACGTTTACCTGTTCAACTGTGATGCAGGCTCATACGTTATTTATTAATCCCATTTTCCCACAAAACTTTTAATCTTCCTTTGTATTTTATTGTAGGCTGTGCATATCCAGCATTGAATTTCACAGCAGCCCTGAAACCCTGCCACCACCTTTCATCAAGAATTGATAGAAAACTTGGGAAATTCTTTAACTGTGATAGTCTATCATATTTGAGACAAATTTCCACAAGCCTAAAGCTACAGCTGGATTACCCAAAGTCAGTGTTCCAAGGAGTTTATACAGGAAACAGTGAAACAATAAACACAGTGAGCAAACTACACTGTGCTCAGTAGCAATACAGAGCATGTTTCAGAACGGGCACCCACGTCCCTGTCCACAAGGAGTCTACCTCCATCAGGGAGACACTGCCCTCCGGCAGGGCAGATTATAATAGACTGCACTTATCACCATGGGAGCAGGGGAGGGGAAGGAGAGTGGTGGTCGGGGAAGATTCCAGTGAGCACCTTGAGAAGACAGTGGAGAATGGATTTCTTTGTGGGGAGTGAGGGGTGGACAGAGGGCAGCACTGTGGCATAGTATGCATTAGCACTGCCAGCTCCATCCCTGAGTGCTCCATCTCCAATCCAGCTCCCCGCGAATGCACCTAGGAAAGAAGTGCTAGATGACCCAAACACTTGGACACTCTGTTCCCTGCAGAGGAGATCTGGATGGAGTACCAGGCTTGTGGCTTCAGCCTGGCTCGGCCTCAGCTGTTGTGGTCATTTGGGGGAAGGAACCAGCTTATGGAGATTCTCTTCTGACTCGCCCTCTTTCTCTCTGTCACTCTGCCTCCAGATACGTAAAAATTTCTTTGGGCAGAAAAAATAGATCATTTTATTAAAATTCCTCATATTACTTCCTTGATTTCTCCCACATTAGCCTGAAGCGCTCCAGATATGCCTTAATTCCTACCACTTTTCTGCAGTGGCCTGCCTGACGGCATGAGCAGAGTTAGTTCCCTAAGAGTAATGTTTGATTGAATCCCAGATGCTCAGCACCACTGGAAACAGAGAGAAAGGAAGGGACAGAGCGTAGGCATCTCACACGGCAGAGTCTGTCCGGAATTGAGAATGTGTGAGGTGAAAGCGTGATTGTGTTGACAGAGGACAAGATGGAATTTCACTGCTGTTTCAAGGCAACAAAGAATGCGGTGGGAGGTGATCTTTGATAGGGAATATGGGAGTAGACGTATTTCAGACCAGTTTCTCTAACATCATATGTAAACTAGAGTGGAGCGAAGTTGGCTGGAGGAACACCAAGCCATTTCAGTAGTCTTCCCATTAGCAAAGCCAGGGAGGCTCCATTTGGCACAGAGGTAATAGGAATGAAAAGACAGAGATCAACTTGTTGTAAGCTGGGGTTTCCTTCAAGTCAGTTCAATAGCAAATTATTGAGCATTTATTGTGTGTTGCTGCTAAAGTGACCGAGTCTGGCTCTAAAGGATCCATGCCAAACCTACTACAGGGCATTGTTTACATTCAGGTTACATTTCATCATTTACTTTTTCTTTTGGCTTCTTATGCTTATGATGTGTCACTACCATGATACTGCAGGGGAAAAAATCCAAAGTTGTAGAAATTATCAAACAGAAGTTACATAGCAAATGAACACAGGGAAGACCACAACATCTGTACGCCAAAGAAAAGAAGGGCTTCAAGCAAATCAAAAAATCATACTCCTGTCATCATTAAAGCAGGCCCAGGAGCATGACAACAAAAGGTGTTAAACTACTAGTCTGTGGTTTCAAAAATAGCCCCAAGTCATAAAGGTAGAATGGTACTTTTTTCATGCCTTTCGTTAAACCAAAACTAATCTCTCTCAATAATTCTGAAACTAGAAAGATCAGATTGCGTTAGAACTAAAAATAATTCTGGAATGAATGCTTCTTTGCAATTTCTTTTAATTGCATTGTAAGAGCAGGAAACTGAGACTCATTTAGGAGGTTTTGAGAAACAGTCACCCTGTTTGGCTATTACATGCCCTCTCTCTCTCTCTCTCTCTCTCGCTCTCGCTCGCTCGCCATTGTCTCTCACCAGGTGCAATCTGCCTCCAGCCCACATGGCACACGGTGAAGCAGAAACTGTAACTAATGAGTCCTCATTTCTACAGCTGCCAGAACCTGGGCAAATTCAAGAAAGCGCAGCACAACTTCCCAGAATATGTTACATTCCACAAATTGTGTGCATGCTAGAACTGTCTACTCACAAATGAAGATAATTACATCCAAAAATGCAGGCACACTATAGACAGAACATCTCACTCTATCAAGAGCTCAACTGAGATTCCACTACTGTCTTTTTATAATGGAAAATGTTTTTTAATCCTAGAGAAAGCAGTATGGGCTATTTTTGAACAGAAGCGCATAGGTGCCACCTGCCTTTTGGCCTACTATTTGCTGGCAGGCATCATTCTGTGTGAGGGTTGCTACTCAGGCTCCATTAGGGGACTGGCATTCTGACAAAATTCAGCCTTAGGTTGTATCACTGGACCCATTTATTACTATAAAAAGGTGCTCTACACAAGATACGTGGCTACATAAATTATATATGTATCTTGCGTTTGCATTCTTCCAATACAGGAACCACAGAGACACGATGCACGTTTATGTGTAGCTGAACTCTGGGTGTGTGTTCCTGTGTAATCTGGAAGAGACTCGCTTCCTGCTTTATATATTTCACAAAACAAGGCTGTCATTTGTTTAAACTGATGCCCATGGAAGAACGCTGAATCTAAAGCTTTTGTCGTGTCTCTTTCAGCTCTGAAATCTAACCATAAAATGCACCATCATCCCGTACTGCAGTACCCAGAGAAATGACATTACCTGAAGCATCTGTAGTTTGGGATGGCTGATCTGGCTTCCTGGGAAGGCTGCTTGGGATAGCAGCCATTACAGAGAAGATCTACTTTTGGCTCAAGACCTGTGAGCCTCTCATAAAATCAACATAGACAGGGAGAGCTGGAAAGAAGGGAGGAAGGGAGGGAGTGAGGGAGGGAAGGAGGAACAAAGGAAATACTGTGATTACAGAAAGCCACATTCCAAATATGTAATCCACAGAAAATGTCTTTATACAGAATATTATCGGCACCATCCTTAACAACTGGCAAAATCCAAGTCTGGAGTTTTGAACGGGACTGTCCAGTTCTTCTTCAGTTTCTGTGCTTAGTGGAAATGCTCCTTTTTCTGGGAAATCCCCCATCCACTTCTCTCCAATGGAATCATAATCTGGCAGGCATCTGTAGTTAGGTGTTTTGTTTACTGAATCACAGACTTTTAAAAAAAAATATCATCGAAGTGAGGTATAAATTGTTTTTAATTTTGTTTTAATTGAGAAAATCAGAGACCCAGATAGACATACAGAGTAAGCTCACACCTCTTAATTCCCGTTCCAAATGTCCACAGCAGCAGGGGCTAGTCCATACCTAAGCTGGGAACCCTCAGATCTGAACCATCCACTCCTGCCTCCAAGGTCCAGGCATTCAGACATGATGTGGGGATCCCAACGTAGTGTCCACTACTACACCAAGCATCTGCCCCAGAGCTGCACATCTAAGCAGTCTCCAGCTCTTCTGAATGCAAGGTAGGATTTGTTTCTCTATTAACTGAACTGGAATTGTGGCCAGATTCCCATAAATCTTGCCAGGTTTTGGCAAGCAGAATAGGCTCGAGGCAAGGCACATTCTATTAAGTTGAGGATTATGATTTTCAACAAGAATTTTAAAAGGTTTGTATTCAACATGTAAAGCAAAATGGATTTTCCTATATTGGAATGTTCGATTCATTACCACACAAAAATACACACAGGAATTAAAAATCAATGTGAATGAAAATATCATAATCAACATAGACGTAAAATCATTTTCTATGAAAACTCTTAATGTTACCAAGAGATCTATTTCTAAAGTTTTAAAGATAGATGAAATCTGTAAATCTGCCTTTCCAATAAAAGTAAAATTTTAAAAGTAGATAAAAGTGCGATTTCATCTACTGAGAGATACAAATAATTATCAAATGAGGACAGTGATTCAATGTAGAAATAAGACTAACAGGAAAACTTAAGTATTAGACTGAGAATTGAACTGGTAAAAAAAAAAATCTTCTAATTTAGCTCTGTTAGCCATTACTGTCTCAATTCTGGAAAAGCAAGCAACTACAGAATCAAACATATTTCTGAAGTAAATAGCAGTTGTCCATAATGCCTATTTTCAAATTCCAGTTCATTAAAATGACTTACAGATTTTTTAAGTATATGTAAATCTGAACTTATAAGTTTATTAAATAGAATGTTCATTCTTTTTGAAGGCTGGATTAGGAGAAATTTCACAAAAGATTTTGTCTTTAAAATCAGTTGCCTGCTAAATGAGTTTGGAAACCCAGTGGGCCAGAAAATTCTTTACAGGGTTGCTCAGTAGGACAGAACATGACAGAAAGCCCCAGTCACACTTATCATGCTCCACTGATCTGAGACCCAGCTAACTTGCTCATAAGGCAGAACATTTTTCCCCCAGATTCTATGAATGACTCTTGAAAAGAAAATGCCATTCACTTAACATCTTGCATCAGTTAACACTCATCACTCTACACTTCCCTCCTGCAGACATATTTATTCACAGCTCTGTGCTGTCAAGCAGCAGATTCTATCAGACTCCTCTCTTACCACGAAGCACAAAACTTGAAAAGGCACCCCTACCTCGCCCCAACCCTTAAGAAAGGTGGACAGGATCAGATGGAATCACAGAGTTAACCTTGGGACAGTGGTCATTCAGCAAGGCTTCGGGCTTCCTATTAAATTGGATGTCCCTTCCCTTTTGTAAGGGCCACTCACAGCAGCTTCAGGTGAAGGCATTGGGTAACGGAACCTCCATTGGAAGAGCTATCCTGTGTGTTTTTTTCTTCCACTGAACCAAATACATTTTACAGATAATTTTAGCCTCTCTCATGTTAAAGCTTTCAAACCAAATATTCCCAACAGAGGCAAGAACACAAAGAATTTTCACACGCCCCATCATAAAATGCTTATGTCAACTGAGCCATATGGAGCCAAGCCTTTTTATTCTTTGATACACTCTAAGATCTGCCTAGACTGACAAGGGCAATTCCCACATGCTGGGCTGAGCAAAAGGGATAGGAACCCCAGCAGGAAGAGGGAGAAACAATAACCGCCTAATCCGCATGTAGTGCTGACAGGTACACAATCAACAGCAGCTGGTTTAAGCGACCTTTCAACTCTTTGGGCCATGGACAAAACAAAGTCCTCTTTTTGAATTTGGTTTCATTTAACCACTTTCAAGGAGCATCTTCTACAAGGGGAAAAAAAACCACCAGTGGGCCTTCCTCAAAGCACTTTGACGCCTCAGTCCAACGCTGCCTCCAAGAGGAAGGAGTCCTATAGGCAACAAATAGGTCAAGATCACCAAGATCACAAGGAATGAAACCTTGCATATGAGATGAGCATCTGCCATAGCCATTAAGCATACTTTGGATACTCATATTCCATATCAGAAGGCCTGAGTTCAAACCCCAGTTTGCTTCTGACTCCAGCTTCCTGCTGTGGGCATCCTGACAGGCAGCAAGCAAAGTCTGACTCTTTTGGTTCCTACTACACACTTAGGACACCAGGATTGCGTTCCAGTCTTCTGTCTTCGGCAGGGCTGGCTGCTGTGGACATGTAGGAAATCAACCCCAGATCGGAAGTGTTCTATGTTCAATTATCTCTCTGCCTTTGACAAGAATACAATACATAATAAGTTTTTTTTTTTTTTAGATTTTCATTTTACTTTTATTACAAAGTCAGATATACAGAGAGGAGGAGAGACAGAGAGGAAGTAGAGCTGCCGCGATTAGAACCGGCAACCATATGGGATCTTGGCGAGGACCTTAGCCACTAGGCTACGCCACCAGGCCCAATACATAATAAGTTAAACTCTTTGAACATAAGACAGAAAGATGCACATCATTGTCTTAATAGAAGTCCAGGCAAGTTGCAAGTATGTTTTCCCTATTCTCTCCCCTTCTTCTCTCTCTCGTGCCTACTGTGTCCTTGTCTCTGCTGTGCAAGCTAGCTGGTAAACATTCCCGTAGATGAGACAAAATCTTGTCCAACATTTGCATCCACAAAGTTAACCGTGAAGTTCGTCAAAATTCTGTGAGAATCCCTATCTTCTGGGTTTGACAATCCTCCTGTCTCCTCTCACAAACACAGTCCGATGATATGCTTACAGAGCTGTCAGACAATGCAGCAGAATGCAATGGAGAACACAATTGCTTGAGAACTCGCCTTCAGTTCCGTTTATTTCTCTGAATGCAAAAACTCTGTAGCATCTCTCTTCCAAGCTGCTTTCAACACAATTCATGGAGGTGTACACCTGGACATTTGGGGCTAGAAAATACTTTTATATTAACAAAGCCCAGAGAGACAAGACCTTCAGTTCGAAAGGGGAAAAAAAAATAAACCAACTATATTGGTGATTTTTAATACTGAAAGAAATTTATTCAGCATGGCATGTTCACCATGTAGCCACGAAACCTTGTAGCCAAAAAACTGTCATTGCCAGGGATTCCGGAAGACCTTATCTAACATTGTCACAGGGATGTTACCTTAGCTAAAATCTCAAACCCATCTTTCATTTTGCAGGCTATGGTTTGGTCTCAGGCAAAGGCCCTGCCTACCACTCCAATTTCATTTCTCATACTCTTGTCTTCATTTTTTTTAACTAGATATTTGGAATATGCCAGTTGAGGTTTATGGGCCTAACCTATAGCACAATGATTAGAATGCAAGATCCTAGTGTTGGGCACACTTGGAGAGAAATCTATGCAGATTTACAGCTACTAGTGTTATGCGAAGGGATAACAGAGACAATGCACAGTAAGCACTTCTTACTAATAAATAATCATGGCATCTAGTGATTCCTTAGCTCTTACTGAACTAAGCATTTTTTATATATTAACTTCTTTTGTTTTCATACTGACCAAGAGACACAAATTCTCATTACCACTGTTACACACGTGAAGACTAACACACAAAGAAGTTAAGGAATGTACACCAGGAAAAATTACTTGGCAAGAATCACAGAGTTTGTGGCAGAATCTGAATTTGAAAGCAGTTAATTTTTTAGTATCCATGCATTTCATTGTCACATGGAACACAGGATGTCAAAAAGAACGGTGACTGTTAACCCACTAGCATCCTTTTCCTCCACTTCTTCTTAATGCTACAGTTCCTCACTGGCAGCTGATGTTTACCATCTTCATGTTTTTATTTATAACATCTTGTCTATATTTGGCAAGTTCCTCTCTTTCCCCACTTCCCTACACTGATGATAAAGTCAGGGATCCTTCTCAAGGATCACGTGCATTGGGAAGCCTTTTCCTGTCCCTTTCAGGCATTTTCTTGGTCATCTTCTTTAACCCCTAACACTCTTATATTTTCCCTGACAATATTTATTAAAATACCCAATTTCTTCCCTTGATTTAAGAAAGGGTCGAGGTAAGAGTAGACATTTGCAGAGTATCTGGTATACAGTGGGAAGTCAAATAAGGTTGAAGGAATGAACAAATAGGGCAGGAACTACCCAGCTTCTTCAAGGCTCTGTTCTCAAACAAAAGTGCACCTGCTTCGGGCAAGTGTGCAAGACGGAGTAGAAAGGATCAAGCAATGAAAAACATTTTGGTAACAAGCGTCATATGTCACCCAGGAACTGCCTGCTAGCAATTCAACAAGCAGCCTGGCAGAAGTTAAAGCAAATGGCATGAGGAGCTTTTAGATCTATCCCAGAACCCCAGAGACCACTGGAAGATAACCTGTACCAAGAGGAAGACAGTTATGAGCCGAGCTAACCTAGAATCACAGGTAGCTATCAGGAGACTCATTTTTTACTTTGGATAGGCTAACAAGAAGCCATTACCCAACCATATTTTATTTTATTGCTATTCTATGCCTTCCTGCATTAGCAGTAGGGTTAACATCCATAATGGGACTCTCTACATATTTACACATTGTAATTAAGCATAGGTGAAGCCCAAAGAGCTCTTTAGAGATATTTATTAGCATGCAGAACCACATCAGTTTGCAGGCTTCCTTTGGCTAGCGGTCATAAGACAGAATTAAATAAAACATCAACGGTGCAATGACACTCTAAATTTCCTGCAGTCTGCCTCCTGCCAACCAGCCTGACCTTCTCCTGCCAGGAAGACGTGGGCTTAGGTAGCTGAAGACGTTGTTCCTAACAAGCTGATCAGGACTAAAAGATCAACACAAGTGAGGGACCCATGTGACTCTGGACTCTAGTCCCTGCTAAATCAGAATCTCCAGATCCCCACAAGAAGGTGCATTCTGTTATTTTTGGCTATCCTTGGGGGCAGTTCACTCAAAAAAAAAAAAAAAGGCAGAAAAACGCAGATGGGAAAACATTAAAGGGAGAAGGAGATGACTCCCAGTGTTTCTGCAGCCTTTTGCTTAGTGTTGCATAGTGTTTGTTTCAGAGTACCTCTTATGGGTGACACTGTCCATTTCTCTGGATGTTTCACAACTGTCTATCATTCTTTAAAGTGTCAAGAAAGTATTTTTTGACACAGCCAGAGACTCAGGAGTCCCAAAATGCTTCTTCCCTCCTTAAGGTCACAACCAAAGAGTATTGAAGTTGAGTTCTCTTCTTTTTATTCATTTTACTTGAAATAGTTACACAGAGAGGGAGCGGGGAAGAGAGAAGAAGAGGGAGTTCTTCCACCTGTTGATTCACTCCCCAAATGGTTGTCATGATCAGAGTTGGGCTGGTCTGAGGCCAGGAGCCTGGAGCTTCTTCCAGGTTTCCCACATGTGTACAGGGGCCCAAACTCTGGGGTCATCTTCTATTGCTTTTCTCAGGGACACTTAGCAGGTAGCTGGGACTTGAACCAATGACATTATGAAATGCTGGTAAGGAAGGTGATAATTTAACTTAAAGTACTGTTTCAGTGGATTATGCTGCCACCTACAATGCTGGCAATCCCATATGCATGCCAATTTCAATCTTAGCTGCACCACTTCAGATCCAGCTCCTTGCTAGCATGTGTAGGAATGCAACAGAAGATGGGCCAAACGCCTGGGCATCTGCACCCATGTAAAAGATCTAGATGAAGCTTCTGTCTCTTAGCTTCAGCCTGGCCCAGTCCAAGCTAACAAGGCAATGTAGGGAGCAAACAACTAGAAGGAAGAGTTTTCTCTCTGTGTATCATTGCTCTTCCAAATAAATGAATAAAACCTAATAGAATAAAAATAAAGCATTTGGCCAAGAAGACCAAGACTATCAAGAGAAGAAAAATTTAAAGGAACTATATCCTCATAATACTTAGCTATCAATATACAATAATTATAGTATGATAATAAGCCAGGAAAGTAGACTGATGAAAACCAGATAAAGAAGGAGTAGGATCACATAATACAAATGTGTCGCTTTTGAGAAAGGTTGTATGGCACGACTGGTGACATAAGAGATAGAAGCCCTCTTCAATAAATGTTGCTGGGTCAACTGGAAATATCTAAATGGAAATAAAACATATCTTGACCTTTAATTTAAACTGTACACAAAAATCAATTATGGATTTTTTTTGTAGATCAACACATGAAATGCAACATAATTGGAACTATGAGCAGACACTATAAAAGAATATCTTTGTGATCTTCAAGTACACAAGCATTTTTTAAATATGACACATAAGCAATAGCCATAAGGTAAAGAATGATAAACTGACTATTGTAAATGAGAAATCTCTACCATTGAAAGAATTATCACAGTGAAAAGGGCAGGCATTTAATAGAAGAAGATATTTTTAGTACATGCAGGTAATACAGGATTCAGTACATATGACTAAGAACGGACCACTATCTAAAATACACAGAACCTCCCAATCAAAATGGGAAAAAAATCTAATGGAAAAAGGAGAAAATAAGAAATTCACTGAAGAACAAGTAGTCAGCAATCAAAAAAAGCTGATTTTCTTTATACTGTAGCTAAATGGTAATCAAAAGCATAGCAATATACTTGCACATAACCAACAGAATAGTTATTAAAAAAAAAGATTAAAATGGTTGGGCTTGTAAAGTGTGGAGCCACTGGAACTCCCCGAAATAACTAATGCAGATGTAAACTGACTTATCTATTTTGGAAAACTGTGAAAGCATTCTTTAAAGGTAAACACCACTTACTGTATGACTCACAAAATCTACTCTTGTATGCCTAGCAAAAAATGCATACGTACATTTGAGCACTAGAAGACATATGTAAGAACAAGCATTATTGCAACAATCAAAAACCTAAGGATCATAAACTAGTTATAAAATATTTACTTAGCCCTCCATGTCTATGAGATCTACATCTACGAACTCAACTGACTGGATACAAAGTATCAGAAAATATTAATATCTACACTGAACACACGCAAACTTCTTTATTATTATTCCATATGTAATACAGCATAGCAAATATTCACATAGTATTTATAACATGCTAGATATTTCAGCTAATCTAACGATGGTTTAAAGTACACAGAGAATATGCAAATGCTACAGTACCGTATAAGTAACTGGAAGATGTATAGACTTTGATATCACTAGAGGGCCTAGGAATCCAACATTAATGGCTAGTGGAGGACTACAGTAGCTTAGTCATGAAGTAAGCTGACTGCTGCTACATGAGCCAATCAACATGAAAAGAAATGTCGAAAACACAAATCTGAGTAAGTGCATTTAAAGAGAAGACAACAGGAAAACTCAATCCATGGAGCACAGTGGTTAACATTAGGAAAGCGGTCAGCTCTGAACAGCAAGGCAAGGAAAGGTTCCGAACACCCAGCCCCACTTTGTGCAATGTGGGCGTCGTAGCAAACAAGAGATCAGGGAGGTCACTCTACAACCTTTTGGAAACAGGCCAGTGCTCAGGGCCTATGTGTGGCCGGTAGCTCCTATACTCGGACTCTACAACCTTTTCCTAGTCCTTTCCCTTCAATCAGGCCACAAAAGACTGTTGGACCTTTTGCTTCAGTGGATGACAAGACATTTATCTGAGAGGTGGTCAACCTCTACCTGCTCCATTTCCCATCCAGGTACCCGTTAATGTATCTGGGAACAAAGATGGTCCAAGTACATGAGTTTCTGTAAGCCCTGTGGCCATCCCAGATGGACTCTTAGGTCCTCATTGTAGCATGACTACACTCTGGTCATTATGTGGCCCCTTGGGAATGAACCAAAGGATGCTTGATTTCTCTTTCACCCTTTCTCTAACTCTGCCTTTCAAATTAATAATGCATCTTCAGAAATATTTTAAAATATTTATTTAATAAAATAACTTACATGCTGTGGGCAATTGCCCAGGGACCCCCCTGCCCCCTGCCTGGAGGGTTTGGCTTAAGCCTAACCTTCCCCATGGCCTGAGGCACAGCCTTCAGGCCTACAGGTGGAGTGTGACCTCCAACATGGCTACAAGGTCAAGGGGAGTACATCTGGAACATGACCTCTGACATGACTGGAAGATCTGGGGAAATAGATGGGTCATACAGCCAATTGCAGCATCTTTGGTGGGCATGGGGTCTGCCCTCCCCTTCCTTGCCCTTTACAAGCTGTAACCTGGGCATAATAAAGCAGACACTCCTCACCAGCTTGTCTATGGTGGTTCTTGGGGCCTGCTGGAAGGCCTAAAAACCCGGATAATATGCCTTTCTCTTATGAATCTCTTTGGCTGTCGATGTCACCACCATTAACCTAGTGACACACAAGAGATTCCTCCCTCCCTACAGAGGGAGCAGAGCTTGCTGGAGTGATGGACATGTCAACACGGTGATATGGTGAAGGCTATACAGGAATATGCACTTTGTGATTATTTGTGGAACAGCAAATTCCAATTTCTGTAGTTTTCCATGTGTACATTTTTTTTTCAGTAAAAATTTTATTTTTTATCTCAGTAAAAGGTATTAAGAATTCTATTGGGCACAGCGTGATAGCCTAGTGGCTAAAGTTCTAGCCTTGCATGCGACAGGATCCCATATGGGCACCAGTTCATGCTCTGGCAGACCCGTTTCCCATCCAGCTCCCTGCTTGTGGCCTGGGAAGGCGGCAGAGGATGGTCCAAAGCCTGGGACCCTGCACCTGTTTAGGAGACCCAGAAGAGACTCCTAGTTCCTGGCTTCAGGTCACTTCATCTCAGGCCATTTTTGCCACTTGAGGAGCGAATCAACAGATGGAAGATCTTCCTCTCTGTATATCTGACTTTGCAATAAAAATAAAAATAAAATCTTTTTTAAAAAGGAATTCCATGTTATCTCAAAAGTTAAGTATAAGAGGGAGAATGAGAGGAAGAAGAGGGACCAGGCGAAGCTTACTGTGTTTTTAAAATTCTATCCACATGGGCCCAGTGCCGTGGCCTAGCAGCTAAAGTCCTCACCTTGAACGCCCCGGGATCCCATATGGCTGCCGGTTCTAATCCCGGCAGCTCCACTTCCCATCCAGCTCCCTGCTTGTGGCCTGGGAAAGCAGTTGAGGACGGCCCAAGGCTTTGGGACCCTGCACCCGCGTGGGAGACCTGGAGGAGGTTTCTGTTTCCTGGCTTTGGATCGGCGCAGTACCGGCCGTTGCGACTCACTTGGGGAGTGAATCATCGGACAGAAGTTCTTCCTCTCTGTCTCTCCTCCTCTCTGTATATCTGTCTTTGTAATAAAAATAAATAAATCTTTAAAAAAAATTCTATCCACAAATCACAGGGAATATGTTAAATACTAATTAGAAATTGAAATTAAAAATGTAAATATGTTTTTAGAATTAAAAGGAAAAATTACACAGCTTTGAGTTTCTTGGTAGATATATTTAAAATTAACTTGCTTTGTCCAACCCAACACTGGGTTTTGCATCTGTGAAGGGGATTTCACCCCATCATGGCAGCTGTAAATGAGAAACCAGGTTACCAAAGGTGAGCTGCTTTGTAAACCCCTAAGCATCACAAATAATCGGTATTCAACACATTCATGGAACTGCATTTCATGAAAAAAAAAAAAACTGTATATAGATTTTAACATTTTTTTCAATAAAAGATTCACCTTTTTTTAAATTAAAATTCTCTTTCAATTTCATTTTCCACAAACATTTATTTAGTTAGAAGGCACACTGGCAAGATGACAGGCAGAGATAGAGAGAGTCAGGGACAGAGAGGAAGAGTTTATCTGCTGGTTTACCCCAAAATGCCTGCAACACTGGAGCCAGGCCAAAGCCAGGAGCCAGGCCACCCGCATAGGCAGCAAGTACCACGTACTTCAGCCATTGTCTGCTGCCTCTAAGGGAAACAGAAAGAAGGATCAGAGGCAAAAGCAGGACTTCATCCTCAACTCAGCCACAGGGTGAAGGTGTCCCAGGTGGCTTTGTGACCAGCTGGGCCACAGTGCTCAGCCCTGGATGTGACTCTTTCTTCTCACAGAACCATGATGCTGATGGACCACCAAATGGCAGCTGTGGATATACGATTTGTTTTGTTTTGCTCTTTTGACAGAGTGTGTACATCTCCACACAGGTTCACCCCCCAAATTGCTGTAATGACCTGGAGACTGGGTCCCCAAGTAACTTGATCCACATGTTCTATTTTGGTGACAGAATGTCAACTCTTGAGCCACAAGTCACTGCTTCCCAGGTCCTTCATTGGCAGGGAGCTAGAGTCAGCAGGTGGAAGTTGAACTGGAGACTTCAACATGGGACACAGGTAACCTAACTGACATCTTAACTAAAAGACCAAATACCCATTCCTCTAGCTCTTTTTTGATAAACATTTCTGAAAAAATCAGGATATCTATAATTGAAAAATACACCGAGTGGGCATATATCAGGATTTAAAAATACATATAAAAATACTGGTTTTCAGATGATGATGGTTAATGAGGATTTCTTTTCAAGCATTTGCAGATCTTGAAATCCTTAGTTCAAAATCCTGAGGCAACATGTATTTCTATTTACTTGAAAGACAATATGACAGAGAGCAGGGAGAGATAGAAATATTCCACCAATTAGTTCATCCCCAAAATGGCCATAAAGGCTAGCAAGGTGAAAGCCAGGAATCAGAGGTTACACTCAGGTCTTCCATATGGGTGTTGGGGCCCAAGAAATTGGTATACTTTCCACTGCTTTCCCAGTTACATTAGCAGGGAGCAAGGCAGGAAATAAAGCGAGACCTCCACCCAACACCATATGGGATGTTGGAATGGTAGACAGTGGCTTCACCTCTTACACCACAACAATGGCCCTATAGCTATTCCTTTTTGAAGGAACCATATATTCATTTATTCACAATTGTCCCTACCATTCACTATTGTTTCCAGAATGATTCTCACAGCAATTTGAATTTGGAAGTCATGCAGTATATTATTACTAACATTTAAATAACAATGTCTACACCAAAAAAATAAATAAATAAAAAAGCCCCACTCTTTACATACTTCCAGACTGACCCTTTGGCACTACTCCTTCCATGAGTTTAGAGCTCAGCTGCTTTCTGCCTCTTCTAGAAGATAACCCTCTTAAAGCCCTGACAGTACATGCAGAGAAAATGCCATTCAATCAAAATGGACAACTGGAATTTTGCAAATTCCAAAGGCAAGTACCGATCGGTTGTGCATTCAGTTTTAAGAGCAGGTATCTGTCAGCCATACACTGTGTATGGGGTGCTGTGCTTACTGAACCCATCAGGGAATGTCTAGCTCTGCTCATTCGGAACTTAGAGTCAATACAGGGAGGCAGCTCCAACAGGGGAGCCTATTTGACAGACTAGGAAAGCAAATGCCAGGACAGGAGCTGCACACAGAGTTCTCTAAGCTTCCAGGAAAAGAACAATCACTGTGAACTGTAGAAACTTCAAGAAGGCTTTTGTAAAATAATGAAATCATTGATAACATTGGCCTACAATTCAATGAGTCAAGGCCACCCTGTCCCCTCTTCTTAGGGAGAATCACGTTATGTCTCCTACAGGAATGACCACTGAGTTGACGTCAATTTGGGACAAGTGCTTTTACCTAAAATTGTCCAAGTCACTCTGCCCAGACAACACGATGAGAACAGGATAGGAATGCCACAAACGCCTTTTCATCTGATGCTAACTTGATGTACAGTCTCTAATCTGAAGACTTCCCTAAAAGCCTTTAAGAATGAAACATATCTTTCTTTAGAATTGCATATAGTAAATGGACTGTAGTAAGGAATTAGAAAAACCTCAAAGTGACTTGGCCTACAGGTTTTTCTTCCAAATGGACACCAAGATGTATTCTCCGGCCTCTATCCTCTGCAGTGCCCTAGGGAGAAGGCAACAAGATGGACTATTTCGACCCACAAGTTCAAAGGCTTTAACTTTTGTTCCTGTAGATATTAGCATATTAAGGACACCAAAGATGTTGCAGACAGCAAACTAGTTCAAGCTCCCACTCTTAAATGTGTTTGTGTTTCAAATAATTAATTAGCATTGATCCCATCAATGTTTCTCAAAAGGTACTTCTAGGAATTTTTGCTTCAGAAGGTAATTTTTGAGTTGAAGCCTTAAGACAGCATAAACAAAACGCACTTAATTTGAGGTCATGCTTACTATTCCACACAGCAACAAACAGGTTGTTCTACTGCAGTTTAGAGGCCATACAAAATTTCAGATTTTGTGTAGCTAATACAGGACAAAAAAGTTACTTCAAGTAATTTAGGTTTACATAGAGGAACGGAACCCAGACAGACAGCACATCCCCACCACCACCCAGAGGAAATGTATTCTTAAATCCTTCTCATTTTCCCTGCTTTCATTTTGGCAATTAAGCTTTCTCCCTTCTCCATACAAAAGAAAGTAACCATGGGGGTAGGAGTTTGGCTCAGTGTTTGATGCACAGCTTAGATATTAGGATGCCTAATATCTTCTACCAGTCAGTCCTCCACTACCACTTTTAGCTTCTTGTTCATGTGAACTTGGGTAGACGGCAGGAGGTTTTCCAAATCCTTGGCTCATGCCACCTGATCACCCAAACAGAATCCTGATGCAGTTTCAAGCTGGCTGAACCCTGCCTGTGGTGGGCTTCTGGCAAATCAATCAGCAGAGGGAAGACTTGTGTCTGTCTAGACATTTCCAGCCTTCTTTCAGATACACAATTTAAAAAATACGAAATTGAATTTTTGTACATTTTCTATTGTATTTGTACATTCTCATTTTATTGAGCACCTGTTGTGTCACATTTTTGCCTATAAAATCTCAATAAAGCCTCATAAATATTTAGGAAATAGAATATAGAAGTGTAAAAACTATAGGCATGTCAAAACTCACCACGGGTTGTTGATTCTAGATTAAAGTTGTGTGTGTGTGTGTGTGTGTGTGTGTGTGTGTGTGTATGAAAAACACAAGGTTTGAGTACACACATAGCTGGTTATATCAGGAGTTGATAATCTTACATTTTGTAGCACTGTATAAATGCAAACATTGCATAAAGTCTTGCAATTTGGGAAGGCAAGCTACATGAGAAAACGATGCAGATTTAAGGATAAGTACATTTACTACAACTTTTCTTCTTATGTTCAGCTTCTAGATTTCACTTTCCTTGCGACTTTCTTGGTATAAAAATTGGTTAAGAACAACAGTTATAGAGCCTGGTAAATTAAGCGTTGATAACTAATTCTACCACTTCAAATTGTGTGATAGGTCATTGACTAGCTGTCTTACCTAAGAATTAAAATGTCCAGACATAAAATTGCACAAACTATTTCATTAGTACAACTGCTTATTTATACGGCTTCAGCATATTCATGCCAACCACTCTCTGATTTGGTTTAAGCAGGTATCTTCTACCCCGACTTTTTATGATTGTAAAAACTGCTTTTACAAATACTATACTAAGATTTACAATGAATGTAATTGTTTAATAACCACAGAAGAATGACATTTCATGACATAAGAGCAGAACAGCTTGGTGAGTTCCTTAGTTCTGGAAATAGTCATAATCAATATTTATACAACAAGCACTTGAGGAACCAGTGCTGTGGCTAGTAGCGGCTAAAGTCCTTGCCTTGAAAGCCCCGGGATCCCATATGGGCGCCGGTTCTAATCCCGGCAGCTCCACTTCCCATCCAGCTCCCTGCTTGTGGCCTGGGAAAGCAGTCCAGGACGGCCTAAAGCCTTGGGACCCTGCACCCATGTGGGAGACCTGGAAGAGGTTCCTGGTTCCCGGCTTTGGATTGGCGTGTACCGGCCGTTGCGGCTCACTTGGGGAGTGAATCATCGGACAGAAAATCTTCCTCTCTGTCTTTCCTCCTCTCTATATATCTGACTGTAATAAAATAAATAAATCTTTAAAAAAACAAACAAACAAGCACTTGAGTTCTTCCTGCATGACCAAAGGTTCAAAGGGATTTGGATGGATGGATGTCTCTCTCACTTTGTTTTGGGATGAAGAGGGCACAAAGAGACCGAAGTCAAAGATAGTGGAGGTTTTTTAATCTAAAGCGAGGGGTTTTTGGCATTCCTTCTGGCATATTGTATTGTTGGCTTTTCTTATTGTTTTTAACTGAGAAGTTCACCTGTTTAAGACTTTTGATGAAGGCAGGGTTAATTTATTTAAGCTATCATTTAGATCATGGGAAATGATGACACATGTTGGCTCAGAGTTCAGACCAATGATTCATCTACACTTCAAGCTGGACCACGACTAACGTAAAACGGTAACTGTACAGGACAGGAGTGAGATGACTCAGCAAAACTGTTAAATGCTAGCTTGAGAGAAAAACCTAGAATGAACTTCCACTGACTCATTATGTTTCAGGTGCTAGGCACATATATAGAAAAATATGAATCAGGTTCACAAGATAGTACAGTCCCAGATCTCCCACAGAAACTCGTGTTTGGCTAACATCTTTAACAGTAGCAAAGGAGACACAGCTAACAGGCAAACACCAAACAACTGTCTTTTTTTTTTTTTTAAAGATTTATTCATTTTATTACAGCCAGATATACACAGGGGAGGAGAGACAGAGAGGAAGATCTTCCGTCCGATGATTCACTCCCCAAGTGAGCTGCAACAGGCCGGTACGTGCCGATCCGATGCCAGGAACCTGGAACCTCTTCCGGGTCTCCCACATGGGTGCAGGGTCCCAATGCATTGGGCCGTCCTCGACTGCTTTCCCAGGCCACAAGCAGGGAGCTGGATGGGAAGTGGAGCTGCCGGGATTAGAACCGGCGCCCATATGGGATCCCGGGGCTTTCAAGGCAAGGACCTTAGCCGCTAGGCCACGGCCGCTGGGCCCACCAAACAACTGTCTTACTTAATTCTGTTTAGGGTGTTAAAGGTTAGAATTCAATTATTAGATAGCTCAACTCTACCTTTAGTTTGTCTATGGATAACTGAGGCTTAGAGAAATGTCTAGCAAATTGACTATATAAAAGAAAAGCATAACAGTGATTCAGATATTAGTGTGGAAGCATTCCTGAACAATGTGTTAAAATGTTTATTTCTGGGGAATGCTTCCACGATGTTGATTCAGGGAACAAGGAGGGAGGAGTCAAAATATCCCAGATAGTCACTCTCAGGTTCAGCAGATCACATGTTAGACATGAAAGTTGCGGGTTCCGGAAAGGGAGGAGGATTGGATCTGAATTCTGATGTGACATGTATTTAGAGAATTTGAGCAATCTGTCTAAGCTCAGAGAAAAGCATGCATTCAGTAGAAAGTGGGTAATTTTAACTGCCTGCAGTGCTATTGTGTGGCTCACATCAGCTAATGCATGCAAATTATGGAGACAGATAGGCACCCCTAGCCATCATTTGCTAAGATTCACCATTAGCCAAGGGCCACACAATTCACCTTCATGGAGGACTAGAGCCCTAGGTCTGATCTTCAGCACTGTGCCTTTCACCCCGCACAGCAGATTCCAGAAAACACTGCCCCTCTTACTTTACACAAAAATGATCACAGGTCTTCCCTTTCTGTCTAACAAGAACTTCTCTTTCATTTTTCCGCCTTGTCTATCCCCAAATTACTTCTGTGATGTTTGAAATTGGCTGTACTCATTTTCTCAGTCAAATCTAACCACACAAAACATACAGAGTTCATATGAATACAAAGAAACCTAAGGCATAGCATGTGACATGAACATTTTTGTAGGCTCAGAAAAGGAATGATACAGACACAGAATAAAACAATTCAACACAATACATGGCTACAAACTACACATAAAACAAAGGGTCTAGCAATGCTCAGAACAATGAGAAATCAATTTGTACAGAATGAGAGAAACTGATTTCAAGTAGCTCACGGAATTGGAATTTGGCAAGTAATGATGTAAGTAAGGAATGTGTTGTTGGCTGGTTTGGATTAGTCGTAAACAAACAAAAAACAGAACACTGTAATAACTTCTCAAAGCTTTCAAATGTGTGGTCAGAAAACCAACCACTCCAGGGTCACCTGGACACTTCTAAGAAACACAGAATGCCAAGCCTAATTCCAGGTTCCCTTAATCACAATCTGCATTTGACAAGGTCATCATCTGTTAAGGATGGAGACATATTATAGCGCCTATCATGTAACCTCAAAAATTCTTTACCATATTCAAGCTTCATTTACTTGTATCTCTGCCCCCACTTTATTTCTTCCCCTTTGCATTAGTTTAAGTTCCAGCATTTAATCGGTAACGGTTCCATGGCAATATCTATAAATGACAAGGGCTTTTCAAAAATGATAACCACAAGATATCTGTCACATTGAAACAAGATAGATACTGTGTTTTGGAAGGATCAGCAGAAATTTAACTAGCCAGGTTGAAAGTATGGGTTACTTTTATCAGTCCTAGAGAATGATAAAGCTGAATTGTCACCCAAAACATCACTTGATATGATAGAGAGAATAGCATGTTACCAATACCGTACCAAATGACTTCTGTTCACGAAAATGTAAAACACAAATGACATATTCTTAAAACTTGCTTACCAAGATAATAAGATACCAAAAAATACTAAATCATTAAAAATAAAGCTTTGTGAATTGAATGCAAAGACAAATCTATAACATTCCCGCTTAAGAATCTAGCAAATCACCAACTTAGAACTATTAATGTGGTAAAGTTTTTTCTAAAACAAAGCAATACTGGCTTATACATAGCTTCTGAAAGAAGAGACTCCAGGAAAGACTTGTAACCTGAAGGACTTCAAAGCGCAGTATTCTTTGGATTCAGATGAATCAAATTACAACAGATTTCTAATCATGAAAATCATTGGACATGATTTATGTGGCAGAAGGGTTCGGTTTGAGAAAGGTGTGACGCTATCATTTTACAACATTTAGTATATTGATAAACAGAGAAGAAACTTGAGTATGTCAGGCATACAACTCAAAATAAGATCAGCGGATAAAGCATTACAAAAGTATCAATTGCTGTATCTCAAGGTTACTCCAAGGAGAATCTAAACACGGTCATTCCAGGCAGATATTCAGACAGGCAAAGATGAATTTCTGAAGAGCCCTGTAAGTCAGACTGAGGAACTGAAATTTAATTCCACAGGCAGTAGGAATTCATGGGAGTCTCTGATACAATAAAAACAGTCCTTGAGAATGGAGCAACTCACAAGATCCCGCAAGTGGGAGGGCCAGTGAATTCCCACTAGCAGAGATAAGCCTTAGAGAAAAGCCCTAGAATGGCTGGAGGAGGTCAACTGAATGTCAGCCTTGAGGGGCACAATCTCTTCACACCAATAAAAAGCTGTTCCCTCCCAACCACAAGCTCCAGGGCTGCCAATCTGAAATTCACCATCTGTGACAGGAACAATACCACCCCTCAAAGAAAGCAAATCTTCTGTGTCATGGAAGAGCAGATGACTCCAAATCTTCAAAAATATTTTAAGTTTGACTTAAATTTAACTGCACAGAATTCTCTACAAGTGTAAGTACAGCCAAATGAAGGGGAAAAAGCAAACGCCCTTGAAGAAATTTAGATGAACACAGCAGTAAATTTATTGGGAAGAGCAACAGCTAGTGGAACTTTTTAAAATCTTGTAGTAGAGGCTGTCCCTAAGGAGGAGATAAGGTAAGGTGCAATGGCAGGAGGCTGGGTCTACTGTGAGGTGACAGCGCACCACGATCATTTGATCACTCACATGAACAGTGAAATGACCAACCTTCCAAGATAACGGGTACAAACCTATGATCCTTTACATAAGCAGTGACGTTACCAAGCTTGTAAGATAATGGATAGAAACTGACTTGTATGTCTTGAGTATAAACCAATTAAACAGTATAGTGTCAGCAAACCTGAAATCTATCTTACATGTGTAATTAACTTTCTATAAGTCAAATGTGAGAGCATTCTTTAAAGAACTCTCTAATGAGCCGTCCAAATCTATGAATAAATCATGTCCCAATTTATCGTGTCGATAATTAAGGTGCTTGTCTACCGGACGTTCTTTCAGTGGGGTGGTTCTGCCATTCCCTGCTAAAGGCATGGCAAGCAAAAGGAAGCCTGCTTACATGATTTGTAAAATTTTCACCCTTTAAGATAGGATGGGGCTGGGAGTAGAATGGAAGACTTGGGGTCCTTGAAGCATACAGCTGAGTGTGTGCCTCCTTTCCCCCTAGATAATAACATTGTCAGGGGCTGACAGAGGGAGGGGTAAGGTGATGGCGACTCTCCATTCCTCACTGATGTCCCCACTGGAGCATCCGTTTTCTCATTTACGATCTCCTTGTCACCAACTCTATTTACAAGGCATTGGGATTAATCACCCGAGTGTTCTTCAGCTGCAAGAATCGGGCAATCCATGTAACTCAGCGTGACAGTGTGGCATTATCACCAGCTAAGCAATATTCCTTCTGTGTGATGGCCATCTCCAGGGACCTTCCTGTGTGCTAGGACTTGAGGCGCTGATGTCATAAACCATTACCCTCAGCTCCCCAGCAGCTGTATGACTCTCTTCCTCAAGGACAGGCACACAAAGCCACACCAAGGATTCCAGCTGATTTATCTGCACCATCAGCATGCACTTGGGAAGCTTCCCTCACCACCTGCTGCTACAGGAACTATCCTTATCCTCAGCTCCTCTGGCAGGTCCCCTTGTCCGGAGTTCCCAATGAACACACCCCACTCACTCTGTGGCAAATCGATTTCTGCCAAGATACCTATAGCACAACTAGACATTTGCTGTTGCCCTATCATCTCCCAGGGACCACACGGACACCTTAAAGCAAGCAGAGGGACCCTGCGTGGTGGCTAAAATCCTATTCTTGTATGTGCCTGGATCCCAAATTCTCACCGGTTCGTATCCCAGAGGCCCCACTTCCCATCCAGCTCCCTGCCTGTGGCCTGGAAAAACGGTGAAGGACAGCCCAAAGTCTTGGGATCCTGCACCCATGTGGGAGACCTGGAAAAAGCAACTGGGTTTGGATTGGTTCAGTTCTTGCCTTTGTGACGGCCTGGGGAGTGAACCATCAGATAGAAGATCTTCCTCTCTGCATCTCCTTCTCTCTGCATATCTGATCTTCCACTAAACATAAATAAATCTTTAAAAAAGGAAAGAGCAGAGAATCCCAAATTTTCACCCAAGGTTTGGCACAATGTCTTGCAATATCTGTTGACTCAGTAAAGAAAATACAAACAAGTTTGGTAAATGAGGTAATAGCTATTTTATCAAAGACAAAAATGTTAGCACTGAACTGACTTCTACTGTCTGATTTAATCCCTTAATGACGTAATTATTATAGGTTGAAGGTGCTTTCTTTTTTAAAAGATTTATTTCTTTTTATTGGAAAGTCAGATAAAAAGAGAAGTGAAGAGACAGAGAGGAAGATTTTACATCTGCTGATTCACTCCCCAAGTGGCTGCAATGGCTGAAGGTGAGCTGATTCAAAGCCAGGGTCCAGGAGCTTCTTCAGGGTCTCCCATGTGGGTGCAGGGTCCCAAGGCTTTGGGCCATCCTCCACTGCTTTCCCAGGCCATAAGCAGGGAGCTGGATGGGAAGTGGAGCAGTTGAAACACAACCCAGTGCCCATAAGGGATCCCGGTGCATTTAAGGCAAGGACTTTACCTGCCAGGCTACGATGTGCAGCCCAATGGAGGTGCTTTCTACCGCAATCACTGTATCTGGGTTTGGAACATTAGACATCTGAAGTAAGTCATAAATTGTTTTAATCTGACTATTCTTCATTCACCAATGAACGAATTTTCCATCTCCCCCTCTAAGATAAAATAAAAACCTTCCAAAATACAGAGAAATACCAACAAAATAGCAGATAGGGAACACAGAGGGTCATATTTCAACATACCTGAGCTAACAGTTCTATCTCCTCTCCTTTCTTTTTCTCTATCTTTGGCAGCCTGCTGATTTGTTAAGAGTCTGTTTCCTTAAGCATCAAAATAGAAATTTATACCCCAAGCAGCAGTGGCCACTACATTTTAAATATGCTTGTGAATGTGGAGTTTCAGCATATCGCCTAATGCTTACGGTGTTTCCTTAAGTAGAGGTAAATGTGTTAAACCCTTTTCTTGAGACAAATACTTGGTTAATGAGTAATTGACTGTGCTGCATAAATCTTCAGAAAAACATTGAAACCCAACTGAAGATGAACTCATCAGCCAAGCAGTAACTGAAACAGGAAATGCTGGTTTCTCAGCTCTAAGCAATTCTGCCTCCATTTCCCCTTTCCCGTGAAAGGACATAACTATCAAATTCTTCCTTCTGAATTTAGGAAATAAATGTGTCTCTTTTGCAAGCCACTGCCACTATTTCTCTTGGCTTGTAATTAAAACAGGTGGATCGAACTTCTTCTTGCTCAACAACAGTCCATAAGTTTAGGAAGTGAAGCATCACAGCCCCTAAAGCCCAAAGCAAGTCAATTCAGTTACAAGCATTAAGTCAAACCAAACAATAAATCTCATAACTTCGTTTGATGAGGAAAAGATTGATATTCATCAAATCCATGGGATATACAGAAACTGAACAAAATGCTCTGATATGGAATTGTCAATCAGTACTTGTGCTAATTAAAATGAATTAACTAAGGCAATACTGATGTTAATTGTATGAGATGGTGTTTTGCTTATCAACTGGGAAACTGGTATCCACTTTCTATACTTTTTTTTTTAACATCACAGTGCTGAATATTCTCTTTTACAAGTCAGAAGGATACACTCGTTATTTTGGGAGCATATCAGTAGGGGAAATGACCAACTAAATCTCATTGTACCATTTATCTGCAAAGGTTAGCCTTGTTCTTTCTCTTCCTCAGTTTTTCACAACCAAAATACAATAAAAAAAAGTATTCAAAAGATGTTAGCTAATTTACTCATTGAAAACCCCAGGTGTAAAAGCAGGGTCTCCATTTTCACCCTACTGTCTAATTCTCAATGGTTCATTCTATTGACTTAATACTTATGCTTTAAACATTTTTTATGCCACACTTTAGGAGGTAGAAGGAGTAAAGAAATTAGATCACTGACTTCAAAGCCATTTAAATAATAGGGGGGGGGTTAATACATGAATCAAATACACAGAATAAAGAGTTGGATGTATGTTTACACATACCAACTCAATGAACCTACGTGTCACTTCTATCCATGTTCTGGATTGTAGCGAACTCTTTATTGTATTGTAGCCCTAATAGTTTTGCAAGCTTGAGCTATATTTTAGGGAGACTGTATAGCTTGTATGACATCAAAGCAGGAAGAAACTCGTAGCAGTTAAATCAATGATGACAGGTGCGTCTGCAACATAGCAGCAAGAAGTAGTGGAGCCTAAGGTGAGCTTTGGAGAAATGTGAAAGCCCAGGTTGTTTCTATGCCTCACAAGGACTGCAGAGGTGCTAATACTATTTCAACCATTTTGTACTTGAAAAAGTTAAAGCCACCAACAAGGACCTACACTACTTCACTTCTTTTAATCATAATAACTACTGTTGGTCAAGGGCCAGTACCCACATGCAATACTTAGGGAAAAGATGACCTCAGCAAACATAATGATTACATTATTACAATGAATGGCTGTCACTTACTGAAAATGCCTAAAGAGTTGTGTTAAGTGCTGTATATACATCACATATTCATGTACTTCATCTTTCATCCAGACCAAGAGGAAGGCATTACTTTTATCCTTAGGTGACAAAAAGGAAACAGGGTCAAATATCTTGCCAGGCGTCAAATGTCAGCAAGCAACTGAACCATATCTACACCAAAAACATGTAAAATTCCAAGATCCTCTGTGCTTTTACCTATGCCTCACTCTTCCTGTCTCAGTTATCCACACCCACAGATCTTCTGAATGGACAAAGTAAGATTATAAACTATGACAGGTAGAGATACGTATGAAGGTATATCAAAAGGATTCATAGAAAATGGAATGAATATGTTTGTGGGCATGCGAGTTAACATGTGGTTATCTTCAGAAGTTCCATGAATATACTAACAGCTAATTTCTCATCAGAAATCCTAGAGCCTAGGAAAGAATACACAGACACAGTCCACGGCCTTAGAAACAAACAAACAAAAAAAGTACGGAAGGATGGAAACAAGTAAGGGAAAAAAAAAAAAAAGAAACTGAGGAAACTGCCAGACTAGTATACGGTCAAGCAAAGTCCTCATTTATAAGATAAAAAAAGACCTTCCAAAACAAAGAGAAATACCAAAACTTTGCTGCCACTTGCCCAACTCTACAGACCTGATGTTAAAGAACATGCTACACAGAGAAGTAGACAATAATAATCATAATAAAAGAAAGTGAAAGCAAAACACATCATAGTGAAAGCACAAATGGACCAAACTGTTGTCTTTCATTATTAGCTCTAAACACAAATGACCTAACCTCTCCAATCAAAAGATACAGACTTGCTTAATGGATTTAAAAACCAGTCTTGCATATTTGTTGCTTACAAGAAATATACGTCAACAACAAACATACATACAAACAAAATGTGAAAAGACAGAAAAAGATGTTCCATATCCATGGAAAGGAAAACAAGAAGCTGTAGCCATTCTAATATAAGACAATATAGACTTTAATGAAAAAAATGAATAAGTGATCAATATAACAAGAAGTGATTAAAGTAAATGTATATGCACCCAATGCCAAGGTATTTGCCAATTTAAAACAAATGTTAATACATCTAAAGAGAGGTATATTCTACAACACAACAATAACGGGTGACTTAAACACCCCACTTTTATTAATGAACAGATCAGTTAGACAGAAAATCGACAAAAGACAACATAGCTAATGTATACTGTGGACCTAATAAACCTAATTGTTACTACAGAACATTTAGCCAACAGTTGCAAAGCATACATTCTTTTTGACAGTGAATGAAAATTGCTCAGATACTTCCTATCTTTGGTTACAAAACAAGCCTCAGCAAATTAAAACAATATTGAAAGCATATGATGTATTTCTCCTGATCACCAGGGAACAAAGTCAGAAACCAGCAGTTTAAGAAACTCTAGGAAATATGAGGACTGGATAAATTTGTACAAATTGAACAGTAGGGGCATAGAAAGACTCAAAAAGGAAACCACCAAATTCCTGGAAATGAATGAAGATGAAACAACAGAAATTATGGAAACAAATGGAGGGACGTTCATAGCAAGCATTGTCTATTTCAAAAAATCTGAAAAGCATCAAATAAATTATTTATCAATGCATCTCAAGAACACTTACCAAAAAAAGCTAAAGTTTTTAGAAAAAAGAAACAGTCAAAATTGGTGTAAAATAAGAAAAAAAGAAACCAAAAAAATGATACTTAAGATCAGTGAATTGAAAAGTTGTTTTTTTCCCTTGCAGAAAATAAACAAAATAGATGCATGAAAGGTCCTACAAATGAAGAATAAAAAGGAGAAAGATCCAATTAAACAAAATCAGAGAAGTAAAAGGGAATATAATAGACAAAACATATACACAAGGAATCATCAGGAATTACTACAAACTGGAAATTTATACAAAGAGCTCAATGCCAACAAACTGGAAAATTAAGAGGAAAAGGATAGGGGTCTGGTGCAATGGTTTAGTGGCTAAATGCTCACTTTGCAAGTGCCAGAACCCCATCTGGGCATCAGTCATGCCTTGACTGTTCAACTTCCCATCCAGCGCCTTTGTTCTGGCCTGGGAAAGCAATGCAGGGTGGCCCAAAGCCTTGGGCCCCTGCACCCATGTAGGATAGGAGACTTGGAAGAAGCTCCAGGCTCCTGGCTTCAGACCAGCTTAGCTCTAGCCACCGCAGCCACTTGGGGGAATGTACCAGCAGATGGAAGACCTTTCTGTCTGTCTCTCCTTCTCTCTGTAAATCTGACTGGCCTTTCCACTAGAACTATACCAATCTTTAAAAAGAAAAAAAAAAAAAAGAGAGAGAGAGAAATAGATAGATTTCTGAAAACTTACAATCTACAATTTGCCTCAATTAAGTCATGATGACAACAATATATGAGAAAAACCATTCCCATGGATCAACTGGGATTTATCCCTGGTATGCAGAAATTGTTCAACATACAAAATTGAATAAATGTGATAAGTCACATTAACCACATGATTGCCTCAATAGATGAAAAAAAGCACTTGACAGAATACAACATCCTTTCATCATAAAATAAGCAAATTTGGTATGGAAGGAACATTCCTCATGACAATAAAGGCAATATATGAAAAACCCACAGCCAGCATCACACAGAATGGGGAAATGATGAAAGCATTTCCACCAAGATCCAGATTCAGACAAGCATGTCCATCCCATCAGTGTTATTCTATCCAGTCCTGGAGGTTTTAGCCTTACCATTTAGGGGGGAAATGAAATTGGAGCAGAAATGCAAATGAGAAAGCAAGAATTCCAATGTAGGCCCCGGTCTCCCAAGGGTTAACTCCACAGCTTAGCTTGTTTCTAGAGGTAACACAGTGGGAAATCTTGGCCTAATGCATTTAGCCCCTGGCTTGACTGCAAGTTCCCTCTTCCTTACTTTCCTTTTGTTAAGATGCCCCCAGGGGAGCTTAGGTGTTGCTTGAACATTGGGATAATACCGGGAGGGACTAAGCAGACTATAAAAGATGCAGGATACTTGGAATAAACTTGGCATTCTGTGTACAAGAGTGACCCACTGCGTGTTGTCTTGTGTTGTCTTGTGTGTTGTCTGTTTGTAACCCTAGCCTCTCCACTCGGCTCGGGGTACGCAGCGACACGGGCGTTGCCGACATTTCAATGATGCTTGTTGGCAGATGTTATGATCCTATACACAGCACAAACAAGAGACTCCACTAAGGAGCTACTGGAATGCATCAAACAGTCCAGTAACACAGCAGGATTTAAAATCAACACACACAAATTGATCGCCTTTGCATACATAAATAGTTCCATGGCTTAGAATGAGCTTACAATATCAGTCTCACCAACAGCTGCAAAAAATGTTAACACCTTGTAATAAATTTAGTCAAGAATGTTAGGGATATCTGCAATAAAAATTACAAAATACTAAAGAAATAGAATGAGATACAAAAGAAACAGTAAAATCTGCAAAGTTCACGGATTGGTAGAATCAACATAATAAAAATGTTCATACTACAAAAGGCAAGTTACAGATTCAATGTGATCTTAATCCAAATATCCATGACATTCTTGGCAAAAATCTACAAAACTTTATATTAAAATTCATATGAAAACACATGAGACCCCAAAACGATAAAGCAATCTTAAACGATGAATATAAAGCTGGAGGTATTATAGTACCAGACTTCAAAACGTAATTCAGGGAAGCTGCAATCAAAACACCCTTGTACTGACACAAAAACAGACACGCAGACCAATGGAACAGAATAGAAACCCGAGAAGTTGGCCCACACAGCTACAGCCAACTCCCAATCCAGGGAGGAAGGACATAGTCTCTTCAACAAACAATGCTGGGGAGATTGGATCTGCAGCACAGAAATACGAAACAAGACGCCTACCTCATAAAGATCAACTCCAAATGGATAAAAAAATCCAAACCATCAAATTATTAGAGAAAAATAGCAAGGAGACTCAGTAAAACATAGGCATAGGCAAGGAGTTCTTGGGAAAACAGGTGCAATGACACCAACAGACAGAAGTTTCTCGCCTTTGTTTGACAACAATGATATAAAATAGAGCCTTCCTGTAGTCCTCATTATTAGTGGAGATCATGAGAACTCCCAGTTGTGTTAATTACTTCCCATCTGATTTATGGCTCAGCTGCCTCATTTAGTTTCATCAAAAAGGAGCATTGCACTGATTCTTTCCAACCTTTTGTCAGTTTTTTTCCCTGCATTTCTAAAGCATTTTTTCCTAGCTGCTGCCTCTAGAATTCATCAAATTAGCGAGCACAGAGCAATTGATCACACCCATAGCTGTTTTAGTGACCAAGGCCAAGGGCTTCAAGGCATAGCCTCACATCATTTGGCAAACTGTCTTGCATCACTGCACTGCCATTCTTACTGAAAATGACTGACTTTCCTTGAGGCATTCTGTATGTTGATATGAAAGCAGAAGATTACCCATCTTAACATATGAATGAAATTCATTACAAATGCTAAATATTATTTCTTAGTGGAAAGGCAGATTTATAAAAAGCAGAGACAGACAGAAAATCTTCCATTCGCTAGTCCACTCCCCAATGGCCACAACAGCTCCAAACTGGACCTGAGCCAATTCGAAGCCGGGAGAGGGAACCAGGAGCCTTTCCCAGGTCTCCCACATGTGTGCAGGGTCCCAAAGCTTTGGGCCATCCTCTGCTGCTTTCCCAGGCCACAAGCAGGGAGCTAGAAACGAAGCAGAGCAGCCAGGACATGAACCAACACTCATACAGGATGCTGGTGCCTGAAGGCTGAGGATCAGCTAATCGCACCATTGCAGTAGGTCTTCAGCTTATGTTTTGAGTCATGAGTTTTGGGTCATTATTTTTAAGTGTTTCAATGCCATCCTATCTTGGCTCCAAGCTTGATATTTTTGTACAATAAATTTGCTATTTACTGTGCTTCTTGTTGGTTCCCTTTCTCATTTTTTTTTCCTCATTACAAGTCTGTGCTTCTGCTTACCAAAGTCAGAAACGAGGGTTAAGTCTGATATAGTCTTCTTCAAGTTGTTCCAACATGGTAAGGCTTTCAGACAGATGTACAACCTAGGGGTGCCAAGGTAGAGAAAACTGGGACCTGATGTGGTAGCCGAGTGGCTAAAATCCTCACCTTGCATGTGCCGGGATCCCACACGGGCTCCTATTTGTGTCCCAGCTGCCCTACTTCCCATCCAGCTCCCTGCTTATGGCCTGGGAAAGCAGTGAAGGACGGCACAAAGCCTTGAGACCCTCCACCCACATGGGAGACCCAAAAGAGGCTCCTGGCTCCTGGTCTTGGATCAGCTCAGCTCCAGTCATTGCAGTCACTTGGGGAGTGAACCATTGGATGGAAGATCTTTCTGTCTCTCCTTCTCTCTATAAATCGGACTTTCCAATAAAAATAAATAAATCTTTAGAAAAAAAAAACTCAGAGAAATTATCCACAACCTGTGGAAGTTTGAGGCGCACAGAGATCCAATGTTTCTTCACAGAACTAAGACTCCGAGGAACTGTATTCTGAATTGGATTGTTTGTCCTGAGCTCCACTGTACACACAGAAATAAATGTAAGACACAGAGTCATATACAGCTATCAATAAGGATTCTTGCAATGGCAACCATTTGCAGCATTCAGACGAGGATATAGTCACAAAGAGGAAATCAAGGGGATGTTAATTATTATATGCATAACGGGGCATGGCATACATCAAAAGCCTTGTGGGCTGAAATCAGGGCATGAAAACCATGGGCATCCCAGAAGAGCTCCTTGCTCACGTCTTTCCTTGATTTCTCTCTGATGACCTCCATTTTCCCATCTGCTGCTCCTCCGTCTGCCTTCTGGGTAGAGAAGGACCACCCAAGAACTCATGGCTGTTTCTATCACTCATCCTTATGGCCACTGTCCTTCAATGCCAAATCCTGTTTCCTGGGGTGGGAAATCACACTGACTTCCAGAAGCAATGAATTAGGAAACATGAATCATTTCCTGAAACCAAGCCTGCTGACAACCTCCCCTGGTCGCCCTGAGGATATACGGAGCTATGCTGAAACAAAGAATGGCCTTGTGATTACAGTGGTTCTCCACACCAACGACAAAGAGAACAAACAACAACAGAGTCCTTGTTGCTGAAACTGTTCACTGATGGAGGCAATTCTATTAGGCTGAAATAACACACTGAAGGCTTCCTCCACTTCTGACTCAGTACATTCCACTAAATAACACCTTCATACTTACTAAGGCAGCCATCAGCCTACTAACAGAGGTGGGTTATTGGAAGGATTTTGATCACAATCATTACCGAACCTGTCTGGCTCTGAAGTCCGTCGGCAGAGCAAACTCACTTAATTCCTTTGGCAATAGAGACAGGTTTCTAAGAGCCAGCAAAATGTGCTATACTCTGCTAGTTCTAAAGTCCCAGCAAGCCTCAGTCTCACAGCTACACAAAGGCAACAGCATGATTCTTGCCTGTGGCGTGGACACGGATGCTGTCTAATCTTTCTAGCAAATAGGTTATAATGAAGATCTTAAACAAAAGCAATGAGTTACTTGAAAGCAAACATCAACAGTTCCGTGCCAAGAACCACACTAAGCTCCTACCCTAGCCAATTAATAAATTACTGCAAAATAGCTCCATTACGTAAAATCCCTCAGACACAGAAAAATGACCCATCAGAGAGATTAAACACTTCCCTCAACAGTTTAAAGAAAAATTTTAAGTGTAGCTGGACGGTGGTTTTCCGCGCTTTCGGTTTACGGAGATCTGTGGTTCTTCTATTGGCATCCCTACTGGCTTATTTTCAGAGTTGTACCTTTTAGAACACAAGTGTGTTTCTGCTTCCAGGAAACTTTCCAGCCTTGTGGAGTGAGGCAGCCTGAAGCTGGGAAGCGTCCGGATAAAGAAATACAGAGTTAAGCAAGGCAGCTGCATGTGGCACATTAATCACTCCCCATGCTCTGGGAGAAGTGAGATACAATTATAAGTCAGTCAATCCCCCAGTTCACCGGTAGTGGGGTGGGGGAACTGTTAATCAGCATCATAAACACATTGGGAAACGGATTTCCAAAACACAGCTCAAAGAGAAGAGAGATAGGCAGATCAACTCAACAGGAAAATCTCTTTATTGGTCACATCTGGAAGCACCCTGGTTAAGCCTTAATTAGATTGTGTAGTATATTTCATAAACAGAAATGGTGATGAAAGCTAGGGGAGAGCACAAGGCAGCTGGCCAAGTCCAAGCTTAAGAGCTGTGAATGGGGAACACAGAGGCTCCCTGGTCACAGAATTGGGACAAAAGTATTTATGAGCTTGCCACCTTTCCTTCCTTCACACTTGAGTTAAAAAGCAACACTTGGGCAGATGCATCTTGATTTACAAGGGAGTTATAACCTGACAAGCTCTTAAGGTGAGAATACTGCTAGTTAAATCTGCATGAAACACACCTTAGCAATAGGACAGTAATACCTTGTCAACCCAGTGCATCGTGCCAGTTTCGGCTGTTAACCCTCCTGCTTGCGAAGCTCACTGGGACTCCTGGCTCACCAAGGCTTCCCAGCCTCACAAGGGGATAGTGTCCTGGTGGGAAAAGAGCAAACTTCAAAGTAGTCTCTATTGAGCATGTATCACTTTCACAACATGGTGCACCCGAAAACTCATGAATGAAATCCTCTTAGGCTGGGGACCAGCTGTAATTCTAACAAAAGAAACTAAGAATCTGTTACCAACTCCAAGTTCTGAAGGGGTTCAATTACTCAGACACTGACTCCTAGCTTTTACTCTATCACAGCTCCTTTCACGATCTGTCTTCATAAACACTGTGGTTTACTTGCCAAAAAATCATGGGCAGGAACTCGGCCTAGTTATTAAAACATTTGTCAGAGGCCTGGTGTGATGGCTCAATGGTTAAATCCTTACCCTGCATGTGCCAGGATCCCACATGGGTGCCAGTTTGTGTCCTGAGTGCTTCCCTTCCCATCCATCTCGGCTTATGGCCTGGGAAAGCAGTGGAGGATGGCACAAAGCCTTGGGACCTTCTACTCGCATGGGAGACCCAGAAGCAGCTCCTGGCTCCTGGCTTTGGATAGGCTCAGCTCTGGCCATTGCAGACATTTGGGAAATGGACTAGAACATAGAACATCTTTCTGTCTCTCTATAAATCTGATCTGCCTTTCCAATAAAAACAAAATAAACCTAAGATTTTTTTTTTTTAAAGGTAGTCAGATGCCCATGGTTTATATTATTAGAGTGTTTCAGTTCTGACTGAGGATTCTGGTTTTCCTGCTAACACAGACCCTTAAAGTAACAATGATAGTTCAAGCACTAGGAACGTGAGACCTTCAGCGGTGACTTATGGACTTGCAGCCCCTGAGTTTGGCCCAGCTCAAAGCTTGCCATTGTATGCATGCACTCGCCTGCATAAATTTAAACAAGATAAATTTAAAAGTCAAATAAAGTATGATTCATCTAATAGTTCATGTTTTACTAAATATATAAGTATGCTAACCTGAACTTGAGATCATTATAAGCAATGAAATTATCATGAAATCAAAAGTGTATCAGCCATGTTAAATGACACAACCTTTCTGGCAAAAGCGAGAACACAACTCCAGGACAATTTCAGCTGAATAACTTTAATATCCAAGAAACAGCTTAGGACACACATTATTATCTTTTCTATTCCAATGAGTCTCCAGACTGGATGTTAAAATGCTGACTCAGATGAGCTCTGGGCTCCTTACATTTTAGTAAATGTGGGGACTTGGATTCCACTAATTCTCTCTAAAAAAAAAAAAAAAAAAAAAATTAGAAACGGAAGCCCACATCTTAGCTTACATTATTCAAGTTCTTCTTTGGGGAAAAGCAAATGAATCAGGTGTTTCACGCCTCACCAAGAATATCTAATTCATCCTGCTAAATGAAAGCACCTTGACCTGACTCCAGGAGCTTAGTCTCAGTGCAGAGCCAACTCCCACCAGCATGACCAGGTTTTAGGTGACTGACAGAGTGAAAAGCCTCATACGTACAGTTAATACCAGACGGGAAGCTAACGTGAGCACTGTGTAAGGCGTTTAATCATCTGGAGCTCTGTGGGCAATGAGGTTTTCAGCAGTTGAAGCACAAGGTTCTTGGACTCACTGCAAGCCTCACCCTCCGTTTGGGCTTTTCCTTTTTAACCTGGTTTTGCCTGTCGAGGGTATAGCTTATATTTTCACTTAAAAGCTCTTTCGCCTTTGAGGATCATTAAATCTTCAATGTGTTCTCGAACAGATTAATAGTTAAAGGGATAACACTTGAGGGCTGCTGACACTCTAACACCTTCCCTAGATAGTCTCATTGAACCCTCCCTGCGGCTGACCTCAGCAAGCTCTTGTGAGTTCCTTGGCAGAGGTTCATTGTTTCCCACTGAAATGGGTCCCTGTGACTATTCTTAATGGCGATTTCAACACATGGAGAAGCTTAGCTGTCTGAACAAGCTGTTGCTTCAAGTCCAAAGTGTTAGGAACCTTTCCAGGCAGCACTTCAACCCCTTTCTTGAACTATAGTTCTGATCCAAATATCTCAGACGATCTAAATTCCATTGCATGAATGCAATAGTTTTCAATGTTAGCTTATTTTTTTTCTTTTACATGAAAAGTGGAGCAAGAGAGAAAGGTTTTCTGACAGACAAAAAGTAAGATTTCAACAGTCATTTCACTCCCCAAATGCCTGTAAGAGCTGGGATTTGACCATGCATGCTGAAGCCTGGAGCCTGGAGCCTCATTCTTCCAAATTGGTAACAACACTTGAGTCATCACGCATTGCCACTCAAGATGGATTAGCAAGAACCTGGATCAGAGACAAGGTGCTGGGATGTGTACTGGTACTTAGATGTGCAACCAAAGAATCCAAGACGCAGCTTAACACAGTGCATCCACCTAGAATCCTTAATCATTTCATGTTCATTTTTTAAAAGATGTAGTTTCTTTGTTCTTTGGAAGGCAGAATTACAAAGAGAAAAGGAGAGACAAAGAGAGAGCATGTATTTTTAATGGTTTATTTTTATTGAAAAGTCAGATATACAAAGAGGAGTGACAGAGAGGAAGATCTTCTGTCCACTCACTCACTCCCCACGTGGCTACAGTGGCTAGAGCTGAGCCCATCTGAAGCCGGAAGTCAGGAGCTTCTTCTGGGTTTCCCACACGGGTGCAGGATCCCAGGCCAATCCTCCACTGATTTTCCAGGCCATAGGCAGGGTGGGAGCTGGATGGGAAGAGGGGCTGCCGGGACATGAACCTGTGCCTATATGAGATCCTGGAGCATTCAAGGTGAGGATTTAGCCACTAGGCTACACCACTGAGCCCAAAAAAGAATATTTTATCCACCGGTTCACTTCCCAAATGGACACAAAGGCCAGGCCTGGGGAAAGCTACAGCCAGGAGCTCTTTTCTGGGTCTCCCACACAGGTACCGGGGCTGCAGCACTTGGGTCATCTTCTACTGCCTTCCCAGGAGATTGGCTGGGAGCTGGATCAGAACTAGAGCAGCCAGAAATCTAACTGGTGCCCGTAGTGTATGCCAGCATCACAGGTGGAGGCTTAGGTTACAATGCCACAATGTGAGTTAACCAATGTTTATTTTTAAAAACCCCATTCTTGGGGCCAGTGTGATAGCTCAACTGGCTAATCCTCCACCTGCAAGTGCTAGCATCCGTATGGACTCCAGTTTGTGTTTCCCAGCTGCTCCACTTCCCACCCGGCCCCTTGCTTACGTTCTGGGAAAGCAGCAGAGGATGGCCCAAAGCTGTGGGACCCTGCACTCATGTCGGAAACCTGCTCAGCTTTGGCTTTTGTGGCAGTTTGGGGGAATGAACCAATGAATGGAAGATCTTTTGCTTTATCGCTCCTCTCTATAAAATCTCTCTCCAATAAAATGAGTCTTTTTAAAAGAACTTTGTGTTGTTTCTCCATAGGTTATTTATGGATTAAATTAGAAAACAATGATAGGAAGCTGGTCTCCAAAGGTCTCACAATTGACTGTAATATCATCCACAGTGATGCAGACACAGAACTAAGTGTAAGTACATGAGGGCTTGCTGCAACTTGGGGGGGGGAGGGTAACAGGTATACGAGCTCTAGAAGAGAAGAGAGGGACCAGGCACTAACTTCAATAACACAATGTGGTAGTAATTCAATATGAGTTAAATAACCACAATGTGTTTGTACTTCTGTGTGCAGAATGGACTCAAAGAAGCATGGATATATATTGGAATATTTTAGAAATGAGTTTTGAGAGTGGAAAAACCCTGGTGTCTTTCTGAGACAAAATCAGTGTCCAGCAAAACTGTGGGGAGAGTAGCTACAATTTTCAAAATATTGTACGCAGGATTATTTTTCTGGTAAATGACTCATCTAATTCTTTTAACATCCCTTTGAGGTCACCAGGAAAGGTTCAGCCATCCCAACTGCTTCAGCTGGGGACACTTGTTAATTCCCAAAGAAAATTATCAGAGGGAACTTTCCATGTGCCTTGTTTTCAGGGCACCTGACTTTTTGTTAATTCTTCCATTTAGTTATCAATAACAAAGCGTCACCACAAGAGCGACAAGCTGAAACTTCAAGAGCTTCATAGATGAAAAAGAAAACCAAAATTCCTCCTATAGCTATAGACAACACTATGTGGTGACAGGGGCAGAAAACAAGCATTCAGCAATGTAAGATATATAAATCCTTCTTGGGATGAACCTGGGAAGGTAAGTACATCAAATTCCTGCACCTTTTGCCCTTCTCCCTTTATAGTAACTGAGGGAGTCATGTTAACCAACAGGTGAATCCACTTGGCTAGTTACTCACAGTCCTGTCACATATCTTTGGCTTTGGGCCACTCTGTCTGCAGGTCCATATAACCACCAGAGGGCATGCTCTGATGAGACTGCTTGTGGATGGATGTGTGGTTGTCTGGCTATGTGAGGCAATGGGTGGATGTAGCTTGTGAATGGATGCGAACTTATACACAGTTGTTTGCAGGTGTGTGAACGTGCAGCTGTATGTGTGGCTTACTTAGATCTCTTGTGTGTTTCTCTGACAGTCCCCACGAATACAGGGGCCCTGTGATATCTCCTGTGGCCCCAACGCCTTTGGGGGCAAGTGGCATTTCTCACCATCACTGTGAGTAAAGGAGACATAAACCCACAAATGGTTCCAAGTTGTTCTCTGATCTGGATTAAGGCCCTAAGCCCCATGCAATCCTGGAGTTAGAGACAAGTAAGCTACAGGTTAGACCACTCAGCCACTATCTGTTCTTCAGCAAATTTTCTTTGTTTCTAACAGGTAGAATGGGGATGAGACCAAAAGTAGAACCTCCTTGGTTTGGTGGAAGGATGGCGAGGATTAACTGAGGTAACACACCTTCGACAAAACCCCATGACACACATTTTAAGTGCAGTACTCTTATTAATTTTAATACTTCAGTTAAAAATGGGCTGTGCATTTCCATGACTGACACCAAAAAACTCCAACTAAATAAACACTACCTGTGGGAGAGGAGTTAGACTTTCACAGGTTGAGTCATTTAAGGTATGTATAGAATTCAATGTTGGGGGCTTGGCAGCGTGGCCTAGTGGCTAAGGTCCTCACCTTGATCCCATATGGCCGCTGGTTCTGATCTCGGCAGCTCCACTTCCTCTCTGTCTCTCCTCCTCTCAGTATATCTGACTTTGTAATAAAAATAAAAATAAATCTTTAAAAAAAAAATAAAAAAAAAAAAAGAATTCAATGTTGGGATCATGCTTCTAACCCCTGAAAACAGGTCAGTGAAAAACTCTTTCTTTGTCCAAGGATAGTTGAAAAAAATAACAAAGTTCAAGTTTGATCAGAACGCTTTTAAAAATACCAAGGAAATGCCGTGTGAGTTTATGCAAAATAAAAAAATCATTTATAAAAGCAAAACATGAATAAACTTCCAAACACATATAAGCTGTACAAACCTGAAGATAATCTAAAAATTGAAAAACTGAAAAGTCTATCCCTACAGCAGTATCATATTATCCTTTGATTTGTTCTAAAGAAACTTCCAAAATTCTAATGCGTCAAGAATATTTTAATATTCTCTAGCATACCTGTGGCAACTTAAACCCATGTGGTCCAGTTCTTCGCTGATTCTCAGAATCACCACAGCTCAGCCTTTTCTTTCCTTCTTTTTTTCTGGAATCTTTGGAAGCAGTCCCCTTGCTCCCTGGCTCTCCTGTGAGGCACGGGCATCTCTGGATCTCAGCTGCCAATTCACCACCTCCTAACAGCTGAGTAGCTGGCCAATTTCTTAAAGAGGCCAGAGAATCTTCCACCACCACAGCCTGCATAGGCCATAATAGCTGCAGGTTAAATAAACACACTTCCTTACATGATTAAGTAACACAAGGGCACTTAATACCAGCTGAATCTAGGAAGCTTACATTCACATCAGTGCAAAGTGTTTGCAGCTCTAGCTAATAGCCCAATTGTAAAATACCCTTCTCGTTATGTGAATTTTCTCTGGGTGCTTTTGGTCATACCAGTAAGAATCTCTGTAGCAATTTTCTTTCATTGACTTTGCATTTCACTTCACATTTAATTATACCAGATTATCATTAGAGAATTACTGTCTGGAACCCACATCACAGATCTGAGACACAGGAATATAACATCTGGGAACCTGTCCTGAAGGTTCAGGGACAGATCTCTTCTCTGAGGAATCGGGATGTTCCAAATATATACCTCCTAACTTCAGTAGGAAATCCTATTTTTAGTTTAGGAAGACAAGACAAACACCTTTCAAGTTTAGGCAAGTGAACAGAACTCGCTAAGCCTCACTGTCTTCTCTTGTATAATGATAATCTTACCATGCACTTCATAAAGTAATCATATTAAGGCTGTTCTTAGGATTAAGTGAGATGATGCAGAGAACTTGGCAGAGTGATACAGTGATTATTTTAAAGATTTGTTAGCAGCAGTAGCAGAGTTACAACCTGGAAAACTAATAATGTTGGGAGAATCCTTCGGAGGTCAAGTGATACTTTATCAAAGTTGGAAACATCTATAGCTTTTTTTTAGCACCTATAACTTCGAACAGATTCACCTCCTAGCAGCTATCCTAGAGAGCTAATCTCAAAACCCTAGAGGCATGAAAAAATATTAATAAAACAGATTGTTTGATAGAATCAAACTTATATAAATATACGTTATTGGCATACCTGTTAGGCAACTGATTATATCATGGAATACTTTGCAACACTGGAAAAGAATAAAGCGTATCTACACATATTAATATCCATGACATTAAGTAGGAATAAAAATGTAGATTTAGATCACAAGTGCAGTCTGAAATAAGTTATTTTTATGGGGGAAAAACTCTAAATTACAATATATTTTACCATATATATTCCTACACACTGTTTTATCCAGAGCAGCACATGGTGCTCTGTAACGTGTGGAAAACAGATACAGCTTATTAATAATTAATGTCCTTGGGGGAAAAGTGTCTATTTTGTAACCGGGTTTAAACATTTCATTACTTTGGTTATCTCTGGCACCTTCTGTACACCCCCTCCAAGAACAAATCTCAATTAGCGAAACACTGAAAGTGGGGGAAGGTGTGGTGGGCACCCAGACTGCCATGAGGATGCAAGCATCCCCACCTGCAGGCCTTGGGCTCAATACCTGGCTCTACTTGTGACTCCAACTTCTGGAAAGCGAAGCCCCTAGAAGGCAGCAGTGGGAACTCACGGCTTGTGTTCCTGCTGCTCACATGGCAGACCTGGCTGGCATTCCCAGCTGCCAGCTTCAGCCCTGGTCCGTCCCATCTATTAGAGGAACTGCAGAAATATGCTACTTGAAAGGATTCTTCTCTCTCATCAATTATTCCTCTGGCTCTTAAATACGTTTAAGAAAAGAAAGAAAATGGCAAGGCAGATTTCTGCCAGCTTTAGCACCAGGATGCAGAGAGGCCTGAAGCTAGGTCTAATATCTTGACTGTTTAGACACAGGAGCACTATTTCCCCTACTGGGAAGTCTGTGTGAGTAACACTTGGATTTTCACTTGCCAACGAAATATACCCTAACTTCAAGCAAAATCACCCTTTAGCTTTTCCAACAGTCTTTAAATATTTTCATCCCTGTATTGAAACACAGCTTTATATAACACAGCTTTATATACATCCACTAACACAGTAAAGAGAAAGGTGAGATTACATTAGAAAATAGGTCTGGGGTGTTAGGTATAGAAAAGGTTTTCAAGGTACGCAACTGTGTTGTCCTAGACAAACCAATTACAGCTTCACAGCCCTGTTTTCTTCATCACCTATGAGAACAATAGCATATCCCCTTCCACCTGTTAGGCTTCGCTCAACCACAAGAGAACAATTTCTAAATCACTTTGAGAAAATATCAAAGCTTTCCTAAATTAGAAATTCTTATTTCACTTTCCCAGCTGAGTCTAGAATAAACATTCTATTAACTTGAAAACACATAATCAAAAAAAGATGGCAGTCTTCAAAACTTTTCAATGCAATCAACCCTAAAATATATCAAAATTTAAATCCATTTTTAAAAGGGTTAGACTACATATAATAAGATAAATAAAACTCATTACATGTTGTGGTGCAGTTTAAAACTAACAGTTCTAAATTTCACTGTCTTTGAGTCTGGTGTAACAATTCCAGTACTGTATGGGGAAAAATTATCCAGGACCAAAAAACCAAGATAATAACAAAAGAAGTTCTACTCCTGACTCAGGGCTCCTGGATTCAGATGGCCTCAGCTCTAGCCACTATCGCCACTTGGGGAGTGACAGATACCACAACAGCATTCAGCAAATGGTGATCTGAACTCTACCAGCAGCCAGAACTCCACCAGCGACAAGGTGGGAAGGGACATTTACTGGGAGCTCCTGAGGTGAATCCAGAGAAATTAACTGCTTTTCCTGCTAGTCTGTTTGATTTGATCAGGAGCAGAGAAAGAACAGCAGGTCCCAGATGGGCGGTGTGGAAACAGGGAGGATTTCATAGCCCAGTCTGCCTCCTAGAGCCATATCGGGCGCCATTTTGTTTAAGGAGGCAAAGGCTATGGGGCAGGACTGCACACGTACTGAGTTGGGACTGAAAGTATTTCTCACTCAGTGACCTGCAACAACATGGCATCCTACAGGTTCCACCCAAGGCAGGTCCATGTAGCCCTCAGACCTGACAGCCAGTGAATCAAGAACTCTAGTAGTGGCACATCAGAAGCCATTTCTTACAGTGTGAAAAAGATTGTAAGACTGCAGGGGACAACAGTGAGCTGTGCATGCGCTGAGCTTGGCAAGAACTCACTGAGCTTAGTGCATTGCACTGGTCCCACAGGAAAATAATACCAACTATGGCACTGTTTGGGTCAAAATAGGTCAATGTGGCCCTCAGACCTAACAGCCAACAGGTTCCGGCAAGATCAGTATCATTTCTTTAAAGCAGAGCCCACTTGTTATTTGTTCAATTTACAAAATCTTTCAACTAGAATGAAAATAATGCAATTAAGAACAAGAACTCATTGTTGTAGGCAACCTGTTGCTGTAAGAATGGGGAAACTGACATGAAAACAAGTGCTCAACATGGAGAATAAAAAAACAGATACATGGCGGAATCCCAACTTTTATGAAAACATGCCAATGCAGATGTTGTTATAAATTCCCAGAAGTGAAAATGAACTAGGCTTTAAGGTCTGTTGATTTCAATTCAGTGAGTACACAATGAAAATACAGATGTTATAGAGATTTTTAGTTTAGGCTAAGCTATGGGCATCAAGCATCTAATCCTATGATAAAACACAAAATTACAAATTGTAATATACATCATAATCCATTTTTTCAGCAGAAAAGTTGTGTGCAAAGTAGCTGGTGATGGTGAAACACGAGGCTTAACAAATACAGGATCAGAAGTGCCAAGGCTTTGAGCCATACCTCACCAAGAAAGGTAGCTTTGAGATCATGAGAACTACGAACCATAGAAGGCACTAGAGAACTTCAATACAAAGCAAGTTTTGAAAAGAAGATATACACCTCTGTGAGTGTGAAGAAGGATTAGCTCACTTATTGAATAACTCAAAAGAAATATAAAAGTCATTACCTTTTTCACCATCAACAACAACCTAGCTATATATCACATCTGGTATCTATCTCCCTAATCCTGGGATCTGCTCCAACCGAAAGTGGGAAAAAGTTTGCATAGACAACAGTGCAGCCTCAGCATGGTATCACAGGAGGTAGAGACTGGTGAGGCAGGAGCTGGGGCTATGGAGACCTTGCTGGAAATTTAACATAAGAGCCCAGACCTGGAACTCACTGGAGGGAGTGGCACAATGACTGCAAACAAAAAATCATATGTGAAAGCTTATGTATCAGAAATGAATGATACAGTGGAACAAATTAAAAGTACACTGGAGAGTCTGCAAATTAGAATGAAAGAGGCAGAAGAAAGAATCTCAAAATTAGAAGATATTTCCTGTCACCACGGGGAAACAAACAAAAAGCTGGAAGCAGAGCTGGATCAAGCAAAAAAAAGTATTCAAGAATTGAAAGACATTATTCACAGGCCAAATTTAAAAGTTATGGTATTCCCAGAAGGGGCAGAAAGAGAAGCTGGGTTTAAAAATGTATTTAATGAAATAATAAGGGAAATTTTCCCTAATCTAGAGAAAGAATTGGGAAACAACATCCAGGAGGGGCACAGAACTCCCAATAGGGTTGACCAAAAGAGATATTCACCAAGACATATGATAATCAAGTTTTCTTCAACAGATCATAAGGAAAAAATCCTTGAATGTGCATGTGGAAAAAAATCAAGTGACATATAAAGGAATGTCAATTAAATTCACAGAAGACCTCTCACAGGAAACTCAACAGTCAAGACAAGAATGGAGTGACATATTCCAGATTTCTAAAAGAAAAAAATTGTCAGCTAGGATAACGTACCCAGCAAAACTTTCCTTTGTTTATGAAAAGTAAATAAAAATTCTACCACAGTAAAGAAAAATTTTAAAAAATGCCTTTTCTAAATCTGCCCTACAAATGATACTTCAAGACGTTCTCTTGACAGAGAAAAAGAATAGACTCCATCAAAATCAAAGGCAAATGTGAAGAACATACTAGTAAAATAACAACAGAAGACTAAATCAATGAACAACTCATTGCTAAAATGAAAGGACCAAATTGCCACCCATACATATTAACTGTTAATGGCTTATGCTCAATGAAACATCATAGGTTAGTAGATTGGATTAAAAAACAAAACCCATCTATTTGTTGCCTACAGGAGACATATCTTACCAACAAAGATCAGCAGAAACTATATCTCATGGATTGAGTTTTTTGTTAGTTTCATCTCTTCAAAACACTTTCTTCTGATTAAATACTTCAATGATTCATAGATCATACAGTAGCATCATTCTCTTCAAGAAGGTTCTTGATTTCCTTTTTCATTTCTGCAGCAACACATTAATCATTCAGCAGCATATTATTTAATTTCATGGTGTTGCTAATTTTTTTCTTCCTCTTGTGGATTTTATATCCTGTAACTGTGAAATGGAGACTGTCATATCCAGATATGAGGATACAATGCAGTATGCATCTCTACTTCCAAAGATGGACTCCCAATGAAACTGTTTACTACGTCTTGACAATAGGTTGCTGAACTCTCTGCCATTGTCCATGCCCACAATGATGGACATATGACTGTATACGAAAAACTATACTATGTAATGATATAAGGGAACTCAGTGAAGAGTGATGCAATTGGAGAGGGGATAAGTGAAATCACATGATCTATGCATGATTTATGGGCCCGGCGGCATGGCCTAGCGGCTAAGGTCCTTGCCTTGAAAGCCCCGGGATCCCATATGGGCACCGGTTCTAATCCCGGCAGCTCCACTTCCCATCCAGCTCCCTGCTTGTGGCCTGGGAAAGCAGTCCAGGACGGCCCAATGCATTGGGACACTGCACCCGCGTGGGAGACCCGGAAGAAGTTCCAGGTTCCTGGCTTCAGATCGGCGCGCACCGGCCCGTTGCGGCTCACTTGGGGAGTGAATCATCGGACAGAAGATCTTCCTCTCTGTCTCTCCTCCGCTCAGTGTGTATCTGGCTGTAATAAAATGAATAAATCTTTTAAAAAATTGATAAAAATAAATAAATAAATAAACAAATAAGAACCAGCACCCACATGGGATCTCAACACATTCAAGGGGAGGACTTTAGCCACCAAGCTACTGCGTCGGGCCCAGGCCAGTTATTCTTTAATAAATAAATAAATAATCCTTAGAAATGGTGTTTGTGAAATAGTGAGAAACTTAGCCTGTGATGCCAGTAGTTCATACGGCACCACTGTAAGTCCTGGCAACTCCACTTCCTATCCAGTTACCTACTAACACCCTAGGAAAAGCAGTGAAATACGGCCTAGGTTCTTGGGCCCTGGCCACCCACATTGAGACATGAAAGTAGCCCCTAGCTCCAGGCATGGACCTGGCTGGGCCCTGGCTCTTCTAGTCATGTAGGTAGTGAACCAACACGTGGAAGGCATCTCTCTCTGTATGCCCCTGTTTCTATTAAATCTGACAATCAAATAAATACATAAATGTTGAAAACAAAACACCAAGTAATGACTTTCATAATTTTTAAGAGAAGCCTGACAAGTAAGCAAAAGTGATAATGTATCATAGGTAACATTTATGGGGAGGTACAGAGAAAGGAAACTTGATTTTATAACCAGAGGTCCATGCAAGCTCACAGAAACAAGTGCACTGGTGTGAGTCTTTAGGCATCTGAAACTAGCAGGTCCAAGTGAGAAGGAAAATTAGGTCCAAAGACAAGGATAAGAATTTGAGTAACTTCAGTTCCTTCAACATAAAAAAACAGGATATCTGGCTATGAGATGTCCAAGAGCTCAGGCGGAACCGGATGTCTTAGGAGTAGCCCAGTCATGTATCATTCGGTACAATGTCAGTTTTAAATTTTTTGACAGATTTATTTATTTTTATTGGAAAGTCGGATATACAGAAAGGAGGAGAGACACAAAGGAAGGTCCATCAGGTGAGTCACACCCCAAGTGGCCACAATGGCCGGAGCTGAACCAATCTGAAGCCAGGAGCCAGGAGCCTCCTCTGGGACACCCATGCAGGGCAAGGTCCCAAGGCTTTGGGCCATCTTCTGCTGCTTTCCCAGGCCACAAGCAGGGAGTTGGACAGGAAGCGGGGCCATCGGGACATGCACTGGTGCCATATGGGATCCCTGAGCATGCAAGGTGAGGACTTCCGTCACTAGCTACAGCGCTGGTCTCAGGTACAATGTCTTTTAAACTTACATGCATGCAAGATTTGATCCCAAACACCTATGGTTCTAGGAAACTGAATTTCCATAGACCCTGGTGGTTCTCATGGAAGTATTATTAAGTCTGTATTTTACTAAGGTTACTGAAAATAGGAAATTGCAGCTGCCACTACTGACCAGAATGAAAAGGTCACTAAAATGAATCTGACCTTTCCTTACGTTTCTGTTGAGCAAATCACAGGCATTTTCAAAGTATGCGATATAAGACTTGAAGTCTATTCGCAGAGTCTCACAGGGCATGAACAACTTTGGGCCCAGCCATGCATCCTGGTTTTCAATTCAGATTATCATCAGGTCTCCCCAGGAAGGAAAAGGGGTAAACCTATCAGTTAAGTTGAATACAGGGAGTGCCTATGGTTCACAACAACACTTTTAGGAGACCATACCAATCTTTTGTTTTAAATCTAAAAAAAAAAATTCAGATTGAAAAAAATATAAGAGAAAATATACTTTTCTCTATACCAAAGCATTCATATTATATTTTAGTATATTGCTAAGGAGAAAAAGACCCAAAAAGCAAAATGGCTGGAGTTCATAGAAGTCAAAACACAGCCAACAACACAGAGAATTTAAAACCTTTTGTGCTAGACTCAACAGTGAACATTTTCTGCATGACAGTATGCGAAAAGGGATGTTCCTGCATCCACAATACACAAAGGATCTGAAAAGAAGAGTTTCATTTTTGAGGAGAGATCACTTGGGTTTCTAGATTCCTATATTCATTCTTGGGATTTAAATTCCTTCCAGAAAATGCCATTTTTGATTAAAATTAAACACACCATGCCTTTGATTTCACAGAAGAGGAAAGCAAGAGCATAAAGTATGAGGTCCCCAAACTGTCCCTCAGCCACCAGGCTTGGATCCCACAAGGCTTTCGGGAAGGGGCCATCTGGCATTCAGTTTTATTTTAGGAAGACCCAGATGTCAATGGAACAAGCATATGAAAACCAAACCACTGTAGGTGATGTCAGTAAAGTTACATAACATAGCACAACTTCTACCACTCCAGGATGGTCTGTTTTATTAACTGCAGTTTTATTTTAAAAGATTTACTTACATGTGTGAAAGAACTGCCCATTGGTTCACTCCCCAAACAGGTGCCACAGCCACAGCTGGCTGGTCCAACACCAGGAATCGGGAGTCTCTTCCCATTTGGTCACAAGGGTGGCAATGACTCGAGCATACTGGACATCTTCTGCTTTCCCAGGTGCATTAACAGGGAGGTGGACTGGAAATGGAGCAACCAGGACAAAAACCAGCACCCTTAGGAGTTGCAAGTGTCACTGGTGGTGGCTTAATTCACTGTGCCACAAACAATCCCCTGTAGCTCTGATTAGTTTATCTTTCTGACATTTTATTGTTGAGGATACCTGAATTTTACATAATGAAAATGTATTATTCTTCTCATCAAGACAAATAGTGTGTTTCAGCAGTTTTGCAAAGGTGGCTCTTACATTAAAAAAACAACTCACTCGGGGAACCAAAGTCCTTCATTACTGGCTGCAATCTAAATTAATATGGCAGTGTCAGTCATACCCTGCTCGGTCACTGCACTCTCATCAAAATGCACCACTTACGATTTGAGTGAATGGCCAACACTGTCCTAGTGTCCTGCCCTTCACCTCTGCCTGTCTCCACATCCCTCTTCAAGGAACTGTTGCCTGGATGTGGACCTTCCCTATTCTTAGGCCTTTTAACACTGTTCCATACCATTCTTATAGGCTCATTTTCAAAATTCTGTCTCCATTATTATCATGTATTTCCCATCTCCATTAGCAAACTAAACATCATCACATTGTGGCTTCAGTCCAAAGCAGGCCGTAAAAGTGGTGCTCACCAGCACGAACGGTTAAAGTTCTCGCCTTGAACGTGCCGGGATCCCATATGGGCGCTGGTTCTAATCCCAGCAGCCCCACTTCCTAACCACCTCCCTGCTTGTGGCCTGGGAAAGCAGTCGAGGACGGCCAAAAGCTTTGGGACCCTGCACCCGCGTGGGAGACCTGGAAGAGGCTGGTGGCTTTGGATCGGCTCACCTCCAGCTGCTGCGGCCACTTGGGGAGTGAATCATCAGACAGAAGATCTTCCTCTCTGTCTCTCCTCCTCTCTGTAGATCTGACTTTCCAATAAAAATAAATAAATCTTTAAAATAAAAAAAAGTGGTGCTCGGCAGGGTCCACCCAGCTTCTTAATAGCAATGCAAAGAACCACAGAATTACCGTCCCGCCATCTTTCTCCCTATTGTTTCCAACTTTTCTTCACACCACCGATTGCACGTGAAGGCCTATGCCCTGTACGTGTTTGTAAATGTGTCCTTCCGTCAAAAACTCCACAACTGCTGGAGCTTGCTGCTTCCTTCTCTGCTCTATCCCCGGTACGTATAGCCTTTCCTGGGAAGTGATATTTGCAAAGTAAATATTTTTTAATGGATAACTGATAAACACTTACTAATAAATATTATATGGGATATGTGGAGATGGGGAATCTCTCACGACCTGCAGAGTAGTGCTGTCTCCTGTATGTCAGCTGAGTTAAGTGCAACATTTCACACCTCCTCCCCTTGGAGGTGAGAACACTTTTACGGATGACATAGAAAAGTAATCAATATTAGGTCCAAAGGAAAGGGCATGGAAGGGACACAGGAGTCAACACAAAGCTGGCTTTTCGAAGGGAGTTGTTTTGATGAGGCCACAACTGATGACAGGAGCAGTGAAAAGAATTTGAGAAATCAATGTCAAAAAAATCTTACAAATGGAGGAAAAGCAACACAAATCATTAACATGTTACTGTCTTCTTTAACCCCATAAAGACAAGCTACTTCAGGCACTTTCCAGGTCCGTAGAAAGAAAATCAGTAGGTCCAGAGCTTCTCAGGGTGCTGCATCAGCCAGGAAAAGGTGGTGTTACAAGGCGCACTACCAAGCAGCTTTCAAGTGTAAGAGGACTCTGATAGCCTGGGAGTCTTCGAGCTCAGGAGTCAGCACAGCCCTGGACTGGTATTCATGGATTACACAATGCCTCCTGAGTGGCTACGGGAAAAAAATTGCTCGTAAAAGTTACAATCTAGAGTGTCACCGAACTGTCCTCTCTGCAAGTCCTTATTGGGACACAGAGCAGGTAACAAGTGGATGAGTGAGAAAACGATTCTGAGGTCAAGAGGGTATGGCTGAGACAGGAGCAGGGGACAGGCAACCCAGGGCAGGAGACTGGCTCTTCTGCTCGAACCCTCAGATTCAGTAACTGAACAAAATATTCTACCTTCTACCCAGCTGCCTTCGGGCCCGTGTTAAGTGCTAAAACTTAGCCATTTGTACATTTATATGAATAGGAAATGTCATCTCCAATAATGTAAGAAAACTTTCTCCTTTGTTTTCTTACTAAGCATTGAAGTTTACCTTTAATGTATTATTCAGGTCCGGGCAATGATTAATTAATCAGAACCCTTTTGTACTGGGAGAATAGAACTAGGCCCTTGGCTAAATAACACCAGATGCTCCAAGTTCCATGCTGTCAAGAGGATGACAGTATCAAACATTATTATTAATTATGCAGTAAAAATTAGGAGAATCTGGAGAGGAATGTTCTTCTTAGCATTAGGACATTTTATAGTACCTTGGGCATATAAATGAGGACACTAAATTCTAGATCTGATTAATCTCTTGTTTGAAGAGGGAATAATCAGAAAAACAAATGCAAGATACCTCGGTTTTAGGATTTTGGCTGTAGGCCCGTTTAATAAACGCTACCAGAATATAAAATGGAGCTGTCATTCTGTGAGCACACACACACACACACATATCCCCAGGCTTTTGAAGCACACGGACCACTAAGGCATGAGTCCAAAGGAAGTCTAACCAACCAGCCGCCTTACCTTTAAAACCCTCCTATCTATGGCAGAGATGCAATCAATCTTTGTCATTTGTAGACACTAGTTGATCTAACTCACTAGCTGAGACCTACATATTAGGGTCAGGTCCCTCTCTCCTTCATTGTGCAATTACTATTCAGGACTGACAGGTTTTCAGAGCAATTGGTCACTTTTAAACACTTGACAGATCAAATCGGATGTGGAAAATGAATCAATCAAACACGCCCAGGAATGCAGGCCTCACTCAAAAGAAACATTTCTCTTCCCACTCTCAAGAGGCCGATTCCTGTAAGGAGGAGACTCTTAACAAGACACTGTGTTCTGATTTTGAAGGATTTCTTTTGATTGTGGAAGAGCAGAAACCCAGGGATAAGACACTCTTAGGCTGTAGAACCAGCAAACAGTCCTGTTCAAAGTAAGTAGCATATAATTTTAGTGGAACCTCCCAAAAACGGAACTCTGGCGAAACACCATGCCAACAGCTCATCTTGCCCAAGTTGACCCAAAGCTCCTGTGTCTATCCAAGAAAAGGACCACCAGTCTGTTTAACACATTCTCACGGTGCATGGCAAACGCACCTGGGTATTCCCTTTCTAGAATCAAAGCCTCACCCAGGATAACTAAAGGAATGCACATGCGCAAAGGCACTTACAGGCTAGAAAATAAAGCTACATCGTGATCAGTAGAAATGGGAGGATTCTTCCACTGCACAGCCATCATTCTTCTTTTCACACCTTTACAACGTTCTAAATAAGTCTTACTTGCTCATTCATATGTATTCTATATATTTCTCTCAGTAAATAATTTAACACATAACATGTGCCAGATTCTATGTAAAACAAAGTTTCATTCTCTCCTTCATGTTTTTTCGCATACTCCTTTTCCCACCTTCCTTCCTTCTACAAACACTGGAGCACCAGCTCATGATTAGGCTCCATGAGGTGCTGGGCATACAGGAGACAGCAAGGAAAGCTAAAACACTGTTCATAAGGAGCTTCATGTTTAATGGACGACAGCATAATAGTAAACAAATCACAAATGAGGAAATTTCAACTTTCAGAGTCACGTATCTGGAGAATAAAACAAGGTAGTATGACTGAGATGCCTGAGGTTGATATAAAATGTCAGACCTTGCCAAGAAGCTGAAATTTTACCAGTCATGAAAATGTCTGGTGGATCAGAGATTTTTCAAGCCATAAGAGGAAGCCCATGTGAGCAGAAAGTTCAGAGTGTGGCTACAATCCTGAAGACGAACTTGCGAGATTACAGTTGAATGCAGAGGGTAATACTGATTTATAGTAGTCACCACAATGGAATATAATGGCAAAATGTTCCACATTAACCAGCCAGCCACGCATCTAGGCACGAGTCCGACAGTGTGGAGTCTTTCAGATTCCATCTATTTATTAGGCGAGGATCCATGGGCTGTTATTCTGGTGAAAAAATGACTTCCAGTATTGTAATGCTGCTCTTCACATCTGAATGAAGCAATTTATACTGAGTTGCCTGGTTGTGCCAAACATTTTCACATACATCACTAATTTCACATTTACAAAGACAAAAAACAAAATCCTGAGAATCCCAACAATGCAGTGAGTTGCTCCTAAAAGGCTATTTCATGAAAAAGCCAGAATGTGAACCCAATCCTTGTGATCTTAGTCTTGTCTTGCTACTATCCTCTCCCTTAGTTATGGCCTAAGGAAACTTGCCACAGGCTTTCCAATGACATAAGTTATTTCTGTGACCCAGCCCACCTCGGTCTTAGGAACATGGAACTATTTTCCGGAATCATCTGCACTGTACTGTTATACTCAAGACTCTGCCTCTTTCGCATCCTTAGTTGTTGGTGCTCTAACTGTTGCTTCCTATTTCTGAGTATTTAAAAATCTGGAGTCATCTGCAGGATTCACCAGCAAGCTGCTTATCACAGTTCCCCCAGGGCACTGATGAAGCTGTTAGGTAAGTGTGGGTCCAGATCTACCCTGCGTGACTGAGGATACCTGAGAAGAGATTCAATGACCCAGTCTCCGCAGCAGAAATCAATGGCTGCATCATTTTCAGATTTCAATTTGTTACAGCCTTGCTTCTAGGGCAGCAATAATGTAATTTACCAGCCTAGCAAGCAGTTTTTGAAAGGAAAATGGATATTACCCTGGACAACAGATGTTAAGTTGGCAACCTACAGGATAAGCCAGGATGTATGGCCACCCTCGTTCTGCGCATCTCCAGAATCAACGATTATTTATCATTCTACCCAATATTTGGCAGAGAGAGTTAATACATCATATCTTCCAAGGAGAATCAAAAGAGGTAGGTTAAGTTTCAGAAACTGCACTATTCCATTGTGCTTGTATACCACAACTTCATTTTCAATTTCTCATTATGAAATCCGGTCATTGGAAAAAAAACAAATTGAACTACAAGACATTAAATAGAAAAACCCAGGCACAAGGCACATGTCACATGATCTTGCCCACATGAAGAGTGTAAGAATGTTGGTATTACAGAAGTTCAAAGGAGAGCAGTGGTTATCAGAGGTTGAGGGTATATGGAGCAGTGTGGGATGGGGAGGTTTGGAAGAAAATATATTTATTCTTACATGAAAGACATGCCTATTTGAGAAAACAGAAACACTTATCCTAATTTGAACATTGTACAAAGAGTATATACTAGAGTATAAACTTCATATCAACTAAAAAAAATGAGAAAAATCTCCAACTTCTACGGCCACAGAAACACCATCAAAACAACAGTAATGGGCCCAGCACAGTAGCCTAGTGGCTAAAGTCGTCACCTTGCACACGCCAGGTTCCCATATGGGCACCGGTTTGTATCCTGGCTGACGCACTTCCCATCCAGCCTGCTTGTGGCCTGGGAAAGCAGTCAAGGACAGCCCAAAGTCTTGGGACCCTGCACCTGTGTGGGTGTCCAAGAAAAAGCCCCTGGCTCCTGGCTTCAGATCGGCTTGACTCGTTGCGGCCACTTGGGGAGTGACTCAGCCAGCGAACAATCTTCCTCTCTGTCTCTCCTCCTCTCTATGTATCTGACTTTCCAATAAAATTAAGTACATCTTTAAAACCACATAAACAAAAATGACAGGACTACAGAAATCTTACATGTGCCCCAGGACTCCTGCGAACTTCTTTCCACTATTTGCTTACTTATATCCATGAAGTTGTGTCCTGTTTTCCGGCAACTTTTTAGATGATATTCATGTAAAACGGGTCCTATTAGTGACTTTAGCATTTGTGCCACAACATCTTTTCTTCCCCACTGAATTCCAGAGAAAACCCCAATCAAACACAGGCCGACTTTCCTGGACTGAACCCTATATCAGCTACTTTCTCAGTGTGGTAAAGTCGTGAGTCAACGACACATCTAATGTGTGAGTACATCTTAGCTTGTAAATTAAAAGCTTACAAGAAAAAAAAAAAAACAACATTGCTTTCACCTCATTTAAAACCACTCAATCACTCAAATGCTTAAGAAAACCTGTCCCAAGCCAAATACTCTTATTTAAACTCTCTAATTGGGATCTGCAGTGGCAGAGTGCTGATGCATTAGCCTGGACAAATATATAATCCTCACTGCAATATAAAAATGCATACCGCCTCAGACACCCATTCATATACTTAAGATTTATTATATTGAAATAAGAACAGCTTTTAGCAGGCTTTTTGTCATCTCAGGAAGCCTTTAAAATCTTTACTTCTAAAAAGAGTCACATCACCTTTTGTCATAACTAAAGGAAGTTCAACAGACAAGGGTTAGATACGTAGCTGAATTAGAACTGCAGAATGAGTCAAACTTGAATTCATTCATTGTCAATTTTGTGTATTTTTTGAGTAACCAAAAAAATGTTAGTCCACTGAAAAAGTGATTCAAATTAGAAAAGTGGGCTGACCTATAACTTTGAAAATCTATGCTTAAAACTTACATATGCATGGTAAATTCCTGCTACCAAGTTCACTAAAACTGATTGCCAAAATCTGTCTTGGGCCAAAGAAAAGACAAATCAAATGACTCAAAAGTCGAATATGCTTTATTAAAAATACAAATCAACAGAAATCATAGGGCTCCCAACATTTTTTCCTTATCCTCGCTTTCAGGGTATGCAGAACTTCCATTGGTGACACAGGCCCACCTTCCACTACGGCCTCCTTACTTCCGTTTCTAGAATCCACGCACACTTGTTTGGCAAGCAGCATGTCTGTACATAATTCCTTTGGGTGCAATTACCATTTATGTCAATAGCTTTCAATGTTCTGTGCAATCTGAAATTCCTTAAACATATTGAAAAGTGCTGATATGTGGTACCTGTCACGAACAGGTTCAGATTTAATTGATCTTAGTGTGACTCAGTTAGCAGAATTGGCTAAAAGCTCCCTAAGTGAATCTATTATGCATCAAATGTTGAAGGTCAGTTATTTAAAAGAAATTTATATTGAAATGCTTCAACAATAAATTGCAAAATAATGAAATACAATATGATTAGAGAGTGAAAACAGGAAGTAGCAACCATCACAACAGAGAAGATTCAAGTGCAACTGTGAGCAACAAGATACATGCATTCAACTTGAATGTCTTCACTGTGACAGATGGTAAGAAAACCAACTATGGATCCCAAAGCAAGGTAGGACTCATTGTTTCTCTTCAAGAGATTTATTTACCCAAGACGGAGAAACAGAGAAAGAGGAGATCTTCCACGTGCTGTCCCAGACACCTTAGCATGGGGCTGGATCAGAAGTGGAACAGCCTGGTCTCCAACAGGCATGCAGGTGGGGCCTGAAGCTCCCATGCCACAGCTCAGACCCCAAAGGAAAGGTGTGTGTACAGTGGTTGTCGCCCTGGAGATTTTAAGGTGGGATTTTCCCAGGAAGAGCGAGCTGAGACAGAAAGAAGCATGGACCTTTTGAAGAGGCAAGAAAGCCAGCCAGGAGGTTAGGGTAAATACACCTTCTAAGGGACAGAAGCTGTTGGGTAACTTGGTGGACACAAAGACTGGATGAAACTGAAAAAAGAGACTTTAACTGGAAGTCAAGAGGAAGCACAAAAATGTCACACTCAGTGATTTTCTGGAAAAACAATGAACACAGTTACCTGATCTTACAGATAATCTACTGGGGACCACAGGTGCCTGAAAAGAAAATGCTGGGCACACAGACAGAGTAAGAGGGTTAATTCTGAATTGGGAGAACCAAAGGAGACTCCATGGGGAGAGGAGACGCGTCATCGCCTTCCTGCTCTCTTATTTCTTTTTCCTGTATCACCAACTCTTTTATCTCTGTTCCTTGGTCTTCCAAACACCAAAACACTTGGTAACCTTTCCTGTTAAGCCAAAATTCAGAAGATAAGCACCTATCTGGTATAGGAAAAACACACCGACATAAAGAATTAGACCAGAAGTCCCAGTTATACAGGCAGAACTCAATACAGAGGAGAGCTAGAGACACGCTCCCAGAGTCCCTCCACTGCTTGCAATGATGTTGCCTGCTGCATATTTCTATAACTATAGAAAATAATCTTATGAAAACACTTTCCCAAAGCAAAATCAGCTTCGTATTTTTGCATTTTTCATACTTCACCAGTGAACAGCCAGTATCCGTCTAGGCAAATCAGAGGTCCTGTGTATGCTTCACAGGATCTGAGTGGGTGATGGAATTCGCCCATTAACATGCAAAGGTCTGTTCTCCTCCCAGGCACCAGCAAGGAAGGGCAGCGTGAAGTAAGGGGAAAGAAAGGGTGGGGGAAGTATGAGGGTGCTAGGAGACCAGGCACACATTATAGCTAGGCATTCCTAATTAACACCCGGAGTTGCCCCTGGGTGCTTCAGAGACAGTATTAGAATATGCCTATTGGGTAAGAACACAGGCGATCATAGACTGGGCAAAGTCGGGGCAGAAATGTAGAAATACCATGTTCCAAGGAGCGGCTGTCAGGGCCAGGCCAAACCTACCTTCTCTGATCTGAAGGCTGCAGATGCGGCTGAGAAAACTGCTTTGAGAGATGACCTTTCTATATACAAGCCCCTCCAAGAAGTGGAACGCAGCCATGCAAAGAAAAGGCTCTTTAGTTAGAACGCAGCGGTTGCATTATGACATTTGGCATCAAATGTGTGAGAGGTTGTAGAAAGAGCTCCCCCTAGTCATCAGTTGTTACGGAGTACAGATGTCTGGAGGAACTTTGATCATGATAAACATCCCATCAACCAATATTACTGATGTGCTCAGCAATGATAAATAATCTCATAAAAGAGCCCAGCTTGGGAAAAGAGCCCAGATGAAGTGATGTACATGCATGGCTCAGAGAACTGAGCTATGGGCCAGGAGTCCAAAGGCTCCAGAACATCACTTGCTTGTGGGTGTGACTCAATGCAGGGAATATCCTTCTGTCTCTCGTTCTCTCTGAAATTTGCCTTTCCAATAAAAATAAAATAATTTTTTTCTAAAAATAAATTTTTTCTAAAAAATAAATTTTTTCTAGGTAGGACTCTGCTTACCTGTCTCATTAGGAAACCCTGGAGCATGACCACTGACTACTTACAGGGTGATCAGGAGAACTAACGACCACCACACTGCAAGACACATACACCAGGAATATTCCTAAAGTTCCCAGAAAACGCATGAACTGAACTGAATTCTATGAAATGAATATATTCTATGAAAAACATGTCTGGATTTTTTAAAATTTTCCATTAAAACCAACACCGTTTTATTCCACGTATCCAGAAGTTGGAATACTCTCATACAATGTCCTTCTTCTAGTAAGCCTTTCTTTTAATTTTAACTGTTCTCTTTCCATTTTTGGAAAGAGAATTCCATGTATTCAATGCATTCTAGTAACAAACTTTGCAGAAGAATGCATGTTCTGAGGATGTGGAACCGATTATAAAATTAGCACAAAGCCATTGGTATCTAACACAGACTTATAGAAAATATAATAATGGTTCTGTTTCATTTCAACTCATATACAGATGGCAATGGTCAAAAAGGCAAGAACAGGGAGAAATCACTCAATTTCACTCATGGATACAATAGTAAAGTTTGTCTTCTGTTCCCCCAAACTTTTTCCAGGGCAGAGGGAAGGAGAAATTCTGCTTCTAGATTTGCTATAGTTTCAAAGTAAACATCTCTACCCCAACGATGTGGAGAAGGCTCATGCCATCTAGAGCCCTTAATTAATAAACATTTCTACAGGTAGACATGTTAAGTTGAATTACCTTCCACGCATGCTCTTTGTGTCAGTGTCTCTTTCAAACACATCCTGGGTGGTTTTCTTTTCAATGCGTACAGAGAAGTTTTCCTTCTTAGTGCTGGCATACAGCCTCTCCTTCATGTCTCCTCACTTGCTTGTCTACTGGCTTGTCCTTGGTCTAAATATCAGCGCTCAGACCTTCAAAGAATATGACCGAGAAGCACGAGCAAGTGAAAACACTGTCTCAGAACACAAAGGACAGTGGAAGGATGCAACCGGCATTGACTATTCTTAAATCATCGATGGATGATCAGTTTAGGAAGATGCACCGCCCCCCCAGAGAAAAAGCTCATAAAATGAGTTTCTTAAAAACAAATTTTATTTTCAAGTGCCAGATGTGTTTTATATACAAACAATCTAACTGTTTAGTCCACAGAGAGCTGGACAGAGGAAGGTAAGTCTGTCCTCTAAATGCCTGGAAAAATAAACTACTACCAGTCTTTTCCTCTTAGAAACCATCCCTCCTAAATCAGAGATCCATTCTTCCTAACATTGTCTCCATCAACCAGGGCCCAACTGAACTGCACATCTAAACAAACACTTTTTTGTCACACTCACCTAAAACCAGGTACAGCACTTCCACACCTGAGCTACCACTGCATCTCCTCTCTCCTCTGCCCTCTTTTGACTACCTCCCTGGTTCTTTCCACTCTCTCTAACTTGGGCTCATTGAATATCTAAAGGCACTGAGCTGCTGCGTCGTAACTGGATTGTAGAGTCCGACATGAAACAAAAGGAAATCACAGAAAACTACTGGAATATAGATAAGATTTGTCTTATTAGAAATTCCAACTTCTATAGAGTCACATCACTTGAAAATTTTGTACTTGCCTGATACACAATGCCAGAAGTCTATTCAAGCAAAACATTAATACTACTTCTTGCTTTCTTAATCTGGAATGCAAGTCAGAAGGAGGAAATCTACATCAAGGGAAGCAACACACTGCATACCTTGGTGCTGAATGAATTTAAATGAACTTTTTGATTCAGTAACCTAGAAAAATAATTTCCTAAGCAGAGCTGCTTGAGATATCTTTCATCTGTCGGAGACCCAGAATACAGGTGTAGCACACTTTTCCATATACCTTGCAGGACTGAAAACCCATGTGACTTTCAGAACACTCTGCTATTGTTGATGCAAAGAAACAGCACACATGTACTTGTTCCAATGTGGCTATCGTGGACAGAAACAGCAACCTGCCCACTTGATCTACTCGAACTGTGCCCACTTGATCCTCTTTTAAGGATATTTGCGAGACCCAAAGTCAACTTTTATTAAACATGTTAGAAATGCTGGAATTTCTGGCTAACTAATATCCTGGTTATAATGAATTTTTAATTTAAATGTCACAGATTCACATTTTAAAAACAGGAACTTAGTATATTACCAACAATGAAATTACGTTGAGTGTCATTTTTTTTTTTCTTTTGCTAATTCAGAGAGTACTCCTGGCTGCTGTACTTATCTCTGAAAGTGAGATCTCTAAGTCCAGAAAGCTTCAGTTTGAACCCCATTCGTGTCACTCAATCATGGTCTTGGGCATATTGCTTGTAACCTCTGTGCTTCAGGTACTTCTCATTAATACTAATACTAATAACAACAACAACAATATCCCAAAGGGCGATTCATTAGTGAAAACAGAACTATATCTGCCATATGGGAACTAGAAAAAAGTTAGCAACCATGAATACTGAACATACTAAAAACTGTTCAAACAATTGCTCAGAATTTTTCTCCAAGTAGTATAGTTCAAAGTACTAGAAATACCAACCTGCTTAACATCAAATAGTACTGAAATAAAAGATTATTTAACAGCCCTTTTCAACAAAACCAGAGAAATCACCAACTATAAAAGCATACTGCTATTAACATTGCTCTGGCGTTTAGCATGTGTTGAAATTCTTCCTTATAATTCATTTTCTGATGGGAACACCCAGACATTTTTCATATTTTTATTGATCCCAATTTGTTTGTTATTAGTGTCCACACAAAATTTCCTTCCCATCCTCTAAACTATCCCTAGCCTGGAACATAAAACCAGCCTTTGTTGTCTTCTTGATGAAACCTGGGGTTACAGGCAGGCCAGCCAATAAACTCAAAACAAGGGACTTGACTACACAGAACTAGTTCCTTCCATGAGGTCAAAAGCAATCCCACGCACACACTATAAAGACCGTCTTTCAGCAAAAGTGACAAATGCAAGCAGTATAGTTTCACTAAAACTGTGACAAGCTATGGCTGGAGTTTCCCACACCATCTTATTTTTCAATGTTTTCCATTCCAAGATAAGGACCTTAACAAAAAGCCATTACTCTGCTGTGTCCTACGCTACTTAAACAGGCATTAACTCTGCTTGAGACAGAGGCTGTATGCCATCTGGTGACTGCTCAGATGGCAGAAGAGATACAACACCCCAGAAAAGCAAAAAGCCCAGATTTCCTGTGAAGTCCCAACTGACAATGAAAAATAAAAAAAATGTTGCTGAAACACTGTGGATGTCAGATTCAAGGACCTGCAGTTCTGCTATAAAGAATCCAGGGGCTGTGCATAAAGAAAGGGCTTGTCGAGTGTTCTGACGAAGTTTTATTATGAAAGAACCTCTGGAACCACAGTCGAGGAGACAATAATGGCTCTGTAAAACATCAAATTCTGTTCCTCAGAATTCCATCAGGACCACGATGGCACCTCCAAGAGCAGGTTCAGGATCCAACACACAGACAGGAATGACCCTACCCTAGTTTACACTTTTGGATGTCGAGACCAAAAACAAAAATTAGAAACTCAGTAATCTACTTACAGACCCAAGAATAGATGTTCCAAGAAAGGAAATAAAGTTCAATTACAAAGTACATTAGAATGCCAGAGATCTGATTACCAGAGGGTCTGAGCACAGAACACTTCTGATGGACATGGTCCATCTTTATCATTTGTTATCATACACAGAATCAGCTCTACTGAGCTAAAACATCTCCAGGCAGAACCCATCTCTTTGTCTCTTCCTCTCTCTCTCACACACACACAATCACGTGTGTGCCTGTATGTTGGAACGGCAAAATGTAGAAAATGGGGTTCTGAATGGCACTAAGAATCCTAAGTCTACATTCTACGGATCATCAGTACATTGTATCTAAGTCTCAATACCAGATAGCCCATCCAATAAAGATGTTCTTTCTTCATCTACAAAGGTGGGATACTGATACTGGCAAACTGACCAGAGAATGATTTATCTCCTATTTTTGGTTGATCTGTACTTGGTTAAATCTCAAAAGAAGCACATCAGAAACTGGGGGCTAACAGAGCCTCCCTAGACTCAGCCCAGGCTTTCCCATCCCTCTGATCCCCAACACATCCTCATCCCTGGGGTACCTCACCTTCATCAGAAGCACCCTGCCTGGGCTCAGTAACAGGAGTTGTCCAACCCTCATCTTTGCAAACCAATGCTTTTCCGTCCTCTTGGCATTTCTGCCCATAGGTTCCAGCTCACAATTCTCCCTTGAGATCTTGATTCCTGCAGAAATGTCTATAGTAACCCAGACACTCCCTTTGACACGTGGGGAAGATGGGTAATGGATGTAAAGTGTGTTGGTGTTTCCTTTACTGACTCCCATCAGGTCTTTCTTTTCCAGTAGATATATAGGAAACTTACAAATCAAAATTTCATAAAATTGCAAGCTTCTAAACTATGCTTTGAAAATTATCAATTCATTTATAATGAATCAAATAACTCACATCCATTCTTTTTCTTGTTCCAAGTTAAATCAAGAAAATATATCCTGTATCCACATTCCAGATACATCTATGACTCAAAATTAAGAGTAATCTCGCCTGACAAGCATAAGAGGTATGAGAGCACTATATTCCATCAAGAAAACAGAAAGACAACTTCAAAGAAAATTAGACATAAAAATGAACTAATTGCAATTGTCTGAAAAATATTCAACATTTAACAAGAATTATTATCACTTATACTCTGTTTCAGGGAAGGTTATACACAAATAAATTATCAAGGATAAAAGAAAATGTAATTTGTTAAAACATCCATAACGGAGGCTTCTAACATGAAAAATGAGTAAGTAAATTCCAAAGCTAAGATTAGCATAGCATCATAACCTAATACTCTATATCCAATTAAAGTGCTTGCTTAGTTTATGAAAGACAAGGAAAAGAACATTACTTTGTTTTAGTAAAATTTCAAGGAAATCTTCAAATTTAAGGTTTCATTTCATCTCTATAATGTAAAAAAAGCTTACGATTAGTTTGGAAATAGTAGGGCATGTTAAATACATGAATGAATCATAAAAATTGCAAATATGTTGATTATATTACAGTAGAGAAATACACTGGTCTGTTCTTCAAATAGTTTCAGCATAAGAAAAAAAATCAGTATTAACGTGGTTCAAATTCTTCAGTAATGAATATACTTCCATAAAGGTATACAGCCAGCCAATAGAAAAGATGCTCTGTGACCTGCAAAGACCTTAGGAAATTACTGAACACTTAATGTGATCAGAAAGATGCTAGAATAAATGTGTGTGTGTGTGAGAGAGAAAGAGAGAGAAAGAGAGAGAGAGAGAGAGAGAGAGATGGGGTGGATGTGTATGTCTGTTTCTATATATATGTTCCCACACATATGGAATGCATATATAAATATAGGTGCAAATCTATATGAATTAACAAGCGCATTAACATATCAGGAGTTACTTGTGAGTCCCAAAACTGCAGGAATTTTGCTTTCTTTCTTTCTCTATTCTTATGCTTCTAAAATAAATAAGAAATAATTTCATAATCAAAATGTTTTAAGTATTTGAATAAAGGCAGCATTTTAAAAGTTAGGTATTTCGATTTCTGTCATTCCAACTTTACAGTAAGCTGACAAACATCTGCTGAACAAATCTAGTTAAAACCATTTCAGAGCAGGTGACTTATGCAATTCTGGTTGATAAAAAGTAACCATATATTTCCGTTCCAGAAAATCAACTGTTACAAACTAGGATATGTACACTAAAAGTTGTTTAACATTGTGGGCAATCACCCCAAATCCCTGCCCTTCTATCTGGTGAGTGTGGCATAAAACTTACTCCCCCATGGCCTGAGGCACAGCTTTCAGGCCTACACGTGGAGTGTGACCCCCAACATGGCTAGAAGGTCAAGGGAAATACACGTGTAACATGACCTCTGACATGACCGGAAAATCAAGGGAAACAGACATGTCATATAACCAATTAGAGTGTCTTTGGTGGGTGGGGGTCTGCTGGAAGATGCCCTCCTGTCCTCCCCTTCCTTACCCTTTATAAGCTGTAACCTGTGCATAATAAAGCGGACATCCCTCACCACCTTGTCTCCGGGTGGTTCTTATGGCCGAAAACCACCGTCTGCCTCATTCTCAGACCTAGGGCCCTGCTGACAGGCCTAAACCACAAGATAACAGGATTTCAAATAACCTTTTGATGATTTACAACGTAACTCAAAATTTCATGGTTCCTCATGGTCATAGCAATAACCATACATTTTCTTTCACAATGGATATAAAGTAACACTAGTTGCTTGAGTTTTTTTTTTTTTTGCATTCTTCATGAAATGGCCTAAATTTTATATTAATTCATAAATTGGGAATAAATGGCAAGATTTTGATATTAATCCTCTTCTTTCTCAAAGTTACAGAGCTGAATAAATTTGTAACTCTCATTTTTCCACATTATCAGCTAAAAATGGACACTTACTGGGGTCTTAAATTCATGCTAGCACGTCTCTGGCTACAACAACATCTGAATGAATTTTAAAGTTTCTAAATGAGTGTAGAATGCGAAGGACAGTAAAGATGTAAGAGTTAACTGCTCAATAAAATTCAACACCTGCTAACGGTCACTGAGTCAAGAGACATTAACTGGCTGTCTTCACAGTGTACACCCTTAGTCCTTCACTATCCTACTAACAGGTTTTGTTCACAAATGTTTAAAATCCTTTTAGACTGCAACACGTAGAATTAGATCTACATGTCGGATTCCCAAGGAACTGAAGTCATCTCTACTTTCGGATGTGAAGAGGAAGGACTGAAAATGGCAACAGTAGCTAGACCTTACCATTTCAGAAACTGAACTCCAAACTGGAACAGACATGAGAAAATACGGCAGTTTTGTGTCCTACACCTGCCTCCCTCAGTCAATCAACATTTCTGGATTAATTAATTCTAAGTCTCCAACTAGCTGCTGCTCGAAGAGACACATTCCTGACCCGAGGGAAAAAGTGCAGAGCAGCGGATACACTCCAGTCCATAGTCCCAGATGTTCCTGAGGGAACACACTTGGGATCCAGAGGGAACAAAGCCAAGGGACTTGGGCGATACACCGGCAAGCTGACTGCTTGCTCAAGCCTCTCCTCCCACCCACTTCCCATCCCAGCCTTGTACATGCACCTGCCTTTTATACGCTGCTATTTTTCTCATACTCAGTTCTTACAGGTGTTTTTACTGAAAATGTCCCCCAAACTGACACCTACCTTCCTGATTTCACCCACTATTTTGTACACATAAATTCTTTCCTCCCTGCTTCTTACAGACAGCCAACTGGTTCTGTGTCGATGCACTGTGTTCTGTCCTGGTGTCACTGTTTCATCTCTGCAGGTCCCGTCGGTAAGATTTGACTGCACACACCTACTGATGCTGCTGGAGATTAAAGGCAAAGTCTTTTAATACTATAGTGACTGCAAATAGCTCCCTTCATCCATCTTCAAGGCAACCGTGGAGGGCTGGTTACTGATTTCCATTTTGCAAAAAAGGAAGGTGATGCTCGGGGTCCTTGCCTGAGGACACCATCTAAGTACTGGCAGAGCAGAGCATGCAGCACTGAGGAAGGAATTCCATTTGCTTTTGGAATTGGAGAAAGGTCTGCAATTCGAGTGAACGCTCTTTCCCTGCTATTCTGCAGCCCTGGGAGAACTCTGCAAATGTTCAGTATCTGCCCAAAATACATCTCAATACAGCAGTTTCTATGACTGTGCTGAATATTTTCAGGCACAATCTTAAGAACGATGAGAATTATCATCTGCCCCCATTTTATAGATGAAAACCCTGAGGCGTCTATTCCCAAGCTCAGTCAATTGCAGAGACAAGGTTGACACCCAATCTCTGACTCGGGATTCCAAATGCCAACATCAGCTCCTCATGGCAACGTGAGCCAATTTTCACCAAAGAAGTCCTCATCACCTGGAAGACTACAGCTTTGAAGAGAAGTGAACATATCCAGGGTCGTTAATACTGTGTGAACTTCTAGCCTTCAGACTGCATCAACTCTGTATGGATGATTCCTTTTCAAATGCAAGGAACTAGGATTGTTTGAGTCCTCAGAGCTGTGAGTGCGACTCCACATCAAGGCCACATTCTATTGACTTCACTCTCTGATTTCCCCTGTACTGTAACCCAACAGTCTCCAATACCTTCAGGCAGAAAACCACTCTGAGCTGCTACCACGTTCATTATCCTCCAGTCACTTTACCAAATTAGATGCCTTAGAGGGAAATCAGACTGTATCATGCAAGCCATAAGAAAATCTGGAAATATCACTTGGTATCTGCAGTCGTTATTTCAAAGATACTATCTATCTGAAATTAAGAAGCCAGCCATCTGCTACAAGGCTCCACAAAAGAACCTATTGTGTCAGACACAGGAGACCCAAGGCTAGAGATGAATGACGCAATGATCAGGAGTCATTTAGCTAATTCTGTGTAAGCCCTGACTCTTGCATCATGAGAATCAAATGCCCACTTTGTAGAAATAATTTAATTATCTATTATTTTTTTGTAATACTGCTCAAGTCTTTTGGTGGAAGAAAGTCAAAATGAGACTGAATACTCTTAAAAAAGATTAAGAGATATAAAAAGTAGGAGAATGAACTGTTTATTCCTAACCATGAAAGTGAAGGGAAAATGAAATTTTCTGTTCCCATTGGAATACAAAGTATGTTTTTTCTGGCTGTAACTGGATCATCTATAACATAATCTTCCTTACCTGACTTGCGAACCTTAGCACTGTGGGTTAATACGGAGACGTTCTGGCCTCTACTGAATTAGTCACAGGTCTTGGCTAGCTGAGAAGCTCAAAGAACTCTGGTTCAGCAAAGTGAGACACTAAATGTGGATTATGGCACAGTTGCAGAAGGCTTGCTAGGGGAACATCGTTTCTTGGGTGCTGGCTAGAATTCCAACTCGTTCTGGAGATGAGGCAGTCAAAGAGATCTCAGCTGTCCGAGTATGAGGTCACCTTTCCTGGGGTCTTCTGCTTAATGAACTTGTCTTTAAAATGTGCCCACACTTGTCCCCCAACGACTCTAATCCAAATCTCTGGGGTGAGAGTTGGGGTGTGGCCGACTGGTTCAACCTTCCCTGCGAAAATCACTGACTGGTCATTCCTGAGGTGTGTGCCAAATGATCGTTTTCTGATTCTTGCTTTGCGGTCTGGGAGGAATTAACATTGGTCTCCTGAACTGGTTCTTTCCACAGGGCTTCCAGCAGGAACAGATCCAGCACTCCAAAACCTATTACAATAATTTTGAGCAAATGCATGCATGGGTTTATGGAATGCTACATGCTTCTTGGAGGGTCAGGTATGAAATTCAGTTCATAAATGTGTTTTAGGAATATTGTTTTTCTTATTTCACACAAGGTTTTTTTTTAATTATTTATTATTTAACTTCATTAATTACATTGTATTATGTGACACAGTTACATAGATACTTGGGTTCTCCCCACCCCTCCCCAAGCCCTCCCACCATGGTGGATTCCTCCACCTAGTTGCATAACCACAGTTCAAGTTCAGTTGAGATCCCCCCATTGCAAGCATATACCAAACATAGAGTCCAGCATCTTATTGTCCAGTCAAGTTCAACGGCTTCTTAGGTATACCCTCTCTGGTCTGAAGACAGAGCCAGCAGAGTATCATCCCATCACACAAGGTTTTTTAATATTAAAGGAAGCATGCAACATGATGCTTAGTAAGAGCACCTAGAATCCTATACATCCTACAGTCTGGGATTAAATAGGTGTTCTCTCAACTATTAGCCTGGTGAGCCTAAACATTTCACACGATCTCTCATTCTAGTTTCCTCATCAATAAAATGAACCTAATAAGTAGTATGTATCTTGCAGAATTTCTGTGAGGATGAAATGGTGATATGTACAAAAAGTCCAGAAAATACACGGAGGGAGAGTTTACAGAGAAGAAGAGACAAAGAAAGAGATTCTTAAACCCATCTCCTAGTTCATCCCATAAACGGCCATTATGTCCAGGACTGGGCTAGGCTGACAGCCAAGAGCCAGGAGCCAGGAGCCAGGAGCTTCTTTCTACTCTCTCAGGTGAGTGGCAGAGCTCAAGTACTATCACTACATTTTCCCACGCCAATAAGCAGAGACCTGCATCACAAGTAGAACAGCTGGGATAAGAACCAGCACCCGTATAGGATGCCAGTACCCCGGATGGAAACTGGATCAGCAGTGCTGCCACAACACAGGTGCCTGGCTTACTGTGCCAAGGTTCGTCACGCTCTACTATGGCCTTAAATTTCATTCCTTTTAGTGGCTGAATAATATTCCACTGTGTGGACAGACTATTTTGTTCATTCTTTCACCAGCTGGTGAAAACCCTTTGGATTGCATCCATATTCTGCTAGTACAAATAAATGCTGCTATGTTTAACACATATAATTGTCTTTTTCAGTTTAATTCTTTGGCAGTACCGGCTGAAGAGTGAAACATTTGGGTCAAATGTAAACTCTACCACTAATATTTGGGGAATCGCCAAATTATTTCCACAAGTAGCATCATTTTACACTCAGTTCACTGCCTCATTTTTCCCTGAGGTTGACAGAATAAGAGTTAATAAAAAATGACAGAGCAGAGTTGAATCTAAAAACTCAGTTGCAAGCACTTACCCTCCACTTAAAGCACTTTTTCTTAGGTCTCCCACTGTGTTTAGGAATGGTGGCTGTAGAATCAGTGTTTCCAGAAAGACAATCTATTTTCCCTCACCATTTTTATAAAACAATTCTTAAGTATTTTTTGAATCCATTCTACCAGTTCTGATACATCATGAGTGATTCAGAAAAATAATGCATGCTTTGTAGCATTTGCATGAGCGTTAGAAAATTCGCCAAATTAAAGTGATCACCATAATTTATTAATTAAGTCACTGAATGTTTTGCATATGCATTCAAAATTTGGTATACACATATAAAATCACCCTGTGAGCATATATTCAAGTAAGGAGAATGACATATGCCTCCTAATGGCTATTTTAACATATGTAACATGTCCACAATATATACTTATCCCACAAATGAGGCTTGCTATTATTAACCTAAATCCAGCAAACAGACTATTTTCATTTGGCATGCACTGGGCGCTTTATACTGAATAGCATAAAGATGCTAAGTGCATGCATTTTTCTGGCTGTATCCTGGCTGAGGCCAGCAGCAGACTGACCAGCATGAGTCAGTTACAGTACATCTTGCATTAGACTCACACTGCCCAAAGAGGGTACATGCCCCTTGGCAGGTCCATGTGGCTGCCCTCCCCAGCTTCCACCTCCAGAGCAGAGAACACGCCAACATTCTCACAAATTCAGCTAATTTTACACACGCGCATGTTCCTTAAATATTTCTCACATGGCATCTTTAAAACCCACTGGTGGGAGAATTGTTCTTAAAATTCATGGAACATGTATATTATAATAAGATTATGAATGAATTGAAAAATTATCTGCACTTCTTAGCCTATCAATTCCCTTTTCTATTTTTCTTCTCTTTTTAAGATTTATTTTTTGTTTATTTGAAGGACAGAGTGATAGCAGGCATACAGATCTTCATCTTCTGGTTCACTCCCCAAACGGCCACAATGACCAAAGGCTTAACTCAGGCTGAGGCAAAAGGCTGATACTCATCTGGTCTTCCAAGTGCACTGGAGGAGCCCATAAGCCTGGGCCACCCTCAACCGCCTTCCCAGCTGCATCAAAAACCAACAGCCAAGCCTTGAACCAGCACTCAGACGTGAAATGTGCATCTGCTGTCCCCACAATGCCAGCTTCTCCACCAACTTTCCTAACTCGGCATTTCATCTCCTTTACAGACAATCCCTACTCTAACATCTTTAAGCTTTCCAAGCACTATTGACAAACCTACGGAAAGGTTAAGTCTTTCTTTTGAAAATGGTTTATGCATTTGTCTTCTGTATAGAATTTTAAAGGTTTACATGAATTTTCAAAACCGACTTACTAATTCTCTTCGAGGACACCCACTTGCCTTATGATGAGTCACCAACGTAATACTTGCTACATGGGAGAATGTTCTACAGATTGCTGCTTGATCAGTTTGAAATGTTTTTGTTCATGTGTTTGCATATCATTGAGGGCACCTTATCCGTGGAAAATCATCCCCCCATTATACCATTTCCTTGTACCGATCACACTATCACACAATTACCATTTTGCCAACTGGTATTCACTTTTGCCCTAATAATTTCATGTAAAACGCATATTATGAAAAAAAACTATGTTTGGATTTCAGAATTTTTTATATCAAAACAAACCTATCTTAATAGCATTTTCCACCAATGCTGTGATGTACTCGGGTGTATGTACACAGTTTGTATATGGAAAGAGGAAAAGAGCACATGCATTATTTGATCAATTCAAGAGATTCAGTATAATGCTTGTTTCAAAACAAACAAGAAACAATTTTAAAACTATGAAGTTACCAAGACTGGAAATGAGCATAACTATTCCAGAACTCACCTGCAGATCCAACCTGAAAACCTGTGCTCCGACTCCATCTAAATCAGTCTCCACAGTGAGCAAGAGACACATCCAATCTCAGTCTACAAGACCTGTTTCCCAGCAGAGAGCTCAGTGACATCTAGTGGCACGGATACAAAGGCCCTTTGTGCCGTAATGCTGCAAGGTTACTGCAGTTCACTGAGCTGGGAACACACCTGGACATTCTGCTAGCTGATATCTGCCTCACTACTGCCAAAACCTGTACATGATGTGGTCTCAGCTACTGTCTGTTGCAATGAGCTACTGCTTCAATGGCACACAGTACAGTACTCTCACATAAGGCTTTCCAAAAGATATTACTCTTATCAGAGAAAAAGATTTGGAGAGAGAGGGGATTAGTCAAGGTTCAAAGGCTATGGGTAAGCAGACACAACTAATTTTTCAAGGAGCACTCACCTCACCTTCACACTTCTTTAAAAACATGAAAATACAGAAAAACACTGCGAGAAATCTCCACTGGCATTCGTGTTATTCATTTATTCAGTACAAGCATTTACCCAGCGCCTATAACTTCCTAGCCAGAAGTAAATGAGGTATGATTATTGTCCTCAAGGAGTTTACAACCCACCTGTGGGTAGATTCATGAACTCAACATTGACTACTGTATGTTAATTGCTAATCTTGCCCAATCACTGTTCAAAGTATCCCATGCATCCTAACTCACTGATTACTTAGAGCAACGAATGAGGCAAATATTCTTAGTATCCCCTGTTTATTGGTTAAGACAAGACACAAAAATTTAGCTATTTTTCCTGTCTTACAACAAAAAACAGGTAATGAAGAGAGAAATCAATTCCAGGCATTCTGACTTCCAATCATCTGTGTCTACTCAGAACACACGGCCTCTTACACTAAACAAAGGAATGTTAAATGTCGGAAAGCTCTACGGACAATCAGGACCCAGAGAGACAGCTTCTAAACAAGGAGACAAAGGTTATAGGAAGAAGCTAACTTTTAATCTAGGCTTGTATAAGTATACACTTTTCTAGTAAATATTTGAATATATATGATTTTTGTATATACATATACACACACATATAAAGTTTTCTTAAAGCACATGTAGGCCTTTTAAGAGTGACTTGATGTTTACAGCAAAACTGAGTTGAATATATACAGATTCTCCTCAAATCCCTGCCTCACACGTATAGTCCTCCCCACAACCAATACCCCTCACCAGAAAAAAAACATTTTCTACAATTAATGCACTTTGATCATTTCAGCATCCGGCAGAGTGCTCTGTGCACATTAACACTCACTCTTGGGATTGTACATTCTGCATATTTGGACAAACTTTTAACAATATGTATCCATTTTTAAAATGGATACAAAATAGTTTCCTTACCCTAAGAATCCCATACATACCACCTATTCGTCTTTCCCTCTCTCTCAATACTGGTAACCTTTGATGCTTTTCCTATCTCTGTAGTTTGACCTTTTCCAAAATGTCAAATATAGATGCATCTGGAATCACACATTATGTTGCATTTTTAGACTGCTTCTTTTTCTTGGTTAATAAAATGTGTTTCCACCATGCATTTGTTTTAGGCCTGAATAGTACTCCATTATCTAGATATATCATTGAGTATATAATTATTTGCTTAATAATGGGAACATTGTTAGTTTTCAGGTTTTGGAAATCATAAATACATTTCCTTAAATATACACATGCATTTTTTTCATGTAGCTATAGATACTCAATTTCTTTGGATAAAGAAGTACAACTGCTGACTCATGAGTGAGTGTCTCTTTAGTTTTGAAAGAAACAATCAAATGTTATTCCAAATTGGCCATACCATTCTGAGTTCCCATGAACCAATCAAGTTTCCTCTTGGTACACATCCTTGTGAGTACTGGGCTTATTACTATTCTAGATGGTGGCCATTCTGACAGGTATATAATGCTATCTTGTAGCTGCAGTATGAATTTCCCTTATGACCTATAACACTGAACGCCTTATCATATACTTATTTGCCACCACACATCTCCTTTGATTAGCTATCTGTGAAGGTCTTTGGTCTGCTTTCTTTTTCTTTAAAAAAAAAAAATAGAGGTATTTCTTCTTATTTGGAGAGCAGAGAGCTTTGAAGGAGAGGCAGAAGGTCATCTGCTGATTCACTCTCCCAAATGGCTGTAACGGACGGACCTGACACTCCAAAGCTGGGATCCAGGAGCTTCTTTTGGGTTTCCTATATGTGTGTAGGGTCCCAAAGACTTGAGCCATTCGCTACTCCCAAGCCACAAGCAGAGAGCTAGACTGGAAAAGGAGCAGCTTGGACATGAAATGGTGCCTGTACTGGATGCCGTTGCCACAGAGCCAAGTATGAACTCCCTAAGGCACCATGCTGGCCCCTCTCCCACATTGTTTACTCAAATATTTTTTGTTGTTGAGTTACGGATGTTTTGGCATGTGTTTTTAAATAACATGATTTATGATAGCTGTATTGACAATGATATTTCACCTTTACTGAACATCAAATGTTTGGAAATAAGTATTCAATGCATACCTATCCACAAACAAATGACCTATGTCTATATATACAGCCATCTCAGTGATTTTTGGTCTTATTAAATACATTCATCTGGGAGAAAGCATCAGAAAAAGCAGTATGAATTTTGCAAACAGAGTTCAATTTATAAGCAATCAATTTAGACTTAAAATATAAGGCTTTAGATTTTAAGATACAAACCATAAATGGATGACTCCCCCTCAAATTAATCCCAATTTAAAAGTTGACAGAAGCTTTGAATAGCAGAATGAGTTGGGAAACAGGCAAGCTTTGCTTTGTATTTCTGGGTCCCAATCAATTCTGCTGTAATGTGGAAGCACACAACTTCTTCAGAGTTCCCACCTTGACAAAGGAGATGACACAGAGAATCTGAACAGTCCTACCCTGCAGAAGTCGTATTATTGATAACCTCATGGGACATACATAGAAGACTGCCAGAAATCCCCTTGGTAACAAATAAAACAATGCTTCACCGGGCTCCTAGATTTACCCATTCACCTGTCATCTATACATGGTTTCACTGAGAAACTACCCAGCTTTGTTGCTTTAGAGCAATGTTCGTTTGTACAGAGTGCCACCTTTGCACTAGCTGCAAAACTTAGTGAAATCTATTCTTGAATTTTTCTCCTATTTCCACAAAAATCATAGGAGTGTTTTCATCAAGAAGAGTCACAGAACTCATTTTTGACTTCTGAGTCGGCTCTATAGTTTCTGCCATCTGATTAAGGTTTTCTGAGGGGGTTCCACAGACCTTATTACTGTCACCAGCCATATCTGCTGACTTTCTCTGATGCTGTATTTTTTAAAAAGATACAAAACTTAATTACTTCAAAGAATGATACCATCAGGCAGAAAAACTGAAGATGTGTGAATAGCTGGGCTAACTAAGCAACTTTCTTGCAGCGCGTGAAATTCCAATACTCACTTTGACAAAATTACAAATTATATCTTGAGTTTCTGAGGGATTTCCAAAGGTTAGTAAAACTGTGACTATCAAAGTTTCTGGCTGACTGCAGGATAATGTTCAGCAGAACACTCTGACTGTGATGTAGCCCATGCCATAGTGAAATCCACATAGCCACAAAGTCATCTGGCTGTTTCCCAGATTACCCTTGCACGTGAAGTATAACAGGCCCTACAGTTCATATATCTGCTTACTATTTCTTTCATAAGCCAGCAATACCCAAACACATCCGATTATGCCTTCTTCACATGTTCATTAACACATACTAATGCCTTGTAGTACTCACGTTCCTCCCAGCAATCATAGCACTCCCTTGTAAACAGGACGAACACTAGCCCCCCAAGGGAAAACAAACCAACCTAGCTCTTGCCAGCACCACACACAGCCGTTGGAAGGAATTTTAATTCCTTTACCCAACAAACACTTACTAATACTTAATATATGAAGTTAAGTTTGTTCTCACAGTTCAGATTAACCGTAACTCCCTCTCTGCCACAGAGGCAACACTGCATAAGCCCAGGATTGAGCAACATACAGATCTTTTTCTGTGAACACATTGTGTTTAGCTCGCGTTGAGGTCTGGCATCATGTTGAGACAGACTCCATCAGGTGTGCCCTTGAGCTGACTGCTGTAATTGCCTAGGCTGTGCTTGCTGGTTGTCTCACATTCCTGGAGGCATTTCTCATTTCTCTAGGTGTCTGCGATCTTACAATAAATGAAATGCTTTTATCGTGAGGATGGTGTGTTGATTCAATCCCTTTAGCTCGTTTGTGTACAATCTTACACAGCAGTATTCCTAGCTGACACACACACCTTAGCTGCGATGGGTTCTCAAGAGGAAAGCAGCTTGGGGAAAAGCAGTATCTATTAATTCTAATCACTCTACCCCAGAGGGTTTGCTATGGTTGACATTTTGACTCCATTCACCTAGAATTTCAAGTGTCTGTGTTATTTTCCCACTATAAGGTATTACCAGTTTTTCCCTTATGTTATCATTCAGATCTTATATCTGGCTTAGCTATTTTTCAGTTTTCTTCTTTTTCTTCTACTGAGCTCCTTATTGGAAGTACAGGTATTGATTTTTTTCATTCAATTTTATTTTGATGCTTAACTGACACATAAAAGTCACACATATTTATGTAGTATCATGATGTTTAGACATAGGTATGCATTGTATAACATTCTAGCTCCTCAATGGTTTTCATTTTTCTGGAAAACACTAAAAAAATATTTTCTTCCAGCGTTTTTTTTAAACTACGTGATAGATTAGAATTTCGTAGTCACTCAATTGTGCAATACACCCTACTTCTTTCCTTCTTATCTGCCAGAGCTTCTCTCTCATGACGACTCTGAGATATTACATATGGTAAAGCCACTCTTTCAGCTTATAAAACAATTAAACATTAAATTAGGTCATCAAATATTCAACGCTGAATCCCATTGTATAAACGTTTAGCTAAATTTGGCGACAAGTTTGTTATGTATTAAATAGATTCTGAAATCTCAAATGTTTAACACGTGCTATAAAAATGCATCATAAACTACTGCTACCTGCCTAGAACTCATTATTGTCAAACATATAAATTTACAGATACGATTTTACTCAGATGTTTTCTGGAAGTTTAGATGAATACAAGTACAGACATGGTGAAACACAGGGAAACAAACAGATCTAGTAATTTATACAATTATTACTAACTGATGATGCTTATTTAACATTTGTTACACAATAAGAACTTTATGAACCAGTTCACAAGTCAGATCTCAGGGAATCCTGACAAGACTATCTCACAGAAGAAACACTACTCTAGCCATGGAACAGTGAAGAAAACCAGGAGAGCAAGTGCTCTAGGCCACACTGCTGAGAAACACAGAGCCACGAATCAACACTGCATCTCTGACTCCAAAGCTTCTTCGTAAGCGCTAGGACTCACTGTCTCCAGAAATGAGAGTTGCTCTCTTAAATCTGTGTAAAAATACATATGGATGTAAATGATATCAATACACAAATGCACAATATATATTGTATATACACATCCAGTCTGTATATATTTAGATTCGCTCTATAATATATATTTGATATAATACATATATCATATGCATATTAAGTAGAAAATTAAAAATGTAGACAACAACGGGATAAGACAGAAAAAACACTTTAAAGATCCAAACTTAAGAAGAGAAATAGCTTGAGCATTTGGGGAAATGGAAGAGTTTTCTCACTGATTTTGTAATTCTAAATCATCAATTAATGTCTGGAAAAATTCATAGTTTCCATCTGGTGAAGAGGATGCTGTTGCTTGACCACTCATAATCAATATCAACTGTTATATGGGTTAAGGATAATTAGATAATTTTAAAAACCTATCCAATATTACTTTCATTGAAACTGACAACTTATAACTTTTGTTATATATATAATTATATATAATATATGTATACATATTTAAATATTTTCTTTGAGAAGGAGTCCATGGTTAAATAACTTACAGCCAGAAAAGGAAAGTTCTACCCTGGGGTAGAGGAAGTACTTAAAATAATAATAAAATCCATTTAACTCAGCATAGTTCTAGCTCAGCTTGAGAATTCAAAACCAGATTTAAGCAAGAATGTAACTTACGAAGGTAGCTTATCATCAAGAGAGGAGCTTGCCTTTGACATTGAATTATGGGGTAGGGATTTGGCATATGAACCTTCTGCTTAGAGGAGTCTTACCCAGATCCCAAACTGAAGAGATGAAAACAACTCCAGAGAAAGATGCCATGGTTTGGGCACAGGTGTCCCATTCAATCCAGGTCCTCAGCACTCCCTTGGAATTGAATCTCCTAAGCCAAAGCTACTTTTTCCATTTTTTCTCCTCCATCCGTGCCATATGATTGCTTCTGTACTGGATCTGTCTTCCAGACACAGCACAGAACTTGAGTCAGCAACATGCCTCTCCTTGTTTCCAGAGCAAATATACCTACCAGGTCTTCACCATCTCGCACTTGGTGTGTAAGGCCACTGATTACTTCATCTGTGTAAACTACCCTCTGCAACTCACTGAGATTCACTAAGCCCAGCTATGCTTTTCTTTATCCCTCATGAATGGCATAAAAGATATTCAAGAATATAACTGATTAATAATGATGTTGAGATTATAAGGGAAACTCAGGAAGATATGGTATCTCTCACAGTAAATGTCTATCTTATTTATTTATTTTTTTAAGATCCATAGGTGCAACAGTCAGACCTTACATAAACAACTAAGGACTACAAAACTATCAGCAGCCACATTCTAGAATGTTGGTTATGGTGAAAATTCAGCTCTGATGCCTCTTCTAATCTTACTGCTTACTCTTCTGCTGGAGGCCACTAGGAACTGAAAATCACTATTTGCTTCAGTAATCACTACTGCTACAATATGCTCAGCTACATCCTACCGGTGGAAAAGAGTCAGACACAGAACGAACGCAAAGGCTAGAACGTGAGCAAATTAGACCTCGGAAAAAACTTTGACCTCCTGTTACACAAAATGGATAATCAAAATTTGAGTTAAGATAATCTCCAAAAACAGGTGGTAGGTCCACTGCAGGAAACTCATTCTAGACTGGATGTCAACTCAGATGCCGCACAACGTCTCCGAGGAAGGAAACTCCAAGCTGTCACAGCACCTTAGGTTTACTGTGTACCTTGGACAGACCACTGTGCCTGCCTTCGGCATGTTTACAACTTTTCTCACAAGTCGCTCTTAGCTAGATCAATAAAATAAAATACACAATAAAAAACAAGATTTAGCTCTCAGATTGTAACATAATTATGCTCCTGCAATCCATATAATTTTCACCAGTCTAAAATTCCTCACAGACCCGAATGAATATATTATAAACACTCCAGTCACAAAGCCCATGATTTCTGGCAAAAAAAAAAAAAAATGCTGCAATAAACACTTGGGTTCTTTTCCATTTTTTAAAACCATTTTGAACAACTCGCTTTTAATGTATTTTACCTCCCTCAAAGTCTTCCAATGAATGATAAAATCCCTAGTGCTTTGTGTGAGTGGTTCACATTAAACCATAAATTTTTTTTTCCAGCAGGCAGTCTTCCGACTGCCAAACAAATGCTTACTCTTGGGTCCTCCTGCACCGAGTTTCTCTGAAATAAATTCTGCAATCTATAGGCAACTAGGAAAATGAGATAATCTACTTGGACCCAAGTCATTCTGGGAGTTGGCAAAAAGGTATTCTGAACACCAGTAATGCCTTCAAAATTTCAAAGAACCTGCTTCGTCAGCTCAAAAAATGTCTACATTCTTTGAGCAACCACGCGCGCATCCTCCCGAGTCCCTGTGTAATCTGATAACAACACACTTATTGATAAGACAGTCTGCTTGATAATGACATGGCGCATCATTTCATAAAGAGCCTTGCTCATAGAATGCATTCAGCAATTCTAGAATCAAAATCTTCAGAAAATGTTGCTGTTCCATCAGAAGTGTCTTACATGAAAGAGCTACATGCTTATTACAGCACCTACAAAAGTAGATCTTTTTTTTTTTTTTAAAGATTTTATTATCATTGGAAAGCCAGATATAGAGGAGGAGAGACAGAGAGGAAGATCTTCCGTCCGATGATTCACTCCCCAAATGAGCTGCAACAGGCCGGTGCTGCGCCGATCCGATGCCGGGACCAGGAACCTCTTCCAGGTCTCCCACGCGGGGGCAGGGTCCCAAGGCATTGGGCCGTCCTCCACTGCTTTCCCAGGCCACAAGCAGGGAGCTGGATGGGAAGTGGAGCTGCCGGGATTAGAACCGGCGCCCATATGGGATCCCGGGGCTTTCAAGGCAAGGACTTTAGCCGCTAGGCCACGCCGCCGGGCCTTACAAAAGTAGATTTTAAGTTATGCTGTTTGTTCAAACAAAAAGTTGAGATTACAACAAAGCAATACGCAGTCTCGTAGATTAACTCATGCATTGAAAAAGGATCTCATTTCTAATAAAGCAGTGCAAACAACACAGAAGGCTCCTTTAGTCTCCAGGGTCTCGTGCTCACCTGGAGCCTTCCTCATTTCCTATTTCCTGTCTTTTCATGATTATAACTAAAGTATCTGTCAAAAGTTAGCATGTTGGGCTCGGCAGCGTGGCCTAGTGGCTAAGGTCCTCGCCTTGATCCCATATGGCCGCTGGTTCTAATCCCGGCAGGTCCACTTCCTCTCTCTCTCCTCCTCTCAGTATATCTGACTTTGTAATAAAAATAAAATAAATCTTAAAAAAAAAAGTTAGCATTTGCACTCAATACATGACTCATACCACTTAGTTGCCATAAACCCCTGAAGAAACACCATACCAATTTTCATTTTATAAATGATCAATCATGATTTCAAAAAAACCAATCAACATGGTCACAAAGTTAGATTGCTATGTTTCACCTTTTAATTTGCCCAATTATAAAACCTACGGCCCCACACTCTAACTCATCTCTTTAATGTTTTCCTGTCTGTTCTATGGAATCCACTGCTATTATAACTTCACAACTTCACTCTTTTGTAGGAGAACATCTTCTGCATATTTCTCTAGAAAAATGGCTCAACAAGTCTCAGACTGACCTCTAATAAAATTATCTAAGAATTCTTCATAAATTTCTTCACAGGAAATGAACCTAAGATAAGATGGACTTGTTTTAATGTATGGTATACACACCGATGTATGTATATGTACACACTTACATATATTGCTTTTTTATGTAGTATAAACATGCCTAACACTATTCCAAACCCTTACAACACTGACCCACAAGATATTCCATTTGGAAAACAGGTCTCCTCGACTCGTATCATGTCTGCATCTACAGGCGAAAGACTTGAGGACTTGGCCTCTTAAATGTTACTTTCTCTTCATCCATGAGAAATTGATTCTTACCTCATTGTGAAAAAGCTAACCAGATTCCATACATAACTGGATCAAAACAATTTATGGGTGTAAGATTTTTTAGGACAAGTAAATATGCAATAAAAAGGGAACAATAATCAATGTACAATGGAAAGAAAAGTATAATGAGACAGAATCACATGAGTAACCTGAACAACTGAAAAAAGCAAGAGAAATTCAAATGCCATGAGCTCTTCCTGTAGCTGTTCAGGTCACTGGTTATGAACCTGAAGCAGACAAAACCAAAGACGACTCCACTGCGTAAAAGCAATGTGGTGAGCTGAACAGACCAGTAGCAAAGTGCTAGAACAATCCTCAGCCCACTACAAAGATGACACGAAAAATGTTCCGTTTCCACATCTGCGAAGAAAGAACATTATGACGCCACTGACAAGAGAAATCCCACACAGAAACAGCAGCGGTCTCCCATCTGGCAGGTTTGAAGCAGCAGTGCTAGTTCTAAAAGGTTCAATTTGTTGTGCAACTGCACAGTTTTTCCTCATTTTCATTTTGGAGTTTGTTTGTTAATCACACCTACATTGCCAGAAAGTCTCAAAGCAAAGATTTTCCTGTGCTCCAAGCAGTTTCCCAGCTGTCAGAAGCGGACCCTCTCTGTCCTCAGGGCCTCTGACGGGGCAGGAAATGGCCTCACAGGTTTCCAACTTAGTCTACTGTTCAAGAGGGGCCACTACCTCTTTTTTTTTCTTTGTAAACATTTTTTCAAGGCTTACTCTTTTCAACTGTAATTTTTTCTTTTCAAGATAGTATTATTAAAAGATGAATAATTCTTCGATGTCGCTTTGCTGTCTTGCTAACTTTAGAAGTAACTTGGTGTTTGTTTTTTGGTTTACAAGCAAAACAGTTAAAATCCAAAGTCCAACACTGGATGGAGTGTTACGTGAAGGGAGCTCCATCAATAGAACCAGCTGGTATTACATCGGAAAGGTTTTAACATTACTAAACTAAGCGTGGAGGCCAGGGCTTCCCTGCTGGCTCGTCCTCATCCTCATCCAGAGAAAATCCAAAGTTTGGTCAGGACACCTGAAAAGGACGATGTTGAAATGTATAACACCCCCCCACAGAGGTAAAACCAGGTGGACGGCCAACCTTCCAATCCATCTATTTCAAACCAGCATTCTGATTTTGCTTGATATCAGTGACTACCTACTAGGTTTCCAAATCATTTTATTTTGTCAGTTTGGTTTTATTTTCCCTTATATGATTATTAGAATTCCATTTCATGGAACATATTTTTAGTCAAGGTCCTTCATGATTAAGACACAATCACTTAGAAGATTAGAGCATTATGGGTCATATTTTTTTAATCCTTTCCCTCAGCTTGCTTAAAAAAAATGTTAACAGCCATTTTGTGAATTTAAGTAATCATTCAACCCAACTGCCAACCCGATTCTGGGAAATGAAACCTATTTTAAACAGATTACTCTCCTATCCTGGCCTTCAGGAAAAATCAGAACAACTCCGAATAGAAGACTTTCCTCCTCACGAGGAATCTACCTTGTTAAAGGCAAGACAGCAGGCATACCAGGGGTCAACAGACCGGGGCAGGGGGAACCTTTGGAAGGTGAAGTGAGAAATACCCTTCCATTCAGATTCTCTCTGGAAACAGGTCATACATGTGATGACCACAGCAGTGCTCTAGCACACAGCCACCTTTTTTTTGCTATTAAAGATATCACATAAGCAAAGGCACTGGACATTCTCCAAGACCATGATGGGCCCTACTCTAGAGAAGAGCTAAGAAAGCTAAGACAGCTTTCTACAGTTGTTTTTTTAAGACATCCAAAGCTATAAGAATATCATCTAAAGCTGGTATGAATATCCATTTTAGCAGGAAATGTTCTAAATGAGAAGAACTGCACTGTTCTTGATTGTTAGAAGTCAAATAACTTCATAAGCCATTGCCTATGCAATGAGTACAGTCACAGAACTTGGAAAACTGAAATGGGATTTTATCTACTGATAAACAACAATTACAAACTTAAGCTATTCAAGTCTACTCTTTGGAGTAGAAATCACACTGGATAATTTTAAGGAAAGCCTGATTTATATGTGAGTGATCCCAATTAAAAAGAAAGAACTGGCTGGAGATAGAGTATGCAGTAAGAGAGGTGATTCAACCCGGGTCTCCTCCAATGGGAATGGCTTGTTGCATAAAACTACAAAGGAACATCTTCTTCAAGTAAATGTAAAATGTACTTCCAAACTACACAGTTGAGTTCATTTTGCAGTTTGTCCTTTATGGACAATTTAGACCATGCTTTACTAAAATGTTAAATAATTTATTTGCCATCCAATAACATCCTCATTAAAGCTACAAGAAGGGAGACATGCTGCAAATGTGGAAGAAATATGAGAGAAATCCGTGGAACCCTTTTGAAGAGAAATACGATCTGTAAAACAAGTTCCCAAGAGCATTTACTCCATTTCCTAAGGCAAGAAAAAAAAAACAGAAATTTGGTGACACCTACAAGTATGTTACACAATTAAGATGGATGTTAAAGACTCTACTTGGCTGAACATTGAGGGAATACCAGCAGAATACTTTTTGGCAGCTGTAAAATGCCCTTCTCAGGAGAAGCTAACAGTGAGCATTTTGTATTACAACAAGACAACTGCATTCCAAATACTAGCTCTACATCTTACTATCACTCACAAAGCAACTGCGATTTTACAATAAAACAAACCAAGGCCACTTCCAATTCCTAAACAAATTTTGCAGCCATATTGTTCAAAGAAGGATATGGCTGAATAAAGAATGCCAAAGACTGGAATTGACTGGGGGTTTAAAGCACTTCAACAGACACTGTCAAAATAAGGTTTCCCAAAGCTTGTTTTTACAGTGAGAACTGTCAAGGCCCTGGAATAGCAGCAGCATAATCTCATCTACGCCCAGTACCTAAGGGCTCACCGTTTTCCAGAGAAAGAATCATTTAATACTGCCATAATTCACAATGAAACCCTAATCCACTGTATATTATGGTAAAACCCAGCCAAAACCACAAAACTCCAAGATGTGAATTTTAGATGCAAAAATGAATCCATTTCTCAAACCTCTAATGTGAGTAAATGATGCATTTAATGTCTCAGGTGAATTCTTTTAGGGGACTGGGTGGGAATATTTAAACTCATTAAAAGAATGATTTTTAATAACTAAGAGAAGTTACCATTGAGTGGCTTATGATCTTGAGATACACTGGAGTTTATCTGAGATATTCTACTTCTTTTTAGCATTTCAAATCACAAATTTATGAAAGTATATATAATATGGCAGAGTGGAAAGATCAGGAATTAGTCATCAAAAGATCACTGATAACATTTTCACTTTACCACTTTTAGCTGACTGATTTTAGGCAAACTTAACGAGTCTCTGTGTTTCTTTTGCTTTCATTAAACAAAAATGGCAACTGAAACAGCACAGTAACAATCACTATAGGGTGCAGTAAGTGCCCTATCAACACAATTCGGACATACAGCCCAATATATGATTAGTCATACTATTCAACTCTAGCTACAAAATATCACTTTTCTTACGGTAAACTAGCCTATCTCTGATGAACATTTGATGGCAGGGTCAAATGTGTAATAATATAGGTAAAGTTGTAAATTGTCCCACCTTTTATCAGAAAGTGAGCTCTCAAACCCATCACAAAGGCATCAGGCATTTTTTTCTTGCCTCCACTTCTCTGTACACAGGGTGTACAGAGCAAAGATACAGACAGTGAACAGGGACAATTACGACTATGTCCCACAGCATCTGTAATGTCACTGCAAAGGTTGAATTACACCAATGGTAGAGGCTGAGAATAAAATTTCAGGAACAATTTCTAAGAGTCACTGGTTTAGGAAGCGTGAGAAAGGGCGCTTTCTCCCTTTCCTGAAACCTTATATCTGCCATTTTCCTGTGATTTGAGGGATCTAAAACCCTCTATAGCTAATGCCTTTCATATCCGGGCTAATGTGAGCAAGCCACTATTTGTTATTCCTATTGGTTGCTTCGATATTTGCTACTATTATTTATTACTACAAATATTAACAGTTATAGTAACTCTACTCAAATTTCAATTTCAGTCTCATTCAGAATTTCATACTATGTGAAAAATTATTCCTGGAAAACATCTTGGAAGAAGAAAAGGCTAAACTCTCAAAAACAGGTGTAATTACCCCAGATCAAATTCCTTTACTTTTGACTGAAGTGTACAATAAACTTTACCATTATTGAAAGTAAATTTACCTGTTAACTCTTTGACCTGTTCGCTAACATGAAATAAAAATTAAGATCAAATTTTTCACAACTTTAAAAATGAATAGTAAAGCTGATATTTCACATGAACTAAGGATGTTCACTATGTTAAAAAGTGACACGGATTGTTCAGTTGTTATGTGACTTGCATCCAAGGTATATGACTTGCATGCACATTACATCTCTCTAACTAAGGAAAGACTATAACATAAATTATTCCAGATGTAAAGAAATCTAATGTCTTTTCAAAAATCTATGAGAGGTAAATATTATTTTCCACATGCTTTAGTATCATCTAAGACATACCACCTACCTGTATACCACAATCCCTTCCACCGCGCTACCCCATCGCACAGCACAGAGCCAATACTTGAGAATGAGCTCAGACGAGTTCTTAAACTTTTAAGCTAATGAAAGAATAAATGAATAAGTCCAATGGAAAAACAACTGGATTTAAACAATGTTCACAGGCAAAGGACAACTAACGTGAAATGCAGACAAAATTTTATCACGTCTGCAGCTACACAAATCCCATTTCTGAACATATAAAGCACCAAATTCAAGGACGATGGGCACAAAACTAACTTCAAGTAAGTGCAGATTCTTACATCTTAAGCTCACTAATATCCAACACAATGCATCATCTATCTTTAAAAGTTTTAAAGGGGATTTAAGCTTGCTCAAACTGTTTTCGCACACCAGATTCTGAAAAAGTAGGAAAAAAGGGATTATCCACAGACCCACCTAAATCCCTTAAGTCTGTGTTTATTTCACTTTATCACCCAGCTAACAATGGCACCAAGACATCACAGAGTAAAACGAGGTGGACAGCCCACACGGCTTCTGTACCGAAGAGCTCAGACTGAGCTTGGACTGAGTAAGCCATGTTGACTTCCTACCGACACAGGCTGGATTGTCTGTAAAGGGTTCAGGAGCACCAAGCACCCTGCCACCAACGTTTGCCCATCAGTCCATCCATCCTTACAGAGTCCTGGAGAAGCACCAGCCTAATTGGGCCCCACGAGGGAAGAGCAAGTGGAAGAGAAGGAAAATGGAATGGGAGTCTCTGGTTCCCACAAAATGAGGACACACTAAATGTTCCCATGGCATGGCTATTTTTGTTTTCTGCTAGTATTATCCCAGTAGGAAGAAAGAAGAGTAGTTTTTGTTTATAATTGGGGCCGGGTCATTGTTTCACTGAGCTGCCTTACTCATGCATAAAATAATGGTAGTCCTAACGGTGATCGTTTGGGCTGAAATTAATCACCCATCTTCCAATACCTCAGATATCAAATGAGAAAACACAAGCACTCCTATTTCACAAAATGTAACTCTGTGAGTAAGGTTAATTTTTGTTTTTCAACTAGGTGGAACCTCCTGACACTAAGCCTGGCTCCTGGGCGGGGCTTAGGAAATGGTACACTGGCAAATCCTAATAGCCTCACAGAGTGCATACGTATTTTGGAAGAAGGTCTTTGGTCATCAGGGTTCTAGAAAGGCTGACGAGGAAGAGGGTGAGCTGGGTGGTAGAAATCAGGTCTGTGAGCTAGGCAAATCAGTTTTCAGTTCATGTGCTGCTGCCCATCACTGTCACAAGATCTGACAGCTGTGGGTGTGTGTGTGTGTGTGTGTTGGCAATTCTAATACAATATTCATATGTCAGTTAATATTGATTGTTGCTATTAGCTTTTAAAATATTTATGTGTTTATCTATTTACTAGCAAGAGAGACAGAGGGAGAATGAGAGAGAACTCGAATCTGGCAGTAGAGATGGTGAGAAATCTTGTCTTGGAACTGCTATTGATACAACTCCTCTACTGATCTTGTCTAGCTCCTCCATTTGAGCCCTGTAGATAAACCCCATAGGCCTTGCCACCTGTTTATGAGCCCCCAGCTGCTAAGAAGTCAAAGTAAACATCACAGTTCTCTCTCCCTTTTTTTTTTTTTTTATGGAGTCAACCTTCTGATTAAAACTATCTACAGTTTCAACATTTAACTGGGTCATATAAACAGAAGCGGGATGGCTCAGGTTTAAGATAGTGCATTAATTTTCATTTCCTGAAAGATCACTCCTTCAGTGTTTCTGAACCTGTGTCTCTGGCCTTCTGACAGTCTGTAATGTAAGGAAGAGGGCTAATGGAGTGTCTGCTTTACAGTTCAAGGGCATGGACTTCAGGTTCATTTGTGCTGACATTAAGGGAACGAGGTGGAGAGTAAGTCCCTCAGATTCAATCATTTTCTGCAATAACGCTGACCTGAGAGCCCCTTTACCTAAATGCTTTTAAAATTCAAGATGTAGTAACTACATGAGACCCCCATATACCTCTGACAGCTGAGCTTTGCTTCCTAAAATCCTGAACTGTACATGTCTACATTTTATTTTCTTTAATCATTTTACTATTCTAGAAAGCGAAATTAAAAAAAAAAAAAAACAAGAATCTCCCATTGTCAAGTGATTGTCAAATGGTTTCAATGCCCGTGACTCACTCTGTGGTTACTGTCTTTATTTAATTATTATTAATTTTTATTTTAGATGATGCTTACGTAGTTTATCATGGTGGGAATGATCAAGGGTCAGGGACAAGTGAGTTTCCAAGTTTTTCATTTCTTTTTCCTGTGTCCAGGAGTAAGGGGAGGCCAGGGGAGAAGCTAAACCCAGCCTCCCAACCAGCCCAGTACCCGGGGATGGGGAATGGCCATCCATATTGACCCAGGGTCCTAATGCGGCATATGTTCCAAGGGTTCTACCCAGGTGGTTTCAAAAGTTCTAGAATGCTGTCAGTGTCACAGATCCAAAGATAAGGGAACACGTTCAATGCCCATTCGCTGACATAGTCAACCTTACAGTCTCCATTCGCCCAAACATTTGCTGTCTTCACTGGGCAGGGTTAGTTGTCCAATCTGTTCTGTTTTCCTTCCTCTGCTATGGTAGTAGATGTCTTCCAAAAGCCCCAGTGGGCTACCATAAACTCTGTAGGGGTCTGGGCCAGCCATCCACCACTCGGGTTTTTCATCTAGAAAATCAGTTCTCATAGGCCGGCCCAAGTGCCAGGGACAAGCAAATAGGGCCCCACCAAACCTCATGCTCCAGCGGCTCACTGACCCAGGACCCACCGTGCCTAAGCGATGCCAGCAGAGTGTACAGTGCTATGCATCTCAATACCTATCATAGCACCTATAGAACCAAAGGATGCCAGTAAGTCCACAAGAATTTTGAGAAGAGCTATAAACTTGATTTAAGAATGTGGAAATCTGATTTATGAAGGAAGATGAAAACATCTCTTGCTTAGATCAACTATGAAAATGCAGTGAGCAGGGCACATGCATTCATCAGAAGTTTGGACAGGTTTTGTGAACTACACAAGATGCAGCTGGGAAAACTCAACTTAGAGATCTCATCATGAGACATGTGAGATAGATATGTGCTCCAGTCAATTATAAGACACCAAGGTCATTTCAACAGTGGGTGCTGCCTGAGACAGAAGTGAGCTACCCTGCATGAAGCCACAGCAACGTGGGACAGTCCTTCAGGAGATGGCAGTTTCTGTGTGTGGACGCCGAGTTGTGTTCTACTCCACTTATCTGGGAGAACAGCAAAATGCAGTCTGTGTTCCAGGACACAAGTTTATCTACTAACATACAGCACGGCATACACTGAGCCTTGAAAGCCTGACAGCTAGTCGCACCCTATTCTTAGTAGCACCATCCTCCATCTTGCACGCGAGAATGTTGTAGCCAAAAATGTCCGTCTGTCAAATGCTGAGAACTTTCCATTCTTCTTACTGATCTCTCATTGAAGAATCGAACTTCTATCCCATTAACAAAGATTCGGCATAAGAGCCAGGCAACTTGGCAGGAGAGAGCTACAATAACTTCATTTTCACACTTTTTTTTTCCTCAATAGCCCTAAGATGCCAAGAGTCTCTTTTTGTAGTTTTTTGACTTCAGAAACAAGTGCAGGACTTCAGAAACAGAAGGCTCTCTATTTTATTTCTAAGTACCTGTGCCAGACGAATCCTGAAAGTACTTCCAGCTTTTTGGGAAACATTCCCAGATTCACGGACTGAAACAAAGACCATGAAGCAAGCAAACAAACAAGTACCAAAGCGCTTCACGATTCCAACTGAGACCTTCTCAAGTTCAATAATGAAATTAACCATGACAATGGTAATGCCAGTAACAGTTTGCGTTTATTAGCTAGGAATTGTCCTCTAGGCCGTGCAGTCCTTCTCATTTAAGCTTCACAGAAGCCTCACAAGGTTTTGGCTAGTAAGTCCTCAAACAACAACCTGAGTCCAAGCAACCTGGCTAGACAGCTATTTTCCTTCAACATGATGCAGTCTGGCTCCTAGACTCCCACTCATGTTTAGCATATATGCACCATCCTGCACCTGCAGGGCCACATCCCTGTAATGTGCCAATCTGAGCGTCACTTTCATGTCTGGAATTGCCTCCTTAATGGTATCTCTTCTTCCTATACTTCCCCCTTTCGTGTATTTTCAACTGGAGCAATTCTATTAAAACATGAGTTGGACTGTTTCAAATTTTTCACTGCATCCTCTGAATAAGATTCACACTCTGTAGGCTGGCCCGCAGCACCTGCTACAGTCGGCCAGTCACGGCCTGTCCTGCGGTGACCTCTCCGGCCTCATCCCTCTCTGTTCCTCCCTTCTCTCGGCTCCAGCTGTTAACTTCATTTCCTTGCTCTTTCTTGAACACGGCAGGGTCCTTCCAGCTTCACAAACTCATCACACATCATGTGGACGACCACACTGCTTCTTCCCTCAGCTCTGCAAGACTTTTCAGTCCTTGCCAGTCTTTTTAAGACTGGAAAAGCTCTGCTTCTTCAAGATTTCCATCAGACTTCCCTATTGTATTTTCTTCCTAGTGTGAATGACTATATGCGCACAGGTGGTTTTGTTCTAATCTCTGGTCCATCCTCAGAACCTCAAGTCGTGCTTCCTGCTAGGAAAGCGTAACACACTGTTTCACTATTCTATGGATTAGCTTTCATTCATACAGAGAATCTTAACTCACTGAGAACTCCTTTCCATTAAATATTCTTCAGAATTGACAATAAGCAGTCCTGCTGTCTTGGTGTCGTTAATAATAATTCTAAATATCACCAAAATCATATTCCTTTTTAGTAATTTTTCCTTTAAGTAATTAGCTTCATTAAAAATAGGCCACAAGGGGCCCAGCACGATAGCGTAATGGTTAAAGTCCTCGCCTTGAATGCACCAGGATCCCATATGGGCGCTGGTTCTAATCCCGGCAGCCCCACTTCCCATCCAGCTCCTTGCCTGTGGCCTGGGAAAGCAATTAAGGATGGCCCTACGCTGCGCCCATGTGGGAGACTCGGAAGAGGTTTCAGGTTCCCTGCTTCCGAGTGGTGCAGCACCAACCGTTGAGGCTCACTTGGGGAGTGAATCATCAGACGGAAGATCTTCCTCTCTGTATATCTGACTTTGTAATAAAAACGAATAAATAAAAAAAATCTTTAAAAAAATAGGCCACAAGGATAGGGAACACTATTTCAAAGATAGAAATCGTAAGAAAAACATCAATATTGAGCTGTCACTTCCAGAACACTTTTTTTCCCTCAACACCACAGACTTCATAAGAGATTTTACAGCTTGAGATATTGGTAACAACTGGAAATTATTTTGAATTGTTATAAAAAAATGTTTACTGTAACTTGTAGTTAGAAGAACTGGAGGTACAGAAAGCACAAACAGGAAAGGATACAGGATCAGTTTCTCAGGCCACAAGCAAGGACAGTACTGGATCTGGAGGAGGGAAACCAGGAACTTAACAAGCAACACAGTTAGCTGTAAGGATGTACCTGCTGCAGGCAGTCCTCTACTTTACAGGGTAAAGGCCTCAGTCCAGGAACAACAGAAATTTCACTGACAAGTCTGCTGATCTGTGCACAAGAGGGAAGCTAGCTGAGGTCTTCTTCACACACGGCAGAGAAGAGCTGACGGCCTTTCAGAGTCTGTCACACAGGGGGCAAACCCATGCGGTCAGCAAGACGTGATCATTTCCCTTAGACGAGTGGGGGACAAGGATTTTATCTAAGGCCACTGGTTGGTTGAAAGAGCTGAAGTGATACAGAAGAGAGGATACATGACAGTCGTAACAAGTCTCTGGGAACATGTAATAATGGTGGCAAGCATGAAGGTGGTGATTCAGTCTAAGAGAGGGCTGACAACAATGCTCAGCAGAATTAGTGCATTGTATCTGCACCTGCCGAACAGACTCAAAATAAAACAACGAAGAGCAGCCTTCTTTTGTGGATGTTTGTGGCAAACCCAACGATATACACTGACCCGATACATGTCACCATTTCTTCACAGGTAGCCTACAATTTCATACTTCTCCTGAATCTAACCATTCAAGAGAGATGTGAGGTAAGAGGAAAGAACTCTGATAACATGTCTTAGCAAAAAAGTTAGGTTTCACCTAAAAGTGATGGACTTTAACCAAGAGGGAAAAAACAGATAAATTCATGTGGCAGGAATATTCCTTCTTAAGTAGAAATGGTGCCGGTGAGCAAGCACTAGTCAGTGATGGAGAAATAAAGTTCTATTTCTGCACATCTGAGCCACAGTGTGTAAATTTTAAATCCACTCCAAATGTAAAGGCCTGTGATTTATCAGTACTGAGTTTAACAGTAAAGTAAAAAATTTAAAAAGTTATCAACTGTCTAGGAATAGGGCAGAAATCATGAGGAATATGAAATAAAAGTTGCCTCTCATTCAAACAGAAGCCTCAACAAAGTGATTCAGCCAAATACAAAAAGTACTACGAGCCCTGCTTACAATGAACCATAACACAACATCGTTATTTCCAAATAGTGTATGGGATTCAATTTGCAATAAAACCTAAAAATAAAGACAAATTTTGCAACTTGGCCAGGAATTTTCCTCTTATACTTACAAACCTCTCACTGCCAATCCCTCATTTACCTCCAAATGGAAATCACGATTGTCATCATTCAATATATTAGGCTAACATAGTAACTACTGCATGCAATACTCATAGGTGAATTTCACCTTGTCCATTGTTGGCTCTCACCTAGGAACACAGACAATACATCACTGACCAGTGCTGCAGAAGCAAAAAACACACATACAGGAATATTTCATGAGCATTTGAAGAATATGGAATAAGATGGTAAAAGCCTTGTGTTTTGCTTCAAAACATGTTACAAGTTAGAAGGAACAGGCTCTCAGGTGTAAAATCCTGTTTTCTACACATGACTGACAGGACCTTTAGCTACTTTCGACTTTCCTTTCTGACCTGCAAATGACTGAATATTTAACAACGTCAAAGAGATCACATCCATAAACACCTGGCTTGAGCAAAATGCCTTGATGTAGAAGCATACACAGTGGGTAAACTTTGTGAATACTATCAACATCTTAAAAAACACAATCCTAACACAGTCACTCACATAACTACCTTTGAACCAGAATTTCTCCACAAGTGTTTTTCCCCGAAGAAACTGACTTGTTTAGGCTATGAAATCCAGGAGTCTAGCCTAAGGTGCATTTATTTTAAACAAATGAAGCTGAGACAAGAGATTTTAAAAAACAAAATGGTAGCACAATTAATTAAATCTCTGCAAGCAATGTTATCCTCCCACACTGGAGAACAGGCCCCAGTACACCTTCCTGCTAAGCTACCTGGGAAGGTACCATGAGATGGGCCCGATTTCTTGAACTGCTGCCACTCTCATGGAAGATCCAGGTGGTGTTTCCGGCTCCTGGCCCAGAGTGGTGGTTGCAGCCATTTAGGAAGGAAACCAATAGATGGCAGAGCTCTTTCGTCATCTCCCTCCCTTTCTGTTACTCTGACTTTCTTTTCTTTCTTATTGACATACGTTTTATTGTTCATATATATTTTGCACTTTTGACACCAAACATGTATGTTATTTATTAGAAAGCCAGGGTTACAGAGACAGCGAGATACAAAGACTGCTGGTTCACTGCCCTGGATGTCAGCCAAGACTGGGCCAAGCTGAAGCCAGGCATCCGGAGATTTGGACAAGCATCCCACATGGGCAGCAGGGGACAAACACTGTGTCATCATTTGCTGCTTTACCCACGTCATTACAGGGAGCTGGATGAGGTAGACCACCTGTCATACTGACATCTCAGGCAGTGGCTTTCCACTCTACATGACAATGTCAGCCTCTACAGCTATCTTTGGAATACAGCTGTCTTCATTAGAATTACTCTGTAGCAACTCTTTAAGCATGGTTAATCACGTAGTTAATTTGGGTCACAATTATTCTATTTGTGAAATAAAAACCAAATATTGCCTGGATGATTTCCATCTGCCCCTCCAAATTTCTTCCAACCTGTCTTCTGTTTTGCCCTTTGTTGCTAAGAAAGCATACATCTGGACTGTCAAAACTGGCCCCCCAGGCTTGTGCTTGGGTTTACGGAAAGAATCTGTGGAAGCTCCAATGCTGGAAAGGAGATGTGTGTGTGTGTGTGTGTGTGTGTGTGTGTGAGAGAGAGAGAGAGAGAGAGAGAGAGAGAGAGAGCGCGCGCAAGAGAGAGACAGAGAGAGAGAGTTTAACCAAAGATTATATTCCCAGTCCCAGCTCTCCCCCAAGCCCCAGCCTGTCTACCAGACCCCTGAATGATACTGGCACTTTTCTTGTGTCTATTGGTCTTTTAATTTTCAAACCAAAAAATTACTCATCCATAATAAAAAAAACATGAAAACAATACAACTAAAAGTAATTTAAATTCATTCTTTCACTTCTCTGACATAAATTTAACAAGCATGTATTTAATTCCTACCATGTGCCAGAGAGTGTGCTGGGAATAGCAAATAACTTAGAAAGCAGACATGATTTACGGTCTCTTTCACCTCAAAAGCCTAAAGGGAATAAAGAAAAAGCAATACATAATTTCAGTAGAATATGACTGATTATCTACTCTTGCCTTTAATTAAGGGCTGTAATCATACTGACAAGTAGCAACTCTTGATTTGGGCATGCAAAGAGAAGTACACATTTCTATCACTGAAAACACACAAACTCAGTCACATACACTATGATATAGCCTAAAGCACAATTCCCCTCTTTCTCTAGGTTTCTCAGGTTGCAGTTTATTGACACTTACGTAATTATTATTATTATTTTGTGAATTTGAAGAACAAAGTGACAAAGAAAGAACAAGACACAGAAAGATCTTCTACCTGCTATTTCATTTCCCCAAATACTGGCAACAGCCAGGACGGGGTGAGGCCTAAGCAAGGAGCCAGGAGCTGCATCTGTGTCTCGTGCTATGGTAATAGAAACTTAGCCACTTGAATCATCATCTGCTTCTTTCCAGTGGCTATCCCTGGAACAAGGATCTGAATTGGAATAGACAGATATGGAGTGCTGGCCTTCCAAGAAGCCACAGCAACACCGCTCCCGTTTGTAAGCAGGCTTACCTCAGAAAGACTGAAACAGAAGCTTTTCAAACACAGGGATACTTTGTACATTATCAGAACAGATAAGTAAATAGTCTACTAGGCAAGCTTTAATTATGGAGACAGGTTATACAGCATCTAGAAATACACATGAAAATAACATCCAATAGGAATCTCAAAAAAAAAATGTGAAAAATCAGCCTTTCTTAAGGCTGGTTCAGAAAGTCTTCCTGGTCAGAATGGGGCCAGTTCTTACCTACTGAGGCTGAGCATTTCTAAGAGGAATGAGTACTAACTCTAACCTTGGATCTGATGGTTTCTGGGCTGGATCCTGATCACATTTTCCTGACATAATTTTAAGATGTAACTCATACAGAGGATTCAGGACAAAGAACAAGGGATTAAAAAAAAAGGTTTACTATTTGCATATTTAACAATAGTTCAAGCTCCTTGTTCCCTATGAAAATACTACATGTTTCCGTGTAGAAGTAATGGACAAGTGTTCTCTTTGAGTGACAGATGTGAGAACGAAGAAGAGAAAGCAACCGAGCTCCCCTCCTGTGGCTAACCTCCCACCTGCCTGCAATGGCTGCGGTTAGGTCTGGCTGAAGCTGAGGAAGGAGAAAGTGAATCAAGAACTCACACGGATGGCAAGAGCCCAGTTGCTTGAGTCATCACTGTTGCCTCCCCTGGTCTGCATGCGCAGGAAGCTGGAGTCAGGACCTGCAGGCAAACACACATCCCAGCAGCTCTGACATAGGACAGAGGCCCACATCTTAACCCAACCTTAGACGTGCATCCCTGAACCAAGAAGCAGTAATCCCAACCTGAAGAATGCTAAATAAAACGTTTCCGGAGGCAAGCCTTCTGTGGACTAAAGATACACACGTGTTTATGTGTCTGAATGTGGGCATTTATGTCCGGAGAAACTCGACTAACTAGAATGTTTTTTTAAGAGCAATGTTTTTCATTTAACTACAAGTTCTGTATTGCCCCATCAATCCACAACTGACCTAAACTGTACATTTATACAAGTTACTTGCCCTCCTTAGTCTTCTCAGTTTGCACCTCGGATCTATAATGAGTGTGCCTATTATCTTGGTTGTCATAAAATATTCAGACTATGTGTTCAACTTGGACTGGATAATCAGGAAGAGAGCCCTCCGGACGTACCCAACAATATCAGTCTTGCTTTTTCCCTGAATGACTGGCTCAACGCAGGACATAACAAGTATTTGCTATATCCATAACTAAGCAATGAATGAAGGCATGCTGATAAATACTTACTGCATGACTAAACTTTAATTATTTTACATTACTATCCATTCAGACTCTGTGGAGATGGCCTGGATATGGTAGGATTTAAAGTACAGACAAGAAAACTGGTGGCCTTTTTCATTCAAATAAAGCTGTGTGTCTTACATGCCTGGAGCTGGATTTCAGGAAATCCATGCACACACGGTAGTCCAGCAAAAATGGTAATGCACTTGGCTCCTGAACTAGACGGAAGGAAGAAGCAGACATCACCCAGCGAGGACCGCTCCCAGCAGCAACATGGGATCGGACCATCAGTGGATGATCATTTTAAAGGTATCACCTTTTTGCCTTACAATTCAAAGGAAAGCTAACTGGGATTTATTAAAGCTGTTTTATCTTTCTTCCTATAACTCAGCAGGCATTTCATGATGGCTTGTCCTTCAACGCTAAAAAGCCAAAAAGAAAGAGAGGAAAAGCCTCCCAAAGCCAGAGAAGTGTGATTACCTACCTAAAGGATGCGGGGCTAACACTTTTGGTTTCTTAGTCTAAGTTGGCCTTTGCTACTTTGACAACCGAAGGGGCTCAAAATGCATGCACACAATCAGAGAAGCAAACATTTTAAACCTGATACATGCATAAGTCCACGACTGGTTTTCATAAAGCTAACGAAAGAGTTAAGACAGAACTATGCAGGGAACACAAAGAAAATCTTCTCCCAAATAAATTCATTTTTAATTCCCTTTTCTTTACATTTGTGATGTACTTCCATGTGCATATATCTGTACATATGTATGTGTGTGTCGTTAACAGCAATGCAAAATATTCATATTTTCTGATCAGAAAAAATATGCTATTATCACTGTTCACACAATTTTATTCATTTAGGCTGAGCATATAAAGGAGTTACCAAAATTGCCATAATTTGCCTCTAGATGTTTGTTATCAACCATCTTTGGTCTGTGTTATTCTTTCTGTCATAGCATCCTTCCTCCCCATGCTCTGCCCCAGAACTTGATCAAAGTTACAATGAGTTTAGAGCATCTTATTGGAAATACACATAATCTTTAGAATTCTTTAATCATCACACCTTAGCACAGTTTCATAACTTAGATAAAGGCATTTGAATTCAGACAGAAAGCAGTCCACCCTGTAATTAACCATGTCTGCGTTGCTTTTTCCACAAAACAATATAAAAAACAATGAATAGGAGTTATCTGAACTGAAGCTTTGATGTGCAAATAATTGGCTTGGCCAGGCTTTTGTAATCAAGGAAGGCAGTGGCCCTGACTAAGGGTTATTAATATTTGCTCTCTAGATAGAGAATATGAGAAGATCTTCCCAGCCCCAGGCCCTGCAGAATCCTCGGAGTATGCCTCGGCTTTTCTTGCTCACTCTTGTCAGCACAGCTTCCTCTGTGTAAGCACGCTTTGTCCAAAAATACTGATTTTGATCTTCTTTCTTTTAAATACTGTGGAGTGCCTAAGGCTTGAAAACTACATGTTTCTTTGCTCTTGGTTCAGTATGCTCAGTGGGAGAAATTTGTCATCAGAGTGGCTGCTGTTGGAGAAATACGGATATCTCCTTTCCCCTTAGTCCCCAAAGCATCTGCCGCCTGGACTTCTGTTTGTATTAATGAAATATGCCATCTGCAGGACGCAGGCTTTTACATTCCAGTAGGAAGTAGAGAAGGAAATCCCAACAAGGAGTCTAATAGCCCTGACAACGTCCCGTGGTGCTCCTTCATGCACAACTCAAAGACCAAATCTTTCTAATCACCTGCAGTCATGGCCACGGGCCCCATGTTAGAACAGGGAAAACTCAAAGCATAAGAGGCCAACACTTCATTGTGAGTTAACTCAAAGGCCACATTTCGATTTGGACAAAGGAGTGCAGATACAGCTCTTGCTCTGCCTTAAAGGATGGTGGATTAGCCGGAAACTCTTTAGATACAAGCAACAGAAAATCAATTCCATGAAGGTGAAACCACAGAAATCATATTGCTAATTCAACTAAAATCCAAGGCCTGAATCCTAGGTGTGACTGTCTTTAAATGCTAAGTGACACTGCCAGGAATCAATGCCATCTCTCAGCAGTTTCTTTTTTTTTCTTTTCCATCTGGTTACAGTAAAGCAAATTCTCTTGAGGCACTAATCCTCTTGCTCTAGGCTTGTAACACTGCTTAGAAACACTAGGAGGAAAGTAGTCCCTACTATTCATGAGTTCTAGCAAAAAGGCTGGAAACTGAGCCTCTTTAATTGAAAGGTCTCACTTCTCTGGGAAGCAACGTTTCTGGCATATGGGATACAGACCAGACTGCGGGCGTGCCTCTCCACTGTAAACAGGTGGCCCGTGGAGAGGGGGGAAAGGAGTGCCATGAAAGCACTAACCACAAAGTGACACATTCACTGAGATCCCAACAGTATATAAAAGTCAAAGCACAGCAACTGACTCAGAAAGCAGTCCATATAAGGATCCTGTGGTAGGTGTGAAAACACAGTGATCCAGGGACAGTTCTGTGACACAGCGGTAAAGACACCACTGGTGGTTCAAGCCCAGCTGCTCCACTTTCAACCCAACTCTCTACTAATGAGCCTGGGAAAGCAGCAGATGTTCCAAGAGCTTGGACCCCTGCACGCACATGGGAGACCAGAAGGAAGCTACTGACTCCTGGCTTCGGACAGGTCAAGCTTCACCCACTGTGACCATTTGGGGACTGAACTTGAAGACTGGAGTGTTCTCTCTCTCTCTTTCACTGTAACTCTGCCTTTCAGATATATTTTTTTAAAGAAACATAGTGATCAAGCAATGCAGAGGAAATGAGGAATTTTTTTTATGACTATGCAGCACATGAGAAGGTCAGAAACAGGAAAGTTCATTAGATTAGAAGACCAACAATAAGCGGTACTGGATTATGGTATCCTTGAACTGCCCTTGATCAAACCAGAAGATAGTTGTCCACTGCCGCTGAGTACAGATGAAGAGAAGTTAGGATTAACATCTCCTGATCAAATATTCTCTCCTAATGCTACAGACATTCAGATGATAAAAACGCAATCACTCCTAAATTGATGCTTTAGTGGGCAAACTAGACCATTAGTCCACATTCAGTAAGACAAAGGTGCTTTTCACAAATCTAAATCATGTTACAGGTCAATCACTCAAGCACCAATCTGGGAACACAATTTTGGTATTTCCCAAATCCAGCACAGTGCTTGACATACCACAAGCATCGTAAACATTCACTGAATGGATATCATCCGCAAATGAATAATTAAATTCCTTTTACTTGTGATCAAACCAGACTTACTTTGATTTTAAATAAATAAGTAAAAACGTGTTCATTTATTTCCTGGAGAAATACTTTTATTCCACAAACCATACATCTAAATGCTGAGTGGTTCAGAAAAAACACAATCTCCAGAACTACTAAAGAGCCAGACACTGAACTCTTTAACATCTGAGTCCCTGTGTGATCACCATGCAGAGAAGAGCTCCCCAAAATCCACATTGGTCATATGGTATACACAGGATAGGATACAAACATTCTCTTCTGTTTCTCAACAATCTTCTTTTCTTTAAGATTTATTTAAAATACTGAAGGAAAGAGAGAGTGAGACAGAGTTCTTTCTTTTGCTTGTTTACTTCCTAAAATGCCTACAATAGCATGGTATGTGGTAGGCTGCAACCAGAGGCCCACACCCGATGCAGGTCTCTCATACAGGCAGTAAGAGCCTGAGAACTAGGTTATTACCTGCCGCTTCCAAGGGTGAACACTGGCAAGAATCAAGAAATGAGAGAGAAGCTGGAATGCAAACCCAAGGATTCCAACTCAGCATCTTTAGCTTCTGTCCAACTCTTCCCAGCTCCCGCTATTTGAAAGCATTGACAATCGAGGATTCTCTGAAGCATCAGCTCATCCATCACGACGGCTAGGTTCCATAATGAGATGCAACATACAGGAAGTAAAATGGAAGTATTACATTAGGCTCCTGAGCAGCTGAATTGTTAGCACAGAACGTGAAAAGAGAATGTAAAATTATCCACATTTTACCACAAAAATTGGAAGTATATTTTCAAAACTGTGCAGAAGAACTATCTGATAAGGCTTTAAATAGGAATAACAAAAGAGATCAAAGTGGACACAGATACAACCAGGAAGTATAAGAGGTACTTTCACTGTTTACCCACAGAATCTTTTGTCTCATATATCCATTTACTCACTTGAGTTATGCAATTTTTTTTAAAAAATTATAGATTGCACAAGGTTTACAGTTCAAAGGTCTCTTGCAATAATCCAATTTAATCATTCAAAGGAATAACAAAAACAAAGACCTTTCAATCAAAGATTTTTCTTTTACTGTATGAGACGTTGAAAAAAGTTATTTTGTCATCCTTGGTTTAAATTTTTGTTTACTACGATAAGAATATTACTGCATCCCCACAAAATTGTTGAGATGACACAATCATCTAAGTAAATCAATCATCTAAGTAAAACCCTCAATTAAGAAAGAAACACTTGTTTTTTTATGTGTTATGTTCACAAATGGAAGTTCTAATCCGCAGTGATGTTAAACTACTTGTTCATGTTGTGGAGCTGGTCCATAAAAAAAAAAACTCTACTGATTGGGTGCAGTGAGCTGACTCAATGACTAAATCCTCACCTTGCTAGCACTGGGATCCCATATGGGCAGCAGTCTGTGTTCCAGCTGCTCCATTTCCCATGGAGATCCCTGCTTGTGGCCTGAGAAAGCAGCAGAGGAAGGCACAAAGCCTTGGGCCTGCACCCACGTACGAGACCTGGAAGAAGCAACTGACTGCTGGCTTCAGAACAGCTCAGCTCTGGCCATTGTGGTCATTTGGGGAGTGACCCAGCAGATGGAAGATCTTTCTCTCGTCTTTCTTTTTCTCTGCAGATCTGCCTTTCCAATAAAATAAGTGCTGATTATTTTTCTAAGTTCTTATGTACCAAGAAAGCACATGTTAAATGCCTTAGGTTTATGTAAACTCCAAGTACATTAAAAGAACTGTATTGTTCATCCTGTAAAAGCAGCGGTAGGAAATGAAGAAAACTAGAAAGTCTGTATAAGGTTAACCATTTATAGAGAAGACATCTCAGTTAACCCACATCTGTCCTCATTTACCACTCTCACAACTTCTCCACTTGCTCCTGATCTTAGATCATGAAGCACATACCATCTAAGATAATTATCAAGCTTTCCATCGTGACCTGCCTGGCAACTTGTCTCCAATAGCGCCTTCCCTCTTTTGCTTTCTCTATTTGAAACTTGTATAATTTTTAAATATATTCAATGACAAATAATTACAAGTCAAACTTGTTTAAAGCAACCACCTTCATCATCATACATAACTACATCCAGCCTCATTCCTTGATACATGTGTTTTCTTGTCCTCATACCTTGGTGCATGTGTTTTTCTTGTACGTATCTCTTACACATTATACAAAAAAAAGCAGGCAAGTAATTTGCATTTGTCTTATGAATAATTAAGCTGATGAAGGAAGGAAAAGCTAACAATAAACATGACTGTATGCAAGTGCTTGGAAGAGATGACTGTGAGTACTACGTTCTGTTCTCTGATAGAAGAGTTTGATTTGTACTAGCAGAGTGAAAATAAGTAGGAGGACATTCAGACTAAGCAAATCACAGCACTGATACTTATTAGTTTAGAGAAAGACACAACAGAGTTATAACATGGATCACTGAAACAGGGATAAATCACAGCCCAGGAAATTCACAGTAGTAGCAATCTAATAATGCAGAGGATAACCTAATAGATCTTCGCCACCTGTTATTCCTCCAAGGGAGAATTCTTTCCGTGAAACCAGAGGTGACTAACTTGAAAAGCAAAGCACGACCGCTCAAACCAGTTATGCATCACTGGCACTAAATTGCTACAACTGAAATTGAAGAAAGCAAGCTAACCACAGTGAAGCCGATGCATATCATTTCCACAGAACATCCCCTCTTGCAACACGCTCCTTCTAGGGGAGATCACAGCAAGGAAATCCCTCGGTTCCATAGTTCAGGTCTCAAGTGCAAACAAGCAGAAAGTAATTTAGTAAACATTTATTTTTTATTTGGAAAGTAGAGTAACGGAGAGGTGGCAGGGAGAAGAGAGAAGAGAGACAGACATATCTCTCATCCATGAGATCACTCCCCCAAATGGCCACAACTGCCATGGTTTAGCCCAGGAGAAACCAGTAGTCTAAAACTCCACCTAGGGCTCCCACGTGGAAGGCAGCTGTCCAACACTGTTAGAGAGGCATTGGGTCATCTCCCAAAGCTCTCTCAGACACATTAACAGAAAACTGGATAATAAGCTGAGCAGCTGGGACTCAAACCAGTACTCTGAGAAAACAGCATTGCAAGCACTAGTTTAAACCACCATTCCAGAATGCTGCTCCTAACAGGCAGGGCTGACCCCTGCAAGGGATTGGACAGCCCTGCTTAGTGCTTGAATGCTGAAGTAAAGGTAGACTGGAACCAATACCAATACCAACAAGTGGAAAAGAAGGTCCAGTCTGACTTAGATGCACAATGCAAATCACAAATGTCTTTGGAGTCAGAGTGCTAAATTTACAATGCGCCCAGTTAGTGGGCGCTGTCTCAGGCGGGTAACTTCCTTTCTCTGAGCTTCAGTCTCCTTTACAAACTGAAGATGGTATCACCAGTTTCTCAGTAGTCATAAGATCATCCATTAGTGTGTCTGACACATACTGGCAGCACAGAAAAACAAAATATTTTATCTGTTGTGGATGGCCATCTTTGATAAAATAAAATTACGTGGAATGCTTCTGATATCCATAAAATGCAAACAGACAAAGGAGGAACTCAGAGCTAGTGCTGACTTAAAAGACATAAGCATCCTCTCCGATCGCCATCAAGAACTTGGGCTTTCAACAGCAATATTCACACCGGCCTATATGGGCTTATTTAGTTTTTCAGTTGTTAAAAGAAAAGTAAAAGCAAAAACATTGAATACTACCTGGCATCACACTATTAAGGCTGGAGAGGCATCTAACCAAATTGACTAACCAATGCAACCATAGTATGACACAAATACATTCCACTGTAAAAATCAGAGCACATTTTTTTCAGGAGAAAAATGATGGCAATTCCCAAGAAAAAACCATTGAGAGAAAAGGACCAGACTGTGTAATAGTACATACAATCTGAAAACATGAAAAAAAATACCACAAGTTTTCCTACACAGATATCTTTACGTCTAACACATTCAAAATATCTTCAAACATACACAGTAGTTCCTACAGAGACTGTAGCTTGGGTACAGTTAGAGGACACCAGAAGAGAACATTTTAATCTACTAGTTTTGTCTTATACAAAAACATGTTCTATTAACTTGATAATGAAGGAAACCAACACATGAAGGTGATCACACCCACATTCGGAATCCGGTTGATGGGCAGGACATTCCTTGGAGGTACAGGGTCATCCATGGGGTGAATATCAATGCAGATGTGCCAGTCTGTGCCCAGTGTCATGACTCTGGATGGCACACAGCCTGGTCCCAACCTCTTCTGTTATGGAGATCACAAAAAGGTCACCTCAGAAGGGAACATATCTTTCCAAGTGACATCCTTCTCTCGATCCTTATTTCCTTATTGGCGACCTTTTCTGACTCGGGTCAACCCTGATGTATTTTTCCATGTGTTTCTTTTCTTCTAGCAAAACTGTCAGAAATCTGATTTTCATTTCCTTCCTCATTTTTTCTCTACTCAGAAAGATATCCGCTGAGCAGAAAGTAACAGGCGTTCTTCTCCAGTGTCAGGGTTCTGTTGTCCTGGTTTGTTTGATTTAACCAGGAAAGAGCAGAAGAGAAGCTACTCAAATTAATTCTAGATTAAAAAAATAGCATGGCAGTTGAGTGTGCATGTGTGTATCCAAAAGAAAGAACGAACAAAAGGCTCTAATCTTCAGTGATGCATAATGAGTAGCAGTATTTACTTCACAGATAAAATACTTACATTTTTTCATTTTTTATTAATGTTAGTATTTTCCTTGATACAATTTTAACATTTGCTTTCATTAGCTTTGATTTCTGATGACAAAACAGCATCAAAGTACCGCTGAATCATTAAGAAAGTATCTATTATCTCCTCACAGAGAATATTCCTCACTTTATTATCCAGTAAGGAGTCTAGTTGGCACTTCTCTCTTAGCCTGAAACTAGCTGGGGCAGGCTGTGAACTGGGCATGAGGAGGAACAGGAAAGAAGACTTACACTGGAATCCTGACAAGCAACTTGTGGGTGCTGTCGGTGTCCCCTGGGCACAGGTGGAGAGGCAGGTAGAATCAGTCACACGCCCCTTCTGTTTACAGCCTGGGCTTCCCAGGGACAGACGCTTGCACATTCACAAAGAGAAAGCACGTTCCTTTCCACCTACATCTTCCTCTTTCTCCTTTTCTTTCATCTACTACCATGTATGAAGCAAAGAAATCCAGGGAAAAAAAATAAAGAAGAAGGCAGGAGAGAACAGGGAAAGAAAAGAAAAAGAAACAACAAACAAACCCAGCAAGACCCAAGGTGCTTGAAGAACCGAAAGAAACCCCAACTGAGAAGGGAGCCTGGTAAACCTTTCAGATGTTGTTGTATTCCTCCCAGTAACTAATGAAATAACTGATACTTACGTTTACAGCTTCCACAAATGGTGATGTACACTTAGATGAACTTATGTGTATATGTAATGAGGCAATATATTAGTTAATCATCCTGCTCAATAAACAGTAAAAAAAAAAGGCACTGGATCTACTCAAATGCTAATTCTCCACTGCAAGCTTAACTAAGGAACTTTAAGGGGCTTGATAAAAGTCCCAAGGCAGAAGACCTGAAATCAGGCGAGATGTTCAGTTTCATTTGTATACCCCTAACAATGAGCCAAGCATGTAGCAGAAATTATACATACATAACGAATGCACCATAAATTAGAATTGTTGTAGTAATTACACATTTGCTGTGACCCTGAAAATCTAATGTAGAAATATATTCTTTAAAATGTTTTTACACATTTTTTAAAGGAAATTACAAACAAGAATCTGAGCTGTGTGCAGAGTTAAAGATGAAATTACTGGATAATTTTTAGAATGTTTAAATCAACACATGAGATTTTATTTTTATCTACAGAAAATAGTTCAGTGCACAAATCAGCGTGCCCTAGAGACAGGAAAGTGTCTGTTTAAATCTACACTTCCCATTTACCAGCTAGGCACCTTGGCTTCAGTTACCCGTTGATACATAGAAACAACACAATATATGAAGGTCACATCAAGATTTAAATAATATATGAAAACTCCTTTATACCATGCATCACTGCTAGCACACTTGCAAGACACGTGTTGTTACTGTCTGTGCTGAGCAAGGTAAACCCACGAAGCAAGAAGAGGTGTGCGGGGGCCTCAACAGGCATGACAGAATTGCTACAACTCTACCTCTCTGCCTCCCAACTGGGGCTGCTGTCTGCCACAGACACAAGTCCCTCTTAAATGCCCTTCAGTCTCCTTCTCTCTAGCGACTTCTCATTGCCCTATGAGGATCAGGTCTTTTCTAGCAAGCCTCAACTAAACCAGAATCTGGACCAGGCACATTTTGAAATTTGTTTTTCTCCCAAATGGGTAACTTCCGAAGCCCGTTCCACAAGGCTCAGAACTGATCACAGAAAATCAAAAAGGAAGATAAATGAGTAATGAACTGCCCTGTCTAGTTGTTGGTGAGAACTGCTGATCAGTCTGATGTGAGCACTGATGTAGTCACGGTCAGCACGCGCGCGCGCGCACACACACACACACTTAATAATGAAGGACCCATCAACTTGGGAATGAAGAAAACAAAATCAAAACCCCAAAATGAACAAAACAGAAAGCCAGCCAAATCTATTAGATGCTCAGATTGGGCATTTACCAAATCACAGAGCACACAGCACTTTTTCAAACTATTCGAGGGAGGTATCAGTATCATAATCAGGAGATACAGCAGAAAGGCCTGGAAGCTTCACCAACATTGTCAGCTAGGAATTCATAGGGACTATTGCAATATTTGACCATTTTGACACAAAGTAACTTTGGACTTCCAACTGGGAGTTGTGAGCAACCCAAAGAATTCTTCCTACTTACTTGGCTGTGACAGGATAGGAAGGTGTCCTTGGAAACATCAGACCAGAAGGTCCTGCCTCTCCAGGCATTCTCTTCATTAGTTACAACAGACACTGGACCTCATCCAAGCTTGCTGAATCAGCCTTTTAGTTTATCAATATACCAGTCAATTGCAAATTAATGACTGACCAGAATAAGGCAATTCTCCAAAGTCCATGAGTATCACAAAGAAACCCAAGCTAGATTTTCTACAAAAATTAATGTTATCATTAAAAGACACAATCATACAAAAGGTTGGAAATAAACATTAACAGAAAATCTACTGAAACATTACATACAGATTTTATAGAAGTTTTATATATCCTGTTGTGGTCTCTCCTGGTGTTTATAGAACTGATCAGCCCAACTTTGTTACGTACATCGTAAAAGGATCTTAGAAATCATTTAGGATTTCTGTTCAATGCAAACAAGAAACAAAGCAAAAAGTGGTCTCAGATGAAGCATTTTGCACATCCTGAAATGTTAGCAAAGCTTGTCTCAAAACTCAGCATGCGTTGAGGGTAATTTTACCTTTCCCCAACAAATACTAGAATTCCTTGCTTATTTTATAAAAAAAAAAATTTGAGGCATATGATTTTCTAACTTCTTACGAGCTGTTAACGAGTGATACACAACTGGACCATACACATATCAAATAGCAGCCCCCAGTTCCATTGTCTCAGAAGGTGTTTTCTCGAAGCCTGGAAATCCTTCCCCATCTATTTTCTGCGAACAAAGGCAGAGAGCCCTGGATACTCACTCATAGTCCCTGCACACTCACCTTACTATTGATGGCCACACCATCTTCACATGCAGAACAGATTGTTTAATGCTTTTACGCATGAGCTAACTATGCAAATTCAAGTTACAGGGCCCACATTGAAAGGGTGCGATGTCAATAATCAAGGTGAATAATCGAGAAAATGGGATTTTAGCAAATTTGAAAATCAGTATTTCTTGGTCATAACAGGAAAACTAATTCAGCGCCACAGACATCTGCTCGTTTGTGACTTAATTGAATCACTTAGGGGTTTTTTTCCCCTCCCTCTGTACTAATAATGGAAGTTTAATGGGTTTTAACATTTCCAGCAAGGTGGCACATATCCCTAGCTATCTCAGTGGAAGTAATTGACCAAGATTACATTAAACCATCATTATGGGAAATACTTCAGGTCCCCAAAGAAATGTTACCAATGTTTCTAAATTGGAATGTTCCTTTTCCTTGGTCCCTGGGGTGGTTTGCCAACAAACTAACCTGTTGAGTAAGTATCTAAAACACATGATTAAACATGACTCAATATAATTAAACATCTAATTAAAGTCACATTTATCTCTACTTGGCTTTATCACCTCCTTTTTGACCTATCTGCCCTTTTTCTTTCCGTATCTTCCCATACTTGTCTTTGCTTCAGAAGAGTCCTCTGGACCCACTGCATTAACTCACTTTAAGCTGGTCCCTCCCAAAGGAAGCCAACAATCCCATCATCACGTGTCCAGCAAACAAACAATAATGAAACACCCTTCAGTGCTTAGAAAAATCTGGATTCCTAAACTTATGGGACTTTGAAAATGGACCTGTTACTTAGAATAGGGTGGTTCATAACAAGAAAAAAATCTTAGACAGTATCTGTTTTCTTAAAATTTCTAAAGTCTACGTTATTACCAAATGAGAACTCAAAATAATGTGCCTTCCGACAGACCTCTGAAGGAGAAAAGCTGTGTGATATTTGGCATGTCATTAACTTGATCGAAACCATTTTCAGCCTCTGGGCTGAAGTCAGAATTCTTGCTCAGAAACCTTTTCCTGCTTGTCTGTGGAGGGCCTGTCTCCACATCTCTGACTCATTATGAAACACCAAGCAGAGGGGAAACAACCATTTTGCTCATCGCCAAAGCACTTCTTTTGATGGATGTGGATTTTATCTCCTCTAATTGTGGGCATTTCCCTGCAACCAGTTAGGAGGGAGGAGCTGTGACCTCAACATAATTGTATTAATGAATCAATTCCAAGTAGAAGGGGCACAGTCTGTCCATGACAGAAAAAACAGAGCCTCAAAGATCCGTTAGGAATTAATGAGCAAATGGGGAGAAGACTTGTAAGCACTGCGCTCGCCATAAATAGTAACAGCAAGGGAATCATCTTTCAGTTAGTGCCATGAGCAAGTAGCCTTTTTCTCCCCTGCCTGCTCATTTGTGCCCAGCAGTGGTTAACATGATTTATACATCTTTGGTGGCTTGGGCAGCAAATGAGATGCCAACCTCTATCCTGTCTGTGACAGGCCGAATATTCAGAGGAGATATGTAACTGCAAAAAGAAAGAAAGAAAAATACTCACGGTACACTGACTCTTCAAGGAGCACTGCTGATGATAATGAGTCAGATCTTGCCATTAGGGTAAGAGAAATTCTGGAGTGAAGTTGACTGATTCAGGATTTTAAATTGTCATTTAGATCATTTCTTATTTTATGTGCCCTGGACCAATGGAAGCATTTTCGCGTCAATCCAGTTCCCTTCTTTCGTGTACTGTGTTTGAGATCCCTATTCTCCTTCCAGTTATATGGACCTGGACGTCCTTAAGTTCAGGCTCACCACTAGCTTGATGTCATTAGAAGATACTCTATGCCACTGGCCTATGCGTCAGATGGTTTTCTTAAGTGCTTTTTGTGTCCCTTTTGTTGTCTGTTCCCCACAGGGTACGGTCTCAGCTATTATCTGGTCAATCCTCAAGACAATGGGGAAACAGGACAACTTTTGCAGGAGGCAGTCCAGGAACTTCAACAGCAGCATTCACTCTATCAAACCATATGGAGATAATGCAAACCATGCCTTTCGGACTCTGGACCTCCTATCTGCATCCTTGCTGTAGGAACCTCTCACATTTTCTCCCCTCATGCTCAAATTCTGCAATTAAATGGCTCTGCTGAAAGCTATACAGCCTTTCCCAATGTGCCCCTGCTTACAGGTAGCGCTCCTGTGCAACTCCAAATTCAACAGCACACTGTTCCACAACAGGAAGCTGAGTTCAGTGACAGCGGAGGCTGGCCTTGGACTCAGGCATATTTGGGATTTCAATCTTAGCTCTCTCATTCCTATAACCATCAACCAACAATGCTATCATCTAAGAATCTCAAACCTCTCGCTGTAACATGAAGACTGCTCAAAATTTCAATGGCTTCACAGGATAACAATATTTCAGCAAAACAGCTTTGAAAACGACCAGCACTCAGAGGTTCTTACCACATTACTTCTAATGTTTCCACTGCACCATTTGCTCTTCAATAACAATTCTTACAAATCTTAATAGTCGTGTAACAAACTCCACACATTAACATTTTTTTTTTTTTGCCCAGCAATGCTACTCCTTTATTCCAAACAAATAAAAGTAAGCCCAGGGACTGGCATCATGGGTCAACTGGCAACCAGCTCCAGCCACTGCGCTCATTTGGGAAGTGAACCAGCAGATGGAGTGTCTTTCTCTCATCTCTCCTTCTCTCTGTAAATATGCCTTTCCAATAAAAATTAGTATTATTTAAATAAAAGCTAAGCTTAAAAATGTCTTACATGAGAAAAAATTTACATAAAAAAAACCTATGACTTCCACTCCTGCTTTGAAATTAGGAAAGCCTGCAGAATTAAGACTCAGCTTTCTTGGCATTGGACAAAGAAGAAAGACAGATTGGAGAGTGTGGTTCAATTTTATTTTTTTTTTAGAATCTTCTTAGAATCATGAGGCAGGTGTTTGCCTGGGTCTCTGCCATCTACTGGCTGTCTGGCATGGGTGCATTTCTGAACCTTATTGTGCATCAGTGTTCTCATCTGTAATGTGGAAGTCTATTGCTCCCTAATTTTCAAGCATACATGCTTTTGATTAACATTGCTTTTTTTTAGCTTTTTTTCCTCACTGTCCTTTATCTATTAGCTCAATATCTGATAGGACTTCCTGGTTGTTATTTTTTTTTCACTCAATGCCACCATTTTTAGCAATGAAGGGTTATAAGTAGGAACATATTTCAATCCGACAAAATTGTTAATAAGACAGGTGCCTAAGAGCATACAATACACATTTCAAGCATCATTTAAGGCAATCTCCTGTGCAACATGAACTTATGTAAGTATCAAGGTAATGTCAGGTTTCCATTCTGCTTCAAGAGCCAAGCAGAAGTCCTGTGGAAGCAAGCTTCTTCAGCTGGCTGCTGCTGACAGCAGATTGGGCAAAACTGCTCTGAAGCACCACATGCATGATCATAGCTGTCTAGATACATAATATAAGCAAATGAACGGTCCTGGAACTGTCTGCTGTCACTCACGTAAAAGAGAATCTCTTGGAGGCTGACTACCTTTGTTTAAAAATAAATTTAACTAGAATTTAGTTGCTGTTGGACGAAAGAACAAGGAATAAATCAGTCAGGCTCAGCTCAAGCAAGAGCTGCCAGTTCTCAACATTAAGAGAAATACAATGATTGGGCTCAATTGCTCAGTGACATAAAAAGGAGGAAGGGAAAAGAGTGTACAAACAATTCTGTTGTTATCAAAGCTCACTCCTCCTGAGCCTGAGCAATAATGCAACTGTCTTTGCTTATTAGGCAAACCAGGTGGAGCTGCTTTTATTAATTAGGAAAGGTTTCACATGAATACGATCTAGGTTTTGTATTTTATCCACTCTTCGCAACTTGCCATTTAATTCGAAAATGGGCGTGTGTTCTTGTCATCTTATATTCCAGAGGATTCTCTGAACAAACGTCTTCAAAGGAAGATCTTTAAGTCCCTTTCCAAATGCACTCCTAATTCTCCTTTCTCTTTGCTCCTATAACCTCTTTGATGCTTGCACTGAAACCTCCTTTCTCTATTGATTTTAGTTCCCACATCATATAACTGCGATTGTTGGGTTCTATGTGAAAGACCGTTGATCGTTTTCTCAACTTCACAAAAGCTCTGCTTTGCTCAAGAGGGAGTTTCCAAGCATGCCAATACAAGCTAAGTATTGGAGATGAAGTAGAATTGCAGGTGAATTTTGCATTAGAGGTGGCTCCATCCTCCCCAACAAAAGCTGACAGAGGAATGTCTTAGACGTGCCCAAATGTTCTGCATACTCTAGAAAACAAGACCAACCTCTCAGTAAAGGAGGAATGACTGCCAAATGCAATGAAGGCTGTCCAACTGGAAGGAATCACTGTTTCACAAACAGAATCTTGATGCTTTCCTGTGAGTTACGAGAGCTCATCAGTTTAGGCAGAACCACCAATATTGAATAAAAATCTGTAAGATGTAGCTACATGAACGACAGGGCAAATTGTTCAAAACTGGACTATTGCAGGGTTACTTTGACTTGCCCAGGCGACAAGTTGATTCTGCTCTAGAGTTAACAGCATACATGGCAGCTAACATACATGACTTCTTGAAATCAAGCTTATGCTGCATACTTTAAAATGAAAACAAAAATATTCTCAAAGTAGTGATAGAAATGAAATGATTTTCCATTAAATTAAAACCAAAAATGTCCCAAATCTACCCAGAAAGCAATGGCTGGAAGCAACATGTTAGAACTAGGGCAAGAATTACAGAACACCCTAACAGTGACTCAGTGACCTTTCCAAGCTACCGAGCAAAGCTATCATGCTATACAAAGGCAGCAACAGCAACAGAAACCTAACAAATATCTCAGGTTGCAGGATCTCTCTGATATCAACATCTGTTTCCATCTCTGGCCCTTTTGTTTGATGAGGTGAATCCATTTCCTATGAACTCTGGACCTCACAGTGCCTTGACAGCAGAAAATTACTTGTGCATGTTGCGTGTACAATTTACCATTCCAGTCATCTATAAACGTATTATCAGTGGCAGTAAAATGCATTCCCCATGTTACAGGACCATCATTATTCTCTATTTGCAGACCATTTTCATCATCCTAAACAGAAATCCTGGAGCCAGGAAAAAAAAAAAAAACACTGTATTCTCCACCCCACCTCCATCCACATCCAGAAACTTCTATTTCCACTCCTGCCCCTGTGAAGTTCCTGGTCTAGGTGCCCCACGGAAGGGAAAGGGACTAAAGATGGAGCTCTCGCACTCTGCGTCCTTCTTATGCAAGTTCCCCAAGCACCTGCTCCTGACCCTGCATGCTCCTTAGCTCTTACCTTGCATATATATTCTCTTGCTTGTTTCTTTCTTCATATTTTAAATTCTTATATTTAGATGAGGTGGACATATGTCACGTATTTCACAATACATGTTTTGGAGCACAGCAATGCTCCCCACCCTATCCTTCTTTGTGCCGACATCACATTCCACACCCACCTTCCTCCTTCCTTCTTTTTATTTCAGATTTTACAATGGTATACTTCCAGTTCACTTCACAATCACAGGCTTAACACCTCATAAGGTAAAGATTTAAACAAATACCAAATTTTAAAAAAAAGAGCACTGTTCCTTCAAAGATTGTAAACAACAATTAATCCCAAAATGCCTGTCTTGCTCATGTAGATTATATTTGTTTGTGTTGATCTACACATTACAACTGGCATGGCTTCCTTCCCATCTCTGAGTCTTCTGAGAGTTTTCAGATTGCATTTCTACCCCATTTTCTGATCCAACATCTGGTCTTCCAAGTCTGGTTTTGCTTTCCTATAACTAACTTCTAAGGTCACAGCCAGGCTCTTGGCGGCTTCTCCCAGATAACCTGGGAACAAACACTCTTGTAGATGCTTTAAATCCTTAGAAAAAGACTCATTCCTATCTCTTGGGATAATTCTAGGTAGAATCCAGACCACACAAAGGGTGTAATCCTGAAAATACTTAGAGTCTTCTCCCACTGGCTAGCCCAAGTATGACAGAGGTGAGAAAAATCCCTTACCCTCAGTCACCTTTCAACATGAGTCACTGAAGATGATGAAAAAGTACAAAACTTTTCAGTTGTGTAGCTTCAAGAAGTAATAAAACAAATCCTAAAAATTAAACTGTCAGGGGCAACGGAGTAATACATTGTGATCATTCTCTTATGCGTAGCCTTTAGCAGGGGTGGGGGACATCCGGACCCTGGACCCCATAAATCTGCAGAGTCTTTGCCTGGCTCTGTCAAGGCAACTGCAGGCAGGACTCAAAACCCAGTAACTCTATAGCAAGTTGATATTTAAATTATAATACTGTATGGTCCACAAATGATGCTATCCGAAAGGCCCTTGGCAGGGCCCTGCAAAAAAGATTTCAAATACTGGTCCATCTCTCTGCTTTTCCCTTCTCCTTTTCTCTCCCACTTCTCTATGTCATCATCTGTACTTGCAAATCATAGCTTTTCATCTGAGTCAGGTCACTGCAATTCCTTTACTCATGAACAGAAAGCTTTCCACCTTACCCATTCCTAATCATGTTTCCTATCTTTAAATACCAATGAGGCATCCCTTTCTGATGGCTCAGCAGCCAAATCTTCACCATGCAAGTTCAAGTGACCCATATGGGTGCCAGCTCGTGTCCTGGCTGCTGCATTTCCCATCAGTTCCCTGCTTGTGGCCTAGAAAAGCAATAGAGGATGGCACAAAGCCTTGGGACCCAGAACCAATATGGGAGACCTGGAAGAAGCTCCTCGCTCCTGACTTCAGATCAGCCCGGCTATAGCCACTGCAGTCACTTGGAGGGTGACCCAGCACAAGGAAATTTCTCTTGTACCTTCTCTATGTAAATCTGCCTTTCCAGTAAAATAAACCTTTAAAAAATGTAAATGTTAAATGAGAACTGGCTCCATTTCTGAAAGCAGTGTATCCATTTCTCTGTCTTCCGATGGTCCTATATCACATGTTCATTTTACACTGTGTAGCCATCAAATTTTTAAAGTAGTGAACATAATTCTATACTCAAGGTCCGTGATGCTATATGGATATTATATTTAATTACATTATCTTTCTGTAACTTGTCCTAACCATCTTGAGCACACAGATTAGACAATAAATACTTGTTGCTTGATTGCAAATTCAGTTGCAGCTGGGCTGCAGCTTATCTCCTTAGAGGCAATGCAATAAAGGGCTGGCTAAGCAAATTAATATCAAAACCACAGAGTTTGGCCTACTTTAATGGGAAGATCAACACACTATTTTAGGCAGCACTTCCGTGCCTGCTTCCATTCAAAGACTCAATGCGTTGATTGTGATCATTGTCTGTTTGTTAAAGCATTAACAAGATTCACTAAGATTACCGCACCGTGTTCAACAGCCCTGTTGTAACTCCTTGTGTAACCATATTTCTGCTCGTCCTCACCTCATACATACTAAGGAAATCAAAGGAAATGAGAGCCTGACCAGTTTACTTCGTCTCTCACTCACAGAGAGACATTTTTATCTGCTTTAAAACAGTAATCACAATGTGGGAACAGTGTTAGTGAAGGTTTGTTCCCTCTCTCCCTTACATATGCTCCTCCCCCCCAAACTGGGAATACACATTCTCCTTCAGCAAATCAATAAACATAAACTGCAGAAAGGACTTCGCGAGAAGAACACCCCAACTCCAAATCTGAGACTCCGTAGCATGCCCCCCTCTGGGTTCCTTTTCACTATCTTCAGAAGCAGGTCTGTGACTGCTGGTCCTAAGAAAAGAACTTTCAGAATTCTCTCAGAATCAGAACTCCAAAAATACGCACACCAAGGCAGAATGCATCCAGTCCCTTGTCAGGAATGGCTGTTTTAAATGGATCCTTGGCTTTCATTTTCAGTAAAATAATTTTCTTCTCCTGTCTTTTTGTGTCAGTCTCTAACATAAATAGCTTACTCAAGCAATCCTTTATACTAAGTGTGAAGGGGCTGCTGGAAGACAGAAGCACATTCAGAAATTTAGATCCTAACAACCTTTGCCACAAATTGCTAACATTTCTGTTGGAGTCACTGACATTCTTCTCCCTACACTGTTCCTGCGACCACTATCACCATTCGTAACAATCACGGAGTCAGAGGGTCTCACCGACTCCGGGCAAAGTTACCAACGAACTTTCACTTGAACAGAGGCAATGGACTTAGAGTGAAAAATAGATGGGGAGAAGTTGAGTAGGTACAACAATTGGCTGCATGAAGAAATAACAATCACATCCTACACACGTTACAACATTAGAAGGGCATGCGTTCTCTCCCCCCACCTCTGATGGCATGCACCACGTCACATTTCTATTCCATCACGTCATAGTGGCCTACTGTGAGTGGATCACAATCCTCGGGGTGGGGAGAAGTGGGAGATGGAAAGGGCAGCAGAGAACAGACTTACCATTGTTCAACACTACACAATACAGAGCACTTTAGGACAGTAGGTGGTGTGATCACATCAAGCGTATCTTTAAAAACTGGCTGCTCAGCTGTATGTCTTGGCCATTAGCTGAATGATAATAATAAGACAGAAATTTGGAAAAGAGGAAAAGGGGCTTTGGAAATCAGGATAAAGTTATTCTTCACCTGAGAATACAAAATACATTCCTTTTCTCTAAACCATTTCCTCTAAATCACTATAAGGATCTTGCAGTATTTACCACTGTAAACTCTGCACTGAACACAGAGGCTAATACAGAACAGATACTCCCAAAATATTTGTGAATTGAATTCAAGTAGCTAAAAGAAGGCTATGGAAAAAGAACAATCATATAACATGTAGGTCTTCATTACAGTAAAATTATTCTGAAGAAAGTAAGGTTATCTGCTTCCTTTCATCATATTCCTGTACTATGACTTGTAACAACTGCAATATTAGTTACAGTACTAAAGATATAAAATCGTCTTTCTCCCTTACTGGAACATGAATTCCACAAAACTGAAAACTATTTTCACTCATTCCACATGGCCCTGGTCACAGTGCTTTCACATCCTAATTTCAAAGCCAAATGCACTGAAGTACAACAGTCTAAATGTGCTTCTAATTAAGCACTCAAGAAACAGTACAAGGTACATAGTACAGAAAGACACCCAAGTAATGATGTGGTCATATATGACTTTCCTGTATGAAACAAACCAAAGTAGCTGGAAAAAGCACGGAAGGGCATTGATCAACCTCCCCACTCTGCCCCCTGATACCTGCTAAACTTGAATAGTTCTCCATAGAGAAGTTAACACAAGGGAGCCGGCACAGTAACCCAGTGGCTAAAGCCCTTGCCCTGCATGTACTGGCCTTTCATGTGGGTGCTGGTTCTAATCCTGACAGCCCCAATTCCCATCCAGCTCCCTGCTTGTGGCCTGGGAAAGCAGTCAAGAATGGCCCAAAGACTGGGGACCCTGCACCGGCATAGGAGATCCCGAAGAAGCTCCTGGCTCCTGGCTTTGGATCGGCTGAGCTCTGGCTGTTGCAGCCACTTGTTGAGTGAATCAACGGGTGGAAGATCCTCCTCTCTGTCTCTCCTCCTCTCTGTATATCTGACTTTCCAATAAAAATTAATAATAAATCTAAAAAAAGAAGTTAACACAGATCATATGCCTGGAGTTTCCATACACTCCGGCTATCCATAAATTATCAGAATCTGCAGTGAAATGATATATTTTAAATATCCAGGAGTCCTACCAGGAGACTCACAACACTTGATACCCCTGTTCCATTTGGGATTCTCTTTCAAGTATTGTTAAAATCAAATGTCCTTTCGTAAAATGACTCCTAGTGATTTTTAAGAATCAGAAACTAGAATATGCACTAGAGATGGTACTAAAAGTAAAGAAGGAAGAAAATACAGATATTGCATATGGTTGTTATAGCAACTGAGTGTGCCGGTCTCCCTCTCATTCTTTCCCACCTCTTGCCATGATCCTATTTCCAAATAATATAACCTCTGGTTTTCCTTTTAAGTTTGTCATCAAAATGAAAGGAAAAGGTAGCCTGTGTTTTGTAGTAAAGCTTCTGCAGTTCTTGGAGAAAATTTCTTTTAAGAAACAAAAAGGAATAAAAAGATGACTATAAATCAAGGAGGAAACATCTAGCAATCCATTTACACAAGACTTAAGGGAACATTTTTCATTAAATACTTTTCACCAGAATGACTTTCAGATCCATACACAGAGGAGAGGGTGAAGAATCCTGGCTTTTCTTCATGCAAATAATCTGCTGCAATCTTAAGAAGCCAAGGCAATGAGAGAGCAGCACGCAACCATAAATCCATGTTTTTCTAGGCCAACCTAGGGTTCTGTGCAGTCTGAGACGAAATCAAAATGCATCCCGTTCAGGTTTCAAGCTGTCAAAGCATGAAAACAGTGGGTTTTGAAAGACAGATTTGGAATTATTATTGTCAAAATTGGGAATATACAAAACATATTCCTGTATCAGGCTGGACAATCATAGGTTTTACTTTAGGAGAATCCCAAATGTTACCATGGGAATCTGAAGAACTCAAAGCTGAATGCAGAGTAAATTGAAGTTCAGAGAGGAAAAGCGACCTGTCTAAAGTTTCAGGTAGAAAGGGAGGAGCTACAATCAATAACACCCCCCAATAATAACACCCCAAATTCACCCCAAATTCAGAAGCTGATCAGCTCCATCTCAATCTACACAGAAATTTCTTTCAAATCACTCTTGTCTTAGACCAGGCCAATACTAAAGGCTAGCCACCGTCTCTAACAAAAAAACATTCCCAGCATTCCATTCTGAAGCAATTTCTTCTTGGATAGAAGAATCTAGAGTTCTGTGGCCATGCAGGTCCCCTCTCATTTCTAGGTCCTTTACTTAGCATTCTGCCCCATGCCATCATTCCTCCAACCAGGGAGGCGTAAGAGAAAGGGCGAGGAAGCGGAAGTGGTAGAGAATGCAGCAGACCAGAAATGTTACGTAAGTTCTGCATATGAGCTTGTCAAATAAACTAAGGTAATCAATGAATGCACTCATTCTACTTCAGTGATAATCACAATCATCACAGTTATAATGACCCATTTCAGGACTGTATGTGGGCAAAGCCAAGTTAACTGTGGAGGACAGAGGTTCATATTTACATTGTTATTGATCAAGGTTCTGTTCTTAGTATAGTGCCTAGCACACAATTGGTTATCAATTAACACCTTTTGGAAAATAAAAAAGAATCACTCCAAATGATCTCTCTCCCCCCTAAATCCTTTACAACCTTCTTAAACTCACATGACTTCACTCTGGTCAGAGCATTGTTCTAACTCCAGAGTGTTCATAAGAGAAAAAACAACCCTTGGTTACTAGTTGTTACACTGTCCTTGCAGATCTGTTATTGTTTATTCCACATGAGAATCCATCTGTCCAAAAGAAGTCCTTCTCACCCGACTTTACTCCCCTTCCATTCCTCCCCATCTGGCCCCACACTCAGGACTCCTGTCTCCACGCGAACGTGCCCTGTGGATGATATTCTGCCGCACTCTACCAGCTTTCACTGGCTCTCCTTTAGGACACATAGGTCAAGACAGCAGTGGGTATTTGCATTCCACTTCCCATGTAAATTATGCACACTTTGAGAACAGTGAATCTTCCTTCAAGCTATTCAAGCTATCTTCCTTCAAGTTATTTTTGCAAGTAAAGGCTCTCAAAGTAATTCAGTTGTTTGTTCATGAGTGTATGTACACCAACATTCCAGAACCCTGCTTAAAATTTTAGGAGACTTCACCCGAAAACAAAGACCCTCTTGTGAGAGGCAGATGTATGCCAGCGCTTCTACCTGCTGCAGGAGCTGTCCCCTTTCCTCCAGACCGAACCCCCAACCAACAGCTCACTGCTGTCACACTTGGTCCTGGGGACAAAAATGTTCCATTCGGAGACTTCCACTCTTTCCCTCTTCTCTCATCACACAAGACGAATCTTTGTGTGGCAGAGAAATTCCTCTGGTGCCAAATACACGAGGATAAACAAAATCCGTTTCCCCTGGCAAAGTTTCTCCAATCTAATTTGGGTAATTACCTATCTCTCTAATGGTGCGCTTGTTTACAGATTAAAGCTATGAATCTAAGCATGGAGATAAGATTAAATCTGATGAATTAAATTCCCATTTGCTTAAATCATCTGGATGTTCTTTATTCCTTTAAAAAGAAATTCCAGGTAGAAAGAATATTTACGTAGCTGATTTTAGGAAAACACAAACACAATTTTAAAATCCCAGCTAGCAAGGGGGCCATGGTATACACTACTTTTTAGCCTTCCTCATGGAAGACAGGCTTATTTGGAAAATCTGATGAAAAAAAGACCAAAACAAACACAATTTCCATTGCAGTTTATTCTCCTATAATGTGTCCAAATGAAATAAGGGGACTGCCACCTAGATCCTATGTTCTTATCCAGCAATCGATCGGTGACTTAGCAATGAGCATCCAGCAAACCCCAAGGTATGCCAAAGAAGATGGGAAGGAAGGAAGACAGAAACATGAAAAGCAAAGATATTTTTTTAAAAATGTGGAGTTGATACTTAAAACCACAGTCCTCTCACACATACCCCAAAAGTGACAGCGTGGTGAAGCCTGTGTACACGAGGCCATCCCATCCCCAAGCAGCTGCGACCATCCATGCTGGCAACTCTCCTGTCAACTATTTCTAGTGACTGCACAATCCTTCATGAGAAACCCGGAGCCACCAACACATCCCAATAACAGCCCAGACACACAGCCAATATCAGTCACTGGCCAAGGTTCAGCACCTCCGCGTGCCTGGCCAGGCCCTAAGGGCGCCACAGAGGTGCTCTCATTTGTCTGTCACACACTCCTGGGGATTCACAGTTGCTGCCCCCATTCTGCGTGTCATACGATTGAGGTCTGGCCTGTGAAAAGAATCTGTGCAAGATCACCCAAGGATAAAGCACACGAAGACGGAAACCCAGGTCTTGTGAGCCGCTGCAGTGAATTCCCTAATCATTACATCCCACTATTCCCTAAGAGCAAAGCTTAACACACAGGCGGCATTCAAATTAAATCCATCACAAAAGCAATTTGAATCTTGGAATCGGTGAGATCATCTATAGTTTGCATTTGTCTACTATACAAAAAGGAAACATGTGTATATCTATGTTTATCTGAATATACGCTAAATATGTACAGACTGGGCAACCCACTTTTCCTTGGAAAATATGTGAAGTGACATTTACCACCAATGTCACACGCTTTTCCTACATATGGATTCCAGCAATTTAGAGTTTCAAGGAGATTTTTAAAAGTGTGTTATGTTAAAAACTGTTAAAATCCAAATTTCTAATCTCATGACATACGCAGTTTTACTGTCAGCAACAATTTCATACTGTCATTTTTGTGGTTTACTTCTCTGGTTGAACTTTCCAATAACAAACATTTGCGCTTACTGGATCATCTTTTTACAGATAAAATTAAAGCTCTAACATGTTCCCATAACATGCCTATACTGTTGTTTTTAGGTGAAATGCATTCTACAACCCATCTCCAGCAAACAGCATCTGACTACAAGGTCAGCTGATTTATCATTCTTTGTAATAAGTACATATGCACACATTTGTACATATTCCATAGCAAATTTAAGACACGCACTCAAAAAAAAAAAATCATTCGATACTCCAACACCCAACATACATATTATTCAATTTGGGTTTAGCATTGGGCAAAATGCTTTACAACCAAGATCTCGAGGAAGGCAAATGTTGTAACCTTGTTAGGTCAATACAATATTATTTTTATTTTTATGAAGAAACTATCTTGTAGAAACTAAATCACCTACCTATCCCAACTAGTAAATGACAAAAGCAAAGATCCTAACCAAGTCTTCAGCCATTTTACTACACTATCAGTGCTCTAAATCCTTTATGGCAGGCAAGCGTGTCCACACCTCCACACTTAGTTTCCTCTGTCAGATCCTCAGATTTCTCACCTGTAAAAGGAAATCACCAAAGGGAATGACCTCAGAGATTTTTGTCTAATTTGTAAGGCACCAGCAATTATCAACATACAATTACAAAAAGACTGATAGAGAATCAAAGAACAGAAGTACCTAGCAAAATCCCAGAGGCACCCAAACTACGTACCTAACAAACTGTGCTTTGCATCCCGGGGACAAAGTTTTATCTTGACCACCTGTCCAGAGAGGAAGGCACACACACACCTTATTTAATACTGGGAAAATTAAAGGATTTCTGTCTCCTCCAGGTGAAACCATCAACTTCCACCCTGCCTTCTTGTCAACACTGTTGGCACTCTCCATAGCATGCACAATAAGGGTGTATTGGACTGTTTTTCTAGCAAGTGATGGTTACATAACATGGACTTTCTTTGGGACAGTGCTGAGATTACTGAAGGGGAAAAAAAAGCTTTTTTTTTTAATCACATTAAAAAGAAAGAAATCATTCCTGCACTTACCCATGTACATGCAGAGGCATTAGCAATGTGGAGTAGGAACAGGGCCTGAGACAGAAGAATCCCTGGGGTTCCTAGTTAAGGTCTTAATTGGGCCTATTTTACAGGCTGGCAGGAGCTCAGAGGACTTGCTGCCTTTGATCACCACTCCCCAGATGCCTGGCTTCAAGCTGAATGCAGGCACTTCCCGCACACAGTCCCAGCAGCCAGGTCTGCTCTGAGGGAACTGTGCTGAGGCAGCAGGGTCACGGTTCCTTTGAGGCACCATCCCTTGACTTTGCTGAATACCACACAATCAAAAGCACCAGTAGTCACCTTCCTGTGAAGCGGCCCCATTCTTCCCCCTGACTCACAGTGTTATGGGAACAGTTTCCGACAACTTAAAACATTGGAGGTACCTTCATTCTTAAGAGTACATCAGGAGGAGTAGCGACAGAGACAAGGGGAAACTGTATGGTCCACACCAACCCAAGGAACTGCTTTCATCTCCCATGGTTTTCCTATCACTTGTAGGAAAACAAGTTGCAGAGTTAAGCCATCTCACTTGCTGCTCCCCTCATGGCCCAGTCTCCATTTTGTTCTGGTATAGACGTGAAGAGCTTCACAGAGCTTTAAGAGCAGGAAACATTCAAATAGGAGCCAGAGAGAAATGAATTCTAGCAGTTCCCACTAGTAACTGGTTTTATGAACATCACATTGGGGGGGGGGGATTGGATTTTGTGGCAGAGAGAACCTATGCTATAAGAAGCCGAAACACAAGCACTCCTCTTGCATAAACATTAGTTATGCTGAAAAGATCATGAAGCTCTCTCCATTCACTGACATTTCCCCAACACTAGTGCAAGAAGAGTCCTATGTTCACCATGGTTACTAGAAGAGAATGGATCCTGCACGTTCCTTAAAGTCGTTCAATGTTCACTTGGACTATTCATTAAATATTACGTGTGTGCTTTTCAGAGTTGTCCATGACTATGTATAGGTTTTACTTGTGAACAAGTCAGCATACTCTTTCCCTACAACATCATCTCCCTCATTAGTGCTTCAGTCTAACACGCAGGATTGCTCACAGTCCTAACTCTCAGCTCTTCTTAAATGGCCTTTGGAGTTTGTTTCATGCTTAATACATAGGCAACATCACACCAGAGCTGACACTGTGGTGCAGCAAGTTCAGCTGCTGTTTACAATGCCAGCATCATACACTGAGGTGCCAGTTTGCAACCTGGCTGCCTTGCTTCTGATCCAGATCTCATGCAGTGTAGCTGGGAAGGCAGTGAGGGTGATGCAGGTCGTTGAGTGCCTGCCACCCACGTGGGAGACTCATAGAATTCCCGGCTCTAGGGCCCAGTGCTCACATGCCATGTTAGTCAGCCACATGCGGTGTTGGCATCCCATACGAGTGCTGTTCTAGCACCAGTTGCTCTACTTCAGATCCATCTCCATGTTTATGGTCTGAGAAAACAGTGGAGCATGGCTCAAGTGCTTGAACCCCTGCTGTAGGAGGACACTGTAACCCTAGAAGGTCAGCGAGCACAGGATTACAATTGATTGGATAATTTTGTATAACAACCGAATGCATACCTTTTGTATAACTGACTGGATATCATTTGTATGAGAACAGCTGAGTGGACAGCATGTGAATGAGAACACTTGGTAGAATATACAAAACAAAAGGAGTTCCAAGCAAAAGTATAGAAACATTTGATGGTTTTTATTGATAAGCTCAATACTTCCTCCCTTATCCCATATGACCCTCAGTGTATAGTCTGCTGCCACTAATAAACTTCGGCTTTTGACCAACAGTCAGAGTCCACGTGTGTTATTATCGGCTCTGTGAACCAAGTCCATCGCTGCAGGACAGCGACACCTGCACCCATGAAGGAGATCCAGAAGAGGCTCCTGGCTTCAGATCAATTCAGCTCTTGGCACTGCAGCCATTTGGGAAGTGAATCAGTAAATGGAAGACCTTTCTCAGTGTGTCTCCTCTCTCTTCCTCTCTCTCTAAAAAACCAGCCTTTCAAATAAAAATGAATAATAAATCTTTAAAAGTGAATTTCTGCCTCTAGGCTTCAGCCTGGCTCATATCTGGTTACTGTGATTTGAGGAGTAAACTAATAAACTAATAATATATATATCTGGTTCTCTCTGTTTCTCCCATGCCTTCACCTTTTTTAACTAAATAAATTACTAAAAAAAAAAAAAAAAAAAAAAAAGAACATCTCACAGGTTTATGGAACAGACAAGATTTTGGCTGCTGTGGAACTTGGTTTTTTTCATTTTGGACTGCAGGAAAACCCAAAGAACTGAAATGGCTGCTGTTGAGTGCAGAGCATTTATGGCGGAATGGAGGTCAACACCGAGATGTCCTACCTCTCTGCATAGGCCATCCTTCAATCAAGGTCCTGGCATTGCTGAGATAATATCCATGCTACATTTGCAAACTCAAGGGAAGAAGTTCTATTACAGAGGAGAGATATTGATTATCCATATTTTCATGACAGACTGCATGCAGGCCCTGCCCCTGGAGTATGGACTCGAAGAATGATGGGTGGGAATCACATGGCACCATCAGCATCCAAGATACGACACTCAGCAGCTGACGTATGCCTTATAAATAGGCTCAATGGATGAGTGGATGAATAAATTATTCAAGTAGGTTTTTTTTTTTGGAGTTCACTTTCTCCAGTATTTAGCCCATCTAACTCATATCTTTTTTCTCCCCTGACTGACATGATAATTACATTGCTCCCTTATACCTTTAGAATGCTCTGCCCTTCTTGTTATTTGACCATTCACCCTCTACCTCTCCCCATCTTCCACTCTAGGTACTACACGTACCAAATTATATTTTGGGCATTTATTTCTGCACTGGGACTGTGGGCTATTTGAGAAGGGGACTATCTCTGTATTCTCAGCCTGACCAGAAAATTAACCACACAGTTGAGTTAAAAATACTATAACAAAAGGTGTATTGTTAGTAAACAGAAGCCATAGATCACTATAGCTCAAATTTCTAGCCACTCTGCTCTCCTATACCTTTTTTGATCAGGAATGTTCTTAAGCATCAGAATGGTTGGCTACTGAGCTAGCGCACAGCTTCCTCCATCTCATCACTCACAAGTCTGTCCATGTGGAACATCATTTGGGTTCAAAGATAGCACATGGTATCCTGCAGCCAGCAGAACTCTGTCAAACAGGAACCCAGGACCTTGCTCTAAATGGCAGGTTCCTCCCAGTCTGATAAGGAAGAGCTCCACCTGCTGAATTTCTCGACATTCCTCTCCCATCTGAGCATAGCTGGTTTCTAACCTACACAGAAGCAGACACAACTTTGAGAAATGACAGAGTGTCTGAGATGTGGTGACTGAGATGATCACACATTCAGACACTTGGCTGCATTTCTGCAAGATTATAACGACCTATGTGTTTCATAAAAAGGAAAAAGAAAGAATGGATTTGTCAATATGCCAAGGGTTTCTACAGTGTCTCTTTTAAAGAATGAAGCTGTTAGCATGCACAATGCTGTTAGGTTTATTTCCCTCCTCAGCATGGTGACAATAATCTCTGGAGGAAAGGGGGAGATCTAGAAGCATTCGGATTTCTGTATCATGTATCATGTATCAACAGCAATATGGGCGGTGGGTGGCGATGAGACAGGGCAAACAATGAATAAAGCAGATTGCTTTGTAGGAAAACCTTGGAGAGGGATATGAGGCACTGCCTGATGGTGCAAGTCAGCTGAAGCATAGGAATACTGGGAGCAAAACTGTAGTGAATTGAACCACCTAAAGAAGAAAATAGGTAACCGAGAACAACTACAGACCAAATGCGTATCAAAAGGACTTCTTTTGCCAGTCATATCCCAGAATGGCAGTTTACATTGTAAAAGATGCAAAAGCAACGTATTACCCTGGCTTTCTGTCTTGATGGTGATCCAAATAATACATTGTAAGAAACTCTGTCCCTCACTAAATCACTGTGTGGAAAGATTCACTCACATTCACTAAAGGTTTAAATGAACCAAGAGAATGGATCTCAATTGTAAAACCATGATTTCGCAAATAATTTAGCAAATAAAATTTAAGCAAGCCTGAAAATAAGGAAGTCTGTCAAAAAAAGAAGAGAAAGAAGAAGCTGACCAGAGAGTAGTTTTAATAATAAATCAGGATCAGATAATTCAAATTTGTTCTGACTGAATTAAGGTACCTTGGCTGTTATGGTAAAATATGGCAAGTTGCACACATGCTATCTAACTTAGACACTAATCAGGAAATAACCCTTTTAAAATAGAATTTCCAAGAGAGAAAAGGATCTACTTCAAAAAGAGAGGGTTCCAAATTCTTTATTAAGTAACCATCACATCAGCCAGTGCTTTAGCTACTTCTGGATTTAAATATTTTTATCATTTTTTTTCATGTACATAAAAGATGCTTGGTTAATCATACAATTGGGGCAAGAACCCTTATTTTAATAGGAAAGTAGTTCTACAGTGTTATTATTTTTTATGTAATAGAGTTTGTCTCAAAGTCTGAAGAAAATGTAGATTGTAGAATCATATTTTTCATATATAAGCCCAGGCAATAATATGCAAGTCAAGGCATTTGTGTATGTCTTTCAAATATACATAACAATGGGGCTCTGCAGCGTGGCCTAGTGGCTAAGGTCCTCGCCTTGATCCCATATGGCCGCTGGTTCTAATCCCGGCAGCTCCACTTCCTCTCTCTCTCTCCTCCTCTCAGTATATCTGACTTTGTAATAAAAATAAAATAAATCTTTTAAAAAAATATACGTAACAATGTCCTTCACACATCTCCACCCACATACCATTTACAGATGTCACGGTAAGAAAATACTAACTTTTCATGTCTTTATATAGAAATAGTCTGACTTGACGGGATTTTAACTATGACAACTAACATTTTACCTACTGCCTAAAAGTTTTCATCTTACCTTTAAGAAAAATTCTCATTTTTTGTTCAATTGCCTCCTAAAGAAAGTGTGTCTTCTTGGTGTTCTGAAAAGTCTTCTCATGACAGTTCCGTAACCTAACTTCCCAGTCCCTACAGGGAGGCAGCGGCTGGGCCACCAGGCTTGAAGCTCATGGAAGACTTTTCCTGGTTTTCATCAGGAATAAGTTCTTGATGCATGTATGAGATACTCAGGTAATAATTCATAAGTACAGACATGATTTGTGTTTAACTGAACACTGTATACCAGAGTGCCTGCAGTCTAACCATTTGGCTTTTTGTACTCCATCGTCCCAATGCAATCATCTGTTGTCCATTGTGACCCTGAGTGAGTTACTTGACCTCTTGTCCCACGTATTTTGATGTAGAACTTCTAGTGAATAACTGACCAAATCTGCTTCCTATTATGCTAGGAAAAGTGCAACTACTCGTTTCTACAGAGTGAGATAACGACCTATTCTCTATCACCTTACCTAGTGTTTGCCACTGCAGCAATCAGCCGCAAAGTAGTGGCTGTTATTATTATCTCAACTTGTCCCAGCCCTTAATAAATACTTATCTGCATCCACATTTGATTGAAATCATACCACGCCTAACTTCACTTGTAAGACCCAGAAAGTCTCCATTTACCCATCCAGGGAAATCTGCCTGAAAGAAAAGACAGACTTAATCTATAATTCTTTTTTCATTGTCATGGTGCCCTCAGTTCAGTCCATTATCACAAATGCAATTTTCTCTCTGTTACAATGCAGTCATCCTCATCATTCCTCAGTGCTCTGGCCCTGATGAGACTTTGTACCACTGGGGGCTGGTTCCCAATTCAGCTCTGTAAATGAGGAGCATGAAGTGATTTTCTCCCACAGGCCTGGGGCAATGCTGGCCTCCACCAGTCCTCAGCGCCAACCAGCTGGCCTCATCAAAACAGGTTCCCTGCCACTGCTGAGATGCCCAAGTCATGCCCTCCAATGCAGTTTGATTTGGTCTAAAAATTTCTCTCTCCCTATCCCCTCTCTTCCTTCCTTCCTCTTTTCTCCTCTTTTGACATCTTTCTGTATTTTTCTCTATATATATTTGGGCTAATTTTGCAGAAAAGTTTGGTTGCAGAATGCAGACAATATATACTCCATGAGTGAGAAAAACAATCAAAAATATCCAAGCAGTTCATCTCTGTTTTAATAGCACTGATCATCTGGTATTCATACCAAGAGAGGTAAATAAAACGATCCGTACTGCTTTAATGTTCTGGAAAGCTGTGCAGGTTAAACACCTGCTAAGGGCTATACATATGATTCTTTAAAGAATCAGATGGAGCCTTGCCCTGGGGAAGTGATCATTAACTGAAACACAGATAAAATGACATTTAGTGATCGGAGGGAGGCATTGAGAGAAGTGGCCTGGTGCATCCTTTTCGGAACATCCAAGTGTCTCTCTTTAAGAAAGAAAAAGAAAAAAAGACTTTCGTAAAAATGTATTTGAAAAGCAGATTAACTAACAGAGGAGGAGAGAAAGAAAAAGAAGCAATCTCTCATCCGCTGCTTCACTCCCCAAATGGCCACCAGGCAGCAGCCAGATGTTCACCCCAATCTCCCATGTGGGTCCAGGGACCCACGCACACGGGCCACCTTCTGCTGCTTTCCACATGCACCAGTAGAGAGGTGAACTGGAAGTAGAACAGCCAGGACTCACACAGATGCCCCTTTGGAAGCTTATCATGCTATGCCGAAACACCAGCCCGAAGTATCTCTTTTTTCTTGGACTTAATGAAGAAATCCTTAGAAAGCGAGGATACACAGAAGTGGACTAAATGCACAGAGAGAACAGAGCACACACAAGATTGGGTTTCTGGGCATAGGGAGTAGCTGGAGCAAAGGGAGAGGAACGGGGAATGAACTTGGTGAGTGGCATCCGCAATGGTCAGGAGAGCCAAGGTCAAGGGAACATGCTCAAGTCAGCATTCAGAAGACAACCCTGGAATGCTTACTGTTCCTTACTGCTTGGTCTCTCCCCATCCCTGTAAATCAGAGGTTGACACACATTTCCTGTGGAGGGTCAGAAAACCCGTGTAGCTTTATGGGGAACTGAGTCTCTGTCACTATGACTCAACTGTATTTTAGCTCCCAGGCAGCCAAAGGCAATACGTAAATGAGTAAGTATAACCCTACTGCAATAAAACTTGACAAAATATTTTCATGCTGCATGCAAATACTTTTCCCACCATTTAAAAACGTAGAACCCTTTCTTAGCTTATAGGATGTACAAGCAAAGGCGGGGGAAATGTACATAACCTGACTTTGCTCTGATGTGCCTCACGTACTACCTGCAATAGAAAGATTCACCCGTGTCCTGACCTATACATTCTTCACGGCTCTCTTCAAGATCCAACCTTGTCGATGAACAGGAGGCACTTGGTTAACCAACAAAGCTGGTGAGTTCTCAGGGAAAATTTTCTCCTCCTCCTTCAACCAAGAGTTTAAACCAAATGAACAGCAAGGAGAGTGTCACACAAAAATTTAAACCCTAAGTGCCTAGAAGGAGCTCACGCTCACTTTTTCAGGGCAGATTTAGCATCAACTGGAAAACTCCTCCCAAGTCACTTCCGTCCCCAGATTATGAAACTCTTGATTCTTTGGTACAACAGTACAAAAAGCTATGTAGAAGTATGATACACCAAACCAGTGTATCATCAACAGTGGTCTATGGAATAATTATATAGAAATAAAAAATAACACTCAAAATATCACAGAAGTATTTCAGGCATAATGCAGTAGCCTAGTGGCTAAAGTCCTTGCCTTGCATGCGCTGGGATCCATTATGGGCGCCATTTATACCCCGGCTGCCCCACTTCCTATCCAGTTCCGATTAAGGTCAGCAAAAGCAGCAGAGGTTGGCCCAAAATCCTTGAAACATTGGTCCCATGTGGAAGACCCAGAAGAAGCCCCTGGCTCCTGGCTTCAGATCAACTCAGCTCCAGCCACTGCAGCTATTTGGGGAGCGAACTAGTAGACAGAAGAACTCTGTCTCTCCTTCTCCATGTAATTCTGCTTTTCCAACAAAAATAAATAAAAAAGAAAGGATACATTTGCTTCCTGGGAATTCCCTATATAATTAATGCACATTATCTGACATTTGAAAGGCATAAATAATTATATATGGGCAATAGTTGTGTAGGATAATACAGTGTTTTCTCACATGTCCAAGAAAAAGGTATCAAAGCCCATTTTTAAAGGTCAGACACAGAGAATAATCAAAAACAAACCTTGTCATGGCTCAGCTAGTAGAGAGTATGTCTGTGAAGAGATGAAAATGTCTCAGAAGTGCATTTCTTTATGTGTGTAAGAGAGAGTTGTGAACATTTAGAGAACCAATGTATCTCTCTAGTAAAATCAGGTTCCTCTGTTCAGTATGAGCCAAACACGGAAGGCATTCGAAAGTACGGAGTATGACCTGGTATTTCAAGATACTACTAGGCTTGGTCCCAAAGATCTCAGATGGTAAAATGTCTCCAATAATACAGAAAAAGACTGCCAACCCAATCACACTTTGTTGATTGCACTAACAACATGAAACGAACCAAAACCTGAGATACCAGCAGGTATAAACAGGCATAAACAGCCTTTCCTCCTACCCAGCCCAATTCTGACTGCAAAATTCCTAAACTTGTAGAGTTTGAGCTTAAATGTCACTTCCTTTTAAAACCTGGCCTCCCACTCAGAGGCAAAATTAGTTGTCCCCCACTCATCTCTGCTCCCATAGCACTTTGCATAGAACTCTATTACAGCTATTATGCACTTATCACACTAAAATGCAATTTATCTGTTTACGTGTCTGGCTACTTCCATCAGAATACGCAACCTCAAAGGGCAAAGGTCAGGTCGTGTTCTTCATTGTACTTCCACTGTTCAGCACAGTGCTGACACAACAGCCACTTAAAATATGTTTCAGTATCTCAGTTATTAAAGAAATGCATGCCCAGGGAAAAAAATTCAAAACAGCACAGCCGAGAATAAAAAGGAAGGTTAAAGCTGTCACTCCACCACCCAGAACATCATTCCCTCTTCCCAAGAGAAATCACTCTTACAGATTCTTAGCGATGCAAGACACTGTGTGCACTGCTTGCACTCCACCCCAGCTAACCAACATGGCTTTGAAAGCCGTCACACAGGAAGGATGACTGAGGGTGCTAACCAGTTGATAGGTCTGAATGCAAAATCCCTACATGCAAAAGGCCAGAGAAACACTGCCCAGTGGGAAGGGCACGGCTGGCTTAGAACCCAGTTCTACTCTGCATATTTAATGACTTGAAGATGCTCCGTGGAGTCGCTATTCACAGACACCTTTTCTCTTGTTCTCATCCTTACTGTCTTTGGGTGATGTCCTCTCTACCTACCTCCATCACAACTCTGTCTTCAGCAGTCTTGGTGATTTATCATGTCGGAGATGAAATTCTTCATCTCCCCCCATCTTTGTGTACACACACACACACACACACACACGCACACCAATATCTTGACCTATCTTTAGTGGTCTCACTATTCAACAACACACAGCACAAAGTCATGAGTTGCTGGTACTACTTTAAAGGCCAATGTTCCCCAAAGCAACAGAACACATGATATCAAATACTTAGTAAACCAGTATTATGTACAGATAGCTGGAGATACTTCTCAGGATGCCAAAGAGATGAGGACTAATTCTTTAGCTGCAAGCCCCTTCTCCCTATACGGGCACCAGTTTGTGTCTCGGCCGCTCCACGATGACAAGAAAGCCCCTCATGATGAGAAAATATAACAAGTAATAAAATATACATACAGAAACAAAAGCAGTATCCAGAACAACATACTGAAAATATCTAGTAGACCATACTGAAAATTATTCCTGGTTGCATTAACATTAAGGAAACGATGATAATTAACACCTAACCTTTACCGTCTAGTTCCTAAATGCTAGACTTTACCTTCAGTATTTTAATATCTAATATCCCTCTTGAGTATCAGTTAAGACCCTGTAAACGCACACCTGTAATTCTACCCACAGTTTATAAATGAGGAAACTAAGGAGGTTACTGAGGATCAATTGCCCAAGTTCATGCATGAAAAGTCTCCGAAACACTTGACCAGTAAATGTGCACTCTGGAAGAAAACATGGAGAGATCTCAAAACTATTTTTCACTCCAAATTATCTTTATTATACACGTTTTACATAAAAATATTTTTATGGAGTAACATGGGATGTTCTGGTACACGTACAAATTAAGTACTGTCCAGTCAGAACAAATACATGTACCTCATCAAACACTCGCCATTTCTTTATGGTGAAAATATTAAAAATCCTTTCTTCTAGCTTTTTCTTTCTTAAAAAGAAATCATACATACTCATTTCGTATAAATCACCTTACTGCACAATAGAGCACTAGAACTTTTTCCTCCGATCTGATTATAACTTAATATCCATTAATTAACCATTACTCATAAATATATTATTTAATTACATTTTTCATTAACATTTGAAGTACTCTTATATCTAGTAGACAGTGGGCAGGAAACCAAAGCAATTACAAAGCATTGTACTGCATTTGAAACCACAAACCCCTTCTGCCACTGAAGATACATTTTGCCTGTTATATGGAGTATAGGAAAATTGAATTTTCTAGAATTCCGTGACTGACAGAACCACTCCTGAGGAACTAAGTGCTACACAGCACCTTCTACCAGGTCTTTGCCAAGGACGGGTCACGGTGTTCACTGAGGAGCTGCGGAAAGCAGTGGACGTCAAGTCTGCAGAGGAAAAAACTACACAATATCATCATAAAATTATGCAGAGAATGGAAACATCCCCAGGACCCTAAAACTCACATGGAAGTCTTAAGGAAATGAAGATTTTCAAACATAAGCAATGCTTGCCAATCTCCTAGGGAATGACTTCTGTTTCCCAGGGACATTCAGAGGTTGACTCCCTCAGAACTGTACTTGGGGAATCCTGGATACCTACAAGAGCGTCCAGGGTAGACCCGCTAAGAATATCCCATCATTTCAGCAAACTTTAAGTCAGCACAAGCAGGGCTTCAAATGACAGGTTTCTAAGTCAGGGTGCAGAACATGCCTAAAACAGGCTCCTTCCACTTAATGCTTGTTAATCAGGTGTATGGTGGGAGTTGCTGAGCTGAGTAAGAACTCTTCCTTTCATCACTGGTGCCCCGCCCCTACATAAGCCCTGGAGCCGAAGGAGCAATGGTCTGTGACTTTGTATTTCAGCAGCCCCTGATAACTCCAGTTAGGAGATGACTACAGGCACCAATCCACTTGCTGCAGGGCACAACATGATGAGTCGGTTGTCTGATAACATGATTCTTATTATCACTTTCTTTAAAAAAAAAAAATGTACAAGCTGTCCATACTGTCATAGTAGGGTCATTAGCCAGCAGGGAGGAACCAAACAGCACATCTCACACACCCTCCCAGGATAGCAAAATGGCATTCACTGTTAACCCCAGTCTCACTGTTCACGGGCAGGGGCAGGGGTTAGGGCTTTGGTCAGGCTGCATCATGGAACAACTCACTTCCAAGTCAAGGCTACAAAGCCAGCGACCCCAGAAGAGGGTGATGGGAAAGGGAAAGTTCTGGGACGAGTGGCTCAGGCCAAAAGTTCCATACTTCCTCCCCACTCTGACCAATGCAATTTTCTTCATTGAAACTCACAACTAAACCCATATAAAGGAACAGCATGATCCGGTGGCAAGAGCCTTGGCTCTGGGAAGGCTAGAAAGCTAAAATCCCAGCTCTGCCACTCTCTAGCTGCATAACCTGGGGAAATTCTCTAAGCCTCACCTTCCACAGTTTTACAGTGAATTTGGCTCATAAAAGCCAATGTGTCGATGCCCCAGAACATGCTTCCCAGGGGGTCTGTTCCCTGAACAGTTGGTTATTTACACAGTGATCATTAAAAGGACTGTTATAACCCTGCCTCATCGGAAAATGGACCTCTGACCCCAGGACTCAGCACATTCCCCTGTGCTTTGTCCTCTTCCCACACCTCTTTCCACTGGAAGAAGTACAGAAAACAACAGCCAGTGACTCAGCCAGCATCCTCCAGAAAGCAAAATCCATGGTTACCAACAGACGCGCCTTCAGTTCCTTTGACTGAGCCCGACTTTTATTATTTTTTTTTAATTAAATTTACTCCTAATAAGATAACTAAAGAGAGGGAGAAGTCTGAGTTGCCAAACTTCTCCTGACTACCAGTCCCCTGAGAACCATGAACCCAGCCAGAAGTCATCTTCTCTCTCAAGTCCCTCAGTCATGGAATGTATATGGGAGGTAAATTACATCCGGGAACTTCACTTCCAAAATGTCCCATGGTCTATCCTTTAGATCACATTTGAAAAGCTGAAATCAATGAGCATGATTTTTCAAGAGGCCAGGACACATGACTACCAGAGCTGAGCTCCAGAGCCCCGGTGCCCCACTGCCAATATGCACACTTCTTGCAGTGATCCAAGCCCAGATACCAACAAGTCACAGGGCTGGGATGCACCCATGTTCCAACTCCTGCATTCTAACCAGTGCTGGGCCAAACCAAGAAATCAGTTGTAAGCTGTAACCAAAGGTTCTGGCTGCCTTCTTCCACTCAGTTGCCAGTCCGCTAGCAGCATCATGGGTCCTTTCTCTGGGAAATATACATGATATTTGTCTTTCCTACCTTACAGGATAATGAGGGGAATAACAGTGAATTAATGCAAGTAATGTTCCAATTCCAACTGTTGAAAACAGAAACATTTTACGGGTAGGGGAGAAAAAGGGGGAAGCCATAACTGATCTAAAGTGATATAGAAACATTTAAGAGTGTCTTAGAAATAGGCAGAATATCAACTATACATGTGTAAAATTTCATGTAGGATTTGTACAGAGCATTCACATCCTTTTACCTGCTGCTTACATTTTAGAACGGGCTGTGTGTTTACAAGTAAACCTAGCACTGCAACACTGCACCTTTGTTTCTTGCCAGGCACGTGACTAGTACATCCACACCACCTGAGCAAAGCTTGAGTTCAGGCACAGTAACCAGTACTTGTATACTTGTGTGCAGCCTAGCTACCCGCCCCAACCCCCCAACAATGCATGTGCATGCATACACACACACTCACACACTGACCACATCTCTATCGCGCACCTCAACCAATGGCAGAGCAGCTATACGGACAGTTCAGCCCTTCAGGAAATCCAGGTGGCTTTTCCACAGTTTCTAGCTACTCGGGACAGTAAGTGAAACACAAAGACATGGCAATCTTCGCATTTACTGAGTGTTAACATAAGCTGGTAGGTGCCAATTATTTTATCCTCCAAGACAGCCAGGCAGGTTTTCTGACCAAAAACCTAAACAGAAGAAAGTCCATTCTGGAAAACTGTGTAGAAAAATGTTAAAGATGAAGCAATGGTGATGTCAGCTGAGATTTCATGTGCAAATATGGGCAGTAAGAGGGCAGGTGCAATGGCTCAATTAGCTGTCCCCCACCTGCAAGTGCTGGCATGCCCTAAAGGCATCGGATGGCTCAAGACATTGCGACCCTGAACCCACATGGGAGGCACAGAAGAAGCTCCTGGCTCCTAGCTTCAGATCAGCCCAGCTCCAACTAATGTGGGCATTTGGGGAGTGAACCAGTGGGTGAAAGATCTTTCTGTCTCTCCTTCTTTCCATAAATCTGCCTCTCCAATAAAAATGAATAAACTAAAAAAAAAAACAAACAAACAGGGCAGTCATGTCTTTTAGTGACTCTGTAAGTTTCTCTTTCCTTATCGCGCTTGGAATAGCTCCAAACTTACTATAAGACTGACTTGTATATTTTGGTCTAACAATATATTTTTACAGTTCTTTCTAAGCTTAAAACTTTGGATGTAGTTTTTTCTTTGAAATACATTAGATCCCATTTCTTGATGTAGATAGAAATGTTCACGTCTCTTCTTTCAACCTTCGCACACAACATCCACCTCATGAAACCCTTGTCAAAATCTGTAACTGGTACTTCAATGTTTTTCTCTGTATTTCAAGGTTCGGTTCTGCAATCAAGCTGGATGAGCCTCCTGGCCAGAAGACACACTCCCTCCTCCACTCCCTCCTCGGAACACCGTCAGCATGGCAGGCTCAGTGGATACAGGAGCTGCTGCGTCTTAGCATTCTTTGGGCCCCAGACACAGCGTTCTTTGAAGGCAGGTATGATTTCCTTTCGTCTTTGTGTACCACTCCACACATATTAGTATACCAGCAACTGACAAGGATAAGGAGCTCAGAAAATATTTATGGAATTATAGATCAATATGACAGTTTGGGTAAGGTCCTTAGCATCATGCTAGCACACAGAAATCACTTCTTACATGTCAGCCATTGCTAGTCTCTCAAACAAATCAGACTATTTGATTCACTCTTATACTCCTGCCTCTTTCTGGATTTCCTCTTTAAATTATGTGAACATAGTTCCCAAACAGAGCTTTCCATTTACTATAGAAAACTCCATAGCTAATATATCTTCATTTCTTAATTTTACATTAAGCATTCATTTGTGGTCCTAAGACAGAAACTTTCATAAGTTTCATACAGATCTGCTGTAATAAACCTAATAAACCCTGTTTCGCTGCAAATCCAAGTGCCTTTATTAAAATGAACATGTGTTTAGATCCCAAATTTCTTAATTTTGCATAAACTACATGTATAGTTCTGAACTGTCAGAAGCAGATCTGTGTGAAATGAAACATTTGGTCACTGATTTATCAACGGTATAGGTCACTATTCATAACAACGTAACAACTCCTTTATCTAGGTATACTAAGTGTAAAATACATACAAGTTGGAAAAAGTAGTAAGTTCACATACGGTTCTCCAATACTGTCACTTTTACAGATTATAAAATGGAAGGTCACTTTCAATACACCATGACCTTGAACCTGACCTAGGACTTGAACCCAGTACCTTAGGTCTCCAGTACCTAATAAAAAAAGGAAGTACTCTGGTGATCAGTGTTTGTGGAGCACTTGGCATACACAAATTGTTTTGGATATATAACCTCGCATTTTCAGGAAGAAGTCTTCAAAAGACACACTATCCCCATATCCGAGCTGAAAAGCAAGAGGCTCAAGCAATGGATATGTTTTTGTTCAAGGTATAAAGTACTGATCAGCCAAGGAGTTGTGTGGGCTTGTGGGAGAAAGCTAAAAAAATCTTTTATTGTTTTACTCAAGAAAAAAAAAAGATTCAGCTAAAAAAGTGTCAAAATGCATGGCAAAATTAAGCGCTCCTGCTCAAACTCTGTGTAAGATCAGATTTGTCATCAAATAAGAACCCAAGAGAAAAGCAGCACCAAACAACACAGATCTGAAAGCTGAATGCTCAGACGTTGCCGTGTGCTCACTGAATCACAGGTGCAGAGCCTTCTCTCCCTAAAGATGAACAGGTGGGCGGATAACAGAACAACCAAAATCACTACCTAAGAGTGCAATGTGACAAGCACACGCTAACGCTCTCATTTTTCTACCAGGAGATGGGGTGTCGAGCTCAGGGGAGGGCCTCCTCCATCATCAAAATTCAACTCAAGATAGGATCACGTAAAAGATGCAAAAAGGGCTGAATGTCTCTGTCCTCTGTAAAAGTCCTTAAAAAGCTATTCTGTGCTTTGCCAGTGGTCACCTGTATCCACTTGACCATGCCTGAGCCTTCCAAAGCCTCAGTTACATGGCAATGATATCAGTACCTACTCATGGCATTGCTGTGTAAGTTACACGAGAAGATGAACATAAGGCCTCCGTCCCCAAACCTGGTCATCCTTGGACTCAAGTCCACTCACTACAGTTGAATGCTCACATCAAATCCAAGAACAAGAGAAGACAAAGTGGTACATGGAAGTCAACCAGACCATTGTGCTGAAGCATAAACACAGCCCTGGAGACAGCAGCATGGCACAAACAGAAGCCAAATAAAAGTTTCTATTATTCAGTCTCTTAACACAATCATCAGCGGGAATGGGGCAAAGAAGTGGATTCAGATACTCAAATTAACTTGAGCACATAAGCTTTTAAATAGGCATATTAACACTTGCCATCTACTCACTACCTACGAAGGATTTTGTGAGGATTAGTGAATGTAGCACTTGGAAGCTGGTTGGAAATACTGTATAAACACACAATGTTATGCACATATATAAGTATATAAGGAAACATATTTTTTAACACTCTAAGGATTACTATACAAATTTAGCTCAGGGCACAGCATGCCTGTGATGAGTAGGGTGGGAACAATATGTTCTTGCTTACGACACTAAGCTCCTGACAAATGATTCATACCCAGCACCTTTCGTGCCAGAAGATCTCCGCCCCCCCCAGGTGTTCCTCCAACTCTAGCAACCGTTTCCATCAAGAGCAAATCCTTCGGGATAGAGGAATCGCATCACACCCACGGACAGGCAAAACATTCATGTCTACACAACCACACAAGTGCAACAGCTGAGCGGGCAGAAAAGAGGAGGGACTGAGGGGAGTGAGCAACCCAGACCCCCTCAACAGCTTGACAGGCAGCCTATAACCACCTTAGGGTTGCACCTCCAGTGCAGGTATTTTCGTAATCAGAGGCTCTTCTTAGCAAAGGACTGTTGCTAAAGCTGACACAGGTTCAGGAGATAGGCGCTGCCTGCAGCCCTAAGTGGGTCTGGGTGCGGAGGGCGGATTCATGCGCGTGAAAAGCCGAGCACGACCGCTCTTATCTTCAGCTTTATTTTACTGAGATTCCAAGTTGCGGAAAATGGTGCCTAGGACTGTACACAGACACAGTGCCCTCTGAGGTGGCCCCTGGCTTGTGGTTTTCGTAATTGTTCTGACAGGTGCTACCCCCACTTCTCAGGTGAGGACAGCCCTGCTCAGCACTCAATCAACTTCTCAGGTTTAAACCAGATTAACTAGAACATCAACTCCTTTCATTCCACAAAGTCTCCAACAAACTTTCTTCCTGCCTACTTTCCCCATTCAAAATATTTTCAACTCTGAGTCTCACCCACACTGCAGGACAGCCCTTGTTCTGTGGACCTGAATAGAGGAGCTTCCCTTTACCCCACATCTGCACGCACAATTTTTCAAAAAGCCCAATTTGTGTGTGATGTAGAGGCAAGCATGAGTTTACGGAACAGCAGACCTCAGAGATTGAAAACCTTGTAGTGTGAGGATGCTCGGAGTTTTCAAACCTTTAACTTGCCACTTTATTTCCTGCATTATCTCAGACCTGCCGGCCTGTCCTAAGCTGTGCCCCTAGCAAGGCCTGCTGGACTCAGAAGTGCTGTTGATTAAGAGAGAAGAGGGAGGGAGCGAGGCAGGCAAGGGTTGGCAACCTTTGGCAGCCTTTCTCAAATGGAGGTTAAAATCTGCCAAAGCTGTACTCTTCCTTTCTCATTCTTTCCAAGATCTTTCAAGGAGGAACTAAAGTAGAGGTCTAATGGGTGAGGGATATTTTACTGCTTGAATTACATTAAAAGCCAGACACAATTGCTGTGCAAAGTCTTTTTCTTCTCCGTACAACAGGATCTAACATGCTGCATGTGTTTAAAATCTCCCCTCAGAGCCAACAGCTTTGCGTTAATCACTTGAAGCAGGGCAAAAACTTCTTCAATCAGTTGAAGATTCAAGATCAAATTAGAGGATTTATTTTCATGAGTATGAGATTCCAGACACGATAGTTACAGTAAGGAATGAGGACAAGCATCTCTGGGATTTGAGTGGAAAGAATTTGGGCTTCAGTTTGATGACAACACGCCTGAGAACGGCAGGATACCACAGTTCCTGCTGTGGCGGCTGAGCGGGAGGGGAACCTGCTGGTTCTTCCAACAGAGGTGTCAAGCCTGCACACTATTTACTGCGATTTGCCTCCACACAAGGAATGCGGAGCAACTGCCAATGAGATTCAGACCTGCACAAGTGCCATTTAACAAGCAGACAGTCAACACAACTCTCTGAAGGGGCACCTCTCCGGAGGTTTCTGGCAGAAAAAAACATCCGGAAAGGTACCAGGCTGCTCAAATATGCAGGCTACCCACACCACATCCTCAGGGACCCTCCCAGCTGCCTCCTCCTGACTGCTTTCCTGGCAGCTGGAGAACTCTGATGGTGGTGTAGGCATCTTCAGCTGCCGGCTTACCATCTCAACCCACTGAAGTTTCCAGGCTCAGTTTCAATGGGGAGAGTCCCTTCAGATCTCACACACACACACGCTTTTCTGAGATTCTAAAACCTCCCCTAATGGGACCATGGATCTGTCTCCTACAATCCCCTCCTGCAAACCAGCCAGCCTTTTGGCAGCTTCATAAAGCACTGTGTTTCTCCCCAGGAGAGGTCAGAGCGCTGGGAAGCCAGGAAGTCCTCTGGGATTACCACAGAGGGATCACACTGCTCACTCCCACACTGGGGAACCCACTCCTGCTCCCCGCAGCACACTAGTTGGAGCCGGCAAGTTCCTGCCTGTGGCTTGCACCCCCAAAACACACACACACACACACACACACCTGATCTTCCACTGACAGTCTCTGTCAGGAAGAACTTAGGGGGTCTGCAGGAAAACACAATTAAAAACCTACATTTGCAGGTCTGATCTTACTGGAGGCGATCCTGGGTCTAACAAGTCAGGGGAAAGCCGCCTGAGGGAATGGCAGCCAACCTAGAAATTTAACCCCTTCCTCTCTATATGAGCCGTACTTTTCTTTAACCCCTCTGTGTGGGGGGGTGCCACGCACGAATGCCACCAAATCAAGCACCGAACAGGAATCTGCCTGTTACTCTGAGGCTCTGCCTGGAATCTGCAGAGGACTCCGACGCTGGGAAGAGGGTGAGCTCAACTCCTGAGAGAGGCCCCTCTGGGAACAAATACTTCAGTTTGCCGCATCCCCCAAGCCCAGGAACCATGTTCGCGTCAATTCTCCTTCAGACCCCAGGATTGACCAGACTAGCCTCGCGCCCCCTCTGTCCCACGGTACTCACGCTGCTGTTGTGGCCAGACCAGTGGACCATGGCTTGGTTGTGTGCCGAGTCGCCCGTCAGCGCAAACGTGGTGCTGGTCAGTCTCAGCTCCTCCATCCGGAAACGGGTGGCTTTGTCCGGGTCCCGCTCCCGAGTCCCAGGCTCCTGCTGCCCCGCATCCCTCAGCGCTCCCCGGGCGTTCCTGCTCGCGCCCTCTCCGCCTTCCGCCTTCTCCGGATCCGCTCCGCTCCGTCGCCTTCGGCCGGAGCGTGCGGCCACGGCCACGGGAGCCCCGCTGCCCCGGGCCCGCTCCACAGACAGCGCTCGGTCTCCGGGGGCCACTGCAAACAGGGGGCGCGCAAGGAAGGGCAGGGGCGTGGCAGGAGCCCTGCCCGGCCGTCCCGGGGGATAAAACCGTCCAGGGGTCGTGGACCAGCGTCCGGCAGGGCTGGGGTGCGGCGGGGGGCAGCAGGAGCCGCCGCGGCAGGCGCCCGGGGCGCAGAAGACCAAGAGCCCCGCGCCGGCGAGGAGCGCGCTCAGGCCGGCTGAGAAGACGCCGCCGGCGCCAACTTTTCCCATCGCTGGAGCCGAGAGAAGCGGAAAGGGGTCCCAGACCAGAGGTGGTGGTGGCGGCTGCGGGCGGCGCGGGGCTCTCGTCAGGCGGCGGCGGTGGTGGTGGTGGCGGCGGTGTGGCTGACGTTCCAGACCCCCAACTCCATCCAAGTTGGGCCGCGCGCCGGGCAGGTGGCAGCCGCTCGCCCGGGCTGGGCTTGTGCCGAGCGCGGCTTGGGACGGAGCGAGCCGCCGCCACGCGGGGGTGGAGCCCGACTGAAGTCACAGGCGGAGCGGGCGCTGGCGCGCTGGCGGGCGACGCGGGAGGGAGGGCGCGCGGGCGGACGCCGCCGGGGCTCCGGGCGCCCGCGTCCCGCCGCCCAGCCGCGCCGCGCTGCGCACCGGCCGCCCGACCCTCCCCTCGGCCTGGGCGGCGCAGCAGCCGCCCCCGCGGGGTCCCCGGGAGGAGCTCGCTCGCGCTCCCTGCCGGCGGGGGCGGCCGGCGGCGTCGGGCTCGCCGCGAGGGGGTGGGGGTTCTATTCCTGCTTTGTTGAGGTTGGGCTCTGTTTCTTGGGGTGGCTGGGGGATGGGGGGGGGGAGGAGACTCCGGTTGTTTGCCTTTCTTCTTCTCTGTGAGTTGTGGTCGTGACCTTAGCCCGAGCAAAGCCTGGGACTCAGGCTGGGAGACATCCGGACAGGCAGCAGCTGAGAGTGATGTAATTAAACGAGTGTGAATGTGTGTGTGTGTGTGTTGTCCTTTTGGGTTTTCTCATCAATTCTCACCGTTAGATGCCTTTCCTGACCTCCTAGAGCCCCATCTTTGAAGCCAACCTTCCTAAATGCAGTTAATATATTTGAGGGAACACTTTTGCTAAAACTAAGATCCCCACCAAGTGTTTTGTAGGCGGATACGGATCTAGGCTGCCTTTGGGGACTGCAAACTCATTGAGGACAAGAAGTGCAGTGAGCAACTTGGAAGAAGAGAACTGTTTATTTGGTTTCCCATTTTTCTCTTGGTGCTTGGCACAGGGTCCTAAAAGGTAGAAAAAAAATCTGGCAGTAATTAATTCTATAAATATTTATTACAAGTCGGCTGTGTACCTCTACATCAGAGAAATTCAGGCAAGAGGCACGGTGCTATATTTGTCCTGAATCATTTGGGGCCTAGCCCAGTGCTGGGAACACATTGCTTTAAAATCACTCTCAGCGGGTCAGTGCTGCATGCTCTTCTGCTAGCTTGCTGCCAGACTTCAAACAAGCCACTCTGTGCTTCCTGTGCCTTAAAATTAAGTGCTTGCATTAGATGACCTTTAAAATCCAGTCCACTCTTAAAACTAAATAATTGTGTGCTATGGAATCTGCCCAGCCCAGCTCCCCTTGCTGCTGTTCAAAAGTTCAGATGAAGATTTATAATAGGTGAATGGGCTTTGAAAATCAGACTTCAAGGCTTTTCCAAATAGGCGTTTTGCTTCCAAGAGTTGAGATGCATAATCTTCATATTAATAAATAACGTTCTGTTATCCACATGGTTATTATTAAGCTAATAAATGATCTAATAAATGATTTTTGAAACAAGAACCCAATCACTTCTACAACTGCCATTTATAATTACAGTTTAAGGTTCATTTTCACAATTAGAATGGTAACCTCATTAAAACATGTGAGCTTTGAGTTTGGGATGAGACCAACTTGCAAGTAATAGACTGACAATTACTTCTCAATTATTGAAGCTTTCTGATTCTGGGCAAGAGAAGTTTCCATTATTATCAGTCACAAACCAAAAGGTGTTACAAAAAGATTGACCTGCATTACTCCTATGACCAAGGCAAGAAAAGTGCAAATGCAAGAAGAGCAGACTTCTCATCCATTAAACTTGATATCTTAAGGGACAACCAGTCCCTTTTGTCCAGTTTGTCCCCAAAGGACACAGATGGAGTGTTCTTCCAGAGAGCACTGGGTCACCCTAAAACCAGACAGTGGCTGCAGGTTCCGGCTCTGGACAGAGGAGGAAAGAGCCAGGGGTGCTTTCTGTCCCCCGGATTGTAACTCCTCTTGGTCAAGGCCCAGGGCACTGGTTCTTCTCTTCCCAGAAAGGATTTTAGAGCTTTGCTGGATCATTTGCTTAATGACTTCCTTCTATGCCCCACTAACCTCCTTTCTAGTCTGGGTAAGTGTGTGGGAATTCCTCCAAGAAAGGAAAACCAGATTAAGGACTCAGAACCCAAATAAAGTCCAAACAGATAAGAGGTCTGAAAACAGCAAAAGGAAAAACAAAATAGTGGATTAAAATTTGGGGGTGTTAATCATTGGTTCAAAATGAACACCTTCCTGAAGAAAATTGTTAGAACAAGAGCAGAGTTTTGCTCCTAGAGCAGACAGTTTTACTCTTTCCGAACACCTGTTAGAATGATCCCTCGAAAATTACAGCACGTATAGTTCATAGAATTAAATTCTTAAAAATTACTTAATTATTCCTTTGAGAAAAATGTTATACAATTATCATTGAAATTGGCTCCAAGTACCATATTTTTTCTTACACATTTTTCACTGTGTAAAATGAGCGAGATATATATATACATATACACAAAATATGTATCTGTATATTACTATTCTGATCCCTAATGGCTTTTGTCAACACCAAAATTGTAAAACAGTAATAATTCCTTAAATCTGTACTGTTTTCCAAAAGCCTATAAGGAACAATCTAGTCTTAGAGAAAAGCCTCTTGCTAGGAATTTCTTTAAACAAAGCTCTGTGTTTTAAGACTTGTTTGTTTGGAAGGCAGAGTTAGAGAGAGAGAGAGAGACAGACAGACAGATCTTCCGCCTGTGGGTTCACTCAGATTCTTCAATGCACTAAGCCATCAGGGAACTTTTATTATTATAATGCATTAAGAGGAGTCACTTATTAGGAAAAAGGTCATAAAGTTGAGGAGGGACCATACCATAATTGCAGTACGGGAGTTTTTTCAGTTGTACATGAAAGTATGCCACCATTATTCGAAGTTACCATCTTTCCTTCCTGAACTGGCACAACAACCTCTTTTTAGTTCTTCCCACTCCAAAATTGCTGCTTTCCCACAATACTCCTTAACACTTGTTGCCAAAGTGGGAAGCAAGCATGCGAACAGCAGCACAAAGTGATCCATTTTATGTGCATTTCTGGGTAACATTTTAATTGCCATTTAAAAATAAAATTTAACATTGTTAATACTTAATCACTCATGAACATAAATATATGTAACTTCCTACATAAATATGTGCATACAGATATATACATATATATATACACATATATAAAATAGGAGAAAGACAAAGAAAGTGAATTATTATGGTAATCAAAGCTTTGAACATGTATGAAGACAAAACAAAAAGTAATTTTTTCAAAGGGATAACAAATGAAATGACTTGTCACTGCTTAATACTCTTCATGAGTTTACCGGTTCCAAGCCCGTCACATGGCTGTGGGGTACTTATACTCAGTCACAGTTCGGCAGGACTCTCCTCCACACACCCCACAGCTTCTGGGCGGTCCTTGCTCTGCTGTGTCTGGAGTTTGCTCTACTCAAAGCCTTTGCATGTCTGCTTCTGTCCAGAGAGCCCCCAGCCACTCCCAGATTACATGGTGGACGCCTTTCCTTTGAGACTTCAGATTTTAAATGAATATCTTTAGAAAGACTTCCCCTAATCTGCCCAAAGAACAAATTCCTTTCAAATTCCTTCCAAGCATGGATTCCAGCTTCTGAGTATTCTTCCAATTTGTTGTCAATAAATTCCCCCCAGAAGTCATGTAATGAAGGGCCATAGATTCCTTACGAATGTGCTCTGTGCTCGTGTCTCCCTCAGTACCTGGCTCATGAAGTGTTTAAAGAACATTAACTGGCTGTGTAAGTGGCTCCTTGGTAGCACCAACCAGCCATGCTTCCGGTTGCCAGCACTAAACCTATGCTGAGAATGTGCTATGTACTAGCTCCTGCATTTTGTTGTTTTATAAAGTTCACCTCAGTAAAATATTATGAATTCCATCAACTTAGAGAAGATGTTGCTACCCAAAGTCACCAAGGAATTTAGTGCAAAAAATAAGGTCTCTACAAAGACATCCTAAGTCCGAATAAGTTCCTGACTTTATACAGTACTCTCTGCTCCAAATCATGCTAAAAATAGGTCATACTTATTGATGATTTACTATATACCAGACACTCTAATTAGCACCCGGAATTGCTTTTAGTAAAACCAAGAAAATAATTTTTGAAACAAGGGAACAAGTTGGTTTTTTGTTTGTTTGTTTGTTTTTTCTTCTTTAGTGTAAGGGTAAAAATGTTGTCTCTACTCCCTTTTGCTTTTATTTGGTATATTCGGGGGGGGGGTGATAATGTTGAAGAGAGTGGTGTATATACTACTCACATAATCTTACCACAGGACCTGCAGCTGAACTGTCGCATTGAATTCTCTCTTCCCCTCTCCTGTCTGACAGATACCTTGGCTTCAGTTTGCGCTTAATCACATTATATGCCTCATCATTAGAACAATGTCTTTTAATAGATCTCAAAAGCCTTGGCTCCCCTTGGATACCATTGAGACAAGGTGTCTTGCGTTTCAGATCGATTGTGCGAAAAACCACAGGAAGAATCACAAGCAGCTTATTCTCATGGTCTGCCAAAGGAAAGATGTAATCTTTAAACGTGCTTTTAAAATACTCCCAGGTAACAACAAACACTGACTTGGGTCAGAATCCAGCAATCGTGCTATTCTCCTAAGCCCAATCTGGGTGGCTGTATCTGTAGGACTTAACCTCTTTCATCGACATAAGTAGGACCAAGATCTTCTACCTAAATTCATGAGGATGTTAGGAAAATGAACTTGAAATACCTCTTGGTGGAGATAATACTACTACCTTATATTTATGTGACTTTTACCCCACCAGACCTTCAAAGCAGTTTTTTTTTTTTATTTTCTCATCCAGTTTAATAAATCTTGCAGCAGCTCCAAAAGATAGGTAGGGGGCAGTTTTTACCTGTATCTTACAAAATAAAAAAGACATTTATCCAAGGTCACATCATTAGAAACAAGACTTAAAATTTTCTTTTCTTCTCACCCCCTGCACCACACAACTATGTAGCTCTGTTACATCCTTAATTTGTATATACACAGATTGGAAATCCACATAAATTTGATTTTGTTATTATGCATTGCTCACACAATAATTTCACACTTAACAGGATGGTTTGTATAATTAGCAAAATAAAAGCATAGAAAATATCAGTGTCACTGTGTGCACTCATCTATATATATACATATGCATATATTCCACTTAACTCTCCTAGTTAATGTGAAATGGATAAAATCTGCATTATGATTAAGTAGCTTTATTTTTTTACCCAAATGTTTTAGAATATATTAGTAAAACTTCCTTATGTTTTTAAAAGGATCTAAATGTATAACTTTAGAAATGGATGATTTCTCTCTCTCTCTCTCTCTTGCTCCCTCTCGAACATAAAAAGAATTTGATGCAGTAAACCACAAAACCAGTTTTATGACATTTCATCTAGTTTAACTTCCCTGAAAATGCAAATAGGAAAAAAAGCAAACTCAGGTATGTAAATCCGGGATGCATTTCACTTTTACTTCTTGGGGAATGTAGACAGGACAGGAGGAAAGTTGTTACATTACAAGAAGGTTTTGTTTGTTTTTTTGTCTCTTTGACAAAGAATCATTCCAAAGATGCATGAAGTTAATACTAATCACTCCCCAGGACTCTATATGAGCAGAGAGCAGTGCTCCCGTGTTGGGTGCCAATGATCAGCACAATGTTAGGATCTCAGACCATGAGATCCATGTTACCAGCAAAAGCATAGTATAAGTTACCAGCAAAAGTCTAGTATATCCCATCTAGGAAAGCAGGTGGCTCATTTTTAATCTGTTGCCTGTTATCCAAACACTGGATTTCCGCAGAGATCTAAGATCATTCTTTTTCTGCAAGTCCAGCTACCTGACAATAGGTTTTGGTCCTGTTACAGACTTAACTTACATACTTGGATTTTCTCAGTACCTGCTGGTCATGGAACTAATCTTGAATGGATGTCTTCCTGGTACACAGCATAGTAACTCTTGATGCCTGCTTGCCATGTCCTATGCCCTGAGCCCCTAGATGCAGGCATGAGACAAGTACTATTTGGAATTTACCCACACATTTTAAAAATGCTTAAAGCATTCCCATTAAGGTTGTTCCCTTAATTAATGGTCGTTCCCATTAAGGTCGTTCCCATCTTGTATCATTTTATGCTGAGTTTAGTTCTAAGAAACGTTAGCATAATCTGTTTTCTATACTTTCTTGGCCATCTGTGCCTATTCTGAATTTGCTCTTTGATTATTCTAATCATCTATTTTATTCATTTATCTCTTCCATTAGAGTGCACACTCCTGTGGCTTAGGGCTGATACCATGTAACTCTCAGTTTTAGTGCCTCACTCAGTGCAGGCACAGAAAGGATATTCAGTATTTGTTGAATGAATGGGGAAGTTTATATTCTTACTTCTTTGATCACCTCCTGAACATGTTCAGACATCAGCACTAGGTTGAATGATTCAAGCACACCATAAACATTAGAGAAAGCTAAATTCATATCAAAGAGAAAGGTTGAATCAACGAAAATAAGCAACTTAAGACAAAACATAGTTAACTGAAAATGATAGTCTTTACAACCTATTAAGTTTAAGAGATCTTTTGTTACTTTATCTTCGTGAAAATACACTGACTTGTAGAAGTCATGTTGTTTTAGTTATTATACTCGGATCTGTATATTATCAGGAGTTGTTTTCTGCATATACAAGTATGACATGAGATAAGGCTGAAGGTACTTTACTGTATCATATGGATACTAATTAGCTCAGCATTGTTAATTAATTACATAGATATCCTTTTCTCACTGCTTTGTAGTGGCACAATTATCACTAACCAGGTAACTGTATCTATGTATGTGTCTGAGTTTTTTTATCTAGTTAATTGATCAGCTCATCAAACTATTGCCTACAAAGCATTTCCTAATTACCATAACGTCACAACAATACTTTAAATCTGTTGTGAGATTCTCTAACTTTTCCCAGTTGTTTTATAATCATCCTGTCAATTTCTAAGAATGATGGTCTATTTCAAGAGATTGCATGAATCTACACATCAATTAGAGACAAATTAACAACCTAAAAATTGGCCTCTCCTTCATCAATATGTTATTTTTTCTGCTTTTATTTAAATCCTTGTTCTCTCATTAACATTTACTAACTTTCAGTATAGAAGCCACATAGAACTTCCAGCAAACTTAGTGCCAGGGATGAGTGACAATGTAACCGTATTCTGTAAATCTTCAGTTTCAATTAGTTTTGCCTAAGGTACAAAAGCAAAATTGATTTTAAAATTTATTTTATGTTTAATGCTTATATTAATTGCACTTATTAATACTAATATTCTTTTAGAATTATACAAGGAACATTTTGTGTAAATTAACCTTTTTAAACAAAATTTCTATCATTAATGGATTATTTAGACAGATGTGATATTGTGCAGAAAACAGGTAATGCTCAAGTTCGTGTAATTATAGTGTGCTCACAAAAGTAAAGGAAAGTTGGCCCATATCATTATGAAATATTAAAAATCATGAATAAGGGGTCAGCAGTGGGCTATCCCAAGCCTGCTACTTCAGTATCCCATTTGCTTACAGGTTTGTGCCCCAACTGCTCTGCTTCCAATCCAGCTCTCTTAGAGCCTGGGAAAGCAACAAGGGATGTCTCAAGACTTCTGGACCTGGAAGAAGCTCCTTCCTTCCAGCTTTGCAGCAGCTCAGTCCTGGCTGTTGTGGCCATTTGGGGCACGAACTCCTCGGTCTCCTCCTCCTCTGTAAATCTGCTTCTCAGATAAAAAATTGTAAATCTTTAAAAAAAATTCAATCATACCTGAATATCGTAATCAGTGATTGTTCCAAAATGTAAAGAAAGTGGAAACTCATCAGTTTGTTTTACGAGATCAATATAAGTTCAAAATACGGCAAGGCATTATGCAAAAGGAAAGTTGAAAGACAGGATTCTCATGAATATGCTTAGGAAAAACTTAGAAACATATAAACACACCAGGCTTAACCAGACAATACAATAATAGATTTTTTTCAACAGTTTGGAATGGAACAGCCACGACTTGAGCCAGCACCCATGCGGAATGTCAGTGCAGCAGGCCTCTCCTTACCTGCCCACCAGGTCTATTCCCAGCCTCAGATATGCAAACTGGTGGTTGCTCTGACCCAACCCAGCATAACTATCACCCGGCTTGGTCTTTGCCCATCAGATGCTACAGTCTATCCTGTTCTGTCCTGGCCTGCTGCAAGTTGCAGCTTTCATTGGTGGGTGCAACAACCTAACCCTGCCCAGCCTGCCTCCATCCCTGGTTTTCATGCAAACTGCTAAGTGTGATAGCCTAGCCTAGCCTGGCATGACCCGTATCTCATTCTGGCTCCTGTGCATGCCAGTGTGCTGTGGTTTGACCTAACCCTACCTAGTCCATCCCCACAAAGCCAACCCACAGTAAAGCAGCCTTGCCCAGCCTGACCAACACCCAGACAACTCACGTGCTCACCAGTGGGAGCTACGGCCCATCAGGAGATTTCCCTCAGTATCCGCACTGGGCCCACTGCCAGACCCAGCTCTCATATGTGCCAGTAGACGTCAGGTCCTCACCCTGCAGAGTCTGCCATAGCATCAGCCTTTGTGCTGCTACATGTTGTCGCTTGGCCTGTCACCACACCCAGTCCTTGAAAAAACCAGCTGGTATGGCCCAGGGAGGAGCCCACACACCCCCCACAGAATTTGCCTCTAAACTCAGTTCTCGCACATGCTGGCTAGTGTCATGGCCCAGCCCGATGTGGTCCACCCCCTGCCACGACACTCACTAGCGGATACTGTGGTCAAGCCCCACCAGGCATGCGCCCCAGCTGTGGCTGTTGTGTGTGCCAGTAGATGCTGATTGAAACCAAGAAGCCTAGCCCAGCACTCCCACATGGGAGGTGAATTGGCCTGCCCTTGAAATGTCCCCCAGTTTCACTCCTCCAAACCACCTGATCTCAGCTCACTTGAGTAGCTGCCAAGTGCAGCAGCCTGGTTGGTGGAAGTTCTCCAGAAGCCACTCCTCACCTGCCACATTCTCCCTCAGCATCGCTCCCTCCCACACATCCCCAGATGCTTTACCTGAGAAATGCAGAGACCCCCCCAAACCACCATGCCTGCAAGCATGCAGATCCCCAAGTCCAGTCCTCCGATAGTATGTCTCGCCACCTGAGGCCCTGCCTGTCAGCCCGGATACCACGCACACTTATCTGCCCCCCACCACATAGTTTAAAAATTAACAATAAATTAAAAAAAAAAAACAGGAAAAATTAAAAAAATAAAAGTAGGCAGCTATGCTGGCACATGGTATACTTAACACAAATTTGGTATTAACCAGGCCCAGAATACCTGCCACCTACAAGCTGCTTATCTTCCAGCAGTGTAAAACTTGCCTAGGCACAATGCAATGACCTAGGCAATGGCCTATAGCTGGGGTATTTACAGAAAATGTTTAATACTAATTTACTTAGATTTTGTATTTGTGTTTTTGGTGCATTCTCTTATTTGAATAATTTGCCAGTGGCACTTTGAGGATCCACTATTGATATAATTTTGTTTAATTTTTCTCTGATTTTACAATCATCATTTTGCTGTTAGGCCTATATTGATACTTACTTTTGGTTGTAGGTACTGATAATCTTTGTTTGCTCTGATTTTTTTTTAAAGATTCAGTTTATTTTTATTGGACAGTCAGATATACAGAGAGGAGGAGAGACAGAGGGGAAGATCTTCCATCTGCTGATTCAAGCAATGGCTGGAGCTGTGCCAATCCAAAGCCAGGAGCCTCCTCCAGGTCTCCCACTGGTACAGGGCCATCCCCAACTGCCTTCCCAGGGTACAAGCAGGGAGCTGGATGGGAAGTGGGGCCACCAGGATTAGAACCGGCGCCCATATGGGATCCCGGTGTGTTGAAGGCGAGGACTTTAGCCGCTAGGCTACTACACCAGGCCCTTTGTTTGCTCTTATTTTTATGAATCACTGTTATATATCAATGTGATCAGTTCTATTATTAAAAAACATAAAATTGTATCAAACTTAATATCATTGAAAGAAAATTATAGATACAGTGGTCTTGTATATGTTGCCTTATTTTACATTTTTGAAACATACATTTGTGTACATATATTTAAAACTTTATATTCCCCTGCCATCACTGCTTTAGCTGCCTTCCACAAATTTGATATGATTACTTCATTAACAGTGTAATTTCTTCTTTGATCCAGGAGCTATTAAAAATTATTATCCTTAATCTTCAAGTACTTGAGTTTTCTAAATACATTTTAAAATTTTTATAGTTTGCTTTTGTGATGATCAGGGGTAAAAACACTAATGAGTTCTATTGGTGACCTTGAACAAAATAATATTGATCACAGAACTACCTATCGTGTAAGAAAATAAATGCTCTAGATACACTTGCAGAAATGGATACCCTCAAATTTTTATATTTACTGTTGTTAATAATGTTATTCAAATCTTGCACAATTATTTTACTAATTTATTGTCACCTTCAATTCTAATTACTAAGAGGTATATAAAAATGTCCAATCATCTATGTAAAAAAATTTTGCAGGACTCGTGACAATGGCTCAATTGGCTAATCCTCCCCTCACAAGCAATAGCATTTCATCTGGGCACCTATTTATGTTCTGGCTGCCCCACTTGCCTTCCAGCTCCCTACCTGTGGCCTGGGAAAGCAGTGAAGGATGGCCCAAAGCCTTGGGACTCTGTACCCATGTGGGAAACCCAGAAGAAGCCCCTGGCTCCTGGCTTCATATTGGCTCAGCTCCAGCCATTGTGGCTACTTGGGGAGTGAAGCAGTGGATGAAAAATCTTTCTCTCTGTCTTCTGTCTGTGAATTTACCTCTCAAATAAAAATAAATAAATGTAAAAATTGTGTCTTTTTAAGTATTTTCACTATGAAATCTTGAGTGTGCTCTGTTTTATAAATTTATGCAAAAAGTAACAGACAGCTCTCATTTGACTTAGCAAGCTTCACCAAAACACTGGGTCTCTTTATAAACTGTGAACATGAGTTCATTAGGGGCTGAATTGTTTGCAAATACTTCTGCTGCTCCGTAGGCTTATCTTTCGTCTGTTTACCATCATATTTCACAAAATGAAACTTGAAAGGGTTTCTTTGAGGGAAATCCAATTTATTGTTTTTGTCCTTGTGTGTGGATTATGCTTTTGATGTCATTTAAGATGTTCACCTAGCCTAGATTTCCAAGATTTTGTTTCTTATTTTGTAAAATATGTTTTTGTGGATTTCCAATTGCCCTGCTATATTGATTGTCAAGTTCTTGAAGTGTTGGCATTTTGGAACAGCGTATGACTTCAGAGCCGGCAGCATGAGCTTCCCACGTGGGCTTGGGTTTGTTTCCCAGCTGTTTCTCTTCTCATCCAGCTCCCTGCTAATGGCCTTGGAACAGTAGTGGAAGATGGCCTAAGTGTGCTGGCTCCTGCCACCCAGGCGGGAGACCCCAGTGAAGCTCCTGGCTCCTGGCTTCAGCCTGGCTCAGCCCTGGCCATTGCTGCCTCTTGACTCTTGAAAAGTGAACGAATGAATGGAAAATCTGTCTCAGTGACTCTCCCTTTCTCTAACTCTGCTTTTCAAATCAATAAATAAATCTTTAAAAATCCAGTCAGCCAATATCTGCCTCACACACACACACACAAACCAGAAAAAGACTTGCGATCTCTTTCATTTCAGATGCTGATAATTTACATATTGTTTCTTTTTTCTTTGCTATTTTTTCAGAGAATTAGCTTGTCTTTTTAGTGCTCATATAGTTTTATCTTTTCAGTTTCATTCATTTGTGTTTTATATTAACTGCGTATTTAGAATTGATTCTTTAAAAAAAAAAAGGGTGTTTTTTTTTTTTTTTTTTGGTTTGTTTTTTGGTTTTGGTTTTTTGTTGGTCCTGGAAAGGCAGATTTGCAAAAAAGAAGGTGAGACAGATACAGATAATCTTCCATCCATTGACTTACTCCCCAAGTGGCCCCCACGGCCAGAGCTGACCTGATCCAAGCCAGGAGCCAGGGGTTTCTTCCGGGTCTCCCACGTGGGTGCAGGGTACCATGGCTTTGGGCAGTCCTCAAATGTTTTTCCAGGCCACAAGCAGGGAGCTGGATGGAAAGCGGGGTTGCTGGGATTAAAACCAGCGGCCATATGGGATTCCAGCGCAAGCAAGGTGAGGACTTTAGCCACTAGGCTACCATCCTGGGTCACAGAATTGATTCTTATGTACTTATTCTAGATACTTCTTTAATATATATGTGTTTGAGAGACAGATACAGAGGGAAAGAGAAAGAGATGTTCCATCCACTGATTCACTCTCACTAAGGCCACAATGGGCACACTAAGCAAGACAGAAGCCAGGAGCCACAAGCTTCATCAGGACCTCCCACATGTGTGCAGGGACCCAAGGACTTCGGCCATCTTCCACTACTTGCCCACCTGCATTAGCAGAGAGCCAAATTAGGAGTGGAGCAGCCAGGATAGGATTCTGGTGTTCCAAGCAGCAGCTTAACCTGTCAGATCATAATTGTGTTCCGTTAGCACAGACTCTTGATTGAGTATCTACCTATGTGTTTGTGACTTTTCATATTTTCTAATACATTAAAAACACTAACACTCAACAGTGTTACAAATTTTGCTCTATAGTCCTTTGAAACAGTGATCTTTCTACTTCTTTGTTGAACATTATGGCTAGAAGTGCATTCAATCTGTATTATTAACTAAATTGAAGTTATTATTATTCCAAAAATTAAAGAAAATGGAAGGAAGAAGATGGATTGGGGGAGGGTGGAAGGGAAAAATGGCTATCCTAAAACTATCTTTGAAATCTGTTTTCTTTATATTAAGACAGTTTTCTGAAAAGAAAAATAGCAGATAGGCACTGTGAATTGATATCAAAATAGCAATTAAAGAACTTGATTGCCGTAATAAAAAGCGGAACTAAATGTGTTTTCATACTGGAGGTGCAACAGGCACTGTAATGACTTTAGTGTACATAGTAACCATAACTGTAAAACGCACAAGATGAAGAAAAGCATATTGGATTTACTAATATTTAGTGAAAATTTCTCCAGCTTCCATGATGGCTGTTAAAAAAAAAATCTATTGTCACTTCTCCCCTGCAGGTTAGGGGTCTTTCCTCAAATGATTTAGAAGATTTTTCTTAACATTGAGAATTAGAAATCTGAAGTCAAGAAAACAATTTCATTTACAATAGCATGAAAAGGAGTAAAACACATAGAATTCATGCAATCCATATAGTTAAGCACTTGTACACTGAAATAATGTAATCAAAGAGGTTGGACTTGTATACTGAAAACTAAAATAAAAAAAAATACCCATGAGAGATGCTGAAGATACAAAGAAGTAGGAAAAAGCCTTTGTTCTTGGATTAGAGGACTTAGTATTTTTAAATGCCTCAACTGCACAAAGTATTACACTGATTCAATGTAATATCTATCACTATATTAGAGACTTTTTTTCAGAAATGAAAAAAAGACACTAAACTTTATGTGAAATCACAAGACTTAACACAACTGGAGATATTGCACTGTCTCATTATAAAATACATTATAAAGCTGCAGTGGTTAAAATAGCATGATACTGGCATAAAGACTATCAATATATAGAAAAACAGAATACAGCAGAAAGTCCAGAGGCAAATTTATGCCAAGTTAAGTAACTGATTTCTTCTTGAATGCTGAGAACGTACCATGAGGAAAGTACAGTCTTTTCCACAATGACACTGAGAAAACTGGATATTCACATAAAAAAAATGAAATCAAACAACCTACACCATAAACAAAAGTTAACTCAAGTTAGGATAATAACCAACATAAGTCTTGATACTAATCTAGAAGAAATATAGGAGAGAAGCTACAGGATGGTCATTTTCCTGGATTAAGCCACTATCTGAGATACATTCTTGGTGATGGTGGAAGATTCAGAGAACAAGACAGTGAAAGTTAATTTCCAGTCTCTTCTGTTTCTCTGGTATTTAACAACTCATTAGTCAAAGTAAGTGCATGACTAAGCCCCAAATCAACACCCTAACAAGGTCACACTAAGCTCCATGAGCTTAAAGCAACTCATGAAACAAAATGAAGTCTTTAAAGTTCTGACTATGTTATAATGTAGGGCAGCATTTCATGATTGCCTGATCTAGACTTGTCCTTGTTGCTTCAATTCACTTTTTGCCAATTTTGGAAAATCATGGATGTACAGTGTTTATAATATTGATTCACACAGTTTTTGTTTTTGTTTTCTGCCACCTTTCTCTCTGATCAACTTCGTTGTATCAATGTAAGTTCCAGTAAAGCAGTGCTCTTCTTTTACATACCTTTACTGAATTCTTAGGTTCAATGTACATTTTTTTTCAGTTATTAGATTTGTATTTCGCTATTTTCCTGACTGGTTGGATATTTTTGGCCATTAGTCATCTTATCCACTATTTTCTAAATCATACTAATGATAGTTACCTTGAGGTGCTTGTTTATGTGAAATATAAACCATCTCAAGGTTTGTGTCCATTATCTTTTTTATATCTTTATTATTTCTATCTTCATCTCTGTTTATGTCTATCTCCCTTCCTCCATGATTCCTCCCTTTCTCTGCATCTGCAATTGTGTTTTTGTTTGCTTTTTACATGCTTGCTTGTATTTATTTATTTATTATTATTTTTTTATGGATCCTAAGCAAAATAAAAAGTCACTGGATGCTGTTGCCTGTATCACAATTGTGTATACTTCTCTTATATATTACAAATAGGATACATGAAATTTACCTGGGCGAGATTTGGCATTAGGGTTTTGTTAGAGCGGCTCGGTGTTAGTTCAGCCTCACCACTAGATGATGGTAGTCGATTCCCCTCAAACCAAACTGAACACAATGGCTCTGGCTTGGCCTTGAACTTTCAGTTTTATGAGAAATGTATGGTGGCCAGAATCACTACCCAGTTAAGCTCTGCAATCTCATTAACTGCCACTTTCTGTAGCATTCTTGGAAGTTTTATACTGCAATGTATAAGTCTTGATACTAAATGGCTTGAGAAGAAATTGTATATATTTAAAATTTTTTATTAATGTGTCCTTTTTATCTGCAACATTTGTCCTTAAAATCCCAGTTGTTTGACACCCTACACACAAGCCTTTATTTTTTCTTTAATATGTTTGCTTTTATTGCAAAAGTATACTCCAAGAAGGAATTGAAAAATGGACTCAGAAATAAAACCCAGGGCCTAGGGAGCTCACTTCATTGTGTGAGTGCTACCCCTTTGAGCGTTCTAAGCCTAGGTCAGTTACAAAACCTTTTAAATAGTTATCTTATGTTATTACCTATGTTTTATAGTCTTTTTTAAAACATAAGGATTGATTTGATTCAAATTATTACATCTTGGCCGTAGCCAGAAGTCCAAAATGTCTCAATGCATTTTTGTCCTTTTGTCCCAACCCTGCCTTTTAAACACAGCACTGGATTTCAGTTATTGGCAACAAGAAAGTGACACTTTCATGCTCAGTGCTTATCCTCATTGCTAATGTGATAGAAAAAATTCTTGTCAGTCAAAAAACTTGATGTCACAAATATGTGTCATAAATAATTTGGTTTTTGAAACAGCTAATTGGAGGGAAGAACTATTTGAGGAAAAGAGGGTTGCAAATATCATGATCAGTGAACTCTACTTAGAGGTCATCATCATTAAAGATCGTCTGCACTGACATGAAAACAGCATCCTCTTCAGCAGGCACACCACTTCAAAACCATTCAGAGGAAGGCCTTTATTTTAAAGACCAATATGGTTATGCCTTGTATTTGAAAACTGTGTTGTGCAAAAAGAAAGGTGTGAGACTTTCAGAGAATTAAGGAAAGTCTAACTGTATTTCTTCAGTAGCAAATAGCAGGTTGCTATACATTCTCATTGCCTACCCCATACATACTTATTTATCCAGTAAGAAACTCTGAGGGTGGAGCCATCTGTGATTTATAACCCTCCCCTGCGAACTCTGCCGAGGGATTCTGAGCCACTGGGGACAATGAGAGCTCCTCGCTCGTGCGTTTATTCCAGGGACTACACTTTAAAAAGCACTGTCCCAGAGGAGGGGACTGGTAGATGTACATTGCATAGCTGGATAGATGGATGATATTGAGAAACCAAATTAATTCATGCTGCTAGACTGCTTACACTATGGAAGCAAAGTTCCTAACTAAACACAGAACTAGAATCCCAGATAGTGGCAGGATGAGTTACATTTATTAGATCTTATATTAGAATTTCACAGTTATGAATTTACTATTTACAAATAACAGTGCCACATGGTACTGGAGGAGCACTACTTTTGCATTCTGTCATTTTACAGCAATGGTTATTACATGAATAGCCAAAGAGGAAGCAACAGTGTCCCCTGTGCAGCTGTGAAAAATGAAACACATTGTTCCTCACCTAAACTTGCTTTGAGAAAGTTTACTGACTTTCCAGGGGATTATGATACTTTGATCATGATACTTTGGTAACCACTGCTCTACCATGTTTACTTTCTTTTAAAAAAGCTTTATTTTTATTTTTGTTTAACGTTCTTTACATAGTTGAGAGGGATACATGCCCCTGTGGGCTCCGGGCTCCTGGCTTCCGATTGGCTCTGCTCCAGCTGTTGCGGCTGCTTGGGGAGTGAACCATCGGATGGAAGATCTTCATCTCTGTCTTTCCCCCTCTCTCTATATATCTACCTTTCCAATAAAAATAAATAAATCTTTTAAAATAAATAAATAAATAATAGAGTAATCAACTATGCTGGCACACTGCTATCGTTAACACAAATTTGGCATTAACCAGGCCCAGAGTGCCCGCCAGCTACAAGCTGCTTTTCCTCTTAGCAGTTTAACACTTATCTAGGTACAAGGCAGCCTAAGCAGTTGCCTATAGCTGGGACTATATTACATATGTTCATAAGTTGGCAATGATTCAGGTGAAGCGGTTAAATCCAATATTCCAGAAAGGTACTGAATAAAGAGATCAACCCTTCCAAACTTTCCAAATTTGTGGAAAAGAGGACTTAAATATAAGTTTATTCTTGTGTAAGTTAACATTGAAATGTTTGTATATTTTTCATTTTCCATGAAATCCTTGAAGACTCCTTGTTAATGCAAAAGTTCAAAGAAAAATGTTTAAACTCTACAAACCTTGGAACTGATTTAAAAAGATCAAAGATCATAATCTCACTAATACAATATCAATAACTCCAGAAAAAATGTTAGGTGATTATTTTGCTGTAAACCTAGACACCAAGAATTTGCTAGTGCAAAGATTAATAAACTCCAAACTCCAGGTATTTTCTACCACTGAGAAGTTTCAGAAACACAAGTTTTGGGTTGTAGGCACAAAAATTTAAAAATACTCTTTGATGGGGCCCGGCGACGTGGCCTAGCGGCTAAGGTCCTCGCCTTGAAAGCCCTGGGATCCCATATGGGCGCCGGTTCTAATCCCGGTAGCTCCACTTCCCATCCAGCAACCTGCTTGTGGCCTGGGAAAGCAGTCGAGGACGGCCCAAAGCTTTGGGACGCTGCACCCACGTGGGAGACCTGGAAGAGGTTTCTGGTTCCCAGCTTCGGATCGGTGCGCACCGGCCCGTTGTGGCTCACTTGGGGAGTGAAACATCGGATGGAAGCTCTTCCTCTCTGTCTCTCCTCCTCTCTGTATATCCGGCTTTCCAATAATAATAAAATCTTTAAAAAAAAAATACTCTTTGAAACCTAGGGTTTGCCACTGCCCACAATGTGACGCCTAGCATATAAGATTTGCAGATTGAATAATAGCATAGAAAAGAAATTGCAGTGTCAAAAAAAAAAAAAATCAGTTCTGAATATTTGCCAAGATCAAAGAGCAGAAAATCAGCTTATGAAACTACCATTTAAGTAAAACATCCCATTTTTCTTTTGCACATGCATTCCCTTGATCCAACTATGCAAGACTCAGAAACTACCCAGCATGGTTGGATTTTAAGAATGAAAGCAAAAAGCAATACAATAGAAAAGAAGTCATGTGTATCCCTCCTTTTCCTTGCAGGCATCTAGGAGATGTGGGGTTTTGCAGGCTGGGAGACCATTTTTACTCTAAATCAAATCCCAAAAGCTAGTAATGTTTTAAACTGTATATTCTGGTTTGATTTTTGAATTGGACCCTGTTACTTAAAGCAGCTGCAGGCTATTTTACAACTGAACAAGGTGAAGAAAAACATCATGGATTTGAAGTTTTCTCCAGGGGCAGGGAAATGTTATCAGCACTGAAAACATTTTACAAGGAGGTTGGAGAGAAAAATAAAGTTATGTTTTGATTATGTCAAGAGTCATGCTTGTTCAACATAATGGTTATGCACATACTGAGCCCAAAACAACTAAACAAAAAAATACCATCCCTTCCCCCCACAGAGGAACCAGCCACATTCATGTAAAGTCAGCCCTCTGAGTCTACCTAATGGTTGTGACGTCCAGATGCCCATAAAAACATTGACTGTGAGTTTTATATTTAAAACCACTCATAAAGAAATGGGGTAACTGTGTATAGGCTTATAAAAGTGGGGTTATAAATGTATAGGCTTATGAAAGTGGGGTTATAAATGTACAGGGTCTATGTTCTCCTCTGATCTACTCTGGTAGTGCTAACCTGTCATTCACTGGCATGTGATTGAGGGCATTCATTCATCAGGCTTCTGTTTCCACCTTTGCATAATAAAGGCTTGGAACAGGTAATTTTAAATATTGGTTATTAGGATTCCATGAAATCATGTTTAAATAGAACACGGTTGAATGTAAACCAAAATTGAAATGTCTATGAAGAAGTCACAGGTTGTGGTTGAGAATCTACATTTTCCTATTAACATATTGGTTAATCAATACCATGTCAATTAATGCCACAATGTTGTAAATGGTTGGAAATATTATGTTGGGGCTTTTAATTGATTGGGATGATACTCTGCCGACTCTACCTTCAGACCAGAGATGGTCTTACCAAGAAACCACTGAACTTAACAGGACAATAAGATGCTGGACTTTATGCTTGGTAAATACCTCCAATGAAAGAATGTCAACTGAATTTGAACTATGGAAATGCAACAAGGTGGAGCAATCCGCCGTGGGAGGAGGGTGTGGGGAGGGATGGGGGGAATCCCAGTGCATAAAAAATGTATCACATAATGCAATGTAATTAATTTTTTAAAAATGAAATGCAATAAAAATATGTTTAAAAAAAAAAGCAAATTTAAACATGTAAAATACACCTTTCCTTCTAGCTCTAGCTGTTAAATCATTTCCTTTAAAAATTATTTATTTTGTTCGACAATCAGAATTAGAGAGAGATACTGAGGAGAAAGGGAGGGAGGGAGGAAAAAGAGGGACATAGGGAGGAAGGGAGAGAGGGAGAGAGAAAGAGAAAGAGACAGATTTCTTCTACCTGCTGTTTCACTCTCCAAATAGTCACCAGGGGCCAGAGCTCCGAGGCTGGGGCCAGGAGCTTCTTCTGGGTTTGCATGTGTGTTCAGGAGCTCAAAGCCTTCAGTCGTCCCCTTCAGCTTTCTCCGGCCATTAGCACAAAGCTAGATCAGAACTGGAGCCACTAGACAGGCGGTGACATCTATAGGAGTTGCTGCCAGCACAGGCCGAGGATAGTGTCTACACCACAGCATCAGTACCCCCAAAAAAGAAGTGAAGCCATTACTTTCATATGAAATTTATCTTTAGCAAATTTTCTAATTTCTGTAATTTATATTTAGCTGACCCATACATCTCTTGCCTTTTGCCAAGTAATCATTCAACCCAGAAACATAATGCCTGTGTAGCAGAGAGTTAGCCTCCAGAGATGCCAATGTCCTCCTCGTCCTGAGAAATTGAAAACTCATGTATTACTCTGCACCAGAAATGGATTTTGCAGGTGAAAGACATAGAAACCTGTAGATGAAGCTGGATTACTCAATTAGGCCCCGCCAAAATCACGCAGCTCTTTAGAATTCAGACAGCCATTGCCAGATGGGTCAAGGGCAGGCTTGTTTATAGAAGAATAGTCAGAGATGAAAAGAAATATGGCTGGCTTTAAAAATAAAGAGAAAAGCCCGTGAGTGTGCATGGCTGCTAGGACTGAAGATGGAAGGGAACTGAATTTCCTCCAGAGCCTTCAGAAAAAAACAAACAATAACAAAAACATACAAACAAACAAAAACACACAGTTCAGACCATACTCTGATTTCCATCTAGTGATGCTTCAACAGACTTTTAACCTCCAGATAACAAATTTGAACTGGTTAAGTCTTGAATTTGTAGCAATTTCATATGGCAGCCACAGAAAATAGTATAAGTGCCGGATTTTGAAAAGTTCAAAACCCAATACCAATGCAGGCTCTGCTGGTAGCAAAGACAGATGTTCTAAATTGATGTGAAGTGAACACTGATTTTTAAAAAAATGTACCAGAATGCTACCAAGAATAAGGAAGAAACTCTAAAGGCTACCCAGAGAACACTGTTTTCCTCAAGACTCATTCCTCTTGTCCAGATGGTTTATTATCTCCTGAAGTATTTCATGCAGAGAAATACAGCAAATTCTTAGTCACCAATTTCAGAATGTCAATATTTTTATTACAGCAAATTCATTTCATCTTAATTAGGACAGAATTTTAAGGCATCTAGGTATTTTATTCTTATTGATGTCAGCCCAAGCAAATGAAAAATGTGATACACCACTTCAGTGACAAAGGACAAGAATCACGAGGTCAGATACAGGACAGGTGTTTGATAACTTCAAACATCGCTTTCATGATTTAAAAACAAACAAAAATTTCAGTTAAAAAATGAATTAACTGGAAAAGAAATGAAGAAAGCAAGCTGATTTAAAATAGCTAGCAAAAATACTTTATAATAATCTTGACCAGAAAGTTGAACATTTCCTGCAATATAACAATAAACACTGATAAGAGAAAGTCAAGAGGACATATGGAATGGAAAGTCAACCACTATTCATGCAATGGCTTAATGAATATTGTTAAAATGTCTGTATCCAGAGTAATCTTTAAATTTAATACAATCCCGTCATAAGACCAATTGTATTTTCACAGAACTAGAAAAATACTACTAACATAGGTGGAGAACTATAATAGATTGAACAGTCAACGTAATTCTGAGTAAATGAAGACGACACTGAATTAAATGATTTTAACTTGTGTGTGTGTGTGTGTGTATACACATTTACAAACACACACACACAAAACTATGAGAATTAAAACAGCACAATATTTTTATAAAGAAGACACACAGGCCAATGAAACAGAATTGATAGCGTAGAAATAAACCCACATGTCTGCTATGAACACATGTTGAAGAAAGCACAGTCTTTTAAATACCTGAAGCTGGAGCGTTTCCAGGCATGTGCAGAAGAATGCAGTTAGATCTTTTTCTCTCAACATGGACAAAATCAACCCAAAATGAATTAGAGATTTAAATGTAAGACACTATACTATGAACACCACTGTTGTAACAAAATACAGGGGGAGTATTTGATCATGGGGAATAATCTTTTTAATCTGTTATTGGATTCAGTATTTTGTTGAAGATTTTGGCATAGCTGTTCATCAATGTATTTACTTTTTAATTTTTGTTGTCTCCTTCAATGGTTTTGGCATTCAGGTAGTGCTAGCTTTGTATAATGGGTTTGGTAGGATTCTCTTCCCCCTACTTTTGCAATAATTTACTTGTGTTCTGCTGAATTGAATTAATTAATACAGCTAATTTGAAATTTTCATTTGAACACCTGATTTTGTTAGGTAAGTTCATGTGGGCATTTCATGTATTTTCAATTTTGATGATGCCCTAAATTGAGTTTGTTGTTACACTTAGCCATAAAGGATGCATAAAGCTTATGTTTTCCCCAAGTCAACAGGCAGCATGATATTCATATGGACTAGAAAGGCACCTATAAAGGGATAGTTCATGCCCATCAGCTCAGAGAAAATAAACAGAATAGAAATTCTGGAAGAAAAACTGCCAACAAAATCATAATATTCCTATTAGGTAAGATACCTAGTACTTCGTTGTATAGATGAAATTATATTCTAAAGAATTTCAAGAAGCATTGGGAGGCATGGTGAATAGTCATTTTAGTGTGAAACTGGATTCAGTTTGTAGCACTTTGTTGAAGATTTTACATTTTTGTTCATCAAGGGTCCTCTAAGTCTCCTGTGATGTGTATTTGGGGATGGTTGAGGTGGTTAGAGAAGATTAAATCTTGAGACTAAAACTCTCATATTTGTATTAGTGCTTTTTTTTTACATTTTTAAATTATTATTATATTTTTGACAATCTTTACATAATTAATTACAGTAAAAAGTTTCAAGGGCTATAGGGAAGTGGGTAAGACTATTATTTCCATATTGTTTCCTTCATGTGTCTGAGGTAAAGGGGGTTACTGAGGGAGAAGCCCCACCCAGTTTTACACCCACCCCAAGTCCCAGATGAGGGGCATGCTCTGAGATACTTGCTCAAGTGGTTTTAATAGTTCACCAATTATGAATCGCTGCCAGTTTCACCACTCCCAGCTCGATGAGGTCATTGAAGAATTCACTGATTGGCATAGTCCATCACAGAGTCTCCATTTTCCCAGTATTTCGCTGCCAACATATAGCTGAGGTGGTTGATTGACTTGTTCTATCTTCTGTCTTTTCTTGGCTAGGGTTCTGAGTCCAGCAGTTTGATTGGGGAGATCCCCAAAGAAACTTTGAGGTATTCCCAGACCAGATTCTTGTATGTTCTAGCAAGAACAGGGCCCAGCACAGTCCATCGCCACAATCAGCTGGTTGCAATTGCTGGGTTGGTTCTGTTTTCAGACCTGATTTCCACTGGAACCAATGGGTGTTGCAGTCCAGCCTGGTTCTACCCAGCATATACTCGGCCCTTACATAAACCAGTGGGAGCTGCAGCCTAGTCAGAGCGACCCACAATAACCCCCACCAGGCCTGCCTCCTACCCTGGTTTGCCAGTATGTATAGCAGACTAGTCCAATCTGTCCCACATCCCATTTGGCTGTTGTACTTGTCAATGGGTATTAAAGCTTAGTTCCATCTAACCAGCTCAACTATCCAGCCCTCACGGATGTTGTTGAGTGCCTCTCTGTCTAGCCATCCCAGCCCCTGTCCTAGTTTTTATGCCCTCCCGCGGGAGTAGTAACCCAAGAGGGAGGAACCCACTATTTCCCTCCCAAGTCCCTCTCAATCCTGGTTTATGCATTCTTCAGGTGGTTCTGTGGTTTTAAATTAAAATTGAAATGTCAATGAGGTGACCACAGAATGTGGTTAAGAAATCACATTTGTTTTCAACATATTGGTTACTCAATACTATATCAATTAATTCCACAACGAAGTTAATTATTGCGGAGGGTATGTTGGAGCTTTTAATTGATCGGGATGATACTCTGCTGGTTCTGCCCTCGGACCAGACAGGGTCTCCCCAAGAAGCTGAGGAACTTGACTGGACTATAAGATGTTGGACTCTATGTTTAGTTTATGCTTTCAAAGAGCGAATCTCAGCTGAATTTGAACTGCGGTTATGCAACAAGGTGGAGTAATCCACCGTGGGAGGAGGGTGCGGGGAGGGGTGGAGAGAATCCCAGTACCTATGAAACTGTATCACATAATACAATGTAATCAATGAATTGTATTAGTGCTTTTATAAGATGGGAGTTGAGAGAACTGGTTTTGTGTTTCTCCATAGGACATGTGAGGTTACAGTGAGACGGTGGTGGGAACCAGGAGGTCCCTTGTCAGAAATCTTGGTCTTGAACTAAGGGGTATGCAAGGTTTTCAATTTAAGCTCCTCAGTCAATTCTGTTTAGTTATAGCAGCCCAAACTGCCCAAAGCAGAATATAACACTTGCTTAGGTTAAATTTCTTGGTGTGGTCACATTTGCCAGAAATTTTAGATATAACCTGCACTAATCCAGGGAAGTTTGTGACAGTTCTGTTGGTTGACCTAGATTTAATGGCTTTCCTCATTTGATAATCTGAGACACTGAACTGCCCTGGAATAGTGTATGGAGAGATGTCTAAGTTTTTGAGAAGGGGGAAACATGGAATAGAATTAATATTTAATATCTTTTTAAATTCACTACCATCCTTCTCACCCACTGCATAGCCTCCAGACATTCCTGGAAGATACTCAGTTCACTAGGCATTAAGTTTTACATGAGTAATGAGAGTACTAGGATTCTTGGGTAAGCTCTGCCCCTGCTTTCTTATCGATTCAGGTCTGAGGATGAGTGATAATTCATGATTTCCAACAAAATACAGGATTCCAGACAGACAAAAACCAAGTGGAAGAACATGACCACCATGGAAAAGGTGGAAACATTTGCCAAAGTGAGCAGAAAGGATATGGTAGCAGTCAAACTGCTTGAATCTATAGAAAATGTTTGTAACCCAGAAAAAAAAAAAGCTTTATCTGTTCAACAAATGCTATTGGGATAATTGTATATAAGCCTGCACAAATAAGAAACTAGACCTTCACCTGTCACCTTATAAAAAGGCAGCTCTAAATGGATCAAGTGCCTAAATTTGCACTCAGAAACCATCACACTATTAGAGGAATACATAGGATGCACTCTAGGCCTTGGTAAAGACTTTTTCAGAAAATTCACCAAAAGTGTAGGCAGTTAAAGCCAAAGTAAACAAATGGGACTGTATCAAACTGAGCAACTTCTGTACAGCAAAGGAAATGATCAGCCGAGTAAGCAGGCAACCAACAGAATGGGAGAAAATCTTTGCGCACTAAAAATCAGGGACTAATATCCAAGATTTACGAAAGGCTTCAGAAACTCAAGGACAACAGAATAGACTACCCTGATGAGAAATGGGCAAAGGAAATGAGCAGGCATTTTTCAAAGGAACAGATGCAAATGACTAATAAATTTATGAAAAAATGTTCAGACTCTCTAGTTATTAGAGAAATGCAAATAAAAAGCACCTTGAGGTTCCACCTAACTCCAGTGAGATTGTCCTACATTTGGAAATCTACTAATGCCTGTCTACATGCATATGAAGAAAAAGTTACCCTGCTCCACTGTAGGTGGGAATGTAGGCTAGCACAGTTACTATTGAAGTCAATACAGAGTGTGTTAGAACAAATGAAAATTGATCTACCATATGACCCAGCTATCCCTCTTCTGGACGTATATACAAATGAAGCGAAATCTGCATATCAGAAAGCACTCTGCAACCCTATATTTATAGTAGCACAATCCACAATAGTGAAAACATGGAAACAACCCAGATGCCCATCAAAAGGGGAACACATAAAGAAACTGTGATATGTCTACTCGATGAAACTACATTAAGAAGAATGAAATTCTAGCATTTGCTACAAAATGATCCAATTATACTCAGCGTAATAAGCTAATCCCAAAAGATAAATATCACGTGTTCTCATAGATGAACTGTATAATGGAGATTAGCATTTGCAGGACTGAAGATAAGTTACAGTAGGATCACTACTCCTGAAAAAGGAGGACTCCTAGTGAAACAGTTCAATATACTTTGGCAACATGACATTAGATTTTATACCTACAATGTCATGATACATTTAAATAGCAGAATGTTAAAATTGTAAGTGTTACTAAGAGTCTACACTATTGTAATAAAATGGGGAAAGTGGTGGGAGGGAAGATAGGGAAGAGGCAGAGGGGTGGGAATCCTTATACCTACAAAAGTGTATCATAGACAATAATAAAAATAACTTAAAAGAGAAAGGATGCTACAATATCTCTCAGGGAAGATAGATGGTTGTATAATACACAATGTTTAATCTACGTAAAACAAACATGCATGCCTCCAGGCCTAGTAGGTTTCAATTGCTATATTCCATAATCATGATCACTCACAGCTTCATCTCCAAGTTCACAGAGGTGAAGCCACTTATTGAATAGGAGATAGGAATTTCTTACATTTAAAGATTAGGCTTTGCTTCATTGCCACAGATATAAATATGTAATAATCCTTCCTAATTTTCTCCCAGGGGCCTTGTGCTACTTTAATAAAGGTAAATAGGAATACTTAGCACTTATCACGGCCACGAACTATCCGATGTGCTTGATCTAACAATTTCTGGGACATAGTAGGACAATGGTTGTAGGTTAATTACAGACCAATGGAGGTTAGGTAATAAATGGATTTCGGGCTCAAATTTGATTTCTAGCAGGTTCCATAGTTTTATTGATGCAATCTGAGTAAATTCCTCCCGTTCTGGAGTGAGCGACTGGCATAAGGAACAATTCTAACTCGGAATCTGCCTGTTGTCTCTCCGATCTGTTGATCGGCTGCTGTTGTGGAAGGAAAAGCCACGTGGAAACATTTGGAACTTTCCTATAAGATTAACAAGTAAAAACTGATATTTCTTCCCTATGAGAACCGCAATGGTTAAAACCACTGCTGAAATGCTAAGGTATTCTTCAGGACCTTCATCCATCCTATGCCGTTTAGCTTTCCAGGTTAGCCCATGATAAAGGGAGATGCATCTTCAACAACAACTGTTACTATCACAGACGCAATAAAAGAGGAAAACTGAGAGAAAAAACAGGGCCCAGTGCAGTAGCCTAGTGGATAAAGTCCTTGCCTTGCATGATCTGATATATGGGTGCCGGTTTATATTCCGGCTGCTCCATTTCCCATCCAACTCCCTGCTTGTGGCACGGAAAACAGTGAAGGGTGGCCAAAAGCCTTGGGACTCTGCGTCCAAGTAGGAGACCCAGAAGAAGCTCCTGGCGCCAACAAAACGGGAAAAAGAATTAAAGAAACAAATCAAGAAGCAAACAAAGCCACACCAAGAAGCACAAATGCTAGGCTATGTGGGTCCAAGTCCTGCAGGACAGCTCCTTGGTTAGGGTGAAAAAACTGCCATATTCTGGAGGCAGACATACACATAACATCACTGCCTCCTTATCAAGTCAGAGTGAAAAATGGACCCATTGCAGCTGCAGATAATCTGCAAGGGTTTTTAGAATAAACATACATTTTAGAAACAAAAATAGTCATGAATCTTTTGCTTATGTTTGATTGCAATTAATGCACATTTTTTGAGAAATGAAGATCTGTAAAATGTCTCACCCCCCCTTTACATTTCTATGTAACTTTTGGCTTTTAAAGACCTTCTAATATATCCATTCCTTTTCCTCCAACGCTTTATGATGAGCCTCAACATGATGGTATTATAATAATGTGACAAAATGTTCTGTTGCCTAAAAAAGCTACCAGGTATGCTACTTACATCTTCAGAGTTGAGACAAAGATATGTTTTAATGTCATTGAACTTAGCATCAGAAACCCCAGAGGACCAGAAGGTAGCAGCAGCGATGTAGTTCAAGCATGAAAACTCAAATAGAAGAAAGCTGCATGTTTTAAAACTCCTTTTATTAGTAGGGAGAAGCAGAAGCATCTCCAGATGCTTTGATTTTTTTTTTTTCTGCTATAGCAGAATACCCTGACCTGGGTAATCAAACATGAGCATGAACACAAGATTGCTCCTCAGTGTTCTGGGGGTTGAGAAGTCTCAGAGTAAGACATCAGTAGATCTAGTGTCTGGCAAGAGCTCACTGCTTCCAAGCAAAAGTAAGAAAATGAAAAGGCTTGTGTGTTGCTAGGATCAGTTGAGCTATGAGTTGAAAAGTTGCACTGGACCCCTTAAAAATGTACAAGTACTACATTTTAACCCAAAACTTAAACATCATTTTTAAAAAGGATAGTCCCTTCTTGGCATATTCTCAAATGATGTAAAGAAAGCATTCCTCCCATCAAGCTCTTAGGCAATCTCCCATCCTGGATCGACACACGGTTGAACAGCTTAAGCTGCTGCTTACAACTCTGCCAGCCCAATGCAGCGCCTGTTGGAGTTCCAGCTGCTCCACTTTCAATTCCTTGTCTCATTATGTGCATGGCAAAGTAGCAAAAGACGGTCCTGCTGCTCCTGAGGGAGAGCTGGCTGGAGTTCTAGGATCCTGGCTACCCTACCACAGCCCTGTCAGTTGCATCTATTTGATCTCTGCCTCACTCTCTGTAACTCCACATTTTCAAATGAATGAATAAATATGAATTAGGAAAAGAGAGAGCCAGCCAGTCAACATGCGGACAGTGGAACACCGATAGCCCACACTACGTTATTGAGCTTGAAGTTTGAGCATGAAGTATGGAGGGAACAAGGGCATTCATCTCCACTACACCTGCTGTGTATGAATGGAGCCCTTCAGGCTGTCCTCTAGGATATCAGGCTCCAAAGCTGTAAAGAAATAAAATATTGGGGTGAACTTGGTGTTGTCCTGCTGAGGTTGGACTTGTTGGAATAACTCTGATAGAGTCCCATACTGGCTACTACTCTATCAGAATCTGGAAAGCATCTAAGGAAACTGCTTTCCCATCCCAGGTCACTAATGAGTGGGAGTCACTGACAATGTTGAAAAAATTTTTGCAACTTGTATCTCATGTGTAACATATCGAAAGGGCCTGTTTCTAGAGAGCTCTTCTGGAGAATGCTGTTTGGATGATTTCACTTAGCAAATCCTCTGGGAAGACGAAAGATGTCCTGGGTCTCTGCATATTATCAAATGGATTCAAGGTTGTTTAATGCTTTGGAAAAGAGATACCTTCCCAGGGCAGTGTTTACACTTAACGCAAATCCCAAGGAACCTGACAAGGTGACTGAGATATATCAATTCAAATTCAAATACACACAAAAAAGGAGTTACTATTAATTTTGACAGCAGAAATTCAACTGTTGGAAATAGCACAAAGGGTGAAAATGCAAGAAAAGTTAGTGTTCTCCTGATCTGTAAATAGTACACACTGATGTAAGACCTGGACTCCTTCCTAATGATGTAATCCTTACTATCAAACTCCACTCCTGTAATGCAGTGACCCCACATGATTGTCCCACCCTGGTTTTAAAGAAAGTGGGAACTCAAACCTCTGCTTCCTGCTGTTTGGTGGGGAGTGTTCAGCTGGGGTTCCTATGAAAAAGTAAAGTTAAAACCAAGGCCATCAGAAAGTGTAATGTGGAGAATAATCGCTCTTGAAGAGAACAATCTCTCTTGAAGTAGAAGAAACTGGAAGAAGGAAGAGAAAGAGAATAAGAAATTGATCAGATCAAAAATGAATTTTGCCTGTAGCCAGGAAAGCTCTGAGAGCCCCAGGAAGGAGGTCAGTGATGCAGCAAAAATCTGCATTCCTTCCAGAAAATGAAAGTTAAATGCTTTTGTTACATTTATTTTAAGAAAATTTTATTTTACAAAAACATTCATGAAGTGTCTTAGTAGTTCCTGTTACCAAACATTTTTAATTTGCTGCACTTTTAAAAAATACTTTATTAAGTGCTATATTATATTTTTTAAATGATTTGATTATTTTTATTGGAAAAGAAGATTCACAGAGCGGAGAGCAGAGAGAAAGATCTTCCATCAGCTGGTTCACTTCCAAAGCAGCCGCACCAGCTGGAACTAAGCTAAGCCAACGTCACGGGCCAGGAGCTTCTTCTAGGTCGCGGACATGGGTGAAGTGTCCCAAAGCTCGGGGCTGTCCTCTACTGCTTTCCCAGGTCACAAGCAGGAAGCTGGATGGGAAGCAGGACCCCCAGGATTAGAACTGACTCCCATATGGGATTCTGGTGCATTCAGGGCGAGGACTTTAGCCACTAGGCTACTGCACTGTGTCCAGTGCTAAATTACTGAGCAGGAGAAGGGTTCACTTTGCCATAAGGAATAAGATAATTGGGACTGCTTTGGAATAGGATTACTTCACAGCTGAGCTAGAGATGAGATAAGCATTATATGTATAAAGAACCACAGCAGCTATTTGAAAGTAAATAAGCTGTGTTTTCAAAGAAAAGAAGGGTTTTCCTCGCATAATCAGCTCTCCAGGTATTTAGACTACTGTGAAATGTTTAAACTTGTTGTAGCCTGTATCCTGGAATCCCTCTACAGCTTTCTTAAAATCCCTTTAGAATTGTATAGTATGTGATACCCTGGTTTGATTTTGGCGTTAATTTCAGTCATAGGTTGATCAACTGAGTGTGCAACCTAAATGTGTTCTTAGAATGTTCCCTGGCCTGTTCTGTTGCCCCATCCAAGGCAGGGCGCATGCGTTCTTAGAATGTTCCCTGGCCTGTTCTATTGCCCCATCCAAGGCAGGGCGCATGCGTTCTTAGAATGTTCCCTGGCCTGTTCTGTTGCCCCATCCAAGGCAGGATGCATGTGTTCTTAGAATGTTCCCTGGGGCCTGTTCTGTTGCCCCATCCAAGGCAGGGCGCATGCTGCACCTCAGGTGCCAGTACTGAGCATGCCCAACAGATTCTTCACATACTGCTCTGTAGTCTATGGATGATGCTACCAACCCCCTCCTAATTCTGGAAAATTTTTGATAAACTTAATGATTAGTATGTAATAAATGATGAGTGATTCAATGTGCTGTTATTTACATAATGTGAGACTTAATAATTTAGATAAAACCAATAAGTCAAATGTTAGGTGTATTGCCTTATTGTTAAGGAAAACCAAAAGGCAAGGTTAAAAAAAATAAAATATTGGGAAGGACAGTTGTTACAGTCAGCTTAGGGTGGGTACATGTGTCAAACTATTGCACCTCTGTGGCTGCTATGATGGGTTAATTGGCTACTCCTCTGCCTGCAAGTGACAGCATGCCATGTGGGCACCGGTTCATGTCCTGGCCATCATATCTCTGATCCAGCCCCCTATTTATGATCTGGGAAAACAACATAGGATGACCCAGAGCCTGAAGACCCTGCACCCGGGTCCGGTGCTATGGCCTAGCAGCTAAAGTCTTCACCTTGAACGAGCTGGGATCCCATATGGGTGTTGGTTCTAATCCTGGCAGCCCTGGTTCCCATCCAGCTCCCTACTTGTGGCCTGGAAAAGCAGTCGAGGATGGTCCAAAGCCTTGGGGCCTGGCACCCATGTGCAAGACCTGGAAGAAGCTCCTGGCTCCTGGATTCAGATTGGCTCAGCTTCAGCTGTTGCGGTCACTTGGGGAGTGAACCATCAGATGGAAGATCTTCCTCTCTGTCTTCCCTCCTCTCTGTATATCTGGCTTTCCAATAAAAATAAATAAATCTCTAAAACAAAAAGACGCTGTACCTGTGTGGGAGACCCAGAAGCCAATCCTCATCCCTGAACTGGGTCCGTTCAGCTCTGGTCACTGTGGCCATTTGGGTAATGAATGAGTGGATGGAAGATCTTTTGCTCTCTCTGTGTTTCTGTAAATCTGATTTCCCAATGAAAATAAATCCATCTTTAAAAGAAATATTGCACTACAGCCCATAAAAATGCAAGAATTGCATGTTAATCCCAAATTTCAAAACGCCATTTCATCTCTTTCATCACTGATTTATAGATTTCATTTATTGAGATCTTTTACCTATTTGGTTAAATTTATTCACAGATACTTTCTTTTTCTTTAATGTAAATGTTAGGCATAAAATTGCTTTCCTGATGATGAGTTATTGGTATATAACAATGCTACTGTTTTTTGACCTTGACTTAGTATCCAGAAACTTTGCTGAATGTGTCTGTTCTGTCACCTTTTGGTGATCTCCTTTTGGGTTTTCCATATATGAGAGCAGTGATAGTTTGGTTTCCTCCTCTCCAACACAGATGCCATTTGTTTGTCTCTTGCCTGTGTGCTCTAGCTAGTATGTTCAATATTACATTGAACAAAATTTGAAAAGTGCCTCTATCTTCAAAAAAGAAAGAAAGGTCATAGAGGAAACCCTCGCCATGACCCACAGCATCTAACACCTGCAGGGCAACTATGATGACCCAGCCTTCCGCTCCTGATATTCCAAAGAAAAGCAAATCTTGTCACAACTTACTTGACTGATAGATAGTATTGATATTAGTATAAGCTTTTTCCTGGGTCATGAGTAAGAACTCTGTAAAAATTAGCTGTCATTATTTTTATGTTTAGAGATGGAGATTTACCAAGTTTTTCACATGACCACACACACAACCCTGATGCTTGGCGGGTCATAAAAGTAACAGTGGAGTAATAGATAGTTAAAGCAATTTCCCCCACTCTGATAATCACATTTTTATTTTCTGTATTTTCTTCTGTTTGAACATCATCAGGGCACCTTGCAGCTGGGGAAGACTTCCCTTCCCTGGTCTAGCTTATTCCTAGAGACAGTCATTAATTTGTCTTTATAAGGTCATCTTTCACATTTGAGTTAACCAGTGGTAATAACCCTACCACTGATCATTTTTTCCCTACCTAATTCTCTCACTGATATTCCCCTGCCTGAAATCAACCCAGCACCAAGGACCCAATGACTACGGGTGGGCCAAGGGCCCCAAAGCTCAGTAGAATCACCCACAATGTCCAATCCCAGCTGTGGACCCTGTGTTGCCTAAACAAATACAAACAGAGGGTGTGGGCAATGTCTGGTCCTCATTCCCTTCTGCCCCTTAAGTGATACTGGAGAATTCATTTTCCTCAGAGGGGCACTTCTCACTTTTAGGGAAAGTGTGAGCAACAATGTGGCATTGGAATTTCTATTGTCAACACCTAGTTGTCCATATGCATAAAAATCTCATTGGTACATAATGAAGCACCCATCTCTATCATCAAGAGATGTGTTTGATTTCCTTATCTATTTTACTCAGGCACTAATCCTAAGAGGTAGGTTTTGCAAACTTCACTAGCAAAATAATGCTTGCAAAGTACACATTTCAATTATCCTAGGATGTTTCCCCAGACCTTCATGAAAAATGGAAGCTGATCTCTCCTACCAGACAATGACAGTATTCATGGAGAAAAAGAGAAGCCTCGCAGCTTTCAGGCAACATCATGATTGGAGAATTAGATCATTACATCAGACCATATCTAATTTCAATTGCAAAAAAAGTCTAGATGAAATAAAGTGTACCACAACATCCAAAATAAAAATATGTTGCTGCTGGTTCAGTTCATTCATTCAGTCATTAGGTGCACTAAAGAGCAACAAAACCAGGAAGGAATTGCAAAGGTACAAGAGGGAGGTAAATCTCTGAACACTAAGATGGAGCTCTTCACTCAATAGTGTTATTTTACACAGTTTTTTTTTAACCTAACAGCATGATTTCTATCTTATGGCACAGTGTGTGAGGGTTAGGTGTTGGGAGGCTTGATGTGTAAAATTATAGTCTTACTGTCTCGAAGATGCAAAGACTAGAAAATGAAGAAGGGCCTCGGCATGGTATATGGATTAATGAGTTCCCAACATTATTGTCTGAATCCCTAGAACCTGGGAATCTTAATTTATATCACCAAAGGGGACTTTCATACTTAAGTTAAGGACTTTGACTTATGATACTGGATCAATGAGTGACCTCTTAAAGCAGTCAAATGCATCCTTGTAAAAGGAAATAAGAGAGATGCTTGGCACAGACACAGAGTAAAAGGTGACAAGAGGACAGAACAATGTAGGACTTGGAGATGATATCCTTAAACTTAAACCCATGTGGCCATGATAAGGCAAAGAATTGTCTCAATCACCAAGAGCCAGATGGGTCAAGAAAAGAGTACTCGGTGGTAAGGTCCTGTGATGTCCCCATCAGTTTTCTAGCCTATAGAATTCTGAGAATGCATTTTCTGTTGTTTCAAGACAGCATGCTATGGTAGGAAACTAACTTGGTGTTGATTAATAGAAGTAAGCTAAACCTAGCAAAAGAGAAAACTACAGTTTCTAGTGACCCAAATATGTAAATAAAGTTTCCAAAATCTATAACTTACTTGTGAATTTATCATTCAGGTGTTCCAAGATACATAGCAAAAAATAGCAATGTGAAGCTAAAATAACTAAACAGAAAAAGTTTGTACCCAGAGCAGACAGCAGAACCAAACTTTAAAATGTCAGGGGAAGATAATATACTGACCATTTCCAGAATAATTCACTAGACAGACAAACATTATAATAATTATACTAAAAGGAGGAAAAATAGTAGAAAATAATCCAAAGATTATTAATACGTTGATAATAACAGGAAAGATATTCAAGAAATTCACAGACATGACTATATTAATTTGCATAAGGAAAATCATGCTGACAATGAATGAATATATTATACTTAATAGTAGACAAGCGAAACCGTATATTTTAAAAGAACCAATTAGAAATTCTTGAGATAAATACAGTGTTAGAAATGGAAACTTCCTAAATATGCTTAATAGTAGTTTGAATATAAAAAAGAGACAGTGAAACAGGAAGCCCAACAGTGCAAGTCAGCTAATCTGAAAAGGACAAGACAAAATTCCTGGACAAACAATTCATATAGCCTTGGTGACCTCTGGGGCCACATCACTGGATCTAATGTAAGTGTTGTTAGAGTTCCAGGAGAAAAGGAGAGAGTGAAAGGAGAAATTATAAACTGAAGAAGTAATATCTGAGAATGCTCTATTAAAATCACATTCATTAATGCAAGACAGTCAGTGAATCCTAAACATGCAAATGAAGAACGAAAAGCTATGAACATCATGACTAAACTTTTGAAAAATAAACACAGAGTAAAAAACAGTGTGAAAGCATTCAGAGAAAAATTATACTTAATGCTTAAGGAAAAAAAATCAAAAGCAGTTTACTTGGCATCTGGAAGTATAAATGCCAAAGATAATGAAATGATTCTAAACGTGGAGAAAAAAACAAAGAAAACTCAAACAATCCGGTAATCTATGTTCACCATAAATATCCTTCAAAATCTAAATGAGGCAAAGATTCTTTCCATAGGATACAAAAATCACAAACCACTTAAGAGAAAGGGAACGCTATATTGGCTTATCATCAAATGATATTGAGAAAATGATTATGTAAACCAGAGATGGAAAAATATTAAATGAATGACTTCTATTAAGAATATTTAGGAGATTCTTGTAAGTCAACTATAAGATAAATAACCCAACTAAAAGACCTAGACAAACATATTGAGCAGATATTTCACACACATAAAAAAGCAGGTGTATGTTAGGTACAGCTAGTTATAACTGAATGGCTTAAAAATACAGAATGCATTCTCCCATAGTTCTGAAACCTGAATGTTTAAAGTCAAGCTATCAGCAGGTTTTGTATCTCTGAGGGCTGAACTTGGGTTGCAGAGTGCTGCCATCTGCTAGTGCACTTACATGACCTTTTCCCATTGCGTGTGTGTGTGTGTGTGTGTGTGTGCAAGCATTGTGTGACTATACGCACCCCAGTGTGCGTCAGGACAAAGCAAGTTCTCTGGTAACTTCACAGGCTCCATATTCAACTGCAGTGACACTAGGAGCTAGGGTTCCAACAGATGAAAGTTTTGTGTGGGAGGTCCCAAATGTTAAATCCATAGTAATGTCCGAACAATAAAACCATGAAACAATACTGGATGCCACTTTTTGTAGGAAAACACCTATAATTAAAGCCACAAATATATAGCATCATATCCCCTCCAGAATGAGGAAGATAAAAGTAAGAAGACAAACCAGACAACATGAAAGTCTGCCATTGGGGTGATGCGACTGGCACCTTCATTTCCTTGACGGTGGGAATAAAGAACAGGGTGTAAAGAAAGGTAGCTGGACATTGCAAATGAAAATATATGGTTTGGGGATGGCACAATGGCTCAACTGAATAAGCCTCTGCTTGTAAGGCCCGGCATCCCGTATTGGCACCGGTTTATGTCCTGGCTGCTCCATTTCCAATCCAGCCCCTGTTTGTGTTCTGGGAGAGTGCTGCAGGATGATCCAAAGCTTCAGGACACTGGCTCCTGGCTTCAGCTCGGCTCAGCTCTGGTCATTGTGGCCATTAGGAGGATGAATCAGTTGATAGGAAATCTTTGTCTCTCCTTCTCTCAGTAAATCTTCCTTTCCAATAAAAATGAATGAATTTTTTTTTGGAAACTATGTCCATTAAAAGTTTATACATGAACATTTATAGCAGTTTTATTTGTAAGTCATCAAGAACTGGGAGACAATAAAAACATGTAAAATGCATTGTGATGGATTCCAAGGGAAGAATGCTGGTGAGCAACAGATCATGGCTTACTGTTCTCTACAACACCAGGACAGCTTTTAAAACATTAGATTAACTGAAGAGAGCACATGTCATATGAATATATTTGGATGTCTTTCTAAATCAGTAAATCAGATAAAGACATAAAGTACGGCCTTATTTATATTTCATCCTAAAAGTAGCAAACTAAATACACATAGAAAAAAAATTTTTTTTTGTAAGAAGGCAGGATGGAGTGGCAAAGGAACATAAGTGAATTTTCTGTTGTGATACAAATAGATTTAAAAACAGATGACTGGATTTAATGCTTAGAGATTGTGAGCTGAATTGCATGATTATTTTACTAGAAGAGGGAGAAAGAGCCACAAATATTTAACTGCAGGCTTCTTGTGATCGCTGATGTATTTGCTTTTTTCACATTCCGGAATGAAGCAGATGAGTAAACAGACTGAATGTAGCAAGCGCCAGTGTTCTTACTGTTGGAGAATAAAATTACAAACATGGAAGGCACAAAGCTTACATGTATCATATTGTATTGGATTAGAAATGCATATATTAGTATGAATATAGATTAGAATAATATATAAATTGATGATCCCACACTTATCATGATGATTCACTCAGTAATTGTGACTTTATACTGCAAAGATACATACTTCCCTACAGGTTATACTTTTAATTTTTATCTTTCCTCCGGTTAGCAGTGTGCAGTATGATCCTCTCTGTTTGAGGCAGCAGTGGCATTGAGCCACACATTCCATTTATGAGGCAAAAAACCCAGATATTCTGTAGTATAAACTGTTGGCAAACTATGATATTCAGTATATCAGCTATATTAAATGCATCTCTAACTAAACAATATTTTTAACTTCCTGTGTGTTTATCAGGGTATAATCCCATTGTAATTTGAGGTGCTCATGTACATATATCTATACACTTGAGTATCTAATAGTTGGTCTCAGCATAAGCCCAGAATGCTGGCTGTGATATCTCTGCAGTTTTGTAGTCTCAGTCTCATGACCTGTGTTCTGCAGTTTCTCAGAAATAAAAGCTAAACCAAGGAGGCTCCTCTAGCCTACCCGTGATGTGGGTGGCCTCACACATCTGCAATTCCCTGTAGTCTCTGAGCTCTGAAAGTTTCCTATCTCTGCCAGTTCTCCAGAAAATGATCCAGTGCCGTCCTTGCGACTTTAAGCTAGGTTAATCTTGGCTAAATGAGCAAATTTTTCTGTTATCTGGTGGGTTAACTCATGGCTTTTCCCAAGAGGTCCAACGTCTGAAGGTTTGAGCGTCCATGCGTACGCTAACCTGTGTTAGGGCCTCACATGGTGTTTCATCTATTTAATAATCACTCTGTCATTATGGGTAATAATTCTTTATGTGGCAGCTCTCTTGTTTAACCAAAAGGTGCTTTAAAAAAAGATTTATTTATTTTTATTGGAAAGGCAGATATTCAGAGAGGAGAGACAGAGAGGAGAGACAGAGAGGAAGATCTTCCATTTGGTGATTCACTCCCCAAGCGGCTGTAATGGCTGGAACTGAGCCAGTTCGACACCAGGAACCTCCTCCAGGTCTCCCACGCGGGTGCAGGGTCCCAAAGCTTTGGGCCGTCCTTGACTGCTTTCCCAGGCCACAAGCAGGGAGCTGGACGGGAAGTGGAGCTGCCGGGATCAGAACCAGTGCCTATATGGGATCCTGGGGTGTTCAAGACGAGGACCTTAACCACTACACTATTGCGCTGGGCCCAAAAAGTGCTTTTTTTAAAAAAAAATTTTGATTGGACTCATTCTGCTATGTGATCAATACTGATGCCTACAATATTAGGATTAATTCATGATGTGTGGCTTTTGATATGTTATACTAAAAGAGATTAAGAATGCAGTCTTAATCCTCATTAAGAATGCAGACACATTTCTGCTAAAATTATATAGTCTGAAACTATCACAAGAAAGTACCAGACAAACCTATATTGAGGGATAATTTAAAAAAAATGGCTTCTGTCCTTCACAAATGTCAAAATCAAGAAAGTAAAAGAAAGATTGGGAAGATTGAGAAATTCTGTGAATTAAAGGAGGCTACAGTATGTGCATGTGCCAAAGGACTTCAGAATAGTCTCGTAAGAGATGAATGTTTGGCTCGGCAGTTAAGATGATGATCAGGACGCTCCTGTCCCACTTTGTGGCACCAGCTTTGGAGTTGCTTTTCAAGCTCCTAATCCTGCCTTCTGGCTAACGCACATCCAGGGAGGCAGGAGGCGATGGCTCCAGTACTTGGGTTCCTCTGAGTGAGAAGGTTGGATTGGGGCTTGTGGTCCCCAGCTATGTCCTGTATGGGCTTTGGTCACTTCAAGCATTTGGGAACTAGGCTAGCAGACTGGACTTCTGTCTCCCTTTTTCTCTCTTTTTTTCCTTCGGTCTGTCAAGAAAAAACAAACGACAAACCCTATAGTTTGTATAATTTACCTATTATAAACAGGAACAAACAAAAACTGTGCACAGATAGAAAAATAGGGTGCACTTATAGATGTGTAACTATGATCCTCTTTCAAGAAAACATTTGCTGTCCCAGCTCCTGGAAAGGCTCTGAGTTCTACTGTTATTCTGTTTACAGATTTCCTGAGGTGCAAAAAGCCACTTTGCACATGACTAACCTCTTCCAAGGGCATCTTCCAACCACTGAGACCAGATACAAACTTCTACCATTTTGGGCTGATGCAACACACCTCTGAGAAGATGTATTTCATCCAGGGTTTGCTTTGCTTTGCTATGAACATTGGCCTACTCTCTCTCCCTTTCTTCCCTCCTGGGTTCAATGGTGGTCTCTGTAACTATCATAAAAATCACATCATCTGAAAGCCTACTGTCTGGAAAGACCAAATTGTGTGAGAAGTTCAAACTTAGAGTTTGTTATCACTAGCCTACAAACAGAATAAAATTGGAAGCTACTTCTTAGGAAAAAATATCTTCAGGATACATACCTGAAAGCTGCCTTGCATTTACAATAGATATCTAACTTCCAAATATCCTTAAATACGAAAAAATTGCATTACAAGTAATAAAAGAACTTGCTGAGACAGTATTCAAGCAGCATATTCAGTTGGTGTATGGACATAAAATTGCTCAATTATCTAGTCATTAGTGAGATTTAAAATAAATAACTAGATAAAATTCCATGGCAATTAAAAATAGCAAACAAGAGAAAATAATATAATACCACTGAACACCCGCTAGACGGCTTAAGATTATAATGATTAAAATTGTTAACTAGAAATGATGTGGGGAATCTTGCCAACATGGAGACACAGTGCTAAAAGCTTTGCACAAAGAGGATCACTAAGCACAGCAAGGTAGGATCCAGTCAGCAGGACCTAGACTAACCTATTAACCTTGAATGATGGGAAAAATACCTCAAAGAAATAGATAACAAGTCATCCAGGGAGTCCAGTAACAAAGCATTAGTTGTCTAACTTAGACTCAGATCAGCGTGAAGCATTAGGGAGATGTGCCTGTCATGGTACGGAAGCTCTGTCACAGGCAGTTGAGCCACTGCTGGAAGACTTCGGCTGTAGCTCATTTTTCTTTTCTTCTGGGTGAATTTCTAGTCTGTTTTTCTACTTATAGGAGACTATTCCCCCATGCATTTTAAAACTTATCTTGAAAAAGAGTTAAGAATGCCAGCTACACAGATGAAGACCACAAGAACTGTGGAAACAGGAGAGTTTGCCTCTAAAATTTGAAGAGGAAGCTTGTTTTGTCTGGATTTGAAGACCTCAGCACTTCTGGCACAATCGTGGTTTTGATCATGATTTTTTTCAGGAATTTGATTCCTTGCCCTTTCTGTCCACATTTGATGTGCTTGTCTACTCACCAGGGAACAAATTGTGAGTGGGACTTGGAATCAAGAGGACAAGGGTTGCCAGTGTCAAAATAAATAGGATAGAACTGTTTTTCTCAGTTAACTGAATTTCAAGGTTCAAAAGGGGAATGAGATTGTATCCAACTGTGCAGTTACCATACTATGTATTGCCTGGATAGGATTTGCTGCATCCTCTGTGCCTGTGAGGCTAGAGCTTTCAGCTCTACCTTGCATCAACAGTAAGATGATTTCTCAAGAATACAGAAAAAGGAGGAACAATAAGAGAATTCATAATTGCTTATTGCTTAACGTATTACACAATAAATATATATAGTCATTGAAGACAATTGAAAATAAACTAGTTTTACTTATTTTATCTCTATCTCTTTCCATATGAATATATGTATATACATATGTGCATACACATAATATCTATATGTGTACATATATATGCACATATACACACATATATGTATATATATGTACACACATGTATACAATCATGGATGCATGGAGAGAAAGAGAGAACGAGTGAGATTGGGTGCAGTATCTTCCATATAGCTTCCTTTGGTTGGTTCACTTACAAATGCCCACAATAATCTGGGTTGGGAAGGGCATGAAGCAGGGGTCTGGAACTTCCTCAGGGTCTCCCATGTGAGTGGCAGGGATCCAGGTATTTGAGCTTTCACCTGCAGCCTCCCAAAAGCACACTAGCAGAAATGTGGAATCAGAAGTAGTTGAACCAGGCACTCTGACATGGGATATGGGCACCCCAAATGGCTCAACTGCTGTGTCAGGCATCACTACATATCCATTTTTTGGGCACCTACTACATGTCAGGTGTTATTACATGTAACAGAAAGTTCAAATTAAATTAAAAATGTCACCCACAAATTGTTGTGCATGGGTATATAATTTTTCCTCAATAATTTGAGAAATTATGAGAAGACAGTTAATAGTTTGATTTTTTTCAAGGAGAAAAAACAATAAATAATTTTGTTTTAAACAAGATAATTGAATCTTCCCTCAAGCTTTGAGCAAATTGTTTTTTTTAAATCAAAATTTTCCCCGTCTTATAACTCTAGTTCCCAAGACCCCAGAATAAAATAGAACGAAAAGATAAGCCTCGTTTTCTGAGAAAGACATTTGCAGAAAGGAAGAAAATCCCATATCTGCTGAATTTGGAATCTTTTCTTTGAAAGACGCCTGACCTACTTAAGCTATGTAGATGGATTTGTGACCACAGGAAATGTCTAAGACATGTAAGTTGTACCAAGCTTAGGCGGAACCTAATGAACAAGGGTAACATTTCTATAGCTCTGGAGGCCACTTTGGTTATATAATCCATATTTCCTCACATTTTCTTCAATGATTTCTTTATGTTTTGCACTTATACAATCAAGAGAGAAGGGAACCTCGAAACCTTTTTTTGCTCATCCCCACAGCCTAATGTAGACATTTTGTAGCAGAAGTAGACTGAGAAAGAAGGTTCTGTAATTTAAAAATGATTATTTTTATTCTGTTTGAAAGTGAGAGAGACATATCATCTGCTGGTTCACTCCTCCCTAAGCTCACTACAACTAGGGTGGGATGGATTAAAAATCTAGGGACTGAAGTTGAATCTGAGTCTCCCATGTGAGTGGCAGGGGCCCAAGGACTTGAATTATCATCTGATTCCTCCCAGTATACATATTAGCAGGAAGCTGGGATTTGGAGAACTCTCCGTGAATACAGAAACTTGGGATGGAGGCATCCTAAATGGCAACTTAATTACTGCCAAATATGAGCCTTTAGAATGCAGAATTGAAGACAGGATTTTGCAGTTGGGTCATTCATAGGTGAGAAGACAGTGAAATCCCATTACTGATGCTACATGAAGTTTCAATAGCCTCAGCTTGCTGCAGTAGTTTAATCACTGGAACTTCTGCCAGGGGCAAATTGAGAATTTATTAGCTTATGCAGTATGTATGACATTTGGAAGTAATGACAGGGAATGGCAGTTGCAAATAATAGTCTACTTTTCATTATTTAAACTAACATACTTCAGGGGAAATTTTTGGGAAAGAAATTTTATTTCAGTTTACAGTTGGAATTCATAGTTCAAGATCAGGTTGCCTCCATCATCTGACAGAAGCTGCTCAAGGTATATACAGTGACACAATAACATGGTGAGTCAGAAAAGATGGAGGAGACCTAGGTTGTCTTTAAACTCAAATAATCAAATCTCTCTTGAGAATGATCTTCCGAGGACACACTTTTAATAACCCAAACACCTTTCACTGGCCCCACCTCCTAGCTACCAAGTAGATCAAATCTCTACTTTTAACTCATCAACCAATAACATACTAGAATTTGGGAAATTTACAAGACTTGTCCTGTTGCATTCATAACCAACAAGGACTGTGGAATTGTTTGCGTATCCTTAGGTGTCACTGACAAGATAAAACTAAAAAACATAAGCTAGAGATCTGGCACCGTGGTATATCGGACTAAACCTCTGCCTTTGGTGCTGTCATGCAATATGGGTGTTGGCTCATGCACTGGCTGCTTCACTTCTGATTCAGCTCCCTTCTTATGGCCTGAGAAAGCAGCAGAGGATGGCTCCAGTCCTTGGGCTCCTGCACCCAAGTGGAAGTCCTGGAAGAAGTTTCTTGCTCCTGGTTTGGATGGATCCAGCCCAAGCCATTGCTACCATTTGGGCAGTCAACCAGTGAACCAGGAGATATAATATCTCTCTCTTTTCTGTCTGCTTCTCTCTTTGTAACTCTGCCATTCAAATAATACAATAAGTCTTTGGGGGAAGAAAAGCAAAAGTCACTCATTTATCAAATTAGGCTGTGAATTGTGTATGTTTGGTGGTATTTAACTAGATCTTCATTTCCTACACCTGAAAGGTTCATGGTGCTGAATATGAAGGCAAAGACTTAATTGTTGAGAAAGTAATTTTTTAAATTTTCATCTTCTTATACTGCAAAATCCCTGTTTCTGTCTCTCTTTCTCTCACACAGAGGAAAGAGAGAGAGAGAGAGAGAGAGAGAGAGAGAGAGAGAGAGAGAGAGAGAGAGAGAGAGAGAAACGTCTGCTCATTGGGTCATACCCCAAATACCCAAAATAGCTAGTGTGGGGCTAAGCTAGACTTGGTAATCTGGAAATACATAAGGTCAGGAAAGAGAATACTAGCACTCTTCAAAAATACTTTCAGATTATAGAAGAGACTATTTTACTACTCAACAAACAACATGATCTTGATAATAAAACAGAAAAAATTAAATGAAATCTATGTATCTATACATTACAGCAACATAAAAGCATATGTTCTTAGCACAAAATCCACATTAAAATAATTATTTATCATGATGAAATGAAGTAACCTACAAATGTGAAGGTGGCTTAACATTTCAAAATCATACCATGTTTCATACTATATGAAAAATATGAGCACACTCCAGAAAAGTACATTATGTGTGAAGATAAACAGAAAAAGCCTCTGAAAAAAATTCAATATGTATTCATAAGTACTTTTAGGAACATAGTAAGAAAAGTGAACTTTCTCTAAGAGCAATTATTAAATCCTTCCAATGGTACCATTTTTTTTAAAGATTATATTTTTATTTGAAAGGCAGATGTACAGAGAGGAGGAGAGACAGAGAGGAAGATCCTCCATCCATTGATTCATTCCCCAAGTGACTGCAACGGCCAGAGCTGAGCTAATCCAAAGCCAAGAGCTGGAAGCTTGTTGTAGGTCTCCCACGCAGGCGCGGGTTACAAGGCTTTGGGCCGTCCTTGCCTCATTTCCCAGCACAGGGCTGCTGGGATTAGAACTGGTGCCTGTATGGGATCCCAGCACATGTAAGGTGAGGCCTTTAGCCACGAGGCTACCATGCCAGGCCCCAATGGTATTATTCTTAAGGACAAAAACAGATATTCTCTCTTTCCTGTTTAGAGTAAAGAAAGGATATCAACATTAACCTTTTTCTATTCCACAAATATTAACAGTCTTATTCAGAACAGCAAAAATAGTCAACTAAATAAAAAGCATAATGTTTAAAAAGTCAAAAGTGGGACCAGTGTTGCTCTGTAAAGGGTTAGCTAGCAGCCCGGAACCCTGCATCTCCAGTCAACACCAGTTAGGGTATTAGTTGCCCCAATTGCTATCCTCTCTACTAATGTACCTGGGAAACCAGTGGAGGATTGTCCAATATTTGGGCACCATACCCATATGGAAGGCCTTGAAGACACTCCAGCTTAGGGCAGTGCTGGCTGTTGTGGCCGTTTGGGGGAGTGAAGCAGCAGGTCGAAGTCCTCTTTGTCTCTAGCCCTCTGTAACTCTGTGTTTTAACTAAATAAGTTACAGGGAAAATGATGAAAAAATTTAATTAACATCTTAGAAATTAGAACCAATGAGTAAACTCATCTAGTTTAAGAGCTAGAAAACCACACATAAAATCAATGAAGCAAGGAACAATTATAAGGTCACTTTACTCAAAAGCAACAGTACTCACCAAAGCATCAAAATATGGAACAATAGGCATGATTCAACAAGATTTGTTTTAAGACATGTGCACTGAAAATGAACACAAAAAATAAAACAAAAATTTAAAAGGAAAAGACAGCCTAACCATGAACTGTTGTCTTCAGCATGACTTTTCAACATTGTTGATATAAATTTATCTAATGTTGATCAATAGCTTAATCATAAAACACATTAGTATTACAGCAGTCTGTTACAAATACTAATGAACCAGTTCTAAAGTTTATATGCAATTGTACCAAAAAAACCAAACTATAGTATCCTAAGTAATTATGAAAAACAAATTTGGAGTATTTTTAAGGCATAAACAGAATTTGTGCTGATCAAGAAAGTGTCCTGTTTCAGTAAGAGTAGATATGCAGCTCAATGGAACAGAATACGGCCCAGAAGTATACCATACAGACACGATTGCTGGATGAATTTGGTCTGGTATTAGAGATGAAGCCTATTATACATGCAAAAATCTGGTAGCATAGCTACCTCCCACAGAGGGTGATTGGTGATGCTGTTGATGGAAATGCAACAACCGGAAGCAAAGGCAAGCTTGAGCGGTTGGCATGACGTTATTGTATAGCAAGGTCAATTAACTGCTCGGGGGAGGGCTGCTTCTCTGAGTCCTTTTCTCTTACAAAGGAGCTGTTGATTCTGAGCAGGATTCAGACATACTGTGAATATGGTTTGATTTTCACTACACATTTATTGTGGATGTCTCAATATTGTTCACTTTATTATCTTAATGTTTTAAGTACCGGGAAAACGGTTTCACTTTTAGCTCAGTAAATTACAAATGTCATTCAGTCTGGAATTTGACACACTTCTTTCCAGTTTTCCTGTCTCTCAAACAATTATTGTAGTCAGAGTTTAATCTTCCTCATCCTCACTGTATTCTGCATTAGTAGCATGTGTTTATTTTAAATGCAAAAGTGTATTCATGTTTGCTTTTTAAACTTGAAAATTATCATACTCAAAAAATTATTTCAATTTAATTACCAATTGTGATTCTCATAGGTATTCTGGCAATTTGTGCATAAAATATTCAAATAAACATATTTCAATGTTAGATCAGTGCATGGCAAAATACCATTTTAATTAAATCAATTTGTTGAGACTGCCTAGATTGGTAATTTATGTATAATGCTAGAAATTATCCCAGTGTGTTAAATGAGCACCAACACACACACACACACAACTCTTCCACTTTAGAAGTGCAACCATCTAAAAATTATCAGGTTGTCTTCCTTTATAACAAATCACATTGTTCTAGTTTTTAATTTAACTTGAAATTTAAGTAAGTAAAATTAAAACTTCTGATCCTCAGCTATACCACACCCATTTCAAGTGCTCATGGGCCACATGTAGATAAAGGATTGCCATATAGGAAAGCAGTTTTGAACATAGAACTACTTGTACCAGAAGATATAGCTGAGAATCAAGATGGCGGAATAGGGTAAGGACAAGTTTATACAGACGGAAAAACATTTAACCAGGATGAAGCAGAGAGGACATATTTCAGGAAATAGGAAAGGACAGAACAACAGCAGAGGGGCACCTGGAGACTGACAGACACAGGAAAGCAGCGGACACATGGTGTGGTGTTGCAGAGACTGATATTCCAGCACGGCGATCTGAACTCCACTGCAGCCGGAACGCCACCAGCAACCAGGTGGGAAGGAACTTTCACTGGCAGCTCGGGTGGTGAACCCAGACAAAGAACTGTCCGTTCTGCTGGTCCGTTTGATTTGACCAAGCGCAGAGACAGAGCAGCAGATCTCAGACGGGCAGTGCGAGAACAGAGTGGATTTCACAGTCCAGTCAGCCCCCTAGAGCATGCGCTGAGTTGGGAGTGAGCTCATTTCTGTCTGGGTGAACTGCAACGATGTGGCATTATACGGGTTCCACTCAGGGCAGGTCTGGGATAGCCCTCGGATCTGACGGCCAGCAGATCAAGAACCTTAGTGGTTGTACGGCAGGCGCCATTTTGGGCACTGTGGCAATAGCTTTGGGACTGCAGGAGACAACAGTGAATTGCGCATGTGCTGATCTCGCGAGAACTTGCTGAGGTCCGAGATTGCACTGGTCCCGCAGGAAAATAATACCGACTCTGGCAGCGTATGGGTCTAAATAGGTCCATGTGGCACCCAGACCTAATGTCCAACAGGTTCCGACAAGATCAGCACCACCAACAACCTAATTATATGTCTCTCTAATCCTGGGACCTGCTCCAACCGGAAGTGGGAGAAAGGTTGCAGAGACCACAGTGCAGCCTCACCACGGTATCGCAGGAGGTGGTGAGTGGTGAGCCAAGAGCTGGGGCTGTGAAGACCACAGTGGAAATCTGACATAAGAACCCAGACCTGGAACTTGCTGGAGGTTGTGACACAAGTGGCTGCAAGCAAAGAGCTGTGTACCAACTGCAATAAGTAAAACCAAACTGTAGACCTGTGGGTGACACAGCTTAGAAAACTACCCCAAGGAGAACCTGCTAACCAGAAGTACAATGATCAAGAGCAAAAGAAGAGACAAAGGCACAATGAATATTGCCGAAAACTCTCCTGCAAGGGAGCAAAACCCTTTGCCAACCTCAGAGTTAACTGAGGAAGACATCAAGAAAATGGGGCACACAGAATCCATAAGACTCATTTTAAAGATTCTGATCAACAATGAGAAGCTCATGCAAGAGTTCAAAGAATTTAAGGAAGCAATAAAGCAAATCAAGACTGGTATATCAGAAATTAAGAACACAGTAGAGCAAATTAAGAGTACAGTGGAGAGTCTCCAAAATAGAATGAAGCAAGCAAAACAAAGAATCTCAGAATTGGAAGGTATTTCCTGTCACCAGGGGGAAGCAAACAAAAAGCTGGAAGCAGAGCTGGATCAGGCCAAAAAAATTATTCAAGAATTGAAAGACATTATTAAGAGGCCAAATCTAAGAGTTATGGGAGTCCCAGAAGGTGCAGAAAGAGAAGCTGAGTTTGCAAATATATTTAATGAAATAATAAAGGAAAATTTCCCTAATCTAGAGGAAGAATTGGGAAACAAGTTCCAGGAGGGGCACAGAACTCCCAACAGGCTTGACCAAAAGCGATCTTCACCACAACATATGATCATCAAGCTCTCTTCAATTGAACACAAGGAAAAGATCCTTAAATGTGCACGTGAAAAAAATCAGTTGACATATAAAGGAAAGCCAATTAAGCTCACAGGAGACCTCTCACAGGAAACTCTACAGGCAAGAAGAGAATGGAGTGACATATTCCAGATTCTAAAAGAAAAAAATTGTTGGCCCAGGATAACATATCCAGCAAAGCTTTCTTTTGTCTTTGAAAATGAAATAAAATTCTTCCACAGTAAAGAAAAGCTAAAAGAATTTGCCTCTTCCAAACCTGCCCTACAAATGATACTTCAAGATGTTCTCTTGGCAGAGAAGAGAAATAGCACCTAAAAAACCAAAGGCAAACGGGAAGAACATCCCAGTAAAAGGACAACAGAAGACTAAACCAATGAACAACCCATTCCTAAAATGACAGGACCAATGTAACACCCATGTATATTAAACTCTGAATGTAAATGGCTTAAGCTTAATCAAACATCATAGAGTAGTACACTTGATTAAAAAACAAAACCCATCTGCTTATTGTCTGGAGGAGACACACTTCAACAAAGATTAGCGGAAACTATATCACATGGGTTTTGTTATTCTGTGTTAGTTTCATCTCTTCAAAACGCTTCCTTCGGATTAAATCATTCAATGACTCGTAGATCATACGGCAGCATCATTTTCTTCAAGAAGGTTCTTGATTTTCATTTCTTCAGCTACATATTAGTCATTTAATAGCATGTTATTTAACTTCTTGGTGTTGTAAATTTCTTTTTTCTTCCTGTTGTTGATTTTGTTTTGTGGCTCTTCATTTAAGGGGATGTATAGTAGCTGTGTAATGGAGACTGTCATATCTAATAACATGTCATTTAACTTCAGGCATTGTAAATTTCTATTTGTTGATTTTGTATCATGACTTTTCATTTAAGGGGATGTATAGTAGCTGTGTAATGGAGACTGTCATATCTAGTAACATGTCATTTAACTTCAGGCATTGTAAATTTCCTCTTTTCTTTCTATTATTGATTTTTGAAACATGACTTTTCATTTAAGGGGATGTATAGTAGCTGTGAAATGGAGACTAACATTCAGATGTGAGGATGTAGTGTGGTATGCATTTCTGCTTCCAGACAAAGATGGACTTACAATGAAACTATTTACTATATCTTGACAATAGGATTCTGGACTCTCTGCCATTGTCCAGGCCCGCAATGATGGACATATGACTGAGTATGAAGAACTATATGTTAGTAATGATATAGAGGAACTGGGGGGGGGAAGGAACTGGGGAAGGAATAAGGGAATATGAAACTGTACTATAAAATAATAATAATAATAATAATAATAATAAAATGTATTAAAAAAAGAAGATACATTATAAGCATCACTCTACTTAAAACCATCATCACTGCCTGAAAACATTGATCTTGAGACAGTGAGTGGATCAAAGACAAAGAAGGGCAGTGCCACGCTGAGGACAATAACCAGCCCTCTTTGTCATAAGGAGATAGCATTGCTATTACTTCAAGGGCGTAGGTTACAATATGTCACTCAGGTGATCCCCTGGGATCTTGATTCTTCCCTGACTAGGTTTTCTCCTCAAATGAATAATTGTATGAGTCTTTTTCTGAGAGTTGGATGATATCCTGGAGCCTGAATGTCTCAGTACTCAAGGTCTGTAGTCTATAGTCACACAGCCCAACAATAGAACAAGCAGAAGTTCAGTGGATATGTTTGGCTCCTTTGGGAGGAGGGAAGTGTGGGTACCAGTAACATCCTAGATATTAAAGACTGCAACAAGGAGAGTGGTGCATCTTGCTCAACTTTCTCTTGAAATTCTTTTTGAGAAATTGGACCCACAGAAATAAGAGTATAGATAATGGAAGGGGTAGCAAAAGAAAGCAAGAAAGTATGCAAGCATGAAACAGATGCTATATGTAAGAGGTCAGAGACTTAAAGGAAATGAGGTTAAAACCTGAAAGAGAAGGAAAAAAAAAGAAATGTCAGTACTTCAAAGGAAAAAGAAGTCCTCCACAACCATCCTGTTTATTTTTTTTCCAATGTAATACACTACAAGGCTCACCTTAACACATCCTGGTCGATATCAACATTATCAACTTTTTATTAAAGCCAAATTGGACTCAGTACAATCAATGATGGATTGTCTGTATAACAAATTCATTCCTTGTATAACTGATTGTTTAATGGCAGAAATCCAAAAATTGAGGCCAAAGTATCACGTGCATTTAAGATTACCGGGGATCCAACATTTGAACGACTGCTAGGGACCCATAATGACCTATGAGGATGACCTATGACCTATGAGTACACAGAGTGACTCAGCACAAGTGGCACATTGCAGACACAGCTGACCAGATCTGAAATGAAGAATCCGGAAGATCTCTGGAGCTCCTCTCATGTACATATCTAAGTATAGATAACACATGGAACAAATGCTACATGGTTATGGAGTCCCTTGGCTTTCACCTTCCTGAGACATTTCCTGGCCTGCCATTAACTGACTTTACCCACTACCATTTTACTGAACATGCTACAGAGGGAATTATTATCCTCTTCATATATTAATACTGCAATATTCAAAAATAGCAGTGCAATTAAGAAGATTCTTTTTTTTTTTACATTGAAAAAACAAATTGCACCCAACAATAATCTTGAAGACACATCCCAGGACACAATAAATGTGATGTAAGAGGTCAGTGGGTTTTAGCGTCAGCTGGCAGACTGTAGCCCATGCTGGGGGTGTGTTGTTCTCAAGCCCTCACAGCTAGCTAACTTCCTGGGAACATGTTCCCTGCTTCTCTGTGCTTTGCTAAATAATGATGCATCCCTGTGACTGTCTCTTGAACTACTGAACTTCTTCACTTTCAGGCTCTGAAATGGAAATCTCTGGCAGCTTCCATCCAACTCCCAGCTGTTGACTGAGGGGTGTGTGAAGTCCTGACTCTCTTGTGTAAGAGTGGAGAAAACAATGAGTTTTAAATTTACATTCCAGTGTGTCTTGTGGGATGAGTCTGATGTGGTTTTGTTTGCCAATGATCACTGCTCTTCTGGCATTCTCCTACTTCAAGTTTTGCTATTATTTCCTGCTTTCTTCCTGATTTCTTCAGGGAACAGGGCCTTAATAAATCACATCACTTGTATAACCTGTTTCAGAGGCTGCTTCTGGGGGACTTAATGTAAGACACACACACCATTTCTAATTTCATTTACCTGTTTAATTAATGCTGCCAAAGAGATGTGTATAGACTTAAAAACTCAATTTTAAGCCATTACCTCCTACACAGGTGCCTTAGTCCTATTTTTGGATAGACCACAACTTGAGAACTAGAGAAGATAGACAAACCAATATTATTTTGTTTTTCTCAAAGAAATGAAGGACAAAGTGTGTGTGTGTGTGTGTGTGTGTGTGTGTGTGTGTGTGTGCAGGTAAGTATGGAGATAAAGGTATGCGGTCTGAGGAAAGAGAGATAATAGGATATGGGTAAGAAGGGACCATCAGTACAAAGGAGTGTATATACTGCATCTATTATTTCAGAACATTTTGACTTATGTCCATCGACTTTCCAAAACATATGTGGCTTGGCTACATATGAATCTCTCTGCCATCTGAGAGTGCACCACATAATAAAGAAAAGAAACATGATCTCTGGTAATTCCTGTTGATGACACTCTGTGAAAAGCACTCTAATGCTGATGAAAGTTTAACGGTACCCATGATTGGAAGAAATGAGAATCAATGTACTAAGAGGATCCTTGGGAACATTAAATGTAATAGAAACCTTGAATCTCAAAGTACATTTTTTTTTTTTGCCAGCAAGGCTCATAAAAGTCTTGAAAGCAATGGTTCTAAACTCATCCAGTGTCTAGTAAAAACTTTAGGTTATTCCATGTGTCTAATATTTTATAGGAGCTGGTATGAAGCTTTATCAATGATTTGGAGTAATCTCCTAAGCTTGCGATGTGACTGTAAAGTAATAGCTTTGGTTTATTTAAAAACATGAACCATGATTGCTACAGAAATGGACATTTCCTGTGCATAATAATTGTTAGTCTCTGGCTTATTCCTGTATCCTCTGAGGAAGGAATATTGTACTTGCCTTGCAAATATCAGAGCTTGGGCTTTATTTAAAAGTCTCAGTTTCAGTCTCTGAAAACTGTGGCTTCATTACCATGTGTATTATTTCCAGGGTTAATGAACATTGGGTTGTAGTTTAGGGAAATCCTATAAACAAATAAAGCAAAATCATTCGTGTTTATCAGTGCTGTGTAGTCATGTTGGAGTCTGAGATGAAAGAACAAGCTGGTAACACTAATCCTGTCTTTACTTAAAACTGTGATATGTTGTTCACTGTGGATTATTTTTCTATTAATATTGACTTAAATGTTGAAGTAGGACTCTCCATGAGACATATAAACACATATTTAAATTAGAATGCAAGTTTTTCTACCTTTGCCTTTACTTATCATGTTATGGGGCATTTAAATATCAGGAAGTTAAACTAGCAACTTGTATTAAGGGATTATACTGTTAAGATGAATGGAGAAAAATGGCAGAAGGGGAAAACAGGAAGTGGTGGGGGAGGGATGAATCTCTACACCTCCACATCTGTATCATGCAGACCATGACAAATCATATGGAATTAAGATATTACTTTTCTCTTGTGGCAAGTGCATTGCTTATCTGAGTAACACATGTAAGCAACTTACAGATGTTTGTGCTCTGACGTTGGACGTTGTCCTGTGCTGCCCGGGCTCTCCCGGTTAAGCATTAGAGGGATGGTTCTACCTGAGGCCACCAGTGGCTTATTGCTTTCTCTTCATGAGTTCATCCTTGACGAGGAGTAACTGCTCTGTCTGGAGCACATTGCCCTTCCCAGGCACATTCATCTAAAATGATTGACAATGCAGGATACAAAGTCCTGTGCCTTTGCTCCAATGTCTAGGACCATCATTGTTCCCCGAAGGCTTGCCTGAGACCTTGGCTGTCCCTGCCTCACATTCCATCCTCTCTCTTTGCCCTCTGCCCAACCCTGCTTTCCCATTTCCTCACATTTCTTGCTGATTCTGAAGGCAATCCCCAATATGTTTTGACACCCTAATCTTCATCTCAGATTCTGTTTTAAGAGTCAACACCTGTGACAGTTGTATACTGAATGGCCTGAGAAAGCATTTGTATGATGGGATTTGGGAGCTGAATTGTCTGCTGGAAAACAGTGAGGGCTCCATCACTGATGGTGGAGCACATTTGATCTCTTACACAAGATACTGGGACAACTTTGAAACAGTTCTTGGTGGGAGATTGAGATGGAATTTGTGTGTACCAGTAAGTTCAATATATTAGGTATTTGACAAATACTGGGAAATAGAACTTAGACTAACACCATGAATGATGCAATAGCTTCTTTGGACAAGCCAATGGAAGACTAAAAATGAAGTAATTCATCAATTGAAATATAAGGATGGAATCCAGAGGGCATTCTAGAGGACAGAAAAGGATTAGAAAAGTGCCCAGGATTATCTCATAAGAGCAATAGAGCTTCAAATGGAGCTAAATTATCTGAACTCATAGGTCTGCTAAGCTGAGGTCAAAATACTGTTTGGGCAGCGGTAAGACTCCCACAAATGGGAGAAGTTTGGCGAAATTAAAAATGCCAGTTCTTCAGGCTCCCTTAAATTCTCTATTCCTATAAAAGTGTACCACTTTTATTCCTGTTGCTGCACCCTCTATCCCTTATTTTAACAGTGCACACATAGCTCTTACCTGTTTGCCAACACTTCTATTTTAGATCAACAAAGCAGTACTCCAGGTTAATGTATAACATGACTCGGAAAGAAAAGTATGGGATCATAAAGAATAAAAGGAACTATCTTCTAGATGAGCTGCCACATTTAGCAAGCACAGATAGGCGTTGGAGGAGTAAATATTGGAACTCGATTCTGCAGGTTTTGTATCAAAGGCAGCAATATCTGGCTTTGAGAAGTTGTTATTAATATTGGAATATTCCCTCAAAATTAATGTAAAGAAAAAAATGCTATAACCTTTGTGAGAAGATATATGGAGACAGCCAGAACACTTGTAGAAGTTGACTTGCTGGAGTTACATATCATGTAAGTCTTGAAAATCTACTGGCTGAATGTTTGCCTGGAGAAGCCTTAAAAAGACCATCCATTAGCCAAAGCGACAAGGAATGTTCAGTGAGCAGTGCACCTGTATCACTAAGATGCTCAGAAAACACCATCATCTCATGCTCGGTGTTTCTGCCTCAAGAGACGCAGGCCTGAATATCCCAAAGAGCATCACAGTGATCAACTTACTTATGACATCATTTAGCAAGACTTAAGAAGAAAGAACTGATGAGTTCTCTGGATGACTTGGTAAAAGACATGTACTTCAGAGACCAGAAGATAAAATGCATGAATATTCAACAGTTTACTATGCCGTGAATTATTCAGGGATCCAATGAGGCATGCCAGTACATCACCTGAAAATTAAAGGATGCTATTGTATCTTATAGGTTCTATCATGAAGAAAGAAGCACAATCCCGGAATCAGGCTGTTTAGAATATTCTGTCCTTAGGAATGCTTCACTGATACACACACTGGGTCAAATGAAAGCCGTCAGCAAAGGTTTCCACAACAGAACCTCGTAGGCTACGCTGCATATTGGAAGATGGCTACTGTAGGAAGACAGGAGTTGTTTCTGGTAAGTCATCTACTGCTTGTGGCTGCATAAAGGACTTGCTATGAAATTTCAGGTTTGTTTTCAGTTAGGTAGCCATACTGCATTGGCACTAGTGAGAGCAGACTGCAGTTTTTCTACAAATTTGCTTTACAGAGAGAGGTTGTCACAGCAACTTTGAAGAATGGTTTCCAGAACGTTCACAAAGTGAGTGAATCTGAGTTATTTGGTGCAAAGAAAATTACTAGATGCAGCTTCCACATAGCAATTATCCAGCATCGGTACTGAGGTCTACATTCCACAATTAGAGCTGATTTTGAAAATTAACATTTTGCGGCTGAGTACCATCCAGATCTTATCACTGGCTGAATAGAAACAGGGATGTGTCTAGCATCCTGTGTCTAGCATCCTCCTACCCACTTTCGGAACAATGCTACAAGGTCATTCCAGTATCACAGTTCCTCATAAGTTCAGCTGAATACTCAGATATAATCACATCACAAGTCACTTTCCACAATTCTGTTTTCTTCTGATATGTACTGATATGAAGTATAAGTACTGATATGAAGAGCTGTTTAAAATTGTCCATAGAGTGCAACTGCTGGGTGCTCTGATTTTTGACAGTTTCTCCCCCACAAAAACGACATCAAATTTACAATACAATTTGCTCTACTATTGTTTTTCTGATTTGCTTTTATACAGATCAAGTTGTATGAAGCCCCAAATTCTCTCTTTGCTTTCACACTAATGTGAGGTCTCATGTTCTATCTGTAGGATTCATCTTGCTTTCTCTCTTCAGTGAACTGCCCTCAGCAAGCAACTGCAAGGTTGAAGTCCCTGTTTCCAAGTGAAAGTAAGAGGCTGGTATGTATTATTTGCCTCCATCAATTATGTCAAGCCTCTTGCATGTGATGTGTTTGATGGATTCTGAGTTGAGAAGCATCTAACTGGAAAGGATGGAGCCCTGTAAATGTACTTGCGACTGCTGAGACATCATCCTCAGGAACTGTATGGGTTGAGGACGCACAGAGGGCACACTGCCTGTGCAAGATGAACAGAAGGGGCATTTAGACTTGCGTTCCCTACATTAGGAAATAGATAACTCCAGTTCAGCCTGTAAGGGAGAAATCAGAGGAAAAGAGACAAAGTAGAGCCTGAAATTCTCTCTCTGACAGGCCACTCCCAAGGCTTTTCATGTAAAATATTGAGAGGATTTTTTCAGTAAAATAACTCTTCACTTTCTTCCGTCTAGTCTATTACTGTCACCCAAGGCAGGACTAGTAGTCATCAGAACTGACATCCTTTCTCTTATAGTATTTAGCAAAATTAAACTGTCATTCTTCATTTCTCCCGACGGTTTTAATGCTGGACCTATTTCTAACTAAGAGGGTTCCTCCTCTAGCCACCCTTTTCATTAATTTTTGAGAAGGTCTTGGTGGATTTAAAGGCCTTATTTTCAGAGTGACATCCTGAGATTTGACTCAGGATACCGGAGTTAAGACATCAAGACAAATAAAGGCTGGTAGCTGAGAAGAATAAAGCATTTTCCTCTTGTCTGAGTTAGAAATTTTCTCAGGAGAAAACTCTGGAGAGTTCCAGGCACAAAGAAGGCCTCAGTTACTGAGCTGAGTTGTAAGGGTTAGGATATGGCAGCTATGTGAAGCCTGCCCCCAGACAATAACAAGTGGTTGGAGAGAAGCAGTGATATTTTTAAAAGACAGGCTGTTTTGAGAGAAGATACGATTTCACCAAGACATAACCTCCGCAAACTGCTGAAGCTGGCACTATGTCACCTGTCACATCATTTCAGATATCTGAGTGATATCAGGGTATATTTCCTGGATTCTAGACTTGACTCAGCTTTACAGTCTATTGGACTGCCCACATACAGCAAGTCAGAATAGAAATCTTTGAAACTACTGTTGTAGTCACTTAACTTCTTAAACCCAACCACACATCCAGCTGGATTGTTCTTAAATCACCCAACAGGTAAACTTGCTGCTTAGGGCAATCCACTGCCATTTCTGGGTCTTCTTTGACCTTTTCTTTGCTCTTTAACATAGACTTTTAGCACACTCATCTAGTTTTCCAGAAGTCCACTCTAGACTCACACCGTGCTTTCCCCTAATATTGTGATTATCAACTATCTCCACCACAGAATGCAGCTATTGGTTACACTTCCACAGGAAACTGTGTGCATTAGCTGAGCTTAGGAAAAGCAACCTGCCATAGAGAGATGAGCATGAAACTGTATTGCTTATGTATATTTCTTTTCAAAGGAGAGCACATACTAACCTAAAAATAAACTCCCAAAAGATATAGCTGTGTTTTATTGAATTTCTATATTGCTCATATTCCGTGTAGTTGAGAATATTTGCACGTGTAAATTTTTTGCATTAGGAAATCTCAGAACCTTTGTGGTTCCCATATAGATGGAGAAGCATATGTTTTTGTCAAGCTATGAAGCTACTGTTTCAATTTCCTCATCTACAAAATGAAGATAAAAGATAAATGTTTGTTGTATATCTAATGTGGGCAACACATATGATATTTATAAAGTGTTCTATGTGCTGGGCCCAACTGAAGACCATTATACTAAGGGAAATGGACCAATCCAAAAGGGTCATTTGTTCACTTTAATATAAGATAACTTCCATCAAAAATACACAACAACAAGAAAAAAAGGAGAACAAACACACACATATAACCCCACAAACAAAGGATGTAATGGAGACCAGAATATCAGGAATCAAGGAAAATAAACAGAAAACATCTCTACTAAGGAATGAAGGTGGTCTCCCAATGAAACTTGTAAGTATACATAGACAACAAAACATTACAATCACCAATAATGTCATAACCCACGTAAAGAGCAAAACATTGGAACCATTTCTCTTTCACCTCTGATTTTAAGTGACTGTCCCTAGTGATGCTCAATGCTAAAATGGCTAGGGCTTGTTTCGCTCAGCTTCTGAAGGAATGACTCTTGTTTCAATTTGCAGTTTTGTCGTGTCAAATCTAATTATTTTGGCTGTGAATTTTACCTTTCTGTACTTCCTAGTTATTTGTATCTTTTTCAATAAGATTTTGTGATTCATTAATTGATCACGCATAAGAGATGGTTTGATTGCTTGTACACATTTGAGATTGTAAATGTCCCTTTCAACACTGTTTTTGTTATATCTCATGGGTAATGATATTTTAGTTTTAATTGAAACTTCTTCCGCACTACAGGATCATGCAGTAGCCTCAATTTTTACAAGAAAGCTTTTAATTTTCATTACTTTAGCAATACATTGGTATTATTGTAATACATTCATTAACTTCATGTTGATGGAAATTTACTCTTTTTCTCCCTCTTGTGGGCTGTGTTCACCCACTGGATACAGGTGAGAACACAAGTTGTTGAACAAAACCAAATTACAGAAGCCAATTATAAAATAAAATCATAAAGGATAAAAAACATCAATAAAGTCTTAAAAATTAAATCCCAGCTTCCATTGCTGTATTTTCATTTCAATTACATTTGATAAACTGTGTTATATTGTTACCATGCTCATAAACGTTGTGAGTTGTTTTAGCACAGAGTGATTGATTTACAAAAATAACCTGGGTTAAGATAAGGGATGCTTATCATGGTTTTTTTGAACACCCATCTGAGACACAGTATTTCATTCGAGAATCTCATAGTATTTGGCTGATGAGAGCTTCAGCACTTCTCATTGGAGAGAAGACCTTGTGGTGCAACACTAATTGAAACTGTATCTTTAAATAGTTGCATGTCCATTTGCTGATGCTGCACATTATGTAATTCTGCAGATCACTGTGTAAGCTGTCCCTTCCTTTTCTGAAGGTCTTCCTGGTAAATTCTTTAAATTTCACCTCTAATACACCTTCCCTTTTATGTCTCTATGTAGAATTGATTACCAAAAAAATTATGAAATCCTTATATAATATTTTCATGAATGTAAAATTATATGATGCTATTAGAATTCCTATAATATTTTACATTTTAATTTCTTGTTTGCATACCCATCTTCTGTGATAGAATATTAATTTCCCAGGGGAGTAATACACTTATCTTAACTTTATATATGTAATTTTTAGCATAGCATTAACATAGAATAAACACAGTAAATATCAATTAATTAAATTCTACAATGTTAAGGAAAATGACACTTGTGTTTTACATCTTTCAGAGTTGTATTAAGAATCAAATGAAATAATGTATATGAAATGCTTTGTTAATCTACCCTGCTCTGCACACATCAGAAGTTATGATGCTCTCCCAATTAGAGTTACAATCTGTGTGCAAATCACAAAACAACCATTAATGCAGCTGAGATTCAGGTATGTGGAAGACTCTACTTCCTTCGTGCAGGTGCTCAGAAAGAAGAGAAAGATCTAGCTTTCTTATTTTACATTAAGAAATAGAACTAGCATCCATGTGTGATGGGTTTTGTGGAGTGATGTAGGATGTGTTAAGCTAATAGATTATAAACACAAAGTCCCATTCCATATTCACCTATAGATATTTACCTCCAGCAACCCTTTTCAGAACAGGATTTCTTGTGAAACACATGGTCTTTCTCCTTCTCTGGAGACAGTTAAAGAAACACGGGCTAAGTGGCTCTGGCTTTATCACTATGAGAGACGAGAATGCACATCAGCCTAAATGCTTATTCACACTGAATGAATAAACAAATTACAGTATGCAATGCTACATGCTCATCAGAATGAACTCTGATGCTGCAACCTGAGTGACTCACAGAGACATAAAATTGGGAAAAAGGACCTTGTCCCCTGCATGATTCCACACAACGAAGTTACAGAACAAGCGAAACTGATGTAGTGGTAATGATAAAAAAAAATACTAGTTCTGCGTGTGTGTTTTGAGTGAGAAAGAGTATAAGAGAGTTCAAGAATACTGAAAATGTTTGATATGTGTTTGAACAAATGACTGAGCTGCCCATTTGAGATTGTGTACCTTACTCTGAAATGCCATAGTAAAAAACACCGCCAAAGGAAGCTAAAACTCCTTTTGAGGGATGAGGTTCATGTAGAAAGTACATGAGATTCTAGATTAGAATGGATATCCAGAAAAGAAAAAAAGTAATGCCTGGCTTACTTAACTCAACCTTACTCAATATGCATATTGTTTCATTGATAGACACTTTCAATTTGTGTCCTCAGGAATAACACTGCCATTGGCCTTATCTACATTCATTTTTATCATCATATGGTTCCCTCTCTTGAGGCATATACATGAAGTGAAATGACACACAATGGGTTACCAATGACATGCTTCTTAATGACATTTTACGTAAATGAAGGAATGGATATCTCAGTGATTTTGACCTCAGCTCTGTCTTGGGGGAAAGTACAAGTAGGTAGACAGGGGGTGCAATGGGCTAAGAACAGACTCTTTGGAGATCCAGAACAGTTAACCCAGGGACTAACTGCATTCCAGAGAGAACATCCTACGATTCCTTCCCCACCCCAACTTCACCCAGGCTGGCGTGAGTGGTCCTAGGGAGTAATGTGCTAGCCTGGTTCAATTAGTAACCACTGGCACACCCCTCTTCCCTGGTGGTGGTGTGGCAAAAGTCTTGTACTAGGAGAAAAAAATACAGAGCCTACGTGCACATGGTGCCTACATACACCATGTAGTCTACACAGATCCCTTTGGTTCTGAGATCTCTTTTCTCAGTTATAAAAAATGAAAAAGCAGCTCCCAGGACTCTGACACTTGATGACAGACAGAAATAAAGGCAAATGCCCATGAGTTGGGGAAGCAACCTAAACAGCTTAGAATTAGCAGTAAGATTCTCTGCAATCTAAATTTCATTCTCCAAATGTATGAAAATATTGTATTTAAATTTATGATATGTAAAACAAAGCTTATTTTCCAAGGCTCCTAAAGATGTGGAATAAACCCTGGAAACTAAACTACATTTACTATTTAGTGTCCAATATACTTAGGTGTTATCATCTGATAGCCTGAAAGCTGCTTACTTTAGAGCCAGAAGATTCTCCAAAGCAGTCAGTTCTTCAAGTTGAAGCAAATTCCCTATCCTTCCAAACAAATAGGAACTAGTCACTAGTTTGCCTTGATCCTATGGTCTTCTAGTCTAAAACCTGATCTCTGATTAGTAACTTACAGATTGGCAAACCTACACAGATTTTTTTTAAATTGCATCTTCGAATTCAGTAAACACCCTTTATTGATTGTTTAAAATTATAATTTCACTGCTTTCCTGTATTTCAAACCCTATAGCTCAGTTGTGTAAAAATCATGTAGTAAAAATTCTTTCCAGCTCTTAATAACTTCATAACATTCCTTAGTGTTATGATAGTCAACTTGCTTGACCAAAAAAGCTGTTGAAAAACTTCGTTTGGAATTTTGATTCATTATTTTCACATATTTTTTTCATCTTAGTAATTATAAGTGCAAGACTTGCTGCGGCAGTGGTAAACAACTGTGTTTTCCATTTAAGAATGCCTGTGTTGCTGAGGGTTAATGGATGATGACAAGTGCCAGGATTGTGTAGTAAAATCATTCTTAATACATCTGGAGTTGCTGGGGGAACCTGCTGTCTTTCCTCTGTGCAAAAAAGCCCAACATGGTTCAATGAGAACTACTTCCTGTGTTGGTGTCATTGGGAGAACTTCTCTAAGATCAGAAAACTCTATCCACCTCATGGGACAGAAAGGGGGAATCCTGAAGTCTTTAACTTTTGACAAAAAGTATTAAAAATAAGGATATAATCACTGAGTTAAAGGAATATCCCAAGGAAACATCTTTGAGAGAGATCACAGGTGACAAATTTATGCCATGAGAAATAATTTTTCAGACTGAAATAAAATGAGCAGAATGCTTTGTTTTGAAAGAACTGACTCCACATTAATGGGGATTAATTTGACATAACAAAAATGTCTTATTCTTTCCCTGAATTCTTCATTTGTGGCTGTGAGCACCTGTCAGAGACACAATCATTGAAAGGGGAATCCTAAAGTCAAATTTTTTCTCATATAACAGAAATTCACACTTGCAGGTTGTTGCTGACCAAAACTTTCAACTCCCTGCATAGAATCTCTGCTGTTGATAGGAAGGATCACATGGCAAACAACCTAAACAAATGAACAATGTTAGATGTTATCTGACAAAGTTTGTCAAGGTTATTGAGGAGAGTGAGAAGAGAAGCTAGGGTTACAAAATTGACAAGGAACTCATTTGCTTTGGAAGGAAAATTTTAGCAGTATCTCCATCGTCTTTGGGTGGAAGTTCCTAAAAGTCCACCAATTCATGTAATACATTTTCATGATACATTGTGAGAATATATAAGATGTGTGGCACACTATAGTTATTTAAATATCATAGAGCCAGAATATTTTTTGGCTCTTGTGCCAACCAGGTTCTGTCCCTTTTCTTGCTTGTGGTTTCCAAGAAAAGCTGTAGAATGTTCAGGGAATGCAAAGCCTTGGCATAGGGAGGAACTGGCATAAGCAGCCTGGGCTCGTGTTCCAGTGAGCACTGGAAACAGTATGCCCTTTAAAACCTCCAGCCTAGTGAATCATGTGAACTTGAGAGATGGAAATCCCACTGGACTGTTTTATGGGGGAGCCCTCAGCTGCTGTATAAGAAAGTGACACATACATGAAATTTTGTCTGACCAAGGCAGTTTTTGCAATCCTTGGAAGTCAGGTTTATAGAACATCCTAGACTTCTCATGTCCTTTGCTACCTAACTATACTGTATAGCTAAATACATACTTGTAGTACATGAGATAGCAAATATCATATTGAGAAAATAGAGGTCTAAGAAAAATGGCATGTGACAGAAGTAAGCAAGGAATATTTAAATCAAGATAATAGTAATAAATGAGGTTGAAGTCAATACTGCTGAAACAAAAGAAAGGGAAGATGTTAAGGTCTCAACGTGCCACTGGAAAATTACTGGAGGACATCTGGGGCAAAGGGGGTTGGTCTATTTGATTATGCCACTTGCGTTTGCTCATTATTATTTTTCAAAAATTCAAGCCAGACTCCTATTTTCCCATAGAGAGTAGGAGATAAGAGTCCTATCTTACTTCTTGATTACATTTCAAAGATAGAATCCACATTTCCTTGACAAAAAAACTTTTGATGTAAAACTGGCAAGAGGTTTGGAGAAGATGTATATCTCAGAATGGCAGGGAAAGAATTTCCAACGACAAATTTTCTAAAACATCCCCTAGGAAAATGGTGAGCAGGGAACTGCAAGCAGCAAGAAGGCTGTTTAAAGTTTCACGGATGTCTACAGGAAGTATTAAAGGCATCTTAATCACTGGAAAAACGCTCAAATATAAGCTAATGCCACCATTACTGGTTGACACATTTATCACTGATTTCATTGTGTTCTATGCTTTGTAGAATTTTTTGAATATATAGTATGTTTTTAAATATTCAGTCACATTACACATAGCTTTCTACTAATATCAGAGCGAGAGGGAAAAATGGTCAACAGACAAAGAATTTAAGTCAATATTTACTGTTGACCCTGAGTTCATGTTAGAGAAGAATAGCAAATTGTCAACCTTCCAACCCTTTTGTTTACAAATGGTGAAACCTGTGGCTTTCATAGGCACATGTCGAAATAGAGACATATTTGGATGTCAGTTGTGATAATCTAATTTATAATATGAGGGGAAAAGTAAAATCTACAAGAATAACATCTCAGACTTAGAATTGGGTTAAAATGATGTGCAATCACCTTGGCCACTGTCTGAAGAAATGGTATCAAAAATGATTGGGGAGAGGATGTCAGGTGTTTGTAAAGGCAGTTAGGCAACCAGGTGAGTTGCCTGCATTCCAAATTGGAGTGCCAGAATTCAAATCTTCCTCCCATCATCCAGCTTCTTGGTAATGCATAGCCTCAGAGGCAGCAGTGACAGCCCACACAGTTGCTTCCTGGTACCCACATGGAAAGATCCATGTGGGAGACCTGGCTGGAGTTTTTGTCTCTGGGCTTTGGACTGACCCAGTCCTGCCATTTGCAGGAATTTGGAAAAAGAAGCCTCAACTGTGAAGTCAGTTTCTGTTTTACAAATTAAAAAAAAAAGGAAAAGTGTCCATGAAGCACTTCTGGAAGACTTGAACAAAATGTAATGCTCCAAAGAAGAGAATTATTTATTATGAGACATCTCCTACCATGTCTGGTTGAGTAAGTCTTTCTACATAAATGAAATACTCTCTGTGTGTGTGTGTGTGTGAGAGAGAGAGAGAGAGAGAGAGCGCGCGTGAGAATATCTTGGTTCATTTTTGATTGCTATAAATGAGTATAACAGAGTGTGTTGCAGTTCTGGAGGTGAGAAATCTAAGAACATGGTGCTGATATCTGTTCATGATCTTTTTTGCATCCTAACATGATGCTGCATTGCAGGGTGAAGTGTTTTTACCTCCTGTCTCTGTCTTCTTATAGTGCTACTTATGCCATTAGTGGGCGTGTTGGGGGCAGGGCAGTCCATTTTCTGTTCTTGAGCTAGCTCTAACTTCCTGCTACTGACTTACCCAAATTCATCCACATGTGAATTTGAAGATAAAGTTCTAACAAACTCAGGGAACATCTTCAAACTGTAGCAGTGTGTATGTCTGTGCGTATAAATCCTATTTGCTGTACTGTGAAACTGATTTGGAGTCACATGGATTAGAATTCCCAAACTCAACTGCCTACAAGGACAAGGTATCTATCACACATTACTAACAGAAACACAGTAGGACGTTCACAAAGGAGAAATGGTACAGTCAGAAAAATTGGCTAGCTCTGCTCCAGTTGATTGCTACCACTCAGAAATGTAAACATGTATTTTTTTTTTCCAAGAGAAGGTAATCCAGACAGTCACATGAGGTCTTCCTAAGTTTTAGATATTAGCAAATAAGCTAAATGTTTTATAAACACAATGCAGGTTAAAATAATAACCTGTCAACCAGATTTAACCTGTAAGCTCCTAATTTGCAACCTCTGAATAATAAACATCTGCTAGTTCGTGACCTTTTTTGCATACCACAGTGTTATGAAGTTATATAAGTCATGCATTTTATTATGGAATTGTTATGTGTATAAGGGAAATAATCATAATTTTTTTTATTGAACAGCACTTATTAAGTACTATGTTCATATTCTCAAATCTGCATGATTTCATTTAATCTTTAGGAAGGTTTGCATTCTTATCTCTAATTTTCAGACTACAAATGGCTGTGTTTTTATATAAGGTTACATGGATTGCACAAAATCACAAAAGAAGTGGCAGACACAGGATAGATGATGTGCTTGACATTACGTCTGAAAACTTGAACACTAATGTTACGCTGCAGAACTGCTCTCTTCCATAAGTCACAGTATACATAATGAATTTCCAGCTAATAGCCTGTTAGTTTATGTGCTTAAGGAGAAAATTGCTGAAATCAGTAACTATGCTGAATATATTTGCCCCATACTTTAAAATGCTTTGTCATCGAAGATTTTTAGCAAATGTTAATTCAGCGAACTGATCATTGAATTTATTTATTCTGATGCAATTACATAAAAGAATATACAGAAATGGGCATATTGATGCCTGCCTATAAACAAAGTCAACTATATCTTTAGTGTAATATTCATGCAGTGAAGGGCAACAAAGTATTGTTCCTTCTGCAAACACTCTTGAATGTGATGTTCTTTGAGGTAATTTTATTACTGACTAATCAAAATGAACATAAGGCCTTTCATTTCTAAGCTAAGAGCACGGCATTAGGCACCTTTGATTGCATAACTCTGAATCCATGTGGGAGACCTAGAAGTTCCTGGCTCGTGGCGTGGAACCGACCCAGTCCCAGCCATTGCTGTCATTTGGGGAGTCAGCCAGTTGTTCGAAGACCTTTCTCTCCCTCTGCCTGTTCTGTAACTTTGGGTTTTTTTTTTTAAAGATCCATTATTTTATTGGAAAGGAATATATATAGAAAGGTGAGACAGAGAGAAAGATCTTTCCTCCATTGGTTCACTCTTCTCCATTGGCTGAAAGAGCTGGAGCTGGGCCGATTCGAAGCCAGAAACCAGGAGCTTCTTTTACACCCACACGGGTACAGGGTCTCAAGGCTTAACTTTGCCTTTTAAATAACTAAGATAAATCTTAAAAAATGGAATATGCTCAATGATTTTCACATAGGACAAGTATAAAGAGATCCACATCATAGTAAAAAAAAGTGTTCAAAATCAAAAAGGTAAATATTACAAGCAATAAGAGCAAAGCGTTGCTACTTCTACCACATTTGGATAACATTTATAGCTTGCTGCTCCTCAAAATTGAGATAGGCCAGAAGGAAGGAGAATGTTGCATTTAAAACACACAAAGAAAAAGTCAACAAAATACTCATGAACAACAAAGTCAGCATTAAAAATAAAGGCAAAATAAAGACCAGTCCAAATAACGATTTGCTATTGGCAGACTTGTCCTGTGACAAAGAAATAAAGTTCTTCAGATTGAAATAAAAGGGCACTGGGCACCAGAAAGTAACCAAAAGCCATGCAAAGAGTGAACAAAAAGACAAAAGAAAAACAGCAGAGTATGTATCATAAAAATAATCGAACAAACGTCTGCATGTATCATACTGCTACAAATATAGTCTGGTCAAACATCATTTCTATCTTGTTAAACCAATGACTAGGAACCTAATAGGGCTATAGTTTAATGATCTGTGTTTGGTTTAAAATTTACTGTACGTGGGTAGTCATTTTTTCATTTGACTATTGCTTATCGTTCTTACCTATATTTCTGCTAAACTAGGATCATTTTGCTTTTTACTTGTTGAGCCCGAAATTGGAGAAATAAGCCCTTGACTGTAAAGTTAAACTATGGTGTCTCAAAAAGTAGAAAAAAGATAATGAAAGTGATGGAAGGAGAAGGGAAAACTCATGTTCTTAGAAGTGAGAATAAACTGTATGTTAAAAAGCTAAACTAAAGATAAATAGAACCTGAAAACTTAAAAACAAAATTCCTACCAGTCCATGCAATCTGTGTGATGGTTCTAAACACCCTGAAGAGCGGTGAAAGCATGAAGGAGCACGCATTGGATCTTTTCTTGAGCTTTTACGTTTCAATAAAGATAGATCTGAAATTCTAATTCTCCATCACTTATAATGCCTTTATGATATTGATACATGGAAACATAAAGTGTTCCTTCATTTTACTGAATGTTTAGGATGACTGGTATGTAGAACCCAGTATTTTCGTCATCCCACTTATAAGGGCTGATTAATTAAAGGAAAAGAGAAATGTTCTTTCCTTTTCATAGTTTATATAAAAGTCTGAAGGAGGTTCAGCAAGATAAGTTAAAAGCTAATATGGAGGCACTGTGCAATATGATATTGATCTGTTATCACATATAACCTTTATGGAGATCTTTTTAAAGTAGATAATATCCCTCTCTTACAGAGACTGAAGCTTAACTAGATCCACTCAGTTGTTGTGTGAATTACCCCTGTGTTTGCTCCCCTGCCACCTGTATTCAATATTTCTTTATTGTATAATGATCATGGAATTAGTTCCCTAAACTTGTTCAAGTCCATTCGTGAATCAGCAATAAAGTCCATTGCATTATCAACAGATACCATACAACAAAAGTAGTCACAACAAACTAACCAATTTCATTTGGGATCAGTTTCAAGGTTAAATAAGTTTCTTACTTCTGTTTGATAAATCTTTGCCCAATTGGAATCTGAAAATCAGTTCTAGGGGAAATTGAAAAAACTTCATATTTCAATTGAATCTGTCTTTTTTGAGATGCCTCACCAAGAGTCAATGGAAAACAAGAAGGTGGGGTTACTGAATCCCAAATCCTGTTCTCTTGGTATTATTCCTATTGTCTCCAAAAACATGCTAGGTAAAAAGCAACCAACCAAACGGAAAAGCCAAGTGCAGGCAGAATAAGAATGCTCAGCAACTCCGAGGAGAACCTGTAGCCCTTGTGGCTTTTGTTGGCACTCACTAAGCACAACCAAGATGTAACAGCAGTCCTCCGCAAGTCACTCAGAGCCTGCAGTGCAGACGAGCTGGGCGAGCCGAAAGCAAACAGCATTAGCATCAGGCGTTGGATGGACAGCTCATTGATTATCTTTTCACTTTCGTCACGATGCATGTCAGTAAATAGCGGATTGTGGCACGGGAGCCTAACAAAACCAGGAAGAAGCAAAGCCCTTGAAGGAGAGCCTGCCTCTTGCAGGAAACAGCTCACGTCTGTAAGTCCCTCATGTGCAGCGATTTAGTTTGGAGATGGTAACTTATTCTGGCGTTCTGCCACGGACTGAAACCTGCTAGAGCTTCCTGCCTGCAGTTCTACCATACTTTTTAGTCACCACAATGACAAAGGATGGTTATTTTCTTTCCGAGAAGAGGCTTAAATAGGTATTTGCATGATGGTGGGACAGATGTGGCTTTGAAACCACAGACCGCTGGGGACTCTGTGAAGCTTTGAGTCCCTTCCAGATCTTCAGACTCGCAAGGTCCAGTGCGTGTGAGAGAAACTACATCTGGCTTCTGTAAGCTCAGAGATCTTGACTTGATTAGCAAGGGTGTGAATAAATTGCAAATAAAAACTGCAGTCCAAGCATTGTGAATCTCTCAGACCATCGAGCAACGAAGTTTGTCATCATCTGAAAGGAACTAAGGTTGTTGTTTCAGAGCGTGGTTGGAAGGTATACATTTAGTATCTAAATGATCCAAATAGGTACCTTTGGGCAGTTTTCATAGAAATGGAGAAGCACAGCAACTGCATCCAGAAAAAAAGAAAATAAAATGGAAAGCAACAGTTCAGGCTTTAAAACCGGTAGCTTTAGGGGGGATCCGCTTTATGATCGCAAATGTCATATGTTGCATCTAGGAAAAAGAAGCGCCATCTGGTGGCACTGGTGAGATACAAGCAGATCGAAGTGCCCCAGAGGTGGACTGCGGCGGACGCCTGGGCCCTGACCACCTGACCAGGGCCCATCATCTTCAAGCTGAAGCACGAGATGTCTCGGTGTGCTTCTAGTGGTAACTGTAATAAGTCAAAGTTTGGTTTCTCCTCACAACTTTTGCACCTTGAGGAAACTCATTTTGTCTGTGACCCACGCATTTCCTGAGGCTGGCCTCATAAAGTGTGAGTAGAGGGGAAGGGGGCAGGAAGAGCCAGAGAATCAGCTCATCATCTTTGCTGCTGCTGATGGCAGCCAAATATTTCTTCCTGTGTCTGATCTTGCTTCCCCAACAGCGTTGATTCTGATAACACTCCCAGGATGCTGTTTCCCAGAAAAGCTAACCTGTGAAAACTCTACGTTGTCCCTTTCCTGGGCCTTTCATTTTGTTGCTGTGTACTTCCATTGTTTAATTCGGAATATTACATTCTTCAGCCTTCAGTATGCTTTTTAGACAAATATTTCCTCCTTTTAATATTTATTTATCTTTATCTGTTGGCAAAGCAAAATGAAGGAATGGGATCGTGGAAGAGAGAGGGGAGAATGATCTTCCCTTTACTGGCTCACATCCCTAGTCCTGCCATAGACAAGACTAGGTCCCCCAGATCAGCTGTTCAGAACTCCATGTGTATCTCTTAGATGGATGACAGGAATTCTAAATAATTTTTCATCATTTATTGCCTTCTAGAGGAAGCTGGATCAGAAATGGAACAGGTGGACTCACACCAGCCCTCTGATATGGGACGCAGGCTGTACGTTATAATGCTCACTTTCTGATTTCTTAAAATGTCTATTCATTGACGTATCATCCCTGGGATAGAATTCTAGGCCAGCACATAACTTCTCCTTTCCCTTTCAGCATTTTAATAAGTATGCCATCTAATTGGCTTCTGTGCTCAACCGTTCATGTAATTCTATCAGCCATGAACTTATTGTCTGTTTTCTTCAAGGCAATGTCCCCTTCCCTACCTCTGGCTACTCCTAGTGTCACTTTGGGTTTTAATTGCTTCCACGTGCTTTTTCTAAGTAGAGTTGTATTTGTGTTTTTCCTTTATCAGATCCTCAGAGCTCATTGAATCTTGTCAGATAGAAAGAAATGGATAGCATTTCCACAGATTTTTCATCTGAGTTTTCATTTTTAACACCTCTTTAACATATTTCATGCTTTTGTTAGTATTCTTCTTTGCTGATTTCCTATCAATTCTGGTCTCTGCCTTCAATTTAAATATCTCAAAGGCATTCTGCTGTTGATCTGCTTTTATAACTAATAAGTAGTTTTATTTAAATATTTATTACCAAAATAGTTGATTCGACTTATGTATTAAGCCTTTGCTAAAAATATGCTCATTCCTTCTGCTTCCTTGAATCTACTAATTATGATTATTGTAAAGTTCCTGCGTGAAAAGCCCAACTTTCTGGCATTTTACCATCATACTTTCTATCCTTTTCTTTTCTGATTTGATGCCACTCAATCTTTATTTATGAAATACATCATAGTCTATTGAAAGGATGCCACATTATGAATTTAAAAATTAGGGATCTTGATATTTTCCCGACAAAGATCCTTACATTTTCCTGTAAGGAAGGCAGTGTTGTAGAACACAGCATCTATTATCTCTAGAATGTTTTCAGGCTTTTGACTGATTTCTCCTCTGTGTTAACCCTAAGATTTGGTCCTTATTCCTAAAGCCAGAACTTCTTGGTATCCACATACGTTCCAGGGTATTTATTAAGGTCTCTTACGGTAATATTTGAACTGTAATTTCCAAATCCACCTCCATGAATGCCTACTGTTGTAACCGTGCTGGCTTTTCACTTTCTAGTGTGTGTGTTGTACCAGATGTCACAGAGTCTTGTAGTCCACAAACACTTCAAGAACGAAAGCATGACTTGAACTTTTTGTACGTAGATTCAGGGACTTGTCTCTCTGGAATTCCCTTTTTGCCAAGGTTTTCTACATGATATTTCTGTTGTCTGGGGTGCCAGATCTCTGTCCCTGTTATATGATGTTTAATTCTACTGAGACTTGGATTATTTTCTGCACTGCAAACTGGAAAGGAACCTCAGAAAAAAAGAGTAACGTGTCACTAGAATTGTATGCTGTCCTTCTCTCAAGGATTGCGGCCACTCAGATGCTGTCTGAGTTCATAGATTTTCAGTGCAAACTTATGGACCTACAAGCTACACATTGGTGTGTGTGGGTGTGGGTGTGTGTTCTTAAGTCTTTTCTGTGGGAGAGTAAGTCTAATCTACATATTCATAAACTGGATCTCTGCCTCTCTTGCTAGTTTCAAATTTTCAATTCCTACTTCAGAGCCCCCTACACTTCAGTCTTGTGAAATATTTGCCCGTTTTGAACATTGTTCTTTTTCATACCCTTGCATTTCCTTACAAGCATCCTTCTTTGCTCAGTATTGTCACTTATCTCATCAACTGTGTGCGGCTCTACTTGTGCTGTCCTCAGCCATCTGCGCCAGTCTCTGCTTTTGTGTCAAGATGAATTGAGTTGCTTTCTGATGTTATATCACATTATTATGTTCTTAATCTAACACATTTTCATACCCATAATCAAAATATTTTTTTATTTGTCTTCCTTTCTGGATTGTGAATTTTTACAAGTTAAGAAGTTTCATACTTTTGAAGACTCACAGGGCCTGCTAATATTGATATCTCTTCGTGTGTTTATCAATGAATATTTTTGCTTCCATCACTAGAGATTTCATTTTCAGATTGCTTCGAAAATGTGAGCTTTAAGCTTCTGTATTGAGAAAGACAAAGACTAGTGAGACAAAAACCCTCTTTGTTGCAAGCGATCTGGGGTATTTTCCTGTGAGCAACAGACCCCGATGCCATATCTTTATTTTGTTTAAATAACTAGGACAAAGTAATTATTCTCACATGAGTTGAGCCCATTACACCGTTTTCTTTAATCCTTTTTCCTCTCTATTAACATGCAGCACAGGAATTCCCAAAGGACCAACACCATTTAGCCTTCCTGTTACTCCTTTCATGTCTTCTCAGCTAAATCTAGCACGTCTGTATTTGCCCACCTCGTGAAACCTTTCTCACCTCTTCCTGCCATCTCTGAATGTATCAGCAGGTCCTTTCAGCTTTTTTTCCCAGTGTTATAGAGATTTTATCTTTGCCCCATGAGAGATATTTCTTGAGGATGGGTGGTAGGTATTCTATACTTTTTACCTATATTGTCACCACTACTTAAAGAATTAACAAAAAAACGCAAAGAATATTCTTAATGACATGTTTAGATATGTAAATTTCTTGATTGGGATTGCTCGGTAAAGGATTTGCCTTACTTTTAGCACTCAGGTGCCAAGAGAAATGGTTGTGCAAAGAGCTGGAGTGGAAACACATTCTATGTCAAAATGGCTCATAATTATGTTTATATTTATTTATAATTATAATTATATGTATGAGCCATTTTGACATAGAATGTGACACACACACATACACACACACACACATATCTATATCTATATCTATATCTATATCTATATCTATATCTATGGTATAATGCAATATTTTGATACATTCATACACTGTGGAATAACCAAGTCGGGATGATTACAAATATCATTCCTTCAACCCATATTGTTTATGTGTGGTAGAAATAAGGTTTCTTATTCTAGTTTGAAATATACTATACATTTATTGACTGCAGTAGCCGTGCTATGGCCTAGATCACCAATATCTATTCTTTCTGTGTAACTGCAATGCTGTGCCTTCTGACCAACGCCTCTCCCTTCTGCATCCCCACTAGCCCCTAGTCACCCTCCGTGCTGCTCTCCACTTCCAAGAGCTTTGCATTTTCAGGTGACATTGTGTAGTACCTGTCTCTCTGAAATTCTGTTTTTGACTGTTTGAGGGACCATCATGCCATGTTTCACGATGGCTGTAATAATTACAGATCACCAGCCATGTACATAAACGGGAGTGGGAAAACAGAGTGGGAAGGAAAACGTTTCATCTGAGGCCTCTTGGATGGAGTTCCAGGCAGAAGCTCCTGGCAAATGTCTCAGAGGAGACCTGAACTGGTTGAGGGAAGACAGCTTTTCCCAAAGAGGTGTATCAAACAAAAAACGTGTAACTTCCTGTGGCATAATCAGATAGCTCACAGATAGTGTTTGAGCAAGGAACCAGGTTTTCTGGTTGGCGTGTATTAAGGAATAAACAGATTGATACACACATAGACCCTGGAGTAACAGCTATAATATCTAGCAGTCTTAAGACAGATGCTTTCCTGTGATAAGAGAGATTTTCTTCTTTGTGGACAGAATGACATTTAGAATTGCAGGAAATGATATGTAACTTGTCATGAAATGTTATATGCTGACTTTCCCCATATAATTTGCACAGAGTTGTTGTTGAATCATGAAGAGTCCTGGAATTAGAACTTGGATGTTCATCTCTGGGTTTAGGCTGCCTCTTCATCACTGAAGAAAATATCAGGCTTTTTGATTTCTCTCCCTAAAAAAATGTAATTACAGAACAAAAGAGGAATCTTTTGTCTGCGATTCAGTTGACTTTTGCAGGAGCCATAGGTTTCAATCTGGAGACAGACTGAACTGAGGATGAAAAATACTATGTGACTAAAACGGCAACATTCCTGACAGTACATCTCCCCAGACTTTGTCCAGTAGGTTTCTGAATAATTGAAGATTATGGCCCTTTCAACATTTCCTTTGGGATCTCCTTCTGCCATATATTTGTGTTGTGTATTTGTTTTGCTTATTCTTGCTTGGGGAGGAAGAAATGAAGGGCCACAGTAAACAGAAAGGATGAGTTGAAGAGAGAGAGAAAAAACAACACATATTTCAGCATGGATCTGAGGAGGCAGGAACAGAGAATCAATAGCAGATTCCCTAACTTCTTACACTTTCTGCGTGAAATAAACCTCAACAAGCTGATTTCAGTCATTTCTGTGGGTTTTCTGAAGTCTCAGGTTGCTCACTTTGAATTGATAGTTAACCACTGGAAAACATTATGTCTATCTATATTAACTTTGGTAATAATCTGGAGAGGAGGAATCTGTTTTGGAGTTATTGCTGGGGTGAAAGCTCATGGATACTTATAAAACAGTAGTTTCTGAAGTCTCAAGTTGTTAACTTCGAATTGACAGTAAACATTTCTATCTATACTAACTTAATAATTTGGAGAGCAGAATCTATTTCGGTTATTGCTGGGGTTAAAGGATATGGATACTTGGAAAGCATGAGGGTTGCAAATAGTACTAGTTGAGAACAAGTAGTATTTGATGGGATTTCTAACAGAAGTAAAAGGAACTAGAAAATTATGTAAATGTAGGAATGATCATTGTACTAAACCTGCAGTGAGGGGCAGCATTCCTCAGGGAGTGATGCTGGCAGCTGAAATCATAATGAATCTGCCTCATAAGTAGAATCTCATGCCCATAATTGTTAGCAAACTTCTGAATTGGCATTGAAAGGTTAGCCAACTGTCACACCACAACCATCTAAGCTTGAACTTCCCAGGCTAGGATCTAATGACCCAGTGAGAGATGACAGAGACTGATTACTTGGGGCAGCCTGGCTGCACCGACGCCAGTATCACTTCTTTCATCCCTCACTCCCGTGAACATCTCTGTTAAGTTGCACTTGACTGTACACTCTGTTGCGCTCATGAAGCATTGAGGTTTTGATGCTTCTGATAGACATGACCTTTGAAACATGCCATCTTTAACTCTTTTTGTTTCATTGTTGTTAGGCAGAAAGCATGGTGCCCAAAGTTGTCTTAAGTTTGGAAACAGCCATTCTCTTCAGCCAAGTCACATTTCATCATCCTCACCTATAGTGCCAATAATCTTCAGGCACACCCTGCCGACTCTGTGGATATTCTTTGATTTCCAGGCTGAGCTCCCACCTGCACAGCACACATGTTCAACTGGGAGACTTCACAAAGACACATAGAAACCACAACGTGTCTCTTTTGGGGCTACTTGAAGCACTGGGATTTCCACTTTTTCTTTTTCTTTTATCTGTTTTGAGCAAATACCAGGTCTCAGTGATGTAGGTGGTCCAGCTTTGTTCACTGCTGTGTGTTTTAATGAAGCTTGTTTCTGGGTCATTCTGCAGGTTCCCAGCTGAGAGTCTTCCTAGATCCTAACTTTGGTGGGGTTCCTGGGAGGGCCCTCCTGTCCTCTTATTGGACCCAGTAGTGGAACCTTCAAAGAGAATTGATTTTTATATATATGCTCAGTCGCTATGAACTTGTTCTGCTCACACTGTTTCTGAAATCTACTCACAGTTATTTTTGTCTCTGGTTTATGAAGCTTCAAGTTTAAAATATAAGCACACAATATAAAGCCAAGTACAACTGGGGGAAATCTGTTTTGATTTCATTATTGTTGTTGTTGCTTTTTTTTGATGTTTTAGCTAAAACATTAGCAGGGAACTAACAGGAGAAACTTGTGATTTCTTCATTTTCAGAGATTAGATTGAAGAGCCAAGTGAAATGTACGCTAGAACAGAGTTTAATCTCAGAGCTGCTACTACTGAGCTGCATGACCTCGAGCAAGACACTTCATCTTTGCACGTATTTATTTCTTCAGCTATATAAAAACTACTCTGCGGTTATTTCTAGTTCTAATGTTCTATGAAGACACAGCATAGAAGCCAGAAAGCCCCGGAGAGAGAGAACTGCTGTAGTACAGTGAATATTTGGATAAGACCACAGGTGAGATCAATAGACATTAAAATGTCAAGAGGTAATAGCTTTATTTTTGTCTCCCTCAAAAGGTGCATCATCTGGAATGTACCCATCTGTAATGTTACCACAGCAAAGCGAGACCGGAAAAAAAACAGCAGAGAGGATAAAAATACATCTTACTGTTTGTCAGACATGGGGCTGAGTACTTTGCTTCTGTCGTCTCCTTATACTACCATGGCTCCATGGCACAGGCATTATTACCCCACCTTACATAAGGAGCATAATTTGGTAACATCACACCACTAGTAAGTTATTAACGCTGCATCCCAATTCATATCTTGTTGAAGTAAACAACACCAGCAACCCACAGGTGGAGATTGGTGTCGCTCCACGTTCTTGGGCAAGTGGCTGGATTTACAGCCCACATGCACTCTGGGGTGCTCCGTAGTCTGGGTATTGTAGGAAAGATCGTCAGCTTTCTGCTGAGATGTGGGCAGAGATCTGAAACTCACATCTTTACGTTAAGAGTGTGCTGTACAAATCAAGACTCCCCTCATGCTAGTTTGATGCTACTTTTCCCTTTGCAAGAGACAGCATCTCATCCATGTTCACCAGCCATAGTTCCAAGGACGTGGCTCTTCAGCTTATGATTATGCTTTAGGAGGAAGTGAGTAAAGGCTTAAGTTGACGGATTGAGTGATCTTGTGCCAGGGAAAAAAACAATTTTATTCCCAAGCAGTGTTGTACACATAGCTCATCTGCAGAGCTGTAAAGCCAACTTGTGTTGCCTCCTGTTCATATATTGACTTACTGTTTATTTTTTCCATGTACAGTTTTAAAAACACAACTGTGGAGTTAACATGCTAATTCTGGACCCAGCAAAGAAACACAAAGTTGTACTGAATGGATGTTTAATTTGATTTGTTAGCAAAACCTTGAGTCATCTACCCAATTTTGAGGAGGGCTTCACTAATAATGGAAAACCACTTTCTGATGTGATGAAGATATCAACTTTTCAATATGGCCAGACACACCGTGGAGACCTCTTCTAGAACATCTAAACTAGCAGTGACCTGAGGGAATGTCCAGTCCAGTCTCACACTGGCCAGAGCTAGGCAGTTATAGCAAATGGACATATAGTACTGGACTTTGACCTCCACATTATACTTCTATATTCATTGGTAATATTTTGACCTATAGACAGATCTCTTAAGCTAGTTTAATATGATTGAAATGTATTTGAAGCATAAGGGAGTGCACTGAGGAAGTAGAATTTAGCTTCTGAATCTCAGGAAGACGGTGAAAATAGGAAAGAGGAAAATGTCAGGAATCCAGAGAATCTTCTGAGTCTCCAACATTTCTGCTTAATGTGGTCACCACATTCCAGCTTAGAATTATCTACACATTCTATGACATGGCAAAAAGTGCTATCCTTCAGCTACTTAGATGAGATGTGGATGTTTAATGTCAATGAATTGGCCAAGGATTTGTTGGGTGTTGTGGCATGCTAATTTACCTAAATGTATCAGTTTCTTAAATAAGAATAAAAACACACAGACCTTGGTTATACCTGCATGGTGAGTACATAGTAGTCTTTGGACTATTGAATTTGACATGCTTGACTTTGGCTTATGGAGTTTAAATAGGAATGATAAAAGTAGGTGTAATTGTGCTCAAAATCTTTCTTCCATGTTGCAGTGATCTGCCATTAGGAGAACATGCTGTGAGTAGCCACCGTTCTTGCAGCTTGGACCTCAAAGTAAATGTCAACGGAACCTTCAGCATGGGGGTGAGCCACTTGAGAAAACTGAAACTGCAATTAAGATGCAGATCTTTCTACTAAGAATAAGTAATGATTGTTATAGACCATTTACATTTGGGGATGAGATATTATGTAATATTCTCTTGTACAGCTGATGGATACCAAAATTGGTAGTGAGAGTTGACTATTATTATAACAGAATTCTAAAATCTTGATTTTGGAGTTGGGGGTCTGTCAATGAGAAAACACTTATAGGAGGCTTGAGAAATATCATCCCATGTTACCTAGTGGTAAAATATCTGATAAATCTGTCTTTTACCCATGGTAACTTGGAAGACAATAAAGATTTTAATAAAAATACTTCATGGAGGTGGTTTGAATTCTAATGTTGAAAGGTGAGCTGAAACTATTTTTAAATATATACATATATTACTGATTTGAAAGGCACAGTTAAAGAGACAGAGGAGAGAGAAGAACAAGAGAGATTGAAGGAAGCTGCAGGTGTGTTGTCTTTTGTGAAGAACCTATAGAATTGGCTAGGCCACAAGATTCTCAGAGGTAGAAGCCTATGAGCCCGCAAAAATCTGATAAATCCAGTGTCCTTAATTAATTCTCCTGGAAACAGAGCAGCACATGTATGTAAAGAAGTATAAATGTGGCTTTTGGCATTCCGTGTGGGAGCAGGATCCCAAAGCTTTGTGTCATTCTATATTGCTTTCCCAGGCTGCAAGCAGGGAGTTGGATGGGAAGTGGAGCAGTTGGGACACGGACTGGCATCCATATGGGATCCTGGTGCATGCAAAGTTAGTACTTAGCCACTGAGCCATCTCACTGCTCCCTCCTCCAATCCACCAGACTTCAGTTGAAAAGAATTGTGTCCTAGGCTGGCTATTATCTAGTGTATACAACATAAAAGTATTTATAGACTTTTGTTTTTCCAGCTGTAAAATGTGGAAAAACCAAGTGCTTCTGTACTGAAACAGCACAGTACCCTCCCACATATCCTGAATGTGTAGTATAAAATCGAGGCTTATGGTTTTTTGTTTGTTTGCTTGTTTTCTGTCAATGCTGACTTTCTGGAAGTGGGATCAAGTCTTTCCTCTGTTTCTTATCGGTTATGCGGAAGGAAAATGGCCTAAATTAAAGTCTTTCCTGGGGCACTACAGATGGGCTAAAAATGTCTTGGTTTACATTACACATTTTTCAATGAAGCAATGTAAAAACAACCCATTAGAAATTACAGACTCAGAATACTTCTGACAAGTCTGTCACTAGGAAGAATGCTAGAATATTCTAGCATTTCCTTTCTTTTTTTTTCTATTCACCTCCTTCTGATGTCTTCAGCACTCATGCATTTTCTTCCTTGATGTCATAGCAACCCAGTGCTATGTTTGTTTATTTAACTTTGCACTTACAACTTATCATCCATCCAAGTATTAGTCTCCTAAGAAAACATTCAGTGACTGACTGACGTGTTTCTTATTGTATAACATTGTATTTCCCATTGTAGGATTCTCCCAGGACTAAAGAATTTGTGACCATATCAAAACAAAAGCCTTTGTTTTCGTATTCCAAAAATTAATTACCTTTGTGTCTAATTGCTATAATCCTTATGGGCTACTTTTCATAAAAGATTTCTCAGTATTTTGCAAGCTCATGCCCTAAAAAAATTGTAAATTCAACTTCCTTCCCTCCCTATACATAATTTGTCCTATAATAACTTATAGGAAATCTGGAAGCAGGATCAGTGGAAGCTCCGTGATTTCTTCTGGCTACTATCAAGCTTCCCTAGCTCCTCCCAAGGCAAAACAGGCTATGCCACCGATAGGGAACCAGGTCACTATGGCCGGTGTCTCACCGATTGGCTTATAACTTAGTTCGTTGGATGTGAGCATTGGGTAGAGGCATAAAAGTTACCATGGTTGGCAAAGGGGGTTATTTTGGAGCTGGAAAAATGACGTAGAACCATTAGACTTGAAAATATGGCGTGATTTACCAAATTAATCAAAGAAGGAAAGAGGAAAATTCACAGAAAGCTGAGCAATCTGGTGACTGCAGTGCCGCCAGAGACACAGTGTTCAAATGAATGGCCTTTTCTCTCTTCAACGTTGTCATGAACTAAAGTCAGTAAAGTATTAGTTTTTCTGTTTTCAGGTTTTCAACTGTGAACAAGGTGTTTGAAACCATCAGGCTGGGGTGGTTCACATGAGTGTTGGGATGCCCACATCCTATGTTTCCATGGCTGAAGCTGAGTCTAACTTCCTGCTAACTCCCCACCCTGGCTAGCAGGAATGATGGCTGAAGTGGTCAGGTCCCTGCCACCAACGTGAAAGACACAGAAAGAGACCTGCAGTTTGATGTCAGCCCAGCCAACTCTGGATATCGTGGTCATTTGCTGAAAATCAATCAATCAATCAATCAATCAATCAATGTCTTTCTACTTCCCTCCCTCTTTCCTTTCATATAAAAATTGAAACAATTTTTTGAAAACTCCAGGTACTCCAGGAGGAAAGCTTGAAGGCAAAATATATCAGTTGCAAGTAGAGAATGACACTATGAGGTTGCAATGAGATATTACATTTATTAATTATTAATCTTTTCAAAATGCTCCTGTAGGCCAAGAACTGTCATTGTTCCGTAACCTAAGGAGATTCAAAGGATATGACTATTGTTTTTTGTTTTTTAATGTGCTGCTTGTTGAGTTACTTGCAGCAAGATATTTTTCTTCTCTTGACTTTTAGGCAGGGGTTCTTGCTTGTCAAAGAATGAGTGCAGTAGTTTGACAAGCAGTCTGTACCTTTACTCTCCTTATTAGGTGCACTTGATATTGCTGTATTTTCTAGGTTGTTTGTAAATTATTGTGAACATTTCAGATATTATTTGCACTACATTCTTGGTAGGAATCTTGAAAATAGAATTTAGGTACACAAATATTTATGATCCATGATGAGTTACTTTACATTTACATACATTATAATATTAAAATGCTCAGATATTTTTGTGTTGCCTCACCATCATAATGATTGTCTTAACAGAAATATACTGAGGTGTTGTAAGGAAAGCAGGTGTAAGTTAGGTCCTGCCACTGCTCTCACAGAAGTTTATCTCTTAGATAAACTTGAAAGTAAAAATATATAAGGCAAGGAAAACAATTTATAACATATATCAAGTTATTTACTTCATCTGTAACTATTAATAACACTCAAATTTGAGCAAGCATATGTTGGGTATGGGATGCTGACACTGCACCTGTAGGCTTAGCTTATTCTGCCATGGCGCCAGGCCCATGACTTCCTTCCGTCGATTGATTTGCTTTGTTCTTAATGTTCTAGTTTCTTAAGGCCTAAATTAAGTTTATTTATTTAAAACCTTTCTTCTCTTTTAATGCATGTGTTGACTGATATAGCTTTCCCTTTTATTAATGTTTTGGCTGCATTTCAAAAGTTTGGACAGGCTGTTAAATTCTTCATTTACCTCTATATGTTTTTAAAATTCACTTTTGATTTCATTTCTGGAATGAAAAAAAAGTGGTTTTTTTAAGACTGAATTGTTTATCTTTCTTATAATGGTGAGTTGTAGCATTATTTGCTGATAATAATTTTCAGTTTTATTCCATTGATTAAAGATCCAAATATGAGACCTAAAATGATAAATGTTGTAAAAGAAAATATAGGGGGAAGAGATCCTTGATTTTGTCAATGGCAACAATTTTTCAAAGGATTTCAGAAAATGTCCAGCCAATAATAATCCAAAATAACCATGTGGGACTATAATAAATGAAAACTTCTGCATAGCAAACAATCAGGAAAAGGAAGAAGGTAGCCTTTGTTTCGGTATAAAGTATTGAAAACCACATGTCTAATTGGGGATATTATTCAAATTGTACAGTGAATTCACACAATTCAATAGTAAAACAACAACAAAATAATCCTCAATTTAGAAATGGGCAAGAGGCTGGTATTTGGTGCAGAGGTTATCTGCTTGGGAAGCCCACATCGTGTTTTGGATTCTCATTTGTTTCATTTTTTAAAACTAGCTTCCTGCTACTCTGAACTCTGGCAGGTGGCAGGTGATAGCTTTGGCAGGTGGGTCCCACCAGTCTTACAGGAGACTGGTACTGACTTCCTGACTCCTGGCACCTGTGGCCCAGCACTGGCTACTGGAGGTATTGGAGGGAGGGCACAGAGGATGGATGATCTCTCTCTCACCTTCGCTTTCTGCATCTCTGCCTTCGAAATAAAATAAAAAGAAGTAATTTTTAAATAAGTAAAACAACTGGTTATGCACCTTTAGCAGAGATATAAAAATGACAAGTAGTTATGTGAAAAGGTGCTCAACATAACTAGTCATTAAGGAAATGAAAATTAAAACCAAAATGAGATATTACTTGATACTTGTTAGGATGGATATTATTTAAGACAACAGATACATATTAGTGAAGGAGAAATAGAAACACATGAATGGCTGTTATTGAAATTCTTGAAAATATTAAAACTGCAGCGACTGGCACACATAACAGTTTGCTGGCTCCCTCCTCAAATGGCCTCAATGGCCAGACCAGGACTGAGTGCGGCTGGAGCCAGGAGCCAGGAGCTCCATCTCAGGTGGAGCTGGGCCTCACCTGGGCCTCTCAGGTGGATGGCAGACACCCAGGTACTTGGGCTATTTTCTGTCTTCTCCAGGTGCCTAAGTGGTGAGCCGGATCAGAAGTACAGCAGCCAAGACTGAAACTGGAATTAATTTGGAATGCTGGACTCATAGGCGGTGGTCTAATGCACTGTGCCACAGGGCTAGCTCTAACATTTTGTAATTTTCATTATCATTGCTTGTTCCTCTGCTGGGCTGGTGTCGTACAGCAGGTTAAATGAAGACATTCTTGGGAGATTTTCCAGCCAAACTGCTGGGCTAGACCCTGGCCACAGGGAAATCACAGATGTAGGATGCATGGTCTAACCTTGGAGTACATGGCCTGCCTCAGTTGCTGATGCATGTGTGGTGGACAGCATGTCCAGATGAACACACAGGATGCGATGGCCAGATCCTCCTGGCCAGCAGGGATTGTTAAATGCCTCATTCACAGATGGAAAGCAGAACAGGTGGAAAATTCTCCTGGCCAAACTGGCAGTATGTTCCGGGGTGTGTGGATGCACTAAGGTGGATTTTCTCAGCCAACAGACTTTAGATTTTCTCAATCATGGAGAAATGAAGCCAACAATGTCTCAAACTATCAAACCCCTCAGATAACACACTCATGATACTCTACCCTAGAGCAGGGTCTCCAAGGTTCCATCAAATGACTGTGCCCTATGCTTGGTTCCTCATTGAGTTTGACAGCAAGGAGCACCCTCCGCCCCACCCTCCCATGCAGACACAGGAGAAACAAAACAAAACAAAACAAAACAAAACAAAACAACCAAACCAAAACAACAACAACAAATCCCCAAAATACAAAAAAAACACCCAAAGCTGAAATATATATCCCATCCCTCTCAACTATGTAAACAATTTTTGAAATAAAATATTAAAAGTGGAACTCACATATGATCCAACAATACTTTTCTTAAGTATACAACCAAACTAATTGAAAGGAAAGCTTTGTGGTAACATCCATACTCCCAAATTCATTGCAGCACTGTCAAAATTGCTAAACTATGGAAGCAGCCTAACATGTAATCCGTAGATGCATAAATATACAATGGACTTCAGTTCCATCTTAAAAAAAAACACAAGAAAATTCTATCATTTTCAATAACACAGATGAGGTTGGAGGACATATTTCTAGGTGAAATCAGCTGGCAAAGGAAGAAAAAACTTAAGGCAAAATGCCTTACTTATATGTGAGTATAGAAATAAAGTCAAAGTTAGCCAGAATAAAATGGTGGTTAATGAGTGCTGTGAGAGGGAGATACTGGTGAAAAGTGGGTACAAGCACATGTTTGCACTAGGGCAGGATAATAATTCCAGAGTTGTATTTTATAGAACTAAAAAATAGTTAATAATATTTTATTATATCCTAAAAATTTATTGAGAGTGGATTTATTAGATGTCCTTGCCACAAGTAAGAGTAACTATGGAAGGCAAAGGGTATGCTAATTGGCTAGCAGTCATAACTTCATTAAGCAAATACATGCAAACAATCACGTCTTATTCCTTAAGTATATATGATAGAAATAAATTTCAAAAGAAAACAAGACACACTCAGCTCATTGAAGGTTGTGAGATGACTCATAATCTGTAAGCCTGTTGAATACTAGTTACCTAAAATGTTAGTTACAGCCTCCTTGAAGCTAATAATATCTTTTGATCTACATCACATTATCTTGTATTTTCCACACAAGTATCTCTTAATCATACAAAATACTGAAGTAGCAGCCAAAGATTAAATGGAATTCTAAGACATATTAGCACAGAATGGTTAACTGTGTGAAATTAAGACTTTCATTTATACACTGTAAAATTTATATTTAATGATGCTGCATATGAAGACTTTTACAAACAGAACAATGTGCATTTCAACATCCTCATTCATTTGCAAAGCTACAGAAATCATTTGTGAGTCACGGACATTTTATTTTCCACTTGTTTTCCCTAATACATTTGCCTTGTTGAGTAAGAACGGGGAAAAGTACTTACTGTTACAATTTTCTAAGAGGTGTCAAAAAATCAACCCATTAAGTTGCTGAAAGAGCTGATATAAAAAGGAAGAAAGTGGAGTCACTATTTCTACAATATAATCACTTGTGTGTGTTATGAACCTTTCCATGCAGGATCCTAAACCAATAAAAGATAACGTTGCTTTCTGGGAAATGTGCTATCTTGCTTTGAACCATAGCAGTGCTTCTCCATGTCTGATTACGACCTATGGTGCTGTGACCTCCACACAGATTTCCTTTTCCCACTAGAATTCATGTGATATCAGAGCCATTGTCCTTATCATCCCTTCAACAAGATTGGTATAACTTCCACATCTCATTTTCTTTGTGTGTGTGTGTGTGTGTGTGTGTGTGTGTGTACTACTCTACACCTAGCCTTGGTTAAGATCCACTGATCCACAAATGTCCTCTACATGGCCTGACCTCTGTGTTCTGGGATTTATAGTCTCCTCCTTCCCTTATCCCTTACTCTGAAAAGGAAAGCGTTCAGTATTCAAAACCCTAATACTCACTTTGCATCTTCAGGATCCAGTTTGACCATATCTCAAGTTCTAGATGCCACAGTGTATGCCATTTACAAGTTTAAAGGCTACTCATGCTTTGCAGAATTGCTAGGAGACTATTTTCTGCAGTCAGATTGGGGAAAACAAACTTCCTTTTACTCATACATCAGCCCACATAACTGTTTTCCAAACTCCTGTTCCTTTAGGCTGGAGGCCTCTGTTGAATGAATAAAACTTATGACTATTCCTTGAAAACCAGTAGCAGAGAGGACATCTTCTGTGTGGTTGGTACAGACCCTCCATTTCTGTAGCATGGGTTGGCAGGGGGCCAAGGGCTCACTTAATGGGTAGGATGGATGTATTTCCAAGTGATTAATCACTCCGTCCATAAATTATGGAAAAAGCACCCGAGCTGTGGCCAATGAGTTATTAAGAAATTTTTCAGGAAGTAAATTCTTTCCTTCAGTGTTTTCAGGACAGTAATGGCATTGCTTAAGTCACAGAGAAATACAGAGGTGCCCTGTGCTGAGGCAACAACTCCTATTTGGAAAATCTGTTAATGTCATAGCAGGAAGGGTTTTGGGCCCTTGAACAACCTCAATCAGGCTTTCTGCCATAAAGCCTCTTCCCTGAGACTATCTCAAAGTCAAATCTCTTCTTTTTGTTTAAAACTAGTTCAAGAGTTTATCAGAGAGACCTATTAGTAAAATGAAGACCCTGACTCAATTGTCTCCTCAATTTTCCCATTCAGTTAATTTATAGTACTCCTAATCTGTATGTGTCTAACTTCTTTTTCTCACTCATTCCAATTCTTCATCATTAGAATTTAAAAACTTGAGAACAGAAGCCTTGAGGGATAACATTGGATTTAGAACATAGACTAACCTGTTACAGGTGTCTGAGATTCTTCATGTAACGCATCAAATAAATGATAATTATGATACCCTTTGATTAGTAGTTGAGAATAAAAGTGTCTCACAGGCAGTGAAATTTTTGAAGATTGGCATAAGGATCCTTAGAGCCGAGATCAAATTTCCGAACAACTCTTTTTGTTTGAGTAACAGAGTTTCCTTTTCTCCAAATTCCAGCCAAAGTCAAATCCAAAAAGGATGGTTTGGGAATCTTGTGTGTAAAAGCCATAGGGACCGATCAGGTTCTCAAGTGAGACTCCAGGGAAAGGGCATTGGTAGCCTCGCCTACCTTCATCTTCCAATAAATGTGCCATAGAGATGCTGTCATTTCTATGTTTCAAATTAGGAAACCGAGGTTCAAAAGGAACAAGTCACTTCACCAAGCCTCACAACTAGTAATTAGCAGTCCGGAAATCACAAATCAGAAAAAATCCTGGCTCAAATTTCGCTTGTTGGCCTGTTGCAAACTTCACAGTAGTACTGCTACCCGTGAAAATAGTTAGCTATGTTATTTTGGGTTCAACTAGTCTCCAGAAGTAATTCCATAGGGAATCCGGATGTGCCTCGAGTTCTAGTACACAACCGAGAGAAAATGTTGTCACGTAGAGGACACTGAAAATCAAGGTCCTTGCCACTTACATTCAATAAAATCTTCTCAATGCATTTTCCACGGCTACTCTGGATTATTTCCAATTGGAGCATTTAGCATGAAATGCCTTCAAGTGTCCCTAACACTTTAAGTTGCTTCGTGTGTTCCAAGTGTCCTAATTTGTACTACATTACTGACCATGAACTGTGAATGTCAGCTTCCTCCAAATCCCAAAGAGAACACTTCCCAAGGAGAAGGAAATAATGTAATCAACATTCTGTATTAAGCATGAAGGGTAGAAGCTCATAGGGATTGGAAGGAGGGAGGGAACAAGGAAGGTTAGCAACGAGAAAGAGAGGAAAACTAAAGAAGGAATAAAATATACAAGTGTACAATCATTACAATCGCAATCATGATAACATTTATCATGTTTCAATACTTATTTTCTTTTCAAATGTATTCCATGAAGTTTTAAGCATTAATTCACTTAGTCCTCAGAATCAATATTCTGAGACTGGTAGTATTATCCCCATTTGGAGAAACACAGAAATACAATTTAAAACATCTCTCCAGGTCACTGATCTAGTAGGGATTATAAGGATCAGGAGCCACAAGCACTAGATTCAGAGTGTAACGGTTAATAACATCAAGTCTGTTGGCATATCCAGCCACATGAATGTACCCTTGGGGCAGAGATAAGCAAGTGTTGCTGGCCAGTATTTCTACTGCTTTAAAGAAGCTTCCTATCTGTATGTGTATTCCATTATGTACTCTACATCAAAGACATGGAAATCGTCGTGAAAGATGCATTTTGTTGTGATAACTAAGGTACAATGTGCCATTCAGTGTAAACACTGTATACTCTTGCATACTGAGTAATTTTGAACATCTCTCTTTTTCCTTTAGTTAGAAAAATCAATGAGAAGGCCTGACATGATGGCTCAGAGTCTAAATCCCTGCCTTACACATGCCAGGACCACACTGGTTCGTGTCCTGGCGGTACCACTTCCCATTCATCTTCCTGCTTGTAGCTTGGAAAAGCAATAAATGATGGCCCAAAGCCTGGGGACCCTGCACCTACATGGGAAACCCAGAAGAAGCTCCTGGTTCCTAGCTTCTGATTGGCTTAGCTACGACCAATGCAGCCACCTGTTGATTTAACCAGCAGATGGAAGATCTTTTTATCTCTCCTCCTCTTTTTATTTATTTATTTACTTATTTTTATTGAAAAGTCAGATATACATGGATGAGGAGAGACAGAGAAGAAGATCTTTCATTTGCTGATTCATTCCTCATGTGACCTCAATGGCAGGAGCTGAGCCCATCTGTAACCAGGAATTGGAGTCTTGTCTGGGTCTCCCATGTGGGTGCAGGGTCCCAAGGCTTTGGGCCATCTTCGACTGCTTTCCCAGGCCACAAGCAGGTAGCTGGATGGGAAGCAGTGCTGCTGGAATTAGAATCAGCACCCATATGGGATCCTGGCACATACAAGGCTAGGACTTCAGCTACCAGGCTACCGCGTCAGGCCCTCTCCTCTCTTTAAATCTGCCTTTGCAATATTAATGAATAAAAGAATACATCTTTTTAAAAAGTCAATGAGAAATATTGTGAGGCACTATTAATAGAACTGGAAAGGAGAATGCAGTTTAGATCAGATGACAGAGGAAGGGTTTATATAGAATACTGAAATGGGCTTTAATTTACCATAAGTGCAAAGAAAAACATGGGGGATGGTGGATTTGTTTAGGAAAGTGTAATCTGGTCAATTCATTAAATGGAAAACAGCTAAAGATGCCCAATATTTCCTTTCCATCGAGCAGGTAGCACAAGCCAGGACTGAAAGATAAGTAATTTCTCTCCTATCAGAAAAAGAATAGTGATGTGTGGAGTCACAGAGGAGAGAAACTAAAGTTTTAATACTCTTTTATCATTCTTGGAACCAAAAATTTAGAGTAGCTTGCTATACACATGAAATTCAATAGCCTTTTCAACTGACATTGTCTGAGAGACATTATTGAACAAAGAACAGGAGATCAGGATGAGTCAGTGTGGAGGAGCTGGAGAGATCTTGCCGCTGGGTTTCAATAGAAGAGGCCAGAGCTGGACTGGATCCCTTTGTGTGCACAGAACACAGCATGAAGGAGATTTAACTGTAGCATGTCTCTGCCTTCAGACCAGAGGTGGTCTCCCCAAGAAACTGTTGAGTTTATCTGGATAATAAGATGCTGGACGCTATGCTTGGTATATGTTTGCAAAGAAAGAATCTTGACTTAATTTGAACTGTAATACTGCAACAAGATGGAGGAATTCACCATGGGGGGAGGGCATGGGGAGGAGTTGGGGGAATCCCAGAGCCTATGAAACTGTGTCACATAATGCAACTAATTAACAATAATAATAATAATAATAAAACTGTAGCATGTCTGAATATGATTCTACAAGGAGAACGTTTGACTAAAGTTGGAAAGTTCTGAATCTAGTCTTTCCTCTTCAATTTTATTGGTGGCATCTGACTCCTGCATGAAATAACCTGAAAAATCACATTACTTGATGAGTAGCAACTTCAATTGCCATTCTATTATGTATATTAGCCATAACAAGGAAAAGAGTAGCTAATCACATCATTAATAATTCTCAAGGTATTCAACATAACACTGCTGATATATTGGCTACATTTGGTTTCAGTTTACCCAGACTATCATGTGATATTTCTTAGAATTTTATTACCAATTTGTATTAATTAATTATAGCTAAGTAGAAAACCCAAAATGAAATATTCCAAGGTTGTTTATAATATTGTCAATGGAAACAAAATATATTAGTATGTAGATGCCATTGAACATTATTCAGAATGGAAAAGAAAATCATTGGGAATGTAGGAACTCCAATTTTCCCCGTTGGTTATATATTGAGCTTCTCTTTTTAGATAAAATTATTTTGTTTGGAAATTAAGCCAGATGTTAATGATTTTAAGAAGACTCTATTTGTGCAGTGACTGAAGGACGTGAGCTTGTCCCTTTGTCCTTTCTGTCCTCTGCTGTGGGAGGTCACATGTTTGACCTCTCTGTGGGATGTAGCAACATGGAGACATGTTGAAGCAGAGAGCAAACCCTTACCTCCTGTCAGATCTATTTGAGTCTTGAATCTGGACTGCTTCTCCTCTGCAACTGTGATAAATACTTTATATGATTCATAAATTTCTCTGATACTTTGTTATGGCGGCAGGAATGGACTCTTATTGCAGATTTGTAACTACTGGTTTTTGCACAGATATTTTTCCTCTGGAACTCTACCTGCATAATTACAATGCAGTCAAGGCCAATGAGTACCTCTGTGCGGATTACCGCTGTTATATAGTTCCTTAAAATCATGAAGACCCCTATCTATCAACTCCTTGGGCAGGAAGAAAAACCTCAGACACAATGTATGGATGGGTGAATGCTGGCACATCACAGAGTTACAATAGTGCGTTCTCACGGTGCAAGCTAATATGCATAGAGATTTGTTGGAGTTTCATTCTCATTTCCTTAATTTTCATAGACAAAACGAATTAATCTGTGTGAGGGGCTTCCTAGATAATGCGTATCTATGCTCTAGATAAATGAAATAGGAATGGAGTGATAACCTTTTGTTTTTGCTTTTTAATTCATAACTGGTATTTTTTCATAATTATAATTTTTATTTATTATTATTATTATCATTTTATGATACTGTTCCATAGGCTCCTGGGATTTTCCTTATCTGTCCCCCAATTCCCTCTCCACCTACTTCTTTTATATCATTACTACAGTATAGTTCTTCATATACAGTCATATGTCCATCATTGCGGGCATGGACAATGGCAGAGAGTCCAGCATCCTATTGTCAAGACATAGTAAATAGTTTCATTGTAAGTCCATCTTTGTCTGGAAGTAGAGATGTATACTACATTGTATCCTCACATTGGGATATGTTAGTCTCCATTTCACAGTTACTGTTCATCCCCATAAATGAAAAGTCACAATACAAAATCAACATTAGGAAGAAAAATAGAAGTTTACAATGCCATGAACTAAAATAACATGTAACTAGATATGACAGTCTCCATTACACAGCTATTATACATCCCCTTAAATGAAAAGCCATAAAACAAAATCAACAACTGGAAGAAAAAAGAAATTAACAACACTAAGAAGTGAAATAACGTGCAACTGAATGATTAATGTGTGGCTGAAGAAATGAAAAAGAAAATCAAGAACCTTCTTGCACAAATGATGCTACTGTATGATCTATGAGTCATTGAATAATTTAACAAGAAACTGTTTTGAAGAGATGAAACTAACAAAAAGAAAAACATCAAAATCCATGAGATATAGCTTCCACTGATTTTTGTCGGTGAAATGTGTCTCTTCTAGACTTTTGATTGAGCTTAAGCCAATTGCTTTCATGATTTATATGTATGGGTGGTAATTTGCTCCTGTCATTTTAGGAATGGGTTGTTCATTGGTTTAGTCTTCTGTTGTCCTTTTACTGGTTTTGGTGGGTGCTATTTCTCTTCTCTGCCAAGAGAACATCTTGAAGTATCATTTGTAGGGCAGGTTTAGAAGAGGCAAATTCTTTTAACTTTTTTTTACTGTGGAAGAATTTTATTTCATTTTCAAAGACGAGAAAAAGCTTTGTTGTATATGTTATCCTGGGCCAACAATTTTTTTTCTTTTAGAATCTGGAATATGTCATTCCATTCTCTTCTTTTCTGTAGAGTTTCCTGTGAGAGATCTCCTGTGAGTTTAATTGGCATTCCTGTATATGTCCACTGATTTTTTTCACGTGCACATTTAAGGATCTTTTCTTATGTTCAAGTGAAGAGAGCTTGATGATCATGTGTCTTGGTGAAGATTGCTTTTGGTCAACCCTGTTGGGAGTCCTGTGCCCCTCCTGGAACTTGTTTCCCAATTCTTCCTCTAGATTAGGGCAATTTCCCTTATTATTTCATTAAATAAATCTGAAAAGCCAGCTTCTCTTTCTGCACCTTCTGGGACTCCCATAACTCTTACATTAGGCCTCTTAATAGCGTCTTTCAATTCTTGGATACTTTTTTTTGGCCTGAGCCAGCTCTGCTTCCATTTTTTTGTTTGCTTCCCTCTGCTGACAGAAAATATCTTCCAATTCTGAGATTCTTTCTTCTGCTTGCTTCATTCTATTTTGGAGACTCTGCACTGTACTTTTAATTTGCTCTACTGTGTTCTCAGTTTCTGATATATCAGCTTTGATTTGCTTTATTGCTGCCATTTCTTGTGTAACATATTCCTTATTTTCTTTGAACTCTTGTATGTGCTTCTCATTGTTGATCAGAATCTTTAAAATGAGTTTTCTGTACGCTGTGTCCCCCATTTTGTTGAAGTCTTCCTCAGTTAACTCTGAGGTTGGCAAAGGGTTTTGTTCCTTTGCAGGGGAGTCTTCAGTAATATTCATTGTGCCTTTGTGTCTTCTTTTGCTCTTGATCATTGTACCTCTAGTTATCAGAGTCTTCTCCTTGGGGCAGGTTTCTAAGCTGTATCACCCACAGGTCTACAGTTTGGTTTTACTTATTGCAGTTGGTACACAGCTCTTTGCTTGCAGCCACTTGTGTCACAACCTCCAGCAAGTTCCAGGTCTGGCTTCTTATGTTAGATTTCCACCATGGTCACCGTATCCCCAATTCCTGGCTCACCACTCTCCACTTCCTGTGCTATCGTGCTGGGGTTGCACTGTGGTCTGTACAGCCTTTTTCCCACTTTCAGTTGGAGCAGGTCCCAGGATTAGGGAGACACCAGGAGTCCTATAAAGCTAGGTTGTTGGTGGTGCTGATCTTGCTGGAACCTCTTGCACGTTAGGTCTGGGTGCCACATGGACCTATTTTGACCCGTACGATGCCACAGTCGGTATTATTTTCCTGTGAGACCAGTGCAATCCACTGAACTCAGTGAGTTCTTGTGAGCTCAGCACATGCGCAGTTCATTGTTGTCCCCTGCAGTCCTAAACTGGTATTTTTTTTAAAAAAAATCATTAATTTTCATTGGAGAAGTATAGAGAAGAAGAGACAGAGAAAAAGCACTTCCATCTGTTGGTTCACTCCCCAAGTGACCACAAGGGTCAGAGCTGAGCTAATGTATCAAATGAAACAGTTCCCTGTTCAAACCTTTTTAAAAGCTTCTCTTTTATCATAGGATATCACTTTTCTCTATTTTCCTCTGCTTTACCACCCTCATTCATTACCCTTCTACTACTTACTACTGGTTAGACTTGCTCTTGAGGTTTCTTGGTGAAGAGTGGCTTTCTGGAGAACACTAAATTATTCTTAAGTGTCACTTAAGATCACTCCAAGTCATCACCATGCAGAAGATTCCCCAAAATGTTCTACTTACTTGTTTCATTCAAAATCTAACTAGTGTTAGACTGGGCAAACCAGAATCCTGGTGTGAAGCAGAGTGACAGTGGTTCAACACAGCTGTTTCATTGGAGATCTGCTAGAAGACTGACATTCCCACTGATAAAAGTCCCCACAGGGATCATTTTGGCCTTATCTCAACAGAAACAACTGCAATACCCTACAGAAAACAACCAGACCTTGTGTCAGGCTGCCACAATGAGTACACATGTACAGAGCAAGGAGCTTCTGTCTTACCATATCTACTCTCCTCCCCTGTGTCTAAGATGTATAAAAACCTAGTGCTGTATGGACTGGGTGGCCACTCTCCTCACATGGCCACACCATTCCCACACCCAAACCCATGTGGAAGTGCTGCCTGGCCATCTCCTTGAAGCAAGCATACCATCAGACTGTCTCCCTAAAGCCCCCGCCTCCAGCCATGCCCTGCCCCCACTCCCTTCCTGGCTGGCCTCAAACGAGTCCAAGCGCCTCTGAACCTAGTGATGAGTAGTAGAGTTTGATTGTAATTCAGAAGAAATAGACATAAATTATAAAACATTTCACACATCTGGTCTTAACATATTGTTTATCAAGTATTCTGAGTTCATTTACCCTTGTAAGTTTTTAAAATCTGAGTTGACTTCAATTGAAATATTTGCTGCCTTCAATTTGTATACTCCCCTGTCTCAGGCATTCAAATCTTTTCACAGCTGTCCCCTCCCCAGAAACAAAGTTCTTTTTTTCCTTGGTAAAGAGTATATCTTACATTGCCTGTCCTATTAATTCTTCAATATTGAACTTCATTGGAATAGAAACTATAGGATCAAGATTCTTTCTCGTTTTCTTGTGATTGTATCCCGAAGACTTAGAAAAATTTCTAATACATGCAGACCATCAAACCGTCTTTGAAGAAATGCAAGTATTCAATCACTCCATAAGAGTGTGGGAGAAACAATGTAAGGAAGACAGTAAGTAATAAAACCATGATTATAAAGTGATAGAAATTCAGAAGACACTTTGCGGGTGTCTTTGTATAGCACTGCTAAGGTCTGAAGGGGACAAGCAGTAGTGACATACTGCTGTTTGCCCTTAACACATGTTGCAATCGCTGCATGGTGAAGCATCACTGGAACCCTACAGAAGGATACTGAACTCATACACGAGTCTGTGAGTCATGGAAACTGATTGCAACTCTGACCCCTTCCACCAGGGGCACTGCATCTCTGTGGATCCCTTCTTGAAAGGCATAATAATATCGAGCTCATACGGTAGCGGTAACTCCCAGGTCAACTGGTGTGAAAACATCACAAAAAATACACCAAGTCACACATCTTGTTGTTGGTGAGAAAATGCCCTTGGGAAGTGAGAATGAATAGAAAAATCATTTGCAATCTGAATGTGACAATATGATAATGAAGTACCATTCATGCAACTAAAATTATGTACAAATGGCTCTTAACGTGGGATAGTTTACATAGCTTCCATCCTGGACATGTTGTGCAATTTAGAAAGGTTTGTTTTTTCTAATGTAGCAAATAAGAAAATTTTACTTTTATATTATGAAGGAATCCCCATGGTGACTATTTTGGGGAGCAGAGATCAAAGTCTTAACAGAATAGCAAAAAGAGCAAGCAGAGACTAAATTTCACTCCATAATAGCTGCACTAGGTGACTCTGAGCAATTTTCTAATTTTTGAATGGCATTTAGGTTGCAACACCCAGTAGGACCAGGCTATGGGGAGCCTACCATTATGGGAAGAAGGAAGGGAGGGAGCGAGCGAGGGTAGGAGAGAGAGAGAATGAGAGAGAAAACACATTTCTGCTTGTTTGAAATTATTCCACTGCACGCTGCTGTTTCAACAGTTTCCTCTTAGACTTAAGCTTTCAAAATTTTTGAAGGGGAGAAGTGGCACTTTGTTTCAACAGACAGTTCTGTTCCAAATCCGTGGAGGGGACAAAACTGTTATTTTTGCTCAGATTATGTAGACCCTTGTTTATCTTGCTCTACTCCTGCTGTGTGATAGGAAACAGGAGTCTGTTGTGTGGACCTGGTGCGTGTCCTTTGGATACATTTCCATCTTCCTATAAACACCCATGGCTTGCTAGTTTTCACATTCGTAGGTCAACACCAACAATAGCATCCAGTTTTACTCATTCTGCCGGGAAAATGAATACACTGCGACAAGAAGAGTTGCAGCTTCTCCCATTTCCTAATGTATTTGGGGAACTGGGCAAAGTTCATTTCTCATTTTCTGCACTTTGACTCGGGTCGGCACCAAGTGTAAAGGTTTCCCTCCTGCAGTATTTTCCTCATCTTCTGTAAGTCTCTTTTGTAGGTAGTTCTGTTGTTGCCAGATCACTTTGCCAAAATCATTACTTGTTTTTTTTTTATTATTTTATCAAGTAAATTTAACTGTAGCAAATAAAACATAATATTTTCCAAATGAAAACTCTGAAACATTAGATTTTGAGTAGAAGAGACTGCTACTTGTCACCAAGCCTATTTAATTCTCACGGCCCTCGCCTTGCATCCGACTCTCTCTGCGTAAAGCATATCCCAGGTTTGCTTCGGCCCCGGTTTCTTTTCTTTTCCCATCATCCAGCCAGAGTAATAAGTCTCAACATTTCTGATTTACAAACTTGAACATTAATAAAAAGGGGACAAAGGTTGTGATCTTGGAGTGATGCAGTGGAATATGGAATTGATTAAATCCCCAATGAGTTCTCTCTCTGAAAGTATCCTAAGGGGTGGAGGTGATAAAGGAATGAAGGTCAGAAGGAAAAAAAAACATATAATAGAAACAGAACTAAAAGGAGAACATTTCAGGAAACAGAAGGAAGTTATTCACAAGTTTTTCATTCTATATTACTCCCTAGAGAGTAATACGGGGGGGGGGGCGGATACAAAGGAGGGGGAAGACTACTGGTCTGTAGTGTATTCTGAGGCTAACTGCAAACAATGAAAAGAATAATCAATGTAAACAATAAAGGCCAAATTATCCTCACTTCAAATAGGTAGCCAACAGGAGAGAGTTAACTAATCTCACCTGATATACACAAAACAGAAAAAATAAATTCATAAGCTCACCCCACCCTAAGGATAAATAGAGTAAATATAAAACAGAGCATGTGTTCAATTATAGGACATATCCTGACTTGAAGCATAATTATATTTGAATATTGAAGGAATGGCGCCTGTAGGCTTCTGATCCATAAGAAACCTGCATCCCTTATTATGGTATGTAGGTTTGATCCCCATCTCCAGTTCCTGTAGGCGTATTCCTGTCACTGTATATCCTGAAAAACAGCGGTGATGGCTCAACTGGTTGAGTTCTTGCCAACCACATGGGAGAACGACACAGTGCCCCCCGCTTCAGCTTTGGCACTGCCCAGCTGTTGCATGTGTTTTGGGTAGTGAATCAGGGAATGGGAGCTCAGTCTTACAAGCAAAAATATCAATTTTAAAAGACAAAAATGAGGAATATTTATAATAGTTGTTATTTAAAATATGAGTGAAAATATTGGGGATCAAAAACAAAGACTGATATTTTGAATGAAGGCATTTGCTAGATTATGAAAAAATTATATATCTAAATATATATATATATATAAATATCCACTTATATGCATATCAGATGGAAGTCAGATAGATCTCTCAAGAGCAGCAGTGTTCAGATGACAAAAAAATCATGACCCTATAATAGTTGAACCACTCAAGGTACTCAGATATACAGGCAACAGAGAGACAGTCTAGAACATGGCAGAGTTCAGAAAACACAGAACACATGAGTTCTTCTAATTAAAAAAATAAGCAAAGCTTGTGATTTAAGATATTAAGGTATTAATATTCTATGTTCAGATATTGAACTATGCAAAGGGATGTATTATGAGCAGTGAAAAGTTTATCTGCAAAATTACCAACTACATCAGTTTTTCTTCTCACAGAACACACTGTTTAAAGTCTGGCAGTGTAGAATAACAGTGCAAGTAAAAAGCAAACAAACAAACAAACAATGCAGGTGGTAGGGTGGGATGAGAGCGAGACATGTGTGAGTGGTCTATTACCCTTAGCTTTCACAGTGGGAGTGAATGTGTACTGCATTCACCTGAAACTCATGGTTACAGAAACACCTACTCCAGGTTTTGCTTTTCTTAATACTTTTAAAAAGTTATAATTCAGGAGATATTCATACTGTATGAAAATTATGGATATATTCTAAAATAAAAATAATTAATTTGTCATCTTGTTAATTTAACACTTTTTTATTTTGGTTAAACTAATACTGTTTATTTTTAAAATGCATTGTTCTATGATATGGAGCCTTTATACGGAATTAGTCTCTACTTATCTAGCCATCTTCCAAGGTTATGTCCATCTCATACAAAGGAACATTATTTTCTGAAGGGTGTGTCCAGTTATTTAGGTGTAGCATGTATCATTTTTACAACTGATAAGGTGAATTTTACAACTGATAATAGTTAAGGTGAGTTAATTAACTCTAACTTCATGAATGCTTATTTTATTCTCATTTCTAAAATTTCTCTTCCTAGCCATCCCTCCAAAGACAAATATTCCAAATGTTCTTGTTAACATTCAAAGTTTTGCTTCCGTCCTAGATGAAGACCACCCAAGCATGATAAAACCTTCCTCACACCTTCAAGTGGGTGGCACACACATTGCCCAGCTGTTTCCTACCTGGTTGAGAGACTTCCCCAAGTTTCCCACCCACACAAGATGGGGTTAAGGAACACTTAAAACCCCAAGATTCTTCCCAAAACCTTTGTTGTCTCTCCCTCTCTTGTTTCAAGAGGCTCTCTAGCTCCCTGCTCTCTCGGGAGTTGCTTTCTGCTTCCTTTATATTTCTACATTCATTCAGGCACTTTACAAATAAAACTTCTCTGTCTGCAACTGATTGCTGTTTTTTTTTTTTTTTTTTTTTTTATTTCTATCCTGAGCTGAGGAAAGAACCCACTGAGCTTTTCCAGTAACACTGGAGACAACCACACTATTGGTTTTGTGTAGCTCCTTTCAGACTCATTCCAGGCATGTCCTAATATGCATCAGCATAGTCTCTATTCCTTATTTTTGTCTTAGTATTTTCTTCTTACCTATTTTGTTCCACTGTTTTGTCTTTAGGATTTGTAAGTTATGAAGACCTTTATCTAAAGATTTACTGTTTTTTCTTAATGCTGTCAAATATTTCATAATATAAGCATCACATCTTATAGAACATCCCCCCCCCCCGGTTTCTTGTCATTTAGTTTGCTTTTGGATTTCTCTATTTCAATAAACACTAAAATAAGCATTAGTGTGGATCCAATAACAGTATATAATTTTCTAAGGTAGATGCTGTGAAGTGAAAATGGTGAATCATTAGGAACACAGGCGTTGTTGTTCTTCAAAGTGCTATCTAATACGTCATGACAACTTCATGTGCACATCAGGACTGTATTTTCTGAAATGAAATGTTTCTGTTCTTCAGTGCTAGCTTCCTACTTCAACTTATATTTTGCAAATCTTACATTCTTAATGACTTAATGCTCTGATGAGTATTTCTTAGGTGTTACCCTTTCTTAAGCTCCCTACCCTCCCTCACTGTTTGTGTGTGTGTGTGTGTGTGTGTGTGCATTCATGTACTTACGTATGCAACTCATGGTCTCGTAGATAATTAAGTTACACTCAGAAAATAATTGAGCCATTGTGTGATGAGTATTTTGTTGCTAAACATGGAGGGCAAAAATCAACCCAAGTTTTAGGATGTGCCAAAGGATATTTGAATTGTTTTAATAGGAAAGAAAGTGATCTGAGTGTAGTGGGAGGATGTATCTTTTCAGAAAATATATAAAGGCAAAATATTTGTAAAACAGGAAATATGATCTTGAAAACATCTAGGAATCCACCAGGGAGCAAAAATAATCGAGGCTGGCCAGAGGTAAGAAAAACAGCACAGAACAGAAGAGAAAGCCTTCCTCTCATTGTTCACACACAGTTGTGAACTTGGGAACAGATGCAAAATGGGGATCTAGAGTCCCATCTACCAAGCAAAGAGCCATTATTCAAATACTCACTGCAGGGTCTGTGAAGAGACCACACTATTAAGCATGACTTGCCAAGAGAAACAAAGATTCAGAGCCACTATAGAGATTCTTGAGTTTGTATGTAGGTATTTTGATTCAAATATGTATTTTGAAATACTGTGTAATTCAAAGATTCCATAGTGAGGAACTCATCTTGATTTTTCTAAAACTGACAGAGTTTTAAAAATCAAAATTCCTACATCTCCAGAAAATTAGGATAGTTGGCAAATCTGATCATAAAACACTCCTTGGGGGTTTGCCAGCCCAAGGGCAAAATTTTGTAATTCCGAACAGTAGAACTTCCCATTTTAATGAAGAGTAATGGGTTCCCTTTTCAGTAAGAAGTATTAGAGGTGAGAACTGAGAGCTGTGCATTCGGAAGATTGGCAGAGCAACACCATCTGAGCTTGCTATTTTCAAAGAAACAATAATTGTTTTGATACAACCACCTGGAAATTTCATTGCAATTTAAAGCTAAAATATGCCAGTTAGTCAAGAGATAGGTTGCTCCCTCCAGCGTGAAGCAATGATACTCTGTACAACCATATTTCCCAATTACACCGAAACTTTGGCAAGATCATGGGAAGTGCATATTATGAAAAACTGCGTGTGTTTCAAAAATATTTTGAACTAAATAGAGATATATCCCCTAATTAAGTTTCCCATTAATTCTTGGGAGAACTTTGTATGAAGGGCTAAAACCTTGCAATCTTTCTTCCATGCCTGAATCCACTCTGTATTCTGAGACTCAACCACCACCAGGCACCAGCTGTTAGGTTTTACCTCATCCCCAAAGACGCAGCAGAAACAATAAGTATTATTTTTGATGAGAACAAAATCCAGCACTCCTATCTAAGGATCTGAATTGCACTGATCTCCATAGTAACTAGACAAAAATATAATTTGGATAATACATTTGAAAATGATGTGTCACACAGGCCATGCCTGAGTGGAACAGATGCAAGAAGAGCAAACAGGAAAATATAGAGTTTCAAGCCTTTATAGGATAATACAAAGAAGTTAACTTACAGACTACTTGAGGTAGATCTGTACAAGTTCACTTTGCAGTCGAAGAAAACGATATCCAGAGAGGTTATGTGACTTTCCAAAGGTCACTAAGAATTAAAGCCGAGGCTTCAACTCTATCTCCTGAACTCAATTCTTAAAAAAAAAAAAAAAAAAAAAAAAATGCCTCCCAAAGCAAGATAAACTGATTTAATAACACGTAGTCTTTGCTTTGTCTCAAAAACACACTCAACATTATTGTAGAGTGCAGTTTGGCTAGTTTGATTCCAAGAACCAAATTTGACATAGGAATTTTACTTAGTGATTCAAAAGCATACTGCTAAGGAAGTGGGGAAAGACGTTGGCGAGAGAAGGCTGTCTGGAGGGTGACTGGTAAGCAAGATACTAATGAGTGCAGAGTCTTAGCTCCTCTGGAGAGCTTTTGAAGGCAGTGTAATGCATGTGTCTCAGGGGTTTATCAAGCAGAGAACAAGAAAGTATGTGTATGGCAGTACTCACTAGTTGTTTGCTTAATGTTGCTCCTACAACGTGCAGAGTCTCTGGATGGTCTGACATGTTGAAAATGAAGCTGTAGTGACAGAATGACCAGGAAATATTTGAAGCAAAAAATGGCATGTGTTGGTCGTTGGAAGGCTGAATGGTTTAGAAAGCACAGACCCTGGATATCACAGCATCAGGTCAGTACACTTCCTGTACTACCCATCTCAGCATTATGTTACATCCTGTGGGTGTGGGTAGTGGATTATAGTTTATGCTACTGAAGTTGTTCCTAAGGCATCCACTCCTTCAGAATCCCTATTTGTACAGTACTTTGGTTCATCTACATTGATTGGTCTGTGACCAGACTTATAACCCTATGGGACAAGATGTATTCATTATGTCTGTTAAGTTCTAGTTGTGCTATTGCGCATGCCTGGTAATTACTGGGGATAAGAACGTAACAATAGAGTCCCATGAATATCCCAAATTATAAATACATCTCTTCCTTCCCATTATGTAGCAATAACTAGATCTCTTCACGATAATTGAGATGATTACCGCTAATGGAATAGCTATGCCTCACTTCGCCTACCTATGTAATGACAATAACAGGCCAAATGGCCAAAAACATCTGTATTCTTCAGTTGAATGGCTCTTTTAGGTTGTTCCTTAGAAGAAGCATTATCATGCTGGAAAGCTGTACTTAAAATACTACAGACAACACGTCCAACCAATATATCCATGTGGGTGGCGCACTGATCCATTCCCAATGCAACTTTCTATCAGCCCACCCACATGTTTTAGCTACTGAGCAAGCCACCTCACAGAACAGCTGTTGTTTCATGATGTAAAACATTTTTTTTAAAGGAGAAGCACATGAATCTCACAGAGTCATCGCACATGGGGCCTTCGATGTTATTTCATGATAATTTCAATATTCTATTAAATGTTAATTCTGAGAGATATGGTGCATCGTAGAATGAATGGATTTCATGACTCCTTGCATTTTATTGTACATGTTCCACAAGGCAATGCATGTGATGCTACTCAGCATGTGAGTCACAGCTCCAATCATTTATCTGCTTGATTTCTGACGGTCAGGTGGCTGACACACACAAGGTTAGGTAGTACAGATACTGCTTTATTCATTCCATTGTTTACTTGTTCATATGAACAAATAACCATTGCTTTCTTCATTCATTTAACTAAGTGTGACATGAATGGTAAATTAACATTACATACACATTCAATGAATTTGTCTTATGTAATTGCCTGGGTAAATAACAAAACTTCAAGACATAGACAAATTCATTTAGAAATTACTCTTCTAAACACAGATTATTTTAACCTGTTCTTGAGCTTCATGTTAGCCAAGGGATGTGTTATGTAGTGCTTTTACTTCTGACATAAAGTTTGTGATGTTCAGCCATGTTAATATGGGTAACAGCTATTTGTTCTAATCATGCTTATTCAACATTTTCCTAATTTCACTGTTGATAGATGTTTTTAATATTTGAGGTTCTGGCCATTGTGAATGAATTAATTCTCAGATTTTGGTGGATTTGTAAACTCATTCCTCTTGGGTATGTTCTTAGGAGTGGAAATTCTGGGCTATAATATTTGTGTTGTTTCCCTGAACTGAGTCATACAAAACAGTGGAGTAAGGTTACACTTCCAGCAATGTTTGAATGCTTTGGCTATTTCTCTTTATGACAACAAACATTGTACATCATTTTACTTTATGCAACAGGTGGTGTGTAGTGATATTACATTATAGTAACATTGGCATTTTCATGTTTAGTAGTGAAGTTGAGCAATTTTCTAGTTGCTAATTAATCATTTGATTATCCATTTTTGTGAAAACACTAGAGAACTTACCCATGCTTTAGTTAAGTCTCTTTCTTATTACTAACATTGGGTATTATTTATGTCTGTGTAGATAGGTGTTGTCAAAGTGTAAGTTTGACATTTCACTTTTATATGGATGTACTTTGACAAATAGTTGTATCTAAACATTAAATGATAAATTTTGGAAAACCTGTTTATCAAAATAGATCCGTAAGGAAATAAAAAAAAGGCAAATTGTAAATGTGTGAAATCTAATTTTCTACCTGTTTTTTTTCTTTCTTTCTTTTTTTTGTATCTCTCTTTCTCTTCTGTCTTTATTCCTAGTCCAGTCCTCCCTCCTCTTTCCCTCCTGATTTCTTCTTGATTAGGGTTTATTATGATTTATCCCTTCAAATAACTTGTGAATTCACTAGTTTATCTATTGAATTTTTAAAAATCTGATCTCATCAGATCAGTTTTAGCAATTTTATTGCTTTATACCTCACTTTTTCTACTTCGTTTGATTTAATTTTCTTTTTTCTTTTGCTTCTGGAACTTAAGACCTTGAACTAAATGCTTATTTTACTTTTTGAATTCTGTCTATGAACTTCTGCCTTATAAGTTTTATTTATTCTGTGGAAATGTAGAATTAGAGAGGAAGGGAGAGACAGAGAGATCTTCCATCTGTTGGGTCACTCTTCAAATGCCTACAGCAGTTAGGGCTGGAACAAGTGAAGGCTGGGAGCCAGGAACTTCACCTGGGTGAGGCACGAACTTCACCTGGTTGGGAGGAACGAAAATACTAGTACATCTGTGGTCTGGCTGGCACATTGGAACAAAGCTGGTTTGAAGGGAGGCAGGCCTCAAGACCATTCGATATGTGATGTCAGCAAACCAGACTCCGCCCCTACAAATTCCCTTACTAATCATGTGTTTTCTACAGGAGTTTACTATGATTACTTGAAATACATAGCAGTCATTGAGTATTTACATTGTACTCAGTATTCATATATTACCATTTACATTTCACTCTGTTGTCTGATGCTCTGTTTTCAACTGTCCTCTCCAAAATTTATGTTGTGGTTCAGTTGGTAAGATAACAGTGGGAGGTTCCTCCTTCATGAATGAACACTGCCGTCTCTGCAGTGAGTTCCTTATATGAGAGGCAGGTTCCTGATAAACAAGAGTAGGTCGTGCAGTGTCACTCTGCATCTATTCCTCGCTCCATGTTAGGACACAGCACAAGCTCCTTTGCCAGACCCTGGTGGTATGCTCTCAAACATCTCAGCTTTCAGAAATGTGAGCTATTGTTTATACATTTCCCAAGCTATGGCTTCTATTCCAACATCAAGAAGCAGTCTGAGAGATCTAGTAATATTCCTCCCTCCCTTTGTTCTTTCCTTTCTGTATAAGACTACAAAAATTCAAGGAAAGAAGAAAATAAGTAATTTCGAATAACCTGTATATAATATCATTATTTTCCATGTATTTTAAAATATTTTGAAGACATCAGTTCAAGTATAACTAAAAACTTCTGCATTTATATAATTAACTAACATTTAGTATTTATTTTTGCTTTTTCCCTTTCAAATAAAATTACATTAAATAAAGTATAAAATTTTTGCTTTATATTCACTGAGCTTTGATAAATGTATACAGATGCATAACCTATACCCTATCAAGAGATATAGTTTTACTACCTGGGTTGTTTCTAGAGTCCAGATTTATAATTCATGGAAAAGGGTAGATACATGGGGCAAGGTGTAAGTTGCCACTTGAGAAGCCAGCATCCCATATTGCAGTGCCTGTGTTCAAGTACCAGCTTTGCTTCTCACTCCAGCCTTGCGTTGACATGCCACCTGGGAGGCAGCATATGATGCTACAATCCTTGGTACCTGCTGTTCCCATAAGACACTTGGGTTGAGATCTGAGCTCCTGGCTTCAGCCTAGTTTCTGAAAGCTCTGTGGGAACTGGCAAGATGGAAGACTTCTCTGCCTCTCTTTCTCTGCCTTTCAAATAACAAAAATAACAAAAAACCAAACTCAGAATTTAAAGGTAAGATGTAAATTCCTCACACTTATTTATTAGACATATTTACAATGATCTTAAGTAATCACCTATGAGTCATATGTAAGATATGTATTGTGTTTTGTAAGAAAACACTATAAAAGTTTCCAAAGTGGAAACTGGATGGATTACTTGACATTTTCTACTGCAGGGTTTGAAAATTTGAGTTGTTCCATATCCTTGCCAACATTTGTCAGATGTATAATGGCCAATTATTGTAATACAAACATGAATCATTAGGAAACTGCATATTAACGAGACACAATGAGATGCCACAACATTTCTTATGACTTCAAAAGAATTGAAACTGAAAAATCTGATCCATCTTGTATAAATCTATTCTTTGCCTGATGATCAGGAAATCATTCCCTATTTCTTCCTTTCATTCTTGACCAGTGTGTAACTTAACTGTCTTGTTAACTTCAACATATCTTTTAAAATTTAAAGCATACTTCATTTGTATCAATGACAGGTGTTTATTCTACTTTGAAAAGTTTCTTGTTTAGCTGGAAATTTCACTTCACTTACATGTAGGATAAATACTCACATTTTTGATACAGATATATCTTATTACTCTTCTAAAATTTTTATTTTTGAAGTTAATTACTTACCATCTTTAACATGATTTTTATACTTTCATTTATTTCCTGTTTCCTATTCATCTTCTAGAGGGCCATTTGGAAAATATTTAAAAATTCATTAACACAAGCAGACTATCTTTTTTTAAATCTATCTTTATTGTAGACAGGCTACATGCTTAAAGCTCTTGCCTGGAATTACTCTATGATTGTCATGCTATGTATTATCACTCATGTTTTTGTTTCAATTCCCTCAAAAGTTTGCTGTTTTTATTGCTATAAGCATGCAATAGCTTTATATTTTTTAATATGTATTTCTCCTTTATTCTTCCACTCAGAAAAGAATGGAAGGTAGTCCTACAGGCATAAAAAAAGAAAATTAAAGATCCTTATGTTTTAAAAACTTACAGAAATTTTTATTGTGTTAATGTAAATATTTTAAAAAGTGTTCAAATCTGATGGTAAAAGTAATAAACATAAAACTTTCTATGTTTGATCATTGAGTTATCAAAAAAGTAAATGTTCACTCAAAACTTCAAATCCATATTAACTCATTAATGACATTTTCCAAATAATTTAGAAAATAATATTAATCTTGAACATATATTTCCAAAGACTTCAAAAAAGAGAGAGAGAAATCTTAGCTTTCTGTTTTGATGCTAGCTTAACATTAATTCCCAAACCTGGAAAAGCATAATAGAAAAGAAACTGCAGATAACACTGAAAACTCTAACCAGTATCATAACATAAACAAATGAGAAACAGAGCACATATACTGGAAAGAAACAAAACTATTAATATCTTCAAATTCATTATTCTTTTCATCAAAAAAAGGATAGGAATGGTTACCTTTAAGAAGTTAAATCGCTCCTTGAGGTTCCTGATTCAGGGTCATGATACAAATACATTTGGCTCAAAAGTCTAAAAACAAAAAAAAAATGAGAAAAATATGCAGTAAAACAGTGCTCAATCTCATTTTAACTAAATTTTATTTTGTATCACTTCCATATTGTTGAAAAAGGTTATGAAGATTTATTGAGTTCTCATATGCACCACACATAGCTCCCCATACTATGGACATATTATCTTAGAATGGTATCAGTCACTATTATTGAGCCAATATTGAGATAATATTATTAACTAAAGTTCTAGATTTTTAAAAAGTGAATTTACTTTTTATGTTGTAGAATCTAATCAGGTGCACCACACTTCATTACAGTTGTTATTTATGTATTTATTCCACGGTCAAAATAATTCACAACTTAAAGCTGTAACATGTTTAAAAGAAAAAAAATCTGTGGTACATACATATTGGCATAGCAGACACTAATCTTTGTGGACCTTGTGGACACTAGCAGGCTTCTGTGGACACTATTGGGCCTCTGTAGACACTAGTCACTTCTCTGCGGACCTCTCTGAATTGCCCAATGCTCCTGAAGTTTCCTTGTCTTGAATAACCTTGACAGATTCGAGGATGATTGTTCAGGCCTTACATCTATTACTCCACCAAAATGAACTCACTGTATCAAATTTTCCTTCAATGAAATTGTTTCACATATTTGTAATACCATTATATTGCTCTGTAGCTTTTTTTTTTTTTCATATCTTGGGACTCTTCAACTGTACATTTTTTTTTTTAACTGCATGAGTTGACTCTTTTTGAAGCGAGTCTAGGGGTTTTCTCAAATACCCAATACTATACTTATAAAGAATAGTTTCATTGATATGTAAAGTCTGCTGTAACATATTTATTTAGCCCTCCAGCCTCTGATTAGCTACTCATAGCCCAGACTCATATGTTTCCCACTGTTATAGCCTTGTTTTTAATATAATTATTATTGCACACTACACAGATATTCATGCTTACATTTTTTTTCTCTAAGAGTTATGCATTTAGCATTCACTTAAAAAAATTATTGAAAGGTCATATCTAAAGAGAGGAAGAGAGACAGAGAGGAAGATCTTCCATCTGCTGGCTCACTCCCCAAGCTGCTTCATTGGCCGGTGCTGTGCTGATTCAAAACCAGGAGCCGAGAGACTCTTCCAGGTTTCCCATGTGGGTGCAGGGTCCCAAGGCTTCGGGCCATCCTTGACTGCTTTCCCAGGCCACAAGCAGGGAGTTGGATGGGAAGTGGGCTATTAGGACTAGAACCAACGCCCATATGTGACCCTGGCGTGCAAGGTGAGGGCTTTAGCCAATAGGCTACCACTCGGGTTCCAGCATTCATTTTCATCTTTGTGTGATTTGATAGCTCATTTCATAAAATTGCCAAACAATATCCCATTGCATGATTTACATATTTTTTCCATTGGTGAGTATTCTGGTTGATTTTGTTTTTTTATTTTATTTTAACATGAAAATTTAGTCATACGGGAACAACTTGTGAAAATGAGTAAGATCTTTCCCTTTACTGAAAATTAAAGAATACAATTGGAGAAAAAAGTGAAGGCCAGCTTCTGCCATATAATGGCAGCCTAGCCGATTTAAAAGTGCTGATTCTGGGGGCCGGGGTTGGGTGTGCAGATCAAGTGTTTGTCCGCAACACCAGCATCCCATATGGAGCAGTCAGGAATCAAACTGCTAATGACCAGGGATGCTGGCCATGAGCAGTATCTAACCCCCTGCTAATGACCTGGGAGAGCAGGGAATGATGGCTCAACTTGTTAGGTCGCTTTGCCCATGTGGGAGACCTAGAAGAAGCTCTTGGTTCCTGGCTTCTGCCAGGTGGTTACTGTGACTTTCTGGAAGGTAAAGATGGACGACTTTCCCTTTGTCTCTCTAATGCTGATGTTCAAATAAACAAATACTGAATAAAATTTTTAAAAGAAAAGGTAACACAAGTGCTGATTCCGAGGTTTGTGTTGCAGTGTAATGGGTAAAGATGCCACATCTCATATCGGGGTCAACTCAGTTCCAGTTGCTGTACTTCTGATTCAGCTCCCTTCCAATGGCCTGGGGAAAGCAGAAAAGATGGCTTGCACATTCGGGCCATTGCCACAATATGGGCGACCTGGAAGAAGTGTCTGCTTCTGGCTTTGGCTTTGCACAGCCCTGGATGTCATGGCCATCTGGTGAGCGAACTAGCAGATACAGGATCTCTAGTTTGGTGTTTCTCTCTCTCATAAATCTAAGCTTCAACTCAATATAAAAATCTTTTCTAAACAGTGATGAATGTTCCAAATTTAATCTATAATTATGATACAATGCAAATAAAACTATCAGTGGCTTTTCCAAAAATCAATTATCTGCTTTAAAATTGACATTAAAATAAAATTATAGGCAATTTTGAAGAACAAAGATGATGAATTTACATGGCAGATATAAACAGTTTAAGAAGTATTTAGTAAAAACACAAGATTATCTTGGTATAGAGATAGAAAAAAACGAAAAGTAGATTAGAATTTCTTGAAATGAACTCATGCTTGGCTAGCAATCTGATTTATAAACAAAGTGGGTAAGGATGGTCGTTTGTGCCACGAAGTCATGTAAATTAGATAACCACATTTGAAAAATGATGAGTTTGGATATTCAATGCATAGCATATCTAAAAGTAAGTGCCATATTGTTAAATTTGAAGGACAAATAAGCACTCTGGAGAGAAGTCAAAAGGATAAAACTTACACTACCTTGGAGTCGGCAAGATTTTTCAGACAATGACATGAATACTAATAAAAGGAGATGCATTATGTCAAATGAAAATTTGGAACATTGGTTGATTGAAAGGAATAAACCTATACTGGAATATCAAGGATTAAGGACATATATATTAAAGTAGTCATGCTTTTCATTAAGTCTTAACAGTGAATAAGGCAAGCATGGGGTAGAGCTGTAGAAAAATGCACAGAAAAGATAATTAAGCATTTCACAAAATGAGATGTAGTTTTCCACTGAAACTACAAGCCAGTGGTCAGATTGACTTATCCTGAGAGAAACTCCAGTTAAAACTAGAATAATGTAACAGCATGAACCACTGGAGGCACTAACATGTTGAAAAAGTTGAAAGTATGAAGGATTTTATTAAAATATCAAATGGACAGCTGCTTTTAAAATTGTAGGTTCTTGGGCTCAGCAGCGTGGCCTAGTGGCTAAGGTCCTCGCCTTGATCCCATATGGCCGCTGGTTTTAATCCCGGCAGCTCCACTTCCTCTCTATCTCTGCTCCTCTCAGTGTATCTGACTTTGTAATAAAAATAAAATAAATCTTAAAAAAATTGCAGGTTCTCATTTATCTTTTGAAGCTGGATCTATATCCTCTCTAGTAACAACATCACTCTTAGTTCTATCTCTAATAAATAAGCATACAAAACTTTAAAATGGGGCATGCATAGCAGTTTCTTTTTATAAAAAAACGTATATTATAAATGCATATACGTGAGGTGCAGTGATAGGGATTGAGAGACAAACAGAAAGCCAGCTCCCATCCCCTCATCACACTCCCATCCACTGACTCACAGTTTGTAGCCAGGGCTGGGCCAGAGGGGAAGCTGTGAGCTAGGAATTCAAGCCTAGGCTCCTCCACGAATCACTGGACTCAGTTACTAGACTTATTATCACCATCGCTTCCAAGGGTTCACATTAACAGTAAACTGGAGTCAGGGACCAAAACCAGGAATTGAACTTAGATACTCTGGTGTTGGATGGATGCAGATATTTTAATCTGGACACAAAGTGCTTATTTCAGTGGTTCTATGTTCAACTGGCAAAACTGGAAATTGTGTGACTTTTAATCAACACTTGAATGTACAAAACAATTGTGTCCAGCTCACACAACGCAATAAACTACAGGAATGAGGATGTGAGACTTACGAATAATGCTATAATTGGGGCAAACTGTATCTTAGAAATTCAGTGATGAGTAGAAGACCAGACAGAAAAAAAAATACAACTCCATGTATAAAAAGAGCAAAACAGGAAATACAAACGCATTCTCTGGAAGTCAAAGTTATAGTTAGCCTTGGGGGATGGTGATTGGGAGGTAATATGAGAAAAGCTTCTGGAGATGATGTGGACAGTGAGTATGTCTTTTCAATCCAGGTTCTTGCCTTTCACAGAGATATACATAGTAAGGGGTGACAGGTACCATGTGAGAATAGGAACAGTGTGAATTTGCTAGAGAGGGGATAAACATAGTTCTTTCATGAATGTGGCCTGCCCACGCACAGAGAAATATCCCATGTGAATGGGCCAAAGAATTGCCCATAGAGAGAAAAGAAGAGTCAGGAAAAGATAACAACTTAAGATTGGGAAGCTCGGTTCCAGAGCTGGTACATGGCAGAATGGGAACGGTACACTTGAGTTCCACAGCCAAAGAACGTGTAGGTCCGAGTGCATTCCAATGTCGAAAGAGCATCCTCACAAGTTGGTGGCCAAAAGAGAGCTGAACTCTGTAATTCCCCTGCTCCATTAAACCCATCAGCTGCTTCTCTTCTCTGCTACAGATCTCTGCACCCCTGTGTTGTATTACCAGCTTTCAAAGCTTTCTTTCCAACCTTTCATTTCCTCATCTATTAATTCTGCAGATCTAGAAGGAAAATGCATGCTCTTTAGCCCCTATAACAGTATTACTTGTTCACCTGTCACCTGGCTCCTGCCTTTTCTTGTGTTATCCTTCTCAACATATGAAAACAAGACTTTCCACAGCAGATATCTAGATGTAGTTCTCAATGAAGGCATCCCCCTCCCACCCCCAGGGAACTTCAGAGTCACAGTACTTGCAGTAGGGACAGAGGACTGAGTTCATCACAGGTCCTGTGAGACTTAACTCTCAGGGGTAGCAGGGAGACAGATGCTGGCAGCACCTGTTTTTCCAGTCTGGTGGAGCTGTTCTTCCTGGTGGATAGGTGTTCTCTTGATCGAATAGTCAAGTAGTGTGGTTCCCTCTCATCCTCTCTCTCAGAATCACCCCTAAATCCCCCAGGATTTGTGGGTTGATAGAGGACTTCTCAGGGTCTCCTCCAGGAAATCATTCCTCCACATCATAAGACATACATCTAGCCTATATAACCTCGGAGGATGCAATTCACAATTCATCATATCCAAACTGCTTATTAATCATTTAGCACAATATGTAATTCCCAAATGACTTGAATGACATTACTTTGAACGGTATTTAAAAGAACAGCTCAGAAAAAAGTGCCATAAATTATGCCTCCTTGGTTATTTTAATTTTCCTTTATTGCATCTTGGCAATGAACAATAACCATTCACTGAAACAATGAGACTTTATAGAGCATGTATTAATTACAACCATATTAAGAGATCCTGTGGCAGTGCCTTTGGAGCTAGCAATGGCCAACGTGGGCAAATTTTGAAAAATAAATTAGCAATTACCTGCTACTATTCCTCCCAACCACAACAGAAATGAATAAATGTTTTCATGATGTCCCTCAGTTCCAAAGAGATACACTACTGTTTGAGACAATAGAAAAGATGGATGCCGATGACCTTCTGCTGGTGGATCAGGTTATTCTAGAACAGAAACGCTGTACCGAGGGCTATTTCAGCAAGTGTCGCACATCCAGTGTATTTTCTGGCTGAGACTCTTTTTGCTTTGGCACTGGACAATTTGTTCTGTTCACTCTTGACCTTTTGTGAAATCTGCATAGTCCTTCTGCAAGTGTCATCTTTACTGGTCAGGTGTTTGTTCCTTTGTTGTGAACCTCCCTCTGTCCACAAGCGTAACAGATCAAGACGCCCAGCACTGTGCTTGATTACCTGCACTTTGGCAGCAAAAATAATAAATCAATGCCCTGATTTTGCTACTAGGTTGTTGGTTTGTGCCTTTGAGCTTTAATTTCCTAATTTATAAAATAGGCAATCCATCATAAACATTTAAATAGGTATTGTAACAAATGCATGTGTTATATATGTATATATGTAAAAATATACACAAAATGATTAGCTGCCACCATATTTTTGCCAATCACTATGCTGTGAAATTGGCCTTTTCCAATTTAGAAAGAACTCTTGATCACATACGTACTTAGCAACATTTCCCTAAGAATATTCTATTTACAAGGACTATATCCCAACTGCCAAGGAGGCCACAGGGAATTGGATGCCCTCGGAGGCTGAGTACTCTGAGGTCACCCACCCCTAACCGGAGCTCCCGCAGGGGATGGAAGAAGTCCAAACACTACCGCGCAGAAACCAACGTCATCGGAAAGACAACCAGAAGCCCTGAGTGGTCCGCAGAAACAGAAGAACAATAAACGTCCCTCGGGACCAGGGAGGAGAGTTTTCTCTGGACCGAGCCTGGCTCCACCTCTGGACCCCTACCCTCCCTTGCAATGACCATCAGGATCGCTCCAAAAACCCCTCACAGCAAACAATCATACAAACTAAAAAAAAACTAAAATAAATAGACAAACAACAAAAAGTAGAGCTTGGAATCTGATAGGAAAGAGCTGGCATGGATTGGCTAATGCCTCGCTGGGTAGGACACGAAGATTAGTCACTCTTCACCGTGGTGTTGGGGACTTTCCTGCACACCTCCCCCCCCCCCCAAAAAAAATGTTCTGCACCTTAACTGTTGACAAATGTCTTGTTAGAGTTACAAGCCAGTCTAGATTATCCTAAAATCTGCCAAGATCAGCAAAATTATACTTCAACACAACAAATGGCTAAATACTAAAATGAAATAGACACGAGACAGCTGAATGGTACCTTATAGCCATTTTAAGGTATATAGCAGCTGGTCCTGTATATGAACTAAAATTGAAATGTCAATGAGCTAATCATAGGTTGTGGTTAAGAACTTGCTTCTTTTTTTTTTTTTTTTAACATACTGGTTACGCAAAAACCTTGTCAATTCCATAATGTTACAAATTGCTGTTGATGTTATATTGAGACTCTTAATTGACTGGGATGATATTCTACCAGCTCTGACTTTGGACCAGAAATGGTCTCCTCAAGAAACTGTTCAACCCATCTGGACAATAAGTAGCTGGACTCTATGCTTGGTATATGTTTGCAAGGAAAGAATCTTGATGGAATTTGAACTGTAATACTGCATCAAGGTGGAGGAATCCACCAGGGGGGAAGGGCGTGGGGAGGGGTGGGGGGGATTCACAGAGCCTATGAAACTGTCACATAATGCATAATAATTAATAAAAAAATTAAAAAAAATATTCTATTTACTAGATGATGAACTATTGTATTAGAAATTTCCGGAAAACAGAACCAATTGTGAGGTGAACTAACTGAAGGTATGGGACAGTTAGAGGGACGGGCATTTGAACCAGCAGCCACAACATTGCTTGGACATCTACTTCCATCCTTCAGGAGAGTCATCGGCTTCAGTCCCGCCTCCTTCCATTCCAACACAGCTTCCTGCTAACCCACCTGCTCTGAACAGCACATCAAAGACCTGTGTTTGAGTTTCAAGCACCTCACGAAGGCACAAAACAGCCCTGGCTGTTGTGGACATTGCAGGGAGTGGACAAGCAGATGGAAAATCTGACCTCTGTATTACAAATTAATTGAAAATCAACAAAAAATTTTAAAATGTAGAGGAAATGTAGTACAGATATAAATATTTGAAAGAAGTTGACTCACACCAATGTGGAAGCTGTGTCATCCTGAAACATGCCATCAGCAAGCTAGAGAACTGGACAACTGGTAACATGGGTTACCATTAACAGTGGGCAACAACTGGTAACAATGGGTAACATGACCATGTCCAAGTACCAAGGCCGTGGATGAGGGAGGCTGACCGCACAACCCTCAATCCAACACAGAATGCTAGGATCCCCATAGATGGGATCAGAAGGATGTGAGGGCACAAGAAAAGATAGTGAATTTGTGTCTCCTTTTCTTGCAATACCCATGACCTCAGCCTTTTTGGTTTTACCTGCACACATGCTAGAAACAAGGTGGATTTTCCTTACTCTGACTCCAATGTCAGTCACTTCTCAAAACACCCTCATAGATATTCTCAAAAGTAACATTCTTCTGGGCTATTGAGGTATCCCTTAACCCCAATGAACAGCTTAAAATAAACCATCAAAGTCATCCCTTGAGCTTTTCCATAGTTAACCTGCAAAAATAGGACACTGCTTCTTTCTGATTTATTTTTGTAATCCAGATACCCACTGAGGGCTTCATTCTCACTAAATATTTAGGAAAAACAGATATAAAATAAAACCATCCTAACACTGATTTACCACCCTTACCTTGTAGGATACATACAGTACTTCCTAAGACACGGGACACTGGATTTTGCATTAGGCTGATTCTGTGGTACTTTTATACTGTAAATCACCATATTGCTGATTCTTCTTGTGGACCCTCCCTCTAATAACTTTCAACTTGAATAAATGTCAAAGTAGTCCTGTGACTTGGAATTTTTAAAGCTGCTGAAGGAACTTGGCAGGGACAGCATTGGTAGTATGACTTGCACAACTCTGAACCATTTATTTTGGTTCTTTTGTCCTTTGCAGATCCATTTTCCTTTTTTCCATTTTCTTCTGGATTATTCCCAAGAATTCTAAGCTATTTTCTGCTGTAATGCAGTTTCCTTTGTAGTTGATATCTGGACAACCTGGCACCCACTCTTTTATGGGTGCCAACACATCAAGATCTTCTTTTACAAAAGAATGAGCTCTTTCTCACAGGGAATCCCAGACATCTCTCTCTCTCTCTCTCTCTCTCTCTCTCTCTCTCTCTCTCTCTCTATCTATTTATCTATCTATCTATCTACTTACTTACTTGTAAAGCACAATCACAAAGAGGAAAAAAAAGAGACAACTTTCCACCCACTGATTCATGTGCCAAAAGTGTACAATCTCTGAAGCTAGGTGGTCCAAAGCCACAGCCAGGAGCTTCTCTGGGGTCTGCCAGATGTGTGCAGGTGCCCAAGGCCTTGGGCTTTCTTCCAGCATGCTTCTAGGTACATTAGCAGGAAGCTGGACCAGCAGTGGAAGAGCTGGTAATTGAACTGATGCCAATAAGGGATGCAGGGACTGCTGGGGACACCTTATCAGCTCTGGTCACACAAGCATAAGCTTTTCTAATACCATTTTTGTTTTTGAAAACCTTTTAAAGTAGGTACAGTGGCATATTTGGCAAATCTTCCACCTGATGTGCCAGCATCTTACATAGGTACCTACCTGGTCATGTCCTGGTTGCTCTAGTTCTCACCCAACTCCCCATTCAAGGCCTGGAAAAGCAGCATTGGTTGGCCTAAGGCCATAAGCCCTGAATGCACATGAGATCCAGAAGCAGCTCTTGGCTGCCAGCTTCAGACCACCCCCGCTCTGGGTACTGTGGCTCTTTGGGGAGTGAACCTGTAGGCAGAAGTTCTCCCTCTCTCATTCTATGTCTTTGACTCTGACTTTCAAGTAAAACTAAAAGAATCTTTTAGAAAATGTATATAGCACTGCTATATTATTAAAAAAGAAAGGAAATTTATATAAAATCAGTATTTATAGATAAAAATGTAAATTTGAAAAGCACAAAGACACTGATTTGTGTCGCATAATACACTACAGGTGAACAAAATCCGATTTGCCTATCAAAATTTACAAATTTTATATGATGATCAATGAAGCACTAGGGGCATTTCCATGGAGCTAGAGTCATGGCTTTGATACATACAGAAAAATAAACAAGTAAATAAGTTTGGAAAACTTTTATGAAACAGGGGCTCAGCATATTGGCTCAGTGGCTAAATACTTGCCTTGCACCAATACATGTCCTGGCTACTTCACTTCCCTTCCAGCTCCCTGCTTATGAACTGGACCCTGCACCTGTGTGGGAGACCTGTAGGATGCTCCTGGCTCCTGGCTTGTATCTGCTCTGCTCTGGCCATTGTTACCACTAGGGAGCCTCTGCTCTGGCCATTGTTACCACTAGGGAGCGCGAGCCAGCAGAGAGAGGATCTTTCTCTGTGCCTCTCAGTGGATCTGCCTTTCCAACAAAAATATGTAAATTTTAAAAAGAAGTTTATGAAACAGAATTAATCCTTTCAAACAATAAAATATAGTACAAAGTTATAAGTGGTGTTTACAAATTAACAGGCATGACAACATAATAGGATTGATTAGAACAGAAATTGAAGAAATAGACTTAATCAATGAAATTGATTAGTTTATTTAGTAGTTCAAGTTAATGAGCAAGAGATATACTTTAAAATAAATGACGTAGCTATTTTAAAATAAAAATACTAAATCAAGTCCTTATGTCATATATAAAGAAAACTTTAAATTTAAAAAATAATAAAATAATTGTCATAACAAGGATTTTCTAAGTAAAGATTAAATTAAAAATCAGAATTAAATGTAACATATGAAACACAGAGGTTAAAACGCCTCCTCTTAAAATAATTTTGAAATATTGAAAAAAGAACTAAAAATTTAAAAAGCCAGCAAAAGATGCAATGCCGGGCCATAGCTGTGAACAGACTACCTCACAGGAGGATATTAAAAATTAAATTTATGAGATGTTCAAGTGCGAATTAAACTAAATTGAGGTGCTATTCCCCCCCACGCACTATATTGGCAAAAATATGAAAGTTAATGTAGCTAAGGGAGGAAAGTTGGCTCTATCAGATAAACTGTATCTGAATCTGAACTTCACCTCAGGAATGACCCTTCTAGGAATTCATTCTGAAGATACAGTTTCACCAGTAAAAAATCCATATGGAAGCATTTCAGCATTTTTAATTGCCAAATATTGTATTCCTAAATATTCAGAGCCATCGGATGAACTATAGAGTCTTTATAAGTCTGTAATAAAGATGAAACAAATTATGAATAAAATGATGTAATTTCCATTGTGAAAAAAATGTGCATGGAAAGGAGGAATGAAGCAAACAACAATGGCTAATGGCTGCAAGGCACTCCAGAAGGTGGGCTGAAGCAGAGAAAAGAACAACAGCCTATAACACGAAATAAATCCATTTATACAGGAAAATGTGTAAGTGTCTGTTTTAGCTAATGCAAATATGTTGGGCTTCATAGAAACCAAAATTTAAATCCGCAAAGAAAACTAAAACCAGGATTTTTGTGGATGTAGGTTTTGCCTAATAAACTTCATTCTATATTGATATATTTGAAAACATTGGGGTTTCTCTTAAAAACAAAAAAGACCTTTCAAGGGCGACTTCTCAATGTTACATCTCAGCTGCAATATGGCACTTTACTCTTTGAAAGGAAGGAAGAGAGTCCAGCGTGTTGGGGAAAAGGCACCGAAGATATTTGTGTGTGTGTGGTGTGTGGGAAAACACTTACTTTCTTTTGGCATTTATTTCCATTTCTTAGTGTTTTCCTTTCCTTGTCACAGTAATATTCCTCCCCAATATCAAGAAAAAACCCAAAAAAACAAAAAACCCAAAAACCAAAATAGAACAGCCATTACTGTCATGTCTTTAAAGCATTATGCCATCTGGTCCTTCAGTTATTTACCAGTAATTATTCATGAATGGATCCAACCAGTCCCAATAAAATCATGCTAAAGTCCTATATATTTACAAAAGCAAACTATTACACTTTCCTTTAAAAAATTAATTTATAGAAAATAATAGTTCTGCAGTTATGTGTGTTAGAATATTGGACTAATCTTCCCTTTTAAAAATTTGTTTAGAAAAATATTAACTCAGTATCATATGCATTACAACCCTGGAATAATTTTTTGGTCTATTATACTGGAAAATTGAGAAAACAGAATTAAAAAAAAAAGGTATAAACAGTAGATGTGCTTGCAGGTTTGCTTATGTCTTTGATTTATTTAAGGAATGCTTATTTTCTTTAAGCAATGTTTTTATTTCACAAGGCTTTTCATTCCTCCGTTAAGTGAATTCACAAGTAGTACCTTTTTAATACAGTTGTAAGTAGAAATAGTTTTGTCATCTATTTCCAAATTATTTGTTGTTAATCTATGGCTATGTAAATGGCTCATGCATTGAATTTTTCTTCTGCTGTTTTACTCGATTCATTCCAACAATGTTATTGGCAGAAACTTTAGAGTTTTCTACGTACATCATATCCATGAACAGAGACAATTTATTTTATATTTTTCAGTCCAGATGTCTTTTATTTCTTTTTCTTGCCTTAATTGTATGACTAAACCTTTTATTACCATAGTGAACAAAAATGGCAAAACAGCATTTCTTACTTCCTTTTGACTTTAAAGGAAATCTCTTAGTCTCTCACCATTGACGAAAACATTCAGTGTGATGTCATATGGTCTTCATTAGGTCAGGATGGTTTATTCCTAGTTTTTTTTCCAGTATGTTAGTATCAACAGTGTAAAGATGCAATCCACAGAATGGGAAATATATATTTGCATGTATTTGAGAAAGGATATGTGAAAAATGTATAGTACTCCTAAAACCAATAATGACAAAATCTGATTTTAAAATGGGCAAAAACATTGATGGGTCTCCAAAGGATATACTCAAATAGACAACAAATCCATGAAAAATGTTCCATTAAAGAAAGGCAAATGAAAACAATGACTTCTCCCATTATATTAGGATGGTTACTATATCTGAATATTCGTATGTGCTTATATTACATTTACGTAACAAATTTCTTAAATGGTGGAGGAATCAAAATTCTTGTGTACTGTGATGAGAAGTTAAAACATTATAGCTACTTTGCATAATAGTCATGGGTAGAAGGTGTTTGTCCTAAAGTTTGAGAAACCAGTTGGGATTCCAGTATTCCATACTGAAGTGCTTCAAATGGAGTTCCACTTTCCCTTCCTACTCCATCTTGATGCTAATGTATACGTTGGGAGGCAGCTGATGGCTCAGAGTTTCCGGTCCTATCATCCATGTAGGGGATCTAATCTAACTTACTGACTGCTAATTTTTGCCTGCCCTGGCTCCTGCTGCTCTGGGCTTTTATGGAGTAAACCCATGAGTTAGGATTCTCTCTCTGTCTCTATCCACATCTCAAATAAATAACAAGAAATAAAAAGAAAAACTAAGCAAAATACAAAACTCTAAATTTGCTGTTTCTCAAAATACTTAAAACCAGAATTTCATATGATTCAGTGATTTCTCTTCTGTGTCGATATTCCAAAAAACTGAATATAAGGTCAGAGTGATATTTGCACATTCATGCTCTTGGAAACAGGAATCATGAACTCCAAATGCAGAAGAAAGCTAAGCAGACATTGAAGGGCAAATAGACAAATGACACATGATTTACACATACATTTGGATACCTTTCAGTCTGAAAAAGGGAAGAATTTCTAACCATGCCACAAAGTGGATGAAACTTAAGGACGTGAGTTAAGTAGACTGAGCCACAAATTGAGAAATACTGCCTGAGGCTACTTCCATGAAGTACTTGAATTTTATAAGTGTGTTTGTTCAATTAGAATTCCTTTCACCTTAATCAGCATGTATTGGGTTGGAGTAGGAATGAACAGTTCTCATGGGACTTTCGGAGCCCTCTCCATCTCATCTGCACAGCCCATTATCATTGTGATAAAAATGTGTTTGTGTTTGTACGTGTCAGGATGTTGTTCCCCATCTTTCTCTGTCTTCCGCTTGGGGTTTGCATCTTACTCTATGTTCACATAATGAGCACTCCTGCCTGTTACATCTCAGCTTCCCATCAAGGCAGGATCTACACATGTGCATTACATGTGGAGATACAGACTCCGAAGGACAGTGCTCCATTCTCATGAGCAGGGAAAGGGACAGGTGGTATTACAAACAGGTTACAAAGGCAGCCTTGCCAAGTGGGGCAGAGGTGAAAATAATGATGCTCTTTTCTGAGCAATGTGTGAAAATACTATTAGGATATTTACTTATCATCTTATAGAATACAATATACTGAGGTTTTGAAATGCTTTTTGGTAGTCATGCTAAGTGATATAATACAGTTTTTTTTTAAATCATAGCTACTTTCAAGATTTCTTGAAGATTATATTAAATTACACTCGGAACTACTAGAAATATCTTCCAATGCTCAGAATGCCTATCAATGCATAAATTACTACTGTGGATTGCCACGGAGAGATTTCAAGGATAGAGAAACTCATATCTTTTGGAGGATAATTTGAATTTCAATATCTAATTTTGAAAAATGTGTATCTTTAATAAAATTCATAGCATTTCTGTGAGGCAATTAACAAAATCAAGATTCTTACATCTATAATCAATCAAACTTTCTCCCCAGGAACCCTTCTGAATACAAAAGATCTCTCCTAAAGAAGTCTTGAATACATGACTAGATCATAAAAACACGTTCCACATAAGCATCATGCATACAAATCTTGGGGGAATTGGAATATAAATAACAGAATAAAAACCACTAAAAAATAACAATGGTTTAAACTACAATGACATTAAATAAATTTGAAAACTTCAATGTTTGGCACAGTATGGTGTTCCAACATGGTCAGGAATCACCTGATTTCTTTCCATTCTACCATAGTCTCTTTGCTGGTGATGTCATTTCACATGTTTACAACATAATGCCCTCACGCCAGCATCACCTGTTCAGCTGAGTCAAAAACAGGAAAATGAGGGAAAGAGGAAATGTGATTTCCTCCTGTAAGTATCATATCATAATGGAGTAAAGCACTTTCTAGAAGCACAACATTGATGCTTCTTTTTTTTTTTTTTTTTTTTTTTTTTTTTTTTTTTAACCAGAACAGTGTTGTATAGACTCTTCTAATCTCAAGGAAACATAATAAAATATTTGGTAGTTTGAGTTCTTTCAAGCCTTGAAAATATCCAGAAAATTAAGAGTAGAGTTCCAAAAGCATTATACCTAAGTTACGAATGAGCAAGCATGGGAAGGAGCAATAGGGATGGATGGTACTGTGGCAGAATGGTTGAAGCTGCCAGATGTGATGGTGGCAGCCCACGGGGACACTGAACCCCACCCCGTCTATAACACTTCTGATCTAGATTCCTCCTGATGTACTTGGGAAAGCAGCAGACAGTGCCCCAATTACTTTGGCTCTTACAGCACCCTTGTGGGTAGGACCTGGACAAAACTCCTGGCCCTGGCTTTAATCTCTAGCTTAACTTCTGCCATGGCATCCACTAGGGGGATGAAAACAGATAAAAGATCTTCTCTCCCTTTCTTGCCTTCTCTTTGTCTCAAATATTACATTTCAAACAAATAAAAATCTTAAATTAAAAAAAAAGCAAAGGCAAAACAAAAGTAGGAAAGAAACAATGCAAAAAAAAAAAAAAAAAAAAAAACACAGACCTGTAATGAGAAAGAAATCAATCGATAGGAGGGCCTTGCACGGTAGCCTAGTGGCTAAAACCCTTGCTTTGCATGTGTCGGGATCCCATATGGGTGCTGGTTGCTGCCCTGGCTGCTTCACTTCTTTTCCAGCTCCCTGCTGCTGGCTTGGGAAAGCAGTGGAGGACGGTCCAAAGTCTTGTGGCCTTTTACCCACGCAGGAGACCTGAAAGAAGTTCCAGGTTCGTAGAATCAGCTCTGGTTGTTGTGGCCACTTGGGCAGTGAATCAATGGATGGAAGATTTTTCTCTCTGTCTCTCCTCTGTATAAATCTGACTTTCCATAAAAAATACGTATAGATAACCTAAACAAAATTTCCAGAGATGCAAACTATACTGCACACATACATATATACACACTTACACACACATCCATAAGGATAAAATTAAGGGTTAGTGAACTAAAATGCCTAGCCCAAAGATGTTGTCCAAATTAAAACACAAAGATGAATAATATCATTGAAAAACGATTTGGTCATTAGTAACCATACATGACAAACAACTTGATAAAAAATATTTTGAAATCCCTAAGATTATACCAACTAAAGAGGCATGAAGAGAAAATGTTTGGAGGAAAAATGGGAAAAATTTTCCAGATTTGATGAAAACTTCATCTCACAAATTCATAAAGATCAATAGAACCAAAGCACAGCAAACCTAAACAAAAGGCACCTTATCATCGAATTGCTTAAATCCAAAAACAAAGAGAAATCCTTCATATCAGCTAGAGGTAAAACATGTATTATACTTGCGTACAAAGGAAGTAAGACAGTTAGAACAGACGTCCTCCTTGGAAACAGACCCCAGAAAATAGCACAGCACTGTTTTTCACACACTGAAAACGAATCTGTGGTCGCTAAATTCTTTAAAGCAAGGGACAAGAAGTTTTTGATATCCGAAGTTGACGGAATGTGTAATCAGTCAAGCACAGTGAATACTACTGGAAATACGTCAGGCAGTCAGGCAGGAAACAAAACTCGACCAGATGGAAATCCAGATTAGTGTAAAGTATTCAGAATGAAAAATAAAACTCATTTAATACCATATTTATTTTATATCATCCTCATATATATCTATTACAAGTTAAATTAGTAGTTTGAAATTCCATCAAAAGAAAATTCCAAGGACATGTTGTTTCACTGGCGTATGCTACCAAGCATTTGTGAAGAATAATATTAATTCTGTGAAAAAAATTCTTTAAAAAAAAGAAGGAAATACTATCTCAAATCATTCAATTATTTAATGAGATAAGCATTCATTTGCTTTGTAGTAATTCTACTAGCCACAATGCCCCTTAAAAGCAGAGATAAGGAATGAGTTGTTAATAAAGTAAAAGTAAACAGAATCCAACTGTCAGAGAACACAATAAGCAAATGATAACAAAGTGCAATTTATTTCAGAAATTAGGCTTCTCTCTCTCATTCACTCACCCACACACATATGCACACACATGCCATCATGTAATATAGCATTATTAAGAAAGACTACTTTGGACTGGACTTGGTTCTAGTGTTGAAAACAGCAGTGGAGACGCTGCTTCCGTATTGAAGTACCTGGGTTCTCCGCCTTCCTCCTGACCGTAGGCTTCAGGTGGAGACACTGGCAGGTGGCAGTGACTGCCCAAGTAATTACGTGCCTGCAACGCACTGTGAGAGCGCTGGACCAGTCCTCAAGCTCTGACCGCTTCAGCCCAGTCTCTGGTAGACCTTTGGGGAATGAATGACTGCATGGAAGCTACCTTGTTCTCAGGCTCTCAAATGAATTTTTTAAAAATTATTTTTATTGGAAAGGCGGATTTACAAGAGAGAAGGAGAGACAGAGAGGAAGACTTTCTAGCTGCTGGTTCACTCCCCAAGTGGCCAAAATGGCTGGAGCTGAGCCGATCGATCCGAAGGATCCGAAGCCAGAGCCAGAGGCTTCTTCCCTGTCTCCCCCGTGGGTGCAGGCTCCCAAGGCTTTAGGCCATCCTCTACTGCTATCCCAGGCGACAGGCAGGGAGCTGGGAGGGAAGCAGAGCAGCTGCGACATGAACTGGCGCCCGCACACGATCCTGTCACACGCAAAGCAAGGACTTTAGCCACTGGGCTACTGTGCTGGGCCTTCACATGAATTCTTTTAAAAAATTAGCCATCACTTTGGAAGACATAAAGACCAGTTAATACAATGAAATACTGAAATCTAATCATGATTAAAAAAATGTTGAATTAAGTAGGAATAGAAACAAACTTTCTCAAGCTGATAATGAGCATCTTTGATCAATCGAACACTCTTATTAGACTTAATGGGGAAGCATTTAATGTTCTCTTTTATTACTGGAGGCTTGTGCTAGGGCAATAAAATAATGAAGAGAAGGGAATAAAAATGATCATTTAGATTGAAATTAAGACAGAAAGCCGAATTTATTAATAGAGCATATAATTGCCTGTGTAGAAAATTTTATTAAAAATATATAAAATGGTTAGCATGACTAAAGGTGAACTTAGTAAAAGAACTAAATGTAGAATCAATATACCAAAAAAAAAATTGTGATCCATGTGAATGGTCTTTAAAAAGCTCACAGAAATATTTATTTCAAAAGCATTTTTGTGCCAATACAAATTTATCTTTTAATTATATTTTCCATGAACTTCTTGAAGCTCCCTCATATACAGAATAAACAATTAAGCCTTGAAATAAATACCATTCACAATGCCTCAAATATGAATATTTAATAGTTAATCTGGAAAAAGAAATGAAACCCTGTATACTGAGAACTTTTTGAGGTTATATAGAAATTCCGAGATCCTTCGCATTTCCTTTGAATTTTATCAAAACTTGTCCATCCTCAGTGGCTATTGTCTGTGTCATTTGCAGTGGTGTTCTGCTGAACAGATAATGCTAAGAGCTGGTGTCTTCACAATATTTAATATAACAATTTGTGAACAGAGTGCATCTGCCTGTTTGCATCTATTGTCCTTTCCTTGAGTTACAGTTTCTAGTTCTCAGCATACAGGTTTTCATTTCTTTTTCCAGATTAACTATTAGATATTCATATTTGAGGCATTGTGATTGGTATTTATTTTAACGCACCTACAGGAACAGGTTTCTGGAGTTGGAATACTCACTGACTGTGACGTCACAGAGAATGAGGTGATGATAGCCGCTGTATCTACTGCATTACAAGTGCTAACGTGCTTATTCCTCTTGGACTATGATGAGATGCACATGGAAGAGGTATTTACTATTTGGATTTGTGATGTACGTGTAAAAATAAGGGCAATGAAAACAAGCAATACGGAAACAAACAATTTAAGATAATACTTGTGTATCAAGCCCTAATGATTTACACAATACCTGTCAAAGTGTCTCTTACTAGCAAGCCAGAGAGCAACATCCACTTACTATGAAGACAAGACTTAACTGTGGAGGTGAGAGAATGGGAGATGCCTGATATATAGATTTCTTAAGCCCCTAAAAGCCAAAAGTAGAGCCCTGACAGGGAAGGACTGGAGCACTTGGATTTGTGGTGGAGGTATTTGGTTGACTTGCTTATGGATGTTGACTCTCCAGATTCCCGCAGAGTTCTTCTTAAGAGACTTCAGCCACTGTTTTAACTGCAGCCACTTCCATGGGTCTTCCCTCTGGATATCAGAATAATGATGAGATCATATCTCAAAATAGTCCCTCGAAAGTCCTATAATTACCTAAGGAGAATTATATTTAGAGATATACACTTAGAAAGAATAAAAAAAGACATTATCTGAAAATGATACCTTGCTAGTACATCTTTTCTGCAAAGAAATTCATGACATTTTTAGGGTAAGAATTCCTGGAGCTGGTTCCTTTCAAGCTTTAAGAATGGCTGTTGGAAGGCTGAAAAAAGTTCGCCTCTCATTATGTGAAGACAGATGCCAGAATAGTGTGTCTAGGCATGGAACACAAAGCTCAGGCAATCTGAAATCATAGAACGTACCTAGCATTAAAGCCTTGAAAAATCATGATCAAGTCATATTTCTAAAGAGGATTTAAATGACATTTTCCCCACTAAGATGATATGGAATATACGTTGGTGAAGGAGGTATTGACATCGGTAAGCAGCCTAGCCAAGGATAATACTTTATAAATCAACCTGAGTGCAAAATCCCTACAAAACACAGCAATCAAAGCAAGAGTGACTATTCTTTTAGAAGGATTATTGCTGAATTGCTAAGTACCCAGGTCTTTTAAAAATGTTTTATTACCACAAAACAGATTTTGTTCATTCCATAGGTAAAGTTCTAAGATGATAGCCCTTCCTTCACTCCTCTGGTCCAATTGACTATTCATTTCTGCTTCCCCTTTTCATCAGTTTTTGTAAAAACATGACTTTGATTCATTCTGGATTCAGAGGCTCAGTTTGCCACTAACCATATTCAATAAGTAAAATGTACAAAAACCACAGTTCCCCTGGAGTACATCATGCACAGGTTAATGATGCCGATCATATTCCGAAGGGATCAGAACTCCTAAGATCTGCTGCGTGTCAGAACTGGCTTAACAAAACAAGGGGAAACAAAACATCCTATTGCTCAAGTGAGTTTTAATTTTTTGTTAATCTCACTGGAATGGATGTGCTGCAGTATGATTCAAGATCAATCATCCTGGATATTTCAATGAGGGTGTTTTGGGATATAATTACCATTTAAATTGTAAGATTTTAGATAAGGCAGATTGTTCTACGTAATGCAAGTAGGCTTTCTCTAATCAGGTTAAGGCTTGAACAGAACAGAAGACCGACCTCATCGGAGCAAGAAGGGACTGACCAACAGAAGGCTTTCAGACTGAATTGCACCATCAGCTCTTCCTGTGTCTCCAGCTTGGGTCTCTATTATGTTAGCTCATCCTGCCTGTAGGTTCTGTCTCTTTGGAGAGATTTGTTTAATGCAGCCTCTTGTGAGTGAAGTGCTTGGGGTTCAAGTAAATAGAGTCCAGGTCCAGGTCTCTGTTGTAGGTCTGTGTCAGAATGAGCTATTTCCTTGGTTCACAAACGTCTACCTGTAATGCTAGGAAATGTGAAATCATTTAAGAGACACTGGCTACAGTACAGGTCACATGACAGTCTGAGATATTAGGAGAACCAAAGCACTACTTGGGATTCTGGATCAATTAAGAGGCTATTAAGGATAAGTAGTTAATAGCTTTCTGATGTCAACTGCAACAGGGAATCATTTCTTCGCTCTCTAAGTATATAATAACAGTAACATAGTCAAAAAATCGGCATATTGGTTCTTTGATATGTTGATGTGAGAGCGACTATTATAGAAAATGTGAAAACCAAGTAAAATACCTGTTTCGCCTTTATTAAATCAATAAGCATGGTAATTGGAAAGGCAGAGATTAATGCACTCTCATTACCCAAAGGACATAATGAGCCCTTCATTACTTCTTTTTTAAAGTTTCTTATACAACTCTCTCCCAACAACCATGTGGGTTAGCATTAATTCAATTGACTACTCTGTGCCAACTAAGCAATATTTCAATGCAGCTTGAGCTGGTTCACTCCCCAGCTGGATGCAATTGCTGCAGCTAAGCTGATCTGAAGCCAGGAGCCAGGAGTTTCCTCCAGGTTTCCTTTGCAGGTACAGAGTCTTAAGGCTATGGGCCATGTTCTACTGCTTCCCGATGTCACAAGCAGGGAGCTGGATGAGAAGTAGAGCAACTGGGACACAAACTGGTACCCATGCCACCCATATGGGATCCTGGTGTTTACATGGTGAGGATTTAGCCATTGAGGCAGTATGCAGCTTCTGCAGCAAACATAATTTGGTTTTTTTTCCCCAGAACTGAGCTTTGGCCTTTGGCACACAAAATTTGGTTATTCTGATTCATGTGTTGTATCCAAAAGTCATCATTACAAGGTACTACAAGATACAAGCAATAGTAAACACCCTTGTTACTCTCCTACTTTTTTGCCATACAATATAAAAGTTACTATATTTTGTCTCTTATCACTAAAAAGAAACATGGAACTTACGAGGTCAACTCAGGTTGAAAATACTGCACTTAGGAATCTTGCTGTTTGTCATGAAGGAGATGATACTGGTAGGATCCAAGTTTGCATGAAGGCCAGAGGAAGAGAGAGTTCTACATTAGGTATAGGTGGGCTACTGGACTAGGTTAGAGACCAAGCAATTGACAATGGTATAGTTAGTGAATATGCAGCAAGTGTCATTCTTCATAAGCCAAGAGATTTCATGCTTATGATATGAAGATCAAACAGAGACATTAGCAATGCATAACTCAAAGGCCAGTTGTGTATCAAAAATCAGTTCTGGGCAGAAAAATATGATGGCAGGTATGGGGAACAAGGGACTTGGATTCCCGTCAGACCTACTATTGTTGCCCAAGTACTGTCTTTAAACAACCACGTTCCAGGGGGATTCCACCTGATAACCTGACAGAGCAGAAAAAATTGTGTCCAGACCTTGTTCACAAATGGCCTGTCGGTGTAAGTTACTCTAAGGCAATAGTTTGATAATGTACCCCATCTTTCCCCTGGGCAGCCTTGAAAGACAGGAAATAGGAGAAATGTTTTCAGTGGGTAAAGCCTCAAGAACTGTACTTTGTGTGGGGAAAAAAGAAACAACCCCTGGGATATTGGAGATTGGAAGATGACTTACTATTTGCTCAAAGGTCCTGAAGGACTGTAATTAGAGAATCAATAACAAAAGATTCTGGAAAAATAGTCTGTGGGCAGATATATTGGAAAGGACATAAATATGTTACTTTTTAGTTTCCACCAGAAAATAAATGATGCATTTCAGGAACAAGGAGATAGGAATGAGCATGGATTTATCATGGGCTAGCTGCATACTCACTTTCCAACTACATTCTCTCCAATGGCTCCAAAGACTCTCCCTCTCTCTCTTTTTTCCAATAAGAAGCTGCAAAATGTACTACTAAGGAAAACACATGCAAATTTGAGACACTGTGACTTTGGACAGATAAGACCACAACAAATTCATTTAACTAAAAGAACTTTCTTATTTTATTGGTAGTGATTGTACCCTGGAGGAATAGGTTCAAAGTACTAAGATGGATACATTCCTTATGAAAGAAAGGAAACGAAGTATTGAAAAGCAGGACTCGTTTGGATTAAAGATCTGTGTTTATTGCTGTGTGCAAAGGACAGAGACAGAGAAGGAAAGAGAGAGAGAAAGGCTTTCATTTGTTGGCTCATTTTCCAGATGATTGGGGCTGGGATAAGGTTGGAGTTATTGCGAGCTAGGAACTCAATCTAGGTGTACCAGGTAGGTAGAATCCAATTACTTGAGCCAGTTTCCCAGGAAATCGGAGCTGGGCCAGGCACTCAGATGTGATGTATGGTGGGCCTAAAAGTATGCTAAGTACTAGACAAAACCCCACCTTAAAATATGCATTTTAATCTATGCAATCAAAATATTTTAGTGATAAAAATTCAGACTTAAATTTTTGCAATTGAGTCATAAACTCTGTCCCAGTTTCCAGATTTAAGTTATTTTCATTGACCCAAAAGCTATGACAACATCGCTGGAAACGTTACGTTGTTATAGAAACAAAGCTTATATAATATATGGTTAAAAACCACAATAGTTTATATTGACAGATTTAATGTAATGTTGCAATATATGTATATAATAAAGAATGATCAATTAACAGATTCATTGCCTTACTTATATATTATTTTTTCTGTGAGATTTTTTATATTTATTCTTAGTTATTTGCAAATGTACAAAAATCTATTATTAATTATAGTCAGCAAAGTGTGTAATAAGTCAGAAAAATCTATTCCTTCTGTCAGCATGACACTTTCTAATTGGTCACTGACCACTCCCCATTCACTTTGTTTCCACCTGTGTCCCTAGCCTCTTGTATCATTCTGCTCTCTACTTCTGTGAATTGAAGTTTATTAGTTTCCATATAAATGATGAGTATGATCGCAAGGCCTTTTTCCTTTGGTGAATGGTTTACTTAGAATCAATCTCATTCTATTGATTGATATGTCTTCTTTTGTATTCATTATCAGAAATTATGCTTTTTTAGTATATGAAATACTGTTGTTTTTTATATGTTGATTTGTATCTTACAACTTTAATAAATATGTCCATCAGTTTAAAAGTTTTTTTAATCCAATGCTACATATTTGATTACATCATTAGCAAATAGACATAACATTGTATGATCATATGCATGAAATATTTCTCTGATTTTTCCTCAGATGGATTCATGGTATTTTATTGCCCAAGGAATCTTCTTTAGACATATGAATTTTATCACATGAATCACAGCATATCAGTGTGGAATCCTCATGGCACAGAAGTCAGCATGGGAGACCAAAGTAGTGATTGCCATGGTTTCAATTCCATTCCATCCACAGTGTGCTTAATTGGTTTACAGATATTTGGATATTTATCTAATTCCTGGATGTAGATTGAAAAAGATTTAGTTGAAAACTGCTGGATTTCTATAGGATCTGTCTGATCTATGAGATATAATCCATTAAAATGAAGGGTGAAGCAGAAATATTTCAAGCTTCCTTTTTGACCTAATATAATAACAAAAACAATGATATCTTCCTTAGGAAGTTAGAGACCCATGCTGGCAATAAAGACTTGAGAGATTCATTGTTGGTAATCAATTCTCACTTAACTTTTTATTTTATTTGTGAATATATCAGATGGATTTTGAGCAATTACTATTGGCAATATGGAACACAATTAGCTGATAAATTTAAATTTAGATTTACTGAAGTAAATCAGCACAGACATTGACATTAAAAAAATGAGCCATTGATTCAACTAATGCCTTTTTTTCTTCATACCAATTTGCGAGAATGACTAAGGAATAGTTTGAATTTATTAGTAAACAGATTGAATTCACAGAATCTTCAAAATCCAAAAAGCATCTTAATAAGAACTATTATTTTCTCATGGTAGATGCTGCAACGTGTAATGTCGGGTATTGAACAGAAGAACCAGTGCTCCTCAGAAGCATAGACAAGGCCTGTAAACGACCAAATCTCCAAAATGGCAACTTCACTCACATATGTTGCATTTTTGCACTCCATGTATTTGTTATCTCCAGATCAGAGAAAATATGATATTTCCCCTTTTTGGGAGTGGTTTCCTTCACTGAGAATAATGATGTTCAATTGTACCCATTTTGTTGTAAGTGATATGATTTATTTTAAAGGTCTGAATAGCATTCCATTGTAGATAAATGCCTCAAGTTTTTACACAGTCCTCACCTGATGGACAGCTGGGCTGATCCCTCATCTTAGCTTTTATAAATTGAGTTACTGTAAACCTTGCGGGATAGATTTGCATTGTTATATGCTAATGTTATTGCCTTGAGATAAATTTCCAGGAGCGGAATGGCTGGTCATGTGTTAGATCTATTTTCAGATTGCTGAGGAATACCAGCACTGTCTTCCAAACTCATCGCACTAGTTTACATGTTCACCAACAGTGGGTTAGCATACCTTTAACTCCACATTCTGGTCAGCATTTGTTATTTATTTATTTTTGGATGGTAACCATTTTAATCGAGTTAAGGTAAAGTAGTTTTGGGGATTTTATGTGCATTTCCCTGTTGGATGACTAGTGAACATGAGCATTTGTATTTCATTTGTATTTCATCATTTGAAAAAGAATGGTACCAGACTTCTAGAAATTCTTGGTAGAAGACCCACAGAGATGTCAGTTGCTTCTTCCAGATGCACAGCCTTCCAAGGCTTGCCTAGGAGCTCCTCACTTGTGGTCCCATGCCGATGGCAGAAATGCTTTTGTCAATTTTTCTGTATGGTACAGCGTGTGTACTTATGTCAATCCTTCAGGTGGAATGATCAGTGTTTATTTTTCTCATATGTTCATTTTCTTAACATCTCCCTCTTTATTTCACTAAGCTCACATGTTTATGGTGGGTCTATTTTTATACAGAGACTTCACTGATAGAATTAGTAAGGATAAGTGAGATATGAAAATAAGAAACTGAATCTAACTAGACACGCACATGCATGTGTGTGTTTGTGTTACAGTGTATAGTAGCAAATTCTACTTGTCAATGGCAGACTTGCAATTATATTATCATCTCCACAGATGGAGCTGAACTCTTGGCAAAACGGAGCAAGTGTTAGTGCTAAAGCTCTTAGCTTAAATAGAATGTATACTTAAAAGATATATTTGTAAAAAATGAATCAAACAGAATGCATACTAATAAAATCATGAAATAAAATGAAATAATGAAAATGCAGCTCCTATGATCAACAATAAAAACACCAAAAATCTGATATCAATATTTTTGTTCAATATTGTGCTGAATATTCAACTAGTTCAGTAAGGCAGGGAAAACAAAATAAAAAAAGAGCAAAAAGCAAAAAAAACCACCAAAAACCCTAGTCTTAGAAGAAAAATAATTGTATAATTACAGATCCCAATGAATCCTATACACAAATGGGAGATTCATAAGCAATTTTAGCAAGTTGTTTGAATAGCAGAAAATAAAACAACACAAAATTTATGACTTTTCAACAAGTAGAACATGAAAAAGTGACATTCATAACACCACAAATTGTAATAACAGATTCAATTTGAAAAGAAAAAAAATATGTACGATATTTCCAATCCGTGAATTTTAAATTTTTACTAAAAATTATCATAAGGAAGATTGAGAATGTGGCCTCTTTGTGAAGTAGAAAACTCAATATTGAAAAAAAGGGTAATTCTCATAAATCTTATTTCAGTCAAAAGGATTTAAACATCATTTTTCACATGTTGATCATAACAAATTCCATGCAGAAGTGAAAATGAACAAAAATAGTCAGGAACCTCTTGATAAAGATAAAAGACAAAAGATATGGACATTTAAACAAGTGCCTCATCTCTTTGGCCAAATGTCTGCCCCTAGGTGAATGATTTATGACGAAGATGGCACTACAGTGAAGAAGTTTTTATGTTAATCTGTAGAACAACACTATTTCAGTGGAAAAACGCATACAGGAAATGTGTCTCTTGTGTTCCAGACACTATTCACCAACTTTAGGCTTTCTCAGAATAACAGAACACACTGTGGTACCAGTATGAGCAAAGACATCCTACCCAGGGCGCAGAGCCTGCTATCCGACAAGAAAAAAATGATCGATTTGGTTGTTTGAAACTTAACATATTTTCTTTATCTAAAAGTATTATAAGGAAAGTGAAAGTTCAGTTTAGTAAGAATGAAAACTTACATGTAACACTTAGGTATGGTAAAGGAATTATTATTATTTACCCTCCCTAGGCAAAATCATAACAGAGCAGGAATGCTAATGATCTGCAGACCTATCAGAGCTGTTCAAGTTTAGTTAAATACACAAAAGAAATGGAAAACACAATGAAATATTATTCATTTCCCCCACTGCATCAAATAGTCAAAATAATAAAGCTAAACCATTAAATGTGGTAGAAGATGTAGAACTGTCAGAATCTTGTATTTCACTTATGGTGGGATTATACATTGGTACAACAACTTTGGAAACCAATCTGGCAGTATCCAGGAAAAAAAATTGAACATAAAAGTGTCAGCTGACTCAACATTATTCTCTCACATATACTAATTTAAAATAAAGGCACACTTGCATAAATCACAAGGTATGCAACAGAATCTTTTTGCCTCAGTAACCAAGAACTAGAAACTACCAAATGGCGATCAACGATTGAAGGTATAATAGCGAAATATTTCAGAGCACAGAGAATGAACAACTTACAACTACACACAATACGGACTGATTGCATGTGCAGAATGTTGAACAAAGGAAGCCAAACACAGAAGAGCACCCATAGAAAGTAGAAAGCAGTCAAAATTAAATGAGAAACGAGGGTGGCAATTATCCAAGCAGGCCCAGTGACTTACACCGAACACACAGGAAGAAAATGCTGGTGATAATGACACTGTGTTGCTCCACCTGGGCATCAACAGTCGGGGCACATTCAGTTTGTGACAACCTATAAGCACAGTGCTAAATTATATACAAGCAGTTTTCTGCAGAGAGAGAGAGAGAGAGAGAGAGAGAGAAACTTACTCCTGTTCTGCTCTACAGTGTAAAAGGAACCTTTTGTAAAGTAGATTCAGAACATACATCATGTCCTGCTGTTTGCCATGAGATACTGAGCTGCAGTGTGATAAGCTACCTGGAACCAGTTACTGTGAGGCTAATGGCATCAATGTGGTTCTTTTAAGGACACGGGCTGTTACGCTGATGCTACGTCTGCCCAGAGACAAATGTTCAAGCGACAGAGGATCAATATGCTTAGATTCTTCTTTGCCCTATCATCAAACGTTACAGTAATAAAATGCACCCGAATATTTACCTCCATTGTATATTATGAGGAAGAACTAAATCTTCCATCTGCATTCCTACGTTTCCTGCTAGGTTATCTTCATATTTATTTTGAATATCCTTCTCAGTTATCCTTTACCAGAAAGGTGACATTTATCGGTAAGAGGCACTATTTTTTGTTTTAAAAAGCAGGTAAGCAAGATCTATATAGAAATGCCTTCTTGAACAAGAATTTCTCATGAATGATTTCTGTTCGCACTGGGCTGCTCCACTTCACCTCTCAGCCCACCAAGAATTGAAAACCAGTCTTCATTTCCCTGGCTTAAATGAACAGGCCTACTTGTCAGGGCCTGAGAAGTTATCTTATTTTAGAATCACTTTTTGTTTCATAAAAAACCAGGTGAATGCTAAAAGCACAGAAAACTCCTTTTTTTTTTCTTTTTCTTTTTCTCATTAGCATTACACCAGTGGTAAAAAACAGCTGCATACTCTTCAGAGTTCCTCAGGCCAACACAACCAGTGAATACTTGTCCATTTTCCTTGATCTCTGGCATCATTTAGTACCCAGTGGATTAACCTTGCATACATATTCCAGTTCCTATTCCCCAGTTTCTTGTCTTACATGTTAGTGAATCTGGCTCAGGTTAGTGTTTCCCAAAATGCATCTGGTAAGATAGAGTTAAAGCTGAAGGAGCTCTGGGAGGGAACCAATTTGAGAAAATAAGGTGTTCCTACTCTCACACTCACACTTACAGCATAATTGTTACTACACGTAAGGCCCTAAAACATTCTGTGGTACACAACCCTGCTTCATGTGGTTTCATTGAGTTTATTCAAGTTTATTTATGGAGGGCATCATTTATTTCTGTCTGTTAATTGCTAATAGTTCTTCAGATGAAATGCTCTAATCAATTTTCCTTGGGATATCCTAGACTTTATGATGTCTCATATGTTTCTTGACTCATGATAATGTCATAGTGAATGATAGTTCCAGTGGCACATTCAAAATCTAGTTCAATGGCCTTAAAGGTAGGTTTCCATGTTCAGAATTTGGTCAGCGTGTGACTTGAGCAATCAGTCACAATTTCCCTACCCCTCAATTTCTTTATCTAAACACCTTTTCTTATAACATCCTATATAATGATATGAACAAGAATACATAAGTGAACTCTAGCTCAAAATATCTTCTCATGCTATACAGATGAAAACAGAGTGAGCACTAGGTTTAAAAGCGTGGCAAGTAGACTGAGTCTTGAAGTCATCTTAGACATACTTAGTGGTTTAAAAATATCAGAAAATTCAAGTCTTCAAATTGCAAATGAGAAAGTCTCAGGACAGAAAAAAAAATACAATATACAAAATACAAACTCTCTTTTCATCTTCAGTGGGAAGCCACTATAGAAATTATTACTTTCAAAGTCATCCAATTAATTCCCTACAGAAACAATAAATCAGCAAGTACAGTAGATTATAGAGGTGAAATTTACTCAGGATAAGGACAATACAGCACTTCTTGAAAGCAGCCAGAAATGTGTAAAGCAAAGCCCTTACTCCTGGGACTTGAAGCTGATGGTTTCAGAATTGAAACAGCCTTCTTGGTAGTGGAGTCCCTCCCTGAGCGGGCAGTAAATGCCTTCTATTAAATTCTTTAAAAATGATTATAGAGGACATAGAATCCTTCTACAGTAAATCACTTGATTTTCCTGTGAAAAGGAAGACATACTTTCATCTGATCTCATATGTTCTCATACAAAACATTTCTTAGGGAAGAAAAAACACAGCTACAAATACTACCTAACACAGACATCATGATGACTAACATAGCTTCTGCTCCTGATGGACCTGCAAGAATAGTGCTGTGGCACTTAGACAGAGTACACACCATAGAACAGAAGTCATTCCTGGGTGCAGGTTTTCAGGCCATTCTAATAAATGCTAGGAAGAACAGAGCCCAAATGGGGGCACTTGTCAAGTTTACGATTCCTTTGTAACCTGCCATGAGAAACGAAGGGCTCAACGAGGGTTTTATTTTTCCTGTGTTCCTGTTTCCCACCTTTGATCTCGCTCAACATTGGCAGTGTTCAAAGCCTGTAGATGGACTACTGCTTACACCTGCTGCTTCACTTCACACATACATTTCTACTCATAATTCTCACATGCTGTTTATAAAGATCCCTAGATTTTTTTATTCTTAACTAAACTGAATCCCACGTGAGCAAGAGATCAAGGGTAATATCCTGTAGCTCTCTTATTTTCTTTAAGAACTTGCAAGGAGAATTGTCTCAAAACGTGAGACCACTAAATGTTACCTATGCCTATTTAAATCTACAGATCTACACTGATGAAACATTGCACAGACTCTCCATCTGTAAATTGGAGAACAGAAAATGATGGTATTATCTAGTGTGAGTCCAAAGGCCTAAGGACAAGGGGTTGTAATTTTGAGGACAAGCTAAGATGGGCATTCCGGCTCAGAGAGCAGATAAGTTCACCCAACCTCCACATTTCTGCTCCATTTGAGGCCATAATTGTTGATGCTCTTCAAAGTTGGTGAGAGTGATTTTCATCAAGCATATCAATTCAAATGCTAATGTCTCTGAAAAACACCACCACAAACAGACCCAGAAATGCTTTGCCAGCAAGCAGCACATCGTTTAACCTAGTCAGACTGACATGTACAATAAATCATCACACAAACATATGAACATTTATAAAGAAGGAACTGCTAAAAGTACCTACTAACACTCTGAATAGAGAGTATCTATGTGTGCCTCTCTGTGCACTCAGAAATAACCCCCAGTGCAAGGATTGTGATAAAGCAGGTTAAGCTACATCTGCAAAATCAGCATCCAATACGGGTCCTGGTTCATGTTCCAGCTGCTCTACTTGCAATCCAGCTCCTGCTAATGACCTGGAAAAAAATCAAAAAATGGCACAAGTGTCTAGGTCCCTGCCAACCAGTGGGAGATGTGGGTGAAGCACTTGGCTTTGCCTTGACCCACACCTGATACTTGTGGCCATGTGGGGAGGGAGGCATCACAGGGCAGATCTCTTTCTATCTCTTTATCTTTTTGTAGCTCCGATTTTCAAAATCAATCAGGAAATGATATTTCTTAAAAACAGGAAGTAACACATTAGTTTGGGTGTTTTCATTATTATGCAATTTTTTACATAGTTATTACTTCTTTTGGATGTCTAAAATCACAGATTAGTATTCTATATGCTTTAAAATGCAATGCATTTATCATATGGCAGTTTATTTCTCTATATTTTATTTGTCTTTAGGAAGAGTGAGCAAGGAAGGAACAGATTTATGGAGGGAGAGAGAGGTCTTCTACCTACTGGATCACTCCCCCAGAACTCTTTTGAGGGCAAAGCCAGGAGCTTGGGATTCAATCCAAGTTGTTCAGGGTATGAAAGGGAAAGAATTATTAGAATGATAACCTGCTATCTTCAAAGGAGTGTATTGGCTGGAGTTAGAAGCAAAATCAAAACTCCCGCCGACCTATGCAATGTAGGGTGTGGGATTCTCAAGTGATGTCTTCTGTCCCAAACTGTGGCCCACAGTGCTGCTTTATGCATTGTAATGCAACTCACATTGCAATCCACATTGCCTTAGGAAATAAGGACAACTTAATATTCATGTGGAATGCTGTTTAGAGTTTCTTCACAGTCACTCCAAACTACCCATTCCTTGGCAGCTGGGTATATTGGCTAACAATTGCTCTCAATGAGACCACATCAAGGCATGGTTTTTCCTAGACTTTATCCTTGGTCAAAGGGATATGCTTTGCCCCAAATTATTCCTATAATGCAGCAACTAGTCAATGCCTGGAAGTTGAAGTTACAGGGGCATACTTTACTAGAATTTTGAGTGATTTTGGAAAACTATCCTTATTTCAGTTTTCTGAAATTGCTGGACTATAGATTTCCTTAATCTAACTTTATAATGGATTATGAGAAACTTTATAAAATCATCAGATAATTTGCATTTCTATGCATGTCATATGAGACTTTACCTGTAGTGCCTTGGGCACTAACATCTGTCAGACGCTGAACTTGAACAAGTGATGGACCTCAACACCCTCAAGAAATATTTGTTTGAGGAGAAGGAATCTGTCCTTCCTTGTTCAACAGGATTTCTACTTTCCAGTGTCTGAAGTCTAATAATTCCTTCCTTGTAAAAGATTTTATTGTGAATCACCAAGGAACATGTCTTTCTGCCTAGGTCTGCTTCATTTATCTCTCCTTAGACTTTTGTTTCTAGGAGTAATCTCTGATAAATTTATTGTATGAAATGTGTAACTAAGAGTCTGTTTCCTGGGGAACATGACCTGAAGCAACAATCTTTTATGTTGTTTCAACTGCTAAATAGCTTTGCATTGCACCACCACACTACAATTATTTATTCAATGTATTATTGATGGAAATTGATATTTCTTTGAGTTTTGAAGAATCTTTTATGGTGTTGTGATTACCCATGTGTAAATATGTGAGCACATTTCCCTAGGGTTACTCTTCAAGATGTAATTGCTGGACTATAGATTTCCTTAATCTAACTTTATAATGGATTATGAGAAACTTTATAAAATCATCAGATAATTTGCATTTCTATGCATGTCATATGAGACTTTACCTGTAGTGCCTTGGGCACTAACATCTGTCAGACGCTGAACTTGAACAAGTGATGGACCTCAACACCCTCAAGAAATATTTGTTTGAGGAGAAGGAATCTGTCCTTCCTTGTTCAACAGGATTTCTACTTTCCAGTGTCTGAAGTCTAATAATTCCTTCCTTGTAACCTTAACTGTTTAAAGTGTTTTGATTCAGTCACAGGTTCTGGCATAACTGAATTTTACCTTTAAAATGAAACAAATGGTTTTGTTTATCTAAATCCCTTTGCAAGAGAAAGACCTCTTAAGATCCAATTCACAGTCTTCTGTTCTTTCATATCCTGTCATGTTGTGTTCTGGGGTCACAGAACCCAATCTGTATAACAGCCTGGGTTTCCACTTAGAGATTCCTATTTCCAACTTATTAATATTATAATGTTCATAATATAATTGTTAAAACAATTTTACCTCTGGTAGTAAGAGTACACAGTAAAGTGAAATATATGCTACCTGATCATTTAAGAATGGGTGCCGAAAAGGGCTCAGACTGTCTCTGAACTGACATTATTAGTGATATTTCTTTCCTTATTAACCATTAATTTTCATCCCTAGAGTTCTCATACCAATCTGTAATCCCCACAAATAAAATGGGACTCATAGAGGGTTTGCATAATTTTTGCTTTGCATTTTTACATATTCATATGTATTTAATAAGCCTTTTTCAAATGAGGATTTAAGTTTGCTGGTAATTATATCTGAAAGTTAAATAGATGTAAATGTGATTTAAGCCTTCTCTTTATATATGACTTTACTGAGGCCAAGAGTCTGGAGACTGTTGGGAGAGAGCCATAGAGAGGAACCAGGCACGAATTCACAACCAATTTGGAATTTATCCAAGATTAATAAGTTCACAGATTGTGGGAATGTGTGGCTGCAGTCCAGTCCTCTTGCAGGAGAGACCTTTTGTAGCTTCAGGATATTGGGAAGTTTGGAAGAGTGGGGGAGTTAGAGATGGAGGAGGAGGAAAAGTCAGATAGCTTTTAGGGGCATCTCCACCTTTTCAGACTTGCTCCAGGGGTAACGGCTGGGGGGCTACGTAGTTGGACAGGAATGCAGAGGGTGGGATGAAGAACAATACAAGGCACCGGTTAGGCTGATCTTGGAGATTGTCTCAATCATCTAGGAGGTCATTGGCTGAGGCTTGGTCCTGGCTCCACCAGAAGCTTCCCCGCTACTGTCACTCAGGGAAACCTTGCTTTAAGCAGATCTTTGACCTTCTGGTACTTGGTCTAAAGGTCAGTTAATTACATCCTATAGACATTCTTTCTGCTTTTCACTGAAATCCTTCAAAAACACCAATATGTCTTTACTAGGGAAGCAAAGAAAGTCCGATTTCCACTCGTTTCATTCCCTCCTTGCCTGGTGATTCTGTGCTCCACAGGCTTTGTGATTCTCTCAGATGCAGTGGAAAACTTGGGTATGTATATGGCTCTTAGTACTTTGTATATAAAGAGGAAAACACGAAAAAACACACTTGCTAATAATTTTCATAAACTGGATGGAAATGCCTATGTAACAATTTTACTATCTGTGCCTGTTTTCTGAGGAGAAAAAGTCAGACGTGTCAATTATGAAAGAATAATATTAAAATCTTAAAAATAAAAACCATTTGGGGTTGGTACGATGATTCAATGGCTAAATCCTCACCTTGCAAATGCCAGAAATGCATATGGGTGCTGGTTCTTGTTCCAGCTACTCCACTTCCTATTAAATTTCTTGTTTGTGGCCTGAGAAGGCAGTAGAATAAAGCACTCATGTGGGAGAAGCTTCTGGTTCCTGGCTTCAGATTGGCTTAGCTCTGGCTGTCGTGGCCATTTGCGAAGTGAATCAGCTGATAGAAGAACTCTATGTTTATCTCCCTGTAAATCTTTTTCTAGCAAAAATAAATCTTAAAAAAATCATTCAACAAGTTATATTAAAAAAAACAGCACATACTTAATATACCAAGTTTTCCTGATTGAAGCACAATGCTTACTGTGACAGAATCCTCTAAAATTTTTTCTTCTTGAACTTTCTGTGTAGAGCTCCACAGTAGGTAGCTTTACCATTTCAGAAATGAATTGAGTAAGTTCTCAATTACAATTCATCAGTGGTGACTTGTGTAATCTTAGGTTCCACCTGTTCTATAATCGTGTTTTATTTTTATTCTTTTTACTGAAGAAAAGAAAAACACAATTTCTTAAAGGTTCATGGTTAGGATTAATGATGGAATTTAAAAGCTATTTGAGCCAGTGTCTAGTTCATAAAAATACACTGATAAATGATAGAAATATCTAAACCTAATTGCAGCTATTTCCATTGCTGCTATGAATATCCCAATTCCACTCTTGAAATGCTAGTAGGAACCAATATTCTTATCATCAGGAAAGGGGCTCAGCCTATGGAAAGAATGATACATATTATGTAAATAAGAGGCAATGAATGTACAGTGCCTCTGGGAACACTGAAGGGAAGTGTTCCACGCACCTGCCAACAGAAGCCAATGTTTGACCCACAGGGAATCCAGGAACAATATCTAATTTCCTCCCTGGGCTGTTCTTTCCTTTGCTAAATCCTAGTGATAACCTGACACTTTGGGGCCTCCTCCACTGCTCTGTGATCCTGGTGATGTGGGGGCTTCCCACAGGGTGCAAGCGGGAAGGGCCTGCCAGTTTTGCCTCCCTGTATTTATGTCAATGTAAATGCCAAAATCACTTAATTTGCCACTGGTGCAGGTTTTGCGCATGGCGTATTTTCCCTTCCTTCCTCATTTTCCCCCACCATGTCATTGCCTCAACAGATCTTCTCCGCCTTCACAACAACTCACTGGGGTCTACATGCTGCTGATGGGTCCAGCTTGAAAAACAATTCAGGAAACTCCACCAACGATGTAAACTCAGTCAAGAAAATCATTAAGGCCTGATTGGAGTGACAAGGCGTGCTTCCTCATATTCAGTCATGAAACATTCATCATTTTGCCTGTTTCTGCTGCCCTTGCTACGATTTTTGTGGCACTTGATTCACAGCCCAGGGAAGTGAGGTGCTGAGAACTCAGAGCCCCACAGTGGCTGTGCTCTTTGGGCTCCCTGTACTCAGTCAGAATGTATTTAGAATCATGGGGATTTATGTGCATTTGGCCATGAGATCTTCAGCTCCTAGGAGTTTCTTAGTCCTCGCCCTTCAGCCAAGAGTGAGCTGGCTTAGGACCCCATCACTAACCTTTCTGAAAATTGTTTCTCCACTCACACTGTTCCCTAATGAATCTTTCTGAGACGTGCACTGGCTTGGAGTTTAGCATCCGGGATACATCTCAGCTCTGTCATTCATTTCCTTTATGACCCGGTGAAAGCCACTCAGTCTCTCTGAGCCTTAGTGCTGCTGTTGGTGAAAAACAGGTAAGTTCTGGCCCACGAACATGTCATATGTAGAGAAAGTGCTTCAAAAAATTAGCCAGAATTAGAAATCCAATCCCTTTGTATCATGTCTTCTTCCATGGTGTCTACACAGCCAGACTGTACTTTCCTGATCTTGCATTTCCCAATTTCCCAGCACTAGTTATGGTGCGCTGGCTGATCACACTTTTCTGTCTTGCCTTTGCCCTTTGCTCCCTATTTCTTCATGACCTGGACTGATCTCAACCCTACAGAGCTCACCTTCCCATGAATTTTTTTTCATCATAGTTGTAGCAGGTGCTATCAGGCCAACACTTATGATTTTGTTTTGTCGCATCTCGACACTTTTGTACCCCTGTGAATTAATTTCCCTTCTACCGGGAAAATACACTAGCAATAACAAAAAACATGGTTGTTACGTTCCTGCTCAGTATTTCACAGATGCTCCAAATTTCTTGTGATGCTATTTGAAGGACTATAACAAGCAAGGTCCTAGAGATAACTGAATAATAGAACTTGTGTCCACTGAGACACATGTGCAATTACTCAACATGAGGTGAAATACAATTTGATTATAACAAGTCATATTCTATATGTGGGCACATGCAGGCACATATTCTTCTAACATTTTTAAGATATTTAGCTATTTACACATGCATATGGTACATAAATGAACAGCTTTATTGTGTCTTAGACTGTCAATGCTAGCACATGTTTCTTTGTCCTTACTCTGGGTCTTACTGGCTTTCCTTACTGGCTAGCACAAGGGAAGAGTTCAGAGAAAGCCATGAGGGTCATATCTCAATGGCTTCTTATGAGGCGGGGCATAATGTTACCCCACATTTTATCCTGGAGAGACACAATTCGACTTAGGCTTCCCAAGGATGAGTGTGGAAATTATCTGAACTCCATTTCTGTGTGTGGAGGGAAGTGCCCACATCATAAATATTGCTAGGAGGTAAGAACTAAGATGAAGATGTGAGAAAATCACTCCCGTAACGATGTGACAGGTAGATGGCAGGGATGTGATCATTTGTTGTAAGGCTAGTGAGGAGAGAAAGAAAAAAATGTAAGAACCCAGTGTGGACTGTTTTGGTAAGGGCAGCTGCAGGAAAGACACACTCAACATCCACAGTAGCAGTGGTAGCAACACCATCACTTCAACTCATCATTAGCTACCTGGACACAATGATATCATCTTGGGACATGACCTGTGACTTGAGCCGTTTATTGCCAGTTATGTCCTGAATAAACATGATTGTTGTAATGTACTCAGAAGTGAGATGAATTTCTCAATCCCGTGTATAAATTTATTTCCTGATCAAACTATGCATTTAATGTCTATCAATTATAGCAGAAATAACTGACTTATAGATAAGTGTAAAAAAAAGAACATGTAAATAAATCATAATGTAACTCAAAAAAATTTTTAAAATTTGTTTAGAAATGTCCAATATTTTCTGCTTATACTAACTTTCTAAACATGATAGACTCACCAGTTACTTGCCAATAATATTTCTGGGGATGAAAGAGTAAAAATACATTGTTGATATGAAATAAGCTTTCTTTTTATTTGCTAAGCCTTATCTCCTTTCCTGAGAGGCGAGGGTTCAGTGGAGACGTTTTCATTTAGCTGCATTGTTTGTCAAAGGATCTCCACGCTATTGAAGACTCTAAAGAATCACCCAGTTCTTTCTCCTTTATTATGCCCAAGTATCTACTGTGCTAAGATGACTAAATACGTATTAATCTGCGTAAGAGATGCTGACGACAACGGGAAGTTTTGGTGGATGGATTAAGGAGGAAATACAAAAACAAGCCTTGTGGCCATAGGAGCGTCATATCCACCGTGTTGGCACTTGTTCCATAGGTCTTTCGTGTGGTTGAATGAGGGAAGAAATATGGAAGCAAACCAGTGTTTAGGTATCAAGAATCTTGTCAGGACTCCATAACCTGGCTGGGAGAGGAGACCCAGGGCTCTGGCGGAGGGTGAGGTGGGAATGGAGTGGGGTTATTTTCATTCTATCTACCTTACAGCAAAGAGGATATTGGCTCCATTGTGAAGTTCTGGGAGGAATTTTAGGAATTCTACATCTAGGAAGCCGTCTACCCAAGGAGATGGCCCAGATAAGGCAAATGGAGGAGAAATGCAACCAATAGCAACTCAAGCGTGGGGCCTACCTGCAGCACAGCAAGGTTGAGCCTCTACCTGGTACACTGATACCCCATGCAGCTGCAACTTTCAGCCCCTGTATCTCTACTTCTGACTCAGCTCCCTGTTGATCACCTTGGAAAGATAGCTGGAGATGGACCAGCCGTCTGGTCCCATGCACTCTCTTGGGTAACCCACATGGGTCTCCTGGCTCTGGGTTTCTGCCTGGCCCGGCGTTGTGGCCATTTGAGGAGTGACTCAGCTGATGGAAGATCCCTTTTCCCTATCTTGATAGTATTATACCATTTTTAACCTCTGTCTATTCCTACAATGCCATGATATACTTAAATGACAGAATGTGCAACTTGCAACTGTTACTAAAAGACTATAAAACTGTGATAATATGGGGGGAATGACAGAAGGGGAAAAAGCAGGAGAGGAAGGAAGAGGAGGAGGGAAAATCCTTATACCTGCAAAACTATACCATGGAAAATAACAATAATTTAAAAAGAGAAGAATTTAAAGATGGGCTTTAAAAAATAGAAAGGCTTACAAAAATATTGCTCAATAGAAAAGAAATTTTAATGCAAACATAGGCAACAAAAATTATCAAAACTGAAAATCAAACTGCGAAATAAAGATAATAAAATGAAAAAGATACCATTAGCATATCTTTGGCATTAAACCAAATAAATCAAATTCAAACTTAGGGTTGCACATGCAGATGCTTTGAAGATGAAATGAGAAAAGGACCCCAAAATAAGAGCAACTTGAGTCCACAGATGTGGGTAGCACAGCAGAGACTTCAGTTCGAAGAAGCTGTCACAAAGGCAGATCGCAAGCAAAGAGACAGTCAAAAACTGGGGAAAGAGAGAGAGATGCCTTACAATTCAGGAACAAAAATAAGAGTAACATTCGACATTTTATCAGGAACAAAACAAGATGAAATTGTACCTGTAAGATGTTCTTAAAAAGAAAAAACTTAAATCTAAACTTCTATATTGTGAGGCAGAAAATTAAAGATAACTGAAGTAAAAATAACAGCTTAAAAAAAGTTCTATGCCAGAATGCAAAAAGCAATTTTTTTAGGTTAAATGGAAATTATCACAGATGGCAGCCAAATCTTCATAAAGCGTAGCAGTCTGGCAACTATGAGTTACAGTATTATTTTTCAAAATTCATGCTTCAAAAGTGAGTGGCTGTTGCAGAGCCAAAATTACAAGGTATTGCACAATTCCTAATGCATGAAGAAGGACACATAAGGACTGAATTTATCCATATCCTTGCTAAAGCTCATTTTTTGTTGGGTTTGAGAAAATATTTATCCTAAGAGTTGAGAACTGATACTTTCTTATGGCTTGTATTTATATTTTCTTGATGTGGTCTCATTGTTGGAGGTAGCGCATTATGGTGCAGCCTCCATGGGAACAATTCAGAAATTGCTCAAAAAATTGTAAACAGAACCAATATGTATTCCAGCAATCCAACCTTGGGTTCTTATCCAAAAGAACTGAATTCAAGAACTTGGGTAGTCACAAGAACTTTAATGAGAAGTGATTAATAAACGAAGACTGCACACATTTAATATGTACACTTTGGTGAGTTTAGACATATGCAGTCATCCGTGATTCTGTCACCAGAACTAAAGTAATAGACACTTCCAATATAAGCAAGTTTAGGTTACTTCGATGAAGCATTTGTTTCCGTATTTCTTGGCTGGAGACTGTGTCTGGGTTCTGACAGGTATCCCAGCAGAACCCCTCTACTCTTACTGCCAGATCACTCAATTTTGTCATTTTTTACCAATGCTTTTGTTATATTTGCAGGAGTTACTGGTCACCCACCATTTGTCCTGATTTGTTCTAGCACTGATGCTATAAAATAAAACATGAAAGCAACATCCTATATATTCAGGAAACTTGCAGGCTGTCATATATTGAGCAGTGTGGTAGAAGATAATACATATTGTGCAGTATGGTAGGAGATTAAAGAAAAACCTGTATTCTAGCATTTTAAAAGGCATAGTGTATACAATTTTAGTTATGTGCTTTAAACAGTTCACAGGCATTCACTTTAAACACTAGTCACTTCAAAGGATGATTAAAGGAAATATCTGACACACTATGATTTTGTAGTAAATGCTTAATAAATGCTCACCATTGTCCTTGATGAAATGAGAGAAACATGTTCTAGGTAGAATGAAAAGACAAAAGCAGCCTGAGTTCTTAGGAATCAATAAACTCCTCTTGGGTTACTCAAACATTGCAGTCAGTGGCCAGAGATTTTACTTTTCTTTCCTTTCATTATACTAATTTTTTAAGCCAGTATGCTTGGCATATGCTTTTTAAATTCCATGCTTGGTCCCTGGCTAGAGTCCTTGCCTTGCATGCGCCCGGATCCCATATGGGCGCAGGTTCTAATCCCAGCAGCCCTTCTTCCCATCCAACTCCCTGCTTGTGGCCTGGGAAAACAATCAAGGACAGTCCAAGGCCTTGGGGGCCTGCACCCTTGTGGGAGACCCAGAAAGAAGCTCCTGGTTCCTGGCTTCTGGCTTCGGAAAGGGATAGCTTTGGCTGTTGTGGACACTTGGGGAGTGAACCAGTGGATGGACGATCTTCCTCTCTGTCTCTCCTCCTCTCCGTATATCTGACTTTGTAATAACAAATAAGTAAATCTTAAAAAAAAAACCAAATTCCATGCAATGAATCACAGTGGAACAGGAAGTTAGACCAGAGGCTGAAGTTACCTTTGGGGGTACCTTCATGTTAGGGTGTCTCGCTTGCATACGTGCTCTGGGAAGAGGTGTAGGATAGATTACTCCTGCTGACCCAGAAGTACTTCCTGGCTTGTGGTTCAGGCCTGGCCTCTTCCCAGCCACTAGGATATTTGGGAAGTAAACCAACAGAAGGAAGAGTTCTTTCTATCTGTTTCTCATTTTTCCCCTCTTCTTTCAAATGAAATAAAATCAAATGAAGACAGGTTTTAAAAATTGGATTATGAAAATTTAATTTCCTTGTCTTAAAAGGTTGTGATAAAGCTACTGTAAGTCATGGACTCTGAGCAGAACCGCATGGATTCAAAATCCAGTTCTTCTTTCTAAAAGTCGTCAAGTTGGAGCAAATCATTGAGACAATCTGTGTGTCTCAACTTTATATAAGGAAAATGTGGCTGCTCACAGGGTCCATTCCACAGGTATGAGAACAAAATGAAAGAGAAAGAGAAGAAAACTAAATGACTTGTACCAACATTTACCTTTTTTTTCCATGTTTGATTCTACATTTGAAGCTTTCTTTTTTCCAACCTGTATTAAACAGGGCTACTGCTCTGCAGCTTTTCTTTTTTTTTTATTCTTGCAACTTTTAGGCTTTGATTTTAGGTAATGGGACTCATTACTATTATTACTTCTTAAATGTTAAGTAGAAATCACCTGTAAAACTATTCAGGCTTTAAGTTATCTCTAGGGAAAAATTTAATTTCTTAAATACATACTGGGTTATCAAAATTGTTTTCTTTACATTATTAATGTTTTGAATCTGTGCTTGCAAAAATATTTATTTATTTGAAAGAGAAAGTAGCAGAGAGGGAGGGAAGGAGGAGGAAAGGAAGAGAGACATAGAAATCTTTCACCTTCTGGTTTACTCTCCAAAGTTCTTTGTTGACTGAGTTTGAGCTAGCAAATTAGATCTCTTTTCAGGGCTCCCATATGCATGACAAGGTCATCATCCTCTCTTTCCTTTTCTTTTTTCAGATTTATTTATTTTTATTGGAAGGTCAGATATACAGAGAGGAGTAGGAGGAGAGAGAGAGGAAGAGTTTCTGTCTACTGATTCACTCCCCAAGGGGCTGCAATGGAGCCAATCCAAAGTCAGGAGCCCAAAGCTGCTTCCGGGTATCCCACATGGGTGCAGGGTCCCAAGAAAGCTGTCCTCAACAACTTGCTCAGGCCACAAGCTGGGAGCTGGATGGGAAGTGGGGTCACCAGGATTAGAACCAGCATCCATATGGGATCCTGGTGCATGCAAGGCAAGGATTTTAGCCCTTAGGTTACCTTACTGGGCCCTTATCCTCTGTTTTCTGATTAGCAAGGTACTAGAGCCAAATTAAGCAGCTGAGACTTGAACCAACATTCTCATATAGAACACTAATATTGCAAGTGATGGTGTATCTTGCAGTGCAATACTACTCCTTGAGTTTATGCTTTTGAATAAAATAAGAGCATTTCACATAAATTACCAAGATTATTAATGTAAAATTGTGTAAAACCTTTAAAACATTAAAGATAGAGACACCCTGTGATTTAGCCATCCCACTACAGGTGTAGGAGGTGCTGAATAATGTTCAGAGGAAACAGAATTAGAAAGTAATTTTCATCTAATATTGAGGTCCATGCATATAAGGATTCTAAAGTTTGTGAAACGGGACAATATAAAAACATGCTTGTTAGTGTGCATGTCAGGATTGTTTTGCAACAAAAAAAACTTCTTTGCAATCCTAATTCCCGTGAACCTTGTGAGGTGCCCTATGTGTTATAAGGGAATAAAATTAGAACGTTGAAGAGACATCTCTACTCCCATACGTATCTATTAATGGTACCCAAGAAGTCTAATCGATGTAAAGGTCCATTGGCAGAAAACATATCACAAGAATCTGGCATATTTACAGAGTGAAACATTTCACTACAAAAATAGCTTCTGCAACAGCATGAGTGACCATAGAGGATATAATTGACAGTTACACTACACGTGCGTGACCCTACTCATAAGTGTAATCTCATGGAATTGGAGAGTACAGCAGTGATTACCAGAAGGGAGGAGCAAAGGGGAAGGGTCAAATGGGAGAGATGATTCAAGCAGTACAATGTCACAATAGGGAAGGGGAACAGATTCTGATGTCCTATTGCATACTACTGTGACTTAGTAAACAAAGTATTTCATGGCTCATTAAAGCTAGAAAAAACTTCTTCACTATAAAGAAATGATGACTGTTTGAGGTCATGGCTACTCTATTTTGACTTGAGCATTGATACCATCTGTGAATGTATTCAAACGATACATTTTACCTCTTACATTTGTATAACCATTGTCAGTAAAAATTAAACAACATAAAGAATTTCGAAAGAGTGGTTTAGAAGAGTATCTGACATATGGTAAGTACCAAGTAAATAACACACCACAAATATTATTTGGGCAAGGACTGCATTTTTGCCTTAAAATACCAGCCAATAGTCAATCCAGAAAAGTTTGGCTTATAACAAAATGAACCATGAGATTATGATTCATGCAGGCCAAACAGTGATCTGACGTCTGGATTCACCTACAACATTCCAGTAGTAATAAGAGATATTCCAGGAATCTCTCTGTAGCCTCCTAAGCAATTCTCTACCTCTCATGGTCAAATGTGGGCATATGAATCAAATAGGTAGCACTGTTTGGAGATAGACCAAAACCCAAAATAAACCTTATTCATAAAATATTAGGGAATTTTTAAGTAGTTCCAACATTCAAGATGAAATTATTCACCCTACATTGTTGGACAAATACATGAGCAGACCATTGAATAAAATGCCTCAAAACTACTTTAATTTTTTCACATTTAAAAATAGTTTATCTCTGCACTACTTTAAATAGTTACTATGATACTGCTTTTGTGAGGCCATGAAAATCTTCAAAATTCTTTTAAAGACCTGAGAACTCAGTGAAATATGCAATTGAAGTTAACTTTCTGTACACATAATTTGCAAGAGCTACATGCCCTTCAATTTTGGCAAAGCATTTAGCCTTCTCCATTGCAATGAGAAGGCTGTTCCCCAATCAGTGCCCATCAGTGTGACTGGCATTGACTTTCTACTTCATGAAATGTCACCAACATTTTGTTTATCAGATTACTGAGCATTCATAATACTTTATTCTTGCCCTACCCATAACCACATCTATTCTATTAATTTGAGAGGCAATTTGAATGAGAATCCTTTGCTCTGTGAATTTAAGCAACATTTCCTACTGTGATTGAAAAAATTCCCTTGGAATTAGAATTGACCAGGTTTGGGGGGATTTGGTTTCATGCTCAGAACTTAAAATGCCCATAGGTTGCACTATAAGATTCTCTAAATACAGGCATTACTCCTGTAGGATTTTCAATGATGCCAAATTTCTCTATTAGATACTTGCAGCAGGTGTTGTATTGTCACCTGAAGGAGAAAGGATTGAGGTGTTCTGACAGCAAAAAGGACAGGAACTCAACTGCTGAGTCTTTTGGACTCAATCTTTCCATTCCTAAGTCTGCCCAAGAGAGGTAACAGCACAGAAATGTTTTGATATTTCTAGGAATTCCTTGAAAGAATTCAGACAGATTGAACTTCTAAATTATTATTTTATGATACAGTTCCATAGGCTCTGGGATTTTCTCTCCCCCTCACTGATTGCCCCTTTAGTACTACAATGTGTAGTCCATCATGAACAGTTATAAGTCCATCACTCCACTATTGAAGTATATCCTGACCTTGTAAGTATGGGCAGTGGCAGCGAGTCCAGCATCCCACCAGATTCAACTTTCCTCCTTCCTCATGTGAGGCATATGGTAGCTTACTTGACTAGTGCAAACAAGGATATTGTAACATCAGTGATTTCTTCTACGAAAAGTGTTAGTGCAAAAGGACCTGGGAGAGAAGGAGTGGGCAAAGCAAGTTTTCTCCCTAGGTGCTTACGATTGGGCTTTGGCCAGGACTAACACCAGGGATCCAAATATCCCACAAACATCAGGATCTGGGCCAAGAATTGAAGCCAGGCATCCCAGTGTGGTCACAGATCTTCTACAGCATATTAACTCCTGGACTACATTGTTGCCTCCATTTCTGTTTACTTCTTCAGGAGATGATAACAATTCCTCTTGAGGATTTGTGGGCCTAATTGAATGAGTCATACCTCAAATACTATAATGAAATAGTTCTTTTGTTATTTCACCCATTTATTTACTCTCACATTTATTTGTTCATTCTTTAGTCATGAAATATTTAAGTGGTTGTGCTGTGCAGGGCTCTGGAGAGCAGTAGTATATAATTTATTATATCTGACTCCTGAAGTTTACAATATAGCTGCAGATTAGAGTAGTTGACAGAGCATCAACAAAATTAAAACTTGGTATAATTATGAACAAGTAAACAAATAGGATGGGTATAACAAACAACATAGAGAGGAATGGGTAGAGATACAGAAAATTCCAGCCACTGTAACTATTGTCTTGAACATTCTGATTTTTTTAAAGATTTAAAAAAAACCTCAGATATATATAGAGGAGGAGAGACAAAGAAAAAGATCTTCCATGCAATGATTCACTCCCCAAGTGGCGTAACGGCTGGAGTTGAGCCAATCCGAAAGTAGAAGACCAGACCTTCTTCCAGGTCTCCCATGCAGGTGCATTCTGTGACTGCTTTCCCAGGCCACAAGCAGGGAGCTGGATGGGAAGCAGGGCTGCCAGGGTTAGAACTTGTGCCCATATTTGGATCCCAGTGCATTCAAGTAAGGACTTCAGCTGCTAGCCTATCACACCAGGCTTGCGCATTCTGATTTTACAACTCAGAAATAACACATGTATTTGTGAAAGAAGAAGTGTGAGCTTACGTGTGGAGCTAGAAACTTAGCAGAGTAGGATAGATTGCTGGAAAAAAACAAAAAGAGGCACAGGACAGAACACTGTCTAATCTCATGTCCCTGATGATGTAGATCTCACTAGAATGTTTCAAAAGTTAAAACTTCAAAAGGCATGAATACCTGACATTGAACTCTCTGCACTCTTCAAAGCTTGTGAAGTCCTTTCTCCACCTTTGTTTCAAGAGGATGTGTAATGGAAGAGTTGATCTCATCATTTACTCATCAAAGTTTACTCAAAGTGGAAGCTGTATTTGGGCTTCAAGACCAGAATTGCTATTTCTATGTTTGAGTGGTTAAGTAATTGGTCGAAATTAAATTTACCCAAGTCCATGTTGAGCTCAAATTTCATAAGTCAGTATATCAACATCTGAGCCTGTTATCGCACTTCTTGGAATCTTTTCCTCATTAGCCCTACAACTTGAAATATAATCAGTTATTTTGCATGTTCTTCCTATTAGCAATTGTGTATTTATGTGCTATGGCAAACATCCTATTCAAAATGTGCATGTATTAAACAAAATGCTATAAAAAGAAATACTGAGAGACAAGGGTAGGGATATAATGTATCATGTGGCAAGGTATGTGCCACTCACGGTAAAGCTGTAAAAAGGCTTTACCTGGTTATTACTGTAAAGGAATCTGAGTTTTGGTGAGAATACAGATTCTCTTAAATAATTCTTTAATTTGTGTAATATTTGCACCTTTCTCCTATTTGATGATGGAATCTGTCTTTGGATTGGCATTTCTTCTAGTGCTCATGGCAGGAATCCTGTCCTCAGTAAATTTATTTGTGATTCATACTGTTTATAGGCACACTGAATCATATTTCATATGCCAATGGTTATCATTCTCTTCTGAAAAATTGATCTAGACTATTGATTGCACCATTGATGCTCACAAAGGGGTTACTCCTCTTACCATCAATGCTGTAACCCAGTAACTAGTAATCCATCTCTGAAACCCTCTTCACTCATCTCTGAGTTTAACACTGCTCAAAAATAAACAAGCAAATAAATATGCAAATTCAAACACATATAATCATCTATAATTAGATTCTTATTTGCACCTCCCAGTAACCTAACTGGATATAAGAGGATAATTCAGAAGGAACACAAAAAGTTACAAATAAAATTTGACTTACATTGGCACAAAAAATTTAAAATTCATGCAGTCTATTCATAATATGCATTTTTCATGAGCTTCTAAAAGAGCCTTAATATAGTTGTGGTCATTTATATGAGTATCTGTACACTAAGCAATGTTAAATACATTAAATATGGTTTCATGTACATATAACATAAAACCATATAACATGTATGATATATGAATAGCTTGAAAATATGCTTGCTTTTATAATTTGCACTATTACTCTTCTAATATAATGTCTCTAAAAATTTACAAGAAGGTGAATTTTCTTTAAAAAGGTCAAATACATAAATAAAATCTCCTTAACTAGGAAAATTGAGTTATTTTCAATTCATATGTTTTCTAATCATAAAAATTTAAAGTACTCTTTAGGGTGGTTATCAAAGCTAGAAAATAAGTTCTAGCAAAGATGCTGTTTAGAGGGACTGCTTGTGCACTACTAATTGGAACAAAAATGATGTAGGCCCTGTGATAAACATTATTAGGATTCCTAAAATATAAAAACAGAAATACCAAATGATCTAACTCTGAGGAGTGCACATCTTAATAAGCGAAAATATGGTGTATTTGCATGTCCATGTATGAAGCATTATTCAAAGTAGCCAAGAGGTAGACAAGTCTCAGAAGTTTACCTTTGGAGAAATAGATAAATAAAATGGATAAACAGATAAATAAAATGTGGTATGTGCATACAATGGGGTTAAAATGGTGCCTTAAAATTAATGAAGTTATGATACATACTACAACATGAAAAAGTTGTACAACACAGAAAAGTTGTATTCTGAAGGATAAATTTCAGTTCATTTTACATCTAAATTAACTTGTAGTAACTAGTTATCACAGTTCTGAACTGGGTCCAGTTGGAGGAACCTGGATGGATAAGAATGATAATAAAATTGATGCTCTACAAAAATTTTATAGGGAAAATTCCCTGAAAGAAAATCAACAATTTGCTAATGGATGAGTCTTTTAGAAGGGATGAATGAATGTTAAAGCTTACAGTGGAAGATCATTCATCTTTGTGGAATAAAAAATAATCTTTCTTGTGCTGTAGTTGAAGAGACTAACAATAATTAAACAACAGTTAACATTATTGAAGTGTCAACTGGTTCCCCCTACACAATTTTTGACCTGAAAATTATTGGGGAACAAACTTTTGGCTCAACAGGTGCCAAAGATAATAGGCCCTGATCACCCATAGGGAAGAACTGAGTTGTTAATGGATATTTTTTTTTTTTGCTTTCATTATTTTAAATCTACATATTTTGATTATGGTGGTGGTTAAAACACTGAATGTGTTCATGAAATATTATAAAAATCGACCCAAAAGTGATGAATTTCACTTACTGTGAATCTTTTAACATCAACCTGAAATGTGAAATACTTATTTTTCCAAAGTGTATCTACTTCAGCCCAAGAGAAGTGTTTGAAAGAGAAAACTTTAGATTTGAGTGACAAAAACATTGGATCTCCAAGCACCAGACAGTGGCTTCTTAATCCACCTCTACTGGCTTCTTCTGATACATTGTGAGTGAAGTAGTCAACTGTTTAGAGCTGATGGGTATGGTTATTAGCTACATTATGGTGAGCGAAAAATGAGCAAAGACATATACATGTACAAGCAAACCGAAACTTTTTAATGGATCAGTTATACTTCAGTAAACCTGGGGGAAAAAACTCCAGATGGGAGGACTTTCAATCTAACGCATCTTCTTTATTTCGTGAACTCACATTTTAATATAGAAGTTCCTAAAATATTAATACTCCTCCAACTGATAGTAAATGGTAAAGGTAATGCATGTGTGATGTGTTAAGTGTTTTTTGTGAGAGAAAGCTGAATAAGCTGACAGCATGTAATAATTACATTGTCAAAGAATACAAATATCAATTTTCTCAAAGCTTTCTATGTTGTTGGTTTTCGGTTGCTTAGGCTGTCACCAAGATGTAAAAGTTTTTTCTCTTCCAACTGTACCAAAGCAGCAGTTTTACACAAAAGACACACAAGATGCCCACTTTTCAGAATGATGTAAAATCCATGTCATTGCTTATGCAGGTAATTATGTGCACAATTAAAAGCATGACTTGCATAGCAATGGAATTAAACAATGAAACCTTTAAGAAGCCCTCATGTGCTGTTCAGATGTTTTAAAATACAAAACAACTGGTGATTTATTTATTAGCTGGAAGATGAAAAACATTTGCTTCCCACAATAGCTTGTCTCAGACTCTATGCTCCAAGGAACTGCCCACCAGAGATGTCAGTCTGACCTCTTTTGTGCAATTTCTGTGGCTTGCTTGCTCATGCATTAAGTATGGAGTATGCATTATTAACCCATTACGGAAGGATCAAGATCCGTGTTGTCCTCTTCTTACAACCTTGCAAATTTCACACATAAATCTTCAGAGAAGCACAATGACCTAATGCTTCGAGGCAGGAAGCAGAGATAACAGCCACATTGTTCTTTGGTCTGCTACTTGTGTGGTTGGAGGGCAATGTGTCTACTCTGTCTTTAATGCTCTAAATGCCCATTTCTTTTCAATATCATTGACTGAATGGGATTTACAGAACACATTGAGATACCTTAGTTTAAGGTGAAAACTGGGGGGAGACACAAATCAACCTATAATTTCAGTCCTGATTGTTCTTTAGGATAAAACTGGACAATGAACAGTTCTCTTTATGAAAAATTAGAGGAGAAAACAAAATTCTAAACTGTTAGGTGATGTGAATTGAAAGTGGTCAGAGGTGTCAGTGGGTGGCACAGTAGAGCTTAGTTGCTCATGGTGCAGTGTTGAGCATCAGCAGTCTTAACTCTGAGTGGGAATTTCATCCATAACCTACTACAGGCCTGTGAGTCGGTTAAGCTACTGTTTCTTCATCTGTAAAATTAGGATAGGATTGCCTGCCTCACCAGCTGTTCATAAATTCAATGAAATTATCCACATAAAGAATAAGCACGGTGTCTGATATTGCTCCAAATAAGATGTTGGGTCATGTGCTAACAGGAGATCCTATAACTTACAGAGTTTCGTCACTTGATCCCTCACTCACACTTAGCAGGTTGAACATCTCTCTGTCCAATAAAATTTCAGTAGGATCTCCTAAACAATTTCCACTTCAGGACATGACTTCTAGATGGCTTTCTTATGATCAATTTTTTTTCCACCTTATATGTCTATACTCTCTGGAGCCCATTATTTTTGTCTCTGAGTGATTTCATCTTCAGGAAGACTCTTTGTAGTGATACCCTGTATACTATTCAAACAGAGATCTGTGTCTTTAGTCCAGCGTTCCCTCACTAGAGGCCCCCATAACTCAACAGCCTGCTGAGTACCTTAGTCTGGAAGTAGAACATTATGCGTTTGAATAATTCACTCCAGTCACACTGTTTTCTGTACTATTATATGTGATATGCACTGTTCTTCATCATTTGGGGGTGCATGCCGTTACACTGCTAACCATGCTAGATTTCTCTGTCAGAGAGCCCAGCTAATCCTAGCTGCAAACAATCCTGTTGGGGTACCCTCCTCTTGTGTCTCTGCTCACAACTGGCACCATGTCAAATTCACCAACAGTGAAAGCCATAGCATCACTCATTATTTTTACCTGGATTTTTGCAACAAACTTTCGAGTTTGTTCCTCAGTGCTGCCTCTCTCTCTCTCTCTCTCTTTTTTTTTTTTTCTGCAGAAGGACAGCTTATGGGAAGAGATCCTTGTAAGATATTTACTCAAAACACTTGAAACGTTTGCTACAGACTTACAAGGAAGAAGGGGGAAACTTTCATGATATGGTTCCTAAAATCTCCCTTATTCTCTGGGCTAACGACTATGAATTCCACTGTGTCGTCATTATACTGCAACACAGAAATTGGATCCAAAATCAACATTGTCATGATTATAATGTAGTGTTGACTTCTTCGATGCCCTCACTGTCTTCCCACATTCCACAGGGATTGTTCTTTTTACTCTGGTGCCACAAACTTAGTTATTTCCAAGTCTCACATTTCTTACAACTTGTTTCTGTCCATGTCTTTGTATACAGTGCAGCCTTATTTGTGCCCCTCCCCCCAAAATTTATTGAGTGTTATCCTGTATCCCAGAGACTAAGGAGTGAACAAGATAAACTCCATACTAGAAAGATGATAGTTTAATAGGACAAAACAATATGCTAACACTTTCAAGGTTTGTAAATAAGAAAATAATTAACTTCTGGTGTGCTTATTTCAAAAACTACCAAAACTCCACAAAATGATCTAAATCTTTACTAATCGACATAGAAAATATCTGTGAAATATTTTGTAAGACAACCTGATTACTAAACATAAGCTTTTTTCCCCTTAGTCAAAATTATATATGTCTAGTTACTTTTAAAATATTCAATTTATACCATGCTAGCATAGGGAATTTCAAAATAAAATTTAGGGCTCGGTACGGTAGCCAAGTGACTAAAGACCTCACTTTGCAAGCACTGGGATCTCATATGGGCACCTGTTCATATCCCAGCAGCCCTGCTTCCCATCCCAGCTCCCTGCTTGTGGCCTGGGAAAGCAGTGGAGGACTGCCCAAAGCTTTGGGACGCTGTACCTTCACGGGAGACCCAGAAGAGGCTCCTGGCTTCAAATCAGCGCAATTCTGGCCATTGTGGTCATTTGGGGAGTGAACCATCAGACGGAAAATCTTCCTCTCTATATATCTGACTTTCCAATAAAAATGAAATAAATTTTTAAATAAAATAAAATTAAATTTTTGAAGAATTATAGGTTTGATATTTTAAATTGTCATGATGTCAAAATACTGCTCCACCCTGAGCACTTAATATTATGGAGCACTAATTTGAATATAGTAGTTTAAAACATGAAGTCTTTGGAATTCTGAGTCTGTGTTTTTGAAACCCATCCTAGCCCCAGTGCACAGCCTGCCTGGAGTTGGTCCCAGCTGAGAATTTAGCATATTCTTCCTTTTTTACTGGTCAAATGAATATGAAGGTTTTTTGGTTATTTTTTGCCTCACTGAAATATATTGCTATGATAGTTGGCTATTGTGAGCTGCAAGTTTCCAAGCTTTTGCCTATTTTTTTCCACACCCTATCACGGAAAAGTTTGAGGTCTAACTGGCAATGGGCCTTATGGTAAACACAGAGAGCATCTCATTCCTGCCCCATGGAAGAGCCTTGGTGTTTTATTCTTAGCCCAACTTGCCAAGTTTATTATTGATCACCAGTCCTTTTCATATTTTACTGAAAAGGATCTAGAACAAATAAATGAAGGGCATTTGAGATTATTTGGAAGGTCACTGGATACTCTGCACCTGCCGCTATTCAACAATATTCTCCAGGTAATACAATGTTTAAGTTAAAGCAGTTTTTTATTTGTGCATAAGTGCTTGAAATAAGCTTTTAACTTTAATTTTGGACATTAGTAAGGACGTTAATAGATGCAATTGAATCCTCAAACCAATATTTTCCTGGGGCCTCCATAAGTCAATTCCATAAGTATTAGACAAGGATCTTCTGTGTCAGCAGCCCTGCACTAGGTAGGTTGGAAAAAATAAATTTTAAGCCTAGAACAACCTTGCACATGGAAGTAGTCACCAGATATTACTAGCCATTTTGTAAGATCTGCTCTCTTTATCCTCTGTTTTTGAAAAAATAACTTGCTAAATTAATATAAAGGGAAGAGACTACATAGATAGAGCTCCAAGACGACGGTACCACTCTCTTTCTCCCTTACTCTCCCTGCCATTCTTTCACCATTTTTTGCAAAGAGATCATTTTAATTGACTCTGTTCAAAGGCTTATTCATCACTAACTATAATATTCAACAAGTTAAAAGTAGGAAGAGCACAGTTGCCCAGAAATATAAATAGGGGCTAAAACGTATGATTACATCACAAAGCTTTCATTTTATTTCTGTTTTTTTTTTTTATTATTCTGTATTAAGTGTCACATATCAGGGAAAACTTACTCTTTATGGCTTCCTGAGACTGACTTATTTCACTAAGCATAATGGCTTCCACTTGATATTTTTTGTCTTTTTTCACTTTTTAAAAAAGTAGGCCTTTAAAAATCTGTTCTACCTACTTCGTATTATGACTTCGTATTATGAGAATTAAATAATCCAGTAAATGCTGATAATGACATTGGTACTAATAAGAGCTAACACTTATACAGCACTTTCTGTCAGACATTCTTTCTAGTGTTTTATGCATTGCAACAGATTTAATAATAAAATTGTGAACTCTTTAATAGTATCATAAAATCATTTAAAACAATCCCTAAATGAGGGGATACAACCAGAAATTTGTCCTTTCAGATGGAATGGGCTTGGAAGCTTGTTTTGTCATATATATATTTTGCATACTGGAGGAAGTCCATATGATACCAAATACAAACAAACAAACAAACAAAAAACCGGACACCAAAGATGACTGAGGAGACCGACCAAGGTTCAGTGCCGTAATCTCAATGAAGATCTGGAGATTCCAAGTCTGCTTTTCTTTTTATTAAAAAGATTTATTTATTACTAGAAAGTAAGAGTTACAGAGAAGAAAAGAGAAAGGCAGACCTTCCATCTACTGGTTCACTGTCCAAATGCCTCTCATGCCCAGGGCTGGGCCACGCCAAACAAAGTTAGGAGTCAGGTGATTGACCTGGGTTCTCCCCATGGATTTCACAGTCCCCCAAATGTGGGCTATCTCCTACACTTTTTCCATGTCATTAGCAGGGGACTGGACCAATAGCACAGACCACATCAATGCAGAGCAGCTGGACCAGGATGCAGTGTCATAGGCAGTGGTTGGACCTGCAAGTCACAATGCCAGCCCATGAGTATGCTTTCTGACTAAGGTCATGAGAGCATCACCAATATCCACCCACTTGTCGTTATCATCATTGACATCTCCACATTATCACTATCATCACAGTTCTCACCATTTTATGGTCATCTACTTTTTTATCACCCTCATTTTTAGAGATGAAGTAAGATTTGAGTGAATATGTTAAATACACAAAAACTAGAGGCTACCAAGGGGCAAATACAAATTTCAATGTATTCCTTGTAGAATTTGAGAGAAGGGTCCTTCTGGTCCTTTTTTACGGGGGGGGGAGGCATTGCTTTGAGGGAAGAGGAGACAGCTCCCACTGCCTAACTGTAGCTGCAAGGTCACTGCAGAAAGCTACAGGATGTGGGAACTGTAAGTTCCAATGAATGTAAGGTGATTGGTTTTCCTTAAACAGAATGATACTGATCTTAATGAAGAATAATTAACTCCGCACAAGAGATTACACAGTATGTGCCTGTAAATTATCATTATCACAGCCTTGCAATTTCTAAATGCCTCCCATTCCTTTCTGTTACTAGGTTTACCCTACTAATTAAGGATGGGGAATACAGTTCATTACTTCAAATATTTTGTCACCTTCACAAGACTTCCTTGAGACCAGGAGAAATGTCTGCTTTCTTTCCTATTATAATAGTTGTTGCTGAGCCGGACATGCATCAGTAAATACCATTAATCTATTTAATTCCATTAACATTAAATGCAAATCATATTTCTGGAAAATATATGGAATTCTGATTAATGAACATTAATCTTGGCTGTCATTACTTATTCTGTTATGATAAAGTAATTAAGCAATACTTTTTCTCTCATTTTAATAAAGTAGAATTACTGCAGAGAATGATCAGATGTACAGTACCACACATGATGCAAACATATTTTTACTTTTCTGTTCAGAGTAGCCATTAATAATTAATCTTAATTTTTTTCCTTGTAAGCCTTGTCAAACTTTAAAAAATATTCAACATACAAATGACAAAAGATTTTATATGGTAAGTCAGTGCTGATATGAGGGTCAACATTGTGCTTTGGTATAAGATTTATTTGACTGCAGTATGGAACATAGGTTGATTGAGAACAGGATTTCAGACAGCACAGCTGGTTCATAGGTTGCTGAAGAATATAGGTGAGAGGAATTAGGGCCTCAGTTAAGATGGCAACCATGTTTTCATGGGGAGAAGTTAGACTTGAGGAATTCTAAGAGACAAAAATGGAGTAGACTTTTTTTTTTTTTTACTAGTTATTTACAGGAGAAAAGAGAGAAGGAGAAATTAGTTTGGGTACCCAAGTTTAATGACCTAGCATCTAGTGATAAAAATCAATAGGCCAAAGGGAAGATTGTTCGGTAAGAGACAATCAGATCATCTCAGGTGATTTTAAGGTAGGGGACATGCCTTCTGGAAGTCAGTATCACACAGACTAAAATGAAAGAGAAGAATGCAACTAAGATAGTACAGGAAAAGGGTCTGGCCACAGAGAAACAGTCAGATGTATTAACATTAAAAACACATCTTTCGAAAGAGACAAGGGAAACTTTTGCTTAAATTTTGAGAAGAAAACAAAAAATATTGAATAATAGATGCCAATTATACAGAGAATTTACTGAGGGGATAAAGAAAAGCAAGACAATATTTTAAGGTTATCAGAGGAGGATATCATTTAATTAAGGTTATAGTGAAAATTTAGCAATAGAGGGATACCTCAAAAAGTTTATAGCAAAATGAGTCAAAACCTAAGTTTATTTTGGAGTAAGAGTTTTTGAGACAATATTTCATTTTTTGCTGTAAAATATAGTCTCCACGAACTCTTTAAAGATCTCTTATAGAGTGACAGGTGGAAATGACTGTTGATAATTTCAAACTAAAACTGGAATCTTCTTAGTGAAAGCATTATGTTTGCAACCTACAATTCTATTCAATGATACACTTTAAACTAAGTTACTTCCAATTCAATGCCACTGGAAAGGTACAAAATTGTATGCTGCTGAACAATGATGCTGTTGATACTTTCCGAAAGTTATCAGGGATCCCTCAGTGAAGAGCAGCAGCTTTCGGCAGCGAAGTGCTACACCATCCACAAATCTGTAACTTGCTCTTATTATAGTGAGGTGAGTAGGATGCAGAAGGAGATCTCAATTATATTTCAGTAATTTAACATGAAATATTAGAGTATTATTCTCCCCTATAATCTGCACTCCTCTAATCCTTTCAAGAGAATGTTTTCTTGCTTCATAACAGAAAATACCAACTCCTGAATACAGATGCTTCTCAGATCATGATTATTTGATCATTGATTTCCATTAAAAACTAAGTTTTTCGTTATGATGTAGGTAAACTTATAATGTACTTCTTGAATTATCAGAAAGTACAAGGGTATGCATAAAATATTTGACTGGCATGAACAGTATTTGAAAACTTTCATAGAAACGTTGGTAACTACTAGGCAAGATTTGACACAATAACTATTTGGTTTGTATAACATCATTCAGTATGATATTTAATGTTGTTTCCTATTTAATTATAAGCATTTAAACTGAATATATAGAACTCTGATTTTCTGCTTTCTCATGAAAACCTTGGGAACTGGGTGTCTCTGAGCTCTGTATCTCCTGTAACAATGATCGGGCACTTAGACCGGCTCTCTTGTCGGATATACCCCAATCTATCACCTTCCCCCTTTCCCTCTTTACTTTGAATTTCAGTTTTGGGGATCACTGTTACTTGCTTGCATTTCCCACTAACAGTAAGAGTAAAATATTCATCGGGGACACATTTTTAGCCATTGCTAGTGCAAGAGAAGAGGGAATTTCAATAAGAAAAAGAATCAGGAAAGAAAAGTATAAAGAACACATATATCTGTAGAAAATGATTAGATATTTACTATGCACAACAAGGGCATATATGTCAACTGGGTAGCAAAAACCAATCTATGAAAAGTAAAACCAGAGTATAGTTATGCAAGAGCAAAATCTGCAAGAAATACGAGTCAAGCTTACCTAATACATATTTCTACGTTAGTCAGGAACCAATGATGAAACAATACTTCACGCTAGTATAACAGTGCATTTCATATGAAGAAATTATTAAAATATTTAAACAGAAGCAAAGGTGCACCAAGGTAACACAAACACAAAAAGTGCAGGAAGCAATTGCCACCTTTGTAGCAAGGAAGTGGTTGTGTTTGTTAAAATTTGAAGGTCTGCCAATGGGTGCGTGCAGAGCTAAGGTCCACCACAGAAGAGGTTTTGTGAGCCTACAATCCAGATCTTTGTAGAAAGGCGTCTTGGCAGGTGTGGTGTCTGTGAGCTGGCAGCATCAGGTTTATTTCACTTGTGATGGACAAGCAAGAATCTACTGCTGGTTCTGAAAGGTACTGCTGTACTGGGATGGAGTAAACTTGCTATGCCGATCCATGGGAAAGAAAACTATATTAATACAGCAAAAACAGAAGGCAAATGGCAAAGCAAGTTCTTTCTTCCTTCTGTAGCTTTCTGATTTCCCTCTCATCCCTATATATGTAGAGTTGTACTTTTTGGTACACACTTTTAAATCAAAATGTGGTGCTCAGAACTTGGGTCCTAAAGTCATAAAATAGTTTAGAAAAATCGGGTTAAAGCAGGGGGACAGTGGCATAATATTTGCTATGACTATCTAACTTGTGCTTTGCTATTCAGAGTTTTGAGTTTAAAGATTGTCTCTGTCCACCATTAGACTGACATTTAAGGAACTGTTACATCTATGTAATGTGCTGTGGTGTCTATCATCCTTCTGCAAATATTTGGTGTCATGTTAAGGCATTTAACACCTGCAATTATGAAAGAAAAAAATGGTAGATAGGGGCAGTGCAATTTTCCATGTGAGGAGGCTAGTGTAGAGGGAAGGCAAATGACATGCCGAGGTCCAAACTACATTTAAGACACGTAGTCTATCAGTCCACGGTGTAACCACTACAGCAGGCTACTACTATAAATTCATAGGTAATTGGACTCCTAGAAGCAATGAAGTCCGCAAATTCCAATGCCTCGGGGAAAAGAACTCTGTGGCATGGCATGGCTCATTGTCCCAGGTCAGAGATGAAAATCATTTGTTTGCTGATTGGTTTTTATTAAGTTCTGAAGAAGAAAAAAAATAGTCTCTAGTTGAAGGTATTGGACTATCTAAGGGCAATTGAATTTAATGTTTCTTGGAACACCAATTTTATGTCTTTTAAAAACCCTGAAGGAATACAACTCAGCTTATTGCCTTAAAAGAACCGTCTCCTGCTTTGTAGAATTTCCACAATGTCAGTGAGGAACATGATTTCTGAGATGTATGGAGATATATGGAGATATTTGTTAGCATATAGAAAGGATGAATTTGGGTGATTTATGGAATAAGTGACCTTCTTTCCTTAAGAAACAATATTGCTATCCCTGGCAGGAAATTGTGAAAGCAGTTACACAAAGTGATTAAAATAGCATGACGAAAGGTTCTTACACAATTCCAAGTGAAGGCCTGTTTTGTTCTCAATCACTCATTCCACAGGCCATTACAAAGTATTTTATGGGGAAGTAGATTATTGTTTATTATGTTTACAATTTGCTTGGCTTCTGTTTTTGTGCTTACCACTTGCATGGGTGGAGAATATCTTGCCCATGGATCACATAAGGCCTACAAAATTCTTTAAATTCACTCTTCCAAGGCAATTGCAAGTGATTTTGAAGTTGAATCAATCTATAGCAAGCCAGTGCACAAGTTGGTAATTTTGCCCTACCTTGGCAATGATCTTAAAAGGCTTCAAACCACCTTGGCTGAAGAAAACTTCCCTACATCTGGCTTTGTTATAGAAACTTCAACACATGAATATAATTATATTCCTCCGATGTCTCTGTGCAGAGAAAAAAAATAAAATCTTTTCTGCTAGGATCAACCATAGAGGAAACATACTGCTAAACTTATCTCACTTCTTACTTCTTCCTTAGTCTATACCTCAACATCATTGCAAGCAGCGGTCCCACTCCTCTGCACCTGAGGATGCGTCAGTAACTTCTGGAGTGAAGGTGGCAGAGGTAACTCCTCATGCTTCCTCATTCCTTGACAAGATTTTATTTACTCTCCTCACCCACATAAACATGTCCAAAGGCACATGCACACGCCAACTTTGTCATATCTGAGGGAAAGTGAACTTTTATTTTGGCAACTCTCTCATCACCTCCTTTGAAAACAGAATTGCTAATTTATAAAGTTGCCAGGAAATTCTGATGTCAATCAGACTCTCTCCACCAGAAAGGCAGAGCTACTGTGTTGAAACACAGAGCATGTGGGACTGTGCCTTTAGTGTTCTCCCTCTCTTCTTCACTCATGATTGTGAAATACTTTTCATACACTTTACATGGCATAGGTTTTCTGGTAAAGATATGATGATTGGAGAGATTATACAAATAAATAGACAAGTGTTTTCCAGTTACACTGGAGAGAAATTTCAAAAATTCAATGTTTAATGAGATGACACTGAATGTTGTATCTGAACTCTTGGACATTTCCAATCCCGAAACCAAAAAAGTACGCTCATTAGCACCAAGATGGAACATGAGCTTGGAAAACCTAGTGATATTTTTGAACCTCAGCTTTGCTGCAAATTTCTTGATACCTTGAAAGCATGACTTAATTTTGCTAAGTCTCAGCTTCCTTGTCTGTGAATGAATGGAAATTATCACATCATAATTACAGAAACATTTGAGAATCAAAGTTCTGTGGCATAGTGTCTGCCACATTGTAATCATTTAGTGAATAGAAGTTATTATTATAAATTAATATGACTGAATACAAAAGTTATGATAAACAATTCCTGCCTCAGAAAACTACCAAATATTAGCAGGATGTCTTGGAAGGGAAAAGAGATAGAGATCTTCCCTTGCCTGAAATAAAGATTTGGCAAAACTGTCATCTTAGATCAACCTGCTTGTAATAAGCATCCATGTTTTTTCTCTGTACTATTAATTCAGGTTCCTCCTTTTTTACCTACATAATACTTCAGTTACCTACATAGTTGGGGAAAACTGTGATGTGTGGAAAAAATTGGGTGAGCATATCAGATACACTAGAAATAATAATGGTCAACTGTAACACATGTGACGAAGACTGAATAAGATAAAAATGTTCCATCTGCAATGGAGAAAGTACAATAGATGGATTTGATGAAAGTGGCTTTTATGACATGGCTGACCATTTTTTAACCCATAAAATAGGAATTATGAAATTTGAGTCTAAATATGTATCAATTGTTTGGTTATCATTCCTGTAGCAAAATATTTAATGATTATTGTGGCCAAAGTGCTAGAGATCAGTGTGTGGACAAAGCAGGGGTGAGCCGTGGCATGATGTAACGTGACTCAAAATGGGAGTGATTGGAATTAGGAGAAAATACACAGACACATTTTCTATACTTGACTATCTTCAGCGGATGTGGAAATCTTGTTTCATAATGCTGCTTGACCTCTTTTCAATATGCATAGTATATTACTCTGCTTGTTTAGTTTGGTTCTATTTTACTTGATTTGATCAAGGGCTTGTTAGATAAAAATGTTTGTCTCATCCATGGGCACACAGTGGACCTTGCTTTATCTTGCCGCTGCTGGCAGTCCTACAATATATGTTTGTGGAAGTCAGAAAAGCACCCATTTCTTTGGGCGGGAGCGTGCTAACTTGGAAGTGGCAGAAAGGAGCCTTCTAAAAAACTCTGCCTCTTTACCTCAGTGGTAGTTAAATAGGTATGTGCATATGTATAAATCCACTGAGCTGAAAAATTAAGTATTTACACTTACACATATCTCTTTCCCCATATATTTGAGTCCACATGCACAGTCACACAATGAAAAATGAAATATTTATACTTATGCATATTATCTTTCTTATATATTCAGTCACAGATGCACATGAACACACAGACACCTGTGGGGAACAGTCCTTAGGCCCATATAGTATAGCAGAAGTTAGAGTTAATAACAACTAATTACATTGAATGAGGCCAAATATTGAGTAAGCTAAAAATGTTAAATTTGTCCTTAATCAAATAACACAGAGGTTGTTTGTATACTTGAAGAGGATAAATTTGAATGGAAACAGTTGGGAATAAATTCTATTTTTAGAGCAAATCAAACAGCAGGTGGTAAGAAATGTGACATGGTATCACGCTTACATAACACTCTTAAGGACCTTGTTATAAATAAAGGGGGGCCAACTGGGGGTGACAGTTACTCCAAGGTAAAACACTTTAAGGTCAGGGATGTAAACATGTCCTTATATATTGATAATAAAGATCTAGGAGATAAAATACATTCCAAAGGAGATGGAGAACAAGCACATGACGGGCATATAAATATGGGTCATTTAAATAAATTATGACTGTGATATGGTTATTAGTAATTTGATTCATCAGCAGAGATTTAATGCATATTACGTGTTATTATTTTGTTAGTCCTGGCCCACTGTTTAGTGGCTGGGTTAATTGGATCCAGGGAATCTCTTTGCAGCCCCCACTATGCAAGAGTCATCATGATCTAATTCTCTCACAGTTACAAACTCTATTCTTATTATTTCATCGTGATTATATCTTTGCTGCAACATTTGGTCTTGGCTTTCTCATAAAGACCATAAGAGAACACGGACAGCAGACAGGATGAAGAGCCTGGCACTCTACTACAAACCCAAGATATGCCAGTAAGATGTCTTTTTGCAAAATTGTCTTTAAAATTCCCCCAAAGGCCCTTGAAGCTCTTCAAGTTTTAATATCTCATTTCCACAAAACAAGTACTATCCTTTCTTCCACTGTAAAATTGTCTTGTCACCTATGACATGCAGAGCAGAAATCTCCTGAAAGTTTCTCTTGATCTTGCTGCATGCCTCAGCCAAGACAGTGCTCAAGGCAAGACAGAAGGGAGAGTGCGGGCTTTGCTCTTTAGATTTCAAAAAGTGTTGGCTGAGGGACAGAGGAGGGCACAGGCTCTAATGCCTGAATCTTTTGGGTTTGTGCTTTCTCTGTCCAACATCAAAGGACAGAGATGAAAGGGATAATGGAGGTCACTTAACCTGCTGCTTTCCACTGCCGATTCTTTCACAGAGAAAGAGCTTAGTCACATATCTGCCCACGTTCGCATGTTTTGCTATTTACTCATTGGAACATTTGCTTCAGATAGTCTGGGCCATGATGAACTCCATGTAGCTTCAATGAGTGATTCCCAAATAATCATCTAATCAGCTCTAAATGAAAAAGCAACTAACCAAGCAGAAAACTTATTTATTGTCCTTTTATATTCCACACCTCAGAGTACCAGAATCTGTTAAGTGTCTGTCCAAGAATCCATAATTGGACCGAGAAAAATGAAAATGAAAGTCTGATCTGTTGAAGACAAAGGATCAGAGACTCTGAATCTAATGTGCAGAAGGATTTGTTTGTGTGTCTAGCCATTGATAGTCATCCAGAACGTAGTATTTTGGAAAGTTATTTAAGTGGCAAAAAATGTGTGCATGCCTGATGCACTAACCAACCAATTTCCTTCCAGGACTCCAGAGTTTTGGCAGCTAAGATACCACTGCGTCAGTTTTCAGTCCATGACAACTATCCTTGTCTCTGTTTCAAGGGGAATTCTTTAGCCACACATGTATCCAGGTTACTGTATTTCAGGGTTGCAAGGAGAGACTGGTGCAAGTGATCCATTCAGTGGAAACATAGAAAGGCTGTATGTAGATGTGGATATTGTAGCATGGCCACTGAGCCACTACTGGGGATTCCTAATGCCATGTCGGAGTGCCTGGATTCTAGTCATACTCCTGATGGTGATCCGGCTTCCCATTAATGCACAGCAGTTGGTGACTCAATGGCTTGAATTCTTCCCACTCATGTGGGATAGCTGTGCTGGGTATCTGACTCATGGTTTTGGCCTGGCCCACCCCTTGCTGTGCTGGAAATTAGGGAGAACAAAATATCAGATGGAAGATCTTTTTTCTCTTTTGTGATGCCTTTCAACAAACAACCAAAGAGTAACATTCAAAACATGTCCACACATGAACTGAGATACTAGAAATATTTTTTCCCTTTGATTGGCCTACCATGTGTACTTCTGCAATAAATCCCTTTGTCTTAGAGAGGCATCAGATTGGCATGAGAAATTTAATCGCTTCAAAACTGAAACTTTGGTTGTCACCCCAAGCCATCTCTGCTAATATTTTCTGTGAGTGAAAGACAACTTCATTTTTTTCCATTCTAAATTTCTTATTTAAGAAATACTGATTTTTATTTTTTCTCATAATATATATATATATATATATATATATATATATATATATATATATATATATATATATCCTGAGTGCCACAGAGACAAATTTTAGAATACCTTTAGCAGGGCTGTCATTGAGCATAGTTAGATAAGTCTCTCCTGGTAGTGACAACATCTGATATGGGTACCAGTTCAAAACCTGGTCATTCTACTTCCAATTTACCTCCCTGTAAATGACCTGGGAAGGCAGTGGTAGATAGCTAAGTCTTAAAGTCCCTGAACCCATGCAGGAGACCTGAAAGAGGCTCCTGGCTCCTGACCCAGACCAGCCCAGATCTGGTCACTGCGTTCATTTGGGGAATGAACTAGCTGTGTGTGTATTTCTCTTTCCTCTCCTCTCTCTATAACTTTGCCTTTCAAATAAAAATAAATAAATCTTTATTAAATTAATGTAAAGTATATTTAGATCACAGCATAACTTCTATCTCTGCTTCTCTGTTGCATTTCCTCTCTTACCTGGAGAATTACACTATTGTTACACTGATCTCTTTTTGCCTGCCTACCCACAAACACTGGGTTTGTCTCTCAGGTCACACTAGATCACAGCTCTCCTCAGAAGTTACCAGTGTTTTCTTACAGCAGTTAGGGTAAGTCCAAAGCTCTTAGCATGACCTACAGCCCTCCTTAATATCCAAACCCATTTCTTTTTCTAAGCTCATCCCATCCCCAACAATTCATCTCCTCTAGCTACTACTCTGACCTCCTTGGGTTTTGCTCAAGCCCATCAAGTATGCTTTTGTCTTGATGAACTTAGAAGTTGCTGTATCCTCTGCCAAGACCACCTTTCTTCCAGACTGTAGAGAAGTGTAACTCTTTTTAGTGTTTCTTTTCCCCTCATTTTGAGTTTTTGAGTAGGCATAGCACATTGGCAGGACAGGGGGAGAACCTTTTCATTGCTGGGGTTGGAGGCAGTGTTGGATTTGGATCACAAAGCTATTCTGCTGGCTTCTGTAGTGCTACCCTTGAGCCCTCCAGAGCAAAACATATATTAAAAACAGAAACAAAATGTGATGTGTGCTTCACTTTCTCTTGCTCCTTTTTTTTTCTTTTTTGTCAAATAGGACTTTGAATTCCAAAGAGTTCAGGACCACAGGAAAAGTTGTCAGTAACTTAAAAAAATCTTGGACTCAGGATCCAAAAGTCCTCAGAGTTTGAAAAATAGTTTGGAGGGAGAAAAAGTGCCATGTATTTAAAAGTGTAGTTAAATTAAATAGTTTATTCTCTCTTTCACTCTCTATTTCTCATTCTTTTCCTCGATGGGATACTAAGATCAGTGGCATTCCTATTGCAGATTAAAATGTATGTTTTAAGCTTGCTCTAGAGAAATTTGCAGCTGGTCTGTTATGGCTAGAAGGGAGCTGCCATGGAAGATGAAGTTCCACTCATATTTTTTGGACATTTGCATATTTTACAAGACATATGTGTAATTATGGAAAGGGGATTTGGGGCTAATCTGGTGGGAGTAGGCATAAAAATAGATACATCTGATAACACTTTTTCCCACTGTAGATATGACAGAATGTAAACTGGGTTAGAAATCTTCTATTCAGATACAACTATGTTCTAGGATTCTGAGCAGACAGTAGGTTTCCTTCATGGCATCTTGGAGGAAACACATTGATCAACAACAAAGCTCACTTATTGAGTATCTACTGTATGCACAAGAATCCCACAGCCCAACAGGTCAGTACAGGTTCTGGAGTCTGAATATCTGAATGGAAGGCTTAGTTCTATCATGTTACTGAAGCTTTGTCTTTGTAGAATGGAATGTACTCTTCACACCTTCCATTTTGTTATATATTGAATTATTGCAACTATACATCCACATTATCCCTGGAGAACATGTAGAATAGTGCTTATCATATAACAAGGGCCCAAATAATGGGTCTCGCTGTTATTAACTACCTAGGACTATACTGCATCAATCATGGCACCAATAAGCATTATGCTAATATTTAATTTAAATGCATCAAATAGCACACTTATCAAACTATTTTTAATTGTTATTACTATTGTCCATGATACAGTTTTGTAGGTACAGGGATTCCTCCTTCCTCTTTCTCTTCTTCCCTCCCCATTTTCCTCCATATTATCATAGTACGATAGTTCTTTAATAATAGTTACAAGTTTAGCACTCTGCAATTTGAGTGCATCATAAGTATCACACTGTTAAGGTATATTTAACTGTTTCTTAAGATGTACTAGAAACCAATCTGTGAACTACAAGGTGACCAAAAACCAAAAATAACCTTCCTTCCTGTAAGAAGCTGGAAACATGAACAGGATAAGAAGGCACGATTATATATTAATGATGAGAAAATCCTCTATGTGTATATAATGGCTATTTAAAATTCAAAGGAGAAATTTGGTATATAAAGGAGTACATTTACAAGGAAAAACATGTTAGATGTCACAGGATGAACCTGCCTTATTCATTTTCTCTCTCAAATAAATAATAAACAAATACAAGATAAAATATCTGGGGATAGGTTTTGTGGCATTGTGAATGAAGCTGCCACTTGGAATGCCCTCATTCTATAATGCCATGGCTAGTCCGGTTCTCATTTGGCTTCACTGAAGTGGTGGTTCAAGTTTTTGAGTCCTGGCATATACATGGAACATCGTAATGGATCTTCTGTCTCCTGGCTTGGACTCACCCAGCCGTAGCTGCTCGGGGCATGTGTAGGCATTTCATCAGCAGCTGAAGGATTATTTTTCTCTGTCTCTCCCTTTCTGTTACTCTGTCTTTCAAATAAATACATTAGTTTAAGAAACAAGCTCTTAAGGGTAAGTTTTTGCCTGGATTAAAAGTTAAGGAGACAATTGTGAAATTAGAAATCAACTGAGCGGGCTACAGTATTTGGGAAGGCAGAGTGGTACAACTGCTTTGGCTATAACAGGTGCATCTTGTGTAGATGCATCAAAGAAAGAGTTAGGTGAAACTGTTGGGAAATGGTGGCTTTTTAGCCTGGAGTCCAATCTGAGCACAAAGAAAATTTTTGTTATTAACAAAATGTCCACTCAAAATGATAATTCAATTCCCAATACCAAAATCTTCATAGATTAATCTTGAGTTAGGTGTAACAAGAGTAGACAAGTTTTGACATTTTTAAAAAAGCTCTGATTCTGTAATTCAGATGGGTACAGATGATTTGCCAGTGTGAAATAATCAACTTTGGAAGGTGATGCATGGGTCTCCCTCTCTGTTCATCACCGAATAACCATGAGCACATCCCTAACCATGTTCAGAGGGGATTATACTGAGCAGGGACTGCTGTATCCCACCTTAACCATCTCTTTCACTTGAATAATTATGATGATTCCAATGAACTAATTCTTGTGAAGAGACCTTATATATTTTCATAGTGCCAGTGCAAGATTGAGTTGCAGAGTTTAAAGGAAATATTTTCAACTCACAATTGTGGAAACAACAGGACTCAGAGCTGGACTTCAACCTACAGTGCTTCTTCTGCAGCCCAGGTGTTCATGAAAAGCCATCTGCATTTCAAACTAATAAAATACACATGACTGGGAGGTCAAGTGGACCTGAGTGATAGGAGAATGCTTGCTTCCACCATTAATGCTGTCCTGATTGGAGTATGAGCTAAGCAAAGTCCTGCTCTTTCTGCTTTTATGAGGAAGGAGAAGTGGTGGAGCTTTTCCAGCAGCCTCAAAACTTAGGCTTTTATAGAATAGTCACTACTGTGTCTTACTGTGTATGTTAACGATGTCAAAACCCTCTATGTCTATGACAAATTACCAGTAAGAATGAGCAGAGAAACACTTGGAAAGCAGTCAAGGACTTCCCAAAACCCTGTGAAGCTTTTTCTTTTTTAATATTTCACTGCCTCTGAGGCTTGTTTAGTGGCTGCAGTTTGGACACTTGTTGGCCTGCAAACAGATATTACTGTCTCTGAGTTCCAGATTCCAGAAATAAAGATGGTAAGGGATATATTTTCCTATAAAAACAGTATAAAGAGGGTAAGTGGGCTACATTTGTGCTTAACACAGATTTTGCAATCAAGCATATGAAAGTATAAAACATAGCTTCATTATTCTCTATTTTTATATTTCTTGGCAAATGGTATATTTTCTCTGAGTTTCAATTTTATCATATTTTAAAAGGATATTATATTACTACTGCTTCTGATCTTTTGTGATTAAATATCATTATTTAAAATATTTAATTATTAACTGTGAAAGGCACAGGGAGAGACAGAGAAATCTTCTGTCTCCTGGTTCACTCCTCAAATGGCTGTAAATGTTGCTGTTGGGCAGGTTGGAAGCAAGAAGTCCAGAGATTTCTCTGGGTCTCTCACAAGGGTACAGGGGCCCAACCACTTGGGCAATCCTCCACTGCTTTCTTGAGCACATCAGCAGGGAGCCGGATTGAAACTGGAACAGCTGTGACTTGAACCAGCCCCATATGGGATGCCATCACTTTAGGTCGCATCCTTATGCACTATGTCACAGTACCAGGCCTGCAATGAAATATTACTAGATGAGATGCTGTATGAATTGAAGTAGCTATTGTGATGGAGACATATTATTTGTTCAAATAGAAAAACAACTATTTGGGGAGCCACTCTTGTGACTAAGTTAAATAGTATTTGGTGCTGATATCCCAGTTAGAGCACCAGTTAGAATATCTGCTCTACTTCCAATCCAGCTCCTTGCTAAAATCCTGGAAAAACATCAAAAGATGCTTATTTAGTAGTTCTTGTAAATAGGAAATACATGGAAAGCAGATAATGAAATTACTTTCCCTGTGTATTTAACAGTGTAAAAACAAGGAAATCTTACTCAATTTCCCTTAACCTACTTTACTGATAATTTCCTCAACTTCATCATCTCTTGTGATTCTAGAAGTTCTTACTAGATATTCACCAAATGTCTGAAATTCAGCATTCTTACATACACTGAAAAACTCTCATTTTCTTAAAAATGAGACTTATGCATAACTCCTAAATAGACTCAGGTTACCATTGCTTCTTTTTTTTTTTTTTTTTTTTTTTACCATTGCTTCTTAAGAGAGACTGTGCAAAGACTGTCTTTGCCCATTGCTTCTGGATATGCAGAATACCTACATGAATAGGTCCACTCACCCAGAGTTGTATCTACTCTAAGTTATATAGGAACCTATTATCTGGACACTGAGAGATTTCCTGTCCAGTGCTTGCTATAAAACATACAAAGTACTCGACATCAGGTTCCTCAGCTGCAGCGAAACCCACTGAGAATGTATGTAGCTGTCCACAAACCCTATCAAGTCACACTCTGGGCTTTGGGAATAGGGATTGCTATAATCATAGAGCCTGTTTGCTACACAGTGGTTAATACTCATATTCTGATCCAGGGAGACACTTAACTCTGGTCAATATAGCTCTAGTTGCAGCATGTATACATTTTGACTTGTTTATATCTAGGACCCTGGGATACTGAATAGTTGATTATCCAGGGCTAAGGAATGTGTCATTTCTAGATTTTCGGAGAATTAAGGCCAATCAACCCAAACCACTCAGACTCCTGTTGATAATTGCTTTCTAGGAATAGTGAGGGCTCTTGTCAAAACAAACAAAAACCATGGCAAACTTGGGAAAATACAGTTAATTTGTGCTGATCTTGGTACACAGACAACAGATTAGTTGTTTTGCATCAATTGCTTTCTTCATAAAAATGACAGCAATTTGGACACGGTCTGTGCATGTGTTTTTCCTTTTTTTAATGTAGCACTCCCCTTCAAGAAATTATGTAGAAAATCAGTCTTTTTAATTTAAGGCTTGCCATCTCAAATATTTCTTTGACCACAATAAGAGAAGGGCCTGGAGGATTGAAGCATGCATAGGTGAGTGTTTTGAAATAGGATTGGATAACATTTCTTTGGTCAGAACTCACAGATATGCTTGAGCATAACTGTAAGGGTGGACAGACATGTAGTTTATCATGAGCTCTGTAGGAGCTTTAACCTAATTCACCGAGCCCATTAGGTGACTTCTCTTTATTTCCTGGAAAAGTTTCCTTTTTAAGAAATAAACTCCATGCCTTATTCCCTGTATGTGTTCTTAGTGTTTTTTTTTTTTTTTTTACACTTTCAGTAATTGAAGACAGGAAATTGTATAGCTTTAGAAGGATTCCTTAGCCACCACTTAAAGAAGAATTAGTTCCAAGACCCCAATTTGCAAACTGTGTTCTGGAAATCCAATGCTTGTCCTACTTTTCAGAAGAAGTACAAGTCTATTTTGATAGCTTCACTTTTGTCACAACTCCATTCTCAAACTAACCAAAAAATTATTTTTGTTGGATGCTGTTGACCAACCTGTTTTTAATACAAGGGCCATGAAGCATTTACTTGCCTATATCAGCAATTTTACGACAATAGTTCCAGCCCTGATCTAGTTAGCAGTCTGTCAACCCCTTGATAATAATCCCAATTTATCACTCAGCTGTAAACATTGTCTCTAGGCAATGCTTGGCCTACATGGTCTGAGCCCTGAAGCGATTTTATTTTTATCCATTCTAAATAAAACTCGAATTAACTCAGAGGGTGTGCGTGGGTGGTAAAGACAAGAAAAGGGGGAAAGTACCTGAGGAACCCTGTGGATCTTTCAAAGAGGGATGGGGGGAAAAGTATCCACCTGTCAAAGTAAAGGAATGCGAGAAAAAGACAGGTGGAAACACTAAGTAGCCTAGAGAAAATGAGGGGTTAGTATTATATCTTCACCGAAAGGTTTATGATTCGGAACATCTAGCGAACAGGTAGCCTGGGATTTTTCTGCTCCCATTTCACCAACTGGACATGTGCAGAACCTCTGAAATAAGATGTTTCCTGGTCCAGAAGAATTTGTAAGTGTCCATAAGCAGCATGAAATTCTCCCCATGCGTTTTCCTTTCATTATATATATATATTTTACCTTGACTATTATTTTATTCCTCATCCCTTCTTTTTTCCTTTACTTTCTCTGATGATTCTGTTTTCTTTTTCTTTTTCTTTTCTTTTCTTTTTTTTTTTTTTTTAGTATTTTTTATTGGAATGGCAGATATACAGTGAGCAGGAGGAATAGAGAAAAAGATCTTTCATTTGCTGGTTCACTCCCCAAGCGGCTTCAACAGCCATAACTGAGCTGATCCAAAGCCAGGAGCAAGGAGGTTCCTCATGGTCTCCCACGTGGGTGTAAGATTACAAGGGTCCAGATAAAGAAAACAGAATTGGCCTGGTATGGTAGCCTAGTGGCATTCTGAATCCTCACTTCACATGCACAGGGATCCAATATGGGTTCTGGTTTATGTTAGGGTGCTCCACTGCTTACCGGGTTCACTGTCTGTGACCTGTGAAGCCAGTGGAGAACCCAGAGTTTGACTTCGGTAATATCCTCACAGGACAGGCTACCTTTACATCTTTCTCCTTCCCCTGATGGAAGCAAAGAGGATTTTTGCTCTATTTACTGTGAGAACCAGTTGGAGCTCGTGGAAGTAACTCAAGATATATATAGAGGGGAGCAGTTATGGCTGTTTTTTTTTTTTTCCCTGCGTTTCCGACTTGTTCACACAGAACCTCCAGTGAATCAGCAATTTTCCAATTGAAATGCAGGCTTCCCCACCTGAATGCTTGTTCCTGTGACAGCTTTGCCCTGTGAGCTCTATTAAAGTCCTGGTTCTCCGTTTTCTTGATCTCTTTAGCGATGTGTCTTTCTAGTCTTTTGGGAGCTATGAAAGCTTACTCTGTGCGCTTAGCTTCTTGATGATTCAACATGAGTTGTTGATTTTTCAGTTTTTTGTTTGGATACACTGGTGACATTCTACTTCCTTCCATGTAGAAATAGTTGAAGCCTACATATTTTAATTGTGTTTTTATCCATTTACATCCACACTAACACTAAATAAGCATTACAATTATGCATTTCCGCCTGTATGCAATATTGTATGCCTTTAACATGTAAGGTAATTTTGATATGCGTATGTGTAATTTCACAGTAGTATTTATTTACTTATCATAAATAATTCACAATTTTTCCTGATATTTTATCCAAGCTTTGCCACTTTATTATTTATTTATGATCAAAGAGGAAGTACATGTTCAAGAAGGAATATGGGTTTGTTCTAGAGTGAGCTGCAACTGACAAAGCTCAGAGATATTTCTGTACGTAATCTGGAAGCATAGGGGATGATTTTTAAGACATAGTAATCTAGGGAAGGGAGGACAATTCCAGGATTTTGGTAACTGCCCAGTTTTGGTTTTTGAGGAAGTCTCAGAAGTACCATGATTTCAAGGGCATGATGGGACAGGAGAGAAAGCCATGGTAATCCTATAATGGCATGATGACAAGCCATGGATCATTATGGGGTTTGGTCAGCAGCCATGTTGGATAATTTCACTTGGGAACTCTTCTGGCCTGTGTCGTTGCTATAATGGGGATTTTGGGTTATCATTTACGGATAAAGTTTTAGAGGCAGCCCTGCAGAGGGGTGTAGCAGCATGTTTTCTCTAACTCTTTCTGATCCCTCTTTCCTTCCCTATAACATATTTGCATGTTCAGAATTTTTGGGGGTTTGCTTTTGGTTCCTTAATCTTGGCTGGAAGATTGAAGGAGGAAGGTTTGTCATTTGTGATTTCTTCATGGCACTGTGCTGGCTTAGCCAGGGAGCAAACACCTCTTCCTAACCAGTCCAGTTTCAACTGGAGAAATTACACATTCATTATCAGTTGCTGGTAACACGACTAACTCCTGGGTGATCATCATCCTGATAAGGAATTGCTGTATTGCAGATGAGAAAATTTAATACATAGGATGAACAGACTTTAAATGAAAACCAGGAATAAAGCAGTACAGTCCTGTGAGGTCCTAGGAGAGATAGATGCCAGATGATGCCTGGAAAGGCAGTATTTCCTGCTGACCAGATGGAGGTGGCGCTTGGTGCCCTGACACAAAGGAAAGTAGATATTTAACTTTGATATATATCATTCCCATATAGCATTTCACTGTACCTGGATTGTCAATATAAGGGAAGCATATTTTTGTGGATTAGAGCACATACTCCAACTTTTTAAGCAAGCACAAACCTGTTATCAAGAATCATACCTGCTAAGAAGATGGAATTATGTCTGCGACTAGTAGAATTCCCTGTGGTTTAGATGAAGTGCTGATTTAATTATCGCCTTTTCTATTGTGTTTTAGCCTTGTAATAATTAATTTAAATGAGTTATTTGCAAGTTCCCATTATGTGTTCCTTACCAAATGAACATATATGTTCTAAATATTTTCTCCACATCTATAGTTTTTGTTTTCTTCCCATTTATATGGTTTTTGGACAAAAATAAATTCTATATGTTAATTAACCCTGCATAGATAATATTTTATCCTCTAGTTAGTGCTTCATGATTTACATTGCATTAATTTGGATAATATTCCAAATATTATTATTTGTATAATATTCCTCTATATTTAGGGGGTATACTTTCAGGATTTGTTTTTAAAGAAAAATGTTTATGTATTAAATTGAAAAACAGAAAGAGAGAAAAACAGAGAGTTGTTGAGCCCCATTCCAAGGTTCCTGTCGCAGATGCCACCATGGTCATCTAGGCTGGGCTGATGAGGGAGCTGTGAGTTAGAGCCTGAAACTTAAGTGAGGCTCATGAAGGCATCAGACACGCAAGCCTCGAGCCGTCACTGCTGCCTCTCACCGACTGCAGCATCTGGAAGCGGAGCCATAACCAGGTATTGAGCATAGGTTTGCAGATAGGGGACACAAGTGTCTTAAGTGCAATCTTCACCCTTCGGCTAATGCCCATCTGTCCATGTTTAAACATTAATTTACAATTCATAAAATATTTTCATGTATGTTTAAAACTGTTAGTGTTGCAGCTATATTTCTAACTTGATTGACAGGTGCTTAACTAAATAGATAAGCAGCAAATACAGAAAGTTGACTTGGTAACATTTAATAAAAAGATCCCCTTTTTGAATGTCCCTTTTGGTGAACACATTTATTCCTTTATTATAGTCCAGTGTATTGACAACTGCTATGTAAACTCATTTTGAAAAATAAATGCCAAATTTAATGGCAAAGATATTATCCTGTGCTATTTATTCTTCTTCATTCATATTTGTAAGATATGAGGATTTAATGCATATATTCCCAACAGGAAAATCTTATGACTAAGATCAGCTACTGAAGTGTTTGACCTTATTTACAGTAGAGCATCATCTTTTGCTTAATGAGATCACATCAATGTGGGTCAAATGCTTATTTTCTATCTTCGTGAAACATCACCACATCACTATTAAAAGAGCTGAGCAAACTTTTTATTGGGTAGTGTGCTTTCCTAGATGTTTTCAATATAAAAAAACTGTCTTGACATTTGTCTTTCTTTTCCATTTTGGATTTTCACAATATTTTAGAACCGGTTAATCAATTTAAAAAGAGCCTTATGAAACTTTGTTATGACAGCTCTGACTTTTATAGCTTTGAGACATAAGTGAAATGCTTTCACAATTTTATTTTTCTGATTCAGGGAGAATGTAGGTGACTATATTTACATAATTGAGAACAATAATATTTGTGATTCTCTGCATAGTTTAGGACATTTAAAAAGGGGTTTATTTCTCTGAAGTTGATGTCATGTGATGGCTTTTTACTGTGTGTTTTTGTTATTGGCATAGGGATAAAGTTGACTTCTATATACACATATTATCACCTTGTTAAATTTATATAGTGTTCTTTTATATATTTATTTTAAATATTAACAGGCATATCCATTATTTAAAGAGTATGGCATTTACATATGTTGATGAAATGATTATAAATTCAGTAGGAAAAATATAACTAATTATTAAGTCACCCTTTTATTTTTGCACAACTCAGCAGGAAATATCTTGATATTTACCACTGTTAAAAATGCTTGCTCAAATTACTGAGTTACATTAATATTTATAAAAATGTCAACTTTTTTATTATTTGCCTTATTAATTAAAAAATGTTGTCGATAAATTGCGGAAATATTTTAATGAAGTGAATGTTAATAACTTTACACTTTCCTTCTTAGTTTCTTTGAATGTGATTTGCTGGTTTTTTTTTTGTTTTTTCACTAGGCACCACTTGATGCAAGTTTCTAACATCCTAATGAGAAGGCAACAAGATTTCTGTCTTAGCACAGTGTGTCATTTCCTTCATTTCTAAGTATGATCAGCCCTGGAACTGTGCTGGCAGAATTTCCTAAGGAGGCATCTTGGCCATGTTATAGCCTTCTTGTTCTCCAGCATTTTCAGACTTTAATGCTTAATTTTCATGCTCTTCCCTTTGCTGTGGTCCCAAGATCCAAGGTGTGGCCATAGATTCAGAGCAGCCTATCTTAAGCTACTGGAGTGTCAACTTCTAGCCATGTCTCTTGTTGTCACTGTATTAGGAAGGTGAACTGTTTAATAGGAACATGACATCCTCTACAGAAAAGGAGCTCCTTTATGAGCAAACACACACAGGGGGAGAGGTGGGGATGGAGGAAGTCAGATAACTGCACGGTTGACTCAGAATAGGATTGTGACAATTGCTGAGGTATACATCAGATGAACTGATATCTGACAGAGGAGACTTACATCAGATGAATGAATGAAAGATTAAATGAAGAAATGCAAAGATGTTAGGGGTCCTGATTATTCCAGTTGACTTATTTACTTAACATGTAAAAACTGTATAATGTATGTCCTGCAAATTTACACACGCAAAGCACAGACAAGTAAAACATGTACAAATATGCTCAAAAGGCAGGTTTTTGTTAACAGATCTGCTGTTGAATAAAAAGTTGCTGGCATTGCAAGCTAAGCTGCCACCTCAGATGACTGCAACCCATAGGAGGGTTGTCTTGAGTCTTAGCTGATCCACTTCCTACTGAGTTCCCTGACAATGTGCTGGGAAAAAGCAGCAGAATATATCCCAAGTCCTTAGGTCCCTGTCACCCACACTAGAAGTCCTGATGGGGTTCCAGGCTATTGCTTTGGCTTGGTCCAAACCTGGGTGTTGTAGCCATTTGGGTAATGAACCAGTAGATAAAAGATAGTTCTCTCTCTCTCTCTCTCTCTCTCTCTCTCTGTCTCTCTTTCTCTCTCCTCCTGTCTCTCTTATTTTCTAACTCTGCATTTAAAGCAATAAAATCTTTAAAGAAAAAAATTATAAAGAAATCACACAATATGAGAGTGTGTCATGAGTGTTGTATAACCATGAAATATGAAGTCATTAATGCATCAATCAAGTGTTATTTAATTCTGTGTGAATTATCTGTGTGAAAAATTGTTCTCAGTGACTGTTAAAAAGAGGCCAAATTTAGATATTTCAGTATTACAATCCTTTCTATCAAATTGGTTGACATCAAATGAGGGAGAAAAACAAACAATAAATCAATACAAAATGTGTTTTCTGTATGCCAGAGTGAGTTCACAGCTTCGTCAGTGTCACCTGTAACTCGATCTCACCTTCCATTGGATTTGTAAGCATTAAGATATCCTGGCCAGGGCCTGGCACAGTGGCCTAGCAGCTAAAATCCTCACCTTGAATGTGCCAGGATCCCATATGGGCGCCGGTTCTCATCCCGGCAGCACCGCTTCCCATCCAGATCCCTGCTTGTGGCCTGGGAATGTCGTCAAGCACGGCCTAAAGCCTTGGGACCATGCACCCGTGAGGGAGACCTGGAGGAAGTTCCTGGCTCCTGGCTTTGCATCAGCATTACCAGCCGGTGCAGCACTTGGGGAGTGAATGTTGCAGGTTATGGCCCATGTAATTAGCCACCTTTATTGGAGACTATGATGCGGTTCTTGGTTCTTGATTTAAGCCTGGCTCAACCAAGGCTCAACCGTGGCTAGTGTGAACATTTTGGGAATAAGCTAGCAGATCAAAGAACCGTTCCTCTTTCCCCATTTCTGTGTCATTAAGTCAAATGAATGAATAAAATTTAAAAATAAAGATAAAAGGAGATCCTGCTCCTCCAAATAGAAAGCACCCCTAGGTGCATGTTAGAGGCAAAGAAAGCAACAATTGTTTGTAGTAAGCAATGTTTGATGGGACAAGATTTTTTAAAGATTTATTTTTATTGGAAAGGTAGATATACATAGAGAGGGAGATACAGAAGGAAATATCTTCTATCTGCTGGTTCATTTCCCAAGTGGCCACAACAGCTGGTATAATGCCAATCCAAAGCCAGAAGCCAGGAGCTTCTTCTAGGTCTCCCATGTGGATGCAGTGTCCCAACACCTTGGGTCACACTCTATTGCACTTCTAGGCCACAAGTAGGGAGCTTGAAGTGGAGCAGCTGGGACATGAACCGGCATCCATATGGAATCCTGGCACATGCAAGGCAAGGAATTTAGCCACTAGGCTAACCATGCAGAGCCCGATGGGACTAATTTAAACAAGCATTATTCTTCTTAGAGTTGAATAGGTGGTATAAATCAAGTCAAGAGTAGAAGCAATAAATGTCCTTATCCTCACATTTTTAAATTTGAATGTAGAACTATGAAATAGGAAAAAAAAGAAAGCAAGCTACAAGGGGATAATAGCAGGGAATTTTTCTTAAGATGACTCTTTTCACCAGTTGGGAAGTATTCATTTGTAGCATAGCATTTGGAATTCTAAGGCCAGATGTGTATTTGGGGGGGTGGGCAGGGAAGAGGGTGTAAGTGTGTGATGGCTCAATTGGCTAATCTTCCCATTGCAAGTGCTGAGATCCATATAGGTACTGGTTCTTGTCTTAGTTGCTCCATCTCCCATCCAAATTCCTGCTTGTAATCTGGGAAAACAGTGGAGGATGCTACAAAGCCTTGGAACCCTGCACCTATGTGGGGATCAGAAAATAAACTCCTGGCTCCTGGCTTCGGATTGGCTTGACTCTGGCCATTGAAGCCATTTGGGGAGTGAACCAGTGGATGTAAGATCTTTCTCTCTGAATCTGCTTTAAAAAAAGAATTCTAAGAGTGGTGTTGTTCAACACACCACACTAAACACTTGCATAGTGGCCAGCACAGTAAAACAGCACACTAACACATCATCTGCTAGTACTGGCATCCCAGATAGGCACTCGTTCATATCCTGGCTCCTCCATTTCTGAACCATCTTTCATCCTATGTCCTGGGAAAGCAGCGGAGGATGGCTCAAGGCCTTGAAGGCTGGGAGAAGCCTCTGGCTTTCAGCTTCAAATCAGCCCAGCCCTGGCTGTTTTGGGCCATTTGGAGAGCAGACCAAAAGATGAAGACTTCTCTCTTTCTCTCCTTCTCTCACTGTAAACTCTGCCTTTAAAATTAAACTAAGCTTTTGTAAAAAAAAAAAAAAAAACAAAAAAAGTCTACACAGATGAGTAAGTGCAGAATTTTATACTTAAGGGATTAATTTGTTGTCATTTAGCATTTCGTATTTAGGATCTGTATTCTTCATATAAGTCAGCGTTATACTCAGTAATAACTCTCAGCCATGACCTCATTCTCAGAGACACAATATGAACCAACTATTTTTTTATTGGAAAGGCAGATTTTTAAGAGAGAAGAGGAGAGGAGAGGAGAGGAGAGGAGAGGAGAGGAGAGGAGAGGAGAGCAGAGAGAGATCTTTTGTCCATTGGTTCACCCCAAGCAGCCTCAATGGCTGGCATCCATCTGATCCAAAGCCAGGAAACAGTTTTTTCCAGGTCTCCCATGTGGGTGCAGGGCCCAAGGCCTAGGGCTATCCTCGACCGCTTTCCCAGGCCACAAGCAGGGATTTGGATGGGAAGTGGAGCAAGCAGGACACAAATTAGCACCCATATGGGATCCTAGCACATAAGCAAGGACTTTAGCTACTAGGCTAATGCGCTGGGCCCTGAAACAGCTGTTAATAGGAATTTTGGACTCATGGTATTCTCTGGGCAACTGTTTGCTCATGGTGTCGTATCTTCTCAATGTGATCAGGCCATATGTGACAGAGGAATATACCTAAAGGATAAGAATTTGTGTCACTAGAACCCCGCAGAAGAACTCTGCTGCGTTAGCTACTTCAGGACAAGGCTTGAGTGTGTGTAGATTGACTAATAATGAGAGCGAAGCTCACGATCCCTCCAAAAGAAAGCATTGCCTGTTTTCTCTCCAGCTTTGGTCAGCCCACTGGTGGTGTTACATGACTCCAGCAGGGAAGCACAAAAGCTTGATTTATGAATTATTCAAATGATCACAGTTTAATTCCAAAAACAGAATATTAGCTTGAATAAGTGGCTCTTGGCTTGAAAGAATAGAATCATAAAATACTAGATTTTCATATTTATTAGCCAATTGTAAGCAGTAATTCTAGCAAGATCCAACTCAGAAACATATTTTTTTAACATTCAAAAGCTTCGTTAATATACACCTTATCCTCTTAAATGATACTATTGCATAATTACCATGCATATTGTGGGAAATCAAAAGCTCATCATAAGCACGAAGGAAGAAATCAAAACGTTCATAAGCCAGCTAAGACTAAGCTCTGTAAAGTTTGAGATCTAAAACTTTATGTAATTTATCTCAAACTTGTTCTTTCAAAATGGACTTGCATAGTAAGATCTTAAAAACTATGCATATGTTTGTACTTCAAAAATAGATGTATTTAATACCATTTTAATAGCTCTATCTTAGTCAATTTACGTATTAGAAATTAATGTTGAAACACCCCCAATATTATAAACAATGCTGTGATAAACATTCATAATTTATATGTGCTCCAATCTCCAATTAGTCTTAGAAGAAATTCATAGTATAATTACGTATTAAGTATAAGGAATATATTTCCCTTAAATTTCAGATAATTATTACATTTCATCTTTTGTCTTATACTCTCTGTGCTGTCCTCTTTTCTTTTTGTGAAGATTTTACAAAGTCAGATATACAGAGAAGAGGAGAGACAGAGAGGAGGAACTTCCATCCAATGATTCACTCCCCAAGTGGCTGCAATGGAGCCAACCTGAAGCCAGGACCCAGGAGCTTCTTCCGGGTCTCCCATGTAGGTACAGGGTTCCAAGACTTCGGACCATCATTGACTGCCTTCCCAGGCCACAAACAGGGATGTGAGGTGGGGCCTCCGGGATTAAAACTGGTACCCAAATGAGATCCTGGCACACTCCAGGCTAGGATTTTAGCCACTAGGTCACCTCACCATGTCCTGTACTGTCTTCTTACTGAATGATTTCTTCTGAAGTCTCTAAAAGTTAATAAAAAGACTGAATTTCCGAAACTTTATATCAGATTATGAATAAAGTTGGTCCATTTACTTCTGATACTCACCTCTCTTTTCTGAGCTGATGAAATCATCCCTATGTTAATTGTAGCTGTGATTTGCATAGAAACAGCTTTTGAAAAGAATCAAACAATTTCTACTCATCTCTGAACAACCAATGACTCATGGTTCACATTTACAGAAGTTGCATATTCATTTGCAATATCCATGTAATGTATTCACACAATACTCATCTAGGACCAATGAAAACCTGAATTTCTGGCAGAAAATGACCGTTTAGCTTCTGTGTACAAATGATTAACTGTATCAGCTACAGAAAAAAGACAGCTGAATGGTAAACAATATTTAAAATAATATAAACCAAATTATATAGGGCAAATCTAATCACTTGTCTTAGTAGTGAAAATAAACATTAAGTAATCTTGCTGCTTTTCAACCATGTGTGGAAGGATCCTGACTACTAGTTCAATGATGAACAAAGAGTTAAGAAATTGATCAATGCATCCTATATTAAAATTCATCCCTATGACTTGAAACTTGTGATGTCTATCCTTATTTTTATTTAAAATTTTTCAGATCAATAAAATACAGTTCAAAGTAGTTAAGAGGTTTGCACAGTTCAAAAAGTAACTATGAAATGAATTGAGCTTATGAGGCCCTTAGTGTAGTGTATTTTGTGATACTTGATAAGCAAAGCTGTTAGCAATACTAGGATTTCTATGTTATTATCATGAGTGCATGACATCAACTGCCCCTCTTTCAGTTAGAATTTTCCAGTCACCTGTCGTCAGCATTCCCTTTTTGTGCCTTCTTGTGGACAGTTGGGGAATGCTTGTGTAGATTCATTACCAGGTCAGGGCCACACTCAGCCTGGTTCAAGGTCAGCTCCCTTTGCTCCCCTAGCATTCACTGCTGAGCTACTGCACTTTTCTGGGACTTGAGAGCTCTGCTTGTTAGGGGCTAAATTACTGCTACCAGAGAGTGATAATTCAGTTTGTACCCTTTTACCAGCATAAAATGCACTCAATAAAAACAAAAGGAGCCATGGGGCAGCAGAGTTTGGGGGAATTATGAAGAATATATATGTTCCAGCCAGCTGGTGTGTATGCAAGTGGCAGCACTAAGTGAGTTAATGCTAAGAAAGTTGACAGCTTCAGTTAATGAGCCATATTATTTAGGAAAACAAAACTCTCACCATCACTTGCCATGTGAAGCAGTGGATTTGTTGCTTTAGAATGTTAGCTGTATTAGCATAAACATCATTTATTCATATTGAGATATTCCCCAGAGCTGCACTTTGGTAAATAAGGACAAAATCATTACGCTGGTTTTCAATTGGTTGTCTCCCTGTCCTGGGAACCCTTCCAACAGCAACCTAGGCACTCATGTGCTGAGATTTGCTTATAACGGGCTTGTCATAACATGTTGACATGTTTCACAGCTAGGATGAGTTCTCTTAACTGACCTCTGGAGCTACCTGCTGTGAAAACCTGAGATATGTACCTGTGTGATTTGTTGAATCATGAAAAAAGGAAGGAAAAAAAACCCCTTAGTCTTACACCCAAAGCATACTAAGATACTTCCTTTTAAAAAAAATACTACAAGGTGCAATCCCTCTATTTGTATACAACTTCCCTTAACACTCTCCCCTATATTTTTACCTGTTCCTCACTCTCCAGCCCACACCATTTTAGCAAAAGCTCCATTACTCTACGAAAATCATGGTTTCTCTGAAATTGTGAGTTCTATGTCAATGGTCTGATGAATAGTTCATTGCCCTTGTTATTTGACACGACTGCAACATTCCTTCTTCTTCTAACACTGCAGCTTCTACAAGTGATAATGTTCTACTTTCTCACAGCACATCTCTTGCCATGTTCATTGCTCTCAATCCAGCCATGAAATGCTTGAGGGCAAGGTTCAGTAGGAACTCCACTCTTAACCTCCTTGCATTCACGCTCCTTAATGAATGGAAACATGCTCTAACTGTGGAGGCCAGACATTCATAGACGCCTTCCAAATTGGCCCATGTCTCTGACTACAGCCTCTTCTCAAAGCTCTGGACTCACTTGACTGGTTAGGTTTTTGACACTGACCAAACTTCTCAGTCTGCACAAATTCCCTAATTGTCCAAGCACTGAAGTTTCTGCCTAAAATGTGGGCACACTCTAACAGCCCTCTATTTCTATAAGCCAGAAACTTGACTGTTACTCTTCAAATAGTCAATATTTTCTATCCAACTAACATGTTTTGTGCACTTCGACTCTTAAACACTATTCATATCTGTCCACCCATTTCCATTCCCACTTAGACTTTGTTATTTAAGAAGAGCTTAATATTAAATTTTGTATTAAATAATATGTATCATCGATGTTCCAGTAAAAACTTGGCCTGATGTTCAGTAAAAACGTATGACCAGGTCTGCTCAATCCAGATTTAATCCACTAAAAATGATTTTCTATTGTACCACTGAACTGGATAGTTTACAAAATAAAATAAAATTGTGTCCTTCCCAGCTTTTATTCTAATGATTATAATTGATTTTATTTTTGACTTTAGAGTTGGGCAACAGTTTATTCTGCAAAACAGTACTCTAACTCTATTATTCCCTTTTCCAAGTTAAGATTTTTATTTTTTGTGGCATCATCCATTATTGTTCATCCACATATTTATCATATGATGCACCTAGCATTTTGATTAGTGCAACAACCTTCAGGTTGCTTTATGTCTCTTATAACTAGCATAATCCTTTCAGATAAGTGATACATCTGCTTCACACAGATAAAATGTGTTCCTGGTTGTCTACTCTTCCATCCCACTGATTACCTGTTAACCAATATCTACTCATTCTTTAAATCCCACATTCTTTAAATGTGACTTTCTAAATGTGCTCAATCATCTATGTTATAGATTCTAACAATATAAAATTTATAGTTATAACTTTTACTCTGATGAATATTTGTAACTCCCTGTAAAATATAATTCCTGTAGCATAAATTCTTTTGGGCAGGATAATTCTGTTGTACTTTAACTGATCCCTCAAAATGACAAGTTTGGTAAGTTTAATGATCAAGTATTTTACAAGGAAATGTGACTAAGTTTATCCAATATATGCAATGTATATGTATTTATAGATATAGGTATATAGATAGATGGAAGAGAGAAAGGGAAAGTGTGTTGGGGGCACAGAGAGAAAGTGAGTGAGAGTGAAAACATCCTTAGATCCATGTATAAAGTAGAAAAAAAAATGCCTCAGTGGGAATATCTTTAATATTTGAGATCTGGGTGAAATATATGTGAGATTTCTTTGTATATTTCTTACAAACTTTGTGAGTCTGAAAATCCTGAAACAGTATTTTCTGTTTGCTTTGATCTACTCTGTTTATAATCATACTCATACACCCTTTGAATAGTTATGGGTACATAGAGACAGACAGACACACACACACATACCCACATAAAGTTTAACTGAACATAGAAGACTACATTTCCACTGGCTAGCAGCCTTCTAGCTACAATCAAACTCCAAGGGTCACATGACCATGGTCTAACAATTTGTAAAAATAATTCTGGGTGTCCCAACACACAAGTACTGATAATGGGAGACATCAGTTTTCTCATTTCTCCATTTTTTGACCTATGATAAATACTGTTAGTTTACTAACTGGTCAGGACAGACACTGTTAATATTTTCCTCAATAAATTGTTTCAGGCAGTTTTACTCATTGAAAACAATTTCTATTAATATCATATGTTTCTTCTCTTATTTATATTGAAGTGGAAATTCCTCAAATCCAAATATTAAAACAAAGATGCTCTTTGAGGAGAGAGAGAAGAAAGGTACAAAATACAATTTCACTTTTGAAAGTAATCTTTATACCACGGCTAAATAAATGCTGATGTGCCAAACTCATTTTTCCCCTTTAGGTATAATCATTTGCATTGAATGCTGTGCACAGTCCTTTGGCTCGTCTCATGAAGGTAGCCAAGGTGATACGTGACTCTCCCGTTATCCTCTTACGAAGCATAGGATTCTACTAGAAGATTCTGTAACATGTGTCTCAAAATACTAGGATAGTGCCACACACACCTTCCTCATTGCCACACCACTCCTTTTTTTTTAGGTTATGAATGAAAGCTTTTATTTTTCAATGTGACAATCTTTAAGATAAATGGGCAGTAATTCTGGAAATGGTCATGAGTTGTTTAGCATCAAAGCAAAAGCATTCAATGAAGTAGACAGCACAGAACTGGCATGAGATGGCTGACTTTTACTTTAAAACAGAACCAGAAGATTCTCCAAAATGATGCCCTAGTCAAGTTATAGAAACCTTTAGTATTCATGTCTATAAAGCAAAAGACAGGCACCTAAGAACCACATAGGTAAACATGCAGATGACAAGAGTTTACATGATTTTGATCCCTAGGTAAATCAAAAGCAGTTTTAATGATTTCCCACCACACTTTTTATAGTACGCTAGAGTAGGAAGTAACCACATTCAAACAAGTTAGCCCATAAAAAGGGTCACAACCTTATTGTCCTTACTTCCCACTGTGTGCCTAGATGCTGCCTCAGGATCTCTGTCAATGCAGCCTCACATCGTCACAGACTGGATGAGCTGACACGCACGAAAAACACGCAGGTGCTATCAGAGTGCTTGCTTAAATCAAAGTCATTATATAGGGCTAATGGCTTTTACCAGATTATTTCATAGGATTATTTCATAGGATTTCATAGGATTATTTTTTTCCCAGTTAGGGGTTGGGTGTAGGATCATTGAGAATGGGAACGTTAAGCTGTGAAAAGGAAAAGTTGAAGGAAATGGTAACCTGATATATGAGGCATCACTCACAATCCCAGAGAAGACATCCCAGAGTTCTCAAAGACATTGCTACATATTTCATAATATATCGGGATCTCTGTAACAAAGTGCATTGGCAACTTAAGAATGGTTTCTGACATAAACACCTGTAAGAGGGTACATTCTTGCAGCATTTTCTGCCCTTAAGTTGTGGACAGAGAGAATGGCCCAAATAATCAAATCTTGTAGGGATGTCTAACAAATACCTCTGTCTACTTCAACTTACAGCCATACTTTTGCATGGCTGTTTCAATGAGACAAATATTTACATGCATGGGACCAACCCAATGCTCTTTGCATGGATTAGATGATTCTTTGAATATTGAAATGTATTTAATAATAGCAGAAGTCTTGCATGAAATACACATTTGTGCTTTGATATATTATAATTTATGCATGCTATTAATCGTTTAAGTGGTGTGTTAGACTCTAGAAGCTTGGAAAATGCAAATTGGCAATATTTAACCACTTCAATCCAATTTCCCAATCTAATTTCCCAAATTCCCTCTACAGGCAGCTGCAAATGCCCCAGGATACATATTTCACATAATTGAGCTTTCTAGCCAGAACCTGTTCTGAAATAGTCACCTGCCCGAATCCCAGTGAAAATGAAGAGAGAGCAGAAAGCAGCAAGATGATTCACATTTCGGGATGCTCAGAGCATGTGTTCATTGTGCTAGGGTTTTAAACGGTGAGAGCATACAGAGTATTCTATTCTTCATAGCAAAATGGACCCAGATAGGTACTGTGCCCAGAGAGAAGTAAACTGCTGGTAAAGACCAACACAAAACTAAATCAAGGGGAACAGATGCTAATATTTCATTGACCACTCTATCTGCGATGCTCGCCTCTATCTTATTATATTTTTCCATTTTTATGATAAGATAGTAAGTGATAATGCCTTATGGCCATTTCTCAAATCAAAAAAAAGTAAGAGTTAGAGAAAAACATGTTTTGCTGTACATTATCCCTCTACTAACAGATACTACAGGGCTCAACAATACTTAAAGATGTTTTAAACTTCAGTTTTCCAATTCTTAACCCTATGAGTTTTTTTTAACTATACCTTTGATAATGTTATCTTTTGTGTTTCTTTGATATTCCTTTCTCACCCTGTTCCCATACGGATGTCAGGCTACAGTACAAGGCTGCTGGTTTTACGCCAGAAGGATACACTTTGAGTTGGGAACATGTGCCTCATATAGGAGAGAACTTGAGCAGCTAAAACCTCTAATGGTCAAAGTTACTACTAATTGAACTTTGGCACTAGGCAGAATTGATGAACTTACTTCGAGGACTCGAGACCACCAATTTGACTACATCTTTGTTGAAGATGGTTTCCTGGAACATCAAAGGTCTTTATATTCTGTATACTACACATTACCAGCATATGGAAGTCCAAAATACAAACACTAGTAACATACTGGGAGATATTTCCAACAAAACATCAAGACCATGATTTGCTGTTTAGAACCTAGTATTCACTGGTGCCAAACTTGCCAAAATTACCTGTTCACTACCTTAAGGATGAAAATGATGGACAGATTTAAATATCTGTGAGTAGAATCCGCTGGACTGCTATCATACCTCCCTCAGGCCCAGACTGCACCACTCACACTGTCTTTCTGGAGGTCCAATATTCTAATTTAAGTCTGTGCAATTGTAATAAGGAAGAGACACTGTCATGTAGGTTACAACACAGTACTGTTATTTTGTATGAAAAAGCATTAAAAGCCCCAGGTGCACAGTTTTGCCTGTGGCAGGGGGTACTTCCCGGACCCCAGGACTGCCTTTGTTAGTGTTTGCAGCCTACCTCTGTCAAGAGCCGTTAAAGGAGGATGAGTAGCCATCAAAGGCTGAATCTCAGGAAGGTAATTGCAAGAAATCTTTCGAGCGGAGCACATTAATACACACCAAAAAAGGCCTGTGGAGAAAAGAAAGACTGACAGATTTATAAGACTTCTCTGAGACAAGAGGCCTTACTGGACCACAGGTGGCAATATAATCCGCTCATTGTGTACACCACAGGGCCTTGCTGTATACAAGAGTAATAGACTTTATTAAGTTAATCTCATTATATCCATTGGGATAATTCAGTAGGACAATTCAATCTGCAGTAAACACTGTGCAATTTCAAGGACACCTTTTTGTTTTCTTATTGTTTAAAACAGGTTTATACAGATGTAATACATACACTGTACTATCTACCTTTTGAAAACGTATAATTCGATGTCTTTTAGTATATTCACATAATGAAGCATCTCTCATAATTCATTTCAAAAGTTCTCATTGTCCATAAAAGAAACCCTGCAGTACTTAAATCAGACAAAGCTGGCTGCTCACCCTACCCTCCACCAGTAAAGTATTTCTCCCTATAAACTTGCTTAGACATTTCATATATATAATGTTTTACGTTTGACTCTTTTCACTTTATGTTTTAAGGTTCATTCATTAATTGCCAAATAAAATTCAATTGTATGGACACCCTATATTTTTCCTATTCATCATTTTATGCACATTTGCATTGCTATAGATTTGGCTATAATGAAGAATTTCACTATGAACATTTATAGACAAATTTCTATGTGCACACTTTCAATTTTTTTTGGATATGTATATGGGTGTATACACACACATACATATACACATGAAGAGTTGCTGAATCATATGCTAACTTCATGTTGAACTCTGAACATTTTTCAAGCTGTTTTCCAAGGCAGCCACACACTGCAAAATTTCCATCCTCAGTGTATATGGTCACCAATTTTAAGCATGTAATTATTAATATTTTCTTATTCGTTTTATGTTCTGAAGAGCTATGATGTTGAAAATATTTGGATTTGGTAGTACCTACAAACATGTACAATTTTTATTTGTCAGTTAATTTTTCATGAAAAAGAAACAGGCTTAGGTTCACAGATCAGTTACGTTTTGGGCCTTTGCGCCAACCAGTTCTAGAGAGGTTCAATGATAAGGCCTAGCTTCAGTGTGTGGCCAGCTGTCTACGTGGTGAAATTTAAAGCTTTAAGTTAAGCATCTGGAAGTTATCTGTTCCCTTGAAGGACACAGAAAAGTCATTTGGGAAAGTTAATCTCATCCTACAAATACAAACAAGCTCTATAAGCACCAAGAACATGTTTATTTGTGCTGACTTCTACCAAAGACAGTATTTAGACTTTGGATTACGAAGGTAACTTAGGAATGAACAGTATTATCAAATCCAAACAATCTACGGAACTGGAAGATTCAGTAGGAAGGTGGTGACATGAGTAGAAGAGTGTGTGTCTGTTCTGTCTCCTTTCCAGAACGCTGTCTATTGTTAAAGAGTGGGGTTTGGGTCAGAGAGCCCTCTTACAAAGTTATAGGAATCAAGGATCCATGTTCTGAAATTTGGGCTTACCTAGTGATGAAGAATAGATCAGATATTTACATATGACAGTAATATAGTCCAGTCCAAATACACACTAGATCACCCGAGTTAAAACTAGATAGAGTAGCAAATTTATCTGGGTTTATAAAAAATCTTTGAAAAACCAGTTTGTTTTTTTTTTTCTAAATTGGTCAAATGTGCCCATATAGATGCAAAACAAACCGCTGCATAGCGGATGAAATCCTTATCCTGGCTTTAATGAGTTCCTGATCTTAAAGTCCCAGGATGCTAAACCTAACTTTTTTTTAATGAAAGTTTTTAAAAGAGTAGTTTTTGAAGGAAGAAAGGATTAGAATCTTTGTTTATTTTGATGAAAAGTTATCTGATCATATTATTTCCTTAAAAAGACACAAAATTAGACAAAAATAATCATAAGCTATGCATAGGTAAACATATCATAGGAAAAATGGAGAGCAAAGAATTCTTGTCCAGGGCTAAGACAATAACGAGCTTGTAGCATGAGATTAGCTTTCTGCCTTCCTCCTCCATCGGCCTACACTCTTTTACCCCAGCTAAACAGCAAGGGATTTATATCCTAGATAAAAGTTTCCTTTTTGATTTTGATATTTTTATTCTACATGGCATGAATCACATAAATACTTGAATGTCATACATAAATATCTAAATCCATAGTAAATCAAACTGCTATAGAGTTGTACATCTAATATTATGGAAATATTTTCCCACATTTCTAAAGAGACCTAAAAATAATCTAAAAAGGATATTTTGGAAAAAAAGGGATGCTTTGGTTATTGTTGGCAAAGCATTCCACAATTCAGTTTATTGAAATAACCAAATCTGTTTGTTGCTCTAACGGTTGGTGGGAAGTTGCACAGGACTCATCTGTTCACTCTTCGAGAAGGAACTTGGCTAAAGCAAATGCAAATTTTGCAAGTAATTTTCATGCCTCAGCAGGCTGGCTTGGTCGCTTTCTTTTAAATTGTTGATTGCTGTAATCTATTTTTTTGTTTGTTTGCTTTTTGAGGTGACAGTGAGCAGGTGTGCACCAAGTATTTTACATGAATGACAGAATCCAGTAATTTGAGATATCACTGTTTTCCAGGGACTCCTTTGGCAAAAAGCTAGTCAGAAATGAAACAACAGATAGAACCCAGGCACATCAAAGCAAGACTTGTCTTGGTCAAATATCTATCACAAGATTTAGTTTCTTACCATGATTGAGAATTCCAAGAGACAAAGCAGAAGCATGCAAGTCCTCCTGTGATCAAGGCTTAGAACTTCTGTATTCTTATGGCCCAAAATCAGTATAAAAAACAAACAAAAATCCAAGTTTCAATGGTTGAAAAAACAGTCTCCACTTGCTGAAGGTAGCTGAGGGGTTATATAGCAGTTTCAAGAACTGAATCATGGGAGCCATTAAAAATCATCAATCTTCCATAGTGGATGTTGTTCATTTGATAAAAATTCCGTGTGTATCATCCACATTAGTAAAAATGACTGCATCTTATTAATGTCGCTAAATATTGTGGTACTATAATATGACCTTTATAATATAATCAAACAATATTTTTGATCTCTAAATCTAACAGCTGTAGATGATTTAACTATCTGTCCACCTCCTAAGACTACCCTTTCAAAGATGCATCACGGTATATACTTGACCATCTTTCAGCTAAATCCTAGGCCCACATAAACCAATGAGAATTTCCAAAAATGACCTAAAAATTCCCTCCAACTTTGCATGAATAAAAAAAAGAAAAACAAGCAACTCAAAACCTCCTGCCTTCTTACTATATTCTATCCTACAATGAATGATACAAACAATACAGGCAACAGAAATTTCTGATTTCCTGTGTCCTCTTGGTAATGTTCTTCAAGACATCCCACATGCTTGTTCTAAGTAGATGCCGCATCCTGCCATTGCTTTATTTCATTTGGCTTCATGTATTTTCAGCCTAGATTATAAAACCCTGCCATTAGTTTCATCTATCTCTACTCAGACAAGTATTCCATCTGGAAAATATTTTCCTCCACGTCTTGCTCTTTTAACCCCCTTCCTCAATATCCCCACCCTTGGAGTCATTTTAGATCAAATACTACAGAAGACATAGCGGGGTTGGGAGCACAGCCACAGAATGCTCTATGGCAGAAGACAATACAGCAGTCCTAGATAATACAACTGGCACAAATGATGCTGCCTTCCTAAGGCTCTTCCCTTCCTTCCAAATCCTGCTATTCCACCAGCAACCCTTTGCTTGGCTGCAACGAAGCATGCATTGGGCAGGATGTGTTATAGATTTTCTACTTCATCTCTAGGATGCCTCGTAAAACACCACTTTAGTCATTTATAAAAGAGAATCGGACCTATGGGATGAGACAAGCATCAGGAAATAAAAATAATGAAATGCAAGTGGCACAGTCCTTCACACAATTTATGTGCTCAGTTCAAGGTGAAGTTTTTCAAAAACATTTTATATAATGCTAAACCTGCAAGCAGCCTTAGGAGAGCTCAATCCACTATTCCCTGGCAAGTGACTGTTGCACAGCAACTAGAAGAACTTGCCCCAACTGCGAGTTGTGAGTCTCTGCTGAGAGCTGATGAATCAGTCTTGTACTTTCAAGCTTAAATATTTCCCTGCTGATTCTAATGAGTAACCAGGTTCATAAACTAGTGCTCATCACCCATTCTCTAATGTTCACATTCTTTGCCAGGAGTCCCTCCAATGCACCCTTCTACGTTCTCTTTAAATGTATTTACTGATGGCAAACTGGCTGCTATATCTTGGAGCAAATCTATGTGTGACAGAGAAGTGTTTCCTGGTATGTGTACAAAGATGATCCTCAGCTTTTTTCCAGTGACAGAAGCTAATCCAACATACTTGGAGCAGAATCTTTTGATTCCTCTATAAATAAAATCATGTCATCTACAAACAAGAAAAAAAAATTGACTTCCTTCTTTCCAGTTTGTATCCCTTTATTTTTCTTGCCTAATGACTCTGATTAAAACTTCCAGAAATATATTCAATCCTAACTTGTGAGACTGATGTTGGCTTGTGCTTTTGTCTTATACTGCCCCAATACTGAGGAATGTTCCTTCTGTACCCAACTTGCATACGGTTTTTATTACAAAAGATTCCTTCTCTGCATCTGTTGAGATACTCCCATGGGTTTTCTCCTCAATTAGTTAATGTATTACATTTATTGATTTGCATATATTGATTTCATCCCTGCATCGATGGGATAAAGACCACTTGGTCAGGATGAATGATTTTGCTGATATACTGAGTTTTATTAGCTTCTTTCTATTTAGCTGAGGATTTTTTCACATCTATGTTCACCTAGAATATTGGCCTCTAGTTCTTTTCCTTTGTTGTAACTTTTTTGTTTTGAAACTAAAGTGATGCTGGTCCCACAAGAGGAGTTTTGGAGGAGTTTGCAGGATTGGTTATCCTTTAAAAATCTGGTAGAAGGGCTGTCTCAGTGGCTCAGTAGGCTAAACCTCCACCTTGCAGTGCCAGTATCCCATATAGGTGCTGATTCTAGTCACAGCTGCTCCATTTCCAGTAAAGCTCCTGTTTATAACCCGAGAAAGCAGCAGAGAGTGGCTCAGTCCCTTGTGCCCCTATATGCACATGAGAAACAAATGAAGCTCCTGGCTTCATATCAGGTAGGCATTGGTTGCCGTGGCCATTTGGGAAGTGACTCAGAGGATGGAGACACTTTCTCTCTCTCTCTCATTTCTGTAAACCTGTCTTTTAAATAAAATAAATAGTTAAATTTTTAAAAATGTGGTGAAATTTAGCAGGGAAACCATCTGACCCTGGATTTTCAAAGTTGGGAATGTCTTATTATTGATTCAATTTCATTCTTGGTTATTGGTTTATTTACATTTTCTATGTGTTCTTGACTCCTTTTAGGTGAATTACATGTATATAAAAGTTTAATCATTTCTTCTAAATGTTTTAATATGTCAGCATATAGCTGTTTGTAGTAATTCCTGATGATGACTGCATATCTGTGGCATCTGCTGCTAAATATCCTTTCTTCATTTTTAACATTGATTTGGGTCAATACCTCCCTGTCCACATTTTGGGTAAGTCAGGCCAATGACACATCAACTTTTTTTAAAATCAACTCTTCATTTTAATAAAGTTTTTTAAATCATTTTTTTGTTTACATTTTTAAAGAGTACAAGAAACTCAATAACAACAAAATAAACAATCCAGTTAGGAAATGGGCAAAGGATATGAAAGGATCCTCTTTCAAAGGATGAAATACAAATGGCCAACAGCCATATCAAAATATATTCAGGATCATCACAATTCAGAAAAATATCAACAAAACTCAATTCAGTTAGAATGGCTATCATTCAAAAGTCAAAAATAAGAAATCCAAGTGATGATGTCTGGGAAAAGGTACCAACTAATCCATAGTTTGTGGGGATGTTAATGAGTAGAACTCTTAAGAAAGATAGCAGAGAGATTTATCAGATCTGAACAGAGATCTACTATCTTACTCAGCCATCCCACTCCTAGGAATTTACCCGAATCAAATGGAATGAACATATGAGAGAGTTATTGGTACTCCCCATGCTTATCGCAGCTCAGTTCACAGAAGCTAAGGCGTGGAATCAACCAAGGTGTCTATCAGCAGATGACTGGATAAAGAAAATGTGGCATACACACAATACAGTACTATTCAGTCAGGAAATGAATGAAATCCTGTCTTTTGCAACAAAACTGGTCCAACCAGATATGATTAGACTTAGTGAAATAAGCCAATCCCAAATGATAAATACATATATTTTTTCTCTGAAACATGGTAGCTAATATAGAACAAAAAATGTATAGGATTGAAATGGTCACTTTGGGATATCATTTTTACCTCATTTATACTCCTGTAGAATTAAAGTCTTCCTACATTTCACATATTAATAATTACTGTTCGTGGTTGGTTAAGCCTGTGAATGTGGCATGTGAGAACAGATGAAGAAAGCGGAGGGAAAGTGGAGGATGGCAGTGAGGAGCACAGGAATGGTAGAAATGTGACTGTTTTCTTGGAACTGTAACTATGAAATGCATAAAATCTGTTCTCTTTATAATAAAAAAGCTTTAGAAGGTACTAATACTCTTCACTTCCCAAAAAACTTACTGTTACATGAAAAGAACTATATTCTTATGTCTTTTTCTTCCATATTATTAAAGGCATGCTGAAAAATCCTTTCCCCAGAACCCAAGCCTCTTGCCTATTACTTTTGCCAATTTTAATCCAGTAATTGCCCATCCTTGAGTTTAGTTTTTCTAATGTCCTATTCTGACTAGCACTGCCAGTAATGAGCAGGAAATATACTTGTATCTGTAAATTTTGGAAATGAATCTTAACTCTGTATGTACCTATGAGATATCCATCTCCTGGCTAATAGAAATTGCTAGACTGCAGAACAATGGTTTTTCATAAGAAAGTTCAAATAACTTAGAATTGGGGGTCTCAGAGCAGTAATGTCGTGGCTAAAGTCCTCACCTTGCACGCGCCGGGCTACCATATGGATGCCTGTTCATATACTGGATGCTCCCCTTCCATTCCAGCTTCCTGCTGGCAGCCTGGGAAAGCAGTAGCGGAAGCCCCAAGGCCTAGGGACCCTGAGCCCTAATAGGAGACATAGTAGAAGCTCCTGACTCCTGGCTTAGGATCCTCTCAGCTCTGGTTGTTGTGGCCACTTGGGGAGTGAACCAGCAGATCAAAGATCTTTCTGTCTCTCCTTCTCTCTATAAACCTGACTTTCCAATAAAAATATTTGAAAAAAATAAAAAAATTCAATAATTTAAAATGGGTAGAATTGAAGACATGTTTTTTTAAAAAAAGTAGTTTGGTTTTCTTACTCTTAGATCCTTTTTATGGGTAAGGTATCAGAGACTTTGACAGACTAAATAGTTTCTATCATTTTCAGCATTAATACTATTATGGTAAGTTTACCTTGTGTGGTTGACATACTTCAGGCTAGCGGTAAAAAATATATTTTCCTATTCATCATGGAAATATTTTTTGGCTACTTGTAAAAGTGAAGAATTTCTCATACTACACAGTCCTGTGTTATAAAAGTGGACTATAACTAAATGATATCTGCCATTTTTCAAATATATATTCCATATCACTTGTAGATATGGTAAGCATTTATTTTGTCCTTGCCTCTCTTATATACATGTTTTAACTTGAACTGTATACTAGTCTTAATGGGATACTCAGAAATGACAACTTTAAAAATTCAGTTGTATGGTCCCACATTGTTGTGCCAGATAATCCAGTGCCTGTGATGTCAGCGCTTGGAGTGAATGTTGGATTCAGTCCTAGATGCTCCACTTTCAATCCAGCTTTCTAGTCAAGTATCCAGAAATCAGCAACAGATAGCCCTAGTATTTGGATCCCTGCCACCTATCCAGGGGATGTGCACATAATTTCAAGGGCTGCTGGCTTTGGCTTGGTCCAGCCCTAGCTATTGTGGTCATTGGGAGAGTGAACTTGCAGAAGGAGAAGTGAATCTCTCTCTCTCTCTCTCTATATATATATATATGTATATGTATATAATATATAAATATATCTAATATGAATATATAATATATAATGAAATATATATGATAAAAATGTATTTAAGTATGCCTTTCAAATAAAATAAAAATTAGCTTGAAGTTTTTCAATTTTTCAATGGTACCAAGCAGACTTCACATTTTGAATTCTGGTCTTCACTTGGGCTATATCTTTCAGTGAGTGGCAGCAAGTGGCAGCTCCCAGGTAGACATTAGATGATGATTGTAAACAAATAACACTCCACAGTGTGCTATGCTGCTAAACTATGATGTTCAGCTAGCTGAATGCATTTTCACCTTAGGATATTTTTCTAATGAAAATGAATTCATCAGGATATAACTCCATTATATGGCAAGCAGCATCTATATTATATACGTGTTTAACTATTGGGGGTCCCTAACATATGAAGTAGTAACACACAGTTTTAATGGTTTACAGTTGTCTCTGAAATGAACCTTTATACTTAAATCTACATTTTATCACCCACAGGCTCTGAAACATTGTGTAAATCATGTAATTTGTCTGAAACATGCTTTTTTCCCATTTTCAAAATGAAAAGTGCAGCATTATTGGGAAGCTCAAATGAGAAAAGCTATGTGATGGAAACTTCTAACAACTTTGTACGGACTATGTGCCAGAACCTTAACTTTCTAAATCTCAAATAAGACGGCGCCTATGTTGTTTTTTGCTGTAGCTGTGTCATGCATCTCCCTGCTTCAGCTAGTGGGCTCACAAAAAATTCCTAGCTGAGGCACTAACTGACACTAGAGGAGCCACGGATACATCTCAACATATTTCCCAATCTGACCCATCTTCAAAGTTCTTACATGTTCAACATAAAGCATTCAGGAGAAGACCTCTGATGATTCACAAGAGCTAGTCTATGAGCTGGAATGGATCCCTGTTCCCTGTGTGATAGATCTGGGTGGAGGTCAGACTGCTGGTTTTGGCTTAGCTCATCCCTGCTGATGCAGTAAACTGGAGTGTGAACTAGTTGGTAGAATCTCTCTCTCTCTCTCTCTCTCTCTCTCTCCTCTCTCTCTCTCTTTCTCTTTTTATTCGGTCTTTCAAGTTAGTAAATACACCTTTTTAAGTGCCTTGTATACTTCCATGTCAACACGATCTCCTGATTCAACACAAAGTCATGCAAATCTTTCTTTAACAGTGGCATCTGACCAGGTAGTTGGCACCAGACTCCCTCCTCCCTATCTAGACTTTGGGGTGGAAAAGTATAGCCCAGCATCACTCTGGGCACAAGGACCAAAAGTCATATCCAAGACAGAAGAAAGCATGTTTTATGGCAACGGAACCCTATTCAAAGCACAGGGGGAAGCGAACAAGAAGAAAATTACTTGAAAAGCAGACTCACCTGCCTCTGCTTGTCTCCTCAGCTGTGTCTCCAGGGGCTCAGCAGTTCCTCTCTGGTAATCTTCCTGTGTAACCGGAGCAGCCTACAAAGCACAGCTTTTATGAAATACGGCTGCTGAAATGGGAACTGGCAGCTTCATTCATTTTAAATAAGACTGAAACATAAAATCATATTCTTCTCAAGGCTTCAGATTGCATTTAATATTTCTTATGCTAAATCCCTTTTCACTTGAAAAACCCACAGAAGATTAAACCCATGTTTTTTAATGTTCTTGAAATGGCAGAAAACAAAAACATTTTAAGCATTCCTCTTTTTCTTCACTCTCATCCTTTAACCAGGCTGATGCCATTCATTCTTACTACATATGGGGCGAATATAGCAGGCAATGGAGTATCTTAGGCAAGATTTGGTGCTAAGGAATTTGGTTGGGTCCAAGACAGACAGTTCAGTGGCAAGCACTTTGGTAGACATGAAGGAATTACATATTTTGTAAGAAAATAAGATTTCATAGTCTCAGAAAGCCATTAACAAACTTAGTTCATGTTTTGCTTCTGGCTCGTACTGTCCTATTTCTTACCACAGTTTAACCTGACTATCCATGTACATGAGTTTAGCTATTAGTTTAGTCATCCAAGTTAAAATCCCTTTCCTCTAAACAAACAAAGAATTGCATCCTATTTTCCCTCTAAGGAACCACAGCTTCTCTAATGCCCACAGCTTCTCTAATGTTTTGCGTAGGACTATTACCACCTCAACTTCTTTCTTGTTTTAGAAAGATTTTTAAATTTTTACCAGAAAGGCACAGTTACAGAAAAAGAAGAAGAGACAGAAATAAAAGGAAGGGGATGGAGAGAGAGAGATTCTCCATCTACTAGTTCATTTTCCAAATGGCTGCAATAGCCGGAGCAGACTCAATCTGAATCAGGAGCCTCTTTCGGGTCTCTTGCATGGTGTAGGTGCCCAAGGCTTGACACCGCTTTCTGCTGCTTTCCCAGGCCATACACAGGGAGTTTGACTGCAAGTGGAGCAGCCAGAAATCGAACCAGTGCCCATATAGGATGCAGGCAGTAGGTGCAGGCTTCCGTGCTATGCCATGCCATATGCCAGCTCCATCCACCCCCACTTCTCAAGGGAGGCTTCAGCCTGTCTGTCTGTTGACCACAAAATTACATGCACAGATAGTGAAGTAAATTGGAGTGGATAAAAACCAATTTTAAAATGTGTTGGGAAGACTTAAAAAGGGACATGCCATCTTTTCTGTCTGCAATTTCTGTAGTCATCTTTTTATTACAAAGGAAGAGATTGTCTGTGAATAGGACATTGTAGAAAGCTAAGCCCTCATGTAGAAAAAAATAAACGGATGAAATCACATGCCCTAGATTCATTCAGCACATGATGATAAATCTTACCTTTCTTTGGTGTGTTTTTATTAGGAAATAACGTCTTAACTTTAGCCTGGAATAGGGCTCCTTAGCATGTTGAGGCATAGGAGCAGATAGCAATAAACCTTGCGCTTCTTTTGAACCTGCATGTACTAGGCTCATAAAAGATCAAACTGTTATCTAGTTTTCTAAACGCAAGATTTGGATCCTTACACTGTGATTCTGGGAGTCTGCATTCTTCTGCCACTGCGCTTGCCTATGTTTGCTGTACAAATTGAGATTTTTAAGAAAAAGGAACTGATAACTCCTTGGTGAGCTGGTATTTTTAGAGAGCCATGGTAAAGTATTCCTGGAATGCAGCTAACTCAGCTGTAGGCTTGTTGAAAACTATAAAGTGTGTTTGAAATGTAAATCCATGCATATTACAATAAGATCCCTAGTTACTGTAACACTCACCTAGTAAATACAACTAGAAATGAAAAGTTGATCATGTAAGTTAGATGCTTCTGAGGGTGAGAAATGTAAATTGAGATTGATGGTTCTGAAATCACAGATTTTTCACCTGTCCTTATTGCACCCGGTTGGTCATTAAAGTTTGTTCATAAGTTAAATTAAAACTCCTTTAGAGAAAGCCTTTTTTTGGAAATCATGTCAAAGAGAAGTTAGAGAATCTGTGAATAAGGAGTGACCAATTTCAATTGATGGAATGCTGATTTTTGAATTGTCTATGGCTATTTAGGTGGGGATATTAGGTGGTTTATTGGTCAGTATTGAGAAAACAGATTATGACTGAAGAGCCACACGAGAAGGATCTGAACATACAGGGTTAACAGAAGTCTGTTAGTATTATACCTGACCAGCCAAAAGCTTAACAGTAAGACTATGGAGCAAGTAACACTCCAATTTCCATAGGAAGAATCTAGTCCCACTTGTATCATTTCTTTGCTTTAGGGATAACATCATACTGCTGTTGGAACATGTCTTGTATATTCCTGTAAGAAGCCCTTTGTGATGGTACCCAAGGGTTGATCTAGAAGGAAAAAAAATGTGAATATTATAGGCACATGTTCAAGGTCTCTTGATTCTGACATGATGAGGCTTCGCTTTTTTGTCACCTTTCTCCCAGGGCCAGGACTTCTATCCAATCAGGATGGCATAGCAACTTCTTGTTACATTCTGTGACTTTCATAAATTTAGTGCTAAGTGCAACAACAATCATTTTCTCATTAATACTGGACTTGAACAAAGCTAGACATCTGTCTTTCTCAAAGAACCAAGAACAAGTGGCAGTTAGAACTGCAGCCATCTTGAAAGCTTTATTTGTAAGCCTAGGTGCACGTCTCCCAGGACTAGATTCTGTAACTTGCCTTCGGAAGCCTGCACTTGCAGGTATTCACCACTGACGCTGGCACCAGTGTTCATAGTTACTGCCTACAATCACTGCCTGTAATATCAAGCTACACTTCATATACACATCCTACCTCCACAACCAAAGATACAATGAACTTTTAATGAGAATACCTTGTAGTAATTAACGCATTAATACACTATATAGGACCTCAAATTTGTATCTGTGAAAACTGTGGAATTGCCTTTTTAAGTTGAATTACCAAGAGAAGCTCCGGTTTGGGAATCAAGAGGCTTCAGCTCTCATTTGGAAACTTTACTGAGCGAATCTCATGCACTTTGAGTGTCCATGCAGTGAGTGAAATGAGGCTCCTTGGGTGTAGTAGACCCAGAGAAGGGTGAACACGTCATTGATACGCTATAGCATATGTCTTGAGGTTACAGCCCTACCGGATATAACAAATCACGGAGCCTGCTAGATAGAGTTTAGCTCCTTCAGCCTTGTTTCATGTTAACTAGATGGCAGAAGCTTAGAGAAGGTTCTCATCTTGGCAAATACCAATTAAAATAAAAGGTCTCTCTAAACCCATGGAGGAAGCCTTTATTAGCAAAGCGATTAGTTTAGGTCCAACCCTTGATTTCCTGCTCAGAACTTCAAAAAGACTTCCATATTTCTTGTTTTATTTTCTTAAGCTGTAATTAATAACGCACATTATGAATTTCCAGACTCAGAAAACATTTATCTGTATCGTTGGGTCACTTGCAAGGAACATTAAATCTATAAATGGAAGAAACGAATGAGTAAATTGTCCGCGGCTTTTAGATGATAATTCCAAAGATAATAATTCTGGTTTGGTGGGTAATCTTACATTGTAAGTCATCCACAGAGAATGCTCACCAAGAGAGTGCAATCCAGCTGATAACAAGAGGCATTGCTGAAGTGTTACCACCAACACTGGGTTTTGATAGGACTGGTGAAAATGGCCCGGTTTTGGCATTGATTCTGAGGGGAGGCAACCTTCTAAGAACTGAACAAGGAAGATACAGAAACATCTTGGATGACCATATGTCAGAAATCTTATTCATGTAGCCAGCTTTTCTTGAACTAGATTTCAAAACTGAACATCTTAAAAATCCTAAAATTTTTAGGAGACTTGTTGTTCCCTTACATACAAGATGGCAAGATACTGATATGCCTTCTTTGGCTTTTCAACCTGCGGTGGTAACTATATTAACCTTACATGTAAGTGCAGCAAACTGAAGTTTGCAGAAGTAATTAAGAACACAGATTAGCAGTATAAAAATCTGATTTCTACAAGTTCTGTTCAAGATGTTCTTGTCACCAGAACCTATATTTATAGGTAATATACATAGGTAAGATGTGATAATTAAGTTAGTATAAATATATTTATACTGACATAAGTGAATACATGTTTGGAAGACAAATAAGCACAGAATACAATGTCAGAGGTTGTTCAGACTGATTTTTTTCTCATGCAAGTAGACCCAATGATGGCTGGTATAAAGATGACTGGTGAGTCTTTGTTGAATGATGAATATTCTTGTGAGATACGACAAGGTCTAGGATACAAGATCTGTGATAAGTTGATTCCTTACAAAGGTCCAGGCACAAGTGTAATGGGAGTTGGGTAATGGGCATTTTTATATGTGGATCAGTATGACCTGCCCCTTTTTGTTTCTTGTTGGAATTCAAAGATTTATTTTTACTTGAAAGGCAGATTTACAGAGAGAAACAGAGACACAGAGAGCTCTTATACCTGATGGTTCATTCTCCAAATGGGCACTGTGGCTGGAGCTGAGCTGATTTGAAGTCAAGAGCTTCCTCCAGGCCTTCCATTTAAGTACAGGGGTTCAGGGACCTGAGCCATCCTCTGCTGCTTTCCCAGGTCATAAGAGAGGAGCTTGATAGGAAGTGGAGCAACCAGGACAAGAACTCATGCCCATATAGGATGCCAGCACTGCAGCCAGAAAATTAGCTTGCTATGCCACCACCACACTGACTTCCCCCTTCCTCCCTCTTTTTTAAATGATTTTTTTTTCTTGCTACAGTTTTTTTTGCAGCAGATGATCAGGTGTGCTATAACACCTTTAGTCCCTAATAGTGTCATAGGATGACAAGGAGTCACGATATGCATCATCTTGAGGACTGCAAAGATGTTGCTGGGTAAAACAACTGGCCAGCCTGAGACCAAACACCTCTTGTCAACATACGCAGGCTACAGGTAGTCATCCTTGATGCTTTCTACCTGGGAGTGCTGCAGGAAAATGAGGAAAAATACTTCTTGCTGCCTCTTTGTCTCTTAGAAGCATTATTTGAACTGCAATGATTATGAAGATTATCTTTGCCTTTTATGATTGCAAACCCAGGGAGAAAAGGTTCTGTCAAGTACCATGACTCAGCTGGTACTGGCCCTCAGGGTTCAGCCACCATCTCTGCCACCAGTACTGACTGTTCCACTTCTGATCCAGCTCCCACTAATGCACTTGGGAAAGCAGCGGAGGATTGCCTGAGTGCTTGGTCCCCAAATTCATGTGGGAGATCCAGAAGAAAGTTCCAGCAACCGTGAACTTCTGGGGAGTGAACCAGAGGACAGAATAGAGGACATTGAAATAGAGGACAACCCTACATAGTGTGTGTGCACACACACAAATGAAGAAATATTAGCCTTCACATCACTAGTGTTCAATGAAGATGGGAAATTTTCCCAGTGTTGATTTGGCGATTAATGAAGTCTTTCTTAAAATAGTACGAGAGCCAAATTTAAGTGTTGGTCTTCTGCCAGCAGGTGCTGGATAGTACAAGTCAGGGGATCAGAACATTACGGGCACTATTAAAGTTACCAGGGATGTCTGGATCACTATTACCTGTTTCTACAGCCTTTGCAATATTCAGTAACTTGATCAAGATTTGATGCTGGGAGTGTATAAATGAAAGCCCTTGCTTATTCCAGTGCATTACGAAGTCTTCTTTCCCTATGTTTGGCTTACAGGCACAGTTCCAGCTATCCACTTGGCACACTGACTTCTCCTCCCCTTCTGTCAAATCTTAGATGTAAGCCCTTCTCACTCAAAACAAAACAAAAAAAATCCTCTTTGTGCCAAAAGAGGCTTCTTCCTGAAATTCATTACTGTGTGATGAAATGCCATGTAAAAGAGAGAAAACACACATTAGAAAATGTGCTTTCTTTTCTCCTAGACTGTCATGAGATACACATGACCAGCTCTTACACACAATGCTGGCTTTATCACCAGATTGGCTAATGATGCTGGGGACACTCACATACATGGTCTGTGGCCTACAAGGTGCCCTGTGGCCTACTGTGTAGGAATTGCTTAGATGATGGACTGGGAATGAGAAGATTAAAGTTTATCTGCCATCGTCATAGTACAGTGCAGATTTTTCCAAGCAAAGATTTGGTCAGGACACATCAGCCTGGAACAGACTTTTGGATAGCAGATCACTTAGATGAGGGGATAAGAAGGTGAGGGGTCTTGCTAATACTATTTGTCTTTTAAAATTAATCATAACTGATAAAAAGGAAAATAAAATGCAATTATAAACACAAATGAGTTCATAAAATATTTGCCTGTTGTGAAGTAGATTTGGTAGTACTGCACAAAAAATTCTGATTTAAATTCCACTACAACCAGAATGTGTCCATTTTAACTTTTATTAATGCACACTGTTGCTACTTAATGGAGGCTTGCAGATGTGTTTGCTTCATGTTTCAATTGGTCTCTCGTCCAAGGGCTAACATCTCTCCCTGTTGATAATATGGTCACAATCTTGACTCCTTCAAAGCAATTTCAAAGATACATGCTTAAGAAAACTAGTTGATTTTCTGTGAATGTAAGACAGGGAATCTAAATCAAATTGTCTGGGAAGCTAAGGAGCATGTTAGGAGGCTAATGTGGTTCCCGGACTTAAGGGCTGCAGCATCTCAGTGTTATTTCCTGATACTCTGAAGCCTGCGGAATACAGGAGTTAAGATGACTGAATTCAGAGGCTGTTGTTGTGATGTGACCACCTGTGATGCCAGCATCCCATGGTAGTGCCTGTGGGCACTGCTCTGCCTCAGATCCAGCTCCCTGGTCATGTCCTGGAGAACACAGCAGAAGGTAGTTCAAAGGCTTGGGTTCTTTGCAACACATGTGGGAGATCAGGTTGGAATTCCAAGCTTGTGGCTTAACCCTGGCCCAGCTCTGGTCATTACATTCTTTTGGGGTATGAACTAGCACATGGGAGATCCCTTCTGTTTCACCTTCTTATAACTGTGCTTTCACATATAAAAATTACAACAATAATAAAACTAAACACCTGGCCTAGATTCATAGCCTTCCCACTTCTTTGCTATGTGACTGTGGATGCTACTTTTCAGGTCCTAATCTTAAGCCACAGACTATGGTACTTAACTGGACAGTTACTGAGGAGAGACAGCTGGTTGTTGGCACAGCAAGCATGCTTATACATGTTGACCATCATCACATATGTTGAGTGTTGGGCTTATTCAAATGCTTTCTTTGTGCCAAAATGGGAGTATTAGCACCAGCTCATGTACTGGGATCCACCTGTTAGATATAGGCAGATAATGAATGACACACATGTTTATCTTTTTCTCTTTGCAGTTTAAAGTAAAATCTATCAGTGCGCCCTTTACCAACCAAGCATACTACCCCTTAGGCTCTTTTATAACACATATTCTGGACACCTATCTTTAATAATTAAACCTGAAACCAAGCCAGTCCATATGCATTGTGTTGACGTCATGTTGACAGGAATTTAACATAGAGCAAAAATAGGGAGGTCAGAAAAAAAAGGGGGGTTAGAAGATAAAGTTGGTGATATTCACTTTAAGTTCTGTTAAGCTCATTGCCTGTCAGAGATGCTCATTCTTCATTAGCCTGTTGTGGTGACTTGCAAGACCTTAACACCGGCTCATTTTGGAAACTTGTCATTGTAAAAAGCTAAGACAATTTTCAGATTCATGTAGATGTTTCCATAAAAATGACAAAAGAATTTATCACTGAGAATGTGGAGGAGGTAAACCTGGAGAATCTCAGCGGTCAATTTTCTTTAATGACTGAGGAACTGCTATGAAATTTATTCTTATGGGAATGTTGATTCACTCTCCATGCAAATAATTATTGGATTAATGCAAGGTTTACTTTTAAATGAGTGGGATTTGGTGCATTGCCTCTGGCTACAGTCCTTGATTTAAATTGAATGTGAAGCAAAGTTTTATTATTTGGACTCTCTAAGAAAACTCCAAGCTCAAAGTAAAATGTTCTCTGATTGGAGGCTGAAATATGGGAGGTAGAAAAGTTTCTATCTTGTTCTACCAGAAGGCAGTAAAAACAACTTAACCATATGTTGTATTCCTGATTCTATCCGGTTGAATTTTGTTCTATTTGATACTTGAATTTGATGTAGAAAGTGTATTTTATTAAGCATATAATTGCTGTATGTCTATGAACATAGATTAGGAAAAAAGTGTGTGTGTGTGTGCACATGCCTAAGTGTGATGATAAAATTTTTATAACAAAATGATTCTAGAGGTACTGGGAGGAAAGAGAAATATCCACCTTAGGTTCTTGACAGCTTGAATTTCCAGATCTGGATGCTTCTGGAATTTTGACTGTATGTTTATGTAAGTAGGTTAGTTCAGGTGAATCTGATAGGTATCCATTACTTGACTATTAGACTGGCTCATTTAAAAAATTTAAATGGTCACCTTCGTGATATTTCTGAATACTGAATATTCAAGCTTTTGCTTTTGCCATCTCCAGCTTTAGACACTCAGTTTTAGTGAAAGCTGGAACTGCTGTTAATAGAAAAGTTGCACGAAGCAACGTGTGCAGCTTTGCATTAGGGGCTGATATTTCTTACCTAGACTGTACATGATCAACCCCCACCCCAAAAAACATACCCAGTGTTTGGCACAAGAAATACCATCTCCCTTACTGTGTATGTCCTACCTAGTTTTGCTTTCCCTAACATGATGAATCAGTTTTACAAAGGCATAAGTAGATTTTATTTCAATTTGTGTGTGTGTGTGTGTGTGTGTGTAATACTTTTATGAGAAAGGCAGAGCAACTGTGGTAAGGAAGGAGCAAGAGAGAGCTCTTCCATCTGCTGATGGGCCCCTGAAATGACTACAGTAGCAGGAACTGGGCAAGCCTGAAACCGGAAAATTCAACGAGGTTTTCACATCAGTGGGAGAGACATAAGCACTTAAGCCATTATCTGTTGACCTGTCCAGAATAATGAAGTATCAATCTACTCATAAGCCCAAACTTAGCTCCCTTCTATTCATCACTTTCACTGTAACTAGGGAGCTATGACCATGGCAAACAAGAGTTAACCAATAGAGATTATTCTTTTTGCTTTGGTGTACGGTGAAGAATATTATTCAGACATATAGAACTATAATTCAATCCTTTCCCACCACTCCCTGATCCCCAACCACATTTAAAAGATTTATTTTAAAGTGAGTTTTCCATCAGGGCTTCACTCCCATGGTGGATGTACCGTCAGGGTTGCAGACCAGGCCAAAACTAGGATCCAGAAACTTCATCAAGACCCTACACGTGGATGTCAGGAGCCTGATTACGTGGGACGTCATTCTAACTTTCCCAGAAGTATCAGTAAGAAATTGGATTTGGAGCAAAGTAGATGGGATTTCAATTGGCACTTGAATGTGGACTTCTGATACAACAAGAGGCAGCCTGTCCCTACATACCGTAACACAGGCCCTTCCAGGAGGTAACTTCCAACACCAGCACAATCTGCCCAGCTCAGACTTACAAGGTGTTTTATGATAGAAAACTACTAACTGCAGGGGCAAAAAAAAAAAGTAACTGGGCATATTGACTGATTTGAGAAGGGACATGGGGGAATGGGGGAAGGAGAAATAGCTACTCTCTCAAAAGAAGCAATATGTGAAACTATTGCTATAAAAAGGTAATAATCTGTGAATGTGAATTAAACATTCATTGGAAAATGCATCTATTGAACCTGCAACATCCGTTCTTATTTCTTTTTTTTTTATAATCTATTTTATTGTGTTGTTGTTGACAATCTTTACATAGTTAATTACAGTTAAAGAAAGAAAAAGAAAAAAAAAAGGTTCAGGGGGATAGGGAAGTGGGCAATACTATTATGTCCATATTGTTTCCATCTTGTATCTGAGGTAAAGGAGGATATTGAGGGAGAAGCCCCACCCGGTCTCCCGCCCACCCCGAGTCCCGGATGTGGGGCATGCTCTGAGATATGTGCTCGAGTGGTGTTAATAGTTCTCCAGTTATGAATCGCTGCCAGTTTCGCTCGATGAGGTTGTCCACTGATTGATATGGTCCATCATAAAGTCTCCGTTTGCCCCCTTTTTCGCTGCCAACATATAGCTGAGATGAATGATTGATCTGCTCTGTCTTCTGTCTTTTCTTGATTAGAGTTCTGAGTCCAGCAGTTCGATTGGGGAGATCTCCAAAGAAACTTAGAGGTATTCCCAGACTAGTTTCTTGCATGTTCTAGCAAGCACAGGGCCCGGCACAGTCCATCACCCCGATCAGCTGGTGGTTGCAATTGCTGGGTTGGTTCTGTTTTCGGTCCCGAGTTGCACTGGAACCAATGGGTGTTGCAGTCCAGTCTGATTCTGCCCAGCACGTACACGGCCCTCACACTAACCAGTGGGAGCTGCAGCCTAGTTGGGGCGACCCACGATAACCCACACCAGGCCCGCCCCCTACCCTGGTTTGCCAGTATGTGTAGCAGAAGATCAGTCTGTCCCCCATCCCATTTGGCTCTGGCACTTGTCAATGGGTATTAAAGCTTAGTTCTATTTCTAAATAAGACAAAATGAACGCCACGTAATACACACCAGTGTCTGTTCTGGTTTGCTTTTCATTTAAAAATGCCAAGGATTTTGTCTAAAGTACTTAAAAATTAATAACCCTTTGTGGCAGATAATTTCTAGAAATCTTCCTTCTGGCAAGATTTCTACACCGTTGTCTATGGACCTATTTGCTTTTCTCATTTTCTAGTGGTGACTATAAGGAAGTGAATACCTCCATCTTTTGTGAAGTAAGGTGACAGATTTTGCCTTTTCAAAGAAAGGGGAAACCAGTCACTTCCCTGTTTCTAGATCCTGTAGGAATCTGTCAGGGTTCTGACAATTGTTTTTACTCTTTCTGACTGAGCAACTAGACTGAAGGGAACTGAGGCTGAGCCTTGGGTCTCATAGTGTGTTTTGGGCTTCAGTACTTTTTTCAGGTTCTGAATCCTGTAAAGCTCTATCCTAATTCTGGTTGTTGCTTTTAATTTCAATTACAATATTAGAATATTATCTTACTTACTTTTTTTTTTTGAGGATAGGGCTAAATGCATGCCTGAAGAAACATAAGAAATCAGCAAAGGAATGCAATAATGACAATGATGACTTCAGATATTGCAACTACAAAAGCAACACTTCACAAAGACCTTGGTCATATTATAAATTATAGCATCCATCAGAACTGGTTCATGGCAAATTGCACGACGATAATAAATTTCAGAAAGAATCAATACTAAAACTAGAAAAAAAACAAGTCCAATATGTTTATTCATTAGTATTGAATGAGTACTAATAACTCAGCATACCAGCAAGCATGCATCTAGAGATCATGTTGTGAATGAAACCAAACTGAAAAATCCCTATAGGTATCTACCTTTCTTCAGTTTTCCTTTCTTAAAGATTTAGTTATTTCTATTTGAAAGTCAGAGATACACAGAGAGGAGACACAGATAGTGAGATTTTCCATCCCTTGATTCACTCCTCAAATGGCTGCAAAGGCCAGAGCAGGGCTGATCCGGTGTGGAGACACAGGATCTTCTTCCAGGTCTGCCACATGGGTGCAGGGGCCTAAGGACCTTTGTCATCTCCTGCCGCTTTGTCAGACCATAATTGGGGAGCTGGATTGGAAGTGGTACAAACAGGAGTAGAACCAGCATCTACTATTGCAGGAGTCTGGCCTGGGAAAGCAGTAGAGGATGTCCCAAAGCCTTGGTACCTGACATGCATATGGGAGACCAGGAAGAAGCTTCTGGCTCTGATCCAGCTCAGCTCCAGCCTTTAGTGGTGACTTGGGGGGTGGACTGGTGCATGGAAGATCTTTCTCTCTGTCCCTCTGTAAAGCTGATCTACCTTTCAAAGTGAAATCAATTTTTAAAAAGGCACTGGGATCCCATATGGGTGCTGGCTCTTGTCCAGCAGCTCCACTTCTTATCCAGCTCACCAAACAACAACAAAAACCATGCAGCTGCATAAACAGGGTTGGAGAGGGGGTGATGTGCAATTTGGAATATAAGTAAACAGGCACAAGACAAAGATTATGAAAGTGTATGACTAGAGAGAAGCCTTCTTCTCTGAGGAAGGAGGTCGACCTAGAAAGTTCACTACCTACTTTCTTTTATTGAATTTCTTGGGGTGTCACATTACAGGATTTGTTGTGGCAGAAGTGTTGATATCTGTGACCCGTATTGATGTTAACCAGCCAATGCTTGATGACCAGGAAGCAATAGTGTGACTCTAGTACAGAAGTCCTTACGTGACTTTCTCAATGATATCCTGCAGCAATGGGCTTTGTTGCCCAACTGCAGACCCTCGCTCACAGGCCTCGACCTGCAACTGACTGAACAATCAATCATGATAGCTCACTATTTTCTGATCACATCATCCCATTTTCCCCAGCCTTCTACAAGATTTATTTATGTAATGTGGTTGAACCTGTGACAACAAAAATGGAAGCGGTACAAACAGGGAATGAAGGGAAAGGATGTGGGTAGGGACAAGTCAGCCTGCTCTGTGCAAAGTATAAATGTTAAACACTCAGCTACCCAAGCTGTCTGTGGAAATAGAGAACACGTTCATTTTCCAACATTTAAGCTCAGTTAAAAACTGACTAGTGACAAGCAATATTGCTGTGATCTTTCCAGTGTCAAATTGCTCCAGTATTCTTCCTCTCCTCCTATCTACAACAAAAAGAACGTGGGTTGCAACAAGTCAAGCATTCTTACTACACTATAAATGTAAAGTCTGGATCTCCACTTTTAGTCCTACAATAAGCCAGTGCACAATCTGGCCAATAGAACCCACAGTACAATATGACACGCCAGTTCTGAGATGAGGTTTCAGGAGGTCATTTATTTTGCGTTCTTGCTCTCTCACCCTAGGATCTGACATGAGAAAGGACTGATACTATCTTTGAGTAGGTGAGAGACAGCAAACTATGGAGAAAATCTATTCCTTCCAAGATTCCATCTAGGTATTCTAGACCATGTAGTGTTAGTGTTTCCTTCCACTGACTTCAATTTGTAGGCTGATTTCTACCTGAATGATGTTTCCAGGCATTTCCTTCTTAGAGCAGTTTCTACAGCAAACTCATACATTTTTTCCTTGCCTTCCAAGACAGAAAACTTTCCCAAGAAACTCCTTGACAATTTTACAACTCATGGTCAGAAAAATAAACCATTGAAATCATTATGGAGATAATTTTCCGGCTCTGTAGGAGGAGCGTCATTAACTTTCACATCACCTGGCTTCAAGTTGCACGACTATATCCTGCTGTGGAACTGTTGAATTTTCCTTTATTTCAATAAAATTAAGTAGCAAACAGACATGAGCCATGTGTAACATATTCTCCACCAGCTCATCTATGATAGCATACTAGTTTGGGTGTCCTACAAAGGTCCTTGTATTGGGGGAATGGTCTGTGTAGTAGTGGATGGATAAATTGAGATGAGTCCCTGTGTCAGGGAGTAAGTACTTGAAAATTATTTAGATTGTATTCAGTTCCTAGGGCCAAACTTATGGTTGTGTCATGATGAAGTTAGGAGTGACTATGTGGAGGATGATGACAGGCCTTCTTCCTGTGTCATGCCCCTCCCACCACTCTGGCATCACTGGATGCTCGAATCTATTTAGTTGCCTGACTTTGGACTGTGAGCCTGCAACTATAAGCTGCAATTAACCTTTCCTCCTAGGAAGTATCTTGAGGATATTTTGGTTAATGCAATGGAAAGTCAACAAATACATCACCACGAGGCTTAAAAACCACCCTCCCATTTATTTTAGCACAGGTGAGTTCACAATGAGTTCTGCCTAGCCTTTCACAATGACCTTCAATAGAAATATTCCTTGCCATTACTTACTATCCAGTAATCTTTTTTCCCTTTGGCACCTCTGCCAACAGACAAACCAACATTAGACAATATAGTATGTTAGATGACATTACTTGAGCCTGACTTAAATTAGCAAAACAGCCCAATGTACAAATTCATAATGAGTAATTTTTTATTCTAACCCAGTAAATGTGGGATTAATTTTGTTACATAGCAATAGTTAATGGGTAGAAAAATAAATAGCAATATGCAAGGTGTTACCATGACAAAACTGAAATATGTATCATTGGCCTCGAGGTCAAGCAATGATCATGAATTGAAATATGGGAAAACTATTACAAATGGTTAGGAAAATGTTTAGCTTTCATAGAGTAGTGGAATGATAGATTCATCTTTCATCAATTATTATGGATGATTAATTTTCTAACAAGCACATGGGACTGTCTTGTCATTTATCTTTTTTTTTTTTTCTGAAAGAATGACCTAATGAGTAAATGGGTTAGTTGACCAGCCAAAATTAGAGGGGAGTTTAGGATGGCTTAAACTCAATGAAATCAGGTATGGTGGTCAGAGATGAATTCCTCGGACTTGAGCATAAAATTTGCTTTGCCAACTCTCCAACCCAGTGACCCACCCCACAGATGAATTATGCTATTATGGCACCTTAAAATACAGATCTTTATAGACACACACACACACACACACACACACACACACACAATCTATTGACTCTCTTTCTCTGTAGGACTCTGTAATAAATCCTTTTACCTGGAGAAAATAGGTTTTATGAATTTTGAAGGAATTTTCCCCACAGCAGCCCACTGCATCAGTGGATATATTGATAAAAGTTTGGGGAGTGAATCAGTGGATGGAAGATCTTCCTCTTTGTCTCACTTCCTCTCTGTATATCTGATTTTCCAATAAAAAAATCTTAAAAAATATTTTCCAAGTAGTGAGATAGTGTTGTTTTTGAATTGAATAAATTTATGTCTGATCTACAAAAATTCACATTTTAAGCAAATTTTAAAAAGCAATAGTTTACATGTATAAAAAACCAACTCTTTATCTTGAATCCATTTTGCATTGACATGAGCCAAAAGTTGTGCAAAGATTGTACTTTCCAATGATTTCTTCCACAAGTGAAGAAAGATGGGAGATAAATCTGAGAAGCATAGTTAAAAGTGCATGACAATGGCTTTGATATCATGTTCAGAAAGCCTTGGGGCTTTCTTGATCAGTACTTCTAATCCTAAAAGTAAATGTGTCTTCAAACATCTGCTGAATATGATATCGAAATTGGTGTAGATTTGGAATCACGGCCATGTCTTCCCTGTTTTTAATAGCAGTGTTGACTGTTAGGTATTTTTTCCCTGTTAATCATTGCGCATGCAATGGGGCCAAGATGGGAGCGAAACCAGTGTCATTCTGATTGAGTTCTGCAAATTAAGAGATAATAATTGGATGTGTGGAATAGATAAGATAGTGAATTTTGAATGTGATACCATGACTGGATTAGATTGAGGACAAATTTGAATGTGGGTGATTACATTTGGGAGGTGTGTGTGTGTGTGTGATACGATACTGTGAACCACTTCAGCCAGAGGATAATTATGTACTTGCATAGATATTTATAGTTACGTTCTTTCCTCTTAGATTTTTGACTGTTTGCAATGAGGCTGGTAAGTCTTTGCAGGAAGTAGTAAATTTTAGTTTTCTGTACATAATCTGTTTTTGCTGATTTGCTGCCCCTAGAATGTGACCGATAGGACACTATGTCATTTTTACAGACTGTGCTTCTCAACCTTTTCTTGAATGTCTGTTTCCATCACCGGGAAAAGGATTAACCAGTCTTCTAAAGGATGAAAAATGATTCTGAGAGGAGCCAAGGTTATCTCAGGTGCTGTCCAAGATTTCTCAGCCATATATTCAGTTGGCAGCAGCCTCCAAACACATGAGTGAGCCCAGCTGATAGTTGCCAACCTAGCATACAACAACCTTACTACTCAGCTCAACAGGCTTAATGTCAGGTGGATTATTCTTTTTATGATTATTTATTTATTCTTAATTTTTGACTATTATCATTTTATGATACAGTTCCATAGGCCCTTGGATTTCCCTTATCCCCTCCCCAATTCCTTTCCCCCCTCACTGAGTTCCCTTATATCATTATGATAGTATACTTCTTACACAGTCATATGTTCATTATTGCAGGCATAGACAATGGCATAGAGTCCAGCATGCTATTATTAAGACATAGTAAACAGTTTCATTGGGAGCCCATCTTTGCCAGGAAGTAGAGATGCATACTGCATTGTATCCTGACATCTGAATATGCTAATCTCCATTACACAGTCACTATACATCCCCTTGAATGAAAAGCCACAGTACAAAATGAACAACAGGAAGAAAAAGTAGAAATTAACAATGCCAAGAAATTAAATAACATGCTGCTCAATAAGACAGTCTTCATTACATGGTTACTGTACATTCCCTTAAATGAAAAGCCACAAAACAAAATCAACAGGAAGAGAAAAAAAAAAAAAAGAAATGAACAACACCATGAAGTTAAACAACATGCTACTGAATGACCAATGTGTCGCTGAAGAAATGAAAAGAAAATCAAGAACCTTCTTGAAGAAAACGATGCTACTGTATGATCTATGAGTCAGTGAAGAATTTAATCAGAAGAAAGTGTTTTGAAGTGATGAAACTAATAAAAAACTCAAAATCAATGAGATATAGTTTCTGCTGGTCTTTGTTATTGAGATATGTCTCCTGTAGGCAACAAAGAGATAGGTTTAATTTTTTAATCCAGTCTACTAATCTATAAAATTTGATTGATCAATTTAAGTCACTTGCATTCAGGGTTCATACAAATAGGTGGTAATTTGGTCTTGTCATTTTAGCAATGAGTTGTTCATCAATTTAGTCCTCTGTTTTGTTTTACTGGGATGTTCTTCACATTTACCTTTGGTTTTGTTGGATGCTACTTCTTTTCTGTGTCAAGAGAACAACTTTAAGTATCATTATTGTAGGGCAGGCTTGGAAGAGGCAAATTCTTTTAACTTTTCTTTTCTTTTTTTTTTTTTTAAAGATTTATTCATTTTATTACAGCTAGATATACAGAGAGGAGGAGAGACAGAGAGGAAGATCTTCCATCCGATGTTTCACTCCCCAAGTGAGCCGCAAAGGGCCAATGCGCGCCGATCCGATGCCAGGAACCAGGAACCTCTTCCAGGTCTCCCACAAGGGTGCAGTGTCCCAAAGCTTTGGGCCGTCCTCAACTGCTTTCCCAGGCCACAAGCAGGGAGCTGGATGGGAAGTGGAGCTGCCGGGATTAGAACCGGCGCCCATATGGGATCCCGGGGCTTTCAAGGTGAGGACTTTAGCCGCTAGGCCACGCCGCCGGGCCCCTTTTAACTTTTCTTTACTGTGGAAAAATTTTATTTCATTTTCAAACACAAAGGAAAGTTTTGCTGGGTACATTATCCTGGGCCAACATTTTTTTTTCTTTTAGAATTTGGAATATGTCACTCCATTCTCTTACGGCCTATAGAGTTTCCTGTGAGAGGTCTCCTGTGAGTTTAATTGGCATTCCTTTATATGTCACCCGATTTTTTTCACATGCACATTTAAGGATCTTTTTTCCTTATGTTTGGTTGAAGAGAGCTTGATGATCATGTGTCGTGGTAAAGATCGCTTTTGTTCAAGCCTGTTGGGAGTTCTGTGCCCCTCCTGGATGTTGTTTTCCAATTCTTTCTCCAGAATAGGGAAATTTTCCCTTGTTATTTCATTAAATACATTTGTTTTTTTTAATTATTTTTAATTCATTAATTACATTGTATTATGTGACACAGTTTCATAGGTACTTGGGTTCTCCCCACCCCTCCCCAAACTCTCCCACCATGGTGGATTCCTCCACCTTGTTGCATAACCACAGTTCAAGTTCAGTTGAGATTCCCTCATTGCAAGCGTATACCAAACATAGAGTCCAGCATCTTATTGTCCAGTCAAGTTCAACGGCTTCTTAGGTATACCCTGTGGTCTGAAGACAGAGCCAGCAGAGTATCATTCCGATCAATTAAAAGCTCCAACATATCATCAGCAAAAATTTACATTATTATGGAATTAATTGACATAGTAATGAGTAACCAATATGTTAAAAGTAAATGCGAGTTCTTCACCACCTTCTGTGACTACCTCACCTACACTTCAATTTTAGTTTATACACAACATATAACATTCAAAACATAACATGTTATACATAACATCATATCATCTTAAATTAAGGCAAACATGTGGTATTTAACCTTTTGGGATTGGCTCATTTCCCTTAGCATTATGGTTTCCAGTTTGGCCCATTTGGCCACAAAGAACTGCATTTTGTTTTTTTTAATAGCTGAGTAGTATTCCATGGAGTAGATGAACCATAGCTTTCTTATCCAATCTTCTGCTGATGAGCATTTTGGCTGCTTCCATGTTTTTGCAATTACTGATTGTGCTGCTATGAACATAGGAGTGCATGTTGGTTTCTCATAAAACAAGTGTTCTGGATATATTCCTAGGAGTGCTATTGCTGGATCATACGGTATGTTGAATTTGAGTTGTTTGAATATTCTCCATACTGATTTCCATAGAGGCTGTACCAGCCTGCAGCCCCACCAGCAGTGGAGTAGGGTTCCCTTTTCCCCGCAACCTCGCCAACAAGTGTTGTTGGTGCTTTTATTCATGTGGGCCAGTCTTACTGGCGTTAGGTGGGACCTCATTGATGTTTTAATTTGGATTTCCCTTATTGCCAGCGAACTTGAGCATTTTTTCATATGTTTATTTGCCATTTGGGTTTGTTCCTTTGTGAAGTGTCTGCCCATTTCCCGTGCCCATTTCTTGAGTGGCTTGTTTATTTTGACATTTTGGTTGTTTTGTAGCTCTTTGTATATTCTGGAGATTAGCCCTCTATCACCTATGTCGTGTGCGAAGATCTTCTCCCATTCTATGGGTTGCTTTTTTACTTTGTTGATTATGTCCCTTGCTGTACAGAAGCTTCTTAGTTTGATGAGGTCCCATTTGTTTATTCTGGTCTTGATTTCTATTGCTTTTGGTGTCCTTCTTAGGAAGTAGGGACCTACCTCTAGTCACAGTGTATGTGAACAGCCCCAAGATGGAAAAAGATTTAACCAGCAAGATACCATTCAAAATAACAGAGAAAAGTATGAAATATCTGGGAATAAATCTAACCAAAAATGTAGGAAACCTATTTGAAGAAAACTACAAACTACTTAAAAAAGAAATTGAACAAGACCTCAAAAGATGGAGTAACATCCCATGCTCCTGGATAGGTAAAATCAATATCATTAAAATGTCTATACTGCCAAAAGCAATATATATATTCAACACAATCCCAATCAAATTGCCCAAAATATTCTTCATTGAACTAGAAACAATGATCCAAAAGTTCATCTGGAAACACAAAAAACCACGGATAGCTAGAACCATTCTGAAGAACAGGAAGTTAGCAGGGGGAACCACAGTTCCGGACCTCTGGACATACTATAGGGCAGTGGTTATCAAAACAGCCTGGTACTGGCACAAAGATAGAGAGGAAGATCAATGGAGCAGAATAGAAACACCAGATGGGAACCCACACAGATACAGCCAAATAATCTTTGACAAAAAGACAAACGACAATCCAGGCAAATGGGAAGGTCTGTTCAATAAATGCTGTTGAGACAACTGGTTAATAGCCTGCAGAAACAAAAAGATAGACCCACATCTCTCACCATACACTAAGATCAGATCTAAATGGATAACAGATCTAAACCTACATCCAGAAACCTTCAAACTTTTGGAAGAAAATGTTGGAAATACTCTGCAAGATTAAATATATTTGTAAACCCAGCTTCTTTGCCTGCACATTCTGGGACTACCATAAATCTTACATTTGACCTTTTAATAGTGTCTTTCAATTCTTGAATACTTTATCTGGCCTGATCCAATTCTGTTTCCAGCTTTTTGTTTGTTTCCCCGTGGTGACAGGAAATATCTTCTAATTTTGAGATTCTTTCTTCTGTCTCTTTCATTCTAACTTGCAGACTCTCCACTGTACTTTTAATTTGTTCCACTGTATCCTTCATTTCTGATACGTAAGCTTTCATTTGATTCATTTCCAGTGCGACATATTCCTTGAATTCCTTCAATGCCTGCTTTACATGCTTCTTATTGTTGATAAGTTTTATAGCAAGTGTTTTGAATTCTATATCCTCCATTTTCTCAATGTCTTCCTCAGTTAACTCTGAGGTTGGCAAACAGCTTTGCTCCTTTGTAGGGGAGTCTTCTGTAATATTCATTGTGCCTCTGTCTCTTCTTTTGATCTTGGTCATTGTACTTCTGGTTAGCAGAATCTTCTTCTTAGGGCAGGTTTCTAAGTTGTATCACCCACAGGCCTACAGTTTGATTTTATTTATTGCAGTTGGTACATGATTTTTTTGTTTGGAGTCACTTGTGCCACTCTCTCCAGCGAGTTCCAGGTCTGGGTGCTTATGTTAGATTAATCCCATGGTCTCCTTAGCCCCAGCTCCTGGTTCACCAGTCTCCAACTCCTGTGATATTGTGCTGAGGCTGCGCCGTTGTCTGTACAGTCCTTTTCCCACTTCTGGTGGGAGCAGGTCCCAGGATTAGGGAGACAGCAGTTGTCCTATATAGCTAGGTTGTTGCTGGTGGTACTCTTGGTGGAACCTGTTGACTGTTAGGTCTGATGCCCACATGGACCTATTTTGACTGATACAATGCCATAGTTGGTATTATTTTCCTGTAAGACCAGTGTAATGCACTGAGCTCAGTGCATGCACAGCTCACTGTTGTCCCTGCAGTCTTAAATTCTTTGCCACACTGTAAGAAATGGCACCTGATGTGGCACTACTAGAGTCCTTGATCTGCTGGCCATCAGGTCTGAGGGCTACCCTGACCTGTCTTGGGTAGAACCTGTAGGATTCTACATTGTTGCATTTCACTGAGTCAGAAATGAGTTGACTCCCAGCTCAGTGCATACACAGTCCTGACCCATAGCCTTCACCTCGTTGAACAAAATGGTGCCTGATTTAGCTCAGGGGTGGACTGGGCTGTGAAATTCACCCTGTTGCCTCACTGCCCATCTGGGACCTGCCATTCTGTCTCTACCCTGATCAAATGAAACAGACCAGCAGGATGAGCAGTTCTTTATCTGGGTTCACCTCCTGAGCTCCCTGGGAAAGTCCCTTCCCATCTGGTTGCTGATGGAGTTCCGGCTGCAGGTGGAGTTCAGATTGCAGTTCACTGAATGCTGCTGGGATATCAGTCACAGCAAAATCACACCATTGTTTCTGTTGCCTTGCTGTGTCTGTCAACTTCCAGGTATCCCTCTGCTGTTGTTCTGTCCTCTCCTATTTATTGGAATGTCCCCTCTCTGCTTTACCTTAGCTAATATTTCTCTGTCTGTTTAAATGTATCCATACCCTATTCTGCCATTTTGATTCTCTAGGTGGTTTATTCTTGATGTTAATCCCAAGTGACAGAGGTAAAATTAGAACAAATCTAACAGTATGTTGTCAAGTTCTTGCGTTCAGTAAGAGGGAGTAATTTCTGCAAGGGATTTTTTTGAGAAGCCATGTAGAATGTGTTCCTATGTTGTACACAAGATGGTTGGGAAAAGGAGAAAATTTACCCAGTGGCTTCTGACCATGGAGTTCCCCGTGGTATTTTGAAATTCTTTCAACAATGATATTTCTACTGAAATCATTTTCAGCAGGGAACCTGAAGAACATGGTAGAGGCTATTTCAAATCCATCTGCATGCTCAGTAAGTGCAGTACAGGAAAAGACTGCAGTTCTGATAAGCCATCAATCACCAAAGAATTAATACATCAGTATTACTGAACTGATGGAATAATTTTTACATTTCAGATCCACACTTGATGCACCAGCTTGACTGGAATGTTTGGCAAGGTTGTTAAACTTCACCCCAAAGTCATTTGATGCCTTTGTCATTATGAGCAATAGAATGTAAGAGTGTAGAACTCTATGGTCAAGAGAGGTGTCTGCTTGTTTCCCAACACATCCAGGAATCCACTTGAGACATTTGTGTACTGTGTCCCTTGTGGATACAGAAGTCCTTCTTCTTGTTGAGGGTCGACGTTTACGAAACATTACTTTTGCCAACTTATTTAAGACTGGTTTTTAAACCCCATCCTGCCTTCCCTAATCTCTTCAGGTCCTGGCAAGCTGATATACTTTATTTGAACAAGGAGATGTTACCTTTGCATAAAAGCTGCAGTTGTGTGGTTATCTTTGCCTCCTTTGTTAATGAATTGGCAGGTAAAGAAATCATCCTTCATGTGGGCAGTAGTTGTCCCAGAACACCAACAGATATGGTGCTGTTTTATTATGGAACATAATAAATTGCATTTACCAGTCAACGTCATCTTTTCGTACTGAAGTCTACTGGAAATTTCAGCAACCGTATTTGAGCAACCATAGGCTGATAAGTTTGTGTTACTAAGGGATAAAAATAACATCTTCTTTTCTGATAGACATTTCCTACAGCCATATAATTCAAATTCTCTTATTCATACATCTTAACCTGCTAGCAAAAGTAAGCAATAAATTAAACTCAGATTAGTGGCTAAAATATTTTTTCTCTCTTTTTGGCAACAGGCTTATTTGCATTCTCTCCACATCTAACTTTATCTTGGCTTCCTTTAGAAGTAGGTTCACATGCAGCCTTGCCCTTTGCAATGACAGGTGAATACCAACATCAGGGTTAGGAACCATGTCCCTTTTCCCTTATAGTTTCAAAGGATGACTTAAAAATTAGTCCAGACTTCTACAATGTTTCAAGGGATTGGTGTTAGAAAAGATTTCCCTCACAAACCAAAACATGAAATGAGGGTGTATGTAACTGTATCTGTTCTATGAAGTGTTGGAACAGGATTAGCCTGTTGAGCCCTGGTGCCAGCCCCTTTACCATTTATTTGTACACATGGTACTGTGGTTCTTCATGGTAAACAATCTGTTACATATTTAGGGGGAGGATGTATACTGTATTACTGAATGTCTATACTTGATCACTGCTGAGATGCCATCGTACTCATTGGCGATGGCATAGAGAAAGAAAATGTGGCCAAATTGGAACAGAACATGAATTTGTTACATATTTTGACTCAGATATGACTACATCTCAAAGCATAAAAGGAAAAGCTTGTTACTGCTGCTGGATGTAAGGGCTTGATGGAGTATGAAACTTTACTTCAACTCATCCACTGAAAATCCCATTTGTTTCTTCCCATAAGATTGACTGTATCATAACAAATTTATTGGAAGCTGTAATTCACGCAGTTTTATAGTTCAATTGCTTTTCCAGTTAAAACCTGACTTTAATAGTCAGCACTATTACAATGTTTCAGGAGTACAGGGTTTAGTTGAACATTTCCAGTAAGTCATTCTCACATGTTATGTCTTGAGTTGGGGGTGACTAACTTTGATTAGGTTGTATTCATTTTTCAAGGCCTCTAATCCTGTCAAAATCAATTTTAGAGCACTTACGATTCAGTTGCCCACATACAGTGTAAAGGCCATTATAGAATATAAGCAAATATTTCATCTGAATGCTTAATCTCATTCAAATTTACCACTAGTGACAATCCCAGGTGTTAAGACGCTATTACTTGTAAGGTGCTGTCATCCTTCTTAACACAAGTATGAAATAGTCTTGGTGTTGTCTAAACTATGAGTGATCTTGCTTCAGAATCCTTTTTCAGAGTTCTGCTTTATGGGTCAGGTCTCAAACTTACATTTAGTCCCCCTTGAAAATAGAGCTTGAGGGTATGACTTGCATGTCATTAGTTTTATTAAGTGACTAAAAGAATTGAAGAGGAAGATTTCTAAGAGAAAAACTGACCAAATCTAGTTCAAAGTCAATGAAGTCATTAATTCTGTCTTCACCCTATGGTGGACCCGTTGAAGTGTCCTGAGAAAAGACGTGTCCACTATCGCCAGAGAAAGGACCATTACTCACTAGCCCTTTTCCATTCAAGGTGCTCGTCAAAATATTCAAGATCTTCCATGTCCAGGCTTGTGTTATTTGAATATATTTCTGGAGTTCCTCAATTTGAGGTCACCAAAAATGATTTGAGATAGAGCCAAGAGGCTCAGACAAGATGGCTATCATTTTATCTTTGCACGTGACAAATGTATGCAACAAAACTAGAAAGAAATGTGGACAGTGAAGTACTAAGATGAAGTGATCATAATTCAACTTGAGTTGAAGAACACTATTCCAGGGTTTCAAGTATTAGAATAACAAAATAGACTGGAGTTGACTTAACATTTAAGAGACCTAACTCGTTCAAATAAAGGCCAGAATGTTTAGGTATTAAGTGAAGGAGTTGGAGAAAAGCTGGTCTTGAAGACAGCCTAGGTCTCTAAAGTCTGGTCCTCTGAGACAACAGGAGTGTTGAGGCAGACCTTATTCTTAGGGACCAAATGTAATTTTTAAATGGCAAAAGCATGTCACCTTAAGAGTTGATACTGAAAGTTTCAACTGCTATCATTTTACCATTTGTAAATGGTAAAATGATACCTCGACAGCCAGAAGTTTTAATATCAAATCCCAATGGCCACCATAGAATATGTTTGAGCTACGGAGTGGCCTAGACTATGCCTGGCACTCATATCGAAACACATGAGAACTCCATTGGTGGGTGGTGGAGGCCTTAGTTGCTAAGCACTGAAAATAACCAATGGCATGAAGAGAGATGGGCCATTAAGTGGATGCTGCATCCCGTTTTGGTGGGAGACCTAAGGCAAGGAAGGCTATTAGGTGTTAAATCAAAACAAGTGATACATGTATTGGACCTGATCCTGAACGGACTTGTAAAGTCATTCCTTGGCTGGCAGTCAAACACCTCTGACTTACTAGTGCTGAGGAAGGGAGCGGAGACCATCAGCTCAAGAGCTTAGAATCACTATCACTGAACAAGAGCAGGAGACATGTCTGAATATGCATTCCATTTGAAGCTAAGCAGGAGAAAAACACTTGCAAGAAGGTAGTCTACTTGTGAAAGTGTTAAGAACAGGAGAAAGAAGAGAAGACCTGAACCCAGTGTAAAGACCAAGTGCTGACTTGTCACTGTTGAAGGTAACTGATCCTACAGCACAGTGGCTTTCAAAATTGTTTCCTGACGGATGGAGTGAAAGGTTGAAAACATGCATCCCTAAGCTCCTGGTCCATTGCGCAGTGTAACTCTATGGCCATCAATGCACTGAGTTTTCACACTGTGAATTCATGTATGCCAAATAAGTTCTGGCACTTTTCCAGGAGAAAATTTCATTAAACAAGGAGTAGAAGGCCTAAGATTTGAAGCTCATCAAGAACCAGGCTGGTCAGATTCTGTCCTAACTTAGAGACCACACTGTGATTGAAATCTGAGGAAGAACTGAAAGGAAGATTTTTCAATGGAAAATATCTGATAAGTGTATTCTGACAAGACTTCTGTAAACAATAAAAGCGTCATCTTAAACTGAACCCTGTGGAAAAACGTACCCAATCTCACAAATTTATTATAACATAAACACCAAGCCTGAACTTCTCAGGTAATGGTGCTTGGATTTTGTTCACGTGTAGGTTCAGTCTTGCAGCAGTAAATCATGTCATTTAAGCATAGGACACAGTTGTTACAAAGAGAAAAGTGTCAATGAAATAAAAGTAACAGTGCAGCATGCTAACCCAATGTTCAAAATCCCAGATTCTCTATTTTTTAGATAGTAGCCTCATATTTATCCTTTTCTCCAAAAATTAATTTTCCCAGCAGCTTCTGAGAAGCACACCAACAGTAATGAAGCAGAAAATGATGGATGTTAAGAAATTAAGGTGCTCTAGAATGGGTTATAAACTTGTACCTCTTTGTTGCCCATGCACTTTTGATGAGCTTGCAAAGTTTTAGACCACTTTAATTTAAGATGTAGCCATTTTATTTCTTTCAGCTACAATGGAAATAATTTCCTTATCTATCATTAGAATGGTTTAATACTTTCATTAATCCACACATCATAAAGCAGAAAGTGATTTTTATACCTACTCCAATCAGTCATTGTGCGTGCTTCAGAATTGTGAAATGGTTGTTTTTTGCTGATTCCAAAGACTTAAAGGCCACGGTATCATCATGAAACATTACAATTCAAGGGCCACAAAGAATTTACACAGAAATGTTGTTGCCATAGCCTCTCCTTTGGCTTAATTTGAATTATTGTTATGAATAGCAGAGGGCTTGCAGATACAAGCTTTGTGACAGGACATAGAAGTGGAGTATTGGGAGGCAACAGGATTGTGCCTGGGGTGTGGGGTATGTCCTTCCTCATCTGTTTTGCCTCTCATCTCCAGGTCCACAGCAAAGAGAAGGGAAAGGTGAGCCAAACTTAAAGCCAGATGACTGGGACATAGCACTTGAAACCTTAGCCACTGTGCAGATTAAAATCCACATTGGTCCTTATTTTGCTATTCTGCTGCAATTTATTTATTTAGGAAGCCCTCCCTCTCCCTACATATTTCTGCTGGTTTTCTGTTCAGAATGTGTTGGAAAGAGGTAGAAAGCTTTTACAATATGACATGGATCCAGTGGAATGTAACCATCTTAGCTGATTTTTATTGTGGCACATTGTTGACGCTGTACCATGCAGTATAGCACACCGGAGAGGGGCAGACTGATTGTATTCAGTCCTGACTTGTAAATTCTAAAGATAGTGGCATAGTCAGTGTGATTCTCAGGCCCATCCATTGCTGGCTAATCTTAGATGCCACCTTGACTGAGTTAAGGTACACCAAGGCAGCTGATAAAGCACCACTTTGGAGTGTGGCTGTGGCACTGTTTCTGAAACAGATGAGCACTGGAGTTAATAGACCAAGCGAGGAAGATGCTCCCTAACCCAGTGTATGCAGGTACCATCCTGGATGAACCAGAAAGAAAAAGATAAAAGTAAGAAAAGCCGAGTCCTCCTCCCCCTCTCCCCTGCCCTCCGATGACCAATGTGGGTTCATAAGCCTTAAGATTAATTTGAAAAGCAGAGAGGGTTTGCCATGCACGGACTCACTTCACAAATGACTGACACAGCCTGGTTGGGACTGGGCTCAAGACAGGAGCTAGCAACTCCATCAGGGTCTCAGTGAGGTTGAAGAACCAAACTCTTGAGACAGCATCTGCTCTCTCTTATGTTAAAAGGAAACTGGGTTGGAAGTGGAGCAGCGAAAAACACCCAGTATTCCAAAATGGAATGCAGGTGTCTCGTGTGGTAATTTTAGATGCTGCCTCCAAAATATCTACCTTTCCCTCTACTTTCTAGACCTAGAAGTTTCTTTTGCTCTGTCATACCAAAGGCTCCCCTTTTAAGGGGTTTTGGCGTTGGAATCACAGGAACACAAACTGGCAAATAGCTTTAACATGATGTCTCAGTCCCATTTATGTCACTCAACTTTCCTGATAAGTCCCTTGTTTAAAAAGTTCATGTAGGATGGGTGTTCAACCTAGCAATTAAGATGTAGATTAAAAATGCCTATGTCCATATCAAAGTGGATGGTTTTGATGCCTTTATCTGCCTCCTTGTTGCAATATCCCCCTAATACAGACTCTGGGAGGCAGAGAAGATGGCGAGTTCTTTTCTCTTACCAGAGAGACCTAAATCAAGTTTCCTGTTACTGGTTTCAGGTCTTGCCAGGGGCTGTTGACAACATTTGTGCAGTGAACTAAATTATGAAAGCCGCTTTTCTATCTCTCAATCTTTTCAGAAGTTTGCAGAAAATGTATTATTAAAAAAAAAGGTCATACATGCATTTAAAAAACTGATAATCAAATCTAACTCCCTTTTCCACAAACTTACAGAATAATTCATTCTTTCAGTCTATTTGGCTGTATCACTATGGAGACCTCTGACTGACACTGCAGTATTCTACAAGAAATACTCCTGACCTCCTGGGAAATGGCAGGGCCCTGAGAGCAAGGGACACAAAAGGAAAAGACAGAGAAGAGGACATAGAATTGAGTGAAAGAACAATTCTAGAAGAGAGGGATGACTACTGGCCAACCCTTCCCTTACTCAACCATGGGAAAGAGCATGTACCCTGATCTACAAACCATAAGGACGCATAGTCCTTATTCTTAACAAAGAACATATACAAAGGGATCATTACATAAACTACCAGGAATATATCCTTCTCCCTTTGTGGACTACTCTTCCTTTAAAAGTGTGTTCCCCTGAGTGCTTAATTTTCATGCCCTAATAATATCATAGATACATAGGATATTTTTAATCTTCAAGGTATTTTCACATGAATGGCTTGTTTGATTCTTACAACCATCCTGTGAAGACAGCTATTATTATTCCCATTCAAAGATAAAAAATAAGTGAGTCTCAGAGAAGTTAAGTGATCTTGCAGTTTCCCATTTTTAGAAACTGGAGGAGCCAAGATCAAAGACTTAGTTTTCACGTATTATCTGTTTTTGAGGTAATTGTCCAAAATGTATTTCAAGAGGACTTCAGTAGCTAGAATAAAGTTGGAAATCATGAAAATAAACACTTCCAATGGTCCTTGCCCCAGAAGAGCTAGGGAGACTAAACAGGTATTTCTCATATATTCTGGAATTCCATGTGAACTGCCAGTGTGCCCAAGGTTGCTCTAAAAATTGTCTCTGAACAATGCTGCAAAATTTACATAATCACCATGAGTGAAGAGTATATTTCTGATCCTCCAAGGTAACAGTTTAATTTGCTAAAAATGTCCTTAGTATTTTAATGAGCTAACATTAAAGGCTCCAGTGCTGTTAGGCACCAGGCTAAAATCCAGTCTTGCTAAAACACGGAACAGCTTCCACATAATCACATCCTGTGTGTTTGCACTTTGTGTCACTTAAATGCAGTACCCTGTCTTAGGGTATACATCAAGCCTCTTGGCTCATGGACTCTATTCATTGCAAATACACCACAGTTTCCTTATTCAATCATCTGTTGACAGACCGCTGAGTTATTTCCATGTCTTTGCTAGTGTGGATTGTGCTGACGTAAATACAGATGTTGCTCTCCTGTATGTTGATTTCATTCCCTTTGGGTATCTTCCCAATAATTGGATGGTTGGGACATATGGAAGATCGTTTTTCAGCTGTTGTCTGAGCACTCGCTATACTGACTTCTAAATTACTACACTGATCTACACTCCCACCAACAAATGTAGTAGGGTTCCTTTTCCCCCAAATCCTCAACACTAGGTGCTTTTTAGATTTCTGTATTCAGGCTACATGACTAAAACGGTTTAAAAAAATGTGAGTGCTTCAGGGTGGGTATCTACCATGACAACTTAAGACTGGGAAGACAAGTGTTCCAGCAAATCTTATGGAAGTTGTGTATGCTTGGGAGCCACTTGAGTTTTCCTCTGCACTGTATTGATAACATGCAACTCTTAAGCTTACCTAGGCTCAGAAGAGAATGGTCATTGTAATGAAGGGAGTATCAAAAAATCTACAATCATTTTTTAAAGACTTGGCAGCTATCCACTTCCTGAGCACAAATTATTTACGTTTTTCCCATATGAAAAATATACTAATTTTCTGTCACCCTTTCAGCAACATATTCTGATTTATTTTATTGTCAGGGTAGGTATCAAGGCCTGAAATTCCGTGATTTAGATCACTTGCTCTGGAAAAGATTGAGTGTGTGTGTGCTCTATCATTGTGAGTCCTCCATACCTGAAGTTTCATGCTATAAAAATCTATCTATCTGGATATTTAAAACAGATAGATAAATAGATAGATAGATAGATCGACTGATCGATCCAGGTAGGACCTGTAGGATGCCATGTGGCTGCAGTTCACTGAGCCAGAAATGAGTTGACTCTCATCTCAGTGCATGCACAGTACTGTCCATGGCCTTCTCCTACTTAAACAAAGTAGCGCCCAATTTGACTCTGGGGGGCAGACTGGGCTGTGAAAGCCACTCTGTTCCCACACTGCATGTCTGAGATCTGCTGCTCTGTCTCTGCTCCTGGTCAAATCAAACAGACCAGCAGGACGGGCAGTTATTTATCTGGGCTCACCTCCTAAGCTCCCCGGGAAAGTCCCTTCGCACGTGGTTGCAGGTGTAGTTCTGCCTGCCAGTACGATTAGGACCGTGGTTTACTGAGTGCTGCTGGGTATCAGTCACTGCAACACTACACCATTGTCTGCTGTGTTCCTGTGTCTGTCAGTCTCCAGGTACCCCTCTGCTGTTGTTCTGTCCTCTCCTATTTCCTGGAACGTGCCCTTTCTGCTTTACACTGGCTAATTTTTCTCCATCTGTTTAAGCGTGTCCTTACCATATTCTACCATTTGATTCTCCCTCTAAATAAATCCTTTAACCATTTTTGGACCACTGGCAATTACTAGTAAGTTTTCTTGAAGATAAGAACTCAAGTGTTATTAAAAAAATTCATTTAGAAAAGTTTTACTTTTTCTTTTTCATTGAAATAAAGGTTCACTCCAATAAAAAGGGAGCTTAATCATATTTTTTTCTGTTCTCATTGAGCTGTAAACATTCTTATTTTCTCTTTAACACAACATACATGCCATAAGCCACATGTAATTTGGCAGAAGAAATTATTTATTGGATGTTTAATACTCAATTTTGTAAGTTTCTATTCTATCTCCAAAGTGTATTTTAAAAAATATATCATCTAAGAAAATAATCAGAGTGCATTAATTTCTCAGTAATGACATACTTAAAAATTCATCCTGAATATTCATTGTGAGGTCTTTAAGTATTCCACTTCTCATGTTTGTTCTTGATGTTGTTAGTAGTGAACACGTGAAGTGGTTGCCAAAGGCCCAACTCCCAATTCCAGGTGCATTAGAATATTTTTTAAAATGATGGAGTTTATCAAGAACAGAAGCCTTCAGGAGGCTACTTTTTAAGAAATGGAAGATGCAGCCTTGTGAAGGTTAAGTCAGAGAGAAGTCAAACACATGGAAGTGGTATTATGATTGGAGAACAGATTTATAATTTATACATGGTACATTAGAAAATAAATGATCTGGTGAGATTTGATGCCAAGTCCCCAGTTTTCATATTCATGGAAAAGCCTCACTTTCAATGTCTTCCTTTTGAAATGCCTGGGGAGTCTGCCAGAGAAGAAGGATGAGGGTATTTTTGGTGTATGAATGATAAAAATTAAATGTTGGATTTTTGTTCTTACATCATCCTCTGGATAAAACCTATTGATTTCTTCCAGAGTGCATGAAGCAGGGGTGAGATCAGCATACCAGTGGGGAAAATCTCCCATTTGGATATCTGTAAGTGGAGACTTAACATGTCTGTCTCATGTGCCTCTTGAGAAAAATATTCAAAACAACCCAGAAAAGGTACTGGGAAAATAGTCTTAGAAACGGACTGGTAAATCATGGTCAGTGACTTGGAATGTTTTTTCGACAAAGCATTCAAGATTCACATTATTAGCTTATATTGCATTTGTGACAGGTACTGTTTTAGATGATAGGAAGGTAGATGATGAGTGGATAGATCATCAGTGCCCTTAGTATCTTCACAGTAGTTTAGGAAGATTGGTCAGTGTGAAGATCTCTACTAAGAATCCTCATTTAGAACTTGATATGAAAACTTTCAACTAAACATTGGCATGAACAATTGAGAAATATATAGATTGTAGAATTTAACTTTAATTGAACCTCATTCTGTTTTGTGAATTGTTTAAATGACCTCTCTGTCACATTCATCATTGTCATTTGATGCCACAGTCTCAAGTTCAAGGTCAGGGAGCTGAGGAGAACATAAACGTATAGAAAGAAGGAGGCAAGAAGGTGCAAGCTGGATCCCAGCAGCACAGCTGACAGCACTAGAAGGATCAAGTAGCAACACATTTCAGTTCCTGGTGCTTCTGATCTTAATGGGATGGACATCCTGTAGAAGCTAGTGCCCTTTGTTGCAGTTAAACACACATCTGGTGCAGCCATCATAAAAATTAAAAGAAGATCCAACAGAAGTGGTATAGTTGATCTCACTAACATGAGGCAGTAGTCACTTGGTCTGGGACAATTACTGTAAGCTATTACTTCCCTCCAACACCAAAATTTCATAAAATCTGAGGTTTTCCACATTTACTAGAAGAAAGCTAGCAATGGAGCTCTGGAAACTGAAGCTGACACATGTAACATTCATAGTCAATTGGCATAAAGCTGTAAACCTAATATTCCTGCAACTCGAGACCAGGAAAGCTTACTCTAAAGACTTCACTCTTAATCCACCAAACATGTATGCCAATGGAGGGCAACCACTTGTTCAAACACGTTCTAGACTGGAACGTCTTCGAAGGTAAAACTGTGTCTCAATCTATGTCTTATCTCCAATATGTGCTGTGGCAATGCAATCATATTTGTTAATGGCTATTTGGGGAATAGAAAGAGGGATACATCAAAGGTGGAGCGGATGGCCAATATCACTTTGGAAAACAAGTATTTTCAGATGGCTAGTGTTAGGAATTTTAAATGCCTTGCTGGAATATTCGTAAGCGCAAAAAACTAAAAGAAACAAAATACAAAGCTCCACACTGGAGTTCAAGAAGCTTACAGTAGACAAAAGCAGTCGCACTAACAACAGCTACTCCAAGTTCCCCCAGGGTCTTGGTTTGTCCATATGAGTTCTCAGGGGCAAATACAAATTCTTTCTTTTTAAACCATTGCCTGTGCTTGGTTTCCAAAAGAGGTAACTACTAAATTATGACCACAAAATCAATGCATTTGACATTCTTGGTATCATTAGTTTCATCTCCAAACTGTCAATGAGTATGCTTGAATATCTTCATTTGAAAAATGTATGGTACAATTGTATTTTAATGTTTTAAGAGTAGGTTGATGTGATTTTTGTTTGCTATATTATTTTTTATCCAAGAATGGTTATTTCTTATCAGAAAGTTACTTAATTTAGGATCACCAACCTTACTTGATTGCCAAAGTCATCGATCTCTGTTGATATTGGTAGTTCCATACTCACATTACACTCTGGAAGATACCTAGCTATGTGTCTGACAGTATCTTACCATTCAGTAGATGAATGTAATTACTCCAGAGGGTTCAGCTTTTACAGCAAGCTTAAATATGCACTATCCTAAGGTACAGAAGATGGTAAAGTGCATCCTTGGAGACAGACATGACCCTAGATGCTGATCCTTGAATATATTCATATAAACATATATTTGTATGTTTGTATATTGGTATAGACTAGTTATGCTTTCAACAAATTTTGTGTTCAATTTAAACAGAAATCTGAGGCTAACTCTGGGAGGGATGCTTTACAGGTGAATAGTATATAAGCATTAAGACAGTATGAATGGGATTAGTTTCCCAATAAAAGTGACCTCTCATTACATCACTGTGAGGATAGAGGATATGGCCTGCTGCCTATGAGTCAGGAAATGGTCCTCGTGGATACACCAAGTCTATCACTCTTTGATTTGGACCTAAGCCTCCAGAAACACGATAAATATGTTATGTGTTTATTCTGGATATAAACTGTCTAATTTTTTTATATATTTGTATACCAAGCAAAACATTGGTATATACACCAAGAAACTAGTTTCCTTAAATAAAGTGGCTTCTTCACATTTTCTAGCTTTCCACTTAGATTTAAAAATATTTGATGCATACATTCACATTTGGATCAGACTTTAGTAAAGACTAGAAATTGACTACAGTGAAAACACTATGTATCTATAACCCATACACTTATACAATCACTATACAAATGAAGTCTTAAGTTCTCAATTTGTATTGATCAAGAATCAGTACAAGTTGGCCACTTTGTTACGAGCTTGGACAATCTTCTACAGAACTGTCATCCACCAGTGACCACTGAGTGCCTCTCATTTGCTCTGCTTTGTGCAATTTCCTCTGGTAAGTATTCTTTGTTTTACAATTGTCTATTGTTGGCATATATAAGAACACACACTCACAAACATATATATCTACAGGTCTGGGTAGCCCTCAGACCTGACGGCCAGCAGATCAAGAACTCCAGTAGTTGTACATTTGGTGCCATTTTGTACAGTGTGGCAAGAACTTTGAGACTGCAAGGGGTGGGAATGAAGGACAACAGTGAGCTGCAAATGTGTTGCGAACTCACTGAGCTCAGTGCATTGCACTATCACAGGAAGTGGAGACTGGTGAGCCAGGAGCTGGGGCTAAGGAGACCATGGTGGAAATCTAACATAAGCACCCAGACCTGGAACTTGCTGGAGAAAGTGGCACAAGTGACTGCATACAAAAAATCATGTGCCAACTGCAATAAATCCCAGGGCCCATGTAACTGCATCATTAAGTGATAATAACAAAAAGAGGCAAAATTTAAAAAAATTATTTATTTTACAAGTAGTGTTAGAGATATTCCAACTGCTGGTTCACTTTCCAAATGACCATACTTGTCAGAATTGTGTGGTTTGAAGCAAAGAGTCAGGCTCTTCTTCCAGGTCCCCCATGTGGATGCAAGCACTCAAGAGTATGGGTAATCTGGTGCTGCTGCCTTCCCAGGAGCATTAGGAACTGGATTGGAAGCAGAGCAGCTGGGACATGAACCTCTGCCCATGTGGGATGCTGGTGCTGTAGGCAGAGGCTTTACTGCCTATTCCACATCATAGGTCCCAGCATTTCTTTTTAACACGTTTATTTGAAAGGTGGAGCAACAGAAAAAAGGACAGACTGAGATCTTCATCTGTTGGTTCACTCCCCAGATAGCCAAAGCAATAGAACCTGAACAAAATTAGGAGCCTGTAATTCCATTCTGTTCTTTGATATGAGTAGCAGGAGCCAAAGTGAAAGTCTATGGTCTATCTTCACAGGTATATCAGAAGGAAGCTGGATCAGAAGTGGAGGTGCCAGGACTCAAGTTTGTGCTTTGATGTGGGATGCTGACATGGCAAACAGTAACTAACTGTGTTGTATCACCAACTACACTGAAACATCTTTCCTTTCAAAAGTTGGAAGAAATTGGTGTCTAGGAGAAGTTTTGAATGGTGAAGATGTCACATGAAAGTGACTAAAAAAGAAAAAAAACTATATCTAGAAAGCTAAAATGTTAATCTGTTGTAGTTGTTATAAATATCACTGTCATATATTGCTTAAAAACTTGGTCTTGAAAAACAAAATAAGCCTAAAGGGAGATAGAACTCAAGGGCATTTAAACAAAACAGCATAGAGTTATTAATTTGACAGTTCCACATATCTATAACCCTATGTAAAGTTCTAACAAGAGAATGAAGTAAATAATAGACTTATACATTGCAGTTGCCAAAGGCCCTTCTGGCACAAATGCCTTCACTCCAATCCAGATGACTAATACAATTTGGATGAGTACAGGACAAAAACATACAGGGCTTGAAAAAAGGCACACATTTGGAGCTGAATATAGTATGTATTAGAGGGGAGAAAGGAATAAAATTGAAATCTGTAGTGATTATATGAAACAGTGTCTCTAAGAAACAGAAGAATAGAGCTAAATGAAAGTTTTCCTCCAAAGACCCTAATGGAGGGCAGTATTTAGACCACATTTTGCAAAATCATGTGAACCAAATGACACTCATTTCCCAGATTCAAAAAAGATTTGCTATTAGCTCGGACCAATAACTGCTACTGCCTCCAAAGCCAGGAACAAAGCTCTAGAATCACAGAATTCCAAGTGTAGAGACGAAAAGATTGGAAATGAGAATGCTACTGCAGCATTGTTCCATAGTAACATTGGCCATCAAAAACAGCAGATCCATTAACTCCCATAAAATTGTGAGGAAAAATGATTTGAAAATGGAACTATACAGTAGACAAAAGCTAAGCAATTGCAAAAATAGAAAAATATTTTGAAATATGTGGGGATAACTTTCTTGTCTTCCAGAATTCTTACTAAGAAGTTTGATTGAGGGTCAACTTCAACAGAATGAAAGCAATAGATTCAATCAAAGGAAGAGCTAGTATTCAGAAAACAGTAAATATGAAGCTGATCAAATGAATATCTCATCCAACAGAGGGAAGAGGCTCTGGCAGCAAAAATTCCTGAAAAACTAATAAGGTCACACACATTCGCTGAAACATTTAACCACATCAAAGAGGAAAAAGAGCAAAAATACTGTCACATGAAAGCAAGGACAGAAATTAGTACATTATATACCACAGATGGAAAATTACCAGTAGTCCAGGAAGGAAAGCTCAAAGCATTTCTATCCAAACTAACTTATAACTATTATGTAGTATTTTAGTGATTAACAGATAGGTAGAAGTGTTTGTACTTATTGAGCAATAGATATATAGTACAGATACAGAATAATATATGCAATGATTTTATAATTGAGGTAAAACAATCCCTACTTATTAGAACAGGGGAGAGAAAGAGGTGGTGGTATGTCTGTGGGTGTAGTAATGATAATTTATTTCAGTATCACTTGATAATGTGGAAGTCAATAAACCAAGAAAATAAGTTCCACTATAAATACTTTATTAATAGCGTGATAAATATATGTAAATAATTCAGACTTGGTCTGCTTTTTGTCATAAGCATTTTCATGTTTAACTTTTAAAGTTTTAAAAAATTCTTTATTGAAAGACATTAAGGATTCTATGACCCAAAAAGTAAAGATGAACCTCTGCCCTCTTCTGAATCATATGCTTCCCAAATTTTGTGAAGATTAGAAAGCAGAAACTGGGGCTTGCTAAGTGTTCTCTGAAAGTGACTTAATTTGTTGCTATATCCAAAGAGGCATACAAATGTCAGGAATTTTATACAAGGTTGACATGTAAAAATTCGCTCTCTCTCTCTCTCTCTCTCTCTCTCTCTCTCTCTATATATATATATATATATATATACACACACACACACACACACACACACATATACACATATGCTTATTTGAACCAGGAGTCTTATTTTATTCACTGATCTGTTTTCTATACTTCAAGCTCTGTCCTAGTGTGTGTTGCTATTTAACAAAGGGTCAGAACTTGCCTAGTGCTTTCCGGCTTGGTAAGTTTTGGTCCTCTGATTTTCCTAAGAGAACAAAAATACCCTTTCTTGGGTTTGCTTTCCTGGGAGTTCTGATCACGGTGGTACTATTGTCTCTATGGATGAATACTACACTGCAGGCTGAGACCAAAGCAATAATATTCTCTTCCTTAAATTTTCTCTCACTGAGCTCACACTTGCTATTCAACCATTTTTAAATGACCAACACAATTGAACAAGAAGTGTAAACGTGAATTTTGATGATCATGAAATGTGTCAAAGGAATCTTAAGTAGTAGCACCATTTTCTGCATGTTTCCTTATGCCATGCCCATCGTATCGCTCATTCTAATGAAAGAATTGTCCATGTAGTGAACTGAGACATACTATAGTCTATGTGGAGCAGAAATGGGACCGATCTTTACATCCTGAAGGACAGTTACACTATTAGGCTGTTTCACCAGGGGGAAGGCTTGGGTTTAATGTGGAGGTTGGTGTTAAAAAAAGGGTGCCCTTCAGAGAAGCGATGGGACCTATTTTTGGTTCTTTTGATGTGTGAGAGAGTAGGACTTGACAATGGAGCAAGCACACAACAGAGTCTGCAGACATTATACTGTCCTCCAGACAGAAAAAACCTTAGAACATGGGGGTTTTAGCTACATTTCTTTTTACCATGTTGAAACCTTTAAAATATTAGAGAAGATACACTAATTTGTCAGAATCAGACATTACATGACACATACATCTGCAAAATATGTCATAAATATATGTAATTCTATGTTTTTAAATTAAGAGTACTGAAGTAGCCAAACAAAAACACCATAACCTCCCTCTCCATGACTGAAGGAGAGACAATGAGTTCTCCGAGACAGGTTCTCAAGCTTCACAATTTGATAGAGCTACTTCAGTGTGAGGATGCGCAAGTATTAAATAGAAAAAAGGAAATGTTTGGGGATCCCTGTCACCTCTCACTACATTTCTACTTCTCATTTTAGGAGTGGTACAGTGAATAGGGTTCATGTAGCTGCTCCAAGGAGTTTGCAGTAGCACACATTCTGAAGGCAGAAACCTGAGGGCGTGCAAGCAGTTGAGCCAACTTGATGATCGATATATACCCTCTAACTTCCACCTCCCCATCAGTCAAAACTTCCAGCACATTGTTTCATCAATTGTGTAAAACCCTAAATCTTGTTCACAACGCTATCCAGCCAGTGTACCCTGGAGTTGGCATGCTATATGCAATGTGCTGTCATAGTTACTCCAGGAAAAAAAAAATGGATCTTTTTATTACATGATCCATCAGCAACTTTTTCCATATGCTTAAAATTGTTTTCCTACCCACATTGACAACTACCTTTTACAGAGAATTCCTGGATATTAGCTGTTTTATTTCTTTATTTTTAATGGGGTGACTGCCTTTAATTGTTAACTTAAACAAATGGTGCCTGCAAATACTATTATTCAAGTTTTGTACACTGAAAAGCTTTGAAGAAATCTTGGATATCTGAGAACAAACTGTATATGTATACATAAAAAAGCTAGTGGTGGAGTTTGTGAGCAGGCCAATGAATATTATATATGAATATATTTAAATTAATTATGTTTATAAAAATAATAGGCTTTTATCATTACCCCATCTCACTTCCACATTCTCCATTTGAGAATGACTAAGGCTCCATAATGGTGAAACAACTTACTGAGGACATTATATAGAGGATAGACTGGAATAAATAGTTATCTTCACTTTGCTGAGTGTTCCTGCAAAGGCTTCTGATGCACAATACACAAAGCTACCCAGATGCAAGACAGTGAAGTGGAATACTGATCATGGAGAAACACACACACACACACACACACACGGAGGTGTGGCCTCAGTGAATTCACAGGACATCAAAGGGGCTCTTTCCAAAATGTGCCCTTCTGCTTGGTGTCCTCTGATTTGAAAATAAACGGATAAGAGAAAGGGACCAGTTCCTGTGTGAGAAGTGAGAGAGCTGTACCTGAATGTGGTAGATTGCTAATAGGGTAGGATTTGAGACTAAATCCAAAAACACTTTAAGATCTATAAGAAACAAAAAGCAACAGAACCCAGGAAAAAGAGGTTGGCTAATACTTTGGGGATGTCAAAGGTTATCACTGAGACTTGATGAGTTTCATATTTAATAATCCCATTAATAGCTTGAAGTCACACTGACTAAGGATGTAAAACATTAATTACCAAGCTGCTATAATTAAATCCCTTGAATGGACTTCATAGGCTTAAAGGAAAAGAAGAAAATAAAACAGAAAATTCAGCAAAGAAATTGTTGATGGAATAATTCATTTGCATAATATTACAATGTAAAGATTTCCAAGTAAATGAACACTTGGGTTTCATAGCTAAAAGAAAGATAAGTTTTTAACACGTAGTCATAATGCAAGTAATTTCCCCATAGCACTGAGAATTCTTCCTGGAATGCTATTAATGCTACACCTTCTCCATCACAGCATCATGCAGTACTCTGGAGCCCTGAGATTCCTGTTGGCATATTTTGATTGGTTTTTAATAATTGCTTTACTTTGTTCAAAATAATGGTGTATTTTGTACACCCCTTATTTTTTTTCCAGTGAGTATGCAGAGTCCCACCACTATCCTGAGATGCTCTACACAGGAAAGCTGTTCATGTAGGCTGTGATTGATACAGTGCATGCTGTATTGTACACTGGCCAGCATGGGGTTCCATGAACACAGACAAATCGCTAACTGGAAATGTGCATTGTCATGGGACATGGGGTAAAACAGAACCTCAGATAACACAGGGTGGACTGACAGGCATGGAGAAGTACTAAGCATGTGCTATTGTGAAATGTGTGCTACTGTGGATGTGTTTTGATATAAGTTGTATTGTTAAACCTTCCTTAAATACTTTTAGAGAAAAAAAAAACAGGAAAAATACACCATTACTTCTTATTAACAAAGGGAAAGGGTAGGATACCGAAACAAACAAACAAACAAACAAACAAAAAACAACCCTCTCAGAACTGAAAAAAAATAAAATGGGAGCAGGCTACACAATTGTTTAACTCAATGAGAATGTGGGTCAGAAAATTCTAAACAGCTTATTGTGGCAGTTTGGGGGAGCACAGGTCAGGAGTTTTGCTTTAGCCAGCGTCTGTATATAAACGCATCTTTTGTTTTGGTCTCTTGATAGCTAGAATCATAGCCTAGGGGTACAGAGAGCCCACAAAGCTTCAAGTCTTGGTTCACAGGGTGTTTTGAGAATAATCAGCACTGCATCACATATTTGCTAACGCTGATGCAAATACAACAGATTGATCACTTTACTGTGACTGATGCAGTAAAGTCCTTAGTAACAGAAATGTTACATATTTCATGTAAAATTCATTTATAATGAGACACATGTCTTTTGTTTGCACTGCAACGTAAGTCTAATGCAGACACAATGCATTTGAAACAAAAGTAACTGCATTCTTCAAAGAGGACGCTGCCTGGAGAAGTGAGACTTTGACATCTCCCCTTTCCTGCCACAAACAGTAACACTTTTATAAAAGGAACTAAATTAACAATTTAACAAAGATGAGCTCTTTTACTATATAAACAGTCATGCTTTCTTACTTTAAAACGAATCTTTATCCTATTATGCACTTCCTGCCACTGCAAGAGAGACGTACTCTATGCAAATCACTGACCTTTGTCCATTAAAATAAAATGATTATGAATCTAACTCAGGAAGCCCCTTCTTAATTTTTTTACAATAAGTATTTATAAACTACAGTCTTGCCAAAACAATTGTAAGATTTTTCGCTCAGATTTTTAGATTAAAAACATCTCCAGAATGTGCAGGTAGGAGGATATTTTTTCTGCAAGAGCTTTATAAAGGGGCAATTGAACAAGCAGTTAAAAACCATTTCTTTTTTCTCATGTAGCTCATCCTTGGGAAGTAGGAAATCATTATTTTTGAAGGATTTTCTAGTGATTGCTGCAAATTGTGAAGGGAAATGACTGCTGGAGTGATTTTTGATGGTATTTATGAAAATTAGTATTTTGGGATGTCTCAATGTAGAATTTTTCTGCTCTGGTCCTTAAAATTAAAAACATTTTCAAGTTTTTTGATTCTAGCTTCTGGCATTTTGTCCAAAGCCAATGAACTTTTATACTGCCGTAAATAATCATATATTTTAAATCAATTTTAATACATGGTTGTTTTCGTGTACTTAAGAATCCATCAGATAGTTAGTGGGTATCTTCCGTGTCACTGTCACTGTAATAGGTGTATTTTTTTTATTTCTGTTATCTTGTGTGCTTCCCAAGTTGTTCTTTTGAAACCTAATATAATGTAATTCAGTCCCAATCACCTTTATAGTATCTTCAATACTTAACTAATAAAAGGAAGATTCTATCCTGGATATTTGAGTTTTAAAAAATACTTTAGTGGTGATGACAGATTTCCTGTTTTATTAGATTCATTCTAAAAATCAAAGAACCATGTATAATATAAAACATATATTTCAATTCCTTCCGTTCGTTAAGTGAATATTTTTAAGCAATTACAAGGATCAGTCACTGGTACTTTCTACACTGTGTCAAATTTTAGTACAGTTCCATCAAGGCACAAGAAGCCCTTCCTAACTTGGCCTTCGTGTTTTCTTTTGGTAACCCGGAGTTGGGATTGTTTGACAGTTCCCATAATCTCTGAGGATCTGGAGGCAAGTTACTGGAGCCACTGGCTTTAGCCTTAGTTAATTCATGCAATTAGAATCTATTTCATTTTACTCCATTCTTCCAATGAAGTTAGTAACAGCACTGTAGCCACCTTATGTGTGTGTGTGTGTGTACGTAAAGGAAGTAGGTTAAAGTATGTCTTGAGTTACAGTGTATTTGTAAAGTAACTGAATAATTCCCTTGGCTATATCATGGTCCAGTTAAGTGAGAATGGGTTTTCTCAATACTTCAGTCCTTACTTTTCAAAGCTGCAAAATGGGAGTGGTAATAGCTCAGCTCTGTGTTGTTCTGAGAATTAAAGACATTAATTGTGGCACCCTCAGATAAATGAAAATTGCTTTATTCTTCAATGTGAAACTATTATACTTTGTCATAGCTGGGCTGGTTGGGTAAAGGTGAGGCTAGAGGAGTGGTTTTCATGAAGTTACGTAAATCCTCTAAGTTCGTGGAATCAAATGCTGTCACTGAATATCTTGTGCAATCAACACTCCAGAACTTTCATTATCAGAAATAAATTGACCTGGGCTGACATTGTGGTGTAGTGGGTATAAGACACCATCGTCAATGCAGCACCCTAGAAACAGCCTGAGAGACAGGGCAAATGTTTGGGCCTCAGCTACTGCCTTGGGCACCCACAAAAAGCTCTGTTTTGCAGTGATCTGGGTAGTGAACCAGCAGATAGAATCTCTCTGCCTCTTCCTCTGTATCTAGAACTCAAATTTTCAAAACAAATCTGAAAAAGTCCATTGATCACTTAATTACTGATGAATGTGTAAACTATGCTCCCATCCAGTGCAAACATGCATTTTTGATCCTTCTTCCAGAAAACACATTCTGGCCATTTGAATAATTGTCAAAAGAATTCAGCATGTAAATCTATTTTTTCATAACCAATTGCTGATAGTAAAAAGATTAAATCTATTTGAAAAACTTTGTAATGATAATATCCAGTTCTGCTAAGTATAAAAACTGATTGAGTAACTTAGTAGAAAATTATGCAAGAATGCATACTTTATTTCATGGCTTTAAGAACTTGTTTTTAATGGTCTAAGAAAACATATTGTCAAATTCTGACTTGGCCTTAGGATTGAAGCATATTAGTCTGTCATAATTAATTAAAAGAAGGCATTTTGAAATACACTATGTGTTTTTCAACTTCTGTTGATGTGTTAATGAAAGCAATTAATCAATGAGGTCTAACATTAAGGAAATAGTCCAGCGCAAGGGATACAACATGTTTGGGGACAACAATTCCCTAACTACACTGCCTCTGATTTCTACTTAACCAGGCCATATAGTCAGAAACAAAATTCACTTTTCAATGTTGTTTCAATATTGAATTTCATTTCCTTGTTGCAGACAACCGATGTGAAGGCACTGCTAGATGAACTTCAGTAATACTGCCAGATGTAGACTGTATGGAGCAAACGCTGCTTTCAAAAATCAAACAATGAAAAAATTGCTCTAGCAAACACAACAGTGAATATTTGACACCATTTTTGAACGTTAGATTTCCAGACATGGCAACTATTTCTGAACTTAACCTAGAGAAGATGTCTCTTTGACCAGATAGGTGAAGTCATCATGATTTTTCAGTTAATGATAGCACTTTGCAAAAAATGGGTGGGAGCCAAGCAAGTCGTTCAAGTAAATCGAAGTTAGATACGCTGCTATTGTAATGATCTAAATATGAAAATGCTGCTTTGCTGAGCAACAGATAGAGACAAATGTGTTTATGCACGCAGCCGCATTTAAGTTACCCATAGCCAATCCAGCAGACTGACTGCAGGCTCAAATGTCAGTGTTGAATGAACCTTGAGTGTAACCATCCTTGACCTAAAACATTATTCTGTAACTAAGTACGTTTATGTCTCTTAGCCCTGGGACATTGTGTTGCTTGTCCAAATTCCCTAAGTGTTCCAGTTTTTCCTTAATTTTGTGATTATTTTAACCAAAACTGCTCATTTTCTATATAGTTGCAGAGTAAATTACAAGTTACGTTTCAAAATCTAAAGTATTTCATAGTTCATTTTATTCATTGCATCCAAAATTCCCCCAATAAAAAATAAGGAGACTATAGATCAATGCCATAATTCACAATGTGTAAGGGGAATGTTCAAAATGCATAGAGTAGTAAACCTCACCAGACACACATTGGGCTTGAATACAAAAGACATTAACTGGAATGAAAGGAATCTATCAATTTAAAGTGACATAGAATATCATCTTTTGTCCTCAAAGAAGGCATAACCCATCTCTGGGTTTATTCACTAGTGACAATGCCCAACTTTCTCTGTAGCCACTGCTTCAGACATCATATTCTTGTTTGTTCATGCTCAAACTTGGGATGAATACATTCTCCTATATCTCTGAGAGATTCCTTGCCTCTCTCTACCATCTTATCACTGTGCATACCTTATTTATGTTGTTTCATTTCTTCTTGCCTCTTTTAAGTCCCTTTGCCCACTTTTGTTGTAACTAACCAACGAGGCTGACAAATGAAGTACATTATTTGAAAGTTGCAGCCTGCATAAACAATAGCAGAAGAATAAAGGGGCAAATAGCAGTAATCACATCAGTTCAGGTAGCTCAGGCTCTGCATCTGATCTGTTAAAATTCCGTCTAAACATAGAGGATCTTGTATATGTGCCAAAGTGGAAAGAGCAGGAAGAAGAGATAAATATATAGTAAAAAAATATCGGAATAACTTTAAGATAGGCTTTTCCCATAACTTATTTTTATGATTGGGCACAAGTGAACTAAGCCATGTGTCAGCCAGGGCAAATGAGGAAATGGCTAAATACTCATATCCTATTAGATTGCAAAATAATTAAGAGAGCTCTGTGTTGAAGGATCTTTAAATTACAGTTCACATGATACATGGTTTCTTGGAAGACACATTTTAGAAGAACACTTTCAGATTAACTGATTTGAAAGGCAGAGTGACAGAAAGTAGCCTTCCATTCGGTAGCCCATTCCCCCAATGGCTGCACAATGAAGGACTGCGCTAGGTCAAAGCCTGCAGCTCCAAACTAAAAATGGGTCTTTCACACTTGCTCACTCAAAGCCTGCACTAGTCACATTTGTATTCTGTCTCTTAAATGCAGAAATTCATTTCTCTTTTGGATCCAAACTGCATCTTCCTAGAACTGTGTTCCTCCTCTCCACTTCATTTACTCCATTGTTGAGAATAAAACACATATTTGGTTAAGATGTTCTGTAGTGATATCCATTTATAGTTGCCAGAACTGCTTGTTAGTAAGAAACTGATGCTTTGCCATTTGCTTTATATATATTTTAATATGTATTCTCTCATGAAAATGACAATGTAAGGAAGGTAGAGTTTAATAAGCTTAGTTTCTTAATGTTGTTATTAGCTCTAGCAAAGTGTATGCATTAAGTAATTGTTAATGTTGATTGAATCAGTGAATGAAGAGGGACACCTTCGTTTTTAGTTACTAATTCTCCATCTTGTGGTACACATTTTGCATATTTGATTGGCTCTAAACTCCAAAATAGCAAAGATGCTATTTTTTGCACCTTTTGGAAGTTAACACCAATGAGTCCTCCTCCAAGACAACATTACAACCTGCCAGTGAAAGTTTACAAACACAATTCGCATTCCGGCACCTCTTAAGATACTAAGCAGTGATGGAAAGGCAAAATGGTGTAGTACTGTTGAACGTGTGAGTAGAGGTGGCTGCCTGTGTTTACATATAGGTTTCTGACATTGTAGTACAATTCTGATTTTAAAATGACTGGTAGGAACTCAAAAAGTTGCTTGCCTAATCTGTGTTCATGGCAGCAGAATTCAAATGGTGCAAGTATGAGCTAACATTTTCAGTGGATCATGTATCATTATTAACAATATGAAATCAAAATTGAATTAAGAAAACATTTGGGTAAAATATGGAGAGAACAGAATCATGGCAGGTAGATGCTTGGAGAAATCAAACCAAAAGCAAAGCTGAAGTTGGTCACTGGCACCTAATCCCTACTCCAAAGACAAGGGAAATCTTCCACCCCATCTCTTTCATTTACATTTAAGGGCAAAATCCAACTCTAGATTCTGGACTCAGAAACCTGCAGCTGGGTAGTTCTGTAGTTTCTATTTCCCTCAGGAACATTCCTGTGTTTTGAACGAACGTGCTAAAACACTTTGCCAGTTGTAACTCAAAGATGATCCAATTGGACTATCTGTGTTGAAGTGAGATTTCCTTTGTCACATCTATAATTTAAAATACAACAGGGGAAACATAGATTGTAAGCTGGGATATTTTTCCATAGTTTTAGGGGCAATATGACTTTTCTTTAGTCCCTCTCTCGTTCTCCCAAACCCAGGAATTGTCTGCCAAGGAAAGCCATGCTCTAGTCTTCCCTAGCAACAAGGTTTCCAATTAGACTCTGGAAAAGGATTTCACTTATATTTGTGTGCAATATTTCTTTAAGAGAACACAGAAACTATATGCTTACAAAGCTATCCCAACATGCTCTGATTCTCATTCTCACGCAATGTTTCCATTGAAGGGATATTCTTCTTACCAGTCATCCACCAAAAATCAGAACAAAAATAAGAAATATCATTTTGAAAGCATTAGGAAAGCTTGGGTGAAAAAGGATATAATTAACTGCTTTTTAAAACCAAGTCTTGAATGAATAAGATATCATAAATACCTGTGTCTCTATTTTGCTTCTTCTTAAGTGATAAAAATTTTCCTCAAATACCCCAAAATGCTGGAAAAAATTTTTTTAGATAATTTATCAAAGGAATTGCCATATGTCTGTCTTTCCTCTAGCTTAAAATTGGTTATTCTGTGCAGATAACTGCTTAGAAAGTCCAAACTAGTATTCAATCCTTCTTAATAAATAATTAACAGGTTGCCATATTTCTACTCATCCACACGAGAATGCAAAGTGATTTTCAACAGATGCATCCAGCTGTTCCACATCTCAGCACTGAATTATTTTCCAGGCTATATCTATGGACACAATACCTATTTTACAACAGTTCAACAAAATTGATATTGCCTAAACCTTAAAGTTATCTATAACTTTTTAATCTTATAGAAGAATCCTTTCTTGACTTCTCCCTAAAAAGTTGGTGAAAAATTGCTGATTTCAAAACTGGCAATGCACGTTGAGTTTTTTTGCCTCATTCTCTTTTATTATGTAGTAAATTCCAAAAAGAATGAACAGTTCATTGTTCCAAAAGAATTCAGTCACTTATTCTATTGTGATGATTCCATTTGCTTCACGGGAATAGCATTTTTGAGTTTTGTATTTTGATATTACAGTTTCTATATTTTTCAATTCCATACATATTATTCATCATCTTCATTCTTACTTTCCTTTGTTTTTCCTATATAACCTTGCAATGCAGTTACTGGTGAGTTTTCTGTTTTAGTATTTAATAAAATGTACAAATATAGAGTTTTGTAGAGGTGTTGAAAGAAAATTTGTAGTTACCCATTCATAGAAAGCAAAAAAATGTTCATGTGCAAATAAAAAGTTAGAGATGCCAAATCTGTAATGACATTCTCTGTGCTTTTCACACAAGTGGCCCTACTTACTGTTGCATACATTAGAGCGCTTGACTGGAAGGTGAAGGGGGCAAAGGCAAAGTTCGCCTACCTGAGTGAAATTACAGAATCAACAGGTTTCTCCCACCCCATTGGCATTTCTTAAATGTGACAAAATATACGTTACAATATGATGTAGACAATTTGATATTTTCTAAGTCCAGGGTGGCTCAGTGATAGAGCACAGCAGGTGGTGAAGATACAGCTTGGGATGCCTGTGCCCCATGCTGGAGTGGCCAGATTGGATGCCCAGCTCTGATTCCCTGGGCAGCAGCAGGTAGTAACTAAGGTACTTAGATACCTGCATCTTTAAGGACACCCAACCCCAGGTTTGGGTTAGTAACAGTGTGGGAGAGTGGGCTGATCACTTTCCCCATATCTCTTCTATTTTTCTCCTTAATTATAACTCTACTGTCATCAGTGATAACACCAAACAAAATTTTTGTTTTGTCTTGAAGAAAGGAGACACTGCATATTTACCCAGGAAGTAGAAGACAAAAGCTGGGCTTTCTGGAATGCCACTTTTGTTGCTTTCTTCTATTCTTTTTCCTTGGATATTAACATGAAACCAGAGAAGCAGTATTGCGAATATAGGAGAAAAAATGCTGCTTGCTAATGAGTAAGAAGACAGGGGCCTTATCTATCATGCATCTATACATCCACATAATAATCCCCTCTATTTGGTCAAGTCACAGTGCCTGGATTTCTTTTCCATAAAGCACAGAAAAATTTGTAACTGTCAGTACTTGAAAGATGACTTAAACTGGCTGCCTTGGAGAACACAAAAGCATAATTAGGGTACAGAATAGGCATTTTTCTGTGTTGATCTAACATCCTCATTACACTAGAACAAAATAATCACTTCCTGCATGTCACTGGTATTTAATGGTTTTCTGTGCTGTGGGTTCTATAATGCAGTCATACCTGTGAACTCACATCCAGATGCTCTATCCAAAAAAATACATGATCAACCCCAGTTTTTAATTGCAAGGCAGAAAAAGGATAGATACAGAAGAAAATACAGAACTGACGTCTCACTTTGTGCCGCCCTATGGTCAGGTTGGAAGGTTAATGAGCTGAAATTGACGATAGAGTAGCTGCCATCACTTCATTCCTATTCTATTGTAATTGTTATCTAAACTTGAAACTAAAAATCTTCTTTGACCATTTACCCTTCCCACTGTCACCTGCTGAGACACATGGAAATGATATTTAAAAAAAACCCACACATCTCTTCACATCCTGGATACCAGTGCCACACACCCCTGCTTTGCTATAATTGGTCTCCAGGCCACCTGCCTGGAGCTGTCACCATTATTCACACGACACCCACACTGAGCAGAGATCAGGAGCCTGGCAGTCTGAGCTTGTTCACCACAAAGTTCAGCTTTGAACCTGAGCTTCATATGGGGAAGTCTTCGCAGAGGTAGCAGCTAGTGTAGCCATCCTTCCTTGGGTTTCTTAGAAATCAACAAGGCTTTCTTCCTCTCTGTCACTACAGCACAGGGATTAACCACAAAACACATGTATTTGACAAGGCCTTAGAGATGAGTGTCCTCTGACTCTAGACAGGATGGTGGCCAGAATGCTGACCTTTAAGATCTAGCAACATTGTTTACAACACAGAGTGAACGCAATTCTCGGGCCTGTGGAAGTCCATGGTTCCTACCTAAATTTTCTTAGATGGAGAAAGTGAGACCCAGTTCAGATGCTGTTAGTTATCGAGGATCATTAAAGTAAAACATGTCAAACTGGGATCTGTCATCTGTGTTTGCCTCTAGACTCTGTTTCTAATATTTCTAAAATTTGATTTGCCTGGATTTTTGTGGATATTGGTCGTTAAATGAGAGTGGTCCAAATAGTTGGATAAAGAGGGACACAATTATCGATTATGAATTAATGAGTGGGTATAAAACACATGAAGGGAAGAGCCCAAGAAATCCAGAGGCTGTATGCCTAACCAACATATTCCTTTCTCTAAATCCTGGCTCTGGGGGAATGTTATAGACAGATGAGCTTCTAATCCAAAATGAAGATACCCAGGTAATTCAAGCTGAGCTGCATTTTAATCTATTCCATCTTTAGCAACTCTCCCAATTCCAACACCATTGCCATTACACTAGTGAGGTTGCTGTTAGAAAAAAAGGGGGTTCATCTGCCGCTTAAGAATGATGGACCATTTTGTACTACATCTGTAACTGTAAATCTAGCATCAAGGGTTGGTACAACTATCTCTCCAAGCCTTTAGCCTTTAAAGCTAAAATAAAGTGTACTAAGCTTTACTATCCATCTGCATTGTAGATGGAATGCATACTGAAATACGAGGCTTTCCTTCAGGGTGAATTTATTTAAAATCATGGCTGTTTCAGAAGGAAGCTGTCAGTCACTAACGGAACGCATCTAAAAAGTCACAGCTCATGGTCTCTGTAACCCACTCCCATTTTATAAGGTCACTACTCCCATGGGCTTTACCCTGCTCTTGAGCTTGTTAGAGTGAGTAGTCTTATCATTTTGTATTCATTTAGCATCATAGGCATCATATGTGTATATATTTTGGAAGAAAAATTGCACCATTAGTAAGATAATGTATTTATTTATTGTGACAATAAACACAGCTGCAAATGGACCATAAGGAAATAGATGACTTGCAGATTTCTGTGCCCAATGTGTCAACTGTAATTGAAAAATAAATTAAATGATCCATCTGCTTCCCATCATGTACTCTTTTATTTTTGTCAGTATCTATGGTTTTTAAAACTAGTTAGAATTATTTATACTAATTACTCACTAAAAATATCTATGTAGGAATTAAAAGGTTCTTTAATGCGATTTTGTAACCCTTAACATGCTGTGCTTCTTTCTAATACATTCAAATCTAATGACTATGATGGACTCTTACTCCTTATTAATAGTTTTCAATTTATCACACCGATACTATTGAGTTTTCTATTAATGTCTTATATACACATCTGAAATGGGATTGATTTTAAGCAATTACATAATACACCACTTATTACCCTAGTAGAGTTTCCCAATGAAGAATACAATGAAAAAACAAAATAAACAATTTCTAGTGCAGTTTATAACACAAGATTTAATCTGCTTCTAAGAATATTTAGAGATGAAGGTTAAAATAACCACCAGCAACTGGAACTAATTAAATACAATTGCATTTTATCCTTACTTCATCATTATAATTATCCCACTGAGCAACCACATGTTAGCATTGAGAAAAGCTGCAATAACTTGTTTAGTTTCCTACATTTTCACAGTCATGCTTCTTTGCTTTGGAACTTTTGTTTTGTTGAACCCTTGGGGACAGCCCTGAAAAATATTCACAGAATTTACAGAGTGGGATAATAGGGACAGGAGAGAGAAATGGAAAACATACAGTGAGTTATTGGAATCACTTTAGTTTTTATGAAAAAGAATTCAAGCGCATTGTAAAATGAAAATAGAAAATCTCAAATACCACATAGCCACTTTCCATTTCTGGTCTCAAATCAAGCATCCCTAAGTACTGCTAACAATTCATTGGGCTTTTGATCCTTGATCTATGAGGTTTAATATTTCAACAGCTAAGAGGCCATGAGTCTCTTACAATTTCCCTCAATTAATAAGGCATGCAAAGCATTGTCTACCAAACAAAGAGAGGATATATGTCATCTTTGAAATGGTTACATAAACAAGGTGATTACCAAATTTTTATCCCTCTAGTCTTAGGCTATGGGAGTATTGCTAGTGTGTTTGACTTAGATTCTTGTTATTACTTTTCTAAATCCTATCAAAGACTGACACCACTCTCCAAAATGAAGATGCTTTGGGGGCTACAGATGAGAGACCCTGTGGCTCTTAAGGCAAATTTTTATATTCACTCATTGAAGTCACTTTACAACGAAAAAAAAAAATAAGCACAATGTTATCAAGATCACTGGCCAATTGTTCCTTTGTGGTTCAAGCCTAAGCATCTCTCAATGTAGCACAACCCAACTCTGCCTGTGTTTAATGTTCATGACATGGGTCATTGTGGTGGTACAGAGAGAACAGAAAGTATAAGCCTGTTTCCCTTTACCACTGTAGAATGTATGTATTAAATTGCCTGTAATGTCTGACTTTGGACAAATAAGTAGCCTCTTAACAAGGTTTAATTTCACTTTGGGGACTGATGAAGGGAAAATTACTAAACTTTTAATGCAGTCATTCTAATGATTTTCTCTCTCCCTGAGCATAGTGCTCACCAAAATGCAAAGACAAACAAGTTGGGTGAGATGTTGCTAATAAGTTATGCAGAGTTTCAAGGAGGGAGAGTCCCTCTTAGCTTTCCAATGTGTCTGCTCAATAATAACCCACTGTCTAAATACATTTCCATTCTTTAAATGCTTTCTCTCTTCTTCCAATATCTCTTCATTTTCTTATAGTTTCCTTATACCTAAATGGAACACTTATATTCAGTTTCCCATCTTGAGATCTGCCTCAAGGAACTGAAGATCATGGGAGCAAATCCCATTGGTTTCTCTCTCCCCTTGCAGAGTAAAACCCACAGTTCTTATTTCTGCAGCCTTCAATGTCCTGAGTCAGTGCTCTTGCCATCTCCCATTGCATCCTACATGTACTCATTAGTTAAAAAGTTAGCTGGAGCCTCTAGTTTGTCCCCACAGCCTTTGTGTGCTTACTGCTTCTGCTCTTTGAGTTCCAACAACAACTTCACTGGTTTGTTTGTTTGCTTTTTGTTTTGTGGTAGATCTTTCTCCTCATGCAAGTTGGGGCAAATCACTTGGCTGCATCCCCTGTGGCCATTTTTAGCAACGGGATCATAGCACTCCTTACCTTGTAAAGTGTTTGATCATGAACTTTTAAAAGTACTTATTGAGGTGTGTGAATGCCAATAAAGCTGAACAGAACAGCTCTCATTACTCAGCCTCGAATCATCCTATTCTTTAAATCCTCTCTTTGTAATTTCTTCAGGAAAACATTCCTCTGTGCTCAGTAGGAAAAGATCATTAACCCATGTTGACATCTCCTAGCATTTACTTTTATAAGTGGAATATATTAATTTCTCTTGCTATTTATTTCTATTGTCAATTGGTTCACTCCCCAGATGAGTCAAAGGACAGCATTGTGTTAGGCCAAAGCCAGAACCTTCTCTGAGGTCTCTCAGAGGAAAAGATTGCACAGGTACAATGATGTTTTAGATAGATCTGGAAAGTTAGATAACTGAACAGGTGGAAATAGTAAGAGTGTTCTCATAGTAGGGAGCAACAGCGTGTGTGGGACTGGAAGGCACTCTATCTGCCTCTTGCCCTAGGGCCCTTTTGTTCTTGGGAACAGTACCCTTCTGCTTGCTCTGTCAAAGCCTACAATGACTGTCACACTTTCTGATTCCATGTGTGTCTGTGCATTGCCTTGGTACAGGAGTGTGTAATCAAAAGCAAATTATATAAGCTTAATGTATTTTTTCCATGATGACCGGCTCATAACTAGTACAGCCTAACTATGGGACTTCTGTTGAAATTCCTGGGGGAAAAATCAACATCTTTGCCACTACATTTGACCTAAAGAACATGCAGGTCTATGGAATCTTCAGAGTTTTTGTTTGTTTCTTTGTTTTTTCCAGGATTCCTCTGTCTGAATCAATAGAGTCACAAGATAGATAAGCCATTTTTGAGAAATTCATGTAAGATTCCATGGCTATTGCTAATCCTTTCCATTCCTTGAGTCAGAAAGTTTTTCCTTTTGATAACTGTTTCATGTTGAATTCAAAATTTTCAGTCCAGATACATAGGAGCCAACCGATTAGTATTTTTTTCCAGTTGCACGCATTTGCTCACTAATGTTTCAAAGAAAAGCAGAGAGAGACTCTGAGGGACTGACAGTTCCTGCCATTGACATTTTATCTCATATGAGTTCATCCTTAACAATCTGAAAATCCAAGAAAAGGTAAATCTCCATTGGTTAAAAACGATTGAAAGATGTTGGATACTTGATATAGCCAGAAACAGCATCTAATTCTCTTACTTCTCTGACTTTGGATCTGGTAGGTCTTGGTGATGAAATGTAGAAGTTAATAGAAAGAGTGATGCTTCCACTTTGGCCTCTTAAATTCAGAGTGTTATGTCAGTCACAAATCTGATCACTGTTATCTACAAAGTGAAGAAATAACACTCTCTGCTTGGACCCCAGTCTGACCCCAAATTTCATTCTCTGTGCAAGACACATCAGTGAAGGTGTCCACAACCACCCCACGCCTCTTCATCTTGTAGACAAAATCCAACAACCCACACAAACTCAAGATAAATTTATGATCTAAAGTACTTACAATACAACTCACAGGCTTTGGGGTTTTCTGTTACACAGTAGTAGCTGATAGGAAGACACTTTATACCAGGAAAAGGGATGGTGGTTGAAGGGGAAACGAGTGAAAACTAAGGAACTGAAATTGGACTGGGCAGTAGACAAGCTCCCGATGAATCCTGATAGGACAGGGAATAAATTACTATGGTCTGTTGCCACAGCACAATCATTCCTCTTGTAATCAAATACTTTGGCAATATTATCATCTGGAAATGAAAGAAAAAAAATACGTACTCCACTAATGAGATTGACTAAGAGTTTTAGGAGTGATGACTGTGTCACCTGGTTTTTATTGTATGTGTGTTATACATACATACATATGTGTGTGATACCTATATATATGTGTGCATATGTGTGTATATTCAAAAAGAGGCAAACATGGGCCCAGCACAGTGGCCTAGCGGCTAAAGTCCTTGCCTTAAAAGCCCCGGGATCCCATATGGGCACCGGTTCTAATCCTGGCAGCTCCACTTCCCATCCAGCTCCCTGCTTGTGGCCTGGGAAAGCAGTTGAGGACGGCCCAGGGCATTGGGACACTGCACCCGCGTGGGAGACCCGAAAGAGGTTCCAGGTTCCCGGCTTCGGATCGGCGCGCACCGGCCTGTTGCGGCTCACTTGGGGAGTGAATCATCAGACGGAGGATCTTCCTCTCTGTCTCTCCTCCTCTGTGTTTATCTGGCTGTAACAAAAATGAATAAATCTTAAAAAAAAAAAGAGGCAAACATATCACGACGATTATATATTATATAGAGATGTATTATATAAAAGCATATAATTATGGAGTTTAAACATTTATATTTGAGATAAAGGTTTAAACATGAAATATAAGTGAGTTTTCTTTCTGTAATTCAGAATAAAACTCTCACTACCAGTGTATTCAGAAGGCAAAGGGTCTTAAAGGAGGAAATAACCTCAGGAAAAATGACATTTAGTGAGTTTCGCAGGATGGTCTTTAAGAATTTCAAAAAAGTATTCAAAGCTTTGATTCATAAATCTTTGCAACTCAATAAAGAATATTTTAATAATCTTGGTTCTGACCAGAGAGAAATATGCTTCTGAAAATACTCCCAGACATGGTCATGTTCTAACAAGTTGGACCGTACAGCATGCAGAGAAATCCCACTAAGATGTCAAAATAATTGCCTTTAATGAGATAAGCGGAGAATAGAATCAGGAAGTGAGGTCATACCCTTCAGATGCAAAGGCCATCACTGAGCAGTATGGCTAAGCCTCAAAGAATAACAGATGCCATCTTAGATTTTACAATTGCTGTGGACCAGTGACTGATCTTTGCCTATTATTATACCCACTTTTGACAGGAATATTTATTTTAGCTCTTCCTTTTTACAAAACTCTAAAATTGTCCCTTTCTTTTACCCAGGAAAGGCCAGTTGTTTTGGTCAGGGCTGTGGCTGGAAAAGGCAGAAAATTATTTGGAATAAGAAATTCTGAGTTTGTAGCTCAGCACTGTTGCCTATTAGCTCAATAAAATGGGCAAACCGTTCAAAGAACTTGAGTATTTCATGATTATTGAAAAAAAAAAAGAGAGAAGGAAGAGAAAACTAGCTAGAATTGGCAAGAAGACTAATCAAGATTCTATGCATGCATGTGTATATTGTTTGTTACCTAACAGTGTATACTCAATAAATATTAACTTGTGTCAGCAGATGAAAGAGTAACATGAAAGCTGTAACCCAGCACACATTTGTTAGCACAGAGAACTGCTTGAATGACCATCACTATTGTACGAAATAGGAATTAAGGATATAAATGCTTTTGTGAGGAAGAAAAATAATGAAGAATCAGGGCTGACCTTGTGGCTTAGCAAATCATGCTGATGGCAATGTTGCATCCCAAATCAGCACTGGCTTGAATCACAGGTGTACCATTTCTGATCCAGCTCCCTGCTGGCATGCCTGGGAAGGCTACACAAGACTCCCCAATGCTTGGGCCCCTGTGTCCACTGGGAGGAAGCTCCTGGGTTATGACTGGCTCCACTTTTGCTGTTGTGGCATTTAACAAGCAAACCAGCAGATAGATGATCTCTACTTCTGTCTTTCAAAATTTTTAAGATTTATTTATTATTTTTTTTAATTTAATTTTATTTTTTTATTATTGTATTGTTGTTGACAATCTTTACATAGTTAATTACAGTTAAAGGAAAAAGAAAAAAAAAAAAGAAAAAAGGAAAAAAAAGGTTCAGGGGGATAGGAAAGTGGGCAATGCCATTATGCCCATATTGTTTCCATCCTGCATCTGAGGTAAAGGGGGACATTGAGGGAGAAGCCCCACCCGGTTTCCCGCCCACCCCAAGTCCCGGATATGGGGCATGCTCCGAGATATGTGCCCAAGTGGTGTTAATAGTTCTCTAGTTATGAATCGCTGCCCGTTTCGCTCGATGAGGTCGTCCACTGATTGATATGGTCCATCATAAAGTCTCCGTTTGCCCGATAATTTGCTGCCAACATATAGCTGAGATGAATGACTGTCCCGTTCTGTCTTCTGTCTTTCCTTGGTTAGAGTTCTGAGTCCAGCAGTTCGATTGGGGAGATCTCCAAAGATACTTTGAGGTATTCCCAGATTAGTTTTTTGTATGTTCTAGCAAGCACAGGGCCCGGCACAGTCCATCAGCCCGATCAGCTGGTGGTTGCAATTGCTGTGTTGGTTCTGTTTTCAGTCCCGAGTTGCACTGGAACCAATGGGTGTTGCAGTCCAGTCTGGTTCGGCCCTTACATCAACCAGTGGGAGCTGCAGCCTAGTAGGGGCGACCCACATTAACCCCCACCAAGCCCGCCCCCCACCCTGGTTTGCCAGTATGTGTAGCAGAAGACCCGTCTGTCCCCCATCCCATTTGGCTCTGGTACCCGTCAATGGGTATTAAAGCTTAGTTCTATCTAACCAACTCAACCATCCAGCCCTCACAGATGTTGCTGAGTGCCTCTCTATCTAGTCATCCCAGTCCCCGTCCTAGTTTTCATGCCCTCCTACGGGAATAGTGATTCAGGAAGGGGGAACCCACTTTTCCCTCCCAGGTCTCTCTGTCCCGGTTTATGCACTCTTTAGGTGGTCCTGTGATTTGACTCGACAGAATTAGTCCCCAGTGCCAGCTTCTGCCAGCTGATGCTGCGGCCCTGATCTAGCCCACATGCAGCGCACAGGTGTTATAGCCTTGCTTAGTCGGGTCTGTCTCTATCCCAGCCCACACTCTCCAGTGGGAGTAGCTGACCGGCGAGGGGACCAGCCCCTTAATCCCCCCGCCAGCTCTGCCCCTTCCTTCCTGGATTTCACGTGTGCTGGATGGGTGCTGCATTCATATCCAGTACAGGCAACCACGCCCTGGCATTCCATAATGTGTACTGGTTTTGTCGCAACCAAACCCGGCCCATCCCACACTCTGGTCTGGCGATCGGATTTGCCAGTGGTTGACATGAACTGATTCAGCCTGATCTGCTCCTGACCCATGCTGAATGCATGCCAGTGGGAAACTTTCCATGGCCTATTCTGGGCTGTTTCCTATCATGCTTCTTGCGCTTACCTGCAGGGACTGTGTCCTGCCAGAGGAGTTGCCCAGGCTCCTCCATCAGAACCCCTCCCAATGCCAGATTTTGCGCTTGCCAGGGGGTTCTTGAGCCAGCCCTACTCAGTTCACCTCCTGTCCTAGCAGGAACAGTGGTTTTTCCTGGCTGGCTTTCACCCCATTCTGGTTCCTGTTGTTGGATGTTTCAGCCCGGCCATGGCTCGTCCATACCCACATACAGCTCACATATGGTTCAGAAGAGGAATGAGACCCAGCCTAGTCAGTCCCACATCAACCCTGGTTCTCCATAACTCCAGATGGTATTGGGATCTGAACCGGCCTGGTGCATCCAATCCCAGCCCACACTAGTGCCTCGGGTGACTACAACTGTTTCCTAGATAGAACGCAGCCCCCATTCCAGCACATACACTCCTTGGTGGGAGCCTCATCCCAGTTGTGGTGTCCCCTTACCTCCCAGTTTGGGCCTGTTCCTAGCCGTGAATCACGCACCTGCCTGTGGTTGCTCTGAGGAGAAGATTTATTTTTTAAATTTGTGTTTGAAAGGCAGAATTTCAGAGAGGAGAGAAAGCAAGTTCTTCCATCTGCCCACCTGCTGGCTCACTAAGCCAACCTGAAGCTAGGTACTTCCTCTGCATCTCCCATGTGGATGCAGGAGCCCAAGGACTTGAGGCACCACTACTACTTCCCAAGGCTCTAACCAGGGAGCTCAGTGGGAGGCGTGGCATGGGAGCATGAACACGTGCTTATACTGCATGCTGCTGCTACTGGGGAGGATTAACCTCTAGACCCCTGCCCCCTTCCCACTCTTTTTAAAAGAACCTTTAGCAACTTATTACTTTCCTTACTTATCTGGAATGATTGCAAAATATTGTGTATTGCTGAGAATATTAGGGTTTTGAAAATGAAAATTAAAATAATTTTATTATTACTCTTCTCTATGATACTGTATAGTGATTCCTCCATCTCTATTTTCCACTCCAACTATTCCTCCACATTATCACAGTAGTATAATCATTTAGTTACAGTTACAAGTGGGTTTTTTTTTGCTATTTAAATGTATCGTGACATTGTAGGTAAAGTTAGAAAATCTAGTATCATACGGTCAAGGTGTATTTAACTGTACAACGGGATATTACTTTTAGTAGAATACTGTGATGTCTATGCAAGGATTGAAGTTGAGACAAAGGCCAGCCCTACCATTACCATGAACTCAGCTTTCCTTGGATTGGCATCATCCTTGGAGAATATATGGGGCCTTCTGGGCCCAGTTGGCTGGTATTCTGCCACTAGTAGGTACTTGATGTAAAGCAGCTTGAGTATTGCCAACAGAAATATGAGCTCTGAATAAGAATGGCAAAATGAAAACTTAAAATACGTTAACGTTAGGTGATCAATGTGAAATATCGGACTCCTCTTTAGTGCTCCACAATGAATTTACACACATGCTAGGTGTAATGAGACATTTTGCTATTTGCACTTTTATCCACTCAGAGAAAAACCTTAAATTAATGCTAAACATCTTTCCACAAGGAATATCTACTAACAGCCTGAGGAGTTAGCACACAGATAGATAATCACAAGATGAAAAACCATGCTATTATTACGGATTAAAGCCTCATGTAGAACAATCCTGCTTACATGCTGGGTTGTAACAACATTTTTTGAATGCGATTACCACTGGAAGAAATACTCTTAAAGAAGGCATGTGACAGTGTTGGGTTTCCTACAGAAGTAGTATCTGTTGCAAGTGGGAAGGATTATCAAATTCAAAGTGAGAAAATGTAACAAAGATAAGGGTCAGTGATTTCCCTGAGTTCTGAAGTTGAGTCTGTGATGGAGCCAACGCTGTGAGTCAGATATCCACATGGTCCAAAAGAGAATATCATGAAATGGCTTAGTGCGGAACTTTGAAAGTCAGCGTCTCATTTCCTACCTCAACTCTCTGTCCTTAAATCTACAATTCATGCCTTATCAAGCTCATGTGACTTATTTGTAGATTCATATTCATAGTTCTTGGATCACAGTATCATTGTGTGAAGTAAATGAGAACTTTGTGGAAGTGTTTTGCCTAATGGCTGCTCTATAGTAGGAATATTGATTGTTGTTTTATTGGCAAGTTCTAGACTATTTCATGAATTTTTTTTACAAATGAATCAGCCACATACTTTGCTACTTTTAATACAGCCCATCTTTAATAATGGTTCTCTGATAGCCATCCTTCTGCCAACTAGGATAATTTGAACCCTTTCATGGGTTGCTATGGCTGGATGGGAAAGACTGGGAAAACACGGCAATCCTAGGCTTCTATGCAGCACCATCAAGTAAAAGCTCTATTGACCTGCATGTATTTTAAGGATTAATGCTTTGTAGAATAACAAGACTCAGGCCTGGCACAGCAGCCTAGTGACTAAATCCCCACCTTGCATCTGCCAGGATCCCAGGTGGGTGTTAGCTCTAATCCCAGATGCTCCACTTACCACCCAGCTCCCTGACTGTGGCCTGGGAAAGCAGTAGAGGACAGCCCAAAGCCTTGGGACCATGAACCATGTGGGAGACCTGGAATAAGCTCCTGGCCCCTGGCTTCAGATTGTCTCAGCTCTGGCCATTGTGGCCACTTGGGGAGTGAAGCAGTAGATAGAAGATCTTCCTGTCCCTCCATTCTGTCTGTAAATCTGGTGTTTTAATAAAAAAAAAAAACCTGTTAAAAAAAAGACTTACCTTTCTGAGTGTGACACCTCCTATGTACACACCTATCGTACAAGGCCAGTACCATGGATATGTAGTTTTGGAAGTCTAACAGTGATCATGTTCTAGATGATCCCATGTAAGGTTAAAATCTGATGGTGTGGTTCCAAAATTCTTCATTATTTAGCTTATTATCCCTAATTGTAAACTCAATTCTTATTTCCAATTCATGCAGCCTGTTCTGTTAGAATATTTCATATCACAGAGGAATTTATTAGGCTTAGCTGAATCACTAGGTTTCATAATTTATGATAATATTAGTGATTCAATCTTCTAAATATAGGAGTGGTTCTTATTATAGTTTTATTATTGTGATAGTTAATATTTAATGACCTAAGCATCCTACAAGGTTGAGTTCAGATAGTGATTTTATTCTTCGTGAACATTGAGTTGTTTTCCTGTTCCAGGACAAGACACTTAAACTTGAATAACTGGAGATCTGTGACCTATTGGGGATGGCTGCGGTTTGTTTGATATCTTGGGGATTCTGCTAATCTGGAATTGAGTCCTCAGGAGGGTTGCCAAAACCTGCCTGTCCCAGTATTTCCAAACCATGTTGTGCATACTAATCATGCTATTTAGAACTAATAAAAACCCTTGCAGATGTAAGGAGCTTGAAGTCAGGAATTTGGTGATATCGCCATAAGGAAAGTTTTATTGCACACAAACATATGAGATAGTCTCCTGTGAATTGTACCTACTTAACCTTAATGCACATTAAACATATTTATGTAATTCTCAATTTATTTTCCAAACCTAGTCTATTAATATGAGAAGCACGTCAAGAATCCTGGCTGAGGACTGCCAAAGATCTGTTCCTCCCTAATAGCAATGAGAACACTGGCATTATTTTAAAGTTCAACCCTTCCAAAAATCTACAAATTAATCAAAAAGCTTACAAAAAGTTTTGAGAAGTCATTATGCAAAAAGACCAAGTCTTAGTAATAACAATGAGCTTTGCAGTGCCTTAACTTGTCACATTTCTATGACCCTCACTGTAAGTTAAAGCAAGCTTTGAAAATCGTACCTTACACGCATGCAAGTGGTGAGTAACAGTACTCTAACTGATGTTGGAAGCAGGAATACAGGTTTGGTGAGTGCTTTTCCACCACTGGAAGCATCAGCATGAGGAAATTTTCAGTGTTTACTCTGTCCAGAAGTTATTGGGAAAGTACCATTAGCTGGTGTGTCTGATTTACTGATACAAGCTTCCTTATAATGAAAAAGCCCTATCCTCAGAAGGTTTTCTTGAAACAGCCATAGCAATCCTTTTAAATGTTATTGGTAAATTAACTGGGTGAAAAGTAAGTGCACAGTAAGCTTAGATGAACAACCCAGGGGAGGAGCTGTATATTGAGGGTTTTGTAAGGTTCTGATATCCTGGGAAACCAGAGTGTAAGACCCATTGTTGACCTCTGCTGACTTGGAGGTTTTTCCAGAAGAGAATTGCAAAGCCTACTGTAGAGATGGAAGCTGCTGGAATGTTGAGGTCATGGCCCAATCAAGGCAGACAAACCCTGTATTTGTGTGTAATACACAATCTTTCACATGGGGGGGGGGGAATCGGGAGCGACCCTGATAACCTCTTAACAGGAGGTCATGTGCGTGGAGCAGGGCGGTACTCCAGAGTGGAGCAGGTGGACAGGAGGAGGCTTGGATTCCAACCATGAAGACTCACAGACCTTCACCACAAACTATTAATACGAGCAACAAGGACTATATCCGAACTGCTAAGGAAGCCACGGGGAATTGGAGTGCCCTCGGAGGCCAAGAACTCGGAGGTGACCCACCCCCAACCGGAGCTTCGGCAGGGGATGAAGAAGTCCAAACACTACCGTGCAGAAACCAACGTCATCAGAACGACAACTAAAAGCCCTGAGCGGTCCGCAGAAACAGAAGAACAATAAACGTCCTTTGGGACCAGGGAGGAGAGCTTTCTCTGGTCTGAGCCTGGCTCCACCTCTGGACCCCCACCCTCCCTCGCAATGACCATCGGGATTGTTTCGAAAACCCCTCACAGCAAACAATCATACAAACTAAAAAACCTAGAATAAATAGACAAACAACAAAAAGTAGGGCTTGGAACCTGACAGGAAAGAGCTGGCGTGGATTGGCTCATGCCTCGCTGGGTGGGACACAAAGATTACTCACTCCTCACCATGGTGTTGAAGATTTCCCTGCACACCCCTCCAAAAAAAATGTTCTGCACCTTAATTGTCGACAAATGTCTTGTTAGAGTTACAAGCCAGTCTAGATTATCCTAAAACCTGCCAAGTTCAGCAAAATTAGACTTCAACACAACAAACGGCTAAATACTAAAATGAAAATAGACACGAGACAGCTGAATAGTACCCTATAGCCATTTGAAGGTGTATAGCAGCCGGTCCTGTATATAAACTAAAATTGAAATGTCAATGAGCTAATCATAGGATTGGTTAAGAACTTGCATTTTTTTTTAACATACTGGTTACTCAAAACCATGTCAATTCCATAATGTTGTAAATTGCAGTTGATGTGATGTTGGGACTCTTAATTGATTGGGATGATATTCTGCCAGCTCTACCTTCAGACCAGAAATGGTCTCCACAAGAAACTGTTCAATTCATCTGGACAATAAGTTGCTGGACTCTGTGCTTGGTATATGATTGCAAAGAAAGAATCTTGATTAAATTTGAACTGTAATACTGCATCAAGGTGGAGGAATCCACCATAGGGGAAGGGCATGGGGAGGGGTTGGGGGATTCCCAGAGCCTATGAAACTGTCACATAATGCAAAATAATTAATAAAAAATATACAATCTTTCAGAAAGTTTGTGTTAAGCAACTGGTTGACCACTAAGCTCTGCAAGCAGAAACCTTAATGGTTATACATGATAAGACTATAGACTTTAAGGAATAGTTCAGAAGATTGATTAAACTAACATACAGCAAGAACAATAACTTGAGGAATTCTACTTCAGTTTTTATTGAATTACAAAACATGTATGAAAGTATGTCAAACAGAAAAAATCCCTGATTCTGACAACGAACTTGTAAAAAAGACATTAAATTAGCATATTTTTCCTTTAAAATTTTTTTTCATTTTATTATTTCATGATCTAGTTTCATAGCTGCAGGATTTACCTTTCCCACTCCCCAAATTACCTCTGCCCCCACCAATTTTGTCCATATAATTACAATAGTATAGTCCTTTATAAACAGTCATAAGTCCATCATTCTGCTATTTAAGTGTATACTGACATTGTAGGTAGGGACAATGGCAAAGAGTCCAACATCCTATTGCTAACATATATTTACCAATTTCATTGGGAACCCATGTTTGATTTTGAAGTAGAGATGTATACTGCGTTGTATCTTCACATCTGGATATGATTGTCTCTAATATACAGTTACAATACGTGCCCTTAAATAAAAATCCATAAAACAAAATCAACAACAGGAAGAAACACTAGAAAATTAACAGCAAAGTTACGTAATATCTACTGAATGACCAATGTATCTCCGAAGCAATAAAAAAGAAATTTAAAAATGAAGGAAATGATGCTACTGTATGACCTATGAGTCAGTGAAGAAATTAATAAGAGAAAAACTTCTTTGAGGAAATCAAAAACAAAAATATCAAAAGCTATGAGATGTAGCAAAAACAATATTGAAATGGCTATTTTCTCTTGTTTTGTATGGATGTTGCCTTATATCAGAGAGAACATATGCTATTTGTTCCTTTGGGATAGAGGGAATGCCTACTCACATTTTACATTATGTGATTTGACGGTTTGTTACAATATGAAATAGGATCATGTTACCCAACCATCTTGCTCTTAGTACTTACATGAAATGAAAATGTAGACATACAAATTTCATATGAAGATGGATAGCTGTTCTACCAATAGTAAAATAAGAAATCAAGTTATCCATTAACAGATGAATTTACTTTAAAAAAAAAAACTACTTAGTGAATCCGGGTAATGTTATTTCAAAAATGAAAGGATATGAACTACTGAGCTCTGAGAGGGCATAAAGTAAGCTTAAGCTGGTCTAAGAGGAATGGAATATACGGACAGCTGTTGCTATCAAATGACTTGAAAACCGGATCTTGAGGGAGCAAATTTCAAAATTAGAAAATTAACTGTGTCAAGTAATTTCCTCATGTAAATTCAGTAAATCAAGTATGGACATGCTATGTGCTTAGAAACATTACACAAGTCAATTTTAAAAGTTAATGGAAAAAGCTGTAAAAATTAAAGTTGATTGGAGGGCAAAATTTGAAATCTTAAGTACGAAATGGATACTCTACAACCTCTTAAAACAGATTTAATTATTTTTATTGGAAAGGAAGATATTTGAGAGCAGATAAGAGAGAAAAATCTTCCATCCACTGGTTCCCTCCCAAGTAGCCATAACAGCTGGAGCTAAGCAAATCGGAAGCCAAGAGCCACTTCTTCCTTGTGGGTGCATGGTCCGAAGGTTTTGTGCCATCCTCGACTGCTTTCCCAGGCCACAGGCAGGGAGCTGGATGAGAAGTGGAGCAGCTGGGATTAGAATTGGTGCCCATATGGAATCCCAGCACATGCAAGGTGAAAACTTTAGCCACCAGGCTACTACGCATAAATGTTTGAAAACTTCTTAAATGTATGAGTTTCAAAACCTTTTGTATTAAAATTCTTTTAATATCATTATCTATGAAGCTTTTGAAGCTTATATTTATTGAATTAACTAATTCCGATCTGCAATTAAAATTGTCAAGTAAGAAGCTCAACATTTAAGATCTAAATAAAAACATTTCATTCTTTGTCTTTTTGATTTGGGCTTTGAATGTTTTTGTTTTAGTTTATTTTGTTTTTTTTCCCTCCCTGGTTATATATTGATACCAGCTATCTATTCACTGTCAGTCTGAGACTTACAGAATTTAGAAGAATGCTGTTGGGGACAGTCACATTTTTTCTGGGTGTTATCAGGAGAATGTCATCCCCATTTAAACCCCTTCCCCAAATCTCAGCCCTGTCAAGAATAGTTAGCCCAGATATATGATAGTAACCTTGTTTATAAATGGTTAAACAGTTCAGAGCTGTGTATCTTATATCGTCATCATATCCATAATATTTACTTCTTGGAAGGAGCCTTTTTTTGCATTCAAAGACAAATGTCTTTAGATATTGCAGTGCCGAGCAATCTGGCTTTACACGGATGGCAAGCAAGTACCTTAGGCTAACTGGGGCAAGGTACACTGGATGTTGAGTTCTTGTAGGTGAGTAGGAAGTGTTCAATTGAGCAGCACGTCATATACTAAAATTGGAACACACAGAGATTAGCATGGCTCCTGCGCAGGGGTGACATGCAAATTCATGAATAACGCTGGAACGGGAGAGAAAACACTGCTGGACTTGTGCAGGTAAGAGCTTCCAGTATAACTTGTAAGTAGAAGTTGTCCCTTGACAACTGTTTCTGTAGAGGGTAAGGGAAGACAGAACCTTGCAAAATGAAAGTAGTCTTATTTTTATTCCTTCTTTCCCAAGCACTATTCTATGTACCTGGAGTTACAGAAGGAGCAAGAAAGCTGAAGTTGCTACTCTTAAATTGCATTCTAGGAATAAAAAAATAGACCCAGGATCGAAATGCATCACTACAGCACCTCTGAAGCGATAACTATTGCCAGTGGCCCTTTGCTATGTAACAAGTAATGCTACATTTGGTAGGTAAAAGCAACACACCTTTTATGGTTCAGTTATATGAGTCAGTGGGGCAGTTCCTCTGACTGACCCAGCTTGTTTCACTACGACACTATGATCCAGTAGGCACTGGTAGATTGAATGGCCATTGGATGGCTGAGGAAGGACTCAGCTACATGCTTAGGATTTTTTGGGCTGGTGACTGTAGCAAAAATCAGGATTTACAAGTTCAAGCTTCACATGTGGGTACAAGAATCCAAAATTAACAGTAACCACAGACACAGAAAGCAGCATAAACTTCATGTTCACAATGTAGACGGGCCATTTCTAACAGATGGGTCAAGAGGAAACAGGACAGGAGCATTGTTGCTCGGATTCCTGTTAAAAATGGCATGTTTTGTAAGATATTGTCTCCATTCCAATCTGACAGCATTTCACAACCATTACTTTCTAATTGTTATTTCTGATTGCTCTCAAATGGTGGTAATATTTTTAAATTAGGAAAAATTAACTTAGGAAATATGTGCTGAGCAATATATACATGAGAGATTAAGTGCATAGGCAAAAAGCCCAAAAGGCTCTCAATCATTTCCAGGCAGATTAAGAAACCCTTAACAGGTGCTATTTTCAAAGCCAAGATGCTCTCCTGACGTAACAAGCAGTGATGCTCCAGAGATGTCTTCCAATAACACAGTATTTCCAGCAAAAAGAGAACTTCAACTGAAGTGATTTGTTTCCCCTGAAGGATTCCAGAAGTAACAAAGCCTCTGAAGACTTTTATTGGTTCATAGTTTGCTCCGTTAATGAATGCATGTCCTAGAGAACCCACACACATCAAAATGCAGGACATTTGTATGGCACTTCAGAGCAACATTGCAGGAGCATTTAATAACTTTAGTTTCATTGATTATGCCCTAGTTACTGTGGTATATACTCCCTAGGGGCTCCATAATTGGCTCTTACGCTGCAATAAAATTTTTATTCATTTAGCCCCAAGTGAGGGAGAGCTCCTGCCTTGGTTGTTGGAAATCTGGAAACTCTGAAACTTACATTAAAAGGAGGCAGTCAAGATAAGATGATCGGGAAGAAAATTTAAAGGAAAGGGGCTTTTGCTGTGTTTTCAAAGCATACTGTTTTATTTTAGGACTCCAGGATAACAAATTCAATTCTCTAACTTTATAAGACCCAAGAATATGGCTTTCTGGATCAAGTTTTGTTTTGTTTTTGCTTTTGTTTTTAAAATGTGAATTTCTCTAAAACTTTAATAATCGGGAAAATGGGGCTCTAGTGGCTGAGGTCCTTGCCTTGCATGTGCTGGGATCCCATGTGGGTGCTGGTTCATTTTCCGGGTGCTCCACTTCCCTTTCAGATCCCTGCTTGTTGCCTGGGAAGTCAGGAGAGGATGGCACAAATCCTTGGGGCCGTGCACCTTGTGGGAGAGCCAGAAGAAGCACCTGGCTCCTGTGTTTGGATTAGCTGAGCCCTGCCTGTTGTGGTCACTTGGGGAGTGAACCAATAGATGGAAGATCTTTCTGTCTTTCCTTCTCTCTATAAATATGTCTTTCCAATAAAAAGTAATAAATCTTTTTAAATTTAATGAAATACTAAAGAACATAGTAGTAATAAGTAAATAGTATTATCTAACACATAATGAATCTACTTCTGTGTCCACTATGTTGTTTTCATTGTCTGATCATTTGAGACCTCCAAACTAGTTTTAATAATCTGTAACTCATGTTTAATGTTTAAAAACTCTAAACTTACTCAGTTATGTAATTTAACTGCTTAATAGTAACTGTGAACACGGAAAATATGACAACAAAATGATCTCTTGATTAACAGAAAAAAAGAACTAATCAAAATAACGGAGTAAAAAATAGAGATCAAAAGAATAATTTATAAGATAAACAAATCAAAGAGTAGGTTCTTTGAGAAAGTCGACAATACAGATTTCCCACTAGCCCCACCAATAAAAATATAAGGAATAATATACAAATCAATAGAATCAGAGATGAAAAATGAAAATATAACAATGGATACCTCAGATGTAAGTACAAAAATCAGGAAATATTACAGGCAACCAAACTCTAGCAAATCAGGACACCTGGAAGAAAAGGATATTTCTGGACACACACAACTTACCAAAATTGAATTGTAAGGTAATTAACTAAAAAGAAAATCAGGGTTATTAATACCTGGAGATATTCTTGGTTTTCACAAATAAAGTAAAAGCTATTAGCATCTACCAGGTAGAATTCAAGGACGCCCCTGAGTATTCACAAAATACAAGACAGCCGTACATAACAGAATGATCAGGTGTCACACTTTAATAGTGCAAAGTGAAGAGACTGTGCCATCAGTAAACCTAGGAGAAAGGCTTGCCTGTGGAGCTACACTCACTGCAGGTTCCTGCTCAAATGCCTAGTGGTGCCATTTGTTAATTAATAATTTACCAAGGTACATCTTCTGTGTTGCACTATGCCAAACATTTAAATAAATAAATGTTACAATTTACAGTCAAACACATCCTGAACAGAAATGAGACTGCATCAAAAGAAAATGTTCTTTTGCATGGCCAGTGTTGCAACACAATGAGCCAATCTCAGACGTGGCATGGTATTCATATCCAAAATATGTAAGGAACATGTAATTTAATAGCCAAAAAGCTTTCAAGTTAAAAAAAAACGAATCAATAGACAAATAGGCATTCTTGGATGCATACAAACACATGAAAAAGCTCTCTATGAAATTCTAATCACAAACTGAATCAGATCATCTCACTTCCCACTTTTGGAAAAAGATAGGAAAGATAAAATATGGTAAATGTTGTCAATAATGAAAAGGAAGCATCTGTACACTGTTCCAGGACTTGTGGATTGAGAGAGCCGTCTTCAAACCATGAGATAGATCTCTTGAAAATTAAAAATAAAATTCTCAGATAAACTCAGCAATCCCACCCCTGCGGATTTACTGTGAGTAGCTGAAGTGAGGATCCTGATGAAGTATTTGATTCCCATATTTATTACATCATACTTGACAACAGATAAGGCTTAGCATAAATGTCCATGGGTGTATGAGTCGATAAGGAAAATGCGATAAACACTTAGAATGAGTTATTATTCCACTTTATAACAACAGTAGACATTGCCATTTGCAACAACACACATAGACCTGGAGAACATTACATAAGGTGAAATAAACCATATGCAGAAACACAAATATCACCTGATGTCATATGTTTAATATAAAATACTCAAACTCACTGAAGCATAATGTGTAACCAGCACTTACACGAGGGAATGTGGCGAGACTTCGTTCAAGGAGAATAAAGTTTCAATTACACAAAACGAATACATTCTGTTGAAACTATTTGTGGGCAAGAGGAAATCCAAATGAAGTGCAAAAAATGAAATCCACATACAAAGATAGCGAATTCCAATTCTGTGCATAGCATACTTGATCATGATTTGGATAACTGGTCACCCGTGATTGAGGTTGATGGAGACCTCACCTGCTTATTGCTCTTAATAAGTGCATTCAGTTTTTCAATTAATATAGTTTGCTGCTATGGAAGTGCTTCTTTATGACCTTACCCTTGGGCCAATTTTTAAAAAAATTCTTCCTTGTTTCTTTAAACACTTAAGTAACATTGTTTTTTCAGAATATTATGTATTAATATCATACTTCAGTGGTGACTAATTACATCAGAATGACAAAACATTTAGAAAGCTGTCTTGGTTTAGCTCACCCAACCGATGTCTCCCTAGGTAATATCCAAGTAGCTGATCAAACACAATGTGCTTATTGGATGATGTTACAAGAAAGAAGCTCTTCTATAACTTTAGTTTCCTTTCCTGTTCAACTTTCTCAGAGGAAAAAAAAAAACATTCCCAAGCAACTGAATGATTCAGGTTAAATCATACAACATTAGAATTTTCTGTTTGCTTCTCCTCCACTTTCTCAAGTTTCCTCCTCCCTTAATAACAATTAAAATACAAAAAAAAATGTAAGTCTACAGATGCTTGGTCCATATACAACCATGCAGCTATAAAAAGGAAATTTTGTTTGCAGAATGACTAACTGAAACCCCAGAAAATTATGTAATATTTTTAATGTACTATAGGATTGTTTAAAAGTTCCTTTAAAATGGAAGTTTTTAGGATAAAAAGTATAATATTGCTTTATAAAGTTCATATAACTGAAGTTCAATAATAGAATATCATGTCAATTCAAGCACTTGAGCATCAGGTTGGATTTCTGACTGAATCTAAACATCGTCTCTCTTTTTTAGCCTGAGAGATACTCAATATTATGTTAAGCAACCTCTACATATTTAAATTTCATGGGTTCAATGTGATGAAATTTCTGCTAAGAAAAAGTGAGAAATGGTGCAATTAGTTTAGGTTCACCAATTTGTATAAGAATGAAAGTGAAGGACAGAGCTATTAGTTTTATGCACAGAGGGATACAGATCATAGAAGTATAACTTGGCTAATATTTGCCTTCTCTTCCTGAAATTGAAAAGGTGCTGTATTAATATTCATGTCACGAGAGAGGAAATTTCAACTGTTGTATAAAGCTCTGATCTCTTCTAATGCGGCTAGAAAAATTCAACTGACTTATCTCTCTACAATCATGTAGATATTTTTACTTTTAATATCCTTGAACTTACTCCACAGAAACTCAAAACTTTGCCAAGAAACCTAAACAAATTAACTACCTGCTCTTTGACATGCAAAATGGATCATGCTCTTGGTATTATTAAAATGTCAGCAATATTTTGCCTGCTGGGAGCACATAGTTTCCTCCCATTTTTCAATTTTCCCCAAAATATCTTCTTGCATATTTTATGAAGCATTGTGGCCAGGGTTCTTGGTTGTGTTTTTTTAAATTATAGACTCTTGAGTACCTACTGGCATTTTGTTAAGTGGTTGCTGCTCATGTCAGGCTGTCAAGAATTTCAATGAAACAATGCAATGAGAGAAATATTTTTGTAATAATTACTGCCTTGTGTGTGACCTTCAGAAGCAAAATTAACAAGAATTCATTGAGGCAGCAAACCAAGCTCCTCAATGTACACTAGTTAAACATCAAATCAGAAAGCACAAATGATAAAACGATGTTTATTTTATTATTTAGCGTTGAAAATGTTTCAGATGATATGTGTATTTGCCTATATTTGAATATTTCAGAAATATTCCTTGGGTGCTCTTCTCATTTTGTGTGGCATGGTAAAAATATATCTGTTCTCTTTCCTTCTTCTCTACCCCTGCCTGGGTTGTTTTCTTTCTTTTTTTTTTCATCTATCATCAAATAAAAATTCCATCCCCCAAAATAATTCCATCCCCCGGATACTTACAAGTGGTAGAACATGATGGCTACTCTAAATTTCCTTTCGGTTAGCATAATGGAGGACAATCATGTGCCTCACATCACAGTGCTGTGATGGTCTGTGCTTCTAAATTTTATTCCACATAGAAACAAAAACATGCAACAAGGGCAAGAAGAGTAGAAATGCTTTACAGGTGTCATGATGTCTTCATGAAGGGTGGATGCAGAGCAGGAGGCAAGAAGAAAGTACAGCAATAAAAGGGCATGTACAGGGGCAGGTGATTCTGAGCAAGGATTTTGACCAACCAGGAATTTATGCATCCAAGTCAGCTTAAACAACAGGATTCAAAATAGTATTTCTGACCATAAAGAGATAGTCCAATAAAAATGGTGTAGATCTTCACTGCCAACGATTGGCCCGGGTAGTTGATCAAATTGTTCTGTCCTCCGTTCTCTGCCATGGTACCAGGTGTCCTCTGGATGCTCCAATGTACTGCTATGTCCTCCATGTACATTTGGATATGCAACCCGCTGCTCCATCTGAGCCATTGAGGAGGTCTAGCTCTGACCTATCCACTTCCACAGTCAGCCCATGGAACCTATAATTCTCTCCATGGTTAGGGTTCTGAGTCCAGTGGTTCACTTGGTAGGGAATTGCCAAAGAAACCTCATCTGAGGCCATCCCAGACCTGATTCTTGTGTGTGTTTGCAAATACAGGATCCGGCACAGTTGGTCACCCCTACACATACACTGGTAGTTGCAATTACTGGGTCAGTTCTGTCTCCAGCCCCGTTGGCAGTGCAGATCTGGGCAGAGACACTAAGGTAGACTATAGCAGCCAGTGGATTTGTGAGATATTTCATTGTGACTGGAGTGGTGGGATCCCCAGAAATTCAGGACTGTTGAACTATTAAATCCTCTTGAGAAATTCATGGTGTTTTAAACTTCAATTTTTCTTCTTCTTGATTTTGTATTGTGGCTTTTTGTTTAAGAGGGATGTGTGGTGACTGTGTAATGGAGACTATTATGTCCAGCCATGAGATGCAGTGACTGCAGTGTGTATCTCTACTCCCAGATCAAAGATACAGTACTAAAGAAACTATTAGCTGTATTTTGACAATAGAATGCTGGACTCTCTGCCATTGTCCATGCCTGCATTGATTCACATGTGACTGTTTATGAAGAGCTACGCTATAGCAATAATATAGCGGGATTTGGTGGAGTTGGAGGAAATCCCAGAGCCTATGGAAATGTATCATAGAATGATGATAATAATTTAAAAGGAAGTTAAAATAAAATTAAAAAAGAATAGTGTAGAAAGAACAGGTGGATACCTACCAGTTTCCTCACATGAAGACTGGTGACAAATACATCATCAATGTGTGAGGCAGTTAGAAACCAACAAGTTTTAGCACGGAAACAGAAAAAACAATAGTCAACTTTGATATGCCCATTTCCGTCAAGGGGTATAATTTGCCAAATGAATAATGGTCCATCTTAATTAACCACTTAAAATGTTTTTGTTTTTATTTTTTTTTTAAGATTTATTATTGGAAAGGTGAATATACAGAGAGGAGGAGAGACAAAAAGGAAGATCTTCTGTCTGATGGTTCACTCCCCAAGTGGCCGCAATGGCTGGAACTGAGCCAATCCGAAGCCAGGAGCCAGGAGTACTTCCGGGTCTCCCATGGGGGTGCAGGGTCCCAAGACTTTGGGCTGTCCTCGACTGCTTTCCCAGGCCACAAACAGGGAGCTGGATGGGAAGTGGAGCAGCTGGGACATGCTCAGTGCCTGTGTGGGACCAGAGTCCATGCAAGGTGAAGATTTAGCCACTAGACTATCATGCTCAATCCCAAATTGTCCTATATTAGAGTACAAAACTAAGTATTTGAAATGGAAGAATGGATTGCGTCTCTTCTGTGTTTTTGTTCCTCCAATAGCACTGTAGTCCTCTGGGCAATTTATACTTTCAAACACAATTCGAATTTTTCATGTATCTTCATAATAAAGTTGCAACAGTATTGCTGGATGCTTTTCTTAGAAACAGCCAATTTATTGTCTTCCATGTTATTGTTATTTCCTATTTGCTTAGGAAATTATCTATATAAATGTTAGTAGCAGCAGAATTCCAAGTCATTCCTATCTTAAACGAAGGGTATCACCCCCATAACAGGCCTTTTCTCAGCCATTACTGGCATATGTTCTGTGACTTATATACCCTACTCCCCTTTATTTTTTCTGGAAAATATTGCCTATGTGCAGTAGTGATCAATGAATCATAGATATTGTGTGTGTCATGGGAGGCGATAATGAGGGTCACTTCCATTGTCAGCCTTGAGTCACTGCACTGCCTCCCTCACTGGATGTTACACCAACAGGACTTTCACTGCTACTTTCACAAAATGTAACACAAGTATTTCTTGGAGAAAGCAATTCCCCCCAAAGACCTAGTATAGCTGTCCTAGGTATAAGTATGTAGTATATGCAGTTGGTAAATTGAAGAAAACGCAGAAAATAAAACAAATGTGAAGATGGCATTTTGCCTTTGTCTATGATCATTCTGTCTTTCACTTCTATTCTGGAGTCACAGCATTTATCAGAGGAGTGCTATAAGCTGTAAACTCAAAGTTACTCTTTCCTATTCTCGATGAGTATTTTGTTATCTGCACTGGTATTCAATGTATTGAGTAGATACCACCTTTTGGATCAATAGCCATCTAGGTCGCCCTGATACTGACATGTGCAGTCTCCCTTTTAAGTTTCTACTGTTCCTACAGTTCATTTCCCTTCTCATCCTCTTACATTGGGATCATTTTTCAAACATTCACCTTCGAAGCTCCTAATACCAGGGTAACAACGTTTAACCAGAAGATCCTCTTAATTAAACACCGTGGTTATTTCATTCCAATTTTCCCTGTGGTATTGGGACTCTGAGATCATGATCTGTGGAAAAAACTCTAGGTAGAGTTTGGAATGATCAAGAAGACAGAGATGGAGACACTTGTGGAATGCTTCTAGGCACTCTGAGAGCCTCATTTTTGCCAAGTTACTGATTCATTCTTAGCGCAATTTTCTGGCTAAGGAAGCAAGGTGAATACACAAAAATGGAACCCAAGAATGCACTCTGAATTACTTCGCTGAAGCATACTTTTGTAAACATGAAAACAAAGGGCAGTGACATACATAAGCAGAAACTCCAAAGATAGATAAAGATGAATTTTAACTTGGGAATGTCTGAATGCGTCCTAGTGGCTCATTTAGAATCTCTGGAAATGGTTGTTCCTCCCGAGGTCATATTTAGGAAGTCTGTCTGGCTTGATTAATGACTCTTAGACACCCTAATCTCAGGATTTGGTCTGTGGCACCGTGTGTAGGTATTGAGACCAAAAGAGGCTGCCTTGGGTGCCAGAAAGTTCAATGCTGGCCAAACCAATGCTCTGGTGAGTGGAGGAAGATGTTACAGTGTCAGGAAAGGCACTAACATCCTCCAACAACTCCTGATAAATGTCCTATTGAAAAGAAGAGCTTGCATTTACAAATTCATGTATGTATAAAATACACGTATATCACGATTTTAAGCCCTGTGAAATTTGAATTTGTTGAAAGAAAAAGCTGCTATAGTGAAAATGATAGACTTATTCAGTGAATTTCCTCAAGCATCTTAAAATTTTGTTTTAAATTAAAAGTTTCAGAGAAAATTAAAAAAAAAATAACCACACCACATCTTTTAGTTGATGAAGGCTGAAGACCAGACCTTGGAAGAAATTAATCACTGAAATGGTCTTATGAATTACAAAACTGGAAACAGTGTTTAAAAAGGTAACTTCCCTGGGCAAGTAGAACTTACCTAAATAGCGAGGTATCAATAGTGTTTATATTTTCATCAGATTCATCAGACTAAGATAGAATAGAAACTATAGGCAAAGAGGAAAAACCAGGTGTAAGAATACATATATTGAGCAAGACTGCCTGAACAGTCTCCCTCAGTTTGACTAAACTCTGGGCAACTCTTGTGTGCAGGGCACTCACTTGCCTCTTCTCAGAGCATTTGCCTGGAGATCAAAATCTTTGTAAAACTCTCTTCTAATTTTAGTACCCGAGAATGCCTTTCTCTAGGTGCTGTGCCTTATGTTTTAAACATAACCACTAGGGAAGATAGTGGCACTCCTCTCAATTTCCTGGGGAGGTGGGCACAAATTCGGGTCAAGGAAACATCAGTTCTCTTTTCCTTTCATCAGCTTGAATAGCAAACACAGATGGCTAATAACTCTACCTTATCCTAAATCTTTCAAAGTCACGTTGAGTTCAGATTCAGTTTTGGCTTGTTTCACTGATTAGAATCTCTCTTAAATTTTTCTTGCACTTTTAAGTAGTATTGTCCAGTTGAGTTTAATGTTAATATGTACAATAAAGTTCAAAGTCTTTAAGTTAATCTTTACAAATATGAAGTGGTTTCCAGAATGGTCCACCCAGCAAACTCAAGTGTATACTTTATATGAGACGTATATATGAGGCAGAAGATTTGGAAAGTTGAAAATTAAATGTAAATCAGGGTAATATAAACCAAAACAAGCCAATATGATAATATTCACCTCATAAAATGAGAAAACAAGGGCATATTATTATGGAGGCATAAAAATGGGCTGACTGGGTTGAACATCCATATCTGAATGTCACACAGAAAGTTACATTTGTGACCAGCAGTATTTTGGACTTGTTTCTGCACCCATACTCTGAGAACCAAAGTAAATAAGTTGGTAGAGAAAATAGTTTCTGTACTAGAAAGAGAATTTTGTATAGTAAGCCTTCTCCAAATCTGTCCAGATGTAATAGAGTTACACAATTTTACTCAATGGGACATTTAGAGAAGCAGTTAAAAATGATAGAGCTTTTTATTTAATAGGTATTTTTCCAAGAAATTGTATTCCAGCTATTGTTAAAACAACTAAACAACTAATTTCTAGAACAGTAAACACGAACTTAATGTCTGAAGATGTTGAGAAGTTTCTGATTGAGCTTCTCTGCCAACACTATTTTACAGAGAGCTGAGAGCAGTTCAACATTTAGGTGCTAAAATTTGCCATGTGTTCAGACTTGTGCTCTCATGAGTACCTAGAAGTTACCATGACTGTTAAAACTGTTATTCACATGTAGCAAGTCTTGATTATATTACTAATCAGGTACTCATGGTTAAGGGAGCGCATAATCTTGCTGGGAAACTTTTGGAGCTTTCGTGAAAAAGTTTCTGGGAATCATTCAGATAGGTGATCTGTGTAACTGCCCCTGGCTGGAATTTTTCTGTGACCTGGGCTGTGAAGTACATCTGCCATGTCCACAGAACAACTGGGTTCCAAATGTCCATGCTTCTGTGCCATGATATATGACGTGAAGAGCACGCTAGTGAAAGGGAAGGTGGTAAAAGAAACTTGTAGCACATCCAACATGGTTTATCCAGTCTAATCACCAGTCCGGTTTGTAAAACTTTCCTCTTGCACTCCCTGAAGATGAAATATTTTTAAAAGAGCCACTGAAAACATTCATCTGTTTTATGCAACTGCACTGTCCTTCCTGGAGTTTAATATCAGTTGGAATCTCAGGGCATTAGAGTAAATATATTGTTTCATGTGCTCAAACTTGGGATAAGGTTATCTTTAACAGCACACAAATGGTGTCAGGATGGTGTGGTGGGTGATGCCTTTAATGACTTACTCCTCCCACCTTTCCAGATACTTAAATAATGAAACTAACAGGTGACAGATCCAATTTTCCTCTGGTGGAGAAGTAGTTACACAGGTCATCTATCAGGAGCAATTGAATGATTAAATGTCCCTGGGATTGGTAAGAGGTAAACCTTCTAATTGAAAATTAGGTATGCAAGATACCACCAAAGCCTTCTTAAAATACTTCCTGATCAATTTTAGCATTTCTCTTTTCCTTTCCTCATCCCATATTCTTCCCCTGGCAGCTCTTCTTTATTCTAACTCCTCTTTTTCCTACCACACTGAGAAAATATGAGTGTGTACCATGCAAGAAACACAAGCTATTATAGAGGTATATGCATTTATGTGTAAATACACAAATGTATATATTTATTGGAATTACCTATACATGACCAATAGAAAATCTTAGGAAGTAGGCATTTCCAACTATAACCATTATGGAAATACTATGCAAATACTTTTGTAATTTTTTTTATAAAATATAAAGTTTTCAAATGCCATATAAGGGAACATAACTCAGAGCATAGTGTTCAGGGCTTCAAGTGCTCTCTACACTATATACTATACTGTCATTTATTGAAACTGTTGATGCACAGTTCTCAGTACATGCTAAAATAATTAGTTAGCTTCCTGTTTTATGATTGAATGTAATAGCATCGATGTGTAGAGTGTATACTGATTAATACACAGAAGATGTTTTCCTAATAAAAAGTAACTAATCAAAACCAGCATTGTGGCATGGTGGATTAAGCTGACATGAGCAGTGCTATCATGCCATACAGGCACTGGTTGAAGTCACAGATGCTCCACTTTTGAACATTGCAATGTGCTTGCCCCAAAGCCTCGTTACCCTGTTTTCACATGAGAGACTAGACAAAGCTCCTGGCTTTGGTCTGCCCAGAGCTGACCATTGTGATCATTTGGGGAGTGAGTTAGTGCCTAAAATTTGTTTCCTTCTTTCTTTGTAACTCTGTCTTTAAAATAAATAAAATATTTTTTTAAGTAACAAACCAGTGTAGATGTTGCTAAGAGAACCTAGGGAATTAATATCTAATCTGTTTTCAAGAATAGATAAAAGAAAGAAAAAATTGCTTTTGGAAGCCTTGAGATAGAAGAGGTTACACAAGTGACAATCATCATTGCTGCAAATTTATGTTGCAACTTCATGCTGCTAATTATACTAAATATTTGAGGAGAGGGATGGCAGAAACACAAAGGCGCAAAGTCAGCTGGAGAAACTGGATCTCAGGCACCCCTTACATCCCTGACTGAAACTTGACTCTCTTACTCTAAAACAGGAACAGCCACAAAAACCTGTTCAAACAGCCCAGGCCAAAGATGGCTTCCTGATTATAGTTTTGAATTGAACTCTAGAGCTTAGAATTAGGAGCACCTTGAGAAAGGATAATTTAAAACAGGTATCTTTATCGTATACTGGCAGCAGGACCTGCAACTGCCTCCTCTCCGGTCTGGGCAGTGAAGCAGAAGGGAAACTCTGTTCACCTTGGTTGTCTTGGCAACTCCAAGGTCTTAGTACAGCCAGCCTGTCTACTGCATGCAGTGATCTGTGAGACTGAGTTCAAGCAGTGGCTGCTCCCTGTCTTCCTCCAAGGCTTTGATCATGGCTCACAATGCACAGAAATAAACATAACCCGAGAGCTAACAGTTCACTACAATTAAAAGCATAGGATATTGATAATAGAAACTAGAGACAACACAAAAATGGAAAAAAGATACCCCACTTCCATGGATCAGAAAAATGACTAAATATCCATATCCCTCAAAGAAATATGAATGGTATTCTTTGAAGTGGTAGCAAACACCATACCCAAATTTGGACGCACCAATAAAAAGTCTAAAATAGCTAAGTGAAAACAAAAGCTGAGAGTATGTTGTTAATCTGAGAAAAAATTGGAGGATAAGGGGGAGTGAAAGGTTGATTGATGGGTATTAAGTTACATACTTAGATAACTGTAAGAGCTCTACGCTCTACTATATAGTTGTATAACTATAGCTAATACTTCATCTAAAAAAAAAAAGACCAGTTATTTTTTTTCTGGAAATGCAGATTTACAGAGAAGAGAAGCAGAAAGAAAAATCTTTCATCTGCTAGTTCACGCCCAAAGTGGCCACAACAGCTGGAGTAGAGCTGATCTGAAACAAGGAGTTAGGAGTTTCTACCAGGTCTCCCACAGGAGTGCAGGGTTCCAAGGCTTTGGCCATGTTCTACTGCTTTCCCAGGCTACAAAGAGGGAGCTAGATGTAAAGTGGAGCAGCTGGGACATGAACTGGCACTTATATGGGATCCTAGTGCATGCAAGATGAGGATTTACACACTAGGCTATTGTGCCGGGCCCAATACTTTACTTGTTCAAGGCTAAAAGAACTTTGAATATTTTCACCACAATACAAAGATAAATATTTGAGGAGGTAGGTTTTATTACTCTCTTTGGACAATGTGCCCAGACTTACAGAATATATTCATATGCTCAAACATGAAGTGATACCCACAAAAACGTAGCATCTTTACATGCTAGTTCAAAATTTAGAAATTGTTAGTGATATTGTATGTATATTTTATGAGCAGGAAATGTAAATTAAAGCACAATTATCATGGCATATCACTGAATGATTAACAAGATGGAAATTTAAAAATATTTACATGATAGAGTTAACTCACTTATAAATACACCTTTGAGATAAGTAGAAAAAGCATGCAATGACATTTGAAAGTCATTTTTCCATGTGTATTTTGAAATTAATTATTCATTTTTTTACATTACTAAAAGCACACAGAAACATGTAAACTAAAAATCTGGGCACATAAATATCTACCTTATTAATAACCTTTGACCATTATCTGAAATTTCCATGAAACTCAATTGAAAAATAGTACTTATACAATAGAATGATAATTGAAACCAAAGGAATAAAATCTTTATAACTAAGCATAAGTATGTCTGGGAAAAAATCGTGTTGCATGAAAGAAACTACAGAAGGCATAAAATTCCTGAGTTTGTGGATACAAGTTTGTGTTGATGGATGGCTTGGAAATGGATACAGAACACTGATTTTGGTGGAAATTTTCTCCATTTTGACTCCCTGGGAGTTCCAAGAGACAGCTCAGTTGTTCTATCTCAGGAACATTTCTCCAGTATACACTGCAGATGTAACTAAGGCAAGGGCCCTGAACTCAAATTCTGATAGTCCATGCCAGAAACAGGCCTTCAATGTTAAATTATTATTCAACTTGACCTCATAAATAGTGATACAGAATTGCAATGGTTCCTTTTACATGTGAGCACAAATAACTTTGGTATCCTACTGTTTGTTTATTCTTGCATTAGCATAGATATTGATGTGTAGGCATGTGTTTCGTATGAGGCTAACATTTAAGTCAGTAGCCTTTGGTAAAGCAGGCAGACTTCATCCAAATGGTTGAACATGTTAGGAACAAGCTGTCCTTCAGACTGCTTTGAACTCAACATTGTGACATTAGGTCTTGTTAGTATTTTCAGCCTGTCTGTCTACACTACAGATATTAGACTTTCCAGTTCCCACTGTTGATCAAGTGAGTCAAGTTATGTATAGTCTGTCACTGTGATAGCAGGAGGGTAGTGGAAGGTGGAGGGGAGACAGTGAGGGAGATGGCACATGGCCATGATAGATCCTATTGATTCAATTTATCTGTAGATTCCCAATGACTGCACAAACCCCACTGACTGTTCTGCCCTGCAGCATTAGCAAAGACTCCACAGAGAAGATAAAAATTGGCTTAGGACACAAACACAGTTTTTGTACTTTTGGTTCTTAACATATGCCAGTCACAAGTGTAAGGTGCTGTGGATAGCCTATTTCATTTTCTTTTCTGTGCTGCTCTTTAACTATGAAGCACAACTTGAAAACAAGAAATTTTGTTTACATGGATCATGTAGTTGACCCAAGGGCACTAGGTAGCCAATGAGTAGAACCAAAATATAGAAATGGAGGCCCTTTGAATTCCAACACTCTTGAGAACTGGAGTTACAGGTATTCTTGTTGAAAAATGAGCAGCTATTTACTGGATGAAGAAAAAAAAGTGGGTGAATGAAGGGCTTGGTAGAATGCAAGAAAAATGAAATGAGGGCCCACTGACTCAATCCTTGCCTTGCACCCACTGGAATCCCATACAGACACCAGCTTGTATCCCAGCTGCTCCACTTCCCATCCAGCTCCCTGCTGGTGGCCTGGAAAAGCAGTAGAACATGTCCCAAAGCCTTGGGACACTGCATCTGTGTGGGAGACCTAGAAGAAGCTCCTGGCTTCTTGGTTCAGAGAGTTCACCTCTGCTCATTGTGGCTACTTGGGGAGTGAACCAGCAGATGGAAGACCTTCATCTCTGTCTCTCTTTCTTTCTTTAAATCTGACTTTCCAATAACAAATATATATCTTCTTAAAAAATGAATGGCTGTATCCTGTTGATGGAGGTGTGGGAGTTCTATGGGTTCAGAATAACAAGGAGAACAAGATGGACAAGTGGGTGGCAGAAAATGCCAGGCAGGTGTAGCACAGTGAACTAAGCTGCTGTCTACCATGACAAATCACCTAGCACGGAGTGCTGGTCTGAGCCCTGGCTGCTCTGCTTCCAATCCAGCTCCATGGGATAACAGCAAGTGATGGACCACTCACTCACTTGCAACTCTGTCACAAACACTGGAGACCTGCGTTACAGTACCTGGCACCTAGCTTAGGCATGACACAGTCCTGCCCACAAGGGGAGTGAACTACACGATGGAAGATACTTGTCTCTTTCTCTCCTTCCTCTTTAAATAAATAAATAAGCAAATAGATGAATAAATAAATAGTTTTAAAGAGTTCAAATCTTGAACAGCACTCATGATGTGATAAACGACTTACACCAGCTTTGATAGATACTACAAAACCACTAGTTTTTAAGTTGGATATATGATATTATAGGAGAAATAACATCATTATAGGCTACTAATATACTATGGATTCAACAAATTAGCATAATAAATGCTGTGTGAACTCCTATTTTTTGGATGAAGATCCTGAAAAGTCTGACAAGCTTAACCAAGTCCAGACACAAAGAGAATTATACCCAGGGTTTGGATAAATGTAGTATGAATACAGCGCTAGCCACTGTCTCCATGATTGAGCAAGTAACTGTGGCCAGAGATCTCCAGGCAGCAACACTACATCAGAGACACTGAAAACCTGCTGTCATATTTGCATAAAAGAAAAGACATAAACAAATTGCCTGAAGATGAAATCAAATTGTAATCGGTAAAAGACTTACGTCTTCATTTATGTTTCCTATCTGCTTGTCACATGAATATGCGTTGAATGCATTCGTAACTCACATCATGGACCTCTCCTCTTTCCCTAGAGGGATTTGACTCACTTCATTCTGGAAGGATTATTGCGTTCTTACTAAGATCTTTTCCTAAAAAGTCCATGTTCAGCAGGTCTGCCACGGTTTTCTGTTACAGATAAAATGGACTCTTTTATCCCAGAACTGACAAACTGGATTATATCCTTTCTCTTTCTAAATAAAAAAAGATTGCGAATTCTAAAATAATTTACACTGAAGAACTTAGCCCAGCAAGACTCTCTTCCTTCACTCACCAAGTATAATGCCCTGGTCTTCAGGAGAGCTTTCCCTGAAAGCTCTGTGGGCCATGCTCCACAAAACCTGCTCCACAAGAGCTGCTCCTGCTGTCAGGATTCTGCTTGCATTCTGACTGCATTTGGCACTGCATTATAACGTTATGAACCAATTTTCAATTTGTCTTGGAACCGTATTTGTATTTGGTGCCCTTGCTTAGTGCAGCTGTCTAAGGTATTCATAACTCAGGAACCAACTTACGTTTTGTCACTTACAGCATCCAAATCACAAGACTAAATGCAAATAAAACTGGCTCTACCTTACACACATTTTTTTTTTGCACACATCCGTTGTTACTCAACCTGCTCATTTAAAAAAAAAGTTTGTGCTATTGCAAAGGGTGCCAGGGAAACAAATTAATCATCGACTCATTCTTAAGGATAACAAAACTCAATTTGATTGTGTTCTCAGTGAGTATTCTGGCATGTTTTGATTGGTGACACAGATCAATGGTTCTTTATTTTGTTTGGCTTTTAAAGAAAACATAAAGGAAAACCATTGAACTTTGCCTACAACCAAGAGTAAGTTCAGGACCTCTTCAGATGTACTGAGAATAGATATATAGGCGATCTGCTGTACAGCAGCAGCAGCATGATGAGGCACTGATATGTGGGGAAGTATCAAGAAAATCCTCTTTACCTATGGTGAGCAGATTTATCATGAAAGAAGAACAAAAATGTACATTTAAATTTGCTCAAGATAGTTATGGACAACACTGGTTAGACTTTACATTTCTCTACTAGCTACTCATTTGCTAAATTATATGTTCACATGGACTTATAAGCACTACAAAAAAGTTAACACAGAACAACTTTGTGGTGGAAACTTAGATGTAACAGAACTCGCAACATATTCAAAATAGTTCTGCCTCCCTTTTCTGTCTTCTCTCACTACCGACCTCACCATCATCTCCATTTCTGTTCCAGCCTCATCCTTTTCTTTTGTGTCTGAATTGTTTTCTACAGATAGCTACACGTGATAGATGAGAGTCCCCATTTCACATCTGGCAGACTACAAAACTGCAAAACTGACCTAATTATTGTCTTTGATGAAATATAATAAAGCACTTGGTCAGTGTGTTTCTCAAGCTATATTCTATTTATATCCTAGTGTCCTCCTCCATCCCAACCCCATGCCAGGCTTGACTCATGTCTCACTTCTTCCAAGTTTTTCCCATAAACATTCCCATAAATCATAAACATTCCATGTTTATGATTTATTTTCCCTGTAAGAATTTAAGTTCCATACATCTTAGATTGACCACTGTTTGCACCATGATGATGAAAAATTACCTTTACTCTGATCCCTGAGTCTTGTATTGCAACCAATATGACAATGCTGAGTATGGAATTTGTAGATGTAAAACATAATAGGATCAGATATGGGGAAGATAAGGTTTAACACTAAATGTGCCAACTATATTGAGGACTTTAAGATCCCCCAGTGCAAGCAGAAAAATATCTCTTCTGTGTCTCTTCTGTTCAAGCAGTTCCCAGGATTAGGAAGACATCAGGTATCCTAAATAGCTAGGTTGTTGGTGGGCTGATCTTGTCAGAACTTGCTGGTCATTAGTTCTGAGGACCACCCAGACATATTTTGATCCATAGGATGCCAAAGTCAGTATTATTTTCCCTGTTGAACCAGGGCAATGCACTGAACTGGAAGTGAGTTCTCTGTCAGCTCACCACATGTGCAGCTTTCTGTTGTCCCTGCAATCTCAAAGCTTTTACCACACTGTACAAAATGGTATCTGATGTGCCACCCATGGAGTTCTGTCTACAGGGCATTATGTGTAGTGGCTACCCAGACCTATTTTGGCCTGTAGGACGCCACATCAGTGCAATGCACTAAGCCAGAAATAAGTTTGCTCCAAGCTTAGTGCACGTAAAGTCCTGTCCCCTAGCCTTTGCCTTCCTATACAAAATGGCACCCAATGTGGCTCTGGGCTGTGAAATCTACCCTCTTCCAACACTGACTGTTTGGTATATGCTGTTCTCTCCTCTTTGTCTGGTCAAATTAAACATATCAGTAGGATGGGCAGGTCTTTGCCTTGGTTCACTTACTGAGCTCTTGATGAACTCCACTTCCCACCTGGCTGTTGGTGGCGCACTGGAGCCAGTGCATCTCAGACTGCTGTTTGCTGACTGTCACTGGGGTATCTGGTCACTGAAACACCACACCGTTGCCTCTGCTGCTTTCCCCTGACTGTCAGTCTCCAGTTGCCCGTCTGCCATCAGCCTGTCCTGTCCTGCTTCCTGCAATGTGCCCCCTCTGCTTCACTCTGGCTAATGATTCTCTGTCTGTTTAAATGTGTCCTTACTGCATTCTGCCATCTTGATCCTCTCAAATCACATTTTACATTTTAAGAATCCATGTATAGGCCTCAGTGTGGTAGCCTAGCTTGAGGTCCTACCCTTGCATATGCTGAGATCCCATGTGGGTGCTGATTCATATACCAGCTTCCTCCACTTCCCTTCCAGCTCCCTGCTTATGGCCTGGGAGAGAAGTAGAGGATAGCCCAAAGCCTTGGGAGCCTGCATCTGTGTAGGAGAGCAAGAAGAAGCCCCTGGCTTCAGATTTGCTCAGCCCAGGCCACTGTGGCCACTTGGGGAGTGAACCAGTGGATGGAAGGTCTTTGTCTCAGTCTCTCCTTCTCTATGTAAACCTAAATTTGCAATGAAAATAAACAAACATTTAAGAAAGGGAAAGGATGGATCTTCATTAAAATAAAAGGATAAGAAAGAAAATAAGAGCTCATATATAATTTTTTTTTAGACTTATTTTATTTTTATTACAAAGTCAGATATACTGAGAGGAGGAGAGATAGAGAGGAAGTGGAGCTGCCGGGATTAGAACCAGCGGCCATATGGGATCAAGGTGAGGACCTTAGCCACTAGGCCATGCTGCCGAGCCCTAGCTCATATATAATCTTGACTCCAAGAGTAAAAGTCTCCTTTCCAGAGACAAACTTGAAGGTTTTAAAATGTCCCAACTTGTTTGGTAGGCTTGAATGAGTCAGCTTGTCCTAAAAACAGAAATTTACATTCACATATATCATTCTACTCTTTGATGAAGGAGTTGCCACAAACATGAATAGCAGAGCCAGCCATTAAGTCATGAGAAGAAGGAAAATTTTTCTTACATTCCTAATTCTTGAAAAAAGCAAAATACAGTGTTGCTCACACATGAAACCTCCTCCTCCAAGGAAACCGTGAGCAGTCCACCACCTCAGGGTTAATATAAATAAACCACAGCTGCAACACTTGATACGCAGATGTGACAAAGCCATGTTTTTAAATCTGGTTTGAGCTTCATTAGGGTGTAAAACATCTTTTTAGTGTGTGTTTATTTCCAGCGAAAAGGTACATGGATAATAGATATGTAAATATCCCTCTCCCTCCCCCATTCCTGGTTTCCAGAACTATCAGGGCCCGATACTTGGTAGCAAATGAATGGCTTTTGCAACCACCACCCCCAAATCCTTTTTATATATTCTACTTGTGGAAAGATACATGGGCGGAAGAAATTGTATTCACTGCTTGCATACAGTGACATATTTAGCTGGTGGCTGTGCAGGTCCAATTAACACTTTTAACAATATGGGTGAAATGAGGCTATTGGATTATGTTTGTAACCAATTATAATTGGTTTGGCTGAATACTCTCTCTTGTGACCTTATTTACATTTAAGAAAAAACAGAACTGAAAAGTATTTCAGAGGGTGAAACAAGGGAACATTGGCAGAATAATTTGTTTTCTTTAGTGACCTCTTATTTCTATGTGGGCATAAAGTCAGGCTTTTATACAGAAGCAAAATTAAAAGCATCAAGCTTGATTATTCTGAGGACATCTTATTATCATTACCATTAGTTTCTCTACCTCATCATGAAAAGTAATATCATGCATGGGAAGAGATGTGGTTAAGGAAGAGCACAGACTGAGACCAAGTAGCCCAAGTTTCCAATGCTAACTTTGCTATCAGGGCTTAAATGCTTTTCATCTAGAAAGGGGAATAATTAGCCTGTTACCTCGTGATCAGAGAAAGAATTGTACATGAAGCACTTTAGAAAGAATCATAGTGTACTGGTTGTGAAATAGTGGTGAACAGTACATATTCCTTCTGACATTTTAAACTACAGTGCAAAAAGGTTTTATTCATGTATTAATAATGTTCACAAGGAAGTTTTAGAAACTTTTTTTGTTAAATCATTACTCTTTCACTTCTGTCAGAAATATGGAAGGAACGAGAATACCTTTTGCAAAAAGCTATGGGGAAGTCCATGGCACTGAACTGCAACAGTAGCTGAGTGGGTACATTCAGTGTTACCACCGTAAGAACAGGTGGCTTGTTAAGGAACCAGGCCCAATGCCAAAGACCTAACAAAGAGTGACTCTGAGCTGTGAAACCTTAGTTTAAATCTCAGATTCATGACCTGGTCTAGATTAGCCAACAGATTTAGAGATGAACACTCATAATGGTTAGGCCCAAGTTAGGAACCAGGAACGCATTACAGGTTTATCACATGAATGGCAAGGACCCAGCAACTGGATCACAACTGTTTCCTTGGACCTTGGGATCAGAAGCCAGAGCTACGGATTCAGTCCAGTCACTCTGATATGGGATGCAGGTATCCCCAATCCTTTTAATTGCTAGGGCACATTCTGATGTTTTGGCATCTGCAGCCTTGAAAATCCACTAAGTCTAACCTCTAAGATTCTATGAAGTCCTAGAAATAGTGAACTACTTGTCTTTTGATAGGCAAATTGATTAATTCAGAGCTCACAGAGTCTACTACTCCTTCTGTTAGACTCAATTCTCTGTTTCCCCCTTCTCTCCCCAAAAGTTTTTCAAAAGCATCTGCTCAATACTGGGTGATACCCAAGAGGCTTATAATCATTCATTTCTAATTAGGATTGTAGTTCAGATGTCTCTTAAAATAGTAATAACTGATCTTCCCAGGAATGCTTCCAGGTATTATTTGATCTCTAATATACAACTAGAAAATGCTTTAGAATATTAAATGCTGTTTCTAAATGAAAGATAATTATTTGATACAGTTCCTCCCTAGTGAGCCCTAAGTCAATGTCAGACATTTCACTTCAACAGAGTCATCCTTATAGCTTGGATCTACCCCCAGATAATCCAAAAGCCAATATATTCATTTGCCATTCCACCAATGATAAAACATACTCCAGCATTTAGGGAAGTTCTAAGAAGATTAAACAAATGCAAAATGTCTAACATGAATTAAAGAAAAGCAAATGACATGTAAATTCTCCCCTGGGATAGTACTATGAAAAGGAAAAAGGTACAAACTAGAGTCACTTAGTGCCTTAACAGAGGCCTCTGCTGAAGAGCCAGCTGCCTTCTAGATATTAAGTGTTTGGACAGAGGAATGGATAAATAGTCAAGAAAGCTTACCTACACTCTGGTTCATGACGCCATTGATTAATCTACCAAGATACTGCAAAGCTGAGCTTCTTTCTCAGGTACATGTAAACCATCAGAAATGCACATCATGAAACACACATAAAAATACTTTGTCAAAAGCTTTTGGAAAATGTGTTATGAAGGTTAGCTGTGAACATAAATGCAGCAAAGGCGGTCTACATTGGTCTCCTAGTTTACCTGTAAAAGACAGAAGTGGACTCAAAGTTGATATGTCATGATTTTTATCAGTACATGAGATAGATTAGCACTTTACAATGCCAAGTTCACTTGCTTGGGATGTCTGGCCTCTGTCAACTTCCAAGATGATAACTGTGTAGTGATTACTATTTAACTTCTGTACTAACTCAACAATACAATTAAAATGGAATATCTGAGACTAACTAACCAATAAAAAAGAGTTTGGTTCACAGATTTAAAGACTGCAAGTTTGAAGTTGAAGCTGCACTGTCAGCTTGACCCTGATGACCTCATGTAGATGATATCATAGTGAGCATACACTGGTCAAAGCAGTCAGACAGACACTAGGAGAGAGGGCACAAGCCAGGCTTCCGCTTTTAATGACAATTTCCTGCGAGAATTAACGGAGTATCCCACAAGAACCACCTTCATTTCTCCCAAAGCTCCATCTCATGGAAATTCCAGTGCCTCCCATATTACCACATTAGAGACGAAACTTCCACAGCAAAACCGCAGCGTATTTCTCGTTGGAATTATCTCGACATCTATCTGTCTCATTTGGGATTTGTGGACTGTAAATTTTGACCTGTGATTCTGACGTCCTGCCAACAATAACCTAGTGAAGTCATTTGTCAAAATATGTGGTGAGGAAAGCAAATATTGGGAGTAGAGAGGCTAGGCAGGAATCACCAATGTAACCACATAATATTAGGCTTGGAAACCATTCCTGAATTGCAGTGATATTGTTAAGATGTCAGACTTGCCTAGCTAGCTAGAGAGATGCAGATTCAAACTGACTGGCTAGGACAAGACCTGTTAGAGGACTAAGGAACCAATATGTTTCCCTACTAGAAAAACAGAAAGCAGTAAATCGTCCTAGATTCTTTACAACCATTTTAATTTAAAATATGCTGGCCTGTGAACAGACATAATTTCTAAAATGCTCTGAAAGCATGATTACAAATTCTTATACCTCTATTAAATCACCCCATTACCTCGTATGTGAAGATAACTTTCCATTAAATGTCAAAACAGGCAGTATAGGTAGATGGCTGTTTTCATCAATCGCTGATTATAGAGACTATAATATGAATAATAGAGGCCAAAGTTCTTGCAAAAATCCCCACTGCTCACTGGCTAAAATTTAAACCTTTGACATCAGCTCCTGCGATCTGATACTACAGTGATTTAGCATTACTATCCCATTTTCCTTCCACTTTCATCACCGAGGTCTTTACTGCACTCTAATTATTCTTAAGTGAAGCCGATGGAGATATTCATGATGACACCTGCCACCTTACATTATCACTTTTGGTCTTCACATCTGTTTGGCCCATGGAATGAGAGACTTACAAGGGCAAAGAGCATGTCTGCTGCTCCTCTCTATCTCCAAGAACAGACTTGACCTCTCCCAAATTCCTATGTGGGCTGAATAAACGAAAGAAGGAATAAATACTGATTTTACCATGTCATTCATAAAAGAAACTCACAGATTAGGCCACTAACACACATGAGAAAAATGTTTGCTTATTAATAAAGGGGAGAAAAATTCCAATTCATAAGCTAAATATGCACATTCAAGAATTCGTTGTTTTCTTTTTTCTCTCTGCGGGACAAGAAAGCTAACATTTGAGCAAAATGGTTCCCTCACAATGTGTTAGGTATTTGTTGATCTGTCTGACTGAGGAATGTTGGGTTGCTACAGGGGTTTGGTTTTCTCTGCTATTAAACCAGAGGCAGCAATACTTTTCCCATTGACAGAAGACAAGAGGAAGAAAAGCTTGACTGGGAAGCCATCAACTACCTACGGGCTCTTGTGATACCTAAAAATCTCTGGACTTACATGTTCACCTGCCTGACATGGTAATAAAACACTTTCATTTCCTTAAGTTGATCAGATCAACTCAACGCATGTTGTAGATAAGCATTTTCCATATTCCTTTCCTAAGTCAGAGCAATGTCCATCTGAGGGAAAGTCAAAACAGATTCTTTCACATTCTATGGTTATGCTTCTTATTTAAAAGTCTACTTGGAGTCCATAAGATTATATTTAAATAATAGTACAAGAAGAATACCAAGTAAAAACATTTGAAGGCCGTAATTTGATGCTAAAAATTAGTCTGATGTTGAACAAACAAATACATCAATAAGACCAAAGAATCTATCATTTGCTTGAACATGGTTTCCTCAAAAAAGACACTATTTTCCCCCCATATTATCTTGAATGATGCAATATTTAACTAGAGTTATTCAAGAGGGTATTTGTTGTACCTGAATAGAAAAAGTATATTTCACAGATGCCTGTAATTGTATTCTTTAAAGTTGCACCTTATAGGAATCAAATGTCTTACTTTTCTTAGAGGAAATCAGAAATAAAACTGTACTTTCACAAAACTGGGAAAGATCAGGTCCAGCAGATGAGATGCCTTCCTAGCCGAACAGGTTAGTGAGGGCTATTACTAAAAATGACTGCAGGCAGAGGTGCCTAAACAATAGTAATTTTTTTCTTGTGATTCTGGAGGCCACAAGTCTCAGATCCAAGTGTCAGCAGGGTAGACTCCTTTTCAGCACCGTGACAAAGGAATTTTCCAGGCCCCTTCTCTGGTGGACCCTGTCTTTTCCTGGCTCCACATCATCTTTCTTCTGCCCACGTGTCTGCACACATTTTCTCCTCAGGTAAACATACCGGTTTATCTAGGATGCTCTCTAACGACCACATTTTGACTGTATTTGTGAATACCTCACCTCCAAATCTGTTAACATTCTGAAGTACTGAGGGTTAGCACATCAATATGAATTTTTTAAGGGGACATAGTTCCTTCTATGTCCCCTTAAAACAAAACAGCTGTTATGCTCACTTTGGTGTGGATTTTAGTACTTCAATATAGATATAGGTGAATGAACTGTTTTGCCATTTAGAAGATAAACAGTGCAAAGAGATTTTACTCTTGCTTAATAGAATACCTAAATGATAACATTAAACTATGCTATCATCATTTTTAGGAATCACTTCATTTAATTGTTTGCTCATATCAACAATGCAAAATAGGATTATTAGGGACTCTTGAACTATAGAAAAACAGCTGAGTAAATGAGATTACAAACAGCCCTCCAGGACCCCTGGGATTGATGACAATTAGGACCACTGCTGCATGTACAAAGAATCTTAGATCTTTTTAGATTTATCTTTCAGGAAATATAACACCACAAAATAGTTACTGCTCTGTTCAGGCTTTTGGATAGCTGTTCTCCTAAAGCTCTGGGGGCAATGAAACAAACAAAAAAATACTCTGAACATGTATCAAATACAACAAAGAAAGTGATACACATTCCAGGATGGATGGACTCCAATAAAACCAGTCACCACAGCAACCACAACAGCAACATCAAATTACAGCACCATGGAAAAACAAAACAAAATAAAAAAAACAGCAAAGCGCCACTCCACTGAGTAACCAACACATGGGTGACAAAAGGTACATACAAGAGTCTCTTGGGTAAAATGATGCTGCTGTGTAATTCATGAACCAGTGATGTTATGGTTGTTGTGGTTATTGTTCTAACTGATACCAGTTGTTGACCTTGTTTCATGGCTTCTCATTTATGGAAATGTATAGAGATGGAGTACTGGGGTCTGCCATACCCAGATGTGGGGGTACAATGCAACATGCATTCCTGCTGCCAAACAAAAGATGGACTCCCAACGAAACTGTTGGAAATGTGTAGACAATGGGATGTCGGACTGTCTGACACTGTCTGTGCCAGCAATGTTGGGGCACACTTAACGATGGAATTAGGACTCCTTATGAAGGACTATACTGTTGTAGCAATGTGAAGAAAACCTGTCGGGGGTGGGAGTTTTGGGGGGTGAATCCCAAATAAAATAAAATAAAATAAAATAAAATAAAATAAAATAAAATAAAATAAAATAAAATAAAATAAAAGTAAAACAGCTACCAAAGAGACGGCTGGCTCACTTGAAGGATGGCGTTATACTGAAGCTTCTTCTATGCATTTATTGGAAACTAGATATTTACATGTGGCAATAGCTGGGGTTAAGCTCTAAACAGTGCAAGCCCACAATATGGGACCTGTATTTAGTCTCCATTCACTCATGCCAATACAGCTATCCAGTCCCTACAGCCTTTATGCCAGAACTAGGGTGCTAAACCAGCTGTCTGTTAGGCTACTGATTTTAGTGCTCTTTTTATCATAGAAGGATTCCAGTATATAATACCAAGTGATGCAAAGACCATCACATTTTTTACCCACTTCATTTATATCACTATGCTATTCCTAGATATTGTTTTTCTGGGCCTCCATTTTTACTCTGTTTTTACCAGGTATGTTTATTTTGATTGGAAAAGTAGATCAGATTTAGAGAGAGATGGACAGAGAGAAAGATCTTCCATCCACTGGTTCACTTCCCACGTGAACCACAATGGCCAGAGCTGAGCCAATCTGAAGCCAGGAGCTAGGAGCTTTTTCCAGGTCTCCCACATAGGGTGCAGGATCTCAAGGTTTTGGGCCATGCTCTAGTGCTTTCCCATGCCACAGGTAGGGAGCTGGATGGGAAATGGAGCAACTGGGACATGGACTGGCATCCATATGGGATCCTGGTGCTTGCAAGGTGAGGATTTATCCACTGTGTCATCACACCAGGCCTCATTTTTCTGTTTTATGCTCCCCCCATTTTTTGTTTTACCAGTCAGGCCATTCAGTCTAAGATTTCATTAACTCACATTTCAGTATAAATTTTATAAACTAAAGAGAATTGTGTGACATATCCCTTGAAATTTTACAAGTTGGGAGATTTTTCCTTTCTACATCACTCTATTTTTCAGGTGAATATTCTCTGTAAGTGCCCACAAAACCTTCAAAATGAAGAACCTGTAGGTGACTAGCACAATTTTTTCAACCATTAATGATTGGAGTTCACTGTAAGGAACAACACAAGCTAAGGAGGATTGCCTTAGTTTTAGATCTCCACCAGATGTTCAAGAAGAGCCAACTGTTCTCTGATAAGGTCACACCTGTTTAGTTAGCAATAATAACAGCCTTTAGATGATCAGAGAAATTAAATAGCTAAAGACAAATGACCTAAGAGAGCTTAACAATTTAATCCCAAGAAACAACCAAATAGTATGCAATCTAAAAATACGATTGCTAGCAAAGCTGTAGGTTAATGACCTCGTCTTTCACAATGCAGGGGGCACATGTATTCCAGGCTGAAAGTAATAGATTATGGGAAATAAATACATAAACTGGCATTTTATGAATTAATTATTACAGCACTAATTGCAATTAAATTGCTTTATCTTAGTATGGTCTGGTAATTAAAGCACAAAGGGCTTACTGTGGAACCAAATAAAAATATTTGACTCAGCTAATACATTTATGAATTTATTTACAAACTTTTTTTTCCATTGGGGTGATTTCTGAAAAGAATGTTAATTACATTTGAAAGGATTAGTTGGTGATTTTTGCTTTCCTTTTAAGAAAGTCAACTGCATGGGAAAAATACCACAGCGACAGCTTGGGTAAGCCTGGGCCCTCTTGCAGGCAGAAAACACTCTTTGTGCTATAATCCTCTCTCAAGATGGGGATTGTTTCCAAAGTATCAATACTACCATTATCAGCTCCTGAATACTATATAAGGATCACCTAAGTCAGGAAGAGTGTTAACAATTGATGTCTTAGTCTATGCGTACATCGTTCCTGAACTAGTCTAGGTGAGTTATTCTGAAAACACAGAGCTCCCTGTGTATTCTGCATACAAGGGTTTACACATTCCAGATTCTATTTTCAAGTCTCATTCTGTGGGGTTCTATGGTCCATATAATGTTCATTGTGTATCCCAAGACATTGAAATACACAAAGTGCTCAGTAAATATGAATCCAAGGTATGGAGATTTTTAAAAGCATCGCTGTCATCAGATAGAGTTAAAATGATATAACAAGTTTGTATATAGATACATAGGCATAACTAAAGAAAGAATATAACAGAGTGGCACAGAATTAGTGGTTACTGCACATTGATAGTGATATGCGTATTAATTTATCTCTCCTCACCTCCTTATCATAGGTTATCTCTAATAGTGCCATTGCTGTTTTAGAGTTGATGGAACTGAGGTGAAAAGAGTTAAAATATATATGTAAATGATACAGCCTCTCAGCCAGCACAACATAGTTCCAGGTCCTGAAAAATAACTGCTATGTAATAAAGTTGCAAAATATACATGCTTTGTATTCAAAAAAGTGAAAACACATTATTTACGAATTACAGTAACCAGAGCAACTTTCATGAAGTATCAATGACTGTGAGGGATCTATCGCATGTTTTTCTGCCCTGCAAGCCAATAAGTTAATCAGAATATCACAGTTGCTGATAGAAGATAAGAAACCGCTAGTCAGAGACAGTGAGTAGCATAATGCCCACAGTAATCAGATGTAAGCCATCTGTCCCAATTCTTCAATCCTTGATGTTCTTAGGGCATACTACAGAAGGCAAACTCAAAACTTGAGAGAATGCACATATTTCTTTACAGGTTGTAACCAAAGTTATCTTTTGCTTAAGTGAGAAAAGGCTGCAAGTACACTTCTATTTGTTAGCTGTGTCTTCAGGATACAAGCACCCTGAAAAGCTTGTTCTTGAATAAACGAAATCAGTGATTTCATTCACAAAACATGCAGGATCGCAAACAAACAATGAAGAAATGGCTGCCCAATAAGTCAGGTATTGAAAAAGCTGAATGTTAACAATGGCGTTGGGTTGATTTCTATCAATAACAGTAGAGCAAGTGAGCAAATAAAGGAAATGGAGATAAAGATAGTAGAGGACATGATTTAGCATGAGTGAAATCCTCTGACACACTAGAATGAGAAATAAGACCAGACAGGTCCATAGCATAATGCCTCAATGGCTGTTAGGAAAAAGAAATGCGTGGCTTTAGAGATTGTTTTCACCCCAGCTCCTCCAGTGTCATCTTTTGTTGGTTTGTTTGTTTACCTGGCTCTCCCTACAGACTTATCTGCACAGGGTCATGACTCTTTCAAGACACCTTGGTCAAGTCTACGGCTGGCCAAGGAGATATCTTTGTGTTCATTATAAAACAGTGTTATCTGCAGAGGAACCAGGTGGTTGGATGAATAAATGGTACTAGTGTGTGAGCAAGAAGCATGAGCATCCCTGGACAGCAAAAGCTCAATGTAAATACCTTGATGAGGGTAATACTATTAGATTATCACTCTCACTAGCCCTTCTCCCCAAAACCTTTTTGCAGTACGTATTCTTTATAAAATGATTCAGAGTAGCCCAGATTTCAAGTCCTATAAATTTTTCCTTTCAAATTTGTGAATGCTTATTTTATATTTTAAAAATCATTTATAAATATGGCAACATTTGAGTAGAGCTTCACTGAAGATGAAGGAAAAGAAGCTGCTACGCATGTTATGTTTATGCAAATGATTATGGAAACAGTTGCACCACTAGTAGTGATATCAACACAGTAGCCATCATGTGACAATAAAAATAGAATGGTTTCCAAACTTCAGAAAACACTCCTACAGAAAAATGTTCAGTCCCAGAATGTCAAGTCACAGCTTCAGAGTGCCTCTTTGGGTTCTTCCTGCTAATGCTCGTGAGCTGGGGAGCAGATAATGGGCAAAGTACCTGGGGCTGTGCCACCCAAGCTCGAAACTTGGAGGAAGCTCCTGGCTCTGGGCATTGGCCTCTGCTTGGTTGTTGATTGCCATGTGGGGAGTCGAGCAGTGGAAGGAAAAATCTCTGCTCTTTTCCCTCTCCCTTTTGTTATTTGTCATTTCAGATAAACACCTGATTCACTTCAGACAAAGAATTCTGTATATTCCATAGTCAAATTGGAAATGAAAAATACTAGTAAATTCACTGAAGTGTAAGTAGGATCTTGTATTCTTATTTATATATTTAAATACCACTGGGAAATGCCCAATAAGTCTTATTTTACTATGAAATTATACGTACCCTACTAATTTTAAGATGTAACAGTCAATACGGTGCTGATCTTTTCTTATATTCTTATTTCTTATTTTCTATAACTGAATATTTTGCAGGCATGATTAATGATTGAGAACTTGAGGAATTTCCCCTTAAATATAAACTGATCCTATACACACTCTTTGTCTGGCATGCTGGCTGATCAAAAAACTAAAGAGAAAGTGTCTCTCTCCCATTTCAGGAGCTCACAATAATTGGAAACAGAAATGTACACTACTAATTATGATAAGCCATTATATATTTTAAGTTGCAAGTAGGTGAGTGGAAGGAGATGATTACAGAAACAGACAGTACAATGCCCAGGGAGGGAAATATGCTTTAAATGCTCTGTGCTTTAAACGAAGAAGTTCTGCCCACTATGTGTCCTCTGGCTGGGCTAGGCGGGAAGCTGTGGTCTCCACTGTGACAAAAACAAATGGAGAAGTTCAGAGGGAGGCATAATGAAATCAAGAATCATGATTCCACTTGAAGAAAGCAAACATACTCAACTGTGCCAGAATACAATAACAAGTGGAGGTTGGATAGAGAAGAGGTGACAGGAATGAGAACTTCTGATGAAGAGGCAAACACATTGATTTCTATACTCTAATGCAGGGGTGGGGTTAAGGAATCAATAGCAAAAGAGATGCTTTCCCTACTAGAAAGAACCAGTGAAGGTACATAGATCAAAGAAACATCATTCTTTTTTTATTTCATTAATAAGACTCTTTCAGGATGAATGCATGTGGAGAACAGACTCGTCAGCCAAGGCTGCTAAATGCTGACAGAACCTTTCAGAAGCCCAACAATCAACAGTTTGCAGGCCCTGCTGAGTTCTCAGTGAATCAGAAACTCAGTAAAAGGGTCAGACAGGAGCTCATTAGCAAACAGGAACTGCTAGAGAACGCAAGAGTCTAATGATCTTAATCTCAGAAACAACATAAAAAAATGAATGTAATCCAATCGTAGTATTTCAGGACAGGTTTATGATGACACTGAGGGAGGAAGGAGCCAGTCCTGGGAGGAAACCAGAGGACACCTCCCAGTAACATCTCCTTCCAAGACAGGAAAAAAAATCAACCATGCAAAATGTGTACTTTGCAAATTGACTCATTTTCACTGAATACCTTTATACTCTTTGCTAAAGAAAAGTAGGCCATTTAAAAGTGGATAAAGCTTGTGTTGTGTTGCAATACATTGATATACTGATTTCTTAGCTAAGGACCCACTGAAGCCAAGATATTGTGCTTCTCAGTTCAGCCAATGGCTGTATTGATGATAGTTGCCCAGTGGTTAAACAAACTTTGCCTCTATCTGTTCTTGCCTAGCACAACATTAAATCAGGCAGTGTTAGGAGGATGTGGGCTCCAATTAGGAGCCACAGGGCTTGGTATCCGCCCACTTTAGTTTCAGCAGAAGTTTCACAAACAGTATTTTCTTGGTTTGCTGATTCTGAAATAGCCAATGCCTGATTGCTTTAAGCAATTTTGGTATCCTACTTTTCATGAACCAGGGAGGAAATTGCTGGTGTTCATCTCATTTTGTCAGAATAAAATTCCTATTCAAAGGAAATTAGTTTGTCCCTGAGGGTAAGTTGGAATCAATAGTCGTTCTGAGCGCCACTGTGTTAGCGAACAAGGTTTTTCATTAAGTTAAGACGGTAGATGACAGAGATGTCCTTGGATCTTGTCAATTATGAATAAGCAGTTGTTTGAAGAAAACAACATGGGTCCGTTCTTGGAAAAGAGATCAGTCAGGCAACGTCTCTGTCGGGACAGGCTTGCACAATTCGCCGATGATCAGATCTGGCCTCACTGATCCAGGCGCCAATCTAATGTAATCACAGTCTGACTCAGGAACACAGCTCTCTGCAGAGCAGGCATTCGGAGGACGTTTTGGGAGACCCAGGGAATACTGGTTGACATGAACTATAGAAAAAAAGCTAGGTTTATATGGAGTCAAGTGACAGACAGAGTTGCCTGGTGTCCTGGGAAAAGATATTCATCTATTACATGCAGGAACTGTCATTACAGTCACAGCTATTAAGAATAGTTATGTCACTGCTTTAGCGAAGATTTGGAGGATATTAGTGCCAGACATGGTTGTGAGTAATATGCCACATTTAATCATACAACAACATCACAGATGAAAAAAAATGGAGTTGAGGGGTCAACCTATGCAAGATAATCTAACTAGTAATTATTGGAACTAGAATTTAAGCCCAAGTTGTCTTATACCCAAACTCATGATTTCAAAGTTATAAGAAAACCTAGTGCTATCCTAACATGTCATCTCATATTAATGGGCAGCATGCTTGAATCTGTGCCAGATAAAGCAATTTCTTTGCTGAAGGAGCATCCTGTTCTGCAAATGGATTTGGTGGGATATCAGTATTTCAATAGTCCACAATTTTTCCTATCTACATTCTGTGCACCCACAATCCCTTAGAGTGTTCATATATCAGCTTGGGATATGTAAGGGAATACAGCTATAGTTAGAGAATAGGAAAGATAAGTTCTTTTCATCATAATTTGCATAAACCTTCCCTAATGTCACATAGGGCCTGATAAATTTGGAAAAAAAAATTCAAGGAAGGGGAAGTAAAAACCCATTCCATTAAATAAAATGGAAATGTGGAAAGCACGATTTTGTAACTTTCTCAATATTTTAGAAAATTGAGATGTGAGTCAGCTGACTAAGGATACATTTCTACCACATATCAGTTGCTGTTGAAGTCCAAACTATTTCTCTTATTTAAAAGTTTCATCTCATAATAGAGTAATATGTTGAGAAAATTATACTTTGCTGTTTAGTTCTTTTTTAAAAAGTGTGAAAAAGAGCATATGTTTTCATTTTCCTTCTGAGGATGAAGACGTGGAGGCTAAAACACAAATGTTTTAACTAGAATGAGGCAGTTCAAATTTGGCAGTGCCAAGTTCACGCTAGAACTTAAGTTATATCACAAGGTTTATCTACAGCTAAGAAAGATGGAAGGAATGAGAAAGTGCTTTGAGTGCAAGGGGATGAAGAAATATGCACACGTTGAATCCTGTATTTCTGGGGGATTTTTCTTGTTTATACCCAGATCTTTGAAGTTGGAAAAAAAAAGTAATGAATATACTGATAGGTTAGAGCAGAAGTGACTCCATCACCCTGCCCAAGTGGAAGTCAAGCCAACACTTGTATCCACGAATGTTTGGGATGCTGAATTATCCTCACCTTGTGTCTGTGCTGAAGTCGACACCTGCCATGATGAGTACCCATGCTACACATCACAGGCATACACGTACTGAGGGCCTGCTGCCTTTTTCCATCCCCTACACCTAAGACATGTAACAGCCCTGTACTATATACCCTGGGGAGCCATTTCCTGCATATGGTCACCCCACCAAGTGGAAGTTACCCTGGACTTTCTCCTGCCAGGGAGTGGTCCGTCAGACTCTTTCTCCTACTAAAAGTCTTTACCTGAACTAAAAGTCTCTTTCTCTCATTCACCTCCAAACCTAACATGTTGGTGGTAATTTCAACACATAGCCTTACATACTTTTTTTATTCTTACCCTTTTATTTAGTATGAAGTCTTAATGCTTGAACAAGTATGAAATCAGATAGATTCAAAACTTCTATTAATGCAAAGTGGCTGAAGTGACATTATGTGACGTCTGAATCTAGAGCATGTGAGACCATAAATGACTCCTTTATTCAGAAATTCACTCTCAGAAAATTATGCCAGCATATACAATGTCTAACGACCCTGACATGTCGGGAAGGCTACAATCAGGCTCTCCTGCTTGCAGTTGTAGCTGAGCCCAGACTTCTACCCATGTTAAACAAGGTGTCCTACAGCTCAGGGAAGTCATCCTGAACCAACTGTGTACCATAAGGGACTTCTACCATTGCCATTTGGCATAGGAAGCATCATTCCTTTCTTGGCCCATGAAAGTGTGAATTGATTTAAGAAAGTGGCTCTAACCTTAAGCTATTAAATTTTTAAGTAGCAGCAACAGGTAAATCAAAAGATGTACATGCATATTGTAAGACAGAGAGACATAAGCAATCCTAACACTCATCCCCAAAGTAAGAAATTGGCTTAAAGGATGCTAAGAACACATCATAATTTTGACTATAGAATGCAGCTCAGATCTGACTTTCATTTGCTTTTCCTTTCCTACTTGACTATAGAATAGTTGCCTGAGTAGTTTTCAGACTACCTGGTTGAGAATGATATGGGGCTGGCCAAAAGTAAAATTTGCCTATTTCTAAAAGTATTTTATACATGTTTCTGTTTTTATTTTTTGAGGTCATCAGCTAGTGACAAAAAGTCTGTTATTAAAGCCTACCTAAAATTGAGATGGGTACAAACAATATTTTACTTCTTTTGTGAAAATGACAGGTGCTTCTTATTTTGACTATCTTTTTTTTATTAAATGCTTTCCTTGTCTTGTCAGTTATACAATTGGACAACATAGGGAATGTGGAATTTAAAAAAAATATAATTTGACAAGCTCCTGGTATCCCCAGTTATTGGGGTTGAGAGTTCTAGTATCGTGTGATAGGACCAATCACTACCAGTATCATTATGACAAGGCCAAATACTCTCTTCAACAGTAAAGTATCAAAGTCTTTAAAGAAATTCACATAAATCATCAAATCCTGCATTCATTTTTCCTTTTTGTAAAAGTGATGATTACTTCAGAATAAAAACTTAGGTTTTGATGATAACCAATTATTGCCAGTTAATGTAAAGTTCAATGTGACCACTCTAAATGTTTGTCCCCTAGGAAAATTACCCTGAAGCTGAGCAGAACACATAAGGCAGTGGTCATTTTTCTAGGATGATGTATAAATTGGTGTTGTGAGTTGATCCCAGGAGACAAAAAAAATTGAAAAGAATACTCTGTCTTTAAATAGGCCAAGCCATTGGAAACGTAGAGGGAGACAACTGTTAGACATCAATGAGAAGACACCCTCAAACTTTTCCGTAATCAGGGCATTGGTTTGGTGTGAGACGTTCTTAGTGCACTGCTCTGTGTAGTGTAGTTCATAGGAGTATATGCTCCACAGACTGCATTTACATCTCCTCTGGCCACCTGAGGCACTGAATAACCTAAGAAACTTTTTTTGGTAGTTTGTTTCTGAATTTATTTATTTCGACCTCTAAAACTGGACATAATGGTGACAGGTAGAATAATGCATCCTTTTGCTGATTAAAGGAGTGAAAATGAGCGAAGAAAAGACCAGTGATGTTGGGAACCCCTGCAACAGTGGAGACCAGAAAACAAGGAAAGCAAGAAGCAGAAACAGGATTTAGAGTCTGGAGTTCTTTTGCTGCTTTGTCATTAGGCAAGGGAACTTCAGGTTCCCTGGCACCTGATTCTTGTAGGGCTACCATTTGATAGCAGTAGAAGTAATGTGGCCACTATAAGCTAATTAACAAACTACAGTATATTATAAAAAAGTAAATCTATGATTAATCAATTTGTGGGCCCTCACACTCAAAGCTTTGTAGTGAATATTCGAACCCAACTCCAGCTAAATACAGAAGGAGACCTTTGAGAAGGCTGTTTGACTTGGAATGAGGAATGTTATTAAAAGGATATGTAAAATTAGAATTTGGGTAGTGACACAGGTAAAATACAAGTGAGGGTTTATGAGTCCTACAAAGTCAAGAATGGGGTACACAGAATTAAAAACGATTCTTTCACAAGAGAAAGCAGGTGAGAGAGAATAAGGTAAAGCAACATTTAGAATGAGATGCAGAGAAGCTATGGAAAGAGAAATGAAGCTGGGGGCATGATGGTCAGTTGGTTAACTCTCAGCCTGCAAGCGATGCCACCCCATATGGGTGCTGGTTTGTGTTCTGGCGGCTCCATTTTTGATCCAGCTCCCTGCTTGTAGCCTGGGAAAACAGTGGAGGATGGCTTAAAGCCTTGGGACTGTGCACTCGCCTGGGAGACCTGGAGGAGGATCCTTGCTCCTGGCTTCGATTGGCTCAGCTCCAGCTATTGAGACCTTTTGGGGAGTGAGTCAGTGGATGGAAAATCTTCCTAAGTCTTTCTTACCAATAAAAATACATAAATCTTCAAAATAAGAGAGAGATGCAGTTGGGAGAAGTTTAGATCTTGCTCTTCCTGAGGTACAGTATTCAGCTTTCTTTGTGTTTCCAGGAACGCATACCCTGGTTTCCATACTTACCCCGTCATATAAGTTTTCTTGTCACATAAAGAGCTCTCATAGAAAAAGAAGCCCTGAGTTCATGCTGAACCTAGCTTGTGGGAGGCACAGTAGTAATGCTTTTTGTTGGTAAGTGTCAGCCACAGTAGTCAATGCTTAGAGAATGATGTAGGGAAACTGAAAGCAAGAAAACCCCACTGCAGAGATATAGAAAATCTAACCTTGTTTCCGCTTTGTCAAAAGGAAGGCTTAAGCATGTTTTCCTAGGAAGCCATTTCAAGGCCACCGTCGAGGTCTCCCAAGTCAGCAGAAATTGGAGCAGCATGCTTGAGCAGCAGAACCTAGAATTTGAAATCCAACATGCCCACCTAATACCTGTGTGGCGTGAGGTTGGTTACCACACTTTCCTCAGCTTGAGTGCCCTAATCTCTATGGTAAATAAGTGAGTGACATGAGTTTTGAATTTAAATCTAAAAATTCTATGGGCAAGCATGTCATCATACTCTATGGCGTAGCAAGTTAATCCTCCGCCTGCTACACCAGCATCTCGTGTGGGAGCTGGTTAGCACAATGGTGTGATTACGTGGAAGGTAAACAATGAGAATCCATCTCTGTGTTGCTATTTGACAGCAGGATCATGGTTGGAGTCAAGTTTTGTTTCTTTCTTTGGGTTGTAATTTTTGGATGTGTGGTCTGCTGTGTAATATTATGTGGAGACCCTATATAATTGAAATTTGTTAACCAATTCTATGTAGATTAATTACTGTAGATCAGACATACCTAAGCTCATTCCCTTCAGGAAAACAACACAGCAAAGATACATATCGTATATTTGTACCTCATTTTATTCCACTACGGAGATTTTTTTTCTTTTAAAAAATAGAAATAGTAAGGTTGAAATGAAGAGTAAGAGTCACCGCAGTTTTCAGCTAGATGGGAAAATCAATACAACTCAAAGTACAGTCAATATCACCAATTATACTCATTGGGCACAATCGAAAGTAGTTTGCACTAACTTATTATGTTGCTAAACTGATGATTAGCCACCTGTCACCCGAAAAACTGAATCATAAATAGATTAAATACATCCTTGTCAACTAGAACCTCGGTGATGAGCTGAGGAATACTATATCTCTGTGACGCAGAGAACCCAAATTCACACCGACACTGGAGGGGAAAATGAGTTAATTTCATATACATGGACACTTGAGCTTGTTGGCACTCTCTGCAAATTGAACATGCTATGTGTCTGACTCCCTGACATCACTTCCCGCTCAAGACAGGTGGGTCAGTTATTCCTCTAGCCCTTTAAAGAATTGTTCCCTTAGACCCAATAGACCTTAAATCTGTCAAAGAGCTATATATTCCATACAGTGCGATTGTACAAGTGGCAGAAGTTTGAAGTTTGCAGTGGTAGCACTCATGGAAGTTACGCAGGGCTCCCCTAGTGACACTCACAGATATGACGACAGTGCACAAGAGAAACTGAGGGGTTGTGCCTTTTGAGAGGTGTATTGAATAAAACAGGTATGTGGCAGAGAAACCTGAGCACATGTGTCAGCCACACGCTGTTCTCTTTGGAAGTTTTAGAGGGCGCATAGCAGAGTAAACAGAACTACGAACGGGGTGATCCTCTCATGTTCAGAACAAAAGGGCCAATAACAAGTAAAGAGAGACTCCAGCAAATGCTGAGAAGTCAGGAACATCATTTGGGCCAAAAGGCAGACAAAATGTATTTTCTCCCAGATGGACAGCTCCCAGACCAGTGTGCTGAAGTGTTCTAGAGACATTCAGGAAAACCCCTGTCTTTGTTTTAGGTGACAAATGTTAGGAGGAAACCAAGAAGTTCAAGGCTTTCAATAACTGAGTTCTCTGCTTTCATTTGTTTGCGTCTCAAGCCATGTTCTAGCACCTTGTTCTGAACAATAAATGAGTTTTCCAAGAGATCAGACAAAACAGGTTTACCACACAGCTGGTGCCAAGAAAGGGCACCCTAGTCTTCACCCAGCAGTGAAGAAGGGGAGTGCTAATTGGTCATAACAATGGCTCATACTTTCATTTGAGTGAGTCTATGACAGAGACCTCCCCCAGCAACAGCCAGTTCTAAGGAGTCCCCTCTAGGCTTTTCAACACACAGAGATTATGTAAATAATCTTCAAGTGAGAAATACGTCACCACCTGGGAGTGAGAGGGGATCACAACTAATTTCTATCAGGGCCACTGTTGGCCGCCAGTGGCATTTCTGTATGACCATCATGTAGAAGGCTCTCCTATCCACATGTGCTTAGCATTCTGGTAGATTTCAGTGGTTAGTGCTAAGGCAGCATTCAGAACTAAAAACAACAACAAAATATATCAGAGTTGAAGATACTGTGAGGAGTATCTGAAACTTAATAAGCTTTCTTTGAAAGATGGTGAGGATTTTCTCCAAAATTTAACTATGACAGATTCAGTCCTTTAAGTTAAATAGCACTCTCCATGGAGCCTACACACACAGCCATATTAGTGCCCTTTATCAGATAAATCTCAGTGAGTTGGCAACATTAAATCTGAACCTGTAACCAGGTCAGCTTCCTAGGGTGTGATTTGGGAACTGCTCTAGTATCTGAGATTAGATTAATTGGGAGGGGTCATGACACCAAAGATACAAAAGGTTACAATTAACTTTCATGTTCTGATTTTAATTCATTTGGATGGATAAGTCACATGGTAAACCTATTTTCAGATTTCTAAAGAACCTCCATACTGTCTTTCATGATTGTACTAAATTCCCACCTAGAGTATAAAAGGGTAACTTCCTTCCTACCCATATCTCCATCAGCATTTATTGCTTTTTTTCATTTCGGGAAGATAGCCATTTTGATGCCTGGATAAAGAAAACATGATACATACACACAATGGAAGGCTACTCTTCCATAAAAAAAGAACGAAAATTCAGTCTTTTGCAACAAAATAGATGCAACTGGAAACCATAATTCTTACATAGGCCAGTTCCCAAAAGACAAAAATCATGTTTTCAGTGACATATTAATACAGAACACAAAGAGAGAATGGGAATGAAACACTTCGTGTGTTTGATTGTTTTTAGCACTTGTTTGCACTCCTCTGAAACTGTGGTTTATACATTTTTTGTATATAGTCTGTGATTTATACTGTGGATTGCAAAAATTTTAGAAAGGAGTGGTATTGAGCGAAAGAGGAGCAAGTAAAGGATGTTTATCTCAAATAGGAAAGCTTTCTTTATATTACAGATTTTTTGTTTGATTGTTTTTAGCACTTGTTTGCACTCCTCTGAAACTGTGGTTTATACATTTTTTGTATATAGTCTGTGATTTATACTGTGGATTGCAAAAATTTTAGAAAGGAGTGGTATTGAGCGAAAGAGGAGCAAGTAAAGGATGTTTATCTCAAATAGGAAAGCTTTCTTTATATTACAGATTTTTTAAAAAAAAATAAGAAATGCCAGAATAAGATTGTACTTTCATAAATGTGAATGAAAATAATATTCTTTGCTGAGAACCAGAGCACTTGAAAGATGTATGTAAATATTGGTAAACACCTATACTTCAATAACCACTTCAATCCTATTGAAATATGGTGTACAAAGGCCTGAACTATAAACGGAGGAAAACTACACATTTTTAAGCCAACAGGAAAGGCATCATGCTGTGAAAGTGATCCTCATCTTAATAAAAGAAGAAAAAACTGTGGAGGAAAAAGCAACTGGAAGACATAGAAGAATTTGTCATCAAGAATACGTCCTGATCCTTTAACTATAAGCATTAGGACAATGTGAGTGTGCAAGGCATACCATAAACAATACCATGCTGTCATAACCTGGTGTCTGTGACCACGTTGACTGTGAGAGTCAAATGACAGAAGTGAACTCCAAGCCTCACAGTTACTTTAGTGTCCACTTGCCTGATTCTACAATCAGACTTTGTAGCTGGAGGGTAAATCGCTTGAGTTTCCCGATTTCAACTTCCTTCAGTCGCAATGGGAATGTTTGTAATGAATCCACACTGCCCTTGGAGGAGTAAACAAGGTAGTGCATGTAGCAACTTCACACTATGGAAAATGAAATTCAGAAAATTCTAGCACCAAAATAATTGTAGATCTAACCATATTTCCTAGTCATAACATTTTCAAAATACACACTTTCCATCAACTTCTTGACCCTATAAATATGAATACTTATAAAAATGCTTGGATGATATCATCATCATCATCAATATCATCAAGATCTTTATCGCACCCTTTAACAGAAATTTTAAAAGGCATGCGTACCTTTGATGGAAAGGTTTGCAAAATAGCCACAGTCTATCTTACATTTCCCTGGACAGCTGTACACTTCGAGTGGGTCATTTATAGGACAGGTAACTCAAGTTTAGCCTTATTGCGACACAACAAGAAGCTATGGATTTAGCGGCAATAAACAGTGCCCTGTAATGTAGTAGCTGTCATAAAGACATCCTCTGTGACACAAGGCAGGGCCCGTCGAAATTTTTACTGAGAGCAGGTAACTGAGCTGGGGTCCCGGATCCAGAACTGCTCACCCAAGCTGGGTGGAGGGTGGTCTGGGCAGACTTGAATTTCTCACTCAGCTGCAGAGGCAAGACTCTCCGAATAAGTAAAGCACCCGACCACGTAGGGCAAGCAGCTGCAGGCTTTCATGGGCATTAATTTTTGCTTAATATTACAAATTTTAAATGCTGCAAATACAAGCATGACAAATAGGAAAGCACAAAGTGATCATTAGGATTATAATGTGTGTGTGAATGTGCAATCAGAATAGGCACGTGGCAAATAAAGCACTATATAAATGCTAAATATCCCATTTGCTACTACAATAACATGTCATATGGCTGAAGTTCTTAAGTACTTCATGTTCTCAGTATGCAGTCATTAGTCCCATTTATACAATTAATGAGGAAATCCTGGGCCCAAATTAGGGAGCAGAGAGAGAAAAAAAAAGTGGAATTAAAAACAAATCATGGGTCGTTTTTCTCTAAAGCTCTAATGATGCTTCACTAAATAACACACTTTACCCTAAACCCAATTTTAAACACTCCACAATCCGCTCTGAATAGAACTCATTATCACCACTATATCAATGGTTTTGAGTTGGATGACCTACACTTTGCCACTACCCAGAATGAACCAGCATCTTTTAAAAGCCTCTTTTATAGCATTCATATTCCTATCAGGGTAGACTGGCTGAGTAAGCTTCTTTCTGACTTCAAGGAAATAGGTTAGAGGGTTGCCCATTTTAAAATTTAGGCCAATTGCACCAGAAAAAAAGTGGTGTGTCATAACAATTTTTTGAATGTGGCTGACATCAGATCTGCTTTGAACTCCAGCTCCACAGAAGCTCCAACAACGTTTTGGCCAGTTAAATGACTTTTTTGAATATAGGAGTTTTTAACTTGAAAATGGGTGCAATAAAATTTCGTCCTGTTAGAGATTAATGGTAGGGGCATCTATACTTATTGATAAATGATTAAAAACAGGAAAAGACAAATTCAGGACCCTAAATCTTTTCCATGAAAGATAAGAGAATGGGAGAATCGTTGTCCTAGTTTGAAGTCTTCCTATTGAAGTGAATTCAGAATTCCTCAAACAAGAGCTAGAAACCCACTTCTAGGAGCTTACACCCAAGTTTCAGGATAATAACAAACCATGACCTTGTTGTTTTGGTGTACCCCTGGGGTGTGTGTGTGTGTGTGTGTGTGTGTGTGTGTGTGTGTGTGTCTGTGTCTGTGTCTTGAAATTTGCTACAATGGCCGTGTTTTTGCAAAACCCCCTGCACTGGAAGGATTTTAGAGAAAGCTTTTGTCCTTTGTGTGCAATTAGAAGCCCTTAGTACAGAAGGAAGATACAACAAAAGAGCCCACAGCCTTTTAAGTAAATTTTGTTAACCACTGTGACCACACATCTCCTCAGACCCATTAGGGAAGTACTTCGTTCCAGCCAGCGTCCCCTGGGATCCCGCTGCAGCCTGGTCAGCTGGCTACTTACAGAGCTAGCTCTTTTGTCTGTTTTGGTAAAATGGGACAATCAATTCAGTCATCAGAGTTGGAGTTGGACCTTGTGAAACTACACGTCAGCAAGAGTAGAACAACATTAAACTACAAAAGATCAAGGTCGTCTTTTACTGAAGATTTTGCTATTGAAATGCTGTAAACAGATCCTTTGTGAATTGTTTCAGCAGGAAATACCTAAAGTCAAGTCCCTTCCATGCACTGAAGCCCTGAGCTCCCTAGGGAATCAACTAAGACTGCTGTTGGGCTGGCACCCCCTCCGTTATGTTGGCAATAATCCTGCTGGTCTCTTATCTGTGCCATTGGTTATGATCGAATAGCACTCCCAGATACACACACTGTTCCCTAAATACTTTATCATCTGTCTCCTAGAGAGCACAACTTGTTTCAGCAACGATATAGGAGGGTTTTTCAAAAGACTTGTGGAAAATGAAATTTAAAAATATATGCTTTTTTGTGCAAAGTATTTTGAAGCTTATGTATATGGTTTTATAACCTCCATGAAAGCACATGTTATGTTCAAACTATGCATACATTTTGAAACTGTTTCAGACCAACATAATGCTTACCTGTGCTACCCTTTTCTGCCAATGTTTTGAAGCTCATTTGTACATGTACACACGCATGCAGGAAACTAAAGTAAAATTAAAGGAAACTTTCAGCATCAAGATAAACGCATTTTACCACAAGAGGATGATTTTCTAGACTCAGTTTCCCCAGTTTCCTGTGCTCCTTTATACCCAATCCCTGTTTGACATGACCCAAGTTCACTATCAAAATGATATGAATTAAGGAGGGCTGCCTTTAGCTAAGGTAGGGCAGGTAGTTTTTGTGCGTATATTGCAGGAATATCAGAGACACTTTTCTAGCCCATCAGTCTCCAGTATCTGCCCCCTGTCTCATTTACAGTGTCCATTTGTGGTCCCTAAGTGGCAAGGGGGGTATTACACAGTAAGAAGATACTTGATCAGAGTTAAGGGACAAGTTCCATGTTCAAGCCTTCAACTATGGAAGGTCTCAAAATTCAAGAAGCTGGTTTGCTTTCTGGATCAGACATTTGTCTTGAAGAAAATGGGAATTTGGGAAAAGGGTTATGCCTAGTGAGAGCTGTTCATGAAAAGTACAGTTAAAGAATTTTTTTTTCCGAGTGTAATGGCAACATGCCTTGTTGTTATGAAAGTTCCAGTTCACTCCTTCTGTCAGATTGGTTACTAAAACTCATTCCTTTAGCTTTCAGGAGCAGTTGGAATTTTTCTTTAGGATTTATGTCCAAATTAGGCAAGGAGAACAAAGAAGAAATGTGCACAAAGTTGACCGAGTTACACGTATCCCAGAAGGTTCTATTTCCATGTATTTAACAAGGAGACATAATATAATCTATCTCATATTTTATTATATTCACATTAAATATACCAAATAATGATATATTTTAAGAAAGCACATAATACCTTTTATGGCATTTTGCATTTTCTGTTGTATTCAAATCTGCTCTGTGGGTTGTATGAAATTCCAATACAATGTAAGATCACCTGATGTATAAACTCTGTTTTTAGACTTACACTCACCAAATGCTATACAAATAAGCACTGTTCAGAAAAGGCAAATTGTAGATGCTTGTCAACTACTCCAAAAGAGCAGTCCATTGTAGCCCTAGCTTTCTGTTGAGAATGAATGGTAGCAGTTCCCACCAGCAGTAACTTTCCTTGGGAGTTTTTTTTTTTTTTTTGCAAAGTTCTGTTTTCACCTCCTTTAATAATTTTAAAGAACTTCTCAACCCTATGAAGACAGACATCTTTGTTTTACTTTTGTACTTCCAAAATGCAACTCACAGAAGTCTTCTCATAAAATCTATGGCAATGGATACAAAATCACAGTAGTCCTTGGAAAACTATGGCTCAAATCTCTCTGCTGGAGTAACTGTGATCCCATTGGCTAATCCATTGCTTGTAAGTACTGCTTTCCCATAATGGCATCAATGACCTAAAATTCCTGACCCAGCAGGTGATTCTTTTTCTCATTTTTCTTTTTCTCATTCTTTTCCTTCTCTTTGTCCATATCCATATATTTCTTACACACTTATTCTGTATGTACTTATTCTAAAGAAGATCAAAAATACTTCACATATCCACCTTGAATTAAGTATCCATGTCTTGGCTGAATTCTTTTTTTGATGAGATTGAAATTCTAGCTGTTTCCCATTTCATTAAGTAGTTTAAAAAGTTATTTTCTAACCTTGATGCATTATGTAAATGACAGTCACTAATTTGCCTTGAAGTATAGTTTTCTGAGAGTGGAACTTTGATCTCAATGACGGAGCCCAACACATGGCCAAGGGGAACTTGCCTCATCTCGTCTGAGTCTTTGGGCTTTCAAAAAGGGTTAACGTGCTTGTGTTTACTTTCCTGACATGTTTGCTTACTTAAGGCTGACTTCCATGAAGTAAAATAAAAACCATCTTCATCAGAACATGGATTCTTGCCTTTCTCCTTTTTCTCTTCATTATTTTAGATTTGCAAGTATCAGGTTGGTCCTTGTTTTACTGCCATTACCACAGCAACGATCAAATAGGAAACCCTAGGTGTAAACCTGACTGTGGAGACTCATCTGTAACAGGATAGTATTCCAGCAGGCTCTACGTTTTTGACCTTCACCAAAGCAGAGTTGATAACTTTAATAGTTTTCTTTATAAACCCTTTTCTTTCTGCTTCAAAATTGTTTAATTTTTAGACGCCAGGCCTCTAATAGGATAGTTTCCAAAAGCATATGTCTCTTTTTAAGCCTGAGTTTATTTCACAATATTGGGTTCATCATATGACCACTCACATGTGGTAGCAAGCAGAAACCCTACCTTGGCAGGACAAAATGCACCCTAGGGTGCCTGGTCCTGCCCATTGCTTAAATCTGAGAATGGACCTCTTTGGCTCTAATAGCCTAAAAGATAACCTAATAATACTGTCTTGGGCATCCTCTTAATGCATTCTTTTGTGTCTATACAGATTTGAATTTAAGTTCAAATTTGGACTCACCACAAATAAATATTAGTGGTGAGGTTTTGGGCAAATAAGTGTCTCATTTTCTTAGTATTATTGGTAATAGTACTCAACTGCTAATTTTGTAGTGAAGGTTAAACAAGGTACTTGTAACTAGATATAGAAATTCCAGCACATAATGTTTACTTGGTTAAACAGTGATAGCTAACAAGTTTGATTTTATTTTGTAGAAAGTTGTTACTGCTGGGTAAGTGAATGTCTTTGAAAACAGCAACCAAACCAACCTCAGGAAACTGTATATTCTGAGCTCTGAAAGGACTGCTAACTGTTCAGTGTTTTTTGTCCCTTGTTAGTCTTAAAACAGACGTCCCATCTCGCAGGGCTCCTCCCTGCACCTGTTGCCAGTTGCACCCTGCATCTGCTGTCTAGAGTCCTGTCTGCTGCATCTATTGCTCAGTGAACTTAAGCCTTTTATTTCCAAGGTAGCAGTCTATTCAAAAACAACTTTTCTCCATCAGCTTTCTGTAGTTTCCAGATTCTGACAACAAGAAACTAAAAGCCCTAGTTTATAGACTGTAATCATGGCCTCGTAACAATAAATTGTGGCAAAATTAGAACTTATGCCCTATGCCTTAATAAACAGGAAATAGATCATCTTTGAGACATTTTTCTAGAAATGCTATTTTCATTCCCAATCAAAGCTGAACTCAAGATCCAGAGTAGTTTGAAAGATTGAAAAACAGACGGCTAGAACGTATTTAGCACCATTGAAGTATCAATCAAATCTGTCCCATCCCTTCATTTGTGAAAGTTCTCTACAGAATACATTCCAGGGCATGCAGTGAATAATTACACGCTTTAAAATGCTTTTCTACAGCACCTTACCCTAGAATTCAGTCATCCGCAGCACTAGGCTCACCAAAGATCAATTTCCCTGTCTCTGTGACTTTTTTTCTGACCCCAATTCTTTCTTTGTTTATCTACATAGATAGCACCAATCCACATATAAATTTATGCTGTGAAGTATAGAAATGAACCTGATTTCATTGCTGAATGTCCATTTTTCAATTTCCTTTTTATTATAAAATACATATAACATGGAATTTACTAATTTGTTATAAGAATACAATTCAATGACATAGCTTATATAACTGAGCAACAACCACCATCATCCATCACCGAAACACATTACATCTTGAAAATTGAAACTATGCCCATCAGTAACTTTAAAAATTTTACTACATTTTTAAAAAATTTTATTTGTTTTTATTGGAAAGTCAGATATACAGAGAGGAAGAGAAGACAGAAAGGAAAACTCACTGTCCGCTAATTCACTCCCCAAGGGGCCTCAATGGCTGCAGCTAAGCTGACCTGAAGCCAGGAGCCAGGAGTCTCCTCCAGGTTTCACACACAGGTGCAGGGCCCCAAGGCTTTGGGCCATTCTCAACTGCTTTCCCAGGCCACAAGCAGGGTGCTGGATGGTAAGTGGAGCTGCCAGGACATTAACTGGTGCCCATATGGGATCCTGGCATGTAAAAGGTGAGGACTTTCACCTGCTAGGCTACTGTACTGGGTCCAGTCAGTAAGTTTTTTTTTTAATTAATTTATTATTATTAATTCATTAATTACATTGTATTATGTGACACAGTTTCATAGGTACTTGGATTCTCCCCAAACACTCCCACCATGGTGGATTCCTCCACCTTGTTGCATAACCACAGCTCAAGTTCAGTTGAGATTCCCCCATTGCAAGCATATACCAAACATGGAGCCCAGCATCTTATTGTCCAGTCAAGTTCAACGGCTTCTTATGTATACCCTCTCTGGTCTGAAGACAGAGCCAGCAGAGTATCATCCCAGTCAATTGAAAGCTCCAACATACCATCAGCAAAAATTTACATCATTATGGAATTAATTGACATAGTAATGAGTAACCAATATGTTAAAAGTAAATGCGAGTTCTTAACCACCTTCTGTGACCACCTCATTGACATTTCAATTTTAGAGTCACTAAGTTTTTATTCTACTTTTCTCCAGCTCCTGGTAACCACCATCAGCATTATACTTCCTCTCATAATGTCTGTGTTTGGAACAGAGATTTTGCTTGTACATTCATCTGTCCATAGGTACACAGGTTGGTACCATGTTTAAGTTTATGTGAATAATACCACTCTAAACAATGGATTCTTCTTTAGGTTCTGCTGGGTGTAGATCCAGAAGTGAAGCTGCTAGCTCATGTGATCAGTCTCAAGCTATCTGAATAAGGAACATATGCTTTTCCATATGTTTGTACTATATTCTTTTGCACCAAATGTATATGAGAGTTCCAATTTCTTCATAGCCTAATACTTTTTTTGTTTGTGTTTCATAACATGTAAGAGGTAATATCGCATTCATATTTTGGTTTCTATTGTTAGTGACGACTGGTTTTGAATGGAATTCCACACACTTGCTTGCCACGTGTGCATCTTCCCCAAACGGGTATTGATTGTTGCTCAGCTTTGTACTGAGTTCTCTTTTTGCTCATTTTTACAGTTAAGACTTCTCTATTGTGGATATTGATGTCTTACTATCAATGATTTGTAATTTTTTTTTTGCACTTCAAAAGTAGTCATTTCATTCAGGTAAGAGTATTGCTAGGTTTTTTTAAAATATTTATTTATTTTTATTGGAAAGGCAGTTCAGAACTCATGGGGAGAACAAAGAGAAAGATTATCTGTCTACTGATTCACAGCCCTAGGGGTTGCAAAGGCTGGAGTTGAGATGATCTTATTTGAAGCCAGGAGCTTCTTCCAGGGAGTCTCCCCCATGGGTGCAGAGTCCCAAGGCTTTGGGCCACCCTTACCTGCTCTACTAGGCCACAAGCAGGGAGCTGGATTATAAGCAGAACATCCAGGACGTGATTCAGCACCCATATGGAATCCGGAGCTCGCAAGATGAAAATTTAGCCCTTGAGCCATCACATCAGATTTAAGTATTCTTAGTTATATAGAAGTTTTTAGAAAATCAAATTTTTTCCATTTTGCATGATTGTTTGAATTAGGAATTTAAGGCCTTTTCAGGTTTTTCCAGAGAGTGTACCTTTGTTTGGGAATGTGTGGTGCTTTCTGATTCTCTAATGCATGTAGTGGGCTCCACATGCCCTGCTCCTCAATGTCTGGATGCCAAAGAATGAAAATAGAAAACTGAAAAGGGAACATTGAAAGCCTGCCAACCTGAATGTGCTTTCAGCCAGGTGGAGAGAAGCAGACAACATTTGTGTTCAAGAGCAAAGCGCTGGCTCGATTACGGATAGAGACTTTGATTCTTATCGCCTGCTTTTTCTTACAAATTGTGTGCAAGTCACTGCAAGAACACATGCATGGGTCGCTGGCTAGGAGATAGGGGTAGAATATGGGTAACAGTTCCTGACCTAAAAACCAAAATCCACGGAACATGAAACTACAATTTACCATGCCTAGCTTTCTTTGGGTGTTACAAACAGTAAACTCTAACTTTCCAAAATAGTTGAATTAGACTTTTTATGTTTGTGTGATTGTTGTCTAAGGGGGGGTAGATTCCTGCTGCTTCCGATTTAGCTAATATCCTCCAAACCTCCTGTGAAATCACTTTTCATCACATTCTTGCTTCTTGCCCTTTCTGTTCTATGCATATAAAAGTCATCTTTCTCTTTCGTCTCCATGACTTTCTCTCCCTCACTGGTGGGATACAGGTGGGATTCCCAGCTTCATTATTCAGAAGAATTCCAGATGTCACTTGTCACTTAAAGGGCTCAGCTACTGGAAATTCTGTTTTCCCAGGAAGGTTCCTCTAATGACATCAAATGAAAATAAATTAATATGGATATCCAGGTGCTAAATTAAAATGTCAAACCTGAACTTGGGAAGTCAGTCTCTTCAAAGGCAGCCATGATACAGTTCCTCTTCACCCACAGAGGTAAAAGACATATCTTTTACAATGAATTTCAGCTTCAAAGGGAAGAGATGATGATGTGTTGGCATTTTGAGGGACAGAATGTCAAAGGGATAGAGGTTCAACTCTCCACCTTCCGCAGCCCAGTATCACATAATTATAGCACCATAAAACACTGATTAGAATGTGGTTTGGGTTATTTATTCATAAGCTTTTTAGGAAATTAAATTTACATGATAGATTTACTTTTAATGCATTAGTGGCTAAATGTCTTCCAGGAAGTTTCATAAGAAAGTTCCGCAAAGTTACCAGGTATCAAGCATCACCACTGTGTTCCACCAGAAGACATTATTTTTTATTCTAAAGGAATAACCCAAACAAGGTTTAAGGGAACAGGGAAGATGGAGGGTTTTCCCTTTCCATAGTTCCCCGAAGATGAGCAAGTTCAGATTATTTCACGATGGTCACAGCTACCACCTATGGATTACCTTAAATCTAGTATCTGTGGGGTTCTAGGAGACAAGTCTTTATTAAGCATAACCCACACAATACCCTTCAACATCCATAGAACAGAACTTCCTGATGAGTGGAAGGCTTGACTTGTTATTACAGGTGTGTGTTCTTTCTAAGTGCTTCATGCATCGAATTACATTGCTATCAATACCTTTAATTTGACTACTAGATTAATTTGTTCAGGGTAGTGATTGTGCTATGGATATCCACTACCTGGAAGTTCTTATCTTTTTTTGAAGTATTTCTTTATGTATGTAAATACCACATGTTTGCCTTAATTTAAGATGATATGATGTTATGTATAACATGTTATGTTTTGAATGTTATATGTTGTGTATAAACTAAAATTGAAGTATAGGTGAGGTGGTCACAGAAGGTGGCTGGGAACCCGCATTTACTTTTAACATATTGGTTACTCATTACTATGTCAATTAATTCCATAATGATGTAAATTTTTGCTGATGGTATGTTGGAGCTTTCAATTGACTGGGATGATACTCTGCTGGCTCTGTCATCAGACCAGAGAGGGTATACCTAAGAAGCCGTTGAACTTGACTGGACAATAAGATGCTGGACTCTATGTTTGGTATATGCTTGCAATGGGGAAATCTCAACTGAACTTGAGCTGTGGTTATGCAATAAGGTGGAGGAATCCACCATGGTGGGAGGGTTTGGGGAGGGGTGGGGAGAACCCAAGTATCTATGTAACTGTGTCACATAATACAATGTAATTACTGAAGTTAAATAATAAATAATTAAAAAAAAAAAAAAAGGCAGTGTTCACACAGAGAGCAAATGAGAGACAGAGAGACCATCCCTATTCACTTCCCAAATGAGAGCCCCTGACTTGAAGTCAGCAGCCAGGTGTCCCATGTGAACACAAGATCCCCCACCCCTTGGAGCAGCATCCACTATTTTCTCAGGCACACTATCATGGCTCGGAATTGGAAGTGGAGCACCTGGGGCTTGAACCAGTGTCCTTTTGCCCATTGTGCCACATGCCAGGCCTGTCTGTGAACATTCTAAATGGCTGCCTTTCTCAATCAAGCTTTAATTACCCTTTCTAAAAACACTTCAAGCTCATCATTAGGAAATCTACATTCCATTTAAACTAGACTACCCTGTTCTGACTGGTTTTCCACCAACACCATTTCTGTTTCTAGAAAGACTTTCCCACATTACATCTCACCTAGCAGGAATGTTCTGAAATACTTAATTCTCTGTAAATACCTTCTAGCAACTTCCTCAATGTTTTAACATCTTTGACTTTTTTATACTACTATAACATTATATACTCTTGAGAAATATTTTCTCTTCTGAATTTTACTATTCATTTTGATCTGCTCTTCAATGGTAAAACATGAAAATTATCAGCCCACTGTATATTTCAGTAGCCATGGTAAAGTATTAAATGACAGCTTAAGTCAACATGGCATGTCCAAGAATAAAGGGTTCAGAAAGAGCGAAAATGCTCTGTGACATGTCTTCTTTGATTCCATAGGAAACTGTGCATTACAATATATTGACAAGGGCATCAGATAGACTGTATAGGAATCTAAATGAATCATAATATTTCACTTCAAAAAATACTAATGTATAAGATAAGGAGGTGTATGTCTTTTATAATGTATTACAACCCACCTATTTTAGAAAGAATTTGCTTTTGGTGCAACAGATTGCTTATTTCAAGTAAAATAAATTTGGATTTACATCCCAAGCCAGAATAAGTCACCAAATGGCCAACAATTTACATGTAAGTAATGAATTCAAGAATTTAGAAGTAGAAACCATGGCAGAATAATTTCTGCTACTTTCAATTTAATAATATTTTTTCTGTTGCTGAGTTTTGTGTCATACCTAGAAAAGGGTACTTGTTGTGATATGAAACCAGTAAGTATGAATATCAAAACCATCATAAAGAAAGATATGAACAAAATGGGCCCTGTACGATGACCTAGCACCTGAACATACTGAACATGACCTTGCCTTGAACATGGTGGGACTCCATATGGGTGCTGGTTCTTATCCCAGCAGTCCTGCTTCCCATCCACCTCCTTGCTGGAGGCCTGGGAAAGCAGTCGGGGACGGCCCAAAGCCTTGGGACCCTGCTCCTGCATGGGAGACCTGGAAAAGCTCCTGGCTCCTGACTTTGGATTGGTGCAGTTCTGGCCATTGTGTCCGCTTGGGGAGTGAATCATTGGATGGAAAATCTTCATCTCTGTCTCTCCTCTCTGTATATATGACTTTCCAAGTAAAAAAAAATCTTAAAAAAAAAGACAGATATGAATGATAATTTTGGTTTTGGAAACAAAATTAAAGCTCTTAAGACACACCAAGGGATAGCTTGTCTAAAATGAAAATAATTCCTATGAAGCCAAAAGAAAAAGATCATATATTCAGTAAAAGTGGGCAAATGCTAGGATAAAGGTTCATCAGAAATAAAGTGACATTAGCATGTAAACAATGATCAGCTTCACACACAATAAAATACATGTGAGATAAAATTATATCAAATTTTGTTTTCTAACACAGCATTACCAAACATAAATAATGCTATGTGTTCAAGGATTTAGATTAAAAGATAATATTTACACTGTGGGGACAGGATAAATATGTGTTCATACAATGTATGTATGTAAAATATTTTAGGTAGCAAATTCATATTGTAAGTTTGGAATAACAGTATCTTTGAATATGCCAAAGTAATATAAGAAAGGGTAATTATTGCACTATTAAGGAAATCAAAGATTGACTAAAGAGAAATGTATAGGAGTAGAAGATCAATTGTTTCATTTGCCAATTTGACATATACATAAAAAGGTGCCCTTTCACAAACTTACATGGAGTGACAAGATTTAATAACTGAAAAAGTACGTTAAAGTAAAAAGCATAATCTGGAAGAAAGAACATTGTTTGAATAAAATCTGGCTGATTTACAAGATATTTCTGAGAAATCCAAAAGAAACTATATGGAAAATGAAAATGGGGAACAAAGGACATTAGAGTCTTTTAATAGAATTCCATCTAAAAAATGAATAATGAGCATAGAAAAGTATCAAACACAAAAACTAGCTGAAAGATGTTGAGTAGGAAAATATTTTCATTTTCATCAATTACTTTGCAAGGGCCAAAATAGTGTAATATTTATAGAAGAAAGCTTTGACAGCTAACGATTACATAAAATGATATAATTTATCATCACCAATATGGACAGGAAGTCATATTATGTACATACTAGTATGATCTACTACTAATAAAAACTTTTTAAAAATAAAATGCCACATGATTTAAGCTCAATGAGTATCTGAGAGAATGAAATATTTTGTATAAAATAATAGGTCAAAGTGAGCTTAAAAAAATATCAAGGTGGGGTCCAGTTCATAGCTTAGCTAATCAACCTTCTGCCACAAGAGCTGGCATTCCATATAGGCACAGGTTCAGGTTCTGGCTGCTCCACTGCCAATCCAGCTGCCTTGTGTGGCTTTGGAAAGCAGCAGAAGATGGCCAAAGCCTTGGGACTCCACACTTAGTGGGAGCTTTGGAAGAAGCCCCTGGCTCCTGGCTTCAGATCAGAGCAGCTCCAGTCTTTACAGCCATTTGTGGAGTGAACCAGTGAGTGAAGACCTTTCTCTATGTCTCTCCTGTTCTCTTGAAATCTGCCTTCCCAATAAAAATAAATGTATCTTGAAAATAAATCCAAAACCCCTCCAGATTAAAGAATAAATGGACATGACATTTAAATGTCATGCATTCCTTTGGATTACATTAGGAATGGGGATTAAAATAGACATCAAGACATTACTGGGACAGCTTATGCCTCCTTTTGTCCATCTGTTATTCTTCCATTATAATTGAGTTTTATGAATTACATATTTGTGTAAATCTTTTGGAAGAAATAGATCTTAAAATAGTTTCTCCAAGCCAGGGCTGTTTCATGCATTATTTTTATTATGTCCTTTTAAGAGCAAATGTTGTTAATTGTAATGTTTCATTTATTTGTAGATTTTTTACATATCAGTCTAAAAATGTGAATGAGACATTGAATACAGTTTTTTTCAAGTCATCAGTGGCTATAATAGGATAGTATTGAATCAAAGATTTATTTGTGGAAAACTCACACACCTTACTTGAAATTTTATAGTGGATCTATCTATGATTTTTGTCTTATTAGCCAATCAACTTTAATTTGCTATTTGATGGCTGCACAGAAGTTAGCTATTTCCTGACCCTACTAACCCTACTAAGGGGTCTCACCATGTTTGGGCCACCCATGACCCCAAGGAGCAGGCTTCCTTCTTCCTCCCTAGGATGGTAAGAAAAACCCCTCACTGGACAAAACGGAGCACCCGCTCACCACACCAGGAGATGTGCAGTGTTTTGGAAGCATCTTGAAGGCTGAGTGAGGACAAGAATGTGAAGGCCAGAGTGAGCCCCGTGCAGAATCACTGTGCTAACCCACACCTCAGCTTGATTCCTTCGCTGGCGGATCAGGAGCCTCCCTAAGTGTAGCAGTGATGCCAGGAAATAGGAGGCTTTCAGAGCAGTGGCGGGGAGGGGAAATTAAGCAGAAACAAAAGACAGGAGGGGAAATTGTGGAACCGAAGGTAAATTTTGATATCACGGAACTATCCCATTTCAGGAGGGATCTGCAAAGTGTCCATGAAAATTTGTATGATGAAAAAATCTACGCATGGATTTCAAACCTCAGATCAGAATAAATATTTTAAATCCTTTTTTCCCCACAAACTATTTAAAGTTCTGTTCCAAGATGTATAATATTTTCACCATATTTCACTTTTATTTTACTCTCTGATTATTCTATAACCTGTAGTAAAAGCTAAGCAATAAAAAAACAAAGTATGATGCCTTACATGAACTACAGGGATCATAAGTTATAAAATAAATCAATATTTCAGCTTTTACAAAATGCCAAGTAAAATACTAGCAAGTTTGGAGTTTCAGAGGTGACTGAAAGGTGATTCCTAAGTACCCAGAGTTCAGTTGGAACTTGGGGGATGACTTGCAGTCCTGTATTTACTGAGCAGGATTTCTGCTACTTTCTCTTCATCAACAGGAGTGAGATCTAGGGAAAGGTTATAGGTCTGAGTGAAAAAGAGTTACAGTTTAGAAATTGCATGGTAATCAAATTTAACCACTGTTTATTTGAAATACACCAGTATATAGTTGACTACTGAATTCAGTGTAATGGTATTTATGATATTATAATGATATGAGATTACATTTCCTTCAAAGTAATATTACAAGAAAGATTTTATTTTTATTGTGTATTCCTTTTGTGCCATGTTTCTAGACTATTAGGATTTGATGAATTATTTAGTAAAAGTTAGAAAACCAATTCAGCAGCCCCTCCATGTGAAGTAATTCTGATTCCAACAAACGTGGTTTTGAATAATGACTTCTATTCACAAGCTTAATCAGCTTAATACAGAATGAACCTACAACAGGAATGTAGTAGGCAACTCTTTCTGCACTTGGGCCTTAATTTTCTGGATAGAAAATAAATTTTTTTAATGTGGGAACTAAACTCCCAACTTGTGACATGACTATCCCTACAGCACGCAAAGGTACAAAGATTAAGAATAATACATTCGAAACTTCAATGACAATTTTATGGAATTTTCAGTCCCACTAATTAAATTTCATGAAAGATTTTATAATGCCGCAACCCCAATGCAAAATGAGTACAGAGTGGAGGAATAAACATGCTGAGAGTAAACATAATGGCTCAATAAAAAAATTAAGACTGTATGAGAATTAACAGTCAAAATAATCAGTATTTTTCAATTAGTAAGTGGAAAATAATGTATAGAAGGATATTTGAGAGGTATTAATTATGTATATTGTTATAGTTTGTGAATTTCTTCTTGAATCCAATAAGCCAAGTGAGAATGAAAAAGGAGGAGGAGAAAAATTAGCGAAGTAGAAATCATGGCTGGGTATTTTATAATACTATCAAAACAATGTGAAACTATAGATATGGAGAAATGAAGTTTTACCTTTACACACAAAGATAAATAATTTGATAGGGATTGTAGATCTAAATATAACTATGTAATAAATCTGTGAAAGGGAGCATCACCAAAAACATTCACACAAGAATATATTTTCATCCTTAGTGTTTAAAAAAGGTGGTGGTTTTGTGTGCTAGAACTCTATGATAGCTCGAAACAAAGAAATACAAAACATATTTGAACTAAAATGAATCTTTGAGCATGAAAATTCAAGTCACAAACTAAGCATGGGCCATACACACATACAAATACAAAAAACATGCCAGCTAAACAAATGATTGGCCAGGTCGTTCAAACATGAGGATATTAAACAGGCATGTTTCAAAAATACCGCTCATGTTAGCAGCGATGACCATATAATTTAGTATCACAAAGCAGTGTTAAAATCAGTTCAACTGCATTCCCAGTGGCAGTATCGTGAGCTCCCCTATACATAAGACTACCTGGCACAGTGTCATGTGTTCAACCAACGGGAAGGCACAGGGTTACGTATTAAGCAATTACATTCCTGCTGGAGATATGAATAAGCAAAATCTCAATGGGGAAGAGAAGAAACAAGAGAAGAGATTAACAACATGATTAGCTGTACACAAAACTAATTTGTATTAGCAGAGATAAGAACAGTGGTTATTTTAGGGGAATCACGGGTCTGCAACAATCTATACATTCACGTGACAGCTGCATTATGCCTTCACAATGAACCTTTCATGGTAATTCAGACTTTGATCTACATTTTTCACTTTAGTGTTCATTGGTTTTCCGGTCTGACAATGAAAGCCACAACTTTTGCGGCTTGAAAAACAGAAAATCAAGTTTTGTTCCAAGCCTCCTGAAGCCTCTCTCTGTGGCTTTTTTATGGCCACCTCGCTTTCAAACGGTCATCTTTATATGGTCTCTCATTCAAGGACGGGGTGGTACATGTTTTCACCCACATTTCTTGTTTCTCATAAAGTCTCATTCTGATTCTACATTAAATACTTTTCCTGAGTTCCAAATTCAGTCATATTCTGAAATATTGGGAGTTAGAATTTCATCATAAAAAATTTGATGAGACACCAATTTAGAAAACAGGATTTCATTTTCTCCATATCCTTGTAAAACAGTTTTTCTTTATCAAGCCAAAACTTGATTATCTTCCTAATAGGGTTAGTAATAGTATGATGCTTACAAATCATTAAGAAGCATGCATAAAACAAAACTAGAAATCAAAAGGTAAGGAAAGAATCACAAGTAAAGGTTTCAATGGAGCAGCTTTGAAATTCAAAGGAAAATCAAGTGTTTACAATAGCAGCATATTTAAGGGAAGAAACATTTTCAAAGATAAGATACATTCATTTTTTCGAATGTTCATGAGGTCAGTTATTAAGAGGACTTGGAAATTAATCTTGGTTTTATGAAAGGAAACATAGTTATTGACCTTGGGAGGGAAGTCTTATTGAGGTGCAAATGGTAAAAAGACATTCAAATGGGATTAAAGCAAGTGAGAGGGGAAATGAGAACAAATACTACATTATTCCTGTACATACAGTATTTTAAAGAGTGAAACCAGCAGAACCAAGGAGAGAACTGGTTATTGTTGGACTTAGGGAAGGAGAGGCTGAGGGGTTTCACTAGACAGAAAGCTTAAATGATGCAATATGGATAAATTCAAGAATTGGCTGTGTCACACTATCACAGTTAATATCACTGTGTTGTATAACAGACTCTGGATCTTATGTTAAATATTCGCACCACAATAAAACATTCAAAAAAGGTCTGAACCATCTTAAGAAGACCAGTGAAGGAGCTAGTATGGAGGCTCACAAAGCTAAGCCCTTGTCAGCAGCACTGGCACTCCATGAGTGCCAGTTCTAGTCCCAGATGCTCCACTGCAGATCCAGCTTCCTGCTGATGGCCTGGGAAAGCAACAGAGCATGGTGCGAAGCCTTGGAACTCTACTCCTGTGGAAGACACAGAAGAAGCTGCTAACTCCTGGCCCCGGATTGGCTTAGCTCTGGCCGTTGTGGCCATTTGAGGTGTGAACCAGTGAAAGGGATGAAAATCTCTGTCTCTCCTATCTATAAATTTGGCTTTCAAAAAAAAAAATATTAAAAAAAGAAGAAACATGAATTTCAAAGTTCAGGTATTATGGCGTTTGAGGAAGAAAGCAACGTTCCTAGGGCAAGGGAAGCTGAGGGGATCTTAAGCAGGATTTCACCTGCAAATACAAATTTCAGTTGTGTTGCGATGACTATGAGTGTGTGTTGATTCCAAAGTTCAGGTTCTGTGAGCACTGGTCAGCACTTTGCAAGCAGCAAACAGGAAAGGCAAGGGACACAGGTCAGTGTCGTGGTGCAGAAGGACTTTAGAGGTGAAACTTTATGCTCACCACATTCTAATGTGATGTATGTTAGTGGCGTGCTATATGCATACATTAGCTCCATTTTTTACAAGAGAAAAGTGAAGGAAAAGTCGCACTGTACCAGAGATGAGCCTGGATTTGAGGTTATTCTCTCTAAAGAACACTAATCTACCCATTATGCTAAGTTCTACTGTATCATTGTACTGTTGATATCCTTAATAATTTTCACATTAAAATATAGTTAGTATCTTTAACCATGTAAATATTATATCAGGAAATGTTTACACTGTAGTCACAACAGCTTCCAGCATAATGCCAGGTTCTAAGTAAGTTATGTTTAAACGTATACTAAGGGATTATACCATTGTGATAATATAAGGGAAAACGGTGGGAAGGGAAAATGGAAAGAGAGGGAGGGGGAGGGATGAATCTCTACCCATAAAAATGTATTGCGGACAACAAGATTTTAAAGTAGAAAAATATCAAAATAATATGATATCTAATATTATTAATCTAATCTTCAGGTAATATTCTTCTCTTCTGAACCCATATTTAGCAATTTTTTACAGATCTATTTTATTTATTTGAGAGTCAGAGTTACAGGGAGGTTAGAAAGAAAAAGAGAGAGGGAGGGAGGGAGCAAAGCAGAGATTGAGAGATTTTTCTACCCATCACTTCACTCCCAAAATAGCCACAACAAACAAGGCTCAGCCATTCTGAAGCCAGGAGCCAGAAGCTCTATGTTGTACCGCACTTGAATATACAGGTCCAAGGACATGAGCCCTTTTCTGCTGCTTTCCCAGGCATATCAGCAGGGAACCTCATTGGAAATGGAGCAGTGAGGGTTTCGTTAGGCACCTATAAGAGATGATTGTGTTGCAGGTGGTAGCTCACAGCACAACACTGGTCCCTCATTTTTCAAATACTTAAATATGAGTACGTATATAGGGCTTTGAACAAAAGAAACTATGGGATGAGTCCTTTTCTGATGGTATTCTGATCCTTCCATTTACTGAGTCCATATGATCTCTGTTCCACCCTCTTACTTTGCTAGGACCACACTAAGGGTGATAAACACATACCAGTGACCACTAAGAACTCCCCAGTAAGCTGACTTTGCTTAGCCACCAGTGCCACTTTTTATAAGCAGGACTGTAGAGTTGACATTGAGACAAATTTAAAAATGCATCCACGATAACTATCTTGCATGAATTGACACAATGATGAGAGAATACAATGAGAGGATATAATGATGAGAGAAGCTCATTGGTAAAAGCACCAGGACATGGATATTTTAAAATCTGGTAAACACATTATTGTAGGAGTAGATGAGCTAGCTCAAACAGGCAAGCTCATCATCTCCATTCCCTATTAATGGAAACCATCAGCAGATGGTCATTCAAATCACCATCCTAGGAGAACTTTAATAATGTTCTTAGCAGCAAAATGAAAAGCAGAGAAAAGACATTCACAAGACCTTTTGATTATTGATTAAAGAGAAAATATTATTTATATCCCACACATCCAGATGGTTCTCAGTATTTCTACAGCTTTGCAATACTCTAACCTACTAACCTGTGAATTTACACATAGGCACAATGTTGATAAAGCAGGGAAAATATGCTTTACTTTAAAAGTTCATGCAATCCACTCTTCCGTGCTCACCACTTCCACCTGTTATATTAATTTTTGCCCTGTAATGTAACCTGCTATGGACTTTCAGAAGTTTCTTCTTTAAATATGTCTTATGTTCCTTAAATTGATCCTTTTTTTCTTTGGAAATCTTTGATTCACATGCAATATTTGTATATCTTTATGGCGTGAAATGTACTATAGCATAGGTGCAGTTAGCATTAAGTTGATTGAATTAAGTGATCAACATCTCCACACTTGTGCTAAACTTTTGCTAATGCTTGCTTCACTGAATTTGTATGAGTTTTATTATACCACATGATTGACTCTAGTGTTTTTGAGAATCTCCTCTAAATGAAGTGGCTACAGGATGTGTTGCTAAGCACAGCGAGTTGCAACTGTGTTTTCAGAAACTCAGCTGTCTTCTTGTGCCTCTCTCACTCAGATCATCCCAGCAGCATCTACTGAACCTTCACATAGGGTGCAACACTAAGTCATTATCAATGTACACTGCCTTAACAGAGGACAATGGAACACCAAGTCATCACCAGTGTAGACTGCCTTAACAGAGGACCGTGGAACACCAAGTCATCACCCGTGTAGACCGCCTTAACAGAGGACAGTGGAACACTAAGTCATCACCAGTGTAGACCGCCCTAACAGAGGACAGCGGAACACCAAGTCTTCACCAGTGTAGACCGCCCTAACAGAGGACAGCGGAACACCAAGTCATCACCAGTGTAGACCGCCTTAACAGAGGACAGCGGAACACCAAGTCATCACCCGTGTAGACCGCCCTAACAGAGGACAGCGGAACACCAAGTCATCACCCGTGTAGACCGCCCTAACAGAGGACAGCGGAACACCAAGTCATCACCAGTGTAGACCGCCCTAACAGAGGACAGTGGAGCACCAAGTCATCACCAGTGTAGACCGCCCTAACAGAGGACAGTGGAACACCAAGTCATCACCAGTGCAGACTGCCCTAACAGAGGATAGTGGAACACCAAGTCATCACCAGTGCAGACTGCCCTAACAGAGGATAGTGGAACACCAAGTCATCACCAGTGTAGACCGCCTAACAGAGGACAGTGGAACAGGGTCATCACCAGTGTAGACTGCCCTAACAGAGGACAGTGGAACAGGGTCTTCAAATTAAAACAGAAAACAGTCTTTGCTTCAAATTGCACGGAAGCACATTCATGTACTTATGGAAGCAGAATGCTTGGATATTTGTGGCCCAATTTAAAAATGTAGAACAATGAATGTTAAGTATACCAATGCAATAAATTATGAAACCTTTATAAAATAGAATTCTTGCTTTCACAGATGGATTATTTGGAAACAAAACAGGGAGGAAAGCATACTATTTGCTTATTGGTTTATTAATTTTTGGATTTTGATCAACCAGCACGAATTACCTGTTCACCAATAATTATCCACATTACTTTAATGTTGCTGTATTAACAGAGAATTTAGTTATCTTCATTTCCAAAGAACATTTAAAAAGCTAAGGATTCTTCTAATCATCTTGTCACTCATAGCATACTTAAAGTTGGGCCAACTGTTTAAGTCTCATGCCAACAGGAATCATTTTATTGACCCATGAACTTAACAGTAATATCCCATTTGATTATATCATATACATAAATACTACAGTATATTTGCCTATACATAGGAGGGTATACTTATACACAAATTCTGTTACACATCTAACACAGTCATATTAATAGAAATAGTATCTCAGAAGCCACCTTGAGTATGAAACATTCAACATCAGGTTATTTATAAGTACCTGACAAAAGGGGAGATGATATCACTGAGAAGTCAGGAGAAAAGAATCATATACCATCATGAATCTATCATTGCAATAAATCTTCTACATTATTTTAAAACACATTCATAAATATAGAGATTTGTTTCTTTTCAGTAGACCTTTTTTTTTTATCATCAAATGTTCTCTTTATCTCCAGAAATTTCTAGCCATAAATATTTTCTTTAAGCAACACTGTCTTTTTGGTTAGAATCTGCTTGGTGTATTATTGGTCTTTATACATCCTTTTATTTATAGGTTTGCTGTACCTTCAGGTTGAAAGATACTGCTTAAAATCAGGACTTATTTACTTTGATCTTTCTTGTTAAATTGATTATCAGAAGCCTGAATTAAACTGTAGTTAATTCAGTTTATTATATTTGGATTTAAATCTATCATTCTCTGTGCTGTATTTTTATATCCATTCCTTTTTCATAGTGCTGACTTCTTTGAAATCAGTATGAAATTAAAAGCAGGCATTGTAGTACCATGGGTTAGTCCATCTGGCAAGCCCACACCAATATAGTCACTTGACAACCAATGAATCCACAATTCTAGCAATGCGTCTGGTAGACGGCCAATGACAGCTTCCGTACTTTGCTTCCTGCCACCTCCATTAGACACCCTGGTTTGGCTTGCTTGGCTCCAGTTGTTGCAGGCACTTGGGAGAATCAACAGATGAAAAAGAAACACTGTCTCCCTGTCAAATAGTTTTTTAAAAATCCATGTCCAACCATTTCCAAGTTACTCATTTCTATTTGTTTTTAAAGATTTAAAATTATTATTTTATGACACAGTTTAAAAGGCACTGAGGTCCCCCTTTCTCCTCCCATGGTTGCCTCCCCTGCCCTGGGGATTAGAACCAGTGCCTATATGGGATCCTGGCACTTGCAAGGTGCAGACTTAAGCTGATAGGCTACCGTGCCAGGGCCAAGGCATTTGCTTTTAAGTTTTGTGATAAGAGGTGGGAAACAAGTGAAACCTGTCTCAACTTTTGGTCAAAGCAACAATGATGCTTTATATTATGAAATCATTATGGGAATTACTCAATACAGTTGTCACCTGACATGAAAGCTATTATACAGTAAAGGTTCTGTAAGTGCAAGATTTTTTTTTAATTAAAGATCTGTTTTATTTTTATTGGAAAGTCAGATATACAGAGAGGAGGAAAGGCAGGAAAATCTTCCATCCACTGATTCACTCCTCAAGCAACCTCAACAGCCAGAGCTGAGCTGATCCGAAGCCAGGAACCAGGAGCCTCCTCCAGGTCTGCCACACAGGTGCAGGGTCCCAAGGCGTTGGGCCATTTTCAACTACCTTCCCAGGCCACAGCAGGGAGTTGGATGGGAAGTGGGGCTGCCAGGATTAGAACTGGCACCCACATGGGATCCCAGTGTGTGCAAGGCGAGGACGTTTAGCTGCTAGGCTACTGTGCCTGGCCCAGTGCTATACGTTTCTAAAAGTCCCTCACCACAGACTTTTCCTGCCCCACACTCTTGTCTTATGTAAAAGCTCCCTTGGAAGCAACCTGTCTCAAACTGGATGGAAGAAAGAAATCTTTTCTCTACCGCATTAAACCAGAGGGATTCATCTGCAGTTTGTCTGAGGGCTATTCCAAGATGGCTGAATAGGGAGAAGTTAAACAGATTTCCACAAGGAGAAGTTAGCGAAAGGAAAGTGGTGGAAGTACTTTCCCGGGGGGTGGGGGGTTGGAGAAAAGTCTGCAGTGGAAATCCTACATGAGGAACAGAGACACAACGGACAGAGTAATCGTCCAGCAGCAAGATGAGACACCACCCGGGTGTGTCCAGCAGCAAGATGAGACACCCCCATGATTCTGAGAGCAAGGTGGACACTGACTGCAATAATCAGTGATACTGAGGATATTACCTGGGTGAAACTTTGCAGACCACGCTGACTTCAGGCCCCAGAGCAGTAGCTGCAGGTAGGATAGGGTACCAGCCTTTCACAGTGGATGAAGAGACCTTTTCTACCTTCCCATCCTTGCCATAACGCTGCCTGGTGATTAGCAGAGAAATTGTGCCACATTAATGTTAATTTTTTTTCGCAGAGGTTGAAGCTGGTACATGCACACACTGCAGGGAATTTTTTTATTACAGGGATAAATCTGTATTCCACAATGCTTTTGAGTCAGGCATAGAGGCTTGGCGGAGACTGGGCTGGGTATTCATATAGGACTTGTGAGGCAAACACATCCCACACCCTATTACAGACTCCAGAACTAAAACTGCCAATGGGGAGTACCATAGGTGAGCAGTTCTGGAAACACCTCTGATTTCTCCATGCACAGGGCAGGGCTGTGGGGCAGAGTGAAGTCCTTAGCCCTGTGAGTGTGAGAACCTTGTGTGCTGTGATGGTGAATATTCTGTGGCTGCCTGATAGGGCACGGCATGTAGCTGAGTCATAAGGTCAACACTGTGTCTGGCATCAGAGGCTCAAAACTCCCCGACAGCTTATGCAGAATCAAGGCAAGGCTCTGTGTTCCTGCCAGTTGCAGCCACCACAGGCTAGTCCTGGGCGTTGGTTGCCTTGGCAACAAGGAGCTGGGGCTGTGACTAGCAGATGTGACCACATCTGCCCTCTGCTGACAACAGGGGGCATCTGCCATGTTCTATCAGGTGCCACGCTGGTCTCTCACCCCACACCTTTGGACACTGACTGAGAGTCCTGGGTACCTACTGAAGGAGTAACCATTACACTAAGCCACAGAGGCATAAAGATATAAACCAGCAGAGGAGAAAACCAACAATTGTTTACACAGATGTGTAAGGACAAATACAGAATTACAAGCACAAGGGGGACAATATAACTCCCCCCAAAGAACACGTAATTTTTCAATATAAGAATATGAAGATGGGCTGACACAATGTCTGAAAAAGAATTTCTAAAAATTATCACAGATTACTCAAAAATGTGCAACAAATTTTGCTGAGATTGAAATTTTGAAGAAATCTAACTGAAATGAGAAAAAAAAGAATTCTGTATGTCAAACAGAAAATACAGTTGAAAGTTTGGACAACAGACTTGGTGAGGCAAAAGAAAAAATCACAAGCCGCATAAATATGTTTAAAATATCAGAACAACATGAAAAAACAATAGAAAAGTTGAAAATAGCATTTAAGATTTATAGGATACTATCAAGTGACTAAATATGTATATTCAGAGTTTCTGAAAGTGTGGGAAGACAAAACAGATTAGAAGACCTATGTAGAGAAATAATGGCAGAAAACTTCCTGATTTGGAGAAAGGTGGCGACAGATAGGAAACACATAAACCTCCTAATAGGCTCAGTTGGAAAATATCTTCACCACAAAACATGAAAACCAAACTTCAATATTAAGGCAAAGTAAATATTCTAACAGGTGTAAAAATAAATGCTAGATCAGCGTCAGAGCCTCCACAGCGAGGCCGGCAGCTAGTTGTTCTCAGCAGAAGCCCTATAGATTTGAGAGATACAGTCCAGGTCCCAAAAGAAAGAAAATGCCAGCCAAGAATACTTTACAGAGCAAAGCTCTCACTTCTAAATGAAGGTAAAAAAAGATTTTCCAAAACATACCAAGTGAAAGAAACGTTCACTCCTCATCCAGTCTTGCAAATCATGTTTAAGGATGAGTTTCATCCAGAAACAAAGAACGAGTCTTCCAGTTACAAGTACTGTTTGACTTCAAAAACAATTTTTACCGTATATCAAAATAACCAAATCAACATGAGAGATTATGTTAGTCATTGCTGATTCATAGACATATGAAATAGATCTAGGTTCTAACTTTTCTCCCTCCTCCTCATCTATAAGTGGATAGAATCATTTAACAGAAGTTTGATGTAAGACAATGAACATTTTACAAACATTTACAATTTAGATTAAGTCACTAGTGTGATAAAAGAAAATCTATGACAGGCAGCCTAAACATTAAATTCAAAATTTATTGTTTTTAAAGGTTTATTTGGTTTTTAAAAAAAATTATTTATTTTTATTGAGCCCGGCGGCGTGGCCTAGCGGCTGGGGTCCTCACCTTGAAAGCCCCGGGATCCCATATGGGCACCGGTTCTAGTCCCGGCAGCTCCACTTCCCATCCAGCTCCCTGCTTGTGGCCTGGGAAAGCAGTCGAGGACGGCCCAGAGCTTTGGGACCCTGCACCCGCGTGGGAGACCTGGAAGAGGTTCCTGGTTCCCGGCAACTGATCGGCGTGTACCGGCCCATTGCGGCTCACTTGGGGAGTGAAACATCAGATGGAAGATCTTCCTCTCTGTCTCTCCTTCTTTCTGTATATCCGGCTTTCCAATAATAATAAATCTTTAAAAAAAGTATTTATTTTTATTGCCGAGAAGGAGAGAGAAAGAGAGAGAGAAGGAGGAGGAGGAGGAGGAGAGACAGAGAGAAATACCTCTGTCCGATGATTCACTTCCCAAGTGGCCAGAATGGCCAGAGCTGCACCGAACCAAAGTCAGGAGCCAGGAGCTTTTCCAGGTCTCCCACTCGGGTGCAGGGTCCCAAGGCTTTGGGCTGTCCTCAACTGCTTTCCCAGACCATAAGCAGGGAGCTGGATGGGAAGCGAGGCAGCCGGGATTAGAACTGGCACGTATTTGTGATTCTGGTGCGTTCAAGGCAAGAACTTTAGCTGTTAGGCCATGGCGCTGGGACTGGTTTATATGTTTTTATTGCAAAGGCAGATTTACAGAGAGAAAGCAAGAGATCTTGCATGTGCTACAATGGCCAGAGCTAAGCCAATCTGAAGCCAGGAGCCTGTAGCTTCCTCTGGGTCTTCTATGCAGGTACAGAGTTTCAAAGCTTTGGGCCATCCTCTACTGCTTTCCCAGGCTACAAGCAGGGAGCAGGATGGAAAATAGAGCAGCTGGGATATGAACACGTGCCAATTTGGGTCCTGGGACATGCAAGGGGAAGACGGAGCCACTGAGCCACCATGCAGGACCCTACTTTTTCCTTCTTGAGTAACATGTGCTTAACTATGGGGCAGTTATTTGCCTTTTCAATAACAACATTTAGAGATACATTCACAGGATTTATTAGACAGTCCAGGTGAAATAACTGTAGCAATAGAGACATCATCATTATATAACAAATCTACTTTAGTTTATGGACTTATTCAAAAAAGGCTGAGTTCTTCATTCTTGAATGCCAAGAATAATACAGAAAAGATAGTTGATGAGTGAATTTATATGGTTCAAATCTCCAGAGAGCTAAATGTATTAACAACCACATTGGTTTGCTGGGTGTCAGTTTCTTGAACGTTTGAACAGTCTAAATCGAAGGTCAAAAGAAAAGCACCTTTAACTTCATGGACAAGATTCAATTTGATCTTGCCAAGAGAGGAGTGCTTGGAAGACAGAAGGCGTAATTAATTTGAACAATTCTCAACTCTTCGGGACAACTGAAAGGGAGGAAAACGTTCTAAACTACTTTTATGAGGCCGGGATTATCTTAATTCCAAAACCAGAGAAAATACAGCAAAGAAAGAGAACTAATATCCTTGATGAATGCAGATAGAAAAATCAACAAAATGCTAGCTAATTGAATCCAATGATGCATCAAAAGGATTATTCACCTGGCCAAGTGGGATGTATCTGCAGTCTGCAGAAATGGTTTAGCACAAATCAATATGTGTAATAGATATCACATTATCAAGCTGAAGAATAAAAACCATTTTATTATTTCAAAAAAGCATTAATAATATTCATCTTTTCATGATAAAGTCCCCAGGAAAACTGGTTACAGAAGGAATATTTCTTAACACAATCAAGCCGATAAAGACAAACCAATAGCCAGCATAATTCTGCACTCAGAAAAGCTGGAAGCATTTTCACAGAGATCTGGAATCAGACAAAGATAACAACTTTCACCACTACTATGCAATATAGTCTGGAAATTTTACAAGAATTAGGCAAAAATAAAGGGCACACAAATTGGAATGGAGCAAGTGAAGTTATCCCTGTTTACAGATGACATACTGCCATATATTGGGAACCAAAAGACTCTGAGTTTGGTAAAGTTGCACGTTATGAATTCAATAGATAAAAACTGAGTTTTGTACACGCAGACAATATAATACTAAGAAGTTTTAAACTCAGTCCCATTCACAATAGTTCTAAAAATTTACATATATTCAAATAAATTTAATCAAAGATGTATACAATGTCTACAATGAAAATTAGAACACATCAAAAATATAACACACAAAACGGGAAAATTCCATTTCTTGGGTTGGAAGAATTAATGCCACCAAATGTACATGCTATTGAAAATAATTTACAGATTCATTGAAACCCCAATCAAAATATCAATGACTTTCTTCTAATATCTAGAAAATACAAGAGGCCCAGAATAACTAAAGCGATCGCAAAGAACAAAAACAAAGCTGGAGGCATCCCAATACCAAATCTCAAGATGTGCCACACAGCTGTCACAATAAAAGTAACCAAGTACTGTCACACAAAAAACAGAAATGTAAGCCAACAGAATGAAATAGAAACCTGAGAAATTAACCCATGAATCTACATGCAGCTAGTCTTTGAAATGGGAGTAGAAATCATTGTAGGAGAAAAAGACAGTCTGTTGAACAAATGATGCTGGGAAATTCGATTATTCGTGCAGAAGTATAAAACAAGACTTCACCCTTACATTTGTTACAAAAATCAATTCTAAATGAATCAAAGATCTGTTATCTATGACGTGATATCATCAAAAACTCCACAAAATTTTTACATAGGCAACGACTTCTTGAAAAAAGATCCCAGAAGCACTGGCAATGAAAGGAAAAGCAAACAAATAGAATTATATCATGTCAAGAAGCTCCTGTGCTACAAAGCAAACTCACAACAAAGTCAAGAGGCAGCTGACAGAATGGCAGGGAACACTTTCAAACTATGCAACTAATAAGGATCAATATCCGGGATATATGAAAAGAAACAAGAAGCTCAAAAACACTGAAAGAAAATTTTTTACAAGAAATGAACAAAGGAAAATAGACACCTAAAAAATGCTGTGCGGGCCAGGTGCAGTGTTCCATTGCTCAAGTATTGAGATTCCATATGGTCATTGATTCAGTCCCAGTGGCTCTGCTTCTTGTCCAACTTCCTGCAATTCACCTGGGAAAGCAGCAGAGCATGGCCCAAACCTTGGGACCCAGTGTTTGTGCGAAACATCCTAAATAAGCCTCTGGCTCCTGGCTTCAGGTCTGCTCATCCTGACCATTCTGGTCATTTCAGGAGTGAACCAGTGGATGGAAGATCTTTCTGTCTCTCCTCCTCTCTGTAAAATCTGATCTGCCTTTACAATCAAAAATAAATCTTTTGAAGATGTTATGCATCCTAGCCATCAAGGAAATAGAAATAAAAACAACAGATGCTGGCAAGGATATAGGGAAAACGGTGCTGTAATCCACTGTTGGTGGCAACATAAACTGGTATAACCACTATGGAAGACACTATGGACATTGCTCAGAGATCTAAAAATAAACCTGCCATATGATCCTGCCTTTATACTGTTGGGAATTTACCCAGGTAAAATTAGTGTATGAATGAATCATTTATACACCCATGTTGAGTGCAGCTCAGTTCAGAACAGCTACGATGTGGAATTAATCCTAATGTCCATCAAAGGATAACTGAATAAAGAAACTGTGGCAAATAGACACGGTGGAACACTACTCAACCATAAAAAAGGAAATCTTGTCTTTTGTCACAGAATGGATGCTTTTATAAATCATTCTGCTTAGTAAAATAAGTCAGTCACAAAACAGGCATTGGATGTCTTCTCTGGTATGCAGCAGTTATGACAGCACTAAGAAACACAGCAGTGAAATGGTCCACTTGGGATATGATTGCTATGTTTAGCTCCTGGTTATACTCCTATGAAACTGGGGTTTTCCTACTTTTAATTTGTTTGAAGTTATGAATAAGTCTGGAAGAAAAGAATGGATTCAAATTAAGTCTCAGAAAAGACTTATGAAGGGGAGGGAGAGAAGGAAAAGAATTTTGGGGGAGCAATGAAGAATTTGGTTTGTCCCCTAGGAACCCCATTTATGGAATGCATAAAATCGTTTCTCTTTATATTAGTGAAAAAGTAAACTAAGATAAAAGAAACCTTTAAGAAAGAGTGCAGGCACTGGGTCCGGCGGAGTGGCCTAGTGGCTAAAGTCCTCGCCTTGAAAGCCCCGGGATCCCATATGGGCGCCGGTGCTAATCCCGGCAACTCCACTTCCCATCCAGCTCCCTGCTTGTGGCCTGGGAAAGCAGTCGAGGACGGCCCAGAGCTTTGGGACCCTGCACCCGCGTGGGAGACCCGGAAGAGGTTCCTGGTCCTGGCATCGGATTGGCGCGTACCGGCCCATTGCGGCTCACTTGGGGAGTGAAACATCGGATGGAAGATTTTCCTCTCTGTCTCTCCTCCTCTCTGTATATCCGGCTTTCCAATAATAATAATAAAACCTTAAAAAAAAAAAGAAAGAGTGCAGGCATGATGTGCTTGGGGGGAGAGTCAGCATCCATAGCCTTCCATAGCCAAGGCAGAGCAAGCAGGTATCATATTCAACATGCTGGTGCCCTTGGGTACCAAGAGAGGCGCAACTGAGGAAGAAGGTGCCTTAAAATCTCGCCGTATTATCATCTTCATAATATAAAGTTAATAATCCACGAAGCTGACAGTGTGCAGAGAACTAAAAGGACTATAAGAGTGATCTTGTGCAGAAATCCTCACCTGATCATGTGTTACTAAGTTTTACCTGTCGAGGAGAACACATGAACCAAAGGAGACAGCCAAGCCTTCCAATGACCTTGTGCTTTGCCCATAACTCACCACCCACTCTACTTTGTGGTCATCCTGCTTGGTTAAAAAATAAACAAACAAAAACAGACTTCATTCTTAGAAATTAAGAAAAAAATTTAAATTCAAAATGTTTCATAGGTTTTTCTCTCAGAAGATTTTTAGAGTGTTTAAGCTGAGTTCTCAAATTTTCTGCCACACTATTGTCTGTTTTCATGGCACAAACGTTAGGTAGAAATAAGTATCTTCTTTTTCCTTGCTTCTTGACATACATTGGCTTATTTTTGTTTGTGTATGATACACGATTTTGTCATGAGTGGTGTCAGTAAAGCAATTTTAATTACCCAAGGCACGTGGAACGGATTGTAATTTTTTTGTTTTCCAACCCAATCAAAAATAGCTCCCTTAACATGAATATTTTTGATCCCTCTGATCAGAAACACCTCATGGAAACAGAAAGATCATCCAGACACATGGTTCTGGATGTGGAGAAGAGGTAAACCTCTAATATCTTCACACAGTCCTTGCAATTTCCTTTTTCTCCTCCCTGTGAAAATGCACAGAATACCAACATACCTAGTTCATACATCTGCACAAATCAGCATTTTAAGATGGATGGGAATTGATTATGCCATTCCAAAATATTTAGTTTCTCTTCTGCTGTGAGTAGTTTAACAAGTAGATCAGTAATTTGAAAGAAAATGCCAACATTTCTTTCATTTCCAACTTAAATACGTTTACTAATACATATTCTTTCAATGTATTTGCATAGTAGTAAAAAGAAGTTGCCTGAGAAATGACACTCCCATTATATTAGGGGAAAGGGATACAATGTAACCATGAAACAGCAGTGATGCTGCTCATTGCGAACATTTATGAAGATCCTGTCTGAGGCTTGCAGAGCTCAAAGTACTTTGGGCAGGATGGCAAGTGTTCCACAAAGTACTGAAAGAAATATATAGTTAACACAGGAAGCTTCTTTGAGGGAGAAGTGAAGACTGACTGGTGTGAAGCTAACGAGGGAGTCCTTATCCAGGGGAAGAAACTGCTTGGTCAATACCGGTTAGTGCCAGATGTGCATTGGAGGATGTGGTCAGAAAAACGCATGCCAAGCGTCACCCAGAATAGGGCAGAGCTGAAGAATTTATTCAAGGAAAACATTGTTCATTTGTTGTATCATAAATGATGTTACTACATCTGATTGGGTCAAATCACTTTGGATATCTTTATAAAATGAATGCATATTTTATACATGCATTTTATACATGCATTTTATAAATGCATATTTTATATTTTATAAGTACACATTGTCCCATGACCATCTATATTATGCTGAAACCATATATAATTACTTTATTGACTCCAAAATTAACAGTAGAAACCTGATTGTCATCCTCCTCTCCCCAAGATACCACCTGCCTCAGCGTTGCTTTTCCCATGTACGTTATTTAGGTCCCACATGCAGAAATCACCCGTGTAGACTATTAAAAGAGATTCATTTATTTTGCTCCTTATCAGACACAGTGCAACAAGATTCTTGCTAATGTGACCTACTAATATGCATTATATAAAATTCCTGTAGTAGATTCTTACAAGTACTTAAGCTTGAAAATTATCATCCTCACCTATTCATCTTTATCATTTATTGCATTTTAATTCTATAGAAAGTCAACAGTGTATAGTTCTGGCATAGTAAAGTGAAGAATTAAGAGTCATAGACAGATTCCCAGAAATGGAATAGCTGGGTCATATGGTATAATCTATTTTGAGGAATCTTCATACTTTTTCCCATTATAGTTGTACTAATTTTCATTCTTACCAACTTCTCTACATCCTTGCCTACACTTTTGAGTTTTTGGTAGTAGCCATTCTAGCTAGTGTGAGATGATACCTCTGTGGCTTTTACTTGTATATCCAAGCTAGCCAATGATGTCCATCATTTTTTTCAGGTGTGTGTTGGTCTTTTAAACCCTTCCTCTCTCTGTGCTAAATGGATAGCTCTGCTTGGATGCAGTCCACAGAGCTGCTCTGTCTAGTCTTCTATCCTGATGAAATCTTGAAATGAGAATGTCAAAATGTTCCAACCTTCCTTCCCTAGGAGAGACTCAAAGGTGCTATTTTACTCAACTTTTTCTGAGTGGAAAGAATTTCATTACTGCAGAGAACAGACAGTGTGCATGAATATTTAAAAAGAAATTAATAGCATAGAAACATGATTAAAAACCCCCATGGCCAAGAATATTCTGTGTCTTGGCTGCTTCTATTGAAAGTTTACTTTGTGTTCCCTAGAGAGACATTTCTAAAGATATTTTTGCAAACCTCGTTCGCCATTTGTGAAGCTAAAGAATTGCTTTAACAATTCAGAAGGATTCTTTTGATCAAACATTAATACAACTTCTAAGTCATAAACAAATTAAGATTTATCACTTGTCTTAAGGTTGACACTGCCATTATTCTCAATTACTCCTGAACTCTCACATATTATTCACAGGGTCCCCAGAGAAGTGAGAAAAGAATTTTGTTTTAAGAGAATATAAATCCTTGCTAACATTCCAAGGAAAAGGTAATAGTGTCTTCTGATAAACAATACACTGAAAAGGAAGATTTTTCTGGAAAGTCAATACACATTTGGAATGAAAAATCATCGTCATCATCATTATCATCATCAACCCTGATGTTCTTCATTGAAGTTCTAGTACATAAAGACAGATTGAAGAAGGTGGTGAGGATTAAGAGCAGGCTTTCTTTAATAGGGTACCAATTAGTAGGCTTGGCAGATTGGGAGGGAGGCTAGATGGCTTGGTTCAGAGTAGAAGTCATCAGTGGCCTAGAAATACTACTGCAAGTTACATTGGAAGTGATTGAAACCTATGCCTTAGTCACAGAGCACCCTGCCATTGTTACTGTTCCTCTAAGGAGCCAAAACTTGGATGACCAGTTTGCAAGACCGAGTGTCATTAGATTCTACTTATTCAATATTTTTCCCCTGCCATGTATTGCTTGAGTATTTACGCACATTTAACCTTTTCCTTACAACCCACCTGGGGTAGTCCTTACTATTTCACATTTAAAGGTTAAAAGATTAATACATAGGAAGGAAAGCTTGCATATTCATTACAGATTTGATGAATAGTGTTTTATTACAACTGTCCATGTGTGAACTGATGAAGTTAATGATTGGCTGTAGTTTATGGTGAAAGGAATCAGAAATATTTAATATGGATAGCATCAGTGACTAGAACAGAATCTGTAATAACCAAGGTGTCTACTCATATGAAAACATTTCTGTATTTCTAGTGAACCAGGGGATATTACATCTCTCTCCCTATTTACTCAACTGGAGAAGCATTTCCAGGTTCAACTGGAGGCCCCATTACATCTCATATAGATCAGACTAATCAGATAATCATATAATTGTATCACCAAGATTGTCAGAAAGATTTGTTGATCATAATTCAAGGAAAAATATCTATCACCTTCATGTTAGTGTGTCCAAACCCACAAGTCTTCTTTGTTTTAGAATAAAGAAGGGATCTCATCTGGTAATAGGTGCATGTGGGTTTACTCACATGCTCAGAGAAGAAGCATAAACATAGGTTATGACAATACCTTGGCAGTTGCTTTTGAGGGGGTAGTTTGATCCCTATATTGACAGCTTGAGCTGTGGAAGAACCATGACTCTGAAGGAAACACAGAATATAAACATGTGAACGCAAGCTATGAGTAGGAGAGCTCTATTGACACTATTTTTGTCAAACCACTGGGTTCCTTTCAAGGCATTTTGTTTTTCCCATGTTGGCTACCTATTTCCTCATTTGTACTTCTAGTAAATATTGTCTTTTCCACAATTCTTATGTCTTTTCTCTTCCATTCCCTCTTCCTTTAAAAAAATGTTCACACATTTATACCTTTTCTGGGGCTACTGTGAACACATGCTACAACTGAATAGCTGAACAACCAGGCCATTATTGTTTTCAGAGTTCTGGAGGTTGGATCTACACAATCAGAAATGTTTGCAAATTTTGTTGCTTTAGAAGCATTCTCCTTGACTTGCAAATACCCACCTTCCCATCCTATCCTCACTTGGCTCCTCTGGGTGTGCACACTCACCAGCTGTTTCTTCCTCTTTTTAAAAGGATATCAGTGCTGTAGTATTAGAACCCTCTTAACATAATCATGTCTTTTAAAGCCTATTTCAAATATAGTCATATTAAGGATTGGTATTTTAGTTTGTGTGTATGTATATACACACACAGCACAATACACATAATCGAAATTGAATCTATACACAGCTCTAGTTACTGTTGCTAAGGGGAAAGATGCAAAAAGAAAGTAACTCGTAGAGACCAACAATCTTCAGTGCCGATAACTCTGAAGGTAAGAAACTAGCAAGAGCTCTATTCGATTGTACACAGACCATTGGAAAGTGGTTACAGGTGACAGATGACGAAGAACTACTAATGTGATGGAGTGGTGAGAGAAGCAGCGTGTTGCTGTTGAAAGCTGCAGTCCTAAGCCTGAAACCTGCCGAAGATTTCCATTTGCCAGTTGGTTGGGCAGGAGCAAATTATTGCTCAGTTTCTCCATTAGTAAATTGTTTAGCCCGGTGTGTTTAGAAGAGACAGTATGACAATACTAAAATAAGAAGCAACACTGAAGTGTTTGAGATAATGCAATGACTCAATATCAATATCCACGGACCACATTTTTTAGAAAACCTGAAAAAATTATATTCCAATGTCTCAAAGATGCAACTTTGACAGCAGGCACACAGGCAACATATACAGAATTCTAAAGCTACAGACGAAATAGAGATGATTACCTTCAGAGCAAAACAAATCCTTTTCTAAAGATTAATTTATTATTTAACTAGAAAGGCAGATATACAGAGCGGAGATACACAGAAAAAGATCTTCCATCTGCTGGTTCATGACCCAAGTGACCACAACAGCTGGAGCTGAGTCGATCTGAAGCTGAGAGCCTAGAGCTTCTTCCGGGTCTCCTACGCAGGCACAAGGTCCCAAGGCTTTAGGCCACCCTCTTCTACTTTCCCAGGCCACGGTCCTGGAACTGAATGGGAACTACAGCAGCTGGGACATGAACCAGTGCCCATATTTTTCAAGGCAAGAATTTAGCCACTAGGCTATCATGCTGGGCCCAGCTAAATAAATTCTTAAAGGCAGAACCAGGTACCTCCTCCATAGCTTATCAGGAGCTCAGTAGAGTAAGGGAAATTGGGTTCATCACCTTTGCCTATTAGACTGAAAACTCCTGTGTACAACAACTCTGTCAGTGTTGTGGGCTATTGTAATGCAGAAGTTAACTGAAAGCTTCACACATATATGCTCTTCAGTATATATTAAGGTGTGCTAACAAATAACTGTATCAAGTTGGCAGAGAAATACAGCAGAAGTCTATAAATCATAGCCAATTACAAAGAAGTTTGTTTATCCTAAAGCTGAAGAGTTTTCAGAATCTATTCAAAGTTGTCAAGAGTTTACTCCACATACACACAAATGTACATGCATCAAATATGTAAATAAAAACCAAAAGGATTCTGATACAGAATGACTAAAAATTTCAGATTAAAAATGTTGAAATATGCTTTTTTCATAAGTTATGATTAATGTAGCACCAAAGATACTTCTTATAATAATCTTAAAAGCCCTACAGAAGGGTTGGCGAAAAATGGTTAGAAAATAATTTTTGATGGATGAGAATTACCAATTTTCTAGTAATCATAGAAGAGGTACAGAATTATCTCCATAATATCAGCTATTAGACTATTTCAGCCTAATAGTGCTGAATATACTCCTTCTATCAGGCCCAGGAGACATGTGTGTCACTGAGACATTTTCCCAGCAATGAACCTTACAAGGGAGGAGGGCAGATGACACTATGCTGGGATAGTTGCCAAAGTACAGAGAGGAACTTTCCATAAATGAAAATCACATACAGCTTTTCCTGAGAGGAAGGGGAACAGGTAATTAATTAAAATGTTAACCTGAGTTACATGACCTAAGATACACCTACAAAAGGCAGCAGGGATTTTCATGTCTTCGGTGTAGGTTATTGTCTTTATGGCTGAATATTTTCACTATGCTTTCATCTTGTGACCATAAATGTAACAACTTTTGTTTTTTAACATCTTTTCTGCTTCAGGAAAAGTAAAAATGTTCTTCCAAGAAGTATTTTCACATGATAAATCATTGTCCTAGGCTAGTTAGGAGAAGGGATTGTTCAGCAACCCAGACAAGGAATGGGACACCCAGTCTGTGGCAGATCCAAGCAGCAGAGTCACATAACTGTTCATGCTATGTCCTAAGGGGTGTCCTCACCCATGCTACTGATGAGGCACCTGATGGATTTCTGTGAACAGACAAGCATGAATCTATCCTGCACACCACCTGATCTTTTAAATGAAATCCCACTGGGCACAGCACTATGATCTATTGGCTAAAGTCCTCACCTTGCATGTGCCAGGATCCCATATGGGCTCTGGATCATGTTCCAGCTGCTCTATTTCTCATCCAGCTTCCTGCTTGTAGCCGGGATAAAGTAGTGGAGGACAGCCCAAAGCTTTGGGAACCTGTGCCTGTGTGGGAGACCTGGAGAAAGTTTCTGACTCCTGTCTTTGGAACAGCTCGGCTCTGGCCATTGTGGCCACTTGTGGAGTGAACAAGCAGAAGGAAGATCTTTCTCTCTGTATGTCTGCTTTTCCAATAAAAATAAATAAATCCTAAAAAAGAAATTCCTTGTGGCCATTTCTTATTTTTGAATGGCATCACAATTCAGTTACACACTCTCCATGATTCCCACGGTACAGCTTCAGTTCCTTTATCCATCAAGAAAGCTAGTGGAGTGTGTGTGTGTATCCATGATTGCTAAATATCATATAGCCATGCTTAATTCCCAGCTGCTTTGGGAAATAAACAAAGAAAGGACCACATTTCCAAACTGTCAAAACTAGGGACAAATGGAAAAAAAAAGCTGAAGAGTGTAAGAGGAAAGTGTCAAGTCACATATAAAGAAAAACAATCTAAGATTAGACTTTTCAATGGAAACCCTACAGACCAGAAGGGACTGGGAGGACGTAGTTATGGTCTTAAAATTTAAAAAACAGTGGGGGGTGACTAAGCAAAGCTACCCCTTAAAAGTAAAGGAGAAATAAGATGTTTTTCAGATAAGCAAAAACTGAGAGAATTCTCCACCAATATATCAGCATTAGAAGAAATTCTGAATGTATCCCACATTATAAGTAAACATGACAACATAGGATACCAGCACGTTCACTCTCAGAAAAGCTGGAATAATTATTCGATTAACAAAATAATAGGTCTTAGTTCACATCTATCGATATTAACCTTGAAAATAAATGGATTAAATTCTCCAGGCAAAAGAATTAGCTGGCTGAATTGATGAAAACAAACAGAAACAAGATTTGATTTTATGTTGCTTGTAGGACATTCACTTCTTTTTAAAGATTTATTTTATTTTTATTGGAAAGGCAGATAAACAGAGAGGAGGAGAGACAGAGAGGAAGAGCTTCCATCTGATGGTTCACTCCCCAAGTGACCGCAATGGCTGGAGCTGCACTGAACCAAAGTCAGGAGCCAGGAGCTTTTCCAGGTCTCCCACTTGGGTACAGGGTCCCAAGGCTTTGGGCTATCCTCAACTGCTTTCCCAGGCCACAAGCAGGGAGCTGGATGGGAAACAGGGCTGCCAGGATTAGAACCGACGACCATATGGGATCCTGGCACAAGCAAGGCAAGGACTTTAATCACTACGCTATCGCGCCGGGCCCAGCATTCACTTTTAAAACAAAGTTACACACAGATTGAAAGTAAAGGGCTGCAAAAAGATAATAAGCAAACAGAAACCAAAAATTAGGAGGAGTGTTCATCATATTAGCTGTAAACAACTTTAAATCAAAACTACAAGAAGAGATAAAAGAGGATATATTTTGATAAAAGATTCAATTTAGCAAAAAAAACAGAGGACACATAATCTTCAGAATTATAAAACTCCACTCAAAACAAGGCCACCCAAATACACAAGGCAAATATTATGCAAACTACAGGGAAGCAAACTCCAATACAATGATAATGAGTGACTGCAACACCCTACTCTTCTCACCAAACATGTCATCTAGGCAAAAAAGTAATGTTATATACCTGAGTTGAAACAAACCATCAAGGAAATGGGCCTAACAGAAAATGTAGGACATCTGTCCCTATAGCTGAAAAGTACACATTCTCAACAGCACATGGAAAAGCTGCTCGTTTTAGATCATGTACCATGAAGGCTCAGTAAGTGTGAAGAGATTGGAACGATTCCAGGTGCCAGGTAACTTTTCTGACCCCAAATGAATAAAACTAGAAGTTAACAACAAAAACAACACAATGATCAGATACTTGTATATGAGAAAATGACATGCAACCCTGTATCGATAGCAGCACAATGCATAATAGCAAAGACATGGAAACAACCCAGATCCCCATGGATAGAGGGATGGATAAAGAGACTGTGGTTCCTACTCTGTGGAATATTACACAGCTGTTAAACAGAATGAAATCTTATCATTTGCAACAAAATGTTTCCAACTGGAGGACATTATGATCAGTGATATGAGACAATCCCAAAAGAAAAAACGTCATATATTCTGACAAAAGGTGACCTTCATGCTAAACACAATTTAAATAGATATACAGATAAACATGTATGTACATATATTCTCATAGGTGAACTCTACAATGGAGACTAGCATTCCATGAAGTGTAGGCCTGTTGCAGTGTGCATCTTTGCTCCTGAATTTTAGGAGGACTGTGAATAAAACTGTTAAATACATCTTGTCAATAGGACGTTAGACTTCCTACCATTGTCTATATCTATAATGCCATGGTACACTTAAATTGCAGAATGTTGGACTTGTGACTGTTTCTGAATGACTCTACTACTGTAATAATATGGCGAAGAACAACAGGATGTGGAATGGGGATGGAGGAAGGATGAAACCCTGTGCCTATGGAACTGTATCATGAAAATGAAAATACAAATATATATGTTTATATATGTATGTATTTATATACATATAATTAAAATGAATAAATATCAGAAGGCACTTGTCTACCTCTACAAAATGTCCTATAGTGATTTTGGCTTAAATTCAGTGTCATGATCACTGTGGGGAAAATTAATGACAATTTTGAGCCTTTGATTTAATGGCATAGTAGATGTCTCCATTTATGTAGCTCTCCTTTAATTTCTTTATCTAGTGATTTGTAGTTTTCAGTGTATAACTATTTCACATACATTGTTAGTTTATGTCAGTTTTCTATTTTTATATAAATGGAACATTTGAAATATTCAATTTCCAACATTCATTGTTGTAATATAGAATAAAATTGATTTTTGCATAAAAATATTTTGAAATTAAACATGCTACTAAATGATCAATGGAAGAAATTACAAAGGAAATTAAAAAATGTTCTTGATATAAATGAAAACACATCAAAACCTATGGTATACAGCAATAGTATATTTAACAAGGAAGTTTTTATCTTTAAGACTTGAATGATAAATATTGAAGTGTCACAAACTGAAGAGTTTGGACATCTTTAAGACTTTGATAAATAAGAATAAACCAAGTTCCAAATCAGCAGAAGGCAAGAAATAGCAAAATTAGAATCAGAGCAGAAATAAATGAGATAGAAATTTTTTTTTAAGTTTGGACTTTGTGAGAAGACAAATAAAATAGATAAATCTCTATCCTGACTAACAGAAAAATAAGGAGAAAGATGTCAAATAAATCAGGCATGAAAGTGATATTATAACTGAAATCACTGAAATACAAAGGATCGTAAGAAATTATTTTGAAGACTTACACATTAATAATCTGAAAAGCATCAATGCAGTGATCAAATTCCTGAATACATATAATCTAAGGAGATTAAATCCAGAAGATAAAGGGGTTTGAAACAGACCAACAGCAAGCAATTATACTGAACTATACAAGTGCAATGCTAACAGATGTTTTCTGTGAAACTTTGTAGAAAAGCTTCGGTTAAAAGCTGAACCAACAAAATCCCTCTGCCCCTTTGTCATTAAAACATAGGCATAATACATACCATTTCATAAACTGTACTGAATGAAGCATATTTAAAAATACAAAATATGTGACATGAAAAGCAGGAAGATACGATGCCATATCCAATGTTTATTAGTCTACCATTCTGGCTCTTTACTTCTATCATCTTGAAGCTAGTAACAATTTTATATTGTATATAGCTAAATAAAACTTATGTAAATACACTTCCATCGAACTGTAACACCAGACCAATGTTACTGTTGGATAAACAGATTTTAATACATTAAACTAACAAATGAACTACAAATGATAGCAGTGCAACACAGAACAACCTGCCACTACAGCATTTGACCATGCACAAGTGAAATTCTATGACTCTGCACATTAGTTAATTGGAAGAATACTTAAAAAAACTAGGATTAATATGTTTTATTTCAGTTAGCGTGCTATTTTCTAATTCTTTGAGTAATATTTTATTTTGGCCTTCAGTATTTTTTTTCTTTCATTTTTGTCATATTAGCTTTGCTTAGTCTTCTATAAATATTCCTTCTGCTTAATATATTCTGTGACAGCTAACAACTGCAAAAACTTGCTTAGCTATGTATGGTACACAAAATACTCTAGTCCAATTAAGAAATAATAATTGTTATGATTATTTAATGATATATTCAATGCCTATTATGTATTTATTGACACAGGAATACTTGGGATCTACTCCATCCAGTGCCAATAACTATTTTTTTCAAGGAAATGTAATTGCCAATGCTAATTAATGAACAAATATTTAACTGCCATCATCAGATTTATTGGATAGTAGCATTCTTGCCAAATCTTCTATTGCTGTACAATGTATACTAATATCAAAGTGTCATATATAAGCTATATATTAGATAGTAAGTCTAATCTTCAACATTCCAATCTACACAAAAGAAGATATGGTAGAAAATCTATATATAATTTTCAAATCATATCCTAGAAGAATCAGAAATCTGATCTACGCTGTTTCTTGCCAGTCTGTCACCTGTGGTCTTGTGGCAGTAGAGACCAGAAGTAAGTTATGAAATAGGCAGCAATTCTGAATGTCTATGCTTTAGTTTGATTACGGGGTGTGTTCTCTAGACTCACACTGAAGCATGATCCCAACATAGTAGCGATGAAAACTATCGGGGCTCTTAAGAGGAAGGCATTATCTTCACAGGATTGATACCGTTATGTGACAAAACTGGATTAGCTATCACAAGAACGTATTCAGTAAATGAACCCCGGCACGACCCTTCCATCTTTCCCACGCACATGACCTCAGGCTGTGCTCACTATCCATGCATAGGCAGCACAATGTGCTACTGGATGAGGCTACTTCATCTTAGACATTTAGGCCTTCAAAAATCACAAGCCAAAACAATTGTTTTTTGCTTTATGAACTGTGGTAACAAAAATGAACTCACATGGCTTGCATTCAGTCTTTACTGCAGTACTGTCAAAGGAGGAAACAACAAAACTAAATGCGTCCAACAGTGTCTAAGACACCTATAGGACATTGGGCTTGGAATGACTAATTTGTCAGAAAATAAACAATTCCAACATTAATACCATCAATACATTACATTAATACCAACAATAAATGCCCAACATTCTTCATTCTGAAATTAGTGGGAATTGTATTCTACACCAAATTATAAATCACACCAAGAAAAACCCAAGAATAATTCATTTCTGTGATCACATCTCTAAGATTTCTGAAAATAACATTGCTTTGGTAGATATAGGTTTTACATATTCTGAAATATTCTACACTTTATTCTTCTCACTGAGAAGATGTGTACCATGTTGGGAGAAAAAGCCCTACGGGTATTAACAATACACATGGGCATCATTTCCATGAAAGCCTCACCCATGACAAATTTAGAACTTTGTTTTGCTTAGCTATTTTAATATCACACCTTCTTGATACCTGTAAATACATTTTATGTCACTGACTTCCAACTGAGTAGAAAAGAAATAAAGTAAAATTTGGGTGTTAAACATCACCATTCTGATTACATTGTTTATCAGCACCAAATTATGTTTCATTTATCCATATTGTTTCTACCGTTATCCCTTCATCCTCCTACTCGTCTATCCACCTGTAGTTAGCATCCTCATGATCCGCCTCCATTCTTGAAATCTGAAACAGATGCAGTTGATTGATAACCTGGGCAGACTTGTCTCAAAAGCAATTTTGACATTTTTCATTCTGTCCAGGCATAAGTTTACTCTTTCTGTTTGCACTCAGTGACTTACACTAATATGATTTTAAGTTGAACCATGATGTCTTATCATCTCAGATACCACACATACTGGGAGCACACACATGGGTGTTTTAAGAGATCATGGAAAAGAGAATTAAAACATGCTATTCATTTCCCACGAACATTTTGAAGACGTGTATGAGGTATATGTATGGATTTCAAAATTTTTATTTCAAATTATACCCATCTTTTTTCCCCATTTTCTTTAAATATTTGAAGTACCATCCTATGTTTATAAAAAAACTACACAAAATGCATTGGGACTCTTCTTTGTGCCCTGGAAGCTGAGGGCACAGCTCCCTCAGGTCTACACTTCATAATTGCATGGCTAAGTGCCCAACCTAATTTAAATGTCTTCTGCTGGACCATTTCATTCACGTATCAGAGCGAATAAAACTTTGATCTTGCTTCACTTTCCTGAAGCTCAAAGTTGAATTCTATGTGGGGCAGGAAACTGTTAACTGAAGTATTTCGAATTCAGAGAAAACAATTTGCAAATTAAAACAGTCCATGTAAATGATTTCCTCAAATAGTATAACATATTCTTTCATCACTACTTAAGACAAATTCAAAACAGATTAGAAATTCATGCTTTCAAATGCTTTCTTCAATATATTCCGACTGTGATATATATGATATACCATTGCCTCTTTTTTTTTTTTTCGCTTATTTAACCTCCACAGTTGGAAGATGCATTCCTAGGAATCAGTCACAACTCCAAATGCCTTGCAATAAAGAATGCACAAGAATCTTAAGTCAAACGTGGACACTGAGGCAAGGTAACATGCCAGTCAACTTGGAAGTGTATCAGAAGAATGAAAGAATAGTGCATGGAAGGGCCAAATACTCAACAGACCATAAAGAGTGATATTGTATGGGCAGATCAGGGTAGGAAGGATCAACCATCTATTAATGGCAATCTTTGTTCCATGCCTCACAACATTACAGGACAAGGTCAAATCTATAACTTGAAATGTCACAGCTTAGCATTTGTTCCTTTACCGCAGATTAAAACAGGATGTGGAGATTCAGTTTTTGCTTCTGATTAGAAGCCTGTGTTAACAGGTTAAACAACTGAATACCAGATATCTAGAAAAATATCCAAGAGGTAACTATTGCTTTAAAAAGGTGGTGCCTACTGTACTTTGTTCAGATCTTTGGAATGATTTATGCCCCTATTTCCAAATAGCATGTGTCTGAGAAAGCAAGACTTCCTTTCAGGGTACCTGTTGAACCCCTTGTTAAAGATGCAAAGTATTGAGACCAAACCTGTCAGCCCTGAGCCAGTGTTTCCTGAAGTTTCATCTAAGATCTTTCCAACCAGCAATGCCAAAGTTAAATTTTTGCAAATGACAAATAAACTTTTTCTAAGATCACTGAAATAATACAGTGTTTGGATTTCATTATTAATAATTATACATGTTCATGGCCAACAGTATGGCTGTTCAACACATGTATACCAAATGTACTGATAAAAGCAAGATAATCACCATTTTCTCTTTTTCCTATTTATCACAGGAGGGCTGGAATTCTTTTGTTTGTTTATCATTGAACAATAATTACTCCAAGTGATATTCTGCTTCCTCTACTTATCCATTGTGAGAGAATCTAAACAAGTATTACATATTTAGAACTATGCTTGTTATGTCATCCATGTGAACAACAATTATTGGAATCATTGCATGTATAACTAGTACAATCTAGCCACATTCAATTTAATGAACACTCACTATATACTAAGCATACAATAAGCACTAAAAAAGAATCAATAAATAATCACTGTCAGCTCTCGTGGCATTTGAAAACTAATGTGCAGTTAGATTCATCACAGTAAAATAGTATATATTTATGAACACTAGCTTGATATCTGCCACTTACATAGATCTTTTTATTAACCCTTTTTGACTTAAGAGCTTTATTTCTGTTCTTCAGTTGGATAGAGAGAGGAACAAAGAAATTATCTAAAATGCCTAATGCTACAAAACTTGTCATTAATAGGACTAGGATTTAAACGTGAGCATTAAAACTTCATTATCTACGGCTTTATATCTCATGATATGTTGCTCATAAAAATGACATGAGTTGATAGAGTTGTGCATGGAATATGACAAAGGCACTTCATTGAACAATGACATTGGAACAAAATTTGACAGAGGAGTGGAAGTTAACCAGGTGTGCTATAATATGAACACAATAGATAAAGCATTCTTTCCAATTGATGCACTCAATGAATATCTGATTAATGGAGTTAATTTTAGAAAGCATTGGACTAGGTCATCTACAAGCTTGAATTAGTGATGACTTTGGGTTTTAAGAGGGAGAAATTACCTCAAAATTTACATCAAAAAAAAAAATAAAGGAAATATTTATGAGGTCAAATGCAAGCTTGACGCTTGGATGACCTGAATGGAACAATGATTTGCATTTTTTTCATTCTAATGAAGTCATGTTTCCCCATACTAGGCATAAAAACATGAACTACAGCTACTTAAACTTTCTGTAGGACTACTGACTTGTATAGGAGCAACACTATGGCAGAGCCATTCTTGCCATCCTTGGACACATAGAAAGAGTCATGGTCCAGGCACACATTGTTGGACCTATGACTGAGCTCCAGTTACTCAGTTGCAGGAGGAAATGATCCAAGTCACAACCAAAACAGGCCTGTCAATGCTTTCCTCTGCATCTTGCCATTTTTTCATGCTTGGGTGGGTGCAAAAACCTTGAAGACCATGTATTTTTTAGAGTGAAGTTAAAAATAAGAAAAGTGTGAACCAACCCAAATAGGACTTCTTCCAGCCTATACATACATCTATTTTGCTAAGCCACTGAGATGCCAGTGTTATTTTACTGCTGTAGTATATCCTAGACTATATTGATTAATTTAACTGGTTGATGAATGAAGTCACATAACTTTCAGTTGACTCACTTGTATTGCTTGCCAATGCTTGAATGAAGAGCTATGTCCAACAACTTGAAAAAATATGTAATTGTATGAGCTCAACTTGGGACCACTCAAAAATAGCCAAATGGAATTTTAAAGAAGTTACAATACCCAAGAGAAATGAAAGGAATGATTTGTGTTCTCTATACAGCCTACATCTCAATGTGCCTCTAACTTGTCTTACTGCAATTGATTTTGCTAAATGTTGCTGTCCATTTCTTAGAGGACTAGTGTTCTCTATCTGTATTCCATCAACATACCAGAAAGCATGGTCTTTCTGATAAAATATCTGTGCTCTGTTTCCATGACATAAAGCCATCCAATATTTTCTTTCTTTGGCTGAAATTTCCCTCTCACTAGAATCATATTTCATATCTAGGAGTTAATATTGCTCATCTCAGTCATCTTATTCAAATATAGGAAGGCTTTATGCACATTTCTTATTTTCCACTGACACTGTCATTGGATTTTGTTTTTATTAAACATTAATACATTTGTCGTCAGGAAAAATTAAATTTCGTTTCTTGTAAATCCCATGAAAGTAGAAAGTTAAATCGAAGTGATTGTGATGGGTATTGTTTTTGAGGAAACCTCATCTACATCAGTCCTATTCTGGGACCAATTTTTATTGCAGAAAATATCTTTACATTTAGAAGGTAAATAGGGAATGTCAAAATTAAAGTGCATTGAAAAATTCTGAGCTTTTTTAATGCTGTGGGTTGTATAGTAGGATTAAAGAAATCCACAAAGTCCTTTGGGTTTGTAATTTTAAATTTCATATATCTCAGGGAAAGTCTGCCTTTGCAGTTTGGAACAAACTATTTCATGCTATAGTCTGAGTCTGGAATCTTTATTATTTATTCAATTTTTGTCTTTCAATCTCCAAAATTTTATTTGGTCTACTTAATGGCATGGTGCTGAATACTCTGAAGTATTTCAAATTTTGGGGGGTTTTGAATGTCTAATTGTCCAGGGTAGTAATGTAGCAAATAATTTATAGAAATTCAGAACAAACAAGAAAAGAATCTCAACTGGGATTAGAATTTTGTAAGAAACTCCATGTTAGATATGGAACTTAAAAATAAGTTGAAGTATCCAAGCATAACATTGGAAGTCATATAGTGGAGTTTATTTTGAAAGATAGTAGCATCATATGAATGACTGTCTTTTATTAGCATAATTATAGTGCTTAAAAATGTATTATCAGATTTCTAATCCCCAGCTTCTCTGTGCCATGACATTATCTATCACATATTATCTAAAAATGTCAAATGCTATAGTGAGTGCTCTATACCTATATGTACTTTTGCTGCTCGTGTAAATTCATTGAGTAATGAATTGTTGGCATTTTCATGTATGTATATAAATGCATGTACATAGGTATAAGGTGCTCAAACTTTTAAATAATTAAAAAGTAAAAGTAATACAAAGAATCACCGTTGTATTTGTTAACTGTTCCATTTCTCTCCCTAAACACAATTTATATTGGCCAAACAAATAATAGTTGCACGCAAACGGCACTTCCTCAAAGGTGTCTCCAAAATAAGAATACTACCGAATCCTTCCTTATGTATGTGGGCTATTCTCCTACTAAGTCACATCATTGATTTATATGAACAGATCAACATTCATTCAACTATGCTCCTATATTACAATATTCTTCCCACATTCCAAATCCAATTATATGAAAAAAGAATTCTTAAGGGTTCATTATAACAGTGGTGTCCAATGAACATTCATACACTTACATTGGCTGTTCTATTCCTTAAGTCTTCTGAAGCTAGACTAGATCATTCATCTTACGCTTTCATGATACTGACGCCTGTGATAAGAATTCATTTGTTTTACCAAACATCCTACGTTTGTCATTTGGTGGCAGTTTCATAAGGGTAATATTTAGGGTGCAGATGGCATATGTTTACAAAATGAGAAACATTCCACAGGCGCAGATGAATGCTCAAGATATATCTCCAAGAACAAATTTCCTGATTCTTCTCTTTAGGAGAAGTGCCGTTCTTTCTTGCCTGCCCTCTTCTCTGATACTTGATAGCCTGTGATTACTTTTGCACGAACACAAAACAAATTTGTCTTTGCCTTGTGCTACAGAAACAAATGGGGATTTACCAGGTTGAAGTGTGTGCCCAGATTCCAACTACCAAGTCTAACACAGAGGAAAAGCTCAACTAGTAATCTGAGGTAGTGAAAGAAAATGTACGACATAGAGGGACAGAGTTTCTCACTAATTATTGCTAATTTGTCTTCAGCATACTAGTGAACGCAGATGAAAAGGCAGATTAGTTCATGGAAAAACTTAAGACAGTAAAATCAGCTCCAGCTAGATTAAATTTTAGGCATAAAAATGCAAAAAATCCATTAACATTTCAAAGAATAATTTTCATACATCTGAGAAATGACTTTGTAAACATGTTAAAAAGAAATTAAATATTTTAATACATAAAACAACATTATTTTGGTGACAAATTATATAAACTAAATTAAAAGACAAACAAAGCCAAGGAAATATTACAAAGAATGTTCTCAGGACTACTGTCAAACCCTAATAAGAAAGAAGAAAGAGGGAATAATGTAAGTTACAGAAAGAAACATATGAATACAAAATTACAATGCTCAATATTAGGTGTTTAAGAACATTAAAATTCATACAAAATGAAAGTTTTTTCTAAAAATAATTCAAAGATTAAAAATCATTTAGTTTTAACAATGCAAAATTGGCACCTTCATATGCTCATAATGTAAACTCAGATTCTTCTCATTGTTATATTAAAAAAAAAACTAGGAATGTTTCCAAAAGCTTTAGCAAAGTTGTATGATTTGTCTCATTATCTCAATTCTTAGAAATCCAGGCAAAGTGGGAAAAATTCTATCAGTTACACAGAAAAGATTTTATGCAAATTAAAAGCAAATCAAGTTAATGATTAAACAAATTCTAATGCAGCTCTAACATGGTACAATGTTTTTTTATTTGAGAATTCAAAACTATTCATTCAATTGGAAAATGTTCATTACTTAATAAACTGCAGAGCATTCAATATATTATATTAATTGTGAATTATAAACACATTTATTACACAAACATTCTGCAATTAATTCTGAAAGCAACCTTCTGATTTTTTATTTTGTTTGTTCTTTGCTATACAAATTGTTCTCAGTAATATTAACTGTGTAACACTTGAAATGTTTTAAATGGTATAAATAAAATAAAGTATTTCAGTGCTGCTTTAAAATGATAACTACAGTAAAAGTAGCTAAGGAGTTATTGTTAAGATAAAAAGGACAAAGAGAGGCATAGCTTAGAAAACTGTGCGAGAAGTATGCATTGCAGGAGTGAAAACTCAAAGAAAGCTTCAGGCTATAACCAACTGGAGAAAATCTCATGGGAGAAAGAATCTCATTTTTTCATAGGTGTGGGAAAATAGCTAATAAAAATGGACTTATGAAGCTACAAGAAATAGTTGATAGATGCTGAGGCAAATTTTAGAAAAATCAGAAATAAATAAGCCATGGTACAGCATAAAAATCAGAAATTAAAAAAAAAGTTCTAGTAGAGAAAGTAGTTAAAGACACAAAAGTAGCATTTTGAGGCTCCAGAAAGATTTCCATATTATTTGAACCTGATTCCAGGAGAGAAGGAATTGGGACTACTTTGCGAGAATGAAGGAATCTGCCAAGTGGAATTGATGTCTTAAGAATACTGGTAACCATTTGTAAGAGCGACTACAGGGGAGTGGGGTGGTGGAATCAGGCAGTTAAATGTAAACAAATGACGGCTCTTGGAAATAATAGCCCAAAATAAAATCATATATGCACAATAGTAGAAATTTAAAAAAAAATTATAGCTTTATGAGACAATGTAGTTTAGACATGCTTATAATGTTTTGTCTTGCAAATACATCTATATATATAATGGTTTTTATTTATAAATACATTGCCTCTTTTTTCTTTACATAGATGCACAGATTTGCATATATTTTCTAATTCACTATAGTAATATATATATATATATATATATAGACACATACACACACGTACATATATATTCATCCATCCATACCGAACAAGGGACTTTACAATGTAGTGATAATGAAGAAGGAGGAAGAGCAGATAGGGATGTGAAGACACACAGACAAGGACCCCAGTGTTTGGAGACATGGGAAAAAAGTCTAGCATTACAACTGTATGTATTCAATATGAATCAGTGAAACTTAACCAGGATAAGAAGAAGTCAGGGCAAAGAAATTACATCTAAGTTAAACTGGTCAAGGAAATTATCCAGATGAAATTAGCCTCATGTTCATAGATGGTTTGAATGATATAATATGCATACTTAAAATCCAGATATTCTCATGAAAAGTGGCATCTAATTTTAAGCCAATGGAACAAGCAGTTGTAGAAATAATGGATGGGAAAATAAGGGTGATGTGGCAGAAGAGTCAACAGAAAGGCTTAAGATATTGCTGTAGAAGACAGGAGACATCATGAGTTGAACTGAACAAGGAAAGCAATTACAGAGAATGGAAATCTACAAGCATTTTGGTTAATAAGAAGGCAGTATCAACACAATGAGAGCTGATTGGCAACAGGTATCATGAAGCAGAGACACATCTAGGGTCAAATCTTAGTAAGAATCCATTGTGAATCGTTAACTGGATGAGTTATGGATTCAATGTTTACCACCTCAAAGTGCATATGTTGAAATCCTATTTTCTAATGTAACAATATTCAAGAGTACCACCTTTGGTGGGTGATTTGAGTCCTCATGAATGGGATTATCAATCTTCTAAGAAGAGATAAAAGAGGCATGTTCTATCTATCTGCTGACATGTGCACACACAGCAAGCATGAAGAAGCCAACTGCAAACTAGGAAGCAAGCCCTCACCAGAACTCAATCAACCGGCACCATCAACTCCAATTCTGCAGCTTCCAGAAATGTGAGGAATAATTGATGTTTTACCCACTCAGTCTGTGGTGATTGGTTACAGCCACTATGACCAAACAAATCAGGCCAAGACTGTGAGGACAGACATCAGGCCAAGACTGTGAGGACAGACATCAGGCCAAGACTCTGTAGGATGGAAGAACTGGAAATGATTTGATAAACCAAAATGAAAACAAAGCAACATACACTGAATTTGGCATCCAGGTTTTTGGGTTAGTGATATCAAAATACTTTATGTTAACCAAAAAGGGTGAAGATGAAGATGAAGTGGTGGCAAATTTTTGAAGAGTGGAGGAAATGAACATCAATCTGGTCTCTTCTTGATAACAGAGATGCATGTTTTGTGAAGGAAATTATTCACAAGCATTACTGAAACAAATTGGTCGAAGCACTCAAAAAGCTCTAGTCTTATTTTCAAACTGCTGGTGAATGCAACTAAATATAGTCAAGGTATGTTGGCTTAAATGTTCACTACAAACTCCAATCTGAAGATGTTCCAAATTTTGTCCATTTCTGACCAAAGTGATTGCATATATGACTCACTTATATAATTCAGTTATCAGCAAAATACAATGAATGTTCAACTGCTCAATTTGGATATCACATATAAACAACTGCTTTATCAGAGTTAGTACTTACTGATTGAATTTCAAGCTTATTTTTTTTTGTCATGCTGCCTTCTAAGTCCTATGTGATGTATTTCATTTGAAGCTGTATTTATCCACATCTTACATTGTGGCTTAGGAACTCCTTTGTTTTTCTGCTCAGAATTCCACAGTACAGATTAGTAATGTTTTGGTGATTCTGTCTGAAAAATGCTTCTTTTTTTTCCTTTTCTTTTCCACTGTCACATCTTACACAGACAATTGCAGTAGTCACCTATAAGTCAAGCCCCTTCCACCCTCTATACTGTTATATGCTTGTGTGCATATGTGTGTGTATGTGTGTATGTGTGCATGTGGGTATGTGTCCATGGTCGTTGCTGTGTTGGTGGGGCCCCTTTATTTCATTTTATTTGTCCGGAAAAATTTGACACATAATTCAAGAAGGAAATCATTTTCTCTGTGACAGCTTCCTGAAACAACCATGACAAGAAAATCACTCAGTGACAGTGAAGAGCTATAGATGATTCATCACAGCTTCTGAGAACAAAATATGCAGATTGCTTTACAATTAGACATGATTTAGATAGCCTGAAATCTTGTAAGGTACAATTAATCATACACTGGAAATGTACCCCACTCAAGGCCAAGTTTGCCAAGATTTCACTTCTAGATCTTCTGAGCTGCTTTTAGACAATGTCCCTGCAATACTACAATAATGGGTTTCACTGCCATATCAGCCAATATATTTTTACATAGAAAGAATATCAATTTCTTTTTATGAAATCCCAGTTTGCATTCCAGTGTCTGATACTTCCCTTCCTTGCACAAGGAAAGAATTGAGATAACAAGCAAAGAAAGCTCCCAACACAGGAAACCAGAGAAGAAAATAATATTGCATATGGGTGATTCTAGGTTTAAGATTATGGTTAAAAAAATCTAAGTAACTTGCTTCTGAGGTAGAATTGTAGGTTGAATTTGTCAAATTTACATGGCTTCCACATTTTCAAAACCAGTGATAATTGAAAACAGGGGGATGGGTGGAAAATATGATCAAGTTGAGGAGGTTAGGATGCCATCCTTTAAGCAGATGAATGGCAAGATGGGAAAGACTATCTAAATAAATGGGCTACCAACACACACTACAAGCATGAAGGAGATTAATAGCCTTTCTTTAATCACAACCATCTAGCTTTCTGGGCTACATGGAAGCAGCCATTTGACCATTTGTAAATGGAGACAAGCTGTGCTGCTGGCCAGTTTTTTCCCTCAAAGCACATCCATGCAACCACAAATATTTTTCAGAGACTATGGCAAGATCCTTTGTTGAGACAAATACATAACAAGGAGGGTACATTCCATCACCACCACGTCCATCAGTAAAAAGAGAAGATGACTAGAGATGACTGGGATCTCATAGTGAAGAAAGCTCAGGATCAGTGCTCCTTGGGTTCTTTGAATTTGGACACCTTGCCTATTTGTAGCTTCAACATTAGAGAACTGATTAAAGCTAATTTGTTTAGTGGGATGTTGTGAAACCAAATGGATGAATATGAAGATTATCGAGCATGGGACCTGGCAAATATTAGGTTCTCAATTAAGTGTCACAATGCCAATGCTAATAAACATGTTGCCATAAACACGATCAGCTCAAGAGAAGCCAGTTCTCTGATGATCTCAAGCTACATGTTCCACCCACACGCACTTGTGCAAACACATGCTTACCTGTGTTGACAGGACCATCCAAGCTTCCGAGTAATGATGAGGACCAATTCATATCCCTGATCCACCATTTTCACTGAAAGTTCAAAATTAATTCCGGAAGTCTGTCCTCTCTAAAAAGCTTACACATTTGGTCTCTGGGTGTTCTAGAACATTTCTCACATACTCTGTGCCTGACACCAAACTTCATACTTAAGGAACATGAGTACCTTCAATGAACGGTGCAGTTTCTTGGGTTTCACCTTCTTCCCTTGGCCAGAAGAAGCTTGTTCTAGGAACGGAAAGGAAAACGTCTCATGACTTTTGTCATGTACTTTACAATGATTATTCAACTATCAGTGTTTAAAGTAACAATTCAAAGAAAGAATAACAATCTTCTTTTAAAGATGATTTCTGGTCTACCTGACAGACCATTCATTTCCATAAGAAAGGCCTTGAAGTCAACCTGATTTCTTATTCAAAAGACATAAATAATCACCATTCTGGGAAGAGTTTCATAGCTTTTGTTCTTTTTTTCTATAGCTTTAATTATTCTTTTATTTTTTATAGCTTTTATTCTTTTTCACGCAATCCATTATGACTGATCATTACATCTGAGGTCACAGTATTAACAATAAATCAACTGTTGGTGTTGGATTTCCTGTCCTCTTAGAAAGTCATTCTCTGTGGAACTTCGTGGGGCTCCTCACACAGACGAGGAGTGTGTACTCACCACAAGCCCTCCCCCCCGACCCCCCCCCCAGCCACTATCACTGAGTCACACAATTCTTTGTGCCCGTGGATCCCTGATGAGAAAGCACAGGACAGGGTTTGTTATGTTAGAAGGTTAGATTTTTCTCTCTTCTTTTGGTTTGGTACTTAGGGTACTCAAGGCATGCTGCTCAGTTCCAAAGGGTTAGAGGGATTTCATGCAAGAATTCTCCCCCCAGTTTTCTTTTTTACATTGTTATTAGTTTTTAATTTGACAACCTGTGATGCATGAGGAGTTAGGATCAATTGTACAGGACATACAACGGAACACAGCAAGTGACAGATTTCACGCTATAAACAGAAGGATCCATCCCGTCTCGCCACTTAGGTTCTCTCGGACACACCTCATGCCAGCGGATGCTGGCAGCACCTGCCGTACACTCAGATTTACACGATTCTCTCGCAGGCTTTAGCTGAAGCTCTCCCCTCCATTTCTCAGCAAATATATTCCTCCACTCTCTCGTTTCTAAACACTATGCCTTCCTTGCTGCTTGTTTCAATCTAAAGACTCCAATTTTGCTATTTTAAATATTGTATGGTGCTAAATTAATCTGATGACTAGGTGGGGACACCAACAAAGCAACATTTCTGCGTTCATTCATAGATTTCATACTAATCTACGAACGGCACATAGAGTAGACCATTTTTCTGACTCAGATGTAGTTTTATGAAAAAAAGGGGAGTATTTTTCAGACAGTTAGAAGGGTGTTTATTTGAAGCTGACCTTAGTTACCATACAACGTCACTGTATGTACCACTGAGCAGAGTGGGGAGAGACACTGTTAGGCATAACATACCACACCAAATCTACAAAAATGACTTAAAGCTGTGCAAAATACAAGTAAAAGTTAAGTTTGTCTTAGTGTGACAAGTTTTTGAAATCCATGCAGCTCCTGCGTAATAGAACTTTTACAAGATCCCTGCATGGGAACTGCTTAAAATTAGAGTCCACCATGAAGGGGATTCATTGGGAGGATAAGCTATTAAAAATGTCAGAGGCTCAGCATTAGCACTGATATAAAAAATGAATATGAATTGATGAGAGGAGAGGTGGCTTTCCAAGCAAGGAAAAGATACTTCCATATTACAAATTATTTTCACTGATTCACACACTACTGATCGGTTCCAATCATCAATGATGAGTTGTATAGAACGCAGGCAGAAACTAAAGAGGACGTCAATGTCAAATAGCAAACTGACAATTCCCCATGCAAACAGCACTGGTTAGCCAATTCGAAGCCAGGGCTATAAAAAAGAACTGAACTCCGCCTCCGCTGCTCTAGCAAAAATCATTTCCCCCACATACTCCACCTTTTCACCTCACTTCAAGAGAAAATTCTCTTCTCAAAATGGAAAATTTCCACTTTGGGTGCACCGTTTTGTTCATTCTAAGGGTGAAATTAAAGCTTTTACTAATTTTAAGTCAATTTAGCTTTGCTTTAACTAGAAACTCAAGCATACAACATACATCTATTTTTTTTAACACCTTAAGTGCTTTCCATTGTGACCCTTATTTTAGGGAAAATGTAATTTGTTTTAATAAATTCTTGATTTAGCAGACCAATAAACTAATATATGACAAGAATAAGCCGCTTGAGCTCTGCATGGTAGCCTAGTGGCTAAAGTCCTTGCCTTACAGGAGCCGGGATCCCTTCTAGGCTCCAATTCTAGTCCTGGCAGCCCTGCTTCCCATCCAGCTCCCTGTTTGTGGCCTGGGAAGGCAGTCAAGGATGGCTCAAAGCCTTGGGACCCTGTACCCACATGGGAGACCTGGAAGAAACTTCTAGTTCCTGGCTTTGGGTTGGCTCAGCTTCGGCCATTCCGGCGACTTATGGCATGAATCAGTGGATGGAAGATCTTCCTTTCTCTCTTCTTCTCTGTATATCTGACTTTCCAATAAAAATAAATAAATCTTAAAAGAAAAGAATAAGCCACCTGCACAGGAACCAATAATACAATTATATTGGTATATCCCTGACTTCTTTATCACACAGCAATTTTACAAGACTTGAGGGAATTTAACACTTCAGCAAACAGAAGATATGTTCTGTTGAATACAACACTTTCATTTAATTGTTTTTATAAGCAATATGAAGAAGTTTTCCTATGGATAAGCAAAATAAGTTATTATGGGCTTAGTTCAGTTGTAAACATAATTTCTTCTCTTTTTACTCTTTCTGTTCTATACTTTCACAATTTTATCACATCAATACAAATGATATAAATTATGGAAAACAGATGCTTTTTTCTGCGTATCTACTTTGCTTGATGTTTAGTTATTTTAAGAAAACACTGCAAATGACTGAAATAATTAAAATCACCGAGAAAAGAAAATTCCAAAGATTAAACATTTTGTATAATAAGAACGAAAACAATGGAAAGAAGTGTGTGTATAAAAGCCTGGATACCACAGGGAGCCATCGAGTTAAGGTTACGAATAGATGAGTCCCCTCCTTCACACATTGGAAAAATGGCTCAGCAATGGGGTAGGTATGAGGAGGATTTTAAAACCCCAACCGCCAATACTAATTCACAACTGAGAAATGAGGAGGCTGAAGAATTTTATTCTCCCCACTTCTCATCCAGAATGTCCTCCCTTCTCAACTCAGCTCACTCCAGTTTATTTAAACAATGAGGCACTCTACGTTTTCTGCATGGAGATGCCACATCCTAGAGGGAGTAACGAGCCATAGGGAAGCGTCAGGTATCACCATCAGAGTAAACTTCAGAATTCTTTCGTTACCAAATAGATATGATTCTTGCTTGGGTAAACACAGATTGCTCAAAGGCTGCAAAGCGACTGAGAAGAATCCTGAACTCATTACATTCTATTTTCACTAGTAAGTCCCCTTAAACTGAGAGGATTGTCGACAGAGGAAAAACCTACACAGGGGATGTGCTGCCAGCAGGAAGAAAGTCATTTTATAGATGCTGGCATTGTGAAAGTTCAGGTTAGGTCTGCCTATGACACTCCTAGGCCATATTCATATCCAGCTGCCAGCTAAAGGCCTGAAAAGACAGTGGAAAATGGCCCAGGTCTTACAGCACTGCCACCAACATGGGAGATCCGGAAGAAGCTCCTGGCTTCAGTCTGGTCCATTCCTGGTCATTGTAAGGAATAACCTAGCAGACGGAGAGCTCTCATTTCTCTAGCATCCTTTCAAATAAACAAACAGTATGTTTATTTAACAAGCAATAATTTGATGGAGAAACACTTGCGACTCTGAATTCTATCCCAGAGAAGCAGATTCATGATGCATGCATTTTCACAGCCTCCAGTATAGTGCCTGATGGAACATTGATACTCATTAAAACATTAAAATTTTGCAATATATAGACTTTATAGAGCTTTTTATGCTATGCATTTGTACTACATTTTGTTTATACATATGCTATTTTATTTCCATTTTTACGCAATAAAAAAGTCACCCACTTGTTCATACTTGCTACATTAGCTGGTGATTGATGTGTTTTAAGAGGTATGCCTTATTTCAGTGCTTTTTTTAAAAAGTTTTATTTAGTTTTATTGGAAAGTCAGATATATAGAGACAGAGAGGAGGAGAGACAGAGAGAAAGATCTTCCATCTGCTGATTCACCCCTCAAGTGACTGCAATGACTAGAGAGATGAACCAATCCAAAGCCAGGGGCCAGGAATTTCTTCTGTGTCTCCCACATGGGTGCAGGATCCCAAGGCTTTGTGCCGTCCCCAACTGCTTTCCCAGGCCACAAGCAGGGAGCTGGATGGGAAGCAGGCACCCCTATGTGATCCCAGCATGTTCAAGGCAAGATCTTTAGCCACTAGGTCACTGTGCCTGGCCCTATTTTAATGCTTTTAAATATTAACCAGATAAGCATCCCCCATAATCCTAAAAGCTAAAGTATCCCTGCACCTCAGTTATAAAGCCCTCCAGTGCTGCACTCTGGGAGAGATGAGAACAATTACAAGAGGTGCCCCTCTGCACCCTGCCTATCCTAAAATGGGATCTACACACTTTACTAGTAATTTATTAGACATTTAATGCTCTCTAATTTCTCTGGACTTACTACCTGTTTCTGGGTTAAAGCAGATAATTAGATTCACAAAAGCAGGAGAGCTCTATTTCATCAGCTGTGCATCATCAGGGAACTCTAATTCTATCTCTAGGAAGAGAATTCAGATGATACCATAGTGTTGGAGAACCTAAAAGTATGTACTGCATCTTTCCTGATATTGTTCTTACCAAAATGACAGAAACATGCATTCTTTTAAAAATTATTTTACTTATGATGCTGTTTACATAGTTGAGAACAATGTAACCCCTGTGGACCACTGATTAAGGTGGGGAGGGTCGAGGCATGGAGGAAAGTGGATGGGACAAGTGCTTCCATTTTTTTCCCTCTTGTTTCTGGGCGGGGGGGTGGGTAGGGAGGGGAGCCACTCCCAGCAGCCGAAATACATCAGTCCTCCGGGATGGGGGACAGTTATTTGAGACCATCCTAGGAACCCCAATGTGGAGAAGAATGCTGTGAAGGTATCGTTTGAGTGTTTGTCATAGTCTGATATGTTGTTGATTTCATTGTTCCAAGGTTGAGGAAATCTTTCCAAAATCCATTGGCTGACAAAGCCCACTTAACCAGATACATGCTGTCAAAGCCTGGCCAGGAGAGTTCTCCAATCTGTTCCGTCCTCCATCCTCTGCCATGGTACTAGATGTCCTCTGCAGGCTTCATGAGCTGGCTGTCATGTCCCTCATGCACATTTGGACATGCTGTCCCCTGCACAGGCATCAGCAACTGAGGAGTCCCAGTCCCAATATGTGCACTCCAAAGTCATAACACAAATCCTGATTTTCCCTGTGATCAGAGTTTTGAGTTCAGTAGTACCCCAAGAAACCTCAGCTGAGGTGACCCCAGACCTGATCCCAGTGTGCACTAGTCAGTGCAGGTCTGGCTCAGTCCATCACCTGCATCAGCCTACAAGCACTGGTAATTGCAGTCACCCAGTCAGTTCTGTCCCCAACCCCATCCTGTATGCAAACCATCAGATGCAGTGGCCAAGCCTAACTCTACCTACAATACACTTTGACTTCATGCACACCATTGGAAACTGCATCTTGGAGTGACTCCCAATAACCCCCAGTTCCACTTCCTGTGCATGCTGGTATGTGCGCAAGTTGGTCTGCTCTGTCCCACATGCCATCTGGCTCTTGTACCCACCCATGGGTGATACAGCCTGACCGACCCCACTATCCATCCAGTCCACACTTATGCTTGCAGGCGCTACTGCCTTGTCTAGCCAGGTCCACTCCCAACGCTGATTCTGATGCTCACTAGCCAAGCAGAGAGGTGCCACAGTTTCCCTGCTAGGCCTATTCCCTGCCCCAGGTCTTACACTTTCCTGGGGATACTGTGGTCCATTCTGACATGATTTATACCCATTCCTGGCATTTGTCAGTGGGTACTGCAGCAAAGCCTTACCAGCCTGCATGTACTCTGGCATTTTCAGTGCCAGCAGATGCAGTGGCCTAACTTAGCCCAGCTTTCCCTCAAATCTAGTTCACATGCAGTCTGACAGGTGTTGTAGTCATGCCCAGCCCGTTGTTTCTAGTCCCAGCTCTCACACTCACCAATGGGAGCAGTGGCCCAGCAGGGGAAGCCCTGCAGTCCTCTATCAGGCTTATCCAGGCCAGGGTCTTGTGTGTTCTGGTGGATTCTGTGGCCCAGACTGGCATGGTTCACCTAGCCTTGGCATTCACTGTCTGGCTTGTCCATAGTTGTAGCAGTTGCTAGGGAGTGCTGTAGCCTAGGCGAGCCTGGCCAGCCCCTAGCCTGGCCCTAATGTGAACTGGCAGGTGTTGAAGCTCAACCTGGTCTGCCTGGCTCTCACACCTGCCAGTGGAGGCTGTGGACAAGCCCAGTCCAGCCCATACCCAGACCTGCCTGACGCATATATAGGCTGATAGGTTCTATAATCCAGCCTAGTCTGGACTGGTCCCTTTTCCATCAGTTTCCAGGTATCCATACAAAGTATTTAATTCTTACTACCATGAATTTCAGCTATCACAAAATATGTGAGAATAAGATACAATGAGGAATCAAAACTTTACATCACATCTGTTCCTCAGAGATCCTGGGATGAGCGTCTGTAAAATTTTGATTTTAGTACTTTTAGGGTAATGTTATGTTTATTATCCAGATCAAGCAGAGATTGTTGTTTCCTCTGTTTATACAAAGAAAAAAGAGTAATTTCTAGATGGAACGGACAATCTCCCCTGCTTTCTATCAACCAACATCAAAGTGCTTATTCAATCATTTTTTGCTTTAATTTACCAGGACTACTATGGATTTTTGTATCTCTAACATTACTAAGTGAGATACAAAACACTTGAATAAAAAGCAATGAAATATGGAAAGTGACCGCACACACTTTCATGCTTATTCAGAAATCCCAATTTCAAATACTCTAATGACTTCTTAAGCCTAATTTATATCTAGAATCCTTTAAAACTTTCCTACTATTCTTCTGTCTTGCTACATTTTCAACCTACCTATGCTATCATTTCATCTACACATCCCCCCAATTTCTGTTACAAAGTAGTTCAGTTTTAACTTACCCTAGAAGCTGCCTTCAAAGCAGAACTAGATCATAGCATGCGGTATATTCATATTCTTAAATGGTCCTAATGTTAATCGGTACAAACAGCTTAAAACAAGCAAGGAACTATAATTTAAATGTATCAGTATGCTGTAATTACTTCTTTAATGAATCTTTGGTTTTGATTTACCCCATGCTCGTTATCTCATTCAACATTTACAGGACACGTGCAAGTGACCCAAAATAATGTATGATAAACACATATAGCTCTTATCGATGAATGTGATTTTCACTGCTTTTATTTTATTTGTGCAGTGAGTGATAATTAAACTGATGATCAGATGGAACAGGGTAATTCATCCTGGGCCGCATCTCACATATAGGGGAAGTGACTCATGAACAGTTATACAGCTCACACTTTTGGAATCAAATATAAAGTGGTGTTAATGGAGAGATCATAATAATTAAGCAGAAAAAGTCATGGAAGTCTGTAACTACTCACGGATTCCCAGGTTAAGTTAATGAAGGTCTCCTACCATATTAAGCCCTAATTATCAAGGCAGGATCCTGGGCCTTGATCATATTTTAATGGAAAATGGAGAATGTCATAATTTGGCATTTTTCATTTAAAACTCATTAGCAACAGTATTCAATAATGCAATAAGACTCTCCAGCATAGCCAATGGAGACAAACACACTGGAACTACGTTTTTAAGAGTGTACCTTGACAAGATTCACATACACATTTTTATTAAATAAAGGGTTCTTGGTGAATTTGTCTTTTATATTAGGAGATGGGAAATTAGCTTTTTACTCCCTTTCAAACAGAGAAGTCTAGTTGTTAGTAGAAGGGTTCTTTGGGAATCCATAAAATCTGGAAGGCCATTTTCAGGTGATTAAATAGAGCTAGATTCATTGTCATGCCAACTTCAAACAATCTGATAGCCTGACACACTCACATAATTTTAAATTTAATTGTCCTGTGTTAAATGAGATAGTGGAGTAGTGACTCAAGGCAGCAAAGATCCAAGATTATCTTCACAACTGATGGCCACAAAATTATCAGTGGTTTCAGATGAGTGATGGCTCAATTCACACACACACGCGTGCACACACACACACGTGTGCACACACACACACACACACACTGCCACCACCTCCACGAAACAATTATTGCTTTTTTCAAGTGCAGTAATTTATGGGGAACTTATCAGAGGTAAAGAAGTGCAACTTACCAGCAAAAGAAGGAGCTGGTGATGTTTCCAGCATTTTCAGGGGGAAAAAAGTTACCTACGGTGTCTGATATATAAGCATTTGCTCTTTCTAATACTTCCTCTGAAATGTTCAGACAGGATTTGATTTTTAAATTGCATTACCGTGGACTTCCATTATTCATGGTGAATACATTAAACGGAGCTGCTGTTAAAGTTTCTTTTCATATATATTGAAAAGAAAATGAATTGCAACCCTATTAGTGCTGTTTTAATGTCCCCTAAGTGTATTATTTGAACATTTGATTGTAAGCTGTCAATCTGTAACTTCTGGACCAATTTTATGCAGTATAAAGAGAGGTGGGGACTTATTTTTAATTATAGTGACACACACCTTGCTTAGATATCCAGGAGAAAAATGCATGAGTTCATAATTTTATGTGATAAGAGGAATATCAGAATAAGTGTTCCTTTCTTATGAATAATTGCTATTTCTATATGGGAGATAGATTGGGAATCTTATCTTGAGGTTATACTTTGAAGCAGTCAGATTAAAAGCAGTTATGAAACAGCTTTGCAAGTCTCTACGCCATTGGAACTCACTGGAACCCATTTCCATTATAATAGATCTGAGAAGTAAGAAGCAAATGCCAGAGAAGAAAGTGGTGATCCAGCCCTCAACATAGTGTGCAATTGTTCTTTAAAGTAGCACCTGTAAGGTTTTAGCTAGCCTGATAAAGCACCGAGATTGCCTGTTCTCATTGTTTTTAACTTGACAAGCTGTTTCCTAATAGCAGCAAGGAGTGCTCTATCAAATCCTTTCTCTTTCACTAATAAGGAAAAAGCAAGCAGTACTTTGGGAAGCTAGTCTGTGAAGGAAAACTGGCTCTCAGATCCCAGACACTGCAAGGCGGTACTTAATGCCTTTCTTATTCCAACTCTGCGAATGTTGAGAAGTGTACGCATTATTGAAAATAGGCATTGAGACAGAAGGGGGAGTTGGAGGAACCTGAATTGTGACTAGTATGGCCTTTGTAAATGGTTCTGAATATACATTGGCAAAGTAATATTGTGTGTCAATTCTTGAAGTTTACTCTTAGAAAAGATCACTTCTTTTTTATTAAAATAATAAAATTGAATGTGTCATATTCACTACTATTGCTTCTACATGAGATGACTTGGATTCACTAGCATACATTAGTTCATTATTACATTTTGTTGGAAATTAAATCAATGAGAAACCACTGGAAAGTAATATTAACTACTATCTGAGATTGATACAATGCCTTCTTGAAGGATTTTTTAAAGGGCAATCATGGTCAAGGCATCTTCTGTCGATGTTATTTCATTGGGTAATTACTAGTCTTAATCCTAGAAATAACCTATTTCAATAATTGTTATAACCTTTGGACGATTTTGATCTCACTCTCTCGCAGCTGCAGTGGTCAGTCCTGGACAAGCTGGGAGAATCTGATGACAGAGAACCACAGGGGATGCAGGAGAAATGGACACTGACCAGGTAAGAGAGAACCTGAACAGAACCATCCATGGCCACTATTACAAACATTGCAAGTGATATCAACCATAAGCAGGCCAGAACTTGGCATTTTGAAGCTTTGAGTTTAAATTCACAGAACAATTACAGAGCTTTTTGAATTTTCCAGTTTTAGAGGACAGAGTGTCTGGAAATGAAGAAATATGAATCCTTGTGAGATTAATATCTGAAAGTAATTGCTAGGGTGATGTCCTTGAGATGGTGGAATAAGAGATTTCAGCCCTTGTTCCCCAAAAAGCAACAAACTGGCAACTATTCATGGTGAATGTCTGCAGAAAAGCTCTAGAGTCCTGTGAAGAAGGTGGTGCTTTCAAGTAGAATGCAGGAAGCCAGGGCAGTCATGAACAAACGCACAGGCGCTCTCCCTACATCATACCTCAGCATGCTGGTTAGACAGCATGCAGCATTTCCTTGCCATGAGTACCCTGTCAAACCAAACAGCTTTCAACACCATGAACCAGTTGCCTTCATTGCCAACATAGATTCCCACAGCCTTGGCTGCCAAGGACTTACAGTTTTCACAAATGTACGGTTGAGGTGACGGAGCTTTCTAAATACCACACAGCTGTGTCTCCTTATCCCGAAGCTGTGTTTGTCATTGCAGCAGGAGCCACTGAATCTGTCTTCTAGATCACCACCAGCATGGAGAATCTGGCTCTGCACTGGTTAGTGTGACCTGCTGCCCTTGTCTGTCCAGATCATAGAACAAAAAAAGTCACTGTACCTGTCAGTCAAAATGTATGCCTCCTGCTGGCGAGAGCCAGCACTTAGAATCTGTGAAAGATGACCATTCCTTCAAAGTTACAGACACCACAAGGAGCATGACAAAAATCAGGGGAAGAGTGATGGCAAAAACATGACACAGATTTCCAGTCATGGAACATGGAGACGAAAAATTTCCAGACAAAGAATTCAATTTTGAAAATCCAAAATTTACAAAGGAACACCAAAACACAATTCAGTCAGGCCAGGAAAAAGGTTCATAAATAAACTGAGTTCAACAAAGAGACAGAACGCATGAAGCACAATTCATCAGAGGCTGAATACAATGATTGAGATTAAAAACGACGAGTTTCAACAGCACACACGATCAAGCTGAAGAATCAGTAAAATCGAGCACGAGTCATCAGAAATTAACTAGAAAAAAATACTAAAAATAGTGAAGAAAATCTGCATAACTTAGATCTCCCTCTCTCATTATGGAATTCTTGAGAGAAGGGGTAGAATGTCAATTTTGAAAGATAATTAAGTTACTTAAGAAAAGTTAATTAAGAATTATAAAACCTTTGCAGAAATCTTGCAGTCAAGAGAATGGGATGATGCAGTCACAGAACCGAAAAAAAAAAAAAAAAAAAAAAAAACCTTGTTTCAACTAAGATAAATCACAGCTAAGTAAAAAAATTTCAAGACAAACGACAAAGAGTTTGCAATCCCCAGACCTCCCTGACAGGAAACATTTGGGGAGATTCTTCATGTTTTAATGAAAACCTGAAGATCAACAGGATCACATATATTTAAATGTTGCCAAGGAAAATGGATCAATGCAATGGTGGGTTGCATCAGATTCGTTTTTTTTGAAATCGTTAAATTAACCAGATGACACTGCTACCACCTCAAGTTACAGGAAGCTCGGTCAACAACACCTATTTACAACATGAGTCTCATGTACTAGGAAACCTGTCTGGCCATGTAAGAGAAATTACTTGCTTTTGTAGATCTGACATTTTTACAGAAAAGTGAATAAGCAGGTGAAATTAGAAAAGCGCATGGAATATTGAAGAGTGAATGAAGGCAGGTACAATTTCAAGAGATATAAAGGAAGAATTTTCCTCCCTATAATAAATCAAAAATAGAATGAGATATAAAAAACGATTTCAGATATCATACAATGGGAATCTATGAACTGTGACCTCTAAAAAGATTTTTAAAGTCCAGGAAGAAAACCGACAGAGTAGCAGAAGAAGTACTTGTATCAGTTCACGTAGACTTCAAGCAAAATCTGTGACAGTGGTAAAAGCTCATTATACTGATTGAAGGATCAATTTAGCAATAGGATAACTATAAACAGATGAAGCATCTTGAAAATACTCACAAATATATAAAAAATGTGTGCAGGGATTTCAGAATCATGTACCCCCAAAACACTTTGGCTTTAATTTGCTTTTTCCATGAACTGTATGAAATACTCATACATACGCACATAACACTGAAGTAAATATTTATACAAACAACAACCAAACTGAAGAGACATAGAAAAAAACACAATAACAGAATGTCAACAGTTCATTTTTAGCAAAAGAATGATCATCCAGAACATTAATGAGAACCCAATAGACTTACATCCCTACTAACCCATTGATGTGACATTTCAAGGATCTAGCCAACTAAGTACAAAATTAGAAGAAAGGAAATAATGAAGATCTGACTACAATCTAAGCAATAATTTTCTGAACCTGGCCTTAAGGGAAAAAAACCCCACAAAATCAAACAAAAATATAGGCCAAAGAAATGACGGAGTGAATGGACAAGCTGCCTTCATTCATAGAAGACGTAGTTATACATGAACAGATCGGCAGTTATAATCAATGACAATATACAAACTGAATAAAATTTATCTCATTATTACTACCTTGAGAGTCACTCCTATCACAGATACTAACTAACGCTATTCATACTTTATTACATTTATATCTTCCAGTTTTCACTTTAATCACTCCTATATAACAGATGAGAACATAAATCTTCAGAGAATTAAACGACATGCTGAAGAGCACACACCAAGCAAATGTAAGGACTACATTTAGGTTCAGGCCTCTCTCACTTAAAAAAAAAAAAAAAGGTATTTTTATTGCAAAGTCAGATATATATGAGGAGAGACAGAGAGGAAGATCTGTCCAATGATTCACTCCCCAAAGTGACCGCAATGGCTGGTGCTGCGCCAATCCAAGCCAGGAGCCAGGAACCTCCTCCAGGTCTCCCATGTGGGTGCTTACCCAGGCCACAAGCAGGGAGCTGGATGGGAAGCAGTGTGGCTGGGAATAGAACTGGTGCCATATGGGATCTGGCACATTCAAGGCGAGGACCTTAGCTACCAGGCCACCCCGCTAGGTCCCTGTCCCACTTTAAAGACTGTTAATCCCCTACCTACCTCCTCTGCCATTTTTCATGCTATTGAAAATCATCATATTATACATGTTATTATTCAAATTTGCCTGCTTCTAAATTAAAACACCAATGTAGGTTGGAAATGTGAACTAAAAGAGGAAGAACAAGTTAGAGATGTTGGGATTGGATTATTTGAACATGACCATGTTCAAATGCCATATGTAGAATACTAAATTCAGGATCTGTTAACTTTCAAAAGAATTGGATTGTCAAAAATTTTAATGTTCAAATCTTTTATTTGGAACAAATTGTATTTGAGAGACAGAAGTGGAGAGGGCTGGAAGATAATCATGCGATGAACTATATGAGAATGGAAAGAATAAAATTATCTTTGCTAAAACTTTTTTAGTTTTTCTGATGCATGTATTCCCTCAGATATGACAAAAATGAGAAATGCATTAAGTACAAAACCAAGAAATAGGAATATTCCCTTTTTGAAGACCACATACAGCTTGTTGAGTTTTGGCACTCATGAGAAACAGTGTCAGGAATTTCTGAGGCTTTTTAAAGCATTCTTACAAGTGTGCTTGCTAATCAACCTATTCTTAATTGTACCAGATATATTTTTAATACCCTACTAAATGAAATTTTAAAATATTATATTCATTTTTTCCTCTATTCATCCCATTTCTATTACTCACTGTAGTTTTTGTCCTGCTATATTTCCTTTTGAGGTTATTTTTATCTCGTTATTCAAGTTATCTCTTATTGGTTATAAAAAGATAGTGACACAGGCAACTTGAAACACAAGATCATTAAATGTCCTTTGGGTGATTACAAAACGGAATATGAAAATAGTTTTTTTTTGACACAGGGCATGTATATTAGTATTCATAGGAGTTCATTTGAATTGTAAACATTTATGAACTTGCATGAAATTTTAGTGTAGTTTCTACCCATTCTTTTTAGAAAGGCTATTTTAAGCTAAATAGGATGATACAAACACAAGGCCATGAAGGTGAGAAGCCTTTGAAAGGAATGACAAATTTATTTAGGGAATATTCCTTGGCAAGCGCTTAATGAATAAAGGCAATTTTTAGTGTTATACCAAGCCAACCATCTGATTATGTAGTGATAAAAATACAGATCATGATTTATAATGAAGCTTACCATAAAAAGCTTAGAGTTCACAGACTGATATTGTCCATTGAGTGATAGGAGTGTTACAGCTTTCATCAGCTCTGCATTCACACCTCCGCTACTGAAGCCAGTCAAATAAAGGCTCGTTTTGAGAATTATTCTCCTGTGTGTGCCCTCTAGCATTTGCTTTCATCAAATTGAACTATGATTCCTACCAACACTTACAGATGGCATGGTATACATGCCATTATAGAATGGTCTTGTACAAGGCTTATTTGTCTTGGTCTCTTTCAACAATTGCACACTTTATACTGTGAAATGATCTGTTTGCAAGTGGGAAGTTAACCATGGCATCTGACAACACCTGCTATGCTTATATGGCTTTCCAATTTTGTGACCTTATTCAATACGAGGAGTGACCCAATATGACACCTTTTGTTATCTTACTCATTTCCATGAAGCTGTTCCATGAATAGCAAAATTAATTTTTTTTCAGGTAGTGGAAACATCAAAGATCGTGAATTTCTAAGATGAACATATTTAGTTTTGCAAAGAGTAACACAATATATAAATGTCTAATTATGTGTGCATGAGAGAGAGCAGCTTTTCTTTCAACAGTTGTCACAGAAACCCCGAAAGTTCCTATATGCCAAACCAGAAATATCCCTTAATTTAAAAAAGTAATAATAACTATTTGAAAGCAGAGAGGAGGAGCTGGGGGTGGGGAGAAAATGAGGGTGTGAGAGAAGGAGAGAGCATGAACAGTGAGAGCGAGCAAGCCTTCCATGGCTCCACTCTACCTTCCTCAGAGGCTGCAACAGCGAGGATTCACCTATGCTGAAACAGAAGCCTGGATCTCCACCCAGGCCTCCCACGGGAGTGGCAGGGACCCAAGGAATTAGGGAATCTTCAACTGCCTCCTAGGGTACTCATTAGCAGGAGGCTGGAATAAGAGAAAGACTCAGAACTCCAATTAAGGCACTCTGCAAGTGATGTCTTGTGCCAAATGCCAACCCCTTTTCTTCATGTTTTTTTTTTAACCTTTACACAGTCTTTTTGCAATTGCCTTCACTTTCCTTTTCCCAATCATCCATTCCTCAGTGTTTGTCCCTGATTGTTTATTTGCTGCATTTTCCTTTTCGGACACATGAATCTATTATGATTCATGAAGACAAGGCTGTCTTCTTGAGCAGTAAGAGTCACCTGCATTTCCTAGGTGGTTTTATTATCCTTATTGCAAAACTAGTGCCTCAAAATTGTAGCACAGCTCCTACTCAATGAAAGAAATTAAGGTCTCACAGTTCCTAGCAGGGCAGCCTCATTTCCCAAATGGGAAAGGCCAGATTTCACGTGTTACCATTTTATCCACTCTGCTCATTATGAAAACGTAACTGTAGATATGGCCTGGTAAAACCCAGTACTTACATGTCATGGAAATCAACTTAATATGTAAATTACCTTTATTCATTATTTTGCTACTCACCAATCCCTCAATCGATATAGCATTAAGGCAAATATCACTTTAAGGAGTTTATTAAAAATATCCCTGCTAGAAAAAGAATCTAATTGTGGTGAGCAGGAATACAGACATCTTCTCTTACGACAACTCTTTACTGACTAAACCTCTTCCAGGGATGCATTGACACACCATGCTTTCTGTGTCCTTTAGAAATACTAGTTAATTTTGATGTTGTACAATTGATTGGTAATGGTAAAATGAATGCATGGCTATGTCATTTATTTCCAAACAAGAACCCTTTTAAGAAAAAAATCGATTGATCAGAATTTGGGGAAATGGCATATATAGAGAATGCTTGGGGTGAACTGGTGATTAACATGATTAGAGTTCATCCCATGGCAGTATAAAGGCATTTAAACAAATCTCAAGTTCTTGATGACTTCCTGGGCAGGATGGAAGCTCCTCCTATTCCACCTAATCATGAGTTTACAGTTCTGTGATATAATTGTTTGCTGAAAAGAAGTCGATTTTATTCAAAATGAGAGTAAAACTGTGATAAATCTTTTCCAGAAATGTATTGATACATAGTGATTTGCCTATATTTGCTGCTCCCCTATTTATCTAGCCTATTTTTTGTCTTGAACAGAAATACCAATCCACACATTGCAGCTATTACAAATCACAAATATCTTTCACAGCAGCATATTATCTGCATAGTCGCTTTATAACTTAGTCTACAGTAATAGGGTTTAATCATTCCTGTGAAGACAGCAGTACCGTTCCTCTCATATACAGCTCTGCCATAGATGTGAATAGAACAATTTCTTCTCAAATTATTTTCATTTATGTACTTCAAGATGTTTCACTTACTCAAAAGTAGATCAAGACTATAGCCATGTTTTGCTCCACTTGCAGTTCTGAAAAATAGATTTTCTGACTTTCTACATATCCATGCCAAAAAATTATTTTAAATGGGTAGCATTAAGATACTATAGACGAGGATGTCTAAAAATCATGTGAGATTTTTGAAAGAAAAATTATACTTTCTATTCTCAAAACCCAATTAAAAATGTCTTGTTCATGGCAGACAGCATGTATGTAAAATGTTGAATATGAATTCATTTAGAGATGATGGAGAAATACTACCAACTTTAGAGTGGCTAGAGCTGGCTGAACTGTATACAGGCACTGAATTTTTTTGTAGCATATTCACATAGGAAATTATTTCCATTTTTGATTCTAATGCTCCCCAGATTCTTTTTAAGTGACTGAAAAAATTTAACTGTGAAATAATTAAATGACTGCATAGTGCTTAAGTATTCAGCTTCAGAGACCTATCTTGTGGGACACAGATGGGTGGGCCAATTCATTTCATGGTGACCACTGAACAGATGTTAGTAATAATTTCTAATGACCGCATTTGATTTTCCTAGATTATTTGCCGATTCCTTCATCCCATCAGTGTGAATGGCTGACAGCCCACAGGCAAGGTGGTAGGTCATCAGAAGTCTGGCATAGCTGAGAAGAAAAGGGGTCTATGAGCCAGATTGATAAAACCCTACTGAAACCTCCAGGTCATGCCATAGCATAGTAGCAGTTTGGTTTCTTGGCAACTCTCTAAGCAGCCATATATAGCTATTAATACGAAGAGATTACTACAAAAATGCGAAAATAAATTAAACAGGCAAATAAGGAATACAAGAGTTAAGGCTAACATAGTTATGGCTTGAATTGATGCAGACACCACAACACATGATCTTCTGAAGATTTGGATTGCTTTTGCTTGAAGGATCCTTCACATACCATCTCTCACTCTACAAATAAGCATGAACAGAAACAAATGAACAATAAACCCCAGAGATCTAAAAGAGACCATGTATCTGCAACTCACTAGATATTATAAATTCAAATGGTCAAGACGTAGGTTGCATTGCTCCTCACCTTTATTATTAAGAATAGTAAAAAAGCGGAATTTTTGTTCTTTTTTCCCCAGCTCAAGGTTCCTGGCACATGGTAAGTCCTTGACAAACACATCTCAAAGACCCCTCCCGTTAGGGTTCAAAGAGCAGAGTGGTTAAGATGATGATTCCTGAATTGGAATGCTGACTACCACCCTGGAAAATAAAGGTCTCAGAATCTCAATCCACAAGCAGAAGCTCAGTGCAGACAAGGAGGATCACTCTGTCCTGCCTCCTCACAGAAGCGATTTGCATAGGACTGTCAAAAATGTGTTGGACTCCAAAATATATGATGCAGTGGATCAAAATCTGAGGCTCACAGATAAATGACGTTTTTAGATTCAAACTACTTATTGAAGCAGAAGCTGTATTTTTAGTGCTAATTAACTGTATCAACTGTCCCCCAATCTGAGTCTTTGCATGATAACATCATACAGGACATGGGACTCAGTGTAAAAAAAAAATAGGTCCCCCAGTATAATATAATTGCCAGTTTGAATAACTCCAAGTGAGTAAATGAATATACAAGAAGTTATTCAAAGTGATTCTAAATTTTGTATAGTATTCTCCCATGGGGGGGGGAAGCCTTATCTCCAACTATTTACAGAATATAATTATTGGTTAATTTTAGATGACTACATTTAAGAGATTAAAAAAACAGCATATGGAAAGAAAGCATGCTGTTTGTATGAAGACAGCTATAAAAAGATCAGGAAGTAGAGGGAGCACTTTCAAAACATGATGCATTAGTAACAAGAAATGTTTTCTCAATGTCAAATTTGGATATGGTAGAAGGGAGAGTAGAGATATGAGTTAAAAACAATAACCAGCAAGAATTCAAAATTAATAAAAATGATTCAAATTGCTAGTATTAATTCTTATTTGCAGCTTTGCTACCAGCACTTAAGTCCCTTTCAAGCCTTTGCATTGGGTATATTTTCCACCTCTTCTCTAAACCCAAGGACATGCCTGCTCCCTGCAGGACTAGTAAATAATTGTATTAGGGAAGGCTTGCCAGCTGACTGTGATGTGGATGAACGTGGGAACCAGGCTGACCTGAATCAGCTACTACTTTCTAATTGTCTGAGCTTGCACAAGTTTATAAATAACGATCCTATAAAAAGTAGCAATAACAGCATTTACTCCTACAGGTATGCTGCAAATGCCAACTCCAATGAAGAATGCCTTGAAAAAGTGCTGGAATGTTAAGCTCACAGCTTAATAGAAGAGATACAGCAAACAAAACAAAGTAACACTGGAAACACATGATAAAAATCTAGAATTTGGTGAAGACTAATTGTTGGATAAATTTAGAAGAGCATAATTACAATCACTGAAAACATGACATTATACACACTAGAGAACTGACCCTCAAAGAGGGTAAAATCTTCGAGTAAGAACGCGGTTCAGTTTTACTGGCAGCCCTATCCTCTTATTTCCAGGATTTTATTGAAAGTTGGCATTTCAATACAACTGTGCAAAAATTGATTGTACATAAACTATCCACCAGACCAAACACTTCTCTTCATCACAGATTAATTCCTCATGTTATGGTACCTCATTCCAATAATTCACATTTTATGTCTTAACATAACATGACGATCTTTTATCACTTTTTCAATAGATCACCTACTCTAATTCCCTACTCTCAAGTGTATGTATTCACATTCAATCTTCTTTCAACACCTTGGTTATTCCCATTATCTCTGTAAAGCAGTGTTCCCTGCAAAGCAGTTAACTTGGTTCTAGAAAAACTACAATTCTACATTTTCTGCTGAAATCTTCTCTGAACTAAGTGTTTCCCATTCTTTCTTTGCCTCAAACCTCTTTGGGATCTTGCTGTTGCATGCATCATTTTATGGTCAAACAAGACTTTCTGAGGAATTGGTATGTACATTTCAAGACTCACCGCTGTTGTGGCCCCTTTATTTTCAAGACTTCCGTTCTACTTCTCTGATGAATTACAGGCCTCCAAGTCAGTTCCCAGAAGCCCTGTCAAATGTATTCTATGGCCTTTCCAGCAGTCAACTGTGACTCTTCTTCAGAAAGAGCTTCAAAGTTGCAAATCCAACCTTCTTAATTTGTCTTTCAAGCAAGGATGGGTCTCCATCCACTGTATGTCTACTTTAGACAGTTCTGCAGAGCTTTTACATTGGTACATATGGGAAGTATATTCTGCCCAATTATGTCATCATTTTTGGAGTCCTCCATAAGGGCTGGAAATAATGTTTTTACTGCATGGAACCAAATTCATAATATATTCAAGAGAAATTCAAATTATTATTTAAAATTTGCATTTACAAATATTCAGTGCATTTTCTCTTGAAACATGCATAGTTCTTTTTTCATAATACACATTTTCCATAAACTTTTTGGAGACACCGTAACAGGAAGAAGTTAGCAGAGAAAGGCAGTACCCTTGTAAACTGAAGGGGATACAAAACAACAAAGGGAAAGATGAGGCACCATGGAGAAAATAGACAGAAGGCTGGGCACACAGTCATCACATCTAATTTCTTTCATTTTCAGGTTTTCTGGGGCCATTCCTGGAAACAGCAGCTCTCCCCAGGTAGCCTGGAAAATCTTGATTGTCTCACGCCGAGTAGCTAAAGACACATGCTGCAATTAAAACACACTTTAATTTCGATCCCACATTGTTAGAAGAACCTTATTTCTCCATCCATTTGGTTTTAATTTGTAACCAATATGAGTGATTTAATGTGAGAGCCCTTGGCATAATTTTAAGAAGTCATTTTTTTTCCCACCACTTTTGGAAGGGAAAATGAGTCCCAACTGTTACATCATAAAAAAAAGGGAATGGTTGTTCTATGAAAAGATGAAGATCAGAATATATTATGCAGAGACGGATCAAAATAGTAATTGAGTCAATAGCTAAATATAGGTAATGAGCATGGATTATATTTCATGATCATTTCCAAGAGTTGATGAACAAATACAATCTTCACTGAAGAATATATGTAGCATTCTGATGATTATAAGTCATCCTGCATAACTTGAACTCATTGAGTAATGCATTTGTTACAGAAGCTAGCAATTTGAACTATGGAAACAGGCCTGGGCTGAAGCTGGAAATACACTATTATCACCTCTGGGAACCTAAAACTTCCCCTGCAAGATTCTAACTTTTGAATACCTGCAAATGTGGGTAGTGATGCTGCCATATATAATACTTATTAATACATTTTCAGTGAAACTTAGGCATGTTTCCAGCTTCTATTTTGTCATAGGACTCGCAAGCAGACTAGAGATGGGAAAAAAATTTACCTAGGGAATTAAAATGACAGCACTTTATTTTTCCCTTATATTCAGGATTTTGTTCATCTTGCTTCCAAGGTATCTAGAGTATCTCTTCCTCTATTGTCTGGGTATACTGTCAAGCAGTTATTACTTGAACATCATTAATACTGTTATTCATGTTTTTACCATCATCTGAATATTTACATAATGAAATCAGAGAATTCTTATTCAAGGAAATTGAACTAAAAGAAAAGGATGTTGAGTACTATGTCTGATATCAGAAATAGAACATTACAACTTTGGAAAACATTTCCTAATCCCGAAGACTATTAGCCACAATCCAAGAAAAGTACAAAATGATGACTCCATTTATGTATATACCAAGAAAACTACATACAATATGTAAGTAAAATAGCCCAAAACTGTTCCCATTAAATACATCTAGCATCCAAATATGTAGGGAGCCATGTCCAGCTGGAGTACTGAACTATTAATATAATTGAAGAGCAAAAATCCAAGTAGCTAATTTAATACTGATTAAATTTTGTAAGCATTTCAACACAGGGCCCCGTGCAATAGCCTAGTGGCTCAATTGCCTTGCATTAGCACTGGATCTAGTTTGTATCCTGTCTGTTCCTCTTTGCGAGCAGCAGAGCATGACCCAGGCCTAGGGACACTGACTGAACCCACATGGGAGACCAGGAGGAAGCTCCTGGATTCGGGTTGGCTCAGTTCCGGTCCAGCGATTGAGGCTCCTTGGGAACTGAACCAGCAGCCACAAGATCTTTCCCTCTGTATCTCCTTTTCTCTGTGTATCTTCCTTTCCAATAAAAATCTTCCAAAAATGAAAAAATAAAAGCAAGACAGTTCAGTACAAAGGCTAAATGGAATGAAGAAAGTTTAAACAGGTGCTGTGTCATCTATAATCCCGCCATACGGGGATAGACACGAGGAACCTCTTGAAGATCATGCCAACACTGTGATTCTTGCTAAATATCCAAATCGAGGTCTGTATTTTTTGTTTTAGGAAAAACAAAGTTGTTATATGTGCTCTACTCTAAGTAGCCTTTTTCAAAGAAAAATACCTAATTGATATGCTGTCAATCAATGAGTAGAATTCCCATCACCTTGTCAATGGCTGAATATCGTAATTTATATGAACAGATTGGTTATACAGTGATTCATCCAAACACTGCAATATGTGTGATCAATATCACAACCATTGATTATTTTTCATAAAGATTTTTGTGGAGACGCAATATTGAGGGATCAGACTGAGTGTAGATAAAGTAATAAAGCATGATAAAGCAGTGAAGAACGTTAATTTAGGATGTGCTCTTAACTTGAAGATTTAGCCAGAATACTTGAATAGCTTCAGCCAAAATATCACCTCAGCCTGGGGAACAGTTCAAAGATGTTTTTTCAGCTTTTCTTTGTCAATCACCGATCACATGATAGTCAGATCCTGCGTAGTTATATGCAATTCTCCAAAGAGACAGCAAAGTGTGTTAGAACCTACTATATAACACTTGTTAAAGCAAAAAAAGAAGTAAGTTCATCTTAACCACTTTTGGATGTACAGTCCAATACTGGTAGTATTAAGGACAGAGTCTCACTTTTCTACTTAGTAACTGTGAAACTTGCATGCACGCAAGAGGTCCGTCACTGTAATCACTCTCCTTGTGTTCTAGGAATTTGATCATTTGCAATCTCTTGTACAAATAGAAATGTACAGTATGTCTTCTTTGCTATTGGATTTCTTCCCTGAGCATAACGTCCTTCAAGTTCACCCTTTTTTGTTGTGACAGGATTTCTTTCCTCTGTCGGGCTGAACTTGTACACATGTGTACTGCACTGTCTTGCCATTCAGATGAAAAGTGATTCCGTTTCTCCTGCCTTGTGGCTGTGGTGAATACTGGTTTTATGAATCTGAGTGTAAATATCTGAAATTCTGATTTGAATTTCCAGGGCTAGTCACACAGATGGAACACGACGGGCTTTGTTTGCTGCTTCCTCAACAGAAAATCCCATACTGTTTTCCACAGTAGTTGTATCATGTGACAACTCCACCTAGAAGGCCAAGCTTCTGTTTTGCCCAAGCCTCTTTACTGTTTTCTCTTTTAAGAGTAGCCTCCATAGTGAGTGTAGTATTAAATTGTACTGTTACTCTGATTTACACCTTACTTATGAATATAAAACATCTTGTAATGTTTCTTGATCATTTTTTCACAGAAGAAATGTGATCTCAACTTCATCATGCATTTTTACATACCAGGATATTTTTTGAAAGTGTTGGATTGAAGGAATATTTCACATATTACAAATACCCCATTAACCTACATCATTTGTGAATATATTCTCGTCTGAAGGTTACCCTGTCGCACTGTTTCGTCATCTGCTGCTCACAAGGTTTGGTTTGATGCAGTCCTATTTATTTTCATTTCTGTTGCATGTGCTTTTGATTTCATGGCCAAAAAATTATTGTAAAGCCCAACGTTGTGATGATTTTTTCCCTATATTTCCTCCAAATGATTTTGTAGAATTCAGCTTTACATTTGGATCTGACTCGAGTTAATTTGTATATCTGCTGTAAAGTAACAGTACATGTCTCCATTCTGCATGTTAGTAATTTTCCCAACCTCATTGTTTTATTGTATTTAATTATATCAAAAGGTGTTTTTTAGTTCATTGAATGTCCTTATGACAATTACTTTAGGTTAATTGTTTGGCAAACTATAGATTTACATTTCCTAGGGTGTGTTTCTCCAGTTCTGCAATTTTCCCCCTATATCATATTTTTTTTCCTTTGAATTGTCTCTCCTAACCTTTCCATAATGTCTTCATGAATGAGAAAGACCTTCACAAGTCAGCCCAACACAAGGTGGCAAGACCTTGTAAACTTTTTATCTCTTATTCCCCCTAGTGTCTGTCTGTAGAACTGCATTTATCTACCTGTGCTCTCAGCAACTGCGGCTCTTGTGTTAGGAATTACTCTGGTCCAGTCCCTCAGGCAACACCCAGACCAAATAAAGCTGTATATACAAGGTTTACTCTTTGTTTTCCTCCAAAGGGATGAGTCCGGATAAGAATCTTTCCCTCCAGTTGCTGACAATGTGCCGCAGTTGGGTAGATACACAAACAAGTAGGCTCGATATTTCCTGCCTTTTGCTGGAATTCCTGCTTTGTTTTTCAACAAGTCTTTTTCAGTGATCTGGGCACTGTAGCTTTCCACCTCATCAAGGTTTTACCTGAACTTTTCCTGAGTCACTCTATCTCAAACACACACACACACGCACACATATACAAGTTAACTCTCTCAACTATATACCTTATGTGTGTGTGTGTGTTTGTGTGCGCGCGCACAATTAGTTGGCTCTGTAACTTGGGCAGGAAGATTCTTAGCTTCCTAGTTGTCTAATTCCTGGTGTTCCATGTCTCAAGTGTGATTTCAGGGAAATCATCTTGGCCACTTAATTTTACTCATCATTGACTTACCCAAATAACTGTGTTTGGATTAGCTGATATGAAGTTTCTTTTACTAATTCTGAGAACTCATCTGCTGAGAGTAAAGATGACCTAGAAAGATGTTGGGTGTCAGAAAGCAATTAATCTACTGTTAATTGTCCTATATGCATTTGAGAGATAGCAGTACAATGCATTCAAATAGTGACTTTATTACAAGACTCAAAGCAAACGTGACTGAGTAGTCATGTTTGGACTTACTGGAAGTGTCTTCCACATCAAATCTTGGTTAACTATTCCTTCACACATTTTAAACTTAGTTTCTTTGCTAATTATTACAGTATTTAACATGTATGAGTTGTGTTCAGAATGAATGAAAGCATGTGGTAGCTCTTGGCATGTAACCTGTCATAGAATGTTGAGTAGCATGTGAGCCACAAGTAATCTTTAAGAACCAAAACACACACACACAAATAGCGGGACATTCCATCTATCAGTTGAACTTCACTGTTCACAACTAGCTAAGGTCATGATCATGCCTGGGTTATGATCTTATTTCAGCAAATTCAAATTCAAAGCTTGGAGATAATTTTTCTGTGTTTTTTCTAGTGGGAAAATTCTGATGCAGTGGTGAAGGTAAAGTTTAGCTGTAGATGGTCACTCAGTTACTTGAGTTCCTGACAACCATGACATGTGGCTTGAGTTCCTGTCATGTAGGGAGTGAATTAGTGGATAAACACTCTCTCCTCTTCTCTCTCTATATATATGTATATATAGCTATACACACACACATAATCTCATTATACATGTTATATAACTAGGTATATAATATATACTATATTATATATACATATATAAATCTCATTATACATGTTATATAACTAGGTATATAATATATATATGCATATATACACACACATATATATAGGCTTGCTGTGGCACAGTCTACGAAGCCCCCACCTGCTGAAGCAGGAATCCTGTACCAGCACGGTTCAGGACCCAGCTGCTCCTCTTTTGATCCAGCTCTCTGATAACGTGATTGAGAAACAAGCAGAACATAGCCCAAGTGCTTGGGTGTCCAACATGCAGCTGGGAGACCTGGAAAAAGTTCCTGGTTTCAGCCTGTCCGATCAGCAGCAGTTGATGCGATTTGGGAAGTAAACCTAGATGTGGAACATCTGCCATTCTAACTTCCAAACAAATCTTTTTTTTTTTTTTTTTTTTTTTTTTAATTTTATTTTAAATTCATTAATTACATTGTATTATGTGACACAGTTTCATAGGTACTGGGATTCTCCCCACCCCTCCCCAAACCCTCCCACCATGGTGGATTCCTCCACCTTGTTGCATAACCACAGTTCAAGTTCAGTTGAGATTCCCCCATTGCAAGCATATACCAAACATAGAGTCCAGCATCTTATTGTCCAGATAAGTTCAACGGCTTCTTAGGTATACACTCTCTGGTCTGAAGACAGAGCCAGCAGACTATCATCCCGATCAATTAAAAGCTCCGACATACCATCAGCAAAAATTTACATCACCATGGAATTAATTGACATAGTAACGAGTAACCAATATGGTAAAAGTAAATGCGATTTCTTATCCACCTTCTGTGACCACCTCATTGACATTTCAATTTAGGTTTATACACAACATATAACATTCATAACATAACTTGTTATACATAACATCATATCATCTTAAATTAAGGCAAACATGTGGTATTTAACCTTTTGGGATTGGCTCATTTCCCTTAGCATTATGGTTTCCAGTTTGGCCCATTTGGCCACAAAGAACTGCATTTTGTTTTGTTTAATAGCTGAGTAGTATTCCATGGAGTAGATGAACCATAGCTTTCTTATCCAATCCTCTGTTGATGGGCATTTTGGTTGCTTCCATGTCTTTGCAATTACTGATTGTGCTGCTATGAGCATAGGAGTGCATGTTGGTTTCTCATAAAACAATTGTTCTGGATATATTCCTAGGAGTGCTATTGCCGGGTCATACGGTATGTTGTATTTGAGTTGTTTGAATGTTCTCCATACTGATTTCCATAGAGGCTGTACCAGCCTGCAGCCCCACCAGCAGTGGGGTAGGGTTCCCTTTTCCCCGCAACCTCGCCAACAAGTGTTGTTGGTGCTTTTATTCATGTGGGCCAGTCTTACTGGCGTTAGGTGGTACCTCATTGATGTTTTAATTTGGATTTCCCTTATTGCCAGGGAACTTGAGCATTTTTTCATATGTTTATTTGCCATTTGGGTTTGTTCCTTTGTGAAGTGTTTGCCCATTTCCCGTGCCCATTTCTTGAGTGGCTTGTTTGTTTTGACATTTTGGTTGTTTTGTAGCTCTTTGTATATTCTGGAGATCAGCCCTCTATCACCTAAGTCGTGTGCAAACAAATCTTTAAAAAAAAAAACAAAAAACATGGTTCACATGCTTATTGCTGGTGACACAAGTTACATAGTTTATAAGACAGCATTAAATGAATTCACATAGCTCAGGGACTTTGGATGAATTTAGCTGTGCTGATCTGTGTGAAGGGTCATGATAAAAGACCTAGAACACCCAAGATGTTTTCCTCATTCTTATGTCTGGCAGCTCATGTGATTTTAATGAAGAGCTCAGAATGTGTGTGTGTGTGTGTATTTCTTGTAGACAACCTATATGTATTCTAAGCAGGGTACCTTTAGGAAAATTAGACCTCTTAAAGTTTGCTAAACTTCAAAAATGAATTACTCCGAAAAGCAACAGTTCTAGGGTACAAGTTTAAATGCTTTCTTGGGACAGATATCAGGATAAGCTTACACCTCAGATGCTGGAAGCACATATGGGCTGTGGTTTGTGCCTGGCCTGCTCCATATTCTGTCCTTTTCCCAGCTCATGTGTCTAGGGACACAGTGGAAGATGACTGAAGAGCTTGGGCCCTTATGACCCACGTGGAAAACCCAAATAAAGCTCATTCCTTCACCCTGGTCCAACCCCGACCCTTTAGGACCATTTGGGAAGTGAATCAGTACATTAAGTGTTTCATTTCTCTGCACCCTGCCTTTCAACTAAACACATGAAGCTTAAATGTTCTGCTTGTGTTTCAATGGCTAATTTCTGGTTAGCAGGAGCAAGACAGGACAAAGTTCTACATAGGACCTAAGCTCTGGGGCCCTGGTTTATTCTGGGTCAATGCAAGGGCACTGTAGATTGTATTTTGATTATGAATGGCAGAGGAAAGTAATCCTTAAAACCATACCAAATAGGAGACTAGGTCGTACTTCAGGTAAAACTTGTCCTTGCCTTCTTTAAGTAATTCTTGGTCATATGGAAAAGAAATGTTCGAAAGGAAAACTGTTAGCTTTGCTGTTGGAGGTTGTGTTGGTAAGATCCCCATGTGGGAGAAGGACATCTGTTTCCTATGTAGAAACTTGGAGTTCCGCACCCAGGTGATGTAACAAGGCAGGTGATGAAAGGTTTAGATGTAGGTTTCCTTCTTCACTAGGAAGCTAGATGATCCAGAGGCATCACATTGCCTCACTGTGCCTCAGTTTACTCATGAAGTCACGGGCATTGTGTCATTTGTATTTCTTCTTGGGAATGTTGAAAAAGCTTATGAAGAGGAATGACGATGTGTTATAAACTAGATAAACTTTCCCCATGAAAGTTGAAAATAGAAATCTAATGTTCCACCAGCCCATTCACTTTTTTTCAAAGGCCCCACTCTTCCCTGAACAGTGCAGTACACTTCAGCCTGAGCCCCAGATACATAGATCCTGCAACTGACAAACATGATACACTTGTTTTTTAGCAGTAAATTTTCAGTGTAAATGCTTCCTTTTATCATCTGCTGTGATCCATTCTTGGCTCAAGTCCTAAAATTTAGCTAAAACATCTGCAAAGGTAATAAACCAATTATGGAAGCCATCTGGAACTAAAAGAGGGATGCAAATCCAAAAGACTCCTCTTTCCTCTCTAACTGATATGTAGTAGATCAGTGTAGCATGCCCTTACAAGCCGCGCTGTTATTAAAGGCTTGTACATAAAGGAAATGTTGATTCTTTCTAGCCAGTCTTGCTGGGTTTCATGGTGAGGTGCTCATGACACAGGCTGAGCACCCCATCTCTGTTGCTCATATGAGTCACAACTTTGGGACACTTCGCTTATCTTGGAAACCCACAGAGATCCATTGTCTGCACAGATAGAGACACTTAGTAACCTTGAGCAAGCTCCTGAGGCATCAGGACTTTACACTCATTGACAGAGGTGGGAAACCTAGCAATTAACCCACTTCCAAGTGTCTCACCTGGATTTTTATAAAGAAAAATTGTTTTTATACTGCACTTCAGTTACATGCATTTGACACAACAAAGGAAATCTAAACTCATAATCAAGAGTGTGTTCCTAACAATTCTGGATTATTCTTCACCTATCACACAGCCATGAATTAATATTGAATATGAAGTTCATTTAATTCTTTGTTGTCTCAACTATGGAATTTTAAAACCTAATCCTGCAACCTAATAACTGAGTTGTTGCGAAGCCATGCCACTTTTTCAGGCTTGTTTTACCTGAAATCTTACACATATGCAGTTTCTGCTAGAATATGGCAATGTGATTCATGAAAGCATTTACATATTGAGCCTCAGCACTCAGAAAGACAGTTTTTATCTTTATTTTTATTACAACTCAATGATGCACATCTAAGTCACAGAATATATTTTCCTTTTCTCTTGAAATATTCTCCCCCAAACCTTAAAATTAATCATACAAATGTCATATTAATTGTGAAGTACAAACAATTCTTAAAACTTAGGGGAAAAACACATTTTCCCTCTATTTTTTAATTTGCCTAAACATCTTCAGATCAAAATATGTTTAAGCTTGGTTTGCCCTCCTGATACCTACTGTTTACCAGGCCTTGGGAAAGTCAGTGAATCTCCCTTTGGGAATTCAGTTTTATGAAAAAAAAAAAAAAAAAAACTAAAGAAATTGTGGGCTGGTGGGGTGGCTCAACTGGCTAATCCTTCGCTTGCCAGCGCTGGCTTCTGATACGGAAGCCAGTTTGAGTCCTGGTAGCTCTACTTCCAATCCATCTCCCTGCTTGTGGCCTGTGAAAGCAGTTGAGGATGGCGCAAATCCTTGCGACCTTGCACCCACAAGGGAGACCCAGAGAAAACTCCTGGCTTCTGGTTTTGGATCAGCTTAACTCAGGGCTTCAGGGTCACTTGGGGAGTAGACCAGCAGATGGAAAATCTTTCACTTTGTGCCTCTCCTGTCTGTAAATCTACTTTTCCAATAAAAATAAACCCTCCCAAAAGCAAAAACCAACCAACCAACAAACAAAAAACCCGAGAGGAATCATGTACAAGTGTTCATTCACCTAAGACTCGAAGACTAGCATCCTTAGGAAAGTATCAGTCAACATAACAAGTCTTACTTATTCAGAGTGTCTCACCTAGTAATCCTATTTCTTGAGAGGTATTCTTAACACACAACTATTAAAAAAGAAAGTGTGCTCCAAATTGTGTGTCATGGCTTAACAATTCCAACAGATTCCCAAACTACAGAAAATGCAAAAGCATTTTTGTAATAGCTATACATGTAAACTTTAAATCTCCCTTATTATTTTATCAAATGGGTTGTATCACATATCCCCATTAACCTTTTGTTTTAATACATGAAATCAGATTGAGCTTTATATCCCAGACGTAAACTCTACTTGGTCGTATTATTCCTCTCATGTTGTTGTATTGTCTTTTCTCACATTTTATTAGGGATTTTATACCTAGGATCAGGAAACACACTTATCAGTGTATTTACAATGATTGTATTTGTCAATGTTTCAGCATAGACTCTTATGACCTTGCAAAGCAAGGAGGGAGATCTCTTTCGTATGATATATATTTCTTGTGGATAGAACTCACCTCTGTAAAGCCTACTGTCCAGATGCTTTGTTCTTCATTTATTAAAAAAATTAGGTGCCTATGTAAATGTGTGTGTGCTTTTCACCCCTTTGATACAAGAACTGCATACATAGTTTGACACATTTGAGTGGTTCTTTTCTATTGTAGAAAACCCCTTTCTATTTCTCCTAATTTCTTGAAATTCCAATTGCATCACAATTACTATGTACCTATTTTATTTTAAATAATTTTTCCCCATGCTCTATGATTCAATGACATTTGTATGTCTACCTTCATACTAACTGACTTTCTTTTTAAGATTTTTTAAATTGGAAATGCAGATTTACATAGAGAGAGACAGAGAAAGATCTCCATCCTCTGGTCCATTCCCCAAGTGGCTGCGATGGTTGGAGCCAAGTCAGTCCAAAGCCAGGATCTTCTGCTAGGTCTCCCACATGGGTGTGGGGAACCAAGGCTTTTTTATTCCGAGGCCACAAGCAGCACAATGCATGTTAACTGGATGCCTTTATGGGATCCCAATGCATGTAAGGTGAGGATTCAGCCACTAGGCTATCGAAATGGGCCCCAACTATTTTTAATATAGTTTCTTAAATCTGCTCTTATTCAACTTGTCCATAATTTTTGTCTTTGCAAAATGGTGCCTTTTACCCACAGACTAGAAATGCTGAGGGTTTTTTTTTGAGATTTTGTGTTTATTTTTTATTATTTTATGATACAGTTCCATAGGATCTAGGGTTTCTTTATAGGCTAGTTAGAAATTCACTGAAAGATGTCAAGAAAGAAATCCCATTCACAATAGAAAAACATAAATCAAACATGTTAGGAATGAGTTTAACCATAGAATTAAAATTATGGTAAACCATTTATGGAAGAATCTTCAACACAGAAAAATGGCAAGAGATTTCCTGCTCGTGGATTAGAGGAATTAATGTCACTAAAATATTTACATTATCTAAATTAATCTACAGATTCAAGGCAATCCTTACCAAAATCCTGATGGCTTTCTTTACATAATTAGAAAAAAATTAGAAAATTCAGAAGAATTCGCAAGGACTTCGAACAACCCAAGAAATCCTGAGTGAAGGAAGTCAAGTGGGAGGAATCACAATATCTGAATTCTAGCACAATTGAACAGCATGGTACTGGCCTAACATCCGAAGCACAGAACAAGGAAACAGAACAGAACGTACAAGTTCATTCACATGCATGTAGTGAACTGATTTTTGATAGAAGTACTCAGAGCATACATTGAGGAAAGTTAATTTGTTTAATAAATGATGCTTGCAAAACTGGATATATATTAGATATCTATTTCTTACCACACACAAGGATCAAAAATCCCAATTTAAGACTTGAGACTATGAAATTTCTCCAAGGTAACACAGAAGGAAAACTAATACATTGTTGAAGGCAATAATTTCTTGGATAAGATGCCCAAAGCACAGGCAGGAAAAACAAAATTAGACAAACACAATTGTGATCAAATCAGAAGCTTCTGCATCCCAAAGAAAGCAATCAAAGCGATGAAAAGACATCCAAAAAGAAACCTGGCAACAAGTTTTTGTAACTTACCCCACAAAGGCTTAACATCCAGATCAGTAACTTAAAAACTCAACAAAGCAACCAGTAAAGAAATTGGAAAGGAGCATGAATGGACAGTTGTCAATAAAAGAAATACAAATAGCCAACTACTATATGAAAAAATGGGGGGAGCTTCACCTTCTAAGTTTTGGAGAATTGCAAATCAAACTTACAATGAGGTAATTCACCCTGTCAGAATTGCTATTTGCTAAAAGACAGTTAAAAATGCTGGGAAAGAAGTAGAGAAAATGAAACTCATTTACTGTTGCTGAGAATGTAGTCACCGTGGAAAGCAGTATGGAGATCTCTTAGAAACTGGAAATAGATTTAACCACATGACCCAGCAATCCCACAACTGGGCATATACTCAAAGTACCTGTACACATTGTATCATGGAGATGGTGTACCTGCATGTTTACAGCTACACCCTTCTCAGGAGCCAAAATGTGGACTGCAACAAGGTGTCCTTTGTCAGAGGGAGACTCTTTCTCTCTCTGAGGAATATGTACCCAGTCATAGAAATCAAACTATATCATTCTATCAGAATGGCTGCAATTGGAGGATATCATGTTGCGTGAAATTATTTGGACAGAAAGTGCCACCTGCTAATCCTTATGCATGGGAGCTAAAATCAGAAAAAAAAGTCTGATTATCTTTGTTTCTATAAGTTAATCAAACTTTAATTTTGTCAAATTCATAAGAATAATGACTCATTAAGCATGTGATTACTTTAAAATTTATTGTATGTGTGAAATTTGCATCTCTTCATTTGATTTGTGTATAAAAAGAAAAAGCAAAGACATCTGAGTCTGACTACAAACAGAATTTTAAAGACATTCAATGAAACTAAAGAGGATGCCTCTAATGTTTTCTTCACTCCTGAAAATGATAGTATTTAATGCTAAATGAAAGTACCATAATTTCTATTCTTGAATGAGCAAACCAGTTCAACTCAGAATCAACATTTCTGAAATGATGCTTTTTAAAAAATAAAAACAAAACAAAAAAAAATGTGTGTGTGTGTGTGTGTGTGTGTGTGTGTGTGTGTGTGCGTGTGTGACTGGAATTGCCAAGGGTTCACAGGTTCACAAGTGATAGTGCTATTTTGATGCTTATTTGCTGAGATTAAGATGGAACAATTTGTCCATAAATTGTTTTCCTCCTCAAAATATGTAACCAACTTGATCCAGACTGAGATGATACATTGTACTTCATTGCATCAAATTATAATGGAGAAAATCAATGTAGCTGCAGTGTCCAGCAATCAAACAAGCATATTATAATATGCATTAGTGCTATACTTTCACATTATCTCATTTAGATACCATAATATAGAAGCAGAACTGACCAAAATTTTATATACGCAAGAAACCAAATAAGGCTCGATGTTATCAGGTGGTTTCTGAATGTCACACTGCTCATTGATGATCCTGTCCAGTGCTACTAAATTACAGTGCTCTAATTTAGCTTCTTCTCTAGCACTCAGACATCAAGACACTACAGCAAGTGTTTGATGAGTAATTCAAGCAGGTACTAATTGAATTCCACAATGTTTTTAGATGGAATCACGTCTCAAACACATCATCCACGTTTGTGTGCCAGATACCACTCAACCTACCTGGTTATACCTATTCCTCTCAATACATTATTCAGATCAGAAATCATGTATACATTTGCTTTTTTTCTTGACAAACATTGTCCTTAAGCTACTAAGTGCACTAATACTTATTTTATCAAATATAGTGAACAAATAGACATTGGTCATTAATGGTTAAGGGCTTCCAGCAGTCCATTCAAGAGTTGGAAAAGATAAAGTTGGTTTGCTGTTGTCTAAAAACATTTGGTCTCTCCTTGGCATGTCCCTCAGAATGTGTTATGCACAGTGCTGGGACTGCATCTGAGTGAGTGGTAATGCTAAGCATATTTATACTGAGATCTTTTTCTCGTACATTCTCTTTCACTGATGCCATCTAACCAGCCAACACCTGCTATTCCTTGATCACTCTTGTTTGAGCTCCTGAATGATCTGTAAAACTGCTTGCAGAGCTGTCCCCTAGATGTTCTTTGAAATTAGATGTTCACCTATTTGTGCTGCTAGGACAACCTCCTGTTCTTCTAGAATACCTCAGGAAAAAAAAAACTGCTTCAGTCCTTACATTCGCAAAAAAATATTTTGTGATTACTGGTAATAAATAAGTGAGGAAATGAAAAACTTTGAGTGATCATGAGGGTCCTTCCTCGTCATTGTCAGTAAGAAATTACAAAGAAAAACAAGTAAAAGACTTACTAGATCCAACCAAGGAAACATTTCTTAAAAACACTATGTTACTCTTTAAAACAATTATCTACATGGTATAATCCTTAACTGAGGAATTGCCATCATGAAAGCTGTTCAGAAAGAGAGAGTTTCTCAACTTGGAGTCAAAATATCTAAATTGAAAATGAAATAAAATTCTTTCACAGCAAAGAAAAGTTAAAAGAATTTGCCTCTTCCAAACCTGCCATACCAATGATACTTCAAGATGTTCGCTTGCCAGAGAAGAGGAATAACACCAAACAAAACCAAAGGCAAATGTGAAGAACATCCCAGTAAAGTGACAACAGAAGACTAAACCAATGAACAACCCATTCCTAAAATGAGAGGACCAAAATACCACCCATACATATTAACCCTGAATGCGAATGGCTTAAGCTCAACCAAATGGCACAGATTAGTAGACTGGAATAAAAAAACAAAACCCATTTATTTGTTGCCTACAGGAGACACATTTCAACAAAAATCAGCAGAAACTATATTGCATGGGTTTTGATGTTTTCTGTTAGTTTTATCTCTTCAAAACACTTTCTTCTGATTAAATTCAATGATTCATAAATCATACAGTAGCATCATTTTCTGCAAGAAGGTTCCTGATTTGCATTTCTCCAGCTACACGTTAATCATTTGGTAGCATGTTATTTAACTTCATGGTGTTGTTAATTTTTTTTCTTCCTGATGTTGATTTTGTTTTGTGGCTTTTCGTTTAAGGGGGATGTATAGTAGCTGTGTAATGTAGAGTGTCATATCTAGTAACATGTTATTTAACTGCTTGGCATTGTAAATTTCTATTTTTCTTTCTATTGTTTTGTATTATTACTTTTCATTTAAGGGGATATACAGTAGCTGTGAAATGGAGACTAACATATCCAGATGTGAAGATACAATGAGGTGTGCATCTCTACCTCCAGACAAAGATGGACTTACAATGAAACTATTTACTATGTCTTGACAATAGGATGCTGGACTCTGCCATTGTCCATGCCTGCAATGATGGACATATGACTGTGTATGAAGAACTATACCTTAGTAATGATATAGAGGAACTAGGCAGGGGGGAGGGGGAATTGGGGAGGGGAAAAGGGAAATCCCTGGGCCTATGGAACCGTATCATAAAATGATGATAATGATGATAATAATAATATGTAAAATGTAATAAATAAATACATAAAGGTTTAAAACCCACCAAAATATCTAAATTAAAATCCCAGCAGCTTTGCAAGCTAGTTGCAGACTTTTGAATATGTATTACATCTTTTGGTCACAAAACAAAGTAAAGAAGCAGGGAAGGTACCAGCACATCTCCTGCAACCCAGTCAGTAATTGAGAAGTTAGTTCTTGGGCATCATGAGAGCCTAGGCATTTCCAAGGTCTTCAGCAACCACACTTTGAGGAACCTTGTTCTGGAGCTCTGCTAAGAAGTCTTCAGATTCACAGGTTCACTCTGGTGAAACTGTGTGCCTTCAGAGGAAGCTGGTTCTGTTGAGCTACAGCCCATACCACCTGAAGTGGTCAAAGTTCTGCAGGTGGAGACGTATGCCCGCGTGCAGAACTTCTGCTCCTGCAGCTGACCAGGCTTCCCTTACACGATCACTGCAGGTGCTGATCATGAATTCGCTTTACAAACCTTTGCGCATCACCTCCTCTGTTGTTTTGAGTCCGGATTTTGATGAACATATCAAGCTTTCACAAATTATCTAATAGTTTATATTACTGTATCTTAACAGAAAACCCCAGTTATCAGGGTGATATTTCCTCTTTGAGGAAGAATATGGCCAAGTTTGTTTGGCTTGCTTTGGGATAAAAGCAATGATAAATTCATCTTTAATTTTTTCTTTAATAAAAGGGCAACGAAGAAAGAAAGAGCATCTAGCTATCCACACCGACTGTGATCACAGATTTTTCCTGCCTTGCCATTCTCAGAAGTGACCAGGCAAATATTTGGGGCACTGGGATTTGTATGTTTTTAAGCATTTGTATTGATACTTTGCTGTGCCTGGGTGTCACTGACAGGAATTTTTTTCTGTGAAATATGAGGAAATATGTACCCTTCAGGTCTCTTTTTTCACAGGAAGCAAATGGATGATGGTGGATGAGATGCAAGGCTGGGAACACATTGGTATTCTGCACTGTTAAACAGCTTTATTTACCTCAACATATGGGGAATAAAGACTGAATGTACATTTCCACACTTGCCATGTTTTTTTTTTCAAACAACAATCTCAGGTTGCAGATGAAAACAGGACGTTAATTTTCATTACTGTTGTCATGCGCCATTGAAGTAATCTTCCGTTCTCATACTCCCAAAGCATTTCTATCACTTCAGTAGCAGATACCAGGCAAAATACAAGATAAAGAAAATAAAATGCTAGAGATAAGTTAGTATTAAAAATGATCTGTTGATTACTACCTTTAATGAGACTATTTTATCTTTCCTCTTTTCCACTGTGATGCTTGCCACTGATGCTGAACGGCTCTTACTGCAACGTATTAGCTAGGAGAAGAAAAATCAAGACATCTAAGGGAGTTGGTAGCGTTTGATATGTTAATTATACAAGTTGACTGCAGTTCTTGTCAGTTTTTCTGGTTAATCAGATTACTATCCTCATGCAGTCTACTGCCGCACCAAGTGAAGAGAAGGTGTTGTAATAGCAAGGGCTTACAGTGAAGATGGAGAATGAGGCATCTTGGCTCCAATAAAACAAGGAGACTGGGCAAACGTCATCCACTAGCAACAGCACTAACTTCAAGGATTACAGCCCAGCCCGCTTCTAAAGGAAGGTGGAACTTGAATTTAATGAATAAAATGATCCACGTTTTAGTTGTGGTCAATCTATTTTTAAAAGCTTTAAACCTTTTCCTGATCATATGTAACGCATCTTTGATCTCAGATACAAAGGCTGCTGCTTATTTTGATTTGTAGGAAGCTGAACTTGGAACAGTCAATATAGCATTTTTCTTTCTTTATAATTTCTACCAAAATATGTGCTCATAAATATCTTCCAGGTGAGAATGAATAATTCTGCAAATAATGCCCGTTTTATTTTGATGTGAAATAATGTATAAATTGTTTTAGATAGCATATACATTTTAAAAGATTTATATATTTGAAAAAAGAGAGAGAGAGAGAGAGAGAGAGAGAGATCTTCAATCTACTGGTTCACTCCCAAGATGGTCTCTAAGGCCAAAGCTGGGATGGTTTGAAGCTAGGACCTTATTTTGAGTCTCTCACTTGGGTGCAGCATTCCAAGAACTTGAGCTGCCCTCAGCTGCTTTCCCAGGCTACAATCAGGGAGTCTGATTAGAAGTGGGACAGCTGAGACATGATTTGGTGCCCACCTTAATGCCAGAACTGGCAGGTAGAGGATTAGCCTGTTTGGCTACCACACCACAAACATATAAACCTTTTCGAAGCACTGATTTTTCTGATCCATGGCCAAGGACTAGATTTTTTGCGCTTTATTTTTTTCATAAATGTTTGATTCTAAATTACTTTGCAGAGATCTTTTACTGCTTTGGTTAAAGTTATTCCCAAGTACTTATGTGGCTATTGTAAATGGAATTTTTTTCTTGAATTCCCTTTTAACATGTTCATAAATATAATAGTGTTTATGCTTATTTTGTAACCTACACATTTACTGAATTGGTTTTCAGTGCTAACAGCTTTCTGGTGAAATTTTTGTTTTCCTAGCACTTGATTTGCAAGCATGGGTATTTCAACTTTTACCCTTTCTGTTTTAATGCCCTTTTCTCATGTTCCTCATCCCTAATTGCTCTTCCTAACACATGTACAGTAGCATTAAATATGAATAATAAAGGGGACATCAACCTCTTGTTCCAGATCTGAGGGCAAATGCTTCTCATTTGATGACTTTGCCTACAGCCCCACTGAAATATGGTTCTTTTACTTTTTCTTGGTGTCTTGGAAGAATATCAAAACTTTGACTACAATGTACCTCAAAATGTTTTATCTCAGGCCTGGTGCAGCATGGCCTAGCGGCTGAAGTCCTCGCCTTAAACATGCCAAGATCCCATATGCATGCTGGTTCTAATCCCAGCAGCCCTGCTTCCCATCAAGCTCCCTGCTTGTGGCCTGGGAAAGCAGTCCAGGACGGCCCAAGCCTTGGGACCCTGCACCCACATGGGAGACCTGGAAGTTCCTGGCTCCTGGCATTGGATCAGCACAGCTCCGGCTGTTGCGCTCACTTGGGGAGTGAATCATCAGATGCAAGATCTTCCTCTCTGCCTCTCCTCCTCTCTGTATATCTGACTTTGTAATAATAATAAAATAAGTCTTTTAAAAAATGTTATCTCAACTTAAAAGAAATGGGGAGTCAAGGGGATGGAGAGAGGGGTTAGCGCTGTATTCTTCGCATTGTATCTATGAAGGACATGGAATCTGCTCTCTTTGTATTATTCACATAAACTGGTCAGCACAAATTTAAACCAAATCTGTCGCAAGGATGAGTAAGCAGGTCATACCCTAATGAAAGCAGTAGCAAGGTCTCATAGAAAATTGGAATATATACTTGAATAGGAATCAAATGTGGCTGTATTTTGTAGCCTTCCATGCATCCTCACAAGGGTAACCCCATAATTCAAATTTCAGCTCAATATTCTCCTAGAAAAACCCCAAGATCTCTTAGATGCTGAGCCCTAAATGTTTCTGGGGTAACTCATGTTCTAGTCATCAATGATTATCAGTTAATTACCATTAATATGCCATATAGTCATTTGCAATTCACCTTTTAATTTAGTAAGGACTCATTTTCTCATGTTATTTTGACTGTTATTTCAGTTAGCCTTAGGGCTGATAAACAGAAATATAACTAATCACTCTATAGGGTATTTGTTGAACTTTATTTTTGAGCTGAGAACCCCAATGGAAATTTATAAATTTGTGGATCTGAAAATTATTTAATAATCCTATTTGCTAGTGAAGTTGGACAAGCTTTTGGGGGGGAAATTTTTAAGTAAGATATGGATCATATTGTTCTTATTTAACTCAGTCTAATTATGAACAGGAATAAAGGTGAATATATAAAGTACTATGAGGAATGAGATCAACCATGACAGAAGACATCTGGAAGGTTAGACAAAGCAATACTTCTGGACAGCTCACTCAATGAACTAGCTCATAGAAAACATTTCTGGAGTTGTTCACTAACAATTTTTAAATTAAATTTTTAAAAAATTTACTTCTTTTTATTATCATTTTATGATACAGTTTCATAGGCCCTGGGATTTCCATTATTCCCTCCCCAATTCCCTTCTCCCTCATTGAGTTCCCCTATATCATTACTATAGTATAATTATTTATATACAGTCATATGTCCATTACTGTGGGCATGGACAATGACAGAGAGTCCAGCACCCTATTGTCAAGACATAGTAAACAGTTTCATTGGGAGTCCATCTTTGGCTGAAAGCAGAGAGACATGCACACTGCTTTGTATCCTTATCTCGGGATATGACAGTCTATTACACATTAAATGAAAAGCCACAAAACAAAACAGGAAGAAAAAAATTAACACCATGAAGTTAAATAACATGCTACTGAATGACTAATGTGTGTCTGAACAAATGTAAAAGAAAATCAAGAACCTTCTTGAAGAAAATGATAATGCTATATGATCTACAAGTCAGTGAAGAATTTAATGAGAAGTGGTTTGAAGAGATGAAACTTACAGAAAAAAATCAAAGTCCATGAGATAAAGTTTCCACTGATTTTTGTTGGTGAGATATGTCTTCTGTAGGCAACAAAGATATGGGTTTTGTTTTTTAATCCAGTCTACTAATCTATGATGGTTGGTTGATGAGTTTAGTCATTTACATTCAGGGTTAATATGAATGGGTGATATATTGGTCCTGTCATTTTAGCAATGGGTTGTTCATTGATTTAGTCTTATGTTATTTTACTGGAATGTTCTTTGCATTTGACTTTGCCTTAATCCAAACATATGTTCCAAATATTTACTACTCTTCAGCACACAGGGATATACTATTGCTTTTCTCTGCATGGGTTTTAACTTGCACTGCTTGGCACTGCAGTCCTTTTTCCATTTCCTTGTCCCCAAAACCTCTCCAATCATCCTCAGAGTCCTCTTTGTATGTAATTCTAGACAATAACAGGCCTTTTGATTTACAGTGAGTCACTGTCCTTCACCACCAAGAAACAAAAACAAGGAGCTATCAACTGTGAATAATTACCTGAAACAAACCTAAAACATAGCAGCAAAAAGCAATAGAAATCCCTGCTTCATCTCTTTCATTTTAAAGTTGCAGGAGTTCAGATTCAATTGTGCTGCTATTAAAGCTGAAGGCAGAAACTGGCAAGAAAAAAAATACTGTATTTTCAAAATAACTGTTATTGCATCTGCAAGAGCATGTAAGTGTAAGAGCACAGTTACTGTTCTTTCTCTTGTCAAACCATGGATCAGAAAGGGAATTTTGAATGATTTTGAATATAGTGAATCACCAATGAATAAATTAATAGCTCAGTAACAGCTACCATGCAGGGACCCAATATTTTCAACCGTGCTTTCATAAGCAAGTGTTCTAAGTACAAATTTTACCTAATCAGTGCTTGCTCTGTGGACACCATGATCCTGTAAGCCTAGAGATTGTGCTTTGAAAAGGAATGGGGGAATGGTTCTCTTTTCACTCCGTTTACTTTTAATGCACAATTGTGGAGTAAGATTAGTTAGAAGCACTCTGAAGGGTGAAAAGAAATGTAGAGAAAACTTGATGACAAAAATAAAGTATTGTTTAATGCCAATGAAGTGAGAAATGAAAATACTTACAATTAATTGAAGGTTTTTTTTAAGATACCTGGTGTCAGTCAACATTCATCTCCTCAACTGGAAAAAGTCAAACAGCAAATAAATGGTTGTACCTTGAGGTGAGTGCCCAATGAACAGTGAAGCTCAACAGGGAAATAATGTGCGGAACAGACACATAGTATGGCAGTAAACAGGAAAGTGCCAGGGGACAATAGGTACTAGAGGGTGACAGACGCCCATCATCACAGGGGAAAATGGAGTTGCAGAAATACCCATTGGCAGCATCACCTGAACAGGTAATTTTAACTCCAGTAGAAAACTCATGGTTACCAAACACCTGGTGCTCTGTAAGCAGATGCGCCTAGAGATCTCAGGACTGCTCATTTGACCCAGAGCAGGAATTCGCGTTGTATCACGTTGCCCCCTCTCCCCCAAGCCATAAATCACAAGCTGTGGCAGAGTGGCCACAGTCAGAATCCCTCAATCCTAGAGAAAAGAGGCTCACGCACAACTAATTCCAGGGCCTTAGTGATATTCCCCCATACCAGAAAAACAGACACACTAACCACACTTAGCCTCAGGATACCAAGCAGACCTAGAAGAGCAAGGGTGAACCTGGCAGATTACAGTATTGCTTACCAAATAGTACCTACTGCTATTTGCACTAAAATAAAGAAGGGTGCAGGATAATTCTGATCGCAGCTCAGCCAGCCTAATGCAGTCCAGGACTGTGTGCAGGGCTGAGCACAGGGCTGTCCACTCAGCACCAGCAGTGCTGCTGCAGCTTCCGGATTTCATTTACTCCAAGCTAGGGATCTGAGTGCCCCACCCCATCCAGGTGCCAGTCAGTGTGGTAGCCCCAAGCCTTCAGAGAGGCAGAGGTTTTGGCTGTGTGTGTGCCGCCCATTGCAGCACCTATGTGATTCCGATGATTTGGGCTCTTGCATGGACAGTGACTAGGTGGTCTACTCAATACCATGCTGATATGTTTTGAGCCACAGCACTAGTCCTCTCCACCCTTTTCTAAATGTAACATTACACACTGGAACACACACAATAATGCTTTATTGTCAGATTACAAGGAGCGATTGAATGTCTGATGAAGTATTTAAATGAACAGCTATAGCGATAGTCAGACACAAGAGAATACAGTTAAGGCCAGAAAATCAGTGTAGGATCAAAATGAGAAGTTCAGCAGAGATGTAACTCCTGAAGTGAGCATCGCAACAGCAGCAGCAGCAGCAGCAACAACAACCTCAAGAGTAAGAATTCAAAAGGCATGAAGATCGCAGTAAGACAGTAAACACTAAAAAGACAAAGTGATCATGGTAAACGAGAGATCCTCTAGCGTTTTGGGGACACAATTAAGCAAACTAGAATTTGCATAATGAAAATTCAATTACCCCAACTTGATTTACTATGTGAGCATTCCAGCATAGATTTACTGCTCCACAGATGGAAATAACCGGACAAGATCCTCATTCATGATATATAGTCAGATGCTCAAAGGTAGGATAGAAAGAGTCCCAAAATTTTCCAGAAGAGAATGTCCAGTATACTTTTAAGGCATTCCCAACAGATTACCAGCAAATTCTTAATCAAAAACTTTACAAACCAGAAAGGAATGTAATTATATATTCTCAGTTTTAAAAGGCAAGAACTACCAGTCAAGAGCATGTTATTCATCTTAGCCATCTTTTAGAAAAGAAGAACAAGTAAAGATTTTCCAAGGGAGAAAAAAACACCCTGGATTAACTCATCACTGGCAGACTTGCCTGGCAAAATAGAGACAGACAGCTGCCACCATGAAAACACATGACACTATGAAAGTATGTAGAAGAGCAAAACAATAAAGTCCCCAAAATTATAGAAAACGGGGCTAAGCTGTTCTTTACCATTAACATTAAATGTGAAAGTATATAATTTCTGAAAGATACACTTAAGCTGAATGTATCAAAGTAAACACAGAACGCATCAGCAACACCCTAATATATGTTGCCTACGAGAAAATAACTTCATTGGTGTAAGAGTACTCATTTTAAGTGAAAATCAAAATTGTGTAGCAGTGGCTACATCATTAGACAAAATAGACTTTAAGACAAAAAGCAGTGAAGAGAGGCAAAGATGATCACTACATGAGAATCAAAAGACCAACTCAACACAATATATGGAGAGTACAATTGTCCTTGCATCTAGTACTACAAATGTCTTTATCTAACAGCTGATCATTCATTTTGTGGTACAATACCAGATCTAAAAACAGAAGCATACTGCAAAATATTAATAGGGGACTTCAATACTGTTTTCATCAATGTAAAAAAATTTCCAAAAAACAATTAACATCAGTAATTAACAAGGGTGTAGGTCAAATGTGCATAATGGATATAGACTATTTCAAACAGTTGCATCACACGGTACACAATGGGTCAACTCACAAACCAAGTTTGAATAAATCCAAAATAATTGAGGTCCTTGGAAACCAAAAATGCATGAATATATAAAATACAGCACATAGTTTCATATAATATAAAGATATAAAAATTCTAGAGACATATGTTCTTGAATAGTAAACGGGCTGAAAATTTCTTAAAAGTAGTGAGAATGTATTAAGACTATTCCAAAAACACAGTATTTTACACAAGCCATATCATGATATTATGAGAATTTTATAGATAATAAATGCCCATTTAAATAACTGGAAAAATATCTAGCAATAACCTAAAATGCATCTGAATGACCTAAAGATATGACTAAGAATGTCAGTCAGTAGAAGCAAAGGAATAAAAATGAAGTAACTTAGAAGCTAATAAAACACAAACAATAAGCAAAATGAAAAACTTTCTTGAAAATAAAATTGACATGCCTTCAGACTAATAAAAAGCACTGAAAAAAATTAGTAAAAGCAAAGGTGATACATCTGTTATCACACAAATGGAATCAGTGGAGACTAAGTAGAGATGCAAGCTAGAAAGCTGGAAGAAATGATTTACTTTCTGGGCACTTCACACCTAAATACTTGAAAATAATTCAATTATATTTAACTCCCATCCATGCTAACAAAAATCTTCAGAGAAAATATATCCACTAGAAATACACATGGCCAAGCTAGAGCCAATGGAAAATTCAATGAGAAAGCATTAGCACATTTACTATAATATCTGGAACCCGACAATGTTCATTCTTGCTAAAAACACTTAATGCCACAAGAAGGCAAATCAAGATCACAGAGAAGTATCACTTCATTCATCTGACAATAAACATTATAAAATAGGAAAAAATAGAGGAAATGTGGCCCAGTAACCAAAACATACTTTAAGATGTCCATATCCATAACATAGTACCTAGGCTTGATGCTCAGCTCTGCACCTGCTCCCATCTTCCTCCTAATACACACGTGTAGTGATAGTTTCTGTGACTGGATTCCTGCCCCCCACCTGGGAGACCTGAGTCAAATTCATCGCTTCTGGCTGTGGCTGAAGCTTAGCCATTTGTGGGCATGTGGGGAACCGGCCAGCAAATATGAGCTTGTGGTCTCTGTCTCTATTTACATCTCAAATTTTTAAAATCACACAAAATAGTAAATGCTGGAGAGGGTGTAAGGAAAAAAGGAACCGTGGTTTTGCTGGTAATGATGATGCATGAAGTTATCATGGGCAACAGGATGGAGGTTGCTCAAATCCCTCACAATACTTCTACCATATGACCCAGATCTCTTTTAGCTATAAACCTATGGGAAATCAAACACCATATGAACAATATGCCTCCATGCCAATGCTCATTGCAATACTATTCACAACAGCCAAGATATAGAATCAACCCAGGTGTCCACTAATGGATGGGTGGGAACAGAAAATGTAACGCACAAATGATGCAATGCAATATATTTTAAAATATTTGCCCATGTATTTGAAGGGCTGAGTGAAAGCAAAAGCTACAGGGAGGCTGGGACCTTCCATCTCCTGGTTCACTCCACCAAATGTCTGCAAATGCCAGTATGAGAACAAGCTGAAGCCAAGGACCTAGAAGTCCATTCGGTCTCCATGTGGATAATAGGAACTCAAATCTTTGAGCCATAATTTGTCACCCAGAATGGACATTAGCAGGAATGTGGATTGCAAGCAGAGTAGCTAGGACTTGAACCAGACACTGAGATGTGGGATGAAAGCATACAAGGTAATAGCTTCAGCAGAAGCTTTGCAACAGTGTCCCACGATGGATTACCCTCCAGTCATACACAGAATGCAAGCAGGGCATCTGCAGCAAAATGGATGGATCTTGCATTCATTTTATTAAGTGAAAATCAGCAACAGTCCAAGACAAATGCTCAATGTTCTGATTCTAATGGAAGTTAAACGAATTTCGAGAAATTTAAAGTGGTAGTTACTATAGCCTGGAAAGGGTGTGGATATGAGGTAAGAAGTTGGATGATGAGTTGTAACATACAGTAATGTTAATATAGCAGGTCCAGGTGTTTTTCAGCAATGTGGGTAACTATGGCTCCCAATGATGTATTACACTCTTTGTAGGGAAATGAAGAAAAGCACTGACAGGTCCCCAACATGAGGAAAGTGCAAGCAAATAGATGGTTTGTCTATGCTGTGTATGTGTTTAATGCTATGCCTCCTAAAAATACAGTTAATCTGATAGCATGTTTACCCTGGTTTGTGGTAACTAACACAGAGTACCACAAGATGCAATCTGTTAGAAAAATGAGCATTTTGAGATTTGATCAATTTTTTAAAGGTTTGTTTTTATTGCAAAGTCAGATATACAGAGAGGAGGAGAGACAGGAAGGTCTTCCATCCGATGATTCACTCCCCAAGTGAGTGCAACAGCCGGTGCTGATCCAAAGCCAAGAGCCAGGAACTTCCTCCAGGTCTCCCATATGGGTGCAGGGTCCCAAGGCTTTGGGCCGTCCTGGACTGCTTTCCCAGGCCACAAGCAGGGGAGCTGGATGGGAAGCAGGGCTGCTGGGATTAGAACTGGCACCTATATGGGATCCTGGCATGTTTAAGGCGAAGACTTTAGCCGCTAGGCCACGGTCCTGGGCCCTTGATTGTGGTTTATAATCATTGCTTATACTCTTCTGGAACAGTATTTTCCTACTTAGTACTTGCTGAATTTCTTAATTTAATGGAAGCTTAAGTTTGAGGTTATAAACAATATTTATGATGACATACATTGTAAAAATTAAATGAAACACAAAAGGAGGGTGAGTGGCAGTGGGAGAAAGGGTAGGATGGGAAGCCATGTTATGCTCTTGGAGCTGTGTATATGAAATAATGAAATTTGTTCCCTTTATAAATTTCAAAAGAAAATATTACACATGAAAGCATGAATTATTAAAATAGGATCTTTCAAAGCAGGCATTTTCAGGCAAGTGAAAATGGGCTGAAATTATTGTTCTCCATTAGAATTTTACAATTTTATCATGCCATTGTATTTTATACATGTAATTAAGATATAAATATGACAACTAAATTTAAATGGTTTTAGAGGACACGAACTCATTAATAGAACATTTCAGTCTTGTTTTCTAACTAGAGCCTTTTAATAGCAATAATGTGGCGGAGACTAGAGGTTAGATTGCTAGAACCCAAGGAGTCACTGATTAGAAGAAAAACAGAGACCCCTAATTTGATTCCAGAGTCCTTTTTCCCCATGTTACCAACATCTCTGCAGCAGAGAACAAAACAAGGTTAGGGTAATTGTCCAGAGGAGAACGCCATCTTACGTAAAAGATAGTGACCTAAGATTAGAAATTGGTTGAGCACATACAGTGGTGCAGTATTTTTTTTTAATGTGTAAGTGAGCCAAGCAACACACCAGTGAACAGATATTGCTCTGACATAGTGGGACACAGCCCCAACACTATAAGGTTGACAAGCATGTTGTTGTATTGATCATTCCTGACAAAGAACACACTGGAATTAGTCTGCGGTCAATCAGGGGACAGTGTGGGGAGGCTGAGATTTAGGGTAGAACAGAGGCAATGAATGCATTTCTCACCCAATGAGGGTCAGAGGTAAGCAGATGATCACGCAGACAGTAGATTATGTTTACAGAAAAACAGCAGGGACAGGCCCCAGCAGCCCAGACCATTTCCCCAGCGTTCATCACAGTCTTCTTCCTGAGAGAGGAGGGTGTCTGCTGCTTCCGCGTCTCGTCATTGTTGGGGTTGCTCTGAAGTATGAAGCTTGTTGCATAGACTGCCTGCAGTGATGCCTCAACGCTTTCTCCTCAAATTAATGCAGAATGTATCTGTGCATCAGCTAGTTTCTTTCTCTCCCTGTCCCTCAAAATAGAAATGAGTTTTTGGGGGCGATTTGGTGGGGGGAGTCAGGTGTTAGGACTCTTCGGCTGGGTATCTCGTCTCCCCAACTTTTCCACATCCCACCTTCTGTGCCTCTCTCTGCAAGTCCTTTCCTGGGTAACAGAATTTTTTGCAAGCTATACTTAACAGAATAATTGTAGGCATCATGAGCTTTGAGGAAAAAGTGACATGGAAGTACAGAGTGTGTGTGCCAAACTTCTCACTTTATTGCAATCTAGTGAAGAAATAAGCTACGGAGCTTTTCTGGGACTAAGTTTCCACAGCAAAACTGATGAAAAAAAAAATCACCACCGAAATATGGTGTTTGCTTTCACTGTCACACACACACACACACACCCCACATCCAATTTCTACAACTCCAAACCCAAGACACATGTTCTGAATCCCCATCTACTGGAGGGCATGATCCCGGCAATCCTCAATTGGATTCTGTAATATGGTTTGCTGTAAGTTCAAAATAGTAAGAGGGAAATGTGAACATCTGAGCTTTCAAGCACATCCGTGTGTGTGTATTCTGGGTAGACTTCCTGAAACAGAACTTAACACACTCAGTTCGAGGTAACATTGCCCTTTGATATGCTGTCATCCTTTACTTCTTTGTGTCTACTGCCAGCATCCACAGATGTTCTAGAAAATCTGAATACTAAAGAAAGCTGGACATAAGCAGAAATGAGCCACATTGGGTCACAGGGCAGTGATCAATGAAGTAGCAGACAGATCACCAGTCCCAATGTTAGACAGGTATGCATGGAACACTTGGACAGACTCCAATGGCATGGATGCAAAGAAAATCACAACTTTGCCCAAAAGTGCAGAGAGATCATGGTGTTAGGTAAGATTGCCTGAATTTTTCCTGTGATTTTTTTTAGTATGTTCTCTGGATTACTTAAAATAGCTGATGTGAATGTTTTACTAGGACTTCAAATGAGAAGTCTGAGTCATTTTCATTTTTCAAAAAATCAAATTTTAAGTGTTACTTCCCATGGAGGACGGGGTGATCTGAGCCTGGGGCTGTTTCATCATGTTTATAAATAATGTCTTTATAAATAAAGGTAACCGTATCATAACGTAAAAAGAGGGGGAAGACAGAAGCATATGAAATAATATGTGTTATATAAGTGTTGAAGATACTGTGACAAAGTGAGACTGATTTTAAGTGAGAAATAAGAGCTTTTTGAGGAATACAATGCAGACTGTGGCTCTGTAACGCAGAACCCAGCCAATTATCACAAAGACGCATCCATAGCACTTCTTGAAAAACACCTGTGCAGCGGTTAAGAGACACGATAGCCATTGGGAACAGAAATGGACACAATACCCATCCTTTCATTTAAAGTGTCCAGCCCAAGCCTCCACAGTTATTCTGGGAGTTAATTTATAGAAAACTTTTCTCCTTTTAACTCTGTTTTTCAAATCAGTAAAATAAATCTTTTACAATATGCTTATATTAAAAAAGTGCTGTTAAGAAACTTCTCTGTGACAGCTACTATGTAGGGTGTTAGGAATGTAATGAATGAATAAAGGAGGCTTCTTCTGCAGTCATGAGCTCACAGACTGGAAGCTAGAGCACTGGGAGCAGTCAGGCACTTTTGTCAACTCTCTCCTGAGAATTAATCAGCATCACCTGAGAACTGTAGCAATTCCTTCTGATAAAGTACCTTAATAATCTGATTATTTCCCTTTAATTTCTGACTCCTTATGCTCTTACTATTTTTTTTTTCCTTTCCTAAGGATTTGTTTGTCTGAGAGGTGCAGGAGTGTGGTGAGGGCATCTTCCATTTGCTGGTTCGCTTTCTAAAGGGTTGCAATTGGCAAGGTTGTTCCAGGCATAAGCTAGGAGCCTAGAAATCCAACAGAGTCGGCCATAGAAGTGTCAGGAATGTGTGTATTTAGGGAACTGACTTCTTTGTTCCCTGGTGCATTAGCAGGGAACAAACTTAGACGGAGAGCAGCAAGGACTCAAACTCATGTTTCAATCTGGGATGGAGGCATTGGAGGTCGCAGCTTGGGTCACTGTGTCACAATGAATTGCAAAGGCACAAAACTTCCTAATGTTAGCACACTGGGGACCTACCTTTAACTTAAACTTTTGGGGAAAACCACATCCAAATCAAAGCATGCCACCCATAGCCCTGAAGTACAACTCTTCCCAAGAAGCAAAATGTAATTCCTCCAGGAGTTCCAGGCTGCCAGCTTTAGTCTAACCCAGCATCAGTTGTTGAGGTCATTTGGGGAGTGAACCAGCAGATAGCCTATCTTTTTCTTTCCCTCTCTGTACAACTACCTATGAAGTACATAAATTTTTTTAAAGAAAATAGACTAGTAGAAAGGGAGGTTGAAGTCTTGTGTATGCAGGGAACAAGCCATAAGAGTGCTGATCCAAGGCTTACAACACACCAAGCCTCAATAATTATACCAACTAAATGGTAATGCCTCATTAGCAAGCAGGGAGGGTCATTATGAGTTTCTTGGGTCACATTTATTAATTCAACACCATTCTAATGTTCAGGACTTTATCACATTATACCATATCTCCTGCTGCAATTTAAAATCAATTTGCAATTTAATGCCATGGGGTCTGCCAGAGAAGTTAAATTCTATCACGAGAAGTTCAAGTTTGAGCCCTTCGTGTTTAAACCTTTCGTTCAGACCTACTGTCAGAGAATGGGTAGAATCTAGGAATTCTGGGATACACATCAGTGTGTGTGTGTGTGTGTACGTGCAATAGAGCAAGAATGAGGGAGAGAGGGGAAAAAGCAGAGAGCGAACACAGACAGAAGTATATGCATGCAGTAATACCTCTAAGCAAAGCTCAACATTTTTCCTAGTACAGAATAAGTTCAGTAAGTTCAATGGGGTCCAATCAAAGACTATAATCAGACATGTGGCCTCAGTAATGAAATCCATTCTCTGGAAATCCCAGTATTAGAGGAGAAAGCTGCATTATGAATTTCTCAAGCAGCCAGCGTTCGTTCTATGTTCTCATTCCTAGGCATCAACCACTCTTAAATCCTTTTTAGGCCATATCAAATTCAGTCTGCAATGTAATACTATGTATTCTGCCAAACCTGGGTCCTACCATATTGCCTGTCACATGGAGAAATGTAAAACATTTTGTACAGTCAACTTACTCATAAAAAATTGTGACATTAAGCCATCAGAATGAAAGAAAACTGCAAATCATAAATGTTAAGTTTAATCTATATGTAAATTTAGCCCACATTTTAAAAATAATAATGAGTGTTGAGGATTGCCTTTCTGTTTTCTTTTTGTTACTTTAATGCTGTGGAGACAAACAGCATCTCTTGTACTTTACAGAAGCAGGTGTTTAGTTGTGTGTAGACACAGTTTCATGGAGCAAAGCACCGACGCTTCTCCTGAGCCATCAGAGTGGCGATGCTCATTAGTTCTCCATGTTCAGGAATTTATATCAAAGTTTAAAATGCAAAGGTTCAGGTTCTTCCAATGGCACATCCTCCTGTAATTAATAAAATCATAGATACAAAACACAGCAACCGAGGTGCTGAAGTCATAGAGAGGTACATTTCAAGAGCTAAAAAAAAAAAAAAAAAACGGGTTTTTATTCCTTTTACCCAGTCTAGTACATTCATTGTGATGGGATAAGCCCCTTCAAAATATGCAATGACAAATATTTCTGTGGAAATGTATTTATGTGTATGAGTACTGACTAAAACTAGAATGAGGGTTTGTTTTTTTCTTTCTGCCATTTGGGTGATTCATGTGAAGCCCCCACCCTGAGATGATGCTTCTGACCCCATTTCCACCATTTGCTCGGGTCTTTCCTCCCTTAGAGCCCTCACCTGTCACCATGGCAAGAATACTCTTCCTCCCTTTCCTAAATAAATCTTGCTTTTCAAACTGGAGTTGTCTGCCTGAAAATCCATCTTTCCTGTAAGGTGAGACACAGGTCACTGTCATGTTTTGCATTAAATTCCCAGCAACAGCACCATTGAAATACTCATGGTGCCCCCAATTGGCCAAACTCCTCCTAGAAGGAAGGGAACTGCCATGTTGGATTGCCCCATCAATGGCATAAGAGCAATGACCAGATCTTGTCTAATGGGCTGGAAGTCTAGAAGCATCACCAGGAAAGAATAAGTACTTAAAAATAGGTTCCTCATCTTCTGAATAAAGATATGATGATTCAATAAATATGACTAACTCCAGTATTATCCTATCCGGAACAACTGCAATCTAACTTTTTCTTAATCTCTAACTTGAAACATAAAAATCAGCACTAAGAAATCTATTTTATAGTGTAATTTGATAGTTTTATCAGAATTTTGAGTCTGTTCTAAAAATCTACTTTGAAAACACTTTCTGAAGAAACAACAGTTAGCTTGCCCCTTTTCTTTTTCTTTTTCTTTTTTAAAGATTTATTCAGTTTATTACAAAGTCAGATATACAGAGAGGAGGAGAGACAGAGAGGAAGATCCTCCGTCCGATTATTCACTCCCCAAGTGACCCCTTTTCTTTACCTACTATGTAACATTAACCATTCCAAAAGTTTTTCTAAGTAGAGTGACTTAGTTTATTTCATTATTTTCTCAGCAAATCTTCAGGGAAACCAATGAGGCAGATATATTACCCCTATCAGAGGCTAACAGGCACGAAGTTACCGATGCTCATTCTAGAAAGTCTACACTGACTCACACCAAGTCAGATGGACTTCAGAGGCAAATGCCAGGGCCCCAGGCACATCAAGCCTGAAGAGCACTCAGCCAGCGAATACACACATCAGGTCTTCCAATGAACAAATCTAAGAAACAGGTCGGGAAACACTGAAGTCAAGTTCATTCTTTCCTTCTGCTTTCAAACATATTACCTCAGTATAGACATGTATTCTGAACTCTGCTTCGGGGTCTTTCCAATTCCTTTTCCATTTGTGATAACTCAGTGCTTCCTCACCTAGAACTAGCTCAGAAAATCACTTGGTGGCATCTCTTCTTCCAGGGTTCTATGCCTCAAGCCAAAGAGTCACCCAGCAGACAGTGGAGCCAGACTGAATCCCTGGAACTCAACCTTGCAAGTCTCTCCTGTATTTCCAATACTTGATGCTGCACGCTGAGCTCTGAGATCTCCCACCAAGTGAGCTCTCCCCTTCTCTGTCTACATGGCCACCTGCTCACGTGTTCTGCAATAGCTTCCCGTGTTGCAGCCCACTGTTCCCCTTGCCACTGTTCATTGTGAGGACAGTGACTTAGCTTTATCAAACCATAGCGAAGTCCTGAGTTCTTCATATTTCCTAGGACTCTGTGTCTGTGACACCCTGGCTCCTGCACGCATCCTTTTGGTTCTGAGCACTTTCCCTAGTCTGCCATACATCAAGTAGTTTGACTTCCCATCAGGTTCTTTAAATTCCTCACTTTTCCTTTGCCTATTTGTCTCACATGTCCCCCCTTCAACACAATTTCTATCAATTTTTCAGAACTATAGGCTTCAGTCAACTTGTTTACAAAAATGGGATAAGGGGTCGACATCATGGCATAGCCTATTAAACTGCTGCCTCTTATGCTGACATACAATACGGGAGCTGGTTCATGTACCAGCTGCTCTGCTTGAAATCTGGTTCTCTGAACATGACCTGAGAATAGCAGAAGGTGGCCCACAGGCCTGCCTGCCACTCACACGGGAGATCTGGATGAACCTCCTGGCTTCAGCCAGGTTCAGAACTGGCCATCGTGGCCATCTGTGTAGTGAAACAGCAGATGGAAGATCTCCATTTCTACCTCTCTCCTTGCAACTTTCATTTTCAAATTTCGTCTTTTACTTTAAAAATTGTTAAAATCTATGTTAAATATGTTTAGCTTTCCCAGGATTTTCCTGACATTTTAAGTCTTTTAATTTTCATATTAACATACAATATGATGGGCCTGGCACAGTAGCCTAGTGGTTAAAACTTTCCCTTCAATGCCCTGGTTCCTGTCCTGGATCCCATATGGGTGCCCCAGTTTTCCATCCAGCTCCCTGCTTGTGGCCTGGGAAAGTCAACAAAGCCTTGAGATCCTTTGCCCTCATGGGAAACCCTGAAGAGGCTCCGGGATCCTGGCTTTAGATTGGCTCAGTTCCTGCTGTTGCAGCCAATTGGGGAGTGAATGAACGGATGAAGATCTTTCTGTCTCTCCTCCTATCTGTATCTGACTTTCCCATAAAATAATCTTTAAAAAATAAAATAGATTATGATATATCCATTTCTATAGCTTTATCAGCTGTATTTCCATGAAAACTCTAGGGTAGACCTGCCCTTTACATAATGTTCATCTCCGTTCAGAAATTCATTAAAATAAAAGCATCACATACCTTGCCGAGAAGCCATTTCTACAATTAATTATTGCCTCATTCATAATTTCCTTTAGAATGCTGCATCTTTTTTAAAATGCAGGTGTTGGATGACTATGATTTAACATTCCTGCTTTGTTCTACAACCTATTTAATGAGTTAGGAAAAGCAATTAAGGAGATGTACACTTTCAAGGGATCTGAGGGGAGAAAGATGATTCGAAATAAATGAATAAGAAACATTAATTAGCATTTGATTTGTAATAGGAGAGTTCAGTATTTAATGTTTTTGAAAACTAATTGAATTTTCATGTTGATGTATGAAGGAAAAATATAACTGAGGTTTTGTTAAGGTTAATATGACCCTAACCAAAAATTCTCAGCAATACTGACTGGCAGGACTGCGAACATACTATATGAGCATTGCTGTAATATGATCCAACAACAATGAAGTAAGTTACAGTATTGTATATGTATCAGTATTGAAAGGCAGACATTGCATGAAAAATGTCAATAGAAACGAGAAGACCCAATGAGAAGACCCAATGTACTGCTAATGTATTACATATACTAAGCCCAGACTTAGACAATATTAATAAAATTTGTAGTATCTATTTTAAGGAAAAAAGTTAGCAGTTCAATTTTCCCTTTGCATGTATTGACTGAATTTAAATAAGAAATTTGTGGGAGGAGATTTGTATTTGAAATAGGAATTCTCTCTTTGCATCTAATAACTAAATTTAGATAAAGAATCTTTAAGTTGGATAGTAACAAATGAAGTGAAATCTGACATTCTGTAGCAAGATTTCACTGGACTAGGGATGGGGAGTGTATAATTCTCAGTGTTGCTTATATATTATATAAGTTTCCCCCCTTCAGATTTTCCTAATTTGTCTTGAATTTTATTTTTGGTGATGTTTGCATAGTTGATTAGTGTGGAGAGAGTCAAGGGTTAGGGGAAAGTGGGTAAGAACATCGTTTCCACATTTTCTTTTTTCTTCTTCCTGTATCTAGGGGAAAGGCGAGATAAGAGGACAAACAGCACCCAGCCTCCCAACCGCTTCAGTACTTGCCGATGGGGAATGGCCACCCAATGTCTCCCCAGGGTCCCTGAAGGGGGGCTTGCTCTGAGGGTCCTGCTCAAGTGGTTTTGATAGTTCGATAGTCCCAAAATGCTGTAGGTCTCCTCAAGCCGAGGACAATAAAATCCCTCCAAAGTCCACTGGCTGACATAATCCAACACAGAGTCTCCCATTCGCGCAGCTGTTTGCTGTCAATGGTTGGCTGGAGTAGCTGATCAATTTGTTCTGTCCCCCTTTCTCTATAATGGTACTAGATGTTCTCTGCAGGCTCCAATGGGCTGCCGTATCATTCCTGTGTATCTGAGTGTGCCTTCCACTGCTCTGTCCAAGCTCTAACACATACATTCCATGGTCAGACCAGAACTTGCAATTCTCCCAATGGTTGGAAATCTGAGTACTGTGGTTCGGAGAGGTCCCCTTAGAAACCTTGTCTGAGGTGATCCCACACCTGATCTTGTGTGTTTGCCAATATGGAGCCTGGCTCTGTCTGTCCTCCATATCAGCCTGCACACACACTGGTAATTGCAATTGGTGGATCAGTTCTGTTTCCAGTCCCATTTCCTACACAAACAAGTGGGTGCTGTGACCTAACCCAACCCTGCCCACCAAGTACTCAGCCCTTTCCTGCAGCAGGAGGAACTGTGGTCTACTAACAGTGACCCCCAATTGCCATTACTAGGCCCATACCCAGCCCTGGTTCCTATTCTTGCCAGTATGTGCAACAGATTGGTATACTTTGTCTTACATACCATTTAGCTCTTGTGCCTCTCAACAGGTGTTGAAGCCTGGCTCAACCCAACCAACCACGCTATCCAGCCCACACTCATGCCCGTGGTTTCCACCACCTGTCTAGCCAGCTCCTCCCCCAGCTCTGGTTCTCATGTTCACCAGTGAGTAGCAACCCATCAGAGATGCCCATGGTTTCCCTATGGGGCCCACTCCTAGTCCCGGATCTTGCACTCTCCAGGTGGTTCTGCAATCTATCTTCAGAGTATTTGCCCCTAGTCCCAGCATTCACTAGCTGATGCTGTGGCAAAGCCCAACCAACACACACCCACTCTGGTTTATGCATGGCCCAGTGGGTACAGTTGGTTAGCCTAGCTTGGCTCTCCCCCTAATTCAGCTAGCATGGAGGTCAACAGGTATTGTGCCCTTGTCCAGCCTGGTCTATACCATCCCACCTCTCATGTTTGCCAGTGGGGGCAGTGGCTCAGTAGGGGAGCCCCCTGAAATCCCTGTACTGGCTCACACCCCCAACCCACCAAAGTCTCATGTATTCTGGTGGGTGCTGTAGTCCATTCTTGCATGGCCCAACTCACCTCACCATTTGCTCGTGGGTGCTGTAGCCTGGCTCAGCCTGGCATACCCACAGTTGTAGGAAATGCTGGTGGGTGCTGCAGCCAGCCTAACTCAGCCAGAGCCCAGTCCCAGTCTTAATGTGAACTGGGTGGTGTTGTGGCCCAACCTGTTCTATCCTGACCCTGTCCTGATTCTCAGGTCTGCCAGTGAGTGCCATGGTTTGGCCCAAGCTGGCCAGCCCTAGCCCTCATCTACACATATGCCAGAGGGCATCGTAATCTGGTTTGCTCTGGGCTGCTCTCAGCCTTTGTTCCTGTGGTCATCTGGAGGGACTGCATCCTGACAGAGGAGTTCCCATAAGCTTCTCCATCAGACCTCCTTCCAGTGTAGATCTCATGCACACCAGTGGCTCCTTGGCCTAGCCCAACTTAGTCTACCTCCTACCCTGGCAGGAACAGAGGTCTTGCCAATAGGTCCATACCCACTCTGGTTGTTACTATTTGGTGTTATAGCCAAGCCACATCTGGTTTGTGCCCAGACACAGCTCTCTCATGGTTCAGTGGGTACAGAGACATATCCTAGCAGAGACATAACCTGGCTCTCACGAGCACAAGTGGGTGCTGGAGTCTAGCCCAGTCTTGCACACCCAAGACCAATTCCACACCTATGCTGAGGGACACCGTAGTCTTGTCCAGCCCAGATTGTCACCCCCATTCCAACTCTCACACTCAGCAGTGGGAACCCCAATCAGGCCTTCTCCTAGCCACAGATATTGCGTGAACCAGTGGTTGTTCTGACCAAGCGTGGTTTAGCCCATATCTTGTCTTGGCCTTTGCCATTGCATGTTGCAGCCTATTCTCATCCCAACTCTTGCTGGTGGGTGCTAGAGTCTAGACCTGCCTAGTCAGCCCCTATACCTGGATCATGCAAACCAGTAGGTGTAAAAGCCTAGCTCGGCATGACCTGCACTCCAGCCTGGCTCTAGCTCCTGCACCTGCCAGTGGGCATAGATTGGCCTGGCAATGCTCAGTCTACCCCCCTCCAGAACCAACACACACACTTGGTGACAGGTGTAGCTACCTTGCCCAGCCTGACCAATACCCAGTACTGAACCACAAGTTCTCCAGCAGGAGCTATGGTCCACAAGGGAGGGGTTCCCAAATTCCCCCACCAGGCCCACTACCAGACCTAGATCTCCTGCATGCCAGCTGGTGCTAGGCCCTTACCTGGCATAGTCTGCCCCCTGCGTCTCGGCCTTTGTATGAGCTGGTAGATATTGTGGCACTCCTGTCCCACACCCTCTTCTTGGGTGTACCTGTGGGTGCTGCAGCCTGGATCTGCTGAACCTGTTCCCAAGCCCAGTACTCATGAGTGTCAAAGGGTTCCATAGTCATGTCAGCTCAGCTCATCACCACCCCCAGCTCCTAAGCTAACCAGTGGGAATCACAGTTCCATAGAGTTAGGGTCACGTATCCCCCACAGAATCTACCCCAAGACCTGATTCTCTTGTGTGCTGGTTAGTGTCATGGTCCTAACACTACCCATTCCCTATTCTAACACTCACTGGTGGACACTCTGATCTAGCCCTGCCAGGCAGGCCTCGAGCCCTAGCTTTTGTGGGAGCTGATTTGTGGTGCCTGGTGATGTTCCATGCTAACTAGTCTAGCTCAGGTTCATCAGTCTGACCCATAAAGGCCCTCCAGCCTCTCCCATCCAAACTACCTTGTCTCAGACCCCTCGCTTAGCTGTAAGTGCAGTGGCATTGTCATTGGGAGTCCTCAGAAGTCATTCCTTACCTGCAACATACTCCTTCAATGGCCCTCCCTCTCCCATAACCTCCTGTCCCTTTCCCTAATCAATCCACCATCCCTGCACCCAGGCTAATCCTTCAAGTACAAGCATTAGCATCTCATATGGGGGCCAGTTCATGTCCTGGCTGCTTTACTTCCCATCCAGCTCCCCTGCTTGTGGCCTTGGAAACCAACGAAGAATAGCCCAAGCCCTTGAGATCCTTTACCCTAGTGGGAAAATCAGAAGAAGCTCCTGGCTTCAGATCAGATTGGTGCCAGCCATTGCAGTCATTTTGGGAGTAAGCTTGCCTTTTCAACAAAATAAATCTTAAAAAGAATGAATATTGAGAGCCAGACTCAAATACAGGAGGAACACCAGCCAACATGACAAAGCAGAGAGTCCAGGAGACCAAAGGGGGGAGCTCAGTGAAGATCCTTCCTTCCCAGTGCTTACAAGGGAGCAGCATGCGATCTTCTTCATCTCTGGTTCTCACTACCAGAAGTCAGAAACCATGTTATGTTGTTTCTATCAACCACTTCAGTTCTGGATACTTTAACAGAAACCTTGAAAAATGGATGCAAACCCTCTACAGGTCACTTAGGCATGAAAGGGAGGACTAAATGATTAGGAAAAGTAAGGCATTTGACTGTTCTAAATCCTGATTCCTTTTCTATGAAGTGCTGATAGTCACTACTCAGCACATGTCATGATCCCAAACAAAAAGGCCAACACTGAAGTGCAAAGGGAAGAGTAATGATAAATGTTACAGAAAGAGAAGAAACAGCCAAACATGTCACAACAGGCTAAATACATGGGGGGCCTTTGGCATTTAATATGGCTTCTTAGAATATTCATCACATGGAAGCTTCACTAATCTACAGGAAAATATTGTCAAATGCACACAAGACGTCTTTTTTGTAAGCAGGTTTTTCCTCCAGGGTAACATTTCCAGCTCCTAATGTACCTCACAATGAAATATGATGTGAGTCAAGAAAGCTATCTCTATGGTCAAAACAGCATTTATCTTCCACAGGACCAGTGAAAAGTGAAAGAAAAAAAATGTCCAACAACAACAGATAGTGAAAGTCAAGGCCAGTCTGTTCTCTTTCAAAGGCACAGCAACAAATGCTTGTAGCATGGATTCCTGTAAGGAACTAACCGAGGCAGACAGCATTCTCAAGCACATCCTATTAGCCCTTGGCTCTCTGGGAGCCAGGGAACTTGGCTGTTTCCTGTGAGTGAGTTAAGATAATACTCTAGCCCAAGCAGATCAGAGCTTTAGTGCCTGATTTTTAGCTGGATTAACAAATTAATCAAAGCCATTCTTTTCATAAATCTATTAGCATTTCACAATCTTCTGAGGGAGGTTTGATAACGGAAAACTCCACCTTTCAAAGCTAAATTGCTATCAACTCACTCTAGGATGGTAGCTTAGTCTTTCATCTCATTGTGATCTTGTTGAGTTTGTGATTGTTAGAAGGGTGAACGCTTGTCATAGCAGTTAAAGTGCTTCATGAACTCCCATTGCTTCTTTTTTACTTTTTTGATTATTACGTTGCATTATGTGACACAGTTTCATAGGCTCTGGGATTCCCCGATCCCCTCCCCGTACTCTCCCCCCATGGTGGATTCCTCCACCTTGTTGCAGTGTTACAGTTCAAATGAAGTCGAGATTCTTTTGTTGCAAACATATACCAAGCATAGAGTACAGCATCTTATTGTCCAGATAAATTCAACAGTTTCTTCAACATCTCTGGTCTGGAGGCAGAGCTGGCAGAACATCGTCCCCATCAATTAGAAGCCCCAGCACAACATCAACAACAATTTACAACATTATGGAATTAATTGACATGATATTGAGTAATCAATACATTGTAACAGTGCAAGTTCTTAACCACATCCTGTGACTACTTCATTGACCCATCAATTTTTGTTTATACACAGAACCGGCTTCTATCTACCTTAAAATGGCTATAGGGTACTATTCAGCTGTCTTGTGTCTGTTTTCATTTTAGTATTTAGTAGTTTATTGTGTTGACACATAATTTTGCTGAACTTGGTATATTGTAGGATATTCTATACTGGTTTGTAAATCTAACAAGGCCTTTGTCAACAGTTGAGGTGCAGAACATTTTAGGAGGGGTGTGCAGAGAAATGCTCTATCCCCTAGTGAGGGGTAACTAATCTTTATGTCCTGTCTAGTAAGGTATATGTGGATCCATGCTGACCATTTCCTGTTTGGTTCTAAGCTTTCCTTTTATTTCTCTATCTATTCTATGCTTTTTTTGGGGGGGGGCGGGAAGCTCCAGAGCGATACTGATGGTCATTGCAAGCAAGGGTGGGGATCCAAAGTTGGAACTAAGTAAGGACCAGAAGAAGCTCCTCTCCCTAATCCCGATTGGGAAAGAGTGAAGCGCTCCTGACTCTGGCCTTTCCCATCCCCAGATGTGGTGGCTATAGCAGAAGCCGTGATGAGAAGATTTCTCTCTCTGGTTCTCTCCCTTTCGGATAATATTTTAAAATTCTTAGAAGGTGTGAGTCTGGTTCAGGATGAAGCATCTCCCCAAATCTAGCAAGATCTGTAGCTTCTAGATTCCAAGGTCAGAAATGTAAGATATAAAGAGCCAGTATTGTATGCTGAAGGCAGCAACAGCAAAAGTATTCAGGCCCGGTACAGCCTAGAAGATAAGAGAAAAAAGAATATCTGGAGGAGATCTACATGTAGAGAAATAGAGAATTCCAAGGTAATATGGAAGAACCAGGGGGAGAGAGAGAGAGGTAGATGAGCCAAAGTGTCTGCCAGCCTGTGTTCTAATTTGATCCCCTTACCTGGAAATTTGTCTACGTTTCCTTTACAGACTTGTGTCATATCTAGGACCAAGGAAGATGTGCCATGACAGTTACATGGAGATTGTTCTATGTGCAAGAACCATGAACATCCCTCAAGGCCTTGTGCACACTGACCTCCAAGAGACCCTACCCTGCATACTCTACTATGGCAACATTCCTCACCTCATAACAGAGGTGATCATGTAAGATGGTTCCATTTATGCTGTTAACCATGCTTGAGAATTCCTCTCATGACCCCTCTCCCTTCTCTTTCTTATAGACAACTCTATTCCACTCAAAACACAGATCTGATCGCATGGGGTAACCCACTCTCAAATACAGTTCTCCCTGTGTATTATAAGTATGCCTTGGAGGGTCCAGCTGTGGTGGCCTGGCGGCTAAGGTCCTCACCTTGAAAGCCCCGGGATCCCATATGAGTGCCAGTTCTAATCCCAGCAGCTCCACTTCCCATCCAGCTCCCTGCTTTTGGCCTGGGAAGGCAGTCGAGGACGACCCAATGCTTTGGGACCCTGCACCCACATGGGAGACCTGGAGGAGGTTCCTGGTTCCCGGCTTTGGATCAGCGCAGCACCAGCAGTTGCGGCTCACTTGGGGAGTGAATCATAGGATGGAAGATCTTCCTCTCTGTCTCTCCTCCTCTCTGTATATCTGACTTTGTAACAAAATAAATGAATCTTGAAAAAAAAAAGTATGCCTTGGAGCCTGGTGTGGTAGCCTGGCTGCTAAGGTCCTTGCCTTGTATACATTGGGATCCCATATGGGTCCTGCTTCCCATCCAGTTCCCTGCTTGTGGCCTGGGAAAGCAGTCAAGGATGGCCCCAAACCTGGGGACCTGGCGGAGGCTCCTGGCTCCTGGCTCCTGGCATCAGATTGGCTCAGCTCTGGCCATTGCAGCCAACTTGGGGTGTGAATCAGCAGATGGAAGATCTTCCTGTGTTTCTCTTCCTCTCCATATATCTGCCTTTCCAATAAAAAATGGATCTCAGAAAAATTATGCCTTGGCTTCAAATACTTAGCTCTTTGATGGCAGAAAACTGGAACAAACATTAGGGTAGATAAACCTATGACAAATTTGTGGTTTAAATCCAAAAGTGAAGATTACAGTACTCTGTGCATCTTTACTGAGGCACAGTGTGTGCCAAAGATTCTCGTTAGGAGGAAAATACACACTCCCGGGCTCACAAATCAGCAGGCACTCTTGCTTTAACAGCTTGCACTTAAATGGTTATCAACTTTTATTTAATATGAGGCTTCTTGTACAGAAATACAGAGAGAAATACATTTAGTTGTTTGTGATCTTGTCACAAGTAAATGACTAATGTTTTACCCTTGATCTTAGCCAAAAGACCAAGAAGTGATAAGTGACTAATACTAATTTTTCTTCAACTTACTATTCTACATAAACACAAAAGTTACCTGCATTTTCATACAGATAGGGATGCATGTGGTATGTAATATTTACTTTTTCCCATTGCCTATTATCATCTATTTTCATGTCATTAAGCAGTTTTTAAAACAATCATCTATAATAGTTGTATAATAACTCACATGTGCACATACACCTAAATATTTTAATTGTGAAAACAAATTCCTATTTACATTTCTGCTTATTCTTCTTTCAAAGAAAGCTTCTATTTTGAGAGACATTTCTGGAATTCCATGTAATTTTTTTCTACAATTTTATACTATAGCTCTGGGTTGAAATTTATACCTTATAACCAAATGATCAAACTCTACTTTGGTCAATGGTGGAAAAGTTGCTCCCTATCACAGCTGAAACTGCAAAAATTGCCAATAATTTTCTTCTAGACAGATTGTTATTTACTGTTCATCTCCACCTGATTGACATCACAGTCGCCCTGTGATTTCTCAAACATGATGTGAAAGGAATCCACATACATCTTGTTCAAGAATTGTCGGAGGAGACTCGCAAGATGGCCGACATAGGAGGAAGACTGTGAGGGAGCTCACAGACAGAGCGGGCTAGAACGTGACAAAAGCGTAAGTGGAGCAGCATAGAGCTACAGGGAGAAGAACGTGAAGTTCCCTGGACAGTGTGGAGCCAAAAAAATCCACACAACCCGGAAGAGCAACCAGGGAAAAACAAAACAAAGGGCAGGGAAGACGGCTTTCCGCTCCTGACCTGCTGAGTCCCCTTTGAGTGCAGACGCTGAGAGCCGCAGTCGACCCGCAGACCCCAGGACCCGCAGACGCTGTGGCCGTGAGGACCAGCAGTGATCAGGACCCGCTGGCACCTGCCCACCCGAGTCGCCAGGACCCGCCAGGACCTGCACCTGCTGCAGACATCAGGACCTGAAGTCATCAGGACCCACTGGCATCCGCCCACCCTAGTCGTCAAGCCCCACCAGGACCTGCACCAGCCACAGTCTCCAGGTTCCAACGGGACCCGCCAGGACCTGCACCGGACGCAGTTGCCAGGAGACGCACCCGCGCCGAGGGTTCCCACCAGAGGAAGAGGCAGACTGCAAGAACCTGAGGTTTGAGTGAGTTGGGCGGGGACAGTGGTGGGTCGGAGGCTCCGGGAGTTGGCCCCCCAGGGGCATGCACAGAGCCTGAACACCCTTGGTGCTCATCTCCCCCCCCGAGACTCCAGCGTCTAGGGACACAGGACGAATGCCTTGAAACTGCCAAAACTGTGTCTGGGAGGTGACGCACAGTGGTCCTGTGCACTGAGGAGAAAGGCAAAAGGCACACGGAATACTCCCCTGTGCCTTTGCGGTCTGGCACTCAGCTGGGCGGTGCTATCCCACAGGAACCCGAGCACGCCTCTGGGCTGGGCAGTCCCGTGCTAGCGCTGGGGCGGTCGGTCCCCTGCAAGCGCTGGGGTGGGCGGGCCTGCGTAGGAGGCGCTTCCAGAGAGCACCTGGAACACCCCACGCCCTATAGTCCCGTGCTTGGGAGACGCACCAGGAGGGCACTGAGGACCCACGTGTAGGAGGCGTTCCCAGAGAGCACCTGGAACCTCCACACCCTGCAGTCCCTGGCACTGGGGACACACAGAGAAAGCACCTAGAATCCTCCGAGCCCTGTGATCCCGTGCACAGGGGGCGCGCACAGAGAGTGCCTTCACTCCCCCATGCCCTATGGTAGCATACCTGTAGGGGACGAGCTGAGAGTGCGCTTTGAATCCGCTGGGCCCTGGAAGTGGCGCCCTGAGGTCCAGTGTTCTGGAGACGCACCAAAAGTGCCTTGAAAATTCCCACACCCTGCTACTCCACGCCTGCAGACTCCGATCTCTACAGGATAGTGCTTGGAGACCCCTCAGCACACTGGTGCCTAGGTCTCTCAAAAAAGAAACACTAACACAATGGGAAAAAAATACCAGAAAAGGTAATGATCCAGATGAGAGAGCCAACACCCCACCAATAAAGGATCAAAAGCCAATGTCTATTTCGGAGATGCGAGATGAAGACATAGAAGATCTACCAGACAAGGAATTCAAAAAAATAATGTTAAAATATGTCAGAGACAATGAGAAGAATTGGGAGGACTTCAAGGAATTCAAGAACCACATAGTCACAGAAATACAACAAATGAAAAGTAAAATCCTTGACTTAGAGCACAAAATTGAGAGCCTAACCAACAGAACAAATACAGCAGAAGAGAGGATCTCTGAAACGGAAGACACACAAAACGAACATACCCAGTTCATTAAACAGCTGGAGACAAGTCTGAACAAAGCCAATAAGACCATACAAGAAATGAAAGACAACCTCAGAAAGTCGAATATTAGGATTATCGGCCTTCCTGAAGGAGAGGAAAAAGAGTCAGGAATGCAAATGGTGCTCGACGAAATTATACAGGAAAACTTTCAAAACACTTGGAACATAAACCCAGCCCAAGTCCAGGTCGGTCAAAGGACTCCCAGCAGATATGACCCAAAGCGATCTTCACCCAGACATATGGTGCTCAAGTTCCACTCCAATGAAGACAAAGAAAGCATCCTGAGACAAGTACGAAGCAGAGAAAAGATCACATACCGGGGAAAACCAATCAGGATCACTGCTGACTTCTCTGAAGAGACTTTACAAGCAAGAAGAGAATGGACAAAGATCTTCCAAATCCTGAATCAGAACAACTGTCAACCAAGAATATTGTACCCAGCAAAGATCTCATTCGTATTTGAGAACGAAACCAGATACGTTTATAGCAAAGAGAAATTAGAAGAATATGCCAGCACAAAACCAGCTCTACAAAATCTCCTTAGAAATGCACGAAATCCAGAAAAAAAGGAGGTGAATCATAAGCAAAGATGGCAAACAGGAAGGCCTCCCCACTAAAGTCTACACAAGGAAGGGCAATTACACAGATATCAACACCCACAAAAATAAGTATGGCAGGGCAAAATCACAACCTCTCAATTTTAACTCTTAACACAAATGGCCTGAACTCACCAACCAAAAGGCATAGATTAACAGAATGGATTATCAAACATCACCCAACTATCTGTTGCCTACAAGAGACACATCTAACCAGAAGAGATTCTAAGAAACTGAAAGTGAAAGGTTGGAAACAGATATTTCACGCCAGTGGACGAGAAAAAAAGGCTGGGGTAGCTGTCTTAATTTCAGATGATGTGGACTTCATTCTGACACACATCAAAAAGGACAGGGAAGGACATTATATATTGGTGGAGGGACTGATCCATCAGGAAGTAATTACCATTGTGAACATATATGCACCAAATTCAAACGCACCTAGCTACGTGAAGCAATTACTCACGGACTTAAGGGGAGACATAGATATGCACACAATAATAGTGGGTGATCTTAACACCCCACTAACAACAATAGACAGATCAACAAAACAAAAACAACAAAGAAACAACAGAGTTCATACAAACAATAGAACAACTGGACATGATAGATATTTATAAAATTTTTTATCCTAAGGCCACAGATTATACATTTTTTTCAGCAGTGCATGGCACCTTCTCCAGGATCGACCACATGATAGGACACAAAGCAAATCTAAATAACTTCAAAAAGATAGGAATCATACCATATACCCTCTCAGACCACCACGGAATGAAACTGGAAATCAGCAATTCAAAATGCCCCAGGAAATACAGAAACTCCTGGAGGCTGAACAATATGCTATTAAACGAATAATGGATCAGAGAAGAAATTAAAGATGAGATCAAAAAATTTATGGAAACCAATGAAAACTCTGACACAACATTCCAAAATTTGTGGGACACTGCCAAAGCAGTGCTACGGGGTAAACTCATCGCAATTGGAGCTCATGTCAAGGCCCAAGAGAGGCGCCAAATACAGGAACTAAACACACACATCCAGGAATTGGAAAAACAGCAGCAGAAGAGCCTCACACACAATAGGAAACAAGAAATCATCAAAACAAGGGAGGAAATTAATCAGATAGAAATAAAAAAAACGATACACAAAATCAATGAATCAAAAAGCTGTTTTTTTGAGAGGATAAACAAGATAGACACCCCACTGGCCCGACTGACAAAGAAAATACAAGAGAAGGCAAGAATTACCAGCATCAAAGATGAAAAAGGCAACATAACAACAGACACCGCATCCATTAAGGACATAATTAGAAATTACTACAAAGCACTGTACTCCAACAAATCAGAAGATCACCAAGAAATGGAAAAGTTCTTAGACTTCTACCACCTGCCAAAACTTAGCCCAGAGGCAACAAACCACCTGAACAAACCCATAACCGAAGTAGAGATTGAATCAGTGATTAAAGACCTCCCAACAAAGAAAAGCCCAGGCCCAGACGGCTTCACTCCAGAATTCTACAAAACATTCCGAACAGAACTGACCCCAATCCTCTACAAACTCTTCAAAACAATAGAAAAAGAAGCAACCCTTCCAAACTCATTCTATGAAGCCAACATTACCTTAATCCCAAAACCAGACAGAGAACTAACAGAGAAGGAAAACTACAGCTCTATCTCTTTGATGAACATTGATGCTAAGATTCTCAACAAAATCCTAGCCAACAGAATTCAAAAACACATCAGACAGATCGTTCATCCAGATCAAGTAGGATTCATCCCTGGAATGCAGGGATGGTTCAACATTCGGAAATCCATAAATGTGATACACCACATCCAAAAACTGAAAAACAAGAATCACATGATAGTATCAATAGATGCAGAAAAAGCTTTCGACAAAATCCAACACCACTTCCTACTAAAAACCCTAACCAAGATAGGCATAGATGGAAAAATCCACAACATAATTAAAGCCATATATGAAAAACCCAACGCCAGCATCATACTGAATGGAGAAAAACTGGAACCCTTCCCACTGAGATCTGGAACAAGACAGGGATGTCCACTTTCTCCACTACTATTCAACATAGTCCTAGAGGTACTTGCTGAGGCCATAAGACAAGAAAAAGAAATCAGAGGAATCCAAATGGGAAACGAAGAAGTCAAGCTCTCACTATACGCAGATGATATGATTCTTTATGTAGAAGACCCAAGAGACTCAATACAGAGACTGCTAGAACTTGTATGAGAGTTTGGTAGAGTGGCAGGGTACAAAATTAATGAACAAAAATCAACAGCCATAGTGTATGCGAACAGCCCCAAGATGGAAAAAGATTTAACCAGCAAGATACCATTCAAAATAACAGAGAAAAGTATGAAATATCTGGGAATAAATCTAACCAAAAATGTAGAAGACTTATTTGAAGAAAATTACAAACTACTTAAAAAAGAAATTGAACAAGACCTCAAAAGATGGAGTAACATCCCATGCTCCTGGATAGGTAAAATCAATATCATTAAAATGTCTATACTGCCAAAAGCAATATATACATTCAACACAATCCCAATCAAATTGCCCAAAACATTCTTCATGGAAGTGGAAACAATGATCCAAAGGTTCATCTGGAAACACAAAAAACCACGGATAGCTAGAACCATCCTGAAGAATAGGAAGTTAGCAGGGGGAACCATAGTTTTGGACCTCTGGACATACTATAGGGCAGTGGTTATCAAAACAGCCTGGTACTGGCACAAAGATAGAGAGGAAGATCAATGGAGCAGAATAGAAACACCAGAAGGGAGTCCAAACAGGTACAGCCAAATAATCTTTGACAAAAAGACAAACGACAATCCAGGCAAATGGGAAGGTCTGTTCAATAAATGCTGTTGGGACAACTGGTTAATAGCCTGCAGAAACAAAAAGACCCACATCTCTCACCATACACTAAGATCAGATCTAAATGGATAACAGAACTAAACCTACATCCAGAAACCTTCAAACGTTTGGAAGAAAACGTTGGAAACACACTGCAACACTTAAGGGTAGGACCTCACTTCCTAAAAAAGACTCCAAAAGCAGTAGAAATCGAGACCAAAATAAACAAGTGGGACCTCATCAAACTAAGAAGCTTCTGTACAGCTAGAGAAACAATCAACAAAGTAAAAAGGCAACCCACAGAATGGGAGAAGATCTTTGCGCACGACATAGGTGATAGAGGGCTAATCTCCAGAATATACAAAGAGTTACAAAACAACCAAAATGTCAAAACAAACAAGCCACTCAAGAAATGGGCACAGGAAATGGGCAAGCACTTCACAAAGGAACAAACCCAAATGGCAAATAAACATATGAAAAATGCTCAAGTTCCCTGGCAATAAGGGAAATCCAAATTAAAACATCAATGAGGTACCACCTAACGCCAGTAAGACTGGCCCACATGAATAAAAGCACCAACAACACTTGTTGGCGAGGTTGTGGGGAAAAGGGAACCCTACTCCACTGCTGGTGGGGCTGCAGGCTGGTACAGCCTCTATGGCAATCAGTATGGAGAATATTTAAACAACTCAAAATCAACATACTGTATGATCCAGCAATAGCACTCCTAAGAATATATCCAGAACAATTGTTTTATGAGAAACCAACATGCACTCCTATGTTCATAGCAGCACAATCAGTAATTGCAAAAACATGGAAGCAACCAAAATGCTCATCAGCAGAGGATTGGATAAGAAAGCTATGGTTCATCTACTCCATGGAATACTACTCAGCTATTAAAAAAACCAAAATACAGTTCTTTGTGGCCAAATGGGCCAAACTGGAAACCATAATGCTAAGGGAAATGAGCCAATCCCAAAAGGTTAAATACCACATGTTTGCCTTAATTTAAGATGATATGATGTTATGTATAACATGTTATGTTACGAATGTTATATGTTGTGTACAAACTAAAATTGAAATGTCAATGAGGTGGTCACAGAAGGTGGCTAGGAACTCGCATTTACTTTTAACAGATTGGTTACTCATTACTATGTCAATTAATTCCATAATGATGTAAATTTTTGCTGATGGTATGTTGCAGCTTTCAATTGACTGGGATGATACTCTGCTGGCTCTGTCTTCAGACCAGAAAGGGTGTACCTAAGAAGCCGTTGAACTTGACTGGACAATAAGATGCTGGACTCTATGTTTGGTATATGTTTGCAATGGGGGAATCTCAACTGAACTTCAGCTGTGTTTATGCAACAAGGTGGAGGAATCCACCATGGTGGGAGGGTTTGGGGAGGGGTGGGGAGAACCCAAGTACCTATGAAACTGTCACATAATACAATGTAATTAATGAATTAAAAATAATAAATAATTAAAAAAAATTGTCAGAGCATTTCACCGTTCTGTAGGGGGGTCATTGCGGAAGTCTAGCATGTGTAAACTGTGAGGTGCTATTTCACTGTTGTAATTTATAATCTTCCCATCTGGCCTATTTTCTCTGTATTCACTGATCCACTTATTACTTGGATTATCTAATCCATTTATTGTCTTACTCATTTTCTCTTACTCATTTTCTCAGTCAGCATGCAACAAAGTCTTACCATGTTCTAATTGGTGTGGTGCCTGAGAAAGCCTCTTCGTTTGAGTGGAAGTGGAAGCTGTTGGACAGGAAGAGGGCCAACATGGAGAGAGAACAAACAATCTGCATCTGCCCCTATCTTGAGTCATTCCATTCATGCTCCCAGCCCCCACCATCCCAGAGAGCAAAGTAAAAATCATTGGAACTCTCAGTAGCTTCTTTTTGTTTCTGTATTTTACTCTGGTTGCCTTTCTTGCTCACGCTGAGACTTAAAACACATTGACCAACAAATTTAAAGCATAATATTTAATCTGATTTGGACATGAGATATAAGAAAAATGGAATCAAAAGGGAAAAGCACTCTGTGCCTTGAGATAAACAGGTGACAGTGAAGGAAAGCATGACTTTCTGTTTAGTCCCCCACACACCACTTCATTTCCAGGAAGCATAATGGGGGAAGGTATTAGATTTTCCTTAGTAGTAACACAGTTCAGTGGGAAAACTGACAGCAAGAATTTGGAGAGTGACCTAGAACAAAATAGAAATTGGGATGCCAATAGAGTGAGCTATCAGTTAATGACCATGGCATAACCAAGAAACAACGACAATGATAAACACACCACTTCATTAAATGACCCAGTTTGGAGATGTACCCTATTTCATATCACAGCCTGTAGTTCATTCTGACGTCCAGAGTAAGGACATGACAGCTTCCTTGGGTAACCTTCTAAGAGTGATACCTGGAGTGCACGAAGATGAGAGGAACATACCAGATTTCAAGGCTGGACATACCAGCTACTCTCTTGTTCCATAAAGTAGAGCAGATTAGAAGGCCAAGCAAAAAGACAGGCAGTGAAAGAGTACAGTTTATCTATTATGCAAAGATCTGGAAAGCTGTGTTGGTAAAAAAGAATTGAGCAAGGAAACAGACCAATACTAGGCAATTTTCTATAAACCATGGGTTATAGTGGCTTAGACACATTATAATCCCAACTGATAAAACTCAAATGTCATTCCTAGCCACCAACAATTGTACCATTGTATTATCAGAAAAAAACAGGTTGGCTGATTTTTTTTTTACATGTGCAGTGTTTCATCAAGTTATTCTGATACAAAGAAAAGATTACAGAAGAATGTCTTCATTATTGGAGTTAACTGTCTTGTGTTGAAAAAACTGGATTATCTGTAGAGATTAAAGAAAATGAAACAGACACGATTCTTAGCAAGGAGCTCAGAACATATTCATTTTGAAAGTATTACTAGCTAGTAACAAATACAGGAGAACATACGTATTTTTCTAGCACACAATGTTACTAAATTGTTTAAAGTACAGCCGTATCTCATAGCCAGAGATGACAGTTCTCAAAACAAAAAAAAAAACAAAATACAAAAAACAAACAAAAAAAACAAAGTTGGGACATAGGGATTTGGAAATTTACTATTGTGCTTATTTTTAAGGATATGCCTATTAACCCACTGCGTGTTCCTCTATTTTTCCCATCACTGTCAGATCATTTTCAATTCCAACAGATCACAGCAGCAGAAAAATTATGTTGGTCTTACAACTGAGAAGATCAGCGGAAGGTGAAAGGTTTCAATTAGCAAGGTAAGATCTCCTAGAGGTGGTGGTGATCGAAGCCCAGTTGGGGTTTTACACACAGATATCAGTGGAGAATTGTAGGCAGAACAAAACCCAACATGGAAAGGCCAATTTATGTCTCATGGATGTATGTGTTACTGACTTAGATCTACTGACATGAGATCAAATTTCCTCTCCCTACCATAGGCTTCTCTGTGTCAAGTAACAGCAGATATGAATTTTTTTATACACACATCAAAGCATATACACCCATTGAAGCTTTCTAATTCCATTGTCTGTGTTTGAGATCTACCTTTGTCCTGGTGAGCTTCCAGAACACCCTTGTCTATATTACTACCACCTCTGCCTGGTCTTTCCACAAGACTCATACTAAATATCTACTGAAAAGAACAGGTAACTCAATGAGAAGGGATAAAAATTGAGAGCTAAAAGCCAGAGTCTGTATGATACAATTCATTACATTTGTAACAGGCAAATGGGACTTCATTAAACATTGTAGCCCTATGAAAGGGACTGTCAGGAGAATGAGAATATATCCCAGACTGGGGTAAATCGTTGCAAGAGATATCTGCTAAGGGGCTGTTAGTCAAAAAAGAACTCTTGCAATCCAACAATGAAACAACCTGCTTAAATAGCAAAGACCCAAATAAGCATCTCAACAAAGAAGTTAAGCAGATGGCAGATGAGAATGCTGAAAGATATTCCACACCTCTTTAGTTGGAATTCAAATTGAAACAATGAGATACCTCTACATCAATATAAAGCTCTAAATCCCAAACACTTTCCAGTTCTAAACTCTTGACAAAGATGTCACCCAGCAGGAATTTTCAATCAGCACTGATGGGAACACAAGATGGTACATTTGTTTAACAGCTTGAAGTTTGTAACTAAATAAACATTCTTACCATGCACATGGATACCATCTTTCTCAGTGTTTATAGGAGCTAAAAATTTATTTCCCAACACTTGCTCACAAATGCTTACAGCACCTTTACTTACACTTGCCAGAACTTTGTGCTAGCCAAGATGTATTTCAGAAGGTTTATGGGTAAATGAACTTTGGCATATCCACAATATGCAATGTTACTCCTTTAATAAAAAACTAAAATAGTAAGTTTCAACTATTGAGAGATAGGGACACCAAAACTACATTATTAAATAAGCTTTTCTGAAAAAATCATACTAACTCATGTCGTGAGGTAAACTATAGGACATTGTTGAAGACCAAAAAACTGATCTCAGTTAAAAGAGCTATCATAGTTAAAACCGCTATTACTGATTTTCCATTACCTTCCCCCAGAATCCAGGGGTTAGACTCTTGAAGATGGAGTAACAAGTCGAACAGAGAACTTTCAGGAAGATGCTACAGTGATGGATGGAGGTCTTCATGCACTCAACACCCATAGGGTATACAATACCAACAGTGACCTCAAAGGCTAATCATGCAGCCCGATGAAGCTGCATCAATATAGACTGCAGTGCAAAGTGTTGCTGTGTGGCAGGGAGGCCACTATTGGTTATATGCCTGTGTGTGGACAAGAGGCATACACGGCTCTGTACACTCTGCTTAGTTTGTTTGCAAACTGGAAAATAATCTGCTCTATAAAGCCTATTTGAAAGTAAAGGAAACCATTAAAGAATTCAGAATATTGAGGATCTGGACGCAATTCTGAAGACTCTCGGGTGAGGGAGGAGTAGGACTGACTTTCTGGACATGCCAGTGGGATATTTGTGTGGTTGAAAAAGTGACTAAGTGATGATGGAAGGTGACTACACATCTCTGATCACAGAGAGAATTTACCTAACTCAGCTAAGCATTGGTGAGATCAAAGACCTTTTCGTCTGTTGAGCATCTTTTCTGAGCATCAACTGATTTTATTTCGCAAGATTTCGCTTTCCAAGAACTCCATTTCTTTCTCCAGATGAAAGTTCATGAAAATAAACTCCCACCTTTCACTTACTGGTGCTATGATTGTATGATCTCTGTTACCTGGAGAAATGCAAACAAATCTGTTTGTGTGGCTTGAGAATAAAAGCTCAGCAACTTCCTCTACTTTGCAATGGAGTGCAATTTTTTTTTTAACATGCTTCCCTACATCGGGTCTTGATTTATGGGGGTGTTTCACACAAGTTTGTTATCAGTTTGATGTAATTATTTCAGCATGTGAATATATTTTGAAGAACTATTCATACATTAAGGATTTTGCATGAAAAAAAAAATCATTCCAGGATTGGTGCAGTAACCTAGTGGCTAAAGTGCCAGGATCGCATATGGGTCCCAATTCATATCCCAGCTGCTCCACTTCTCATCCAGCTCCCTGCCTGTGGCCTGGGAAAGTAGTTGAGGATGGCCTAAAGCCTTGGGACCCTGCATCCACATAGCGAACCTGGAAGAGACACCTGGCTCCTAGCTTTGGATCAGCTCAGCTCAGGCTGTTACAGCCACTTGCGGAGTGAACCAGCAGATGGAAGATTTTTCTTTATTTCTCCTCTCTAAAGCTGACTTCACAATAAAATTTAAAAATTTTGAATAAATTCATTTCAATTCATAATTTTCACAAATTTTTTGAAGCATCCTCAGACATTCTGAGCGGTATCCTGGTACCCCCAGCCTCCCTAAAAACAGCCCCTTTGTATTCTAGTAGCTCCCTGCCCTTTGTTACTTCATCTTTTCTTTTGCTTGCTTTCATACTTATGGAAAGTTATAATTTCACATATATTTCTCTATAGTTTTGTTGAACAGTTTGAAAAAGATTTTTATTGGAAGTCAGATTTACAGATAGGAGAGTCAGATTTTCCATCCACTGGTCCATTCCTTAAGTGGACACAGCTTCTTTTGGGTCTCCTACATGGGTGCAGGGTCCCAAGGCTTTGGGCTGTCCTCTAATGCTTTCCCAGGCCACAAACAGGGAGCAGCCCGGGTAAGAACTGATGCCCATATGAGATCCCAGCAGCCATTAGGCTATTGTGCTAGACACCAGACATACAGTTGGTAAACTTGCCTTTAACAGAAGACTTGTTGGGTCCAAGGCACATCAGTAATTCAATGAAGTCAATGTTGTCAAGTGTCCTACGAAAGACTGAGTCCTCTACACCAACACTGCATGAAATTCCAGATGTGTAACTTCCCGACCTTGCCAGTTGGAGTCCTTTGACTAGGTTCCTGTGTGTTTGATTTTCAGCCTCGTCTTAATTCCCTAATAGGTAGAGCACATTTGCCTGTTCTTCTTGACCACTAATCTTTTCTCTTTTGTGACATTTTCATATAGTCTGTCATCCTCCCCGAGTTACTTATCTTTTTGTTTCTGATTTGTAGCAGTTCTCTATAAATCCTGGATGTTTATTTTGTCAACCTGATGCATAGCAAGTGTCTTAATGTCTCTGGCTTGTCTTCTTACCTTGTTTATTTGGTGCTTAGATGAACAGATGTTTACTTAATGAATTTAGACTCACTCACTTTTTCCTTTACTGTTGGTCCTCTTAGTCATAAAAGAAAAAATTTTTCCAAGACATTTTAAAATGTCTTACAGTTTATACTTAGTATTTGCAAGATTTGCTTTGTGGCGTTAAATTTTATTTTGCCTTAATTCTTCTTATATACTTCACTCTCCAGGAATAGTTTTGTGTTTGTTAAATCTTATTGGAAGACAACTTATTCCAATTTTTTTTATGAATTCCTAATGCTCTTGTCTTTCCTGATTTTCCCAATCCCTACCCCGCCCACTGGCCAGACTTCTAATTATCTGTGACTTCATCATTCCAAAAAATAGATTATAACAAAATATTGAGTTGTAACCGGAAAGGTAATCTTATGACTTAATGTTTGTTGTATACAAGGTTAACTATATTGTACTAATTAAATGTAATGAATGGCTAGCTAATGGCAAGTTATGGAGAACTAGGATTCACAAGGTCTTCCTGTACAACCAAGCTTCTGCAAACATCTCATCTATGGTTTCCCTGTGACTTTTAGGTCAGAGTTGCAAGACTGAAAAAAAATCATAATTTTAAGTTTTAATATGAATCTACTTTTTAAAACTTATTATCTAAAGGTTTTTTAAATCTCATGGAAAAATGCATCAAATTATGCATCGTTTTAAAGACTTACTAAAACTTTCAAGATGGACTATACATTATACCTGTATGTCATAATGTATAGTAGATCTCAAAATTATTTTTGTATAAATGCGACTTTGCATCCTTTGATCATTTTCCCACCCACACATCTTTACAACTACTACTGTACTTTCTGCTTCTGATGTTTAATGCAAAATAGTGGAACCCACAAAGTGTACACATATAGTGTTCGTCTCTCTGGCCTGGCTTATTTCCCTAACATAATGTTCTCCAATCCCACCCATGCCGTCACATATGATGGAAATTCTTCTTAGTGGCTGAAAAACATTGCATCATAGTATAACCACCCCACCAAACCATTTCCTTGCTTCCATGTCTTGGCTACCACGAATAATGATGCAGTAGCAATACAAGTGCAGACCTCTCAACACACTGACTTCATTCCTTGAGATGTATGACCAGAAGTAGTCACTGGATCACTATGCAGAGCTTGAGCAAGCTCCATACCATTTTGGGGGATGGCCTTACTAATTTTCTGCTAGGAAACTGTGAGAATTCTCTTTCTCTGCAGCTTAATTTTCAAAACTGCCAATGACATGTGTAGATGTATACTGTAGATGCCTCTGCGGTGAAGTGCAATTCACTATTTCTCAGACTATAGTCCTCGTGGTCTTACTAAGTGGCGTTATAGATTTGTGTCCTTGATCATCTTCTGGTGGGATTAAATTCACACTACTAAGACTTCCTTAGATGGGATTAGAGCTTGGAAGCTGATTATAAATATTTGTACCATTTAAGAATTTTGGCCTCCTCCATAACTGCACCCTAGAAAATGATAAATTGGCAAAACTTCCTCCTGAAGTAAAAAAATTACACTTCCTTTCTTATAATAGGAAGCAATCTCATCCAAGAGCTTTCTGTCACTGTCCAAAAGAAAGGGGAAGAGTGCACAGTCCACAGAGGCCCCGAAGGAGCACAAGGAAGCAGACCCATGGCTTCTTGTTAAAGAAAATCTCTTCTCCTTATCAAGGCAGTCAAGGGCATGGCCACTGCAGTTTCTCTTGTTGTTCCAGAGCGTCTGTGCCTTCACCCATTCAGTTCACACACGGCCGGTGTAATGTGGTAATGCTCATTTCTTAGTGTCATCCATCTTGAATGAAAATCAGAGCATTAGACTCAAGGCCTATGTGTCCCTCTAGGGACCTTCATGTATAATATCTCTAATTTTCAGCTTGTCTCATCTCTATTAGAATAGTCATGAGCTCAACACCAGCATGTGGTTTCTTGACGTCATGTAATTAATGAATCACAGACTCAATCCAGACATACATTTGATACTACCACAATTGCAATTTAGTGACTAGATGACCTCAAAAACAGTGCACAACAAATGCAAAATTCTAATGACTCTTAACCACTTTGTTGATCAAAAGAGATCACAATGAGCCATGATTTGAGTAACTTAGCAGGCATAAAACTATTTTCCCAAATGCGATATGTGCTGTGTAACTGTCTTTATTACAGGTCGTTTTTGTGGGCTATCTTCTTTGCCAGCCTCAAAAACCCAAGAGAACATTTATGTTTCCTGCTTCGAGGTTCTCATTGGAAGAAAGTACTAGTGGAATCTTGTTTTCCAGGAAACTGAGTATTATTCCTCTCTATGTAGTCTGCAATTCCTATCTTGCCTTCTAATAGACCCAAAAAGGCAAGAAGCACGGTTGCTTAAAGAGCTAATACATTGAACAGACAAGAGATTAACTGTGTACATATGTATATTTGTTTGGTATATAGCTCAATGATTTTTCTCAATCAAAATAGTGAGCCATAATTCGTGTATCACAGAATTGATTCTGTGACTTTTCCTTAGGTCATAATTATAGTTAATGGTCTGTTCTATGTAAGGCTAAATTATCTACAAATGTACACCTAAATGAATCCAAGATGCTTTTCAATGTATCAGTATTGGAGTGTATGTGGACCTGTGCCTGTGAGTTTCTGCCTTTTGACATCGATTTGTTTATCGCTCTGAGTCTGAGTCTCAGAATCAGGCTATGTGGTTAAATACCCACACCCATGTGCTACCATTTCCTAAGTACGCTCTCTCTATGGCATCTGTATGACTGCGTCAATTCCAAGCACTTGTGTAAATGTTTGTTATACACAAGGTTTATTATATTCAATTCAACCTGCTAACATGACTAAGTTGGTTGAACCAACTCAAGTTGAAAACAGACTCACTCAAATTTTGATTTTATTTTTAAACATTGAGAAACATGCTTTGTTCCTGAAGCTGAGCTTTGGGAGTTACCAGTGATTGATTTTATGCAGATTTAATCATAAAACTATTCGAAGCTCCAAGGTTATCCTGGCACACCTCTGCATGAGTGAAGAGGTTAGGTCTCTGTCATTCTTGTGGAAACCTGCAATCTACCTTCTTTTGTTTGACAGAAGTTATATCACAGTGTCAAAGGAGGTTAATTTGAATACTTTATTGAATGTGAAAAAGCCGTATCTTTTTCTGTGGCGCACTGACGAGTCCTAAGAGACAAGGATGCCCAACAACCCTTGAACTAACCAAGGAAAACAGCTAGAAGGAATTCCCCTCCTAGCCCAATTCCCTCCATTTCAGCTAACACTTGTCTCACTTTACGAATACATCTGTCTAATTAAGCAGATGTAGTGCTACCTTCATTTCCATATAAATTCTTCTGAGTCTTGTGGATGTTTTTTACACCTAAAGTTATTTAGTAGTATAATCAACAAAATGCTTTGTCTGAAGAAAAAATGCACGTATTACAACATTCTTTCCACAAATGAGCCAGGAAACAAAATTTCATGTGTGTAGAATCCAAGAAGGTGAATTCATACAAGCAGAAAGAAAAGGTGATGCTAGAAGCTGGGAAGCTGGGGGAATGTAGAGATGTCTGTCAGAGCACAGACTTCATTTCTAACTTGAGGAAGAACTGGGAATCCGGTCTTCAGTTTTGACAGCCATCAATGAACCATTATTATACAGTGTATGACCATTAGATCATGTACACAAATCATTTTGTACACCTTAGACATACATAATCTGTCAGTTAAAAAATATAAAATGCATTTTTAAAAATCCAAGGCAATTCAGAATTGAAATCTAAAATTAAGCGTGAAGAAACCAAGCAGAAGTTAAGTAACAGCATCTTTGATTCTTGAGCCCTGAAAGAGGAGTATTATGGACTGCAAATTAACTTTCTTTGGAGGATAGGGGGAGAAAGAATCCCTTCCTACAGGCTCTCAGACTCCATTTGCAGTCTTGCCAGGATGATGGTATCTGCTTGTTATGGGAACTATCAACCCTAATCATACACCATGATGGTCTCAAGTGCTGACGACTTGAAGTTTGACACACATGATATCGAATGCAGGTGCTTAAGCTGACTTACTGATCGAGTGAAAAAATAAATTGGGTTTCCCAATAGCGTACTTCCCATTGTGACTCAGTACATGACACAGTCCATGCTCAGTAAGTATTGAAGCATGGATGACACATCTGGTTTCGGTAACCTGATGCATCCGAGCAGGCTACCTAGAGGCCTCTGCCTTCAACAGAGAAAAAGCCCAAGCATCAGTGAGAATACTCCTCTGAGTCTCTCAATTCTCACAAAGACAATCCTACGGGAAATAAAGTTTCTCTTAAAAAACTTGAAAACCGGGCCCAGCGGCGTGGCCTAGCGGCTAAAGTCCTCGCCTTGAACGCCCCGGGATCCCATATGGGCACCAGTTCTAATCCTGGCAGCTCCACTTCCCATCCAGCTCCCTGCCCGTGGCCTGGGTAAGCAGTGGAGTACGACCCAATGCATTGGGACACTGCACCCACGTGGGAGACCTGGAAGAGGTTCCTGGTTCCCGGCATCGGATCGGCACAGCACTGGCCCGTTGCGGCTCACTTGGGGAGTGAATCATCGGACGGAAGATCTTCCTCTCTGTCTCTCCTCCTCTCTGTATATCTGACTTTGTAATAAAAAATAATAAATCTTTACAAAAAGAACTTGAAAACCCTTGTACAATACAGGTAGGAACTGTACGTCAATATTTATTAGCCTGAGTTAACGGCATCTAGCCACATGGAAGGAAAATAAAGTGGGCAAATGCTTCAGCACTACAAACCCCTGGAAATATATATTAAATAGTATTTTATGGCTTTGAACTACGGCTTGTGTGAAGGAGTCTACCTGTATAAAAATAACAGCTAACATTTATTGGATTGTCCTTACATACTTCAATTGTGCTCTGTATGGATGGTCTCATTTCTTTCCTCATTGAACACACCAGGTTGGGTCAGTATAGTCATAACATCTTAAGAGGGAGAAATTAGCACTCTTACCAAAGCTTACTTGATTTGTGAGGGATTAAGTTGCCACTCAAACCAACTGGCTACAGAATTCGTATGATTAACCACTACACTTTGTTAGTTTCTCAACCACAGTGCCAGGTATCCAACATTCTCACAATCATTTTATAAACAGCTTATCCAACAGATCAGTGATGAATACAGTGGTAAAGTTTGGATGTAGAGAATCTGAAACATGTAATTTACTTTCCTTAATTATCATATCCTATAATATTTAGGTGTAACAAACACATATTGTCACTTCAATTTTGTAAATACTATAGTAGAGAAGGTATGAGATGGCTTTGTTTAGCAACTTTAAGAAATCCCACAGAATTTCCTAGGTGCTGTTGAAACGGTTTAGTTCTCTTTCTGTCATTCTATTTAAAAATAATACATCAACAGGCATAAATATTTCCAGAAACAAAATAGTCAGTGACAAAATTGGGTTATAATTTGAACCTGCCAGCTCTCTGTGTACACATCTTGCATTATACCAGCTATTTAATCTTCTTGAAAACTTAGACATGGGGAAACATTCTCTGACGTCACCAAGCTCCTTCTGCATTGAAGCATCTACATTATGTTCTGATAATCCAAAGAAAAATACTTTGGAGGAATCCTCATTCCCTCAAATGGGAAATAAGGCCCCCTTTCTTTGCACTGACAGTGCAAGGTAAGCACTAACATTTCTCTATATTATTCCTTAGAAGGGAAATTGGGGGAGCCCTCGCTGTTTGGGTCTCCAGCTCAGACCTTCGCCACCAGAGGTATTGGTTCATGCAGTGTAACAGTGTCCAATCTCTGCACATAATCTAAGGAAAATCAAAAGGGGAGGTGGGGCGGGTCGCAAGGCTTTCCAGAAACTGCCAAGGATAGGCTTTTCACACAGAATTACAGACTGAGTCAGCTCTGCATCAGAAATTAGCATTTGATCAATGAATCTTTATTTCAACAAGATGCAGCTCTTTAACTGACCAAAAATTTTTATTAATCTCATTTAATATTTTCCCCTGCTTAGTATCAATCATAGGTACTTTGATTTAAAACTGGGACTTCAGCTTATCCAAAAGAAATTAAGTTGGGCCTGGTGCGGTAGCCTAGCACTGAAGTCCTCACCTTACATGCACCAGGATCCCATATGGCTGCAAGTTTGTGTCCTGGCTGCTTCATTTCCCACCCAGCTCCGGGCTTGTTGCCTGTAACAACAGCTGAGGATGGCACAGCGCCTTGGGACCCTGCACCAGCATGGGAAACTCAGAAGAAACTCCTGGCTCCTGCTTCAGATCAGCTCAGCTGTGGCCGTTGTGGCCATTAAGGGGGTGAACCAGCAGATGGAACATCTTTGTCTTGCTTTCTCTGTAAATCTGCCTTTCCAATAAAAATAAATCTTAAAAAAAAAACAAACAAATCAATGTTGGGGGTGGAGAGTAGAGAAATACAAGAAAATGCAAATGCAAAAACAGCTAAAACTGAGTTGAAGCTCAGCACAAGGTACAGGTCAGAAAGCATTAGGCGAAAGTGTCAACAGCTGTTCCTGTCGAGGAACTAGTGAATAACGAGGGTAGAAATGAAGAAATAGGGACAATACTAAAGGGGGAAACTTTTTAAAAATTTTGGGATACATTTAATTTTTCTGTAGCCTTTTGTTTCTACATACACTGAGAATTCAAAAAAAAACATGATGGCCTTTCATTCCAAATATTTTTAATTATATTTAATGAATTTCTACAAACTAGGTATCCAGCTCATGTTTGCATAGCTCCTTAAATGTTACAAATACTGCATTGCTCAGCAGTCTATGCCCTGTTTAAATGCTGTGATACTTCTTGACAAAGTTAATACAATTTTCACTATGTCAACAAGAACATGAACAATCGCTATTTTCACCATTATCAAACATGGGCAAATGAAAATACAAAGATGTTATTTCACAAGAGCAAGACGGCAGAATATTTCCCAATGGTGATAGTCACATAGACTCAAAACTTCTTCTGACCCCATAAAGACATTGAATTATAAAGTAACATACTAAAGACAAAATCCAAAGAGAGGAAACATACAGACAAGGAGAGAGAAGACGGCAACTCTAACTTGGATAGTACCCTCAACAGGACACTGGTGGTGAGACTTTGATGAAAGCTGTTGTAGAACAAGTACACAATGTTACACTCTGAAGAAGTTCAAAATCTATGAGGCTAAGGAAGTTAGGGGTACTGTTTCCATTTTAACTTTTCTTCTCCCTTTATAGTAATTCCAACAGACATTCCCAGACTGCAAGTGTTAGTCTTGAAAGAGATTTCTAGTGTTACACAACAGACAGGAAGAAAATAACCATGATTCTAGACTCATACAAGCCCACTACACACCACCTTTCTTCCCTCTGGAAGATCAAATGCCTTATTTGAATTGGAAAGTGTAGTGGGTTCCACAATCGAACCTAAAACGATATAATCTGCATTTGAATCCCCAGAACTCCTGAGAAGCATGAATCAAAGAATGTGAATATGAATTTGGAAATAACAACTGAATTATCCAGCGTTTTGCCAGTATAACAGACAAATTTGCTAACTGATGAAAGAAAGGAAGTTTGCATTTAGCTTACAGTTTTAGAAGTTCACCAAGATGAGGCCAGCTAGCACGGAGGGACTGGAGAAAAACCAAAGCCTTAGAGCGTGCATACAGCCGATTACTCAGCAAGCTGAAAGCCCCCAAGACAACCCTTAGGCCTGGCTGCAGCTTATATAACCAAGTCTCTTAAGAAAACCAATTTCAGCTGTTACACCCCTAATGACTGAAGACTTTCCATTGTGTCTCCTTCTTAACTACCCCAATAGATTAACTATCCACCATTCTAGTGTCTACACTTTATGACGTGCAGCTGAAAATCCTACATGGGTTTGGCAGCTAAATGCTGTCCAAATTCTAGCACAAGTCTAATCTTGTATTGTTTGGGTGAGTTCTAAACTCAGTAACAGGTTTACACAATGCAGACACAAGAGAGTAACCGAAGGTGATGTAAAGAGAGGCAGTAGAAGAAGCCCCGCAGCCCAGGTAACCTAAGGCAGCTGCCAACAGTTACAAGTGGCAACAGATGGAGCATTCCAGAGAGTACCTGGAGGCAACATTGCCCTGCTGGATTTCATACATAGAGCCTCCAAACCTGTGGATTGTATTGTTCTAAGTTATCAAGTTTGCTATTTGTTACAGAAGCCAAGAATACCAATCCAGAGGGTAATACTCATACCTTAAGGATATATACGAAAAACTATTGCAGCCATGGGAAAGAAAGTAAAGTTATCCGCAGCTGGGAGAGGGGGCAGAAAAAAATGTGAACCCAGAACGACAGCATGGTGCTATCTGGAACACCTGACAAGACCAAAACCCCAGGGCTGCTAGCATCCTAAATGCCTCCTGCCGCTGAGCTACCAACCAAGGAATAACTAACACGGAAACAATCTTTAACCAAAATAGGAAAGGAATATGAGTCCAAAACCTTTTTTTTAGGTGGAATGCAAAATAGAGAAAGAGCAAATATATGGCAACTGCGCCTTGAGACCGTACAAACGCAGAACACGAGGTCGTGAGGAACTGAATTGTTGTTACAGCAGGGCGGCCATCCTTTTGCAGGATGCTGCATCAGGACAGAGAAAGTGAGGGTTTTTATTTTGTACAAAGGTTTCGGGCATGAGTGGAGAAAAAGCAGGTGTACAGCTTAGAGATTAGCTAAGTGCAGGGTAATGATTAAGTTGGAATAGTGTCAAGTTGACCCATAATGGTTTCAAGCATTGGGCAGATGAGGAACTCTTACTATAACAAGTACAGGATTAGGCAACATTCCAAGGGATGATATACCTCAAACACTGGGGGTCAGGCCTTCCATGATTCCGGCTCTACGCATGGCTCCTAGAGGTACATAGTGAGCCCTCCGTTTCACATCTCTTGGAAGGTCTGCCAGGCATCTTCATCCCCCTATCCAAAGCACAGCCCAGATAGAGGCATTTGATGCTTATGTTCTGCTGAGAATTACCACATCAGCAAGTACCTTCTAACCCAGCTCAAGTTACCAACTAAAATACCCCAAACATTCATGCCCAAGACCAGAAGAAAACATCTGCCCATTTCAAGCATCAAACTAGTTACCTGAATCTTCATTCTGAAAATCTTCATTTTGAAAATCTTCGTTCTGAAGATTGTCACCTTTGAACAAAAAAGTATACGATGTGACCACAATAAAAGGTAGTTCACATACTTCCAATGACAAAATAACCACAGTTATAAAACTCAGCTATAATGCACATGTTAGAATCATCTTGGAACCTGAAAGTAACTGCACTACTATGTTACAGGCTCCAGCAGAAAATGTAGAAAACATGCAAATTACCAAAAACGAGTCCAGCTGTGAGAAGGAAGCTAGAAGGTTAAAAAGCAAATGCCTCCGGTGAAAGCTGTAATAACCGAAGTAAGGATCGCCTTTGATGTGCCATCAGAAGACACGGTCATACAGAGGAAAGAATCAGCAGCACAAAAGTGAATCACTTCAAGTTACTCAAACCAAAGTGGGAGCAGGGGATTGAAAGGAAACATGGGAGCCAGAACACAACCAAAAGGAGTGGTCTGGTTTAGAACACCTTGTCTGAGCAATACAATTTAAAATAGAACTTTTTTATTTGAAGTTTCAACAAACGTAATAGTCTTTAAAAGCGATGTCTATGATGTGTTAACAGCATTGGTCCACTTCATATCTTCCATAGTTCTTTATCCTTCTTTATTCAGATATTATCAATATATAATCAACATGATGTAGGGAGTGTGATAATTTGAAAAACATTATGAAATGCATTTACAATCAACTGAATTACTACTCCTAATAATACTCTACAGACCTAAAGACTTCACTTCTGTGGCCTGGGGAGAGAACGCTATTATTGAACAGACATGGTTTGATGAAACCCACTTGCTTTCACATAGCTTGTTTTGCTGTCTACTATCATTGAAATCATGGCGGAAGGGAGAAATACATGGGTGAGATCTGATGACACAAAAAAATAACCTGGGTACTGTACAGTTCTTTTCCATACATGGGCAACTAGTGGGTTTATTGTCAGTTTCAAACCAACTTTCTGGACATACCCTGAGCAAGTGATTCTATAAAGTGAAATTCGAAGCTGAATCTAATGTATGAGGCATCTCACACATTGGCTTCATTGGTACTTGTTTGAAAAAAGCATTAAGAAAACAATTCCTCTTACATTATTCCTGACAAGTATTAGCTTTTTTAACAAATGTCATTAATTTTCTGTAAACACATGATACCAGAGTTTTTTTTTTCTTCGAGAAAAATTCCAATTACTTTCCTGTTTTCAGAATGCAGGATACATATCTCGGTCTACCTGAATTCAAAACGCCCCTTAGATTACAATCTTCAGAGTTCATTTTCAGTCATGGGCACATTCTAGGGACATGAGCTGTTGCAAATGCAGATGAAAAAAATTAAGTAGAACAATTCACCCAGACATGTTATCAAGACATCAAATGGAGCTATTCAACACGAACGTGTTATAGCACAAGATTCATGTGGTACTTCCAGCTCCTCCTCCTCCCTCCAGCAGCAAAGAGATGCTTGTTTTCCTAGCAAATCACTGTATTATCCTGTTCTAGAGAGAGGTAAAGAAAGGTACGAGCCCTTTTCAATCTGCACAAAGGCAGCTTGAGGAATAAAAGCAACTCAAGATTGTTTCCCCTTGGATTGCATTTTAGCCAATGTCACACGCATTCTCTTATCTCACAGTCCAGCTAGCTAAACTTACAGAAAATGAGCATTAGTAAGTTGGACGTTTCTACCAAATGCAGCTCAACGGGGAACAGCGACTCTTGCACATCTTCTCGAACCTGTCTATTCAGATAGTTTTAGTAACTTCCGCACTGGCTCATTCTGTTCCCTATCCAAGTTTAAAACTCAGAAGAGAAAAATTATTACTAAATTTTATATTTTGATGAAATCTTACTTGGGAGGATTCATGTCAGGTGAAAGCTTTGAAGAAATATTTCAATTTTGTGAATAGATAATTTCTAAGTCTGAAATCTGATCTGACACCAAGAATGAGGTCACACTGGGACAGATGGTTTCCACTCTGCAGCCAATGTGTAAACTCGGAAGCATAGGGGGAAGGTTCCCACTGCGAACTCCTTTTCCTTCTGGTATGAAAGGTATATGTTGACTGGTAGAAGCTAACGAACGTGCTACGTTAGTTGGATTAGTGCATTGTCCTGAGAAAGCAGAGGTTTTCAAGCCAATCACATTTTTCACTTGCATCAGGTATCCCATTTTCTTCTTCGGTAGCAGTCACTTCTGTCCAGTTCTTCCAAGGTTACTTAGCAGGGCCTGGTACGATAGCTGAACTGGCCAACCCTCATCTCCAAGGGCCAGGATCCCATATGGGCATTGGTTTGTGTCCCAGCTGCTCCATTTCCCATCTATCTCCCTGCTTGTGGCCTGGGAAAGCAAGTGGAGGATGGCCTACAGTTTTGGGACCCTGCACCCATGTTGGAGGCACAAAAGAAGCTCCTGGCTTAGGCTCAACTCAGCTCTGGCAACTGCAGCCATTTGAAGGGATAGTAAGGAAACACATGTGTGGCTTTACCTATCAGCCTAAGGCCGTCCTTACACTGTTGACTTCACCTGACTTTAACGGAATTCAGAAATTTTCTGTAACTGAGGCAGCGTTAAAATCAAGCTTTTCTGTTGCACAGGATAAAAAAAAAATCTCTATTCTATAGACTAGAGAATCAGACACATGAAAAATTGAACCCATGTTCATTCTCACAACACTTTCACGTAGTCACCAAAAAGACACACTTCAGATGAAAGTAAATTCATAATCACTTGGGTATCTTCACATGCTTATTAAAATATCTACTTCAAAACTCCTTCATCCCCCTCATCAAATGCGTTTTAAAAGCCTGCAGCTCCATGAAACTGCCTCACAATAGGATCTCTAGCAGTCAGTGAAAACTGTAATTGGATAAAGAGATCATTATCTAGCAATTGCTTAGATTTCTTTCCTTAATGTCTTCCTTCCCTTACTCTTTTCCCAGCTACTTCCTTGGGACATGAACATAAGAGAATAAAAATGATTAAGAGAACCAAGATAATTTTCTGAAAGTTTATGGGACGGGGAAGGACAATTCTGGAAAGACATGAATAAATTGGTTCTGTGCATTAAATGCATGACTTGACTCATATCATCCTTTTTTTTAAAAAAAAAATTATTTACTTGAAAGAGTCACAAAGAGAAGGAGAGACAGAGATAGATTCTCTGTGGCTGGTTAAGTCCCAAAATGGCCTCAATGCTGGAGCCAAGAGCTTCTTCCAGGTGCAGTTGCAGGTTCCTAAGGCTTTGAGCCATCCCCTACTGCTTCCTGAGGCTATAAGCAGCGAGCTTGATGGGAAGTGGAGGAGTTGGGATTCAAATATTCATCCATATGGGCGGTCAGCGCCACCGATGGAGGCTTAATCTACTAGGCCACAGTGCTGAAGACATGCAATTCTTTTTTGAATTCTTTTTTTTATCAGCTCATTTTTCATTTTTCTAAGGTCCAGCATCAAATTTTCTGCAGATATGACATTCACATCCTTTGAATATTCATTCTTTCTTTCTCAAATATTCATTCTTTTTTCCTTCCTGTTTCTTGCCTTCTACTTTTTCATTAGTCATTAATAGTATTTTCTAGGACCTAGTAATCATTACTTTAGCTTGATGTTGACTAACCAAGAAAGACATATGAGTTTAAAATTAAGGGTTAAGATGTTAAAAACATTAAACATTGGAACACTGGGGCTGCCACAATGGCTTAACTGGCTAATCCTCCACCTGCAGGTGCAGGCATCCTATATGGCACCAGTTCATGTCTCCACTGCTCCATTTACCATCCAGCTCCCTGCTTATAACCTAGAAGGTTGGTGAAGAATGGCCCAGAGCCTTGGGATCTTGAGCCCATATGGGAAACCTGAAAGGTTAGCAGACTCCTAGTTTCCAATCTGGCCAGCTCCAGCCACTGCCATTTGGGAAGTAAACCAGTGAATGGAAAATCTTCTGTCTTTTTTATCTCTTTCTGTAAATCTGCCTTTCCAATAAAAATAAATAAATCTTCAAAAAATTGGTACAATGACTTTAATAGCGTTCTACTTCCTGTTTCCGTCTGTAACACCTATGAGATTTAGAAAATAAACGATATTGCAGACACATTTCATCTGCCATTATTCTGACTGGAGCAGAAACTGTTCTCTCACCCTAATTTTCCTCCCCAGTCTTTCCTGGAGGAAGAGTTGACCTACGGCTGTCACACAGCACTTGAGCCACAAACAGATCTTCACCTTCCCACCGTGGTAAAGGGCACAAAGTACGAGATTTGGCCGCTTCCTCCTCCACGAAAAACAATGAATATATTTTAGAAAAGAAGACAATTTGGACCCATGCAGAAGCCTAGTGGCTAAAGTTGTCTCATGGCATGCACCAGGATCCCATATGGGCGCCGGTTTGTATACTGGATGCTCCATGTTTCTTACAGCTCACTACCTGTGGCCTGGGAAAGCAGTAGAGGAGGGCCCAAAGCCTTAGGGGCCTACACCTGCATGGGAGACCAGGAAGAATCGCCTGGCTCATGGTTTCAGATTGGCTCAGCTCAGTAACAAGGGCTCTGGTCATTACTGAGTCCCTCATGGTTTGTTTAAATATCTTGGTTCTACACTGCTTCCTACTGCAGAAAGCTGTAGAAACAACCCTGATCCTTTGCTTTTTAAAACATTTTTGTTGCCTTTTGTTGTTGGGGTGCAAGCCACAACTTCATTGTCAAATTCAACTTGTTCGGAGAGCCTGCATGTCCTAGACCTCAACATGTCCTCAACATGTCCGAGTGCTCCTCTCTGTGGGTTACCTGACAGACTTCTACCGACCAAGCTGATCTCAACTGGAAAGCTCCTTGGCAGCCTGTCCTTGCCAGTTTCAACATGGCTAATTGTCCCTTTGATTCACTTTGCTGTTACCTTCTTCCCCTTGACACTTCCTTACATAACTAATTATTATTTTGACCTCTGCATAACGCAAACTCAGTGTGTCAAGGGAGCCATGTCTTTATTCCTCTATCATTAAGGTCAAGCAAATGTGAGCCCTAACACCACTGTTCACTTGACAACCATGAACTAGTTGAGTGTGTCTTAGGTGATTCACATATTTTAGTACTTCCTGCACCCTAGGTAGGATCAAGTTTCATTCTATTCCTGTCTGGGAGAGGGGAGAGACCTTGTTGAGCTGTTACTGTTATATTAGTGAACCTGAAAAATATCTGTAAAACGGACATTGCAACATTTCTGGTTTCCAAAGAAATCAGTTTGTATGCTTTGTTTTCTAAATCCTCATCCTTCTCCTTGGCCTATTATGTGGGCCTGTCCTCCATAATACTACACAAATATCACTTTGCTTCATTCCAGGAAACTCTGCTGGGAACAGGAAACACTGGAGGAAAGATGATTAAAATGTGAGTTCAACTGTTAAAATCCATTTGCCAAAAAGAGATGGCAGACGAGACTCTTTGGGCTTCCTTGATCCTAGTTACAGCCTAATATCACACAGCTGGGACACTTTTGGTACTCCCTGGAAAGTAACGGAGAAGTGAAACTTTTGGATCATAGAAAGCCAGCTACTTCACTTCCTAGGACTTCCTGTTTTATGTGCATATATGTTTAAAAATGCAATAGGATATGCAAATTTTAATCATCCCTATGATAAAAATTATTTTGCCAACACGGTAGCCGAGTGGCTAATGTTCTCATCTTGCATGTGCCAGGATGCCATGTGGGTGTTGGTTCCTGTCCCAGTTGCCCCACTTCCCATCCAGATCCCTGCTTGTGGCCTGGGAAAGCAATAGATGGCCCAAAGCCTTAGGACCCTGCACCCATATGGGAGACTCGGAAGAAGCTCCTGGCTTTAGATCAGCTCAGACCTGGTCTTTGTGTCCATTTGGTGAGTAAGCCATTGATTGGAAGATCTTGCTCTCTGTCTCTCCTTCTCTCTGTAAATGTGACTTTCCGATAAGAACAAATTAATTTAAAAAAATTATTTTGCCTTTCCTCTGTATCTCAGATTTTTACTTACATATAAGGGACTTGGACTAGATGTTTGCTTGGTTTTCTTGTACTCCAGAGGAACTAATTTCCTTTAATACCAGATGCAGATGTTTCCTGCTGCCATGGCATCATCCCATAATGAAGTAACTGAATTCTGTTCCGAGTTTGGCAGCACTTCTCGGTTAGCGCATACCCAGGTGGAATCATGTGGCACAGCAGGTGGAGTCCTTGTGCACCTCTGGCCCCTGAAGGGCTCTGTCTGTGTTCTCAGCTTGAGGATGATTTATCCACACTCTTTCCCTGAGTCTCATAGGGGTATATCAGTACAGATCTATGCATAATCTGTTTCTCCAGACTGACACATTTTACTTGTCCTAGAAACTAGAAACAGCATTGGTAGACTCCTCCTTTCAAAAAGCAGACATTGAGTATCTTTCTGTAGATTTAAAATAATAACAATAATTAGATGAATGGCAGAAGAACAAGATATCGGCGTATCTCTCCCCTCCTGGTTCTATAAGAACACATCTAGCCAGGTTGCTACATTCTGAAAGAGCGCTGTTCTTCAGCACTCAGAAGGTTAGCCCAAGTCAAAATGCTTGGACAATAGGTTTTCATTTTAGCAAACTCAAGATAGGTACATGAATGTGGTTTACAGATTTAAAAAAGAGTCTACTTTGTACTTTCTGCATTTTCCAAACAGCAACCTATGAAAACAGGGCCTATGATGGAAATGCTGACCCAGTTCCTCCTATTCCTCTTGTATCCTAGTTCTGTACCTATTTATTTGAAAGAGAGACAGAGGTAGAATGAGAGACAGAGAGCTTCTACCCACTGCTTCACGGACCAATTGCAAACAAAGAGCTGACAACTTTCTCCAGGTCTCCCTTGTGAGAGCCAGGAGCCCAATCCCTTGAGCACTCACCTGCTTCCTCCCACACAATAATTCCTCTCTTCTCTGTCTCTCTGTCTTCAGTGTAACGAATAGAATACAGAAAAGTTGCAGGCATCAAGTTTTTGTCTTTGAGAAAAATTTTGGCTACTGTAGCAGAGACTGCTGCTAATGAATAAGCTAGCAATAAACCCCGTCTGCTGCTGAGCAGCAGAAATTCGGACCAGGAATCGTGAAAGGAGAAATGTGGTGAGCCCTAGGATGACAGTGTGTGTGGCTCCTTCGAGGGTAGTAACTGTACTCCCTTCAAGGCCTTTTCATTTCTCACTCTCAGAGGTGTGGGGGTGAGGAGTGGGTTAATCACAGTGAGCCACCACTCCTGCCTGCTGACACAATGGTGCTCATAAACTGTGGGCTGGGGACAGATGTCCCTATAAAAAAATAAAGTGAGAGGTGATTCCTCTCCTGCAAAAGACTGCAAATTGGCATTACTCTGTGTGGAGAAACACCCAGTCTACTGAAAGGGCACATTCTTTTCTAATGTCTTTCTTTACTGTCATGGAGAAGTTTATGTGCACAAGTGTATCTACGTACCCAACTTCAAATTATAAATCCACAAATCATACGCATTGTCTGTGAAACAGAGCCAACTTTCCTTTCTTCTTTGAAATGACATAGCTATAAATTACGCATAATTCTATGTTATCAGAGTATTGTACAAGATATGTTAAAGGAGAATATGTATATACTTCTTTCTCATGGAAGCGTTGTACACGCTGCATTAAAATTCATGTCCAATTTAGCAGAGTGAGCACTGAGAAAATTCTTTACAGATCTTTTAGGACCCAAATGAACAGTCTTCTGCTAATGAAAAATAAGGAAAAGTAAGGGGATTATATATCATAGTGGGAGTGCAAGCCATTTCCACATTCCATGACCTGGACTTTAAGAGATATTCCAGCAAATAGAATGAAACTGACATCATGCGTTGAGGATACAAGGAAATCTGGAGATTCTATTTTTTTCCCCTGTGGGTGAAAAGGGAAAGGAGAAAGTAAGGCAAAAAGGAAAAATACATTTAAAAAGTATTTCTATAAAGGGAACACATTTCATATACTTCATATAAAAAGCTTTATTAACATAATGACACATCTGTCTTCCTTCCCTTCTCCTTTCCTATTTTTCCTCTAATTTTTGTGATTCAAATTTTACTTTATAATCACAAATAATCCTCCGTCAAATAACAAAACAAATTTTCCTAAAGTTGTGTTTATCGTTTAACTGATTAGGGAAAAATAATCATACATAAAAACCAATGCTTGTAGCATGCATGTTCCTGATATGATGCTCTGAGACACGTATAAATGTGAAATGTTCACTGCATTCAAGCCAGCACATTATTCCCTTGGTGAGTGCGAATGTGTGAGGCAAGAACACTTGAAGTTTACCCGCAGACAATTTTAAGCGCCTAATTCTATAATGCCAAGGAATGCCAACCTCAGGATTTAATCATATTGAATTATTAAAGTGTTATATCCTTTGGCCAGGATCTTTCCATTTTTTCTTCCTCCCCTTCAGTCCATGGCAACTACCACTACTTTCTGCTTTTAGGAACTGTGATATTTCTTCATGCCACATACTGAGAGATCGCGCAGTATGCTGTCTATGTCTGGTTCATCTAACTTGGCATAATCTCCCTTCAGGATTTTTTCCATGTTGTAAGAAATAGTAACTTTCATTATGTATTAAAGTTGAGTAATATTCTGTTTTATGTTTGTGCATATATCTGTAAAATATATTCTCTGTTCATCCTATAAAGGTCATTGGCTGGATCAACATCAGGAAGATTACTGCCTTTGTTTTCTTCTAATGATTTTAAGGTTTCATGTCTCATATTTGGATCTTTACTCCATTTTGAGTTGAATTTTGTATATACCATAAGCATCAAGTTTCTTTCCAAAAATTATGATCAATTTGAAACGCAGCACAATGATGAAAGGTAAGACATGACAGAGAGAGAGAGAGAGGTGGGGGGAGGCATGAAGTAAGGATGGAAGGGAGATTTTAATAAAAATGCTTGTTATTTAGTGGAGGACTAAGTTTGTGATTAAAAAGCAAAATCTAACTAGTTTGCTTCCCTAATGTCCACAAGGCGAGACACAGGCCAGGTCAGGTCAGCAGTTAGCAATTCCATTCCTGGGTGGCAGAGCTCTAAGGAGCTGGGCCATTATCTGCCCTCTCACAGGTGTACTGACAGGGAGCTGGATCAAAAACAAAGCACAGGGCTCAAATGACTGTCCTAAAGGGTGATCTGGCGTCTCAAGGGGTGGCTTACCCAGTAATGCTACACTGTCAGTCTCAGAAAACACTTTCATTATTCTGTATTTGGATATCTTGTTTCCCCCACATTATTTAATAAAGAGACTGTCCTTATCCCATTGTGTATACTTGGAGTTTTACCAAAGTTCATTTGTTCAACAATGTGTGAATTTACTTCTGGGCTTTCTGTTTGTCTCTTTTTTCATTACTAGCATACTTTTTTGAGAGTTATATCATTGCAATACAATCTGAAATAAGGAAGAAATGCAGTGGATGATGAATGAATTATTCATTTAATGAATGGTAACGGTTAAAATGATGGGGACAGGAAGGGAGAAAGGGCTTTATATTGGAATGAAAATGAGCTGGCTCTGGCCTAGGCTTTTTCTCTAACGTGACCTTACTCAAAACCAATCCTTGGAAAGCATATTAAATACAAATTTTAACATAAGGTAAGATGTTGTATTAAATGCTTGTATTAGATTACAGATATGCAACATTTTGTCATGTATGAGTCAAGCACAAAAATGCACATGAGTCTATTAATAATGAATACGAGAGAATAGACACCATCATTAGGCAATTTTAATTTTCTCATAATAGTTAAACATGGGTTTATTCCATCTAGCCCATTCCCACAACATTAAAACTCCAAAGTTAATTTTCAGTAGCTGGCTTGCAAGCACATTGGAGAAAGGAAGAAAGAATGAATGATGGAAGAGGGGTAAACATACAGCACAGTGATCATTAGGTTCCATAGAATGACTATTTTCCAGTAGAACGGACTGTCATTGATAGGGTTGAGCTGAAGAAACTCTGAAATAAATTCATCCTTGAGAAGTTTTGTTATTTATCGGCTACTCCTGAAGGCAACGTAACTACATCACACTAAACTATGGTTCAATATAAAACTGTTTCTCTCTCTCTTGCCTCCGCCCTTTTTCTGGATGACCATTCATTAAATGAATAATTCATTCATGCATTCTCTCTATTTTTCCTTATTTCAGAATTTTTAAGGAAATCAGGAATTTGCAGGATAGGATGTACTAGTTCTATGATGATGGGTGCTCATTGCTTCATGAATAAGTGGGACTTTAGGGAACAGAATGTTTTTACATCCTGGTTCACCAGGTGGTAGGGAGGAGGGTGAAGAAGAGGTATTGAGAGGCAAAAAAAAAAAAAATAGCAAAAGCTGATATTCTGAATTAAGGATCAAAATCCAAAAAGGATAGAAAATCTCAATCTAAGTCAATGCAAAGTTTTATTCTTTCCATGCACTACATCTGTTCATATTAACTTTCTGTGCCTTAAAAGTTTTAACATCTTATCCACACATGCATCTGCCACTGTGATCTTTCTTAATCAATCTTTTGATAAAAGCAGCAATTGTTTCCCATTGAAAGGGAAACTAATTGGCACAGAGAGTTACTGTCAGTTTGTTATTTCAGAAGGCACATCAACATCACTTTTCCTTAACATTTGTAACGTTAGCTTTGAACATAAGTGACATCCAAGTTTCTTCATGGTGGGGTCACCTTCATCATCGCAAAAATGTGACATCTGGGGAGTGGCAGAGTGAGTTTTAAAGAGTCAGTTCGATTCTTCAAAAGAACTGAGAACCATTGTGAGATCCTGGTGCAGTCTGCTAATGTTGACAGCAAAGAAAATGTTTTAATTGTTCAAAGGGCAATCTGAATAGATAAAAAGAGCATATAAAATAGTATGGCCTGAAAAAAAATTGTATGGTCTGCTGGGAATTTATGCTATTTAAAAAACCTACATTTAACAGGAAAAAATCATTAAAACATTAGAAGTAGCCTAAATGACAGTTTGAGTTTTTCAAGTATAACTTAGCAGTCTATTAAGAAACCAGATGAAATAAGCTGGTTGAAAAACCTGTTCTTGCTTAGAGATAGTGAGATGACATCATCACTGAAACTGGAAAAACAGCCTTTATCTCAATTGCCATTCATGCTGGAGACCAGGGTCAGCTGCTGGGCTTTGTTCTCCAAGATAAACTCTTCCAGCTCATTATCGGATCAAATTTTTCAGATGTCAGTAGATACGTGGTTATTGTCCTCCAAGAAGTCTAACTAAAACAACTTTTAAAGTCTCCCATGGTCCTGACCAAGAGGAATTCACAAGAATAATCCAGAACAGGAGCTTACTGCTGGGAAGGACCAGGACCTGCGGATTCCAACTCTCTATAACCTGCCAGGCTCCCTGCTGGACAAAGTCATGAATAGAGAAAAATGCATTAGCCAGTTAAATAGACAAGGAAAACTTTATTCACGACTATAATAGGTGAAAGAGATTGAACTCCACTGAAATGAAAAGCAGCAGAATTTATCAAAGTATCATGGGTTAGTGGGAAAGTCTGGAAAGCATTAGACCGTACAATGTGATTACATTATCTGTAGTGGATGACTGTTTTTACTCATGTTTTAATGCAGCCAAGAACCAGGAGCACACACACATACAGAGAGCATACAGAGAGTAAATTGACACCTACAGTTTAATTCCCCAGATGACTGCAAACGCAAAGGCAAAGGCTGGGAACTCAATCCAGGTTTCCCATTTAGCTGGCAGGAATCAAATTATTTGAGTAATAAACTCTTGCTCTTAGTTTAGCCCAAGCTTGGCATCTAACCTAGACTTCCGATATGGGATTCTGGCATCTTAGCGGCTAGGTTAAACGTTCATTGCTAAATGTTGCTTATTGCAGGTACCCTTCATCAAAGGTTGGCAGGTAGGAGTAATGCTTTACTTAATGACTATATTTCAGAAGGATCGCTTTCAGTTTCAGAGGCTGGCATTGTTACATTTTAATGCTGGCAGTAGGCATAGGGAAGATTTACATATCAAAGGGTCTGAGAAATAATTAACAATGACATTTTTTTCTGAAATAAAGAGTCTAAGCAAAAGGAAAACCAGAGGCCTAGAATCCTGATGATGGTTTCTAAAATTTAGCAAGCTGAGTGGAGCATAAAGGCAGTCTTTATTAGGAAAGAACATTCTTGAAGGTGCTGCTATCTGGAATCATGTTTGTTGGGTAACCAGAAGATCTTGCTTTTACATACTGCCTTCTACCAAGGGTGACACTGTTGTCATCCATTTTGTGTTTTGTTTTAATAGTTGTATGGACACAGTCATTTTTGAATGGCCAACCGCACGTATCAACTGATGCTCTACCAAGATGTGTAAAAGCTGACCTGAGAGACACATGTGTACAGGGAATTTACATATGGTGTTCTGAGATTCAAACTTTGAAAAGAAATAAAGAAAGCAAGGTTAGACAGAAGGAGACGTGAAGGTGGAATGTAATGTCTGTGAAAGACTTAGTCAACTATCTGCAGAGGCTTTCAGTTAAGAAGACATTGAGGCCCCTTATTGCAACAATATGCCCGCATCTCCTCATGTTGCCTTGAGCAGTCCCTGGATCTGAGCTTTTTTCACCTCCATCTGCATGGACTGGCATGGGTGAAAAGCTAACTTCAGCTAAGGCAGAACTGCAGGCACAAGGGGACAGTTGTCACCACTCCCAGCAATTGAATGTGTGAATGTCTTCAACCTAAAAGGGAATGAGACACCAGAGCAGTGGGCACTTCTGTAACTGAGCTGAAATATCCCTTCTTACAAATATATACAGTTTGAAACATCTCAGACTCTCTCCTCACACTATAAGTTAATCTTTATCATTTTAAATTTTATCATCCCGAGGCTACCATAATTGTACAAATATTTGTTGTGTCTCTCTTCCAATCCACAATGTAAACTTTATATAGACAAGCATTTAACTGCTTAAGTATTTATCTATTTCCAACGCCCTTAACACGGCTCATGACACAATAAACAGTAGTATCTGCCAAATAAATACATGGAATGTTTGCGTGCCAACAAGTGGAAACCTCTGTGACTTTTAAAATTTTAATAATGTTTTTGAGAGGCAGAGACGGTGAGAAAGGGCTCCTGCTTGATGGTGCAATTCCAAGATGGCTGGGAGCCAGGAATTGCAACGAGGTAGCTATCAAGCAAATGGGAACTGGACATCACTACACTCTGTCCGGTCAGCTTTCCTTTTCTTTTCCCAATATCCTGCCTCTCTTCTTCCCAGTCTTTGTGCAAAACTTCCCTCCTCTGTCTAGCTTTCCCCATTACACTGCAAAACAGATGAACTCTGCTCTACATCCCCTCAAATGCTTGCCAACTTCACAGGCACTGAAATAAGGTGAAACCATGTGCTGAGAGGGTTCTTAAGTGATTTTTATGTGTGTGCTCTTTCTTCTGAAATCAGTTTTATGCTCCTGCAAGTCAGAAATAGAGCATTGTGGTGTGTGTGAGTGTGTGTGTGTGTGTGTGTGTGTGTAGTGGCTTCCAAAGAGCCTAACTCAATTTTAACATAATGAATCTAATTAAATCAATTTTCCATTTTCCCTCCCCAGGACATATGTGGATGCAAACTGCATGGTGAAGGGCAGAGAAGTCACAAGATCCAGTGAGCAGTTGGCAGATGCTGTTTCTGTGGCAAAAATAATTGTCTTCAGGCAAAACACAATGTACAAACTGCAACACATATTGGGAAATCATAATATCTCTTCTAGTTTTGAGAAACCATGGTGCAGACAACATTTGTGGGGATCTTTAAAGGACAGTTTTAACTGGTCATTTAGAGAGGATGAGATACATTGAGATGGATGAATGGACAGAGATGAGTCCAGTGGGCTAACTGCAGTTAGACACACGAGGAAAATGGGCTGTTTAGGTGGCTCGCTGGATATGGTATGTGTGCAGAAAAGAAACAATGTTTGGAGAAGAAGTAAAGTTTGGATAGGTAAGAACTTGGAAAAAGCAGGATTCCAATTGAAATTGTGATCAGTGGGCAAGCAGGATCCTCAGAATTCTTAGCACCAATAACTGACACGCTCGGAAAACACAGCTACTATACAGATGACAATACATGGAAGGTGCACACATTGCATGCAGACAAAGGAGCTGTGTAGACTTTCTGGTGGGTTGGAAAGATAGAACAAAGTTGTGAACAGGGTTTAGAGATGAAGGAAGGTTTGTGAGGACCTCAAAGAAGGGAACTCATCACACATTCTTACCTAGGAGCAGGAGAGAATAAACAGTAAGTGCAGGGCCACAAGCTCAAGTCCATGAGAGAGCACATTTGCATCATTCTCTGGGTACTTATGAGTACTGTCCTAAGAATGCGATGCTTGCTTTAGCTCATGCAATGTTTATAACAATTCCTCTGAAAATCATAGCAGCTGTGCAGTTAGATCCTGCTATAAACTTCATTTTACACCTATAGTTCCCCAGGGAACAAAAGGTGAAATAACTGATTCAAGAGCACTTAGCTGGTTTAAGAGCTGAGATTATGACAACATAAGGTCTTGCTGAGCATACTTGCTTAAATGTAAATTTCAATTATGGAGCCTCAACAAGTGGGTCACAAGTAAAGGGGAAGAGACATCAATGGAGATAGAGGAGAAATGATAGGGACCTGTGGTTGATTCAGCAAGGAAGACACAATGAGACAATGATCCCATTCACTAACCGGTGACTTTGGGAGGCTCTGCAAAAACACACTTCAGATACATGCAGATCTATCTTTCCTTGAACTCACCTAATTACACTTTCAAGTGGGTGCTATTATTACCAGCTCCTAAAAAAACAGCGATCACAGTGATTCAGCAACCTGTGTATGCTCACACAGCACCTACTCTGCAGAGCAGGGAATCGAACCCAGGCTTCTATGCCAAAGGCTTGGTCCGTGACCATAATATACACATTGACCAAGGTGATTATCCATGAGAGTGAGAAGTCAGTAACAATCACTTATGTTGCCAGTAAAAGGCAGTCCTAACCATATAATTTATATGCCACATCTGTGAAAATTCTGAAAATTTAAAAGTAGGGGTCCAGCAGGAAAGAATTTAGGGGACCACATTGGACTGTAGGGCTAAAGTGCTGGCGAAGAAGCCCACATCGTATGTCGGTACCAGCTCAATTCCTAGCTGCTCCACTTCTGGTCAGGCTCCCTACTGTTGGCCTCGGAAAAGTGGTGGAAGATTGCCCAAGTGTTTGAACCCCTGCCACCACAGTGGGAGACGTCAATGACACTCCTGGCTCTAAGTTCAGGCCTGGCCCAGGGCTAATACTTTCAGCCAGCTGGGAAGTGAACCAACAGGTTCAATATCATTCTTCCCTTCTGTTCCTCTCTCTCTGTAACTCTTTCAAGGTAAATAAGTAGATGTTTCAAAGCATGAGCAAGTTTATGTTCTCACTACTCCAAATACATTAGCAGATGCAAGTGTCCTGCCATAGAGGCTGGATGTCCTTCAGAAGAGCAATGCAGCCAAACCATGGGAGTGGAAAGCAGATAGCAGTGGGCAGCGTAGTAATGACATGCATTTTAACATTTGGAAAAAGAGAAAACAGAATATGTTTTGTATAAAGCTAAATGCATCAAAAATAAATTGCTCTTTTATTTGAGATTGTGTTCTTCCATCCTTCTGGTGATAAAAGTATTTTTCTGTAAGTTCTGACTATCAGAAGTTTAGCTTTTCTGCTTCATTGTTTCCATTCTAATGTGTAAATTTAGCAAATGCACTTTACATTTTATCATCTTCAACACCTTGACCAAAACTTGAGATAACCAAGCTTGGGGGTCCAGTGATGTTAAAAAAAAACTTCTAAACTTGATGGCTTGGATGTGCAGGCTGACTTGAGGTTCTTGCGCCTTGGTTGAAGGACAGTCAGCAGCTAAGTCATGGGGACAGTCTTGGTTTTTGGCTGTCGTTATCAATCACTGCTATTTGGTGAGTGGGAAGGAGGAGAGGAATACTGCCTTGTGGTGCTTATCACTTAAACACACAAATAACAACTAACAACGCCAATCCTCTGAGCGGTAGGTGAGAGTAGGTCATATCGAAAGGCCTCGAACACTGGCCTAGGAGGAGGATGACTCCCTCACACAAGAAGGGACAAAAGAACAGAAACACCATGCATGAAATTGCCCTTCAGATGGGACCCAGAAAAGGGAGATGCTCCCTGGCTAGTGTTTCTTAAAGAAAAATTCATGCCAGAAGTAGATTTTCATGAAAATATAGGGACTCCCAGCAGGCACTCAACCAAAAGCTCTTACTTCATTTGGTATAAAATGGGATAGAAACATCCTAGTTACGGCTGAAAGACCATGTATTACCGCAAAGAAAAATCATACACCTCCTGACTTACACTAACCTAGAACGCTCGGTTCTTGATGCTGAGAAGAGCTACCTGCTCAGAGAATGCAAATCTGCTTCCCCAGGGGAGCTCAACTGCATATTCAGCCTTTCTTTTTGAAGAAAGCCATTATGGGACAATTCTAGTTTTAAGGCAGAATCAATTTGAAGCTCTGTTTCACATTATCAGTTGTAAAAAGCTTTAACATCTGAATTATACAAATAGATATTACCATTTCACATGGAAACACGATGTATTATGAATAGATTTTTCAGAAACCTATCATATATATATATATATATAAGACATATAGAGAGAATCATTACTCACATATGTGTTTCTAGAAGGAGAATTTTGTGTATTTCTGCCTGACTAGTGTTCTGTGGCATTTCCATCTCCTGCTTAGATGAACTCGCAGTGCCGTTGGCAGGTGAGTCCCTCTGATCCAGCTCCCTGATGAACGTTAAAGAAGGCTTGTTGTTTGTTTCCACCACCTGGAAAACCCCAAAGGTGGGCTATATACACAGTGTTGGTTAATTGAATGTCTTCTATTCAGTTTAAATTGTGACCAAACAATACTAAAAGTAAGGTGAGATATGAAGCTAAGAGATACATGACTGACCCCCTGCTCAAATTTTTTAAAGCTAATTTTTATTAAAGTGTCAGATATACAGAGAGGAGGAAAGACAGAGAAGGAGATCTTCCATCTGGTGGTTCATTCCACAAGTGGTTACAATGGCCAGAGCTAAGCCAATTTGAAGCCAGGAACCAGAAGCTTCCACTGGGTTTCCCATTTGGGGGCAGGGTATCAAGGCTTTGGGCCATCCTTGACTGCTTTCCCAGGCCACAAGCAAGGAGCTAGAAGGGAAGTGGAGCAGCTGGGATTAGAACTGGTGCCCATATGGGATCCCAGTGCATGTAAACAAGGAATTTAACCACTAGGCTATCGCGTTGGGCATCACTTTGGCCAAATCTTAACTCTGACCTATCACTGAGATCAGTTAGCTTTATAAAAACCCCTCACTTGTACACACACACTCACAAACATATTTGTTTGTAAATGTATTACTCCATACATACATGAAATTACATATTATATATATATAATTCATATTGCACACATGACAGTTTCTGATATATGTGACATGTGTATATGTGCAAATTCAAGTGTATATGAACTGGTACACATTAATGCTTTAAAACTGAAGAACACAGGGCTAGAATTATTCTGTAGTGAGGGAAGCCATGGCTACAACACTGTTACTTCTTACCAGCACCACTTTAAGTCCCAGAACCTGCACTCCTGTTGCAACTGCCTGGTAAGGCATCTAAGAAGGCAGTGGAAGAAGCCCCAAGGATTTAGATCTCTCCCCCTCACGTGGGCCACTTGGATGCCCGTCCCTCCTTCGCTCGGCTACACCCCAGCTGCTGCAGCCATCTGGGAATGCACCAGTAGTGGGAGATCTCTCTTCCAGTCTCTCTGCAATCGTCTTTTCCAAGTAAATAAATCAATCTTTAAGAAATAAGGAACACATACTCTTTTGTACATTTCTATTTCATCAATGAAATCAAGCTGACATTTGACAAACAATGAATCCTCCTGCCTGTTGTTGACAAAAGGTTGGGAAACCAATTTGATAACCTCATAGCCAAAGGGGGTTCAAAGTTCCATGTGATGTTTCCTTCGAAAGGAGACTGAAGTAACTTAACACCACTGACAGTGAGTAGGGTTCCAAATAGCACAGTTTCTTGAAGTATAAGAAAAGAAATAACGGGCTGGTGATAAGGCACAGTGTTCTAAGCCAGCCTTTGCAACACTGGAGCTCTGGATTTTAGTTGGTTTGCTTCTGATCCAGCTCCACACTAAGACACCTGGGAAAGCAATGCAAGATGCTGCCCCTTATGTGAAAAACCTGGATGGATTGCCAGGTGGCCAAGTGCAGATTATCACCAACAACAGGAGGAATGAAGAAGCAGGTTGAAGATCTCCGTCCTTTCTCCGCCTGTCACTCCTTGCCTAACAAACTTTCAGAAAAGGAAATAACTATGCAGTTTTTCATTTATGATATACATTTTTAAATGTCCTTATTTTTAATTTCTGTAGTCATGAAAAGAATCATCTGTTATGTAATGAACATTGTTCCATCATGTCAGTGAGGGGATAACTCTACTTAGTATCAGTTGAAGTTCACAGGTACTGGTTTCTCACAGCCACAATCCCTAGGACAGAGGGTGGAGTCCAAGAGAGGAGAGGAAATGAAGGCTTCCTTTTCCCTTGGTTCTCATGGAATTCCTCTTTTAATGGGCACCCAGCTTGGGAATTTAATTTTCTTCTTGTCATTGGATACATGACACAGTGCACCTGAAGCTTCACTGTCCCGTGACCCCTGAGAAATCCTTAAGCCATTTCTGGAGGTGACTGCATGTGAATCAAAAATTGTGGGTGTTTTGTAACAGAATCACATATGCTCCTTACTGCTACATCCAGTTCAAAATAGATGTGAGTCAGAAAATTCCCAATGTCCAATTGAGAAGGCTTCCGTGGGAGGGAGCAGACAGTCTGGGGTTAAATACCAATAGCTCTACCACTCAGGAACTGTACCACCTACTGTGAATCGCTTAATTGCTCCATAATTCTAGTTTCCATAGCTTTGTACATAAAGTTCAGCTATGAATAGCATGTGCATTTTAGATTTCTAGTGGAGTATTAAATACAATGCCAAATGTGAGGTCCTTAGCAGAGAGCATGACATGTACAAAATGCTTAATAAATGTTCACTATTGTTCTGCTGCAACACAAGCTTCCAGGAGACCTTCAGGCCCATGTTTACCATGACCAGATGGACCCACATCACCCTAATACCAACAGGGTCACCCATTGTTCTACGAACGTGATGCACATTTCCCCGCTCTCATACCAGCTGCTCTTTGAGGTGCCAGTCAATGGTGTGCACTCATTTTTCCATACTTCCCCTCATTTGGGCGTCACTGAGTCCAGTGCTCCAGGCAAGTGGGTGGCGTGTCTTGAAGCTCCCCTACAAAAGGACAGAGAAATGAGAATGTATTCACTCTGGTATGGCCAGCAACACCAACAGCCCGAGTCTGAGGAATCCTGCTGATGACTCGGGTGAATGATGGTAAAGTGTGTGTGAAGAGTGGCTCAAATATCACCCGCTGATTGATGAGAACCTGCCACTTTGGACTTGGCACCACATTGGATATCTGCTTCCCCTTCCTGCTGCTTGCAAACTTCACTGGTCCAGATGCCCAACAATCCGCTGTAACCTCGTAAGTCTGTCCCATAACCAATTTACTGTAACCTCATGATGCCACACCTGATAAAACCACCCACCAATCCCTTGCAGCCCCTTTCCCTAATCCCCACCCACCTACCAATTCCCTACAGCTCTGACAATTTCAGCCACCAATTCCTCATGGCCCACCCACCAATTCCTCATGGCACACCCACAGCCTCCACCAACCAATACCTCATGCACTGCCCAACTTTCCAAGATTCACTCTGAGGGCATAAAACGGGCCCCCACATGTGCCCTGCCCCTTCTACTCTCTCCCCCTGTCTCACCTCCAGTCCAGAGACCACTACCCTGCTGGAATCAGGCCTTCTATATGTGTCTTGCTGTGATGGGTGTTTTGGCTTGTTGCAGCAAACTTCTCCCAAGGAGAGAAAGACCTAACAGAGTGGTCAGTTCAGAAAACATTATAGAATAGGAAATGGCTCATCAAGTATGATTAACATGAGTTTATGTCACTCAGAAGTGAGTTGGTCTGGACACCCAGATAGAGAGAGGGTGAGCTTTATCCAAGCTCAGAGAGCAAAGCTCAAAATGAAAAAAAAAATATGTAAAGATGGAGATGTGAGAGAATGGGAACTAACTTCTATGTGTGCAGTGTTTACTGTAACTTGTTTCTAATTTGCATCATTCCTTATATGGTGACATCATCAAACACCCTTCAAGACAGTAAGGAATTTAAGCCTGGAGCCAGAAAACTTAGCTGAGGTTTTGCAGCTAGCCCTGGATGGGGCCAGGACTGAGTTAAGGTCTGTGTGATACGCAGATACTTGCTATGTCCATCCCATCTAATCAGTACATCAGTCCCCTAGGGCATCAAAAAGGATCTGGGCAGGAACTAAATATAACATTTTAGACAAAAAGATAATTCAGCAGTTTGGCTCTCCAGCCCGGTCCTTAAGAAGGCCAAAGTCATTTCTTAGACATGGGCATAGGACAGTAGTAATCTTGAAAGAATTCAGAGTCAGCTTTAGTATGCAAATTTAGGTGTAGTATGCTAATTTGACCTACCTGGGGACTGTTCCCTTCAAGTCTGCTGCAATGGAAAGTACAATCAGGAATCCTCTAATTTTTCCAGAGGTCCTCACAGTCTATTAAAGGTACTTCAGAGAGTGTGGGGATTTTTAAGAATTTAGTTCTTATTTATTTCCTGAATAAGAGGAGCATGTTACATTACAACATTTTGCAGGTGGAGTTGACTTGGAGCCAAGTTGGGTGCTTAACCTTGGGAAAAGTGAGTAGAGTCTGAAAATGATAAATAACAGTGAAACCGCAGTATGGATTATCTCCTGATGCCTGTGAAAAACTGCTACAAATCTAGAAGCCCGATATTAACCCCATTTACAACAATCTATCAAAAACTGTAAATGATTGAGATAATGAAATGGCATTACTTTTGTTTGCATGCAGAATTTGAAACACGTAAAGCAAACAACAAAAAAACAAAACAATAAAAACAACAAAGAACACCTTTAATTATAGTATTTAAACTCCCTATGCATGCTCCCATACTGTTTATGGGCAGTATAATTAAACACTATCCTAATTCAGTATGAAGAAAACCAACAGGGCAAGTTTAATGCCTTGAAATTACCAATGTGTAAGAAAGCCCTAATTTTAATAATAAAACAGATGCCTTGGGTACTAGAGTCAACCTTTGCCAATCAAATTTCTAAGTTACTAAGTCACTGCCATGAATGTTTCAGAAAGAAAAAAAAATCCCCCATTAAATACGTATGACTCTTAAGAATTCTAACTGCTTATGGATGGGTAAAGAACTTTGGAAATCATCCATCTCTCACCATTATGGAAAAAAAAAATGTCTTATTTTTAAAGTCTTTGCCAGTGTGATGACTGTGATGTCTTAGAAATCTGGACTCCCTCCTGGGTGTCTCAAAAAGCTCCTCCTGTGGTTATTGTAGGATACCAAACAGCAAAGCACCAGGTTGGCCATCTCTACTTCTGTGGCACAGTCCAGACCCAAGGAACTAGGCTTCAGCCATTCTCACAGATCATTAGTGTCCTGAAGAATGTTGGTGGAAGTTTCTACAGTCAGCAGGATTTTTGCATTTTTAAAACATGTAATTCAGGTGTCTGTTAGAACCAGTGGAATATCATAGTCATTGTCAAGGCATAAGTCCACTTTGTGTTGTTTGAAAACTTTGTATAGACAGCTTGTATAAAAGGCGGTCACCATTATCAAGGCATGTTAGCTTGAGAGAAATACAAGTATATGCTGTCAACATTTACTAACAATTTCCCATAGGCCAGTGTCTTTTGCCATATGGACCCTGTTGAGCAATATCATAATATGGTAACATTTATTATTTCTTGTGAGTAAACAGGGTGACTGAGTAATCTTACCAATTCAGGTCAGGTTCAGTGGGGCATATTATGTTTCTATAGTCAGCTAAAGGTTGTGTACATGTTTCTGCTGAATTTTTTTGGTCTTCTACATGTGTGGAAGTTGGCTTCCTCTGGACTGCTTCTATGATAAAATCCTACCTAGGGACTTCAGCAAAGTAGGCTTAGGCTTGTGCTCATAGTACCAGGTTTTCAAAAGAAACTGGATTCATATAGATCATTTATCAAGGCTCTTCATAAAATGATAACTTTTGAGACTGTTGGCCATTTAGGGGAGTGAACCAGCAAAAGGAAGTTTCTTTCTTTCTCTTTCTTCTCTTGCCCTCCTTCTCCAGACCCCCACCACCTGCTTCTGCTCTATAACTCTTTCAAATAAGTAATAAAACCACACTGAAAATACGTCGTCTATTTATGTGGATAGATTTTATTACTCTAGAGGCCAGCTCCTCTAATTTTAAAAAATTATTCATATGCAGATGTGGAAGAACCTTTGTTTCATGTCACATTCTTTTCCTTGGATCATCTCTTTCGATCTGGCACATATAATTTTATTAGGATATATGCTTTTGTGGGGCCATCTCTTTTATTTATCTCTGAAATAAATGCTACCTGATGGTAAGAAGCTGCATACAGGCAAGCCTTAGGCAACAAGGTTACCTGGGAATTTTTATTTCTCATGTTTAGCCAATTAAATAGAGGTTTGCTCTTGGGCTGCCTTGGGAAATGACAGACTTAACGGCTTGCTAAACAAACCACACAGTTGCCATCACACTTGAGTTACAGGTTATGGTTTGTTTAAATTTCACATTGGCTATAATGTAGAACATCCATTTCTAGAGCAGGTGTAAAAAGAGGGGCTTCAGGACACCATGGAGACAATTGCATGAGTCCCAAAGGAATGTTTTCGAGATTTGAGAGAAACAAACAATAAATTGGTCTTTGTAAATATTCAAAGAAAAGCCTCCCTTAAAGTCTAACATGACAGAGTAAATTAAAATGGAAGGATGAATTAGAGGTATTAAAAACCATCTCTACGGAGCGTGTGTGAACTATTACTTTAAGCTTTCTTGGCTCAGATAAAAATAGAACCTGACAACCAACAGAGAGTTAAGATTCTGCTCTGTTGTTTAATTATAATATCACTCGTGGTTCAAATGTGCCCAAAGGCCCCAAGGAGTAGCTCTGCCTTACCACACACTGGCCTATTCTTCTCTTACTTCACTTAGCATAATGTCAGTCAAGTCTATCCAAGTAAAAATAAAGAGAGACAGGATTTCCTTTCCTTGTGACTGAATATTATTACATGGTGTGTATATACTCATTCATGGGTACAAATGATTTTCTTTTGGAACTAAGAACTTTGCCTTTTGTGAGTTGGCCTGAATAACCTAATTATTAACACAAATACTATTCCAAAGATAAAATATGGCAGCAATAGCAGCAAAAAAAAATAGATTTGCAATATTATATTTGTAAAGTCAAGAGCTATGTGCACTTACTTTTGAAAAGAAGCTGTGAGGTTCCTGGCAGCTGTGCGGTCACAGCGTGGACTCCGGCTCTACGATCCAGGGTACATCTCATGGTCCCTGCATAGTATGACGACACATCCATAAACAAACAAAAAGTGGACAATAATTCTTAAAGTGGACTTCTTCTGCAGCTTTAATAAGTTTCCAACTTCAAAAATTTATAAAACAAAAGTTGATTATTTCATTTGATTTTTGTGTACAACACTTTCCAGTTTCATGCTCAGCCATGTTATTGCTATTTGCTGGGCTTTTTTTTTTTTTTTTTTTTTTTTTTTTAGTGCAGCATTAAGCCTTAGTCTGAAGTGTAAATTTAGACATTTTTTAAAGATTTATTTTATTTTTTACTGGAAAGTCAGATATACAGAGAGGAGGAGAGACAGAGAGGAAGACCTTCTGTCCAATGATTCACTCCCCAAGTGACCGCAACAGCTGGAGCTGTGCCAATCCAAAGCCAGGAGCCAGGAACTTCCTCCAGGTCTCCCACACGGATGCAAGGTCCCAAGCCCTTGGGCCATTCTCTACTGCTTTGCCAGGCCACAAGCAGGGAGCTGGATGGGAAGCAGGGCTTCTGGGATTAGAACCGGTGCCCATATGGGATCCTGGCGCGTGCAAGGTGAGGACTTTAGCTGCTAGGCCACTGTGAAGGGTCCTAAAAATTTTCTAAAAAATAAATAGTTTTTGAAAGTTAGACTTCATAACAAAATAAAAAATTTTCTAGTATATTAGGGAAAATTCTGAGTGGATATAAGATCAAGTTCTATCTTCTCTATTCTGTTATTGTTTCCAAAACGCACTACATTGCAATTTCTTCATTGCGAGTTTCTTTCCATTGCCTTTTCCTTTCCTTTCCTTTCCTTTCCTTTCCTTTCCTTTTCTCTTTTCTTTCTTTTGTTGTTTCTTGCTTGCTTCTTTCTTTCTTTCTCTTTCTTTTTCCTTCTCTCTCTCTCTTTCCTTTTTCCAATGATCTCTTTGGCTGTTTGGGTCACGATATTTCTCTCTCTCTCTTTCCTCCATCTCCCTGGATCGCTCTTCTTCTCCTTTGCCTTTTCACTTTTTGCATCTTACCTTCTTGTTCTGTCTCATTTTAAAGACTAGACCTCTCTTACCGTACAAATGAGGAGTCATAGGTAGAATACTGCTTCATATGTAGGTATATGAACAAGTGTGTGCATGTATTTGAATATTTATGGATAGGGATATACATTGAATATGGAAACCAAACTGCCTATAGTTTAAATTTTGACACATAAGCACTCTTAGATGTTCAGGGAATAGAATGTAAAGTCAACTAGCCCTTACAATTTTAATAGTACAAACACCTTCAAATTTGGTTCTTACAATCTTGATTATAAAGTATTCAGCAGGAAAAAAAAAAGAGAACATTACTTTCTTCTTTCTTTGTCATCAAAGTAAGCTATGATACAAACACAAGGATGTACTTTCTGGTCAAATCCAATTGTCCAGAATTAAGTAAAATGAATCCAAATTCACCATCCCCTAAATTTCTCACATTCTTGAAGAAAAATCATGTTGGCTCTATTTTCACAGACTATTTTTTCATTTAGAAAAATATAAAAGTATGAACATCGTTACATGTGAGATGTCCAATTAAGGATTTGAGATATGTCATGGAACTCAACAGACCACGTACAGTTTATTATTTTTGGAAAGTTATGTTTACATTTTCTAAGTCAGTTAATACATGTTAAGACATATTTAGTGGCTGTCTAATATTCTATTATACTGAAGCCTATACCCTGTTGAATGCTGTTGAAGTGAGATAGCCAATGGCTGCCCAGGTCAAAATTCTTTCATTCATTCAGCAAAATACAGGAAAGGTTAAGTAGGTGGTTGAGACAGCAATTCTAAATCAAAGAGACAGATGTCCCTTCTATGATCAGATCGAGATTGTAATGGAACATTAATACAATGGAACTTTTAGTTTTCAAGCAGGCTAAGCCTAAAGTGCCATGAGTAAGTGTTCTCCACATTCCCCATTGCCCCAATTACGGCATATGACCAGAACCATCAAATCTTTGGTGCCTGGGCACAATCTGACTAGTCAATTACTCAACACTGTATCTTTGCAGCACTACCTAATGTGAGAGTGTAAATGCTCATGCTGCCTCATTAGGCTCAGCACTATCAAAGGCCATGCATGCATTGCCATGAGGAAGCAAGTCTGGATTCAGTTCCAAGCTCTGACTTGGGATTCTAGCCTCCTGGTCATGCAGAGCCTGTAAGACAACAATGAGGATTTAAAAAGGTGAGTTCTTTCCATCATTCTGGAGACTAGGATGGAGTTTCCACCTCTTGACTTGAACTCTAACTAAACTCCAGATGCTGTAGGTGTTTGAAGAACGAATCGGTGAATGGGGTGGATGGAGTTCTCTTTTTCTATCTCTCATGCAAATTAAAAAGAAAAATAAAAAATAAAATTAGTGCCAGGCCCCACAGAACAAGATGGAGACGGTCTACACTAGTATTGTTATGTGAGTGACTGCTAGGGACAGGTGGAGGGCATGGGAGATGAATCAGGTGAGTGACCCGCTTTGTGATACCACAAAGCGGGCCTAGCTCTCCTCTGCTCATGCCAATAGTTCTCCCTGCAATAGGTCTCCACTGACGTAGGGAGTCTCTTTCTAAGAAATTAAAAATAAATCCATACTTATTAAATATTTGTTCTCTAATTTTTTAGATAGGCCATTTATCTAGGGCAGGTTTCCTAAGTGCTCTAAATCCATTTCCTTGTGTTAGAATGACATGCATTTACTTTAAAAGGTTGCTGTGAGGATTCAGAAATGTGGTAATATTCTTCCACGTATATACAAATTGCTTTAAAATAAGTATTGATCTCTATTAGTGCTGTTAAGACTCTGCTTCTATGGCAATGTAAACGGTCCACCTGTCTACAGAAGAACTGATGTTTTGCTCAGCAAATCCTCCTGTCCATTGGAGAACTCTCAGATCCTTTCTATAAAAAGAAACTGATCATTACAATTGAGTTCATATATGTGCAAATGAAGCAATGGATGGAGTTTAAAACATTACCAATGGTGCAGTTTATCATTTAGGAAGGATGTGAGTGAACTGGTGTTTGATTTCTCCCTACAGTTCTCTGAATCTAGAGGGACAGGTTTTACCACTTTAACTTCTCTGGGTTAATGTCTGGGTCCCTTAACAACTTTGTAGTGGTTGGTGTTCCTTGAACTTAGGCTCTGGGTTTCCGGACTTTCCTTATGTATCTTCCAGATATTCTAGCACTTGCTCTCTTCTGAGCCCTCGGCAGTAATTTCAGCCACAGGTTATCTCATCAGTGAGGTACAGCAGGGACCCAAAATATCTGCCAGATAAATATGTGGGCAGGCCCCTAACTGACAGCAAGTGTTTGAAGTGCCATATTCAGTCACTTTTTAAAGTTAATAAACATTCCAGAAGTTAGCCAAGCTGAAGTAACTTTCTCCACATCCAAGCATATGTATCCTATGTAGGTTCTCCTAGAACTCAGGAGGCCTATGCCTAGTTTAGATACTTCTAATTAACTAGTGGTGCTCCCTTATGGTAGGAGAACGGATGTGAGCCAAAACATAAGCACAGATAAAACTGGGTGTTTGTCCCAACATCCAGGGTACGAACAACCAAGTCAATCATTAACAAAAACTCTGAGCAAGTATGGGCTGTCATCAGCATGGCGGATACTCAGGTTCAGTTCCTCTTCCTTCAACTACTCTTGTGTTTAAATCATACTGCTGCATCAGCAGTTCCCCATTTCATCTTTCATGAAATACAGGCAATAATGACATTTGCCTTTGTTATTTCTTAGAAGGACTATGATGAGAACAAAACAGAAGTGATGTGACAAAATGCTTCAAAAGGGAAGCATTTTAAAAAGTGAAAAGAAACCACACTGATCTGAGGTGGCAAAAACCACTGAGGAGATCTGTAGAAATCTTTCATGCAGGGGAAGAGTTCACAGATGAGGGCTTCTAACAGGACGTTCAGGTCCTTTTGTCCCTCCCTACATTTTAAATCAAGATCTGTTCTTCCATTAAAAACCCTGCACCATCAAATTTCAACTTTGTTTCTTGCCAAATTTTGACTCTCTTGTTTTTAAGAGTTTGAGTGTTACTATTGGAAATAGAGATTTACAAAGATAAGGAGAGACAGAGATAGACAAGAGAAAGATCTTCCACCCTCTGGTTCACTCCCCAAGTGGCCACAATGGCCGGAACTGAGCTGATCTGAAGTCAGGAGACAGGACCTATCAATTCACAGCTTTAATGAAGATATTCCAAAAGTCTTAACTTTCAGCTAAAAATCAGACAGGTCCAAGCAGTGTGTGATGCTTTGCCATGGTTCTTTCTGTGAGATGAAGCCATTCAGGAAATCCCAAGAATGTGATTGTGTCATCAGATTTGGGGTTAACTAACTATTTCCTTCAATGAGATGAGAGACGCATAAGTGTTGGAAAGGTAGAGGCAGCTAAATCTATAAGGTTTTACAACAGTGTGTCAAGATATGTGATACTATGGGTTGACCCTGAATGTCAGCTTTAAACTGACCTTGGCTAACAGCAGGCAGTCTGCAAAGGTTAGTCACTTCAGGAAATACCTGACCAACTTCAGAGTTAACACTTTCACCTCCATACTGCAGCCACTATCACACTACCACCCCACCCTTTACCTGGTCTTCAAAGTGGAGATTTGCATGCTTACTTGAAAATCCATTTCAGGCTGGAGCTTGGAGGACTAGATGGTCCTTGAAGGCGGATGGCACAGCTTGGAAGTGATAGAATTCCTGAAGAAGGTGGGTAAAGTCTTTATTCTGCACATATCCCAAGTTAGAAACTTCCAATTCCATCTACACAGGACTCCTCCCCCCAACCACTTCAACATTCCCAACCCTCACCCACTGACCCCAGCTTCTCTGTTTTCCAGATTTACTTGCCAATGCCATCAGACCCCCGAGGGGGCAGTCTCTGTGTGCAGACTTTTAGTCCTTTTCTTCTCTTTATTCATAAGTCCCAGGATCCAGTTGCCCTAAATCCTCAGAGGCTTTCACTGCATTCTGCTTTGTTACTCTCACTTTTCAGACCTCCGGGCCAACCCCCAGGGGTCAGACCACTGTGGCACAGGGAACTGGTAGAACAGAAAATCCCAAGAGTCCTGCACCATCCACAAGGAGTGGAGAGCCTTCCTGTTGTGGAGCCCCAACCAGTGTCAATTCTCCCATTCCAGGAAGGAGGAGGAGGCGGCACTCCGGATCGCAGCTCCGTTCAACTTGAGCCACACAGCCTGAGCTGTGGGTCCAGGCAGTACCAGTAGCTGCCATGGCAGAGCAGATGCAGCCATGTGAGCTGGAGCAGGGAGTATCAGGGAATCCCTCCCTCCCTGCAGCCTGCAGAGCCCAGGTGCTGGACCTGGAGCAGGGAGCTGCAGGAGCCCCTTGGCTCTGCCTGTTTTTATCCGCCACCACTGTTCACTGCAGTGGGCTGACATCCACTAGTGTTGCCAAGCCTCTCCTGCCCTCTGCCTCCCGCCGTGGACTCCCCAGCATTTTGGTGAAGTCAAGGAGAGAGGGCTTCTTGTTCTTTTGCTCCAGTCGCTGGGCACTGGGATTTTGATGTAATCCACACTGCAAAATGTTTCCTGCCTTGTGGAAACCCCAAAGATGGGGTGGGGTGTGGTTGTGTGTTGGGGTGAGTGGTGGAGAGTGGGTAGTGGTGACATACAGGAGCTTAATCATCTGTGTATTTGCCACACTTTGTTTGATAGCATTCTTTCTGTGTAAAACCAGTCTCACACAACCCCGCTTGAAAGTTTTCTACTGCTCTGTTCCTAGTTATGCTCTAAATGTTTTGGGACACACACTGTGGCTCCTCAAAGACACCACAATGTCCTGACTCAGATTCATCAGGAAACAAGTAACCTATGTTTATGTAATTTGTTATGTAACTGTTCCTCTTTCCCACCCCAAACCGTTCTAGCCTGCTGACATGCCTTTGGAAACGTTGGGAGGAAAACACCTTCTGACTTTTGAACAAGGTCCTGATATTAGAGAACCATCAGTGACTAAAGCTTGGAAATGAATGGGTTGCAAGTAAGGAATTTTGTCTCTTTTTTAAAAAAGATTCATTTAAAAGAGAGAGGTACAGTGAGGAGGCAGAGAGAGAGAGAGAGATTGATCCTGTCTGCTGATTGACTTGCCAAGTGACCACAGTGGCCAGTGTTGGGTTGTTATAGCTTTCTTCAGCTCCCCTAGGTGGATGTCAAGGACCCAAACACTTAGGTCACCTTCTACTGCCTTTCCCAGGCCATCAGCATGGAGCTGAACTGTAAGTGGAGCAGCTGAGACTTGAATCACACCCATGTTCAATGCCAGCCACACAGGCAGGCGCCTTGTCTATCACCCCATAAAGCCAGGCCCCCTGAGGAGCAGAGAAGGAACTGATGCTCCTTGAAAGTGTTAGAACCGTGAAAGAAGACTGAGCACCTGTCCCAGACTGAAGGCGACACAACGCACAAGAAGCCAACTTCTGTGTTCTGAACTGGATTCTAGACTAGAAAAAGATAAAGTCCAGTTGAACAAGGCATGTGAAAAAGTTGATCATATCACAGCACTATCAATTTTCTAGTTTTGAAACTATATGATGATTATGTAAGATGTTTTTATGTGTAGCAACTGAACAAAAGGTATGTTTTAACATGAAATTGCAAAATAGTGCACATAAGATAAAACAATATGAAAGGGTTGGATTAAATGATCTTTAAAATCTTTTCTAAGCTTAAAAATCTTCAACTACATGGTGATAATCTTTGGCAAACAAGCTTTCCTGCTGTTGTTGTAAGGTTCAAATAAAGATTTTAGGGAGGAAAATGGACTTCAAAATTACAACTTATGTTTCAAAATTGAAACATGTTCAACAAGATGGTTTAGTTTAGAAAGATGAGTTTTAAAGTTTTAAAGAATCTTTAGAAAGATTCCTTTGTGTTCCATGTCAAAGTGCATAGTATATTTCCCAAAGTACAGGGAATCAATAATCAATAACGGTTATAACTATAAGTTAGAAAACATTCATCTTTAAAATATAAACGCAGCTATGTGGCATGTTAATGTCCTTTCAGTCAGTGATGGATGACACACATGTAAAAATGTCGGCCTTTAACGTTCTGTCATGTGGTGATATTAGTCTTCTTAGCTTTCCTATGTATATTCTATGATGTTTGCATCATGGCATGCTTGTCCAAGAATCAACAAAAACATGATCATATCATGTTGCCTTAACAGTAACTACACTGAAAAATTATAATCTATAGAACTAAGAAAGCAGTTACTCATCAATCATGTTTTCTAACTTTTTCAAGAGATCATAGTTTATACAAGCTCTTGTGTATAGTACGTTTTTCAAAGATACTTCTAAGTTATTTTATAAACCTCTGTAAATAAGAGCAAATGAATGCATGGTAACTATAGCAGCTATCAAATGCCCTGTGTTCTTCCAGGAGTCAGAGATTTCCCTAAATAGTTACTTTGCAAATCCAGTCATTAATGATGCCTAGAATATTCTTCCAGAAATACTTTTATCACTCAGGAGTAAGGGCTTATCCTGACAAAACACTTTGTACTTTACCAACAAAAACCAAAACAAACACAGAAACCTTAGTTGTGGTGCATACATGATAGAAAGGACCTGGGATTCTTTGCTCTCAAAATAAAACTTACTTTCTCTTTTCACAAACACCGTAAATAACAGCAAAATAATAATTTAGTGTCATTTCTTCAAGCCTTACTCTTTCCTTTTCAAGTAGAATATGTGTGTGAACACCACAACATAAGCAGGACTATGAAACACACAACTGACTAGCAAAAAAAGAAAACAGAAAACAATCAATACATTTAATGTTAAGACTAATGCTCATTTCAAAATACAATAGTTCACTTTCTTTTTGCTTTCTGTAGTATCTCTTACTGAAATTCAATGGAGATATAAAAATACACCTCAATTCTGGGACCATATTTGCTGTGTAGTGGGTAAAGTTGCTGCCTGCAATGCCAGTCTCCCCTATGGCCACTGGTTCATTTCCAGCTATTCGGCTTCTTATCCAGCTGTTATCTGATGGCCTGAGAAAAGCAGCAGAGAATAGCCCAGGTATGTGTGCCTCTGCCGCCTAAATGGGAGACCGAGATATGGCTCCAGCTGTGATCCACAGCACCAGAGCAGTAGACCAGATGTTCTCCCTCGAGGAGAAGCAGGCCACAGAACATGGAGTGTCAACCCCACTCTTTTCTTCCAACAGAACTGATTTATTTATAAGTACAGTAAAGATGATGTCTATGGTTATTCTGACAAGTCAATGTTTCTTTGAAAGGTGGCTGCGAGAAGGACTGCTTCGTTGCTAAGCAGTCACCTGGCTAGCAACACAGACAGAAATGAAGATTTTGCAGGTTGCAAAGAGTCATCCTGGGTCAAATAAGCATCCCATACTGATCTGAGGAACTATTCCTGCAAGTGAGTCCAAGCTTCACTGGATTAATCTGTGAAGGATTAGATACCCCACACTCCTCCAGCTGCCCCACATCTCTGCAAATAGCAGAGGTATTGGTGACAACTCTATGTGCTGAGGGAGAAGAGCTGAGAAAACCCTACCACTCTTGCCAGGTGTGAGAAAGAACGTGCCGGACAAGTCTAGGACACATTTAGGGGTCTCTGTGAACCATGCCTGGTGATGGCATGGCCCACTAGGAGTTAGCAAATGGAGTTACTGTGGCCATCAAGTCTGAATTGAAACCCTGAGATGAACAATGGTCATTACCATAAAAATTCTGTCCGTTAAACTGAAGACCTATGTTCAACTTTCCCAGCATTACAAATGATCCTAAGAGACATACAGGAATCAATCTGGACATACTTACAAAGTTGCAAACATTCACCTCTTCCTGGTTTCTCTGTTCATATTTCATTATTGCTAGGCCTCACTACTCCTGGAACTGTCGAAAGCCCACAAATTAAAAATGCAAAGCATCTTAGCTTGTCTCTTTACTGTCCTGCCCAAGCACTGAACAGAGGGTGAGGAATACAAACACACAGGGCCTGTGTTCATGTGCCTCCTGTCCTCACTGTCTGTCCACGGGAAGCCAAAGAGCAAAGAAGTACTGGGAAGGCCAAGAGTTGCAGTGCAAAAACAACAGAAGCACATGACTAAGAGAGTGAGCCTTGTTCAGTGGAGGGACTGGTTATGCAGTGCACAATGCTGCCTCCTCTTTTGTCCCAGGTGATGGTAAGTGAGTGTCACACATGGGCAGAAATGACCACAAAGGAGAGTGAGGTAAGGATTTCAAACTCGTAATGTGAACTAGTTGTCAAAGACCACAACACATCTGCTCCATCTGGGGTGACTGTGGGCGTAACTGATCTGTATGTCTGCAGAAGCAACATCAGATGCAGCACACTGCAGGAGCTGGGGGCTGGCGCAGACCCCATGAGAATAACCCCAGCTTTACTAAGCAACCAACCCAATGGATGACAGTAGTAAGTCATCAGAGGGGACACAATACTTAGAACTGCTACAACACAGCACCTGAAATCATCACATATTGGGCAAAATACACTTTCACATGTATAAAGTACAATGAAACGGAACCCATATATAGCAGAAACTGAGTTATATGTTATTTAACAGACTTGAAGGTAGTCGTAATAAACATGCTCAAAGAATTAAAGAAAACCATCAACTAAAAGAAAAGCAGGATGGCATTATTTCACCAAATAGACAATATCAAAAAGAAATCGAAATCATCTAGAGGCAAGTAGTACATATAATTAAAATACAGATTCACTACAGAGACTAGATGAGAGCTTTGAACTAGCAGGATAAAGCAACAGAGGACTTGAGACAGATCGACAGAGATTATGCCATTCTTTTGGAGCAGAAAAAGAAACAAAAATGAAGAGCACTAAGCAGAGCCTCAAATAAATGTGAGACACATAAACACACCCACTTACATGTCATGGGATTAGGAGAAGAAGAGGTGAGAGAAAGTAGCATCAAAGAAAAGATGACCAAAATGTTCCTCAATGTGTTGAAAACCTTAAATCCACACATTCAGGAAGCTCAACCAACACCAAGATAAAAGCAAAGACATTCACAAACAGACACATCATACAGGAATTACTCAAGACAAGTACAAACAAAAACTCTTGACAGGAGCAAAGGAAAGAACGCATCACTTGGAAGGGATCAAGCAGTATGATTAACAGCCGATTTGATGAGGACTGGAAATCGATGAGATGACTTCTTGTGATCAAAGAAAAAACACCAGTTGAGGAGAATTCCTTCAAAACGAAGGCAACATAGTGACATTCTCAGATGAACAAATAACAGAGAATTTGCTGCTTATATTTCCACTCTATGAAGAATACCAAGAGACATTCTTCAAGTCAAATGTGTATAACCACAGAGAGCAGTTCAAGTAGGTATGAAAACGCAAAGCACATCCTTAAAGATTGGTCTGAAATGACAAGATAGTATAAATGCATATTCGCCCCCTTTCCTCTCTTAACTAATGTCAAAAATATGTCTCTGATACATTTTTAGAATCATAACATATGTTTGCCAATAACAGCATAAATAAGGTGGGTGCAAGCAAAGGAGTAATGAGAAGAGGAAATGACTCCATATGGTAACTGCAATTCAAGGGAAAAATGAGGAAAACAGAAGATGTTCATTATAAAGGTAAATATAACAAAAGTCATAAGCACACTTTCCTTTCTTTGCTTCTCTGAAATAATGAGTTAAAATATAGTTTTGTGTTTTCAAAATTGTTTATTTTAAAAACACACATATATCCCAACCTACCTGTACAATATATATATAATATAATATATAATATAGGGAAAAAAAGGAGGCATGGGCTCTGCAGGAGCAGGATTTCTGTCTAACTGGATTTCAGTTTGTATAAATCCAAAGCTGTTTTGTAAGTTAAAAGAAATAGCTACACATTAGAACAATCAATAAGTAATTACTGAAAATACGGTGACTCATAAAAGGGATATAAATGTTACATTACAAAATAAACAGGAAGTGCTAAGTTAAGTGTGGGAGAAGGAATGGAGGAACAAAATGCCCACGTGACACTTAGAAAAGTAAAATGACTTTCTTCAAAGAATTTGAAAAACACTAACTTATAATTTATATGCATCACAAAAGACTCAGCATTGCCAAAGCAATCCCTGGGGAAAGAAGAAACAAAAAAAATCAAGTTGCAGGCATCACAATAACTGGTTTTAAGCATACAACCAAGGTATAACAACTGAAAAGCACTGTGCTGATATGAGACGCACCTACAGGGGACAGAATAGAGAGCTCTGATGTCAAACCGCGTCCATTCAGATGTTAATGTTTGCGGAAGTGCCAGGAATATCTTCCCAATAAACGGTGCCAGTAAAATGGGATATACATACATAGAAGAATGATGTTATACAACAATCAACTCGGTACGGAAGAAAGAACTAAATTTAAGCCCTGAAACGATACAACTAGCGGATGAAAATGCAGAGGAATCTTCCGAAGCTGCTGGTGTCATTTGTGATGACTTTCTGAGGCTCTGAAAGAACAGGCGGCCACAGCGTAACTGACAAAAACGGGTTGTGTCAATCCCAGAAGCTTCTGCAAAGCACACTGAGGCAAATACAGCTCATCATAGCCTAGTATAGTATTTCATTTTTTCATGAATATCAGTAATTGCATTGCAAGAAGTAAAAGGTTAAAACAGTAACAAGCATAAGGGGGTTACATAGTGACAACTATTCTTTACGTTGTGTAAAGAACTGTCACGCACACTTTGTGAAAAACATCATGAGTTTATCAAATGCATCTATTGTCTATCAGTTCTGTATTACAGATTAAACAACTGTTTGTCCATTCCCTCATATTTTGTGGATGCCAGTCTACGAATACTTCCTACATTTTAAAAATATTTAATACTCTGGTTCTTACAGAAACTTAAAATGATATTCAGGTTGCAGGAAACAAAATACCATTTTTAAATCCAAAATAAAACTAGGCTTTAGATTCATAGAAAACACAAAGAACAAAAGCCCCCTATGGCATTCCTTCCAGTTCATCCTAAACCCTCTCCACTGTGAATTCAGGTGATGACACATTACTTCGTAATTAATTTTCATATTGATTATAACATGCTTCCATAAAATAACAGGTGAAATCAAGCTACAAAAGAGACTAGTGCAACAAATTATTAGTATAACATATATATATATATATATATATATATATATATATATACATGTTTACATACATAATCTCTGAAATGGGAGAGATCGTAAAAACATACTGATTAAAATGTGAATTAATTAAAATGTATAACAAGACTTAGTGAGGGGGCAACTTAGACTGTTATATTTTTAAATTATCTATGGCAAAATATCAAAATATGTTTACATTGCATCAAAATACATAAGAAATTCAATAAGTCTGTAGAAGAAACGGAATCTAAACAGCTTTATTATTCAGTACAATTTTTGAAACCCAGGCAACATTTTTCATGATACGCACATTCTGTGAACTTAGTCTTAAAATGACGTAACATACTTTAGCTTTGTCATTTCACATTAATTTTGAAAATCAACCATCTTCTACCAACTCCTTTAGGTCTCTAATATCCATTTTCCTGGTAAAAAGGAGCCTGATGTTTTGAATTGACACACATAACTCTGAGAGATAGAAATGACAAAGCATGAATAAGATGGCTCAAATGGTCATTACAATTTCTTTGGGAGCAGCAGAGGCAAGAGAGGCAGATGTCTTCTTGAACGCTTCACTAAAGAACAGTGACACATGCCAATCAAAGGGACACTCACTTCTCACCTGTTTTCAAGGAGATTATCCGAGACCACTGAGGTTAACCGATACCAAATTCAGTAGATCAGTGGGCCGTGTGTATTCCCCAGATGACACCTGAGGAAGCTGAAGAGTGGCCGCGAAAAAGAGAGGGAAGTCCAGAAGTCTACAGCAACTCCATTGCTCTCTGTCACGTCTGAGTCCGAAGCGGTCTCCAACTGGGCAGCACCCAGACTTCAATGATGTATAAGATTCCCACAGCTTGGATTTTTAATCTACTTTCAGATTTGAGACTGCTTGGAGGTTTCCATTAAGATTTTCTGCAACAAGAAAGAGAAAATTAAAGTCATGGGTCTTGGAAATTTTCATTTGGTGTCAGAGAATGCTCTATTACATAATTTCAGAAGAATGAAAGATAAAAAAATAGAATTATCTTGATTATATCCTGAGTCAGACTTAATTCATATACTGGTTTCACATATGTTGCATCTTAAGCAATTTGCTTCAAATTCAGGATGTGCAACGAGCCAGGGCTAGTCTAACAGCAAGTTTATACATGGATGAACTCCAAATTTTCCAGGCAACATCATCTGTGAGTTTAATTTTTAAAACCATTTGTCATGATATGGAGTAATTTTGCAATGGCAATTCAGTGTAATGAATGAAAATTTTTGGCCTTTCATTCCAGTTTTGCTTTGGATTCCTAGCTCTGCCATACGTTGGAAGTTCAGTTTAGAATCTATTACATATTCTGCAGCCTGTACAATGAACGGGTGGGCTAAACTTCAGTTTTAGTATCGATGGGATGCAGCTCTGTAAAGCCTTTGACGATGTCCATGCCTTAGTGGAACATAAATTCCTGCTTCTGCCTACGTTAGAGTGAACTCTAACAAAATTATTTATCTTTTACATAATATGACTACTTTCAGTGAAGCTGTTTGGCCTAGAGATTAAATCATTGGTTAAGACATCCATACGCCATGTCACAACACCTTAGTTTGATGGCAGGGTTCAGATCTGAGCTCCAAATTCCTGCTAATACAGACCCTGGGAGGTACAGTGATGGCTCCAGTGAGTGCGTTCCTGTCTGTTATGTGGAAGCTGGAACTGTATTCCCAGCTCCTGGCTGCATCTTCGGCTTATGCCAGCATTTGAGGGCATGCCAGGAGTGCATGAGCAAATGGAGGCCCTCTTTGTTTTTCTACTTAGATAATTAAAGACAAAAAGTGAGTGTCCCCTTGGGCAGCTTAGTCTCTACCTGGGACACCGGTATCCCATATGGGTGCTAGGTCCTGAGTGCTCTACTTTCAATTCAGCTCTCTCAGGTTCCTGCTAACGAGCCTGGGAAAGCAATGGAACACAGTCCAAATGCTTTGCCCCTGCAAAAGTAGTCCTGGTTTCTGACTTTGGAACAGTCCAACTAAAGGCTGTGGCAGACAATTGAGGAATGAATCAACAGATGGATGATTCTCTCTCCTCTTGTTTCTGTAATTGGGTCTTTCAATTTCTCTTATAAAATCTGTGTATCTCCAGCATCTTAGCTAATGCTGCATTTACTCAACAGCAACAGAAAGCATCAACAGTGGAGATGTGAGTCTGTCCATTTTTCCCAAGTCTGTGGCAGTCCAGACAAGGTGTCTTACGCTTTCTGATTATTAAGTATTTTTAGTATAGACAGATGTCATGACAATTAAATTGTCAAGACAAAAACAATGTCATTTCACAGCTGATAACATGACAGAATGATCGAGAGGCTTGTCCCCACTGACATGGTTATTTAGAAGCAAATGAAGAAGATTTGACCTCTTGGGTTTGTGTACAACCAGCCCACACAGTTTGGCAAGATAGACGCCTTCCCTAGTGCCCTCTGCCGTAATACAGGCAAGAGTAGAATGTGTATCTATCAGTCAACCACTGAAAAAACCTAGTTTAGGTTTAACTAAAAAAAAATCACATGTTTCTTACTATTCCTAAATTATTTTTGGAAGGAAAGAAAATCACTTTTTTCCTACTCACCTGGTCATATCATTAGGAACATTCTTATTTATATTCCTGTCTGTGTCCTGTTTAATGTAGCCAAGACTCCTAAGAGTGTAACCACACATGAAGTTCATGGAATAATACATCATTACCAGCTTCATAAAGCAAGGAAAATGAAGTGTGTTTTCTGTATCATCTTAGCCCTTCAATTCCAGGGAAGCTTAGTCTTGGTGACTGTCACAGGAAAACAAAACAAAACAAAACAAAACAAAAACAAAAACAAAAAAAACCAAAAAACGCTGCAGTGTCAAAATAGCACTCCAACAGTAAACAGCAACAAAGCAGATGTCTTATAAGACCTACTTGTTATAACATTGCTCTTGGTTTCTATATTGATTTGTATACTTACCTATTCTTCAGTTTTCAGGTGAATTTTCTAGTTTTAAAAGGAGATTCTGAAAAATGCACTGTAAATGTCATCATTGTTTAAATGTCACCTAGCCTGGTTATACATCTGGGGTTTGGCCAGCTACACACATGGCCACCAATTACCACATTTCTCAGAGGGATGAGAAAATGATGAGATGGAAGAGAGACTTGTCTTCTTTGTGAGTTGTGACATTTTGGAAGGTAAGTCGATTTACACCTGTTTTTCTAAGGGTTCATTGTATTTTCATGCTGGACTTTTGTTTTTGCCAACCAGATAAATGTGAACTTTAACTTAAATACATATTTGGCATTTAAGAAACAATCTGTCATGAGTAACACTTTCCACTCCTGTTTTCTATTTTTCTCCTTTCCAAACCAGATGGGTTGGCAAAGGGAATCAGCTGTTCTTTCTCATGCAATTCATATAAATTAGTATATAAAATAATGCCTTATTCTACCATGAGAAACACAAGACAAAATGAAAATAGGTGATTTTGTTGTCATAAAACATTTGCTCTGATTGAGAGGTATGAAATAGCAAATAAGTTAACAGGTGATTCATGAAAATGAAAAACAAGAGAGAGTGCTTGAGTGGAAAAAAGAGGAAATGGTGATCAGGATGGGGCTAGAAGGCAGTCGAGGACGGCCCAAAGCCTTGGGACCCTGCACCCATGTGGGAGACCCAGAAAAGGCTCCTGGCTCTTGGTTTCAGATCAGCTCAACTCCGGCCACTGAAGCTATTTCAGGAGTGAGTCAGCAGGTAAAGGATCTTTTTGTCTCACCTTTCTCTGTAAATCTAACTTTCCAGTAAAAATAAATCTTTTTTTTTTTTTTAAAAATAAGATGTCTTTTAAGCAGACAAAAGAACAACAGAAAAGCATAGTGTGACAGCAAAGACCTTTTTAGGAAGTAGAAAAAGCACTGCAAGGATCCTGAGAATACAGTAAGTTAAGCATCTTAAAGGAGAAAGTATGGATGAGACAGTCTTACAGAATGGTAGGTAGGCATGACACACTACAAAAATATTTGGTAGGGAACTCTGTTGTGTCCTATCGTATTAAGCCTCCACTTTCAAAACTAGCATCCTGTCTTAGAGTACCTATTTGAGTACCATTGCTTCTGTTCAATCTAGTTTTTGTTAATGTACTTGAAAAGGAACAGAAGTTGGCTTAAATGCTTAAACTCCTTCATGTGAGCTACCTGGATGGAGTTTCTGGCTCCTGGCTTTGGTCTGGCCCAACCCTACATGTTTAAGCCATTTGGGAAAAGAATCAGATCACGGCATCTCTCTCTCTCAATCACAGTCACTCTGCCTTTCAGATAAACACAAATAAATTCTTTTTTTACAAAAGAGGCAAAGAGTAGTAAGGAATAGCTTGATTAATAGTTCGGAATTACAAAAACAGCATGAAACAGCATGTAGAATTCAGTAGAGATAAATGTAAAGTGAGGACCATTAATTACAGACTTCTGGGAGAATCAAGATGGCGGAAAAGGGTAAGGACACATTTAAATGGACAAAAAATATTAACCAGTATGAAGCAGAGAAGGTGCGTTCCAGGAAATAGAAGAGGACAGAACAACAGCAGAGGGGTTCCTGGAGACTGACAGACACAGGAAAGCAGTGAAAACAACGGTGTGGTGTTGCAGTGACTGATACTCCAGCAGTACTCAGCAAATGGTGATTTGAACTCCATCAGCAGCTGGAACTCCACCAGCAACCAGGTGGGAAGGGACTTTCACTGGGAGCTTGGGAGGTGAACCCAGACAAAGAACTGTCCATCCTGCTGGTCTGTTAGACTTGGTCAGGAGCAGAGACAGAGTGGCAGATCCCAGCTAGGCAGTGCCAGAACAGGGTGGATTTCACAGCCCAGTCCACCCTCTACAGCCAATTGGGCACCATTTTTTTAAGGAGTCAAAGGCTAGGGAAAGGACTGGGAGTGAACTCATTTCTGACTCAGCGAACTGCAACAATGTGACATCCAAGAGGTTCCACTCAAGATAGGTCCGGGTAGCCCTCAGACCTGATGGCCAACAACAAGAACTCTAGTAGTGTGGCATGTCAGGCACCATTTTATACAGTGTGGCAAATGTTTTAGGACTGCAGGGACAACAGTGAGCTGTGCATGTGCTGAGCTCGCGAAAACTCACTGAGCTTAGTGCATTGCACTGGTCCCACAGGAAAATAACAATCTTGGCATCATATGGATCAAAATAGGTCCATGTGGCCCTCAGACCTAACGGCCAATAGATTCTTGCAAGATTACCACCAACAACAACTTAGCTGTGTAGTACTCCTGGGATGGGGAAAGGCTTCCCCGATATCAACGCTGGTCCTCCGACAAAGGAGATCCCCAAGCTCCTTTATCATATTTGCCAGGGTACACACTCCGAGGGTTTTGCCTAAGTGATTTGGATAGTTCTGAAATGCTGTCCACTTCATCGATCCAAGGATGAGGAAACACTTCCATATCTACTGGCTGACATAGTTGACCTTAGAGTCTCCATTTGTCCAGATTTTTGCTGTCATCGTTTGGCTGGAGTAGTTGTCTAGTTTGTTCTGTTCTCTTTCCTCTGCTGTGGTACCAGTTATCCTCTGCATGTCCCAATGGGTTATCAGATCCTCTATATGCTTCAGGACCTGCTGTCTACTGCTCTATCTTTTCCACTGAGGAGGACCTGTTCTTAGACCCCCACCCCTGGAGCTCATGGACATGGCATCTACCGTATAGTCAGGCCCTGGGACCCGGGTCAGGTGGACCGGGCCCTGCAGAACCCCACCCCACCACCACCAGGGCTCATGGATCCAGCACTCACTGCTCCCAGATTGCAATGGCTCATCTTACCTTGGCATCTATCAATGCGTGCTGCAGCCTGGACTGTTCCAGCTCCTGCTGGTGAGTGCTGTAGCCTATTGAGGCAAAGCCAGCCCTCATTCCAGCTCTAATGTGAATTGGCTGGTGTTTTGGCCCAACCCAGCTCCTCTTGTATCCAGTCCTGGTTTTCAGATCTGCCAGTGAGTATTATAAACTGACCCAATCTGGACCACCCCTAGATCTGACCCACATGTATGCCGGCAGATATTATGACATTGCCTTGCTTGGGCTGCTCTTTGGCTTGGTTCTAGCACTCACTGCAGGGACTGAGTCCTGACAAAGGAGTTCCCCAAGCTCTTTTATTAGGTCTCCCAGTAGCTAATCTCATGTATACTGTGGGTCTTTAATCCAGGCTTTGTCCACCTCTTGTCCTGGCAGGAACAGTGTCCTTGCCCAACCAGCCCATATCCTTACCTGTTCTTACTGTTGGGTGTTGCAGACCAGCCATGCCTGGTTCACGCCCAGACACAGCTCTCACATGGTTCAGTTGGGGCAGAGACCTATTCCAGCCTGTTCTACATCTACCCTGGCTCTCATGAGTACCGATGAGAGTTGGAGTATAACTCAGTCTGACACTCCCCAGACCCAGTCCACAATCATGCTGAGGAAGACTGAAGCCATGTCCAGTCTAGCCCGCTACCCCCATTCTTGCTCTCATACTTCCATCCCACTCCCACAAACTGCTCAGTCTCAGCCCCCTCACTTTCCTTTACATACAGTGAGCTTGTATAAGGAAGTGCCTCAGTAGTAATTCCTTACCTGGGAATGAATCCTCAGGTCCCTGTTTGCCTCCATCTGTGCCACAGACCCTCTGTAAGCCTACATCCCCACATCCCCATAGCATGGTGTCAGGGCTGAGGGCTTTGCCTGGCCCCTTTGGTTCCTAGGTAGCCCAAGACAGCTGCCTGATGGGCCCATTTCCATTTCTTCCTACAAATGTGACCTACATATCACTTCGTGCCTGCACAATTCATCCCTTGGAAAATTTGGTTTTCTCTGACCCACTGAGCTTCTTTCAGAGAACTGGGGTCACAAGAGTGATTAGGAACAAATTATGGTTCTGTAAAGTGACCAAAGGGCAAACTGAGAAACTGTAAAGAGAGATGCATGAAAGAGAGGAGAGTGAGAATGATAGCTTAACAGAGAGCGAAGTGTTCAAGGGAGGGTATCAACTACATTACGGAAACTCCATCACGTTGGAGGGTCTACATTAAACATTCCTAAAAATCCAGAGATAAAGCTAATACTAAGTTTGTCCTCTACACTTCTACCATGTATTAAAGAAAGGTACATAAGCCCGATCCATCTTCATACCCGAAAGTCTGTGATAACCATTTTCACATGCATAAAGGGTGTCAAGAATGATATAAAGGTGGAAGGACGCGGGAGGGAAGATCCCTTATAACTACAAAAATGTATCATAGTAATTAATACATTAAAAGAAAACAAATATATTTCTCCTATTTCTGGAAGCTGAGATGTCTATGACCAAGGAAACTGCAGGTCTCGTGTCTGGCAATGGCCAGACCTTTGATTCAAGACAACAACCTGCTGTTGTGTCCCTATACAGCATAAGCAGAAGGAGCCCTGCTACTTCCCATCAGTTCTTTCATAAAATTACTGATGTCATTAACAATACCAGAGCTCTCACAGCTAACCATTGTCTAAATAACATGGCGTTGAGGATTACCTTTCAACAAAAGATTTCGAAATGGACACATACATTCAAGCCATAGCAGGCATATTAGTTAGGTTTCTTTAAAGAAATAAATCAGCAGAAAATATATAAAAGCAATGCACACATAATTACATATATGTGTACACACACATGCACACATAAAATATCTACATGTGCATCTTATTTTGGCTTTACCCTATGGAAATTTTAACATGAGAGATTTGCCTACATGATTATAGTGGATAAAAAGTCCCCAAAAATGGATCTTCAAACACGGAGGCCCAGGAAATCCTGTGGTATAGTTCTATTGAAAATCAAATGCCCAAAGACACAGAGTATGGGTGTCTCAGTACAGGAGAAGCTTATTCCAGTTCAGAGGAATTTAATTCAGCCTTCTTGTCTTTCATTTCCATTCAGGCCATCAGTGAATTACAAGATTCTCACACTTTTGAGGTTAGATATTTTTGTCTGAGTGATTGACTCAAAATCATGTCCTCAAAATATATCTTCACATCATTTCCAAGAAATGATGCTTTACCAGCCATGTGAATATCCTTTGCCTTAGACAGGTTGACACATAAAATTAATCATCACAGTTGCAAACTGTTTTATCCTAGGTCTTAAACCATTTCATTGTAAGTAATATAACCATAATGTAATAAGGCTCCATTTTGGTTAAAAGCAATTCTATAGTTGATCTTATAAGCAAATGATTTGTCTTACATACTTAATTTTTTCTAAATGTCATTCTTACACATTGTAATAGATTATGCGCCATGAAAGTATTACAGTTACCATAAATATAATACTGACTTCATTCTTTACATAAATAAACTCTCCATACATTGTACCTAAATTATTTGTCATCAGAAGGTAGAGAATACCTGAGTTGAAGAAAAGCTCTATAAAAACTTCAAGGCAGATATTCTAAAATAAAGCAAAATGATGTCTTTAGTTTTTATAAATAATTCAGCCTCTCACCACGTAAATTACTCTATCCACAGTGTAGACTCATATCCAACTTAAAATCAAGTATGATATATTTGATATTCATAACATTGTCACCTTCTACCACCATAGGGATTCGTGTTCCTCTTATAGAACAGATCCTGCTCTCTGTAGTAAGTGTTGCGAGTTGACAAAATCTATCCCAGCAACGAGTTGGAAGCAGATTCCTGAAAGCTCAGGGGTCTCTATTTATAGGACAGGATGGCGGGATGGCAACCACATTACAGGTGCTAATAGACGACCCCCCACCAAGCCTCCAAAGTGAGAGGCTTTTAAATGCTCAAAGCACATTCTGGGTAGTAAGAAAAACCAGTAAAAATGAGTAAGATTCTGTAAAAATAATAAAATAAAAATCATAAATTAAAAGGCAGTAAAAACAAGATGCTAATCATCAGATAAGAGTAGACAGCACAGATGGGATCCATAAGCAGTGTTATCAGAGTCAGGGTTACAGCCAAAAACAGTCTTTTGACCATAATAAACAGGAGTCGTGGGCCGTATAGCCTGGACTTGTTCTTGCCCCAGTTCTTACTCATGGGCATATGAGCTTTGATCACAGGAATTTAACATGGAGTCACAGTGGAGCAGAGTCCAGTGATGCCCTACAATGAGGTAGGGGCTCAGGGAGGTGGTCCATCACATTAAGATGGATTACAAGACTGCAATCTCTGTTTCAAAAATAAAAATCATCCATCACATGTAGTCTTTATCTCTTTTAATGGCACCAAGTGTCGTGAGCACTTTAAAATATCTGATAAAATCTGTGAACTGAGATGATATCACAGATATATATATATATATATATATATATATATATATATATATATATATATATATATGTCATTTTGAAGGCACAAGTTAGTTTTAGGCTATAAGGTTGATACTCAGAAGCCACAGGGACCAGTATGACAAGCAAATTGGTGACTGTAGAATTTTAAACACTAGCAAACAAGTTAATATAATTTATTTTAACCTGCTGCAAAGGCTGGAACCAGGTCAATGAGCAAAATATAGCTTGGAATCTCTACCCAGAAGACTGTGTTATCTGAATGTGAAATCTGATAAGACATGTTTAATATTAATTTTTTCTACTATGGTCCATTATATTCAGCCTAGATAACCCCATCAGTCAATGAAGCTGACGTCCTTTTGTTTACAGAATTAGCGAAATTAAACTGTCAGTCTTCATTTCTTCTGATGGCTATACCAACATGCCCTATTTTAGCTAGGAGGCTTATCTGAATTTAAAATCACCCTGGTGGCTTCAAGGTCTTTCGTTTCAGATTTCTATATTCTGATGTGAACCAAGATACCACTTCTGAGACAACAATTCCTAATGAAGGCAAGCCATGTCAGAGAAAACAGAAACTCAACAATTTTGTTCCTTTTTGTCTTGAGATTTTCAACTTCAGAAGCCCTGAACAATGTTAAATTTGGAGATGACATAATTATTACCAAAGCAGAATGGGAAAACCTTGAAAATTTATTCCCAGGAACACACCAAACAGCTATGAGTTAAGGGGAATACCTCTCATCCATAGAGTTGTCAACACAATGGGTCACACAGCCAAGCACCTGGGGGATCACCCCTAAACATTTGCACTTGGATCCTCCCTGGACTTGGCATTGTACTAGCCTTCTCTTCATTTCTAAAGTCTCAATTAAATCAAGTGAGGAATTTGGAGATTCTGGAACCTGCACAACTCACTAGTCAGGAGATTGAAGAGCAAAGCAACAACCTTGGCTACTGGCATCCATTTTCCACATCTCACCTGCCCAACCCTACTTTAAATCACCTACTAAGCTGACATGAAGAGCTGCTTCTGCCTACTTCTGGATAACAGACAGTCCTGTTCCTGTTCATTGACACTGCATCCTGGCATCCTACCTGGTATCTTACCATAATTACAAACCCTAACCCTATGTTTATTTCTTTCCTCCTTGTGCTTTTTTTAAGTTAACAACCAATCATTTTCACATTCATTTTTACAAAATGCAAATTTCTTTACTACCTGTAGGAAGTAGAAGGTTATTAGTCTCAATAATCCAGAGGAATCTATTTAATTCCATTGATTTTAAACCACTAATTCCCGAAGGATTTTTTCCCCCTACACATTATTAGTATTATTGGGAAATTTGTTAGAATTACAAATTATTAGATAACATTCCAGGTACATGGAATCAAAATTCAAGATCAGGACCCAGCATTATGTTTCAATGGCAAAATCATCACCTTGCAAGCTCTGGGATCCAGTATGGGTGCTGGTTCGTATCTGGGCTGCTTTGCTTCCTATTCAGCTCATTGCTTCTAGCTTGGGAAAACAGTTGAGGGTGCTCCCAAGGCCTTGGGACCCTGCAACCATGTGGGGGACCTGAAAGAAGTTCCTGGTTTCAGATTGGCTCAGTTTCAGGCATTGCATCCATCGGGGAGTGAACCAGCAGATGGAAGGTCTTCCTGTCTCTTCTTCTCTCCATAAATCTGATCTGCCTTTCCAATAAAAAAAAATCTATATATATTTTAAAAAGTCAAAGTCAGGAGGTACACAACTCTGCCCTGAGTTTAAAACATCTCTCAGGAAATTCCAAGAGGAAGTTTCTGAAGTGGTGAGTGATACTAGTTTAATCTGATGAAGCAAATAGTTTTTACATTTGAACACTGCTTTGGTTATTTGTAAAGCACTTCTTAATCTATCATAAAAGTCTCTGACAGTTGGCTCCTGTTAATGTTCCTGTTCTGAAATTGGCATAAGAGCATGAAAATCAGCCACACTCTGGGAGAAAACCAAAAGTCATGTCTGATAAAAGATTATTACATAAAATATATAGAGAATTCCAAACATTCAACAATAACAAAACAACCTATACAATTTTAAAGTGTACCAAAGACCTTAACATACATAATACCAAGGAAGACATAGAGAAGATAAGTAAGCATATGAAAAGATATTCCCTATAGAGTCATCAGGAAAATGTCAAATACAGTAATGAGACATCACTACATATCTGTTAGAATCGTCCAAATCAGTAACACTGGGAACAGCACTGTGCAGTTAAGGCTGTTGCCTGTGGTGCTGACAATTCGTTGGGCACTGGTTCAAGTCCCAGTTACTACACTTCCCATCAACCCTCCTGACAATGCATCTGGAAAAGCATAGGATGACAGTCAAAGTGTTTGCTGTCCAGAACCCTGTGTAGGGCCCAGACGAAGCTTCTGATTCCTGGCTTCAAAACTGCTCAGCTTTGGTCATGGGGGCCATTTGTGGTGTGACTGGAGCAGATGGAAGATTTCTCTATCTCTCCCCATCTCTGTCTCTGTAACACTTCCTTTCAAATTAGCAAATAAATCTTTTTTCAAAAAATCTGTAACACTGACAATGACAAATTTTAGTGAGAATGTAAAATGGTAGTGATATGGTGCAGATAGGCAGGCAACTAGAATAGCTTAATGGAGTTGGAAGCTTTGGAACCATACAAAAAGATGTAATCTTTGTAATTCACAGACATTCACCTTTCAAAGAAACCCCTATGTCTATTACCAAGAAAGGAACATGCCATGAATATATGGATTTTGCGAATGTGCCATAAAACTTTCTAGCTCATTTCATGCATAATAACCACCACCCACTCCCTCACAAAAGATTGATAACAGAAAGCTCTCTTTTCTTTACGGACCATGGCTTTGGATGCCTGCTTCTCTCCCCCTCCCCCCCCCACCTGCCTTGCTGTCTCCCTTTGGGAAACCTCATGGCTTACTCACAATGGGTAGTTTTACTTCAGGTGGTCCACATACATAGGTGAATGAGGTTCAATTTCTTACATTTAAATAAAGTTTTTCTTACCTGGTGCACCAGTACAATGTCTCCACTTGGGATTCTTATCTCTAAATGACTCAAGAAGGTAGAAGAGAGGTTAGGTTACTTATTTCTATACCATTCAGAACTGTTATTCATTGCTGGGAGGAAAGCAATGAATCACATTAAAAGCCACCTTGGAAGACACTTCCGTGGTTTCCTACAAAATCAAACATGTTCTCACATGTTTCAAATAATCCCATTAATATTTTCTCAAGGCAGTTAAAAGGTTGCATCCACACACAAAAACTTACCCTGAAACAATTTTTCAAGCAATTGTGTTTATAGCTCTGACTCTGGGAACAACTGTAGTTTCCTTCTGCAGCCACGTCCGTAAACTGTGGCGTATCCAGACAATGGATTGTTATCAATTGATAAAAACGAATGGCTATTCACACCATGAAAGGAAAGAGAGACGTATTATATGCATATTTCCATGTAAAAGAAAACAATCTAAGTAAACTATACACTGTATGATTTTGGCTATATAGAGTTTGAAATGGCAAAACCATAGAAATCATAATAAATTCGGTGATTCCCATCCTAAGGGTTAGGGAAGGAAAGAGATGAACCGACAGAGCCCAGAAAATGTTGAAGGTAGGGAAATTTTCCTGTGCATCTTATAGATGTATATGGCTGTGATTAAATCAACCTCACAAAAAATAATACAATAAAAGTGAACTCCAATGTGAACTACCATCTTAGAATGATGATAATGTGTCAATGCAGGTTCTGCATCTGGTGGGAGGTATTGATACAGCACCCTGGGTACAAGGTATATGAGGTATCTATCTACATATGTAAATACATGCACATACACACGTAGTGGATGTACATATACACTCATACACACATATACACAAAGACATAGAAATGTCTGCACTGTTCTACTGTTTTCTCAACTTTACTGATAACCTGAAATTGAAAAAATTCTCTATTTAAAAAATTAATGAGAATTAAATTAGATGATATCTGTCGGTTATTCTGTATGTATGTCTAAATTAAAATTGTTAGTAATTAATATTGATGACTGCTATTTTAAGTATTAGTTTGGTGTTTATTCACATAGTATGTATTGGTTGACCAAGAAACTATCAGAAAAATGAAATTCTGAAGGTTTAATCCCTGATAGCCATCTCATTTCTATTAGCTAACAGTCACTTGACGAAAGTTCATTAAAATGCAAACATATAGGGGGCCTGGCGTGGTAGCCTAGTGGCTAAAGTCCTTGCCTTTATGCGCTGGAATCCCATATGGATGTCGGCTCTAATCTTGGCATCCTGCTTCTCATCTAGCTCCCTGACAGTAGCCTGGGAAAGCAGTCAGGGAAAGCCCAAAGCCTTGGGATCCTGCACCCACATGGGAGACCCGGAAGGGACTCCGGGTCCCTAGTTTTGGATGAACTGAGCTCCGGCCATTGCGGCCACTTGGGGAGTGAATCAATGGACAGAAGATCTTCCTCTCTGTCCCACCTCCTTTCTGTAGATCTGACTTTCCAATAGAAATAAATATTTTTAAAAGTGCATACATATAGAGTTGATTTTTAAGTTCATGTCCGAGTTCTTACCTACAAACATCTCTAGGAGTGGCTTTTTTTTCTTTCTCTGGGGTAGTCCAATTTCCTCATAAACATGTCATTGGCCAGGATGCTGAAGTCTTCAATTGCTATAGCTAAGGCTTTCCCAGTGAAGTACAGAAGTTAGATCTGTGAGTTCAAGAAGTAGCTTCACTTTTCAAACTTTTCAATGTATCTGAGGTTTCTTTAGTCATTTCAGTTCTCTTTTTTTGGCAAAAAGAGTTCATTAGAGTTTAAGTTGTTATGTCAGCCTTCCACTTTTACAAACACCTGCTTATTTTCCTAAGGCATATAAAGACTGAAAAAGAAATAAGGCAACACCCAATCACAACTTGTTGGTGTCAGTTGTCACAAGTCTAAGTTTTGCCTCTCATTGGGTCCTAAATAGATGTGCACACCGCTCACCAATTACAGCAGAAAAGAAGCTGCTGGAAAGGACTGTGACATTTACTGTGCGAGAGAAAGGAATGGACTCCAACTAGTGTTGGCACTGTTGAGTGCCTTGGAATATTTCTAGTTCTACTACCAAATGCTTCATTTTAGGCCCTTCAAAACATCCCAATTACACACATAAACTTTAAAAGCAAACCAAAACAACAACAATTTTGGCTATTCAAACGCAGCTTCAAACTGTTCCAGCCCTGCTCAAGATTCCAGCAGATGTTGCTCTTAATAAAATCCGTTAATTACTGAAGCAATTGGAACTACAACATGAACAGCAGTCAGGAGGCCGTTCTATTTGTCCTGCTTGAAAAAGATGGTTAAAGGACTAAATTACTGAACTCTTGTTAAATACTCATGTATTTCATTTACATATTATTTTACCATATTATAATTGTGCCCACCAGCAGTAAAATTTCAAAGGTACTTATTTAGAGATTGCTTGTCCTTTAGTTAATCCTAGTTTAGGTTGCATATGTTCTGCATTCAGAAAGAGGGTTTGTTCCTCTTCCTTTTGAGTTTTGGAGTGGTGTTTATGAGATAAATCAATAAACTATATGATATTCACAGAGAAGTGTTTTACAGATTCCAGGATATCATGCTGATATAACACTGATGCAAATACTGCAAGAGTGCAAACCCAGGTAATTTATTTATTATCATTTAATTTGCCTTAGGTATATTAACAGTGTTGTTATTCTAACTGAAGTAAAATAGCTTTTCATTAGAAATTCACCCAGAGAGACATAGCTTGATATCAAGAGTATCAAGGATTAGTTGTCCTGTGTATCTATAGGATGATAACATTGCATGCAGGAAACTCAATGCATTAGGCAGAGCACAGACTCATAGCATGGGGTAAAGAAGCTATGGAAAAATTACTGAAGTTGTATCAAGCTCCTCTACTGAAATGTTTTGTGATGTTGGGTGCTAACGTACAATGTCTACCACACAGCTTCCTTTACAACACTGTGCTGCAACCTGTGTGATATTTTAATGCCCTTGCGCAAACTGGTATTTTTACAGAACTCGGTCTTCCCTCTGCTAGTAGTGCCATTTAGCATATGCTTCCTCCTCCTTCCAGGTTTCCCTCAAGCAAAGCTTCATCACAACTTCTCCTGTTCCTTTTACTTAGAGCTAAATTTATCTTCAACAACAACAGAAAGTCTTCTGATATTGTATATAAAAAATGCTACAATGATAATTTGATTCATTATATATTATGTTAAATTATGTTTTATATTGCATATTTTATTATTCACTCTCTGGTTTATTAGATACAAGTCTCTTTAAAACAGCAGGACTCATTCAGCTTTTATTTCAAAGCATGAAATATTTACTGTAAGATACATAATAAACATTCGAGTAAATACATTCTTCAGTAGAATAAGATACATTGATACTACACCCCACCACACAGACCAATTGGATCAATTGAATTATGAAAACTATGCTATCTCTAGAACAGACATACAACTGAGTGGTTTAAGACACAATGGCTCAGTGCCTAATCCTTGACTTGCAAAATTTGGGTTCTCATATGGGGGTTAGTTCATGTCCAGCTGCTCCACTTCCCATCCAGCTACCTGCTTGTGGTTTGGGAAAGCAGTAAGAGATGATCCAAAACCTTGGGACCCTGAACCTGCGTGGGAGAGACCCAGAAGAGGCTCCTGTCTCCTGGTTTCAGGTTGTTCAGTTCCAGCTGTTGCAGCCACTTAGGGACTGAACAAGTAAGGGAAAATCTTTCTCTTTCTGTCTGTAAATCTGCCTTTCCAATATTTTTTTAAAGATTTATTTATTTTTATTGCAAAGTCAGATATATATAGAGGAGGAGAAATAGAGAGGAAGATCTTCCATCCGATGATTCACTCCCCAACTAAGTGCAACAGCCGGTGCTGTGCCGATCCGAAACCAGGAGCCAGGAACTTGCTCCAGGTCTCCCACGTGGGTGCAGGATCCCAAAGCATTGGGCCGTCCTCAACTGCTTTCCCAGGCCACAAGCAGGGAGCTGGATGGGAAGTGGAGCTGCCGGGATTAGAACCGGCGCCCATATGGGATGCTTGTGCATTCAAGGCGGGGACTTTAGCCGCTAGGCCATGCCGCCAGGCCCCTCCAATAATTTTTTTAAAAGGAATGTTGCATCAATTGAATTAGAGATACTATGATATATCTAGGGACAGGCATATGGTTGGGTGCTTTAAGACAATGGTTAGGAATGGTCTGGTGCAGTTACTCAGGCACTAAATGCTCAACTTGCAAGCATTGGGATCCCATATGGGCACTGGTTCATGCCCCATCCAGGTTCCTGCTTGTGGTGTAGAAAAGAAGTAGAAGATGGCTCAAAACTTTGGGACCCTGCACCCATGTGGGAGATTCAGAAGCTCCTGGCTTCGGGCTTCAGATTGGCTCAGCTCTGGCCATTGCCGCCACGTGGGGAGTAAGCCAGTGGAACTGGTTTTCCAGACCACATGCAGGGAGCTGGATATGAAGCATAGCAGCTAGGGCATGAAGTGGCACCCATATGAGATCCTGGTGTATGTAAGGTAAGGATTTTAACCACTAGGCTACCATGCTGAATCACAGACCCATTCTTAACAGCTACAAAAATTATAAAAATATTAGAATAAATTTATCCAATGATTTGAGATAATTCTATAATGAAAATTACAAAACTAAAGAAAGAAATATGGTTTGACATGATGGCTCATTGCTAAATCCTTACCTTGTAATCACTGAGATCCCACATGAGCACCAAGTTTGTGCTGGGTGCTCTGTTTTCCATCCCTTGGGACCCTGTGTCTGCATGGGAGACCCCAAAGAAGCTCCTGGTTTGTGGTTTTGGACCGGCTCAGTTCAGCTATTGCAGCCATTTGGGGAGTGAATCAGCGGATGGAAGATCTTTCTCTTTATTTCTCCTTCTCTCTGTAAATTTGACTTGACTTTCCAAAAAATAAATACATCTTTTTTTTTCTTTAAGAAAGAAGCACAAGAAACCAATTCATGAACAACTTTCCATATTCATGATTTGGTAGAATTAATAACATTAGTGTCCATATACTGAAAGAAATTTAACAGATTCAACATGATCCCAGTAAAAATAGCTATGACATTCTTCTTAGATCTAAGGAAAGTTATGTTAAAATCATGCAGAAACACAAGAGATGCTGAAAGGCTATAGTAATCTTACAAGACAAAAACCACACTAGAGGGATCATAATATCAAACTTTAAGACATACTACAGAACAGTTTTAATCAAACCAGCCTGGTACTGTCACAAAAACAGATATGAAGATATTTGTAATGGAATAGAAATCCCAGAAATGAACCTACACATACATAATCAACTAATTTTTATAAGTGATTCAAAATCAACCCAGGGAGAAACGGCAATCTCTTCAACATATGGTGCTGGGAAAATTGGAAATCCATGTGCAGAAGTTTGAAACAAGCCCCCTTGCCCTACAAAACCAACTCTGCATGGATCAAGGATCAACTATAATTGGATCAAGGATCTCACTACAATCTGATAACATTAAACTATCAGAGGAATAATGGAAACACTCGTGAAGACAGAGGCCTAAGCAAATATTTCTATGTAAAGATTCCAGAAGCATACACAAATAAAACCAAATAAAAGGTTATTATTAGATCACGTTAATAAGCTTCAGCACTGCAAAGGACACATCACTGAAGTGAAGAGGGAGGCAAGAGAATGGGATGAAGTAATTGAAAACTCTGGAAATGATAGAGAATTAAAGTCAACAATCTCCAAAAAGCTCCAGAAACTCAACAACAAAGCAGACAATACATAAGAAAAGGGCAAAGTATAAGAACAGGTATTTTTGAAAGGATGGAATTCAAATAGCTAACAAACATGACAAAAATGCTCAAGTTCACTAGCCATCAGGGTAATTCAAATAAAAACCACAATGATGTTAGAATGACTTCTACACAGAAATCAGAAAACAATAAATGTTGGCAATGATGTGTGCGTGTGTGTGTTGGAAGGAGTACCCCAATCCACTGTCAGTAGGAATGTAAACAATTGCAGCTTACAAAAGACAATATGAAGATTCCTCAGATATGTGAAAATATATCTTCCATATGATCCAGCCATCCCACTCCTGGAAGTTTCCAAAGAAAATGAAATCAGTAAGTGAGTTATCTCTACCCATCATGTTTATTTCAGCTTAATTCATGATAGTTAAGGTATGAAATCAACCTAGATGCCCATCAACTGATGAATGGATAAAAAAAATCACACACACACACAAATAATATATAAAGAAGAATGAAAATGTGTCTTTTGTAAATTAATGGATAATGTTGACTATCATTATACTTGGGGAAATTAGCCAGTCTCTAATACAGATATATCATATGTTTGCCATAATGTATGGTAAGTAATACAGAGCTCAAAAACCTAATCTGTGTGAGTGATACGACATCCTGGATGCCAATTAGTTACAACCTTTGCCTATATTCCTGAGGAATAGGAAATTGTAAAATTTGCTTCTTGTTTTGTATTAATACCTTTACTAATGGAGAATTAAGCCTTGATTGCAAAAGTGAAATGAATATATGCCATTGTAAAATTTTGTGAAAAAAATGAAACAAGGAAGCAATGTGGGTAGAATATGCAGTCAGAAGGGAGGGTAGGGATGGAAGTATCACAAAATATGTGAAATTTGCTTACTTTATGCAAATTAAAAAAATAAATAAATCATACAGTTTTCAAACTTGAAGTACATATACGGCAAAAGTTTTCATGATCCTCCCAATACACAAAGACTCCGAGAAATCATAAATGATCATCAACACAATGGGATTCTAGTTGTTGGGAAAGCACTAATACCCAGCCCCATGCTGATAGTCAGAAACGAATACAAGCAAGCATAGACATTGAATCAAAAAGGGGAATGTGTGGTCAGATCATACACAAACATATGTTCATGTTTTTGTTTTCAACTAAGGTATGCCATATAGAAAGATTATAAAATAATGAAAAAGGAGACATACTTTGAAATGAAGCATAAATTTCCAGACTGTTGATTAATATTCACCAAAAGTTTGCATTTTATGTGGGAAATCTTCTCAGATAAGAGGCCATTTTTCTCCTACAGAAAATCCTCATTGGAGAACATTGACTTCTGTGAGAAACAACCTCCTTCCACACTATCCAAAAGAACATGAGGCAGCAAAAAGAGATCTGGGTGTAGTTCTAGGAGAAAGCAAAGGCCACCCGGGCCAGGCCCAATTGCTGTTGGTCAGGATATGGGTTAGTATAATATCTGTCTTGTACCCACATGGATATAGGTGGGACGAAGAGGAGAAAGCATATTACCATGATACATAGGTAAGAAGAAACAGAAAGCAAGCAAATCAATGAGGCTCAGTGCAAACACTAGCACTAGTTCTGCCAAAGCTTGCCTGAAGATGCTGGCACCATGTATGTTTGTAAACATGACTCATTTCTAAAGCTGTTGAAATGAATTAGCTTTAGATATATTCATAGATAGGAAGTTCATATGGAAATAAGCATTTACTTTCCTTGATAGATCTGGGGAGGGATATGGTGTGCTGCAGATTGAACTCTGCAGCCATTCCTTCTTTATTACTAAAATTCCAACTAGGATGAAGATGGAGAAGTATAATAAATGACATTCATGCTTTTCCTTTACTCCCATTAGTCTATATAATTGTATAGACTCTATAAAACCCTCTTCACCTGGTACATATCCATACATAATGGATAACTAATAATTTTTCAGAGTTTTTAATGGAAAGGCAGATATACAGAGAGAAGGAGAAACAGAAAGAAAGATATTCATTCACTGGTTCACTTCCCAAGTGGCTGCAATGGCTGGAGCTGAACTGATCTGAACCTAGGAGCCAGGAGCTTCTTCCACGTCTCCCATGTGGGTGCAAAGTTCCAAGGCTTTGGGCCACCCTCGAATGCTTTCCCAGGGAGCTGAATGGGAAGTGGTGCAGCCAGGACCTGAACTGGTGCCCATATGGGATCCCGGCATGTGCAAGGCAAGGACTTTAGCCACTAGGTTATGAGACTGGGCCCAACAGATTAAGGAAACAGTGAACAGATATATTATTAGAGACACAAAGAAAACACTGCTTCAGGTATATTCAGTAAGTGCTACGAATATGGGGAACCAGGGATTTAGAAACTAAAACAGGAGAAAAATTTAGACAAAGTGCGTCTATCCAGAGGTTCAAGAAAAATGGAGATATAGACAAACCATTAGTTTCTATTCTAATTCTATTCAGCATCCTTCCAAAGAAACAGCTGCAAATGAATCTCAGAGACAAAATCTTGGGATACAAGTCAGGCCCTGTCACTTTCAGTTAAGTAATTTAGACAAGCCGTTTTAGTTTTCCCGTTTTCCGATTACTGGATTGAAACACTGGTGAAGATATTGCCACTCACTCTCTGAAGCAATTCTTTTAAGTCAAGTTTGATGGCAAAGGTTAGTGAAGGTCTAAACCAGGGTTGGAAAACATACACCTGAGAAATCATCGGTGTATGTCAATGCAAATAAAAGTGGGACTGAGCTTTAATAAGGCTAGTGAATGACGTTTTATATATATAAATAGATATATATCATATATATTAGAACTGGATATATATATATATATATATATACACACATATATATACACACATATATAATATATAATATATCTCCCATCCTGGTAAACTCAGGCACAGTCTCAGGATAGACACTATAGCTAATGCATTTTTTTTTAAAGATTTATTCATTTTATTATAGCCAGATATACAGAGAGGAGGAGAGACAGAGAGGAAGATCTTCCGTCCAATGATTCACTCCCCAAGTGAGCCACAACGGGCCGGTGCATGCCGATCCGATGCCGGGAACCTGGAACCTCTTCCGGGTCTCCCACGCGGGTGCAGTGTCCCAATGCATTGGGCCGTCCTCGACTGCTTTCCCAGGCCACAAGCAGGGAGCTGGATGGGAAGTGGAGCTGCCGGGATTAGAACCGGTGCCCATATGGGATCCCGGGGCTTTCAAGGCGAGGACCTTAGCCGCTAGGCCACGCCGCCGGGCCCAGCTAATGCATTTTTTATGAGCTGTTACACCCTACTTTTAAAAATTCAAATGCATCCATCACTTAATTGGAAAGTTCATATTTGTTCAAACACAAAAATAAAAATCTGTCATAGAATCCTCAAGGGGGAACATAAATCTATAAAAGCAAATCATTACAACCTTCGTTTGTTTTCTAGTAACTCTTCATACTGCACTTAGTATTCATGAACACTGAACTCTAATCACAAAAGCAAAGGGCCACATGATGTCTAGCTTTTGTTTTACCTTAAAAACATAATTGCAAGCAGTTTTAAAGATTACTTTTCCTCTTACACCCAAACTCAACATGGTTTGCTTTAGTACATTCTGAGCTAAGCATGCACTTTGGTAAACTTTTAAAATAGGAAACATAGGTAACCTTTATTAAATTGCTGATTTAATTAAGCATCTTGTATTGATAGATACAATTCATTGTTTCTGATCTATCTTCTCAACAATGCAAGTTAATATGAAATAGCAAGTAAAATTTGTCTCTTTGAAAGAATGGCATGCTCTCTTAACAGTTTCACAGTATTTAATTCAGTTTTCTTTCATGTATTGACCCTAAATTACTAAAATTCTTTGTGAGTGGAACATTTGCTTCTTGCTCTTATTATTGCCATTGTTTCATTTACTAGTTTTACAATTGTTACAGTTGTTTTGACTGCTAAGCTTTGCATTAAAACAAAATGTGTAACCTGTGAGACATCTTGGTGGCTAACAAGGGTAGTCCTCAGACTGCAGGGGCAGCTTCCCACTGACTCATACCCCTGTAGTGCCACCTCCCATCCCAGCTTCCTGCTGGTAACCTGGAAAAGCAATGGAGAAATGGCCCAGGTGCATGGGTCCCTGCACCCCAATGGGAGACCTGGAAGAGGCTCACTGCTCCTGATTTTGGGTTGGCTCAGCTCTAGCTATTGCGACTATTTGGGGATTAATCCAGTGGATGGATGAGGTATCATTCTGCCTTTCCTTCTCTCTAGAAGTTTGGCTTTTGAATAAAAACAAGTAAATCTTTAGAAGATGTCCAGGTTGCAGAGGGTTAATAGATAAGAATTTTGCAAGATTTGTCAAGAGAGTATGTTGTGTTTCTAAATTTCATGCAGCCAATTTACAAACTTCCCCTCTGAAATATTCTCATATTGATTTAAGACCTACTCAATTGCTGGGAACCCAAAGTCTGTATTGGCAGCAATCCTTGGAAAGACATTTGAGTTAAGTCCCTGAAAGATTATCAAGGCCCTTAAATCAGAAAGTTACATCCAATAATTGGAGAACTGCTGCCTTTTTTACAAGGTAAATTTGTTAAAAATTTACTAGCATCAAGGACACATGCCCAACTTTGAAGGACTCCCTGAGAATCTGTCTCTCAAACATGTCTGCTATCAATCATGAAAATAATACTCCAACATTCAGAACAGTAACTGAGGAACAAGTTGACTTTGGGGAACCAACTTCCATGCAAATAGCAGAGTTTAATCTGAATTGGAAACGATGTGCCATTATCCTCGATACTGATCATCTCTTTATATTTGAACTCCATGTTACAATCCATCCACAATAAAGTACTTCTCAGTGCAATTATCAATGTAACCCTGATAGCTAGGTTATCACTGACTCAATAATTTCAATTACATGGATGGATTCTTCCTTGTTAACCAGGAACATTTACTAGTGTCAGCATTCAACGAGATTCCAAGATGCATAAAATCTGAATCAACTTAAATCAAATAGAAACAAACAGATCCACATTCTTTATTTCAGGCTCTCTAACCATTTAGAATGCTGCCTGAATATGACCAGAAACAAAATATGATAATCATATTCTTTGCAAGGTAGTGTTTTTCATCTAATCCATTGCTCTAAGTTAGAATTAAAATGACATAAAGTTACAAAAATGGAAGGGTTAAGCAATATGATGAACATAACAGAGTGTAAATGTATCAATACTATAATAATATGTTTGGTGTGTTTATTCTGTTATCAAAAGCACAGCAGCAAAGTAAAAAATGAGTGAGTCTGTATTAAACCAAAAAGCTTTCACACAGGAGAGAAAAAAACTACACAGTGAAAAGGTGACCTATCCAGTAAATATTTGCAAGACACGTCACTGATCAATTAGATGTCCCAAATATATGGAAAACTCCTACAAAATACACACACAAAAAAACACAAACAAAAATCTAATAAGATGATCTTTTACAAACAAGCTAAGCATTTATATAATTCCATGAGGAAGCAGTATAAGTAGGAATAGCCAACACATACATAAAAATATGTTCAGTATTATTTATGATCACGTAAGTGCAAATAAAAACCATGATAAATCGCACTTTTACACTTGTTACTGCGGCAATTAAAAATTAAAATGGGCCTGGCTCAATAGCTAAATCCTCGCCACTCAGGTGTCAGGAAGGTGCTATACAGGAGCTGGCTCATTCCCGGCTACTGCACTTCTAATCCAGCTCCCTGCTTGTGACCTGGGAAAGCAGTAAGAAGATGGCCCAAAGCCTTGGAACCCTGTACCTGTGTGGAAGACCCAGAAGAAGCTCTTGGCTCCTGGCTTTGGATCCGCTCAGCTCCGGTCATTGTGACCACCTGGGCAGTAAAATAGCAGATGAAAGATCTTTCTCTCTGCCTCTCCTTCTCTTCATAAATCTGACCTGCCCTTCAATAAAAAACACATAATTTTTATTAATATATTTATTTTTGATAATAGTTGATTATGGTGATAAGGGTAAAGGGCTACAGGAAGGTGGGCAAGATCACCATTTCCACATTTTCTTCTTTTTCCTTCCTGTATCTGGGGGAAGGATGGAGACAAGCAGAGACGCCATACCCAGACTCCCAAACGCCTCTGCACCCTGGGGTTGAAATCTTTAACAACAACAACAAAAAAAGACAGAAGTATTGTGGGGATGTGGAAGGACTAGAATTCTTAGACATTTTTTTATGAGAATGCAACATCTTCCCCAAATAATTGTAATTACATCTGAAAGAGTTCTTATTCTGTATTACTTGGAACATTATTCACATTGCTCTAGATACACAAACAACTTATATTTCTACTGACAGACAATGAACAAAGTGTGTTATGTATTTGCAATGGAATACTATTCACCTTTAAAAAGGATGTCTTGCAACATGATAATATGAATGAATATTGAAGACATTGTGCAAAGAGAATTAAGACAGAAGAAAAGTACTGTGTGATACAACTTACTAAAACAGTAATGATACGGCTTACTAAAATAGTCAAAATAATTGAGGTAATAAAATTGAAGAGTAAAATGGTACTGAAGAGAGTTTACAGGCAGGTAGAAATGGGAAGTTGTTAAACAATCTATTTAATGATTCCATAAAGCATGATGAGTTTCACCCTAGAGATTTGCTGTATAATGTTACACTGTTCTCCAAAGGTAATTAGTATCCTTACTTGCAACAGCACAGATTAGATGAATCTGTTGTCTTTGGTTCACTTAATGAAATTATATGTTAGTATCTTTCTTGGTTCCTTTTATCCAGAGAAATTGCATTTCTCATTTTCCATGTTGTTCATTTTCAGTCTTGTGTAATTTCCCAGTGAGTGACTATTCCATATTTCATTGATCCATTCTCATTTCTGCACTACGATATTGGCATTGGACAAATCTCATGTTACAAATTAAAATGAAAATATAATATAGTATGCACCAATTGCTAAAATATTGTGTGAAAGTCCCATTGGAATCACACTAAACACTACCAGTGAGCCTCAATTTTTGTTTTTCCTTCATTAATTATTCTGCTCTATTATCAGCTTTCCTCAATTAACATGTTTTGATTCAGTATTTGGGAAAAAAATTCACAAAATGGATCAAATTAATCTGTAGATGTAGCAAACCAATGCACCTTCGAATGAAATCTAGTGTAAAAAAAAAAAAAGCTAAGTTAGCAAATAAGAATGACTATTTACTGAGCGAAGTATCTGAGCATTGCTAAGACTGAGTTCACCTTTGGGGAATAAATAGTGACCCACTAATCCTCAAGTTCCTGACAGAATACATTATAAACACAGAAACCCGATGGTTGAGAGACAAGTGCTCTCTTATTGACATCCTCAAGCTGATGCTGCAAACATTGAAATGCAGATCTAAGAACAGAAAAAAAAGAAATACTTATAATATGGTTACTTACTAGTAGTTTTTTACTTTTCTTCCCAGAACTCATAATCGTAAAATAGGTTGCAAAAGTTATGTAGCATAATAACTCAGATACTCATTTAACCAGATTCTAAGACATCTGAATGTTCTATCTTCTGCTGTTTTTCATTAAAAAGAACTTTACTAATTCATTTATTACTTTCAGATTGTTGAAGTTAAGTAAAGGTCATAGTTTGCAGAATGTATCTAAACAATTAAAATAGATGAATACATAGGATTGCTTATGCAAGTTCCCATTTTATACGAAGTGAATTCTCTGTCACTTGATCCTTTCTTTCACTTTTTTTAAATAACGAAGGAAATGCATGTATTTTGGGAAACAGGTTCAGAGAGTTCAACGATGTTCTGAGGTGACCCAGACGGAAGATGATTAAACTGGGATCTTTACATAGACATTTTCAACACACAAAGTTTACCACGTTATTATTACTGCTATTTTTAGACACTAATTTTTCTTTTACAAAGATAGTTACTGAATTTTAATTTTAACGCTTGGAGAGCAGCCGTTGTGCCTTGCCTAACTCTCCAGTGTCCAGGCACAATGTCTCGTCAATTACTATGTGTGTTTTGGTCAAAGAGATAGCCAGAAAGTGGTGAAATATTTTGATTTAAAAAGGAGATTTTAGGTCCAATTCACACTTCAGTTGGTAACTTATTAAGTATCCTTATATGTTCATAAAATAAATAGAAATAGTTGGTTTTTTTTTCATGTGGGGCAGGGCAAGCATACCTGGTCACGTCCGGCTTGTTTCATCCGGGGTAGCAGATTATAAGATCAATGGCTGCACAGTTACTTCTGTGTTTGTTTTTTTTTAAATTAATATTTATTGATTTTTATTTTAGAGACAGATTTACAGAGGAAAGGGGAGACAGACAGAAGAATCTTCCATCCACTACTTCACTCTCCAAGTGGCCACAGAAACTGGAGCTGGGCCGATCTGAAGCTAGGAACCAGGAGCCTCTTCCAGGTTCCCAAGTGGGTGCAGGGTCCCAAGGCTTTGGGCCGTCTCCTACTGCTTTCCCAGGCCACAAACAAGAAGCTGGTTGGAAAGCAAAAGATCCAGGACAGGAATTGGTGCCACGATGGGATCCTGGCATTTACAAGGCAAGGATTTTCGTCACCGAGCCTTTGCACCGGGCTCACTTTATTCCATTTTTACTGTCATTGCAATACAGGAGCCTGAAGTTTAAGAGGACTCAAAACAAAACTGCTAAAGATATAAGCTACAGCTCCTTCAGCCTACTCTGCCTCCTGCACCATTCTTTTTATTGCTTACCTGGAGCAGGAGAGGTGCTCAGTCTGACTGGGGAAAGGCAAGATTATTGGCCTTGCCTACCACTATCCTTCCTGATTGTATATGACTTCAGCACATCCACATATTCACTGAGCAGGAGGCATGCATTCCCCTCCATCTTGCTTACTTTAAAATCTATAGGACTTAGTGCTCATGCATGAATTACTCACGCATACTGTGACTCATGTGGTATTAGACGATGGAAGGGCAAAGCAGTCTATTGCTCTATGTCACTGAGGAGAAAAGTGAAATTGAAAGCGTTTGTGGGGGAGATACTTACCCATGATTATAAAAATAACAGATTTCTCTTGTTGACATAAATTGACCCAGATAGAAAATGACTTTCTTGTCCACAGTCTATTAACCAGATGGAGAACTGTAGCTCCAGAGACTGTCTAGCGCAATTAAATGTTTGACACAAGACATTCAAATTAAATATGAAGGTGATAATGAGACCCCTGAGGGAATAATTCGGCAGTACTTGACACCCTGACCTGTTAGTTGTTCATTGGTTAGTGGCTGGAGTCAGCAATAAGGCTATGTAACAGGAATGGCTATGGGAAATACAATCTCATCAGGAGCCAAGGTTAGTGTGGCCTATTACAGAAGGTTCAGGGGGCTGTAACCCTTGGAGTGGAGACACAACCTCAGTTTTGCCCCTTGCTACTCTAAGTAAGACGTCATTTTTGTGAGGCTTAAGAGCTGAAACAGTAACACAAATCTTCCCGCTTTCTCTGAATTTACAACTGTGTTAAAATATGAGGTAGGGAATAAAACATGAGAAGGGAAGTATTATATTGTTAGAATTGTACATATGAACTATATGGACTCTGTCCTCCCTTTACTGATATCATAATAGCCTAGTAATTGTGTTGTAAAAATCATCATGCATTTACTCTAATGCTGAGAATCTTCTATGGTAATACGTTCCTTAAGAAACATGAAAACACAAAGCAATATCAATATTGGTGCTAATGCAATGTGTACCAAGACGTTGGAATAATGGAGAATCACTGAGAAATGCTTAAGAAATTAACATTCTGACATATACGTAATTCCTAAAATCATTGCACTCATAGCTGTCAATGGACAATATTTACAACGTTGCATCCAAAACTCTGGATTCTATCATGAGCATCACATGTTGCTCCAACATACTTCTACATGTAGTATTTCATGGAAACCATTGAGAATCATCTTCACTGCCTTGACATATTAGAATAATAACATTTGTGTGTTTTTCTATTGCTTTTTTTCTCTGAATCCTGAGGAAATGTGCAAAGAGGAAGAAATTTTCATTTGGCTTAGATTTTGATGACAATATTGATTCTGTAGATCTTATCAGCTTCAGTACTAGGAAGAGAGTGAAGAAAATTAGTCTGTCATTGGTACTCAATAGATGGCAGACATCTCAATTTTATAACATACAGCCCTCCTGACCACCATGGTATCCTACCTTTATACAGGTGGCAACTGAAATATGTAGAGGTTAAATCACGTAAGTATCTGATCTTTGATGTGGCCTAGATTTTTCTGACATGAGAGTCATGCTCTTCCATTAATTCCAGGTGTCTTAGATCTGGTGATTTTATGAACACAACAACATCGATGGCATTTTAATGGGAATTAATATGAAGGCTAAGTAGCTGTCATGTCACAGTCAGAGTGACAGTGAACTTGTAAGAGTGGATGCTTACAAATGACAGGCATATTTAAGTTGCCCAGATTCCTGAACTAAACTTCTTTGGTAAAAATTAACTTACTGGATTTCTATGCACTTATAAAATTACATATTTTATTACAAAATATGAGTAAGGTCTTTGGATTCAACCTCTTTTTTTACAAAGGGGAAAAGCAGTATTCAAAGGAGTGAAGTCCTTCGCTCAACGTTGCAAAGCAAGGAAGACTGAATCTCAAGATGACTCATTTACATTTATATTTTCTTCGCCATTGTGCCACATTTACTCTATTTTCTGGTCACTTACACAATCCAGACACAATGAGAGGAAGACAAGCAATCCTAAGTAGCAGTTTCTGACTTTGGCTACCATACCCAGGGGGAAAACATTAGAGATACAATCAGACTCAGCACCAAGGCAGCTAGAGGAAGATGTGGTGGATCCAGAAGGCAAATACTATTAGTTCTGGACATTGATGGATGACTCACTGTTTTCCATTTTCCCTTAGTCATGAAGCACATCAGTTAATAGTGCAATGTGCCATCATCAGTGCTGGGAACAAGTGAAACTCTTGAGGTGCAGCTGGCTGCCATAGCAATCATCTTGCTTTTACAGAAGGGCCATGGAAGACTAATCATCTCACATTTTTAACATGTTCTAGTATTGACTCAACACTTGAAAGAAATGTTGCTATTTCTACAGTGCTTTCTAACCTTACCAATCATTTGAAAGAATAAGAAAGCCCAGCTTTTTTTTTTTTTTTGAAAAAGGAATGGAAAATGCTATTGTTGTTTGAAAAGGGTTTGGTAGTGAGTTAAAGGAAGCAGGCACAATATTTCGGTAATTTTTTTTTTGAGTTGTTACATGAGATGGATACTGTATTTGGAAGAGGTAGATATTTCAGGTCAGGCTGTGTTTACTGGAATGCCCACAGGCGTATGTTATAACACACTCTGAGGGAAACCAACTCCTTTCACATGTTTACCTGTGATGGGATCAGGGCAAAAGTTGATCACAAAAGGAGCACTGAAGAACAAGATGAACTAACTGCCTGCCTGGTGAGTTGGGAACAATCTTAAACCAAGAGGGACAATTGATGCCTGAGGAGCAATGTGAGGTGATTGAAACTTCCTCTGTAAAGTATAAATAACACAGATTGTCAAATGTCTGACGAGAGTTAATATAAATAAACAGCATATCTCATAATTACAAAATGTATGACGAAGATTTAGGAAGGCAACATAAACCATCATTTCAATAAAACTTAAAAATACATAATAGTAAGACTTTCACAGTTCTAATTTTTTACCTTTAGCTTTAAATAACTATTTGCAAGATATACATGTACACACAAGAGGAGGGGAGAAAAGGTTGGGAGGGTGGGAGAGAGAGATAATTCCAATCTTATTAACAGATTCACTCCTCAGTTTCTTGCAAACCCTATGGCTGGATCAGTGCCAGCAGCCAGGACCTCAATCCGGTGACCCTGCGGACCCAATGTGAATCGTCACCAATGCCTCTCCAGGTCTTTTTTGGTAGAAAGTTGGAACCTGGGTATAGAGCTGATTGATAGCTCCTGACCTTGGCTCTGAATTCACTCTTACTGTTGCTATAATATCTGCCATTCAAATAAAATTGATTATTTTTTTTCTTTTAAGATTTTATTATTATTGGAAAGCCGGACATACAGAGAGGAGGAGAGACAGAGAGGAAGATCTTCTGTCCGATGTTTCGTTCCCCAAGTGAGCCGCAACGGGCCGGTGCTGCGCCAATTCGAAGCAGGGAACCAGGAACCTCTTCCGGGTCTCCCACGCGGATGCAGGGTCCCAAAGCTTTGGGCCGTCCTCGACTGCTTTTCCAGGCCACAAGCAGGGAGCTGGATGGGAAGTGGAGCTGCTGGGATTAGAACCGGCACCCACATGGGATCCCGGGGTGTTCAAGGCGAGGACTTTAGCCGCTAGGCCATGCCGCCGGGCCCAATAATATTGATTATTAAAAAATAAAATTTACAGAACCAAAAGGAGCAATTATGACCAAGTCCCTAAACAAAAACTTCAGATTTTTGCTCAAAGGGTCAGACAATTTGTTTTTTGGTTACAGTTTGTAGCCTCCCCAATGTTTTTATTTTGCATTTTTTTATCAGTAGGACAATTGGAATACAGAGAATTTTGTTCTATAGTCATATAGCAGAAATTACAGATTTTGTACTACAAAATCAGAGCTAAAGGAGAAAAAATTTTATTTGACTTTTTTTCTTATTTTTCTTTTTTAAAATATTTATTTTATTTTTATTGAAAAGTCAGATTTGCAAAGAGAAGGAGAAAGAGAGGAAGATCATCCTTCCATTGTTTAACTCCCCAAGTGGCCACAACGGCTGGAACTGAACCAATCTGAAGACAGGTTCCAGGGGCTTCTTTCAGGTCGCCCACACAGGTGCAGGGTCCCAAGGCATTGGCCATTCTCTACTGCTTTCCCAGGCCAGAAGCAGAGAGCTGGATGGGAAGTGGTATTCCAGCATGCATGCAAGGTAAGGATCCAGTCACTACAGTATCGCATAATGCCTTTGGTTTCCTTAAAACAAAAATTCTTCCATAGCTTCAATTAGGGAGTTTTTGTCAACACATCTAGCATGACTGTCCAACTGACTACTTTTTTTTCCAATTGACTTTTAAATAACTCAGGTTATTGCCTTCTCGCAATTGCTACTTGGAACTTGTTCTGTTACGTAATAGGACTGACATTAGAAAGTTGTTCTTGATACATAATACTTAAGCTCAATTCTTGAGAAAATTTCCTCTGTAGAAATCCATCCCTGTAAAGAAATCAATGAGAATAAAAGACATAAAGAAAAGCACTTGGCAGTTGAAGAGGGTGAGAATATTAGGTTATGAGGTAGTAGTATTGATAGAACATATGCTAGGAAGAAAGTAGGAATAGCAAGGGTGCCTCCAAAGCAGGCAGTATCTGGAGATAGATTTTTACTGGCAAATAAATCTGAATTGGAATCATGCATTGTCAATGTTAATCAATGGAAAATTCACTTAATTCTGTTTCAGCAGAAATGATCCTCAATATGTAGATTTTACTGACATCATTGGTTCTGTTTTTCTCTCAGGTTGTTAACTCAGATTCTGTGTTTAATTGATTTAAAATCCCATATCTATCCAGCTTAAATTTCAAAACATGTTAAACGTTAGTTCTGGGGAATTATGAAGGGGAGTGAGTGAAACAATCTACTTCCCCTGAAGACTGGAATGGAATATTTGCTTTCCCATGGATTACCACTCTTTATTTTATTCACATTTTAAAATCATGAGTGTTTAAAACATCGAGAGTTGGAAAGCTGAAATAGACAATAGACAGATAATGTGTAAGAAAGCTCCATAAATAATCTTCCATTATACACACTCCACACAACTGCATTTTCTTTAACCATTAATTTGATGATCAACTTCTTGGTCAATTCCTAATTTTGACTATTGTGAACAGTGCTGTATAAACAAGGAAAAGGTATTTTTTGGATGTCATATGTTCACGTCCTTTTGGCATGTACCCAGCAGTGAGTAATCTGGATCTTATAGCACATTTGCTTTGGTCGTTTTCAATTATATAAAAGGAACACATATTATACATGCAGTTTGAAGAACATGATGACCCCATCAATACCCTTAGAACATTCTTTGCCATACTGGGGTTTCTAGGATGGCATCAAATGACTGTCCTCCAATCCTGGGTACTGAAGTAGCTTTACAGCTAGAAGCAGCACTTCCCCCACCCTCCTCTAACCCAAGATATAGCAAAAAAAAAAAAAAAAAAAAAAAAAAAGATACAGTAAAAAAATAAGATACAGACAAAACAAACAAACAAAAAAAACCCCAAACTGGAAACATTTGTCCTGCCCATGCCTTACCCTCCCCCAAATCAGTAGTCCACACGGGCATACATCCTTCTCAACTATATAAACAACATCTAAAATAAAATTTAAAAACATTAAAAAAAATGATACTTCACACTCTACCAAAAAGAAATATTTCCCATGTCCCTACCCTCTTTGCATTACTACTTAAAAAATTTTTTTTGCAAGGACATATTTTTAAATTTAGTTTATAATTACAAATTAAGCCTTCACTAAATAATTCTTATTCAACAAATCATATAATAATATATGCTGTATACTAGTGATCACAAATTAGGGAAAATACGATGTTTGTGTTTTTAAGGATGGATTATTTCACTGGGTAACATTGGTTCTCTATATCCAACTGCAACAAAATTTGAAAAAAATCCACATTTTTACATTTTCTCATTTTCATCAGAAAAGATATAATGGTAAAATTTTAATTTTTTTTTGCATCTGGTGAGATGTACTTTATTACCTAGTGTCTGGCTTATTGTAGAAAATGAGGAGTATGTGTATTCTACAGCTGTGGGGTGAAGTGTTAGGTAGATAGCAGTTAGGTCCATTTGGTCCATAGTATAAATTAGTTCTATTGCTTTTTGATTGATTTCTTGTCTGATTGATCTGCTGTTGAAGGTGGGGCATTTTCTACATATTGTTGTTATTATATTGGAATTTTTATCTCCCTATTGCTACAATAACACTTACTTTAATAGTCACACACTCTAGTCATAACATGGTTTTTATTTCACCTTCATCTATAAATGATATCTTTGGTGGGAACAATATTCTGGTATGACCTTAATTTCTTAACTTTTCATTCTGTTTCTGCTCCTTGCTTATAAGTTTCTGATGAGAAATACGCTGTAATTCTAATTGGAGATCTCATACACATTTTAGGATTTCTTTGAGGTTTGTTTTTGAAATTTTAACTATTATCTGTCATGGTAAAAATCTTTTCTAATTATGCCTATTAGGAAGAGCTCTTGGCTCTAGAATTCCACGCTTCTCTGCATGTTTGGGAGGTTGACGGAACTGAGATTTAAACCATTGTTCCTCGTGAAAGCCTTCCCAGTGACTGTTGGGATCCTGTGCAGTGAGACTGAGTACTTGGGCAATAAATGGGTCTGGCTGCAGGGGTTCAGTGTTGACTGAGTCATGGAGAGGGTTTTTACAGAGGGGTGCCTGCACACACTAAGGAGTGCATGAATCCTTTGTGCAGTTCATGTACCGGAATGGTGTGGTACTGTAGTGAAACAAATACCATTTGATTTGATCATTGTTTGTAATCCCTGCCTGTATTCCCATTGAACTATGCTCTTCTTACTTTTTACTGTGGAATATTTTGCTTAATAGAGCATGAAGCCTTTGACTATAACATAAATTAAAACATGTCATCTCAAAAATTAATAAAGAAGGAAGGAAAGAAAACAAAAGAAGGCAGGCAGAAAAGAAGCTGACAAAGCAGCGAGTTATCCCTATGGAACTAGTTTCTGTTTTATCTGCATTCATTGCTAGTTAAAATAAAATTCCCTGATGAATCCTATAAAGGTAAAACAGACAGACAAAACTTCCAGAGTGTCTTTGGGAAAGGCATCCAAATAATGAGATAGATTCATAATTTTATTTTATCCATGCTAGCCAAAATTAGGGACAATCTACTTGCAATGTAATCCTTGCTTTATATTATATAAATATAATGTTGCAGTTTCTAGGTCTCCATAATGTGCAAATCATTGGAGTGCATGGCTTTTGATAAAAAGCTCAGTTATCAGTATAAACCAGAGGGTCTTTCATGATTGATTGCTTGCCTTACCCCTGCACTATTTTTCTTCCTTCCTGTGTATATTGGCACAGTGTGAATTTCTTGAAATGTGCTGTGCATCCTTACACCTCAGGGACGCCCATATGCTTCTGTTTCCTTGAATTACATTTGCACTTTCTTTTTTTTTTTAATTATTTATTATTTAACTTCAGTAATTACATTGTATTATGTGACACAGTTACATAGATACTTGGGTTCTCCCCACCCCTCCCCAAACCCTCCCACCATGGTGGATTCCTCCACCTTGTTGCATAACCACAGCTCAAGTTCAGTTGAGATTTCCCCATTGCAAGCGTATACCAAACATAGAGTCCAGCATCTTATTGTCCCGTCAAGTTCAAGGCTTCTTAGGTATACCCTCTCTGGTCTGATGACAGAGCCAGCAGAGTATCATCCCAGTCAATTGAAAGCTCCAACATACCATCAGCAAAAATTTACATCATTATGGAATTAATTGACATAGTAATGAGTAACCAATATGTTAAAAGTAAATGCGGGTTCCCAGCCACCTTCTGTGACCACCTCACCTATACTTCAATTTTAGTTTATACACAACATATAACATTCATAACATAACATGTTATACATAACATCATATCATCTTAAATTAAGGCAAACATGTGGTATTTAACCTTTTGGGATTGGCTCATTTCCCTTAGCATTATGGTTTCCAGTTTGGCCCATTTGGCCACAAAGAACTGCATTTTCTTTTTTTTAATAGCTGAGTAGTATTCCATGGAGTAGATGAACCATAGCTTTCTTATCCAATCCTCTGTTGATGGGCATTTTGGTTGTTTCCATGTTTTTGCAATTACTGATTGTGTGCTACTTCTCTTCTTTCTTCCTTTAGGGGACACTGTTTAATTGCCTCATTCTTTTCCCCTTCTATGGCTAACTTTGTATGTAACTTGGATTACTTATTGTGCTATAAGTTTTAATATAATTGTTACTTATCTTGGAATAACACATATGATTAAACACATGCTCACACCATTAAATAAGCAAATGCCTTTTGCATCTTCCGCTTAATTGCAAACTCCACAAAAAAGACCTTGATGTTTGTTAACATCTCCTCTAGTGCTTAATTGGTGCTCCTTGTAGGACAAATAATTTCCATGTTAAACAATGGTACATATTGGCAGCTTATAATTTAAAAAATTATTGACAGTAGGGGGCCCTGCGGCATGGCCTAGCGGCTAAAGTCCTCGCCTTGAAAACCCAGGGATCCCATATGGAATCCCGGCGGCTCCACTTCCCATCCAGCTCCCTGCTTGTGGCCTGGGAAAGCAGTCGAGGATGGCCCAATGCATTGGGACACTGCACCCGCGTGGGAGACCTGGAAGAGGTTCCTGGTTCCTGGCTTTGGATCGGCGCGCACCAGACCGTTGCGGCTCACTTGGGGAGTGAATCATCGGATGGAGGATCTTCCTCTCTGTCTCTCCTCCTCTCTGTATATCTGACTTTGTAATACAATAAATAAATCTTTAAAAAAATTATTGACAGTAAGGAGTAATGCACCTGGGAAAGCCAGAATAAACTTTAATAACTATTTGTGTTAAAGTAAGAAAAACATTTTCTAAAGTAAAACAGTTTGCTATCTGTTTAAGTCCTGAGTGCATCATCCAAAGGACACATATCCCACTACAGCCTGAAAGGCACCCACATAATGATTTTACTTCTCAGCATTCTTCCCACTTTTATTCTGTGCTACTCATATTTCTTATGCATTTTAGCAGATTGTTCTAAACCTACTGGTAAAAGATCCATAATTATGTTTAAGCATCCAGAGCTCCATTAAACACGGTTACAGTACTGTCTAAGAGTAACAAGTATAACACATGTCCTCAAAAATGCAAGAGGCTCCTAGGGATTTTAAATTAGACAGCAGGTGATGCGCATAAGCTTAAGCTGAATTGCTGGAACCAAACGGGCAAAGAGCAAAGAGCCAAGAAAGAAACTCCAAGCAGAACCAATGCACTTATCCTTAGCCCATGAAGTCCACCTTTATTCTCCCACTGTAAAGTAGCCTGTTTTCACTACAGTTAAATGTAGTTTTATTGCATCCCCCCTTTTTTTTTTTGCTTCTTAGGTGTATTTCTTATTGAAATCCTATTACTGTAGAAAGCAACACACATATTTAACATAAAATCTGATGAGTCTGAACATAAACCATATGATACCATCACTACAATCATGGTTATAAGTGCACTCAACACTTGGCAACACTTGTTCTCATTTGTTTTGTTTTACTTATAGCAATACCCCATAGTATGATAAGTATTCTATTAACATATGCTGCATACAAGCAAAGAGGCCACATCCAGGCTCCCAAATGCCTCTGTACCCTGGGATGGAGGACAGCCACTCGACACCATTCTGTCTGTCCCACATTCCATTCAGCTGTCATGCATGTTAATGGGCATTGAAACCCACTTCAACACACCCAACCCCACTATCCAGCCCATACACATGCTGGCAGGTGTTACTCTCTGTCTAGCCATGCCTGCCCCAGTCCTGGTTCTCATGCTCACCAATCGCAATGGCAACCAAGAGGGAAGAGCCCACTGTTTCCCCACTAGGCCCACTCCCACTCCTAGATCACACACTCTCCAGCTGGTTCTGCAGTTTAACTTGAAAGAATTTGCCCTCTGTGCCAGCATCTGCCAAATGCTGCTGCAGCAAAGCACAACAAACCGACACCCTCTCTGGCATAAGCACGCACCAGTAGGAACAGTAGGACGATCAAACCAGCCTGGCTTTCCCCTGATCCAGCTCATATGAGGCCAACAGGTGTTGTAGCCCTGCCCAGCCTAGTCTGCACCCATCCCAACTCAAATTCTTCAGTGGGAGTGGTGATCTAGCAGAGGATATGATATAAACATACGCATTGTACATATATAGTCACTACTACTAGTAAAGCCTATTAAATTTACAAAGCAACTTCTACTTGCTTTCTGTTCATTCTGTAGTTTGCTCTTCCTTTTCTTCTGACATACATAAACAAAAAAACTCAATAAACCTGAAGCCTTTTTGAATGGCCACTGGACCCATAAATAATGTAGTCAGTGAATACTTGACTAATCAGTCATACTCTCCCTGTGGAGTGTACACTTGGAATTGTTTCTCTGGCAATGGAGCCTGGTGTGTTTAATTATTCAGTCACCCTTGGAGAGTCCTCAGTAGCTATTGTGTGGAAGACATTGATTCCCGGTGGCAGCGTGGTCACTCAGAAACTCCCTCTCTAGAGATTAAGAAGGGTACCAAAAAGTCATATAGCCTGAATTTTACCTGCCTGAGGCTAGCAAGGTTGTCCTTATGAGGGTAGAAGCCATGAATTTGGGCTCAGAAACTTCATGCATTTCTATACTAGTTGAACACAGTAGGCTTTAAGTTATATCAAATTACTGAAGACTTTAAAAATTGTAACACCTGACAAGATATAAGATGTTTCTCTCCTAGGAAAATGAAAGCAGCTTCAATCCTCTCTCACTCTGATTTATTCTCCATACACAAATATAAGGGGAAAAACATTTTGCTTCAGAAATTCAGATCTTAATGGCAAGGGCAAGTTTTCTACTCTCCATTCCCAAGGAAAGGGTATTGGTCAAATCAGTTTGTATCAAAATCTGTAGCTGATTATTCTCAAATTTATTAATACATGTGTAGACTTACTCTTATGCATTATTTCTATGGCTACATGACTGACAGATAACACACTCCTCCCCAGTGTGCATCCATAATTCATTTGTTTTCACCAACGGGGTATCTGTAATCATAATGCAGGTAGACTATTGAAAGATACTTGCTTCTCTGGGCTTCTCCTGCTTTCTGGTGAGCCACCATGAGAACATATTCCAGGAGGCTATGGTATTTTCAGCTGTGGTTCCCCACAAACACACCTGCAACAAATGTGTCCTAAAGCTGAGGCTGATGCAAAACAAACCAAAACAAACAAACAAACAAAACCTGCTAAACTCTGGCTGATTTATAGCATCATGTACATAAGATTCACAACCCTTTTAAATTTAGGAGTCACGTGTTAAATAAATATGTTTCATAATAATTAACCAATGCAGAAACAAATACTCAGTTCAATTTCTTGTTGAGCACTATTAAAGAAAAAAATCAAAATATGTGGTATCAGCAGAGAATGGGGAATTAAAAGTAAGAATATTATTATAGGAAACTACAAAAATATAGATACATTTGAAACAATGTGAAGACAGTAAATGCATGTTATTACCTTAAAGCAACATATAGGGCAGTTTCAGAAAAATATTAACAAATATAAGTTGGTTGTTAGCTTCTGAATCTGATGAAGTTCCTTAAGGAAAATATGAGCTGAGCAAATGACTTCTGATTTACAAAAAGTTTTGAAAACAAACATAGAAAGTCTAGAAATGTGAGAATTGCAATGATATAAAATGAGCATTTAAAAGTCATATACTGGAGGACAAAAACCAAATCCATGCTTTGTTTTCACTAAATATTTCTGAATATACTAAAACTGCATGTTTTAGATAGTTCAAATAGACAAAATGATCCATCAGAAGCTTAAAATGCTTAAGGTTTAATCATATAAAAGCCTGATATCCTTCAAATTTGAAAATCATATCTTTAAAAAATATGACTGTGGTTTTGGCCCAAAATAAATTTAACTGTAAATATAAGCTGATTCAGCTTTTAAATCTTATATACAAAAGTCAGAAATGGTTCTGTTAACTCCTCTCACTATAGTAACCATTTTAATACGCCAATATGTATGCATACACATATATATTTCATAACTTTATGCTGCATACCTCAAATCTATGAAATAAAATGTATTAGTGGGCTTGGTGGCGTGGCCTAGTGGCTAAGGTCCTCGCCTTGATCCCATGTGGCTGCTGGTTCTAATCCCGGCAGCTCCACTTCCTCTCTCTCTCTCCTCCTCTCAGTATATCTGACTTTGTAATAAAAATAAAATAAATCTTTTAAAAAAAAGAAAGAAATAAAATGTATTAGAATCATATATACCTGTAAAACTGAGTAACTCCAAAACGTAACTGGCCAGTAGGTTATTCACACACTTCTCCCAAACAGCTCACTTCTCAGTTTAACTTGCATCTGCCCTACCCTGGAAACCTAGAACATTCCTTACCTCAACATTCCAAATAATGGGCAGCTTTGCACAGGTACTGTTGTTACAATGCATGATCCTTGCCTCTGTCAGGGACAGACGCAGCAGAAAACAGCATGGTTAGGTTACAAGCTGTTAAGGAGGACTTTGTGCTGACACAGTGGTAAAGAATGAATCATAATTTGTGTTCATAAAAATCACTGGGCTGCCAAAGTTTTCAGAGAGAGTGAAAGATGGGTTTCCACCATTGAAATATGAAGCAGAAGAAATGCAGTTATGTTTCCTTCTGCAATCATAAAATTTGAACAGTGTGGCATCACTGAGGAAAAAAGGAAGCATTGTTTAATGTTTGCAGGTCACTTCACCACTTCTAAAGGGACTGACCTTGTTGTGGAGACCACAGTGAAGTTGAGCTTTAGAGTGATGAAGCAGAAAGTTGGGGCACTGCTCTGTCTGGAGGCTCAGTCGTTGCAGCTTCCACCTCCTCGAGTTCTGGGTGCTTTGGAATTCCTGGGTCTGTACCAATACAGCATACACTCTTCAGGAAAAGAAACAGGTGGACTTCATCAAAAGAATGAAAAGTGCTATCAATAAACAGGCAAATTAGGAGATGTGTGTGTTCTGTTACTGATGTACCTGGACAAGTACACCCAGGGTTGGTTTTCATGTCCTATAAACTGTGATTGCCAGAATATGCAACAAATGCTTTGCAAGGTTTTCAAAAAATAAAAGAATGAAAAATATTTAAAATCCCCCCATAAGAAAATGCAAAGCTTCAGGGTGAACCATGATTCATATTCCGTGTCCTCTACTTCCAGGATACCCTATCCAAGTTATATTATTTCTTCATTGTAAAGAAACATTTATTGTGTTTTTCAATTTAGCTTTGAACCCAGAATTTGTATTATTTTATTCTTAATGAGATTCCTCAAATTGTTAAGATGCAGGGTCTATACAACTTGAATTGTTTCTTGCCCTAACTCTAAATATTAAAATGATTCCATTTCCACCAATTCTGCCTGCTCCTTGCTCTCCTCACTCACATAAATGTCATTTAAAAAGATATTGGCCATCATTAAAGGAATGGAAAATTTGAAAACCATGTTGTTAATTTGTTAGAGTGAAAATAAATTGAGCCACATTCAAAGGATAGAATAGAAGCACAAATGGTGGACACTAGAGTATGTAGTTTCAGATTAATATTTTAGTAATATCCTGAAGCCTGTCATAGTCATAGAGCCGTAATCATATGACAGAATTTAGCAGGAAAATTTAGATCTAGAGAAATTTTTTAAAATTAGATGACTTAGGAGATAGAAATTACTTTAAATGAACAGTAATGCAAAATGCCTTGACAGTCTTCTCTTTTATACACCATCAAACACTACAATCATATATCTGATGGTTGCTTTGTAAAAACACAATTCATAAAAACAACTGACACATGATAACATATAAAATGACTTCTGTCAGTGAGAATACTAGTCATTTTACACGAAGGGACAAGGCAAGGGTAAAAGAATCCTGATACCCCATGAGAAAGTCATCAAGGGTTGAAGCATAATCATTCAAGAAATATTTCTGGCTGTTTAGAAACCTGAGTCAGTTAAAAACACAGTTGCAGAGAAATCTGAATGACCATGATCTTTCACTATCTGTGATCCAAACTCAAAATACCCCATTGCCTCATCAAGTATCCATCAGGATGCCAGCTCCCCAGTGGATGAATTAGTCAGTGACAAGTATCTAAACAAAGACCAAACAGCCTGACAATTTCAGCAACCTGTTCTCTGCATTCCTCTATGTGTTTGTTTCTTATAATAAACATTCTAGGATTTGTTGAGAATGGTTGTGTTTGCTGCACTTCCTGTTAATTTGGAAAATCTATGAGAAAAGGAACTTGGGATTCTTCAACACCCTTAATAATTATATTCATTCAGATAAGCAAAAAGTTGGTGAGCATGACTTAGAATTCTTTTGCAATGATACATAGAATTTTTGTATATCGTGTGTATGATGTTTGATTTGTTCATGTATTTATTCTGTGACTTCTGAGCTAGAGGGCTCCTTTAATGATAGCTATTATAACATATTTGTGAATGTTAGAGGATTTTAGGTGTATAGCAAGAGGCAGAATTGAATAGAGTGCGATATATTCAGTGTTTGTTCTTAGCCACATACATAATGCAGTGGGGACACTGAATAGGCTTGAGACTCATCAGATCTTCGTAGGAGATAATCAACCTTGATCCTGTGAAAGTTCTGATGCTTTTAGCTCTCTTTATTTCGGGTGATAACAATAAATAAAATGTAAATAAAAACAGAATGCAGATTTTTTCCTAAATTATTTCATACAGTATGACTAATAATGATGAAAAGATCAACTGCTACATTGTGTCACAGACACCACATAAACACATTTCTCAACTAAAATTAAGGAAAGGATGAACTACATAACTGAAAGTGTTTGTGCCCAAAGCATTGTGGAAAGCCAAAGTAGCTGTGCTGCCAAACCAGGGCCTGCAAAGTTAAAAACAAGATATTTTTATTTACAGCACAAACTTGTTTATGTATGGCAGATAAACGAAATCACAAGTCAGGAATGACCTAGATGCTTAACCTCTTATAACAAAAAGGCAAGGCCATTGTTTCTAGGAAATATAGACTCACTAATGTAGTAGCAGACTATTTGGAAAAGCTTTCATGTGCAGTAGTCTGGAAAATAAATTACCTATTTAAATACTCTGAGATATTAAAAGGAAATTCTAGAAAATATTTCAAAAGTAACTGGCTTCTTTGAAATATAATATATAGTATATTTTATGTACAACATATACATATATCAAGAGAGAGCTGAGATTAAAACAACAAAAGCAACAAAAAAAATAGCAAAAAAATGCCTTCAATATTCAAGAAAATTTTACAAAAAATGTGAAGAAGCTAGGAATCCCTATGCTTGAAAATAAAATCTATTTTCTTCCTTGTCTCAATGTGTCAAAAGATTCTCAACAGAATCCTGTGAGAACAGAATTATGTGGTGGTCCCTCGGGATGTTGATGGAAAATACACATTATCTTACATCCTGTTTTCATAGAAATGATATGAAGCATCCTCCTGTGAAATGAAACAAAGGTTCCTGCATTTCCTTTCCCATTTGCTGAGACAAGAAGAAACGCAGTTTGGAGGTTTAAGACAGATATTGGTGACGGTAGTGCTAGAAATACGACAAAAGCCCATCCCGTACAGATAACGTAAAGGCGGACTTAAAGTGGACAAGCAGTGAAGCAGGAATGTGGAATGACTACAACAGTAAAGTGGACTTGACCAAACAGTGAGCTTTGATAAGTGTTTCTATGTTTTAAAACATGTTTGGAAGCAGATAAATATCACAAATTACAGCACAGGGGGAGAGGTTAGAAATTGAACAGAAAACCAGCACGGAGCTCAAACTACTAAATGTTATCAATTTCCTTACACAGCTTCCATCTTACTGCACAAAAGTCTTATTCCTACTAAAAATAACCACCGTGCTGATGTGTAAGAGCACAGATTGATTGTGCCTGCTTTTGGAGTTTATCTCTCAGTATTATGACTTTCACTTGTGTCACTATCTATTGTAAATCATTTATATAAAACAGTATTTTATTTGTAACCCATTACCACCACCCTATGTACTTTAAATCATCAGAATTGCTTATAATACCTAATAAATTGCAAGTGCTATGTAAATTGTTGCTAAACCCTAATATTAAGGAAAAGGACAAGAAAAGAAATGTGCATGGTCAATATTTCAGTATTGATGCTGTACTTTTTCTAATAATTTTAGTCTAGGGTGAGTGAATCTGTTGATGCAAAAAAAATCAGAGGAACAATGGTATTTTATATAACAAACATTCTACAGTGTATTTATCTGCCTGCTGATGGGACCTTGCATAATTTCATATTTGTAAATTTTAAAACAGGGCTTTGAATATTTTAATATGTGCATTTTGGTGAATATATGTTTGTGGTATTATGAGTTGACATCAGAGAAAAAATGTTGGTTCACATGATATGCATATGTTGGATGTATCATATATATTACATACTTTGAAATAGACAAAAGGCTACACAAACCTACTCCTAGTATAAAAATGTTTTGAGTACTCCATAATGTTGCTGGCGCTTTGAATTTATTTTTCATATTTTCACAATCCTCATTAGCCCATGGTACAGCTAATCAACATCTTCATGTGTGTTTTCTAGATGTCTTAAGGCATGTATTTTTATATTTTATTGATTATTAGAATATCTTTCATAAAGGTTCTCTTCAAATATTTTTAAAATGTTTCTACTTGTTTGACTTTTGATTAATATAATGCTATTGATCTTTATGCACTATTCATAGACTTAGAATGTAGTCATAAATATAAGGCAACTTAAAAATGTTTATACAATGGGTCAGTATTATGGGTGAGGTTTGGGACACCTGCATACCATATCAGAGTCCTGGCTACATTTCTGACTCATCTCCCTGGTAGCATCCCTGGGAAGCAGCAGATGACAGCTCAATATCAGATTCCTATCACTGACGAGGAAGGCCTAGCTGGAGCTCCTGCCTCTTGACTTCAGTCTGGCCCAGCCTTGAGTGTTGCTTGGCATTTGATGTGTGATCCAACAGATTAAAGATTCTCTCTCTTTCTCCTCTCCTCATGCACCTCTACCTTCCAAATAAAAAATGTAAAATTAGAAGTAAACTGTAAGTTCTTCGTGATCCAAAACGTTTCTAAAATCATGAGTAGATTTTTCATGAAATATTTAATTGAGGAGAATAAAGATGGCAGAATAGCATGAGGACACATTTAAACAGATGGAGAATCATTAGCCAGGGTGAAGCAGAGAGGGCACATTCCAGAAAATAGGAGAGGACAGGCCAACGGCAGAGGGGCACATGGAGCCTGATGGACACAGGAAAGCAGTGAAGACAACGGTGAAGTGTTGCGATGACCAGATATCTAGCAGGCAGTCAGTGAGCAGCAAATGGAGCTCCACGAGTGACTGGAGCTCCAACAGCCGACAGGTAGGAAGGGAAGTTCACCGGGATCTCAGGAGGTAAACCCAAAATCTGTCCATCCTGCTGATTTGTTTTGACCAGGAGCAGGGAAAGAGCAGCAGATCCCAAACAGGTGGTGCAGGGATAAGGTGGATCTCATACCCCACACCCACAGCAGAGCCACATTGGGTGCCGTTTTGTGTAGGAATGCAAAGGCTATGGGACAGGATTGTGTATGCACTGAGCTGGGAGTACACTCATTTCTCACTCAGTGCATTGTATGGATATGGCAAACTACAATTTCCAACCAAAATATGTCCAGGTAGCCCCCACGCCTAACAGCCAGAACTCAACCAGTGGTACATTAGGCACCATTTTATACAATGTGGCAAAGGCTATGTGCATTTGCTGAGCTTGGAGTGAACTCACTTCAACTCATTGTATTGCACTGGTCCCAATATGTTTTCATGTTTTCTTGATCTGGCTAGTTTATCTTTTGTATAGAGATAATATTAACATATTTTGGGATAAATGAAGTTTATTATAGATGTTATCTGTCTTGTAAGTTTTATTTATTTTTATTGCAAAGTCAGATACACAGAGAGAAAGAGAGAAAAAGAGAAAGATCTGTCTTCTGCTTTCCTGCCAAAGAGGCTGCAGTCGCTGGAGCTGAGCTGATCTGAGGCCAGAAGCCAGGAGCTTCTTTCAGGTTTCCTACATGAGTGCAGGATCCCAAGGCTTTGAGCCATCCTCCCCTGCTTTCCCATGCTATAAGCAGGGAGTTGGATGGGAAACAGGACAGTTGGGACATAATCGGCACCCATTTGGAATCCTGACACTTGAAGATGAAGGATTAACCAATGGAGTCATTGCTCCAGGCCCCAGATATTATTATCTTAAAATATTCTTGGGACCAATACGGTGTAGTGGTTTAAGCCACTCATGTAATGCTGGCATCTTATATGGGAGTGTGCTTAAAGTCTCAGCTTTCTGCTAATGCCTCTGGGAAAGCAGCTAAGATGGAACTAATATGTGAGTCCCTGCCACCAATGTGTGTGACCAGGACAGAGTCCCTGGCTACTGGATTCTACCTTGTCTGATCCTAGCTACTGAAGCCATCTGAGAGGAAAACATCTGCTTCTCTCTCACACTTCCTCCCTCCTCACTTGTCTTTCTGCCATTCTGGCTTTTAAAGAAGAAAATATTTTGCTTATTTTCATTTGTTACTTGAGAATTGTGTGTTTTCCATCAGCATCTCGAGGAACCACCACATAATTCTGTACTCACAGAGAAAGTTGACAAACAGGGGATGTGAATTCAGACAGGAACCTTCTCCACTACCAGGGCTTCTTTGAAGCCAGTGCCCTACTTACTGCTGCTAAAGGCAGAATTCTATGATCTCTGGTTTTTCTCTGCAACCTGAACAATGCATGCCATACTTTCTATGTGCAACCATTGGGAAACTGACCTTGAAAAAGTTGTTTGTGTTTATTGATGTTAATGAGGAAAGTCAGTGCAGGGAGACGACCTGTTCCAATCCTCACTCATTATGTTCCTTTGGCTAATGTGTTCTCAGAGGGTAGTGTGCATCTCTCATTCTTTCACAGACATCAGTTTCCTCACATTATTTTAAAAATTCATCAAATTTCCATTGCTCCTGCCTTTCAACTCATTTTAGCCAAACAATGCATTAAGAGCACCACATGTAATCCCCCAAAGACCTGGATGACACTGCATTAAATTAATGTTATTTCAAAGCATGCCTCACTGTGGCGAAATTTCATATGTTATATCTCTATGGCCACTTTAATTTTCTGCTGTTGCATTGGGACAGAAGCTTAAAAACTATGCACTGAACAAAATAATGCATTTCATAAATGCATTAATTATTATAATGTGAATAAATACTGTGTTTCTGTTCTTGGTGGTGGTAACTTTACATAAGTAGACTTCAAATTATTGCTTGTAAATTATTCTTTCACAATGTGAGTTATGAATATAAACATGCCATATAATTTATATATATATATATTATATATTTTTTTAATTCTTCTAAGCAAGCATTTAATATATTGGATGATTGGATGAGGGGAACCAGTGACCTTCTACCTGGAATTGTGATTAATTTTAGGATACAGGAATGATTCAATGGATTCTACAGTCAAGGGTTACTTGAAAATCAGTTTCAGCCCTTGACATACATGCTTTTCTATTCTGGTAGTAGTTTTGAGGGACTCTGGCTTTTGCAGTTTGCCTTTGTTATTTTTTCTCTTCATTGTTCCCTGAAAATGCTCTGTCTGTTTCTTATGTTCTGATAGCAGTCTCGACAACACAGTGCAAGTTAGCGGAACTTGGAAGCCCAATTCACCTATATGACCTTGATCATGAGGTTTCTCTTAACTTCAACAGCTTCTGAACAAAAATAGATTCATCATCATAAGAAGTCAGAAGTGTTCTTTTGTTTTAAATGAACTGAAAAATGTAAACATTTATAAATACTCTTGTTCTACTGTTGCAGAGCTGTCTGGAATTTAGCAGTCTTCTGTCCAACATATCTACCTGTCTACCATCTATTTGCTATCAGAGCATCAAACAGAACCTTGTTTCAAGGACAATGTTGCAAAGATTACATGCTATTACAGTTGTCTCTCCAGCTCATTGTTGAATCCAAATATATCAAGTAGGTTTCCCCAACACTGAGGATTCATAAAACAATAATTCAGCCAGCACTAATAGGGGAGGGTTGAAGATTCCTCCCAATATTTTCTGATGTTAGTCTTATTAAGCCATGTTTTCAGTGTGTACCCAAAATTCTTTTAGGGATTATGAATAACCCAAACTGTTCTCACACAATGCTTAGCTGCTTTACTTTCTGTTTGCAAATGTTTTCCAACATGAGTATCACCAAATGTTGGTAGAAAAAGGCATTTAATGAACAGTTTCTTTGGTTCAACAATATTGAAATGCATGCAGCTTTTCCTAACATGTTTTCCACAAACTTTTTGAAGGTTAACCACATCATTTAGGACTTCATATGTGATGCACAGATTTCTTATCAATGTATTATTTAATTATTGTTACTTGGGGTTTCCTAGGTATATTATAGTTAGGAATGTCTAGATTTATTTATTATGATCATTTTCAGTAACTCTTGCATGATATCATCCAATTAAAGATACTATTATTTTATTGCCTAGTATTATTTTATTGCCTTTGAATCTATTTATCAATGTGCACTTACTAAAGTATCCTGCAGGGTAGACATTTGATTAGTGGTTTGAGGGCCTTTTGGGACTAATGTGTTGCATATTGGACCACATGGGTTCAAGCACTGGCTCTACTCTTCTCCTCAAATTCCATGGAGTGTGTGCTGTTTGGGGAAGCAGGCTGTTGACTCAAGTACTGGGATAGTTTCAGCCAAACAGGAGTGGTTGGGTTTGGGTTCCTGTCTTCAACCTGGCTCAGTGAGTCCCTGTGGGCCTCAAGGCAGGAAGCAAAGCAGTCAGGAAGAAAGAAAATACATTATGAAAGGTTTGCTCTGCAGATGAAAATAATAGCTAAAAAGTAAAATTAGATTAAATTGATTAATTGATTTTACACATCAGTTGAATTCTTTAGTGTGAGTTTTCAAACAATGATTGTGAAAAGGGGATTTAACATTTCCAGGAAATAGTATCTGTTACTCTCATTTCTTTCAAGTCATTTTTGCTTGCTACCTGTTGCATTCATTTCTCTGTTGAGCTCCTGCATAATGGTTTTATACTTTCTTGAATGGGGTTCTTTAACAATGAGTTGACATATCCCGCATGTAACTGATTATGCTTTTCCTGTGCTTTTTGCTTGGAGTGTTGTAGAATATTAATACTGAATTTAATCACAATCATGGTTGAAGGTAGGCCTTCATTGTAGTGTTCTCTGATTATTTTTTAGAGTTGTTATTTTCCTGTTATCATTCCTGTCATTTTTATATATTTTTTCAATATTTTAGTGAACTATTTTAACATACCTATTGCATTTTTATATTTTATTTAGTTTTATTTACAATTCAGACAATTTATATACATTAATTGCAACATTTTATTTAGATTTAACATAACCTCATTTCATCTAAGTTGGAGGTATTAGTAGAGTATTTACTTTAATAATGGCCATGGTATATTAAAGAAATTGAGAGGAAAATAATTGTATTTACTCAGATATCAACATTTCAAATAACATTTTCATTCATGCAAATGCAAATTACCTTCATGTAACATTTCTTTCTTGTCTATAGAAATTATTTTAGCATTTCAATCCATAATTGAACTAAAATAACATATTATTTTCCATTTTTATCAAACTTTATACATTTTACCTTCATCCTTGAAGGATGTTTCTACACTATGTAAAGTTTTTGCTTGAAAGGTTGTTTTATTTTTTTCCCTCCATATTCCTTTAAACATGTTGATGTATACTGATTTTGTCTCTGATTTCTTTCAGGGTGTGGGAGTGTGTGATCTAGATATTTAAATTAACACCCAATATATACATAACACCCTACTTTTTTCAGTTTGAGTTCCTGGGGCATTTCTTATTTTATTTATTTATTTATTTATTGTATGTTCTTCAGCTTCGATTTTGCCAGTAACTGTTTATTCCTTTTTTTTTTTTTTGCTATTTTACCATCTGTATTTAAATTTCATTTTTCTTTATGATTTCACTTTCTCTGATGAAACTTCATATCATTTATTCAGATCATGTATATGTTCCTGTAGCCCAAGGAATATAACAAAGTTTTCTCCTTGAGTCCTTGACTTATAATCTTTTTGCATGCACAAATACTTTTATTTCTTTATTTATGAAGACCATATACTTTCTCTCAAGTCTTTGTTAAACTATCTTGCATACATTTTAGATGTTGTGAATTATATTTTCTAATTCTAAATGCCTTCATTCAATTCTGCTGTGAGATTTTATTCTGATAGATCATCAATGCAAGTTGTGACCATTTTTCCCTCACCTGTAACTGCAGTTCTCAGCTTCTTTTCAGAAGCATTGCTGTTCTGGTTTATTTCTGAAGTACACAAGTTTAGGAGTTAGACTTGGGTATATGTTCCAAATCTTGTTTACCTCTCAAAGCCTTGGCTGTTGGCATCAGTGGTGTACAGACAATCTCTGGTGCATGGTTGATAAGCATAAACATTGCATATATCTTAATTCAGTCCTCAGTGCTTGAGATTTCTCATCTCTGTTTTTCTCTGAGATTTTGCTCCAACTCCAGCCTGCCTGGTTCCTCAGCATGAGGCTCCTTACCAGTCACAGTAAGCCACTCCACAGGTTTAAACTCCTTTCACTAAATGACTTTTGCTTTACTTCCCACAAACCTTATGCTATGGTAAAATATGTTTGTGTCCCCCTCAAATTTAAATAGGAAATTTTAATCTCCAAGGATAGCAGATGGGTACATTTGAAAGATGATTAGGTCCTAACGGCAGGGCCCTAATGAGTAGCATTGTGCTCTTAGCACAGAGGCACCAAGAGGCCTTGTGCCTTCCACCATGTCAAGATGGAGTGAAGACACATTGTCTCTTATTGTTGCTCTTCACCAGACACTGAATCTATTGGCACATTGATTTAAGATTCTTCAACCTACCAAAATACAAGACAGCAAGAGGTCTTAATTGTCCAAGCTTGGCCACAACAGCTTCAAATATCCCACTATACTCCAGGAGCCACTGTACCAAGGCTGCCTAAATCAGGGATTTTTAAGCTCTCATCTTCCAATCAAGTTGAGAGGCATCAAATACACACACAGTTTGTCTGCAAGTACAAAACATTCACTTAACTAAGTGGCAGGATGCAGGCAGGGAGCTAGAGAAACCCAACATAACCATGCAGTTAATTAAGGGACAGGAGGAGCCGGAAGGGTGGAACCTCTGGAGTCATTTGCATGATGTCCATTAATATGAATATGAATATTGTATTATGAATAAAATATGAATATTAATATGAATAGTGCAGAAGGAAGCAGGAAGGGCAGGGCATGTGAGCTGCCATTTCTGAGCTGCCAATGCTGGCAATTAACTCTATAAACCTGCCCACTGCTATGGAGTGCTATCTATCACTGGGCTGCATCCTATTACAAAGAAGTAAATTTCTGTTGTTTTGAAGCCACCCTATCTATGGTTTTTGCTATAGTAGCAAGCACATTATTTAAAAGTATGGAAGTGGCAGAGTGTTTAGAAAGATCATACTAAAGTGAAAATAAAACATGATTCCGTGATTAGTTTCTGAAGATACCAGCTGAAATCACAAGGAGGATAAAGCTGTATTGACCCTTTTGAGTCTATGGTGGAATAAAAATTTTTAACAAATATTTCAAGGAACACAGATGGAGTGTTTCATATATTTGGGTATGGATTTTTGGGGATGAGTACACGTCTTGCCTCAAATTTCGCTTATGTTTATATATATATATGTTGCATATATACATATAAATACATAGTTATATTTATATAAAAGATAACCTAAGGCTAATTTTATGTAATACTTTTAGTATGCTTGCATGTTTTGACTATGACTTGTCATAAATATTTAAAAGTATTTGCTTCTTTATTTTTTATTCTCATTCACTTGAAGGAGATAGGTAGGATAAAGGGCGAGAAGGAGAGAGCCATTCCATGTACTGGATCACAATCCAAACACCTGATTGTTGCTGAAACAAGCAAAGCTCAAGGGCCAGGATCTCCTTCCAAGTGTTTCATATTGACACTAGCAACGCAAACACTTGAATCACCTGTTGCATCCCATGGCACACATTTGTAACAGTGATGGGATTTGGGGATTCAAACACCGGAATTCTGAAACAGAATACAGGCATCACAAGTGGTGATGAGCCACGATGCATGCCCTTGGTTCCTGGATTTTGGAGACAAATTGGTTTCTTTTAGGTAATTATAATGATCAAATCTGCTTAAATTTCACTTCAGTGAAGAGGAAAAAACTGTCTCTTCTATCTCTGAGAATTTATAATTTTATTGATTAGAGTAGAATTTGTGTAAAATAACAGGGGAGTGTTGGAGTTATCCTCACATTGAAATATAAAATATGAAATATGAAATATAGAAATTACCATGAACTGTATTGGTTATAAAACTTACATAAATACTGTTTTAGTACTCATAAAATTTAGTCACTATAGGTAAGTAATATAGGAAAACTCTAAATATTTTTTAAATAATCAAGGATTCTAGTACAAAGCAAAATTTTCATGTTAGAAGATTTTGCATGGTTTCTTCTTTCATGTTTCATAATTGATATTGTCTTTCTCCTATCTCCACCGAGTAAAACTTCAAGTCTGAGAACACAGGATTTAGTTACAACATACTGAGAAATCACATATCCAGAGGCAAACACACTAAATATTTGACTCAGGGGCAATCTCTTGGAAAACCTAGACATTGAGTTAAAATACTCTGAAATAACACAATTTTAGATTTTGTAACTGCCCTAAAATTTAATCTCAGTATCAGTAAAGGTATTTCTAGGCAGTTCTGTGGAATTGCTATTTTGACTACAACTTCATAAATGCTGAGCAGAAGCAAAATAAAGTGTACATGATAGGAAATGTTCTAAACCATAGTAATCAAACACCTGTCCTCTTTCTGGGAAAAAAAAAATGTCTATAAAGACTAGGATAAATATTGTATATAAATTTCAGTAGCTTCAGTTTTCCATACTGCATAAGTTTATTTTGGAAAGCATAATGGTATTTATGTCAACTATAAATAAATATGTGTGTGTCATAAAGGCTTAATCAAATATACATAATCATTCATCAACAAAAAGAAAAGGAGCACTGGGGAAATACAACATATGTGCAGCTTGATCGTTATTCTTGAAGTGAACGTATTAAATAGGTATTTAAAACATTAATTGAGGATATTTTAATGTTATTTTTCATAATGTAAACATCTAAAGGTCATTTAAACCTTTGATGCTCATCACGATTTGCGGTAATGATTTGCTATCTAGAAAGTCTTTGAATCATAACTCCTTCATTCCAGATACACATATGATGGCTCACTCATATAACCATATCATGCACATCTTTTTGTATTTTAATTCTGACTGACCACTTAATATATGCTCATTGAACACTGATATATAGTCACTTATTGAATTAGGAAATTGATGATGAGATTTCTGATACAGTTTTCAACCACTATTTGGAATTATAAATTGGTTGACTATTTTTGAAAACTAAAATTACAATATACATTAATGATCTTACAATGTGTGAAGCATTTGACATAATATATCTCTACTAGCAAATTACATGCTAAATCTTATATTCTTTAATTTATTCTAGATATATATGTATTAAGTATTGTTTATATTTAATCAAACGATGTACACTATGGCTTAATTGTAATGACAATTATGAATTCTAAGTAAACATATAATTTATTTGTGAGGAAATATAAGGGAAAATCTTCCAAAAGATCATTTGATTGAAAATGTGAGTTTGCCTTTTTTCAAGCTGTTAAAAAGTCAAGCTACTAAAAACAGGCAAAGTATTCAAGTAGATGATTCTTCAAACACACAGCAATACCTAATTACCATATGAAAACGTATTCATCATTAATTAGGGAGAGAGAAATAAAATGATTTTAGAAAATAGGAAAGCATCTCTTACTAAAGGAAAACTACCACACACACACACACAAACACAACAAATTACCTGTTGATCAGAATGCTTAGAAATAAATCACACATTCCAACTGTGAACAGCTCTACAGCCTTTTTATTTCTTTCAATACTGAGCAAATAAAAATGGTTAAAATCCTAAGAAAAAGAATCATTGCAATAGTTTGTACTTTTGGCAGTTTTCCTCTAGTGTTTATGTATCTATTATTACTTACTCATTGTATTTATTTACTTTGGTTTGTTTTATGACAATGCTCTTTTAAGTTGGCACAAGATTTAAGCAGGCAAATCAATTTTGTATTACCTGGTTGAGATTTGGGGAACAAACTAAAACCTTCTATAGGCTACTCAGGACACAACAGCTGGTTATGCAAAGTTAGACATTTATTTCACCTATTCAATGCAGAACTAAGCAACCAAAAGGACACTTTCAGTGTTCCCCGTTTTTCATAATCGATGTTACTTTGACTGCTTTGCCTTCTCAATGAAGCCTATGCTTCTCTCTCTTCAGTGTCACTCCTATCCCCTGACACTTTGTTAGCCCAGCTAGTGAGTGTTTGGTGCTCGCTGCCGGACAGAATGGTGTTCAAAACAGACTTAAGACAGATCAAAGCACCATAGATGATACTTCCAGTAACTGATTCACTGCCTTTGAAAGAGTGAAGATATCAGACAGACACATGCTGTAATAGACCCCGAGTGAATGGGGAGAAAACATACAACCTGGGAATTATCTCATTTACGATTACTCATCAGCTAGCTAATCAGTCACCTATTTAGAGGTGACACTTGTTTTACCTGTTCCATTGGGAAGATGCAAGGGAGACCGGGGATGGAAGCTGTTGGGAGTACAGTTTTGAGACAAGGTAAATCACCTGTGATGCCTACCGCCTGTACTGTAGCATCTGCTTCCTCTCCTGGCCCTCGGCTTCTGGTCCCGCTCTCTGTGAATGGGTCTGGGAAAGCAGCAGAGGATGAAGCAAATTCTGCCTGGCTAACCACATGGGAGACCCAGATTGCACTTCCAGCCTGCTGGCTTCAGCCTGGTCCAACTCTGGCTGATATGGCCATTTCAGGAGTTAACAGCGGATGGAAGAACTCTCTCTTTCACTCTCTCTCCTTCTCTCCATCTCTCCCTCTCTCGTTCTCTCTGTCACTATGCTTTCCAAATAAACACAATAAATATTTTAAAAGAAACAGGAGGGACATTAAAGTATTTATTGTCCCAGAGGTGTGTTCAGTCATTGAACCATAGAATTACTATGCTGCTTTCTACATGATATGGAATAAGATTAGCAAGAAAGTAAATTTAAATAAGTAACTACTTATTATGTCTTAGAATATATATTTTCTCTATATGTTTAAGGATAGAAAGTATAAGCTTTGTAAAGGGCAATATATATATATATATATATATATATTTTACAAATACTTTTAGTAATTGTGCCTCTAACATATGTGAGGTAATTCTACATGTTTTGATAGTAATGATAGTAATACCAATACTACCATTATTAATTATTACTATATCCTGAGAGTTAATGACCATTATAAGCTTACTGTGCCCAGGCACCACACTGAAAAATGTACTCTACATATTAATTAATCCTCACTGAGCTGTGGAGGACTTCACTATGATCACTTTCTCAATGACGAATCTGAGGCTGAAATAAATCATTGAACCCTAGAGATCACAGAAATAATGAAAGAGCAAAACCATAAAAAGCAGCACATGGAATCAGCAGCTGGGTCGGCTGTACCTGCCCGCCTGCCTGTTCTGACAGCTTTACTTTATAAGAGTGGGGATCATCTTCATATTAAAGTCTTTGGTGCTTTATAGCAGGTGGCTCCAAGGTCACTAGCTCAGTGGCTCTGCTGAACAGACTGATGGTTGGTATGTCAAATTAGGACTAAATCCTGCTTTAGAAAACAAAATGAGAGAAGAAACAAGGCGATTTTGTGCTTTAGGACATGAAACCAGCAATCCAGCCCTGAAACATGTGCTTTTCAGCTTTACATGTATGTAGTAAAAAGTATTTCCTTTATTTCTTGTCACAGAGCTGCATCTGCCAAAGGCCTTTGTTATTTGGTCCACATGGGTCTCTACTCAAATTAGATCAGAATAAATAATTTTAAAAATACCGGATGAATAAATTATATGTTAATGCAGAGGTTCCATATTTTCTGGAGATTGTATCATTACTATTGTATTGGCTATAGAATAGCACTGTTACAATATTTACTCTTTTGTGACCAATCTTCCCTGCTTATCTTCCATTACCTAAATATTTTTAGTTAATTACTCCAACTCTCTACACCTTGGTTTCTCTTTCAGTGAAACGATATTGTTGTATTAGAGCAGTTTCCCAAAATGATCCTTGTAACACTTTTTTTTTTTAAAAAAAATCAAAACCAATCTGCATTTATATTTGGAAGTTGTTCTATTCTGTGTTTCTTCTCAGAAATTCATCTTACGCATTAATATATTAAAAGATCAGAGCAATGGCTGTGAAAAAATTACATGATTCTTTCATTTTTTTCTGATTTATGACCATGGATCCCTTTTGTTTCTTGAGTCATAATCTAAAAATGCAGCAGATACGATGTTCACAGTGAAGACACAAACATTTATGCATATCTTAACATTATTTAGTTTCTTCCTATACTTTATGGTATTTGTAGTGAGGATTGTGGCACATCAGGTTAAGCTGTCACGTAGGAAACTTGCAATATGGTGACAAGCTATATGAGAACTGATTCAAGCCCCGGCAGTTCTACTTCTGATTCCGTTTCCTGCTAATGTGTTTGGGAAATAAACAGAAGATCGGCCACTGCCACTGCCACTGATGGGGGAGACCTGGATGGAATTCTACACTTGTGGATTTGACTTGGGCAAGCCCTGGTCTTTCAAATAATTAAACAAATCTTAAAAAAAAACTTATGATATTTACATTATGAGATTGCTCAATAGGGATTTTAAAACCTCATTTTTAGATATCCCTTCTTTATCATTTTTCCCATGTCACAGGTTAAATGGGGTAAATAGCATATAGCCTCTGTCCCTCCACACAATGCCACAGAGGAGCGTGAGCAGGTATAAACATTCCCACAGTCCAGGTTTAAGTAGAGGAGAAAATAGGGGGTTGGAACCTAACCTTTACAGGATTATGTCTGGTTATCATGAAGTTCCAAGAAAATTCATCTCACAGTGTTAATTTCCATTTTCAATACCAGTAGTATTCAATACTAGCAATTCTGTTGCACTGCTGAACCTGTTGTAAATAAAGTGCATACTATTAGGTCGAAAATGAAAGAGCTTCTCATATCAGAGAAATAAAGGCAAAGAGGAAAGAGGTGTGAAGTATAATACTTATAGAAGATCAAGATGGCAACACCACAGGTTATTTTAAAAACCCATTTCTGAGTAAAGAATCTACAATTTCCTTTGAAGTTGAAGAGATCAATTGAAGTAATTGCATCAAGCATGTTATTTTCAAAATCATCCAAGCAGTAACTGAACTCAAATTAATAGTGAAAATACAACTTAAGCAAGTGACTGCAGATGCCGGTGAATAACATTTTACTGCAGTAGGCATCTAAATCTTGAATAGAGTTTTTACTTTTGAAAGAACCACAAAGCAAGTTACTTACAAGTGACTTAGCTTAACCTACTACTTAATGCCCTTCATATGATAACATAAAGACATTGTCAATAATGACAACGCAGTTCTCATATAATACAGGCTTTTTTCAAAAAGTCTCAAAAACTGGATATGATGAAAAAAGAACTTACCAATTTTTTTCCATTTCCTGTAAAATTTCCAACTACTCTTTTACTTGTCTAGTTCTCTTTTAAGGAGGAAAATCTCTTCCAGCATATTGCACAATGTTTTTCTATAAAGGACTTAGGTGAAAACATTGTGCTTTCCAAATAAAGGATGGTTTGTTTACCTGATAGCCAATCACTGATCTGATTTCATCGTGATCACATAGAGAAAAATAAGGACACATCCCACAGACAAAAAGTCACACATTGTATAGACTTCCTGTCTACTGTAAGAAGTGCATCCTTAACAATGAGGGTGTAAGGGCCCAGCATGCTAGCCTAGTGGCTAAAGTCCTTGCCTTGCATGCACCAGTATCGCACATGGGTGCTGGTTCATGTCCTGGCAGCCCTGCTTTCTATCCCATCAGTTCCCTGCTTGTGGCCTGGGAAAGCAGTAGAGAATGGCCCAAAGCCCTGGGACTCTGCACCCATGTGGGTGACCCGTAGGAAGCTCCTGGCTCCTGGCTTTGGATTGGATCAGCTCCAGCCATTGCAACCAGTTGGGGAGTGATTCAATGGATGGAAGACCTTCCTCTCTGTTTCTCATTCTTCCTGTACATCTGACTTTCCAATAAAAATAAATAAATCTTAAAAAAAGCACACTCCCTTCCATTCAAAACCACAACTTGAAGTACTAGGATCAGTTCCTTGTTTAAGATTTTCCATTTTCATATTTGCTCACACTGTCAAAAGCAAGTTAATTATAAAGGCAGGTTCTGCAATGTTTGCTTACGTTACCAGGAAAGCCAAAGTTAGATTTATCCAAATGTGGTCTGCGCTGACACTCATGACTCATCCACTTCAGGGATTGCTGAGTTTTAAGATTTTCACGAGGCTGTCTCCTCTCTGGTACTAGCTAGTCCTTCACTTAGACATTTGTACACATCAACTGCTCTTCCCACTACACAGATCATCTTTGCAAAGCATAAACCGAATCATGGCAGAGCAAGTGTTATTTTTCAAACCATACACTGACATCTCTTGTCCCTAGGATACAAATAAAGGGCCTAAATGTTGTCTTCAAATGCTGCCTGATCCCTGATTCCACTGTTTCCTCACCCTTAGAGGTTCATCTCATGAGGTCATCTCAGGAATCTAACAACATGCGTCATTGTTTTGTTTCTTAAATACTGTACTCTTGCCCCTTTGGAATATTTGCTGACTTTATTTCTCTTTTCCATCATCTGATTATTTATTCTTAATCATGTAAATCCCCATTCATTCAATCACTGCTTCTTCAAAGGCGACTTTAGCATTCTTAAGTAATACTTCTTTATGAACACTCTTTAACTAGATATAATCTTTGATAACACATAAAACTGTGGTAATTACATTTTTATTTCCTTTTATTGGATATTAGTATCTGACTTAAGAACTGGTTTTATCTTTCATCCTCCTTTGTTCAGCCCCTCTTCTGCAGCAATTTGTAAAAGGGGAAGAAATATGAGAAACTGGGGATTCCAATGAAACTGCATTCAGTGACACAGACTCACCTACCCTCCACGTGTCCCAAGCATTTTTCTTAGGCATTCAAATATCTTATATGATCACAGAGCACAACAGTGAAGAGAACTGCTTTAACAGGCCTGCCTGATAGCCGCTCAATGCATTGTACTCTTCTTTTTTGAAAGCTTATTTCTCTGAAAATTAAAGCCGTAGAAAAAGAGGAAGAAGCAGAAAGTTTCCATCTGCTGGCTCACGCTACAAACAGCTACAACGGTCAAGGTTAGGCCAGGGTGAAGTCAGGTGCTTTACCTCAGTCCCCTACTGGGTATGGAGCCAAGTGCTTGGGTCACTTTCTGCTTCTTTTTCCAAGCCATTAGCAGAGGGGTAATGACTTAGGAAGCAGAAGTAGGCAGTTAGTACATGAACCAGCACCCTATGGAAATCTGGCACCATATCCCTGCACGATAAGGCTAGCCCCTTTAATTTCATAAGCACAAAATCAGACCCTTCCTATTCCCTGGATGTGGTTCAGATGGAAATAGCTGTTAAAGACAGAATTGATCAATGAAGGAGCAACTGAACAGAGGATGTACAAGTTGGATCATTCTTCTCAGCTGCAAGATCACCGGCTCTGGAATATCCATCACCCCATCCCAAGCAGCGGCAAGCTGAAGGCTTTCCTTTTCCTTGGGAAGTTCTTAAATGCAGCACTTTAATTCTCAAATGAAGCTGTCATGTCTCCTATACAGTGTTAAGAAACTTTACAAGCAGTTTTTTTTTTGTTTGTTTCAGATGGTCTTTGGAAGTCATCTGCTGCAGTTACTTCCTTTTCCCCAGGAAACATTTAACTCAGTACAACTCAATTAGATCTGTTAATTCACCATATCCCTCATGTCACATCAACAAATGTTAGTACTATGGTTGGTTATTTCTCTCTCTCTCTCTCTCTCTCTCTATATATATATATATATATACACAAATATATATATACAAATATATATATACATATATACACATATATCATATATGTACATGTGTATACACATACATACATACACACGCACACGCTCTAGGCCCTAGTACGTACCGGAAGTGTCAAGCATGGAAAAGGCAAAGACAAATCAACTCTGCTTCTTTTCACAATGAACCTATGACATTATGGAGGAGGCAAGTTCTTAAATGTATTCTTTCTCCATGTATCATTTTTAAAATAAAAGTCTCTAAAGCTCCCTTAGATTAAGATCACATTATACATTTTACTTTTTGCCTTGTAACACCTATATCCAATTTCACCTTAGCAAAAGGATTGTGTAAACACGATACAGCAAAGTTCCCTGGTGGAAAATTTCAAAATGAATAAAGCACCCATCAGTCACAAACAACAATAAACACCAGACACCCTTTCAAACCACAAATGACCACCATCTTTTCTGGGTATTTAACTTGCTCTGACACTGGGTGAATTCTTTGCTTTGGGCCTCATATTTACAGAAAAGAAGTCCCTTCAACTTCCTTCTCCAATTCTCTGTCCATATGTCTAATCCCCCAGATGGCACACAGCAGTATATTTAGACACTGTGTGCATCACATTCTTAAAGCTTTATAGTTACCACTTTAACATCTTTCTGTTCTAAGTTTGCAACTGTTTCCAAAACATTGCTTAATTGAAAAGATTCTCTGAACAGACATTTATGATTAACTGTCTTCGACTGGTTGGCATGATGTCAATCTTCTCCACCTACACAGCTAGACATATTTCAGAGCCTTTACTTCTGGCATTCCTGTGTCCCACAAAAGAATGCAAAGCACAGCCTCTGCCTCTACTATGCAGAAAAAAAAGCTAAAGTAGAAAAGTATGGGGCAGGTGCATGAATGAACAGAGAAACATACAACTCTAAAAAGTCTTATGGGACATTGGTCAGATTTCTTTATTAAACATAGAATGTTGGCATCAAAGACATACTGTATCTTGCCTTTGGCTGCAGTCAACAGTTGCAGAGGGTTCACCAGAACTCATCTTATCAATATCCAACTTTCTTTCCATGCTACACAGAGCATTATTTCATAGGGAATTTTCTGTGTAACAGAATTAATAGCAATTCGGCATTGCAAACCAATTCCTCTTTGTTTATTCTCACATTATCTATCCCTCCCAAGATCTAGGCAACCAAATATTTCACACTAAGGACTATGAGAAAAGAACATTACACTAACCCAGTTTGCTGGCTACACTATTTTCTTGAGGTTCAGTCAAGGGATTAGACCATCCTAGAGAAAATGAGATGAGAAGTGAAAGTGTGCCTCATTATCAGGGTTGGGACCCTCCAGCTGACAATGTCACGTTGTGTCAAGTTGTTGCTGGAGCTGCAGGAGCATCATTTGTAAGGTGGGAATTCAGAGATGATGATATCTAAAGAATTACAACCAGTTTTACAATTCTGTAGTAATGAGATTTTTTGAGGTATGCTGAAAGCTACATGTGGCTTAATACTAGTAATGACAGGCAAATCTTTGAAACGTCTCTCACATCGCAAAGTATGTTATAGAATTTATCACATTCATTACTTTCTCCAGCTTTACTGAGACATCATCAACAAATTCCAATGCATATATTTAAGTACAAAATGTGCTGTTTTGATATATGCATAAACTGTGAAATTATACAACTGTTAAGGTAAGTAATATTTCAATCAGCTCATAGTTACCTTTTTCTAGCATGCGGCAAAAAATATTTAAGATCTGCTCTTTTAGCAAATTTCAAGTACAGAATACATTATTATTAAGAATAATTACATAACAAATAGTTTGAGATGGGAAGGAATTATGGATCAGAACGACCTTTTTAACTTATTTACTAAGTTTCTCAAAGGCTGATTGTCAGCTAAGAGAAAAGGAACAGATCACCTGATAGCTAACCCAAGGAAAGTCCAGAAGCCAAGGATGGAGAGCTTATTTTTGGGATTAGAGAATGTGTCATGCATTTAAGTCTGAAATATTTAAATACATGATACATTCTGATCCCTGCATATGTAATGGTTAAGGAATATGATGCATCTTACTAACAGAAAATTTATCGCTATAAGTCACAGAAAAAAATAGTTGCTCAGAAGAGATCTTGTAATATGGCAGTATCCGACAACTTTTCTTTGTGTTTTTAATTGTTTAGGAACCATCTAGGAACAGAGAGTATGTGAGATTTACTGGAGAAAAAAAAAGCCTGAGGGTCTGGGTAGATAGAGAGGACTTCCGGGCAACAGTGGAAGTGAGGATCTTGAAAATGCAGATGATCATGGGGCAGCTTCAAGCTGCAACATAATTTTGCTAAAATATTAACCCAGTCAGACTTCCAGGACACCAAACAGAAAAAACAGCTAACTGCAGGTGCCCCAGAGAGAGTGCCCAGCTACAGGTTTGTTTGGAATATGTAGGTGATATTTCAGAAAAGAGATAACTTCTTCATGTATTAACTCATTTCAGCTTCTTCTCAGATCCATTCTTCATTCCAAAACAGACGGTAGAGAAAACAAGCTGGATATTTTCCTTATGTGGAAATGTATTGGGATGTTGACCAACCAAAAACCTCAGAGAAGCCAAGAGAGCACCAGGCAGTGGAGTTCTCTGGGCGTTGCTTCCTGTTCTAACTATGCACAGACCCACTTAGCCAGAATGAATTATAATCATTCCCAGCAGATAAAAAAAAAAAAATCTGACTTTAATGCCTCACATTTGCTTCCCACATCCTGTACCTGGATAAAATGCTATCTCTGTCTTCTGAGTAGTGTCAGGCTTAGTTAAAACATGGGAAGTGCTTTAAGGCCTCGCCACAGAACACACAAGAGCTAAACACAACATAAGGACCACAAATGCACATGAAATCACAACTCACTCATTTTACATATTTTCAATATTTTGGAAGTTACAGTATTTGCCAAAAAAAATCATAATAAAAGTAATTTTAGGGCCCAGCGCTATGGCCTATTGGCTAAACGTCCTCGCCTTGAACCCCCCCCCCGGGATCCCATATGGGCGCCAGTTCCAGTCCTGGCAGCTCCACTTCCCATCCAGCTCCCTGCTTGTGGCCTGGGAAAGCAGTCGAGGACGGCCCAATGCTTTGGGAACCTGCACTCGCTTGGGAGACCTGGAAGAGGTTCCTGGTTCCCAGCTTCGGATCGGCGCAGCACCGGCCGTTGCGGCTCACTTGTGGAGTGAATCATCGGACGGAAGATCTTCCTCTCTGTCTCTCTCTCTCCTCCTCTCTGTATATCTGACTTTGTAATAAAAATTAAATAAATCTTTTTTAAAAAGTAATTTAAAAAATTTCTAGGGATATTATATGTGAATCATACTCTATGTCACTTCATTCTAAACCGTACCTTCTGTAACAAGATTGTGTGGTGTAATTCATTAATTAACCATCCACTAGAGGCTGATTGTATATCATTACTCGACATGGTCAATGTCCCTTTTATCACTGTTATTAGTACTGCCCATAAATAACGAAGATATAATCCTCATTGTACCTACATTAGGGCCCTAGGATGTAAGAATGAACTCACAACAAAATGACAGTCTCCTGCATGGTTAGGAGAGGCACTCCAGCAGCAGCATGATGGACTTGGGAAAATTTACAAAAGACACACATCATGAAACTGGAGAGAACAGAGGGGAGTAGAGGGAACTTGGGAGGGGGGAAGGAGAGCTCAATGTAGAATCCCATCACTTTCTCGGGAGTCTTCCTTTGAACTTGAAATGATTACATAAAACTTTCTGTGTGTGTGTGTGTGTAGGACGTACTCTCTGGGTGATAGCACCTTACACGTCTCTTCAATTTGCCATTTTAAGATATAGAAGTCCCTAAATTATTAACTTTCCTTAAAGTGATATTTGATGGCATAAGTAATATCTACATAAAGTATTAAGTCATTTTTAAAGGAAAAAGCCAAACAATTTGACAGACCATAATAATTACATTGTCAAAGAATAGAAGCTTCCACTTTATCAGAGAAACCTGTATTGCAAGGTTTTGGTTTCACAGGCTGTCATTAAGATGGTAAGATTTATTTCTTCATTGATTGCCCCGTGACAGCTGTTTCCTGGAAAATGTATATGTGCTGTCTGCTTTAGAAGGATGCAGAACTCATGGTTTACTTACATATTCATTCATAACACAATGAAGAGATGGACTTGCCTCCTAATGGAACTGTAAGAAAATAGGCTAACGTCTATTGCCCTGGTAATATAAGGGAGCTTTCATAAGTTGTTAATGATCTGTGAGACATGGGAAGTCCAAAAGGATCATTACCCAAAGGGCTTTCCTCTAAATTGAAGTTTAAAGTAAATTACCACTTGAAGAATTGTGTTTTATGGCTATTTCAGGTTTGTGAGCCATCTCTCCTTTTAACCTCAGAAATTTCACACATACATCATATAAAAGACAACCATCTACTGTCAGTACTAGAAGATACACTTAATATTGAGATTGCTTCATGGATCAACAACTTGTGTTAGAGGCCAACCTAACGTGTCTGCATATGTAACTCCTGAAAGCCTGCTTTTACCCAACAGTGTGCACCAGGAAGTATTCAGACAGTGCGGCAGATGCCTTTTATGGTGTGTAAGGCTCTAAAAGCAGGCATCCTGTTGGTGGCTCCCGTTTCTCAGAAGCCTGATAACTGTGCTAGAGAATTAAAATTTATGTTCATGAAAAGTTTTAAAAAATAACGTTAATGAAAAACTTAAGTTTGTTTTCTAGAAATCACAATAATGTTCGATGTGTTGTATGACTCCACCACCTTATCCCTGGGATGAAGAAAACGTGTCAGGATGATTTACGTGAATGTTGGCGCCTCCATTAAGTCTGGCTCCTTCACCCGTGACCATGGTCAGTCCTTTCTTCTAATTTGTTTCTTATTTGCATCTTTATATGAGGATGCAATTGATATCACCTTGTACAATATTGTTTCTAGCCAATGTTTAACCCTTCAGTTGATATGCCCTGAGAACATGTACAAGGCAAGAACTGAAGGCTTAAACATTGGCTAGACACAATATATTTGACAAAGAATGTGTTCAGGGGACAGCGCAGGAAAAGATTATTTCAACTTCCTTCATTCATTCTTAGCATCACCACCTCTCTTTTATTCGCTCTGTCCTTCTCACTCAATATTTGAGGCAATATAATTTCTACAAATAATCACCAAAATTTACGGGGAAATTTAGAGCCTCCCGAACACTCCATACGTGTCAAAGTATTTTGGGATCCGTTCAGCTATGTCATTTCTGTCATTCTTTTGTCTTGTCTTTCTCCTGAGAATCATCTATGTAGCTCTGTCCTTGTCATAATTAAAATGAGTGAAAGCATATTTGTGCTTCTCTTTTCATATGAGAATAAAACTTTTGTCCTAGGGCCTGGAACAATAGCGTAGCTGTTAAAGTCCTCACCTTAAATGTGCCGGGATGCCACATGGGCACCGGTTCTAATCCCGGTGGCCCAGCTTCCCATCCAGCTCCCTACTAATGGCCTTGGAAAGCAATTGAGGGTGGCCCAGAGCTTTGGAACCCTGCACCCATGTGGAAGACCTGGAAGAAGCTCCTGGCTCCTAGCTTTGTATTGGCTCAGGTCCAGCCATTGCGGCTGCTTGGGGAGTGAATCATCGGACAGAAGATCTTCCTCTCTGTCTCAACTCCTCTCTGTATATCTGCCTTTCCAATAAAATAAATAAATAAATCTTTAAAAAAAAACCTTTTTGTCCTATCCCAGTTACTCTCATATAACAGAGACTCAATAAGTAATAAATATGCTACTGGATGTTCCAAAGTTGTCTGTTTCAATTATTTCCTAGCATAAAGTCATCATAAAACTATCTAATTTTTTTTAGTCCAAAAGCTGTTCCACAGAGAGAAAGAGAGACAAAAAGAGATATTCCCTTCTCTACTCACTCCCCCAAATGGCTAAAACAGTGGGCAGCTGAGCTGATCCAAAGCTAGAAGCCAGGAGCTTCTTCCAGTTGTCCCACATAGGTGCAGGGACCCAAGGAACTGGCTCATCCTTGCTGCTTTCCCAGGTCATAAGCAGGAATGTGCATCAGAAGTGGAGCAGCCAAGACTTGAACCAGTACCCATATGGGATGCCAGTGATGTAGGAAGAAGATTGGCCTGCCATGCTGCTATGCTGACCCCCTAAAAGCTAATTATTTTAAAGGGGATTTGTTGTAGTGGTTAATATACTGTTTGAGGTACCACCATACTATATTAGAAGGCCTGAGCTTAGACTGTGTCTTCACTTCTAATCCATCTTCATTGCAATACACATTTTCAGAGACAGCAGCTGATAGCTCAAGTATTTTGGCATCTGCCACCCACTTGGGAGACTGGCATTGAGTTCCCGTCTCCAGGCTTCAATCTAGGCCATCCAAAGCTATTGGCAGTGACTGAGGAATGAACCAGCAGATCAAGAATCTCTCTGCCCATCTCTATTTTTATCTTCCAAATAAATAAAAATAAATGATTATTTCTTCAAGTCATTGTACTTCAAGGTTTATGTCTCGCAGAAACATAATTCTTTTATTGTCAGCAGGAAAACATTAGACACTAATTTGTGAGCATTTTGTGAGTTACACTCTAATTTCAGAGTTATCGCTTTCTTGCATTTATGGTGCTTGTGTGTGTGTGTGTGTGTGTGTGTGTGTTTATAAAGCAGAGATCAGAATGAAAACATTCCTTTTCTGTAGGCAGAATTCTGTAACATGGCCCTTCAGGCTCTCCTTCCTGTAGGTACCCTGTATTATCCCTTTCCCCTGAGTTTGATGTCCCCTGGTCAGCCTAACCAGATAATCACCTCCTTATTTAGGTGACTTTTATAAGAAAAGGAACAACAAGAGCTATTACTTTCTAACACTGCATCAAGCTCCCATATGGTAAACATCATCTCCTGTTGGTACTGAAGAAACAAGTTACTACTGTTTAGAAGTCAATTTAACCAAGATGAGTGAGTTGAGGGCAACTCTTTGGCAAAAAATTGCAAGGAAATAGACATGTCAGTCCTCAAACAATAGGAAACTGAAATCTGCCTACTACCCAGCAAATGACAGATTCAACCGACATCTCAATTTTCACACAGCAAAATATGAGTAGTTTTGACTCTTGATGAAAAAATGAGTACATTTTTCAGCCATGAAATTTTAGTAATTTGTTACATGTAAGCAGAAAACTAATATAGCTTTCAAAGGAGTTGGTTTATGTACTGAGTTGTATAAAATGACTTAAAAATAGAGTGAGTATAGGTCTCCATTTGTCCAGGACATTTTACAGCAAATAGTTTTAATTTAATTTATATGCTATGTGGTTACCTCACTACAAAGAATTCATTTTAACATGGTAGAATAAACGAGAATGTAATATGTTTATGCAAACAAAACAAAAGCTTAACGACAGATGCTATTATAAGCATATTATTATATAAGATTATTTATACAGAGCATGTTGTAGATCTTATCAGTAAAAGGACTTTGTGTTTCTTATGTAATAAGTTTTAATTGCACTGAAGTGATAATTGCTTATTTTCTTGGTATAGGAATCATCTCCCTTTATTCCTTTAAAATTTCTTTTCTGATCTAGAACCATGTTACCCAGATTTTACTTAGTAGTAGACATTGTCTTATTTGCAAAATAAAGTTTCAGATCACAGAAAATCTTTGGGGGGTTATGTGGGAGAATTATCCAAGTTCTGACTACCATTGGGATTGTGTATTTATTTACAAAATTGGCTCCTTTTAACTAGAGCTCACTTCAAGTACAGCTTGTATTTAACCAATAGCATCACATCATGAATCTGTTTATTCCTATCCCCAATCCTTTTGCTCGTTATTTTAATTTTGTTTATAGATGCATTTTCTCATTAAGATGCAATAGCTAGAAAATCATAGGAGGGAGCCTGGCCTGATGGTCCAGAGCAAAATCCTTGCCTTGCTTGTGCTGGGATCCTTTATGGGTGACAGTTCGTGTCTTGGCTGTTCCACTTCCCCTCCAGCTCTCTGCTTGTAGTATGGGAAATCAGTGGAGAATGGCCCTGTTCCCATATGGGAGACCTGAAAGAGGTTCCTGGCTGCTGGTTTAGAATTAGCTCAACACTAGCCTTGTTGTCACTTGAAGAGTGAACTGGAGGATGGAAGATCTTTCTCTCTGCATTTGAACTGGGACTATTCCTTTTGTAAACATCACTAGAAACTCTATGATTAACTCTTATTTGATCCAACTGTATCTGTATGCATACCAACTTGTTATTGGGGTGTGGGGAACAGCAAGTGGTAAGTTCATTGGCTTTATTTTTGATATATACTTCTTTGAATCTGGAAGGGAGTAGTACTAATTCAACACAAAATGTGTGAGCCAAGATACTCATGCATTCTGAAGAATATGAACCCTGGTTTTAAATTATAGGGAGTTGACCATGCTGTACAACCAAAGTCAAACTACAGTCATCACAGTTCACTTTGTTACCAGTTTCATTCTGCCCTTGGATAAACTGTGATTATCACAGCTTTTATGGTTAGTATGTAAAAACAACAACACAAGGTTTCTGGGTCTTAGTTCAGCAAGCTTTTTATCATTAACTTCAGACAGCTCTTATTGGAAACTGGAGGTGAACTAACCTCAAAGCAGGTGGGCAGGGACATCAGCACCTTCCATCTGCTCTCTCTTCCACCTTTTGTCATCAAAGAACTATGGTGAAAGAGTAGACGATCTTATGTGGGATGACTTAATATGCAAGACTGTGTGAAAGTGCAGAAAAGTTGGAAAAAATCCAGTTCATCCTTGTAGCTAGAAAAGAAATAAATGATTTGATGATGCTCTGTCCTTGACTTTATTCTGAAATTACTAATAAAGGGATTCCTGCACTATAGAGTAAAAGAATAACTCTAGGCTTAGGGGACAAAACCTAATAATAGAGAGAGCTGACACCTCAAATAGAAGAATCCATTGACTTTCACTGCTTACGACCTGCCTGTAAACCTGTGCAGGTCTCACTTTCACAGTGAATCTCTCTGGAATGAGGAGCTGGTTCTCAGGGATGAATTTTATCCCAGTTCCAACCACCATTTGACTATCACACCTGATACATGATTGATGTTTTATGATTTGCATTTACTGCAGAGGCCATGAAACATTCATTTTCCAATTCTCATAAACTCTTAAGAAAACATCCTCAGTGATCCATTATGTAACAAACTATCAACACCTCTACAACGATCCCAATTGATCACTCAGCCATAGAGCTTTTCAATAGACTAAGCTGCACTAAATTGTCTGAACTCTGAAGAAATTTTATTTGTACTAACTTTACAAACAAAACTTGAAGAATTCAGTGTGTGAGAAACAAAGGAAACCTACATGAAAAGTGTGAGAAGAGGAAAAACATACAGAAAAGGGTGAGAACTTTGTGCAAATACAATGGATGTTTTTAAAGCTTTGGGAAGAGAGAAATTATGTAAAGAAACTGGCAGCAGAAGACCCAATGCAGTCCAAGGATGAAGGGGCAGTTAGAAAAAAAGATTAAAAACTAAGAAAGAGGGCCCAGTGACTAAATCCTCATCTTGCACTAACTGGAATCCCATGTGGGCACCAGTTCATGTCCCACCTGCTCTGCTTCCCTTCCAGCTCCCTGTTTGTTTCTTGTGAACACAGTGGAGGATGGCCCAATGCCTTGGAACCCTGCACCCACGTGGAAGACCCAAAAGAATTCCTGGCTTCATATCGGCTCAACTCTGGCCATTGTGGTTGCTTTGGGGGTAAACCAGTGGGAAAAAGATATTTTCCTATATCTCTTTTTTCCAATAAAAATAATAAGTATATCTTTAAAGAAAACTAAAAAAGAAGAAAATTGCAGAGTTTTCAGAAAATGAGTGTCCTATTATGCCCCTGCCCTTGCCTTTCTCTCCATTGGCTAACTCATTAAATTATTGCGTTCGCAAGCATTTACTGATCGCCTGCTTATTTTTCAGCAAATATTTTACATGAATTATCTGTCATCTCTTTCTATTGTAACCATAGAAATTTGGAATGAATTTTACCCCAGTGGGTCTCTGGTGTGTTAGTGACACAGGTTTTCATAAGCAGTGATGCATGGTGGCTGGAAAGCTGGAAGAAGCGGGTTTCTCTGAGTTGTGAAGGCCAAATAGGAATTGAGGAATACAGAATGATTCCCAGGACATTCTAAACAGGACAGGATGGAAACACACGTAAGCACAATGCATTCTAGGACCCTGCAGTCCGTGAGATTATTTTCATTGACAGGTGAAGCAGTTAAATCAAATGGCAGAAAGCAAATCACAAAGCAAAAAGAATTGAAACAGTAAAGGTGAAGAGAGAATTAGGAAACTAGATAAAACAGAATGGGAAATGGATCAGGGAGAGAGGAGAAGTCAATGTAGCTACAAACTTCCCAAGAATATAACAAGGTTTTGCTTCAGAAAACACAATACTCCTAAAAAGCGTTCATATCTCCCTGTAGACTGGGCTTCTCTGGCTCCTGATCAGATGTGTCCAGAGTAGAAAATGCTGCAGCCTGACCCTGAGCTCCCACTCTGACTTGTTAGGAGAGCAGTAACAAGCACACGGCAGAGGTCTGGTCCAAGTAAAGTTGAAACAATGGCACAAAAGCAAAGGGAAGTGAACTCTGTCAGAACAGATGAGGCTCAAACACAAAACATTGGTTTTCTTTGAAGTACCTAACCTTAGCTGTTTGTTATTTAAGATCTTAAACCATGAAAACTTATTTCCTCCAAGTCAAGTGAAAATAGGGATGTAGTGTCAATATTGAGTTACAATTCAATCCCATTTACATAAGACAAAAGCTAATCTTACATATATATTAGTCTTACATACATAATACAATATCTATTCATGATAAGATATCCAAAATCTATGCTGTACTAGCTTGGTTATTCTGCTTTTTTTTTTTCTCCTTAGAACTCTTTGCGTATTACTCTTTCATTGTATGGTCTAGCTCATCAAATTACAAACAAACTCCTAAAAGTGACAGTCTGAGCATCATTCTTGGACTTCTTAATACACTGTTACTTCCAGTATATAGTCCTATCTCCCTATCTCTCAATGTCAGCACAGTTATATAGAAAACATTCTCCAGAATTTAATCAAACATCTTAAGCACAAGACCAGGACCTCTTCTTCACCCCCTCAGCTGAATTATAGTGTCTTTTGTAGTATTTAGATTTAACTACAAAAATAGAAACTCAGATCAATGGAAGCTTATTCCTATGAAATACACTTTCTCTTCTATTATTCAGCATGCAGTGTTTAAGCAGTTTGAGGCCCAGCATGAAAGATCCAGATGAAAAGGAATCTGGTCTTTATGTCTTGTTGCTGTACCAACTCTGGGAACCTGACCTCATTTATCTTGTTCAGAATTGCCTAATCCAAATCCATAGTTGAATCAGAAGGAAGCCAAGAAAACAGAAAGACAGGTTCTATGTCTTGCACTATGGAAATGATTGGGTACTGTCCATTTCACTTCCACTCACATTTCATTGACTGCAATGTTGCTTACAGTCACAATTGCAAGAATATCTGATCCTTTGCTGATTCCCAAGTCTTCACCAAAATCTGAGATTTCACCAGCATACCAGAGGGGATCAATGAAGCTTTTCACCAGTAGATGAGCAGGCAGTGGTTCTTCACAGTTGTGTTTGTCTCACTGTATCTAAGTCAATGGTGATCTTGACTAATTCGCCTGAATATGTATTATGACTTTCAGGCTCTACTCCTGCAGCCATGAGCAGCCTATTGTCATACTGTATATCTGTAGCTAATTTAATACATAAAAATATTCTGAATGCACTGAGAACACTGTAGATACAAAGAAGCATTTTAGACTGTCTGGGAAGCATATCATAACAGTACTCAGTGTTATTTGGATTATGTAAGGGCCATAAGATAATAAGTGGGGACCATAATTTTTCTCAAAAAAAAAAAACTTGCTTCCTTTGGCAGCCTATTAGAGCTGAGAGTGGAGTGGGATAGGGAAATAAGAATTAAACTTTGGAAGAGTACAGCAGGATCTGTATTTCATAACCATGAGACTGAGTCACTGCCAGTGAATAAACCTGAGTTCCCACATAAGGACATTGGTAATTAGCCTGCTGTGCAAGTGCTATTATAAGGAACCAGTAAAGGCAAACTTTCACTGGAAGGACTTAGCATGTTTCAAAATGCAGAGAAACAAATGACCCATTGAGCATAAATCCACATCTGGTAAAAGTCCTTGCCCTGATCTCCACTGATTTGTAACCTGTGGTGATTCAGTCTGAACTGATATTGTGATTAAGCTGCATTCTCTGGAAAGAACTGCCTGGCAATAGAATTACATTAAAATAGGAAATAGAATGGTAAAGCACTGCAATAAAAAGCAGTAATGCCAGCCACTGTTTCAGATGTTTTATAGTATAGACTTCTAAAACATGGATTCACCAAACTCGGATTGGATGTGGCCACAACATTCGCAGCATGTAGATCACTGTGGTTGTTGTAAAGCTTCATTTCTATTGACAAAGAAACATGGTAAACAAATGAAGAGGTCCTTCTCGACAAAACAAAATCCTAGAAAGCAGAATCTTGCCTAATTATTTTAAATTGCACAAGTATAGTAGGTGACAAATCTTGTCTCAAGTGTTCAGCATCCTTTTTTCTACTGTGTCAGCTTTTCTCGCCTTCCTAAAGTTTTATTACAGTTCCAACCAGGCGTTTATAATCTCTACTTAATACAGCTTTATTCTTACTAGAGAACACTGAAGAAGGTAGAAACTTTATGGGCCAGTGAGGCTTTTCTCTTACATTTTTTTAAAAGTAATTCAGAAGGTTTTTTTTAATCTCTGCTAATAGCATTATATTATAAATATCTGAACTGCCAAATACTGGATTATATTTATTGTACATTTGTTTTAATCATCGATAATAAAAGAGCAGCCACAAAGGGAGAGACAAGATAAAGTGGAGACCTAAGAAAGTTGTAAATCCTTCCATGTCTGTAGATTTGAAGTAAAAAAAAAAAAAAAAACAAAGAACAAACAAACAAAAAAACCCTAATGGTAAAACCCGCAGATCAAGTCCTGAAGACCAAGAAAGAGTAAGGCCAATGGTGTTAGTCCATCTCTAATTTCAAATGTTTGTGAACCAGGAACATCAATGTCCAAGAACAGAAGATGGGCCTCCGTTCAGGGAAAGAGAAAAGTCATTCTTTTCCCACGATTTCACTCTTTGCAGACTCTCAATGGGTTGGATATTGCTCACTGGCATTGGTGAGGAGTCTTTTTTGCTAGGCTTAACCTATTCTGAAAACACTAACAACCCAGAAAGGACATTTTCCTAACCAGTTGTCTGGGATCTGAGCTTGATCAATTGACAAATATAATTATCTACCCTAATAAAACTTCTATTTTTTAATATTATTAGCAACATTCTCTCTTGGACATCAATGTATTTATATTTCTATAGTACCTAAAATCAATTTACTTCCAGTTTTCTAGAATCTCAATATCTCAAACTGTCCGTAAAGCAACTTGCTCATGAAATCACAGAAACAACTACAGAACATGTACTTTCACCCATCTAAAAACAAACTTACCTTCCGTGTATTTTCAGACTCTGATCAGGAAAGTGTCTGCTCTGGAAATGTTTACTAGGGGCTTGTGGTTGCAGAGTGGCCATGAAGACAGCAAGGGAAAAGCACAGAGGTGGAATAAGTTTTGTGAGAAAGACCCAGTTCAAATCTGTTGACTTTGCTGTGAAAGTCCATGATCTAGTCAGAACCCCCATAACATGTTTAAATGTAACGAACCAGCTAATGATTTTTACATAACAAGAAAGAGGGAAATTATTTCAACCTAAAATTACAGGAGGCCTCCTACCCCAGGAGAGTAGCCTTGGTTGTAGAGAAGCTTCTCTGCTTGATATAATCCTATTTGTTAGTTTTAGCTTTGCCTGTGTTTTGGGGACTTTTACCAATGCCTGTACCTTGGGGAATGCTTCCTATGTTCTCCTGCAATGGTTTGATGGTTTCTGGGTTCAGATTTAGGTTCTTGATTCATTTAGAGCTGCATTTTGTATTATGTGACAGGTGTTAGTATTGCTTCTTACCTCTGCAGGGTGCTCTCCAATTGTCCCAATAGCATTTGTGGAAGTGATCAGGTTTTTTTTCCCCCCAGATTATTTTCAGTTTTCTTGTTGAAGATTAGTTGCCTACACATGCGTGGACTCCCTTCTGGGGTTTCTATTCTGCTTGATTTCTGTGCCAATATGAGACTGTTTTGATGACCGGCGCCTTGTTCTATGTGACACTAATAGCTAAGTAATGTGAGCTGTTCTGTATATATGTAAATCCAGCAATATAATTCTTGAGCATCTATTGGGTTGTTTCTACTCCTGACTCAATTTCAGACCTCTGTAAATAAACCAGTACTACCAGTTTCCCATGTCCTACCTTTCTGCCATTATGCAGTCTTCCCACAATAACCATTTTGTTGGAAAATAATGAAGTTCACACTCTGGGAGAGATTTTAAGTTGCAAATCAGTTACCAAGCTCATCATAGACCACTGTTGCCTCCATTCTAGCTCCACAAGAAGTCAAGATCACAAAAAGTGAATTACAGGGCCATGCTAACTCTCTTCTTTTCACTTTGTTGGTTGATTACCCCTGAGCATAATTCAGTAGATTTCGGGCCTCTGAGTCACTAGATATCAGGCATTCAAGATGAAAGAACCATCATATCAGCACCAATTGGGAGATTAATTTTTCCTGTTATCTCCCAATCTTTATAGCCTAAGCATTTTCTAGTTGCACAGAAAACCATATCCAACAATATCGTATAAAGGCTGCAAACTCAATGCCCAGCTTTGGCCCAATCCAGTCCCAGTCTTTGAGGACATTTGGGGAATGAATCGATGGAAAGGATTCATATTCTCTCTTCCTCTCTCCCTCCTTCCTTCACTGCCTCTAAAGGAAATATTTCAAAGGTTGACCATGTAAAAGGAAAATACAACACTTAACAAGATCTATCCCTGAGCAAACAGTCATTGCACATACTAGATGAATCATCAGTAAATTCAAAGAACTAAAAGAAATGACATCTAACATATGAGAATGATGTATTGCCATATAGAGTATGATCATCATTAAGCAGAAATTAAAAATGAGCAAGGCATAAATTCTAGAGTTGGGAAAGTCAACTTCATTCTACAAATCTCAGCCTGGTGTTCCGTGTATAATATCCTGCCTTTATGTGAGAGAATACACTCATTACATCTTGTCTGACACATCTAAGCATTTATAGTTCCAAGAAAACTTGTTGGACTGTCATGACTTTTATGAACAATTTGGCATCTACTACAGAAAAAGATATAAAATTAGAATATACACACCCGAATTTTGCACGCATATATACATGATGTTTATTACATGGTTCAAGTGTTGTGAAGAAAACAGTCAATTAGAGAAATCTAAAGTTAAGCAGCCTGATTCAAATTTAAATTTTATTAGTTAGTGGATGTGTAGCCTCAGAAAAAGTTTCCTAAACTCAGTGAGCCATGTTTGCCTCACCTATAAAATGAATACGCCAGCATCTTGAGTGCACAATAGCAAACTCAATGGAAACTTAGTAATGTGCATAATAAATATTCATTAAGATTTCATGTATGGTAGGAGTTGGTACCAAGGTTTTCTGACTTTCAACACAAATATTTCCTTTGCTTTCACTCCTTCACACCCACCATCTCCACCTGCCACCCTTGTCTATAGCCTTGACTGCTTTGTACTTCAATGTTAAGTATAGCTTAACAACAAAATACTAGACTCTCTCACATTGCTTATACCTGCAATGTCATGAAACAGAAAGAACTGAATTCTGGGGTTGAGACTACAGCTGAAGGACTATATTATTGTAAAATCCAGGGGACAATGAGGAGGAGAGAGGGAGGAGGGGAAAGGGAGAAGCCCTAGGCCTACAAAACTCTAAACTGGAAAAATAAGAATTGATAAATTGGGACTTTTCTGAAAATCTCATAGAGCAATTAAGCATTTTCAAAACTCTCTGATAACCAATTCAACAGCAGAAGACGTTATATGGGAAATCTGGAGACAGTCTTATGTGTCAGTGACTCACTGAGTCCAGTTCTTTGCTTGATCCCCCCCCCCAAAAGATGAGATAGTTTTATGTCTAATTAACAAAGACAGCAAAGAATAAAAAAGGCTCATAACCCAATTTCATGCTTGCCTGTGTACAGCGATGACTGTGGAAATGCAGCTCTTCTACTTTTCAATTGCTGCTAAGAGCCTCGTACAACCCATCGGCCACCTGAGTGACTTGACCACAGCTGCATCAATATAGGCAAAATTCACCTGTTCCCCAAACCTAGATCTCTCAGTTCAACATCTGGTGCCTGCCAGATTTCACATTCTTTATAATCCTAATTCTGCCATTATACTTTGTATATTTTATAATCACATTACAACCTTTACCCTTTTAGTTATTTAACCCCAAATCTTAGCAATGTTTCTTCATAAATTTTTTAAAAATTTTTTATTTATTTTTATTGAAAAGACAGATATACGGAGAGGAGGAGAGACAGAGATGAAGATCTTCCGTCCGATGATTCACTCCCCAAGCGGCCCCAATAGCTGGAGCTGAGCCAATCCGAAGCCAGGAGCCTCTTTCAGGTCTCCCATGCAGGTGCAGGGCCCCAAAGCACTGGGCTGTCCTTGACTGCTTTCCCAGGCCACAAGCAGGGAGCTGGATGGGAAGTGGAGTTGCCAGAATTAGAACTGGTGCCCATATGGGATCCCGGTGTGTTCAAGTCAAGGACTTTAACCACTATGCTATCACGCCAGGCCCGTTCTTTGTAAATTTTATGAACAAATATTACATACAATCTCAGACTCAGACATAGAGACGTTTTTGAGTCAGTACTTCCTGAAGCCTGTGGAGTTTCATAGATAAAAGTATCTGAAGCAAACATGCAATCCTTTTCACCTCGGTCCTTGGCTCACTTCTTCCAAGTGACCCAATGAGAAGAAAAACAAGGACAATAGGAAAAATGGCCACAGCCATTCAGATCTCATATGTGAGTGTGTATGCGGTGGGTGGAGGACAGCTGAAAAATTCCCTAAAAAAATTATAACTTGAAAAATGGAAGCCAAAGTCACATCATCAGAGCTGGACGATGAAGATGCTTCTGGCACTGAAGTTTCTGTGGGAAGCTGTGGGTAGATTTGTGGTGATAAAGGACTACACACAAGCAAAGAAGATGACCTTGAGTGTTGTGACAAAGAAAACGAAAATGCTGGGTCCAGTGTGGTAACCTAGTGACTAATGTCCTCACCATGCGTGCCCCAGGATCCCATCTGGGCACTAGTTCTGATACTGGCAGTCCCTGCTTTCCATCCATCTCCATGCTTGTGGCCTGGGAAAGCAGTTGAGGATGGTCCAATATCTTGGGTTCCTGCACCAGCAATGGGAGACCTGGAAAAGCTGGCTCCTGGATTCGGATCAGCTCAGCTTTGGCCACTGCAGCCCCTTGGGAAGTGAACCAGTATATAATCTTCCTCTCTATCTTTCTTCCTCTATGTATATCTGACTTTCCAATAAAAACAAATAAATCTGAAAAAAAAAAGAATATAAAATTGCTGCAGAATCAATTGTTGAGTTAATATGAGATGGGAAGATACCAGAGGTAAAGTTCTTAACAAGAAAATTACCCAAACTAATCATTCTGATCAAAAATAAAGAGCTGGGAACGGGGAAACAAAAGTTAAAATAAGGAAAGTATTGAGAGAATAAATAGCTAGCTATGAAATGGGTGTAAGGAGTGATGTGAAGAATAAAGCCAGGTGTTGTTCAAGACAAAGAAGAAGAGAGAAATCTTCAGAGAATTTGAAAAAGGTTACATGTTCACTTTTGTGTAATTCCAGGCATTGTTCCTCAAAACATTTGCAACAATATGTCTGCTGGACCAGCAAGGTTCACTTTCTACCAGTTCTGACCGTATTGTCAAGCTTCACAGATCGGTCACATGTGTGCTCTGTTATTTCATTGTGTTTGCAGATAAGCAAGGGCAGTTTCTAAGTCCAAGAGACTCTTGGAAGTTAATATTTCTCTGCCTTCCAACTTGGAGGCTATGCATCTGTGGCTTTGGGAATGATGGATGTTTCTGTTTTGGTAAGCTGCTGAGAACGCCTATGAAGTAAAATTAGTATTTTTTTTTATTTTTGTGTGATGTCTTTAATTTTAGGCAATCTGGAAAATATCTTAAAAAGACCAGACTTCTTCTTTTACATTATTTCCTTTTATAGACTAAATAACATAAATCAGGACTAACATTTATATTTGTCGGGGGTTTTTCATGAAAGATGTATTGAAATGGCAATTTTCATGTGTAATTAATTCAGGAGATATTTCTTCCTAGGACGCATATTTGATATCTTTAACGTCTTTCTTATTGTCTCCCAAAACATTTAAATTCACTTAAAATATTAATGTGATCTCTTCCTCTTGGAAAGTATCTATTTCTCCATCTTTTCTGTAGCACAAATAGTTTCTTCCTTTGCCTAATTGTACCCACTTGTATCTGTTCTGTTCTATATCTGTTCTAATCTTCCTCCAAAACAGGCTAAAGTAGAGATGTTTCCATTTTAAAATATATTTGACTATTATAAGTATTTTTTTACTAATGATAAATTAGCTCAAGGTCTGGTATTTCTTAGGGTAAAGAAAGTAGACATTCAAGATACTGAGTTGTTAAGAGCCAAGCTCAAAATGTATTTTTGCAATTGTCCCAACTTTTGAACTTCAGTATCTAAATTATACTGTCATTTTGTTGCTTTGTTATAAATAAAACTGAACATATGGTCCTTAATGTTAATACAGGTGTGCTCAATAGCTTGATATAATTTAATAGATATTATGTCAGCAGATAATCAGTAGATTATCACAAAGACAAATTTAGGAAAAAAATGTAACATCAAAAAACTTGCTTTTCCTCAGAACTAAATATTAAACATTTTTGAGTATTGCTCTTTTTGTGGATCGCCATAATACAAAATGTGAATTTTTCTAAAATTGTACTTTTACAATTTCAGATAATAAAAATGCATATTGCTTAATGCTAGATTACTGCTTCTTATGGTTAGGCAATGAGAGCTACTATTACCAGCCCACCCAAAATATGTGTTATCACAACTATAGCACAGACTACTCACGTCCATGATGAGCAAAATGGACATATAAAAGTATATTCATTAATTCATCATTCATAAGAGAGTGATTGCTTATAATCACCCGAGACTATTAATATGCCTCCGACCAGTGTCACTGCTACCACCCATAAGCGCCGAGCATCTGGTCCTCATTGAACTTTCATTAGTGCCTTGGACACACGCTGACATTCACTCCTATGTGAAGACGCTGGACACTCCTTTCACCACTCTAGCATCTCATTGATTCCTTTGTTATATGTTAGCCTTACATGGGTGAAGTTTCACTATACTGCTTTTCTCTTTTTCTTCTCCCCGTGGTGGACTGTACTCAAGGGATACATCATGGAAATGTAGTAGATATTAATAAGTTCGAAGGTTTGGAAACAGAAAGTGAGTCCTCATGCATGCACCACAAGGTTAGACTCACAATGACATGAATGACAATCTCCTGCAGCAATGGGAGACACCTCAGTGGCAGCATGATGGACTTGTAAAAACTCATGAAAGACTTCCATTGTAAGGCTGTAGGTGATAAAAGAGGGGAGGGGATGGAACTTGCAGAGGAGAAAGGAGACCCTGGTGCCAATTAAACTGTATCAAAAAACAAACAAACGAAAAAGCAGTGGGAAACTGAAATTAAAGGATGAAATTATTTGTGAACAAAAACATTTTAATTTCACTATTTTTCTTCCATAATACATATCTGTGTGGACTTTTGAGGACCACCGTTGTAGCGCGCCCCTGGCCAGCAGGGAATAAAACGCAGACACCGAAGTCCTTCTCTGATCACACTTTATTGGAGCGCCGCTTGATTGAGGGAAAGATGGCAGTGGGGGCGCAGGGAGAGCAAAGCGGATGGCTTATATACACCTCCATGAGAGGCGTGTCTGTGGCTCAGTGACCGGTCGTGATAGGACAGTGAGTGCTTACTTGTCAGATTGGGATAGGTCGCTGCTGTTGCCGGGCAAACTAGGGCAGGAAGCTACGTCAGGGCAGAGTTGTTTACTCTGTGCCTGTCGCCATCTTGTAATGGCGACTGACTGCGCTCTGCAATTCCCCCTTTTATTTTTTCTATGATACAGCAAAGGTATGGCTCAGTGACTGTGCCTGTCTTAGGTCATCCGACCTCTCGTCAGGTCCTTACCCGTCATGGGAAGCTTAGGCAGACGGTAAGGCCTAACTCCTGTCTTAGGTTGGTACCTGACTGGGTCAGAGGTTGCCCGTCTTTGACTACCAGCCCTGGCTACCGCATAGGTGAGAACCAGAATCGAGGGACTTGAGACTACTGATCCCTATCGGGTGCAATGGCTCAAAAGCCTCCGAGTGCAAGGGCATCAGGTAGGGTCTCATCATTCTCCTCTGAGCAAACTGATCCAGACCTGGGGGGAAGCGCCTGCCTCCATAGCTGCCAAGGCTCGAACGATGGCGACCTTGTCCCACCTGACACTTCGCCGAATCCTACAGACCAAGAACAGAGCCAAGACTATGCCTCCAAGGCAAAATACTGCAAACATTCCTACTCCAACCCACTCCTTAAAATAGGAAAAGGTGTCCCAGATCCATTCGTTAAAATCTTGAAGGGTCACAACTTTAGCTCGGGTGGCATAGATGGTTACAATCTTTCCCAAGCAGTCAGTGTATAAATTATCAAACAGAACATTCCAACTCCCATAGAAATAAACCAAAAAGCTTCTCCATAAATTAGCTGCAAGTTGGAAACTGAGAGTTCCTCAGATAATATGTCCACCTGTTCTTAGATCAAGTCCACTTATATGTTCATAATTAGCAAGCCAGTCCAAACATGTTGGTTAAACTGCTCCTGTGTCTGAAGAACCATAGAGGGCTGCTTAGTCATAGTCACCAATACAGCAGTCATTAGGGCCACAATGGCCATGGCGTCAGTAGCGGCAGCTGTAGCTATTGCTGTCACAATGGCAGCGGTAACCCCGAAGTCGTGCTCTGGTCATAGGAGGACTGACAGGTCTTCTTTAACCGCCATTGGTCTGGAAAAATAGGTGGGCACGCACATCACTACAGCCTTGATTATTACCCGTTTTCTTAGATCTCGTGAAAGGCCGCTTTATCTACAGCGGAATTACTTTCACTTTGTCCGGGTTCACAGCAACAAAGACACTCACGACCAGGCTGATGTAGGCGCAGGAAAAAGCAACACCACAATCCTACTATAGCTGTACCAAAAACAATAAGAGCAACAAGAACAGGGTTTATCATACCTGAGAGGTTACCTACCGGTAGTCCGCTCCGTGTGTAGAGTTCTGAACTTCAACCCCTCACTGGTGTCCGCTGGATTCGAAGTTTCCCGGGTTTCGGCACCAGCTGTAGCGCGCCCCTGGCCAGCAGGGAATAAAACGCAGACACCGAAGTCCTTCTCTGATCACACTTTATTGGAGCGCCGCTTGATTGAGGGAAAGATGGCAGTGGGGGCGCAGGGAGAGCAAAGCGGATGGCTTATATACACCTCCATGAGAGGCGTGTCTGTGGCTCAGTGACCGGTCGTGATAGGACAGTGAGTGCTTACTTGTCAGATTGGGATAGGTCGCTGCTGTTGCCGGGCAAACTAGGGCAGGAAGCTACGTCAGGGCAGAGTTGTTTACTCTGTGCCTGTCGCCATCTTGTAATGGCGACTGACTGCGCTCTGCACACCGTGTCTTCTTAAATTGGCCCACACCCAATTTTCCAGTCTTTCCTGAGAATTATTTTAATTTTAGAGTATCCTGCATTCACACTGTATATCTTGGATGATTCTGAACTGATCCCAGCCCCAGAGATTAGCATAAACTTGATGTCTAAGCCAGCCAGCACACTGCATTCCTTTGATTATAAAATAAGCAGTCATAGATGGTTATGGTATCACAGTGGTGCTAGTTTAAGCCAATCCTGGGAGAGATTGATCAGAAGAGAGGATTTTGTATTGTTTTTCACTTCCTCGCGGATTTTTATGTTGCATGGGCTAGAAGAACCTCTCTGGAAATGGTGTGACATATATATGAAAGGGTTCAGACACAAACCCAGGAACTTAGTGTGTGATACCCCCAGACAACTGGGGTGGATCCCTGATGAGGATAGATGGTGTGTAAAACTTTTCAAGTTCTGCCACAACACAAATTTGTTACAAGTTTAACATGACTTGGCTCCCCAAATTAATGTTTGTTCATGTTTATGTGTTTCACTATCCATTTATTCAAGTGTCTTTTTATATTCATCTTTAATAACTAAGGACATTTCTTACTTCTAAAGTTCATCACACATTTCTGGAATATCACATCATTATTTTAAGATAGATTTAAGAGCACAACGATGTAATACAACTTTAGTTTCTATTTTGTTTTCAAGTTACCACATAAAATTTTCCTGTGAATGTTGTATAGGAAAGCAGTTAAACACAGTGGGAAAAGCTGCCACCATATGGCTTCTTGCTATTTCCCACTGAATACGCATGCATCTCCTGGCTTGCGACCCAGAATGTTTGCAGGGGTTTCTGGGATAGCCAGAAGCTGGGAGCTTAGATCTCAATCCATGTCTCCCTAAATCTGTGTCTGGGAGCCATCAACACTGCCTCACAGAGTATGTTATCATGGAAGTGTGGAGTCTGGAAGTCAAGCCAGGAATTCAATCCAGAGATTGTCATGTGTGACTTGGGTGTCTTATGTGCTGGAACCAACATCTACTCTGGGGAGATTTCAGCTTAGTATGTTGGTGGACAGAGATCACTTGTAGATCTCTGTGTGTACACAGAAACACAGATCAATCAAATACTGTAGTTTCAAGTCATGATAAATGACATAACAAATCAAACAAAAATTCCCACAGAGTTTTACCAAATTTCTTTGATCAGTAGAAAGTAAATAAGTGAATATTTCATTTCTGGATGTATAGTTGAAGAAGCCCATGGAAAATCAATTTTTGAATGATGATTCCATTATTGACTGTAACTATAAGAAGAACCCAGACATTTACAAAGTCTTGGGAAAAGAGTGATTCTGGCAGAAAGATTAGTAATTGTTAGCCTGAGGCAGGAACAAGCTGGGGACAAGGCAGGTGCAGCTGAAGTAGGGTAGTGCAGCATGACCCAGGAAGTCACAGAGTAAACAGTGGCCAGGAAGTTCCTGAAAAATCTTTGCTAAGTAAGGATAATGGTTATATCTTTAACACATAAGGTTGTATAGAAGTGGTGAAGTAATGTTGAAGTTCCATATCAACAATAGTGGTAGAATCAAATGCTAACACAGCTTATATATTTTCTAACTATTCTAGTACATTCAGCACCGTTTGGGGACCATTAGAAGGGAAAACAAGTTGCTTGTGCAGTGAACCAAATGTTGTCAAGTAGCAAGAAAGTATAGAGGGAAATTATTGATAACCTGTGTCCTGTTCTACAAAAGGGACCAATCACAGAAATATAGCTGGGATGTTATAGAGTGGAAGTCTCAAGTGGTGGCTCCTCAGGCTGTTTCATTGTAATAGCCCAAGCTCAACTTCCAGGGGTGACAAAGTGGAGACTTCTAATAGGAACACTACTACATAACTGGGCTGGGAGGAGAAGTATAGAGGCAGACAATAGGTAGAGATTCAAAGACGCTCACTGCTCTCCCCAACATAGACAGGGATGGTGTCTTATCTCCTCTTGTTGGCTGGTAATAAAACAAAGAAGCTAAGAGAATTATTGTAAAATTAAATCTCAAGGAAAGACTAAGAATTCATTACTTAAAGTGTATTACCCACCTTCTCCATCAAAAAAATGCAAAATAAAAAAGAATATGATAAACTAACAAATGCTAATGTTAGAATCTCAGAATGAAGCAATAAAAAAATTACAGTGGCCTCCATCCAATTACAAATTCAAAGCTAAGTGACTTCAATATTTGAATTATGAATCAGACAACTCCATTAAGACTGAGATAATTTAAACCTTAAAATTAAATATTAATTTCCCTGAAGCAATCCATTTCCTTTCTCTTCCAGGTTCTACATCACCCCACAGTGCAGCAAGAAGTAATTAGATATTTCACAAATATATCAAGATTTTTCTACCCTGAAGATGATGTGATTCAGCCCACGGTCCTGCCTCAAGAGTCCAGATCTGAGCAATTTTGTAACACTGAATTATCCCCTACTCAGCTTTTTCAAATGAGAATGAATTTCCCTTTGCCTAACAAGAGTATCCCTCAAAATAAACAGAAAATAATTTACAGAGGAGGAAGCAATGCATAATCTCTTTTCACTGATTGTTGATTGTTCACAATGACGCAGCATGTTGTACTGTCAAGACATCAGGAATGTCATTTCACACCTATTACATAGTTTCATATGATAATGGTGTTCTCTATCATCATGTTGTCCATGGTTAACTTCATTTGTAAGTCCACAGATAAGGGAACTTTGTGCCATAACGCTCCATTGCATTTATGTTTTCTAAATTATTAATAGTGTTTAGATATCCTACAAGTGAGCATTTCTTGGAAATTGTATTCTATCATATTTTCTGGCAGTTAAATACAATGTACATACATTTCCCAGCAAACTGAAATAAGTATTGACAAGTCTATGCAAAGAAAAAATTAATAGCCTTGTCTTCTCAATTATTTTAAGGCCCTGTTTACTGTGAAGACTGTAGCATAAGAGTTAAGCTATATGAAATGACTCCATAGGCCTGACTTTCAAGGCCCAGTCACAACATGTGCGATTATCCAAAATCAGTAATTAACTGTTTAAGTCTCTGTTTTCACATAGGCAAAGAGCATTATATTCATTTCATCTAGCTCATGGAATTTCTGTGATAATTAAAGAGAGAATACATATATATATATATATATATATATATATATATATATATATCATTCAGAATAGGCAATAGTATTAAAAAAGATTTGAGAAAACTTCAGTAATTTTGTCAACTTACTGAAGTCTCTACATTTATTTTCCCAAATGTCTAAGCATCAATTCTTCAGTGCAAATACCACAAGAAAACAGATGTTTATTTCTATGTATTTGTGTGTCTGCCCATTCATCTGTCAATCCAGACTTTATTTCCATTCATGTAATAAAGTCAATAAAATGAAATTGTTAAAATAAATATATCTATTCCATTTTATGTCCTCCTTTGAAGAACACACCTTAAAGATGGTTTATGTGATTAAAAGAAATCTTCGGAGAATGTTGCAGTTTCATTCATCTTTGAGAATCAATTCTTGGGAGACTTTGAAAGATGATATTTTCAATAACAATCTCCTACTTCTGATGGCATTGATCTGAGGCCTACTCCAAGTATAGGCACAGAATTGTTTAAGGAAATAGTGAGTCCTGAGTACTAGTTTATCACACAAAAAGTCCCATATTTTGAATTATTTCCTTATTTCTATTATATATTACTTTACTTGTCTGAAGTAGTGATACTATTTTCAAGATCTATTTTACAAACTGTTAAAAATGCTTTCTTCAGTCTTTTGCATCACGTCTAAGGATGCTTAAGAATCGAGGCTCCCATGGGTACCATCTTCTTCTATCCAAGCCACATCTTGCTCTTATGATGTCTATAACAGATGCCGAAAACCAACAGCAGCAACAAAGCAACCACATTCCGGACCCAGTGTTCAATCTCTATCTTATAATAGTAAAGGTCTATTACCAGGAAGATTGTTGAGAATGATCCTTATTATAAACTAGAACTTATTTCTTTGTTGCAATTACAATTTTGGCTAGCCCGTTTCTTACCAACAAAATCCAGAGCTATAGAGGAAAAGATGCATTTTATTCAACATGTTAAAACAACTGAGCTATTGTTTTGAGTTTGGATTTGATATAATATTTGGAGAATGTATCCTTAAATGAATATATTTAAGCAGTATTCTATTCCTTTATTCAAAGAACATAATAGTCTGGTTAACTATCCATGGTTTATATGCTAATTCCAAGTAAGAAGATTATGGTTTTTGTGTGTGTGTGAAAATTGGGATGCAGGAAGAATAAAATCGAGAGAAGAGAGTTTGTACTTAAATATAGAAGGAAGAAGGTTGGTGTGAAGGGGTGTAACTTTTTTCTTCAAAGGAGCAATACATGATATCATATCTATAAAAATAATAAAGCAGCAGAAACAATAAGATATCTATACTCCATTTTGCAGCTTCCACCACACTTCAATATCCTAAGTGAGGCAAAGTAGAACACATTCAGTTTGAAGGATTCATGGCATTAGGCTTTGACTTTTTTTGACTTTCACTCATAGATCTCACACCCTTTGCTTATCTTAGGATTTTATAAGGCTATATTTATTGAGACAAAACTCTTTTTCTGATTAAGAAATTTCAATTAGGGTTGGTGCCATGAATCAACAGCCTAATCCTCCACCCTGTGACACTAGAACCCCAAATGAGCACCAGTCTGTAGCCCAGCTGCTCTACTTCTGATCCAGCTCTCTCCTTATAGCCTAGAAAACAGCAGATGATGGCTCAAGTTTTTGGGATCCTGCACCACCGAGGAAATGTGGAAGAGCCTTGTAGCTCCTGGCTTTGGATCAGCTCAACTCTGGCTGATGTAGCCACTCGGTGGTTGAACCTATGGATAGAAGAGGCTCTTCCTTCATCTCTCCTCCTCTCTGCAAATTAGCCTTTCAAATAAAAATAAAGCTTTATAGAAATAATTGAATTCAAAAACTGTATCTCTGTGAATAAGAAGGGGAATAAAGCATATTCCTTACCAAATATTTGCTAAACTTCTCTCCTAAGAAGCTCCCACATCTTAGTAAACAACATATAACCAAGCACACTTTGGTTAAATATGTACAGTAGAATCATACTTGCTTTGTTACTAATAACATGTATCTCTTAGAAAATTAGTTTCAGCCATCTATTTTTAATCTCCAAACTGTGGGCATAAACTCATTTGTTTATACTGTGCCTCTACTTTTGATGTATTGGTTAATAATGAGTTTAGCAGTCTCAGGAGTGAACGGAGCAATGAAGCTCCTGGGAGACCCACAAATATTATCTAGTCCACAGAGGGAGGAAAGAACTTCCCATAAAGGAACCACTTTCTTGGGAAAAGGCTAAAGATCTGAACACTTAGGTGAAAAGCTTTGAAGTTTTAAATTCTGGAAAATCCTAGTAAGTTTGTATTCCTATTTTTATAGGCCAGGTAAAACAAGAAAAAAATAATTTTGGTGAATACATCTGAAAGGAGCGAGGAAGGCAGAGAGTTAAAACATTCTTGCCATGAGCTTATATTTTTATAAGAGGACATAAAATGATCCATCAGTATGACTATTTTTGGTAATGATAAAGGAGTAAATATATAATATAAATAGGAGCATGGTGTCTGAAATAAAGAAAATACCCGAGGTAGGGCCCAGTGCTAGGATCAATTGGTTAATCCTCCCTCTTCAATTGCTAGGATCCCATAAGCAGACAGGTCCATATCGTAGCAGCTCCACTTACCATCCAGTTCCCTGCCTGTGGCCTGGGAAGGCAATGAAGGATGGTCCAATGTGATGGGATCCTGTACCACTTGGGAAACCCAGAAGAAGCTCCTGGTTCCTGGCTTCAGATCATCTCAGTTTCAGCTACGGTGGCCACATGGACAGTGAATCAGTGGATGAATGATCTTTCTCTGTCTCTCTTGTCTCTCTCTCTTTCGCCTTCCCTCTGTATCTACCTATCCAATAAAAATAAATACATCTTAAAAAAGGAAATACCTGATGTTGAAATTATGCTCATTACTTTCCTGATCTTGTGAAGCCTTTTTCTAGACTTCATTTTACTATCTATAAAATAAAATGTTTATGAAGGCTACCTTAAAAGATTGTTAAGAGAGAAAAATAAGATAATCAGTATAAATCATTAAGCATGGTGACTGGCATGTTGAGGGACAATGTTCATGATATTTCTAGATATGTTTGACTCAGTATGGCTTCTTCTCAAAAGACTGATTTCACAAAAATGTAAATTTCACAGAAACAATGTTACAATTAAAATAATAATAGCAATAACTATATCTTTTAACTCATTTTGAATTTTAACTCTACCAAGTTTTGCCATTTCATGAAAACTTTCACAATAATAACTTTAAAAAGCACAGATTTCAGAAGTAGCATATTATTAGAGCTGAAAGGCAGCAAAAAGACAGACAAGAAAGATGTTGAAATGGAGGTTCCCAAAGCTGAATATCGGCATTCTTGGCCACAGATTCCCACTCCACTTCTATATGAACTGCACCACACTAAAAACCTTCTATTTCTCCCCCATACTTTCTTCTTAGCCTTCAAGAGATCTGTTTCAAAGGTCAATCCTTAGGGAACACAGAAAAATTCTGGCATGGGAGAAATAGCAGCAAAGCTAGAGAATGGTACTTTCTGAAATACACTTAGAGGTGGAGCTTTCTGTCCTGTCAAGCGGTGTGTTATGAGCAAGAGTGGAGGGGGTGAAGGGGAGATCACTAAGATGGCCCTGTTCTTTCCCACAGCTTGAAGAAATTTTTTGATATATTTCTTAATATTGGCTCTCAGTATTCAATCATTGAAGTACATAATTAAAAAAAAACTTGTAAATTTTAAATTTTTCTTGCTCCTTTGAAATGTAGACCATCTAGAACCCAAAGTTGTCCTTCTCAAGGATTTGGGTATCTTTTCTTAAAAAATGCCATCATCAAGAAACATAGGGATTCTATTTTCCAGTCACTGAGGGATAGTAGGGTACCTATCGCAGATGACTACCAACTAGACGTTAGATATCATCATCACATTGATCAACTTCCCAAATATCCTCACTACTTCTCCATTCATGCACAAGCATATTTAAAAAATCCACCTCCTCCCCCATGGAGTTGAATTAAGTGTCTTTCTGGTATGGTAATAGTTTCTTTTGATATTTTACTTATTTATTTATTTGTGGAAAAGTTGGAGAAAAGTAAGGAGGTAGATTCACTCTTCAAATGCTCTCAGCAGCAGAGCTGAGTCAGGTTTAAGCTTGGGGCCAGAAATGCAGACTCACTCTTCCACATGGCAATCAGGGATCAAGTGATAGAGTGAGCACCTGCTACCGCGCAGTGTAAGCATTAAGACGAAACTAAAACCGGGGGCGGGGGGGAGCCCAGCCACGTTTTAATGACTCTATCAGATACCTATGCTATGACAATGGTCTTAAATAAAGTCAATTCCAAAAGGACAAGTATCATATGTTCTTGCTAATATAAGGCAGCATTTATACAAGTACAAAATAAATAGGTCTAACCTATTTATTAATCAAGTCTATATATACATTCTTACAGATGAGCAAATATCATGGAGACTGGCAAGCTGGGAAGTTGTGTCGCCATATGTATCTCAACTCCTGAATGACAATAGGACTCCCGATGAAACATGTGAATCTACTTGCGCAGTATGATTTTAGATCTTCTACCTTTGCCTGTCCCTGCCACGTCATGGTACATTCAAACAGCAGAATGTTAAACTTGCAGTTGTTACTAAAGCACTAATTTGGGGAAAACGGCAGGAGGAGAAGATAGGGAGGGAGGAAGGGGAGATGGAGAGAACCCTCAATAACTACAAAACTGTATCATGGTAAATTATAACTATACTTGAATTTTAAAAATATTCTACAGTTAATTTTTTTTCTAAAGTGTATAAACTGACAATGACCATGCATATAGTTAGTTTCTTTTTAGAAATAGTTACAAGCAATAAGCATAGCACTGAAGAAATCCAGTTGGGGTACACAACTTAGACTATCACTCAGCTGTCAGAATGGCTCTGACATCAGAAAAGTCAGGCACAACGTGTGTTTCCAAGCTTAGTGCTATTGTGAAGTGCTGGCGGTTGGTGCCTCAGGGGCCGTTTTCAATACTGTTCATTTAAGAAATCAAAGAAGACGGCAGCCATTGTCAAATATACGATGACTCAAGACACAGGCTGCTCAGCTTAAAAAACAAAAACAAACAAACAAACAAATAAAACACTTGCTGAAACTAAAGTACCAGATCAGTAATGCTTCAAAGCCATTGGGATATTTAAAAAGCCCAACCCACACAAGGAACAGACTCACTGACAGCTTAATCTTGAGCTTGAGGTTTTTTTTTTTTTTTTCAGTATCTTTGAGCAACTGATTGATACAATGTTTACTACATAATTTTTCAACATAATTGTGAATTTAGATAATGATTATATTTTGGCATGCAATTTCTATTATTTCCACACAATTAGTATAAGTAGAGTCAGAAAGCACATGACCAAGCTCATCTGTTTTGGATTCCACATGGCAGCAGAGTATCATCCCTCTCTTCTGTGTATAACCTCAGCTAGAGACCAAAGTGATGAATGTCATGAAACAAGTTCTCACCAGTGGAAAAACGAACAAAAACGCGGGTACTGACTCAAACGAATTGTTAATGCTCTCTCAGAAAATGATTTTCCATGCATTCGTGGGGCCACAGAATGAAGAAAAGCTCCGTATGTCTTCAATGGTGGATAAGAGTATATGAACAATTAACAGGCAAGCTTTTCACTGTTCTAAGAAAGGAGTAAGAGCAGTATTTTCTCAGAGCTGTAAAGTGGGAAGATGCTCTTGTATGGCTCTTGTCACAAGTAAGTCAAGATTGGCTGTAGGTAGCAGTCCTCCTGCAGTGGCAGATTGTGTTTCTAGATCATTATCTATGATTGCTGAACAGATCACTGCAGGTTTGCTGTATTCTAGCATTGGAAAAGCTCAAAGGCAGAATTCCAACGTGTAAGCTACAATCTCTGAGGTCAGGGAGCATTAGGTTTCATCGGTAGAAAACCAGGAAACAGGGTAGCAGGGCAGTAGAAATGAAGCAGAAAAGCAGACATGAGATTCCTAAAAAGACAACCCATTAGCCGTGTTTTAAGTGGCTCTGTATTTATAGTAGCTTCTGCTGATGGATCAAAAAATTAATATTTTTTTTACCATTATAAGGGCGTGCCAACTCTGCTATGACATATTAAGAATTTTATTCTCTGCATCCACAAGCACTAATTATAAACCTAGATGTAAGCTTTGAGCGGTAAATTGTGCCATTCAAGCCAAGGGCTCACTGTTGTCTAGATGAGACTGTCAATGAAATGAAAATTAACAGTGTGGCAAGCAAATGAAAGATGGAAATTCTGGCATTCCTCTCACGAATAATTATCTGATGGATATTTATTGTTATTTTCTGAAAAATGTGGAGCTTTCCATATGTTTTTGAAAATAACACTAACATTAATGAAGCAGAAAAAGATGGTGCATGTTAAGATATTAAGGAGTTTCATAATGGATTATAAAACTGTACCTCTTTCTTGCCCATGCACTACTGATGAGCATGCAGTGTTTTAGACCCCCTAAATTTACGATGAAACAGTTTTATTTCTTTCAGCAACAGTGGATATAATTTCCTTATCTATCATTACAACGGTTTAATACTTTCATTAATCTACACATCACAAAGCACAGTGGGATTTTCATACCTTCTCCACTCACTCCTTGTTCTCCTTCAAGAAAAGAAAGCGCTGGTTTCTGCTGATTCCAAACACAGATTTAAGCCCAGGATCTTCATAAGCCATCACAATCACAAGAGATAGAACTGAGGTTTCCAATGTCATGGTTTCTTTATGATCATGATTAGAAGCACTGCTGGACTTAGAAGGAAATTGGAGGAATGACATTGAAAGTATGAGTGACAATGACTTGAGAACTGAGAGTTGCCTTCTTTATTCATGAGAAATCCTTAAAGATGCACTCTTCAGCCCTTATCCTGTCTCAGTGGAAAAAAAAAAAAAACTCTCATTCTCTGAACATGCAGTCTATGGTTTGGAAGTAGCCATCAAGACACAAAAGAGGATGTTGAGCCATTTTTCCAGGACTACCATCTTATTCTTTCAATTCACTAGACATTTCTTCAGAATTCTCTGTCTCAGAGAAGCGCTCAAATTTCTACCCAAATTGTGTCAGAGAAACAGAATAGGTGCTTATAATATAGTAATAATAAACTATTTTGATTCCAGATGGAGAGTCAATTAAATATATAATTTATTGTGTTTTTATAAAATTCCAGTGATATAACGAAGAGCAAGCACTATGAATGAAAGGCTACTCCCTGATGAGCTGGTGCCTGTCCATGATCCAAAACCAGGAGCAGGAGACAATGTGCTTACAGAAAGCCTAATAATTTAGAGACATCAACTTTGGTAATAAGAGATCCTCAGTGCCCTATTAAATGCCACAGCATCTAACACTGATTAAGTTTTCAAACATGGATAGTGTTGAAATAAATAAAACCATCCCATGATATAAATGGAAAATATGCAGCAATCCCATCTGCTCCCATATGATATTATTAATCTAGAAATATACTTTCACACAATATACTGAGAAATCTCAAAATCTTTTGCAAAAATAAACTCAGAAAGACATGTCCAAATATTCGAAGGTTAGTTTATACACCGTTGCTAATCTGTGATCACCCTAGATTAAACTAGGGTGTGCTATCTAGCGCATACCTCAGTAAAACCTAACTGTCTGTGTAGTACAGAGTATTAAAAAAGTGGGCTTCAGAATATATTTGTAAACTGCCTGTGACCTAATCTCTAAATATTTTAAAAATGTTTATTCTCTGTCACAGTATTATGCATTGCTTCATGCATATGGCAGTTTATAATGTTCACACTTTTCTCATATACATTATTAATCTGATCTTCAGAACGATCCTAAGAGGTAAGGCAAGAGTATTATTAGTGTACTAATCGAATGTTAAAAATAAAGATGCAGAACAAGAATTAGAATGCCTATTTTCAGTTCCAACTTCTCATATTCTTATGCTGTTGTGCACTTTGGGATACAGTATATGACGGTTCAAGCGCACAGGTCATTACAGCCATTGCTGTAGACCCTAGCTGAGCCTCAGGCTCCCTTTGGGGGCACATCCTTAGTCATTCAGGCATTTGGAAAGGGACAAGGCTGGATGACCTCTCAAAAAAACAAAAGTAAAAACAAAAGCCAAACTAAAAAAACAATTTCGGGGATGATAGATATGTTTGTTAGCTTGTTTTGGTAATAGTTCCATGTGATATACTTCTCTTAAAATCTATCTAATTGTAGATATGAAATAAATTTCTTATGCTTCAATTATTCCCCCAAAATGTTTTCTAAATTAATGTTATTTTAAAATTTGAAATGGATAGAGACAGACTCCATCAATTCCTAATCCTTTAGATGACTTGAAAATAGCTAATACTGCATTTGTTATTCAAGAACATGTGTCCCTTCGGTAAGACATCTGGTGAGGGTGCAAAGGACTTCTTTAACCACTTTCCAGTCCTGAACCAGACTTAAAATTCATTATATCCAGTATTCAAATGAATCAAAAGCAAACCTAATACTCAAGAAATTTAAAATAAACAAGAAACCATTTGGCAAGAACATCTACCTACCTGGGCTATGATGTGGTCTAAGTGCGTACTATCTGTAAAGTATATCGACTTATCACTACCACCTCACATGTGCTGTTCTATTCCTTCAACATTTTACGCATTTGTTTTTATAAGCCTAACCTACTGTCCACTTTAATTCCAACTTAATTCTTATCAAATATTATTTCCTGCCTTGTAGATAATTGCCCCCTTATCTTTTCTCACGGGGCATTTTGATTCCAAGCATTAATCTACAATTATACTGCGTCAAATTTTCACACAAGGGATGCTCAGAGGAGAAATTCATTTCCTTAGTATAGCTGGTCTCATTTCTGATTAACAAAATATGTGGAGAAATCAATCCATTTTTATCACTTTAGGAAAATACATATCAATAAATCTGATGTTTCATTTCTATATTTTGCATAGATAAAATAACTTTTTTATTCAATAACAACATTTCTCAGTCCTTCATATCAAGTTATCAGTATGGTATTTAGGTTGAAATAAAAATGGAGATTATATAAAATCTCAGATTTTCCTCTGCTGTACTAGTCACAAATTAGAATTTGTCTTTTTCTGCTCCAGTCCACATCTCTAAAGTTCTTAATTAAGGTGCTAAAATAGTATGAGCTTGTTGTTTCTTGACCTTAGATGCTTAGAAGCAGTCGTACCATTTTATTGTAACAACAAATAAAAAGCCTACCAAACTGAAAAATCAATCATGCTTCATTTTTTGATCTATCAGAGAAGTGTCCCTAAAGTCAGAAAAATCGGCAGATATATAGTACCATAACAGCCATATCAGAAATCCAGCATCACTAATCTCTAAAACACAAAAAAATTTGCTACATAACTTGGTGATTTGCTAGAAACTTAGCATTTCTAGCAGCTAACCACTCTCAGCAGGGCCATTATGGGGGAGCCCTAGAGTTCTATCAAGTCCTCTTAGAAACGTTCAGGGAAAAATAATTTGGCCATTTGGAAGGAAGAGGGAAAATTTTTTGAAATATTCTAGAATGTTATATTTTCACGATAAGGACTTGTATCAGCAAGTACCATTCACTGTATGCATCCTGCTGAAATGATCAGAACGTATTCTATTCTAGGGAGAAAGTGAACCCAGCTTCAGACAATGCTAGTTTGGCACACAGGAGAGGGGAAATAGCTATCCTTAGAACTCCCTGGGTTTTTCAGTCCCAAGAAAAGGTAGAAAAAAGACTCTGAGAAGCATCAGTGGGGTTCACAGTCCAGGAGCACAGACTCGCTTAAAGACAAGTATCTAACCCTATGATCAGAACATGGTCCCTCTATTTCATCAACACATTACATTTGTCTTTCAACAGTGAAAAATGGTAAGCTATATTAGTAAAGGAAAAATACTGTGATCTGCAGAAATTGAAGGAAATATGCATCCACATTAGATACACCAGGGGATGTTGAAATGCTTATATTGAGAATTTAAAACATTAGTAGTGATCCTTCCCTACAAAGACACTATCCCTGTAGCTTTGTTTTTCAAATTAAAAATGTATTTTTTAAAACATGATTCAAAAACCAAAGGGAAGATCCTTAAACACCTCAATTAGATCATTTGTGATATCAAACAACAAATCTGTCATTCAATAATATGATGCAAAAAATATTAACCTAGGAATATATATTTGGTAGAAAGCTTCATTCTGTGACAATGTTTTTTGGACTTACATAATCTCTCTTCTTCGTCTTTATCCTACTTTCTCCTTTCCTCTGCTTCCTCCTCCTATTTGTTAGCTCCTTCAGCTTCTAGCTTCTCTCCATCTCTCCTCAGAAAGCAAGTAATCAAGAAATGTTCAATTCACTGAGAAAGCAAAACAAACTAGTCAACTAAGATCAACATATGAGAATGTAATGAAGATAAAAAAATAAAGTCAAGATACACAGCGCACAAAGAATGTCACCTACTATACTATTATAGGTTGAAAGTTTACAGAAAGGGGAACTCCAGAAAAATGCAATTGTAATCAAGAGATTCTGAGATACAGTTAAAATTTAACAGAAAGATTGGTAGGCATATGACAAGTCAAGTACAGTTCATAAAATGTTCTACTTTGCATCAAGTGGTGCTTAGATTGTCCTTCCAGGACAATGTACCAAGACGGTGTACCCAGGAATCCCTATCCTCGCACAATTCTAAGTTAGGGTTAGGAAAATGTAAGATTTATGGTGTTTAGTAAAAGTAAGCATAGCAGCTGCCAGTAATTTGAAAGGCTGATATATAAGCTCATGTATAGAAAGTACAGACACAGAACAATATAATAACAAGTCAGTTTGCCTCTGATATTCTGGGTTTTCAATTTGACCTTATTTCAAACTGAAGACCTAAAAACCACTCACCCTCCACCAGACAGTTACAGAAATACAAGGGCAATCACTACAACCAAATCACTGTTCAGGTGGATCTAACCATGAATGAGCTGACTTTTCGTTAGTTTGGCATCTCCAGTTTCTCTTCAGTTTCAGATCTCACATGTTCAACTGTGCTGGTACTCAGAGACAGCTCTCGGGATGCTTGCTCCAATCCCCTGACTCCTTTCCAAATTGTATCTCTAGCTCTAATCACAGCACTAGCACATAAAATACACCCATGGCTCTACAATATTCTACTCTGTATACTTGCTCAAATACTCTAAAGATTCACAGCAACATGGAAGGAGACTTGGGAGCAGAAATATGAAATTCGTTCATTGATCATTCATGATTTAATAGGTCAACAGAGGTGCAAGAGACAAAGAAACCATGGGCAGAACCTGTCATTTTACAACAATGGAATTATGAAAACTGAAATATAAAACATAAAGTTTCCTGCTAATTTGTGAGTGCCAGCTACTTTAATAGTAACAGTCATAATAATAATAAAATTAAACTTTCCAATTTTCAGGTTAACATTTGAGTGAGAAACTTGAATACTTCCTTTCTACTCTGAAAATATTCACCATCACTTCTGGAAACAGTATAATATTTCTAAAAACCCTGACAATAGGAGTGCAGACTGTGGGGGAAATTTTCACGTAAATTATGACCTTGAAGGCTTCATATTCTGACAAGCCTGAGCTGCTAGAAGCAGCAGCTCAGCCTGTTCTGCCTGTCTGGAATCTGCTTTTTCTTCTCTGAGGAAACTCCACTGGGAAAGTTAAATAACTCTAGGGGATAGCAACACTGATAATGAACATGGTTTTACACATTTTCTATCACGTTCTTCCAGAAAATTAGAAAGTTTATGTGTCTGCATAAAAGCACTAGCATGGATGCTTTATGACCTACAAGGGGCTAGGGATAAGTTGTATTTTACATGAATAAATTCCAACAAAGAGTAAACTAACTTCATGTTAGGCAACACCATGCGATTATATGACTTTATAGATGAATAATTCAAGAGCTAAAAATGGTAAAGGAAAAATTTCAGGGTCACAGAGCAGGTTAAAGACAAAACTGGAACTTAAGTCTCCTTGATATAGTTTCATGGCCTTTCTATGACATGGGATTTCTGTGACAGAAGCCAGATTCACAGGTTGAAAATATATATAAATTCAGCTAACAAAGCTCTATAATAGCAGATGACAAGCACAGCTGTGTGTATGTGGAAGCAAGAGGCCTGTCCTGGGGAAAGTCATAAAATAATACCATAATACCATAGCTCTCTATTTCCCCATTCATTTCAAGTCTTCTTCTTCTTCTTCTTTTTTTTTTTTTTTTTTGGAAAGCTTAGAAATACTGAGTCCAGCCTAGCAGTAGGCATTATGGGCTGGATTATGTCTATAACATTCAAACATTGAAACCTTAACAATGTAATGTGTCACAATGTGTCTTTATTGGAACAGAAATTATTTTAAAAATTAAAACAATGTCATTTAAATGGGCCTTAAATCAATATTACTGATGTCATTTTAAAGAAAGGAAATTTGGAAATAATTTCTCATACAGGCAGAAGATGTGTGAATATCAACATAGCTCCTTAATCAACCCAGGATATAGGTGTGAGCAAAGCCTTCACTCACGGCCTTCAGATGTAACATGTCTAAATCTTGGACTCCCTGCTTTCAGAGCTGAGGGAAGACTTTAGAACTATGAGAAAATATGCTTTTGCTGTTGTTGTTGTTTAAGCCACTTAGATTCTTGGCAAATTGTGGTGGGCCAAGGATTAAATATTTGAAAATGAAAGAAGCAAGAACTCTTTGAGGGACAAAAGAAACAGATCCAACCTAAACTTGTAATTGTAACTGTTTGCAGTATTAAGGAGACATTTGAAGCATTACATATTGACATGGAGGCCAGCTTTGTGCTGTAGCAGGGCAAGCCACCACCTGCAACATTTGTGTCCCATGCTTGAAGCCAGGTTTGAATCTTGGATGCACCATTTTTTCTTTCTTTCTTTTAATTTATTTTTATTGAAAGGTAGATTTACAGAGAGAAGGAAAGACAAAGATCTTCCATCTGTTGGTTCACTCTGAAAGTGGCCACATTGACCAGAGATGAGTCAATCTGAAGCCAGGAGCCAGGAGCTTCTTCTGTGTCTCCCACACAGGTGCAGGGTCCCAATACTTTAGGCCATCCAGGACTGCTTTCCCAGGCTGCAAGCAGGGAGCTGGTTGGGAAGTAGATCAGCCAGGACATGAACTGGCACCAACATAGGATCCCCCCAGATACAAATTGATGGTTTAATCTCTAGGTTATTGTGCCAGGCCTGGCTGTATGACTTCTAATCCTGCTGATGCTCCTGGGAAGGCAGTGGAGGATGCTCCAAATATTTGTGTTCTTGCCACCCAAGGGGGAGACCTGGACGGTGGAGTTCAGGATCTTTGCTTCAGTCTGGACCTGCCTTGTGCATAATGGAGAATCAAGGGAATTAACCAATGGATGAAGATCTCTCTCTCTCTACACCTTCTTTCCATCACTCTGCCTCTCAAATAAATAAGTAGAGAAATAAAAATACAAATAGTTTAAAAATACATCTCCACATATTTTTAAAAAGAAGCAGGTAGAGAAAATGTCGGTAATAGGCAAGCACAATACTAAGCATGCTTGTTCATACTTCAATGAGGCTTTTGCTGAACAATGTTATGTGACATCAATTAATGCCAATACAATAAAGTGAGTATAATTAGATCTTTTAAAAACATGTCAACACCAAGAGAATATCGTTAAAATTAAGTTGTATGTATGTGTTTTGCCTAAGGAGTAATTAGGGAGTCAGGGTCCCACCCACACACACACACAACTTAGTATAAAATCTCTATACTGCTCTGGTTAAGAGGCTGCAATCAGACTTCAGCTAAAAACACATGCCATCCTTTAAAACCTAGGCATCCTTATCCCAGAGTCTCAGTAGCTGTGCATTAGAGTTCTGAACCACTACTGGTGTGGAGTTTTTCTTAGTAATAGAACTTACTAAACAAGAAACATGTAACACTACAGATACATTTAATATTGTTAGGAATACACCTAAAAGTTTTATGTTCCCATTATAGATACGGGAAATTGATCTTGGTGGAGCTAAGGTAATTTGTCTGTATTCATGCAATACAAGTGGCATAGTCAGTATTTAATGTTATGTAACCCTATTTAACCCTAGTGCATAAATTTTGTTTTAACTACCATCTCCTGCTGCATGATAAAAGTTCACCTTCTTCATTCCTTAGCTATAGGATCCAAATATTACCACTTCAAAGGTAATCAGTATATACATATCAGAATATGGAGAATGTTTTACACTTACAGTCAGAACTAGCTCTATTTCAAACACTCCCTATACTGTTTATTGCTACCAGATATTATTTCACTTAGGATAGCTTTAAACTAAGCCTCAAATAGGGATTCATTACATTGTCTTTTGCAAGTATTGACCTAAAGAATGAGAATCTGACCATAATGTAGGGTGGGGACAAGTTATCAAAAAAGTCTGTCTCTGAATACAAGGAACCAGTCAATTTTGCATATAATGTGATCAACTGATTCATCTTTAATGCCATTTCCAGACATAAGCTACACATACACACACACACACACACACTCTATAACTACACTGAACAAAATTAAATATACAAGGACAATTTTAAGACTGCAATAAGGGACAGAGAAAATTCTAGTCTGCTAAAACAAATGACTTAGAAGAGTTAGGGGATCATAGGACAGCCAGGAAATGGTTTCGGTAATTCCTGCCTCTACCCTTTATCTTCCAATAGAGTGCACCCACTTTCCCATGACGCACCAATGTTCCAACCAGGACTGGGAATGAGCAGAGGCCATGGTGCTCATGTGGAAGTAATCCAGAAAGCCTCAAGCATGCTGCACTCCATCCAGATTACACCAAATTTGCATATTCAACGAGTATGCCACACACTGCCCCATAAATGTATTACGTGGGTAAGGCTTTTCTTTACTTTCTGGTTCCTGAAATTTGTGTGTGTGTTTTTTTCAAGATTTATCTATTTTTACTGGAAAGGTGGATATACAGAGAGGAGGAGAGATGAAGATGAAGATCTTCCATCTGATGATTCAAGCTAAGCCAATCCAAAGCCAGAAGCCAGGAGCTTTCTCCGGGTCTCCCACATGGGCGCAGGGTCCCAAAGCTTTGAGCCGTCCTCAACTGCTTTCCCAGGCCACAAGTAGGGAGCTGGATGGGAAGCAGGGCTTCTGGGATTAGAACCGGTGCCCATATGGGATCCTGGGTGTGCAAGGCAAGGACTTTAACCACTATGCTATCACGCCAGGCCCTGAAATCTTTCTTAAAGATTTATTTTGAAAGCCAAGGTTGCATGAAGAGTGATAAAAACGCACATGCACACGCGCGCACACACACACACACACACACACACACACACACATTTTCTATCTGCTGACTCACCCCCTACCTCCCCCAGGTAACCGCAATAGTCAGGGCTAACCCAGACCAAAGCCAAGAACCAGGAACTTCATCCAGTTCTTCCATGTGGTTGGAGGTTGAGTAGATAAGGCACAAACCAGCTCCCCTACTGGATATCAGCACCAGAGACAGCGACTTTACCTCCTACCCCACAATGCAGCCCCTGCATCTTTGTTATAGGTCAGTTTCTCCCATTCTCTTTCCTAAGAGGCAACTTTACAGCCCAATAATAATGAGCTTCTGTTTGGGTGGGATTGCACACACTCTCATGTGAATACATATTCACTTTCTCATGTTGAAATAAATCCTGCTTTCAACTGTACATTGTATTTATGCTTGAGTCTTTATCTCTGTGGGAGTAAGAACTTGATACACAAATCAAGACATTTATGCCCTAATAAAAATCACAGAATGGTTATATCAACTTTAGGTGCCTGGGCTCTGAATATGATTCTATGTAGAAAATTATTTGGAAGGTTGAAGTATCTATTGTCAGATATTTTACTGTCTGCAGCCAGCACCATTCCAATTCATGTCATCTCTAACCCCTGAATGCTTAAAACTGAAATCTCAAAAATCATGGTGTCTTCTTTTTTACCTAAAAATATTTCTCTAAACGGAACAGTTAGTTACTAATCAATCTGAGTTTTCTATTTGCTTCAGGTAATAAGGAGATAATTGTTCTCTGCATTTTCTTAAAGAATGGCTTGTCAAGGCTTTACTCTTCACTCACTCTCGAGGAAATCCAAAGAGTATAAAGCCTCATTTTCTCTTAAATTACAAATCCAGCCTCAGAAAAGGCGCATCACCATGCAGAAGTGCTAAGGCCAGGATAATATAAATTTTTGGAGACATGAATTCAATTATAGTGGCTAACCTGTCACTTTCACCTTATAAACTTTCTCATTACTAACTGTGAGGATCAATAGCTGATTTAAGAGTCAGATGAACAGCTTTATAAGAGTCCACAAATAAGATGTGGATGGATTGATTTTGCTTACCTCATATAAAATGCAACTTCGGCATGCTGAGTCTTTTTGAATATTTCTTTCGTGTGACTGAAAATCTTATATTTATTGCATTCTGTACTTTTTTGGACACTGTTTTTATAAGCAATTATACACTCAGGTGTGTATAATATATATAAATATTCTTTATCAGCTATGATCATTTATAATCATCTTAAGTAAAATTAAAAAGCCAAACAATGTTTGATTCTTATGTATTTGGTGTAATACACCTTATCTACATATTGGTATAACTATGTATACAGAAAATATAGCAAGATTTTAGCGATACATAGTTTGAGTACTGATTATCAGTGAAGAACTGACAATACCCAAACAAGCAAAAACAATGTATAAAAGTTGATGGAAAATAAGTATTATACTAAAGCTGGATTTCGTGTTTTGCACGGAAACAAACTCATCCTTAAATTCCATTTTCCAACAAACAATCTGAAATACGCCCATATTTAAAACAAAAAATATACTAAAGCATTGGGGAAAATTTTGATGACATGGCTTGAATGAAAGGCTTTCTACTTGCAGTTTGGGACCCGTTTCACAGTTCCTAGAGAAGTCTAGGTTTCTTACAGTAAACCCCATGGAGACGAACCATATTCCTTTGTAGGTTTGACTTCATTTAGCCTAGAGTAATAATGTGTATTCTTTTGTCCTCTTATAAGTACCCTAGACTGTGTGTGTGCATGTGTGTATGTAGGTGTATGTGACATATATCTATCTATCTATCTATATATATATATATATATACATATATATACACATACATACATACATATAGGTCACATGGATCCACACATATAATCATATGTTTCAGCTAGATAGGTAGATATAATCTGGGAGAAATACTATTAAAATCAACACAGGCTATACAGAGAAAGAAGAAAACATTTAGAAACGAATTAGTAATGTGAGTGTAATCACGTAATGAAAAATCTAAGCAAGCATCCAAAGGTAATACTTGTCTTTGTAGAGAACAAGCACTGTAACAGAAATTGAGCCTGAGTGGACACAGCTGTGGAAGTCATCGCCGAGCTTCAAGGCAGCACAAGAGAACCGGCACACTGGCACACGGAGAGCAAATGGGAGAATGCAGAGCAAGAGATTCAAGGACTGCAGGACAATCCAAAAAGGTACAGCAAATTGTAAGTAGGATCTCAGAAAGAGAGGAAATGCAAAAAAGGAAGCAAAGAAGTATTTAAAGCAATGATTGGCAAGATTCTAAGATGAATGACAAATACTAGTCTCAAGCACAGGAAAATTCAAAAACTTCAAAGACAAAAAAGAAAGAATGAAGAAAGATGATGAATGAATAAAGAATAAAAGGGCAGTTAGACAAGAAAACTGAAGAATAAAGAGAAAAACTTGAATATATTTAGAGGACCAAAAAAACACAAAAACAAATGAACAAACAAACAAGAAAACCAACTTGATGATTGTGGAATTAAATGCTGAGGGGTCTACGATGTGGCTAAGTTGCGACCTGCAGGGACAGCATCACATAAGGATGCCAGTTCAAGTCCTGGCTACTTCAGTTCCAATCCAGTTCCTGCTTATGGCCTAGGAAAGCAGTAGAAGGTGGCACAGGTCCTTGGGCCCCTGCATCTATGTGAGAGACCTGGAAGAAACTTCTGGCTTCAGATGAGCTTAGCTTCAGCTGTTGCAGCCATCTAGGGAACGAAGCAGTAAATGGACGACACTTTGTATCTGTCCTCTGTCTCTTTCCTGTCTATACTGCCGTCTTTCCATTAAAATTAATAATAATAATAAAGCATTGAAAAGATTTTAACACAGGCCAAGAACTCCAAATCCAACCAGCTGGATTTGGGAGGAAGAAGACAAAAATCTTTTTTTGACAGTATTTGAAGAAATTCATTGCCATGAAACCTGACCTATCAGCATACTGTTACACATTTTTCCGAGTGGGAGAACATGATGCAAAATATGTCCAAAACGTGGATCTAAATCAATAATGGAATATTGGAGAAGAAAGAAAAGGAACTCGTGTGTAAAAGAATATTGAGGTTTACTTTTTTTCTCCCATTGGGGCCTTTCGGAGACTTTCAAGTTGGAACGGTGTGATAAAACCATGTGACAGTATTGCAAATATATGAAGCCACCACAAGGAAGGTTATGAAGAAAATGTGGATTGACATAATAATTTTTACGTTACTGTAGCCAGGCAATACTAAAAATGAGATTGACTACACATAAGCACAGCACTGCAGCTGATAAAAGTGCTTCCCACTGGGGCAGAGAGCACAGTGCCGAAGCCCCTGTACATGTGTACACTTGGACACACAGAATTTTAACAATGAAATAATTGGACAGTTGGTGATAGAAGACAAGTTTCTCACTGTTGGAATGGGAGATTTCAGATAAAGTGAAGGGGCTAACACTAATGTGCCAAACATAATTGCTTGACACTTTGGCATACATGCATTGGGTTGCTTAATATGGGTGTCAGCATTTCCAGATATAAATATTTATAGATCTATATAATTACACAGCCTAATATTTTGATATATAGTTCCTTCTTAAATCAACAACAGGGGTTAGAAACAATAATATCCCATTAGAAATGAGCACAATTGGCACTCATATCTTGATTTTTTTAATTCTGTTCTCCAACCAAAGGAACTTTGGCTCATTGGGAAAAAAACTAAGTAGCTCACTTTACAATTAGGGCAGGACATATGAAGGCTGTCTTTAAGTCTAAATTCAGACACTTAACACACACCTACACCACCCATTCATATAAATATATAACGAAGTGATGAAGCAATTTAAGAGAAAATTGAAAGGGTTACCAATGGCCTGAAGGCAGAATAATGAAATATGTCAATATTCTTGTATTGTAGCTCCAAATGTAAAATCAAAGCACATACTAATGTAAATAAATGATTGGATAAATGAATTAGAAAGAGCATAGAAATTTCCCATGAAGAAGATTCTTAGATAATTTATTTGGATACTCTACTCCAGAGTTGAAACAGAACAGTTCATCTTCATGACTGTGTTATGCATAACTTCACTCCTAAGAGGGAAGTTTGCATAGAAAGTAGATTTTCATTTTCAGAAGGGAAATCAAGCAAGTCGTGCCTTAGCCAAGTGGTCAAGTTGATCATTATCAGAGACAAATGACACTGATATTTGATTTCTTGAACTGAAGTGATGGATAGGATACATTACCTCAATGGAGTTATTTCTAAAATTCAATGACCCAAGTCCAATAATGAGGAAAAATTAGGCAAATTCATACTGAGGAACAGTCTACAAAAAAAAAATACCTTATCTATCTCACAACTGTCCAGATCATTAAAAAGTTTGAGAAACAATCAACAGAAACCAAGAAGACAACATGAATAAGTGCAGTTTGGTATTTTGAGTACAATTTTGAACAGAAGAAATAATCTAGATAAATTATGGATGTAATCCATGAAGATAAACTAACACCACTTTTATTAACTTTAAAAAATGTAATACGGAATATACAGGGACATCATATAGTATACTTTCTATATATTTTATACAATAGAAAAAGTGCCACGGAAATTCACCCTTTCTCAGAGCATAGTTACCAAGGAAGTGAATTGGAAATGACATGTGCTATTTTGTTTTTTGAGGAATCCAGTCATCTAAGCATCTGTAATGCTTTTAAGAATTTAGGAAATAATTAGCTCTCACAGCTTATTTCTAAGGGTTTAAATATTTACATAGAAATGATATTCAAAAAATTTGGGAACATTTTCCCATATGCCCCTACCCAATACTTCAGGGTATGAGTTTCTAAACCAAAGTTCTGAGTTCATCAAAGGATCTCTCTCAAAGCACTTTTCACATCGTTGAGTGGGGAAGTGCCTACCCAAGTTTTCAGGAAGGAATCCTACTCCCAGACCTTCTCTGGTTACAAATTTGTATTTCCCCTCCTCAAATATTCTATATTTCCTTTAGCTCACATATAGCCTCCCAATTTATCACCATTGAAAGCTTCTCCTATAAACCATTATTTCAGTCTCATGTAACACCACTTATAGAATCCTGGTTGTCATCTATGAATAGGTGATCCAGCATTAAAACCAAGTTCATCAACTTCATTCTTGAACCACTGTACTTTAACTGATGACCAGTCATTCAGGCAGCAACAATAACAAACAAGTTCCTGACATGATGTCTGAACTGTGAGATACATACTATATTTTAGCATCTTGAAATGAACACAAGAAATGGAAGTAAGTGAAGAAACATTGGAAACATGATGTGAACCAAACAAAACCTTAGTCAACCAACAGAGAGCTTTGAAATAAACAATCTCACTGAAGTCTCATTGCTAACTATCCTAGATCAGTGACAATACCCTGGTGACTTTCTGGGTTCAGGGTATCCTGGAAGGACATGGTTGTGCTATAGATCTTTGTCAGTAGTATGGGCCTAGAACCAAAGCTAAAACTGTCTGAAGCATCCATTCTGAGAACACAGAGAGTTATTTCTCAAAGACACTTTAAGAACACACGCTGTATATCACAAAGAAGAATGCATTTCACAAGAAGTAAAAAGAGACTTTGAGGAAAAAAGATGCACCCATTCCTGTAAACCTTATGCAGTGACCAAAGATTTTATTCTTCTGAATAAGAAATGTTTAATACAAATTCAAGCAAATTTACTTCTTATTCTGAAGGTTCATTAAGATGCTAATTTCAAGAATATGTAATTAATAACTTTTTGGTGAATCATATTTTCTGTTTCATTGGTGATACATACTCTATTTACTACCATTAGTTACTTCAAAGGCATACTTATCCAGAGGATTAAAAAAATATGAGTGTCATCTTCATGCAAAATTTTCAAAATAAGCTAGAATTTACTGTAAACATACTCTCAAAATTCCACAAGTATCCCAAGGTAAAAACCCCAAACATCTCTAATAAGGATGATTATGGTATTATTAGTGATGATGATCACCATAATAACTTATAGCTTTTTTGAGGAATATGCTAATTTCTGAGGCTCATGCTAAGCCTTTAGGATACATCTGCCCAGCAGTCGTATGACATAGATTTGGAGAGTTGGTAATTTTGTTGCCAATTTAAAACACAGGGTACTGATTTAGTGGCGGTAATCATATTCACATTAACCCAGCTAACAAGAATGATATGAGACTCCGATAGTAGTGGCTATGGAAAATGGCTTAACCATCATGTACACCACCTGGTCAAAGGAAAAGACAGAGAATACAAACCAGATACAGCAACTTGGAACAGATGTGTGAGGTGTAGACTAGTGCTTTAGTGATTTCATCTCATTGAAAGGTCTTGCAAACGTTCTCAGGAAATTAATATTATTAAGAAGTATTTGTAGAATTCAAATTCCTTCTGTCAATATAAAATGCATAATTTCATCTTCTATAGATTTTTAGTATATCCCAACATGATTAGATGATTAATTACTGACAAGTCAATTTATGAAGAGTGAGAGTATCTGGCAATAAAGTGCAGATGGTATAGTTATATCTATGTCATTTACCAACTTTACATAATGAATTTATATTCTCTGTTCCTTATTATTCTTATAACTATTAATAAAAATGATTATTTTATTGCTATTATTATTTGATAGTTTTGTAGATATAGTGATTTCCCCTCATCTGTCCTACCAACTTTCCATTTCATCTCCAAATATTTTTGCCCATGTTAATACAATAGTACAGTCCTTCAGCAATAGTCACAAGTCGATCATTCTGCTATTTAAGTGTATCATGGCATTGTAGATAATGACAATGGTGGAGAGCCAAGCACCCTGTTGTTAAGGTATATTAAACAGTTTCATTGGGAGTCCTCCTTTTATTCGGGAACAGAGATGCATACTGCAAGGTATCTTCACTTGCTGGTATGCTAATCTCTACTATATAGTTCATCTATGAGCATATATGTGTGTATATATATATGTATACATACATACATATAAAGTTACTGATAGATTTGTTTTGATTTTGCATGAAAATTACCTTATAGCAGAGAGAACATAGGATATTTGTTCTTTTAGGACTGGCTTATTTCATTGAGCATAATGATCTCTAATTAGGACTATTTTGTTACAAATGGTAGAACTTCACTGTTCTGGTGGCTGAGAACAACATTTAACTATAAAGACTGTTTAAAAAAAAACCCTACCATAACATTCACTCCTATACCTACCTTTCAGCTAAAAATATAAAGAATTACCTAAAAGTCAAATACTCTGTGGATTTTTTAAAAAAAAGATTTACTTATTTTTATTGCAAAGTCAAACATACAGAGAGGAGGAGACAGAAATGAAGATCTTCCATGTGATGATTCACTCCCCAAGTGACCGCAAAGGCCAGAGCTGAGCCGAACCAAAACGAGGAACCTGGAGTCTCTTCCAGGTCTCCCACGTGGGTGCAGGAACCCAAGGCTTGGGGCCATCCTCGACTGCATTCGCAGGCCACAAGCAGGGAGCTGAGGTGGCAGTGGGGCTGCCGAGATTAGAACCGGCGTTTATAGGGATACTGGTACATTCAAGGCAAGGACTTCAGCTAGGCCATTGCACTGGGCCCATCTGTGGACTCCTTTTTGGTAGTTACATATGTCTCGATACATAGATGCCACTACATACATATTTTAACTAACTAGAAATAAGCTAAAGATAGCTAGAGATAAAGGAAGAGTCATTCAAAGGGTATGCATGTTAGCTAGTACAACTAGCATGGAAGACAGCTTAGAAATTCCTCTGGAATCTGAAAATAGATATCATACATGATCAGCCATGACATACCTTTGTATTTATAACCAAAAGAAATCAGATCAGCAAACAACAGTTATTTGTTTATAGCAACTTCTTCACAATACTTAAGATATGGAATTACTCTGTGGTCTATGAACGGATGACAGGAACAAAATAATTATGATGGAACAGTAAACAAAAATAATGAAATTCTGCCTTTTACAACACAATGGATGCAAATAGAAACCATTATGCTTAGTGTAGTATGCTAGATGCCAAAAAAAGACAAATACGTGTTTTCTGATTTGTTATAGATATATAGAACAAAAACCTGTAAGAGTAAAACTGACATCTGAATATTTGCTTATTATTCATAATCCCTGTCTGCATTTCTGTAGAAAACTTGTGTTTTTACATTTTACTTGTTGAACACTAAACAGTTGAACAATAAGCCTGTGGCTATAAATTGAAATTGTATTATCACAAAATGCAAAAGCAAAAAAGAAAAGAGTAAGGAGGGAAGGAAATATTTTGTTCTGAGAATTTTATGAAATGCATGGAATGTACTTGCTCTACTAATACTAAGGAATATGAAATCCTTTTGAAATGATTCCCACATATGTACAATCATTTCATGTCTCCTGAAATCGTAGTCTATTGTTGAACCTTTTAGTTCTAGCATTTTAGCATTCAGAGCCAAGAAACATTTGGTCCAGTATCGGGCATCCTCTTGGGCATGAATTCACTACATTTTTCCACAGAGCTTTATCTCCTATCACTGATAAGGAAGCAGCACTCATGATAAGTTACTCAAAGAAAAATGGGAGAACTGAGTTTTACACTCAATCTTCCTAACTACAGGTCTGCAAATATTTCTCTGTCATCACCACCATTCCCATGAGCATGCTGAAGCTTAGATGCTGGGCGAGATGGGCCAAGATTTTCAAATATTGATTTTACCAAATATGAACTAGGTGACCTTAAAAAGGTTTACTAATTTCTATAAATCCTGACACTAAGATGTAAATGTATATAATACTGTATCTATGACTATATATAAAGCATGAATACAGATTTGGTTGTATGTGATGGAATGTGCTGTACATTTTATGTAACATTTTGTACAATACTGAAAAGCTGTTAGTACAGTGCCTCACATAAAATAAATGCTCAATAAATATTGTTCTTCCTCTATGAGAGAATTGAAAGATGACAAAAACATTCAAATAAAATTTGATACTTGGAAATTTCCAGAAAACCAATTGCTCTTGTCTCCTGTGGTGTTGAGCTCTGGGATAACCTTTGCAGTTCTGGAGCAGATATAATGAACCCACTAACAACTTCTCCGCAATAAAGACTGTAACATCAGCTCAGAATTTTCTGTATCTGTGGCTCAACAAGCAGTACCTCATGTGAACTATTCTTACGCTGTTTGCTCAATGACAGTAAATAGCAAATTTAAGATCTCATGTATTAGAAAGGGTCTCCAGCCATGTGCTAATCATAACAAACCCAAGCTGGTTGAAAACATAGCGTAATGGTTAAAGTCCTCGCCTTGCACATCCAGGATGCCATATGGGCACCAGTTTTAATCCCGGCAGCTGCACTTCCCATCCACCTCCCTGCTTGTGGCCTGGGAATGCAGTTGAGGATGCCCCAAGGCTTTTGGACCCTGCACCCATGTGGGAGACCCAGAGGAAGCTCCTGGCTCTTGGCTCCTGGCTTCGGATTGGGTCAGCTCCAGCCATTGCGGCCGCTTGGGGAGTGAATCATCACATGGAAGATCTTCTTCTTTGTCTCTCCTCCTCTCTGTATAACTGACTTTCCAATAAAAAAAAAAAAAAAACATAGCTACCCTCTCAAACCAGAAGCATTCCTAATGTAGAACATTCGAGATACAGATGAAAAAAAGAAGATAAATGCAATTCAAGAGGATTGTTTGGAGGTAAAACTTGAGATTTCTAGACAAGCAAGTGTAGTTGTGGCGCCCTATGTTTCCCAAAGAATAATGTGTTGTTTGCGAAGATCTCCAGCACAAAAGACCCCTGGATACACAAGCTAGTATTTCTGATTGGCCTTTCTGGGGAAAAGAGGGCATTGCTGCACAACACTAAATTAGCCATGCAGGGCCCTTTCTTAGGAGTTCTGCCTGGTGCCCTGAAACAGCAAGTTTGAATCAACCAGGTGACAGTTTTACCTGGGGTTTGATAAATTGAAAATTGCTAAAACCAACTTCTGTATCCCCTACAGATGCCTCTTTCACAAAGGACAATATCGCCTTGAACAAGAGAACTTGAAGGAAATGCGTTTGAAATATTCTTTCATGCAGAAAGCTAGAGAAGATTTATAGGCACCTACATGACCTTCTCCAAGAAACATTTTGATTTAATCTATTTCATATTCTGCTTTTGCAAGAGTCTTCCTTGAAATTTTCTCAATACGAGTAGAACGTAACTCATGAATAAAATTTGTCTGGCTCAAAATCTGCTGCTGAGCTCTGAGCTGTTTCAAGAGAAAACAATTTAATGCCTTCATCCCCAGGGTGAGTCAGTCAAGCTTCTCCAACCTCATGAAATTAAAGGCACTAGATAGCATCAAATTGCAAACCCTGTTTTCTTTCACCAAACCTTCGCTTCTGCCTCAGTCTGCTCTTGTTTCATTAAAGAATGCTCCCCTGTCCCATGCTTGCCATGTTTCTCTTCTTTCTGTTATTTAAATGCAACAGGCATATAATCATCTCAAATCCCGGGCCTTACCTATTTCTTCCACCTGTAGACCTTTCTCAAACTTTATATCCAAGACTACAGCCTTCCCCTTCTGCAAAAAGGCTTCTTCACATTCTTTGCACTCTTTGTATTCAGGGAACATCTGTGATTCCAAAAGAAATCAATCCTTACGGCACTTTTTAAAATTTTTTTTAAAGATTTATTTATCTGTATTGGAAAGTCAGATATACAGAGAGAAGGAAAGAGAGAAATATTTCCCATCCACTGGTTCACTCCCCAATTGGCTGCATTGACTAGAACTGAGCTGAACCAAAGCTACGTTTCAGGTTTCTTCTGGGTCTTCCACATGGGTGCAAGAATCCAAGGCTTTGAGCCATTCTCAACTGCTCTCCCAGGCTACACATAGACAGCTGGATGGTCAGTGGAGCAGCCTGGACACGAACTGGTGCCCATATGGTATTCTAGCATATGCAAGGTGAGGATGTAGCTGCCAGGGTATTTTGCTGAGCTCTATGGTATTTCTTGCTAGAATCTTCTGTTTATGTCATTTGCTTTGTTTTATTTACATATTTTTCATTGTGTGCATTTTTCACATATACATGTATATTTTTCAATAGATGATACCTTTCAAATTTCAAGTAGAGGGGACAAAAGCAATTTGTAGTGATTAAAATTCTAATCTTCAAATATTTAAACTATGAAATTTAAAAAATTTCAAAAGGAAATGTTTTGCCATAGCACACTTCTAAACATTTTTTTCCTTGCAGAGCTAGCCTCCATTTGAACATGTGAAACCATTTATGAGATTCCAGGGTTCTAAACATGCTAACTTTTGAATTATCAAAATTTATGTCTGCTTCACCTCATGTTTATATCTGAACTGTCATGGTTTATCATGAGGCCAGATTGTAGAACATGTAAAAAATAACCTTGACATGGCTTAATTAGTTTAATAATCTTGGAAATATTGATACAAAACATTTCATGTTTATTTTTGTTAAAACAAGTATAAAACTACTGAAATAAAATATGGATCTTTGCACATGACTCCTGCCCATTGGAGAAAAATGGATTTTTGCCTCAATTCCTGATAAATACTCAGAGTAGTAAAGAGTATACTATTGTGCAAACTATTACCGGCATAGTTATATCTTGTTATTAAAATATATTTTGAAAACTGACAAGTTTAAAGATACCTTTATTTTCCACCTCCACAAATAACACATGAATACTACAGGGATGTGCCACTCTGATGCAGAAAAAAACACAATAAAGAACAAACAAAAAACACTGTGGTAATGTAAGTCAGATCTTTACAATACAAAACAAATTGAGATAACAGATATTTGTTAATAATGGGATAGGTGATATCAAAAGTAATATTGGCCAAAATACTGTATTCTTTGCATAGAAATAACTGCACTTGTCACCAAAGATTGTTTCAGGCTTAAAAATCAAATACAGCATTCGGTGTCCTAATCCTAACAGATTAGAAATGGGAATACAGGGCTTATTCTGTTCTACTTTCAGTCTGAAAGAGGATAGTTACATGAAGTTACCAAGAATTTTATTTCATGTACAAGCCAAGGTGAACATCTGGGAAAAGCATGTAAAATATAAACGTAAAGGAAAGGGATTCTGTTCAGGACAATGTCCTCAATCCTTCCCACGCTCAAGGAGGGCCTGTTTTCAGTGCTGGCCCAGCGCTAACTTCTAGTGACTGAGCTCTGCGTAGAGGAGCTTCAGTGGAAAGGCTGCAGTTGATTCTACTGACTTCTTGGGATTTTGAACTCCCCTTACCCAGCTCACAAGGCGGTGGTTACATCCCAGGAAACTGAATCTGAAGGAACCACACGTTATGACAGCCTCACCCCCCTTACTGAATGTTCACTCCCAGAGAAACCTTGATACTCCAAAACTTGTCACTGTCCCTCTGCCTTTGAGCCAGTTCGGAACAGTTAGCTTTTACTCTCTTTCTAAGAGATCTGAAACCATGTGCAATGGAAAGCAGAGAAATTCACACCTCGGGGTGCTGTCAGGAACAGTGGGATGGCAACCAAAAGGAACGGAGGAGACTTTTGGAGCGGACGATGTCACCTAGGTGGCAGGCTGGCTGACTCGCAGGAGAGAACTAAGGAATAAGGCAGGCAGGATGAATCCCTGTGCAGTAAGAGCGAATATCTAACACGGACTGCTGCAAAACCTGTTTCTTTAAGGGAACTGGAATTTGATTATGTTAGCTTGTGCAGAAATTTACATCCAAGAGCATTTTTGAAAATAGTATACTCGCAATCAAGAGATTTTAAAGCTGACATAAAGAAATAAAGAGCGCTAAAATGTCACTGTCATCCCAGGAATAACATGGCTTACCTAGACCTGCCTGCATGAGGAGAAACAGCAAAATGTAATAACAGTGAGACAAGAACATTGAAATAACTCATCAAATCACTCAACATTAAAACGAAAATCTTACATGTAAAATGTTATTGTTAAAAGACAAAACTGACACATTGGCTAACTCTGTGGCACAGGGAGTTGGGTTGTCATCTGCAGTGCCATCGTCCCCTATGGGCCCGGGTTCAAGTTCTGGGTCTTCCACTTGCAGTCCAACTTCCTGCAAAGGCATGTATGAAAGCGACAAAAGAAGACCCGTTTTTGTGCCCCTGCTAACCATGTAGAAGAAACACAAACATTTCTTGACTCGGCTTTAATCTGTTCCAGCCACAGCTTTGGTGCCTATTTGGAAAGTGAATCTGGATAAAAGATTCTCTCTCTCTCTCTCTCTCTCTCTCTCTCTCTCTCTTTCTTTCCATCCCTTTCTCACTCTGTCTTTGAAACAAATAATCTTTCAAAAAATTGCTAAGAGACAGGGATGGGAATGGGACAGAACGTCAGTATCCAGTCCCTACAAATATTCTAAGACAATTTACAATAATAATGAGATAGTAAACTAAAAATCTATACTTAAAAAATAAGGAAAAAATCCTGGGAAAACAATCATACAAGGGCTTATAGAAAATTAGATCATATTAACCATTATAAACATGCCACAAAAACCAAAGCAATGCATACTCAAATCAAAGGGCAGGTGTGATAACAACATTGTAATTTTCATTATTAATAAACAGTATCAATAAAGAGATCACAGGCACATGGGGTGTTCAACAGCTATTGAAAAAATATGTACCACAACAAAATAATGCCTGGAATTATAAAACATTTTGCACTAGCATAAACTTACATTTTAATTCTATTTTCACAGAAATTTTTGAAGCCTCCATTTATCTAACTTCACATTTTTGTGTATGAAATATAAAAATACTCATATCTACTAATGTATAAATAGACACAGACACAACTAATGGAAATTCCATAAATGAAAATTAATAAAATTTGGCAGTTACTAGGTAGATATAAAAATATACCTAAATAAGATAAACAAAGCATTAATATTGAATAAAAATTTAAAGGTATAGTTCAAACCAAACAACTCAGAAGAAAAATATAAAGTGGACAGGGTTGTAAATTGCATAAGAGGAATCATGCACAACACAAAAAAATCCACAAAAAAGCTGTTATAGAATGAAGTAATCATGGCAGTAAACTACACACATTTGTCTGTAAAACATGCCCTGTTAACGTATGAAATCCAAGTAGCACAGGGAAGAAAAAATTAGGATAAATCCAAACATAGAAATTCCAGATTAAAAATGCTAACTGTAACAGGGCCCTGGCATGGTAGCCTAGTGGCTGAAGTCCTTGCCTTGAATGCGCTAAGATCCCAAATGGGTATCTGTTCTAATTCTGGTTGCCCCGCTTCCCATCCAGCTTTCTGCTTGTGGCCTGGGAAAGCAGTCCTGGTCGGTCCAAAGCCTTGGGACCCTACTCCCACATGGGAGACCCAGAAGGAGGCTCCTCCTGGCTCCTAGCTTCAGATCCACTCAGCTCTGGCCATTGTGGTCACTTGGGGAGTGAATCAATGGACAGAAGATCTTCCTCTCTGTCTCTCCTCCTCTCTATATATGTGCCTTTCCAATAAAACAAATAAATCTTTTAAAAATGCTAACAGAATCAAAACAGATGAAAATTCTAAATGGAACAAGTTAAAGGGGGTCACCGTTTTAAACGGAGCTCTGATAAGATGAACAAAATTCTACACAAAAGTAATGAGTACAGAATACAGTGGTATAACATATAATATAAATAATTCTTTTTATTACTGATAATACAAACACTGAATTTACAAATACTGAACTCTGTCTCCTACAAAAAATGCAGGATAGGTTTCTGTGTGGCACTAATAATAATACTATATTTGCCAACCAAAACATAATTAGAATCATATAATTTTGGTTACTATAAAGCATTATATTCTCATCATCATCATTGTAAATCTGCTCTTCCATGTAAATTATCATGGACATAATAACCTTTTCTTAGATATGATACCAAAAGCAGAAGCAAAAAATGAAAAAAAAAATCCAGCTAAAATGGAGCTTCATCACATTTTTTTGAAAGTGTTTGCTTCAAAGGGCACTGCCAATAAATTGAAAAGAACACCACATGGTGGGTGAAAAATATTGATATATTCTATATTTGATAAGAAATGTGTTTCTAGAATACATGAAGAGCCTTCATAATTAAATGATAGAGTCAGTAACCCAGTTACAACAAGGACAAAATTTTGAGTGAATATTTCTTTAGGCACTAGGTACAGATGAAAAATTCCACCTCTGGTCATATAACCAAGAACAGTTCAAACAAATGTGCACACAAAAACAACACTGTTTAACAGTATTGTTCAGAACAGCCAAAAGTACAAGGACCCTTATGTACCAATCACTGGCCAGATGGACGAATAAAATGAGATATTTTGTCAAGATGGGTTTCTGTCAGATAACATACATACACAGCATAGGTGAACTTTGAAAACAAGATGGTATTTGAAGGAAGCTGGGCACAAAAGTTCACATGTTGCATGAGTCTATTTTGTGGAAGTCAAGAATAGGGAAATACGTAGTGATAAACAGCAGATTAATTATGGTTTGGGGTGGTTTCGATAGACAAGAGGTTGAAGAATTGGGGTGCAGATAGCTGATACTTAAGGACACGTCATTTTTTCTGCAATGATGGAAAGTTCTAAAACCAACTGTGATGAAGACTGCATATAAATACAATGAAAATAATTGAACTGTACATGTGAAATCAGAAAAATCATACTTTAGAGGAGGTATGTAAATGAATCTATTTTTAATTAAGAATAGCAGAGATCCTTGAGCAAGAGACTTGTTGTTTAGACCTGAAAGATCAATCTTTCTCAGGCATGACAAGGAGAATCACACCAAGAAAAGGAACAGTCATTGCTAAGGCCCTGGGGTCTCAAACAGCCCATGACATGGCTCAGACAGGGTCAGAGCTAGTCCCAACCAAGTGTGGCCACAAGGAATGAAAACAGAAGACATGAGACAAATGGGCATACACTTGAATGAAAATAGGTATGAAGAGTGTAGATACATTGCTAAGACAGATGAATAAAATGCAGCATTCTACATAGGAAAAATGCATGATTTGATAAAGCTTTTAAAAATATTCAGGTGAAGTTTAGAATAGGGCTATGCAGATAAAATTGGAGATCTCTACTGAACTGGGCTTTGGAATTGATGCACAACTATTCCAGTTTGTTGTTGTTGTTGTTGTTGTTACCATTGGTGAAATAAACTCCTCAACCTCAACAGTATCAGGAAAGCAGACTAACACAAAATTTAAGCAAGTACTCACTCCTAGTGTCATGTGGGTGTATGGCCAACACGTATAATGCACAGAAAATGAAGTGTCTCCTTCAGTGCTAACATTTTACATCCTAATTAACTTGCTTTTGATTCTCTGTTGCCATCCCTGATGGGAAAATTGGGCATCCAGCTTCAAAGAAAATCCACTAGAACACATTTGAGAAGGAGATGTTTTAGACACAGATTTAGAGCATCTTTGCATTTGGACTTCTCTGCTTCATGACACGGCTCCAGAGTATTAATTTTATGAGATTACAGCTGACCAACATTTATCAAAAGAACAAGGGATTAAGAAACACTCAGGGACTGGAAGTTCTCCTATGAAAACATAAAAAAGGAAAAAAAAAACTGGCAGTTTCCCTGCTTTAAAAAGGTAGATTTCAAAAATGACTTTTGTGCAATCCATTCTTTTATTTGAGACATAAATCTTTTAATCACTTGGCCTAAGCTGACTTCTACAGCCTCATTTCCTTATATTGTAATTTCCCACAGGCCTCTAGGCTTCAGGCAAGATGTAATGTTCACCGTTCTCAGAGCATATACTTTTATATTCCCTATATTTCTAAAGTATGTGTTTTTGGTGTATAATGTCTATTCCTCTTTACCCAGCAAAGTTTAACTCATCCTGCAATACTCTGCTAACATGATGTACTCAGTAAACCCTTATCTTGAACTCCTAGGAAGAATTAATTGCCACTGTGTTGACACCTCATAACAGTTTGGCTCTATTTCATGAATTTACTTAACCATCTATGTGAAGTAATATATTTGTTATATTATGAATCTATCTGGATGATTCTCTAGACCAGTGTTTGAAGGCAGGGCAGATGTGTGTATGTACATGGATGTGTGCGTGTGTACTATTTTACTGTTAACACCAACGAGTAGGAAAATTTACTATAAAACACAATTTCTATTCACACATATTTGTCCACTCATAGGCATTTGTGAATTTCTGTATAGTGTATCTCCTGTGTTTGATTAGAAGCCACTGATGGAAAAGCATGAAGGAAACACCAGACAGATCCAGCATCAGAGTGCAGAATGGATTTTTCTGAGAAATATCGTATATGGCACTAGCTCAACTAACTTGGTTTGGGTTTATGCAGGTGTAAATTTCTGCAAAGGTTGTGTGGGTAGTGTTATTGCACTAAAATATCCAGCCAAAAGTTGTACACCTGAATATGTATTAGGAAACTTATAGTTGTTCAGGTTAGACAACACCCTGCTTTGTGAGGAGCCCAGAATTTGGAATGTAAGTCTTCCTTGGGTAAGGATACAGCTGTTTTCAGTGTGCAGAGCTTCAGTGTGTCCTGTCTCTGACTTTCCCACAGCTTTGAAAGCTACGTTGAAGAGTTAGATTCAGGTAATATTGTGATGGGCAGAGCGTGCCTTTTCTTGCTTTTGAATGCAACATAGTCAACATGCCTGGAGAATCTATCGAAATCATGTCCAGTGTGTAAATTGTGAATAGAATGTGAACATTGATTCAGGTGACAAAGAGTAACTTATTCAGAAAGTGAGAGTTTATTAATGCCACTATGAATGCAATAATTCAGTCTAAACGTGGATAAAAAGATTCTAAGAACTGGTGACTCGGACAATTGGGGACCTAGAATGAGGCAAAATTTGTCCAACAATTCATAAACTGAACATAAATTCCAGTTCCCCCATCATCCACTCTTTTGTTTAACGATATCTTCAGAATCATATTTACCTCCAACAAGTGTACACCAGAAATTGTACTGTTTTTCCTTAAGAATTGTTCTTAACATTTCTGAATAGCAATATACTCCCAACACCAGACTGCCAACATGTGCATGCATACATTGCAAGCCTGTCAATGCCAATGTAAGATTCTCACTGTGTCCCAAAAATAAGTAAGTAAATAAATAATATAGCAACCAGAGCCTCTATTCGTCCTTAGCAACTGAAAGAGATTTCTGTCAAATATCTCAACAAAAACACATGTGTCTTGAACTCTCTTTCCGTAATCAGAGATTCACAAGCAAATTTACTTCCAAAACTCTCCAGTTCCCTCCTCTCCAATTTAAGGCATGGCAGTTGCTGTTCCTGTGGTTACGTTTTGACATGGACTTCTAGACCTTCACTTAGAGACGCGCAATCTATAGACCTGACAAACTTATCCAAACGTCCTTAGGTTTGCCTCTAGCTCCAAGAATTGTTTTTTTCTTGCAGAGCTGCTGTGCCTGGCAACCATCACCCTGACCTGGATAAAATGAATAAATATGTATTTTATAAAGAACTAAAACCCCAAAGAAAAACTGTAAAAAAAAGCAATATTTGAAAACATTCCAGATCATACATCCTGGGTTTATATATATGTATTGCTTCACCCCTGTTAAATGAGGCAGAGAGAAAACAAGCTTTGTTTCCAAAACAACCAAGATCATTAGATAAGAATAATTGAAAAAAAATTTTATGTTTTAAATATATTAATCCTTTCTACAGAGGAAATTTTTAAAGGGGAAGGGTGGGTGGGGAATGTGGGATGGGGGGAGGGTAGTGTGGGTGGTATCCTGCGCTCCTAAACATGTATTGCAAATACATGAATTTTGTTCACCTTATACGAATAATTAAAAAAAAAGTTCGAATCACACAGTGTGTAAACAAACTGGTTGATTTCTATTGTATCACACTATTCATTTGTGTGACATTAATATTCCTGGTAGATTGCAAATGTGTAAAGGCAGAGAAAGGATTTTTCTTATGCAGAGATTTCTCTTCTTCTGCTTCAGTTGACTCAAGACACCTTTCAGAAAGCAAGGAAAAAATCCCGCAAGTTTTCTTTCTACTTTGTCTGGATTCTGATTTGTGTAAATATGGAATTGTAATTTGAAGTGCTTCAGAGTGGTTAAGAACATATGAAATACGAATAAACCTGTGCTGTAAAAACATTTTTAGGACATACACGCTTATTTATAAACACTGAAACAGGATAGTTTAAACTTGTATTACGTTACATTTTTAAAGGAATGTATTAGTGCATTAGAAACACATGATAATACCACAAAATTGTCATCATAGGAATGGATAAGCAAAATGTATACATTTGTATGCGACAGAATGTCATTCGGCTATAAAAAAGGAATGTATAGTTATCACTTGCAGCTAGAAGGCATCAGGAATAAAATAGCCACAGAAAGAAAGGCAGAAAGGAAAATCGCCAAAGGTAAGTAGAAGCTGGGTATTACGGCTTCAACTCACACTCAATAACAAATAATGAGCCTCTATTTTACAATGATTAGTTGAGAAACAAAAAGCCAGCAGTTCCATCTGTTTTATATTATTGCTGTGAGAATCTAGTTTTTCTAAACAACAGAATATTATTCAGATATGAAATGCAATTTCTACAAAACCAATACTATCCAGAAATTTCTATTTGACTTTTTAGTAACTTCTTTCTCACCTACTTACAATCATGAAAGTGCTTTTTAAAACACAAATAAATAACACTAACAACAGTTGTAAGAATTTTAGACATTTAGATTAACTTCAGGGAACTTCAAAGTTAAAAAAAAATAGAAACAAGTGAAATACACAGATAGATTTAATTTGAAGCCATAAACAGTGCCATGAGAGCTAGGAAAAAGCAGTGTGGGCAACCTCAGTACTGACTTGAACAGGCTGAGTTTAGTCATGATACATGTCTGTTAGGCAATGGATTTGTCCTGGCTGTAATCTGTAATTGCTGGACGACAGAGTAACAATTCCACATTAATTATGACCTATGTCTGGAAACCAAGATGTTACTGCTTTTTCTGTTTTCATTATCAATTTTTTACAAGACTCATATATTTAACACTTAGGGAGGAGAATTTGTGGCCCATTACTGTTCAATAAAATGTCATCCACGACTCTTCCTACCACATCCATCCTATGGGAATCAACTCTACTTGACCACAGATGTCATCATTACTCATAAAAGTACTGCCTGAGCAGCGATCAAGACAATGATTACCTGAGAGAATTTTCCAGTGAAGTAACTTTTAAATCTGAAAAAAAAAACATTATCAAGAGTCTCAAGTTCAGAATATTTGCAAGGCATGAATCTGTACTACGTGACTAGAGATTAAAAAAAAAAAACTTCTCTATAAACACTGGATCCATGAATGGTGGCCAGTTTTACTGACTTCTGTAAGTTGCTCGTAAAACAACAACAAAAAGAAATTTCTCTGTTAACAGAACACTTTATCACAATCTAGAAACTCAAATAGTGTTACAATGTACCACTAGAATCTACCTATTATAGGGAAATAGCCTCAGCAGCAGCATAACCTTCCATACACTGCACACACTTGCCATGGTCTTTGGTACTCCATCACCATGCATTGTGTGCCTAAAATTCCCAGGAGAGGATGGCATTTGTGTCTTGTATACTTTCATGCCTCTAGAGATTTGGTCTTTAAGTTCAATGGTATGCCCGTACATATATGGAAAATCCTTTGTTTATTTGCAAAATATATACAAAACACCATGTCTTAGATAAACCACGCAATGATTTTGGAATCTACCCATTATGAATATATGTGCATTTACTGTTATGGTAAACTAAAAAATAAATGAACACAAATTCTTTGAAAATGTTATTCAACAGGAATGGCAGAACTGTGAGCGTGAGAGGAAGGAACAAAGCTGTGATCCACAGTATTCTCTAAGCTTCCTGAATAAATACATGTTACAAATGATGAGGAAAGTAGGAAGAACCAAGCAAAACATGTCTGGTATTATAAGCTGATAAGAGAAGATTGCAATTTTAGGCAACTGTGGCAATTGAAAGATGTGTATAAGGCACAGGAGAGACAGTCTTTATTTATACATGAAGATGCAGAAGACTGTTTAATTTTTATTTTTTTAAGTTTTTGGATAAACTAACATAGGAGTCCTACATGGAATTTCAGGTCCTTGACTTTTTCCAGGCCTAGACCCTGCCACTGGGGCAATTTACACAGCAAATGAATGATTAGAAAATTAATGAATTTATTTTTTTTCTGTCCCTCTCCCTATGCCTACAAATAAAGAAGCAAATCTTTAAACATAGTCTTGCAGTCTTTGCCTGAAGACAAAACTTATTATCTTCAAAATGAAGGTCTCAAATATCTACAAAAATGAGCAAGGGAGGAAAATCACCAGGAAAGTACAATAATCAGGTAGAAGTGGAGACAATTGTTCAAGAAATTTTAAAAGTTTGCAAAATTTCTATAATAACAACATAGAAAATCTCACTGAAAACATGTAATCTTCAGTAGCAAGGTACAAGACAAAACTTTCAGAATATCATCAATATAGGATTAGAACAGAGGCAACTAGAAACTAATTTTTTAAGGGATCAAACCGATCTGCAAGTAATCAACTGGAATGAGAAGAATCAAGTTCTATTAAAGCAGACAGAAAATGTGGGCAATTAACAGCATAATTCTCATATTTTCATATGAGAAAATAACAGATAGGTTAAGAACCAGAGAGTATGTCTAGGAAAAGAAGCCAGCCAAAAGAAAAGGGCTTAAATTGGCAAAGGTAATGCAGATGAAAGGCAAGGAAATTAAATAAGCTTTCTACACATGTTCAAGAATACACAAGAATATATGATCATAATGATGGGAATATGAATCTTGTTAGCTAAATAGAAATTATAAAAATAACCAAATGGGAATCATAGATGTGTACCAGTGTAATATATTTAAGAAGCTCTATTGGACTGTTAAGCCAGTGGTCAGCAAGTTATGTAGCAATGGATCAAATCTAGAAAATGGATTCTTTTTCAATGAAATTTTAATGGATCATAGCCATACTTATTGTCTTTGGAAGGATTGATCCTCTCACGAGAATTTTGGACAATTTTAACATATTTTGTAGTCCATGTTACCTCCCATTTCCTGATCATTTTCAGAAAATTTAACTGATGTTTAATAGAGGTATTTCAAAAGATGAACTAAAGAACAGATAATAAAAATTGAAGCACAAACAGTGTAAAGACTGAAACAGGGCTTAAAGAAACTCTTGGAAAGTACTGTATTTTCTAGGATACAAGTAATTTTAGTATTAAAAGAGGAACTATGTAACGGTTGGTGCTGTGACTGAGCAGCCTGTAGTCATCCAAAGCCCAGTAAAAACAAAACAAAATCTGTTTAAAGAAAACAGTAATCCAGCAGAAGAGTCTTTCTCTCTCTGTAACTGTCTTTAAGGCAAATAAATACATCTTAAAAATATATGTTCTTAATTTATTCTAATTTTCAATTTGTAGTTTAACTTGTTCTCCCTACTTTTAAAAGTTATTGCAGTGGAATTAAATGGGCACACGATAAATTTGAAATTCAAGCAAATTTTTCATGGTTCCACTTCACTAAAATTGGTCTGAATTAGGGACTCTATTAACAACCCCAGCTGGCATGGATGTGGGGGAAAAACGTGCCCTACTTCATTGTTGGTGTGAATATAGAATAGTACAACCACTATGGAAGTCAGCAAGGAGAATGCTCAGAAAACTGAAAAAAGATCTACCACATGAGCTAGCAATCCCACTTTGGGGAATATGTATCCAAAGAAACTGAATTTGCATATGAGAAAGTAACATTCAAACCTAGATTTATGATGACATAGTCTGCAATAAAAAAAAAAAAACCATCAAAACAATGCAGATGCTCATCAAAACAGAATTGGATAAAGTGGTACATCTACTGTATGGAACACTATTCAATCATTTAAAAATGAAACTCTACCATTTTTAATCTTTAAAAAAATTATTCATTTTCTTATTTTATGGTACAGTTCCATAGTCTCTGGGATTTTCCTTCCCCTTCCCCAAACTCCTACTTCCTCACTGATTTCCCCCATAGCATTATAATAATTTACTCCTTCATACACAGTCGTAAGTCTATCATTCTGCTATCCTGACATTGCAGGCGCAGACAATGCAAACGGTCCAGCATCCTATTGTCAAGATATGTTTCACAATTTATTCAGGAATCCATATTTGATTTTAAAGCAGAGATACATATTGTATTATATCTTCACATCTGGATTGATAGTTTCTGTTACACAGTTACTATACATCCCCTTCAATTAAAAGCCATAAAACAAAAGCAACAGCAGGAAGAAAAACAGAAAATTTATAACAACATGAAGTTATACGCTACTGCATGACCAATGTGTCACTGAAGAAAATGAAAAAAAAATCATAAACTTTCTTGAAGCAAATGATGCTAATGTGTGACCTGTAAGTCAGTGAGGAAACTAGCAAGCAAGCAAAAAAAAAATGAAGCAATGAAAATAAAAACAGAAGTTCTACCAGTTGCAATAAAATGGACCCAACCACAGCCCATTATGTTTAGTGATTTGAGTGAATCCCAAAAGGACAAATATCATATGTTCTCTCTGATATAACTTCCATTATTAAACAGCAATGAAACAACAACATTAAGCTGGAAAGGACTAAAACAACCAAAAGCCAAATTTTCATAAATGCATAAAAATTTGATCATCAATCTTTAGTTTATATACAAAAGACAAACCTTTTTTCCAAGAACAAAAAATATTGATATCAAACCTAATAAATAAGAACTCCAACATGAATACAGAAAAATCTAAGAGAGCTGGGGAGCTACAATAAAATACAACAAAATTGACTGATCAAAACTCTTCAAATGTTAAGCTGAAGGTCAATATAAATATATAAGGTACATATAGAATAGATAATAAACAAGAAATAGGTGTAGAGCAGAAAAGTCAACAACTGCGTATTTCAAGTTTTTTGTTCAATAATGGAAAAAAAGCAGTGTGCAGAAAAATCAATATCCATATAAAATACTTAAGAACATTATCAACCATCTTTGTTCAGCGGTACATTCTTTCCCAGCACACATGAGCATTACCAAAACCCTAGATGCTGGTGTATAAATATCTTGATATATTTTGGAGATTGATATCAGGCAAAATTTGTCACTAGTCCTGTTATCATCTAACACTTACTAAGTAAAAGGAATACAAGAAACCAAAAACAAAACCAGGAAAACCTGGCAAGTAGCAGCTTGAGTAGTGCTTGGAGCAAAACTTTGATCATCAATCTTTATTTGAAAAAGATAGAAGACTGATTGAATTGGTCTCTCCCTAAGGAGATGAGAAGGGGGACAGATGATGCTTAATATAAACACAGGACAGAAAGAATAACATCTGATCAAAAATCCACAAATTACAAAACAGGAAATAGCAAGCATTATCTGGTTAGAAATATCTATTTTGAGATATGAAAGGTAATAATTACAGACATCATTAAAATGGAATTACATTGCAAAGGTTTTTCTAGAAAAGCATTTTAAAACAACGTAAAAGGACAATTTATTTGGGGGATGGAATTTGCTTTTTAATAATTACTTACTGTCCAGAAATGTTTTTAAATGTACAGGCAAGTTATTCTACCTGGAATATCTAAACCTAGACTAGTTCTAGGGTAGGTTTGCTGATACATGGATGCAATAAATGAAGGGGTACAAGGAATTTTGGGAAAATGGGTAATATTTTCCATTAAAGAGTTTAGTAGTATTACAATAGCCCTTAAATGCCCTGAAGAAAGTGCATCCTGACATTTCATAATATGTAAACTGTATTGTAATAAATAGAATGCTAACAAACAGTAATGAGAATGTTTATTTTAAATTCCTTCACCACTACATCTTACCTGGTTTTAAAGCATGCAAGGCTCAGATCTGATATTTCTCTTTGATTTTCCCCTGTTGATAACAAGCATTTCCCTCCCTACTTTTACATGAATCTCACTTAAGAGTCATCAAGTCTTTGGCATCAACTGCTTGGATAAATCGTTCTACATTTTGGCTAAAAATGTAACTTAAGTGTTTTACTTCCTGTGTGTTTCCCTAAATAAAAATCTGGTGCTTATGTTAAGATAATTATATTCTATGTTTCTACACCTGCACGGATTCAGAGAAACTGATGCCAAAAACTTGTTAATATTTACCTCACATTCTGTGATTATTTCACACTGATTCTGCCACTTGACTTCTTAATTGAAAGAAGAATTATTACACAAAGCCATAGCAGGAACTGTTGCCTTGTTAACTTACCAACACAGAGATCCCTGCCGCTCTGGATAAACTGCACCCTCAGAGTTGAAAGTGGCAGGTGTAATTTCATCAAAACAACAACCAATGTGATTGGTAACAAATGGCTGCACAGTCTTACAACTGTCCACAAAGCATTAAGCAAATACAGAAAACAATAAAGTGACAAACATTCAGACCTTTCAAGGCACATATTACAAATAAACTGATGTCCTTTTTTACATTTTATATTGATAGGTGTTTGTGCTTGCTTTGGCAGCAAATATACTCTATTGATAGGTATCTAATGAATTCAAGATTTATATTTCCTGCACAGAATGTAGAAATATAAAGAAACATTAAATACAAATTAATTCTAAAGCAGGAAAAGAAAAATAATAAAGTAGAAAAACAGTACAATACTAAAAAATTCTGATTTTTCTTTAAAAATAGCAGCAGTATTAATAAATATCTAGCTAAACTATGTAATAAAATGAAAAAGACTATCAATATTAGAAATGTCATAATAGACATTTACTAAGACATTTCTCAAATTCTTAAATGGATACAATGAACAACTCAGATTAGAAAGGAAAAATACTTCAAATAATAACTAAATATTATGCAAAATAAAAAACTGAATGTCTCCATATTTATGAAAAGCATCGTTTATAATTCTTTGCCTCTCCCCCTTCAGTCCAGATGGCTTCATTCTTAAACTCTATATAATATTTTTTTGGAAATAATATAAATTGTACCTACAATCATTTCCAAAAGAGATGAAGAAGCAATTGCTAACCATCTTTTAACTCTCCAGTAATATATATTATATATATACACAAACAAACATATACAAATATGCAGCAATATGCATATTCATGTAACTATGCATATATATGAAAGCTGACAGGAAACACATTAACAGAGTAGCTTTAACAATGAGAAATTTAAAAATTCATATCAGGATCTTAACCAGATACAACGTAAAGCCAGTACCTCTTTGCCATGTGGTATTGCAACAGGAATGGGAGCTTGTTGTGATATTTGACAGTTGATGTAATCCTCAGTGCTAGAAAGCGGAAAGCAAAGACACACATGTCAATACCTCAATGAAGACTAAAAGCACATCCATCAGAAAAGCTGTTGGAAAATTAGAGTGGAAGTCATTTTCTCAAACATAAAAAAACATAAAATGAAGAATACACTTACTGCAGAAAGAGTGAATATTTTCAGATTGGGAAGAGGAAAATCAGAACTATGTAATGTGAAATAATGTAATTATTCATTAGGCCAATTTAGCTATTACACAGCCAGCCATACTTCAGACTAGGTTGCGCATGATAAAATACATATTTTTATCAGTTAAAAATGAGGGGGAAAAAGCACACACTGGACTTCATCTACATGAAAAATTGTGTTCTTCAAAAAGAATTAGCCACAATAAAGTTAAGACATAGTTTTATCAAATGTTTGCAATGAGATTAGAATGTATAAGTTATTAATACATTAGAATAAGCAAAAACATTTACAGCTTAATAATAGCAAAGAACACAAAGAATAACATTTCAAATATGCATGAAAAGTTCTAGCAGAGAAAATTAAAACCAAGTCACAAATACGCGTTGAAGAGGAGTCTAAACAAGCAGAACTATCCTTTTGAGTAAATTCATCAGCATTTCCCACCAATCTTAACATTCTTTCACTGTTATGATTTATTCAAAAGAAGTGAAAACATTTGGCTTTTAAAGGAATTATACATTTTAATTTATTATATATAAATATCCTTAGTTGCAGCAACACAAAATCTGCCAACCACACAATATATTCTGTCATAGACAAAGAAATATTACTCATCAATAAAAAAGAAAAAATACTAATAAGTATAACCTTATTGACTTATTATAGAGAGTGGATACAGCCACTATCATAAGAAAGCCACCTCACACATAAGAAATCGATATGGTATAGTTCAAACTGGTTTTTGCAGGAATTTCAAAATGAGACAACACCCATCTTTGATGACAGGTGTCGGTAATTACTCATAGCTGCATAAAATTAACATGAAATGAGCATAAAGAGAATTTCTGTTCTCAAGGAAATGTTCTTTACATGTTCTTAGTTGATGTCTACAGAATTTATGCATTGTCAACATACACAATATAACACATTTGGGATTTATATATTTTATTTGACTTAAAGAAAAACAAAACTCAGGTGTCGTCTGTTGTCAGTAACTTTTTTTTGCCTCAGTTGACTTATCTGTCAGCTGGAACTATATTGGTTAACTTTGAGACTATAGTTAACTATAAGGGTTAACTATGAGACTATTAACCCTTGTGTCTGTCTAACCTGCATGGAGCTGAAGACTACATATAATATATACCATACAAAAACGAAACATTTTTCAGGTATTTTAGTATTTTGTTATGGTTGTTACATATGGTTGGCAATCTTACCTTAAAGCAATTACTATTAGCCAAATGTATACTTGGCTATTTTTCCCCATTTTATTCTATTTCTATTGCTTGAATATTTCTGCAGGCAGGAAAAAGTAATTTATCCTACCTCTTCATGAATGCACAGATTTTTTTTTTTTTATTCTTTCTGACTCTGTTGAGGTAGGAGCTCAGGTACTTATGTCATCGTCTGTCCCTTCTCCAGAGACATTAGCAGACACAGAGATGCAGGGACTCCAGCTGGCAGTCTAGGAGATGCTACACCCTAAGTTACAGTTTAATCCACTGCACCACAATGATGGCTCCAAGTGCCAGGTTTTGACTCAAATTTAAGTTTCCTTTTTAAATGCAGAAGTTGAACTAAATACTGACAATTGTCCTCCAAAACTCTAATGCTAATGTATAATTTTATGAAAGTCTCTAATTTTAGACTTTAGTAAAAAGATCTTTTAAGCTGGGAGGAAACTTATTCTGTTAGTGAAGCATAAAATAAAAGAAGGAAAAATGGGGTTTATTTATTCTGTGCTTGCTTACAATTTTTTTTAAAAGATTTAATTTCAAATGTTGAAAAATTTCTTAGGTAAAATCAGTAATAAAGACTTCTCTGGATGCTTTAATGTTTAAGTGTCTCTCAACATAGTGAATGTTTTATCACAAGTGTGGAGTGAGTTTATACTTTTTAATATATCCTCTCACTCTTCTAACATATTTCCCATGGGGCACTCTCTCACCACATTTGAATTTCAGCTTGCATCCCATATAGTGCTGTGCCCTTTCTGCTTTCTATGAGAAATAGCAGATTTCTTCTCCTACCTACACTTTCTATCCCAGCAGGACTTTATTTTTGCTCCAGCACATCTATCACAAGTGGAGGAGACAGCTTTTTCACTGCTGTTGCTTTTCCCACTATCCTTTCGAGTTCCTCCTTCCCTATGTAACAGGTTTGTGCCCGGAGAAGAATGATTTCTGTCATCAGAGTGTAGAAGGAGGGAAGGCACCGGGGTTAGACACTGTGTTCTATTTCAGCCTTGCCTCTCTGACTCCCGGAACTTGGCTGGCACACAGTTTTGTATAATCGATTAAAATAATGAATCAACAAAAGGCCTGAAATGCAGAATACTCTATTGACAGAAGGCCACTTCAAATGAAAACTTTTCTGATTATTTTCTTCTTTTGTTGTACTTCTTTCACTACATTCCATGCTCATCAATGTTTTCCCATTTTTCATAACAGCTGCATGTTAGTTACATAACTTTAAAATACAAGCTTAGAAAATAAAATTGTTTATCTAAATTAATCAGTATATCCAGGTCATCATTTTAATTCCCTAATTTCTGATAATTTACTTGTGTGTATGAGCATCATGAGAATAGATGTTAAGAAGCAGATTTTCCAACTACCTGAAACTCATTACCTTAAAAATATGAGCCAGGAAATCAGATCAAAATGCTTGAGGATCAATTATTAATTACACTATTTGAGGCAACCTGTCCGCTGACTGTGAATATGAGTTTTACTAATGTGTAAAATGATAATAAAAAGGTATCGAGTTACTGTGAAATTTTACGAAAGTAAAGAGCTTTTTCAGATTAAATACTAGCTAAAACATCTTAGTAAAGGTGAATAAATCGTTATTTTGGCAAGCACATTTGAAACGGACAGTTTAAAGAACTGAAGGCATTTCTGAAGGCCCAGAAGAGCACAGTGTCTATAGGAAACGTGGTTCTTCCATGCAAACCACGGAATGATGTGAGTCTCAAGTGATTTCGGTTTTTTTAACATTTATTTTATTTTTATTGGAAAGTCAGATTTACACAAAGGGGGAGAGACAGAGAGGAAGATATGTCCATTGATTCACTTTCCAAGTGGAGGCTTGGGTCAAGTGATTTCTAATGAGGATGTGGTCTGTGCTTGCTCCATTCACTCTGTGTTTGAAGTATGACTCACAGCCCTTCATTGTGTTCTTGGAACCTTCTTTATTTACTTCAATAACTTTAGTGCTTTCATATTTAAACCAGCGATTGTTAGCTTTTTTTTTTTTTTGCATAGAAGAAACCCTATCTGATAATGCACTATGCACTCAAAATTATAAATAAACCCAAAGCTGCCAACTTAACCTTGCTTTCCATCCATTTTACTTCTCTTAAGTCAGCCCCCTTTGTATGCACCTGGAGACAGAACTTCTCAAAAGCTTAGGAATTAGCAGTCATGATATGGAAGAGCTGAGGTGGAAGAGACCCAACTTGTCTGTATAAAGGAACAAGACATTTTTTGTAAATGACTGGTTGCCTCCAAGGCAGTGATCAAAAGAAGTAAGACTGTAGAAAAGGAATATGGGACTATTGCTGGCATTTGGATATCTGTTCTGCAAAGAGGCATGAGGTTTTGGGGAGGTGGCGGTGATGCATGATGACAAAATTGCCAAACGGGCCTGTTTTAGTCAACTGTACACAAACATTTCAATGTCTCTTTCTCTTGCATTCTCCTTATTTTCTAAGAGAGCAGATGTTGGTGATAACCTTTTTACAAATATTATTGGACATAATTAGAATGAGGATTAACTGTCTGAAGAATAAGTTATTATTCTTCAATACATGGCAGTTTAACAGAAACTAATGGACAAATCAGTACGTGATATAACTAAGGATGTGCAGCAAGTGCAAAGTAGATACAGGATTTTTATTTGGAGGATTTGGCTTTGATATGTACTAGTGTACATTCTATGTATATAAACTTTATAATTTTCTTGACAATTATATTGGTAACAGGGACAAAATTAAATTTTCACAGCATTCCCTACAACTTAAGCAGTGTCTCATATATTTTACTGTAATAACAGATTTAATACTCAGTACCAACCTTATATGTATATATGACTATTTTGTATTTTGCAAGAGATTGTCACATATTATACCTAGTAATCAAATAAACTCTATAAGTCAGCATACTTCTATCACATTAATTCTTTAATAAGGAGCGAACATCTCAGAAGCGTAAGACTGAAGTGAAAGTCATAAAGAAACGATTAGGGGAGTATGGATTACAACAGTGGCTCTTGAGTTCTGAAATTTAAAAGAGTTATGAACAGCTTATCTGAGGAGAACTAAGAAAACATACCCTCTGCACATCCTACATACAAGGCAGGGGAGAAGTTCCGGACTCAGGGGAGGAAAGAGAGTCCATGGGAGGAAGAAGTGGTGGCTTGTTCATGCCACAGCTACATTAACATCTTCCACATGGTGTCAAAGGCAACAGAGGCCAGGAGCATGTGTCTCTTTGTGAAGGCAATTGGGCTTTGCAAAAAGGAAAAGATCACATCTGAGGTCATGCTCCATTGCGGAGGTGAAGCCAATTTTAAAGCATCGGGACAAAAAAAGGTTCTGGGTGCATCATTCATTAAGTGACCAACATGCTATCCTTACACTTGGCCAGCTACTTTGGTCCCCAGGTGCTTGTAAAAATGAGCAGCATCTTTCTGTATTTGGGAAAATAAACCTGCGCAAGTGCCAAAAGCTTACCTGGGAAAGATGATCAAGAATTTTATAGATTTGGGGTTCCTACATGTTTTTATTTGTGGAGGAAGCCTGTCTTTCTGATGTCAGGGACAAAGAAGTATGAGTGTGAAGGGAATATGGGTCCGACAAGCCATGATCAATTGCCACGACTACAGAATTTTGAGTCTATTCATTTCTTTCAAACAGAATACTTGAGTCCCAGTCTGATGTGTTTTGGTTGGGGGGAAAATCCTCTCCCTTCCAAATATTTACAAGACAGATATCAGAAAGTTGTTCCACTCAGCTAGATATAAGAGGGGCAGGTGTTGTGGTATATAAGATAAAGCTGCCACCTGCAATGCTGGCATACCATATAGGTACCAATGTATGCTGCAGCTACTCCACTTCCCATCAGTTCATTGCTCATGTCCTGGGGGGCGGAGGAAGGGGGAAGGAAGAGGCCCAAGTGTTTGAGCCCTGCCACCTACTGGCGAGACCTGGAATAAGCTCCAATCTCCTGGCTTCATCCCCTCCCAGCACTCCCCATATGGGGGAGTATATGGGGTATAAATCAGTAGATGGAAGATCTTTCTTTGATTTTCTTCCTTTAACTCTGACTTTCAAATAAATAAATTAAAAAAATCATAGGAAGGGGAAAAATAAAAAAATTATCAGGTTAAGAATACTAAAATACCATTTAAAATGACTGTATTCACTCAATTATTCATTCATTCAGCTGTTCATTCACTCAGCAAACATGCATTTCGTAACAAGCACTAGAATCGTCCATAGGATGAGACTAAATCATAATTCTATCCCACGAAGTTCACTGCATGTGAAAGCATTATGCAAATAGATATAAAAAAAAGGTGATACATGGTGCAAAATCAAAGCATAAAGGTAGAAAAGTCAACATGACACAGGACGTTGGCTGAGGATTACAACAAAAAGACAAATTATCCCCAGGATACGTCAACTTCATTTTCATTTTGAGGTCGTCTAGGTAATACTTTTTAGCATGAAGAGGCGCCAGGAAGGCACTTCACGGGTAAGGACAGCTGCTTGTGTCAGAGTACTTGCTCAAGGGCATCTGTAAGTGACTCAGTACAGCGGTCAAAGAGGAGATGTGTGCGAAACAGCACGACAGAGGGCAGACAAGGGTGAGCTATAAGAAGTCACATTACTCACACTAAAGATATTCAGCTGTTCTCTATAAAAACCCATGATAAAATATTTCCAAAAAGAATATCCATGGGCAGCCAGTCGCCTTTGCATTTTAGCTAAATCACTATTCTATAGGAAGGATTGGACAAGGAACAAGGCTGGGAGCAGAGATACTTGCTGGGAAGCTTTTGTAGGAATCAAGGTAAAAGAAAAAATATGGTTAAGAATTCTTACAGTGAACAGGGACAGTCAAAATTGGACAACACATGTTTAAATTCTAAATATTTATACATGTGATATACACTTTAGGTTAATTAGATGTGGGATATCAGAATATCACAAACTGACTTGAAACTATCCTGTTTACATTACTGGGGAGGTAATTAAATGAAGGTATGTGAATAGTTTAGTTTGGAAACTAGAATCAGAATAGCCAGCAGGAACTTCAACCTACCTTGTATGTGTGCTAGAAACACCAAATAGAGATGCCCTTTTACAGCCATTTTTCCATTTTAATAAATAATAACATATGATTATATGGAAGATAAATGAAGGGGAGCATACCTTGTTAGATTAGGAAATGTCACAACAGGAAAAAAAAATCCAGTGGAAAGCAAGGATGAGAATGTATGAGAAAACAGAAAATCACAACCAACACAGGAAAAACTGCCATTGGAGAAGCAATTCAATCAGGGAGGCTGCTCCTATAGTTTTCAGAATGTGTTCTATATTCTGATGGCTGGATGAGTTATTGATCTGTTTTAACTGGAAACTGTATTCTCCAAGATCCTGCGTTGCAGTTCATCAGAATTTGCAATGGAATAAAAGAAAATTGCATTGTCTTTTTAAACACATGTGGATCAGGTTTTGACAACCTGGGACTCTATTCCACCCAACTCTCCTCGTTTCAATGTAACCGCATTGTTCCAGGACACAGTCAATATGCAGAAACTTTCAATAGGAGTTGGAAGCTGACTGCAAAGTCATCCATGAAAGCCAGTTCTGGAGAGTGTTAATGTTCCAATGAAACATGTTTCCAGGGTCTGCATTAAAATCCAAGACGGAAGTCTCACCACTTCAGCAGATGCCGCCATGGAAGCCTCTCCAACTACCTTTGATCTTACGTTATTTGGCTGGAATCCAGCAAAAGATACCATAACTAAAAAACAAAACAAAACAAACAAAACAAACACACACAAACACCACAAAAGAATCATTCTTTGTAAGAGATTGGTGTCCCTGCATGAAAGTAAATGTCATAAGCAAGTTGCAATAAATTAAGAGCATTAGAAGGAACATGGACCATAATCTTTGACTTCCAGCTACATTCAGAAACAATTAGATATCTTGTAGCCTTTTCAAACAATCTAAAAGCAACGCAAACATATGCGGAAAGCAACCACAAACTACAAAATTCACAGTAGACGAACTATCCCATAACAGATTCATCAGTTGGTTGTTAAACTGAGTGTAGAAAAGAGGTATTAAAATTTAATTCTGGAATAAACAAACAAGCAAACAAGCAAAACAGGTATTTGATGCAGCAGTTAAAATACCTAGGACACACACATCTCATATTGAAGTACCAGGATTCAAGTCCCAACCTGGAACTGGTACAAAGGCTCTGAAATTTTAGGTTGACTTCTCACTGGCTGTGCCGTCATGCCAGCATCCATCACCCCATCTTGGACTGGACAGTAGCCCTGGGGTGATACCTTGGACATCTAGATTGTCATTTTAGTTACCCTCCTTTGTAGTCAGAGCCAAAGAAACTCCAGGCAGTAAAATTCATCAGAGCATCATGGGCTAAGTGAACAGCTTCCATCATGTCTCAGACAAAATGCCTATGCTAAAGATACCTGGGCATGCATAGCAATAATCTTGGCCTGCATAAAAGGAAATGAAGAATTGGTGTGTGATGAATCTGAGCACATTGTTTTAACTATCAACCATTGTAAACATTGTCTACAACCACTGTCTCCAAAGCATTGTGCTGACCCCGCAGCCAATGATAACAGTGGAAAAGAGAATTTAGACTAAACCCTACATCTGCACACACAACTGGTTACTCACAGCACCATTCTTGAAGCACTGAGCACAGAAAAAGGCATCTCAAATCTGAAGTATTGTAAATTAATGAGAACATTCTTTAGATGTGCTTCTGTAACCAAGACCACTCATTTTAACAACAACAATAACAACAACAACAACAACAAACCTTTTGCTTTAATTTCACACACTATGTTGTTTTACATTAGCAATCTATGATGGGGGGCTGGCATAATTGTTCCATTGGCTAATCCAGCAAGCACCAGCATCCAAAACATGTCCCAGCTGCTCCACTTCACTTCCAGCTCCCTCTCCTGAGCTGGGAAAGCAGTGGAAGATGGCCCAACCCTTTGGACTCTGTACCCACAAAGGAAACACAGGAAAAGGTCCTGACTCCCTGCGTTGGATTGGCTCAGCTGCAGCCATTATGGCCATATGTGGAATGTATCAGTGGTGGATGGAAGATCTTTCTCTCTGTCTTTCCTTCTCTCTATAAATCTGCCTATCCAACAACAACAACAAAAAATTTAAAAATCCACTTAGACAATTTTTCCATATTTACTTTAGTGTATCATTGAAATGGGCTTTTAGTCATAACAGAAGTGGAAGTGATATAGTCTTAGAAGACAGCTAGGACAGGGTCACGTTTGGGAAGCCACAACTCCCCTGCCTATGTAATCCTTTCTGACCACCTGTGAGTCAGATAACACTCACTTATCATCACTTGGGACCTGAGGGTGGCAGTGTTGCATAACTACTCCCCTTAAACTCCCTTAAAAACCCATCCCGACAAGAAGCTCTCTCCAATTCAATCAGTGAATATCCTTTTGATTCTTGATTTGTTGTGTTACTCAGTGTTATCTCCCATAGACACTAGCCAGATTATCATTGTACTGTGGTGCTATTCCTGGTTTAATGATGAACCTGGAGTGTCTCCCCAAAACGATGCAAGGCAATCTGTATTAGTACAGCCATAAAATGGAAGAATAAAGTACACCGGTGTAGATTAGCTTGCATGACTTTGACATTATTATTAAATGAATGTTGTCATATTTTCAGCATTCCAGACAATTTACACATTCTAATAAGCACTCTAGCTTGGCTTGCTATCTGCGTATATACAGTCTTTAGGAGCAAAAGTCTCCAAAGAGCTCACTGGTTGACTGAATCAATGGCTTTATATTTTTCTACATAGTCCTTTGTCACCTTAGATCTTACAGCAAATGTATTTCCTTGCATGTTAAAAAGAAAAGCAAATCTCTTCTGTTTAATCCTACCAGAGGCAAAGTGCAGAGAGACACAGAGGTCTTGGTGAACAAAGAGTCTCATTCCCTGGGCTCCCATAGACTGGCACTTTACCGAGTGTTCTCCCTGACATTGACACTTTCCAAGCAAATATTCCCTTTGGTTTTCATTCCAATCAGGTAGACGTTATCTAGGTATAGTTTTACACAAGTTTAGCTGTCAGACATTCAAGGACAATGTCAAAATCTTCATCCATCAGCCCTGGGTCACAATGCTTCTCTCTTGAGGTTACTGCCACTAGGATGCTTGCTGATGTGCTAAGTGCCCGGAACTCCGTGAATGTCTGAACAAGCCTGTGCCTGATCTCAGAAGTTTCCTGCTGGACTACACAAAAATATAAATATTGTCATTTTCCAATGTTGTGTAAATGAAATTCTGTTAATATAGAAACCGCACTTTGAATCAGAAGAGCACCGACTTCTACTTCTTCCTTTGTTTATCCACAACGACACATCCAAACTGGAGGCTTGGTTGTGATTCAGCACCTGTGCTTGCCTTTGCTTTTATGAATGTTTTCATTTTTATCGTTTGCTTAATATTCTGAGATGGATAGCCCGTCTCTTGACAGATGCCAATACAGGCTCCCCAGTCACTTGAGACATTTGCTTCCCAATCCTGCCTGATATTTTTTCATATTCCTAGCATTCATTTTCACAGATCATATCCTTACTCATTTTTCAAATATCTATTTAACAATGTAATATTTTCAGGGTGACAGCATTTACCCGAAAGAGTTACCAGATTGGTCAGCAGCAGGGTGTCTGGACCGATGCACACACTCAGTTCACTTATTTTGAGTTTTGATTGTCCACCAAGAGTGAAAAAAGCATTACAAAATGGGACAGGGGTGTGGAAATTACACACATTTAAAAAAAAAATCAGGAGCAACTTCTGCCATTAGTCTAACACCTCAGACCTTCTTTAAGAGACATTAATTTTTACCACGAAAGGTTAAATCAAAGGGGAAGAGGCCCATGTTCCATGTGAATGTCAGTTCCAGACCAGACAACAAGTGACTTCTCTAGAATCTAACTGAATAGTGAGTAGATATTAACATAGTCCTCATGTAGTAAAATTCAGGGTAAACGTAGTTAGATAGACAATAATCTGTTTTAACACTCAGTTTAAGAGACATTAAAGGTGAGTATGGATTCTTTTATACAAGGTAGCAAATATCACAGTGGTTTTTTCCAAGAAACCACCACAGATCATAAAGCAGCAGACATCTGCGGAGCCCTTAACAAGTTGGATGTGTCATAGAAAATGCTGGGTGAGTTCTAACTTCTTCCACTCTCCACAGTCAGTGAAGCAGGAAATGGAGTCTCAGAGACCACAAGGAGCTTGCCACAGTGGCAGCATTGGGAAATCAGGAAACCTGAATTCAAAGTAACTAAGGGACCTTTTTTATCATATTGCAAAAATAAAGGATATTCTGTGCTTATAGACATGTACAGAGAATTATATTTTAAGGGGAGCTTGGAAGAAAGAGAAAGGAAGAATATGGAGGAGAAGGCATGAGAAAATCTCCACTTCCACAGTTCAAGGCGGTATGCTTTAATACTGCTTTTTCTGATTCTAGAAAGAAATAAGACAGGGCCGTTGTCAATTTCCTATCACAGTTAAAAATGTTTCAAATATCACAAATAGTTGCAGCTCTTCAATACTACAACAGCCCTAAAAGCAAAGGATTCAAAGTGGCTCCCAATCATGACAGGAAATAGGACGGTGGACATCTGTCCAGAACCGATGCCCAGAGCTCTGCTGTGGGAGTTTCAGAGTGGTTTTTCAGGATCATTTTTATACTAAACTTCACACACTGGCCTTATAATGAGTATCTGAGTGAGACACAGCCCCTCTTCATATGCAGGATCTTTCCCTTTCATTCTTATATGAAACTGCAGCTCTGAACCCATAGGTTGTATTTGTATCTTTAATTTCTGTAGTTGTTACCTTTTTACAACAAAGGTAAATAGGGCAAGAATGACAGATTTTCAAAAAGTCCATTGATTTGGATTGAATTTCAGCAAAAACGATTATAGATCCCTTTCAATGACTATTTAATTTTTGATATTTAAATTATTTTAAGCATTTTAATGATCCAATATTGTTTCAGTGTCTTGTGCATGCTAATGTGCATATTGGCACATAGATACATAAGTGAGCAAGCTGTTTTGTAGGGATGCATTAAAAACTGCGAATGTGACGTCATGTGTGGACATGGATGAACATGAATATTAAGAGGTGAATCTGTTAAAGTTTTTGCTCATTTTTCCCACATTACCTTCCATGAGAACTTCTGGTAATTTGGTTTATTCTTTCTCTGGAGATAATTTTAAGGGAACACAGAATTCTCATCTTTAAGTGTTCTTGTTGCCTGCCAGGAAACAACACTTTCTTGGATGACTTGTGTTCCTAATTCATTTACCAACTGTGATCTCTGTGTTTTGTTTCCCCTTATAAATTGTATGCATAGAAGCTCTTGCATAGTCACACCTTTGGGTAACAAAATTAAAAATATAATAATCTAAGTCATATCACTTGCCCCAAGTTGGAGCATCATTCTATAGAAAATAGCATTAACCATGCTGACAATTCTCCTGTAACAATGGTTTTTACTAAACCAAGAGGGACTTCTCAGCCCAATGACAAGTATGGTGGTACAATCCCATGTTTACATACTGAGAACTGGTAACACCAGGGGACATTCTTTCTATTGAATTTTGGGCTAATTTTTAGATTCAGTTTGTTGAACTATCACTAATGTGAAAATAATTCAAATGCTCAGATATTCTCAAGTATAACTGAAGTGCTTCAAACTTCATTAGACATGTAATGAAACTTTACGAAGAGGCTGGAAGTACTATTTTGGATATCCCATAACTCTGATTAGAAAGAAGAAAAACATAATAGTCACACTTGAAACCCTACTATGTGCCAGGAAGTGATCTCTTACCCAGTGTACCTCTCAAAGAAGTCAGCACATCCTAGGACTTCGGTTATGATAGCAGGCTCACAACTTGAGCATAGGAGTAGTCCTACATGCACCTTATTGTTTTGACAGTGTTACATATTTGATTTAACTTTCCCCTCCCAAGTTTTTGTCTGTCATTATCACTGTATTTTTTAAAAAGAATTTCAAACACTGATTTTCTTATGACTAATTGTCTCAGCTTAATTTAACCTCATTGAAATACTAGCAATCTCAGCAGTTCACTCCTACACCTCTCTACTTCACATTTTCACACAGCCTGATGATGCCTTTTGACCCAGTAAGTTATTTTAGCATGTAGCTGGTCAAAACAGAATCTATGCTTGCTACTACCCGGCCTTCTCATCTACAAGACAAGAAGAATGATGCCGGGAAACACTAAGTTTTAACATTCTCCTCAGCTTGATTCAGTTTTAGGCAGGGTTTCTTCCTAACAATATACTACTCATCTCCTGTTAATGCTACTGATTTTCATAACACTGTATTGCCTTCCTTCAGGACCTACACCAATTCTTTCAAAGCATAATCAAGAAGATGGTGGTGTAACTTTGATAAACACCAATTAGCAAATATAGACGTACAATTGGATGGACCAACCAGGACCCTAAAGTCATCCAGTTCCCTTCCGCTAGCTCATGCCAGTATATAAATTCATAGTAATATTTCAATTTTCCAAAATTACCACCAAATACATTCACTCAAAACTTTGGAATAACAGTAAATTATTGTACCACTGCGACATATTCGCATGAAGTCATCAGTGAGGGCCTCAGTACATATATTTGGTCACTTGGAAATTTGAGTATTATCTATATTCTCTGACATCCATAGGATCCAAATTCCAGAACATGGTATTAAAGAAAACAACAAAAAAAGAAAAAAAAGAAAAAAATCTGTTGTTTCTTTATAAATATTAAATCTTAAGAGAACACAGAAGAATATTTTCAAAGTAGAATGCTATTGGAGCAGATAAATAATGAATTCCCTGTATTATACTACAGCTATTTTATGTTCCTCTTCACTTTCCCATTTTTTTTTTTCTTGATAACGTTGCATTCCCTAGACTGCTGTAAGTGTCACAACACTCTGGAAATACAGAATGAGCCCCAGGTACCTGGGCACAAATCACAGCCCACACAGACAATCCAGGAGTCACATTGCTTCCAGGGCAGCCAGATAACATCTGTATGTGACAAAAAAGCAAAAAAAAAAAAAAAAAAAAAAAAAAAAATCAAATCAAAGCAAAATCAACCACTACTCAGTTCTCCCAAACATCTCGAAGTAGAACTAAGACTACTCAGTAGTTGAAAGAAATCTGGCCAATTTCTGGTCAAAAGAATTAATTAACTAATGATAGGCTTACAAAATTACGGGATGCCTGTTTATTCACCTCTCCCAAATAATACTATTACACATACATCAGTAACTAAAATAAATTATTATTTAGATAATTTCAGGGTTATACATTTCATCATTCAGTAGCCATGTTAATGCTCTAACTCAAGTTTAAAACTGAATATGTAAAAATTTTCATCAACTCAATTGTAACATTACTGCAATTAAAATATAGTTATTTGGATTTAAAGTATTCCAAAAGTTGGGACAACTCTATGATGCGATCATCCCAAATGGGCAGTGGGCTCATGTTCTAGCTATCCCAACTCTAATCTAGTTCTTTGCTAATGGTCTGAGAAAAGCAATGGAAAAATGTTCCAAGGAAGTGGACCTGTATCCATATTGTATACCTGGATGAAAATCCTGGCTTCCTGGCTTTCTCATGGTCCAATCCTTTTCACTGCAGCCATGTATAAAGTGACCCAGTAAAAGATCTTGTCTCTATCCCTCGCCTTCTCTCTTCTCTCTCTCTCTAACTCTTTTATGTAAATAACAATAATAATAATAATTTTTAATAATAATAATTTTTTTGCCTTGTGCAATGGTTCAATGGCTAAATCCTACCTTGCCAGCACCAGCACCTTAGGTACCAGTTGATAGCCTGACTGCTCCACTTCCCTTCCAGCATTATGATTGTGACTGTGGACAGCAGTAGAGGATGGCCCAAAGTCTTGGGACCCTATACCCTCTAAGGGACCCAGAAGAAGCTCTTGTCTCCTAAGTTGGGATGAACTCAGCTCCGGCCATTGTGGCCATTTACAGAGTGACCAGCAGATGGAAGATCTTTCTTTCTCTCTCTCTACATGAACATGATCTGCTTTTCCAATACAAATAAATAAATCTTTAAAAAAATTAAAAAGTTAAGAGATAAAGTATTCCAAAACCAATTTGAGACGTTATGGAAATATTTTTGAAGTTCTTGAAGGAACTCATGTAGCTTCAAAGAACAGCAATTAGACTGACCTCTGAGTACCTGACAATGAACATTATAAATCTGTTACTGATAGAACAAGTATTAGCATCAAAAGAAAAAAAATTAACTTTTCATTTTTCAGAAATCCATAATTATAAGGTCTCATTGATCCCTTACATTTTTTTCAGTTTGATTTGTCTGGCTTTCTAGTTCCTCAAGTTACAGTGCTAAACTTTTTATCTGATGTTTTTAATATTTTTAAAACAGATTTTGATTATTATAAGCAATTTGCTTATTGCCTTGCTACTTATTTGCTTACTGTCCTTCTTTAAAAAGCTTTTAAATTTACAAAAGAAAAATTTTGAGTGATACCATGAGTTTCCAAGTTGTTTTATCTATACACTGTAGGATTTGATGTGCTGTTTTTCTATTTTTACTGAAATTTTCCAAATTTACTGTTTAATGCATTAGTCATTCAGGAACAAGTTGCTTAATTTTCTTGTATTTATACAATTTCCTATATTTGTGTTATTTATTTCTAGATCTTTTGCACAGTGGTCTGAAAAGATACTTGATATGGTCCATATATATGCATAGTCATATATACACATTAAGATTGTTTACCCTTGCTTTATGGCCTACTGTGAGTCCTCCCCTTGAGTACACTGTACTTGTTGTTGGGCTGCACTCATATTTAATACTGACTGATTGGAATATTCTATAAATATATCTTGGGCAATTTAATTTTTAAAAACTTTTCTGGCTTGATGATCTGACCATTACCAACATGGGGTATTAAAGTCCCTTATTACTATCCTATTTGAGTCCATCTCTCTCCTTTTATGACTATTAATATTTGCTTTCATTTATTTAAGTGCTCTAATATTTTATGTATATAATGATTTGTAAAAGCCATGCAAGAGAGGGAGAGTATTCTGCCTTTTGGCTTACTCTTCCAATGCTTGCAACATCCAGATCTGTGCCAGACCAGTATCAGGAGTCAAGAAGCCTTCTACCATCGCTCACCAACAGTAACAAAAAGATGATGTCATGAAAACACTAATATAAAAACTATGCCACTCCATTTTTCCATTATTTTAAAATTTTGATGGCCCAATTTCCTTTTTGTCTTGATTGCATGTCTCAACATTATAATTATTATTTTGATTGTTTTATAGCTTTCATTTTGAAGACACTAATTTTGCATTTTTCAGTATCAGATCCTACTGAGTATGTGTAGTTGCTCTTAGAGTTGAGATTTCTACCTTCTGATGGTTTTTTCTTGCTTGGTAACTTCCTTCTCTTTCAGTCTGAAAAAGTTCCTTCATAATCACGTACAGCAATCTGGCAATGTTAAAATTCTCTCAGTTTGTCTGAAAACTTAAGAATTGCTTCAGGTATAATATTCTTTAACATCTATTTTCCTCCTTTAGTATTAAAATTGTCATCTTACTTCCTCCTAAGCAGTAAGGTTCCTGTGGAGAAGTCTGCAGTCAGAGGAACTGGAATCCTTTATTTATTGTTTCATTTCTCTAATTCAGAATTTTTCTTGATCTTTAATATTGGATCATTCGATAATCATATATAAGAAGGCTTGGTCATTTTGAATTAGGATGGTGACTTCTGACCTTTCTGTTTCTTGATAGTTGTATCTTTACCCAGGTTGGGGGAATTTTATATTTGAAACTATTTGAACATGCTTTTATACTCCTTTGATATTTTAAAGCCGCTTATGAGCCCAAATGACTGATATTTTCTCTTCCAAAATTCGTATATGATTTCTTTATTTGGAGATATTTTCCTTTTGTAAAATATTTATTTGAAAGCAGCATGACAGAGGTGGTTGGGGAGGGGCAGTGAGAAAGAGAGGTAAAGAGGAAAGGAGGGAGAGAGGGAGAAACCTCCCACCTGCGACTCTCCCCACATCTCTGCAACAGCTGGGGCTGAGACAGGTTGATACCGGGAGTGTGGAACACTATCTCGCCAGCCACATGGAAGCTAGGGGCCCAAACCTCTGGATCACTTTGGCTGATGTCCCAAGCACAGTAGCAGAGAGCCACATCAGAAGCAGAATAGCCAGGACTCAACTAGAACTCCAATATGTGATGTCAACACCATACACAGCAACTTAATCCACTGTGCCAGCTTGCTTTGAGCTTACTGGTATTATCTTCTATTAGAGCTATTCTGCTGCTTGGGCCCTTTCTCTCTCTTTTTTTTAAAAAAAAGATTTATTTATTTTTATTGGAAAGTCAGATATACAGAGAGGAGGGATAGAGAGGAAGATTTTCTGTCCGTTGATTCATTCTCCAAGTAACTGCAACAGCTGGAGCTGAGCTGATCCAAAGCCAGACGCCTGGAGCCTCCTTTGGCTCCCCTAGGCCAGTGCAGGGTCCCGAGTCTTTGGGAACATTCTTGACTGCTTTTCCAGGCAAAGAGCTGGATGGGAAGCGAGGGTGCTGGGACACAAACCAGCACCCACATGGGATCCTGGTGCATGCAAGGATAGAACTTTAGCTACCAGGCTACCATGCTGGACCCTCTCTCTTATTTTTAATTCTGCTTAGTATAAATACTTATAACAGGATTTCTGCCTGGATTTTGTTTAATTATTTCCTTCACTGTCAACTATGTAAGACTATTAAATTATTTCTGTGTTCTATTGAAGTTCATCAAGTTTCCTTAAAATAGCTATTTGAAAGTATTATCCAAGGCTTTTCAAATTTCTATTTTTAGATGATTTGTTTCTGAAATTGTAATTTGCTCATTAGGTGATGGGAGCACCAAAAGGGTGTAGTATTTCAACAAAGTTTACTGCCAAGGCTTGGGCAGGCCCAGCCACAAACATCATGAATACTAGATCATACATGGTGCCTATAACCCACTGAATTCACTATAGCTTGGGAGTTGGACCAAAAACCATTACACATGGCATGCCTGTTGCTAGGGTTGTCTTGCTATCCAATGCATTCCTATCAGACACTGATGACACTTACTGGGCTATAGGGATGGTTGGCTTAAGTGGAATTTAACTCTAAGGACTGGGCTTCATTCTGTGATCTTCCTTCAAGTGGAGGCATTTCTCTGCACACTATCATATTATCTAGGGGGGTGGGTGATACAGAAAGTTATTTCTGTGCTGTTCCTTCATTGCAACTTTTGTAACTGCTTTAGTAAAGTTTAGCAGTCTTCTGTGTCTTCTGTAGCTCTTGTGAAGGTGATCTGATGTATCGACAGGTACTCAAATTGGTGCCTTCATATGGAGAGTCCCACTGTAGCATTTCAGCTACCATCTTGCTCTACTGCCCTGAACTGTAGATGTTCAGGTGTGCTGTTTATCCATTAATTCTCTCATTATACCTACATTAAAACTGTGCTCTTCAAAACTGTGCTATGGATCAAGGTAACAGAAAGTATTAAGATGCAAACTTCTTGCATTGTGCAGATTCTAGTCTTCAAAACAGGCCTATAATCTCACAATATGAACCTAAATGAGTAGTATTTAATAATTCAAAATTAATTAATACTTCCTGTATTAAATAATCTTAGAGCAATAAGCAACCAACTCTGTCCTGAGGAAATTAGGAAGACTTCTTAAGAAAGGTAAAATTTATGGGGCCATAGGTTCTGCTTAGACAGTTGCTGATATGTATTAGAAATCTTGCTAGACATCTGTATCCATCATCTTGTTATTTTATAAAAACAATAGCATTGTATTTGCAGGAGATTAATTGCAAGACAAGTTGATTATTCAAACCACAGATAACATCAAACCTCATGCAGGTTTTTCTGTCCCTACTTACCAAAGACACATTTTACTTCACAAATTAGATAACGTAAGAGTTTAACAACAATGAAATGGAATAATTATAATAACATGTCAAATGGTATTATATTTTTTGGCAACTAATCAAGGAAGTTTGTAGTTATAAAACCACCATAACAATACAGAGTTTGACAAATGGAAATTGTAAATCTCAATAGTTTTTGAACCAGGCTAAGGGTTGGAGTATTCGGTTGTGTATCCAACTTCGAGGCTAGGAAAGGTTGCAATCTAGCTTGTAATTCACTCACCCACACATCTGCCTTTGGGTGGCATTCTGCCAGGGGAGTATCTTTCCTTAATTCCATGTTGCTACATGACATTATATAGATCAAAACAAACCCTGAAACATTTGTTACATTTGTTACACAATTACAAACTTGAGTAGTATAATGCTCAATAATGTAGGGTAATTAGCTGTAGTTGAGGGCAGAAAATAGGAACTTGAACTCTTTTTAAAAAAAGGATCCACTGAAAGAATAACAGAATTTGAGAAGTTTCATAGTTTAGCTTTAGAAACAAGGGGAAAGTTAAAATTCTCTCTGCGATTCTTAATCTTTCTCTCTCATACTCATTCTCCTCTCTTAATTCACAACAACTTTCTCTACATGCTCCAAGTCACAGCTGCCAAGAGTCCTCAGGCGTTAAGTCATATGTTTAACCCTGAAAGCAATTCATCATAATGTTACTCCCTGTACCAAGTCAAAAATCTTAAGGAAGAGACTCACTGTCTCAGCTCAGCCTGTACACTCAATCACATTCAAGGAAGGGGATGAAGTCCTGTGAGAAGATTCTATCGGTACAATCTGTGAGGACGGAGTGGAATCTGAAAGGTTTGTGTTCTCAGATGTGTGAGTCCCAGAGGGTGATCTGCAGAGCGATTTGAAAAATTGAGTGCCATTTCAATTACATAAAAATAGGATAGTTTATTAATGATCAATTTGGGCTTCACTCTCCAGAAAGCAAAGCATTAAAAGAAAAACATGAATATACTCTAAGTTCTCAGAAGTCTCACTCATGAATTTCAGCTTGAGATACTCTGTGCAAATATACTTGGGGTAAGGTATATGCAAAATGATTGAATTCATCTTTCAAAAAAATGTGCCACAGCATGACATTACTGTGTTTTTTTCAGGATTCTTTATGGAAACAGAAGCAAGAAAAGACAAACACATAGAGACAGACAGAGGAGTAACATTTGGAATTGTTCAATTAATTGTGTAAGACAGGAGGCCCTATGATATAAAACTTCTATAGGCAGGTAAGCAGGGAAACTGGAGCAACAATTTAGCCCCTAAATCCCAAGAATCTGGAGTTCTGATGTTCAAAGACAGGTGAAGACGGATCTCCTGGTTCTAGAAGAGAAATCAGTTTTGCCCTCTTCTGCCTTTTTGTTGCATCTGAAACTTTGAAGCGATGAGGTATACCCCTGAAACAGTATCGTCAGATCTCCTTTACACATTCTGATTAATGAAATACAGAAGTACAGAATTATTCTCAGTGATACACTCAACAGAAGTTTCATTAGCTGCTTAGGTATCCCTTAACTCAGTTCATACCTAAAATTAATCATTACACTTAGTCTTTTCTTAACACTAATGAAACACATGCAAAGAAATGATGGCAAAATAAGCTCGAATTCAAGTGCATGAATATCAGTGACAGGGTTTTGTCCCCCACAAAAAACTGATGTAAATGAGAGGATTACTTGTTCTACTTAAACTAACTTCTTAGAGAAAGGTCACAAAATATTGAGTCTACAGGGCCTAAGAATTTGGGTTTAATCACTGCTTTCCCAATGTGAAACTTCCACCAGTGAAAATGAATAGAGCTCTGCTTTACAGGTACAGGATAACTGACATGACAGTCATTTCAATAGGCAGAGAAATGTATTTAAAACACACAAACACTAGATTCCCATTAATGAAATGCTGCAGGAAGCACATCATGAAGATATATTATTGGCATATTTGTTCTTCATGTCTGTTTCAGAATGATAGCAAATCATTTGTGCCCCTGAGATGAAATGTTTTCTTTCATCACTTTATATTCTTTACATTTAATTTCATCTCCAAATGGGTTATTCCTTCTGTGCATTCCTTTGTAATTCCTCATTTATATGTGGCATTATATCCTGTTTGTAAAGCAGGACTTTTAGGTTTCTAGACACAAAAGTACGAGGCTTGTAGATAAACAACTTTCCTAAGATCTAAGACCAATGAGTCACGAGGTGATGTCAGAAAGCAAAGGCTCACGTTGTGCTTGATACACTGACCAAATTATGCCCATTTTAAGGTATTAAGCTTGACTTGTTACCTTTTCATTAAAAGACAAATGCCCATATGAACTTGGGAAATAATAGGATCAAAAAAATCAATCAGAACAAAATTTATCACTCATTATGTTCAGAACGTCTCTCCCAAAGATCATGCATTCAAAATTTAGTTCCCAAAGAAACAGTGTTGAGAAGTGTAATTTTAACAAAGTCAAACACTGGACAGTTCAAAGCCAGGAATTGGCAACAGTGGGTTTGTTAGAAGACTGGGTTCTACTCTCTTGTTTTCTTGCCAGATCATAATTTCTGCTGAGTTATTACACAGCAAGGAGGCCCTCACAAAACACAGTACCTTGATCCTTCATTTAGAACCATGCCACATCGTTTGTTTGTTTGTTGTTTTATCCCTAGACATGGAGCTGAATCTGTAGACTTAAGCTAGTGTAATAACTAACGCAATCTATATTAAATCACCTCACGGTGGCCATTTGGCTTAGTAGCTAAAGTGCCACTTGGGATGTCCATGTCCCAGTCAGAACGTCTGAGTTCAAATATGAGCTCGGCTTTTGCTTCCAGCTCCCTTCTCGCCTACACTCTGGAATGTGGCAGGAAAAGTCTCCAGTAACTGGGCATGTGCCACATGAGAGTCTCAGGCAGAGTTCCTGGCTCCCAGTGTGAGCCTGGTTCAGCCTGGACTGTTGAGAACATGGGCAGAGTGAAGCAACAGATGGAAGTGTTCTCCCTCTCTCCAAATCAAACACAGTTTTTCTTTTTATGAATCACCCAGTCTCAAGCTGTCCGTAAGGGTGGCACACAGCTAAGAGATATCTAGATTAATTGCTCAAGTATTTTATCTAAAAGGCAGAGAGACAGAGATGGATTCTGTTTCACTCCTAAAATGCATGCATCAGCCAGGGATGAGCTAGATGAAAGGTAGAAGTGAGGAATACAATCCAAACCTCCAATGTAAACAGAAAAGATCCACCTACTTAAGCGATCATCTGTGCTCTCTGATTTCTTTATTTTTTCATTTGAGAGGCACAGATGGCATAGTTGCTCACTGTCTTAGGAACAATGAGTGTGCTGCACTATGCACTTGAGGAAGAAAGTAAAACTTTCCTCACAATGGCTGAACTCAGTTGCACTGAAAATCTTACTATGTCTTTTTTTGACATGACACTCAGAAAATAATGATATATGCATATATATGTAACTCCATGTATATATACACATATACATAAGCATTGGTATGAATAATCACATTACATAGTATAATTTTGCAATGTTTAATATATGATATGTGCAATTTATATTTATTGTAATAAATGTAAGATGCATTCACAATTTTCTATCTAATGAAATCAGGTAATTGAAATTAACAGATTTTTGAGGTTGTATTAAATATCTTTTGGTGTTTCCTCTTTTGGAGTCTTCCTACAGAGAGAGATATGCTTATACAGAAAATTGGATATATTGTTTGCATAATCTAATAAATTCATCTGGTGGCTGTGTAAGCCCAATTAACTCCCTTAATAACACAAGTGAAATGAGGTCATCAGGTTATGTTGTGAGGCAATTAGAGTTGATTTGACCAAATATTCTTTTCTGTAAACTTATTTAAAGGTAGACAAATGCATATGTAAAACACTACGTGGAACGGTGAGAAGTTTTACACAAAATTAGGAGATTGATTTTTTCTTTTTATGAGAAACATGACATTGATCTCTCATGTTTAATGATTCAAAATAAACATTAAAATTGTGTTTTTAAAATATCTAATTGAAAATATTATACTTAACATAAATGCAATACAATTATTCATTTTAAAATCATTTTTAAACATTTGAGGGGCTGCCATTAATCAACTTCTTATTCCCATTTGGTATTTATGCCCTCTTTGGAAAAACATCTATTTAGGTTCTTCGCCCATGTCTATTTTATGTTACCTTATTTTTTTATTTAGCATACATATAATCAATGTCAAACTCCTAGTTCAATTCCCAGATATCTGCAATGGTTGCTACTGCAGCTGCAAGTTAAACCACCATTCAGGAACTCATTCTGAGCCTCCAAGAAATCTAAGTAATTGAGATATACAGAGACGAGGAGAGACAGAGATGAAGATCTCCATCTGATGGGTCACTCCCCAAGTAGCCTCAACAGCTGGAGCTGAGCCAATCCGATGCCAGGAGCTCTTCTGGGTCTCCCACGCAGGTGCAGGGTCTCAAGGCTTTGGGCCGTGCTTGACTGCTTTCCTAGACCACAGCAGGGAGCTGGATGGGAAGCGGGACCTCTGGGGTTAGAACCGGTGCCCACATGGGATCCTGGTGCATGCAAGGTGAGGACTTTAACCACTACATTATCACACCCAGCCCTGTTATTATTTTACTTTGAAAGGTACTATGAGGGAAAGAGAGAGAGAGAGAAAAGAAAAACAAAAAGGAGGAGGAGGAGAAAGATTTTCCATCCTCTGGTTCACTGCCTGAATGGCCACAAGAAAGCTAGGCTTCCCTGTAGCCTAGAACCAGGAGCTTCTTCTTGGTCTCCCATATGAGTACAGGATCCCAAGCACTTGGTATATCTTCTGGTGTTTTTCCAGGCTATTAGCAGGCAGATGAATGAGAAGTGGAGCAGCTGGGACTCAAGCCAATGTGCATGTTGGGTGTTGGCAGAATAAGCAGAAGCTTAACTTAATATGCCATGGTTCCAGTCCCTAAGGGTATTGTCTTTTATTTAGTGGGGCTCATTTCTTACAGAAAAATTTGAGCTATTAATCTTTATCAGGTATATGATGTTCAAATACTCTTTCTCATTCTTTAGGCTGTCTTTTCATTTTGCTGATTTTTTTCTGTGTACAAGCATTTTAGTTTGATATAGCTTCATTTGTTCATTTATGCTTTTGTAGCTTCTACGTTGGGTATGCAATAAAACATTATCAAAACCAAATCACATGAAAATAACAATCTATAACAGGCCCACAATTAACATTCTGCTAAAGGATTGAGAGCAAAAGTTTTCCTATGATCAGGAACTAAACAAAGTTGGCTACTTTTGTAACTGTTTTTCAACGTATGCAGAGGAATTAGGGGTTCGGGTTCGGGTTAAAAAAGCTAGCCAAACTGAAAAGAATAAATATTGTCTGTTTATAGCCATACAATCCTACATATAGAAATCTCTTTAATTTTACTGAAAATGTAGAATTAAAATCCCACGACATTATTTATGCTATAAAAGAGTCCCCATGAACAACTGAATCTTTGGAATTCTCAATTCTACTCCAATCACAGAAATGGGAAATCCTTTCTATAATGTTACCAAATTGTTATTGTTAACCTAGATTTTAGGAGAAGGAAACTGAGGTTCAAGGAGATTAAATAAAGACTAAATAATTGATCTAAAGTCACACACAAAGTAGGTTAGGGAAACCGTATTTAAACTACATTCTACTGGGGAATTCACAGTGTAGGTGCTTTCTATTTCCTCAACCTAAACTGAGAAGTTAGTCTTTAATTCTATTTTTTTTTTATTTTTTTATCTGAAAGTAGAGATAGATTAAGAGAAATATTCCATCCACTGCTTCCCTCTTTAAATGCCTGAAACAACTGATGTCAGACCAAAGGGATGTCAGGAGGAGCCAGACTCTAATCCAGATCTTGCCGTGTGGGTGGCAGGAATCCAACTACTTGAAGCACTGCTTGATCCCACCCAGACTGTGCATTGGCAGGACGTTGTAACTGAAGCTGAGCCAGCACTGAAATCTCATAATGGTGGGAGTCAGCAGAACTCTACCAAGGGGTCACTGAACAGCTTTGGATAAGAACCATTTGAAAAGCTGATCCATGTATCTAGTGTGGCATGGAGACCACTGATTGGTCTAGGCAGTACAGATATGAATATACAGACTAAGACTCATTGTTAATCTGTGGCATCATTACACATGTATGAACCACAGTTAACTAGGTGCAACTGAAAAGGGAAATCACAGACATATTTTATTCAAGATTGGTAAGAGGAAAAAGACAGTGATTTCAGCTATGCTGGGAGGAATTTTAAGCAACCGAGACTTGAGTTTTTACTAAAGCAGTAGAATTTTAAGTTGGGCAGTGTGATTATCTCATCTGTATTTTTCAATGAACACATAAGAAAATTTGACTTTCATCCTCTCAAAGACAAGGAGGTATTATCACTTTGCTGCAAAATAATGGCCCTAGCTCGCTTATGAAATGCAGTTCTGAGTTATTAAAAATTTCCATCTCTGAGTGCCAGAGGAAGAAATTGTATTTACACATTTTCTGTAGTACGTATTCTAAAGAAAGGAGGGTTAGGGCTTCTAGTTGGGAAGAATCTTTTGTAAACTGTCCTCCAACTAAAAGAGGAGTTGGGAGAAAATTTCAGGAAAGCTGGGTCAGCAAAAGAGCTGGGTACATTTGCATTTTGAGTACTACTTTAAGAAATGACTTATTTCATTTTGTAGTTGTTGGAGACTCTTGTGCTTGCTTCAAGTGACAGAAAGTCAATTCCAATTACGTTATTACTGTCACAGTGCCAACCCCATATGTGACATGAGCTCACATGATACTGTTTTATTGTCTATCTAGTTAGCTACAATCCAAGTTCGTTACTTGCCTGAGTGCCTGGCACCTCTTGGTATGTGTACCCCTCATGCTGTATGTACTCTTTCTGTCTTGCCCCAAGCAGGATCATATAAAAAGCATGGTTTGCACACATGGTGGTGCAATCAAATTCAACTTCCCCTAAATGGTCTAGATGCCTTCCCAATTTGGATTGGCCATGCCCTTTATTTTTCCTCTCTCTGGAACCAAAATGACCCTTTTTTCAAATGACAAAAACTAAATAATGTATATTTGTTTAGGCAGTAGCAATCCCTGTTAGCTCTGGCAGTTCCTGAGCCAGGATCCTGTGCAGAACTGGCTACGTGTACTTTAAAATGTTTAGTTCAGCATTCTGGATGACAATCAACATTTTTACCATTTCTGGCCATTAGGATCCCAGTGGTTTCTTAATTATTAATCCCAGCTGAGGGAAAACTACAAACAGATATATGCCCCCTAGAAAGGATCTGGTAGGAAGAACAGAGGCTACCTATGGGGGAACAGGTGCAAAGTACCCCTCCCGATCCACTCCACTGAGACAGAAAGTGATGGCATTTAAAATGGTTTTGTGTGACGAAACAGGAGGAGTAAGACTAAACTGATGGTCAACAATTCATATTGCCTTTTGGAAAAGAGATTCCCATATCTTTATCCTTCAGGGGATAAGTTATATAAATCAAAGATTTGAAAATGACATCCCAATCATAGTTTTTTTAATATGCCACGATACACAAAGACCTATGTTCAGCTATATTATTTTACAAGGGAGAAAACTGAGGCACCCATAGGGATGCTGGCTTTGCAAAGTGGTAGCTTTACGTATTAGGTCACAATGTATACAGGAAGAGAATACATATTTTAGTAGTACTTGTCATTGGGAAAAGAACCTTGCAGCAGTTTGCACTATTTGTTCCTGCTCAGAGACCCGAGTAGAGGCAGCTTCATTTACTTTAGTATTAGTGACTTGTCTTAACTTGTTTTCTTCTCACAAGACCACAAGCTAGAGAATGATGGGTGCTCCATAAATGGGCTCTAGTACATATCAGGCATGAAGGTTTTCTCTGACCTGCTATCTGATCCTTTGACCCAGCGAAGCTACCAAAGGAACTCTAATGATAGCAGCCCACACAGGGTAAGTTGCAGGTCCTGGCAGTTTTCCGGTAAGTTTTATACCATGAGATGGACTCTTCACTACTATACTATTATTTTGCAATGAAAGGCCAAAAGAACACCACTTGAACGCTGATTTATTTACTTATGGCCAATTTAACCTCTGCATGGTCTGTGTACCTTGGAAATCTTAAGGGTAAACTTGAATACTTAAGTATTTGTAACAAATGTTATAAAGTCCTGTGACAACGTCCATCTCATTAAACCTTAAACATGGCTCCTAAAGAACTGTTTACCTAATTTTTCAGACGAGGAATATGTGACTTAGCCATGTAGCAGCTTAGCTGTGGAGCCCAAACTGTGGGGGCCAAGCAGAAACTGGTCTTTCTGCTTTTAATGTTTTGTGCCAATCTGCTTCTTATTTAGTGATCATAGTTTAAATATTTATTCAACAGTGACAGAAATCTGATGAAATCATCAAAGGCTTTAAATCTAAATACTCTATATTGCCTGTGCTGATATTAGCCCCTGATTAGCAGGTACAGGTCTTCCCTGGAGGTAGGCAGATCTTCTTGGGCAAGAGATGACATCCCTCAAACAAATGTTCTCTTTTCACTATAGATAAACAGGAATCAGGACTTGCAGTGATGATTTCATGATTTCACCTAGACTGTCTCTCCAAGTATGGTGGCAGAGTCCAGCCACCATGACCGTATTGTAAAAGGCAAATTTTCTCCTTTAATTATTCTGTAAGAAGATTGCAACTGAACAAATTCACTTCAGCAAGATAAATTTATTAATGAGCCTGGATTTCTTGTTCTAGAATAGAAACATAGCAAATAACAGAGGCCAAACAGATTCACTTCGAAGTACCTTTAAATGTAGCAAGCAATCTAGCACACCCTGTATGGGGAACTGATACTTCAATCCACAATACTACTTTGAACTGTGCTGTGCCTGTTCATTGCTCTGTTGATGTTTATTTTTTATTTGAAAGGCAAGGTTATGGCAGTGTAATGGCAATATAGATAGACAGAGGAGAGAGAGAGAGAGAGAGAGAGAGAGAGAGAGAGAGAGAGATATTGATTGATTTATGTTCCATTCTCTGCCTAACTCTCCAAATGGCTTAACATTTAAGCCTGGCCCAGATGGATTCCAGGATCCAGTAGCTTCTTTCTGGTCTCCCAACTGGGTGCAGGGGACCAAGAACTTGGGCCACTCTCGGTGGTTTTCCCAGGCACTGCATCAGAAATATATTAGTCCGAAGTCAAACCTTTGCCTATATGGGATGGTGTTGTTGCACTTGGTGGGTCTACCTATTATTCTCATTTATTTACTTTACATTTTTGATTACTATGAGAAAAAAACTCATATATTTTAAAGATACAATTCTAAGGATGAAAGAATACTTCTTTCCTTCCCTCCCTCTCCTTTCAACTTAATTTAGAGCAGGATGCTAAATATCTCATCAAATACACTGTTCAACAAGTGCACTTGATCTTAGCCAAAAGGCCGAGCAGCAATAAATACACTGTTCAACAAGTGAAATGTAGAAATACCACTGTCTTACAGGATTATAGCCAGGATGATGATCATCATAACACATTAATTTTACTCTTCTACATTCATATTTTTTATATTCTATGTATTAACTAGCATGTCTCAGAGAAAATATAATGTTTGTCATTTTGGTTCTAACTTATAGAATGGTCTTCAGTTGAATCTGTTTTGTTATAAAAGACAGGATTTAATTCTTTTTATGGCTGAGAACTATTTCATTTTGTGTATACACCACAACTTCTTTACCCCATCATTAGCTGATGAACATCTGTGCTGATTCCATTTCTGAGCTGCGGTACCATGGATTAACCCGCTGCTTCAGGTACCATCACACCATATCAAGAGTGTTAGTTCTAGTCCTGACTGCCCTGCTTCACTACAAAGTCCCAGAAAAAGCAGTGTATACCAGATCAAGCACTTGGAACCCTGCTACCCATGTGGGAAACTTGGGTGGGGTTTCTCATTCCTAGTTTCAATTTATACTATTACTGTTTTGATCATTTGAGGTATAAACTAGATTATGGAAGACCCCTATGTCTCTCTATCTCTGTCAGAACTCTCTCTCTCTCACACACTTAATACTTTTCTCTCTCTCACCCTGTAAATTCGCTCTCACTCTGACACTTGAGTGAATATATACATACATTTTTTAAAAATTAAAGAGGCATGTATATAGTAACATAGCTGAAGATCTGGCACAATTAATGTCCTAAATATTAACTTTGATATTTTTTCACAGACTAGTAATTATCTGATATCTATGTTGCTTTTTTCAACAATAGCTTTTATTAACATGTTTGCAGAAATATACAATGAAAATAAACCTATAAGGAAAATTACCAGAACATAAATTGAACTAAGCAATACAAGCTTCTACAAAAGATTGTTATATATTATAATAGCCTTATTCTTTAAAATTTTATACAAAATCAGTTAGCAATCAGAAAAAATATACTTAATAGTGCTAATATTTAATGGAAAATATAGTCTTTCCTTAATAAAACTAAGAAAAACTTTGTGAACATAACTTCTCATCCACATTCATCTGAACATGAAATATTATCATGTTATTTTGTATGTTATGTTGATTAAGTACAATCTAGAAAGAGAAAACAGCCTCTCCACACTTGAGTGATGAATGATCATTAATGTAGAATGGTTTTATAAATGAACTGAATAACAAAATAAAGCTATGATAATCTATCATAGAGTAACTCTGCTAAGGACAAAAAAAGTGGGTTCAGAATTATCTCAACTCCAACAAAGATGGGTTTGAAAAGAGGCTTCAAGGACCTGGTGCAGTAGCCTACCGGCTAAATCCTTGTCTTTGCATGTACCGGGATCCCATATGGGTGCTAGTTCATATCCCAGCTGTTCCACTATGCTTCCAGCTCCCAGCTTATGGAACGGGAAAGCAGTCGAGGATGGTACAAAGCCTCAGGACGTTTATCAGCATGGGAGACCTGGAAGCAGGTCCTGGCTGCTGTCTTCAGACTGGCTCAGCTCGGGCCATTGTGGCCACTTAGCGAGTGAACCATTGCATGGAAGATTTTCCTCTGTGCATATCTGACTTTTTCATAAAAATAAATAAATCCTTTTAAAAAGAGGCTTCATGCAGTAAATGCTTCCAAATAGCTTCATATTTCTCTATGCATAGCAATCAAAATCACATACTGAAATCCACATAAGGATATATAATGTTCTTCATTGGGGCTGACAGACTTAGGTCAGGAAGAGCCAGAAGCCTCTGCAGGACAAATAAATGAGTGTGTTTCATGATATCAGAAAGCTACTGAACAAACACATGGATATGTTTTTTTCTTGTCATGCTCGACAAAAGAGCTATAGGCTGCTGAGACTCAGGCATGTGAAATGGAAGAGAATTTCTTCACAGAGTTCAAGGTACAGAATCAAGGTCTAGCTCCCACATGTGTGAAGATCTGAGGTGCAGTGACGGGAACCGTGTCCATTTCCAATGTTGTCTCAGAGGAACTGGCTCTGTGAGAGTGTGTGTGTGTGTGTGTTTCCATGAATAATATCTATGTCCAATATTGTCTCAGAGGAACTGGCTCAGTGTATGTTTTGTTTTCGTTAGAGGTTTTCTGTCCTCCAAGAAAATTCATAAAAATCCTTCATCTGAAGATGAGTCAAGGCAGAATGCCTAGGATTTAAAGCAAAGCAGCAATATGAAAGGAAATAAATTCAAGAACCATATGTCGATAATTTCTAGTTTTGACATTAAGGAAGAAAACACTGAGTGGCCTTAGGGGACTCAGAGGTTCAGAGTTTCAAATTGTATTGTGGGTCGTAATATTTTCTACTGTGAGCAAACCTCAATTTGCCTGAGTTCATTTTTTTTTTTTTAAAGAGGGATGAGTAGAGATTTAATGGCTTCATAAGTGAAGAAAACTCACAATAGGACATCCAATGTAGCCACAGCCAGAAGCTGGAACTGTATGACTGTCAATTAATTTCCTTCCATACTGTTCAGAGAAAGCAGTATTAACTTATTTAAATGAAAAAATTAAATTTCTAACCATGCACACTGTATGCATATGTGTATTCACAAGCTATGATCTCAAGCATGGTATACAATCAGGTATCACATATAGCTCTATGATTATGTTCTGAATATACATTTTGGAATATCTAAATTTTGGCTTATTTCTATTCAAATAAATTGGCTAAATGTATCAACACAAATCTTATCATTATGTCAAGCATCCTGCTGCAGCTTCCCTAGAGCTGTGGTTAAAAGGCCGTGATCACACATTGGATGATAGCAGAAGTTCTGGCATCAGAGTGTCCTGATTTCAAATTCCACCAGTATTAACAATTTATGCAAAATTATTAATTGACTTTTGTGATTCTCGGTCGTATAATTTCAAGATGAGAAAATCTGAAAGATTAAAATGGCTCCTGAACACACAATGCTTGACATAGTATCTAAGATAGACAAGGAATTCAAATATTATTATTACTGCTGCTGCCTCTCTTGGTGCAGTTGAGAGCACCATTGTTACCTACTGCAGTGAAACCATCGGCTTTTCCTCACACACACAATATCCATTTACCACCAAAGAAAGCTTAATACATGGTAGCCAGAAAATCTTACACATTAAAAGGTGTCCAATCAATATTTGCAGCACCATCACTCCATCCTCCCTTGAACGACGGATATCATTACCCTTTGAAATTGATTAGATCATAGGTCTATGCCATTACCATCAAGTTTCTTTGCTTTATTACCATTCTCCAATAGTTTTTTTTTTCATGGTTAAAAGTGATTTGTCTACACAAAGAAGACTTCCCATACAAAATATCCTATTTGTCGTTGAAAGAACTGTTTCAGAACTCAAAACATTCATATCAATAAGATATATAACTACCATTTACATAGTGCTTTCTATTTCCTCACTTAATCTGAACGAGATTCTGACTAAAATCATTGCAACAGAAATGAAGCCCACAAAGCTGTGAATGTGCTGTTCTCATCTGAATTCTGACAGGCAGAGGCAAAAGTTGATCGTGAGTCTTTGGACCATACATTTTAGCTTTTCTACCATATACTCTCCCCATAACCATTAAAAATAAACATCATTGTCCTTACTCTCTCTCTTACCCCATACTCATTGCTGTACACATCACAGAGACATTCACATTCTCTGTAACATATATTACAAGCCTCTATTTAAGGATAGAGGACCTACTGGGCAATTGGGTGTGTTCCCATAAGGGTGGAGAGCTGTACCATAGGTAATTTATTAAATTTATCAATTACATTATTTGCATGGTGACATGTATTTGTACAAGCTCCACAGCCAGGGGAGGTGTCACTATTACTCTCTAAATCATGTACACAGAGACCATCCCAATCGCTCAATCTGGCACAGCAGAACTTGTGCACTTTTCCAATCACACTATCAAACCCAGGATTCTAACTTATGACTACTTTGTTCTTCATGTCTCCACAGCTCCCGCAACTCCGGCTTCCACACTGACAGCCAGATCACTCCTCTTTCCCCACTTTGCTCTGGCATTCCTAGTCACTGTTGCCTTATTTTCTTTCAGAACCTTCCCAGTTTCTCCAAGACACGTTCTCTATCCCCTTCTTCCCTTTCATATTGGCTTGATTGCTTCTGCTTCTTGGCAGTGAATTTCCTCAAAGAACAAGATGCTGCAGATCTTTGTGTTCTCTATGTTCAGTGCAGCAATAAGATATTGTAAGTACACAATGAGTGCTTGTCAGACAGATCAAGTAATAAGCTTCTAACTTACGTTCATTGTAATCTCTGTATGATTTTTGTCAAAATGATTTAGACTGTTGTATTCACTGAAAAACCAGATTAAAACCTGAAAGAATGAAAAGACAAAATAAAACAAAACCTGGTGAGAATTCAAAAGAGGATAAAAATTTGAGCTGATCGATTTGTCTCTATATAGAACCATAGAACATACACATGGGAGCTAATTATTTACTCCATGAGTAGGGGGAATTTGGCAATATTCTCTAATGAATCCATTCCCCAGCATACCCTGTGGATGACGATGTCCTGAGAAAAATTATCTATGACAAGTACAGTTCTGAGTGCTCAAATGTTTTCTTCCTAAGTATAGACTTTCCCAGCCTTCTAGCCTTGCCAACGCCTAGGGTGATTTCTCATGTTTCTGCTTATGAAGCCTCTTTGGGGATTGTACAAGCAGAAGGCAAACTAGTGCTCACAGTTCCACATGCCCATGAACTGAAGGAGCTTTTGAAGGAGTGGATTTTTGAAAATAAATAGGAAAGTCCTGTGGAACTGCAGCTGAAGCCCTGTAGCCCCTTGATTTTGGATAGTCTAAAAAAAGCTTCCATGTAGAATGTACAAGGTAATTATCTTTGCCAGCATCTTAACCACATTGCTCTCCATCTCTACGGTAAAGCTGTATCTCGGAGCAACCCACATTACACTGAGATTGACAATCACAAATTCCTAAAGTTCTCTAGAAGCCCTAGTACACCAGTCACTGTGTGCTGAACCACAACAGGAATCCGTATCAGCCTATGATCTCTCAGGAGGAAAGAGCAAAATCATATTAAAAGATAATTGTTGCAACATAAGAAGAAGAAAATCAAGTCAGAATGCAAAGCTAACAGCTTTTCACAAAAAACTGATTTTTTTTAATTATTTATTATTTAACTTCAGTAATTACATTGTATTATGTGACACAGTTACATAGATACTTGGGTTCTCCCCACCCCTCCCCAAACCCTCCCACCATGGTGGATTCCTCCACCTTGTTGCATAACCACAGCTCAAGTTCAGTTGAGATTTCCCCATTGCAAGCGTATACCAAACATAGAGTCTAGCATCTTATTGTCCCGTCAAGTTCAACGGCTTCTTAGGTATACCCTCTCTGGTCTGAATTTTTAATTATCTTAAACATAATAACAATTATAATGCTAATAAAGTTTTCAATTTTCAAAAGAGACAAATCAAGAAAGCAAGGAAATGGAGTGTAAAGGTTCACCATGACCAAAAGTACCAAAGGAATGCATGTGATCCCCCCAAAATGGATGGTATTGGTATATGGCATGGTTATAGCCACCACCCTTTAGCCACAAACAGCAATGTGCACCTAATTGTCCTGGGCACAGCAGAGAAAGCAGACTGAAGAAATTTATTTAGAAAGCTAATGTTGGAATAAAACTAATTATTTTTATAGTGAGAACAGCAATCTAACCCTCAGGGCCCAAGCAATAATCATGAACAATAAATTGCTTGTACTTATTGGGAGCTCAATATCTGCTGCCTTTATATTAAACATTCCGAATGTATCCATTCATTAGTTCCCTTCTCATTCAGAAGAATGCCTTTTCCCAGTGTAGCCCTGGATGTGAACCCAAAGACAGGGCTGCTGCCACGGTGAGCAACAGCATCGACGTTAAGACTATGTGACTACATTGGCTAATTAGGTCTGGTCTTAAAGGGGCTATTTTTATCTCACAATAAATTAGTGCTTGTTCTTTCTTTCTATATGATGTATACGTTTATAAAAGTACACAGTCACAGAGTGCTGCTGGCATGACCTTGCTCCGTAACTCTGGGAATCCCCATTGTGAATTTCCACATGGAGCTTGCTATGGAGCACACATACATCCTGTCCATCCTGAACACCTCGATGCAGAGGGTCTGCTCAGTCATGTGGTTCAAATGGCACATCTGCTGGAAACACAATCTGACTTTGCTTCAGAGCTTTCACTGCTCTAGGATTCCTTTAAAGCTTTGGGATCACATATTGTATGGTCCAGTACAATATTACCAAGAGTGATGCATGCTGCCTCTAAAAACCTAAAGAAGGTGTTTTCTTTCCTTCACGATAGAATAAGATGAGAGATAAAGTAAATAGTTCTTCTTTTGGAAGGAATATTCTGTTTTATCCCTAGATAATAAGCACCTAAAATGTAATTGATCAAGAATACATCTAGTTCTATAGTTTTTTTTCTTTCCAGGGTATATGTTTATTATTGATAGAACCAATGTACAATCACTTCTTGTATTTCCAATATGGTATAGTATTTTATCAATAGAGTAAATCAAATATTTTGAGGATGTTGGGTTGATTCAAGTCTTACGATGGGGCTAGAGAAAAGTTAACATATCCTGTGCAGAGGATTGCAAATGAATCCTACTCTTAATTTCATATGGATAAGAAAAATCTCCAGACTTCCCTCTATGAGTGGAAAAAGTGACATTTTCCTGATTAACTTCCATATGTGTGTGTTCTGAGATACCGTTAATCTGCTCTAGCACAGATAGGACATTACCCTGCAGGAACACAGACTGCTTGATAAAATGTGGCTGTAACACAAAATGCCACTTGGGGCATTTCAAATTTTAAGCAAGCTTGTAATTACTGCAATCCCTTTTCTTGTTGGTTTACATTCTCTGTCTTAGCTGGAGGTGAGGATCGGTTTAAAAGACATTTGTTAGTATTTCCCTCATGATAACTCTTACCACACAGTTTAAGGAATGAATGTAGGACTTGGGCTGGGTTCTCCAGGACATTTTACATTGGGATGTGGTTACCCAAGTAAATGCACTGTATCTTGTTGTGGGTAGTTCCAGGGTTAGTATGGCCACACACACACATAACATGATGCTAAGTGATACTTTGTCTCAGAGGACTAACATTCCTTTCATCAAAACGTTTCAGAAATGTTTAATATCTGGGGAAGGAATTGTGACTTTCTTAATGTGACCATTGTATTCAGTTAAGCAATGCGTCCACCCCCTTTTGGTTTTTCCTTTTGATTCTGTGTAGACTGCTAATACTATTGTTACCTGATGATCTGCCTTATTTGGTTGCACAATAATGGTTAACATTTTTTTAAAATTCTACATAAAACAGTATCTTCTGCAGCAACATTTGTGCCACACATGACCAAAATTCTTGCATTCTACCACTTTACTCTTTTACCCTCTGCTATTTCAGCAGGCTAGCATTCCAATGCAAGTGTGGTCAGGTCCATACTTACATCTTCACATGAATGCTGGTTCCAAGTCCATTTATTATTTCTGTGGGAACACAGAAGTTTCCGAGTCCCTGGGATCCTAGGATAGTTTCTGTCAGCATACCTGAAGAATTAGAACAGAGGTAACACAACATAAGAATGGTAATGACATTGTGAACTTTTTCAGAAAATTGGCTGCTTTCCTTGTAAATAAATAAAACATACACTAGGAAAAAGCAAATCCCTTTATTACGGTGTTGCTCTATTTCTTCCTATTGGCAAGAATATACAGTAGTAGCAGTAAGAGAAATTATAAAAAATATATTTGGACCTAGAACAATTTCTCTTAGAAATAATAAATTATACAAATAATATATTATTATATTAATATATTATTGTAGAAATAATATAAATTATACAACCATATAATTGTCCCAAATTTCTGTGAAGCACTTTCCAATAATCAAAGTGTCTTATTTCTTGTTTAATCTTAATGCTCCAACAAAACAGATGATCAATATGACCATTTTTAAGATAGGACTTTTGTCAGTCAATTTTTCTCTCTGAGCTCCATGGTTTTTCTGGTGGGAACTGCCACATGTATATACTGCTACTCTGCAGCAGAGTGCACAGAACACTAAGTACACAGAGATAAACAGGTTTTGAATTAAACCAATGATTCTGTACATTTTCCACCTTTGAAGGTGGTGCTGTATAATCAAGGTAGTAATGTAGATGATTAACAGACACCCCATTTTCTCGCTTAAACTTGCTTACATTCCCATGCGTGGCAATCACAATGCACTACCTACAGTACTGCAGCCTGATGAACTAAGCAGTGACACATACATTTACCTGTATTCCTGAGTACAACATGATTTACTGGCATATTAATGGAATTGGGCAATAATCATCTCTTTCTAAGGTCCACAGGGAATAATAAACCCTCATTTTACACACATTTTGTATTACCTAGTTGAACTCTCATTTTTGACACGGTGTACTTTCTTGCTAAAGGATAACCATTGAGTTTGTATCGCCTCTGACCTACTGACAACACAACTGAAGTTTCTATTTTCCGCAGTTAATAAGATAGAACATCTGAAGACGTATCATAGCAAAGCCCAGTACATATTACAAAATCTATTGTAGGAGTGGTCTTAATGAGACTAAACAAGGTAGAATGATTTGATAGGAAAACTGCACAATTAAGCTGCACAGAGTCTAAATTCTCTAATGTGCATATGCTGCTTTAACTATAATGACAACTTTAAACATAACACACACACACACACACACACACATTACCAGTGGTTGATATTTCACTGTAATTGTTTTTTATTTCTTCCTCCAATTTCTGATTACTCTCTTTGCTGGTGACTTTCACAATCAATAAGTGGTTTATAATAAGCCTTTAAGAGGGAGGAAGAAGATAAGGCAAGATACTTAATCCTCAGACAGAATAATCAATTTCTGCAAAATGAAGAGGCAAGCCTGCAGCTGTTGATGTTACAGGGACACCCAGCATGTAGAAGAGTCCAGGTAGCTTTGGAATTCAGTGTGCTTGCTTTTAAATCTCAGCTAAATTACCTTGTATAATCTCTCGACACATGAGATCATCCATCTGTCAAATGCAGTGCAGTTATGGAGGATATTAATTGGGGTCCATGGGTGAGAAAGTTATGGCTCAATAGTTCTGATTGCATCAGGATGAATAACTCAATAATCAGTCCTTAGAGTCTAATACCTTTTAGTCATTCAGCCAGCATTGGAAACTTTTTTTAAAGATTTATTTTTGTTAGAAAGTTAGATATATAGAGAGGGAGAGAGACAGAGAAGAAGATCTTCCATCCGAAGATTCACTCCCCAAGTGGCCACAACATCGGAGGCCAGGAGCCAGGAGCCTTTTCCAGATCTCCGAAGTGAATGCAGGGTGCCAAGCTTTGGGCTGTCCTCTGCTGCCTTCCCAGGTCACAAGAAGGGAGCTGGATGAGAAGTGGGACTGCTGGGATTAGAACTGGTCCCCATATGGGATCCCGGAGCATGCAAAGTGAAGATTTTATCTGCTAGGCTAATGTGCCGGGCCCTGGAGATTTTTTTTTTTACAAAATTATTCATTCTTGTAACCACTGTACCAAAATGATAAACAGATGCCTGAGTGTTATCTGAAATTTAGAATTTTCATGTTCAAAGTATACACAATACTTTTTATAATTCAAAGATAGAAAGTATCATGTTACTTGGATCTGATTAATGAAGCTTCTCAGCATTTTAATGGTCTAGAGCACAGTGATGTGTGTTGACATCTTGAATCACTAATAATCAAAGGTACATGTGAAGAGCTGATGAGAAAAAAGGATATCACTCAACTTTGGACCTTTATCTTAAATTCATAAAGGTCAACTACTTTCGACACAGCTCTCATCTGCTTAATTAGTGGTGAATGTAACATTTAGATGACCTCAGAGGAACTAAATGGCTAAACACAAGTTTATCCAAGGGCTTAATGATGCTGTACCAAATAGAGAGGAACAGACCATCACCTAGTAACATGACTGCAAGCAGAAGTATAGGTTAATGACCTTATATTTTACATTTTAATGGTTCAGACACAGCACCAGACTGGACATAAATGACTGACAAAACATAAATGCAAATCCTGGCATTTCATAAATATTTTAACACTAATTGCAAATAAATTGCCTTTTTAAAAATATGATCCTGCAATTACACAATTCCTTATTTAGTGCCTGGTTCCTATCTGAACGGACAATAATTAGGAGTAGCTGATTTAGTTAATATGGGCATGAATATGACCCATATTTTGTTTCCCTGGGTGTAGTGATTGCTTGGCCCATGAACTAGGCAAAAGGAATTGCTTTCTATGGCTAATATTTTCCATGATACAGTTTTGTTGGTATAGATTCCTCCATCCCCCTATCCTTCATTCCTCCTTGCCAACCTCTCCAAACCTATCCCACCACATTATCATGGTGGTATAGTCCTTGTTTTTGTTGTTGTCTTGTTTATGGCTAGACATATTTCAGAGAAATCTAGCAGTATAATGAGTGGTAAATCTGAGAATATGTAGCACTATGAAATGGGTTTTAAAATTTTCTGTTGGCTCCATCAAGGAGTGCTGCCACCATCTGGGCTGCTGCTTTTCTTCCGTGCCAGGTTCTTTGTTTCAAGAACATAACAAAGAGTCACATGAATATGAAAGGAGTGACCAAGCTCCCCAACAACCAAGAGGGCCAGATGCCTGTCAAGACCACCTTGCTCACAACTGTATGTATTACTAAAACAGGAAGTTCTCCTTGATCTGTCAAAGTGTATGCTAATGAGGTATGCTGCAAGAACCAGTTGTAGGGGAACGGACATCAGAGTAGCCTGTTTTTTTTGTTTTATTTTGTTTTTTTCAAAAAAAGGCCCAACCACAAATAGGTAAATTCTTACTTCATTTTCATACACAATTATATATGCTAAATTTCTCAGAAGATGGAAGGATGTGGCTTCCAGCACCAATCCATAGGTCTCAGGGGCTGCCCACCAACCCTTTCAAAGGTTTTTCGAAGTCTGTGTTTTTATCTGCTTGCTATGCTTTTCATACCAATATCTCTCTGGCCAATGGTTCCCCCAGCTCCATCCTCCCCTCGCTCAGGATTCTTAGGGAGTTACATCACATGCATTTCCTATGTGTTGCTTTCCTTTCTAGAAACAAGTATAATTCTTATCACTTACTATCCAAGAACTTCAGATAGTGCCTCTGTACTCAAGCTGCAAGGTAGAAATCTTGATACTTCAAGTAACATTTAATTCAACTCAAAGAAACCATTTGCTAACTACCTGTCTCCCATTCATTCCCCTCCTCTAAAATTCCTATAAGGGGCACAATGCTGTAGGAAGGTTTTGGGAAAATCAAACAAACAAACCAAAAATACAGCAGTCTCTTAGATGATACGACACTGAACTAATGGTATCTTTGTCCTCAGGACATGAGGAATGACCACAGGCATGTACAACATCATCCAGACACACACAAAGGACTGGATTTCAACATCCATGTTCCATCGCACAACCTCAGTAGTGCCAAGTTGCCCAAGACTAAGTCCCACAGTCTTGATCATGAAGCCTATTTCTCATTCCTTCTAATTTTGAAATATGTCTTTAAAAAGAGATTTATATTTGTGTATATGTAAATCTTACTATGCATACACACTTTTTCTAGGTTTGTGAGCCTAAGCAATCAGAAAATATTTGCTAACAATTATGTACTGTAGTAAAATCCTTCCTTTAGTCATTTTATCTATAGAAATACATTTTCAGAAATTTTTTAAATCAGCTTCAAAAAATTCTACACAAAGGTGTTCACCGCAGTGTAAACTTTATTAAAATTGTGTTATAAAGATATTCTAGCATCCATGAAGTAGATATTTCAGCTATTAAAATACATTTATATTTGTATTCTTATAACAATAGGAAAATTATGAATACATATGTACTTCGGAGATACATGCTTATAAAATGGATTTTAAAAATACAAAGAATAAAGTGAGTTGCATTATGACAGAAGATTCTAAAATCTTAGCCTTTTACGCTTAAAAATTTCGATAATGATATATGTATAATTGTTAAAATAAGTATTTCAATGTAATTTACTTTAGCATGCACACACTACATTTGGTTTGCACTGGAATCTAGATTTTACGACATCACATGATTCCTAATTTGAAGACACTAGAAATTGGTGAAAATAATAGGAAAAGGAAATTCTTGTCATAAAGATGACAGTAATAAGGTGTGAAGAACAGATGGTGGGAGCCCACAGCTGGCTAGCAAGAGGGAAGGGAAGCTCCTCAGAGTTGGTGTATTTTTCCTCTCGTCTTGGGGGTAAAAAGAACCCTATTTACAGTATGGTGTGTAGTACGTATAACTGGAGTTCTCAGGGCCTGGTAGCACCTTCAAAACTGTCAATCATGTTGCTGACACAGATAATGTAAGAGCCAAGAAAGACAGAGCATGAGCAGACTTCAAGAGTCAAGCCATCTGCCTATGCAAGAAATACAGCAGTGCAAACAACGATCCCGCGCAATCCTGTACAGAGGGAGACTATTCTTGTGACAGACTGGCAGATGGAGTAACTGACAAGGGAAACAGTAACTGCAGCTATCAGCATGTAAAGTAAAAAATGGCTCTTAAAAAAAAGATTTATTTTTATTAGAATGGCAGATATACACAGCGGAGGAGAGACAGAGAGGAAGATCTTCCATCTGCTGATTCACTCCCCAAGAAATGGCAACTACCATAGCTGAGTTGATCTGAAGCCAGGAGCTTCTTTGGGGTCTCCCATGCAGGGTCAAAAGTCTGCCAGGATTAGAACTGACACCCCTATGGCACCCCTATGGGATCCTGGCAGGTACAAGGTGAGGAATTTAGCCGCTAAGCTACCACACTGGACCAAAAAAATGACTATCACAATGCATTGTAAAAAAAACAAAACTGGAGAATGAAATTCAATACAGTAGGAGGTCAATGGGGAACATCACCACTATAAAACCATAAGCAGTTGTATTTTGTGAAAAAGGCTCCAGGGACTGAGGACAAATGTCTTGAAGAGGTTGAAACGCAAAAGCATGGAACTTCCTGATCTTTAGGTTTGATAATACATGCAAAAGAGATGTTTTTCCTAGTGTATGATGTTTAATTCTTACTAACCTCTTGGAAGAACACATTGTGTACTAATTGACTTCCCTTGAAGACAAGCATGTGCACCAGATTCTGTTCAGACCTTCCTTCCTTTGGGCTACATGGTCCTCAGTCTTTATAAGTCTTGCTGTTGGTCCCCGTGTAGTGGCCTAGCACGAAAGTCCTCACCTTGAATGCACCAGGATCCCATTCTAATCCTGGCTTCCCATCCAGCTCCTTGCTTGTGGCATGGGAAAGCAGTCAAGGATGGCCTGAAGTCTTGGGACCCTGCACCCGCATGGGAGACCTGGAAGAGCTTCTGGCTCCTGGGTTCGGATCTGCACAGCTCTGGCCATTGTGATCACTTGGGGAGTGAACCATTGGATGGAAGATCTTTCTTTTTGTCTCTCCTCCTCTCTGCATATATATTTGCATTTGCAATAAAAATAAATAAATCTTTTTTAAAAAAACTTTGGCTATTAACCATCACTCAGTAGTCTGTGTGTATGATTATTGGCTCAGTGCACCCAGCCCCTGCACTGCTGGACAGCGACAAACAGTTATCATTAAGCCAGACTAAACAGGATGGAGAAAGTTATCCTAGAGTAAAAACTGGGATACTATTGATTTTTCTTTTCTCAACAAACTTTTCAGTACTTCTGACAGGGCATTTTAAGATTAACTAATCAGGTTCATTTAGTGAATTCTATTACAGTTGATTCACGCATTATGTTTTCAGTAATCTTATTCCATCTTCCACTCTTCATCATTTTTTCCTACGTGACTATTCTATTACAATCTTGTGTGCAACCTAATTATCTGCTTATGAGATCGCCTCCCCTCATTTTATTTGGTCTTCAGAAAGTTTGATGTGCATGTTCTATGCACTTAGTGCATATGAGTCCTGTCACAGGCTGATGCGTAGTGTGACACAGCAAAGAAAGAAGGCTGAGATTCAGAGGAAGTATTCAGTAACAATGGAGGCAAGGCATTCAAAAGTCAAGATTACCATGGACTGCCACACCCCACCAGAAACCAGGAGAGGTGCATGGGAAAGAGGCTTCCTCAAATCCCACACAATGATCAGATTTGAGTAAACAACCGCTTCAGATTTCTTGCCTTCAGAATTAGGGGAGAAGTGTATGAAATATTAAGCAATATTGTTACCTTGTAATGTCAATACTGGGAATCTGGTGTAGTCCTCAAGCAGCTGGCACATAATTTAAATAACTCTCCAACTGAAGTATTCTGGTGCCTCCAGCAGAACTTTAAAAGGATGACTCTCTGAGGGTCTTCTCCCGCAGCTATGGGTTTCTGGCCTTGAAAGCCTTGTATGAGTGGTATCCCAGATTGTATGGCTCAGCACTAAATATCAACTAACAAGATGCTTCTCTAACTACTACTACTTCTTTCTTCTTCCTCCTATTTTTTTTCAAAAAAGGTTCAACCACAAATAGTTAAACTCTGTCACTTCATTTTCATATACAATTATATATGCTAAGTTTCTCAGCAGATGGAAGGATGTGGCTTCCAGCACCAATCCATGGGTCTCAGGGGCTGCCCACCAACCCTTTCAAAGGTTTTTCAGAGTTTGTGTTTTTATCTGTTTGCTATCCTTTTCATATCAATATCTCTCTGGCTGCTTTTTGCATAATGGAGTCATCTATGTTTGAATTCACCAAGATTTCACTTTGTCAGAATACGATCCCTCCTCTATGATCACATTAAATCAGTAGGCCCCCAAATGAAAGATGAAGTCTATAGTTATTTCCAGTACCACTCATATAAGAAACAAAATATTTGATAAAATTAGGGGGTGGGTGATAGAGATGTTCTCTGCTCATGTCAATTAGGAAAGGCCACCACTCTGAAGACAGAGATGGGCTCGCTGAAGCCAGAGATCGAGGTAGCATGCTGCTGTGTCTGATTTAACAGAGGGTTGCTCCTAGGTACCTTGGCCCATACTATATAACCCAATTCGATCATTGGTCCATTGTGTTCAGACTGACTACATGAAGAAGGCAGCTTTATTCAAGGAGGATTTTGCTTTTCTCCTACAAGAATATCCACTTCATCTGAGCATACTGGGTGAAAACAAAGCAGGGCCTGGCTGGCAGACAGCTCTGTGAACATGGGAGTCAGCTGGATATCCTACAGGTACAAAAGCTTTTCCATCATTTTAAATCAAGATTAACAATAAAAAAGGTTGCAATTTGGAAGGCTCTTCTGCTCCACATCTTGATATAACTGTATAATAATAATAACTTCATAATAATAGTCCTTATCACAAGTCTGTGAGGTAAAAGTTTTTCATAGTGCAAAATGGCTATGTACTATTAGACTAGAATTTAAACCCTTGTTTGTCTTACACATCATGGTTTAAGACATGAGTACTTATCCTAACACCACAAGTTAACAGGATTCAAGGAAACCCATGCCAGAAGACCAGAGATCCCATTAGAAGAAACAGCCATCAGAGGCAAAGGCAAAATCAGCAGCTGTGTTTTGGTCAGCTTTTGGATCTGAAATCTCTCTAAGGGTCTTTACATTCAACTTGTTAAATGCAGCGAAACAATAGAGCAGAGTGGACAATGTCTAACCAGGTCACCAATTAGACCAGGGAAACAGTATATATGAAGAGCAAGTTGAGTTTCCATGGTATTTAATGATATGCCAAGACAAGGCTACAGAGCCCGCTTGCATTCATTTGTTCGGTAAACAAAAATAATTTAAAAAACATGTGTCTAGAAAAAAAATCAGTATTTGTAATTGTATTCTAATGGGGAGAACATATTTATTTTACTCTGTTGAGCAAGGAGGAAATAAATGTTAGATGCCCCTTTTCTCAACTGACTCATAATGATATAAAGTTCTGTTAGAATCTTCCTTCAATAAGAGGATTAGATGAGGGAATACTGGGCTTGTGGATTTACTCACAATCCAGTGTTCTCTGGAGGTGAAACAGGGTGCAGTGAACAGAATACAGAGATAATTGAAGAGAGAATCATCTGTTTTGTAGCTTATCAAATCACCATAAGTGATGTAAAGTGGCACTGAAATCAAAACAGTAGCCATATAATCACATTTTCTGCTTCTAACAGTCAGTTGCTTCAGAAAACCTTTTTACAAAAATAATGTTCCCATCACTGTCACTTCATCAGAGCAATGATTCTGACTGCATTTTTATGTTTATAAGGCTCATCTTAAAAGGGGAAGGAAGAAACTGTGTAACTTTAGAGAGTTCAGCTTCTGTTTCCATGTCATGCGAAACTCATGGGGTTGCAAAAAATTAGAAATTTGCAATATGCAAGAGGAAGAAAATGCTTGTGACTGGAGGAACAGGCAGATTGTTGGCAAATACTGGAATAAATTAGACAACAATGGGACTATCCTTTGCAGCTAAGAAGTGCATTGTGGTATACGGGGTAAAGGCTTCACAATGACACGTTTGTTAACGGGTTTGTATTCCTTGATGATCACACTTCAGTATCTCTCAAGCCAATGCCACATTTGGAAGTAAGGATAATTATACTAAATCACATATGGAACCTTTGCTACTATGACGTGAGAATACAGGTTATGTTATAGACTAAATGGTTTATATCCAAGTTTAGTCCTTTCAATATTACAATGTGGATACTTCTAAGGAAATTAAAATTGATGTAGGCTTTTCTTTCAAATAATTTAAAAACATAGAATCATTGCATTAAGGGGGAGAAGGGTATGTGAAAGATTTTCAGGGAAGGAAAGTTAATGCAGACCAGCATGTTGTGAATACGACAAATTATATCTCAATAGAAGACAGTTGTACTTTCTCTTCCACTCAGTTTTACAACGTGATTCCTGACAATATTTCACTACTATATCCGAAGCAGATTTGACATAGAGGTATAATCCATCTTTGTCTTAAAAATGATCAGCTAACAAATGAGGAAAGTGATACATCTATTTTTGCAGCATGCATAATTCAAACTGGCATTCAAAAGGACTTGCCTAATTTCATGTACACAGTGAGGAAAGTTTGTTGACAAATTTATGTGTTGCAACCTGTTAAACTTGCCTCTGCTGAAATTTTTTTCACTTGCTACCCTGAGAACACAGTTAATCTTCAGGCTTGTCAGATGCTCTTTCCCCAAGTCCTCACGGACATTAAATCTATCAGGGAAAAAGTTGTTAAATTTGATTCACTGTTCAAACAGGAGCATTCTGAGACTCTGAGTCATGGTGCCTCTGTACGTGAGTGCCTCATGCTACACCACAGCAGCATTTTATAGTAGATGCCCTCCTGGCCATATGGTTCCCAACATCCTCACTGTAGAGGAGTGAGCCATTGGCAGGCCTTGATTCTATTTAAGAGACTCATTATCCTGTGTGCTAAGTGACAAAATCCTCAAGACACACTGAGTATACTTTAGAGATGACCAGATCCTTTTCACCTCGCCCCCCACCCATGGGATATAAAGAGAACTCAGAATGGAGCAATCGCACAGCTCCACGACAGGAGACTATCATTCCGACAGATGCAGAGTGTCCTCAGAAAGCACAAGAAATGGGTCTAAAACACTATCCGTTATGAAACAGGACAGAGGTTGAGCTCCTCAAAGAACCTCTAAGATTACTAAAAAACTGTGAAGTCGTCAAGTTCTGGATGGGATTTTTTTCCAAAGCACCACAGTACATGGTCTGGAGGAGTCAGTGCAACTTCATTTCCTCATTACTAGTTATTCCAAATACAAGTATTATGGCTTAAAATGCTTGGTTTAAGGCCTCTTCCTCTATTCAAATACCCATACATGTAAATCCCTTAAGGATAAGCTATAGTAAGTTATTTACTTGTCGTAGTAAAGACAAAAGATTACTTTGCCAAATGAAAGAACTCAGAATTGAATGTTGAAGAGAACATAGAGAAATGGAATAAAAATATTAATTTGGGGTTACCTTTTTGGTGCTTCCATCAGCTGGGGAAATCCAAGGAAAAAGCCTGCCAGTTTTTTGGGCTCTCCCATGTCAGTGCAGGGGACAAAAGATTTAGGCTATTTTCCCCTAATTTCCAAGCACATTAGCAGGGAGCTGGATCAGAAGCAGAGCAACCAGGACTTGAACCTTGACAACATGGTATGCCAGTACCTCAGGCAGAGACTTAATTAACCATGCTATGACACAGGCTTAACCATGTCATGGCGCTGCCCACATGGCGTGAATATGTTGAAGCATTCATACTATATATGCTCTGAGAAGGGTAAAGACAGTCACAGGAGAATTGCTGTGTGGACAGATGATCAATTAGCCAACAATGGCCCTCCTCTTCCAAATGAGGTGTCGGACATGTGAGTGAAGAAAGTACATCCCAGTAGCATCTTTAGATAACTACAACTCTCACTGCTATGTGACACCCAGAGTCCAGATTACAGATTGACTTGTTAATCACGCTCAACAGAAAATATTCACTCTACTTGTAGAGCAATTTATTACTACTAATAATTTAATAACATCTGTTTTTTCACACAAAAAGAACAAATGAAGACAAAAATGAAGGAAAAGATAAAAACCGTGAAATCACTCTTTTACTGATTTAGCTCCACTAAGTAAATATTTTTGTGCTTAAAGAATTTACTAAAATACACGTTTTTATTGTCAATTTTGAAGTTTGAACTTCATGAAGAACATCGAAAGAAAAGTGCAAATTTGCTCAGATAATGTCTGTCTCCTAGGAGTGTATGCCAAAGAGAAGATCAGAGGAGTGAAAGAATTTTACTAAATACTGTATATGTGCACATTGTGTATTTTTGTTTATGTGGTTAAAGATAGTTAATTTTCCCAGAGAGGGATTTATAGAAGCTTTTAGAGGTGATTCTTTTACAAAGAGCATCTAAAATAGGAAGCTTTGTCCAACTAAGCAAGGCAATTAAAAGGCTTGTTGGAATGGGTGTGGCTATAGCAACGTAAAATGATAGAAATGAAATGAATGTCATCAGCCAGCATCCTGGCACATTATTTTAGACCCATGAATATGTGAGAAAAAGACTGAGGTCCCAGCAAAGCTATGGTGTTATTATGTTTCACTGTCAACAGGCAGTTAGTTTTATAAGTAGTTTTCACTATGTGGGGTAGAGAACATAATGGAATGATTTGTGTTTCAGTTAGTTTTATAAGTAGTTCTCCCCATCTGGGGTATAGAATTCAATGGAATGATCATACTTTGTCATCATGTTTATGCTTTTCATGCATGCTTGTCTCTTACAGGAAGAAAACACAGCATTTGCATGCTACCAATTCTGTAAAGAAGGTGTAACATTTATTACACATACCCAGATTTTTTTCTTTTTTCTGGAAATGCAACACAATATTAAAACATTTTCCATTGCAGAAACTTGGCCTTCTCAGCATACATGTATTCTTAAGATAGCGAAGGAAGAGACATGTCCGTGAATAAGGAAGCAAACTTGGTGAGAGAGGTTCACTGAAACTCATTGTAGTTCTTTCATTGTATAAACAAATATATATATATATATATATATATACACACACACACACACATATATATATATACACATATGTGTGTGTGTGTGTGCTAAAAAAGAGAATGTATAAAAATACTCATCAGCAGCCATAGATAAGGATATCTGGCAAAATAATAGAGCAGGCTCTCTTAATATGCATGCAATTACAGACACTAACACAGAATTTCAGAGATAAGATGACTTATCCAAAACTCTAAAGCCTGTAAGTGGATGGCTGATCCAAGCAGGTCCATTTGACTTCTATAATATGATTTTTATCCAATGACATGTCCCCAAAATACTAGCATCCGGGGCCTTGGTATGAATCAGCAGGTATAGGCACATTCTTGGCATGGGAACTCTTTATCTTTGGGATCTGCACTATACGAATAAAAGCATGACTTGTGATAATGTATCCTTGAAGTTTCTTTGAGCAATAAGGTCTTTAGCATTTGACCCAAGATATCAGCACTGTGCAGGCTGGTACTCAAAAGGAAGTCAAGATCAACTCACTTAGGATTAGGGATTTTCTCATCCAACGATAAATTCCAGCTACCTTCAGAAGATTTTTGAGCCCAATTGAACTGTTGCAGATGGGCTAAAATTTGGCTGGAGACATCAGAGAACATAATGTAATAATGATACAGATATTTCTTCTGAAGAGCCAATGAGCCCATAGGATTATCCCATCTTCTACCCTGATGCTGTGGATACACCATGGCCGGAAAGGAGCAGGGTGGCTTCTCTGTCACCAGGATCTAAAGCCACTTGGGAAAATTTAGGGCGCTATCCTAAAGGGAAGAACAAAAATTTCTAGGATCAAAGAGTATTAACGCCAACCTTGAGTCATGTTAATAAGACACTTTTGTTTGCCTTTAATATCTGCACCAAAAACCTTGTTCTTAATTGTGTCTGCAGGAGTTACGCGATAATACAAACCATAGAAATAGTTTGTAAACAATAATTATCTCAACTGCAAGCTTTAGGTGTAAAATTGCAAAGGAAAAAATGAGTGAAATGAGAGCAGAAATCAGAACAGTTATGCATGTCAGGCTGATTTTCTATCTATATATTTGCTTATCTATATGTCTGGTCCTCTCTGTCATCCATGCATGTGTATCTGAGAAAGGAAAGAGAAAGCCAGGAAGTTTTTTTTATTTGCTTCATACATATTCATAATTTTTAGTCTGAATCCAAAATGCAATCAGAATCAACTAATGTTCTTATTATAAGCTGGTTCAGTGGCCTGTGCTTGGTCCAGCATTTATCTCACTGTGTGAGTTGCCAACATTCCTTTTTAGAGTGCTTGGACCTGGCTCCTGTTTCTGATTCTCATCAAGCTTCCTGCTGGAGTGCACTGCGGGACACAGTACATGATAGCCCGGGTGCCTAGGTCCTTGTCATCCATGTGGGAGACAAAGATTAAGTTTAAGGACACTGATTGTAGACTGACCAAAAGTGTAACAGTAATTTCAGGAGTGAAGCAATGGATAAAAAATCTATGTTCTCTGTTTGTCTAACTAAAACAAATTTTAAAAATTTAGAGGAAATAAAAATATCTGATTTCTTTTGGGTCTAACCATAATCATTCAGTCACTGAGCCTGGGTTCTAGGAAAACTCATTGTAATTAATTCTCTACAGGATTCTCACCTGGAGATTTCACAGATTTCACTTGAGCAAACAGTGCAATAACACTTAACCTACATCAGAGAGCATGATGTCATAAGGATATACATATCTCTTCTGAAGAGCCAAGGAGCCCAAGCATAAACACATAGGTTTCTCTGTGCTTTCTCCTCTTAATTTGAACGCTGAACTGTTAACTGGAGCTGAACCACATGCCCAATTCAGAGCTCCTGTTAACCTCGGCTTGACATGAGCAATTTCTGCAGGTGTTGCTTCACTATTACAAGGTTTAGATGTTAGAGAAATACGTACATACACTTCCTAAAGCTGCACAAGAAGATGATTCAGTGCCTTCCTGTTTATCTGCTTTTCAGGATCCCAATTATTTCTTCCTAGTTAACTTTCATTGGCTTCTTGAATATCTGTTACTCCTCAGAAAAATGCAAGCAAACACAAACATCAATATAATTACTAAACCCTTCGAAACGAATGTTAACTACCAGAAGCATTATTCCAGGTGTCTTCATTTAGAAACATGTCTTGTGTCCATGAAAGAATTATGCATTAATTTTGCAAGTGATTACTACTCTAAGAGGTTAATTTTACTTAAATTAACACTTCACTGATAGATTTAGTTTTATTTATTTGTTTACTTATTTATTTGGTTATTTCACACAATGTCAACATAACTTTCCTTTTTATGCACATCAATTCATACATGGGGAAATAAACCCAGAAAACGAAATTTTAGGGATGGGGTTGTTGGGTGGTCAAAAATCAGTTTTCATTGTGGCCTTCTAGGGACTGAAACAGAAAGTTGAATATCTCTTTCTCTCTTCCTCTCTCCTTTTGACTTCAAAACGAATAAATCTTCAATAAAATGTCAATGATCCTTGTAGTTCCAAAAAAAGGTTATGCTTGAAATAAAGAATGAAATCCAGAAAAGTGAATATATGGTATATTCTCAGGGCTGAAGTACTATTTAACTAGCTATGACTTATTAAACAGAAATAAATTAATGATCTCCTAAGACCAGCTTACTTTACCCATATTATCACATTTCTATGTTCAAAGTGCCTTTACCAACCATAATCTCAAGTGCAGGACATTGGTAAATTACATTGCCGGTTATTCCATGGCTCCTCTGTACGAATCCATGTTCTGTGCTTGATTTACATCCAGGCCTGTGTCCTTTTACCTCTGGGCCTCTTCTTCTACTGTTTCTCTCAAACGACCCTTCCCAAATTCAAACCACTCACCATGTGTTAGCTTTGGGGCCGTACTGAAGTATGACCCACCCATACGGGTTCCCAAATCTTTCTCTGTTCTTACTTCCCTACTCTACTCTCAACTCTTCAGTGAGACTCCTGCTCTTCTCATTTGGTCCTCACCACTCTCGCTTGGTTTTGCCACTGTATGTACTTCATTTCTGTTTAACTCAGAGCATACATTTTTCTCAGAACAGAAGCCATGACTTGTATTTCTGATTCTTTGGATCAAACTGGTAAACAATCCGCTCCATACTTAGCGCACTGCAATGTCTGTCATGGCAAATGCTTTCCCTGAAGCCTGGAGCTATACCAATCTGTTTTTATCTCTGAGGAACTGTCACAGCAGCTCTTTCTGGACAGTTTGTGTTGATTTTTCACTGAATCTCACATCTATCCTTCTTATCCAGAGCTGCACAGCTCCATTTTAGTTTCTACCTTTCTATCCTTCAAAAATGATCTCACAGGAAGGCCTGGTAAAATTCCTTGATGAAAATATGCCAGACATATTAGATAGCAACCAGGGAAAACATTTTGAATTGTGTCAGAAAAAAAATGTTGGCATAAACAAAAGTGGGAATGTACTAAGCTCCAAATATAATATTTTCAGGAGTAAGAAGGTATCTTTATCCATAACCCAAAATCTTAAGGGACATTATCAGATTGTAGTTTCTCTCATGTTGCTTTTCCGTGTATTGAATTCTGAGGACAGGGATTGCCCCATAGGACAGCCTTCCTTCTCTCTCAAGAATCATTTTTGAACAATCTTTCGGACAAGATAGTTGAAAACAGGACTGATACGATCATGGATTTGTTTAAAGTAAATTTAGACCATCAGAAGTGGGAATAGGTATTGTGAAGGTCCAGACTAGAAATCACTGCCACTGACAAGGGTTTTTTGTTTGTTTTCTGGGAAGGGGTTGTACCTTCATTACACTTGCAATATGATTTGAATCCTTCAAATACGTATAAACCTAATCAAACCAAGGATTTAATGCAAACTTTGCAAATAAATGTGAATAAGAAGTTGAAATGAACCCATCTTTGGTTTTGTTTGTAGTGACTGCTTAGAGGTAGCAATCTCCACTTCAATTAAAATTTGAATATTAATACCTGACTTTACAGAGAGCCTATAATAATGCTTTTTCTAAGGATTTTTAGTAATTAGCATTTCAAAACTCAATTTCTTCCTGTTTAAATCAATGAAAGCAGAAACCATAACTTTCCAATTCACGTTTAGTTATTTTCAGCTGCCATGTAATAAGGCTTTAATAAATATTTGATAATGGATTTAAATAGATAAGACATGCTGTGAATATAGCCAGGAACAAGAAGCAAATAGAATCCAAATTTTATTGATCTTGACACCTGGATTTTAACTGATGGAAAATCAGACTATGTGCTGAATAAGTTTTGAGGGAGACTGAATAGTAACTACAATTCTCCCATCAGTTAATGACATAATTTCAATTAATTACTAGCTTTAATGAACCTCAATTTTCTGTATATCAACACACATACGTTATGATGAATCATTCTAAAATATTTTTTTCCAAAGCTAAAACTGGTAAGTTGAATATGTGATGGATCAAAGTATGAAACTGCAAAACAAATTCTGTAACTGAAACTCAGTTATAAAGCAATACCTGTAAAATTGTTGAATATGTTTAGGAGGCCTAGCCAACATCCACTTAATCTTTCTTTTTATTTTATGCTCCTTCTCATATTTCATGCATTTGAAATTATTGGCATTGTTCTATAAGTGCCATTCCTGAACATGCCAAAATGTAGTCATGTTTCTCATTTTTTCTTGCCTTGAACTAATCATCTACTGTGATGTAACAATAACTATCTCATGTAATTCATGAACAGCTGTCAATAGATTGGCATGGAATTATTGCACAGAATGACAAAGAGCATTTTCTACTAAACAGGTATATTCCATGGAATAAGATATAAGTGATATGAAACAGAGCCTGAGGACATACAGACAATTGGACATTGAAGGGTTGCTGCACTCTCCTCTCCTTTTCTGTTCTCTTTGCCTTTAACCATTAATCAGTGCCATCCTCATCAAAGTAACATCTATGCAACATCACATCTGTGTATAAATCAGTCAACCAGGCCTGCTACTGGTATCTTTATCAGGTGTCGTTCTCTGTTCTTTCGAATTTTTAGTGACTATAACTTGCAGAACATTCTTCAATGACTCAAAATAAATTGCTTTTCAAAAATCAAGAAAAAGCTGTCACAAGTGAACATTGGGACTAATTTTAATATTTTTATATTTATTAGCTCCAAAGGCAGAAGGAGAGAGAAGAAGATGGATAGGGAGCGAAAGAAACAGATGAGATGGAGGTTGTCCATCTTCTGTTCACTCAAATGTCCACAACAACCATGGCAGGTCCAGACTGAAGCCTAGAGCCATGAACTCAGTCCAGGTCTCTCACGTGAGTGGTGGGACCTCGATCATTCAAGCTACGCTCTGGTGCCCTGTAAGAATCTCATTATCACAAAATTGCTAGTGCAGTGGAAGGGGGACTCAACCTTAAGCACTCTGGCATACAATGTAGCTGTCCCAAACAGCACATGAACTATTAAGCCAAATGGCTTGCATTCTTCTTGACCATTATATGTGATATCTTCTACTAAAGAGAACTGCTTAGTGTGTCTTTTACCATATTATTAAATTTAATTTTTTTATGAAAAGTTTTCCCCAATATTTTGATTGTTATATTTACCTTAAAAACTCAAATGTTATGGGGTCAGTACCATGGCTCAACCACCTAAGAGTCCACCTACAAGTGCCGGCATCCCAAATGGTCACCAGTTCATGTACTGACTGCTTTTCTTTCTGTTCAACTGACTGGGAAAGATAAGGATGGCTGAAATTGGGCCCCTGTACCCACGTGGGAGATTGCGAAGAAGCTTTTGGCTTCAAATTGGCTCAGCTCTGGCTGTTAAGGCCATTTAGGAGTCAACCAACAGATGTAAGATTTTTCTCTCTATGAATTTTTCTTTCCAATAAAAATAAACAAGTATTAAAAAAAACCCTCAAAACCAAGCCCAGTGCAGTGATAGACTAGTGGTTAAACTCCTCACCATGCATGTGCTAGGAACCCATTTGGACTCCGGTTCTAATACCCGCGGCCCAGGCTCCCATTCAGCTCCTTGCTTGTGGCCTGGAAAAGCAGCCAAGGACAGCCCAAAAACTTGGGATTCTGCATCGTATGTGTGGAAGACCTGGAAGAAGCTCCTGGCTTTGGATCAGCTTAACTCCAGCCATTTCAGCCATTTGGGGAGTGAATCAATGGATGCAAGATGTTCCTCTCTGTCTCTCCTCCTCTCTGCATATCTGACATTCTAATAATAATAAAATAAATCTTACAAAAAACAAATAAAAAATCCTCAAAATCATACAAATAAAAAGGTCATAGATGTAATGTAATTTTATTTTTTTAAACTTTTTTTTAATTCCAAAATTGTTTCCTTTTAAAGATCAGATGCTCCTTCAACATCTTTCTCAGATTCCTATCCAAGGTTGATCCTAATAACCAGCTAATTTTGTGAATACTGCCACTGATGACAAGCAAACAACATAATGTGTTGACTGCATCAAAAAGCATTTGAAAACACACTCTTCTAATCACATATGGAATTATTCATTATTCAAAAACAGGACTATTTAATTTACAAAACGGAAGAAGACTTCATATATACAATTTTTAAGAGTATAACAAAATGTCCCTCCCAATCTTCCCTCTTAGAGGCCTTGTTTATAAACTTCACTTACGGAATCATTTCTAAGACACAATATAAAAATCATGATCCATAACAAAGCAAATGCACAAATCATGCATCATCAAATAGAAAGCAATTATTTTGAATTTACATAAAAAATAAAAGACATAAATAAAACACTGCAGCTCTGAGGAATCTATTCATCTGCCACAAGAAAGCAGCCCATAGCTGCTAACCTTAGGAGAAAACTCATCTTTGTGGTAATTGATGGTGGGGTTGAGGCAGAATGTCAGAGACCACATCAAAACAGGATAGCATTAAGAAACTTAACAGAGTCCAGATGTTTAAGCTCAGGACTACTGAGAATAAGAGAGAAATGTCCAGAAATACGAACACAGCTAAGCCGACAGGAAGATCATGTTGAAAAGGCAACTGTTTGTGGATCTATTTATCTCCAAAAGACAGAATAAACAAGTGATAACAGATAAAAATTTATGACAGACCCTGTGAAATACTTGGTTAGAAGCAGTAACTTTCACTTGTTCAGGAAGGTCACTGAAATTAGGAACAATGATGATAGTCTCATCATTCCAGTTCATTACGAGATGCACAAGATCCACCTTCTTTTGGCCAAAATGGTTCAATCCAGTGGAGCTACACCCAGTTCCTTTCAACAAAGGCCGACTGTGGTGCATATAAAGTCTGTGGTTTAATGTCTGCCACTACCTCTAAACTATAGACTCTATTATGATTGATATTTCATGGAAAAAGTGAAAAACAGAGCAGTGATCTATCTATCCAGATTCATATACTGAAAATAGTGAGAACCCATTATTCAAAGCAGAACAGCAGAATTTTGAACCCAACACATTTAGCACACCCACAGCAAGGTATCTGCTTGCTATGATACCTTAAACTGGGGCTAGGTAAATACACATTAACCCACCAGACTGAAGTTACAACCACTGTTCTTACCACTCATAATTTTTCAAGCACGGAGAAGTCAGTCTAGAAATTCAAGGGAGTTCATAACATATTGTAAGTAAAAAGTACTATATTTTTTGTTTTGTGTGTTAGAGATTGGTCAACTTCAGACAATAATCCTGCAGGATCCTAAAAAGCCTAGTAACCTCTCTCTTCCTTCAGCACATCAGATGATCACTATTTTATCCTCATCTCATACAGAAAAAAAAAGGGGGGATGGTATATAGAAAAGAAAATGAGACGAAGAAAGAAGAACAACTATTCTGAGAACAAGAGCAACTTACAACATCCAGTCGGATCTATGGTATCTACTTTAAAATGTACCAGCAACCTCTTATCTGTTGAAATCAGCATAATGAGCTTGACATATTGTGATGTGTTGTGTATTTCCCCAATATGCTACACCTAGGTACAGAAAATTTTGTTTAATTGTATTATGAGTTGTTTTTATTAGATTTCAAACAAATCAGGGTTTGATAAATGATTGAGTGTAAGCTACATATGAATGCAGCACCCCTGCATGCAAAGCAAATTTGATCCAAATAAATGTATTTTTGACAAACGACTTGTGCCTTCTTGATCTATCAACACAACGTGGTGTGCCTCTATCTCAGCGTGATGTCAAGCCTGCTTTGCATTTGCTTGTGCTGTGTGGACTGAGAGGATAGAAACAGAAAATGTACTTCATTTCCATGAGGAAGGTAAAGAAAAATTGGATTTGTGTTCAACTGACAGTGCATTGCTCAAACAACACAGAATAAGGCCAATGCAAAAGAGAAACATAAACTTTTACCTGAATCTGCAATTGTGAAAATTATCTTTGATTACCTAGGGAAGAAGATGCATTACCAGCGCTTACGAAGCTTATTAAACCATAACACCATGTGCTTTCTTACATTAGAAACGTCGAGACTACAGTCACCTAACACACAGAGGACAACACTGCAAACATTAGTGATGTTTGAAAAATATCTTTATGTAGGAACCACCAGTGCTAACAAGCACGCAGTGACTCATCTGAGCAGTACTATCCAAGGATATCTAGGAAAAATGTAAAGCCAGCTTAGGCAATAACCTTATACAAGGACACTTCATAGACTTCCATGAACTTGCTGAGTTACTAGGTATATGATAATAGCAATCGTAATAAATAAAACATTTTCACCTATATCTCATTTACATCCTAATATAGATATTGATACAGATCTTGATATCTGTATTCCAATACCTTGATATCTCCTGCCCCCTGTCTCATCTTAGTGGAAGATATCTCAGTTTTAGATTTTAGGACATGCACTCAAAGTTACTGAAACACATTGTCTGTCACCTTAAATACAACCTGCTGTTTCCCTGATGTGCCCTTCAGGGTAGTGCCACTGAAGTTTTCATGTTCAGCTTATTTTTGTGTGTTTCACATAAGTGCTCATATACCACTGTCCAGGATATATACAATTTAAAGCTATTAACTTGCATGATGTTGAAGACTGTACATTTGCTTTGGTTTGACCATGCATAGGAAAAATCTTACTGCTTGAAAGTGGTCATTTAATCCACATTAGTATTTTCAATACCAGCATGGAAAATATGACCATATGGCAGAATTGTTTTCATTTCTTTTCTATGAGGCTACAAACCTCAATATGTGTTAACAACAATGGAGGGTTCTAAAATGTCTATCACTTGATAAACAATAGCCCCAATGAAAGAATATCCCTCTGTCAATCCAAACACTCTCTTCCCCATTAAACACTGTTATCATAGACAAAGCATTCTCTATGAATCCATTAAAGTGATAAATTATTATTTTGCTTAGTTGAATCCCTCAATTCTATTGATTCAAGATAGAGCTATCATAATTCAGTCTTCACAACAATTGCCTTTCTAGGTCCCTGCTGCTTTCTGCTTGTTATCACAGGATGTTCTAGCAGAGGTGTCTCCAACATGCGATTATCTCTATGTCTCCAAATTCTAAATTTTGCCTTTCTTTGTCAAAGGGAAGATGCCACACCACGGGAAGCACAATGGTCTTTGCTTCTGTTCAGCAGGCAAGGTCTTCATTTTCTTTCCCTCTTGTTTTTCCCATTTGACTATTTCCATTATTATTGCAGTGAACAAAAGATTCCTATTAAGAAACTATGATGCTGCTTATTGTCATTTTTTTTCACTTTCACCTGATGCTGCCCATTCTGTTATCTCTTACTGTTTGTAACAAAAGGAACTTCTTTCTTCTGCCAGAGGCTGATTTCTCTTAGGAAGAAATTTATTTTCATTCATTGGAGTGCAAATCCATGAGTGTCATATTTGCCTAGTGTGAGTTGTTCTAAATATAACCAGCTATTGAAATATTAAGATTCTCAGTATCTTAGAGTTAGATACAACCAACTAAAATGTACTAAAGATGATACTCAGAAAATTCAGCAATTTGATTTTGACTATGAAAACACCCCAAGAAAGCATACTGTGCTGAAGATTCAAAAAAGTAACTTGAGGCAAAGATAATGGAAGGTGTAGCCAATGAAATCCATGTGTTAATTATATTAATTATAGTTCCATTCACAACTCCCAGGTGTCACCCATCTAAACTAGACTCCTGCATGTTTTGCATTTCATGGAATGACTTAGAGTATAAATTATTGCTCACATATTTGATTAAAAAAAAACTAATATGCCACTGTGGACATCTTTACTATTTTTAAACAATGGGAGTGAAATAATTTGGGGACTTTTGGGATCCCCATGAGCCTGCCTGGGACCCACAAGGTCAAAAGCAGTCTCTTAACATCACTAAGGTCTTCTTGACATCTCATTGTCACACAATAGAAAGTGGGATTTTCCAGGTGCTATGCAAACTGTGACACAAGAAATTGAGTACAGTAGCAGCTATGAGAATCCAGATATAAAATATTAAAATATTAAGAACTTTATAATAGTATAAAGCATAGGCATATTTTAAAATCATATTCAAAAATTCATTTTAATGCATTAGATATCAGCAGATGCATAAAGTATTTATATACAAACTATACATATATATAAACAATTATTTTTGAAAATCTTCATTGTTATTCCAGAAAATAAGGGTTTCTCAGTTTTAAAATTGCAAAAGCTATTACTCTAGATGTGGAACCACTGCCATCATTATTAGAACAGGTGGGAGTTGCTGTTGTTTGAAAACTCTGTAATGAATAAAAACATTTGTTCCTTGAAAAACTGTTTTCCTCATTTGTGCAATTGAGATGATACTACAGTTCTAATGTTGGATAAATAGAATTGCTTGTGTGAAGTACTACCTAAATAACCCTTTGTATAAATATATGCAATGTCGCTTGCGATCATCATCAGTATTATGATTATTATACAAATGAGAATTTATTGAGTACCCACTTCCTGAATAATGACATTTGGTTTTTCTTTCACAGAAGACCAAAGAAATATATGATAAGTAAATTTTCACTTGCTAAATATGAAGTGTAGAGTAACAACACATACATTTAAGAGGACAAAATTAATAATGCACATTCAAGAATTACACAGTTTATAAGTTTGGCGTATTCAGACAGGAAATAATAATAAACTAGGCCAGAACAGATTAGAATAAGCAGAGTTACCTGTATAGAATGTTGAGCATTTCTAAACCTCTCTAGGAACAGGCAGAGATCAAGTGCTGAATCAGAGGTAAAAGGGTATGAGAAAGACATCATAGGAGTAGTTGAACAGCTGCAATGAGAGGTTGGCAGTGGGTGCTGGGAATTGGGGAAAATGAGAGACATCCTACAAGTCAGGGAGTCCAAGGAGTTCAATGAAAAGTATGGGGAGAATTGAAGGGACAAGTTACAGTGACTTCAGGCAAGATCTTGTTTAAGGCAAATTACATGAGGAAGGTGTAGAGAAGCATTTGTTTACAGATTGCCTACTCAGAACTACAGGCTTATTAAATGATTTTCACACTTTTTAAAAATGTTACGATAAATTTATGGAGAACTACACCCCACCTGGATAAGGCATTCATGTTTAATGATACTTACCCCTACTTATAGTGTAGCTCAAGTGTTAAAGTCAATTGCTTTCAGGACATTTGCTTTATAGGTGCAGAACATTTCTTTTAATTTCTTATTAATATAAAAGGAACAGATTTCATGTGTTCCAAGAGGACAAGCACAGTTCCCCTGGTTCCCCTGCTCTCATCTAATACTTCTCTCTGCTTTCTCTCTTTTCAACAGTACTGACACAGACCTAATTCTAACCAACTCAATATTCCCACTACTTTTAGTATTCCAAAGTAAAAAGTAAGATCACAAAGCCACTTTTGCACCAGAATATAAACAGGTTAAACAGAGCAATCATATCCCAAAGTAACCATTTCACTTCTACACTTTGTTCCTTATCAGTTGTTGCATATCAGAGAAACCCCATGATGTTTGTCCTTTCAGACTGGCTTCTCTCACTAACCATGATAGCATATAGACCCACTCCCCTTTGTTGAATGCAGATGCTGGTAGCTGTAGTCTCACAGCAGTCATCTTGCAAACATTACAAGACTCGTGGTGAGGATGACACCATACTGGACTGGGGAAAAGGTAAAGCTGTGGCCCTCAGCAGCTTGCATAAGAGGCCTATCTTCAAATCAATGCTTTAATTTTTTAATCTGACTTAGATCATCTCTAACTGGTAATCAAAATATGCTGATAAAAAATAGGTACTTTCAACTATTTTAATGTTGTCAAAACCAAAGCTTGGAAAGCTCATACTGCTTTTGCAACACATCTTAGAAAACAGCAGTACTAAAAATGGAATTGAGTTTGATACAAACCCAAATGCAATTATTTAAGAAAATGTATCCAAAAAAAGCACAAATATTTCCATTTTAAAAATCAGGGCATTTTAAAAATGTTTTTCTATAAGAAAATAATTGGAAGGAAAACTTTAAGCAAATATTTAATAGTTAGCAATATAAATAGTACTAGTGCTTTTGTTTTTTGAGAGCCTTAGTAGTATTTGTGTTGATAAACATTGAAGTAGCTAGATTTCTCAAAGGAAGAAAATGGAATAAAATGTACCCTCAAGTTCCTCTGCTAATTCTTGACAGGCCACCTTGATGAGAATGTCCAGAGGCAGCAGAAGCGTCCAGACTCTGCCAGGGGATTTGACCTGAGAAGTCAAACGCATACCAGCCCACCTTGCTGGTAAGCATGTGTGGGTGAGGAGAAGGCTTCAGCCCGGTTTGTGGTGATTGGCAGAAGAAACAGCACCATATTTTGTGGTACACATGATTTTGAACAATCTTACTTTCCTGTCCTTAGCTTCCCCTCTTATACTATGAGGTCACGCTCCCATGATGACAGATGACATAACATTCAACCATGCTATGCATTTTTTCATTTGACCTTATGTTGTCCTTGCCTGTTTCATTGCTGGACTATGATCTTTGTACTTGCACTGCATTGTTTAGTTGTCGAACTTTTTATTGGATGGAGACATTAAACTTTCAGTAGAGTGTAAATTTAAAATGTGTTACTACTCAGCTATTAAAAACAATGAAATCATGTGTTCTGCAACTAAGTGGACCCAATTAGAAACCATTAGGTTTAGTAAAATAAACCAGCCCCAGAAAGAAAAATATAAGTCTTCCCTGATCTATGATAATACCTGGGATATAAAAATAGAATCTGTATGAGTGAGATTAACATCCTGTGATGCTATTGTTGTTTACCGTCTTGGTCGAAACTCCAAAGAAATAATGTCTTTTTTTTTTTCTACTGGCTTTGTGTTGATAGATTTACCTAGTAGAGTTTTAATCTGTGATTATCAAGTAAAAAGAAAATTTATAAAAAGAAAATTTTTGAGAAAAAAAGAAGAGGAGGAATGTGAATGGGAATGCAGGCAGGAGTGAGGGCACAAAGGGAAGTATCACTCTACTCCTACATCTGTATCAAGAAATACAGAAACATTTCTCACTTTAAATCAGTTTTTGAAAATGTAAAAATAACTCAAAAATAAACTATTATGTTAAAAATAGAATAATTTACATTTTAGAAGAGAATATGAAATGGAAATGTACTATCACTCTTACCCTACTCCAGGAAAACCAATTTGATATTCTGTTTACATTGTGATTCCATTTGTGTGAATGGTTTACAATCGTATTAATAACATGAAATGTTTGATGTATATTTACTTTAACACTTTATTTTGAATACTTTCTGCATTATTAAATACTTTGCAAAAGAAAAGATTAATGCAATGCAAAGGCAGGATGTTATATCCTTTGGTATGATAAAACTTATTTAAGCACAACTGAATACGTGGACATTATTTGTGTACTTTGGAAAACACCAAAACTTTCCATTTGGAAATTTTCTATTATTTTTAAGTATAGCTTCATAAATGAGAAAGTTTGGGTTATAACTTTTTTAACTTTCAAAATAATAAGCTGTCAAATTAGGCATTAAAATGATTGAGCCACTATAAAGTTATGTAAGCAGTAGTCCTATTATTTTATATTATCAACACTGAAATGTGTCATTATTTTCAGCACTGCTTATCTCTTTAAAAATGCAACACAGGACAGTATTCTGTTAGTTTTAATTATTGAAAAAGGAGATAACTGAATTTTTCTGTCTATTGTTTTTATTATCTGTAAGTTACATATTTTCCTGTCAATTATATTGATGCTTTGTTTTACTGTGACATTACATTTAAATATTAATAATTATCTGTTTTAATAGTTCTTTATGGTTTGACATTTGCTTTTCATTTATTCAGCCACTTTACTGCAAAGAGTTTCTAAACTATTGAAATTAGTCATGTTATTTTTTCTTTTTTATATAGCTTTAGAAACTCACATAAAATATCCATGAATAACCTTGGGATTTTAAAGATTATATTATTTAATTGTTCAGTATATTTTTCGGGGAGTGAGGGATGCAACTTTCAACCATCTGGAATCCAAGTTAGTTTTTGATTGGTGTTAGAGTGATCTCCTTTTTCAAATAATCTGAGAAAAATAACCTAACGGCAAAATATAGTTTTCTAGTTAGGGAGGTGTAATGTTAGAAACTAGAATATTGCAGTTTTGGTTTCCAGGACAAGTTTAATAGAGCTTTAGATAAGCCAAAATAATGAAGTCAAAAATTTATAGAGTTTCAGAAGTATAGTTACGAATGCACAATGAAAACATGTACTAACTTGGCATGGAGCCAAGGTAGAAAGTTACTGCAATATCCCAGATAAAATGTATTGATGTCAAATTAAGTCTTTGCCACCATGAATAAATAAAGAGAGAGTTAATACGAGAACTATTTGGGAGGCATGTTTATTATGAATATATGATGAAATAAAGTGAGACAAATCACAGCAGAAAGCAATGATACATTGCAGTAAAATTAGTAAAATAAAAGAGTGTAGCAGGGTTAGACAGAAGTTTCAGAGACAGAAGTGAAAAAAATATCTGATTCGAGGCAGAAAAAATGCACAGTTGAAACAGAACACCATGGAAACTCGTTTGGGATAAATGAGATTAAGTTCAACAGAGCATAAGATCAAGGGGTCTCACAAGAACAGATCCAATGGATGTCAAGGAATGATGAAAATAAATACTTCCAATCTTATTTTTCACTTAAGAGGCTGACACTTCCAAGATGTTCACTTATCAGCCTTGGCTTCTGTGGTAATTGATCATCCATATGGTAATGATTCCAAAATTATATGGTACATCTTAGTTTCTCTCTAAAACCGAAATATCACATTTTGTATTGCTTCATATGTCTCTTTATCTCAATTTTCAATAAATACTTTAGGCTGAACCCATTTCCCAAACTGATTTCATAATTTCTAGCCAGGGATGTTATTTAAAATATTCACACTCAGTATAATATAGGTTGTGACTCATTTTTACGGATGTTCAAATAATTAGAGTGGACAACACCACTAAGCCACTTAGGTTCAAGACCACTGAGTCCAACTGAATGTTCTTCTCCTACCATTGCTTGCTCCAATCTCTCTCCACAACTTGAAACAACTTCAAATAGTTTTTGAGGGAATAAAAAATAGTAAACTGGGTTTAAAAGCGAATTTTACTTTGTGAAAACTTTTTTTTTGCAGTCTATGCATAATCTTTGAAGAAATCTCCGACAGTATGATTGTGCTGTCACTGAATACATCACCTAGTAATTATCCTCACCTTATTCTTAGATCTTTCAACAAATTATGCTGAATCTATGGCAAATGTGATTTCTTGAGGTATTTCTGATAGAACTGGCCTTCAATAGATGATTTACTCATTGCTCATCTAAATTGCTTCAGTAGTTCAATCTAGTTTTTAAAAAATATAAACCCTCTACATTTACTATAAATAAGATGTATTTTTATGGTCTTCTAAGCATTCTTGGTTATGATTCAGCACTTCTAGACTTTAATATTTATTTAAAACTTAGCCATGACTGAGGCACAATATACATATATCTCTCTCTTTCCAAATTAATCCTGTTAATTAAAGCATGTCCAATTGTTTATTAAATATGGTTGTTATTTTTCAACAGAAAAGAAATACATGGAAAAAGCAAATTAATGGGAAAGAAATAAATGTAGAAGACTTACAGGAAAGAAGTTAGTTATGGTGATTTAGAGCATTTTACATTATTTAATTAATATATATAATATTTATATTCTTTATTAACAGAAAGAATATAGATTTATTATTTCTCTTTTTTGCCTAATTCTTTTTTTAAAATTTTTGATTCCATTTACACAATTGACCAAGGTGGGAAGGTTGGAGGACAAGGGGAGTATGGGTGAGACCACTGCTTCCAAATTTTTCCTTTCTTCCTCCTGTATCTAGGGGTAAGGGGTCAATAGGACAGAAGCCGTACCGAGCCTCCCAGCCACTCAGCACCCAAGGATGTCATCCCAGAGTCCATGATGTGGAGCCTGCGCCAAGAATTTAGCTCAAGTGGTTTTGATAGTTCTGAAATGATGTTTATCTTGCCAATCAAAGGATGAGGGAATCCATCTAAGGTCCATCAGCTGATAGTTCATCTTAGAGTTGCCATTTGCCCAGATATTTGCTGTCAACGCTTGGCTGGTATAATTATCTGATTTGTTCTGCCCTCTTTCTTCTGCTATTGTACCAGATGTCCTCTGCAGGCCCAAATGAGCTGCCATATACTATATGTGCCTCTGGGCACTCTGTCCAGCACTCCATCTTAGATATTTAGGAAGACCAGTTCTGACACATGCACTTCACAATCCACAGATCCTGCTATTCTCCCTGTGGTTGGAGTTCTGAGTCCAGCAGTTTATCTGGGGGATCCCCACAGAAATCTTATCTGAGGTGATCCCAGATCTAACTCTTGTGTGTGCTTGCCAGTACAGGGTCTGGCTCATTCCATCACTCATATCAGCCCCCACACACTGGTAGTTACAATTGCTGTATCAGTTCTATCTCTAATCCATCTTTTACATAAATTGATGGATGCTGTGGCTCAGTTCAACCCTACCTACCACATACTTGGCCATAAAAGTACACCAGCAGGAACTACAGCCTAGTCAGAGCAACCTGTAATAACCACCACCAGGTCTACCACCAGCCTTGGTTCCTGTACTTGCCAGTAAGTACAGCAGACTGCATACTGGCCCAGTCTGTTCCATATCCCATTCAGCTCGTATACACATCAATGGGCATTGGAGCCCAGCTCACCCCAACCAACCTTACTATCTAGCCCACACTCCTGCTCCAGGTGACACCACCTGTTTAGCCAGGCCTTCCCCCAGCCCTGATTCTCATGCTCACCAGTAGGAGTTGCAGCTCATCATAGTTTCCTACTGGATCCACTCCTAGTCCTGGATCTTGCACTCTCCAGGGGTTCTACAGTCTACTTGATAGTATTTGCTCCCATTCCCAGCACTTGCCAGATGATGCTGTAGCAAAACTCAACCCGCCTGCATTTGCTCTGTCTCATGCATGCACCACTGGATATATTCAGTTAGCCCAGTCTGACTCTCCCCATAACCCCAGCTCACATGCAGGCCAACAGGTGTTGTGGCCCTGCCCAACCTGGTCTATCCCTGTTCCAGTGCTTACGCTGCCTAGTGGGAGCAGTGGCCCGGCAGGAAAGCCACTCCCCCCAAACCCAATCTCATGTAGGCTGGTGGGTTCTTTGGCCCACTCTGACATGGCATGCATCACCTTGGCATTTGCCAGCAGGTGTTATAGGGTGGCCAAGCCTGGTCTACCCCAGTTTCACCTCAGGCTGGTGGGTGCTGTCACTCAGTTCAACCCAGCCTAACCCAGCCAGCATCCAGTCCTGGCCCTATTATGGACTGGCTGGTGTTGCAATCTGACCCAGCCTGTCCTGCACCCAATCCTGGCTATCATATCTGCCAGTGAGGACTATGGACTAGCCTATCATGACCCCCTAGACCTGTATGCTGGCAGATACCCTAACCTCATCAGGTCTAGATGCTCCTAGCCTTGGTTATTGCACTCACCTATGGGGACTTCATCCTAAAAAGGAGTTCCACAAGCTCCTGTATCAGGTCTTCGCCCAGTGGTAGATCAAAAAGACAAAATTTTCAGGCTAGTGCACTTCCATCTAGACATTTGCCTTAGTTTAAAATGATAGCAGCTAAGGTAGCATTTGAGCATGCCATGTAAACACTGAATTAATCCAGGAGATGGAGAGGAAACTACAAAACCGATTAGCAACATGGAGGATGAAGAAAGGATGGTTTTAGCACAAAAGGAGGCACACTGACCTGCATTAGCTAGATAAACACATTTGGTATTAAAAGTTCCTAGGGTATGAGTTTTTGTTCTTCCTGAGAAATCCAAATTCTTCTCATTTTTCTTTCTTTTAATCCCTGTGTAGCCTGTATTGCTATATCTCATTTTTTGATGCATTAGTAAAAAGCTTTTCCAAGTTAAAGGAAAGCTTGAATTAATTTCATTTGAACACTTGAGGGTAGATAAAAATGTATAAGGGATTAAAACAATGTGGAGCAGTCTGGGGTGAAATGAGGCATTTATTAAAAGAATGAGCTTAAAAGCCAGCTTCATTCTATCACTTACCACCTGTATGACTTGAAATATGTAATTTTTCTTGATACTCTTACAGGAAAATAAAGATACATATAATTAGTTCATTGACATGTTGTGAGCACTGTATAATTTAAAAAGACTGCTAAATGCTAAAAGACCTGGTGTGATAGCCTAGTGGTTGAATCCTCACTTTGCATGTACTCGGATCCCATATGGATGCCAATTCATATTCTGGCTGCTCCACTTCCCTTACAGCTCCCTTCTTGTGGCCTGGAAAAGCAGTGGAGTACAGTCCAAAGCCTTGGGACTGAGCACTCATGGTCCTGGCTCCTGGCTTCAGATTGGCTCAGCCCTGGCTATTGTGACTACGTGGGGAGTGAACCTGTGGATGGAAGATCTTTCTGTCTCTTCTTCTCTCTGTAAACCTGACTTTGACAAAAAGAAAACTATTAAAAACAAAGTGCTTCATAATAAATCATGTGGATATTCATGACTAGGAGGATATTATATATTGGCTAGAGATGGAAAAGACATCTAGACCAGTCATAGTGATCCGTTGTTTTTACTAAGGAGTGTTTCTGGAAGAGTTTGACAACCTTCACAGGGTTGAAAGAGGCAAATAGCCTAAACTTAGAGCTCGCACAGATTTCTGCCCTGCTCTCCTAGGGACTGTTCCAAACTGCTTTTATTTTCTAACACGTAAACTCTGGATTTGAAGGGATATTATCATTTTTCTTCATGAGACCTCAAAGTCCACATTTCAAACAGCATGTGCTGTTGAACACTCTCACCTCTGGAATTTTCTTCACTTCTTTGACAAGGTACATGTCGTGGAGGATGCCAAAATTTCCCACTGCAGTGTTTGATGTGTCCTGTACAGTAAGTCTGGAACAGCCATCTAACGAGAATGTCGGGTTGGAAATGCACACCCTAGAAAATAGATCTTATTTGCTTTGAAAAAGCTGTGCTATGAGTGGAATGATTAATTCATGCTCAATTTCTGTATTAGGAGCCCTGAATGAATCCATTGTTGCTATCCTATACTCAAATGCTTTTTAAAGCATTTCACATGTAGTGTGACATAACCATGCATCACATTCAGTGATGAAATAGGGAAGGTAATATATCCCATGTGTAAAATGACACCATAATATTCCAAAAACATTCATACATTTTGATTCTCATTGGTGATGTAGATCAGTAAAAAAAATAAGGTTAGATTGAAATGGCAGTTCATAAAATCAAATAGGTTACAGTATGAGAATGTAGCTGATTAAGTTACTACCTGAGACAAAGTCATGTATGGGTACTGGTTCCAGACCCAGCCGCTCCGCTTCTTTCCTGCTGATGTACCTGGGTAAGCGACAGAACATGTCCCAAAAACTTGTGTCCCCGCAGTAATGTGGAAAACCACAGAAGCTGTGGGTTCTTGGTCAGGTTGTTGAAGCTACTGAGAGTGAATGAGCAGTGCAAAAATCTCTCTACCTTCCACTCTCCTTCTTTGTAACGCTGCCTTCCAAATTTAAAAAAAAAAGTAAATAATAAAAAATATCAAAAGCGAAGATTTTCACGCTAGGTAATTCTGAAGCTGATCTTGAGTCATAGAAGAAGAATTCTCTCTATATGAACAGTTTCTACCTCCCCGTTTTATCTCCACTCATGGTTTTCCTATCACAGAACCATTACATGCATGTGACAGAGGATTTGCTAAGATCTAAACTACAAAGCAACACTTTCCTAGGTTAAACTCACATAGCTTGGCTCTCTGCAGGGCAACATAAGCTTCTTATATTTAGCATTGTAACATAAAGTACCTGGTTCTATAGCATAATACTTCTGTAAAATTTTATTTAAAAATGTATTCAAGAAAACCTTTCAATAAATATTTTAGCTACCTAATAAAAATCATTAATAACCTCAACCATGTTATTCTTGAAATAACATCAGCAACTTAGACTTTTTAATCAATGGCTTTTTAAAAAAGATTTATTTATTTGAAAGTCAAAGTTTCAAATCCACTGGTTCATGTCCCAAAAGGCCTCAATGTGCAGGGCTGGCCAGACCAAAGCCAGGAGCCTGGAACTCCTCCTGGGTTTCCCACATTGGGTCTGCTGCTGTTTTCCCAGGTGTATTGGCAGAGGCATGGATCAGCAGTAGAGTACCCAGGACTCCAGCAGGTACCCACATGGGATACTGGTGCTGCAGGTGATGGCATAAAAGGCTCTATGACAATGTTGGCTTCTATTGGCTTTTAATCACAGAACATTCATTCCAGATGCCATAACACAGTGTAAAACTTCAATCAAAAGTTTTCATTGAAAAACAGAATTTGTTCAGTGGTCTTCATTGTTTACAAAGCAGGAAGAAAAATAATCGTTGTTAATAGATTCGCACTGATGTGACTATATAGACAATTGTGGGAGAATTTTATGTTTTTTACTAGTAATTCCATATATATTCTTGTTTTTTGTTTCCATATGTTCATTACATTCACTTAACAGTTGTTTTAATTACAGTTACTTGTAATAATGTTAATAGCTTTCGTTTTATTAAACGTGGTAGGCTGCTTCTGTGTACTTCAACATACAAGGTCAGTTGTGGCAATCCTAGCTTGAAATAAACTCTGCTTAAGCAAAATAAGAGGGGAGTTTTTTTCCAACTCACATAGTATCCAGGTCTGGAAAAGAACATCAAGTGCCAATAGGTACAGAATTACGAGTAACATGATAGACCCCAAACATGGATATTTATTTCCTACATGTTCATAATAGAGAAATTTCTTCTCTGGTTTTTTAACTGGACCAACCAGAAAAAGCAAACAGAATATAGGAAACGAGGGTCTGTAGAAACTAAACACCAGGCTACAATGAATGTGATTGCTGAACAAAAATAAACTTGCGATGTGATTTCAGATCGCCTGCCTTTAGTGCCAAGAGACAGTTTCCAAGCAGCAGTATGCTTAGATCCTATTCCTCATTCTAGAGTAAACTAGCTACTATAAGGCAAGGTATGTGGGGATGCATTTGAAGGAAAGTTCTGGAGATGTGAAGGTTCCCCTTGAAACCTAGAATGAAAAATTAGTTGCACATTTTTTTAAAAGATTTTATTATTATTATTGGAAAGCCGGATATACACAGAGGAGGAGAGACAGAGAGGAAGATCTTCCATCCGATGTTTTCACTCCCCAAGTGAGCCGCAACGGGCCGTTGTGCGCCGATCCCATGACAGGAGCCAGGAACCTCTTCTGGGTCTCCCACGCGGGTGCAGGGTCCCAAAGGTTTGGGCCATCCTCACTCAACTGCTTTCCCAGGCCACAAGCAGGGAGCTGGATGGGAAGTGGAGCTGCCGGGATTAGAACCGGCGCCCATATGGGATCCCGGGGCTTTCAAGGCGAGGACTTTAGCCGCTAGGCCATGCTGCCGGGCCCTAGTTGCACATTTGTGAGAGGAAGCAATAACTGCAAGAGAGCGCTCTGTTGGGCTGGGGATACTTATGTATTTATTACTCAGCCTGGTAAGACTTTGTGGCACATGGAAATACAGAAAGTCATCACAAAATAATCATCTTAATTTTCGAGAAAAAATAGCTCTAAACTAAAATTTGTCTTAGTCTACCTTAAATTAAGAGCAAGTCTTGGAAGAATTGAACCAGTTCCATGTTGTTTAATCAAGACATCACAGCAAATGTCAGCTTACTTTAATGGAAGATAGCAAGCTCAATATTCACAATAATAACTTTTAAATATGTCGCACCCAATAAGAACTCACTAGTCATGGAAAGAAACAGGAAAAAATAAAACTTATCATTAGAAGCAAAGTAGTTTAAAAGAAAATAATGCAAGCATCAAAGAGAATATGGCACCAAGATAGAGAAAAGCAACTATTCTACATGTTCTCCATGTATTCAAGAGAGCAGTAGCATATAAATGATATTAAAGTATATTAACTGGAACAGCAAGATAAATGTGGTAGAGGGAAAATGAAAAAGTTAATGTGTCTGAATAGAAAGTATAAAAGTAGAAAGCCACAGATACAACTAAAAGGAAATGAACAGAGCCTCAAGTATTGAGATAATGGCATGTGTAATTATATGCACAAGCTGGAGTGCCAATTAGGGAAGAAAATTTAGACAGACAATAAAAACAATGGAAACAATAGACATTCTGAAACAAGCATAATGAGCCATGAATTAGTGGACTGTTGCCTATAGGACAAACTCAACCTGCATCCCTTCTGGGCGTTTCCACAGCTACAAATTTATTTTAACTTTCTGTAAATACTGGAAAAGAAAAGAATAAGTGACAGAGATATTTGTGGGTTTAAAACTCCAAATAGTTACAATTTGGTCTTTTACAAAAACAGTTTGCTAATCATTATGATAAACTGTCAATCTACACAACAAAATGAACTACAATAAAACAAAATAAATCCAAGCCAAGAAAACTCTTCATCTAATTGTTCAAAATCAATGTAAAAGATACAATTTCACAGAGCCAGATAAAATGGAAGCTTTCTGATGAAAAGATTAAAGGTAAAAATTGACAGCAAAATAATTTTACAGTATCAGCTGAAAGACTTTTTTTTTTAATTAATGGAAAAATTAAAAAATATCTTTCAAACATTAAGATAAAATATTTTTTAAAAGAAAAAAAAACGCTAGGATAATTTTTTTTTGCCAGTTGATTGGCACTCTAGGAAATGTTAAATGAAGTTCTTGATACAAACCCAGGAGCCTCCTCCAGGACTCCCACGTGGGTGCAGGGTCCCAAGATCTTGGGCTGTCCTCAACTGTTTTCCCAGGCCACAAGCAGGGAGCTGGATGGGAAGTGGAGCTCCCGGGATAAGAACCAGCGCCCACATGTGATCCCAGTCATGTAAGGTGAGGACTTTAGCTGCTATGCTACTGCATCAGACCCATCATTTTTCTTCGTTTTCTCAAAAATCAGTGCTTTGAAAAAGATTGAGCTGTTAAATGAACCATGTATTGTAAGTTGAACCATGCAGTTATTTGATAGAACCATATAGCACTGAGGTATGGGTGCTTTTATACATATTTTATAGTATGAAGGAAGAGGTAATAATACATTGTTTTACCATCTCTAATGAGTTGAAATTATACAGTTCAGTCTCCTCAGTAATACCTGGAACCAAAACTAATCTGTATGCATGTTTGTGCAGGTGGACTGGTGTGTCACTCTGCGTCGTGCAGCCCAAACGGTGGAGATATGATTTAATCACTTGAGAAATCCAATGCTATAGTTAATGAAAAGATTACTAAGAAAAAAGAAATTACACAAAGGAAAACGAGCAAAATGTGAACACAACACATGCACATTGGCCAAGAAGAAATTAAATATGAAACTACGCAATACAACGATAAAGAAAATATCATTTGAGACTGTAAAATATTAATATGTGTAAATGTGACTAACTACATAGCCTGAACAGGTAACCCAAAGTCATAAACTAATAAAATTCCATCAGAAACAATTGAAAATTTGAGGAAAAATATATCTGAGAGAATCAGAAGCAAAAGTTGGGAAAGGAAGAATGAGCTATTAAATTCATTTAGAGTTCTGAGTTTTCACGGAAAAAAAAACTTTCAGTCCTTGTTAGTTCCTCATTGAAAATCCTAATTTTATATAGACAGAGAAAATGCACAAGAAAAATTTTGATTTCTTTTTGTGAAGTTAGATTTCCTCTAAAATCAAACCACACAATGGTCTTTTATAGCACATTAATATCCCTATAATCAGAGAGGCAAAACTCCGTAACAATGCAGTAGCAAATTTAGTCCACCAACAAATGAAAATGTAATGTATAATGGCCCAATAGTGTTTATCATGAGCATGAAGGTTGAACAACTGGTAGGAATCAACGAAGTTCATTATACCAACATCACTGATCTTTAAAACAATATATTTGAAAGGCAGAGTATGCTCAGGAGAGAAGTGGGATTGGCGGGGAGAATTTGATCAGTTTCTTGACTACCTATTGACAACACCAGCTGGAGCTGGGCTGGACTGAAGTCAAGAACCAGGAATTTTATCTGAGGCTGCCACACAGGTGCCAAGAGCTCAAACATGTGGCCCATTATCTGCTGACTTCCACTGTAAATTAGCCCAAGCTGGATCATAAGTGGAGCAGCAGGCTCAAACAGGTACTCTGATATAGACCACTGCTACCTTTGGCTGTGGCTTAACCCACTATTCTACTCTACAGGTTCTCAAATATAATTTTAAAACAAAATAACATGACCGGGTGCTGTGGTAGGGTGAGCTAAGCCTCTACCTGACACTGATATGCTACGTGGGCACTGGTTCCTGTCGTGGCTGCTTACTTTCAGTTCAGCTCGTTGTTTATGGTCTTGAAAAGCAGTGGAGGATGCCTCAAGTCCTGGGCCTCTGCAACCATGTGGGAGACCCTGAAGAGGCTCCTAGCTTCTGCCTTCCAATGAAGTCAGATTAAGTTGTTTTGGCCATTTGGGGAGTGGAGCCAACCTCTGTAACTCGGCCTCTCAAATTAAATAAATAAAGGAATAGATAACTAAACAAACAAATAAATAAATAACTGTTAAAATACTGATTTTCTGAATTACACGTCTAACACCATCATGATAAAAATCCAAGAATGATTTTAGTAGATAACAAAATTGCTTTCTAAAATCTATCAGTAAAGCAAAAAATAATACTACCAAAAGAAAACAAAGAGATTATAATTTACTTACAACCTATGTGACTTCTGAAATGTGCATAAATGAATACAGCAGTGAGACCCTTGGTGATCAGGAGGGTTCTCAGGCAGGATACAGATCTTAAGAGAGGACCTCTGTTGTGTCGAAGGATTTCATTGGCTAGAGATGTATTGCAGATCTTGGGTTGTGTCTATTCACGACCGGATGACCTCACTGTTTATCTGTGCCCTCTGGTCCCTGCTAGTACTGCTTATCTCCAGTTTCAGCAAAGATTTCTGGTTCCCTGTTGGTCATAGGTGCTCAGGCATTGCAAATATCATGTGTTCATCACTTAATATATATGTATTTGGGCTTTTCTATAAGTATTTCCTCCATTGTTGGTAGATTTTTATCATCTTTCAAAGCAAAGCTCAAAAGTTTCTTTATGAAGCCCATTTATTTTACCCTTGACTTCTATGTAGTAACTAATTTTTCCTCCCATGACCCCAACAAAATTCACCTGGAATTCTTTAATTTTTGCTTTTTTTCACCTCCCACTTTTTTATAAAATGAAAGTCTCAAAGGCAAAAGTAAGAATTACATACTGTTGCTTTTACAGACTGAAGACAGGCTCTACTACAGCTGATGTCCACTTAACGTTATTTATTATTAGAAAACTTACTAATCCTTAATATAAACATTACTCTGATCAACACCTTACATGTTTTTGTTTTGCTATTTTACACCTTCAAAATCCAATCAAATAACATAATTCTTGTAGCATCAGTCATGATTAAACCAGCGGGTTAATCCAATAAACAGAACGGAGCTTGCTGAAGGCAATGATCCGCAGACACACTGCAGGGAAACTCTTTGTAACAGGGAGACAAAGCTTTAAGCTTCGACTCCATGGATGTATAAGACAATGGTAGATAATGTTTTTAGTCTTTACTAGCTACTTGTAACAAGCCTCTCTACGTTTTACTTTTTACCATTCTTTTCTGCTTCCAGTAGGCGTTAGGACTGAAACTCAGTTGCTAATTTCCACTCCCATATACTTATGAAGCCCAGGGAACAAAAGGCAAGGCCAATTATGACAGCTACTCCACCCTCCCTGTGTTCTCGAACTGCATCTATAGACCTTATTAGTAACTAATGATGCATTTCATGTTCTTTAATTTCCTTGTTTCAATGCCCTGCTTCAGGGACAATTCAATCAATTAGAAACAACTTCAGTGTAGAATATCCTCATTCCTCAACAGAATTTGTATCAGAGAAACTTAGCTCCTTATTAGAAGAAACAAAATAACTATTTCAGTGGATCAGAACGATGATTTATAAAACCATATGTGACAGTTCATATTTTTGAAATGTACTTCATTTTTCCCTTCATCTGGATGTCTTGCAAATAAAAGTATATTCTCAGGTTACCAGGTCTAATACTAGCTGCTTAATCATTTCTCTTTCACATCTCAAATGTTACCAACTTTATAAAAATGAAAAAAATGAAATTTCAAAATTTTAGCACAATGGCCTATTTGCCTCATATAGCTTCTCTTTATTACTAGTTACCTAGACACATTTTATACAAAGATACAAGGGAACATCATTCTTTATTTGCTTATGTTTTTAATGTGACAGAACACATACTTAGATATAAAAAGGGAAAAAAAATAACACCTGTGGTACAAGAAACTAATCATCAGTTTATCAATTTGGTATCTTCTATGTATTATGCTTCAAACCTCTGCATTGGGTCTTTTTTAAGATTTATTTATTTTTATTGGAAAGACAGATATACAGAGAGGAGGAGAGACAGAGAGGAAGATGGTTCACTCCCTAAGTGACCGCAATGGCCAGTACTGTGCTGATACGAAGCCAGGACCCAGGAGCCAGGAGCCAGGAGTTCTTCTAGGTCTCCCACACAGGTGCAGGGCCCCAAGGCTTTGGGCCGTCCTCGACTGCTTTCCCAGGTCATAAGCAGGGAGCTAGATGGGAAGCAGGCCTGCCGGGATTAGAACCGGCGCCCATATGGGATTTCGGCGCATGCAACATGAGGACTTTAACCACTAGACTATTGCACCGGGATCCTGCCATGAACCTTGACATAACTGCAATGCAATATATGTTATAATAATATGGAAAAACCATTGATCCTAGCATTGAAAATTCAATATTTACTCACATGTATGAATTAAGAGATACTTTGCTAAATCTGTATAAAGAGGAGATTCGATGATCTGTTAGCATTTCAAATAAATCATCATATTGTCTTATAGCAAATCGTTCTTATTCCTTTATGTCATTTTAAGCTCTCCACAAGCACCTTTACCCACTGTTCCGATATGATTGTATCAACCCTCTTCTTCACATTAACTCTGACTTTGTTTCTGGCCTTAAGTCAATGAGGAAACTATATTCACTCTGGTACTGAGCACTCTGGGGAATTTTCAAGCACCAAACAATAGCATGAAGATTTCCTTCAAAGAGTTCACAAAATACTTGTAGAACTTGGCACAGGCATGTTAAGGAATCCTTGAGTAACTTAAAGCAACTGTCAACAAAAGAAAATAAGACACTCCAAACTGAATATGTTAATGTGTCAAAAATTGTATCTCCATGCTACTTCTGAAGCCTTATTTTACAATGGTGTCATCCCATTCAGCATATAAAAATTTTAAGCAGAGAGCATTATGATTACCTGTAGAGACACAAGTGAGTCATCTTAATAATTGTTTCATTGTTCCTTTCATTTTACTTGCGTAGTAAAAGATAATTAAAGCAAACCATTAACAAGTATAAACAGGGTAAATCACTAAAGAAATCATCTCACATAAGGTTCAGAGATTCCTGAAAAGAGATGGGCCTTGAGGTTTTGCTATATTTAGTGATGTCTGGGGTATAAGATGCTATTTTAAAGTGAGAACACTATAATGAAGGTAAACTCTGGCGATCAAAGGATTCAGGCACACGTAATGAAAGCGCTGGTAGCAGAAGGAATACTCGGCATCAGGGTTTAATTATCAAGGCAGGAACCTGGGCTTTGATAATTTTTTAATAGAGAATAGAATGTTTTTCTAATTTAGCAGTTTTCTTTTGAAAAGCTCATTAGCCACACCATTCCAGTGTAAAGATCATGTAAGAGATTAGAGGTTAGAGATATTCAAACTACATTTTCCATGTAAGTCACTGCTAGAGCTTTCCATGTTTTCCCCTTATGCTGATATTTGTCTCAACTAATAAATGTTGCGCAATGGCAATTTACCCTGTCCAGCTGTGCAGGTCGTTAACCTTTATTACCACTCCCAAATAAAAGAGGACTCTATCACCGTGCTTTGTGCTAACACTCTTCTGGTTGCTGACAACTCTGAGAGATGAAAATTGCACTAAGAACAAAACTGAAGTTGAGTCGACTGCCTCAAGGATGGACAGAATTTATTACCTGGCTTACAAATCTCTAGATCCTTGATTTGATGTCACAGACTAGAGCGAAATTATTTGATGTTCTCCAAATTTAGACTAGTAATGGCTTTGTTTACTGCAGACATGTAATCTCATAATAGTTTTTTAAGTGATATTGTGTGGATAAAGATTAAGCATGAATAACTGTCAAGATCAAGTAAATGTTAGAGGAAAAATAGCAAAACAAAAAGTGTGGGTTAAGGAGAAAAGAGAGAAGTGGTTTCCAGGAGCAGACAGCTACTTAAGTCTCAGTGGAAGTCGAACCCAGATCTTTACTGAGTCAACTCTGCTTTTCATAATTATTCTGATAAAGTTTATTAGAAACATCAAGTTTTAGAACTTCATTACTGATTACATTCCTTCTGTCTCCATTTGTTCTTCAACTGACACTATTAAAGAGGTTATATATATATATATATATTTATTTAAATGTTGCTTCAATGTAAACTCAGAAGTTTAGATTATTTTTAAAAAGTGAGGTAGGACCCTCTAGAGAGATTTTCCTCAAAATGAAACAAGGAGTATATTTGTAATTATGAAAACATATCACAGACATTAACACAACATACTAAAATTTATGGGACATAATCAAGGCCGTGTTAAGAGGAACATTCATCTCAACCATGCCTATTTCAAGAAATCAGAAAAGCACCAAATATACTCTTGCAATGAAAGAATCTTGACTGAATTTGAAACGTAATCCAGCAAAAAGGTGGAGGAATCCACCACGGAGGGAGGGAGGGTATGGGGAGGGGTTGGGGGATTCCCAGAGCCTATGAAACTGTGTCACATAATCCAATGTAATTTATAAAAAAAATTTATATATTTAAAAAATAAATAAAAGCATATATATAAAAAAGGAAAGCACCAAATAAATGAACCAACCATACATTTAAAGGGCCAAAAAACAGCAGCAAAGCAATTCTGAGATAAGCACAATAAAAGAAGTAACCAAAATAAAGAAGGAAATAAACCAAATAGACACCAAAAGAATAATATAGAAGATCAATTAATCAAAGAGCTGGTTCTTTGAGAAAATCAACAAAATAGATAATACCCCAGTAAAATAACTAATGAAAAAATGAAGGGAGAAGATATGAATCAACAGCATCAGAGATGAAAAAGGAAATATAAAAACAGATACCTAGAACATATAGAGAATTATCAGGAACTAATACGAACAGTTATATGCCAACAAATCAGAAGACTCAGAAGAAATGCATAGATTTTTGGGCACATACAACCTACCAAAACTGAATGATGAGGTAATTAATAATCTCAATCAACCTATAACAAGGACTGATGTTGAGTCAGTAGTTAAATCACTCCAAAGAAAAGCCCTGGATCAGATGGCTTTATTGCAGTATTCTACCAACTATTTCAAGATGAACTTACAAGAATCCTCCATGAGCTGTTCCAGACAATAGAAAGGAAGGTAATCCTTCCAAACCATTCTATGGAGCCAACATCACCTTAATACCAAAGTCAGACAGAGATGAAACAGAAAAAGAGAACTACAAACCAATATCCCTGATGACCACAGACACAAAGATTGTCAACAAAACACTAGTCAACAAGATCCATTCAGGCAGAACATTCACCCAAACCAGATGGGATTTCTCCTTAGCATGCAAGGATGGTTTAACATTTATAAATCAATAAATGAGATTCATACATTAACAAATTGAAAGATAAAAATCAATATCATCTCAGTAGATGCAGAGGAGACACTGGACAAAATGCAACACCACTTCATGCTAAAAACCTTAAGCAAGATAGCCATAGAGGGAGCATTCTATAACACAATCAAAGCAACACACAACAAATCCAAACACCAGCATCACACAAAATGGGATAAAGACTGGAAGCTTTTCCACTAAGATCTGAAACCAGCGAGGATGTTCAGTTTCACCACTGCTATCCAATATAGTATTGCAATTCCTTGCCAGAGTTATTAGGTAAGAAAAACAAATTAAAAGAATTTAAATTGGATATAAGGAATTAAAATTATCCCTGTTTGTAGATGACATGATTCTTTCCATAGAAGAACCAAAAGATTCAATCAAGAGATTATTAGAACGCATAAGAGAATTTGGCAGTATAGCAGGATACAAAATAAATGAACATAAATTGATGGCAATAATACACACAAATAATTCAATGGCTGTAAAAAGAATTTGTAAGTACAGTCCCATTTAAGATGGCAGAGATGAATCTCAAATACCTTGGAATTAACCTAACCAAAGATTTGGAAGGCTTCTATCATAAAAATAACACATTTTAAAAAGAAATAGAGGAATAAATTAAAAGATGGAGAAACCTACCATGTTCCTGGATTAGAAAGATCTACATTATCAAAAATGTCCATAACAAAAAAACAATATGCAGATAGATTCACTTGATCCCAATCAAAACCCTACAACATTCTTCTCAGAAATAGAAAAGAAGATACAAAACTTTATCTGGAAACACAAGAGACCACAATCAGCCAAAGATATCCTGAAAAATAAAAGTCAAGCTTGAGGAATCACAATTCTAGACCTCAATACATACTACAGAGCAGTGCTCATCAAAAGAGTCTGGTACTGGTACAGAAACAAAGAGGATCAATGCAATGAAATTGAAATCTCAGAAGGGAGCCCACATATGTATAATAAATTAATATTTGACCAAACAAGCAAAAATAATATAGTGGAAGTGTGATCTCTTCAACAAAATTGTTGGGACAATTGGGTAGCAACCCCCCAAAAAGTATAAACAAGACCTCCACCTGATGCAAAAATCAGCTCTAAATGAATCCATGACCCAAATCTGCACTCAAAAACCACCAAAATGTTTGAGGAAAGTATAGAAGGCACTCTCCAAGATGTAGGAATTGGGAGAGACTTAGAATAGTTAAAAGCACAGGCAGTCAAAGCCAAAAAACTAAAAATCTTTTGTACACCAAAGACTATTAACAAAGTGAAGAAGCAACCTACAGAATGGGAGGAAATCTTTGAGCATACACAGGTCATAGGGGACTAATATGCAGGATTAGCAAAGAGCTTCAAACTCAGTGACAGCAAAATAAAAAACCCTGTGAGGAAATGGGTGAAGGAAATGAACAGACATTTTTTCAAAAGAACAAATTCAAATGAGTAACAGACATATGAAGAGATTCTCAGGCTCCCTAACTGTCTGGGAAATGCAAATGTGAACTACATTGAGTTTCCACCTAAATCCAATGAGAATCAATGAGATTGTCCTACATTCAGAACTCTGCTACCAACATCTGCTGGCATGGATGTGGGTAGAAAGGCTCACTGTTGGTGGGCATGTAGGATAGTACAACCATTAGGAGAAAGTCAATATGGAGAATACAAAGAGAACTGAAAATCGACCTGCCATATGACCCAGCTATCACACATCTAGTAATGCATCCAAAGGAAATGGAGTCTGTATATGAGAAACAGATGTGTAACTCCTATACTCACAATAACACAATCTACAAGAGCAAAGACATGGACACAACCCAGATGTCCATCAAAAGAGGAGTGGATAAAGAAACTGTGGTACCTTGACTGCATTACTTCTTAGCCATTAAAAAGAATGAAAGTCTATCATTTACAACCAAATGATCCCAACTAGAGACCATTATGCTCAGTGAAATAACTCAATTTACAAAGGACAAATATCACATGTTCTCTCTGATGTAAGGCAGACTTCATGCACATTGTAAGATCAATAACCTTCTCCATACTGATTTTGCTACATCTAAGGAGTTTGATATTATTGTCTTTAATTTCATTCATTTAAAAAAGTTTCTATTTTTTTATTAATTTCCCCCTACTCATAGGTAACACAATAGCATCATTTACTTGAGGAAGTTCTTTGATTTTCTTTTTCATTTCTTCAACGAAACATCGATCATTTAATAGCGTGTTACTTAACTTTATGCTGCTGTAATTTTCCATTTTTTCTCTGTTGTTGATTTTGTTTTATGGCTTTTCATTGGAGGAGATGTATGGTAACTGTGTAGTAGAGACTTTTACACACAGATATGAAAATACAATGCAGTGGGCATCTCCACTTCCAAATAAAATATGGACTCCCAATGAAACCCTCAAATATATATCGACAATAGGATGCTGGACTCTCTGTCATTATCCATGCCTACAATGCCTACAATGTATCCACACTTAAATAGCAGAATGATGGACTTGTGAGTATTTATGAAGGATTTTATTATTGTAATAATACAGAGGAAATCACCGTGAGTGGGTAAGAATTTGGAGAGGGGGAGAAGGGAAATCCCAGAGCCAACAGAACTGTATCAGAATAACAAAATAAGTCAATCAAAATAAAAGAAATCACAAAACTTAAAGCACATTTAATTGTAGCAACAAATGCATGTTGGTCTATGCAATATTTAAAAAAAAAGAAAAAGCATACAATATATCTTACATATCCAGAGAGGTAGAATTTTATGATTCTGTATGATGTATCATGAGTAGTTATTAGGGATAATTATATCTGCCATATTAGGAATCTCTAGTTTTTAACAGTTACATTGTGGCCATTTATCTAGAGGTTTTACTTGCATATGGCTAAATTCAAAGCAGTTAATGAATTACTTCTAGAAACTAGATGCAATTTCACCTTATTCAGTCACAATCCCATCATAATGTGATTTAAGGGAGAAATGGGGAAAGACACATCTGTTGCAGTAAGTCAAGGGATCCGGAAAGTCAATTGCCAATGTAAAATTACTCCCTACTCTGATGCTTGAAGACTCTTCAAGAGAATGGTTTAAAACGGACATTGGGGCCCGGCAGCGTGGCCTAGCGGCTAAAGTCCTCGCCTTGAAAGCCCCGGGATCCCATATGGGCGCCGGTTCTAATCCCGGCAGCTCCACTTCCCATCCAACTCCCTGCTTGTGGCCTGGGAAAGCAGTCGAGGACGGCCCAATGCTTTGGGACCCTGCACCTGCGAGGGAGACCCGGAAGAGGTTCCTGGTTCCCGGCTTTGGATCGGGACAGCACCAGCCATTGTGGCTCACTTGGGGAGTGAAAACATCGGACGGAAGATCTTCCTCTCTGTCTCTCCTCCTCTCTGTATATCTGACTTTGTAATAAAAATAAATAAATCTTTAAAAAAAATGGACATTGGGTTCAAGCACTGTGTACAGCAATTGCACTACTACTGGGAACTCTCACATTACACATAATGGTGTGTGTGGTTTAGTTGTGGGCTTCCCATCCACCTTCCTGCTAATGTACATCCTGGGAGGCACTAAATGACTTCTCTGGCACTCACTTGGGAAAACCCAGTTGAGTCTCAGGCTCCCAGCTGTCCCTGGTATCATTCTGTCTATTGCAGGCATTTGAGGAGTGAGCCAAATCCTTCCCATCCTGCAAAAACCCCTCTTTCTAATCAACGCAAAACTTTAAAACAAAAATATAACTAAGAAGTAAGACTACTCTGAGTGCATGTTCTTTCCATCCTATTAAATATTTAGCTACGTTATCTCCATAGTATTATAGAACTCCCTTAAAGTTCATGGGAGGAAAGGCTATTGAATTTCCAAAACTGAGCCAGTCAACACACAGTAAGTCAAGTACTGACATTGGCATGATGAAACAAAGTAGGTATTTATTTCTTTCTACATGCACAGCAAGGAGCTGGAAAGCTGTCACTCAATGGTTGGGTCCCCTCTGGTGTTAGCGTATGTATGTATATATATATATATATATATATATATATATATATATATATATATGAGCTGAAGTAGAAGATAGGTATATATTCAGTTCATGTTTAGGTTGCTGTGTGGTCTGCAGTGGTGCGGTCTTTAACTAGATGCTTATATAATGTTCTTCATGGAATTCTAATGATTTCAAAATCAATCTATAGGTTACATGTAGTTAGTAGATCCCCTGTTCTTGGAGTTTGGTGTTCTTGGAGAAGAAGCCTCTCAAGGCAGACTGACCATTGTGATGTTACATACATTGAAATAAGACACCTCATTTTAAGACCAATGTGTCATTCCCTTAACTCAGTGAGTTAACTTTAGTAAAAACAAGGCAAGATTTGAGCCATAGGAGAGAGAATCATTGTCTCTGGTATCTGGGTTCCACTCTGTCCACCTTTTCATCTTCCATTCAGCAGTAGAAACAAAATAGCTTCTTGGAAGTGTGGACAAGGACCCATCGGTTATATCAAAGGGGTATTAGAGGTTACAAAACCTTTTCTGCTTCTATTCAGGCCCTATTAATCCAAGAGGAGCTGATGAAATAAAGTGTAGCCAGAAAAACATATATAGGAGAGAGTTGTTTCAGCTATTTGATCTTCATTTATGAAGACCATTTTCCCCTCTATTAGAAAAAGAAGTATGTTTTTTGGATACTCTATTACAACTCCTGAATGTCACATCTTTCAGTGCTGCGATTTATGATCACAAGGCAAATGGCAATGGCCCAGGTGATTGCCTCAGTTATTAAGTCGGACAGAAAATCAAAAGTCTAGATTGAGAATTAAAAGTACTCTATCTCTGATCAATTTTCACACATGTTAGCCTTGATGAACTTAAGTTGAATGACTATTTGAAATGCAATTAATTTTAGCTTTCCATTAATAATATTTTATACACTCCCTTTACAAAATACAAGATTCCTGTCTACCATGGCTTTGCGGCAGATATTTAGAAAGGCAGAATGACATGGGAAGGAGAACGATGAAGCCAAAGTGACAAAAAGCATGTGTATTTCACATTAAAAGCGCTTTAAAATTAATGTCCATCTGTAACTTATTTTGAAATTTAGAGGGAAACTGAGGTGTCCTGTTTCCTGGTTTGCTTCTCAAATGTCCACAACATTTAGGTCTGGGTCAAGTTAAGCTGACTGCCAGGAACTCAAACCACAACTCCCAGATAGTGGAGAGGGACCCACCACTTGAGCCATTAGAGATGGGGCTTGAATTCAAACACTCCAATATCAGATGCAGGTATCAAAACCAGTATCTTAACCGTCATACCAACACCCATTCAGCACATTATCAGTATCATAGATTACATTCATCATAGGAATTCCTGTATGTTTTATGTTCATCCATAACATTGTTTCTAAATCTTTTTGGTCAAATTAAATCCTGTTTGAATGTGTGCCACACTTCAATAAGAAGAATAAGCTACCTTGTAACCATCAGGAATGGATATTATTGGTAATCTTGCAGAAACTAAAATGTTATTACAAATGAGGGATGAGGTAAATCAAGAACGGTGGCAGGGTTTAACAACTACTGAAAGTACAAAATAAAATAACAATAAAAACTCCTTTGTTCAAAAATCCCTTTAGAGCAGGGATTGTCTCATTCAACATTTCAAAACTTATTAGACCTTAAATGAAGAAACTTAATTAATTTTTAATAATGATTGAAAGCATACCTGTTAAATTGATTATACCCATTTCTATTTATACCATTCCAGAACACCAAATATTTCATAGTATTTTAGTGAGGGTTTTTTGGGGGTAGGCATGGAGGTATGTAATGTGTGTAGTAAATTCTGCACTAACACTGTATCTTCACTAACCTAATTACCCATATTAGGGTAAAAATTATCTACTTCTAATGTGTTTTAAATCAACTAATATGACTGTGTCAGTTTAAATGTTTAGTATTTGAGACAAACTCAGCCAATATTCCTGAATATGAAACAGAAATTAGTTTTACATATCCCAAGCTAGCTTTGCATTTTTACAGAGTAGAAAAATTGTCTCAATGAAAGACAAGACTTCCTTTCAATAGCTTTCAAATATCACAAGAGAAAAAAATAGCTCAACATTTTAGCATGCTAGCATTAAGAAACTGACAAATTATTAGCATAAATACATATATGATCATCCTAAAATTACACCATGTAATTTTGCTAAGTGAACAAGGTCTAACTAACTTGGTAGCCAGTAGTCACACATTTTATAAGCTTGATGGCAAGCAGATGAGTCAACAAAGCCTTGTTCCAACATTTCCTGAATATCTGCCCTAGCCTGTGTGTGTCTGCCTTATACCATTATCCCAATTTCTCAGGCAGAGATACAAACTCCAATAGCCCATTGTCTTCTCAGTTCTGGTCCTAGCACCAAGAAGAGAACGTAGTTTAAAGTGGAAAAATCCATCCGTTGTCTTCCTGAATTAACTCCCCCTCCTCACCAAGTACACTCAACGGGAGAAAATTAATGAGGGCCAAGGTTAGTCACCAATATTTTCCATCCAACAGTAGCAGATGGAGGAGGCTGCATCAAAGCATCAAGGAAGAATGCCAGCATAAATCAAAATAGCCACCTGAAGTTGTGATGCAGGAGAAGCTGCTGAGTCATGAGAGAAGTCAGTTATTTTTAACACACAGCAAAGCATGGACAAGGGAAATGAATCATTCAAATGATGAAGTGGCAGCTGCACCTTGTTAAAAGTGAGTTAAAGAGAGCTTTAAAGAGAGCTTTAAAAAGTTTATGCCATGGTAATTAGCATGGGTGATTTATTCATAGATGCACAGAGTACTTCCTTCTGATCTCACCAAAAGGTAAGCAGAAAAGAGACCGAAATGATGTTACAGTAACAGTAGCTTGGGTACTGAGGACTGAAAGCCAGTGTTAGCCCATAACTGGATTGAGACCTCTTGAATTCCTTAGGCATTTAACCATTCAAGGTAAGACGTCTATGGAGTGTAGTCAAGGATGTGCAGAGAACAGTAGAGATTGAAGAGCAGGGTAAGTTTGCAGATTTTTCTATTTGCCTAATAATATGTTTATATTTTAACACATAAAGCACAGAAATAACCTTGCTTATATAATCTAGATCAATATCATAAGCCTCCTGAGATCATTTGATGCATTCCAATTTAACAGAAGGGACAAGAGTCTCCGAGAAACTTTGTTAGACATGTTTTAGCAAATAACAGCAATCTTTGTCTTCTTGTAGAGGATTTTAAATTTTCTATCACTGAAGGACACAGGACTAAAAACCTGAAAGTTTGAAAAAAAAACTGAAGTTGTCAGAAACAGAACAGGTTGCAGAGACAGTTATGCATGAACGTAATGTGGAGCTAGCAATAATCATTTGCTTTAGACATACTACCTTTGAGAGACTTAGCAGACAGGTTATGGAGAACATTTTGTTTAAGAATGAAGTTGCAAGGGCCAGTGATTTTTGGAGTATGAGTAAACCAGAATGAGAAGCCAAAAATCCATATGAGCATTGCTTAGAGTCCTGTGCATCTCCAGTTCCAAACGAGTTCCCTGATAAGGCAGGCAGTGGAACATAACCCAAGTACTTGGGCCCTTGCCACCTATGTGGGAGAGCCAGATCAAGTGCCAAGCTCTTGGCTTCTGACAAGCTCAGATCTGGCTATTGTCAATGTTTGGGAAATGAATTGGCAAATAGTAGAACATTCTGTCCATCTCTCTCTCTCTCTCTCTCTGCCTTTCTAATAAGTAAATAAATAAAATATTTCTACAAGAATGAATTCACAGAAAGGATGCCCTTGAGAAAAGGGAGAAGTATGGGAGTTACTGTCACACAAAATTAAATGGGATTACCCAAGGTGAACATTTACAAAGAGCAGAGAAGGCTTATAGCTACTGATTTCTGAATGTGGGTAGTGGGCATGTGAAGAGTGATCAGTGAAGATTAAGAATTAAGGTATTCAGTGATTTACGATGGAGTGATTGAGCCATATACCACTGATAGTAAGAATGACTGTGTAATTTATGATGAAAACCTCAGAGCATTGGAAGGTGAAGAGGATGCTATGAATAGCTAAAACAGAACAATACTTACAGGTAAAAATAATGGTTGTCCCAGGAAAAATAGAATGTAAAATAATGGTTGTCCCAGGAAAAACAGAATGTAAAATAATGGTTGTTCCAGGAAAAAATAGAATGCATGGTCAAACTACTCACTGATCAACTTGAATGGACAAAGAGGGGTGATTAGCTTTAGTAAAGTAGAAATCATGAGTAAACATAATAGTTTCTGAGGATCACTGTTGTTTGGAAAATGCTCAGGAATAAATGGAAGGAGATAAAAACGGGAGGTCAGCAAGTCTAGACAACTCTAAATATATCAAGAAAAAGAGAACCCAGTTATAGGAGAAAGTGAGACAATGAGTGCTTATTCTATGTGTGTATGTGTATGTGTATCTTATTGTAATGGAAGCAAGAGTATGCCATTATTCTCAGTTTCCAAGCAGGTGTGTACTGAAACTGTGCTGTAAAACAATCTGTGTGGAGGACAAGTAGCATCCAAGTGAAAAACCTTTACTGGCTTGAAATGGCCAGCGGCTCATAATTTACCCATGGAAGTTTTAATGCCGTGAGTCTGTGCAGTGCCATTTGGAATATTTTGTTGCTTTACCTCTAGAGTAGAATTTAGTACCCTGATATTAAAGTTCCCAGTCCCTTCAGAACCTGAGATGTTATTTGTCAGACTTGAGAGCCTACTCCAATGACAATAAACCTCGCTAGTAAGGCTAACTAAATAAATCAAGAAATGTTGGCCAGGCAATATCCCCTAAATTCTAAGCACCATAGGATTAGGCCTGTTAAGAGGCAGTGTAGCCTGGAGCATGAACAAACTTGGCAGCCAAACTGCACATACCTGCATCTTATCTCCACGCTCAGATGGCTATGTGACCTTAGGAGATCTTCTAAGTCTCTAATTCAGATTCCAAAATGTAAAAATAATAATAATAATAATTATATATATCTATATAGATATATATAATTATTATTATCTATATATATTATTATATATATCTATCTATATATATTATATATATATATTATTATATATATAGATATAGATATAGATATATCAGCAACAGTGACTGCCTGTTTCTGTTGTAATAAGTGATTTAATACTAAAAATGCTTGGAACAATGTTTCTCACACATTAAGTGCTCAGTTAGGGTGTTTATGACACATTACTCAGCATGATATCATAATTTACTGTTGGACTTTGAGTACTCAATTCAGAAACAGATATCTGTGTTATCAAGTAAGTTCTAATTTCTAGACGCAATTCAAAAGGACCCCATATGTGAATTTTAGGTGGGGGTGGAAAAGATAAGAGTCTTCCACACACCAATAACTAAACTTGCTCTAAATGTGACCCGACTGCTTAGAGTTCACGGTCACCGGAAGTGTCCAAGTGAGGTGATCCTATCTCCAGCAGCTCAGGAAATGAATGTGAAAGCATTTCTGAAACAATTACGCCCAGATTGTGTAGATGCAGTATATCACAGCAACAATCCTGATATCTCAGACATACTGCTGTCAAATCGCAGAATTTGTTTCTTACTAAATAGTAACTGGGTTTGGGCATACAGTTTCTCTGATAAGAACTTTATAAGAGATTTGATAACGACTTCAGCAGCAGTAGGACTGCTTCCTTCTTGGTTTGGGAACCATGTGCAATGTGAACAGGACTAACCACACTATGTTTGCTTCAGAACTAACTACACAGAAAATTCACCAGGTTTTAGATCTTTGCTTCAGAAATACAGTGGACTATATTTTAGCTGACCTCACATGTACAAACTAAATGACAATTATCTTTATAAGAGGACATACAATCCAATGGTTGTGACGAATTTCTTGAAGAGATAAATAATGTAAATCAGAGGCTGAGGGACAGGTAGACTGAACAGTGGTAACTAGGAATTACAAAGCACAGGATATTGTAAGAAGTAAACTCAGTTATTCTTTGATTCAAGAACGGAGGATAAACTTGACTGAAGAAAAGAATATATGTAAAGAAAATGATTGATACAAGAAATAAAAGAAAAGTCTAAACAAATAGTCCTTTCAAAGGACTTGAATTTCTGACACTCAATTGAAAGCACCCAGATGAATTTCCTGGCTTTGGTCTGAATTTTCCTGGCTGTGTTTGGCATCTGCAGCGAGGTAGAAGATCTATCTTTCTTTCACTCCCTACCTTTCAGGTAAAATAAAAATAAATGAAAATTTAAGAAATAAATAAGCAGCCAACAAGTACACTTCACTTAACTGTTGAAGATTAAATGCACCATATATACTTTCAAGTTCGGTGCAATTTTTAAAGATACAATTATCTTCCTCAAAATACAGATTTCATGAGCACAAAAATAATTAATCTCAAGTTTATTAAAATTAGATTAACTCTAATGCCATTGAGATTATAATTCCATGCTATAGCATATAGTTCTAATGACAGTAGTGAATACAGTCACATAGCTGGAGGCTTAGCATAACAGGTGGTTAGCAGATCCTGGTGTAATAAGTCAAATAACAGCCTGTATTGGTGCTTGTTAATGTATGGCATTTCAAGTTAATCTTGATGCATGTGTGTTACCAACACACATCATGACTGCCTCAACAACTATGAAGTCTACTTATAATTCATGCTCAAAGACGTAAGAAGATTGCTAACAAGAGAATTTTTTTATTGGATCTAAGTATAAATTGGTCAAGCTTCCAAGTAGCAGAAGGATATGGATATTAGGTTTTCATTAAACAAATCAATGACTTATTAACTTGATCTGGCTAGCAAACCAGCTTTCAATATATCATGTGATCTATGATTTGTTCATCCAAATGACAATCCTAGTTTTAAATATCAATTATTTTTATGTGGAAAATATTGAAATATTTGTCCCTAATTGAAAATCATAAAATTTCATCAAAGGTGCCTTGCCTTTTTCATCAAAATTTGTATGTTCAACATATTTGCATAATTAGTATATGCAACTAAAAAACTGGAAAGAGATTTGGATTTACTCAGCTAAATCTTTATCACTAAGACAAACTAGTATAAATGCATTTTGTGGAAAAACACATTTTCTAAGTTATTTTCATAACTATGAAAATGTATTCATTCTCTGCACACTCACACATACCATGAGCAAAGTGAGGAGTAGTTCACAAAGGAAAATTGTTGAATGATTTCAGAAAAGATGAAATGGGGGTAGGTTACAAATGATACCATTTATAAATTTATCATTGATTACATGACTGTAGAAACATTGCAAAAGTATGGAGAATGATTATAAAGATAATTTTAGTTCTCAATTTGTTTTTCTTATTCTGACAAACTTCTGTAGAGTATTGGGAAATGTTAGCCAGTTGGCTAAAGGAGATAACAGATTAAAAGTAAAATATGCAACTAAACATATAAAACAGATGTCAGAGAGACCATCTGATCTGAGGGTTATTTGCTATATTAATTATGAAGTAAAGTATGGAATTTACTTTCTATAACTTTAAGCTAAAATTTCTGTTCTGGTATGTGGAACTCCTCAAGGAACAGCAGAAAAGGAGAGACTAAATCAGAAATTGGACTTAGAAAGTCATTAAAATTTCCGGGAAAACTATCCATTATTGAAGAGAAATCTAAATTAAAAATAGTTGAAGGAAAATTAGCTGTGGTATCTGGAAACAGAGTAACCAGAGACACTTGGATAAACACATGTGATATGTTTTTAAAATCTGGATTTACTTTCACCTGATTTGAAAAACAGAGAAACAGAGAATCTTCAATGCACTGGGTCTTTCACCAGAATGCTGCCAACAGCCAGGGGTGGTGCCAGGCTAAGGTCCAGTTCCTAAAATTGTAACTAATTCTCTAATGTGGGTAAATGTGCTCAACTACTGGAGCCACTGCCTGCCGTCTCCAGGGTATGCATTAGCAGGAAATTGGATTAAAGTTAGCAGAGCCAAGACTCTAACCAACCACTCTGATAATGGGATGTGGGCATAGACAGTTTCTTTTTGACCACTGTGCAAATGCCCAACCATATATACATGTTTAAGAAATTAAAGAAGTCAGTGTAATAAAGATTATACACATTCCTATATTGTAACTTAAAACAGAAATTACTGAGTTTGAGGTCATGTGGAAATTAAAGGGGGAGAAAACAATTATTTGCGCCAAGAGAAATTTCTGTGACCTGTAACTCCTCTGTTCATTTTCAGTAAAGATATCTATATAATAAACATTATAATACACATTGAAAAATCAGGAGAGGGTAAAAACCACCTTAAATTCCTAGTTTTGTTGATAGTAGCGAAACATGTCTTGGACTTGTCCTCTAGCAAACAAAAATCACAAAATTCGGAAAACATAAATTCACTGAAGTACAAGTAAAATGAACAGGCAAATTTGGGACTATAAGGGCTGTGTTGTGCAAAAGGAGATAAGAAATTCCAGTGGTCAACTGCACTTTATTTTGAAAAAGCAAGAGACAAAAAAAAAAAAAAAAACCGCAAATGTGCATTAGAAAGGAAACAATACATCACTCCAAGAACCTTATAAAACACAAGCAGAAAAACGGAAAAATGAACTATTTAACGTAAATATAAACACAAATTATTCAATCTACTGAAAAGCTGAGATAAAAAGAACACAGTAAAAGCAGGGAAAAGAAAAATAAATACCCAGTGCAAACCAGGTAAAATAATTAAAAATGCACAAATTCCCATTAGCAACAAGGTGAGCTAAAGGAAAGTAGAATAACTTACTTTAAGCATTGGGCTAGTGTGGCACTCATGAAGCTAAAATGACTATCAACAAGCAATAAAATATTTCTGATAATAAAAATGAACTCAGATAGCCATACAAAATTATGCCACTACACAAAACATGCTAAAACAACTTTGTTAGGCTGAAAGGAATGATAATAGAAAAAGAAGGTGGATCAAAAAGGAGGAATAAAAACATCTTGAAGCACTTTGTGTATTTTAAGATAGAACATTCCATTCTTTCTCCTGCCCCTGAATTCCCTTTTCTTTTTAAAGATGTATCCATTTTTCTTTGAAAGGCAGATTTTACAGAGAGAACAAAAGATGGAGAGAGACATCTTCCATCTACTGTTCATTCCCTCAGTGGCCACAACAGCTGGAGCTGATCCAAAGCCAGGAACCGGATGTTTCCTCTGGATCTCTCAAGTGAACTCAGGAGCCCAGGGATGCCGGAGACCAGCTCCAGCCAAGAATTCGGAGCTCGAGAAGGGTGCGTGGATGAGGCGTGAAGAGAGAAAGAAAGGAGACGGACCACCAGGATTCCTTGATCATAGTGGACAAAGCGAGAAAGCTGTCCGCTTTATTTATACAGAAGCAATACCAAGTTTTTTCTTAGGGGCATATTGACATAGCTTCAGGGGGGCACAATTTACAACTTCTTGAGAAATGATTGAGGAAGGATTCCATATTCCTTGCTTATCTTGGCTTGTCAGTCTTCATCTGCTCTCCTCAGGTCTGGACTATAACCTAGGCACCGCCTGTGTCAACCAGACCCCTATCTTGTATGAGTTAAAAGGTCTGGGGCCTTGGTCTGTGGGGATGGGGTTATTGACATTAGTTGGCCGTTAGGTCTGTAAGCTCACACAGTTTGTTAAAGCAAGGGTAATAACGGCGGAAAGAATTGCAGTTAGCAATGAGCTAAGTTACTCTATTTAAGTTTCAACTCTACAATGGATGAGTGAGTGTTTCCAAAGACAATTCTACAAATTGTTTCAGTATTAGACAAGGCATTATCCATTCCAACGTTGCAACCAAGAGTTTCTCAGTAGACAACACATCTTATACAGTAATACACTCCTACTACAATTCTTATTCTACAACTTATGTATCACTAAATGGGAGAAATACATCAAGAGAGAAAAAACATGAAGATCTAAGACAAAAAGTTATAAACATTACATTCCTCTACAACTGCAGGCTCTACGACTTCATAAGTGATCAAACAATAATCAAAAATATACTTTATGATGTTAGTGAAATCACCCTGTATTTCCTCTAGCTAAAAATTTATGAAAACAACTAAAGCAACTACATTTTCTATATTCTAAAGAATTGCAAGGACAGGCTAACCTTTAAGACCACAGTAACTATATTTTTTGCCTTAGCAGGATAGCCTTCAGGGTTACAGTAGCTATATTCTTCGTCATAGCAGGATGGCCTTTAGGGTCACAGTAACTATATTCTTTGTCATAGCAGAATGACCTTTAGGGTCACAGTAACAGGATAACTTTTAGGGTCCCTCTTATCAAGCCATTTCCTAGAAAGCATGCTAAATAGCTGGGCCAGATTTTCTGGCAATGGGTAAACAGCACAGACTTAATTATACTCCTATGTGTAGTTAAAGGCCCACTCACCAGGACATCCTCAGTAACATTAACTCTTAAGCTCACGTTGGTTGTAAAAGCCATCTCACAGGGGCAGACAATGCCTCAATAGATTACAAAATTCTTAGTGGGGTGGTTGAGTGCCCATGCGAAGGGGGGTGAAAATTGCGTCAAGGTGGTCAGAGATGAATCCACTTAGCCCTGCTAAGCAGCTGGTAGCTCCCCAGGCCCTGCCAGTCAGGGAGCTGTTCTCTTCACACCTTCGTGTTATTCACACCTACTGCATGGACCCCATCACAGGGACTTCTGCCATCCTCTGTTAGCTTCCCAGGCTACAAGCAGAAAGCTGGATCAAAACTAGAGCACCCAGCCAGGAAGGGATACCAGTGCAGCAAGTGACAGATTAACCAAATATGCCAGCATTATTTTCCCCTCCACTAACAGCTTGCACATGAAAAGGAACACCAACACCACCCATTAGTGACATCAGGATGCCTTCACAGGCATCTGGCTCTACGCTGAGCCACACCCGTTCATTCCATTCACTTTAGGGCTGAAGCAGTAGATGAACGATCTCTCTCCCTCTCCTTGTTTATTATCTCTGTACCTTTCAATCAATCAATCAATCAGTGCAGTTGAAAAGATAATTACCCATTGAATAAAAAGTTAAATAGATGCACTTTGGGGTTTGTAATATACTTATAAATAAAATATATGGCAATGCAATTAGGATAGAAGGAGACACCATGTGTAATTATACTGGTTTAACATGATTCTGTATTACATGAGGTGGTACAACATGGTTTCAAAATGGGCTGGATAAGAACACATGTTGTAACCACTAATGAAGAGGTGTGTGTTAAATACTTGTAAAATATATAAATACATAAATGCTGATACAACATAATATAAATACATAACTGGATACTGAAAATAATGGAACTGAAGTCAAGAGGAAAAGGGACAAATAGAATAAAAATAACAGAAATAAACAAAAGAAACACAAACAGGAGCAGATATCCAGGTCCACTGGTTGAAGCTGTTCCTATGAGCGGGCATCCTGTACGGGAGCTGCTGCTCAAGCCCTGTCTGCTTCTGACCCATCTCACTTCCAGTGATTCTGGAAAAGCAGTGGATATTGACTTGTGGGAAAACCTGATAAAGTTCCTGGCACCTGGCTTCAGCTCGCCCCAGCCCAACCCTGGCTGCTGATATCATTTGGAAGTGAACCATTGGATGAAAAATCTCTAGCTCTTCCTCTATCATTCTCTATCACTCTGCCTTTTAAGTCTGTCTGTCTATCTAGATATATCTTCAATAAGCACAAAGCTGTGGTTAAAATAAAGAAACCTCTTGAAGGTTAGAAAGAAATCCGACTGTATGGCATAAATTTTATACATATATATATTTTCTTATTATATGAAGTTACAGTGAAATGGAAAGTACACCAATGGTTAAGTTGTTATATATGAGTCTTAAGAATTATTATGAGCAATGGGTCCAGTGCGGTAGCCTAGTGGCTAAGGTCCTCACCTTGTATGCACCAGGATCCCATCTGGGCACCAGTTCTAATCCTGGAAGCCCTGCTTTCTATCCAGCTCCCTGTTCATGGCCTGGGAAAGTAGTTGATGACAGCCCAAAGCCTTGGGATCCTGCAGGCATGTGGGAGACCTCGAAGAAGTCTGGGCTCCTTGCATCAGATTCGCACAGCTCCATCGGTTGTGGCCACTTGGGGAGTGAAAAAAACAGACGGAAGATCTTCCTGTCTGTCTCTCCTCCTCTCTGCATATCTGACTTTCAAATAAAAATAACATAAATATAAAGAAAAGAATTATTATGAGCAGTAACACACGGTATTTTAAAGCGATGAACCAGGAAACTCATGAAGTACATACAGGTATCCTAAATATTCAGTTGCTTACCAAGCAGACGTTAAACAAGGGAAAATTTGAAAAAACTAAGTGGAAGAAATAGGCAAATTTGCAATAATGTTAGAATATAAAATGTTAGGATCACCTTGAACATCTCTGGTAGCTCTTATAAAATGTAACACGTATTTTCCTACGACCCAATGGCTCTGCTCTCAAAGATTTAAACACGAGAAGTAAAAACTTATGCTCATGACATATGTTGTATATATTCCCTGAAGCTTTATTTCTAATGGCCTAAAACTGGGCCCTGCTCCAAATGTTCAACAGCAGGAGAACGGAAAAATAAAATATGTAGTCCTACAGTAGAACTTACTCACTGACAATGGATTGGGAAAGAAATGAAATCTACCACCAGCAACAATTAGCTTAGTTGATATAAGCCAGACATACTGTGTGAATTTATTTAAATGAGGTTTAAAAGCAGACAGAAATAATGTACCTGTATGGGGGCAAAATGGGACGAAAGAACATTCTGTAGCAATAGAAAAAATAAAACTGTATGTCTTGAAAGCAGCAGTGGTTGCAATTAAATTATATGTGTATTTACTATTCAAACTGTAATTCAATTTTGAAAAAATAACAGATGATCAAACGGTGCAGTATTCAGTCTGCCTCCCAGTGGAAGCCTGGTAGATAGTTTAGCTCCCAACAGCTCTGAAGGTCTTTGCATTCAGTGTTGTGAAGAATATATAAAGTATTCTAGGGACCGACTGGTCTTGCATGCGCTGGGATCCCATATGAGTGCTGGTTCTTATCCTGGCTGCTCCACTTTCCTTCCAGCTCCCGGCTTAGCAACTGAGGAAGGCCCAAAGCCTTGGGGCCCTGCATCCAAGTGAGGGACCTGGAAGAAGCTCCTGGCTCCGTATCAGCTCAGCTCCAGCTGGTGCTGCCAATTTGGGAGTGAACCAGGAGACAGAAGCTGTTTCTGTCTTTCTGTCTGTAAATCACACTGTCTAATAAAAATAAAATATTAAAAACAAAAACTAAAGTATTCTAAATAGTAGATCATGTTTCATTTTCAGTTTCATTGTGAGTTCATTTAAATGCTAGTGGCAACCACAGACACACACAACAAAAACAAAGCTCAACGGAGTATCTCAGCACTACATTTGATTGTCTTGAGGCTTCGATGATTTCTCTCCTGGCCAAGTTGATTTTCATGATGTTTAGTCAAAATGTTCATACTACCATTTTGTTTTAGTGATACAATATTTCCTGTATTCCTTAAGTATTCCCCACTGGAACATAAAGAGTCAGAAAGGCTTTTGTTGTTGTTTCATTGTTCATTGATGGATATCTCAGCTCTGAGAATCACCTTTCTTGATCAATTGAAAACAACCAAAAAGGAGAAAAACATCCCAAATTCTTTTTATGAGGTCAGCACTGTCTTGCCTTGAAAATCAGAGAAAAGTACAACAAAAAAAGGCCATAGACCAGTATCATCAATGAACTTAGACGCAAAAGGCCTCAACAAATTTGAGTTCAACATACAACATGAGAGACCACCCTCCATAACTAAGTGAATTCATTCCAGGGATGAGTGGATATTTCAATACAGGCAACTAAGTATGAGAACATCACATCAACAAGATGAATTATAAAAATCACACATTTGTCACCATATATGTAAATAAATCATCTAACAAAATAAATGTCCTCTCTGGTTAAAAAATATGAATAAATGGACACAGAAAGAACATACCTCAATATAAGGAGGATGAAATTCTGACACACACACACAATGGAAGCAACTGGAGAACATCACACTAAGGAAAGTAACACCGACCCAGAGCCAAACGTGTAACATGTCTTCTCTTCTCAGTGGGGTCTAATGCACAGAGTTTAAAAACTATGTGGATGACATAGTATGTGCAGTATTAGTGAATCTCACCATGTAAATCAGAATCAACTCCTATTTCCTCATATTGAAACAAAGGAATGATGAGGACTCATGAACACTACAATATTTTCTTCCTAATTTGAGGATTAATTTTGAGTGTGCTCACAGAACCGAGAAGACATTTGTCTGTACACTTTGGGAATGTAACTCAATTCACAGCTCATCGTGATTTTTTGAAGTAAAAGAGTTAGGAGGGGAGGGAGAGAGCAGATTATAAATGGAGCTAAAGATAGGGAAGGAGAAAAAGTGGAAGCGAAAAGATGAAAGTAAAAAGGAAGAAAAATGGAAAAGAAGAAAAGAATGAAAGAAAGTAAAATAAAAAATTATCCAGTAACACTATGAAAACAGCCTCAAAACTAATACTCATTTTAAAAAGTATAAATAAGGGCCCGGCACAGTTGCCTAGTGGCTAAAAGTCCTCGCCTTGAACACGCCAGGATCCCATATTGGCGCCGGTTCTAATCCCAGCTGCTCCACTTCCCATCCAGTTCCCTACCTATGGCCTGGGAAAGCAGCCGAGGACAGCCCAAAGTCTTGGGACCCTGCATCCACGTGGGAGACTTGGAGGAAGTTCCTGGCTCCTGGCTTTATACCACAATGCTGGCCTCAAGAGTATTGTTTTCATTCAAGCTCTTGTAGGAAAAGTCCAGATGATCCAAATAAAAGCTGTCCATTCTGAGGCTTCCTGGGAGATAACACATTGTCTAGTTCAGTTTGATCCTTTCGGAGTTAAAACTCCCAAATATATGTCTCACCATTATATCGTCCTTCCATGCAAGCAAATTAATTTCCTATTTGTGGCCACATCAAGAATGCAGGCATCTGCTGATACCGAATATTTTTGCAATTGTCAACTGCTATAGAAATTAAATTTCTGCTTACTGACAATATAAGAACACTAAAATATTAATTGACCCACCAAGAGGCAATAACTTACTAAAATATATTTGGGAAAAATATCTGAAGCTATAATATTTCCAAAGTGTATGTTTTAGTTGTGCAGTGTAGTAAGAGCTAGCAATTCATGGAGGCAAAGGCACAAGGTCTTAACAATCAGATATCCTTAATCAATACCTGACTTGGTCTCTTCTTTTATGTGATCTTGACATGGTTCAAACACTTTCAATCTCAAAGGGCTGCTCTCAGGATCTCATAAAATCTAAAACAAATACTAAAATCTGTGGCATCCAAATTGTCCAGAGCAAGTCAATCATTAGAACAGAAAGATGTTCTAGGAATAGAAGGGAAAAGGAAACAGAAAGGGGGACAACGCTCTGGGGGGAGGAATACGGGGACTCAAGGGGCTAGGACTTGGGAAAAGGATGAAGGGATGGACTCCATGGTAAATTTACAGGATTACCTTCCTGTCTCTGCCAAGGCCAATGTGCATCAAGTATGAAGCAGCACAGTGAGCGTCGGGTCTCAGATTGGAGCACTCAGTGGCAGCAAAGTATGAGAACTCACTTACCCAGCTTCCTGTCACAAAAGGATAATGACTTTGTTGCTGACATCATTTTAATTTTTAATTAGTTGCCAGTAACGAGGATTTGCTGTGACGGACACTGCCAGGTTTGTTAAAGGGAAGCAGCATTCAGAAATAGTGATGAGTCAATAAGTTTCGATTACTAGAATGTATAAAAATGTCAAAATCAATTTTCCATGAAATAGAAGATAGATTTTTATCTGAGAGTTGATCAGGAAGTGTCGCTAATTAAATCCACCACAGAATGTACTCAAGCACATTATCAATTAAAAAAATGAAAACTCCAAGGACAAGGTTATACTCACCAGCTTTGCTCAAAAAAATATACAAGCAAAAACTGCAACAAAACCATAGAAAGACAGTGGGTTTTAACGCAATCACTTGGATACATTAAGGAATAACAACAGTAACTAAAGTTTTGTATGCTGTGTTCAGCTAGACGTAAGTAACGTTTAACATTCATGATTTGCTTCCTTTCTTTCTAGAGAAAATTGCTGAACTCAAATTTTCAGTGAAAATTAGAAGTCGGAAAACATGCAGGACGTTGTGTTGTAGTTGTAAAGGATCATTTTGAAAATCAAAGTAGAAAAAGGAGGTAAAGTGGGCCTGCTGTGGTAGCCTAGCAGCTAAAGTCTTCACCTTGCATGCTCTAGGATCTTATATGGGTGCTGGTTCTAATCCTGGTGGCCCCATTTCCCATTCAGCTCCCTGCTTGTAGCCTTGGAAAGCAAGACAGCCCAAGGTACCCATGTGGGAGACCCTGAAGAGGTTCTGGGCTACTGGCTTCAGATTGGCACAGTTCTGGTTGTTGTGGCTACTTGGGGAGTGAATCATGGATGGGAGATCTTCCGTTCTGTCTCTTCTCTGTATATCTGACTTTCCAATAAAAGTAAGTCTTGAAAAAAAATAAATAAAGGAGGCAAAGTATAGTATACTGATTGACACATCAAATGCTTGATAACTTACTCATTGTTGCCCTCACTTGCTTATCAGTGCTAGGCACAGAAGATAAGCATAAATAAAAAGAAAGTTAAAACATCCCAGTTAGAAAAACAAACTACTATTCTTAAACCCAGGGTCTTATCTGTGCAACATTCATTAATGAAAAGTTAATCATTTTAAAATCAATTTGAAGCAAATATTTGAATGTCTCAATCCTTCATAACAAATTTTTAAAAATAGAATGTTCTTCCAAAGCTGTCATTTTATTTAGAAAAACGCACAAAGGAAATGTGTTTAAAATCAACATTCTAAGACCTCCTTTTCACTTGCTGAATAGCTTCCCAATTTCCATTGTTTCTTGAGAAGCGTGATTATTCCCAAGCTGTTCATACATTGAAGCCGATAACATTGCCATAAAATCAGGTAACATCCTCAGTCAAGGGTATGAAGATTAAAGATCTCTCCTGGGAGAAGCAATTGTTGAGCGGTGTTCCAGGCTGTGTTGTGGTATGCTGGAACTTAAAAAAAAATGATTCCCAAAAGTTATATTTACTAACTGCAATAAAACATAAAGAACTCCCAGATTCTATTGACCCAGAAATCTGTAAAAACAAATGAATGGATAAAAACAAGTCTTTCAGCCAAGATTGTCAGAGTCTACATATGGAGTGAGAAATAAAAAGACCAGCTGGGACATTTAACATAAAACAGTTTGGGCAGTTAAAGAAACATACAAGATCAGAATAAATGTATTATTTTAGATAACCTTATTTGGGCTTTGAAAAAGTGATAAACGATTATCATAAATATTTAAAAAAAATTTAAGCTCAGAAGACCTAAAAAAATTTAAGTTCTTAGAAGACCTAATGGTTTGGTGCTATGATATCAGCATCCAACCGCAGAGCAAGGAGTCCAGTCCTGGGTGTTCCAAGCCAGCTTCCTGCTAAAGTGCCGGGGAAAGCAACAGAAGATGACCCAAGTGCTTGGGCTCCTGGACCCCACAAGGCAGAGAGACCTGGCTGGAGCTCCAGGTTCCTGGATTTGACCTTGCGATCCCAGGCCACTGTAGCTATTTTGGGAGCAAACACTAGATCTTTCTCTCTTGGCCTCTCCTATTCTCTGTAACTCTGCCTTTTAAATAAATAAAACAAATATTTACAAATTGAAGTATGATCTCACCAAAATAATGCATATGCTAACATTTTGGACATTATGAAAAATACTTCTCTGAACATGATCTGTAAGTAAATGAGGCTTGTAAATTAAAACAGAAATCTACATCATATATGCTGTTCTGTTACTAGCGGCATCTTTTCCACTTAATAATCATGATAAACATACATTTAAATTAAAAGTGTTCTGCATATAAACAACAGTCTTATCATGTATTTTTAACTGATGGGAACTTACTCAATTCATAGTTTCAAATATATTTGGAAATTTTCCAATCAAATGTTCTTTTAGTTTCCTCATATTAAAAAGTCATTTAACATGTTGAACAGGCTCAACTTACTTTCACTTGTGTAATGACTACTGTGACAGAAAAGAGAAATACCATGATCTGAGAAGAACAGAAACTCTCAAATGGTTTCCAATCATTCTCTCTCCATATTTAAGTTTTCTTATTAAGTAAATCAAGAAACGGAAAATAATCTTGAGAAGTCTTCTTGAAACTTAAATATGTAGATATAAGATATTCCCCCAAATTTTATGGAAAATTAAGTTGAAAGATAAATTTATTCCTGTGCAAAAACTGAAATCATACTTTTTTTTACGTATGTATTTTAGATGAGTTCTTTACATAACTCTTGTAGACAAAGACAGGAAGCTGAAACTGAAAACTTCAGAGACTTTTAGGTATCGAATAAATATGTGAAAACACATTCCTCTTCCATTGGCCTTCTAGGGAGGCATCAGAGATTAATCATAAGGACATTTCATAGTATGCCATTTCAATGCAATAGACTGGATCAACTGTTTCATCTTTTTTTTTTTTTTAATAAAAGAAAACAAAGGGCCAGAAATAGAGACTTTCTCCTTAATTGTGTTTGTTGCCAGTCAATGTCAAACCCTGGACTGAAACCAGACTTTCAGTCACTCACCTAGTCCTTTAGTCACCAACAAACTTGCTTATTAAAGATGCAGAAGTCAAACTCTATAAGTGTCAAGGAATATAAGCAAGGTTCATTTAGAAAATGATGAAACACAAATGGAAACACCATGTGATCAAGGAAGAATGTTTGTACAGATTACAAGTTAAATATATTATAGCAGTCAGAAAAACCAATACCAAATGTCACTGTTGTTATAAAATGTCTTAAGTTTTATTATAAATACATGGTAGTTACTTGTTTAGGTTAACACACTCTTTAGGATGATGCCTCCTATATCAGAGTGCCTATCCTTTTATTCGTACCACACAGGAGACCCAGAGGGCACTGGGGGCTTCGGTTTGGGCCAACCTTCTTGCTGACATTTAGGGAGTGCACCAGCAGATGGTGAATGTCTCTGTCCGTATCGCTCTCCCTTGGCCTCTCAAATAATGCTCCCTTCCCAAACCCCCTCTTCCCCAACACACACACACACACACTGTTTTCGTTGATAGGGTAAGGAAAGATTTACTTGGGAAAATACTTCCAGTGGCTACTTATGTCTATACCACTAACTCATTTTTTCATAAATAAAAGTAGCAAACATCTTTGAAACGAGTTCGCAGTTAAAAGCTGTAAAAATGCTCCACATTCCCATCACCTGTCACTATCTAAGCAGAATATAGATAACAATATACTACACATTGCTAAAATATTTGTAAATATTTACTCCAGGAAAATGTTCTTGGTAATAGGTACAGAGTGGTTTACCCACTATGAGTTTGAATGTATGACTTACAAATACTATTGCTAATTTCAGAATTGGGGCTTGAGAGGTTTTTTTGGTGGGGTGGGGTTTAAGTAGACCTTTTCATTTTTATATGAAAGATTCCATGTCCTATTATTTGGTCCCAAGGATATTAACAAGAGACAAGTGTATTTTTTTGTTATTTTGTTTTGTTTTATTTTCCCAACCACCTTATTTAATAGGGACCCAGTTAGTAAATACGAAACTCAGTTCCTGCATCTTATTTTGGCACTTGTGATATAGTAAATACAATCTATTAGAAAGTTAAGGAAAAATACTAAGTTTAATGAAATGTGGTTGCTTTCCTCACTGTTTTTCCGCATGACTATTGATAAAATCACAATGCACTTGACTCTCACCACAAACACGTTACATTAAAGTATCTGCTTGACTTTCCTCCCAGACTTCTTTTAAATTAACTCAGAGAAATGTGATCTTGACCTATTAAATTTAGGTCCAATTCTGTGGTTCTATCACGTGAAAAGCAAAATGAATAATTTCCGAACATAAGACACGGAGGGCATAATTTCTAGTACTTCCTAAGCGTTGGAATTGTGGCCTATGTACCTAAAGCTGACAAAACAATCTATTTGTTTTCACATAGTGAATCCTCTTAAAACTCTCTTGCTGTCTGTTGAGTTGTGATGTTGAGTTACAGCCTTCCACATCTTGAAACATCTCTAAAACTAATTATGGAAGCCAGCTGGAACAAGAGAAGACAGCAGCACTTGGCATTACAATCCCCGACGTGTCAGCGTCACACCGATATTAACAAACCAGAAATTTACTAAAGGAGTTCGCAACTGCTTAGGACCAGGCACAATGGGGTTTTTCCTGAATGAGAAAACAACTTGTGCTTACTTGCTGAAATATGTGAAGCTTCAACTCTTGCTCTATTGAGTAATAAATTTGGACTCTTTTTATTCATCAGGAGAAGCGATTCAGTGTAAACAGTTCGTGGGACTGTACTGGCTGGTAACTCCGTCACCTTCAACAAATTACTCAAGACTCCAGTATACTAGAACTACGGGTGAAATCATGTAATTTTAGCACCAGGTGGCTACAAAGAGTATCATTTTATTGATGAAAGAGTGAAATATTTATAAGCCAAGCTTTATCATTCTCCTGAATTGGACAGTAAAAGGGAAGGTCTTAAATTAAAAATCAGTCTCACAATGATTCCAGACCTGATCTAGACACCTGCACATTTAAGTGCATTGAGAGGTAATTGAGTTTTACATGAAGCATAAGGGTTGTAGAGTCAGGCTGCTCCATTTGTTTCTTAGCTCTGCTAATATTGATATATAAACCTGAGTTATTCATCAACATCTCCAGACTTAACTAATTTTTAATGGAAGTTAAGGCATATTATTTTTTTTAAAGATTTATTCATTTTTATTATAGCCACATATACACAGAGGAGGAGAGACAGAGAGGAAGATCTTCCATCCGATGATTCACTCCCCAAGTGAGCCGCAACGGCCGGTGCTGTCCCGATCCGAAGCCGGGAACCAGGAACCTCTTCCGGGTCTCCCACGCAGGTGCAGGGTCCCAATGCATTGGGCCGTCCTCAACTGCTTTCCCAGGCCACAAGCAGGGAGCTGGATGGGAAGTGGAGCTGCCGGGATTAGAACCGGCGCCCATATGGGATCCTGGGTCTTTCAAGGCAAGGACTTTAGCGGCTAGGCCATGCTGCCGGGCCCACGGTATATTATTAAAAAAAAAATTCACGGGCCCACCATGATAGCCTAGTGACTGAAGTTCTTGCCTTGTATGTGCTGGGATCCTATGTGGACACTAATTTGTGTCCTGTCTGCTCTACTTCCCATCCTGCTCCCTGCCTGCGGTCTGGGATGGCGTTGGAGTATGGGCCAAAGTCTTGATGCCTTGCATCCATGTCAGAGACCCAGAAAAATCTCCTAGCCCCAGATAAGCTTAGCTCTTGCCCTTGCAGCCACTTAGGGAGTAGATCAGTAGTTGGAAGGTCTTTCTGTTTGTCTCTCCTTCTCTCTGTATATCTGCCTTTCCAACGAAAATAAACACATCTTTAAAAAAGTTACACCTTTAGTAATATTTACAATAGGTAATTTATGTAAAACGAAGTATACAACAATTCTATTTCTATTAAATTCCACTTTCATAAATTATAGTCTTTTGTACTCAATACTCTTTTCACACTCCAAATTTTTTGGTAGCAAAGATACCCAAGAAACAACCAATAATCTTTGATTTGTTGCTATCCCAAAGTCAAGGTTTGTTTTCTGGATTTCTGGGCAGCATCTTTTCAATGCTTATAACTGATATTTCTTTACAAATTCTTAGATCCACAAAACAAGAACTGTACCAATGTGTTTGAGATACATCAAAGGTTGAGGAGAAACTGGCTTCACTATTTCTTTTTTTCCTCCAATACCCAGCTACTTTCAGTTTGAATGAAGCAGAATCACATTCTGAAACTTGATTTCCACCGTTGTAACCTGAATCGTGTTAGCTGAACACTAATAAATGCTTGTCAGTTCATCAAGATATTATTTTTTCCTGGTGTCTCAGTCTTCCCTAAACCATTGAACTATTTTCACTTTCAAAATGTTGGCCTAAGCCCTAAACCTTGTTCTGTAAAATCAGGGCCATTAACTTGGTTTTTTTTAAATAGATATTTAGTCATTTTAAAAGCTCTGTGAAAATGGTCTTCACAGGTTATTCAATGCTTTGTGTCCTCCTTGATCTCATACCTGTCTGTCAATGTCAACTGTTCAACCATCATCCAGCTACCAATATGTTAATACAATTGATCATTGACCAATGAAATTCAGTGAAGAAAAGCATTATGCTTATTAATTTTGATTAAAATGCTTGAAATACTCTACTTGAACAATGAAATAACTAATGCACCTTGATGGTTTCTATTTTTTTTCTTTTTCCTTTTTTTTAATAACAGAGGTGTTTTCAAAAGTCTTATATGCATTTTTAGATGAATGGGAAGCTATTATGTTCTTTAGTGTATCAGGTTGTTTTCTGGGGCCTAAAGTGATTGCTCAAAAGTTAAATACTCTCCTTTCAAGTGCCAGGATCCAAATTGGGTGCCAGTTCTCAGTCCTGACTACTTCACATCCCGTCTAGCTGTATGTCTATGGCCTAGGAGAGCAGTAGGGGATGCTCCAAACCACTGGGACCTTGCACCGATGAGGGAGACCTGGGAAAAAATTCCTGGCTCCTGCCTCTTGGCTTCAGATCCTTTCTGTCTCTTCTCTTTGTGAATATGATCTGCTGTGCCAATGAAAAAAAATTAAAAATGAATGATGGTAATCATATTTAAAAAATAAGAGTATTTGTTCTCTAAGAGGCATTAAAAAGCTAATAACAGATACAGCTCTAACCACATGATCTTACATATTCTTCCAAATTAATTATTTAAATTAGGCCACCTGTGCCCATCAGCTTCTGGTGAAATGTAGACTAACAGAATTCTTCCCAAGCTACTTGTTTTGGACATTAATACACTTCCCTCTTCTCAAAAGTAATATAATCATGCTATCCTTGAGAGAAATATTTGCTCATGAGCTGGGAACTATATTTGTAAAGGCATGATCTTCTGCAATGGAAGATGGGTCAATGTTCAAATTACCCTTTTAAAATCATTGGACACTGCATTACTGATGTAACATGAAAATTAGTTCTAATCTCTGGGGAATAATGAAGAGAAACTCTGAAATTCTCCTTGGTTTAGGCTAAGTAGTTACAATTTTTAGGAGATCTGGAAAATGAGAATTCTGGCCCATCAATACTTTTCAGTACTTTCTGAAAAGACAGAATACTGGTGGCCGAGAATTAGAGACAAAGTCTTCATCTTAGAGGCTCCACATACCCTGAAAGCCAGTTCTCTTAGGAGGTTAGTTAGGGCTGTGCATGAGGCTTTTAACAAGAGGCTCAGGGAGTTGGAGACCAAGCCTTTGGAAAGCACATAAGGCTATTTCTGCCGAAACTACTGAAATGTTGTAAGTTATGGCTTTTCCTATTAAAATCAGAACTCATATTGAAAAAACGAACAGAAAATATCTAATTAATCTAAAATTAAAGTCACAAATTCATTCATACTAGTCATACTTGAATTGATGAATAGTCATTTATGGCTAGTGGCTGGAGCAATAAACATAGTTTATAGCAAATTTTCTTTGCCACAGAGTGTATTGTGATTTATAAGTCAACTTTTGCTACACCCATATTGAAACTTCAGGTAATAACATGATTTCTCTACCCCCAAAATAACTGGAGGTGGCAAGGATTCAGCTTAAAACACTTAGATCCAATGTACATAAATACATTTCAGTTAATCAGACATCAGGCACCATGTAGTTAACACGCCCAAATGACTAGATAGATTTCCACTCCCAGTGAACCGATGCAAGCTCACTACGCCTTGTGCACCTGCTAAGACTCCATTGCTTCTGATCTCTGTTATGTATGGATATCATCCATCCCCAAATCTGCCACATTCTGTGATGTATGAGGTGCTTTGTAACAAGCAATCCTTACCCCAACATGAAGAACAGAGATCGGATAATGAGATATAATGCTGTGGAGCATATTTATGCTCTTCTCCAGAACATAAAACAGTTTTATTTACTTGGATAGAGGAAAAGTGCAACTTATAATACATGTTTTGTCAATTCCAGGGTATTATTTCAAAAATGCAATTTCCAATTGCAAGAGGAAAACTAATTTTATTATTTTTTTTTATAATTGCCTGTCCCTTGCCATGGAGGAAATTGTTCAGCCTGTTGCTCCAAGAATCTTTCCATCATCCTAACAAATGCTAAGTCAGAGGAATATTTTTTAAGATTAAGGAAAAGGAGAAAGACTGCAAATGAATCAACAAATAACCTATTTTAACACTGTAGTATTTGTTTTCCTCTTCCCACCCTTATTTTATTGGTGCTCAAAATTGCAATTTTTCATTAGGCAGCCTGGCTTACTGCAAAAGAAGCAAGCCTTTTTAAAAACAGTGAAGTTCTGATTTTACAATTGCATATTTACAAATTAGAGTGCATAGCCTTTATTTTTGAAATAATTCTGCTTTCTTACAAACACTTAAAACCATACATAGCCAAAAATATTAACCAGATTTAGAGAGGGGAGAAACAGAGAGAATGATTTTCCATCTGCTGCTTCACTTTTCAAATGGCCACAACATCGGCAGCTGAACCCATCTGAATCCAGGAGCCAGGAGATTCTTCCAGGTCTCCCGTATGGGTGCAAGCTTCCAAGGACTTTGGCCATCCTATGTTATTTTCCCAGGCCATAAGCAAAAAGCTGGATGGGATAGGAAGCAACTCGCACAAGAACCTGTTGCCATATGGGATACCAGTGCTTACAGACAAAGAATTAGCCAGTTGAGCCACAGCAGTGACCCAGATCAATGGATCTAACTGAGAGACATTTTATCCTCTGAGAGGATGCCAGCATTTTTCAGGAAAATTTTCACAACCTTGTGAAGGCTAGCATGAGCATTTTATAAGTTTGCACAAAGAACATTGTTAAATATCCTGCAATATACAAGAAAGAGTCCCAAATCAGAGGATTATCAAATCCAAAATACTGACAGCACAGATTCAGGAATTCTTCCTCTCCTCTTTCATTAAAAAATGATTTATGTATTTATTTGAAAAGAGAGTAAGTATGAAAGAGAGAACTATCTTCCAACTGCTGGTTCATTTGCCGAACGGCTGTAGCCACCAAGACTGACTCAGGCTGAAGCCCAGAGAAGGGAGGTCCATCCAGGTCCCCCACATGAGTAGAAGGGACTAAGCACTGGGCCATCTTTTGCTTCTTTGTTAGGAACATTAGCAGTGAGATATAATGGAAATGGAGCAGGAAAGTGGGATGCCAGCATCACAGATGGTGGATTAACCCACACCGCAATGCCAGCGTAAGAAATCCCTCTGTAGACGTTACCTGTACCTGGAAGATCCATTAGTGTTCATCACTGCTATTTATGATCAGACCGCTGAAAATACGTACTCCCACACTGCACTATCTAAGTGTCCAGTTGAACCCTCATCTCATCTATTGAGGATTTCTTTGCTGTATGCTCAGGTTTGAAAAACTATTAAGCTATTAAAACTCTAGAGGCTGGAAATATCCAAGTGACAAAAAATAAACAAGCAAACACCCCGCTCCAACCCCCAAAAAGGCATAAAGTGCCCTAGTATTAGAGAATAGCAGGATACTTCCGGTGTTTCTTTTGTTGTTTCCGTGTTCACAGAATAACCGGACAGAAAGCACACAGATAATATATGTAACTCTTCCAGCATACACAGCCCTTCTGTTATCATTGAGATACATCAGTAGTTAGTTTTTCTTTCCTACACAATCATAATGTCTAAACTGGAAATCCAGATGTTTTTATAAATTAAATATAAATATTTAAAATATTTGTAAGCATCTGGATTACCAAAAACCCCGTATTTTTACATTTTTAAATATGCAGGCATTGATCCAGTAACTTCAATTACAGTATTTTCTAGAATCTCAATTAACTGTGCCCAATAAGCATAATGTGTGTGGATACTTTTACTATAACATATATAAGCAAGATCATTAATGTGTTGTTTGTGGCTGTTTTTACAATACACCAGCAGAGTTCAACAGCACTCTGAAAGAACAACAATTCAAAATGACCTATACAACTACAATTATTACTGCCAGATCTTCAGATGAAAAAAGCAAAGCAACACTACACAACAAATGAGTGAGAAATAACCAGGATTTTAAAAAAAGCTTCATAAATTCAACAACAGCCAACAATGCAGTGAAGACATGTGCAAAGAAAACAGACATTTTTCTAAAGAAGGAATTCAAATGGCTAACAGACATACAAAAGAAAAAAAAATGCCAGGCTCCCTAGCTCTTAGGAAAGTACAAATGAAATCCAACTTTAGGTTCCACCTAACTCCAATGAGATTCTTTTACATTCAGAAATTGACTAACAATACATGCTGGTGTTGATGTGGGGTGAAAGGTGCCATACTCCACTGGTGGTGGGAACGCAGGCTGCTGCAGTAATCATGGAGATCAGTGTACAGATTACTGGGAGAACTGAAAATCGATCCAATGTGTGACAGAAAACCCACTCCTGAAGACATAGCCAAAGGAAGTGAAGTCTGCATATGGGAGAGTGATCTCTAATCCTATATTTATAGTAGCACAATCCACAATACTGGAGACATGGAAACAACTGAGATAGCTGTCAAAAGAGGAACTGATAAAGAAACAGTGGTACATCTACTTCATGGAATACTGCTCAGCCATCAAAGAGAGTAAGATTCTACTATTTGCATCAAAATGGTTCCAACTAGAGACCATCATGCTCAGTGAAATGCCAATTCCAAAAGGACAAACATTATAAGTTCTTTCTATTATAAAGCAGCATTCTTTCAAAGTACAAAATGTGAAGATATAAAACTAAACATGTATAAACTTACATTCTCATAGATGAGCTATATCATGGAGACTAACATACTGGAAAATGAAGATATGTTGCGGTATACATCGCTACTCCCAAAAATGGAGGACTCCCAATGAAGCTGTAAAACATACCTTGACAATATGATAATATATTTTCCACTATTGCTACTACCTACAATGACATGACATATTTAAACAGCAGAATGCTGGACTTGAGACTGTTGCTAAAGGACTATACTATTGTAATAATATGAGGGGCAATGAGGAGGAAGGCAGAGGAAGTAGAGCAGGGAATGCCTAGACTAATAAAACTGTATCATGGAAAATAATAATAGCAATAAAAAAATCCAGAAAAACCCCAATAAAAAATCCCTCCCACCCGCCACCCCCCAAAAAAAAACCACAAAGAAATCTTTTTGCAAAAGAGTGCATTTGTTATTCTATCTTCAAGGGTGATTTTCCTTCAATATTGATAATATTTCTGCTTAACTTTCAAAACTTACCTAAAACAAAATTTTAACGGGGCCCTAAATTGGGAATGAAAATTCATGTATGTTCCAATTCAGGGTTCAGAAATAAAAGCAATGTCTTCTCAATAACGTGGATATAGATTACAACAATGATGCTAGGTAATAAGAGCATTATGTCTGCAATGATCATCATAAAATCATAAAATTATTTCAAAATTTCTCAAATTATTCTAGCGCTGCTTTTCTTATCTGTACACCATCTAAATAAGATAAATAAGATTCATAGGAATTAAATGTATCACTGCTTTCTTTTATTTGATTTCCCAGATATCTTCTACTTGAACTATCTTCAGAGTTTATTTTTTGGCAGTTGTAGAGAACACTTGAGAATGAACAACCTGATCCAGAACTTTAAATTCACATAAATGACAGCTGGTTGCAATCAGCACTACACAGTCATCATGCCTACAAGATAACAAATGCATTTGTTTCTCCAAATAGAAACACACTGAACAGAAATTGAACTATTTTTCCAAGTCTGAGCCCAAGTTGAGGTTTCAATCTGAGTTAACAGTGATAAGAATGAATGAAAATAAAATTGATAGAGAGTCTGGGATAGTAGATCTGACAGCCAAAAGCCATTATTCACGTGTCATTCAAAGTCCTTGCCATCCTCTTTAACTCTGTGTCTTCCAGAGAGAGAAAGCATATCACCCCTACTTTTCACAAGATTCTGTATGACAAGCTCTCAGAAAACAATAGAAATGATGCCCTCTTCTTATTATCGCAGCCAACCTCGCCGGAGCAAATATTTCCTGTATGATTATGTGACCTGGTCAATGTGTTTACCCTTTAAATTAATTATTTCATTTAATGATTATTAAATGTTACAAAATATGTCAAGGTTCTTTGAATTTCAACAAGAAAACCTTTACTTAATATAATGTAAGTAAATTCTGAAAGGTTATTATGGCAAAATAATAGCAGGTCATGGTATCAAGAGGAATAAAATCTATTGAACTCAGAACATTTGTTCTGTTTCATCCATCTCCAGAAACTCTCCATCTTCCTCCGTCTTTTTTTTTTTAATTTTAGCCTCTTTTGCTTAAAAATGTGACTCTGTGCGTGGCATAAAAAATGAAAATATATGAGCTATAAAAAGGAAATACTCCTTGTTCTAATGGAGAAATGGCAATGACAATCATTAGTTTCCTTATACTGTATAACACTCCATGTACTAGCCAATATCATGAAGTGAAGAAAAAAAAAACACATGAATGGCCAATTCTGGTTATCATAACCAATTTTGGGGATCAGGTCCAATAAGAAAATTATTTTTATTTTTTTGTCACAGCAGTTATCATCTGGAAAAAAGATTAACAGGGAGAACAGGAAAATTCATACATTACTGCTAGGCCTTTGGACAAGATCAAGTGTAAGAAAATCCACACAAAGAGGCCCTGTTGTTTCACTAAATACGATGGAATTAAGCATATTTTTAATTAAGACCACTTATGTTAGATGTTGAAACAATTCCATCCAGAACTGATGGACTTGAAAATTCAGACTAAATTTTTAAGCTCAACTTGAATTTCAACATTAGCTCGAAGACAGACATTCTTCAGAAACTGCACCAGTGAATGTGTGCACAAATTTATACGCTTCCATACTGTAACTCTTTAGTCCTGGGCATACACCTGTTATAACAGATCTTAAGCTACTTATTGGACAAAGAAACCGAAGCAGATCTGAATTAGTGTTTAGAATAAACTAATAGGAGGGGAAAAAAAGTTCAGCTTCCAGAATGTCACTAACATTATTTATTTTTTATTGTTACTATTATTATTATTTTCAAATCTCAGCATTCAGTTGAGAAGGTTCAGACATAAGAGAAAGCAACTCAAGACCAGACTCAGTACTCATCCTTACATTCCCTGAATTTCCTTTTCCCCTCCCTTAATTTCAAACCCCACCCATTTCATTGCTTCAAGACTCAAATTATCAGATACATAAGGGATATGAAGAATCAGTTTGGCCTGGTCCTAAACAATGAGGTTTGCATATTTTGGCTTATTAGGTGATTTATAAGCATCTGCACTAAAAAGAAACGATTACAATCTACTGACAGCTGCCCAAAAGTCAGAACCAGGAAGGATGTTATTAGTACTTTTATAAACAGGTACATTTCATTCCAATTAATTTTCCCCTCAGTGTCTCCTATGGCATCAATGCCATTGTAACAGCCTTGTCACCCTCCTCTCAGGTTCCTTTTTGTCCTGCTTTTACTTTTATTAAAATATTCCAAAATCAGGTTTGCTAATAGTTTCCAGGTAAGAGTCTGACAGGTTACATTTGATGTACAATAAAAGATGTTTACTTCCAAATTAAAAATAGTTTCTTACAATTAGATACCTTTTATTGACAAGGGTGTTGTCTGGGCTTGCTCTACACTGCTCCTCAGTATGTATTCTTTTCTATCTTCACTCCTGAGTATTTTTTCTCTACAACACAAACAGCAGTTTCATTGTTCCTCATAAGAAATTTTCTTCCCTGCATCTACAATCGTTCACAGACTGATTCTGTATTAGATTTAGGCACTGATTTATAGTAAGGCCTTATACATCGCCCTAAGAAGACTAGGAAATAATGCCGCATTTTTAGATAATTGGTTTAGAAAACCAAAGTCAAGTCTAGCAAGATAAAACAGCAAGATTTATCCTGTACCTTATCTACTTTGACAGTTGTAAAACTCCTGATTTGATTAAGGATGCTGATGCTGTTAAGATGCTGCCAGAGGTCTGGGAAAAGGAAAGGCATATTATTGTCAAAGAAATACCCATAGACCCAGATTATTTAATTTTGCCTGAGATTATTGGTCATGTGGGAAATTCTGAATGATCAGTGTCTAGTGTTACCAGGGAAGTCATGAACAGGAGAAAGGGCCCTTGGGTCTCTAGAATTACACTGGCTCACACACCTGAGGTCACTTTATTAGAACTAAGTTTTAGAGAGTGTTGTCTATTGCTGTGCATGAATTCTAAAATGAGCAAGGCGCTAGAAGGAGAGGCACAAGGGATTCTCCTGTTTCCTCCCACTAACTTTCTATCTTTGGGCCAAACAGCAAGATGGAAAACAAGAAGCAGAAAGATAGTGGAGACAAAAACAGCTTATGATAAATCAAGATATAGACATAGTATTATATTGTAAAGAATTATAAGTTAACAATGAAATTAGATCAGACTTGATTAATAGTGATTATATGTTGCACTGAAATTGAGGGTGGGAAGTGGTGGTATGAAAACCTACTGCTTTTTAATATGAACTGATACAATTACATATATAAAGATACTTCAAAATGTGGAAAATAAATGAAAATCTTATTTTTGTGCAAAATTTCTGAAATTCATGCAGTTTGTGTATAATGAAAAAATTTTTTCATCAACTTTAAGATGTCCTGTATACACAGATTTCAAGTATTTTCACAGCAAATGAAAATGATCTTTAATTCCAATTTCAATACATTTCTTTCAAAACTTTATTTATTGTTATTGCAAAGTCAGATATATAGAGGAGAGGAGAGACAGAGAATATCCTGCATCTGATGATTCACTCCCCAAGCAGCTGCAATTGGCTGAGCCAATCCAAAGCCAGGAGGCAGGAGCCAGCTCCTTTTCAAAGTTCTATGTTCATAGAATACCACACAGATCCTTTGCGCAGTTCATGCTACTGCATATGTAGGCTTGTAGCCGCTGCGTGCCTGCCTAGATAGCGACCGTCTTGGCACAGAGTGACTACACCAGCTGACCTCATCATATCACCCTTCAATAGAAATCTACCTTGTTCACCTTGAATGTTAACTTGGAAATTTGCACCCCACTGGAGTACTGACTGGGAGATCTCTGGATCCTCCTTCATGCATCTCAATATCCCCTAAAGGAGGAGAAACATACTCTTCTTTGGCTTAGAGTAGTAAAGTATCACCAGAGAATAAAACCAAAAAGTTGTGCCACAAATGCCTAAAGCAAAAGCAGAGATATGGGAAACACGAACAAGGAAGACAATAAGATTCCTCTAAAAAACACAACAACACTTCAATATTAAAAAGTGAAGTTGAAGAGATTGCTGAAGTGCCTAAAAAGGAATTCAAAAGAATGGTCATGAGATTATGCAAAAACATTGACAAGCAGATTCATGAGTTAAAGAAATCCATATATACTATGAATGGGAAAAAATTGGCAGCAGATACAAACTGAGGAGAAATCAAAATGTAATATTAGAAATGAAGAATTAGATATGGTAAATACAAAGTTAAAATACAATGGAAATCATAATTACAGACTTGGTAGAGATGGAAGAAAGAACATCTGAGCCAGAGGACAAACCTGGAAATATTTCAGCATCCAGAAAGGAAAAAAAAATTGGAAAAATTGGCCACAGGTTTTGATATTTATGGGATTCCCACAAGTGATGCCACATGTAAGTGTTAGAAGTTCGCTAAGGTAAGGAAAGAGAAAGTGATTTAGAAAAAATAAAACAAAATTTTCCTTTAAGCAAGGGACATCCAAGTTCTAAAAAGCAATTTTAATCCCTAATTGATTTGTCCAGAAAAAGATTTTTACTTCAGCATATGTAGTCAAACTGCAAGAGGAAGACAAAAGGAAAAGAGTGTTAAAAGTAAACTAGCAAAACACCAGGTTGCCTTCCGAGGATCCACAATTGGTCTCAAAGAGAGTTCCTATCAGAAATCCTGCAAGCGAGGGGAGAATGGAGAGATATATCCCAAGTCATTAAAGAAAACTGTCATTTCGTACTACATCCTGGAAATTTCTCATTTACAAATAAAGATGAAATAGACAAATAGACAAATAGACAAATAAAAATGAATAGAAATTGAATGAATGCTGCCACTTGCCCCGCCTTAGATGCATCATTTAACTATATGTTATCCACAGAAACAGGGCAAGGTATTTTTTATTACGAAAATAAATGATGGCAGAAAATATCTTAGCAAAAGTTCAAAAGAAATAAAAAGCAAACAACAGCCATATTTATTGGAAAATATCATGATCAAAGACGTTATTTGACAATACTAACCTGGAACGCAAATGGCCTTAAATCTCCAATTAAATGAGACAGACTGGCTGAATGGTTTAGAAAGCAAAACCCAACAATTTGCTGCCTGCAAGAACTCACCACCAAATATACACACAAATGGTAAGTGAAAGGACTGAAAAAGTACTTCTGTGGTAATGAAAGACTAAAAGAAAAAAAGAAGAGAATGGAAATTACTAGTGAGACAAAACAGACTTTATCACAAGAACTGCTCAGAGATAAAGAATAGCACTGTATAACGATTAATCAACCAGTCCAACCAAAGTGACCATGGCAAATACACATGTATTCAATTCCAGGGTACACAGCTATTTAAAACAATTGATAATGGCTCTAAAGAGAATACAGATGCCAACAAAACAATAGTGAGGAGTTTCAGCCCCCTATTTTCATCAGTGGAAAGATAAACCAGACAGAAAATGAAGGACAAAACAGAGCTAACCGACACTGTGGAGCAAATGGACCTACTAGATATCTACAGAGCATTTCACCCACACATGCCCAATACACATACATGCTTTTCATCAGTGCATGTAATGTACTCTGGAATAACGAGTCTCAACCAATTCAAAAATATTGAAATCATTCATACCGTGTATCTTACTGACCACAATGGAATGAAGCTGAAAATTAATAACTTAAAAAATCTCCAGAAAATATGCAAACATATGGATACTGCATAATACTCTCCTGAATGGATAGTAAGTTATAGAAGAAACCAAAAGGGAAATAAAAATTTATAGAAGATGGCAATACAACATATCAAGACATATGGGATACAGCACAAGCAGTGTTAAGAGGGAAATTTATAGCATTTAGATCCTGGATCAATAATAATCATCATAAAATAAAAGATTATAGAAACATTAAAAAGTGATCTAACAATGGTCTAACTGCCACCTCCCACCCAAATAAAAAGGAGTTGGGACTGCTGAGTGAAACAAAAGGTGTTTATATTTTCTAGCCAGCATCTTTTGGCTATATCAGACACACTGATTAATCCCCAAAACCAGAGGTTGAAAGGTCCAAGGGAAATCAGCAAACAGGCACAAGGAAAAACACTCGCACAGAGTATTAAACATAAAGTTTTTTAAGATATCACATTTTTTAAGTCATTGACTCTAATAAAAAAATAAGGATAACAGGCTTCTGTAGAACAAAATTTAAATTTCATATCATGGGACTAGAAAACATATATGCCAGTCACAAAGTCGGCATCTGTGCCATAATTTGTCACCTTCTGAACAAGAAGAGTTACAGGAACATGTGTAGAAGCACGTGTGTGAAATATTACCTGTGGAGGTGCAGTCAGTGAAAACAACCCAGTTACACAGCCCTCTAGATCCCTAGTTGCTCTGTTCAAGACCACAGACATCAAAACATGAGAAGTTTTCTGCCTCTCTCTGGTTTTGCAAAAAAGATTTTATGCCCGACTTGAAAGGTTTAGATGACATTTATGGGCTTGTTTGTTGCATGTTTCTTATTCGGTGGAAAAATAAAAATCAATAATGCAGTTCTGGTCATTATGAACTCCTGCAGTCAGAGAGAAGTACATCTCATAGGTGCAAGAGCATATAGAAAAGTGAGAATTATTAATAAGGCACTGCAATTTTGCTATTGGATTGGAACTAATAAGACAATTATATTATCCTCCGTGAGAAAGCTTTCATTTTACACCCGCTTTGCTGAGCTGGTGATCTCCCAGAGGCTGTTTGTAGGGAGTACTTGTTATTTATGTGTTTTCTGATGCCTGTGGATTGAACACTCAAGTCTGAGGTTGTTTTTTAGAGATTACACATTGGGGTTGCTTTCAGAATGCATTTACTTTTAAGTCCAGCCTGTTTGACACAGTAACAGGAGACCTGCTCCCGCACCACTGAAGCTGTTACTGATTCCATTGCTTCTACACTTGTGCATCCCTAGGCTTGCGAGTAGATGGTGTTGTTGCGAGCACACTACTCCCACACCACACACCATTCCACGCTACCAACTACTCCTCCCTAAGCTAAACATTACGAAATTTATAAACGTAGTTGTTCTCTTATACCCATATCCTTCAAAACTCCAACAATGATAGGAGCCAATAAGCTAGTGATGGTGGAGGATTTCTGAACCTCAGACACAAAGATAATCTTCTAAAACAAACCATTGTACTTCATTGCATCTGGGATGAAGGCAAGCAATCCCAAGGTTTATGATATTTTTATTCAGTTGGTGGCTGGGAAGAACCTGGTGAGAGCTACTGTATCTAGTAATGTTTCCATCGATTTTATAAGCATGAACTTGCATTTGGTCTGTCCTTGTTCCTTATGTACACTTATTACAGCCCCCTACTCACTGCCTTCATCTGACCACAAATGAAAGTGTGCTTACTAAGCCTAACATGACATGACTCCCAGAAAATGAAAGGAGTAGTAGACACAGCCCTAGACACAGAAAAGGAAAAGTTCTGTCATTATCTCATTAGTACCGACAATCGTACGTGAAGAGAAGTCTGACCTTTCTGTTTTCACAGCTAAATCAGTGTTCAAAGGACTCAGACTACTGGGCTAACATCCTACACATCATAGTCAGACGAAAAAGGGACATCTGAGGGAAGTGAACAATGGAACATGGCCAAGTGACAGAACTCAGCTGTTGTCACCACTTGGAGGATTTATTGTAGTTTTAAAAGGTGACTGTCTACATAATCCGGGATCACCAACCTTTGACGGATGAGTATGTGTGAGAAAGTCGATTATACTATATTGTATCGCTTTTTGAAAAACATTAACAAAAATAGTGTTAGAGAATCACAAGTAAAAGCCATCTACAATTTATAAACCTGCAGAATAAGCGCTTATCCATATAAGACACTGCTGAAGATGCTGACTTGGTTACAGCCCGCCTGACCCTTATCCCAGCTTCCTGTTAACAGACACTCAGACAGAATTTGGAGTTCATGAAGCTGAGTTCTTGCCACTCCCACCAGGGATCTGGCATGGGTGCCCATGCCAGGCTTTAACCAGGCCAGCACAGACATCTGAGTAAAGCAACAGATCAGACAGCAGCACTTTCATCCTGTCTTCACCTTACCACTCAAAGATTTACTAACAGATGACAGTAACTGTAAGTATGAGTGTGCATGTGTGTGAGACTGACTCTTACAAGCAAACTTGTTTGCACTTATCAAAAACTATTATCAGATATATAGCCTTGATAATTAAACCTGCTGTGTGTAAACTTCTTTTGAGAGAAGAGATATTTTACAACTCTCCTCAGGTTACATGAAAACCTCAATGTCATTCTAATTTCAGGTCATAATCAATTTCTAGCACATCTTTTCCCTACTTCTAGAAATCAATTTGTAATTTCTACCCTGCGGCGTCTGTTACTGTCCTCAATGAGATGAAACAAGAAACACACATTTTCCAGGATGTTGACTGAAAATATAATTCATTTTAAGCCACTGAGAGGAACACAACTTTTGAAAAATATGTTTCAACAGCAGTCCATTCATATACTTAATTTTGGCCACTATGTATTTCCCAATTAACTTCACTTAAACTGTTTTTTAATCATCTTATACGTTTAGAAACAGCATTGTTGTATTTGATATCACCAGGCTGATGATGGTCTACAGCTAATTTGAGACATAAAAAGTGCATAAAATTAGACTCTTATCTCCTGTAGCTGGGGGAGCAGAGAAGGCTTTTCAGGATTTAACAGAGGCAGCCTTCAGGATACAATAAACGTTAAAGTCTGTCTGTGGTCCAATTTGTCAGGTGCTCATCCCCAGAGAAAGCAGTCAGGTATCTTGAAAGTGCAAAGGGGCTTAAACTTCAGGAGGTAGTAAGTCTGCCATCCTATGATGATGCAGGGGAAAAATAACTTCTATTTTTTGTCACATTAGGGGGAAAATCACAGCTTCCATGAAGCAGTTTTTACTGCTTCCTTCTGCAGCATATCAATAAATGCAATAGGCATAAACTCAATTGCTCATTGTGGTCAAGTCTTTGAAACACAATGGGAGAATCTTGATCATCCAATCAGGGAAGCCCTGTAGCTCAATAGAAGTGCCAACCCAGATGAGAGGATTAAAACATGCAGCAATTGAACAGCAGGATCCAGTGCAGCCTGCAAATCAATTCCAACCACAGCAGTTGCAGTTTTTCCCAAGAACATTTCCCCTGAAAATTTCCCCAGAAACAATCCCACTCTTGTCTTAGAGAAGCATTTTCTGATGGACAGTCTGGGAGGTACAGAGGATGAATGCAGCAAACGTTATTACAGACAATAAGTGGATACCCAACCTGATCAACTTGCTCATGGTCTCAGCTGCTAAGGATGTTGTTGGCTGGAAGTCATAGCTGATTCCCTCCCCAGCAGTTTCTGCCGTCTCTGGGAACTGAAGCCCTGGAAGGTAGACTCTCTTCCATAGGTTAACCTCTTACAGCGGCTTCGTTTGCCTCAGTGGGAACCTCTTTAAAGACCAGACCAGCTTCAGACCTCCCTGTGGGACTGACTGAAGGCCTCTGACAAAATCATAACATGAAATACTATTAGGTTTATGATATCTGCTAGTATTTTGTAACTTTGCTAGTGTAGGTGTTAGGCAGCTAAGGTTTTGAAGTTTGTTTCTAAATCTGTTTCTAAAAGCAAATCAAAACCACTAATGATGGTGATGAACTTAAGGGACATGAGATGAAGAAGGACAACTCTAAATGAGCAAATAACAGAACAGTAATTAGTCCCTTACTCATAGGAGTAGGCAGCAGTACTCAGTAATGTTAAAGTGAACTGAGCCTTTGGCAAATGCCCAAGGTGAAATTCTCCTTGAAGTGAAAATAATGTTGCCCAAAGACATAACTTTCACAAAAAGTTCTATTACAGGAAAACAATTTTATAAGATATACCAGTATCAGGGTATAAACAACATGGTACACTAAGAAGGAAAGACATTGAAAGGATTCCATACAACTGTGAAACGTAGAACTATAATGTCAGCTTGTAGATGAGAAGCAAATATTTAAACCAGCAGTAATGACATTTAAACCTAAAACCATTACAAAGCCTCATTAAGATCTGATCTATGTGTTTAAAAAACAAATAAATATTAAATATTGGAAATTACAAACCCCATATATGTGACAGCCAATTCAGGGGGAAAAGATATCTATGGTTTTTCAGAAATATAGTAAGTCCTCAGCACCCACCCTGGCTGCGGGACCTGAGCCCCGCCAGATCTTCCCCCGCAGGGGCTCAGGAAACTGGCACCTACCACAGGCAGGGCCCTGTTGGGGGCCAGGTTCATAAGGTCCAGGGGCAGGGATCTGGCGGGGCTCATGTCGCATGGCCTGGGTCCTGGGTCCTGCCTGCAAGGTTGGTGTGGGTTTGTGAGCCCCTGGGATGGGGGATCTGGGGGCTCAGCTCGCCTGGCCCTGGCCCTTCAACCTGCTTGAAAGTACAATAGTGGATCAGTGGGCGCAGACCATGATGCACATGATCACAGAGGAAGAACAGAGCAAATTGGACAACTATCCCAGCAAACGATGGCAGCAAAAATGTGGCTGAATGGAGACTCGAGGTTTACTATGTCAGCCAATGGACATTGGGAGGGTTGCCTCGCCCTTGGATCGCGGAAACCAACAGCATTTCAGAACTATCCAAACCACTTGGTCAGAACCATCAGAACATGCACTACAATGGGACCCTGGGTTGATAATGGGGGTGATTCCCATCTCTGGGTACTGGGACATTTGGGAGGCTGGGTGTGACTTCCCCCTTTCTCTCTCCCCCTTCCCCCAGAGACAAGAAGAAATAAAGAATTTGGAAACAACTATTTCACTCACCTTTGCCTAACCCTCAATCCCCCCCCCCCACACCAACCATGTAATTATCACAATATATATATAAAACAAGAAATGTAGTAAATATTTGAACTTGCCATCCAGGAATGTGTCAACTTCCCCATAGCACTTTTTAGTTGCCGTCAGCATGTGATAAAATTGTTCATGCAAGCAATGCTCTATAGTTATGAGTCAAAACATCAAAATATGATAGTGACTAGAATAAAATAGCTGCAGGCCCAACATGGTCTTCCTTTCTTTATTTAAGGGCCTGGACTTCACAGTCAAGAAGATCCAGGCCAAATCCTTCCATCTGTCCCTGCTATATGTTCAGTTTAACCAAGTTACATGGTGTGTCTAAGTGTCCTTACCTGCTAAACAAATAATATCTGTCTAGGGAGTGATGTGAACATGCAAGGAGCACACAAAGGGGAGAAGCAAATTCAGACCCAAATGAAGGGAGCCCAGGGCCTGCACACTTGACAATTAAACCATCCAGGCACGTGTTAACCGTACCTGACAGCATACAGCCATCTGGGAAATCACAGTGATAATTTCAGGAAACAAGTATTGTTTAAAGTAACTTGTGTTCAGCACATGTTTGTCCAAAATGGATAAAGTAGCTGAATTTGGTTAAAACACATGGCTACTTTCAAAAGTAAATATTTTATAATATATATAAAAATACATAAAAATGAACATATATAATAAAGTATGAATTTTTTCTGCCAAAGTAAATTTTTAATTCTATTTTATTTGAACCCATGGATGTGCCCCTACATATTATACCCAGATCCTTTACAACGCTTTCAAATAAATAAAGAAATCTTAAAAATGATAATCTCAAAAGCTCATTTTAAAGTATCTTATCAGAACAAAAACTATCTTATTAGTAGTTTTCTCCCAGTACGGTTATTCAAAACTCAGCAATGACTAAATGATTGGCATGTATCACTGGAGAATGGGAATTTGCCTTGCTGGCGCCTTGCCACTGGCTTGGGTGGTTGTCAGTTTTTCTTGACAAATTCTTAACTCTGGTGAGTTTGTACTTCAAAGCAGTCAAAGTCTGTGTACTTACAGGCTGAAGGAACTAAAAAAGATCAGCAGTTTTAATCTCCATCATTATTTAATTAAGCAAATGGAAACTACCCCTGTTGCCAAATACATCATGCTTTGCCAATTATTCCATTAACCAAGGCTCCATAGATGAATCCTACATTAAGCAAAACAATTTTCTGACAATTCACTTTTACAGATTGACTGCTAATTATTCTTACACTTAACCTGAGAAGGTTAAGAAGCAAGTCAGAAAAAATAAGAAATTTTGGTATAGATCGTATCATATAGCATAGCCACTAAAAGCATCTGCCTGCTGGGTGATTCGAATATGGCTAGTCTAACATATATATACTAAACGTAAACACAAACTGAAACGTAGGACTTCATACAGAGACGTATTCATATATCATTTCAATATAGATTACAATATGATGAAATTATAGTTTTGGATATGTTGATACTTAATATTATGTTATTAAGTTGATAATCATCTATTTGTTAGGATTTAACAACTTGTTATGTGAAAGGCAGAGTGAAAGAATAAAGGTAAGGAGAGGGAATCATGGAAGGAAGGAGAGAGGGAGAGGAGGAGTGAGGAGAGGAAGAGAGAATGAGAAATAAATATTCCATCACCAAATGGCTACAACAGCTGAGGTAGAGCGAGGAAAAACCAGGAGCCTGAACTCCATCCTGGTCTCCCACATGGGCAGTAGGGGCAGAAATACCGCTAGCATCGTTGCTGCCCTGCTGCCACAGTAACAGGAAGCTGTGTGGGCAGCAGAGAAGCCAGGACTCCAACAAGGACCGTGTTAGAGAATGCCCATAATCACAAGCACTGACTCAGACTGCTGTATCAAAACTCTGCACCTCCCATTTCTTTTTTACATCTGTTTCCTTAGAAAGTAGTCAAAGGCCTTGAAATGGATGCTGCAAATGTTGAAAACACTAGTTAGTTGCTACAGTCGTTGTTTCCAGTGGACAGCATTCATGTAAATGTTGTACAATTACATGAGAGACATAAGTAAAACTAATAGTATGTCTAGATGTATGCCAGGCTAGCGTGGGATAAAGCAAGGACAAATCACACAGGCCGAGACAGGGGAAGGGTTTCTGGTAGGTGATAGGGGTCCAAGGGTGTTGATAAAATCCTGAGTTCAGGGGTATCTTTTGAGGAAGGAGAGTCCATCGGGGCATGGCAAGTCTAGATGAACAGGAGCCAAAAGGCAGTGGATTATTGCAGTTTTTACTGCTCGGGACTCATGCCACATGGATATTCAGTGCAGAGTCAAGGCACTTTATCTCAGTTCCCTTCACCCTCTTAGGGGTGGGTTGTGAATTTCTCTCTGCCTCCATCCCTCCCTTCATTTTTTAGACCAAAACTCAAATGTGTCATAGTCAGATGTCCAATTTTTTGAACTCAGTATATAACATAGACATTTTTGTGCATTAATTTGTATATGTAAAATGCATTCAGTTGCTTTCATAACTGTCATTTCAAAATCCTATGCAATGGTCCAGCTCATAAATATGTCATAATTTATATTATTCATCTATTATATTCATCTATTCATCTGTATTATTGGAACTCTTGCTTATTTCCCAGTATTTCCTAGGATATTAATATTTCCAGCAATATTAAACTTCCCTTTTTTTTCCTTTTGCAAAGTGAGCTAATGCTACCGTTCTTTGCAAACCAGACTGTCTCCATTGTGGAGGGTGAAGCATAGAATAGAAGTTCCATGGCATTCTATCCACTCTTCTTACATGATAAAGTGTCACCATTTATTTAAGGTCCAGAGATATTCTTAAGCATCCCTTAATTGATGATAGTTTTATTCAGCAGTGACGCGATCTCTGGAGGGGTGAACTGTCATATAGTCTCTAGGTCTCCTTTATTCTACATTGTCTGTCCCTTTACTTTCTTATTGAGGTCACCTGGAGTCTGTGCCCACTTGTGTCCACGTTCTGCTGAGTTCACTTCCAGGCATATCTCACATCTGCCCTGCTTTGATATTCTTCTTCCCATGGGCCCTAATAAGCAGGGCAACTTTAACAAGCATTATTGCAATAATCCCCTCACAAGCTTAGAGTGTCATGAAGATTAAATGAGACAAAGCATTTATAAATCTTAGTACAGGGCTTGACACATACTTAGTATTCATTATACATTAGGGAATGAGAATGATGACATAATAATAATGATAAACCACAGGACCCAATTATTTATTAGAGAAAATATTATTACCCATGCACAGTGTGTTTGTATTTAAGACGCTAAAGAGATAACACGAAAAACACCAAACCTTTGTTGTTCAGGAACATACGCTGCACTTGAGGCATTTCGAATCCTCAATAGACACTTCAAGCAGTTGCATTAATCATTGCAAACTAAGCAGATTTTTCCCCTAGCCCTGAAATCGAGTTACAATTTAAATTACGCCATATTGATAAGCAAAAATTATTGTGAATAAGTCTATATAGTTTAACCTGCTTATTAGGTATTAAAATGAAGGATAGATGTTTGACCTACTAGTCAAGATGTCAGTTCAGATCCCCAATCCTCTATCAGCATGCCTGCCTAAACTCAAGCACTGGCTTCACTGTCAACTCAAGTTTCCTGCTAACAAACATCCTGGGATGTAGCTGGGTGCCTGCCACATGGGAGACCCAAATGGATTTTCTGGCTACCCGCCTCAACCCAAACCAGCTCCAACGGCTGCGAGGATTTGTAGAGTGAACTGGCAGACTGGGTCATTCTCTTTCTGTCCATTTTTCTTTCTCTGTTTCTGTGCAATCTCAAAAAAAAAAAAAAGGAATGAAAATCAGCATAAATAATGATTAATTCCCATTTAAACCACTCCAAAGGGGCAGGCATTTATTAAAGAAACTTAACTCCCTGCTTGGGACTCCTGTGTTCCATATAATAATGCCTGGCTTGTGTCTTCACTGCTTGACATCCAAACCAGCTTCTGCTAGTGTACATCCCGGAAGGCAGCAAATGATGGCTCGGCTACCTGAGGACCATCGGCCATGTGAGAAACCCAGGTGGAACTGAACATTCCTGCTTTCAGCTCACCCATGGCTCCGTCTTTGCAGATGTCAAATACAACATTAATTTTTTTAAAAGTCATACAAAAAATTTCTTATATTTCTAAATATTTCACTTATTTAAGTTTTCATACTCATTACAGTGTGTCTCAATGTCTTTCTTTTCTGTATTGCATATTTTTAATGGGTTGTTTATTTGAAAGGTAGAGTTACATACAAATAAAGGAGTGGGAGGGAGGGAGGTTGATTTATTTCCCCTCTGCTGCTTCACTCCTCCAATGGTTACAATGTCCAGGGCAGGGCCAGGCCAGAGCAGGTGGTCTCCCAAGTGTGTGACAGGCATCTAAACATGTGGGTCATGTTTTTGCTGTTATTTGCAAGCTATTCACAGGGTGCTGGATTATAAGTGAAGCTGTCAAGACATGAACAAATGCCCATACAGGAAGCTGGTGTCAGAGTTGGTGCTTTACCCACTAAGCCACAACAACAGCTACATTGTTTACTAAAGATTCATCCTTGTAACTTATGGCACCAAATCACCGACCTCATGTGCTGTCTCACTATGTCTTCCATCTCTGGCTTGACAATTTGCCACTCACAACCCTATGGCATTTTTCATTTTTTTAAAAACTGCCAGATTCTAAACCATGAAAGAAAATTTAGGTTCTGAAACATGAATCAATAATTCCTCCTCCAAAGAAGGAAACAGAAAGCAGAGAAGAGGAAAGTCTGAACACTGGTAAATGGAAGAACATTATCAAGAGGATACAAAGAAAAATATCCTAAGTGCAGGCCCCGGTCTCCCAAGGATTAACTCCACAGCTTAGCTTGTTTCTCAGAGCATAACAGGATTGGTAATTTTGGCCTGATACATATAGCCACTGGCTTAACCGCAAGTTCCTGCTTCCTATTGTCAAGTTATCTGCCAAGGGATTGGATAAAACTCAAGGGATTTAGGGTGGCCACTAGAGGATTGGATAAACACTGGGAGGAACTGAAGGGATTTAGGGTGGCCACTACTGGGAGGAGCTAAGCAGAGTATAAAAGAAAGTCTGGAGTTGCAATAAAGATCATTCTGTCATCGACCGGCATTCGGTGTACTGCGTGTTGCCTTGTCTTGTCTCTCTGCGTTGTCTGCGTTGCAACCCTAGTCCCTCCGCTCGGCTCGGGGTACGTGGCGACGAGGGTGTTGCCAACACCTAAGAGGGACAAGTAGGTTCCTAACTGTGGCTGCCTCAAGGCACCCAGCACTCTAGAAACAAGAAGGGTCAGGTAAGGCAGGTGAGGGAGGCTTCTCGTTCCCACAACTAAGCAGCAGAATTTGCACATGGGTCCCATCAGAGAAGGTCAGACCTTCTTGCTATAAAATAAACGGTATTTGGACAACGTAAGTGACAGGAAAAGTAGGTCAAGAGAAAAGCCGAAGATAAAAGTCAATAAAAATTATCCATAAATTGGTAGCTAACCACTGAGAGAATCATGACACTGTAGACTACAAAAACCTATTTGGAGTGGCTTGGATGTTCAGGAATTTGTTCTTTTCTTTTTTTAATTTTAAGATTTCTGCATTGTTATTTGGAAGATGGATTTAATCAGAGGAGGAGAGACAGAGAGAAAGACCCTCCACCTACCAGTTCATTATCCAAATAGCCACAATGATTGGAACTGAGCTGATCTGCAGCCAGAATCCTGAAGACTCCTGAGGCCCTACACATGGTTGCAAGGAGCCAAGGCTCTGGGCCATTCTCTGCTACATCCCCAAGCTACCATTAGGGAGCTGAAAGAGAAATGAAGCAGCTTGGACATTAGCTGGCATCCATATAGGATCTCAACACACTTAGGGGAAGTCCAGCTAACCAAGCCATCACACCAGATCCCACTCCTATTTGTCTTCTATAACAAGTCCGCCATAGGTACATGATGCACTGTGTGGAACCGATGAGCTTGCACAAGTACAGTATGGAATGTGGTAGATGACATGGGTCTGTGAGAACTGTGGGAGACTGGGGTGCACTGTGTAGGTGACCTAGACCAGCCTCAGAGATGCTTCCCAGAAGATTTCCATGAGCAATGCTTTCTCATCTCTGATTCCAGTTCACATATTGCTTTTCTTGCAGGATGCAAGTTGCTCACTATCACACATTTATTCTGCTTTCCATTTGTGGGAAATAGGTAGAAGAGTGAGCCCTACTATTTACTGTATGGCCACATTTTAACCTTCTTAGTGGTAATTTACTCAGAAAGAGAATAACTGCATACGCCATAAGTTGAAGTTTTTGAGATAAAGGGTCCACTCTTGCTTTCTTCCGATGAATCTTACAAACAAGAGTGTAGAATTTAGGTAAAAGGAAAGCAAAGGATTGCAGCAGAGAATCTGAAACAGTTGACTCTCGAGCGTGCTATTCTTAAATATTCTGGGAAAGTTTACTTTGCAATACTGGGCTCAGACAAGGTCAAATTACAGGCCGAGGGAGGCTTTTGGAACACAAGGTATGAAGGTGTGGGTGGCTGGAGCAGGAAGGGCCCAGCTGCTCTGCTCTCCTCTTTCTACATCCTGGACACATCACTAAGCTTTGCCCTAGAAAACTGCTTCTCCAGGAGGCCATTTCTTTAGGGAGCTTTACATTCTCACTGTCTCTTTTACTTGTGACAGGCAAATAAAACTTTCCCTTGAGTCATTTCCACTTCAGGTTGATTATCTGTGATACCACAGCAAGTAGGCCTTCTGGATCCTGTAACAGACAGATAAGATGGGAGAGGAAAAACCCCAAAGAGTGCTTCATTGCATGAGTTTTTCTATTATCTATTTCTGAGTTAATGTGTGTAGCTCGGGGGTCTATGTGAATCTCTGAGTGAGAACTTTTTTGTGTTGCCAATAAGTGAATGCAAGGAATTATGCCCAGCCAAGTTCATCCTTGCCTTTCCATACTGGGGCAGGTAAGAGTATCTTACTGTGATTGTGTTCTGGGGTTATTTGCAAGTATTTGCTCTTCACACCACAAAGAACAGGCCAAAGAAGCTTCAGTACAGTTTAGCGATATCTTTAAATTATTCACTAATATTATTGATTCCATTGGAAAACATTAACCAGTAGTTTTGATTCTGCTTGCAAATAAAACAAATACTTAGGAGCTTTAAAATAATACACACTTAGTGGTTTCCACAAATATTCTGACATATTAGAAAACAATATGAGGTAGAACCCGATAAGATCATTTCTTAGTAGTCTTCCTATGTGTGTCTATGTACATGTAAAAGTCAAGTGCCAGGTAGACAGCTGGGCCTATGCTGACTTCCCTAGAATTACATTGCATATTCAACCTGTGTGTGACTTTCATAATGTTACAATTCATTAGGGAGGAGAATTTAATTAATGTAACTAGTGCAGTAAGGCTGACTCTTCCCTTTCTTGCTCAAAGGGAAGATAATCCAATCACGAGATTTTGTGAATCAACAACCTCTGGATTCCTAAGAACAACAGAGGACAGTCTCATCCCAGCCCACTTCCCTTCATTTCAACGAACACCTGTAATGTTCTCACTTAGAGGCCAATTAATAAGTTACATTACTATTTTGATACCCAATGTTATCTTCAAATCCACTGCATGCATGCGACAAACAAAAAGAAAAAAAAACATCGTGTAACAAAGCAGGTACTTCACAGAAACATACATGTGTGCTTTGGAGCATTTGGGAATAAAAAGAGAGAGAGCAAATGAGATGAAGAATCTTGGAAAGCAAGAATCTACACGAGAAACAGAAACAAAGCTCAGATACTTCAACAGGAGAAGCAAGACTCCAGGTTGTGACACAGCTTTGCGAAAATTCCAAAGTGGTTTTATATTTTCTGATGTGGCTCCTGCTGTCTGATTGAACATGTGCTTTTCTGTGGCAATTCTTCTAACAGTCCTGCAAGAGGGGCTTGAAGAAGGGGAAGGCTGTGGGAGCAACCACTCAGCATTTCTTTATTCTCAATTTCTGCTCATACCCTGAGAGAAATTGTGAGAAATCAGAGGGTTTGGAATATGACCCATCTTTGTTAGGAAAGGAAAACACTAAATTTTCAAATATCTCCTGGTTTCTTCAATAAGGTAGGTGCTCAATGACATGCGTTACTGTTTGAAGACAATTTGGGTATTAGTGGGATACAAGAGGGCATTCTTTCTCCTAAAGTATTAAAAAGGACAGCCACAGGAAAGCTTTTGCTTTCTCCAACTATTTAGCAAACAAATTGTCCCTGGGGCCTGGCACGATAGGCTAGTGGCTAAAGTCCTTGCCTTGCATGTACCCAGATCCCATGTAAGTGCCAGTTCATATCCTGGTTGTTCCACTTCCCTTCCAGCTCCCTGCTTGTGGCCTGGGAAAGAGGTAATGGATGTGCCAAAGCCTTGGGAACCTGAGCCAAAGAAGCTCCTGGCTCCCAGCTTCAGATGGGCTCAGCTCCGACCGTTGCAGTCATTTGGGGATTTGAAACAGCAGATGGAAAACCTTCTCTCTGTCTCTCCTTCTCTCTGTAAATCTGACTTTCCAACAAAAATAAAACAAATTTTAAAAAATAGTAAAATATTCCCTGGAAAAAAGTACTCTCAGAAAATCACCAAGAGACTAGAGATAGGAAACTCGGGTTTGTGTTTATCTGCAATTCCTGTCGATATTTAACGCCTACTTGACGTTTGTGGAAGGCATAAATACAAAACAAACTGTTAAGATTGTTAGCTTCCAGACATTTCTATTCACTGGTATACAATATGTTGTGGGTTCTTGATTAGCATGGTGTTCGACTTTGTAATGTGATAACTAAATTAAAATATATTTCACAGGATCCTCATCCTGAAATGTTCGGCTTGCTACACTACAATGTCATGATACACTTAGCAGAATGTTATCTTGTCAATGTTGCTCAAGTGCTATATTACAGTCATGAGATATTGGAAACCAGAGTGAAGGGAGGGGTGGATTGGGGAAATCACTGTGCCACTGGAATTGTAGCATGAATGAAAAATATGTGTATATATAATATGTATTATATAAATATGTATGTATATATATACACACACATATATACAAAATAGTACAATATACACAAAATAATGAAAACAATCTGTATGAGAGCTTTGGAAGGCAGGAGTTGAGCAACAGACATGTTTATTCTTAGAAAGTCAATGAAGTAGTGTCTGTGGCAGGTTATGTGATGTTTAGTAGAGTTTCTGTTTACCTTGTCACTGTAGGTAACATTCACATTGTTATGCTATATGGATTCTCTTCCTTTTTCTTCTCTGTAAGTGTTAGCGTAGTCTATTGCAAAATTTCAAGTTTCCTCTGAAAGTCATTTAAGCAGCAAGTTTGAAAGCTTGAAAACACAGAGATCCAGAGATCCAACATTTTCAGTCAATGAGAGAGAGAGAGCGAGAGCAAGAGAGAGAGAGAGAGAGAGAGAGAGAGAGCGTGAGCGAGCGCCAATGGCAGGGATAGGGAGAAGGAAGCTGAGAGCACATTTTATTTTTCTTTGAAGATCCCATTGCATGTTCTTCCTTGATCTGGCAATGCTCATCTGGTAACTAGGGTAGAAGGAGCAGATAACTTCAGATTGTCTTAACAGCTCCCACAATTGTGTATGTAAAAGTTATTATAATGAATATATTATACAACCTTATCCTCAGGTGTTCTATTTCTTTATGTGAAGGCAGACTGACGCAAAAGTAGATCTAGACATAGTTCCAGAAGAAGGACATGCTCTCTGAATTGATTAGGTTTCATTTGGACATGATTCTCTGATACAATTATATTTAAAGACTTTCACTGTAATGTGTTTCCAGTGGAAAAAGAAGCCCTGTTACCCTGCACCATATAGTGACTTGATAATCAAATGAGCATTGTCACTGGTAATCAAATGCTTATAGTAGCAATGATGCTAAAAGTTTCAGTTAAAACAAGGCATGTAGTATAGTCAGTTTGTTTTCTAACTCATTTGTAATGGAAATAAAATTATGAGCTCAAAACTTTAAATTCCAAATTAAACAACTGCTTACAGATTGAAAACTTCTGTGATTATTCTAATGGGCAAATTTATCACCTGCAGTTACACTATTGACATCTGTGAAAATTAAACTGAAAGATTCTTCATATAGATGACTATATTATCACACAGAATTAAACTTTTAAACTCACCATATTGCAAAATCCTTTCTGAGAAAATGAGGGCATGGAGATGAAGTAAGGAAATGTGACTTGTAGATCCTGCCTAGGGTCTTTGTACAGTAGACCTCTTTAAGTAGGGCAGTATATTTAACGCCTGAAAAACTGAGAAAGGCTTCCAGTGCACAATGTGTTACAAGGCAACGGTAATCCTCTGCAACCTTTGTAAACACTATACCCTATTACTTGAAGACCTACAAAAAGTCTCAGCAGATGTTAAGAGAGGTTTATGTTGTAGTAGGGAAAGGATAAGTTGCAAGCTGCAAAGCTCACAGCATATAGAAGCCCTCATTGCCCTACCTGCAACCCAGTTCCCAGTCAATGTGCCCGGGAAAGCAGCAGAGGATGTCCCAAATGCTTGGACACCTGTCACCTACATACGGGACCAGAATGGAGTTTTGGGTTCCTGGCTTCTATCTGATCCAGCCCTGATGACCCTAATGATTCGGAGAATTAAATCACAGATGTTCTCTTTCTGGGACTGCCTTTCAAGTAAATAAACCAATATTTACAGAAAAATAAGTGTGAAGTATTAAGAGCAACCTCCAGGAAGATGTTATATGCATTAAATGCATTCATTATTTTGTACATTACATTGACATATATCCTAAAAATGTGAAAATAACACTGAAGAAATTTAGTATTGGAAAAGAAAAGATCTGGGCTCCCTAGCAAAACATTTTGAAGTTCATGTTACTCAAATGGTCTGAGAAAGACATTGATGATTTGTTTTGTTAGTTGAATAGAATCTGAACCCCAATTTGTGATGTACTGAATAGATTCTGAATGTTACACCTGCCCTGGTACACTACAAAGAAAAGCTTAGGAAGAGGCATCTGGGCTCAGCTCAGAGTTACCAAGAACTTATAATAACCATTAACACCCTTACAATAAGATAAATCAGAGAACCGAAAAATCAAAGACTCTTTTTTGTTCCTTCAGAGAATTGAGATATCAGGCCAAACCATTATCACGAAATTTGGAGAGAAAGCACCAAAGGAGACATAGCACATGTGGGTTGCTTATGTGAGCACAGGTCACTGGCTGTCCTAACACTGTGGGAACATCAAACTAGAAATATTAATGAACTGCTGCTGACCGGGAATGGGTTGTATGAATAAGACACTGGGAGCTGAACTTTCGGGACAATTACAGCAGACTTTTCATTAGAGACCTTGCACATAAAAAGAGCGAAATCTGTGGTGTGTACGCTAAAAAGGAAACTAACAACAACGAAAGTAAAAGCCAACTCCCCAGTCAAGATTCTAAATGTAGTGAAAACATGTCTTCAAAAATAAGGGAGAAATATGGATGTACTAAGGCCAACAAAGTCAGAAGGTTAATTTCCAGTGACCTGTCCTGTAAGTTTTCAATCAAATTCTTCAGTTTGAAGGGAAATGATAAAGGTCAAAAACTTGAACAAGGTCCAGGAAGCAATCTTGGAAGATAAATTTAAACTTTTATATACCTTCTTTTATCTTAAAAATGAATGTTTAAAGCATACAGTAACAATATATTGTGTCTTTAAAGTATGATAACAGTGTCCCAAGGGCAGGAAGAAGGAATCAGGAGTATTCTGTTTTGTGCTATTTTTTGCTAAATGTGAAACAGTATAAGGCTGCTTGACGGTAGACTTATTTCGAATACACATTGTTAAGAGGAGGATCAAAATCAAAAGTTAAAATAGCATACAATTGTAACTCTATACAGAAGACTGTTTTTGCTCATTTAGTTTTTTTTTTAAGATTTATTCATTTTTATTACAGCCAGATATACACAGAGGAGAGACAGAGGAAGATCTTCCATCCGATGATTCACTCCCCAAGTGAGCCGCAACGGGCCGATGCTGTGCTGATCCGATGCCGGGAACCTGGAACCTCTTCCGGGTCTCCCACGTGGGTGCAGTGTCCCAATGCGTTGGGCCACCCTCAACTGCTTTCCCAGGCCACAAGCAAGGAGCTGGATGGGAAGTGGAGCTGCCGGGATTAGAACCGGCGCCCATATGGGATCCTGGGGCTTTCAAGGCGAGGACTTTAGCTGCTAGGCCACGTTGCCGGGCTCTCATTTAGTTGTAAATACACATCAGTCAACTTTTAAAAACAGGGTTTTCATAAGAATGAAGAACAGGAGGAATCTTGGATTGGTGATATGAATGTGAAAGATGTAGAGTTTTAATGAAACTAAACCTATTCTTAGCTACAATAGACCAACTCTGCAGTTATTCTACGTCCATGCATAATTTGCATGCAAATAATTTTTGCATCTTTACACTGACAAAAACTGTTTCCAATAAAAATAGCCTTAATCGGTTAATGGGTAAAAATACATGCACACATACATAAGAAACCACTAGTAGTACATCTATAAAATGGAATACTTATCAGCAATTAAAGGTGAGGTCCACACTAAAAAAAAAAAAAAGTTAAATTACAGAGAAGACACTAATGTACCATAAGAATTCACACTATCTTCAAGTAAATGTGGTAGACCTCAAGACCATTGCAGTGTAGCCTGTACATAGTGACTTGCTTCCTAAGGCACAGTATGAGAGTTGGAGAGACGGAGGGAAAAGTAATTCTATAATAGAGAAAGCCTTGGTCAGTGTTACCTTAGCCACGTAACCAAGGTTCATGTTAACAGCAATAGCATGCAAATGTTATATACTGTGGATGAGATGACATTTTGACTCTGATGTACCTTCCCCAAACTTACGATGTATGATTCTAATTATGAGAAAGGAATCATACAAATCCAAACAGAGAAATATTCTATAAAATATCTGATAAGTTATCTTCAAAGCTGACACTTTCATTACAACCAGAAAGTGTATATGGAGACACAGAAACAAACTATAAAATGCTTACAGTCCAAAGGTATATAAGCAGACACGAAACAAAATGCAATTATAGTGTCCCTGGTGATACTCTAGAAACTTTAAAAAGTACAAAGTAAAACAAAACAAAACAGAAACACACTGTAGAAAGCATGAATTCAGGATGGATTTTGTTTCTTAAGGAAGAAAAGGTAGAATAAAAGACAAAGAACAATGGCAAACCTACAGTAAATAGTAGATTATTGATTTTCATTGAATTACATTAGTAAAAAAATTAAATAAAAATGTTCCAAATGATTGATCATAAGTCATTTTGCCTGAATTAGCAAGTCCCAATTAAATATAAAATCTTAGCTAGATTAAAAAGGGAAGAAAAGATTATCCCATGCCCACACTAATCAAAAGAAAACTGGACTAATTTTAACAATTTCATATTTGACCCATTAAGCAAAAGTTACCTAAAGTTGGTGAGTAAAACACACACCAATGCTATGCATTCAATTTTCAGTATGTGTAATGAACAGTGTGCTTCATGTAATTTCCTCACTTTCTCAGCTACCTCAAGAAACAGCTGTAAATATTTTTCCAGTTTACAGCCAAGAATATCAGGTCAAAGTAGCTCGGCTCATGTGACAAAGAATTGAGCAAACCAGGATTCCAGCTCAGGTGATGTAGCACTTTAGAACTCAAACAATTACTCAGGAGATTTCATTTGCTTAACAGAGCATTAACAGTTACAGAGGAGACATAAGATCTGCTAAAAAATCTCACACTTTTTTAATTTTATAAATCACTACTCATAACACCACTGTCAACTACATGCTGAACCACATGTTTCAACACTGACTTAGCAGCTAAACCATATGACTGAATCAGTGACTAATTTTTGACATGAACAATAATCCATTCACAGGCTCTTAGTACTCAGGAGTCCTGGACAGTATCTAGACTCATCAGTCTGAGACAGATGAAACTGGGGCCCAGGAATGTGTATGTGTCAAGTCACTAAGTCATTCAGGGGAAGAATCAGGGTACAGCCTGCATCTTCCGTCGCCATCGCAATGTTAGGATGCTGCATGAACTGTTGATTAGGGCTTACAAAACTGATTTGCTGATTTAACTATTCTTTGGATATTGCCATTCTAAAAGACTTAGATAAACTACATCCTTTTTTCAAATAAAAGGAAACTAGTTTTCCCTGAAAACCAAACGGGACACTCGCTCCAACACTTACCCCTTAATGTTGTGAAGAAGAGAATCCTTAGGTACTTGCAGGTGCAGTATTCAGCATCTTACATCTGCTGCCGTGACCGCCTCCCATTTTAGTTTTGAATTCTCACTCAGTGTGCAGAACACTGTGAAAAGATAAATGCATGTCAGATGCCCTTGAGATCATTTTCATTTTAATCTTTTCATGAAAATTAAACGTGAAAGGAATTCCTGTAAAGTGTTTTCATATTATAATGAGAAAGTAAACTATTTAAAATACTGCTAATTCAAATTTAAAAGTGGCTAGATTTTCAATTTTATCATAGTAAGAAAGTACATTTTACAAAGACCCTTCATCACTTTCCATACATTATTTGGCAAATTACATGAGATACTAAACACTTTGTTTAAAAACAGTCTTTGCAACAGAGAATTTTCTCTCTCATTCTCTCTCTCTCTCAATTTAAATATTGCGAGCAAGTTTAATTTAGGCTAGGCTAAGCCATATTTGGTAGGTTTTGTGAATTAAATACATTTTCCATTCAAAATTTTTAAAATGGACTGCACGTTTAGCAGCATCTATAAGGGCAACCGTTTATGCTTCAAACAGTTGTGTGTCTTCAAACTGTGTTTTCATCACATGTAAATAAAGCAAACTGTGAAACTGGCCCAGCTATCAGGCAGATCCAGCAGCCTTTTATCTGACCAATATTTTTTTGTAGTTATCTCCTACATACCACATTCCCTTCTGTACTTATCTCCACTCAGTGCTACCTTCTTTCAAAAGGCTGCTTAGTGATAGAAATCCCACTTTTGAAGCCACAATGTAAGATCTCTAGACCCTGGAGATGAAGCAAAGTCAATGCCTGGTTATAACTTGGCCCGGCTTGAAAGAGCTAATCAGAAAGTGACCATTAGAGAAAGGTTATCATGATTACATTCTCTACCAAGCAGTAAAGTGGAAAAAGGAGAGAAAATTAGACCCACAATAGCAACACATAAAAGGAGAAAAGAGTCACCTTGAAAGTTCCTCTGCTCTGAATCGAGCACGTTCAGGCCCAGCATGCTTCTACGTAGCCTTTTCCCAACAAGACTATAAGGTTATCAGGAATGAAAAGGACTCAAGGGCCATTTATTTCAGCTTCTCATCTTGACTTTCCTTCCCACCACATCCCCTTAAGGTGCTGCTCAGCCTAAGGCCGGGGCAGGTGTTTGATGCAGCACCTAAGGCATCACATGGCAGGTCTGTATCCAATATCAGCGGATGCTGGCTCAAGATCCACAGTGCTCCTGACGGAAGGTTTTGTTCACCATGGGGAACCAAAGGTGCTGGTGTAAGTACCCAAGTCCCTTCCGCCACATGGGAGACCTCGACTGATTTCTGGGCTATCACCAGCTTTGGACTGGATCAGTCTTGGGTGTTAGCAGCATTTTAGAAGTGAATGTGAATCAAACAATGGAATCACACACATACTCTCTGCTTCTCTTTCTCTTTCACTCTTCTTCTCTCTCTGTATGTACGTGTGTGTGTGTGTGTGTGTGTGTGCGTGTGTGTGTGTGTGCGTGTGTGTGTGTGCGTGTGTGTGTGTGTGCGTGTGTGTGTGTGTGCGTGTGTGTGTGCGTGTGTGTCTGTGACAGAGAAAGCAAAAGAGACAAACTGCCTATTGAAAAATAATAAAAATAACTCAGGATGTTGCAAATCTCACAAACTTCAGCAACTCATTTCTTTACTAGACGTGTTAAGCTACTGCTTCATCCAGACATGCAGTTGAGCTGTTACCTTATGTTCACAGAACAAAACAGAAAGTTTTTTTACCAATACTATATGTTTAAATGGAAGCAATGAGCATTATTATCAGAAACAATTGTTTGTCCAGAAGTATGGAATAAAAAAAATACTCTAGCCTTTGTCCCAGTAAACAAACCTTTGCTGATTATCAAAGCAAAATTGAAACCAGATAGAAAACACACAAATCAAGATATGACTTTAGAGTTATATATAAAGTATCTACTTTTAACGTAATATATTTTCCTTGTTAAGCTATATCTAATCATATAGTATGTGAAAATTTCAAAATAAGATGAAGTGCTATAGTAGCATGCCATTTGGTTATTTTCTTTTGGCAAAAAAAGAAATTACAACGGCCAGAGTCTGGAGCTGAAAGAACGAGAAACCAGATAATGACTGATTTTAGCAACAGTACACAAATTTCATAATAAAAATAATAAAACACTGATGAATGAAAGAAATAGCAAGGAATAATATACAGAGAGCTTCACGATCCAGATTGTAGTTAAAACAACCAAGAAAAAATACCCTAAAACACCTCACAGAACTGGTAAGATATCATTGGTCACTCTCTGACTCAAAGACCTTAGCCTCCCTTTCCGGTCTAACACCAAAGCCTGAGTTCTATCCTCAACTCACTCATGCGATGACAGCTTCAGAAACTAAAACAGCCATCAGCACCAACACCACTACCACCCACACCGCTGGTATTCATATCATCAACTGCTAATTCAGCTTTGATGGGTGGGAGCTTGATTGTGCATGGGAACCTTGCTGATGCTGCTGAGTCATAGCAGACTTGGTACTCTTTTCAGGGTTTCTCCAAGATAGTAACAAAATTCAGGCCCATATTAATAAAAGAAATTAAGGCATTTGCTTACTATAGAAACGTACTACACCATGACTGTAAAAAAAAAAAAAGGAAAACTTTTTGAATGAATATGTGGTTGAAAGAAAGTAGATAACAGCAAACAACTTGATATTTATGCAGTCAGGATACTGTGATAACTTTTATGTTCTTTTTTGTTATATTATTCTGTGGTTTGAATGCTTCTCCATCTCCAAACTCACGCTGAAATGTAATCCTTGAGGTTATGAGATTACAGTGGTGGGTACTTCCGGTGGGAGGTGTTTTGAGCACGAGGAATGTATGCCCATGACCAGATGGATATTTTTATAAATGGCCAGAGTTTCCCCCATTTGCTTCAGTGCCCTTCAGATACACAATGACATGGAAAGAAGATGCATGCTTAAAGCATGTTGAAAAGCCCTTGATCTTGGAATTTTCTACCTCGAGAACTTTGAGGCTAAGAACTATTCATCATAAACCTCTTTCATAAATTACTTAGTCTTAGGTAATCTCCTGCCCATCACAAACAGACATTTTCTTATTGAAAACAAACTTTTCAACTGTCTTCTTTATGCTGAGTTGAAATTAAAGTGTGTGATATCAGACACTATGCCTTTTCCTCCCCTTTGTACTTCAAACATGCCCTTCCTTTGAGCACCTCACACAGAGCTATTTAGAAAATGACAGCTATTTGGAGAAACACTAGTAAATGATGGAGAAGTAGGTAATATGAGGACAAGAAGGAATAAAAGAGTAGATAAGCAAATGGATAATTTGGTGAGGTAATGACCCTACTGGGAGCTAAGAGAAATCTATCAAAGATCAGAGCTACTTCTCCCTCTCTTCATCGTTTCATCAGTATCATCTATTAAGTAAATTGTCTACCACAGTACAGCACCTGAGCCTTCTTAATGGGCACTGCACGTATACTATTTTATCAATTATAAAAATCAAACCTGGAGAAATCAATGAACCTGAGTAAATGCCTCTACCATCAAAGACAAAGTGACATTAAGCAAAGCCTCATTTCTTTCAGAAAGTATGTTATCAATTTAGGTAATACATTATCTGCTTTTGAAAAATAAATACCTAGGTGATTTCAGATTTGTATGGTAAGCAGGTTGGCAAAGTGAAAGCTGGCAGACAGATGTAATTATTTATGAGATGATGTTGTTTGGCCTCCCAGACTTCAAGGAAAGAGATATTATCCTAATCCTAAGGTCAAGTGCACAAAGTGAAAAGGATCCACACAGTGTACATGGCCGAGACTTAGAGAAGAAAATGTGAGTGGCTGTGCACATCCTCTGGGAAAGCATGTTCAACAGCATGCCCCTTTCCCACTGTGCATCATAGCCATGCCCCTTAGTCTCCACATCCGTGATTCTATAACATTCTTACCATCAACCCATTCTGTAGGAGCCTCTTGGCCAATAAAACGGACACATGTATGGAGATACAAAATAGTAGGGATTAGGTTCAATATGGTGTTTTTCAAAGGCATTACTAATGCATTGCTTTTCCAGTGTAAATTTTTTAATGTTACCAGAAAGCTTTCAGTTTAATTCAGTATTAAATACCTTTGAAAAGTGGATGTTGAGTCCTGGATCTGATTTATATGTGCATTTGTGTGATACATGCGCACATGAGTGTACATCCTCTCTGTATTTATGTTTGCTTCACATCACTGAACTTTCCTTAGAACTCTATGTTGCATGTCTTACTTGAACAAATCAAAAGAAGCAAACAGCAGTTGCAAACAAACCAAATCGATAGCTCTACAAGTGTTAGTAAAAAGGTGTCTGCATGTTCAGACATTACTCACAATATTCAAAGACTGGTTTAATTCAGGCATTTAAACTCTACTAAAGAAAAAGTGTAGGGACAAAATAAAATAGCAATTCCACATATTAAACACACTGTGGTGGCATACAGGCATTGTGGCACAGCAGTTAATCTACCACTTTTAGGATTGCATGCCATATCAGAGTGCCCATTCAAATGCTAGTTGCTTGGTTTTCTATCCAGCATCCTGATAAACTGCAGGTGATGGCTCAAGTACTTGGGCTTGACATCTGCTGGGAGACAGTGAGGCAGCACCTGGCTCCTGCTGGCCTCCGCTGTGGCTGGTACAGTCATTTGGAGAGCAAATGACAGGAAGAGAATTGCTGTCTTCCTGTCACTTCTCTTGTTCTCTCTTGCTCTTGCACATTCCTCTTTCCTTTCCTCCCTTCCTCTCTGCCTTTCAAGGACCTTGAACCTATTCCTGATTTCAGCTGCCTGCTAATCTAGAGTTTGGAAAGCAATAGTGATGGTTTAAATAATTGGGACCCTGCCACCCATGGTATAGTTTCGGCCTGGCCCAGCCTAGCTTTTGCAGACATTTGGAAAGGAAACAGTAGACGCAAGATTGCTATTTCACTGCCTCAGACACCCACCTCTCCAACTTTCAAACAAACATTCTTTTAGAAAATTTACAAGAATAAGCAAACTTAAGCTAGTATCAACTAGTAATTTTTTTCAGTAACTATTAGCAGAAAACTTGACAAACTTGGGATTAAACCACAGCAACATGAAGAGCTGTGAGGATGGTGGTGGTTCTGCATGTTATACAGCTGATTAAGGAAGCTATTCCTGGGAGATGCCCTCAGCATGCTGCTCTGATATCTTCAGTGTCAGATTAGCTTTCTGAGACTGTATGTTTCTCATACCAGTTTGAACACTTAGATAAAACAATTAGTATTTTTCAGATAGGAAAATAATAAAATGCATATTTGTTGCTGTGACTGTTACCTAGGTTCCAAAACAAATTTTATACAGACCTGCTCTCACTGTGGATGTTTCTCTCTGCTGCCCTGACTTAACCTGACTCCCCTAGATTCCCACAGGGGGCTCCTATAGGAGCCGAGATGCACCTATATTGACAAAGAATAAAAGAATTACTATTCCTCCATTCACTGTCTCCTTCCCTCCAACCCCAAATCCTTCTGCACTAGCACAGAGAATGCTAGCAAGGATCCAAACTTCATACTGGAAAGGGAGGGAGGTTCAAATGTGGGTCCATGACTCTACCCAACCTCATAAAAAGGATTCTGACAACGAGACATGTGGAACACTACAGGACTGGGTAAAAAGCTTTCCTGGTAATCCCCAAAATTGAAGACCAAATCACAGTAGTTAAGATGTCACGAAGGACACCTGCTTTGCATATCAGAGTTCATGTGCTCAAGTCCCAGTTCTGCTTCAATCCGATTTCCTGCTAATTTATACTACGGGAGGCTTCATCCGGAGTTCCAAAAGAAACTCTAGGCTTCTGGCTTTGGCTTTGCCAATACCTAGCTGCTGCAGGCAGGCAAGGTTTTGTAGAGTGAGCTAAGGCACAGGAGACAGCACTCTTTTTCCCACTTCATTTGCATCTCCACAATATGTAAATGTTAAATCCCCAAGAATTTCTTATCTAACAGTCAGAAAAACTTATTCAAGTTCCAGTAATTCTGAGAGTTCCAAGCTTTTGTTTATTCCAGCTGGTACATGCAGTAAATTACTGAAATTCATCACTATAGTGAGAATGCTTCTTACCCAAGTCAATTTATACCCCATAGAGTTACCCACTACTTTATAATCAAAGAGTACATTATATACATAACAGGAATAAGCAGGTTGATATATCTGAGTTTGGGGACTCAGAACCCATGTGTGGAATTTTCCACTTTATTGATGCTACTCCAAAGTAATGTTTTAAAATGATTACTTTGTCTCTTTTATCATCCAGGAAGCATCTGTCCAAGGGGCAGTGAAGATCAGCTTATGAGTGAATTCAGTAGTTCTAATTCATTTCAGATACAAAAGAGACCCACATCTCTAAAACATCTAACCCAGCCAATCACACCATTGCAACTTATCCAATACAACTCTGCTTGTAATCCCCCTTTTGTTTCTCTCTCCTCACTGGAGCAGTTCCCCCCTCCATTCAATTCTTGCCTTTATTCTCCCAGATTTTCTCAACATTTAGCTTACAGTTAGACGTTAAAGGGATCTTTTATGCTAAAATGTACTATTAAATGGTTGGCTTGAGAGTTGGACACATGATAGACTAATAGCAATGCTCATTCACAAATACAACTTGCTGACGTAACAACAAACAGTGCTGGATTTTAACGCATTCAATCAAACGAAGTATTTATGCCTTTTATCATTTTACCACAGTGACTTCCATCAAAACTCACCCAATCTGTCAGTAAGACGCTCTCTCACATTCAGCCTCCAGCTCTCATAATTGACAGGCATTTTAAGAAGATAGGAAGAATAAATATAACTGGCCACTCCCTGGGGAGGTTACATCTTCATAACAGAAGAAGTTCTTCCATTAGCAATTTTGAACAGTTTTCCAGAAATGTATTAGGCAGCATTATACTACAATGCAAGATTCAAAGTCTAATTAAACTTTTAAATCATATTGTTTTATTGTCTCCACTTATTTATGGATACTTTCTGGAGGCTGTTGATGAAATACATGGGTAAGACAGGAAAAGGACAGTGTTTGGCAGTGGCCTAGTGTGATCTACAACTTACTGAGGAGCGTATCTAAAATAAACATGGCTTTGGCAGGCTTGGGGCCCAAGGAATGAAGATGGTTGACTGAAGTCACACCATGCTGCAATTCAGGACTGACTGAGGTTTCTTTTTCCAGCTAGTTGTAGTTTTTGGGTTGTAAAGTACAGCAGGAGTATACTCAAGTGAAGTGAGTTCCCTGGCAAGATGCTTGTCAGCGAGTCAACCTCACGGAGGGTGGAAAGAGGAAACAGAAAGGTGGATGATGCAGAATAACAGAGGCCAGATTTCCCAGGGTCAGGACAGATAGCAGCACACATACAAAATATAAATGGTTGGTGATGAACTGGCAGTATTGATGGAAATGCATAATATTTAGCAAGTACATTATAAATACATATATGCATACATATAAAATCAGCACTTTGTAGAAAATATATACTTAAATTTTGTCAGTGGACATATGAAAAATGACCCATGGACACATACCACTCAGATCTTCAATTCTAAATGTCATTATGCACTAAAATACAAGGCAGCTCCTCAAAAAAAAAAAATGGCTAAAACTGGGTCAGTTAAGATCCAACATGATACTGAGATATATTATTTTACCAATAAGCACAAGGTGTTCACAGAATAATGTAAAAATATCAAAGTAAAGCGAAGTCATTTTTTTAAAAAAAATTTATTATTATTGGAAAGCCGGATATTCAGAGAGGAGGAGAGACAGAGAGGAAGATCTTCCATCCGATGTTTCACTCTCCAAGTGAGCCACAACGGGCCGGTGCGCCGATCCGAAGCCGGGAACCAGGAACCTCTTCCGGGTCTCCCACATGGGTGCAGTGTCCCAATGCATTGGGCCGTCCTCAACTGCTTTCCCAGGCCACAAGCAGGGAGCTGGATGGGAAGTGGAGCTGCCGGGATTAGAACCGGCGCCCATATGGGATCCCAGGGCTTTGAAGGTGAGGACTTTAGCCATTAGGCCATGCTGCCGGGCCCAAAGCGAAGTCATTTTGAAAGATGCTTCTGTTGATGAAGTTGGATAACTTGAGCATAAGAATAAACAATGATAAAAATGGTTACAATATACAATTTAATAAAGTGAAACATGTATTAAGTAGATATCCTTGAGTCCATGTTAATATAAATAAATGCCCAACAGATCTGTTTTAAAATTCTAAATTTAAAATGCAAATGCCAATATAATAATTATAATCATCTAATATTCTTTTTCATGATTGATTCAAACTAAAATTAGAAAAGATGAGAAAAGGTTATTTTTAATAATTTCTAAGCCTGTTCCTGAAAAATATTTTTTAGTTTCAATAGGAAAGGCAAGAATTACAGAAAAGAGAAATAAGGTAGACACAACAGCATCCAGGCAATATCAATGTGCACAGCATTAACAGGAAGGCAAATCCATAGGAATGACACTAGACAGGTTTCAGTAACAGCGTACTGCTCTTGTGGCTAATTTAGTCAACAGCTGTAGAATCAAGGTGCACTTTACTCCTATAATCTGTGCAATTTTGAATTTTAAAGTGAGAAGAATATAAATGTCTTATTAAAACTGTTATCACATGGCTGGTGTTGTGGCGTAGCCTATTATGTCACCACGTGTCATACCCGCATTCTATATAGGTGTCATCTAGTGCCCCAGCTTCTGTGTTTCTGCTAACAGTGTTGGAGAGGCAGTGGACTATGACCCAAAAGCTTGGGCTGCTGTCACATACAGGGGAGACCTGAATGGAGCTCCTGGCTTCAGCTTAACCCACGGCAGCTCTTGAGATCATGCGGAGAGTGAAAGTGCTGATAGATCTTTCCATCTCTCCCCATTTGTCCATAACTCTAACTTACAAAATAAATGAATTTGCAGTAAGTGCATGGCACAGCATGGGAATACTCTGCTTTCAGTGCCAGCATCTCATATGGGCATCAGTTTGTGTCCTAACTGCTCCACTTGTGATCCAGCTCTCTGTTTATGGCCTAGGAAGGCAGAGGAGGATGGCTCAAGTCCTTGGGCCTCTGCACCCATGTGGGAGATGGGGAAGAAGCTCCTGGTGTCCAATTAACTCAGTCCTGACTGTTGCAGCCATTAGGGGAGTGAACATTTGGATGGAAGCTCTCTCTCTCTCTCTCTCCCTCTCTCATCTCTCTAAATCTCTCTTTCAAATAAAAATAAATGAAATATCTATTAAGAGTTATTTATTTTTATTGGAAAGTCAGATACACAGAGAGGAGGTGAGACAGATAAGATCTTCCCTGTGCTGTTTCTCTCCCTAAGTAGCCACAATGGCGGGAGTTGAACTGACCCAAAGCCAGGAACCAGGAGCTTCCTCCAGCTCTCGCACATGGGTGCAGGGTTGCAAGGCTTTGGGGCATCCTCAAATGCTTTCCCAGACCACAAGTATAGGGAGCTAGATGGGAAGCAGCACCGCTGGGATTAGAACCAGCATTCATATAGGATCTCAGTGTGTGCAAGGCAAGGACTTTTGCCTCTAGCCTACCGTGCCAGGCCCAGCCACTATTTTCTAAAATACAAAAGGTAATAGATGATGCCTCCTTAAGGGAAAGCCCCACATCACTACTCCAATACAGGGTCTGTTATTGAGTTAAATCTTTATCATAGAAGTTGTTCTCATCTGAGTTTACTTTCAAAGGATGGTAAAAATTGTGTAAGGATTATATGCATTTCAGAAATTTAGAAATTACATAAGGGATTTCATACTATCAATGCAATAATTCAGTCTTGTCATATGAAACTAACCTTGCAGGTAATTCCTTTCAAATTCTGTAGTTCTTTATTATCTGACATCTCCTCATCTTTGTAACGGTGCCTTAGATATCTATCTACTTTCTACTTGTTAAATCTAAAAACATTTACGCATCTTTATAAAAACACACCCACGGCTATAGACACTACAGATATATAATTATGAAGTAAATATTTTTGATTGTATGATATGAAGCCAAACTTAAATCTGTATTACAATCTCATTGGTCCATTTTCAAAAATGCATTTTTGTGCATTAGAGCAAGCCATATATTTCAGACTAAATTAAAAGGCATTTCTCAGATCTCTAGAAGAAACTTCTCAACTTCCAACAATTATTGTTCTTAGCATTCTATGTATCTCACCTTCATCCTATGTGTCACAGTGTAGCAATTCTACATTTTCTCTTCTCTATTAGACTTGGACTGCAAGCTATTCAAAGTTGATTGGAGTTTGTTCATCTTCATGGATTCTACTACATTCAGAGAGATTCTCAATGTATTTATTTATTTTTTTTTTAATTATTTATTATTTAACTTCAGTAATTACATTGTATTATGTGACACAGTTACATAGATACTTGGGTTCTCCCCACCCCTCCCCAAACCCTCCCACCATGGTGGATTCCTCCACCTTATTGCATAACCACAGCTCAAGTTCAGTTGAGATTTCCCCATTGCAAGCGTATACCAAACATAGAGTCCAGCATCTTATTGTCCCGTCAAGTTCAACGGTTTCTTAGGTATACCCCCTCTGGTCTGATGACAGAGCCAGCAGAGTATCATCCCAGTCAATTGAAAGCTCCAACATACCATCAGCAAAAATTTACATCATTATGGAATTAATTGACATAGTAATGAGTAACCAATATGTTAAAAGTAAATGCGGGTTCCCAGCCACCTTCTGTGACCACCTCACCTATACTTCAATTTTAGTTTATACACAACATATAACATTCAAAACATAACATGTTATACATAACATCATATCATCTTAAATTAAGGCAAACATGTGGTATTTAACCTTTTGGGATTGGCTCATTTCCCTTAGCATTATGGTTTCCAGTTTGGCCCATTTGGCCACAAAGAACTGCATTTTGTTTTTTTTAATAGCTGAGTAGTATTCCATGGAGTAGATGAACCATAGCTTTCTTATCCAATCCTCTTTTGATGGGCATTTTGGTTGTTTCCATGTTTTTGCAATTACTGATTGTGCTGCTATGAACATAGGAGTACATGTTGGTTTCTCATAGAACAAGTGTTCTGGATATATTCCTAGGAGTGCTATTGCTGGATCATACGGTATGTTGAATTTGAGTTGTTTGAATATTCTCCATACTGATTTCCATAGAGGCTGTACCAGCCTGCAGCCCCACCAGCAGTGGAGTAGGGTTCCCTTTTCCCCGCAACCTCGCCAACAAGTGTCGTTGGTGCTTTTATTCATGTGGGTCAGTCTTACTGGCGTTAGGTGGTACCTCATTGATGTTTTAATTTGGATTTCCCTTATTGCCAGGGAACTTGAGCATTTTTTCATATGTTTATTTGCCATTTGGGTTTGTTCCTTTGTGAAGTGTCTGCCCATTTCCCGTGCCCATTTCTTGAGTGGGTTGTTTGTTTTGACATTTTGGTTGTTTTGTAGCTCTTTGTATATTCTGGATATTAGCCCTCTATCACCTATGTCGTGTGCGAAGATCTTCTCCCATTCTGTGGGTTGCCTTTTTACTTTGTTGATTGTTTCTCTAGCTGTACAGAAGCTTCTTAGTTTGATGAGGTCCCAATTGTTTATTTTGGTCTTGATTTCTACTGCATCTGGAGTCTTTTTTAGGAAGTGAGGGCCTACCCCTAAGTGTTCCAGTGTGTTTCCAACATTTTCTTCCAAAAGTTTGAAGGTTTCTGGATGTAGGTTTAGATCTGTTATCCATTTAGATCTGATCTTAGTGTATGGTGAGAGATGTGGATCTATTTTTTTGTTTCTGCAGGCTATCAACCAGTTGTCCCAGCAGCATTTATTGAACAGACCTTCCCATTTGCCTGGGTTGTCGTTTGTCTTTTTGTCAAAGATTATTTGGCTGTATCTGTGTGGGTTTCCTTCTGGCGTTTACAATGATCCAAAGGTTCATCTGGAAGCACAAAAAACCACGGATAGCTAGAACTATCCTGAAGAACAGGAAGTTAGCAGGGGGAATCACAGTTCCGGACCTCTGGACATACTATAGGGCAGTGGTTATCAAAACAGCGTGGTACTGGCACAAAGATAGAGAGGAAGATCAATGTATTTATCTAATTCAATTCATTGTTGTGTCACTGTAAGACCCTCACTACTCAGTAATTTAGTAACTGTGATGGACAGATTATAGAATGATTTGATGAGCCTCATCTTTTCTGAGACATGCTTTTGTGGTCCTGGTGTAATGACTCGGGGGCTGTGGCCTCACTTTTTAAGTGCCAGGATTCCACATCGGGGCCAGTTCATGTCCCATTGCTCCACTTTCCCTCTGCTCCTTGCTTGTTTTCTGGGAATCCAGCAGAGGATGGCCCAAATCCTTGGGACTGTGTATCCACTTGGAGGACCCAGAAGAGACTCCTGGCTTCACATCAGCTCATTTCTGACCGTTGTGGCAACTTGGGGAATGAACAAGTGGAGGGAAGAGTTCTCTCTCTCTCTGGTTCTCTTATAAATCTGGTTTTCAAATAAAAGTTATGAAATACTAAAAAAAACCTTAAAAAGGAAACATGCTTTTGTGTAATTTCCATCCCTTGAGTGTAGTCAAGATATGTTAACTTTATTTTATCTTATATAATGTAACAAAATCATAAGATGCATAAAATAATGTATAGCTGAATATATTGTGTAAGATTATACTGCCCATGAAGAAAATAAAACTCCTTGTGGTTCCCCTTGAAGAAGCAAAATGTCATGTGGAGAAGGTTCTGGAAAAGTAGTTAAAGCTGCTTCAGGTCTACAAGCTCTGCCCTGCACGCCCCCAACAACTGAGGCTCTCAGCATTGACAGTCGGAAGAACTAAATGCTGCCAACAATCCTAGAGGCTGAAAAGCCATTCTTTTCCAACTTGACCTTCACATGAACCAACACCCTACATAATACCAAGATTACAACAAATAGTCAACAACTTTGACACTGCGTTTTCCATATCTGTATCCCTTATCCTCCAAGTTCTGTGACTTTCTCATCCAGTTTTCCTTTTCACATTCCTTATGATACCGACTCATACAACCTAATCATAAGCTATAAATGTCTATTAGGACCTCCACAGACACAGTGAAGCTCTTCTGCACCTCAGGAACTCCCTACCATGGGAACTCTTTCCCTTCATTGGAAAAATGTATTTTCTTTCCTCGTCTGCTCTCTGGTTCATCTAAATGTTACATCCTCTCCCTTCAGGAAAGCAATGAGACTTCAGACTAAGCTTTGGCTCTGACAAAGTCCTCCATATGTATTTTAGGTGGAAATTTAGGTATTCACAGCCTTGACTTTCTACCATGGTATCATCTAAACTACTTTATAATACAAACAAATAAACATAGTACTGAAGTTCTTACCTAATTTGTCTGGATGAACACAACACAAACACACATAAAGATGTTCTGAAAATGCATATTATCAAATTAAAAACTGTTGCTCCTTTTGGATACACAGTAGCAGTCATGAGAACAATCCTCTCTAATAAGAACAAATTACTCAGATCCAAAAATCGCACGAGATATTTATTATAACTACCCTGATTTCTGGTGTGATCCTTGCTTAGAGGACAGACTTATATGTAGAGCTACAGAGTCATTCTTTCCAACAAATAGGTGCTTTGTTTTCAGAGGTCATGTGTTTGTCTCAAGTATGGGATTCAGATTCCTAATCCTGTATCAGAGTGTTTGATTTTGAGACCTGACCCTGCTCCAGCTTTCTGCTAATGCACATCTGGGGAACAGGTGACATCCCTGTCTCACTTGTGGAAGAACCAGAATGAAATCCAGCTTGTAATGAACCCCAAGCTTCAGCCTGACCCAACCCTCACCCAGGTCCTCATTTGGGGAGTGAGGTAGTAGGTGGGAACTTACTGTCTATTTCTCTCAATCAATTCAATCTCTCTCCCTTCCTCCTTCCATACCTCCCTTCTTCCTTCTCCTTCCTCAGTAATAAATGATTTATTTAAAAGAATAATCTAAATAAATCAACTATTCCACTTATGTTTCATTGAAGCTGAAAAAGTCACATATTTTCCATTAACGTGAAGACAAATAGAAACAATATGATTATGTTTAATATAAAAGTTCGAGTTTCCAATATTAATATGCATGGACTACTGCTATCATTTATTTAACGTTATAGTCCCTAATATATTATGACATAAGTATGATTATCAGTATATTACAAATGATAAAACTGAGACCAGAGATTTTGATTTAAGCCCTCCTCTAACTCAGTAAATACCACAGAAATGAATCACATTCATCTCTCTCCGGCTTCCAAATCCTCACTCTACGCACAAGTCATTCCTTCTGCCCTACTTTTTTTTTTTAAAGATTTATTTATTTTTATTGCAAACTCAGATATACAGAGAAGAGGAGAGACAGAGAGGAAGATCTTCCGTCCGATGATTCACTCCCCAAGTGAGCGGCAACGGCCGGTGCGCACTGATCTGAAGCCGGGAACCAGGAACCTCTTCCGGGTCTCCCACGCGGGTGCAGGGTCCCAATGCATTGGACCGTCCTCGATTGCTTTCCCAGTGGAGCTGCCGGGATTAGAACCGGTGCCCATATGGGATCCCGGGGCGTTCAAGGTAAGGACTTTAGCTGCTAGGCCACGCCGCCGGGCCCTCTGCCCTACTTTTAAATGACTTTTAATATACAATTTTTGCTTAAGAAAGGCCAAATGAGCTTTTTAATTTCCAGTCAAATGTTAGCAATTATTATCTAATGTTAGTAATTATTATTAGGAATTAGTAATTATTATTTCCTGGGGATGCTGCAGAGAATGAACCCCATAACTTGGTAAGAGGGAGTCCCAGCACACAACACAGCAGTAATACTGCATGAGATATTATGCATTTTACAGAGTTCATTCTCAGACTGTAAGAACACTCCCTCTATACATTCTCTGAGGTAAGTGGAAAATTATTTAATATAAACAGTTGCTCGCATCTTCTGAATAGATGAGGCTCAGAAACTTCAGACTGGATCCTCATAAAAAATATGAAATGAAAGACTGTGACTCCCCACGAGAGATCTGGGAAATAAGAGATCATCTATTTCTTTGAGAGACATTTAAACTATGAAGGAATATTTCTTCCCCAGTGAAAAGCTGCATTATTTTAGAAGATTTCATTTCCTTTCTTCCAAGATGAATCTCAAAATGTGTGTGTGGAGAGACATGTGACCACAATCACACACATTCCTATAGTGAGAAGAAGCACCTTCAAACAGGAAAGTTGCCAGCTCCGAGAATGCAAGTGTAGAACAATCAGGCATGAAAATACAGACGGGGGGGCCCAGCACAGTGGCCTAGCAGCTAAAGTCCTCATCTTGAACACACTGGCATCCCATATGGGTGTCCATTCTAATCCAGGCTGCAGCACTTCCCATCCAGCTCCCTGCTTGTGGCCGGGGAAAGCAGTCAAGGATGGCCCAAAGCCTTGGGATCCTACATCTGCAGGGGACACCTGGAAGAGCTCCTGTCTCCTGGCTTCGGAGACAGCTGGCAGCTCTGGCTGTGTGGCCACTTGGGGAGTAAATCATTGGACAGAAAATCTTTCTTTCTGTATCTCTTCCTCTTTCTATAAATTTCTGACTTTGCAATAAAAATAAATCTTAAAAAAATATATATATAAATGGGGTTGGAGAGGTACTGCCTGCATTTGACAGACGAAAACAAAAAATCCAGATCTGGTTGGGGCCAATGAGCAGAAGGGAGGGTGTAGTAAAGAAGTACCTCATGTTGCTTAATCTGTACTGTGAAGTACCATAAATTGGCACACTTTATACACATTTTTAAAATATTTTAAAGCATCATAGTCCAGGGTCCGACATAGTAGCCTAACAGCTAAGGTCCTCTCCTTGCATGCACAGGGATTCCATATGGACACCAGTTCTAATCCCAGCAGCCCCACTTCTCATCCAGCTCAGTGTTTGTGGCCTGGGAAAGCAGTTGAGGATGGCCCAAAGCCTTGGGATCCTACACTTGCATGGGATACACGGAAGAAGCTATGGGATCCTGGCTTCAGATCAGCTCAGTTCCAGCCATTGTGGCCACTTGGGGAGTCAATCAGCACAATAGGCTCTCCCGCTCTGTTTCTCCTCCTCTCTGTATGTCTGACTTTTCAATAATAAAAAAAATATTAAAAAATCACAGTCCATCAGGAAAACATGCAAAAGCTATAGCATGTGATAGCATTTGAAATTTATCCATATTAATTTATATTTAACTAAAATTATCATTAATGAGATCAATTTCATCATTAACTTTCTCTCAAATAAACAAATTTAAAAAAAAAAGAGTGGTGGATTTTTATGCAGTTGCTAAGCTGGCACTTGGAACTAGCACGTCTGAGTTCAAGTCCCCGTTCTCTTCGTTACAGCTTCTTAATATGCACCTTAGAGGCTGCATATGGTAGCTCAAGTCATCAGATTCTATTATCCACTGTGAAGACCTGGATTGCATTCTGGGCTTCTGCCTTTAGATCTGCCCAGTTTCAGCTGCTGCAGGCTTTTGAGAACTGAACTAATGAAAGGAAGATGATTTTCTCTCACTCCTTGCCTTTCAAAGAAATACAGGAAGATTAAAAAAAAAGCAAAAGAATAAAATGCACACCCTCATGGATACAAAATCAGTTCAAAAGGGAATACATTTTTTTAAGAAAGAAAAAGTGATTTAGCACAAAGTGTAGCCTAGTACAAGCCCTCCAGAAATTTTCTAAGATTCCAAATGAAGAGATGAATAATGAAGCGTCTCAAGTGTCAGAGTGGGAAGTGAGACGCTGATGGAAGGAAATGTAGACGAGAAAGTCATGACAAGGCACTGGGTTGCACATCTTGAAGCTCAAGTAGAGGTCACTGGATCCTGGCATATCTGGGCATGGTTTGTGTGGTGGAAGAGTCAGCTTTGCTTAAGAAGGGACACCGAGCCTTCCTGGAATGCTTGTGAGATTCTGAGGGCAACACAAAGCTAAAAAACAATGAAGCAACAGACAAAGGAAATGAAGTCTTGAAATATGTAAGAGGATTCACTCAATTGTAATGGAAAAACATAGAAAGGAAAGAAACATGGAAAAGTTACATGAAATTATGTATAGGTCCTATAAATAACAAATCGGAGGCTGTGTCTGAGCTGATTGCTTTCATTAGACTTCAAGACTCAAGTGAACATTTGGCTGCTGTGGTCACTTGGGGATTGAACCAGCAGATGGCTGACTTCTCTTTGTGTCTCTACTTGTCTCTGTAACTCAGCCTTGCAAATAAAATAAAACTTGAAGAAAACACAAACATACTCACACACAAAACAGAGACCATGCAAAATAAAGAAACCAGTGTAAATCTTACCCTGAAACATTCTGAACAGCACACACTGTTTCTGTGTTCTCTAGAGAAGACCGTAAAGAGGATGGCAACTTGGAATTGGAGAAAGAGTTGTGAAGAAAGTAAAAATATCCTAGTCTATCAATCTGAAGAACACTTGAAGAATGCTCAGTGAGCTTATGAAATGCTTCGTTTAAAGTATGTGAAGGTGAAAAGCAAGAAATATCCAAAAACCTATGTGAAAACAGAAATGAATGCACGCCTCACAGGATAAATTAAAAGTTTTCCCACTGAACAAGTATCTTTGCAAAATGAAAATCACAGCTTGAAAGTGTGAGACAGAAGCTTCATCTAAAACTTGAAATGCTGTCAAGTGTTTCAAGAATATATAATGCAACTTCACAGAATCAGGAGATACACTGCACAGAAATAGAGAATATATCTCCCCAAAGTGTAAAGACACTTGGACTGCACACCAGAAGCACAATGTGTCAAACAGAGCGGTGAAGAGAAAGAATCAAATATTGGGGAAAACCCATTTTCCACCCATTTCACATTTTTCTTGGACAAGAGTTCACGAAAATTGAAGGATACATTTGTCCTGTGGAGGAAAGCTCAAGATGCTAAGGAAGAAAGCTAATATTTCCTGCCATTTTGTCCCCGAACTGCTCTTGGAGCTTAGCTTGTCCGAACACAGCCCTTGGAAAGGTCTAGATGATAAGGGTGCCTACAAAGAAGATGAGCAGGGCTGAGGGCTCAAGGGACTGGGAGTCAAAAGCAGGTTGGAGGGCCCGGCGGCATGGCCTAGCGGCTAAAGTCCTCGCCTTGAAAGCCCCGGGATCCCATATGGGCGCCGGTTCTAATCCCGGCAGCTCCACTTCCCATCCAGCTCCCTGCTTGTGGCCTGGGAAAGCAGGAGAGGACGGCCCAATGCATTGGGACCCTGCACCCGCGTGGGAGACCCGGAAGAGGTTCCTGGTTCCCGGCTTCGGATTGGCGCGTACCGGCCCGTTGTGGCTCACTTGGGGAGTGAATCATCGGATGGAAGATCTTCCTCTCTGTCTCTCCTCCTCTCTGTATATCCGGCTTTCCAATAATAATAATAAAAAAAAATCTTTAAAAAAAAAAAAAAGCAGGTTGGAAACTGCCTTCTTAGCAGTCGATCCCAAACAATATGGACGCCACTTACCTATTTCCTTTTACATATTACCTTTATCTTTTTTGTATATTATTTTTGCTGTAATTGCTTTTATGAAGACTTGATATTATTTAATGTCAAGGTAACATTTTCAAATGCACTCATTTATTATAATTCTTACAAATAAACCATATTTCATTGAATTACCTAAAATTATTGTAGTACTCCATTGTGTTTGGTTCAAGTAATGGTTCACTAGTCCTTCAATCATTGTTGAAGTGTGACATAAACATATGCATGTTTAAATGATAAAGTTCATAGGAACCATTTAACACCAATCTACTTAACAAAAATGTACAATGAAAAGAAACATAAATTAAATGCATTACGGATGTTTAAAGAAAAATGAAATATACACAGGAAAAAAAGCAAGTGATTATTATACATGAGTTTGTTTTGAATTTGTTGAGAACAAGTGAAAGGAGAATAAGAGAAAGATGTAGAAACAGAAGGAAAAAACCCATCTGTTATTATTCTTCGCATAAGCTCACCCACATATATGCATACTCACACATGTGCATACAAATGAGATGTCTTGAAAAAATTCATGAAATTGCACATTATTAAAAAGAATTATTCTCCCCAATTTATATCCTGGTGTCCCCTCCAAAAGAAAAAAAAATTAAGAATTATTCATAGGTTTCAAAAAAATCACCAACTAAATTTGTATTTTTATCCTACTTTTTCATGAATTTTTAGAAATTCTCTTGTATAGATGAAAGACCCTGTATGATGTAAAATAAATAGTGTTCTCTGATTCAGAGATAAGAGAAAAATGTTATAAATGTTTTCAATATGTGAGTTTGAAGGACACAGTAGCTCACACAGACACAAATGGGGAAAAGACGCTCTGGGGCAGGGTAGCATTTGCTTGAACAGGATCTCAGTTTGCCGTTGTTTCCACTTCCAAAGTTGTCTCCTGGGTGATATTACAATCTGTCTTTGGAATTGCCTAGAATGGCATGTTTTTAATAACCTATAGAAACTCAGTTTTGTCCTATTTAATGATGAAACAAAGGGAAAGACAGCTTCTATATGACAAAAACTCAAAATCTCACAGAATAATTAAACAATGCAGATTTGAATGATATCTAAAACAGTATATACATGTATGGCCCATCAATTCCAATTCCAGATTTTTTCTTTGCAAAGAATAAACAGAAGCAATGAAATGGGAAAATAGTTTTAAGAAGGTTTACCATATCATGATTTAAATCATCAAGTATCAAAATCACCCATCTGAACAGTAGAGAACTAGTTGTAGTCTAGAAATTTCTATAAACACAGCTTCATTTTTGACCTAAACTACAAGCGGCAGAGTTGTAGCTAGTTTTTCTTCCTGACTTTGTCTCTTTATTATGCAGGTGAAAAAAATATTTCAATAGGAGAAATGGCTTCCTAGGACAGAAAAAGAAGTCAACTTCTGATTGTCTTGCCCTATGGTTACCCTTCCCTCCTTAGAAATTTGAAATCTTAAAGAGTTGAGAATAAAATTAATAAATGAATCATCTTTCCCCTCATCAGCTTTCGGCAGAAACATAAACCTCCTTGTAAACAGACTGACGTTGATGTGGAAAGTTACAACGGCCGCTGGATTTTTCTGTGTTCTCCTTTTTACATTGAAGATGGCATTCTTGTCACTCATGGCTTAATAGAGCCTGAGCTTGTGACAAACATGAAACATGGACAGTATGTGATTTCTAAAAGTTTCCCAACCACTTTCATGTTACCAGTTATTTCTGAATGCAGGCTGTAAACCATGATCATTTCTCTTGGGACATGAATGATTCATTCATGTGTTCTAGCATATAATACAAGACATTGAAATTTCATTTTAGTTATGAAGGAGCTATACACTGAGATAAGGTAAAGATATTTGGTTGCACATGGGTATATGAGGACAATTCACTGTTGCAAGTAAAAGTTTATAGTGATGGTAATTATTGTAATCTTTGAAAACTCTAGCAAGTAAGGAATCAATGCCCGTCAATGGGGGGAACAGAAGAATGGCTAGGACAAAGAGCTGAACAGTGAGTGATTCAATCCCCACAAACTCAAAGTCATCCCACAGATAGTTTTTAGGATATATGCAATATTTGAGTTTTCCTACAAAGATATAAAGGAACAAGACTTTGGTTGCCTGCTTCCACACTGATCAGTCCGTGCTGTAATGCCACTGTTGAGTCCCCTACACTGAGGCAAATCATGAGTGACTGCAAACTGCTGCTGTTGGTGCTTTTATCAAATAGCAAACTCTTCCCAGAGGAAGGAGCCAGCTGGTCTATTGCACGCAGCAGCTTTACAGAAAAGATGAAAGCACAAAACCACAAATAAAATCAAGGACAGAAGGAATCTGACAGAAGAGATGGGGACAATACTGGAGGAAGAAAATAAATATGAGTTTCATTTAAAGAGTTAGCAAAAAAGTATAAAGTTTGGAATGCTAATTTCCTACTCAATTTCAAGTATTTTGTTTGTTTATAAGTATGATACTCCAATTTCAACTCTTAGAGACTACTCTGAAATTTCTTATTTTCCCCAAAGTATTTTCACACTTGTGGCTCATCTTTCCATTGTAACCCTTTAGGTGAAGCAGCTTTTTAATATTTCAAGAGGGGACTCCATGGAATGAGTGGTACTGAAATTTTCACAAGTCACTCAGGGAGTTGCCTTGGTATGAAAATCCATGACTTTCATGGTGATGACCATGTCAGTTCAGCTGCTACAGACATGGTTTAGGAAATCAAAGTTTGCAATGGGACATCATGTATAATCCATCACATTCCCAAGATATCCATGGAGCAGGCAACTGTGACTCTACTGTTGCTTTCTAAATTCACTGCTTCTCAAAAAGCGTGTATTTTGAAGTTACCCCACGCAAGTTATTATTAGCATTTCTGGTACCTCTTATTCATTCCTCCATCATGTGTATATCAACGACCACATTTCTGGTTCTTCCAGGTGTGTCTCATTTTAGCTACTTTGTGGGGAGTTACACTTATGAACAGATCTCCACAAGTAAACATATTCTACATATGTTTCATATCATAAATGTGTTCACTTCTAATTTAAATGTCACCAATGGAAAGGAAAAAATGTGGAAGGAATACATTAACGAAGAAGATAATAAGGAAAGAAAACCAGAAATACATAGATGTGTCATGGAGGGGGTGGTGAATGGCCATGGATGACATGAGCATCATCCCTCAGACAATTCTATTTAGTCGGAACCATATATAATAGCCCATTTCATTTTCTTAGTTCCTGGAATGCCCACTGACAGATATCTTTTATTTGAATGCAAAAATAATTAGGAGCAAGGCACTGTACCATTTTAGTACTCCAGCTTGTTTTGTGTTCCTTAATAGCATCAAACTCTGGTATTTCCTTTCTTGAAAATGATCTAAGATTTTAATTAAAAATAAGGGTTAAGTGCACAGGCACCCTGGCGATAGGCAGCCAGGGCTGCAATCAATATAGGAGAAAGAAAATGGGAAAGAAATAATCCCAGTTATATTTTCTCCTTCTGAGGATGCTTTTTCCAATAAATTTTCATCTCCAAGGAGACAAGCCTTTATCAAGGGCCAACAACCATATTTCCTACGAAAATAAATATGATAAATTAGTGTATATATATATATATTCCCATGCTTTTAAACCGCAAGCAGGGGTTTTGTGGAGCAAGAGCTTGAAGGAACTGGTCAGACTTGGATGTACATTGATGTCATTTGAAATCAATATACAAAAAAGTGAATGAAAAGTGCATGTTGAATTCAATTTATCCTACCAAGATACGTACTACAGGCATGTTTTGTTATGCCATGTTTTTCTTTGCCTGATCTCTTCAATGAGACATTTCAGTACAAAAACAAGTATGACAGTAAGTATTTGCTATCATTCACATCAAATGACAATTAATGTCCTGCAAAAATAAAAGCAAACAAGCAAAAAAAACCCTCAGTATATGTACATGAGTAGGGTATAAAAGAGTTAAAGCATGCCATACAACTTATTTTTGCATTAGATATCCATGGCCTTTCTCAGGATTGTATCGTTATGATGACTTCAATTTACCAAAGATAGCTTCTGTCCAGTGCACACTATTTCAATGTCCTCAGACTTCTGGATCTGTGACATGGGGAAAGAGCTCTGGACACAACTCTGAAAACATACAGAGGAGCCTTCATTTTAATGACTGATAATAATTTGCAGTATTCATCAGCCCGCAATTTTTTTACAAAGATTTTTTTTTTTACAAAATCTACTATTTTCTGTCCTGTGATTCTCACTGAGTCTTGTCCATTTTTGTGCTAATTCAATTTATGTGTGTTGGACATCTACCATATTCCAGGAACTGTGCCAAGTGCTAGAACAGAGTGGTAGGACATGCACAGCCCTTAGCTTTTTGGAGTTTGTTTCAGAAGGAAATGAGAAGGGAGGAAACCGACAGACATTAAAACAGAAGAGAGGAGGAGGAGGAATAGGAAGAAGGCAGGCAGTTGTGTAATTGGTAACATTTGTTCAGAAATGCCAGCTCTTTTGCTTTAGGGTTCTTCTATTTCTGATTTATTTAGTGACCATTATGCACCCAACATTTACTAAGGGGTTAATTCAATCAACAAAACCAATTTCTTTAAAGATGTGGTTACTGTTGCTGTATAATAGGAGATCATATTTTTGACAGAAATAGAACCCAAGATTTACTCAACATGTAAGTTGTGCCAATCATTCACTTACAACATTTCGTGCAACCTCATAATGCTACGAAGCACAATTATCATCTGAACAGAACCTATTTAGCAACTCACCATCACTAAGCTTTCCTTCAGGAGAACCAAATGTAAACCCAAGTCAAACTCTCTGAAGTCCCAGTCCTTGAGCACAGATGAAGTAAACTAAGTCTGACAGTGTTAGAAACTGCCCTGTGATTCCACAATGCGAGTAGATTTAAACTGAAACTCATCTTTCACTCAATCTCTTACCTATCAGAGATTCATCTCTTCCAAATCCCAAATGACTCTGATTTAATTCCTATTTTTAATTACTCATGCCCTAAGCATCCCAAGAATGGAGCTGGAGCTGTGTCTCTCACGTATACAGAAAACTACAACCTTCCTCTCTCCTTAGCTGGTCTCTGCTAAGGAGACAAGACCAGTGTTGTTTCATGCAAGCACATGTTCAGGAACTCTCTGCTGGGCAGCCATATGACAGGGGCCTCCAGAAGTAGGGACTATTTATGGATAATCTGTGCTGGGCCTTGTGATAGGTACATCAGAAATACTTACTCTAACCACACTGAAACTTGGGTACTAGCATGAAGGAACCAGGACTTAAATACACATTGCTCTATCACTGAAATGTGCTTTTTATACCAGTATTCTCCTTAATTGCATATATGACAGAGGGATTAGTGATATCAACTGAATAAAGGCCTTTCGCACTGGTGAGTAAGCTACAGGCAATGGTACCTGTATAAGGTATTACCCATATAATAGTATTTTTTTTTTAAAGATTTTATTCATTTTTATTACAGCCAGATATACACAGAGGAGGAGAGACAGAGAGGAAGATCTTCCGTCCGATGTTTCACTCCCCAAGTGAGCCGCAACGGGCCGATGCGCGCCAATCCGAAGCCGGGAACCTGGAACCTCTTCCGGGTCTCCCACGCGGGTGCAGAATCCCAATGCATTGGGCCGTCCTCTCCTGCTTTCCCAGGCCACAAGCAGGGAGCTGGATGGGAAGTGGAGCTGCCGGGATTAGAACCGGCGCCCATATGGGATCCCGGGGCTTTCAAGGCGAGGACTTTAGCCGCTAGGCCATGCCGCCGGGCCCTATATAATAGTATTCTTGAGATCAGAATAACGTCATCTTATCAACATGCCAAGATAACAGATACAAAAGGAGATGTATTATCTCCCTAATGAAGCTATACTCTAGGTTTTCTTTTAAAAGTTGTAAATCAATTACCTTTTAAAACTTGTTGTAGTCACTCAATTGCAAACCACATAGCAGTGGACTAAAGAGACAGGAAGAGAAAAATACAACCTGAGAGAAAATCACACTGCATTTTTTAAACTGCACAAGGACAGAAGAATGGCCCTAAGAGGTCGCTGAAGAGGGCATCATGCCCTGCTTAATTGTCAGCTCAGTGACTTCAGAGACCAAGTACAGTGGGCTCCAAAGTTAGTAATTGTAAAACCTATTTGAATAATGTATCTAAGACATATGTTACAGCAGATACTCATTTCCAGTTCTGAAGGAATCCTGATAAAACAGTCCAGTACTGAACAAGAAACAAAAGTAAACATGAATGAAAACATTTCCCACTATCCCTAGTTCTTAAGAATAAATTAAGTTCATAATGGGATCGGTCATCAAGATCTATTCAAAAAGAATGATTATATGTTCAGAATCACCTTCCTCAGGAGGATTCGGTTATGTGTGCAAAAAACCTGCTTTGAAGAAAGCTGTCTTTGTACTTCCATATGTTAAACAGGGCCAACTTGGGGCTTGTTTTCTTGTACGATTAGCTTGTGAAAATATGTAACTAGTTTCCTTCAAGTGGTCTTGTGCAACTGCAATATGATGGAAGCTATTAGTCTGATCATACTGACACAACTCAACATAGGTGACAGGCAATTTTTTTCTAACCTTTGGAACCTGGAAGTCCAAGATAAAAAGTTCCAACTGATTAAGCTTCTGATGGGGGTTTCCCTGCATGCTGTGGTATATGATGCCGTTTGAAGCCAATTCCCAGCTAAGATAGCGGTTAGTGCTGGAATTCTGAGAGAATTCCCCTCTTTAGACGTCATGATGACAAATTCCACAGCCGAGTGAACATCTCTTGTGATTACTTATCCAAGAGAATAATGAGAGATTACTTATCCAAGAGAAGAATGAGCACACCAGAAAACAGACTGGGATGCACGATGATATAGCTACATAGCTACAGTGTTTCAGGAAGCACAGTGTTGTATGTAAATTCCATGTGATGCTAACTGCACAGAAGATATTTTTCTGGCTACTTTATTTGTGTTATCTCATAGGTATATACTGTTCTTATCACACTTTCCAGATAAGGAACCCTGAGACAAAAAAAAAAATGACCAGAAGTCATGATGAGTAGTGTAAGATCTAAGACGGGAACATCCAGGGAGAGGATCCGAGAGGTCAAGGACTTTAGCTTTTGGGTCTCTAGCTGTTATTAAAAAAAATTACTTTAAGAAGCACTCTCCTACCTGTTTTCTGCACTCCTATTCTAAACACTCACATCTAGCTACCATCAACAGCCTTCCCATGTTGAGCTTACATTCCATAGAAGCAATGTCTTGACTGTTGATGATTTTATAATACTTAGAACAAGCAACACTCAGCCTCTATTCTATATAAGCTGTGCACAGGCTTTCATGATCCTCGGTATCGGGACTAGGAGGGTTTTCTCCACAAGGAAGACTAAAATGTTTCCTGCATTCCAGACTTATATTAGAGGAAGTCTGGGGTAGGGGTAGGAGGCAGAGAGAGAGAGAGAGAGAGAGAGAGAGAGAGAGAGAGAGAGAGAGAGAGAGAGAGAGAGAGAGATGTGCTCATGAGAAAATGACCTAGAGAAGATAGAGCATAAATTAGGTGAGAAGGAGATTAAATGTTACTCTTCAGTTGTCCCATTGGAGGTTTTCATCATGGAAGCTTTTAGCCTTCCCTATTTAGAAGACTTTTCATCTAAAGGTAAAATTTTAGTTATTTTATTTTTTCAGACACAGTTAAAGGTCTTACACAGTCAAGTTAGAGATTTAAGCTTGGTCTTACAAATGAAATTTTAACTATGCTAAACCCATACCATTGCTCTTGTATTTCTTATAAAATTCTGGTGAAATATTAAACCCATTTATTTCAACTATTTTCAAGACACTGTATAGCTGAGAATCTGAACCAAACATAAATTCTCCTCCAGGGAATTTGTGAACCCTAAAGGAGCTAAAATGCAAAAATACTTAGTAACTATAATTGCAGCATTAAAATATTTCCTAACTGACCCACAAATCCAAAATCATTTATGGGCTGCTGAGTTCAACACTGAGCTATTTCAGCATGAGGGGTTGCTGGAGGCTATTTCCCATCAAGAGGCACCCGCCACTATGAGAAGAAGCCCAGATATGGAAGTCTTTACACTCATGAAGCATGATATGGACACAATTGCCATCTTCATGAATTCAACTTATGAGACCCAAAAAGACATGATGCACTTGATTTCATCCTTACACTAACTCGATGTGGGTCGTACCAATTTTTGCTAATCTTGGCTATGTCTTATTAGGAACTGTTGACATTTCTTCATTTTAACTATTATTCTATCATATGTTTATGCATTTTGGCCACCAATTTTTTAAAATGTATTTTTACTGGAACAGCAGATTTACAGACGGAAGGAGAGAGAGAAAGATCTTCCCTCCACTGGTTCACTCTCCAAGTGACCACAACGGCTACAGCTAAGTTGATCCCAAGCCCAGGTGTCAGGAGCTTATTCTGGGTTTCCTATGTGGGTGCATGGTCTCAAGGCTTTGGGCCATCCTCTACTGCCTTCCAAGACCATAATCTAGGAGCTGGATGGGAAGTGGAGCAACCGAGACAGAAATTGTTACCCATATGGGATCCAATCACATGCAAGGTGAGAATTTTAGCCACTAGGCTACCACGCTAGACCTTGGTCACTAATTTTATTAACAAATTGCTATTTTAAGTATCAACTATATGGCAGACCATAGGTTCTTGTGTTGGTACAGTAAGCTATTTCTGACCTTGAGGAAATCTGGAATGAGAATGAGATTTAATGTTCCGTTAAGATTCAAATGGAAAATAAAATATAAGGGGATTTACAGTATGTATCTCCAACTGGAAAAATCAAGAAAAAAACGACAAGAAAATCAAGAAAAACGACATTGGTTTCCAGAAGGAGGGTTGGAGTCATGAAATGTGCCTGCTTGCAAAGTAAACTCCGGAGAACTTTAGGGCTAGAAAAGCATTGCCTGAAAGGCGTCCCACATGCCGACTCAGAAGGGCAGGAACCAGCAGAGCGTTAGGCGGTATCCTTAGTCCTGTCTAATTTTCTCATCTCCTATTTGAGGAAGCTTGCAAGACAGTGTATTCAGTCCATTTTCACCCCAAATATACTATCCTTCGGAAACCAACATTACAGTCAGAAGCTAGAATGTTCTGTCTTGAAACAACAACAAAAAATTTCTTCTGTCCCCAGACAAGTCATAGTGTGGTGATCATATCCTTTCAAAGGCACTGTCACAGATATGGTTACATCTTACTGGTTACCACTATTTCATTTCTGATGGTGGTTGCTTTGTAGCAAGAACCCACTCACTTGGAGAGCATGCACCCAGCATCAGGTATGAAAAATTTCAAGGAAATGGTGGTAACTTGGTTTTTATTCAAGAAGATTGCAATCTAGAGGACAGAAGCAAGAGACTGGGTATTGAATTTAAGTTGTGAATTACATGGTAACATAAGTCAAGTTCTAAAACTGGAACTTTTGTGTGATTGTAAAAACAAAACTGCTTTTCTCCACATGAAGAAGCAGTGATTGAAAAGGGGTGAGGAAACTTTGCAATAGCTTTCAGTCCATAGATAAGAGGCTTGAGCAGGAAATCAGTTAATATTGTGTTGAGCGAATCCTTCTCCATTTCTAAACCTCTTTGTGAAAACTCATGGCCATAAAGCCTTACAAGGATACAGAAATGAAAGCCAACCAATACTGTCAACCAAGGCGATGACACTCCATATTCTAGTACCTACTTTATCTCTTCAAATATTTGATTCATTTATAAAAAAGAAATGGTGTACATTTTTATTATTCAATATTCTCTCTGAACTGCAAAATTACATTTTTACTCTAGCATTCCTAATTTTTATGGGGTCCTCTTGCCAACTTTATTTCTGCTAAAAAAAAGTGTTAAGCTATGTACGGTTTATATGAAAAGCTTCAGACAACAAGCACCATGCACTGGGAATTTTTGATCCTTTAGTTAGGTCAATTAAACTGTACTTGGCCCTGAGGCTGACTTGGGAGGTGACATGCTCAACCACCTGCTAAGCAAACAGCAGAGTTGCTGTCACACTTGAGTTATTGTCTGTTTAAGCATCAAATAAGCTACAATTCAGTTTCCATTTCCCAAGAAAGGGAAACACTCACGACAGAGAAGGTAACTGCTGAGTCTTTTTTTTTTTTTTTTTTTTTTTTAACAAAACAGAAAACCTTTATGTTGGCTCACACCTAAAGTCCTTGCCTTCCATGAACCAGGCTCCTATATGGGTACAGGATTATGTCCCGGCAGCTCCATTTCCCATCCAGCTCCCTGTTTGTGGCTTGGAAAAGCAGTCAAGGCTGTCACAAAGCTTTCAGACTCTGAGCCTGTATGGTAGACCTGGAAGAAGCTCCTGGCTCCTGGCTTCACATTGGCTCAACTCTGGCCATTGTGACCACTTGGGGAGTGAATCATTGGATGGATGACCTTCTTCTCTGTCTCTCCTCTTTCCCATAAAAAAATAAACAAATAAATCTTACTTCTTTTTAAATTCTGAGCATTCCATACAATTGGAGGAGAAAAACCAATCCTAGTTGGTGGTCAAACACATAGGATACACTCTTATATGATCCACTGCTTTTAACTGATTTACTTGAACTTCTACACGAAATATGAAAAGGGGTGGAAAATTTCAGATGCCTCTCTTATCCAGCACAATCCTGCTTCTTCATGTCTTTCTTCTTTATTGAGCTCATCTCTATTATTAGAGATAGGAACTGAAGTTGGACATCAAAGGATCACAGTTTCCCTGTCTACCGTAAATATGCTGAAGGAGAATGAAAAATCCAGGGTATGTGTTCCTTTACAATGTTACTAGAACCCGTGGCCAGCACAGATGGGATCTCTTACTACAGAAAGTGATTCACCAGTGGCATCCGGGAATCACTGACAGCACTCCTCTTGAACTCTGAATTACTTTTTCTCTAAGATCACAATCTCTTGTTCATTCAATATGGTTAGGATGAAGGCCCTGCTCTATTCCCACCTCAACCCCAAGGCTCCCTTGAACATCCTCTTTGCTAGTTTCCTCCATGAATCACCTCTTCTTAGTATGATTTAGTCTGAGCAGGTAAGGGCTGACACAGAAATGACTTGGCTTGCATCCCGAGTGACTAAAGGGTGCATTTTATGACTTGTACAGTGAGCCTTGTGCACGAAAAATCGTCACCTTTAGTTGCAGAGGGACAGAAGGCTGCTATTCTCAAGCCATGTGTGCTGGAAAGATTGATATATGGCATCCCTCAAGGAAAAACACAGGGTCTTTCTCACTACCCTCCTCCTGTTCAGCCTCCATTCCTCACAGCTTTTTCTTCCCTCCCCTCCTCTCTCTCTCTCTTTTTTTCCTCTAGAAGTTCATCTCCTGCATTTGGGATATTTATAAGGCATTTAAGGTTCTTTACCCTGCATGCAAATAGTTGGGGAGGTATTAGAATATCATGAAATATATTTGTCTTTGTTACCTGCAAAGTGACTGAATACAGAGAGAAGTGTCTTGGATACGACCCTGACTGTTAAAACAAAGTAGATTTTGCCTCGGATAACCTAATTTGAGGAAAATGAAATTATATATTTAAAATATTTGGAACAGTCTCTGTGTTAAAACCTCTGCTAAATATTTAACATGCATATTTTCTTCTCTACAACCTTACAAGTTCAGTGGCTAATTATGCTCAATTCCCAAAGAACGACTAGGAGGCACACTTAGATTAAGCCTTTGGCCAAGGAATATGTCTTCGTAACACAATAAAGTAGAACTAAGAAACTTCATCAGTTCAACGTACAATCATATACCCCTCAAAGTTATATGATTATTTCACAAATAAGTAATTATCACCCCAAAAGAACATTGTCTAATTTGCTCAAATCATCATGCTGCCCCAGAAAAGATTCCAGGCAAAAACTCTATTTGATGAATCTGGTGCTATGTTCCTTCAGCACAACAATATATCTTGTACACACTCCAAGCTCTTCTCAAGCATTGGCTCACAATCACAGGTCAGAGAGGGGCTGAGGATCACTGATTGGCCCCATTGGCCATCACTGGGACTCCCTGCCCAGACACTGTCTGAAAGCTATCTTTAGATGTTTTTAAAATCCACAGATAATTATTCTGAATGCTCCATGTTCCCGGAGGAAGTGAGGACTAGTACATTGTCTTTTTTTGACAGCTGATAAGAATTAAGGTCACAGAAGTCAAGTGACTAATTCCATCTTGCAGAGCTGGTGAACACCAGCTAAGACCTGGAGACAGGCCCCTTGTCTTCTGATTTAGGAACCTGTCATCCAAAGAAGGCCATGTCAGAATCAATGCGTGGCAGCAGGATCGATCATCCGAGTTTAAAATATCAGCTTTGTTAAAATCTTCACTAGACGCTATTTAGCAAATAATCTTTAACCTCATCTTTCATCATGCAAGAGACTGTTTGAAGATCTAGAAAAAAGGCAGAAGCTATTTCAACCTAAATCATAACCACCTTGACCTTACCAGAATACTTTTTGTAATTTCCACAAATGTCTTACCCTTTAATAATTAATTACACAGAAATCATAAATTGGGTAAGTTTGACTCTGCACTAATGAGCTGCTTTATTGCCCTTCATATAATTTTACTGATCCCTACAATCCTGTTTTATAAGAATACTCTCCTTAACAGAAGTCAAGTGAGTTATGAGTTCTGCTGCCACATTAACCTTTGTAGTCTGTGGAGGCAGTGAAGAGGGTGTCCCCAAAGCATATGAACAGTCATATTAGATATACTAGCCCTTTGGAAAAATGGATCAAAACTGTTTGCAAACCAAAATAAGCCTCTGCTACAAACTATAGTGACACAGAAAGGAAACCACATGTGGTAGCTCAGCAAGAAGTAAGCCATGTTCCGACATGGATTTTCAGTGTTTAATGGGAAATCTGTTTTTCGGTAGGTACCACCTATCAGACAGGCAGTTGTAACTGCAATTCAAGGTCGAACAGAGCTCAGTTTGGACAAAGTATTCTAGAGCTATGGCCAAATCCAAATTTGGTAGAAAAGAGAGTTTTGACAGAGGAAACGCTGCAAGATTGTTTTGCCATCACATCTAGCATCTTATACCCACGACTCTTGCAGGAGAAACATTTAGCTATTTAGATATTTTGAATTGCATACAATATTTAAATGTCCTTAACACTTTGAACTGAAGCAAGCACTATTATTACTAGAGGACTGTCTGTCCATTCAGTCACTGAGTTTCCACGTAACTGGCTATGAATCAGTTTTTTCTCTGTTAGCCACAGTGCTAACATTAAAAGTCATGAATATAGTGATGCGAGTTACCACTCCTGACATTTCACTGGCACACATGTTCAAATCCCCGGGATTTCCAAATAAATTAAAATATAAAGTTATGCTCTAAGTGAACAGAGTGTCCACGGTTCTCTCCATTTCTACCACCTGTCTCCTGAGCATTGGTCAGGTCATCACTGTCAGTTCTGGCTTCTTTTTCTTGTCAAGATTTAAATATAAAGTCACAAAACATGTTGCCATTGCTTTATTCTGTATTTGTTGCCTCAGTCTGTGTTCCAATAGCAACATGAGCATCTACACTGTAGCTCATTAAAACAGAACCAAGTTAAAAAAAAAAAAAGTCATGGAACTCTAGATCACCTTTCAAATAACTTACATGCACACTTTGTTCAACCATCTTATTGCTTTATCTTTATCATTGGCTTTCATAGCAAGACCTAATTCCTACTACAAATTCTATGCAAGACCATTTCATGGAAGATGACTCTGAAAAAGGGAAGATATGACAAACAAAAAACAGAAAGACTAGATTGTCATTGGAACAGGGAGAAGAAGCTGGAATTGTGAAAGCACCCACATATTCTTGGCAGTCCCAGGCTGCAACCAAAGACGCTAGTTCACTCTGTTATAGGTAGCCAAGAGACAAAATATTTTTGCTCTGAGTATGGCTTCATCCATGGCTTAACTGTCATTTTTATTTTTCCCTCATGATGAAATGAACAGATTGCTTAAAATCACTCTGCATTTTATATGGTTGATAGAGGCAGGTGGTCTAATAAGTATATTATAGAACTACAGTGTCCAACATGTTAGTCACAGGTGAGATGTGGCTATTAGTACTTAAAATTGAAATTAGGAAAAATTAAGTAAAACTAAAATTTTAAATAAAACTGAAAACGTAATTCCTCTGTTAAACATACCATAATTCAATGTCCAACAGCCTCAGGCTGGATACTTTTGTATTAGCAGAGTAAAGCAATATTCATATACCATTCACTGCAGAAATCTGTCTTTCAGAGAATTGTTCTGTTGTCCTGATGGATAAACAATCTTCAGGGAAATTGTGGAATTAGAGAGAATACAGCCATGGGAATAGCCCAGGCAAGACAGCATACACATTGCAGCTACACTGATGGAATAGATTTATGTCTCATCTCTGCTTTCTGAACATATGCAGTTCTTACTTGTCATAATGTTCAGTATCAGAAACCCTTTATTCTAATAAGGGCAAATATCAAACATGAAGTACATTTTATTTGTTAGCACTTTAGAAACATATTTGTATCCTTTTAAATATTTGGCAAGTGAGGCAGGCACAATCTACCCAAATGAAGTGTCCTCCAAGCAATACACAGCAAATAAACAGGAAAAATGATATTAAAGCCAAATCTGTCTGCTACCACACTGTATGCTTTATCCAGTATCCTGCGTTTGTTGACACATTCCATTTCATTTATGAACACTGCATGAAAACAAACCTTAAACAGAAAATGTTTATAAAAGTTCCAGCTAGGAAAAACAAAATACTTTGTCTCCTATTTTTGTCTTAAAAAAATACAGTGAGAAAAATCTCATGAGGGATAGAATTCTGGCATAGGACAGTGAATAAAACTATCACCTGCATTGTCACCAAACCATTTGGGCTTGAGCCAACAGCTCCAGTTCCAACCAGCTCCCTTCTGATGCAACCGGAAAAGCACCAGAGACAACCTGACTTCAGCCTATCCCTGTCCTGGTCATTGAGGTCCCCTGGGGAGTTAACCTAACCATGGAAGACTTATCTCTGATGGTCTCTACTTCGGTCTCTGTAACTCTGACATCCAAATAAGTTAATTAATCTAAAAAAATAATCTAAAGTATCACCCAAAGGATCTATGCAAAGTCTCAACAGAATAAAATGTTCTTATTAATTTAGACAAGTATATTCTAGTCCAAAAGATCAGTGACTCCATGAAAGCGTCTGTTGAATAATTTAAATGAAAGCAGGGTACCTTGTGATCACTGAATCACCATGTCAGAATTCAACACCACCTCCTGAAAGGAGAGTAATATGACCGAAATACACCAGCCTTTTCTATAAGGAGGAAGAGGTTCCAAATCCAAGCTCTACTCTGTGTCCACTTTTCACTACAATCATCAACAAATCAAATTAATTTCAAACACAGGCTTTTCAGTAAGCCATTTTTCCATATTATGCATTAAAGCCTGAAAAGGAAGATATTCTCTAGACATGGGTGATAAGATACTACTTGCTCTCATTGGGCCATCTTTTGTTGCCTATCCACATACAAAAGCAGGAAGCTGGATGAGAAGTGGAGCAGTCAAAGATAAAAAAAAAATCATATCTAGATTCTAAGTGAATCGTCAATGTTACATCCACAACATTTGTAGCTAAAATTCAATTGGCTTAAATTGGTTTTCATTCTGTCAAATTCCCTTCACACATACCCCATTTATATATGTAAATTATATCCAAAAACAGTGAATGATACTTGAAAAATTCATGGAAACAGAAAAGAAAACACAATCTGCATTTTCATCAACTATTTGATGACTTTCGCCATGAAACTAGAAACCACAAAAACGGCTTGGAAAATCAGAACACCTTTGATGACCTGAATAATGACTTAGTCTGCATATAAATCTTAGCAATCTCCAAAAAGGCCGTGGAAAACTTCCCATTACAGAAAAAAGTATGGATAAATTGTAGAAGGTTTGTTTTTTGTTTTTTTTGTTTTTTAACCACAAAGTGAACTTATATTTTAATTCCAATGCCTGTGAACTCTTTGAAGCACCTTTATACTGAAGAACTAACTTGTTCATGTGTGCTTATGTTTGAGCAGAGGAGTTACAAAGAAACAATGTCAGGTAGTATAAAAGAGTTTTACGGAACAGAGTGAAAAGTTTTAGAGCACTAAAATACTTAACTACCATCTCTGCATTTACTGCATTATTCAAGATTTTGTGTCTGCCACTTTTTATGTTTTTATATTAATAATTTCATTTAAACTTATAAGCAACCATGGATGGGAAAAGAGAGCAGAAATTATTTGGAAAAGTTCTTAATATCACTGGTTAGACAAAGACTTTTTTTTACTATTTAACTTTTTATATTGTGTATTAGAAAGAGAGAGAGAGAATAAAAAGGAAGGAAGAGAGGGAGAAGGTGGGAAGGGGAAAGAGGAGAAAGAGACAGAAGGGGAGAGGGAGAGAGTTACAGAGGGAGGAGAGGAGGGAGAGAAGGGAAGGTGGGTGGGGAAATAGGACCGGGCAGACTGATGTCATGAGACTGAAACCCAACAGAAGTCTCCCATAAGGGCAATAGGGACTCAAGTACTTAAGCCATCACCTATTCCAAAACACCCATTAGCAAGTAAATGTGGGAAATGCCCAGGCTTACCTGAAGCCAGAAACAAAGGAGGATCTGAGAATTAAACTCAAGCACTGTGATAGGAGATGTGCAAGTCACAAACAGCATCTTGATCACTGTGCCAAACACCTTTCCTCTCTTTCCATTGTTTCAAGAAATAAACTAGAAAAAAGACTTCTCATGCTTGTGTCTGAATAGAAATTCACAGGCACAAAACATTTTTACATTTGCAGATTTTCCTTCTTAAATAAGAATTAATGCTCAACTGGAAAAAAATCCTGCTAACAGGAGTTATTTAAGGTAGCGAGTTTATTGCATCAATTTGTCAAGATGCAAATGGTTGATTACAAGGCAAAGGGAATGAAGATCACTAAGGGTAAGATAGATTTAAGGTAAGAGGAAGGAAATGTTGCTTGATTTATTTGAACCTGTTGACCACTATAACATAATGAAGGCTTGAAGGTGGTAACTCTGGATTTGTTTCCATGTCATAAGCATCAATACTGAACTCTTGATAATGATTTGTCTTAGTGTAATCTACACCTGTGAGCAAAGGGAATTTATAAGATAAAGGTGACTATTCTTAAATATTCATGGAGGTAACAGGAACCAGCACTAGGCACTGCAAGTTAAGCTCCCACCTAAGGTGTTAGCATCCCTTATGAGTACTGGTTTGAGTGCACGTATCTCTATTTCAGATTCACCTCCCTGCTAACGGCCTGGAGAGGCCTGAGGAGGGCCCAAGCCCTTGGGCCCCATACCCAAATGAGACCTGAAGCAAGCTCCTGGCTCCTAGCTTACATACCCAATCTCCTGCTGTTGGGACCATTCTGCTGTCTCCTATTCTCTATCCGTAATCCCGACTTCAAATAAAATAAATAAACCTTAACCAAGAATATCCTCTAATGATCCATCCATCTATCTCTGGGAAGCTTTCTGGCAATTACATTTTTCATTCCATCTCTGGGAAGCTTCCTGGCAATTACATTTTTCATGCCAAAAAAAAAAAAAAACCTGTAATATCTACAGCATATGAAACACAATAAAAGTTTTGATTAGTTAACTGAATTTCCACTTTCAAGCTGTCCATGGTTTACAGGATCTCTTGCCTGCTGTATGACACTCTGGACTTCTTCACAATGTTAAATGGTTTTGAGCTGGGTCTTCAATGCAGCCTCCTTCTTCTGTGGGAAATGCCCAAGCTCACCCAAATCTAGAGGAGATCACTCTGAGTCCAGACAAGCAGAGCATTCTGGAAACCCTAAACCCTCACTGAGAAGAGCTGATGGTCCCAACTTTCACTATCAACTGCCTGCTCTGTATTGGAAGGTCAATCTCCTGTAATCTAGTGATTTTTTTCTCCTTTCTAAAACAAAGGTAAAGGCTTCCTTCAGAGGTCAGGCACTAGGGAGAACAATACTTTGCCAGAGGATTATCCGGGCTACCCAAGAACTTGTGTGTGTGTGTGTGTGTGTGTGTATGTGAGTGAGTGAGAGAGAAACTGACTGAGACTTCTAGGAGATGTTAGAAGGTCCTGTGCAGGCATGTTGAGAATCTAAAAAAACTGGTTGTCAAAAAATACTGTAACTTAGACGGATTTCCACCTTTTAAAAGATATGCTGAAAGCAATACCTTACACCTTTCAAAATAGATATAAAAAATCTCCAGGTAAAAGGCAATCATTATTAATGAAAGGTGTGCTTATGCTGGCAATATCATCAGAAAGCAGCAATTGGAATTGTAATCATAACGTACTAAATGTTTGAGTAATATCCCCTATGTCACCTGGATTAATAACACCATTATAAATATTTCATAATTTATATTATTATGGATAGATGTATACTTGCTAGAATATAGCTTTCTATTTTAGAGCAGCAAAATTAAAATGATGTTTAAGTTAATTCTACTTCTCGCACAGTAAGATCAAGAGAAAAATCTTCTTTGTAATACTCAAATAACATTAGCCTTGGTCTTCAAGTCTCTATATTATTAAAATGCTAAAAATTCCTAGTTCATAGTAATTTTATGTTAGATAATATTAAACCACTATTCAGAATTTTAAATGGGTGACTGAGTTCTGAAAATGCTGGATTTCAAGTTAAATAAATAATCACATTCAACAAATATGTTTTTCCTCTTCCTCTCTAATAGTCTTCCAAGGTCTAATTCTTCAGAATGCCACCTGAGACTTCATGCCCCAGAATACTGCAGATAAAATTCTGTTATTTGTATAGAGAGAAGTCCCCAGAATTCGGCTGAAAGGTTAAAGTAGGCCAAGCAATTGATGCTTCTGAAGGCCATGATAAAGATCTGACTTTTTTGAGTCCAAGGAGAAATTACTCAGACATATGGCAACATAAAATCTCCCTTATCCCCTGGCACTAGTGTGAAAGTGAGTCATTATTCCAAGAGGAAGCTGAGAGCAAGATAAAATGTTGGTGGTTTCAAAGCACTCTTCATTGCATCTTTCTGTCTGTAAGTGTCACTTTAAGTCAGTTCGCCAGAGGAGAGCAGAGTCGATAACAGTTTGTGAGGAACGTCATACACATTTGCAGCTGTGTGATAAGAACTGTGTTGCTTTCAGAAATGAAGATGTGTGTGGAATGGATATGGTTTCTCCACTCCTGACAGCTCCTATCACAACTGACAGACAGCAAAAGTCATGGAGGTTAAGATCACAGCCTCTTTGGTGTGCATCCCAGGTCTCTGCTTTTGGGGTTGTCTGTGACCTAGAGGATTTTGTAAGATTATGGGTGGGATTCAATGAAATTACACATGAAGCATACATAGACACTTTGCCAAGCCATCTGTGTGCAATACATTTTCAATCTGCAATATAAAAGTAAAATTTCAGGCTACCATCTCGTTATTAGTTTTTTACATATAATCTGAGAGTGACCATCAAAAGTGTCCTCAAACCTGCCAAGTCTTCTACAAAAATAGAGGGATCCTAGCCATGAGCGTTCTACACTGAGAATGACTATGGACTTCTTGGGTGACAACACAATGCTTCAGGCCTCTAACAACATAGGACATGAAGACTTGTACTCATTTCCCACAAGTCTTGTGAAACACATTGAGTCTGGGGTAGCTATAATCTTATTGTAATTTTTAACCTAATGGTTGAAAAGTCACAATATCAAGTTGTATTCATTTGTACACAGATACCATAGAAAAGCTTTGGAGATTCTTTCTTGGAAATATCTTTGCTTTTTGCTCAGAGAGCAATATAGACTTTTTAAATGTTACTATTGGTGAATATCATGCTAACACGTGGCCCTCAATTGGATTTTCCCATGGTTTCCTTAGTCATCCTGAAAACACAGGACTGAGAAATTAAATATTTTCTCAACATGGGAACTGGACAGAATGTCTGACACCAGGTAGAAAAGATTTCCACAAATCCTATCAGCATACCATCAGTGAAAACTAGAACGTGAAAGTATTGCTAAAACTGGAACAAGGGTTACAAGGAAGACATCCAAGCATCCAATGTCTCAAGCATCCTGTATTCTTAATCTACCGAGCTGTGTTGTTGATTCTATGTCCACATCTGCAACAAAGGACCAATAGCAAAGGCGATTTCACAAAATTTAAGGGAAACATTATCAATCACGTTCGTGAAAAATTAGATTTTCTAAATGATGTCTCACTACATTACTATATTCTAGATTAAAAGACTAGGCGCCTCATTGAATTGGGGGACATTGTGAGACATAGAGTTTTACAAATCAATGTCATTTGCCATTCTGTATAATGTCCTAGGACCTCTGTTATCTATGAGGAATCTATGTTTTATTATTGTCCGTTTCTTTCCATCACCAATATCTGACTAGAAAGATACCTAAGCATCACTTCTCTGCTAAGAACTAAATTATACCTCGGGATTTTCATGCTTTTCTCCTAATATTTACAGTCTATAAACCTCAAAAATAATATGTTTTATTTGAAAGGGTCATTGCAACGTTTGAATATTTCACCTGCATTTGTTGCCAGTGTGACACAAAGGAAACACAAAAATATCAAAATTTCAGGCTGTACAAACCAGAGATGACTTTTCACATGAATTTAGAGAGCACACAGTCTATAAAGACTTATTTTATAAAATATATATTGATACTCTTAGAAAAAAATAGAAGCACCCTGCCAAAAACCTTTACAATGACAACTATTCTTTCCCAAGAAATGATGAATTCTGTAGATAGGATTATTGTATTTTTCTGGTTATATTTAACTACAAACCCCACCAGGGGATCATGTACTAGACATTCAATAGATATTAATTGAGTGAATTGACCCAAAAATTTCTCAGGTTGTCCATATTCAGATCATTAGAGATTCTAAATTCTACAAGATTAATGCATTTCACCATGTTGGCACCAGCCTCATAGTTTCCCAAAAGAACCATGATGTCATGATTTCTATTTTGAATAGAATCAGATATTTTTCACTCCAAAGCTATTTGCAGATTTTTTTCCTCACTTCCTACTACCATATTATCTGTACCAAGAAACTTCATAAAATCAAGGTTAAAATGATGTTGGCAGTTTTAATACCTGAACATCTAACACCATCATTATTCATCACAGACTGTCATTTAATTATTTTGCTAAAACATGAGCATCACTTTTTATATACTCAGCAACTAATTCTATATACAGCCAGAGTTGGGAATCAATAATCTAGAACAACTTCACTGAATTGCACACATAAGACAGTCTTATCTATTAAAATGAAGAAACTTAAGATCTAAGATTTGTATCCCCTAAAAATGTGACTTAAAATCAATAATATGAAAAAATTATCCTGAGCTCACATTTAAGGAAGAAACAATTGGTTTGGCACTCCTACCATTGTTCTCTGAAGCAGAGCCAAATTCTGTTCACCTATTTCCCATATTTCACTATAAACATTAATATGATCAAACAATGATACCTGATTAAGTTCTAGAATTATTCACAGTCTCACTAATTCTGCTTTCAATCATCATCCTAAACTAACAAAATTGCTGTCTTCCTAGCAATCCTGTTCCAAATATATGGAGAATAAACATCACCTTAAAGTTTAAAAAAAAAATTCTTGCCATGCTTTTTTCTTTTAGAATACATATCATAATTTTATCTTAATATATATACTAGATTCTCTAATTGCTCATTATAGTAAGTTGTTGAGAAATGGAAAGCTGGGACTAGAACATTCACTTGTGATTCTACTTCTATTCATTACACTAGGGTTATATAGTTACTAGACTGGCTTTTGAAACATGAACACATTATATAGTTACTAGACTGGCTTTTGAAACATGAACATTTTCAATCATTCAACCAATCCTTGATACCTGAAGAGTTGAGGTTATATTTTATCATAGATGTTATACTGATACTGCCCTGTTTTAGAATTACAGAGTATCAATTATACCTTGTAGCTTAGAGATCCTTGAAATAATTCATTGCAACTTCTTATTCCATTCTCCCCATTAAAAATTATTTTTATTGGAGAGGCAGATCCATAGAAAGAGGGAGAGACAGTCAGAAAGATCTTCCATCCACTAGTTGACTCTCCAAATGGCTGCAATACAGGAGTTTAGCTGATTGGAAGCCAGAAGTCAGGAGCTTCTTCCAGATCTTCCACATGGTACAGGATCCCAAAACTTTGGGCTATTTTCTATTGCTTTCCTAGGCCATAAGCAGGGAGCTGGGTGGGAAGTGGAACTTCTGTGACACAAAGCAGAGCCCATGGGGGATCTAGGCACTTGCAAAGTAAAAATTTAGCCATTGAGCCATTGCACTGGGCCCTCCATTTTCCTTAATTTTAAGAGTCACCCAGATGACTTCCAGCGATTTAGAAAAAGGCCTGCTTTGGTGGAAGCCACTGAGACACTGCTCTTCAGATATTGGTAATGTTTTCTTATTCATGTGGGTGTTGGGTATGAGTGTAATCAGAATACCAAAAGCCCATATGTACACTTATATGGATTTTGGGTATATATATTGTAATTTGATAAACTTTATAAAAAATTATTCAGGGCTATAAAATATAAACAGCAGTCTTGGAAAGCGAATTTATAAGCATTCTTAGAAGTATGGGAAAACAGTCCAACTTAGGATGATTTCAACACATATCAAGGTCAAGTGTTTGCTACTCATCGCATACTACTGATTTTAACAAAAAACAGGACACCGATATCAGAATGCCACCTCATCAACACAATGCATTTAAGAGCAAAAAACCTGCTTAGCAGAAACTAATGTGAAGGGAGGAGACCTGTATCTTTATCTCTTAATTCATAGTTCATGCATATTTTGGTATTGTATGCCAAATTAAAGCATTATCCAATGCTTCATAGTACTTGAATGTTTTCTTCCTTGAAGTCAAGAAAGCATTAATGAATTAATGTAATTATTTCACAGTAAATTCAGAAAATAATATTGAAAAGAAAAATGGCACAAAACCCTAGCCATCAAAGCACCACATATTGTACTTTAACTTGATTAGGGAGGAAGGAATAACCATTTCCAAAATGATAAATAACATTCAAAAATTTGCTGCTCCTTAAAAACAATAGGAACTTTAAAAGATATCCAATATATTTTTTCATTAAAATCCTGAAAAAACGCCTCTAGGTTATCAATAATCTTATGAGTCTTAATTAAAGAAAATTTCTGATTTCATTTTCAGTCATTACAATACTAACAAAAAGGATGTTGTGCCCCATAAGCAGGAAGTAAAATAGTAAATCAATAGAGACCAGCCCTTAGGAATCACACATGTAGACTATCACATCAATCAGTTGTCATAAGAACTGAAAACATGACCCTAAAGCAGCAAAGCCCAAGCATGTGGTATCACCAAACTGAAAAGCTAGGAGAGTTAAGATGCTTAAGATCAGCAGTTATATTTTCTGGGTGAAAGATGTAATAACATTTTTTCAATAAACTAAAATCTGACCTAGTAGGGTTAAAATAATTGAAGTTTAAGATAGGTTAATTGAAGTTATTGTGTCACAAATGAAAAAAAATGGAAATCTAGAAACCCTGTAAGATGCCAAGAATACCAGCATCTGCATAATGAGAATATTAAGAGGAAAAAAAGAAAAAAATGAAACTTGAAAAATTCCTGATGGAAAATTTTCAAAATATAAGACAAAAATTGTACATCCTAGTGTACTAGATGCATTTGATGAAACTGTCAGAATAAAGGATGAAGGATACTATTGAATCAATCTGGATACATTTGTGTTGATATTCCATATTCTACACCATACAGTAAAGGAAACATGAAGATCTCCACAGACCTGTAAGCAATGGATTCAACAAGTCAAAGAGTCACAGTGTTGGGAGTATGAACCCAGCAAGCAATGCTGTGGCCAGTATTGTGAATGCTGGCGCCACCAGGTGAAGCCATCATGTACAATGCTAGCTAATCCATATAGGCAATGGTTGAAAACTCCGATAATCCACTTCTGACCGGATGCTAATACCATATGGGAAGGCAACAAAAGGGAGCCCACTGGCCACAGTCCCATGGGACCTAGAACCATTTTGGGAGACCTGGAGGAAACTCGTGCACCCTGGCTTTGGCCTGATATAGCACTGACTACTACAGTCTTCTGGGGAGTGAACCACAATTGAAAACCCTGTGTATGTGTAAGTCTCTCTCTCTCTCTCTCTCTCTCTGTCTCTCTCTCACTTTCTCTCTTTCCCCCTCCCTCCCTCCCTGTTACCCCAGCTTTACAATAAATAGATCTTTAACACAAAACAAGAAGCATGCTTTGATGTGATCAATTCTTTTTTGCTCTTCATAAGTCACAGACCTTTTCTAGATAGGAGATAATGAAAAAGGCAAACTCCAAGGTCTTCCATTATGACTTGTCTTCTGTACCTTAGAATTCACTCACCATCACTAGCTCTTCAACAAGAACACATTTAATTTCTGAAGCCAAATGCTTCCAAGCTTTGTGATTATATCCATTAGAACGTTATACATATCTACAAGCTGGTCTTCTTTCCAAGCAGAATTGTATGCTAGTATAAAAGAAAGCACCAAGGTAATGAAAAGTTTAGCCTTCAACAACAACAACAAAGTAAAAGAACTATTTGCTTCTTGCAGAAGGGAAGATATCATAGCAAGTGTCCATATCATAGATGAGGACCATATTTTGTCTTTAAAAAGTTTTCTTTTCAATACATTCTTAACCAGGCAGTATCCTAACCAACCGCGATGTCTCTGTATCTGCTCTCAGGGCAAGAGGTATTAAAGAATTTCTCAGATCCACACACACTCAACTTTCTTCCCTCTTTCGTCCTGATCAACTATGCTTTGATCACATTAGGAACCCTCAGAATGAGTCATTTACATTCCACAAAAAATCATGAAGCCAAGCACACAGTAGATAGAAAATGCACTTGAAATGCTACAAGAAACCTGCAGGGTTGCACAGTGGGAAAAGCTGCCTGGGATACTGGCGTCCTAGATAGACACCAGTTGATGCACTGCCAATGTGATCCCTGCTAATGGCCTGGGAAAAATAGAGGATTGAACAAATGTTTGGGACCCTGTCAACCATGGAGGATATGCAGGTGAAGCTCCTGGCTCTAGCCCGGCCCAGTACTGGCCACGTACTGTTTATCGTCATCATCTAGGGAGTGAACCAGAAGGAAGATCTCTTTCTGTCTTCCTCTGCTTTTAATTCTGACTACAATCATAATTTTCATTAGTGCATTTTTGGCAGCAATTACTTAACCTGACTGACTCTACCAACGAGGAAAATCTTTCAAAGATTTAGACATACAGGAAGATTTCCATCCACTGATTTAATCTTCAAGTGACTACAATGGCCATTGCTGTGCCAGTCTGAAGCCAGGAGTTTCTCTTGGATCTCCTGTTTGGGTGCAGGTTCCCAAGGCTTTGGGCCATCCTCAACTGCTTTCCCAGGCCACAGAGAGCGAGTTGGATGGGAAGTATAGCAACCAACTGGGACACAGTGAGGCACACATATGGAATGTTGGCACAAGCAAGGTGAGGACTTTAGCAACCAGGCTATTGCACCTGACTCCCCAGCCCCCTTTAAAAATCCTAATGCTTTCTGGAATATCAAAAGTTGTCACCTCTACTGGTGCTACCTCATCCCATAATGTAATGGGGTATATGTGTTTTCTGGTAATAGGTGAAAACAGGAAAATATTGCCTATATTTTAGTGAAATAAAATTCTTTTTCCTCATTTACAACATACTACAGATACTGTATGAAGTATAGTTGTGAAAAGGAGGGTTTTTTTTTTAACTCAAACTTCGCAAATAGGAACCTGCAACTCAAGAAATGGCACCAATAAGACAGACACAGATGTCTTTCAAAAGAGACATCACCAAGGAAACTCAGGAACAGGTCCACTGGCACATGAAGACTTTGGAGGTGACAAAGATAGAATCGGATCTGTTAGAGTAGCATACAGAGTGAACCCTGAGAATTTGAGCCTTGAGGGGTGACTAAGAGGAGGACATGTTTCAGTCTTTTTGGAAACACTTATCTTATATGCCAGATTCATTTGACTCAGTAACTTCTGTTAACTCATATCTACTTATTATTCCTATTACCCTATTATCAGTATTCCGAGGTCTTTAAGAATTTACCAGTTTTATTATTATCTTACTTGCCTTTCCTCTTATACCTAATAAACCAACCATCATCTCTGCATATATAAGCATCCTCGGATGTGGGAAGGAGACAAAAAGGGAAGCTGACTCATCCTGGGGTCAGAGAGCCCTGAAAAGCGACTTGCAGTGATGGCTGTTCTCCTACAGTAACAGGATGAACAGAGTTTAGTATTTCAATTCAGAATCACAAAACACAGTTTTCCCTGTGAGTGGGTAACTGGTTGAAAGCATCATGTGCTACATTTGTGTTCAGTGGTGCTTGTAGATACTCAGATAATCATTTAGCAAATAAAATCAGTAATCTAGGTGCTATGGGAGCTTACTTAATGGTGATGTGACAAGGAACCAATTTCCCCTTTGTAAGCTATAGATTTTAATGTAATTAGTAACATACGGCTAATATAAATAGCTTCCTCATGTATATCAATATTTAATTTGCATACAAGCAAGTACATACAGATACACATGCTTTGAGATACATATACAACCACTCAAGTTGTAAACTCACAAAGCAGAGATGTATAAATTTTCTTTCCCTGCAGAGGGTGCAGTGCTAAATACTGCTTACACAAATACTGAACAATGCATGACCAGAGCAAATTAAGAAGTCCTCAGATTACATTTTTCCTTTATACAGTTTGTTTCAAAGTCTAGTGTTTAAATTCATGTTTACTTTTGGATGGGTACAGTCAAGATATTTCTTAGGTGGAAGTCATCAATCTTTCAAAAGCTATACCGTTTAAAGTCATGAATAAATGGAACTGCTGAAGAGAGAAGCCACTGGCTGCCTGTGTCACTGTAATGAATGAATGACTCGAGTACTTGAGTCAAAGCGGCCTGTTCCTAAGGCCCCTATGGGAAAAGATACAAAAACACCGGCAGATACAAAAGCAAAGGAATGACAGCCTAGGAGGAAAACACAGAGGTTCAGAAAACATAAGCAGGAGTATAACTATTACCTTTGTGTTAAGTTGGTGCAGAGAATAATGTAAGAATATTATATTATAAGAATTATTTTCTCCCAGGTTTCAGAACTTTGTTGAAGCCTTGTTAATCTATGTAACTGTCAGAATGTTCTCTTTGCTTCCTCCACTTTTATCTTTATGAGGCATTAACCACCAGTGTGATTGTTTGTTCTCTCAAAGTTTACTCCTAAAGGACTCAACAAATACACTTTCCAATTACATTGATTTAGAAGGAGAATAAGAAAAAAATCTAAATTCACATCTGGGGATTCCAAGGAAATTAATGACTGTTGACGTGCAGGATGAAGGCTCAGATTTACATGCATCAATAAATAGTCTTACATATAAATATGTAAATCTATGCTAATATAAACATAAGTTCATCCTAAGGTTTTTGACTCATACCCATTGCCAATGGATCATTTCTAACTTTCACTGTGGATAATCTATACATTTTCACTTCACAAGAAAACTGGCTCCTATCATCCACTATCCATTCACTTAATTTTTCAATTTCAACATGTATAAAAAGTGCCATCCAAAGAGTTAACCAGCATCCTCTCAAAAAACAACTTCGTCAATCAGATTGTGATGTGTTAAGAGCTTATTTTCCCTTTAGTCTTGAAGATCCCACTTATTCCCAAGGCCACTAAGATCATCACACTTATCCCCATTCTCTTTAGCATGAGATTCATACTGGGACTTCATGACCTACAAAGTGATGTGTAGTTCTCTGATATCAAGTTCAATGAGTACTGACAAGCATGTAGTGTATTTATCCAAAACACTATGATATAAAATAATTTCACTACCATAAAAACAAATCTCCTGCGCTTCATGCATTTACCTTACCTCTCCTTATCCTCTTTTTTCATCTCTAGCAGTCAGTAGTTTTTTTTTTAACTTGTTTTAATACAGAATGTCAGATAGTTCAAATTCTATATAGATTTCTCAGACTGGCTTTACACATTTAATATCCATCCGTGTAACTTTGTGGCTTGACAGCTCATTTCACATTTTTAAAATTCCATAATACAGACGTACCTTAACTAGTCTTCTCTTCTTTTTAAGACATCTTACTCACATCCATCTTGGGCTGTTATATTAAAAATGTTACTAGCATTTGTGTACGTACTTCTATAAGGATATATTTTTCAAAAAGTATTTGCTTGATATCTAACTTTTAGATATCTCAGGTCTGAGTATCTGGATCATATGGTAAAACTATGTTTAGTTTTATTATAAATTTCAATCTTACCATTATCATTTTGCACCATTTTGTATTCCTTAACAGCAAAGACAGCTTTTGTAAGTTGCACGTACTTGGCAGCAACTGATAATACCTTTTCTTTGCTGCTGATTGTCATTTTAACAGGTGTGTACCAGTCTTTCATAGCTGCATAAATTTTCCAGTCTCAGGAGATAAATGATAAGTATCTCTTCATATATGCTATTCACTGTTCAGCTCTTTCTCCTAAAACTAAATATTCTGAATGCAACTAAATATTCTCAATGTGCTTGATAAAATCCCATTAGAAATTGCTTGCAAGTTGTTGGTGTTATTTTATTCTTAAATGTGTATACATACATATATATATATACACACATATATACATACATATATGCACACTAGCTTTAACAGATAACATAGTTAATATTAATTAATATTATCATAAAAGTCTTAGTACTTTATTAAATGGGAAGTTTAACAAGTCAAAATTAAAATCCTTGTTTAGTGGACATATAGACAATAGCTATGAAAATATTGAATGGTAAAATGACCATTTCACCCATATACAAATTTTAAAGTAATCACAGATTGATAAAACTGTAATAATGTCACTTTCTTCACCACTGGTTTCACAGTGGTATCAAACAAAGCTTGACGGACTATATGCAGTAATACATATACAGACAGTCACTTATTTTGTTAGAAAATTTTGGCTACAGACTGGACACCATGCTCTGTTTCTCTTTCTGGGTCCAGCTGATTTCACTCAACATGGCATATTCCACTTGTGCTCATTTTGCTGCTAATGGTAGGATTTTAATCTTTTTTATAGCTGAGTAATATTCTACTGCATAGTACGTAGCCCATTTTAATTATCCACATATCTAATGATGGGCACCTGGTTAATCCCAAATTTAGTCTACTGTGAGCAGGGCTGCAATAAACATGGCTTTGCAGGTATTTCTTCAATACATCCAGTAGTGGGGTTGCTGGATCACATGAAAATCTGCTTTTGGTTTCTAAAGATGGCTCCATGCTTTTTTCAACAGTGGTCGCACTAATTTATATTGCTAATAACAGACGTTTTACTCTTCTGTACATATTGAAAACTTAAGGTAAAATTCACATAATTATCCATTTGTACAATACTATTTAGTAGCATTTAGTCTATTCACAATTTCGTGCAAACATCACCTCTATAAGGTCAAGATGTTTTCATCATTCTAGAAGGCAATCTTCCTCTCCAGTCAGCCTCAGTAATGGTTTGTCCTACACAGTCATTTTACTGAAAATCATGCTATGTGTGATATTTTGGGTTCTGGTTTATTTCATTTCCTATGCTATAATTTGAGACTTCTTAGCTATGTGTGACTGACTTGTAGTGTTTCCCATCTTTCAAGGATCATGTTTTCCTCTTTGGGTGTCCGTTCTATTTTTATCCCTTATTATGCAAAAAGAATAGATATCTTAAAGCCGAAGAGGACCTGTGTCCCTCAAGTCCCTGGACACCTGTCCACTTCAAATGTGTGAATTTTTCCAGATGAATCAACAACCTGAAAACCAACAGACCAATGACTTTCTTCTTCTTCATCTGAGAACTTTTCTTTTTTTTTTTTTTTTTTTTCTGGTCTGGACGTAGAAAAAGATTTTTTTTTTTTCATCTGAGAACTTTTCTATGCCATGGTCTTTGAAGCATGGACCTGTTTTCCCATCCTCACCCCCACCCCCACACACAGACTCCAGGTCCTTTGTGGCTTCTGAGCAGACAATAAAGTCCCAGGTGTCCTTGGCCTATCCCATTCACTTTAACAGGAGACACTAGGCAAGAGGCCAGAGATTCACTTTAATAGGGAGAATATATTTTCTAGTGATTCATCACTTCCTCTATAAATTAGGGACACCCATTTCTGCCTAGGATAATGATTTATTAAGAAGACTTTCAAGCCATAAATCCTCCCATTTCCCATCCTCTGGGCAGTAATGGGAATGTTCAGGTTTGTAAAGAAATTGAAGGCTGCCCTTTACAGAGGTGACAGGCTTTCTAAACAGCTGTCATACTGCCTAAACCCACAGTCAGTGAGCTAGGAGGGCGAGTGACTGCAGTTTTGAAGTCACGACTCTCACCTCTAAAGATAGGGTGGCCCAGAGGACAAGCTGGGATACAGTAACAGAGCAATGACGCCTCAGAGTATCAATATTTTGCCCGTCAGCTCTGATCCCCTCCTTCTCTGCCTTGCTTTGTGATAGTACAGCTGAACTCTGCAGAATATGAATTTATTTTAAACCAAAAGATGCTGATATAAGCCTTTATCTAGTTTCCTTAAACATTGTACCTATGTTGTAAATAAAGTATATCTATAAAAGTTAGAGATTCACAGTTGCAGCCTGCTAAGGATCCAGGCACACTTTGCACTGAGGTAAACAGAGGTTCTCACGGCAAGGTAGGAAGATGCGGAAGGTCACGTTTTTCTTCTCCAATCTCCCCAGTGGCACTCAACCACCATGTGGAAAACAGACAAGAAAGATAACATTGTGTGATCAGGAGCAACACATCCAGCTGCTGTGATTGTATTTATTTCTCACAGCAGCAAATAACATTTAGTTACCACAGTGCGTGGAGACTAACGCATCTGTCATAGCTCGGCAGTGAGCATTTCTTTGGATCATTAACAATTCCTGAGCCATTCATCACAGCAGTGTTACTATATTTGTCTCCATTGAGGGAAGATACCCAGAGGTAATATGTCCCTGCCTGGAATTTTACTATTTTTGTGTGTCAATAAAAATTTGTTATTAACTTTAAAAATGAATTACTACCTAAGATGGTTTACTATGTTAAAGATTACCAAATTAAGAGAAAGGAAATGTCTCCAGAGTCATGGTTGATTTTCCTGGTGGCATGGGCACTTTTTCTGAGTTTTTTAGTACTTTTCCAAAATTGCAAGAATTACCTATTCAATATTTCCTGCCTAACAGATGGTGTCCAAAAATTGTACGGGTAGTTTATTGTTTTGTACAATTATACACAGGCAGAGCCAGGTTTTTTTCTAGCATAAAGTTGACACATTTTCTCAAGTATCATAATGTTCAGATTTTACCGACCTCCTTGGAAAAAACAGCTTCACATAATGTGAGTTGCACACAGTGATCCCTTAAAGAAGTCTGAAGTATATATTAGTACATATAAGAAAAGCCACACTATGCAGTGATGTATTTTTTTCTTTCTCTTTAAGAAACATGAATTAATCCATATCTAGAATATCACATAATTGACATATGAATCTAGGAAATGAATAAGGATCTGTGGGGACAGCATATGGAAATATATTCTCATTTATAAAACATTAATAAAGGATTTCTAATAAAAGTGCATATTAAAGGCACTACTTACATCAACTGTACTTGTATCAACTGTATTACTTTTAGTGAGCTTGTCCTCCCCTGAAAGCCTTCATTTGTCTCTAAATATGAAATTAGGGTGAGATGTATTACAACACATTATTATTTAAATTGGGAAGAGATGTAGTTTACATTCTAACACAAAAGGAGTGTAAGACAATGCTTCTCATTTGTTACTTCATGGTGGTAGAAGAGATGGGCCATAGAATATAAGGTCAACAGGGAAGAGAGTTGGAGCCATGCAGATACGAAGACTGAAGATTTGCACAAAAAGTTTCAGCTTCTCTCATTTTCTCCTTCTTTCTTATCATTATTATCTTTACTTTCTCCAAAAATCAATGTTATGTACCTTTCAAATATACCAAATTTAACTTACCGATCCTGAATAATTACTCAAATCCATTTTGTTCAAATACAAGAGAGTAAGCCAAGAGTGGTCAATGCACATGAACATACTGTTTTATTCCTTTTTCCTATTTATGATAATGAATATCATAAAATTTAGAATTCTTAACTCTAGCTTGGCAATGAGTATTATTAAGTTCCCATGATGCCCAATTGGTGAATTTTAAAAATAAGTCAAAGAAATGGTGCCCTGCTGGCTCATGGACCCCCTGGTATGCGTGAAACCTGGCACTTGGAGGGGTTCTGATAGAGGAGCCTGGGCAACTCCTCTGACAGGACACAGACCCTGCAAGTAAGCGCAAGAAGCATGGAAGGAAACAGCCCAGGATAGGCCAGGGAAAGTGTCCCACTGGCATACATCTGGCATGGGTCGGGGGCAGACCAGGCTGAATCAGTGCACGTCATCCACTGGCAAATCTGAACACTGGAGCAGAGTGTGGGTCGAGCCAGGTTTGGTCACAAAAGCAGTGCACAACACAGAATGCCAATGTGAGGTTGCCTGTGCCAGATGTGACCGCAGCACCCAACCAGCACACGTGAGAATCGGGAAGGGAGGGGCAGAGCCGGCAGGGGAATAGGGGTCCTTCCCTTGCTGGACAGCTACTCCCACTGGAGAGCATGAGCTAGGATGGGGCCAAACCAGACTAGGCAGGGCTTCTGCACCTGTGCGCCTCATGTGGACCAGACCATGGAAAAACCAGGCTGGGCCGATTACTCCTACTGGTGCAATCTACAATTGGAGTGCGTGAGGGTTGTTGGGGCTTAGCTGCAGCATCAGCTGGCAGAAGCTGGCACTGGGGGCTAGTTCTGTCAAGTTAAGCCACAGAACCACCTGGAGAGTGCATAATCCTGGAGTGGGAATGGCCTGGGAGGGAAATAGTGGGCTACTCCATCTTGGGTTACCACTTTCATGGAAGGGCAGGAAAACTAGGGCAGGGACTGGGGTGGCTTGAGAGACACCCAACAACATCCGTGAAGGCTGGACAGTTGAGCTGGTTAGGTGAACAAGGTTTTAATACCCACTGACATGTGTGAGAGCAGAAGGGGATATGAGACAGACTGGACTAGCCTGCCACACATACTGGCAAACTAGGGCAGGGGGCTGGCCGGGTGGGGGTTATTGTGGGTCATTCCAACTAGGCTGCAACCCACATTGGTTTGTGTAAAGGCTTTGTATGTGCTGGGCAGAACCAGGCTGGATTGCAACACCCATTGGTTCCAGTGGAAGATAGGGATGGAAACAGAACCGACCCTGCAATTGCTACCACCAGCTGATCCGGGCAATGGACTGTGCCTGGCCCTGTGCTTGCTAGTACATACAAAAATCTGGTCTGAGAACACCTCAGACAAAGTTTCTTTGGGGATCCCCCCAATAGAGCTGCCGGACTCAGAACCCTAACCATCAAAAGACAGAGGACAGAACAAGTCAATCAACCACCTCAGCTATATGTTGGCAGTGAAAAACTGGGCAAACGGAGACTCTAAGATGGACTATGTCAATCAATCAGTGGATTCTTCAACGACCTCATCATGCTTGGAGTGGTGAGAGTGGCAGCAACTCAGAACTGTTGAACTATCAAAACCATTTGAGCAAGACCCTTGGAACACACCCCACATGCGGGACCTGGGGTGAGTGGGAGACTGAGTGGGGCTTCTCCCTTAAAATCCCCTTTTACATCAGATATATTAAGGAAACAATATGGAACTAATTGTCTTGCCCATCTTCCTGTAGCGCTTGAACCTTTTTACCCTAGTTATGTAAGGTTGGTAAAAAAAAAAATTTAAAAAAAAAAGAAAATATAAGCAAAGAAAAAAAAAAAAAACAAGTCAAAGAAATCGTGACGAATTCAAACCGAGACACCATATCCATCATCAGTTGCTACTGTATTATTTTCTATGTTTGAGACATCAAAGAGAAGTGTTTGACTGACATTGTATCTAACAGGGCATACATAACTTAGACTTTCAGCTCCAGGCTCCTTATCTACAAAGTAAGGGGAAAAATATGCTGATCACATGTTGCTGCCTTTAGAATCCAACTCAATTATAATTTGGAAAATATATGCAATGCACTTGATTACAGGGAACTTAATCCTAAATACTTTAGCCAAATGGGATTAGTAGTGGCATGAACATATTGTCTCAAGCATTCAAAGACTGGAAAAGAGTGAGATTTCAGGAACAAAACTGGAGTTAAATTATACATAAGCAGTACTTTCTTAATATTGTTTTCTATAATTAAGTCTTTATACTTGCTCCATTCTAATCTTTTATGTTCAGTCCAACACAGTATAAGATAATGAAAGAGCTTTTGCATTTCTTTTTTTAATTTTAGGTGAAGTTTGCATAGTTGACCAGGGGTGGGAAGGATCTAGGACTAGGGAGAAGTGGGTGTGATCATTGTTTCCAAACTTTCTATTTCTTCTTCCCATTGCTGGGGGGATTGGGGTAGACAAGGAAAGAAACCATACCTAACCTCCCAATCATCCCAGTACCTAAGCATGGAGAAAGGCCACCCAGGATCAACCCAGGATCCCAATGTGGCACATGTTCTGAGGGTTCTGCCTAATTGGATGTGATGAATCTGAACTGCTGTATCTAGCTGATCTATGGATGAGGAATCTCTCCCATGTCCACTGGCTGGTACAGTCAGCCTTAGAGTCTCCATTCAACCCGATATTTATAGTAATTCTTTGGCTAGCGTATTTGTCTATATGATTTATTCTCCATTCTCTGCTATGGTAACAGATGTCCTCTGCAGGCTCTAATGGGCTATCATATTCTCTATGTGCACCATGGTCTGCCATCAAGCACTCCGTCATTTACACTGTAGAGGACCAGTTCTCATAGGGGGGCTCGTGGACCCAGCCAGGTGAATAGACCTGGCTGGACATCTACCCCCGGGGGGTCACAAGCTCTGCCCTGCAATGCAGATGGACCCAAGAACTGGGCCATGTGATCTAGACCTGGTCATAACCCCCACCCCTGGGGCTTATGAACCTGATATCCAACAGAGGCAAGCCTAGGACCTGGGCCAGGCAACCTAAGCCCTACCAGATCCCCCAACCCTGGGGCTGACAGATCCAGCACCCACTGCACAGGTGGGCCCTGTAGGACATGGCTCTCATGGGGTTCCTAAACCCAACACCCACCATGCAGGAAGAGTGAAGGTCCTGGGCCAGACAATGTGGAACCAACCAGACCCATTCGTTCCCTGGACTCAAAGACCTGGCATCCACCCCCCAGACTGGCATGGCTCATCTCACATCCACATCCAAGAGGTGCTTCATCCTGGTTCAATTCAACCTGCCTCCAGTTCCAGCTTATGATGCTTGGTGCTGCAGCCTAGCCTTGCGCAATCAGTCCCTTCTTGGCTTCAGTGTGAACTCGGTGGCTTTGCTGCCTGAATTGACCACCGGTACACCTCATCCTGGTTCTCGAATCTGCCAGTGGATTATATGAATTGGCACAGCCTGACCTACCCCTAGACCTGACCCACATGTATGGCAGTGGCCCATACCCTTTGTGGTTCTGTTAGGTATTATAGTAGCCATACCTGGTCTGTGACCAGATACATTTCTCATGTGGTTCAATGGGAGTTAAGATCTAGCCCAGCTTGTTCTACATCTACTCTGACTCTCAAGAGTACCAATGCCTGCTTGAGTCTAACCCAGTCTGGTACTTCCCATACCTACTCCAAGGGAGACTACAGTCATGTAAAGCCCAGATTAGTGCCCCGTTTTTCAGCTCTCATGCTCACCAGTGGGAATCCCAATCCAGTTGGGTCATCCTGTTATCTTCCCAAACAGGCCTGATCCCAGCTACAGATCTTGTGCATGTCAACAAGAGACTGCTCTTCCACATGGGTGAGCTCACTAACTCACCTGCAGATTTTACCCAGACCAAATTCACCCACGTGTTCATCAGCTTCATGGCCCAACCTCACAGTATCCATTGTCTGTTCTGATATCTGGTGGGTTCCATGTTCTAGCCCTTCAAGTAGAGTGGTGTTGTCCATGGAAGTCCTTCAGCAGTCATTCCTCACCTTGACATGAACTCTCAGGTCCCTACTCAGTCCCAACTGTGCCATCCCCAAACCTCCCTGTAACCCCACACCCCAGGGTCCCCAGAGTGCACTGCTGGGTGGCTCAAGGGCTTCACCCAGCACCACTGGCACCTGAGCTACCCAGCCCAATTTCTCCTGGCCAAGGTGATGTGAACACAGGAAGAAGAGCTTTGTTTTTTATTCAAACAGTTAAAATCTTACTTCCTCTGTTATTAAAGTCACATATTTGGTAACATAACTTCTCTGTTCTTCATTATGCTATGCTTGGAAATGTCATCCAAATTGCCTTTTTATTTCTTTAAGTAATTTGAGTCACAGAGTGGAGATTGTACTTTTCCCTGACACCTATCTGGTTAACACACAAACTGAGGGCAACAAAACTACAACAATGCATTCCTTCCTGCTGTTCCACTTGTCCCTCTACGTAACAGCCTCTCGTTCATGTCCATTTACTTCTAGAAAAGGGCATTTTTTTTAATCTCTTGAAGAAATCAAGACCCTCACAAGGTAAAAGAGTACCAGGTCACTCTAATTCACTTATTTCAGGAAACATACCAAATTTTCAGTAGCTTCTCCAACACGAAATGAAACAATAAAAACAAATCATTTTCTATGTCATGAATATTTTCTACATCCATGTACTCAACTCAAAACACCAAAATGCATCTTCATCTGAAAAAGGAAATCTTCTTTCCTCTTTAAGTCTTAACATGCCTTCCTGTCTTACATTATTTGAGTTTTTGGTAATATGGCACCTCTTCAAATATCACTCTTTCTTTCTTAAGTAATATCCATACCTTATACCTTATTCAAACACTTTCTTCTTTATATTTTTTATATGGATCACTCCTAACAAATTTTGAGGGACATACTCTCATCTTTCTAGTTCACACGTACTTTCTCATTACCAAAAAAAGTGCCTGAAAAAAAAAGAATTAAAAAAAAAACTACTGAATAAATGTAAAATTGTCATGAGTAGATCTGCACTTTTAGGAAACATGATGAAGAACTCTGGTAGGAATTAGAATCCATAGCATCCAAATGAAGTGCCAGGGCTCGGAGTTTTCAGTGACAGGTTTAACACCACCCAGTAAGCTTAGCATTAGAACTGTAGTAGAGAAACACGGGTACTAATGACACACTTACTATATGTCTTTACCTGTATACACTAAGCATCTACAGGCACTGTCTCAGCAGCATATCACACGAATTGTGTCAGAACAATATGGCAGACTGGTGAAGAATCAGAGCTGGAGACATTCGGATTTAAAGATGTTTTTGTCAATTTGAACTTGATACAGGAAAAGATAGCTCAAATGGAAATTCTCTGATCATTAGGAAAAAAAATACCTCTGTTATAGTGAACAGAAAATGCATTCCCATGACACTGATACCACCACAGCTATGCAGCTAATAAGCAAAATTTTATATAACCATACTAGTACACCCATTTCAGAAATGTATTCCTGATTGCCTCTTTTGGCTGAGAATTGATAGCAATGACAATTATAAAGTGTAAAACCATGATAAAGTTAAAAAAAATCTGATTCACTGTGAAATGGAAATCCCAGGGCCTATGGAACTGCATCATAAAATTATAATACTAAAAAGAAGCAATATTTAAAAATAATAATAATAATTTGTTGTCTCTTAGGTCCCATCTGAACTAATTTTCAGATTTATGGTTGTAACACATTTCTGTTGGAATGAGAGGAAAGAGTCTCTTAAACAGCTTACAAAATGTTCTCTGCATAGAAGGTAGTTTTAGCAAGACAAAAGTGCCTTCCCACCCTTCTGAATTTTTAATCTTTGTTTTATCAAGAAGAATCTAGACAGAATTGCAGCTGTGGCCTTCTGATGGGCTCTGTTGTTGGTTGTTAGCTACCGGTTTCCTCTTAGGAGTCCTGCTTTAAAAGACACCACTTCCACCATTTTCTTGTGTCTTTTTCTCTTGAGAGAAAAAAAAAAAAAAGAAAAAACAAACAAACAAAAAAACTTTTGCTACAGCCAGGGGTTTTCATCTTTACTAAATCTTATTTGCACACTGAAATTACTGGCATGAAATTTCTCCTTTCGTGTGTAATAAGAACTGAGGTTGCCTTTGTCTTTTCCTGTGAAATTCCCTGTAACATAGTGACAGATGAATGGCACTCAACAACCTTCCTTGTCCATCCATTAATACTCAAAGACCAGATATTTCTAATTCGCTTTGCCTCTGTTGAGACAGTAAATTGCAGTTATATTATTTGTTAATAATAAAGTACAGAATCTCCAAATGCCCTAGATAACATTGCACTGGTTGAAAATTATTTAAAATCATGCTTCAGGGTAGGAAAAGAAAGTTTTAATAAATTATGCTTTCTTGGCTTTTTAAATTTTCCTTTTATTGCATTTTGGCAGGGCATACTAAGTATAAATTGGCTAAAACGAGACCGCACATGGAGTATTAATTACCACAATATTAAGAGATCTTATAGCTTTGCCTTCTGAGCTGAATAATGGCAAAATGTGAAGAAGTGGAATTTTAAAAATTGCTGCCTAATTTTCTTCCACTTAGTATACAAGTCATAGAAATGTTGGAAAGTATTTTTCTTTTCATTTCTCCATGTTACTTTAATTCTGTTATTGAGAGCACCTACTGGCCTGCAAGAGACTAAGCTAGACTTGCAGATGCGCACTAGATCGGATGATTGTTAGACAAGAACTCATCAAGGATAAGGGAAAAAAATGGGAGTTTTAGAATCCGGAAGATAGCTAAGACTAAATGCCTTCTTCCTATTGCAAAAGAATTAAAATTTTAAAAATTACAAAAATGCTAATTAAAACTCATCCCAAAGGAGCTAGTGTTGTGCTACAGGAGATGAAAGCTGCCGTTAGACACACTGACACCCCAAATTGGAGCCCCTGTCAGAGTTTTAGCTGCCCTGCTTCGGGCTCAGTTCCCTGATAGTACTTATGGAAACATGGCCACACACATGGAAGGTCCAGATGGAAATCCAGGCTCCTAGCTTTGGCTTGGCCAAGCCCTAGCCCCAGCCATAGCATCCTTTGGGGCAGGTAACTTACAGATGGGACACTCCTACTCACCACTATCTCTTCCTTCTCTGTCATTCTATCTTACCAGGAACTAAAGACACCTTTTAAAAAACATCCTGGCGCCTGGTACAATGGCTCAATTGACTAACCTTCCCCCTTCAAGCTCAAGGATCCCATATGTGTGCCACATTGTATCCTGGCTACTCTACTTTTCATGCAACTCCATGCTTGTGGCCTGGGAAGGCAATGGAGAGTGGCCCAAAGCCTTGGGACCTTGTGCCCATATGGGATACCCAGAAAAATTTCCTGGCTCCTGGCTTCAGATCACCTCAGCTAAGGTCATTGTGGCCATTTGGGAGGTAAACCAGTGGCTGGAAGAGCTTTGTCTCTCTTTGTCTCTGTAAATCCGCCTTTCCAATAAAAATAAACTAATTTTCAAAAAAAGAAAAAAATTGTCAAAGAGCTATGAAGAACAAATTAAAATTAAAATATAAGAATTTACATGCTTAGGAAGGATGCTGTAGTTTTATTTGTATGAAGTATGAGAACAGATAAAACTATTCTTTATTGTTAGGAGTATTACAGTGTCTAAACTTGGGTATGGTAGATGGAACTAGTTGAATGTATGTGGTATATTTATGAATATTCATCAAGCTATGTAAACTTGACTATTTCTGATGGATGATGAAGACAGACTTTGTGAGTTTCATATCACTGCTGACTCTCTTACTCTGTACTCACTGTGTTCTCTTAAGAAAGCTGACTGCTGTCTTAGTTTTGTCATCTATACAGTGCCAACCAGAATGAGTGACTAATTTTGGGAATCATCTCTTAACGAAATAGTTGATTCAGAAACACATGGATCAGAGAACAGCAAAAGCCATATATCAACCTCTTTACAAATTCCAGGTCCCAAATTTCTCAGGGGTATGAAATGGCAAAAAGCATCAATGCACAAACGTGAAGACAATAGGAGAAAAGAAGATTTTTAAAAATAGAAAAACTAAAAAAATTAAATTTCTCAAGATATTTTAGAAATTTTAACAGCATATCCTAATAGAATCCAGATGGAGAAAACAGCTAATAGAAGAATAAGAATAGTATAGAGGGGCCTAACAAAGGACCACTGAGCAACAAACTTATATTAGATATGTCAAAAGTAGCAGCATTGGTTTCACAAAAAGGTTACAAGTAAAAAACTTGACAGAACTGTAGTTTCTTGACTGAAATACAAGAAAACAACAATTAAAATAATGAAGTAGAAAATACAAACTGTCATAGAGGCAGTGCACTGATAACAGCTGTCTTAGAACCAACAATATAGGCTCAAGAAAGAAATTATAAGGTACAACAAGACTTGGACCTATAGATACCCAACAAAAGGAGTGCACAGCATAACAACCATTGTATGATTGTAATAAGCATCTAAAGAAAAATTTTACAAACATACAGGAAAGAGGTTTTTGACAATGGACAGTGACAAGCATATTAGAAGATATTTAAAGTTCTTTCTCATTAGTAGAAACATTAACTGAAAAAGACACACAAAGGAGTAAAGTTTTCTATGAAACCGAGTCTTGCAAGTGTAACAAGCACATTTTGAGGTGGTGGAATCATATGGTTCTCAAGTCAGAATTGGTCTTTACATTTTTCTAATATATTGAAGGCTAAAAATATATACTAAAATGTATTGCACTAAGCATATTCAGGTATACAGTTCTGTTAATAATTAGATATTTATGTACAAGTATCACTACCATTCAATCTCTAAAACTCTTCGCTAGCATAATTTAAAGCCATTAAACAATAACTCTCAGTTCCCACCTACATTCTAAAACCTCTGGAAACCAGATTTTTAAATTACTTATCTCTTAAGGTAATAAAGTCCTTAGTGTTTCCGAGGGCTTGACCTATACATTTCCAGGAACACTGAGACTGCCGAATAGGGAACCATGGCCCTCTCCCAGTGTTTTCTATAAGTGAATCAATACAGAAAAGTTCTATGTAGAAATCTGTATCAGAAGACAGCTAGAATTGTTGTTTTTCTAGCTTACAGAATTTATGGCCCAGTGGCCTTATGGAATTGGAAAATTCACATTTTTTCATGTAGCACAATAAACTCACCTCATCATTTTGCCGTGGCTACTCTGAAGCAGCAGACCTTTATCTTGATATTTCTGATCTACACATCAAGTTATAAATAACTTTCAAGACCTAACTTCTTTAGTTTTTTTTCATATGTTTTGAGCATTCAATATTTGCTCATGGTATTGCACATATAATTAGGCACATAATTTCTCAAGTGTTTCACTTGTGAATGTAATTTTGTTTTCTATATTATCTACTTGCATATTGCTTTTAGGAAAAGTCTCAGCGGATCCATCACTTACACTTGTATCTTAGCCACAATAATGAGAAGACATAAATTTCATATGGAAATTGAAGAAATAATCTCAGAGACCCAGTTGACACATGGAACTTTTTAGCAAAGACATTCTGCACTAAACACACTGAGGCCAGGAAAAATGAAGGCTGAAATGTCACTCCTTCCAGGGAAGGTCTCTGGGGCATGCGCCAGAGCTCTTCGCGCAGAGGAGAGGTTGCAATCTGTTCCAATTCATGTAACTGCTTACAAATGAAGAGGCAGTTACTCTGATATCTTGATTTAAAAATATATGAAAATGATCATACTCCTAAACAAGTTTTTTTTTTCCCAATAATCATATATGGCTTAAAATGAGCCTGACAGCAAACAACTGCAGCTGCTCTTAAACTAATGACACGATCTCACGGATAATTTACTCTAACTAGTTCAGAGATATGAGTGGATAAATCATAGGACATTATAGAAACCCATTTCCCTTAGTGAATTCTACCTGCTGGTAGCTCATTGCTTCTGGATCAGGTAAAAACTTCTAATTAAAATATGACTCTCAAACTGACTCTGAACCAAAACCTGCATACTGGAGTTGAGATGTCTGTGGATATAGACTTTTTCTGCTTTATAAGGATTATTTGCTTTCTAAATTCCCTTGCTCTGCACATATGAACGTACTCATTGCAGAGACAATTTCCCCCAAATCCTATTTCCCTCAATGAACTCTTTTTGCCTCAAGTTGTCATTATTCAAAGTCCCTAATTTTATTCCTGGTCTCTGCCAGTTTTTCTGTGAAGTTCCATACATAATAGGAATGTGGATTTACATTTTTACATCTTGGAAAGATACAGTACAAACTGCAAACATGCACCCTCACTTCAGGAAGCTTATTTTCAATGGGGCTGGTGCAGTGACACAATAGGCTAATCTTCCGCCTTGCAGTGCTGGCAACCTATACGGGTGTCCACTCTAGTCTCTGATGCTCCACTTCCAAACAAGCTCCCTATTTATGGTCTGGGAAAGCAGTGCAGGATAATTCAGATCCTTGTATTGCTATACCCATGTGGGACCCAGAGGAAGCACCTGGTTCCTAGTTTTGGCTTAGCTCAACTCAGCTCCTGCAATTGTGGTCATTTAGGGAGTGAACCAGTAGATGGATGATCTCTCTTCCTCTCTCTCTCTCTTCTCTCTCTCTCTCTCTCCCTCCCTCCCTCCCTCCCACTCTGATCTTCATTTCAAATTATATAAATAAACCTTCAGTGATATTTTTACAAAAAAAATCATTTGACATAATATCTGACTTTTTCACATAATATCTCATGATTAGCTCCTTTCACTTAAATAGGACAAGATTTAGTAAAGCAGTTCCATTCTCCTTTTGTTTGCCAATTTTTTGATTTTCATCCATTCTGAGAGATAGCCAAAGACTTCACAAAACAAACTTGGGAGTTAAATTCCAATAAGAGGTCTTCAGAGAATCTCTCCTTAAGTGGCGGTTTCAGAAACATATCTGGCTTTATTCTCATTTCTTCATTGGGTGCTGCCCTTGCAGACAGAAGGGATGTTTATCTTGCTTCAGTGTCAATCTTGAATAGTAGGAGATGGATGAGCACACTACTAATGTATTTAATGTAAAACAGTTTGACTTTTCCCAACACTGGCTCATGGCAAGTTATAGAACAACAGGTTTCTTTATAGGAAATAAGGGGGACCTAGAAACACATAGATGATGCAGCTTTCAATCTTGAAGCCAGAACTTGGCAATGAGGCTTTTTAGATTTTTTTGTGATTTTTTTCCACAATAGTTCCATATTCTTGAAAAATAAATGAACATTTAAATATGCATGCAAGGTTACAGTCATCATTGATATTTGGTGTTGCGATATACTTGGTGCGATACATTTGGTGTTGTGAGTGCTATGATCCTGGATTAAGCAGAACCAGGTTCCCAGTTCAGCTGTGACACAACTGTGAGACATTACAGCTAAATAAACATAGAATTCTAAATCCTATAGTTGAAGAAAAACAGAGGCAAGCTTGGGGAAAAGAAGTCTGTCCTCCATCACAATATGAAAGCTATGAAACATACTTCAACACAAACATGTCTCATTGGAGTATTCACATGCACTGTGATAGTGGCAAACTCTAGTGGTCCATATTGTAGATGCCAAATGGGAATTTAAATCTTGAGCCACATGATGGTAGCAACAAGCTATTCCAAACATTCTGTGTAGTCTTTATGATGAGAAATATTTCTAAACGTGTGAATCGAGATCTATGCATGTACAACACTTCCTACTGGTTTTACTGTTAGGTACTACTTCTGTTACCATCACCTTAAGAGCTACAAAGCACAAGTTCTTGCTTACATCTCTGGGTAAAATTCTATTCAGTGACTCTTCTGGCTTCTCCTTTCACTATCCCAGCATAAACCACTGGTGAATTGTTAGATTTCTAATCAGTGACCGTACTTGCTTTTGCCTTAGACTTACTTTCGTTAAAACTGTAAATCTGTAATTTTCTTCCTCAAAAATAGTCTATAAGAAATGACTAAAATGCTCTATGCCCCCAAAATATTCAAGAAATACTGAGAAATGCAGCAGATGAAGCAGCCACATTGCCATTCTAAAGGTGCTGTGGAAGCTGCAAAATAGAACTCTGATCTGTTCTAATTAACTCAATGTATCCTACAGATCTACGTTTACCAAGTCATTATGTCTGAATAATATCAACAATTAAGATCCCTTGAGGTAATAAACTTGCTAAACTGAAGACACTTCAAAGTAGATGTTACTTTGAAGATAAAATATATTATGGAATATTGGAAGATAGTGCTTCATGCATATTAAGTGCAGAGTGAAATTGTTGTATATAACTTTGGATTTTTGAGTTGCAGTTTACCAATTTATATATCATGCCTTAACCCATTGCTCCATTATCTTACTGGACTAAAATACAGGCTAATATACATACATACATACATACATATACATGTATATGGATGGCTTGGTTCAAGTGGCAGAGTAAATAGTGATATATCAGTGTTAGAAATAAAGTAGCTAGCACCATGTTTCAGATTCTGACTTGAAACCAGTCACTGGAGATTTCATGAAAATTGTAATATTTCTATGTTTTAACTTACTTCTCTGAAAGAGTCAACAGAATGTTACACTTCTGGATGTTTACTCAAATTTGAAAAACTATGCCCACAACAAAAACCTAAATATTGATGTTTATAGTAGCTTTGTCTGTGATTGCCAAAATTTGAAAGCAACCAAAGGCAAGCTGTGATATATTCAGGCAGTCAAATAGTATTGAACACTGAAAAGAAATGAGCTGCACAGCTGTGAAAATTTAAGGAGGAACCTTGAACTCTTATTACCAAGTCAGAGAATCCAATCTAAGCAGACTTCCTTCTATAGGATTCCAAATATATGCTATTCTGAAACTGGCAAGCCAACCAACACTAGGAAGGTAGTATAAGGTTCACTGGTTGCCACCGTTTGGGGTAACAGACTGTGGTAATGGATAAAACAGGTAATTCTTGGGGCAATGAAATGGTTGTCTATGATACTATTAATGTGGATGTAAGTTACTACAGATGTGTTAAAATCCATAGAATGTGAAAAAACAAAAACAGATTTAATATATGCACAACTATGAGTGATAATAATGTGTCAATCTGTGTTCGTTAATTGAAACAAATTTAAATCTTAGATATGGACCCTTGATAGCAAGGAAAATTGTGGAAGAAGTGTGCTTCTCATTTAATTTTGTGCTGAAACTAGAATCATTTTTAAAAGTTTAATTTAAATAGAAATATCTATTGAATACTTCAGGTATTATTATATGTCCAGTTTCTTCTATAGGTTTACTCCCTTCACTTGAAATGTATGTGTACGAGGAAAAGAATAATGGCTTACAACATGTTGATAACTTTTCAGCTTCTAGGAGGTGGCCTCACACAAAGAACAAGCATCACAAACATTTGTGTAGTAAAGACATGTGAGCAAATGCTTCTGTTGGTAAGGTCCAAACTGATTTTCACAAAACTTTTCATGACTTTCACTCTCTGCCCTGCAGTCACTATAACTAATAATGATAAATAAACTGAAACTGCCACTAGACTCACATGCTCACAGTTACCCGCTGTTACACAGGGACCTACCTCACTCGCAGGGCTGCCTGGTACATTGAGTCTCATAGTTATCTTTCCCAAGTCTCTTTCTATTTTTCCTACACATATATGAACTCTAATACAGTATACAGCATAGATATTCTATTTATGTTTCAAATGTTAAAAAAATTATCAATCTCTAAAATTTTCTCCTCCACTTGTAACCATTAGTGTAGTCAACTCAGGAGCAGCCATCATTCTGGAACATTAGTTTTGACTAGTTTTCAATGTTTCTCATATATGGAATAGGTTATTTTTCCTTGCTGATACTGGTATTTATAAAACTACTTTTTTTTTTTACTAGCTTTTAAGTATTACAATTGAGACAATTTTCTATTGTATGATTCTGGATACATCATAATCTGGGAACGGCAAAAGAGGAGTCACTGGTTGACATAGTTTAGGGAGAAAGGAGAATGAACAGGTAAGACATAATATTTTTTAGGGGAAAAAAGGTTTTTAGGGCAGTGAATATACTCTAAAATTCAGTAATAATGAACTAAGTATATGTTACACATTTCTAAAGTATTTGCACAGAACCTTCATACTTACGTATCTGAGGGCAAACTTAAAGCAAGTTAAAGAGGGCATGTTAAGGAGAAGAACTGATAGGTCTGTGACTGGCTTCCATTTTGTTATAGCTGTAATATATACATATATATATATCACAATATTCCAACTTGTGTACATTCTGCACTTCAAAAATGTCCAAGCCCCTTAAGTACTGACATTTGTAGCAGGATGATATTCCTTCGATTTTTATCAGGGGGCTATCATGTCAAAGCTTGTATTTCTTTGGGAGTAGGGACTCCAGTTCTCCATTGTTTCTGTGGATTCCTGCACCTTTGCCTTTATTTCCACAGATGAAGCAAGCAGGTCATCCCTGTTCAAAGTCTAAGATTCCTTGTAAGACTCCAGTTTTCAGAGCTCATTCATTTCCAACACAGCTTCCACCATAATCGAAAATTTCATTTAGCAGCCAAAAAAAAAAAAAAGGACTTCATTCATCTAAATGAGATCTGTTTAAACAGAACAGAAAATGATCTGATTCACACACTCTTGGCTCCTAGCGTCTTGACAGGCTTAATACACCATTTACTGTGCTGGGGAATAATAGCACCACAGGGTGATAGCATGACTGCTGAGAGTTTAAGGTCTTGATAACCACAGGCTTCAGCTAATATCCCGTAACTGAAATTTATTAAATATGTAATCCCTCAGAGCAGAGTTTAATAAAACAAACTAGGCTAAGATGTGGTCAGGTCATATTTTAAGGAAAATCTCATGTTAACTGATCATTTAAATAAAGATTTACTGCCAAGAATAGCCCATTTTCTCTTGACATCTAGAGAAAATGGAGAAAGTACCAGGAACATAACAGTTACTTCCGTCACAGATTTCCACTGTGAAAAAGAAGCCCCTACAAATATGAATCAAAGTCAGGAATCAAGAGACAGGACACATAAAAAATATCTGCTCTTTGGTTCAAAAGGAGTCTGAAGTGAACAATACATATGAGCCTTAAAAAAAAACTACAGCAATACAGAAAAAAAAACACAGAGAGGTATACATTTGTTATCAGTAATGATTATTATACTCAAGTAAGTGAAGAGAAATTACAGAAAAGCAGAAAAAAGACTTTATTCAAAAAATGAAAGCTTCAACTGTTATAGAACAAATACAAAAAGGAGACACCACAACTAATACTTCAAATATATGAGGACTCAGTAGGGACTACTATAATTTGAAAACAAACTTGGAAAGCCTGGCAAAACGCACAGATTCTAGATGCAAATATGTTACCAAAATTAGACCATCAATACATCGGAAACCTGAACAGATCAATCCTGAAAGTGAGACTGAATTCTAATGAAATTTATTTAAACAAAGTCCAAGACCGGATAGCTGAATTGCAAAAGTCTAACAAACTGTTAAGGGAGGACAAATGATAATTCACACACTACTGTTCAAAGCTCAAACAGAAAGGACCCCTTCCTAAGGAGTGCTATGAGGTCAGCATTGTCCCAATCTCCAAAGCAAACAAGAATACATAAAAACAATCTCCTCTGACATCCCTGATGAACACAGACTTAAAAACACAAAATGTAATCAACAACCCATGAAAAACTGTTCACCCTATGTGTATGGGATTTATCACAGGGATGGCAAAAACATGGGAACCAACAAATATAACATATCACATTATCAGAATTAAGGATAATGGTGACAGCCATATAGTAGATTCACAAGCATCATTCAATAACATTTAACATACATATTTGATAAAACCTTGAAAAAATTTCATCAAGAATGAACACATGTTTGACAAATCCACAGTCTACATAATATTAACAACAACAACAACAAAAGCTGAGGTAGTTTTTCCACTCTGATTGTTAACCAGATGAGGACTTCATCATCTTTCACTCAGCCTGACTCTATAAGTTTTGGGCAGAAATGCTAGAATGAAATAAAGAATTTTTAAAAATGGTAACAGCAGGGAGGGAGGAAGACTGGGGAGGAGGGGAGTCAGGGAAATGTGTTTAGCTTTTTGGAACTGTTCCTATGGAATGCATAAAATCTGTTCTCTTTAACTTACTATTTTTAAAAAAAATGTTTTTCATAAACCACACACACACACACACACACACACACACACACACCACTGTGGACTACTTCTCAGCTATAAAGAGGAATGAAATTCTCTTTTCCAACAAAATATATGCAATTGGAAACCATTTGCTTGGTGAAACAAATCAGTTGAAAAAAATCATGTTTTTCTGATATGTGGGAATTAATTCTTTTTTTTTTTTTTTTTTTAGAAGGAGCACATTTTAATATTACGTAGCACAATCGAGAACTCAAGTTCATAGTAATTTATTATAACTTCATAAAGTCCTTGAAGAAAGAAGTTCCAAAACTTCCCAACACAAAGAAATATGTTTAAGAGGAGGGAAATGCTAATTATGCTAATGGACACATCATGTACATACATAGCAAACTATCACTGTAACTTGTAAATTTATACAATTATTATGTATCAATTAAAAATATATATATTTTTTAAATTATTTATTATTTAACTTCAGTAATTACATTGTATTATGTGACACAGTTACATAGATACTTGGGTTCTCCATTCTTAGTACAAAAAGTGTAGTAACTAATAGGCTATCTTGTAATTGGACTGGTGTTTTACATCATGGTTATACTCTTGTGGGACTGTTATCTTTCTTCCTCCTACTTGCTAAATATTACAATTAATGGTGTATTAAGCCTGTGATTATAGATTGGTTACAGTGTGTTTTTGCAAAAATAAAAGGAAAAAAAAGAAGGAAAGGAGAAAAAAAGACCCGCTATGTTAGAATTGTACCTATGAAATAAATAAAATTTGTATTGTTTATATTAATAAAATACAAATACATTTATAAGTGGAAAAACAGGTCAATGGGACAGAATTTTGAGCTCAGTGTAAACTCACACATTTATGGTCAAATAATCTTTCTCACACATAATAAGAATATGGTGGAAAGGACTGTCCCTTTTACAGTAGTTCTTGGAAAACTAGATATCTAAATGTGAATGAATGTAGCAACCATCATCTTAAACATAAACACAACTCATGTCTAATTGTACTAAAGAGTTCAGCATAATGCTTAAATTGTAAAAATTCATAAAAAAGCAAACATTTCTGGTAGTCTGGCCCATAAAAATAAATAAATAAATAAATAAATAAAGCAAACATTTTTTCAATAGTATTTACAATGACTTATTGAATATGATATTCAAGGTACAGATATCAAACACAAGTTAGTAGACTATTCCAAATTAAACAGTTTTCACACGGTAAAGGAACAAACCACTTGGGTAAAAAAAGGTCATCTATGAAATAGGAGTGAATATTGCAAATGATGCATCTAACAAGGGTTAAAATCCAAACTTCATAATCAAGTCACATACTCAACAACAAATAAACAAAACCCACAATAAACCCACAATAACAAACTAGCACAACATTTGAGTTGACATTGTTCCAGAGAAAACATCCCAAAGGCTTAGTGGTATAAGAAAAGACATTCAACACCACTGTCAGGGAGATCAAATCATAATTCCAGTAAGATATCACTATCAGGAAAAGACACAGAAAAGCAGAAAATACGTGCTTGTGAAGCTGGGAAGAAGTAGGAATACCGGATTCTTGGTAGGAATACGAAATGGTAAACAACACAGGGGAAACAGATGTGCCTATAAAATTTCAAACCAGAATCACCTTCTGACTCAGCAATCTCATTTCTAAGCAGTTATCCAAAATAAATGCAATCAGGATATTAAGGGGATATTTTTGTTTCGATGATCATTGCACCATTATTCACAGTAGCTAGAAGATTGAATGTCCATTAACAAATCAAGGGATAAAGAAAATACGGTACATACATAATGGAATTGATCAGCCTTAAATAAAAAAGAAAAATCTTCCACATGCTATAACGACAATAAGCTTTGCGCACATAAAGCCTAGTGAACAGTTATAGAAAAACACATAATCTTTCCACTTAGACGAGCTCTAACGTGGTTAACAGTCACAAAGCAGGAAACAGAATGTCAACAAAAAGGACTAAGCATAGGATGAGCTGGGCAGTTTCTATTCAAAGACTGTATTTCTAAGTCGATTTAGGAATGATGTTGTACATATGGTTAGCAACATTTTACTATATTGTAAATCTTTGTCAAGTGTGAAAATTTCACAGGTTTATTATTTGTCTCACAACTGTCATAAGAAGCATTTCGAAAACCGAGGATTACGTAAGCAGTAGGAGGGGGAAGGCACGCATACAAATGTCAGACTACAGCAGAGAGAAGACACAGCGTGTGTTGGATATTTCTCAAACAATTAGCAGGAAAAGGAACTTGCTGCGTGATCAACAACTGATAAAATTATTTACTAACAATGAACTCACATTTCAAAAGGAATCGTTTCAATATAAATACTACAATCAAATACAAAAATCTCTCCATTTACATTGGTTCTGCTCAGCATCCCCTAGCGTAATTCCGAAGGCATGTTCCAAAAGAGGCCATTCTCTGATCAATAGAAAACAGAATTGGTTGAACATTTCCTAGAGCACAGCAGTGACTTATTGCAAACAAATGTTGCTCTATTCATTTGTCTCAAATGTCATGTTATTATTGCAAGTTCTATATTCGGGGGTAAATACTAATTATGTTCAAGCAATAACAAAATTTTATATGGATTTCTTTGTAAATAGGATCAATTCCTGAAATTGCTCAACAGACACTCACACTATTTTAAACTTTCCCAAATGGCAATGACTGTGGAGGCTCCAGCCTCAAAATAGCAGCCATAATTCTTCAGAGTCTCCCACATTGGTGCATGGGCCCAAGCACTTGCACAGTCCTCTGCTGCTTTCCCAGGCATACTGGCAGGGAGCAGGATCTGGATTGGAAGTGGAGTGGATGCTGGTGGGGTGGTTTAACTTATTACATCACAGCACAGACCCAAAGTTCATACTGATTACTATTCCCTAGTAATTCAACTCTGAAATATGATGCTATTTTCCTACATAACAAGTGATCTTAAATTCTCAGCTTTCTCTGAAGACAGCATGAGCTGAGACCAATCCCAGGCAAAAGCCAGCAGCCTCTTCATGTCTCCCACTTGGATACAAAAACCCAAGAATTTTAGCCATCTTCTGTTGCTTTCCCACGCCACATACAGGGAAATTAATCAGAAGGTACAGTAGCTGGGGTGTGAGTTGGTTCCCAGATGGGATGCTAGCACAACAGGCGAAGGCTTAGCCTACTACATCACAGCACCAGTGCAAATTCTCAGCAGTGTAACAAAATAAAATGTGTCGGTTTTGCCTCTGTAGCAGAAGTGTGACCACTAAGCTAAGTCAAGAGAAAATTATTCTAACTGTAGGTTGAAAACTAATCGAATAATCCAGAAATCATGATTTTTCACAAAAGAAAGTCTGTGCTTATGTGGTTAATTATGCAAAACAAATGTGAACACGTGGTGGGGGAAAAAAATGATCCTGAATTACGAATGCACTGTAGAGTTATGACCTCAAGAGAAAACCTTCGAAAACATAGATGCCTCTTGAAGGAAATTTAGATCAGTGGAAAGAAGAGGTTACCATCTGGCGGGCCCCTATATTGCTTTGCTAAACAGAGTTTCATTACATGAGGATCCAGAACTCTGAACTACAGGTATTATTAGGTGCAGGTGCAACAGAGACTCTGAGGGGCTAGTTTTGCCACTGCTGGAATCACCTGGTGGTACTAGAATAAATGGCTACTGCTGAAGTGAAGAATTTTTGCTCGGTTGGGGGGTGTTTTGGAAAGAAAGAGATGTTACAAAATACCAGTGAAATCAATGCAAAGAGTAAAAAGGAATGCATCTTTCCTTCTACTGTGTCTAATCTTTTAGTGATGCCTGGTAGCAGAATGTACCAGAAAGAACCAGCAATTAGCAAACCAAATAAGCCATATTATGTCTCAAGGTTGGGACACAAAGTAACATACATAAGGTTGGCTTCAAAGTTGAGAGATAGAAGTGGTAGTGACCAGGGTCACCTAAGCAGTCCTTTAGACATTGGTGTGTTTTAGTTTGCAGATTTCATAAATGTATATCATTCAGTGCACTTGATCACCAATTAGCAACATAATACCATCCATTTTCCACATAAGAAACTCAGGTTAGACTTACAGAGGCCCTGTCTGCAGGCTATATAAAAGCCTAAAAAAATCATTTGGCCATGGTGGGAGGGTTTGGGGAGGGGTGGGGAGAATCCAAGTCCCTATGAAACTGTGTCGCATAATACAATGTGATTAATGAATTAAAAATAATAATTAAAAAAATCATTTGGGCCTGGCTGTGTCAACGAAAATTCAGGTGGGACTCAAAATGCAGTAAATCTGTAACAGGTTAATGTTTGTTGATTACTCTTCCTGATCCATGTATTATGTCATAAATATCCACATGGCCCTTGTCAGAAAAAAAGTTTCTAACCCCTGCTAGAAGCTATGATAGTCACATCCACAGTGATGTCACATCCACATGGATCAGTCTTAGGTCAACTTCATCGTCATCTCTATTACACCTGCAGTCACAACAGAGAATTCACAGACTCCTAAGGCTGCTTGATTTCATGATTCCCACCACCCTACAGCAATGAAGTTAGATACTTTGGAGTTCTCGTTTCCGCCTAGCTGCAAATTAAAGTTATTTGTACACTGCAAGTACATCCCAGCGAAACTGAGAAAGGATCGGCAATGTGGCGCAGCACGTTAGTGGCCATTAGGATGGCCACTTTGATCCCTGCGAATGTGCCTGGGTTCAAGTCATCTTCTTCCAATTGGGTTTCTATGAACACATGCCCTTACAATCAGCAGATGATGGCTAAAGTACTTGCGAAGCTCAGGTGGAATTCCAATGTCTTGGCTTACAGGCCTGGCTGTTGCGGGCATTTAGGAAATAAACCAGTATACAGATTCATATTCTCTCTCTCTCTTTTCCTTCCTCTGCCTTCCATATAAATAAAACTAAATAAACTTTAAAAAAACTAATGCAGTAAACATAATTCTGTTTCGCCACTTCAAAGGACAGTCACTACAACAGAGACACCTGCCCAAATCTATTCCATGGGAATGTACTCTAGTCTCAAATATTATTTTCCTCATCCTGGCACTATCCTACAAAGTTCAGCACCCATTTATTCTTATGACTGCTAGACTTAACTAGTGTCTTTAATATGTTAATAGACATGGCAGATGGGAGGGGAGGAGAGGCTACATATAGGATGTTATAGGATGTTTGCCAAAATGCAGACAGATTTTTTTTTTCTAGGAGCATGTACAAAGTCCACAGACCAAATTTTAGAGAAATCTTACTCAAAAGAAAAGATGCCCGCAGTCCCCACCACAATATTCTTATCTCTTATTGACAATTTTCCTAAAAAAAAAAAAAAAAGCCGTATCTTGCGTGTGGTTTTATACAGTCCTTATTTCAGTTCCTCCTCTTCCCTACCTGTTTAACACACAACTTAAGTCTGTAACAAAACCTCAAAAGATATAGATGGAAAATGGGCCAAAGAGGCCTCCTCACTTCTAATTTTTTCACAAAGACAAATTCAAGGCAGCTGTGTCTTCAAAATTCCACAATAGAGTTTTTCAGCTCTTCCAGCATTGATCTCTTTTCTGCCCATAAATCCAGTTATTTCCTGCCCCTGTTAAAACGGCTCCTTTCCACTTGAGACGTGAATACAGACAAACTTTGTTGAAGCTGGTGACACTGGCCTTCCCTTTCTTTGCTCTCTCCATCAGCCCTTCCTGGCTTAGGGCCTCCTCAGAAGCAGAGATGGGAGGAGAAAAGTAGGACATAAGATATCTCCATATTTCCATCTCACACTACTTTCTGTCACAACATGTTTGTGTTAGAAAGATTATTAGGAATATTTCATTCAATTCTTACCCATTCCTGATGTATGAAGCTCAGCATGAAGAGACTATCCAAGACCTACAGCCACTAACCAAGCCAGGCAGGAGATGCAGGTCTCCTATCCCACATCATTTGAGCTATTTATTCCAGCTGCTCTCAGATGGATTGAGTTAAGCAGAACTGGTCCACATGATTTAAATCAATGATGCCCAAACCTGATTAACTGGCAGATTCAGTTGAATCCTAGAGTGAATGCCTGCCTAATTTAAAAATGTCCCGGTGAATCCAAGTTAACAAAGGTTGGAGAACTGTGGAGAATACTACACAGTTTGAAGTTTATGGGGCATAAACTCATATGTCCAAGACTTGCCTTTATCGGGTTAAAAATAAATGTAAAAGAAAAACGTTCATAGTTAAGAGTCAAGAGGATGGCTGCTGCTCTGCTCATTCCTAGCTTGTTCTTAATGCATGGTCCACAATAAGTCAATCAGCTTTTCTTGTTATTTCACATTCATTACGAAAGCTGAGTTACAAGAATCTATATTGTCCTATAAAAGGCTAATTCATATAAAGTAAGAAAGAACATTAAATATCTAACTCAAAGATGGTCAGAGAAATGCAATGTTTTCCTTTCTTTGCTGCACTTTGAATTTCAAATATATCAAGACTATAGGCATCTTCCAGATAATTAGCAATAGAAGTTTTAAAACTCAAAAAAATAAATAAATAAATAACTACATGTGGACCCTGAATCCAAAGCATGAAACATTTGCTTAAGGAAAAAAAAAAATAAGCTGCCATATGTTCTAAAACCTAATTTCCCCTACATAGAATAATGTTTCTATTTTCACTTTTTCATTGTTTCTTTAAAATTTGTCTCTCACAGTAAGTGGCACATAAATCAGAGATTAAAATGCATACGTCTTTGTGTGTGTATGCACATGTAGGTATGTTTGTGTTTTAGGTACACTCAGGAAAATTACCCAGTTAGCCAATATGATCCAAAAGGAAAAGTTATGGAGCAGAAAATTACATAGTGCGATTTTACACTTTCACATATTTGCATAGTGCAAGCATTTATGATTCAAAGGCTTTTTTTCAGATTTTGCATGTTGCAGTAATATTAAAATAATGTAATATTTTCTCAATTTAAATTTTCATTAATAATATTCATTTGCACACATTTTTCTGTTTTCCACATGAACAACTGTGTAGCTGAAACCTGTCTGCTAATTACTGAGTCCCTTTTAAAGCAGGGAAGCCAGTGCTTTGGCTCAACTGGCTAATCCTCCATTCCAAGCACCAGCATTTCATATGGGTACAAGTTCATTTCCTGAATACTCACTCTCCATCCAGCTCCTTGCTTGTAGCCTGGGAAAGCAGCAGGGGATGACCCAAAGCCTTAGGAACATGTGGCCACATGGAGGATCCAGAAGAGGCTCCTGGCCTCGGATTGGCTCAGCTCCAGCCTTTGTGGCCATTTCGGGAGTGGCCCAACAGATGAAAGAGATCTGACTTTCCAATAAAGACAATAACTAAACGGTTAGAAACCCTGCATTCAGGGACAGTTCACTTTGTCGGAACTCCAGATGACATTATGTTTGTTTCTAGAACCTCATTAGTGAACATTATTAGAAGCCACTATTATCATCAACAACAAATACTCTGTGCTCCTGCTAAGGAATCACAAATTCAACCAAATCTTGGAAACAACACAAAATACCAGTAAAGAATACACAATTATCATCAAGCTTCCTAGAACCACAGGTTGATTCTAATATCTCAGGTGAACCTGCTACATTAGCTGAGAAACAGGCAATACATGCTCTAAGTTGAAAGGACGGTTGGATTGGTAAGCTATAAAGCAGTCATGGCTTATACCAGGTGTATACAGCTGTGAGAATTAACCACTTTTTTGGCATGTGTTTAGTCATAAGTAAAATAATGATAAAATAATATGACATTGAGTTATCCTAAAAGAATTATTCAATAGTGTTAGTGAGGGGAACTCAGTAAAGGAGACTATATGAAGATGTGGAATCATAAATCAGAAATAAATCAACATTTCCATGGAATGTAACATTCCAGTTTAATAACATTGTTTGAAAAAATAATTGTATTTTTCAGTGTGTGTTAGATACCAGGTTGGAAGACAGCAGAAACTTAAAGTCAAGAGAATATTTTCTTGCCTTCTTAGAGAGGTGGGTAAGGTGTGGGTATACACTAATAATTCAGACTAATAATTCATTAGTTTATATGTATATATATATGTATAATAATTCATTCAGTCTCATAATGTCGTTAGTCTGGATGGTCAATTGAGAAACAGAATGAAAGTTTGGCCTATCAGCAATGGTATCATCACAGGGAAGCCCTGTTTAATATAAAGAGTCATAACCCTGTTGGGTTTCCCTGGAAAGGGAAACGAGCCACTCGAACACAAACAATGATCTAAAGGGATATTTGTGTCCTCGTCTCTGTTGGCTTTTCAAAATGCAGCCTTCAGTAAATCTCTCCAAGACTATTTTTAAGGATTCGATCATCTAATATTTTTGCAAGCATCCAGTGAACTGTCTGGGGCTGTGTCAATGAATAGGTATGGAAAATAAAAGAAATTGAACAACAACATATAAGAATCAACGTTGATAGCAAAACTTGAACCCAATAATCAATCCTCCTGCCTTGCTAATCCCTATCAATATCTCTATGGGTAGAAATTCATCTCACTTCCTCTAATCTCCATCTCAGATTCTGGTAACACTTAGCTAATGGCCTTCTATGCACTGTTACAGATAACTAGTGAGGGATTTTCATGAAGCAGCCATTGCTGGTGCTTCTGTTTGCAAATCAGAAAATCACTTCCCAAGGCCACTTGTTTAACAATGGGACACACCAGGGCAATCTAAGATCTAGCTGATTGGAAAGCCTGCATCATGTATCACTTTTCTTTTCTTTTTTTTTAAAGATTTATTTGTTTTCATTGGAAAGGCAGATTCACAGAGAGAAGGAGAGACAAAGAGGAAGATCTAACACCACTAGTTCACTCTACAAATGCTGTATCGACTGGGGTTAAGCTGTTCCGAAGCTCGGATCCAGATGCTTCTTCCATGTCTCCCACTTGGGAGAAGGGTTTCAAAGCTTTGGGCCATCTTATACTTCTTTTCCAGTCCATAAGCAGGGAGCAGGAAGAGAAGTGAAATAGTGGGGACATGAACAGGTATCCGTAGGGGATCCAAGAATGTACAAAGTGATGATTTAGCAACTGGACCATTGCACCAGGCCCTCACGCATTACTTTTCTAGCAAACCTCCAAGGCCATCTCACAGGGCCTTGAAGCACCTTGAGACCTGGCTTAAAGGAACTCAGAACTAGCCAAAAGATGGCCTCTGAAGACCTTTTAATTTGCGAACTTTATTGGCAACATTCTCACTTGAGAAATGACAGTACAGTGTGTCCCTGCCATTGACAGCACAGCAACACAATCCAATGTCTAATCGCTCTGTGGTTATTCTAGGCATATCATAAGTGGTAGGAGCCAGATTAGAAGGTTCCTGCTATGACTGAGACATTAACCTACTCTTTCTCCTTTAGGCAAATCATTGAACCATCATGACCTCAGTGAATATTGTCTGCCATTCCTAGTTACCTGAATTTCCATGAAGATAAAATGAAATGAAGCATATGGAACACAGTAAGTTCTGAAACACTACAATGTAAAACACTCAGCAGGAACTTGGGTACAACAGGGTGATGTAGATTTGACTTAGTCTTGAGAATGGCACTTCTGGCCATGTGATATTATGCCGATTAATTAGTCTTTGAGGATTTTTTTTTTTAATCTGGCAAAAAAGAGACAAAATCTGCTTTTAGAGCCCTGTGTGGTAGCCCAGTGGCTAAAATTCTTGCTTTGTGCATGCTGGGGTCCCTAGGGGTGCTGATTCTAATTCCGGTGGCCCCGCTTCCCATCCAGTAACCTGTTTGTGGCCTGGGAAAGCAGTCGAGGATGGCCCACAGCCATGAGACCCTGCACCCAAGCAGGAGACCCAGAAGAGGCTTCAGGCTTCTGGCTTCAGATCGGCTCAACTCCGGCCATTGTGACCACCTGGAGAGTGAATTAGCAGATGAAAGATTCTCCTTTCTGTCTCTCCTAATCTCTGTACATCTGACTTTCAAACAAAAATAAATCAATCTTAAAAAAATAAACAGAAATAATAACTTTCAAAATCTGTTTCTAACAGAGATAAAAATGAAAGAACTGCTTAGAACGAAACTCTAAAAAAATGTTAACTATACCACAATTGATGAATCAGTAATCTATTCATTCATTTTTTGATATTCAAAATGTATAAGATATGTTGTTAGAGTATCCTATGATTTGTCAAATGGTCTCAATATAGGTTTCTTTGAGTGACAAATAAATTTCTCATGGAAAACAAAATAAGTTAAGAGATGATGTTGTGACCACAGAAGACACACAGGCTGAAATATAAATATCGTGTAACAACGGGAGGTTAACAGAACTTAATAAACAAATATTGTTACTGATACAGCCCTCACTCTGTAAGGGCAGGCAGTGCTAGGTTTATTTGCATCAGTCATGGCCTTTTTCCTTGCAAGAACAGTTGCAGCTTCTTGCTGTACAAGCCAGAGGTCAAGACCTTCCTCCCATCACGCTTGCCCTTTCTGATATTTAGCAACCCTTGGGGTTGCTAAGCAATATGGTCCAGAGGTCCTTTTCCCTTATGCAATGAAGCAGATCTTACAATCTCTAGAATATGCATTTCAGGAAAAGAGTGAAGAATTTTTAACCATTCCGAAAAAGAAATAGTCTAAGAGAATAAGCAGTTTCCCACCCACAGAAACACTAAATCCTAAGGCTCTTATTCTGAGGTCTGTCTCAAGAGGTATATAACTTTTCATATATTTAAGATGGTACATAACCTCACTGAGTTAATGTTTTCTTACCTGTTCAAAGAAAACATAGCAATGTATCTGTGTTACAGAAGTTGTTTGAAGTACAAAGACAGTGGGATGGTGAATTACATGAGTTTTTAGATAGTGATTTACGATGATCCTTTTCCTTTGGCAATTCATAATGTTACATAGGAATCCTGTTGTAAGCTTTTGACTACACAGGTCAGTCTGAGGCATTCTCTTCGTTATGGATCATAAACAAGAGGATTCGCTAGAAATCATGGGGACTACATGATATTTTCAACACAGCCTGGTGTTCAAGTAGTTTCATAGGCACCCAGGAAGACAGAGTGTATGGAGTGAATGAGATCTAACAGGAGGAAGTACAGAGGGTTCCTAATGAGTAACATCAGGGGTAGGTGCTACAGAAAGTAAGAGGAGCAAAAGCAACCTACTGTTGAATGGAATTTTCTAGAAAACTTCATTGTGGTAATTCCTTTTAGTCAGTTCAACAGCTGCTATTGTTGCATGTCCATTGCATTTTATGGGTTACGTTTGGGTTGGGATAAGTAGGACTTGAACTGTTGCTTTTGTAACATTGATTGCAATCCCTCAATTATCTCCATCCCCAGGCACTCACACCAGCTCTGGGCAAGTACATCCAGCACAGTGAAACCACAGTGCTGCAGGAACCACAAGCTCAGATTCACCTCAGTCAAGCATCGCCTCCTTCTTTCAAGGAAGTTCATACAACTGCCATCATATTCAATGTCTCAAATTATCTACTGTAGAAATCACCTACAGCTATATTCTCAACCTGCATTCTGAAAAAAAATCAGAACATGGGACTATAATATTGTAGCACAAGATCAATCTCACCTAAATTGTGTCTCTTCTCTATATTGTAAAATTCCTTTTTTTATCTTGGTCATCATTCATCAAGGAAGACAGTAATATGTGGTGACTTATTTTTCAGAACTGAAGTCGGATTAGATTTAAACCCCAAAAATACTATTTGCTAGCTATAGAGTCTTAAATAATCAGATAACATATTGCTGTCTTGGCATCATTCTTTTGAAAGTACCATTAGCTTAGGAAGTTACAGTGAGATATAAGAATTTAAAATATTGAAAGCATTTATACCAATAATAGCATTTAATAAATGCTCAGAAAGTGTTCTGGATATCTTAATCATGAACTCTTCTGTCTGAGTTAATACACCATTCAGCCATCAGTTATTATTTTAAAAGGTAAATCTGATAATATAAATCTGAATTTAAAGACCATTCTGTTGATTCACATTTGTGGTCCCCCCAAAATATCACAGCTCATAACTTTAGCCCTTCAATATCTGAAACCAATTATCATTCTACTACAATAGTTATTTCACTTTAAAGCCAAACTCTAAGCCAAAATTAACAAACAGTTCTCTCTCCTATGCTAATGCTTCAGATACCTTACTGTCCTTTCAGAGAATCCTCTTTGGTTCTTTTTCCTTTTTCACTGAGAATTTTTACACACTTCAGTCATGGCCATTACCTATAACATTCATACTAATTATTTGATTGAAGAATCCTATCATCTTGAATGTTTTCCCCATTGTTACAGATTTCATACAAACTCAAAATCTTAAACAAGTGAATGAATTACCTTCACCACGAGGAGAAAATTTTACTGAAAATGATTTGGGGACTTTTCTTTACATTTGTATTTTATAGCTGGAGTACATAGAGAAGTACAAAGATATCTTTCTTGTAGCTTGCAAAAGGTGACGCAGATGACACAAAGTCTGATTATGGCTATGATAGAGTCATACATGATTTAGATCAATTAAAACATTAATTTCACAACTATCTTGGTGAGTGAAAAATCATAATGTCACTCTATATAAAAGGTTGTTTATTTTAATTTTATGGAAGAATTAAAAGATTGCTTGCTATGCAGGCCCATAAGCAACAAATTCTGCCTACAGCCATCCAAGGACTAAATTATTACTTATCGATAATAACCTTGAATGTAAATGTCAAACTGCAATCAAAGGGCCAATTCCCAAACATCTCACTAGTACACATCAAAGCTACCATGTCATCAACATAACTGAATTCTAAAAAACAGCCAGACCCAAAAAACCTGAGTAAACAAACTACCCAGCAAAATGTGACATCCCAAATAGGATACTAGGATGAAGAAAGAGTGCAAAGTAAAACCCAACAATGCCTAGATAAAGTACTAACTTTACAATTATGCACTGATACTAATTAAGTGAATCAGATATACTAGACAGCACAAGATGTTGATATCTGAGAGAATTAACTATAAAATATGTACACTTTTTCTTTGAATATAAAACTGTTGTAAAATAAAATGTCATCAAAAGGAAAAAAATGTGAAGTCTACAAAAGGCTTTGGGGAAAGGTTGAAAATAGATATAATACTACGCTGGAAAAAAATAGATAAGACCACATACCCAACAACAAATGTCTATAATACACGCATAATTTTCAAAATACAAAATGTAATCCATATAGAATATCAGCAAAATAAATTAACAAATATTCCACTAAAATAGTATAAATATAGCTATTAAGTACACATGAAGGTGTTCAATACCACTAGCCACCAGAAATACATAAACTGAAGCTAAAACAACATATTACTACCTACATATCTGAATGGCTAAAAAAAATCACAGCTTCAAACATGAAGAATATGAGTCATTTATGAACTATGGACACAGTTATAAAATGCTTTAGGCAATGAGATAAAGGGTGTGGAAATTATAAAATGAAGTTACCTTCATACAAACACTTGTACAAAATGGTCAAAGGAAGTTGGAGGTAGCTGTCAGAGAACACACAGGGTACTGATCCAATTCTGTCTAAATTACATCAAGGACAATCTCTACCTGCCATATTTTACTAAAATTTCACCAGAGACTATTATGTAAAAAACCAGGTATATGGGATCTTATTGATTATTTCTTATAATCACTATGAATCTATAATTACCTCAATAAAACAGCTGATTTAAAAAAAAAACCTTTTTGAGTGGCCCTAAAACAATGTTGATTTGTTATAACTTCACATACATACTCACTAAAAATCACACTTACTTTTTAAGTATTCTGCTTTCATTGCTGCAATATAAAATGGCTTTATAGAAGCATCAATTCCTTGCGCCCTCAGCTATAGCTGTCTATGCCCATAGAATTAACTTCTTTCTTAGCCAATAGCTGCCAAGTTCTATAAATTGTTAAGCCGTTAGTCAGTTCCTACTAAATTTTTGATATAGACAAGCCCAAATCATGCTTTTGAAGCTGACTCCTGCTTTACTTGGCCCATTTAAATTTTCCCCTAATTGTTTACTAACACCTTCCCTCTCATCAACTCCAAATTATATTTATTAATAGAAATCTACCTAAACTTTCCATTCAGATTCATGATAAAAATGATCAACATAGGAGTATGTGTAATAGACTAGCATAAGTCAGCACTTGAGATTGCCATATCCCATACAGGGACACCTAATTCCAATCCGGGCTCATCAGCTATTCTGAACAAAGATTCTCCTAATATAAGTCAGAGGAAGCGAATGACATCCTGTTTACAAGGTCCTGACATCCATGTAGGAGGCACGATCTACCTTCAGCCTGACCTTTCTCTAGCTTTTGCAGACTCTTTCTGTATTATTCTGCCATTCACATAAAAAAAGATAAGTCATAATGGTTGTCTGACTTTACACACGGCTTTTTCTGGAGGAACCTAGACCTCTAAGTAGAAACTGACCATATATTTATTTTTTTTATGAAATTGTATCTAGAGATAATGGTGTGGATGTAACCAAGTAGAGACTGCAATTACAATATCGTGTGTATATAAACAAAATACTTTGAACTAAATAATATTTGCCTCTTGGCTGTGCTATTTCTCTGCTGCCCTGCTTGTGCTAACGGCATCTTCAAGCATCTGGATGCTAAAACAGCTGGAAGGTGAGATTGCTGGATGTCTCCTTGTTGTTAATGAAAAAATGCAAAGGCTGAACTGACCTTGAGTTCTTGAGTCCATTTTAATTTAGAGAAAATTCACTCATCTTGGAATGGAGAAAGAAAATTTGACTTTCTCATTTCCATTTTTCTATCCTAGGGAAAGAAATAAAGAGGTGACCAGGACAGCCTGTTCATCTCAAAGGCTGCTCCACCTTAACTGTATGTAGAAATACAGGAAATTGAAAATTACAACACCATGGGCATTGCCCTTTCCTCTGCAATGGGTCACTATGCATGTGTTTGCCTTATTGGGCCGCTTTACATTTCTGCCCAGCCACTCATATTGAGAAAACACACACTGCACTGGGAGCAGCTTCTCTATGCATGGATAGGCAACCTGATGGTATTAACTGGATAAATATCATTCCATCTGGAAAACAGATTTCCCTGGTTTTCTTTTGCTGTCCAATATTTTTTTTTTCCCTACCACTTGGATTAATTTCACTCCTAAACGCACAGAAGAAAACTGAAAAATCAGGGCAAGCTGGAAGATGCAATCCCAAATATTCCTTCTTCAGACCTGCACAGGTGTCATTCTGTGCTACAAGACATGTTTTGTCCCAGCTTCATGAAGCCCAAGATTTCCAGAGACATACAAAAAAATACATAGTACGCATCGTGTGTACTGATTAAAAGACTCTAAAGTCAACATTGTCTGAAAGAAAAAACCCTGTGGCATCCCACACTAGCTCATTTTTCTCATTGTAAATATTATGCCCCAGAGAATGGGGATAAATGTAACACAGTGGAATATAAATAAACAATTGCTGTGGTTGGACTATGGCATTTTCTAAGCCCGAAATTGTAAAAAGATAGCATCGAGGCTAGGACAGGCTTTAAGAGACATCTGTTGATTTTTCTCCCGGTCACTCAGACTTGGAATAGGGAGGTCAGGATGGGCTCAGAACAAGCTAAAGTTCTTCAACTTGTAGCTTCTCTTACTGTCTCCTCCCTCACTTCAGTTGACATTAAAAGCCACTTACATCATCCCAACCAAGTGTTGCAACCTATCTCCAGTGAAACGAATTCAAAACCTCTTACAAAAGTCTTGTTCATGTTGAGAGCTTCTGGGAATGTGTCTGAGTATCCAACAAACCCAGACCCCAAGCATTTCTCTTACTCACCGATGCTCATTCTGCCTCTTGGGGGTCATGAAGAACTCACTGAATCTCTCTTCCTATTTTAGGGTCTGCAGATGTTTGGAAATATCTGCCTTATCCTTCCTACTTTCCTTTCCACTATATTCATTTTATCTTGTCCAAAGTATTATTCCATAAAACCCAAAACTTGCATTCTTCTCTCCAATCCAAATCCTCTTGGCAAGTAGTCCTTCTCTGTAGAATCAGTTCTCAGTGTCCTTTATATTCACTGATGAGTCATCTACCCCTGGTATCCTCTCTTTCTATGTTCTGTCCAATTCGTCCCTTGACAAAGCCATAGTTAATTTGGAAGAGAATCCAAGGCATTTCAATATGCTTAGCTTACTATAAAAGGATACTATATTTTTTTCCATCTGGTTCTCATCGATTCAGTCATGATGAAAGATGAATAAAGATAGATTCTGTTATTATTAACATTACTATGCAATATTTTAAATGTGGCACTTGAGCAAACATCATTTGAGAAAACACTTGGTTTGACTTCTGGTTATCATAAATATTTCACAGGTTAGGCACTTGAAGTATAGTAGTTTAAGTGATTCCCATGGGTTGATACAGTAATATTACCCTCTACTGTTCAGAAACCCCTGCTGTTAAAATTTTCCATAAGGTTTTCACAGATATATTAATCTGGTACCCTGAACATTTTGTTCTCCACCTAGAAGAACAGTTCTTTTGGAATTATTTTAAAATTTATAAATAGATTTCTAGGTTATATCTATAAATTCTGCCATTTAAGTAATTTGTTGCTGCATGTCTAAATCCTTATTTTCCATAGAGTTCAATGGTATCTGTCAAGTTTTTGCATAACCTGACTTACCTTTGTAGGTAAATATTTTTACCTGCACAGGAGCTTTTGGTTTTATATTTTAAAGAACATTATGTAACTTTTTTTGTGGCTCCTTATTTATGTGAACACAACACTGCACAATACATGACGTTGGTATAATATATGCACACACTTTAGTTGAAAAGATACCTATGTCCCTTAATATAAATCAGGGGTTCTATGATGCAGTGGTTCTTAATACATGGTGTATTGAATATTTTCTGCACAGAGTACCATAAAAACTAAGTCCAGTGGAAGCAAATCAGGTATATATCATTGTGGCACTGGCCCCATGGACCCATTTTTAATCTGTTTCAAGAGTTACTAAATGTGAAAATCTCACTGGGCTGCCAATGAATACTCTGTCAAGCAATACATTAGTTACCGAAACATCTCAACATGATACCCCATATTCATCTTAAATACTCCCTCTTTTATAAGAATGTGAGCATCTGTGCATTTCAGCATCTGCAGTGGCTCCTGGAACCAATTCTGCCCAATTACAGAGGCACAACTGTACCTGGATTGCCTCATTAGCAGGATTAAGTGTTTTGTGATCAAGCTTTACTGACTGATGTTTATGCTTATATTGGTGTATCTGTGGCAGATGCACACACACACTGTTGCAGGGTGCGAGCGAGATCACACTAGACATGTCTAAGGTTATTAAGGAGTCTTTATTAATCAGGCTTGAAGACAACAGAGCACAATAGCAAATTACAAGTCCATACAGCAATCCACCTAATCATAATCCAACCAATCATAATCCTAAAAGAAACAAATGGTCATTATCCTTAAGTCCATCCATTAAGCTGAAAACCTATGTCCCAGCTTCCCCAGCAATATAACTTATCCTAAGAGACATGCAACAAATAACCTGGACACACTCACAAAGAACCTGGACATACAAAGCTGCAGACATTCACCTTTCCCTGGCTTCTCTGCCCACATTCTGCTACTGCTTGGCCTCACCCCTCCTGGAACTCCAGATAGTACACAAACCAGAAACAACATCATTATAACCATTGCCTCTTCTAAGCAGTACACAGGGACCATGCTCAGGGTATTACCTGTCCTGGGTCAGCCAAGAGTCGAGGTGCCAGAGTAATGGAAGCACCTGGCCAGAAAGAAAGAGCCCCTGCTTTATGGGCCTTTTAAAGGGGCTTGTGAGGGGAGTGGTTACACACAACACCATACCGTCCCCTCTCAGTTGATAGGTGAGTCACAGGTGGGCAGGACCGAATACCTAAGTGTTGGGGGCTAAAGAGTTGATTAGTGCTCCTTAGGATGGACAGGAACAGGCACTGGGCTTGTAGCTAAAAACACCTAGACTAATTGGACTTCCAATAACCAGGCTCATTTAGGATGTGGGGGAAGTGGTTGAGGATGGAATTAACATTCCATTGCTGTTAGGACCCACCTTCGGGACAGAGGGTAGAGAACACAGCCAAATTTCATTTGCCCACTGTCAATGGGTGCTGGCTATCACAGGCTGCACCCCATAACAACACAACTTTGCTTGGGGAATAATTGGTCATTGGATTGCACTGAGATCTTCAGATCCGTCAAAGTGGCTTGCAAAAGTAGTTGGTCATTGAACAACCTGGTTTTAATCATCACTCTGGGAAAGAATCCTGTGCCAAAATCCTGATCCCTTCCTTCTTCTCCAAGGCAGAGAGGAACTTTCAACCTGACGATCTCAGTAATTTTCTCTCATTTCTCTGGTTTGCTATTTGGGTAGATATTTGGGAGCTCTGTAGCCAATTGTATTAGTGGTAGGTTCAGACTAAAAAGCAAAGAGTATTGTTATCTCAGAGGATGCTTGCTTGTACCCCCAGAGATCTATGAATGGCACAGGCTAGGGCATTCATTGGAATATTTCTTGGACCTCCTTAACCCTATTAGTAAAACAAAGAATAATTCTTAACCAAACAAAAAAAATCAGGAAACTTTTTTGTTAGCAAGAATTTCTAATTAAACCATCTGAACCCTAGGATTTCAAAACATTTGATTAAAATTTTAAAATGCATATTAATAAATAAAGAGAACAAAATAATTATAAACCATACTTTAGAAACAAATTAAGAATACTACTCCACATACTAACATTAAGTGGGATTAGTCACAGAAATGAAGATTAGTTCAACTTATAAAAATCAAATAATTTAACATATATTAGCAGTAAAATACAAGAGATCTTCAGAAAGTTCACTAAAATCTGTATTATGAAAAACTAAATATGGATTTTCCAATTTTTGTTCCAAAATATGTACATGAAAATTCACACTATGAAAAATAGGCATATATTTCAAATTATTATATGCTAAAATAATTTGAAAATATTTATATTCATATTGGAAAGTTGGATTTACAGAGAGAAGGAGAGATAGAAAAATCCTCTGTCGACTGGTTCATTCCCTGAGTTGCCATACGGGATGGAGCCAAGCAGATCCAATCCAGAGCCAGCAGCCAGGAACTTTCAAGTCTCTCATATGGGTATAGGGTCCCAAGGCTTTGGGCTATCCACTACTGTTTTCCCAAGCCACAAGAAGGGAGCTGGATTGAAGTATGGCTGGGATACAAACCAGCACCCACATGAAATCCCAGCGCAAGCCAGGCAAAGTTTTTAGCTTCTAAGATAGCATACCAAGCCTGATAAATGTATTTTACTTCAATTTTCCATAATTTTCATGTAACCTTACATAGGAAAATATGAGCATAACAAGAAATGTATAAAAGGAAATTGAGAAAAATTTTAAATCCTTTAATGATTAAAACCTTAGCAATGTATAAAGAGAGGTGACTTCCTCAATCTAATAGAAAACATCTCTGACAAACATGCAACTAGCATAATACTTCATGTTGAAAACCGAATATATTCCTCCTATGAGCAGGAAGAAGACAGATGTTGACTCTCATTAGCTCCATTTGACATTACATCAAGCTTGGAAAATAATCCATTTAAAATATCACCATATTTATAGAAAATCCAGTTAAAATTCACTCACACACATATCCATACACATACATTTTAAAGAGTTTATCAGTTTAATTCACAGATGATAAAACCACCAGTTTTAAGACTACACCTCAGTGCAGTTTGACAAATAAATATGACGACTAAATGCAGCCACTGTAAAGATGGGAGTGAGTTTTTACTGCAGTGGCTGAAGTCACTGCTCAGAACACTAGTATTACAGACTAGCACAAGCCATTTCTGTTTCAGATCCAGCTTCCTGCTCCTGTGCTTTCTGGGATGAATGCACTGCCAACAAATTAGAATATATGCTTTTTGAGACAAGAAAGTGAAAGGTATAGAAAACATAGCTTAAGAACATACACAGCATGCTGACAACCCATAGCATCCTCAGTCTGTACCACCATCCAGTGTCTTGGCGTCTTATACAGGAAGTAACCGTCTCAGCTGTGCAGAAAGGAGTCAACATCTGTGTGCCTGTTCAGCCTTTCCTCCTTAAGCCACATATAAATACCATGAACATTGGACAAACATTCACCTTTCAAAAAACCAATACATGGCAAGCAGCTCCAAGGCACTGAAACTGCAAAGCAATTAGGGGCAGTCCATTGCTGATCAGAAACGACAGCTGGTTATGCACCTATGGAAGCTTAATCGATGTTTGGTGGTTTTTCTAGCCTCAACACTTGTTTTACTCTGAAAAAGTCTAAGCACAGACAATATTAGCATTACAATTGATCCTTTTGTATTCAGACAATGGAACTTTAGGAACACATTGGTACATTAAGTGGGTTTATAAGGTATAAGCTATTTGTCTTATTCCATTCAGATTGCTATACAAAATACTGAAAACTGGATAACTTAAGAACAAAAGTGTATTTGTTAGAGTTCAGAGGCAGGGAAGTTCAAGAACAAGGCAGGCACAATGTCTGATGAGGGCTTGCTTCCTCAGAGGGGGTTTCCTCTTACCATGTGTTCTCACCATGAAATGACTAAGCAGGCTGTGTGGGGCTACCCTCATGACCTAGTCACTTCTCTAAAGTCCTCTACCCGCTAAAAGCAACATCACTAAGGTAGGACAGAGGGCAAAGTCATCAGACCACACATCATCTTTATGGCTAAAACAGAAAAATGTCTTTGCGAGTGTTAACCTTCTAGGTCTCAATAACCCTAGGTTTCTGATGCAAGTTATTTTTTCTCTAGCCAAATTTTTTTTGAAAAAAAATTAAAGCCTCTTTAAAAAAGCAAACTTTAAAGTTGAGAAGTCACTATTCAGTAAGACAGAGTGCAAAGGGCATCGGCTTGGTAAATAGGAAAAGGGAGGGGAAATTTTACTTTAAAAAATGCTAGTTAATTTATTAGAGAGAGAGAATGGGGGAGGAGGATTGTCTATCTGCTGATTCAGCCCCCCAGTTGGCTACAGCAGCCAGAACTGGTGCACTCCCCAAATGGCCGCATTAGTCAACACTGAGCCAGACTGAATCTGGGAGCCAAGAACCCCATTTAGGGGTGTCCAGGGTTCCACATGTGAGTCATTAGGTATTTCATAAAATCTAACTCCCCAAGTTTTGTTCCTTCCATTTAATGCAGTCAGGAAACTCAAACCAAGATTAATTTTCAAAGTTGTTCTTCCTTCAGATAATGATCCCCTTTTATTTACAGCATAAAAATCAAATTCCTTAGCCCAGCCTCAAAGCTTTCCTCATCTAGCATAAACATATTGAATATTTTCATTTTCTTCCCAGACTAAAGCCTCTTATATACTCAGGCCACCACTCAAGACTGTTTTAGAATCATATCATCAAGATTTTGCATCTCTTATTCCATTTTTCTATCTTTGCAAATTTCATTTTGTCAGTATTCCATATTTTTAAAAAGGCCATGTCTTTTGGGAAAATAACCCATGGCATTACGTACTGTTATTACCTTTGTATATCTCCTTCTATATCTTGTTCATTTCAGAATATATTGTTAGATATTTTGAATTTATATTATTATTACAATAACAGGCCAAGAAGATTCTAAAGGTAATAACTTTGTTATTTATGCATATAATATATACTATATGGATTTGATAATTTGTTTGAAAAGATCAATGGAAATCAAATATACGGGAGAATCAAGATGTCAGAATAGGGCAAGGACACGTTTAAATGGACGGAAAAACATTTAATCAGGATGAAGTAGAGAGGACATATTTCAGGAAATGAGAAAGGACAGAACAACAGCAGAGGGGTACCTGGAGACTGACAGACACAGGAAAGTAGCAGACACAACAGTGTGGTGTTGCAGTGACTGATACCCCAGCGGCATTCAGCTAACAGCAATCTGAACTCAACCAGCAGCCTGAACTACACCAGCAACCAAGTGGGAAGGGACTTTCACTGGGAGCTTGGGAGGTGAACCCAGATAAAGAACTGTCCGTCCTGCTGGTCCGTTTGGTTTGACCAGGAGCAGAGACAGAGCAGCAGATCTCAGATGGACAGTGTGAGAACAGGGTGGATTTCATAGCTCAGTCCGCCCCTTAGAGTTGATTGGGCGCCATTTTGCATAAGGAGGCAAAGGCAAGGAAAAGAACTGAGCATACACTGAGTTGGGAGTGAACTCATTTCTGACTCAGTGAGCTGCAGCAACGTGGCATTCTACGGGTTCCACCCAAGACAGGTCTGGGCAGACCTCAGACCTGATGGCCAGCAGATCAAGAACTGAAGTAGTGGTAGGTCAGGTACCATTTTGCACACTGTGGCAATAGCTTTAGGACTGCAGGGTACAACAGTGAACTGTGCATGTGCTGAGCTCGCGAGAACTAGCTGAGTTCCGTGGATTGCACTGGTCCCGCAGGAAAATAATACTGACTGTGGCATTATACTGGTCAAAATAAGTCCGTGTGGCACCCAGACCTAACATCCAACAGGTTCTGGCAAGATCAGTGCCACCAATGACCTAGCTATATAGGATACCTGCTGTCTCTCTAATCCTGGGACCTGCTCCAACCAGAAGTGGGAGAAAGGTTGCAGAGACAACGGTGCAGCCTCAGCACGGTATCATAGCAGGTGGAGAGTGGTGAGCCAGGAGCTGGGGCTGTGGCGACCACAGTGGAAATCTAACATAAGAACCCAGACCTGGAACTCGCTGGAGGTTGTGGCACAAGTGGTTGCAAGCAAAAAGTTGTGTACCAACTGCAATAAGTAAAGTCGCATTGTAGACCTGTGGGTGACACAGCTTAGAAACCTGCCCCAAGGAGAAGACTCTGCTAACCAGAAGTACAATGAGCAAGAGCAAAAGAAGAGAGAAAGGCACAATGAATATTACTGAAAACTCTCCTGCAAAGGAGCAAAACCCATTGCCACCCTCAGAGTTAACTGAGGAAGACATCGAGGAAATGGGGCACAGAATCCATAACACTCATTTTAAAGATTCTGATCAACAATGAGAAGCTCATGCAAGAGTTCAAAGAATTTAAGGAAGCAATAAAGCATATCAAGGCTGATATATCAGAAATTAAGAACACAGCAGAGCAAATTAAAAGTACAGAGGAGAGTCTCCAAAATAGAATGAAGCAAAATAGAAGAAAGAATCTCAGAATTGGAAGATATTTTCCTGTCACCAGGGGGAAGCAAACAAAAGCTGGAAGCAGAGCTGGATCAGGCCCAAAAAAGTATTCAAGAATTGAAAGACACTGTTAAGAGGCCAAATCTAAGAGTTATGGGAGTCCCAGAAGGTGCAGAAAGAGAGGCTGAGTTTGCAAATATATTTAATGAAATAATAAAGGAAAATTTCCCTAATCTGGAGAAAGAATTGGGAAACAAGATCCAGGAGGGACACAGAACTCCTAACAGGCTTGATCAAAAGCGATCTTCACCAAGACACATGATTATCCAGCTCTCTTCAATTGAGCATAAGAAAAAGATCCTTAAATGTGCACGTGAAAAAAATCAATTGACATATAAAGGAATGCCACTTAAACTCACAGGAGATCTCTCACAGGAAACTCTACAGGCAAGAGGAGAATGGAGCGCGGTGTTTCAGATTCTAAAACAAAAAAGTTGTCGGCCTAGGATAGCATATCCAGCAAAGCTTTCTTTTGGCTTTGAAAATGAAATAAAATTCTTCCACAGTAAAGAAAAGTTAAAAGAATTTGCCTCTTTCAAGCCTGCCCTACAAATGATACTTCAAGATGTTCTCTTGACAGAGAAGAGGAATAGCACAGACCAAAAGCAAAGGCAAACGGGAACATCCCAGTAAAATGACAACAGAAGACTAAACCAATGAACAACCCATTCCTAAAATGACCGGACCAAAGTAACACCCATACGTATTAAACTCTGAATGTAAATGGCTCAAGCTCAATCAAATGTCATAGATTAGTAGACTGGATTAAAAAACAAAACCCATCTGTTTATTGTCTAGAGGAGATACTTCAACAAAGATCAGCGGAAAATATATCACATGGGTTTTGTTGTTTTCTGTTGGTTTCACCTCTTCAAAACACTTTCTTCTGATTAAATCATTCAATGACTCGTAGATCATGCAATAGCATCATTTCCTGCAAGAAGGTTCTTGATTTTCATGTCTTCAGCTACACGTTAGTCATTTAGTAGCATGTTATTTAACTTCATGGTGTTGTTAATTTCTTTTTTCTCCCTGATGCTGATTTTTCTGGGGGGCTCTTCATTTAAGGGGATGAATAGTAGCTGTGTAATGGAGTCTGTCATATCTAGTAACATGTCATTGTAAATTTCTATTTTTCTTTCTATTGTTGATTTTGTATTATGACTTTTCATTTAAGGGGATATACAATAGGTGTGAAATGGAGAGGATACAATGTAGTATGCATTTCTGCTTCCAGACAAAGATGGACTTACAATGAAACTGTTCACTATATCTTGACAATAGGATTCTGGACTCTCTGCCATTGTCCATGACCGCAATGAGGGACATATGACTGTGTATGAAGAACTATATTTTAATAATGATATAGAGGAACTAGGCAGTGCAGGGGAGGGAATTGGGGAGGGGATGAGGGAATATGGAACTGTATCATAAAATGATAATAATAATAAAATGTAAACAAGGGAAAAAACAAAACAAAGAAGAAATCAAAGAATGATGGAGTAATAGAATGCAATGTAAGCTTCATGTTTTCAATTTTAAAAACAAATACTTTATAGGAATTTGAAAGAGCAAATATTTCTGAGTGTCAGCTGCATGCTACCCATCAAGTATAAATAAGGCCCCTAGCTATGGGAGAAAGTAAGGAAAATAATTAAAACTCAAGCAAAGCACAACGTTTAGATGATATCCTCTTTGAGTGTAGAAGCCTCGGGACCTGTTACAGAGTTCATTCTCTTTAGGCGTTGCATGCTGTACCTGTGGGTTCCAGAAGCCTCTAATCTTGGCAAGCACTCATTAAAATAAAAGACCGCCTGGAGACCCTGAAGAACTCTGTCAGTAAGCCAATTAGCTTAGGTCCACCCCTGACTCTGCTGGCTCAGATGTTACTTCATGGCTTCTTCCCTATTCCCATTTTATTTTTATAACCTGTAATTAGTTACCATGTCAGATAATTTCCATAGCCACTGGAAGCATTTAACAGTAGCATCAGGGGCACCAGGGAAAATGATTAATTCTAGGGAGACTTGTAGATAGGCAATTATAGCACCTCGGGAAATAACATCGCAATTCTCTGAGATTTGCACCTGATTTGAGGATCACATCTAAACCTCATCTTTATGTACACAACCAGGTATCCTCTTTATGGCCCTATGATCCAGCTGAGAGCAGGAGGGGTTCCTGAACATGTGTCACTGTCACGGCTGGTTTCTAGGCTGCAACCAGATGTTGGTCTTCAGTTCTGAAAACAGATGCTATGAAAAGCCCTATCCCCCCGACCAAAACACAGGAGATAGCTCAGATTGTTATTTCAAAGGATGACAGAGAAAACTGTGCTTTGGCGAAATAGTAAATCTCTGTTTAACTTGGTATCTCATTTTTTAAAAGATTTATTTATTTTTATTACAAAGTCAGATATACAGAGAGGAGGAGAGACAAGGGAAAGATCTTCCATCCGATGATTCACTCCCCAAGTGACCACAATGGCTGGTCCTGTGCCGATCCGAAGCCGGGAACCTGGAACCTCTTCCAGGTCTCCCACGTGAGTGCAGGGTCCCAAAGCTTTGGGCCATCCTCGACTGCCTTCCCAGGCCACAAGCAAGGAGCTGGATGGGAAGCAGAGATGAGCCCATATGGGATCCCGGGGCATATTCAAGGTGAGGACTTTGGCCACTAGGCCACGCTGCCGGGCCCGGTATCTCATTCTTAGCATTCATATCTCTCTCTCTCTCTCTCTCTCTCTCTCTCTCTCTCTCACACACACACACACACACACACACACACGCACGCACACAAAGGTACATACAAAAAATGCATTGGGTCAAATGCGTGCGCACACACACCTACACTCAGATTCTGACTGTCCTACACCTGCTCTGTATACGCCACAAATACTACCATTTCCAAGAGTCTATTCCCTCCTATTCATCCTTCCAGTTTCATTGATTACTCAATATTTGTACAGCGATAAACTGAGTGCTTTAAAATATATTTTGAGGAAACCACAGAGGACTTGACACCCCCACACACACACATTCTGGACAGGAGGAAAATACAGCAATATTTGTGGATTGTGTCTAGATAAAGGATGAGGCAATTTACGTTCTTTCTTTTCAAATCATCTGCTATAAAGTAAGCATTGCTATTTCCAACTTTAAAATTAGAAAAATATCTGGAAAAGTTAAATAAATATGTAAAGCTTATGAACGTATCACTATCAAGGCTACAATCTGAACCCAGAATTGCCTGTCTCCAAAATCCATGCTCATTTTAATTATAATTTTTTTCAAATAAAAACACCATAAGACAGAAAAAGTATACAGTCTATTCAAAAGAGGAGACGTCACCATAGAAATGACCTAAATGCTGTCTTTTCTGGAACGATATCTCTGTGTCTACATACAATGTGTAATAGAACTGAAAGTCAATAGATATTTGTTTCATAAATATTACATTGAAAGAAAGGTATGGTTGCCAGCTCACAGATCAGACGACTGCAGACTCTCTAATAGCCAAAGCTGTGTAAGCTGTGTTTGGTACTAGTGACTTCTGCCAAAACAAGTCCCACATACTTAGCTTTGTTTCTTAGGGCAGGTTCTTCTTCTATAGAAATCATGAGTATGACTAAAGAAAACTACAAAACATACTATGGAACACACATGTCATCATGGTGGGTCAGATAACAGCATGAACTGCTCAGTACAGGAAATTTCAGAGTTTTACAGACTTTAAAGATGGTGAACAAAATGGGTCTAACACAAGGGCTCAATGGATAAAAGCTTCCCTTGCAAGCACTGGGATCCCACATGGCTGCTGGTTCATGTCCCAGATGCTCCACTTCCCTTCCAGCTCCCTTCTTGTGGCCTGGCAGAGCAGTCAAGGACGGCCCAAAGCCTTGGGACCCTGCATCCATGTGGGAGACCCAGGAGAAGCTCCTGGCTCCTGGTTTGGATCAGCTCAACTCCAGCCATTACAGCCACCTGAGGAGTGAACCAACAATGGAAGATTTTTCTCTCTGTCTCTACTTCTCTCTCTAAATCTAATAAGCCTTTCCAATTGATACAAACTTTTAAAAAGTAATTAAATTAATTAATACATAGGGAAAATATACATAATGCATTATATATTCATGTAAGATGACAAACACAAGACTCAGAGTATTTCTCTCTTTCCCTACTAAGCATGTGAGCCCTCTTGACTAGTTGTATATTCTATTCAAAACCAAACCTCTTCAGCATTGTATCATATTACCTTGAAATGCGTATCATTGTCACAAGGAATTCAATTAAAAATAACAGCAATCTTGTTTCTTACATAAAAGAATTTTTATACAATTTCAGTATGCAAAGCAAGATTTATTTAAGAAGGATTGAGAGAAAGGTCTCCTGCAATAGTCACAAGAAGGGGCAAAGACCCAAGAAGATAGTCAGAGTATGTCTTTTAAGCATCATCTCAGCAGGGAAGGGGACAAAAGGACAGAAAAAAAGGGGGGAAGGGCTCCTTCAAATGGGCAACAACCCCTACCACCTCGTTCAGAACAAATAGAAGATCTGAAGGGTCTGATGGCTTCCTCATCCCATTCCAATCATTAGCTGAAAAATTAAACACCATCTCTTTGACAGTAACTCAGAGATGGGGGTTCTATAGGATATGTCTACTTGCTTTTGTCATGACAACAACTCAAAATGATGAGAATTGATATTTTGATTTTGTCTCTTTGCTTTACCTCATGGGGACTAAGGGACAAAAGTAAGGAGGAGGTGCTCTTGGAAGGGTAAAGAAAAGAGAAGAAGCAAGAGTGGATATTTTACAAATAGCTTCACCAGGGACCAGAGGCCTGAGTCCCCTGACTCCTCACTATTGAACATTCCCAGCTCTCCTTTCTCACCAGAGCCGTGCTACTTGCATTACTGATTTATCTCTCATATCACAGCTAACTTTTGCAATTAAGACATGAGGATTTAAAAATTTAAAGGAATGATGGGAGGATTTAAAACCTTGTAAAGGATTTGGTCCATACTCATAAGCCGTGCTCAGGCCCTTCTTAATTTCTTTCTACTTTCAAAATTTTAAATCTCTTTAATGCCACATCTATGTAAATGCATCTTCCTCTCTATGCCATGCCATGTCTGTGTTTCGTTCTGTCTAACCCAGACACAGCTTTAGTCTGGGAAGTTGTGACATCCTGAAGCAAGCCTGACTTCAATGCACGTTGTGATCAAATGAGGCGCCTTATGCTTGTGTGTATGCAAGTGTACGGCATGGGCCTCTCTCTATCAGGCTGCTGCTCGGAGGAAACCATTCTGTAAGGTAGTTGCTGGTACTTCGTTGCTTAAGCAAGATACTTTCCTTGTAATAATTTCAAGTACGATAATACTAAATTTGGTATTAGCCCAATTTTTTTATATATATATACGTAAACCGGGACCTATAAGCCAACCCATTTGAATCTTTTCACAAGATTTATTCCTTTATTTGAAAAGCAGGACGACACAAAGAGAACGAAAAGTAGAGAAAGAAATATTTTATCTGCTGGTTTATGCCCCCAAATGGTTTCAGCAACCTGCTCTGTTTCAGGTAAAAGTCAAGAATCTGAACAAGTAACCAAGTCTTCCATAATGTCAGCAGTGGCTCAAGCATTTAGGCCAACCTGGCAGCCTTCCCAGTGAGGTCAGAAGTCAGGCAGTCGTAACTGGAACCAATCTTTGGTGACACTGATGCAGCAAAAGCTGCAATCATCTACTGCCCCATGATGCTGTCTCGCAAGTTAAATGTTTTTAACAGAGAAGATGGCATGTAGGCAGCATGGAGATACTGAAGCTTCATTTATTCATTGTCACAAAAGATGGAGAGACAATGACAGGGATTAGGTAAACTGGCTATTAGCTACCCTGATTTTTTTTTTAAGATTTATTTATTTTATTGGAAAGGCAGATGTACAGAGAGGAGGAGAGACAGAGAGGAAGATCTGCCGTCCGATGAGTCACTCCCCAAGTGACTGCAACAGCCTAAGGCTTTGGGATGTCCTCGACTGCTTTCCCAGGCCACAAGCAGGAAGTTGGATGGCAAGCTGGGCCGTCGGGATTAGAACCAGCGACCATATGAGATCCCGACACGTGCAAGACGAGGACCTTAACCATTATGCTATCACACCGGCCCTGATTTTTTTGTTTTTAATGCACAAACTTTCTTTTTCTACTCTATGGTATCCATAACCCCCCACTACACTGAAGAACAGTGGCTTTCCTCCTGCAAAAGCCAGTTGTGTATGCTTGTTTGTTTTCATATTTTTAGAAAACAAGCGGATCTTTCTTGAAGTTCTCAGCATTTGTAGAAAAAAATTTTTTTTCTATTTTCTTCTGAGGGACCAGGGTGTTACAAGGGAAGGACTGTTCTACTGAACTCCTATGTGTCAGGCATGGTACTCAATATTTCATATACATTGTTTCACTTAATTATCCCTACAGCCTTGAGCTTCTATGGTTTCAATTTCACAGCTGAGCACACGGTTTTTACAATCTACCCACCTTGCACAGTCATCAAGCTAGTTAAAAGTAGTCATAGGAGGATATGGCATTGTAGCCTAGCAGCTAAAGTCCTCACCTTGCATGCTCTGGCATTCTATATGGGTGCCAGTTCTAATCCCGGAAGCTCTCCTTCCCATCCAGTTCCCTGCGTGTGGCCTGGGAAAGCAGGTGAAGATGGCCCAAAGCTTTGGGACCTTACACCGGCATGGGAGACCTGAAAGAGGCTCTGGGTTCCTGGCTTTGGACTGGTTCAGCTCCAGCTGTTGTGGCCACGTGCAGAGTGAATCTGCAGATGGAAGATCTTCTTTGTCTCTCCTCCTCTCTGTATATCTGACCTCCCATTAAAAAGAATACATCTTTAAAAAAAAAAGAGTCAATCCCAATCAAGAGCTGTACCCGTGCACACCACCCCACGCCCCCAGACTAGTCACAGGATCTGGGTCCTGGGCCTATGGGGATAGAAAATTGTCTTACTGGACCATAATACCATCTCAGCCTCCTTTTCATTTGTGGTTTTACTTATGCCAAGATGTTTTTGATTATTTCCACTCAGTAGCCCAGCCTGTGTTCTTCCCAGCCATTCATTTGTTACAATTTACCTCTAGACGTGCCTTGCAACAATATCTGGGTTAATGCTAGGAGAGTTTCTTCCTAGCATTCTCAAAATGTCTCAGATAAGACAAGCAATTAAAGAAACTCAACATAATTCTCACTTTTCCACAAAGGATGCAAAGGATGTGACAAACAGTGGAAGCTACCAGCTTTCCTCCATTAATAATGATATTATACGGACGTAAAGGATTATCTCTGTGGTTGTTGCCTAATTGTGTGAATTAGTGACCCTCTGCACTCATGTTTCTCAGCAGGTTTGACCTCACCAGGGTTTGATCTCACCAGGCCAAAGCAGCAATGGTGATTTTTAAAGTTCCAAGGAAAATAAATTATACTGATCTAGATCCACAGAGATCACTTATGTGAGAGTAGAGACAGAGTTGGAAGATTACCCTCTCTCTGTCTGCTGATATCTTAAACCTGTGGCTGTTTTTGGCCCTTAAAATAAACTGTTAGATACTGACAAAAGAGAAATTATTTGTATAAAAAATTATACACAAAAGTGAGTTTCTTCAATATTTATCTGCACTTAAATTGCATTTTCTATTATCTGATAATGAAGTCAAATAAAAATAGCATTTCTCTACTTTCGGATGACTTCCATATTGAAAGATAAAACAATTTTATCAAATCGTTCTATTATCAAAAATGAGCATGTATCTTCAATGCCTTGACCACTTGCTTTTCTGCTTTCAAATGGATTATCTCCTCATTAGAGTCATGCCTTATAATAGAGAATACAATTGTTCCTTGGTGTGTATAAGTTCAATTGTAACTATCTGTTATTTATTCTAACAGTCACTATTTAGAAATATTCACAGCTACCCAACAGAATCATTGTGGAGATGAAAAGAGACAGTGTATACAAAATGACCACTCAGCATTTGAATGTGCTAGAACTGAATCTAACTTGTTGGCATGAAAAAGCAGTTAATGAACTGTTAACTGTCTCTGCCTGACGATTCTGCATCTTTATCTCAATTTGTGCTATTATCGAAAAGCAAATGAGTTAACAATGCTCTCTAAGCAATTACACTTCTGTCATTTATCTTTGCCTATTTCCATGTATAACAACAGTCATGCTTTTTCCTAGATACAATCCTAAGGGCAACAGTGGTGGCACAGGGGGTTAAGCGCCTCTTAGGATGTCCACATACCATGTCGGAGTGCTGGACTGGAGTCTTCACTACTCCTCACTTCCTGTTAATGTACCTGAGACACAGCCGATGAGGAAACATGGACTTGGGATCCTGCCACCCAGATGGCAACCTGGATGGAGTTCCTAACTCCTGGCTCCTAATGGACCCATGAACCAACGAATGGAAGACAATGTCTCTCTGTCTCTCCCTTTCCATCACATTGCATTTTAAATAAATAAATAAGTAAATATTTATTTAAAAAGAAGACTTAAGAAACGTCAGGGTATCACCAGAACACCAGAAGCCCAAACTAGATCATGCGATCCTTTGTGACACCAAAAGTCATGAACTAGTGCAACTCAGTAGAGAGCATTTCACGAACACTCAGTCTGATAGCATTCTTCTTAATCACTTCTAAGAGAAGGAATGGCATTTTGGAAGATGAACAGAGTGAAAAAAGGAAGGAAAATAACCAAAAAAGATGACTATCATTGCTTCAAGCTTCTTCCAATTCTTTTCCCTATCATGAACACAGAGGTACTTGAAGCCCTAAAATGCCTCCCTCATAATGACTGAGGACTACAGTTAGGAAACCAGGAGAAATGGGGTAATAATGGATAAAATGCTGCCTGGTAGTCTCTTCAATGTTTGGCTTAAATGCTCCTAACAACACCTTTTCCTTTCAGATTCTGGTTACCATTCTCTGCGCCTGTGTAAGAATTCCTTACGCGGTTCCACTTCCCTTCTGGACTCTTGGTCTAAATCATGCCTGTCCTACACCTTTCTCATAATCTGATATTCAAGTGCCTTCATAGTATTTACCTTCAAAACTCTCTACAACTTCTGAGGATACTTCAGCAAAGAGATGCTCTTGAATGTGACACTAGAATGCTTTTCTCACATCATGAGTTATTTCCCATCATGAGTTATTTCCACAAGATGTCTGGGTCAATAAACTTGCTTAGTCCTATTGGAGTTAGCTCCAGCAAATATAAAATAAGGATTTGTAGGGCCAGTATTGGCTTAGGATGCTAACCCTCTTCCTTTGATGCTGGCATTGTGCATACACAATAATTTGGGTTGCCTGTTCCAGTTCCAATCCAGTTCCCTGCTAATGTCCTGGGAAAGCAGCAGAGCATGGTCTAAGCCCTCGGGCCTCTGATCCCACATGAGGGATCCAGAAGTTGTTCAGGGCTTCCAGACTGGCCCAGTTCTGGCTTTTGCAGCCATTTGGAGAGTGGACTAGCTGATGGAGGATGTCTCTCAGTGTCTCTTCCTCTCTCTAACTCTACCTTTATAATACGAAATAAATTAATTCTAAAAACCCATCAAGATTTGTTACTAGGAAGCTCTTTTTTGTTTCTTTTTCCTTTCCTTAGGAGTTTGGAGGCCCTCATTTCATCATTGCCTACTCCTCTGAGCACAGAATCTGTCAGGAATGATAAAGGATCATCCTCATTACAAACTCACAGTTCCTCCCTTGTACCCATTCCCTCTATCTTTATTAGAGTAACATATGAGCCTCAGAAACCAGCGCTTCCTAGCAAACTTTATTATCATTTAACATATGATGCCAAGCAAATTGCTTGCTTTCAGTTTATGTGTAGAATGAAGAATGGAAAATGTGTCATTTTGTATCCACAAAATGAATATCACAATTTCCCTGTAAAAATAATTTTCAAGTCACTAATCAATTGATCATTTGCCTAGCTTACACATCTTCACATGCATATTTATCCTCTTTCTTCCCTCCCTCCACCTTATTCCACTCCATATCTTTCCTTTTCCCTTTTCCTTTTTCTCTCCCTCCAAGTGGCAGAGAACAGTAAAGAGGAACAGAAGAGCTGACATGATATAATCAATGGAGATAGAGTTTATCCTAAAAATAGCAGTTTGTAAAAGGACTCCTAAAGCAAACCATATTGCAGTTAAATAAATTATTAAAAAACACATTTCTTTTCAGCATCTAAAAACTTTAATATTTTTAAATAGAATAAGGTGAAATAATATTGGTGCTTGATGCCAAATAATAAACCCCAGCCTTTCACATTATCTTTACCTAGTAAACTTAAAGTTTATTCACCCAAGGCTAGACTTACGCAGTGTCTATCAGATGGGAAACAACGCAGCATTTTATTGACTGAGCAAGTAAAGTTAAAGGAGTTTTTCCTGCACCAAAACGACGAGCTTAGGGATATGTATTCTCCATCAATTCTCTACTTCTTCTGTGGGAGGATGTCTTTCTTTCCTATACCATATTAGCTATTTCTCTCTCCCAAGGTTTGCCGATTTATTTACTTGAAAGGCAATGTGACATAGAAAGAGAAGAAGACAGAAGGAGTGAGACTGATATCTTCTATCAACTGGCTTACTTCCCAATGGTTTGCAACAGCTGGGACTGCACCAGGCATAAGCCAGGCTCCAGGAGCTCCATCCATGTCTCCCACACTGGTAACAGAGCTTCACATTCTTGAAGCTTGGACCATGCTCCACTGATTTCTCAGGCTATAAACAGAAAGTTGGATTGGAAGCAGAATAGCTGGGACATGAACTGATGCTCATATGGATTGCTGGTGCCACAGGCAGAGGCCTACCTCACTGTACCATGGTGCTGGTTCAAACGATTGATAATTTCTTACATTAATCAATCCTTTATTGAGGATTTTCTACATCAGTGATTAGGTAAAACTTCAGATTGTGCCATCTACTCTCCAGTTGGAAGAACTAAGTCTTTCTTCAGTATTATAGTAGCTAGTACATAGAGAACAGATGAAAACGAAGAGAAAAAATCACTTAGAAAAGCACCAATGTTGATAATTCATGCACAGAGGAATAACAGATGATTGTTAAACTCACTGTTGGTAAGAAATTGGAAAAGAGCATATGTATACTGCCTTGAAAGTTATTTACTAATTAAAAAGCAGACAAAAGGTACAATTACCAAGAAGAAATGTCAGATCTACCATAGCTGAATAGCCACTGTGCCCCCTGGGGAGAGCAGTGGGCAGAACAGATGAGCACTAATCCAGATCTGTGTCTGTATCTAATTAAAGGGAACAAATAAGATGCACGAATAATGAAGATATTCTATAGATGTTCTGCCTTTACTGTGAGGGGAAAAAAAGGCTATGTCTTGAATGAGAAAGAACAATGACAAACCTTTTTGGATTAAGGAGATTAACAGGCACTTCACCTTTCTGGGGCAAACATTGGAAAGTCTTTGTCTAGGGATTGATGCTTCAGACTGTCTCACGCAGTGGCAGCAGTGAAAGGAGAATCGGATGTCTGGTATTTTATCTGAGCTCTGGGATGGAGAAGGGATGATTACCTTGAACACACTTCAGGCATGTCCGCCTCCCCTCTCGTGGGAATGTACCTGGCATGCCCCTACCCCCACCCTTGCATTTCCTTACTCTTTCCCCTACGCAAGCACCCTCCTCCACCCAAACCCCATCTTCTCTGTCACCCATCCTCCTTCTCTGCTTGATTTTTACCCATGATACTTTTTCACTATAATATATAAACTTGAATTTTACTAAATATTCATTTTTTCTGCTACCTTATCCTCCAAACCTAAGCCCTGTGATGACAGCATTTCCTTCTGTTTTCATCAGTGTTGAGTGCTTATCAGTGTCTATCCCGCATATTTCCAGAACTTTCAGCCTGCTGATCATGAACCTGTTTTAAAACCCAATGTAAGATATCAAGAAAGCAAATGTGATCTTAAGAATTTCCTCAGCCGTGATTGCCACATGGATTGGTCTGGTTGTACCCAAGAGGATGCATTCACATGTCATAGCAGATTCTGGTTTCTTCACCAAGGATGATAATGCTGAATTTAATAATGAGCAAAATAGGAAAGAAATTCAAATAAAACTCCAACATTGAAACTCTATTAGCCCAAAATATTATCTTTCTAGTAGTATTTACATACCATGGGACGCAATCTTCTTCATGTGCTACTCATGGAAAGTCCTGCTGCAAGATAAAGAGGAAAGCAAGTTGAGGTAATAAATTATCTTGCAAAATGATCTCTTTGTTCTAGCCAGATGATGTGTAATTCTCAGCTGTTCCATTTCTAATCCAGCTCCCTGTTAATCAGCCTGGGGCAGAACATGGCCTAAGTACTTGGGCCCTGTCACTAATTCAGGAAACCCAGATGGAGTTCTTAGCTCCTTACATGGACCTGCTCCAGCTCCAACTACCACAGTCACTTGAGGAATGAATCAACAGATGGAAGATATCTTTCTTTTTATCTCTGCTACTTTGATTTTCCAATAAATCTTAAAAAAGAGAAAGGGAAAAAAAATAACCCATCTGGTCCATTCTCTAAGGTTTGATAAGGCTGACCATCTAACTCATTTATAGTCCCTGTTTCAGATTCCAGACCTACATCATTTTCAGATTACACCAGGACACTGCATTCTGAGGACTCTATGGGTGAGGTGGGGAGTGGTTTAAATCCTGTTGAATTGAGATAAGTATATAGTCTTCCTTCATTCCTCTCACACACAAAAAAAATCAGCCCATTTTTAAAATGACTGGTGAGGGGGATGGCACCATGGAGCAGGTGTAGCTGCCACCTTTGCTATCAGCATCCCACTTAAAGTGCTGATTAGAGGCTTTGCTGGTCTTTCAATATAGCTCATTGCAATTGCAGCTTTGAAAACAGTGGAAGTGGCCCAAGTATTCTGGCTCCTGTTTCCCATGAAGATGTCCAGATGGCATTCTGGGGTCTTGACTTAGGCATAGACCAGCCCTTGTCATTATAGCCATTTGGGGAGTGAACCAGCAGATGGAAAATGTCTTTCTCTGCTTCTACCTGTCTGCCTTAATGTATGTATGTTTGTATGTATGTATGTGTGTGTGTGTGTATATATATATATATATATATATATATATATATATATATTTAGCATCTATATTTTTAAATGATTGATGAGAATATAATCTACAGCTATAAGCCAAGGAAGAATCTGAGTTAACTCAATTCCTTGACAAGGAACCACTGGCCATAGATTCAATACTGCATCATCTGAAATATCCAGTAGCACATTTGAAACAGAATTATGCGGTTTTGATGTCACAAATTAGTGGTTCAGATCCTGGCTGCACAGAGGACCACTTGTACACTTGGTGAGCTGCAGAGTGACCAACCAACATTCTTGTTTTCTGAAACCCTAACTAGAAGGACTGCACAATTCCCTGATGATATCAGTTCCCCAAACTCTAAATGCTTCTACTTAAGTAATATCATTAGACTCTTCAGTCAGCACCCTTTGCCTTCTCCGCTGCATCAATAAATCACGCATCACACATTTCTCATCTCCTGTTAGTTCCTTGATAAACGTGGCACTCCTAATGTCTCTGCCCTGCCTCTCCACTTATTACATAGACTCCCTAGTACCTGCCACCACACATCAACAAGACTCTGGTGGCCTCCACAAGCCTGCCCCAAGGCTAGAGTGAACACACACAGAATGTTAGGTAGTGTTAACGAATATTGATGTAACTAGCTTTGTCCAAAGAGTGGTAAGCCTGGGTGTGGGGATAAGAAGAGCCAACACATCCTATTCATGAAAAATGCCAGCAAATATCAAAGGAACATTTCAACTACATCAGCACTCTGAGATGCACATCAAAACTAATGGAGTGTTGGTAAAAAAAAAATGTGTATTTGCCGGAACTGTGGGGTGAATGAGGTATGAGACCAAACAAGAGGGCTCTGCGTGTAGTTTTGAGAAAAAGAGATCGACAGGAAAAAAAAAAAAACCCTCTCAGTTTTCCTTTCCAGCTAGGATTCTCGCAAGTCAGAAGATTAAAGCATTGAATGATAAGTGTTCTGATCTGGCATCTCCCATCCCATTGCTGTTAATGCTCCCCTAGTTTTCTTTTACTAACAACCCATTTCATTTTTAATTAATGCAGGTATAGAGAAAATGTTGTCATCCCATTGAAAACTGGAGAATTTATGAGCATCACAATTTACCAGCATCACACCTGATCTGATTGACTGAGATAAAAAGTTAAGACAATCTGAATCAAAAAGAGTCATTTTCTTTACTGGGATTACTGAAAAACAGAGCATTTCATTTAATGACTTGAAAATGTTAGGATCTAGATCATGAATTGTGGGGGATACTATAAATGGGAGTGAACTTTATGAGGAAATCAAAACAGATACAGAAAGACAGAAGTCATTTTAGTTATAACAGCACCTGATTTCAGCTCTATCCTAAACTTTTTCGTTTGCTGAGTCAATAAATCTACTGCTTGCTTTAACAGTTGCATTTAGGTTTCTCAAGCCACATGGGCCTAAATCTCTAAGGAGAAAGTTGTGGACTTTATTTAGTCTGAACCTTAGAATCACCACTTCTCTCTCCATGATCTTAAGTTTGACATGCGTGCTTTATAAAAGCACAGTTTCCCAGCTAGACTGATGCTTGAAAACGCTTTCTTCTCAACTGGCTGAAAATATTTTCTTCATTTCACCAGTATATCCACAGTCCACATCCTTATCACCTTCCCCCAGAATCTCTAAATGTCTCTGACCTCCAACAGTCTCCTCAGGATAAAGTTTCCTGTCCCCCAAATCAAATGCCTCGAGTTAATGACTTGAATATTTGATCTTTCACTTTTGCTCAAGAACTCAGGCTTTTCCATTACCTCCAAAACAAGTTTGATAACCTGTAGTCCAGAAACTGACCTCTGCTAAATTTAAGCCTTTTCATCTCCAACTCTTCACCTCACAGAAGTCACAAATATCCTTTCACGTCACAGACAAGAAGAGGGAAAATAAGCTTACTCAGTGGAACAAATAATTCATACTTCCCGATTGACGGGACTTGGTAAAAAAACTTCATGCAGTAATCACGGGAACCAGGCAAAAGTTTGTTTTATTTCCTACAAGTTAGAGGCTGTTTCTCTGCCTGGAGGAGAGTTCACTTGCCAAGAAGAGAATTTTAAACAGACACAGTTTCAAGATTTAAAAAATACTGTTACCTGTAGGAGGAGTCAAATTGCTTGATGCTAAGTCATTTTCTCCAGGCTTCGTATATATGCTGCTCAAGTGTGGCTAAGGACAGAGCTGGGCAGGAAGGCTTCATGATGGCTGAGTCAAGTATTCCCCCAGATGTTCATCCCTCTAGCTAGGTACATGCAGCCCTTACCGGTTTATTTACCACTAGTCTCAGAGTCCATTCAGAGCTCTGGTTGGGCAAACAAGTCCCATGGTTCTCTGGAAATCTCCTTACACAGCACTAAGTCAGTTTTGTTTACAGACGTTAGTTGACTTCTGCCTTCAGTATCTTGTCATGCTTTGTGCCCCGTGACTAAGAATGTGGCTTTTCATTCCAGTTCCTGTAACTTAATTCTTGCCTGGCAATTCAGATTTAAGCTCTCAAAGTTCATCTATGTCTTTGTTATTTCTTCCAGGGTTCAAAATCTCTACTTTTGAAGCATGGTTCAAGTGCAGTCCTTTCTGCTGACTCTCCGCCATTCTGCTGAGAGCCGAATGCTCTCCAGCGTAGAGTACTTGCAGCACAACCTCTGAAGTCAAATTCATATTCAAGTCCCCTTTCTTCACTCTGGTGCTATGCACCCTCAGATAGTGTATTCTCTAGTACTGTTTTCATCTATAAAATAAGAAAACTAATTTGATGCTGAAAACATTAAATACAATATTTGCAAAATATTCATCATAATATCTGGTGTATTTTTCCATCCTTAATTCATTCAATATGCTTATAAAAGTGACCGCGGCAGCTACAGCTGACTCAATCTGAAGTCAGGATCCAGGGGCTTCTTCTGGGTTTCCCACACAGGTGCAGGGTCCCAAGGCTTTGGGCCATCTTCGACTGCTTTCCCAGGCTACAGGAAGGGAACTGGATGGGAAGTAGAGCAGCTGGGACATGAACCAGCACCCATAGAGCATCCTGGCACATTCAAGGCAAGGACTTTAGCCTCTTTGCTTTCCATGCTGGGCCTTGAAACACTGCCTTACTAGCTTTGTGAAATCCTACCTCACTGTACTTCCCAGCGTTTATTGTTAAAATTCAGTATTCCAAGCAATCAACAAGTTCTAGCTAGTGCTGGAGATGAAGTCAACTTGTCTTTCTCTGCCCGAGGTCTTGGGTGATATGCTCACTAGGCACACAAGGGATGCAGGCTGGGATTCCCCTGAGTGCTGCCTCAGATCGTAATGAAGATGGAAGATACACAAGTGAGGGGCTAAGTAGGAGATGTAAGGTCACGTGGAGACAGGAATTTGACTTCTCTCCCATCCCCGCTGACAGCCAATTGTTGATATAAGCCCTCATTCTGTTCCCTTCCTGTGCTCCTCTTTCTTTCCAATTCCAGCTTCCTGCCATGGGCAGCCTTGGAGGCAGCAGGTAATGTCTTAAGTAGTTGGGTTCCTGCCACCAACATAAGAGACCCGGATATATGTTTGACAAGTGAACGAGCAGATAGGAGGTCGCTCTCCCTCTCTCTCACCCTCAATCTCTCCATATCCCTGTCTCCATCTTCCCTCTCTCTCCCCTCTCCCTTTTGTTTCCCTTCCTGCTTCCTTCCCACCACTGCTTTTCTTTCCTTCTCTCTTCTCCCTCTCAAATAAAACAGATTAAAAAGAAAAAATATTGAACAGAGCCCAGTTCCTCAATCACCCTGCTGCATTCCTAAGAATCTTCTCTTCCTCAACAACTTGGCTTAAAGAATATCGTATTTTTCTGATATTTTTACTTCCTTCCCTGTCAACTGGGTAAGTTTAAAAAAGAAAAATTGCTGTGTTTAAACCTGGCCCTGATACTTACCGTTTGGGTGACGGGAACTTAAATCACTGGATGTCTCTGTGCCTTATTCTCTTCTATGGAACAGAGACCTTAGTGAGATAGCCCACTGCATGGACAGTGATTACAACAAAATAACCTATTGTATGTAAGTTACTCTCTATATATAAACTTATTGGTACAGCGAAAAAGAAATTCCTAGGTTTTATCTTGATCCCTCCTGTCTTTAGGCCTAACCTAGTCTCACTAACCTCTGCATCCTTATACATCACTCCCACGTCTTTGTGACGCATCATGTGTTTCTGGACAGGCTTTTGCTAAGGCCTTCCTAAGAGATGAGAGAGACTGGCTGTCCCCAGAAGTGGGGCACTCCGGCTGGGTCAGCATGATCTTCAAGGGAACCAGTCAGTTTGCCCTTTGGATGACAGAAACCTACAAATCTGACATTTTTATCCCTTACAAGCAGCAAATAATTTTGCTTCCTGAGCAGCAGCACTCCAGTCCTTTGGAGTGAAGCAAAGATTTACTGAGAAAAGGAGTATCTGTCAGTGGGCATTCAATAAGCAGGTGTTTTATCTTCCACCACGCTGCATGAAAATGAGCAGGCCTTTTCCTAGCCTTACAGCCTTGTAAGTGAGGGGATGTATCTCCCAGCTCCTGTGTCAGGAAAATTTCAGTGCTTTCAATCTTAAACTTCCTTGTCACCTCATGAATTCTTCAGATAATATGTCTGTAAACTGGGTTTGGAAAGTTTGGATTCCATCACCTATCTCAACACTCTGAAGTTTTGTAAAATGCTTGTATGATTAAATGTACTTTAAAAAGAATCACTGAATATTTGAAACCCTAAGAAAAATCTAGATGTAGATTAAAAACAGATCACTGCTTTGTATAACCCAAACCTCTTGGAGTCTTTAATGCAATCAATTTTTCAAGCCCTGTTTAAAATTGAATCACTTCTATATGTTATTAAGCTGAATATCTTATTAAGGAGTTTAAAATGAAACTTTCTTCTTTCTGAATGTAAGTACATTATTGAATATATTTCTATAGAGACTTTCTCTTGGCCTCTGACTTTGCTTTTTACTAAGAGCACTTTGGAAGAGCATACATTTTGATACAAATTATATAATCATCTGTAAAGTCTTATGGATACTTCATTTTGCTACATGATTTTGTACCTTACCTAAGAAACATTGGTCTAACGTGTCACAAATGTTTGTTCGTTTTCTGAAAGAAAAAAAAAAAAAGAAAGTCAATAGGTTTAACCTTGCGTCTGTTACATATTTTAATTTGAAATGTATAAATAGTTTATTATTTATTTGTTCGACTTCTTTGAAAGGCAGCAGACAGGAGAGATGAAGAGACAGACACCCTTGTAGGGATCTCCAATCAGGTGGTCGACATTGCAAATAACACACAACAGCTGGAGCAAGGACATAGGGAAACCAGACCCGGAGTCTCAGTCTAAGTCTCTCAAATGAGGCAGGAACTCAAGGACTTGAGTCATCACCTATTGCCCCCCCCCCAGGTGTGCATTACCCAAAACAAACAAAACAAAACAAAACAAAACAAAACAAAATGGACTCAGAGGCGGAACAGCAGTTGGACTCAGGCCATAGGACGTGCATGTAGGCATTCTAAGCAGTGTGCTTTTATTGCACCAAATGCTTATCCCGCATACAGAATATTTCAGCTGCTTCTCAACCAAAGAAAACATGAAAACAGGAAATAGGCATCATGAAAGAGGTTCAATACTATCAGTCGTTAGGGAAATCAAATGAAAATCATAATACTGCATCCATTGTACAACACTGAAAAGTTGAAAAGTTGTTAATAACAAGTGTCAACAATAAAGTAGTGGTGGAAATCTTAATCGCTTATATATTACAACTAGTTTGATATGTTATTTTGCAGTTTTTATACAGTTGAAGTGTATTATGCAATAGCATGATTCAACAATTCTGCTCCTTGATAATCATATAGGAAAACAAAGCATACAATCATAAAATGTACCGTGTCCCTATGGAAACTTAACTTATATATGTATGGCAGTTATAACTGTGTATAATGACCCAAAAGTGGAAAGACTCCAAACAGCCTTCAGCTTAATGGTAAATAAACCGTCATGTACTTAAAGAGAAATAGCATTTACCAATACACAGGAACTAACAATTTGCGATTAAAAGCATGTGAATAAATCTCAAAGTCATTATGTTCAGTGAGGAAAACTAAACATTAAAGCCTATGTGTTAACTCCCTCTGGCTCTCTGTCTCAGCAGGGCATCATGTGGCACTAGTTTGAACCCTGCCTGCTCTACTCCAATCCAGTTCCCTGCTAACGCACATGGGAAGGAGTAGCTGCTAACGGAAGTGCTGGGCACCCTCCATCCAGGTGGAAGACCCGAAGGAGTCCCTGAATCTTGGCTTCCAGCATCATCCTGGCCCAGCCTTGACTGCTTGTGGCCATTTGAAGGTGAACCAGTACACAGAAAATGTCTCTCTCTTCACCTTCCAAATAATTTTTAATTAAAGGAACATCAAACCAAACCAAACAATACCAAAACAAAGCAAAAACCCTCCAGTTGTATGAATTTCTAGAAAAGGTAAAACTATAGTGACAGAAAGCAGATACTGGGGTACACAGAAAGCTTTGACTATGAACAAATCGGGGGAATTCCGTAACTGTGGCAATACTTTACATTTTTGAATAAAAATGTATTTTTAATAAAAATGTATCTATGTCATTTGCAAAGTGGAGGAAAACAAAGAGAGAAAAGAGGTTTCTCATCTGCTGGTTCACTTCTCAAACCGCCTCCATAGCCAGAGTTGGGAGAGAAGTCAAGGCCCAGAACACCATCTAGATCTCATGTGAGAATCGGGGACCCACATCCTTCTGCCATTTGTTACTCTTGCAGTAGAGTAGCTGCATCTTGAACTAGGTACACTGGCATGAGATGAGGACATCCCAAACGGTGATTTGGGTTGTTGCTCCAAATATCTATTCACATCCTTTGGTTTCTCTATATTAGCTGTTTATAATCATAAGTATGTGTCAAAATGAATTGTTACTCTTAGAACTGGTGAATTTTATTGTATTGAATTATATTGTGGTATTTAGTTTCGAAAGTGCAATTCTATTAAAGTGTTTTTAAATTGGAAAACAGAGAAAATAGAAAGTCTAATTTTTCCTCCCCACCATCCAAAAGCATGAAGTAAAGTTTTTCATCGTACCTAATGGCATGTATATTGTGTATTACAGCCCCATCAAAGTTTATTGCTCAGTGTAAATGCCTGCAGTTTTAATTACTCCCTCTCATTGCAGCATAAATTAATTACAGTCACTACAAAGAAGTGCTATTCTTCTTGTCATCTAATGGAAATTTCAAGTACCTTTCAATAGATACAACATTTTTGGAGAGAGAATTTTGAAATAACCAGATTTATTTTTTTTTCTTTACCAAAATATGCAAGGATCAGTTCAAGTAAAAACTATCTAAGCAGCTCATGTTTCCTAATAATTGGAGCATACGAGTACCACTTTCTTTATTATTGTTTTGTCTATAACTTTGCTTTTTAACTTAAAATCCTTTGGAACTAAAGTGTAACAAACAAGAACAAGAGAAGACCAAGAGTTTCCAAAAGAGATCAACAGTTTTCTGAAAGTTTCAACAACATAACAAGAAACTGATGATGGGAATTTAGAAATTAAATGCTAACAAAGATATAGGATAATATTTGCCCATGTGCTGTCACTCCTGAGTACCTGAGAAATTAAATGTTTAAAAAATGACATAACTTATCATATGTGTAGCGTTCCGCAGCAGCGCTTACAAAAGATAAATTATCCAAGAAACCAAAGGAGTGTTACCAACACTCTCACACTTACAGCACCAACTTCTCATCTCATCTGTTCCACAATGACCATGTGTGAGGAAACAGAGCAGGATATCAGGAATGGAACAACAGGAACAGAACAGTTAGACACCTTCTTAAATGATCTGAACTTAAGTCTGGCTTTGTTTAAACAGCATTTGAATGGATGGAAGGGCAAAAAGAGCAAAAGCAACAGTGGGCCCACTACAATGCAAGGCGGAGAGCAGTTGGAAATGCCATCCATAGCTATTATGCCAAGAAGTGTCTAGAGTCTTTCAAACCAGGACTACTGGGTTCAGATGAAAATGGAAATCATTGTCAATGAGCAAAACAGGGCTTTTAGACTCTTTAGTATGGCCTTCCAATTAAAAACAATTACTTTCAAACAAATTTGTAGGCAAAAGTTGTAGCACTAAATGGCAAGCAGCTGATTCTAACTTGGGACGTCAACATCCTATTCCAACATCATGGGTTCAAGTTCCACAGCTCTAGTCCTGATTCCAGCTTTCTATTAATTAGCACCATCAGAGGCAGCAGGGAATGGCCCACGTACTCAGGTCCAACAAGCCAAGTGAGATACACGTGAATTTCTCAGTTGATGGCTTTAACTGTGGCTACTGTAAGCATTCAGAGAGTGAACCAAGAGGGGAAAAAAATGAAAATTCATTAGTTTTATCCAAATAGAAAAACAACAAAAAGATGGGATACAAATCAATACATACACAAACGTATTTCAAAATGATCATAGAAAATGGGAAGAAAACAAGTTTATCTTTAGGCCATACTATTTTTTTTTAATCCATGCATTTAAAGGATCTTCAAAAAGTTCATGAAAAATATTTATATTATGAAATAAACTACACATGAATGAAGTTGAAATTTTGCACCAAAACAAAGCCCGTCTTTTAATTTTATTTTCCACAAAATGTGTAAAGTAGACAGTGTTGGAGCTTGAGAGTAGGAGGGGTAAGATCTTATGTAGCATCTGCCAACATGGAAATCAGAAGGGCATGAGCATTCCCCTTGTCAGCTGTGAACACTCAAGAAAATAGGACACTTCCCTAAAACTTTAGACAGTAAGTAATCTCAACACAAATCTATGTATTCTCTTCTTTTTTTCTAATCAATAAAAATATACCTTTAGTGCCTGGCGGCGCCGTGACCTAGCAGCTAAAGTCCTCACCTTGAACACACCCCAGGATCCCATATGGGCGCCGGTTCCAATCCCGGCAGCTCCACTTCCCATCCAGCTCCCTGCTTGTGGCCTGGGAAAGCAGTTGAGGACGGACCAATGCCTTGGGACCCTGCACCCGCGTGGGAGACCCAGAAGAGATTCCAGGTTCCTGGCTTTGGATCAGCGCAGCACCAGCCGTTGCACTCACTTGGGGAGCGAATCATCAGACGGAAGATCTTCCTCTCTGTCTCTCCTCTCTGTATATCTGACTTTATAATAAAAACAAATAAACCTTTAAAAAAGAAAAATATACCTTTAATAAAATTTGAGGAAAAATAAGTTTTGGATATACAGGCATTCTTTCTAGTCTGATTTTTGTTACTGTTCTTTTGTCCTATTGGTCTTTCTCAAGAAACTACCACCAAGGAGAGATACCAACAAAATGAGGCCGACTGACAAAGTAAAAAAAAAAAACAGAACCCACCCAGCATCCAGAACATTACAGATTTGTGAAAGTTCTAAAAACTAACAGGTATAGAATCCAGTATTTGGATGGAGAATGACAGTTTTATGAGACAGATCTCAAGTGGAATAAACATAGTATGGGGGGGTGACCATAGTTTACAATGCCTATTATTTGATATATTAAGAAATAAAAGGTTGGAGTTCATACACTCCAAACATAAAGAAATGATAAGAATATGGATATGTTCATTATCTAACTTGATTAGTTCATGTTATCTACTTGTGTTGCCATATTACAGTGTTTCTCCTCCAGACTTTTTTTCCTACCTCAATAAAAATTAAACAAATTCATGATTTTCAGAATAACATACCACCTTACAATAAAGATAGAAATAATTTATTATGGGTCTGTTAAAAAGCACACAATGACAGGAAGAGAAACATGGTCAGGGTTTACTGGCTGGCTCTGCTCGGGGTAATATATACAGAGTCGCAATAACATTGACAGGCTAGTTTTAAAAATATTTTTATTCTGTTATTGTTCTATTATTATTATAACACTATTATTATCCTGGTTTTTTAAAAGGAAAATAAAACCTAGAGATGAGCATGTGATATAAATAGTGTTCAATGGATCATAATATGTTATTAACAAACATAAATTGCTAAATTGTAAAACAAAACCATCAGGACAGAGAATTATAAACTCTCACAAAAGAATTACATGCCTTTTATAGGGAACTGACATGAAGAATCTGAAATGGTGAAAGCTGGTACTCTATTTTGTTATAAACACCTTGGTGCTTTACTTTAAAGTTTGTAATTGTTTTCCTTAACGTTTTTCTAAGGAAAAGTGAGACATCAGTTTTAAACCATTCTTTATCTAGAATTTGGCAAAATGAGCTCTCTTGTTCTGGTCTAGGTTTTAAATTGTTACAATAATACCAACTACATTGAATAACCTCAGGATTAAGTGCTGCTAGGATTTGATGGCTTGCTTTGCCATGACAGACCCATGAGAAAAATATTTCAGACACACCACATAGAAGAATATATCATTTGAAAAAGCAGAGTTGATGCAGTTTGCCCAATGGTCATTCTATGGTGTTTGTACATTTCTCTAAATCTTATGGATTTCGTCTGGAATACAGACTGCAGAGCCAATTTACAAGACACTAGATGCTCTGCAGTGTACTTAACCCAGAGGGATAGAGATGTCTCTAAATCACACATTTTCTGAATGGTTCAAGGAAGTTAAGATTGCTTCACAGGGAAACAAAGATGCATTGTGCCACTGCTGACTGAGTTCTAAAGGAATAGAACTATTCTAAGTTTAAAAGACACCATAGAGTCTGGGCTACTTGATAGAAGCTGCAGAAGAAATGATCTCTGTTTAAAAATGCCCAGTGAAGTCTGAACTATATCCCTGTAGTTATCCAAGGAGACCCAACAATGCTCGTATCTTGCACAATATGGCAATAGAGTAGCTTTAGCCTCTAAGTAATGTAAATATTACTGCATTTTGCTTGATTGGATTCCATAATACCAGAATTATACAGGGGTTTTAATACTGTTTAGTTGAAATTCTGTACTTAACACACAGAACACTAAGAAACAAAGCCATTGAAGGAGTTCAAAGAGTTTATAGGCTGAATGGAGATGCAATGGGAAAAGAAGTCTTCTTGAATCCAGTGCTCTATCTGTATTCTCAATAGTCTCCTGAATAGTCACATGATCCAACACCACAGCAAAGCATCCAGTTGCAGACAACAAAAGAACATAATGGAATGAGAAACATGGAGATTAGTAATTTAGAGCATGAGGTCAGCCAGTCCTGAAGGAGGACACAAAAAAGAATTGTAGCTCCACAATTCCATTTTTCTCTGGCTTATTTTGAATACAAATGCTAGTAATTGAGTACAGAGCAGAGATTGGCAAACTGTTTTTTCTGTTATCAGGCAAATTATAAATATCTTATACTTTCCAGGCCATTTAAGGCTTTCTGACAATTATCATTTCATTTTCTTTGCTTCTTTTTATTAGAATGGAAACACCAGCTTTAGTTGGAAGCTAGTATTGAAACAAGGTACTAGTCAGATTGAATGGTAGCTATTACAAAAGCTCTATAAAAGAAATACAAAGTCATTGCAGGTCATCTAGGCTATTAAAAAACTTTCTCACTAGAAAATGTGGTAAAGCAGGTTAAGTTGTTCCTTGGGATGTCTTGTTCCCTATCAAAGTGCCTTGGTTTAAATTCCAGGTGCTTTGCGTCTCATCCATCTTCCCATAGTGATTCTACAGGCAGCAGCTGAGGGTACATGTCCCTGAGTTCCTGCTATCCATGTAGAAAACATGAACGCTGTCCCCAGCTCTTGGGTTTGGCCAGTTCTCACACTGCCAGACCTTAGACGTCTGAGAGATGTGAGAGTTGGATCAGCTGGTGTATAATCGCTTTGTCTTTGTTTCTGCCTCTTTCTGTCTGTCTGTCTCATTCCCTGTCACTCCACCTTCCAAAGAAGTAAACACATGAATCTTAAAAAGTAAAGCGCTTCAAATCTGTGACAAACAAAATGTAATAATATCCAGAGAAGAGCAACGAATTATAGACAGTAGCTGCAAGCCATGGGATGACTGGGACTCAATGAGTTTTATGTACAATTACATTGTTTGTTGCTTGACGCTGTATCAATTAACACCATACACAATAATTAAAAAGTAATTATATTCAAATAACAATAGATGTTATTAGCAAAGAGCTAAAGGAAATAGTATGCACAAATTAAAGATGAAATATTACTTTGTTGCAGGATGCGAGCGAGATCACACCAGACATGTCTAAGGATAATTAAGGATCTTTATTAATCAAGCTTGGAGACAATAGAGCACAACAGCAAATTACAAGTCCATACAACAATCCATCTAATCATAATCCAACCAATCATAACCCTAAAAGGAACAAATGGTCATTATCCTTAAGTCCATCCATTAAGCTGAAAACCTATGTCCCAGCTTCCCCAGCAACATAAGTTATCCTAAGAGACATGCAACAAATAACCTGGACACACTCACAAAGAACCTGGACATACAAAGCTGCAGACATTCACCTTTCCCTGGCTTCTCTGCCCACATTCTACTACTGCTTGGCCTCACCCCTCCTGGAACTCCAGATAGTACACAAACCAGAAACAACATCATTATAACCACTGCCTCATCTAAGCAGTACACAGGGACCATGCTCAGGGGATTACCTGTCCTGGGTCAGCCAAGAGTCGAGATGCCAGAGTAATGGAAGCACCTGGCCAGAAAGAGAGTGAGAGCCCCTGCTTCATGGGCCTTTTTAAAGAGGCTTGTGAGGGGAGTGGTTACACACAACACAATACCGTCCCCTCTCAGTTGATAGGTGAGTCACAGGTGGGCAGGACCGAATACCTAAGTGTTGTGGGCTAAGGAGTTGATTAGTGCTCATTAGGATGGGCAGGAACAGGAACTGGGCTTGTAGCTAAAAACACCTAGACTAATTGGACTTCCAATAACCTGGCTCATTTAGGATGTGGGGGAAGTGGTTGAGGATGGAATTAACATTCCATTGCTGTTAGGACGCACCTTTAGGACAGAGGGTAGAGCACACAGCCAAATTTCATTTGCCCACTGTCAATGGGTGCTGGCTATCACTGGCTGCACCCCATAACAACTTTACTGAATAATTAATCGAAAGTATAAAAATTGGTGGATTTCAGAAATGTGTACAGTGCCACCTTTCACGGAAGGTAGAAGGATAAGACTTCAGTGCATACCATAAAGTGAATGATTGCATTGCAAATAGAGTGTGAAAGCATAGCTGTCCTCAGTGCTAAGCATTTTTAAATGGTTTTGAATACACACATTCATACACAGATAACAGATGCAGAGTCAGAGAAACAGATCAACCCATGTGTGCTATGTGCTCTACTACTTCCTGTCTTCTTGATTAACCCTCATAAGGAAAGCACCCTAGTGTGGAGTCTCTTCATGCAAAGGCAGGAAGCCAAGGCTCACAGAGAGTAAGTGCTTCCTGAGCAGGATGTGGTGGAGACAAGATCAATCTTGATTTCTTGGAGGTCAAAGCTTGTGTTTTCTTTCCATTTCCTGCTTCCTTCCTTTCCTGCTTTCTTCCTTCTATGAAATGTAAGCGTCTCCCAGGTTCTACATTCCCATAGGCAAATTTCCTAAGGTGTTAAATTAAGCAGATGATTCCAACACAGAACCATACACAGAGTACACTCCCAGTACTGCTTCTTCAGAAATGCCTTGAAGAAAGAAGTAACACAGGTTTGGCGGAAGACAGACACATGGTGTCCAAAGTGTGAGAGTGGTTGTGTTTGTGTACAGACAAAAAATATCAACCAAAGAATTCAAGGCTGCCTGTATCTGAATTTGCTAAATTAGCTTTACACTTTCAAAGGTAAAACTGACCTCACCCCAGCACTTAACCTCTGACTCCCCCCAGTCATAATGATTGCTTCCTTTCACTTGTATGTGGTAAAAACATTCAGCTTTAAACATGTTTTATTTTTGTTTCTACTTGAAAGCCATAAAGACACAGAAAGGGACAAATAGACACAGGGACAGACACAGAGAGATATTTCTTCTGCTCTTTTCAGTTCCCATATATACCACCATCTGGGGTTAGACCAGGCCAAATCCAGGTGCTAAATCTGGGTCTACCCCACGACTTGCAGCATGAAGACAGCTGAGCTGAGGCACCATCTACTACCTCCCCGGGCGCACATCAACAGGAACCTGACTCCAGCCAGGTACTAAGATATGGGATGCATGATCTATCAGTGTGCCCAATGACTGCCCTGTTTTTAGACATTTAAATTGCCCTTGATTTTACATTGTCTTCCATTCCTCTTAATTTTGCCTTAAGGTAGAAGACCCTCTCCCCTTGCCTCTGTGTCTTGTACAGGAGAGAAAGCTGCAATAACCAAAGGGCCATATACTAACGCAGGTGAAAAAAGCACTCCTCATACTTTTCCAGGACTATCTACATGTTATTAACATTTACATTTAAGATAAGAGAATGGGACCAATCAGATTCCATTCTTAAACGAAGCTCGGAAACACCAGCAGAGAATCCAGGAAGAGAAGCTGCAGTGAAGAGATGAAGAGAGGAATTTGAAATCAATGACAGATGAAGTGGCTTCCCATAAAGGATAGACTCCATCACTCATGGTCTGTTGCAGGAAACATCATTTTGGTGAGCACTCAGGTCCTGCAGCTTCCAAGTGAAAACCCACTTGTTTCAGGATGATAGTCTAATGAACAATGATAAATCTCTCCGGGTCACATAACAATTTTTTTCAAACATTTGTTAATAAAATTTTCCCAAGTTAATTGGAAAGGATACTGAGCAGAAGAGATAGAAAAAAAATGTGTTATGGGACTGGCACATTGGCTAAACTGGCTAATATTGCTCTACCTCCAAGTTCCAGCATCTCATTCGGGGCCAGTTCATGTCCTGGCTGCTCCACTTCTGTGCCAGTTCCCTGCTTGTGGCCCAGGAAAGCAGTCAAACCATGTCATCTCCAGCTGTTACCACCATTTGGGGAGTGAACCAACAGATGGAAGATATTTCTTACTGTCCATCTCTCTGTAAATCTGACTTTCCAATGGAAAAAAAATATTTAAAAAAACAGAGAAACTGTATCTTCAGATATCACTGAGTAATTTCATCAATCCAAGCCTAAATCATCCCAAAATTTCGAAGTCAAAGTGACTGTTCCCTCGTGCCTAACATGGTGTGTGTGTCTCTGTGTGTATCCTCACGGAGTGATTTGAAAATCCCTTCATGTTTCCTACATATTAACAAGGGGAGTCCTCTTTTCTTCTTAGCTTCTTGTCTGCTGTCTTGTATTTTTCTCTTCCTTCATGTAAGACATGCAAGAAAGTAAAGAAAATTTGCCATTTTCTTCAATGCAATCAATGCTTAATTTTCAAAGTTTGTCAAAGAAAAGAGCATTCCCTCTGTGTTGGACCAATGGAATCACCAATGCCTCGCATAGATGCAGTGGATTGTTTAGACTGTCCAATGTTTTTGACTCGTTCAGCTACCGAAGTAGGAGGGCTATTCCCACAGTAAAACAAACCATTGGATTATTATCTTGACCCATCTCAGTATTAAATTCAACTGCTGCTATTTTTTCCTTGAAGCAGTTTGTTTCACTTGGCCCTAATCTCTTTAATAGCTTTTCCTTGTCAGTGGCTAGTATCTAATATGCAGTATATAACTATAGAAAAGTTTCATTCTTTTAAATTTAATTGGTCCTTAAGGATGATTATCCCCTATTCTAAGATCATCTCATTCTGATTCACATTCTAAAGCTTAAGTAATATGCTAATATCATTTGGATTGTAATCTAAACTTGCCTTTAAGTGTATTGGAGAGAGAGAAGCCAAGGAGCTCAGGAATAAACATCGATTACTTGGAAGGCACCCACGATGTCAAAATAAAGTCTCTAGAGGAATTATAGAGCAATGAATATTCAAGAGAAAGGAGAGGCGCGCTCTGACAAAATAAGAAGTTGGATGAGGATCCATTACTGGAGACTGATAGCATCCACACTGTGAAAACGAAGAAACCTTCGCTTCCCCAGAACTGAGCAGGTGCCTCCAAAGCACAGGACCTGCAGCTGCCACTGCTTTATTTTGTCACACATATTCCTTTACCTTGGCTGGGTTAGACATGCTTCCCATACAGCTCTGCTGTGTGTCGTCAATGTTTAGTCTGCATGATGCCTGGCTGCTACTAAAACTCATGAAAGCTTTGTTGATAACAGTTTATGCAAACGGGATATATTAGGATTTCTGCAATTCCTGTTGACTTGCCTAAAAATAAATAAATACATAAAAATGGATGACCTGAGAAGTATAAAAGAATTTTGGAAGATGCAGAATTTTTCATTCTAAAACATATTTCCTATAAAATATTAAAGCCTAAGTGAGAGAGAAAACTCGTTTGAACTTCAAGCAACAAACAAATTGTATTCAGAGGGAAGGTAATTGCATTCTTCAAGTTAGTTGGTGACTGCAGAAGTCAGCCAAAGATGTCACAAATATTAACAATTTTGTAAAAATGAACTGGATTAATGTAACAAATCAAATATAAATGTTTTCTTCCATTATCTTGCCAGTAGGCAAGCACAGCTATCTCACAATCAAGCAGAACTGTATTTTCTATTAGATATTTACTGTTTCTCCAAAGTGCGATAATTTTATTTCCTGCCAAGCACTAAGCACTTGCTAGGAAAACGGAAACAATTCTGGTTGTATATAATGAAACCCTTCCTTTATCTTTTGTACTTTTATGCTTATTGGTACTAATGCTTTCCATCCAGAGCATTTTACAGATGTAAAAAAAATCCTGTCATTTCTGGAATGTAGGAATTAAGATACACTTTTTTGAAATCCAATATTGTTTTGAAATAAGGATTTTGAGAGGAACTGAATGGGCAGGAAGAATTACTCTGTTCTAATTTATCGAAAAAGAACCCAAGAGGAAATAGATGATGCTGCTTGAAAGATCTTTGTGACTATTTTGTTCACAAACTAGAGTGGAACAAGCTGTTCGGATAATTTCAAAACTATTTGCTAAAAGTTGATATATTTATGGGATAACTGAAATGAAACATATTTTTATTCATAATGCTTGCAAAATGAAACATTCTTAGAAACTGCATTTTAAAGGGAAAGCTCGCCAAGCAGCTATTTTCCTGTGCACAATGATCTGTTCAGCATAGTCACTATTTCACTTGCCACAAAGCAGGAGCGTAATGTTCTGTCAGTATCACTAATTCAAGCTTTCACCAATCTATTAAGCACCCACTTTGTGCTGGAAAGAAATAATAGTCCTGTTTAATCTCTATTTGTATGTTATTGTACAATCAGTCCTTGAAATCAAAGCAAGTGTTTTCATACTCAAAAACCACACAAATGGCACATTTTAAAAAAAAAAAACATTTAAGATAGATAAAACTGTACTGCTTTGTGCAATTATCTTGGGAAGAGTATATTTTCTGCATCACCTCTCATTTTTACAGTTAAAAAAAACACAGTATGACCCATGATAATGACAACCTGGATGTAATATTATTTAAAGGAATTAACTGAATGTATGCCACTTAATGAAAGTTAATAGAATAAATAGAAATTTCCTTATTAAATATATGCAGTTGGTTTCTGAACACATACCTCCAGTTAACTGAAAATTCACCATCAGAAAGATGGCTTACAATGTAGAAGCCACAAAAAAACAAAAATATGTAGCAGCCACATAATGAGATACCATTTTCCTTTCTGAGAGTTGAGACACTGGTATATTCCAGGACTTCATTACTGAAGAATACTAAAACCTACACTTCAGCTCTCATTAAACTGTCTAGAATTTACTCTTTGTCCTAGCCGTCACCATCTCCGGGCATATAAGGCTTCAGCATGTACAACCACGTGATGTTGTTTGTGTGTGTACATGTGTCGCTCAACTGAGAGTATGGGTATAAATTAAGACAGCTGTGGGTTTTGAGTTTTGGGTTTCATTATTTCTGTCTGCATTCATTTAATCATGTGCTATTTAGTTACTCAAGTTCTCTGGTCTTGGTCTGACCAACCATAATAGTGGTTATAGAAGTGTGATTGTCTTAGAAACATACAGAATAACATTTTTAATAAAGGGGGACAGCCTTTTTATTGTAGAGAATATATTCCTAGTTTATCCACATTAGTAATTGCTTGGAAAGGGTGAGAGATTTTCTTTAACCACAATAATGCCTAATAAACATTTCATGAGTGGAATGCCTTGGATCAGGTTTCTAGGGAGACATAATTATTAGTAACAGAAAGCATTACTGAGAAAAATCACAGTGGCTGTATGAAATAGCTGCCATCAAAAATTCCACTTTTCAATAATATATTTAAATCAATAGCTCTTTGTAGTTGTTCCTAGGAGTAAATACTGAAAAGCTGAATGGAGTCAGCATTTAAATTCTTCCCTGTAGAGCATTTAATAAGAGAACAAAAATATTTCAATTTCAAAAGGTGATAAATTCTATAACAACTTATACTAGCAAACATATGAAGTTTTTTATTTTTAAAAATGAATAAAGATATGCAATTCCTCCTGCAACTTTAAAATGCTGTTGTTGTTAATGCCTAAAGAAATACTATTTGATAAATTAAATGGGGAGAAATTTTAAACGAAAAAAATATATATACACATAGATATTTTTGTCTAACATGTTTAGCAAAATGATTAGGCAGAGTTGCCACTGGAAACAAGAACCCAGCCAAAGAGATTTAGTGAAATTTGTGAACAAAAGAATTCCAGGGCTCCCCTTAGTCCATGTCTAAGGGAAAACAAACATACCTTATTTACCAAGCAAAACTGCTTATCAGCCTCAAAAACAGTATGTGAATCTGTGGCCACAGGTGTTCAAAGCAACCACAGAGAGCTCAGGGTCATGGCATAGCGTGATAAGCATCTTCCTGTGGTGCTGGTACTCCATGTAGGCACCCATTACAGTCAAAGCTGCTCTACTTGCAGTCCAGCTCCCTGCTGATGCACCTGGAAAGGCAGCAGAGGATGCCCCACACCTTTGTGCCCTGCATCCATGTGGAGACCCAGGGAAAACTCCAGGCCCTTGGCTTCAGACCGGCCCAGCCTGGGTCACTGTGTCTCTTGGGGGAGTCAGTAATGGACGGTTTCTCTGTCCTTTCTTCTTTTTGTAAATCTTTCAAATTAAGATAAATAATTTTTTTAAAAAATCATCAAAAGAAAAAGGAATTGCAGAAAGTATACAAAAAAGAAAACTATGGATCTGAGAGGCACAGTATGTTTTCCTACAAAACGAGTTTGCCAATTTTAGCAAAGTATAACTAATAAATCACATATATATTTACATACATACATTTACAAAGTATATATACAATTTATATAATCATATATAGTAAATATATGCAGTAAATATATATAGCAAAGGATATATGTGTATATAGTATATGCACATACATACATATATTTACTAAATAATAACTCATCATGCATGAACTTATTTGCATGAAAATGTTACATAACCATGAGACCTTTTCCCAAAGATTTATTTTTTTTTAATTGGGAAGACAGATATACAGAGAGAAAGAGATACAGAGCTTCCATCACTGGTTCACTTCCCAAGTAGCCACAATGGCTAGAGCTAAGCCAGTTTGAAGCCAGGAGCTTCTTCCAGGTCTCTCCTGTGGGTGCAGGGTTCTGAGACTTTGGGCCATTCTCCACCGCTTTCCTAGGCTGCAAGCAGGGAGTATGAAGGAAAGTGGAGCAGCTGGGATATAAATGGGCACTCATATGGGATCCCTGTGCATGCATGCAAAGTGAGGATTGAGCCATTAGGCTACCATGCTGGGCCCTAACCCTAAGTGTTTCACTGAGATATAGAAGCACAGCAATAAGTCATGTAAGAGGTTCCTCAGTGAAAGACAGAAAAAGAATGAATTATACCCAGAACTACATCTCTACTTAGAAAATATTTATGAATAAAATACTATGACATTATTGCCTTGATTTTCTCATTTTAACAAGAAATAGAAAGTTCCGAATTTAGCTAAATGCACAGCTTGGTAAAATCACCAGTGACTGAGGTGTTTTCCTATTGTCATTTAGTGCAGGTAACAGACAGATCACTGCATGCAGTTCTAGGCATTTTGCACATATAATAGATACATGACACCAGCCATCTGGTTCTTATCCAAACACGCACAGATACAGGAAGGAAAAATGTTCTTCCTGCCCACCTTCCTCAGAAGGACCCCTAGGTGTTGTGCTCAGATCTCATCGACACGGAATAGCCTACATGCACAGTTTCCTACTAGAGAGCCAATCACATTCCCCGACACTTACATGATGAAATCTTCACCCATCTTGGACTCTATTCAGACACAAGTCTTCCAAGGGAAACAATGCTACATGAGGCCATAAGGATGGGGCACTCATCCAGTAGGTTTGATGGCTCTTTAAGAAGAGAAAATAAATTATCCTGTTCAGCACATAGTAGAAAACACCGTGGGAGCACAAAGCAAGTGTTTCAGAAAAGCATGGGACCTAAGGATTAGGGCAAAAAAAGCATAAGGTTTGTCATTAAATATGATATCAACAGTAGGATGTTTCAAACATTCCTGTTATCAGTTTTATTTTTGTTGTATTTCTTAGAATCATAAATGGATGTTGAATTTTCACAAATGCTTCTTTACTAAAAAAGACAACTATTGTCTATCTTAATGTTCTTTTTACTTCTTTAATTGGATATATTGCCTTTGTTTGATGTTTCTATAGGAACTCTATTTGGTTATGGTTATTATGTATCTTCATTATAATTTGGTTCACAACATTTGTATCCACACCTGTAACGGATATTGCTGTTTGTTTTTTGCTTCCTTTGGTATCAAGTTACATTGGCTTTACAAAGTGTATTTGGGGGCCTGGCATGATAGCCTAGTGGTTGAATCTTTGCCTTGTATGTGCTGGGTCCCCACAGGATGCCGGTTCATGTCCTGATGCTCCACTTCCCATCCAGTTTCCTACGGTGGCATTGGAAAGCAGGAGAGGATGGCCCAAAGCCTTGGAATCCTGCACCTGTGTGGGAGACTTGGAAAAAACCTCCTGGCTCCTGGCTTTAGACTGGATCAGCTCTGGCTGTTGTGGCCACTTAGGGAATGAACCAGAGCACATAAGATCTTTCTCTCTGTATCTCCTTCTCTCTGTGGATCTGACTTTCCAATAAAAATATATTTTTAAAAAATAATAACAATAAAGTGTTTGGAAATACTGACATTTTAGGTTTACTCTGTGGATGAGTTTGTAGCTCCTATTACTAACTCCTTAAATATCGCGAACTAATTTTCACTGGATCCAGCGTGCTGACATAGAGGATAAAACTACCACCTGCAAGGAAGCATCTCATATGAGCACGGGTTCAAGTTCCTACCAATCCACGTGGATAAACAGAAGATGGCTCATCCCTCGGACCCTCTCACACACATGGCAGATCCATAAAAAGTACATGGTTCCTGGCTTAGAGCCCAGCTCCACCCATTGCAGCCATTCGGGAGGTGAATTGGCAGGTGGAAGATTTCTCCTTCTTTCTGGTTCTCTGTCTCTCTGTAATTCTGCCTTTCAAACAAATTCATCTTTTAAAAGAAATTCCTGATAACTTCATTTTTTCTGTGAAAATATTTTAACTAACATTTCTATTATTTTAAGTAAACATGGATCAATTCAAAATATTTTTCTCTAGTAGGCATACCATAAGTAGAATGTGTCTTCCAAATTTGTTTTTTTACTTCACATAAACTTATCGGCATCTAGTCATTTAAAATATATCCTTGGTATCATTTTTTTTTCAATTGAAAAAGGGGAGAAAGAGAGTGAATGAGAGGGAAAGGGATCACATATCCACTAGTTCACTCCTAAAATAACTGCGACAGCAGGGGCTGAACCTGGACAAAGCCAGGAGCACAGAATCCAAACCAGATCTCAAGAAGGTGTAAGGGAGCCAAGTAGCATAGCCATCACATGCTACCTTCCAAGGCAGCAGGTGTGCAACACTATGGATCTCGAATCTGGAATGGAGTTGGAACTACACTGCTGGCACCATAATATGGGATACAGGCATCCCCAAAGGCATGTTAAGCCTGCAGCAAATACTTATCTTACCATATTAATACTTGTATGTCCTAAAATACTAGTGTGTCAGATATACATTGATTAAAGCAAGCCAGTCAGTCTTAATATGAATGATTTGAGTCATTTTTATCAGTATGATTACATATGCATTGATTTATTTACTGTTAAAGTAATAAAATTTTCCATTAACTCCTCTTTTTCTTTCTTTCTCTGTCTTTGTCTCCATCATTTGTTTTCTCCTTTTCATTAGCTTTGGTCTTATGTGCTTTCTTTTCTTCTTTTTGACAGATTTATCTGCATTACAGAGACAGACACAAAAAGAGAGGTTTTCCACCTGTTGGTTCACTCCCAAGTAGCCACTTTGTCCAAGTCCAGCAGAAGCCAGGAGCAAGAGGATTTATTGAGGTCTCCCAGATGGATGGCAGAGGCCCAAGCACTTGAAACATCCTCCATTGCTTTTTCAGGCCATTAGTAGGGAGCTGCATTAAAATTACAGCAGCTAAACATGAGCCAGCACCCATTTGGGATGTCAATGTTGCAGGCAGCAACTTCAGCAGTTACACCACAATGCAGGCTCCAATGCTAGAGTCTTAAAAAGCATAGACAATGATTTTTAGGCATTTTTTAAAATTTCAGAATAAACAATCCAAGACTTTTTTTTTAACAACTATTGCTGTAAGTACATCCGTATTTTTTTGTTTGTTTTGCCTCTACTACCCATTTAAAATTCTTTTCTCATTTGCCTTGAATTTTTTTTCCTTGGCTCTGTCAAATAATGTGTATTTAATATTCAAGTGGTTGGGGTTTTTCAGATGCTTGAATTGCTTTTCGTCTAGTGTGTAATTTCACTTTTGTCTTTCCTCCTCATTGACAAGAGAGTAACTGGAAGCTTCTGAGCAGGACAGTAGATGAGACGCGAGTTTTAGTGCCTGCCAGAACCACAGCAAGAGGAAGCCCATGATTTCTTTTGGCCTCAGATTGGCCATGCACAAAATAAGAAACAATGTTTCAGAACTTAATTGGGTGCATTCACTTAATTTTAGGATCAGTCTGAAGTTTACCATAGGAGCTAAAAGCACAGAACACAATTATTTTCTGTCTTTTTGTAACAATTCTTTCTTTACAGGTTTTGTACCCAAAAAGGGAAAATAGGATTAATTGAAGATTATACAAAATTAATGCTCAGACTCTGGGTATAACTTTTTTCCTTTGATTCTTATCTAACTCCCCAGACATCTCTCCTGAAATATATCATCAGGTTATGAAGCTCAAGACGTGATAATATTGTAGTCATTTCCACAGCACATAGTGAAACTTGCAGCTCCGTAAACAAGGGTACTTCTGAAAAGGTCACAGAGAATAGGATTAAAATATGTTCATTTTGGTAAAATAATTTTTAAAAATCCATGATAATTCCATTCATAACACACATTTTATAAACATGCTGTAGATTCCATACACATGGATTTCAAGAAATTCATTCACCAAAATCAGAGTATGTTTTAATCCCATTTCCATGAATGTTTGAAGTATTCTACATTTTGTACATACTCTTCTGAGTGCAACAAATATTCTACTATCTTTATTAACCTCAAAAGCTCTTGCTAATTCTTCAAATCCCAGTATGTTGTAAAGTCCTTGGTAAAGCTTTGGCTAATTCTCTTGAAGCATGTGAGATAATCACTTCTCTTATTTGTAATCCACTGAGCATTCTTTATACTCATAATTACCCTCAAATGCTAACACAAAGGTTTTTCTGTTTACATGATTCAGTCAGGCCACAAATTCTTTTATGGTGAAATGGACAGAGGATTTTTGTTTGTTTCACATTTGTATCCTCAAGACACGACAGACACTTTAGAAACCCTATTTGGAAATAACTCTAACTATTCAGCAGAAGATCATATGTTTATATTCTTAACCCAAATGAATGAAAGTGTATATGAGCTGTGTTCACTGATACACGGGTACAAACAGCATCTCCTGTCAAGACCAAGCTAATCCAACCTCGTTATGCACAAGAATGGCTGGAGAGCCCCCTTGATCTTCAAGGATTAATCACATATCCAAGAAAAATCACCCACCACCACAAGTACCACATTGATTATACTCTATTCTTCAACTTAGACTCAAAATACTTCCTTTTCCCCTCTTTAACTTAGTTCACTGCTTGTTCCACACCAGACTTTTGTGAACAAATACTGTAGATGTAAATCCACGTTAGAAATGACAGTATGTATTCACTATTATGATGGTTTTGGACTAAGCCTGCTATGTTCATTGAGTTATTTCTTGCTCCAGGAACTCCCACTCACAGATCCAGAGTTACCCCCATACACTTCATACTTAGAATACAGAGTTTGCTTAGGTTTCTAGTAGACACAATACTCGTATTTACACATGATCTTTCTACACACAGTTCCCCATAACTAGAGCTCCTTTTCTCTGTTTACCACTCCTCTTTGCTTCATATATTCTTCTGACATTTGAAACTGCAGAAGTGCTATAGAAGATTACATTAATCTTTACACGTAACAGAAACCCAGGGTTTCCTCTCTAGCCATTGCCGCATTGGTTAGTGGTTTCAACATTTATCTTCAGTATCTATGATGAGATATCTTCAATACCTCATCTTTACTCCAAGTAGTAAATAATGACTAGCATTCAGTTATATAGGACTTTTCAAGGACAAATCACAGACCAAAGGACACCCATGTAGACAATTAATCAACATAAAACAGTCAAAGAGAACAGCAAGTGAGTGTTCATTCTGTTCTATGTTGGAGGAGTACAGTCAAGCAATCAATGGGTATGCTTTCAAAATTGCATTTCTACCTCTGGCATTCCCTGTCAACATGAGAGAACAGTAGTTCAGATGAGACTGAAATATAATGCTAGAGAAACTGGAGGTGCTCAATAGCTATATTGTTCTTGGTTGATTCACTCAAGTTCCATACCACCCTACTGAAATAAGTTTCATAAGATAAAGCGCATGTTCTTTACTTGCAAATAAATACCGTATTTTCCTAATGCAATGGATGAGGCTTTAAAATATCAAGTTGGTATGAATATTTCCCCTAAGCTGGTTATGCATTGCTAATTCTAACAAAAGCCCAAAATGGATGAAATCATTTTATTCTCTATCTGTATTTCATAAAGGTTTCTTAGAACATCCATTTACAAACATGTCTTATTTAATAATATTAGATATGATGTATACCTTTACAATTATTAGTAATCCCTGGGAAAACACAAGATGTTACCATTTTATTATGGCAGTTTTATTTGTCTTAGGCTTTAATCACATTGAGATTTTACTCCTGGGTTAAATAAATGTTCTTCCTTATTGATGTTCTATTTGGAATATATCATGTGACTATGTGAGTGTATTGTTATAAAAAGTTTCCATGGCTGCTCTAATAATAAGATATAATACATTCATTTATTGCAACAATAAACACAGCTGTAAAATGCACCATAAAATAGATGACATGAAAATTTCTGTAACTCGTGTGTCAGCTGTGATTGAGAAATAAATTAAATGAGCCATCTGTTTCCCACCATTGATTTACATATTTTCTTCTGAATTTGGGTATTTAAAATGAAGTCACTATTATTTATACTAATTAGTCACTAACAAAGATGGCACATTTATATTGATTAACTCTGTGATGTAATTTTGCCAATCACTAACAAATTGTTACTTTTTCCAATATACTCGAGAGCAACGAGCATATGAATTCCCTGTCTCATTAATCTCATTTTCTCTTTAACTTTTATTATTAAGTTTTGCCTGTGATAGTGACTTAGAAGATTCTGTTTAATGAGTGGAAGAATAATGTAATCTATTGTTGTGGTTAAGATTTCAAAGGAGAGGAAAACACAAACCAATCAGTCAATAATGTGTGTATATTAACCTTTCTGCTAGCATGACATAGTGGTACAAATTGATGCAGCTAAAAGCAACTGGAGCAACTATATAATCATATCACACATTTTCATTCATATTTTAAGTCACCTACAAGCAGGAAGTGCATCAAGTACAACGCAGCAATGTTTTTTCTTTCTTTAAAACTATTTTTGAACCTGGTGCAATGCCTCAGTGGCCAAATCCTTGCCTCTAAAGTCAGCGATCCCATATGGGCAACAGTGTGTGTCCTGGCTGCTTCACTAGCCCTCCAGGTCCCTGCTTGCATCCTGATGAGGCAGTAAAGGATCATCTAAAGCTTTGGTTCTCTACACCCACATGGGAAACTCAGAAGAGGTTCCTGCCTCCTGGCTTCAGATCAGGCTCAGCTCAAGCTGTTGCAGCCACTTGGGGAGTAAACCAGAGAAAGGAAGATCTTTCTTTCTCTCCATCTCTCTGTAAATCTGCCTTTCCAATAAATAAATAAATAAATAAATAAATAAATAAATAAATATTTTTTAAAAATTTATTTATTTGAAATAAAGATCCCAAAGAGCTAATAGATGATAGCTAGCTAAATAGATAGACAGAGATCTTCCATCTAATAGTTCACTACCCAAATGTCCACCACAAGTGGAGTTGGACCTGGTTAATTCCAGGATGTAGGAAATGTACCTGGATCTCCCATTTGGGTGGCAAGAATAAAAATCCTCTTCTTTTGCCTCTTGGAATACATACTAACAGGAAGCTTTAGTGGGAGCTGGACCAGGTTCCAGGCCATCCAATACATGTTGAGAGAATCCCAAGCAACAGCTAAATCACTATGTGATGCAATCTGCCCCATGATTTGTTTTTATTGTTTCAAATATATAAGTTTTCTCTATCACTGGAACAATTTTTTCTCCCAATAGTGTATAAGACTCATTTTGTCTTGGCTCAGTCGATGATTTGTAACATTTTGGGAGGCAGTTGTTATACAAAGCTACATGAACACATGCATTTTCTTCCAATTTGTTTATATTCATGGCGACAATAGTAGATAGTATGGGCAAGAAAATAAAGTAGAAATCACCCTTGTATCTATACGAACTCTTGCCACATTTTGTGTTTCAGTTCCAATTATTTGATTGTTATATAACACATCGCTGCAAAATATGATTACTTTAAGTAATCACATTTATTTTGTTCACAAATCTGCAGTGCAGCTAAGGTTGGTGTGTATTAATTTCATGTTTAGTCACTGGGCCATGCCTATTTTATTTGGTAACAAAATATTTCAGTTGAATTCAAATGAGAAAAAGAGTAGCTCAACCTTCTCAGAGAATATCACTTTTTCAAATCCACATTTTCCTCCCCATACTTCCTCCAAAATACTTGTCCTTCTTGTCTTAAAGTTCCAGTCTAGATGCTGTTTGACAGATGATGCTCCAGATTTAGACTCACCATCTGCACTTCCAGATCTATGCCTCCTTCCTTCTTCTAATCTTGATTAACAGTTCCCATATCTACCCTTTTGGCTCAGCTTCAGAATCCTTCTTTCCCTAAGGTTCCAACACTGACTTGACAGTGAAGATGATTCTTCCTGTTCAAAGCCCATGGAGATCATTCCTTCTTCTCCAGTGCAACTTTCATTATCTCATCCTTTAAGGCACAATAATTGCTTCACTGGCAGTCCTGCCAAGAAGTAACTTCTTGAAAAATAGGAAAAAGAAAAACAGCAAGGAATTTGGATTCCATTCTAGCTGTCTCATTTTAAAGTTTTTACCTACTCCTTAGAGACCTTAGAAAGTAAATTATCTTCTCTATCTTTGACTCGGTTTCTCTCTCATCAATACAAGCATGATCAAATTACATACGTTAGACCATTCGAGTCCACAGTATTGAATACACTATTGCAAGCGTAATTCTCATAAAACACAACTGAACATACTGCTCCCTGAGGCAAACACATCTCATGGCTCTGCATGAGAAAAGAAGAAAGCACAAACTTGTTTGGTTCTATAACCTGATCATTCTTCCCTTCACTTCATGTGTTACATCCAGTACCACAAAATACTAAGAGTGATTTCTCTTTTACACATTAAGATCACTGTAATCTTCATCCATTCTTTACATTTGTTCCCACTATACTTTCATTTTTGTCCCTATCTCTCCTGGCGTGTCTTACAGAAGAATGGTTAGAAACTGGGCCCCAGAGTCAGAGTATAGGTCTCCCTACCCTGGATTCATGACTTACCAATTACACACCCATAGAGGAGGGGCTTAACCTCTCTCTCACGTGTATATTGGCAGGGTAAAATATCTGTATAAAATAGGATTATAAAAGTTTAGCAATTACTGAAATACTTGGCACAGTGCCTCAAAACAAAGTGCCCGATACCTAACACCTATTGTCACACTGTTTCAACTACTAACATCATTCAGATATTATCTAAATTCTTTATCTATTCCTAGAAAGAAATATCTCTTTAACCATTCACACAGCATCCAGCTAAACACAAAACAGAATTCCATCAAATACACAGTGACTTCGTTTGTTTCGATTCCCATACTAACAAAAATACACCAAAAGAGCATGTGGAATTCACGTAATTGTGTGTCTTCAGAAGGGCAAGAGAAAACCCCTACTTCAGCATCTGGCAACTGTAAAACTAAAGAAGTTTAATCTATTTTCCCTAGTTCCACAAGAGATCAAACTTAACTCTAAGGAATGACACTAATAGCACATAAACCTGAAACACCCCAAACCCCAACATACATGCACATTTACAATTCAGGATTGAAGCACCTCTATTCTTGTTCTGTGTCATACTTAAGCAATGTGCAGTAGTTCTGAAATGCTCTAACTTTGAACAAAAACATAAGCATTATAGTCATTAAAACATGCCACCCATTTATTTATCAGCTCTGGTATTTTAAAATATGCTCAAGCAAATAAGATTACATGGTTTAAACAACAGATAGCCTAAACAAATGAGCTTGCAACATATACAGAACTTATCTCAGAATGGATTAAAGATGTGAGGGTAAGACCTAGACTTGCACAACTCCAGTTAAAACAGAAGGATACACTCAAGAAAATGACTTTGGTAATGTTTTCTTATAAAAATCACAACCAACAAAAGCAAAAGTGAACAAATGGGAACACGTCAGACTAACATAAACACGTCAAAAAAAAAAACAAAGTGAAAGAGCAACCTACGGTACAGAGAAAAACATTTGATTATTAGACGGATGTTATAGACTTACTACCAAGAGCATATATAGAGTGCTTACAAGTCAACAACAACAACTAAAACTTTAAAATGGGCAAATGGGAATACTGCCATGGCATTACAAGCTAAGCCTCCACCTGCAAGTGCCAGCATCCTACATGGGCACCAGTTTGAGTCCTGGATTCTCCCCTCTAATCATGCTACCTGCCAATGGCCTGGGAAAGCAACAGAGGATGGTCAAGACCTTGGGCTCCTGCATCTCCATGGGGGACTTACAGGGAGCCTCTGGGTCCTGCCTTTGGATGGGCTTAGCTCCAGCCATTGTGGCTGTTTTGGGAGTAAACCAGTGGATGGCAGATGTTTTACTTTCCCTCTTTCTATATAACTCTACCTTACAAATATGAAAAACAAAGAAAATCTTAATAAATCCTTTTAAACAGGCAAATGAGTGAATAGATATTTTTATAAAGAAGATGTACAGATGGAAAATTATATAAAAGGATAGCATTAAAATATGCTTTTTTCATAAACATGCAGAAAGCCCTTGTATGCATGTACTTCAAACTAAATTCTTTCTATCCCATTTGTTCATGAATATTTTGAAGTACTTCTTATACTTCCACTCATATAAAATTTTACAATAGTCAAACATACAGAAATAGAAAGTAAAATAGTGGACTGGGCAAAGGGCAATGAAGAGTTAGTGTTCATGGCTAGGAATTTCAGTTTCATAAAATGAACCACTTCTATTGATCTCTTGTGCAACAATGTGAAATAATTATCATGACTAAATTGCTACTATAAATTGACTAAGTTAAGACATTTTATGCTATATATATATTTAACAATACAATTTTCTTAACTATTTGGAGTACACAGCAATTAATTTCCAGGTTGTTTGGTAAGAAATTATGACTTGGGCACATGATCAGGCTTTTGCTGATCACTGCCTACTGTTAGCTCATTAACCATAGTCGAGCGTTAATCAAAGGTAAAGAGTTTATTTGAAGAAGTCAGGGTCTTTGGGAAACAGATAATAATTTCTTGATACAAAATGTGCTCTGTCTGCCCAAGAAGCCTGCAAGAAGTATCTTAAAAGATCAGGCCAGCTTCAGGGGAAGATAAAAGGAAAATAATGAGTTTATGTAATTGTTAGCTGTCCAGGTGTTCCAGATGTGCTCTGTGTGAGTCCAGAAAACCCCTCTGAGAAATCTGTGGTGTGAGCCAGATGGAGACCTCCTGACAACAGTGCCCAGTGTCAACGGAGTGAAGGACTTGTTAGCTGGGTCAAATGTTTGCCCTTCCAAATCACCTCCCTTCAGTTGACTCCTGAAATTCTATGCAAACATTACTAGACATTAGCCTAGTCATGGGTGATTCACAATATCAATGATTGGTTATGTTAAATAAGGTATGCAAAGAAAGGAAGGAAAAGAAATATGCCTGTGTTAGGATTACAATTCCAATGAACAACTTTTGTTTTCAGAGGTTCTTCAGTCATATATTCAAAAACTCAAGCTTCTAAGAGGAAGTCACGGCTGCTTCCTGAGACCAGGCTTGCAATAATGTTTTGATGAACACAAAGGAAGGTGAGTCACATTTTTGTTTTCTCCCCAATGTAGCTCTTTCTTTTCATATATTTCTGGAGCTATTTGTTTCCTGAATAGTTTGCTAGATGGGATAATCAACCTCTGTTTTAAATGAAGGCATACCCTATGTCAGATCTAAGAAACCAAGTGCTATTGGGAGAATTGACCATGAAGGGGCTGATGCTGTGGATGTGGGTGAGCATACTCTTGGCTACAAGGAAGAGAAACAGCATCATGACCAGCTGAAATGGTAAACACAGTGACTATATGAAGAATCTCTCAACGACTTAGCGTCCTCATCACGGGCTAGGTTCTTGCTAAGTGCTGCGCTACCTCTTTCAGTGTGGTTGTTTCTTTGGTCAGCTTATGTCTGCTGCAGTTTCTTCAGGTACATGGTGGTAAACAGCATTATGCTAAAAAATGTGGCTTCATCCTCTTACGTGTGTCTCTTTAAGGTAAAAATAATAGCAATAAGGAGGAGGAGGAGTGGGAGGAGAGTGAGGAGGTAGAGAAGGAGAAGAAAGAGCAGAAGAAAAAAAAAAAAACAACAAAACTATCAATGCAAAAAATTCTCTCCAGAACCCTGTCAGCAGTCATTTCAGATGCTATTGGCAAGAACAACTTAAAGCAATAAACAATAAGAATACACTTAATCTAGTTTCGTAGGCAAACAGTAATGGTCCTTGTACCCTACCACTAACTAGCTATACAATGTAAGATTATGTGTCTTTTTCTTTGGAGTCAACTTTCCTTGTGTTATTTTTCATTATAACGTGTAAAATCCTTATTAGACTATACATGAGGGCCCAGCGCAATAGCCTAGTGGCTAAAGTCCTCGCCTTGCATGCCCGGGGTCCCATATGGGCACTGGTTCTAATCCTGGCAGCTCCACTTCCCAACCAGCTCCCTGCTTGTGGCCTGGGAAAGCAGTCGAGGATGGCCCCAAGCCTTGGGACCCTGCACCAGCATGGGAGACCTGGAAAAGCTCCTGGTTCCTGGCTTCGGATTGGCTAAGCTCCAGCCGTTGCGGCCACTTGGGGAGTGAATCATCGAATGGAAGATCTTCCTCTCTGTCTCTCCTCTCTGTATATCCACATTTCCAATAAAAATAAATAAATCTTTTCCCAAAAAATCTATATTACACTATACATGAAACTCAAAATCTAATTCCAACCAGTATTTGCTGGCTTTGGTGAGTGTAGGCTTCTATGCTAGCCTGTAAACAATTCAGAGGATCAAGACCTCATTGTTGTGCTTCAGAATCTGAGGTTGCTAAGAAAGAAAGATACTCTTCAGGCCAGTGGAATCAATCCCAGCAATGGTTAGAGCTCACAGCAAATCGTGTGGCACTCCGTGAACCCTGCAAATAAGACTTACGTGGGATTAGAGTCGGACGGTGCAGCGGTTAAGACCACATTCTGAGGACATTGAGACTTACATCAGTGTTTCACTAAATCAAACACGTTCTGAACTTTTCTATAATCTGGATGAGTAAAATTTCTTGCAGCTTACATGTTTAAATTCACCCAGCAGGCAGTACATAAACCTACAGAACCCTGAAAGTTTCAGAAAGAGCTGTGAAAAAAAAGAAACTCTTCTTAAAATAATAATAAAGCAGAAATATAAAACGTTAGTCAACCAGCACATTCAGTGGCTGACATTTTCCTCTGATGTCAGTTCACGCACGTATTTCTATAAAAATCCATCAAAAAAGAAATAGCAAGTGCGTATAAGATGATGAAACGTCGTTTTCAATGACTGCTTGATTTCCACTTACCCTCCTCAGGATGCGTACCTCACGTCAAAGGTGGGTTAACGGACACAGGTGGTTTTCGTTACATCAAGCGTATTCTGCCCACACAGTTCAGATGGCATCAGAAATGTGGCACTAAGCCAGAATAAGAGATGCTCTGGGATGATGGTGATGATGATTAGGATGATGATACTTACAAGGATGTCAATGGTTAAGAATACAAATTTACCAAGTGGTTGGTATATTCCATACACTATGAAACTCTACAAATATCAAATACATAATGTCTTTACATCACAGTTTCCACCCTATTGAGGACTCCTGCAGGTTTGATAACGTAAATTGGTTGCTTACAAAGCTATACAGTTTAGGTGATAAAGCCAAACCCATAGAAATATCTATTTGATTGCAAGTTGTGATCTTTTATATGATAATGCTATCATTATTCAACATATTTTCTCAGATTCATAGATTCGTAGTGTTACAGATTTTTAGAAACAGAAAACTGCTCTCCTCCTTTTACTGTCATAAAAATGGATACAATTTCATCTGGAAAGAGTTTAAAGGGATCATTTATTTGGACCCCATTTAGCTAATATGAGGGCATTGCAATCTCAGCATTATTGATATATGGGGTCAGATAATTTTCTGGTTATAAGACTGAAATGTATACTGTAAAATATTGAGCAGTGTTTCCATACCCTCCAGATTCCAATAGCACCACATCCAGGTATTTAATCAAAAGCATCTGCTGATATGCTTGAAGCATCAAGTTCACATCTGTTGAAAAACCACTGTTTTAAGCCCTTGAAAGCAAAATTCCTTGCCTTTATCTTTTCTGCACTGCTACAACAGAATATTTGAAATTGGATAATTTACAGTAAGTAAAAATGTATTAGCTTATGATTCTCATTGCTGGAAAGTCTAAGGTTACAGTACTTTTCCCAAGATGTTTCTTGCAGTCTGAATCCTTACATCGAAGGACAAAAAGGCAAAAGGTAGCTGAACTCTTTCTTCTCCAATGGCTCTGTTCTTAGCAGTGAAGATGGAGCCCTGCTGGTTTATCCACCCTTCCGGTGTTCTGGCTTTTAATGTTGTTACAATGTCAAATAAAATTCTACAGGAGTTGGAAAGATGACAAATATTGGAACAATAGAGTTAGTGGAGATTGAGCATTGTTGTTTAAGATTAGAACTATCAACTAGCATCTTAATCTGAAATATGGCATGTTCTTATTAAAAACATAATTTCTATTTGATGGAAGACAAAGGACAAAGTTTAAACAAGATAAGCCATCAGGTACAATCTCATAGCATACTGTGAGTGAAAGCCTTTCTCTGAAAGAAGTGTAGATAGAGCCATATTTAAGAATCAGCAGGTAAGGTGAGGAAAGAATGAGACTGAAGGCCTAGCCACCAGCTCTCATCCTGAAATCTCTTGGGCAACTGTGTACTGCACGTAAGACAGTGCAACTTCAGTGAAGGAAATGAAATGGTATTTGTTAAAGCCGAACAGTAGGCTAAGCCTGGTTGTACTTTGTCTAAGTTGCAAATTAGAAAACATACAAAACGCGTTCGGGGTGTTGTTATTATCCTCAATCTAGTGAGCAGAAACTTGAGAGGTAAGCTGAGAGCCTCCACCAAATAGCCAAACCAGTAATGAAAGAGATAGAAATTCAAAATCTCAATTGCCTGAATTCATGTTCATTAAATCAAATTATCTCACAAGACCACCCCAAAACAGTGATAGGATAGAGCATTCCAAAAACTAACCATAGCATTCCTTCCATACACAAGCTAGAATACTCAGCAGCTTTAATTCTTTCAAAATGCTTATATAAAGATGCTATTTTCCTTAGAAAGAGTGTATCACAGAGGTACGCATTGGGCACAGGCAGGAAGTCCTTGTTTGGAATGCCTGCACTCCATCTATTAGTGCCTGATTCAAGGGCCAGTAACTAGCTGGTTTTCAAGCACCCTGCTAATGCACTCTAGAAGGCAGCAGAAAAAGACTTAGGTTCTTGAACACCTGCCACCTTTGTTGCAGCTATTTGGCCTTCTCTATTGTTTTTTGTTGTTGTTTTTAAGATTTATGCACTTTCATGACAAAGTCAGATATACGGAGAGGAGAAGAGACAGAAAGGAAGATCCTCTGTCTGATAATTCACTCCCTAAGTGGCCACAGTGGCTGGAGATGAGCCAATCCCAAACCAGGAGCCTGGAGCTTCTTTTGGGTCTTCCAGCAGGCTCAGGTTTCCAAGTCCTTGGGCCATGCCCGACTATTCTCCCATGCCACAAGCAGGTAGCTGGGTGGGAAATGGGACCACCTGGATTAGAACCAGCACCAATATGGGATCCTGGCACATGCAAGGCAAGGACCCCAGCCTCTAGGCTATCATTCCAGGTCCAGCTTTCTCAACTTTTCAGGTTTGCCAGTCTCTCTGGTCCAGCTTTCTCTATTCTTACATCTGCCTGTCTTTCATTCTCTCTCCCCTCCGTCCCTTTATATAAAAATTTAAAAAATGAATAGCAAATTTTAAAAGAGAAAATGTGCTGGTTTGTAATGACCCAACACAGCCTCTTCTCCAAATGAAACAAGAAAAGTCTTTCACAGTTGATCTTTGATTCTTGAGTTTCTGATGCATCCCATAGAGCTACGCATACGTATGCAATGACACTGCCCAACAACTGTCAAATCATCACCAAAGGACATATGGAAAATGACCAAGAGTCAAAGGAGGATTCTGGAGAGGTAACTGAATAAAGATGTCAAGAATCCATGTCAACACTGAGACAAGTCACACCTGGCGAATCTGCCTGCCTCATGTCACTATTTTGAAATTCTGGAGTAACATCAGAGGCTTGAAACTTCCAGAAGACGTCTCAGACAGTAAAGTATGTTCAATTTCAGCCACTTTCAGATCTTAGTTCACCAGTAGCTATCTATTCTTCACCCATGGCCCCATGGTGGACTGCTGTGTATGTATTCCTGGAGCAAATCTATCATAACATAATAGGAAACAACAAAGAAAGACCCTGTTCTCTAAATGCTGGACACCTTTTTATGGAACTCTGCTTTCTGCTTCTGTTCACAGATGTTCACACAGAAAGAGGTCATTATTACTGTTCCATCTTCCTCCACTGTAGCAAGCCTATCTCTTGCCAGCAAAGTCCAGGGAATTGAAAGAACCACTATATTTTATACATCTGTATTTCCCCCTTTTGTCCTATTCAGATTTTTCAGATATAAGCATGAAAGACTAAAATATTTCAAACTTAACTGCATATATGCAGAAATTTTTAAAATAACTATGCATGCCCAAACAAAATGTCAAGTTTAGAAAATAGATGAGCGACCTCGAGTTCATATTCCAGACAGATGCTCGCCAAAGACACAGCCTTCAGAAATCAAAAGCAGAACAAATGGAGGAGAGACCTTGGAGAACAGGAAGCATGTGGTATCCAGAGCCACTACATTAATAAATTTAAACATCCAGTCTTCGCTATGAAAGAAAAAAAATCACAAGGTTAGAGAAGAACATATGGCTCACTCCAAAGAAAATAAGATCAAGCAAAAGACAATGTCCCTGGGAAAGACCTTGTACATTTATGTTGAACAGATTCTCAACACCCCATCTCATACAATTCAATGATAATTGATGCTCAGACAATTCAATGGTAATGCAGAGAGAATCAAGAAAATGATGCACACACCAAGAGTATCACTAAAGTGATATAAAACCTAAAGGGAATCTCTGAGGCTAAAAAACACAGACACTGAAATGAAAATTTTCCTGAGATAAGTCAACAAAATATCTGAGCAAGCACAAGAAAGAATTGACACATTTTAAGAATATAAAATTGGAATTGCTAAACCTGAAGAACAGTGAGAATAAATATTGAGGGAAAGTGAATAGAATATAGGGCATCGGAACTGTGTTATCAATCATACTGACATAAACATTGTGAGAATTCTAGAAAGAGAGGATAGTACGAGTAGAAAGAATGTTTTGAAGAAATGGTGGCGAAAGCTTCCAAGACTATTGAGAGATGTATAAATACTTGAAGCTGCCACAGAAAGTCACAATAATGGAACGATTGAAGATTGAAATGGAGAAGAATTTTAAAAGCAGAAAAAGGGAAGCATTTGTAACATACAAAGATTGTTCAATGATATTTCAGGAGAAGTTTTCAGGCTCAGCACTGTGGCACAGTGTGTTAAGCCACTGCTTAGAAATCTAGAATCTAATCCGGAGTGCTGTTTTAACTGCTGGGTGCTTCACTTCAGAATCAGCTTCCTCCTATACGACCTTGGAAAATAACAGAGGATGGCCAAGTACCTGGGCTGTGCCACACATGTGGGAGAACAGGATGCATTTGCTGGCTCCTAGTTTCAGTCTTGCCCACACCTGGCTGTCACAGTCCTCCGGGGAATAAAGCAAAAGGTTGGAGAAATCTTTCCATCACCTTCTTTTTCTGTGCCGTTCTCTTTCACATAAGTAAACACATCTTTAGGAAAAGTGAACAATTTTCATTGGCAATTACAGGGAGGATGAAGCAGTAACATAAGAGGTCTACATCTAATAAAAATTGTCTTGCAAAAGTGAGGAAGAACTAAAATATTCCCAGATAAAAACAAGGAATGTTGATTCTGTACAGTGAAAATGATAGGGTAATAAAGACTTACTCAGAACTCTTGAAAGAATTAAAGACTGGGGTTATTGCAGTGGCACAGTGTGCTAATAATCCCCCAAAGGCACCAGCTACTCTATGGGTGCCAGTTCATGTCCAGCCTAATCCACTTCCTACCCAACTTTCTGTTTATAGCTTGGGAAAGCACCAGAGGATGGCCCACGACTTTGGTCCTTGCACCCAAAGGGGAGAATCAGAAAAACCTGCTGATTTCCAGCTTCAGAATAGCCCGGCACTAGCCTTTGCAACCATTTTAAGAGTGAATTCATGGATTGAAGAGCTCTTGGTCTCGCCTTCTCTCTGACTTTCAAGTAAAACAAATATTTGAAAGAAAAGTATAGACAAAATAAAAGATAAATGTAAAGGCAATTTAAAAGCTGGTATAAATATCTTTGGTTTGGAATTTCAATTGACATTTTCAGAATAATTTTAGATATGAATGGATTCCATTAAAGTCAAACATTAGTGCATGCTTTGGGTATATATGGTATGGGGACATTTTACGAGATCCACAAATGAAATATGAAAGTATTAAGATACCTAAAACATTTTTATGTACTAGTGTAGTTAAAAGAAAATAAATTCAAACTAGTGTGATATAAGTTTAGGATGTTAAAGGAAGTCCCAATCATAACACTAAAGAAAATAAGCATAGGATATACACAAAATGAAATGAAAACATTTCACTCTAAAACTCGGCAAAACAGTAGGCAATGAAAAACGAAAGCCATAACATAAAACATAGAATACATCAACAACAGCAACAACAAAAACAACAGAATGGAATATATATTTCTCATAAGCAGCAATTACATTAAAGATAAATGTAATATTCTTCAACTGAAAGTCAGAGGTGGCAAAAATATTAAAAACTCAACTACGTATTGCCTATAATACTGCTACTTTTAAATTTAATAATGCATATATATTGAAACTAAGAGTGCAGAAAGATCCATACAAATAGTGAACAAAGAGCAGGAATGAATAGACAAAGGTAGACATTCATCTAAAAAATTAGTTTGTGAGAGACAATGAAGGACACGATACTGGTAGTAAAAGATTGATACAACAAGAAGACAGGAAAGTTATATTTATAGCATAATAAAAGGCAACTAAATATATAAATCAAAAATTCATAGAATTTATTGAAGAAAAATACACTTCTAAAATAATAGCTGAAGAGTACAACGTTCTAGTCCAAAAAAAGGATGATTAAACAATACATAAATATGACAATAAAGAATATGAACACTATAAATCAATCAGATTCAAAAGATGTATGAGGGACACTGTATCTAACCACAAAGGAACATAGCTTTCTTCTCCAGCACACATATGAGTATGCTCAAGAACAAACATACATGACAGCAGAAATTAAATCTCAGCAGATTATATAGATTGATGTCACACAAAAAAATCCTCTGTAACCTCAGTGGAATGAAGTTGGAAATCAGCAATAGAATAAGCATTGAAAAATACATATATTTCTAAAAAAATAAAAAAACAACATGCTTTCAAAAATAGATCAAATTATAAACCATAAAAAACAAAAAATCAAAAGATATCATACAAAAACTTGTGAAGGAGGGAATTTAAGAAAGAAAAATACCTCAAATTAATATCCTAATTTTATAATTTTTAGGAGCTACACAAAGTACAGGAACAGAAATCAATTGTGGCCACTTAGGGAGTAAACATCAGACGGAAGATCTTCCTCTCTGTCTCTCCTCCTCTCTGCATATCTGCCTTTCCAATAAAAATAAATAAATATTTTAAAATTAAAAATAAAACAGAAGGGATAAAAGGTTTATTTATTTTCATTTGCAAGGAAGATTTGCAGACAGAAGGGAGAGAGAACAATCTTTCATCTACTGGCTCATTCCCCAAACAGCTTCAACAGCTGGAGCCAAGCTGATCCGATGCCAAGAGCCAGGAGCTTCTTCCAGATCTCCTAAGTGGGTGGTGGGACCCAAAGATTTCAGTCACCATCTGTTACATTCTCAAGCCATAAGCAGCGTGCTGGATCAGAAGAGTGCAGCCAGGACACAAACTGGTATCTATATGGTGAAGAATTAGGATGTAGAGCCACTGTACCAGCCCCTGTATCAGAGACTCTCAAAATAAATGAAAATAGTATATGAATGATGTAACTTTTAAGTCAGGAGTTAAAGTAAATACAATGTAGAATAATGCCTCCTAATTACACTTGTGTAGAAAGAGCAAATGAAGCCTACTATTTCAGGATGGCCATTTTGTATACCTCCCATTGTACCAGAGCTTCTACATAAGAAGTTCTATTTTGATACTATAATTGTTTTTTCCTCTCTACTGGTCTTTTTACATTCTCTGCCCACAGCTTTCCTAACAGTGTTATATTTGCTCTATTTCAAAACCCCCCAAAAATTTAGTTTAGAAATAATGTAGAATATCACTACTGCATTTCTGATGACTGATATATGGATGGGAATTTAAATGAGACGTCAGCTACCAGTAGTTGTCCAAAAGGCCCAAAATCACTTCCATGATGTTTAAAAGCTGCAGAAGAGATCATTTTTACATGAGAGATCTGAATCTAGATAGGACAGCGTGCAGGGGGTGACTGTATATTTGTTATGGGGTTGCTCCAGTTTCAGAATATGTCTACCCTAGAAAACTGTTCAATTAGCATGACTTTGATCCACAAAGCAGAAGTTATTCTGGAAGGATGACAGGTACCAGATTCAGTTATCAATCCTTGCTCTCATTTGCTATATTGTCCATAGTGATAGAATACATACATGTTGGTCCGGCATGGTAGCCTAGTGGTTAAGGGCCTTGCCTGGAACACGCCGGGATCCCATGTGGGCGCCAGTTCTAATCCCGGCAGCTCCACTTCCCATCCAGATCCCTGCCTGTGGCCTGGGAAAGCAGTTGAGGATGGCCCAAATCCTTGGGACCCTGCACCCATGTGGGAAACCCGGAAAGAAGTTCCTGGCTCCTGGCTTCAGATTGGCACAGCACTGGCCGTTGTGCTCACTTGGGGAGTGATCATCAGATGGAAGATCTTCCTCTCTGTCTCTTCTCCTCTCTGTACATCTGTCTTTCCAATAAAAATAAGTAAATCTTTAAAAAAAAAGAACATGTACGTGTGTACACCCCCCCACACACACACACACATCAAAGCAGTACCTAGCAGTCAAACTGGGCTTACGAACAACACTTGAGAAGCATTTAATAACACCATTTTTGTTGAGTACAACCCCTGATTTCATAAACAAATCTCGACAGAAATGTTAAAACCTCAAAGCACTTAGGAAAAAACTAATTTTGTTTTTTCATATTTTTATTATTTATTATTATTGAAAGGCAGATTTTACACACAGAGAGAAAAGCGCTTCCATCCTATGATTCACTCCCCAAGTGGCTGCAATGGCCAGGATTGAGCTGATCCCAATCCAGGATCCAGAACTTCTTCCTGGTCTCCCACACAGGTGCAGGGTCCCAGAACTTTGAGCGGTCCTCTACTGCTTTTCCAGGCTACAAACAGGGAGATAAAAGGGAAGTAGAGCAGCTGGAATAAGAACCCCAGCATTTTTAAGGTGAGGATTTAGCCACTGAGCCATCACACCTGACCAAGGAAAAAAGCTTTTATTATTAGTTATATACTGAGTCAGCTTTGACTGTTGATCTTGTGAAGTGAGGCAGAGAAGTGACAGTATCACCCTGCCAAGGTCAAGTTGAGACTCCCATGCAGTAATATTTTCAGCGCTGAATCACCCTAACCTTGTCTCTGCGCAGAAGGTCAGCCCCCATCATGATGAGCATCCTGCACTACAGGTCACATGCATGTGCAAACTAAGGAGCTTCTCCCTCTCCCATTCCCCACACCTAAAACCTATAAAAGCCCAGTGCTGTATGCCCTGGGCAGCCAGTTCCCTCAGGTGGCTACTCCTTCCCATGGACATAATTCCTGACTGTTTCCCACCAGGGAGCATTTCATCAAACTTCCTCCCCTGATTAATGAAACTGCCTGAACTGCTTTTAAGTCTATCTCACACCCTGCACTCTATATGGCCTTGACTCTTAGAGGTCTGAGCAACCAGTGTTTTCTGAAGTCCTGTGAAGGTAATGGGGTGAATACAGGGACTTTACAAAGAATAAAGGAGAGATTATTTTAGCTTAATCCAAACATAACAATAGATTTCCACTTCCCTGCGACTGTAACAGAGGAAGTTAAATTTAACTAATATCTGGATAAGCCAAATGTCATTCCAGTAAAGGTTCCAGGTTTCCCAATAACTTCTCCAATTTACTCAGAATCATAGTGATTATAATTTTTCTTCTTTTACTTTGCTTTCTTCTTCTTCTTCTTTTTCTTTCTTTTTTTAAATTTTTTTCTTTAAAGATTTATTTATTTCTATTGAAAAGGCAGATTTATAGAGAGAAGGAAAGACAGATAGAGATTTTCCATTCGCTGGTTCACTCCCAACATGGCCACAACAGCCAGAGCTGAGCCAATTGATCTACAGCCAAGAGTCAGGGGCTTCTTCCAGGTCTCCCAGGTGAGTGCAGGGTGCCAAGGCTTTGGACCATCCTACACTGCTCTCCCATTTCACAAGCATGGAGCTGGGATCCAAACCATTGCCTATATTGGATCCCAGAGTTTGGAAATGGAGAATTAGTCAACTCGGCCATTGGGCTGGGCCACACTATTTGTTTCAAAGATTTATTTTCTTTTGAAAGGCAGAGTTATTCAGAGAAGGATAGATGATCTTCCATTTGCTGGTTCACTTTCCAAAATGCCACATAACCAAAGTTGATTGGGTCTAAAGCCAGCAACTAGGAGCTTCTTCTGGGTCTCCCACATGAGTCTCCCAAGGACTTGAATCATCTTCTGCTGCTTTCGCAGACTAGAAACAGTGAGCTGGATGGGAAATGGATCAAACAGGACATTCACTGGCACCTACGGAGGATGCTGTTCCCACAGGCAGAGACAGCCTACTACACCATAGTGCTGTCCTTTTTTGTTATGTTTATCATCAGAATTTCTGCCTGTCTCCATTTGGTCCACGAAATTGCACTAAAAATTTTCCTTCACTAAAATATATCATATAATATTAACTCACAATTTTCCTATGAGAATGCTAGGTATGATATATTTTAAAAGCCACTAACGATTTTAGCTATTTTACTAATAAGTTACGTAAAAGGTCATCAACAAATTTCTCTAAGTGTGAAACATTTGTCACTCCTTACTCTGGAGTAGGCTATAACAAGGTTCAGAAAATCAGACATATTTTATTTCCCAAAATACACACCTTTACATGTTACATATGTTGGTAGCCTTCTGAGAGATGATTTGCAGGCTCATCTAATACAAAATTGCACACAAAGTGAACCTGCATCACAGCGTCATGGCTTCACTTACTGTGTACCGTTTTTCATTATCTAAAGTCACCTTCATAAGCTATTTTACTTGCTTATGTTTTTCCTTTCCCAATATAATTATCCCAGTTACTAACTAGACTTTCAGTTAGTGTAAAATGAACGGGGGAAAAAAAGCATTACAGCTATAACACACACACAAAATCTCATGGATAAGTGAACTAGGAGGAATAAGCTTTTTACATTGCTTAATCCCATCAGCAGATAAATGGCAATTACTTATTTTGGGAATTTTATCTTATGTGGGTATACCCTGCATCTTCTAATTTTTGCATAAGAATAAATGTTAGAATTCATTTTGCTCCCATTTAATAGATTTGTATACAAAGACAGAAATTTAAATTATTTCTCATTATCATGTTAATGTGATATTGACACAAACAGAGCAGACTGATGTAGTTCAAAGATACAAATTCTAGTATTTTCCTCACTTCCTCCCTCGCTCCTTGCCTTCCCCTTGTGCCATCATTCCTTCCATTTTCCCTTGTTTTTATCCTTCTTCCTTCTCTTCCTTGAATATTTCAAACCAAAGTTTATGCAACAAAGTGTACTTCTACTTTATTTTTGTTTATACTACTTTGTTTTTGTTAATTGTTTTAGACCTACAGGATATGATGAGACTGGGCTGAGGCTATGTGAGCCTCACGTACTATTACATCCACCATTCCTGACTTTGTCAATAATTCTGTTTCTAACTGCCCTTTCAATATTGTTTTAACACTTGAAAACACTACTCTTTGCTCTGTCTAACAAGATTTTATAAAAATGATTATAGCAACCAAGTGTGACACAGACATGAACTTTATCCAGATTTTATAAAATCTTATTTTATTTCTGCACAATTATAAAATAAACTTGTCAAAACTGTACACATAAAGAAAATATTTGCCTGGATTCTATCATCTGTGAAATCGTCAAGATGCCAGCATGCTTTCTACATTAGCTAATGTATTTTGCAAACACATTACAAGATTTGCCTTTTTCAAAGCTGGCTTGCTGAGGATATGTGAAAACATATTGCAACGTCATGTCATGACATTCCACTATAGTTTTTAAATGCAAAAAAAACCTAACACTAAGATAAGATTGCATTAAGAACTACAGGTCCCCTGATCAAAAATACTTTTCTTAAAGTAAAAATGGATATACCTCGGATGAGGCATTGTTTCACCCGGGGAAGAACAGGCCAAGAAGGTACTGGTGGATGAAGTTGTCCTACTGACTTTTGCACACTGAGCATCTTACCTCTTCATGGGGGCGGTAACATTGCTGAGGAGAGACCTTACATTTCCTGCAAGTTTCGATGTACCCGTTAGAAGACATAAGACCTCTTTTCATTTCAAAGTCAGACACTTGGGCCACAGAGACAAACTCAGTCTCCTCTGTCCACCGAAAAACGTTTTCGCTTTTTATATCAATCAGCTCTTACAGAAGTTTTACAACTTATTGAGTAAGAAATAAAAAGCAAGCATACAGAAAAAAAGTTTGATTAAAAAATGGCTATAATAATGATCTTTTTGTTCACTTTATTTTTTAATATGCTTAAAATATTTCAAACCAAAGTTTATGCAACTTGCTGCCTCACACCTAGTTCTGAATATATGAAACAGAATACAACTGAAATCACAGCCCTAACTTACAACGGGTTAAAATTCAGGGGCTTGTTCTTACAACATTTCTTTTTAGAAGGAACCAACACATGGCAGAAAGATAAACACCCCCAGGTAGGACAATCAACAGAGTAGAAGAACTTAAATTTATGCGCAATCAGGAAAAACACACACTACATAAACGAAAGTTGGACAATACTTTGACTTCTGCTTTTACCTTCTGAAAATGAAACAAAACCATACTCATGAAGCAAGGAGAAAAAATTGCTTCTTGCATGCCTCTTTGTCACCTTCGAGAGCCTGGATAGAAAATGAGCTATCTGTTTTGCATCTTTGTTCATACTTCCTTTCAACCATTAACACACTTATTATGTTCTTCATAATCTTGAAATTATTCCACAAGAAACAGAAATGCTAACAAAGAGACTTCAATGAATTAGATGGCACCAGTCCTTTGACATGCAAATGTATTTTAGTTTTGCCCTACTAGGTCATATGTTTCATTATGATTAAAAATGTCAAGCAATATTTTGCCTGCTGGGAGTATAGGTTCTACGCCTATTTTTCAATTTTGTTCAAAACATCTTATTGCATAATTTATGAGGTACAGCAGCCTTTGGTTGTTGCTTTGCAAATTACAAGCTATGAGTCCTATGGTAGCATTATGCTAAATGGTTTTGCATATATTGGCTTTTGAACATTTATACAACAAAAGTACGCAATGAGCAACACTTTTTGGATGACTATTCTCTTGTGTGCAACCTTCAGTTGTAAAAATACTTTGGCTTCATTAATGGAGCAAGAAAGTCCTGTCCTCTGCCTATTCATTTCACAAATTTTCATTTATTGTGGGTGGCGCAATCACCAAATTATTTTATTAGTCTAATTCACTCCAATCTATCACTCTCTGCTTCTTTAACATCTCTCTCCCATATTCCTTTTACAGAGAAACCCATTTATTTATTAGGGATGATGTGTAGAGAAGTTATGGGTTGGAAGCTTGGTAGGCAGAATATTAAAACTTCCTGTCTTTTCCCCATCCTCCTGTCATGGGGATCTGTGAGCTGAATGAATTTATCATGTTTGCTTGCAGTATGCTAAGACTCCTGAAAAGAATAATTTCCTTCAAAATGGGAAATATTAAAGGGCAACCATGGGAGAAAAAGGAACAATATATCTGAGAAAACCAAGTGAGTTGGTGTTTTCAAGTGGGATTTCAAACAGCTATGTTTTGTTTAATAATTTCTTAGAATATTGTATTACTGTGGGTAGGTTTTCCTGTCATGATAAAAAGGTTGTGAAGATCTAATGAAATGTTCAGATAAAACCTATCCTATGTAAAGTTTTTAGTAAAAATATGGATTTAAATTTCCAGTTAGACGAGAGTTAACCATGAATATACCAAGCAGAGCTGGAATACAATCTGCTTCATAAAAAAATTAAATTTTACTTCATTAACTTGAAAGGAAAAGATACAAAAATGACACAGAAAAAAAATTCTCCCATTTTGTGATTCACCCCCTAAACATTTGCAACACTCAGCGCTGGGCATGTTGAAGCCAGGAGACAAAACTCAAGAAAGGTAACAGAGATCTAATTGCTTATCCAGATCCTGCTGCCACCCAGGCCGCAAGAAGCTGGAATCAGAAGCAATACCACAACTTGAGATACAGGATTTTAAAACAGCATCTTATTCAAACACTGTGCCAAACACTCATCCCAAAATACAACCCTTTAAGACAAACTGCATGCTTCAGAAAAGTTACAAGAAAGGGAATAGTTAGATTCTTGTAACACAGCTGATTGACAAAAAGAAGCTACTACTGAAAGTCCTCTAGGATTCCTGTAATCAAAAAGACAAAAAAAAAAAACTTGATAATCATGTGAACAATGGAAATGCACACTTACTACTGGTAATATTATACAATGGTATGGCTACATTGGGAAGTAATTTGGCAGCTTCTCAAAATTAAATATACAGCTACCATATGCCCCCAAAATGCATTGCCAAACACAGGTTCAAAAGAAAGGGCAATACAGGCACACACAAAAACGACAGTGGAGACAGAGCTATCCATTATCCATAGCATACAAAAGGTGGAAACAACCCAAATACTTGTCAGCTGATGAGTGGGTAAACAGAACATAAGATACATCTTATGGCCATTCAAAAAGATCAACATTCAGTAAGTTCCATGTATCTGCATGAGATATTTACCAAGACCCCAATGCAGGCATTGATGTGTTTTTTTTTTCTTGTACCTAAATGTTAAATACTTGTGTTATATATACCTACATTATACTTTCAAAATATCCTGCTATATTGTGTTGTCCTATCATCATTGGGATGATACCGTGTCTGTATGAAGAGCCGAGATGCACTGTCCGCTGTGTGCATTGTCATACAACATTAGGCTACAAGCTAGCAGAGAAGGCCCATTGCCTTATCACATCCTAGATCTCTTTGCACTTCATATTTTGAGGCTGACATTGGCTTCATATTACTAGTTAGAGTCAGATAAAGATGATTGTATCCTGATACATGCTACAATGTGGATGAACTCTGAAACCTCATTGCATGTGAAAGATCCCAGATGCAAAGTGACCAGACGAGCAAATATGTACAGACAGAAAACACACCATGAGCAGTCCAGGGCCGGGAGATGGAGAGTGATGGCTAATGGTTCAGTTTCTGCTTTAACAGGGATGGCAAGGTTGTAACTGCAGAGAGCAGTAATGGTTGCACAACCCTATGCATACTTTATTTAATAGGTGAAATGTATGGTATGTAAATCATAACTCAATAAAATCATAGCTTAATAACAGACATTAGAAAAGGACCCAGGATAGAAGATATCACACACATGTTAAATTAAATAAAATGTGAATATAAACACTATTTCTATCAATAAAACCAGACAAAATTCAATATTTTAGACATCATTGTACATACAAAGCAGCAGTCCAGGACTGGCATATTTCTAATTGAAAGGAAGAGGCAACATTTCTAACCCAGAGTGATGGCTGAATTGGCTAATTCTCCCCTTGTATGCAGCAGAATCCGATATGTCTCTGGTTCATGTCCCAGCAGCTCCACTTCCCATCCAGCCACCTGCTTGTAGTCTGGGAAAGCAGTGCAGGATGGCCCAATCTGTTGAGACCCTGCATCCACATGGGAGGCCCAGACAAAGCTCCAGGCTTTGGGTCAACTCAGCACTGTATTGTGGACACTGAGTGAGTGAACCAGCAGATCTTCGTCTCTCCTTCTCTCTGTGAATCTGTTACCAATAAAAATATATATATATTTTTTTCTTTTTTAAAAAAGTATAATCTTGGGCCCAGTGCGATAGCATAACGGCTAAAGTCCTCGCCTTGAACGCAACAGGATCCCATATGGGTGCCGGTTCTAATCCTGGCGGCCCCACTTCCCATCCAGTTCCTTGCTTGTGGTCTGGGAAAGCAGTCAAGGATGGCCCAAATCTTTGGGACCCTGCATCAGTGTGAGAGACCTGGAAGAGGCTCCTGGCTTCGGAACGATGCAGTACTGGCCGTTGTGGTCACTTGGGGAGTGAATCATCGGACGGAAGATCTTCCTCTCTGTCTCTTCTCCTAGCTGTATATCTGCTTTTCCAATAAAAATAAATACATAAATCTTTTTTAAAATGTATAAACTTGATGAGTAAAGAATCTAAATCTGCTAGACTATTTTGGCTTGTATCAAGTAACAGAAATTGTTTTAGGTGGTTAATATATTTATCATATCTTCAAAATGACAATCTGATGTGGTATCATGAATCATTAACTTGCCCTCTGCTGAGCATACTGGGTTCCATATTCCAGATAGTCTAGGAAATCCCAAACTTAAGAACTACCTTCAAATAACTTCAGGAGGTAAATCAACCGGAATTTACCTTCTTAAGATTTTAGTTAGAACTTTTTCTCCCTAAAACTACTAATGACTGTGAATGGCCCAATATTATTTTCTCAGGTTAGTTACTATCAGTTTGCATATTTGCAGAAAGAAAAATAAACAGCAAGAAGTGCATCAGCACTGAGAGGACAAACAGAAATAAAGCAAGCACAAGAGATCAAGACAAGGTAATAAAGCTGCTGATACTCTGGCAGAAGCACACACAGACATGCGCAGTAGACACCCTATCCCTTTCATTTCATTCTCTCAAGTGTTATTCCATGCAGAATAGCAGAGTAACTCAGAAAGAATGCTGTTTGAATTTTATCTCTTTCCTATTAACCAGATAATTAATAAAGTTATTTACCTTCTCTAATATTCATGTTTCACATTTAACAAAAAAGGGGGGGCATAAACCTTCTCGCCAGTTAACTATGAAAATAAATATAAAATCCAGAAAATGTAGCCAAGCCTAAGCAATAAGTAGTTTCCAGTCTTATTTCTTCTAGCAAATATTTATAAGCTCATGGTAATGGTGTCAGTGACATGGGTACTATTTCAAGCAGCATCAAATTGTTTCCAAGCTGTTTATTTATATTTTCAGACTGCAAGCATTCCTAAACTATGCTTAGGCCGTTTTCTCTCTGCTTCTGGAAATAGCTGCTTCGTTGCATACATGCATTATGATGCTTTGTCAGGAAGGATTTGTGGAGGGGGAGAGTGTGCCTTCTCCACACACAGCTAACTTTCTTCAATAAGAATAATGGTAAACAGACAGATGATCTGCCTGGAGTGGTTCATCACTTTCATTATCAAAACATCTCACAACGATCTTCCATCGTCAGCTCACATCACTTCTCCAACGCGTATTATACATGTTCCAGATAATGTGCATTAGCTTTAAAGTCACTTTGCGCCCCTATATTTTTTAACTGGGGTATTTTCTTCAGTGTTGTTAAAAATCATCATGCTTTACAAATCATGCAATGATACAAGGACTATGGGGAGAAATATAATAAAAGGTATAATAGTTTAAAATCTCATCAGTAAAAAAAAAGACTGGAAATGTCTTTTTAAAATTAAAAAGATAGCAATATGGTAATAAGAACTACAATGGAATATTATCTCATTCCAGTTAGAATGGCATTAGTCAAATATTTAGAAATAGAAATTCTGGCAAGCATGTGGAAAGAAAGGTGGACCAACAAACTGTGCCTGGGAATGCAGACTGGCACCATCACTGTGAAAGCCAGTTAATAGGTACCTCAGAAAACCAGAAATACATTCTCCATGTGATCCAGCTGTCCAAATGCTGGCAATAATCCAAATGAAATGAAATCAGCATACACACAAGATCCCCGCACTCCCATGCTAGCAGCACTTGGACGCACACTAGCAAAGCTATGGAATTAACCTAGTTGTGCGTTCACAAAAGACTGAATAAAGAAAGCATGGCTTGGGGCCCAACGCCGTGACCTAGCAGCTAAATTACTCACCTTGAACGCACTGATCCCATATGGGTGCCGGTTCTAATCCTGGCAGCCCCGCTTCCCATCCAGCTCCCTGCTTGTGGCTTGGGAAAGCAGTTGAGGACGGGCCAATGCATTGGGACCCCGTACCCGCATGGGAGACCTGGAAGAGGTTCCAGGTTCCCGGCTTCAGATTGGCACAGCACCAGCCATTGCAGTCACTTGGGGAGTGAATGATCAGACGGAAGATCTTCCTCTCTGTCTCTCCTCCTCTCTGTATATCTGACTTTGTAATAAAAATAAATAAATCTTTAAAAACAAAAGAAAGCATGGCTCATATACATGATGAGTGTTAGTCAGGTGTTAAAAAAAATGTAATCCTGACATTTGTGACAATACAAATGGAATTAGAAATCATTACGCTAAGCGAAAAAAAAAGCTGGACCCCCAAATATCCTCACATGCTTTCTTGTATTTGTGGAAAGTAAACATATAAACAAGGTATAAACAGTGTGAGGATGTCATATCAGTTAATAATTAGTTAATTAATTGCATATATTACTTTAGTGAATCACACCAGATAAATGGCAAATGACAGCGGAACTTTCACTCCATGATATTCATATCTGTCTTCTCAAGAAAAACAACAGCAACAATGAAGCAATGTTGACGTTTCGTATATATCATCTGTATTTGCAATGAATGTGGCAAAATGTTTTAAAAATCCTTTGGTTGGCAGCGATTCATAACGGGTGAACTATTAAAACCACTTGAGCAAGTATCTCAGAGCATGCCCCACATCTGGGACTTGGGGTGGGTGGGAAACAATATGGACATAATAGTCTTACCCACTTCCCTATACCCCTGAACCTTTTTACCGTAGTTAACTATGTAAAGATTGTCAACAATGTAATTTAAAAAAAGTAAAAAAAAAAAAAAAAAAGAAATGTGTGGTGGGATCCAAGAACAACCCTGACACCCTCTTAAAAGGAGATTGTGTGTACAGAGCAGGAGGGGATCTCAGGGTGGAACAGGAGGAAAAGAGGAGGTCTGTATCCTAGTCCCGGAGACTCCCGGAGGCCTCCCAAGTGCTTTCGCCACAGAAGCGATGGATATTTTGTTGCTTGAGCCTTCTATCTGCTGCAACTCCAGGACGTGGATCAGTAGGAAGCTGGAGCCAGGAAAGGAGCCAGATTCCATTAGTCACACTGCACAATGAAATTAGGCATCCCAACCAGCGGCTGGACAGCCAGGCAGCACCCACCCAGCATTTAACTTTGATTATCACAAAATATTTTACTGTTAAAACAGAAAGTATAATCCCATAGAACATCTTGCTCCATGTATGTCATGGAAATAGTGAAGGCGTCCAAATGCAAAGTAGATTCCTATACTTTATACGAAATGGTAAAAGCATATTCTCTCTCATACCATACATGGCCTTTTGAGAGGGTTAAGTAGGGATTATCAACCATTTCCACAGAGTGAAGTGTCAAGACATTGGGGACTTCACACAAGGTATCTTTCACACATGCCAGGTCCTTGGTTTTCTAAATTGTCCATAATTTTACATTAGTGAATTCTGTCTACTTTGTTCCATTTGAAAACAGATGTAGAACTTTCTGGAAGTAATAGAAACTATCTGAAACAGGAGTTGATGATGATTGTCTGTGTTTAGTAAATTTATAAAACCTTAACAATTGTTTTAAAAAGCAGGAGCAAAAGAGAACTTCTTGCAGTTTTTTTTTTTTTTTTTTTTTTAATTCAGAGACATGCTGATGCCATACCATATACAGGATCAGTGAAATGTAAGTCAAACAGGGAAGCCCATTTCTGTAGTTTTGGCTAAGCATGAATACATTCTGAACTGGTCTTTCAAAAACATTTCGAGTTGTTTCTATTTGAAAAGATATGCACATGAGCACACACATATTTTCACTTAAAAATATAACGTCTTTCTTCCACATTAATGGAGAAAGAACAGATAATTGAAATAAAATTACTTTGTGAAAATTTTTCCCAAAACCCTTTTCTCTTTCCTCCCCTGCTGAATACTATACATGAAGAAAATTACAGTCACCATATGAATAAAACAAAATTATTTTTGCTAGCAGTAGTCCAGGTTTAATTAAGTACTTTAAAGTGTAGTTATTGTATTATACTTGGAACCTACTGGAATTTTCTGATTTAATCTTTCTTTTGGTAATTTTATTTAATCCCAGTAATACACAGTACTGAAAAATATGTCATGTGGTAAAAAGTGAATGATCTAAGGGGGATGTAAACAAAGCTGTAGACCATGAAATCTAAGTCATGAGTTTTATTAATTTTAGAGATAAAGGGAGGTCTACCTGCAGATATTAGAAAGGAAAGGTCAAATATAAAACTCTAAGTTATTTCTATTAAAGCCACAACTATCATAATTACAAGTTGAAAATTACTATTAATAAGAGGACCCAAGATAATAACAGAAGGAAGATGGATTTGGGAACCCACGAAAAGCATTCTAATTCCATTTTGAGAGCCATTTGAGAGGCAATTCACAGACTGTCCGAATTCATTTTTTAAATCTGGAAAATGGAATTAGCAACATTGTAAACCTAAATATCAAATCAGTTTCAGATGTGATATCTTACGAAAGTATAAATTATAAAGTTGTATAATACCAATTTTATAAAGCATAAATTATGAAATTGGGGATAATAATTGTGTTTTTTTTTAAATTATTTTAAACCATAACACAATAGGTTTTAGTTTCAGGTAAGAAACCCATGCTATGTGTTTTGCATAAATATGATTTACTTATTTATTTGGTAAAGCAGAGTTCTCTCTTTGGAGGGAGGAAGAGAGCTTTTAGATATGCTGATTCCTTCCTCAAACAGATACAACAGCCAGAGCTGTGCCAGCCTGAAGTAGCCCAGAACTGCATCTAGGTTTTCCAATGTGGGGAGCAGGCACCCAAGTACTTAAGCCATATTCTGCTGTTTTCCCAGGCACATCAACAGCGAGCAGGATCGCAAGCAGATAACTTGACCTCAACCCTGGGCACCTGAATGGATTCTCTGCACAATAGCTGGCCTGCACATCACGCAGATGCTTAACCCACTGTGCACAATGAGGACCCCAGAGTAGTATTTTCTTAAGTGTATTGTTAACTAAGTTCTTCAATATCCCTAAGATGAACATATAGCCTTCTCATTACTTTACAGTTCCTATTTATATAAAGGGGATTTATAAAGGTTCACCATCTGTGCTAGAACTTAAATAATTTCAGTGATAGAAAAATTAGCCTGAAATGCAGGGGTTCACAGAAAGTGGTTAAGAAATTGCATTTATTTTTAACATGTTGACTGCTCAATACCATGTCAATTAATTCCACAACGATGTTAATTGTTGCAGATGGTATGTTAGTGCTTTTATTTGACCGGGATGATACTCTGCTGTCTCTGCCCTCAGACCAGAGAGGGTCTACCCAATAAGTAGTTGGACTTGACTGGACTATAAGATGTTGGACTCTATGCTTGGCATATACTCGCAAAGAGGGAATTTCAACTGAACTTGAACTATGGTTATGCAACAAGGTGGAGGAACCCACCATGGGGGGAGGGGGGAGGGAGAATCCCAGATTCTATGTAATTACACACAATGTAATTAATGAATAAATTTAATAAAAAAAACAAAAACAAAAAAACAAAACAAAACAAAAAGAAATGCAGGGGTTCTTTAAAGAAACTGAAGAAGAGCTGGGGGCCTTGTGTGATGGTTCAAATGGCTAATCCTCCACCTTATAGCATCAATATCCTGTCTGCACACAAGTTTATGTCCTAGCTGCTCTACTTTCTGTCCAGCTCCCTGTTTCTGGTCTGGGAAAAGCAGTGGAAGATAGCCCAAAGCCCTGGGACGCTGTACCCATGTGGGAGACCCAGAGGAGTATCCTGACTCCTGATTTAACAGCTCAGCTCAGGCCATTGTGGTTTCTTGGAGAGTGAACCAGCTGAAGAAAGATCTTGGTCTCTCCTTCTTTCTGTAAATCTGTGTTTCCAATAAGTAAATAAATCTCTTAAAAAAAAAACAATAACTAAAGGGCTAGTTGTTGGTTTATAAACACTATTGCCTTCCAGCTGTGTTTGACTCATATAAAGATAATAGACACTCAATTTCAAAAATACTCCACTGGCACTCACAGCTAAATAAATGAAGGCTGAAGGAGCTTACTTCCCCTAAAGTTACACCGTTAGTAAATGAAAGAGATATAATTGGTCTAGATTCTTCCTGGGAGTGCCAAGCCCTGTTCCCCCTTAATAAATCACCACTGACCCAAAATTACAGATATTCTTTCTATAAAGCTGCACCTCCGATGTTTTACCACCTTGCTCACAGGTACTTTCTGGTGAAGTATAACTGGTAGTTTCCTCATTAGTCTCTTAGGCAGAACCTCTATCAGCTTCAACAACGTCCCAAGGAGAAAATGCCAGATAACTTCTGAAGGCTCTTACAAACCACATGAGATGCGAAGCAAGACACAGATGGTTCTTATCACCGTCAGCCATAGGAGAACACAGCATCAAATATTACATTGTCAAAGAGCTTGAAGCACCAGGTCCCACAATTGCCAGCCCTGTGGGAGGGGCAGAAAAACCACCAGGTATGGATCCATTGATGGCCCCCACTTAACAAGGCCTTGGCTCTCTTACACAAAACCACCTACCAGACTCCTTCAATATCATTCGTTAGATCTACAAACTCATGATGTTATTCAGAGAGGGACAGTCCACGCAAATGCATTAACACGTATGCTTTGTCATGCTGAATGGATCAAAAGAAAAAGAGACCCAACATCGAACATCAGAAGTTCTATATCCAGTGTCCCATATTAAACAGAGTTGAAAGGAGAAAAACATTAAGAGAAAACATGGATAGAGAATAAAGGAGCAGAGAAAGCAGCAAGAGAAAAAGGGTCTTATAAATTCAGTGCAGTGACTCAAAAAAATAAGACGTAAGAAGATAGAACTTAGGATAATCAGAGAAAGATTAGCTAGAGGGATAAAATTAGAAACAAAGCCAGAAGACACAATTCTTATCTTCATATATCTTCCACATTTTAGATTCCATATCTCTGAGATCTCCAGTAGCACAGATCCCTCCAGATGATTCTGACACCAGCTCACACATTACTTAAGGAAGTTCATTTCAATACTTCTCCCTTTGTATCCCAAGAGTAAGCAAATGTGCTCATCAATTGCACAGAGCTCCGGACCCAAGGCATGTTCTTTCTAGACATTCTAGTTATCCTCACCTTAACTCTATGGGTAGATACTAGTGTCTCTACACTACTATCTACACATGGTTACTCAGGGTAACCATGATGCAAACCAGGGCATAACCTAAGAGCATTTCCAGCCAATGAGATCATGGTAACATGGATCCATTATAGGGAGGAATGGGAGGTCCACGGCCAGACTTGTTAAGGATCTGATCAGAACAGGAGATATTACAAACCTGAGCACTTTCTGCTTTGCTTCTACACCTATCTTTTCATAACTTTATCTACATAACTTTATCTATACTGAGCATTATTGTCAACAAAGTAACAACAGACACAGAGCCTGAAAGACAAAGGAGATCTATAACACTGTATAAATAATGAGCCAGAGCAAAACCCAAAAGGTGAGAAACGCAATTAGGATCTGTGAGATAAGAGAAAAGCAACCTATGCAACTTGAGGAAGTGGTCCTTCTGATTCTAGGCTGTTAATCACACACAGGTCTTTACCCTGCAGTTACTAATCCTGACTCCACGGTGCTGAAACAAAGGTCAATTGCAAAGCTGACCTGGGTGTCTTTCCTGGGAGCTCAAGTGTCTCGGCGCTAAAATATACAGCCAGTTACAATGTGTTGCTTGTCAGTTCTGATTCTGAGGGAACTTGGCCTTAAACCTTGAGGACAAGCAATCTGCTCACTGAGGACAGTGGTGATTTCTTTCTATGCCTCTGGGCTAAAACTTACTGATGGTCAGGAGGTCTCTGGTCATTTCTAACACTAATTTTCCCAGGTGCTAAGATCTGGTATCGCTAAGGACAATCACCTAAGTGATCCTTTCTCCCTCATGTACCTTACCTGATGTGGGTTTTGCCACAGTTGCAAAGGCACTGCCAGGTGAGCTGTTTATAAGTGACTTTAAGATAGATTGGGAAGGCAGACACACAAGTATGGTTAAATGTTGACTTTATCACCTAGTAGCTGGGAGACCAGGTATAAGTTATTTATCCTGTGTAGCACTTAACATAAAAGGGATATGGGCTACTTATCTAACAAGTCGATTTGCAGGTATTACTAAGTGTCTATAGCATTTGTATTCACCTTTGACCAAAAGAAATACTATAATAATACGTAATAATGTAAGGAGCTAAATGAAGTAAGACGTGAACAGGGTCAGGTCCCTATTGGGATAAGAAAGAGAGAAGTTCCTTTAAAAGTGCACAATACACTTGCTTCTCCCAACAGCTGCCTTTGGAATGTACAATGACAATCTCATTCCTCCATACTTCCGGAATATCAAGGAAGTGATGAAGTGTCTTTAAGAGGGTGCAAAATGCTTGGTTTTGTCCCAAATCTGCTGTTGGCACAATCCTCATTCCTCTGGGTTACAAGTCTTTTGACAAGCCTGTCTGAGCTTTCAACTTCTTATGAGAATATAAAGAAACTGCCTATTGCTTTCCTCTTATGGCTTGTTTTGTTTTATAATGGACAAGCTAGTTAGGACTGCAATTCCAGCACTTTGTCAGGTTTGAGCAGATTTACTACTTGTTATTTCCTTTTTCCACCGAAGTTGTCCTTAAACGATTCTGTTAGGTTGGAGAAAGCATAAGGGACTCCACCACCATTCTGACACCAAGCCAACACTTTCAACTATGAATGTTTGGAAAATAGAATTGTCCTGACCTTGTATTTATGCAAAAGGTCAACACCCACCATGATGAGCACCCTTGTACTGCAGGTCACTCCTCACATGTGCCACCCTCTCCCACCCTCCACACCTAAGTGTAAAAGCCCACTGCTGTATACCTGGGTGACCATGTCCCTCATGTGATGACCCTGACATGTGAAGGTGGTTTCGCCAGGTAGCAAACTGTCAGACTCTCCCTTGACTAATAAACTCCTTTCTTGAACGGAAGTCTCTCTTGCATGTGCACACATACTCTAACCCCCTCTCCTCTCTTCTCTCAAGTGCCTCCAAATTGAACTGACTCCACTCCAACCAGACTTTCGCTCTGATCTCCCTCTCTTGAAGCGCTCTGCTTAATAAAGCTTGCATTTGCTCGTTATGTTGTCCACATGGAAATTATTATTTCATGTGAGACAAGAAGGAGCAGTTTTTGTCTCTTCTGAGCCATCTTCCCATAATAACAATAAAGCTTAGGATAGGCTTACAAGGAAATTTTCCAGATAGAAAGGAAGAAGGAACCTGTGTTGTGGTCTGAGGCAGCTAGTTCAGGATCGTAAGTTTGAAAGTCAGGTCTCTGCCACCTGCATGGGCCTTTACGCCCACCCTTGATGCTCACCTTTCATTACCTGGAATCTAAAAGGAGGCAATTTTGTGTTGTTGAATAACCACTGTCCTTACAAGCCCCCATAAAGGCCCATGACAGGGAGGGGCTCAATCTCTTGGTTGCTTGCTTCTGTTGCTCTTCCACTCCAGCACTTGGCTTCACCAGTATCTGCGTGCCGTTTTGCTTCCCGACGACAGAGTGAGGACAGGCAGCTCCTGAACATGGCACCTGAATGTCTATAATCCTCACCCTCTGATCACGGCTCAGGTGAGTCAGTGAGTCACTGAAGACGCAAATACCAAGATACTTTGTATTCCTAATCGTATACTTACAAGAGTTCCAGGAGAGGAAAGGCCTAGCAGTAACAGAATGTGGACAGAGAAGCCAGGAAAAGGTGAATGTTTGCAGCTTTTTAAGTGTGCCCAGGTTGTTTGCTGCATGTCCACTACCATAATTTGTATCGCTGGGAAAGCTGGAATATAGGTCTTCAATCTAATGGATGGGTTTCATAGTAAACCCAAATTCTCAGGATTTCAATTCAGATTGGAATATCACATAGACTTATCATTTACTAATTTATAGTGGGGCCTGTCATCACCAAGTTTGGTTAATAAAGACTTTTTAATACACCCTAGCCTTATGTGATATGATTTCTCTCACATCCAGCAATACCTGGATAGTTTTATAAGTTCTGTGAAGAAGAGGAATGAGGGAGCAAGCAAGGAGTATGGCAGTTCCAGCAGTTTATTCTGGCTTCCCACTCAGCTCAGTTGAAGGAACAGGTTCAATCCATGCCCCAGAATTCTGAATGAGCAAAGATTGCACTTATGTGCACATATGTGTACATGGATACTTACGTGTGCTTTTTATGTGAGTATGCTTATTTGGAAATTTTTCAACCTCACTGATACATTTGCTTGAATTATAAATTTATTTGGCTATAAATTTATTTGCCTAGAGATGGTATAACCTATTCATCTACTCAACTTCAGTAAAAGTTTCGAGTAATGGAAGAAGGCCAATGCTAGTTCAATAGATATCAAGAAGGCATGAGACACAACACATGTCTGCAGATGCATCCAAAAGATTATTTGGAGTCTTGTAGATTAAGGCAAGAGATAACAATTTTGTTGAAAATACAATACGAGAACATCTAGGGGTCATAAGATATACTTATTAGTGGCTTTATTTTACTAATAAATTAATCCTGCATCAACATGTTCACATATAAATATGTCTGCAACCATGCTCACTAGAAGAATCACTAAGGAAAACAATTTGTGCAAATTTAAGATGAATATATATTGGCAAATCACTTTATGAAAATGATTCACTGAGACGATCAAAATATGTGAGTCCATATCCAATTAAACAAGCTTATTATTACCAAAGGATTTTTAAGAATTAAATTAATCTTAGGGAAAACACTGAAGTGGAATTGCTTAATATAGTGGATATTGGGTTCAATATTCAGCGGGTAACATAATAGCTGAATGTTGTCATAATTATCCTGACAAGTCTATGGAGTCACCTACAAGGTACAATGAACACAGTTGGAGGTATTTAGCTCTGTGCAAATACACACACTTGGTGAAATGAAAAAAAAAATGCAGCAAAACAAATACAAAGAATTGGAAGTAAAGGACCAAAAGGAAGTCCTTGTGTTATAACTCAATTAACTACTTTCATTTCTGGAAAACTGTCAAAATATTGGTATTCTAACTCAAATGACTTCATTTCAGGAGAACTGTCAGAATGTTAGCATTGTTTCTCTTACAGAGTGGATATGTTACACACACACACACACACACACACACACACACTAGTGACAGTCAGCTGCAAAAGTGACCCACATTTTATTTCACTTGGTCTACTATCTCCCAATGAAACCACCTTTCAAATAAAATGCCTCTTAGGATGACACAGTGGCGCAACAAGCTAATCCTTCACCTGCTGGTACTGGCATCCCATATGAGCAGTTCATGTCCCCAAAATTGTACTTTGAATCACCTTAACTCTGTCTACTGAGGCTCTTTGGAGAATGAACCAGTGGATTGAAGACCTCTCCTTATCTTTCCCTTCTCTCTTTGTAAAATCTGCCTTTCAAATAAAAATAAATAAATCTTTAAAATAAATAAAATGCCCCTATTAGCTACACTTTCTATTAGCCTGTGTCTTAAACACTAATGATGCCTCAGATGAAATTTACGTTAATGCTCTTGATGATACCAAATGTCTTCATTCTTGACCAGTGCTGGAATTATAATGAGCTTTAGCTGTATTAACATTTAAGGAAAAAACAAGATGTAAGTAAGACCCTTCTGGAAGGAGACTTGGGCCTATGAACATCATTGGTTGATTTGTAGCACAATGCTCTGGTGCAGATGTTCATTAAGCAATGTGATAAAAAAAGGTACTCATTAGCACCTGTGCACTGCAGAGTGACAAAAGTAACACCAGAAATATTGTTATCCATTGACATTGCTGCTGAATTTTGTGTCTTGCCTATTCATAGTGGTCAATTCAAAACTTGCTCTTTTTAGGCATGCGTTCATCTCCAAACCAAAATTTCAGAAATACGGTCAGAGTAACACAAACCTAGAAGTGAATTCCCTCAAAGGATTTAATCCTTCAGGATGGCATTGTGGTACAGTTGGTTAATTTGCCAATCACAATGTTGGTGCTATCAGAATGCTGATGTGAATTCTGCCTATACTATTCCCAAGCCACCTTTCACATAACAGACCTGGAAATACAATGGAACATGATTCAAGTATGTGTGCACCTGCCACCCATGTAGGAAATCAAAATGGAGTTCTTGCTCCTGGATTTGGCCTGGCCATGCCTGACAGTTGTCATTTGGGTAATAAAACAGTGGATGGATGATCTCTGCCCAACCACACCCTCCCCCTGTTGTTCTACCTGTCAAATACATAAATCATTTTTAGAAAAACATATTTCTTCCCTTTCATTTGAATCCACTAATATGTTCTTTGATGTGCTTTTAGTTATTTTTGTACGTGTTTCTTAAAATATCAATTTAATTTCCTGCAAGTCACTGAAATGAAAAACACAAAACAGAACAAGTATCTGAATGTCTGAGGGATCTCCAGATATTATGTGAGACTCTCCAGCTCTTCAGTGAGATCTACTTTCCACCTTGCACCATTTCTGTGATAATGGCAGGCTTATGACTGCTTTGGGAAAAAGGCCAACTGAATCTCAGGCAATGTAGGGAGATGTGTCAAGATTACATAGCAAGTAAATGATTGGATGGAGATTTAAACCCAAGTAGGCCTGCTTATAAAATGGAAACTTTTCAATTCCTATACTTTCCCCAACACCACCACCACCACAGCCCCCACCCTGTCACAACTTTGGGAATTGGGTCTATGACAGTGTTGTTTTATAGGTCAGAATTAGTTTCTGGATAATCTAGTGTCTCCTTAAGGAAAAGAGAGTTCTACGACAGTATCAGGTAGGCAAACACACCTCTGTAACATTGGGTCGGTTTTGAAAGCTTTTCATGGGAGTTTTATAACGTTTTGTGAGAAAATAAGGTACTTTATTTCATATATTTTAGAAAAAAGCAGAGATCAAATGAACTCATGATGGTCTCAAGGTGAATCAATGGCACCTGGACCTCCTGCCTACCTGCAACTCAAAGACTCTCCTATCACATCATGCTTCTTGGAGATTTGAATAGAAAGATAGAAAGTTAATTCCCTTTTCTTCTCTTTTATTCTGACATTATTTTTTTATATCAGAAAAGATAAATTGCTCTGTTCAAGACAGAAGGGTGGGAGAGCAAATAGTAACTCCACTTCAGCCTCAGAAGCTTCAGACTCATTCTGGATTTAGTATCTCCCTGACTCCTTCTCTAAACTCCACCTGCCCAGAGAAACTAAAGAACATTACACTAGAAAATGTCCCCACGGGATAAAATGTCAGCCCTGTCAGCAGCTCTGATAGGCTTCAAGCTGGGAGTTGGCTCAGGATACTTGCCTGCCTCCAGCTGCTCCATTAGGACAAGTAACAGAATGGGAGGTTCCCACTGTGCCCCATTTGAGCACTGATGTGTTTACTGCATCAGAGTTTAACCTTGTAAAGTTTTCTGGGCCTTGAAATTTCCAGAAAACACACACACACACACACACACACACACACACACACTTAATTCTTCAAATAAATAAATACTTGGAAAGATAGGAGGAATAAGTTCTGGGATTCTAAACACCGTAGAGTGACTACTATGATCTAACAGCCATGTCTAGGTCAGACGGAAGCCAGGAAATGCATCAGACTTTCCCACATGGGTGGCAGGGAGCAAAGTGTTTTAAGCCAGCAGTGGCTGTCTTCATAGAAAAATGAACTGGAAGTCCAGTTTCCTGTACTTGAAATGACCCTCTGAGAGCCAAGTGCTCCAAAGCAGTTTAACATGATGCAATATAATACTCTATCACCTTTCTTCTTTCTGCAAATTTTCAGCCTCACTATTCCATCCACAAAGACTATTACATTAAACAAATATTAATATTAATATTGAGTAAGCCTGTAAATTAATATTATATGTTAGTAAATATGTATATAATAATATAATAATATACCTAATATAATAATATACATAATATTAGTTAATATGCTTGTAATGTTAATTTGGTTAAACCTGATTTCAAATATTTTAACATCGAGTTTGTAAATAAGAGACAGATAAATGACACAACTTCTAGTAAAGTTGCTACCACTCAGACATATTTTCATCAATAACATTATCTGTAGAAGGAAAAAAAACTGGGAGAAAGGATAGTGTTTATTTTACATGTAATAGAAGAATTTAAGTGAAATTTAGGGGACATAAAAGCTATTGTCTTCATGTTATACAACATAGAAACTACTATGTCAATATCACTTAAATGCTATGGATTATAGACAATGCTGAGAACCAAATAAAACCTCCAAACTCTTAAAGGAGAAAATATATATGTGTGTGTATAATATTTATATATATAACATATATAATTATATTGTAGATGTATGTTACATAATATAAATATGCAGTTTATATTGTATATATAAATTATATAGTGTATATATGCATGTATGTAAATTATATATTTGTAGATATAAGCATGTAATTTCATTGAAACTCAGCCTAACTTCAGGCTAATAACCCAGTAATTGGTACACATGAAAGACGGAATATAAATGATGTTTAGAGTACAAGATTGATACTTAATTTAGAAAGCATGTGCTAGTATAATTCCTTTCTGAATTTCTTAATTGGTTTGAGCTTATTTAAGCTAATGCATTCAACAAGCATACTTGCTAAATGCATTTACATTAAAGCTATAGGATAAAACTTAGTATAAGAAAATGTGTAAATGTCTAAGTGAGATTAAATAAATAAAGCTATGATATAGTCTGCATCTTCACAGTATTAATAGAACCTTTTTCATAAATATCTTTACCATCCTCCAACAGCAGTTTATCACATGTTCTACTTCAACTTTTTAGTGTGGGTAATATTTTTATACTATAATTTTAGACTATTTAAATGAGAAATTTTGTCTTGAGATATTTGAAATTGAAATATTGCAAGGTTAGGATTTATTTTAATTAACTGAAAAACAGGGAAAGAGGTACCATTCTGCTTGGTTGATAAATGATTGTAAATCTAAAATCTCCTTATAATTTCACTGAATCACAACACATAGCTAATATAATTAATCATGAACACATACCAAACATGCTGAAGAGAAATAATTTTAAAATGATCTCAGCAATATTCTAAAATCTAATAAAAGAGATGTTTAAAATGTTGCTTTGAACTTTATTGTTTAGATGTCTTTGTATTCTTTTTTAAATAACTTTTATTGTACTCCATTGTAAGAATATATAATTCACTAGAGCAAACAGACTTAAGTCAGAAACTTCAGGAACTAGGAAGAGAAATAACTTTGCACTAGGTCTGCCATGCAGAAAGAACTAATTCCAATAGTGTTCCTAAACACAACCCTAATTCTGCCTTTTTTTTTAAATTCATAACTATTGAGTGTTTCTGATAGACCAGAGCTGTGGTAAAAATCATGGCTTTAAATATGGAGAAACCATAGTCTAGACTTTAATGTTCTTAAAATACAGTGAGAGGAATAGAGAAATCCTCCAAGTCATGCTCTATTGAGAACTGACCCCTCTCCCATAGGTGTGAAGCTACATAAATAAAATTTCATGTGTCTAAGGACGAGCTTTCTCCAAGAATGCAAACTTAGTCTCATAAAACGATGACGAATCATAGCATTGCCTTCTTCAGTGTCAGATAGACAGGCACTAATATATAGCAATGCTGCTGCTAGGATAGAGCAAAAAGTCAAGATGATAATCTCATTCCAGAACAAAGGATTCCTACTGTGATAGACAGTTGAACTGACCTAAACTTCTCAATACAGCCTGAGATTGTATGCACATTTAGACCAATTACTCACACGCCAGGAAGAAGTCAGCCAAATTATTGCATGACCCCAGGAAAATGAAATCTGTATCAAATGTGACAGACATGAATTCATTGGTCTCTTCCAAGCACAAAGTCCTGTGGTCTGGCATGCAGGTCAGGTCCTAAGGGTGTTTTAAATGCCAGGGTCACTGAAGCCAAGTTGCACATACAGCCTCTTTCAATATGGACTAATGAAAATTGTATTTGAACCTACAACACATAAACTGAAACAGAAGTTGAGCAATTAAGATTGTAAATATAAAGACTTTCTGTGGATAAAGCTGATACCTCTCTGTTACTTGACGCATTCTGCTACTATGGGGATAGTGGCTAGAAACAGTGTACAGTAGGCAACCCTGAGGTATATATTTCTTTAAATAGATTTACTTATTTATATATATATACATTTAGGTATTTGTTTATTTATGTGTGCATGTATTTATTTAAAAGGCAGAGTGATTGAGATAAAGAGAGAGAAATAGATAGCGTTCATCCACTGTTTCACTCCCCAATTGGCTGCAATGGCCACAGCTGAGCCAATCTGAAGCCAGGAACCAGGAGCTTTCTCCATGTCTCCCATGTGGGTACAATGGCTCAAGGACTTGGGCCATCGTTTGATGCTTTTTTAGACACATTAGCAGGGAGCTGAATAGGAATTGGAGCATCCAGGACATGAATTGGAACTCACATGGGATGCCGGAATTACAGATATAGAACTAGATTGCTATGTCACCCTGTTGGCCCCATGAAGTGTCTCTTTTTCAAAGCCAATTTGTCAGCTATATAGAGATATTTGCATAGAACAAGACACTGCTAACACAAGTTAAGAAAATATGGCCATGCCTATGGTTCCCAGCATTGCTTGGGAACTGATACCGTTTGTGTCATATAACTGACGCTCAGCAATGAATTAACAGGATAGATAGTACCAGTTCACAGAACAGGTATTTCTCCTACAGAAAAATCTTCTGGAAATAGCTGCTCACTCTTGACCGCTTGCCCTTGTTCATTAGGTTAGTGAGCCATCTCACACACAGTGGGATTCATGACCACCTTGTCTCTATTCTGTTATCTCAGAGGTAAAACAGGACATTGTTCAGAGAGTCATGCTATGGGGTTGAAAGCCACAACATTCAGGAATCTGCGAGATTAGAGAGCTACTCAATGTCTTTAAAATGTTGTAGGAATGCATGGCAAGTGAAGAGCTCCAAATTAACTAAAGGTTTCATCAAAAATCCGCTAAAACAAGAAAAACAGGTTTTTGCTTTTGTTTTTTAATAATGAGAAAAACAGTGACTTAGGTTGCTAATTCATTTATGCGAAATTAAGTTTTCAGTTTTCATTATCCTGAAGATAAATGTTATGTTAATTTCTAAAGAAATAAAGGAAATTCTTTTTGAGTGTGCAGATCAGCATAACATGTAATCACATTGGTAAAGCAAAAACATATCTTCAAACACTATTACTTTATCTCTCAGTTTCTCCTTCTTTGTAAAAATGTGCATTCCTAGAGTTGTTCTAATTGCGAATTTAGAAATTGAAGTATTCTTTTTCTAAGATGACTTTTTTCAGCTGTCAAGGAAGAAGTAAAAGTTTGATAATCAATTAGTTTGGAAACAATGAATAAAATCAGATTAAGCAAGTGTATTTTCCAGTCAGACACTCATTGGCTATGCTGGGTAATTGACTCAGTGGTCACTGAACAGAATACTGAGCCTATGAAAATATTTCATGTTTTCCTGAATACTTCACCTGTTGCTGTGGGACAGCTCCACTTGGGGCCAAGTTCCTAGGGGTAACAGCTGCAGTCTGATGTCATTTAAACCGTCTGGAATCCCGATACTCCATTCCTAAGATTCGTTTGTTTTCATCACTAAGAGACTTTATTTTTCTCCCAAAACTGAAATTTATGGGGAACAAAAAGCACATACTATTCACTTATTTAAGGTGCCTTGGCTATGTAAGAATTAGTGGGAAAAGTCTGACCAATGTTTTATAGAGAAGCTATGGAAGGACCACCAGTAACCACCAACACCAATAAGACTTGAGACATACAAGAAAGCTTGTTTGACTTTGTGTGCGCCTAAGGCCTGGATACACCTATCCAGAAACAAACAAACTCTAAAATCATCTCAAACAATCAATTCATCCTTTGGAGCACACAAACTGTTACACATTAGGCTCAATAAAACTGATTTACTAATTGACATGCATAGCTTTCAAATCCCTCATTATATTTGATACTCAAAAAAGTAATTTTGAAAAGATTTCTTTATTTTTATTGGAATGGCAGATTTACAAAGAGGAGGAAATAGAGAAAGATTTTTCATCTGCTGGTTCACACTCCAAGTAGTCACAACAGCTGGAGCTGAGTTGATCTGAAGCCAGGAGTCAGGAGCTTCTGTGTCGCCCACACAGGTGCAGGGTCCCAAGGCTTTGGGCCATCCTTTACTACTTTCCCAGGCCACAGGCAGGGAGCTGGATGGGAAGTGGAACAGCCAGGACAGTAACTGTCACCCATATGGGATTCTGGCCCATATAAGGAAAGGATTTTGCTGCTAAGCCATCATGCCTGGTCCCAGTTGATATAATTTTTTTAAAGTTAGGATACCTGTTTTCAGTTCACTGGAGCCTTAGTATTAGAATCAGAAACCATCTACTTCTGCTGAACATATTCAGATAATATTCAGATAACATATTCAAATCACAAATATGTAACAAATTACGCTAAACAGCAATTGAGGAAAAGTATTGATCAGCAATAATGATACAATGTTTTCATTATTTTAACACAGAATACTGGCCTGCCTCTACAGAGCACTTCCATAGGCTGGAGAAAGGTCGGAATGACCAAAAGAGCTTTTGAAACTCAGCTTTTGAAAATTTACTTCACACACACATGAGTTCCATTAATGTTTTGTTCAGGTTATACTCACAGATGTATGTGAGAAATAACTATAGATGTGCTTGTTGTAAAAAAAATGATAATATGTGCACTTGAAAAAATATTCTTTCCTCACTTGTTCATTCACATTAGTCTTATGTATTTGTGTTGCTTAATAAAAATTTACCAGTATTCAAATTTTCCTGTGTTTGCCTTACACTCTGTGTCAGTCCTCTTTTTTCTTCCACACAAAAAAACTTTAGCAGATAGATAGGCAAAGAGAGAAAGAAGGTGAGGCTAAACACACAGCATTCACAGAGCATTCGGTGTCAGAGGAGGGGAGCACCTGCTCCGCCTGTGCTCACAGAGCGGTGCCTTGTTACAGAGCACTGGGCGGCCCTGCAGACTTGAGGGAGCACCTGCTCACAGAGCTGTGCCTTGTTACAGAGCACTGGGCGGCCCTGCAGACTTGAGGGAGCACCTGCTCACAGAGCTGTGCCTTGTTACAGAGCACTGGGCGGCCCTGCAGACTTGAGGGAGCACCTGCTCACAGAGCTGTGCCTTGTTACAGAGCACTGGGCGGCCCTGCAGACTTGAGGGAGCACCTGTTCCGCCTGTGCAAACACAGCTGTGCTTGTTACAAAGCACTGGGCCCTGCAGACTTGAATTCAGATTCTAACTCAGCTAACTAGTTAGGGAAATTTTACTTTTTGTGCTCCCTGCTTCCTATAAAGTGTTAGCATAATATCACCGTAGAGCATTAAATGGAGTTAGGAGATTCCAAGTATTATGTTAACCAAGATGTCAAAATAAAGAATAGAAATGGAAGCTGCTCTCTACTTATTTTCTTCTTTTTCCTCTTCTTCCTCCTCTTCCTCCTCTTCCTCCTCCTCCCCCTCTCCTCCTCCTCCTCCTCCTTCTTCTTCTACTTAGAGGTGCAACCAAAACGGAACTATTACTCTCTAGCTTACAGGTACCATTGAGCTACATCTGCAGATGGCTAGTTTGAACTAGGATTGCATGTGCTGCGTTTATGAAGTTAAGATTTGTCTTTGAGGCTGAACCTATACAGGAAATTCTACTCTGCAACTTCCAACTTTGTACTTCCTAGCAGTAAGCTGGAGACACCACCATGGATTCAGGCAGGCGGCTCTTGCACCAGTAGAGATGCTGCCTAAGACACAGATACGCCATGCTGTAATACACAGGTTCTGACTTTCTGTCATCAATACTCCAGTGTATGTGTACTTTTGGAAGCAGCAGGTGATGGGCCAAGGACTTGGGTCCTCACCTTCCGAAAGGGACACTCAAGAGGAGTTTTGGGATCTTGGCTTTGAGCTGATGCAGTCTTAGCTTTCGGGGGCATTTGAGAAGTGACCCAGTGGATGGAAGATCTGTGTCTGTATGTTTCCATCAGTATCTCTCTGCCTTTCAAGTAAGTGAAAATAGATGTGATTATAGTAATAGAAGGGAAGGCTTGCTTTCCTAATCTACCCATGATGTAGTTAGTTATATGCAATGTACTCAGATTCAAGCCTTCACAAACCTAATGCTCTTGAACATGAGAGCATGTAATATGCTGCCAAAATCACTAATGACCGAAAGCAAATAAGAGGAAAATGAGAGCACTAGAAAGAGACCTGACCCAATTCTGAATCTTAGCCAGATCTTCAAGAAATGCCAAATGCTCTCTGCACAGGTCACACCTGCTTAATTAGCAATAATAAGGGCTTTTGGAAGTTCAGAGGAAAATTAAATAGTTACTGATAAGCAATCTAACAATTCTATTTCAACCGCAGAAGAACAGGATGCAATTTAATAACATGATCGCAAATGGAATTGTAGGTTAATGACCTTGCACTTTATAATTTAATGGGGCACACATAGTACCAGGCCAAAAGTAAATGGATTGTCAAATACAAATGCATAAAGCAGCATTTTATAAATAAATTAGTATGACACTAATTACAATCAAATTGCTATGTGTTAATATGACCTGCTAATTAAGTCAGGAATGGCTTGTTGCCAGGTTCCTTGCCTGAAATGGTACCAACAAAAAATGTTTGACTTGGCCAAAGCACTGCTGGATATATTCTCAAACTTCCTTAAGCCAGTGGATATACACAGAAATACCACCTATATTCATAAATACTTTTTCATTAAGACCCTCCCTGCATCTTCAGAGGTACTGTCAGTTCGAAATTAGCTGATTTTTCTCTCCAAATAGATCACTTCTTGTACAATTCATTTTCATTACCAATTTATTCTTGGATACTGAAATGCCACAGCAATCGTGAGCTCTAGTTGTGTGTAAAACTGCTGTAAGAACCCTTTAAGTCCTGCACTTCCCTTTGTACTTATGTGGCTCCTGATGTGTGTTTTTCCTATGAACAAGGATAATAATATCCAACTTTCATAGATTTGGGACAGGCTATCTATATTCATGCCTAGATAGTTTCTAATGCCATTGTTGCCATGAATTTGAACAATGAAGTCCCAGTCCTTGCTGAATGTTGTCAAGTGGAGGGTTGTCTAGATTTCTGCCTTCACTTTCCCCCTGGATTCAACAATGCAGCATGGTGGTCCTGACTAGCAGGTATGGAGCAAGCAGTATTCACTGGCATGTGGATGTCATGCACCAGGAACACAATAAAAATTTATTTAAGGAAACTGAAACTAACATTTTCTCTTAGAGAAGTTTATGTAACTGGTAGAGTAGTTAGGATGAAATTTTAAAAAGGGTCATAAAGCATTTTCAGTTAGGAAAATCAATACAGTTCAGCGAATTGTCAGAAGAATCAATTACATCCCATTGATTATAATGAAAGCTGGTTTGAGCTTACCTATTCCAAATTAAATTTTTAACCAGATGTCTGAACAAATTCACCCTAAGCACAAATCAGAAGCAGGTTGACATGGAAAAAATATATATATACCCTTCTTCCAAAAGATAGGCCACGTGCCAGGAAATAACTGATCTATGTATAATGCAAAGTGCATAATTCAAAATGACACTAAATGGGGAGAAAAAAGCTTGCCTAATTTTATGAACACAGAAGATAAATTTTGCTGGCAGATTCATGGGTTATAACTGGCTGAAGTTCTTCTGTTGAAATGTTCATCTGTTTCCTCCAGAGACAAGAAAATCAGTTAATCCCAAGGCTCTTCAGATAATCTTTCCTGAGGACATGATAGGTTCTGAAGCTGTCTCAGAGGAACGGATTTAACCTGCTCCCTGTTGTATATGGGAGCATATGAGATCCTTACTGGCAGCAGGTTCAAAAGTGACACAGACCCTTATGGAGACCAGAGAGTTGGCTGTAGTCAACACAAACCAAATCAGAAATAAAGTGGTGGGATTGCTTGCAGTCATTGACAACCTTTGAAAGTCAAAAGCGGTTGAGCTACTCAGATTCTTGTATGTGTGACAGGTGTTTAGTCATTGGAACACAACTCAGGTGAGCCCGAAGTAAAAGAAAATATGGAAAATGATCCTTAGCTTCAATAGTGGGGGCAGTGACTGACAAAAAGGCACCTTACGTAACAATGAACATTGGTTTGAAAGTGTTATTCAAAGGAAAAATCAGAAGAAACATTTATGTCTTCAGTCTTGACAGAAGCAAGTCTGTGTTAAAATGGTTTAAAGTTATCCAAGCCTGTGTTAAAATGGTTTAAACTTTGATCTAGCAGGGGCAGTCATAAACAAGCCAAGAATATTTAAATATCACTAACAGGAGTTAGTGCGATCTATTTTGCCCATCTACTCTTACAAACAACATCTAAGATCAGGAAAATATGAATGAGATTCCTGTGAGGTAACTCTGGAGAAATCCAGTAAATTCACTAACTTTATGACAACATCATCCTTCTTCAAACACCAGATCTTGGTCCTCTTGGGAGGGCACCTTCTGAGACTTCCCACTGATTTCTCTGTGTCTCTGGTGGAGCCCTTGTTCCCTCAAAAACAGCAAATGTTTGGAAATCACCATTATCCTGTGTATGTATTTGATACTTTGAAACACCCAACTCAAATAGGGGAGTGGTGAAGGGAGATGCCAGATAACTTTCAGGAGCAGTCAGAAGTTTAGGCAAAGTGTGTGGTGCCTCTGGATGACGGCCACACGTCTTCCAACAGATAGGGATGATTTGGAGTTCTAGAGTGTAATAAACCTGTTTTTGAACCTCAGGACTTGTTTTGAACCAAAAAGCCACTAATATCCTCTGATCCGTAGCTTCCTTAAATAGTAGGCAACTTTATGCTATTGAAGACTGAGTGAGTGATAAGTAACATAACACAAAAAGATGACGTGATGACATGGTGGTGCCCACCAGTTAGCATGAAGTGGGTCAAACAACAGCTTAGTAACATCTCCATGTACATTAGTATACAAGTCACTATTTTTATGTGACAGGTTTCTAGAGAACCAAGAGCAACCTTTGATGAAGTTCTACTATATTGAAAAGGGGTAGGATTTCCAACTGTCAATGCTGTTAAATGTTACAGAAGTCCACAAATTACTAAGAGCATAGCATCGCCTGAGAAGACAGAGCTAATCATGGAGTGCATTATACCCCACAATATACATCCTGAAACAAAATTACTATAGAGTTCACTGATATCCTATTACAATATAGTGTTAGAACAACATGGTAACTCAGAATTTGAAACTGAGATAAAAAAAATACAAATATCCAGGCGTGATACTTCACGGAAAAATAAGAAAAGAAATACTTAAAAAAAAGAAGAAGTTGGAAGAGGACAATAAGCTTGAAGCCATGCAAGCTCTCCGTGACTTTCAGCTCTGAGCACTGGGGTGATTCATGTGTCCTGTGCTCCATAAACAGCCTAAGTATACTCTTTGTTTTAAATTACCTTCATGCATTCCTCCAGTGCATCAAACTCAAGAGACTTTGGGAATGTGAACATTAGATAGTGGCTTCACTCAGGTGCTCTGGGTCACAGTGCCCAAGCTTCTATGTCGAATTGTGCTCGGATCAGCACTGTGAATCAGAGTCTTTTAGCTTATCTAAGCTCTGTTTTCCCTTTACTTAATGGTGACAAATAACAGTATTACCATCACAGGCCTGAAATGAGTATTTTAACAGGATAATGCACAGGTAAACCTTAGCCAAAGACAGTTCATAAGTTGTGCTTGCATTTTCAGTTTACTCAATCACTTAGTTTGATTGTGGATATTATTGATTTTTGGTTTCCTAGTTACTTTTGGATCAAGCTTTACATAAAGATTCAATAAGATCAATGCATACTGCAGTGTGTTCAATCACTTTCGCCACACTGGGATCCCAAAATAGAAAGAGTGCTGGCTCCAGTCCTAACTTCTGTTTCCAGCCCAGCCTCCTGCCAATGCACCTACAATGGCAGCTAAAGACGGGTGTATGCCACCAAGAAGAATATCCTAGTCCTGGTCTCTCTCTGGTCCAGCCTTGGCAGCTGTAGCACTTAAAGAATGAGCTACTGGATGGAAGATGCTGCTGTCTGTTTTCTTCCTTTCTCACTCCTTCTTTCACTCTCTCAAAGATATAAATCAATGAATCAGCCTGCAATCCGCTTTACCCTCTCCCTAGTTTTTCTTTAAGAATCAGTTCTAAAAACCTATCTTACATTTTAATATAGAATTAGATTTCCAAGAAAATACATAAAGATACTACAGAGGATTTCTGATAAATGCACTGCCATGGCTTAAAGTGCTCCATGGCTTTCTCCTTCACCGAGACAACTCTGCACTGTCTCAGACCACAGAGGTGTGAAGTGGGAAAGTGGCATAGCCTCTAAACAGAAATGTGTATTTTTCAACTTAACTGGAAGAAAAGTTTCTGCATACACTTCCTTCTGGGTTGACATGCCCCTCGTAGTTAATATTCATAGAAACTTGCAGGAATCTTCGTTAATACCCAGATTTGAAATCTCAGAGCTAAGTACTGTAGCCATGGGGCCAGATTTGCATACATAAATATGCAGCAGCACGAGCCCCTGGCTTGGATCCCTGCCCTATGAGTAGTGTCAGTGGTGTGTGTCTATGGCTGTGCATTTTGCCTTCCTGAACTGATTGTCCAACACAGGAAATGAAATCAGAGCTGGAGAGCCCAGGATGGCAGTCCTTGCTTTCATTCTTCTACATCAGAAACTCACACTAGTCTCTCAATTCTTTGACCTTTCTATACTTCCACTTAAGTTCCATAGGTGTTAACATGATGTTATGGCTTCTTTCAGCCCTAAGGTCTGAGATATGGTAAGTAAGCCACTGAAGTATAATGCTGTACTAATAGATCACTCAGACAAATAAACGAATAAGTACAAAATAGACAATCACTGACATGTAAAGTGATATTGAAAATATAGAGAAATAACTTATTTGCAGAGATTTAAAAGAGATGGGTTATATTATTTGCTGTTTTCAATAATTGCATTTTCGTTGGATGAGCATGTGTCTTATAGATCAAAAACCTTTGAAATAGAAGAAAAGAAAGTATGGAGTTGTTTTGATTGCTGGGAGAAAGACTGCTCTAATTTCCTATCAAATGGTACCAACTGAAGTGGGTCTGGAGTGCTATTCAGTGCTATGCCATTTTTTCTCATAATCACTACTTTGAGGGAACTAAGGTGATTTTCAGAGCACCATGGTGACCTCTCTGGAGGAGGAGATAGTTGTTACAGCTCAGACTGGTCTTGGCAGAGGATTAAGCTCCCTCACAGAGTGATTAAGCATATTTCTCTGCAGATTCTTATCACCAAGAGTCACTGTGTGGGGCACCAAGGCATCAGATTTGAGAAGATCAGTTGACTTCTGATGAGTGTAATGTCTCAACTCTTCGAGGTACTTGGAATTATATTCACAGACAGTGGGCCATTGTTTTAAACATATCAGAAGACCTTATGAAAGCAGCATTCCATTCAGTACCAAGAAAGAAGAGTGTTCCAAGTGCTTTTCAAATCACCACCAACTTTCACATAATCAGTACCTTTGAGCAAGCAAAATGATTTTCAGTGCTGCCAGAAAACATGAAAGGAGCAGAAGACATGATCCAAAATTGTTCTGCACAGAAGAGAAAGTAACCTACATCTACAGAGTACCCAGTGTTCATGGAGCTGGGTGTAAATGATTCAAGTACCTCAGAGGATACTTGCTACTGGCTCTACTTTACAGAGACCAGGGCCATAAAACAAATTGCTAAGGTTACAAAGTCAAAACTGCAAACAATTCATGCTCAATTCTTATTTCTGGGTTGTTGTCATCCCCGCATACCAGCATAAGAGATATGCATTTGATCTTCATCCTGACTCTACAAAACATAGTTATTACGTGTCTCCTGAGGTTTCCTAAGATAATGAGGTGTTCATTTTATGATCTAATGGAGCAGTATGATAGGTGCACAACAGGTGAGGAGACTGTACCCATGGACCAAACTGGATCACCAAGTCAAACCAATTTCTTGTGCCAAAATTCTGGTTTTAAAGAAAAGTGTTTACCCTGGGGTCCTAGACCATGAACATTAGCCCTGTCTTCTGTCCCATACACATTTCATGCTGTTGCTTCCGATCTCCATATTTCTTCAGTTGGGGTAGGAATCACATCTGTTGCCAGAATTTCTGTCTTCTGATGAAATCTCAGCGTTTGTTTAAGCAAAACACTAGCATGGAGGTGACCCAAAGCATCACTGAAGAAGGTCTCTCTACTTGTTCCATTTCAGGAAGCTAAGCCAAGCATAATCCTTAGAGAATAGAATGTTAGTCACAGTAACACCGTCAGTTTAAACAGGGCTTTTCCTTTACTATCCTCCATTCCTTTAGGTCTTTTTTTGATGCAGAATAGTTTTGACTGAACTGATTAATTTCCCTGCTCTTAACCATAAAACAATTCACCTAATGTTCAGTTATATTCAATGATATTTTATACAAGAAAAAGAAAAATACATAAAATTTCCCCACATTATAAACATTTTCATTTATCTATTACTTAAAATATGCAAGTCTATGTTCTCTTACCACTAAACAGTTAGTTCAAGACCATTACCACACATTACTGGAGCAGTAGCTATAAAAAGATTCCAGGTATAAGCATGACAAGGATAAGAAAAGAGATATTTATGCTTCATTGTTATACATTATTCCAATACATATTTCCTTTCTCTCACCAATTGAAAATTGATACTTTAATAAACTTTTTATTTGATTTTTGAAAACATTTCTACTCCCTTTGAAATCTATCATTTGAATTTGCAATTCCATCCACAACAGAACCATAAATATCAGATCTACCATCATTCATCAAATAACCATAACACAACATAAGACATGAAGCAAGTGTTTTCTGATATTGAATAACAAAAGCGTAGGATGTGGATTCAATAGCAAAATAGGCACAGCTGAGATTCATGCTTTCATGACTTAAAGCCTAGGGATAGGGCTAGGGTTAGGTAAGCACAGGAAAGTGCATCCCCCATACAGAGGTTCTATTCTATTCATTCCTTTTATTTTCAATGAGCAAAAGAAACAGAAACAGTGGTTGGGCTTTTGAGAGAGCTTGAATTGGTGGCTAGAGTAACACAGACAGAGACCCTGTTCTGTGTGCCATATGAGGATAAAGCCAGAGAAGACAGGAAGCTGAGGAGTGTAACAAGCTGGTGAGATGTTGATATTCAGAGCATATTAAGGTCATTTAAATCCCAGTCTGCAAGAATCCCCAAAGGCCACACCTTAGCGGTGGGTGCTATTGTCATTTCAAGTGAGTACTACTTAGTCTAACACAGTCAAGCCTAAGATGGTGCTTACATTACACAGCATCAAACTGATCTGTCGAATACTCAACTAAATACAAGGGGGAAAAAAACAAACGTATTAAAGACGGAAAGCACTTAGCAGCAACATCCACAACTTCCAATTCAAGTTTAAGAGTATTAAAAACATGAAAAAATGAATAGGTGATACACAACCAAGATAAATATGACAAATATATTCAAAGATGGTATTGAAATTAACAGGTAATAAATGTCAAGTATCATTAGTATGTTCAAAGGTCTGAAGGAACCGTATTCACTACCTGTGATAATGAATGAAACTCCGCATAGAAATAGAAAAAATTAAAACATGGAAATCCAATAGCTAATTATGATGGAATCTAACACAATCAACCTACTTTGGTGCTTGGTATGTATAGTGGCTTATAAATATTGATGATTAAAAGTATCATTACTAGTCAAGCTATGTATTTTTTTACTTTATTCTTCCTTTTGATCTAGTTATTCTGCAAATAAATAACTGAGAGGGAGGTTAAATTTTTCCTATATAATAGTAAATGTTTACTTTCATTTTCAATGTTAGTTTTTCCCTGATGTAATTTTGCTGTTTAGCACATAAACATTTTTGAATGTCTTTTATGTAGAATTCACCTTTTTATCTTTATCTATCCCAGAGCCATGTTTTGAAGTAAATTTTATTTGCTAATAATGTAAAGTTTCAGATGTATTTTTTGTTATTTGCATGATACAACTTTTTATCCATTTATCTTGTCATAAGTTTCAAAGTATATGTGGTATACAACACAAAACTGTTTTCCCGTTTTTAATATTTCTGTTAATCTCTGCAATTTAGAAATTTAATATTAAATTTTGCTATTTAGTGGATGTCTGTTGCATTAATTTATTCTATTTTTTATGATCTCCTCTGTTGTTCTCTATCTTTCCTTATCTTTTATCTTCCTTATTTCATTTTATTATTTGAGTAGGCGTTAGAATTGTATTTGATTTAATGTTTTTATTTGTATAATTTGCACCATTATTTTGAATAACTTCTGGGACATATAGCAAGCATTTTTGACTATTTACAGATTTCTTACAATTAATATTGTACAACTTCCAATAAAGTGCTCAGAGGTGGGCCTTGGCATAGTAACTATAATGCTGCTTGGGCTGCCTGTATCCCATATCAGCGTGCTTGGGTCTGGGTTCTGGCTCCTCTTTTAGTATCAAGTTGTGCAGATCCCCCCTTGCTAATGCAGACTCCCCTGCCAATGCAGACCTCCCCTGCTAATGCAGCAGGTTGTGGAAGCAATAATCAGGTCCTTGCCACTCACACAGGAAACTTGAATTGCTACATTGAGCACATGTCTCTTGGCTCAGAGCTCTGGCGTGGCTTCGTCCCAGCTTTTCATTCTCTTCTTTATCTCTCCCCACCTCTGTGTGTGCGTGTGTGTGTGTTGAGCACTTGAGCACATATGTGTGTTTTATTCTCTTGGAAATTCACATGTTAACACTTTCATTCAACTGCTGTCTAACTATTAACCTGCCTTATTGGATTTATTTTTTTGTTTACATTTCATTTTTCTACGGAGATTACAGTTTTTGTTTTTAACCTTCAAAATGATAAATATGATAGGAGATTAGCCAGTTGGATTGTTTTAAGCCTTTCTTTTGATATACTGTAATAAGATAGGCTGTAGACAACACGGCAAGATGTAAATTGGTCCTCTCTCACTGGATGTTGTGAAGGTACATGCTCTAGATTAATTTTTGGAATGGCAGTCACATTGTACCTTTAACTCCAAAAACTATGGAACATACCATTCTCAAATAAAAGATATTTCATTTTCAGAAAATGAGAATAAAACTGAATTAAACGTCTACCTCACTTTCGAGGCCAAAATTTCCAAAGTTAATTATGATCAACATTCACCTGAGAATTCATAAGGAAGAAAGAACAACTTTGATTCTCAGTCCATGGGAATGAGGATGAAAGTGAACAGGTGCTGGGTTTACTTGGAAAGCATTCCAAATAGCCTCTCACACTCCCTTCATAGCTACCATGTCACTGTGGGTAAAAAAAAAAAAAGATTTGAAATAAATTCAAGTATTTATTAACTTTTGTTATACTTTTAAGTGTGCTGCCAACTAGATGTTTCCAAGAAAGAAAGTTTAGATAAAGAGTCCTGGTATACTTCTGTTGCTAATTAATATCCACAGCATGTTTCCAGGGCTAATATTAATGGTAGTAGTTATCACAAGTATTTCACAACATTCTCTAACAATGTGGAGAACATATCATGGTTTTTAGCAAGATGTCTACAAGCAACATGATTCACAAAATCCAATAGGAAAATAAAGTCGCTAGACACTAGCCAGGATACTGAAAAACTTACCAAAGCTGAATCTTACATCTATACCATGCTAAAAATGGATTCACCTTAACCAGCAACTCTTTCTCCAACAGCAAATTTTCTCTGCTTTTACCTTCACCCCCCCACACACACTCCATATAAAGCCTAAAATTATTCTTCAAACCAGAAATTCAACTTTGTTTTATAGTTTGAATAAACACATTCCTGAGCCAATCCAGTGCAGTACCTTCCATTAGTCACTGAATTGTTTTTCATGACACAAATTTTTAATTGTGTTACTTTACTACACAAAAATGTTTCAATTTCTCCATTAACTCCAAAACTCATAGCCAAAGTGCTTTAATAAAGGGCTATGTTGCTTTTGCAAGTTAATATATCCTTCAGAAATTGCACATACTGACCATCTATAGGCTAATAATAAATGATGACATATCCATTTAATAACGGAATCCCATGCAGTGGCTTTTTTGCTTTTCTCAAACAGGGAACTTTTCTGTACTAGAACAGCTCAAAAAAATTCATGTAACATGTAACTTACAGATGAGTTTCTTTTGATGTCAAAAAAAATTAAATTCATGCAGTTTTTTCCCATAATATTTACTTTCCATGAACTTTTATTGAAGTTACCCCCTGTATTGTTAGTTATCTCTAAATATGTGATTAGATGAAAATAATACAGTCATTATGCACATTTCTAAAAATGAGAAAAAAATAACATCTGCAGTGGAGCACCAAAGAAACTAACAACACATGTTTCCTCTAGGGAAGAAACCTATAGCAGTAGCAATAGCTGTAAGCAGCAAACAGGCAGAATTTCTTCTTTATCAATTTCATTCCCATTGAATTTTGAATAATCAAAATACATTACCTACTCGAGAAAGAACAATAGCTATATTTAATTAAATCTAATTTTAAGAACCTAACTTAACATGAATCATTGTTTCCCTGTATTGCCATTTGTGAACAATGCTTGTCTCACTGAATCCAAAGACATGTCTCAGGGAAAAGAAAGCTGTTTTCAAATGCAAAGGTAGAGAGCGCTCTGGGACTCTCAGTCTCCTAAACAAACCCAAAGAAGTTACAGAGAGAGAACAGAGTAGGAGTGTTCTTACTGAACCTGCCAAGAGGAACTTCTTCCCTGCAACAGAAAAGCATCAAGCAGCTATTCGATAGGTAAAACCCTTTTCAAAACAATTAATAGGAAATAAGAAATAATGAAGATAAAGCTGTTGCCAAAAAAGCTAAACTTACACTTAAAAAATGCTCTTTTCAAAATATTTCCAAATATTCCTTATGCCCATAAAACAAGCAAAAATGCTACTGAGAAAGTTAATATATTTGAGACACACTTTTTTTGATGTATTTCATTAATAAGTATTTTAAGGCCCTTTATGAGTGCCTTCACATTTATCAATGAAAATAAACATTTAATCCATGGATAAAGTTTTTTAATGAAAATAAATGGTCTTTCAGGATTTAAAAATCGAGTGATATTTAATAATTGTTTATATTAATAATGTGAATAAATGAAAAGTATCGCGAACACTCCGAGAACATAAAGGATGGCTTGCTCACTCTACTTCTGCAGGGAAATCTTCTTAAACTCTTCAGTTTTTTGTTTATTTCCTAGAATAAACATTTCTTACATGTAAAGAGGTATTTTTCAAAATTCTTGAAGTTCTCATAGCTACAAAGCATTACAACAAGATTGAATTCATCAGTTCCATGATTAAGGATATAGTTTCAAATTCACTCTATTTAACTACTTTTGACTGGGATCCAAGCCAGAGAGTTATTAGTAACGACTGATTTTATCTCTGCCTTTACATGCTTACAAAGAAGGGTGATGTTTTACTTATCTCTTACAAAATTACAGTCACTTCACCATACAGATATATTGGAGTTTAAATGCTCACCCCAGAAAATTCCATTTATTGTGAAGGCGTGATAAGGAGCAGCTTGAATCTTCTGAAAACCTATGTAATATTTAATATTATGAAAAACGGGAAAATGATTGAGAACTCACTGTGAACTTATCTCCTGACTTCACCGCATCTATTATTTTATGAACTATTCCATTTCTGAAATAATTGTTACTTTATCTCTAATAAAATCATCATTTTTAACAACTGCTGAAACCCTGAAAACTCTTGCCCTTTGAAGGCAAGTGTCTTTACCATACACACTAACAAAATTTCTCAGAGGTCAATCCTCAGCTAATTTTTTTGGAATAACAGAAACAGTTTATTCCCTTTCTGGTATAAAAAAGACAACTATCATGAGAATTAGCCAAGAAAGTCTATAAATGACTGAAGGCCCTCTGGAATATTCACATGGAATTTGTTTGTTGAAACAAATGCGCATAAGACCTGAGAGGAAAAACAACACTACCTATAGGATCTGGTTTTCCCGTATTCTTGTAAGAAAATTGGCAGATCTTAGCAGCAATCGCCTGTTACTACAATCAGAAATAGCAGGTCAAACCTTTCATGACCAGACACTGACCCCTGTGCTCATGAACTCATGCAGTAACCACACATCTCTGATGCAGAGTCCCAACTGTACCCTAAGCACTTGTTACTGCTTCCTGGTTTTCTTATCTAAGTATTGCTCCATGATTTGGATAAGCTTGCTGAGTTCTCTATTTCCTAATTGGATGGCCCTCAGAGTGGGTCAGAAGTTGACTTATCGAATCATTCATATTTTAATACTTCCTGCATTTCATTTTTAAAGGTTTATTTACTTAAATGTCAGACACACACACATGCGCATGCACACACACATACATACATACATACATACACACAAAAATACGAGAATATGAGAAGGGTCCATCCACCAATTCACTCCCCACATGCCTGCAACAGCCAGGGTTGAACCAGGCCAAAGCTTGGAGCCAGAATCTTCCTCTGAGTCTCCAGGGTGGGTGCAGGGGCTCAAATAGTTGGGCCGTCTTCAACTGCTTTTCCATTTTTAGGGAGATTGATTGCAATGGAATGACAATATTGTAGCTCTTCATAAGTGATCATAAGTCCATCATTCTGCTATTTAAGTATATACTGACATTGCAGGTACAGACAACGGCACATGGTCCAGCATCCTGTTGTCAAGATACATCCAACAGTTACACTGGGAATCCATTTTTGATTTGGAAGTAGAGATGCATACTGCATTGTATCTTCATATCTGGATGTGACAGTATCCCTATTTTCCAAAGTTGCATTTTTTGTAATAAAGTGTAATTAAACATAATAAGATAAACTAGACCTAGGGCAAGCACTATGGATAAAGGAAGTAAAACTGCTGCTATCGCAGTGGCATCCCATAGGAGGCTATTGTTTCAGTCCTGAGTACTCCCCTCCCACTCCAGACCCTTCCTAATGGGAAAGGCAGCAGAAAATGGTTCAAGAATGTGTTGGTCCTGTCACCCAATTGAGAGACCTGGAAGACACTCCTGCCCCCTGCCTTTTGCCTGGACCAGCCCTGGTTGTTATGGTCATATGGAGAATATGCCAGTGAATGGAAGACTTCCCTCATTTTCTCTATATCCTCCTCTCTCTGTAACTGATTTTCAAATACATACATAAATAATAATAAAGATAAACTATATATTATCAATTATACAAACTTCACTTCCAAGTAATGGGAAAAGAAGCAGAAAAAAAATGCACAAATCTGCCATGATCTTATTCATAAGCTTTTAGCTTTTTTTTTTAAGATTTTATTATTATTGGAAAGCCGGATATATAGAGAGGAGAGACAGAGAGGAAGATCTTCCATCCGATGTTTCACTCCCCAAGTGAGCCGCAACGGGCAGGTACGCGCTGATCCGATGCTGGGAACCAGGAACCTCTTCCGGGTCTCCCACGCGGGTGCAGGGTCCCAATGCATTGGGCCGTCCTCAACTGCTTTCCCAGGCCACAAGCAGGGAGCTGGATGGGAAGTGGAGCTGCCGGGATTAGAACCGGCGCCCATATGGGATCCCGGGGCTTTCAAGGAGAGGACTTTAGCCGCTAGGCCACGGCGCCGGGCCCCGAGCTTTCAGCTTTTAGAACAAATTGAACTATGATGATTCCATTCTCATCACTAATGAGTTTGTCAGTTAGCTTTGATCTGCTTTATAGCTGCCAGATTCCCACTTTTTCTTTGCCATTTCCATACCCAAAACAATTGAGCACAAAATAAAGCAACTTCATCACTATATGTGAATTCAACTTCAGTGCACCTTAAAGGTTTAAACTGGCTCAATACAAGAAAGAAGCAGCTCTGATTGATGTACACAAAGCATCTCAATAAGTGACCTCTGGCCACAAATACCATTTTGAATTGCTGTATATAGCTAACTCAGAATAGCATTAGTCTAGTTCTGATATTCAAGCAAATTCAATACAGAAATTACAGAAGGAGCTCACAAGTACAGAACAATCCTGTTTTGATTAATCAAATCATTATGTCAGGAAGTATTTCAGAGCTAGTAATCCATTCTTTGTAGAAGTGGGGGATGGGAAGACCTACATAACGGGGCAAACAGGATTTAGGGTCAGATTTTTATTTTACAGAGCAAATCTTCACCTGGAATAAAAAAATCAGTGAGGAGATGGACAATCATATTGACCAAAAATGGGAAGAATCTGGGACTATCGCGGGCATTTCAGAGTCCAGACCAAGGAACAGGAGTAATGGATGCCAGGTCCATGGCATAAAGACCTGCCCAATGGCCCATGATTTAATATGCTAGGAAATTGCTGGCAAATCTCTTTTCCTGGGAAGAAATAACTCCAGAAGTAGGCAGGATTTCACTTAATAGTACTAAATCCCCAACATTTCAGCTGTAAAGGAGACTTAGAAAAACTGTCCCATTCAAAATAGTGGACAAGAACTTTAAATACCATGAAATAAACTTAACCAAAGACACAGAAAACCTCTATGATGAAAATTACACACCACTTTTTAAAAAGAACCAAGGGAAGATGTTAAGAAATGGAGAAATTCACCAGTTCCTTGATTGGTAGAATCAATACCATCAACCTATCAACAGTATGAAAGTAACATACAGAATGAAGCAAGTCCAATCAAAATCCCAATAACACTATTTTCAAAAATAGAAAAGATGATTAAAAGTTCAATTAGAAAAACAAGAGACCTCAAATAGCCAAAGGAATCTTGAATAAAAATAAATCTGGAGCAATCACAATTTCAAATTTAAAGATATACTACAGAGCACTGATAATCAAAACAGTCCGATATTGGAAGAACAACAAAGAAAATCAATGGTACATCGTAGAAATTCTGGAAAGGGTCCGGCACGATAGTGTAGTGGTTAAACTCCTCACCTTTTACGCACCAGGATCCCATATGGTCACCGATTCTAACCCCAGCGGCCCTACTTCCCATCCAGCTCCCTACTGGGAAAGCAGTTGAGGATGGCCCAAAGCCTTGGAGCCCTGCACCCATGTGGGAGACCTGGAAGAGGCTCCTGGCTTCAGATCAGCTCAGGTCCAACCGTTGCAGTTGCTTGTGGAGTGAACCATCAGACGGAAGATCTTCCTCTCTGTCTCTCCTCCTCTCTGTATAACCACCTTTCCAACAAAAATAAATAAATCTTTTTTTAAAAAACTGGCTTAGCATAGGGAAACTCAGATGAAAAAGAAGCATCAGGGGCTGATGCTCTGGCTCAATATGCTAATACTTCAGTTGCTAGTGCTGGCATCCCATATGGGTGATGGTTCCTGTCCTGGCTGCACTACTTCAATCCAGCTCTCTGCTTATGGCCTGGGAATGGCAACAGAGAATGGCTCAGTTCCTTGGGTCCCTGCATCCACATGGGAGATACAGAAGAAGCTCCTGGCTCCTGGGTTCAGATCAGATTGTCTCAGTTTCAGGCACTGCAAACATTTGGGGAGTGGACCAATGGATGGAAGATTCATTCTCTCTCTCTCTCTTTCTCTCAAGTTTTCCTTCTCTCTGTAAATCTGCCTTCCAAATAAAATTAAATAAATCTTTTTATTAAAATATCAAATTTTAGGAGATAAGTATACTTATTCTGATGGTACATTGCACCAGGCTTATACACATCAACACCTCACACATGGTAGGTACTCTGTAAATGAGCAGAATTTTAGGTGTCAACTAATTTTTTTCAAAAATAAAGGCAGGTTGTAGCTGTCGAATATTAATGAAGACACTGTGATTCATGAGTCATAGGAAGTTAATTTTCTTTTGAATACTGGAAGATTTTTAGTAGAGGGAAAATGGGGGTGGGGGTGTTGTATTAGGTGTTAGAGTTCAGCCCAGAACCCAGGTCAAACCCCAAATATCTGTGTCCATCAGTGGAAATAATGATTTTTCTATTGATCAGCAGCAGGCATACAAGGTAAGGAAATATTAAAAGGATTTTGTATGTAAAAGTAACCATTTTTAAATCAAGAGTTGTAATGATAAATCTTTTTAAAAACTTTGTTAAATCTATTTTGAAATATACTAGAAAATATGTGGTTACTGGACTCAGCACTTAGGATATGATTATGAAGTATAATTACCTTTCCTCCTCTGTAATTCCCAGAAATTGTGACTTTTATTTCATTTACTATGGGCTGTTTTTGGTATACATCAAAGAAATCCGAGTTTGATAAATTATGTAATAGGAGTTGGATAACCCTACATAGTTCTGCTGCACATAAAGCAACTTTGATTTAAGTAAATTGTATTTTTGATAAATGAGTTCTGCCTGAATGATTTATCAAGTCAGCGTGGAATTGCCCTACAATTGTGTGGTATAAGGACTATTTTGCATTTGAACCTTCTACTGCAGGCTAAGAAAATGAAGGTGGTAGCACAAGTTATTTCCAATTAGAGATTAGAAAATAATTAGTTTTGTGTAAGTTGGCAACTTACAGCTCCAACAATACAAAATAAAGTAGGAGCAATAAAACCACAAAACTTTAGTTACCTTTGAATTTACGTAAATATCTTTGCCTACTGAATAATGAAAAAGATTAAAATTACTTATCTGACTTAACATTAAATCCAGTAGCTATTACATGATAAACCGTTTTTGCAAAGGTCCACTTGTCTCCTTAGGCCAACTTGCTGAGTATTACAAACTGTCACAATGTCAATGATTGTTGATACAGTTTAGATAGAATGTGCATTTATTAAGAATTATACTGTCCAGAACCTAAGAATCAGCCTAACAAAGAAGAAATTGCAGAGGTTTTATCTTTGTGACAGATGAAATGAAGCAGTTAATTATATCAATTTAAAATCATAATAGAATTTCATCAACATAGATTGTGATAAAATATTTAGCTCAGCTAACGAAGGGACAAGGCACAGCCCTCCTCGTCATGCATCTGGAGTATTCAAGCCACGTGATACAAAGTCATTAGTTAATTTAATTTATCATCAATATCTCTGTCTGATGATATACTTACACGGGACTGCTTCATGTACATGTTGAGTATTTTTAAGACTTATTTTTATGCATCTTAAATGCAGAGTTAGAGAGAGTGAAGGAGAGACTGCTTCACTCCCCAAATGACAGCTGAGTCAGGCCAAACCCAAGAGCCAGGTCTCGCATGTGGGTGCGTGGGCCCATTGAGCAGGGAGCTAGACCACAAGTGAAGTAGTCAGTATGGGGTTGGAAGTTCAGGGGGCTGAAGCAGTGGCTCAGTGGCCTATCCTCCGCCTGTTACTGCTGACATCCCTTATGGGGGCCAGTTCATGTCCTGATTGTTTCACTTTCAATACAGCTCTCTGCTTGTGGCCCAGAAAAGCAGAGGAGGATGGCCAAGTCCTTGTGACGCTGCACCCATGTGGCAGACCTCGAAGAGGCTTCTGGTTCCCAGATTGGATCACTTTGGCTCTGGTCACTGTGGCTGTCTGGGACATGAACCAGTGGATGGAGGGCTTTCCTATGTTTTCCTTTCTCTCTGTAAAATCTTCCTCTTAAACAAAACTAAATAAAATCCTAAATAAAAATGTAACAGTCAGATCAGGCTGACATCCAAGTGGGTCATCAGCACTGCAGGCAATGGTTTCAACTGCTATGCCGCTGTGTGAGCAACCAGCACAGTGAGTTTTAACTAATGGGTAGAGCTAACATTAAAGTGTCAAAGGTACATAATATTTATTAACATCATGATTCTTAAAATAGATAATATATCTCCCAGTGGAATTGTATGAGGCAATACAGACAGAATACATGGATTGCTCAATAATATGTGAATCTGAAAATAATTCTGAAATGAAACCTTAGTTTAAATGTAAGTTGAAGAGAAAAAAAGAACATGTTAACACACTATGGAGATGCATTTTGCAAAAACTCAGATTGTAGGAGCCCTTACATAGATAAACATTAAAATTATTTTAAAGAAACTGAAAGAAAATCATATATGGAATCAAAATATTAAGAGTTTCCAAATATATCATGACAATTGCAATACAGGATCTTTAACTGAAAGCCATAGCTGCCTATCCTCACTCACAAAACGTTAAGCAAAATTAAAGGTAAGTGGTGAAGTTTTAATGCTTAGAAGATCTTAATGCTGATTTCATGGAGAGCCTATTATATTTGTGCTACTTAACAAAATATAGAAGATTGTTTATTTAGATTTTAGAATAAAACTTCTAGAGACCTATAAGTTAGAGGTATAAAGTGATATGTTTATAAATAAAATATGACAACTGACTACTTATAAAATACTGGGGTTTCAGTTACTTGGGGTAATGAGCAAAATAAGATTGACAGGTTGTCAATCACTGATCCTGAGAGTTGGCTGTATGCAGAGTCATTATGTTAATTTATTTTGAAACTTATAAACTTAACTCCACTGTGGATTGAGAAACGCAACACGCAATATATGTTAACTAAAAAATTTTACTGAAGATCTTGGATAAATACAAAGCAAATATAGATTCATGAAAATGATTTAATTAAAGAAGTAACAAATTATATTTACTTTTTGGAAGATCATTTAATGTTTCCTTAAGCTAATTTGAGGAGAGAAGGAATGAAAAGTGCACCCTCCTGCTCAGATGAGCTGTAGCAGTGACAGCAAAGCAGGCAGAGACTCAACAAAGACTTGGATGTTAATGTTGCAGAACGCTGGATGATCACATAGAGGCAGATTGTAAGGATAGCTCTTCTGATTTTAATTCACGCAACTCAATGTTGGTGTCATTCAGCAGGATGTGGAAAAAGATGTTTGCCAGGTAATGGCCATGATGTCAGTTTTGGACTGAGAAAACTTAAGGTGTTAAAAGACTAAAGTTAAAGAACTGAACGAACAGCTTTAGGATATAATGATCTAGGGGGCCCAGCGGCATGGCCTAGTGGCTAAAGTCCTCGCCTTGAATGCACCGGGATCCCATATGGGCGCCGGTTCTAATCCTGGCAGCTCTACTTCCCATCCAGCTCCCTGCTTGTGGCCTGGGAAAGCAGTTGAGGACAGCCCAAAGCCTTGGGTTCCTGCACCTATGTGGGAGACCTGGAGGAGGTTCCAGGTTCCTGGCTTTGTATCGGCGCAGCACCGGCTGTTGCGCTCACTTGGGGAGTGAATCATCGGATGGAAGCTCTTCCTCTCTCTGTCTCTCCTCCTTTATATATATCCGCCTTTCCAATAAAAATAATAAATCTTTTAAAAAAAAGAATATAATGATCTAAGCGTCACAAGAGGTATCTTGATTATAAATATGAAGAACATGAAAATCCCAAAAGAAGAGAAAATATGGGAAAAATGTTTGAGTATATAGAGGGCTTTAGCTTAATTCCTGAAAAATATGAATTCTTTAAGGTCTATGTGGATGATTTCACTTCTGTAAATGTTAGAAAGCCACTGAAGTTAGTGCACATTCGGCATGAAACAAAGATAAGCTGATAAGCTGATTAACTTACTTAAATCATATATATATATATATATATATATATATATATATATATATATATATAAATCAGAGAATGAAGAAAAGTTGGCTAAATTAATTAGATTTAGATTTTCATAGAGGCAGTTCTCAAAGTGAACTTACTGTTTTTTATAGATTTTTTTTCCTGATGGGTTCCATTGCCCTTTTTCACTCTGGACCGAAAAGAGAGAGTATGGTGGAGAAACAGGAATTACCAAGCCATTGATCAGTACTTGCCCCTGAGGTTAGAATCTCAAGGAATCTGATTAGGGAACTATTTCACTGCTGGTCTAATCTAGGTCTATGCCTGGAATACTGCAGGGTGATGTTAAAACCTGCCTAAAATTTTCTATAGTCTAGTCTAATTTTACAGGCAAATTTTATGAAAAGAATGTCTACCTTAAATATGGCTATGAAATTGACATTGACTTACGTACTAATGTTGAGGAAATGGGGGAGGTGAAAAAAGAGCTAATGTCAAAATATCAGAAAACTGTAGAGGCTGCTGTTATGGCATAGCATGCTAAGCTTCCACCTTTGGCACCAGCATTCCATATAGAGACCTGTTCAAGTCCTGGCTGCTTCGCTTACCATCCAGTACCCTGTTTTGTGGCCAGGGAAAGCAGCAGAGGATGGCCTAAGTCTTTGGGCCTCTATATCCATGTGGGAGACCCAGAAGAAGTTCCTCGCTCCTGACTTCAGGTCTGCCTAGGGCCAGCCACAGAATCTAGTTGGGGAGTAAATGAGTAAATTGATGATCTTTTTCTCCATCTATCTGTAAGCCTGAGTTTCAAATAAAAATAAATCTTGGAAGGAAGGAAGGAAGGAAGGAAGGAAGGAAGGAAGGAAGGAAGGAAGGAAGGAAGGAAGGAAGAATTAAAATTTCTTCAGCTTAGGAATCAGAATTGCAGTACTTTCTAGGTTTGGAATAAACAGGATAGCATAAGGCACACCCACAAATTAGAGAAGTATTGAAACTTACTACTTACTGTAATACGTGTTACATCCATGGGCAAGAATAGGCAACATATTATTTAACAGAACTAAGAAGGAATATCCCTGGAGGAAGTTACTAAGCTACTCCTAGGTGTCACACTTCCATTATACACCACATCTGCTCTAAAACTAATACACAGATACACACACACACACACTTAATGTATAAAAAATAGAAAAAATGTTGATTATAATACCTCAAAAATATACATGTTAATTCATTCAGACACTGGAGTTAGCATGTGAGGAATATGAAATAACTATGACTAACATTTGAAGAAAATTGAGAATAATTTTTTATACAGTAAGTAGGAGTACTCCCAGAAACTCTTCACTGTCCAATAAGAAGGAGGGGAAGAAAAAAAGGCGTAATTCATCCAGAGAAGAAACTCTGTATTGTTTTATGTATTATCAGCTGTGATGGTAGGTCTAGCATTATTTCTATGATGCATTCGCTCCTGTTTATTCAGTGACATTTGAGAGAAATGCTGAAAACATCCCCTTTTCTCCATTTCCTCAATAAGTTCCCCCAAATCTATTCCTTTCATTGTTCCCTGGCTATTTTCCACTTTTTAGGGCTTACAATTTTTTAACAAAAGAGCTTGCATTGCACAATTATCTCTACATACTCACGTCTGAAGACCCACCTTTCTCTCTGTTAGAGGAAGATAATAATTTAAGACAGAGAGCACAAGTCTCCGAGATCTTCTCTAACAAGCAGCATCACGCTTAGATTCTTATGTCCTTTTCCTACTTGGATATTTATTGTTCCTGCCTACAAAGGATAGGTCTAACTTCAAAAACCGTCATGTTGCTCCGTTTGAGTTTTTCCATTTCATCTGATTTCATCCATTTTCATTTCTTTTGTTGCTTATAACAAAGGAAGCCTCTGACTTTTCCTGGGGGTGGCTTACTCTGACAGAGCAATTCATTCTGCTTCTGTGGAGCTCAACTCCACGATTGTCATATTTACAGAGCATAGGTTTATCCAAATACGCCAGCCTATGATCTCCAAAAGACTCCTTTCTTCTTTCAGCTCTGGCTAATCCCAGTTTGCAACAACTAAGAAACACAGGGGAAAAGATTAAACCTTCCCATTTTGACTATAAAATCCATATTACTAAGAAAAGATACAACATGCCATTTATAAAGCTCAATAAGTAAAAGCAATTTAAAAAACTGGGATGGCAGTCAGGATAACACTAAGTTAACTAATTATTCTTGCACATCTGTGGGTTTTTTTTTATGCTCTTGTATTGTTCATACTAGCTTCTTTCTAGTGAAATGTGGGAAACTAAAGAAATATTATGGGCATGCATTTCAAATATTTTTTATAATTCAAAAAAAATATAAAAATGTAAGATGTCTTTCTTCATATGGCAACTAGATATAGTCAAAAATTAAACATGAACAGAAATCCCAAAATTCTAGAACGTAGCTAGGTTCCCAATGCGAACCCCAACATCTTTGTGATTCTAACCTTAAAAGAGCATATAGTAATGTCATTATATTAGTTGAGAATATTTGTCACTATCTATGTAGCTTTAGGAAACCACTTACCATATTTGAATCTCAAATTTCACATTTATAAATGTAGAATAATTACATGGCAGCTGCAAAGATTAAGTGAGATTATATATGCTTATTGTGTTTGCAAGTTAAAACTCAGAATTTATAACACTAAACATGAAAGAAAACACTGAAGTAATTCACAATTGCCGCACAGAAGGGCTTCCAAATTTTATTTATTTATGGGCTGCTGTAATTATAAGATTTCTTGCTTGCAGGGCCTTCTTTCCCTATAGGTGCCCGTTTATGTCCCAGTGCTCCACCTCTGATCAAGCATCCTACTTCTAGCCTGGGAAAGCAGAAAAGTCTCAAGTCCTTGGGACCCTGCACCTACGTGGGAGACCTGGAAAAAGCTCCCAGCTCCCAGCTTCAGATCAGCTCACCTGTGACCATTTGGAGAGGGAACCAGCAGATGGAAGACCTTCTCTTTGTGTCTCTTCTCTGTGTAACTCTGCGCCTTAAACACACACACATACACACACCCCAACACCAACAACCCTGAGGCCACATTTTCTGGTCCTGAAACTATGCTGCCAAATAAATAAATAAATAAAGCAAGATAAGAGTAAGAGAAGTAGGAAGAACATGGAACAGCATTATTAAATAGGATTTAGAAGAGTCCAGGGCAGCAAAGTTGACTCAAATTCAGAGAGAATAGTTTCATCTTTGACAGCTACATACAAATTACAGAAACAAACAAAAAAGCAAGAATACAAGAATACATTGATTCAAGATAAGTTCACTCACAGACTGAATAAGGGATTTTTTTTTTTCAGAAATCCAGAAATTGGCTCAAAAACTCTTATAGGACCTTATAAGTAACTCCAGGACTATATTCAGAAAAAAATTCTGAAAAAGGAGGACCAAATCTGAATGACTTACAATACCACCAAGGTGTCTGTTAAGTTAAAGTGACATCAAAGAGGGATAAGTAATTATTTCCACAAATAATGCTGAACAATTTCACATGAAACAGTAAATGAACCTAGACTTATTTGTTATATAATTCAAAACAATTTTTAAAAATTTATTTTTTGGAAAGGAAGATTTGCAGAGAGAAGGAGAAACAGAAAGATCTTCCACTCACTGCTTCCCTTCCCAAGTGGCAGCAAGGAGCTGGATTGAAAGTGGCACAGCTCTGCCGGAAGACCTTCCAAGCCACACTCACCCTCTTGGAGCTTCAGAGCTTTGGGGTGCTCTCCTGATCTCATCAGGAAGACTTCTGGGGCCAGCTCCTGCCACAGAAGCCCCATCTTACCTGTGGGAAAAGGTGCACATGCCCTGCCTTTTCTCTTAGGAACAAAAACCCTTCTTGCCATGCACATGGGAGCCCTGGCCTCTGTGCCAGATGGCACTGGTAGAGTAGCTGCTGGCCCTGGCCTACAGCCTGCAAACCTTCCCTGGACTCCTTACCTGTCCCCACCCCCTGGGCAATGCAGATCCCCACACAGAGGTCTGTAGTAGCCTCTTGACATTAGGATGTAGGACTTTCTGCCATTGTCTACACCTACAATGTCGGAATACTGTTAAAAAGCAGAATGATGAACTTATAACTGTTTCTGAAGGACTATACTATTGTAATAATATGAGGGAAACAGTGGGGGGAGGGCAATGTGGGAAGGGAAATCCTTGAGCCTATGAAACTGTTTCATAATATAAATTTTAAAAATTGAAGGAGGGCACAGTGTTGTAGCCTTGTGGCTAAAGTCTTCACCTTGCATGTGCTAGCACCCCATAACACCAATTTGTATCCCTGCTGCTCTGCTGCCCTTCCAGTTCTCTGCTTGTGTCCTGGCAAAGCAGTAGAGGATGGCCCAAAACCGTGAGAGCCTACAACCACATGGGAGACTGCTGGCTTTAGATCAGCTCAGCTCTGGCCATTTTGGCCAGTTGGGGAATGAAGCAATGGATGTAAGATCTTTCTCTCTCTCCTGTCTGTAAATCTGCCTTTCCAATAAAAATAAGTAATTCTTAAAAAAAAAAAACCTGAAGCAGCCAACATTCTAACTAGTGCTTAAATGGGATGCCTATGTTTCAGGTGATGGATTAAACACTGACACCATAATGGATTGCCAAGGTTTTAATTCGTGAACAAACCAGTGATAATATAGTGAGTGTTCTGATCCCTCTTAAGGAAATTAAGGCAATACAAAACATGAACGTATTCTACAATATATTTTCAGTCTGCCTGTGAAATTTGGGCATATATGTTAAACAACAAAATGAAAACTTCAAAACCACTGTTGCAAAGGTATACAGAAGTCATTGAAAGCCAGTGAGGAAGTCACATGCTGCTCCAAAGGTTCTCTTTGAAAGTGCATTTTATTACTGTCTTCTTCCATGTGAGGTTGCGAAGATCTTCAAGGTGTATGACAAAAATAACCACCATCAGAACACATGCAGATTTTTCTCAATATTGATACATTTTCTTTCTTCTCTCATTTGTGGAGAATAAAATAATTAAAATTAAGCTCTATTTAACTCCTAGAATCATTTCTCCTAATCTGCATTTCATCTGCAGATGGAGAGACATAAAACATGGCAGGCCTTTAGGATTGGGCACACTAAGCGACACCTTGGAGTACACATTGGGGTATGATATGTTATGTTAATTCAAGCTTCCACTAATTAACTTGAAGTCAAGTCCTAGTTACCAACAGATACTCATTGGCTCATGAGGAAAGGTAATAACAGGACTGTTAGTATAATGAATAGTAGATATTAGGGTATAATTATCAAGGCAGAAGCATGAGATTAATGATTTTTAATGAAAGGTAGAATGCTTCTTTAATTTAGAATTATTCACCTCTAAAGTTCATTAGCAATCACATTCTCAAATGCAACAGACTTTACCCATGGAAGAAGCGTGAGAGAATTAATCTATAGTACCAGAGCAGAAATGGTAGGATATGCAATGTTTTTGTAGATTATTACAGCATTCTAATCCAATATTTCCTGCATTGATACTTTAATATTTTCTTCAAGGGATGGTATAGAATTAAAATTTTATTGGGCTTTTAAAACATTTCAGAATTTATACTAACTACAATAAAATATTGACTACTGTTTATATTTTGATGAGCTAGAGATTGGTGCATTATATAAATGATACAAGAAACCTAATTTGATATGTTCCTCTTGGATTTGACACGACATCCCAATCAAAATGATGCTTAAATTCTAAATTTAAAGTCCTACAGTGCCATATAGGATTTCAGATGCAATGGTACAAAAGCAAAAAAACTCTGCTGCTCCATAAAAATCAAAGAGAACGTTGGTAAATAGTGTCAAAATCAAGCTTCTTTTTATTCTGAAAACTAATAAGTTCTTAAGAATCTAATTAACAGTTAAGTTATTTAATCTCACAGCTAGAGGAAGTGATAGGATGAGGTGGGCTATACAATGATTTTTTTTTTAATAATAAAGATGTTGAATGTCAGGTGTTCACAGAAATCCTTAAAAGCTCCAGCACATTCTTGGATTCTTGAAGATCACATGCATGTATTGCATTATCCATATGCGAAAGGCATGCTGAAAAGCCCTAAACAGTCACCCCTATCTCACTTGTAATCCTTCATTTGAAGAAAGTGAAGGTTAAAACACTGTTGAGGACTTCTGGAGCACTGAATATACGTCCTAATGCATCAAGCATCACTCCACAAAGGTAAGAGACGTGGGTGTTTTGGTTAAGGACTTTGCTATTCAGTTATCAGCTGAGCACTGAGGGTACTGGGTGGAAGCACAGGTAGCAACACAACAAAAGAAATCACAGGCTTCGTGTCTGTCTTTGAACCAGAACCAAGGTGTTTGCATTCTAAAACCTCTGTGCTATATCTTAAAATCTGGAATTCAGATGCCTCTAGCCATAATTGTTTAAGACTATGTTAGCTACTGAAGTTTCCTATATTTCCATAACAATTTTAGCATCCTTTCACCAAGATTGAACCAGTAACAGACATCCTACAACGAGAAGCACAGGACTAGATGGCTTTACTGTAGAATTCTTTTTTTTTTTTTCAAGAAAAACTAATCTTGTGTTTTGCTTAAAACTAGTCAAAGAATTAATCAGTTAAAATGCAGGGAACACTTCAAAGCTCCGAGCCCAGCATCACCTTAATTCTAAAACCAGAAAAATGAACAAACAGCAATAGACATACAGGTCAATATCTCTGAATGACATTGCTGCTAAAACCCTCAACAGAATACTTGATAATTTATTCCAATGACACTAAAATATCTCATAGAAGCATATATTCATGTCTCAGGTGATCCACTACCAGTACAGCTCCCTGTTAAAATTCTGGGAAAGAAGCAGGGGATGGCCCAAGTTCTGGCGCTCCTGCACCCATGTGTGAGACCTGGAAGAAATTCCTGGCTCCTGTCTTTGCACCAGTCCAGATCCATCCATTGTGGCCATTTGGGGAGTAAACCAGAGGATGGATGATCTCTCTCAGACCTGTCTCACTCCTTCTCTCTGCAACTCTGCCTATCAAATAAAAATAAACTTTTTTTTTTAATGGTCAACAGCCTAGCCGATGTGGGACTTAAGTCAGTGATGCTGGGATGATTCAACTCACATAAATTCATAAATGTGACACATCACATTAACTAATGAAGAACAAAATCATGTGATTTTCTCAATAGATGCAGAAAAAACATGTGATAACATGCAATATCTTTTCATAATTAAAAAAAGAACCTTTATAAAAATCTGGGTATGGAAAGAACATACCTGGACAGAGCCAAAGCAATATATATCAGTTACATAGACAGAATTATACTGAATGGGAGAAAAGTTCAGAGAATTCCTTGCCCAGAACCAGACAAGGATGTTATTCTCACAATTACTTTCCAGTATAAAGCTGGAATTTTAGACCAGAGTGTGAGACAAGGAAGAGATTAAAGGGAAACAAATTGGAAGAAGGAGGTCAGATTATTCCTATCTGCTCACAACATGATCCCATTTAGAGGGGAGCCCAAAGATTCCACTTAAGTGACTACTGAAACTCATAAATGATTTTGGTAAAGTTGCAAGATAGAAAATTGACATACAAAAATCAGTATCACCCATCTACACTAAGAATGTTATGGCTGCAAAAGAAATTGTAAGGTCAGATCCATTCACAATAGTTACAGAGATTTAAGTACCTTTGAACAAATTTAGCCAAGTAGGTGAAAGATCTCTGCAACAAACATTACAAAACATTATGAAATAAATTCACACACACACACACACACGCACACGGATTTGAAAAATTAATCCCTAATGGGTCCACAATAGGCAAAGAAATTTAAGATTCGAAGTAATTTCCAGAAGAGGTAGATTACAACCTAGGAATCTTTTGAGACTAGCACTTTTTACACAATTTGATAACTTTTTCTACTCCCCAAGAAGTTTGGTCTCATTTCATAGATGTCTTCTGGACTCTCACAATCAAGTGAGTACTACCACCTGCACCCGGAAATATATTCCTGCAAATCACAGCATTGCAGCACCCAAAGGAAAGAGCAGGATATAGAAAATCAAGAAGAAAACATTGGACAAAGTACAAGGCATTGCTGAGTCCTCATAAGTATCTAAGTGATGATTTTAGTTCTGGCTGCCCCCATTCCTTTCCTGGGATGTACCTGGGAAAGAAGCGAAGATGGTACAAGTGTTTAGGTGTGCCCATCAGCAGGTGAGACCTGGTAAAAGTTCCTGCCTCTGGCTTTGGCCAGAACCAAGCCTGGCAGTTTTGGCCATTTAGGAAATTAATCAACAGAAGGAATCCCTTTCTGTGTCTCTCTCCGTCTCTCTTTTTTTGTTATTCTTTCAAACAAACCAAAATATGTCTTTAAAAATGAGTGCATATTAACATAATAAAGATGACATATAACAAGGCAAGAGCTAACATATCATTAGATAGAGAACTATTGATGATTTGCTCTAAAATCTGGAACAAGATAAACATGTCCTATTTTGCCATTTTTATTCAACATAGAACTAGAAGCTCCTACCTTGAATAATGAAACAAAGAAATGAAGATCAATCAGATCAGGAGGAGAATGCCACACTGTCTGCCAATGAAATGATCATATATCCAAATATGCATAGGTACATGCATATATAATATTACCCCATAGAATCTGCCAAAAGCTTCTAAGCAAGCAAATTGGGCAAATCTGCAGGATACTGTGTCAATATGCAAAAAAAAAAAAAAAAAAAAAAAACCAGTAGCAACCAGTAGCTTTGTGATATGCCAATAAAAGATCATCTGAAAAAGAAAACAATGCCATTCCCAGAAGCTAATAAAATAAAATAAAATAAAACTAGCAATGAATTTGATGAAAGAGATGAAAGATCTTTGTAATGAAAAGTATAAATCACTGATGAAAATAATTGAAGAGCCCCAATTGTAGGCAACTGTGTAGGCTACCTGGTACCTAGGCAATTGTTACACTGCTTACAGAAAAGCAGAGGGCATTCTGCACCTTGTTCATGCCAAACTGGTGTTAACTATATCAGTGTGCAGTATGGTTGCCTCTTCTATTTTATTTTTAAAAGATATATGGACAAGATGATCCATGGCCTGTGCTGTTATGGAGTCTGTGGGTTGTCTGGGGTGGGACATTTGGGGATATGTAGGAGTGGGGGCTACTGAGAGAATACTTAACAGGTGTAGAATGTCTTCTGTGGCCTTCCAAGGACCATTACTTGCCAGTAAACAAGGGACCTGAGACCAGTAGTTCAGAGGGAGGAAACCTGAGATCATGTCTGGACCAGACCAATGCATCTACCTATGCAGGAGACTTGTGCTAGGTGTGGTGGAATCCCATGCTACCCAGTAGCCCACATGAAAGCTAGGACTAGAAACCGTGTCTGGGCAGGGCTAGGTGACATTATCATGTGAGGCTGGGCCAGGGCATCAGCTGGCAGAAGAGATTCAGATCTTGGGTAGATTCTGTAGAGAATACGTGGACCCACCCCTATGCATCTGAAGTACCCAGTGATTTACGTGAGAGCTGGGAGTGATGACAGACCAACCTACACATGATCACAAAACTCCTGGTTCCTAGCTTCAGAGCCACTCAGCTTCGGCCACTGCAGCCACTTGGGAATTGAATCAGCAGATGGAGGAACTTTTTCTCTGTCTTTCCTTCTCTCAGTAGATCTGACTTTCCAATAAAAGAATAAATAATAACTCTTTAAAAAAAGTAGATAAGATGATTGATAGGTACAGATTACAGCTATAATAATAATAAGTTCTGGGGTTCTAATGAATAGCAAGATAACTGTAAATAATGTTAGTGTACTGGATTTGTTAACACCAGAAAGTAATAAGTATTTGAAACATTATGCCATATTTATATCAGCAGCCCAAGACCATCACATGGCATCCCATATATGCATACAATTTTCATATGTCTAGTAATTGCCTTATTTACAAGCCTTTGTCTATACTGCTGAGTAATATTAGATTTCTCTTCTAATTGGCATTTGTTGAATTCTTTACCTAGTGGAGTGTTAAACCTATATATACAAAGTGAACTGAAAGCATGCCATTGTAAAAATTAAGGAACAAAAAAGAAATAAGGAAGTATGGGTGGGCGACATGAGAGGAAGGGTAGGATGGGAAATACCACTATGAACCTTGTGAAGTACATGAGATCTGTTCACTTTGCATAAATAAATTTTAAAAGAAAGAAAAGCAGTCAATAACAAAATCAATAATGCATAGATAAATACATTGCTACATTCTGAGTACAAACAATTTTAATAAATGAATCCTGCATGAAATACTATTACAGTTAAAAAGGGGAATCATTAGGAATATGATGGACTAAATTAAATATAACTACTGTATATACACAAATCTGTGTGTGTCTTTAACACACAGTTTTAATCCTTACTCATTCACAAAAAGGATGAAACTTGTCCTGTGCACTTATAAACTATGGAAAACTTTAAGGGATTTATATATATATATATTTATATATATATTTATATTTTATATATATATATTTATATATTGAGGAATAATGAAGTCCGACAAACCCTACTTTGCCGGTAAAGACCCTTATGCACACGGAGATTGAAGGCCGATTCATTGTTACACGGCTATGTGGCGGCAGAAGCAAACCTGAGCCCAGACTACCTGGCTCCAAGGCCTGTAGAGAAACCCTCCTGCACAATGGCTCATAAATATATGTTGCTTGTGAACAGAGTAGCTGCTATTGAGTTAAGAGAATGTGTGTAAAGCAGAAAATGAAAAACTTAGTCATTAAATTATTTTATTATACCACTTCACAGCATTTATTGAACGTTTCTCAACTTTCATTTTATGAATCATAATCTAATTCATGGCATCAATTTCACGAAAGCTTTGGAAGATTAAAAAAAATGCACATTCACACATTAAAGCTAAATTCTTAACAATTCAGTGCAGGTAATTGAGGCTTGTACAATAAGTTTTTCAAAAGTCCACTATCTTTGGCTTCAGAATCAGGGCTTCGGTGCTGAAATGTTATCAAAAGGTTCCTTTTGTCATTTGTTCAAAGATTAGAACTTCTTCTGTAAGGCAAGTTGAGATCACTAACACCATGTCATTCTAGGTCCCTCATTACAAAATTGAATAGTCACATAATTGGAAGTTTAGCCAAGTGTAACAGACATAACAGATGATAGTACAATCGGATACCATCCTTATCTTCCTGCCTGCAAACCCAGGCCATTTCACACTGGCAAGGATTTATAGTTTCAGAAGGGACAAAGGAAGAGAAATCCTTGAAAAGGGAGTATTCATAAAGGAAAGGATATCAATATCCTCTAGCGAGTGTAGTGATAAGAGGGCTCAATCTACCAAGGGCCTATGCCATGTGAAAAAAACACAGATAATGTCAAAAAGCAGCTTTCATTGGACTGACCTTCCAAAAGGCAAAAGATAACCAATATAAAATTTATGAAAAATGATTTGAAATCTACTTATTAAATATTAAGCACATCAATAATCTATTCATTGCTGGCAATGAAAATTTTGTTATAACAGAGGACCTGTATTCTATAGTCTACCCTTAAATGAATGGCTTTAAAATTAAATAAAGTGCCATCTTCATGCACAATTCTTACATACTAATGCCAAAGGCTAGTACTAACTCCATATGGTTTTTTCCTTCTCACATTGCTCATCATGGTTTTCTATGTCCTTTATATTTTGTGAGTCATATCGATGTCAAAAAGTACAGAAGAGCCCAAATTATAAAGAAGAAGAGATAAAGTTACTTATCTGTGCCACTGATAGGCAGCATGGAAAACATAGTCAAAAAAATTAAAATGCAAAAAAAAAATTCTGGAAGCAACATCCAATGGGAATAAAGGCAAATGACTTACGGCATAACTTTAGAGGAAACGTGTCTTGTAAAATCATGTAGACAGTCACAAGTTACCTGCTCTCTGTAAGTTTATTTCAAGATAAACTTCTGTGAGATGAGGATCAAGAACAGATATTTTCTAAAGAATGTAGCAAAATATTTAATTGATTTGGGAAACACTAGTGATACTACCTAGAAGCATGTGTTTGTAATCTACCTTTAAGAAGAATTTCATTATATTCCCTGCAGGCTATATACCCTGCCAATAGTCAGAACAAGACACCAGAAGCACACGGATTGGCTTTATAAGTATTGGTTTTGAAAAGGATGGAAAATAGGATGCTGGACACTCTGTGATTGTCCATGCCCACAATGATGGACATCTGACTATTTATGAAAAACTATAGTATAGTAATAATAAAGGGGAACTCAGTGAGGGGGGAAGGGAAATCCCAGGGCCTATGCAACTGTATCATAACATGATGTTAGTAATAATAATAAAAACAAGTATAATTAGAAAAAAACAAAAGGACCAACAGAAGTACAGAATGCTACTTCAGACTCTAAGCTCATGGCATGTTAATTTAAAAAGTGTAAATTTGGGCCCAGCGTGGTGGCCTAATGTCCTTGCCTTGAATGTGCCAGGACCCCATGGGGTATGAGTGCTAATCCTGGCAGCCCTGCCTCCCATCCAGCTCTCTGCTTGTGGCTTGGGAAAGCAGTCAAAGATAGCTAAAGCTTTGGGAAACAGCACCCATGTGGAAGACTCGCAAGAGGCTCTGGGCTCATGGCTTTGGATTGGTGCATCTCCAGCCGTTGCAGTCACTTGGGGAGTGAGTCATCAGACGGAAGATCTTCCTCTCTGTCTCTCCTCTCTCTCTCTCCATATATATCTGACTTTGCAATAAAAATAAATAATTTTTTTAAAAATCTGTTGTGAAATGTTATAACCTTTTAAACAGACTATTCCTGAGATGGTTGTCATTTGCTATTTCCTTCAGGTCAGGAAAACTTGCTCCCTTCCCCTTGCATATGAGTTTAAACAGGCAGTGAGTAACTTCACAGGGAACATTTGGCAGACATCACGGCAACCAAGAAAGGAGAGCAAAAACATCTGTATTCATCTGTGAAGCAGTCCTCCTCTCCACCAGCATGAACAGTAATGAGAAAAGATCAATGGAACCACATTGGAGGAACACGCTACCAAACAGCTGAGCAGTAGTGTCAAGACCAAAGCAGACAAGACCAAGTGCTACAGCATGACAGAGACTAAGGAGATAACTAAACACAAGACAGAATTATTCTGAATTTAAGGGCACAAATGTATCAGCAGAAAAGCTGTGGAACTCTGGACAGATTTCGTAGCTCAGTCAATGTCTTAATTTCAGTAAGTATACCATGGCCATATAGGTCATTAACCAAAAGGGATGCTTCTGAAGGACTTAAGGCAGCATCTGTCATCTTGGAATTTTTTTTTACCATGTAATGAATTTTCAAAAGTCCACGACTTTCAAACATCACGTGCACCAGATAAACTTATCTCTTTCCATAATTTTGTGAAATTATTTTGTACTTCAAAATAGAAATTTTAAATCTGTAATGTCAGAAGTAAAAAAAAAAAGGAGTTACCAGAAGCCAAGAGATCACAGGTGTCAACCTGTACGACATCCAACGGCACAACAGGAAGAATTTCAGGAGCAAATTCATGCACCACTGAACCTTAACTTAAAATATAAATGAAATGTCCATGAAATCAAATTGGTGTAAATAAAGAATTAAGTAATAAATGTACAAGAGGCAAACTGCTGGTGCAACAAAGTTCCCCAGTTAACTTATTTAGATTCTTGCCTTTTTGCAGGTGAGGCTTAACTCTCCACCCCATTCTCCTCCCCATGAACTCTGCCGTTATTTCATTCCAAAGAAAGGAGAAGGGTAATGTTATCCTTGAGAAAGCTGGCAGATGTTCCTCAACCTCAAGGTTAACATTCGTGATATCCTGTTGCCAACACGTGCCCTTGATATCATGTGCAAAGAATGACACTTCCACTTGCATGGTCTTCTTTCCCATAAATTGCTGATCCCAGTCAGATCTTGATCAAAAGGATTCACACAAGCCCAAACTGAGGGGCAATCTGCCAAAGTCATGGCCAGTACTCCTGAAATCTGCCAAGATCATCAAAACAAGGAAAGAATGGGAAACCATCTCAGGCAAGATGAGACCAATTGAGGCATAAAAAAATTAATGCAATGTAATATCCTGGACAGAGACCTGAAAGAGAAATGGGATAATGTGTGTAATTAAACAAGAGTTGTTGTTTTAGTTCTGGTAAATATACCATAAAAACAAAATGTTCAGGCCAGCACTGTGGCATAGTAGGCTAATATTCCACCTACAACTGGCAGCATCTTAAATGAGTGGACACCAATTCATGCCCTGGCTGCTCCACTTCCCATCCAACTCCCTGTTTATGACCTGGGAAAGCAATGGAGGATAGCTAAAGACTTGCAAGGTCTTGGAACCCTAGACCTGCAAGGAAGGACCGGAAAAGTTCTTGGCTTCTGGACTGGCTTAGCTTTGGATGGTGGGGAGTGACTCAGTGGATAGAGGGTCCTTCTCTCTGCAACTCTGCATTTTTACTAAAAATGAATACATCTTTTTAAAATATACAAAAAAGATGTCAAATGATGGTTAAGTTAAATAGGGAATATAGGTATTACTGAACTGTATTTTCACATATTTACTGAAGTAAAAACTATTTTAATATTTCTAAAGTTTAACCATAAGACAACATATAAACGTATCAGATACTTAGATGGATCTCTCTTGGCAGTTCTCATGCTGGGATCCTGTGGCCTCCTGACATGCTCCCCAGAAAGAAGGTAGCCATAGTTCTCTTCCCTACAAAGTACTCATCCTCTTTGCAAATTTCATTAATATACTTTTATCTGCATTTTGGTCTTTCTGAAGGACTTTTAAAACTTCATGTATTTCAAGTTTACCTGCTATATTCTCATTATTAAGCCTCTTATAAATTCATCTATCTTAGAAAGGATTAGATCAGACTTATAATTTTATGTGATTTTTTTTTTCCTCAATGGAATGTTCCTAGAAATAGAAAAGCATCCAGTTTGCAGGCCTTTGGTGGGTATCTTCCAGGATACACGCTGAAGTAGAGGCTCTCCTGGATTCCCTTCTTGCTGATTTTTATTATCAGCAAGGGAAATGGAATGAGAACTGAATATTGAATTCCACTCACTAAAACCATTTCAATGAGCGTCTTGTTTCTACAACTATTAGGATATTTTGTGGATTCTGGCGATTTCCTATTCCTCAGGTTGACACTTACATAAATATTCAAATACATCTAATGCTCAAAGCTCGCCCCTTATTCTTTCCCTTTCCTAAAATTTCTCTCATAAAAAAGTGAGATGACACCATCCTTAAAAACAGCAAGATTGTTGTTACGTTTAACAGCAGCCTACAATATAGAAAAAAATATATTCCCAAACCTTGGAGTCATATTTATTGCCTAATTACTTTGTCTCTTCAGGTTTTTTTTTTATCTGAAAAATGGGAGTGGCAGTCCCTATTAACCCAATTTCGTAAACAAATTAAAGACAGTTGAAAACTCATGGCATAATAAATTAGGCCAGCAGAAGTCTTCACATACATTTTTTTCAAGGGTCAAAACCATGTGAGAAAGGATTTCAAGGCATCACCTCCTCTATGCAGAAGCCTCCTGTACAGCAGACTACTTTTATTCTAAGTACTAAAAAGATTATCCAGATGTAAGCTGTGTAAAGATCACATAACAAGCAAATCTTACGGATAGTGACCTGTAACTCCAATTCTGCATCGTATTCCACCTACAATTATCATTGTCTCCCTCTTGTATGCCAGTGTGCTACAAGGTGAAGCTGCTCTGACTTGATTTTGCTCCAAATATTGTTGAGCGTTAGAGGAAGATTCCAAGACATTACCAGCTACCAAATTCTCCACTCTATTTTATAGTCTCCTGCCCAATTATTCTCTCTGCCTTAGCTTCCACTCTCACCGATTAGGTGATCATCGACCTTTATTTCCTGTTCAATTCTTGCCTCGTTATCCTTCCTATAAAACAAATATTTAGCACCACTGAACCAGAGCTACTATCCTCTCTGGCTTTCTTCACCATTTTGCTTCCTCCCTTTCCTAATCACTTCTCTCATCACCTTACAATTGTTAGCTACAGCAATGCTTGCAAACAAAGCCTTGGTGTTAGGAAAGATGCACGGTGATTCCACTGTCACTAGTGAGGGGAGAGGTACAGTTTCATAAGATGCAGTGCCTAGTAGCTAAAAGAGCTTCAGCCAACTACACAGTCACTGTTAAAGCAATGTCTGAAGATGGTGGCTACAAGTACTATGAGGGAAATGGAAAAGCTGGAATCACAAGCTCAGTGTAAGAAGCAAAATCCCAGAATAAAGGGAATGAGACACAGCTGCAATACAGGGGGCACTGTAATGCTAGTTACCAAAAATATTCCAACAAAATTTGCTTATTGAAAATGCTGTCATAATGAAAAGCTTGAGACACTATCCAACTATGTCACCTTAAATACACTGAGATTTCAAACGTAAATAGGAAAGTGGAGAAACAACCCTGACTAATGTGTACAGCTATGCTATTTTTTCAGAGACTGGATATAAGCTTTTTAGCTACAATTAGAATGGAAATAGTCAATACCCTGCTGAAGAGGATGAGTCTGGAAAAAAATGGGAAATAAAAGACACAAAACAGAATCTGAAGAGGAAGACTCACTTAGCAGCAACCCCATCCAAAGAGGTTTTCTTTTCCATAATTTAGGATTACTGCCAGTTGTCATGTATTTTCTGTAAATAAATTATCTCACTTAATTTTCACATTATGAGATGTGACATGCTGAATACATTGCACAGGGAGGGAAATAAGGTTCAGAATATTAAATATCAAGCCAAACATTATGATTCATTAAGGGCATGCTGACCATAATAAGCTCAAATCTGGTATCCATTAGTGGGTAACAGTTTTTTAAAAGACTTAGTTATTTACCTGAAAGAAAGAGTTACAGAGGGGTCAGGCAAGAGAATTTTCCATGTGCTGATGCATATGCCCAGTGGCCAAGGCTGCATTAAGCCAAAGCCAGGAAACAGGAGCTTTGTCTGGTCTCCTGCATGATTACAGTGGTGAGAGCGCTCAAGCGTCTTCCACTGTCTTTCCAGGTGCACTAGCTGGGAGTGGGCTCACGTGGGAAGCCAGCAACTCGGGGGCAAGCTTTCCTCATTTGCCATGGCTACAATTTCAAAAGGTGAACAATGAGAATGTTATTGAGAATGTGAAACAAACAACAACAACAATAAACTTTAAGTCAAGAACTTTTTATAAGCGTCACATTCTCATCACAGGAATTGTGGCATAGTGGGTAAAGCCACCATCTGCAATGCCAGCAACTACTGTGGGTAAGGGTTCATGTACAAGCTGCTCTGCTGCTGGTCCAAATATACTAATGTATCTGTGAAAACTGTGAAGGACGGCCCAAGGCCTTGGGTCGCTACACCCACACAGAAGGTCTGGAAGAAGCTCCTGGCTCCTGGCTTCAGATCAGCTCAGGTTTGGCTATTGCAACCATTTGTGGATGGCCACTGAGAACACTGGACGGAAGACCTCAGATCACCAAATAATTTCAAAGGCCACAGGGAGAAAAATTCTGAGGTGCAGTGTCAAGTTTCCAGCACAGGACAGAGTCAGAAAGCTGGGTGAAAATTGTGGGAAAAGTCAAGAGGCCAAGCAAGAGGAAAAACTTTCCAATAAAACTGTGGGAGCAGGTATAGTTCTGCTGGACCATAGCTCTGCATGGCCAGCCACTATTCATTCAGCTGATGTCAGGGGAGCCAGAGATTGCTGGAAGCCAACAGGTGCTGTGAAGTAGCCACCTGCAAACCCCAGCACTCTGTAAACAACTTATTCTAAGAAAAGAGGAAGTTACTTCCATGAAGCCCTGGAAGCTGTGTCTCTATGTCCAATATTGAGGCAGAATCAAAAATTCTAATGTTTCAAGCACGTAACTCTTACAGGTGATGTTATATATTATCCCAGCAGAGGTGAGCTGGGAAAGGGCAGAAGAAGGTCTGAGGAGGAGGAAGGAAGGAAGGGAATCCAGAATGAGAAAACAGACAAGAAATTTAATGAAGTCACTCATGCTCTGTGAAACGTGGCAAGTACACAAATCTCTTAATGATAGTCTGTAAAATTCTGCTACGATGTCATGGATTCAGACATGAAACAGGTTGACAAAAACTTGCAAAAATTGTGAGGCAAGTGACAGAAAACCAGACTGCTTCCAATGAATCCCAATAATGTCTTACTACACAATAATTTTTGTGTCAACTTGAAAAAGTAGCCCTTAATTGTATGATGTAACTTAATATATCATATTTAATCACACTGTCATTACAATTCACTGCAGTTCAAAAATGTTACAAGATGCAAATATATTAATCACTGGTAATTAAATTTTTTTAGGAAAACCTCAGTTTCTAGAGATTTTCTCTCTTTTTTAAATTAATTACATTGCATTATGCAGCACAGTTTCATAGGCTCTGGGATTTTCCCAACCCCTTCCCAAACCCTCCCCCCATGGTGATTCCTCCACCTTGTTGCAGTATTACAGTTCAAACTCAGTCAAGATTCTTTCGTTGCAAGCACACACCAAGCATAGAGTCCAGCATCTTATTGTCCAGATAAATTCAATGGTTTCTTGGGGAGACCATATCTGGTCTGAAGGTAGAGCTGGCAGAATATCATCCCGATCAATTAAAAGCCACAACATAACATCAACAACAATTTGCAACATTATGGAATTATTTGACATGGTATTGAGTAACCAATATGTTAAAAAATGCAAGTTCTTAACCACATCCTGTGATTACCTCATTGACATTTCAATTTTAGTTTATATACAACCAGCTTCTATCCACCTTAAAATGGCTACAGGAGACTATTCAGCTGTCTTGTGTCTATTTTCATTTTAGTATTTAGCAGTTTATAGTGTTGAAGCATAATTTTGCTGAACTTGGCAGATTTTAGGATAGTCTAAACTGGCCTATAACTCTAACAAGACATATGTCAACAGTTCAGGTGCAGAACAGTTTTGGGAGGGGTGTGCAGAGAAATCTTCAATACCTTAATGAGGAGTTACTAATCTATGTGTCCTGCCTAGTGAGGTATGTGTGAGTCCACACTGACCATTTCCTCCTGGTTCTAAGCTTTCCTTGTTGTTCTCTATCTATCTATTCTAATATTTTATTGTTTTTTTTGGGGGGGGTGCTCCAGAGAGACCCTGATGGTCAATGCAAGAGAGGGTGGGGATCCAAAGTTAGAACTAAGTAATGACCAGAGAAAGCTCCTCTCCCTAGTCCTGAAGGAAGTTTACTGTTCTATTTCTGCGGACTGCTCAGGGTTCCTGGCTATTATTCCGCTGATCTTGGATCCTGTGAGGAAGGATTTGGGCTTCTTCCATCTCATATGTAGATCCAAATGGGGGTGCATGACCTCAGAGTTCTCGGCCTCCAAAGGCACTCCAATTCTCCGTGGTCTCCTTGGTTGTAGAGACTTTCAATTATGTTTGAACGATTTATTCTTGGTTGAAAAGACACTAACAGGGGAAATCAGTGGGAGGGTAGAGGAGGTGAAGTTCCACAGCCTTTGGAAATGTATCATAAAATAAATAAATAACTTTTAAAACATTACATTAGGAAAAAAGGCAATGGATGGCAACAATTTGGTACCTCTTTCACACACAATATTTAATTGGAGACAAATGAAAATTATCCCAAAATTGCAGTTGTCTCTTAAGCTTATAGAAATTATTTCATTGGCAAGACTACTTATAATCAATATTTTTTTTCTAGAATTTCTTTAGTTGAAGGAAGGTTTCATGTTTTTCATTGATGTATACCTACCTAGCTTGTGAACTACCTATTTAGGCTGATTCTCCATCTTATCACTGTCTTAGAATTTTTCTACGTAGTTTACAAAGAGTCCTTCTAATCTCACATATATGCACACATACATATGTCTCAGGTATATCCATTTTAGAAATTGTTTCTAATCTGCTTCACATATTTGTTTTTGTGCCAGGAAATGCAACTTCCATCACCTTCATGAAATACATGTTCCTTCTTCGCAATGGAAGGCAGCACACAGCCAATGATAACAGGCAGTGGGCTGCCTTAAACAAGATAATGGTGTTAGAATTTCAAGACAGTTGTAAAACCAACTGATTCATAAGACAGAGGTTTTTGATGTCTTGCACATAGCAAATTCTTAGCATTGTTAGCTGTTACTTAAATATCTTCTCTATCGTTTACTGAATAATTCTGAAGACATTTTTTGTTAATGTCCAGGGTGGTTATTTGATTCCACAGTTAAAATATCACTTAGGACATCAGTATATTGGAGTGCCTCAGTTCAAGCTATGGATCCACTCACAGTTCCAAGTGCTTGCTGACGTGAGCCCTGACAGGTGGTGGGGATGGCTCACGTGGTTGGATCTTCGCCACCTGTTAACGTAAGTAGGCGGACTGTTGTCTAGAGATGGTGGGCAGAGCAAACCAGGGGAATTGATTCCAGCGATGGTTAAGAGTTTGTCCATCATATCAAATGCAGGAATGTATGTACTCTAAATAATGTAGCATATTGGAATCATTCCATAGTAAAGCTGTTTTCGAATCTACAAAAAAGACAGCTAAGGATTTGTCAAGAACTAAGTGTATAGAACTCAGTAAACTCTTACATCAAGTAAAATAAATCATTCTTAATGCCACAATCTGACCACAATCACTCTAAGGCTTTGAGCATCCTCCTACCTTATACTACATGTGCTATTTGTTACTAGTTCCTTTTCTATTGACATTATATAATGGATATTTGTAAGTTTAGTTTCAGTGGCTGTACAATTTTCCACTATTTTTTCAACTCAAATTTAGCAAAACATCTTAGGGAAATTTCGGGTTTTTTTCCAGTGGTCTAGTATGATAAGCTATAATGAGTAGAATATCCTTGTATAGATGCTATCATACAATTAACAAAGGTCAGTCTTTAGCTGCAGGGTCCAGCCTAAAATCTAGTTCCAGTTTTGCTTTCTTCCAGTTTATCTTTTTTTCTCCCAGTATGCATGTTTCATAGTAAGAAAGTTAGGATGAAGTCTGATACTTTCTAACATCTAAACTTTAAACTTCAGATAAATGACTGACAGTTTTCTGGTATAATAATAAAATCTACTCAAACTTGTTTTTATTATTCTAATATAATTTACAGAGAGCTATAATTAATGTTCTATTTATAGACTATTCAATTACTCATGTGTTTTACCCCAATATCAGCTGAATTTATACTGCATTTATAGGTAAAATACAATTTAACACAAGGAGACTTGGATCAATAGCCTAGTCATTGCATTCTTGCCTTGCTAGATCCCATATGGGTGCTGGTTTGTGTTCAGGCTGCTCCAGTTCCCATCCAGTTCCCTGCTTGTGGCCTGAGAAAGCGGTAGAGGAATGCTTAAAGTCTTAGTACCTTGAACCTGCATGGTAAACTTGGAAGCTCCAGGCTTCTGGCTTTGGACCGGCCCAGCACCAGACATCTCCAGGCAGCAATAAGATAAAATCATATACTTAAAATTTAGACACAGTTTATAAAATCAGAATGTTTTTGATTCATAAACCACAGCATCTGTAGTTAATACAGAGTACATTTATTCTTACAAAAAGAATAATCCATGAAAAACCCTACTTTTTAGCATCTGTGTTATTATATTGACTTACAGCCTAAACTTTCCTTAACAACATTTGCAAAATAATAAACCAATTATGAAACCATCTGGAGCAGAGAGTGAAGAAAAATTACTATTTTAAAAAGCCTCTCCCATGAATAATTGGCACTGTAATAAATGACATGTCAGAACAACAATTTTAACAGAATCAACACCATTAAATAAAGAAGGAAAGGCATTTGCATAAAGAAAAATCAAGATTTCTTATTATCAAATCCAGTAGGATCATACATTGATCCATAGCCAAAGTAAGCTGAGCATCCATCTCTACTTTTACCAGAAATTGAAGCTTTCAGCTAATGATTTATTTGGCAAAGGTTGAGTAAGACATGCAAGCCTACAGGACACCATCTGTTCAGTAAAGAAAGACACATAGCATTTTAACCACCAACTGATGCACACAGAAACCAGAGAATTAACAACAAGATGAATATGGGCATTCAAAAAAAATGTTTGTCTCTAGGCTTGGATCAACTCATCCCCCTGAGAGAAGAAAACAAATTAAAACTAACCACTCATATCAAATGTTGACAGTCCAGGGTATACTTCAATAAACTTGTCCATTTCCTATAATGATAACAGAATGCAGTTAAGCATAAAAGTTTATCTATTTTGTGTTATTGATCTGAAACCTACTATATGATTTTAATCTTACCAGTTTCTAACTTTTCGGAGACTCTATGATCCATATGAAACCCATAAAGATTAACGTAAAACTTTGATTTGTTAAAATGATTCATATTATCATTACGTCTTTTTAAGTAGAAATTTATGCCATATAATTATTTTGTTCATTTGTTATCATTCATTTATACCTCCACAAACAGATGAATACATTTTCTTTTCTCTTCATGTCTTTGAAAATTATACAATCAAATTTACAAATACTATGCAAATTGGAAAGTAATCAGTAGTTACATTTAAGTAAAATAAATCAAATGAATAATAGTACTTCTACAAATATCCCTTCACTTATTGTGAAAATCTTAGGTGAAACCCTGCCACTGAATGCCCGTACCCACTGGAAAGTTAATAACAATTTCTCACTTATAACATTTTTAAAATGAAGAAAAATTATATTTTGTTCTTAAATGACCTCCATTATAATTGAAAACATGCTGAATATTTGGATTCACTGTAATGTTATCAAAATCCTCAAGGTATTTTTAAACAGAAATAGAACAATTCTAAAATCCACATAAAATCACAAATAACACCAAATAACCAAAGGAATCTCATGAGAAAACAAACATCAAAGCAGCACACTTCTTGTCCTCGAGATATTTCAAAATTGTAATTAAGATACTATGCTGCTGGCATGAACACAGACAGACCTATAATCAGTTGAACAGAACAGAGAACCCAGAAACAAACCTAAGAAGGTGTCATCACCTGGTTTTCCCCAAGAAAACCAAGAATATTCAATGGGAAAAAGACAGTTCCTTTAAGATTTAGGGTTGTCAAAACTGGATACCTCCATACAAAAGAATAAAATTGAACCCTTATCTTAAACTATCTATAAAAATTCAAACAAAAAAGAATACAATGAATTCTTGGAACAAAAGAAGTAGAATTACATTTGATATAAAAATCCCAATACCTCATATATTCCCAAAAGACATGAAATCACTGTGCCAAAGATGTAATTGTGGCATTGTATTTACTGCGGCAATTCTATTTTTCTTATTTTTCTAAAGATTTGTTTATTTTTATTGGAAAGTCAGATACACAGAAAGGAGGAGACACAGAGAGGAAGACCTATCCAATGATTCACTCCTCCAAGTTTCCAATCACAATGCAAAGTCAAAGAAGGGAAAGTGTTGATGATATTAATCTGTACCCACTGTATTGATGTACTGAAATACTCACACTGTAGCCCGCAATAATCAGTTACCGCAAATTAAAAAATTAAACACACTGCTTAAAGAAACTAACAAAATCCCGTCGCTTTAATAGGGCTGAGATTGCAAGATGTTTTGCTGAGTAAAATTAGCTAGTCACAGAAGGAAAAATATTAGATGACTCCACTTATATTTTGGATACATGAGATTATGTTCCAAATACTCAGACTCACAGAAAGAAGTAACATGCTGGTTGCTTGAAGGGAACATGGAGACTATGTCATGAAGACTACTGACATGAACATGGAGACTATTGACATGAAGTTCCACTTAAACAAAATGAGAAAGTACTGAATTTATGCTGTACAGCATAGTACTCAGATTTAACAGTCTGTATTGTACACCTTAAAAACTGCTACAACTTAATATTAAATGTTCTTACTAATAAACAATTTAAAACAAACTCATGTGGAAACCTTTGTCAATTTAATCAGATACCGTTAGTGTAACAAAGGTATTTGAGCTACTAATAAAATTCCTGGAAATTTTTCCTAAGGAATGATTAAATGATTGAATTAAAATTAAATTTTTGGATGGGAAGTGGAGCGGCCGGGATTAGAACTGGCGCCCATATGGGATCCGGGCGTGTTCAAGGCGAGGACTTTAGCCGCTAGGCCCCCATGCTGGGCCAATAATGATTATTTTACACAACTAAGTTTTCTATCCCTCTCCCCTTCTTTCCTCCTTATTTTCCCCTTCCACCATTTTTTTCCCTGGATTATTGTAGTGGTTTATTCCCTTAGCAACAGTTACAAGATTAATCTTCTGTTATTTAAATGTATCATGACAGGGTAGGTATAGACAAAAGTAGATCTAGTATCATACTGCACAGTTAGGTTTACATGTTTCATTGGAAGGCCTCCTTTTATTGGAAGTAGAGAGGCACAATGCAATGTACCTTTAATTCCCAATGTGCTGGTCTCCATTATACAGTTCATCTATAAGAATATAAGTATGTACTTAATTATCTATACCTATGTATGTTGTGCTTTACATAAGGCTGTGTATTTTTTTTTTAATTGGGAAACCAATTGGTTTAATTGTCTTTTTGGTTCTAGGTGGGAAAAACAAGATGGGGTGCTGGGAATCAGCTCCCTTGGCTGCTGGGCTGGAGGCTCAAGTTGTCCAGAATTCTTTGACCTTTCAAATTTTGGGCACTTGGGGGTGTGTTGGGGAAGGACAAGAAGCACATGCATGATTGATAAAGCTAAGCACTGACAAAAAGCACTAGTGGCTTACACCTTGGGAAGCCAAAGCCGGGCCCAGGTGATGCCACTGTAGGCTTTCCCTTCCATTGCTTGGCTGGCGATGGCCTTGGGTTTCAGGACTTAGTCACATGAATGGCCTCCTGGCACTGGGCATTGGACCAGGCATTCTTCCACATGCCTTGGCAGGCTCTAGGGCCTGTGCTGCCATCACATGCCCCCCAACTCTCCAACATGTACTGCAGTGGTCTTTGAGTTACTTTCAGACACCTGCCCTGGACGTACTGCCTCAAGTGCCCTCCGGGGCAGTCCTTGTTGCTAGAGGTACAGGCCCACCAGGTGCACTTTGCACACGCAAAAGGACTGCCCTTCTTCACCTTGTCTTTTTGGCCACCATGAAGGTGAGTGCCAGCAAGGCAAAGAGTGAATAGCAGGAAGCCTGGGAGCTGCATTCACAGGGAAGCCTCACTCCTAGGGAGGCCTCAAGTAAGAGACACAGCTCACTTCCTCCACTCCTACCCCTACCTGCACCTCTGGACGCCCCCAGCCGCAGCCATTGCATGTCTTCCACAGCTCCACGTGCTCCAAGGCTCTCTTATTCAGAGACAACATAATATTTGCCCTTTGAAGACTGGCTTATTTCACTGAGCATAATAGTCTCCAGTGGGGATCATTATATTGCAAACAGTAGGATCTCATTCTTTTTCGTGGCTGAGTCGTAGTACTCTGTGGCATAGATGTACCATGGTTTGTTCATCCATGCATCTATTCCCAAGCATCTGAGTGTTCCCATGCCTTCACTATTGTGAATTTTGCTGCCATATATGTAAAGCTGCAGGTCACTTTCTTGTAGGCAGATTCCATTTCATTTGGATATATTCCCAAGAGTTGAATAGCTGTGTCATATGGTAGAACAATTCTCAGTTGTCCAGGCACTCATAGTCCATAGTGCCTGCACGAGTCTACGCTCCCACCAACAGTGGGGTAGGGGTTCCTTTCGCCCCACATCATTGCCAGCAATTGTTCTTTTTTGACATTTTTTATGTTATCTGTTATACAAAAAAGGAAATATGGTATTTGTTCTCTTGTATTATATAATATAGTGTTAAGGAAAAGGACAATAACTGGGAGAAAATATCTTTAAAATATAAACACCTGATTTATAATTTATATTCAAAATATGTAAGAAACTGATATCATTAATAATGAAAAAAATCAAATTCAATCAAAAGATGGGCAAATGATTTCAAAAACATTTATCTCACTAAAGATGTACAATTCAGTAAATAAAAGTGCACAAAAGTATGTGTCTTTTTTTAAGCAATAAGATGCCGTAACACATCTACTGAGTGGCCTAAAACCCAAAACTGATAATATGAAGTGATGAGAGGACATGCGGTGATAGAAACTTTACCAATTGTGCTCAGAATGTAAAAATGAATGACCATTTTAGAAGGCAGTCTGGAGGTTGATTACAAAGCTAAATACACTCTTTCCATTTGATACAGAAATCACATTGAATGATATTTACTCAAATGAGTTGAAAAACTGGCGGAGTAATGCCCACATGGGACACCAGGATTCCTAGTAGCAGCTTTACCCACTATGCCATAATGCCAGTTCCCAAATATTTTCCTATAATCTTTTGACAAACAATATTTTCTTGTACAAACTGAAGGTTGTAAATGTAGCAAGTTTCACCTTACCAATTTTGTTTTTGTTTCATAGACCAGAGTTACACTATATAAAATTTGCTGCCAAACCCAAAGTCACCTAAATATTTTTCCACATTTTATCCTAGACGTTTCATAGTTCAGTGTTTTGCAGTTAGATCTGTGGTCTTCTATGAATTAATTATAGTGCAAAAACATAAAACAATGTATAAAGTCAGTAGTTTGGATGTGTTTATCCAACTGAACTGGGAAGATACCAGTGTTGTGTTTTTATCTCCTATTTTTGCTTTTGAATCATTTTATTTTTAAAGTTTTTTAATATAGAAAATTCTTCATGTAACTTATAGTCACAAATCTTACATAAACACAATCCTCTTCTCTCTTCTGCCTTCTTCAATCTCTCATCTTCCTTCCTTTTTTCTTGTACTTTTCATAGACATACTCCAATCCACTCTGTAACAGCAGTTATAATTCACCACTAACTACAATGTTCAGCAAGTGAAAAGTAGGAAGACCAAAGTTCCACATGAGTGCAAACAAAGGATATAAACAGTCATATCTCAAGATATCCATTTCATTCCTACACATTTTTTATTCTCCAGGAAATGACTTTAGCTTGCTTGCCGAAGATTAATTATTGTATTTGTGTGAATTTATTTCCAGGTTTCTATTCTGGATTTCTGTATTTTGTTAGCTATTCTTGAATTATTGGAATCAGTTTGGCAATATTTACAAAACTGTTGTCTGTGATTTAAATTATGACTTTATTGATTCCAATGATCAAACTTGGAGGAATTAATATTTTAGCAATACCTGAGTTTCTAAATTTATAAATATGGACTCTTTTCATTTATTTAGATATTCTTTGGCTTTCTTAAATAAAGTTTAATACTTTCCTGTGTAAATATCCAGAGTACCTTTTATTGGATTTGTGCAGAATACTATTTTTCCTTCCTTATCATTCTATGTTGTCCTAAATACTGTTTTTCATAAAGTTCTAATTTTTGATTACTGTTACATAAGACAGCAATTGACTTTTGTACTGCAACCTTGACATATCATATTTTCTGTTTCTGTTTCTGACATATCATATTTTCTGTGATAATACTGAATCAAAATGAAAACAATCAGGAATGGCCCTCTTTAATGAAAAACTTTTAAGATATCTCTCTTAATTTACTCAAAGTCCTATTTAAATTCTAACATCATTATTATCACTGTTTACTAAAAAGGAAGCAAATCATACAAACATCAAGTGGATGGCTCCTAGAAAGAGAAGATTCTCCTAAGAACAGTACAGAAATAAACAGCTGAATTGTATATTAAAAAATTCTAAAAATCTAATACTATTATATTTGCTATTCCTTCCATGGTGATATTTATGTAATAGCTGATGTTAATGCTATTGATAAATAAGACAATGGAAATATGAAGACTGTAACAGAGACCGATGATGAACACAAGAAAGAAGGGTCATCCAGAATCTTGTCATCTGTTATGAGAATTTCCTAAACAGCAGTTATCATGTTCAATTAAGGTGGGCAAAAAAAAAGTTCTAGAGGATTTTTAAGAATTTCAGGAAAATTTTAGGAAATTAAAAAAGAAATTAAAGACTTGGCTACTTGGAAAAATTACGGCTTTGCTTACACTACGCAGCAGAATTCATGAGATAAATTCTGTGTTTTACACTGGCTTTGCTTTTTTACTATATTACATTTGAGTAAACAATATTTCTTCATCCTGTATAATCTTTGGTAAACAAAAGTGTCTTGTTTTTTCCACACTGATCATTATCCCCCCTCCCTGATTTTTCACTTCTGTAATACAGGCAATCCTTTCATTTCTCCATATGATAAACCTTTTTTTTTTTTCTCAAAGTCCTACAGTTGTCTCGAGGGACCCTTTTTTCTACACAATTCCAACTGAGACTGTGACATTGATTTATGTCAAGTCTGCATCCACAACACTAAGGAATAAAGCAAAATGCCGAATTTTGTGAGTAATTGGTTTGTAAAACAAGCCCAGGAAACAACAGGGAAAAAGCAATGAAATTTGTGTTTCATCTCATTTATTTTGACAGTTGCAGGAGTTCAGGTATAGTTATGCACATTAATATTAATAAGCAAATGCAAAGAAAGGAAAAAAAACAAAGTTAAAGAGTCGGATTCACTGAAGCTTAACAACCATTAAATTGTGACTGAACAGGACAGTGTCTTTCTTGTATTATTTGGGGAATTCAATATGTCAGGGGACTCTGAATGGTTTTACATATTTTGTCTTGCAATGGAATGAACAAACAACTCATTAAGAGCATTTTTTTGGACTCGGTGCAATGGCCTAGCGGCTAAAGTCCTCGCCTTGAATGCACTGGGATCCTGAATGGGCAGCAGATTGTATCCCAGCTGCTCCATTTCCCATCCAGCTCCCTGCTTGTGGCCTGGGAAAGCAATTGAGGACAGCCCAAAGCCTTGGGACCCTGCACCTGCATGGGAGACCTGAAGGAAGTTTCTGGCTCCTGGCTTCAGATTGGCACAGCGCTGGCCATTGTGGTTACTTGGGGAGTGAATCATCGAATGGAAGATCTTCCTCTCTGTCTCTCCTCCTCTCTGTATATCTGCTTTGCAATAAAAATACATAAATATTTTATTTTTAAAAAAAGCACTATTTCAGGTAACTCATGGTTATGGACAGTGCCAGGGCCTCAGAGCAGGGCTCACCCTGGATGGTAACTTTGGCTCACAGCAATTCAAGAGGAAAATAACTCCCCTGCACACTCAGTTTCTCTTTTTTTGTGTGTTTAAGAATCATCATTGTGAAAAAGATGGGAAAATGTAGATGATAAAAAGGAGTACTAAGAAAATCAGTCAAGACAAAGAGACATTACTGAAAGAAATGTTAAAAACAAAAAATGTAATATGTAAAACATTTTTAAAATAATGAAGCTATACCCAGAGAGTGAGACTGTACCATGGGTGTGTGGGTAAGAGGATTTCTGTATTTCCCATGGAGGTGTTGATTTTACTGTCTTTGATTTGAATGTACATGGGCTATATTAATAAAGATGGTGATGATAATGCCAGCCATAGTGTCAATAACAGTAATATCTATGGGATATCATATCTGGAAGAGAACCCATCTCTTACATCAGACACGAAGGCTCCCTGTCCCAGACTGCAAGAAACAACTGTGTGACAGCAATCAATGGAGTGAAGGAAATTTACCATAAAGTGAAGCAGTGGTCATCCTACTGTGGGCAGAGAAGCATCACTGTGAGAGGTGGAAAAATTAAAAGTATTAACCAATTCAAGAAAGCTTCACATGATACAAAGGGGAGCAATTAACCTCTACATATGATGAAAAATGCATGAAACTCTGACAGAGCTCCGACATTTCAGAAATGACAAGTAAATAAATCCTGGCCAGACACAGAAACTAACAGAAAGCACCATCATCACTAATAAAACATGCACAAAACCACACAAACACAGGATTGAGCTGTAACATGACACAGGGAGTCGGTGTATGGGATACTAGCTCTGGATGTCAGAAGAGATAAGAATGAGCATCTCACTAAAGTACAAACAGTGAGCAAGTACTGATTTGCACATAACTTCTACTGATTGATCTCTAGCAAGCCACATCCCTCACATCCCCATGATTCAGCCCATCCTCCATGTAAGAAGAGGCTCATTAGTATCTTTCATATTCTGACATTGCTGAGTCACAAGATCTAACCTAGGGGTTTTGAGGGAATGTAGCAGAAGAAAGTAGAAACAGCATCAATGACAACCTTCAGGTGGGAAAGCACAAGTTTGTTTAGAGAACACGGGACATTCGAGCTGGGTAAGAGCAAAGGAGAGGGTAGAACAGTATGGCCTGCAGAGTTGGACAAGAAGCACCTCCTGCAAGATGGTATATCTCACCCTTGTTAGAAGAAAAATACATTCAGATCGCTAAGCAAACTGTAATGTGCACAAACGGATTCTCCCTGACCACTTCATCCAGAGTAGAATGTCCACAGGAGTAATAATGCTGTCATTTTTCTTTATATTCTTATGACAGTATTCTTTATGCATATTTTATAGACACATGATAACACCTGAACATAAACACAAGAAGAAGGAATGTCTTGGTCTTGCTCTCATCTATATTCCCAACACATGTACTAATGGCATCCAATAGGTGCTCCATAGTTACATGTGTATCTGCTGAGATAAACAATGAGTGAATCTTGTTGCATTAACTGGATAACACGGCTAATTTATTCAAACTCACCACGTTTGTCTATATGTATTGCATCTACTAGCATAAGATAAAAGCCAATACATAACATATGGAAAATGTTCAATAAACAGCAGATTTTCAGACAAGAGAGAATAAAATGGCCATCATAAACACCAATGTTGCTTTAAATCTCTTCTCAATGCTCCCAAGGCACCTGTTTTATCTTTGATTCTATGGAAACAGCAACATAACACAAGGATAGAAAAAACTTCAGTGATTAAACCATCATAACATTATTGTAATAAACCAAATATGGTGATTTTTTCTCCACCTCCATAGTACTTTGGATTCCACACACCAGTGTCAGTGTTTACATGTGCAGGCATGCAAACAGCACATGGATAGCAACTGTGAAAATGAGCCTTTTAGATTTGATATTTTAGTTTTTCCATGACAGTAATATAGTCAGAAAATAAGAAACAATCTTTCGGTTTCACTCCTGCTAGCTCTAAGGAGCGTGAGTCAACTTTATAGTCATATTTGTTGCATGAGCTTATCCAACCTCCAAAAAGCCAGTACACAGGAGCAATCAATGGAGGTCAATAACAAAAAGAAAGCACATCTCACAGGTGTTAAAACACGTTTGAAAATGTGAATAGTTACTACGGTATTTGAAACTGCTTATGAGTTTAGGATGGTAAAAATAACATACAATCTGTATTTCCCATCTGTAGATATTATTTCTCACCTACTCTGATAAGTTGGAGAGATTTGGGACTCTACTAAGCTTCCTGATAGCAGCAGGTCAGATAGTTTGAGGCCTGATGCTTCCAGAAAATGCTTAGTTTTTAAATCTAATTTATTCCTTTGTAAGAAGCGACCTATTTGTTGAAAAGACTTAAAGTGGCTGAAGCATCCCAGCCTTTGTACCAAGACTGCTTCACACTATCCCAGGAGATTTTCTTAGACGTTACAGCCAGTCCTGTTGATCCCACCCAAGTACATGTGACAGTGTACAGGTAGTGAGGGAAGGATGGAGATACACATTATCAGTTACTGCTTCACCCATAGAAATTCTCAACAGTTGGAAGCAATGGGACTGCATGTTTGTATTCTCTTCACAACTACTGCAATGATAAGTACATCCTAGGCCAGTGGTTCTTAATTCTTTTTCCTTTGGGATCACCCTGAGCTCTTCTCTTTAAAAAGTGTAGGTCCACAGGTACAGCTCCCAAAGTTTGGATTGAGGCAGCCTAGGGTGAGGGCCACGAATCTCACTGTTTAACAGACACCAGAGTTGCCCATATTGGGCCAGAAACTGCACTTTGAAAAGTACTAAAGTGATCAATACACCAAGTGATACACGTTATATATGACTTATTGATTTATGTCAAATGGTTCATTCCATTGATTAGACATCTATTTCCCATTTTCCATAAATGTTCTTAGACTGTTGCGTCAGATTGTAAAGGTCATTTTACCAGTGCACAAGCATCTTTAGTCTTCGTTGCTGGAATTCAATTTTAGAGAAAGGAAAGGAAGAAACATGGCAAAGAAAAAGGGAGATGATCATCCAATGTAACAAACATTGCCTATACAGCCCCTCTTCTGAGTAGATAAAACTGATGCTCAGAGAACTCAATAGATTGAGTCAAGGTCACAAAAATGGGTAGGAAATGAAAGAAAGATAAACAGATGAGTACACAGTTTGAGGGTGCACATTAATATTAATGAATGATCTCCTGCTAGATCAAATGACTGGTTGCACCAAACAGCATGGTTCTGGAGGCAAATAAAAGGCAATCTGTTACTAAATGCCAAATGAAAGTAATAAGTAAGAAGTAGATTCAAAATAGATGGGAAAGTCTAGACTCATATCTACTTGGAATCAGACCATGAATAAAAGAGTTTCCAATGGGGGATGGGTGTGTGTGTGTGTGTGTGTGTGTATCTGCAGATGCAATAAACCTACAGGCACTGAGATTATCATGTTTTCTGAGCAAAGAATAGCTGAGATGTGCTGATGAAAGGCTGCCACTAAGCAGGCAGCCTCGGTAATTAAAATTTCCATTTATAACTCCTATTCGAAGAGGAAATGGGTTGATTATAAGTTTCTCAAGTTGAATGAATTAGCCTCATATATTTCTTGTTACCAAGCCTCATTTACACCCCAAGCTATTTTCTGGTCATCTTGAAGCCAATTAGAAATTTAACGTGAGCACCCTGACAAGAGATAAGAAACATGTATTCTCAATAATGCAGGGAAATGTAAAAGACACTTTATCCAGGGGCCCAGATTGTGAAATTGTACTGGGATTAAACCATACAGGCCGACATACAATAGAATTTTACAGATAAATTTTCATTTCAAAATAAATTTAGCCAATAGATTTGGAAATTTTAAATGTGTGAATATTTTATGCCATTTGTCTTTCAAAGTACATGGCCTGTGAAGGTGCCACCGGGAATGCCTACAACCAGAGAAGAGCACCTGGTCTGAGTCCTCGAGGTAGTTTTGAGCTCTTCCAGTTTTAGGTAGTTTGCTCTGACTCAATCTTGTGTATTGCAGGCATTTGGAGAATGAATCAGCTCCTGAAAAACTCTCTCTCTCTTTTTCTCTGTTCACATAAATTAAAAATAAACATTCAAAGTTATATTTTAAAAATGATTTATACGGGCATTAGATCACTTTATAGCACCTAGTAATTGGCTTTGTTTAGCATTATAGAATAGATTTATTTTCCATGTAAAGAAAAATCTACACCAGTAAGAGTATATGAATGATGCTGTGCATTAAGGTTCCATTACAATAAACATTGAAATATGAAAGTGAGTCTCAAAAATATACTTTTACAATACCATACACTAGATAAATATAAAATATAAGCCAATAATGACTGAAATGTGAACATTTAGTCAGAAAAGTTATGATTGTATAATTTTTCTTCTCAGTGCCTAATAAAATTCTCAAATAGAGGAAATGAGTTTAGGTGTACGTTTATGGTGAGAGAAGAATATGAGAAGTCTTCAATATATGAGTAGGAAATGTATATTATAAAAAACAAACTTCAAAATTTATTCCATCAAAATAAACTTGTCTTTTAATTTCATTTTCCATGTTTTGAAGTAAATTTAATCATGTTTATTCTAAAGGATGTAAACTTTGTAACCATCAAGATTCTTTAGAGAAGTAAACAGACTATGTCTATGTATCTCTAGGCATATTTGCAATACTGACACAGGCTCTAGTCCATAAGAACTGCAGTTACAGTCTAGGATGGGAGCCAGAAACTCTGACATAATTCTTAAATATTTTTATTTATTTCACTTGGAAAATCAGAGGTACAGAGGTGGGAGTGCAGGTAGAGTGGAGGTAGAGCTAGATATAGATAGATAGAAAGGTCTTCCATCTATTGGTTCACGCCCCAAAATGTTGCAATGGCCAGAGCCGGGCCAGTTTGAAGCTAGGAACCAGGAACTTCTTCTAGGTCTCCCACGTATGTGCAGGATCCCAAGGATTTGTCCTATCCCTCTCTGCTTTCCCAGGCCATAAGCAGGGACCTGGACCAGGAAGTTAAATCAGCCAGGGAACGAACCAGTACCCATGTGGGATGCTGGCACCATCAACCTGAGGATTATTAGCCTCTTATGTGACAGTGCTTGCCCAAAATTTTTTCAAATTTTGATTATTTATTTGAAAGCAAATGACAGAGAAAGAGAGAGAATGAGAGAGAGACAGAGATACCTTATGCTTGGTACACTTTCCAAACGACTATAACAGCTAAGCTTAGACCAGGCCAAAGCTAAGACCACAACTCCATCAAGGTCTCCTAAATGATGGTGGGCCTCAAATATGTGGGCCATCATCTGCTGCCTTCCATGGCACACTACCAGGAAGCCAGACCAAAGCTGAGCAGCCAAGACTCAAAATCTGCTATAATACAGGATGCCAGCACCCTAAGTAGCAGATTAACCTCCAGTATCATAGCATAGGATCCTGCTCTGATTTTTGCATTAAGTCTTGAGGTAGAATTCCTTCTTCAGATTTCAGTTTTGTTATTTGGCTGGTTAAATGTGCCCTGTCCATATTAACAAAGATAATCTCTCCTTCACTTACAGTCAACTAATAATTATTGTAAATCACACCTGCAAAAAACATCTTCATAGTAATATTTAAACCCATGTTTAACTACCTAACAGCCTCATCATATTCTAACTGTGTTGATCCATAAAACTGAACCATAGAAGGCACTGAGAGGAACAGGGCTTCATCTTCAAATTTTTGAGGAATAGAAGTTTCTAAAACAAATATTTCCAATATTTTTATGACTTAATGAAGCTCTAATTGCCATTCTAACATTTCTATGTGACATTTCAGATTCTACTTTTGCACTGCAATATTCCCTTGGAAACTTGTAGTCCCCTAATCATCTAACTCTACAGGACAAATACTATTGAAAGTTTTATAATCATTTCTTTAAAACTTTGCCTTGGTCATTTCAAATATTGCTTACACTCACATTTCAGTAGCAACAAATAATCACACAACCATACTTAGATGCAAGGGGCCTGGAGAATGTGATCACCACCTAGACAAGCTGTTGTCAGCAACACTGCTCTACTCTGAAATAGACAGATTTTCACTTAAATGGATACTTACCTTAGAATCCAATGGCTCTCAAACTTAGTCAGCTTTCTCAAATGTTAGTATGAGTGCAGTAATATTCATTTTAGTGGAATTCCAGAATGGCAATCAGTATGGCTGATTAGACAAAAGATTTGATTTTAACCACAGGAAGATAACACAAGAAAAGGGGAAGAACTGCATTCCCAGGTGATAGCTGGAGAGACGTTTGCAGCAGAGCTTATACAGGTATATTAGGGAACAGTGGAGACTACTCAATCACATAGCAACTCCCAACAGTCAGGGCTTGGGTGAGAGGCTAATGTCTTAGAGCAAGGTGAGACAGGCTGATGTCAGCCCATGAGGGTGTGATATTGTCTGAGAGAGAACCTTGCAGACCACATTGGCTTTGAGTCTGGGCTTTAGCACTAGCAGGGGCACCTAACTCTATGAAGGGAAAATACATTGCTTTTTTTCTATCCCCCAACAAAGGTACCTGATGACCAGCATGAAAGAAGCACTACCTTAACAAGGAGAGTAGAGGATATTATAGGCCATGTGCAACTGGGAGGTTTAATTGGAGGGATAAATTTGTGGTCCCTACTGACTTTGCATCTGGAAAGAGAGTTTGGGCGTACAGTAGGGCAACCATTTCAGCATGTGAAGCATTCCCTTCCGCTCATGCTATCAAGGTCCAAGACCCAACCTGCCAAGGTAGAACACTTAGCAATCCTTCTTTGGTAGATGACTGGCTCTGCAAACACTTCAGTTCTCTCTCATGGATGGGAGAGCTCACAGGTCTGAGTATAGATTCCCAGCTCCCTGTCGCTGCACAATAGGTCATAGGGTGTAGTTGGATCTCCAAGCCATCACTGCTTGGCTGAAGAGGTTTAGAGTTCTTTGAGCACCTGCAGTAAGTCATTACAGAGGGCTCAAAGCTCACACTGAGGAGTGCATTGACCCTTTGTGTAGTTCAATTGCCTCTGTGAATGCAGTGTATAGACACTGTGGGCTCACCCTAGACAGTTTGTTCTCCTTGGAGGGATGATGCTGTGTCAAAGTTAGTGACCATAATCACTTCCCTACCCCCTACTGGCAATAGGGATCAGCTGTACTCAACTGGAGTGCTACTCTGGACTCGTGTTCCACCCTCAAACACTGACAGAAGCTGGTTGGCCTTCTTTAACACATTCTTTTGAATATCAGATGATAGAGCAGATACAGCACTAAATCAATAACGCATATTTCAAAGTAAATCCCACAGATGAGAAAACCAGTAAATGTTTCCACAAATGCCTAAAAATAATGAACGCAGAAATACAAGAAGCATGAACAGGGAAGGCAATATTAACTCTCCAAAAAGAACATATCATGTCAATATAAGAATGTGAGTGTGAAGAGACTGATGAAACACCTGAAAAAATATTCAAAAGAATGATTGTAAGATTTCTAAAAATATACAGAAGCAAAAATGTATGTTAAAGAAATACACGCATGACATGGATAAGAAATTCTACTGGGAAATAACTATTAAAGCAAAACTGAATTATTGAAAATGAAGAATTCAATACGTCAAATAAAAATACAGAGAGGGAAGTCTTAAAAGTAGACTTGGTGAAGCAGAGAAAGAATCTTTGCCAGCAGACAAATCCTTGGAAACAGCTCAGAGGAAAAAAAATTAAAAGCACAAAGATTAATAGGATATTATCAAGCAACTAAATAGATATCCTAGGAGTTCCTGAAGGTACATAGAGAGTGAATTACATGACCTATTGAGGGAAATAATAGCACAGGATGTCCCTCTCTAACTGTATTGAGCATAGAAGACATACTAAGTCCAGTTCTAAGGGTGTTACATGAATTACATCATTTGTCCTGCATGAAAACATCACAAGGTGGCATTTACCAACCAAAACTTACAGAGGAGGAAAAGGCACAGGAAGATTTAACCAAATAATTTTTTTAAAGTTATTGCAGGAGACAGAAAAGACTAGAATTAAACCTGGACAGCATGACTTGAAAGCCTGTCTTACCATTACCTTTATAAAGCACACTGAGTTAAGAATGGGCATGAAAACTCCTCCTGTTGTGATTGCATGGGGTTTCTGGTGAGAAAAAACAATAGAGGTTCTTTACTTTTCTCACTGAAGTTTGCTTCTGCAAAATACCTCTGAACACCAATTATGGGCATCCAACATCCATCCTGCTTGCACATCACATCCTCAAACTGATCATCTTTTTTTTGAAAATTCATTTTCCTCCATTATTGCAAATCTCAATGAATCCTGACAGCTTCCTCAAGTATTGCATGCTTGTTATCCATGTCAATATATTCTTAACCAATAGTCCCCTGGTTTTCACCCAAGCACAAACTAACCCTATCAGCTTATTTCCAAAATCCCCTTAAAACCATGCATTCTTCATTTCCGCTATCAATTCCAAAAGTTACATCACCAGCATGGTACTGTGGTAACTATGAAGCCTTTCAATAGGGTTCCATGTGATTCATCCTCAGGTCTACATGTAATGTGGCAATACAATGCCTAATGCCCCAAATCCTTAACAGTTTATTGAAAAGTCCCCCACCTGCCAGCCTGCCTGTTTCATAGTCCTGCACTCAAACCATTCTTCCCATCTTTCTTTCAGTCATCTCACTACTTTGGAATTAAGATCTTTGCATATGTAGTTTTCTTTGCCTACCATTTATACTGCTATGGTCTTAGTGTTTCTTGGAAATCCATACCCAGTGAATATCACAGATATTAGGAAATGGAGTTCAGGGCTCCTAAGGCCAAATGAGCTCTTTTGTCTTTTGAGCTTAAAAAAGGCTTTTACTGCAGAGGCCTTAGAGAGTGTCCCAAAGTGTCACTGCCTCATCCACACGTGTGAATTCACGAGACACCATGTGTGGAAAAGGAAGTATACCCTCAATAGATGCCCTGGTCTTGAATGTTCAACCTCTAGGTCTGTGAAAAACAGATGTCTTTGGTTGAAAAGTTACTTGATCTATTTTATACTGTTACATCAGCCTGAAGGGATTAAGACATGACCTTAACCCAACATCAATATTTCCTAATCATTCCAAAAGTTATCCATAAAATGAAATTAAAATGTCTCTAATTAAGAGATGAAACAATGAAAACAAGCTTCTGCCATATGAAAGGTTTTAACAAGTTCCAAGCACCTAAATTTTATATACCATACACTAAAAAGTTAAACCCATTTTCTCTTTAGCTCCAATACATTACCTTTATAGAACCTGTAGAGTTAAAAGAATGTATAAAGAACATTTATTTTAGTTTACAAGTTAATGAAAACTATAGTGTATATCTCAAAGAGGTTTGGAGAATTTAAATTACATTATTACTATCTTCAAGAGCTTATAACATTGCAAAATAAAAGTGCTAAATTGCTAAAATTTTCAATACTACTGGTTTGTTTTAGAATCACTAATGAAATGCCCTGATCTTCAAAGGCGCTGGCATGGGCAAAGCAAGGTTTCAAATAAACTAGGAAATTAAAGGGACTCAACTGATATCCAAACCAAAAGAACACAGTGCAACTTTGAATAATTTGAAAATGAAATGGACCTCCTATCGATGGAAAAATTAGAAACATGACACATTTCTCATTTCAGTGATTATTGTTAATAAATACTTTGCTAAGAAAACTGGTTTGTTGAGGAGACACAGATCTATTTTATAAGGGATATCGATATCAGAACACATTCAATTTGGTAGTGCAAGCAGGAAATTGTTTGAGGCATACAACATAGCTGTAAGAAACAGAAAAGCAAAGATTCTGAAAATAATCAAGTGATGGCAACAATAGTGTTAAGGCAAATTTGAATGATTTGAACATTATATCTGTTAATTCATTTTAGAGATTAAAATTAGTGAGTTTGTGATGATAAATTGATGTCATGATAGTTATTTTTTAATAAGATACCTAAGAAATTCAAATCACTAGAATGTAACTTTCAATAGTGTATTAAATTATTTTAGAAGTGTTTTTGTAATTCCTAACTGAGCTCTGGGGATGTGTTTTTAGTAGGAGATCATTACAATTTTTTTAAGAATATTACACAATGACGCTAGGGACAGAGGAGAAAGCATCATTTGCATAGAACCACAACAGAGGGCGGGGTTATTAATGAGACATATGTTCAATTTTATCACTCATACTTGAAGGCTATGCAATTATGCAACCTGATCAAGTATTTATTTTATATTTTATTTTAAATTGTTATATATGTATTTGAAAGGCAGAATTTTTAGTTTTGTTGTCATTACTATTTTTCATGGTATAGTTTTATAAACATAGGTATTCCTATTTCCTTTTATTATTTCTCCCTCCCTATTGCCCCTCCCACCATTTCCCCCATATTATCACAGTAGTAACAGTTACAGATTTAACACTCAGCTATTTAAGTCTATCATGGCATTGTAGCTACAGGCAAAGGTAGACCATCTGGTGTCACACTATCAAAGCATAAACTGTTTCATTGGCAATCTTTCTTATTTTAGGAGTAGAAATATGTACTGTAACATATCTTCATTTCCCTGCATGGTAGTCTAAATTACACAGTTCAAGTATGAGATTATATGTAAAAACCTATTTACCTATATATCTAATTCTTTTGTATTTTGCATTAAGGTTGTCTCACTGATATAAGACATATGATATTTGTCCTTTTGCGATTGGCTTATTTAACTGAGCATAATGTCCTCTAGTTAGGACCATTGTATTGCAAATGATAGAATTTCATTCTTTTAAAATGGCTGTGTAGTATTTCATGGAGTAGATGCACCATGATTTCTTTATCCATCCCTAAATGATGGGCATCTGGGTTGCTAGCATATATTTTCTCTTGTGGACTGTGCTCCTATATAATTATAAAGTTGCAGGTTGCTATTCCCTATGCAGATTTCACTTCATTTAGAGAAAAAGAAAAATCTCCCATCTATTGGTTTACTCCTTAAAATGTTGCCCCAGCTATGTTTGGGCCAGCCCACAGCCTGGAGCCTAGAACTCCATCCAAATCTCCCACATGGATGATAGAACCCCAAACATTTAGCCAATATTCGCCAGATTCCCTAAGTGCCTTACTAGGGAGTTAGATAATCAGAGGAGCTGCTGGGCCTTGAATTAGCAGCATATTGGATGACGGACTCTCAGGAAGCTGTTCACATACTGCAACACAATGCTGGCGCAGCTTTAGTTTTTCTTCATGTGGGAAATTGATATGTTACCCAATACCTAATTTATTCTGAAAGTTAAATGACATTTTTTTGTTTTTTTTTAAATTTTTTTGTTACAAAGTCAGATATACAGAGGAGGAGAGACAGAGAGGAAGATCTTCCATCCGATGATTCACTCCCCATGACATTATTATATATTGGGACAAAAACATGATTTTATACCAAACAGCTGAGGTTCGTATCTAGTTGAAATATTTAGATGTGCATAAGTGTCAGCAGGAATACAGTTAAGTACATAAAGCAAGCAGACATTAGAATCCAGAATAGATAATTTCCATTTGCTTGACATCTGATCACAATTGATAAACAAGAAAAACTCAACTCTGGTCTGGCATGTCAACGTGCAGAGACTGAAAACTACCTGTGACACCCAGTAGGAAGTCAGGCAAAGCGGGAGGAAGAACAAAAAACTGAGTGTGTGAACATCAGCAAGACATCCATTTCCTAAATGCTCCTGCAGAGATAATATGGTGTACTACAAGCTTTGCCTGGGATTTTTTTTGTCATGATTGCGCTACTTATCACAAGTAAATGTCAGCCTTACAGACCAGCACTTGTGTATGGAACCTATACCATTAACCCAGACAGACTGACCCCTGCTCTATGATGAATGTTGTTTACAGCTGAGCTCAAGAGAAATCAGTGATTTAAAAGTTATCTTCCTTTTTATACCACTGGAAAAATGTCCCTTTCATAAAGGCTATTTTTTGAAAAAAAAAAAAGGATATTTTAAATACACTAGGACAGATCCTCTGTTTAAAAGGTCTGCAGATACATTTTCTAAAGTCAAGCCTTGCAACTAAGGGAATTTTACACATATTATTACCATATTCCTGTTATCTAGTACAGTTGGCATATGCACAGACCAGCCATAAATGTTTGTATAATGATGATCATAACACTATGAGGGGTATTAAAGAATTTCATGGAAAATAGATTCTGAAAAAAAAGAAAATGCAGGGATCTCAAATTTCTTTATACAAAATGTCTTTTAAATGAAAGTTCCCAAGAATTTTTGGAAATATCCTTTTATCTACCTCCTATATTTGCCATAAATAAGATAACTTACATAGAGCATTTATCAAAAGATCATTTATCAATCATTTGTGACTCATAGTAATGGTGTTTTATTAGTAAATTGGTTCATCTTATTTCCTTCTGTACTGCATGTCTTGGAGTCTCCTGAGAGTAAAAGCAGACTAAAGTAAGGACTGGTAACGGCTATTCCTATATGAATGCTTCCTAAGAGAAAGAAGGAAAGATGAGGAGCAATAATAACAGGGTAAAAAGCAGCCAAAAGGAGGAGGGAAACTTACCCAAGAAAGGAAGAGAGATTCTTTACAATTATCCTATGACCTCTGTGTATCCCGTGATCTCAGTAAGACTTTGATACCATGGGCCTTTTGATTTCTCTAGAGATAAAGGGCTCTCAAATGACAGTCTGAGATCATCAAAACAGATGAGAAATGTGAATCTTCTCCTTATTCAATAAATTAATGGAAATCTTCCTCCCTTGTCAAACCTATTAGCACCTGACAATACGTTGTTAACAAGGGACAGCAGTTGATCATTCTTGTTGAGGGAAGCAACTTGCTGACATTTCACTTTCAGGTTGAATGTTGATTAGCTTTTCACCTAAATTTTGACCTTAAAGTGATGAGTAGTTTAAAATGAACTGAAAAAGAAGAGTGGAGTACAGATCCCTAAGAGCTTGCATGGGAATAAAAGGCTGGTTTTCTTTAGAGCCGGATGTGTGGGGCTAGAGTGGGATGAACAAAGGTCAGTCAACACCATCATGGGGCAGCTAGTGAATGCTGCAGAGATCCATACACAAAGGAAGTCCAAGGAGGTGACTCTCAGTAGGAGTAAAATGGATGCACTAGGTCTGCTAAAACTAAAACAAAACAAAAATCATGAGTTCAATTAAAATTCATAGAATCTACTTAGAAAGAAAGGTTCCCACATCAAGAAGCCCCCCCCTGCAAAAACCAAAGCAGGTCATGGAAATTCCACCAGTGTAATCCAACAACAGTTAAAGAAAGCAGACATGAGGTATAGTAGGCTGAAGCAGGTGACAGACTGCGTCAGACCGTGAACTTGCTGGCATACAAATGAGTTAGCTCTGAAGTCACCTCTGGCGAGTTTTCCTTGGGACCCTCCCCACAACTGGATTGCAAATTTCAAAACTCCAAACCAGGGGAAAATCACAAGATCTGTGGTCTGACCACGGAGTACATGTGTCAGAACTGGGTCTGAGTTCCTGAAGCCTGTACAGTGGATGACACACCTGGTTGCACATGGGGATATGACATATCACTGAGACCTGCAAAGAACATCTAGCAACTTGGATGGCAGAACAAGCTGGACAACTCTCCCAGCCAAGCTTTGACAACAAGCATCTGGACAAGTGGAGACTCTAAGGTGGACTATGTCAGTCTATGGAACTTGGAAGGATTTCCTCAAACTTGAAATAATGAAATCAACAGCACCTCAAACTGCTGAAACCACTTGGGCAGTACCCTCAGAATATGCTCCACCCTGGGAACCCTAGGATGACATGGCGTGCTGTCCCACAAGGTACTGATATTGTTAGGCTAATGGGAGCAGCCCTCTCCCATTCTTTCCTCCCTTCCTCCAGAAACAGAAAGGGAAAAAATTTTTCAAACAATTGTCTCATCCATTTTCTCCCATTTCTCGACCCATTCCATGCTAATCAGTGGTCCACAAGGGTGCCCATCCTTCTCCACTATGTAAACACCATGACAAATAAAACTTAATAAAATTTTAAAAGAGAATATAAAATTGGCTATGAAACTAGTTAGAAATTAACTAGCTCATTTCTTACATATCAGCTAGTCACTTGGCCATGTGGACTACCATAGATAACCAAGTCCAGATACTGTGGTTAAATTCTACATTGGTTGGACTTGCTTGCACAGTACAGGAGCTTAGTGTAAATCTATAGTCTCTAACAATTTTTTAATAAAGGGGCAAATTAACAGAGGAAAGAGAGAGATCTTCCATCCGTTGTTTCACTCCCAAGCTGATCTGAAGCCAGGATCCAGGAACAACTTCTGTATTCCACAAGCACACAGCATACAGCATCCCAAGACCTTGAGCCATCTTCTGGTGCCTTTCCAGGCCATAGGCAGGGAGGTGGATTGAAAGAGGAGCAGCCAGAACTCAAAGTAGAGCCCATCTAGGATGTCAGAACTGCAAGCAGAGAATTAGCTTGCAGAACCATCCCATCAGCCCCAGTCTCTTAGAATTTTATTTAACAAGTACAAAGAAGAAATTCTAAAAGGCAGTTATCACTGCGTTCTCTAAAGGCAAGAGACATGGAACGTGAATATTTACCTTAAGCTAAAGTCACAATGCTCAGTGGATTACCAACTGCAAGTGTCTGGACAGCACAAGAGACTCGAACATCCAAAAAGACTCAGAAGATGCAGCCAGTAGGCTTTAACTAATTTAGGGGTCATCCTCGATGGAGAGGAAGAATGGTGGGCTGTGAAACAAAAGACTCCAGACTTACACCTCAGATAAAAATCTCATTTAATGTAATTTGAGCCCAATGATAGGTACATTTAAATCTTTGTATCTTTCTTAGCATTAATACAGAGATTCAGAAAGAGTCTGAGAAAACAAAATTAATATTCTTAGAAATAAATGTATTTAATGCCACACTCTGAAGATGACTATCTTCTTTTTGTCGAAATGTATCTTTGAGTGATTACCTGATTTCGCCCTATATTTTAATTTATTTTTTATGTTTCTATTTAGGTTAGATTTATTATATTTTTATTAAAAAGTCATACTTAGAGAGAGGAGAGATAGAGAGGAAGATGATTGAGTCATTCCCCAAGCTGCTACAATGGCTGGAGCTGCGCCAATCTGAAGCCAGGAGCCTGGAGCTTCTTCCAGGTCTCCCACAGGGGCACAGGGTCCTAAGGCTTTGGGCTGTCTTTTATTGCTTTCCCAGGCCACAAGCAGGGAGCTGGATGGGAAGCATGGCTCCTGGGTTTAGAACAGGCATCCATATGGGATCCCAATGTGTGCAAGGGAAGGACCTTAGCCACTAGGCTACCATACTGGGTCCCATCAAATACACTCTTAACAGCCACAAAAAAATTATCTTAGGATAAATTTAACCAATGATGTGAAAATTTTCTATGATAAAAATACAAAACATTAACAAAAGTTGGAACAATCTTTCATGTTCATAGATTGGAAGACTCAATATAATCAAAATACACATTCTAAAGTAATTTATAGATAAATATGATCTCAATCAATATACCTAAGACAGTTTTCGCAGATTTAGGAAAAAAATTATAAAATTCACATGAAAAAAAAACACAAAAGACACTGAATAGCTAAACCCTTATTAAATATTAAAAAGAATGCTATAGTTTTTACTGAAACAGACTGTAAGACATACTAACATGCTGCTGAACTCATTTCCAGGGAAAAAGTTCAAGTCCTCACATAACAGTATTGAGTAAACTCCCTATTCACATACAGAAGTTTTACACGACCCCGACCTTACATCCTATATAAATATTAATTCAGAATAGATTGAGAATCAAAAATTAAGGTCTCAAACCAACCCATTACTTGAGAAAAATATAGGAGAAATATGGTGAGACACTGGCATAAAAAAGACTTATTGGGTATGATCCTTGAGGCATGGGAAACAAAAGCAAAAATTTAAAAATGGGATTACATCTGTTTAAACCCAGCTTCTGTACAGCTAAGGAAATAAATAGAATAAGGGAAAATGTTTCCTAACTATGCATCTGATAAAGGATTAATATTCACAATTTATAAGGAGTTCAAGAATCTCAACAACAACAAAACAACAAACAAGCAATCCAATTTAAAAGGAACTAGTATTTTTCAGAAGATTAAATATAGACAATCAGCATATGAAAAGTGCTCAGGACCACTAACCATCAGGAAAATGGTGTTAAAATCATTATGAGGTATCACCTCACTCCAATGAAATGGCTATTATCCAAAAACCAAAAAGTAGCAAATGCTTGTAAGACTGTGGGAAAAGGGCATCTTATTGCACTATTGATGGGAATATAAAGTGTTGCAAGTATTATGGAGACTCCTCAAAAACCTAAAACACATTCACCATATGATTCAACTATCCCATTCCCAGGAATTTGTTTAGGTTAAGTGAAAACAGCATACCAAAGAGTTACCTACACCCTCATGTCTGTTGACAATAACCAAGATACGGAATCAAACTAGGCATACATCATCTGGTGACCAGCTAAACACAATTTGGCGTATACATGTTGAGATATTACTCAGTAATAACAAAGAATATAATACTGACATCTGCAACAAAATGAAAGCCATTAGTGATCATTATGTTAAGTAAAATAAGCCACACCATAGAAAAAAGTAACATATGTTCTCTCTCAATGAAGATAATTAGTTTTAGGAAACCCTTCCCCTTCCCCTCCTCCCCTAGAGAAGAAGATATCTATATAGATAGATAGATAGATATTATCTATCTATCTATCTACCTATCTATCTATCTCTATCTATCTATCTATATCTATATCTATATATAAAGAGAGAGAGAGAGACAGAGAGAGAGAGAGAGAGAGAGAAAGTAAATTCAAGAGCAAAAGGCACTCTTCCACCAAGTACATGTGTCCGTGTGTTTTTTGGGCCAGCAGCCCAGGGGTAGCAGCCCGGCATTCCCAGTCCACCCTCAGGGTTTGAGCGTCATGTTCTGCAGGTCGGGACATGGTGGTTAATACATAGAGAGAGTAAAACTTATATCAATGTCAGATCATTTGATATATAATTATTAGTATCACTTTGGAGAACTGCACTCTAAATGACGATAAACTGTTTTTCACATGTTAAACAAATAGAAACAGAGAAGGGTGAAAGAATACTCTTAGTGCACTATTGATGCTTTGTTCTTGATTTGGATATTGACTATCACAAAAAACTATGATCTGTACACTTAACTGTATCTTGGTAAGCATATTGTACTTCAGTAAAATGTTCTAAGTAAATTGCCTAATTTTATTATTGGCAGGTCACAGTAGCTAGCATCCTGCAACAGCATATGTATATAACAGATTCATCATAATTTGCAGACACAATTTCAAGAATACATTGTTATTCCTTCCATTCCATCCTTACTTTCTTTTCCTCCCCACCCCTCTTGTTGCCTTCCCCCCTCTACATCTAGAAAAAGTACATTCATCATTAAAAATGGAAGTGGCTAACGATTTCAAAACAAAGTTTGAAAATGATCATTCTTTTACCTATCACAAACAGAGTAAATAAGAGATAAATAAATGTTAATTGGAAAAGTCAAATATGGGAAGATATAAAGAGGCAAGTTATTTGGGGGGTAAGAGTATTTTTACGCCCCAAAATTGTAAGAGTGTTTTTCACTCTCAATTATTAAAATAAAGAAAGGTATAAGATCAAAGAGCAAATCAAGGGAAGGAACCCTGAATTTTACTTTTTTAAGTCTTCATAACTTTCAGAAACGTATCTTACAGGCTCTCTCAAACTAGAAGAGATACTCAAACCTCACTAGGTCATCCATGTGCATAGTCTCAGGTAGATCAGACAGCATTATAGATCTAAGGGCTTTGTCCTGTGGATGTCGTAAGGCAAGCTGGAACTATAGAAGTGCTTATATCCACAAGATTTCTGAGTGTACTTTTGTTCTAACTTTAGTAGATTCTAAAAAGTCTCACAAAAACTCACAAAGCTCCTTAAGAGAACTCTTCTGATAGAAATGCAATACACTCGTTCTTACAACAAAGTCTGGAAAGATTGGGCAAAGTATTCAGCTGAAAACTCTAGACACTTCTGAAGGAAAGACAGAGGAACACAACGACAGGTTGCAGAGTATGGAACACTCAGCCTAGGGCTATGGAAAAGCAATCCCAAGCAATGGGACCAATTCCTAAGCAAGGAAGTACCAGAATAGGTTGTATCTGATTTCAGAATTAGTATGGAACAGTGATTGCTTTGTGTCTTCCATTTCCATGCTTTCTGAAGCATGTCTTTGGTATTTATCCTATAAACCATACGTTATAGAGTGTGAGTAGGGGAGAGGAGGAATGCAGCTTATCTTTTGTTAACAAGAATTTAGATTAAGAAAAATAGAAGTCGAAGTGCTTTATTCAGGAAGTCACATTTGAGAAGCCTGGATCTGGTTTGTACTATGGCATACTTGACCTTTATCCTGAGGTCTGTGTTCTCATGGGACACCCATCTGGACATCCTAGGTGAATGCATATTTTATACTTAGGAGGAAGGTCAGTTAGTTCGAGATACCAATGCAAACTCTCTGACACTCTTCTCATCCACAGGTGCCATTCCTCAAATATGTATGGTTTTGTGACTGTTTTGATGGATACAAGTTTGCAACAGTGATGTTGCACAATGCTATGGTTGAGTTAGAAAGCCCCATGTCATCACTGTTGGTTCAGTGACCACAGGAGTGTTCATGTCCCATGTGAGCAATCGTGTCTATTCGGAGGCTGCCCTGTGCAAATACAGCTGAGGGGGTGGTTGTGAACAACAGGAATGTAAAGAAAAGGAAGGAGACATCAGCTGCTAGTTGAATAAGTCCCTACCCAGACACATACATGACTGGAGATGCCTTTAATTGGGATAGACTTACTGTAACCTAAACAGAAATCCTGTACCCAGCTTAGTCCAGTCAAACCTCAGATGAGTGAAGAAAATTCTTGAACAGTGGCATTTTCAATCCTCGTGTTGAAATAGTGTGTTACGCAAGAACAAGGGTTACAATAAATCATATTTGTTAATACAGAGAACATGGTCCATATTGTCAACAGTTCTTGCCTGACTTCATGAAGAATCAGTGATATTGGAGTTAGGAACAGCTTCAAGGAGCCCATCCTTTGATCTCTCCTCTCCCAGCTATTAGCATAGCCAAAACTGTAATGTGCCCATCAAGGCAATTTCTGTTAGGAGAATACACAATGTCTCCAACAAGAAACAAAAGTCTCCCCAAATTTTATTTTATCAATTCTATTTTATTTTACTTCATTTTTTATCTAAGCTTCAGTCAATTTAAACATCAATTTGTTCAACTCCTGCTGCATAGTCAAGATTGTGTTGGATAGATGGGGTCTGGGGGTAGGGAGGGAGATTCATAGTTTTATTTTTAAAGAACTTAGTGGAATTATCATTTCCTGAAATAACAGCTTAGAATAATTTATGAATCTGTTGCCACTGATAAACTTACTTTGCATGTCTTCATGTTTATAAATGCACTGACAAATATAAAGCGAATCATTTGAGTTTTCCAATTACCAGCCCCCATGTTGAATCCATATAAGTATTTCATTTAAAATATCACAACAACCTATGAGTTAGGTATTAGTTTTATCTATGTTTCATAATTTGTAAAATGAATAAGCCTCCAAAGGTTTAGTATGTGTCCAATATCATGCATCTCTAAAAATCAAATTGTTAGTTAAACTGGTACCCATGATAAAACGTTAGTCTCTGAATGTTTATTCAACTGTACAATAGAAATGCTAACAAGACCTTCTCTGGTTTTCTGCAGCCTTGCAGTAATTTGGTGGAGGCAGACAGACCTGAGTTCAAATCTCAAAGTTAATATTTATCACTTATTGAAATTTGAATAAATTTCTTCACATGTTTAAGCTTCTATATTTGCATTTGTAAGATAAATGATCACTATTATGATTTAATGGGGAAACAAAGCATAACTAGCACAGCATCTTTGTGGAAACCGTTTTAGTTTAGCATGGTGATGTTGGTAACACAGGTTTTAAGCATTCTCATCCATCTACCCTAGACCCTTATTTCTCTGCACAATTTCTCCTGGATAAGTTTAATTCTTGCTTCAATCAACATGAGTCAAAACGCTGCTCTGCTTCAGGTGCTGAGAAGCAAACACTACGGAGTGCCTCTCTGAGGAAGATGTGTAACCACAGCACAAGCAGGGATAGGCAGGGCCACCAGTCAGATCAGCTCTGTTAAAATCTTGCCCCTCATCACTTTCAAAACCCTCTTGGCCACCAAATTAATGTCACCCTAGTGTTAAAGAAACAATTCCTTGTCTTAAAAAAAAAAAAGTTTTAATCCTGCCAGTTCATGAGTAGCACAATGCAATATCTGTCACCATGCCAGTTCAGAATAGTAAATTGTTGATGGCTAGAAAATAGCTAGAAATAAAGTAAAACACTGACTCAAACTGCTGATCTCATTGACAGTTTATAAACAGTGAAAACAAGAAGTCTCTCGTCACCACAGCAGGCATTCCATTTAGAAACTTTGATCTTTTCCCCTCGGCCTACCTCCACCAAAAAGGGGAGAAAGATGTGAACTTGACCTTGTCCACCTAGCATTCTGGGAAATGCAGAGTGAGGTGGGAGTGCATTAGGGCCTGTGAAGAAATAAAGAACTAGGAGCTAATTCTAGTCATCTCCAACTGAAGGACGGAGATCTTTAAGGAAATGACTAGGAGCCACAAGCCAAAAAACAAGGCTGTTCTGATGGCCTCTGATGATTCCCACAGATCAGCAACAAAGAGAAGACTACTGAATGGTTTATTGGAAAGCTAAACCCGAAAAATGTCCTGAGGAGTGAAAAGGCCACAGTATTACAGGTTGCTTGATTTACTGTCTTTTGAGGAAAATGTCTTTATACCATGTTTTGGACCCATTACTGAATAACTCGAGATGTATGTTCTCCATTGAAACATGAAAGTGATAGCCAAGTCTTTTCATTTCTGCTGCTTTTGGGGATTTATGGAGCTCATGCTTTTACAAATACTGGTATTGAGTTAGCAGCCCATTAGTAATCCCATTACATGGTAGCTACTAATGCAACCACTTAAAACAGTCGTAAAGTGGATAAAGTAGAAGAAAAATATATAAAGATTACAAAACAATCAGGGAAACTGTGTACTATGAAAAACCGTGTTTTGGCTATAAAAAATCTGCACCAACATAAACTTCTTGTAATTTCTTATTTTATACAAACTTTTAAAAGTACTTGAATACAAAGCACAGATGTAATTACTCTTTAAGAGGCCAAATTCCTGCTCTCAAGAAATATCTACTACATTGGAAGTACATGAGACAACACAAAATGCATTTAACTAAGTAGACTTTGGATGCAACTCCAATAGAGTTACATTTTTAAAAAAAACTCGGGGGGATGACAACCATATCAATTAGAATTTAATACTTGCTTTATTGAGATTTATGTCTACCATATGGGGATCTCATTCCTGTCCCTAAGGAAAGCTGCTTAAATGCCTTCATTCTCAACCTCATGCACTTCTGCATAGCAGCAACTTTCAAACCCTCGCTCCTTTTCTCTAGTCCACAATCTCCTTAAAAAATACAAATGATAGAACTCAGTCTTCTAAATCACCCTTAAATGCAAACAAGTTTTCATGTTGTCCCCTGACCTATGAATTCTATGACTATTTTGCATTCATATTAACTTCGGCCTACCCATCATTCAACTTTGCTAACTCTCGTAGATTTTCTGTTTTAAAGAAAGACCTAGGAACTGACATAAAAAGGAATAATTACAACTCCATAAAAGTGGGAAGGGAGATGAGGATAAGCACACAACACTTCTGAGTTAATATCATTTACTTTATCCCAGTTACAGTTGTAAAGAAGCTACCTCTAGTGAACTAGTATAATCAGATTATAGTATACAGGAATGGCTTTGTTTTGATTTTAGGGAAGCAATGCAATGTGGTAAGGTTAAATATTTGTACCTCATCCCAGACACATGATACATTTTATTAAGATTAATGAGTTTAATTCAGTATTACTGCCATATCTATTATTTCAACAGATAGAATTTAATACACAACCTTGTTAATTAGATATGGTTACAAATAGCCTAAGTGCACGCAAAGAAAAAAAAACACTTAATTATAACCAAGGTACTGAATAAAGAAACATTTCCAGTTAAATGTTAAAGGGAGTTACAGGGAAAAAAGGAAACACTTGGAAATAATAAAATTCCAAGAGACACAAAACAAAGATGAAATTCTCCCTGTGGAACATTATAGGACAAGGACTTGGATCTCTGAACAGAGACCGGCTACCAGTGCTGAGGGCATCAGTGAGTGGAGCTGCAAATTATAGGGATCTGGGCCTGACTTCTAGGCACAGGTTACCAAGCAATGGGAGCTGGGATCTCGAGTTACCCAGCGATGGTGAGGAAGGCAGCAAGAAAGGAATACCTTAAGCACTGGGTGAGTGGCAAAGTGGATTCAGCTGCTACTTGGGTAGAGCCATGTTTCTAGAGTGAGGCTTTTTAGCAATTAAAAGTAAGCAGAAAACATCCAGAAGCAGCATCTTCCATCTTAACAGCTCTCAATGGATCACCATCCCTGGAACTTGACGCCTGCTCCTGTTACGATTGGCCAAAACTAATACATTTCCCACCACTGTGCTCTTGACCACATTCTAAGCTTCTGTCACATTCAATCAGATGATTGCTGAGTGAAGGAGAGAAACTCACAGAACTAATACTGAAGCTATTACAGAAGGTAAGATAAATGTCACAGGGTTTCACAGGAGCTGACATTCAACACAACATGGGCCTCCCAGAGGTAGAGATCAAAAAAAATGCACTTTTTTCCAAGGCAAAGAGACCACTGAAACTGGAGCAGACAAAATCAAGTTTATTTCCTCCCTACTAATGTTTGCCTGGTGATACCCTCTCAATCCATCAGCTCAGATTCACCTGCCCAACCTATCAGAGCACCAGGTCTACCTCAATGCTACTGACTGACTTAATTACATGCCTAGTGCTTATACCACATGCAATGGTCTTTTGCACAGTTGCATTGCTGTCTGCAACCATTGCAGCCCTCTTGAAATGGCAGTTCTAGATTTAATCCAACCCACAGGGCTTACAAAGAAAGCTGCCTGAGCCACCCAGTGTGGTGGCCTAGCGGCTAAAGTCCTTGCCTTGAATGTGCCGCGATCCTGTATGGGCACCAGTTCTAATCCCAGCAGTCCCACTTCCCAGCCAGCTCCCTGCCTGTGGCCTGGGAAAGCAGCTGATGACGGCCCAAAGCCTTGGGATCCAGCACCTACATGGGAGGCCTAGAAGAAGATCCTGGCTTCTGGCTTCAAATATCAGCACAGCACTGGCCGTTGTGGTCACTTGGGGAGTGAATCATCAGGCGGAAGATCTTCCTCTCCGTCTCTCCTCTTGTCTGTATATTTGACTTTGCAAAATAAATAAATAAATAAATAAATAAATGCGAAAAAAAGAGAGAATAAAAAGGAAAGCTGCCCAGTGAGTGCTCTCAGCAAACATCTGTGAATTAAGCTAGTGTAATGTTGCAGAACAACACCCTAAACTGCTTGGAAGTAGTGTTGTTGATCTCCCAAGCTAGGTCAACTCCTCCAGTATGCAGAAAGCTAATCATCACTGACATTGGGGTGATGGAAGAAAGCAGGTCTTTATTGCAATGCACAGAGCAAGGAGCCAGGCAGCTATTGCTCAATTCCCAGGCTCCCTGATGAGTTAGAGGTGAAAGTTCTTATAGGCAAAAAATTGGGGGTTAGAGATATGTACATGTAAGGTTCCTGATTGGTCAGTGGTGCTGTGATCTTTAGGGAATTTACCATGGTCTGATGGACTCTCATCTATCTGGGCAATGTTACCTGAATTTAGTTACATTTCCTCTAGGATTTCCCGACAGATGATACTGGCCATTGAAGTATCTACAGACAGAAAACTTGTAATTAGAATCTTAAGGTCTTCCTCTTGATTTAGTGAATTCCTTTTGATAAAGGACAGGTGAGGACATCATGTGCTATGGGAGACAAAGACACCTAGGACTAAGACAAAGAGCATGGGTCTGAACTATGCTTTTACAGCATAGGGCTTTGATTTCAGTAAGACTAGCAGGAGAAACCTGGCTCAGATGTTGGAGGGTTATATAAGCTGAGCCTTGTTCAGAAGACAAGACAGAGGTGGACATTCAATGACAGAGCTATACATCTATCTGCATCTTCTGGTATGCAAGAAGTGGAGGATTTAGGCACGTGCAGAGTAGGAACAGCAGTTGAGTCAGCCACTCTAAACACCTGAGAAATGTTCATTGATTCAGTGAATGATCTGTGAATTTCTGAACCTTGCCCTCAGGTGATACATCACAGTGAAAGAAGAAAAAAAAGATGACTTGTGACTTTCCTTAATCTCCGAGTTGACTAAATCACACGACTTTCATTTTATGATACTGTTTTGTAACCACACATGACTGGTGCCTTATGTATGAATCCTAACAGCCACTACCCTCCAGCTAGTGGCTTTCAAAAGACATGAGAAATGGCTGTTTTATGAGCTAATCAAAGCAGAGTGATTCTCAGAGTTCACCACTCTGAGCCTGGATCCTTCAGACTGCACCACTCCAGGTGCCCTGAGTCTCTGACAACGTGAGCCACTCTTAACCTCCTGCCATGCAACTGCAGTCACTCCAGAAACTCCCCTTACCCTGAGGATTATGCTCCTTTAATTTTGTATTTGTTTTACATGTTTTTTACATTTAAAAATGGGATCACATTATATGTAATATTTGTGACTTGTTATTTTTCTCTTAACCTTGTTTTGACTTATTTTGAAATAAATAACTATAAATATATATGAATGACAGATAACCCATAATTTACACAATCATTTTTCCTTTGCAGCTGCATACAATTATTTTGCTATCACCTGATTAGGGAAAACTGAAGCTATTTACAATTATTTGGGGCTTTTCTATGTGATGGAACAATGGCTATTTTTCTTTTTTTAAGATTTATCTTTAGGGCCCAACGGCGTGGCCTAGTGGCTAAAGTCCTCGCCTTGAAAGCCCCGGGATCCCATATGGGCGCCGGTTCTAATCCCGGCAGCTCCACTTCCCATCCAGCTCCCTGCTTGTGGCCTGGGAAAGCAGTCGAGGACGGCCCAAGGATTTGGGACACTGCACCCGCATGGGAGACCCGGAAGAGGTTCCAGGTTCCCGGCATCGGATTGGCACCCACCGGCCGTTGCAGCTCACTTGGGGAGTGAAATATCGGATGGAAGATCTTCCTCTCTGTCTCTCCTCCTCTCTGTATATCTGACTTTGTAATAAAATAAATAAATCTAAAAAAAAAAAGATTCATTTTTATTGGAAAGGCAGATACACTGAGAGGAAGAGAGACAGAGAGGAAGATCTTCCGCCCGATGATTCACTCCCCAAGTGACCGCAATGGTCGAAGCTGAGCCAATCCAAAGCCAGGATCCAGGAACTTCTTCCAATGTCTCCCATGCAGGTACAGGTTCCCAAAACTTTGGGCCATCACTGACTGCTTTCGCAGGCCACAAGTAGGCAGCTGGATGAGAAGTGGGGCTGTTGGGTTTAGAACCTGCACCCACATAGGATCTTGGCATGTTCAAGGCAAGGACTTTAGCTGCTAGGCTACTATACCAGGCCCACAATGGTTATTTTTCAAAATATTTCATTATGAAAATATGAAGTAATTTCTGCAGTATATTTGCTGTTAGATACTAATATAGCTGCACAAATTTCAGATGTGCTCCCTCATCATTTGCTAAGAGCACACTTGAATCTGTGTAATTATTCATATGTACACATAAAGAAATCAGAGAATATATCCTATAGACAAATACATGTATATCACATTCACAAATATACACATTTTATGTTCACATATATGCTTGCATATCTAGTAACACATATACAAAATTGCTTGCTCAAAGAATAAAATGAAATGTCAACTTTACAAAATACTGACAACTTGCAATTTAAAATGATTTACTATTTCATTTTCAAGGACAAAAGAAAGTTTTGCTTTCTTATATTATCCTGGGTCGACAATTTTTTCTTTTAGAATCTGGAATATGTCACTCCAATCTCTTCTTGCCTGTAGAGTTTCCTGTGAGAGGTCTCCTATGCTTAATTGGCATTCCTTTATATGTCAGTTGATTTTTTTCACATGCACATATAAGGATCTTTTCCTTATGTTCGATTGAAGAGAGCTTGATGATCATGTGTTGTGGTGAAGATCACTTTTGTCTTTGAAAATGAAATAAAATTCTTCCACAGTAAAGAAAAGCTAAAAGAATTTGCCTCTTCCAAACCTGCCCTACAAATGATACCTCAAGATGTTCTCTTGAGAGAGAAAAGGAATAGCACCCAACAAAACCAAAGGCAAATGCTAAGAATATCCCAGTAAAATGACAACAGAAGACTAAATCAGTGAACAACCAATTTTAAAATGACAGGACCAAATTACCGCTCATACATATTAACCCTGAAAGTAATTGGCTTAAGCTCAATCAAATGTCATAGATTAGTAGATTGGATTAAAAAACAAAACACATCTATTTGTTGTCTAGAAGAGACACATTTCACCAACAAAAATCAGCGGAAGCTGTATTTCATGGATATTGGTTTCTTTTGTTACTTTCATCTCTTCAAAACAGTTTCTTCTGATTAAATTATTCAGTGACTCATAGATCATACAGTAGCATCATTATCTTCAAGAAGGTTCTTGATTTTCTTTTTCATTTCTTCAACGACACATTAATCATTCAGTACCATGTTATTTAACTTCATGGTGTTCTTAATTCCTTTTTTCTTCCTGTTGTTGATTTTGCTTAGTGGCTTTTCATTTAAGGGGATGTATACTAGCTATCTAATGGAGACTGCCATATCTAGTAACATGTTATTTAACTTCATGGCATTGTAAATTTCTATTTTTTTTTCTATTGTTGATTTTGTATTATGACTTTTTATCTAAGGGGATGTACAGTAGCTGTGAAATGGAGACTAACATATCCAGATGTGAGGTTACAATGTAGTATACATCTCTACTTCCAGACAAAGATGGACTTACAATGAAACTGTTCACTATATCTTGACAAAAGGATGCTGGACTCTGCCATTGTCCAACCCCGCAATGATGGACATATGACTGTGTATGAAGAACTATATTCTTTAGTAATGATATAGAGAAACTAGGTTGGTGGGGGGGGAATTGGAGAGGGGATAAGGTAAATCCCAGGAGCAAATGGAATTGTATCATAAAATGATAATGATAGTTATAATAATAAATTTTAAAAAATAAAAAAATGTTGGAGGAGAAAAAAAGAATGTACTGATACACAACATAGAAACAATATGTAAGAGTTCATATTCCATGGGCCCGGCGGCGTGGTCTAGCGGCTAAAGTCCTCGCCTTGAAAGCCCCGGGATCCCATATGGGCGCCGGTTCTAATCCCGGCAGCTCCACTTCCCATCCAGCTCCCTGCTTGTGGCCTGGGAAAGCAGTTGAGGACAGCCCAATGCTTTGGGACACTGCCCCCGCGTGGGAGACCCGGAAGAGGTTCCAGGTTCCCGGCATCGGATCGGCGCGCACCGGCCCGTTGCGGCTCACTTGGGGAGTGAATCATCGGACGGAAGATCTTCCTCTCTGTCTCTCCTCCTCTGTGTATATCTGGCTGTAATAAAATGAATAAATCTTTAAAAAAAAAAAAAAAAAAAAGAGTTCATATTCCTGCTATTCTCAGTTACCATTTACAATTTTGCAAATGCAATAAATGTAGAATGATATTTCACTGTTAGTTTCCGCCACATAATCCTGCTAGAGAAGTGAGCATTTACACATACCTTCATCTACTATTTGTGTTTATTTTCTTCTAAATGGTTTCTCCATCTGTTATTTCTCTAAATTCTTTGTAAATCCTTTAATTATTTGCCAGTTTTGGTCAATGTAGATGACTACCTCAGTGAGATGTGCATTTCAGTCACTAAAAAAAAAATTTAACTTCTTGAAGTTTATTTTATTTGTGAGACAGAAAGTTAGGTAGAGATCATATCTGCCACAATATTCAAAATAATCAGAACTGGGTCAAGCTAAAGCCAACAGACAGAATCTCAATGCGGGTCTCCCAATTGAGCGTAGGGACCCAACGACTTCTGGTATCTGCAAGTTAGCAGAAAGCTGGTATCAGGAGTACATCCAGCACTCCACACAGACATTCAGATACAGGAAGCCGGCAGCCCAGCTTTCATTCTAGCTCCAAGACTAAGCACCTGCTCAGTGTTTTAGTTTTAAAAAGTCAAATCGGGGCCTGGCGGCGTGGCCTAGTGGCCCAAGTCCTCACCTTGAATGCACTAGGATCCCATACGGGCACTGGTTCTAATCCCGGCAGCTTCACTTCCCATCCAGCTCCCTGCTTGTGGCCTGGAAAAGAAGTCAAGGACGGCCCAAAGCTTTGGGATCCTGCACCCGCGTGGGAGACCCGGAAGAGGTTCCAGGTTCCCGGCATCGGATTGGCGCAGCACCAGCCATTGTGCTCACTTGGGGAGTGAATCACAGGATCAAAAATCTTCCTTTGTCTCTCCTCTCTGCATATCTGACTTTGTAATAAAAATAAATAAATCTTTAAAAAAAAGTCAAATCATGGGTTTTCAAGTTTTTTTTTTCTTTCTAGTGAAAAATACTCTTGCCAAGCTCTGAAATAAAGGTCATCTGCATTGTACCCCTGTGGTTTTACATGCTGATTTTTATTTGTAAAATATTAACTTGCCTGGAATTTAACTTGTATCTGCTTCCTTAAGAACACTACTTTCCAGCAATCTATATCAACCTATCCCTTTATCTAACTCTTGATTTATTTCAAAGGACTTTAGATAATGGTTAAGACATTGCTTAGTACACCCACACCCCATATCACACTGCCGAGGGTAACAACATGCTGACTCAGCTTCCTACTAGTGTGCAACCTGGGGTGCAGTAGGTAAATGCACAAATATTTGGCTTGCTGGCATTCACGTGAGAGACCCAGATTGAGTTTCACCGCTCTGGCTTCAGCCCAACCCAGTCCCAGCTATTTCAGCAATGAGCCTGAAGATGGAAGATTCCTCTCTACCTTTCTCTATATCTCTGCACTTCAAATACAATGAAGAAAAATTCAAAGATCATACACGTGAAAACAAAAGATATTTCTACATAAAAAGAGCTAAGTTCTCATTTCCATCATAAAACTTTGTTTTAGCCTTTACTTTTTTCTATCTTGACTCCTAAGGCATTAGTATTCATATTTGCACGTAATAATTGCTTAATCAGAAATTTTCAACCAATAGACCTTCAGTGCTAGGAAGGGAACCCAAATGAAGAAAATACAACAGAATTGAGGCAACAGCAACTACAGAGAAAGGCTGTTCCTAAGCAAATTTTTGACACGTAGGAATTTGGACCCAGGGTATCTAACAATCTGAAATTCTATATAAGTTAGTATTGTTGGTGCTCTGTGTTCTCATTTTCAAAGCATGGATTCACCGGTAAGAAGGTATTCCAACTGTTTTCAACACAACAAATGCTAAACGAAACATGCTGCTGTTTGTTCTGCTCTAGCTGTACCTCTGATTTTTCTCTAATCCTCATTTTGTCTATTGACTTTTTACTTCCTAAACGAAAACTTAGTACCATTTCAGTATCAAGTTTCTCATTAATATTTACCACAAATCCAATCTCAGGGACAATCACTTGATAACAGTTGGGATACCTTATAAGCACACAGCCATGTCCATAGTCCCCCCCAAAAAGATTTAAAGGGTAATTCCACACATCACCATGACCAAAGTACTCCCACTGTTTCTTTCCCACCCAGACAAGACTCACAGAAGAAGCAAACATTTAGAAACTTCCTCCTAGGGTCCAGATGTTCTCAACAACCAAGACCACATTGCAGCTATCTATGAATTCTATTATAATGCCATTATTTTTTTTTTAATTATTTATTATTTAACTTCAGTAATTACATTGTATTATGTGACACAGTTACATAGATACTTGGGTTCTCCCCACCCCTCCCCAAACCCTCCCACCATGGTGGATTCCTCCACCTTATTGCATAACCACAGCTCAAGTTCAGTTGAGATTTCCCCATTGCAAGCGTATACCAAACATAAAGTCCAGCATCTTATTGTCCCGTCAAGTTCAACGGTTTCTTAGGTATACCCTCTCTGGTCTGATGACAGAGCCAGCAGAGTATCATCCCAGTCAATTGAAAGCTCCAACATACCATCAGCAAAAATTTACATCATTATGGAATTAATTGACATAGTAATGAGTAACCAATATGTTAAAAGTAAATGCGGGTTCCCAGCCACCTTCTGTGACCACCTCACCTATACTTCAATTTTAGTTTATACACAACATATAACATTCAAAACATAACATGTTATACATAACATCATATCATCTTAAATTAAGGCAAACATGTGGTATTTAACCTTTTGGGATTGGCTCATTTCCCTTAGCATTATGGTTTCCAGTTTGGCCCATTTGGCCACAAAGAACTGCATTTTGTTTTTTTTAATAGCTGAGTAGTATTCCATGGAGTAGATGAACCATAGCTTTCTTATCCAATCCTCTTTTGATGGGCATTTTGGTTGTTTCCATGTTTTTGCAATTACTGATTGTGCTGCTATGAACATAGGAGTACATGTTGGTTTCTCATAGAACAAGTGTTCTGGATATATTCCTAGGAGTGCTATTGCTGGATCATACGGCATGTTGAATTTGAGTTGTTTGAATATTCTCCATACTGATTTCCATAGAGGCTGTACCAGCCTGCAGCCCCACCAGCAGTGGAGTAGGGTTCCCTTTTCCCCGCAACCTCGCCAACAAGTGTCGTTGGTGCTTTTATTCATGTGGGCCAGTCTTACTGGCGTTAGGTGGTACCTCATTGATGTTTTAATTTGGATTTCCCTTATTGCCAGGGAACTTGAGCATTTTTTCATATGTTTATTTGCCATTTGGGTTTGTTCCTTTGTGAAGTGTCTGCCCATTTCCCGTGCCCATTTCTTGAGTGGCTTGTTTGTTTTGACATTTTGGTTGTTTTGTAGCTCTTTGTATATTCTGGATATTAGCCCTCTATCACCTATGTCGTGTGCGAAGATCTTCTCCCATTCTGTGGGTTGCCTTTTTACTTTGTTGATTGTTTCTCTAGCTGTACAGAAGCTTCTTAGTTTGATGAGGTCCCAATTGTTTATTTTGGTCTTGATTTCTACTGCATCTGGAGTCTTTTTTAGGAAGTGAGGGCCTACCCCTAAGTGTTCCAGTGTGTTTCCAACATTTTCTTCCAAAAGTTTGAAGGTTTCTGGATGTAGGTTTAGATCTGTTATCCATTTAGATCTGATCTTAGTGTATGGTAGAGGTACTCGCTGAGGCCATAAGACAAGAAAAAGAAATCAGAGGAATCCAAATAGGAAACGAAGAAGTCAAGCTCTCACTATACGCAGATGATATGATTCTTTATGTAGAAGAGCCAAGAGACTCAATACAGAGACTGCTAGAACTTGTACGAGAGTTTGGTAGAGTGGCAGGGTACAAAATTAATGAACAAAAATCAACAGCCATAGTGTATGCGAACAGCCCCAAGATGGAAAAAGACTTAACCAGCAAGATACCATTCAAAATAACAGAGAAAAGTATGAAATATCTGGGAATAAATCTAACCAAAAATGTAGAAGACTTATTTGAAGAAAACTACAATCTGCTTAAAAAAGAAATTGAACAAGACCTCAAAAGATGGAGTAATATCCCATGCTCCTGGATAGGTAAAATCAATATCATTAAAATGTCTATGTTGCCAAAAGCAATATATACATTCAACGCAATCCCAATCAAATTGCCCAAAATATTCTTCATGGAACTGGAAACAATGATCCAAAGGTTCATCTGGAAGCACAAAAAACCACGGATAGCTAGAACTATCCTGAAGAACAGGAAGTTAGCAGGGGGAATCACAGTTCCGGACCTCTGGACATACTATAGGGCAGTGGTTATCAATGCCATTATTTTATCATTAGGGCAGTCGCACATATTCAGATATGCATTCCTTCTGTCTTTTAGACACTTGATTCTAAGCTTTTCTGGGATATGCATACCAATCATTAATTTCCAGAGTAAGCTATTTAGCATCTAAGTTAGAGCTCTCCTTTTTACACCTGGTAAATTTCCTAAGCAATTAATTGTTATGTTGAAATAGACCCTGAAGAGAACTGAAGCTTGCCCTGGAGAATCATTGAAGACGATCCTTAAACTCCATAAAACTTTGTATTAATTTGCAAGGCATTAATAATTATAATGTCAATTTCACGCTAATTGTAATATGGGGAAAATAAATTCACACAGTTTGAGTTGTTCAGGTGATGAAATGAGGTAAAAAATCAGATTTACAACGTTCTCTACAAATGTAGCTATAACTGAGACTGAAGGAGTAAATGTAATTGATAAACGTACTATCTCATGCAAATACTACTTATTATCATTTTAGGGCCATTTAAATCTGCTATTCAGATGTCTATCAGCATTCCAAACCAGATCATATCAGAAGTTTTTCAGTAGAATTATATGTCTCATCTCAGCAAACTTTTCTGTTAAGGAGGCATCTTTAGAATGCAGAAAAATCTGCCTTATAAAAAAACCAAACTACTTATGGTTTCCAAAGTTTTTACATGAACATAAACCTTTTTTAACTCCATTTTTCCTTTGGCAGTTTGAGATGCTCCTTATACTTCTATTCATACAAGTGTGACTCGGTGCCTCGTCCTGTATCTTTGCGCCAGTTCCTCTGTATTCCTTTGACGCTTGTTCCTTGGGGCAGTCTGTGTGGGGAAGAGACCTTGTTAAGAAACCTGTTCATATGTGTATGTATCTCTTGGTGCCTCTCTGTGCATACCTGCTGTCTATGAAAATGTGCTGTGCATGCACTTGGTCACAATGTATCTGTCCTCTGTGCCTTTTCCAGTGAGCACCTGAAACTATCCACCTGTCTGCGGTGAGCACCCTTCAATATGTCTACCTGTCTGCAGTTACTCACAGAACTATGTATGCAGGTCACCAAGCTCCAGTGGGTGTGTGCATATCAATGAATCTTTGACCCCCCTTGTATGCATGAGGTTTGGTGTAACAGAAAAATATTGAGAAACATCTACTTTCGTAGCAATGCTCCTAAGTTAATGCTGTGCTGCTATCAGGCAGACACCTCAGGAGGCATGGGCAACTGTTCAGGGCCTAGCTGCAACACAGAATCATCTGAATGTTTTTAAAACCACATTTGGCAATGACTCCCTATTTCTTGGAAGCTGATTTCATATTATAATAAGTTGAGCCTCTGTCTGCAGTATAAGCATCCCATACAGGCTCCGAATTGAGTTCTGGCTTTTCCACTTTCTATTGAGTTCATTGCTATTGTTCTTGAGAAAGCAGCAAAAAAAAAAAAAAAAAAAAAAAAAAAAAAAAAAAAAAAAAAAACTCCATGGATGTCTGTACCCATGGGGGAGATCCCAAAGAAGCTTTAGGCTCCTGGCTTCAGACCTGCCTAGTTGTGGTCACTGCAGCCATTGATGGAGTAAACCAGTTGATGCAAGATTCTCTCTCTTTCTCTCTCATTCTTTCTGAGTCTCTCCTTCTTTCCTGACAAATCAGCTTTTCAAATAAAAACAAATAAATCTTTTTAAAATAAGTAAATCCATATTTCTAGAAATCTTTCATTACTAGATCTTGTCTGGTGTAAGGTTTGGACAACAGTTTAAGAGATCCACCTCTTCAACATTTATTACAATGTAAATTCAGATTTGAGAATTATTAAACCAATGAAAAGTCTAAAATTCTTCATACAAACTTCATGGTGTAGACAGGTGCAACATTAACATCACATATAGACAATGGTTCCTGTTTTGACTGCTCTGCTTTTGATCCAGTTCCATGCTGACATGCCTGGAAAAGCAGCAGAAAGTGACCAGAGTGCTTGAGTCCTGGCCACCCAGGACGGAGAACTAGAAGGGGCTCTGGTTACTGACATCTGGCCCATCCCTGGCTGGTGTGGCCTTTTTGGGAGGAAACCAGTCGACGAAGATCTCTGTTTCTCCTTTACTTTTTGTAGCTCTTTCAAGTAGGTAAATGCACTTAAAAAAAAAAACAAAGCATTCGTGTGTTTTTATCAGACATGTCTCACTTTTATTGCAGTGGGGAAGGAAAGGCCGTTTACATAATTTACCTAATGTAGAAAAGAGTTGAGTCCTGCATTCCTGTTGAGGAGCAGACTGGAGCTTGTGTGACAACAGCCAGTCTATTAGATTGCCTCTGTATACCCTTTGTATTTAAAAAAAAAAAAAAAGTGATTTCTTAATTTAAACTCCCCACTGTCAAGATTGTTGTAATACAACAAGTACTACGTAAAAATTAAATGCATCTTTTAAGTAATCCTTTACATAGTAATGAGAGGAAAGACAACAAATGCCAAAAAAAATCAATGTGAACAATGAGGAAAAAGAGGGTTTGTGTTGCAGCACAGAAGTTTAAGCCACCATTTGTGATAACATAGTTTCTAACAGCAATGCTGGTTGGAGTTTTGGCCTTAATTTTCCCGTTTGGCTTCATGCTGATGAGCCTGGGAAAACAGTAGCTGATGGCCAATGGACTTGGGACCCTGCTGCTCATGTAAAAGACCAGGATGGTGTTCCTAACTCCCAGCTTCAACCCAAATCTTGCTGTTGTAGCTATCTGGGAAGTGAACCAGTGGGCAGAAGGTTGGTCTGTTTATCCACCTCTGTCTCTCTCTTTCCCACCCTACCTAGCACTCTCCCTTTGAAATAGACTTTTTTTTATGTCCTTAACATTTAAGGAATATGTCAATCAGAGAAGCAGGCCGTTGCTTACCTGGAGATTTTTTGACATTGACAAGGCACAAACGAGAATGTTATCACTTGGTCTGTGATAAGAAAACAAACACAGTGTGTAAATGATGTGACAACTTACATCTAGACCTGGACATAAATCCTAAATAAATGAAGCACATGTTGATACTTGCTATTGTTTATTCACTTCCTATGATTCATTTGTTTTTATTGGAAAGGAAAACTTTACATAGAGAGAAGAAGAGGGTCTTCCATGTGCTGGTTTACTTCACAGATGGCAGAAATAACAAGAGTTCATCTGATCCAAAACTAAAGTTCAGGGATTTCTCTTGACTCTTCCAAGAGGCCCGAGGCCTTGCCCCATCTTGTGCTGTTCTCCCAGGCCATAAGCAGAGCACTGGAGCAGAAGCAGAGCATCTGGCACACAAACTGGTGCCCATATGGGATGCTGGAACTGCAGGGCAACGGATTAGCCTCACATGCCACCACACCAGCCTCTACCTGGGGGGTATTTAATACAAGAAATCTTGTCACTTTGTGGAATATTCACTTGAAAAAACCTGGGGAATCATTACAGAATTCTCATATAACATTGAGAAAACATGTTTGTGGTGAGAATGATTTGTCTGATTAGTGAGAATTTTAAGTTGGAACCAAAACTCATAGGTACTTCCCTTTCTTTTTCATAAATCCAGTTACCTCATGTGTGTCTGAAGCATCTTGACAAAGCCTATTTGATGATGTAAGTATACAGTTACTGACCTCATCCGATCTTCCATGACCGTCTCCTCCAAAAATCTATTTCTCTGATCTCCATCAAATATATCAAATGAAGAGATGAAAATTACCTTTTCTCCTTGCAGGAAGCAAGGGAAACACTATTTCCATGTTCTTTTCACACAAAATTTGCAATGTGGAAAATATTACAAATATCGTCATGCAAGAAAAGTTACTTAACTAATATTTATTTTTGGCTTCCAAGCTAGATTCCCCTATCTATCTATTATAGATCGATATTCCTTATCTATTCCCCCAGGGGAATAGTGAGCAAATGGGTTACTCAAATTCCATAATGAAGCTGGATCTCTTCATGATAACTATAATAAAATGAGACAATCAGAAGAAAATAAGTAAATCTTGCCATACATAGAAAGTTCTGGAATGTCTTATGATGTCTTGTCATTTAATTATTAATTAATATCTTTCAAAGTTAATGAAACCATCTACCACTTCTAAATGGCCAGAATTCTTCCATGTTTTGTTCTCCATACGCATCTCCCATTAGCATAACCATTTGTACTTCCAATTGCGACCCTTTGCAACCACAGAAAATAGACTGAAACTTATGGCTTCAAAAGTCAGTTTTGAGAAGCAACAATTTAGGATTTTCAGACATGGAAATTAATGGAAGCAAGCACCGGTTTCACATTGACAAGGCACAAATGAGAATGCCATCACTTGGTCTGTGATAAGAAATCAAATGATGTGACAACTTACATCTAGACCTGGACATAAATCCTAAATAAATGAATCAAATGTTGATCTTGCTGTTATTTAGTCACTTCCTATGATTCTTTTTGGTAAGGAAAGAAAAATCCTTATATTTAATCATTTTGTTTTCCTTCTCAAGGAATGTTTTAAAATTAATCTTACTAAATACAAGCAAAAATACACAATGCCAATATGCATTACAAATTTTATCAAAATATGAAAAAGTAATGTTTTAATATAACATCAGCAAATTTCTGTATATAGTTTTAAAATTTTTTCAGAAATTCACCATGAATTTAAAAATTAATATATTCCATTTCCATCTTTGTAAATATTTTCTATTTTGTTTACCTTTGTCATTACTGAAACTTCAATAAACTAATAACAAAATTCTCTGTGCATTTATTTTTGTCACTGTTATTGATTTCACATTCAGTATGCTTAAGTAATTTTATTGCATATCACAGGGACTCTCATAATTTAGCCTAGCAGTTATGACATCTATATCCCACTTCAGAGAGCCTGATCTCAAGTCTTGGTTCCAGCCCCTAACTTCAGCTTTCTGCTACTGCACATCTACAGAGTCAGCAGTGAAAGCTCAGATGATTTGGCTCCTCCCACCCTTGGGGAGACATGAAATACGTCTCTTGCTCCTTGCTTCGGTCTTCATCCAGACCAGGCTCTTACGTGCATTTGGAGAAGTGAGCAGACGAGAGCATTTCCAACATTTCCCCCCATCTCTCTGCCTCTCAAATACAAAACTTCAAAAAGCAATGGGAAGGTGTGAAAAAATATCCACTGCCTGGTCAAAAAAAAAAAAAATCAGGTATGCCATGGATAGTCAGCAGATGAAATTCACTGATGTTTGTAGTTGCTTTTTCTCAACTACTTCAACACTAAGAGCATTATTTAAACGTATACTAAGTGGAAAATGGCTACTCTACCAGGTTGAACACTCAGCATATGAATATGAACACATTTTAGCAAAAGGAAAGAATGACTTTGTCATATATACAAACTGTACATTGTGCACATATGTCCATTAGTTAAGATGTTCTTAACAGCCTACAATTGCTTTTTGACATATCTCAATTTTACATCTGAGAGCCCTAAAGCATATATCATTATACAATTTTCCCTTAGAAGCTAGAGATCTTAAACCCAGTTCTTGCTGTCTTCAAAACAAGCCTTCCCAACTATTCAAGAAGGCAACTTACAAAAAAACAGTGGGTTTCAAATAAAGCAAATCAAATCGATATGTCCTCCATGTTTCTTGGCAAACCCATTATTGGGTATTAAAATCCTGTTCAAGATGCAAAAGCAAAGCCTACAACTCGAACGAACATTGATATCCATTGGGAAATAAATAGCAAGCATATATGTACAGTGTGAGCTTCTATTACTATTTTCTTTTGACCATTTCTTGTTTCAGAATAGAACAAAAGAAACCTCAAACATTTTGAAAAACATGGGGCATGCACCTGCAGAAATTTGTGTTTACCAGGCTCAAGGAAAACATGGTCAATTAAACCAAACTCAGTACTTTTAAAATTTTCAAAGAAAGCTCGTTGCTTCCTTGAGACACGAGGAACAACAAACTGAGGTAAAGTAAGGGGAAGCAGTAACAATTAGGAATGGAAACAATTATGTCTGTATCTCTCAGGTGTTTTCATCCGCAGGAAAAAGGACAGAAGAAGGACAAATGTTTAAATCCAGTGCACTGGGTATCTGTTGAATGGGTCAATTCAAAGTTGCTGGTTTCAGAATTAACGTGGTAGCTCACTGCAATCAGAACTAAAAATTTCTTACTGGACTTGCTGGCTTTTCCCTACCTTTTCAAAAGAGGCACTTCCCATCTTCCCAGATGCACTCAAGATAGGTACTGAAGAAATGGCTTGTAAGAACTCTTCCTTCTATTACACATTGCATCATCATCAGAATTAATCTAACGATGCCTGATTTCACTTTTTCCAGAACTGCATTATTTGTGCCCGTAACTTTGGAAAGAAATATTGAAAGGCAACCATCTAGCCAAAATAACACATTCAAAAGCATACATTTTAAAAATATTCTGCAAAGAAGCTGGAAAATAAAGAATTACTACTGCATAGTCAACTAACCTTAATTCACTTGATACACTGAGATCAAGGTTTCCCACCCGCTGAGGTCCTCCCCTTGCACACACCAGGAGCCCATATGGGCGCTGGTTCTAGTCCCAGTGATCACACTTCCCAGCTGGCTCCCTGCTTGTGATCTAGGAGGGCAATCAAGGATGCCCAAGGCCTTGGGGCCCTGCACCCATGTGGGAGACCTGGAAGAGGTTCTAGGATTCTGGTTTCAAATTGGCACAGTTAGGCCACTGCTGCCGCTTGGGGTGTGAATCAGCAGACAGAGAATCTTCCTCTCTGTCTCTAATCCTCTCTGTATATCTGACTTTGTAATAAAGAGAAAAAGGATCTTGAAAAAAAAAAGATTAAAAAAAGAAAAAGAAGAAAGTTTCCCACCTTCCAACTACAATAACTGTGGCCTCAACCTAAAGTATAAAGCAATAAAAACCAGATACAGAGAAAAAAATGATAATATTACTGTGGAAACAATGGTATTACCCACTTTCACCCTGTAGCCCTTGACCCTTTGTACCCTAATCAACTAAGTAAGATTATTAAAAAATAATTTAAAAATAAAATAAAAATAAATTTTAAAAGCAATAAAAATCATGTAAATAGGCTATTCCCAATGGGTTTTCAATTTCAATTGGCAAGCAAATGACTCAGAAAAAATTAATTTTCTGATTTGTAATTGATGTTACCACAATAAATGTTGTGGTGAGCCCCAAACAGAAATATCACAACAAAAGTTTTACACTCAGTATTCATCAAATGCAATTTATTGATTTATAGCTTATTTGCAGACCCATTGTTTTGTATGACACATGTGGAAACCAGCCTGGGGTATATTCCTCCCCTTATTAATCAGATTGTAGGGAGGGCTCTAACTGGGAATGTGGTATTTTCCTAGAACTACCAAATAATCAATATTCCAACTAGCTTCTCATAGTGATGTCCATCAAAAACATTTGAGATTTTCATTCTCAATTAATTGAACAAACAGGATATATATCAAGAATGTGAAAGCAATAATAACTCTCATTTAGCAAAGATCTGGTAGAAACATTAGTTCAACTAACATACGCAAGGAAGAATGTGAACCTTATAGCACCTAGAATTGTAATGCGGAAGAAGTAAATACAGTTTTGTGGGAAAAAATGCTTGCTGATATTTATGAACATTAGACTACTAGAGAAATATCCACTCACCTATTAATAGAGTGAATGGCTTCTTGTGAGTTCCTTTTGTCCGATAGACCTGTTTTCCAGATGGTTTTCAATAACAGGTACAAACAGTACTATTGGGAGGGATTTTTAAAGTTTCTCAGAAGTGATATCAGGCACTTTCGTACCCTTGTCACTAATTTAGCCCTAGCATAGATCATTGATCTAGCAGTAAATTCCTTGAAAATCTTATGATAACTCGTCTCCTAGCATCACCTTGTTTTCTCATTACAATTCCCTTAGTTATCAACACCTCTAGTAATTAGCCTTCGTGTTAACTGAGTGTGCTTGTTTGTTCATTTAATGACAAAATACTGGATGAAAAGATTCTCTCGAGGATGCATTATGTATAGATTCTTTTATGGTTAGTTTCACAACTTTTCTTGTACTTTTTGTTACTCTTCCTATGTAAGCTATGGAGGTGGGCATATAGCCTGGCACTTAAGGTGCTGTTTGGAAATGCATGTCACACTTCAGAGCCCCTGTATTTAATTCCTAGCCAAAACTCTGTATTTCAGCCTCCTGATAATGTAGATTCTGGGAGAAAGCTGTGATGGTTCAAATAGGGGGGTTCCCACCATGCATGTGGGAGCGATCTTGATCAAGTTTCTGTCTTCCAGCTGAGGTCTGACACAGCCCTGTCGTACGCACATATTCTAGAACATGAATCAGTTCATTCACTCTCTCAGAAACGATTGTTATCAGAACTAGAGGAGGACTGAGAGATCTTGCCGTTCCAAATATATTTATTTAGGAGAGACAGAGATCTAAGCTGGAAATCAGGAACTCAAGAATATAAAGGCAAAAGCCACAGAGGCAAAAAGGTCCTGATTTTATCTTTCTGTCTCTGTTTCACCCTCTCTCTTTCACTGCGTCTGTGAAATAAATAAATCAATCTTTTACAAATTTGTAAAGAATATAACCTGCACAGCCAATAAGATAAAATTCTGACATGCCATACTAATGAAATGGTTACAGTTTGGAAGTTGCATAAACCATATATTGTCACCATAAGATGATCACAGTATTTTGACGAGTGAACTGGAAAGAAGCTGCATATCAATATGCATTCAAAGACTGATTAATTAGGGAAATAACAAAAGAAGAGGATTATGATCATATGGATCTGCCTAAGCTGAGCTCAACTAATTTAGCTCTGAGCAGTCTCCCTATCCTCAGGTCAGGAAGGGTGCCCCTTAGGATAACATCCATGATGCTCCTGCAATATGATCAGCAGGGAAACGGCAACACAGCTGCAATGTGAGATAAAGATCAGAAAACAAAATGACACATGTCTGGGAGATAACACAAAGGTTTGTGGAGATTACTAGACAAAAAAAAATCAGGAGAGAACTCAAACAGCATGATGCCTAAGAGTGAATAGTACCTGGTTCCACCGACCTGGGGAACCTCTTCGCTGATGGGATAAAACTATGGTTGAAGGAGGTAGATATGTGGGCTGGAAGTAGAGGCACTGTCACAAAGCAGTAAGAACCTCAAATGAAAATGTGGAAGACGATGAGTGAGTTTCGGTTTTTAACCACACTTTTTGATGTAAACTTTGTCCAGTGGAATTCTATCTCATATTATTCTAGTGAGTTATGCAAGACAGACATCACTGTATCCATTTTATAGTCAAGGAAATGTCACTGGATGCCCCTAGCTGCATTCTTTTAAAAAGGGCCATTTTTCATAGTACGGAGGGAAATACCTTTTACCAAGCTGGTCATGAAAGGTTTTATGGAAGCCATATAATTTGAAGAGTTCAGACACATTTAGGTGTTCAAATAAGTTCCTTGAGGCTAAGGATTGCTACCAAAGTGCCTATCTCTGAATCAAATCTAACACAGAAAGAAAAAAAATATTTAATGCGCATTGAAAGCTGGCATGCACATGATTTAAATGTAGTTAACTGTAGATTTCAGTCCAGCATGGACTTTATCAGTTGTGCTACTGATGGTCTGTGACGCAAAGAGAAGCCAACAACCCTCACACACTGCCCTCTATCGTGGTGAGGGTGTTCAGAGGCATTCTATTACTTTTTGTCAGTAAATCTTTAACACCAACTGATGGGCAGGCACTAGTTCGAAGGCATGAGTTTCCTGCAGACCCCGCACATGTCCCCAACACAACAGCAAGAGCCTTGTTGCGCTGGAACTAAATATACTTTTCTTTTGGTTCCTCCAGCTAGGAGATATTGACTGAATATAGCTACTCAGTCACAATCTGAGGCTGCTGATGGATCATGATTCCTGAAACTGAGGTACTGGCATGTCAACTTACCCTTCTCGGCTTCCACTTATGGGATCTCTGACAGTAAACAGATTTAAAATCTTGGCCCTTTCCCCCACTGAAGTCAGATTAGGAAATAAACAAATATGGAGAAGAGTTTTGGATTTTAAACTGCATTCTGAAGTAGGGATTGAAAGTCAAGTGGCTTTCTTAGGGCTACAAGCTGGTAAAGAGCAGCCCTACTTAGTATCCCAGCAACAGATTCACTTTCTCCACCTGCTGACAACAAGCACAGTAGGAGCAGAGCGGTGAGGGGGGCACTGACCCTTTCAGAGGCAGTTTTGTGCGTCCCCTAGACCAGACAATTCCTTTATTAAAAAGAAAATGCTTGCAGAGGATGTGGAGGAAACTGCCTCCGGTTTTGCCCTCCAAAGCATAATGGACCCCTGGCTGCTCTCTATGAGCTGGAAAAGCATTAACTAAGAAGTGAATGTGGTGTTTAAGAAGCCTCCTTGTCAACTTATTTTGCCATTGCTTTCTAAATGCAGGTTAACCCATCAACACTAAAGCAATAATCAAAGCATATAAACATGTCTGCTCCTGTCAACAACACATAAAGAGGGTGAGAGCAGTAGTAGGTGCTTCAAACGGCTGAACTGTCAATTCTCAAACATGTGCAACATTGGGAGATTATCCATGGGTTACAAGGCCCTCAGGAAGCACTTTACTATTGCAACTGATTTAAGACAGGAACTTTAGGAAAAAGAAAGAAAAGAGGGGGAGGGAATAGGAAAAGAAACTCGTTGTGACTTCAGAGGGAGTCCCGCCTAGAGTGAATATTTGTTCCCTCTGTGCAGTCTTATGATTTAATTTAAAACTCCCACAATAAAGTGTGAACTCCGTAGCAAAGCACACAATTCCAAAATTTCTCCCTTACGAAGTTCCAAAAAGGCAATGTCATGTAGCTTTTGCAACTCAGAAAGACAAAGTAGCATTCATTTCTTCCTTTGAAAAGTCAGTGTGTGTAGAGATAAAATGTAAGTTGGTCACGGTCACACCTTGCTGAGACAGTGGTAATGCCGGGGCTCACACCTAGATCTCCCCCCACGACTTTCACTGTCCTGTTGGAACAGTATCCAAGTCTAGCTAAAAGCCTGCATTTTATTGGAACACAGACACAATCACTCTATAGCTGTTTTCCAGATACATTATCAGAGTTGGATAATTGTGATGGAGCTCATGTCTATGACCCACATTTTCTAAAATAGGTACTAACAGGTTTGATGCATGTTTCTGTTCCTACACACTACTTTCACGCTACTTCATACCAGAGGCTGAGGTCTGGTAACGACTCGAGTAGTCTGAGTCAAAATAGTGGTTGTATTGTTACATTTTAAAATAAATCAGAATGACACACATTTCTTATGAAATGACTCACTTGTCAACTTGTTTTGCCCTCCCTCAGACTAGCTCATGATGTGAGCTAAGCACTCGCTATATCAAGGATGAACCACTTCCATTTCATTTGTTCAATGAAGAATGCAGGTCTGACAATGGTAATGTGGTCATGGGAGTATCTGGGTTTGAATAATGACTTCAATTCCTGGTTCCAGCTTTCTGCTAATGGACACCCTGGAGAGCAGTGGGTGCAGGCTCAAGTAGCTAGTCTTCATTACCCATACAGGAATCTTGGATGGAATCTCAGGATCTCAGAGAACAAACCCGTGGATGAGCATTTTTTCTTTCTCTCTTTTTCTCTTCCTCTTTCTCTATCTCTTCCCTCTCCTGCCTCCCTCTGTCTTGCTCTCTCTCACTCCCTTTCTCTCCGCCTCTCCCATATGTGTGTGGATGGATATGGATAAGTGTGTGCACATATACCAGCCTCTTAATAATAGAAAAGCATTTGAAAAGAAAAACCGAAATACACATTTCTTCACTCATTTCTGTGACTTAACATTTCATGTATCTGAATCTAGCACTTCCTGCTTTCATCCATCTTCCCAGCCTGGGGTCTTAGTTGCTTCTATGGCCAAGCTTTTGGGCATGCAGTGGGTGCCTTGGAGGCGTCCGACTGTCTCCTCTGCTGTACATGGTCAGGCCATATGCGATGTCCACACAGATTCAGCTATTTTACCTCCACAACCTCCACATGCCCTACTTCTCTGGAAGGCCAGAGACAACAGCCAAAGAGGACGTAGCAGGGAAAGGAGTGAAAACAGAGAGGCAAAAAGCCTTTCCCTGAATTCTATTCCAATGAAGATATTTTCATCTATTTTTCTGCCTGAGTTCGGATTGCGTTGAAGGAATTCATAGCTGACCGCATCAAGCAATCAATGAAAACAAGCTGGAAAATGAAGTTAAATAGAATCACCTATGCTGCAGACGGGTCAGTGTAGTCTTAAATTTTAAATTTTTGCCAGCCATACGACTTTTGTTCAGTATGATCTGTTTCTTTAATAGAAACTCAGGCCTGGGATCTCATATCAGCATCAGCAGAAAGATTGTGGGTTCAGCAGCAAAAACATAAACACACCAAAAACATGATTACAGCACTACTGTTACACAACAGATTTCTCTTTTCAAATGCAGTGTCTTTGACAGGGACGACCTTTCCCAGAAATCAAAGTTCAAGTCCAACTGTAATTCCCTTAAGTTTAAATTTAGTACCCTTTTTTTTGCAAATATCTTCCAAGGTATTTTTTTGGAATACAAGCAAAGATTTTAAAGGATAAATGCATGTTCTCTAAACCAAGCCATGTTCTCTGAGACGGAATGGTGAAATTCAGCAGTTCCCCTTGCCTGCATCCTGTCACCCAAGCACGGATTCGGTACTTAGTTCTCGTTTTGTTTTCTTGCAGTTTCCTCTGAGATACTGCAGGAGAGAAGCAAACAAACATCTAGTCCATAAGGCGGAACAGCCAGTGAAGACACGCTCACTCTCATTACACAGCTCGTGGAGCTCTCGGGGCCACCTGGGCACTAGATCCTTTTGGAATAAGCTTAAATGAGCGAGAATCATGAAATGCCACATTAACCCAGAGTTGATGCACCGGTGCTGGGCTTTTGACTTCCTTTTCTGAGATCACGGTGAACCTCCTATCCTATACCACAGGGCCCACTGAAAAGGCCAGATTCATGCCTCAGCAAATCAGAACAATAGGTCTGAGTCCCGGAATTTAAGAAGCATTTCTGCTAACAATCAATGAGAAACTTGTAATTAGACAGCTGTCTTATCATCCAGGGTATGTATATTTCTGGATAAAGACACTTAAGCCAGCTGTTTTAAATAGAAACTAATCTCAACTGTATAGAGTAAGCTCAGACACATTCACCAGTAATTAATAGCAAAGGAGTCTTACTTCCATCAACAGCTGCAAGCCTGGCTGCCCTGTACATCCAACTAAGAAGCTCAATCAGAATCTTTGCAGGAGTGAGCTAGCATGTTGGTCTCCAAGTCTCCCAAATGATTATAATCTGCATTTGAGGTTGAGAAACACTGACCTACACATAGTATCTTCAAACTATTTATACAATAATAATACATATAAACTATATTATAGTGACCATATGTAATGTGATACATAGATATATATCACATTAATGAATCAAAGTCACATGTTTAGAAATTACATAAGCAGTTGTCACAAACTTAAACCACCTTAACTGTGGATGTCTGTTTGAATAAAAACTGAAATCTATCAAAATTAAAAGTTTTGATATTTTAGTATGATTTCATTTATTTATACAGAAACACCAAGTTTTTCACTGCCATGAGAACATTTTTTTAAACAACCAAAAATGAAAGGTTAGAATGAGTACTATTCACTAGATTCAAGAGTATTTTTAATAAATAAGTAAATAAAAGTGTAAGTCCTCTGTACTTAAGCATGAGTCTTAGGGTGCCTTCCCTCCCAAGAATACCATTCAGAAAAGAGAAAAAAACACAACTTGAAAATGGACACACCTGACAAACTTTACCTCAGCTAGGTGTTTCAGATTATTACAACCAGTGTTACTTTAATAGAATGCATCCATGAACCCATGTGATGAAAATGCAATGTTAACCCTAGTTTACCTCCCAAAGTCACATATATCCATATTTATTAAAACATCAGATAACAATCCTAATTGATGTGGTTTATTTTTTTTAAGATTTATTTTTACTTGAAAGATTTATTTTTTTGAATGAAAGAAGGCAAGACAAAGAGAGAGATGATGAGAGTCTTCTATCTGCTGGTTCATTCCCCAAATAGCAACAATGCTCAGAACAGAGTTGATCCAAAACTGGGATACAGGAACTTCTTCTCAGCTTCCCACAGGAGCTCAGGGGCCCAAAGGCTTGGGCCATTCTCTGCTGCTTTCTCAGCTCTAAGCACAGAGTTGGGTCAGTAGTGGCCCCACCAGGACATAAACTAGCACTCATATGGGATGCAAGTATTAGAGCAGAGGATTAGCCTATATGACACCATAGTTACCTAAATGTGCACTTTATTAAAGACCTGATCAACATTCCTCCAAAGTGACAATGTCCTCCAAACAATTCAAACAAGACAAAAAGCTGTCACAGCCAAGAGCATAAGAAAACATGGAAGTTAAACAACACACAGTGTTTTGGAGGGACTACTGAAATAGAAAAATATATATATATATATCTTGATAAAATATTAAAGGAATGTGAATAAACTATGGACTTTGTTCAGTATTGATATTGCAATTTGTTTCATTAATTGAGACAAATGTACCACACTAGCCTGTGATGTCAATAAAGAAGGCAGTTGAAGTATGGCGAAACCCGTGGACATCCCAGGAAGACAAAGTGACCAGCAACATGCAAAGGAAAATCATTCACATGGTGTGCAGCCTCTGAGAGCAGTTGTGTGGACAGAGACAGAGCAACAGAGCTTTTGGGCTATGGGGACCTTCGCATTTAACCCGTGGGAACTGAGGCATGGTCCATGACTAGCAAAGCCGGGGTAGGGACTGCCTAGGCCTCAGGAGCGCTACCCACCACAGGGTGCCACAGATGGTAGATGTGGAAGTTAAGGGCTTACTGCTTGCCCCAGTGGATTTCAGTCTTGCCTTGGCTCAGTTAATCCTTTCTACTTGACTACTACCCTCCTTTTCAACGAAGATGTATTTCCTATACCTGTCCTATTCTAGGTCATCCAAGCATGTTTTCTTGTTTGAAAACAATGGGGGAACTAGTGGTGTTCCTCCCTTAGTTCCAAATAAAACTACAGACTTATGAACTAATTCTGGGTTAAGACTTTAGGACTATTTGGCATTGAACAAATGCATTTTGCCATAGGAGATAATATAAATTAATGGAGTCCAAAGGTTAAAAGCTACGGTTTAGATAATAGTTTGGCTTTTGAATATCTCCCAAAGGCCCCTGTGTTGTAGGCTTGGTCCCCAATATCTTGTGCTAGTGATACTAACAGCGCAGAAACTTCATTGCATTACGGAATTTTTGAGGTAGGGGCTTTGGAAGGTGGTTAGATCGGACTCAGTCTTTATGGTGGCATCCCTATATTAAATCCACAGAAGAGACCCAAGTACTCCAACTTGCCATACAATCCTCTTTGATAAATCAAGACTGCCTGCTAGAATCACTAGAAGTTGATCCAGTGGGATCAAGCAATCAGACTGTTATCCATCAATGCTGTGAGCCAAAATAACCCTTTCTTCAAAAGCAGCTGTCAGATTCTTCACTGCAGTAATGAAAAACTAATACAAGGGTAGATAGAGACATCCTGTTCTGTATCTTCCCAATTTTTCTGTAAATCGAAATTTTTTCTCAAGTAGAAAGTAGTTCTTTTTCAATATGCATTTGAAAGACAGAGTTACAAAAATAGATATAAACAGAGATAGAGAAGATACAGAGCAATCTCTCATTTGTTAGTTAACTCTCCACTGACTACAGTGTCCAGGGCTGGGCTGGGCTGGGTGAAAGCCTGGAACTCAATCCAGGCCTCCCAAGTAGAACAGCGCCCAACTGTTTCTCCAGACACATTAGGAGAGAGCCAGATATAAAGTGGATCAGCTGGGACTCAAACAGCCCCTCACATGCAAAGTTATTATCATAGGAAATGGCTTAACTTGCTGTGACATAAACCTGTCTCACCACAGTTAATTCTGAAAAGTCCATTATCCCTCCTTGTTACTGAGAAAACAACAAATAGCAACCAATGGATAATCTACAAAGTAGCTGACCAACATTATTTAAAAGCCTCAGTGGACCTAACATTTAAAGTACTCTTGAATCTAGTGAAGATTCTAAACTCTTTACCTTACACACACCAGGATCCTGTATGGGCACCGGTTCTAATCCCAGAGGCCATGCCACCCTTCCAGCTGCCTGCTTCTGAGCTGGGAAAGTAGTCGAGAACAGCCAAAGCCGGGTGACCTTGCACCCGTGTGGGAGACCCAGAGAAGGTTCTGGGCTCCTGCTTCAGATCGGTGCAGCTCCAGCCATTGTGGCCACCTAAGGAGTGAATTAACAAACAGAAGATCTTCCTCCCGTCTCTCCTCCTCTCTGTATATCTCACTTTCCAATAAAAAATCAAAAAATAAATCTTAATAAAAAGCATCAGTGTTGGGCCCAGTGATAGCCTAGCAACTACATCCTAGCCTTTCATCCACTGGGGTCCCATATGGGCAGCAGATTGTATTCCACCTGCTCCACTTTCCATCCAGCTCCCTGCTTGTGGCCTGGGAAAGCAGTCGAAGATGGCCGAGAACGTTGGGACCCTGCATTCATGTGGAGACCTAGAAGAAGCTTCTGGTCCTGGTTTCAGATCAGCTCAGCTCTGACTGTTACAGCCATTTGGGGAATGAACCAGTGGATGGAAGATCTTATACCAATGTCTCTCTGGATATCTGCTTTTCCAATAAAAAATATATGAATAAATTAATTTTTTAAAGTGTGTCATAAAAAATGAGGAAAACTGAAAGCCTATGGGAGATTGAGGTACTCTGAGGAGATATGAATATAAATGCAATACAGTTTTAGATTGCATGCTAGAAGAGAAATATGACATCAGTAAGAAAGCCATAGAAATAAGATCTGTATTTAGTCAATAATATTCTACCAGTGTTAATCTCTCATCTTTGATACATACACCATTGCTTCCTAAGGAAGTAGTATTGGGTGAATAGCAGGCAGAAGCTGTATACATTATTTTTGCAACTGTTCTATAAATTTAACATTGTGTCAAAATGAGAAATCAAAAAACCTGAGTGCTTTGTAAAGCATTCAAACTCAATTTTTTCATATCTGTACCTTGGAATAAATCATATTCTTTTGAAATAAAACATCACAAAAATGAATGCACTTTTGCTTCATGAACATCTTTTGAATAAAAGGAAGAAAACATAAGCCTGGCAAAATGACTCAGTTGGCTAATTCTTCCCTTGCAAGTGCCAGGGTCCATATGGGTGCCACTTTGTGTCCTGGCTGCTCTACTTCCCATCCAGCTCCCTGCTGATGGCCTGGGAAGGCAGCAGAGGATGGCCCACAGCCTTGGGACATGGTGAAGGCTCCTGGCTCCTGGCTTTGGATCAGTTCAGTTCTGGCTGTCATGGCAAGTTGGGAAGTGAATCAGCAGATGGAAGATGTTTGTCTCTGTATCTCATTTTCTCTGTAAATCTGCCTTTCCAATAAAACAAAATAACTCCTAAAAAAAGAAAATCATGCTCCCTTGGGGTTAACCATTAAATCATACACTAGTATGGCTTATCCTCACAATAACCACATCTCTTGCCCATTATTGTTTTGGATGATGCTTAACCACTGGCGCATTTTTAGGAAAGACAGGACCATCTAGGTTTCCTACCTAGAAAAATAACATGATAATTAAAATAGGAAAGCAGAGAGGAAGGCCCAAAGCCTTGGGAACCTGCACCCATGTGGGAGACCTGGAAGATGCTCCTGGCTCCTGGCTTTGGATCAGCTCAGCTCCAGCCATTCTAGCCACTTGGAGAGTGAACCAACAGATGGAAGATCATTCTTTCTGTTTCTCCTTCTCTCCATAAATCTGATCTATTCGTCCAACAAAAATAAATAAATCTTTAAAAATAATATATGTATATAAAGATGACACAAAAAGGTTGAACATTATTTTGTTTAGAGGAACACACAAATTCTCTTTTTCCACTGTGTGTACTATAGGAGCTCCCTCTGTGTGGGTCTGCAGGGACTTAAGAGAAAAGAGTTTTGCTAGTAAGGGTACTCTTTATACTTTTTATTTAACACATACTACCTGCTACAATTTCCTCTTAATCCCAGAAGGCTACTTTTCCTCTGCCATGACCCAAATAAGCCCTGCTGTGACTGCCTGAGTACATGTTAGACACAAACCTGACCATCTTTGTGTCATATCTCAGCTTTATTTTCAGGGTTTCCAAAAATGAGCTCTCTTCTTCAACATCTTTTTGTCAAGGTTTGAACAACTACAGGTGAAGAGAGTAAGGGATATTTTCCAATTTGGACAGTATTAAAAGAAAAAAAACTGATTCAAGTCCAAAGTTTTTTCAGTCTTAGCTCTGCAAACCTCACTATTTCACAAATTTAAATTGCATGCTTAAATACAGAACTGTGATTAATTACCTGAAGCACCAGGAAAGTTATTCAATTAGTATAAGAAGATTCAGGTTCAAACTGAAAGATTAATTTTCAGGGTTGTGATAGCAAAGATGATGATTGAGTTGGGAAGTGAAGACAAAAGCCTTTCAAATTTGAATGGAACGGTTTCTGATTCAATTATTTGATTAAGCTTCTCCTGAAAATGACATAAAATCATGAACTCTGTCATGAAGACTGAACTGTGGGGCACACTGCAGATGATCTCATCTTAAACGCTATTATCATGATTTGTCTTAACTGAATATATGCCACTGTGCCAATGTAAAAATAAATTCAGACTAGTGTTTTAAAATGTACACAACTTTAATAACAGAATGCTGAAGGGCCTGGCACAACATCTCAATGAGCTAATCCTCTCCCCGCAAGCACTGGGATCCCATTTGTGTGTCAGTTGATGTCCTGGCTGCTCCACTTCCCATCGAGCTCCCTGCTTGTGGCCTGGGAAAGCAGCAGAGGGTGGGGCCAAAGCTCTGAGACCCTGCACCTGCATGGGAGACCCAGAGGAGGCTTGCAGCTTTGGATCATCTCAGTTCTGGCCATTGTGGTCATCTGGCAAGTGAACCAGTGGATTTAAGATCGTTACCTATCTTTCTCTTTGTAAAATCTGTCTTTTCAAGAAAAATAAGTGGGTTTTTATTGTTCTGTTTTTAAGCTGAGGAGGAGTACGACTGAGTCAGTAGCACTTTTCTGAGGTTTCTAGCAATTACATCGTAACTAAAAACACAGGCATAAGCCTCAGGCTAAAGGGTCTGTGCCCTTTCCAGGCAGTGGTGCTGGAATCCCCAGGTCTGCCCTTGGGAGCTGTCCTAACTCTTGGCTTCTGAAGAAGACTGGGGGGAAGACAGGCCAGAGATTGTCCTTGCAACAGCTGGGAAATTCACAAGGACTGTAGGTAATAAATGTTTAATTCACAGTTTCTCCCAAATCCAGAGCATTTCCTCCAATCCCACCCGGTTCTGAGTAACTACTGACTTGAATTTTCTGCCCTATTCATAACCAAGTTTTCTGTCCTATTCATAACCAACTATCAAAACCATTTCTTTCCTCATTTTATTTTCATATTTTTATTTTAAAAAGAAATTTATTTATTTATTAGAAAGTCAGATATACAGAGAGGTGGAAGAGACGGAGAGGAAGATGCTCCACCCGCTGATTCACTCCCCAAATGGCCGCAATGGTTGCAGCTGAATCGATCTGAAGCCAGGATCCCGGAGCTTCTTCTGGGTCTCCTGCATGGGTGCAGGGTCCCAAGGTTTTGGGCTTTCCTTGACTGCTTTCCCAGACCACAAGGGAGCAGCTGGATGGGAAGCAAATTTGCTGCGTGCAAACCAAGGACTTCAGCCACTTGGCTACCACGCCGGGCCCCATATTTTAGTAATGCTTGTCTGTTGCTGAGTTTTTTTGAGTAACCCTGCTGCCAGTCTACTGCAGAAACTCCATCAGGATGCTAGTGGTTTAGCCTGTGCCTCCCCAGCACTGCCATGTGCACTCCCTTGGGGCTCCTCCTCCTTCACCTGGACCATGGCAAACCTGGGGCATGGAGGGAACCCACCCTGCCTAGCTGCCCCAGGTAGGAATCACCACTGCTTGCTTCCAAGGACCCCTTCCCAAGCCGCAAAATCTGCCCGTTCCAGCTGAGCAAAGGCACACAGGGGGCCCCTGTGCCAATGGCAAGCTTGTACTGCAAGCTGGAGGGTTGTACCATCATCCGCTAACTTCTGCAGGCAGTCACGGGAGCCTGGGGAGTTTCCCACATCTGGGGCGCAGCAGGAATCTTCACTGAGCAGTTGTCTGGGGTAGAAGATGTGGCGGGCACCGAAGAGCTACAGAGACGTCGGGGACGACAGGCCGGGGGTAGACGGCAGGTGGTGGTAGCGAACAAGCCACAGCTACACGCGTGTGGAGATAGATGCGAGTCACAGGTGCGGGGACTGGCTGTCTGGGAGACGCAGAAGTGAGCTGCTGAGGGGACTTCTGGAATTTTTTCAGCCTTTGCAGTCGCTCTGGGGATTGGCTGCACACAGACAGCCTCTACCGCTGCCACCTGGTGCCCCGCCCAACCCACTTCTTCCGGCCTTTCAAGAACTTCCGCAATGTAGTTGGGATGCATGGGGGAGGGGGTGGCTTTTTTCTCTGTGTTTGGGAATCCACACTTTGATCTGACCCAGAGGCAGTGCGCATGCCCTCCTCTGGAGCAGGTCCCAGTTACAGGAGACAACAGGGGCGGGAAGAAATCAATCCCGTGTGTGTGCAAGAAAGTACAAATGGAAATGGCTTCCAAGTATTTAGCAGTTCTCAGCTTCTTAATATATCCCCAATTAATCAATGAATCATATCAAAATCACAATTACAATAAAGTAACATTAATTTCAACATCTAATGTAACTTCTTAAAATCATTATTATTATTTCTTATTACATAGTAACCTGACTGGAAATTTAATCCCTGGTTCCTGATGGAGGCAACTGGAAGAGTCTTTTTGTGATTGAAACTGAGCGCTTTTAGGCAATCTCTTAAAAACAATCATAAATTATAATTATAAATCATATGAAGCAATCATGACATTATTATTTTTTTTAAGTGGCCACAATTTCACACATGACATGTGCTCTACCCATCACGGGACTCTGATATTTGCCCAAGAAAGGTGAGGTCCACATTATCCTAATCTGGGCATATGAAGGCTAAACAACATCCTGTGATTTCCAGACTTAAAGCTCAGAAGACAAACTCTGTTTTCTCTGAGAACACCTGCTTTGGAGCTCTGCTACTTTTCCATAAGGAAGAGGAACTGGGACATGGAGTCCTAGGTGAGCACCCAGCTGCCAGCCAGTGTGGCCCTCCAGCCACAGGGCCAGCCCCTTCATTCTCCGTCCCCAGGAAGGTGTCTCATCTGTACCCAGGACAGAGAGCAGATCTGTATCTGCTAGACTCTGCCAAGATGGCCCATTACGCAAGATAAACGATAGCTGTTGTTTTAAATCATGAAGTTTGCAGCTGGAATGTAACCCAGCGCTAGAAAACAGATACAATTGGGTTCTGTGGACTTTTACAAAGAGAGGGTTTTGTTTGTTTTAAGGAGCCTCTTACTAATTCCGAGGAAGGGAGAGGGACTCCTTTGCCCCGATCTTGGGGTGCAGGAAGGGTGCATATGTGTTCCTCTCTCATCAGCCATGCCTGGGGTGATCACAAGCATGTTTGTTCCCTGTGATGAAGTTTGTTCTTGGAACCTACACCTGTGCAGAGATAAACCTGGCACCACCTGGTGAACTGCGGGCTCCACCTGGGAAAAACGAACCAAAAATCTTGCCCTGCCTCGCATTCAGATTAATAAACATCCCTTGTGGAAGCCAGGAGAGCCATTCCTGCCTTCCAGCTGGATGATTTCCAGAAGTATGCAGGATCCTTTGCTCAAATTTTTCTCTCCATGTTCTGCTAACCTTTCCTAATCTGAATAAGTCAGCAGGACGCTTTCAGGCCAGAAGAGTCATATTAAAAATTCAGAAATCCAAAGAGACCCTAATCCAAATACCCAGACATCCCGCCCCAAAAAAAAAGTGACAAGGGAAAATTAAGAAATCAGCAAATTTTAGGACTAAGAAATGAATCTGATCTCGAATGAATAAACTTCATTACCTCATCCTAGCCATTACTGACTTTACATAAACTGTAATGTTATTCTACCATGTAACGTTTCCTTTAAAAAAATAGTGAAAATGCGGCTGGACTTTGATTTTTGCAGAGAAGTTTTCCCATCTCCTCAAGCACATTTTCCCCAAGTGTTCCCTAAGAGGAAGCCAGTCTATCCTGTTGTTTTCTTGTTGCTGCTCAGGCTGCCTTGTGACCAACGGAGCACCTTGGCGCTTCTGGGGTGCTGGCAGCCATTCTGTCGAGCCACTTCAAAAGACAATCAGAGAGGGCCCGGCGGCGTGGCCTAGCGGCTAAAGTCCTCACCTTGAAAGCCCTGGGATCCCATATGGGCGCCGGTTCTAATACCGGCAGCTCCACTTCCCATCCAGCTCCCTGCTTGTGGCCTGGGAAAGCAGGAGAGGACGGCCCAAAGCTTTGGGACCCTGCACCCGTGTGGGAGACCCGGAAGAGGTTCCTGGTCCCGGCATCGGATTGGCGCGCACCGGCCCGTTGCGGCTCACTTGGGGAGTGAAACATCGGATGGAAGATTTTAGTCTCTGTCTCTCCTCCTCTCTGTATATCTGGCTTTCCAATAATAATAAAATCTTTAAAAAAAAAAAAAGACAATCAGATTTTTAAGCTTATTAGAATTTTGCTGACAGTGAAAACAAAAATGGAAGCTCCCAGCTCCTGGTGAAGCACGGAGATTATTTAGGGAGAAAATATAAACACACATTTCAGATAGGGATTGTTCAGCTGTGATTTTGATCTGCCATTAATTATATGGCCCTTATAAACCAAACTGAAGCGTTCGTCAATTAGAGTAATTCTTTAAAGCAGATTTTAAAAATTCTTTAACATGGAATGTCTTTGCCTAAATACATATTTGCCCTGTATTTATCTGTCAGCTAATTAAAACAGTGTTTCTTTTTCTTTTGAAGCCGTTCACTTCATCCCATCACTTTGATGGGAAACTAGAAATGCACTTCACAGATCATTACCCTTGTAATCTTTCTTTCCCCATCGTTATTCTTTATCCTCCAGTAAGCTCTTCCAGTCAACTGAAGATCTGTGGTGACAGTGATGAGCAAGAACTTTGTGTGCTTTGTCAATTCAAATAAACTATAAGCTAGTAAACAGCAAGTTATTTTGTGGGTAAGAATTAGCATCCAGTAAGGAAAAAATATATACCCAATCACAAACTGAGCTGACAATAGTTGAAAGATCATTCTTTCAAAAAGGATCCCTCACTCCTCTGACATGGTTTGAGCACATCCAGTGTCTTCATTTTCCCCCAAGTATATATCACTCGTTCTGACTCTTGTCTGAAATATAAGATTTTTTGTTTCTTATGGGTAACCACGAGGAAGTAAGTAATTTTTAATATTGAAATATGTTAAAAGTATAAAAACTGATGTAGTAAAAAAAAGATAAGCCAAATTAAAGAGAACATGTTGGAAACTATAAGGTCACTGAGGTTTTAATAGAACGGATGAGGTCACTGGGCCCGAATCCCCAGGACTGATAAAAGGTGGACCCCTAGGATATAAATAATATAAAGACTAGTGGAATGTTTATTTCTCAGAAAAGTTCTGCAACTGATGCACTACAAATCCGGAAGAGAAATGCTCTGTAAGCTTCCCCAAGGAGCCTCGCTGTCACTCACCTTACTTGGGTTCCATTTGTGTTCAGCACCTTATCCAACCAGCAGCTTAAGAAGGGTCTGCTGCTCACAGAGAAAGAAGCCTGACTTCTGTTTAAGCAGGTTTGGCACCCACATTTTTTACTCTCTTATTCTCCCCTCACCAAACTAAAGTCTTTCCAGTTTAACTAGACGCCTTCTTTGAATCCTAGTTCCTAAAATCCAACCAATAGGTTACATGCTGCTACATCACACGATTAAATGAAGAGCGAACATTCTGTTTATTTGATTGTCTTCTTTTCAACAGAACAACAAAATGGAATAATAAATACTCCTTTTCCCCTGAATACATTGCACGATCATACTTGTCTGGGTAATGCAACTGAAAGCAACCCAAAATGTTACGCACATATGAGAAAAATCTATGGATTCAAACACTGTCTCCTCCACTAATTTATTAGGATGCAAAACATTTAGAAACATATGTCCATTCAGCACCACAGGAGTTGTTTTAAGTGTAAATGTCATGCTTCCACTCTGTTTAAAACCTTTTGATGGGGTTTCATTCCAACCAGTGAAATTCAAGATCCCTGCAGTGGCCTATGAGAGCTTGAGTGAGCCAAAGCCTAAGTCAAAGGTAGGACTCCTCCACTCCACTCACACACGCCCCAGCCTCCCTGGTCTATGAGGTCCTTGTGTTCTAAGCACTCTTCCCTTGTCATTGCATTTGTACAAATTGTGCACATGCATAAATGCTTTTCCCGATACTCTCCATAGACATCTCACTGTATTCCATTTGGATCATAGGGAATAGGAAATGCTTCCTCTGTAGTGACAGCATTTCTCACACCCACAGTGCCATATATATTCATAGTGTTCTACTTAAGTTCTCATTTATTGCAGGCCCCGGTCTCCCAAGGATTAACTCCACAGCTTAGCTTGTTTCTCAGAGGGAAACAGGATGAGCAATTTTGGCCTGATACATCTAGCCACTGGCTTAACCGCAAGTTCCTGCTTCCTATTTGTCAAGTTATCTGCCAAGGGATTGGATAAACACTGGGAGGAACTGCCAAGGGATTTAGGGTGGCCACTACTGGGAGGAACTAGAGGATTTAGGGTGGTCACTTGAGGACTGGATAAACACTGGGAGGAGCTAGGGAGAGTATAAAAGAAAGCCTGGAGTTGCAATAAAGATCAATCAATCTTTCATAGATCGGCATTCGGTGTACTGCATGTTGCCTTGTGTTGTCTCTCTGCGTTGTCTTTGTTGTAACCCTAGTCCCTCCGCTCGGCTCGGGGTACATGGCGACGTGGGCGTTGCCAACAATTTATTATCATATTTGTTCACATGTGCAAGCATTTCACTTGACATAGTTTGTCTATCAGAGACAAACCTTTCTAGAAGAAAAATCATGCTGGGTCATCAATTTACTCTGATATCAAAGTCTCTCCACGGGTCTGGATCCCTGAGGGGTCACTCAGTAATGACTCACCAACTAAGTGATATCTTTGTAGCATCACTATGTAAATATTACCACCTAATATTTGTCAGTATTCATTCTGTTCCAGAAACTTGCTACAACTTCTAGAAGCTTTACTCCATTCATCCACACAAAAAATTATTGAGATGAGTATAATAATTTTAGCAATAATAGTGCTTTAGCCCAGATACAATAGCTTCTTTGCAGAGGAATCAGAATTTAAATCTTGAAAGTCTCTTTTACTATGCCCTTGATTATTAACAGATAACAGCTGCCTGACTTTGTTACCTGTAGATTTCTGCCACCAATATGGAAGACCTGACACAACCCTAGGTGACACAGACACATTGCCATAGATATGGCAAAATAACCTATATATATATATATATATATATGCTCAAGTTGCTTCATCTCTAGATGCCTCAGACTGCCAGGTGAATATGCAGTTCACACATTAGTAGTAACAACAGGTGGTCTGAACATTTCAGAACACATCAAAAGCTTATGCAAGTGCTACAATGGGAATTATGACAGCTATTTTAAAGCTGTGTCAAATAAATGCTGATCTGTCTCAAACACTGCACAACATAACCAAAGTTGAGGAGAGAGGTTAAAAAATGTTAGAAAGTTCACTTTCCTCCTTATCCAAATGATATGTGTTTGCTTTCACTGTTTTATGCATACAAGTCCTACAATAAATGCTCTGCTACTAACACTATAATTTCAAAATTCTTACCATTGAATACTTACTTCATTTAATCAAGCCATGTTACAAAAATACAGAAAGAAAATATTTGCTCTAAATATTGAAAGAGAGGAAATGCAACCTCAATCAAATGAGAAACTGCAAACAAAGTATTTTACTTTAATCATTCTTGTTTTCAAGTGACATCTACTGTTGAACTAATGGAATTATCATAAAATATCACACCAAAATAAGCTATGAAATTCATTTTGCTAATGGAGTTATGATTAGTGTATACACAGAAATGCAAATAGCCAAAGATTTAAAAATTAATTTGAATGATGTAATATATAGTGTATTTGTGAAATAAATACAATCATAATACACATGTAAACTTTCCTCCACTGACATAAAATGGCAAATCCACATACTTTTTCATATTTGATTTCTGGAAAGTTAATTTACTTTTAAGTTCACAATTCCTAATGTGACTTGACAGAGTAATTTGTATTTTCATTTTATTAAATTTTCTTCCTAGTGAAAGATTCTTAATAAGATGAAATTTGCACATTACCCCCCAGATTTTTCACAAATTGGGAACTTTTTTTTTTTTTTTGCTAGTATCTGAAAAATAGAAAACTCTTTGAACCAATAAACACATTTTTTTATCTTATCTAATTTCTCTTCTTATAGCTTCCATGTTAAAAACCTAAGATAGCAACATTTACTCATTTCTATGACACGGCTTAATCTCTCTCTCTCTCCCCCTCTATTCCATCACTGCATGCATTTCCATTTTGTCCTTGCTTCTACCCTTTTTTCTCTCACTCTGCAAATTGTTAATACTTACTACCATTCCCTGAATGTTATGGTTTCGATAGTTCTGGAACAGGATCTAGCATATGTATCTACTTACTATTAGTGACAATGTAATTTGCATAATCTTATTAACACTGTAAGATATGATACATAAATTTTCATTCTTGTTTCTTGATTTTCAGCTTTTGTTATTCTCTTCGGATTCTCTTTCATTGGAGATAATTAATGCCACACTGAAAGACAATAGTAGTCAGACCTGCAGCATCTCCTAGAATCTTGCCCACAAGGTCGGGTCTTCGCTATAGAGAAGATCTCTATACTTATGATATAAATTTTTAAAAGCAAATAATGCATTTAAAAGGCACAGTGACAGAGAAAGAGATCTTCCATGAGCTATCTCAACCTGCAGATATTTGCAACAGCCAGGGCTGGCCCTGTTGAGGTCACCCATTGCTGGCAATGACCCGGGGCTAATATCCATTGCCTTGTCATGTGTAACAGTAGGAAGCTGGTTTCTACACAGAGGAATCAGGGCTTGAACAGGCACACTCAGATACGGTTCCTGTGTGCCAAAGCAGTATCTCAACCTGTGTAACACAGTAGATTATAACTCACCTCAAATATAAAACGCATACTTCATTAAAATTATTGGAGAGGTGAACACCTTAAAAGCTCGGTCTATCTCAATAAAAAGTGGAAAACAAAATTCTGCACTGGCTCAACCTCATTTATGAGACATTATATCTCTCCTTAACGATGCACACGGTGATCTGCATCTACTATGATAGATGGATTAAACCTTAACGGTTGTAGATTCTGACAGAGCCAAGACACGATTTCTTTCTCCTTCCTTCCTTGCTGTGCATATTCAGGGGAGCCATTTGATCTCTTCCTTTCATTTGTTCCAGAAAACAGCCTCTTGTCCCTAGCACATTCACCTGATGTAAGTTCTTGCAAATACTTTCAAAGTCATCTCCTGATAGTGCAGCTATTAACACTAATTTAAACATTAGAATGAGCAGCAGAGGAAATTAGAGGAAGAAAATGAGCAAAAACAAGTAGAATACACAAAAGATGACAAAGAAGAAGATAACAAAGAAGAGGGAGGGAGAGAAGGAAAAGACAATGAGGACAATAACGGGCAGTAACAGCAAGATGAAGGAGGAGTTACTGGCAACTTAGAGTGAATCCCTTTTTTTTCTTTAAAGATTTATTTATTTTTATTACAAAGTCAGGTATACAGACAGGAGGAGAGACAGAGAGGAAGATCTTCCCAGGATCCCATATGGGCACCGGTTCTAATCCCGGCAGCTCCACTTCCCATCCAGCTCCCTGCTTGTGGCCTGGGAATGCAGTCAAGGATGGCCCAAAGCTTTGGGACCCTGCACCCGTGTGGGAGACCCAGAAGAGGTTCCTGGTTCCCAGCATCAGATCGGCGTGCACTGGCCCGTTGCGGCTCACTTGGGGAGTGAAACATCGGATGGAAGATCTTCCTATCTGTCTCTCCTCTCTGTATATCCGGCTTTCCAATAATAATAAAATCTTTAAAAAAAATCAATTTCTTATGTTGAGGCATTTAAAATTAGCAAATATAAGCAAGGCTATAGTTAATAACCTTGGGCATATATAATTCTATGATTAGAAGTGTGTGGTCACAGTAAATTCCCCAAAATAAGATTTTTCAGACCAAAAGGTAATGTATAAATAGAATTATTCGATTCTAAATCACCTAATATCATCAGTTAATCTTTTGATGTTGTTTTGTCTGCAATTGCCTGGTATATCTTTCTGCATAATTTTATATCTAGTCTTTGTGAATCCATACTTGGTGCATACTCTATAAACAGTAACAGTTGTAGTTTGCTGTGTCTGTCATGTTTGGCACAGTCGATGAAAGATCTTTCCTTATGCTTCTCCCCTTCCTTTCTCTGTAATCCTCAAGTAAAATACATTTGAAATTTTTCTGTTGTTGTTGTTAAAAATGTTCCTCTGATTATTCATTATTAAGAAAGATGGGACAATAATTATATAAGTGTAGAGCTGCTTGCTATTTTCAAAAGATAACCAGTGGACTTCTTTTAGGGCAGCAGTAGGCTTCAACGGCTAAGAGGACAGATACTTCTGTATAAGTTCATATGTAATCATGCTTTTGACATATGGAAGCATGGAGGTACTGTACATACACATAAATCAATCAACAAAATGGGAGGGGAACCCCAAAATAAATACAAACAGTGTTTCCAGGAAATCATTGTATTTCTAATAATTGCATGATAATATCAAAGGAGTAACAAATAATTTAAATAATTTGAATATTGTTCTTTGTTCTACATCTTCAATTCGTTTAGTAGGTTGCTGTTTTTCTACTTACATTAAGTTCTTTTTTATTTTGGAATTTGTCAAGAATATGAACATACTGATGTTGTCAGTGTCAGCACTCTTACCATGGAGGTAGACACAAATATGGAACAAGGATGACAAGGAGGAAATGCACACTATTTTTTTTTGAGTTGGTGGTTTCTAATAATATAGACACATATATCTTTATATCTACAGCCATGTTTGTATTTATTTCTGTTTCTCTGAACATCAATATCAATGACATAGACTGGGATGCTTTCCCAAATTAAATGAAACTAAAAGAATATGGCATGTAAATGAAAAATATTATCCTAGACTGGAATCTGGACTAAAGAGAACAGCATTATAAAGACACATGGATTATAGATTGAAATAAAATTACATTAATGTATAGTTTTAAAAAAAAGAAAATGTACTACCAGTCAACTGTAATCAAAATAACCTGATACTAGTGCAAAACAAAACATAAAGATCAATAGACTAGAGATCCCAGGGCTGACCCCAGGCATCTACAGCCAACTGCTTTTTGACAGATGAACCCAACAAGCTATGGCGAAAAGACAGGGTCTTCAGAAAAGGTGCTGGAAAATTGGGTCTATATGTGCAGAACTATGAAATAAGATCCCTGGTTTCCGTCTCATACAAAAAAAATTCAACTCTAAATGAATCACACTTCTAAATCTTCTAAATCTACAACTTGATACCATTAAAATACTAGGACTAAAATTAGCATATGAGAGAGCTGCCTTTACCCCTATGTTTATATCAGCTCAATCCATAAAATCTAAGATATGGAGATATGGAATCAATCTAATTGCCCATGAACAGATAAATGGATGGAGAAAATGTGAACATGGGATATATATATATATATATACACTACAGAATACTGTTCATCCAAAAAAAAAAAAAAGAAGAAGAAGAAAGAAAGAAAAAAGGAACATCTTTTGCAGTCCAGTAGCTCCAATCGGACACCACTATGTGTAATGAAACAAGCCAGAATTCAAAAGACAGATATGTTTTCCTGACCTGTAATAATTAATACAAAACATACAAAAATAAATGTAATCTAAATGTGTGAGATTTAACCTGGACATCTAATTGTTGTTTGTAACCATTGCCCATACTCCTGAGAAACAGCAGGTTTTTTCCTCCCCTCTGCTGAGCACTAACACCTTTGTGTCATGGGGTCAAGCCTGTGATGACAAAGTGAAATGAAAATACGTAAATGTGAACATTATGGGGAAAAGGAAGGAATAAGGAAGCTGAGTGGGCAATGTGAGCAGGCAGGGGTAATAGCACTTCCTAAATCTCTATCATGAAACATGTGAAAATTTTTTCACTTTATATAAACAAAAAAGAAAATAAATAAAATAAAGCTTTCATATAAAGCTTATGCTACTGGCAGAAGATAAGAAGCTTTATTGCTTATTTTATGTCTCCATACATACAAAGTATATAAACATATAATTGTGTATGTAATAATACATAAATTATGAAAGCACTTGTACTCATGAAACTGTGTAAATAAACTTTATATGTTAATTATATACAGTTATAAATGTGTGCATATATAAGTATATAGATTATATAATATATAATAATAAATGCATATACTATATAAATATATATGTATGTATATTACATGCATATATATAACATATATTATGCATACAAATGTATGTGTGAGTTATATACCATATTGTTTATGTAAATAATGTTATATAATAATTATGTAATACAAACATATGTCTATGTGTGTATATGTGTGTGTGTGTGTGTGTATAGCGCCTGCGTCCAATTAACGGAATGCCTAACACCTCTTTGTTGCAAGCTATTTTGAGAAACAGTTCCTACAACACAAAACCCATTCCTCTAATATGTAAAATTCGGTGGCTTTCAGTACAACAACTCTGCCAACATATCTAAAGAAAAGAATACTTTTGGGTCCCAGCATGGTAGCCTAGTGGCTAAAGTCCTCATCTTGAACGCACCGGATCCCATACAGGTTCCAGTTCTAATCATAGTGGCCATGCTTTCCATCCAGCTTCCTGCTTGAGGCCTGGGAAAGCAGTCCAGGATAGCCCAAAGCCTTGGGCCCGTACAACCGCATGTGAGAACCGGAAGAGGCTCCTGGTCCCTGGCTTCAGATCAGCGCAGCTCCAGCCATTGCAGCCACTTGGGGAGTGAATCAACAAACAAGAATTTCCTCTCTGTCTCTCCTCCTCTCTTTCTACCTGACTCTCCAATAAAAATTTTTAAAAAAGAATACTTTTGCCTAACATAATCCCCTGTGAATTAACATTTGTTTTTCATACTTCTTTGTTGACTACCTCAGGCAAATACTAATCTTGATTCAGTTTTTATGGATTTCCTTGAACTTTTCAAATACATGGAATCCCAGAATACGTGGCCTTCTCTGTTTAGTCTCGACTGCAATGCACTGAGGCTTCCCCATGTTGCAGCATGGATCAGTTCTTTCTTGTCATGGCTGAACATCCCAGAACATCCCCTTGTGTGGGTGTGCCTTTGTTTACCTGCTCATCAGCTGGCCACTTACATTATGTCCATTATTAAGAATAATGTTGTTCTGAATTATCACCGAAAAACTTCTGCTGTGTGAACAACTTATTTCTCTTGGCTACATACTCAGGAGAAGAACTTTTGAGGAAGATCATATCTTTTTTTAGGAAACTGTAAATTAATTTCCATAAGGCTTCCTCAGTTTACCTTCTCCTCCATGCATTTAGGTCCCAATTTTTAGATTTTTGCTCATTTAACTAATTTTTCATTAATATTATTATTTTGATTATCATTTTTCCTGGTACAGTTTTGTAGGTATAAGGATTCCCACCTACAGTGCCACTTCCTCCCTCCCCACTCCTCACCCCCAGTGTTCCCCCATATTATTACAATAGTACAGTTCTTCAGCACCAATCACAAAACACAACATTTTGCTATTTAAGTGTATCATGGCATTGTAGGTAAAGGCAATGGCAGAAAAGCTAGCATCATGTCATCAATTTCATCATGAGTCTTTCTTTAATTCAGGAATGGAGGCATACTGCGATATGTCTTCACTGTAAGCCAGTCTCCATGATAAAGATAACCTAAGAGATTTTATGTACACATGTGTTGACCTACATATCTGATTATCTTGTATTACGCATGGAGGTTACTTTACACCACAGAGAACAACTGATACTTGTCCTTCTGGGATTGGCTTATTCCACTGAGCATATTAGTCTCCAGTTAGGATCATTTTGTTGCAAATGGCAGAATTTCATTCATTTTAATGGCTGTGTAGCATTTTAATTAGATTTAGTTTCCCAAACTTGCCTTTCCAAAGTGGTTTTCAAATTTTCAATTCCTTCTGAATTTTTATATAAATTTTCAGATACACTTTTCAGAAAAAAAAACCATAATAACACCAGTGAACAGTCATTACAACATAGATATATTCAACCTCTAGATGCATTGGGGAAGTAGTGCTACAATAACCACATTCAGGAAAACTGTGTGTCCCTACATTAATTTAGATATGTTTCAATTTACTTTGTTAATATTCTATAATTTCCAGTGCACAAGTTTGACAAATTTGTGTATTATTCACATTGCTGTGAAATTAGATATTATCCTTTATTTCATCTTGGGAACAATTTTGCTAGTGTATAGAAATTTAATTGATGTTTTGCACCCATCTTATAACTTGTAACATTGCTGATGTAATTTATTAGCTTTCAAAAGCCTTCCTTGTGAATTCTCTAAAATTTCTTTCTGTAGGATCACATTATCTGCACATAGAGTTAAACCTATTTCCCAATGTGATAGGGTCGTATTTTTTTCTTGTCTGGTTACTCTTACTAGACTAGAACATAAGACAATGGAAAGGAACACATGGATCCTCATGCTGTTTTTTTTTTTTTTTCTAGAATTAATTAATTAACTAACCGGAAAGGCAAAATAACAGAAAGAAATAAAGAGACCAAAAAGGAGAGGCTATAAATCAACTGGTTTTCTCCCCAAATAGCTACAACAACCAGGGCTGGATCAGGTTGAGGCCAAGAGCCTCCAGCTTCATCTGAGTCTCTGACCCAGGCAGGAAGTACCTAAGTACTTGGACCATCACTCAGTGCCCTGCCATGAGGATCAGCGGCAGAGTAGCTGGGACTCAAGCTGGCACTGTGATAGTGGCTTCAAGAGACACTGCACCCAGCACTCACCCCAGCACTCTGTCTTGTATGCAGCCTGAGAGGAAAGCTTTCAACATTAAACGCAATGTCAGCTCCCAAGGCTGTAAATGTAAGTTACACATTTTTATCCTAGGGTCTTCCAGTAGACGACTGTTACTATTCTTTCATGCTGTAAATTTTATATGCATTTAAACTGTGTATTTTCCCAAGAATTATGTTAGCTTCATCTTGGGTTTTGGAATGATTATTGTCTTATACATCTCAAACTTCCTTAAAATATATCCTCTTTGATTATTAATGAGCATGTTATAAAATAAAAAATACTAACATATGTAAATATAAAATATTTTATAAAATATCCATGTATATCTCAGTTTTGCTCATTTCCAATTTTATCTCATTTTGATCAGACAATGTACTTTGTAACGCTATGATCTGTTTAATTTTGGCTGAAATATTTTTATGTCCTAGAGTACTGCTCATTCTAAACAATGGCTCAGGTATTCTTGAGAAGAATATGTTTAGGTAAAGTGCTTTAAAAAGATTTAGTCAGCTTACCTTTTAAATAATGTTTTGTATCTATCATTTGTTGATTGTGCATTGTTTTGTATTCATTATTGATAGTTGAGTATTAAAATCTCCAGCTATCGATGTTTTTTCATGGTGATCCATATTATGTTTTATGCAAACCTTAAGCATTATTCATTTAAATTCTTTGAACATATTTAAAATGGAAAAAAAGAGAATACCCATTAGTAAATGAGAAAGTGTGCTTAGAAAGTTAAATATCTTGCTGCTATAATTCTGACTCTTATGAGAAAAACCAAAGGCACAAAAGATTCTGTCTCCGGCGTTTAATAAAGATATCTAATAGTAATTGGTTTTAATTTCTCTACTATTTGGGTCCTTTGTTACTGTTTCTTTGCCCATCAAATTTTTGTTAGTAATTATTTAAAATGTAGTATGACTGCATTTCCCTGGGAAAACAGCTTCAGCGGACTGCTAACTCAAGTTTGTTTCTTGTTGGTATTGTTGCTGCTGTTTCTTTTGGAAGAGCTACAACTAAGCTGTGTTCCAAATGCTTGCAGGCTTCTGATGTGTCGGAAAGAGACTCTATTGGTTTTCAGGACTGGTCTGAATTCAAGGGACCAGAGAGCAAGCATGCTAACGCCAATAGTTCGCTAGAAAAAGCATGCCATTTCTGTTTCTTTTATTTTGTTCTCACAATACAGGCTGCCCTTTGTTTCCTAAATTTATATGAATATTCTACAATGTTTAGAGCCCTGCGCTCTAGGATATGTGAATGCTTCCTTCCTATGAACATTAATTAATGGCCTCCAAATTTAATGATTTTTCATTTGTATCAGTCCTCTTTCTTTGAAAAAAATTAATAAAACTATCTTTTGAAAAACAAATAAAACTAGCTCTCGAAAATTAAAGGAATCTTTTTTAAAGGACAAAAAGATATGTCCACAAATGCCAGGGCAGGTTGGTCAGCTGTGTCTTTGGAAATGGGATCTGGAAGCCATCAGGGATTAAGGATGTCTCTCTCTACCTTTTTCTAAACTTTCTCTTTTTATTTTCCCCCCTTCCTTCCTTCCTCATTATACGCCTCCTTCTCGATATTTTCTTCACTTAACTTTTTACATTGCAAGTTTTTCACATTACATCATGTTCTTGACCTAGGCTTTTTTCTCATGTCTTTCATCTATCCAACAGGGACACACAGGGGTGTTAATTCACTGGTACAGAGACTATTAGCTCAGGTAGGTTGGTATGCATCACTTTCCCAATAAACTGGATATCAATCAGGACACACCCCTGTTTAACTGGACTGTGGCGGCAACTAGAAGACTGTTTCCCTTAGCACATAAGAAGAGACTTTGTAGAAGCATTGCTCAATTGTATCACAAATTAGTTTCACTGAAATTTGCAACTCATTCTAAGCCTCTCTAGGGAAAAAAAAAAAAAAGCCCTGCAATTTTCTCCTTTATACTGCTCACAATTCAGGTATTAAAATACTATGGTAGGTTAGTTATCAACAATTTGGAATAAAGGCAAAACAGATACATATGGAGTACAGTGCTGATTTCTGCACAGTCTCCAGCCAGAAGTTGATGCCAAAACGTGAAGTACTGAGGCATACAGATGGAACCTAGAGAATAATGAGATGTAATCACAACAAAGCAGGGTCTGGTGGGTGAAAGCAGACTCATCCTCACACCAGCTGCTAAGATGATGTAATCAAAGTATCTCTGGGAAGGTAAAACATGGTGTTCCTAGGAATGAAAGAAAAATACAAAGAAAAATTTAAAATGTTATGCCTTAGTGAACACCTGACTTGGCTTCAGCCCCTCTGCAAATCCCCAATTTAGGATTATAGGAGATTGAGCAGACATTGACTCCATTTCTCTTATCTAATTCAGTGCCCTATTTTCCAGTAAACTTCATGTTCTGTCTTATAAGAAGTGTATTACAGCCTCTAATCACACTCTGCTGTGGGGAAGAGTGTAACCCTTGACATAACCCAAGGCACCTGAAATACTATTACCAAAGTAACTGGCAATTTTAATTTCATCTCTTCATTAGAAGAGCAAGATTTATTTAGATGCACAGGTCTCATGGTTCGTGGCATACACACAGGCATATATAGGACTCAACTGCCAGCAAACATGAACAGTTTGGCTCTTCCATAAATGAAGAAAGAGGTAGTAACACAGGAAGGTCTTGTCTGCCAAGGCCAGGGTAAACTGTGATACAAAAATGCACCATCCTTGTGCCTAGCACAACAGTGTAATGGCTAAAGTCCTCACCTTGAATGCACTGGGATCTCATATGGGCTCCGATTCTAATCCCAGCCGCCCCACTTCCCATCCAGCTCCCTGCTTGTGGCCTGGGAAAGCAGTCGAGGACGGCCCAAAGCCTTGGGACCATGCACCCACTGGGAGACTCGGAAGAACCTCCTAGCTTCGGATTGGCTCGGCTCTGGCTGTTGTGGCCACGTGGGGAGTGAACCAGTGGATGGAAGATCTTCCTCTCTGTCTCTCCTCCTCTCTGTATATCTGCCTTCCAATAAAAATAAATAAATCTTTTTAAAAAGGAAACTTTTAAAAAAAGAACAAGCTTCATCTTCTATTAAGGGTAATAAAGCTTCCTCAGTGTAACACAGTATTAGACAGAGGAGCTCCCATTCAGACCTCTACCTAACTCTGTCTAAGCAATCCCATTCCCCTTTTGAATATTTGTGTGAATATTTGGACTCTATTCACTGTGGTGGCAGAGTAGAAACTTAGACTATAGCATAAGTGACAGAGACGTCTTCTTAACAAAAAAGCAGGAAACACAGAAATCAAAATCCTACTGACCTATCAAGGCAGTCAGCGCAGTTTTGAGAGGCAGATATAAGAATAGTAAAACACATAAATGAATAATTGAGGAAGCTTTTTAATAAGCATTTACGGAGTCAGTACTAACAACATCTTATCAAAATGAGAGCAATTGAGGAGTTCTGCTTAATTCAGGATTATCTCAAAATATTTTCCAGAACCTCTCAGAGAATTGCCAAGTTTAATTTCTTCTCAGACTTCAAAGACAACTTTGAAACGCAAAAGGAATTTGTTTTATTTTTTCATGTTTCCTTCTCATCCCTTCACCCTACTCCTTTTTTTTTGACAATCTGGGCTAGAGACAGGACAAATGTAACATGCTCTGGGGAAAAACAAAATGTTAGAGATAAACTGTTTCTAAAAACACTTTTTCCTTAGCCAACAAACTACAGTGGCGGAATGATATCTACAGAAATCAGCTGTAGTCAGTCTTGAGGGACAGCCAGTGATAAATCAATAATGCATAAACCAGGCATGAAAAGGTTTTTAACATGTCTCTAAATGAGTCTCTTTTAACAACTGTGGGCCCAAACTACCACCTTTAGTTTATCCTGTATAAGCACATAGTCTCAAATTTCATTGTTCATTGAGTTCTAAAGTTAAAGTTGCCCTGGTAATGCATGTTAAGTTTGATGATCCAATGCAAGCTAAATCATATTTAAGGAAAAGACTCCAGTTGGAAATACTTTCCATGCAATTCTATTTTCTCATTTGAACTCATCAAATTGGGTATCTAGGCAGCAAAGAGAGGAAAGTAAAAACCCAGGCTTTCATGGGAGACTGGACCATAAAGAGGGCATCATACTTTAGCATACCATGGCTTCAGGCAGTACACTACACTGGGTTTAGTGAGTTTTACATAGAGAAATATACAAGTGACTCTTGTGTCAAATCAGAAGGTTGACTCTTTCCTTTTTTCATTGCATTCAATTTTCCTGTGCAGGCTGACATAAGTTTTGTTTTGTTTTGTTTTTTTCACTTAGGATTGCTTAAGCCAGGTTCCTGAAATGACTCTCATTACTTCCTTAAGTGACCACTGTACAACCTCAGCTCTTACGAGTGGTCCATCAACAGTGACAGCTGCCTTACTCAGGGTTCATGTGCTCTTTTCTAACTTAAAATCAAACACATGGCATTCAAGAAAGGTGGCATTACATAAACAAGCTAACATTGTTAGTACCTGGATTGCAGGATATTCATCTTGGAACTAAGAGAGCAAGTTTACTCAAACCAGAGGCAAGACAAACCCTCAGAGAGAGACCACCATGTGTGAGGGAGTTCTAGTCTAGTTTGAGGATATTTTCATTGGGGGAGTGGGGAACTTAAAATTAAAAGATGAGATTATCTACAAAATGACAAAGACCTATTGTTATTTTCAATAATCAAAATTCCTTAGAATAGATTTACTTGCAATTCCATCTCAGGAACAGTCCTAAGGTTCATGAATATTTTCTCTCCTAGAATATGCTATTGTAAAGAACACAGAGAATTGGACCTGCATGTGCTGGGATCCCATACGGGCCCTGGTTCTAATCGCAGCTGCTCCACTTCCCATCCAACTCCCTGCATGTGGCCTGAGAAAGCAGTCAAGGCTGAACCAAAGCCTAAGGACAATGCACCTGTGTGGGAGACCTGGAGGAAGCTCCTAGTTCCTGGCTTCAAATTGGCACAGCACTGACCATTGCAGTTACTTGGGGAGTGAAGCAGAGAACAAAAGATCTTCCTCTCTGTATATCTGACTTTCTAATAAAAATAAATTAATCTTATATAAAAAAGAATACACAGGGTTTAGAACAGAACATATCACATATCCTAGCTACTCAATAAAGCAAACATGTTTATTGGACGTGTCTTTGCATCCTGCTCTATCCAAGAGGATACTGAAGATTTAGAATATCTCATTTAGCATTCTGTCAGCAAAAGCTCTGTTGTGTGTGTGAAACTCTTAATCTACTTTGAGTCTTTCCTAAACACCAGAACAAGATTACAGTTCTTTGTATCACCCCCAGAGCCAGCTAGTTAGTGCTGCTAATTAATGCCATAGCTGGGATTTGGGGAATGAAAGGATAATACTGAAGCTGTGTCTTAGTAACTCAGCTATGCTGGCCACTCAAGAATGCATGGAGCTTTATTCCACAAAACATTTGTTGATGTAGGACTGAACTGGGCCTAATGGCTTGTGAATATATTATTTCTTTTAATACTTAAACATTTTATTGAAATGGAGAATACATTCCATTAAATGCACATAAGTGTATAGACAAGTGGTTTCTTTCTACTATCTTCCTCACAACCTTTACCCAAATTAGAACACAGCACCATTACTACTCCAAGGCTCTCATTATTCACCTACATCCATTTTAGTCTTTAAGGTATGAACTAAGAGTGTATTGTCATTTGTGTGGGATGGTTCACAAAGCATTATTTATTACTGTATACCAAATTATACAGCTTCAACACAACTTTATGCTCCATCTGCATACTAACTTCAATGAGTAAAAGAAAAGACATGATTAATGTCTTTTGGGGAAGCTCCTTGCACAGCAAAGGAAACTAAAAAGTAAAAAGGCAACTACAGAATAGGAAAAAATATTTACAAACTACATATCAAATAAAGGATTAATATCCAGAATACATAAGGAGTTCAAGAAACTCAAAAACAACAAAACAAAGAGTCCATTTATACAACAGGTAAAGAATATGAATAAACATTTTTCAAAGAATGAAATACAAATTGACAATAGAAACATGCCAAAAATTCTCAAGATTATGAAAATACAAATAAAAACAACATTGAAGTATCATTTTTGCCCAGTTAAAATATCAATCACTCAAAATTAAAAAAACAAAAGCTGGTAAGGATATGGAGAAACATATAGTCGAATACACTATTGGTGGGAGTGGAAACTGCTGTTAAACAGAACACAGTGGAAACACTCCTCAACAAGCTAAAACTACATCTACGATAAAACCCAACCATCATACTTCGAGGACTATATCCCAAGGAAGTGAAATATGAAATCATTACTTGCACTCCCATATTTAAAGTAACTCAGTTCACAATAGCCATAATATGAGTCACGCCAGATATTCACACAGTGATGACCAGATGAAGACACAGGATAGAATATTACTCAGTGATGACATCAGAACATTTACTAGAGGGCAAATGAAATGAAATGTTGACTCTCATACATGTTCATAACAAGAACTCAGACAAAAACGAATCCTCATAAAATTAATGGGTACCATTGATTACGAAAAAGGAAGCTATTCATGGGTTTCAAAAATTACATCACATGAATCTAATTTTTAAAAATATAACTCATGTATTTCAGAAACAGAGACAAAACATTCACATATACTCATATTCTCGCCAAATTCCCACAACAATAAGAGCTAGACTGGGGTAGATCCTAGAAATGAGGATTGCAACCAAAGTCTGCCACATGAGTGGTAGAAGCACAAAGACTTTGTCACCACTGCTTCCCAAGTTCTACATTAACTTGATGTTGCAGTAAAGATTCAGGGCAGGGACTGGAACTCAGGTAGCACAAGATGGACTATGGGCATCTTAACATGTAGGATAAATGCTCACTGTGAAAGCTTAATTTTAATTCTGTATTGCTACAAATACTTGAAGTATCCTTGTATGTTTCTTATTATTTTTAAAGAATTATTTATTTTTATTTGAAAGGCAGATTTTTGCAGAGAGGAGAGCAGGAGAGAGAGAAAGATAGAGATCTTCCATCACATGGTTTACTCCCCAAATGGACACAACAGCTATACCTGAGCTGATCTGAAGCTAGAATCCAGAACCTTCTTCCAGGTCTCCTACGCGTGCAGGGTCTCAAGGATTCATGCCACCCTCGGATGCCCTCCCAGGCCACAAACAGAGAGCAGGATCAGAACTGAGCAGCCAGGACATGCATCAATGCCCATTTGGGATGCTGGCTTTTGCAGACAAGATAAGACTGTTATGCCACCATGTCCACCCCAGGATATGCTTCTTGCATTAAGCTGTTAAGTAACTTCACAAAACCATTCCAATAGCGTAAAAGAATTTGTGCATGAAATCAGTCAGTGGCACCAGCAGCAGGATTATTATGGTATTCTAAAATGAGAAGACAACCAATGCCAGTAGTTTTGAGATAATGTAAAATAAAAATAGTTGAGTAATGCTTTATAATACAAGTTTACTTGGAAGAATAATATCTCAGAGGAAATGAAGATAATATTTTTGCTTCATTTAGGTGTGGAGTTAGTTTCCTTTATCCTTAAAACTGATTGTAAGTGCTCATCTGTTAATGCTGATCTGTAATGAGGTCTGATGTATTTCATTTTTAAAAATATGCCATCACATATTCAGACACCAGAGAACTCTGATGCCAGTGTCAACCATTTGAGTTAAGGACATGTGTTAATTAAAATGCATTTATCAGTTGCTGGGGGTGCTGTGGTGCATGGAGGTGAGTTGGTGTCTGCACTTTTGTCATCACATGTGGGAACAATGGTTCCAGTCCTGGTTGCTTTGCTTCCAATTCAACTTCTGATTAAAGTGCCTTGGAGAGTAGCAACGAATGGACCCAGTGCGTGGACCTATGTCAATCATGCTGCAGACCTCAAATGAGCTCCAGGTTCCAGCCTTCAACAGGGCCCAACTCCAGGCACTGCAGCCATTTGTGAAAGAAACCAGTGGTTAAACAGATCTCCATCTTACAGTCAATTCATCTCTGTGAGTTACTCTTTCATATAAACAAGGTATCTTTTTGTTGGTGTGGTAAAACCTGGCTTCTCCCTTTCACCATTTTTTTTTTTTGTCTCCTCATTTTCTCTTAAGAAAGTTGGGTTCAAATAACCTTTGGTTTATTTTATGTGTTCCATTATCCTTGCTTTGTGTACTTATATTTAGAAATATGTGTACCTCTATGTAAAGTACCTGCCTAGACAGGCACATTTGCATTTCAGGTACATCTGCATTCCCCTTCCTGTCCCTGTGTGCTCAATGAGCATTGTGTAACGTGCAGCCATGTGGAAGCGCAACATGTATTTTATATGTCTGGCTGTATCATTTCACGACAGACTCAAATAATATCTTTCAGATTTAAAAATGACAATAAAAGAATTATGACTCAAATTGTGCTAGAGAATAAAATTTCCACAGTTAATTCAATGTGTCAGATGAATAAAGAATCAGATAATCATCTAAGTGAAAAAAAATGAAGCATTCATATGCTTCTTTTATATTTTTCTCTTGATAGTTGCCTATTAGCATGGTACTTTATCACAAACCAACACTTCTAGTTAAAGGTTACAGGAGAGCTACTCAAGTACAAGGTTATATAAATTTTGAAATGTGGAAATGATTTATACTTCTTTGAGTTCTGAAATACACTTTTGGAACTGCAGGTGAGTCTTGGACACATGCATACTGCACCCTTCTTATTTTAATTCTAGCCAACATAAGTTATTAAGCACATTTTAATATTTGGTTTTTGGACAAATATTAAATGTTTTGGAAACAGCTAAAAATAGCAGTAAAAATTTTAAATGTTACGTCTGTTTTGCCTTCAAATTTAAGGTTGAACTTGTTTTAAAAAATCATCAGTGTGTAATAGAACCTAGTTCCTGGAGTTACCAGTGTTTAATCCTGAAGCCTATGTATCATAAAACAAACAAATAAATAAACTTTTAAAAATGAATATTAGAAAAAATAGTGATTGAAGATAGTCTTTTTCTTTTGGGAAAAAAAAATAAATCAGACTTGAATTTCAATGCTAGTTCATATTTCTTGATAAGTCACAGAGAAATGTAGATTTAGAGTTGTTGTTCCTGAAAAAAATTCACGGGACCACAATGTTGAAGTCCATTAGAGTATTGGCACAATTAGTTCAGTGTAAGTAAACTCTTCCTACATAGTACCCACGGAGAAATAACATAAACAACTTAATTTTTCATTAATTTTACAAATATTTCCAACTACAGAGCTTTTTTATTTTTTTCATTGTTTCCTGCTTCCAATCAGCTACAGTTATAACTCATCTTAGCACATTCCATTCAGGTTTTTATAAATTTCTGTTTTCTCAACTTCTTTCAAATTACTCTTACTTTTAGTTAATCCATGCAACCTATCCAGAGAAATGAAGTCTTCTCAAATTTCAAACTTGACACCTTCAAAAGCAAAACATGCTGAGTCTTTAAAAGTCAGGTAAAACAACAAAATCACCCAAGCCATTGTAATTGATTATTGATGTGGTTTTGATGTCCGCAACTTTCCAATTAAATTTTCTCACTGAAAGGATAGCTTTAAACAAATTTGTTCTTCTCAGGATACATTTCATAGGTGTAATCAAGCACTATTTAATTAAGTAATCATTAGTAAACAGTTTTTCTGGCTTGGCTAACAAATTAGTCGCTCACACACTTACTTTAGTTGAAGTTTCTTTTTGGGAAGAAATTATTTTATGACATTTCAGTTTTGTAAATTCAGACCAGAGAGGGTATATCTAAGAAGCCGTTGAACTTGACTGGACAATAAGATGCTGGACTTTATGTTTGGTATACGCTTGCAATGGGGGAATCTCAACTGAACTTGAGCTGTGGTTATGCAACAAGGTGGAGGAATCCACCATGGTGGGAGGGTTTGGGGAGGGGTGGGGAGAACCCAAGTATCTATGTAACTGTGTCACATAATACAATGTAATTAATGAAGTAAAAATAATAAATAATTTTTAAAAAGTCATTAATATAAAGATAAAAGATTTTATGTATTTGCAGACACAATTCTAAGATTACATGTTTTCCCTTCTTTCCCTTCCTCAAAATCTTTCCATTCCTTTCCCTTTAATTTTTGCAATAATACATATTCTGATATTATTTATATATAGTTTTAATAGCCAATGACGCTTTTCATCATTCCCCCTCCCTCTCTAGATTACCCTTCCTCCTCTTTATCTTTTTTCACTTTGCTTTTACACACTTTTGATTTCAATTCCCTTTATATTCAGATTTTCTGATATTAATTTTCTAAGTTTTCTTTTTTTTTCCCCTGCGACTAGGGACACTGGATGAGTTGTTTAAATTGGTAAAATTAATATATACTTTTTTCAGAATAGCTGTAATGCTGCTGCATAATAAAAACAATGGGTTCACACCTAAGTCAATACCAAAGTCTACATTACACCGTGTATTAAGATATGTTAGAAACCAATTTCTTTGCATGGAGAACTTCTGAGTATACACCTTCATACTTTCATATACTAACCAAGCAACACCCTGTTGAGTCTTAACTTCATTACCGTGAGTAGCAGCTCAAAGTAATGAGACGATAAAATATTGTCCTTATTGCAACTATCAAATTCTTCCACTGTATTAAGGAAAACAGACAGTCTAATGCATAATGAACACAATCATGCCACAATCAAATTTATTAAAGTAAGTGATATTTGAATTTAACATAATTTTCATGAATCAGGAACTAATCGTTCATAGATTCTGTTAGTACTTTAAAAATAGCTCATAATATTTCTGTATCTCCTTCTCTCTGTATATCTGTCTTTTCAATACAATAAATAATAAAATTGGATAAATACTTCCTGGAGACCATAAAATGATGGTTGTACCGTTTTCCTACCAGTCTACAGTTTGAGGAACGACCCCTCTTTCATGAAACGTTTTTTTGATGATGGAACTCTTGCCTTCATTCCTTGCTTCTGCTATCTGATTTCTGGGATGACATGTTGAATCTTAGCTATTCTCATCTATGAGAGGGAGATAATAAAAATGACTCTTAGGGTCAATGTGAAAATTAACTTGGGATGTGGATGTTAAATAGTTATTATTACTTACTCATTAAACCCAAAATACTTACTGTGTTCTGAGAGATCTTTGAGAGAAGTAAGCTGATTACTGTTGAAATCTGAATTTTTATTTCATACTTGTTAGATAACAGATGATGAACATCTGGGGATGATGTTTAATCTATTCTGTTATTTGTATGAGGCATATACAGGGTGGGAGCTACATGGTTTTCCACCTTTTCTACCCACAGCACTGAACACACTTTGTTCAGGAGCCCATTTGCCTTAAATTGCTTTAGCTGTTGCATCAGAAATACATCCAGTGGACAAGTTAAGATTGGAGAATGGTCAATCTAATGGCCCCAAGTTGTATTTCATCATCTTATAAAACATCTGGATAGAAAGTTACTTTGAAATGTCTAGATGTTAAGTAGAAAGTGATTGTAGAAAGGTTCTATTTATTTTTCTAAATGTAGCAATAAAGCCTGAAAAGGATCTGTTAAATCATTTGTTATATGTAAATTACCAAAGAAAAAGATGGTCACCCTGTGCTTGATCATTTGGAGTATAATTACAGATTCATCGCAATGATTGTTGAATAAGAGGCACCTGGTCTCCAAAGCTGGTGACAGGGGCTGGCATTGTGGCATTATGTCATTGCGCATGGGCTCTGGTTCAAGTCCTAGCTGCTTCACTTCTGATCCAGCTTCTTGCTAACGTGTCTGGTCAATCCATGGAAGATTGTCCAACTAACTAGGACTGTGTAATCATCATAGGCTACCTGGGTAAAAATCCTGCCCCTGACTTTGTCCTGACCCAACTCCAGCTCTTGTGGCCATTTGGAGAATAAAACACCGGATGTATCTCTCACTCTCTCTTTCCTTCTCTCTGTAATTCTACCTTCTAATAAATAAATACATCTTTAAATCTTAGTAACACTTATGGGATGACTTGAAAAACTGGTAATTACAGAAAGACTAACTCAGCTCTCCAGTCCCAGGCAGACAAAACTAATGCTTTCAGTCTGAAAATGAAGCCTCAGGTTTCAGCACTGTATAGTGGGTGAAGCTGCCCCCATTGCTGCTGAAATCCCAAATGGCACTGGTTGACTCCTGCTGCTCCATTTCTGATCCAGTCACCTACCAGTGTGCCGGGAAAGTGGAAGAAGGTGTTGCGAGTGCTTGGGCCCTTGCACCAACATGAAATACCCAGAAGAAGCCCCTGACTCATGATTTGGGTTTGGCTCAGCCCTGGTTGTTGCAGCCATTTGACGTATGCACCAGCAGACAGAAGATTCTCCCAGTCTCTCTCTCTATCTCTGTCTCTCTCACTCACTCTCTGTAACTCTGCCTTTCGAATAAGTCTTTTTTTTTTTAAATATTCATTTATTCATTAATTACATTGCATTACATGACACAATTTCATAGGTACTGGGATTCCCCCCCCCTTCACCCCAAACCCTTCCCCCATCATGAATTCCTTCACCTTGATGCATAACCACAGCTCAAGTTCCGTTGAGATTCCCTAATTAAAAGTTTACACCATACAGAGTCCAGCATCCCACTTGTCCAGTTCAAGTTCAACCGCCTCTTAGGGAGGCCCTCTCAGGTTTGTAGGCAGAGCCAGCAGAGCGTCACCTCGATCAATTAGAAGCACCAACATATCATCAGCAACAGTCCAGGTATGATGAGGCTGGTGCAGAGTCCACTGATTGACATAGTCCGTCTTAGGGTTTCCCCTTGTCCAGTTTTCCACTGCAAGCATAAAGCTGAGGTGGTTGATTCGGGTGGGGCAGACCAGGCTGAGTCAGTTCACGTCATCCACTGGCAAGCCCAAGTGCTGAAACTGTGTGGGGGCCTGGCCGTGTTTGGTTGCGATAAAAAAAACAAAACAAAACAAAAAAAAACAAAAAAAAAAACAGTACAAAACACAAAATGCCAAGGTGAAATGGCCTGTGCTAGCAGGGAATGCAACACCCGACCAGCACTCCTCCCACTGGTTTAGGTGAGGGACAAGAGTGTGATGGGCAGAGCCGGGGAGAGATGCGATACTCATTGGTTCCAATAGAGGTCGGGGCTCAGAAGAGAACCAACCCAGGGGTTAAAACCATCAGCTGATCGGAGTGATGGACGGTGGCGGGCACTGTGCTTACTAGTAGTACATGTAGGAGCCTGGACTGGGAATGCCTCAAAGTTTTTTTTTAGGGGGATTCCCCTGAACAAAATGGAGGAATCAAAGCATTAATCAAAAAAAGATGGAAAATCGAATAAGTCTTTTAAAAAGAAAAATGAAGGGTTCAGTGCAGTAGCCTAGTGGCTAAATCCTCGCTTTGCACGTGCCAAGATCCCATAAGGGTGCCAGTTTTAATCCCGGTGGCCCCACTTCCCATCCACCTCCCTGCTTGTGGCCTGGGAAAGCAGTTGAGGATGATGCAAAGCCTTCGGACCCTGCACCCATGCAAGAGACCCTCAGGAAGCTCCTGGCTCCTGGCTTCAGATCAGCTCAGCTCTGGCTGTAGTGGCCACTTGGGAAGTGAATCAACCAACAGAAGATATTCCTCTCTGTCTCTCTTCCTCTTTGTATATATGACTTTCCAATAAAAAAATAAATCTTTAAAAAATGAAAATGAAGCTACAGTAGAAATTTTGGAGCCACATTTCTAAGTACATTGTACACTTTCTGCAGAGGAAACTAAAAATGTTTCTAGATATAATCTCTGGTAAATATGAGGACTCATGGAAAATAGCCAGAATGGAAATATTCACACCATGCCATTAAACTTATACTCTGCAACACTACAAAAATGAAAGATAAGTACAGATTCTCTGTTCTGACCTTAAAAGAGTATTTCATGTCTACCACATTAGACCAATGCAGTACTGCCAGTGACAGAACTTCGTAATTATAACTGCTATTTCTTCATTACCGGGGTTCTCACACAACTGGTTTATAATTGGTTTACATAAAATTAATTGTTCTCCTTCCCTTTCAAATGTAGAGACAGATATGGCGGAAAGAAACTTTGCCAATAAAAGCAAACTGCAGGTTCAATCCATCATGTTTTCCAAGAAAACATCAAAAGCATTGCACATTAATGCATATTATAGTAGCTAAAGTTCAGTCTAAATTGATGCATTTTATTTTCAGTTGAGTTAGATTACTCAAAAGGTGTTATTTCCATCACCATACCTGTTTTAATTCACCCATGCGCCTATGAAGCCTACCTTGTAAGAAAACTGTGAATGTAAATATAAAATTAGAAGAATCCTCCTCTGAGCACTCATTTGGAGGGCAACTGATTAGGCAGCATTCCATTCCAGAAGCTTGAAGTAATGTTAGCCAGAGACTCTATGCATACAACTGAGGAAGAACATAAGGACAAAACATTGAACTTGATAGCAAGCTCTGTGACTCATCTCTTGTGTGATATTGAACAAGTCACCCTATGTCTGCACAATTTGTAGCACTTGCAGTTTCTATTTAGTGCTGCCATGATTGTTTTCTTCTGCTGAAAATGTCTTCCTCTTTTTCACCCAATCTCTACTTTATACACACTCTCACTTTTGATATTTCAACATAAACACCATCTTTCATCAATGTCTTTTTTGGTTTTTTTCAGGGAGATGTCGCTATACAAAGCATTCAACATATAAGATTCTAGGTTGGCAAGATATTTTGCTTCCCTTTTAGCACATTAAATAAGGCATTCTGTTTAATGTAAGCCTCCAGTTTCTGATGAAAGCTACTGGAATTCTTACTTTTATTCCCATCTAAGTAATATATTTTTATCTCTTCTATAAGATCTACACTTCTTTATCTTCAGTGTTCAACAGCTGACTGTTACGCACTTCTATAGATGCTCATTAGCATATTTGTTTACCCTAGTTGGGATTCACTGAATTTGCTTGATCAGAGTTGTTGCTTTTTGCATACTATCAGGAACCAGCATTATGGCATAAAGGGGCAAACTGCCACCTGCAACACTGGCACTGCATATGGTTATCAGTTTGAGTCCCAATCACTTCACTTCTGATAATGCTCCCTGCAAATGTGCCTGGAAAAGAAGAGCAAAGTAGTCCAAGTTCTAGGGCTCCTGCACCCATGTTGGAGGCCAGGATGAAACTCCTGACTCCGGGCTTCAGCCTGGCCCTTACTTTTAGGTCTTGTAGCCATTTTGGGGTGAACCCACTAATTAAAGATCTCTAGGACCTCCCTCCTCTCTTTCTGTAACTTCACCTTTCAAAAAATGGCATACATCTTTAAAAACACTTTGGGGAGACATGTTATAGTATTTCATCACTTATTTTTTGTCCTGTTCTCTTTCAGTTGTTTTTATGAAGGTAAACTTGTGTCACATTACAGCTAGGTCAATCAATACTTTAGTTATTTTCTATTCTTCCCTTTAATATCTTTATTATTCTATGTTTTATATGTTTGGTCTTCATGTTTATTCTCCATTTCATCTAGTGTTATCTGTCCTTAATTAAAGTTGCATTTTTACATTTTATTTTCTTGAAACTCAGTTTCTTGGTAAGTCAAAATTATAGAGATAAGGAGAGACAGAGAGGAAGATTTTCCATCCACTGGTTACTCTCCAAGTGGCCGCAACAGCCAGTTGAGCCAATCTGAAGTGAGGCGATACGAGCTTCTTCTGGGTCTCCCACAGGATACAAGGTCTCAAGGCTTTGTGCTGTCCTCAACTGCTTTCCCAGGCCACAAGCATGTAGTTAGAAGGGGAGTGGAGCAGCCAGGATGTTAACTGGTGCTCCTATGAGTTCCTGCCATGCAAGGCGAGGACTGTAGCAACTAGGCTACTCAACCAGGCCCTCAATTTCTTTTCCTATATGTTTATCCCTTCCAATGTACTTACACCTTACCCACCAAAGATTTTAGGAAAGTATTCAATAACTTTAACATCTGTCTAATTTGCAAATCGTTTACTTCAAAATAAAATTTTGTTTCATTATGGGTGGAATTTTCATTTTTTCTTTATATCTAATAGCTTTTTAATTTATTCAGTACAGTATAGGAAATACATAGCGAAATTGTGACTTTTGCAACTTCTCCCTAAAGACACCTTCTTTTTTAATTAAAGCATTGGCACATCAGAATTACCATATGGAGAAAGAGCCTGTGAACTACTGCCCTGGCCATCATCTCTCTTCCTAAATAAAGTTTTATTGGAACAAAGCCATGTGTTTTTATGTAGCTGCTCTCTATGCCTGCTTTGGACTAGAACAACAAAGATGAGTCATTGTTAGAGAACCTACATGGCCTAAAAAGATAAAGCATTAAATACCTGACCCTATATTTAAAATGTTTACCAATGCTTGTTCTGATCTACATACTTACACATATTTTGGCAAATCAAAGACTATTCCTAGATGATTCTAATGGATACCAGCATCAATATATCTACAAAATGCTGTGCATTTGGGGATTGTTGAATTCTAAACATCAATTTGAGTTAATATTGTTGTATACCCTAGAAAACAGAGCATGCAACTTTAATCATTTTAATCTTAGGGTGAAAGCATGTAACTCAGAATGGCGCAATTACTGCATTTCAGTTTGAGGGGGAAAAAGTGTTTTAGGAAGCCAGAGACCCAAATCTGCAAGGTGTTCTAAGGCAGTCACACGCCAAGATTCAGGCAATATTTACCAAAGTTTAGGTTTTCTGTTCCCTTTGGTTCGATTCATTTGCTTTTGTTCTCGCTGCTTCTTAACCAAGCAGGGTGTTGTTTGCATTCCCAATAACACAGCTTTTGAGCAAAGGAGGCAGAGGCATCACAGCCAAGGAAGGCACACAGCATCACTTACTTGGAAACAATGTGCAAGAATTTTCACATGTCAGTTACAGAGATTTTTGACACAAATGAGGTAGGAAATGCTCATTAATCAAGCCCAAGCTGCCTATTTCTCAAAGCACACAAAATCGATATAGGTCAAATTTTCTATTTCTCCAAAGCCTATCTCACTAAACACCTTGAAAGAGATTTTATGGGCACTTTTCCTGTAGATTTACTGCTTGGCATGCAAGAACACCAACCTCTTTAAATGCTGGGCAGAGAGAATTCTAAATAGTGAAACAGGTATGCCTGATTGAAGCGTAAAAACAATCAAGCATTGACTCTAGTCGGTGGAAATTCATTCTGTAATAAAAGAGTGGATATGGGCAGGTGATCTTTGAATTTTCAAGTTGCAAATATTGATTTTGGAAAGAACAATTCTCATGCCATGATTATGGCATTAATACATAAATAGAAACACTACTTGTACAAAAGATTTTAAAAGAGTTGAAATATAAATGAGAAAAAAATAATCATCCTGGGCCCGGCGGCGGTGGCCTAGTGGCTAAAGTCCTCGCCTTGAAAGCCCCGGGATCCCATATGGGCGCCGGTTCTAATCCTGGCAGCTCCACTTCCCATCCAGCTCCCTGCTTGTGGCCTGGGAAAGCAGTCGAGGATGGCCCAAACCTTTGGGACACTGCACCCGTGTGGGAGACCCGGAAGAGGTTCCAGGTTCCCGGCATCGGATTGGCGCGCACTGGCCCGTTGCGGCTTACTTGGGGAGTGAATCATCGGACGGAAGATCTTCCTCTCTGTCTCTCCTCTCTCTGTATATCTGGCTGTAATAAAAATGAATAAATCTTTAAAAAAATAATCATCCTAATCGCCTAGACTCCCCATATACTAAATAGCTTAATATTTAAAATATGCATAAGCAAATATGATTATCTCCACCATTTGATGGTTTATTTCTTAGAAAACAATTGTGATAAAACTACAAATGTGCCAAGTGTTAAATGTGACTAAGTGATTTTTGAAGCAACATTTATTGGAAGTCATAATAGATGTCAGGCAATTCATTACTAAATAAAATATCTGGTTTCAGAACATGGACTTAATGAAAATATTGCATTAAGTTACTGATTATAAATATAATATCTAAAAGCTATTTGTCAACAAACAATAGCAAATGTTTAGATATGATCATTAATGAGAAATAGAAATGACAGCAAGATTAATAGTAGTTACTATGTTATTAACAGTGGTAATGTAGTCATCAAGTAGTTAGGCAACACCTCTTATATCTGGCTTTTATGTCATATACAATATTGCTTCTTTATCATCTTTCAAATAGTCAACACATAATGCCAAAGCAAATAGATGAAAGCTGGTAAATACACTCCTGCACAGTAAGATGTTACAATCCTTATGTCTAAGTGATGATATTAAGATACGGACTCTTTGGAAGATGACTGAATCATGAAGAGTGATTCCTCATTAATGACATTTGTACCTTTATTTAAAAGCATCATGACAAACTCCTGGCCCCTTCTCCATGTGACGTTGGAACGTTAAGTTTCTGTCTGCAAGCCAAGAGGTAGATGCACACCTGATGCCAAATCTGATGGGAAATTGATCATGGACCTGTCACTCTTCTGAAACTGGAGAAGTAATTTACACTGGTTATAAGGCACCTGGCTGTGGTATATTGTATTGCTATGGTATCCTGACTAGACCAATACAAAAACAGAATTAATTCAGCTAAATTATCATTCATTAATCTTCATTCAAAGTCACTTGCTGACATTTATAAGCATCATTTTCTCACTCTGTCTCTTACCCTAAAATTTCTTTAACTTTCTTGTACAGTATTTGCAATTTTCATATTCATGCTTCCCAAATTAGTATGGGATTTAGTCCCTTGATTATTTTAAAAACATTTACTAACACACAATATCTCTTCATTTTAATTTATTCTACTTTTTATAAGCTAGATTTCTGGGAAAAAAGATGAAATAGTAATTCAAGCTAATTAAATCATTGAAAATTCTGCTCAAATCTACTACCTCCATATTGTGAATTAGTTTCTACTTTTGTCATTTCAGGTAATTAAATGAAGGTTCTCTTAGGAGTATACGTGTACCATGGTCTATGCATGAAAGAAAATCTTTTCTTCCCTGTGCTGGCCTGACATTTTCCACTCTACATCAAGCTATTGTTCATCTGTGCGTTAAGGAAAAAAAAACACACAAAATATATGCTATTTGTTGTACATAAATTTTGTTTTGTGAGAGTAAACAACTATGAAACATTGGGCTCTAAAGAAATACATCCTATGAAATATTCATAAAACTACTGATTTTCTATATCTGCAAGTTCCTCATCTGTGAATTCTGTCAATTGTGAATTGAAAATCGTTCAAAACAACTTAGTTTAAAATGATGCAAACATGATAGATGATAATAGATTGATAATATGTACCTTTGTTCTACAAGACAGACAAATAGGTACATACATAGGTGTTCATTGCAAATGCTTTCAATGTTTTTGTTTGAAGCTTTTTCATGATAAAATTTTAAGCTTGTGACAACTAGAAAAGCCTCAGTTTCCTTGAATGCATAATAGGCATTTTGAAACAATAATTTTGTTTTCAAAACAACCCAGTGTTTAAAAAAAAAAAAAACTAGTGTGATAATAAAAGTAAATCAATAGATTGCCTGAAACTGAAGATTTGTGTGTGAAGCCAGAAAGGTAGGCCCCTAGGGAAGAAACAGAAACCATACCTGGAAACCATCCGTTATTGCAAGGAAGTCAGTAAGAGCGGAGATTCCACAGGACATAGAGATCATACCATCCAAATGGGTAACAGAATTCCACAGAAGAAGAACAGATACACAGAGCTTAGAACCCTGGCACTAAGAGCCCTGTTCCTGCAGTGTTGGTGAGCAAGGCCGCAAGCTAAAGGGCACAACGGCCATCTGGGGAGAGAACTAGCAGAGGCAAGATTTTCTTCTCTCTGTTTTTTCCTCTGTCTGCAACTGTGCTTCTCGAATAAGTAAATAAATGAATACATCTTTTTAAAATACATCTTACTACTTGGTAAACTGTTCATTTACTATTGTAAATGAAAATACGTAACCTTTACCTGGTTTTACATGTTTATGCTTCTTTATGAATTATTTAAAAAATAAAATAGATCATATCACTCTCAACAAGAAGCTGCTTTTTTGTTTGTTTGTTTGTTTGTTTGTTTTCTTTTAAGATAGGATTTCACCCAAGTTGGTTTAAGGCTTAAACAAAACAGTCCTCCTTGTTTTTGCTGTTGTTGTTTTTGTGTCATTTTGTTTAAAGATTTATTTATTGTTATTGAAAAGCAGATTTACAGAAAGAAGGAAAGACAAAGAGAAAGATCTTCCGTCTTCTGGTTCACTCCCCAAGTGGCTGCAACGGCTGGAACTGAGTCAATCTGAAGCAGGATTTTCTTCCAGGTTTCCCATGCAGGTGCAGGGTTCCCAGTGGGCCATCCTCTCCACTGCTCACCAGACCATAAGCAGGGAGCTGAATGAGGATTAGAGCAGCCAAGACATGAACTGGTATCCTTGTGAGATCCCAGCGCATGCAAGGTAATGATTTAGTTACTCAGCCATCTTCCCAGGCCCAATATTGTCCCCTCTGCTTCACAGGGTGCTAGGTTAGAGAAAAGAACCAATAGCCTTCTTCTAAATAAATAAATAAATAAGCTAATCCAACGTAATGTTAGGATTCTAAATATGGACTTTAATGCCACTTATGTTGCCCAGTGTCGCAAATTCCTCCACTAGTTTCATATTGCTTCCTTTCAAATGCACCACAATCTTTGTGGAGAAAGGATGTTGTCCCTGGCTCAAGATTATATGAATCTCCCACCTTGGAGGATAAAGTTAATAACTATTGCTTACAATGCGGAAGAATAGTTTTTCCTAATAACTCTGCCATCTACAATCCCTTTAAAAGAATGAAAAGCCAACAATGAAAAGAACATTGTACAAGCATGTGTAAATATGCATATATAAACTTATATGTAGCCCAACAAATCAACAATTCCTCATGAATAAAACATAAACAAAAACTCAAAATATGAGAAAAAAGAAACTATAAACAAAGAAAATGTAACTATAAAAAAATATAAAGAAAACTCAATGAAAAAATATAATGAAACCCCCTGATAAACAACCACAAAAATACCTTGTCTTGGTGCAAGAAATTCATTAAGGAAGATACCTAACCTACCAACTGCTGTGCCATTAAAAAAAAAAACACGGAATCCTATCTGCAATAAAATGCATGCAATTGGAGACCATTATGTCCTTGAAAATTGAATAGTTTCTTTTTTTTCTCATTTGCAACACCTAATATACAGGACACAAAAATGCAATGTAAGTGAAAATTACATCTTGAGAATTTACTGTTTATAAACATGTCTATACCCCTGAAAAACAGCAATCTCCCCACCTACGACTTGCTGAATGTCTATTTCAGGATGTATTCAGTTTTTGATTCCCTATATATAAGTAAATAAAAGATAAACCAATTTTTTCTCCTTAATATCTCACACAACATGAACAATATTACAAAAATAAAATGACAATGTATATTTTAGGAATTCCTAAGAACTTTATAGAAGAAGGAAAAAAGCGAGATAGGAAACAAATAGAAAAGAAAAAAGTCCATTTGTACACCTTTCGTTTTCTGATTGTTGTTGTGGTTTTTTGTTGTTGTTGTTTTTTATAATTATTTTATTCTTCACGATTTAGTTTTGTAGGTTATTGGATTCCCCTCTTTCCCTCCGTTTTCTCCCTCTCCATTTTCCCATATTATTATAATACTACAATCCTTTAGTAAATAGTTAAAAGTTTAACATTCTGTTATTTAAGTACATCATAGAATTTTAGATAACGACAAAAATAGGAAAACTGTTATCATATTCTCAAGGTATACTTAACAGTCTCATTGGGAGTTCTCTCTTATTTGGGAGTAGAGATGTCTACTGTGACACATCTTCAATTTCTAGTATGCTAGTCTCCATTCTACAGTTCATTTGTAAGACTATGTACTTGTTCACTTACATATCTATTTGTTTTATATTTTGTTTGAATAGTGCCTTATATCAGACAGAACATATGATACTTGTTCTTTTGGGGATTTGCTTACTTCACTGAGTGTAATTGTTTCTAGTTGGGACCATTTTATTGCAAATGGCAGGATTTCATCCTTTTTAATGGCTGAGTAGCTTACAGCGGAATAGATACACCACAGCTTTCTTATCCATTCTTCTTTCAATGGGCATATCTTCACTATTGTGAATTATTCCTCTATAAAAATAGATTTGGAAGTCACTTTGTCACATGTAGATTTCACTTTATTTGCATATCTTCCCAGAAGTGGGATAGCTAGGTCATATGGTAGAACAAGTTTCAGTTCGTTGAGCACTCTTCATACTGATTTCCACAGCAGCTGTATTAGCCTATGCTTCAGCCAACAATGGAGTAGGGCTACTTCTCCCCCACATCCATACCAGCAGGTGTTGTTAACAGATTTCTGAATGCAGGCCTTTCTCAATAGACTTAGGACAAACCTGAGTGACATTTTTATTTGTGTTTCTCTACTATCTAAGGTGCCTGAATATTTTTTTTCATGTCTGTTAGTCATTTGAATTTGTTCTTTTGAAAAATGCCTACTCATTTGCCTGCCCATGTCTTAATACTAAACATTTATCTTTCTTATCTGAGACATTGTTTGCAAATGTTACAGAAGGAGAGGCTTACAAGAACACATGCATGTTTTCACTTGTGCCCTAGTATTTCTGCTCTGTAAATGACACTATATTTTGACTAGATTTCTGGAAAAGAGAATGATGAGGTATTTGGGTTGTCACTGTTTCAGCTTAGGCCAACTTAGATCACTCAATAACTAGTCCATCTTTGCACATGTCAATCAGTGTGTTCCCAAACAGTAGGGTCATTTTGTTGAAGCCCAGCTGACTACAAACATTTAAACAATTTATTTTTGCATACTGAGATTTTTATGATCATTCATTACATAAACATATTATCAAAATTTTTGTAATACTCTTAAAGTTAAATTTGCATACCTTCTTATACAGTAATTAACTCCCAGGTATTCACAAAAAAAGGAATTAACATGCTCATAAAATAACAGAGCAAAATGTTTATAACAATCCTATTCATAATACCAAAGCAAAACAAAAGTAACCATGGAAACTATTCAAATGTTCACCAATAGTTGAAAAGATTAATAATTTATGGTATATTCTTCCAATAGGGCATTATACAACAGTAAGACTGTTATGTTTAGCAAAACAAGCCAATTGCAAAAAGAAAAACACTATCTGCTCTCTCTGATACAAGGCAACCTTCATGCAAAATGCAGGACAAATTGCCATATATGTAAACAAGTGTCTACATATATTCACATAGATGAACTGTTTAATGAAAGTTAACATACCAAGAAGGGAAGATACATTGTAATAGACATCTCTACTCCTGAATAAAAGGAAAACTCCTAATGAAACTGTTAAATATATCTTGATGATTTGATACTAGCTTTTCTAACACTGCCTTTACCTACAATGCCATGATATGCTTAGATAGCAGAATGTTACACTTGTAACTGTAACTAAAGGACTATTCAACTGTAATACTATGGAGGAAGATATGGGAAGGGAAACCGAGGAAGGATGATGAGGAGGAGTAATTCCTATACCTTCAAAACTGAATCATGGAAAACTATAATTACAGTTAAAAACATTTTGAAATGATTGGCATATCTAGAACTATACATTTTTGAGCAAACCGTATCAATAGAAAAAAAAGCAACCTAAAGTTTTGCACTATAGCGTAGCATAACCTTTGTGGAAGTGTCTGCTGTGGAAGAATAGAAGGGAAAGCCAGAATGACTTTGTTATGAGGTTATATTCCATTTTTATATAGCTGTCAGTTACACTATTTTTAATTTCAAAAACTCAGTGTCTTATTAAATCTCCATTTTCCAAAATACAGTTTTCTACTCTCAGCATGACAAATGTAAAAAGGCATCCCACAGCCAAGTGTTTGAGAAATGGTGCATACTCTCCATCCTCCTAGAAATTTGCCTTTGAGAAATGTATCTCTAAGCTCTGAGAAATATGACTGAACAGCCACAAACGTGCTTCTTTCTGACTGGCATCAATTAGTAACAGTCATAGAAGCATAGTTCTTTGAATTCACTGTATAAAACATCAAACCAAATTATCCTCCCAAGACTCTTTTAGCTTAAATAGTTTATAGAGTCAAGGAATAAAACTCTTTATGTGATTTGAAATTCGGGAGAAGTTTTCTTGATGGTAACTCCCCTGCTTTATGAAAACCCTGATGCAGATGAGCGGAGACCACAAAGCCAGAAGACAAGTTCTTCACATGAAACTGCCATCACGACACTGGTATAGAAAACCATATCTGGGATGTCCATCAGGTTAGTCCTGAATGAAATCATTCCAGTTGATTCTCAGTGGCCATCCTCGTTTTCAGAAACTGAACCACGCAATCTCATAATTGGCAAGAAACTCGTAGGTGATTCATTATTTTTTTTAAATGTTCCCCACTCATTCCTACAGAAATAATTACAAGGGGGGATAGCCTGGTCCTCCTACCATGGGTTTGGTGATTCTCTTGGAGAGATATAACTCTGCTGTGGTCTTGTGCTGACATGCTACTAAAAAGGTCTTTCAGAAAAATATAGTTACACAGTACTCTACAAATACAAAATATGTGATAGATTTATTCTGTGCCTAACACTTTGACAAACCTGTGAATGTTGTAACACACTGAAGAGCATCTGACAGAATAAAATTTACTGTTGGTATACAATTCAGATCATTGTTAGAAACACCAGTAATAACCAGGTTTGAGTAAAAAACTAACTTTAAAATAATGAAAAATGTATACCACTAAATCCTGGGAAAAAGTAAAGAATAAGAAAACAAGTAAATTTTTATTTGATTCTACTATAGAAATTTGTCAACAGGTTTTGCTCTGGAAATGCATCCTATTGTTTCAAGTCATGCCCTATTTGTATACACATTTTTACTTATTAAGTGTTTAGATTATATTCTAAAATTTACCTATCTTCCCAAGCACTGTGTAGACTCTGACAGCAAACGTTGGGCTTCCATTGTTCACAGTTTCTACAAAGGAACTTGGCAAAAGTAGAAGCTCAATATAATTTACCAAATTAAATGAACACATGGATAAATGGGTCAGTGGATAGATACAATTTTATTGCTCTGATTAAGTTCTTGGAAATTTAGTGTTTCACGCTTAATTGGCAAATATGAAGTTACCATTGAGCTTTGCATGACAGAGGCTAGACCGCCCAAAATTTCTGTTTTCTTAAAACCATCCCAGTCTCTTTCTCAGTAGAAAGTACTGAACTTTCTTCATCACTTCTGTTCAATTCCACGTATTTATTTAGCAAATCCTAAGTGACACACAGATTTTGTTTTACTTGTTTTTGAAGGTTATATATCCATATATTATACTCTTCTGTGATTTGATTTCCCATTCATGAATATATTTGAGAAATTTTGTAATGCTTATATATATCCCTTAAGTTAATAAATTTTCTCTAATTCAGAGTATTTCATTATTTGAAATTTCTATATTTATTTATTCTCACACTAATAGGAATATAATTTGTTCAGTAAAGAATTCAGCATTTCAATGAAACCTCTGTCCACAACTCTTTGTGTATAAGTGAGCATAATTCTTCAGAGTTCATTCTGATGAGTATAGTTTTCTAGACTACAGCATAGATAAAGTCCAACTTCAGTAGAGAATACTGGATAACATTCCTAAGTGATTGTGCCAACTGAAATTCCTGCAAATCTTCATTCATATACCAATTTTCCTAAAACAAGTCACTGAGTCTTAGAAACTGATTTCCTCCTGAGGTTATGCTGATGTTTAGCCTACCTACACATACAAGAAATTCTGACATGCATTCAGGACCATTGTGGTCTAAATGTATTCCCATCACTCCATGGCTATTTCAGGAGCTGATGTCATTTTACTACCCAAAGAATATCATTTTCATATGGAATCCTTAGCTGATTACAGTCTATTCACCATAAATGCAGTTCACCATATTTGAAAGTTGCTTTTGAAAACAGATAATTGGTTTTATTTATCTAAATGTGATCTGTGCTTACACTGTTCAGATTTAGTTAATTTGATTATGGTCTTCCTATGTCCTGACAGCTTTAATATCCTGTTACATTGTGTTGTGGAATAACAATAAAAATTAATAACAACATGGCTGTAGAGGTTCTGTGACTGCAACTGCAGGTTGCAGCTAAATGTCTATCAGAAACTAATGAAATCCCATAGCACTTGAGAAGAGTTGATTAAAACCAAGCAAGTAATACACAGGACATATTTAAAAGGATACTTTTACAAGGTAATTACTCAAAGATTTGATAGAGTGGACCATCTTGATACAGACCTGAGGTTGTCACTATCCTTCATCTCTAACCAGCTTCAGAATGCAGAGCTACCAGAAAATTGATAATAGTCCAAAATAAACGGAGATTCACAAAGAGATTTAAATAATGTTCTATTTGATTTTTACTTATCTATACATTTATATTAGAACTTTCTCTCCCAAAGGAGTTGAGATACAGATATGCTATCATTTATATTCATTCCTTATTCAATGTAAAAAAAATTTTTTTAAGGTCTAAGACATTTTTTAAAGTAAACAAAATGCAAGTACACAGTTTGATATCTTGCTTTTTCTAACTGGAACATTATTGTATCCATAAATAAATCAGAAAATAGAATATTACCTGAATGCCAGAAACTACCTTTTCCTCTTTTTATTCAATAACCTACAGCTAGTGTTACATCTCCACTGAACATGCTTTTTGTTAAGATCTATGTATTTGTTTGAATATCATATATATATATATATATATATATATATATATATATATATATATACAGAGAGAGAGAGAGAGAGAGAGAGAGAGAGATTCTATTTATTCTATTTGTTGATTCGGTCCCCAGATGTCTGTAATGGTCAGGGCTGGGCCAGGCCTAAGTCAGGAGCCAGGAGCTTTATTCAGGTTTCCACATGGCTGCAGAGGCCCAAATATGAGCTATCCCTCACTACTTTTCTCAGATTGTTAGCAGTGGGCTGGATTGGAGGTGGAACACCTGGAGCACAAACCAGTACTCACTTCGGAGGCCTGTGTCACAGGTAGTATCTACTCACTATCATGTCATCATCTTGGTCAGTGCTGTGTGTGTGCAGAAGGAAGAAATCATGTCTCCAACAAGAGATGGAATTAGTGAAAAAATGAAAGGTGCATTAATTCTTTACATCTCATGCAGTATCCATCCTGTCATCATTGCAGCACTGACTTCCAATATGGCAGGAAATTTCACTGATCCATTAAATGACATCTCTTTATTTCTCTAATATGGAGACCAAAACATGGAAATTGACAGGTTTGGGGCCCATGTGGAATTTCTTCCTCCATGGTACCTCTCTGCTGCTGCTCAAAGATGTGGCCTCTCACACACTTGTACCTGAGTCTTAACAGGACAAATTTCAAGGACATGTGTGGGTCAAGATTAAAAAATAAAAAAGGAAATGTAAATCTTTCCTGATCAGAATCCAACCTGTAGGAGATATTTGTTGCCATAGCATGGAGCATTGTGTAAATACAAATTTAAGGGCAAGGATAACAGAAGTTGGATTTGTGGTGTTTATTTAATCTGAATTATAAAAAGTTTCTGGCCACATGTTACAATGTATATATGCCCTCATATGCTTCCAAAGAAAATGTTCAGCTCTATCCATTCTGTTTTGATCTCTGCAGATAACACTCAACCTAGACAGAGTTAACCATCCAAAACGAGACACACAAAAAAACTTGCTGTGTGAATAAAGCTACACTTATGACAGCTTTTTATTCTATTTATTTATTGCTTCTACATAAGAGCCCAATAAATTGTCATTCAACATCAATTTGCTAGCCAATTTTGCTCACATAAGAGAAAAATTTTCTTAAGAAAGCAAACATAGTTACATTACCCTTTCCTTAGCTCAAATTTCAATGAATAATTGATGATTGAAACTTCCCAACTTCCCATTGCTATGCTCAATTTGTATTTACATGCTAATTAGAATCTTCTCTAGTGAAGGATTTCGGGATATTATCAATTATATTTTATATCTTTTTAAATATTCATTTATTTGAAGGGGAGAGTTCCTCTGTTGCTTCACTCCCCAAATACCTACTCGAATTATGCTGGTAATTACAGGGCATGTGCAGAGAGCACCACAAGGAGAGCAGGAAGGAAAGGGACAGGGAATGTATCACTCCATGCTCATGTTTTTAAAATGTCACCATGATCTCATCATGAGCTTCACCCTAGCAACCTAACGTGATCTGCTAGCACTCCACTGCAAGACCACAACTAAACCAAACCTTCACCCTTAATCCAGCAACCATTAGTATTAATTCATTCATCATTAGCATTAGCACACTAACTGTTTTTTAAAGATTAATCCAACTTTATTGGAAAAAAAAACATCAGATTTACAGAGAGAAGGAGTGAGAGAGAAAGATCTTCTACCCACTAACTCACAATGCCACAACGGCAAGAGCTGAGCCACCAGAAACCACGGGACAGGAGCTTCTTCCAGGTCTCCCATGTAGATGCAGGATCCCAAATTTTGGGCCGTCCTTAACTGCCTTCCCTGGCCACAAGCAAAGAGCTAGATGGGAAATGGAGCAGCTGGAACATGAACCAGCACCCATATGGTATTCTTGAAGATCCGGTCATTGAGCCATTGCAACAGACCCAGTACATTAACTCTTAAGACTTTTAAGTTTAAATATTTGTGTGATTTAGGGAAATAGAACTATTGAAAATCTGCTCAAGAATCAACATAGTTAAATTAGAGTCCATAGAAATTGGAGTTCATAAACACGCATTGGTCAGGTGATATAAGAAAAAGTATATCTTGAGAAACAAAGGTAGACACTGAGGGGTGTTTGCAGGTGTCCAGTTTTAATGGATGTTTTTTAGAAAGAATGCCTTTGCCTCTAGAAAAATAGCAAAATAATTATTAAATAGAACTACATTGTCATCAATAATCCTGATTATATTCAATCTATTCATAAAAGGGGACTGCAAGAGTTTATGGAGGATAGAATTAAAGATAAGTTTGTTTTGCTGCTAAGAAACCTTAAAATCCTCGGAGTGCTTTTGTAAAATACTCATCTTCCATGAACATTCCGAAGACTCCTCGCATTCTGTCCAATCAAATCAACTTTACGGAGTCTATGAAACTGAGATTATATCTTGTGATCTCTGGTTTCCAAAGCAGGATTCAAAACAAATCTCATTATGTGGTCTGGCAGCTGCAAAAAAATTAGACAAGAGCCAAACCAAGAAAGCTCCCGCTTGCCCCCTTTGGGCATAGCACAAAAATACATAGAAAAGCAGTGATCTGATTTTGAATACAAAGCTAATATTCATGTCTTTCAAGACAAGCTAGGTTTCATTCTATAATGCCTAACTCATTAATAGCTTTGCCTGCCATGCTCACATTATCTATAATAAAGTTGAATCTTGAATTTATGATTTGTAGTTATATGGTTTTCCACTCTGCTTCTTTTGGGACAGAAAAACATCTTCCACAACATAGCACATTTTGGAATGGGTTGTTAAAAGCAATGATGATCCTTGGGCACACTCAAGCTATCAGGCCCAAGTGAGCTGGAGTCCCACAGCGGCACCACAAGGGCCACATTTTTAAAAGCTTTTCCTTACCTGTGAAGTCCATCTTTGGGCTGTAGTATTGTTATTTCACAATCTGTCAGTTAATGTCTTTTTTGGTTTTTTACTTTAATATTGGCATTACTTACAATTTCTGACAAACTTATTCATTCAAGACTAAAATTCCCAACCTTCATCTATTTCCAAGTCCCCATGCTTTCTGGGTCCCCTACAATGAAAGTTTTGGCTTTCAAGGTAAAATCATCGTTGATCTCTTCCTTATCCGATAAGTTAGCAGACTGAATTCAGTATAGTAGCAGTTATCAGGAGTGTACCGCTGCTTGCATAGTAACAGGCAGGAATCCTATACCTGAATTGTGCCTTAAAGTATATTTTCTTTTGATGTTCTTACTACTCCACAATAATAATATCTCTCTACATTTTCTCTTCTTCTATATATTGTATATACTTCCAAGGATTTGAGTCTATCAACCTGGAAAGGTATCACATTTTTTGCATTACAAAGAGAACATATCTTGATCAAGAAAGAGAAAATGATAGTGCGAAGTCCTTGTTAACAAAACCTTTGTATGCGGCTGGTGTTGTGGTACAGTGGGTTAAGCCCTGCCTGCCTGCTAAACCAGCATCCCATGTGAGTGCTGATTCAAATCCTGGCAGATCCACTCCCTGAGTTCCCACTAGTTCATCTTGAAAGGTGACAGAAGATGACACATCTATTATAATTCCATCACACATCCAGGATTACAGAACAGAGTTCTAGGCTCCTAGCTTTGGCCTGTCCCACGCTGGCTGCTTCAGCTATTTAGGGGGTAGAGAGTTGGAGGGAACCAAAGGATTGAAGACGCCTCTCTCATTTTCTCTCTCTCTTGCTCTGCAACTCTGCCTTTCTTATAAATAAATAAGCCTTTTACAAAGTGAAAGAATATCTTTGTAACTTTAGGACCCCCAACAAACAAGCACAATTGTACAGCACAATCTCTTACGATTTTTCAGAAAGATCATTCCACGTTTAAAAGTTGGTTAATTATGTGAGATATTATTATATTGCTTTTATCCGAAGTACAACTGTATGTAAATCTCTGTGTGAGTGGAACTTGTCTGAGCTATTTGTAATTCTGCAACATATTGTGTTCATGGCTGTCCCCTTCTCAAGGCATTCCACTTAAAAGGGCTAGAAGCAGCAAAAACCGGCCATTGATTAGTTGACAATAAATAAGAGGAGTCAAGGCCAAGCCAACCTTTTGAATCTAAAGGCAATTTACTGCATTTCACTTCCTCCTTAGCAACAGAAATTCTTCCTTATTTGCATTGCCCTATCCCAGAGATAGGAACAAACCAAGGAAGTGAACAAATCATTCTGAATTAACAAAACCTTACAGATATTGGAAACAAAAAATGTTTAACACTGCAAGCACTGCCCCATTTCCTGCTAAGGCGGATCTTTCTGCTGATGTTTTTCCTGCAGGTTTGAGTCTGCTTTTTCATATTCATTACAGAGCTCTGTGTGGCTCTAAGGAGAACATTCATTAAATGTGGGAGGCAGCCTAGAGCATTAGTATAATAAATAATATTCGACCTGGAAAATATTTTTTGTTGTTATTGTTGCTTTATTCTTGTCCCTTGTCTTAGTTTGTCTTTTGACAGATGTCACTTGAGTGTTGAGGAATAAGCAAGCAGCGGCAGTTTTTCTCTTCCAAGGAAAGGACACCACAGATAGAGAATCTAGCTTGTGTAGATCCGGTACAGGCAGTCTCATCCTGAAGACATCACCCCAAACACCAACCGGCTAGATTCCTGTCCCTAAGAGCAGCACTCTGAAGTCCTCCTAAAGGGATGAAGAGCGCTATCAACGAAGCAAGAGTTGATATCAATGAAGAGTTATCAACGAACACAAGAATGTATCAAGGAAGGCTTAAACTTCCAAACTCAAAGTTCTGTCCCTTTGTTTACAATAGGACTCCGTGGTTGTCATTATTTAACTTGGTAAAGCCTTGCTCCCATCATTGCTAAATAGCAGGGAGAGCGGAGCAAGCACTGTTACCAGTCAGTGCCTGGAACAAAGCATTTCTCCAGCAGATGCTAATGATCACTCTTTCTCTTTTTGAGAATTGTGCAGATATAAAAGCGTTATAGAGACCAATTATAGGTTTTCTGCCAACAAGATGGATATAACAATCATCTGAAAGTGGTTTGATAAGAAATATATGTTCAATCTATATCCCGTAGGAAAAGGGTCAGATACTAACTTGATTATATGCTTAGCAATATTTCCAACTGATTCGATGGCAAATATGCAAATCATCATTTTATTCATCCAATCTTCATTCCACTACTAGATTCCTCTTGCAATATTACTGCCAGATATTTCTGTCATGTTTATTTTAATTCTTACATGCCAAGAAAATGTCTCCTGAGGTTTCCTTTTCTATGTAAAATAACTTTGAGAAATGTTCTCTTCTACCCATGCAGAAATTCTTTTACACATCTCTCACTCACTGAAATCTATTCCATCTTACACAATCACTCAGCCTCTTTTTTTTTTTAATCTGACGATCATGTATACTCATGTTAGACATCACAGTGTTCCTTCAAACCCATTGGTCAGTCACTAAAGTCACGGACAGATATTTACCAAATCCGTACAAAACACATTTATGCTGCAGATCCAGAGGCCTGAGTGTCTCACTGGTTTCCACTGTAGTGTTACCTTGGTAATTTTGTATTGATATAAAGCAACCCTTTTCACTCGGTATGCAGAATCAAAGCTTGGTGGATCCCATTTGCACTTACTACATAAGGTTCCTCATGTCCTCTAGATTTTTAAATCTAAGCATATTCCACTTCCTCAAACATCTTATAAACTGCTCACACTCAGTGCCGTCAATCTTATCAGGAGCATTTGAATTGCTAAGTTTGAGTCAGTCTGTCCATTTTGTCATGTCCCCATCCCTAGAATAGTATTATACTTTAATAGACAAAAATCATAGTTTCCACCTAACATGAAGCTAATGCCCTAAAATAGAAATGGTCCAGCACAAAATAAACATGTATTTTTAATTATATGATAATATGTTTAGTTACATCACATGGGTTAGAATAGACAGAAGAAAGTACACTGGTTTAACACTGCTGTCATAAAATGTCCAAGTTTAAAAATACGGGCATGGTATATTCTGGGGAATGTTTTCAGTAAAATAGAAATGAGATCGTATGCATCTCACAGGAAGTGAGGAAATCAGATCATAAATTACATATTCAGCACAGGTCTGGGAAAGATGACAGATACTTCAATCTTTTCCATTAGATTCTGAGTATTAAAACATGAGAAGAACTGAGACCCTCCAACATCCAGATGGAGCTGTTCTCATTGCTTGACACTGAGATAATCACAGGAACTATGAAGAGCAACACATGTCACTACCGACTTGGTTTTATATTCAGCTTGGATTTCAGTTTCATGAGGTGGCTTGTGATGAAAATACAATAACTGTCAAACAAACATCAGAATAATGCTAAATAAATAAAAAATATATCTGATATTTCTTCTCTTCAAATCCTTGAAAAATACCTGAAAAAACCTATTATGCACCTCAGTACATTTACTGGATGGCTTTTCTATTAACTGAAGCACAAGCTGTTAAAAATTACCTATTCAGAACTGGGCCATTCACATGTCTTCAAGCGCAGGAAAACACATTTCTGTAGATTTCATATTTTTTTTAACTCTGTCTTCTGAATTTTGAACATTTTCAATCCTATACCATAGCACATATGTGGCAGTCTGTGAGGCTACATAAATTTAAGCCTGATGGGGTATTTTTTCGTTTGAGGTGAAATTTTCTGATGCCCTAAACTATTATATGTAATAAAGGTTTAGAAACTCCCATAGAAGAGTTTCACAGACTTTGTTTTTCGCTCATCTTTCAGTATCACAAAGATCCACTTTCACAACAACAAAAATATATATTTTCTACTCTACATTGAGATATTCATTAATGTCATTGTGTTGTATATATTACAATACACAACCAGAATCTGGTATACTCTTCTTTTTTGTTTCACATTTTTTCCTTATTTAATTATTTTTTAAAAGATTTATTTATTTTTATAGCAAAGTCAGATATATAGACAGGAGGAGAGACAGAGAGAAATACCTTCCATCTGATTATTCACTCCCCAAGTGACTACAATGGCCAGTGCTGCACCAATCTGAAGCCAGGAGCCAAGAACTCTTCCATGTCTCCCACATAGGCACAGGATTCTAAGGCTTTGGGCCGTCCTTGACTGCTTTCCCAGGCCACAAGCAGGGAGCTGGATGGGAAGTGGGACTGCCAGGATTACAACCAGAGTCCATTTGGGATCCCGGCGTGTTGAAGGTGAGGACTTGAGCTGCTAGGCCACAGTGCTGGGCCCTGATTAATTCTTTAACTGCTAGACCACAGGGATCATTTGTATAGGCCATGGCTGCCTTCATATAAGCTTTGCTGTACATGTTAGTATACATTTGCTGAGTGGCATATATACCAAATTGTTCAGCAGCCGAATACTATAGAACAAATTAAGCAAGCATGCTGCCCTGATGAAGTAGAAATGGTATCTCATTTATTTTAATTACAAGAATATAACATAATCAGACAAATTAAATAACCACCCCAATTTATGTAGCAATAGAACAGAATATTTATTTCTAAATTAATATCACAAATGGAAATACATATTTGAATAACAGATTATACTGTTTGCTGTATATGTGAATGTTTCTGAATTTGTCCAAATCTGTTGGCTCGTGTCTCTTGATTTGGGCCTAAGAATCTGTCTTTTAAATAAGTCCATAAAATAATACAAATCATAGTAACATTTGATATGCATTGAATACTGATTAAGGAATCAGTGGTGAGTCATGAAATGTGAACTTGAAAAATGGCTGAAGTGATTAAAGTGGTATTGAGTACCTCCGAGGACTATGAGGAATTCAAAACAGTGTGCCTGACCTCTTTGTGGGAGCTATTGACAAAGCTTTCAGTACATAAAGAACTTGAAATCTGAAAAATGTGAAAAGTTTGATTAATACGAGTATTTCAAATAATAAGTACTCAACAATTTTCAAGCTGAGTAGGATTAATGGGGAACCAAGTTCCTGAGAGGAATTATGAAAGATAGCAAGTGAGCATACATGAAAGAGAAAAAGGAAAATGGAGTTTCTAGCTAAGAGGGGGGTACATGTAGGTGATGATGGGTATAGTATAAACACACTCAAAGTTTAATTCTGGTGTAAGAAAGATGAAATCTATGCCTTGTTCCTATATAATAGACATTTTTATTGAAATTTTCAAGATCCCTTATAAATAGTAACTGGAGTGGAAGCTTTTCCCTGTAGAATTAAGAAGACAGCTAAAGATGCTGAGCTCTGATACAGTCCATGGACTTGGAATTCCTAAGAACTCGCCAAGTGACAATGGCCCCTCCTTCTAGGTGACTGTCCCTCAGGGAGTTGCTAAGGTGGTAGGTGTACAATATAATCTCTTTTGTGCCTGAATCAATAGAGAATGTAGAAATGGCATTCTCAAGAGACATCTGAAGAAGCAATCTCGGGAACTTCAGTTACCTGATACTCTCTCCTGTCCGAGCCTTAAGGCACATCAGAAATACATCAAAATTAGGTCTGTACCCTTATAAAATGCTATATGATCATCTTTTTTCCTGTTGGGCAATGAGAGCTCATTTGAAATCATGTTGATTACAGCATTTACCAAACTCTAATGGGCACCAAAGATCTCCTGGAGACACAGCCCAGGGGATTGGGAAGATCTCAATATGTCTGTAGAGACTCAGCATTGGTCATGACCACTTGAACGCGTTCTCTTTTTACAAAGGTTTTAAAGGTACCACTACTGTGAATCTTTATACTCCTATTGTAGGAAAAGTATGTGAATTTGACTCCTCAATCCACCATTTCCAAATCAAAGCCTGGGTTTCTGCATCGATTTTGGATGTAATCTCAGGAGTCAGCTTCAAAACCTCTAAGGAAGATTAATCCTCATGCCAAAACACCTAAAGACTGAAATACCTTTCAAAAAATAGATACACAAATCTGCCATATACAACCTTCCCAGTCTAGCATCCCTCAATTTCATAATCAAGCTATAAGTATTTGGGGAACAGTCTGACTACTCAGGGTTTTAGTTGTTTTCACTCCTTTGTTCACCTGCATAGCTCCACTAAGGATATAATGCTATGGCTTCAACTATGTTGACTACATGCAATGGAGTGAGGGATTGCAAATGCCCCCTTTATTTAAAAGGACGTGTCCATGAGAATCCCACCCCCTTCCCCATTGAAAGACACAGAAGCGGAAAATATTCTATTATCAGAGGTCTTTTGTGATTTGTTGCTATCCTCACCTTGGAGAGACCCATCTTTAATGTAATTCCTAAGGTTCAACAGGATGGGAGGCCATGATAAGATTCATCGAAACTCAGCGAACACCTGTCTGTGGTCTTAGAAAATCATTGAGCGTTAGAAAACCTGATGGCACAACAAAGCACATCACGCACATTATTCAATAAAACATGTTACTTTTGGATTAATGCATCCCACCAGGTGTAAGAAAATGCATAGTTTCTAAATGACAATATCAAATGCACAGATAACCTAAGAGAACAAACAGGTGAAAGTCCTACATGGCTACAGTGAGGCCTGGCCTCTTTAAAAGGACTCTAACCTATGGATAGGGATTGTTTCCAATCTAATTATTTGCATTTTTGTGATATTGTTTATATTTAAATCTTGTAATCTCAACCTTCTTGTAAAGCTTGTCTCTCCTTGTCTAGATGCTATCAAATTCCAGATTCTATAGATGGAAACAGATCTTCTGCTTGGGACCTATGGACACATCTCTATAGGAGGAGTCCTTACCAACATGCTCAACTCTGACCCTCTCCAGCTCCCTAATTATCACCGCTGCTTCCCAATAGCAGTGAAGGGTTCCTTTTTAAAGCAGAGCTCTCTAATGACTCCCAGCTGGGCAGAGACCAGGAGGTCCCTCACTGCAAAGGAAAGATAGCTCTAAGAGAGTCTGAAAAAGTCAAACAACTGGTTTCTTGGAAGGTCTTCTGTGTCCAGAGACTGAACTTTCACACAATTAACAAGTCAATGCCTCTCCAAGACCAATCACAAAAAACATCTTTAAAAAGTTCCTATAAAATCATTTCCCAGTGACTCTCTCCCTCATGGAGAGATCTAATCCCAGATCTTCCATTTTCTAGTCTGATTTAAAGTGTTCTTTTTGTTTATCTCATTTCTCCACCATTAACAAGTTTCAACAATGTGGTGATGAATTACAGGTCAAAAGCACTCAACTTGCTTAAGGATCATATTAAAAATACACATTTGTTTAAAATTTATATCCTGTGTTCAGAAGTATTTTTCATTTTAGTTCAAGGTTTTTTGGGGGGCCTTTCTTGAATCCATTCCTTCACAATTAACTACAAACAGTATTAACATTTTAAATGGCCACATATTCTGTCGCTTTATCTCCACTGTGAATCATAAGATACTTTCTGAAGAAGTGATAATCAGGATGCTTCCTAAATCTCTCTCTACAGGCTGGATTTCCTTAAATCAGGAACTTCCCATAAGATTTCTCTAACCCTGAACCTTGGATGCTTACTCTTGGGTGGAGTTTTTTCCCTCCAAGTTAAAATTTATAAAATCCATGTTTTAACGAATCAGAGCTACCTGCAGGCCAGTAACAAGTTTATTTCATATTGACCTCCCAGTCAAGTTACATCAGTTTGGACTTTATCTCTGCCAATCCAAAAGCCACAGCCAAATGCTAGCACATGAAATTGAGGTCACAAGAATAATGTAACTATTCTACATGTGAGTGAGGTTGTAAATCAGTATCCCACCTGGCACACATCTTTAGTAGTGGTTAATTAAGAATGAAGGCTTACTATTCAAATTCAAAGTAGGGGAAAGGAAACCAGCATTATAATGTAATCATAATGTAATAAGTCAAGCTTCTGCCTTGGTGTCAGCATCTTATATGAGAATGAATTTGAATCCCAAATGCTCACTTCCAATCCAGCTCCCTGATCGATCCGTGGTTCTAGTCACTTCACAGATCAATCATATGGGGAGCAAATGAGGGAATGGAAAATATCTCTCTCTCTATCTCTCCTTCTCTTTGTAACTCTGCCTATCAAATAGAAATAGATAATTTTAAAGGAGGCAATTATAAAGAAAGTACTTTGTAGAATTTAGTTGCTAAAATAGACCAGTGACAGATCAAGCAAGAGGAAATACAATGTCACTGAAACAAGGGGATGGCTGTTGACCAGTGGGGAGGTCATTCAAATTTCTGTAACACGTCATTAAGAATGAATTCAGAATCCATTCACACACATTCCCCCAGGACCTTCGAAAATGAGACAGCTGGTTCACAAAATTGACATAAGTAACATGTAGCTCAGCAACAGGTAGAATGGGGGATGATGGCTCTCCTCTCCATAACTCTATTAAACAAAATAAATCTTAAATAAAATAAATAAATAAATAAAAAGAAGAGAAAGTAGAGAGATGTGAGATCCTTACAATGCTCTTCAACAATAGTGTTATGGGAAGAAAGAAGAAAGCTAAGTCTTTTTTTTTTTTAAGAATTAGTTATTTTCATTGGAAAGTCAGATATACATAGAGGAGGAGAGACAGAGAGGCAGATCTTCCATCCCATGATTCACTCCTCAAGAGGTCACAACAGCTGGAGCTGAGCTGATCCAAAGCCAGGAGCCAGGAATCTCCTCTAGGTCTCCCATGTGGGCACACGGTCCCAAGGCTTTGGGCCATCCTCGATTGCTTTTCTAGGCCACAAGTACAGAGTTGGATGGAAATCGGGGCCACCGGACAAAAACCTGTGCCAATATGTGAGGCAAGGACTCCAGCCACCAGGCTACTACACAGAGCCCTAGGAAAAGCTAAGTGTTAAGAGAAATATCTTACTATAGCTAGACCGGCCTGCCTGGCCCAACGCCCATACTTAGCTTTCTCATCTGTAAAATGGCTAACTCCATGGAAGTTTGAGGAATCAATGAAAAAAAACTAGCTAGTCCCTGCAGTGCACAGAGAGCAGGCGATCAAATCAGAGGTGTGGGAAGAAGTGCCAGCATGGTTGGCGTTGCAGTTAATGTATGTCACTCTGTGACTTGAAAAAATTATTTAAATTATTCCTAGATTTGCATCTCTGACCCAGCCTAGGGATGAGTCTCCATGCCAGCTGTGGAAAATCTGGAAATTCCCTGTTGACTTCTACAGCAGTTCTGCCAGGGCTGACCTTATTGTCTAGGTTGAATTGCATTTTGCTTTTCATATGTTCCAGAATCTTCACAACCATTGAAGATTATCCTTCTGTGTTCAAGAATGCTTACTGGGCTTGGCACGGTAGCCTAGAAGCTAAAGTTGTCACCTTGCAAGCACCAGTATCCCATAGAAGTGCCTAGTCTAATCCGGATGGCTCCGTTTCCCATCCAGCTCCCTGTTTGTGGCCTGGGAAAGCAGTCAAGGATGGACTAAAGACTTGAGATCCTGCACCCATGTGGGAGACCCGGAAGAGGCTCCGGACTCCTGGCTTCAGATCGGCACAGCTCCAGCTGTTGTGGTCACCTGGGGAGTGAATCATCAGATGAAGATCTTCCTTTCTGTCTCTCCTTCTCTATATATATCTGACTTTGTAATATAATTAAATAAATCTTTTTAAAAAAGAATGCTTATTGAGTTTCTGAATAGTCTTTGTAGGAAAGAGGGCAGGGCTATCATTAAATAAGAATTATATCAATAAACTATATTGAATGCGTTGGAAACTAATTAAAAATTTTAAAAGAAAAAAATGAGTGTAGGGTAAATGAATGAAGTTACATTTTATGCTTAGTTTTCTGTATTGAATTAATTCCAAATATGAGCTTCAAATGTACACTGAGCTTCTATTTTTTACAGGTTTATTTTATTTTTATTGGAAAGGCAGGTATACAGATGGAAGGAGTGGCAGAGAGAAAGATCTTCCATCTAATGATTCGCTCCCCAAGTGGCCACAATGGCTGGTGCTAAGCCAACCCTCTTCTGGGTCTTCTATGTGGGTGCAGGGTCCCAAGACTTTGGACCATCATTGACTGCTTTCCCAGGCCACAAGCAGAGAGCTAGATGGGAAAAGTGGCTGCCGGGATTAGAACTGTCACCCATATGGGATCCCACTGCATACAAGTGAAGACTTTAGCCACTAGGCCACTGCGCAGGGCTCTACACTGAGTTTCAGTTCACAACTTTTCCTAGGAATGTTGTTCTTTACCTTTTAGGGACCTCCCCCAAATCCATATCACTACATTGTTGTGAAGAAACTAGCATTCTTTTTCTCTGATTATTTTTAAAAGTTATGTATTTCACATAAAAGTAGCATTATAGTTAGGCATGCAGTATATTATAAATCAATGTGTAGCATCAGCAATGAGTATTATAAATACAAATTTAAAAGCCCAAAGAGGGTTATTTGATTTAGAATGTAGTAAGGTTTCTTGAAGCAAGGCAGCTTGGAATGGAAATTATTTCATGAGACAAAGTTAGCTTTGAAAGCTCCACAGCCCAATGCCCAAACCTTTCATGTAATTATTGACAGGGTACAACACTACTGACTCAGGCTTGCACTCTGAAGTTACAAGAAAGGTTGAACACATGATGTAAAATTCAATTGCAATCAAAGCTCGGGTTTCCTATTTCTCCATTCCTTCCTAGTTGGCCTTGGTCTTCCCTCTTACTTCCATTTGAATTTGAGAAAAACCAATTTGTTTTAAAAACATAAACAACATACAGTATAACAAAAACTGAAGAAGCTATTTACATATCTATAATAACACAAAAATATACTAGAAAGAGGCAAGGTCACGGAATGAAACCCCTCAGCTGCAAGAGGTAATTTGTGTTTTGACAATTTTGCTTTTTCCTATTGGTTTAAGGGCTAAGCCCCTTTGGGCCTGAGGTTGTGAAGTAAGCAGAAGGGTTGCAATTCACAATGAAAATTATCAGAAAAAAATTGGGCTTGTCAAGAAGGAACGGAATAGGAAGGGGTGACATTTCCCTTTTACTTCCCTTTACTTCGAGAGTTTTGAAGGTGTCAAGTAGATGTTGCCAAGAAAACAAGCTGAAGCACAAGGCTTACAGGTGGGAGTGATCAGAATCGAAGCCTCGCTGCAAAGCCCTCAGTCCATACACTTGGCAAGGGGCCAAGCATACAACGATGGGCCCAAGAGGATTTTAAGTGATAAGAAATGCTCACAAAAATCTTACAAGGCAGTTACTGCTCCTCTATTCACAGAGTGAATCCCAGCATGATGGTTATTTTTCTTCAACATATTGTCAGTGCTAAACTCATAACTCCATGTAAGTCCTACTTCACTGTCCTTTTCATGGAACTAGTCTGTGTCTCTAATGAACATGTTTTTGTTGATGCCTAACTGGTTTCCAACATCTGTAAGGTTCTGAGCACCCATAGAGTAAGGACAAGCCCTTTGCCAGTCTAAATGAACACTGTACAGGTGCTAGCATTTCCAGTCGTCCTGTTAACCAACACTGCCTCCACGAAACCTTCTCACAGGCCCACTTCATGACAATTTTGGAACAGATGTTTTAAAAGCCGATATGATATAATCAGTCACTTCAGCCGGTTAGATTTTCATTGGAAGTGTCACTTCTGATTTGAATGCAAAGGTTGTAGCCTAGAAAAGTCTCTAAGCTTGGCAACTACTTCAAAACAGGAAACCTCACTGGAGCCCCAGGGCAGGACTCTGTTCAGAAGGTCAACTAGGACAGGTCCAAACCCTGACCTGATTTGTTCACTGCTTTAAGGTTTTTCTTATACTCCTTTATAGCTGCTTGATCTGAGATCAGCTTTGGCTTGGAATAATAGCATGACTATAAGAATAATGTAACCACAACACTGGGATCATCCCCCAGGGAACGGGGAAGCAGTATGGTTAGAATTTTTCAGCATAAAGCACCCAGATCTTGACCTGTCTGAGAGGATTGCCAACATCAGAGATTCACACTGAAGCCCTCTGTGGGGGGCCAGCAGCTGTCACATGAAATGTCCAGGAACAACCGAGACGTTTATCTGAGGTGTGCACTCATCTTTAAAATACAGCATTTTATTTGCTCATGTTGGACTTGTTACAAAAATGTTTTCTAAGATCATCGCGCAAAATGGGCAGCCCTGAGAAAATGGAACAGATGCACCTGTGACTTGGTGAATTTTGTGACAAATTGCCTCAAACAACAAAGACCTATATTCACTACCTGGAATTTGTCATTATCAATGACTTAATTTGATGACACAGCATTCCCCATTTTGTTTCTAGGGGGAAACAAAAAAATTAAAATAAAACATAAACTGATATTTATTTACCAATTTATTTTTGAGAGCTTAAAAAATATTATTGAGTATATATGAGGTAACTATTGGCAGTGTTGTGTGTTTCCAGATATTGGGTCAGAAAATACCAAACTTTTTCAAACTTTAATGGATTTTTTTTTTTTTTTGCTTCCCAGGAGCTGACTTTAACTTCTAAATTGTTTGTACTGTGACTAATGTCTATACAAAGCAAGTAAACAATAAGGATTATCATCTATTTTTAGGTGAATTGAGGCTTAGAGAAACTAATATCCTTGTACTAGATCACATATCAAAAAGATAGTAGATTCAATACTAAAGCCAGCAACATGCCTTTTTTCATTGTTCCATATTCAATATCAAAAAAAGAACATTCATTTCAAAATGTTGAGTATTAGAATGAAAAAAAAGAGTATTAGAATGACAAATTACGCCAGCTCCAAAATTACCAAAATATCCCAAGCTAAGCCTGATTTGTGAATTTTGAATAAAAAACTATGGATGACAATCTTAAACTTTAATATATAATGTTAATATTCTGCATATAAGCTTCCCTCCACTTCAGACCCTGTATAATCCCATTTGGCTGCCAGAAGGAGCAAGTAGCTAATCCAGAAACAGATCGTTATCTGTGTACACTGTAGATTCGGACATCCAACCTCTAGTGTCCCTCCTGTACACCTCAGGAGATCATCCACAGGCCCTGTTTCAATTGTCCACTTCAGAGATGAGGGTTCAGGCTTGGTCAGATTCAACAGCAGGCTGGTCCGACAGCAGAGAAATGGGAGATGTGGGGTACAGACAGATCTTGCAAGTCTGAATGCTTTGTCTCTTCCACTCCACTGCGGTTCAATGCATCATTCAGTTTGCAGTTCCAATTACATTGAGAGATTTTAAGTGCAATCTATTGGGAAACAAGACACCTTTCTCACCACTACATATTTCATGAAAACCCTTTGAATGTTGAAAATCAGAAAAGCAGCAGCAGGAGCTGCAAGCTGACCATCCACTTGGGGTGGACATTCCTTGTTCCAAACAGGGCTCATCCAGAACTGTGGAGACACTCTTGGCTGTTGTTCCTGGGGTGGCTTTATTTCAGGATGTGCTGCCTACAGCCATGCCTGAATTTAAATATTTGCTCATATGATCTGAATCTCCTTAAGCTAAACATGGAATTATGCCTCTGAGTCAACAAGGACTGGACTGAAAGTGGACTAATTTCAGAATAAAATAAAGTAAATTTTAATTCAACAAATCCACTCAACCATCATTTGCAGGTAGTATTTTCTTGGTGAAGAAAGGATTCGGATCTTTATTGTTTCAATGTTGATACCTATTTTTAGCACTTTATATGAACTAAAATAATGGCAGAAGAAAAATGAGATTCATAATGAATGATAAACACAAATGAGTCCTATCAAGCATTTATCTTCAGCTAAGTAAGGTTTGACAGTATCTGAACATAAACTAGACATTCCATCACATGCAAGTTTTGTACAGCATAATCTATTTTGCATTTTTATTTCAAGGTCCAATTATGTGCACTATTGAAAAGCAACCTAAAAGCCTACACCTTTGTTTTTTTTCTTACCATCTTCCAAAAACTAATCTTCAGAATATAATGATAGGAGGTACTTAGCACCTTACAATAACTTGATGTTTATGAATCTAACATTCATCATTCTGACAATTTGCTAATGAATCCATGGACTGCTTTTTATGAACCATAGTTCCCACATAGGATTGCTGGGGAGAATGAATAAGCCAGGAAATGTTGAACTTCTCTCTGGTGTCACAGTTCTACCCTGCATCCATAAAGTCAACACTGATTAAATCAAGCAGTTTGGAGCTGCTTGCAAGGCAAGATCATAGGATCCTTTTTTATCATTACCTTTAACAGTCATTTATTACAGTATTTGGGTCAGCACGAGAGATACAGCCAATATACCATTCTTTTCCTAATGGCAGAGCTGGATAGCATCATTCTGAGTAGCACTTAAAAAGGGGAGTTAAGTTGTATAAGAACAGAGTCAGTAAAAGGATAAGCAATGACTGATGCACCATTTAGCATCTGCAAAGCCCTTTCCTCATCATAAACACTTATTCTTCATTAGCTCAGGGTGCTGACTTACAATAACACAAACAGCTACATTTTGGGAATTTGTTAATATGAGACCTCAATAATCAAATCTGCAAATTCCTGCAGGTGCTTCACTGAACATGACAGCAGCATTTAGCCTTCAAATGGTTAGTAAGAAAAGAATACCGAGAATGACAGAAGACAGTTTCTTGTAACACGCAAAGAAATACCACCACACATCTTCTCTCAGTAATGGGAAAGTGAATTAACCATCAATACAGGCATTGGAGAGAGAAGATGATGGGCCAATGTAGGAATTATGTTGTAATTATGTTGTAATTATTGGATATTCAGGAATGTCTTAAGCATCTAATTGTTCGTTTGAGGAATATGAAAAGGGAATCATTCTTTTCCTGTAACCCTCTAACAAAAAAGGTGGCTCCAAATTAAAATACAAGGGTTTCAAGCAAGAAAGTCAATGGACATATAAAGGAATGCCAATTAAATTCACAAAAGACCTCTCAGAGGAAACTCTACAGGCCAGAGAGAATTAAACGATATATTCCAGATTCTAAAAGCAAAGAAATTGTCAGCCCAGGATACTGTACCCAGAAAACATAACCTTTGTCTTTGAAAAGGAAATAAAATTCTTCCACAGTAAAGAAAAGTTAAAAGAATTTGTCTCTTCCAAACCTGACCTGCAAATGATACTTAAAGATGTTCTCTTGACAGATAAAAGGAATAGCACCCACCAAAACCAAAGGTAAATGCCTGGAGCTGAGCTGATCTTGAACCAGGAGTTTCTTCCTGTTCTCCCACCTGGGTGCAAGCTTTGAGCCATCTTCTACTGTTTTCCTAGGTCACAAGGAGGGAGCTGGAAGGGAAGTGGGGCAGCCAGCAAAGCAACTGGCATTCATATGGGATCCTGGTACATGCAAGGCAATGACTTTAACCACTAGGCTCTAGGCCCTCTCTGCAGCTTGTTTACATTCTCCTTTCTTCCTGAAAGATACAAGAAAACAGATCCAGATAGGGTCTTTCAGATGTCATTACTCAGTGCAACATTCACTGTCCTTAGTATAGCCACTTTTCCCTAAAAACTAGGAGAATTTGGAAAATGAAAAATCTACTAAGAGGTCAATGACAGCCTTTGATTATTGGGCAAAAAGATCTGCTGCAGCTTTTGTTTTCATAACTCTTGTCCATTGCGTTGCAGTGACCACCTGTAACGTTGACTCATCCACAGAGAAGGCATACTGGGGATTTTTTTGTGTCTTATTCCTCCATTCAAGTTTTAACAGACTGCAAATAGCCATGTTACTCATTCAACTCTTACGATAATCTTTAAATCGGACCTAGGGAAATTTTTAAGAACCAAACCTTGTATGTGTTAAATTTAAGTGGTTTGCATTTTGTATTTTATGGCAATTTTCTATCACCTGGTTATTAACATCACAGTAAAAAATATTGTCTGCAGGACACAGTAGGCCAAGAAAAGCAGAAATAAGAGGCAAAAAGAAATCATTCTACTATTTTCTTGAAGGATTTCCTTTTTCAAAATCTGCTCTTTCTAAATGATTTCTGAATCACTCAACATGACAGGACAGAGCAAGGCTGACCCCAGGGAACAGAAAGGCCACTGTTTCATAAGTGCTTCAAGAACTAACTTTTAGGTTTATGGAGAATGACTGCTTTGGTGGTCTTGGACAAGTTTTCATTACCAATTGGTTTCCTTTTTATCCCTAGCCTTTGAATCTGAACCCCATTTCTCAAAAAGAGATGTCCCTCAAACTTGATTGAACCTATCAATCCAGCTCTTCCATAAGCTCTTGATGGAGGACTAACTCCTGAGATTTTGTTTTGATTTGCCCACCTTGAATCACACATTATCAGTCCAATAGTTCTTGGCAGTGTAAAGAAAACAGCAAACAAACTAAGGACAAATTATTTCCATGGGGTCACTTTCCTTAAGTCCCTACATCTTTTGGTCATGCATGCTCATTACTGGATAGTATGATCAACACAACAGCTATTTATTACATGTCACTACATATATTTCTGTTTTCTGAATGAAAAAAGTGAGAATTGGAAAAATGCCAAGTAGTTGATAAGTGGCCAAATCGAAAGTTAAACGACCATCTGATTCGACAGATTAAAATTCATTTCAGTGTATCAAACCACTCTGTCCTCTTCTTCACAGATAGCAAGCATCCTCAAATCTACTTAGCCATACTGATTCCCAGTAAATATAATTTACTCAATGTCAATACATGTGATGCTTATTTATGGAACAGTTTTAATCAGTTCAAAGTGATCTCTGTCCCAGTCCTGAGATTCATGAACGGGTGAAATCTTCTGTTGAGTAATTTATCAGTCAGCCATGTGTGACTAAGACATCAGAAGAGATGACTCGGGAAACAACAAGGTTTATTTCAGCTCAGGGTTTTGAAGGTTCAGGATGAAGCAGGCTCATTGATATGATACCTGATGAGGCCACAGTATAGCAGAATAACCGCAGAGGCAAGCCAGCAAGTAGGGAGAGACAGAAGGCCGAACTCCAACTTTTACAAAAACTACCTTCCAATGATAAGTCTGCCATACCTATACGCACCTGCCAGATACCACAATTAGATCAAGCTTCCACCTGTCATCTCTCCAGCACTAATTCATCAAAAGTTAGCCAATTAACCAGTAATATAAGACTCTTATAACCAACAAAAGTTACTGAAGTTATAACAAAATGTTAAAAATGTCTTGGATTTCACATAATTCTATGAGGCATAGAACATTTCTCTTGTTGAGGTTTCCCAACTTGTCACATTGTCACTCAATTTTACCTACTCAGTTTTACTCTACTAAATAACCCAAATGGGGAGCATATTTTGTGAAAACCTTCAAACTGACATTACAAAGTGGAATACTCTAGGGTCTGAGAGCAGGATTTTAAGCACAGTTCAACATAGCAGTTGTTGAAAGATAAATCACTAGCTAATTTCCTCCCTCGAGAGTTCCACGTCATCTTTAATTGAACTAATAATAACCCTAAGACTGAGTACCTTTCATAATTTAGATCCTATATTAAGTATTGCAATTATTTAATACTCACATAAGCTTACGTGTGTTAGAATTATTACATTTTATTGATGTAACAGCTAAAATCCTCACCTTGAATGTGCCGAGATCCCATATGGGCACTGGTTCTAATCCTAGCAGCCCTGCTTCCCATCCAGCTCCCTGCTTGTGGCCTGGGAAAGCAGTTGAGGATGGCCCAAGGCGTCGGGACCCTGCACCCACATGGGAGACTTGGGAGAGGCTCCTGGCTTCAGATTGGCTTAGCTCCAGCCTCTGCAGCTACTTGGGGAGTGAACCATCAGAAGAAAGATCTTCCTCTATATCTCCCCTTCTCTCTATGTATCTGCCTTTCCAATAAAAATAAATAAATCTTTAAAAAAATTATCAGGAATGAGTTGGAACACCCATGGCACATCAGAGATGCACATTATTTCAGGAGTAAGTAACCAATATTAGGAATAAAAAGGAAGCTAGTGTTTTCACTTTGCATGCCATGAAACAGAATTGCAATTGAGTTAGCAGAATATATGACTCAAACTCCCAGTCTTTTGTTCTTTGAACTTTAACACCGAAAGCTATTCAATTGCCCAAGCTACTCCTGAATACTCTGATAAACTCACTAAAAGATTCATTAAATAGACTGGCCTCGTACGGACACAAGATCAGCACTGATAGATAAAACAGAGGAAAATGATCAACGCATGAACAGACAATATGCAATCTAGTACATTCTTTGTGTTGTGCAAAGAACGAAGAGCGAGATTATCTACAGAGCACATAAGCTTCCCCATGGCTGCTTGTTTGAAACATGGTAACTTTTTCATGAGATGTCAACAACAATTTAAATATCACAAATAATCAATAACAACAATGAAATTATTTCATAATACACATTTTGCTTTTCTACATCAATTCTCTGGTTGTAGAAGCCAGATCATTTAGTCCAAAAAGTACCCTTATTTTAATTACCATTTGTTGTCACTGCCATATTAGATACATTAGACAATGATCACCCAAAACTCTTGAATAGAGTTGGCAAAAGTTTGAAAAGGAACAGAGTTATTCCTTTTGAATCAGGTCACATGTACTTTGTTCTACAACCCGCGGCATGTCTGAATGGTTAAAGTTAGCAGGTAACTGTTACAGATCTAAGCTACAGCCTGGGGCTATACAGGAATTTATACTCACAACTGTGTATCAACACTTGCATTCATATTAGTATCTCTGAGATGGAATCATTTCATTCTTATAAATGGGCAAATATTTCTTACCTGTTAAGATTATATGAAAGTGTTTGAATGAATAACTGACAAATTGTGGAACAGACATCAAGTGCTGCCTTTTCCTGATACCCAAATTAATCGCAATGGTTTCTTAGCCTCAGATAGAGATACTGAAGAATTAATGTTCTTTAAGTGTGATAAAATAGAACTGAGTAAAAATACGTGACACACCATGTCTGCTTCCTCTTTCCTCAGCCTCTTCTCCATCAGCCAATCAGGTTTACCCTATCACCCCATGATGAAAGGAGTAACCCAAGACTGCACCCAGAATTACTACGGATTCCTCTGGTGCTTGACAAAACATGGCAATGAGATTCTGCTCACCTCCACAGGCCTCTCTTCCTACTTGACACACTCACAAATCCAAACAGTGCTAACAGATATTGATGAAATGAATGACTCTCTAAGAACAGCGGCTGTGAAGGAAAACAGAAATAGTGCACAGTAAGCAACCAGAAAATGTCAGCAGACCTTAGAGAAACCCTTCAAACACACTGGAGCTCTGAGATAAACATCAAAATTAATGAAGTGCTTGTAAGGGTGTATGTGTTTGCCTGGAAAACAGAAGTAGAAAATGAAGTGGGAAATCAAGCAAAAAGGCTCTGCATGATATTTAGGGGCTGGTAGCATGGCAGAGGAACAATGCAACTCACAGGCTGAAGGCTTCTAAAAAAATGCTAAAGGCTAGCCAAAGACTAAGGGAAACCTGATGTTTTTGGCTGGCCTTCATTTATTTTTTCCAGATTATTATAGTACTCATTTTCCTTGACAAATTACTTCCCCTTCATTCTAATATATTGGTAGTGTAGAAGGCAGTTAGTTTCAACTGATTAATAGGAATGACAAGGATCCCCAGGCACGGACAATATCATAAATGCCTGGGAAGAGTGACTAATCTGCAGCACTCAACCTAGAACAATCTGAATCAATGAGACCCAAATTTAGGTATTCAGTTTCAAATCTTGGGAAACAGAACACCTCTCATTAATGAAGTTAAAGCCCTCTGGAAAGCAGAGACTTAGATTAAATTATACATGCAAAAATAAACAGGTGCACATGCCCAAGCCATCCATATACATATACAGATATAAATATGCATACCTACACATATACAACTGAGAGGGTCTCTTAGGAGATCAACTTAAATTTTTTAAGGATTATACAACGGGGTTTTATACTTTTGCTCATGATTCTCTCTTTGGCTCAAGCCTCATTTAACTTGAAAAGTATTTTAATTTCTGAGAAGACTATGTCTTCCAGCCAAAAAGACCACCTTTTGTATAGCAGCAAATGTTATTGGCAAATAAGTTTCTTCTTTATTTTGCTTCACTTTTCACAGGTTGAGAAAATGAAGCCAACCGGAACTTGAGGCATTCTGCATGGAACTCATCTTTCTAAAGCTTGCAAGTCCATTATATCAATTTTCTTATCTTGCAACTGACTGCAGGTGATAATTTCACTTACATAATTTGGGTTTTCATTTTTTTCCAGCTCCAATAGCCTTTTCCTTACTGCTTTTCTAGCATTATTAAACCATTTGTTCACCATTTTTATAGTCTTGGCTAACATTTTTACTGGATTTAGTTCAAATATGAATTTAATTTCTAAACACAGTGGATCATGCCTCTAGTCTACGTTACGGAGAAGCCAATGCCAATGAAATAAAATTTCGTGCAGCTTGTTAATCAACTGTTGCTTTAAAAGGCTATTATTCTGGTCCATACTGATATTTTCTCCAAAATCATCATTTCCCACAAGTATTAGACCAGCATTAATGAGGCAGAAAAAATATGCGTGTTAAGAAATTAATGTGCTCCATAATGGATTATAAACTTGTACTTTTCATTGCTCATGTACTTTTGATAAGCATGGTAAATTTTAGACTCCTCTTAATGAAACAGAAAGTAATTTTAGTTCTTCAACTTACAGTTGAAATAATTTCCCTATCTGTCATTACAACAGTTAAATACATTCTTCAATCTACAAGACATTGTGCAGAAAGTGATTTTTTAAAATCTACTCTAATCACTCACTTCGTTTATATCAGAAAGGAAGAGGATAATTGTCCATGGATTCTAAAACTTAACATAAGTATCTTTAGAAACCATCACAATCACAGACTCAAGATTTAGATGCAGGGCTGTTGTTGTCCAGGAAATTCCCTGGCAGGTATAAAACCATTTCAATGGACAAAGATTGCATGTTTGCATGTGAAGAAGTTAGTCACCACAGTAGGGCATGCAACACTGTATCTTGTTAAAAAAAATATAGTATAGTAACAATTAAATTATAGTAACAATTAAATTGAGAAGGGCTTTGGAAACTCTCCCAAGTAAAAGATAATATTAATAACGATAGCAAATGACACAAGCATTTTGTAAAGTAGCATAAATTTATGTATGGTGGACAGTTTACAGGTTACGTCTTGCAGTCATTTAATGAGTATACAACTTCAGCTGATTAAATTTTGTCTATATTCTATTATGGGACCATAGAAGGCCAACTGTTGTTAGCCACAGGAAAGTAAATATACCTAATCATAAAGATTAAAAAATATTGATAGAAATCTATACCTATGCAAATTTTTCATGCACATCTCCCTCTCCCTCTCTCTCTCTCTCTTTCTCTCTCTCTCTCTCTCTCTCCGTGTGTGTGTGTGCTCTGTGCGTGATGAGAAGACAAGGAAAAATTGAGAGAAGATTAAAAACAAAATGGATCCTACAAAACAGAAAAATGCCTCGCACTGTGAATATTCAAACTGAAAGATAACCAATCAACCAAATACCAATACCAAATATCAGGAATGACATTAGGAAGAAAAAAATAATTATGCCAAAACAACAAATACCCAGTCATCAGCACCCATCACTCATTTCAGTCAACAGATTAAGTTGCTAGATCCAAAGTCAGCAAACTATTTTCTACAAATATCCAGAAGCAAATAGTATAAGGTTTGCATGCCACATATAGGATGAATAACATTTTTTTTCAACCTCTCAATAATACAATTCTTAGCACATAGGCTCTAGTTTGCTAATTCTTGCCTAAATTGTGTATCTTCATTAGCAGTGCTTCTCATAGCCTGAGCCAAGTATTTTTTCACTAATCAAATACTCATTAACTTTCTCATTTGTAGCCAGATTCACACATTGTGGTTCAACTCATTTTTCAAATGAGTTTACTCCTTAAAGAATAGTCAGGGAGGTATGCATGTTTCATAAAGTCAAGCTTCATCTCACTTCATAAACAGAACTTCTAAAGTGTGAACATACATTTTTACTCATCAAACAGAATCATCTTCCATATTTTTAATCAAATTAGGAAACCCCAGGTTGATAATTTTAGCAGTTGTTTAATTTCTAAATGCCAACAACCTCTAACAGAAAGACAGTCAATCTGGAACAAAGTATTATGTACTTGACACCCTCACTTTGGTCATTTAGGCGTGCCTCACACCTAAAATAGTCACAAGCAAAAGCAGTACCATCCCCGAACACACATATACATCTTTTAAAAATTATTTATTTACTTACTTACTTAATTACTTACTTGAAAGAGAGAGAGAGAAACCTCATCTACTTCATATCCCAAATACTTGCAATAGCTTTGGCTTGGTCAGGCTGAAGCCAGAACCCAGTACTCAATTCAGGTGTCTCACACACTATGTAAGAATCCACGTACTTGAGCTGTTACCTGCTGCTTCCCCAGGTGCACAGTAACAAGAAGACAGAGTCAGGAATACAGCAGGAGCTTCAACCACTTGGCCGCTAACTAGTACACCAAACGTCAGCCCGACACATTTCTTTCAGTTAGTCCCTTCGTTTAGTTCCAGTCTCCATTGCTGGAACGCATGGAGTGACCTTCAATATCTACTCTTCCTTTTAATCCCTCAAAATATAAGTCATTAAATGTAATTGGTTGCACCTCAAATTGTCTCTGAGTTAATTATCTTTGCTAAAATAATGCAGCAATAATTGTGTAAACCCTAACCTTTCATACCGCTTTGATAATTCTTCTTTCTGTTCTCTTTGATTCCATAATTCTTTGTTATATTTTGTCTAAATAGAGATGATATGGTTCAGAAAAAAGAAAGATTCAGCAAACCCAAAAGGACCCTGTGTTAAAATCTTGATACCCAGGATCTTGTGCTACTGGATCAAGGACGGATTTAATCAAATTATGGTGACTGAAACTAGGGTCTTGGAAGTGATCAGATGAACTTGTTAGGGTGGGGTTCTTATTATTCAACCATTGTGTCTCTGTAGAGATGCTCATCTGTGAACGATTTTGCTTCCTGGATTTCTTGCCTGCTTGGCTGGTCATGTGGTTCTTCCTTCAATGTGTGCCACCATTAGATGTCAAACTAATGGAGCTGTCTGGTCTTGGAATATGAACCTCCAAACTTGTAAGCTGAAAAAAGTCCTCCCTTGTAGTGAATTCCTTTTGGGGATTTTAATTAAAGTAATGAGAAAGTGATTAATATAAAAGGTGGTATTCACTTTAGAAATAGTTACTCCATAATTAAAATACTGATCATCCACAAATACATACAGTTTTTATGTCTCAGTTTAAAATGCTTTAAATAAGTAAATAACTGTTCCTGAGACTTCTCTGTATGGAAACTGTCTTACTTTCACTGTATCTCAGTAATTAAAGCCAGGACTCAGCATTGTGCCACAATGTATTAAGCACTGTCCCTTAAGGGCACAAGTTAGAGGCTATACTTCCAATCCAGCTCCTGGTTAATCCACCAGGGAAAGCAACGGAAAATTATGCAAGAGCATGGGTCTCTCCCACCCATGTGGGAAACTGGAATAGAGCTTCTGACCCCTAGCTTTAATCTGGCTTAGTTCTATCCACTGTGGCGCTATGGGAAGTCAATCAAAGGATAGAAGATCATCTCTTCCTCTCTCTCCAACTCTTTTAAATAAATAAAAATGCTTATTAAAAAGCAATAATTTAGCCAGACATGTAACTCATCAATCAAGGTGATGTGTATCTTCCTTGTTCCTGCCCACCCAGCTGCTTCTCCTATGGAAATTAAAAAAAAAAGACTTATTTTATTTATATTGGAAAGTCAGATAGAGAGGAAGAGAGACAGAGAGGAAGATCTTTCATCTGCTGGTTCACTCTCCAAGCACCCGTGATGGCTGGAACTGCGCCAATCCAAGCCTTTTCTGGGTACAGGATCCCAAGACTTTGGGCCGTCCTCACTGCTTTCCTATGCCACAAGCAGGGAGATGGATGGAAAGCAGGGCTGCTGGGTTTAGAACCAGTGCCCATATGGGATCCTGGCAAATGCAAGGCAAGGACTGTAGCAGCCAGGCTACCACGCAGGACATCAGGGAAATTCTTTACCAGACAACCTGAGCACCTTGCAGAACATCAGACATTTAAGAATCAGAAACTTCCACTTCAAATATACAGAAAAACGAGTACATATGTGGTTCACAACAATAGTTTACTAAGGCATTCAGGGTAGGGAATGAGACATCAAAATGCAAAGCAAGGTTGTAAGAGATGGGGGCTAAACTTCTTTCTGTTAGAGTAAGCAGACAGCTAGATAGATGCACAAGGCCTCATCATGTCCCAGAAAGTTCCAAGGACATTTCCTCTCACAATAACTACAGAGTTCGCAAATGCCCCAGAAAGGCAACCACGTTGTCAGTCACAGCTTCACCTTACTTAACCTTAGGTTCATTTTAATATCATTAGCATTACTGTCGGCAAATTGACTTTGGTCAAATGTTCCTTTTACATAGATCTAAGAACCTCCCAATTTTTATAAATATCTTTATTGAACGGATAGAAATCTTACCAGGACTTAGATCATCCAGAAAGTAACAAAAGCCCTACTCAAGAAAAAGACCCATTGCTTCTAGATCCTTACAAAGAAATAAAAGACCATCTTTTGTAGCAAAAATAACTCGAGATCACCTTAGCACTAAAAATTATTTATCTCTGCTTTCCGTGGAGGCATCAGTGTTCATGAAAGGTAGAAAGGGAAAAATCAAAGTTTTCAGGGGACTCCAACTAAACTTTTAAGAGAGCTTAAGCATTTGGTTAAAACTACTACCCTTAGCTCTCCTTAAAACCAAGTTGCCTAAAAGGACAAACTACAGCTTAGGTCTTATAAGCTATGAAAAGTGCTTTTTCACCCTGGAATTGATCCTGATTCTGAGTTCTCAAAACATCTCGAGTTCATTATTAATCGAGGGCAGGTCCACATGGTTATAATCAACATGCAAATCAGATGTAATCCTCCTGGTACATTCAAGGAGCTCCTCCTCAAGCAGCTCTAGGAAATCAATTCTGCTCAAGACCAAGAAGGAAGCACCGTTTGTCTTCTCAACTAGACACGACATGAAAGGGACAATATCTAGTCCTTCTGAGCATTCCAATAGCAGTTGAGTTTCGAGCAATTCCTGGATACACCTTCCAGGATAAAGCTCATTTCATGTGATTCTCCACAGAAAACACCTTCCGAGCTCAGAGTCTTTGGGGGCCTTTTAATGCCTACACTCCTTTAAAGGAACAATGGCTCTATCAAAAAACACTCTTAGGTAAGGAGCATCTCCATGACATAAATGATCTAGAAATACCTTTTATAAAGCTCTCATGTAGTAAACCTTCCCATCACATTGTTCTTATGCCCAATATTTATTTAGCATTATGCTACTTTACCTCTTGATTTAGATTTACCTGGGTATATTACCCAAGTATTTCTAGGCTCCAATTCTAGCTCGCGCTCTCTCTCTATATATATAAATATAGATAGATAGATAGATATCTATATATAAATATAGATATCTCTATTTATATATATAATATGCATTATATATTATATATTATATATAATATATAATTATATATAATTACATACATGATATATATTGAATATAATATATATAATTATATATGATTATATTATATATAATATATAATATATAATATATAAATAGATATATATATTTATATATAATATATCTATTTATCTCTCTATATATATATATTTTTTTTTTTTTTTTCAGGTAGGAATCCTCACCATTTTGTCCTAATGTTGATTCGTTTTCTGGAGAAAGTTCCTTCAACTTGCTTCCTTTAAGATTATAACCATTTCTTCTTGCAATCCCTTTTAAAGTTTCTAAACAACCTATTGAAAAAAAGATCCTCAGCAAAAGGCTTCTCATTATGCCCTTCCCTTCTGGAATACTAACATGTACCCAAGGAGAGTTAATATTTTATTTTTATTTTTTTAAGATGTATTTGTTTTTATTGAAATGTCATATGTACAGACAGGAGGAGAGACAAAGAGGAAGATGGTTCCGCTGATTCACTTCCCAAGTGACTGCAATAGCCAAAGTTGTGCCAATCCAAAGCCAAGACTTTGGGCCATTCTCGACTGCTTTTGCCAGGCCACAAGCAGGGAGCTGGATGGGAAGTGGAGCAAATGGGATTAGAACCAGTGCCCATATGGGATCCCGGTGCATACAATGTGAGGATTTTAGCCACTAGGCTACTGTGTCAGGCCGGAGATTTAATACTCTGATCAATCTTTCCTACACTGCAATGTATAAGCTGAACCTGAGCAACTACTGGATATGCTAATCTAGATCCAAAAACCCAGCCTAAGGTAGACCTAGCTTATTAGCATGTACTCCTAGCTCAAATAAGATAGAAATGATCTTAAAGGAAACTTTAATTTCCAAGGCGACTCAGGAACTCCAATCTTTGTGAGCCATATGGTAAAAAAGCCCTTGACTCATATTTAGACTTACCCCTAGAAAGAGGATTCTCCGACTCCGCCTTTGCTATGATGATAATGGATTCATTCCTTACTAAAATGAACTCAATCAACATAACTTGCCCCTTTTCAGACCTGATCAGGTATAGCTCCAAATTTACTACAGTTCTTTAAGGTCTAGTTAAACTCAAGAAGGCCACCTTGATGAAATGTCCCAGTACAAATCACAGCAGATATGAGAAAACTAAGTACAGCATGGACTCTCAGATGGCTCCACCAAGTCAAGCTGCCTTCTCAACGACCACAACCAGAGAAACACTAAACACAGGACATAAAATCAGGGACAATTTATACAGGTTATACTCCATGACACTCAGATATCTCATGAATCTGTAAAGATCTCAATCTGTGCACACCCCTTAGCCACATTTGACTGTGCAAGCCCTAAAAGGTTTCTTCTATTAACATACAAACTTTTCTCTGAATCGGTTCCTGCTTCACATTGTATATGCAATGGCTGTTTTATAGGCAATTACACTCCAGAATATTGTGCTCTGGGAGAAATCAGTTTTTAATAACACCAAGATTTCCTAAGGTTGATTTTTGCTTGTTTTGTTTTTTAAGAGCTCTTGGACTCTTGCTGGCTGGGGCAGTTGGTACTGTTGCTATTATGGCTACATACAGAGGATTTGCCCATCACTAGCTCATCCCACACTCACTGACAAAATAGCTGGAAGACACATCCTGTGGTATGAGCAATGACTGTTCACTTCAGACCCCTGTGGACTCCCTGGCCAACATAGCCTTAGACAACAGGAAGTCTCCCGACTTTTTACAGCTGAATAACATGGGGACTGGCAGTTATTAACTCATCCTGTTGAACTGCATTAATACCTCATGTGTACAAGAAGTAAATATTCCAGTCATTTTCAAGGAGTGACCACAGAAGTGTAACATAGTTAAGTAAACATTAATACTGCATCTCGTAGGCTGGCTTCCAAAACCTTCAGGGGAACTACTTCTATTGGAAATGTGAACCCTATCATTCTCATATCTTTAAACTTACTTCTTAATTTTTCTCTTTCACATTTCAAGAAGTCCATACCAAAACACTGACTTTGAGGATATGACACTCTATAAACCCATTTGTTTCTGATACCTTTGGGACATCTATCTACATTAAGTTTTGCCTTTGGGACAAGCATTAAAGAACTTCTATCTTTTCCTTGAATCCAATCCTTACAATAGACCTTCATCCTAACACACAGCAAGGAAATCTGGATCCCCTTATTAGAAGCAGATACTACTCTTGTCAGCATGAAGAAGATATAGATTAACCCTTGCCCTATTTCCCCTTATTATACAGATACAATAGTTCAGAAGCTTGAGGGAGGCATGTTCAAGGAGACAGACACAAGAATTGAACAATCTCAGATGTACTAGACAGCCCCAAGGACTTTGCTTCTCACAACAATTCAAACTGTGGGGTTGGCAGATGACACAGGAAAGGTGACAATACTGTCAGCTCTAACACCACTTTATTTAACCTAGGCTCATTTTCATATCATTAGCACGGTAGTCATGGTTATAACGCACCTCCAACTGCCAAGAAAAATCCTGAAATACATGATTTGTGAAGAAAATAGATGGCATCTTAATTCTAGCAAAACCTTGCCTTATTCCTAGTTCTCTCCTCTCTGTGTTTTTAATACTGCTGATCCACCATTACAAGGTAATACAAGAAGCCTGTGGGAGGATGCTGTCTCCCCTCTGAGCAGGACTGCTCACTTTTTGCACAGTGCTAATTTCCTAACAACAGCTTGCTCAATTCAACCTTGGTGTAGCTTAGAATTCTTTCTTGCAGTAACATGACCCTAGACACAATTTTCAGTAACACATTTTCTGTAAGGATTTATTTCATTTTTAATGTGAAATGCAGAGTTGCAGAAAGAGATGATGATGCAGAGAAAGAGAAATATAAATACATGTATGAGATCTACCTTATCTATCTATAGATATATATCTATAGACACAGAGATATATAGATCTTATCTATCTATATAGATAGAGAGAGAGAAGATCTCTATATACATATGTACCTACACACACATTCAAGAGAGTGAGTGAGGGAGAGAGAAATCTATCTCTTGGTTCGGACCCCAGATGTTTGCCACAGCCTAGGGTTGAGCCAGGTTGACATGCCAGGATACAGAATTCTGTGTCTCCTGATTGGGTAGCAGGGGCCCACAGACATGAGTCAAGTTTCTCTGCATTCCCAGACACTTTAGCAGTGGAAGTGGAGCAGTTGGGATTCTAACTAGCATAGCAGTGACACAGGCAGTGACTTAAACTGCTGTGTCACAACATCAGCTGCTCCAGTAATGTTTCTAAAGATTTGTTTTTCTTTCTTTTCTGGATATTATAATTATTTTATTTTAATTATTTGTTTTATTTTTTAAGATTTATTTTATTTTTTCACGGAGTCAGATATACAGAGAGGAGAAGAGACAGAGAGGAAGACCTTCTATCCTCTGGTTCACTCCCCAAGTGACCACAATGGCTGGAGCTGAGTCGATAAGAAGCCAGGAGCCAGGAAATTCTTCCAGGTTTCCTATATGGGTGCAAGGTCCCAAGGCTTTGGGCCATCCTCAACTGCTTTCCCAGGCCACAAGCAGGAAGCTAAATGAGAAGCAGGGCCACAGGGATTAGAACCAGTGCCCATATGGGATCCCTGTGCATTCAAGACGAGTGCAATGCACTCATTGGGAGACCCGAAACTCCTGTTCCTGGCTCCAGGCTCCAGGCTCCAGGCTCCAGGCTCCAGGCTCCTGGCTTTGGATAGGATGTATTCTGGCCACTGCAGCCACGTGGGGAGTGAATCAGCAGATGGAGGCTCTTCTTCCCTGCCTCTCCTATGTTCATATCTGACTTTCCAATAATAATAAATAAATCTTTTTTTAAAAGAGTATCAGTGAATCCCTTTATGTAAAAACAATTCATATTAACAGAAGGGACATCATGATATCTACTTCTGCAATAACTGCTCTCTTCTGTCTGACTGTGGACCAGTAGCACTGGTAATCTCACTTGCTCTAAGCAAGCTGGGTCTCTGAGGATGCTGTGCCTCTGCCAGGCTCTCTGCCGTGCTCATGTGAGCATTTCAGCTTCTGCACTTTCCATTCCTCACTCCTACTCCAAAATCATTCATATTAAAATAGTCCCTCCCATCCTCCTAACTGAACATCAAAAGAAAGGCCAAAAAGCTTGCTCTTACAGCCCTGGGCAAATTTTGCTTTTTCCTGTACATATTGCACTCAGTTCATATTTTTATAATTTCACTTGCGTGATGATTTTAATGTGCTTGTTTACAAGAGTATATCATGTCTTAATTCATGAGTTACTTGAGGGCAAGCAGAATTCTATTCATCTCTGAATTCCCAGTCCTTAGTTTTCCACCCATCACTGGGGATTTACTATATACATGTTTGTTGGTATACTTGAATGAATTCTTTGAGAGACTGTCTGGATTACATTGCCTCTAAAATATTATAAAATAGGTTCTAATCCCAACTGAGTAATGAGGCAGGTGTTTAACCTTTGGCAATCACTACTTCTGAAATAATAAAAATAATGCCAAGTACTTTCCCTAGTGCAAACAGTAGTTTCAAGATTGGAAAGGAATAATTTGTGGGAAAATGCTATTAAGATGAAAAAAAGAACTTTACATTGTAAATTTCTTGTCTCTGAAATTAACATCATGCTAGCATACTATTAAATACTTGTTAAGCTTAATGATGTAGATGTATTATTGCGTAAGTTCTATTATACAATAAAATACATGAATACAAAGGTCCAAGGATATACCTTGTTCCAAGAAGGTCAATATGCAAATATCACAACTTGGACTCCAAATATTTCAATGAAGCTACTGAAGAGAAAGTATCCACTTTCAATATGATATTGGGGGGAAAAAAGCAAAAAGAGGAAAGTAGGAAAAGAAAAACTATAACCAGCCTAGTGTATAAGCATGTCCTTCAAGTTCAATGGGAGAAATAAAACTTAGGGAACTGATTTTGAAGAGAAAGATCAAAGTGGGTTATAACAATTGACAAAGAAGTAAAAAGAAACATCAGCTATTAAATATTGAGATAATTTTTATTCAGAATAGGTAACTGAACCAAAATTCTTTCCTACATACACTTCATTGAAAAAAATGTCTCATCAATTTTTGTACCTAGAAAAAGGTAGAAGACCTGTAGGATCAGAACTATACAACATTAAAAAAGAAAATAGAAAACATATTGAAAAATAGATAAACTTACCATGTTCCTGGATTGGCAGGATCAACATCATCAAAATGTCCATATTACCAAAAGTAATATACAGATTCAATACAATCCCAATCAAAATCCCAACAACATTCTTCTCAGAAACAGAAAAGAAGATACAAAAGTTTATCTGAAAACACAAGAGACCACGAATAGCCAAAACTATCCTGAAGAAAAAAAACCACGCTGGAGGAATCACAATTCCAGACCTCAAGACATACTACAGAGCAGTGGTCATCAAAACAGTCTGGTACTAGTACAGAAACAGAGAAGTTAAGTGGAACAGAATAGAAACATCAGAAGGGAGCCCACACACGTATAGACAACTAATCTTTGACAAGAAAACTGAAACCCATCCAGGCAAAAGTCCAGGTCTAATCAACAAATGCTGTTGGGACAACTGAATACCAGCCTGCAGAATTAAGAAGCAAGACCCACACGTGTCACATTATACAAAAATCAGCTCTAAATGGATCAAGGACCTAAATCTACACCCAGAAACCATCAAACTATTAAAGGAAAACACAGAAAATACTCTTCAAGAAAAAGGAATGGGTCTTCCTAGAAAAAACACCAAAATCACAGGCAATCAATGTGAAAATGAACAAATGGGACTACATCAAACTAAAAAGCTTCTGTACAGCAAAGGAAATGATAAACAAAGTGAAGAAGCAACCAACAGAATGGGAGAAAATTTTTGCATACTACACAAGTGATAGGAGACTAATAGTCAGATTTACAAAGAGCTTCACAAACTCACGGACAGTAGAAAAACAACCCTGTGAAAAAATGGGCAAAGGAAATCAACAGACATTTTTCAAAAGAACAGATTCAAATAACTAACAGACATGTGGAAAGATGCTCAGGCTCCCTAGCCATCAGAGAGATACAAATTAAAACCACATTGACGGAACCTTGCTGGCCTGGGGACGGCTGGCTGCCCCCCAGGGCTAGGGGCAGCCCTGGGGGAGCGGCCCAGCCAGGCTGGACCCGAGAACGAGGACCCAGCATGCCAGGACCACAGCTGCAAGGCAGTGAGGGGTCCCTGGCTATTTCTCAGGCCCAAGCGCTACCGCCTCCCTCCAGGTAAGCCTGCCATGAGGGAATCTCCTGACCCAGGCTAGCTCCACCCCTTGGCCATAAGCTAGAGGTGGGGTGAGTGGGGGAGGGACCGGAACCTTGCTGGCCTGGGGACGGCTGGCTGCCCCCCAGGGCTAGGGGCAGCCCTGGGGGAGCGGCCCAGCCAGGCTGGGCCCGAGAACGAGGACCCAGCATGCCAGGACCACAGCCGCAAGGCAGTGAAGGGGTCCCTGGCTTTGGGCGGCCAGTGCACCAAATCGTGCCAGGCTCTGCCTGCTGGCCGCCCTTGCAGCGAGCTATGGAGTTTTTACGATCAGAAAAAGCTGCCCAGGGACACTCTTGAATAAGGCCAGCCTTGGTGTAGGTCAGAGATGAATTTCTGGTGATTCCCAACAATAGTAAACATAAACACTAGGGCAAGAGTGGAACTGAGACATGCAGGTTTGAATGAGAGTACCCATAAGAACTATCAGAACCAGATTGAGTTACAAACCAAACCAAGACCCAGAAGCTCGAGTGGCCTAGTTGGGAAATAGTGGGCATCTTCCTCCTAGGTAACTATCCCTCTGATGAACACGAAACCAAGATAGGGGTGGGATTGCTAAATAGAAACGCCTATGCCAGTATTTATCTGGGCTGGGTAGGGGGCTGGTCAGGTCAAGTTGGGCTTCAAAAAGCATCAATAATTTCCAGAGTTTAATGAGAGGCGGGACAGACTGAACAAGACTGCAATAATGTTTTTATGTCAGTCTGATTGCTCCCAAATAATCTCCACTAGTAGAATTCATCACGTGCTCATAAAGCAGATGATGGCATCATTTTTCCCAAAAGACTTCCATGTTTCCTTTTAATTAAGCATGTGTTGGTTACTCAGCAGCGCATTATTTTATCAGGGTGCTATACTCTGTTGTTGATGTTGTTGTTGTTGTTGTGATAGATGTGGCTGTTATGAACTGATGTCAATCCAGGAAACAGTAATATTATATCAACCCCAAACAGCCTGTATCTCATGCAATAAGACATTGTGAAGTAACCAATGAACCAACAATCGATATGAGTCAGATTGCTTATGATCTACATTAAGAAATGTAAAACCTAATAAACTTGTAAGGACCTATGATACTTGGAAATGGGGAGGGAGAGCAGAGAAATCTTACAGCACCCCAGTAGGTGTGAGGAAGACGGGAGAATAACCCATCAGGATCATAACTGGTAACTCATAGACAGCAGACTCAAGTCAGCATTAGACAATTGCAAAACTGCAAAGACATGTGGGGGGAATCAGGAGCAATCCTAGCAGCCTCTTAACAGGAGGTCATATGCATAGAGCGGGGGGTTGGGGACCCCAGAGTGGAGCGGGGGGACAGGAGGAGGCTTGTGTCCCAACCCTGAAGATTCCCGGAGCCTCACCAAGGACTTTCAGTACGACCACCGAGGACTACATCCCTGCTGCCAAGGAGACCACGGGGGAAAAGGAGTGCCTTCAGAGGCCAAGAACTCTGAGGTCATCCATCCCCATTTGGACCTACAATGTGGGATGGAAGAGGCCCAATTCCTGCCTTGCAGGATCCAGGGTCATCAGAACGACAACCAGGATCCCTGAGCAGTCCGCAGAAACAGAGGAACAGTAAACTTCCTTCGGAACTAGGGAGAAGAGCTTTCTCTGGCCCTTGCCTGCTTCCAACTTTGGGTCCCCACCCTCTTTTGTAAGGACCATCAGGATTGCTCCAGAAACCCCTCATAACAAACAAACATATGAACAAACAAACTAGAATAGATAGACAGAGAACAACCAGGAATGCTTAGAAACAGATAGGAAGCGGCCAGCCGGGATGCACTTATAACTCACTGGGTGGGACACAAAGATCAGTTACTCCTGTCTGGGGTGTTGAGGATTTCTCTGCACACCCCTCCCAAAAAAATGTTCACCTAAACTGTTGACATTGGTCCTGTTAAGGTGATAGAGTTAGACTACCCGAAAAACAACCAGGTTTGGCGGGATCATGCTTCAATGCTATAAAATGCTGGATACTGGCATTGAGGTGGACGGGAGACAGCTGAGTAGCAATCTGTGGCCATTTTGGGGTGCGTGGAACATGGTTGAATGTGGACCAGGGCTGGAATGTCTATGAGGAGGTCACAGGTTTCGCTTGAGAACCTGCATTTCCCTGGTGACATATTGGTTGATCGATACCACGTCAATTGATGCCATAATGTTGTAAATGGTTGTAACTATTATGTTGGGTTTTTTACTTGAATGGGATGATACTCTGCTGGTTCCACCTTCAGACCAGAGATGGTCTCATCAAGAAGTCATTGAACTTACCAGGACAATAAGATGCTGGACTTTATGATTGGTCAAAACCTCCAATGAAAGAATCTCAACTGAATTTGAACTATGGAAATGCAACAAGGTGGAGCAATCCGCCATGGGGGGGGGGGGTGGAGGGTTTGGGGAGGGGCGGGGGGAATTCCAGTGCATAAAAAAAAATGTGTCACATAATGCAATGAAATTAATAAATAAATAATAATTAAAAAACCACATTGAGGTACCTCCTAACTCCAATCAGATTGGCCTACATTCAAAACTCAACTAGCAACACCTGCTGGCAAGCATGTGGGGAGAAAGGTACCCTACTTCACTCCTGGTGGGAGTATAGGCTTGTACAACCACTATGGAAATCAATATGGAGAGTGCTTAGAGAATTTCAAATAAACTTCCCATATGACCTAGCTATCCTGCTCCTAGGAATAAACCAAAGGAAATGAAAACTGCATATGAGAAGGGAATCTGTAATTCTACATTTACAGCAGCACAATCTACAATAGCAAAGACATGGAAACATTCCAGATGCCCATCCAAAGAGGAGTGGTTAAAGAAACTGTGGTAAATCTAGTCAATAGAATATTAAAAAGAATGAAAATATACCATTTGCAACTAAATGGTCCCAGCTGGAGACCATTATGCTCAGTGAAAAAAGTAATCCCAAAAAGACAAACATCGTATGTTCTAATATAAGGAAGCCATCATGCAAATTGAATGTATAGTGAGGGGGTAGATGCGAACACATAATGCAACATACATCCCTACTTGCAAATCAAAGATAGACTCCCAGTGAAAGTGTTGGACATAGCTAGACAATGGGATTCTGACATCATCTGTGCTAGCAATATTGGGGCACACTTAAATAACAGACTGATGGAATTATAACTCCTTATGAAGGACTTTACCATTGTAACAATATGGGAAAAAAAATCAGTCGGAGCAGGAATTGGGGTTGGAAAAATCCCAGACTTTGTGGAAATAAAAACTAAACAAAGAAAAATGTCTCATCAATTTTGTACATTGTAAGACAAACACATGATCATCCACTTATTCACTCATCTGCAGCCTACAGATCATCTACTACAAAGATATTAATCATATTCCCAAAAGGAAAGTATTCAGGATTCATCAATGAAGTGATACAATTCATGTCCTTAAAGACTCCCAGCATCTACAAGGGCAAAAAGATAAGTAAATGATTAAATATCATGGAATGTGGAAAATTTTCTAGTGGGTTCACTGTGGGGTACTTTGAGAGCATTATAGGTGTCTTAGCACCAGGTAGAATAGCAAATAAAGAATCTTATTTCAAACTCTGGATCTCCTCTAAATACTCCTTAATAGTACGAATTGCTGACCTTTAACTTCTAGGACATTGAAATCAAAATTTTGATTTTGGTCTAGCATTGTGGCATAGTCCATAAAGCTGCCAGTGGTGACCCTAGCATCCCATATGGGCACTGGTTCCTGTTCTGGCTGCTCTACTTTGAATCCAGCTTCCCAGTAATGTGCCTGAGAGAGCAGTGGAGGATGTCACAAGTGTTTGGGTCCCTCTACCCACATGAGACACCCAGACACTTCTGGCTCCTGGCTTCAGACCAGCCCATCTCAGGCCACTGTGGCCACTGGGGGCATGAACCAGCATAAGAAATAATCACTTCTTTTGCTACTGTTATTTTTCCTGTAGCTTTCTGTTGCTACAATCTAAATATTGAAAAATACCCTGTTAAACTACATGAGAAAGGGACCTGGGCTTCACTGAAGAGCTATTCAGATGAGTTTTTGGTTTTTCTTGTGTAGGTTCTCACACAGTGCAATTCTGGGGGGAATGCTATAGATAGAGCAATCATGTGCCTCAAAATCATATTCTAGATCCTAACCAATTCAACGATATGCAGAGGTTGTGCTTTGGGCAGGCAATCAAAGTCTTAAACATAGAGCTCTTGCTCGTTATAGTCTAAGTGCAACAGAGGCAACGAGTCTCCTCGCTCCTTCTACCATGCAAGGACACAGACAGAAGGCACCCTTGCCAGAACTCAGAAGCAGGTTCTCAAACACAACATCCCAGTCTCCAGCTCAATACGCAAGAAATTCCTGTTGTTCGCAAGCCCAAAGTACCTGGATGCAGTATCAAAGAGTAAGAGTGGGCATAATGATTGAATTTTGCTGTTGGGATATTGGTATGTCTAGAATTATAAAGAGTTATTTCAAGGAAAACATTTATATTCATAAGAGTATAAATATTACAAATTAGTATTTTATCTGGGTAGAAATCTTCCAAAGTATTAGCAGTTCCTCTTTCTTGGCTCCATAACTCCAATTACTTCTTTTGATTAAATTAACCTCTCTCTTTTCTAGCCTTTGGCAGTTTGTATCTCCTGATTTTTGACTGTGTAGCTTATTGAAGTTCAACACATTTTATAAATTCATTTTACATCTACAAATTTTCTGGTAAAGAACTTGGAAATGGTACCTGAACAATTTACAATCATATCATGTACAATGTTGCACTAAAACTCCATAAAATTAAAGTGCAATTAAATCAGTTTAAAATTATGTAACTACAGCATTTAATGATCTTTTCCAAGAGCATTTTGGATGCACTTTTATAATATGCATTACTTTAAAAATTAAGACATTTTAGCTACTTAGTGGGAAGATATTTTAAAGCCATGCTTAAAAGTAAATTTATTTTTTTAAATGCAGTTAAAAAAATAATAGAATTGTTTACAAAATCTTATCTGGCTCAAAAAAATCCAGGGGCAGTGAATGCATTCTGCATACTTGGATATGCTCAAAGGCCTCCATATTGTGCTGTAGGAAAAATCGCAAAGACTATAATTTAACAAGAACTTTGAACTTGACTGAAGAGTTGTTCCTTGGAACTAAACATGTGGTAACTAAGGAAGGAGAAAAGTATGAAGTAAGAAAGTAGGGAAATAATCTCGTAATATTTTTAAAAACTCATCAAAGAAACTTCCTTCATTTAGAATGTTTATAAATGCTGCTTAGCAAAAGTTAAAGCCTCTAGCGAAACGTTAATTCAACGAATATCCTGGAGAAGACATGTGTCCTAACCATTTCAACATAATGTACCCAGGTAGACTATGACATTCCTCATGGAATTAAAGATTTAAGCTGACATTATAAAACCTTTTGATTACAGTAATTACTATGTTAATCAGCATAATTTTGTGTTATGATGTGTGGTAATTCGAAACAGTTTTTTGAAAAAAAGAAAAAGTAATAAAGGGAAATAAGAGGAGAGGAAGAAAAAGAGAGAGAGAAACAGATGGAGTTTGGAGGGGTGATCAAGGATTTAAAAATGAGTAAAATATCTTCTAAACTTCACACCAGGAGGGTTAAATGGATACTGAACAACAATGGACTCCATAGTGTAGTTTGAAAGATAAAAGTAACAGGCCTGAGGAAATGTGTGCCATATGTTTTTAAAAAGCCTGTGGATCGTGGGCAGCCATTAATTACTGAAGAAATAGCAGAAGCAAAGTTTAGAAACTAGACCATGAAAAAATTCATCACACAACTTCATATATAGTATACTAATAAACTTAGAATGAGAGAAGTATGAGTAACTAAACAGCGTGATCTAGACTGTACTTGGAGATAGTCTACAGATGTAAAATACATTCCAGATTTTCAGTATTTCATAGCAAAATTAAAATATGCCATTAATATTTTATGTTGCTAACAAAAAGAACTAGTATTTTAATATGTTAGCCATACTGGATTAATCAAGACATAATTAACTTAATTTCTCCACCTGCTTTTGGTTGTAATTTTAATGACATCAATGAATTTTGTATTTGTACTGGGCGGCCCTGATCTGGGGTTGTTTACTTCCTCTCAGCAGGTGAATGAGACAAGTACTTCAGAAATTCAGGAATCAAAGGCATGGTAAGAACAGACTACTAGGAATCTTTCTTCAGACATACAATGTTAGCTGGGCCTCACGGGTTAATAATATTTGGATCAAGGGAAGGAAAATATGAAAAAGAACTGAGCCAAGATTTGAAGGAAATATAGTTTGATGTTGGGTGGTGGCTGCCATTATGTCACACCAAACAACCTCAAACAAAAAAGAGTGGGTTTGAATACTTTACTTTCCTAGACCAACTGGATGGAACAACAGAAAAGATTAATGTGTGTTCTCAATTTGAAATTACAATGAATAAAAAAACCTAATCAGAACATTTCCCCTGACCAACCAACATCTTTCTCCAGTTTAAAACAGTGCATGGAGTGCTTGGCATGATGAGTGGAATGAGAAAACCAAGGTGTGCAATCATAGAATCCCAGAACAGTGGAAAGTCCTGAAGCTTTCAGAGTCCCGAAGAGCAGGGAGTTGAGAATTTCAGCAGACACCTCAACCAAGGGATAAACTGAAGGTAGGCTTTCAGTCAATGGCTGAGTAAAAAACAAATCATCCCAAAACATAGTGGCTTGAGGCAACAACCGTTTTCATGATACATACAAACTGATGTCAAGCACAATGGTGATGGCAACTCTCCTCCCATGCTGACTGAAGCTTCAGCCCTGGAACTCACAAAGCTGAAGAGCTAGGATACATTATTTGAGTCACAGTGTAGGATTTTAATCCTTATTGCCAAGTAGATTTTAATTTTTCATTTTCTTTACTCAACCACATCCACAGGGTAGGAAAAGAGTGGAAAGCGTTCTTATCATATTCAGAATCCTGGCTGGCATCTTTGATACAGCTGGGGAAATGGCCAAATCCCTCCATGAAGAACACCATATCTGTTTTTTTATTTCATTTTTTCACACAATTTCTTAGGCTCTGGGATTCCCCCAACCCCTCCCCATGCCCTCCTCCCATGTTGGATTCCTCCATATTGTTGCAACAGAACAGTTCATATCCAGTCATGATTCCCTCATTGCGAGCATGTACCATGCATAGAGTCCAACATTTTATTGTCCAGATAAGTTCAACAGTTTCATTGGGAGACCATTCCTGGTATAAAAGTAGAGCTGGTAGAATATCATCCCCTCCAATGAAAAGCCACAGCACAAAATTAACAACAATTTACAACATTATGGAGTTAATTGTCATGGTATTGAGTGACTAATATGTTAGAAAATGCAAGTTCTTAACCACACCCTGTGACTACTTCATTGACATTTCAAATTTAGTTTATACACAACTGGCTGCTATGCACCTTAAAATGGTTATAGGTGAGTTTCATTGTTAGGGTGGGGGCAGATTGAAACTCCGGCAAAGTGGCGGGCTGCCGGGGGTGCCTCTATTCCATGAAACTCGGCTGCAGAATGGCACCAAACCCCGCGGGCACATTCACAGTTCCCCCCGGACCCAAGTGGGGCAATGGAGCCCCCAGGTTAGCAGCCATGGGGGCCGCCTCAGAGCTGGACTAAAGCCTGAGCTCCGCCCTGCTCCCGCTAGTTGGGAGCGGGCAACTCGGGTGAGTTCCATTCGCCAAACCCACAGCAGGGAGGCTGAGGGCGAGTCCTCTGTTCTTGGCGGCCAGTGCACCAAGTGGTGCCAGGCTCTGCCTGCTGGCCGCCCTGCAGCGAGCTCAGATTTTTACGATATGGAAAGCTATTTGGGGACACCCAGCAATAGGCCCAACTTTGGTATAGGGAAGACAGGATTCCTCGCAGTGCCCAGGAACAGAGGTTTGAATCTCTAGCACAACACACCCACCACCCTCGTTGGATGGTGAATAGAACACAGGTCAAGCCGAGTTGGGCCATTACACCTGCTACTCTGCTTGAACCAAGGACCCGAAGCCATAAAGTCTAGGGCTGAGGCTAGGACAAATGAGGGAATGAAACAAGCTGAGTCAGAGCAACCACTGGCAGGCATATGATCTACGGCTAGTAACAGGCCCAGTCTGGGAGCCAAGAGGATACCCTGACTGGGTTGAGGCTCCCTCCAAGGGGAACGTGTGCGGGAATGGGGGCTGTGTCCTAACCTAGAAATAGTTGTAGTCTCCCAAGGTGCCAGTGTGGGCTGGGATTGGATGCACCAGACTGTGCCGGACCCCAACACCGTCTGGTGTCCTGGATAACTGGGGTAAAAATGAGACTGGCTAGGCTAGGTCTCGACCCCCCACTGAGCCACTTGTGAACTGTACGTAGGTATAGACGAGCCACAGCTGGGCTGAAACATCCTATAACAAGAACCTGAATGCGGTGAAAGCCAGCCAGGTTAAGCCACTGTTCCTGCTTGGACAGGAGGTGAACTGAGAGGAGCTGGCTCAAAAACCCCCTGGTATGCGCATAACTTGGCAAAGGGAGAGGCTCAGAGGAAGGTGCCTGGGCAACTCCTCTGGCAAGATACAGACCCTCCAGGTCAGCGCAAGAAGCACAATAGGAAACAGCCCAGAATAGGCCATGGAAAATTTCCCACGGGCACACATTTGGCACGGGACAGGTGCAGACCAGGCTGAATCAGTGCATGTTGTCCACTGGCATATCCAGACATCAGAACAGAGTATGGGTTGGCCCGGGTTTGGTTGCGACCAAACCAGCGTACAATGTGGAATGTCAGGGCGAGGTTACTGGTACTAGATTTGACTGCAGCGCCCAACCAGCACACATGAGAACCAGGAGGGGCAGAACCGGCATGGGAATTTAGGGGCTGGTCCCCTCACTGGACAGCTACTCCCACTGGAGAGCGTGGGCTGGTTTGGGGACAGACCACACTAAGTAGGGCTACAACACCTGTGTGCCGCATGGGAACTAGACCAGGGAAAAGTCAGACTGAGCAAATTATCCCCTACTGGGGCAAGCATAAATTAGAATGGATGAGGGGTGTAAGGACTTAGCCACTACACCAGCTGACAGAAGCTGGCTCTGGGGACTCATTCTATCAAGTCAAATTGCGGAACCACCCGAAAAGTGCGTAAATCAGGACAGAGAGAGATCCAGGAGGGAAACAATGGGTTCCCCTCTCCTGGGTCACTGCTCCCGCGGAAGGACATGATAACTTGGAAGGGGGCTGGGGTGGCTAGACAGACAGGAACTCAACAACATCTGTGGGGGCTGGATGGCCGAGCTGGTTAGTCAGAACTAAGCTTTAAAACCCAGGGACAAATACAAGAGCTAAATGGGATGTGGGACAGACTAGACTAGTCTGCTATACACACAGGCAAACCAGGATAGGGGGCGGGCCTGGTGGGGGTTATTGTGGGTCGCCCCGACTAGGCTGCAGCCCCCACTGGCTGACGCAAGTGCCGAGTACGTGCTAGGCAGAACCAACCTAGTCTGCAACACCCACTGGTTCCAGAGCAACTCCAGTCCGAAAACAAACCAGCCCAGGAATTGCACCTACAAGCTGATTGTGGTGATGAACAGCTGGACTCAGAACCCTAGCCAAGAAAAGACAGAGGACAGAACGGGTCAATCAACCATCTCAGATATATGTTGGCAGCGAAAACCAGGCGAATGAAGACTCTATGATGGACAGTGTCAACCAGTGAACTCTACAACGAGCTCATCGAATTGGGAGTGGTGAGACTGGCAGTGAATCATAACTAGAGAAATATCAAAACCACTAGGGATTGATCGCACCTAAATAGTCTCCCCAAGAAGCTGTACATTCCATCTGGACAATGAGCAGCTGGACTATGTGCTTAGCATCTGTTTGCAAGGGAAGAATCTTGATTGAATTTGAACTGCAATGCTGCAACGGGGTGGGGGGGGTCCACCACGGGGGAGGGGCATGGGGAGGGGTGGGGGGAACCCCAGAGCCTATGAAACTGCCACATAATGCAAAATAATTAACAAAAAACATTAAAAAATAAATAAATGAAATGGTTATAGGTTATTATTCAGCTGTCTGGTAACACCATATCTTTAGATAGTTAACTTGGTCTTCCTTACGACATGGTGAGGTCAGCATCCCACTGCTCTAGCTCTATTTAGAAGAATACAAAGGAGATTGAAGGGCTTTTTACTAACCTAGCTTCAGAATTCCCACAATTTTTTTGTCATGTTCTATTGTTCACAGGAGGCATAGTCCAGAGTCTAGTCCAGATTCAAAGAAGTGTATAAGTAGAATGAATCTCTCAAAGAAGTACCTCAGAATCTGCAGTTATATTTAACACACTATTTAAAAAGAAAATCATTTTAGCCTTGAATTATGTATTCATGTATTCAGTTCATCTCTTGACAAAGTATAAAAATAGCAATTTTATCCATATAATAACTTGGTGTTTACTTCATCCTGTCTTAGCAACTTAGCAAGTTACTTTTACCCAGAAAGATCATGGAAGTCTGTTATTAAGGATGATTTATAGAATCTAGAGAACCTAGCCATGAAATGAACCCAAGGACTCATCACTCCAAACTGTACTATGTGAAATGAGGTTCTAAAAGAGAGGTTTCCATGGAAGTTTTTTTTTAAAAAAATGCATACAATATTTAATATGTTTGAGTAATTTGAGAACTCAATCAATACATAATCAGGCAAGCAATATTGTCTCTAATGGAAGCAATAGAACTGATTATATGCATATTAAAATGAGTCAAAATGGCAGATGGCAATTAAATAAAATTTGTGTAAGCATGATTGTTTGTTTGCAATGAGTAACATACACAGTCATAGGAATCTATAATGGAAGAATTGACTTAACCCAAACCTAATGGGAATAGACTTATTGACAGAATGGCTGAAGCTAAGTGGGGATATGTTCTGCATAAGAATGAAAAAATTTGCTCTACCAAAGGATGCTGAGTAAAAATGACAGCAAGAACTTGTAAAAGCCATTATTAAGCTGAAAATACAGGTAGTTTATAAAATAAACAGAAAAAATTTTCCCCTGGGGACAAAGAAATAGTGAAGGAGAACTTGCTGTATTTTTTACACATACACACACACACACACACACACAAACACACAAACACACATACACACACACATACACACACACACACAAAATGGGGAAAGGAAAGACAAACTTCATGACTTTTTCATTCTAGGATTTAAAAATACTGCAGCATATACATTGTCCAGAAAATAGTTTCAATAAAGTAAAAATTGCCCTGTAAGTGATCTAATATATTGTCTAAAAATCAAGTAATACTATTTTTGACTTGAGGTCTATGTCATACCAAGCCAAGACAAAAAGGGAGACAGCTTAAGTAAAGCTAGTACAAAAAGGCCCTCATGAAATTTTAAGTAGTTTGTGAAGTGTGATGTAGTGTATTTAAGCTTCTTAGAAAACTCCACTGTCTTTACTTACTTTATAATTTAAGTGTATCTAAAAATTATATTTATGTGCTATTTTGCTATAATGTGCAATGTTCCATCAGGGTAAATATATTTGTCTTTTCAAATATTTAACATTTCTTAATAGTGAAAGCATCCAAAAATCCTATCTTCCAGCGATTTTTATTGAGACATACAGTTTATTAGCATGATCTATAGCAATGACTTTGAAAATGACATAGTTTTGTGTTGGCAGTAAGTTCAAACACTCATTGGCAATGTGTGTGCTCTAAAAATGCTGATAAGGTCTTAAAAAATACTAGCTGTGTTTCAACCCTGTAACTTGGTGATATTCAGATCACACCTGTTATTTTGATACCAGGCTCACACTTGCAGAGAAAGTCACTTTGAAACAGGAAGCAGAAGGTTTCAGCCATGATGAGAAGTAAGCCACATGGACTACATCTGAAGACTGACCTGTTAGCAAAATCCCTGAAGAGGTAAAGACAGAACAAGTTGAATTTATAGTTCTTCCTAGAGAATCTATCCTAGAGAGATCTATCTAAAGCTGAAAGCAGAAAACTCTGTCATTTCCTATGACTTTATAGAATTGCATACATGCAAACCAAGTCATGAATTAGAAAATACAGTAAGAATCAGGACCCTCGTGTTACCTTATTACCTTTGACATTCTATGTGTTATAACTGCATTATTATCTCATACTAAGCCACACTGGTTAAACTGCTTCCTCTGCCAAGGGGCATACAGGTGAATGAACTGGCTCCAGACCAGAGAGCAGCTGTTTGCCACCACTTCTTCTAGCTACCTATGGCAGACAGCACTACGTATCTATAGAGTAACGCTCTATCGCCTGTACATAACCTTAAAATCCTGTTCAGCACAACATTCAATCATTGTCAGTCATGGTACAAGGAAAGAAACCTGCCTGAGATACGTCTTGTAGGGCAAACGCGCCCTCTTGCTCTCTCTCTCATCAACATCATTGCGCACTCTTGTGAAGTTTTGCCTTGTTCACTCTGATGTCGACTCTGTGATACTGCTAACCCCTGCTTTGTAGGAACTGCTGAACACATTTTCTATGTTCACCTCCCGTATCTATACACATGTATGCCTCAAAAACTATGGGAGAAAGCATCACAATATGCAATTAAGATGCTTCCTTTTCTTTTGCAGGAAAACCTGAACAGTTCTTATCTATTTATTTATTTATTTATTTATTATTTATTTTGCTTAAAAGTTAGCAGTGGTATAGTTCATCCTAGCATGAATAAGCAGAAAAGTGTTGCAATTTTCTCTAAGTATAGGTTAGAGCTATAAAGCATTAAGTCTCTGCATTTCAAATACAGAAAGCAAGGTCCAAGATTGGGAAAAGGTTTGATCTAGGATGCAGATTTTCTTGAATATAATTTCATGAGCTTTCAACTACATAATGCCATTCTGACAGGAGTCAGACTGAGAAAATAGCAAAGGTTTAGTTCTTTTAAAAGAAACTTAGCAAACTCACACGTCACATTAAGACGTAGAGCTACATTTAGAACTATAAGACCTAGGGCTACACTTTATGGGAAAAACTCAGTCATGATTTTTAAAAAGATTCATTTGTTTTTTACTTATTTGAAAGAGTTATAGAAAAATAGGGAGTGAGAAAGATACTCCATCTGCTGGTTCAGCCCAAACGGCCACAAAAACAGGGGCTTTGCCAGGAATTCTGCATAGGTCTCCCTAGCAGATAGAGGGGTCCAAGCACTGAGGCCACCTGCTGCTGCTTTCCCTAGTGCTTTAGCATGGAGTTAGGTCAGAAGCTGAGTTGTCAGGACTTGAACAGGTACTCTGCTATGGGATACAGGTGTCTCAGGAAGCCTCAACCCTAGCCCCAAAGAAGTCTTGCAGAATGTCACCAAATAACGTCATTTTTTTTTTTCTAGGAAAGACTAATGAACAATGAGTCCAAGATGAGTTGAGTGGAGGGGAAAAGGCTATGTCTGGAAGACTTCATAAACACAGTAGTGGATAGAATGCTCTTCTCAGAGAATGCTGATTGATGAAAAGCCAGTTATCCGTAGTTCTTCCAAACACCATAGGAAGGGAAACAAGGAGAAGAGAAACAGGGAGCAACATAGGGAATCTGGGACTTATGTGTATTCATGACCTGATTAACTTCATACTGAATAGCATCACTAATGACTTGATGTGAAATAATTAATGCAAAAATATAGTGATTATAAGGTGATTGTAATTAAACCCAACAATTAAAATTTCAGGCCAAAAATGAGATAAAGGAAATAAGATGCATACTTCATCAATGAAAATATTACTTAATGAATAATTAATCAACACTTCAAAAATGGAGTTTCTAGAAAAGTTTCAGACCATTTCTTTGCACAGCATGAATGAGGATGAGTCTCCCGCCCACATTCAGCTGACTTCTCTTTCCACACACAGCAAGCAAACACAGAAACGAAAGCTGTACCAATATTACCTCAGTAAGTGCATCCAAATCATGAGTTTGTTTCATAGCTTAAGTATTTCGTAAGAATTCCTATGTATTCGGTAGTAGTTTATACACATGATCTTAAATTAATAGAGTGCTCTATACATTCAGCAGAGAGTTGATCTCCTTCCATCTATCATAGGCAGCGAGAGATGAGGCTGACACTCAGAGGTTTAGGTTCCTTGCCCAAAGAAACCAACAGGATTGGAGATAATCTTTGCACACACTACACACAAATAGGGGACTAATACCCAGGATTTACAAAGAGCTTCAGAAACTCCAGGATAGCAAAACAAACAATCCTGGGTGAAGCAATGAACACGCCTTTTTCAAAAGAACAAATTCAATGGCTAATATGCATGAAAAAGTGCTCAGGTGCCCTACCTATTAGAGAAATACAAATAACAACCATAGTTAAGTTCTACCTAACTCAGTGGGACTGGCCTGCATTTGCAAATCTAGAAACAATGCCTGCTGGCGTGGATGCGGAGAGAAAGGTACCTAACTTCACCATTGTTGGAAAACAAAAAGTTAATAAAAATGAAATTCTACCAATTGCAACAAAATGGTCCCAAACTACAAAGGACAGATATCGTATGTTCTCTCTGATTACAAAAGCATCATCCATGCAAAATACAAAATAGATATATAGGTAAATATGTATATACATATATTCTCATAGATGAACTGTATAATGGAGACTGGGAAGTAAAGACGTGTTGCAGAATGCATCTCTTCTCCGGAATACAAGGAGGACTTGCAATGAGTCATGGTTCTTAAGTGTTTTCTTACACTCAAACAGTGTGTTTTCTCATTGTATTTTGGATATAAATAAAAGATGTCTTAAACCCTAGAGTGTGAAACTATTGAAAGATATTTTAATGCTACTGTAACCCCATGGCATTTTCTGATACTCAATGTAACTCAAATTAAGACAGGAAGGAACATGCTGCTACAATACCCTGGATCAGAACCAGCTCACACACACATGGAGGACACAGAGACTTAGAGCAGTAAGGGATCTCAGTTCATCTGTGGAAGAGTATAACGATGCTTTAGTGACTTCAAGAAAATGAATCATTCCTGCGCTGTGCCATAGTTACGACTTTGCTGCCAAGAACCATTGTTCATGTCTTTACTGCTGAGAGAAAACCAGCCCAGGAATAGAAATGTGATTAAGGAAGAGTTTCCTTCCTAAATAGTCTACATTTCTGAGTTGATCTCATGGCAACAAATGAATGCTTTGTTACTGATGTTGAACACTCATAATGATAAGCAATTCAAGAAATGCTCAAATAAAAATTAGGCATAAATCGTGCAAAAAAAAAAAAAGGCACCAGAGATACCTGGAGTACAAAACAGCAAATAGTGCATTTGAACCATTTTCACAAAATAGATTGGATAGGCTCATGACTTGAAAAGAGGTTGTCACCAACAACACTTGCCCAAACTTGGCCTCCATTTTGATGGTGCTGAGAAGCTTTTCTGTCGTGGAGGTACCTCCCTGGGAAGGGACTCACCTGGAGGGAGTGGGTTAGATCTTAAACGGCTGCATTAGTTATTGTGAAAGCAGGGTGTTATAAAGCAAGACTGCCCACCACATACTCCATCTCTGGTGCACAATACATCTTCCCATTTGCTTGTGGACAATATCATAACTTAGCCATGAGGTCTTCACCATATGCCTGCACCATGTTATGTGCATTTTCTGGCCACCTGAATTGTAAACATTAGGCAACACCAGGCACTTTGCTATTTCACCAGAAGTGGACTAGGATAGAAAAAGAATGATAAAAACAACAGAATAAAAAGAAAACAAGAATGGTGACAAAATAAGCTCTTTAGAATATTTTTACATGCTTATTTTCATATCATGCATTTGTACCAGGTTTGATCAATGGGAGATGCTCTTTCAGGAAGATTCAAGATTTTCAATAAAAAATCCTCTCCAAGACTTATTAGCTACTAATAAGTTTCATTGAATCAGGCATTGCTTACTTATATCAGAAGAAAGCTAAAAATCAGCTGAGCGTATTCACACAGCTCCATTGCTTCGTGAGTCAACCACCTTCTCGGCCTACTGCCTCTGAGAAGGGAGCTATAGAAAGTGAAAACAGCTGTATTACAAACCTGCCTGAAGACAGGAGGAAGAGGGTGATGTGATGGACTCCACATACACGGAATGCTGCTACTTCTGCCTCTCGTGTTCCTTACTGTCTGGTTACAGCTGAGAACCAGGGGCACAGCAGCCACTGCGTATGAGGAAACATGGGGGCGGGAATATTAAAAAATTAAAATCTAAGGATGGCAGAATGCAATCCTGATGGCATCACAGAGCAACTGTGCCAGATTTAGTAAACTGACTTTTGGAGTTCCTTTTCTTTTTTCTTTTTTTTTTTTTTAAGAATACTTTAAATGTTTAAGACACTTTCAGGTAAGTGATTGTCCTTTGCAACCCATCGAATTCTTAATCACTATAACACTTAAATATTATCAACCTATTTTCTGACTTCAGGCTGAATTTTCTCTACTAGGGGAGAACATTTAATTGATTTAATAACTTTTTATTGATAATATGTAAAACACACATCTATTCAGTTTTTTCCTCTGCTCTCCATGGGTTGATGTATTAGAGCACTCCTTGTCTCATCTGTAAAAGAAACTCAAGTGTACGACACAGTAGGTAAGTCATCAGTTGGGATTCCCCCACCCCATTGAACTGCCTGGTTCGAGTCCCAGCTTCTCTGCTTCTAATTATCCTTTCTACTAATGTGCAGTACCCTGGGAAGCAGAAAATTATAACTTTAGGACTTAAGCTCCTTTTGAGTGTCTTGGATGGATTTCCAGCCTTCTGGCTTCTGTCTGACTGAACTCTGGCTGTTGTGGGTATTTGGGGAATCAGCAAAGGGAAGTTATTCTCTCTCTCTCTCTCTATTTCTCTCTCTCTCTCTCTCTCTCTCGTGTGTGTGTGTGTGTGTGTCTTTAAAATAAAACAAAAACCAAAACCATTTACAAAATGAAGAAAATCTAAAGTTTGAATGTCCTGCCAGTAGTTACAATAAAATCAAATTCCAACCTAAAGGCTAATCAGGGAAAAATCTTTACGAGGTGGCAGAAATGAAAAGAGGAACATTCCCCAAGGATGAGGACAATCTTTCTGAGGGAACATGAGGTTGCTCAGTCAGCACTCAGGTTTGAATCCATGACCCTTCTCTGAGAAATTATCCCACATGAAGAGACTCAGTGGGCCAAAGTTCCATTTGCTGAAGAAAGCAAATAGGCTTCCTTCGGCTTCCTCTTAACAAGCCTTCCAGAAGAAACAACTGAATTCATGGTTAACTGAGAAGGGCCCAAGACTGTTGCATAAACTATTGGTAAGGATTACAAAGTACAGACTCAAAAATAAGAGGCCTGGTGAAGAATTTTGGTGAGACTGACAAGAGCCCAGAATTTGATACAAAAGCAAGCTCTGTTTTTTCCAACACAGCTGACAGGTGACTTGTCTCCTACTAGGAAGGCAGAAGGCAGAGCGGTCCTTCTTCCTAAGTGGAGCTCCCCGTTTACAGGGTTGCCCCCTTTAACCCTCTCCAGACCCTGCGGTTCTTTAAGTAAAATTTGCACTCAAGAAACAGTTGTTACCCAAGATGATGCAACATGAATAAATCATTGGCTTATTTATTTTGATTCACCCAGCGACAGAATTGATAGTTTGGTAATTACCATGGAAAATAAAAGAATGTTGGGACTTGGGAAAACCCTTTTTATTTTACATACACATATTTCACTCTTAAATGAAATATAAATCTTTTATGTGTATGACTGGCAGGCTAATGCAAATGGCTGCATTCTACAGCAAGATAATTTTATTTGTCAATCGTACTGTTGAATACAAAAACTGTAAATACTTTCTGTAATAAATATTAACAATTTCCTAAAGAGGCACTAGATTGATATTTTGCCAAAAATGTGCTGAAAACATTCTCCCACAATTTTTTTCAGCTAAGCAGAAATATTGTCTGAATTAAGAATCCCTTTAAAACAGATGTTTCACTGTGTGCTGCTCATTTTCCCAAAATACAACAAACATTATTTATTATACAGAAGCTATTGAGTAGTCACTTCTGAAATAAGACAGATTTTTAATTTGTCTCAAGGCACCTCATATTTTGTCAGTATTAATAAAAGTACAATGCCTTGAATAATTTGATTTCATATTACTTTTCTCCTGGAGAGCTTTAGAAACTTTAAAATGCTACTAATTGTAGGAAACATAAGCAATGTTCCACTGGAAAGATTTTTTTCACGTACTGCAGTTTTTAAAACAAATATTCTAAAAAGAGACAGGTACAGGGAAACATTATGCGATCCATGAATAAATTATTTTTGAGAAGCACAGTATAGTGACTTCAAGCATTTCATGATATTTGTCTGCAAATTGCACTAAAATTGAATATGTTTATACGGATAATTTTGATCTCTGCTGAAAATCAAAAAGTACAAGATATCTTTCTGCTCTACTATTCTTAGAATGAAACATCTCTACAAACCACATATTAGTTGTTACAAAATAGTAACATATGGCTTTTGCGCAATGTTAATAGTCTTTGACAAATAACAGCTTAATGTATTATAATTTTATTCACTCATCTTTCATCATATATTAAGCATCACCTATGTTCAAACCAACATACTACACGTTATTTTACCAAACACAGATTATTGACTATGGATTTGTAATGCATAGTTCTCCTCAGAGTCAGAAAAACAATATCTTAAAATGACTCACTGCTGTGATCTTTCCTGTACAGTGTGTGTAGGCACAATAGCCTAGTGGCTAAAGTCCTCACCTTGCATGCACCAGGATCCCATATGCACACCGGTTCTAATCCCAGCAGCCCCACTTCCCATCCAGCACCCTGCTTGTGGCCTGGGAAAAACATTTGAGGATGGCCCAAAGCCTTGGGACCCGTCACTCGTGTGGGAGACCCAGAAGAGATTCCTGGCTTCAGATTGACTCAGTTCCAGCCATTGTGGTCACTTGGAGAATGAACCAGAGATGGAAGATCTTTCCTCTCTGTCTCTCCTTCTCTCAGTATATCTGGCTTTCCATTAAAATAAATAAACAAGCAAATAAATAATGCTGTGACATTTACATTAACTTTCTATCATCCAGTCATAACTCTCACAAAATTTTACTTATTTTTGCCCTTGAGTAGGAAATGCTGTCTGGGTGGGAGAAGGTTGTTCCCTATCATACATTCACTGAGCGCATGTTTTGAATCAAGTCCCTGTGTAAAGAATCCTTCAATCATCCCAAACTCAGAAATTAACCCTGTTATTCAACTCCTTCCTGATCTAAAATAACCAGCTCCAATAGTTTTAAAAATACATCCTTAAATATGCTTTATGCTGATCTTTCTGAAGGAGATTTTAGTTTTTGTGCTCAATTTTCCACAATTTTATAATGCAGCAGTGAGTAAATGCCATTTTGCTGAGAAGAAAGTAGTTCTGTCGGGCCCAGCACCGTGGCCTAGCGGCTAAAAGTCCTTGTCTTGAACTCACCGGATCCCATATGGGCGCCAGTTCTAATCCCGGCAGCTCCACTTCCCATCCAGCTCTCTGCTTGAGGCCTGGGAAAGCAGTTGAGGACGGCCCAAAGCCTTGGGACTCTGCATCCGTGTGGGAGACCTGGAATAAGTTCCTGGATCCTGGCTTCGGATTGGTAAAGCATTGGCCATTGCTCTCACTGGGGGAGTGAATCATCGGATGGAAGATCTTTCTCTCTGTCCCTCCTTCTCTCTGTATATCAGGCTTTCCAACAACAACGACAACAAAAATCTCAAAAAAAAAAAAAAACAAAGAAAAAAAGACTGTTGTGGGGATTAACAAACTTAATATCTGCAGATCTTAGAATAGTGCTCAGGAAATAGCAGGAGTTGTATGAAAGAGTGTGTGTGTGTGTGTGTGTGTGTGTGTGTGTGTGTGTGTATACAGGTTAATTTACAGAAAACTCTCTCATTGAAATTCTCAACTTTACTCCAGAACAAACACTCTAAACAGGGCTTCTAAAATAAAGCAGAAAAAAATAAAACCAAAGACAAAGCCTACACTGAGGAGCAACTTTTGCTAAAAGCCACCTCACCCCATAACAACACAGGATGTGTGACAGAGAATGGTGACAGTCTGGTCTGTCCTGGTGTGTCTGTCTCACTCCCTTGCACACCTTGTCACCCTCTGCCCACAACCATTGTGTAGACAAGCAAGGCCAGATAGATCAGCAATATGTCCCCCCTCTTTATCCAGGAGCCCTAGATTGGAGCTGGGACCTAACTCCATAAAACATAAACATCAGTTGGGGAAATACAAACCATTGTAAGACAAAGAGAAACAGGTAATCCATTGGATGTCTCATTTAAAGATAAAAGAAAATATCAGAAAAAGACAGGTAGGAAGCCTTTCCCTTCGAGAAACTAGAAATTTTATTTCTTGCCACATGAAAAGACAACTGGAAACCCCCACTTTTAAGCCACATCAGTAGCATTTTATGTCCCCCAAAACGCTCCTGCTACTCACTTTAAAGAAACGCATAAAATCCTCAATAAACGTATTACTCTTCCTCTAAAGAGAATAAGGCCCCATTAAAATTTATTTCCAATTTATTCACTGCCTGAGTACCAGGATGGCCAAGAATGGGACCAGATGGGGAACCACAGCTGACAAAAGTCATGCTTGACAGCCAGGATCATAGCTGTCAGAGAAGAGTGGACGTGTGTCCATCTGTGGGCACTGACATTCCCCTACCAAGGACTAGAATTTCATGTCAAGGATACTTTAAAATGAATGTTGATTTCCCTCATGACATTTTTTAAATGAAAATAAACATAGGTTTTACTGGAACACAGTCATATTCATTTTCTATTAGATATGCTTCCATGATGACAGAACTAAGTAGTGTGATAGACTAAGCTTTTCCAAACTCTGCTTTAAACAGACTAACACAACTTCCAGTGAAAACCTTCAGCATTATAAATATATCCAAAGATGAAGGTAAATAAGATACATGATAATAGCAATACATTTGAAAATACAGATATTAGATACATATAATCAAAATAGATATGGAAAATATGTAAAATAATTAGGTAGTATGTAAGATAATCAAGTATTACCAGACTGTTGAAAGGGGTATTAATCACTTTGATTAATTACTTTGTGATTAAGATGGGATAAAACAAATTCCTCATATTAGTATCTTCAACTTATAAAATGAAACATTGAGGTTTGGAAAGATCACATTTGTGCCAAAGCCACATACATTAGCAATGACAGAACAAACATCTCAAATAGGATTCGTCTCTTCATCCAAGTCCCAAGAGACAAAGGAAGAGTTAGGACAGAGAAGTGAGGGAAAGAGAGACGCAAGACAACACCAGAAGCAGACAGCAGGTTTTAAACATTAACGGACTGAACGTTTAAAAAAATACCATAGTCCACTTCAAGAATCTTTGTTGGTTTATAAACAATGGTAAACTATGTTTTCCCCTTTAATATTTGGGAGTGAACAGCTGAGTTTACGTTCCATTGCTCCCATGCACTTCCAAGCTTTTCCCAGGAACAAGGACATTCTCCACAGTTACAAGGATCATAACAAAGCCAGGGATTATGTTGACACAGTATCATCTTATGAAATTCATATGTGAAACATTCCAATGGTAACTTCCTAACAAAAATATGCTATTCAGAAAGCAGTGGTCACACGCATTGCCACGTCTCTTTAGTCTCTCTCAATTTTGAAACATTCCCCACTTCTTCTTAACTTTTGTTAACTTCAACATCTTCAAAGTATGCAGGACAGATTCATGTCTTTTTTTCAAAAAAGATGTCATCTTAATGGTATTGGAAAGGCAGATCCACGGAGAGGAGAGACAAAGAAACATCTTCCATACACCAAGTAACTACAGCAGCCAGGACTGAGCCAATCCTAAGCCAGGAGCCAGCAGCTTCTTTCCGGTCCCCCATGGGGGTGCAGGGTTCAATGCTTTGGGCCATCCTTTACCGCCTCCCCATGCTGCAAGCAGGAAGCTGGCTGGAAAGTGGAACAGCTGGGACATGTTTTGGCTCCAATATGGGCTTCCAACACTTGCAAGGTGAGGATTTAGCCACTACACAGGGCCCTAGATTCATGTCTTATGATGTGTTTTTCTCTCATAGGTTTGTCTGCTGTTCTTTAATTAGATTAGATTGATTTGGAATGGGGATCAATTGATTAGCCTTCTCTTTTCATGCTATAATACAGTGATTGATTTCAATCCACTCTATTATACAGACACACACTTCAATGAAGTCAGACTGATTCTTAAAATACCCATGTCCTGAAGCTCAAAAGATTCGTTTTAACATTGTTCCTTTCGACTTTGAGTCTTCCTTCTCTAGCAGTTAGAAACCAAGCTTTCACTATTTAAAATTTTTATGCTTAGTGTTTGAAGGGCTCTTGGACATAACCAGCCTGTTATCTCTACTACTTCCAGTCCCTACCTTACCTGACATGAGTCCCAGCGTATTACACAGCAGCATCTCCTGATAATGGAAACCTCACTCTCCATTCCTAGTAGCCACTATTCCAAATGGGGCTTCTTGCTCATCACATAGTCTCTGGCTCTCGGCATGCAGCACTGCAGGTTCCCTGTGTTACTCTGCTTAATCTAGTGGTTTCATTGTTCAATAAAGGAAGCATAGCAAAAAGAACAAATGGACAAGCAATGGCAATTCAATACTATGCAGCATAAGTCCAAGTGGGGCAGAGAGAGTGGAGCTGTATGTCCATGAACCACAAATCCTCCATGGCTGAAGAAATGGAGAAGGATTTGGAGCATTCAATCTAGAAAGAAGCAACAGTCTCACTGGCTAATAAAACATTCACTGAAAGTGAAAATATGGTGGGGAAGAAGGAAAGGAAAAATGTTGCATGCAGAGTAGGTCTTTGACAGTGAAGGGAGTTACCAGCTTCACAGACTTACACATTACATTTTTTTGAATTGTCTAAGACAGTCACAACTGTAGCTGTTAGGCTTGTGCATAGCAAGTATAATTATATCTATTCTTAAGGGTTAGTAAGCCTGTGTATATTAATCTTTAGATATTCATATTTCACAACAAAACATTTTTATCAGATCGTACACCCCCCCCTTTACATTTGGAAAATGTGATCCGTGTAACCACATCATCTTGATTTGACATACACATTTTTTAAGGATTGCATAAATACAGGGGGAATTTAATGATCCACAATTTTTCTAAATTTTCCAGTGTCTGAATCTCACCATCTGCTCTGTGCTCACTTCATTCCAGAAACACAAATAATTCATTTCTTTCTAGCAGTTATTATTGTTATCATGAAATAACAGCTTACTTTCATTTTTATACTTTGTGCTGTATAGTTTGCATGTATTCTGTTGAATACTGTGTGTTTTCAGATTATAAATACGTTCATTACCACCACTTAGAAAACAAGAAATTGACTTGGAAAGTTATGGAAATTTTATAAAATAACAGTCTTTACATAGCAAAGACAACAGCACTCCTGAGTTAACCACCATCATGCACAACCTCACCATGTAGACCAAAGACATGGAATTTATTTATAAATATTTTATGTCATCAGATGCAAATGTCAAAGAAAGAAAACAAGCCCTCTGTGAAGCTTCCTTGGTCATGAATCTCTTATGATGAGAAGCAAATTGCAGCAGCTCTCAGGTTAGGACCCAGGAATCGCAATAATCACAGAACATAGCCCTAGCAGCAGAAGTTAGGCCCATGGCTCACCCTGGCAGGTTACTTAAGATCCTGTGCCTCATTCTTCTCACTCATTGGTGAAAACTGTGGTACATGCCTGCTTGCTTAGGACTAAATGAAATAATACATAAAACAATAAGTGAGTGCCTGACATATGGTAGGTACTCAATAAGTGTAATTAATTTTTAATGTCATGTTTGCTGTTGCTGATTTTATTTCATAGCCTCTAACTATGCCTTACATCTGTTCCTTTTTTCTTCCTCAAAGCTTAATTAACAACAGCATTAAAACTTGAAGAATGACAGTTCTTTGTAAGAGCTCATCTTTAATCATACAACACAGTAAGGAGTCACATAGTGATAAACCACAAATTTCCATTTCTTAAACACCATGAACTAGAGGTGGATCCGAGTCCATTCCTGAGGGATGACTCCTGCTCAGATTCTTGGGAAGAAAAAAATATATAAGCAACAGAAAATATTGAATAAATTGTTGAGTCTGAAAACTGGAGAATATTACGAGGTTCTTTGGTTAGTATTACATTTTTTGTTTCTTATTATGAAAAAGATCAGATATATGGGACTCCCAACTCACACCATTAATGTTGTTACCCACACTTTTCATTTTCTTTATATATCAGCTGCCTTTTGTGAATTCCTTGTTATACCTATGAATGCCACAGATGTATGTAAGTTTATTCACTTGCCAACAGTCTGTGTTTAATGCCTCCATGGACATGATTATGTACATACCTGAAGAATATAAATAGCCACTTACAAAAATGATTTCTAGCAAAGCAAGGTCTGTGTTGCCTGCCTTCGAGGTGATCCTCAGCTCCACAGTCCAGTGAAGCTCCTCTCTGTACAAAGCATGGGAACTAATTTGGGCTTATTTCCGTTTCATCATGACCTTATAATTATCTTCCCTTGGTAGATAAAGAAGTCGAACTCAAAAGAGAACATTGTTGGGAACATCAGTAATTGGGAGAGCTGTTGCCAACATTCAGTCAAAGGCAACAGTGCAGTGACCAGCAGCACCTGACAGGGCAGGGCTTAAAGCATCGCTTCAAGTGCTCAGTGCTGCAGGATTAAAGTGCACACCCTGACCTATTCTGGGATCGGTTTTGGCATCCATCCATCTGCTATTCTACATCAAGAGCAGGGATGAACCAGAAGGCATCACCTTCACACCTGTAGTTCCTGGGTGATAGGCAGCTGAGCTCCTTTATGCAAAAAAAAAGTTTTTAAATTCTTTTACTCCTCCCCTATATGTCAACCCATTATTTTACCCTACATTATCAACATAACCACATCAGTCCTTGAAATAATCTTTTTGGATAATGACTTTCTAGTGACCCAATTCTGGTCAAAAGGACATGAACCTGCTTGTATCATTAAGGAGTAATGATACAGGAATTAAGAAATATTGACTGGAAATTGCATGAATTACCACAAAACGGAATTTAAAAATTTTGAAATATGAGGACACACTCCCCAAGGTCACCGGTTGGGAAGCCACATTTCCTCTGCCTATGTCATCCTTTTCTGCCCACCTGTGAGTCACATAACACCTCTCTTTACCCGGAACCTGAGGTAGGTTGATGTTGCCTTGTTATGTAACCACGCCCTTCCCAAGCCCCCTTGAAGCCTGCACAGGGAAGGGGGCTCTCACTGTCGCAAGCCTCATTGCATGCCTCATCTTTGGGGCTCTGGGCCTCTCAGGCTCCCGCTTGCTCTATTGCTTCCTGGGAATGGGCTCTGCGGACAGAGGTGGCAGTCTCTCTCCCTTACCCTGTGGTTGTCTGGTTCACACTCCCTGAACATGGCACATGTGTGTCTCTTTTTCTCACCTGAATAAGCCGCACCACTTACTTAAAATGCTAGGAAATAAATGTTTCCCAAACCTAGACTACAACAATATGGCTTGGCATGAGTGTTTTAAAGAAGACACTGTAATTTAATGGTAACTAAATTAGTAAAGGTAATTTGTGAAGGTTTGGAAATAACTGAGCAAGTGAGTGTCATGATTCAATCCGTTAAACTTCCCTCAGGATCCCATCTTTCTCGCCAAGCACACTACTTTGCCTTAGTTTTGGCCCTCCAAACATTTGTATTAATCTGGCACACTAAACTAAGATTTTCATTTTTTTAACCCAGTATTAGAGTCTTTTCGTTTGTAAAAAAAAAAAAAAAAAAGTTTGTAGAAAAACAGCTTATAGAAACAGTTTGTAGAAAAACAGAATCAAGAGACACATTGTGGGACCTGGCATGGTGGGTGAAGGGCGAAGTCCTAACCATGCAAGTGCCAGTATCCCACATGGGTGCCAGTTTGTGCCCTTGCTGTTCCACTTTCCATCCAACTTCCTACTTACGCCCGGTAAAGCATTAGAGGATTGGTCAACGTCTTGGGACAATGTACCTATATGGAGATCTGGAAGAAGCTCCTGGCTTCGGATTGGCTTAGCTCCAGCCATTGTAGCCACATGGGGAGTGACCCAGCAGATGGAAAAATCTTTGTCTCTTCCTCTCTGGAAATATACCTTTCCAATAAAAATAAATAAATCTTTTTTTTTCTTTTAAGAGGCATATTGAGGCCTGGTGTGGTAGCCTAGTGGCTAAAGTCTAGCCTTGCCTGCTCCAGGATCCATTTTGGGTACTGCTTTGTTTCCTGGCTGCCCCACTTCCCGTTCAGCTCTTTGCTAACAGCCTAGGAAAGCAGCAGAGGATGGTCCAAAGCTTTGGGACCATGCACCCTCATGGGAGACCTGGAAGAAGGAAGGATTAGCCAAATGAGTCATCGTGATTAGCTGATGGAGTGCCTGTTCTAAGTCCCAGCTACTCTGATTCCAATTCAGTGCCCTGGTAATACTCCAAGGATGGTACAGATGATGTCTCAAGTCCTTCTTTCCACCCATATGGGAGACTGGGATAGAATGGTACTTCCCTGGTTTTGCACTGGCCAAGCTCAGCTGATGCAGGCATATGGGAACTGAATGGAAGGAGGGGAAAACTTCTCCCTTCTTCCCTCACACTCTCTGGCACTCCGCCTTTCAAATAAATAAATGAGTGGAACTTTAAAAAAAATTGCAGCTGCAAGCATGACTTGGAGACAGTCTTAATCACATATCTCAGGTTTTGTCATTTATCTTTTTGCCACAATTCAATTAAAACAGCATAAACAAGCTTTGTTTTGAAAGAGCCAGGGGAGCTATATGATGAGGTTTAGAAAACGTACTTTGTTATTTAAAATAAAGACAAGTGATAAATCTTCCTTCTCAATTTGGTTCTTTTCTGCACTGAGTTGGTTAGATAGTCTCAATTAGCTAGAGTGCCTTGATGGTTTTAAAGCATTAATAAATTATAAGTCCCAGACTAGGTCAAGAGCTACACAATGCAGGTTTCTCTGCTGTATCTCTGTGAACATTAACTTACTTCCCTGTCACTGCTTTGAAGTTACTCATTTTTAAAAATTTGCTTAAAGGGAATAAAGTTAATGCATTTCATATGTAGAGTTTTGAGTGCATAATGGTACTTCTCACCTCACCCTCCCTCACCACCCCCTCCCTCCTTCCTTTTTAATTTTCAACTTTCACAATGTCATACTTTCAAATTGAAACAGCTCATATTTTAAATCGGGGCACGGCACGAGGAGCTATGTTTACTTTCCCTACCAATGTAAACAGCATTTTAATTCAAAACAGGAATTTAATTATTTATTTATTTATTTATTAAAGATATGTTTATTTTTATTGGAAAGGCAGATATACAGACAGGAGAAGAGACAGAGAGGAAGAGCTTCCATCCGATGATTCACTCCCAAAGTGACCACAATTCCTGGAGCTGAGCCAATCCAAAGCCAAGAGCCCAGATCCTCTTCCGGGTCTCCCACACAGATGCAGGGTCCCAAACCTTTGGGTCATCCTCCACTGCTTTTCCAGACCACAAGCAGGGAGCTGGATGGAAAGAAGGGCAGCCGGGATTAGAACCGGTGCCCATATGGGATCTTGGGCATGCGAGGTGACGACTTTAACCACTATGCTATCACTCTGGGCCCCAAAGCAGGAATTTAAATAAATGCTAGAATACCTGCGTTTATCCATGAACTTTATTATGCCTCAGGTGCTCATTCCATTACCAAGCTATCTCTATTTTCCATGTTTATTTTCTTACTCCACCTTAAAATTCTAAACACAATGAATTAATTTCTCTTGTCCCTTGTTTGTTCCACCTACAGGATACTTGGATGTGCTGCCCTCCGACCTAGAACCCACCACACTATACGTTTTCACTTGCCATATTCTTACTCATTGTTTGTTTCCTTTAGTATATCAAAGAAAACCAGGCCCAACAAACGCTCAGTGCCCTTCATTATAGCCTCATCACAGTTTTTATTTAACTCCTGTTCTGAGATTAAAATGCTGCTTGTAATGATAGAAAAAACAAACTCAGTTTTAGATGTTCAACCTTTGTCTCGGGAAGTGATATCTACTTTAAGTGCATTCTTTAGAAATTAAAACATCGAACATATTTTAAAAAATCTTCCATAATAGGCTAATCTCATGTTCTGTATATAAAGTCTAAAATGTTATATTTCTGGGCTCAAAATGTGTTTAAAATATTAGTAAAACATGTTAATATTCTATTATATACATTGCTTTACATTTTTAGTCATGCTTAAGATCATTGCTCAGCTTTATGTCGCGTAAGCGTCCACTGCTTTGACATATACCCGTTGACACAGTGATTTTCTGATTTTTCCAGTATCCCATTGTTATTCTGCTTCTGCTTTCTATTGCAATCTCTGTGCTTTGTTTTACTGCCATGCTTTTGGATTTTTGTGAGTTTTATTATTAGTCATCTTTGATCTCGGTATTCTTTTTCTTTAAAGATTTATTCAATTTTTATTGGAAAGTCACATGAATAGAGAGGAGCAGAGACAGAGAGCAAAACCTTTTGTCTAGTTATTCACTCCCCAAGTTCCTGCAATGGCCGGAACTGAGTCAATCCGAAACTAGGACCATGGAGTCTCCTGGGTCTCCCACACAGCTGCAGGGGCCTAAGGCTTTGGGCGGTCCTTGACTGCTTTTCTAGGCCACAAGTAGCGAGCTGGATGGGAAGCAGGGATGTTGGGATTAGAACCAGCCACCATATAGGATCCCAGCATGTGCAAAGTTGAGAACTTTAGCCACTAGGCTACTGCACCTGGTCCTGCTCTCTGTATTCTTAAGAATTCTTGAAATATGTATGTAGAAAAGCAAAACTAACAAAGCATACAACCTATTAACTCTCAGAAACTGAATGCCCTAATTTAACCCATAACAAAGCAAAAAATATAATATTAGGAGTTCCCATAAAGGGCTCCCTGCATTCTTCTAGTTACTACTTACTCAGAGGAAACCACTTTCTTGGCATCTGGCACAAGCCATTTGTTTCTCCTGTGTCTGTGCGTTATGGCAGTGAAATCCTGCTTCCATTTTTGGCCCCTCTTGTTCAACATCATAGTTGGTACGCATCTCATGAGATGGAGATGTAAAAGCTTAAATATCAGGGTTGGCATTGGAAGTTACTTGACCACTCTGAGCTTTATTTCCACAACTAAAATTTAAAATGATGCTAGTGTCTCCCTGTATTTAATCATTTTTATTGGATTATGATTGTGTGCAAATTAATTAGCAACATATACTTCATATGAGCTAAATTAAATCCCATATCAGCTTTGTTCATTTAATAATATTTAAGTTTAGCAACTGAGAGAAGTTAAGAAGCATCACACTTTTTTTTCCTCTTCTGAAATGTATTATCTCATATGTGCTCTATAATTCCTGTACTTTTTTCCTTATTACTTACAACATGGTGTAATTTGCTGGCAGATACACATAGATTTCCTAATGTGGCTTTGTTACTAGAATGGGAGATAAAAACAAGGTAGGTTAGATTATAAGGATCAAAGCTGAATTAGACAGAAGTAATAATTTTCTAGTGTTAGACAGCATTAACATAGTACCTAGACCTCCCAATGGTCTATTACATCTTTTTTTAACAAACAGAGAGAAAAGCTCCAAGCCTCCAATCAGAAAGTAGTATCAAGGATGGAGAAAATGTTTATTACCTTGATTTTACAATGTACATTTTGTACTAAAATGCTCCATGTATGTCATAAATATAAATAATATTGATAAAAAAACGTTTAAAACAATTTCATTTGGAAAAGCTACAATTAGTAATCCTGATCATAAAGACGCTGTATCTCCTTTCTACTCCCTGCTTCTCGGAAGTATTTGTCAGAGTGAAACGTTCGCCCCTTCCTGGCTGTGTAAGGAGGCATGCACAGCACTTGTGAATGGAAGAATTTATTATTATAGAGTTACACACTTGCGGCCCTAGTGACATGACATGACATATTTGCTGTTCTAATAATAAACATAACTCTAAAATGAATTGTAAATAGCCTACATGATTTGCATATTTCCCTACCACATATTTCATCCTTAATCAAAGAGAAATTATTTTTTTGTTTTGTGCTATTTACTATTTTCTCCAGTATCCATAATGGCTAAAAGAAGCCACCATAATTTATCCTAATTTCTTATGACAAAACTGCAAATTGAAATGGATTAGTCCTGTAATGAATTTTCCAACTAACACATGCTGTGCTTTCCAGTCCACTCACACATAGCAAAAATGATCAATTCTCTTTGCTTATTAATAACTTTCACTTTATCTTGCTAATAATATTGAGTGTTCAATTTACTTGTATCTTACAGAGAATACAATGAATAGAATAATTTTAATAGGCAGAACAGTAATCTAATCTATTATCCAAGTGATAAATTTTCAAAGAATGGATGAGAAACTACTGTCACAAAACATTAAATTTCCTTGATAATATAATTCAAGGTTGAAGGTAGAAATTACTTTACTCTCTGATGGACTCATACTAAACTAAACTTATCAAAGGAAATAACTATAAAATTGGGCAAACCACAGGCAGCAACTACTCTTCCACCCTGGAATGGAGGAAGCACAAGACTGCTCTCTGTAACCAATGGCAAAATACACAGCCCCTCATGCTTCCCAAATGGAGTATGAATAGGAGTTCATTTTCAGGCAGAAGGCAGCTGTCTTCTCAGGAGAGGAGGCATGAATCAGAAATCAGGATATAGGAGTGGTTTGATTTGTGGCTCTCAGATCTAAACATGAGAAAGGTGTATCAGAAGTTTAGAAATGTGTAATTATGTCTTTGACAACTGGGTAAACTATGTATTTAGAGGTTGAGATATTAAAGCTCAACAGGGAGTTGAAGATGAATGAGACTGAGGGGATGCAGAACAGCGGAAAACATACAGCCTGACTGGCCCGCGTGCAGAGAGCTGGTGAGCTCCGGGGCCATTCAGTTGAGTATGTAAGAAAAGTCATACTGTGGACGTAATGAACTTTTTAGAATAGGGAATTCACCTATCTTGTCTTTCCAATGCTTATTACCAAAGCATAAAATCATCAGTGGCTATTACATATACGTGTCATGTACATCACCACTTCTTGGTGTTCCAAGAATGTCCTAAAGGTTACTGTGTCGCTAGCTGTTTATATCCATGAATACTAACAGTCTTTTAATTATATATTAGTATGAGCAAATTACAAGGTACATGAGTGATGCCAAAAAAATTAAAATTTTATACATACATCACATATATTTGGTTATCTTGTTCTCAGATGTAAGTTTTTTCAATGACTTAGTATATTCAAATGAAACAGATATACACACAAAAATCATAAATCAATATGTAAATACCCAAGCAAATACACAAATGCACTTAGGATTTCAGAGCTAGGGACCATGCTTTCTTTATGCATAAGTATCAGTTTTATAACTTCTAACAATTAGGTACCTTAAACTTGACAATTATTCAGTGCCTCAAGATTTCAGTCTTAGGCATTTTTTAAAGTCCAGCCTTTGTTCTGAAACGTTGTTTGGTATCCTTTGACACTCTGACCAAGGCAAATATCATGTGGACCTTACCAACTTCCCCTTTTGTATACCCATGTGGAGCTCCCCCTACCCCTTTCCCTTGCCGATCTTACTTTACATCAAATGCTCTGTAGTCTCTACCGTTAAGTGTTTAGGATACAAGCCTTTTCCCATCTACCTTGAAGACCTGGCTTTGTGCAGTTTTTACTCACTGATGAAATCAAACGAGTTAAGTATGTCTGTGCAGTCTGAGTTTTGAACCAGTGTTAGGGATATACGATGGGATAACCATGACGTACACGTGGAATTTGGCAACACACAAACACACACACACACACACACACACACACACACACAGAGGCATTTATGTTGCTATTATTCATACTAGTCCAAAAGGAAATTCAAACCATAAACATCAAATACCTCATACCAACTAGGAGCAAAGGCCAAGACTTGCAAGTTAAGCCATTTCTCCATTTTCTGAGAGCAAAATGCCCCAGCTGAATTCCTAAGACACTATTCCTAACAGTGTCATTCCTAATAGTGTCATTTCTCTAAGACAGATAGCTTCCAATCCTCTGGTTTCAGCCCTCTACTTTTCCCAATGATGTGTTCACTGCTTGGTGTTTGCTCTGTATTTCAAATTGAGGAAAATATTGGCATCTGGAACTAATATTCAATCTCAGCACTTCCCCAATGAACAATTTGTTATATTTGAACTGGTCTGGCATTCCTTCCTGTATTCACTGAACATTCTCCCATCATTGCTTTTACACTCGTGGTATTATTCACACCTGGGGTTTCACATGGCGTGATTAAAACCATGGACTTTGAAGCCAGCCTCGCTGCATCTGTATCCCAGTGGTGCTACTTACTGGCTGTGTGCTCTACCTGAAATTCCTCAGGCTGCCTATGCCTTCTTTGTTGACTTATTTTTACAGGGATAATGACAGTCCTAAAACCAAGAAGTGACTATGACAATGAAAATAATTTACTGCTTAGGATGGTACCCACTGTTAAATAAAGAAGAAATGTTCGATGTTTTATAAAGTGTGCTATTTGTCAGAGCCTAGCTCGATCCTCTATCTCGGCGATGCATTTATGGAAGTCAGCATTCATGAATAAAGTCTCTCTTGAAGTCTGTTTTCACCTCATTTCTCTTCTTGTATTCTCTGTCTCTTGTTTCTGCTCCCTTTATCCTTCTCTCCCTCCTTTCCAAAAAAGTAAATAAAATGTAAAAAATTAAATGTTTCTAATGCCCCAAATGATGTAAGCTCTTTAAAAACAAATACCCCTCTTTTTATCCATGCTATGTTTACTACACAGAACATATCCAATAAATATTTAATGAGGGCCCAATTTCCCCTACAAAATAAAAAGTAATGATACATTTAATGCATGTCAATTAATAAGAGCTTAACCAGTTCAACTCACAGAAGCAATAGAAAATTCCTAATTTCCCCCACTGAAAGTAACCACAAGTTAAAATTGTAGAAGTTAACCTCATCCACATGCCTCTATTTCATCTCAGGACTGGTTCCCCTGTGGAGATTTGCTTATGTCGCCATAATAGGACAGAGAGACCAGATTTGTTTTTTGTTGCTGGGGTTGTTGAACACCATATACAAACTTCAGGCCAAAGTGTCACTTCCCAGCACTCCTGCATGTTTATGACACACATACAATTCTTAGGAACTCAAGTCCTCACAAGGAAGTAATTATCTCATTCAAACATAAGCTTCTCTCCAGTTTTCATCTACTCTCTGAAGAGTCTGTTCTATTCACCACAGCAGAGCATCACTAGGCTAAGATGGTGAATTGCAGGGCAGCTTCGTAGATTCTGCTGAATAACTAAACAGCCACTTTTTCCTTAGCTGTATCAGGGACGCAAAGCTCTACATGTGAGTCACGGCCAGTGTCTGAGAGCAGGATTTTTTATGCTTCCAAGCAGGATCTAGGATAATGTTTCAACCAAAGAAAGAGTCAGAGCTTGATCTTTGCTTTAATTTTCACTGGAGATAGAATTAGTATATTAGAAATATGAAATTGCTATGGAAATTTAATTCTCTAAGTATTGATAACACATTCCTGACTATAAATCACGCACCTATTGTGTGAAGGGATTCTACAAACAGGAGACGAAATCTTTGTTCTTCTGGAACATTTAGAAAGTTAAATCAAAAGCTCAAAACATACCTAACATGATAATAGTGTCCTTGCCAGCAACAGCCAAGCAATTTGCACTTAATGGAGAAAGAGAGAGAATCCATGCAGGGTCACAAGGACTTGAGTCAGGACAAATGTTAAGGAGGACGTGACACTTCAGACAAAACTGGCAGAAAGAGGTTTCCCCAACCTATGGAGCTGGTAAAGCAAGATTTCCCAGCAAAACTGGTTTTGTTCTGGATGACTGTTATCCAATCCTTCCTTACACAATAGCCCTGCTTGTCCTTTAAGGAGGCATCATTCTCAGGTCAATGTTTAAAAACATTAGATATTATCAGTGGCAAGTTACACAGACTCACTCTTTTATTGTATTATCCATGGTGATTATTTTGGCAGTTGACCACAAAGGATTATTGTATTGTCCATGATGATTATTTTAGCAGTTGACCACAAAGGACTATCCAGAGTTCATCCAGCATGCCTGATGCAGTAACTTCAAGGAGACATTTCCTTGGAAATGACCTTGTGCCTGGAACAGATTGGTCAGTGTATTCTACCTACAGAAACCCTGAGCCTCAGCCAGTTTAGAAGAATCGGGAGCTGCTTACTTGGTCCTGTTGATATCAAGGCTGCAAACAATAAGTCATCTCTGGGATTTCCACTTGCTTGAACCAAGGGACCTCCTCTTCTCAAGGCAACTAGAGTCAGGTACTTTATGACTTAAAATAAAGAATCCAAGTTGATTTAGCAAATATGCATGACTCTGGGAAAATGTGGAGGAGAAAAAAACAGCTCCATGGGAATACAAAGATTCATGTTTTACAGACATTATCAATAACTGTCAGCAGCTGGCACTCTCAGGAATTAGAATTCACACTCAGTGTCAAACATCAACGCCCACACTTCTCAGAAATGAATCTCATGAAGAGTAAAATTGAGATCAAGGCACGACAAGCATCAGGTTTCTTCGTATTCTCCCCACCCCCTCCCCAGTTAGTTTTTTTTTCTCCTAAAGTAGGGTTAATTGGATCAGAAAGCTGTATGAGTTCCCCACTCAATCTGCGTCTGCTGTTTCTGAGACAGACCATAACTTGAAAGCTGATAATGAGTTCTGATTATCACAGTGATGCAATTGGCTACTATTATTGATGATCTCCCATATTCCATGGATTATGCTAGTAGTACAACATGTATAAAATGTTCCCAAACTGTCATAATAATTCTGAGAATTATGTATCACATTACGTATCATTTCCCCTTTTTGCAGATGAGCAAACAAAGTATCAAGTACGATAAGTACCTTTCCAAATCCCCATAACGTCAGAGGTCAAAACAAAATCTGAGGAGATAGCCATATTTTCCTCACTCATGCAACCTGTTCTGTTCATAATGATAAAAATTAGGAGTACCAAAGAAAATATGATTCCAAAGTCACATCCTAAAAAATGTTGTGTTTTTTCAGCACATTTGTAACTTTCAGTTTTCATTACATTCTTATATATGTTGTCAATGGACAGACAGCTTGATGGTTTGCCTCAGATGGTACAGATGCAAATAACACATGATTTCTCAAAAAGTCTGGGGTTCAGAAAGACACCCATCAAAATTCATGTTCTTGAGGGGGGAAAAAGTAAATGCTGCAGAAAAATCAGATTTGTTTTGCAAAGTTGAAACTAAAAACCAAATTGTTACTCTGCAATACCTGTTCCTTTGGACCTGAGTTACATAAACACATGAGAAGGATGAGATCCTGAGAATCTAGTTTCTCTAAACTTTGGACTAAGGTAAGATAAGAACCAGGCTACCTGAAATGTTGTTCAGCAGATCCTGCTTTCCAGGGGAAGTTCAAACCCGAACCGTAACTTGAGGCCTAGAGAGCAGGAGTGAAGTTAAAGGACCAGCACGTACTCTCATAACTGATTTATTTATTTATTTATTCATTCATTCATTCATTCATTCATTCTTAGGAAAACTGTGTGTATATCAGAGACTCTAAATGCTTATGGCCATGGGTAGTGCATCTAAATCATTGTAGTGGGTCATATGCAGGGAAGCCTTCCTAGAAAACCTATCAGAAGAGAATTCAAAGAAACAAGCACCTCTTAGCAATTCATGGAGACAAAGGAAGAACAGGTTAAATTCTTCCATCTGAAGTCCTTGATTTAGGGTCCTGCCTTCTCTGCCTTTGCCTGTGGAAAACAGGATATAACTAATGTTCTGAGAGTCCATTCAGGAAACAGCCACTATTTTCTGGACTGGAATCTCTACAGCAAGAAGAGGAGTGGAAGAAAAGGATGCCTTAGCCCTGGGTAAAGCCAAATCTTTATGATTTCCCTCCTAGAACCTAATCATTCTCTATTTACTCTAGACAATTAGGTTGCAGTTCAATTTTGTCTATAAATTACTGCTTTCCACTTTAACATCACAGAGTAAACACAGAGTTGCCCTTGAAAAGTAGCAGTACTGTAAAAAGACAAATAGACGAAACCGCAAAGATTTCGCTTAATAAAATTTAAAAACTCATTTTATCTAATTGAACACAAACATGCAGGCAAATTTCTGAGAACTGTGTGAAAGGGCCAAAATGCTTTTCTATTAAAAACGAACAGGAAAAAAAAAACTAACCAATATCTTCCTCCACATTAAACGGACATCAAACACAGAAAAACAATTTAAAAGAGAGGTGTGGTTAGGAAGGCCACTGTCACTCACGCAGGAGACCCAGATGGAGTTACTGTGTCCTGGCTTCTGCCGGGCCCAGCGTGGTTGCTGTAGGTGGACAGGAAATCATTTTCCCCCTCCCGCTCCCTCCTCTCCACTAGTCCCTTCTGCCTCTCTTCTCTACATCTTTACCTTTCAAATCAATACTTAACCTTTAGAATACATAAATGAACATCATTCTTGCAGAAAATTACTCTGAAAAGAACCCATAGATTTCATCAAGGTATGGATGGGGACACCACAGGAAGATGGCACAGAATCAGGAAACTTTATACTATCCCAACTGCTCCACTTAACAAACTCCACAACTAAGGCACTCATAAACTTCACAGAGTTCAGATGTCTCTTCAAAAGAGAATATAAAGACAAGACAAGGGACTGGCATGGTAGCCTAGCAGCTAAAGTCCTCATCTTGCACACACCAGGATCCCATATGGGCGCTGGTTCTAATCCCAGCAGCCCTGGTTCCCATCCAGCTCTCTGCTTGTGGCTGGGGAAAGCAGTCGAGGACAGCCCAAAGCCCTGGGACCTGCACCTATGCTAGAGACCTGACAGAGGCTCCTGGCTTCGGATTGGCACAGCTCCAGCTGTTACAGCTGCTTGCAGAGTGAATCAGTAGATGGAAGATCTTTCCTGTCCCTCCTCCTTTCTGTATATCTGACTTTCCAATAAAAATAAAATAAATTAAAAAAAAAAAGGCAAGACATGCTGAAATGTGGCAGGCTCACAGTCCACCAAGTGGCACGGGCTGGGAAAGCATCAGTCTGACTGGGGGGATGAACGGAGTGCCCCTGTAAGTCATCCTGCTGAGCTTTGTGACAACAGAGACACCCTCCTGAATGTTCATCACTCTCTTCTGGAATTTAAAACACTGTTTAAAGGATTTCCTGATTTATTAGCAGTGCAAGTGATGCCTCACGATTGATTCACTCTCCCTTGTAATTAGTTGAGGTGATTAGAGAAAGCTTTCCTATCATGGCAAAGTCTGATTTGTGACAACCCATTAAATCCAAAGGGAGGGAGTGGAAAAGAAATCAGTCCCCTCCATTAGCAACTAACCACCCCCGTGTGCAGGGCAGAGCAGATTTCCTGAGTGAAGTATTTGAATTTTAGGCATCATTTACTGGTGACTCTTGGTCAGCGAGATTTTTCGATTTGAAAACCTACACCAACATTTTCAAAACATGGGGAGATTGATCACACTCCCACCCCATGAAACACATAATGGAGAGGAAACGGGATGGAATTTATGTTCAAATAACTTTGGAGGCATGAATTCCCTCCTCCTTGAGGATCCACAATAAACACGATGGCCCATCTATGTACCTGACCTATTTCAATTTTCAGAGTCCCAGAAGTACGAGTGTCTGGTCCATATTAAACTTCCATTTGATATGCCTGCACCTCATACTGAAGCACCTAAGGTCACCTCCCAGGTCTGCCTCCAATTCCAGTTTATATGAACATGGATCCTGTGAGGCAGCAAGTTCAAGTACTTCATATCCTGCCACCCAAGTGGGTGACCTGGATTGGATTTCCACATCCCTGCTTCAGCCTGGCTCTGCCACAGCTGTTGAGTGCGTTTAAGTAATGAGTTAGGGCATTGAAATGTTTCTCTCTCCTTCCCTGTCTTAACTTAATAAAAAATAATAAATTGGGGGGAAATCTGGATAATGCCAACTACCTAATACAGGCAAATCCTTGTTTTTTTTTTCTTCTTTCCATGAACATCTCCTAATGTTCCAAAACACTAGCATGGCAATAATATTTTGAGAAGCTATACCTGTGCTAAGATAGACATAATAAAATTTTCAGAAAAACTGAAATATCTGAGCTCAGATATCATGAATGATTTCAGAATGGTTTGATATTAGAATAGACATTCTTGAAGTCAAGAAATATTTTGCTCACTTGATCCATATCCTGCCCTTTTAAAAAAGAATTTATTAATATATTAGATTTTCAGAGTCACAGAACATATATGCTACTTGCACCACAATTCTCATCAAATTCTCCATGTGATGTTACTACAAAAAGAACAGGCTAAATGTTGTCCATAGAAACACTTCTAAGACTGCAATGATACTCTCTTCCTCACTTTCTGTTCTTAACTGCCTTCCTCACCCTGTCCACACCTAGAACAAACACTCTCTCATCTACTAAAAAAATGTTGGAATGAAAACCAAAAAGGAATTATCATGTCTCTCAAAACTCATGGACTTAAGAGTATGAATCTCAATCATGAAATTGTTTTGCTGCTCATATTGATGAGCAGGTGGGTGCCCTTAATTGACAGAATACTTTGGAATATCTGTTGTAATCTACCTTCATTCATTATGTAGAAAAACAGATGCCACATTCCAAAACATAACTCTCCTTATTACATGAATCCCACAGAGTCTTACTCTTCCCCCTCAATTAAAATATAATCAATAGACATATAGGTCAATTTACTATGTGCTGAGATTAATCATTATATATTGCTATCAAGTGTAAAGTGTTACTGTTTAAGATCCAGGACAGATATTTCTCTTCTATTACTTTTTTAAGCTTCCATTTATTTGTTTGAATAAATCTTGCTGTTGGCTACCACTTGTCAGCTTGAACCAGATGGGATGCATTGGGCACAGACTCTGAATCTGAAGAGCATGGGGAATGAATCCTGCACACTCAGAGCCAGTCACTCCCAGCTCAGGTGTAACAATCCCCTACATGACATCATTGTTGTGTGCACCTGTTGGGTTGCCATGGTTTCCTCCTGTCATCAATGGAAGTGTTACACCTGATGCAAGCTGACATGCTTTAAAGAAATAAAAGCAGTTTGTATGGAGAGAGCTTTGGAAGGAACTGATAGGGGCTGGTGATGTGGCACATCATGCGCAGCCACTGTCTGCAGAACTGGGATCCCACATGGACACTGGGTAAAGGACTTGCTGCTCCACTTCTTACCCAACTCTTTCCTAATATGACTGGGAAAGCAGAAGCAGATGGCTCAGGTCATTCGGTCCTGTACCTATGTGAAGAATCTGAGGAAGCTCCTGACTCCTGAATTTGGACTGGCCCAGTCCTGACCGTTGCTGCCATTTGGGAAGTAAATTAGTGGATAGAAAGTCTCAAGAGCTCTCTCTCTCTCTCTCTCTCCCTCTCTCTCCCTCTCTCCCTCTCTCTCCCTCTCTCTCCCTCTCTCTCTCTCATTCTGACTTTTAAATAAACAAATATTTCAAAAACATTTTCATCATACATAATATCCTTCCCTTCTTAAATAAAATAAACACCACATAATCTTAGAAGTGGAAAGACCCTGGTATTGATAAAAATCATGAACTAATTGCCTGCAGCTAATGATAAGACAAGAAATCAATGGATGAGACATTTTTGCCATTTGTTCGCTCTTTTCTTATCCTTCTCCTTTTTTCCCTTCCCATATATTTATTTTCATATTCAGCATCATTTCTGTATGTAAACAACAAAATAGTAATAATTTATTAAATTGTCATCGGGTTGTAAGTGTCTTGGGTTAAGCTATGCACATTCATTGCCATCTCCAGATTAGCTGGTATTTACTGAAAGTTACACTTCTGTTTGTTGTTTTCTAACTCATTTAATAAGTCCAAATAACCTTATGAATTAGATACTAGCTACATACCCATACTACATATACAGAAATTGAAACTCAGAAAGGTTGGGCAGATTTTCAACTATCACTCCAAGTTAGAGCCTGAATATGTCTCAAAAGGGTATGATGTCAGAGTTTCTTGTCCTGATCACACTGTATAAGACAAGCTGATTCTGTCGGAATGAATAATATCATTTTTATTTTTCCATATTTTTCCTTTTATGTTGCCTACAGACTGTTCAGATTCTGTCACAGCCTTGCTGTGGCCCGCCAACCTGTATCCAGGAACTCCAGCTCTAAATGTGACTGATTGGAGGTTGCTTTGCTCACTTGAAAACACATGTTGAAAACCCATCAGAGAACATATGGTATTTGTTCTTTTGTGATTGACTCATTTCACTGAGCATAATGGTCTCTAGTTGGGACCACCTGGTTGTAAATAGAATAATTATATTCTTCTTAATAGCTAAATAATATTCCGCTTTTTGCAAACACCACAAACTCTTACTCCCTGCCTCCTGCTTGCTTCAGGAAAAAAAATTCTATGATTGCACAGCAATGCTTTCTTTTATTTAGTTTCAAAGTGACCATCATCTCAGCTTTGTTATTGCTGCTGATGCATTGGTTTGGTCGTTTGGGGGCGGGGAGGAAGGAAGGTATTTGTTGGGGGAGGTATTTTATTGTCCTAAAAGACAGGGAGATGTATTTTTGATGAAAAATATAAAGTCAGTTAAACCGCTTTTATTTAGTGCTTATACACAAGTAATGTTATTTTTAAATCATAACACATTTCTCACAAGATAGCTGGTGGTTCTAACTGGCTCTAAATCTTCCAGGGCAAAGATCTCTATCTCAATTTGTTTCTTTTATTTATGGTATGCTTTATTTTTCAGACAACTTTTAGTACCTGTTACGTAAAATTACCTCTGAAATTTAAAACAGCTCTCTACAAAAGTAGTACAGGTGAGTTAGTTTTTGGTAGTGGATACAATTGGCCTGGTGGTTCCATTATGCCACACAGACTTAAACTCCCATCAGCAGTCAGGGAGCATCTACTGTGCACTGAGCACTAAATTGTCCCTAGTGTGGGAGAACATAGTGACCAGCATATGCTAGGACTCCACAAGCCACAATTCACCATTTACAAGTCACTTTCCTACCTTTGTCTCAGAAACACAGGAAGGCATTTTTTTCTTTGCTTTGTTCCTTAACTGTGGTTAACTGTGGGACTTTTTTTCTCAAAATTCATATTAGTATATCACATACTTAATATAAATCATAGCTAACTCCAACAAGTTGTACACACTTATTAATAAAAAAAAGATAACTCTGGCTTGCACCACATCCCCACTCCCTCAAATTCATTTTCCAGAAAGAACCGACTAATGCTTGTCTGTTTATTCACATCCTTTAAAACAGAATCTCTTTGACATTCATCCTTTCAATTCTCAGTTTAAGAATTTAGCTGTGCCAACTAACACCAATTGATTAATATTGATTCTAACTTAAGCTGCTAATGGGAATGGTAGCAATAGACAGAGAAGTGTCAAGTATGAAGCACTGTGTCACTATGTCAATTTCCTTTTCTGGAGTCAAGTCTCCATCCAGCATTAGGAAAGGAAATCATATTTGCATAAGAGTCACCTCCAGCAACCATCCTAACTGCTTGTTTCCCACTGTCCATGACCTCCAACTTCCTTCTGACAGATTCTCCCATCACTCCTTTTCTCCCTCCGTTCCACTTTGTTTCCTTCTGCATCTTAACATCAAGGTTAAGATGCAAAATATCTGACACCCCAGACTGTGTGGAAATTAAGTACATGATCTTTAGAATCCAAAACTGTGGTAGGAACCCCAACTCTTCCATAGGATGATCAGAAAAAGTTATGAGCCTGTTACACATCCTCTAAAATGATGACAATTTTACCCACCTTTCAGAATTGTTGTGAGAAAAATTTAAGATATAAAAAGTTCCCAGAACATAATAGGCATGAAATATTTTAACTTTCAGCATAATAAGATACTATCGCTCAAAAGAAATGAGCAAAAAGGCAGACGCTGAAGAATAGCAGTAATTTCTGATTACTGCAGACATGCTGGCCATAAATGTCTTGAGTTTTCCTCCTAATACTGACATTATTACTTTTGATCAAGAAAATTTCTCTATCCAGTGATTGATTATTCTAATTTTGCATTGGGCTACTATTTGTCAAGGACAGGATAAAAAATCTCTATGGTACACGCTGAGACATTTACATTTGCTTTCAGGTAATAAGCAAAGTGAATGTTAATGGCATCACACTGTCATTGCAGACAGGTACATAAGAGGACTGTGACACTCGTCATCTGTGACATCTTGGAAAAGTCACTTAAATTCTTGAATACTCATCTATAAAATGGCGTAATGATGGCCCCTAACTGGATAGTATTTTTTGTTGGTTAAATGAAAAAATTATATAAAATAAATACATTGATACCTTTGGTAAATCCTCATTTTTTTCATGACCCCAATGGTGATGGTGGAGATGAACATAGTGACAATGATTTCATGTAATGTAAGTACAAGCTGTCAGGAAGGCTTGGATAAGGCCGTCTTTGGTGGGATTGTCTAAACTCAGTTTTTAATTAGAGAGCTTAAGCCTACCATTGCTAAGGATAATTAATCAGACTCCTGATAGTGATAAATAGTGACTTTAATCCTCTACTACAGGATAATTGGATCTGTCACCTGTTAATTATAACATTAGTTAAATATTGTGGAAGGTCAGTAGGAGTAAGCCACTGAGACAAACATCTATTACAATTCTTTGGTATATTTCTGTGTATTGCACCTGGTGATGGCTTCTGTATAAAATTAGTCATTTTTATTTCAAACAGCACTTCCCATCCTCTGAGACTACACCTGAAATGAAATTTGAGGACAATGACACTACAAAGGACAAAGCAGACAGATGCTTGCAGTAGCTCTTGTAGCTCATCCTCAGATTCTGCATGGTCAAAGAGACTAGTGAAGATGAACATAAACTTGAGATACACACGCCAGCTTTTCATCTGCTCCTCTTCACACCCACATCTCTTCCCCTCAAGTTACTGTACAGCTTATAAAGCATGACAAGTGTTGCAGGCACTCAGAGCCCACAAACTCTGGTGTATTGTGGGTTCCGTCAGCACCCAGCTGAGAGAGAAATTACAGTCCACGGACAGCCATAGCAACATTATTTTCAAAGGAGTCAAATAACATTCAGTTAATTTTTTTAAAAAATCACTTTTGATAGCCATTCCAAAAGTTTCTACTGTCTTGACTCTTATTTATTTAGTAATTGAGCCAATGCTTCAAGGACTAATGGAAATATGGCCTATTAAATTTCTGGATGCCAGCATCTTAGTTTAAAAAAAGCACACACATGGGCCCCATGCAGTACCCTAGTGGATAGAGTTGACACCTTGCATGCGCCAGGATCCCATGCGTGTGTCGGTTTGCGTCCCAGCTGTCCCACTTCCCACCCAGCAATCTGTTTGTGGCCTGAGAGGACAGTGGAGGATGGCCCTAAGCCTTGGGACCCTGCACCAGTGTGGGAGACCTGGAGGAAGCTTCTGACTCCTGGCTTTGAATGGGCTCAACTTTCGCTCTTGCAGTCACATGGGGAGTAGCCCAGCCGATGGAAGGTATTTCTCTGTCTCACCTTGTCTCTGTAAGATCTGACTTTCCAATTAAAATAAATAAATCTTTAAGAAAAAAAAACCTAACACATACAAAAAAGCAATCAAAATAGGCTTACACCTAGTGGCACACATTAAAATTTCACATTTTGAAAAGAAATGCCTTAATTTAAACCTAAAAGATAAATATAAGAGTAATTAAAATAATTTACATTGAAATTTAAGTACTGTGATGCTTTGCATATCTTCTCTGCAGAAATGGATATTGAAATCTTCAGCTCATTTGCAAAAATCACTTATTTACCTTTTTCGTTTACTTGAAAAGCAAATGGAGAGAGAGAGAGAGCAAGTGCTTCCATCTGCTGTTTCACTCCCCAAATGCTCACAACAGTCATGTTTGAATCAGAAGCCCAAAACTCAAACCATACCAACCACATTTTGGCAAGGAACAAAGTCCTGGAGTCATCGATCACATTAGCAGGAAGTGGAGAAGAACCCAGAAAAACCATTATGGGATGTGAGAACCACAAGTGCACAATAAAACTGCAGCATCATTCTTTTTTTTTCAAAGATTTGTTTATTTTCATTATAAAATCAGATTTACAGAGGGAAGAAAAGACAGAGAGGAAAGATCTGCCTGCTGACTCACTTTCCAAGTTGCCATAAATGGGCAGAACTGAACTATTCCAAACAGCCAGGAGCTTCTTCCAGTTCTTCCAAGTGGATGCAAGATCCCAAGGCACTGGGTCGTCCTCAGCTGCTCTCCCAGGCCACAAGCAGGGAGCTGGATGGGAAAGGAGCAAACAAGGCACGAACCAGCACCCACATGGAATCCCGGTGCATGCAAGGCGAAGACTCTAGCCTAACCACTAAGTTGCCATGCTAGGCTCAATGCCACATTACAGATAAATGAACTGTGATTACCTCCTCCCAGAACTGTGTTACATCTTCATTTTATGATAGTGTCCACTGAGTTCAAAAGAATTAAATTTTAATTAAACCTAAGCTTCTTTTTTATCACTTATACATTTTATGCCTAAGAAAACACTGTATGACCCAAAGTATGGAGTACTTACCTCTCTGATTTTCCCTTAAGTATTGTAAAGCTTTAACACATTGTTAATCATGACTTATTTTGAATTAAATTTTACATATTGTTTGAAGTAGGATATGAACTCATGGATTTGTGAATATCTTGTAAACTAGCTCAGTTTGTTTAACAGACTATTCTTTTCACATTTAAGTGTCACATAAATCTTTGTGAATATCAACTGACCATAGACTTGACGGTGTCCCATTAATTTATATGGTAAGCCTTCTAGCACCCTGGATTCATTACCAAATTGGGGCAGTAATTTTAACACTGCTAGATGTGCATGTGCTAACATTTGCCTTCTAACCAATCGTGTAAAATATTTGCATACTGAAAACTACAAACTGCTGCTGAATGAAATTAAACAAGAACAACAGACATCTCCCATGCTCGTGGATCGGACAAAAGTGCCACCAAGGTAGCAACACTACCTAAAGCAATCTACAAAACCACTCTACTCCCTATCCACATTAAAACAGCCGTTTTCATAACGATGTGAGAAAAGGAATCCTCAAATTTCAATGGTAACACAACAGCTTATTTTTCAGAGAGAGTGAAAAATATGAACGACTTCATATTGAATTACAAAGAACAGTGAATAGCCACAACAAAACATTTAAAAAGAAAAACGTCAGGGTGTGGGAGCAGGTGTTTGGCACAGAGGTCATCATGGCACTTGGGATGCATTCAGTCACATCATGTGCCTGGACTTTGAGTCCCGACTTTGCATTCAGTTCAAGTTCCCTGCCTGCTAAGTGGCTCCGACAGTTGGCTTCTTTGTTCCCCTCTGACTCCCTTCCATGCATTATGTTTTTCTAGTCCACTATTTTAATCTCTTTTGCTTTGTTTCACTCTTTTTGGTTATTTTCATACCAGGTTCTGAAAGTATGGTGCTAATTTGCCTCAGGTACAGGAGAATTGTACATGGCTGATTAACATAAATTTTTGTTTTCTTATCTTCTACAGTAATTCTCCATGGATTAAAATTTGCTTTTATTCTCTTAGGCTATTAACGATTTCTACAATATCCCGAGCTTCTGGTATGCATTTCTATCAGTCTGTCAGGTATACAGACACTCTACTTTGTTCTTAGTTTGAAGGCAGTTAAGGTAACAAAGAATGTTAACTACTTCAGTTTTATAGGAATCTTACAATTTAAAGATAGTAACTTTTAACTTTTTGTATTATCTTCATTACCAGTTCATTTCTCTCTCTTTCTCTCTCTCTTCCTTTTTCTTTTACTTTTTGCTTTTCATGATACAATTCCATAGGCTCAAGGATTTCCCTTTCCACTCTCCTTTCCTCCTCTCCTTCCCTGCTTTCCTCCATATTATTACAAAACTGTAACCCTTCAGCAACAGTAACAAGCCCATCGTTCTGCTATTTAAGTGTATGATGATACTGTAGGTATAGACAATGATAGGAAGTCCAGTGTCCTATTCAGGAGCTTTTCCTATATGGTTCCAAACCACAGCTGCTGCAGGCAGGGTGGCAGCACTGGAGAGAGGAGCTAAGGCTTGCCAAATGTAATGTATTTGGCATGAATACAGCCCAGTAGGACAGCTCAAACCATGCCCCACTACCCCGCACCACCACTCACCCTATTTCTGTTCACTGCCCAAAACTCCTTCTACCAGCCTTCCCCCTCCCTTGTGATGGAAAAATGCAGCTTGAACCATTTTGTAACTTGGCATCAGTGCCAGCTAGAAGCATCCAGTGTGGCTGAAAGCTGCAGCCCTGTGACACCTTTAGATCAGTATGATGTCACTAATTATAACTGACCACGGCTGACACTCTCACTCCCAACATTCACTCACTCAACAACACTTTAGAGATGTCCAGACTACGGCAAGGACATGGGCAGCATTCAAACCCTCCTCCAAATTCTGCTTGTTTTGAATATTGAGCTAAGCCCCAGCACCGACACCAACTCTGTGCCTCCATAGCATATAAAAGGACAACCTTAACTTTACTCATTGCATCTTATTTTCTCTGGAGCTTGCTTGCAGTCATTCCTGAATGCACACTTTTCCTTTAAATAAATTTTGTTTCTCTGCTCCTCCTATGTCTTTATCTCCACCTTAAATTTCTTCTTACGCAGATATAAGTATCTGTTCCAAGCCCAGCCAGCTATCTTCCCCCAGTACAACAATCCACTATTATTATTATAATATCAATGCATTATTATCCCTTTGTTCCAAGGGAGAGACTCGTCTAACACTGTAACTCTCAGTCTTCAAACCATGCAGGAAGGATTCATTGAACTCCTATTTATAAGTTGCACATTAATAAGCTAAATGATGCTGGGAATTACCATTTTAGGAATAGGGGCTAAGTTAGCATTATAATCACATGTACAGAGCAAGACCATGGATAGAACAGAAGTATATCATCCCACAAAACCTACAGCCCCATCCTCAATTCCAGTTTGAATGACCCCCCTCTTATACTTTGTATTTTTTATATTCTTCCCAGGCCATAATACTCACTGGATTTCTCTCCTACATCCAAAGACTATCACCAGGTAATATAGCTAGAGCAGCCAGCTTCTTTCCTCAGCTTTGCTAACATTAATGACCTTTATATTACTAGGTAATGCAATGTGCTTATAGTCCACTTTTATTGTTGAAACATTGCTCACTCTTACAGATTGTAAGCTCCTTTAAAATAAAACTAGTATTTAATAGCATACACAAGATACAAATATCTTGCTTACATCCGCAAGCAATCTTCACAAAGTTCGCTAACCTCTGTGTATACCTAACAGTTGGAAACAGCTTTGAGGAACAATACAGTGTTGCTCATGCTCATACAAACCACTCCAGAGCAAACAATGCCACTAATTCCAGGTAACTGACTCTGCCGAGACAGAAAATGGCTGCGGGAGGAAGTCTCCTTGGGAATCATCTCAAGCCTGGTGTTCAAACTCGTAAGATTTGTCACCTGTAAGACTGTTTTGTCCACCCTGAATTTTGTACTAATTATGATTATAGAATATGGAGACTTATACTCTATTTGACTGTCATCTGTTTAGGGCTTATCATAGACACAGAAGTTAACACGTATATTCCATATTTCCCAGAAGACAAAGGAAGTTTCATTTCAACATGGATTTTTTTTTAAACAGTGAAGTTTGTCAAATTAGGCATTGAAAATGACTAGCAGACCACTAGTCAACTTCAATTTGAAAAACTCAGAATTATAGTTCCTGGCACTGTGGCACAGCTAAGCATATACCTGTGCCCATTCAAGTCCCAACTGCTCCACTTCCAATCCAGCTCCATGCTAATGTGCCTGGGGAAGCAAGAGAAAGATGGTCCAAGTCTGTAGACCTCAGTAACCACATCAGAGACATGGAAGAATCTCTAAGCTCCCAGATTCAGATCAACCCAGCTCCAAATGTTGCAACCTTTTGGGGAGTGAACTAGTGGATCACTATGGCCCCCTTTCTCTCTGTAAATCTGTCTTTCAAATGAAAAGAAAGAAAGAAAAGAAAGGAAGGAAGGAAGGAAGGAAGGAAGGAAGGAAAGAAAGAAAAGAAAGAAAGAAAAAAGAAAGTATTTTTAAAAAATTCAGAATTATGAGGAACATTTAAATCGTAAAATAATTTTAACAAAATGAAACCAGAAGAAGCTCTACATAACAAAAAGTAAACTAATCATTAAGATTTGACATTGTCATGATACTCTGCCCGCTCTACCTTCAGACAAGAGATGGTCTCCCCAAGAAGCCGTTGAGCTAATCTGGACAATAAGATACTGAACTCTATGCTTGGTATATGCTTGCAATGAAAGAATCTCAACTGAACTTGAACTGTGGCAATGCAGCAAGATGGAGGACTCCACCATGGGGGGGAGGGTTTGGGAAGGGGTAGGGGGAATCCCAGTACCTATAAAACTGTGTCACATAATGCAATGTAATAAAAAAAAAGAAAAAAAAAAAAGATTTGACATTGTCCTATTTATTATTAGGGTATAAGTAATGATTTCTGCATGTCTGAAAACAAGATTATGTTCTAAAATAAGTTAAATTCTCTATTGTATAAACAAATACACATAATTGTTGAGTTTTATTCTTTTTTCTTCAAATTTGTGCACTAGATTAATGTTTAGAGTGTTACTGTCATCTACTCATCACATTCTTTCATGCAGTGAACAAAAGTACTTTATTGAGCAAAACAGTGAAGCATGATGATAGTTTGTGATATGTGTAACATAAGAACACATAGCAAGTGGGTTTAGAAACTAATAAAATCAAGTTCCTTCTAATAACTCAGAAAATTCTAAGTCGGTGAAGTCTACATAATTAAACCTATTTAGAAAGAGACACAGACACATAGACTCATTAATAGCAGAGAAAAATATCCTCGCTCCTTGTTCACCATTACAGTTCTTAGAGACCAATCAAGCAAAGTGTTGGGCAGTACGGTGATAGATCTCAGCACGGATTTATGAAGGGCAGAGTGACAATAAGAGAGGAAGAGTCAGAGGATGTCCGTCTCCTTCTTTGCACTAGGCTGGCCTGCACCATAAAAATCAGCATGCCTTTATTTGCCACCCTGTCCCAACTTGACAAGAGTAATATTTGCTAACTAAGTTAATAATATTTTCTTTTTAGGTTTATCTACTCACAACAGAAAACTAGTAAGCAAAAAAATCGTTTGAAGTTGCACTAAGCTTTCTCCCTGTTTGCTCTATGTCCCACTCTTGCACAGCAAAGTTTAAGGAGGAAATTAGCTCCACTGTGCATGCACAACTGCATTTTGCTGGTGGCTGTGAACTCCCATTAACTCCTCTGACAATATGGTCTGATGATAATATGGATTACGTTTGTAGCCAATTAGAAATGTCATGGTTGAGTATTCACTCTTGAAACACTGTTTGAAGTTGTGACAGCCTAGTACTGAAAAATATTTCATGGGCTTCTTTTATTTATTTAGAACTGAGAGCTTTTTCTATGGGACTCAGAAGTATATCAGACATAAAGTAGTAAAAAGACAAATTATTATTTTCATTACCAGTACTATCATCATGTTACTTATTCAAATTAATGTTATTGCTAAAAGAGAATATGGGGAAATAGATGGAGAATTGGGCTGAAAAATTAACAGCCTCATTTTCATTTTTTTTCCTGCTGTTCTGTGTGTCAGACTTTTCCTAATCTCAAAAACAAAGTAAAAAAAAAAAGAAGTTATTGCTATCCCTAGTTCAGAACCAAAAATCTCAGATTTTGGGGGTGTCCAATAATCTTCTCAGTGTAACACAGTGAATAAGTAAGAGTTGTGGGAGAATCTGAGCTATCTGAGGTCTCCAAAGCCCATATGCTTCTCACTTCCTCACTCTGAGAGAAAATGCCAGACATCACTTGTAAATAATTCATCTGCTTTCATTTTTACAACCCAAATACACCTAACCCAAACTGCTGTTTTTGTCTTTCATCATAGACAAAACATTGACTCAGTCTGCCCCTCCCTGTATCGGCTTTATCAGGTAACAGCTACCACATCATGTCTGATGTACTTTATAAGAAATCTATTCAACTGTGCTTGGGAAACTTCAAGTCCAAGCAGCTTTGGTGAAGACGCGTGGAGATTGGCATCACATTGGTGACAGGGCATTCTGTGGAGATTGGCACCACATTTGTTTCAGAGTAAGTTGAATGCATCACACCATGGGACATCTTGGGCTTAGGATCGGTTGTTTTAACAAGTGGGTTCACACTCTCCTTTCACAGAATAATTGTGAGCAAATATCTCCATGCTTTCTCTCTTTAAAAATTGTGTTTTGAAGAATTTTTGCAAGTTTTTGTTAATTTCCTTTCAGTGCTTATATTTTTCATCTTGAAAGGCAAAATGAGACAGTAAAGAGAAGGAGGAAGAGTGGGACGAAGCGAGGAACAGAGAGGGGGGAAATAGAGAGAGGGAAGCAACTGGTACAGTTTAGTCTGTGCCTAAGGCCACAGCATTCCAAAGGCAGCAGTGTGGGGCCTGTCCTGGTCAGAGCTGCAAGTGAGAACAAGCAATACGTGCCTCAGCCAAACCAGAGTGCGTGTTTGTTTTTCTTCTGACTTGTTTTATCCCTTTCTTGACAGATAGGTAAGTGTCAGCTGCTTTATTCCATTTATAGAACCCTTACTGATCACCCAGAAGTAGCATGAAGAGTATCAGGTGACTAAGCCCAATCAAACTCACTCAACATTAGCCATCTCAGGCATGGATGGCAGTTGGAAGCTGAGACAGAAGGCACAGAACATGGACCGCCGGGGGACGTCTTCAGGGCATCAATGCTAGTTTCTCTGACTGCTCACAATTTGATTCTCCAGAAAAGATCTAGACCACAAGGTAGCTCCTAAAGTTATCTGTGGATGTTGAACTCTCCTTCCTTTGTGGAACATGACACAGACATCCACTTATTTGCTGATTTCTCGGGAAGACTTCAGAATCTTCAAACACCTTCAATATTGATAAGCATCTTGTTCCCTCCTTTCACCGTGTCTTTCAGATTAAAAGCAGCAGACGCTTTCTTTCGGCAGACAGGTGCTAGAAACCAAATACCTGATGGCAGCCTGATAACCACTGACAGTGAAGGAGACCATACTCCATGAAAGACACAGTGAACACACATCTTTCAGAAAAATGTTGTCTTTAGGTTTTGTCTTTAAAGGAGTCCTAATACAAGAAATAATAATGCCACAGATTTGGAACACATTAGCATGCATGTTATAGATGCAGAAATTCATAATACTGCTATGAAAGCCATAACCTGTATGGGATTACAATCCTGTAGTGAAGGCAGATAATTTTAGATGCATATTTCAAGCAGCTCTGTTCAAAGTGATGGAAAATATAATTCATGCTAGAAAAAAATAGAGTCAAACTAGAACTTTTTTTTTTGTAATTTGAAAGGAATAGATGTGGGCATGATGCTTCCCAAATGCAGAAAACTCCTCAGAAATATTCATTTGCTAACGGTGACCTCCAGTCAGATGCCAATACAAGTGCTTTGAACTTTTGCTGTGAAATACTTCAGTAAGCAATGACCCAGCAAATACAGACATAAACAGAGGCAAGAAAAACATACAGGATTAATATTCACAGAGGACAGCATACCCCTGGAAAACAGCATAAAGATGTGTTGGAAAACCAGAGCTTCATAACATTGCAGACAGCCCTGGAGTCTAAGAGAGCTAGAAGTGATCTTTATCTCAACTATCAGATAACTACTTCACCTTGAATCAGAAACTTTGAGCCTCAGTTCCTCTGAATGTAAAATAAACTTTTTAATATTATTCAGCTTTGCACACTTGAGACATTAAAGACCTATATTAAATGAAAATGCCTAGCTCAGCATTTCTGATGGCAGGAAATTCAATAAATAGTAATTCTCCTATTCATCCGAATATCCTGTCACTGCACTAGTAATGAAGGCAGATTTGTGCTGATCCATCCAGCTGTGCCCAGGGATGACAGCCCTTGTCTCAGTCTTCATGAACACTGTGTTAATTAAACAATTTGCAAGACGCTACCAAAATGCTGCAAATTTCTTTCCTGTTCTCTGCAAACACAGTGTTCTCTGTAAAGGTGTCAAATACTCTAATGATCCAGAACTGGGAAGCATGCACTGAGCTTCTGGAATCACCACCAACCAGGGGCACTGAACAAAAAGATGAGACACTTAATAAGGCCCAAATTCATTCTGGACCCAGACCAGGTACTTAAGGAAAGCCAGTCGTTAACAGCACAGGTCATACCTGCCTAACTAGTTGTAATGAGAACCTACTTAGATTCACAGAGAAATTAGAGAATAGCATATGAAAAAAACCTAACAGGGCTTAACAATTCTATATCTAACAGTAAAGAACAGAATGCCTGTTTATAACAATATGGCAAGCAAAAGTATAGATTGATGGACTTCTATGTTATAATATAATGAAGCAAATGAATGAACAGACTAGAATAAAATACATTGCAAGATATAACTGTACACAGTTAAATTTTTTTACTAACATTGGCTATAATTAAATTATCTTGTTTAAAATTGATTTGCAATCATATATTAAAGTCTTGCTACCTGTTTTTTTTAAAATTTTTTGACATTAAGGACCTGCAAGAATATTTTTCTCAGTGACAATTATTATGAACTAACATTTACATTTTATGGTAATTTGCTTTTCTTTGAACATTCATGAACCAGAGATTATTGCAAGTTGAAGACACTCACTTTCTCTTAGACTAAAAACATTATCTGTTCTGACCCAGAATTCTTCCCTAAAAATAGTTTCCAAAGCATAAAAGTTTTTACATCATCCAATTTCCCCATTCATATATTTGCTACTGCTGGGTGGATGCTATGGTCAGAAATACTGTGAGAGCTGTGAACTTAACCAGTGTGCAACACCCTTTGTCCTCCCCCATCTCCCAGTCTGGGACAAATGTTCTTCCTTCAGGCTACCCAGCGTAGTTCTATCATGCCATTGTGCACTCACAAGCTGAGCATACATTTGTGTACCTGTTTATATCAGCCACAAGTAAATAGTGTGAAGTGCTTTGGTGATTCCAGAGCACTTACTGTTTCTGGAACTGAGATAGAATACATGCATATTGAAAAGAAGTTTTAAAAGGAAGGAAAAAAAGGAGAGAGAGGAAGAAAGAAAGAAAGAAAGAAAGAAAGAAAGAAAGAAAGAAAGAAAGAAAGAAAGAAAGAAAGAAAGAAAGAAAGAAAGAAAGAAAGAAAGGAAGAAAGAAAGAAGAAGAAGAAAGAAAGAAAGAAAGAAAGAAAGAAAGAAAGAAAGAAAGAAAGAAAGAAAGAAAGAAAGAAAGAAAGAGGGAGGAAGGAAGGAAGGAAGGAAAACAAAGAAAAGAAAAGAAAAAGAGAGGGAGGCAGGGAAGAACGAAGGAAGGAAAAGAGAGAGAAGGAGGGAAAGGAGGGAGAGAGAGAGGAGGGAGGCAGGCAGGCTGATGCTGTGCAGTAATAGGCCAATCCTTTGCCTGCGGTGTCTGCATTCCTTGTTGGGGTACCAGTTCTGTCCTGGCTGCTCCACTTCTGATCCAGCTCCCTAATTATGGCCTGGAATGGCAGGAGAGGATAGCTCAGTTCCTTGAGTCCCTGCACCCATGTGGGAGACACAGAAGAAGCTCTTGGCTTTGATCGGCCCCTGTATCCGTGCATCCAGAGGCACTGTCAGGCCAATCCCACTGGAACAAGAGGTAGAGCAAAACTCCAGCTGTGAAAGGACAAGAGGAAACATAACCTCCTGGCAGGTGGTTACCCCACAGATGAAAAGCTTCACAGCACCAATATTTATCATTTGCACATTTAGCAATCCAATAAGAAATCCAAAGAAGCAGCTCAAAAATCCTCATATTCAACAAACTCTCACTACTTCCGTCTGTCTCATCTTCCTACACTCCTGCTACCACCATACCAAGTGATTTCCTAGCAGTGCATCTACAAATGCTTTTTTGGGAAATAAGTCCCTACCTATTCCATATGGTGTATCATCGAGGTTCTATTGTAGTGACCTAAAGCAATGGACATGAACTGTGTAAAAATTCTTTAAAATTCCTAATTATCAATGTTTGATGCAGTCATCCATCAAATTCATGTTCTGTTCGCACTTTGTTTCCTGTAACTAAATAAATATCTTCAAAACAAATTGCTCTTGACTTAATTGATCATTATTCAAAAGCCTGTGCTTTCCTGGCCTTCACAAAAGTCTGATCTCAGTTTTCTTAGGTCATGGTCCGTTGACTCAATCAGATGCTTTTATTCTCATATTTTTTAAAACACTCTTTCAAATAAAGCCCAACAATGGATAATTAGACTGAGGAAAAGTAATTTCCTTTTCAATGTTGAGCCACAGCAGTAAGTCAGCACAGTGAATGAAGAAGTGGGTTCCAGAAAAAAGCCCCATGTCTTAGACAATGCCTATTTTTCCCTTCCAAAGTTTTCAGGGAGTGTTTCCTTGGTTCCACGTGCTTAAAATGCCAATGTCTGCCTTACTTAGCTAATTGTAGTACTCTACTTGATCCACAATGCTAGCCTTTCAAATCAATGGATGTTTCAGACATGACTTTTTCCTAAATGGAATATGCTATTAAATTAGGGTGGTGATGTCCTTGGACTTTATTAATTAATAAATGAGTGGTTTCTCAAAGAAAATTAGAATTTTAAATTTCCTGTCCCTTGCCAGGGATCAACAAGGCTTCTGCTGTGCAGGGCTAGTCTTTATGAGCAAGGAGCTTTGGTAAGTCAGGCTGTTGTCAAGCATCCATAAGCTGTTGGACTCAGCCTGCCTCACTGAGGAGGACTGTGTCTACAGGACATGTTCTAACCTGCAAATACTCCTGGGAAAATTCCTCCTGGTGTGGTAGCGCTACTCACATGCAGAGTCCTTGGAAAATCCTATGCTGGGCCAAGATCATGCAAAGCACACTCAAAGATGAAGGATAACCTGTTATCCTAAACTGATATTTATTTATAATCAACTTTTATGTTTATCAGTTCACCTAATAACAGCATGATAATTTTGTCATCTCTACAGCTTGTACCACATGTGCCAGAACCAGGGCTAAGTATGATACTTTGCTCAATACTTAAAACCATTTTGCCAGATCTTACTACTAACATCATTTATTTAGGGAGAATGAGGAAAATGCAGCTCCACATGTTAAAACTGCTTTCCCAAAGCCAGAGCACTAATAATAAATGATTCCCGAATCAAAGTCCAGGTTTCAAGTTACTCCATCGTCTCAGCCAGCATGTTACAGCCCACTAGTACTCTCATCAATCAACTAGGGTTCACAGTGACAAGGAATGCCATGACCTGAGCTCTTTATTGGACAAAAGAAAAATGAGCCCCTACATGCTGATAAGATTTGGGGGCAACAAACCTTCCTTGTTCCAAAACTTCTTTAGATGTCTCCCTTGGGTCAAAGATTCTTTTCTGTTATCACTGCAGATATTTTTAGAGTTCAAACCAAATGTGAGGAAGAGCAGATTAAGGAAAGGTCAAAACCACAAAATCTCAGGAGTCACCAGTGAGGTTTGGCAGCTGACACGCAGCTAAGTCATGTCCTAGCTGGAGGTCTTTAAAGAAGGTCCAGCACAAGGGAGTCGAGGAAGTGCATTGCGCATGAACGGCAAAGAATTGGTTCAATGAGAGTCAGAAAGTTCTTACAGCAGTTCCAAACACAAAAGTTAACAGTCAACTTTTAGGATGTGACCCAGATTTCTGCAAACTATATGTTACAGGAGTAACCTCAAAGCTATGCATCTTATCAATGGGTCATCAGCCATATTTGTACAACAAACATCCTCTTTGGAAGAATAGTCTCCTTCTCAAAGGAAAGAAAAAACACCCAGCAATGACTGACATCACAAGCCAAGTAATAAAATCCAAGTAACTCTATCTCTAATTATCAAAACCTAGAAAACTGTGATGATAATCCTTATACCTTTGGCCAAATAGGAACACTGTATCAAAACCTTCCAAAATGTCTTTGGATGTATTCCAACCTGTTGGATATAATTTTATACTAGAAAATGAGAATTTTGCATTTTAAAAAGGCCTACAATCTATGGGAAATATTGATGAAATTAAAATTTTCAAACTTGGAGGTGAAGCTATATACAAATCATTTTGCATTTCGAGGAATTGGTGTGGGAAAAGCAATCTATTACTAGAGATACAACTCTTCTTCAAAAGGATAAAAGATGGCACAAGGAGTGAGAAAGTCCAGATTTCTTAGTTTTTAAGATGTTGAAATAGTGATGAAAGAACTTACTTTTCTTGTTTCCTAGAAATAAATGATTCCTTTAAAAAGATAAAAATGTGTCTAAATTGTCAAAAAAAGAAAAGGTATTTCTTTAATCCTAAATCATTAAGTAGCTAGAACAGTAGTTTAGAGTAACAAAATGGTGATAATAGTAGTTAATTAAATTTTGTAATTCTAGAGGATGTTTTAACACTTGCTATCCTATTCAGTGTGCACAATAGCGAAAAATCATGTAAGTTGGAAATCCTTAAATCCATTATACAAATGAGGCAACTACATTTTTCTTAAAAGAGAAAGAAAAAGAGAGAGATTAGAAAACAAACTATCTTATTTATAGTCACATATTTGATAATGAACAGTACCCACTTGAGTCTTCAGCATCAAATTGCTATCTGTTGGAACACAGGACCTAGTTTAATGAACAGCAAAATTTGCAGAGGCCAACTTGGTGGAGAAACATGAACACACTTGCTTTGTCTAAACCTTTTTCTCCAAATTGGTGTGCTTTAGAACAAAGGAAATCCCCCTATGCATGTGTATCTGTTGGTCTTAAAAGTCGATTTCAGGATCAGTGATCCGGACTCCAGCAATAACCAGGGATCCAGCAGTGGTCAGGATTCGGCTCTTGCGGCAGCCAGGTGGGAGCTTGGGTTTGCCTGGGGAGTTTGGGAGGCAAAGGTAGCCTGGGAGCAGCCAATCCTGCTGAATAGTTTGTAGGTATTAATATCTAGTTTGCATGAATTCTGTATAAATTAATTGTGATTGTTCATCAGACTCTCGGCATGTGGACAGAGAAGCAAGTCTATTTTAAGTACACACTGCTTTCATGTGGATATAAAAGATATACTTCTTCTTTTGGAAGAATAACTGGCAAGTAGAATGGGGGTTTTGAAAATGAGTTCATACATGTCCTTCTTAGTATTCATTATGCATTAACTATTAAGTCTTGGCTGTATATAATTTACGTCAAAGTTGCTTCTTTGTTCATGTAACAACTTGATATTTATATAATTTTCCTTTGAGATGGTTCATAACTAGCTGGGTAGTTAGAGTAAAAGAAAAGTATCATCAAGATTTCAATCTGATAGGAAAATCAATGTAGTTCTTTGTACTGTCAATAGCACCAATTACATCTCATCGGTCATGATGGCAAGTGCTTTGCATTTACTTAACACAGACATTTTTTTTCTAAACTTGATGCCTGTTTATATGTCACTCTAAACATTGAATCAGAGCTTGTTGACAAGAAAATAAAACATACCCCTGTCTCTCAATGGCTCAGTTAGCCGCTAAGGAATGCTTGATCTATCTCCAACACAGAGTGCGTAATTCAAAATGACAGTAAAAAAAAAAAGCTTGCATAATCTCGCACACATGGACAGTAAAGACAGCTGACAGATTTATGGGTTATAACCTGCAGGAGACTCTGTGCAGAAGTGTTTCCTTCACTCCTCTTTGCAGGCAAGCAAATTCTTTCATCTTCAGGCTCTTTGGATAAATTTTGCCCAGGAGTTGATGGATTTTAAAGCTGTCAAATAGGGGCCTATTAAATCTGACTCGGTACTATAAAAGGTAGTAGCCTGAGGCCCTGAGTTGTAGCCGCTGTAAAGATGACACACACCTCTTCATCCATGTAGCATTTTATGGCAGAGAACAGCAAAGCTATTCGGATTGCCATTTGGCAAATGAGAAATGGGCAAGGACATTCGCGCTTCTTGCCCCGTTGAACACCTACCCTAGGCAGCTGTAGCAACCGCCCAGCTCACTGCACTCCCTTTTCACTTCATTGGTCTAGAAGGAAAGAACTCACAGCCACACGATGCTTTCATGCCCAAGACAAGGAAACAGTGTCTTAAGAAAGCCCCAAGAATTTATTAAAGAATACCATCCTAAGAATGACTGGGAAGAAATAATGCTTTTATTCCCATATTTAGAAGCTTTGGAGCATTTTGAAGGGGTGAGATCTGCAAACATCCTGAGGTAATACTCTCTCTTGTGTAACTGAAGTATTAAAACTCTAGTAATTATAATGCTTAAGCAAACTGAGTTTTCTTGAGTTGGCAATCCATCTAATTCCTGATATCAAAGTTCATGTCACTAGAACTTAATCATTGTAAAAAGTACTTTAGTTATTTTTGGGTGGCTTTATTTGTTTGAAATGCAGAAAGATACAGAGATACACACACACACACACACACACACACACACACACACACTTCAACCCTCAGTCCATGCCCCAAATAGCCACTTCAATTGGTAATGAACCAGACCAAAGCACAAGTCCAGAAAGAAACTCAGGTGTCATAGTGGGTGGCGGGGACTGAGATCTTGTATCTGCTAATTCACTGTCTGAAACCACAAGAGCAGAGGTTGAACAGAACCAGAGATAGGATCCTGGAACTCCTCCTGAGTCTCCTGTGTGGATGGCAGGGAGGCAGGCACTTAAGATGTCTCCTGCTGCTTTCCCAGGTGCATTAGTAGGCAGCTGGATGAGAAGTGAAGCAGCCAACATTCCTATGGCATGCTGCCTGTCTCCAACATCGGCCTGCCCCCTCTCCCCCCAGGCACGATCTTCCTTAGCAACATAACAGCAGGTACTTGGTGAAAGCTAGCCTCCCTTAGGTGTCTGAGACACTATGCTTCTGACCAACACTTTCTCTGTGGCAGCAGGGAAGTGGGAATACTGACTTCATCTGGAGGACTGAGCCTGAGGATTCTGAGGGCATATGGGCCTGAGTTCTCAGAGGTAGGTAATAAGGTAATGGTTGATATGTCTGATATCTATAAGCAGAAAGAAACACCTGTGCAAGAATATTGGTGGGACAATTTTCTACAAGATCTTGATTAACCCCACAGGTAGGGTGTGTGTGTGTGTGTACAACCTGAGTCACCATCATGGAGCCAAAATGATCGCATTTTTATAGACCTGCTTTAGTTGGTCACTGAATACTGTTCACTCAGGAAGGTTCTACCCACAGGGAAAGTGACGGCAATTTAGCAATTACTGAAGTTATTAAAAGCTGTAGCATGTTTCTTAGCCCTTTGGGGGTATCAAAACCTGAACCTATAAAATTATACTATAAAATAAACAAACTTATAAAAAGGGAAATTGGAAATAAAAAAGGAGACCCTCCTTTGAAAGGTTCCTCTTCTCTCCCTGTTAGGCCTCAGCAAGAAAGATCTCCTTGGGTTTAGGTTTTAATCTTTGCATCTCGGCCATTCTGACTCCACACACAGTCTTCAGAATTCTGTGCCCTCTGACTGCCAGAAATAAGACTTTGTAAGCTACCAACAACGCCTTCCTTCCAATTTTCATTCTTTACTGGCAGTTACATATTGCTCTCTGAAGACTTCTATTCCACAAATCCTGATTCACATGCTTTTCAGTGATTACATGCTATAAATTAGATGCTAGTATTTCTCTGTCCTTTGATCTGACTGCTGTTACTCTCATTGTTCCTCTCTGTCTCGCCTCCTCTCTGTATATCTGACTTTCCAATAAAAATAATTATTTAAAAAAAAAGAAAATTTAAATCCATATACTCTCCACTCGTTGAACTCCAAATAAACTGACAACCCTTTGTTGTCAAGACAATGTGGCTGTTTCACAGAGGAGAAAAAAATCTAACCCTATTTAAATTCACTGAAAATTCATGGCACCAAAGCCAAATATATAGACAGAAAGAAATGCTGACCCCCTAAAAATGTCTTCCAAGAAGAGTATTTTCTCATGGGTCAAATGATGGCAAGGCTTCATCAAATTCTCCACTAACTGCAGGCAGATGCTTCTAGAGGTTAGCTCCCAAACCAATCTGTCAGGCTTTTGACGGTGGAAAAGGTGTGGCTTTCAGATCCTCACTGAAGGAAGTTAGAACTTCATGAATGAATGAATCACTAAATCACATATCACTGTGTCTCAGGAGTAATAGCTTCGTTTAATATTAAAAATATTTAAATTATGTAAATATAAGCCTGGCAAATACAAGACCAAGAATTCAAGACTCCACCATTTGAATTGTAATGTATCTATATGAATGAATAATCATGATGCTCACTGAAAATAAAGTACTACACAAATGCTAACTGCTTATCATTTACCAGCAATAACAACATGTCTCCAGGACAAGGCTATTCCTTAAGTACTTCGTTTTCCATTGTTACCAATTTGTTAATCTTGTTTTAATTTGGGTATTCTTGTGGTTAGATTAAAGACTAAAGGAAACACATCAGAATTAAAGGCAAAGAAGCGCTATGTAATTTTGAAGTAGTTAACAATATTTTGAAAAATGAACCATCTACAACTCCCAGCCTTGACCTTGGATGTAAAATAATCAGCCAATAGAGACATAGTCACAGTTCACCTGAGGCTCCCAGTTGGATCTCACACACACACTGTCAGGAAGAAAGAACATTTCTGATCCAATTAGGTCTCTGCTAAAGCATTTAGATGTCAATCATCACAGTTAAACTGCCCCAGATTTCTCTACGTGTCAGAGAAAGGTGATGCAGAAGAAAAATGTACACAATGCTCCTCTACATTATTTTAAAATTGAACTCTCTTTGAGAGATAAGGGACAAAATGGAATGGCTAGCCGTGTGGACTCCAGGGTCATATGGACCACAGTTGGACCCCATCTTAGCCAACAATTCAATAAATATTGGATAAATTATTTATTACCTTTGAACCTACAGTTCATCATCTACAATGAGGGTTTAACAGTAGCACTTGTCAGGCTTATAAGAAATAATATTTATCAGGAAAAAGGAAGCATGATAAAAAGAGGGAACAGTGGGAGGGAAGAATGAGGAAGGGATTAAGGCAAAAAGCAAAGATCTTCCATAGGAAATGCTGGAGAAATGCATTGTTCTATGAATTACAGTAAGGAGCATGACAGAGACAACAGTCTTCAAGAGCAGAGATCAAACGTGGCATCAGCTCCTAGCTTCAAGTATACGAAGCAATGGTGTGGTAATGGAGGGAGCAAAAGTCTGAGTCTTCTCATGGCCACATGGCCAGAAATCAACCTGAACCTGCACTTGCAGAGCTCTGTTCCAAAGACCAAGAAAGCCAAAACGCCCTTAGCAACGTAAATGCATCACTAGCCTCTCTGACTATATATATTCTCAAAACCATTAGGGGAAGTATTTGTTTTCTGGCCCAATTCTGCTGGAAGTCTTTCTCACTGTTACTTCCTAGCTGTTTTGACGTTTCTTATCCCACCACCAGGTACCCAGTGTATGATGGAATGGTGCTAGAGACACATTGTTCCTATTGATATAGTCTGACTATAAGATCACTACACCCATAAACCTGGAATAGACTGGCTTTGTGGACATCTGTTGTAGTATAAAGAAAGTAAATGTGTAATTTGTCACAGAAATTGAAATAGTGCTGAGAAATATGAGCATAATAAAATTTCACAACAATTGATTTAAACTAGGAAGATCTTAATTGTGCTTGTCTATACATAAATGAACTCACATTATTAATAAAGAACAGTAAATTTTGATTTCAGGCTGCAGGAGCCCTTGTAAATAGTAACTGTAGGTGAGGCATTGTGACATAGTGGGTTAAGCCACTACATGGAATGACCAAACCCCATTTCAGAGTGTATGAGGTCAAGACCCATCCCTGCTTCTGATCCAGGTTCCTACTAATATACCTGTGAAGCAGCAAATGCTGACCCAAGAACTTAGGTTTCTGCCATCCAGCAGGAAGACCTAAATGAAGTTCTTCACTCCTGACTTATGCTCCAACCCAATAATAGAGGATGACATCAACACCCTATTTTCATCAATGGATTCATCAACCAGGAAAAAAAAAACTTAAAAAGAAACAGCACAGCTAATTTTCACTATAGATCAAGTGCATCTAATAGCTATCCACAGAACATTTCATCCTATGACTGCAGAACATGCACTGTTTTCAGTCGTTCATAGAACATCGTTAAGGATAGTCCGCATCCTGGACCACAAAGTACGTCTCAATGAATTCAAAAACTGAAACCATATGTATTTCTAATATTCTTTAAACTGCAAATGAAACAAAGATAAATACTTTGCATAAACGCCTCTTCACAATAAATTCCTGAATGCTATAGGTCTCCACAAGATTTCACATGCTAATCATCCTCCGAACTAATGCAAGATCAAAATCATTCCAATATAAAATAAAGGTTGGCTTTCAGGTGAAATACAGCAGGTAATATGGAAAGGAGCTTAAAGGAAGGCCAAATATATTCCAAACAAATCATCACCCCCTGACATTAGCTTGGGAGAAGGTCATTCATATGATATAGGAATGTAGCCTGTATGATTGGTGTGGTATAGTGAGAAAGATGATGGGTAATAACGGGGATCAAGGCCTTCCTTCCAGGATGACTACTAATTATCACTCAAGATGGCTGATCTTGGTTGTTCTGCCTTCCTTCGGGGCTGGTGTGAAAACCAAATGGAAAATACTATTTGAATTTTTGAAACATCTGTAAGTTTAAAGTTTGGTTAGAATATTAACCCACATAATCATACTACCTTTAGAACTCTAATCCAGGAACAAAGAATAGCTAGATGGACACAGAGAAGTCTTATTTTCATGATCTATATCTGTTGCCAATTTCCTAAATTTGTTTAATCTATTTCCACAATTTTAAAATAGAAATGCCAGTTAAGATGCTTATGGTAACACCTGGTTTTGATGCCTTGTTCTGGTTCTTGATTAAAACCTCTTGCTAATATAGTCCCTGGGAGAAAATGATGATAATTGAATTAATTGTGGTCATATCACTCATTTGAAAGACCAGGATTGAGTTCCTTGCTCCTGGCTTAAAGCCCCTCTCTGCAGCAATTATTTGGCAAATGAGTCAGTAAGTTTAATGACTCTTGCTCTCTCTCTGCCCCTCAAACAAATAAATCTTAAAAATAGGATGGAAACAAGAAATCCTACAGGTTATTGTGGAAACTAAATGATGCACCTTATTAAATAATTATAACATGAATTCTAGGTCATCATAAACATTTTATAAGCAATACCTGACAGAATAACAAAACAAATTTTCATGAAGAAAATCAGGAACATTCCAAGAAGGCACGTCTCACCACACATAGGCCTAAACAGGGATTGCATTTGGTAGCCAGGGGTATGGGTAATCCTAGGATAGCATGACAGCCACTAAGAACAGAAATGGGCAGCTAAGCTGCTTTCTCAATGTCAGATAGTCATTCTACCCACCTGTGTTAGTCATGGTTTATATTTAACACATGCAATTAGCAATACTTGGCACGAATCAGTGGTGTCAAAAAACGTGAGTCATGGATCCAACCAATGCTTCTGTCATGAAAAGCTTGTGTGATAATGGGTAAGACTCCAAATCTCCATGTCTTCATTTGTCAAATGAAAACAATGATCAATGTCATACAAATGAGGTGAACAGCAGGTGTATGAAGTGTGTCCCACAGCCCTGCTTTCAGAAATAGATTCTTGAGAAATAGAAGCTACCTATTTGATTAATTTGAACAAAATCTACTTTGAAGGGCCCTTAGCCTAGCTGGAAGGGCAAAGGTAATCAAAGTGATGCAAAAACATCAGCAAGAAAGCAAGGAAATGATTGAGAGCAAAGGTCGAGATTCCTTTCAGCAATGCATATTAACCAAGTGCTTTGGAAGCAACTGTGGTATGACGTTCCAGTGTGCCAACTACAGCTCCTAACTGTAGAAACACTGGAGAATGAAGCAGCATCTTTATGGCGCTTACCATTTGTGTTGCTAATGACTCAACAATAGTATCTCATGTGAGGGTCCCGCTTTCTTCTTCTCCCCAGACAGCAATAAGTAGGATAAAGGATTTCTCCAGCTATTCATTCACTTTCTTCCCTCCTGCTTTTGACTGATTCCATCCAAAAATATCTTCAGAAAATCCTGTTAATATCAACAAATCCTATATTTGTTGAGTCAAATTTCAAAGTCTTAGAGTCTATGATTTGTATTCATGAATATTCAGTAAGGTGCTACTTTTTTAAGATTTATTTTTTTATTTTTATTGCAAAGTCAGATATACAGAGGGGAGGAGAGACAGAAAGGAAGATCTTCTGTCTGATGATTCACTCCCCAACGAAGCCAGGAGCCAGGAGCTTCTTCCAGATCTCCCACATGGATGTAGGATCCCAAAGCTTTGGGCCGTCCTCGACTGCATTCCCAGGCCACAAACAGGGAGCTAGATGGGAAGCTGGGCTGCCAGGACTAGAACCAGGGCCCATATGGGATCCCGGGCTTGCAAGGCGAGGAGTTAAACCACTACACTATCATGCCGGGCCCAAGGTGCTACTTTCTAAATGTGACTATCTTTAAGACAATGTATATAGAATTGCTACAAGGCATGTTACTTGGGGTTAAACTAGATCTGACCTGCAGGTTTTATTCTGAAAGGGAGGTAGGAAGCTGTGTGTTGGCAAAGTTAGTAAGACACTCACAGAGTCTCTGGGACTCTATATGTCTGTGGATAGATGACTGGTTTGGGTCAGAGGACCTCTGAACTCTGCTTATGCTCCTTTCCTTATCGTCTGGTTCATACTTGACTAGAAGCATCAAAGACATACCCAAAAGCAGAATGTGCTACCTGTAGAATGATTTGGCTGGATTCTATCAGAATGATAGCCATGGAGCCTGCAGAGGATGCCCTGTTTTATCTAAGACATTTTAAGTACCCTCTGGCTTGGAATTAAAAAGTTGTCCTTCAGAGTTTTCTGTCTACTTGAGACCACTCTAAATGTTCAGGGAAACAAACACAGTCATGCTCATCAATCACAAACTTCATTAGTTTAGAAGGGTTGGCTAACCTTAGTTTCATTTTCCTGAACCCCAAAATGGAGATGACACCTGTTCTCCCCATTTGGACCTCTTGAATTTCAAATGGCAAAACTGAGAAGTGAAAATGCTTTCAAAATAAGAAAAAAATGGTCACAGCAGGCAGTGAAAGTGAATATATATATATACATATATATATCCAATATCATGAAAGGAATAGATATATTTAAATGTGTATATATTAACATTTATATTGAATTTGATATCATACCTACTGCTCATACTAATATTATCACTGTGTATTTTAATATATCTCTAATATGAAGGACACAGATGCACAGTTCACATTTTCTAGGTCTTGCATTTATACATACTTGAGCATTTCTCATATACATCAGCTTTTCTCATCATTATCTAAAAGCACAAATCATGAACACTGGGATTCTTCATGCCTGTAGCATCAACAAAGCCAATTGTTTGGGGAGTTTCCGTGAGTTCAGTCTAGAGATCCACATTTTAACTCCTTTATTTCCTTCAACTAATTTAGGTCTAGATGATCCACACAACATTGGGATCAGGGAGTATGCTCTCTATTCTTCTAATGGTGATGGTTAACAATGCAGTATCTGACATTGCCAGGGCATAGCAAACTATTACAGAGGAAGTGTGACAGTGGCAAATGACAGAGGTATTTGGCAAGGATGGGTGGACCTTCCTTGTGTTTGAGATGAGAGCCATGGTTAGCCAGGGGCCCCAATAGCATGTCCTGGCAAGTATCTACAGACCTAGGAATCTACCATGAAGTCCGAGTGGACATTTTCATGAAAATTAATAACCATATTGTCTTGAGAATATCAGATTTTTCCTCAAGCCATATTAAAAGGGCAGTGGTTAAGAATGTGGTCTATAGAATAGGAACAGTTTGGGACTAAATCCTAACTAACACTTACAGAAAGTTAGCCTCTCTCACCTCATTTGTAAAACAAGAATAATAATCTCACCTGTGTTGCACAGGTAACAAGCATGGCAAGAGTGAAGTATTCTTAATGCATTGCCTAGCACAGAATGAGGACCCAATATGTGCCAGTCACCTGGAAAACTGAATCCTAAGTCATATATTTGGTTCCCAGGCACACTTGGAAAATTTGCCAAGTAAGCAACTGTAGTTTCTTAGATAGATAGTAAGCATATACACACACAAGCACATACATATTTGAATTGAAACAGTACATAGAAATAGATGAAGGAATCACTCTAGGATTATTATAACAAAGTCCATCCAGTGAACGCATGACATTGTCTCATTTTACCACAACTGAGGCAAGCACCTTCATCAAGATCTCAGGATTGCCCAATTCTTTCCCTATCAACAGTATACACATTATTCTGTGTCTCTTAATCCTCAGTGGGAAGATAAAAATCACCATCTATCAACACTTATTGAGATTTGTACCATGTTCAGGACTAAGTGTTCCAAATTACGGCAGACACCAGCATTTGTTTTTCACAGGACCCCTTAGGGAGGCAGCTGTTGTTACCCTAGACAGGCAGAACTCTCAGCACTGCCTAGCCACCTTTTAGACTGCACCCTTCTGGAGTAAGAGCCAGGCCTTGTCCTCTGCTGGTAAAGCCAGCCCACAATCAAAACTACAATTGATGGATATTATGTTTCAGCTGGTCATCGATATCACAGGTGACTTTTGTCCCAATATAGACAAACGCCTATAAATCTATTCTGGCTTAGACTGGATCTCATGTCACAAACCTTCTGTCACAGTCACAGATAGCAGAAAAGCACTGAACACATACTCTCTCAGACTCAAGTGACAACCAAAAGCCCACATTTTTCTCAAAATTCAAAATATTTCTCAGCAGACCCCATGTCAATAAATTCTAGAACACTTTTTTGTTCATATAGACAGACTTAGATTCATACAAAATTTAAACCGTGTCCCTGAGAAGATATCCAAGAACTTTAGTAGTGAGACGGTACTGAGAAAGATTATTAATATTTAAGTACATTTTAAGCACTAAGACCATCATATTATAAATGCATGGGTGATTTTTAGAAAGCTTAAACTGAAAACCACTCACCAATTATTAGTGTTTTGGTGATTCTTTCCCCTAACTAACACATAAAAAGCCAGAAAATAAAGGACTCAGGATTCATAAATACAACTCACTCCACGCAAACATGTAGAGTGACTTAAAAAGAAGATATGTAATCTGACTAATTATGTGTTATTCAAATCCCACAAAACATCTAAGTTTACAACTGATATATCCCAAAGATGCTGTGGGACCACGCGGATATGCCAAACAGCACCTGAAAAATACCTTTATGATTTGTTTGCATAACAACTTTCTATTGCAAATGTGAGAAAACCAATCTCAAATCAGCATAATTAAAATTAGAATGAATACAATGATTTAAGTAACCATTGGATTGGCTGTAGGTAGGACTGAAATCAGAGGTTGGAGCAACATCCAGGGGCTCCTGTTCTGTCTCTGATCAGATGAGACATGTGACAACCTCTAAAATTTGTCTGGCTTTCCTGCTCTGAGTTCAGCAAAACAATAACTTTCCGAAATCGCCAGGTTAAGCCAATTAAAACAAAAACACATATGAGTGAATCAATCACTGACACTAGAACAGGTGAGCAACCTGTTCTGATATTTTTTAACATAGTTTTAACAATACACAGTTTTCATGAGCCTTCTGCATGAATTTCAAAGCATTTTACCAAAATGAAATTACCTTTTAATTCTAATTGCCCTGATCTTTCTGAAGTACTCTCATGCACAGATATGTGAGAAGTGATCTATTAGAAAATTGACTCGCATGATGACGGTGGTCAAGGAGTCCCGAGATAGGTTCTCTGAAGAATGGAGACAGTGGGATGCTAGTTTCTTGGCTCAGCCCAAGTCCTAAGGTTTCCTCTGCAGGGAGGCTGAAAGTGAAAGTCTCAGACGCAGTTCAGAATCTTAGATTGCTGAGAGAGAGCTATTAGTGTAAGTTCTGAAGTTTAAAGGCCAAGAATTTGACGTTCAAAGCGGGAGGTGACCATGGTGCAGCAACTGGGGGAGGCAGCACACCAATTCACTTTCTGTGTTATTTCTCTGCAGCTGCCCGTTGATTGGACAGTGCCCACCCCATTGAGGGCGGGTCTTCCTCACATTTGTTTCCTCTGGAAACACCCTCACAGACACACCTAAAATGTGTTTCTAGATTGCTCGGTACAGTTTAGTTAAATCAACCTGACAGCTAAAATTAACCATCACAGTGGTATCTTGCCAGGGGTTTTATTTGCATTTCTCTAATGACTAACAATATTGAACATCTCATGTTCACGTGGCCATTTGTACAACTTATATGCAACCGCATCTGTGTAATTCCATTGTCTACTTTCACATTGAACCATGCATTTATTTACTTTTTGAGTTATAAGAACTCCTTGTATCTTTTGGATACAAGTGCTTTATCAGGTGTCTGATTTGGTAATATTTTCTCATGATCTGCTGGCCATATTCTCACATGTAATCAATAAAATTTCAGAACAAAAGCAAATTCTCCATTAATTCCTACCTATGTGTTTAAATTATTAGGGGAAAAGTCTGTGTCTTTTAGGGAATGCCAAAATACATATTCAAATTTCAGCTCATCTATTCTAAAAGAATGATGCTATATAATACTTAACTTCTTTGACACTATCTCATCATGTGTCAAAACTGGAAGACTAACATGATTATCAAAATCATATTCAGACGGTGTCGGACTGTGTACTAGCAAACTCCTGCAAGAATCAGGCCTGGGATCACCTCAGATGAAGTTTCTTTGGAGATCCCTCCAACTGAACTGCTGATCTCAGAACCCCAACCATGAAGAGGCTGTCAGCCAGTGGATTCTGAATAGGGTTCATTGCAATTAGAACTGAGAGACTGGCAGCAATCCAGAACTGATGAACTATCAAAACTGTATGAGCAGGACCCTCAGAGCGCGCCTCCCGTTGGGGATCTGGGATGGGTGGGAGGTTGGGTGGGGCTTTTCCCTTTGTTTTTTTCCCTGACCCCAGATACAGGGTAAAATGATATTGATGTGGAAACAATGGTATTACCCACTTTCACCCTGTAGGCCTTGACACTTTGTTCCCTAATCAACTAAGTAAGATTATTAAAAAATAATTTAAAAAATCACATTCAAATATAAATTATGTTGCCTTGATAGATGGTAGAACACATGAAAATATTTATGTAAAAAAAACTTTTGGCCACACCATAATAGCCTAGCAACTAAAGCCCTCACCTTGCATGTGCCAGGATCCCGCGTAAGCACCAGTTTGTATCACAGCTGCTCCACTTCCCATTCAGCTCCCCTGCAACCTGCTTGGGAGACCTGGAAGATGTAACTGGCTCCTGGCTTCAGATTAGCTTAGCTCCAGCCATTGTGGCCACTTGAAATCAGTGGATAGAAGATCTTTCTGTCTCTCCTTCTCTCTGTAAAATTTCACTTCCCAATAAAAACATATAAATCTTACAGAAAAGAAACTTCTCTAGTGTCGAGTAGTATTCAGCTAATACTTCCTTCTGGACATATCTAATGTTTCCTTCCTTCCCCTTCACTTGCGATGCGTTCTTCCACTCATTCACTAGTTCCTGCACACTTGCTCCATTACATAAGCTCTCAGTATATTAGACTGAACCAGATTTTTCTAGATCCCTTCCTTTAGTAAGGGACCCTATTTGCCACTTCATGTATGTCTTCTGAAAAACTTCAAAACCTAAGCACCACATAATTAGTGAGACAAATTATTTCATGATCTCAGATGCATAGCCTATAATCTATCATGTTATGACAGACTATTTCTGTCTGTAGCATAATCCTTTGAAAAATGAATTTTGAATCTAATATTATAACCAAACACACATTGGAGAAGGGCTCTCCTACCTTGTGAGTTCTTTCTTTCAATATGGATTAATTTAGCTATTCTTGCTTCCCTGAAAACTTTTCTATCTCTGAAACATATATTAATGTCACCCTTGCTAAATTGACTTCCGTGATATATTACACCTACATGTGGAGAGCAAATGTCATTCTTCAGATCGTATACTTTATATCATACGTACTGCAGCTCTTACCAGCTTGTACATTGGTTCAAGTCCATTAACAAAACAATGATCAAACAAAACTTCCTCAGGCATAACCACAATAAGAGCAAAGATCTAGACGACAGTTTACCTGCATTTGGAGAATGTGGCAAGTGTCAAGCATCACATTTGCATCCACAAGACTTTGAGGAGTTCATTACAGTTTTCTTTCTAAATCATTTCCTTCATATTTAAAAATTGCTGAATTTACCATAGACTCTCATTTGATTGTCTGTCAGCACACTTCTCTACATTTCAAAACTCTCTTTGATAATGCTTGGTCAACTATCTGGACACTTGGTGGCAAGCCAAAGGCTCAAACGATTACACAAAAAAAGCACTTGAATACCTACTACTCTTGTAAAACTTGCATTTTAAAATATATATAGTACTTACTTAATTATAATTGTCTAAGAAATTTGCTTTATGTTGATTATGCTCTAGCTATTAAGAATAACATTTAAAAGGTTTCTGGTCTAGCAGATCTAGATTCAAACTCCACCATGATTGCTAGGAATGCTAAAGCTTTCTATAAATTGCTGAAATGGCTCAGTGTCCTCCTTTTAAACAAATAGATAATGATAGCAATCTCACAGGTAATGTAGGTTTTCTAAGCTATAGCTTGAAGTGCTGTACCAGATGGACCCAATGCAAACATCACAACTGGTTTTATATGTCTTCGTAGCAGGATTGATACATGACACATTCTTATGCCTATGCTTTGCGGGATGCCATCCTCTTTGACTTGGCATTGTGAAAGCAATGAGGTACTCGACAGTGGGAATCTTTGGCTGACATATGATGCAGTCAGCTGGGCCTGTCTCTTCATCAGGTTGATACCTGAGCCATGTCCCAGCACTCCTGGAATGTCTTCTCACATCCAGGCAACAGGTCACCCAAGGGCTTTCTAACTCACTTTCTTCTATCTGTACCTAATGTTGAACCTTATCTCCTTTGCTTCTCACTCACATTTCAATCACACACAGCCTTTATCCATCCACTTCATTTCTCATAACCCTACATAATAGAGTTTATTAAATCCTTCACCTCAACCAAACAATATTGAAGTGTGGAATAAAAGAAAAGAACCACTGTATCAGAAATAGTCCACTTTCCACCTGAGGTAAAGCTGTACACCATATTTCTGAAGAAGTCTTTGCATCAGTTTTGAAATAAAAGTGGAAAACTGACTAATGCTTCAGAGAGAAAATGATTTTACTAAACCAGAGCTAAACTCTTTTGGCCACAATATTAGCTGCAACAGCAGGAGATTTAAAAATATAGTAAAACAAACCATTTTCACAAGTCAAATGGATAAGATACACAATGCTTATGTGAAAGAGTAAATATTTCAGCCCCAGTGCAGTAGCGTAGTGGCTAAAGTCCTTGCCTTAAATGTACCAGGATTCCATATGGGTGCCAGTTCTAATTCTGGCAGCCCCACTTCCCATCTAGCTCCCTGCCTGTGGTCTGGGAAAGCAGTTGAAGATGGCCCAAAGCCTTGGGGTCCTGCACCCATGTGGGAGACCCGGAACAGGCTCCTGGCTTCGGATTGGCTCAGATCCAGTCATTGTGACCAACTGGGGAGTGAATCATCAGATGGAAGATCCTCATCTCTGTTTCCTCCTCTCTGTATATCTGACTTTCCAATAAAAATAAATTTTACAAATCTTTTTGAAGAAGTGTAAATATTTGCATTTTGTGATGGATAAGTAAGAAAAGGTAAGATACCAGAAATCACTACCAATATATTCTTTATAATTCCTAGCAATTACATACATTTAGAGGCTAGTACTATGGCATAGCTCACTAAGTTGCCTCCTGCAATGCCAGCATCCCATAATGGCACAGGTTTTTGTCCCAGCTTCTCCAGAAGTTGGAGAAACTGGAAGTTGGGCCCAAGTTTAGGCCCCTGCACTGGGAAACCTAGATAAATCTGTGGTCTGTGGTTCCTCTTGCCTTCGTTAAGGCCAACCCCAGTAAATGCAGCCATTTGGGGAGTGAACCAGTGGAGGGATATGTCTCTGTATCACTCTAATTCAGTCATTTAGATAAATTTGTTTTTTAAAAAAAACATGAATTTCACTGTGATGGAGAATTCATTGCATCTGAAGAAAACTTGTGATTCAGCTTAGGAATGGTTATATGTATTATTGGTAACATTAAACACATGAAGGGATCTCAGAAAGTTCATAGAAAATGTGTATTATGAAAACATTTTTACAACCCAACGTGTCTTGTAATTTCACTTTTTGTATTCTTGAACTCCCTCATATGCAAGCTATAATATATAAAAGTACCAATAAATTAGCTAATCTCAGAGACAGAAAAAAACCTTCATAGCTCAATTAATTCAGCCTTCTAGGCATTTTTGAAACATCCCTATAGTGCCCTCTCTTAAAGTCACATCATAGTTTTCTGGAAAGAAATATGTGAACCTTCAAAAGAACATGATAACCCTAGACGTAATTCACCTGCTTTAAGAGTTTCAGCAGTCACAAGTTCCTGTACTTCTGTGCTTACTCATAGACACTGCATAAAGTGAGCAGCTCTTGCATAAAGAAGCACGCAATTAGTGCTTTCACCTTTTCTTCCATATAGACCCTATACCCTGCTTCAAGACATTTGTCATTATTTTGTAATCCTCCTCATTAAAAGAATTTGCAATACACCTACAAGGTTCTGAAAAGTCTGATTTTCAAACTTTTTGACCTCAATGAAAGAGTTAAAGTCAAATCTATTTTGTATTAACATCCTTTCCAGGTTTCCTTAAGATTCATTTGATTGTATAAGTCTATTTATAAAACCTTTCTCTGCTTTCTCTCTGGCTGGATAGAAATGGGAGACCCAGCTAGGCTATCTTAAAGGAAGTATTATCACTGTTAGCTAATAAAGGGCTTTCTGAACACATACCTCCAATGCCTCAGTTATGCTATTCCAGTGAAGTAAGGGGAAAAGAAATGACTAGAAATGTCCCAGTGCTACCTTAAAGTGCCAGCTCTGACCTTTGATGGTCAGAATGACAACTATAAATAATGGTATCCCCAGTGTGGATTAGGAAGCACACTGAGCAGTTATAGTCTATGATGGGGAGAGGGTGTGTTGCTACCAGATGGGATATGGAAAGGATTCAAACTCAGTCTTCTAAGCTGATTAGAACATGGCTTGTTTACTTGTTAATAATACTATCATGTTAATCAAATTAATTAATTTAGTCTGCTAATTTATTATACTTTAAAAATACACTGGCAGTCTCAGGTCATCGAATAGGTTTCAGAAAGCAAAGTAATCCAGGACCCAGACAACTCAGCATTCTCCTTCTCTTTCCACCTGAGAAGCTGCCAACATCTTTTCCCATCCTCCCCCACAATAGGTTCGAGTGGCCAACAGATGGTCATGGGCATGTCAGGCACCTTTCTCCAACACTGTGATTTGGTAAATAGGCCATTATATTGTAACTTAGGCATGATATGTGTGACATAAAAAATATGGCTGAAATAATTTTCATGGTCAATTACTGTTTTTTAACCAACACTAACAGACCCCAATACCTAGTGACTGAACACCATAATCAATTTCATGACCAACCTCCTCCTCACACCTAAAGACATACATACATCACCCCCTCCACCCTACACACTCTCCCCATTCTCAAGGGCGCAGGAGAACAGTGTGTTTTCTTCATTTTTAATATTCTAGTATAAGAATAATACCACCTTCTGGATATCTGATGAATGAATTTAAATTCCCAAATATCCTTAATTCAGACCTTTGATTCTCATAAATCATAGTTTTGATTATTTTATTTCCAATTTTCCCAAACTATGCTTAGATTGCTCTATTTCCTTCATTGTTCTGATCAAAGACACTATGATTCGGTCCAACATCCTTACTTCCTCTTTTTCAGGAATTTTTGATCCCAAACTACACTTGGGGCTGCTCACTTGTCTTGATCTTTCACATTCACACATAGGATTCCTTTCTTTGAATGTCCTCTCCACTCTCAACCTTAATTTTCTGACCTATTTCATATGTCATTTTCTTCACAAAACATTTTGTGATCAAGCTCCATTCCATTTCATGCAACATTTCCCCATTGAGACGCCGTAGGGGTCTTTGCATGTTCTTGACACATGTATTGTACCCAGGGTTTTTCATTAAAAGTGCTAGTCATTTTTTTTACTCCGAGCTAAATTTCAAGTGCTTCACAGGAATGTTCTGGCTAAATTGCTTCTGCATATCCTGTTAGGACCAAGTTAAGAGCCTTATACATCACAGGTATGAAAAACAGCGGTCATTCCTTATCCACGGATTCACTTTCTGCAGCTTCTAGCACTCATGGTTCAAAAATATTGAGTGTGAAATATAAAAATAATAATCCATAGGTTTTTAAGTTGCACATCATTCTGAGTAGCATGATAAAATCTCATGTCATCCCACTCATTCACACCTGGGATGCTATTCTGTATATGCCATCTGTCAACCAGTCCCTTAGTAACCCTCTCAGATACCAGCCCATATTTCATGATATCACAATGCTTTTGTTCTAGCAACTGTATTTAATGATCTCAAAAATAGAAGAATAATAACACTGCCTGACAGTTGAGATAGGTCAAAAAAATTCTAAAGTCCTTCCTCTAAGTATAATCTCCACTTTCATAAGAAGAGTGTGCATAAAACAGTAAAATATTTTGAGAGAGAAGTAGACCACATAAACATAATTTTATTATAATATATTATTGTAATTTGTTTTATTATTACTGTCATTAATCTCTCACTGTGTCTATTTTATAAATTTAGCTTTACCGTGGGGTTTGAATGTTTAGGGGAATATAGCATATATAGGATTCAGTGTCTTCAGCAGTTGGGTCCTCCACAGGGGATCTTGAAATATAGCCTCCAATGATAAGGAGAAACTATAAAATATACTTTTCAATCCATTGAAATCATTCTAGAGATAGGAAAAATTGTCTACAATCCATTTTAGATGCAAATTATACAATTATGAGATACATTTTTCATCTACTTTTTTGGCAGAGACCAATAATCACATGCATGCATATTGTCAAGTTCTAGGAAAAAAAAACTATTCCTTGATAGAGGACACAGATGGGTTATTTTAGGATTAAGCACCTTGGCAGTTTCTACTGACTTAGCACATCCATGTGATCTTCAACCCAACTTTACAGTTGCTCTTCAGGCATTTAGCTTACAACTTACTTCAATATATTGAAAGCTATAAAATGCAACTGTCACCTGAAGGAATAGGTTGGAGAAACCACTGCATATTTTTACCATGGGATGCTATCTTGACTTCTCTATACTTTCAATATATATTAATTAATACACACATATTAACTAATATATGTATTAATTGCAAGGACTCAGGGGGAAAAAAAGGCTTAGAGGGCCAAGTATTTTGGGCAAAACAAGAGAGTGAGGCCTCCGAAGCAGCCTCGAAATTAGAACCATGAGGCTTACTTCCCCACCTTCCTGTTTGTCTCCCTTCTTTCCTCTGGCATCAAGGTCAGGCTTTCTTTGAAGCCTTCTTACCTGCCCACAGACAGACCCTCCAAAATGAACTCTAACTCTACAATCACCCTCCTGGAGCTAAACCCAGGAAGATTAAACTCATGTCACAGAAGAGCAGACAGGATGTCAACCAACCCAGCAGAATTCATTATGGGCAATCATTTATTATTATAAATATCTATCCTTCTCCACCCAAAATCATTTACTCTCCCCTGAAAAATCACCCACTACATGTCACTTCCATCTCTCTTATAAAGTGGATATACCACAAGGTTTAAATAATAGTGGGTTATTGGGTAAGTACTCACTTTTCTTTCCTACACTGTCTTGATACATGTAAGAATTTTCCTTTTTTTCCTCTTAGCAGTCTATCTGCTGTTAGCTTATGTCATGGACCCAATTATTGTTCCATTTAAGAATGCCAGGTTCCAGCCCTGCTTCCTCTTTTTATTTAGCTTCCAGATAATACACAGCCTGAAAGACAACAGATGCTGTCTGAAGGACCTGGGTCTGTGTCACCTATGCAGGGAACCCAGACTAGGTTCCAGCCCTCCAGTTTCTTCCTGGCCTAATCCTGATTCGTGTAAGCATATGAGAAGATCTTTCTCTGTTTCTCTATCTTTGAAATAACCTATTTTCAAGAAAAAATAGAGAAAAGTTTATTTTTTATTGCCAAGAAAATGTTAAAATGTACACAGTTTTTTCATAATATGAATTGGCTACCAACATTTTGAAGACCTTTACACTTTATTCTCATTAATAAATCAAATTATGGCAAAGAAACTCCAGATGTAGCACAAGAAGCAAAGGCCAAATCAATATAAAGGCGCTATGAGTTTAAGAAGGTTATGGCTTGATGGGTATGCGGGATTGTAGGTTACAAGACAAATACAACTAATGACACATGTATGGCTGGCAGGCTTAAGGGCTGAGAATAATGTTGAACTCTATAACGTGGACAGGAATAAACAAAGAACTAAATGAGACACAGGTTGAATGTGGAGAACCTTGGGATTTCAATTATTTCTGTTAAGTAACTTCTGATGGTAGAATCATGTCAACCAAGGTACCCCATACTCTACTTCCCATCACCAAGAGTTTGCTGAACAGCAGGTATTGTGTTTCAGCACAATTACTAACCCCATTTAAAAATGACCCAAGCAGCAAGAAAAATTCATGGTTGCATTCATGGTCACATACATAGGTGGTTGCAGAGTCAGGTTTCTAAGTCATAGTGGCCACTGGACCATATGACTCCCTTCCATTTTCTGAGCCACCCAGGCAAAAACCATTCTACTGTCTCTTACAGCTACACCAATAAAATTACCCACTTTACCAACCTAGAACATGCCTTTGCCCCTGAGTTTTACAGTAACGGGTGCTATATTTTCCTTTTAGAGCTGAACTACTTCACTATATCTTTTGAAGATATAGTGATAACAAAGATTCTACCCAAAAAGGATGTGCCAGGTACTACTATATATGTTGTCATTTCTCTTCAACCTAAAAAAGAGAAAAACCTATGGAATGGAGGGTGATGTGTGATGCAATGGCAAGTAACAACCACATTTCTTGTTTCAGTTTGTTTTGTTCTACAATTCTTTTAAAGTGCTTCCTTTAAGATAATCATAGCTTTATAAGCAACTAACACCAGTAAATGTGATGGCTTAGCAATTTTTAAAATGTGTATGTATAGCATAGGTATTTTGGCAATAGCAAGGTAAGCTGCCATCTGTGATGCTGCCAACTAACACCAAAGAACTAATTCAAGACCAGAGCACTCCACTTTACATCCAAGATCCTGGAACACACCTGGGAAGGCAGCCAAATATTGATCCAGTCCCTGGACCCTGCCTCTATGCTCAGGCCATTGTTGCCATTTGGGGTGTTTACAAGCAAATGGAAAATCTCTTTGTCCCTTAGTCTCACTTGCTGTCACTTTGCCTTTCAGATAAATATTATATTTTTTAAATGCATATGTATAAATAAAAGTGTTATCCAGGGTGGGCACGTAGCACAGTAAGTTGAGCAGCTGCTGTCCATGGCCACATTCCATGTGAGAATACCAATCCTAGTACTTCTTGCTTCTGGGACCTGTCTGTTCATACATCCCGGGAAGAAGTGCAGGATGGCTTAGGCACCTGTGCCTCATCCAGATGGTGTTCTAGGCTCCTGGCTTCTTTCTAATGCACTCAGCCCAAACTATTAATTGCTTTCTCTCTCTCTCTCTCTCTCTCTCTCTCTCTCTCTCTCTCTCTCTCTCTTCCTCTCCCTCTCACTCTCACTCTCACTCCATCTCTCTGCCCTCCAAGTGGATAGAAATAAATGTGCTTAATGGCATTCAAGGTTATGTATTATTGTAATGTTGAATATGCCAGAAATCACTGGGTACCATAATGGTTTTATGTTAATGTGCTATATATACATGATCCTTCTTCTAATACACTAATCTAATTATGAATTGTTTTATTCAAATGTCTTAAGGAGAAATTTTATTTTTAGTATCAGCTGTTTTATAAATCCAACACCACCTGACATATACATATATGTGGGAGCTAAAGTTTTAAAAAAATACCACTCAATCTGAACAGAGAATGTTGGTTATTAGAGGGTTGGAAAGGGTGCAAGGAATAAAAAGTTTGGATAAAAGAGCACAGTACAGGAAGTTGGTGTAGTTCATTAACTATGACAAATATATGAATAAGAGATGTTAGTAATAAGGGAAATGGGGTGAGGAGTTTGGGAACCTCATTGTATTGCTACATTACAATTTCAGTTTCTGAATTTATAACTGTTCTGAAATAAAATTCTAAAAGATCCAGTACTTGACAGAAAGCTAATTTACTCAAATACACATATTTTGACAACTAATTCTTACATTTATGAATCATCAACTTTACATGAAATGGCTTCACCATAGCGACCCACTAGTCCTGTTTTGTAATGGGATCTGGCTTCAGCCCTGTACCCTGGAGATTAACCACTTACCTTAGGTTAGAGTTTCAGAGGTAGAAAAGGTCATTTATTTTACAAACTGAGAAAGAGAAGACATGGAAGTTAATTCACAAGCTTGAGTGCTGGGAAGAAAACCCGCAAGAGAATGAATAAGAGTGGCATATTATGTGTTTGTACTTATAAATCAACTGCCATAAACTGATATTGTCAAATTATTTATTAATATTGCAGGCAAGAAGAATAAATTGAGATTCTCAATCAAGAAATGCCATAAAATGCCTGTGATTTGCAAATTTGCCCACATATTAAAATCACCTTGGTTACTAAAAAACAATCCCTGTCTAGAACCCAGGCCTATACGTTATGATTTAAGCAGTCCATGGGTGGCCAAGAAATGGGACTATTTTTGATAATAACCCTGGTCACTAATGGGCAACTTGTTAAGCAATCTTACGGTAGCATTTTCACAAGCGTATGCACTGCTGATGACGCTGTTTCATTATGTAGCAAGTATGATTATATGATGCCTAATACAAATAGCTTCTGTACCTTTAATTTTTTAAATTTATTAGTCTGAAAGGCAGAGACTTATAAAAACAAAGATCTCCTATCTGCATGTGTTTGCAATAGCTTGGACTGGTCCACTTCAAAGCCAGAATATAGGAACTCAATTCAAACTGCACACGTGGATCAGAGGGTCCCAAGCACTTAAGCCATCACTTACTGGCTCCAAGCATCCACCTCAGCAGGAAACTAGAGTTAGAAGCAGAGCTGAGACTCAAACCCAGGCATTCTGATGAAAGACGTGGGTAAACCAGGATTTCTGCAATGAAATATTATACAGTATCTACAACATGGGTGATTGCCATAATGTGGCAATTAGGTGTAAGGTTTGCGTTTTGAGATTTTACATAGATGGTTCACATCAGATATGTATCAATAAAATTTTGCATTTGATAAATGTGAGTGCTCTGGAACTGAGAGGAAAACATTTACTTTGTGAATTGAGTGCTTGCAGAAAGCTTTGTGAAGCAAAGCCTGGGAATCTAGAAAGGTACAAGAAGGTAGGGAACACAGTTGTTTTAATCTTTTAGTAGTGAAATACATGAACCTCCTTGGTAATTTAGGAAAATGTGGAATTCTAGTCACAAATGTATTTCTTTTCATTCTGTCAAGATAAAGATAAACAAAACTTTTAGCAAATTTGGCCACACAGGTTAATACCCAATCCACCAGCACTGTCCCTAATTCCCACATTGCAGCATGCATTTCTCTTAATAGATTTCATTTAAATGTCAAACCTTTGTAAAAACTTTCCTGATTTTCTCTGTCACAATTAGCACTGCTTGTGGGTTTTCATTATGTCTATCATTTACTAGTGTGATTATTTAGACTAGTATTCATTGCTCTCTACTCTGCACTAGTCCATGAGTACACTGATGCTCAGAACTGTAAACTGAGTGTGGACAGAGTCACCCAGCACATGTTCCTATGTTGACAACTAATTACTCATCACAGAGAGTTGAATAAACCGTAGAGTTAAAGCCATAGAATGGAACGTGTCCTGCTCCCTCACTATCCAACTACTGCCCTGGGAACATAAACCTCAGAATAACGGGATTTCTTAAAAATAAGGACTCTCAGAACCCACTCAGGATCTATGAAGTCAGAATATGTCTTTTAATTAGCTGTATAGGACATTTCTTTGGGCATCTATGTTTAAAAGCATTGTTCAAGCATAAGCTGTAATCTGATTTCTTCTCATTAAACTGTACTCTATGCTCTCTTATAGAAAATTAATAAAAGTATCATTCGACCCTCTTTCTCAGCTTTTGAAGCCAAACAATCTGGCAAAGTTTGTTTAGTATGCACAGTTCATATTTTGGTCATATATATGAGTATATCTGATTTTATTTAAATCATAAACAGAGCAAGGATCTCTCCTTGGTTCTGGGTTGACATGAATACTATTCTATATCACTTTTGTACATATTTCAGAAGACAGAAAGGAGGATAATTTTATGTTTTAAGAAAACCTTGTTTCTTGCATCTCATTCACTCAAAACTTCCTTCTTGGTTGGTAATTCACAACCACAACAATTAGGACACAAACACAAGCAGATGGGATGCTGGCACAAGTGGTAGCTTACTACGCTGCACCACACAAATGGTACAGGCTTACGTGATTCTTCAAATGAAACCAAAAGTTCAAGCTATGTTCTTTGTGGTACTCATGATCTGGTTGCAACTCTTTGGCCAGAATAATTTCATGAGAATTTCAGAGAACCACTGACATAAGTGAAATTACTCTTGGTCTGTATGGTTCTGGCCTAAGACACTCACCACAGACAGGGGCCAACAGGCATCCAGGCATCGCCTCCGTTAGCACTCGTAAGTTATCCTTCTTTCCCCATAATCTTCAGTATTCCTCATAAAGCAACCACTTACCCTAAGTCTGTCAATTGTTTGTTATTACTACTTCACTAAACCTCTCTCTCTGGGACTGGACCATGAACAACTATGAAGCTGAAGTGAAATTTTAGCTTTAAAGGTACTCAGATACTCTCTATAAAGTCATTGTATTGCATTCATTTTGCAAAGCTATAGTATAGCCTCTGCTCTTCTGACACAATTCCTGATAAATTCTCTATACACCCAGCATTTCCGACAGCTACAGGTTAACTAATTCTATATGGTTCCTCTAACAGTAAATTTGAATATGCTGTCATGGTTTTCCCAAATGCATCTTGCTGTATGTTTTGGAATTTGTGCTGTATAACTTTAGGATTATTCCTAAGTATATAAACCCAAGGACCAGGAGGTCCAATTCTATCACTTTTATTCAAAACAGCATCGGGAATATTAACAAGAGCAATTAGAGAAAAGGAAATGTCAACCTAACTTGAAAGGAAGAAGTCAAAGCATCCATGTTGGCAGGTGACCTTGTTTTACATATGAAAACCCATAAACATTCTACTAAAAAGTGTTACAATGGACAAGCAAATACAATGAAGTTGCAAGTAACACAATCAACATAGAAAAAGGTATTGTTTTTATACAGCAATACATTCTTGCTGATCAGGTAAATCAAGAAATTTAAAGGATTTTTTCTAAAGAAGGAAAATTTAAAAAGCAGTTGCATTCAAAATAGGTACAAAAATGAAATTGCTAGAAATAATGGAACCAAAGAAACAAAGGATCTCTATAACAAAATTACAAAATACTGATGAAAGAAATCGTGGAGGACACCAACAAAATGGAAAGATATCCTATGTTCATGAATTGAAACAATTAATATTGTTAAAATGTCCACACAATTCAAAGTAATATACAAACTCATAAATCTCTCCCAAAACACCAATGGCATTCCTTGTAGATCCAGAAAAACTAGCCCTTACATTTATATGGAACCACCAAAGTCCCAGAACTGCCAATGTGAAATGTGTAAAAGACATAAATGAAGCTAAAAATCAAGCAAGCTAGCCAGATGAAGACTTCATGATCTCTAACTTTAAAGAATGCTACAAAGCCATAGTAAACAAAATTATTTGGTACTGACAAAGAAATTGAAACATTAAACATCACAAAATGGCTTGATGAAAACATAGAAGAAGCAGTCCAGATACGATTATTGACGATTTTTGTAAGACCCCCCCAAAACATAGGCAACAAGGGAAAAATGAGACAAATAGGATCATATCAAATACAGAAGATACTGCCCAGCAAAGAAAGTAATCAACAGGCTGGAAGGAAATATTTGCAAGCTATTTACCCAACAAAAAAAATCTATCAAGAATATTTAAGAGACAAAAAAAAAAAAACCTCAACCACAGAGATGATTCAATATATTTAAGAACTGAGCAAAAGCAAACACAGAATATGGAACACTTAATCAGCCATTGTGAAGGAGCCATGCTGATTTCAGTACTGTTTAATTTTTAGCATATGCACTGAAAATGTGGTTTATATGCCCAATGGAATGCTACTTGGCTCACCCCAAAAAAGAAATCCCATCTTCTACAACAAAATGGATCAAGTGAAAATCGTTACACTTAGTCAAATAATTCAGACTCAGAAAGGCAAATATCATCTGAGGGTGCTACTACAGAATACAAAAAGTAACTTTGAGACGAAACCGATATTAGATGATTTAAATATTGCTTTTAACCCTTACATATACTCAAATGCAACAGTAATATTTCTACTTTTATTTGTTGAACATTACATTTAGTGGTACAATAATCCTGTGAGTAAAAAGTAAGTCAAAACTATGTTTTAACAAAAATGAAAGGGAAAAAAAGGAGAAAATGGGTGGGATTGAAAATTGGCAGGGAAATATGTTTATCTTCTTAGAACTGTACCTATGAAGTACATGAAATCTATTCTCTTTATGTAATTAACATCCTTTTCAAAAAGTCAAAAAAGGAGCTGAAAAAAGACCTATATAGAAGCTTCTCAAAAGAATCAATAAAAATAGCTAACAAATCTATGAAAGAGAAATGCAAATCAGAACCACATATGATACGACCAAGTTGGAGCAGCTATTCTCAAAAAGCCAAAAAGGAACAAATGGTGGTGAGGATGGAGAGAAAGAGAAATCTTACACTCTGTTTACAGGAATGTGAATCAGTGTAGGGAAAACAGAATGAAGATCCAACACAAAACCAGAAATAGAACTGCCATATGGTCCAGCAATCCAACTTCAAGGAATAAAACAAAATCATTCTATCAAAGATTAACCTGCAGCAACAGGTACTATATACAATAGAACACAGAAATAGACCAAGATGCTCATTAAAAGATGAATGAATACAGAAAAGGTGATATTATTATTCATCCATTAAAAATGAAATTCTGGTATTTACAGAAAAATACATTGAACTAGAGTACATCATGCTAAGTCTAATGCAAAAATAAACACTGCATGATCTTCATCATATACAAAAAAATTTAAAAATTAAACCTTTTGAGCACAGAATAGCAGTAATTACTAGTGGGTGGGAGGGGCAGGAAAAATGGAGGGAGACTGTATAACGAATGCCAATTCAGAACTAAATAAAAGTAAGTCCTTAGTGTGACACAGAATGGTGCAGGGAGTGCAGTTCACAACAACCTGTTACATATGTTACGAGCAAAGAAAGGTGCTCCAAGTTTGTAACAATAAAGTACTTTCAAAGAGACAGACATGCTGATTGATCATGAATAGAACTGTTACAAAGTACCTCACTAGCTCTAGATAGGCAATGCATTCATTAATCTCTTGTGGCACCACACTTTTACAAAACTGGTGCCATTTTGAGATCCATCTTTGATGTTTCTTTTTTGGATGGCATTATATTATTGTCTTCATTTGAATTTTTGTGATCACTGTTAGATATAATCAGTAACTCTATATTTTTCTTGGTTATTAGTTTATTCTGTAAAATGTTCCTTGACAAATTTTGCCAGTTTTCTTACTAATTTATAGAAGAAGACTTCTGCATTCTTAATATCTTCCTTGTCAATTGTGTGTATTGTTTCTCTTTATTGTTTTTTTTTTAATAGAATTATTTGGCACTAGAGTCTGCCTTCCCCCTCCCACAAGTTCCCTCCTTCCCCCTCTTCTCCCCTCTAGTCTCACATGGGAATCTTTCGGGAATTTTCCCAAGTCCATCACACTACCGCTGGAGTGTAAGAAACTGTCAGTCATTTTGTTGGAGTTCATTCTTGTATCCCAGGACCCTAATGAAGGTACAACGAGGCCTAGATCTTCGTTATTTATGGGCAGTACCAATAACAGTGATAAAAGGGACACTGACCATCTCAGGTAGTTATAAACAATTAGTCTCTTATGGATGGTTGATTAATGAATTACGTCACAAGATCTTGTATCACAAGGTATAGGTAAGTATGAAGTGACATAAGGTAAGATTCACATGTCATATCCCTAGATTTGACATCATATTATCTTATATTAGATGTTTCTACTAAGAAAGCCTGTTCATACTCATAAATTCTCTTTGACTTTCTGACTGCAGATCACCATGTATTTAATTGTTTACGTTTTTTGTTTTGTAGCACCCTTTGAGCAAGTATAATACAACCTGACATGGCAATGTTAATCTCAGAAAATATGTGAGGAGTATTGTATCACCAAGATTTAAAAAAAAAAAGCAAATTAATTGAAAGAAGGGGAAGCAGATGAAAGGGTAGCAAAGGAATGATAGATATAATCTTGAGACTGGAAAGTAGACCCTAACAAGATACACATGAAACATTTGCTAAGCCTAGTGGTTCCTAGATATGGATACAATGGGGGAAGTGGGAAAAGAGGCAGATACACATGAGAGCAGTGTCTTCAGCCCACAGGAGTGAATGAACTTTAAATTGGAGAAACCAGAACTTTCAAGTTAGGAGCTTAAGTTTGATTCCAACTTCCACATTTCGCATGAAATAAAAATATATATATTGATAGAATCTTCCTCTTACCTTTTCTGCTTCTTTCACTCTTATCCTGGCTTTTCTTGGCAGCAGCTACTTAGGAAATCTCACACCCGGTCTTGCCTTTGCATGACAATCTGAATAAAAGATAAGTATGCTTTGTTCACATTCTGATGCCATAAATGAGCCACTTTACTATCAGGGAATACTCTAGCTCTCCTCCTAAATCGCATTCTCTTTCTACATCTGTCTAATCCTCACATCTACATTCCTTCTGACCTTGAATTTGTAGTCAGCCAATTTATTGTTCAACCACTACCAGCAAAGTCCACAGAGGGGTATGAATCCCAAAATGAATATATTGTCAGTTCTCTGTAGTCTGAAACTAACGGGATTGCGGCCAGTCCTTTGGAAGCTCTGCCAAAAAGTAAAAGTGAGAAAGGCTTTTGGCAGCAGCCAGGGTGGGCTGATCAGTGTTTGGTCAGAAGCAGCAGTGGAGAGATTGCAAAGCAGGAGCTTGAGGCCCCACGTGGAGAACCTTTAAGCCTGGCTTCACCTGTCACTGTGACATGCACAAATTAAGTTAATTTCTGATCCATGCAGGGAGGCAGAAGAATAGAATGTTTTCAAAGGGACTCCCTGCACACTTCCTGGACAGCTTGAACTTTGCAGTTTCCCCCAAAGACTTGTCAGTCCTGTACTAGTCCCACATGGTTGGATTATAGACATCTTTGTGTTGTTATGAAAATCATGAATGTTCTCATTCAGCCACTCATAGTTCCTCCTTGGACTTTCTGTCCTTGCCTGTCATCATGGGGGGAGTCTGACCTTTCATTGTGAATTATACATGGTAGCTTGGAGCCTGACATACACCATAATTTCTCAGAACCCGACTCAACGGTCAAGACAAAGGGCTCTGATGAGGCGTCATGGTGACTCTGCAGGGGAAATATTTCCCTTTGGCAATTGGCATTGCAATACCCAAGATACTCAGTCACCCACTTAAATGAAAGGCAAACACCAATCTGTTATTCACACCACTAACAAATCATCTCCCATATTAGAAACAGTTTAGCTTTCTTTCACCTATCAGATACTTTCTAAAAATATATACAGAAAATGTGATTAAAAGATAAATTTGCTTTTGGGGAAAAAAATCCTGAAATCCACATATAACATTTCTCATATTAATTTTCCACAAGATTTTTAAACATAGATTACAAATCTCTGTTCAGACATGTTTCTTAGTGACATAGCAGCTGAGCATACACTAGATTTCACATGATGCTTTATTTCATTCCTTATCTGTGGTTATAGTTTTATAAAGCAGAGTTCAGAAAACAGCTATGCTTTCCACAAATTATTTTACAACCTGAAAAAGGAATAGCTAACTTGAATTCAATCTGGACTCACATAGACCCATGTGGCCCCAATCTGTACATGCAGCTGAGCAATGAATGAAACACATATTGGAGAACAAAACAGTAAGCACACTGAGGACTACTGGTGCTAAGTGAAACAGGTGCAATCAACAGCACCTTTCGTTTCACAGAGCTGAAATCTGCAGCTGCCCTCACAAAATGGCATGTAGGAGCCAGTGCAACTTTGAAATGTCGAACCTCGTAACCCAGCTGTTGACTCTCTCAGGGACCAGCAGGGAAGAGGAAAAGGATATGGAGATATAAACAAATGATGCTTGTGTTCTATTGCTTTTGCGTAACAGTCAATGAAGACTGTAAAAACAACTAGACAAAAACATGACATGGTTTTGTAGGTACAGGCATTCCTCTTCCCTCTAAACCCCCTTCACTGCTCCCCACTCTCCCTGCCACCACCACTTTCCTTCTTATTATTACAATAGTTTTTCAACAAAAAGTTCTGCGTTCTCCAGGAATCCTTCCACAATAATGCATCTTCATTGTTCATTCATATTTCTAGTATTCAACTTGCTTCCTCCAAAGAGGTCACATTAGCATTTTTAAAATGCAGTTAATACAAAGCAAAATTCTGTTCTATGATGGGCAAGCCACATCATCTTCCAAATAGAATATAAAGCAAAACTGAATGTTCTTGCTTCTAGATGAAGTTACTTGCTCACTCTTACACAACAGAATGTGAGAGGAAGTGGTGTCTACCATTTGTAAGCCTCACGCTTAATGTTCACTGCATCATGATCTCCTTGTAGCATTATGTTTCCCACAAAGAACTGTATGTTGAGGATACTCTTAGCTGAAGATAGAAGACACCAGGTCCTGGATTCAGTACTGGGAGAAGAGCTCTTTCAGATACTCTCTAACCAGTGAAAAATGAGTAAGAAACAACACTTTATTGTATTAAGCCTTTGAGATCCTCTGGTAATTTTCATAGTAATTAGTATTTGTTATTCTTTAACATAGTATTTTTTAAATCCTTAGCATTTTGTTAAAATCTAATATATATACACAGAAAAATACACAAATATTGTGCAATATCCTGAATTTTCATAAACTGAACACATCATTCATACCACACAAAGATCAAGAAGCAGAAAATGATCAGCTTCTAAATGCTGCTTCCAGGTCTTCCCCTTTTGCCTCCTATACTACATAAATCAAATCACAAGGCTGCAGTAGGAGGGGTCATAACCAGAGGCCTTTCTGAGCAATGGAACACAGTCCTCTTCACCCTGGACTCTATTTCCCTGTTCCAGTTCCCTTCCTGCTCATCTACCTTCTCCTTCCTTACAAAGGCAGTGGGCTGTTACATCACAGGTAAGCAGAAGAAGGAGCAGGTGCACAGCTGAGCATCAGGAATCCTAAGTGGCTGGTTCCACAAGCTCAAGGGTCTCAAGGGAGACACAAGGGACAAGGCTGAGTCTAAAAACAACCTTTGGGTGACTGTCCTCAAATATCACTGTAAGGCACAGTGAGCTGGTGTTGCCTATAGGAGCAATGAAACTTAATTCTCTACTGTCTCCGTAGCCCTTATTCAAAGCCCAAAATCTAAACCCAGTTCCCTGAATCTTGCTATCTCAGATAAAGGCAAGAAAAAAATATGCCAAATAAAACCACCAGGGGAAAGGAAAAAATGAGTAACATGTAGATGGAAAGTATACAGATATTAGGTTCAGAAAGAGCACTGTGATGAAAAGTTGTGTACCCCCAAACTTCTTAAAAGGGGTATCAGCCTCAGTATAGTAGTATCGAGAGGTGGGGCTTCTTTCTCAAGAGGTGATTACCTCCTAACTGTTACTTTCTGTTGATGAGATAAACATCCTTGAACGAAGCCTGAGGGAACTGGTCTGCGTTCACCTGCTTTAGGAGGATATGCCTAGAAGGTGCCAACTTGGAAGAAAAGGCTCTCAATAGTAGCTGAACTTGTCAGTGCCTTAAATGTTGGACTTTAGGCCTCCAGAACTGTGGGAAAGAAAGTTCTGTTGGCCATAAGCCACCCAGAGTACAGTTTCTCTTTTCTCTGCCTGCATAGATGACAAGGCTTGAAATACAACCCCAAAATTTATATGTGTAAATTGCTATGCAAACACGTTGCTTCTTAGCATCTGCATAACGCTCCAACATCCTGTAATTAAGGAGGATAAGAAGGCAAATACATCGGGGCATCACAAGGGAATTTTTTATAGAGAATGTCACTTACGGACACTCATTCTATGTCCTGCTATTCTCCCTTAAGTTCAAAGCTGTCGTGAACATCCATGCACATCTACCTTGAAAAACCTGGAGTTTTTATTTTTTTATGGGAGAGCCACACATTGGGCCCTCTGGGGAAGGGACTTACATAGTCTCAAGTATAAAGAGCCATGCCAGTGCTTTCAAAAGCTTCCGTGGCAATTTGCATGCTGACATACAATTGATGAGCACTCTTGTACCCAAATTCCTCCAGACATTCGGTGCTGTTCTTTCTCCCTTCCTTTCCTTTATCTTTTTACTTTTTAAACATATACAAATTAACCAGAACAGTCTAACAAATCTCTAAAAACCCAAAATTCAACTTCACTAACTGTGAATACTCCAATATCTCTGCAGCTGCATATTCTTACTCGATTTATTAAGATATAATTTATATCCAGCAAACATTATTCTTTTTGGCATACAGTTCTATGAACTTTAAAGAACATATACCAATACATAATCAATCAGTCATGACACAGAGCTTTCATTCATACTAACAGGGTCCTTCATGCTTCCTACTTTTTCAAGAATATTTATCATTTGACATGAAAGAGTTACAGAGAGAGGAGGAGTCACACAGAAAGATCTTCCATCTGCTGGTTCACTCCCCAAATGATTGCCATAGTCTGGTTGGTCCAAAGTGGGAGCCAGGAGCCTCTCCAGGTCTCCCACATGAGTGCAGTTGTCCAAGTACTTAGTCCACCCTCTGCTGCTTTCCCAGGCCACCAGCAAGAAGCTAAATGGAAAGTGCAACAGCCAGGACAGATAGGTGAAGGATTAACCTACCATGTCCTTTTATAATCAGCATCCAAATGATCCTGTATGACAACAGCTTGTTTCGTTGCATTGTTGAGCAGTATCCAATTGCATGCTCATCCAAGTGTTTATATATTTATCATTTGAAATTTTGGATGTTTATTAATATAGCTGTAGTAAACATTGGTGGCTGTATTTAAGCAAACACTTTTTTTTCAGATATAAATCTAGGACGGAAGCAGTGGTCATATGGTAATTACAGATTAGACTTCATAAACATATAAGAATTTGTTTTCCAGAGTGGCTATCACCTATTAAACTCTCAGCAGCAATCTGTCAAGGCTTCCAGTAGCTACCCTTTAAGAGAACTTGCTCCTAAAAGCTTTCTTTTAGTTTTTTAGATAGGTCATTGGATTTCATATAATTTTAATTTGCAATGGTTAGTAACTTTTGTTTCTATTGTGTTCTGAAATGGTCAGTGCGGCACAGCCACAAAAGGACATAGAGAAAAAGTTCATTATGAAAAAAAAATTTGTTAAAAAAACACAAGCACTCCATGCAAAACCCCATGACAAAGACAGAAGTGTTAAGAGGCCAAAGACGGAACAGGGAGAGCCATTTGGCCACAGTGTAATGAAGAAAAATCAGCAGCATAGGATTGGCTAGTTTGGATCATATCCGAGAGCTCTAAGCTTTAAGTAACGTCTCCTGGTGCTGGTTCTGGGCACCAGCATGGTGAAACCAGAGGAATACTGGCACTTGGTGTGTATGAGCCAGATGGAGCAGGTGGTTCCAGACTGATTGGTTTGTTTATCAGAAGCATGCTATTTGCTGAGCCCAGGAGGCCCTGTTTTTTCACCACCAGAGAAACTATTTTATGATGTCAAAACATCATAACATGCAGCATATTAGCAAATATTCAAAATACAACTGTAAATAGCTTCTCAAATGTGCATTTACTGTATTTCCATCCTCTTTAGGTCAATTGCTTTGTAAATTAGCGTTTTTTCGTTGTTGTTGTTGGGTTTTAAAAGTGATTTACATATCCTGGTTAAAATATTTTGTAATATGTGCGTTTTGCAAATATTTCTCCAAGTATGTAGCTTCTCTTTTCATTCTTTTGATAGTTATCACTTGCGGAATTAACATTTCTAGTTTTGGTATGCTCCAATTTATCACACGAAGGTAGAAAACCTCCTGAGATAAAAAGGAAGTCCTAGACAAGCAATAGAAATATTTATGGAAAAACAGTAGGACCAAGTCATTATTTATCAATTACAATCACTGCTGTAAGCGGAATATATTATCCATCTATATTCTGCCTATCAGAAAAGCACCTCAGCAATAAGCTGAAGCACAGGCTGAAAGTGAGAGGATGGAAAAACATCCCATGCAAGCAGAAATCACCAAGGAGCAGGAACATTCATCCTAACACAAACAGTATAGGCTATAATATAAAAATCACCAAGAGATGCCGGAGTCCAGCTCCAGCCGAGAGTTCGGAGCTCGGGAAGGGTGCGTGGAGTCGGCGATAAAAAAAAACACAGACACTGACACTTGATGCGTTCTCACCACAGCCCAAGAAAAAGCTGTCCTTTTTATTTACTCAAAACCTCACAAGCTTCTGCACAAGCAACTAATTGTTCTATTTTTTTACTTCAAGACTAAGGGGGCATGTACAGACATTCGGTCATTCCGTCTGCACTTCAGGGCTAAGCAGGTGTCCCCAGAGATAATTCTTTAAAACACTGTATTCATATTCTTCAAAGCAAGCCATTATTCATTCTTCAACAGTAGCCATGGAGCGGCAGCCAGGACTCCAAGGCCAAGGCACATGCGATTACCTGCTAATCAGTAGTACATTCCTACCACATTTCTATTTCTACAACTTGCCCATTATTCAATGGGAAAATAGTTTACAAGGGAAAAAATATAAATCTAAAAACAAAAATTACAAATATTAAATCCCCCTACAACTATAGACCCTGCAACCCCATAAATAAAACAATAATCAAAAACATTTTTCTTTAATAAAAGCATCCTTAATTCCTCTAGCTAAAAATTATAAAAGCGGCTAAAACAGCTACATTTTCTGTGCTCCAAAAAATTGCAAAAACAGGCTAGCCTATAAAATAACAATAACTATACTTATTGCCATAGCAATTTCAGCTCTCACTCCCATCACTTGCATTCCCGTGGGTCCACTGGGTGCTACCTGACTGGCCAGGCCCTGGAAAGGAGGCAGATCCGCCTCACCTGTGACCTCCTGTCTTCCTGCTGCCTCCTTGCCTTGAACCAGTCATTATTTTAGAGCAGGGCACTCGTGCAGTGCTCCCAACAAAGAGAGACATATATAATGGCTAAAGGATCAATTAACCAGAAGATGTGACAATACTAAGTGTATATGCACACAGTGCTGAACTACCTACTTTGTAAAACTAATATTAATGGATCTAAAGGGAAACATGCTCCAATACAATACAAATGAGTGACTTCATCACCTCAGAGTCATTGCTATTATGTACTTTAAATTGTATATCTGAAATACATTCACTTTATACAGATGAATGAGTAAATGAAAGAAAAGCATAAAGCAAACAGATAATCGAACTGAGCTTGAGTCTTTGAGTTTGGTCATTCGCTTTTTAAAGATAATATTGCTTTCCAATACTAATATGCAATCTGCAATATATGGTCAATGGTGAAATAGCTTAAACTCCTATATTTATTGCAGCATTATCTAGAATAATCCAATCTTGGATTAAGCCAAATTTCCCTTAGTGGATGAGTAGGTAAAATAATTGGCTAAAAATAAAGAAAGAAAAATATGCTTAGCCAGAATGAAAAAGTTCTTTTTTTCCCCTCTCATCTGGATATATATTCATTTCAACCTGAAACAGGGATTACTAGAATCTAGGAATAGGAGACGGCAGTAGAGAGATTAGATACTATGCAACATAGCCTTTGAATGAGCTGGTGGAAGTTGCAGCCCGACCACCCTACACCCTGTTTTAGGGTGCTCATGTGGGTGCCACAACCTGGATCTGCCCCACCTGTTCCCAGCCCCAGTACACATGAGTGTTGGTGGGTTCCATGGTCACACCTAGCTCAACCGATCACCATCCCAACTATTAAGCTAACCAGAGGACTTATAATTCCATAGGGTTGGGTCCACAAATCCCCCCACAGAAACTACTCCCAGACCTGGTTCTGTTGCATGCTGGTTGGTGTGGCTGATGTCAGGGCCCAGTCTATTGTGACCTGTCCCCTGATCTAACACACATTGTCAGGTACTGGGACCTAGCCCTGCTAGACAGGCCCCCAGGCCATAGCTTGCATGTTGTCTGGTGTGTAGTGGTCAGCAATAATCCATGCTATCAAGCCCAACTCAGGCCTCCCATGAAAGGTTGGGGCATTGGTCTGACCCATAAAGGTCTTCCATCTCTCCCTTCCAAACCACCAGGTTTCAGTCCTCTTGCTTACCTGCAAGAACAGTGGCCTTGTTGCTGGAAGTCCCGCAGAAGTCCTTCCTCACCTGCAAGATACTCCCAGGACAGGCCTCCATATCCCATATCCCCTTGCTCTTTTCTCTAATCAATCCACAATCCCTGTGACCAGAAGTACATGGGTTCTCCAGCCCAGCCTTTGGAAGCCCAGTGGGTGTTGTGCTGTCCTGTTGCTCTGCCGCCCACCAGGGTCCCAAGTGTCTGGCGCATGTGCTGGCCTGGTGCCTCACCCATCCACACACCCAAGATCCAGGCCCACTGAAGTCTCCAGGCCTGATCCATTAGCACACCAGGGCAGCATGCTAACCTGGGGCTGTCCCCTCCACATTCCTCATCTCTCCCAAGCCCAAGCACATGAGGAAATACCAAGGTTCACTCCACCTGCCTAGAGATGAGCTCCCAGGTCCCCACATACCCACTGGGGCTATGCACCTAACTTCCCCCCACCCCAGCTTGCATCCTCAGGCCCCTCTGGGTACCTGCCACCTCCCTGGTGTCAGCATGGGAACATGGCAGCGGGTTGAACATGCCCCACATCGCGGACCTTGGGATAGTTGGGAGGCTGCATATGGCTTCTCCCTTTATCTCCCCCTGCCCACAGTTATAGGAAGGAAAAAAGAAAATATGAAAACAATTATTTCACCTACTTTCCTCTAGCCCTTGACCCTTCACACCCTAATCAACTATGTAAAAATTAGCAAAAATAAAATTTAAGAAAAGAAGTTTTGTGAAAAAAAAAGATACCACACAACAAAGCTGAGTATGGTAGAGTCACAAGGTCCTGGTCTCCCACAGAACCACAGGGTAACTATAGCTTGTAATAAAGAAAATGGAAGAGCTAACTGCTTTCGTGACTGGCCCATGCTATGTATGTCTATGTATGTCTACTGCGCAATTTGTTTCATGCCAATCAAAATTTAAGCAACTGATTTCTTTTCAAAGGGGAAGGAAAATTTCATGACATTGAGATTTTCCAGGACACCATTAATTAAAGGAGTTTTCAAATCATTTAATAGACTAAAAGCAAACTGTGGTTTCACTTTCATGAAAGACTGGAAGATCATTCTCCCCCTCACACAGTAAATTGTTAGGATGATCCAACATATGAAATCAAGATCTTGGGAGTCTGTATTCAAAAAATCCACTATTTTCCCGAAATTTTGTGGTATCAGTCCTGGTGCTAGTAACACATTGTTTTCTTCTTCTTTTTGAATTCAAAAAAATAATAACTCCTTTTGAAAAATAAGTACAACTACTGATATCAGGTTGATTCAAGTCCCTCCTTAAAATATCAAATAGTCACATAATTGCAATTAAGCCAAGCAGAATAGGAGTAGATGTTGATGGAGAAACCACATACTACTTTTAACTCAGGATCTGTGAACTCACGGATTTTATACAAAAAAGAATTTAGCTGCCCCCAGAGGGACGAAGAGAAAAAAGCCTTGGAAACAGAGAGCAAAAGCTGGAACACAAATGTCTTTGAGCAATGAGAAGAATCAGCCCAACTATAAAATAAAGTCACACAAAAGTTATACCACATAAGGAACACACTGGATTGAACTGCAAAACAGGTGTCCAAAGAGAGAACCGAAAAGCAACACAATATATTATCACCCATCTTCCCAAAAAGAATTATTTATTAAAATTGTGACAGGAATTTTGCAAGTTGCTAGAATAATGAATAAAAAATATATCTACACATGCATTGATTCTCTTGCCCCAATTCATAACTTTAATAATCATGTAAAAAAATGTTATCATTTTCTATCAAATTTGCTCGGCCTCATGTTCTTTTAAGACCATTATATATAATAATCCATTCTGACGGTCACCATAATAGAATCATAGTGGAATCTCTGAAGACCTTTAGTAAATTAGTTTATTCAAGAAAAAAATTTCTTCTAAAAATCCTTAGTGCCAAAATTTTGATATTCATGTTAATTTTCTAAGTTTAATTTACCCATATGCATCTTCGAGGGTAGAGTCAGCAAAATGCTAGAAATTAAATGTTGTTAGAAAATTGTGGTGTACACAAGGACAGAATGCTGGAGGGAAGACAGCATTATTTGAAAAAACACATTTTGATATAAGATTATAGAAAATATATAGCGCAAAAATAGAGAATGTCAAAGTTAAAGTCATTTATGTTATTCTGACAGTATGATTTCAAACTTAGAAAAGACTTCTCCAGGATGGGGAGTAAGAGAACACCTCATTTCTGAAGAAGAGATTATAAGAAGGTAGTGTGTAAAGGAAATGCATACTATACAGTCAAATGACATAAAACTATAAATTACAGATTGAAGTTTCTTATATCCTCAGAATAACAACGCCAATATTCATGTCTACTTTCTAGAGAAACAAAAGGAAGGAAGTAGAGGTCAAGTCTGAAGAATTCAGGAAGCAGGAGGAACAAAATTTTAAAGGTGCACTGTATTTAAAAATATATTAATTAAAAGAAAATGTGCTAGTGTGAAAGCAAGAGAGAGGTCGGGAAGTAAAGGTTAGGTAAGCAAGGGATACAGAAAAAAGCCATATATAATCAGTGAATAAAAGTTGGAAATGTCAGGTTAGAGATATCGAATGAATTCCCTGAGTTAATTAGCAAACATCACCTAGTTTTTGAAGGGCATCTTGATAATTAAGGAGAAAAACAAGAATAAGAATCAAAGTTCCTGGTGGAGTAGAGAGCCATTAATTATTCTCACACTAAGCAAGCATTTGATGCCTTAAGTGACAGGTATCACACAATATCCTGAGAATTAAATAGAAAGGGTAACCTCTTCCCTCAAGAGCATATAGCCCAGACCTTGCATTCCTGTAAGATTCACAATGGAATGATTCTAGCTGGACGAGCAACATGGGTAAAGATGTGTAGAAACACTTGCTGGACAGTCTATTCTGAGCACAATTCCCCCAACAATTCTGTGAAGGGCAATGGAAACCATGTCACAAACCATGCCCCAAAGCTCTAGCAGGCTTCCCATTTCTCTCAGGCTACAATGTCCTTATAGGCCAACAAGCGGACAACCAAGGCTTCCATGGTCTGCTCCTTGGTCATCTCTGCTGCTGCAGCTCTCCCCTACACTAACCATACAGCTCACCCCAAGGCAGCCACTTTCCTTTCTTCTGGAACACTCTTCCCCTGACATCTGGCTTAGTGCCTTCTCTTCCTTAGGTTTTTAGCTTAAATATCACATCTGCTGACCAGCCCATTACAAGCACAGCACACCCATGGCCCAGTATACCTGATTCCTTTCATACTTTCCTATTATTTCCATTGTGATATCTTCGATGATATAGATGCAGGTATGTATGTGAATAATATGTATTACATATTATAATATTATTATACATGTTAGTTGATAATTACATGTTATGCATTATATACTATGTATGATTATTATATATATTATGTATGTACACACACATATATACATACACACATCATTTAGCATTTGCTGGAATATAGATTTCCAGAGAGACTGTGTCTGCTTGATCTCTTTCTGTGCATTTTCTTCAACACAATCCTATGAGGTAGAATCCAGGATGTTGTCCAATGCACCCAAGAGAACACCAACACTGAGGGCAGCTAGCTCACCCGCAGCGACACAGCCAGAAAGCAGCACATGCAAGACATGAACTCCAGCAGAAGCAGAAGATAGAACACAAATCTGTGCTGTATTCCTTATGCAACATTGCTCATTGCAACATCCTTGGGTTCAGGATAAACCAACCCACCTTGAATTCTACCCCCCAAGCAGATTTCATTATCAAAAGCCGCTAATACGTTAGCTCTCTCAACCTATTACACTATTTTAACCCCTTTCTGTGGTTCTCTGTAAATAATTCCCCTGGTTGGCTCTTTGTTAGGGGTAGGATGATATTCAGAGTGTTATTCCACCATTTTTTCTTTATCGCTACTGTTGCCATGACATCAGTATTTAATGTCTTTACCCAGAGACCTCTCTGACCTGACCATAATTTTGCTGGCTTCAACCTCAGATGCTCTTCTTTGTGGTTTCTGATACTTTCCAGATAGTGATGCTCTGACTTTGCAGCAGGGTGTGCAGCCCCCCGCCTTTTATCTGGGGAGAGTCACTGGTGATTTGTACAGCCAGCTTCCTGTGGAACTTCAAAAACAAAAAACAATTCTAGATGATGGCAGATGCAGGCATAGCTGAATCCCAAAGAAGGGACATGAAGAGGGTTTGAGGCACTTTGGGGGTTAGAAACGAAAGCATACACAAACCAGAGAGGTGCAGATACTAATGTATCATATTGCTTCTTGCAAGAGCAGATATTGTCGCAATAATTGCTAGATGAAAAGTGTGTGTATGTGAGTAGGGGTGCGTACACACACACACACACACACACACCCCATGTAAGTCAAAAAAGAATTGCAAACTCAAGAAAATTTACTAAACAAAGACAGACAATGATGTGCAAAAAAAATGTTTTTCTTTCTTTTTTTTTTTTTTTACCAAATACATAAACACAGATTTTCTCAAAATGCTCCATACACTCTTTGAAGCTAGATTCAGCAAAGATACTGTCCCATGAATAGTTGAGTTGTAGCTAAAAATCAAAACAATCCTTCCCCCCACCAAAAAAAGAACAAAAAGTGTGATGGGTAACAAAAGGTTATAATCCTAAACTGAAACTATATATATGTTATACATATAACTACTGGAAAGCTTCAGCAACTCAAAAAAACTCCACAAGAGACAAACTATTATCAGGTTAAAGAGATTAGAAAATGAAGGTACAAATTATCATAAACAAATTATTTCAATCATGGATCGAGCCCAGGTACTCATAATTTCAAAAGCCTTCTTTCTTCTAGATTCTAATGTACTCTCAAGAAATAACGTGAGGTGGTCATTGGCAGAGAGATGAAAGCATTCACATCACACTGCCATACTGAACTACCTGGGCTGAGTTCTGCTTCCAGTTGAACACAGCTCCTGCTACCGTGCATCCTGCTAGGTAGATGGTAACGATGTCAGTACTTGGGTTCCTGCCACCAGCCTGGGGGACCTGGGTTCAGCTCCCAGCTCCTAGCATCATACCAGCCCAGTCTAAGCTACTGCAGGCATTTGTGGAGTGAGCTGCTGGGAAACCCTCTCTCTCTTTCTGCCCTCCTTTTCCTTTCCCCTTTCCCTATTCCAGATAAATTTATATATAAAAAAAAACCAACCTCCTAGCCCCTACTTTCTGGTTGCCATTACTGCCCACATACTCTCAGCTCTTGGAGGAGAGTGAGGGGAAGCAGCCCCATTCAGCAACCTGGAAAGCATGAAGAGTCCAACACGTTTGCAGCTACTTTGCTCATTATAGCCACACAATGTGTAGCTGCCACAATCTGTTACATTTCTTCTGAACCAGAAGTGCAAGTCCATTTAAACATGCAATTGAGCTTCATTTTTATGTTATTTCTGCCAGCCCCATCAACATACCTTGTAATAAATATCAGATTTAGTAGGCTTCAGAGTATATGAAAATGTCAGTGCTGGCCAGACAATGTAATTGTCTGTTGTATGCTCAATCTCTTTCTCAGATGGGTAGGTGAGACATGATTGTTTAGGGTCTTTTGAAATGAAAGTAAAATGTGGAAAGCAAGGTTTATTCGCCCTTGGTTTATATAATCACAAAATTCATCTAAACTAGAACCCCTCTGAAAAAGAGGCAGCCATTCTGGATGCGGTCACACAAATAAACGCTGAGAATATCCAAAATAAACTAGATATTTTGACCTTGCCAGTTTTTCTAATTTTATCTCTAAGGAAGGGTAAGGGATTTTCAACCACCACCATTCCAGCTATTTCCAGGAGGCTTGTATGACAGAAGGTTATCAACAGTTTGGCATCAGTAGGGAAAAAAAGCACTTGCTAGGAAGTGCAGGTGGGAGAATCCAGTGCTGCAGGTCACCATCTAACCACGCCAAAACAACTCATATCACCAGATAGAGTCCTCTCATTCCTCTGCCTCCATTAACATTGTGGCCATTAACACTCAGGGACCAAACACAAAGATTAAAATCACAAAATAAATGTAAATAAGGAAAACCATGTAACTGTTCAGTTGGGAGAAAAAAACAGAGAAAACACACAAAATATGCAGGAGATTCCTGGGTGTAAAATGCCAAAGCAAGAAAATCCAAGCTCTCATTCTAAACAGAGCTGAGGCATTAAGGTTCAGATGAGCACAGCGACGGGTCAGGTCCTTACAGAACTGCTCTATGCTGGCATTCTATCTTTATGTCTTCATGCCTTCATGCACACAGTGTACATACAGCTCAACCACAGGCTGACAGAAGTTCCCTGTGCCACTCTGAGTTCATGGAAGGGCAGTCAGTACTGTGAGGTGCTGCCACAAGGTCTTTCCTAGGTGCCTCCTAGCCCGAGTGAGATGAACAGGAGGAAGTTCTTTATATGCCTCTCTCATTCTGCAGAGCTCTGAGAATCTCCACTTTGTCTCTCAATAGAGGGAGATAACTTCTTAGATGCAGCATGGACCTGGTAGCTCACATTGCCCATAAACTAGTCCCTTTCCTTTCCATTTCATCCTGTGGGACTGAGACATGAAGACCTACCACCATGCCTGCCTTTGTTTCGTCTGTGAATACAATACGCTGGCTATATTGTCATCACTGAATCTTCCAGCCTGTTGAATGCTTTGTATGTCACTTTGGATGACACAGCTAAGATTCAGTGTCTTCCAAATTTATGAGAACTTTTACTTACAAGAACCTGCAAATTTCTAAGAACCATCTGTTTCTTTATGTTGTCTAAAACCCAAGTCGCACAGAGGTTGAATGAATTCTCTCCAAAACTTGAAATATCTGGAAGATAGAAAACGGTCCGAAAGACTGTTGTTAGAAGTCAACATACTGCCGTAGTAAAATACAGCTGGTAAACAGCTATCACATATTTTATATGCTGCCTTGGGTAATTTTATTCAACTTCTCTCTGTCTTTGACAAGAGTGCAAGTAAAATAGTGCAGGAAGAGCAACTCTGGCTGCCTGGAAGAGTAGGTCCTTATAAATATCAAATATAAATAATCTTTTTTGTCCTAATATGCTACCTTTCTACTGGATGGTGTAACAGTTGATAAATTTGATGTTAAAACAGGCCTTATCAGTTCCACTCGATGGATGACAAAATAAAGGTCAAAAAGAATACGTGATCTGTCCAGCACGCAAGATGTGAGGGAAAGAAACGCAGTCATCACATTAGCAAGAAGCAAATTTGTAGAGAATTAATCATGTGACAGATACATGATGTGGTGCTCTCATCAGAATTCTAAAAACCCTAGAGAGATCATATGGCCCAGCTCTCCCATCTCTAGGAATAGATACAAATGAAGTGAAATCTACACATAAGAAAGCAATCTGCTATCATATATTTTTAGCAACACAATCCACAATAGCAAAAACATGCATGTCCATCACAAGAGGAATGGATAAAGAAACCATGGTACATCTACTCCTTAGAATGTTACCCAGTCATTAAAAAGTAAATTCTATAATTTGCAATAGAATGGTCCCAACCTGAGATCCTTATGGTCAGTAAAATAAGCCAATCACAAAAGGACGAATATCAAATGCTCTCTCTGATATAAGGCAATCTTGACGCAAACTATAAGACAAATAGATATACAGATAAACATGTGCATACACATATTATTATAAATAATTGAACTGTATAATGGAAACCAGTATGTTAGGAAGTGAAGATACGTTGCAGTGTCCATCTCTATTCCTGAATAAGAGGACTCCCAGGGAAACTGTTAAAAACATCTTGACAATAAGATACCAGATTTTCTAACTTTTCCTATACCTATAATTTCATGATGCATTTAAATGTCAGAATATTAAACTTGTAATTGTTACTAAAGAACTATACTACTACAATATATGGGGAGGAAATGATGGGGGACAGAAATGAGAAGAGAGAAAGAGGAGGATAAGGGGGAAATTCCTATGCCTATATCATGGAAAATAACAATAATTCTTTTAAATTTTTTTAAAAAGAAAAAAATTTTTCAAGAAATATTTGGAAGAATGGCTAAGCTTGAGAAATTGACTACCACTAAATCATAGTCAATCTATGAAGAGCAGAAAACAAGTGAAATAAACATGAATAAAACCACACCAAGAAATAAATTCCTAATGCACAACTCCACAGATGAAGAGAAATGCTTGACAAGAAGCTGGGGAGAGACGATTTCTTGCCCCCAAAGAAAGTTAAGAATCATGGATGGCTTCTGAGAAACCACACAAACAAAACAAATTACATGAAACATTTAAAATGCTGCAATAAGAAAAACACCAACCTAGAATTCTACATCCATATTCTTCAAACAATAGAGAAACCTGGAAAATGCAGACAAATACAAGTAATAATTTTTTCTGCCAACATATCCACCCTACAACAAATGTTCAAAGGATTTTTAGGGAGAAATTTTCATCTTTTAAGAATTTTCAGTAATATAAGAACATACTGTATGCCTTCCATAGGTACATTTCTAAGAAGACAACCACACTTTCCCATTTCCTTTTCCCATCCAATACTCTTTCTCCCTCCTCTCTCAATTAATTTTTGCGAAGACTCCTTTTTTCATCCACTCTATATTTGCAGGCTTAATTTGCCACTTCTCATAATATCCAGCAAGTGAAAAGTACAAGCACCATTTTTACAGAAAAAGAAGAGGGCTTGGCATTGTGGCATAGTGGGTAAAGCCGGTACCTGGCACATTGGTATCTCATATTGCTACTGTTTCATGCTTCATGCGCTATTTCCAATCCAACTCCCTGCTAACAGCCTAGAAAAAGAAGCATAAGATGGCCCAAGTGTTTGTGCACCCGTTACTCGCATGGTCAGCATGGATAAAGCCGTTACCTGGCCCAGCACTGTCCAATGCAGCCATTTGGGCAGTGAACCAGTGGACAGAAGTTATCTCTCTCCTCTTTGTTTCTCTCTCTCTCTCTCCCCCTCCCTCCCTTTCTCTCTGCAAGCCTTACTTTCAAAATAAATAAATAAATGCCTAGGGAAAAATAAAGGGAAGAATCATTGAAAATTTATAATAGGGTTAAAATGGAACCTTTTATTTTTCGTAATCTTAATTGATCTAAGAGACTAATGATTATTTTTTAAAAATTACAGCAACAATGTACTAGGTGACAGAGTATCTGAATGACAGAAACTTCACGGGAAATTCGAAGTGGAAACACTGTGTTATACATACAGGGGCTGCATGTGAAGTAATAAAGTGTGTGAAGTCAGAATATTTTTTTAAATATCAATGTCATATTAAGGAATTTACCAAAATATGTAAAGGGAAGCATAATTAATGCACAGACAATTATTTAAGATTAAACAAATATAATAAACATAACACACTTGAAAATATGGCAGATTTTAAACTTTTTTTTTCAAGATTTACTTTAATGATCCACATCAATTAAAAAGGAAGGGGCTAACAGATTGTGTAGGAAAAAAAAGTCCCAATAAAAATGTCATCTATTAGAAATCAAAACAGGAAATAAGGATTTCCTTTTTTCTTTAAGGCTATATCACGTTATCAATCAAATGAAACATCAGCCAGCTATATTCCTTTTCTATGTAGCACAATTCAGAACAAGGGATATTATCAAAAATAAAGAGGTGCATGCCAAGGTGACGGATGTGTCAACTGTACAATAAGATACAGCAGTTCTAAGCATGCAAAAAAAAGTGTCAAAATACATGAGGAGATAACTGACAGAAATAAAAGTATCAATGGAAAATTTTACTATCACAGTCAATTCCAAAAGATGAAGCAGGAGGGAAATCAATGAGACTATAAATGGCTTGGATGTCACTATCAATTAAGCTAACTGACAAAATAGACATTGAACATGCAATTGACAGAATACACAATAAGGTCAATAAACACACCTAGTTATCTGAAAGAATAAAATCCATGCAATATACATGGAAACTACAGTAAAATTAAACTAAGCATTAACAACAGAACCACATTAGGATAATCTCAATGTATTTGGACTTCAGCAACAGATTTTGTAACAACTCCTGGATCAAAGAAAAATTCTCAAGAAGAACTTAAACTTGCACTGAGGTAAACACAAATACAAATGCAGCTTGTCAAAAATTCTGTTATACAGAAGTAATCCCTATTGCAAAATATATAGAATCAACATACGTATCAGAAGAAAAAAACCTTAAAGGCAACTTAAGTTGCCGCCTGAAGACAGTGGAGCAAGAACAGCAAGTTAAGCCTAAAGCAGGCAGAAGAAATAAATTCAAAATGTGACAATAGGAATAAATACAACTATAGACAGTACAATAGTGAAAATCAGTGAACCCAAAGGCTTGTTCTTTGGAAAGATTGCTAAAATTGCTAAATGTAGTCAGCTTAAACATATAAAAAGCACAGAGATTATCAATATTGGATAAGAAGGATGTGTTATTATTGATGATGTTGGCATTAGAAATTAATAAGCATGTATAATCAACAATCATAGGGCAATTATTAACAGATGATATATACCAGTTCTGGGAAAAACACAAAAGTTTGTCTTAGGAAAAATATAAAATATAAATGACCCTATGTCAATTAAGCAAATTGAACCAATATTTTAAGATATCTCCCCAAAAGATTTTAATATATTTTAAAATATCTCCCCAATATTTTAAAATATCTCCCAATTTTGCTGGTGAATTCTATTGAACACTTAAGGAAAAAAATAATTTCAATTTATCCACAACTTCTTCTAGAAACTGAAGCAAAATAAAGACTGCTGAACCTATTCTGTGATTAGTGTTCGCCAAACTAAAAAAGATAATGACGCTGTAAGTAAACTACAAAACAACAATTCTCATGCTCACAGACACAAAAATCCTCCACAAGATATCTGTAAGCCAAATTCAATAACAAACAAAAAGAAGCACACATCAACACTTTTTATAAAAGACTGTGAAACATTGGGACAAAAAGGATTTCTTTTTCTGACAAACTATTCCTAAAGAGTGAATCATGACAACATAATTGTGAGGCTGAGCATCTTTAACCTGATCTTGGAAGCAAATAAGTGTCCTCCTTCAGCTCACACTGAAACTTGTATTTCATGATGTAAGGCAAGAAAGATAAATACAAGGTACACACTTCTTAAAAAGATACGGTTCTTTGTCTACAGATGAAATGATTTATCTACATACAAATTCCAAAAATCAAACAAAAACATTGGTGATAACGGTACCGAGAAGTAGCCAAATAAAAAGCCGATATACAGAAATCTATTGATTTCCTATATGTGAATAATAAACAACTAAATTTGAAATTTTTTAAAACATGCCTTTTGCAATAGCAGTAAAAAAAAAATGGAGGACGTTGTATAAATCTTAAAAAGTATGTAACAATATAAAACTGATGAAAGGAAAGAAAGCAGACAGAAGGGAATGGTGGACATTATGCGCAGTATGAACTCACGTTTAGCTGAGCGTATACACAACAGACATGTACATATATAGGAACATGCAAACATGTAAACAGATCTGTACACATGTGGGCTGGCCTACACATACTAATGTCCTTCTCTGCCACCAGACAGCAGCTAAATAAAATGAAATTCCAGCTACAAAAACATCATTGTGTTCTACAGTAAGAGGATTCAAGGCTCCTGGATGAAGCAGCTGATGTTGGAACTGGGGCAGGAAATACCAAAGATAAACTGGAGCGTTACGTATTACCACAAAGGCACGGGATGATCTTCTAAAAAGGAAAACCAAATAACATCAAAACACAGTGATTTCAGAGGAATAGAGTATCTGCTAAAACCGCTTTAGATGGCCAGGCTGAAAATATTACGGTATAAAATAATGTAGCATGGATGGTACCCCATACCATGAAATCAGTATTTCTAAGTTTTGTTTATACCAACAAACGAGTAAGTAAACCAAAGTAAACCAATAGAGGAGACCAGACAAGTATTACTTAAGAAGAATCCCAAATAATTTTTCAGGGTTTATTTATCTATTTATTATTTAAAAGGCAGAACTGAAAGAAAGAGAAACAGAGATTTTCCATCCCCTGGTTCACTCTCCAAATGGTCACAACGACCATAGCTGGGCCAGTCTTAAGCCAGGAGCCTGGAGTTTCTTCCAGGTTTCCCACATAGCTGACAGACGTGAGCCAAATTCTGCTGCTTTCCCAAGCCATCAGCAGGTGAAGCCACTGGGACTCAAATTGTCACCCCTACGGGATGCCCGAGTCACAGGCAGGTGCTTACCTTGCTACACCGATCCCTGCACATAATTTTTGCAGAGACTACCCTCAGGAGGAGAAGCAAACTCCACACTCTTAATGTGGGCAGCACACACCTCATGCTAAAGGAATACACGTCATTCCACAGAAGATGAACAGATGGATTCAGCCAGGTGAAATCACTGATTCTGGGAGCAGTGATGAGTTGCAATACAAGAAATCTCTCTTATGGTATAATGAGGAAGCATTTCTTTCTCCATGGGTTCCTCTGGTCACAGTTAAGTTCAAATAAGGTTCATAAGAAAACTATCAAACTTTAGGGCATGCTTTAAACACCTCACCAGTACTCCTCAAAGCTCAAGATCTTAGCGTCAAGATAAACACATGGGAGACCAGGAGGGAGTTACAAACTACTGGCTTCAACCTGACTCCACCTGGGCTGCTGCTGGCATCTGAGGAGTGAATCAATAGATGAAAGCTCTGCCTGTGTTTCTGTTTCTGTCTTTGTCATTGTCATTCAAATAAATTTTAAATTTTCAATAGAAAATTTCTTTGTCTACTCTTATAAAATTCTAATAATAGAGGAGACCAGACACGGAATATATGAGATCTTTGTACATGCTTTGCTCTGCAAATTTTCTGTAAATTTAAAATTCCCTCTAAAGTAAAATATTAAAGAATTAAATATGTCCTAATGTAGACATTTTATGCTTAAAAATATACACAACATGATGATATAGGAAATTAACATTTATATTAACATCTTGCATCCCTAGCTGAGCAGCCTGCCAATTTCAGTTGTTTCTTGAGAAGTATAATTACTCCCCAGGCATTCATATCTTTAAGCAGGCAATCAGTGTCATTAAACAGGAGAGCATCTTATTCAAGTACATAAATTATAAATCTATCTGGTGGGAAAGGAAACTGCCAGATTTAATCCCCGGTTGCATAGCTGGTGCAAAATTATTAAATTAGGACGATGCCCACTAACCTCACGCTTATTAACTTCAATAACAGATAAGAAAACCCCAGGGTTCCACCTAACTAGAAACCAAGACACTTGTGGTATTAATAACAAATATAGGGAAAAAAATCTCAGGCCATCTTTGCCAAAAAATGGCACAGGGAGACATGAGACAAGGTCACACGTGTAGAGCCATGTGCACAGCCAAAGAACACAGACTGATCGGAGTATAGATACTGCAAGCATATGGTTGACAGTAATATTTGCTGATTTTCAAAAATTAAAGCCAGCCTCTCCCCAATCCAAGAAAATATAAAACATGGCACCTAATTTCAAATGAAGTGCAAATAGCCCTTTGCTATCTGTAGTGAGTTGCTGTGCTTAGAAACACGTATGGTATTATAAACATGGCATTTCTTACCCACTTATGTCAAACAATACATATTTCTAGATCAACAAGCACAGTTATTTATGATATTTCCTAGTGGAAGATACATTTATTGCTTTCTACATGCCTATTTTTTGTGAAAATTTTTGCTATAACATTTAACTTTGTTCTAGTTTTTGACATTAAAACACAAAGCACAAAAACATCTTGTATTTTTATAATTTGGTATATACAAAGGGTCAGAAGGGCCAAATGCAGCAAAAGAAAAACATTAAAGAATAAGAAAACTTAAACTCTAATATCCTGTAGATACATTTATAATTTCTTTCCTAACAACATTGAATCTCCCAGTTCCTGAGCATGAGAAATCACCTGCCATTCATTTATATGTTGTATCTCTATGAGAAGTTTCATAGTATTCAGACTACAACTGTTAGACTGTTAAGCTGATTCTTTTGTATTCTATTACTTAATAGTCAAAACTGTATATATGAGATGTTATTTGTTCACACAAAGAAATGTGACCTTATTTCCTGCAGACTTATTGAAGTAGTTGATTACTATTACTCTAGATGAAAAATCTGTTTGTCTCTCTCTGTATTTTGTCCCTCAACTAGATAAAAATAAATGTGAAAAGTTTATTGAGAAAGTATTCAGTGTAGCAACATCAGGTAAGACACCAGCTATGAAATGGACACTTTTTCAAACTGAGGAATTTCCCTTTCACATCCAGTTTCAGACTTTTCGTTATAAATGAATCTTGGGGTTTTGCCAAATACTTACTCTGGATCTGAAATAACTTTGAGATTATTCCTCATTCTGCGACTAAGTCTGGTGCATTGATTGACACTAAAATGTCAAGTCAAATCTTGTATTCTTGTTGTAAACTCCCCATGATCAAGTACCGTGATCTTTTTATTCTGTTTTGCTGAGCTTGACTTGCTAATGTTTGTCTTGGGATTTTCGCATGTATTTCAAGAACCTGTTTCTTTCAGTCTTTGAGTTTCCCAATGACCTTTTCTGAATCTGGATTAAGGTGATACTAGACACCTAATGAAACTGGATGTGCTCTCTCATTTTCAGTTTTCTGGGAGAGTGTAAAGCCCCCCAGAAGCTGTGCTTTCATTTTTATTAATTTGGACAAAGTTTTATCAGTGAAGCCACCAATGCCTAGGCTTTGATAAGTAGAATAATTCCTAATACCTAATTCAAACTTCTTCATTATTTGGGGGTCAATGCAAGTATCCTACTTCTCTTGTCAGTTCTAATCATTTACGTCTGCTTAAATCATATTTATGTATTTCATCTCTGCAGATATAATTTTTGAAATAGAAGTGTTCATAGAGTTCTCCCATATTCCTTTCAACATTCAGAACTGTCAATGTTACGTCCTCATTCATTACTGACTTTGCTGTTTGTATATGGCCTGGAGTAAAGATTTTTCTAGTTTTGATTGTTCTGACAAAAAAAAAAAAAAAAAAACCAGCTCTTGCAAATTTCTTCCTAAGCCACTAAGCCACCCCCCAACTTGTACTAGCACAAGTGTTTGTGTTGTTTGCACACAGCTTTGCAGATGTGCATGGGCTGGCTGAAGGTAACTGAGAGTTAAAAAGTGGACCACGTACAGCTCACCATGCATTAGTTTTCAGATTACTGACTGGGCTTTGGCTGAGCTCCGTAGTACTATGGTGGTACTCGGGAGGGTTAAATACAAAATTGCTTTCTTATTTTGTTGGTTTCATCATTTAATTCATTTATTTTCCCCAGAATTTATTAACACAATGTGAGATGCTTCTCTTTACCAACTTTGATAATTCTCCTTCAATTAAACAATATATTTCCTCCGACTAATTCTGTATATTTGTTTGGAGGTAAAACAAAAGTTCTATTTTCTTTAAATTTCATCCACATCTAAGGAATAATTTTAGTTTCTTCCTTCATCACATAAATGCCAGAGAAAAAGCTCTCTGCAGTCATTTCTCAAACAATACGTTGGCATCATTTACCCACCTACTGTAATGTCTAAGCATTTCTCCACCAATAACAGAAATACCAAGAGATGAAGGGTTGCGCATCTTAAAAATATTAGTGGTGTTGACAAACTAAATTGACCCAAATAAGAAAATTATGGATAATACACAGCAAGGGTTAAAAATGTATAGAAGTGTAAATATAGCAATAAGATTATTAATTTCTATTACAGTGTTTTTAGTTTAAAAGTTTGAACCAGACTGAACCTTAAGTCATCTAATCCAAAACTTTTTGGCAACACAGAAGCATGTGTACCCTGTAAAAAGTCAGATTGTCTGCTATGTTAAGAACAAACCTAAACAGAAAATACCCTAATTTAATTCATTCTAGTAAGAAAATGTATATAACAAGGACATATTTCTAAATTGTATAATCATATTGCTATTGGCAGCAATCAGAGACTGGATAGGCATTAAGTCAGGACTGTTATGAAACAAATCTCTATACTAGATGAGGTTTGGGCTTCATGATGATGGGATGATTCATCCCATGTCATAGAATTAAGAACATTTCAATGAAAATTTTGAGTGTACCATCTCTTCCTTTCCTGAAGTTTAGGGCTACAGGAACAATCAACCTGTAGAAGTAACCTGTCTTGTCCTCTGGTACTCAATCATAGCTCCTGAGCAGAAGAAATGAAACAAGGCACATAAAAAGGGAGCAGTCTAGGAGTCAGAATACCTGAATTATACTCTATTTCTTCTATGAAACTCAGTTGTCTCATTAAGAATGTGGGACTAGTAACCAGAGTAGCACCTGTACATGCCAAGTTTTATTTCCAGGATTATTATCAAATAAACTTTTGAAACCATTAAATAGGATTGAAAATAAAAGTAATTATACAACTTCCCCAGAATTCATTTTAATGGGAAATACACATGCCGACCAAATTTATTTGCAGGTACACAGTGCTCCAACAAGTAATGAAACCATGTTGCCACACAGAATAATGAAACTTTCGCCTCTGAGCACCATATATGCTGAATTCGTGCAGTATAGTGCCTTGCTGATACAGACTGTATTTCTTTCAACAAACAAGACCAAAATCAACAGCAAATGGGGCCACTTTCACTGGCTGCCCCAACCATTTTTGACTGATATTTTGAAACTTTCCCATTACGTCTGCAAATATACTAAGCCAATTATGTTAGCCATCAGGAATAAGGCAAAAAGGATTATTTTTTAAATATTCTATCCTGAATATCTGTCTCTGTAATAGATGACTTGAAAAGAGACGATAATAAGAATCCCAATAGCATTAACTAAGGAAGGAGAGAAATTTGCCGAAAGAAAGCTTACATTTCATTCATTACCAAACTAATATGCAATCATATGGAAGCCCACTGCTGAAGCCAGATTAGCAGTCACCTCCTTCTGAATCATAAACCAGGGCTCCCACTTCATTCCCTCAAGGGAAATGGGTCAGCCTGAAGGACTATGTGGAGTTGTACAGATGGTGACACATTCAACAATCTTGAGCAAATTGTTCATCTCTTTAGGACAAAGAACCCTTTGAAGAAGTACCAACCAATCCCACATGGCTCCATATCACTGAAGGGACACAGCAAGAGGAAGTCTTCAAAGCTGAACCACTGTTGATTCTCGTACCATTTCCACCCAATCTCACCTACCAAGAGAAACTGTTCATCCAGGAAACAAACTGACATCAAAAGCGAACCCTCTTCATTCTCACAAGGCTGAGAAAATAAAACAAATGTAAGATCAACAAGCTAGGTTCTGACTCTAAACTCATAATCATTTTATGAACACAACTCCTGAGTTCTGAGAAACAATAGCCAGGGTAACAGCTTCTTAAATAATCTAGTTGAGCAATCTTGAACTTGACCTAGTGCCAGGCTCGCTTCGCCAAGTACAAACTACAGCAGCTGTTATCATTTCTATCTCAGAGCACTAAAAATCAGAGAATCCTGGCTGAGCCCAACTCTTCTTTTGAATCCAGTTCACTTAACGGCATTGAGGCGATGCAGCAGAACTTACGTTTGCCAAAAGGAGTCTTCCTTGACCTGTTGTTAGCTGCCCCAAGTCTTGCCATAGCTACCCGAGTTCTCAATTTCTTTTTACTTTGATTTCTTAAATGCAAATGCTTTTTAAGTTTTCCATCTTCCTAAATTTGAAAACACTCTGTAGTAGAAACTTCTTCCCTCTCAACAAGACCAGGATTGATCATTCTGAATGAGAACCAAAAATATTTTCTTGTCTGGGCCTGGCCTCCTGCTGCCAGTGAGGAGAAAAGTTCAAGCTAAGTCAGGACAGAATCAAGCAGTGGGCAATGAAAGCTGAAGAGAAGCTCAAGTGAATCATAGAACTAGCTCAAAGGACCAACGGGTTTTTTCTCAGAGTATAAGCTCAAAAGCTGCAGGATCCAGATGGATAATGGCGGTAGGGGGTCGATTTTCTGGAATGTGAGCACTGAAACACAGTAGTTCCTAAGTTTCTACTCTGGCATTTCAAACATTTTGTGAGTCAAATAAATTAGCAATACAAGGAATCTGTAGACTGCCAGTTTGTTCTAACTTATGCCTACTCTCCACTTGGTATAAGAAACTTAAACCAAATAGGCTCCATCTAGAAGAAACCTTATACCAAAATGCTCAATCTAGAAGGAAAGCCAGCTTCTCAGGCTCACTTCTGTATCTCACTCAACACAATCTGGGCCACTGTACTCCCCTTGCATACCCCAAGCTCTGTATCATATCTGTGACCAATTTAGTCTGATTACAAAAACATGAGAGCAAATCTATTCTGTATGCTTTTCACCAAATTTAATGTATCTGAACATAAAATCATTCTTCTAACTGGATTAAACTTTGTCCTGCTTTTCACAGTCATAACTCTTGCTTCCTGGATGCTATATTAAATGATCTCGTTTCCTAATTTTCTCGGTTTTCCAAGTCATCCCTCTGTGTTTAATTTTGCTCGTGTGGCTCATGTACTCACAACTTGAGGCATCCCCAGAAAACTTAGTTTAGGTCTGAGCACTTAAATGAGTTATTTTAGAAGACTGAGTGTGATTTTTAAGACTTATTGAACCACTTTTTGAAATTCTTAAATAAATGGAATGCCTTAGGGAAAATTGTGGTTGTCCTCTGAATAGAAAGTAAGAGTTCCAGAAAAACTAGCCATGTCCCTGATATCAATGAGAACACACTGTTCACATAGCTAAAGTCATCCATGCTGACACTATAGGGATAGATGTTGAGTGTTTTGAATAGTTTGATTGCAATTAGCTTTGCATCGCCTTTAATAAATAAATCCATCACTGCAGCAATTCAGTATATGATCATCAATGTGGTAGACCTTGACATTCTATAAAATGGTCATGAGATTCAAGACGCATGTCTATTAAACAAACATCTCCATATGTAATACTCAACAGTAACCCAACAGTTCTAGTTATCACACATGGGGATTCAACTGAAATAGGTACTACATTAAGACATGTATTTAAGTTTAAAGAACTGCAATGACACAAACAGCAGAGAGGAGTTAGCATAAACTTTCCAGTTCCTGGAAATTCAGAGTCATGTGAAACACTACATTCATTTCAGATGTCAGTTATAAGCTTGGGGATATGCACACTATCAGGTTTGCTAGTTCTCTAGAGTCAGTCACAGAACTAGAAAATACTAAACTTAAGATTAGGTTGTTAATGTAGCAAATGGTATCAATCATAACCAATCAAAGGAGAGATGCATAAGGTGGTATCTGGGATCATCCCAAGCATGAAGTTCCCATTGTCCATCCTGTGCAGAGTCAGAAAGTGTTATCAGTGTGTCATGAACGCCAACCAAGAACACACGACCCCCACACACAGTTTTTACAGCAACTTTATTATAGAAACATGATTGCTGGAATGGATGAGTATGTAACTCACTCTCCAGTCCACTCACCCCTCCTCAAGATCAAGCTGAGTTATACAGCTCAAAGCCCACACTTCTAGACATATGGTTAGTCTCTACAGCATAACCTGAGTAATGCTGCTGCCTGGATGATGCTCTGTGGCTCTAGAAGTTCACCATCAATATCAGACATTCCTATGACTCAGAAAATACTAAGGGTTCAGAGGATATTTCCCAGGAATTGGACACAAAAGTCAGTTGAATTATTATATAAGACTTCACCTCAAAACCACAAAGTTAGCAAAATTACATTGCCCTGTATGTCTATCTATAAATCACATGTTCTTTCTACTACAACAGTGACTGACAAACTTGGCTGCCATCAGAATCTCTTGCGAACCATTTTAAGAATCACAGGTCATTGAACCATTGCCATCAGGATACTGACTCAATTCAGGCATGAGCATTAGCAGATTTTAAGCTGTAAGTGGTTTTAATGTGCAACCCAGGAGAAAAATCATTACAGCCAACCAGAAGGCCATTACGCTCCCCACACTCTAAAAGGACACGTATTCAGAAGAAAGAGTATTTGGTAGATTACAATTTAACACAGGTAATTCAGAATTTGACAACTCCCTTTTAACAAAAGGCCTAAAGTTATACTCAATCTGGTCAATTGTCACAAAAAAGAACCTTCCCTAGCAAGATTCTCATATTAAATAAAATGGCATGTAATACCCCTAACAATCTACATACGCATGAAGACTTCAGAAGATTCAGGACAAACAAAATTTTAAAGATATGCTACTTCTTGGTGCAAAAAACCTGTAATCCAAAAACAAGGGACTTCAGATAGTTCATGGAAAATTTTTATTGAGGAAAAAAAAATCCATGCATTTCAAATATCTTGCCCCCAAATATACTAACTTTTGGGTTTTGTGCTTTTTGAATTACTCTTATGCACACCTCATCATATACACTTTTCCATTTAAGAATCACAACGAAGGAAAGAATTTGATGAGAAAACTGAGTTATAGAGTGATTAAGAAGTAACTGAAGATCAAACAGCTCGTTGTAGTACCTCAGTCCATTTCTCACATTACCCTACTCTATTTTGGCTGCTCAAGGGACTTGTAACTTCATGGCTCCTCTGCAAATTAACACTTAAGATCACAATTCACAGGAAAGCCAATTGAACAAGACAAAGGAAGGGATGCATTAAAATATTACTTTGTGGGCCCGGCGCATTGGCCTAGCAGCTAAAGTCTGCATCTTGCACACACTAGGATTCCTTATGGGCGCTGGTACTAATCTCCGCTGCCCTGCTTCCCATCCAGTTCCCTATTTGTGGCCTGGGAAAGCAGTTGAGGACAGCTCAAAGCCTCGGGACTCTGCACCCGCACAGGAGACCTGAAAGAGGCTCCAGGCTTCTGGCTTTAGATTGGCTCAGCTGCAGGCCATTGTGGCCATTGGAGAGTGAATCATTGGATGGAAGATCTTCCTCTGTCTCTCCTTCTCCTCTCTATGTATCTGACTTTCCAATAAATCTTTAAAAACATACTTTGCTAAAATGCACTACTCAAACCCCTGCAAAACATGCAACCCAGTCAAAAAGTCAGTCATTCCTCCAAACAAAATAGTCATATTTAAAATGCATTGTCCATTAGTTTTTGCGACATGCAAGCAAATTTCTTCCAAAGCCACTTGCTACAAATACTAATATGTGATTTCCCAAATGCAATGAATGACATTCTCAGAATATAAATAGTACAGGGTGAAGCCATCAGTAAAAAAACATTCAAATGCAGGAAAGAAATCAAATGATTGATTAACTTTGACAAATTTGCAATGATTCAACCCATGATTCGATCCAGCATTTCTTTCAGAATAAACTTCAGGAAGACAAGATTATTGACCAAAGTGCAGAATATAAACAAGTGCCCAACTCTGCTATTGGGGAACAGCAGGTGTTTGCTTGTGAGATGGAGTGGTTGACCTTAATTACAAAGAAACTTGTCTTATGAAATGAGAAAAAGCCAGTATTACCATTCACTCCCTGCACACTAGGAAAACCCACAGGAAGTGAAAGCCAGCTCCATTCAGAGTTAAGTGTTAGCATTTTTGGGCCTGTTGGTGGTAACTGGATCTTTCTTAAAAAAAAAAAAAAAAAAAAACTGGAAAACTGGAAAACTGGAATTGATCCAAGATACTAAAAAAAGTATTTTTAACTATGAAATATGGACATTAGTCACTGAAGTGGGCAAGGAGAAAAGAAAATATTCCCAAATTCTTAGAATGTGCTTTTAAAAACACTAAAACAATTCTGTGAAATGAAAATATTTAAATCTCCATAAAACTAGTAAGAAACTCACTTAAGACTTCGGCATAAAAGTCTCAATCCCCATCTACGGGCTCAGAGGAGTGTATGTGAAGGGCATGCCCACATGCCCAACTCCTGAAGACCAGTCCTCTTGAGGGTTGAAATGAGCGTTGCTCTGCTTACCACTGGAGGCTCACACAGAAGAGCCAAACAGATCACTTCAGCATCTTGGTTCATCAGTAGCATGGATGCTCATGACTCTTGGCTTCTAATGGATGCCTCAGCGTCATACAATGACAACTTGTTCTCTAAAGCTCATGTGTACACACGTGACCCTTTGCAGTCACTCACACATGAGCAGCTCCATAACCACTGCCAACCTACAGTACCCAAATGTGTTGATACTAATTACAAGATTCTTAAGAGAAATAATATATTTGGCCCAGCTGGGATGAAATATTCTCTTCATTCCAGTCCATAGTGACCTTGTGTGATAACATTGACTGCAAATACAGACATTGCTCTGCTCTGAAGCCTCCAGAAAGGAACTGGGGTCATCAAGACTTGAGGACACCTTCCCTTAAACATCCTTGAGGACAATTAATCGATTTCTCTCCAAGGACCAGTTTATCTACAGAAATAAGGAAGATCATGAACGTCATCTACCATTATCCACTTTATTGTTCTTCAAGGTCCTCATCTGGTGCATATTAATTAATGTAATAATTCCATTTGCTTCCAATAGAATGCAAACTTCATAAGAGAATAACTTGTCTGATTTATTCACTGGTAAATTCCCACTGCCTTTAAGACATATGTAGAACAATGTAAAGTGCTTAATAAATAATATGGTGAAAGATAATGGAAAAATTTTACCAGTGCATGCACAAAAACTAATTAAGCTGTCCGTAATTATGTAAAATCATGATAAGCACTGGTATAATAAATAATAAATCTCATAAATCTCATCAATCATATCAACAGATTGAAAAATAAACACCATGGGGTTATCTCAGTAGAAACAGAGAAAGCATTCAACAACAATCAACATTCCTTCTTGATAAAAAGCCAACTGAAATAAGGTATTACAGGAACATACCTCAAAATACTAGATATCTATATATCACAAACCAATGATCCAGTATTATACTGGCTGGGAAAAAGCTTGAAGCATTTTCTCTAAACTCTGAAACAAGACAAATATGTTCACTTTCTTCACTCTTACCCAATATGGTCCCGGAAGTTGTAGGGAGAGCAATTAAAATGGGGAAAGAACTAAAGGAATCAAAACTGGAAAAGCAGATGTCAAATATCCATGTGTGAAGACAACATGATGCTATATAAGACAAAAAAACTTCTTGAAAAGTTATTAGAATTTATAAACCAATACATTAAAGTTGCAAGTTACAAAAGAAACATACAAAAAACAGAAGTTTTTTTTTTTTTTTTTATAATAATGATGGTCTCACAGAAAGAGAAATCAAGGAAGAAATTCCACTCACAATGATGAACAAAAAATGAAACACTTAGAAACAAACTTAACCAAAGAGGTAAAAAAAAAAAACCCTCTACAGTGAGAATTATCAAACAATCATGAAAGAAGTCAGACACAAAGGAGAGAGATTCCTTACTCTGAAGAATCAATTCCTTACCTGAAGAATCAAGAACAATAGAGTGTGTGTTCTACCTAAAGCCATCTACAAAGGTAAGGCAATCCCAAATAAAACACCAATGAAATGCTTCACAGAGCTAAACAAAGCAGTTCTAAAACTGCTCAGCATCAGTAGCCATCCAGAAAATGCAAATCTAAACCACAGTGACATACCACCTCACCCCTCTTAGAATGGCTGAAATCCACAACTCAGTACACAAAGGCTGGCCAGAGCGGTGAACGCACGGTCGGTGGGAGGGCAAAGCAGTGCAGTTACTGTAGAAAACTGCATGGGGATTTCCTTAAAAACCAGAAATAAGGCTGCCATATGACCCAACCTTCCCTGCCACTACAAATACGACCAAAAGATATGAGCACAATGAATTCAAGCAATGCCTCCACTACCGCACTTACAGCACACTGTTTCCATTTACTCAAAATTTGAAACTAACCAAGGTGTCCACCATCAGATGAAGAAAATGGCACACATATGAACAGTGGAATATTATTTAGATATGAAAAAGAATGGCCTTTTACATTTGCAGCAAAAGGGACTAAACTGGAGGACATAATGTTGAGTGAAATCAGCCAGACCCAGAAAGAAAAATACCGCATGTTCTTCCTTATATATGGGAGCCAAAATTTTAAAGACAAAAAATAACAAAAAAGAGAAATATCTGTGTGTAAAATTATTGCTACAGATATAGTTTTGTAAAATTTTATGTATTCCTTTACAAAAACAGTAGCTAAGGATGTTATACTGCTACAATTTTAATATTCTGTGATCACCTCATAATTTACTGTATATGAATGAAAAGGCCATTTTTCTATTCAATTATTTTTCATAGCCATTCTCTATACTCAAGTATTTCAGGCCTTTTGCTGTAGTATAAATCTAAAATATATTATCTCAAAAGACTTTCAAAAAAGAGAGGACAGGAAGATGAAATGAAGATGGGAAAGGGGTGGAGAGGAATGTCACGTAGAAGTGTATCTACAAATCACACTGAATCCGTTCCATGTTAATTAAAAATTAAAATTTTCAAATTTTTTAAATTGGGTTTAGAGCCAGTAAGTTCCTATTCCCAAAATAACAACAATAAAAAGGCAAAGAAAAAAGATTCAAAGCATGTTACATATAGTTACTGCTTATTATTACATGAAAAAAATAATATTCACATCTAAACAGATTTGTAAAGGTTAGCATAATTTTATTTTGATTAACACAGATCAGAATCCATGTCAGTTGTATTTTCCTTTTCTGTTAACATGGACTGCCTACAGGCATTCTGATTTAACTAAACTAAAACAGTGCCTCTGAGAAGTGTAAGTCAGACAGAGGCAGGCCAAGTATTGCCAATAAGATGGGGAGAGTAGGAAACTCAACAAAGGACAGTCACGGGGGGCTTTTCTGCACCCAGGGGATCATTAAAGGAATTTAAGCCAACACATGTCCAACTGATATAATTATCTATATTTTTAATGAAGAATTTGAACATGATTAATAAATATGTCACAAGAACAATATGGGCTAAAATAATAGTTGTCAGTAAATGTATTTGATTTCTGTTGGTTTTTGCTTCATGAGCTGTGTAGTCTGTGAGAACAGGACATTGCCATCTGATCCGTTAATGTTTCTGTCTCTACGGGCTCCTACTGTCCTTAGAGGCTTATGGCAGAAGGCCCTGAATAAGCTCACAGGTCAACTGCCCCTATTCTAGCACAGGTGCAAGCCATAGTAACTGCCAAAGGAAAGGAATTAAGTGTGTTGCATGCTTGAATTCTGCCTTTGGGAGGTGGAACGATTCTGTTTAATCTGACTTCCCTCTATGATCTGAGCACCACAGAAAATTCTTTTCCCCGCACTCGACTCCCAGCTGACCCGCAACTACTATTACACAGGTTTATCTACTTTACCGGACTCAAACTGCTAAGGACCTAGAAAATACTGCTTTCTTATTGGTATGTAGTGGCTTTTGAAAAAGCTGGTAGAGGACCGGTGCGGTAGCCTAGTGGCTAAAGTCCTCACCTTGCACGAACCAGGACCCATATGGGCGCTGGTTCTAATCCTGGCAGTCCTACTCCCATCCAGCTCCCTGCTTGTGGCCTGGGAAAGCAGTCAAGAATGGTCCAAAGCCTTGCGACCCTGCACGCATATGGGAAACCAGGAGGAGGCTCCTGTCTTCGGATTGGCACAGCTCCAGCCATTGCTACCACTTGGGGAGTGAATCATCGGATGGAAAATCTTCCTCTCTGTCTCTCCTCCTCTCTGCATAGCTGCATTCCTAATAAAAATAAATCATTTTTTTTAAGCTGGTAGATATGAAATCAGTAAGAAGACCTTTAAAAGCTCTAAAGATTTTATGGAAAACAGGAAAGCCCTTCCTCAAATAAACTACTTTATGACTGTCATCACTACTCCACTTCATAATATCCTCTCCTTTGAAAAGACTCCACATGCTATAATGTGACCCTACATTGGGATGTACAGAGGGGCCAAGTTTAGCACTACACATGAATGGATTAAACACATATAACATCTAATGGAAGAAAGTAAAAGATAAAACCATAGAATTCTAAAACTGACTTTCAGACATAAGGATAAAGGAATGATGGTAGTCCATCAAATGATAGTTTCAGGTAGGAAAGATTTTAAAAATAAAATGGGCATCGAGAGCCGAAATGAGCTTGGTTGCTTGTTTTATTCTTTTTATTTTTTTTCTTCCATTTGAAAAGGAGAGACAGATGAAGGATGGGGGAAGCGTGGATGCTTCTTCCTTTCTGACTCACTCTCCAAACGCCTAAAGATACCAAGGTTTTGCAAGTCCAAAGGCAGGAACCTGGAACTTAATCTAGGACCGCCACATGGGTGGCAGAAACCTAACTGCCTGAGCCATGTCTGCTGACTTCCAAGGAGTACATTGGTGGGAAGTTGGAATTAGAAGCATAGCTGAGATTCAAACATAGACACTCCAATAGAGGATGTGGGTATTTAAACTGCTGGACCAAACACAGCCCCATGGAGATGATTTTGAAAAACGAGTCAACAGGGATGAAATAGGAGCTTGGGAATCAGAAAACAATCAACTGAGAGCTCAGTGTTGGATATCATGAATTCATTCCTGTAGTCACTGTGAAGTGTTCATTCCAGACTAGAAAACTGGGTATAGGAAGTCATAGTTCTCATTTATTTTTCTGGTATAACTACAGAACTGAAAATGCACCAATTAGACAGTATGGCAGTGAGTCCCCAGAGGTGTGGATAAACGCACTGCTCCTCAACAGATCCCACAATTCCAGGGAACAGAGTCCAGAAAGTCTTCCACATGTTCCAACTAGAAAATTCGGCTTCCTCCTAGGAGAAGGCACGCATTTCAGTTGGATTATTGGGAGCCCAGTGCTAGTGCTAACAAAAATCACACAAGTCAGTAAACCATTTGACTATACCTGTGAAAATTCAGCCTCTAATTAGATAATGCCACAAAGTGATCAATTTTCATTAGTACCTCCAAAAAGTATGAAGAAGACAGAACAAATACAAGTGTCAGGAAACTCATAATCTTGTCAGATTCAACAAACATCATAATAACGGCTAAGATGTCCAAAGACAACAGGTAGACTCATACACTTTCAGATTCATAAATGCATGAGTTAAGCAGTTATTATCTGAAACCTATTTGACAGTCAGGCTCCCCACTGCAGTGTGGGAGAGTCCCTGATGAGAAAGATGTAATAACTATGGCGCTAGCTACAGGACTAGCTTAATCCAGCAGAGATAAAGCTGTGAGAATATAGCCAGCAAAGTGTTCGGGGAAATCACAGCTATGGGATTCCCAAATCCTCCTTATTTTTTTATTCACAAAATTATAAAGGTAAACATAATTCCCCATGCCCACTCACCATGTTAATACTGGGTTACATAGTCTGATGAAGGCCAATGTCTGCACTAAGGAAATAGCTTTGCCAAGGTTATCTCTTTCATTTTTATTTCATTTCAATTCTCTACTCCTGGCTTTGGGAATAAACAGACTTCTTTGCTTACATCAGTAGTGATCTTCCTTTATTTGTAGTCCTCTTCCTAAAAAAAAAAATCTTTTGGCTAACTTCAGCTCCTACATGCATAATATAAATAAATTTGTGGGTTGGAAATACACCACCATAATTTTCAATCAGTAGTACAAAACGATCACCATAATCAAATATGTGAATGATGAAATTGAGTATGATTAATAATCATTAAAAATACATATCTTTTTCTATCATTTTCCACAACTCTCCCCTTGATTGTTCTAAACTCTTTTAACTTTGCATATCTATGCATCATCCTAACAAGAGTAATGAGGTCTAACTATGCCCATAGCTTTTGTTTTATTTTCTAACAATTGTCTCTGTCTTGGCACTGTTCTGTCAAAGCAACAAGTGAAGAAATCTTTAGCAAGGATGCATGGCCACAAGTATTTGAATGTGCCCAAAATTCAGATATGTTGGTACTAAGAAATGAGGTCATTAAGATTCTTCCCTAATGGTTGGAATTAACGTCCTGATAGAAAGTGTTGAACAACATTTGGCCAACAAACCCTTGCCTATAATGAGGGCATCATCTCTCGCCTCCAGAAGATGGTGAGAGGTGTCATTGTGTAATAAGGCAGCAGCCCACTCCAAACAACATAGCCTACCAGCAACTTGATCTTGGACTTCCAAGCTTCCTGAATCATAAGAAAAGAAACATGTTATTTACAAAATTATCCAGTCTCAAATTTGGGGGTGTATTCATACAAAGCCAACTACATTCAACCAGCTGGCCTAAGCTGCTCTTTTTGTTATTCTTGTTATTCGAAAGTTTTGCTCCTTGCTTTGAAGGATTCAGAAGATTTTTTTTGTCCAGGTTTCCTATCTAGAACCAAATGAAAAGTCCACAATGCAGTGTTGGTCAATAAGCTGCCAGAGGGAAAAACACAATTGTGTGAATGCCGACAAAAGCAGAAAAAAAATAAATAACCAGGTACGTCAATGGCTTAGAAATAATAATGATGTTGCATGATTACCCATGGTGAAGATTTTATTTTACATTCCTTTTGTGTAGGTGTCGACACCTGCAGCAGGGCTACTTCACTTGTGAGTTTCCTGGCTGCTTCTAGATTTGATGACTGCAAAGCTATGCCTGGATTTAGAGCACTTTAACAAAATTTATGTTCATCCTGCTTGCAAAGAAGGATCGGAAGTGGTTTAAAGCACACTTGCTGCTGTACCAAGGCTGTATTTTACTGCTGATACCCCCAGGAGAGAGCAGGGACTCATGTATTCATCCCACCTGAATGCAGTAACAGGCACGGGCCTTCCGTGGAGTAAGCACAAGTGAGTGGAGACATATCATTTCCACTTGAAAACTAAAGCTCATTATTGGTAACTGCTGAATTGTCTGCTTATAATCAACCCTTCCAAAACTTCTATTATTGAGCAAATACATTGAAACCAGGATTCTCAGGATCACTTGAAAATCTTATTTAAAAATCAACTCCTAATACAACCTCTAAGAATGAATCAGCAGACCTGGGATGAAGGAAGTAGAGGCTTCTTCAGCAAGTCTATTAGGCAAAACTTATGTTTTTGTAAATACTATAATGAACAGTATTCTCTAAATGATTAGCACCCTGTATATAGTGTGTTGATCTATCTATTCTCACCACCACTTCTGTTTTAACCACTTCCTCTGCACCCCTAGGAAGAAGGAATGATTCTCATACATTCTGCTTTTTAGAAACAATGAGATTTAAAAAGGTTGGGGTGGGGCTCTGTCTCAAACATACATGTGGGTCTATAAGAGAGAACTCAGCTTAAGGGAGCATGCATTTGTAATTCTGTACAACACACATGAATGTAATGAAATTATATTTTCTAAGAAGAGACTCTACTCAAAGCTTGCTCCTAACAGGTCTTTCTAGTCTGCTATCCCTGCAAGTCCCACAGACAAGCTTTCTTTTGGAGAGGAGACAGAATTCCCATGAATCCCTCATGCCCCTGAGTCAATCTCACTGCTGATTTCCATCCCTCCAGTCCTCCTTAGCACCTTCTGCCTTTGAATTCTTGGAAGTAATCTTCAAGTTAACCCTGCTGAGTCTGCTCTCACATCTCAAACAAAGATAAGATCCTATGGGCCATGAGTCCATGAACCACAATCTCTGAAAACCAGTGGCATTACCACAACAAGACGAAAAAACAATAGTTCATGCATTTCAAATTTATCCTATATGCATAATTTCTCCACTCTTACTTAAAAACAAGGATATTGTGGTTATTTATGTTTACACCATCATCTTAGCTCCTAGTCATGACTCATGAGCATGAGCTAAAGAAATAGACATTATGGACTTCTGGTTATGCTTTTGGTTCTACCCACATCCTCTCCACAACCTACCCACATTTGATTAACTAAAGCAAGTCCCATCTGACTAGAAATGTCCCCTCAAGATGGACACCTATAGGGCCTCGTGGTAAATAGATAAATCCTCACCTTACAAGCACCAGAAACTCAAATGGCATCAGTTCCCAGCAGCTCCACTTCCCATCCAGCTCCCTGCTTGTGGCCTGGGAAAGCAGTAAAGGGTGGCCCAAAGCCTTGGGACCCTGCACCTGTATGGAAGACCCAGAAGAAGCTCCTGGCTCCTGACTTCAGGTAAGCTCAGCTCCATCAATTTTTGCCCATTTGCAGAATGAGCAAGAGGATGAAAGATATTTATCTCTGCCTCTCTTTTCTATCTGTAAACCCAACAATAGTAATTAAATCTCTTATTTTAAAAATAGCATTTCTTGTTGCTGTCAAATTCAAATTGCCAAAGCAAAAGTGTCTTCTCCACCCCCATGTAAAGAGCCACCTCAACCAGAAGCAAACATATTTCTTCAAATATTACAAAAACCTGCAATATGTCCCTAATAACAGCTCTTCTTCTGTTTCCCAACAGAAGCAGTACCCCTCTACTCAGTCACACAAGTCTGATACATGAGAATTAGGTCCAATTGCTTCCTCCACCTCACTTCTTCTTGACAAACCAATCCACAAGATCCCTTACATGTGTTCCCTGTCTCATCCCTCTCCAAACCTCTGCCTCCATCTCCCTATGAATACCTACACCAACACTAGCATCATCTCCCCCAGAAGAGCTACAACAGTCCCTACAAACCACTCCTCACACTGCAGCAAGAGTGATCTTTCCAAAACATCTCTTGCCTCACCACCCTCCCCCCCCATCCACAGTGCAGCCCAGCATCCTCCTGCTGGTCTCCTCCTCCCTCACAGTGCGGGAACCTGTATGACTGCAATGCCCCACGACTGCCTGCAAATGATATTGATTACCCTAAGCCTCAGATCCTTCATCTGTAAAATAGGAATAAGAGAATGGTTAAAAAATAGAATACATTAGATGTATAGATCATGATTTACACATCTTTGCTTCTTCAATAAAGCCCACACCTTAAATATAATCTATTAGCCTTTAACCAAAATGGTGTAGCTATTTCTCTCATTCTACAGTGTTCATCAAGGAAGTGTAAGTGAAACAAAGCTGTATAAGAATTGTTTATCTCAAATCATCATATGTCTGTGAAACAGTTTCTTATTAGTCTCAAGCCAACGGTATTCCCCTGCAAGAAGTGACATCTTGGATATGGTGGTTTGTTAGGTAATCTCAAAAATACTACTTTTTGTCCTACAAATATTTTAATAAATGAATAAAAAGTAAAATGTATGTGACTTCATGAACCTTGGCATAATAAAAAAGAAGGGATATAAGCACATAAGCAGATAAAAGAGCACTAATTAGCAACTATTTTTTTTTACAACAGACTACAACACAAAGCAATTAGACTCTGAAGTGAACCTCCTTGTGGCTTAGAAGGAAGAAGCTGAGCCAAGTGTGCATGTCTAAGATTGGTGTCATCCTAAAAAAAGTTATTAGTCAAATTGGCTTGTTGAAAGAACAAATATTAACTATGTAAAATAGCATTTAAAGCAAGAGATCTTTCTCATGCAATAAGAAAGGATAAAGCAAATTAAATTCATGATTTCATTGAGATTACAGAGAAAAAGGACTAAAACATCATTTAGTGTTGTAATACTCATTTTAAAAATGTTAGTATTCTTCAATGTTCAAAAACTTCCACTAATACCAAGTTCTAAAATAAGTTTTTTAAAATGACTAATACATAAAACTCTAAACAACAACTTATTTAGCCAAAGTCTAAAGTAGTTTTCATTATGATAAGAAGATTCCATGAGCAAGGTGGGCATGGGAAACAACAGTGCGGACACTCCTTGGGACACCTGAATCCCACATTGAAGCACCTGGGCTTGAGTGTTTGGTGGCTTTACCCACTATCCTACATCTCCAGTCTGAGAGATCGCTAATTTTTAAGGTCCTCTCATAAAGCTATGGCATTATCATATTTTTTAAAAGATTTATTTATTTTTATTAGAAAGACAGATGGGATTTACGGAGACAAGGAGAAACACAGAGAAAGATCTTCCATCCACTGGTTTATTCCCTACATGTCCATGACAGCTGGAGCTGAACTCATTTGAAGCCAAGAGCCAGGAGTTTCTTCTGGATCTCCCACATGGATGCAGAGTCCCAAGGCTTTGGGCTGTGCTATACAGTTTTACCAGGCCACAAGCAGCTGGGACACAAAGCAGTGCCAATATAGGTTCCTGGAGTTCACAAAGTGAGGATTTAACCAATGAGCCATCACGCCAGATCCAGTGAGGTATTACTATGAAATTCTTAAATACTATCTATGATTCTGAGAACTGGGAAATTGAGCAAACTCAAATTTTTATTACATTTGTTTTATTATTTATTTATTTTATTATTTATTATTTGTTTTATTACATTTGTTCAGCAGCCATTAATTAAGCAGCTACTATGTGTCAACCCAGGAGATGACAAGTCAAGTCACATACATTCTGGCTAAAGTGTGAGGGCCCTGTGTGTACCAGTATATGCCCTGTGTGTAACAGATGATGGGAGTAGGATTGAAACCAGAACAAAACCTTGGACATCCCAGAGAACAGAGATTAGTTAACAAGAGCACTGGCTACCTGGTGAAGAAATAGCCAGATTCCCAGCAGAGATGATGCTTGAACTAGCGTGAGCATACCAGCAAGGGACAAAAGTATGCCTCCTTCTAACTGTGCAAAGCTCAACGGCATAAAACAACCAGAAATATATAATACCTCTAGCTATCAAATATCACTTTTCCACAGAGGGTTGTGCAGCATTTTCACATCAGGCTAGGCTTCACTTAGCAGCTTAAATTACCATCTTGAAGTCATGATCTGTTTTTAAAATTGTGAACATGCCACTTCACAGCACATCCTAACTGGTTCCTAACTTTATTTTTCTAGCACCTTCTAATCATCTACCTAACTTATCTGACTCAGTTCATTAGAATGTAAACTCTATGGTGGCAGAAGTCTAGGATGCTGTTCTGTGTGATATCACCTAAAAAAATTACCATGTGTTGAAAGAACATGTAATAAGCAGGTGAAGTGCAGTGTTGGGGGGAATGAAGTTTTTTTCACCCTTTGCCATAAAAAAAATCAAACGAAAAATACTTATCTCAGAAGCATGTACATAGTAAGTGCTAAAAAAAGTCATTACTATTTAGTAGATCATTGGACAGAGTTCATTGTGAGAAATGAGACTAAGAGTAGGTGATCAATCAGAGCATGGAGTTTTACTATGGAACTTATACAAAAAAAAAGTTTAGCTAACAGTGAAACAGAAGAATTTCATTTTGTATGAACACAAACCATCAGACCACCAGGACAAGAAAGAGAATAGTTATAGACAGATATTGATGCTTATCAAATCTGGTATTCTTTCAAGATGGATGGAATAAAATGTATCCAATAAGCTAACAAAGAGAAAAAATGATGTAACGAGTATAAAAGTTTGTATTTTGCATAATAGAAATATAAGAAGTGAACATAGAAATCTATGATAAATTAATGTACATGAGACTGTCAATGCATGTAGGTCCAGTAGGACTTGTGAGAATACACTTCACCAAGCAGACAGCTTGAATCCCAAAGAAACAGCTCCCACATTGATGACCAACCAGCTTCCTGGAATAAGCTCCCTCCCAAAGCTCATTTTATTGACTCATGGAAATCATGACTGAAATGCATTGTGGGCATCATATGACATGCTATAGACACAGGGACAATTTTATTAGAATAGAATACAAGAATTGTAGGGTAGTCATTTTGTCACCCTACAGAACTGAATTTCCAGATTAGGGTGAGGACAGTGAGACGCCCAGGCAAGATGCAAAATGTAAGACCATTCGAAGAGACTGAGTAATGCAAAAATAATATTTTAAGTCAATCTTTTCAAAAAATAAAATTTGTGAAAGATCACTATGGAAAAACATCATGGTATGTTTGAGGTATTATACCTTCCAAGTCAAGATGATCCTAGTTCCTTTTTTTTCCTTTTTTTATTTATTTATCCTTTTTAATTCATTAATTACATCGTATTATGTGACACAGTTTCATAGGTACTTGGATTCTCCCCACCCCTCCCCAAACCCTCCCACCATGGTGGATTCCTCCACCTTGTTGCATAACCACAGTTCAAGTTCAGTTGAACTTGACTGGACAATAAGATGCTGGACTCTATGTTTCGTATATGCTTGCAAAGGGGGAATCTCAACTGATCCTAGTTTCTTGAAAGGATGGATATTGACTCCAGGAATCACAATGCCTGAATTCAAGACTTGAGCTGGTCCCTGTGAATTCTGGATTAAGGCCGTTAATCTCCCTGATAGGAATATCAGTGAGGAGATACATCTGTATGTCTATATCTATATTTATATGGTATATATATACACATATACACATATATACATACATCCTTGAAGAATGAAGAAGCATAACAAACACATCTCATGGACACCAATTCCACATCATATGGAGGAATAGCGGATGACAGATTTTGAAATTAAAGATAAGTGTGAGTCCCAGACACGCGATTTATGATCTGTGGAACCTAGAAAAACTTACCTAAGCATGTGGAGAGTTAGATTCCACGCCAGTAAAAACTGGGTTTAGTATTTCATGGGCCATTTTTGAGGAGTCCCAGAAGATCATATGTGTAAAATGTTATGAAAGTAAAAATCCTCCAAACACATATCCACTTTTTTGTCTCAATATAAAAACAAACGCATATAACAAAGTACTGGCACATATAAAGCCCACAAGAGACTGCAAGTACAGGATGAAACTTCACTCAATTTAAATCACTGAGCGGATACAAAATCCACTTGGGATTTGATTGAAACTTCCCACAGATATCTTTTCACATTTCATGGGGAAATGAGACCCGTGGCCTTGCACACAGCCCTGCATTAAAAACTAGGGATTGGGCTTTTTGGTCCCTGGAGAGATTTACCCATCTTGCAAAATTTCAGCAAAAGAAGTAGCTCAAGCCCTTGTCTCCAGAAAGAGATATTCAAAGAAGAAAAGGGGGGCGGGGGGAATGGTCAATTTTTATTCATTTTTATTCATACAAACAAAAACTTTGAAAAATGATAGGAATGAAAAATGATTTAGTAGGCCTGGATATTTGCAACATTGTGGCATTTATTTTTAATAGTTCTGTGTTAGCAACTCACCGAAATTCACTCCCCAGATTTCGCTCGAGTCTCTGGAGCCCTGGGAGCCCTCCTTTGCCCTCTCTGGTTATAGTTCAGTGTTTCGCGTCTATTTCACCGCTGTGTGCTGTCTTTCTCAGTCCTGGTGACACTTGGGGATTTCCCCCAGGGGTCCCCACAATTCTCTTTCTCTTGCCCTCAGTTCTGTCAACTCCCGTCCCCTACTTTCAGCAGCCCCGGTCACATCAGTCTGCCTCTGTTGGCCATCTTTTCTCTCCTTCAACTTTTAACAGTTCTAATTTGAAAGAACAGAGTGCAGCAATGATATTACATTACATCAATAGTACAAAATCTAGCCAATATCTGCTTAGAAGGAATTTATTTAAACAACATTTGTCACTAGGAAATGGAGAAACAATGTTTTGTTCTGTGTAGATGTGTTCAACAATGACAACACTTTCCTAAGACTAGGTGCAAACAGCCTACTGGCGTGCGGGAAGGACCAGTGCTGGTGTCCCTATACATGTCTCTGCTTATGCTCAGAAAATTAAATATAACTGTTCTGGAAACTCCACCACTGTCCCTACTGGGCACATCTTGTGTGATCTCTGAACATCAAGTCAGCACTTTCTGATTAAATTAGAGGAAAAGAATTGTAAATGCCCATGAGCAGCACACTTGAATTCACAGAATGTCACATATTCAGTCACCAGAGCCAGAGAATGCCCCATATGATAAAGAATTCTCTAAAGAAAAGGCAAAGGTTGGGTGCCAAAAACACAGAAATAATTACAAATATCTGCCAGAGACACAGTTGCATTATGATCTGGTTACAACCAATGAAACTATGAGTATTGCAGAACAGCTAAAAACAAATAGAAATATTACTAAGATTTATACTGTGATGGTTACATTGCTTATAATATCAACCAGTGTTATATATAGTTTTCATTATGTTATTAAAATACGTATCACTTGGGATCAAGCTTTTGATGCCAGGAATTTATTTCTTTGAGAACTAATTATACCTTCTCTTACAACACCTTGAGTAGAGCTCAGAACACATAGGACATTTAGGAAATAGAACAGAAACAGAAAGAAAGCTGACAGGTGGCTTACTCCTCAACTTCCTTTTCTGATTCACGTTATTTCATTATCTTTGCCATCATCATCATCATAAGCATAACCATAGTCTCTAACTTTGAGAGTCAGGTTTGAACAGACAGCTAAATGATGATCTAATTAGTAAAAAAAAAAAAGTAATCTGCAAATCAGAGCATATATTCCCTAAACCTTAAAATGTATGAAATTTATCTAATTTAATGATAAGCAATCCTCATATTTTGAAAAGTGAGGATACTCAGTAGATAGTCAAGTAGATTAGTGAAGAAAATAAACCGGGGAGTTAGCTAATTTTTCCAGGTAAGAATTTAAATAAGCAAGATGAAATTTAAATGGCTCACTAGTTCATTCCCTAGCTTCTCAACCACACAAATAATAAAAAACGATGATCGCAAAATGCAAAGAGTGAGACAGGTTTACCCTGTAAATGACTGAAGTTTTAGAAACTGAACCCAAGGTAACCTTAACAAGAAGCAGAGACGATTCTTTCCATCACTGCGTGTTGTCCACAAACATTTTACATGGCATAGTCTTGCCACACAGCGTATCTTCATTGCTCATCCCCTTAATCCAGAATTACCCATCCCTGTGTGACACACTCGATTGCACACAGTAATCCCCTGAACTCCCAGAAAAACTGCTGTTGAGCTCCTGGGTGCCCTTTTGCCAGATGAGCTGTCCAGCTGTTTGAGAACAAAGCTAGGCAGCGGAGAGAAAAGAGGGAAGACGTCAATCCACTCAACTGATGCGCTCCTCACTGGCTCTGGGCACTCTCGAGTTTACCATTAAAGTTCCAGTCAAAATGCTTCTGAGAAGATCAATACTAAACCCAGTAGTAATCACTCTTGAATAAATAAATAATGGTCCTAATGTTTTTGCTTACATGTGTACATTATATATCCTCAAGGATGAAATGAATTGGTTCCTATTTTTTAAGGACAGGTCCAGCTCAGAACAAGTGTACAGTACATACTGGCAAGCATGGGAACCAGGGTAGGGGGCAGGCATGGTGGGGGTAATGGGGAGTCGCCCCAACTAAGCTACAGCTCCCACTGGTTTGCGTGAGGGTCAAATATGAAGTGGACAGGATCAGGCTGGACTACAACACCCATCAGTTTACATGGAAGACAGGGCTGGAAACAGAACTGACCCAGCAATTGAAACGACCAGCATGTGCATACGTTGATTGGGGCAATGGACCTTGTCAGACCCTGTACTGGCAAGCACACATAAGAATCAGTTCTGCGATCACCTCAGATGAAGTTTCTCTGGGGATCCCTCCAACTGAACTGCTGACCACAGCACCACAACCATGAAGGGACTATGTCAGCTAGTAGATTCTGAACAAATTTCATCGCGATTGGAACGGCGAGATTGGCAACAATTCAGAACTGTTGAACTATCAAAACCGCTTGAGCAGGACCCTCGGAGCGAGCCTCACATCGGGGACCTGGGATGGGAGGGAGGCTGGGTGGGGCTTTTCCCTTTATTGCTCCCCTGACCCCAGATACAGGGGGAAAAATGATATTAGTGTGAAAACAATGGTATTACCCACTTTCCTGTAGCCCTTGACCCTTTGTACCCTAATAAGTAAGAGTAGCAAAAAATAAAATGAAAAAAAAAATGTTTGTCGAAGTCAAGAGAAATTTTAAAAAGAACAACTCAATAGAGAGTGAAATATATTTAGATGCTGTACAAGACTTTTCGAAATCCTTTCTTTCCTTAAGGTATGCACTATCAAAGATGACTAGGTTTAGAAAATGACACCAAAACAGAGCAACGTAATTTTTTTACAATCAGTAAACATGAGCATATTGAGCATTTATATGAGAGAGGGTATTGTGGCGTACAATGCTAAGCTGCCACCTACAAAAGCCAGCATCGCATAGAAGTACCATTTTGATTCCTTCTGCTCCATTTCTAATCCACCTCCCTGTTAATGGTCTAAGAAAGGCAACAGTAGATAGTTCAAGTATTTGGCTTCCTACTACCAACATAGGAGAAGCACCTGACTTCTGGTTTCAGCCTAGTTCAGTCCCAGCTACAGCTGTCGCAGCCATCTGGGAATCAACCAGCAAGTGGAACACATTTCTCTCTCTCCAGCTCTCTCATTTTGACTTTCAGGTAAAGAAATAAAAATGTTTTTACAGTTTAATAGTCCCTGAAAAAACAGTTAATGTTAATATTTACGAAACAAGCAAATTGGCTTTTAAATACTCGATAATTACAAACGTGGAAGATTGTTTATAGAACACTATCTAAAATGTAAGTATTCTGAAAGTTTGATACATGTTTTTGGTTTTCTCTGTTCTGTTGGGTTGAAGACAAGAGTCTGATGGGTGCATCTATACACATCTACCGGGAGCCCTGGAAACATCATTAAGGGCACAGCTTATCACAGATCATACGGCATGTAAAAATCATTTGTTTATCCTTCCCTCCCAATCAAACAAAATGAGATATAAATTGGACTGTAATGAGCAAATAGTCTTACATTTGTCAGTTAAGAACACTGTGACAAAAATGAGATGGATTTAATCGAGCAGAGAAACAGCTGAAAATTAAGCAGCTGGCATCCATGAATAGTAGCAGGAAAATGATACAAGATTTAGAGAGATTATGAAAAGTGGATACAACCAATTTGAGCTGTTTGTTTCGATGGATGGTTCTCGTGTGAGTGACTTAGTGACTCGACACACACCTCTTTCCTATTTTCAGCAATGAAGATAGCTTCCAAGGAGGAAAAAAATGCAGTCATGGAGTTAGAGGAGTTCTGGACTTGTGTCTTACACTCATTCCTCCTTTCTGAATTCTGCCTAACACCCCCTCTCTCCCTTTCTCAATTTGCTTGCCTGGAATCCTCTACACCTAGGTAAGCCAGCATCCAGAAGCCCAGGTGTGTTTCCTTGCTTTTCTTGGGTTCAGTGTTACATATTCCATACCTCCTGGCCTGTGTGTCCTGCTACAAGAGGAACTGTGACCTTTCACTCTTCTAATTCAATTTTTTAAAGTTATTCCTTACTGCAATCAGTGACTGATAGAGGGGGGGAATCTAAATCAGGGCATAATCATCAGACAATCGACTGACTTATAGAAATGCCAGGGTCCCGTGTGCTCATTACAGGAACCATCCAGGTGTACCGTACAGCCCTAAGTTTTTCTGGGAAGAAATACTTTAGGCCCTCTGAGCAGGAAATACTGAATGTACACAGAGGTAGCCCATCTCTTCTCTGAGACTTGGAAGTTTCTTTCCACACCTAAATCTCTCTGTAGTCCAAATGGTCAGTGTCTCCCAGGCTTGGAGTGTGGCATCCTGGGATTGCTAGAAGTATTTAGACTGGCAAATAAGACAGTTAAATCTCAGAATCTCAATGTAGAAGTTTACCTGTTCATTGAAATCTAAAGACTTCCTGAAGTTCTGACGATTTCGTAAACTGTGTTTCTGACTCCATTACCTTACTTGGGGTACTGCCCATCTACGTTGGGTTTGTCCTTTTTGGATTCCACCATTTGGATGAAACCCAGAAGAGCATGGAATACTTTCATTGAACACACATCAGAGGTGAACATATAAGAAACGTAAAATGTTAGTACTCATCACCAAGGTAGATAATTTTCCCACCTGATAATCACTCTTGCACTGCACTTGAACCACTAGACATTGGAAGCCAGCTATGGAACAGGAGAGTTAAGGTTTACATACAAGTGTGCCCACCTGACCCAAATCCCAAGTATGCCCCTTATTGCTTCAAGACATAACAAGTCTGTAGCTGACTCTAGCAAGACATAAATTGGGTTTTTAATTCAAGAGACCTGAGCTCAGACTTTCTGCCTTTGGCCAAGTAACAGTAAGAGAAATCCTATCCACTAAAACACAATCTCCTTATTTTTCAGATGTAAGTCACAGAAGAGTAGTCCCCCAAAGTAAGCATGAATTCTTTTCTATGTCAGATACCAGAGGCCCTCCACAACTAGTCTGGTATAAGAGCACATTTTAAACCACATAATACAGAGGCCATTTTCCTCTCTGTGAACTTTCTGGAGATACTAAATTCTGTATCTACGGATTAAAAATAGCATTCACTTCCAAAATGTCATCAGGGATTTGGATCTGCCACTACTATCTAATTTAGCTGTCTCAAAGTACTTTGAGCTGGCAGTGTATTCTTTGCAACGTACTTTATTTCTTCTCACCTCTCCAGTGCCACTTTATCTCATTTTCACACCCCTTTTAACTGTAATACATCTATAAAGTAAATTCTCTAATTTACCGTGAGTTCATTCTTAATGACAATTTTATGGTGCAAACTTAATGCTCAAATTGAGCATTGTTCACGGAGCTATTACTCCACAATTAGACTATTGCCTCCTCTCTACTCCAAATCCTACTGACTTTCAAAGCACACTGTAAAGGTCTGCAGCACCAGAGAGACTTCTTCCCTCTCTCGCTCTATCTTGGTTCATTTATTCCTGTCCTCTGCCATCAATGCTCAGCATCACTTTAGAATCACACTTATTGCCATCTCAACTCCACACTCTACAAACACTTTGACAGTATCTGGATTTGTGTTCATCTTTTTGCTTTTTCCTGTATCTAGACCAGCCTTACATGCAAAATCAACTCAATCCTTTCTTGTTAAGAATTTTAATTTTAAAGCTGCATAATCTAGCGTCAAACATACAGTTAGCCAGATAACACCTAAATTACTCCAATCCAGAGAAGACTAATATGTATATTAAAAGTCCAAACTTTAGGAACAGCTATCTTGGTGACTAACGCAAGATTTATGGAATCTTGAATAAATATAAAAACTCCAGATCTCAGTTTCTTAAAATCTAAAAAGTGGAAATGTTTCTGGGACATGCTTCACTGAGTTTATTTCAGAACTTAGTGGGATACACTCATTTGTTCAGCTTCAAGTTTCCAGTTTAAAAAATATTAAGAAATATCATACACTACCAGGCATTTAAAAAATTCAGACATTTTTTCAAATTACACCAAAATAAACATCTTTTACCTACATCTGATCAGTTTTGTAAGCACGTCTATTCTCACACATGCACATAAACTTCTATGCAATGCACACACTTCAGTGTGTAACACCAACACAGTGTCATAAAAAGATATTTCATCAATCCCCAATTTAAATCTTCTATCAAATATTTTAAAGTTACTGTCAAATGAATGGAAAACCTAAATCTGGGTAAAGAGAACTATTACAATAGGGAAGGCATGTTAATCTAAGGATTTCAATTTGTCTAAAATAATGCTAAAGTGCTTTCCTTACATAGGTTTCAGCAGAACCAGCAAGAACATTGCTAATGAAGGGAACAGACAGCATCACCCAGGAAGTTTATCAAGAAGTTGAATATCATGTTAGTTGTGTATCAAGCCTGTGATTCTCAAGTGGAATCAAACTATGTTTTTGCAAAAAAAAAAGAAAATTAAAACCAAGTGAAGAGTCGAGGGGGATTGTGAGAAGGAGGGAGGGAAGTATGGTTACAGCTCCTTAGAACCAAATTAAAATACATGACATCTGTCCTTTTTATCTTAACAAAAATATTTTAAAATGAAGGCCTTGCCATATGATGGGATGATTTCCAGAATGATCCATCAAAGACCTGAGGGATCAGGAACATATGTACCTTAGTGCTTAGCTTTGGGAGCAGATTTCTTGGGACTGTGGAGAAGAGAGAAGCGCAGCCAAACATAGTAACCGGAGTGTGTGTGCGGGAAAAGAAACAAAATCACTTGGTCATTACACATTACTTAAAGAGCATATTAGCCAGAGCTGGCTCAGCGGTCTAGTCTGCTAAGATTCCACCAATAGCACTACATCCCATATGAGCACTGGTTTGAGTCCCGGCTGCTCCACTTCTCATCCAACCTATCTATGGCCTGGGAAAGTAGTAGAGGATGGTCCAAAGCCTTGCGACCCTGTAATCATGTGAAAGACCCAGAAGAAGCTCCTGGCTTCTTGCTTCAGATTGGCCCAGTTCTGGTCATTCCAGCCATTTAGGAGGTGTACCAGTGGGTAGAAGGTCTCTTTGCTTCTACTTCTCCATCTAACATCACCCTTCAAGTAAAAACAATAAAGAATTACATATTCTTATTCAACAAATGTTTTTCAATGACTTCCATAATCTACTAATATTGGTAACTAAATGAGGTATTACGTTCCAGGCATCATTTGGAAATCATTATGTTCAGTAAGTACTTTGCTGTATCAATAGACGGGGTAGTCCCACCGCATCGTGATCTTCCTTCCTATCTGGTGGATAAAACGCCTTGCATTGGGCCCAGCGGCGTGGCCTGGTGGCTAAAGTCCTCGCCTTGAATGCACCGGGATCCCATGTGGGCACTGGTTCTGATTCTCCGGTGGCTCCACTTTCCATCAGCTCCCTGCTTGTGGCCTGGGAAAGCAGTCGAGGACGGCCCAATGCATTGGGACCCTGTACCCGCGTGGGAGACCTGGAAGAGGTTCCTGGTTCCCGGCTTCGGATCGGCGCGTACCGGCCCATTGCGGCTCACTTGGGGAGTGAATCATCGGACAGAAGATCTTCCTCTCTGTCTCTCCTCCTCTCTCTATATATCTGACTTTGAAATAAATAAATAAATAAATAAATAAATCTTTTTTAAAAAATAAAAAAAGCCTTGCATTGCAAACTTGTTTAGACTTACAATCTGTTTATGAACCACATGGGAAAATGGAGAGCAGAGCACAAGCATGCCTAGTTAAAGGAGACACTGAAACGATGTGATGTGGATGTGCTTTGTCAGGGTGGAGAAGCAAACGACAGGAGACAGGTTACTTATCCATTACACTGTACTCAACAAGGTCACCTTCCACACTCATTCCTCTCAACTCTTTCTAAAAACCAATCAAATAGGTCTGTGGTGATGCAACAAGGTGGAGGAATACATCATGGGGTCGGGGGGGAGAATCGCAGGGCCTATAAAACCATGTCACATAATGCAATGCAATCCAAAAAAAAAAAAAAAAAAGAACAGAAAAATGTAATATAGCAACAAGGTGGAGGAATCCACCATAGGGGGAGGGTGCGGGGAGGGGTTGGGGCATCCCCAGAGCCTATGAAATGGTGTCACATAATGTAATGTAATTAATAAAATAAAATTTTAAAAAACTAATCAAATAGTATTCCTGTGCTGTAGATGAGGAGATTGGGGTTCAAAAAATAGTCACAGTACTTAGGTTGGGCAACAATTGGGCCAAGATTCAAGCAGCAAATAATCTTTGATTATTGTCATAATTTTCCCCTGATTCACACTTAGAAACTATGAGAGGTTATTGAAAATATTTCTTAATTTCAAAATAAACATCAAAAATCCAGTAACTTCACCCATGTGAGCCCTCACCTGTATCATGAGACAATGCTACTTTTCACATCAGACAGAAGAGCTCTTTCTGTTCCACTGAAATTCTGCCTTTCAGTAAAAAAACAGTCTTAAAAATAGTTTTATATAAAAATCTGTTACTCTAACAAACCATCCATTGACACCTCACAAGCAATAAGTGTTTTCCTTGATGAATGGAAAAGAGTAGGTATGTTGAGCAAAAAGTACAAAGTTACTAATTTCACTGTAACGACACTTTCCTTAACATTCTCCTCAAATCTCTTACAACCTTTACATTCTCAGGGATGTGGAGTTGAAGAACAGGTATAATGAGCAACTTTCTGTAAACGTCAGGACAGAGCTATACAAGAGTACTTCAAAAAGTTCAAGGAAAACAAAATTAAATGAAAATTGGCTCTGGGGTAAAAAAGATTTTTAAGACTGAATCGTTTTTCATAGTAGCCACCATTCGTGAACTTTGTGGAAAATCCCTTATATGTCGCTATTAAACTTTGAATGAGAGGATGACTTCTCATTCGAAGAATTGAACTTGCATTGTTTTACCTACATGATTTCAAGGAAATTTCATTTTGTGATTAGAAGATAAATTTCCTGGAATGAGATAATATCTCTATTGTAAGATATCAATGCGTGTCTTTACATGTACGTACTCCTTCACCCACATCCACACACAAAAAACATATTCAAATGAAAAGCAGTCAGACTTTATAGCATAAATGTTCTGTATTCACTTAGATAAATAAATGAATTTTAATTCGGTAACATCTTGAACAAATTATCTTTTCACTTTGAGCTGAAGTTCTGTTATCTATATATTGGAAGATAAAAGTACATTCCCATGGGGTGACTTCAGGGATGGGAGTCAGTGTGATAATGCATTCAAAACATTTAGTTCCATGCCTTTGGATGCTGAGAACTGTAAATTATGTAACTTCACTGAAGCACAGCTTTCTCATCAGTGAAATCTTCCAAATACACTAATAGTTGCACACACTTACACTTCCTTTATGATCCAAATCACAACCCATCTAGGTTTTGGTTTCAAAAGCAAGTACAATGTTAAGGATTCCTGTCTCCATTTCTGTGTTTTCATTTAGCCATTCAAGCTACGTTTCTCTGTGCTCCACCTTCCCCAGTGCAAAACTTTGATTCTTCAAGCATAGGAAGTACTACAGATACAAGCCATTCATGCAATCACATATGTTAGTGCAGCTCTCACAATGTAGTGCCTGAGCAACTCCACATATTTTAAAACTTCTTAAGAATGCCAAATCTCAGGCTCTACTCAAGACCCATTCGATCAGAAAGTCTCAGAGTAGAGGCTGGCCCTCCAAACAATTGTACTGCTTGCTAAAGTTTGAAAGCCACAGTTCTAGAGGAAAGCAAACCGATTAAACACATCCACTTGGAAGTGTAGCTGACAGAGTTGACATTTACTGATCATCTATTCACTCCTCAAAAGCTTCAAGACAAGTATTTTCATTCTCCACTTCTGACTGGACTGTTGCTATTCCTACTTTTCAACAGATTTATTTGTTCTTAGAGGCAGAGCTACAGAGAAAGGGGAAGAGACAGACACAGGGAGATCTTCCATCTACTGATGTAAAGTGAACTAAAATCACTAGGGTTGGTCCAGGTCAAAGCCAGGACCATGGAAGGCACACTAGGAGGGAGCTGGGTCAGGAGTGGAGTAGACGCAACTCAAACCTGCTTTTAGAGGATGCTAACCATACTAGTGGCAGCTTAACCAGAAATGGTTTGGTCTGCTGCTCCACAAGGTGACCAGGCTATTTCCATTTCTATACAGAGAATCTGTAAACAGATCAAATCTCCTTCCAAGAGCAGGAAAGAGCAGCCAAATTGAGACCTCTCCACAGTGGCCTAGAACTCTAGTCTTCAGCCAGCCTCAGAGGCAGAATGCATTGACAAAACTGCCAGATGAATTGCTTCATAGCTATCTGTGAAAATCCAATCAGGCAACATAGTTTGCATGTAGTGATTCTTTATGACTTTGCTCCCGGCACTGCTTGTATAAGCTCTGATTATAACAAATCGGTTGGTTTCCCTCACTTTTGAAATTGAAGTTGGAACAGGAGAGAGAATACGAGATAAATAACCAAACAAAATCAGATTACAGAGTGCAGGTCATCGTAGCCTCTAGAGAAACACGAGGAGCATTAAATGCAGGTATGCATTGCAGAACCTGAAACCCAGACTGAATCTGTTCATCCTTATTTCAGCTGCATTTGATATCAGTATGATGATCGCCATTGTTGGAATTTTCCAGGGAATTGAAATGGTGCAGCTCAGGAAATGTATTTGAAGTCAAGAAAAGTAAAGAGAGTATGTGGTGAGGACACACCTGGGCACACGTGATCCAGCACTTCGTTCAGCCAGCTCAAGTGTTGAGCTGGGAAGAGCCTAGTTACCTAAGATAACGAACAAACCTGCCATGGAAGGAGGTCTGACCTTGACCTCTGGCTCTGCTATTTAAGCATTTCCTGACCTTGAGGAAGTCATGGCCACTCTACAAAGTTCAGTGAAAGTATCACTCTGCAAGCATATGTGGCCAGGACTTTGTTCATGCTGTTCCCCAACAAAACCCTGTCTAGGCTCACTTGGTAAAGTCTTTCAGCTCCAGCTTCACCACCACAAGCATCACCACATTAGGCATTCACTATCATTAGGTAAAACTGACATCAAGGGTATCTAAACAGTTATGATAAGCGCATCTTTTAAAAGGTTTCTTTTATCACAAAATTTTAGAATCACATTTGTCTACCAATTTGTAGCCCTTATTAGACTGATGAAGACAGTAGCCTCAGGAGGATTCTCAGTTGGGTTTACTGGAAGGACCAGGGGAAAATTATGTCTATTGCATCTCCTTGGACATAGAAGTCATCCTGAAAATAACTCATAAAAAAGAACTGCAAATTTGGACATAAGTATATAGTATGATTCCTATCCCTGAAGAGTGCCTTTGCTTAACTCACCAGCTGGGAACTCCTTCCCAGAAGCTACAGAACTGCATAGTCCCAGTACAGCAACCACCAGCCATATATGGCTGTTTACATTTTAATTCTAGTTAGTTACAATGAAATAGACCTAAGATTTTACTTCCTCAGTTGTAGATTTCAGTTGTTTAATGGCTATGTGTCACTTTCACTTGTTCGCTGCATCCTTACCATCCTTTCTAAACTGAAATATTATCTGATAAAGCCACCCAACTACTACTTAATTTTCTACTAGATTTCTCTTATTATGATTTGCTATTTTCCGTTAGCCAACGCTCAAACACTAAGTTACCTGCTTATTCTTACGTGTTTGGTAAGAATGAAAGTGATTTTTGGCCAATAGAATAGATTACTCCAGATGTAACAGTTTTGTTGCTCTGCAGAAAATCAGTTTATTTGGTGTCCAATTTGCAAAATGACTTCAGCACACCCTTCCTGATAGATCATGTAACTCTGAGCTCAAACATTTAAAAAAAACTAACGGTTTCCTCATTAATGAGTTAAAACATTTCTGACACACACTAGGTACTTGGATAGCAGCTATGTTTTAACCTACTGAAAACTACGTTGAGACACTGTAGATAAACAAAAAAGCCTATATTTGATCTTCTGTTGTTCAAACATGAAAACTTGCATTATTTCACTATATCAGAGTATAAGATGCTGGAGGAAGGAAGTTGTTAATTAAAACCAGTTAATGATATGTCAAAACAAGATTATTGGGGGCAGGGGTTAAGTTGCTATTTGTGTACCCCACAATCATTTTTAAATTTTTTTTTTTGGAAAAGCAGATATGCAGAAAGAAGGAGAGACAGAGGAGAAGGCCTTCCATCCACTGGTTTACTCCCCAAGTGGCCACAACAGCCAATCCAAAGCTAAGCCAGGAGTCAGTAGCTTCTTCCGCGTCTCCCATGCAGGTGAAGGTCCCAAAGCTTTTGGGTAGTCCTCTACTATTTTCCCAGGCCACAAACAGGCACCTGGACGGAAAGTGGAGCAGCCTGAACATGAACCAGAGCCCATATGGGAGCCTGGCTCATGCATGGTCAGGACTTTAGCCACTACAGTACCACACTGGGACCAGGGACTCTCACATTTTATATTGGGGTGCCTGAATTGGAGTCCTGGATCTGCTTTCTATTCGACCTACACCCTGTAAGGCAACAAGTGATGGCTCAAGTGGTTGAATTCCTGTCGCTTACATGACACATAGTTCTAGATTCCTGGCTTCAGTCTGGACTATTAAGTTAGTAAATAACCCACTCCACCTCCCTTCTTTTGTTCTCTCTCTCTCTCATCCCCTTCCTTCTTCCCTCTTGCTCAATCTCTTGTTCTCATGGTCTCCCTCTCTCTGGCTTTCAAATATATATAAAATAAATAGTATTTTAAGACTCTTGAGGGTAGCACTGTGGTGCAGTAGTTTAAGCCACTGCCTCTAATCCTGGCATCCCACATGAGCATTGGTTCCAAGCCCAGCTGACCCACCTCTGATTCACCCACCTGTTATTGTACGTAGCAAAGCAATGGAAGATGATCCATATACTATCTGGGCCTCTGCAACCCACATGGAAGATACTGTTGAAGTTTTCAGCTCCTGGCTTTAAAATGGGCCAGCTCAGTCTGTTGTATTCATTTAGGGAATGAGTCAGAGAAGAGATATTCATTCATTCTGTCTCTGTCTCTGTCTCTCTCTCTCTCTCTCTCACCCTACCTTTTAAATAAACAATATGATTTTTTAAAAAGGCTACTCAGATTTCATGTGCCAATCATTGTAACATTAAGGCAGGCCCAAATTATTAGCAAAGAAACTCTTGGGATTATATAATAAAATGCTGTCATTTGTATTCAAATTTTTTAAAACTGAAAACTCTGTGATCACAGAAACACAAAATTCTATAGTCTACATGGATCTTAACCATCTTATAATTCAAACTCTCATGTTTAAGATAGGCAGGTTTTTCTCTTAGGAGTGAAGGGCAGTGTCCCGCATCACATTACAGCAGGAAATTAAAAACCAAGTAACCAGTTCCCAAGGCCCACATCACTGCTGCCATTTCACACTGACTCCAGCTGGCAAGACAGAGAATCTATATGCTGTACGGGCAATATTTTTAAACCATAGAGTAATATGTAGGAATGGGTAACATTTCTGCCTTGCCTGTGTGCACCAAAGAGGATAGTGGGGATGCAATAAGAATCAACTGCACGGTAGTCGGAGCCTGGAGTGTAGAGGTAAGGAAAAGAGAAGACAGAAGCCACTACCACTGAGCATGCCAGGTGCTTGAATGGCAGCTCTCTGACCGCTCCCTGACATCCCTTTCCCCTGCCACCTACCAACCCAACCTCTGGCAGAAGTCCTGTCACTTCTGCTCCAAAGAAGGTGGGAATGTAGAGAGGCATTCCCAGGTAAGCAGTGATAAACAGTAAAGATGTATTTGCAGGAAAGTTGTACTGAGAAAGAACAGGAAGGATTGACTGTCAGGATAGACAGAGAGCATGAAGAATATAGATGGAAATGACCATAAAACCTCTTGCTATACTTCATGAGCCTCCGGGCGCAAGGTAATTGTCTGTCAGGACCAGACGATGATGGGAGGTTACCAGGTTTCCATTCCCAAGCAGCAGTTGCTATCTAGAGCTGTCCCACTTCCGCTCGCCTGCCTCCTTCCTTCAAAGCTCTCTTGATGTTGCTTTCTTCGTAATCTTTCTGTTCATCAAGAAGCACATGGTGAATAACAAAGCAAGTCATGAGCACCAGACAAAACTTAATGTCTCATTTGGAAAATGGAAACTATCAACACTTGTTGGATGAACCCTGTAAGGATTTTAAGTGACAGAATGTTACCTTACTGTTTGCAGTGCTAAGAAATAGAAGGCAATTGTTGTTATTTTCACTTAGTGTTGACATAATTACTGCTGCAATTGCTTCACCCTCGCTCTGCAAGGTCCAAATATATAATATCCAAACTCATTCCAGAGAAACCAAAAGGTGTTACCTGCTGATGAACTTTACTCTAGCCTCGAGGTTTTCAAATTGATTGCTCTGTGAAAGCTGGCTCTTTCCTCAAGGAGCAGTCATAGCCAGAAAATAAATGCAAGACACTCATTGGAAAAGAAATTATTTTTTTGCCTAACTGAAGCATCGTCAACAGGGGCATGCAACACAAAAAGAAAGGCCAATAAGACAGGAACTAATCACTGGCTGAAGGGATATCTTACATTAATTCAGAGATGCAAATGCGTCAGACATGTGGTTTTGGCAGGTAACAAAGGGAGTCCTGTCTGTCAGTCAATATGAGACGTGAACATGGCTGTTCAATTTTGAAAGGCATTCTTTCAGTAAAGGTCATATTCAGCTGTTTGCTGAGACAACTTTTTCTCTTACTCTGAATTCCCAATACTCAAAGAATTGACTTGAAACTCATCTGTTTATTTTCATTTTACCTCGTACCATCTTTCGATTGAGCTTTGATGGTTCCTAAGAATTTGTCAAAAGCACAAGATTTGCTTCCACAAAAAAGAAAAAGTGCCAATGACTTGATCTTCCTGGTAAATCTCATTCAAGATTAAGTTGTTTTCTGGGGCTGGCACAATGCCTCAATTGCCTAATCTTCCACCTGGAAGAGCTGGCATTCCATACAGGCACCAGTTCATGTCCTAGCTAATGCACTTCCCATCCAGCTCCCTGCTTATGGCCTGGGAAATCAGAGGATGAGCCAGAGCCTTGGGACCCTGCAACCTTGTGGGAGACCCAGAAGAGGCTCCTGACTCCTGGCTTCAGATCACCTCAGGTCCAGCTATTGTGGCCATTTGCAGAGTGAGCCAGCCGACAGAGAGCTTTCTGTCTCTCTTTCTCACTATCAATCTGCCTTTCCAATAAAAATAAATCTTTTCAAAAGGAGTTGTATTTATAAAACAGTAAATTGCTTTCTCTGGTATTCTGACCTGGTGGAGTCAGTGTAGTTGTCAGGAGGCTAGGGCAAGAGGAATTTCCAAAGGTGAAAGACAGAATTGATCCAATCATTGGATAACTGGGTGAAGGGTTAATTTGTCAACCTACAGTAAGCCAGAAAAGATTACTGATCCCAGACTATTGATGAGTTTTGAGCTGTTTTGTGTTTAAACACTGGGTTGTTTTTATACACTGAGTTGTAAGACACTGGGTCTTTTTCTCCTCCTAGCCCGCTCCTAACAGTTGTGACAAGAGGTTCTTGTGTTTGGTTCAGAGATGACTGAGAGTGAGAGAGTTTTTTTTAGTTCAGGCAAAAGATTGTATTAGTCAGGGGAGAGAGGCTGATGGATCACTCCCTGGTAGGAGATGATCCTGGACTACTTCCACATGGCGGGGTGACCTCATGAACGAAATGACTGGCCAGGGTATATAACCCTGGGATTTTGTACATCTTAGTCCCAGGAGATGGGAGAAGACAACAGCTCTGTGCTTTGTGCATACATGTAACATGTAGCACGAGGTGCTCATCACAGCGGATGTTGACCTTTGGTTCAGAGACAAGGTTAGGGCAATACAGTGCTGCAAACATTCCTCGATTAGAGTGTCGGCTTGACTTAGGCAGGGTGTTAAGGTCACTTCTACTCTGCCCAACTTCATATCTCTAACTTAATGCATCTTGATTGGCTCACTGATTTGTCCACATACACATTTTTTTATGTGAGACAAATAGAATGGAGGCAGTATTTGTCTCTGTTGATTTATTTCCCCCAAAACAATACCCCACCCTTGGTAAACCACACAAAGAAAGGAGATTTCTGTTGGCTCATGGTTCTAAAGGCACACAGTCAAACTGCCACACCTGATGGCAGAGTCCCAAGGAAGTACAGCACATCACAAGAGGCAGGGAGCCAGTGCCTGCCTCTGCTGGTCTTTGTTCTTGTAATGGCTCTATCCCCTGTCCCTGAGACCTGTATCCTATCCACACCAATCATCATCAACTCACACTGTGACGAGATGACTTCATCTCATCTCATCCAAATCACCTCTTAAAAATGAAATTGCTTCATACTATCCAGACCTCACAATGGGAATTAAACCCCAAAATGATTTTCAGAGAAAACAAACTACATTCTATCCTTCACTGTTATCCAAGCAAGATTTCACACATACTTTCTGCTGGGTTCTTTCATTAACCACAGGATCAGAGAAACACATCTCTCTAAAATACTTAGCCAATTCCTGGGCATTTTAACTATTTTCTTCTTATACTTTCCTTAACTTCTTAGAATACATTATTTTTCTGAAACAAACTATCAATCCAGTGGGAAGAAAATGTATCTTTCCTTCACATGGCAGCCAGAGCACTGTTAAATACTGCCTAAGATAATACTTAAGGATAACAACCACAACAATGTTTCCTGGAAAAATTAAACTCTTAAAGTATTTTTTCCCTCACATAACAGAGACCAAACTGTGATATTTAAATACAGATTGCATGTGGGTGAAAAGAGTGAAGACACTGTGGTATTATTAGACAGGCATGAGCAATCAGTGTTTCAGAAGCTATAGCACCAACCCCTGACTTAATGGAACTAGCAGTATAAAGTCAGATGCCTACATTAGCCACTAAAGTATGTGAGCAAAATTCAGAGGAATGGGAATCGAGACTATTTGGAGGACCTGACATAGTAGTCTAGTGGCTAAAGTCCTCTCCTTGCATGGGTACCAGTTTTAATCCCGGCAGCCCCACTTCCCATGCAGCTCCTTGCTTGTGTGGCCTGGCAAAGTAGTTGAGGATGGCCCAAAGCCTTGGGACCCTGTGTGCATGTGGGAGACCTGGAACAAGTTCTGGGTTCCTATCTACTGGCTTCGGATAGGCGCAGCTCCGACCGTTGCTACCGCTTTGGGAGTGAATCATCAGATTTAAGATCTTCCTCTCTCTCCTCGTGTCTATCTGAATTTTCAATAAAAAATTTTTTAAATCTTTTTTAAAAGACTATTTGCAAATATATGAGTGAATAGTGTCCACTGACAGATAGACAGGGGACCTGACAGACAATACTATCACCAACACCATCATCATCACCACCACCATCGTCATCACATGATATTGACTTGGTGAGATACAATCAGGTCAACAATACATGGCACTGTCATGGTCCAAAGCGATCTGCTAGGAGTCAGACACACATGTCCAAGACGAAGCGATCAGGACTGGGGGACAGACCCCCTTACATCTTCAGAATAAAGTTCTGCTTCACCTCCTGACAACTTCTCCACTAACCCTGACTCCTCCAGCCCTTGTTATCTACTCCAGCCATGAGGTTTTGATGATTTCCTGATTAGTATCAGGATTGTGGCCCTGCCTTGTATCTCCACAGGACCAAAGAGACTACATCACTTGCCACTCCCCTGGCCACCACCGGGGCTGTACATAACTTACATTGGAAAATGTTCTTGCCCTTTGACCAAGTCTCAAATTCTGAAATCACGAAACGCATCCTAATGATCTCTCTGGATTTTTCTTTGTTGTTGTAGATCTAAAGCTGGTCTCCCAACTCAATAGTTCTACAGTCTCAGTGTTAGTTACTTGTTACAGAATCCCTCTGGAGGAACATCAAAGCAGCCACAGCATGTTTCTTTTGGAACCAACTGCAACAGTGGAATACTCTTTCCACTTGATTGTTCTGGTTTGAACACTGTGGGTTGGCATTGCAGGTGTCCCAGCTTCAGCCCTGCCATGCTGTCTCATTACTGTTATGTCCAGGTCATGTTGTTGGTGTCACGCAGTGTATTCCTGGATACGGGGCTGTGCGGATAGTCTGTGAAGACTTTTGGAATTCCTTAATTAGAATGTAGCCAGATTCTTTAAAAAATATGTTCCTTAAGGATGTCTGTGCTACATGGAGTTATTTCTTGTTGTTTTTCTCTAAAATATATTCATAATCTGACCTATTCTGCTCTCCAGTGATTTAAAATTTGGACAAAGATGAGATGGAAAAGTTAAATTCTTTTTAGTTTCATCAATTAAAAAATTATCAAGAAAAAAGTCCAAAGAAAAATCATAACACCACAGTTTTAGCTATTAGCCATGCTAATACTAAAATGGGCTGAAATATAAGTAGATTACACCATTTACTTTACTACTATATATCTAAACCTTAACAAATCATCTCACCTATTGAAGCTATAATTTCTTCTTGTATAAAATGAAAGAATAACACTAACTGAGCCAACTAAAAGGACTTTTATGGCTCTAAAATTTTATGAAAACACAACGCACCAATCTGAAAAGCTTGAAAGAAATGCAACTACTGCAGTTGAACATGATATTTGCACACTACTAATGCAAAGATGATTAGAAAATGGGGAAGCTTCAACTCCCTACTTGGGGCCTGAGAAAGCAGTCAAGGATGGATGGCCCAAAGCCTTGGGGCCCTGCACCCACATGGGAGACCCAGCAGGAGGTTCCTGGCTTTTAGCTTCATATCAGCTTAGCTCTGGCCATTGTGGCCACTTAGGAAGTGAACCAGTGGATAGAAGATCCTTCTCTCTGTATATACTTTTCTCTGTATACCTGTCTTTCCAAAAAAAGTAAATAAATCTTAAAAGAAAGAAAAAAAGAAAGTGGTGAATCTTAAAATGATGATTTCCTCCTTATTGCATTGGTCTCTCGTGGGTAATATTATTGCATAAGGCAAGTAAAATACAAAATAGCAAGGGTACAGATGCAAAAACATTCTTACTTCATGTAGTAAGAATATTTCTAAAATTCACTGGGGGCCCAGCGCCGTGGCCTAGCAGCTAAAGGTCTCGCCTTGAATGCACCAGGATCCCATACAGGCACTGGTTCTAATTCCGGCAACACCACTTCCCATCCAGCTTCCTTCTGGTGGACTGGGAAAGCAGTCGAGGACAGCCCAAAGCTTTGGGACCCTGCACCTGCATGGGAGACCCGGAGGAGGATCTGGGCTCCTTTCTATGGATTGGTGCAGCACCGGCCGTTTGCAGCCAATTGGGAGTGAATCATCAGACGGAAGATATTTTTCTGTTTCTCCTCCGCTTCTCTATGTATATATATCTAACTTTGCAATAGAAATAAATAAACCTTTAAAAAAATCATTGGGACCAGCACTGTAGGGTGGTGGGTAAAACCACCACCTGTGATTCCAGCATCCCATATGGTGCCTGTTGAGCAACAGAAGATGGCTAAAATGCTTGCGTTTCTGCCAGCCACTAGGGAAACCCAGAAGGCCTGGATCCTAGCTTCAACCACCATTGTAGACATCTGGAGAGTGAGCTAGTGGACAGAAAGTCTCTCTCTCTCATTCTCTCTCTCTCTCTCCCTCTCTCTCTCTCTCTCTCCCTCCCTCCCTCCCTCCCTCCCTCTCTTCTTCCCCCCATTCTTCCCTCCCTCTCTCTCTGTAAGTCTAAAATTAGCTCTCTAAAAATTCATGGAAAATGTGTATTAGATAAAATTATGCAATGATTTAAAACTTTTACACTAGAACATTTTAATTTCAGATTTCCATGAAATTTTTGAAATACCACCAAAAGTATATAGTTCTGCTCATTTTACACGTATCATTTCTCTTTGACAACATCACAACCTTAGGAATTATTATTTCTACTTATAAATTCGAACGGAGATCAGAAAGGTAAGATAAATTGGTTAGGATTATATGAAAAGTAACTGTGTATCTCCATATTAAATTCAATTTTTTCACCCCATTTCCATTCCTACTCAATCAAAGCAAAAACAAATAAGCAACAACAGAAACCCCTTTGGAACTAGAGAAACAAGTAAGGCGATTGTTCAAAGGATCCCTAATGCTAAGCCAAAGCATGGAAACATTGCCTTATGTTTGAGATATAGAAGATTCCTAGAGAAAATAGTTTTTTCAAAATAATTCTACAAGTATCTATGATGTGCCTCATTATTCCAGATACATGTTTCCAGTGGGGTAAGTTGAAAATCAGCATCACTGTCATGAGTGTCAGCATTGCCACTTGTAAAGCAGGTGTATGAATATAACCTTCTCTACTGTTCTAAATTGCCTGCCTTTGAAGATCCACAAGATTCAGATGACGTTGACCTTTTCATCTTAAAGAACTCTTCCAGGCATGTGGAAGAGACTGCTACAGGAAGAAGAATCTGGGATCAGCTCTGCACTGTGGCTGCCACTGTTGGGGAGAAAGCACAGGCTCTCTCACTGGTACCCAGCATAATCAGAAATACTTTGTGACTGACTCTGACTTTACAATCAGTACATTGGACATATCGAAGGAGCATACATTGGGTCTGCATAAGTTAAATCAGAAAACTCTCCTCTATATCCAGAGGAAAGGTGACCTTGAAAGCATGACTTATCTTCCTACAAGTGATTGTAAAAATATCATGAATGCTAACGAGGAAAATTTTACACATTTGGCACAAGGAAGTCTTGAGTCTTCCAGGATAACTGCAGACACTGATTGAGATATTTCTTTTCGCATCTACCAAGTAGGCCCATTTGAGTAGTAAAAATATGTAAGCTCACAAATAGGTGTGTTGTAGTGTCGGTGCTGCTAGTCACTTCCAGAGGCACAACACCTGCTCCACATTCCTCAGTCACAGTCCCAAATCCCTTTTCCTCTCTCCTTACCTCGTTTCCTCCCTCCTTCTAGCCTGTCATCCACACAAATAGTTGCAAGGTAATAGTAGATAAACTTGGTTGATTGAATGGCCTCATTTTCAGGAAACAGAAATTTTAACCCTCATGTCAGAAACTGGAAACTTGCCACATTGCTCTTTTGGGAAAAATGAGTTCGAGGATTTAGTCAAGTTCCCTTCAGGCCAGGCTAGTGGGATGAGCTCAGTGTTTCACACAAACATGCAAAGGCAACAGACGTGAATAACTAAAGCACATTCTCTGTTTCCTCCTCCTTTCTCATATAGGCTCAAAAATGTATGAAAGTTCACTGGCTGTGGAACACAGAAAGAGCTGTAAATACATGAGACGGTCCACACACTCGACCTTTCAGGCAAGAGATGGGGGTCTATTGTATTGAAGTACTTCTCCAGCTTTTGTCAAGAACCTAAGTCCTAAATTTTAATATCCTTGTGGGGATTTTTTTCTTCCCAATGTACAATGATAGCTGAAATAAAATATACTGAGACATTTGTAAGGGAGGGCTTCCCCCCACCCCTGATTTCATCCTCAGCATCTATTTGTATACCATTTAAATCTGTATTATAACAAATGCTTGGCCTGTGTTAAGAATCAAGTGGATGAAAAATAAGACTAGTAAGGCTTTCAAAGCATTAGTGATCTAAGCATTGTATATTGAACTTTTGTGCAGTGGATTATGTAGTAAGTGGATTGCATAGAAGAGTTTATATGAGAATAGGGTGCCTTGCATTAGCTTGTCCCCAGCAAAGCAACCAAGCTAATAGAATTCTCTGGGAGTCCAGTTCTGGATATAAGCACCAGCTGTAAGTTTAGTCAATGTTTTGCTCTGTCTTCATTTCTGCTTGGATGAAATAAAAAACTTGGGCTAGACCCTTACATAATTTTTTTTTTAATTTAAGATTTGGTGAACATCAGTGCTCAGGAAACACTGTCAACTCCATCTTCTCTTAATGACCCATCATGACCCCCACCTTCTGCAGACTGAAGCCCTGCAGAACAAGATGCTAAATTTTAACTGATAAAGTTCATCCCCAAAACAACTAGTAGTGCATTGTCCAGCTCTGCATGGAAACAATCAGTAACAGCACATCAAAACTCACACTCCTTGAACTCCGTCTAGGAAGCCACCCATGAAACCATCTGGATTATCTTCCTAGCTTAAGTATTTTATGAAACTTGACAGACTGGCCTTTGCATGGACTTGATGCATTGTGGAGGTGCAACGTAAGACTTCCTAGCCTGTGACTCAGAATTCATACCTCTTGACTGAGTTACCCTTCCTCATTCTCTGTGGCATGATCCTATCACAGGATCAAACTGAATTGACACAGCAAATAATGCATTTCCCTATTAACCCTCCCCCTGACATACACACAGACAAGTACACCTAAGAACCAGTAAAAAAAAAATTACCCTGCTTATTTTATATAAATGTCAAATTTATTTAAAATGAAACAATATGTAGAAAACAGGGAAGAAATGTAATAACTTCCCATGCCAGAAGAAAAAGAACATGGAATGAAGAACTAATGGTAGAATGGTAAAAGTTTGAAAAACCTGAATGACATAAGCTTAATTTCATTCACTAATTTATGAAGGACCAGAAATCTGAGACCCACTCAAATGTCAAATGAGATTTTGAAAAGATGAAAATAAGTCATCGATGGACTAACCTGACGGACTGCCCAGCCCAGTAACACCAGACATGTCCATTGAAAGGAGGTTTGGAGGCTCATGTGAGCTCAGGTTTTGCTTACTTTGGGAAACTGAAGTGGGAGATCAGAGCAGGTAAGTCTATTCTAGATGACCTCACCTTTTCCGTAACACACAGGACTGTCAAGAGGGAGAGCTGAGACCTACAAGAATGCATCACTTAGCTCTCTGGAGATATGACTGAGGCATCCTATCCAATCAACATGGTATAACTGTTCTTTGGGTAAAACAGAGTTACAGAGTCTTATAGATAAAAGCCACTTTAATGACTAACAGATATTCTGCCCTGGTTGCACCTCCATGATGAGAGCTGTGGCTCTTACAATGACAAAGCACATACATAAAAGAAAAAATTCCCTTCGTGCAGAACTTCTGCTGTGTGAGTTGGAAGCAACCCAGGCCTGAAAAATGGTCCTTATCTGATTAACAGATTCCACCGTATCTTAGAAAAGATGAGCCAGTAATGACCTGTATTGATAAATACATGCTGCATGTATCTGTAGCAATATTGCTCTGTACCCCAGAACACAGGATACAAGCATCACATGTTAAAGTAAAGAGCAAAAGGAGAGGAAGGCAAAACGAAGTTTTGTGTTCTTCATTTACTAAGTGGAAAAAGAAAACTCACCTCATCTCCCCATGCTCTGCTTTTGAATTACCATCTGAGGCTCACAGGCCAGTCACTAGATGCCCAGAAAGAAATTGGGTAATGCAAAAAGTAGAGATAGAGTCCGCCAAGAAATTTAGTAGTAAACAAGCAGAGTGACAAGGTAGCATTTTCTCACACCCCTCCTCCGGGACAGCAGAGGATGGTGTTATGGCAACTATTCCCCAGGTGTCTCCACTGCAGGGGGCCTGGGCTACTTCTGAAGTGCACGGAGGCCCAGACACTTCTCAGTTTGTGCTGTGTGAAAGGTTCATCCACAGGGAGCTACTCTCTGCTCCACCACCTGCCACCCAAGGAGAGAGTAACCATTTGAGTGCAGGGACCTTCTTCTTTAGAACTGCAGCTCCACATCCTGTTACCAAGATGCACCCCTCTTCAGTGAGTAGGAGCACACAGCGGGAAGCACATCACCCGTGGAGTAAGACAGAGGCTGAGCCCAGCTCTCCACTGACTCACTGTGTGAATCAGAGAACCTACACAGCCTCTGTGAGTGAGCCTCCAGTTCTCCCGACTGTACATCTCAGACTAGAGATTAGGAGCTGAAGCAAAGTATGTGGAAGTGTCTAGCCAAAAAAAAAAAAAAAAAAAAAAAAGTGCTCAGAAACCTACAGAAGTTTCCTGTTTTTCACAAATACAGGTCCAGTTTCTCTTCCACGGGCCTCATACACATTTGCCTCTGTCCTATTGACAGGGAAGGTTATCTCTACTCTTCACCGTGAGTTTAAATTCCTATCCTCCTTCAAGATTCTAAGCAGGATTTTCTCATGCACAAAAACCTGCCCAGATCCTCCATCCCACACCAGATTCTCCATTCTCCAAAGGCAACTTCCAGGTAAACCTAGATTAGAACCTACCCAGTTAATCATTTCAGCTGCAACCATTCTATTTTCTCTTTGTCTGCCTCATAATGAGGACCATAACATCAACTCCCCTGCGTGTCTCATACTGACCATAAAAACTGTGGGTATGTGGGTGTATGTTTTTATATTCACCTTATTTACTTAAAAGGCAGGATGAGAAAGAGAGAGAAGAAAGAGAGAGAGAATATTCCAGCATCTGGTTCACTTCCCAAATACACGAAACAGTGAGGGCTTGTCCAGGCCAATGCAAGGAGCCCAGAACAACATCCAAGTCTCCCAGGTGGGAACAGGAGCCCAGGTACTTGGGCCATCTTCTCTCATATTTTTCAGGCACAGTAGCAGGAAGCTGGATCTGAAGTGGATAATTTCCTCTTTTCCTCCTTTCTTTGCAACTCTTACTTTAAAATAAATAAATTCTTTATTATAAAAAAAGGTTCTTGCAGAACTACATATCAAATATGATTCTGGAAACAAGAAACTGACGAAGATGGGTGTATTCCTGGCTCTCTTGTATTCCATACTATGAGTGAGAAATGAGCAAATGTCAAGAAGAAGCCCAGTGGTGACAGGGGTCAAGAGTTATTGAGATGGAGAACACTGTTTTCCATCATCAAGGAAAATTACTCAAATTTTTTGGGCAAGCTGAGAAAAAATGAGAAGATAATCAGGTGAGAAGTACCCAGGAAAGGCTTAAAATAATACAAAATATATTTAAATATAATATGCAGTAACCCCTATGTGGAAAGAACAGAGTACTACGGGAACAGAAAGGACGGTACCTATGGTGGTTGGGGAAGTTGAAGGCTGCTATAGAGACTGAGGAGGCTTTCCATGAGAAATGACATTAACACTACACCTGAAAATGAAGTAGGGAAAAGATATTCATGAGAAATACAGACTATACTGCGTAACATTGATTTTCCCATGTTAAGAGGCTAAGAAAAAAAATGGGCTTTGAAGGATAAAGTCAATAGAACGGTTGGCAACAAAACATTCAACCCACATCCTTCAAAAATAAATTAAGCAAACAAAGGAACTAGTGCGGTTTCCACTGAAGGGTTCAGTGTCTCCAAAGAGATTGATAGGACATTAAAATTATGAAAACTCTTCCATAGGATGCCAAATGTGTTTTTGAAAGGGAAAATAATCCAGTGTTTGCCTACCTTTTTTGAGACAGCACAAAGCCAACTTCTGGGCAAGTTAGGAGATCCAAAGTAAACCTTGGAGAAGAGCTCCCACATAGAGGTAAAAACTTTCTAACGTGAAAAAGGATGTTTCTAAGTGTGTCAAATGGGAAAGTTTGGTCTCTGATGACAGTTCCTTCAAATGTCAGGCATTTTTATGATGTCTAGCTGAGACCCAAGAAGTGACCTGGGACCCCAGTTAAGGATTTTAGCAAACCTTCCATCAATAGTGCTTCTGCCTCCATAATGTGTCTTCAGTCACTGGAGAATAAAAGATACATCTGTAGATCTCCGAACTTATCAAAGTGTCCAGCCTTACTTTCCAATATCTGCCTTTAACATAAAAGAATTACAACCGCTGCCATAAAGATTTGGAAAAGGAATCTTTTAAAGGAATGAATCATGTGCTACTCATGCCACATAGAAAAATACTTTCTCACCCCTTAGTACAAGGCTGACTGGTGGCAAGGACAGTTCACCTTACCACACAGCATATGCATGTAAATGTGAACATGTAAATGCGCATTCACACTTTTCATAGAAAGGACCTGTCCAGGGGCTACAATCAATCCTGCTTCATTTCATAATGTCTCATCAACTCCACCTGACAGCTGTCAAAAATATCAGCTCTAAGATTGCACTCTAGAGCTTTTAGCCTAACTCATTTTCTTCTCAGCCCTTCAATAATTATTTGAGAGGAAATTATAATATACATTAAATAAAATAATTCTTTCCCAGACAGGTCTGAGACTTCAGGCATTTTTAAGCTCATATTATATAATAAAGTAATTGTGTAATTAGAAATAGATTTGGCAAGTAGGTAATTATTATGCTTGGAACATGAAAAAATGACTTTTTAAAGACAGAAATAAAAAGATGATGTTAAGACCTTTAATGGATCAAATGAAAGCTTCAAATTTTATTGGAAAGAAATAAATGGCTCCAACCAGAATTGGTTTTATGGTTCTATATAAGTCCATTTTAAACAGGGTCAGAAAATGAGTTTGGAGAAAAGTCTGCCTGGCAGGATTCCCATTAACACCCTTTTACAGCATGAATTTGGCAGACAGCCCCTACAGGGGCAGAGCTGACCCCATCTGATCGTCTCCACTGATCGCCCCGACATCAACCCCTGCTGCAGCTGCTCATTCATAGTTGGTTTCTCCTCTTTACCGCACCCCCAGCCAAAGACCCTCCTGTCCATTGTCTGAATCAGTATAACAACCCCCCAACCAGTGTCCACACCCACTCCCTCTCTGTTGCTGTTCTGCTTGCTATTGAAGTAAAATGGCAACGGCACCAATGAGTTCATAATTGTAAGTCACCACTGCCTCTATCAAGTTCCAACCCATTTTCATCATCCCCTCCAAAACTTCCTTCCCACAACACTTGACAACCACCAACCTACTTTCTTCTATAAACACTGATCTAGTCTGAATATAATATATAAACTGAATCAAATAAAATGTGACATTTTGTGTGTGGTTCTCTTCATTTACCATCAGATTTTCAACATTCATCTGCATTGCAACACATATAAAAATGACATTCCTTCTCACAGTTAAAAATATTTCATTGTGGGTATACACTGCAATCTGCTTATTTATGTCTCTGTTGATGGACATTTTAATAGGTTCTCCATTCGGGCTTTAATAAAAACCACTAGTGTCAAATTCTCGCATATCACCTGTTATGTTCTGGATTTTGTCTTATTTTTAGGTACAGTCACCCTGGTGGGTGAGAACTGTGGATTGAATTTGCAATTCCCTAATCATAATGGAGGATCTTTCCATGTGCATATTTTGCTTTGTATATCTTTTTGGGGAAAATATCTGTTCAAGTCCTTTATACATGTTTTTAGTTGAGTCATTTATCTTTTTGCTATTAATTATATTAGCTATTTACATATTATATGTGAGTTCCTTATATACTCTGAAGCTAGAACTCTAGCACCCAAATTTGCATATATTTTCTCATTCTGTAGCTTATGCTTTTGCTTTTTTGTTATGGTCCTTCAAAGAATCTAATGTTTTATTTTAAGAGCATTCAATTTGTTTTCCTCTTCCGTGGCTCAGGTTTCTGTTAGAAAAAAATGAAGAACTCATTGCCATGTCAAAGATCATTGATTCTATGTTTTCTTCTAAGAACATACAGATTTTAGGTTTACATTTTGGCTAGCATTTAGGGAATTTTCTTATGTGGTGTAAGGTAGGGACTAGAGACACATTTGTGTTATGTAGACACCCATTTTCCCCTGCAGAACTTAATGAGAGACCATTTTTTTCCTCACTGAACATTTGTTTCACTCTTGTTAAAAATTAGTCGCAGAGGCATGAGTTTACTTGTACACTGTGAATTCTAACCCACTGGCTTACATGTATCTTTAGTCAGCACCATAATACTTTGATAACTAAATGTGACATAATTAATTTTCCAATGATTACTGTAAATACATCTTTTCCACCTATCTAAGTTTGTCAATTTTTGCTTCATACTCTTTGTCTGCTTTGTTAGATGTTATGATATGTACATGGAGGATATGGCAGTACATCGCAGCCTCCAGAAGACACCTGGAACCATGGCAGAGGCAGGAGGACAGAACAAATTGATCAACTACCCCACCAAGTGTTGGCAGTGAAGATCTGGGCAGACAGAGACACTAAGGTGGACTATAGCAGCCAGTGGGTTTGGGAGAGATTGCATCATGGTTGGACTGGCGGGATTGCCAGCAATTCAGGACTGTTGAACTATCAAAACCTCTTGAGTAATTCATGGTGTTGTAAATTTCTATTTTTCTTCCTGTTGTTGATTTTGTATTATGGCTTTTCATTTAAGAGGGATATGTGTTGACTGTGCAATGGAGACTATCATGTCCAGATGTGAGGATGCAGTGCAGTGTGCAGCTCTACCTCCAGATCAAAGATGGACTACTAATGAAACTATTAGCTGTATCTGGACAATAGGAGGATGGACTCCTTGCCATTGTCCATGTTCACAATGATGAACACTTAACTGTTTGTGAAGAGCTATGCTATAGTAACAATATAGGAATTTGCAATACTATGCTATAGTAACAATATAGGGAATTTGGTGGGGGGAGGGGTTTTGGGGAGGGAGTAGGTGAAATCCAAGAGCCTATGGAACTGTAGTATATAATGATAATAATAATTTTAAAAGAAGTTAAATTAATTTTTTTTAAATTGTTAATCTTTATGTTAAGAAAACTATTATTCCATCATGAAGTGTTGTATCATAATTATTGAATTCATTAATCAAATTAAAAACTTTTTTGTTTGATAATAATATAATTAACCACTCTACCTTTCTTCAGTTTTTATTTTCATGGAATATCTGGTCATCCTCTCATCTTCAACTTGTTGATATATTTGAGTTTAAAGTAAGTGTCTTGCAAACAGCATACGAGTCAATTTTGTTTTTTATAAATTCATCATTGCCAATATCTGCCTTTGACTGGAGAATGTCAATCAATTTATACTTAAAACAACCACTGATAAGGTCTCTTTGCATTTTATATGTATGTACTATAGCTTTTGTTACTGCTGTTTCATAAACTTTCATTTCCACCTTCTTTTGTGTTTTGCCAAATACAGAATTCCTAGCTGGCATATTTTTTCAGCAAATCTCTAAATATATTATCTTACTTACTTCTGGCCTCTATGACTTCTGAGGAGCAATCAGCTGCTTAGCTTCTTATACATGCACTGTACTTAATAAATGCACAAAGAAAGGCTGTTTCTATGGCATTTCCCATCTCTTTTCCAGGTAAGGCTTCAGAAAGAGAGAGCAGCTCCTATTGTTCGTTTAAAATGCCCACAAGGGCACAAGGACCATGGCTGTGCCAAACCAAAGCATGGATCAAGAAAATCAATGTCATCTGTCAAGCGAGTGACAAGGAACCAATATTTTAACCTTCACCTGCTGCCTTCCAGGGAGCACGCTAGCGAGAAACTCAACTGGGGCCCAAACCAGGATTTGAACCCAGGCACTTTAGTATGGGACATGAGCTTTCAAACAGGCATCTTAAACTGTAGGATAAACTTCCCCAACTTTGCTTTCCCATTTTCCAACTGGCTTTATAAACCTAATAATCATTATCTCCATATTACTAGTTTACAAACTAGAGTTTGAAGAAGTTATGCAATTTGCCCAATTCACGGAATATGTGCAGCAATTAAATAAGCTTGCAAAATTCACAGCATAGTAAAGTGTACTATAATTGCATTTACCTAATATGAGGTTTAAATTAATTTATGATTATTTAATGACTAAAATACCACAATGACAACTGTACTTTATTCAACTGTATTCAATGTTTATCAATATTTTCTCTGGAAAAATTGATTTTGTCTTCTTTGCTGGAACACTTTGGAACATGGGTTCATAGTGTGTTGGGGAATCATTTGTAGAGCCCAGCATCAGCTGTTGATCTTACGTACTTCTCCATAACTGATGGTTACGGAGAACTAAATCATTGCTCCCAGAAAGTGCCAAGTGACTGTCACATTTCACCAATATAAAGCTTACTCAATAAAAATAAAAGGAGCCTCAGAAAAAAAAGGCCTGAAGAAATCTCATAAAGACATCTTTATTTCAGGTAGGCTGTGTTTTCCCTAGCGTCAGAAGTCAGAAATGAGTAAATGCTAAGAGTGGGGAGGGTTGGGGAGAAAGAAACCACAGTCATCAAAACAGGTTATCAAAAAAACAGATTCTCTTTTCATTTGCCATATAAGTTAACTTACTACTTTTGAATACAACAATACTAACAGAATCATAATTTATATTAAGCTGTTTCCAAAGCTAAACTTCTATTTATAAAAAATAAAGCCATAAGATAATTGTGAAGTGCAGCTTTTCATCGTTAAGCCCCTTCCAACAGCTGCCTCACTGTGGCACATAAGGATACCGGGGGCTTATGTCCTGCAGCGATTTGTTTCCGTGGGGTTTTACTAGCATTTTACAATCAAGGACAATGCTCTGAGCTGAACCCTAAGAGGTTTCTGTAACAAAGTGAACTCTAATCCTGTGCCCTTTTGCGTGACTCAAGGAACACAGAAGCAGAAACCTAATTTCTCTAGTCAAAGAATACATGTTATAGAGGAAAATTCATGCAGCTTTTTCTCTCTGTCACCCTATCTCTTGACAGATAAAACTTTTTAAATTAGTTTTCACCCTTCCTCACCTCTTCACCACTCTGATCACTTCCACCACCACTCCCTAATCACTCAACTACCTCTATAATAAGTTCATCAAAGGTCTCCATGTCACTAAACAAATGGATCCACAGTGGAGTCTGTTTCAGGGGCCAAGTTGAAGGGTGACTCCACTATGGCTAATTCTACTTTTTCAGCATTCTTCTCTCTTAGCTTCCATGACCCATACTGCATGAACTTTCCTTTTGTTATTTCACGTCAGATTTCTTGCTAGTTTAACCTTCCTTTAATCTCAACCATTAAATGATAGTGAGGCTCAGCTCCAGGTTGTACCTGTTATTCACACTTGGCACTCTCCTTTGAAGATCTCCCCACATCCATCAATGCACCTGTCATCTGTGAGCAGGTGACTGGCACTCCTCCCTTCAGAGCTGCAAGATGCTCCAATTGGCATCTCCACATGACCTGGCACCTCAGAGGATGTCTAATCCTGTATGGCTTTTGTGGAAGAGGCAGTATAGAAATAGACATCTGGAAATTCAGAAGCAGGGGTGCTGTGGTAATGAGAGTGATTCCATTTTCTCCCTTTCTTATCCAGTTTCTTCACCATCAAGTCAATTCATCACACCCAAGGCACATTAACACAAAAGCACTCTTTAACCAAAAATAGATCTGAGAGGCTATCTCCATTTTCTCATCTTAAAACAAACATTCCAATGGCTCCTCGTTGCTCCTAAGAGAAAACATAAAAATTCACAGGAATCCAGATACTGCTTGCCTCTGCAGTCTTACTGCAAAGCACAGATCACCTTCTCTCTAAGCTTCAAGCACCTAAACCATTCACTCTGCTCTGTGCCTCTCACCTTTGCATCATTCCCATTGCCATGGTGGTAGGGTCAGGCATCTTCTAGGGTCTTCCACTGATACATTTTTTCCCCTTCTCAAGTCACCTCCAAGTTAACTGGAGGTAATTGTCCAAATCCTGACCCACCTGGCATCCCCAGGGCCATTTAACACAACCTTCCAAGAAAGTACCTTGTAAGTAGGGATGCCATGGGTGCAATTTACTCTGAATATTATGACTGATGTTGTATCAGAGTCTTCACATGGAGCAGAAGCTCCGTGTTGGCAGGGAGCAAGTCCTCTGCAGTCTATCTGGAGTCAGCACAGCTGGTGATCAGTAAGATTTGCTGTCTGGACCAAATAGTGTTGGGCTGTGTTATAAATGATAATGAGGCCTGGGGTGTGGTCCTAACTCTCCTCTTGCTGAGCGTCATGTTGTGAGCACAAAAGAGTACTGCTCTCCCTACTTCTTCCTTTAGACCCACTCACCAGCAGCCCCTTGTCTTTCAAATGGATATTGGACCTGTATGAGTGCTGCACAGCTTTTTAGAAACAATTTCTCCTACCACTTTCAGATAATGACAGAAAAGAAGAAAAAGAGAAAATAATGAGAGCAGGAGAAACTTGAAAACTAAAAGCCTCAAACAATAATTTCTTGTTGGTGTGGCCCTGGGGTCCACCTTTGTTTGTATTTTTTTCCTCCTCATTCATTTCATCACTTTTCAGAGCACATCAGAAATATCTTTGGATACAATTTTGATTACAGATTTATAGGGCCCCCCCCTTAAGGGAGGGACCCTTATCCAACCATGTGGGGACTGCAATCCCCTGGATTCTGCCAATGTGAGGCCTCACATTACACAAGAGTTAAAGGTTGTGTTCAAGCAAAGTCAAGGCTGATTTAGTTTTACAAGCTGACTTCTTCAGGATTTGCTTATTTTTATTTGAAAGGCAGAGTGGCTGAGAGAAAGACCGCGACAAAACAGGCAGAGATTGAACATCTTCCGGTTGACTCCCTCAACTTCCTGTGGTAGCCACGGCTAGGTTAGGCCAGAGCCAAAAGACAGGCAGTCCATCTGGGCATGCCTAGGGGTGATAGAAACACGTGTACTTGAGCCATCACATATCTTCCTGGGCACATTAGCAAGAAGCCAGATCAGAAACAAAGAAACAGGAACTCAAACCAGCACTCTCATAGCAGATATTAAACAGCTGCCCTCCAACATCTGTCTTTAAGGTGGATGACTTATGGTAACTCAAACCAGCACTGTTAGGGGATATTAAACAGCTGCCCCCCCAACTTCTATTTCTAAGGTGGGTAACTCAACACTGCATGGAAGTATGAGGCAACTACCCTGGAGACCCAGACTCCCCAGTTTTGAGACTAGCCATCACTGTCAAGCAGAGGATGAACTACTAGCATATATTTCAATTTTCTGGTTAAACTGGAGATACCTACTTCTTTTACCTCAAAGCATTTTGACTCTCGGTGCATGTACAGCTTCACTTTATACGGTAATCATCAGTTTCATTCTGTGATCAACACATTTCTCTCCTGAAATGCCATCTTTCAGGTTGGCATCTCTCACAACGCCAAGCTAACTGCTGGAAGTGACAAATGTCAGATTCCGGATTCGGTGCAGAGTAAATCCAAGGGTTAACAAATCCAATCACCACAGAGTATGTCACATGGTGAGCAAAAGCAAACACTCATCTCTACAGAAAGGCTCATCCACTATGTGAAGAGGAGACAGTTTACATTTGGTCGTATCACAGATATCTCTGTAAAATCACAACTCGGGAACGTAAGATCCTGAGTTCATCTTCTGCTCAGTTGGAGTCAAACTGAAGTTGCCTGCTTCTTTTGATACGCATTAGTTTGCCATGGTGGTTCAAATAGAGCACACAGACTAGGCAACTCAAACAAATTATTTTGCTCTTGGTTCCAGGGGCTGCAAGTCCAAGATCAAAGTGTCAGCAGGGTTCCTGCCTTCAAACACCCCTCCTCTCAGCTTGCAGATGCTCTTCTGTGCCTTCAGATGGTGCCCCCATGCCACACTGTGTGTCCAAATCTCTTTTTAAGCAGACCTGTCACATTGGATGCAGGCCTCCGTTAATGACCTGGTTCTATCTTAATCAGCCCTTAAAAATCCTGCGTCCAAATACATTCACATTCTAAGGTTCTTTTACGTCAACACATGAACTGGGGCAGTTCATAACTTACTTGAAGAACACTGCATGTAAGAAAACACTTTTAGGAAAACTCTCTATTGATATATTGCATGGTTTTAAAATTCAAATACCTTTATAAAGGAAATTTTGAAACAAAGAAAAAAAAATTTTCTCCCCGTAACTTTTATTCTACAACATCACTGCCACACAAATAGTATCTGTACAAAAGTGGACTCATTTTCCGCAGCTCACCCTAGGGAAATGAAGAACCTGTTAGGAAAAACATCGAGTGACTGATAACAAGAGGGTTTTCATATTCAGCAACAGACAGACACACTTTGCCAGGTCTTGCAGGAAATGTTCTAAAGATATTAAGGCTCCCATTATTCAGTGGAGGCTGTACAAGGCAGAAAATACTGCCTTTCTCCAAAAATGAATCTTTGAGCTGACATATTCTCTGCCCTAAAGAAACAATACAGTTCTGCCGGTGCTGTGCTTGGAGGAGAAGGTTAAATCGTTGGTGCTGGAGCTGGTTGTCAATGAGTCCCTTGAAGTGAGCTCTTCGTATGCCTGTTTTACCTTGCCAGCTGTAAGGACATTTTCTGATGACAAAGAAATAATTCTGGAGGTACTGGTGGCTGCCTACCTGGCTCCTTAGAAGCTTCTCCTGCTTCTTAATTGACTGTGGGCCTTCCTGACTCACTATCCTGAGAAATTCACACTTGACAAATTCTTAGAATACCCTGAACCTCTGTTTAGTGAAACACAAAAGAGTTGTGAATAAATACTCAGGGCCATCAAGAATCAGCTATTTCTGCATCTACTACTAAGCTATAAACCCCAGGCTACAGCGACTATAAGGTTTCACTTACCTTCGTGGCTCTCATGACCTAGTTGTGGAAATGTAGGGGGGTAACATCTGGAAATAAGCTCTGCAAACACAATTCTGGAGATTGCTGTAGGTAAGTGACACTAATTGCCAAATCCAGCAAAGAATTTCTGAACAATCTTTAGTAAGAGAAACTAGAAATGGCATTCTTTCTCTACATGGACCAAAAAACCTGGACCAGTGGATACTTACTATTAAAATACTTAAATATGTTAAAAACTACATATGTTTATAAATGTACATATATATCTTAAACCTGGAAAAACTCATGTTTTGGGCCCGGCGGTGTGGCCTAGCAGCTAAAGTCCTCACATTGAAAGCCCCGGGATCCCATATGGGCACCGGTTCTAATCCCGGCAGCTCCACTTCCCATCCAGCTCCCTGCTTGTGGCCTGGGAAAGCAGTTGAGGATGGCCCAATGCATTGGGACACTGCACCCGCGTGGGAGACCCAGAAGAGGTTCCTGGTTCCCAGCTTCGGATCGGTGTGCATCGGCCCGTTGCGGCTCACTTGGGGAGTGAATCATCGGATGGAAGATCTTCCTCTCTGTCTCTCCTCCTCTCTGTATATCTGACTTTGTAATAAAATGAATAAATCTTTAAAAAAAAAACTCATGTTTTGTTTTCTTGGGTTTCTTTTTTCATATTTCAAGGTTCAGAGCATACATCTTGAAGAATCCTTTGTGACTCACCTTCCCTCTGTCACCCATCCTCACTCCTCATGCTGTGTTACCATGGTAACACGAGGATACCATTATCTTGAGTCTGCCCCCATCATCTTTTATTTCCATCCTATCAATATGGCTGGAGCAACGGCTATGCTCATTCATCTTTGATTCTGCATGCTAGCCTCCTATCTATTGCTGTCTTGTTTAGGGACGGTATGGAATTACAGTGCCCAGCTTTAGTAGAAATGACAAGGAAGTTACCAGGGCACTAGTTCTTTTTAGCTGAGGGAGATCCTGCACCAGAATGACTTTCATGTCCCTAGTCGGTTGCTACATATTGGCAGCTGCACACTAATCAACATGAGAGCTCCTAAAGCCAGCTCCTAACAACCGAATATTCTGGATCCAGACACCACTGTTGCAGCCAAGCATTCCACGGCACCAAAAGCAGCTGAGTTGGATTCGAGCTTCTTCATCTGCTTCCCCAACCATCCTTTCTCAGTTAATTCTGCATTAAAAGAAAAGTGCCAACCTCTGCTTTACTTGAAAACAAAATAAGAAATCTTGCACTACAAAGCTAGTATTTAAGACAAAGTGGGATGTACTCTCACCAAAATCCAAAGAGAAATGTGCTAAGAGTTCAATCTTCCAATTTTATCAATGTTCATAAAATGATGAGCACAAGGTTGAGCCCATTCCCCATTTTCCACCTTCATATTCAGAATGGCGTCTCACAATTTCAGCCACACCAATCTTTCTAAAAATATCACTGTCTCAAGTATTAAGGATATACTGTGTAACCTTAAAAAGGGACTTGTGGTGCCAGTATTGTAACCGAGCAGGTTCAGCCACCACCTATACAGCCATCCCATACGAGCACTTGTTTGAGTGCCAGCTACTTATTTTCAAATCACTCCCTGCTAATGGACCTGGGAAAGTAGTGGGAAATGGCTCACATTTGGGGCCTCAACACCCAGTGTGGAAGGGGCTAGTGAAGCCCCACCCTGGCTTCAGTCCAGCCCAAGCCAGTCCAGTCCCAGCCTCAGCCATTGCAGTGTTGCCGTCATGGAGGGAACGAAGCAGCAGACAGAAGAGCCTATCTCTCTATTCCTCTGACTTTCAAATAAATAAATAAAATGCAAAAAGTACTACAGTTTCAAAACTCAGCTTCTTTTTAAAATAAAATTGTGTTTCTTATTAGAATTCCCTCCACTTGGCCAATGTTCAGAATCATCTTTAGAACTCAATTTCGAAAAACTAATATGACTTCCAAACATTCTAGCGGAGTTTTTACTTTTACTAAAATTGTCCGCGGCATTCTTTGCTTTTATGTGGCCCTGTCCTGATTTACTCAAGATTTCTTGGCAATAGCATAAAAATATGTGCAGACCCAACAGCCTGAATAAAATTCAGAATTAATCCTCTCAATTTGCAGTTGACTCTGAAGGTCTCATTTTTCTTCATTCTTTGTTTCCATTCACCTCCTTTAAATCATGTCCAGGAAGACAGTTGACCTCTTGTTTCACTGCAGAGATACTGGCAAGATACACAGTTTCATTCAAACTTGACATTGCTGTTCCATTTAACTTTCTGTACCCGGGAAATGTAGCTACTGTTTATGCAAAAAGACTCTATGATTAGCAGCACCTGTTTTATGACCCTACACTCTAAAAGGAAAAAAAAAACACTGAGTTGGAAATTTCAAATTTATTTCGCCTTTTTCTTGCAAAGGATGTTTTATTGCATTTGGGATCTAATGCACTTTAATTATACATGATGAATCCTCCTTTTGAGAAGCAAAAAAAAGGAGAAGCGGTCTTAGAGGTTTTTTAGTAAGTTCTCATTACCTCGTAGTTTAAGTTTTATATTTATGCTGGATTTGATATTTTCTTTTATGATGATTTGCTGTACTAAAGTACATTACAGTTAACTCAGTAAAAGCAATTTTCAAAGTTGAACTTTCCATTTAAACTCAAGTCCAGGTTACTGGCAGAGGTAACAATAGAGAGGTAAGAATAGATACACACATACACACCCTTTTCTTTATGTGGCTCTTAAGCTATCAAAAATTTCTAAAATCTAAGCAAAACTAGTAAACAAATTAGCAAATAAAGTCAACATTTATTTCATTTTGTTATTGCCCATTGGCTGTGGATGGGAGTTGATTAGTAGGCACAGTATCTATCATTTCGGTTACTGATACCTGATTTTCCTTTATAGAACTTCCAGCACCCCAAACCCCATTGCTTAACTTAAAGTGGAGGTTGGAAGAATCCAACATTGGCTTTTAGGGATAACCATGCGAACCACGCCTTGCAAACAACAGCATGTAACCCTGCATTTAATTCCAGTAAATAGTTCAGTTGACATCTAATCTAAGCTCAGCAGTGAGAGCTCTTCAAACCTAGAACTCATGCTTGACCCACTGTACAAATGAGGATACTTCTATTGATAGTAATCCCATACTTTGGACGTAGGCCTGGGGTTTCTGGTGGTCCTTTAACCACCAAATTAAAATAGACAACATAAAAATTAGGTAGATACAAAGCTAGGAGACACAGGGAGAATGCTCTTGTACTCTGAGTTCCCAAAGCAATTAAGGTCTGGGACTGTGTCCTTTAACCTGTGTCACGTGGTACTACGAAACTTCCTTGTGCTACCCAGATGACAGCTAGACAGATGGTGTTGAATGCCTAGTTGACAATATCTCCTTGAAACACTACACATCGATTCCATGATTTGCAGAAGCCAGCGGCTTATACTCTCTATGCCTCAACCTCAGAGCCTTTACGCAATGTTAAGAGTTATCTGCTTTCAGATCAGATTTGCTATTATAAGGGCAAATGTAAACTGAAAAGGAAAATGTTTAGCTCACCCTGTTGAATATAAAGGAAAAGACTTTTCCTTGTCTCTTTCATGATTACTTTGGAGGACCTACCATTTAAAGTTTTTTGCCTCTTTGAGATGCATATAGATCCTTTGAACATTAGACAGTATTGCAAGAATGTCTTTCTCAAGAATCTGACCTCTGAAAGGCGATCTTCAAGGAAGATAACTTTATTACTCCCCAGTTTGTCCTATACAAATCTAAAGAACAAGGCCCGCCTCCTAAGCTACCTTCTGTAATGATGATGTGAGAAGTTTATTTGCTTTTCCTGTGGACAAAGTCAATTATCCACAGACTCAGCTCAATTACCGAGTAAATTTAGGGTGACATGTGAATAACAAATGGCACTACCAAGTGCTCTTACTTGAGCACAATGTAGTGTTTCTTTGGAGAACATGTATGCAATGGCTTGCATCTGCTTCACTAATGCAAGAAATTTCTTCCTGCTTTCACAATCTGTAAACCCATCATCTGTCACATGCTGGTTCACAGCTTATGTAACAGCTTCATGTATTCAAAATCCAAATAATGTATCCAAACACTGGTTTTCAAAAAAAACTATCAGGCAAAGAATGAAACCATCCATAAACTTAATATTGTCATAGTGAATGTTCATATCACATGCTAGCTTTTCAATCACTTTGTAGACTCTCCAATATTTCATATCCTCATCTCCCCTCTTATCTCTCATATTTAAATTCCTTTTCTTTCCACGTTAGAAGTAAGATAGGTTTTTTTTTTTTCTCGTGTTTCTTGATTTAATGAACAACTTTTCTTGCTTGGCCACTCATTAACATAAGGAACTCAACAAAATGTTTCATCTAACTGGAGTACAGTACGGTGTCCTCATTGAGAGGATGCTGTAAATGCTATCACATATTCCCTGCTGAATTCTCACACATATGTATTGCTTTGCTAACTGACTCAGGAGAACTTTGAAAATCTTTAAGGCTCAGTGCAGATGAGACCAGCCTGGTAGTTAAGTGGTCCCAGATTTATAAACCAGCTATTACGTGAATAAAGAGTCCAACACATAACAGGAGTTCAGTAAGCGTGACGTTGTTTAATTCTATCTCTTTGTGCTGGGTATTCACTGAAGTGCTTGGCACAACAGAGGTATAATAACACCTGATACAAAAACCTGTGACACTCAGAGTCACAGAAAATGTCTCTATTTGTCAACCAAACCACCCCCCTCTCTATGCTCTACAACTGGCCCCTTCACTGTGTCTCATCCTTTTCTCAGCCAAGGAGGCCTCCTTCCTGGCATGGATTGTACTAAAAGGCTTTTTATTCATCCCTCTGATCTTCAATAAAGCTGTGATTTGTTTATCTAAATAAGGGAATAAGAATAAAAATTGCATGATTTTTAGAGAGAAAAGCTAGACATGTAACTGAAAGAACAATTCCATCTTGGAAAAAAGAAAACAGCTTCTCTTTATAATTACTTTTCAAAAACGGGTAAGGATTGCTTCCAGTTTCACCAACCAAGCCCAAATGCTAGGAAGGGAAATTATAAAGGACTTGTAATTAGAACCAATCTCTGGGTTTGCTATAAGTTATCCCACATTTAGTTTTCTTCAAAATTAAAATTTCAAGTTTATACTCATTGTATCAATGTAACAGAAATGGTAAAAGTCACAAAGGCACAGCTAACAGACTGAGGGACTAAAATGAAACTATGAACACAGAGCTTATCAGATCATCTGTATCGGCTCAACGTAGTACAGTTTTCTTCCACCCCCGTGTAAAAAGCAATGTTTTTCTAACAGAGAAAAGAAAAACTAAAAAGGCATACAGCTATTTTGAGTGAATATATTTAAATCAATCAAAAGTGTTTCAAAAGTGTTTCAAATTATCTGAAATGATCAAACCCAAATTTAAATTATTATGAGAAATGTTTATACTTACAAAATGATCCCACTTAACTAAATGTTTTGATATAGCAATGTTGGGATAATAGCATTGTACAAATATGTAAAAGCCTCAACTGCAAAAAATAGGAAATTAACAAATAATTCTGGGCCCAGCATTGTGGCATAGTGGGTAAAGATACTGCCAGGGATGCCAGCAACATACATGGGACGGGTTCTAGTCCAGGTTGTTTCATTTCTCATGCAGCTCCCTGCTATTGGCCTGAGGAAAGCAGTAAAAACTAGTGCAAGTTTAGGGGACCCTACCAGCTATGTGAGAAACCCAGCTCCTGACTCCTGACTTTGGCCTGGCCCAGTGCTGGCAACTGAAGCCATCTGGGGAATGAAACAATAGATAAAAGATCCAGTTAAAATCTTTCTTTCTCCCTCTCTAACTCCAACTTTCTTTTTTTTTTTTAAGATTTATTATTATTGGAAAGCCGGATATACAGAGAAGAGGAGAGACAGAGAGGAAGACCCTCCATCCAATGATTCACTGCCCAAGTGAGCCGCAACAAGCCGGTACGCGCCAATCCGAAGCCGGGAACCAGGAACCTCTTCCAGGTTTCCAACGTGGGTGCAGGGTCCCAAAGCCTTGGGCCGTCCTCGACTGCTTTCCCAGGCCACAAGCAGGGAGCTGGATGGGAAGTGGAGCTGCCGGGATTAGAACCGGCGCCCATATGGGATCCTGGGGCATTCAAAGCGAGGACTTTAGCTGCTAGGCCACGCCGCCGGGCCCATCCAACTTTCAAAATAAATAGGTAAAATTTTTTTTTAAAGATTTATTCAGTTTATTACAAAGTCAGATACACAGAGAGGAGGAGAGACAGAGAGGAAGATCTTCCTTCCGATGATTCACTCCCCAAGTGAGCCGCAACGGGCTGGTGCGCGCCAATCCAAAGCCGGGAACCTGGAACCTCTTCCGGGTCTCCCACGCTGGTGCAGGGTCCCAAGGCATTGGGCCGTCCTCGACTGCTTTCCCAGGCCATAAGCAGGGAGCTGGATGGGAAGTGGAGCTGCCGGGATTAGAACCGTCGCCCACATGGGATCCCAGGGCTTTCAATGTGAGGACTTTAGCCACTAGGCCACGCCACTGGGCCCAAATAAGTAAATCTTTACAATAAAAAAATCATGGCTAAACTTTACATACCAAGATAACCAAGCAATAGAATACAACCACAAGATTCTGAAATAGGAAATAACATTGAGGCATCGCAAGTAAAGCTGCCACCTGTTGAACAGGCGTCCCATGTGAATACCAGTTGGACACCTGGCTGTACCACTTCTGATCCAGCTCCCTGCTAATGTGCCTAGGAGAGCAACAGAAGATGTTTTAAGTCCTTGAGACCCTGTATCCACCTTGAAAACTGGGAATAATATGGATCCTGACTTCAGACTGGTCCAACTATGACCATTGTGGCAATAGGGGAACAAATCAGAAAATGAAAGAACTCTCTCCCTCTGCCTAATACAGTCACTTCTCATTTCCTCTCCATAACTCTTCCTGTCAAATAAATAAATATTTTTAAACAGGGAAAAATAACCTAATAAATTATAAAATGTTTTTTTAAAACTACATTTTACTTTCCATGCATTTTTTACATTTTTTGCCTTTTTTTACCACAAGACCTTGTGTTATACTATTTTTTTTTTTATTAATTATTATGCATTATGTGACAGTTTCATATGCTCTGGGAATCCCCCCACCCCTCCCTACACCCCTCCCCCCTGGTGGATTCCTCCACCTTGATGCAGTATTACAGTTCAAATTCCATCAAGATTCTTTCCTTGCAAACATATACCCAGCATAGAGTCCAGCTACTCATTGTCCAGATGGGTTGAACAGTTTGTTGGGGAGACCATTTCTGGTCCAAAGTCAGAGCTGGTAGAATATCATCCCAATCAATTAAGAGTCTCAATATAACATTAACAGCAATTTGTAACATTATGGAATTGACAAGGTTTTGCGTAACCAGTATGTTAAAAAAAACAAAACAAAACAATACAAAACAAAAAAGAAGCAAGTTCTTAACCACAACCTATGATTAGCTCATTGACATTTCAATTTTAGTTCATATACAGGACCGGCTGCTATATACCTTAAAATGGCTATAAGGTACCATTCAGCTGTCTCGTGTCTGTTTCATTTTAGTATTTAGCCATTTGTTGTGTTGAAGTCTAATTTTACTGATCTTGGCAGATTTTAGGATAATCTAGACTGGCTTGTAACTCTAACAAGACATTTGTCAGCAGTTAAGGTGCAGAACATTTTTTTTTTTTTTGGGGGGGGGTGTGCAGGAAAGTCCCCAACACCATGGTAAGGAGTGACTAATCTTTGTGTCCTACCCAGCGAGGCATTAGCCAATCCATGCCAGCTCTTTCCTGTCGGATTTCAAGCTCTACTTTTTGTTGTTTGTCTATTTATTTTAGGTTTTTTTTTTAGTTTGTATGATTGTTTGTTTGCTGTGAGGGGTTTTTGGAGCGATCCTGATGGTCATTGCAAGGGAGGGTGGGGGTCCAGAGGTGGAGCCAGGCTCGGTCCAGAGAAAGCTCTCCTCCCTGGTCCCGAGGGACGTTTATTGTTCTTCTGTTTCTGCGGACCGCTCAGGGCTTCTGGTTGTCATTCCGATGACGTTGGTTTCTGCGCGGTAGTGTTTGGACTTCTTCCATCCCCTGCGGGAGCTCCGGTTAGGGGTGGGTGACCTCAGAGTACTCGGCCTCCGAGGGCATCCAATTCCCTGTGGCCTCCTTGGCAGTTGGGATATAGTCCTTGTTGCTCGTATTAGTAGTTTGTGGTGAAGGTCTGGGAGTCTTCATGGTTGGGATCCAGGCTTTCTCCTTGCCATCTGCTCTACCCTGGAGTGCCCCCCTGCTCCACGCACATGACCTCCTGTTAAGAGGTTGTCAGGATCGCACCCGATTCCCCCCTCATGCATTGGTATAGTAGTTTTACTATTGTTTAGTGCTGCTTTGAGTCTGTTGTCTATGAATTACCAGATTTGATCATGATAGGCTATATTATACTTTTTCCTCACTCTTTTTATGGTCCTGAAAGGCTTCCCTGCACTCCCCCCCATTACGGATTAACATAACGTATTGAGGGTATAGTAGGTTTTACAGTTTTTCGATGTAGATCTTAAGTATTCTGACATTAATTGTTGGTTTATAGATTATATCACATTATCTTATTGTATTGGATACAGGTTGTTAGAGATTGCAATAATATTACAATATACAGGTACTATCAGGTTGTCATCTTTTCATCTCAGATTAAGGCAAACATGTGGTATTTAACCTTTTGGGATTGGTTCATTTCTCTTAGCATGATGGATTCCAGTCGGGCCCATTTGTCCACAAAGAACTGCATTTCGTTTTTTTTAATAGCTGAGTAGTATTCCATAGAGTAGATGAACCATAGCTTCCTTATCCAGTCTTCTATTGATGGGCATTTTGGCTGCTTCCAGGTTTTTGCGATTGTAGATTGTGCTGCTATGAACATTGACGTGCATGTTGGTTTCTTGAGTAGGAGATGTTTTGGATATATCCCTAGGAGTGCTATTGCTGGATCATATGGCATGTTGATTTTCAGTTGCTTGAGTATTCGCCAAACTGATTCCCATAGAGGCTGTACCAATCTGCAGTCCCACCAGCAGTGGAGAAGGGTTCCCTTTTCCCCACATCCTCGCCAACAAGTGTTGGTGGTATTACGTATGTGTGCCATCCTTACTGGAGTTAGGTGGTACCTCAAGGTTGTCTTCATTTGGATTTCCCTTATTGCCAGGGAGCTTGAGCATTTTTTCATATGCTTGTTTGCCATTTGGGTTTGTTCCTTTGTGAAATGTCTGCCCATTTCCTGTGCCCATTTCTTGAGTGGCTTGTTTGTTTTGACATTTTGGTTGTTTTGTAGTTCTTTGTATATTCTGGAAATTAGCCCTCTGTCACCTATGTCGTGCGCAAAGATCTTCTCCCATTCTGTGGGTTGCTTTTTTACTTTGTTGATTGTTTCTCTAGCTGTACAGAAGCTTCTTAGTTTGATGAGGTCCCAATTGTTTATTTTGGTCTCGATTTCTACTGCATTTGGAGTCTTTTTTAGGAAGTGAGGGCCTACTCCTAAGTGTTGCAGTGTGTTTCCAACATTTTCTTCCAAAAGTTTGAAGGTTTCTGGATGTAGGTTTAGGTCTTTTATCCATTTAGATTTGATCTTAGTGTATGGTGAGAGATGTGGGTCTATCTTTTTGTTTCTGCAGGCTATCAACCAGTTGTCCCAACAGCATTTATTGAACAGACCTTCCCATTTGCTTGGATTGTTGTCTGTCTTTTTGTCAAAGATTAATTGACTGTATCTATGTGGATTACTGTCTGGTGATTCTATTCTGCTCCATTGATCTTCCTCTCTATCTTTGTGCCAGTACCACGCTGTTTTGATAACCACTGCCCTATAGTATGTCCAGAGGTCTGGAACTGTGATTCCCCCTGCTAACTTCCTGTTCTTCAGGATGGTTCTGGCTATTCGTGGTTTTTTGTGCTTCCAGATGAACTTTTGGATCATTGTTTCCAGTTCCATGAAGAATGTTTTGGGCAGTTTGATTGGAATTGCGTTGAATGTATATATCGCCTTTGGCAATATAGACATTTTAATGATATTGATTTTACCTATCCAGGAGCATGGGATGTTACTCCATCTTTTGAGGTCTTCTTCAATTTCTTTTTTAAGTGGTTTGTAGTTTTCCTCAAATAGGTCTCCTACATTTTTGGTTAGGTTGATTCCCAGATACTTCATAGTTTTCTCTGTTATTTTGAATGGTATTTTGCTGCTTAGATCTTTTTCCAACTTGGGGTTGTTTGCATACACTATGGCTGTTGATTTCTGTTCATTAATTTTGTACCCTGCCACACTCCCAAACTCTCGTATAAGTTCTAGGAGTCTCTGTGTTGAGCCTCTTGGCTCTTCTATGTAAAGAATCATGTCATCTGCGTATAGTGAAAGTTTGACTTCTTCATTTCCAATTTGGATTCCTTTGATTTCTTTTTCTTGTCTTATGGCCTCAGCGAGTACCTCTAGGACTATGTTGAATAGCAATGGAGAAAGTGGACATCCCTGTCTTGTTCCAGTTCTTTGTGGGAAGGGTTCCAGTTTTTCTCCATTCAGTATGATGCTGGCGTTGGGTTTTTCATATATTGCTTTGATTATGTTGTGGATTTTTCCATCTATGCCTACTTTGGTTAGGGTTTTTAGCAGGAAGTGGTGTTGGATTTTGTCAAAAGCTTTTTCAGCGTCTATTGATACTATCATGTGATTCTTGTTTTTCAGTTTTTGGATGTGGTGTATCACATTTATGGATTTGCGAATGTTGAACCATCCCTGCATTCCAGGGATGAATCCTACTTGATCCGGATGAATGATCTGTCGGATGATTTTTTGAATTCTATTGGCTAGGATTTTGTTGAGTATCTTAGCATCAATGTTCATCAGAGAGATAGGTCTGTAGTTTTCTTTCTCTGTAGGATCTCTGTCTGGTTTTGGGATTAAGGTAATGTTGGCTTCATAGAATGAGTTTGGAAGGGTCGCTTCCTTTTCTATTATATTGAAGAGTTTGTAGAGGATTGGGGTTAGTTCTGTTCGGAATGTTTTGTAGAATTCTGTAGTGAAGCCGTCTGGACCTGGGCTTTTCTTTGTTGGGAGTTCTTTAATCACTGATTCAATCTCTGCTTCAGTTATGGGCTTGTTCAGGTCGTTTGTTGCCTCTGGGCTAAGTTTTGGCAGGTTGTATAAATCTAAGAACTTTTCCATTTCTTGATGGTCATCTGATTTGTTGGAGTACAGTGCTTTGTAGTAATTTCTAATTATGTTCTTAATGGTTGCAATGTCTGTTGTTATGTTGCCTTTTTCATCTTTGATGCTGTTAATTCTTGCTTTCTCTTGTTTTTTCTTTGTCAGTCGGGCCAACGGGGTGTCTATTTTGTTTATCTTTTCAAAAAACCAGCTTTTTGATTCATTGATTTTGTGTATGGTTTTTTTTATTTCTATATGGTTGATTTCCTCCCTTGTTTTGATGATTTCTTGTTTCTTGTTGTGTGTGGGGCTCATCTGCTGTTGCTTCTCCAATTCCTGGAGGTGTGTGTTTAGTTCCTGTATTTGGCGCCTCGCTTGGGCCTTGACATGAGCTCCAATTGCGATGAATTTACCCCGTAGCACTGCTTTGGCTGTGTCCCACAAGTTTTGGAATGTTGTGTCAGAGTTTTCATTGGTTTCCATAAATTTTTTGATCTCATCTTTAATTTCTTCTCTGACCCATTGTTCGTTCAATAGCATATTGTTCAACCTCCAAGAATTTCTGTATTTCCTTGGGCATTTTGAATTGCTGATTTCCAGTTTCATTCCATGGTGGTCTGAGAGGGTACATTGTATGATTCCTATCTTTTTGAAGTTACTTAGATTTGCTTTGTGTCCTATCATGTGGTCGATCCTGGAGAAGGTGCCATGTACTGCTGAAAAAAATGTATAATCTGTGGCTTTAGGATAAAAAGTTCTATAAATGTCAACCAAGTCCAGTTGTTCTATTGTTTGTATTAGCTCTGTTGTTTCTTTGTTGAGTTTTTGTTTTGTTGATCTGTCTATTGTTGTTAGTGGGGTGTTAAGGTCACCCACTACTATTGTGTGCATATCTATGTCTCCCCTTAAGTCTGTAAGTAATTGCTTCACGTAGCTAGGCGCATTGGGATTTGGTGCATATATGTTCACGATGGTAATTGCTTCCTGATGGATCAATCCTTTCACCAATATATAATGTCCTTCTCTGTCCTTTTTGATGTCTGTAAGCTTGAAGTCTATATCATCTGAAATTAGGACAGCTACCCCAGCCCTTTTTTCTTGTCCATTGGCGTGAAATATCTGTTTCCATCCCTTCACTTTAAATTTCTTAGAGGCTTTTCTGGTTAGATGTGTCTCTTGTAGGCAACAGATAGTTGGATCTTGTTTGATGATCCATTCCGTTAATCTGTGCCTTTTGATTGGTGAGTTCAGGCCATTTGTGTTAAGAGTCAATATTGAGATGCTGCGATTTTGCCCTGCCATACATATGTGTCTTTGTGGGTGTTGTTATCTGTGTAATTACCCCTCCTTGTGTGGGCTTTAGTGGGGAGATCTTCCTGTTTGCCATCTTTGCTTGTGGTTTGCCCCTGTTTTTTCTGTGTTTAGCACATTTCTAAGGAGATTTTGAAGAGTTGGTTTTGTGCTGGCATATTCTTCAAGTTTCTCTTTGCTATGGAAGTATCTGATTTCGTTCTCGAATATAAATGAGATCTTTGCTGGGTACATTAATCTTGGTTGACAGTTGTTCTGTTTCAGGATTTGGAAGATCTTTGTCCATTCTCTCCTTGCTTGTAGGGTCTCTTCAGAGAAGTCAGCCGTGATCCTGATTGGTTTTCCCCGGAATGTGATCTTTTCTCTGCTTCGTACTTGTCTTAGGATTCTTTCTTTGTCTTCGTTGGAGTGGAACTTGAGCACCATATGTCTGGGTGAAGATCGCTTTGGGTCATATCTGCTGGGAGTCCTCTGACCATCCTGGATTTGGGCTGGGTTCATGTTCCAAGTGTTTTGGAAGTTTTCCTGTATAATTTCGTTGAGCACCGTTTGCATTCCTGATTCTCTTTCTGCTCCTTCGGGCAGTCCCATAATTCTGATATTAGATTTTCTTAGGTTGTCTTTCATCTCCTGAATGGTCTTATTGGCTTTGTCCAGGCTTGTTTCTAGCTGTTTAATGAGCTGGGTGTGTTCATTTTGTGTGTCTTCTGTTTCAGAGATCCTCTCTTCTGCTGTATTTATTCTGTTAGTTAGGCTCTCAAGTTTGTGCTCTAAGTCAAGGATTTTGTTTTTGACTTGCTGTATTTCTGTGACTATGTGGTTCTTGAATTCCTTGAAGTCTTCCCAGTTCTTCTCATTGTCTCTGACAGCTTTTAACATTATTTTTTTAAATTCCTTGTCTGGTAGAGCTTCCATGTCTTCTTCTCGTATCTCCGAAATAGATATTGGCTTTTGGTCTTTTTTTGGTGAGGTACTGGCTCTCTCGTCTGGATCATTCCCTTTTCTGAAGTTTCTTCTCATTGCGTTATTGTTTCTTGTTGATTTCAGGGATGTATTCTCTGATTTGTTTATCTACAGTTTCTGGTCTTTGTGCAGTAGTTTGGAGTAGGTGTGAGTTCGCTGCTTCCTTTAGGTTTACTTTTGAAGGAGAATTTCTTTGAGTTCTATTGGAGATGTTTGGTGCGGGGGGATAGCTATATCAACCCCTGAATGTCTATAACCCTCTGTAGCTTGGTTTCTGTAAGGTCTGTTGGTTAGACCTTTCGTCCTGTGTGTGTTTTCAGGGGTAGGGCTTAGTAGCAGTATTTTGTAGCTTCAGGGCTCCTTGTCTGTAGTTTTGGGGTGGATTTGGAAGACCCCTAGCGCCCCTCAGGCCTGCAGTTGTGGAGCTGCCCAACCCTGGCCTGATGTGAAACTCAGATGCTGGTGTGCTGAGGGGTTTGCCCAGAGGGATTCCTCAGAGGACTGCTGTTGTTGTGCTGGGGCAGTTTTCCTAGGGGGATCCCTCAGAGGAACCGAAGCAGCACTCCCGCCGCAGGCGCGCACTGCTGGGGACCTCCTCTGTGGGGCCTCGGGGATTCAGCAGTGAGAAGCTGCAGGCGCGCACACCAGAAGTTGCTGTTGCACCGAGTGGTTTTACTGAGGCAGCTCCCTCAGAGGAACTGAAGCAGCACTCCCCGTTGCAGGCGCTCGCTGCTGGCGCCTGCCGCTGGTGCCCGCCTTTGTGAGGCCACAGGCATTCAGCAGTGAGAAGCTGTGCTGGCGCACACCAGAAGTTGTTGCTGCACCAAGGGGTTTTACCGAGGCAGATCCCTCAGAGGAACTGAAGCAGCACTCCCTGCCGCAAGTGCTCGCTGCTGGCGCCCGCCGCCGGTGCCCGCCTTTGTGAGGCCACAGGCATTCAGCAGTGAGAAGCTGTGCTGGCTTGCACCCCAGTTGCTGTTGTTGTGCTGGGGCAGTTTTCCTAGGGGGATCCCTCAGAGGACCCAAAGCAGCACTCCCTGCCGCAGGCGCGCACTGCTGGCGGCCTCCTCTGTGGGGCCTCAGGCATTCAGCAGTGAGAAGCTGCAGGCGCGCACACCAGAAGTTGCTGCTGCACCAAGGGGTTTTACCGAGGCAGATCCCTCGGAGGAACTGAAGCAGCACTCCCCGTTGCAGGCGCTCGCTGCTGGCGCCCGCCGCTGGTGCCCGCCTTTGTGAGGCCACGGGCTTTCAGCAGTGAGAGGCTGTGCTGGCGCACCCCAGAAGTTGTTGTACTATGTGGTCTGCCCAACGATGTCCAGTAGAGAGAGTTAAGCTGCGCAAGTCTCCTGCACCTTACCACTGGGGGACCTGTAGGGACTCTCCGCCCTGGCTCCCACACAAGTTGGAACGTTCAATTCTCGCACAGCCTCAGACTGGGAGAATTCTGGGGGACAGGGGGCACTGAACAGGGACAGTCTCAGTATAGTTCTCTCAGGGAGCGAAAAGCCCGAAAATAGTTTTTTTTTTTTTTCACCTCTGGCGCACTCCACCTCTCTGGGTTCCTGTGTGTCCCAGCGCCACAAAGTCGCCAAGCTAGGTGCCTCCAGGGGCCAGTGTTGCTGTCTCCAGCTGCCCTGGGTCCTCTGGGCTTCCCGCTGTTGCACCCCCTTCCCGGGATGACTCACCACGTTTTAACTGGGTCTTTGTGTTTCCTGCGTTCCTTCTCTGGATTTCTTCCGAACCATGTGTTTCTTCTTGGATGCTCGATGTCCAGGGAGCTTCTGGCACTCCTTCCTGTGGTTCCTCAGTCCGCAGATCTCTCTCCAGCCGCGCCCTGTCTCTCCTTCAGCGCCTCCCTTTCTATGCCCGTCCTCCCAGGTCGGCCATCTTCTCTCCCTCCCAGATATTCAAAAACTTTTGCATAAAAATTTCCTGCTTGTATTTTTCCCAATTGACTACAGACTAGTAAAAGTTTTGTCAAAGCTATTGCCAGCCCGGAACCCCGCATTCAGGAACAGTGGCCATGAGACACAACAAGCTCAGAGGTTTTCAGCTCTTATCCCAGGCTCAGGTGGCAGACATCATAGATCAGTAGAATAACCATGGCAGTCATTAGCGGGATGATGTTCATAATTTGTTATTATCAATAGCTTTCAGACAGCTATGTCATGCACCTGAATTTAACCCCATCTCCGTATCTTACTTCAAACAGCATGTTGTAAAGTTATGAAGCCCCTCCCTCTGATGTCTGACAAGAAGCTAAGGGCTGAAAAGATGGCAATGGTATGTACCAGCATTGTAGTGGAGGGGGTTAAACTGGAGCCCATGATGCCAGTATCCCATGTGAGCACAGCGTGGGAGCCAGTTTTCCACATGGGAGGTCGAAGATTCCTAGCCATTCCAGCCTTTTGAGTAGTGAACCAGCAGATGGAAGATCTCTGTGCCAAACACATAAACACCTGTATAAATACATATACACAGCATACACTAATGTATTTTTAAGATTATTTTATTTTTATTGGAAAGTTAGATATGCACAGAGGAGGAGAAACAGAGAGGAAGATCTTCTCTTCATTGATTCACTCCCCAAGTGGCTGTAATGGCCAGAGCTAAGCCGATCTGAAGCCAGGACCCAGGAGCCTCTTCCTGGGCCTCCCACATGGCTTCAGGATCCCAAGGATTTGGGCCATCCTTGATTGCTTTTTCAGACCACAAGCAGGGAAGCAGGACCACTGGGATTAGAACTGGCAACCATATAGGATCTCAGTGTGTGCAAAGTGAGGACTTTAGCCACTAGACTACCGAGCCGGGCCCCATTAATGGTTTTTTGTTTTGCTTTGTTCTGTTTTTTGGGGTTTTTTTAAATGAAAATTTCATTTAAATAAAGTTATCACATGAATAAAAGTCCCTCCCAGAGTTAAAGGGCATACAGGGCAAGAATTCTCTGAAATGAACCATAATGTGTGTCTAGCTAGTACAAGCTCCCAAGTAGAAGATTGGTCACTTTTCAAATTATTATAATTCTGTATTCATAAGGAATCTCAAGAATTTCAAATTTCAAAAAAAATTTCTGTTTCTGTACAAAGTTGTGAGTATTACTAGCTTGGAAAAATTCACTCGGTGACTCTGTTTTTTCTAAATAACAAATTTGAATAAAACATTTTCTGCTTAATATTCTTGCAGAAGAAAGAAAATGGCATAAAGTTGTGTTCTCATGAGCTGCTATGGTTTTTTGATCCTTACATCCTCTCTGAGGCAGTTTGTGAAACTCAGCTTCAAGTCCATGAGAGTACCTGTGTGTGTGTGTGCTCAATTTGTCCTGTGTCTTTAGGGCTTCTATTTCAATATTTTACAAATAAGCCATTCTGTGGATATGCTATCATCCTGTAAGATTTTCTAAAAATCATTATTTATTCCCAAAAAGCTATGAAAACAGCTAGGAAAAACATTTTAATAGAGGATAATTGTTAATAGCAGAGCTGCACTTCTAATCATCCACATGTGGATGGGATCCAAAGTGAATATGCAAATGTTCCAATAACACATGACAGTAACTTCTAAGCAGATTAAAATATGCTAATAGAAATTATCTAAAATCAGAGTAGCACTTATGAAGGCATGCAATACTGGGTAGCTACTGTGGAGATGTCTTCATTTAATACCATTATTCTTTTATAGTCCAGGAAAAAAATTCAAAGTGAAATTCTTTCATCTACTTCTACTTTAAAGAAAAGAAGAAAACAGATCTGGAATCCACCAAACACTAAGTACTATACATTCTCCCTGTTCCCTTATAGCATCATCTATGTCTCCTTGAAGAGTTGCACGCACATGAAGCCCAGTTATTAAATTGTACCTAACGGATTTTGAATGTACCACTAACATCACATCATCTCAAGGTCAATAGAATTGCAAGTCACAATGTATTTCTTTATGATCTCACAAAACCTCACACTCTCTGCACAAGAATGATCAACAATTAAGAGAGCCAGGTTAGCAAACAAAAAGACCACCTGCTTCTATGTGAATTTCAGTTAAACAGTGATTTTTTAGCATGTGTTCCACATATTGCATGGGATATGATTACACTGAAAAATCACACGTAGAAGAAGGTGTTGCAGCAAAGTTAAACCACTGCTCAGAATGCCCAAATCCTGTATCAAAGTGTAGGTTCCAGATCCCATAAAATGTACCATGGAAGGCACTGAATGACGGTCCAACTATTACCACCCTGGTGGAAGGTCAGGATGAAGTCCCTGGCTCCTGGCTTCCACACAGCCCAAGCTTACCTTCTGCAGCAATTTGGGGGACTGAACCAGAAGATTAAAGATCTCTTCCTACCCTTCTTTCTTCTCCTCTCCGTATTCCTCCTTCTTTCCCTGTCACTCTAACTTTTAAATAATTAGATACACATCTTAAAAGTCACATGTACTTCATATGAAATTCATATTTAACTGGATCTTTTATTTTTATCTGGTAACCTTACTAACAATGTGCTAGAACATCAGGCTATATTAAAACATGAAGGGAGCAATGCCCTGGCATCTCATGGGAGAAAAAGCCAAAAGTAAGGCAGTTACATAAATCTAGGCCATCATGGTTCTAAACCCAGCATGTCACATGTCTGATCACATGTAAGAACTACATTCTAAAAGTTAGAATGGATAATGACAGAAGTCATCTGTTGACGTTTTCAACACTACACATGATTATAGTACATGCAGCAAAGAGAAGGAATCACAATTCCACATGCATCTCACCATGCAGAATCTAGTTGGAAAACCTAACACTGTGGGATGCTCCCCCCAGTCGTTCACATATTAGTGCAATGCCCATGATCTTGAGTGGATTTTAATTAAGCAAAAACATTAAATGAACAAAAACCACTAAGTAAACTAAACAAATCCATTGTCTCACTGAACAATAGAGTTTAGTTTTGCTTCAAGGAGGTCTTACATTTCATTACTATTAAAAATGTCAACAATATTATAACTTCAAAACCTGCACATTTTCTTCCTTCTTTCTCATCTTCCTCAAGGCTCCTTTTATTTATATTTGATGAGTCACAGGAGGTATCAATTACTACTTTTCAATATTACCAACTCTGAAACCGAAAGTGGAAGTTTGCTACATGAGTTTTATGCATAGAATTATTGAGCATTTACAAAGAGGTAGTATTAAGACACAAGGATAGATAAAGTTCTTGGGATAATTTTCCTCTTGGGTGTGACCTGCAGAAGCAGAGATGAAGGGATTTTATGAAAGGAGAGAGCCAAGTTCCTTCACCTGTTAATTTCAATCTTCATCTTTTACCTTGAGCACAACAGTCTACAAGCTACATTTTTGTTCTCCTTTCTCAACTACAGCTCAATTTTGAGGAACATCAATTGTAAGGTAGGTATAAAATTGAGTGTTGAAAGCTGGGGTAAATGTCTGCTAGCATCCTGTTTCTTTCCTTGCCTTATGCACTGAAGTACTCAGTCTTAATTTCTATTGAATCATTAAGTATGCTAAGGCTGACAGGAAAAAATAAATTGTCCCCTTTGAGTTTGGAAGGACCAAGGAGAAATCTGGGAGAAACAGAACAAAATAGTTCTGGGAAGTCATAGAATTTGAGAGCTGGGGATCCTCGAAATTATTGATCTGGATTTTATGTTACAAAGTTTCAAAATTATTTGAAGGAGGGATTGTGAGAATTTAACGTGAGCAGACACGTGGCATACTGTGTCCAGAGACCTGGCACCTGGAAAGTGCATAATCAGAACTGGTTATTATGAAGGACTAGGTCTGTTCCTTTTGTAAGTGAAGTGCACCATGCAGGAAGGACTGGGATACGAGTTCTTTAGGAGAAATCTTAACTTCCACAGCACATTTCCAGGGAAGAGCATCTTGTCCAGTCCCATGGAATCCAAAGTAACGTGCAAGAATAAATCCACAGCGGCCTGACCAGCCCCAAGCGCAGCAGAAAGGAATGTGCCTTAGAGGACTTCCTTATTACTCTGAGTATGTGGAAATCACCCTACTAAATGCTGGCTTTAAGCTTTCCTTAACAACTCACCTGAGGTCAACAGGGCCGACTTAAGGCTTGCAAGGTCAATAGCAGCAAGAATCACAGGTCAGTCATTTGAATTCTTGTCTCCTCTCTTTCCCTCACACTCAATGCCACATCTGAAGAAAAGTATTCATGCTCTCACTGGAAGAGAGAGAGAGAGAGAGAGAGAGAGAGAGAGAGAGAGAGAGAAACTGATGAAACTGTATCAGCCAGTTTCAGATCTCATCCAAACTGAAACGGGATTATTTTTCCTCTAAATGCTAATCCCCACTCCCTCCATTACCCAGTTTGTTCTGCAGGAGTAACTTCTGAGGTTTCTGAATCTTTACTTTCTTGTTTCCTGAAAATGAGCTCTGGTCAGCACCCCAGGGGTCTACTTCCACTCCATCTCTTCCCTGCAAGTAGCTGTTTTCTCTTGCCCAGTCAATACCCACATCATCATGTGGTTTATTGCTTTGGCTCTTCAGTAAAGGAAGTGTAATACAAAACGTGTAATAATAATAACACCAACTATTTACTGAATATATCTTACGAGATTCTATGATAATTAGGGTTCATGTAGGTTACTGTCCATTGTGGTATTTCCAAAGCCTGGCATAGGAATGAAACATGATGGAAGCTCAAATATACATTGTTAACCAGACTGTCAGGAATTTTTGCCATTAACCCAAGACACCACATGCTGCGAGTCACAAAGGAGGTCTTTATTCCAGCAGTAGAAGGGGCTGTGGGGAAGGGTTTGTAACAGCAGGAGAGGCTGCCATGAGGAAGTCAGAGAAAGCAGGGTAGAGGAAGATGACTGTGGGAAGGGAGAGCAGGCGGAGAGAGAACAAGAGAGAGAGGCTTGCTGCCATAGTGACAGGAGGGGGCTTTGAGGGAGGCCCGCGGGAGACGGCCTAAATCCCATAACCGAGGGAGGGAAGAGCAGAAAGCCAACAGCTGGGACAGCTGAGAGAGTCGGGGGACAGAGAACCAGGAAAGCAGAGCGCCCAGAGAAGAGAAGAAGCAAGACATCATGCTTTTATAGCATACGGATGCGTACTGGGAGTACAGGGTCAGAGGGATTGGTAGGTGCAGTGGCAGGCGGGGGCCAGGGATACAACGGTAAGGAAAGAAAACTGGGCATGGTATAAAACTAAAGAGCCCAGACCTGAAACCAAAACATAAGGGAATTGAAAGCCTAAGGGAAACTGAAACTTAAGGGAGCTAAAGCGTAAGGGAAACAACGAAGTGGTGGGTCAGTCACTCCTCACACAGCCAAACCATTGGTTATGAATTATCTGCGAGGTCTAGTGCTTTACAATTCACTCAACAACTTCATCATGCAGATATTTCATTTAACTCCATTTCTCACAAGATAAACGCTGAGGGATGAAATAAATTGTTCAGTGATTAAGAAGGATGTGAAGCAAGGATTTAATTTCAGTAATCTCTCGTCTGAAGCCTGACCCATTAGCCATTAAGCTAGCACATGTTCATTGCAGGTGTCCTTTGAGATGACTGGGGAATAAAAAATAATTTCAAAAAACATGAATATATTCATCCCTACCCTTGTTACAAGTTGGCAAGTCTATACAGTTCCATAAAAGAAACTAAGTGTAATCTAAACTTAAGCCCAGTAATAATATACAGAGCTAAGATTCTAAGAAAATTATGTCCTACAAATCATAAATATAAACTTGAGGCAAAATAAAACCAGCAGTTATTTGAGAACTCTGCAGTTTTGCTAGGAGGATAACTATAGCTGTGGCATAATATATAGGAGCTAAAGGTCTGCCATCTTCCCAGAAAGCATCAAGAGTACACAACCTTCATTCCCTAAAGAAGAAAGTGCAAAAATGCAAAACCCAAATGCTGAGAGACTCTGTGGCTAGCCATTCCATCACTCATGCACTCCAAGCAATCTTACCTCCTATGCAGGCTGCTATCTTTTACTGAGTTCATCCCAAAGCACTTCCTGTTTCAGTTTAATCAATCTAACTGCCTAAATAAAGGAGCACATTAACAATCTTTGCAGGAATATAGCAGAATCCAGAGTCTCTAACACATATGGTTTGCAATACTGAAAGTTCTACCTAAAAACATTCAACAAATAGCAAGGAAAATGTACCCAATCTCAAGGGAAAGTGTAATTAAAAGACTGTGTTTTTTTGTTCCTGTTGTTGACTTTGTTTTGTGGCTTTTCATTTAAGGGGATGTACAGTAACTGTGTAATGGAGACTATATCTAGCAGCATGATATTTTGCTTCATGGCATTGTAATATCTGTTTTTCTTCCTGTTGTTGATTTTATATTGTGGCTGTTCATTTTAGGGGACGTACAGTAACTGTGTAATGGACTCTCATATCCAGATGTGAGGATACAATGCAGTATGCATCTCTACTTCTAAATCAAAGATGGATTCCCAGTGAAACTGTTCACTATGTCTTGACAATAGGATGCTGGACCCTCTGTCATTGTCCATACCTGCAATGATAAACATATGACTGTATATGAAGAACTATGCTATAGTAATAATATATGGGAACTCAGTGGGCAAGGGAGGGCTTTAGGTGAAGGGGTAAGGGGTAAGGGAAATCCCAGGGCATAAGGAATTGTATAATAAAATGCTAATAATAATTTTAAAAGAAGTAAAAAAATTAAAATTCAGTTTTCAAGTTGTTAAAATAAGCAGAAAGGACTTTAAAATTGTTGGACAAGTCAGTGGGCTAAGATGATATGTTCTCATAATGAAGAAAAAAACAGGAATCCTAACCATGGAAGTAGAAATTAATTTTTAAAAGACATAAAATAACTTGAAAGTATACTATCTGAAACAAAAACTCACTTGAAAGCCACAGAACAGTAAACTTAAAAATAAATCAACATGAAGAGAGAAAATTACTTTAAAAATTAGCAGATTAAGCTGTGTCAGACAATTTGAAAAGTTCTTACACATTTCTTATTGGCATCACAGAAGAAGAGAGCGAATATGAGGAGAGAAAATAAAGAGAATTATTCACACCTGACAAAAGAAAACTTGCTAATTCGACAAGATTAGTAAAAGACAAACACAATCAATATATGAAAAGCTGTCAGAAAAACCACATGCTTTTGATTACCAAAAATAGTGAGAAATTCTTGAAAACAGAAACAGATGAAGGATAAGCTGAGTGAAGAGAATTCAGAGACTAGATGGGGCACTGGAAACGCATCTTAAATGTACTGAACGAGAGGAGAAAAAAAACAGATAACCAACACAAAGATTATGACACGGAGCCTACGTTGTGCAGCAGCTTGAGCCATGACCTGCAGCACTGGCCTGTTCCATGTGAGTATAGGAGGGCCAGCTAGATTTCTCAAGGTCCCACGTCTGACCCAGCTCCCTGGTAATGCACCTTGGAAGATGGCCCAAGTGGTTGTACCCCTGCAACCCAAGTGGAGTCCTAGGTGGAGTTTCTGACTGCTGGCTTCAATGTGGTCCAGTCCGAATCATTGCAGGCATTCGTGGTATGAATCAGTATGAATCAGCCTGCCCCTCATCTCTCTCTCTCTCTCTCTCTCTCTCTCTCTCTCTCTGACTTTCTGTAACTCTGCCTTTCAAATGCATAAATAACCTTCTAAAAATAGAAAAATTACACTGGATAAATACAACAAGTTTGCTCCCAGTAAATCTACACAGGGAAACGCTAACAGAAGTGCAACATAATGAAGTGAAATGTTACTATGCTGGGACTCAGAATTAAAAAAAAAAAAATAATCATTCAACATAATAAATAGCTGTGTTAGTGATACCACTTTTCCTGTTTATTTAGTCAAGAAGTATACAGCTGTTTAAATGATTTCACCATTAACACCTTCTAGAGAGACCAGACTATGAGGCAGCTGGATGCTGCCCTGCAACCTCCAAACCCTGTGCTGCAATGAACCTCTGAAGAAGCTCCTCGCAGGTGGTTTACTGAAAAAAAAAAAAAAAAAACCAGAAAGCTCGCTCACACATCCACACCATGGAATATTACTCGGCGATATAAATAATAAGACCTTGGCATGCATGGCAAGAATAGAACCCCTTTAGAAATTGAACGCATGAAAAAGCAATCCCAGATGGTTCTTAAATGTGATTCCCTTTACAGAACACTGTTTAAACGATCTTGTTCTAGAAACTGAGAACACATCAGCAGTTGCCAGAGGAAGAGAAGAACACACACAAGGAAAGTGAAAACATTGAGGGTTTTCTTAGACAAGCAAGGACTACGCAAACTCGCTTTCAACAAGCTTTTTTCTTGAAGGGTTGTTTGAAGTTCTTCAGAAAGAAAACATATGATCACACAGAGCCAAATCTGGAATAATTTGTGACCAGAATAAACAGTGATTTCATAGGACTGTATCACAGAAAATAAAATGAATGCTCTTAGGTACCTATTGATATAAACACATTAAGAACAAATAGACACATAAAAAGAGATACCTCCTCCTTATAGAATAACTGTAACTGATGAATGTTGAGGGAATAGTGAAATAGAAAATTATTATAACACCACAATTATAATGGCTATTGAAAATATTCATGGATGAATGCCAAAATTAGTGAGCCTAATTTTAGAAGACAGACTAATTACATAGTTTCGAAGTAACTCCTGTCAGAAAGCACATTCCAAGAGAAAAGATATCAACGAACAGTAGGGAAGCCTGCAAGAGCTGCTTTAACCAAAGGATAAAAGTTAACATCACCAGAGCTGTCATAAAGATATCTTCTGGAGTTCTAAAATTATTTCTGTGGCAGGCACTTGGCATAACGATTAAGACTTCACTTGGCACACCCTCACTCCTGATTCCAGGGCTCTGCAAATGTGCACCCTGAGAACCAACAAATGAGGGCATAAACACCTGATCCACTGCCATCCACAGGCGATGCCTGCACAGTACCCAACACCTGCCTTTGTCTTGTCAGCCCTGACTGCTGACGTATTTGAGGAATGAAGCAGCCAATGTGAGATGCCTCTCTTTCCCTGTGCATTTTAACTAAACACATTGAATTTTTTTAATTGCTTCCCCCAAAAAACCAGGTTTTTAGAGAGAGATGTGAACAGTAACCGGTTTAAGAATCAATTTTCTATACTTCTTTAAAATAAGAAACATGCAAGCACTCCTTTATCCGCCAGTATTCTGCTCCAGTATCTGCCTGAAAGACAGGTGATGGTTTGCTAGCATCTAACAGTATTCAGTGATGCTCACGGCATAGTTCTTCAAGCAGCCAACCCAAGTCCAGATAAATTAACAAAAAGCATTACAAATTACTAGGGCATAAAGTAACCAAAAAAAAAAAAAAGAGAACTTAGAGATCTATCAAAAATCTAGGAAAGATTTCCAGACTGGTCATGTTCATGAATATTCATTTGTTTCTTGTTTTATATTTTTGCTTATTTATTCCCACCCACCAGGTCTCTAGCACAGGGCCTGAGACATAAGGTGTCATGAATCAGTTACATGAAATGCAAGAAACTGTCGACGCAGGTGAGAGAGTGGAAAGCAGAGAGGCAAGATAACAAAAGGTTAACTTTCCCTAAAATGTTTATATCCTCAAAGAAATACAACAAGCCTAAAATTATCTATGTCAAACAATATATGTGCACAGGAAATCATATAAAGATTTCAAAATGTCAAAAACCTTTAGTTGGTGTGAAGTTTTAGGATCTCTCTTCCATTTTAGGCATTGCTCAAACTATTCCAAAGAGTATAAACTAATTATGTAAATATAAGTGAAAATAACATATTCTTACACAAGAAAAAATATTAATGAAGAATGAGTTTTCAAGAGTGGTTGACTCTCATCTCTACCTGTCCTTTCAAATTTCAAAACCAACAGAAGTTTCCTATCGGACAGTGACACATAAGGCTGCTATTTCCAACAGGAAACTACTAAAATGCTTGTTAGATCCTCTGCATTTTTTCTACTTCAAAGGGCTACTTGCATTTGCTTCTTGTTCGTTATTCCTTAGAGGGAAAGCTAATTCCCGATTCCTGTGTATCTTTCAAATTGGTGACAAAAATCTTGCTAAATAAACATGCAAAAATAAGAAATAATAAGTTCACAAATTGACCAATGAATAACACTTAACACAAATACTGTCTTTTCTGTGTTTTATACTTATCAATGTAATTCATTTACTTGCTCACTTGATAGACATTATTTTATCAATGTCAATCCCCAAAAAGGAAAAGATGAAAACAGTGATGTTCCTGTTATCAGTAATCTTACAGGTCCATGGAAACATCAACAATGCGTCATTAGAAAATAATATAAATAACAACATAGAAAAGGGAAAGAGTTAAGTCCTCATGGGCCGAGAAAGTAGGAACAGAACAAAGGGAACACCATCAGTTACGTCGTCAGCGCGCAGGGTGCTGGGTCATCATTCCAAAGTCTCAGTGTGAGTCGCTCAAAAGCATTGAGAAGGAAGACTCCAGGCAGAAGGAATGCTACATGCAGAGGGGCTGCTGTTGTTCTGCCCTCTCCTGTTTCCTGGAATGTGCCTTCTCCGCCTCACACTGGCTAATGTTTCTACATCTGTTTAAACATGTCCTTACTCTATTCCACCATCTTGATTCTCCCAAATTTCAACTTTTTACACCAAAAGCTTTTATTGTGTTTTAAAACATTCATTTTTTTTGTTTGAATAATTCTATAGACAGTAGGAGTCGGTGGAGACATCTTCCATCCACTGATTCACTTCCCAATGGCTACAATATTCGGACCTAAGCTGATCCATAGGCAGGTGCCAGGAGCTTCTTCCAGGTCTCTCACATAGGTCCTCAAAGACTTGAATCACCCTCCTCTGTTCTTCCAGGCCTTTACTGGAGAGCTGGTTCAGCAGTAAAATAGCTGGGACCCATATTTGAGATGCCAGCAATACAGGAGGAGGATTAGCCTGCCCACTGTACCAGTGCAAGTTTATAGTTTAATTTTTGTGACCTTTTGAAATACCATCAAATTAACTCTAGCTAGAGCAACACAGGATGAGAACTCAAGCCTTGGATGGAAGATAGGGTTGCTGAATAATGGAGCAGGTAAGGGAGCCGGGAGAGTAAGCAACCTTAGAATCTCCAACTGACACAACTTGACAGGCAATTAGATGCAGGAATCAAGAAGTATAATCCTGTATATGAAAAAACAATTAATTCACATATGGAGGAATGGCAATCAGACTCACAGCTGACCTCTCACAGGAAAATCTACAGGCCAGAGAATGGAGCGACATATTCCATACTCTAACAGCAAAAATTTGTCAGCCCAGAATAATGTACCCAACAAAGCTTTTTTGTGTTTGAAAAGAAAACACAATTCTTCCACAGTAAGGAAAAATGCAAAGAATATACTCTTCAAAACCTACCCTACAAATGATACTTAAAGACGTTCTCTGGACAGAGAAAAAAAATAACACCCACCAAAACCAAAACCAAAGGCAAATGTGAAGAATGTCCCAGTAAAATAACAAGACTACATCAAACAATGAACAACCCATTGCTAGGATAACATGACCAAATTATCAGCTATTCATAGTAACCCTGAATGTAAATGGAGTAAACTCACCAATAAAATGTCATAGATTAGTAAACTGAAATTAAAAAAACAAAAACTATTTATCTGTTGCCTATAGGAGACACATACCAACAATAAATCTCATGGATTTTGATGTTTTTATTTTTATTTTCATTTCTTCAAAACAGATTTTTTTTCTCATATTAAATTCTTCACTGACTCATAGGTCATACAGTGACACATTTGTCATTCTGTAGCATGTTATTTAATGTCATGGCATTGTAAATTTCTGTTTTTCTTCATGTTGTTGATGTTGATGTTGTTTTGTGGCTTTCATTTAAGGAAATGTATAGTAACTGTAATTGAGAGTATCATATCCAGGTGTAAGGATACAACACAGTAGGTACCCCTACTTCTAGATCAAAGATGGACTCCCAGTGAAACTATTAAGTATCTGTTGACAATAGGATGTTGGACTCTGTGCCATTGTCCATGCCTACAATGTCTAGATACACTTAAATAGCAGATTGGTGGGCTTATGACTGAATATGAAGGACTATACTATTACAGAAATATAGGGGAAATCTGTGGCAGGGAAGGGGATCTGGAGAGAGGGTCATGGAAAAAGCAGAGCCTCTGGAACTGTATCATTACATAATAATGATAATAATAAAAGAAAAAAGAAGGGCGATCCTGCAAACAAATCTCTTGCGGGGTTCTACAGAGAAAGTAACTCTCTGAGCTAAACACATATAGAGAAGGAAATCTGAGAGGGAAAGAGGTCCTTGGGACAAGTTCATCAATGAAGCCACAGCACCTTCTTTTATTGCAAGTGAATAGCAGCAGTTAGAAGGGTCAAGAATTCCCACTTAAAATGCAACCCAAGTACCTATGAAACTGTGTCACATAATACAATGTAATTAATGAATTTTAAAAAAAAGAATAAAAAAATTAAAAAAAAAAAGCAAACAGCCGTTACATCCTAGAGAACAATAGCATGTAAATCAAATCAGCAATAAGGTGTAAGAAGAGTGTGCCAGGCGCATGGGAGATGAGATGAGAGGAGGAGAATGAGACAGAAAGAAGGGCTCTCGGGGAGGAAGAAGCGACATATGAAGCAATTGAAACATTCACCAGCCTCTGCCTGAACCATCACATCATGAAGCTACAGGGTTATTTGCAAGTGTTTTGTTCTTTGGAGGCAGGACAAGTTATCAACCTTTACTGATTGGAATCTGATTTTTCACTGGATTTCTCCATTTCAGACTCACAGGATTTTACGAAAAAGTTCAATATGAAGCAGATGACTTTTAAGTGCAACAGCTGTTACATCCTGTCCACAGTCTGAATGTCTGTATCCCCTTAACAAATACAGTTTGAGTTCCCACCCTCAGTGTGATGATATTTGGAAACAGGGCCTTAGAAGGGTAATAGAATTAAAGCCATAAAGGCGGAGTCCCATAAATTGGGTTTGGTGTCTTTATAAGAGACACCAGAAACATCTCTTTAGTCCCCTGCTCCATACTTGCACAAAGCACAGGTCATGTTAGCACACCAAGGAAGGGCAACTGCCTACAGGCCAAGAGAATAGGCCTCAGACTAAAGCCTTCCGTCCTGGGATCTTGACTGTGGACTTCCCAACCTCAAGAACTGTTACAAATAAACGTCTGTTGGTTAAGCAGTGCACTTACTTTGTGCAGTTTTGTTTTGGAAGCCCAAGCAGACTACGATAAAAGGACAGAGAAGATGCTAAGAAGCACACACGGGAGCTCTGGTACCCCAATGTAATAATGCAGCAAACTGAACACGCACATTCAAAAGCTTCCATCAGATGCCTCTAACGCTTTTCTCTCTGGGATTTCTTTCTGAAGCTAAGGCACTGATAGGGAGGTCGCATGATAGGCCAGAACATAGACTCTATCAAGCGCTCATGAGAGACCAGTAACCCTTAAGGCCAAAGAGAATGTTGAAAGAATGTTAATAATACAAAATTTGGGGAGAAAAAAGCAAAGGAGACTAGATTTTCTGTTCCTTAGCTACATTTGGATAAAGTCAACCACCTTGGACAAAAATTAGGGCACTCCTAGGACCTTTGTAGTTATGTTACCACCAAATATTGTGTGACAAAATGTTAACCTTTTAATTCTTTAATTCTTTTAACAAGAATTCTTTGAAGTGGACAGGTCCTATCTGTTAGATCCACATTTGTGCTTCTGACCACAGATATGATGATAAAAACGTGATGTCAGGAACACTATGGAGTCACTTAGCCATCCATTGACCAAAAGGGATAAAGAATACAAAGATCTAATTCATGAAGCACAATCACTCTTAATACTCAATTATATTCTTAAATAATTATCAGTTTGCTGACATACATTCGAGACTAGAGTTTGACCTAAGCCTCCTTCAACCTAGAAAAAGCGAGTATTTGGTTGGTTACATAAGTCACCATGCAGTGCAGCATAGCTGATTCCCCACTGATTCTCAATTCATGTCCCTGGGTTTTGAGCAGCAAATAAGAAAGAATATCTGAACAATGTCATGATGCTAAAATATCAGTGCACAAGCATGAGGAAAGATGTGTGTAGGAGTACACGGACATCAACTTGTCAGAGTAATAGAAAAATAAAATGAGCCTATCCAGTCTGAACATTCTTAGGTACAAACCTCACAGCAGGTCAAATCACCACCACCGCTTAGAATGCTCACACCCCAAATTCCTGTGCCTGGGATCCATCAGCAGCTCTTTTTCTAAAGCAGCTTCTTGCTAATATGGGAGACACAAATGATGATCCAAGTGCTTGGATTCCTGGCCCCTGCCTCCAGGCTTTGGCCTGGCCAATTCCTAACCTGCAGAGCCATTTGTGCAGTGAATTAGCAGATGGAAAAAGCAATCCATTTCTCTCTCAGCTCCTCTCCATCGGCTCCCCACATCTCTCCTACTCTTCCCTCTTCCCCTTCCTCTCCATATCATTCAGTCTTGCAAAGAAGTAAATGAAAATTTTTAAAATAACTCAGCACAGCATTGTTGTACAACAGGTTAAGCCTCCCCTTGGGACACTGACATTCCATACTGGAGCACCAGTTCAAGTCTCATCTGCTCTGTTTCCAATCCAGCTCCCTGCTAGCATACCTGCAAAGACAACACAAGATGGCTGACATATTCGGGCCCTTGTCACCCATGTGGGAAAACTAGACGGGGTTCTTGACTCCTGATTTTGAATTGGCCCAGCCCCATGCAGCACTTTGCAGGGGAGGGTGAATCAAAAGTTAGAAAACCTCAGTTTTCTCTGTCTCTCTGTCTCTTCCCCTCCCTCCTTCCTTCTACCCTCCTTGTGTCACTCTCCCTTTCAAATAAATAAACCCTGAACGAACAATTGATTCAAGTGTCACCATTAGCTATAACCATGATCCTAAAACAGATCTGATTACAGAGCAGGTTAGTGACAGACAACAAAATAGAGCAAACAAGTGAACCCTGTGTCATAACCTCATATTGCCTCAGCATCATCTTCAAACACATGTATCACAAAAGGAATTTGTGGCTTGCCCAACTCTGGAATAGAGTAAACTATGAGCAAGTGCAGCTGTCACAGGACAATCCATCAAAGCCAGTCACGTAATGTCAGTAACACGGTCTGCATTAATTAAATCTTGTGCACAATATTGAGTTGAAAATGTTGATTGTCTCCATCTGTATTTTAACTTCAGATACTTTTTTCATTTCACAGCAGGAGCCTACTTAGGTTATGTTTCTATGATTAATTGAAAACTAAGATGAATTCGCTTCCACAGTGCTCCTGTAATTCAAAGCAGAATAGAATTCATCAACTTAATAAAATTTTCTCTAAATTCATCAATTTACCAAATGCTCTTCCCTCCTACAGATGTTAACCATGGCTTCCTATTGAGCAACATTTTGTAAGCAGCAGACTAATATTGAACAGGAATAAAACTTTCTTGAAAGTAATTCAAATTATCCAGCAGTTATAAAGCTTTTTTAAACACACACACACGAGAATCTTGGATTCATTCTACATCTTTAGTAAGTAACATTTTTAAGGCTTCAGGCAAGTTATTGTTAGGGCCTGGCATGATATCCTAGTGGCACAGAGTCCCAAGGTTTTGGACCATGCTCAACTACTTTCCCAGGCCACAAGCAAGGAGCCGGATGGAAAGCAGGGCTGCCAGGATTAGAACCTGCGCCCATATGGAGTCCCGAAGTGTGAAAGGCAAGGACTTTGGCCACTAGGATATCATGCCAGGCCCTAACAATAACTTTTTAAGTGAAAAATAGAACAGTTCAATTTTGTTAATCAGAGAAGGATGTGGGATACGTGCATATACCATGAACCCAAGGGTAGAAATCATTGAATCTCAGAAACCTCAAGCCCAGAAACATGCTCTCCTGTGTCTCCTTTTTGTTTTTCTCTGTATCCACTTCATTCTCTCCTCTTATTACCTACTTAATCACTGGATGAGAGACTTACAGTTCCATCCCAGGCTAAATGCACATAGTACCCACTCTGTGTACCATTTATGTCAGGAGACTTAGGTCATATGAAAGAAAGATAATTATTTAGCAACTGGACAAAGGAATCAGCATGGAGGTGTGGGGAAAGAAAGCATCCTGAGGGGTGGGAATGCCTTTTATTTTGACAGATGCAACACACATCAATTAAAATTACATAAAACAGATAAGTTTAGTCAGTTACACAAAGCTGAGCATGTCTCCTAAACAACAAGATCAAAAGGCAAGAATCTTCTTTAACAACCAGTCAAAAACACCAACAATTTTGTACAGGTCTCAAAAGTATGTTTCTTTTGGTCCATAAACTGAAATAATCAGCCTGGTTAAAAAGTTAACCTTAAAATTTATTCAACCAATCACATGGAGGATTTGAACCTGGAAGCAGCCTGTACTGGCTGATTTGCAAGCTTTTATTTGGCTATGGGTATTATACTTTCCTAAAGAGTGAGTGCATGCTTTGAAATAAGTTTAAATAAGATACAATTATGCATGATCAACAACTACATTAAAAAATCAAGAAGGATAGCTTCCCACAGCCACAGTCTTGGTTATTGGTTAAGGAGATACATTAGGTTCACATACTTGTTATCTACATGCAAGGAGAAGCAAAAATGAAGTCACCAACTGATCAGACAATTGGGTCCTTCATCTTTTTTCCTATAATGACCCTAAAACATAAAGCCTATTCTTTGAGGTACAGTTGATATTTTGGGGGTCGCAGAGTTTTCTCACCAGCCATGTTACATGGGAAACTGACATACAGGGCATCATTACAACACAGACCAACTTGGGATTTCACAGTCACCATTCCACTCCTAAGTGCACAGTTCCAAGAAGCCTTCCAGGTACTATATACTTTGGTGAAATATTTCTTCCTTTCACTGACAACAGGATTCATACACAATATTCTTTGATTAGTCCCTACTTTTATTTACTAATTACTATATGCATATAGTTCATGTTCTCCTCTAAATTTAAATCAACTGTGGACTACTGCATGAATAATCAGGGACTTTCTTTCCTCTGTCCATGTATCTTGCATGCAAGACTGAATGCAATCTTGGCAATCGTGCTTAGGTCAAACCTTGAATGATGAATCTAGCATTACATTTACAAAGCACAGAGAGAGCCGCTAACAAGCAAGTAAAATGAACAACAAGATTACTGATTCCAGAGGCACACACTGAATAATACAGTAGGGAAAAAATTCAAGATTCCAAGTAATATATAAAAAGATCTCAAGTATTTTTAAAATATGTGACAGCATTAAGTGCCCTTGAAATGCCTTACTGATAATGAGTTAACAGACAGGATGAAAATACCTCACCCTGTTCTTCTTTGCTTTAAGAAATCCCAAGAAACAGAAAGTGCAGAAACTTTACATACTGAATATTCTTTCTATAAGACAATTGAAGTTTGTGATTTAACCTAGATTTGCAAATTTGAAACTTATGTGTAAGTCACAGAAAATGATCACCAGAACTCAGACATTTGCATTAAGTGAGTGATGATCATTTTGCCTTTGTGAAAGGTGATAGTTACAAGGTATATTTTAAAGGCACACTAATTTGAATCTGATCAGCTACATGTTACACAAAAATGTTTAGTGAATTAATGATAAAGATATCATTTTAGTACAATTGCAGCTGGGATATGTAAAAATGTTTCCACAGTACATGAAATCAGACAAATTTTCCCTCTAGTATTTGCCTATTTTTAAATTTTATTCCAATGCTGTTTCATCTGCAGTAAAACAATATATTCACATGCAAACATTATATGAGATTTAACACTTATCACAGATGCAAAAAAAATGCTTTAAATTTTATATAACTTGCCAAAATTAGATCAGGCAACTAATATAAATTACCTAAATTTTAAGTCAGCAAAATCTGAATCAATTTTTCTTTAATTTTACATAGTTCATTATGGTAGGAAAGGTATGGATTAAGGGAAAGTGGATGAGACCATTGTTTCCAAATTTTCTTTTTCTTCTTCCTGTGTCTGGGGAAAGCGGGGTATATAATGGGCAAAGCCACACCCAGCCTCCTAACCACCTTAAGCATCCAGAGATGGGGAATGGCCACCCAACATCATCCCAAGGTCCCCGATGTGGAGCATGCTCCAAGGGTTCTGCTGAAGAGATTTTGAAAATTCTGAAATGCTATCGATCTCGTCAACTCAAGCAAGAGGAAATCCTTCCAAAGTCCATTGGCTGACATAGTCTACCTTAGAGTCTCCATTTGCCCAGATACTTGCTGTCAACGCTTGGCTGGGGTAGATGACTGATTTGTTCTGTCCTCCTTCCTCTGCTATAGTACCAGACATCCTTTGCAGGATCCAATGGACTTCTATTTCCTCCATATGCATCTGGGTATGCTGTCAACTGCTCTGTCTAAGCCACAGTTCTGACACATGCCCATGGTCAGGCCACAGATCCTATAATTTTCTCTGTGTTTGAGTTCTGAGTCCAATGGTTCAGTTGGAGGATCCCCAAAGAAACTTCATCTGAAGTTATCCCAGACCTGACTTGTGTGTGCTCGTCAGTATGGGATCTATCTCAGCCCATCACTCACATCAGCCTATGAACACACTGGTAGTTGAAATTGCTGGGTCAGTTCTGTATCAAGTCCCATCTCTTATGCAAACCAATGCATGCTGCCCCCCCACACACACACACACATTTGACCCTCATGTATACCAGTGGGAACTGCAGCCTAGTAGAATGATCTCCAATAAGCCCACTAGGACTGCCCAAGCCCTGGTTCCTATGCTTGTCAATACATAAAGCAGACTGGTCCACTCTGTTCCACATTCCATTCAACTCTTATATTTCAATGGGCATTCAGTGGGCTCGCATCCCACCACCCCAAGTCTCATGTGTACGGGTGGGTGCTGCAATCCAGTTTGGCATTGCCTGCCTCTCCTTGGCATTTGCCAGGAAGCACTATAGCCTGGCCCAGCCCAGTCTGCCCATTCTAGTTCATGCTGATGGGTGCTGTCACCCAGTCCAGCCCACCCAGTCCCCAGTCCTGGTCCTAATGTGAACCAGTTGGTGTTGTAGCCTGACCCAGCCTGTCCTGCACCCTGTCCTGGTTCTCAGATTTGCCAGTGAGTGTTAGATATAATCTTCTAACTTTTTTTTCCCTTAAACATATATAAACTCATAGGGCAAAGGTTAAAAACTAGAATTTTTAAAATTAAGAAAAAATCTTCAAATTTCTGAATTAATTCATTAAGTTATTAGTTACATAATTAGGAAAGCTGATGGAGGACAGGGAAAGATGGGAAGTCTGTTTCTGCAGATTTTATGCCAAAGTCATCTACAAGTAAAATATGATCACTTTTACTGTTTGTGCTCCTCCGATGTGGGAAGAATTATGTGTGTTTAAGTGTTTTTTCTTCACTTCAATAAAGCAATCATATTTTCCCATGTCTATCTTGCAAGCTCAGATAACTGAAACCAAACTGTTGAAGTTCCACCAAGAATCATCCTTCTACCTATCTCCTTCAATGCTTCTGTGAAAGGGTGTTTTTCTGGAGGAAATTATACTCACTATTTTCATAAACTGGTATATTTTGCTGGTGACTGTAGGTCCAACGGATTAGTGGACAACGGGGGTGAAATGATGTTACATTTATGTCAGGAGACAACTAAAACTAGCTGTATCCAACCCTGCCTCCTATAACTTTATTTCAAGTTAAGTACCACAGCACTGAGTGGGAGGCCCAGCAGAAGCTCCTGACTCCTGGCTTTGGGTCAGCTCATCTCAGGCCATTGTGGCCAGATGGGAAGTAAGTCAGCAGACAGAAAATTTTTCTGTTTTCCCTTCTCTATATAAATCTGCCCTTCCAGTAAAAATGAATAAAACTTGCAAAGAAAAGAAATGGGCAGACACTTCACAAAGTAACAATCCCAAATGGCAAATAAAAATATGAAAAAATGCTCAAGTTCCCTGGCAATAAGGGAAATCCAAATTAAAACATCAATGAGGTACCGCCTAACGCCAGTAAGACTGGCCCACATGAATAAAAGCACCAACAACACTTGTTGGCGAGGTTGCGGGGAAAAGGGATCCCTACTCCACTGCTGGTGGGGCTGCAGGCTGGTACAGCCTCTATGGAAATCAGTATGGAGAACATTCAAACAACTCAAATTCAACATACTGTATGATCCGGCAATAGCACTCCTAGGAATATATCCAGAACACTTGTTTTATGAGAAACCAACATGCACTCCTATGTTCATAGCAGCACAATCAGTAATTACAAAAACATGGAAGCAACCAAAATGCCCATCAACAGAGGATTGGATAAGAAAGCTATGGTTCATCTACTCCATGGAATACTACTCAGCTATTAAAAAAAACAAAATGCAGTTCTTTGTGGCCAAATGGACCAAACTGGGAACCATAATGCTAAGGGAAATGAGCCAATCCCAAAAGGTTAAATACCACATGTTTGCCTTAATTTAAGATGACACAATGTTATGTATAACATGTTATGTTAGGTTTGTTATATGTTGTGTATAAACTAAAATTGAAATGTCAATGAGATGGTCACAGAAGGTGGTTAAGAACTCGCATTTACTTTTACCATATTGGTTACTCATTACTACGTCAATTAATTCCATAATGATGTAAATTTTTACTGATGGTATGTTGGAGCTTTCAATAGACTGGGATGATACTCTGCTGGCTCTGTCTTCAGACCAGAGAGGGTATACCTAAGAAGCTGTTGAACTTAACTGGACAATAAGATGATGGACTCTATGTTTGGTATATGCTTGCAATGGGGGAATCTCAACTGAACTTGAGCTGTGGTTATGCAACAAGGTGGAGGAATCCACCATGGTGGGAGGGTTTGGGGAGGGGTGGGAGAACCCAAGTACCTATGAAACTGTGTCACATAATACAATGTAATTAATGAATTAAAAATAATAAATAAATTTTTAAAAAAAGAAAAGAAGAAACAAACCATAGCACTGAAACATATTTCATGGGATGGGACAAGATACCTGTGGAAAAAGAGAAGAAAAGTTTCTAGGTCATGATAGAAAATATATCATTTCTCATTTATGTGTAATCAGGAAGAGAAAAACTGTTTAGAATAATTAAAAATTCTCCATAATATGTTAAGGCATCTTTGACTATTGCTAGTATTATACTTCGTTATGAAAACCTGACATCAGATGTAATGCTTGAGAACCAGGGTGTCTGTTCCCAAAGGCCAGCTCAGCCACAAGTGACTCACAAGCTCTCGAAAGCCACTTTTCCTAAATGATCCCAAATAATCTATAACAGCTGGCAAAAAAAAATCAGTACAGATAAGAAATAAAATGACCATTTCCTAGCTTCTGCCACAAGAATAGCACTATGTTGTAAGAACAGCGACTTCACCACAACCTGAACAGCCTGATGGTTATTTCTATTTTATACACAAAAAGCTAAGGCAGAGCGAAACTCAGAAACTTAACAGGCCTTTATGTTGATTAAGCAACAGCCAGATCTCAGGAATAGACAGTTTACACTGGAATAAGGTTAGAAGTAACAGGTCATTTGTGTTATATCATTAGCATGTTATACAGTTGTGGTTCACATGGCTACATTTTATTTCCATAATCCCATGAACAAAATATTGATACTGAGGTTTTTTTTCTTCTGAGTATAACGTTCTATATAGAGCTTGGTACTCAGCTCATCTATTTAAATACATGTGTTATACAGCAGTTTAGTTTGGGTTTAGCAAAGTTTTGGGGGATAGATACAATCTAAAACTGTATGTGATGATTATCTCATAAGTAGATAAATTCAATAAAACTTGAACTCTACATATGCTACTTATTTATATGCGAGAAGAGAGAAAGAGAATGATATGCTGATTCGTGCCCCCAAATGCCCATAAGAGGCTGCATTGGGCCAGGACAAACCAAGGAACTAGAAACCAAATCCAGGCCTCCCATATTCCCTGCAGGGACCCAATTACTTGACCATCACCAGTGTCTCCCAAGTTTCACCAGCCTTCAAGGAAGAGGCCAAAGTTAGGAAACCACATTTCAGTATCACTTAAAGATGCCTTGTAAAAAATAAAACAAAACTGATTGGTTTTGGTGTCTTTTTTTTTTTTTTCTGTAATTTGGCTCTTATGCTTCTCAATGGTTTGCCAATTTTTACTAATTTTTTATTTACATAATTTAAAAGCTGAGGGTTGTTTGGGTCATAGGTTAAGTTGCCACTGGAGATGCCACATCATCCTAGATGCCTACTTCGAGTTTGGTCTGGGCTCCTCAGTTTCTGATCCAGCCTCCTGCTAACGAGCACCTGGGACAGCTCCCTGATTGGAGTTCTGGGCTGGTGGCTTTGATCTGACCCAGCCCTACCCAGCTGGGAAAGCTGAATACAGTTCTGGGCATACGGCTTTTGTCTGACCCAGCTTGACTCAGCTAGGAGACATGAATTGAGTTCTGGGCATGTGGCTTTTGTCTGACCCAGCCCTGGCTGTGGTCGGCATTGCAGAGTAAATGCAGATGGAAGGTCTCCTTCTTTTTGTCTTTCTGACTTTAAAAGTGAAAATTTAAAAATAATTTCAATACAATTCATTTCAACATACAATTTTTTCCTAGAACACATAAGCTTTGTGAAATAATCTAGCTGTGTACCAAACAGAAATATAACGTATGGCCCTTTTTTAAGAAGTTTACAATTAATCAAGAGAATAAAAATGCAAAAAGTGCTTATGACTGGCACAGTGAAATTACATTCTCAATCAAGTTACAAGTAACATGTGTTGGTAGCTAAATTAAAGAGATGATTAATGACTGGCTTAACAACATGTACGCTCCCTCCCCCCCCCCCCCAAAAAAAAGGTGGAGTGGCTGGCAGGGCAGTTTGAGTTACCTGGAAGGGAAGTACACAACTACATTCTTAACTGAAATTAACTGATTATTATTTGCCTAAAGCTAAGGATTAGTGACAAAGGCATTTGCCATGCTCAACACATACGTTTATGTCTTCCAGGAAAAATACAATTAACCTTAAGACAGCACAATTTTATAGTTCACAGGAAGAGGGGAGTTGGGAGAGGAAAGAGAGTTTATCATCTACGGGGAAATCAGAAACATGTCAGATTTCAGTCTACTTTGAAAAACAAAAAATGAGGATGTTTGAAAATGGCATTATTTCCCCATCCAGAGTAAATGTGATCAGAAGGTTGGTGGATGCTAGAGACCTCCCCACATTGTAAGGGAAGGTGGTTCTCTCTCCAAAGGACAGGAAAAGCATCAAAGCATGCCCAGGTTGTTTGTTGCAAACTTACTGGTGAGACATTTTATTCTCCATCTCTTGGGCTGCAGTCAGTAAAAGAGTAGAGGAAACCCAGGAGCACACATGTACCTCTTCCCAGGAAATGAGGTATCACTCTTGTACCTGCTGTTAAACGTGGAAAAACTCCCAGGGTCAATCCGAGCAAGCTGCTTCTCACTGGGTTCTGACAGAGATCTACTCCTCATTCAAAACCTTGTGTCTCCTCCAAAACTGGAGACTCTGTTGCAGTATGCCCACCCTACACTATGTACCAGAAGCACAATACCAACTCCATGGTTCCAGTGAGGAGGGCCGTTAACGAAGTAGTGAGCACTGATGATCTAATTCTCGGCTGTTACTAGTACTACCATTATCAATCAATGGATTAAGATGCTAGTCACACACACTAGTTCCAAAAGCAATACTATAGTCATGGAGTAAATTTTCTTTTGATTTGATACAAAGAAACCTTTAAGGAAGTTATTGAGCAAGCCACGTACTTAACAACTTCTGAAAGTTGCTCAATCATTGGGATATCCATTTCTTTAATTACCAACATTTTATTTCACAGGAGAGGGCATAAAAGGTTTATTATTCCTGGGGGGAAAAAGACATAGCTTACTAGCTTTGAATAAACAAACTTTATGCTTTCTTTTTACTCTGAAGTAGACACTCAGTTTGAAGAGCACAGAATCAAATAAGGAGCTATGAGCTTTGATAGCTGCCCATCCTTCTCCAGCAGAGTCTTCAATGCACATCTTGACTTGATCAGTTAGCATCTCGAAATATTCTGGCCTGATTGTTTTGATCAAATCATGTTTGGGGGTTTTCTTGGAGTGGAGATATCATCTTGCCTGCTCTACAACCGAAGAAATTTAAGTGAATGATAATTAGCAGAACCATGTCTGTGACCTGTATCTTTTGTTCCAAGTAGTTCTGCAGGTACAGAGAATTCACCTTGAAAGTAACACAAAGGGTCTTCAGAGAGTTCATGGACAAGCAGATAATTAAAAAGTCACACACAGACTTCAAAATGAACCTATATTTTAAAATGACTTTTTAAAATGACTTTTAATTTTACAAGCAGAGAAAGAGGAAGAGACAGACAAGATGGACAGACACCTCCCACCTTCTGGTTTGCCCTCCCAAAGTCTACAATGACACTGGGTCAGAGATGAAGCCAGCAACTGAAAACTCAAACCAGGCCTGCAACCTGGGTGGCAGGAAACCAGTCACTTGAGTCATCACCACTGTCTCCCAGGGTCTGCATTATCGGGGGAAAAAAGAATCAGATAGGGTCATATATTGAATACCAGCCCTTGCTACTAGGCCAAATGCCCACCCCACATCTGTCTTTAATTCCCTTTCTTCCACAAAATATATTAACTCCCCACATGGGTTGGAGAAACCTGAGAATACTAATGTCTTTCTGGAAAACCCATTTCTTTTTGAACTTAAATGTCGGATTTTATGCACACTCACATACACACTCACACATGTATATAGCTATATATCAAGAATTTTAGGAACACACACATCTGCATGTGATTGTGGGAGGTGAGGGATGTGGATGATCCTAGACATGGGACATGAGTCTTTGAACAGAAATGTTAGTTGCTCAGGATGCGGTCCAGTCATCTTTAATTTCCCATGTCACCTACCTTTGTAGCCATGGCACCAGTACCCTTACTTGGATGAAAAACAGCATGAAGAAGGGCAGCTTTAGTTGAGTCAGGGACAATTAAAAAGCTTTATTTGAGTCAGGGACAAGTATAAAAAATTGGTTCTTGATGGCAGTTTTCTATTATGAAACCTTAATGGCAGCAGCTTTCGAATTGGCAAGTGGAGGACATCACATTTCCTACTGTTGAGTGCTACCTTGGCCCAGAATGGTAGGAGCGGAGGAGAATGTAAGAATGAAGAGATGTCAGCCAAGTCAATTACATTTCTCATTCTTATCAAATTTCTTCAAGCAAATTGATTGTCAGAAAAGACTAGTAGGCCACATAATCACATTTGCCTCTCCAGCAGGGCCAATGGCTGCAGAATTTATGTGTCAAACACATGATGTTGCACATAAAATTGTCAGTGGAAATTTAGAGATCTAGAGTTCAACATAAAATCATTACACCTTTTCTTGGAAGTCAATCCATTCCTAAGCAGAAATAATAATAATAACAAAACTCTAGGCAGTCCTTGTTGCACCTGAGAAGGGAAGGGCACTGGAAGCCTGGGCAGTATCTGAGAACAGCCTTGTCCTCCCAGTAAAGCGTCAATTTGGAACTCAGGAGATGTAGGGCGCCTGGGTGGGGAGATTAAATGCAGATGTACATCACAACTAGAAAAGTAGTTGTACATTCTACATGGAAAGTATCATCTCCTTTGCTGTTAACAAATAGAATGCAAGGCAGAAACGAACAAGCTCATATAGCCAAACACGAAAGCATTGAATTTCATCTTGACCACTAAATAGTTGTGGTAGCTTTGGGAGAGTTATTTAATTAACTTAAATTTTGTTTCATCATTTGCAAAATTGGAACAGAGTCCCATGGGTATTAAATAGATTAATGCAAAAATAGAGCTTATCATAATGCCTGGCATTAATAAATCCTCAGCAAATGTTAGTTACTATGAACAGTCAAAAATAGGACTCAAAATGTCAAGACTGGATTTGATCAGGTCAGATACAAAAATGCTTAGAAAATTAAAGGCTTAAGTGACTGCTTGGCAGAGAAGAACCTCTGAAATTTGATTGCAATTCATAAGGAGCTAGTGTAGAGAGGAGTGATGCCCAAGAAGTCTTAGCCAAACGAACGGATGAAGGATAGTTATGAAGCAAAGAAGGAAAATGTTTAACATGTGATCCCATTTAACATAGGCCAATGTCAGCTAATAGGACCATGAGTGAACCAAGAAAGGATGGGTCATCAATGGAGTGAGAGCTAGCTAGGTTTCAAAAGGGAATAAAATTAATGAGAATTTCAACCAAGAAACACAAAGGAAGTTCACGAGCATGCATTACTACCTTGTGTGCGTAGTGATGTCAAATGGGGCAAAGTCCCTAAAATCAATCAGTTCAGGGCATACAGAGAGGTGCAGAGTAGCAGAGAGATTGAATTAGTCAGAAGGAAGACAGCAGACCCATCACATCAGAGAACTTTCTAGAGATTTAATTCTTGAACATTCTTAAAGTGCTAGGACCTGGTGTTGAGCTTTTCCTTGACGTATTCTTTTCATTTTACCTAGCTCTTCCTTCCAACAATTTTATTTGAGTCTGGTTCCCACCCACCCACTGTGGTGATCACATTCCCAAGAAGAAGAGTTTTTCTATATAAGCAAGACGAAGAACAACAAAACACCAGACTCCTTACACTAAGAGCTATCTGTACACTGGCTGATGCTTTGAAAATGATCCAGAATGTGGGAGACTTGACAAGCCTGCGGTGCGTACTGGCAAGCATGGGAACCAGGGTAGGGGGCAGAACTGGTGGGGGTGATGGGGAGTCGCCCCAACTAGGCTGCAGCTCCAACCGGTTTGCGTGAGGACCGAGTATGAAGTGGGCAGAATCGAACTGGACTACAACACCCGTTGGTTCACGAGGAAGACAGGGCTGGAAACAGAACGAACCCAGCAATCCCAACGACCAGCATGAGCATAAGTTGATTGGTGTGACGGACGGTGTCGGACTCTGTACTAGCAAACTCGCGCAAGAATCAGGCCTGGGATCATCTCAGATGAAGTTTCTTTGGAGATCCCTCCAACTGAACTGCTGATCTTAGAACCTCAACCATGAAGAGACTGTCAGCCAGAGGACTCTGAATAGGGTTCATTGCGATTGGAACTGAGAGACTGGCAGCAATCCAGAACTGATGAACTATCACAACTGTATGAGCAGGACCCTCAGAGCGCGCCTCCCGTTGGGGATCTGGGATGGGTGGGAGGTTGGGTGGGGCTTTCCCTTTGTTTTTTTCCCTGACCCCAGATACAGGGTAAAATGATATTGATGTGGAAACAATGGTATTACCCACTTTCACCCTGTAGCCCTTGACACTTTGTTCCCTAATCAACTAAGTAAGATTATTAAAAAATTAAAAATAAAAAAATACAGAAAATTTTTAAAAAATGATCCAGAAAAATTAAGTCTCAGAAACTGGCAGGAATAATCCTAGGTAATCAACCTCAATCCAGTACAATTAGTACCTTTCCCCAAGAAGATATTTCATTACAATGCAGAGTCCCCACAAACAAACCTGACTATTGTGAGAATTTAAGGAGTGAACCTTGGGTGGAAGACGTATCTTTCTTTCTCTCCCATGTTTTTGAAATTATATGTTTCAAATAAATCTTTTTTTCTAACAACATGAAGGTGGACAGCAACAAATTTTTTTAAAGATTCCACTTATTTTTATTGGAAAGCCAGATATACAGAGAGGAGAGACAGAGAGGAAGATCTTCCATCCAATGATTCACTCCCCAAGCAGCTGTCATGGTCGGGGCTGGGCCAATCTGAAGCCAGGAGACTGGAACCTCTTTTAGGTCTCCCACACAGGTGCAAGGTCCCAAGCCTTTGGGTCGTCCTCAACTGCTTTCCCAGGCCACAAGCAGGGAGCTGGATGGGAAGTGGGTTGCCAGGGATAGAGCCAGCGCCCATATGGGATCCCAGTGCATGCAAAGCAAAGACCTTAGCCACTAAGCTACCATGCTGGGCCCTCAAATAAATCTTAAAAACAAGGAACTGGATGGGAATATCTTAGAATTTATTCTTAGAATTTATCTATGAACTACACTGAGTCTGTTATATTTATGTGAATAACACATTAACAAGAAAAAGCGTAAAAGAAAACAATTTAGATGCTAATGGACTCATTTGTTTACAAGTTTATATCAATATCTCCAATTCCAATTGAGTGTTACTAGACACACTTCAGTCTCTCCCCGTTTTAGTGTCCTCTTCTTCATGCACAAGCCCAAAACTAGAGCCTCTGATTTATACTCTCTAAGCCATTTGATTCTAAAATCATATCCTCCCGACTTGTCTTCTGTGTAGGTTAAATTTAATGATGGCTAGCAACATTAAACATCAGACAGGCCTGACACAAGCTTTCATGGTTCTTCACTGAAACAAGACAATTTCTTCCCAGTGACACCTGGTGAAAGCTGTATGTCTGCCTCTTTGCCCAGCTTGTACCCTAACAGTAACCCATGGATGGTTTCCACTGCAGGCAATCACTAAGTGTTGACTGTCATATTAGAAATGTGCATATATTTTTTATTACAAAAATGTTCGTAAATAGGAGAATAGAAACAATCAAACAAAAGTACCCCAAAAAGGAAACTCAAGAAGCTCAGCGTGCTGCCAACAGCCCCTGGACCATTTATCTTCTTCATCTTCAGGGAAACAGTTAGCACTTACCTAGCATGGATCATTTTCTAAACCTGATGCCTGATTATGTCTTATACTAAACTCCAAAGTAGAAGCAGACTGAAGTGAAAATAAAATCCATTCCTGTCACCCAAAGGCTCAACTATCACCGAAGAAGGAATCAATAGATAGAACACACATTCTGTACTCAGGATGACCTAAATTTGGAAAGCTCTAATGTCAGGTATGCAGAGCATAATGCTTGCTGATAGGGGTGTGTGTGTGTGTGTGTGTGTGTGTGTGTGTGTGTGTTACAAATCTGTGAAGTCCCTACAGCCAAATGATATGCTTGGCTCCTTTGAAGATGAAGATATTAGTTCTTCCTCTGGCTTCTCAGATGGTCTTCCCAGGGCCTAGATGGACGTGACCCCAGCAACTTGGCCTCAGAGCTACCACACCACTTAGGATGCTTGCAGCCCATATCTGAGTCCTTGCTCTGTATCTCAGCTCTGCTGCTAATCCCAGTTTCCTGCTCACATGCATCCTATAAAGCAGATCACTGTTCAAGTGACTTGGTCCCAGCCTCACATACATTTCTGTCTGACAGAAATGTAAGAACTGAAGAACATCACCCAAAAGAGACAGTGTTCTTGTGCCCAGAATGGGCAGCTCTGTGTGCACATGATAAGTTTTGAAAACTGGGAGAGGAAGGGTTCACGAAAACTTCCTTCTACTTTGTACATGAACCCAATTTTCTCTCTCCCATGGGGCATGGAAGAATAGAATGGGTTGATTCCATCCAAACGACAGGCAACAGAATTCCCTGTGTCACTGAAGGAAATAATCACCCTTATCCACAGCCCAGAGTCAAAAACCCTCCTCACTCTGTACCTACATAAGGCAGCCAGGAAAGTCCTCACCCCATCTGGGAAGACAAAAGTCACACTAAGGCCTGGCTCCGTGGCCTACCAGCTAAAGTCCTTGCCTTGAATATGCTGGGATCTCGTATGGGCACCGGCTCTAATCCCTACAGCTCCACTTCCCATCCAGCTCCCTGCTTGTGGCCTGGGAAAACAGTCGAGGACAGCCCAAAGCCTCGAGACCCTGCACCCACGTGGGAGACCTGGAAGAGGAGTTGGGCTCCTGGCTTCATATTGGCACAGCACCAGCCATTGCAGTCACTTGGGTAGTGAATCATCAGATGGAAGATCTTGCCCTCTGTCTCTCCTCCTCTTGTGTATCTGACTATGCAATAAAAATAAATAATTTTTTTTTAAAAGTCACACTAGATAAGGGAATCCCTATGAACTCTCTGTAAGGACTAATTCTGCCCATAGATACCTATGGTTGGCTATCATGGGGAAGACGCTCCTGGCCACACCGTGGCCACCAGCTAGGTGCAGCACTTAGGCTAAGTGTAATGTTCAGCCTAATTTAAATGCACTTTCAGCTGTTTGAAAGCCATAGCATGTATATTGCAGCTGTGAGTGGAGACAGACAACTGTCTGGATCAGGTAGGATACTGGCTGTAGATAAATCATTTAATATCCAGAGTCTCAGATTCATCCTCTGTATGGGAAGAATAACAATCTACTTCACAGCACTGTTGTGAGGAATAAATACAATCATAACTTTAAGATATTTATCTGGGTGCTTCACATTTAAGTAGAGTTGTACCCCACTATCCAGAGGGGATTGTTTCCAACACAGACACCAAAATTCACAGCTGTTCCAGTTCCTTGCATAAAATGTCATGGTGTCTACTGATAAGCTGTACACATCTTCCTGCACACTTTAAATAATCCCTGAATTGCTTATGACACTAGAACATAAATATTACCTACATAGTCGTACTGTATTGTGAGAGGAGTGTGACAACAACAACAAATAGTCTGCACGTTTTCAGTACAAACACATCTCTCCTGTATTACCTACACAGCACACATCAGCAGCAATGTGACTTTCACAGCAGTGTGGTCCTTAGGCGTGGAGGGCCAACTGCACCCATACTCAACAACTGCCTTCTGATGGTCATTTTTATCATCATCTCTGGCTTACCATGTAGCAAGACATAGAGATCTCCAGAGTGGCAAACGGGGAAACAGCACCCACAATCAACCAATATATCTTCCTTGCATTATGCCAAGTGAATTCAGCTGCAGTAACCAATTACAGATCAAACACATAAAAACAGAATCCAAGCCTAATATACTGTATTAAAATCTATAAAGGCAAAGAAAAATATTTTTAAAACACCACTGCAAATAAAAAATTCATGACTACCCTAACTCCCCAACTCCAAACAAGGAGGGGCCTCACCTACGAACCCTTCCTGAGCCAGGAACACATCATTGATCCTCCTCCAGGAAAACACCATGAACTCTGGGATCCCGGAACCCAAAAGATCCTCAGCAGAAGCCTTCAGGGGTTATAAGATTTGGGCCAGGACCCTTAGCGGGGAGACAAGTGGTTTATGAACCGCATAGCACAGGTCACTGCAGGCTTCTACAGAAAGTATTTATCCTCGGCACTAAAAAGCTGAAAATATATATAAGCAGGACAAATGGTGGAGTGCAAAATGACCATTAAGATTACAGTATGTGTGTGAAGAAGCCATCATAATCAACTCTGCAAATAAAGGGCTGTTTCAATGGTACTATTCCCACCTCTTACTCTAATAATAATGTGTCATCTGGCCGAAACAGTTCCTTAAGTACTTTATGTTCTCTGCTGGAATCAAATCATTAATTCCCATTTATACAGTTAATGGGGAAGCGCTGAGTCCAAATTAAGGTCCTGAAGAAAAGTACTGGAATTGATGACTATGGGGAATCACTTGCTCCTCACAGCTATAATATAGTTTTGCTAAACAGCACTTTTTGACCCTGAACTTTATTTTGAATACTGAATAATGTGCTAGGAAAAAAATAAGCCTACAACACTGGCTTTTGGCTTGCTCAAATCACACATTGCTAGGACCATACAGCAACCCTGATTCTCTCTGGTATGCATATTTTAGTTGACCCCAAAAGGCTCAAGTGGCTTTGCAGGTGCCCATGAACAAGGATACTGCCCTGCCCCTTCCCACCACAATGGCCTTTCACTCCAAGGTGGTGTGTTTTCAATCTGTGATCCTCCTGCACTTAAGCCCTAGTAGCTCAATGTGTTTCACATCTTTTTGATCTCCAGGATCCCATGGATATCTCAGTGTTACTAGCCTCTGAACAGTCTGGGGCAGTTACCATCCTGCAGGCCAGTTTTCTCATCTTTTGAAGTTCATGCGGAAGTGAGAACTTAATTACTTATTAGAACAAATAAGTAAGTGGCAAGGAGGAAGGAGGAAAGAGGGAGAGTGGCAAGAGAAAGGACACCTCTCCCAAATCCAGTGTGGGGCCAGCCTGCAGAAACCCTACCCTGAGCCCAGCGTGCCTCTCAGCAGACTGCCTCTTCTCTGTCACCAAGAGGTTCACAAACAGAGGCTGTGAACCTAAACAGAACAGCAGCCTCTTCCTGAGGCCTAGACCTGAGCGTTCCTAAAAATATCAGTGAATCAGCGTTCAAATTTTTTAATTTTTACTCACTTATTTGAGGAGAGGGAGACTCGTCCATTCATTGTTTCATTTGCAAAACACCTGCAATACCAGTTGTGCATAGGGCAGAAGCTAGGAGCCAGGATCTCAATCCAGTTTTCTCACATTGGTGGCAGAAGCACAATGACTGCCTCTGAGGAGCAGCATTTATAAGAAAGTATAGTCAGAAGCTACAACCATGAGCAAAATGCAAACACACTGGAAGAAACATGTTGAGTCTGTCTTACTGTTGGTCTTCCAAACAAGAGTGCCTTTGTCCTTGCTCTGCTATTACCAATCTACTAAGAAGGTGTTTGCAGCCAAGGAGCCTAACCCAGCTTCAATGACTGTTGTTAACCACACTACCCATGCACGTCCCCAAGGGCAGGGTGGAGCACTGGAAACCACTGGGCACCAGCATCAGGCTGTGGGATTCCTGCTTACCATCAGTTGGAAGACACTCCTCTCCATATTTTGTGCCCAACCTATACATTCTCTGACCACAGGCCTGATGAATGCATACATAAAAAAGATAAGGTCTGAGCCCTCTGATGTGCAGAATGGCCAATGCAATTTATTGTCCAGAGCAAAGTCCCACAGAGAGTAAGAAGTACTGGTAAGGACTCCCCTGAGACACTGGCATGAACTGTGACTGTTTGAAGGGACAAGAACACCTGGTCCTGCTACAGGTCAGGCAGGTGGCACACTTAGGACCCCTCACAAGAGGCAGCAACAGCTAAATGACTTAAATAACTTCAGTGAAACTATAGCTGTTTTCTCCCTTTAAAACCTAGAGGAAGAAAGAGGAGAGGGGAAAACGTGAGGACAGCAAAAAGAAAAAAGCTTAAATAAAAGGTGTCAAAAGAGCATACACAATACAGAAAATGCAAAAACAAGGTAACAATTTTTTAAAAAATAAAAGTAATATTCTGAAAATATTACCACTGTGGCACTGGGTAAATGTGAAATCATTTTTCTCCACATTACTCTACTGGAAAAGAAAGATAAATGGAATGATAGGTAGAATAAGTAAACAATCTTATGAAAAAGAAATCATATCTGACATTATCAATAAAAAGAATCAACTTTTACATACACTAATAAGAAAACTGACATGAAACTATAGGTGATGTTAAAAGTCATATAAATGCTTTTCCATTACTAAAAAGACAAGTTAACCTAGTCAGACTTGCACATATCTAAGGCTAACCATGGGCTTAACTGGGCAAACTACTTCAAGTACTAAGGAAGATTGGTCAGCATACTTGATCCAATATCCATAAAAATGAATCCAGGCCTTGTTTTCAATGGGCTGTGCGACTATGGGTAAGTTATTTAATTTGTCTGAGCCTGAATTTTTCACCAAATGACAAAGATAATCAACTTCATATTGTTGTGGGGTCTCAGGAGTGGAAGAGTCAGACTCCAAAGGCAGACAAAGGGAATAAGGCATACAAACATCCTCTGTACACACACATTCATCAACAAGGCCAGACATGACCTCACAACAGCATCAAATAACTGCCCCGTGGATTTGACATTGTCACGCGCGTTTTACAAGTGAACAAAAGCAAAACACAGAGAAGTTAAGCCACTTGTCCAAGGTCACAAAGCCACATGAAGAATGCAAAGCCCAGCCAGCTGACTCCTCCCTTACAGGATGCCTCAAGATGCAAACAGGAGCTCCAGCGGCTAGTAGTGGGATCTTGTACCCAGCAGGGCAGTAGAAATAAAACAAGGCAAGTCAGGGAAGGGGCTGAGCCACTGACTATACTCACAAAGACTGAGAGATAAAACTATAGATGCGATTACATTTTGAGAAGGCAACATAATCTCAACAGGCAAGGCATATGCAGTTAATAGGGGGAGAGGGATTTCAAGTCATAAGATTAAAAATAGAAAGTCAAATGTTGCATAAGAGGATAAAAAGAGAACATCCTTCGAATGATTTTTAGGCCACAATATGTTATCATTTATTTTGTTGCTGGTGGTGCTGGTGGTTTTATTTATTTGAAAGGCAGAGAAAGCCTGGTGTTGTAATTCAGCACATTCGCCTGCTCTTACATAACTGGTATACTATAGGAAAGTGCTTGTTTGGATCTTGCCTGCTCTGCTTCAGATCTAGCTCCCTGCTATTGCTCCTGAGAAGGAAGCAAATGATGCCTCACATGCTTGGAGCCCTATCACTCACCTGGGAGATCAAGATGGAGTTGCTAACTCCTGTCTTTGGCCTGACCCAGACATAGCTGTTACAGCCATTTGAGGATGAACCAATTAATGTCTGGCCCAAGCATCCTAGTTACCATCTTGTAATCAGATGAGAGCCAGTTTTCTAGTGCAGCTCTGTGACCATCAGTCTCCAGACACTCAGATCCACTGCAGAAGGAGCCTAATGCCTTGATTCCATGGTGTGCTCCGCACCTCCTCGGTGACGGGCGGCATGGACACAGACGAGGAGCTCATTTACCTTACCTTTTAGACCATAACAAACACTGCAGACACCCTAGCATTTCCATGAGGAGTAAGTGAAATAATCCAAATAAGCATGCCTAATATAATGCCCAACATTGTGAGACCTCAGCTAATACATGTTCATGTTAAGAAAAGCAGTTTAGTCAAGTTTTGTCATGTATTCGGCCCTTACCAAGTGAGGAACTACAATTTAATTTAATGTAGAAAACACAAGTTAATTTAACATAACTAGCTATGCCAATTAGTGTCTCCATAGGATGCCTGCATCCCACACCTGCATGCCTAGGTTCGATTCCCATGTTCAGTCCCTTACTCTATCTTCCTGCTAGTACAGACTCTGCAGGGCAGCAGTGATGGCTCGAGTCACAGGGTTTCTGCCTCACTCCTGGGAGATCAGGATTGAGTTCACAGTTCCTGGCTCTGTCGCCTGTAAAGCCCAAGTCTTAGTGGACACTTGAGAAGTAACCAACAAAGGAACAAAGAGGAATGCTTGTTGGCTCGTTCTCTCACTCTCCTTCTTTCTCAAATATATACATATTTGAAGCAAGCAATCAAATTTGAAACATACTTAGAAATGCATAAAAGAGACCTAAAATAACCTCTGTGCACACCCTAATCTGAGCAGCTCTGGTGAGCACAAGGATCTTTGATACAGTGTCACAACTGGCCTTTGAAAGATCTTGTTAGAAGCCTCCTGCCATTTCCCCCCTTCTGTTTCTTTCTCTGTGTCTACTGTGGTTTGGTAGAGCTCACAAGCCAGAAAAAAAAAAAATCTATTCTATACTCTGTACTTTTGAAAGTACAGGTGGAATTCCACTACCTAGTCTCATAGTCTGAAAACTCTAGTAAGAGTGACACTCAAATTCCTCTTCAAATTCGTACGTGACAGAAAGTGACTCCTCTAGAAGTCAGACAGCAGACACCAAGAGTTTCCTTACTCAGGTAGGCAAATTATGTTCTAACAGAAGAGGTTATGGATGGAGAGGCAGGCCGAAACCCCAATTCGATTTCAAAGTACTCTGAATATTATTTCAAAGACTATCACATCAGAATCACCTGAAGGTTTTTGAGACTCATTGTTCTGTTTTAGATTATTGATAAGAATATTACAAAAAGGAAAGGGGACAGAAGCATGAATACTTCCCCCATGACACAAGACTTACAGAAGATTATCTTTCAAGAGACATCTCTATCAGTTCAAGACAGTGTACACTACATAAATGAAACTCCCTAACTCTTCCTGACTTGCAAATGTTCACCCCATAGTGGAGCTCTCTTTAGGATACCTTGCCCCTCCCTTTTTGACTTCCTTCTTCAAGACTGATTCATGGGCAGAAATTATCCTCCTGACCGACGCACCGATTTGGCAATGAATCAATGTCTCTTCGCCAAACAACACTGATGAGCTGGTATACACTGAAAAGGAAAAAGAAAAATATCTCCACATCCTAAACCTTCTCCCTCCTACTTATTTGTTTTCAATTTTAAATCTACAGGTATAGTGACTCTCATCTCAAATTAAAATATCAAATATTAAGTTTCTGAGCATGTATCAGACAAAGAAGAAAACATGCAAGTGCTGGTACTGGCTTGTAATGGTGCCATGCTTAGTGTGCTGCAGGTTTTTCTACCTCAAAACAGAGACTTTTGATTAATTTATTCAATAGAGATCTCTTTATGAATTTTCTCTTCTTTGTGCTTCAAAGCTGAACCCCTTTTTTTAAAATCCCTAGCTCTCTTATTTTTGCTTTTGTAATACACATCTCTAGGTCTCAACGCCTATGTTCATATGGATGATGCCAACAAAAAGCAGGAGCTCCCAAAGACTGGACAAAGCTCAGCATTGGGCTGTATGCTGCTTGCTTGCTGCTCCCTGTTTCCTGCAGAAAACTTCTACCTTACATGTTGTTCAGACACTATTTTCTAACCAGGACAGGGGGTGGGGTAGCTAGACAGAAGGCGCCCAACAACATGTCTATGGGCTGGATAGTTGGGCTGGTTAGGTTGAACTAGGTAGGCTTCAATGCCCATTGATACGTATGAGAGCTGAATGGGATGTGGGACAGACTGGACTAGTTTGCTGCACATACTAGCAAACCAGGATGGGGCGGGCCTGGTGAGGGTTATTGTGGGTTGCTTCGACGAGGCTGCGGCTCCCACTGGTTTATGCGAGGGCCGAGCATGTGCTGGGCAGAACCAGGCTGGACTGCAACACCCATTGATTCCAGTGGAAGTCGGGACTGAAAACAGAACCAACCTAGCAATTGCAACCACCAGCTGATTGAGGCAATGGACTGTGCCAGGCCCTATACTTGCTAATACATACAAGAATCTGGTCTGGAAACACCTCAAAGTTTCTTTGGGAATCCCCCCAATCGAGCTGCCGGACTCACAACCCTAACCATGAAAAGACAGAGGACAGAACAAGTCAGTCAATCACTTCAGCTATATGTTGGCAGTGAAAAACCGGGCAAACAGAGACTCTGTGGTTGGACTATCAATCAGTGGATTCTTCAATGACTTCATCGTGCTTGGAGTGGCCAGATTGGCAGCAATTCATAAATGTCAAACTATGAAAACGACTTGAGCAAGACCCTCGGAGAATGCCCCACATCAGGGACCTGGGATGGGTGAGAGACTGGGTGGGGCTTCTCCCTTAAAATATCCTTTTACCTCAGATACATGAAAGAAACAATATGGAAATAATAGTCTTACCCATTTTCCTGTAGCCCTTGAACCTTTTTACCCTAATTAACTATGTTAAAATTGTCAAAAATATAATAAAACAATGAAAAAAATAATCTTAACAGTAATCTTTTACACATAGAGCAAAGGAATTCAGAAATTTATAGAAAACAGTATGGGGATCCTTCATTAAAATAAAAATAGAAGTTGTGTAATGGGCTACCTCCTCCTCCTGCCAGTGCCAGCATCCCACATGGGCCTGGAAAGCAGTTTAGGATGATTCAAGTCTTTGGGCCCCTCCAGCCATGTGGGAGACCTAGAAGCTGCTGGTTCCTGTCTTTCGACCGATCCAACTCTGTTGGTTGCAGCTATTTGGGGAGAAATCAGTAGATGTATAATCTTTCTCTCCAACTCTGACTTTCCAAGTAAAGTAAATAAATCTTTTATTGAATAATTAATTAATTAATCAAAAATGCTTGAGCAGGACCCTTGGAGCTCGCCTCGCATCAGGGACCTGGGATGGGTGGGAGGCTGGGTGCGGCTTTTCCCTTTGTTTCTCCCCTGACCCCAGATTTTTTTAAAAAATGATGATATTAGTGTGGAAGCAATGGCATTGCCCACTTTTCCGTAGCTCTTGGCCCCTTTGTGCCCTAAGCAACTAAGTAAAATTTTTTAAAGAAATATTAAAATAAATAAATAAATAAGAAATAAAAATAAAATATTGATTAATTCGTTAATTCTTGGAGAAATCCTGCCAGCAGGCGCCAAGACCACCAAGGGGTGAGGCAACAGTGTTCCTCGGCCACAAGAACAACTGGGAACAAACTTGTGAGAGATGTTCATTTATTGTGAGCAAATTACAAGCTTATACAGGCTAGGGAAGGGAAGGGCAAGAGGGCAGTCATCTCTCCCAACAATGACACTATGACTGGTTAGCAGCATGTGTATTCCCCTAGACCCACATGAGCACCAGTTCTAATCCTGACAACCAGGCTTCACATCCAGCTCTCTACTTGAAGCCTGGGAAAGCAGTTGAGGATGGCCCAAAGCCTTGGAACCCTGCACCTTTGTGGGAGACCCAGAAGAGGCTCCAGTCTCCTGGCTTCGGATTAGCTCATCTCCGGCCATTGTAGCCACTTGGGGAGTGAATCAGCAGATGGAAGATCTTCCTCTCTGTTTCTCTTCCTCTATGTATATCTGATTGTCTAATAAAAACAAGTAAATCTTTAAAAATTTTTTAAACATGTAAGAAAGATGGGGAAGCAGGTGGGAGAAAGATCTTCCTCTCTGTTTCTCTTCCTCTATGTATATCTGATTGTCTAATAAAAACAAGTAAATCTTAAAAAATTTTTTAAACATGTAAGAAAGATGGGGAAGCAGGTGGGAGGAAGATTAGGGTGGGGAGACCCACTTAATCTCTATTATGAGAGATACATGAAGTTATTCACCTTACATAAATAATAACAAATAAAACATTTATTTTGTATATAATAAAATATTACATAATAATAAAAATTAGTATTAATGTATACTACAACATAAATGAACATTAAATGCATTAGGTCAACTAAAAGAATTAAATCCTGCACCAAACAAATATTCTGCAATGCTGTGTCTGTGAAATATGAAGAGGCCGCTTTAGAGCTATCAGTGAGATGAATGGCTACCAAAGGCATGTGGTGGGGGCAGTTACTGAAAGAGAACAGACTGACGGCCGATGAATACAGCACTTTTCTTAAAAGGGAAACAATGCTCTAAACTTAGATTGTGTGATGGTTACACAATCAGTAAATATACCAAAAGCAATGAATTATGTGTTTTAAAGGATGAATTGTCTAGTATCTACATTATTTTTCAATAAAGCTTCACTGTGATATATATATTGGAATGATGTCCATCTTTATAGTCTACAGGAGTTAAGCTTTTGAGATTATATTTTCTTTTTTTGTTTGTTTACAAAAATCACAGAGTAAACTGAACCATCGCAATTTTTTTTTTAATTTTTTCTCAATATGGAGAAAGAAAGATCATCACTTCCGTTACTGGCTAACCCTATCCATGCCCCCAAATCCCACCCAAGGCCGTCTGCGTGGTCAATGCTGAAGCCAATAACTAAGATCTCACATAAGTGGTAGGAAGACAGGTGGTAAGAACTTCAGTGCTTAAACCACCAGGGCTTCCTCCCAGGTTTTGCACTGGCAACAAGCTTCAGTTGGACAGCCAGGAGTCCAACCCAATTACTCAAATGTGGAACATGGCCATCCGAATTTACACCAAATATCCACTCTCACAATTTCCATTCCCTTATATATGTATCCTGGTTTATTTACTTTTAATTTACTTGTGGCAGCCAGTTTGCCAGTTACTATTCTTAATCCACAGAAGTAATCAGAGGAGAAAAAACAAACTTCTAACACGACATTATAAAAGACAAGTGTGAAAAACTAGTTGATGCTTTTAGTTCAAGATACCTGACTTGTTTTGGATCTTTTGAGGCAGAGGTTCTACACTATGTTACATTTATATATATATAAAATGGTGTATATATGTACCATATATATAAAATGGTATTTCTAAATACCACTTATTAAAATTCATTGCTATGAAAGTTGGGGTGCATTTACTTCTTACTAATAAATTTACTTCTTGCTAATAAAAATTGAGTCTCTCCTTTCTATATTAACTCCTTTTAAAAAAAAACATGGCTTAAGCTATATTTAAAGTAACAAAACTATGTACATTTTGGAATCTTATTTTCATTTTCATATCCATGCATTGTGTGTATTCATATTTGGATTATAAAATGGAGAAAACCATTTTTAAAAAGAACATATTACAGCAAAAATCGTTCCCATGAGCCTGGGAAATACAACCAGGCATGGTGGTGTATCATGGATGACAGATTGGTCACTTGAGCTAGTGATGAAATTTTCACATATGGACAAATGAGAAAAAATAAAGTGTATGGAAAAAGTAACATGGTAGGGGCAATTCCATGAGCAATGAAACCAAAGCCCATTTCTAAGGGAGATCAAGGGAGCTAAGGTCAAAATCCTGAGCTCATACAATGTATTCTGTGAGTCCTGTCCTCATGTAAACCTCAGGAACTAAAGCAGAAAAGGTACTTCCAGCTCAGAAAAAAATCAGGCTTCCACATTTAATATTAGAATCAGTGTGTGATGAGGTTTGTGTCATCTTTGATCTTTTTTCATTTCCTCAACCTTTAATGAATGACAGCTTTCGATCTTCATCTCATTGCCACACCTCCAGGCTCTGGACGATTTGTATCATACATCAATATGACCATGAAAAAATTCAAATCTATAAACCTACACATTGATTTAAAAATATATATTAGGCGTGAGAGAAGGGTTTCAGAAAGTCTTTCAGTCCTTTTCACCAAATCTGTGCCTGGTATGCCTTCTTTCATTAAGAATATTTAATTAACACATGCAAAAGAGGGAGTTTTCGTTCCTCCTAGAAAGAGCATTAGTGACTGTCTGGAATAATTCTAGGTAGACACACATACATAAATATGATCAATGAATGAGTCTTGAATAAATGAGTATATCAAAAGCAATATATCATGCCAGTCCAAATGACAGAGAATTTCTAAGATTTCTCCTTTAGGGGAATATGACTGGAGTGGGATCAAACCTTGGAGTGGAACCAGAACATTTATCTTAATTAAAATTTCCCAGAGGCAGATACCAAGAAAAGAATTGGTACACTTTCATTAATTTAATAAGCATTATCAGGGGAAATTGATAAAACAGGCATTATGGAATAAAAAGGAATTGTCTCCCCAACACTTAAGCAGATGCTCAAACTCTTTTTTTTTTTTTAAGATTTATTTATTTTTATCAGAAAGGCAGATCCTGCAAAGAACTGCTTCTCAGGACCCCACCTGCAAGCTGAACTAGTCACCCATTATTTGTTAGGACAGGCAAGTGTACCCCATTTGACCACTTTATTTATCTTTTTTCAGGACTTCATTCATGGCAGGCCAAGCAGCCTTGGTTCCAAACAACAGTGTCTCGGAACACCGTATCTCCCAAAAAATCATGGCGAAGGTTTTCAAGGGACACGTTGATGACCCATCAGGAAAAATACTGCCTTTGAATCTTTTTCTCTTTGACTAAATGTCTAAAGACAAAAATCTTTAAAGAGAGAAATGCAGTGAAAGTACATTGAATCTGAAAGCACATTGAAGGCTGGAGAGTAAATACAATTTCGAGTCAGTTTTTCTTTTATTTATACTGATCCATAGGTCTGATTTTCACTTATTATTATAAGATAAAAACATAATATACTCTTTTTAAAACAACCATAATTCAGCAAGAAATTTTTAAAGACTGATTTCACGCAGTTTTATTTGACACCCAGTCAAGGCATGCCAGCTCTCAATCTTTAACAGTGGCACAGATGCAAATGCAGGTATCCAACACAACTGGCCTTCCAGTGGGTAAGCAGTGCTGGATACAGGCATCAGTTACCAGTGTTCAACTCCACACCAAATTTAGGAAGAAACGGATTGTGCCTGAGAGAGAGATTCCATGCCATGAAACGTTGTAACTCAGTCACTTGTTCCATGGCTAGCTAATAGCCAAGATGGATAGAACAGGAAAATCTGTGGGTACAGCTGAGGAGTCGGTCGTATAAAACATCTGAGTTTGAAAGTGAAAAGAGCTGAAATATCACAAGCCCCTGAGACCTCAAGAATCAAAACCATCAAGAAATCTTGTTTCAGAAACTATTATGTCTCCTAATCTGTGCTTCTGTCTATGGGGATACAAAATTCTATTTTCAAATAAAGTGCAGTGTAGTTGAGATGACAAGATTAATCGGTACAAATTATCTGGATTCAGACTTTGCCACGATAAGAGAACAGCCTGAAGTTGTCAAAAAAAGACAATGCAGCCAAAAGGGATGTTGGTAAGTGACAAGACTCTACAAAATAGTTCCATCTATCATCTTGTCTGAAGAGTGTACATACAATTCAAAAATGTCTGTATGCTGTTAGAGGCCCCCTGATTCAGATGCAACACACAGCACATTGCAGAGCTGCCCTATCTAAGCTAGACTTGGTGTGAGCTGTCAGGAATTTTTCTTTTCATACAGCACAGTCTAGCTTTTTGTGATCATTAGATGCACTGATTATCATTTTAAGCCCAAATTTCAGGCCCAATCCTACTTCTATTAGTTTGAGTCATGTGTCTCTAGAACAGTTGTTTGGACTATTCAAGCGCCAAATATCAAACAGGCAAACCCAGTTGATTTCATGACATGTTCCATAGCCCATTGGCAGCCTATTGGCAGATTAATTACCAAATGGCAGTATCAACTGTCTGTCAAGTTTGTCTTTAGGCAAAATTATTGTTTTTGTTTGAAAACACTGAAGAATTAAAGGATACAGTTTAAGGAGTATGATTGGTATTGGTTTCTGAGTAATAACGCATCATCATTAATCTCATTAAAGGGATATTTTCAGTGCCGAAAATATTTTGTCTTTCATTACATACAGCAGGAAATATTTCTATTCTGAGTGATCAGGAAAATCTATTATAGATATTTAACAGTGAAAACAGAGAAATTTTTTAAAGTCACTGAAGATGATGCATGACACACAAGAAGATAAGTTCTGGAAGGATCCAGAAAGGTTTGGTCAATAGCAAAAAAGGTTCCACAATTCCAGTAGGTGACAGCATGCCCCAGTGTCTAAGAATGCCTGGAGAGTAGACTTGGGAGATTTGTCTGGGTGGGCACAGCTTCATACAGTCTCTGCTCCAAAGAGTGGCCAGGCACGGACATGTCACCTGCAGCGTCAGCATCCCATGTAGGCACCAGTTTGAGTTCCAGCAGCACCACTCCTGATCCAGCTCTGTTTATGACCTGGGAAAGCAGCAGAGGATGGCTCAGGTTCCTGGGCCCCTGAAACTACAATGTGGGAGACCCAGAAGCAGCTTCTGAATTTTTATTAGCTCATCTCTGGCAGTCATGGATATTTGGAAGGTGAACCAGGTGACAGAAGATATTCTCTCTCTCTCTCAATCTCTCTCTTTTTCTTTCTTCTTCTCTGTAATTCTGCCTTTCAAATGCAATAAAGTTTAAAAATAAAGAGTAACCAGGCTTGTAATAATTGCATGACAATAAGAATAAGGTGTCACATGCATTTGGTTAGCTTAGAATCTGAATCCTAACTTAGAAGACAGTAGAGTGTCCAAATAAAGAAAAAGCTCTTTTTTAAGGTGGCATTTCTTTTATGCAAGACTTATAAGAGCATATTACCCTTGGGACTCTAAAAACTACATTAAAAAAGCTGACATAATTTTATTATCTTTACAATGGCTTATAAATGCTTAATATTCATATATTAATTCATTATTGGCAAGGTAATAATTATCATTAAGATAACTGCCAAAGAATATTGGTTTGTCTTATTCGCTAACGTTAAATAACAACCAGATTTAAGCTGAGCAGTGTCTTTCAAACTACAAGATTCATTAGAAAATAAATACTATAATTCTGTGTCCTCACAGCTTTCCAGGGTACACAACAAATACCCTGTATGAAATATGACTGCAGATACAGAAGAGCTTTTCTTAAAGATGTATTTATTTGAAAAGTAGAGTTTTGAAAAGAAAAGGAGACAGAAAATAAGGGATTTTCACCGCCCTGGCTCACTCTCCAAATGGCTGCAATGGCTGGACCTGGGCCACGTTGCATGGCAGGGCCCCAGTACTTGGGCACCTTCTGCTGCCTTCCAGGTGGTTGACAAGCAGCACTCACATGGACTGCTGGCATCACAGACAGCAGCTTCACCCCCTGAACCACAACACCAGCTCCCTGTGGCAAGAGTTTTAAGCCATAATCAGATGGGGTCCAGTCATGAACCATCTTGCAGGTACTGTGCAGATGCATGCACAGCTGGCAAGCATGAGTTCTATGAGAAATCAATTAGATTCAGTCATGAAGCAGTTTTTCTCAGGTCTCACTCTCCAAGATCAACTCTGTCTGCTTCCAGAGATCTTTAGAAAAAAAGGTAAGAAGCACTCATCAGAGAGATGCCTGCAAGAAAGGGAGGCAGAAGCGCTCTGTGGAGCTGAAGGCATCCCTCAGTCCTCCTCCTGGCTGAACAGCAGCAGCAGCAGCACCCAGTCTGATCAACACGAACCAGCACTTGACATTCTCCTTGGCCCTCTTAACGCAACCTTTCAGTTGCAGCAAGACAGAGGGTGGCACCCCGCAGCAGATGGAGGAAGCCCCAGCCACTCCCCATGTGCATATTCATGTCTGCAAAGCTTCCCCTGCAGGTCTCTAGAAAGCATTCAATGCCAAGGGGCCCTGGCTGTTGTTGTGAATGCTTTGTACTGAGCTCCTTCCGGACTGCCACTTCCACACAATGTACATTGTGCAGAACGCAGCACGGCCAGCAATGCCCTCTTCTCCACCTGGTAATTTCTCTCCTTTCAGCGCTTACACATTCCAGCAAATACTCCCCTTACCCAAGGATCTGCCCAGCACACTGTCTCAAGTCAGGCTTTTCTTCTCAGAGAGAAAACACTAGACTCAGAGAGCACACCCCCTGATATTTTTCTTCCATGCAAAGTGCTCATCCTATCCTGAATTTTTTTCTCATTATTTTCTCTTAAATTTTCTGGCTCACAGCAGAGAAATCGCTATTTTGAAACAGTTTGGCTTTCATTCAAACATTCCAATTATCAGCTCTCTTCAATCATTTTTCTTGCTTTTTTACAACAAAAGATCCTCTGCCTACATCAGAGGTGATGCTCTGAAGGAAGAGCTATCGCTCCAGCTCCATGCCTGCCACATGGATACAGCAGGATCACTTAAAGGCATCAGTTCATCATTTGTTTAGGTTCCCACTTCTCTGAGAGTTAGTCCAGGAAAGCTCACTGCTTGATCTGACTGCAAAATACACATCCCTGTCCCTTTGCAAATATCTTTAAGGACAAAAAGAATGCAAATGAGGGGGGCATCAGAAGAGCAAAAACACATTTATTATTCATATTTACACTTCTCTTGTTAAGGCTTTTCAGTTGTTTGTCTAAAATGTAAGTCTTTTGCTTTTGCAGCAGTCAGAGAGAGTGTTGAATAGGCAATGCAGATATCAGCATTATCAAGTGTAATTTAACAAGAACATGAAAGCGAGGATCTTGCATAAGTTACAAATTAAAGGAATAGCCTACAAGATAACGATGAACAATCTAGAGGAGTCCTCACTTTTCTCTGTTCCCTTTAGATATTATTCCCTTCCTAATATCCACTACAAACTGCAAACTAACACTATTTCCTGCTACTGTCCTATTCTCAAGTGTGAAACAGCCCACATGGCGAAAGGAAAACACCCAGACTCAGCTTAGACCATCCTGTGCTAGGCAGACACCCCAGAATCCTTGTTACATTCTTCGCTATATCCCTTTACTGCATTGACCTTCTAATGACTCCAACACGGGTGGAAGTAAGAGACAATTCTGTATTCTGTATTCTGTATTCTGCATACAGAATTGTCACGTGCGCTGCCAAGGCTGGGTCGTGGCAGGTTAAGGTACCACCTGGAACTCTAGGAACTCCCTTCGGAGTGCCAGTTGTAGTCCTGGCTCCTCTGCTGCTGATCCATCTAGAAAATCAGTGAATGACAGCTCAAGTCCTTGGGACCCTCACAGATGAGACTAGAATGGAGTGCTGAGCTCCTGGCCGTGGCTTGGATCAGTCTTAGCTGTTATGGCCATTCGCAGAGTAAACAAGCCGATAGACGATTTCTCTCTCTCTCTCTCTCTCTCTCTCTCTCTCTCTCTCGGTGTATAACTCACTTTGCCTTTCAAATTCATACATAAATATTTTTAAAAACTGTCACTTCCCACGTTGCGCCCTCATCACCTCATCCTTTTTTTTTTTTCACCTTCCATAGGATTTTCTCTCTCAAGAGCCACTTTAGGCTTCACGCAAATTCTCAGTAGGCCACACCCCCAACAGGGAGGTATGTATGAATCCTACTCACATTGTGCTTGCTCAGTTTTCCTACACTATATTTTACTAAAGCCATTCTGATTCCTAACTACATTATGCAGCAACACTTTTGCCTTTCTTGTTGCTGCTTCATTATTGACTATAACCTAGAACTGGTTATCTGCTTTAAGCACAAATTTGCTAAATGATTTCACCCAGTTTGGCCATGGTCCATAGGCATAGATCACACCATTATCCCAGCCAATATCTTATGACCTTAGGAGTGAAGAGCCAGCTAGAAAAGTGAGTGGCATTTTGAGTATTTCCGAAAAGGCCTGATTGATTAACGGAACCTAACTCTGCCATCAAGGAGGTAGATATAACTGTCTTTGACTTTGAGAAGTTTGAAATTCCTTGAGAGACCAGATTTTTACTGAATAGAGAAAAATTACATAAATCCCAGAAGGTACAAAGCAGAATCAAATGCTCAACCAGTTATTACTTTGAAATGGTGTTAGTTTGATTAGCCTGCTGTAATTAAATATCACAGATTTAGTGCCTCAAACTGTGCACGTACTTCGCACCATGCTGGAGAAAGCAATTTCAGATCAAGGCAATACACAACTCTGTTGCTCCTCAGGTTCTCATCCTGGCTTGCACACGGCCTCCTTGTCACTGCTTCCTCTTGTAGCCAAGAAGGAAGGAAGGAGCACCCCAGTGCTGCTGCTGATGGAGCTATTGCATAGTGCAAGCCGTGCCCCCAAAACCACAGGACTTCCTAGAGACCCCAAACCAAACACCATCACACTGGGTGTCTGAGCTTCAACACAGTCGTTTGGAACACATGATTCAGCCCACAGCAACAACTGAATGGAATTTATAAACAATGTCATAGAAGATGGTACAGAGGCCTAGGCAGGTAGAACTCAGAAGGGCCTACAGGTATTAATGGAATTTACATAAAATATAGCATGATTTGCATCTGCAGTGTGAGAAAAGGACACAAACTCCAAAACACAATGACTTAGACTCTACTGTTCATTTTTCTCTATGATGACGACTTTCAGAAAGAGTCTAAACTAAAACTAACCCTCGGGAAACAAGAAGAACATGTTTGTCATAGTGGATAATGCCTAAGATAATTGCCTCTAAAAGCTACAGTCTATGAGATAAGAACTTGACCTTCACAAAGTCATTTAGACACATTTGCCATCCTCTCACACAAACTAAGACCATAGTGTCTATAAACCTAGCATGACTTTTTATATAGAATGAGAATTAATTTGCTGAGAGTTTCAAATGTGAGCAAAGCTTTTACTAGTTTTGTATCAAATTAGCTTTGCTTAATAAGCATCAAGTCGATGAATTTTTAACCTTAAAGACCTTAATCACCTTATTCTGTAACCTTGATGCTCTGGCAATGTGAAAGAAAATAAGTTTTTTTTAATACACTCTTAATTTAACAATCTAATACACTTACCAATAATTTGCAAGAATAAGTCATTTTTTGGACTAAAACCAACAACATAATTAACCTAGTGTACTCTTGGGCTCTTAATCAGAGAAGTCACTTTCAAAACGGGTGATAATGTTTAACACTTTCACAACTGAAGTAGAATTTTGGTTGAAGAAAGTAAGTGTCTCAGAACTTTTCTTAGACTTTTTAGGGAGGGATGAGTGCAGGTCAAGAACAAAAGTAATCATGTTCTTAGAAAAATATTCCTAGGCTAAACAATTTTGAGAAACACTGGCTTTTCTTATTAATTAATTTTAATTTTTCTTCAATACTTACATAATGACAAACCTTATCCATAATCCTTGAGGAATTTAATGGCCTCTCATTATTCCATTTCACACAGTTTTTTAAAAATTTATATTTAAAAACTGTATTTTATCCATCTTAAAGGGCAGTGAAAATTACAGAAAAAAAGCTATAGGAAAATATTTATAAGCAAGTCCCCTTTATTCATGAAATCAGTTTTCATTTCCAAGTATCACAAAGGAAGGAAAACTGCAGGGTTAAAAGGTTATTATAACATTGATAGACATATATTGCATATATGTACATGTAAGTCTAAGGGGATTTTTCTCTTAAAGATCCAAAAATCATGATACAAACTTTTTTTCTTTTTTTAAGATTTCTTTCACTTATTTGAAAGGCTGAGTTACAGAGCACTAGAAGAGAAAGGCAGGGAAAGAGAGAGGTCTTCCATCGGCTGACTCACTCCATAAATGAACTCAATGGCTGGGGCTAGGCCAGGACAGACAGGAGTCAGTGGCAGGATACAAAATTAATACACTAAAGTAAATAAAATTTGTACAAAAAAATAATGTCATGGCTGAGAAAGAACTTGTAAGATCAGTGCCACTCACAATAGATTTAAAAATTAAATACCTTGGAATAAATTTAACCAAAAGTGTAAAAGATCTCTACACTGAAAATTACAAAACATTAAAGGAAGAAGATGCAAAAAAAAAAAAAAAAAAGGAAAAACTGTCTATGTTCATGGATTGGAAGATGCAATTTCATTACAATGGCCGTACTACCCAAAGCAATTTATAGAATCAAACACATCGCAATTAAAATACCAAGGACATTCTTCTCACATATAGAAAAAAATGATGTTAAAATTCATATGGAAACCCAAGATATACCAAATAGCTTAAGTGATCATAAGCACCGAACAAAAATCAGATTTCAAGACATACAACAGGGGCAATCATAGCCAAAACAGAATGCATGGCAAAAAATATTAATAATAATAATGTGTACAGGAATGGAGCACAATAGAAAACCGATAAATTAATTCCTATCTCTACAACCAGACCATCTTTGACAAATTAAAACCATTCCCTCAAAAAACAGAACAATCTCTTCAACAAACGGTGCTGGGGAAATTGGATCTACGTGCAGAGGTATGAAACAAGATCTCTACCTTATATGTTATACAAATATAACCTCAAAATGAATTAAAGATCTAAATCTGTGGTCCGATCACATCAAATTGCTCGGCGAAAACATCAGAAATGGCAAGATATTGTCATAGGCAAAGAATTCTTAGAAAAATATCCAGAGGCACAGGCAACAAAAGCAGAAACAGACTTAGTGAATTACAACAAGCTAAGATGCCTTTGCTATCAGAACACTCCGAAAAGTAAAGGCAAGTGACAGAATGAAAGTATTTGTAAGCTACGCAACTGATACAGGATTAATTATCAGGATACACAAAGCTGAAGAAATTCAACAACAATGAAAACCCAGTTAAGAAAGGAACAGGACCAAGTGTGGTAGCCTAGTGACTAAAGTCCTCGCCTTGCACATGCCAGGATTCCATATGGGCACCGGTTCCAATCCCAGCAGCCACGCTTCCCATCCAACTCCCTATTTGCAATCTGGGAAAGCAGCTGAGAACAGTCCAAGGCCTTGGGACCCTGTACCCATGTGGGAGACCCAGAAGAGGTTCTGGGCTCCTGGCTTCAGATCAGCTCTGCTCCAGCCGTTGTGGCCACTTGGGGAGTCAATCAGCAGACAGAAGATCGTCCTCTCTGTTTCTCCTCCTCTCTGTATATGTGACTTTCCAATAAAAACAAATAAATCTTAAAAAAAGAAATGAACAAAGAACTCCACATACTAGATGATAGAAATTGAGGTAGAGAAAAAGCAAGTGGCTTTCCCAGGATAAATGGCTGAAAAATGTCAGAATAATGAAGAGGCTCGCATGCTTGAGAAACTTAAACTATAATATCAAATTCGCACCAGTAACTCTTAAACCTTTCCTAGTTCCTAGTTTCCACACAGTTTCCATGTAATGGGTTTTTGTAGCCTTATCAGTCGAGCATAGATTAGGAAGTAGCAGTAATGGCCAGATTTATGTCAACAGAGGCTGGGTACTTTCAATGCAGGAATATATGGCTCGATCTTTGTAGCAATTTGTGTGGGTGTGCCAGAAGTTTAAAGGTACACTTTCCTTTAATTTTCCTGAATTTTTACAGCTTTTCTCGCCCTCCCATCTAACCATTTTCTCCAACAACCAGTCAGGCTAAGAAGTAAAATCTAACTAATGAGTCCTCAAGACTCTCACCAGAGAACCCTAAAGGCAAAATGAAAACAATTACCACAAGTGGGTCTACCATCCGCCCTAGAAACGTATGCTCATATTTCACTAGCAATTAACTGGGCGTTTCATATTCACCAATTTCCCTATCTAATTAACTGCCTCAAAGTAAACGCAGAGAATCCAAACTACAGAGCCTTTTGCATTACAGAGAAACACAGCTACATTATTAGAGATTTCAGAAAAGACTGGTATTAGAGAATTGCAAAGCCAAGATTTTGTTTAGCAATTGCTCTGCAATTTTGAAAAGTCAAGCATTCCCAGATCTCCAAGTTCAAGGAGTCAAGGCAGGGTAGAATTTAGAAATATTGGGTTTCGTGAAACATATGTGAAAATGATCAACAAAGAAGATACAAATTTCTTTAATATTTTCCTCAGTTCATCACCTATATTTGATCTAAAAAGCCTCTAGTTTTACTTCTTTTAGGCAAACCACTTAGCAGACAGAAAAGTAGGCCACTTGCGGTTGTAAAAAGAAAAAGATGGGTGGGGGGAGAATAGAATAAAAGGGCAGCACAACTGGGGAGGAGTAAAAACCTGACATGCTATCAAGTGGGTTAGCAATTCATCCAGTGGTCATCACTTATTGTGCATTATCATAAACCTTAGCGTAACTGGTTGTGAAAAATTAATAGTGAAATACGTGCATGCATGCCGGTCTTTGAAAAGCATTATTTCATTAGTATTAAGAAGCAGCAGAAATAGAAGTCTTTTTTCTTTTTTTGGAGGAGATGTACCCGTAAGTAACCACATCTTCATTTAAGTTTTTTCTGAACCCCTCCACCCTGCCAATCGCCCAAACTAATTATGTGAATCCCTCCCTTAAATATCTAGTTAATTTTGAGCTTGTGTTAGATGTTGGTAATTTCTACAGAAAATAAAATCATTGAGAGAGTAAAGACACTGTCTTGCATCCCATTTGTAGAACTAAGAAATACACATACTAAATAACTAGAGGACAATCCCAAAGCAGTCATCCGCAAGTGTAAAAAGAGATGCTTCATATTACTTAATTACACATCTGAGCATTCATTGTAGCTTTGTTCTACCACACAATTATTTTATTCAAAGTTTACAGAAATCCTTAATGACTATTGCTAAAAATAACACTCCTCAGGGACACAAATGACTCACCTTGATAATGATGATTTCACTGCTTCTCTTATTTTATTTGTGCAGCAGATGATCATTAAAATTAAGCTCCTGATTAAAATTACCCAAGGTAATTTATCTCAGGCAGCATTATCACTTAACAAGATATTCATAAATACTGATCGAGCTGAAGTTTTTGCCATGCTTAATAATTCCTTGGGATAGAAGGTGTTCTGTTAGCATAAATCCACAGTAATTAAATGGAATCCAATCCCACTGTATCAACACATCCATAGTTCACTGGTAAATGTACCAAATCCAAAATGCACTGTCATGCCTATGTGATATGAGACCTACCATCCAAAGTATGAGATTGGACCATGAAGGGTTTTGATAGAAGGTAAGATTTTCTTATATAACATGACTCATCTAAAATGTGCATTAGTAGCAATCATGCACTGTGTAGCAAAATCCTCCTGTATAAGAGGTCATCAAAATGCATTTCTAAGAGTAAAAGCAGTCAACATTAGCTTACTATTCACTGTGATCTTCTTTCTCGAACTTCAGATTGATAGACCTCAATGTTTGATCTGCTCTCATTATACAACAGAAGAAGAACTCCAAATCAACTGAGCAGATTTGGAGTCCGCCATCAAGAGATCAACATCAACTAAGAGCTACAGCCAATTCTATTCCCTCAAGGGGCCAGGCAACACATGATCTGAATTAATGTATCTATTTACCATTGAAACTTTAACAAGACACATGGGGCCAAAGACATCACTACCCAAAATCAAGAATTCCTCAGACTACTCAATGGCCACAGCTAATGGCCATGGTGATTTTTTTTAAGACATTCATTATTTTGCAGAAATAAGTTATTTATTAAATCCAGGAGGGGAAGAAAATCTGCCTCCTGCTAATTCTAAAAGAGAAAGTGGTACTTCAATGAGAAACAGCAGACCAGCTGCTACATCTTACACAAGCTAGGATTTCTCCTACCCAAGCACTGGCCTGTCCATCTCACCTATTAAATGTGCAGAAACACTGAATTTTATAATTCCATTAGTTTGGAATTCCATTCTTCAAGGCAAAAGCATTAAGGAAAACCACATTTGAACTTTTCCATCATATGTATTGAAAAGGAAATTCATTGTCACATTTTTAGAGCTATTAATGTTCTCTAAGAATGTTATTTCCACATACACAGGGTGTATTTCAAATTATGGAAACTTGCAAAATGTGTCTGAAACAGCCAAGCTAGGAATAATTTCACGACACCTTTTAATAAAAGATGCATTTGAATAATTATCTTTCTTATTAATAATTGCTATTTCTGTAAGGGAGATAGATGGAGAAATTCATGTGGAGGTTATATTTCTAAATAGCTATATTAAAAGCAGCTACAAAATGACTTTTGAAGTCTGGATGCAATTGAAGCAGATTCTGCCAGAACATTTCCATCACAATAGGATTTTTGAAATCAGTACAGAGGCAAAAAGAGCCCATTACAGACAGGTCACCTGATCCACCCCTAGAGATAATGTGAAATTGTTCCCTACAGTAATGTCTGCAAGGGCTTTATCCAGACTTAGTCTGAAATACATACTCAGAAAATGGACATTTCTAATAACCTTACTCCTTTATTTTTAGCTTGAAAGCCTATTTTCTAATGGCAGTAATGACTAATCTACCCACTCCTTCATCTTCCTTTAAAGATGTCCAAGAAAGCAGATTATGGAAACTCCAGGTTAGCACGGAGATGCTCACAAGTCCTAGGTGATAGCAATGTGGTAGCCAAGGTTACATCAAATGCTCTTTAAGCTCCAACTTATTCAGCCTCTGGTTAAACATGGAAGGAAGCAGTGCGGGATACTTCAAGCATGATAAAGCTCCCTGGAATTGCAGACAAGTGTTCCTGTCCTGAGTCCCACCAATTGTTCTACACCATGGCTTCCAGATGTCACATTAATCAATGATTTGGTTTCATACATCATCTAATTATTTTTATGTTGCATAGGTAATTAAGTCATGGAAAAACAAAACCACAAATAGTAATTTGTAAAAATACCAACACTTGGTATAAATCCAACAGGATAGCACTAGTGCCAGCTGTGATGAAGTGGCATTTTCCTTGATATTTGTATGTTATTTAACATTTGGCCTCAATACTACCTTTGAAGATTATCTGGATTCTCTCAATGCCATGGACTTTTGTTTATTTCATATTCCTGCTTCAAGATGCCAGGAATCACCATGCTCTACATAAAGCCCTGCATTTCCCAAAACTTCAGCACACACACACAAGGAAAAGAGGAAAGATATCTAGGCAGGGACATTACAAGTTCTTGTCACAAGCAAGTTAGAAATAAACTATCAGGACAGGTTTGCATATGAATAACCTAGGTATTTTGACATTCCAAGCATAGTATAGAAAACACATAAAGCATGACTTGATTTAGGGGTCCAATTTAGTGAATTCAGGGTTGGAATTACAGAAATATCAGGGCCTGGCACAGTGGCTCAATTGGTTAATCTTCTACCTCCAAGTGCTAACATCCCATATGGGCACCAGTTCATGTCCTGGCTGCTCCACTTTCCATAAAACTCCCTGCTTTTGGCCTGAGAAAGCAATGGAAGATACCCCAAAACCTTGGGATCCTGCACATACATGTGAGACTCAGAAGACACTCCTGACACCTGGCGTTGGATTGGCTCAGCTCCAGCCATTTCTGTCATTTGAAGAGTGAACCAGAAGATGGAAGGTCTCTCTGCCCTGCTTTCTCTAAACCTGCCTTTTTAACAAGAAAATCTTTTTAAAAAGAGTTGCAGTAGTGGCTGCTGGGGGTACATGAGTCAGGTCAGACTCCATGCTTGGGGCCCTAGCCCCAGCCACTGCTGCCAAGCGGTGAGCAAATCCTGGGCTTGCGGGCAGCCAGAGTGCCAATGGTGAAAGGCTTCAGCTTGTGGCTGCCCAGCAGGAAGCTCTGGGGTCTTCAGGGTATGGAATTACTGCCTAGGAACATCCATGGATAAGGCCACTGTATGTTTACATCAGGAATGAATCCTGTGAGTCTCCCAACAACAGGGCCACTGTACTTGCAAGTGAGGGGACTGAGACCTGGTGGTTTGGAGGGGAGACACTGGAAGATTTGTATGGGTCAAACTAATACACCAGCCCACATGGGAGTCCTTGGTAGAGCTTATTAGCATGGAACTTTGCTGATCATCAGACACCAGTTCACATGACAGCAGGGCTGTGGACCTGTCTAGCAGAGCTGGATCCCAGTGCCTGACTAAATGTAGGAACAGGGCACCTGTCACATTAGGCAGGGCCATGAAACTAACCAGCAAATGAAAGAACCAGGTCCAGGGGTAGATTCTGTGGGGTATAAGTAAGCCAAACCCTATGGAACTACAAGCCCCACTGGTTAGCTCAAGAGTTGGGGTAGTGATTGGCTGAGCTAGGTATGACCATGGAACCTGCCATCACTCACAGGTAGAGGAACTGAGAACAGTTTGGGCAAGTTCAGGCTGCAGCACCTACATGTGCATCCAAAAATAGGGTGTGGGGCAGGATGGGCCACAACATTCACCAGCTCACTAGACCAAAATGGAGGGGCAGGCTATGCCTGGAAAGGGCCTAGCATCCAATGGCATGGGTAAGATCTGGGTCTGGAAGTGGGCCAACTGGAGGAACATGGGAAACTCCCCTAGTGGGTCATAGCTTCCACTAATCAGCACATGGTTCAGGCATGGGGGTAAGCTGGGCAAGGTAGCTCTAACTATTAGCAAATGTGTGGGTTGGTTTTGCAATGGAGCAGAAGGGGCAGAGCCAAGCAAACCTTAGCTCACTGGCAAGTGCAGAAGCCAGGTTGGAGCACAGGTCACGGCAGGCTAGACTGTCACACCTACCAATTTACATGAGTCAGGGATAGGAGTAGATTGAGTAGGGCCAGGCAGGTCAGACTGACTAGGGGCAGGCAGGTCAGGCCAGACTGCAGCATCCAAAGGCAAAGGCCAAGACAGGTGAGGGACTATGTCAAGCTGGGTCAGTGCAACCCCTGGCATGCACAAGATCTATGGCTGGGAACAGGCCTGGTGGGGGAGCAATGGAGACACCCTGGCTGGGTTATGATTTCCACTAGTGAGTACAAAAGCCAGAGTGAGGGTTTGCTATCTAGTCTGGATATGGCTGCAGTCTCTCAGCACAAGTGTGGACTGGATCTGAGGTGTTCCAGACTGGGATAGACTCCAGCACCTGCTGATATCGTGAGAATCAGGGTAGGTGTAGGATGGGCTAGGCCAGGTCTCTGCCCTTGCTGAGTCATATGTGAGCTATGTCTGGGTGTGGACCAGGTTTGGCTGGGCTGTGGCACCCACAGTAAAAACCGGAATGGGTTGAAGGCCAGTCAGGAAAGGCCACTGTTCCTGCCAGGGCAGAAGGTCAACTAAGTATGACTGGCCCAAGGACCTACTGATGGGCACAAGATCTTGCACTGGGAGAGGTTCTGATGGAAGAGCTTAGCAAACTCCTCAATTGGGACACAGTCCCTGCAGGTGAGTACAAAAACTACAGCAAGGACCAGCCCAGACCTGGCTGGGGAGTGGTATCCATAGGTGTACATTTGGCACAAGTCTGGGGGAAGCCAGGCTGGGCCAGTTCATATCACCCACTGGTGAATCTGAGCACCAGAATGGAGTGTGGATCAGGCCAGGTTGGGCCACAATACAAGCCAGTTCACATAAGGGGCAGGACTGGGGGCCAGCTGGGCTGAACTAGGCTGTAGCCGCACAAGTGTGAGCTGCAATTTGGGGTGCGCTGGGTCTGGCCGGGCTACAGCACCCACTGGCAAATGACAAGGTAAGGTAGGCCATGCCAGACTGGGCCGCAGCACCCAATCAACACACATGAGACCCAGGGGGAGTAAGAGTAGCCAGTAAAAAACCTCATGGGGCTCTCCTGCTGGACCACCACCCCCACTGGTTAGCCTGAGACTTAGGATGGAGGCAGACCAGACCGGGCAGGGCTACAACACCTATTGGCCTCATATGAGCTGGATCGTGGTAAACTGTTCCTACTGGTACGTGCACAAGCCAGAGTGGGAGTGGGTTGTTTGGGCTCTGCCGCATCATCAGCTGGCAGATGCTGACACTGGGGGCTAATTCTGTCAAGTCAAACTGCAGAACCACTTGGAGAGTGCATGATCTGGGATTGGGAGTGCGTCCAGTAGGGAAACAGTGAGCACCTCCCTCTTGGCTTGCCACTCCAAGTGGTGAGCATGAGAACCAGGACTGGGGCAGGCATGGCTAGACAGAGACTGACACCCGCCAGCAGGTGTGTAAGATGGACAGTGGGGCTAGTTGGGTTGAACTAGGTTTCAAGGCCCATTGACATTTATGAGAGCTGAACGGGATGTGGGACAGACTGGACCAGTTAGCTGTACATACTGGCAAGCATGGGAACCAGGGTAGGGGCAGGTCTGGTGGGGATCATTGCAAGTCACTCCTACTAGGCTGCAGCTCCCACTGATATACATGAAGACCAATTGTGTGCTGGGCAGGATTGGGCTGGGCTGCAGTACTCATGGATTTGTGTAAAAGGCCTGGAAACAGAATTGACCCAGCAATTGCAACTACCAGCATATGCATGAGCTGATTGGGACGACTACTGTGCTGGAGCCTGTATTGGCAATCACATGTAAGATTTAGGTCTGGGATCACCTCAGATGGCTTTTTTGGGGATCTTACCAGCTGAATTGCTGACCTCAGAATCCCAACCATGAGAAGAAGTGCAGGTTCCATGGTCTGACCACAGAGTGCAAGTATCAAAGCTGAGCCTCTTCAGAGGCTCAGGCGGAGCAGTGGACAGATATCCAGGTGCACATGGAGGATATGGCAGTCCATCAGAATCTGCAGAGGACACCTGGTACCACAACAGGACGGAGGGCAGAACAAATCTATCAACTACCGCAGCCATGTGTTGGCAGAGAATATCTGGGCAAAGGGAGGTGGACTATGTCAACCAGTGGATTCTGGAGAGATTTCATTGTGCTTGGAGTAGCAAGATTGGCAGTAATTCAGAACTGTTGGACTATCAAAACCATTTAAGCAGGACCCTCAGAGCATGCCTCACGTCGGGGACCCTGGGATGGTTGGGAGGCTAGGTGTGGCTTCTCTTATCTCTCTTCTTCCCTCAGATACAGGAAGAAAAAAAAAGAGAATGTTGAAATGGTTATCTCACCCACTTTCCTGTAGCCCTTGACCCTTTGTGCCCTAATCAACTATGTAAAAATCATCAAAAACAAAAATAAATATGAAACATAGTTGCAGAAATATGTGTGTGGTACCTATGGAAAGTCCCATTTGAACTTCTAAAATTAACCGGAAGTGTTTTAGACCAACAAGAAAAGATTGAAAACTGAGAAAGTGCTTATTAACCTTCACTAGGACTTTAACATTAATGTGACCTCATTTATCCTTAACACCTGTTTTCAATTACAACATAACAGTTACTATTATTTAGATCAGATTACTAAACTCTTTGAATATGGAGTTCAAAACTAAAGGTTGTATGGCTGACTTTGTTATCCCACAAACCCAGAAAAATATTTCGCACCTAAATGATGATTAAGTGAATAAATAACTTAATGCTGACTAAATATCAGCTGCATATCCCTATATATAATGAAGGCCAAAGCTAGAAAAGAAGCAGTAAGAAAGAATATTGAAAAAAAGAAATGAAAGCAGTGTCAGTGAAGAGAATAGACATTTCGTCTACTTTAACTCCTATGGAGTCAGGCGTAGCACACTTTAGAGGGGCAACCTTCTGTAGAGTTGGGGGATATAAATCTTACTACTCAAGGAGTGTGATTCTACTTAGTATGCCTCTCTTCACTCCTTTCTGCTAACAGTCATAGTAATAAAAATCACCTGCTGCTTCAATTTGCTGAATTCAAGCAAGATAACCTGGTTAGAAAAAGCAAAATAATTTAAGCAAAGAGAATATATGTGAGTGAAGAAGTGTTAGCCTGGAAACAACAAAACCAGAGAAGTTTTGGAAGCAAAGTCAGACTAATCACCAGACACTGCTTTGCATGTCTAACACATACAGTGTCACTTAATTCCTCCAACTGAACTGCAGTTCCCACTGGTATATTAGAGGGCCAAGTGTGTGGTGGGCAGGGTTAGGTTGGGGCCACAGCATCTGTTGGTTTGTATAAGAAATGAGGCTAGAAACAGAACTGACCCAATAACAGCTACTACCGGTGTATATGTAGGCCGAAGTGGGTGACCGAGTAAGCCAGACCCCACATTGCTGGCACACATAGAAATCAGTTCTGGTGTCACCTCAGATGAGGTTTCTTTGCAGACCTTCCCAATGAACTGCTGTACTCAGAACTCCACTCACAGGGAAAAATCACAGGCTATGTCATCTGTCTGTAGAGTGCAGGTGTCAGAACTGGGCCTCTTCAGTTGCTGTAGACAGTGCAGTGGCCAGCATGCCACATGGGGCACGTGACAGCTGACTGAGGCCTGCAGAGGTCTTCTAGTACCATAACAGAAGATGCAGGGCAGAACAAATTGGAAAACTGTCCCAACCAAGCTTTGACAGCAAGAATCTGGGTGAATGGAGACTCTAAGGTGGACTATGTCAACAAATGGACCTTGGAAGGGTTCCCTCATGCTTGAGTCAGTGAGATCAACAGCATTTCAGAATCACGAAAACCACTTGAGTAGAACCCTCAGAGCATGCTCCTCATGAGGGATCCTGGAATGACATTGGGTGGCCTTTCTCCATCGCCATGAACTGATGCAGTTAGAATGCCTTTCTCCCTCTGTTCCCCAATCCCCAGATACAGCAAGAAAACGAACATTGAAAAAAATGATCTCATCCACTTTCCCCTATTCCTCAATCCTTCCCACCCTCATCAGTGGTCCACATGGTCATGCATCCTTATCAATTATGTAAACATCATTAAAAATAAAATTTAAAATAAAAATAAGTAATAATATTAAAGGCATATTACATCTCTACAAGAGGAAAAGTGGATGAAATACTGATTCCATGGACAAAAAGATTTCTAATTCCTTCTCAATATAGATTGGGAAAAGAAAATTGCATGGCATTTCTGCTAAAATTTGGACACATAAACATATCCTAGATATATTCTGGAGTTCGATGCCTTTTTTAACATGTTTTCTTTTAAAAAAAAAAAACAGAAAAAAATTAGGAACAAAGAAATGTTAATTAGTGAATATCAAGTTATAGTTACATGAGAATAAGTTTCTTTTTTTTTTTTTTTTCTTTTAAGATTTCTTTGTCTATTTGAAAGCACCAAGAAGGGGACAGGGATAGACAGGTCTTCCCTCTGCTGGTTTAATCTTCAAATGTTTGCAATAGCCAGGGATGGGCCAGATCAAATAAGAAGCCAACCTCCATCCTGACCTGCCATGTGTATTGGAGGGATTGTAGTTCTCAGCCATCATCCGCTGCCTTCCCAAGCAGAAAGTAGATTACCGTAACTTAACAGGACACTCTGGATATGCAGTGAGGATGTCCCACAGGGCAGCTTAACATGTTTTGCCATAATGCCCACCACATGAATAAAAAGTTGTGATGTTCCACTGCAGGGAGAATATCTATACATAATAGTAATGTATCATATATTTTCGAAGATACCAAAATTAAAAACCTAGAAAAAATTTGCATTGGATATTTTCCTTACAAACAAAATATAAATGTCTGAGGAAATGGACACATTTGCCCTGACCAGGTATTACATAATTTTTATATGAACTAAAATGCCATATAGTACTCTGTAATTGCATGTAATTTTTAGGTATCAGTTAAATTTTTAAAAATTAACTTATAGCTAAATAAACTGAGTCAACAAGTAAGGAAGAAACCCAGGGACTTTAAGGCTTATTATTATTCAGGGAAGAGAGTGTCTCAGATTCCAGGCAGGTAACCAGCGATGTTCTGTTTCAAGTTCCTCAGCACAGTATTGAATAAAAGCCCGTAGAATAGAAACCTTAGTCAAATGGAACAGGTATTCGTGGGAATGATACAACCAAATCCCACCTGCCAGCCCAAGCCTTTCTGTCCTAGAATGGATTGTATCAATTTCCTGAAGGAAAAAGTAAACTTCAGGAAAGAGAATACTCCTAATGGCAGGACTACCAAGGCCCCAGGGTGACTGCAGCAATAAATAGAGTTTAGTGAGTCTAGGGCATGTGCTCCTGGACATTAGAAAGTAATATCACATGAAAGATGTGTATTGGATTGGCCTCTAAAACAGACAAATGTCCAATCGCATAGCTGGTAAAAAAAAAAAAATTAGCTCACTACTAAACGGATCAATAATCTATTAACTCTAACCTTGTTAGCAGTGCGCTTGCAGTACAATACGTGACCAGCAGTTTTAAAGAAGCTTCTTTCAATCTGTTTGACCAAAATACTTTTTCCATATTCAACAATGACATACTTAATATTCCATTTTAATTCAAAATGACTTTGCTCCTCTCTCTCTAAAGGTTGTTGACCTTCAGGGTTTTTTGTGATCATTACATATGTACCACTTTATTCAGCTGATAATAGTATGATTTTTATTTTATGTGCAGAAAGTACAGCAGTGGCTTAAATATATTCAGTAAACCTCTATACTCAAGATGAAATGCTATGAAGTCTTGATGACAAATCATTTTCTCAATGTCCTTGTCTATCAATAGGAATGTCCTCATTCACATCCAACAATACAGAAGAATGAGGGCTAAGTCAGCAAATGCCCATAGACAAGTTCTGATGAGAAGTTTCAGGAACAATGGAAACAGGCTGATGGGAATAGGATGATGGAAAGGGTATAGTTTCATCATGAAAACTTTATAAGTTCTCTTTAAGCTTGCATGAGTATAAAGTAAATTTATGTTGTGTTGGGGATATAAAGTAAATCTATGTTATTGAAAATAATTCTCACATAACAGTGCCTATTTATGAATCAGAAAAAAGACTGGGTGAGCAAGTATTATACTATACTAATCAACCAGCCACCGGGGACATTGTCCCTTCTGAGGGCATTCCAGCTGGCCCCCCAGAAGCAAAAATCAATCTGTCTCCAATGGAAACCTAACTCTCAACAGTAACTTGACCCCATTCAGAGGAAAACTTTAAAAAAAGGAAAGTTCCAATGACTTCAACCTTAAGAAGTCCTTAATTACAGTCTCTTAAAACCAATATTATATTTAAAAAGCATATGCTACATAAGTTTTTTAATAGAAGAATTACTAGCAAGTTTTGCCAGAGATAAGCAAGTACAGCTTATAATTCAGAGTGAAAACATGCTGAATCGGCAGTCTAAGCAAGTTCATTAACGCATCAAGCTGAATGGCAAACAATACTGGAAGAAAAGTCTGGGCCATTCTCACCATCAGTCATGGGTCTGAGGAACCCTCGGGGAAGGTGCATCAGCTAACGGCAGGCCACATACACAATGGTGATCCCAACAGTGGACCGAGTCCCACTGTTTAGTGATGTCAGAGCCATAGCCACACGGCTGCACAGTGCACATGAGCTTGTGGTGATGCTGGTGTAAACATATCAGTTGTGTACCTGTAATTATGTACAGTGCAGAGTCATTCTCAGTAATAAAAAAATAACTATGTTATGTGTTTCTGTAATTACTATGTCATACTTCACACCATTACTGTCCAGCATATTCCATCACTTGTAAAAATAGCCTCCTGAGAAGCAATATGCCAAGTTACGCTGGCAGCAGCATGACATATCTTGCATTTACTGCATCCCCTGATGGCATGAAGAGGCCATGTGCTGAGAGGCCTATCCATCCAGGAGTGTGTACGTACACTGTACAATATTTGTGCAAGGAAGCACTTCTCCGAACATGTCCCTGGCATTATGTAACACATACTAGACATGTCTATCAAGTTATCACAATGCATAGCTTGACTATATACAATTTTTATTTATTAATTACATCTTAGTAATGGGTGTACAGAGATAGGAAGACATATTTGAGGAAGTTTCTCATTATTAGTTGTGTTTTCAATAGTAACATGCAGTAAATATGTGTCTAATATGTTTCAGCTTATGGTAATTCCTCAATTCTATTTCAGTAAAGAAGTATCACCAAAAAAATTCTGTAAGAATCTTTAGCTTGAATGATTAAATCAATTATGAGCATTGTATAGTGATTATGACAAAATGGATTCTAATTCATACTTACTAAAAGCATGTGCAAAGTCCCACTCTCTCAAGAAGCACCAAGACCAAGTGCTCACTGCATGGAGGACACGCAGCTCCTACACCAGGAAACCTGTCTGGGTTCTATGGCACTTGCAGTTGCCGTGTTTGATTTTGCCAACTGAACTATGAAAGGAAAGACTCCCTCAATATCTTCTAGAATCTAAAGTACAGTCTAATGTTTCCATGTAACACTGCTCATTGACAATAGTAACAAATCTGTTTGTAAACCATTTAGATAAAAGCTAACAGAAATCAAAATCTCCCCAGAACAACTGGCACTGTAACAGATGGTGCATTAGAAGACAAATTATAGCATCAATCTCATATACTTATTTTTATATGAATAGTGCAAAGTTTTATTTCTATTTGAGAGGCAGAGGAAGATAAGCATAGATGTAGATACATAGATTAGATAGACACAAATATAACACAGATATAAAGAGCATTTCAAGTACTGGTTCACTCCCCCAAGACTCCCAGCTGGGACTGGGCCAGATGAAATTCAGGAGTCAGAAACACAATTCAGGTTTCCATATGGGCGGCAGAAACCCAATCACTTCAACCATCACCCCCTGAACTGACAGAGGCCTGTGTTCACAGGCAGCTGGAGTGGAGCTGAGTATCAGACTCAGGACTCTGATCTGAGGGAATAAATGCATACTTTTTTAATTCAAGGAAAGATAATTTTACTTTTTAAATATGGATTTGCTGGCTTATTTGCAAAGTAGAGCAACCAAAACAGAGGAAGAGAGAGGAAAAGAAAGAGCGAGCTGTATCTCCCATCCACTGCTACACCCTCTAACAAGCTCCACCAATCCAGACTGGGCCAGGCCAAAGCCAGAAGCCAAGAACTTCAGCCAGCTGTCCCATCTTCAGGCAGGGATGCACACCTTAAGTTCCCATCTCCTCTTTCTTTGGTGCATTAGCAGGAACTCAATCAGAAGTGGAGTAGCCAGGACTCCAACCAGCTCCCTAAAAAATGGGTACAAAGCACCCAAAGCAGCTACCTAACCTACTGCACCACAACACCTGATCCAGGATGCGGATATCTTAACTGCTAGGCCAAACTCCTACTACAACAAAACTGTGATGTAAAAGAGTTTAAAAAAAAAGAAAAGAAAAAAAAAAACTTCTGGTGGGTAATGGTAGAGTTCCTGTTGATCTATAGCCCCTGGCTAATCCGGGTCATTAACTGAGGCCTTCACCGCATTCACTGTGGGCAGCAGTTCAGCATAACAGACTAAACAGAGTCCCTCTGACAAATGGGACATGCATGTCTTGCCCATGCATGTCCACAGACTATCAGACTCACTTGTATAAACCCAATCATAGGACCAATCTGGAATATTAGAAAACAAGAAATTGCTGGTTCCAACTGCAGTTTATCATTAGAAAAATGAAGCAAAGCCAAACTCATAGCTCAGAGTCTGTACCTAAGAGTTCTGTGCCATCCTCTGGATATTCCCAGTGCTATCAGCAGAGGAATAACAGAGGCTGGACATCAACAATGCTGAATTCAGATGCTCTGGTCTGAATCCTGACTCTGCCATTTCCAACCTGTGTATTCTTAGGAAATGTTTAAACCTCTGCCAACTTCAGTTTTTCTATGTGTAAATAGAAATTTCTGAAATAAAATCTTTGCAGCCATGCAGAAAAAAAATGAATATCCTCATACAGTTAAAGTCTTTAACATAGTACTTACCATACTGAAGTACTTAATAAGTGCTAATCATTAATTTCATTAGTTTATGTTAATGCTGTATAAACAGCCATCTAGATATATTAATCCATCTGACTGTGGAAAGTCACTTACCTTTCTTAGGCTCAGTTTTTCAACCTGTTCAATGGAAGAAATATGTGTTCTGCACACCTTGCTGAAGCTGTATTAAAATCTGAAGCAAAAGCACTTCAGTCCCAATTTAATATTTCAGACCACTGATCTGGTAACATAATTGTGATGCTCCAAAGAACCAGGGTTTTTTTTATATTGAATGATGGGAAATCACTAAAATGTCTTTAGTTTTGTTTGATGTTTTAAAAGAAGTATTTGCTGGGCACAGTGTGATGGCTCAGTGGCTAACCTTGCCCTGCACACACCAGCATTTCATATGGACACCAACCAGTTTGTGTCCTGGCTGCTCCACTTCCCATCAGGCTCCCTGGTTGTAGCCTAGCACAGCAGTCAAGGATGGCCCAAAGCCTTAGAACCCTGCTCCAATGTGGGAGACCCGGAAGAAGCTCCTGGCTCCTGGCTTTGGATCAGCTCAGCTCTGGCCATTGAAGCCACATTGAGATTGAACCAGCACATGGAAGATCTTTCTCTCTGTATCTCCTCTCTGTAAACCTGCCTTTCCATTAAAATTAAATCTTTTTTTTAAAAAGACCTTTAAAAATGTAATGTCTACTAAACATATAATAACTGAAAAATTACCATTAACAGCTAAGTCAGGTATACTACATTTCTCTATGAAAAAATGCCCATGAGAAAACATAAGACAGAGAACCTCATTGTGTTACAAATGTAACACAAAGACCATGTTGCATTTGAATGAAAAGAGAATAAACACAAAAACAATTAATACAGTTGTGTGAAGGTCATGAGAATGCCACTACAAAATTATGATAAATACAAATGTACTCTGAAATGGTAAATTGCTACACGCTGACAAGGTGTTCACGGAAATTAGCCATACTGAATTTCTATGAATAGAAAGGCACCGTCATGTACTCATTCCTTTCACAGTGACCCAGTCTGTGAACTTGGAGGGTCTAGTTACTCTATTCTTTGCTTGATAAAAGTGCAATTTTGGAGCCTTATTGGCAGCAAAGACAAACAACTTCCTTAAGCCAGATATATGCTGAAATTTCAACTGTTTCCAGACCTGCTTGGCCAAGAACAAACACAGGTCAGAGCCGTCGCTCGAGCAGCCTCAAGCCTGGGACCACTGCTGGCCTGGTGGAAGAGCGTTCCTAGTAGACCAGGTGTTTCTGAAGCCAAAGAGACCTTTCTTCAAATAGAGCGAGCTGAGATGACTGACATCTGACATCTAAGCTGGATAGGTCATCCATGGAGATAGCAGACCCTTTGCTCTTGACCTCTGGTTGGGCTGCCCACACCTGCAGCTGCTATGCTTCCCTGAGCACTGAATCACCTCTACTTCGGCTTGTTAGTACTACCTGCTCTCCCACCATTGCCTGGTTCCCCAAGCCCAAGTCCCAGTAAGACACAAATTCAAGCTGTCTGGGAACCTTACAGCTAGGTACGACTCTGAACCAAGCCCAGCCTTTAATCTCTCCTAGGTCTGACATCCCATTGCCACCGAGGACAGTATCTCAGAAACACAAAGGACTGAATCACAGGTGCTGGAGTTTCCAAGATATGAAACGTACAGCAGCAAGCCCCTGTGGTCACCTAAGGCTTCAAGCTAGAGTGTTCAAACATGCCCAGCAGCAGGATGATGCTCCTGTTATCCTGCTGATGTAAGACCTGGGATCCCACCTGCTTGCATGAGCTGTTCAAATGCTGCAAGAGGAGCCAGCATCTGGCCTAGCAGTTAAGATACCTCTGAGAATGCTCAGGCTCCCCTCTCTGAGTCCAAAAACCCATGCTAGTTCCTGGCTCCAGCTTTCTGCCACGCAGGCACTGATGGCTCAAGAGATGGGGCTTTTATGTAAGAGACTGACTCCCAACTATGATCATGGTCCAGCTCCAGCTGTTACAGGGATTTTGGGGAGTGGATCAGCAGATGCAAGATCCATCACTGTGCTTGCGTCTCACCCTTACAAATTAACAAAAAAAAAAAAAAAACAAAAAAAAAAAGCTTTAAAGCAAAAGAAAAAAAAAATTTCGATTGGGGCCAGGTGAATACTTCCCAGCCATACTCCTGCCACTTTGAAACCCTGAATACTTCGTCTCTCTCCTGTGTTCCAGCCCTGTTTGTGCTTCAGCACAATCTTGTGAACAATATTTTCTGCCAGGCACTTCCCAGTGCCCCCGGCGTTCCCAACTTACAGAATACATAGTGTCTTAGATCTCTTATAAGTGTGACCCAGGCACTATCCTCGGTATCTATGCCCAAATTTCTCTTTGTATTCCTACCTGGCATGAAATGACTCAGAACAAACACACTGATCCTCCAAACGGGGTTTCTAAACCGGTGAGTTCTGCAGGCTGACTATAAAACCTACGTGCAGCCTAGACCTCGATGAGCAAATGCTCTTGGAGTCACACTGACATCCATGAGAAGCCTGCCAGTGTCCATACCTGGTGACTTTGCATATGTTGAACAGAGCTAAGCAGATTTTCAAATTTTATTTCTTTCAAAAAGATCAATTGTTAAATGCTGTGCCATGGACTAAAAAGAAAGGCAAACTACAGCCTAGGCTCTCAAAGAGTTTACGGCTCATTTGTGAACAAATGAACAAACATGCACACATGCACACACCATCATACACTGTTTAACAACCGATATATGTTCTGCAAATGTGTCATGATGTAATTTGACATAAAGGACACACAAAGTCAAGTCACTCTTATGGGACCACCGCCATATGCACAGTGCAGCCCCGCCCGCATATTGCTGACAGCTGTGTGACTTCACATGCAGGCACACACACTGATGAAACGACATACACAGCCAAAGGTGAAAAGTCATAAATGACATGTGTCACTCATGGAGTCCCCACAGAGCCAAGTACTTCCTGAACATGATTGTGCGACCTCTCAACAACTCTGGAAGTTCTCACCTTTTTCCCCACTGAACAGATAAAGGTCCAAGAATCACACAAAGCCAAGGTAGATAAAAGGTGAGCTTCTTTTTCTTCAGTTTTTTTAGGTCAGGTGGAGAACTGAAACCAAAGAATAGCCCTTCGTATGGCCCAAAATCCTAAAGGTATACATGGAAAGAGCAGAAGGAAAACTAAGATGAGAATTTTCCTGACCCCAGATGTTTCCTAGCACCTCAGACTGCAATATTAATTAGTTTGTTCCAAAATCATGACTTCAGTTCTGTAAAAAAAAAGACAGTATTAGCCCAAGGGTACTTCAAAATGTTCATTTTAAAAAACAATATTTGCAAATCCGTGGGTGGTTTTTCATAATACGTATTTCCATGAGCTTTTTGAAGTTTTCTGGTATATTTTCACAGATATTGTTTCATTTTAAGCATGAGAGTTTATAAGTTGGATAGTTATTTTAGTTATATTCCATCGATAAAATCAAGAACTAAACTTCCTATGGATCACACAGTGAACCAGTGACCCAGCCCTGCTCTCATTTCATTGCTTCACTCTGGTTTATTTCAATACCACTTCATGACACCCACGGCTGGCGACACACTGTGGGAGATCCAAAGGAAAATGAAAATTCAAAGTGCCGTGTTCAAAATGTCTGAAGAATTTCAAGACGGCAACTACAGAGTATGAAATCAACTGCAGGACCCTTCTAAGTAACTGCATGTGTCGCAGGCTCAGGCAGCGGATGCCACAGCAAATGAAACAGTGAAATCGATCATTCAAGACGGTGCTAATTGAACAAGGCAAAGGCTACGGAGGTACTAAGAGTTACCACTCCTCCAGGAAGCACTGTGAAAATACCTGTGACAGATGCAATCCAAGCTGTATGCTGATCATCACCCTTCTCTAAGTAAATTACTCAGTTTCAGAAACGCCTGCCCATCAGCTTTTGCCAAAGATAAACACATTTCTTCCCAGGCTACTTACTGCACACATTAATATGTATTTTTTCCAAATGTAATGCACCGATATACTTCAGACCGTGACAAGATGAAGGCATCAGGCAGGTTCATTCGAGAGCAGGGAAACCATCAAATTAGCTCGTAGATTTCAGCAAACATACTCTGTTTGTCAGGTGTTTCTAGCACATCGGTTTAGAATAAATGACTTCAGAAAGTGGTTACACAGGTGCCTTCACAACGGAGTGAGGAGCTTACATCAGCACCTAAAGGGGTTATCAGTGAGAACAGATGTCTGCAGGTGAGCTGGGACGTGTGGCTGCATTCCCCGAGTCAGTCAGTCTTCTCAAATGGATCAAGGCCCACTGTCACCAGTCCCCTCGGTCAAACATCGATGCTAACTGGCTGTAAGAGCCAGTGCAGTTTCTGACAAAGAAACAGGGGGAACTGGTGTGTTCACTTTCTCGTCCTCTTATCCACACTTCTCATGCTACTAGAAAACATCTGAAAATTTGGTTTCTGGTCAAGACACTCAAGAAGGATTTTTAATGAGGAGATGTTCAATACGGAGTGGAGGAGGTGAGAAGAAAAATAATTCACACCATGGCTTGAGTGCTTGTATCCCTGGACTCATACAGGCATTCCCCTAAGTCTTATATTAATGATATGAAGAAAGTACAACATTATCCAGTTATGTTATTTACAGATGGGGCCTTAGGGAAGTGATTAGACTAGATAAGCCCATGAGAGTGGATCTCCCCTAATGGAATTTTGGTAGCTTAAGAGAGAGAGACAGAAAAGCAGAGACCATGCAGATGTTGAAGGACAGGTGTGTCCCCATCTTTGTTGCCATGTCCTATCCCACCTTAAGGCTGTCAACAAGAGCCTGGCACAATGGCTCAGTGGCTAAATCCTTACCTTGCATGCATTGGGATCCCATATAGACACTGACTCATCTCCTGGCTGCTCCACTTCCCATCCAACTCCCTGTTTGCAGCCTGGAAAAGCAGCTGAGGATGGCCCAAAGCCTTGGGACCCTGTACCCACATGGGAGACCCGGAAAAAGCTCCAGACTCATGGCTTTGGATCAGCACAGCTCTGGCAATTATGGCCACTTAGGAAGTGAGCCAGAGTGAATGGAAAATCTTTCTACCTCTCCTCTCTGCAAATCTACCTTTCCAATAAAAACAAAAAAAGGACTGTCAACAAGAATTCCTTCACCAAAAGCCAAACCAGCAGGTCCCACTTGATCATAGATTATGACCAGCAACTGCTGCAAGTTTTTTTTTAAGGGTACCTGGAGAGGGGATTGACTTGAATGGGGTGGACAGTGCTCACATAGACAGCTGACATACTGGCAAGCATAGGAACCAGTGCAGGGGGTAGGCCTGGTGGGGATAATTGCAAGTCACTCTGACTAGGCCACTGGTTTGCACGAGGGCCTACTATGTGGTAAGCAGGTAAGGCTGGACTCCAACACCCACTGGTTTGTGTAGAAGACAGGGCTGGAAACAGAACTGACCCAGCAGTTGTAACCACCATCATGTGCACAAGCTGATTGAGGCGACTACTGTGCTGGACCCTGGCCAGGCATACACACGAATCAGGTCTGGAATCAGCTCAGACGAAGTTTCTTTGGGGATCCCTCCAACTGAATTGCTGATCTCAGAACCGCCAACCATGAGGAGAAGTGCAGCTTCCAAGGTCTGAGCATGGAGTGCATATGTCAAAGCTGAGCCTCTTCAGAGGCTCAGGCGGAGCAGTGAACAGCATATCCAAGCGCACATGCAAGATATGGCAGTATGTTGGATTCTGCAGAGAACACCTGGTACCACAACAAAGGACAGAGGACAGAACAAATCTATCAACTACCGCAGCCATGTGTTGGCAGTGAACATCTGGGCAAGGGAGTCACTAATAAGGTGGACTATGTCAGCCAGTAGATTCTGGAAAGATTTTATCATGCTTGGAATGGCAAGATTGGCAGCAATTCAGAACTGTTGAATTATCAAAATGACTTCAGCAGTGCCCTCAGAGCATGCCCCACGTCAGGGACCTGGGATGGTTGGGAGGCTGGGTGGAGCTTCTCTTTTATCTCCCCCTAGCCCCAGATACAGAAAAGAGAGAGAGAGAGAGAGAAAATGTGGAAATGGTGATCTCACCAACTTAAAATTCTTGTTTTTCCCATTTACCCCCTTTTTCTTTTAAGAATTTTTTCAGAATTTCCCTAGCTTTGTATTCATCTTTTGCCCCTCTCTTTACGAACCCTCCACCTAGGCACACTCCAACCCCTGTCCTTTCCCTAAGTTCTGACTTTAATTTTTAGTGTACTTTTCTATTTCTTTATGAAACCTTTCTTATCTGCTCCAACCTTCAATGACTTCTCCCAAGACATCTGTCACTGACCATACATGAATTTATGTCTATGAATGGCAGTGAGTCAGAGAGTTGCAATGGAGAGTAGCTAACAGGAACCATGATCAAGACTACAGGAAGTGTTGAGAATGCAATAACCCAGGTCTCATCTCAGAGGCAATGACAACTTGGCACTAGACAATCATCTCCACATGGTTTGTAGGTCCGGAACTCCAGTTCTGTTTATTGAAAGAAAAAAGAACTTGAGAATCCAAAATTTTAGTGTGAAATATTTTGGTACTTACATACTACTGACCCAATTTAAAATACTTCTCAGGGGTGAACGTTTAGTATGGCAGTTAAGCCACTGCTTGGGACACTTTCACCCCTTATCAGAGGTGCCTGGGTTCAAATCCCAGCTCTGCTTCCAACTGCAGCATTCTGCTGGTTTTACAGACTGGGGAGCGAAAGGTGATGGTTCAAATACTTAGGGCCCTGCCATCTACAAGGGAGACCTTAACAGAGTTCTTATCTTAGCTTCAACCTGTGCTAGCTCTGGCACAGCTGTGGCCGTCAGCACTGAGGAAGTAAACCAACAGATTGCTCTCTATATATACTAAACTAATTTTTTAAAATATTTTTAAAATCACTATGTTGAGGGAATCCGATCCGAATCTCCTATTCAGATTAAGTCATTTTACCTCTGATCTCTAACTTCATGTCTACAAAGCATAGATGTTTTGGGTACAGCAACACGTATTTTGAAGCCATCACATAAATAGCTACAGGGATAAGCCTAATTAAATGCTCCTCAACCTCTGCTTGGTGATCAGTTAGGAGGAAACAGCCTATCTGTATCCTGAGCTACTGTTCTTTCCTCATGGTACACTCAGGAAAGCACAGCAGAGGCTCCCACCTGAGTCACAATGATCAGGATGGCCGCTCACCTTGTCAGCAGCACTTGTCAGTCCAGCAGCATCCTCATCCAACAAAAATGGATCCTCCAAAAGCTGGGGTCACCTCAGCCCAGGAATGGAATGCCAACACACATTCAAATCTTAGGGTTTTTGGATATCAACAGTTTGTATTGCACAGTAGAGAGGCAAGAAGAGAAACAGAGAGAAGTTAAGAAGGCCAACACACCACTGTCTTTTAGGGGAATAAAACGTTGCCTCTGAGCACAAGCATGGGATGCCTGTTGTGTTTTGTCAGCCAAGATTCTTATCCCCAGAGTCACCCACTACTCCTTGTCAAGTTCATAATGAACCTGATGAATGGTCAAACTGTTGGCCTAGTGAAGGCAGACGTGGATCAGGAAGCAGAGACAGATGCTGCAAAAGGTTGGATTCTGATAAACCTGATAAAGTTCATGTCAGAAATGCCTTGAAAACACCCAACCTATCAAGTATCCTGGCTTAGCAGCTCTATACACTGTACAGCGTCAATTGTTTCCCCTCCTAATCGGGTGGCTTCCTGGGTCTGAGCTCCATGCTGCTCAACAACGTCATGAGAAACATCACAGAACACATCACTCACTGAGAAAAGACCAAAATTCAGAGCACAGCTTCTTCTTTAAAATGGAATTTACACCCGCTAGATTGTTTTGAAAACCAAACAGCATTACACCTGCCAAGCTCACTACAAAAGGGCAGGGGCATAAGGGAAGTTGGTAGGCTCTAAGCTGTCATCATTACAGCCTCTTTTGTCCTGGTATCTGCAGCTGTCCCAGCCCCTCGCAGAAACATAGCATAGATGTCTTTGTGTTGTTGTCATTGTTCCTCCTTGAGAACCACACTATTATGTGAAGGTTTTCTCAGTAGAATGTGTTTCTGTTGAGAGCAAGTGCATGCCCTCCTCCAAGATGAGACAACTTTTTCTTGAGGAAAAATTGGTTCTATGGAAAGCAAAAGAAGCAAAAGATCCTTGCAATTTTAGCATGCAATAGTTGTAAGTTATCACAGCAGTGTGTCTCAGTGTGGATCCCCCTTTCTAGGGGTCTGAATGAGCCCCTGAGTCACTCCATCTCTGTGCATATGGGTCTCCACCTGCCAACCCCTGGGCATCCCTGTGCAGTTTGGGCTGCACCTGTGTGGGGGAAGAGTATGTATGACCCTTTTTGCTTACAACTGTGTATCTCTCAGTGAAATTAGTCTACGCTAAAAATATTGTGAATGTGTTTCTGGTTGTGTTGGTGTTTATATTTATTTTTCTGTGAAATCCTAGCATTGTGTCCCTGTGCCTAGATACGCATCTCTGTCTCCGATTTTGCATGTATCAGGAACTACAAGTCTGTAACCACAGTTGTGTGTATGTGTGTGTGTCCTTTGTTACATTAAAGCTTTTAATTATAGTTGTATTTATTTGAGTTCTGCTTTACATGCAGTGCCTGTCAGTGAATTATTCTGTTTTATCTCATACCGTATGAGTGATGTGTGTGTAGGTATATTTCTGTAATGAAGGACAAAATTTAGTGGCTTCACTGTGGCCTATCGGAGCTATTGTCAAACCAACCCTTGGAAAACAAAAGGCAATTGATTCTCCTATTGGCCTGCAAGAATTCTGGGGTTTTCTTAAAAAAACACTGATGCCCAAACTCCACTTGCTGATAAGCTCCCATTCATCACTGTACAATAGAGTCCAGATTTGAAAATTTTATGCGAAACAACCCAGGTAATTCTAGGCAAAGCCATGATTTATAACAACCAAACCAGATATATGGATGCATCTTCCCTACTCTCTCCAGGATAACACTAACTACTTTCTTTGTCTGTGACATTAATAACATCCATTACAAAGCAACAGAATTTTGACTAAATTTCCCAGTGGAAAAAAGACAGGCATCTCTGCCACTTTCATGTTGAGAAGAGAGATATCACTCCTAACTGGACCCTGTGCGTCTAAAACAAATGGCCTAACCGAGTACCTAGAGAGCTCAGAAAAAACAGAACAAACTAAAGCCAAAGTCAGCAGCAGGAAAAAAATAGTAAGGATCAAAGCAGAAATATATGAAATGCAAACTAGTTTTTAAAACAGTTAAAAAGCTATCTTGAAAACATAAAAATAAACAAACCTTTAGCCAAACTAGCAAAAAGACAAAAAAACTCAAATAAAATTAGAGATTCAACAGGAGACATCACCACCAATACCACTGACATCCAGGGGATCATAGCAAACTACTGTGAAAAGCTGTATGCTAATAAGCTGGAAAACCTCAAAGACATGGATGAAATTTGTGATTCATATAATTCATTAAGATTAAATCGAGAAAATATAAATTATCCAAATAGATCCATTAGAAGCAAGAGATTGGAGCTCTGATTAAAATTATTAACTTAAAATTCTTCCATCAAGGAGAAAGCCCAGAAGGATAGCTTTACTATCGAATTCTAAAAAAAAAAAAAAAATGTGAAGAGGAATTAACACCGATAATTTTCAGAAATTATTATCCCCAAAAATTTATTTATTATTCCAAATATAATAGGATGAAACACCACCAAAATGTTTTGATGAGAGCAGCATTATTCTGACACAAAAAATAAGCAAACACATCACATAAAAATAAAACTACACACTTGAATCTTTGGTAAATACAAAGATTCTCGGCAAAATACAGGCAACAAACAATCTGATTCCAAAACAACATTAAAAAGATCACAGTTGGACCAATGATGACTGGACAATAAGATGCTGGACTCTATGTTTGGTATACGCTTGCAATGGGGGAATCTCAACTGAACTTGAGCTGTGGTTATGCAACAAGGTGGAGGAATCCACCATGGTGGGAGGGTTTGGGGAGGGGTGGGAGAACCCAAGTATCTATGTAATTGTGTCACATAATACAATGTAATTACTGAAGTTAAATAATAAATATATAAAAAAAAAAGTCGCAAAGAGCAAACGAAAGGGAAAAAAACCATTTGGAGATCTCAATAGACTAAGCAAAAACATCCCTTTAAATTATAAAGCCTATATACGACAAACTAGCAGCCAATATCATACAGAATACAGAAAAGCTGGAAATAGTTTCCTTTAGATCTAGAGCAAGACAAACAGATGACCACTTCCACTGCTGATTAATATAGAACTGGACGTATAGGGAAAAACAATTAGGAAGCAGAAATGGAACTAAAGAACCTAGATGTTTTCTGCCTCTTGTAATTCCTGCCTTAATGGCCTGGCGGGGGCTGTGTGAACTCCAGGCCTGACAGTCTACATACACCAGGCAGGACACCTGGCAGGTCACGTGGGCAGACCACTCCTCAGGAAGGAGATACCTGGTGTTTGATAAGATTCACCATCCTATAGCTCTTCAATTTGTGCTTTTTGAAAGTTGCTTGTTTCAAATCCACCAATAGAAGCCTGCTAAATCATGACTGTATAATTAATAGCCTAAAATGTATAAGAACGCTGGGCTGTTCAGCTGGGGCGGGGAGGCTTGTTCATGCTTCTCTGTTGCCCTCCACAGCAGCCTCAGCTGCGGCTGCCCCTCCCCCGCCCAGCCCTGCTGTGCTCGGGGAGGTGGCTGGGAGACCTCGGTTAACCTGAATAAACCACCTTTATGCCTTAGCACCGACTTCAGACTTGATTTTCTGGGGATTTCAAAATCCGGCACAACAGAACAGCCCAGTTTCTTTTCTCTGCTTTGTAGCAATTAATGCAGAACACAAAACATACAGAAATGAAACAGACATCGTGTGGTTGATGGAGCAAGAACAGCCTAAAATCCTTTCACCAAGTAGACAGAGACAGCCATTCTAGCTCTGGAAGCATTAGAAGTCTGGGTCAGTAGACCAAGCCAGTACCCTCAGGGAGTCTTACACTACACGTCAGACCAATCTCACCCTGGCCTTGCACTCACTGTAGCCCACCCCCAACTCAGCATTCCTGGGAGCAACAGCCTGGCTCCCAGGGAGCACAGGCCACCAAGTTTTAAATGCCTGTGCAAAGCTGCCTCAGTTCCTCCGACTCCCCCATCCCTCTGAACTCCTCCTCCCCTCCACACACTCCGGGACCTTCAACCTCTAAAACGCCTGGCCTGCTAAATGACTACACTACATGCCTGTTCCATGTAGCACACCCACAGTCGGCCGCCTCTGCCAAAAGCTTTCATCTTTGGTAAATGAAGTTTGGTTGTGAACGCCTACCCCCAGCTATTCTCTGTTCTGGATCTCTTTCCCAACAATGTTGAGCTCTTGCTCACAGTTGTCAGTGGAGAGGTACAGAGACTGGTACCAGATGCTGGGAAAGAGACGCAGAACAGACAAAAAAAATGGGGAACTAACTCACAAATTGAATGTATTAGATGTTAATAATTCAAAGAGGGCAGCCATCTTCCCACATATAGACGGAGTAACCATGTGGCAGAGGACCAGTCTTTCAGTGGGCTGGACTTTTTTATAGTTTGCGGCCTTGGGTGTACCAAGCGGCAGAAAAAAAAAAATTTTAAATGGAGGAGTAAGTGGAAACCAGATGAGCTATTCTGAGGACATGTCTACTTTGGTAGGACTTGCTTCCTGGGGTCAAGGTAGTTGTAAGGTAATGCAGAGAGCCAGGGATGAAGTACAGGAGGTTAGGTTCATCCTTTGAAATGCATCATGTGTCCACAGCCACACCACCCTGAACGCGCCCAATCTCATCTGATCTCAGAAGCTAAGCAAGGGTCGGGCGGGGTTAGTACTTGGATGGGATGTTTTCAATGTACTTTAACTAGGGCACAAGGCATAAGCTTATGTTCTTGTTTCGTTCCATACTCCTATGGAACTGCTGTCTTCCAACTTTCACTTGTTAAATAATATGGTCAGTGGTGATTTAAGCTTGTATTTGTGGAGTGGATTAAAATTATGTCTTTGCAAAAATTAATGAACAGTGGGAAAGGAGGAGGGAGGGGACTGTGGCTATCTTCTTAAAGCTACACCTACGAAATACGTAAAACCTTGTCCCTACATACTAGTGAAAAATAATCCTAATAAGGCTTGCATACAGGCAGGGAATTTGCAAACATACATAAAAGTAAAAAGCCTCAGAATTGGAAAAGAGAAAGTCAAAATACCCGTGCTGACGGATGACATGATGTTATAGAAGGGAAAGCCTCAACACTCTACCGAAAAGCTTTTAAAACTGACAAATTCAGTGAAGTTGCATGTTACAAAAGAACATAGCATTTTATATGCTAATGATGAACTGGTTGAAAAGAAATTTAAAGAAAGATCCTATTCACAATAACCACAAATTTAGTCATATTTTTAGGGATAAATTTAACCAAAGAAGTAAAAAAAAAAAAAGTGGCTGCAATAACAGTCATCAAATACTGATGAATGAAATCATCAAGGACACACACACCAAAATATAAATAAGTAAGTAATGGAAGATAACTCTTTGCTCATGGATTGGTGGCATTAACATCATTAAAATGTCCGTAGTACCTAAAGTAATCTATAGACTTGATACCATCCTCATCAAAATATCAAAGGCATTCTTTATAGAATTAGGAAAGAGTCTTAAAATTCATTTCGATTTACAAAAGACCCAGCATAGTGAAGGAGATCCCCAGCAAGAAAAACCAAGCCGGAGGCATCACAGGATCTGACGTCTAAACATACAAGTAGTTAAAACAAAAAGGTAGGGCCCGGCGCTATGGCATAGTGGTTAAGTCCTCGCCTTGCACACGCCGGGATCCCATATGGGCACCAGCTCTAATTCCGGCGGCCCCATTTCCCATCCAGCTCCCTGCTTGTAGCCTGGAAAAGCAGTCGAGGACGGCCCAAAGCCGTGGGACCCTGCACCTGCATGGGAGACCTGGAAGAGTCTCCCGGCTTTGGATTGGCTTAGCTCCAGCTGTTGCGGCCACTTGGGGAGTGAATCAGACAGAAGATCTTCCTCTCTGTCTCTCCTCCTCTCTGTATATCTGACTTTCCAATAAAAATAAATAAATCTTTAAAAAATAAATAAGTAAATAAAATGGGATTACATCAGACATTTCTATACAGCAAGAGAAAGAATTGATGTTGCTCAGAAATATAAAAATGGATCTACTGTATGTACCTGCCATCCTACTCCTGGTAACTTATCCAAACGAAATGAAATCAGCATATGAGAAAGTTACCTGTACCCTCATGGCCACGGCAGCTTGATTCGCAATAACTAAGTAATGGAATGAGTCCAGACGCCCATCAACTTATTAATGAATAACAGATCTCTATATACTCTATGGAATAGTACTCAGCCATGAAGAGAATGAAATCTCGCCTTTTGCAGCTAATAGATCAAACTGGAAACCATTCTGATTAGTGAAACACACCAGTCCCCAAAAGACAAATATCAAATATTTCCCTGATCTATGATAACAATTACACAGAGTACAAAAAATGCTATCTAAATGAACAAGATTGACATTTTTGTGACTTGATTATTGTTTGCCACCTGCATTGATACGTCTGAGCAATCAGCTGCGGTTCTCCTGCTTGCCGTGTGTTGATGTGTCTACCTAATGGAGCGTGAAGCCTGGGACTGCTAAATGAAATAAAAACATGTCACTGTCTAAATTAGGGGGAAAAAAAGAAAAAAACAGAGGAGGGGAGAGAAGATAAAGCAGAGGGAAGGGTAGCGAAAGCAGGCAGGATGGAGGGAAGGAGGGGCAGTATGGCTACGCCCCCAACAGTGTAGCATACACTTGAATCATCTTGTATAATTAAAAATCAATTTTAACAAAGAATATAACGAAAGTATGCAAGTACCTGTACTGGGTCTCTAAAATGCACATTTTTAAGGAACAAACCATAAAGAACAGATAAAGTAGGACTATTTTGGAAGTTTGAGACAAGGAAAGACGGTAAGTCCCACAGAATATTACAGCAAGAGCTGACCCTAATCTGTCTCGCCTACACCTTTCCTTCGGTCATAAAAACCTGGGGCCTAGAAACATGCAGATCTCCTGCGGTCCCAGGTGAGCACAGCTTCTGTGTCCTGCCCCGCTGCTTGCTCAGGCTCCTGGGCGGCTCCTCCTCCTGCTGGAGCAAAGCCGGAGGCACAAAGACGACCTCGCGAACCAGCACCACGACCGGACAGCCCTGGGACTTCCGCCTCATTGATTCACCGAGTCTGTCATAGAACGATACAAATAGCTATCCCTTGGGCAATTAAGAGATAGGATTTCCTCTCGGCCTCATCATTTACAACGTAGGAGAAATGACTCCAGTCATTATGTAAACATCATCACCAACAAGAGCGGTTCAAGACTACCCTGCTATTAGTTATCCTCTTACGCTGGGGACAGGTTCCTTAAGAGACAGGGATTGTTCATCCTGATGAAATCAAATCTCAGTGTGAGTTTGGAAGGAGAAAAATACACACACATACACATTGTATGTGTGTGTGTGTGTGTGTGTGTGTGTATGCAGGATGTACCCCTAACTTCCCAGAAATAAGTCTAAATCATGCACTGGGTGTTTCTAAATTAGTCATCATTTGAAGTTGTTCAAGAACACAAACTGATCCTGCTATCAACTAGATCCAAGTCATTTAGCTGTGCCTGAATTCCAGTTATCTCTGCCGCACCAAAACCCTTCGCCAGTCCTCCAGTGACAAACAGCTCGAATCACCCTGCTCAAAAGCAAAAGGCTGCCACCCACTGGTGAGAAATCAGCTTTCAGAAAACCCCCAAGTTGGCCCTTGAGCCCTTAGAGGTGAAAGAAAACAGCTTATTGTCATCTCAGATTAAGGCAAACATGTGGTATTTAACCTTTTGGGATTGGTTCATTTCTCTTAGCATGATGGATTCCAGTCGGGCCCATTTGTCCACAAAGAATTGCATTTCGTTTTTCTTAATAGCTAGTAGCTGGACTCTATGCTTGGTATATGTTTGCAATGAAAGAATCTTGATTGAATTTGAACTGTAATACTGCATCAAGGTGGAGGAATCCACCGGGGGGAGGGGAGGGGGAGGGAGGGGGGGATTCCCAGAGCCTATGAAACTGTCACATAATGCAAAATAATTAACAAAAAAAAAAAAAAAAAAGAAAGAAAGAAAACAGCTTAAACCTGGCAGTTCTTAAGAGGCTCGTCAGAAAGTGACCATAGAGAAATGTTAGCCTGAGAAGTTTCTCACGGTGAGTAAAAGAAAACAGGAAACGGGAAATGAAAACCTCAACGCACAAAAGGAAGGGAATTTGTCCTCAGCAATGCCACTCTGAATGCAGCGCTTGGGGCACAAGATGCTTCCCTCGCGTCCTTTCCCAAGAAGAGTGAAAACAAAATCTCAGAATTGGAATACTTTATTACATTCACACTCCTTTCTTGAATGTGAGCAGTCTTTTTTATTTAAAGAATGTATTAGTACGTTAGGTTCTCAAGGTTACAGCGAATGCATAATTGCTACAATCCAATTTTCACCAATTCTCACATGAATACGGAATTAAAAGAGAACAAACGTCATAGATATCATTCTAATAATATAATGAACCTTTCCTTTGTGAATCCCACAACACAACACAGCTTCTATGAGAAGCTGCCCAGTCTTTGCAAACAGGTTTTCTCATTTGGGATTGTAACCCCTGTTAAGAAGCTTAACCACTGTGAATATATGCCTATAAAGTTTGTCCATTGAAAAGGAAAAAAAAAAATCACTATAAATTCCAACCAGGAAAGAAAGACAAAAAAATGATTTCCTCTAATGATCAGAAAGCTGCAAATTAAAAAGAATGTTTCTCAGAAGAATAATAGAAATATTCCTTCATAAACTATCCATGTAAATAATAGTGAATAAAGTCAGTATTGCATATACATTTGGCCAGCAGCACTATTTACAGCTACCACCTCTTAAGAAATACAGTGACATCCACAGTTGACTCTCTCAACCTAGTGGACATATTCCTTGTAAAAATGAAATGGGAAAGCAGCTATGTTTTCAAATAGGCTCCATGCATGTCTGTTCTAAAATGACCTGCCGTTCTGTTTACTGACTGACTGTTGGAAAGCAGACACACAGAAACAGGAGCCTTCTCCCACCTGTTAGCTCACTCCTTAAATACCCACCAAGCAAGGGCACGGCCAGGCCAAAGAAAGGAGATGTGACATCAGTCTGGCTTGCCCACATGGCTGGCAGAGACCCAAGCTGTTGTATCCCAAGGCACACATTATCAGAAAGCCGAATTAGAAGCAGTTCTGGGACTCAAACCCAGACACCCCGAGGCAAGGTGCATGCAACTCAGAGCGTGTCTGAACTGATCACCGAACACCAGCCTCTGGCCTACAGCTTTAGCAGGGGAATGACTGACTCAACGGAGTGCAGAGATTCTCACAGGTGGTCAGATACGTGAAGTGGATTTTTCTTGTGATAAACTAGAAACAGGCGGGTGTTCTATCAGTCACAGGTTTCTCCCTGAACACTAGCAATCCTCGCTAATTAATTTCACAAATCATTTCATTCCAATCAGTTAATTCAGTAAGATCTGAAAAACTAGCATGGGTGTCGCCTCTCCTATCAGCCAGGGACATGACCAAATCCAGAGATGGCAATACGGTAGCTCACTCCGAGGCCCAGGGCTCAACCTGCACAGGCTGTCAGCCCCACATAGGAGGGAGAGAGAGACCCTGGTACCACCGGCTCCAGAACCCGCACACAGCTGCCCACAGCATTACTATCTCCTTGGCAACCCCTGCAATGTCGGGTCTCCAGCCTCCAGGTCAGGTTTGAGGAGGCTGTGTCCACATATTCGTGAGCGTTAGGGGCTATTAGGACAATAGAGACCACAATGAAAGGCGAACCTTGCTAATGTTTATAGCAAAGAATATGTAAATAGTGAACAACCCAGAAACAAGGATGAATTTCTACAGATGGAAAACTCTTTTCTATGATCACATCAGTAAAAACTACTACAGGAGAACAAAACAGGATAAAATCCATCCATAGAAATTTCATGATTTTCCCCATTTTTCTGAATAGCCTATATTTATGAATTAAATACCCCATAAATTACAAATTCTTTTTCTTAGCTTCCAAGAACTACCATAATAAATCACTATGTGGATTAGAGCTCCCAACATATATTCTCTCAAAGTTTGGAAAGCAGAATTTCATAGTGAAAATGTCAACTGTACCATGCTTCTCTGCATGTTCTAAAGCAAGGTCCACCCTTACTTCTTCCTATCTTCCAGTAGCTTCTGGAAACTTCTAGGATTCCTTGACTTGTGCCTCTACTACCACATGTCTTCTTCTGGCTTTATATACAAAAACTGCATATACAAAATGCAGTGTCCAGGTGGACATGAATTTTAGAGAAGACAGCACTCAATTCAAGTACATTATTTCAGGGCTTTTTTTTTCCCCCCTTTTCTGAGACAAAGAACCATTATCTCATCAAAGACTGCTTTATATTACTTTGGAATCCACATACACCCAGCATAAGGTTCGGTAAATATTGATATGTAATGAACACTTGGTGAATGGTGAAGAGAAGGAATAGTATCAGGAACAAAGGGAAAATACATAAATTAAAAATAGATAGGGGCAGGCATGTGGCCCAGTGCTTTAGAGACACCCACATCCAACATCAGGGTGCTTGGTTTTGAGTTTCACATCCGGTTCTTGGTGTCAGCTGACTGCCGCCGTGCCCCTGGGAGGCAGCCAGTAAAGGCCTAAGTACTTAGATCACTGCCAGCAATACGGGAAAATAAGCCCTGGTTCCAGCAGGTCTTTAGAGGGTGAATATCTATCTATTGATCATATCTATTCTTTCTTTTTTTCTGTCTCCTTTTTTCCCCTCCTTCCCTCTCAAATTAAACATAAGTTTTGAAGCTCAAATGAATCATTTTATATTGAAATAACTTTTAAATAGTTACTTATTTGAAACGCAGAGTCTCAAAGAGATGGGGGAGAGGGAGAGATTTTCTGTCTACTCGTTCATGCCCAAATTGGTCAGAGGCCAGATCAAAGCCAGGAGCCTAGAACTCCATCCATGTCTCCAACATAGGTGGCAGGGGCACAGGTATTTGCACAGCTTCTGTTGCTTTCCTAGGCACATTAGCAGGGAGCAGACCAGAAATGAAGCATCCAGGACTCAAACAAGCACCCATACTGGATACTGGCATTGCAGGCATTCACCACAATGCCAGCCCTACAGAGAAAACTGTTTTCACCCTTGCTTTAGCTCACACTTCACTGAGGTCTAGGAATGATTTTTTAAAGCACCTCCTTACCCCATCATGTTTTGTTGCCAGTTGTTGAAGTAGGCAATGAGTATATTAGCAACTGAACATCCACATCTTGCAAGGATTTCAGATCACCCACCACTCACAAGAGAGCATAGCAGCTTTTCTGTCTTATTTTTAATACAACAGCTCATCCACCCTGATGGGAAACCTGTGCAGCCAACCCTCTACGACACACTTTGAAAAATCAGTGTTGATTGGCAGATTAGTTAGATTTGGCTCAGAGCTGTACTCACTTTTCCGTGACAGTCTGGAAGCACGAAATTGCCAGATTTTGCACTACAAGAAATAGAGTCTGTAGAATTGTGTCCAGTGATTGAAATGTATGACAAGTGACACATTCCCTGATACAGCTTCTCAAGATTCCTGCTGGAATCTTCCTTTGGTTACAAGTTGGTTCACACCATCTATAGCAACACTCACACCCTATCAGTCAATACAAATGGAAGGAGATGTTTGGGCTTGACAATGTAATAGTTCACAGATATCTGTAAAGCACAAACTTAAGTGAGATTTCAGGACAAACTTCCTTTTCTCTCCAGCAATCATATCTGGATTCTTTTTCTTCATGAGTTTGAACACCCAATTCAGTAGCTCCTCATCCATGTAGTCTCTTTCTGAGCCAGGCCAAGAGGAGCCTGTCTGGTTACTGAATCAAATTCTATCATCTTTCTTGATGTTCTTGTCTTCTAGAGCTCCATTCTTCTCTACTCTCTCATCCTCAACTGGGAACTAGATATCCTTTTTGTTCTGAACATCGCTTTCAATGTTAACATTCTTTACACCTGTCTTCAGCTTCATCAATATTGACTATCTTTTCTGTTTTATTTTTTCTTCTTTTGTTTAAAGAAGTTCAAATCATCTAGATCGGAAGTATATTCTTTCCTGCTGTCCTCCTCATTTAACTCTGGTTCCAACATTTTTATTTCCAAGGGTTGGATCCCTTCCATCTGGGTACCCCCTACCTCATCTAGAATAAAAGGTTGCTGCTTCTTTGTCATCTTCTTATTCATAGTAAGATCAAAAAGCATCTCATCCCTGGACATGGCTGTGGCTCAAGTGGACTCAGCACAGTTGGAAAGTCAGGTGGGTCAGCCCCACGAACCCACAACAGCTCTAGTGGCGACCTCTCCCTCCACTGCACCAGGCTCTTGCGTCTCTATGGAGATAATGTGTAAATCACTATAACTTCAAAGACAATTTTGAACCTTTTCATAACCCATCATAACATTGTAATGTACTAAAGAATTTGATATTATCATGCTTACTATTCCTTCACAGATATCATAGTAAAGACTGCTTCCTAAATAGACCTAAAGGGCAACAACAGTAGCACTCCACATGCACACCACCTAAAATCATGTAACCTAAAGACGTTAAGTAAACATTACTCAAAACCAGGAAAAGGAGAAAGAATTTCATCAAAGATGGACTCCCAATAAAACTGTTAAATGTATACTGACAATAGGAAGCTGTACTTTCTGTCATTGTCTATACTTATAATGTCTTGTCACACTTAAATACAGAGTGATGGACCCATGGCTGGTTTTGAAGAACTATACTATGGTAAAAATTTAGGGGCAATCAGTGAGGGGAGAAGAATTGGGAGGGGATGGAGAAATCCCTGAGCCTATGGAACTGTATCATAAAATACATTTTTTAGAAAAGTGTTCCTTTGTTTGGGTAGGTAAGCGAGTGATAATAATAGGGCAATAAGTTTGCCAAAGTAGTTCAGGATTGTTAAGTAGGTCAGGAAAGCAAGTAGGTATCAGGCAAGCAGACTTGAAGATTAAATAAGGATAGGTAAGTAGACGGATGAACATTATCTGTGGACATGTTTGTATATGCCTATTTTCTACTTTCCAAATTTCCTAACTTCTCAGAGCGTGATATGAGAGAAAGAAAAAAATCGCCAGGATGCAATGAGAAATTTAAAGGCAGACTAAGGTGTAAGAAGTCTAAAAGGAGAAACTAACTAAGCTTGTCACTGCACACTTAGCACTTAAATTGAAAGCATTCAAAACAGCCTGTCCTAACCACATGGCGCATTCCAGTTCTGCATTCTCAGAATCCTTCATTATCCATCACAGTGCAGGATGGGATCTTTGACTCCCCATGGGCCCCTTGGACCCAGGGACCCTAAAACCCAGATGCGGGGAGTGGGGAGCCTCTTGCTAGCCAAGTAGCTCAGCAAGAAAGAGGTCTAAGCTTACCGGTTCTGAGCGACATCAGTCTTGCCATTAAAATCCAACTTCTAACATTCTCAAGTAGCTCATGATTCAAATAGTAACACTTTAATAGTTTGTACAATGAGTCCTAATCTATTCACTGTGTCAGAACAGTTTATGCCATATTATATTATTTTTTAATAAATGAAAGCTTACTTCAAGGGCCTTTGAAAAGCATAGGAAATATTCACAGAGGCCTCAACTCAGAAGAGAGAAGAATCAGTTTGTAACAGGACAACAAAGATAGCTGTTATGGCAAAGCCAGCTAAGCCGCTGCTTAGGACGCCACAACTCCTGTCAGAGGGCCGATTCCAGCTCCAGCCACTCGCCACTTCCATCTAGCTTTGAAGCAGCAGACGACAGCCCAAGTGCTGGGGCTGCTGCCACCCACCTGGGAGACTTACGTGAAGTTTCTCACTTCTGACTTCAACATGGCCTGATTTCAGCAGCTGGGGGTTTTGAGGAAATAAGCCAGCAAACGTAAGATGACTTTGTGTCTCTGTCACCCTACTTCCAAATTAAAATAAATAAGCCTTTTATTTAAAAGAGAGAGAGGTTCACAGTTTTATAACCCTCAAAAGATTACCAGGTGCCCAGATGCCATTCAAAACATTCCAAGATGGGGTCTTGCTTCCCTGTGCTACCCATGATCTCAAGGACAAACACTGGAGAAAACTAAAAGGCAAGATGAAGGCATGCATGAACCAAGAATAAAACACCTTTCAATGATAATGAGGATGGCAGATTATTATTTATCCCAACATATTTTCAAAAACTAAAGCATCAGCTCATGGGCAGCTTCCAACGTCAGCTTTTTCACGTCCTGTTCTTCCAAACTTAGAACTGCCTTGTCCTTCAAGTTCATGCCTTCGCCACCACCAGACAGTAACCAAAGCCCCAACACATTCAAGTCAACCAGGAAGATTTTTCTAATGAGAAGGTGCAAACAATAAAACCATGACACTAAGCAAATGTCTTCGGTCTTATGATCAAGTGAGGAAAAATCCCTTCCAAACTATTCCTTCCAGCTCTTTCCCAGAAAGAAAAAAATATATCTACTCCTTTCACCCCACACCCCACTGGTTCTCCTTTTTATTTTTGGCCAATAGGCCACTTTCCAACCCCAAACACACACCATGGCATGCCAGCCAGGGAAAGGGAATAGATGTGAAGACTGCCTGCCAAGTGACAGTGTCTCCACAGGACACTCACCCTTGAAGCTGTCCCCTTACCCAGCTACAGACAAAATGCTTCTGCCAGCGGCACAGGAGTCAACTCTTCAAGCTTGGGTGATGACTGTCCGTGATGCTGTCCTCGGAAGGTGAGCATGTTTCCCCACATCACTTGTGAATTTGAAATGCATAGCATGAAAATAGGTCAATGTTATCCAGCTATTTTTACATAGAGGACTGGTCAAAATAGACTAGGGAGGAGAGGCCAGAGGGAAAGTTTACATTTTTTATATAAGCTTGGAAACTATGATAAATAATGTCATAAGCAACTATTGCTTAAGCCAGTTCTGTCCAAGCAACCGTATCACCGAAAATATGGATAGCTTCATGGAATACCCACCAATACCTCACGCAATATCCTTAGGAAAAGGTGAACAATTTGCTTTTCTCATTTCGGTTACACTGGGAAATAAATAAAATTCTACTTCTTTATTTAGCACTTCCTTTCTAAGGGGAGATCTGATTATATCAGCAACAGCTCAGCCTACAGGTATCAGCTGTTCATCAATGTCGTCGCCGCCCAGAGCTGGGCTGGTACAAAGCCTGGAATAGGCGGGTGCAGGGGCCCAGACTTTAGCCATCCTCTACTGCTTTCTCAGGACATTAGCAGGGAGCTGGATTGGAAGTAGAGCAGCTGACACACAAATCAGTGCTCACGTGAGGTGCCAGCACTGCAAGCAATGGCTTGCCATACCACACCACAGCACTGGCCCTGATCAAGGTCAGCCTTGAGGTACAGAGAATTGTACATGTATCTCTTTCCTCCAAAGATTTCTCATTCCAAGTGATCATTCAGAAACACTTTCCTTGTTGTTCTTGTTTAGCTATCTCAGCTTGAATTGGGTTCTGTGGGTCAAATGAGAAGCCACACACATGGCTAAAGCACCCAGAAACTTTGAGATGTCCACTAGAAAAATTCTAAGAATATAGATTTGGTGAAAATTAGAATTTAATTGTCACCATGAAAGCAACAATTTTTTTGCCAGTCAGCTCCATCTCAACATACCTGACAGTTCTCTGCTGGGGCTCCCCTCCTGCTGCTCTCAGAGCCATCCGCGCCGTCACGCAGCTCTCAGCCTCCCTAACCCCCCCATTTCTTCATGGGAGTGGTAGAGCAAAGATACACACACAGGCCTGCTTCTCTGGCTACAAATGCCTTCTACATCTCCACTGCCTCCCTGGGCCAGCAGGCAGCAAGTGAGCTATGAGACTAAGCCAGCCATTGGAGCTCAGAGTCCACATTTTCAACCCCTCGCTGATGGAGTCTCCGAGAACCACAGTGGTCTACTGATCAAGGTCCAGTCAGTGGAGCGCCACATGCCCACACCACCGGAACAATAGTGAATGGAGGGAGGGATGCTGGCTAGGAAAACCCAAGAAACAACATCCACACCAAGTAGAGCAAGTAGGCAGGGACTCCACTGACAGTTGCAAATTCCTATCTCTCATAGGCTTCAAGCAAAGGATGAATATAAAAATTATATTAAAAGCTCAATCAGGGCCCAGTGCAGTGGTCCAGTGAAAGCTAATGGTGCCAGTTCTCTTTCTGACCCGACTCCTTGATTTGAATCGACTACAGCTATGTGTTAGGTCTTGGTTATAAAATAGTGACAAATAATGAGTGTCTATGTTCCTTTTCTGGACTGTACCTCTTTCCATTTAAAAGAGCACTTTTCTCTATTTTGTAAACACACACTTTAGCTTCCTCAAAACGCTGCAAACTTTTCAAAAACAGCAAGACAAAATGGGTAACTGTACAAAAGAAAATGCAAGTGAGCTGCTCCTTGCTCCGCTGTCACCCGGGTGCTTAGAACTCAGCCTGACCCAGGTTAGGCTACAGAACCATGCAACAGGCGCCATCCACGCAGATGGTCAGGCAAAACTATGGTGACCCATGTCTTATAATGTCTTGGAATGAATCTAATCAGAGCAGGTCAACTTCAGTTTTGCCAGGAGTACATAGAGGATTCTCACTCAAGGCACCCCTCAGATAATTGACATTAAAATGAAGGAACTGGTTAGATGACAAAGTTTCATCCAATATTTAGAATTCTGAATTGCATGATGCTAATATCAGCTCAGTGCCCCTGCAGCTATTTAACATTTGAGATGAAGATGTATGATAGGTGAAGTTGAATTTACATTAATAGGATTTTCTTATAAAGCCAACTCCTTCCACTTTAAAGTATAATTGACACGTTAAAAATCCTAATGTATTTATAGTGCACACTATTGTATACGTTATGAAATGACCTAATCCAATTAATTAACATGAATTACCTCAGACTTTTTTGTGGTGAGATCATTTAAAATATACTTCCTTAGCAATTTTCAATTTTATCACACCTAATTAATCACAGTCACGATGCCATACAGATTTCCAGGTCTTATTGATCTTATAAATGAAATACTCTGTGCCTTTTTCCCATCCTTATGGCCATTTCCTCCTCCTCCTCGCAAGCTCTGTCAACCACGGTTCTATTCTGTGGCTGTACAGCTGCTTCTTGGAATCCACATGTTGCAGTCTGTGTGGCCCTGTGCCTGACTTACTCCTTTGGCACAGACCTTACAGGTTCACCAACGTTGTCATAAAAGGCACAATGTTCTTAAGACTGAGGACCATCCTATCTTTCTATATATAGATAGATATAATGTATCTGCATATATATGTACATATGTATCTATACGGAAATGTATATATACATATATATATGCTTTTTCTTCACTTATCTATCAACAGACATTTAGGTTCATTCCGTATCTTAGCTATTGTGAAGGCCACAATGAATATAGGAGTGCAGCTATCTCCGACATACTGACTTCATATCCTTTGAATATATATTCAGAAGGGAAAATTCTGGTTCATATTTTTGATTTTCTCAGGAGACCCCAGTACAGTTGTACCAATTCACATTCCCACCAACAGTGTACAAGTTTCTCTCTTGCTCTCAGGCCCTCAGCCACATTTATCACACGCCTTTTTGCTAAATACTCATTTTTATGGGTGTGAGGTGACACCTCACTGTAGTGTCCATGTGTGTTTTCCTGAGTGATGACTCATGATGTTGGGTACCCTTTCATGCCCATTGAGGGAACTGCCCACTTCTCTGATTATTCGATGTTTTTCTATTAAGGTGTATAGGTTTCTTATAAATTTTTAATGTTTATATTTTGCCAGAAAAAGGTTTTCTCTCTCTAGATTATATCTCCTTAAAACATTAAACAGGCTAAATGTCTTCATACTTTCAGATCCTTACAAATTCAATAGTACTTCTCTTCATATACTGGAGATTAGCAATATTTATGAAATTCATAAATACTCATTTAGACTATATTTAAATATCTTCAAGACCATTCATTGCTATTTCAGAATATAATACTGATTCTAATATACAGATTTTTCTCATTGCTCCATGGCATGGGTTGGAACATAATTTGACTTTCCCCTAAAAACTCTTATTTTAAAATCTTATCTCCCATATTTTTAAGTCAGTCGATTAAAGATGAAACACAATTAATGTACAATTTCTGAAAGTGGGACCTGGGAAGCCCTTTGGTTTGGAATAGGTTTGGGCTGAAGGTTGTAGGACTCAATCATTGTAGAAAGACACCAGGTTATAAAGCAAGCGAGCACTTCCTATGTTTCGCTGATTTCGGCTCACTGTGCGATCATTGCTCTGTACGCATGCCATCCCCATCAGACACCAAGCAAACACGGCTACCTGATTTGGACTACAAACCTTCCAAACTTAATCCACATTAAAACGGCTTCCTTCCTAAGAAACTCCTCTCTGGCATTTGAGTTACAGTAACACAAGGCTCGTCAGTACACTCCACATAGTCCGTGTGTCCCTGATAACTCACTGAAAATCTGCCCGCTGCGTCTCGGATGCCCTCCCCATCTTGACACAAGCAATACATCGTACCTGATCAATGCTTCCAGAAGAGTCCGATGCCGCAGGCAGCAACTAAGATTTGGGGGAACAAACTCTGCTAGGGCATTCTGCATACAACCCAGCAGTCAGCCAAGAGCCAAAGCTCTCCGCTGCAGGTGTGGTTCTTAAAATACGCTGGAGATCATTAGCGAAAATCAGCAGCAGATTAGAGAGATAACAGAACCAGGTGTCTGGGAGCAGAACCTGGGGGTTTGACACTGTTAGCAGGGTCCGTGGGGTCAAGGTCAGAGCCTCAGGCAGCACACATTCCCAAGATAATTGCCACAGGTTCTGCTCACCTCTTCTCTCCAGCACGTGGTGATCCACCCAAGAAACCTGCTGGCTGGGATAATGAGTAATCAGCACACTAAAGACCCACAGGTGAGTTAAATTGATAGGAAATGTGACCCCCAAGTGAATAAGTCACTGGGACAGGCATTGAGGTGCTCCTCAACCTCAAGGAAAGGGCAACCCTCGGGTCCCCTGCTTTCAAAAACATCTTCCCTCTGACTTTTCTCCAACCCTGTTTATTCTCATTCCTTCTAAGTCTGAACTTAGTCACCCTCTCAGAGTGATTATGGATTAAAAAAAAAAAAAAAAAAAAAAAACCTAAGCACACCTTAATAGGGGGAGAGTTCTGCCTGACTCAGAAACTGCTGTGCAAACTAACTGATCCTTGTAAACCTGCCACCAGTACCAATGGTACCAGCTTTACTTTATAATGCTCCTATCTGATCAGACTGCTAGGAAGTTTCTAGACATTTATTGGTGAATTGTTAGATTTTATGACAGCTCCAAAAGACAGAGGACAGGTATTCCTACTCTTAGAGAACATAATGAAATATACCCACAATCACAGATTAAGAGACCAAAAAAATCTTCAAACTCATCATAATCACTAGAAACTAAAAATAACCCAAAATTTCTTCAATGGGTGAGTGACATGACAAACTATGCTAGAACCACTCAGTATGAAAACAGAAGGTTTTGTATGAAAATTGGGCTGGGCCTCCAGGCCTTACACTGATTTAAGAAAGCCAACACCAAATGATTATTTAGAACATGATTGCATGAATACCTCACAAAGTCAAACTGCAGTTATAGAAAATGAATTAGGGTTAGAGAGAGGTTGTAACTCCAAAGGGTTAGCAGAAGGGAGTTATCTGAAATGATGGAACTATTTTATATTCTTTTTATATTATTAATAGTGACTACATATGTATGTTGAAACTCATAGAATGGTGCATCAAAATAAAGGTGAATTTGATTTCATATTAAGGAATGTTTAAAAGTGTGTGACTCTAGGGCCCAGCGCCGTGGCCTAGTGGCTAAAGTCCTTGCCTTGAACCCACCAGGATCCCATATGGGCGCCGGTTCTAATCCCGGCAGCTCCACTTCCCATCCACCTCCCTGCTTGTGGCCTGGGAAAGCAGTCGAAGACAGCCCAAAGCTTTGGGACCCTGCACCCGTGTGGGAGACTTGGAAGAGGTTCCTGGTTCCTGGCTCCAGATCGGCACATCACCGGCTGTTGCGGCTCACTTGGGAAGTGAATCATCGGAAGGAAGATCTTCCTCTCTGTCTCTCCTCCTCTCTGTATATCTGACTTTGTAATAAAAATAAATAAATCTTAAAGAAAAAAGTGTGTGACTCTTGAAATAGAATTATTTTTTCAAGAATTATTTTTACTGAAAAGGCAGAGTTACAAAAAGAAGGAGAGACAGAAAAAGGTCTCCCATCCACTGGTTCACTCCCCAGATGGCTGCAATAACTGGAGCGGAGTTGATCTAAAGCTGGGAGCCTGGAGCTTCTTCTGGGTCTCCCACACATACGCAAGGTCCCCAGAAGACAAGCCATCCTCCTCTGCTTTCCCAGGTCATAAGCAGGGAGCTGGATGTGAGGTGGAGCAGCCGGGGCATGAGCCAACACTCATATGAGATGCTGATACTTGCAGGTGGAGGATTAGCCAGCTAAGCATATTGCACTGGTCCTGAAACACAATTGTTAAGTCAATTCCAACACCACCTCTTTTCTTAGCTGGTTTTTTTGTTTGTTTGTTTTTGTTTGTTTGTTTGGCTATCACAATAATCCTATGAATCAGATATTACCATATCCATTTCACAGGTGTTAGAGAAAACAGAAGCAAATGAAGGTTAACATCCAAGCTTTTCAAAGTCATCAAGGGGCAACCTGACATTCCTACAGGCAGGCCATGATTTTTCCCCCATCCTGTGAACACAGCATGTTTTGCTAACTCTGCATTATTTACTTGTTGGAGCTTTTAATATTGAGCAAAACTGAGAATGACATCAACACCTTAAAGGCAATTAAACACACCACTGATGGACAATTTAAAAGTTAACCCATTTCTTGAAGATAGCTTTTTCAATTATAGCAGGACACACACAGAACTTCTAAAATATTGAAATATTTCTAATATTCAAAATGTTTCATACCTTTTATATTTTATAATATCTCTCAGCTACATTCCCACCTGAATTTCAGTTTTAATTTTATTTACCTTTCCCTAAATAAACTTAGCTTATGGTTTCTCATGGGTTCCCTGAAGCATCTCAGAGCAACTTGGAACCTTAAATGTACTTAAATGCCACCTTTCCAGCTATGGCAAATTGAATCTAATTGATGTTTCTTTTTTAATTATGTCTTTGTTCCGTTAATATAGCTGACTTTTAATAGGAGATTTATTAAGGTAATTTTAACCTCAATTTGAATGCAACTGAGTTTCCGTGTTATACATTCAATAGAGATGCAACTCATTTTCTAATTACTGAGGGCTAATTAGAAATTAGATGTTGATTTATTTTATTTGTTGCTCATTTACTTGGACTCCTTTTTCATGTCATTACCTCTAAAAATATGTACATTTCATTAATTATTTTTGATGACTGCTTTAATGGGTTGCAGAACAAAGCAGTAATTTTGAAAATTATAACCTTCTGATCCCTATATTTAACAAAGACTCCACACTCTAAAAGATATTATTAACTTGACAGTAATTAAAAACTGTAAGCACACTCTACAGCAAGATGTATTATGATTTCAATAAATTTCTAAAATGAGACGAACAATCCTTTAAAGTTTCTATCACATAAATTATAAGAACACATGCAAATGGGTTTATCTGTATAATATGAAGATTATTTGGAGAAACTTAAAATCCGGGATATAATTAGGAAAACTAATTTTTTGAACACCTGCTTTTTGCTAAGAATATTATGTATTTTATTTCATATTTCTAGCAACACTGATACATTGCACTCTAATTCCCCATTTATAAATAAGGTAACTGTGGCATTGAATAAGATTAACTCTCCTAAGCCAAGCAGAGGGATCTGCTGTGCAGTTTGGATACTAAAGCCAAAGTGACATGGAGCATTTGAAGGGAAAAACAGGGCATCCTCATGGCTGAAGCATGACATTGGGGAAGGTGGCTTCAAAGCTGACGCCACGCCACAGACAGGCAGCAGCTGTGGGGGTGCAGCGGGTGCCTGAGACGCGCTAGGATCTCAAGCCTTGCCACCATCATGATTTTCTGATTGTCTGAACTGTAGACACCCAGACCACAAAGCACTGTCCAGGATTGAGTTCATATTCCATCTCAGCTTAGGTCCTTCTACGCTATGCCATATGTATTACCCATTAACTACTTCAGCTGGTATAAGCTCATAGTGAAGTAAGAGCTCAAGATGAGTGAATAATAAAAAGCAGCAGCTTTCAATTATGGCTCTTAACCTGCAGCTCCTACTTCCTAGAAAGAATGTTTGTTCATCATTCGCCTGGTTTTAGTTTTCTGACACTTCATAACTCTTAAGTATTAAAGTCACCGCTATGTCATTTAGCCCCTGTTTATCTATCCGGTGTCTTTAACTTCTATATGTTTTTTGCATCTCTCATATTCAGAATTCTTCCAGTCACTGCTGTATCCCAACCATGGATCCAAGGATGGAACACGGTGAGAAAAGCAAGTCTCTCTCTGCAGGAGGGATTCTACGCAGCTTGTTCATGATCCAGACGAGACGCATAAGCTAGGAATTAACCACCAGGGAAGGGCATCCAAAAAGACAACCTGCTGTTGCAAGCAAAACTTCCGTTGGGCAAGAACCGTCCTTTAGTAGTCCTGCTGCAGGGGACTGGCCCGCAAAGAGAGCATCAAATTTGGAACAGGACAGACACAGGGGGATGTGTTGCTGCAAGGGCTGTGTTTCCAGTGGCATGCTAAAGAAAGTGCTGTTGTGATAGGGTCCCACTTCCTCTGAGCTTAGAAAGGTTGTCAGGAAAAACTGCCCATTCCATGACCAGGAAGATGCACATATAAGAAAACTTCAATTATCCATTTAAGCAGTGTTTTTTGTTTTTTTTTTGTTTTTTACTTTTCAAGATGCTTTTGTTTTCCATCCCTGTATCAGTCCCACGAGAACACTGTGAAATGGGGGAGCAGGTGTTAGCCCCTATATTTTCAGAGAAGGAAACTGGAACCACAGTGGTTTTGATGGGACTATAGTCACATGTGTGTCAATAGCCGCACCTGGTTGGACCCACCTCTTCGCAACTGTAAGCTTTATGGTTCTGGAAATAAAGTTAAAACAAGAACTAGGAGGAAAAAAAAAAACAACAAAACCTCACTCTTCACTCTGAGCAAAGCACCCTCCTCCCACAATCAGACTTTTCTTTCAACGCTTAACTAAATGCTCTTCATTCCTTCATAATTCATCTTATACCATCCTGTGTTCCCCTAATTTTTGATTACAGAATTTAGTTGAAGAATCTAATTATCTTTTACCAAGGCATTGTCATGTATCAGCCCTAGGTTTATGAAGAAAGTCATCGCCACATGCCACGGATGGGCTGTTGCAGTTTTAATACTTTCATTTGAAATGAAGACAAAGATAAAGCTTACCTGTGGATGTAAACAGGGCCCAGCAGCTTCTTTAGGACGCCACAGGGGCAGCAGGTAGGTCTGACTGCTGCTCTGGCTGCTGTGGAAACCTCAAATAGTTCTGCTTTCTACAGAAAGCTTGAGAGTGGAGGGGACCTGAAACCAACATGCAGAAGAAAGCAGTGGCAAAGGGACAAGTTCTGGCCTGCTGACCTCTGACTGACCTAGGTCAGCACGCCCCTCCTTGGGGCTGTTGCTACAGCTGTTATTGTTAAGGCTGGCTTTAAAACGGCCTCACTTGCTTGTAATGAGGAGCGGCTGGCTAATTGCCTACTTTGTAGACTTGTGATAATTAAATGAAGCAATATATATAATGCTTAAGACTATCCCTAGGATATTCAAATCCTCAGTAAAGGTTAACTGTTGTAATGATGGAAAGGACAATGAGGCAAATGGGCGTGTCTGGTATTTTTTATCCTGGAGAGCATCCAATATGGCATTGCATATTTGGTACATACTAATTAAATGCTACTTGAAGATCTTGCTGCTTCTCTTTGTAAAACTATAAAGAAATAATTGTAAGGAGAGATTTTAATGTTTCAAATATACTTTTTCCATTGTCATTTCTCACCACCAGTGTCATGAACATTATCTTCATTCTTCATTGCTAACTCAAGAACTTCAAGTTAGAATCGAAATGATGAGAAATATTTCGTTTTCTATTTGCTGTAATTTTAAAGATGTATTGATTAATTGGTTTGAAAGGCAAGAGCACACAGAGGGAGAGAAAAAATTTCCCAAAGCCTGGTTTACTCCCCAAAGGGCTGCAAAGCCGGAACTGGCCCAGACTGATGCCAAGAGCGAGCAAGCTCACCCAGGTTTCTCACATGAGTAGCAGGACTCAAATACTTGCTCTATTATCCAAGACTGCCCAGGAATTTGGATCAGAAGTGAAGTAGCTGGATCCCATGGAATAGATCAATGGTTAAATCCTAACCTTGCATACTCCAGGATCCCATAGGGATACCAGTTCATGTCCCAGCTGCTCCATTTCCCATCCAGCTCCCTGCTTGTAGCCTGAGAAAGTAGTGGAGGATGGCCACAGCCCTGGGACCCTGCACCCACACAGGAGACCCAAAAGAAGTTCCTGGCTTCAAATCGGCTCAAGCTTCAGCTCTTGCAGCCACCTGGGGAGTAAATTAGTGATCGGAAGATCTTTCTATCTCCTTCTCTCTGTAAATCTGCCTTTCCAATTAAAATAAATACGTCTTTAAAAGCAAAAAAGTGAAGTAGCTAGGTTTGACCACTGTGGGATGCAGGACTCCCAAACAGTGGCCTAACTCATTGTGCCGTAACTCCTGTCATTGTCATTCTATGTTAAGAGGAATAAGGATTTTTTGTTTGTTTGTTTAATGAAGGGAATGCTATAAGTTGCTGGTGCTGATGAAAACTGATGATTTTGCAAATGTTTCGTTTTTCAGAAGCTTTCTTATGGACTTTGAGAATTAGGATCCCAAGAGAGTCGAGGAATACGTGCACATTGTGCGCATGTGGTTCAGCGCTTTGAAACAGACCCAAAGGCCACGGCACAGCTAATTCCTGGTTCTCTGGGTAGGAAAAATACACTAATAAGGACAACCACAAGGACAACTGTTAATCAAGTTTGCAAAGATCCAAGTGAGCAAAAGGGATTAAAAACTAAAGGATGAGTCTATATGATTGATTATGACTACTAATTCTTATCTTTATCATCTATATCATCGCCGTTACCAATCATAGCATTAGGCTAACTCTTGAACCCTCCAGTGTATTTACAATCACAATGGGGATTTGCATAGGATTTTCAGGAGCTTGACTATGTTAACATAATTTTTGGTAAAGACAGCAAACAAGAAAGAAACCCTGTCCAAATTCATTCCCAGGAAATGATCAAAATCATTCATTTATAAAAAGTCCCAAAATCAACCTCTCTCACTACCTGGTGTTACTTTCTTTCCTTTCCCTATACCCTTCATTTTAGGAATAACCTTGCCCAGAATATATGTAGACCTGGGAGCAAGGCAGAGGCTGTCAATCAATGGCTAATCCATCTCCCCCATAATACTGAAAAGCTAATACAAAAAGGCCAAGTAGAGGCCACCTTTAAAGACTAACTGTGTATATGGGGTGAAAAAGAGTCTCTTTCTTTATGAGATGACAAGCTGTGATGTCTATATAAGCCAGGGTCTTATTCTGGAAGCCTCCAGAGAAAGGAACCATGGGGCAAAGGGGCAGAGAACATATTGATGACTATGAATTGAACCTGTAGATCCATCAGAAATGTGAGCATCGATTACATGCCCTGAAATTAGAGGGGGCAACAATTATTTTTTCCCTATAAATAAGTTTTCTGTGTGGATTCTGAATTGTTGTTTGAAGGCAAAATAACACAGCTGCTGCTGAGGTTTCTGCAAAAAGTTAAAAACAGATCTGGTGATGGCAAGCTGGGAATTCTGTGTTCTCATATATAACTGATAAATGATAATTATTCCAGCAAGCGAACTGAAGTAGAAACAATGTTTAAAGAATTAAATGTAAATGTGAGTCACTTTATCTATTTCTGACTCTTTTCTTCGTTATTCTCCAATTACAAAGCAACAGATTTCTTGTATGTCCTTGGACCAGGAGTCCCAAATTGCTTGAAGGTTTCTCTAGAAAGTCAAAATATTTCATAACAGGTCAAGATGGCAGTTCTCCTTCTTTGTGCCTCCTTGCCCAGAAAGAGCTGCCTCTCTCATTCAGTGAAATCACAATATGCAGTAATTCCACCAAAGGGACCCATAGCATTAGGCTCCTTCTGTTTGGGAAAATCATTTTATCCTGGGAATTAAAACCACACATCCCAGCTCACTGGCAAACATCTGCTGTTCATTGATAGCACCATCTGGTATTTCAGCCTCTCTCTGTTGTAGAAACTTCCTGTAGCTGCCATCTCAAAATTAATTATTCTATAACAACTTGTTTTCTGAAAGCACAGGCCAAATAAGGTAACTTCACTAAAGGCTACTAATTCAATGCTTTGCCTGTGCTTTTGTACTTTCTCCTGCCTTTGCGTGGTCATGCTCAGAGGTGTTTGAGGCCATCATGTTTGGATGAGGGAGCAGGGGGCAGAAAGCATGCTAATGCCCCACATAAATGGCTTGGGGGAAGAATGTGTTATCTGCATTCCACAAGCTTACGAGCAAGCATCGCTAATCTGAATGATTTATTTAGAGGGATGATTATGATAATACAGGCTGAGCTGCATCTGTTTTAGGAGCTTAAGTAGTGCTTCTGAGAGCAGTGATTGCTTTTAATAGAGTCATATCCTTCACTACATTCAGTCAGTAACTTCTTTACCTAATGATCTCATCCTCAGGGTTATGGCTGCACCAAGAAGTTTCAATGCGGTGAGAGCAGCTAAGTCCGAATGGTGCCACACAGTGAGCACTGGATGAGATGACACGCCGTGAGTCACTTTGTCACTCTGGAGTTAAGCTTTCTGGTTGGCAAATAAATTACCTGCGTCACAATGTCCCAGGTTGCTGTGATGCTCAAGTGAGATGAGGAGGTTAAGACCGTGTAATCAGTAATGAGCACTCTGCACATGTTAAGAATTTCAAACATTTACATTTTCTTTACAGATCAGGACTGATTAAGTCAGGAAAACGCAGAGTAGAAACTCTGGAGCAAAACATTTAACCTTACAAGTATGTGTGATTTGAATTATTTGTATTAAGAAAATTGCTCTCACCCAAGCTCATCTGCCCTAAATGTTCACACACCGAACTCTCTCTTCAGAACATATTTTATTTTATCAGCATTTGACCGCACAATGGAAGTATTGGTATACAAATGCTTCAATCTGGCAACTCTATATTTACCTTAGACTCTTCAAATACATTAATGTCCATACTGCAAAAGGACAAAAATCTCTGACAGTGTGGCTTAGGCACCTCCATATTTCAAAGTTAACTCATTGGCTCAAATGCAGAGTGAAGAATGAGAACCACTTCATTCATGGAAAGGACAGCAGGTTTGGAGTCAGACACCCTCCACCATTCTTCTGACAAGATCACCTTGGACTGACACTCCTGAACGTCAGCCTACAATATGTACAGTGGTAGGGGGACTTGAGAACTTTAGGAGTCATAATATTATAACATCATTTATGTAAAGAAGCTCAATAGATATCACTTGTTACCATTGACATGCTGATAAATATGCGTGTGCTCTCCTGAATATCACTGTGTTTATGTGTATATCCACACACAGATTGTAAACTCCAGGGACAATGGCTGTGGTTTACAGCGCCTCTGAATTGCTACAGCTCCAAACACAGTACTGAGAACATAGCGAAGATGGAACAACCACAACCACCGTTTTTGTCAATATGTGGCCAGAAAAAAAAAAAAAAAGATGCAAAGTTATCTTCAATTCTGTGGAGTTACTTTTAAAACTTTCAAAAGCATCCCAAGAGATTCGCTATAGCTTTTGATAAGATCCTGAAAGTAGCTGATGATCTGAGTTGAAGCCACAAAATGTAACTTTCCATGACCACACAATGAGCTCACCACCTCAGCTCTTGTGTTCAGAGAGTCAGAGTTGCTGCCAGGCATTTCATTGGATACTGGGATCCAGCAAGCAAGCTGTGCGTAAATGTAAAAGTTTGGATAACTAGTGCAGGCGTCATGTTGTACGAATTGAGGCTGTTGCAGAGTAATCAATATCAGCTCAAGGTTCTTGGAGACATGAACCTGAGAACTGAGTGGACTCAAAAAGGAGAGAGGATAGGACATGCTCCCGGTGTCAAAGAGGGAGCAACTGCTGACTTAGTTTCTGACCCAAGGCCACAGGAGTCCTAGATGTGGAGAGGACGATCTGCATGGCAAGTTACAAGGACAGAGGCAGAGCAGAGGAATCGGGCACACAGGCTGCCTTTTCTCTCCAGTGGACAAAACTTCTTGCTGTTCTTCACCACAAATTGGGGAGCAGGCATGGGGAACAGAGTGGCAGCCTGCGTTTTTTTTGTAATTGGGGTCCATACAGCGTCATTAAAGGGCCATCCCCCCTTCCCCGGGTGCTGATGTCGTTTGACAAAAGGAACAGCCATCTCCCCCTCCTCCTCTGTGGATACAGGAGAGAAAAAGAAAAACAGAAACATTGGTCCCATTCACCTTCCTCCATGCCTGACCCTGCCTATCCTATTTGGAGGCCTACCTGGAAGTGCATCCCTCTCAATTACATAAACAATATCAAAAAGAAAAATGAAGATTGAAAAAAGAGAGATCCCAAATGGCTAATACAATCTTAAACAACAAAAACAAAGTTAAAGTCATCATAAATACCATTTGTTTCCAAACCAGCCTACTACTTGCCCAAAATCAAGCATTAAGATCAGTGGAACAGAACAGAAACCCCAGAAATGAATGTATGTATCAACAGTCAACTAATTTTTGACGAGTAGAAATAAATCCGGGAAAAAAAAAGACAAACTCTTCAACAAATGATGTTGGGAAAACCGGATTTCCATGTGCAGTCTTACAAAGCAAGAGCCATACCTTACATATTATATAAAAATCAACTCTTAACGGGCCTGTGATCTAACATTATACCATGAAATTACTAGAGAAGGGTTCTGGTGTGGTGGCATAGTAGGCTAGTCCTCCACCTACAGAGCTGGAAAACCGAATGAGTGCTGGTTCAAATCCGGCTGCTCCACTTCTGATCCAGCTCTCTGCTTACAGGGAAACAGCAGGGAATGACCAAAAGCCTTGAGACCCTGCAGCTACTTGAGAGAAGAAGCTCCTGCTCTCAGCTTTGTGCCAGCCCAGCTCTAGGCATCACAATCATTTGGGGAGTGACCCAGTGGATGAAATTTTTCGCTTGCTCTCTCTCCCCCTCCCTCCCTTTCTTCCTACCTCCCCTCCTCCCTCCCTCTTCCTCTCCTTCTGTCTTGCTTTAACACTGACTTTTAAGTAAAGTATATACATCTTTATAAAATCTATTTCTAGAGGAAACACATTAAGGAAACTTTGCAAGCCATATGTGTAGGGAAAGACTTCTTGGAAAACACCTGAGAAGCAGCAGGCAATGAAACCTCCTCCAGGTCTCCGATGTGGGTGCAAGGTCCCAAAGATGTGAGCCATTCTATTCTTTACAGCATTCCCAGGCCATAAGTAGGGAGCTGGATGGGAAGCGGAGCAGCCAGGCTCTAAATGTGAACCCAGATGGGATACTAGTACTTGCAAGGGGAAGACTAACCAACTGAGCTATCACGCCAGGCCCATACCCTGTTTAATGATTGTAGTGATTTATTACATGAAGAAAGACTAGGAAATTGCTCAGATGTAGAAAAATTGTCATGAGAACCCTGTTATGGAGCAAATAAAATTAGACAATAGTATCAATAAAGGCATCCTTGTACTTGAAAATGAAATTTTCAAGGTTAGTTAGTAGAAATGAAATCAAATAAATGTAATGAATATTTTTAAAATCTACGCAGAGAATCAGTACACTGTGAAAATACAGGCAATGTAAGAGGAAAAGCATGCTGCTGTGTCCTTGAATTGGGGGCACCAAAAGAGTGGTAGAAACAAGATCAACTTAGATTCCCAGTAGTGTAAAGGCATACCTACCTCCAAAAACAACAGAATAATGACAAAAGCCACATGTCCATAGAGGGGTGAAGAAAAAGATTCATTTATTTTAACTGGAGAGACAGATTTACAGAGAGAAGGAGAGACAATGATCTTCTGTCCCCTGGTTCACTCCCCCAGCAGCTACAATGGCTGGAGCTGAACTGACCCAAAGCCAGGAGCCAGGAGTATGAAAGTGCCCAAAGCCTACTCCATAGCATATTTGCAGTGCATAGTGCTACGTTCCTCGTGTTGACATAGGAGCTCTGGATTTATTCACTCTGCATAACCACAACTTTGAACCCTTTTGCCAACACCTTGCCATCCCCTGCCCCTTCTGGACAAGCCATAACCAGTACTGTATTCTTTTTATTTATTATTTTCACTAGTTTCCGTGATATATTTGTGTAGTTACAGGGATTCCCCCTTTCACTCTCCTTTCTCCCTCCCATTACTTCTCCCCATAATATTACAACAGTATAGTTCTTTAGTAAACAGTCACAAGTTAAACATTTTGCTATCTGAAACACAATGTAGGTATAGATAAAGGTAGAAACTATGGTAACATATTATCAATGTATAGTTAACTATTTCACTAGGAGTCCTCCTTTCATTCAGGAGTAGCTTATTTTCATACATTCAACTTTGCTTCTAGATTTCATATCTCAGTGAGATCATGCAATATTTAATTTTTGTACCTGACATACTTCATTGGCATAATGTCCTCTAGATTCATCCATGTTGTTGCAAGTGAAAGATTCTTCTTTTAAAGGGATAAATAATACTCTAGGGCATATGTTTTTAGACCTTAATTTCTTTGTCTGGTCATTCATTTGTGAACAGTACTCTGGTTTCCATTTGTTGGCTATTGTGAATAATGCTAAGTTGAGCAAAGGAATGAAGACCTCTTCACGAGGTGCTGGTCTCATTCCCATGAGGTCTGTGCCCACAAGAAGGCTAGCTCCCCTTCTCATGGATAAGAATAATTTCTAAGGCTGGGCATTTGAATCAGCACTTTGGATGATATTTAGGATGTCTGCATAGCTTAGTGCCCCCAGATTCAAACTCTGGCTCCACTTCTTACCCAGCTCCCCGGCAATGCACGGTTCATAAGGCAACAGATAATGTCACATATTTGAATCCTTGCCACCCGTGTGGGAAATGTGTGCCAAGTCTCACACTTCTGCTTTCAGGCACTGGAACCGGCGCCCATATGGGATCCCGGCACGTTCAAGGCAAGGACTTTAGCTGCTAGGCCACGCCGCCGGGCCCCAGAAGTCAAGTAAGTTCTAATAGCAGTTCGTTATATAACTTGAGCAATTTAGTTCTTCCCAGGATCCTATTTTTCTGATGTAAGAATAATACAAATTGTATATTATTTATGATTTTATATTTTTGGATAGAATAAGCATACTGTGATCTAACTGCCATGTTCTGCTTGGGCAGGTGCACTTTAAATAACTGAACACCTGATTCAGATCTTTTAGAGCTTGTCTATCAGCATGCCTTCACTGTTCGATTTAACAGGGGTGTCTGAGCATTTTTAATTCATCTTTTCATAATTCTAAAATGGGAAGGAGCTACAACTTCAGATAAAATATAAATGCTTAAGAGTCACTGAACACTATGTGTGAAACATTGTGGTAAGCCTTTGTGTTGCATTCAAATAAAACACACAAAAGTTCCAGGACATCTGTGGCTAAACCTTTTTTCAGATGAACAAGTAAAGCTAAAATAGTTGCTAAGTTGTGCCTCATTTCACCTGGTTAGTAAATAATAGTGTAGGATCGAAAACCTGCTCTGAATGTTGTGAGATCAAACTCGGACTTTACAGCAACATTCCGTGGCTTCTCAAAAGGAGTAAATATGCAATGCGGTGTTAAGTTCCCTCTGGCACGTTGGATTTCCCTCGGCCATTTTTTCCAACTACGAAATTTATATCAACTCAAGAAATGCAAAACAAAAATTGTTTGCTAAGTGTACTTAACTGTTTGTTAAGGACCAAAAGCAGAAACATAAATTCTCTGTAAAACATAATGTCTGATGTAAGATTTTTGACAATACTATTGTCGCAGAAAGTTTATAACTTTAAAGTACCTTACCGATAATTTCTAATCTTCTCAGTTATGAGTGTACAAAATCAGAGAGCTATTAGGAAATTAATACAAAACAAACCCGGATAAAAATCCAGGTCCCTTGACTCCTAACCAGCTGCTTTTTCTGCTGCAACATTTTGGAACTTGTGACAAATGATGAATATTCTTGGATTTAGAAAATAAATACATAAGATCAAGGAGACACATCACAAAGACATTCCACTTTAGAGTACAATAGCGTAAAATTGAAAACAACCTGGAGTTCAATCAACAGGACATTGATAAACAAGGGTACACAAAACTCATGAACCATTGAAAATGATGACATATAGCTCAGTTTTCTGTCCTAGAAGCATGAGCATGATGTACTAGTGTACTGAGATGATGTGCCACTGTATTGAGGGGGGAGAACGTTACAAAACAGCATATGTAGCATGATCTGACATATATACATACATATATATTTGCACATTTATATCATAAATGGTGTGAGATTTACTAGTTGATGAAATTAGGGTGGCTTTTTCTAAAACCTTTTGATTGTCTTGATTTGCTATTACAGGAATTGCTTATCATTAAGAATGTACTGAACAAAGCAAATGTTTACAGTGCTGATTCTGTATAGCTTTTCAAACAAACTAGAGTGGCTTCTCAAATTTTAATCACCTGGAGAATCTCAATAAAATGCAGTTTTGATTCTCTGGTATACAGCCAGAGAACCTGCATTTTTAGGAAGCTCCCAGATGATGGCAATGCAACTGATTGCAGAACACTTTGCATTGCGAGGGTCTAACTGCTTTTGTTAATTATACCAGCAGGCCTCTGCATCACTCACTCCATATGTAATTTCTGGCAATCTTGGCCTGGAATTAGTTTATTATTTATCAGTGATGTAGTGATTTCTAGGTAAATAGAACCCTCGAGTTTTCTTATTTTTCTTGTAGTTAATTAACATAAGCACTGGGGGACACTATTTTAAATTGCTGAACACACATTATACAACTGGAAATATTACTCAACAATTATCTCTGCCATCAGATAATTTTCATCTTGATATTTTTGACTGAGGACTTAATAATGGCACTGATTGTTTAAATGTATGAGCAGTGGTGGAGTAATTATGATTTAGAGGAAAAACAGTAATCGACTATTTTCTCAGCAGGGAAAATATCGCAATATGAATGCTAATTTTCAACACATTTCCTTAATGTATTTTCATGAAGCAAATTAAAATAAACCACTTAAATAATGATGGGATATAGGTTGGTTTAAAATTTCTTTAATGGAAGCGGTAAGTCAAATGCCTGAATTTGGGAAGAAAATCATGACAAATACAATCACCTAGAGACTTCAATATAATCAATATCAGTAAAATAAAACATGACCAGTTTGTTCAAAAGATCTATCATTTTTTTTAATATTTACTATGTAAAAGACTGGTAAACTTGATTCTATGCCTGATTTTGGTTGATAATTTATTTAGGGTTACAAAAGTTCAGCAGCTTGGCCAAAGTAACACATTTTGTAGGTACCAGTGAGAATTTCAATTGACACCTGCTATATTCAAAGCTCAGTATCTTAATCACTATACTTTGAGACTCAATCACAAAAAGTATACACATTCACTAAATATATTTATACATTCAGCAAATATGTATACAGTAGGCAAGCACATGTAATTTTCAGTATAGCCTATATATATATTTAGTATATGTAATCATATGTATATATTTAGTACATATAGTCTGTGTATAATACAGTTAATATATAGTCAGTGTACATATTTAGTATAATTTTGCATATCTGATATATATTTAGTATGTATAATTAGTTTAAAATGCATAATAAATACACAGATTATACATACTAAACATATATATGTATATATAGGCTGTACATATAGGCTAAACAGTTATATATACTTGCTATATACAAATTTGTTATGCTCTAAGGATATTCAAAAATTCGAATGTCTGCCGTTGTTCCTCAGTAACTGAGAAAGAGCAGTGGAAGAATAAGGCAAATAAATACTGCCTCCATGGAGTTTATCATCTGGTGGATGCAGAGGCATCTCATGGTCATACTTCAGCTATGTAGCCCTAACCGAGAAATACAAGTCACTTCTTTCTTTTCACCTCAATGCCTCCCTTTTCTTTAACTTACAAAACTGTGTTTCCATGAAAGTTCAAACAAGCTGACTTATCTTGCAGTTGCTGATTTCAGCTCAAATTATCAATAGCCTACTACACTCAGGGCATCCTATTTCAGGTTTTTCATTGCATTTGCTTTTCCAATAACTATTGTTATTATATTATTAATCATTATTAATGGTCACAAATGCAAGGTCGAGATGCTGTAAAATGACTTTACATCTTTCTGCTACCCTGTGCATGCCAACTGGACTCTGGTAAGCCTCCTCCTTCCACCTGAACCATCAAGGGTCAGCCACCTTGCTTGCAAATTTACCACTACTATTGTCAAAGATGGGACCAGTGCACTAGAGTCAGGAGCAAATGCCTGAGAACTAAAGACAACAATGACAAGTTATTGTGAAGAGCTCTTCAGAAAACAAAGCAACTTACTCCTCTTGGTCCCAAAAGGCTTTGATAAGTCTTGATTCAAACATCCATTTACTTCCACAGATCTCAAAGCAAATGAAGTGCCCAAACCATCCGTTAGGCAACAAAGAATTTGGCCTTCATTCCAGGTCCCTGGCCTGGACTTTCTAAAATCATAGCATTTCTTGAGTAACACAAGTAACTTTTTGTTCACAATTCCCTTGGATCCCATCTGAATTTTTGCTAATGAGATAGGATGGGTGTTACTCATTCAAAAGGCCAATTGCGATTAGAAGTTCACAGTTTTAATCCAGTCTAACTACCAGGGAATCCAAAGAAAACAGATAGTGAGTTCAAAATGGCATGACTAGTCTTTAATCAGCCCTAAGTCTGTGATGACACTACTGCGTTAGTTTGAACCCACTTGTCCATGTGCATCAAAATGCCAAGTCCCTAGTAGCCCAGTCTCTTGTGGAGAGAATGTTCATTACAAGGTAGCAAACCAAGGAGACAGGAGTAATGCTCAGGTCTGACCTCCTGGCTAAGGCTCTGAGGACAGATGTACACGTTAGATAGGAAGGGCCGGTATATGGAAGTGCTGGGGAGGCAAGTTCTGATAGACGAGCCTTGGAATCAGGCCAGCATCGGCAATCATGGTCTAAGGAGTCTTATTCAGAAAGCAGAATTTTAACATGATTAAACCCATTGTTGAAACATAATACAGGAGAAATGTCAGGGGGAAAAACAGCTATTTTGTGAGTTTGGAGCATCAGTGGGAGCTGCAGTAAAGAGAACACTGTGAGCCATGATTAATAAACCTCAGTCAACACTGTGGATGCTGGTGCTCTGCAGAGCCTCCTGCCGACAGGGACACAGGGACGATGGGCCTGGATTCCTGTGCACCACTCCAGCCAACATCAAAAGCTGAGTGGACTGAGGGAATCCCAAAGTCTGTGTCTGCCAACGAGAACTGTGGGTGGCTGGGGAACCCCTGAAGGACAGGGAACTTCCAGCTGAGCAGGATTTTTTTTTTTTTTTTTTGGAAGACTAAGTCCTTACTCTGGAAAGTTTGCGCTCACTCCAGGGAACGGGTACCAGAACTAAATAAATTGCAGCATACTCCTGAAGACACAGTCCCAGAAATTTTATCAACAATGCTTTTTAATAAAAATAAATAAATAAATAAAAGATGCATTTATTTTTACTGCAAAGGCATATCCACAGAGAGAAGGAAACAGAGAGAAAGATATTCTACACACTGGTTCATTCCCCAAATGGTCACAACACCTAGAGCTAAGGTAATCTGAAGCCAAGAGCCAGGAGCTTCCTGTAGGTCTTCCACACAAGTGCAGGGTCCTCCAGTACCCTCCCAGTACACAAGCAAAGAGTTGTGTGGGCAGTGGAGTGGCCAGGACACAAACCATTACTGATATGGGATGCTGGTGCTTGCAGGTGGAGGCTTGGCCAAGCAAGCCTCTGTGCAGGCCCCATACAATGCTTTTTTACACCTGCTCATTCCAGTTGAATGCTGCTAATGAAAGTGTTCTGATACATGTAGTGTTTTTTGCCTTTTAGCTTTAAAAATGAGGAGTGAAAAGTTGGCATAAATAAAATGGAAATAAAGATTGATTGTGTGTCCAGATTCCCATTTGCAGTCCAGATAGAGGGAATACATATTTAAAAAGTCAGGTCTGATAGTCACATGATCTGAATGAGGAAAGGGGATAAAAGCAGACCATTCTGCAGCTTTTCAGTTGGTCCGTGGTGTAGCCACGCTACCTTCCTAGACTGGAAATTCTCACTTTCCCCCATTGTGGTAAAATTCCCAGGTGATTCCCAGGGTGGCTGTGACAACAAAACACGGTCTCTCAGGATGAGAACACGTTAGCCAAAGGCAAAGGGGTCACTCCTGGAAATGGACAGAATTTGGTACATATTTAGTAACTTAACCCTAATTCTCCTCATCTAAAAATGTGGGCAATCATCCTTGTCTGAGAGCAGTGACATTATGAATAAAGGAGAGCAAGCTGCTTGAGGCCAAGCAACGAGGATTAGGGCCCGTGTGCTGTGCAGGCTGCAGCCCTTGGTCATCCATCATCTATTTGCCTTTTCATCCTCTTTTTTAATCTCAAACCTGGATTTCCATAAAGAGTTTACTGTTTCTCTGTATCTGTGACTCCATTAGAGGACTAGAAGAAGTGGGCATTGACATCATCCTCCCAGACAGACTCACCGTTTTCCTCTAAGACTGACACCTTTACTGGACCACTCAGCAGAGGCGGGTTAGTTAGGCAATCATTTCACAGTGTGTGTGTGTGTAAACACACATACTGAATAATACAAATTCATATTAAAACGTGTTTCTTTTAAAGAAAATATTTCTACATTTTGTCAGTTTACCACTATGTGTTCTTGCTGTTTATCCTTAAAAAAAAAAAAAAAAAAAAAAAAAAAGCAAGTTCTCTCTCTCTTGAATCTACTTTGTTTGGATTTCTTAACAAGTATCTGTGATTCTCGTTACAGCCAGAAAAGCATCAACCTGGGATTGAGAAGGCTTTGTTGTCTCACTTCAGCACTTCAGAGCACCTGTGGCAAGAATTGAGCTCCTCGAGGGGAAGTGGAGGGGGGCCGAGTCTCTCCTTAGAACAGAACCCTTTCTGCAGGCTGGGCTGGAGCCTGAAGGGAGGGTGCCGCCTGAGCATTGAGAAAAAGAGAAAAAGTAAAACAAGGTGTGGACCAGGTTTTGACTTCTCAGCACAGGAGCTGTGTATCATTAGCACTGGGAAAGTATGAGGGAGGAAAAAGAGGCAGAAAAATGAACTCCCTAAGCATCTGAAATAAAAACAAAAGCCCAGAAGCAAGAGGCATTTCTTGGCAAGAGTGAGCAGAGAATATAGTCAGTGAGTTCAAATTATGTTGGGAACTACAAATCCAATTTGTCCCGGCTTGAGGCCGGGAGGCTCTCTGATATCCACAGAGTACAATGGGGAGGCAACTAAGGAGATGCACTCTGTAGAACTGTGGTCACAGGTCCTGCCTCTGGAGTTCAAGAGCCTTCTGTAAACTCGAGTCCTGTTGCTTTCTTTTTACTAGATGGTTTTGGGCAAGTTACGAGGCCCCCTCCAGGACTGGTACTTCTCTGCCATAATCCTGGGAAAACTGCAATTTGGAGCTCTGGAATTGTTCAGCAGAATTATTCCAAACATCCTTCATTTTTATTGGGAATAGCACAGCTGCTTAAAAGATTCAGCTAATAAATATTTTTGAACTGCTGCTCTGTTTTAAAGATTATACCAGTATATTTGATGTAGTGCCTTACTTAATCCTAATATCGAAATATGCATTGTTTTTTCCATTATGTAGTTGAGAAAACTTGAAATTCACAGAAATTAGACACTTTGCACAAATACCAAAAAACAAGAGAAATAGCAGAGCTTGGAATAAATTCCATATCTACCCCTTTCCAAGTTGTGGAGCCCTCCACGGTAGGTCACACTGAACCCAATTTGAAACACATAGGCTACTCTGTACTTAAAATGATACCACTTCTTCCTGTTTCCTTAGTAGAAAACATCAAAGTAGTTGGAAAGTTGAATTAAGAAAGAGGAACAAGGCATAAATTTCATTGCATATTTAAACTCTTAGAGGGGTTGATACAGTGTTATTGTAGGTTAATCCTCCCCCTATGGTGCTGACACCATGTTTGGGTGCCAGTTCAAGTCCCAGAGACTCTTCTTCCAACCCAGCTCCCTAGTAATGGCCTGATAGGACAGAATAGAACGGCCTTGGGTCACAGCACTCATGTGGGAAACCCAGAAGAAGCTCCTGGCTTCCAACTTTGGATTGGCCCAGCTCTGGCCATTGATACCTTTTGGGGGGGGTCGACCAGCAAATGGAAGATTCCTCTCTCTCTCTCTCTCTCTCTCTCTCTCTCTCTCTCTCTCTCTCTCTCTTTCTCTGTCTCTATATGTAGAACTCTTCCAAGTAAATACATAATTTTAAAACTATCTGCAATTCGTATTTTATGTAATGCATACTACATGATATATGAATGAGTGAATCTTTTTTTTAAAGATTTATTTTATTTTTATTACAAAGTCAGATATACTGAGAGGAGGAGAGATAGAGAGGAAGTGGAGCCGCCGGGATTAGAACCAGCGGCCATATGGGATCAAGGCGAGGACCTTAGCCACTAGGCCACGCTGCCAAGCCCGAGTGAATCATTTTTTAAAAATTGCCCTCAAAGATAATGTTTTGTGGGTACAGGTCATAGAATCACCAAAGATTTCCAATGCCGACAGAGATGCAGCAGTCCCATTATAGTTTGACTCATGTTAATTGCAACTAAAATCTCTGAGAAAGGGCTAGGCATGGTAGCCTAGTGACTAAAGTCTCACCATTCACATGGGCGCCGGTTCTAATCCCGGCAGCTCCTCTTCCCATCCAGCTCCCTGCTTGTGGCCTGGGAAAGCAGTCGAGGACGACCCAATGCATTGGGACCCTGCACCCTGTGGGAGACCCGGAAGAGATTCCTGGCTTCGGTCACTTGGGGAGCAACTCAGCGGATGGAAAATCTTCCTGTCTCTCCTCCTCTCTGTATATCTGACTTTTCAATAAAAGTAAAATAAATCTTTAAAAAAAAATCCCTGAGAAAATACAAAACACAACCAGTTGTGACTTCTCAGAAGTAACAATAAGTAGATTGAGGAAGAAAAAGAAAACTTGAAGAAAAATTAGATGGAGTGAATTTTTCTACCTTTAGTCTCTAGATTGATCCAAAAGCAACTCCAGCACACGGTGGTATAGTGGATAAGTATTTCAAAATTCATGAAAGAAACCAAGTGTTTGTGGCCAGAAGACAAGGAGCCCCTGTGACTCTGGGTATGGATAGTCACTAACATTGACTTTCTGTTTTTTCTTTTCTCCCAATCCCATTTTCTCCATTTGGGTTCACTGGAGCCAACTCTCCTTCGTGCACAATCGTGCCAAAATACTGATTTCTTTTCATCTTAATCAGAGACGAATGATCTGGAGGACCAGTTATTGCTACTTCCATGAAATAGGTTTTCCAGCTGAAGCTAAGATGAGCAGATTACATGTTTTCCTGAATATTCATTTCAGGGTGGCCCAAAGTCTAACAGACATAATTCTAACAAATAATTCTACACGGTTACTAAACTTGGATCAGGTGACCTGTTAATAAAGAGGCTTATTATTCCATTGTATTGATTTTACAGTTATGATAATAAAAAACAAATTAGCTTCAATGCATAGACATCAAAAATAACATTGTAAATTCTTTTAGTCTAGTGATTTAGGGAAATAGCCTCTAGATAAGTTTCTTCACCTTCCTTATAATAATTATTAATGACAAATACATTATTATTCCCACATTTTCCTCATCACATCATAAGAAACCCTTCATCTTTTGAGTGTGAAAAATACAGGGCTCCCAGCATCATACTGAATGGAGAAAAGCTGGAACCCTTCCCACTGAGATCTGGAACAAGACAGGGATGTCCACTTTCTCCACTACTATTCAACATAGTCCTAGAGGTACTCGCTGAGGCCATAAGACAAGAAAAAGAAATCAGAGGAATCCAAATGGGAAACGAAGAAGTCAAGCTCTCACTATACGCAGATGATATGATTCTTTATGTAGAAGAGCCAAGAGACTCAATACAGAGACTGCTAGAACTTGTACGAGAGTTTGGTAGAGTGGCAGGGTACAAAATTAATGAACAAAAATCAACAGCCATAGTGTATGCGAACAGCCCCAAGATGGAAAAAGACTTAACCAGCAAGATACCATTCAAAATAACAGAGAAAAGTATGAAATATCTGGGAATAAATCTAACCAAAAATGTAGAAGACTTATTTGAAGAAAACTACAATCTGCTTAAAAAAGAAATTGAACAAGACCTCAAAAGATGGAGTAATATCCCATGCTCCTGGATAGGTAAAATCAATATCATTAAAATGTCTATACTGCCAAAAGCAATATATACATTCAACGCAATCCCAATCAAATTGCCCAAAACATTCTTCACAGATCTGGAAACAATGATCCAAAGGTTCATCTGGAAGCACAAAAAACCACGGATAGCTAGAACTATCCTGAAGAACAGGAAGTTAGCAGGGGGAATCACAGTTCCGGACCTCTGGACATACTATAGGGCAGTGGTTATCAAAACAGCGTGGTACTGGCACAAAGATAGAGAGGAAGATCAATGGAGCAGAATAGAAACGCCAGAAGGAAACCCACACAGATACAGCCAAATAATCTTTGACAAAAAGACAAACGACAACCCAGGCAAATGGGAAGGTCTGTTCAATAAATGCTGCTGGGACAACTGGTTGATAGCCTGCAGAAACAAAAAAATAGATCCACATCTCTCACCATACACTAAGATCAGATCTAAATGGATAACAGATCTAAACCTACATCCAGAAACCTTCAAACTTTTGGAAGAAAATGTTGGAAACACACTGGAACACTTAGGGGTAGGCCCTCACTTCCTAAAAAAGACTCCAGATGCAGTAGAAATCAAGACCAAAATAAACAATTGGGACCTCATCAAACTAAGAAGCTTCTGTACAGCTAGAGAAACAATCAACAAAGTAAAAAGGCAACCCACAGAATGGGAGAAGATCTTCGCACACGACATAGGTGATAGAGGGCTAATATCCAGAATATACAAAGAGCTACAAAACAACCAAAATGTCAAAACAAACAAGCCACTCAAGAAATGGGCACGGGAAATGGGCAGACACTTCACAAAGGAACAAACCCAAATGGCAAATAAACATATGAAAAAATGCTCAAGTTCCCTGGCAATAAGGGAAATCCAAATTAAAACATCAATGAGGTACCACCTAACGCCAGTAAGACTGGCCCACATGAATAAAAGCACCAACGACACTTGTTGGCGAGGTTGCGGGGAAAAGGGAACCCTACTCCACTGCTGGTGGGGCTGCAGGCTGGTACAGCCTCTATGGAAATCAGTATGGAGAATATTCAAACAACTCAAATTCAACATACCGTATGATCCAGCAATAGCACTCCTAGGAATATATCCAGAACACTTGTTCTATGAGAAACCAACATGTACTCCTATGTTCATAGCAGCACAATCAGTAATTGCAAAAACATGGAAACAACCAAAATGCCCATCAACAGAGGATTGGATAAGAAAGCTATGGTTCATCTACTCCATGGAATACTACTCAGCTATTAAAAAAAACAAAATGCAGTTCTTTGTGGCCAAATGGGCCAAACTGGAAACCATCATGCTAAGGGAAATGAGCCAATCCCAAAAGGTTAAATACCACATGTTTGCCTTAATTTAAGATGATATGATGTTATGTATAACATGTTATGTTTTGAATGTTATATGTTGTGTATAAACTAAAATTGAAGTATAGGTGAGGTGGTCACAGTAGGTGGCTGGGAACCCGCATTTACTTTTAACATATTAGTTACTCATTACTATGTCAATTAATTCCATAATGATGTAAATTTTTGCTGATGGTATGTTGGAGCTTTCAATTGACTGGGATGATACTCTGCTGGCTCTGTCATCAGACCAGAGAGGGTATACCTAAGAAACCGTTGAACTTGACGGGACAATAAGATGCTGGACTCTATGTTTGGTATACGCTTGCAATGGGGAAATCTCAACTGAACTTGAGCTGTGGTTATGCAATAAGGTGGAGGAATCCACCATGGTGGGAGGGTTTGGGGAGGGGTGGGGAGAACCCAAGTATCTATGTAACTGTGTCACATAATACAATGTAATTACTGAAGTTAAATAATAAATAATTAAAAAAAAAAAAAAAAAAAAAATACAGGGCTCACATTTTCATCTTTGCAGGCACACTCATGTCTCTATTGTTTCCACTAAGAAGACATATTTCTGGAAAGATTTTATTGATAGCTTCAAATCAATTGTGCAAGTAATATGCTTAGAATATCAAAATAACTCTAACAGACTGATAACAGATTTCCTTTTCAATATATATGATGGAAAACTAAAATAGCAGCTATCCTTAATGCTTTCACCATAAAGCATAACTAGTGTTGGGCCCAGTGCAGTAGCCTAGTGGCTAAAGTCCTCGTCTTGTATGCACCAGTTTGTGTCCTGGCTGTTCCACTTCCCATCCAGCTCCCTGCTTGTGGCCTGGGAGAGCAATAAAGAATGGCCCTACGCCCATGTGGGAGACGCAAAAGAAGCTCCTGGCTTCGGATCAGCTCAGCTCTGGCCATTGTGGCCCCTTGGGGAGCGATCAAGCAGATAGAAGATCTTTTTCTCTGTATCTCCTTCTCTCTGTAAATCTGACTCTCCAGAAAAATAAACAAATCTTTGAAAAAGGAATAACTCATGTTATTCTAAAATAAATTTTATAGCAAAGTTAGAAAAGACAGAGCTTGTATAGCAAAGATTCTGAGCAGTATTGTCAAGGAAACATCATTGGAAATATTGTCAATTCCCATTAAATCTTTTTTCCTTCTTCCAGGCAGTAACCCCAGCTGTATATACCTTGCTTCTCTAAAGGCAAGAGGGAGATTAAGAAGTCTCCATCACCCACTTTTTCTGGAACTGGCCATCGCCTATTCTTTCTGTCAACTTGTAGAGCACCTATAGAACATTCTGGGCTTTAATATTCCTGCTCTGACCCTGTCTTCTTCACAGGGGTTTAACTCTTTGAAAAATGGAACTATGACTCTTGTTCTTTAGCAATCATTAATGAGCCAAGCCTGATACCACGAAACAGGTGGCCAACAATTATGCATATATTTATTACAAAAACAATAATGGTAGTAGGCATTTGACCTAGTGGTTAGAGCCAGTTTGGACACCACATGCCATTTAGAGTGTCTGGACTGGATTGCCAGCTCCAGCCCCTGATGCTAACTTCCTGCTGATGTAGGCAGCTGGGATAGCTCGAGTGACTGATTCCTGCTACCCAGGTGCAGCACCTGGAGAGTGTTTCCAGCTCCTGGCTTTGGCCTCAGCCCAGCCCAGTCATTTGAACCGGCAGATGAGACCTCTGTGCCTCTCAAATCAAAAATGCAATAATTTTGATTTACATTATTAAACTCTAATATGTGTCAGAATTAATTAGTATTTAAAATTGAATTGTTATCTTACTTCCACACATAATGAAGCTATTTTGTTTAGTTAGAGTGACGTACTAAAAGTCATATTGCTAATAGCCATAGTGGAAGAACTATTCTGTATTTTAAAGCAACAAAGGTCCCTTTCCACAGGCGGTAATCACTAAGCATCCCTGTACCTGTGAGTTCGAACTTCTCTTTATAGTTATTCTCAGAGATCAGGTCAATAACCTGTTCAACTGTACCACATAACATCTCCTGGTTGGGAAGTGAACCAGTGGAAGGTGGAAATTTCTCTCTCTTTCTCTCTCTCTTACACATGCCCACATGCGTGAAGAAACTATTTTCATCACAACCTGATATATTATGTGTCATACTGTACAAGCGTAGCATTTATCGAATTGGATTCTCAACCAGCAAAATAGTCTGCTTATTTCAAGCTGCCTCTGAGAAGTAAAAACAATTAAAATGCTTGAATGATAGCTACCTGTTTCTAAATGTTGTTTAAAACATAGATTTATTCATTGTTAGTGTAAAATTTTCTTTAAGAGAAAATGGAAAAAAATTCAAAAATTTAAAAAGATTTTATACTGAGTTAAGAGCCGGGAATGTGTGCTGTCTCAGAATATAGTACTGCCCCCCTCCATCAAAAAAAGTTGTACAACAGAGAGATTTGCTGGGTTGGCTGAGTAAAATAGAGGAGGAAATGGCCAGAATGGCCAAAATGGCCAGAGCAGAGAAGGAATTCCTAGCAGTGTGCACTGGGGGAGGGGGCGGGGAAGAAGGGTGTTGTTGTAGGATCGCGATAAATGGCAGTCACTGAGCAAAACTGGGGCTTCAGCTGGCATTCATCTTGGGCAAAGCTCTCCATCTGAGTGTATGTGTAGGAATCCCTGGAGAAGGAAGGTACTAGATACTACCCCAGTGTTGGGCATCACTGCCTCCATTGCAGAGGGAGAACCACATCAAAGAGTTTTAAGAGCTAAAGCAGCCATCAAGAGACTAATCCAAAACAATATCAATGAAAATGTCAACAAATAGCATTATTACAATTAATATGCACTTACACCAACAATCCTCTTGGTAAAATAGAAAACAAAGAAACAATACAATGATTTTAAAAAAATAAACATAGAGAAAACAAAAGGAAAGGGGCAGGTGTAATTATAACTGTATCACTAATAACTTTAAATGTCAATGAATTAAGCAAATGAAAATAGGTAATTATCTGAATTTTGAAAAGATCTAATAGCGGGTTGAGGAAGGGAGGCAGGAACAGCATTAGAATTCTAACTATGAAATCTGTTCTCTATATTAACTTTAAAGATTATAAAAGATAAAAAAAGAAAATGGGGTGAAAGTAAAGTCCTAGGCTATGAGAACGTGGTGACTGTGTGACAGAGGCACTGAGAATGTTTCGAACAGAAGTGTTCTTATTTGGGTTATGCATATAGACAGATGTTGAGATATTTTCATGGTAGCATCAGAATGTGTAGGAAAGGAGAAGTATACACTTGTGTATGCTCATGTCTTTATGTTTAAACATGCATATACACACAGAGGAAGAGAGATATAGAGCTACGGTGACAATGTAGTAAGAGTGAAAATCTTTCAATTTTTTTTCCTGTTGTTGTATTTGTATTGTGGCTCTTCATTTAAGGGGGTATATAGTAACTGTGTAATGAAGACTGTTATACCCAGAGGTGAAGATACGACGAGGTATGCATCTGTACTTCCAGGCAAAGATGGACCCCCAATGAAACTGTTAACTGTATCTGGGCAATAGGATGCTGGACTCTTTGCCATTGTCCTTGCCTGCAATGATGGACATAGGACTGTTTATAAAGAACTATACTGTAATAATGATATAGGGTAACTCAGTGGGGAGGGAGAGGAACTTGCAGAAGGGTTAAGTAAAATCCCAGGGTCTATGGAACTGTATTATAAAATGATAATAATAGGGCCTGATGCAATAGCCTAGTAACTAAAGTCCTCACCTTTCACGCACTGGGATCCCAAATGGGCACGAGTCCTAATCCCAGCATCCCTGCTTCCCATCCAGCTCCCTGCTTGCAGCCTGGAAAAGCAGTCGAGGACGGCCCAAAGCCTTGGGACCCCGCACCCAAGTGGGAGACCCAGAGCAAGAGGCTCCGGACTCCTGGTTTTGGATTGGCGCAGCTTCTGTCATTGCAGCCGCTTGGGGAGTGAATCAATGGAAGGAAGATCTTCCTCTCTGTCTCTCCTCCTCTCTGTGTATCTGACTTTCCAATAAAAAAAATCTTTTTTAAAAATTATAATAATTTTAAAAAGAAGTAAAAAAAAAAAAAGAGTGGTAAAACTACTAAGAGAAGGCAGGTATCCAAGTCATTGCTTTTCAAATTCCTATGGGTTTGAAATTTTTATATTAATTTATTGCCTATATTCCTAAACTCAGCATTTAATTCTGTGCAAAAACAAAAACCTTTGTGCTCCTCTTTCTAAAACTTTTACAGCACTTGTAAAATTCCTATACAACAATATTTGCAATATGAAAATAGGAATTTCCAGCAAGAGAAACTATCTGGAAAGAACTTGCCTTTAGGTTTTGTCTAACTGTGATTATAGAATGTTCCAGAGAGACCTAAAATTCATATGAAGAGAAAACCTATGTCATTAAAGGTATCTCTGTTTGCCCCATGGAAATTTCAGGATGCAGAGAGAATTTTTTTCTATGAGCTCAGCATGTTCAGATTCTCCTGCCTGCTTCTTCAGTGCAACAGAGACCTTCTGTAATGAAAACTGGCCCCAGGGTGGGATTAATGCAGAAGAGATTGCCAGGCACAATACTAACCATAATCTCTGGAGTTTAACTTTCCAATATTGCAGGATTTGCAAAGAAAAAATTTCTCCCAAGATAAATGTATTAATATTTAATAAAAACAAAGCCAGATTACAGTGTTAGTGAAAACTAAGGAATTTACATAAAGCCCTTCTATATTTGAACAAACACAGTAAACTGAGTAGCATAGCTTTTCAGACATGAAAAGGGTGTGAATAGAAAGGAAATTTTCAGGCTGCCAAAATATTTTGTTCCTGGATGGAACATTTCCAATGACTCTGTTGGCAAAACTGACCAAATGCATGTTTTCAGAGAGATTAGCCTTGTGGTTCTTGGACCTTGGGGCATAGTTCCTATCAATGACCCAGGAAATTGACTGTGTCGATTCATCTCCCAAAAGATCCATAATGGCCATGAAAATTGCAATGTACTTTGCGTTTTCTTCCATCTTGGAGCATATGCAGAAATGACTCCTCCTCACATTTAACTAGCTTTGCTGGAGCAATCCCAGACAGGTACATGAGCCAAATAAGTAGAGCAGGAGATGGCCCTTCAGAACTGAGAAAGTGGTGTTGATATTAAGATAATATAGACAAGATCATGCTGAAAGAACAAATAAAACCCAACAGCTCAGTGAGTCAATATAATCAGATTTTATTTCTGGTTTACAAAATTCCCGGTTCAGATTGGGTAGCCCTCTGCTGTGTTACAGCTTTTCCTTGTGAACCAAGGGCCCTCTGTGTGACATTGTTAAGACAGAAGCAAAGGGTACCAAGATTTGTTTACAACAGTCATTCCTTGAAGAGGCTTCAATCGCTCCTGCCCATTTTCTCTTCGCCAGAACTCAACCATTTGGCCTCAAATCAACTGTGTGAGAGGCTGGAAAACAGTCTTTCAGGAAGAGGAAATTATGTGAGATTAGCTAGTATTGCTTCCATCAGCATGGGATGGCTCCACTTACACCTGAAGCTTGTTTTGTACATGAGGGTCAGTTTTTCATAAATAGGGGGAAAGCCTAGCTTGCAATGAAACTATCGTGGCAAAAGACAGACAAAAGAACTTTCGTCCAGCGCATTGCTATAGACCTTGTATCTTGCCATGATTGTGAGCTAATGAAATAACAGCTACCTCCATTTTCTTCCTCAAGTTGAATCTTTGCCTTTGATAACTGCCAAGCATAACAAACTCAGGGTCCTTAAAAACAAAGCTTCGTTATGACTAAAAATGGCCTGCTTTTTGCAAACCAGGCAACTTGAGAGAAGACTCAATCTACCATTTCCCAGTCTTGTGTATTCTTATGGCCGTGCAGCTGAACATTTAAGAACGTCACCATCTCCACATCCTTACCAGCCATTCACTGACTTCAGCATGTCTTCAACCTTCTCAAAGACCAGCAAGGACCTAGCATTTCACATCTGGATGATTCTTCTAAATCCTTGTTTTTCTTGAACTCTTAACAACCGTCAACACTTGGGAGAATTTTCTCCTTCCTGGAACTCTCATCTCCCTTGACTTCTACTGTTCCACTCTCCATTTGCTTTTCAGCAACCTCACCAGCTGTTCCTTCTAGCTCTTTCATCTTTTGTTTTATTTCATTATTTCATGTTTCAACCTTATACCCTCTTTTCAATCTATATCTGTGTGTATAAGTGACTTTATCACCATGTTGCAACTTACAGATTTATCATCGTAAGCAAAAATCCTCTTCCAAATTCCACATTGGCATAATCCATCCCCAAGTTCTTCTTGAATGACTAAAAAGCATATAAACAGGCAGACTTTGGGCCTGCACATTTTAGTGCTTGGGTTTGAATCCTGGCTCCAGTCTGAACTTTAGCTTCCTGCCAATGCAGTGTTGATGGCTCCACTGGTTGGATCCTTGCTCCCTGTGTAGGGGGCCTGGATTCAGTTTCCTGCTCCTAGTTTCAGCTCAGTCCAGTCTTGGTCACTGTAGACATTTAGAAAATGAACCAGTAGATGGAAAAGCTCTCACTCACTCTCTCTTCCTATCTCCCTCTCTCTCACACCCTCCCTTCCTCCTTCCCTCCCTGTTTCCATACAAATACTGTACAGCATAAAATAATAAACCCACAAGGCCAGAGAATGAAATGTTCCTTACCACCTTTGGCTAATGACACAAGCAACAACAAAAGCTTGTAGATATTACACTATACAAAATAAACTATACAGAGAGTATGTGCTTTATGATTTAATTTGAAGATAAAGACAAAATAAATTGATAACTGAAAAAATAATTGTTATTTCAGTGGGGTTACTGAGAAGAGGCATAACAAAGCTTCTTAAATACAAAAAAAAAAATGTTCTATATTATGATTTAAGTGAAAATTATTCAGCTATTTACATCTGCAGAAATTCCACCAAGCTAAGCATTACTGGATTCATATTCCTGAGATTACTGGATGTGCTGGATTTTACATACTTTATATCTAAGCAGAAAGGGGAAAATATACAATTATTTCTTATATTGAAGAAAGTGACAATGATGAAACCTGCAGAAACAAGTGTCCAAAAACAGTAGGAATATCAGTGCTCAGTTGAGCTTTGTTTAGTGAGAATCCCATGAAGAAATTTCCCTCGAATTTTTCACTGTCCCCTAAACATATTTTTTTTATTTTGTAACCTTAGCTTATATTTGCTTCTTTGCTTTGGCTGTCAGGCAATTCCAAACACCATTATAGTTTTTTGTTTCCTGTGTTTTTAAAATTAATATCAACATCACCATAGACTTTGCTTTTTTTAAGCTTGTATAGCTTGTCCATTCATTTAACAGTGATAGAAAATGGCAAAACATAGTCAGTTCTTAAAGAATGGTTCTTAAAGGGCCAACCTTATCACTAGCAGGAAAGCATGAATATGTTTACAGACCAATGAAAAGTTACCAATTTTAGGCATCTTAGAAGTGAATACTTGCACAATTACAAGTCATGCTGAGATCTCCGATATTTTTTATTAAAGATTTATTTTATTTTTATTGGAAAGTCAGATATACAGAGAGAAGGAGAGACAGAGAGGAAGATCTTCCTTCCATTGATTCACTCCCCAAGCGGCCACAATGACAGGAGTTGCTCCAATCCGAAGTCAGAAACCCAGAGCCTCTTCTGGGTCTCCCACATGTACAGGGTCCCAAGGCTTTGGGCTGTCCTCTACTGCTTTTCCAGGCTGCAAGCAGGGAGCTAGATGGGAAGTGGAGCTGCCAGGATTAGAACTGGCACCCATATGGGCAAGGACTTTAGCTGCTAGGCTACCGCACCTAGCATATCCAATATTTTTATGTCCAAGCTGCTTGGACACTAGAAGTTCTTTTCAATGCCTGATGAGACACAATGCATCTTTATGGCTAATTAAGCTGAAGAAAGCAGGAATGGATTTGAAGCAATGGATAACAAAGTTCTCTGCCTACCTTTAAAGGAGTGAAGAAGGAAGGAAGGATCACAGAAAGCAGGGGGGAAGCTGACACTAATGCTGGCTTGGGACCCCGACCCCTCTGCATTAACCAATGTCGTGGTTCCCCCAGTATCTGCAGATTCCTCAGCACCAGACCCTGATCCCAACTTCCTCTGTTCCTTCCAAAACAGATGACTACCATTCAAGCAAACTGGTCTGCTAGAGAGCAGACCTTACCTATGCAAAGGATTTTATGTGAAATCCCTTTTCCTGGCAAGTTGTTTCCTTTTCCAGAATTCCTAGAAATCATATTCAATAACATCTTCTTTGTGAACCCTTTCCTGTTTAACTTCCTCTAAAACACACAGAAACTCTTAAACATTTGACTACTCAGAGTTACAGTCATCTTAATGCCAAATTGCAAATGCTTCAATGGAGAAAATATAACATCTCCAACATTTTACGTGCCTCCCCTGGGATGCTCCAACTTTCAGGTGTCAAAGATGGCACTGCAATTTGGCTTGTAGCATACTTTTCCATTACTGGATTGGCTTCCAGAGAGAACTGCATGTTAGGTAGCATTCAGGAAGCCTTTCAGTCATTTAACTGGAGTGCCCACTTCTAAGCAGTGTAAGAGAAAGTCATACTTCCATTTTCACCATAGTGTCTACAAAACCATCAGCCTAGAGACAGAAGCATATGAAGATGGAAAAGAGAAAATGAAAGCTATGATTTTTGGGGATAAGAAAACCTTATAGAAAAAAAAGCTGGTAATTAAAGAGATCTTCCTTCTAAGCTTTCAGTAGAACTTCAGTTAATGGATTTATGAAAAGGAAAGCATGATATGTGCTTTCACAATTCCAACTTCACCTAGCATACATATTCTATCTCATGGCCATTCTGATGTAAACCAGTAAAAGTGCTTTTTGCTTTGTTTTGATGATTTTAAAAGGATAGGAATGGCTTTACACAGAGAAAAAGGAGCTTTTACTATAATCCTAGAAGACACATTCGAAAACGCAATAATTCTAAATACTGAAATTCTGAAAGATAAAAACCCCCAAAGCTTAAAAGGCCTAAAGTCTAAATTCAAAAAAAAAAAAAATCCCAAAATTATGCTTCTGAAAAATAATAGGATGCTGGACTTCCTACCATTGTGTATACCTACAATGTCAGGATACATCTACGTAGCAGAATGATGGACTTTTATCTGTTTTGAAGGACTATATTATTGTAATACGGAGGAAATCAGTGGGGAGAGAGGAAACGGGGGCGGGGGAGGAGAAATGGAGAAGGGGATAAATCCCCGAGCCTACGGAATGAAAAAAAAAAATTTTAAATAGAAACATATTAAACTTTAAAACTACAACCATATTTTTGAAGAGAATTTTTTTAGAAACATAGAAAGCAGAATACTTCACAGTCCCCTTTCAATAGGAAATGATAACATGAGATTTTTGCGAGCTAAAACAGGCGTACTAACAATATTTGTATAGGTTTAATTTTTATAAGAAAATGAACTATACTCATGAATAAATACTACCCGAAGCATGGGACTACAGGTGGGAATTTCATGCACCCAGTTTTATAACTGCTGTCATCTCAAATAGTATGATAAACAACCTAAGTCTTTGATAGGATTTATCAGAAGCTGCAGGGGGTCACTTCCTGATACACAGTTGCCCAAACAGCCAAGATGGTGAGAAATGCTCTTTCACAAATCCAGATGTACACAAGGGAAATTTCTTCATTTAATGAGGAAGTTTCTTTGTTATGTACACATCCAATTGATATACGAAGATCTTGGCTTTCTGGTCCAAGTCTGAAAACCTCAGAACTAAGGAAGCCATTGGTGCATTCCATCTATAACTGAAATTCAGATGGCCCAGCAGGCACTGCTCTAAGTGCTGGAGCCTAAGGCAGGTACACCTAGAGTTCTGACACCCAAAACAACCGAAGAAAGCTATCCCAGCTCCCAGAGGCAGGCAAGTTCCCTTCCATGTTTTTCTTTCCAGACCCATACAGATTCTATGATATGCACCCATACTGACAGTGGAACTTCTTTAATTAGTCCATCCAGATTTACCACTAATTTCTGCTGGAAATTCCTTCACAGACATACCAAAAACAGTGCTCTATCAAGTCCTATGTAATATGACACACTTGTCCTGTCTACAACTGAAAACACACCAATCCCTCTCCCAGGATTTGGCTTTCTACAGCTGTCACATAGCTTTCTCTTTTCCAGTGGGAATTGTGGTTTTCAGGGCTTCAGCCTACAGGACTGCAATATTCTGGATTTTGAGCTTTTGTAATTGAGATATTTGAGATTTTACACTTCAGAGATGGTGTACTTTCAGATGACAACATTCAACATTGTGGCATTCAGGATTGTGTCTTACAGGGTGATGCTCAGCACCAGGGGAAGGATCTGTCCAGAGAATAAGAGGAATGTATCAGCGAGACCAAGAGAGGCATGATATCGGTGGTATATGGGGACATGGTGATCAGAATTGTGTCAGAAAATCACAGAAACCAATCACTGATGAACTTTCAAGAACAGGTAAGTCCAGGGTAATTGTAATTGCCTTTCTAAGGAGTCATTATTCTTTGGGTGACTGGGGTTGTTGTTGGAACCACTTGGCACTGCCAGCTGTAAAGACAGCAGGACTGATTCACTGAACTCTCAGGGTTTCTCCATGACAACTTCAAAATTTGTTGTTATTATCACAGCCTTGTTATTAGATATGTTGTAATGACAAATGATACAAAGCAGCCATTTTCCAATAAAGTCGGATTTTTTTCACAAGTACTTTTAATTACAGACCTTGGAGATCACATTAGCATACAGTAACTCAAGTACATGTACTTTCATAGAACTAATTATACAGTGCATGTCATGCATGATTTCACTTTTCCCAATCCTATCCCATCTATCTCATCATCACTAAAACCTGGTCTTTATTTTGATCCATTGGTCATTAGGAAAGAATTGCTTTTTTTGCCTTGGCATGAGCTGGCAGAGGCTGGCACTGGAGGCTAAATCTGTCAAGCTGAAACCCAGAACCACTTGGAGAGTGCATAATCTGGGAGTAGGAGTGGCCTAGAAGGGAAATAGTGGACTCCTCCCTCTTGGGTTACCAATCCCACTGGAGAGCACGAAACTAGGACAGGGCAGGGGTGGCTAGACGGAAAGGCACCCAACAGCATGCGTGTGGGCTGGATAGTGAAGCTGGTTAGGTTGAACTAGGCTTCAATGCCCATTGATATGTATGAGAGCTGAATGGGATGTGGGACAGACTGGACTAATCTGCTGCACATACTGGCAAACACTGGAACCAGGGCAAGAGGAGGACCTGGTGGGGGTTATTGTGGGTCACTTTGACTAGGCTGCAACTCTCACTGGTTTATGTGAGGGCTGAGTGTGTGCTGAGCAGAATCAGGCTGGACTGCAACACCCATTGGTTCCAGGGGAAGACAGGGCTGGAAACAGAACGGATCCAGCAATTGCAACCACCAGCTCATTGGGGTGATGGACTGTACCGGGCCCTGTACTTGTCAAATACACACAAGAATCTTGTCTGGGATCACCTCAGAAAAAGTTTCTTTTGGGATCTTCCCAATCGAACTGCCGGACTCAGAACCCTAACCATCAAAAGACAGAGTGCAGAACAAGTCAATCAACTATCCCAGTCACAAGTTGGCAGTGAAAATCTGGGCAAACAGAGACTCTAAGATGGACTGTGTCAATCGGTGGATTCTTCAGCAACCTTGTCGTGCTTGGAATGGCAAGATTGGCAGCAACTCATAACTGTTGAACCATCAAAATCACTTGAGCAAGACCCTCGGAGCATGCCCCACATCAGGGACCTGGGGTGGGTGGCAGACTGGTGAGGCTTCTCCCTTAATATCCCCCTTTACCCCAGATACAGAAAAAAAACAATTTGGAAATAATAGTCTTACCCACATGATCATCCAGGATTTTTATATTTTTCTTTGTACAGAGGTTATATATTCTGGGTGTTTTTTAAAAAAATTTTAAATCTCACAAACTGACTTTCTATCAATCTTCAGTGGGCTAATATTTTTTTTCTGAGTGATCGCTGAAATTTAAGTTATATACTTACCACAGCAAAGAAACTGGATTACTTTTATAAATAGAACTGCTTCCACCTGAAATGCTGTCACAAATACTGGGGGGTTATCTTGTACATGATATTCTTAGAGGTAATAATGCACGAGCTAATTTTATAAACTCAACTATGTATTTGACATGTAAAATATGTACAGTATTAATGTCAACCGTCTCTTTAACGTTAGCCTATAAATATTGTTGTATAATTTTCTTCAGTCTAAAACCTTTGGACTGATAGTGCCACTTGGGTCAGGATTTTCTTCAGTGCCATTTAGCAAACCAACTGTCTGTAGTCTATGCAATTAGTAAGAAAGTAACAGAATTCTAATACGGCTTCCACACTTCAAATTTCCCAGGAGGGGTTCCTACCCAACTTTTGTGGAACCCAGTCCAGCAAAATCAGGAAAGGCCTGAAGGAGATTTATTTCTGTTAGGAGAAACAGCCAACATTTTCAGACTGAAAGTTGAATCTACTAAGAATAACAATAGTGTCTACTATCGCAGCCCTGCAGAGCTGGCAGAGCTGGGACCGTCTCTGTGCTTATTTGTGGGATAGTTAAAATCGGGCACCTAAGAATTTTAGTTCCATGTGTCTCCTAAATACAACACAGAAGTACGCATTGTAAAGTGACTTGCACACAAAGTATGAACTGTCCTGCATATTTTTTTTGTAAACATGACATTTTCCAACCAGGTACCTGCCACCCGATTTTGTCTCATGCTATTGTATAAAGCAAAACTGAAGGGAAGAAATGATTGTTGTACACACTGAATTGCTTTGCATGGTCTCATTTGAGATAATTGGTGTAAGAATCTTTTATATATATATATATTTGGAAACCTCAAATAAAAGATTGCCAAAAATAAAGAAAGAAAACAAGTTGCTTTTTTTTCCTCCTCTGTCCTAATGAAAAAAAAAATCAGTATTTCTAATTTAATGAGTTTGGAATTTTTTGGTATAATTCGAACTTTGTGGATTCTGTAGGGTAAGAGATGCTTTAAAATGGTTATTTTCCAAAATCTGAATAAACATCAGAAGTTAATGGGCACATGTTAACTCTGAATGGATTCTGAGCACAGAGGAAAGTGGTAGGAGAGTACAGTTTAATAGAAATAGAGGAAATCAAGTCACAAAGCAAGTACAGTAGTTCTCTGACCAGAGGGGTGACAAGAAGCTACCGGGAGCATTGAGAATCTGAGTATAAGACAACGTGGTCATCAGGAAGGGCTGAAATGGTCACAGAGCCTGTATTTTGTCATCAGCAGGATTCTTCCTTTCTTTTGTCTCATTGGCCTGCAGAGCCAGAGGGATTTCTTTGCTTACACAGTGACAGTAGGAGAGAAGAGGCATCCACATGCCTGGGGCCACCGGTGTCAGACCCACTGCTAAGACTTAGATAAACCTGGTGAGGTTGGTCCTGGTGCCGTTTACATTCTACAGATGAAGGCTGAAGCTTAGAGACATGTAAGTGCCTGAAGTGGTTTCTTATGACTACAAATCACTCTTATGTGCATAAGACATTATTATTCTTGTTAGGTTCAGTTGATAGAGTTGGATCCAAACCAGTGCTTCTGGCACATGCAGAATGAGCACTTTCTACAGTGAGATTGAGGGAGCAGACATTCTAATTTGACCTTTATCAGTCCTGCTTGCTGCTAGCTGTGGGTATTCAAAGTGAATCCAGCTTAACCCAAGTGTACCCTGGCTTTGAAACTAAAAGATTTGTTTTGCAAAGGCATTGCAGGAGTTCTACGGATAGAAAAAAAAAGCCAGTCATTTTAAAGCAGAAACGAAAAGGATTATGAAGAAAACTATTAAAGTCATCAACTTTCTCTTGCTTAAGGTCAAAAACTTACAGTATGTGGGAATACTGTTTACTGTATTACAAGTGAGTGCCAAGAGTCATTCACTTCCTTGCTCTTGTCATGTTTCTGCCTGAGGTACTTCTATTTAATCACTGTTCTCTTAATGGATTGAACTAATAAACAGGCATGTAAAGGCTGCAGTACCTGCAGATTTAAAGTCAAAGTAAGACATTAAATACACCATCTAAAAGAGCTGCTATTTCCTTTTCCTAAGAATCATCACAGAAGTCAAATTGGCAAAGGCAGCATTAATTTATGGTTGAGAACATGGAAATCTACTGGGAAAGTAAGTGCAGCCCAATTAATACATAGAAAAGTCCCTCTCTAATGTAGACTTGGCTATCTTTTTGGTAACAAAATTCTATTCTAAGGTTTTATTTCAAGGAAATTTAATCTTTGTTATACTTCTAACACGTCAAGATCAGAAAGGAACCTCCCTTAATCGCTTTATACAATTATAAATGGTAACACTTAGCTGACTTGACTTGGAATATCATTAAAGACATTCCTTAATGCACTCACATAGGGGGACTCTAATCAAGGTAGACTATATGCTGATGAGATTAATTTAAGTTAGCAACAGGGCCAGAGCACACCACAGCATATTTTAATTCATTTAAGTGAATGAAAGAAGGGAAGGGAAAGTAAGGATAAAATTAGTGGCCTCTATGGTCAAGATTCATACTTACAAATTTTATTCCAGTCTAGAACAATCATTTATATTAATATTTAATCCATGAGTGTATTATATTTGGAATAGATTGTACTTTGATTTCATCACATAGATTAACTAATGGAATTTAACTGTGCAGGAATTTTAGGAATTATCAATTTTAGCTCCCATGTTTTGCAGAGGGAAAAAATTTAAGATTCAAAGAGCTTTGATATTATCTATGGTCATACTTTACTCAACAGTGGAGTTGTGGTGGAATTCAGGTTTCCTGACATATCAGCATGCAACCTGATTGTGCATTAATAGGAACCTGGAGATCACGATCAATAACATATTTATTGTCTTTTCTTACAATTCTATTTGTATCATGTATTAATTCATTTAATTTTTTTTAAAGATTTTTTATTATTATCGGAAAGCTGGATATACAGAGAGGAGGAGAGACAGAGAGGAAGATCTTCCATCCGATGTTTCACTCCCCAAGTGAGCCGCAACGGGCCGGTGAGCGCCAATCCGATGCCAGCAACCAGGAACCTCTTCCAGGTCTCCCACACGGGTGCAGGTTCCCAATGCATTGGGCCGTCCTCGACTGCTTTCCCAGGCCACAAGCAGGAAGCTGGATGGGAAGTGGAGCTGCCGGGATTACAACCGGCGCCCATATGGGATTCGGGGGCTTTCAAGGCAAGGACTCTAGCCGCTAGGCCACGCCGCCGGGCCCTAACTCATTTAATTTTAAAATTTTTACTGTATAGCTGTATTTGCCAATTTCTGTGTGAGCCACTAAGAATGCAGCATTGCCTGAGCTAGCCTTGGCTCATGGCTCATGAGTCTTATAATCTCATGAAAGGCAAACACTAAATGAGATATTGGAAGAGAAAAGCCTGCTTTGAAAGGGGATTTTTCAGGTCAGGCATTATCTCTGATTTCTATATAGGAAAACTGAATGCTCCAAGATGCTCTGCGGTGGGTGTGACAGTGAGTCTGCACCTTCCACTCCAAATTCAGTACACTTCCCATGTCATCACAGCCTTTAAAATATACAAATATCAGTTAGGCACTTTTAAACCTATGAGGTATAGTGAACTCTGTTGATTTACCTGAATAATGCCCACTTTAGTTTCTGGTAATGGCAACAAGGATTGCTTTTTCCTCCCTGTTTCTTTCTGGTTCTCTGTGTATGCAGGCATGAGTATAAGTGCATATGAGCATGCATGTGTTCTGTTCATGTATCTGACCAGGAAGCTTGTCTCAGTAGCAAGCACAAAATCCAAGCTCATCTATTAAAGCTTCAATGGAAGTAAAACATTCCTGTGCTAGCAGTGAAGTGGGGAGTCTCAAAGCACAGGTCTGTGGAATTCTTTTAAGAGCCCACAAGTAGGGACCAGCATTATCTCACAGTGGGTGAGGCTGCTACCTGCAAATCCAGCATCGCATGTGGGTTCTGATGTGAGCACCCATTGCCCCACTTCCCGTCCAGCTCCATTCCTGTGGCCTTAAAAGCAGAAGAGGATAGCCAAAAGCCTTGGGACTCTTTCCACATGGAAAACCCAGAAGAAGCTCCTGGTTCCTGGCTTTGGATCAACTCAGGTCTGGCCATTTCAGCCACTTAGGGTGTGAACCAGCAGATAGAACTTCTTTATCTCTGTCTCTCTTTCTCTCTGTAAATCTGCCTTTCCAATAAAAGTAAATAAATCCTGGAATGTCTCTTTTTTTTAATTATTCATTTCTTTTTATGGAAAGTCAGTTTTACAAAGAGAAGCAGAATCAGAGAAAGATCTTTTTTCCATTGGTGCACTCCCCAAGTGGCCGCAAAGACCGGAGCTGACCTGATCCAAAGCCAAGAGCCAGGAGCTTCTTTCAGGTCTCCCACATATGCACAAGGTCCCAAACCTTTAGGTCATCCTTAACTGCTTTCCCAAGCTGCAAACAAGGAGCTGGATGGGAAGTAGAGCATCAGGGATATGAACCGGCACCCATATGGAATCCCAGCACATGCAAGATGAGGACTTCATCTAGGCTGGGTCCAAAACTAAATAAATCTTAAATGAGAAAGGGAGGGCGGGAGAAGAGAGAAGTTAGTGTGTACATCTGACAGAGTCAATTTCAAGCTCAGTGGAGTAACCTCCAAAACTTGATTTATAAGTCCCTCTGTGTAAATATAGACTATGAAGCTGAATCGAATATTGTTATTAGGTCTTCCATCTGGGTTTGAAAACTAAGTAAAGAGAATTCTCTACAACCTTGAGAGATGAGCAAAGGTATTTTGCTGGTATGAGAGTTCACCCTGCAGGGACACAACCCTCTCTCTTTCCTAGGGCTAAAGAGAAAAGACCTGAGAAGGCAGACAGCAAGGTACAGTGCCATCTCCATCACCAGCAGGTCCTTAGTCCGGCCTACTGTGAGCTGTTTACCAGAAGTAAAATGGAGCTGCACAGCCTCAAAGGGGCACGACAGCTTTGGGAAAAGACAGGAAGCACTCAAGATTCTAGGGAAACGCCTGTGGGACCATGTTGCTGCTACAAGCCAAAGCCAAAGGCTTCAGAAAGCACCTGCTGGGAGCCCCCACAAATGCTCACCAAGCAGAGAACTTGTGAGGGCTATTCCTACCTGTGGGGGGAGCTGGTGGCCTGAAAGAGCTTCACAGACTACTGCAGGTGCTCCTACAATCTGTAAAGATAAAGTGTGTGTGCCCAGAATAGTGTAGTGTGAGTGGCCACAAAATGAGAGCAACTGCAGTGACATGTAAGAGCAGCCTGGAGAGCCCAGGCTGACTGTGGCCTGCCAGGGAACACACAGTAGCCCAGGGCAGGGGTGGCAATGTCCACTGGGACCTGATAACCAATAGCCTTGAGGTCCACACAGCAGCCCCCAGACTCCACCAAGACGGCTGAGGAGTGTGACAGACAAAGTCACTTTCTATGAAGACTAACCTGGTCATTGAATGGTCAGATCAACTACCTTACTTTCAAAGAAATGTGACAGGTGCACCACACCCCAGGCTTGGAAGGAAGAGATTCTTCCCATTTATTCCCGTAAATGCGCATCACTGTTCGCTTCTGAAGGATGGGGCTTGACAATTTCAATCAGCTTTCCAGAATACTTGTCTGAATTTCAATGTTTTTCTAAATGAAAAATGCACATACCTTTGACCAACTGAAAAACCTTGGAAATTTTGCTTCCAAAGAACACATGTATAAAGTTGTTCATGTGAGTGTGAGTATATACACATTGTTCCCTGTAACACCCTTTAAAATTGCAAAAAGGCCATAAATCACTTGAACATCCAAAAATTGAATCATTTATTATGCATCTATGTAAATAAATATTATACACCTATGAAAAGGAATGAAAATAATTTTCATTTTCTACAACGTCTGATTTTGGAGAAATTAGTGCTAAACAAGGAAGAGTAAAAGCTGGTACTGTGGCATGATGAGTAAAGTTAGGGAGGCCGTGGGCCTGGTGAACTACAAATCAGTGCAGTAGCATCCTCAGGTGACCTGCTCCCTGTGCCCAGCTCCCCTGGCAGAAGGCGGCAGACGATCCAGCCTTCCTGGCCTCCTGGGCTCAGAGCACACACCTGCAGAGCAAAGCACCTCCTTCTACTTTCTAACAAGTTTCCATTTTATATAAAAATCTTACCAAAAAACAGGGTGACAACTGTCATTAGTGTCACCGTCAATATTTCAGAGATTACATCCTTCACTTTTGTAGAAGTCACCCATGCGCTTGCCTTCATCTTCTTTTTTTTTTTTTTTTTTTTTTGCTTAACTTTCACAGCTGAAGGGGTGTGTGTTGGGGTGTGTGTGTGTGTGTGTGTGTGTGTGTGTGTGTGTGTGTATGTGTGAAAGAAATTAAACCCTTGGGCCCAGCACTGTGGCCTAGTGGCTAAAATCCTCGCCTTGAACGCGCCAGGATCCCATGTGGGTGCCGGTTCTAATCCCAGCAGCTCCACTTCCCATCCAGCTCCCTGCTTGTGGCCTGGGAAAGCAGTCGAGGACGGCCCAGAGCCTTGGGACCCTGCACCCGCATGGGAGACCCGGAGGAGGTTCCAGGTTCCCGGCATCGGATCTGTGCAGCTCTGGCCGTTGCGGTTCACTTGGGGAGTGAAATATCGGACGAAGGATCTTCCTCTCTGTCTCTCCTCCTCTGTGTATATCTGACTTTGTAATAAAATAAATAAAAATCTTTTTTTTAAAAAAAAAGCCTGTTTTCTACAAAAAGGGAAATATTTGTACAGCATTAGCCCTGAATCTGACACCTAGAAAGGGCTCAACAAGCAAGGTGTTGTTGATACATTAATGACCTTCACCTCCTACATGTGAGCCCTCTAAAAGAACCACCTCAAAGCTTTTGAGCTTTTGATAGAAAGTATTTTCAGTCTGTTTGGATCAGTTTCCAGCTTAGGAAGGAGCAATCTCCTTATGAGTTCCATGGAAACTTCTCTCTCATATTCTTGCTCTAAAGCCAAGGTGAGCAGCTTCATGCATTGCTGAATTCATTCCCAACTTGTCCAAATAGCCAGAGTGGCTGACAGGCATTTATGCTTCAGCAGGTTGCTTTGCCATGACCTCCTCCTCTAATCAGTCACAGAGCAAGGACACACTGGCTCACCTGATACATCTGCTATGAGTGTGGACACAAGACTCCATTTCCCCACTTCTCCGTAGACTTTAAACAGACTCCCAGCACACACAGTACCATCCCTACCAAATTTTAAAAGAAGGCTTTTCACAAAAAAAAGGATATCCTGCTCATGTTCACAGGACAGCCTCTGATAGCAGGGTCTTTTAGGGTGTCCCCTCTCTTTGCCTAGCTGCCTTACTTTCTCTCTTTTCAAACTCCTGACGATTCTTTCCAATCAAATGGTAAAGTAGTTAACATGGGTATACCCATTCAAAAACTCAGTCTTCCTTTTAAAGAGGGAGCAACTGGACTGAAAGATGTCAAGGAACTGAACTAAGAATGAATCAGTGTGGAGCTGGAATGCAGAGCATGTATGTCTGAGGTCAGAGCCCACCCCCTTAATCAACTGGCTCTACTGGATCTCTTGATCTGGTGATCTACTGGATCACCCCTGGATCTCTGCCTGTGTGGTCCATGCAGGAGGTCATAAGCATATGGAACACCGTGTCCCTGGGGGAACCCCTGACAATGGTCTTGGCTCACCAAGCCCTCAATCTGATCTGATTACTGGCTATACCAGTGAATAAAAACTGGGCTGCACCCCAGTTTCTCTTCTCTGTCCTTGGATAAGCTGTGTTGGGACTTCCTTCATAAGCATCTCCGAGAAGTGGGTGCAGTTCCACATTACCTGTGAGGCACACATGGTGTGTGTGACCTTCAGCTTACCTGCCAGCCATGTGTGTTACGTGTGACCTGCGACATTGCCGGAGTCCAGCTCCAGCCTGGGTTTCGGAACTCGGGAAGGGTGCGTGGATGAGGCGCAGAAAGAAAGAGACGGACCTCTAGGATTCCATGATGATAGTGGACATAGCCATAAAGCCGTCCGCTTTGTTTATACAGAATTAGTTAAACTTTGGCTCAGACTTTCCACGTCATGGTCAAGTGGGTGTTTCTAAGGACAACCCTGCCATGTGCTTTACCCAAAAACAATAGAAATTCCTGCTACAATTCCTAATCTTGTATCACAAAGAAAAGGAGAACCTAAAGATTAAGGAAAGAATGGAACCCTAAATACAGGTCTCTTGATTAGCATAAGATCAATGGAGACAGCCAAGACAGTAGGAATAATAGAAGGCCCTTTTGTAAGACATTATTGTAATTATTGACATTAACCTCCAAGCTCACATTGTGTAAAAGCCAGTCTCACAATAGCAAAAATGCCTGGACAGATTAGAATTCTTCCGCTGAGCCGGCATAGTAGGCACGGCAAATGTCCAAGCGAAAAGCACCGACACACGGAGACCGTGATGGTGGTAGAAGTGCTGGGAGCCGTCTGCTCCTAAGCCTCCTTATTACATATTATCTCCTCTTCCCCCCAAGTCCATTAACAGGACAATAGGACGTCAATGAGTCTGCAAAGGCCAGGTGCTACTGCCTTAGACCTGATTCCTGAGTGCTCAGCTAAAGCAATGTAAATCAGCTCCTCAGCCCACAACACTACATGATTGGAGGGTCTAGAGAGATAGACATGCCTTCTAGCCAAATACAGTGTCACCATAGGGCGGGAAGACTGTTGGGACAAATGTTCTGAGTCTGTATAAGTTTGTGCTTGCTTTACAATAAACAGACATGCTTAATCAGAGTAGGGGGCCATAGCCATAGACCCGGGTAACGTGCTGCAGTGACAATGTTCTCAATTGAGATGTACCAGAGACAGTTAAGGTGAACTTGTCCATTTATTAGCAATTAAGCACCAGCTTACATAGGAAGGATCCAAGGAAACAAGCCTCAGGGTAGTAACAATATTTCTATTGGATATGAGCATCTATTACATATTATAAACTTAGCCAATCAGTATAACTGTCACATACTTTGCCAGATGGCATTGTAAAGCCCACAACACTTTATGTAACCCACTCGCATCCTGGAGTTGTTTATTGCAAGATTATCACAAGTTTACCACAAGATGGGTATGGACCAAGGTAGGCAGGGAGAGGAGGCAACCAGGTTACTGAAAAGTACCCAAATTACAAGAGGTTGAGAGGGAGAGAAATACTTTGAGGGCCTCAGCTTCCTGCCAAGTGCAGGGGCCCACAGGGGTCTCAAGGTGCTGTCGAAACTGGAGAAAGGTCTCAAGGCTTTCTTGAGACACCCAAGGGGGTGTCGAGTCTCCAGGCATGCACTAAAACCTTGTTCCCACTGCCTCTTACATAGACCAAGCAAGCCAAGACCCATCCTGCACTCACTCACCCACAGATCAGACTGTCTCCAGTGGAACTTGCAGCTAAGAAATGCCATCGCCTCACCCCCTCAATGGTTTCAGGGACCTGCTGATCAGGAAACCCCTGGGAGCCTCCCATAATCAGAGGCCTACAAGCTAATTGCCTTGCAGAATGTGAGGAGAGCACATTATTGGGCATCCTCCCTCACTTTGCAATTTCACTGGCACACAGAAACCTGACTGCTTGGTCTGATTGGAATGTGAATGCCACCAAAGAGGTTTCTTAATGAGCAGGAGTTATTTTGAGGTCCTGATAGTGCATGGGTCCACCAATTCAAAACCATCATGGGCTATAACAACCACTTCTTTCCAAAGCATTATTCAGCATTCAAATTAGGGCTCAAGGGCAAAATAGTATTGGAAAATCAACATTTTATCTACAGAGGAGGAAAAAAGACATCTCTCCTTGCCCTAGTTCTAAAACATCCTCCCAGGAACCTAATTTAGACTCGAGGTTTCCCCATTAACTTTACAAATGGAATTAATGACATGATTTCAGCAAAGAACATAAAGTACTTAAGGAATTGCTTTGGCCAGATGACACATTATTAGCAGCAATAAGGGGCAGAATTCTTTAGTAGCTACATGGTCCTTTATTTGCAGAGAGCAGATGATGGCTTTCTTGTGCACATTATAATCCATTCCGCACTCTCCATTTGCTATATTTCTCTGTATTTACAGCATGAAACATTTGTTATAACAAGTAAAATTAGTTATTCTGAAAATCTGCAGTTGCCTGCCTGTGTGATGTAGCAATTCATTTATTCTTTTAAAAAAGATTTATATATACATGAAAGATCTGTTTAAAAGATATATATATATATCTATGTATAGATATATAGATATGGCACAGTTACATAGAGAAAGGGAGAGAGACCTCCTATATGCTAGTTTGCTGCCCAAAATGGCCACAATGGCAGAGCTTGGCATGATTGGTGCTAGGAGCCAAGTACTTCATCTGGGTCTCCCAAGTGAGCGGAAGAGGTCCAAGCATTTATGCCATCTTCTGTTACTTTGTCAGGTACATTATCAGGGAACTGGATCACAAGTGGAGTAGCCAGGAGTCAAACACACACTCCAGTATGCAATGCCAGCTTTGCAGGCAGCGCTTTGACCCACTGCAACACAATATTAACCCTAGAAATTCCTTTATTTGTAGAACACTACTCCCTGGCTATGGATCCTACATCCAAAGCTCCTTGACCATCACCTTTATTTAGGATGGCTTCTCTGTTTCTAACTGCAAATTCTTTATTTTATCTCCATAGTCATCCAGTATCTTTAAATAGGTTTAGTCTCAGGGGTCTTGACCTATAATTAACCATATTCTAATTGCAAGTTTGTCAGGGATACTAAGGAACAAACCAATGATTTTTTTTTCCGCTGTTTGCCACTGTAGTCCATGTCTGACACCGCAGTTTCCTGTTTTGTGAGTTGCATGTTTTTGACAATGAGAATGATGGTAATAATCAGAAACAAATATACTGAGCACTTGGATATCAAGCACTTACCTAAGTGCTTCACACACAATCACCTTACTTGTCACGAGAACTCTGTAACCCTTTCCAGAGGCCACACGGCTGATCAGTGATCTGCCTCACCGTCACAGCCAACCCCCACAACTCTGCACCATGCACTGCTAATCACTGTGCAAACTTCATTGGCTTTCCATTTCTCCAGTCTTACAAGCTGAGGGAAGTTTGGCTCTGCTTTATAAAACAGACTGTTGACGGTTTCGTGTCAGACACAGTGTGCTCTAATAGGAGAGCTTTGTGGACTCAACTTGCCTTGCTACAGAAAGCTGAAAGAATTCTGTCTTCATGCTTTTCTAGCCTCCCTTTTGCTGCTTTCTGTATCCAGCTTTTCCTTCTAGATTGATGTCTTGAGTACCCATTTTGCAGGTCACCTTTGAAAATCAACATTCATTTTGTTCATTTTATAGCCTGGGTCCTTCTATCTCATGTGCTAACAGGAGTATAGTGAACTGTAGGGGATTGCTGCTGGACCACACTGTGACAACAGAAAACATTAGGCCAGAAGCTCCCAATTTTTCCTCTTAAGAAATCTGAGTCCCTCTGATGTTTGAGAAAAATCAAAATTTAACAAAGTTTACTTCTATATCCTCTATACTCTGATTTTTGACTTCCTTGGCATCCCTAGATAGACTCCTCTTGTGTAGGGAAGCAACCTGGGCTATTGATTTACTCCAGGTTTAGTAACATACGGCAGTCACACTGTCAGGAAACACCAAAATAGATGCTGTGTCAGAAGGATTTCAAGAAAAAGGAATATTTCTCAGATGGTAGAATTTTAAGTCAAAGCAATAGCAGTTAATAAGTATAATGTTCTAACTCAATTAAAGGCATTACACCAAGTGCTTTCAATATCATCCCATTTAAACCTCATCTCAAAACGGGTGAAAAGACTGCAGATCAGCCTTACACAGAATCACAGATCTCATTTCACTGAAGAAGAAAGGGTACACAATTTGCCTTGTGTGCCACAGCTGGTAAATGAGCTTCCTTCAAAAACTGGAGTGGAGGACACAGATAAGGATGGAAAGCCTTCCTGGAGAGCTGCTCACTACTCTGCAGGTGCTGCTGGCAAAGAACCAGCAGGGCTGAGCGCCTGAGGAGAACAACGATGTGGTTTCCAGTCCCTGGCTGTGGTTGTGGGATCAACCCAACAAAGCTTCAGAAACTCTTGCTTGGACCAAAGTAGACTTCTTTCTTCAATGCTGAGTAGAAGGCAGGGAGGACACGTTCACTGATCGACTATTGAATACACTCTGTGTTAGCCTGTTGCCTGGTGGAGAATTCATCCCCCTTTTCAGTTTCTGCAGACTGAACACTGTCTCAGGGAATCAGATGACCGAATGAAAAACTGTAGAGAATCCAGTTGGCTTGAATTTTCTACCTTTGCATCATCTTCACCACACCAGTAGCTCAGAACCTACTGAGATCGTTTACAGAGTCTGAGTGCTTAACCGTCGCACCCAGGTATTTCATCAAGTGCCGCTAGGAGTTGCTCTGAGGTTGTTTTATGTGGCTTAACATGTACCATTAATTCAATGAAAGTAAGGGGAATTGTCCTCAACAATATGAGTGGGCTTTAACCAAACAGCTGAAGGGTTAAAAAGAAAAAACTGAGGTCCTTGATACGCAACTCTGCCTCAAGACGTCAACTCTTCCCTGTTTCCAGCATGCCCACCTTCTATCTTCCAGCCACCCTCCACACCTGCCAGCCCCAAATCCTTAAAAGTCTATTAACTTGCCTGTCCTTATTTCTATAGCTGCACTCTACTGTGTCATTTCTCAGCCTGATCATCTCAAAACTCTCGGCAGCATATGGATGGGAGCTACCAGCTGGGAAGAAAGCAACACTGCTTGTGCCTTTCTCTCAGATGATGATTTTTAGTTCTCCTCCAAGATACACTATTGATGACGCCTGGCTCCAGTGATGAACAATTGCATGATTCTGAGTTCTTTCATTTCCCTTCTCAAAGAAAACTTCAAAAAGAACAGCAGGTGGCTGAATGGTTGAGTTATGACCTGGAGTTTCGTGTCACACAAATGTCAAACGTCTCCTCATCGAGAGGAGAGGTGACTAGGTGACTGCCCACAAGGTCTCCACTCCATATCTAATGAAGAGGTCGTGCTCATTACCCCCTTGCTGTCTCCATGTCATTCACCAGCCTTTCTGTGAGGGGAGGGTGTGAGGGTGGTCCTGAAACACTTTCCAGGGTCTTAGATTGCTATGATTTGTAGCATTGAGTCAAATTTAATTGCCTTCTGTCTGACAGATTTAAAGTCCATCAAGTCCTAGGGAAAGATCACCCAAAAGGCCCTAAGATGAGCTGAACTGCCTCTCTTCTAAGACAACTGATGAAACAAATTCAGCAGAGGAGTGTTTAGCAGGTTGGAGCTCATAAATCTGTCAGCAAGCTTCACTGTCCATGTACATGAAATTAGGCAAGGATTTTCCCCGTTACCTCTAATGACACTTTGAATTACACTCTACGTTATGGATGGGTTGGCTTCATGGGTGGTAGCCAAGTCAAGGGAACACGGGGATAGGCTTTGTTTTTATTTCAACCTGCTTCTGATTCAGATCTTAAGGAAACATACAGTCAGGAGTCAAGTTTTTTTTTTAAAGCAACCTGTAATAGGTTAGCCAAACGAATGAGATGTAATCAGTAATATTGACAAGCCTCTGGATTGCATTGATTTTTCCATCCAAGCTGAAACATCTCATGACACTTTTCATTCCACTCACCTGTTAGTTATGAAAAATTCTTCCATGAAAAAAACTATATTAGTCACAAGTTCCTTGTATGCATCTGTACTGTCTTCCTGTAAGATATGACCTTGAGCATAAATAATTTACCACTTATTGAATGTTAACTCTTCAGAGCCTCCATGTGGTCTTATGCAAGCTGTGCACTGCGGCCAAGAGCCACGCCAAGGAAAGAGAGGAAGCATGGGCTGGTATCCAGTCACCTTCCACTTGCCAGCTTGTCTACTTTGAGGAAGAAGCACATTTTCCAATTCACATGAAGCATCATATGGCAAGCCTGGTACTATGCAAAGGCATTGAACTGGGAGGTTTACATGCATTGTTACATTGAATCTGCACACATGCTGTAAGAAGTGGAGTTAAAAATGATTGACCCAACAAAGATCATGTGGATAATTCTCCAAAATGAAGCAGTCCTTGTATTCGGCATGGGTGGGAAAGGGAAGGAAGGCAGGCCATCAGGAGCACAGCTGACTCCCCTCTCATGGAAAATTTCCCAAGCCAAGGCAAGGCAAAAGGACCTGGGTTTGGAGTTCCTGCAGTAGGACTTGGTTCAAACTCTACTTCATTCACACAACCAACAGTGTGCTCATACGCCCATATTGCAATTTTCCTGTATGTCAATTCCCTTATGTATGAATAGTGACTAAAAGACACTCTTTGAAGTCCCATTGGAGATTTGTCTGTCACCATCACTGGCCAAGATCTAGGGCTTCCTGATCGGCTCATTGTACTTCCTGCAAACAGTGGCTCAGAGGAGGTTTCTCTTTCTTCTGTCTGTAGTCTTCTAAAAAACCAACTGCTACCCCCCACCTACCAGCAATGTGCCACAGCTGGCTGAGTCTGATGCCTGAGACAATGGCATCCCGTGTGGGGGCACCACTTCCAGTGCCAGTTGCTCTGCTTCAGAACCAGCAACTGGAAAAGCAGCAGTAGAGTGTGGCTGAGCATTGCAGCTCACCCCATTCCTTACTGGCATCTGCCATCTATGTGTTAAATTTTTTAACTGTCACTAATGATGTAGCTCCTGCAGAGCGCCATTGGCTTCGCCCTGCTAATGAGAATAAAGGCCAAGTAAAATGGAAAGATCTGGCCACAAATAAATGGTGGGGACCAGATCCAGTACTAACGTGGGGGCGAGGCTCCGTTTGTGTTTTTCCCCAGGATGAAGAAACACCTAGATGGGTTCCCGAGAGACTTACACGGCAAATCTCCTTGACTCCAACTCAGCATGATCCCACTCCTAATGATGTTCTTGCAGGATAGGAGACCCTGACAGCAGTGGTGCAACTTCCTGGTATCCTGCCCATGGGAAACGCAGATCTCCAGCTGCTCCCCGATTTACCATCATATATGTTACCCCTGTGAAATGGCATTTAACTGGCAGCATGGATGTTTTAGCAACAAAGCGGAATCTTGGCCATGGGGCTGATGGTCATAGCCATGATTGCAGTACTGTTTACTCTTCTTTGCCACCTATGCAGGCAACAAGCCTGGGAGCAGGTCATTATTTGACAAACCATGATGGCTTTAGCTGTGGAAAATCCTAGCGCTCAAGTTTGGTTGAACATGGTGTGATGGGCAGCCAGAGACGGGTAAGATCTGGCAGCGCTGATGACCAACCTAAGACAGGGATTCCCCAGGTGGGGCTCCCCATGACGGGTAAAGCATCAACTGACTGTTGGACAACCTAAGACAGGCGTCCATTAAAAAACAAAAAAAGGGGGACATGCAGGCCCCGGCCTCCCAAAGATTAACTCCACAGCTTAGCTTGTTTCTCAGAGCATAACAGGATGAGCAATTTTGGCCTGATACATCTAGCCACTGGCTTAACCGCAAGTTCCTGCTTCCTATTTGTCAAGTTATCTGCCAAAGGATTGGATAAACACTGGGAGGAACTCAAGGGATTTAGGGTGGCCACTAGAGGATTGGATAGACACTGGGAGGAACTCGAGGGATTTAGGGTGGCCACTTGAGGACTGGATAAACACTGGGAGGAGCTAGGCAGAGTATAAAAGAAAGCCTGGAGTTTCAATAAAGATCAATCTATCATCGATCGGCATTCTGTGTACTGTGTGTTGTCTTGTGTTGTCTCCTTGTGTGTTGTCTTTTTTGTAACCCTAGTCCCTCCGCTCGGCTCGGGGTACATGGCGACGTGGGCGTTGCCAACAATAGAGTCCACGTGCTTGGGCCCTGCCACCCATGTGGGAGCCCTGGGTGAATATCCAAGATCCTGGCTTCTAACCTGAATCAGCCTCCCCCGCACCCTCCCAATGTCCATTTCAGGAGTAAACCAGCAGATACAAGATCTCTCTCTCTCTCTCTCTCTCTCTCTCTCTCTATATATATATATATATATATATATATATATATATATATATATATACACACACACACATATATACCCTCTCTGTCACTCTGTCACTCAAATAAATGAATCTTAACAACAGAGCACCTTTACTTGCCCTATAATCCATGCCAGCTCCTGTGAGAAACAATGTACTTTTGCCTATGTTTCCATTTTATATACTTCATTTCCCTTAGAATGCAATTAGACCAGAGAGACAACACTTACTAGAAGTATTTCTTCCTGACCTGCTAGGTTTTGTTTCAGGATGTTCCACAGATGCCACAAACAATACCAGATGTTATGTGTGCTATTTTTCTCTACATATACAAGCTTATCATAAGGTTTAATTTAAACATTAGGGGGCTGTCTTTGTGGCATGGCAAGTAAAGGTGCCACCTGCATCACCAGCATCCCATAGGGGCATCAGTTCAAGGCCTGGCTGCTCTGCCTTTTATCCAGCTCTCTGTTAATGCACTTGGGAAAGCAGCAAAAGATGAATGAAGCCCCTGGTCACCTATACTTATATGGGAGACCCAAAAGAAAGTCCTGGCTGCTAGCTTTGGTCTGGCCTCACCCTAGCCATTGAGGCTATCTGGAGAGTGAAGCAGCCAATGAAAGGTCTCTCCTTGTTGCTCCGTCCCCTTTGCTCTCTCTCCCTCACTCTCTCTAGCTCTGCTTTCCATATTTCAAAAAATAAAAATCACAATAAGATGAACAATAAAGCAAAAATGCAAATTATATTATAACTAATATCTAAAGTTTATGAACTGTTTATTTCTAGGAAGTTTTGTGTATTTTCAGACTGTGGTTGAACTGTGGGTAAGTGAAACTGCAGAACACGGAGGGTTGCTGTGTAATTCTAGCCCAATACAACATGGATTTCTTTACATTTCTGCTTGGATATACTTGCCTAGGAACATTTGTACTGAGAAAGCCAAATCCCTTGTATGATGTAGAGTACTTTCAGAAAGTTCACCTACTGTTTCAATTCTGTTTTATAATCTCTAACTGATGATCCACGCTATTTAAGGAATGTTATATTCATTTGTCCTTGAATGCTCAAGGCACCAGGATTAGTATTTTCACTTTGCAAAATGAGAAATACCAGTTTAGAAAGCTGTGGCTTAGCAGCTACAGAATTAACATTACGACATGGGACTACTAATTCCCCTGCTGTGCCCCTCCATATGGAATGCTAATAACCTTGGCAAAGGTAATAATAAGGTACCTTGAGAAAGCTTTGTGTCCCACTATTTTCTTCTATGTCCCCTCAAGACTTATGTTCCCATGAAATACCTTACTGTGTAATATCTTGTTAGCTCTAAATAACTTTATATGAGGAAGTGTTCAACCAAAACAACTTTAATTGGATAGAAATATGATATACTAATCTCCTTTTACCCATATTGTAACAGAGTTACAGTTATAGAGTTATGGGTAACTATATAACCAACAGCTACACACATTGATTTAAACATATAATGAATCTAATTTTCTTCAAAAACTTTCTGCAGAAGCAGCCCAGACAGAGGGGAAGGAGAGAGAATGCTGAGCAGAACTTCAACAGATCAATCCAGTTCAGATTATCTATTCTTTCCAGTTACACAAAGGAAACAATTACTGTTTAAATGTGCATGTTTGTGTGTGTTGGATATGTAGCTTTCCAACTGAAACAATCAAAGGCATAAAGTTTACAAGAGGCTCAGTCCAGATCTTCAGCCTCCACCAGGATCCTCTTCAACATTGTCATCAAGGGTTTAAATGGGCAGCCAGGTTTCCAGGATTCAAATCCTGCCTCCTTCACTTTCTTAGAGTATGGCTTCCATCCAACTGATCAACCTCTTAGGACCCTGCAGGAGCTTTCAGCGCCTTACAGTTTCAGTACAACTTGACCTTTCCAACATGACTTCATCTTCTTGCTACCCTTCGGCTCCTACTGCCCTCGCCATGCCTCTCACTAGTCCCTCAGGACTCCGTTTCTCCCACATGGCACATGCATCACTCCTCCAAGTTTTGCGCACTTCACTCCCTCCATGTGGAACCCCTTCTCTGCACCCAGTGAACACTGTTCATCACCTGGGAGGACATGTTGGGAACTGACACCTGGCAAGCCTTGAGAAACTAGGGAAACAAGGGCTTAAATTTGTTTCCAACTCACCACTTGATTTTAGTTTACCTAGGTTAACTTTTTCTATAGGAAAAGCTGTCAACGTTTATCACAAGCTTGTCTATAATTCTACCTAATATCTAAGAGCAACCTGCTTTTTCTTTTTTTTTAAAGATTTATTCATTTTATTACAGCCAGATATACACAGAGGAGGAGAGACAGAGAGGAAGATCTTCCGTCTAATGATTCACTCCCCAAGTGAGCCGCAATGGGCCAGTGTGCGCCGATCTGAAGCCGGGAATCTGGAACCTCTTCCGGGTCTCCCACACGGGTGCAGTGTCCCAATGCATTGGGCCGTCCTCGACTGCTTTCCCAGACCACAAGCAGGGAGCTGGATGGGAAGTGGAGCTTCCGGGATTAGAACCGGCGCCCATATGGGATCCCGGGGCTTTCAAGGCGAGGACTTTAGCCGCTAGGCCACGCTGCCGGGCCCAGGCCTGTGCTTTTTGTTAGTAGGCATTTCCTCCCTGTGATGAGTCAGGAACTCAGAACATATGTCCAGTGGTTCTGCCATCTCTGAGAGTCCTTGTGATTCATCCTGAAAAGACAAAACAACACGGAGCACACACAGTGTGCTTGGATACACCCTGATGAGTGGACTGCCCCATAAAACCATTCAGATGAAGTCAGTGCACTGTCTTGTCCAAGTCCATTACATGCTTCCTGATTTTCTACTTTTTAAAGGGATTTTTTGGGAAAAATATGTATTGTAAAGTTAAAGCAACAGGGAGAAAGGAGAGACAGAAAGAATGAGATCTTTCACCTGCTGGTTCTCTCTCCAAATGACTCTAAGAGCCAGGTTTAGGACCCGGCACTCACGTGGGAGATGCAGAAGATGCTCCTGGCTTTGGATGGACTCAGCTCTGGCCATTGTGGCCACTTGGGGAGAGAAGATCTTCCTCTGTGCTGCTCCTCCTCTCTGTATACCTGACTTTCCAATAAAAAATAAAACAAATCTTTAAAAAAGAATCGAACTGTACCCCTGACATACATGCAGTTTACTATGTGTAAATGTCCATAGACTGATGAATGGATAGCCAACACGTGGTGCAGTCAAGCAGTGGAACACTGATCAACAATAAAAGGAATGAATTGTAAATCTGGTAAAACATGGATGAAGACTTTATGCTTACTGAAAGAAGCCAGACGCTACTGATTGCATGAAGTATGATTTCAATCACATGAAATATCTATAGGAACATAAAGCAGATTACATTTACCTAGGAGAGGAATGTGGGATTGCTTTTGATAAGTGTGCATTAGTAATCTTATGGGGAAGAGGAAATGTTATAAAAAATGATCTAGCGTGATGGTCAAACAATGTGACAATTCGACAAAAATAACTCCCAGTGCTGGTCTACCTGGTCTCACTTCTCAGCTCATGACTGACTCTCAGGAAGGATTGCTATTCCAGGAAAAAAAAACTTAAGAATATTTGTATTGAGCTGTATCCAGTGAGATACTCCACTGGGCATTAACCTAATAATTCCTCTGGTTAATGCAAAGTAATTTCAATGTTACCTTGAAAATGTGATCTTAGAAGAGAGGTATTTGAACAATGAGAACATTATGAGGTATGGCCATGAAACTGTAGTGTAGGCATTTCAGCAAATTAGAGAGGAGAGCAAATGTCAAAGTGACTTAGTATGCTACACCGATATCTATCAGGGATAGCGCTGTCATCCTAGTATATTAAGAACAGTAAATTCTGAAAAATCATAAGCGTCATGAGAGCAGAGAAGTTGTAACACAATCTAGGGATTAAGTTTTATGCATGACATGAAGATAGGAAAAGAAGAAAAGGGTATTTTTTCCAACAGTCTTTCTTTTATTATAATGAATATAATTCTACCTCTGAAATGGAAAGGTGAAGAAATAAAATTGTATGCGCTTCTGTGTAGCCCAGTGAGAATGTTTATGGAGAGCAAGGAATCCATCATTCATTCCTGTGATTTGTCTCACAGAAATTGAGATGTTATATTGAGATGCAAAGCAATGTAGATTTGGTTTATGCTGCAGAGGGGCAGAGGGTAAAGGCCTTAAGGGTGATGCTTAAAGTCAGCCCCACCACCCTCTGACATGGGATCTTCGCATTGGTTTTCATGCAAGCCAGAGTTCAACCCTCAGCATTACATCTCAACAATGTTTCCCTGATGGGAATGAGAGGAGGCAAGAGGCGTCACTGTAGATTTCCCAACACTGTCAAGGGCAAGGTCTGGAGAGGGGCCAATCCACACAGTCTCAGAACTGGTGCTGTCCACTTAGGAACATCTCAGAGGCCTCTATGCGATGTCTATGGCTAACTCCAGGCATGGAGATGTACTTCTCTGTGTTCCTGGAAAGAAATACACCTCCAGGGAAAGTAAAGGTGACAGTATTACCTGGGAGATGGTGAATGGGCTGATTATCCTTGCAAGGGATGTGAACAGCAATGCAATACCAAACTTTTCCTTTGAAAATACCGGGCCTGGCGGCGTGGCCTAGCGGCTAAAGTCCTCGCCTTCAACACCCCGGGATCCCATATGGGTGCCGGTTCTAATCCCAGCAGCTCTACTTCCCATCCAGCTCCCTGCTTGTAGCCTGGGAAAGCAGTCGAGGACGGCCCAATGCATTGGGACACTGCACCCACGCATGGGAGACCCGGAAGAGGTTCCAGGTTCCCGGCACCAGATCGGCACAGCACAGGCCCATTGCGGCTCACTTGGGGAGTGAATCATTAGACGGAAGATCTTCTCTCTGTCTCTCCTCCTCTCTGTATATCTGACTTTGTAATAAAATAAATAAATCTTTAAAAAAAAAAAAAAGAAAGAAAGAAAATACAGAAAGAGGAACTAGGTATGTGCCTAAGGGATAGGGACAGCCTAAAATGGTAAGAATCGCACTTAATATAAGAGATAAAATTGTATAGTTATGACATTTACCATGTTTTTATATTCTTCAGGCTGGACACTTGGAGTTACTTTCAACAGTTTAATTCAAAGATGATCACCATCCCTATTCACCGTTAGCCTGACAATCTCACAGAAGCTGTAGCTACAGACAGTGCAATAACCAATGTCTGCCTGAGGGCAGAACATTCAGTAAGCTGACAAACTGATGATCAGAAAGCATTCAGTAAAGGGAATAAAAAATCTGCTTTGATTTCTGCCATGAATAATAATTTGTTTACCCTAGCCTCTGATTAATTACAGACATATAACTTAAGTGGACTTTTACTGTGAAAGGATAAAATACATAAGGTTAATAAACAAATTTGTAACTCTCATGCATTCTGATTTAATCACATACACATGGCTCTAGCTAAGGCATATCACTAGATATCCAAAGATTGGCTTTGGTGTTGGCATAGCACTTAAAGCTGCTGCCTGCAATACCAGCACCCCAAATGAGCATCTGATTGAGGCTTGGCTTCTCCACTTCTGATCCAGCAAGCTGCTGGTGTGGCTGGGAAGGCAGCAGAGGGTGACTGAAGGCTTTGAACCCCTGCACCCACATGGGAGATGCAGAAGGAGCTCCTAGCCCTGGGTTTAGACCAGCCCAACTGTAACCACTGAGGCCACTTGCGGAGCAAACAAGCTAGTGGAAGACCTCTCTTTCCCTTTAACTCTGCCTTTCACATGAATAAATAAATCTCTTAAAAATGATTGACTTTGGGCCCGGCACAGTGGCCTAGTGGCTAAAGTCCTCTCCTTGAATGCGCTGGAATGCCAATGGGCACTGGTTCTAATCCTGGCAGCTCCACTTCCCATTCAGCTCGCTGCTTGTGGCCTGGGAAAGCAATCAAGAATGGCCCAGAGCCTTGGGACCCTGCACCCACACGTGGGAGACCCAGAAGAGGCTCCTGGCTCCTGCCTTCAGATGGGCACAGTACCAGCCATTGCGGTCACTTGGGGAGTGAATCATGGAACGGAAGATCTTCCTCTGTCTCTCCTCCTCTCTGTATATCTGTGCCTTTGCAATAAAAATAAATAAATCTTTAAAAAAAAGATTGACTTTGACACATAAAAATATGCATAATGAATTTGCTCATTGTTCTTAATGTTCTTTATTGAAGAGACCTAACGGTCTCCATCAGTGACATTCATGTATGCTCTTGTCTGAGGTTGACATCATGAATGGCGATGGTGTTGGAGCAGTGGTAATTGCCACACCTAATGGATGGTCGCATGCTCTTTTTCTATCATTCTTTGTGTACAGAGCTGTTGTGAAAGAGGCTGTTATTGTGACCAGTTTTGACTTGGGACTCCTGATGAACCCAACCTTCTACTCTCACATTACATTACCTGATTATCTCTTTGATTTCTCACTTGTCTCCAGTTTTGCCTCTATGTTACAGGCAAGGAGTACCTGAGATACTGCTTCTCTATAGATCACTGTTCATCCTTTGACTGTTTGGATACAAATGCAATGAATCAAACATTCACACGTCATTCTAATGAACTGTGGAAATTTCAGGGAAAAAATCAGAGAGAATGGCTGACATCACAAGAGTTCTTTTTTTAAACTGACAAAGTAGTTCAGTGCCTCTTTCCATGGGTAAAAGAAAGCTAAAACTAAAGTTGGAACCTACTTCTCCTGACTAGAAATTGCCTGTCAATCTTTCCTGGGATGGGGTCCAGTGTTAAATAAATAGACATTCTGGATCAAAACATTAGATGCTAATATGAAGATCAAATTAAGAGGAACACATAAAATATCTAGAACCATATTTCACACAACAAATGTTTGTTGGATATATACTTTTATGTTTATTATGTCTAATGCATATGTCTGCATCAAATAAAATCATCTTCAACTCAAAAATTTGGGGCAATATTTTCTTGGCTGAAAGACTGTCCTTAAATGAATAAAATACACAATAGTTATGTTGGGAAACCCAAGCAATTCATGAGAATCCTAACGATCCCCAATTCAGCTGCTTCGTTTCCCCATGAACACCAACTGTAAGGGCAAGAGTTCTTTCTGCAGGCAGCCACACAAGTTCAAGGAGCTCAGAGCACCCTAGAAGGCGAGGCAGAGGAGACACAGACGCTTTCAAGGCCTTCACCCAGCCCTTGGCTCTGTACTTCGATTACAGATTATCCAAAATCTGCCCAGAGACAGGAATGAGCAGTTCTCGGAGTGCCTGTCAGCTGAATCATCGAGAATGGAAGGAGGTCCCAGGAAATTGGGGTGCGGAGTGTATATTTGAATTATATATTCCTCCCACAAATGTTCTTCTCATTGCATTTCAGCAAAAACCCTGCTCAAAGACTGTTTAGCAGAATGCCAACATCAGCTTTAGGGTTTATAATTTTAAAAAGAAACAACTAAGAGCTGTGGTAACTCATAAAATATGCAATAAGGGATTTTGAGTAAGGTTGAAAAATAGGGGGAAAATCTGTGTCTCCAGCAGGCAAAATATTCCTGACATTTTTTAATAATAATGAAACATAAGACCTCCTTAAGGCAAAGCTGAAATTCATTTTGCATGTAAAAAAAAACAGGTTCCATTTAATTTGTTTAGATTTCTTGGTTGGCTTTACATTTCTTATTGCAAAGTTTGAGGACATGAATAGTACATGTAATAAATGTATCAGTGGCTCAAAGGAGGGGTAGAAGACGGAGCTGAATTTTCCTTTTTTAAATTATTTTTACTGTTATTAGTTTCCACGATAAGGTTTCATACATACAGGAATTCCCCCCTCCAGCTCCTCTCCCACCCTCCCCATCTCTCTGCTCCCACTGTTCACCCCCATATTGTTACAACAGGATAGTCTCTCAGCAACAGCCAAAAGTCCAACATTCTGCAGTTTAAGTGTATCATGGCATTGTAGGTGCAGCAATGGTAGAACATCTAGTATCATATTGTCAAGGTCTATTTAAGTTTCTTTGGGAGTCTTCAATGTATCTTTACTTCTCAGAATGCTAGTCTCCATTATATAGTTCATCTATGAGAATATATGCATATATATGTTTACCTATATGCCAAAGTGTTTTGTATTTTACACAAAGCTTGCCTTATGTCAGAGAGAGTACATGAATTTGTTCTTTTGGGATTGGCGTATTTCACTGAACCAGCTAGAGAAAGTGCAAACTTTTATGCATGAGTTAACTTCTCCACATTTTATATATGGATCCATTTTTTACTTTCACAAGGCAAAAGGTAAAACAAAGTACAGGGCTTGCTTGACTTTATTTATGTGATCTATTTCCTGCTAGTGTAAAAACTGAAGAAAACAGTTTGTTCCTCATCCTGATAGGATTACCTAATCTACATCAGACAAAGGGAGGAAGTACGGATATGGTGATTGTTTCAAATACAGGTGGAGTTGTTTTACAGTAGAGGGACTGAATTTGCTGTCTGTGCTTAAACAATGCTATGAAATACAGTTCTTGGTGGTTTGTTTTCATTTTCCACTCAGTTCTAAGGTCTCTGGCATTAGGAGGATGTGTCTCTCACATACTCTTGTGCTCTTACTGACAAGTAAAGCAGGCCAGAATGACTGTTTACAGCAAGACTAAACTGCATAGTGGTTGGAGCTGTCCAGTGGCAGAAACAGGGAGCTCTTCACAGTCATGAGATTTTGAACACAGCTGACACTTGCAGGATGACAGCAGAATTCCAAGTGGGAGGACAAGAGTGGATTAAATAACACATACTATTCACCTATGATTTTCATCTACAATTCAGACATACAATGTCCCATTTTCAGGGAACTGAGAATTGAGGGAAAGAAAATGAAAGCAACATCTATAATACTCATTTAAAATTCTGGTTTTGCCTTTGCGTAACTATGGCATCCTTACACAGTTTTTAGGAAAATCTTCCTCCACATTCACAAAGCATTCTTCAGGGAATGAATCATCCTCCAAGGCCCATGAGCAAGCGGAGCTGTGTGGTTTTTTCTGGGACCTTATTGTCTTCCAAAAGCACAGAGCGACTTGCTGCTCTGTCTCCATCATCCCATCACCTTTTGATGTGCATGTTGTTGAGGCCAAAGATAAAAAGTAAGAATAATAAAATTTAAACAAAATTCCAATTTAAAAAGCCTCCCCAGGGGGCTTATTTATTTATTTGAAAGGCAGAGTGACAGAAGAGATTTCAAAAGATCTTCCATTCACTGATTCACTCCCTACATATCCACAACAACCACAAGCAGACCACTTCGAAGCCAGGAGCTAAAAACTCCATCTGGGTCTTCCACGTGGGTGGCAGCAACCCAAGCACGTACAGCCATCCTCTACTGCCTCCCAGGCCGGTCAGAAGGAAACTGGAATGCAAGCATAGAATTGTTGGGACAGGAACCAGTCATCCCAAGCAGCAGCTTAATGGATCTTAGATTTGGAGGGTAAAATCACCTATTTAGAGTCTCTTGGATCAAAATATTTTGTTGAAGTGACATTTCTTGGAAGAAAGGCCCAGAGCAGTTGCCAGGCATTGTCTCTCTCTGAGAGTTTCTCTGATTTAAAGCAACTCCTGCTGCTATTTCTTAATCCACCTGGAAGTAATTGTGTGTCGTTTTGGGTGTTCACCAACTCACTTCATCTCACATCTACATGTTGATTGGCAGAAATGCAATATTTGCTGTTTTCATTTATTCTTAATTTAAAATTTTATTGGCTTTTGGGAGCAAACAGAAATAGCAATTTGAAAGAAGTGGTGGTTACAGAATACTAAATATCTGCAAAATGGGAAACAAACAAGGCGTCAGAAGAGAATCTGTAATAACTCCAGGAAATGGTGCAGACTTGTGAGAATGTTCTGAAATTGTAACCACAACTACACAAGCTCTTAGAAGCAACAGGGAAGGAAAGCCTTACACACTAGCTCATTTACAGTCACACTTTTCGAGGTATGTCATGCAGGAATACATTAGTCCGACTTGACAGGTGGAGAAACCAAGGGACTGAACGCTCAAGTGACTTGTCATGATTAGCTAACACAACTCTGTGCTTGGGCTAGGTGCATTAATTCTCTCAGCTCCTCACGATCATGGAAATCACTATGTCTTGGAAGTGTCTTCTCTGAGATATGGGGAGATGTGACAAAAGCTTATGGTTCACTTCAAGGGACTTTGGATTCTGTACTAGGGACATGGTCTCATGTGAGTTTCATTTCCCACTTCCACATGTTGCCTGGCACCACATAAGGGAGTTAAGAGATTTGCTAACACATTTGTATTTCCAAAATTGAAATACAAATTTCCTTAAAATGGCATACACATGTACACTCTTGATCTAAAAATACTTAATAAGTAATTCCAGGATGAATATTAAAATTTCTCTATTACCGAAACAGAGATGTCTGGTGTGGGTACATGGGCCAGCTCAGGCATGTGACAAAGCCTTCACCAGCCAATAGTGAAATAACAAGAACAAGTGAATTTTCATAATGAAACTTTAGGACTTCTAGAATTATCCCTTTCCACACTTTTGGTAAAGAAAAAAAAAGGTGTTTTTTTTTTTTCCTCTTTTTCTGTAAAATAGAGCTAACAACAGCAACTACATCATAGGCGCTGTGCAGATTGAATTTTATCAAGGGTGGAAAACCATGCTTAAATGTATTAGAACCAGAACTGGTATAACAAATTAAAATACAACCTGAAATTGTTCAAGTTCAGAAAGTTCTAGTCAAGTCCTCTTCTCTTGCCAAGAGACTGTCAGCATCAGGGTCTCTGGGCTATCAGCCAGGGTAGGATGGAAAGGAAGACACAGGAACAGCCAACCACAAGCCTTTACCAAACATTAGACTTGGGCTACACCAATCCCACTCTGCAGGGCAGCCCAGGGACATGAAAGAGCCGGGAGAGCACATGGTGGCAGACACCCACATAGGCAACTGAGCAGAAGGCAGCAGAGGACCCCAGGCTGATGGAAATCCCTGCCACCCACAGCCCTCACAGCTCTGCCAGGTTTGCTCCAATTCCAGCACTTAATCCAGCACTCCCAGCTAGTGGAGATCAGATCTGGGTTGATGAGGCTGAAAACTCTCATGGTTAGGTAAAATGCAGCCCTTTGTCACACCTCTCCATGACCTCAGCTGGAACTACCAAAAGAGAAAAAGATGAGAAGAAAACAGAGGCGGGGGTGCCTGTGTGTAGCATTAAACGATTATTCACCAGCTGGGCGCCATGGCCTGGCGGCTAAGATCCTCGCCCTCTTGCACGCATTGGTATCCCATACGGGCGCCAGTTCAAGTCCCAGCAGTGCTCCACTTCCCATCCAGCTCCCTGCTTGTGGCTTGGAAAAGCAGTCTAGGATGGCCCAAAGCCTTGGGACCCTGCACCCATGTGGGAGACCTGGAGGAAGTTCCTGGCTCCTGGCTTCGGATGGGCTCAGTACCGACCATTGCAGTCACTTGGGGAGTGAATCATCGAACAGAAGATCTTCCTCTCTGCTTCTCTTCCTCTCTGTATATCTGACTTTGCAATAAAAATAAATAAATCTTAAAAAAAAAAAAAAAGAAAAAAGGCAAGACAAGAGTAAGGAGAGCAGAGATAAGATCATTTCGCTTGCTCTCAGCATCCTTTAACTTTAGATCCTTAGGTTAGATTTACTCAACCTAGAGTATTTTTTCTTTCTCTGAAACATCAGTTTTGTGGCAGAAGCAATCTTGTCTGGCTTGCTAACTCCTCAATCCAACATTGCCAATATGTAGATATTCAATTATAAACACTGAGTGAAATGAGGGTCATTAGATCCATTAGTGCCAAATATCCTGGGCATGAAATTGTCTTAATGTTAATAGCTCTCAGCCCTGCCTTGACCGGGCTTGGCCTGGTGGTATCCCACCAGTGAATGTCACCAGTTAAAGGCATGGCTCTGGCCTGAGAAGACCTAGAAGGGCCCTAGGGGGGACAGCTTGGTCTCCACCCCCACCTCTCTCTCTCATCTCTGGCTCCCCCTCTCTCTTCTCTCTCCTTTTCCCTCTCTTTCTCCTTCTTCTTGACCTGATCTCCTATTCCTATCTGTCTCTACCTCTCTCCCTCTCTCCTTTCCATATATTTTGCTGTAGAATTGTGGCATCTCAGATTCCTGACCGCACTGACTTATCAACTACGGGCAACAGACTATAAGTGTTCTTTATGTCAGATTCAAATATTTGTATAAGATCAAAAGATTCTGTGTTTGGTAAAGTATCTGCATTTCTGATTTTACCTAGGACAAAATGTCATAATTACATGAAAGGTAGCTATCAATTGTGAGTTACAGTAACTGTAAACAAAAGTAGGTCATGCCGCTTTCAGCACTGCACTCTATTTGGGGTAGGAGGGGAGCGTAGCAGGAGCAGGCAAATTTTTTTTTTATCACAAATTATATAGAGGGAACAAATGTCAACACATTAAGGCAACACTGAAGACTAGAAACGACTCCCTCAATGCTATAAACACAAATTACTCTGACAAGGGGTTGAATGTCATCAGATTAGAAGCCATCTAATGTAAGCTGGCATACACACCTTACTACATCAGAGTGTTCCCAAAGTCAAAGGGTTTATACCTGTCACAATCCCACTTAACTCAAATTGATTTTAGATCACTAAAGCATTGGCCCAAAACAATAGAGGAAAGGGGTGCTAAATCTTGAGCTCAAAGCAATAGTGTACAGAATTGTTGACAACTAATAATCATTAGGTATAACACATAATAAAAAACACTTATGACCCCAAATAAGTTGTTTATTTAAAGAAAGAGAGCAACAAGCTTCTACCTTACTTATCTAATCAACTGCCACTGAGCACATTACTTGAAGGTGTGTCTTTGGAAATTCCTATTATTTGCATATGAAGTGACTTGGATTTCTAAGTATTACACAGATTGGCAAAAATTCTGATTAGTCAGCGTCACTCCTCCCTCCCTGTGAAGCATTTTAGAAGAGTAGGAACTAGAGAGGAAGAATACAAAAGCGAAAATTTATACTCCATTGCTGCGGGAGAGGGAGAAATAAATACGTTTTTGGAGCAGCAGTCAGCGTTGCTTAGAGGGTGTATTTAATACCCACTTTCTAGATGATCAGCTTGCTCGCAGTGCAGAGAAGGGGGTGGCAGAAAGGTAGTGGTAAGACAGGGTCAGTATCTACTTTCTCTCTTCGCTTTGAGTGAAAATACTCCAGCAACCAATTGAAATTTAAAGGTCACAGACATGCATAGATGTCATTCAAATTTCAAATTTTCAGTGAGGGCTGTTACTACATAAAAGCATTTCCCAGGGTCTCCTTGCCATATAGGAGTTCTTAGGTATTAATATATGTTCATCAAAGCGAGGGGTGGGGGAGAAAGAGTCTCTAACACAAAATATATAACATTTATTTAACCCAAACCTTTCAAAGGATGTTACACAGAGAAAGAATTTTGCTACCTTTAAAAAGAAAAATGGACATCAAGAACTAATAAAGGGCCCTGTGGTGGAGAAGCGAGACTCCCTCATTAGATAACAGTGAGCCCAGTGCATACATTGGTAATGGCGTTATGTATGGTAATCTTGTGGTAATGATTCACAAATGGAAACAAAGTTCAAGCTGACTTGTGCCTCTCCTACTATGCCTAGGGCTTTTTTTTTTTTTCAGGACAGATTCCTTTAATTAACGTATTATCAAGTCAAAGACATTGAGACTTTGACAAGTGGATCCACATTGCCAAAGAGCTTCCCTGGGGAGATTTACACTCTTGTCCCAATATTTGAGTACCAATCTTTTTGTCACCACTAATCAAAATGGCTGTTCCTGATTACATTCACAAAAAATTAATAGTCTTTCACACATGTTTTATAATTATGTGCTCTCTTGAGTTTTTATTCATATTTGATATTCATTTTTATCAAGATGTTATTTATCTATTTATATAAACTTTCATCAGAAAAATAGAACCTTTTGATCTACCTACTAGAAGGACACCTGATGTGGGTACTAGAGGAAGATTACGAAGAATCACCTCTCAAACCAGAAAGCAGAGCATATGAGTGGGCCTGACTCAGTCTTTTAAAAGCAACCCTCTTACCAACAAACATTATTCAATGGTCAATGCACTTCCCACTAGGGCCCACCTCCAAACACTACAGCTGGATTGTTTCTCCCCTCAATACCATTAACACAGGGTTTTGGAGTTTAGTATACACATTAACTCAGGACAGGAACCAAATCTTGCTCAAACCACTGTTTTCACTTATTTACTTTTCTTCTGTCTTTTCCTGATCCCCATATTTTGAAAGATAAATAATTCTGTGCTTAACCCAGGCATTGACAAAAAAAGTACAATGCAGGGAAACAACACCACAATTATCTGGGATAAATGGAGAATGACTATGGTAGGGAAGCAGTTCATTCAGGTGATGTTCTTCCAAAGGATAACTAAGCCTTTCTTTTTTGAACATATGAGTGTCTATTTTGAATGAAGGAGGACTTCCAGAACTAACAGCGGGGCGTTCAACCCAGGTAGGCAAAGTGAGAGTCAAGAAGGGAAGGAATGGCTTTATAGCACAGGATGTTCCTTTGAGTCTCCCTTTCCTTCCCTTGATTTTTGCCTCTGCCTCAGCAAGGTGTAGAGTATATCAAACTCTTAGAAATCTTCACCAATGCTCTGTAGTTGTGTACTTTGCAATTATACTAGCTCCACATTTCCACTGCATTATTTTGTCTAATTTCACAGCCACAATTTGAAGCTTTTGAAGCCAAATTCTGGTGAAGAAAGATTATAGTTGTTTAACGTAAAAACTCAAAGAGGACATTTTTCAGAAAATAATGGTGCATTAGAATCTCTCTCCCTTACCCCACATTCATTTTTTTTTAAAGATTTATTTGTTTTATTACAAAGTCAGATATACAAAGAGGAGGAGAGACAGAGAGGAAGATCTTCCGTCCGATGATTCACTCCCCAAGTGACCACAACAGCCAGTGCTGTGCCGATCCGAAGCCGGGAATCAGGAACCTCTTCCGGGTCTCCCACATGGGTGCAGGGTTCCAATGCATTGGGCCGTCCTCGACTGCTTTCCCAGGCCACAGGCAGGAAGCTGGATGGGAAGTGGAGCTGCTGGGATTAGAACCGGCGCCCATATGGGATCCCGGAGCTTTCAAGGCGAGGACTTTAGCCGCTAGGCCACAGTGCTGGGCCCTTGTAGAATCTTAAGTGGTGACTCTTTTTGCAGAAGCCAGCCCCCTAACATCCAGGCATTGTAGAGTCCAGGCAGGTAAATGAGTTCATCCGTTCCAAAGATCACAAGCCAAACCTGGCTTTTTGCATCATATAAATAGTTGTGTGAACTCAGAAGCAGAGATATCCTTGGTTCACGGGGATAGCCCCACATTCATTCATTGTGGACCAGTCATGATCTTAAGTTGGAATGAATGAAACACAGCAGCGTCCTCACTGTGGCTTTCCTGTATTCTGCTGGTTGTTGTCAAGACATTCCTACTCATTATCAATATGTTTCTTGTCTAGAGAGTCAAGGCCTCCATGTGGAAGATTGCTGTCTCCTTAGTCTGACATGTTCTCATGGCAATCTGGAGGAAAACTACTTAATTTTCATAAATACCAATTGCCTCATTTGCTACAATGAGAATCATAGAGATTATCTAAAGACTTACAGCATAGTCTTTTAAATGATACAAAGCAGATGAAAAGTTTATTTCTGATTCTCAATAAAAACTGATTGCCTTCCAGAAGCTGCATGATCTCCAGCTCTAGTACTTAACAGCTTTGACATAGGTCAAGGTGAGAACTGGTAGCCAGGCCTGTAGCTGTCCAAGCCCTCTATCTACATCCCAGAACTACACCTATAATTACAATCCATATTTAACACTTCCTTGAGAACCAGGGAACTGAGAACAAATCTCAACTGAGTCCAGTTTCCAGAACAGCTTGCCTTACATAATATGATTTTATCTTGGCCATCTTCATGAGCTGTAAGCAACAGAGGGTCCAAGAGAGTATTTTGGTCATATCTTAGAACCTTACAGGATCTAGCATAGACCATAGCAGATCAAGGTAGGTGCTAGTGGAATTAAATTTCCCAACCACCCCATTTTTAGAGGAAAACTTTATTATGCCTCCATTGGAAATACGAGTCACCAGAACAGTTGTCTTCTTGGAAAGAATTAGTCCTGATTACACACTGGTTAGAGTTAGCCAATAACAAAATCAACATTCTTCTTCCCAGGGTCTGGTTTAAGAGTAGATTTTTTTTTAAGGCATAATTAGAAGGCTTCTGAGAAGTGTCTGCTCTTAAAAGAATCAAACTTCTTTGCAAAGATTGTAACCACCAACTAGCCTGATAGACAAGACCAATTCACCAAGAGGCTGGCAGGGAAGATCTAGGTTGGCATGAAGGACAGTAGCTATGATTTGATGACCCCAGATTCAGTAACCTCTGCCCTTGTTGATGTGAAAGACACTAAAGGCAAACATCAGTAAAGTCAGTTGGTTGTTTTCAGTTGCACACAGCCCAATCCTAAAGGGCTTCAAATGCTACAAACACTTAGAAGACCTTTGGTCTGGAACAGGTAGCAGTGCAGGATTTTGGTCTGACCTAACCTGACAGAAAATATGGGTCCTCTGTTGAGCCTGACTTGATTTGGCCTGAATTTGCCCAGAGAGCCTTGTTTCCTGGACATATGCTTTCAGCAAAGAGGAAGAATCAGACATCACACATAATCAAGTAAAAATTGTAGTCCCACAGATGTGAGGAATCACTTGTCAGCCTGGAGATACATGTGCCAGCAAGCCATTTGTTTCTTCACTTAACACACAACAGGCCTCACACAGCACACAAAAGCTGGCTGGATGATCAAATTCTTGAGCAGTGAATTTCCAAGCATTTGATCCTAGACACCAAGGAATGAAGAGAAGGAATAAGAGAACAGTGCAAGCTATTTCAATAGTGGAGGATGCATCTTAGCTTTTTCTCTTTCAACATTACCAAGGCTTAATGTCAGAAATTGGCCACAATTTGCACTCAGAGTTCAGAGGCCCCATGTGGCTGAGCGAGAAGCATCTATTCCAATTACAGAAAAAGCTGCTCGCGGGATTCCTTCCAAATTACCCTCTTAACAGGATGATTTTTTTGTATTTGTGCACTGAACAGATTCTTAACTCTGGAAGCAGAGAGAAAAACCTGAATGAGACATGAGCTTGGATGAGAAAAGTACTTCTGAGTGAGCATTTGAATTCCCTTGAGTTCTTACGTGTTTCAGAAATACTGCAGAGAATTGGCAAAGATACTTTGGCTTAGGAGTTTCAGGAACCATTTTCTGAAAGAGCAAAACATGGAATATGTCTAGTCATATGCTACATTTCTTTTTTTTTTTTTTTGTATTGGACATGATGCTGTGGTGGAATCTATCCTGACCTCTGCTTGAGTCAAGCAGATGCTTCTGAACTACTGCACAACTCCCACAGGATTAACCTGGGTTTTTGCTTCCTATGAATAAAATAGAGTTCGCTAGATGCGTTTCTTCTCCTATTCTTAATCACCTCTAGATCCAACGCACCTAAACCTTTGTTTACCAGCATTGGAGCCAGGATAAAAGCGTGAGCGCCAGAGCTGGAACTATGAAGGGGAAGAAGGGAAAAAGCTGTAACCAACAGAAGCATGTGAAGAGCGCCAAGAAGAGACACGGAGGGTGACCAAGCACAGATCACAACAGGCTGTAAGAAAGGAGAAAATGAGGGGTTGCCTTCTAGAAAGTAGAAGCCCAAAAAATGTACTTGAGCATGGAGTTGTCTTGGTTGGATTGTTCAGAAGGCGATACTGAGAGGAAGATTTGAGTCTGAAGGTTTCATTTGGGAGGCAATTCCAGGAGTCAGTGGGAGGTTGATGGGAGAACAACACAGGAAACAGGCAGCAGGCAGCAAAGGATCGTTGGGGCTTAAAAATGTCCCAGAGGGACCCCCCATTAGACCTCTGTGTTCACAATTAACGATGATCTGGTTCCCGGTACTTCTCTGCCTCCAGAAGAGAAATAAATGTGTAGAAGATGCTAAGAAAGGCCTAAATTTTGCAATGTAAATTCCAACGTCTGTGGGGCTCTAGGGCAAATAGGTCACTAGGTCACAAGATGGCGACCAATGGAAGAGCCCTGGGCGTGAACCAGGGCAGGGATGAAGTTGTTCTGAAGAAAGATTGGGCAGGGCCATTTCTGGCCGCGTGTTCACCTGCCCCTGGCCTATGGGAGGTGGCTTCCATACCTGTAAAATGCATGCATTCCTGACCCTAGTTACCATTGGCCCTTAGTACTCCTCCTTTACTGGAATTCCTGGAATTCCCTGCCTGAGGCTGCCTGCTGTTCTTATATAAGAGTGTGTGTTTAGCAAATAAAGCAGAACTGTGCTGGCAGAACCTCTGCCAGGCCTGTTTGCCTGTTTGTCTCCCTGCCCTGGGAGGCTGGGTGGTGGGCAGTCAGTTCACCCTCTCTGACAACGGGCAAGAGAGGGTTGAATCTGGGGTAGGGGGAGACCCACAAACGTCTTTTCCTATGTCATTCCCTAAGTGATTTCCAATATTCCTTCTTGCCACACTTCTCAGATAACTTTGTACTTTCTTAAAACTACTAAAATCAGAGAGCCCACAGGGAGTAAATGATGAGGGTGCATTTCAGCGTGTGGATGAGGGTACCCAGGGGCCACGGATCATGGTGATCACAGGAGGGACTGGAAAAGAAAGAATAAGTTAGCACCTCACTTGTACTGTCTACAGTAGCTACCAGATTCCAAGAAACATGCTCCTAGGATTAAGCTGTAAGGGAGGACTTCAAAGCAGAGCCACATTCCTAGTTCTAGAAGAAAAAATCATCATCAAAGTTGGTGGCCAGGCTTATGCCATTGAGTTGGAAATGTTCAAGTTCCTTTTGAGGAAGGTCCGTGCTGGTCCAGGGAGCTGGTTGCAGTACAGTACCATAAAGTAGTAATAACAGGAAGTGGGTGCAATTGTGGGGAAATTGTGTATCCCTGCAGATGGGGCATTTTAGAACAGGAACATTTGGGGGTACTGGCTATGTCTGCTTAGTCTCTTAAGCACAAAATTTTCCATGGTGAAAAATTTATTCTCTTCCCTTTAATTTTTTTTCCTGCAAGAATGCTTAAAGGAGATGAATAAGAAAGTAACAGACAAAAATACAAGACTACAACCTGCAAGTGCTGGAACTGTGACACTTTCAGAAACCCCAACAAATCATACAGGCACTGTTTTGAGTCCTGAATGCACCACTTCTGATCCAGCTGCCTCCTACTGAAACTAGGAAAGCAGTTGAAGATGGGCCAAGTCCTTGGGCCCCGACATCCAAACGAAAAAACAGATAAAGCTGCAGGTTCCTGGCTCCAGCCTGGCCCACACCTTGTCCATGCAGTCATTTAGGAGGTGAATCATGGATGGAAGGTCTCCATGTCTTTCCTTATCACTCTTTTATTCTCAAATAAGTAAATAAGTAAATCTTTTAAAAGTAAAATAAAATAAAGCAAACCTTTCACCATCAGCTGAGTCAGCTACACGTAACAGAAGAGGAGAGGTACAGTGACAATGGAGAGTTGTTCTAATTTCTGAGCCAGTTGCCACCATTACAAGCTCTGCCATGAGACAAAAGGTTCAAGGCCAGTGGGAGCACCACTGTCTGTGTACAGAATGCTAGCAAACACAGGGAGCAGAAAGCAAGAGACTTAGCTCAAGTTTAAAAATCATGGTTAACCACGGTTTCTGTAAAGAACAGTTCCTAAAAACGGACAGAATAATTCTAAGAGGCCCACCATACACATATCTAGATTGCATATATATCTGCCCTCTGGTCTTTAGGAAAGCTATCAGATGTAAGTAAATGCAGCACAAGTGCTGGCAATTCCAGGAGAGCTTACGTATCAATATGGTAGAGAGTAAAAATAATAACAACAACAAAAAAAGGGCATAGTGCCATTAAACCTGACAAGGATGTCCCATGCTGATTGACAGGGCAAGGTTCTCTGTACATTTTGAAAAAATCATTGAGTCAGCAACTAAGTGAGTAATAATTGGAATTACACTGGTTTAAAATGTGTCATACATAGGGCCCTGCATGATAGTGTAGCGGTTAAAGTCCTTGCCTTGAACGTGCCAGGATCCCATATGGGCACCAGTTCTAATCCCAGCAGCTCCACTTCCAATTCAGCTCCCTGCCTGTGGACTGGGAATGCAGTCCAGGATGACCCAAAGCTTGGGGACCCTGTACCCACGTGGGAGACCTGAAAGAAGCTCCTGGCTTCAGATTTGCTCAGCTCCGGCTGTTGCGGTCACTTGGGGAGTGAGTCATCAGATGGAAGATCTTCCTCTCTGTCTCTCTTCCTCTCTGTATATCTGACTTTCCAATAAAAATAAATAAATCTTTTTTTAAAAAATGTGTCATACATACATATTTTTAGATCTGGAAGGAAAATCAGCCATATTAGTCATGTTTAAAAGTGCAGTTAAAAGTTAAAAGTGCAGTGATAGTTTAGATCCATAACATGTTTTATCAACAAGTTTCCTGTATAATTAAACAATAAACTACAGTCAATAAAGATTTTTAAAAGACCGCCACCCTCCCCTAAAGTGCTACAAATGAAGAACAACCAAAGGCTTCTGAGTAAGAAAGAGTTAAAAAATAAAAACTCTTTAAAAATGAGAAAGTCAGCTTTTCTCTGCAATTACATGTGCTATCTCATGGTGGGATAATTACAAATCATGAGGGAAAATTGGTACAATCATGTTTAATTGGTTTCAAAGGTTATTGTCTATTTCAACCTTTGCTTCTGAATAATATCAGCACAGAAACATCACTTTTGTGTGATTCTTTTGTCTTCTTATCAGGAATTACTACAGGAACAACGCACTATTGTTCCACCTAGTAAATGATACATTACTTCCTTCAATGTCTATAAATAAAGAGAAATCTCAATAGTATCAACATGATAAAATGAAAGCTATTAACAACAGAGTTTTTTTTGTCAATTTTAATACATCAGAAAGAGCACTGTTCGGTAAAATGCTGATAAAATTGCATTGTAAAGGTAGTGAAGTTTTTGGCAGCTTTTACTAGTAAATATTTAGCAGAAAAGCATGTTGACTGTTACGAGAGTGAAGCAACTGGAGCGGTTCATGACAGGGAACAGGTAGACCATCTACCCACTTCTAGCTACAGGTAGAATATTTGGTATAAAAAAATCTATAAGTCATCCTTCCATTTTACAGCTGTATTTTAATATAAATAAATAGGTTTTTCTTTAGGGTAGGATTTTAGTAACAGTAGAAAAGTACTAACAATCCATAATGTGCATTTGTCCTACATGAAGCTCTAGGAGGAAAGAATGTTGACACAGAAAAGGAGCAGGTAGAGCGTGAGTTTGCATTGGTAGAAGCTGTAGGTAGCAGGTGGTGGGCACAACAAAGGGCAGAAGTTGCCTGTAGACCAGGGGCCATTAATGATTCAGAGGCTTTTGTTTTCTTGGGCAAATGAAGCCAGACACAGCAATCTATGTCTCTCAGCCACTCTATGTATGGCAAACTATCATCCGTGTTGTAGTGCTGTAGTGGTACACAGCTCTTTGTTTGCAATCACTTGTGCCACTCTCTCCATCAAGTTCCAGGTCTGGGTTCTTATATTAGACTTCTACTATGGTCTACGCAACCCCAGTTCCTGGCTCACTACTCTCTACCTCCTGTGATACCGTGCTGAGCCTGCATTGTTGTCTATACAACCTTTCTCCCACTTCCTGTTAGAACAGTTCCCAGAATTAGAGAGACACCAGGTGTCCTATATAGTCAGGTTTTTGGTGGGTTTTGATCTTGTTGGAACCTGTTAGCTGTTAGGTCTGAGGACCACATGGACCTATTTTGACTCGTACGATGTCACAGTTGGTAGTGTTTTCCCTGTAGGAACAGTGCAATGCACTGAACTCAGTGAGCTCACTCCCAGCTCAGCGCATGCAGAGCTCACTGTTGTCCCTGTAGTCTTAACACCTTTGCTACACTGTACAAAATGGCACCTAATGTGCAACTACTAGATTTCTTGATCTGCTGGCTGCCAGGTCTGAGGGCTACCCTGATCTATCATGGGTGTAACCTGTAGGATGCCACATTGTTGCAGTTCACTGAACCAGAAATAAATTCACTCCCAGCTCAGTGTATGCCCGGTACTGTCCCATAGCCTCTGCTCCCCTATACAAAATGGCACTCGATTCAGCTCTAGAAGGTGGACTGAGCTGTGAAATCTACTTTGTTCCTGCACCACCTGTCTAGGACCTGTTGCTCTGTTTCTGCTCCTGGTCAAACCAAACAGACCAGCAAGATGGACAATTCTTTCTCTGGGTTTACCTCCCAAACTCCCAGTGAAAGTTCCTTCCCATCCAGTTGCCAGTGGAGTTCAGGCTGCCATTCACTGACTGCCAACACTGGTGTAGCGGACACAGCAACATCACATGGTTGTGTCTATTGCTTTCCTGTGTCTGTCAGCCTCTAGGTCTCCCTCTGCTGTTGTTCTGTCCTCTCCTATTTCCTGGAATGTGCCCTCTCTGCTTCACACTGGCTAGTGTTTCTCTGTCTGCTTAAACGTGTCCTTATCCTATTCCACCATCTTGATTCCCCCTCTACATACAATGTTCTACAGCTCCATGACCACAATGCACTGGTTTCAACCCCTTAACATTCTATTAGTAAATGGTTATCTTCAGCATCACAATGAAAACTTGAAAAAGTATATTAGAAAAGTAAAATATCAAACAGATTAAATCATGATGTGTGTGAAGAAGCTCATACACATACTTAGAAATCTCCCTGTGCTTCCAACATGAAAGAACATCCAATCTGTTTCACTTCAAATGTCCTTGTTCATTTTAATATCATTCACACGGAAGGGAAAGCCTGTGGGGACTGCAGAAGAAATCTTCATTACCATCCAATTTTTCAGGCTTCATGTAAAAATGTCACCAAATTGAGTCACACTTACCTTTACCAGGGAGAGACCAGAAAGTCACCAAAGGAGTTTACATGCAATTATTCATTAAGTAGTTCAACAGGCCTCACTTAGAAACTACCAAATGTAAAAACCCAGTACCATAATCTTTGTAACTTTCTTCCAGCAGCTCTTCCTGTCACCCAGGCATGCCTGGGAATGAAAAAGTTCTGCCTCCAACCTGTCGGAATGAGTTTGAAGTCTTGCATTGAACGGAGCCCAATGGTTCTGCATTGAGAATTTTTGATTGGAGAGACAATGATGTTATCCACCTGTGCCTGAATTTCTTCTAATTTTAAGTACCATCATGTCTTGAAATAAGCATGGACCACAATTTGCCATCATTACCCTTGAAAATGACTCATTTTAGCCAATATGAGCATTAGCAATCTGTCCACAAGTGAATTTAATTCCAATCAATGGGAAGATGCATTTTAAAATTCCCTCCCACCACATAACTAAAATTCTTACTGAAAAGTCACAGCTTCCCCTTGCAATTCGGTTGTCATAATTTTAAGTCATATTAGTGTTGGAATCATGGGGAAAAGAAGAGGACATCCAGTACTGAGGAGGAAGGATCAAGAGGACAAGGTCCCATGCGGCCTACTTGTCTGTAACTGCAGAATCAAAGAACACAGGTCAGACATAGGTGCTGTTATTTCAGTCCACTTCTTGAAGGTACTTCATGCTCTTTGACCTTTGCCAAGGTCCTGACACTCCAAACCACTCACCAACCAGCTCATACTTATTCACCTACATGGATAATTGCATATTTCAGAATTGGGCAGATTTTCAGGAGAAAGGATAATGGTCACCAAAGCCTCTTGAGCATTTACTACTCTTGGACTCTCCATCAACTATGTTACAGGAGTTATTTCAGCTAATCTTCTGATACAATAGTGTACCACTTCTCTCCCTTGAGAAAGGGACTTGTTTATTCACCTTCTAGAAGTGTTAGTGACTATGGTCTTCCAGCAATTCACTCTTTACCAAATGAGCTTCTTCATCAAGTTCATGTCCTTCTCCACGAACCTATCTCATCAAATAAATACTTGGTGATGGGGGGTAAATACAAAATCTGTCCCCTTGATTCAAAGAGAGAAAACTCTCCATATAGAACAAGCTAAGTACTCTTTCACAGTTACATTGCCATTCAACTTCTTCCTCTGATCATTCCTGCTTTCTTTGCCTCTCCCAGGTGTTATTCCTGAGATTATTTCCCAATAGTGTCAAGAAAATCTGAAAAATTTCTGGGCTTACCAAAAGTACAATTGTTGAAACTAGACCTACCAAGGGGAGCAAACTGAAATGAAGTCTTTGTACTGGATCATTAAGAACACAATGGCAACGAGGAACCCATCAATAGAGGTAGAGTGATGAAATCCTCTACATGCACGTACAGTCCCACGGAGCCTAATAGGTTCTTATTGGACTGGAATGCATTGCTGGCTGCAAAATTTCACTCATTTGAAAGTGTCACAGAGAGTCCAGTGCAATGGCTCAACTGGGTTAATTCTCTGTTTTGTAGCACCAGAATCCCATACAGACACCAATTCATGTCTCAACTGCTCCACTGCCATCCAGCTCCCATCTGGTGGCCTGGGAAAGTGGCAGAGAATGGCCCAAAACTTTGCGACCCTAAACCCACATGGGAGAAGAAGATCCTGGCTCCTGGCATCAGATCAACTCAGCCCCAGCAATTGAGGCCATTTGGGGAGTTAACCAGGGGATGGAAAACATTTCCCTCTGTTTCTCCTTCTTGTTTTAAATCTGCATTTTTCGTAAAAACAAATATATCTCTGCTGGCTCTGTCTTCAGACCAGAGAGGGTATACCTAAGAAGCCGTTGAACTTGACTGGACAATAAGATGCTGGACTCTATGTTTGGTATACACTTGCAATGGGGGAATCTCAACTGAACTTGAGCTGTGGTTATGCAACAAGGTGGAGGAATCCACCATGGTGGGAGGGTTTGGGGAGGGGTGGGAGAACCCAAGTATCTATGAAACTGTGTCACATAATACAATGTAATTAATGAATTAAAAATAATAAATAAATTTAAAAAGAAATAATTCACAATGACAAATATATATATATCTTAAAAAGTATCACAAAAAAGTAGCAATTAAAAGCACTTTGTATTTAGGGAGCTATTAATGGGGTCAAGAATAGAGCGCAAAAGTAATGAATAACATAAGAAACATGACAGCCAGAGGGTCTTCTTGGCAGCACCCAAGGAAGTCCTGGTGATTTATAGCCAAAGGATTCTGACAGGAAGCAAAGGATTCATGATAGTCTCCAACAGCAAAGCAATACATAGCGAATGCTCTTAAACTCCACCTTAAACCCAGCCAGAACAGTAAATCAAAACCTGCATCTCATGGTAGGAATGTCAGGAGTTAACATGCCACCAGATCTAAGGAATGCTTCATTCTTCCTATTATTTACAGACACAAATCCATTCATTCAATCAGCAGGCATCTACAGTGTGAATAAGGCTGTCAGTTGGCTCTAGCAAACATATTTTAGCAAGTGAGGCTATCACGTTGTTGACTTTGCAGTGATCCACTCTCATTCTCCAGAATTACATCTCATTTCTTAAGAGGTCATACCTAACCCTTACACATCCCTGATTGTACTTTAATTATGCCTGCAACTCTTTCCAAATAAAAGATACAAACATCGAGAAGCATTGATGCAAGAGCTCTCTTGCTTGCCTTCTGTAATTGTTTTTAATTATTTTTACCAAAGATCATGTATAAATATCTTCTCTTATCCATTGGGCAGAATTAGAAGGAAATGTGGCGTGGGGCTTAGAGCAGGGGCGCCAGAGCTGGTCTAAAAAGGATTTGATTCCCTGTTCTATATGATTAATAGTGAATTTACTCACTTAATTTATTCAATCTCAGTAATCAAATTTCCTTTTCTTTAGTAGTGAATGGTTAGTAGATAATAAAATAACAGTTGTCTAAAGTTGTCTGATTATGGTTTCACAGAATATATGGAAAGAGATTATGGCAAAGCCAAGCAAATGTTAAGAAATATTATTTATACCATTTTATATTATTATTATTATTATTATTATTATTACTAGGGATTCCTTGAATTTCTTTTGAATTGATGTGTGTGAAGCACCGGGTGATTTTTAACAGTTGATTTTATATGAATTCTAAAAAAATCCATAGATGTTTAATTCTTTGAATAATAGGCATGAAAAGACTTTTAGGGATCAAAACTAACAGAACAGTGAAAAGCCTCACCAACTTCTATCATAGAACAATACCAGAAAACCAAAACAAAGCTAAAGCTCCCAAGGGACTGATTCAGAGAAATGTTCAATGTGAACTAACAGAACAGCAACTCCAAAAGGCAAACAGGAGAGAGAATCCATTGGCCAAAAAAGGAGAGATGTCAGATTATCCCAGTCTGCCAGGATTATATAATCCTGTACATAAGGAAATCAAAATACTCCAGTAAGAAATTATTGCAACTCATAAGAGAGTTGCAAAACTGAAGGATATGAAATTAACACACAAAATTCCAAAGTCTTTGTATATATAAACATTGCCATGAATGAGAAAAAAAAAAACTTGTAATATATTTCCTGTACACTATAGTGACCAAAACAGTTAAAGCCTTAGAATTTGGAAAAATATCTACTAGGAAAATTCAAACATAATTTAAAAAAAAACACCAAAAAAAGGAAAATCTTCCATAGCCAAGGATTAGAAGAATGTCCATACTACCCAAAGAAATGTACACATTCAATGAAATACCAATCAAAATATCATTGCTGTGTTTCCCATATCTATAAAAAATACTAAAACTCACATGGAAACACACGAGATTTCAAATATCTAAAGCAATTTTAAACAATAAAAACAAAGGCGGAGACATCACAATACCAGATTTCAAGACATTCTACAGAGCTCTTAGTCATCAAAACAACCTGGTTTTGGCACAGGAATGGACAAGCGGAACAATGGAACAGATTGGAAATCACAGAAATTAATTTACACTTCCACAATCAATTAATCTTTCAAAAGCAAGCTAAAATCATTCCTCAGAACAAAAGAAAAAAACTCTCTTCAACAGGTTGTATTGAGAAAATTGGATTTAACAGCATAAAACAAGACCCCAATCTTACACCCTATACAAAAATCAGCTCAAAATAGATACAAGATCCAAACCTAAGGCTTGAAATCATCAACATAGTAGAGGGAAACATAAGAAAAACACTGCAAGACATGAGACAAGCCAAGATTCTCTGGAAACGACCCAGAAGCACAGGCAATAAGAGCAAAATCAGACACATGGGATAACACTAAACTAAACAGCTTCTGCACAGTAAAAGGATCACCCAGATTGAAGAGGCAACTGATAGGATGGGGAAAGTACCTGAAACTATGCAAATCATAAAGTATTAATATTCAGAAGATATAGGCAGTTCAAGAGACTCAACAAATACAAAACAAGCAATCTAATTGAGATATGGGCTAAGGACATTAAAAGGCATTTTTTTCAAAGGATGAAATATAAATGGCCAAAAAACATATAAAAAGATGCTAAGGATCCCTAACTATCACGAAAATTCAAATGAAGACCACAATGATGTTTCATCTTATTTTAGAATTGCTAGCATCCAAAAATCCAAAAATACCACAAGCTAACCAGGATATGGAAGAAAGGGTACCCTAACTGATTACTGGCGGGATTGAGAACGTGTACAACCATTATGAAAGACACTATGGGAATTCCTCAGGGGTGTAGAAGTAGATCTACCACATGACCCAGCTATTCCACTGCTGAGAATTTATCTAAACAAAATAAAATCAGCATTTGAAAGAGTCATCTGTACACCCCTGAGTATAGTAGCTCAATTCACAATTGCTAAGATGTGGAATCAGCCCAGATGCCCATCAATGGATGACTAGATAAAGCAAATGTGGTATACATACACTATTGAATACTACCCAGCTATAAAAAAAACAGGAATGGGGCCCGGCACCGTGGCCTAGCGGCTAAAGTCCTCACCTTGAAAGCCCCGGGATCCCATATGGGCGCTGGTTCTAATCCCAGCAGCTCCACTTCCCATCCAGCTCCCTGCTTGTGGCCTGGGAAAGCAGTTGAGGATGGCCCAATGCATTGGGACCCTGCACCTGCGTGGGAGACCCAGAAGAGGTTCCAGGTTCCCGGCTTTGGATCGGCACAGCACTGGCCGTTGCGGCTCACTTGGGGAGTGAATCATCGGAAGGAAGATCTTCATCTTTGTCTCTCCTCCTCTGTGTATATCTGACTTTGTAATAAAATAAATAAATCTTTAAAAAAAAAAAAACCAGGAATGAAATCCTGTCTTTTATGAAAAACGGATTCAATTAGAGATAATTATGCTTAGTGAAATAAGCCAGTTGCAAAAAGACAAATATGTTTTTTCGGACTTCTAGAAGCCAAAATATAGAAATACAAAAAAAGTGGTGCACATGACTGAAACAAACATCTCGATATTTCATTATTTTTATACCTTAAAAGGTAGATATTAAATATTTCCAATTAAATAAACAAGGTAAACATAATTAATCACACAAATTCCATTAATACACATTCACCACGGGTGCTCTGTATTCATAAGAATGCCTCCACCTGCTCATGAAACCATAATTACTTCCACAAAGCTGAGGTTGAAGACCATTTTCTCAGGTTCACTGAGGTACGATTGACGTATAAAATTACTATATGTTCACTGTATACTGTGATGTCTTTATACATCTGCACATTGTGAGTTGGTTGCTGTAATAAAGAGAATAAATATATTCATCGCTCTGACACAATTCCTTATTTGGTGGTGAAAATATACAAGGTCTGCGCTCTTAGCACAATTCAAGTATACAACACATTATTAACTATGATACTGTTTAAAAGTTTGTGGAAAATAGTATCAAAAAACTATGCATTAATTTCAAATTTTTTACAACCACAATGCAGTTATAATTCAAACTCTTCCAAATACACTTAAGGATTATGTTGTTCGTTGTAGCTCCAAAACTTAAAAATGCAAGTTTGTAAGTGCCCTTTGACTAAGAGCTCCCATTTCTTACGACTCCATTTGTGAGTATCATCCTTCTAACCAACTCCACCTCTGAGTACCATCCTTCTAACCGATCTCTAGTGGTTTAACCTGTTTAGATTACACACCCTAGTGAAGTCAGAGAATTTGTCTTTCTATGTCTGTATTATTTTGCCTAACCTGATGTCCTCCAGTTTCATACATGTTGTAAATGGCAGACTCTCCATTTGCAAAGCCAAAAATATTTCCTTGTGTACATATCAATTTCCTTAACCATTCATCCATCAGCTGACACTGATTTCACACCTTAGCTACTGTGAATGGCACTACATGGACACATGAGTGCAAATATCTCTTTGAAATACTGATTTCATATCCTTTGGACATACTCCCAGTAGCAGGATTTCTGAATCAGAGTAATTCCATTTTTAAACTTTTTGGTACCTCCACATAGTATTCCATACCTGTACCAAAATATATTCCCATCAAAGGGTGTAAAAGCATTCCCTTTTCTCTTTTCTCTGTACCCTGCCAACATCTGTCTCTTGCCTTTTTCATAACAGCTCTCCATAAATGTATGAAAGAATACCTTCTCATGATTTTAATTTGCAGTTCCCTGGTGGTTAGCAATGTTGTCCATTTTTTGTATACCTATTGGCCATTTTCCCAGAGAAGTTTAGCAAAAAGAAAACCAATCACGTGCTCATTTAAAACAGTCTCACACAAGCAATGTGTACGTGGACACTTTTTAATCTATTAAGTCATTCTGTATTTTTTTAATGGCAGAGTTTATTCCATTTGTATTTAAAGCAATTATTGACAGGAAAATTCTCTATTTGGTTCAACGTTCTTTTTCTTCTGTGATTGTCCCTCTTTCTCCTGCTGCCTTCATCTCCATCTTTGTTTCATGCTTCGTTTCTATTGTATTTATAGGTTTTATTCCTTTCCTGTTTTCTTTGAAGTATTTTGTATAGCTATTTTATTTGTGGTTACCAAGAGATTTACATAAAATATGCCAATCTATTTCAGCTGACAATAGCTTAACTTCCCTTAGACGCAAGAACGCTCTATTATCTGTCTCATCCACAAATTGTATGCTAATGATGTCACAATTTACAGCTACTTATATTAGGTATCCATGCATATAATTTATATTTAATACTCTGGTTTTTAAGCTTTTTTAAAAAGTTTCTTGTTTACCCTGAGAGGCAGAGCTAAACAGCATTTCCATCCACTGACTCGGTCCCACATGCCTGTAGCAGCCAGGGTTCTCCCAGGCCAAAGTCAGGATCTGAGAGATCCACCCAGCCCTTGCACACGGGCAGCAGTAACCCAGCTACCCTGTGCTGCCTCCCAGAGGGGGCACTAACAAAGAGCCGGAATTCAAAACTCCGATGGGGGCATGAGCATCCCAATGGAGGTCTTAACTGTACACTAATCACCCGTCCCTCTTTTAATTTTCATAGAAGAATTAAAAGTGAGTTACCACTATCACACTAATATACTACTGTTTTTGTACATTTGCTTTCATCAACAAGTTTATAATTTCTTAGAGTCTTCTTGCTATATCACACACACACCCTTTCACTTAACCTTAAGAATTCTCTGTAGCATTTCTGCTAAGGCAAGTCTAGTGCCAAAAACAAACAATAACAACCAAAAAAATCCCTTTCCCAGCTTTTGCTTGTCTGAGAAAGTATATTGACCTCATTTTTGAAAAGACAAGTTAACCACTTATTTGGCTAGGTCATTTTTTAGCCCTTTGAAAATATCACCCCACTCCCTTTTTGCTGGGACATATGTTGATAATCTCTTTGATGCACTTGTATGTAACAAAATGTTGTAATCTCACTGCTTTCAGAATGTCTTTGCCTTTAATTGTTGCCAATTTTGCTATAATGTGTCATGTCACATGTCTCTCTGGATTCATGTCATTTGAGGTTTTGGACATTAATTTTTTTGAATTTTTTTGTATTTTGTGTATTACACAGTATTTTATAGGTACTGGGATTTCCCGTCCCATTCCCCAAGTTTGCTCCCCTCCCAGTGGTGGGCATAAAATTTATCCTTGTCCAGGCTTGGGAAGTTTTCCATCAGGGTAGGGTTTATGGTGTAAGTATCCCCAATGTTTTCCCAGCCTTCATGGCTATTTCCTCAAGTAGTTTGTGAATTTCCCTCAGATGAACATTGCCCATGGGGAGCTGTTTGTTTGGTGCATCTATGAGGAATAGGAAAACCAAAGGATTCACTGTTCTCCCATACTTTTGATATCCACCATGAATATGTATAATTAAAGAATAAAATATCTGCTGATGACCCCTTGTATATTAGAGGTGCTTAAAGTATATGATTTTTAATCTCATTATAACCCTATAATGTAGTCTCAGCCTATTAAACATGAGATCCAATAATGTCCAATGATTTGCAGTATATCTACAGAAAGTAGATTTAAACCCAACGATGCCTTGTTTGTCACACATGATAACTACTTTATGCTCCTGGGAGGCATACTCACTCTCACTACACCACACATATGCTAACAGAAGCACAAATAAACCCTGTATGCACACATCCTTCACTCACATTTACTCTATAAGACTCAATAGTCTAATACATTCCAAACGCAAAAGAGAAGGATAAATGAACTCCAAATACAGAAAAAAAAATCTGGATTGTGTCAGCTGACTTTCACAAAGTTGAAGTATGAGCTAGGAAAATAAACTAATAGAAATACATTCAATGTGTTATAATGTGATAAAACTGTGACCCGAGAGAAACATATCCAAAAACTGATTAATTCAAATCTGAAATATCCTGAACATTATTTATATCTGGTTATAAAATATGCATTTACTTACTGATATTAAGAACAGTCAATGTCACCTTTAACTTTGTACCCATGTTTTCTGTACAATTTTAAAACATATATAGATCAGGAATTATATAATGGAAACATTATGCAGCTTCAAAATTCAAACATCTAAGGACATGATTTCCTTTTATCCCACATGGGTAATTGAAGGTGCCTTCAACCAACGGACACTCCATGGGGAGTGAACTAGTTCTCGTTTGAGTACAAAGCAAGATCGCAAGAGAAAACATCACTGAGAATAGTCCTGACAAGCAGTATGTACTTAACACGTATTTCATGAAAAACTGACTGAATGACAAATACAGTCTATCAGCCTACTATCCATATTGTAAACGGAATGCTTTTAAGGTTCTGAAGTTCATTCAGCCTAAGTAAAATTTTATTACCTTGCAATTTTATTTTAAAAATATAACAAAGAGATTGCTACTAACCATGCAGAAAAAAAAAATGATGAAGATTGTTTCCTTTCAGCATGAGCACAAAAAATCAGCAAGTCCTTCAAGAAAAGCTATTACTGTCTATTCAGTAAGGAAGATTTGTGGGGATAAAAGCAATGCATCCCTAGTTTAAGTGCTTTTCATAACACTTACTTTATAAAATCATCATAGAAGGGAATTCTCTCTCTAGCCCTAAGTACCAGAATTGAGCAGGCTATTCAAGTGACTAAAGATTTCCATGTGGTAATTATCTTAAGCAAAATATAAAGGGATGTAATGCTTTTATTATCACTGAATTTTAAAGGAAGATTTCAGATACAATCCTATGATGACCGCTCAGTGGTTTGCGTAAAATAAAAATCAGATCTGTTTATAAACTGAAAATAAATATTGTAAAATAGGATTTCGATAGATTTTAAAGACGAGGCTGCTGGCTAGCTAGAAAACAGCAGAAGAAAGCATTCAGCTGACTTTGGATAAATGATTTATCTAATCTTTTTATCTAATCTATGGCAGAAAAGTCTGATGTTGTTAACCAGCAAATTGTTTAAAGAAGAAAATTTGCTCACCTCAAAACACACTTCGTTTGCAATAAATAATTTGTCATATAAATAATTTTACTTCTCATTTTACAACTGTGTTCTTTATAGAAAAAATACATTCAATAACGTCCTTTCCATTCACTTCACAATTCCCTAATCATCTGAGCTCTGTTTGGTGAGCCCCAACTTGTTACAGCAGCTATAATCTGTTTCATTTGCCTCATATTTTACAACAGCTAACCTCAAAGAGCCTGCCATATTCACCAAAACAAATCAGCTAGGGGTGGAAGTGTTGATCTGAGGGATCCTTGTCCTCAGGGGTTTCTAATTGAGCTGGTAAACAAAGTAACAGTATCAGGTGGGCTGGGATAAGAGCCAAAAGCTCTACAGGACAGGAATGAAAAACCTTCCCAACTCTTGTTGTATGGGAGTAATGCCCCTTGTTCCTGTTTCATATTTTTTTATAATCTCTCTTAGCACTCTATTTTGACATCCTGGTTATCCCTAGATAATCCTAAATTTATGTGTTTATACCCAAGAACCAGAGACTAAATCTTGCTGCTGCCACAAAAGCAAAAGTTTAGCTAATGATCTAAGTGAAAATAATCTTGCTTTCTGCCTGCTAAATGTGGCCGAGAATGGTAGCAAATTCAGGAAAAATATAAATAACAATAACAGGGCTTTTTAGTCTCAGCACCATTCACCTTTTCGGGCTACCTGAAGTGCCTGAGGCGTTTTGTTTTGGTTTTTTCCATTCTGTGCTTTATGGAAGATTGGTCAGTGTCTGTGACCTTTGCCAATTAGCTGCCAGCAGCATCCATGTCAGATGTGAAAACCAGAAATGGATTCAGATGTTGACGAATATCCTGGATGGACGGCCAGAATCTAGATGGAGAAGGATGGCAGGCTGGCTACTGAAATGGGATTCCCAAGGCCCTGCCTGCAATTTTCAGGAGCCTCCCACATGCCACCCCTACCACCATGGAGAATCCTCCCTCCCTCACTGACCTTAGCACTGTGCTTAGAGCTAATTAAAAGACGTGCAAGGTTCTTACACTTCAACAATCCACTACAGGAAAATAAAGAGAAAACAAGAGGCGTAAGCTGTTATATTTTCTGTGTTTTCTATATTCACAGAGAAGGAAATGGTTCTCCTTAATCAATCAGTAACCAACTCAAAAAAACATATATGAAAGTGCAATTAATACTAGGCTCTAATGTCAATTTATTTGTGAGAAGTTTCTGGCTGCAAATGACTAAAAACTGACCACCTTGTCCAAATATTTACTGGATCATTTTTCTAATATTAAAATTAGCTCCAGGGGCTGGCATTGTGGCATAGCAGCTAAACCTTCTGTCTGCAATGCCAATATCCAATATGGGCACCAGTTCAATGCCCGGTTGCTCCACTTCTCGTTTATCTCCCGGGCAATTGCTGGGGAAAGCAGTGAAGCACAGCCCAGTGAAGCTTCTGGTTTCAGCTGGACTCAGCGCTAGAGGTTGCAACCATTTCAGGACTGTAACAGCTGATGGAAGATATTTTTCTCTATGTATGTCTGTGTCTGTGATTTTCTCTCTGTAACTCTGACTTCAAATAAATAACAAAATTTTTTTGTTGGAAAGGTGGATATTCAGAGAGGAAGAGAGACAGAGAGGAAGATCTTCCATCCGATGATTCACTCCCCAAGCAGTCACAACGGCTGAAGCTGAGCCAATCTAATGCCAGGAGCCAGGAGCCAGGAGCTCTTCCGGGTCTCCCATGCGAGTGCAGGGTCCCAAAGCTTTGGACCATCCTCGACTACTTTCCCAGGCCACAAGCAGGGAGCTGTATGGGAAGCAGGGCTACGGGGATTAGAATAGCGCCCATGTGGGATCCCAGTGCGTGCAAGATGAGGACTTTAACCACTACACTATCGCACTGGGCCCTAAATAAATATTTTTTATTTATTATAGAGTAGTTTTGATATCAGCCACCCTAAATTGTTGTAACAAATCTAGTGAGGTCATAGGGACTCATTAGAGTGCCAAGTTATTCCTATCTTTGCTTCAGCCATCCTGGATTTATAGATGCTGCCCTCATTGTTAACGCATGGCTTATGAGAGGCTACAGAGTTCCAGATATCTTATCTACATTTCAGCAGGATGAAAGAGAAAAAGGAAGAGAAGGAAACCCTGCACTTTCATTTATGTCTCTCCTTTCTTTGCTGCGCATCTTGAGAATGGCCCTATCTCCACACTGACCCTGGGATATGTCCTGACTGGTCAACCCTTTGCTATGTCGCCGAGTCATTGTCAAATCCAGATCTCTCGACTGAGCAGGCATTTCTGCTGCACTCTGCTCTCTGCATGTACATGTATGCCAGGGCCTTTCCCAGTCTCGCTCTCCAGCTCCTTCCCCTTTGCTTTCAGCTAAGAGGCTGCAGGAAAAGGAAATTATCTGTTGACAGTGAGCCTCTCCCACAGTTGCTCCTGTCCTGGATTTGAAAGTCAGCAGCATCATGGGGATACGTTCCACCTCCTCCTCCAGGATCCCATCTACGGAAAGGTATATATGAGAAGACCTTGTGGATAGATCTTGTGAGAGCCAACAATTCAACTTAAAACTCTGGGCAGCCTACTAAGTGTATCTCAGAGATACATGCAGTTGAATGAGTATTATAAATAGTGAATGAGGTTGATGATCAAAAGAGAAGCAGCTTGAGGTGAAGCAAAGAGCAAGGCTGAAGCATCAGGGTGACCAAGGTTCAAATCCTGACTTATTTCCTCACTCCTATGAGCCCTTAGGCCATTGCAAACCCCACTGAACCTCAGTTTCTTCACCTGTAAGATGGGAAACATGATGCCTCCACACAGTTAAATAAATCCAGAGAACATACACTGCCATATGCCAGTGACTGCCCACCAACGTATCTGCTACACAGTATAACCTTAAGGAGGGGTAGCCAACATTTTCAAAACTACACAACTAAATTTTGTAGACAGGAAGCTCAGGATGAAGATAGTCTCAGTTGCAAAAGTACTAGGATCAAACAGGCAAGGATGGGATGACGATTGCAGTGCAGCATTAACTTGCCACAACTTAATACATAATATCAGAGTACCTGTTCAAATACTGGCTACTCTGCTTCTATTCCAGCTCCCTACTAACGTGCCTGGAAAGCAGCAGACACTGGCTCAAGCACTTGAGTCTCTTCTACCACACGTAAGACACAGATGCAGTAACAGGCTCCTGGCTTCAGCTTGGCTCTGCCCCAGTTGTGGCAGCCATCTTGGAAGTGAACCAATAGATGGATGGTTCTCTCCCTCTCTCTCTCTCTCACCCCTGCCCACTGTGGGTGTGTGAAAGGGTTTTGTGTGTGTGTGTGTGTGTGTGTGTGTGTGTCCTTCTCTTTCTATCACCTTTCCTTTCAAATAAATCTATTTCAAAGTTGGGGCAGCATAAGTTACCTTCATTTGCTTCCTGCCTTCTCTACACTGAGGGGGGTGGGATTGCAGGGCCCAGTCTCCCAAGGGTTAACTCCACAGTTTAGCTTGTTTCTCAAGGGGTAACAGGATGCACAGTCTTGGCCTGATACATTTAGCCCCTGGCTTGACCGCAAATTCCGGCTTCCCTGCAAGTTCCTGCTTCCCTGCTTCCCCTTGGTCGAAATACCCCCAGGGGATCTTGGGAGTTGCTTGATCATTGGAAAAATACTGGGAGGAACTAGGCCAACTATAAAAAGGCAGGCTAAGTTCAAATAAACGGCATTCTCTTTACAAGAATGACCCACTGTGTGTTGTCTTCTTTGTAACCCTAGTCCCTCCGCTCGGCTGGAGTACATGGTGATGTGGGCGTTGCCGACAGGGGATCACTTGCCTCCCTACCCACTGAAGACTCATTTTTCTTGCCTTCAAATCCCCTTGACTCATGATACTTTTGTGTTTTACTCATCAACATTTCCTTTAATGAATGCTGAAATTTATTTTCTTCATACCCTGTTGCCTATAAGCCCTTTACTGGAATTTAATTATAACTACTTATAATTACAGCACTACAGATTTTTGCATTGTACTATTTTATGCTACCACAACCAAGCATTGACTATTGTATATATCATAAAATCAATAACAAATCTGTTCTGTGTCTGACATAGGATACTTTCTCTCTCTCTCTCTTTCTCCCTCTCTTTTCCCATCTGCCTCTCTCTCCAATTGTTGTTATCTTTCTAACACTCTTAAGTAAAAAGTATCTTAATGACCAAAGTATCTCTACATCCTATTTTACCAACAGCAATCACAATATTTCTGGAACCTTCCTTCTAAAACAGGCATCTCTCTTTCTCATACACTTTTTCAGCCAAAGGCAGTAGGAGAGGATGAGTTGTTTGCAAGGTGTGGGCTTTTGCTGGGGTTTCTTCATCTTCTTGCCTTAAAGGGTGCATTTCTGCTCTATCATTTCCTTCTTATAACTTCGCTATCTGAGTATGACATGATATTTCAAGTCATCATGAGGCCCATGATCAACTCATCCATCATTCATGAGACTTGCATGTCTTCATCTTTAAAATAAGAGTTGAACTGAATTGTTCTTCAGCATAAATTCAGAATGAAATGAAACAAAACTAGTCCTTACTATTAGAAATAGACTAAAGCAGCCCACCATTACCTTAGTGCAAACTTAAAAACAAATGAAACAGATCTGGGCAAATGGAGACTATAAGGTAGACCTTGGAAGGATTGCCTCGTCCATGGAGTGGCAAGACCGACAGCATGTCAAAACTATTGAAACACCTAAGCAGAACCTTCAGAGCATGCTCCACACCGGGAACCCTTGGATGACATCAGATGGCCATTTCCCATCCCCAGGTACTCAGGTGGTTGGGAGGCTGGATATGCCTTCATATCTCCCTCCTTCCCCCAGACAAAGGAAGAAGAAAAAAGAAAATGTGAAAACAATGGTCTCACCCACTTTCTCCTAACCTTCAACTCTTCCCAGCCTAATCAAATATGTAAACATCATCAAAAATAAATTAAGGGTCTAGTGCAGCAGCCTAGTGGTTAGGGTCCTCTGCTTGTGCGCACCAGGATCTCCTGTGGGCACTGGTTCACGTCCCAACTGCTCCACTTCCCATCCAGCTCTCTGTTTGTGGCCTGGGAAAGCAGTTGAAGACTGCCCAAGGTGTTGGGACCCTGCACCCACGGGGCAGAGCCAGAGGAGCCTCCTGGCTCCCAGCTTTGGATCAGCTCAGCTCTGGCCAATGTGGCCACACAGGGAGTGAGCCAGAGGATGGAGGATCTTTCTCTTTGTGTCTTCTTCTCACTGTAAAAACCAAACTTTCCAGTAAAAATAAATATTTTTAAAAATAATGAATAAATAAATTCTAAGAATAAACTTAAATGAATAAAGGTAAAAAACAAACACACAGCTGGAAAATCATCCCAAGTGTCTGCCTAGAACAACCTTCCTGTAAAAACATGTTTGTGCCCCTTCCCTAGAGTGTTTTGGTGCACTTTTAAAACTCTGTGCACTAGCTCCTTTCTCAGGTGCACCTAGACAGAATCTGGCTACCGGCTCATCAGTGAGAAAAGGAAGACAAAGCATGTCATAAAGATTGGAAAGAGTGTTGGTGGGAGAAATGGCAGATGGTATATTGAGAAGCAAAAACATAGCAGCTATTTGAAGAGGAAAATCAATTAAGGAATTTTCAACAAGGTATAAAGCTGTGTGTCACTACTCAGACAAAAGAAATACAGGTATCCATTTCTGATGACCACGTCACACTGAAAATTTCTTTTTTAAGGGGTATACTGGCTTTCATCTGAAGTTTTCTCTAGGATAAATAAGTCCAGTCTCTTCAAGTTTTCCTAAACGAAAACAGATGCAACTAACATAAACTTCTGGTACATTTTCTTGGAACAATGGCAAGCATCTTTGTGACTATTCAGTAAGTTATAAAACTAAGCTCTTACTTTCTGTCATAAATGCATGATCCTTGCAAAGAAGCTTAAGTCAATTTCAGCATACTGAGCTGCAAACTTTATTATTCTTCCTTCGCAATAAAAATGCCATAAACCACATTTAAGCGCAAAGAAGACATTTACTTCCACTACATTATTTTAGTCAGATCAGATGTTATAAGTGGCTCTGTTCTACTTTTTAGCTACATTTTAATTTAAATATATTTTTAATCATAGCTTTAAAATTATCTTCACTAAGTATCCAAAGTTTAAAGTAATGGCACACATTATTTTAAAAATACATTTAAATTCCTCTGAGTCAGGATATTTATATATTTCACTTGTGTTATTTCTTTTAGATTCATTTAATGGCACTATAATTTTATGGAGCTTTAGAGTTGTGGGCCATATCATGTGATTGCCAATTATCCAGGCCCTATTTACAGGGCACATTATCAGAGAATTCTATGAAGTAAGAGGAAGTTTAACAAATATAAACTACCTGATGAAATTCTGCAGATAGCAGCCTCTGAAGGGATAAGATAAAAGCACAATTAAATACAAAGAAATCAAGGGTATGATGCAGAAAAAAACAAGGAGATACTGTGACTTAAACACAGCATACCGAGTATAGAGAATCTATAAGATTAAACAATACCCTTTGGGTTCTTATATCCAAACTAAATCCTCACTCCCATCAACTTCATTTTGAAGTTCTAAGGGACATTCCACTGAGGTGGGAAGGAATTATTTTGCAGTATAAAGAAATAAAAATGAATGGGTCAGCTATGTTATTCAAAGAGACAGAACAAATGGTCCTGAACACTGTTTTAGTTTTCCACTGCTATTATTGCAAATCAACACAACCTCAGTGACTTGAATAACACACAGGCATTAGCTTTCAGTTTCACAAGCCAGAATTCTACCAGGGAAAGAGCCATCTCAGCTAAGGTGCTGGCAGAACTTCATTGCCTTCCAAGGGTTCCAATTTTAAATGCTGCCACCATTCCTTCGTTCAAAGCCCATCCCTTCATTGCCAACGATAGCAGCCTCATAGCAATCTAATTTCAATTAGAAAAAATCTCCACTTAGCCACATCTGCAAAATTTGCAACCATGTCAGGTGACATATTCCCAGGTTTGTGTGAACTTCCAGTTCCTTAATGAAGCATATTGCTCATGCAAATGCATGAATGCCACAGGGGCAGCTCAAGCAGTTGGGGTCCTGCCACCCTTGTGGGAGAGGCTACAGTGGATGCCCAGCTCTTAGCTTTGCTCTCCTCCTGTCACTGCAACCGCTGCCAGGATCCGGAGAGGAAGCCAGTAATGGAGATCGTTCTCTCCCTCTAACAAACAACTAACAAACACTCATGACACAGATGAAAACATGACATTTTCCTGTAATTGAAAAAATGGGAAATGAGCTAGCATGATGGCTAAATCCAGATTAGGACTAGGAAGCATTGGCAGGGCTCTTCTTGATACCTTAAACCTACAAAGCTACCTAATCCTCACAGCAGGCTGACACAGGAAGATATTATTATCATCATACTTTCCAAACGAGAAAACAAATGTGCAGATATTACACCCAAAGCTATGAACCAGGTAAGCAGCACAGTACCTGCCCAAGAGTCTGAACTTCAACCCCGACAACGCACACTCTCTCCAATTGTTGGCCAATTCTTGGGTAGCTTTCAAGTAACTTGTGGCTGAGAAGCTGAGAAAGAACTTGTAAGATCAGTTCCATTCCTGATCACTGCAAAAAAAAAAAAAAAAAAAAAAAAAACAATTTAAGATCTTGGAATAAGTTTAACAAAGGAAGTGACAGATTTCCATGATGAAAAATATAAAGTATTAAAGAAATAAATTAGAAGACACCAAAACATGAAAAAATCTTCTATATTCAAAAGTTGGTAGAAATATCATTAAAATGTCCATACTATTAAAGCAATTTAAAGATTCAATACCATCACAATCAAAATACCAGTAACATTCTTCTCAGACCTAGAAAAAATGATGCTGAAATTCATATGAAAACACAAGAGATAATGAATAATTAAAGCAATCTTAAACAACAAAAACAAATCCAGAGGCATTCCAATATCAGATTTCAATACATACTACAGAGTAGTTTTAATCAAAACAGTCTGTGACCTGGTACTGGCACAAAAATAGATATGTAGACCAACTGAACAGGATAGAAATCTTAGAATGTATGCCATGCATCTAAAATTAGCAGATTTTTTACAAACAAACTAAAATTAATTCATGGAGAAAGCACAGTCTCTTCAATAAATGATGTTGGAAAAACTGGATCTTCACTTGGAGAAGAAAGAACAAGACCCAGACACTACACCTTATACAAGCCTCAATTCTAAGGAATCAGGATCTAAATCTATGACACGATACCATCAAGTCACTAGAGGAAACATAAGGGAAATTCAGCAAGGCATTCTCACAGACAACGGCTGCTTGAAAAAGACCCCAGAAGCCAGGCAATCAAAGCAAAAACAGACAAAGGGATAACTTCAAGCTAAGATGCCTCTTCACTGCAAAGTAAACATTCAACAAAATGAAGAGGCAACTGAGAAAATAAGAGAAAATATTTGAAAACTATGCAACTGATAAAGGATTAATCTCCAGATCTATGAAGAGCCTAAGAAATTCAAGAACAAAAAATGAAGAATTCATGGGCTAAGAATATGCACAGGCGTCTTTCAAGGGATGAAATCAAATGGCCAACAGACGTGAAAAGATGCTCAGGATCTCTAGCTCTTGGTGAAATTCAAATAAAAACCACAATGAGGTTTCAGCTCACTTCAGTTGATTAGCAAATGCTGGTGAGCATGTAAGGAAATGGGTAATCTAACCCACTGTGGGTGGGAATGTAAACTAGCTTAACCATTATGGAAATTCCTCTGGAATCTGAAAACAGATCTTCATGACCTAGCCATCCCACTCCTGGGAAACTATCTGAAGAAACTCAAATCAGCATATGAAACAGTTATCTGTGCCTACATGTTTATTCGTGTTCAATTCACAACAACTAAGAAATAGAACAACCCGGCCCGGATGCGGGGTGACTGGAGGGGAACGGCACGGGGTCAGGATGGGCCACGGACAGGATTCCAAGAAACCGACCGCTGACGGTTGAGGGGCAGTGACCGTTATTGGACCCGAGGGCCGAGAGCTGAGCAGCGTCCAAGGGGTGTGACGGAGTGCCCGGCTCAGAGGTGTGTAAGTGAACTATAGCCTTGCAGCCACCAGAGACTGGCGCGGGAACCGCTCACCGCGGTGTCAGAAAGTGGAAAGAGGGAAACAACCCGAGTGTTTCTCTGTTAATGAATGAATGCAAAAACAAAACATGGACCCTTGGAGCCGTGGAATAGTACTCGGTCAGGAAAAGAAACTGGAGTACGAATTCGTGCCCCTGCGTGGGTGAGCCTTGAAAGCGTTACACCATGTGACAGAAGCCAGAGGCCCACCTTTCTGGAATGCCACAGCAGTGACATTGGACAGCACTGGTCGTTTTGAGGTGATCCATGTGCTCGTCAACTCAACTGGACTTGGCCAAGGGTACCGACGGATACAATCCACGCGTGCAGCTACGGTTTTTATTCATGAGAAGCAATCACAAGGCTCAAAAAAATGAGAACCTCATACAACTCCGCTTGCAGACCCCTCCTCTTGCCCTGCCCCGAGCTAGGCGGAGACACTTTCCTGTAGCAGATGCCAAGGGCAGTAGGATACAGCATACCCTATAGGCAGCTGCCCAGCATCCCCCTCGTGCCAGCCCTGGCTCTCCACAGGCTGCTGGCTGAAGTGCCAGCCTCCTCAGGTACAACCACTGGGACAGCTGCTGGCCCTGTGTGGTCCCTGTTACTCCTGATGCTGCGATAATGGAGACCACCTGGCCTGGCCTGGCTGCTGGGCTGAACCTAGACTCCTCCCCTCCTGTAGTTGGTCATGTGGAAGAGAATCCAGCACGGGGACCCCATAGGAGGCTGTTGGCTGTGGCTCCTGGTTGTCCCGAGGCTGCTTCCTGCCGGGTCTTCCTCCAGTCTGTGTGGACAGGTGCACTCCACAGAGGCTGAGACCCAGGTTGCATGCTTCTGCTGGTGGTTGTGTTCAGAGTTCGGTGAGCCTGGCTGCAGGGACACGGGGCAGTGAGGACTTGACTATGGTGCTGCTCCAGGCCAGCAGGAAGCCCAGGCCTGCCCTGTGCTCCTGTGTTCCAGATTCTGGAGAGAAGCCAGGGGCTCCACAAGGGTGACCTCGTTCTCCTTGGCTTCTTTTGGCAGGTACTGAACCACCAGTGGGTCTGGGCCCATCCCAGGCCTCCAGGTCTAGGGTCTAGCACAGTCAGCCTTCTGAACTGGGTTACCAGGACCCGGCGGCAGTAGCAGCCATGTGAGACATAGGCCCACAGCCCCTCTAGATTTCTCCCACAGAAAGGCAGTAACACTGCCATTGTGATGGACAGGGTCACCGCCAGGCTCTGTGTGTCAGTTTTGAGGGTGTCACAGTCCTCTGTGGCACAGAATTCTGGGGTTCCTGGAAACCTTCCCTGTTTTCCCTTCACTAGCCAGCAGCTGAGTCAAGTTGGTCAATGTGGTGGTCACGTGGAGTCCAGCAGCAGGTCACCAGCCTAGCATTTGCATAGCAGTAATTTACTGCAGACAGCGTCTAAGTAGCTGAGGGCCTGGCCTGCTCCTACAGGCTGCCTGCTGGGGCGTGCGGTCCCCGAGAGCGCCCTCGCATGCCAAGTCCATAATGAGAAATAGGAACAGATGATGTTCTCGTGACCCAGGCTCCTGAGCAGGCCACTTCCCACTTCGCCTGTCATTCACTGGAGGGATTGCAGTGGTTTTTCAGAATCAATTTCCCAGCCACTCACTTCCCAGGCACCAGGGAACAGGAAAGGACCACCAGCCTGAAGCTGCTGTGGTCGAAAATAGGAAGTAGTACCCATCTGGAATGTTCACTTCCTGATGCAGGCTTTCTGAATCCTCTTGCAACTGCCCCCTCCATAACTTCCAGCTAAGCAACTATTATGATACATAATAAGACAGCCAGGACACGAGCTGCTGCTGTGACCAGTGCACAACACTAGCTACTTCGCTACACAAGTGGCATCAAAAACTGGACACTTAGAAACCACAGAAAAGACTATATAATCGCACTAACAATGATAAATCTGACAGCTGTTTAACAAAACGGGGATAAAGCAAAAATCTGCAAAAGACAAAAAGCAAAATAGGTGGAAAAAACTAAAATAGGAAAAAAAAACCAATAGTTCAAGAAACAAAAAATACTGACTGAGAAGCACAAACCCTAGGTGAGCTGGGGCCAAATCACATAGGTCACCAAAGACAGCTCCTTGGGTGAGGGGGCAAAAGCCAGGCCCCCGCGGGGCTCGGGAAGGCCTGTGGAACACCTGGCGGCAGCGCTCCTCATGACGTCAGAGCAAGCCATGGACTGCTCACAGCTGCAGCTGGAACAGGGCTTCTCGGGAATCTTCCACGTGCAACTAAGAGCAGCAGCAGCTCTGTGCTTGGGTTGTTGATAGTGACTGATGCATAGTTTCTGAGAAAATAGGATGTTTCCGTGGCTTTTCATTTGTAGAAAGTGCTCATATTTTAGCTTTTGAAGACCTAATTTCTACATTCGAAATAGTCCATTCCTTATCCTTTGACCTCAGAATGACAGGCCTCACAATGACGATACCACTTCTCTGCTGTCATGACAGAACAGTAAGAATGTTCTGTCAGCTAAGATACTGCCAGCATGTTACGTCAGTCAAGCTGAGAGAACCATGTCCTCCCAAGAGCATCATAGATTGAGGAGGCGGGAGGATTGCTGTAGCCAGGTGTGGAGGGCCGAAGCAGGGACAGCGAGAGAGCTCTGGCCGCCTCGATTGTCCTCTGACTAGGAGGGAGGAGCTGAGGCATTTCCAGCTGTCGGAGGTATTCTGGGCCACCATGGCAACATTCTTTGACATGAGTAACTGAATAAGACGTTTAATCTCAGTGTTTTGGAGGCTGGGAAGTCTATGAGGATGTCTGCAAAGAGCTCACGCTGCTTCAAGGATGATGCCTTCAAAGAAAACATAAGGAACTGGAAAGACTAGTGGTTTGGTCAGTTGAAGCCATGCATATGTGTTGAAAATTGCCTTGTGGCCCTAAAAGTTGTATATTGAAAATAAACTTCTTTTAAAAAGTGAAAAACAAAATAGAACAACCCATATGTCCATCAACAAATGGATAAAGAAAGTGTGGTATACACACACTATGGAATACGACTCAGCCATAAAAAATAACGAAATCCTGTGTTTGGCAACTGAAACTGAAAACCATTATGCTTAGTTATCTAAGCCTGTCTCCACAAGACAAATATCTATATTTTCCTTAACTTGTGGCAATATACAGAGACCAGAAAGATATATGAGTGAAACTGGTATTTTGAGATTTGATTATTGCCTACAGCCCTTATTTATATCCTTGATGAATAGCTATTTTTCTACTTACTGCTTGTTGAATTCTTTGATAAACAATTATGTCTGTGATTATAAACTTAAAGTATGCTATTATGGAAATTAAAAGAAAAATAAGAAAGGAAGAAACAATGGAGTATGGGAGGGTGGTAGGAGGTCTGTCAGGGTGGAAGGTATCACTACATTCTTAAATCTATATATATGAAATACACAAAATGTATCCACATTACATAAATATAAATGAGAACAAAGTAAAATTCTCTCTTCTTTCTGCCTGGGCACAGGAAGTACACCTCCAGCATGCCTCTGCCTCTAACAGCCGTGCTCTGTGCTCAGAACTCACGCAGGTACTTTGCCAAGACTTCCAATATCACCCTACATCTGTACAACTTTCAGCAAAGAACGAGTGCAGAACTCCCAAGCCAACTGTCCTTCCCCAATAGACCCCGTCCCTTTACAACTCCACACCCTGATATCACTGTAGAATCCCAAATGAAAACTCAGTTTACACACCTAATGCACAACAAGCAAGTCACTGGCACCAGGGTGGTAGAAGAGAGGAAGAGTTTATGAGGCACAACCAATAGCATATTTGCAGCTTTGGCTCACATCCTGCACTCGTCAAGAGGGGCAGGTGGTGAATCCTTCGGATTAAAGCTGGGGTTGAGCAGTGGGTCATTGATGCTGCTTGTGACCTTCCTTTGACTGCTCAGGGACAGGGCGACCAGTGGGCCTGAGGATGCCACGCTTGCACAGTGGGCTTCATCTATCTGCACTCTAAGGGTGGACGACTGCTATTTTGCTTTAAGTTCAAATTCAGTGGCATCTGTCTTCTCCCAGCTTCAGCATCATTTTTATCTCCACCTCTCAGATCTTCCTCCCAATTCCCATGGCTTTGCTACTCTAAGACCAGAGCTCCTTTCACAACAAAATACTAAAGTTTATTTTGAATTTGGAGAAAAGATAGTATCCTATAAATCAAGTTGGTATAAAAGAAAAAACATGGCAATGTCTCAAAACAACCTTAATCATTCAAAATACTTGCTGCAAAGGGTGATTATGAAGAAACTAAGAGATAATTTGTGGAAAATATCTAGCGCAATGCCACACACCCAGCAGGTGCTCAAAAAATATTGGTTAAATAATTAAATCTCACAAAAGTTTGATAAGCAAGGACTGTCTTTGTATGACCATTTCCATCATGACAAGCTAAGGGAATACAAGTTTTTAATCGCAGGAAAACTCATGGCTTGATTTTCCCTGGGTTGTTCCCTCATTATGTTTCAGTATTCCCTTTTTCTTCCAGAATATTCTTCCTCCTGGAAATATGCTATCATAAGAAAATGAAAGTATGTTGTCACAGAAATAAAAGGAAGGAAAAAGCAGGAGGGAGGATGGGGAGTACGTTATGGACTTAAAATTGTGTTTAACAAATACATGAAATCTCTGTATAAATAAAGCATTTAAGTCCATTTTTGTTCTCATTCTGTGAAAAAATTTAAGCATACAATTTTGGTAGTAAACTGTGACTCAGAGAACAGACAGCAACTCGTGAATCTTGACTCCGAGTGTTTCCTTAGAATAGGACCTAGTACTGTGATCACCAAGGGCATAGCGCGTTTCTGTGACACAAAATGCATACCTGAAGGTCATCGGGTTGTGAACTTGTCCCTACATTTATACTGACACAAGGTAATTCCCTGGTGCATATTAGCATTTATAGCCATTCTCTGTAAGACAGCTAAAGGAGTAATCAAACATTCTTGTGTCAGCACATAAAACAAATGCCTACAGGATCAGAAAGTAATCTTCTCTTCCATGGTACATTATTGTGCAATTTCCTGGTTCCAATATTGTAGCTTTGAGATAGTTAATTCTAGGGATAGAATTGCAGGACTCGATAAGGCTGCTATAATTCCAGATAAAGAACTCACACCCATGACCTCATGAAATTGTCAAGACTTTTCATCTTGGCACACACTCTGTGAGTGCTGGTCTCAAGAAATAATTTGTTCTCTTGATTCCAAAATACTTCTCTTCATAACCGACCCTTTCAAAATCCATCCTGGACAGATTCTTCTATACATAAAACAACAAGGGACAAGTGCTGATTGAAGCTCTGAATTTTTACCTTACTCCTCACCCTGCTGCACGCCCCTCGACCCAGCCCACAACTGAAGATGAGAAATTAAGAAGTCACTTATTTTCTCTAAGTCTCAGGAAATTTAATTACATGCCTTCTAAGTGCTTTCAGATGAAATTCTGGAAATGATAAAATAACTGACTCTTCTAAGATGTTCTTATGACACAAAGGTAAGCACGAGGCAGAACATGATGAAACAATAAATGGCTTAAGTTATTGTTATGAAGAGAAAAATTTCTAGCAGTCTAGGCAGAGATGCTTGTGTTGGTTCTTCGCTTCCCAAAGGCAAGGACTTCTCATATTTGTAGGGTTTAGACTAACACTAGACACGGTCATAGATCAAGGATGACATTTTGATTTCTTCTGACATTGTGATGACCTGCCTGACAGATGGGTTATGAAGAGTTTTGTTCTCATCAGAGAAGTTTAGTGAGGTTTGTGATGAAATTCACCTGTTTCTCTCACTTTATTTTACTCACTGCACTCTTTTGCTTCTTTTTCTCAGGTTTCCAGTCCTGGGTCCTCAGCATCAGGATCCACAGCATTTCACAAGACAGCTGGAACTCCCTGATCACAAAACTGCCAGAGGACACCTGGAAATGGAAAGCTCAAGATCTTCCTGGCACCATGGCTTGCAATTGCAGGAAGTCGGTCAACTCCTCAGTGACATGCTCCCCAACTTTTGTTCTCAAATGAATCGTAGGCAGGGATGTTACAAATTCAATGTCATCAGATTGTATATGTGTCTTCCCCTCTCTCTGACACATTTGGAATATGAGTTCGCATGTGCTCTGTGTGGGGAAGACAGAAGTGACTTCACCAAAGGGTGAATGAAAAGCCTGGACAGGGACCAAAGACATGTGTGGTTTAAACAACAAACATTTTCCTCACCATTTTGGAAGCAGTAGAGTCTCAGATGCAGATGCAGAGACCAGAAGACGCAGCTCCTGTCAAGAACACATCTCACTGTGTACTTTCATTTGGAAGTGGAACAAGAGAGCTCTTCAGGTTCTGTTTTGCAAGGGCATCAATCCCATTCATGAGAGTTCAGTCATCGTGACCTACTTACCTCCCCAAAGTCATGCATCTTAACATCATTACACTGAGCATCAGAATTTCAGCATATGACCTGGGGGGATACAATCTTTCTGCTGAAAGCACCTGCCATGGCTAAATCTGTGCCACCAGCTTCTCAACTGTCTCTGCAATACTTGGAGAAGGCAGGAGCTAAAGGTTCTGTCTTCAAAGGCTTCATCTAGATTCAACGGAAATACCAACTGCGCTTGCCCTGGAGACAGCTTTATTGGTTTCTAAGAGCAGGGGCTCATTTTCTGTCATGATGTCAAAGACTTTGATGTATTTGCACTCCTGCCACAGATTAAGGCAATAATCTTAATCCTGTTAAGAAAAGCTGGTGACAAAAAAAAAAAAAAAAGCTGGTGACAATAGCAGCTCTGCCTCTAAATTTTGCCTCTATAATCACCATAGTTCATGCATCTAGTAACTTGAAATTAAATATGTAATTAAAAGAAAACAGCCATTTTCATTTTCCTTTCCAAGGCAAGCTACAATGAATAAACACAATGGATATAAAACTCAAGTGTTGCTTTATGATATTTTGATCAATAAAAATTTCACAATGTTCTAATGGTAGATATGGAAATACTATATCCAACATGGGAAATAAAATTCATGTCTCTCAAACTTGTAAAGTTTAAAATAATACAAGTTTTCCAAAGTACATGAACAAAACAAAGTACAGGTTTTTATGTGTTTTGTTGTTGTCTTTCTTTTAACATACATCAAAAGAGAGAGAGAGAGAGAGAGAGAGAGCTCCCATCCATTCACAGGCTCTGCAGATGCCAGCAATGGGCAAGGCTGACCAGGCCAAAGCCAGGAATCAGGAAGTTAATCCAGATTCCCCACCCGAGTGGCAGGGACCCAACCTCCCGAGCGTCACCTGCTATCTCCCAGGATGCACATCAGGAAGAAGCTGGAATCGGAAGCAGACCCAGGACTCAAACGGATGCCAGAATCCCTAATGTCCAAATGTCCACTCCTCAAGCACAAATTTTGATCTATCATGCAGCACCCAAATCACTATTATGCTTTATTGCTATTGCTGGGTTCTCAAAAGTTTGAGGGAAAAATTAGTTTTCACAGAAAGTCATTAACATGGATGAAGTTAGTAGCTTTAGTAGATGGTAAGAACTCTTCATTTCATTATTATGCTGTACCAAAAAGTTTTTCCATCACATTGTTGCCAAGTTCTAATCCTAAACAGCGTTAGTGTAGGACATTAACTCAGTGGTGAAATTACTCTATGAGCAAGATCTGAGCACCCCTCTAAACACAAGCTTTTAGGAGGGCATTGTCAGTTTATTGAAGTCAGCATCACCGTATTTCTGACTCATTTTGGAATCACTTGAATTCCATAAAAACCAGATATTTTGTAAAACTTGCTTTAGTTAACTGAAAAGCAGAATGGCATAAAGAAAGAGATGTTCCATCTACTGGTTCACTCCCAGAGTGACTACAACAGCCAAGGATAGCGAGACCAGCCTGAAACCAGGAACCTAGAACTCCATCTCTCCCCTGTGAGCGGCAGGACCCATCTTCTACTTCTTTCCCAGGTGCCTTGGCAGGGAGTTGAATGAGAAACAGGGTATATCGGACTTGAATTGGAACTCCAGTGTGGGATGGCAGGTTGCAAGTAATCGGCTTAACCCACTATGTCACAAAGCCAGTCCCAAACACCAGAGATGTGAGCCATCCATGCAAATTGCGTGTGATACTTTTACCGCAATGCAGACGGTAAGTACTAGGTTTAGTGACTCAGACCTGCAGGTGAAATTTGGGATTCAAATTTATACCTCAACAGAGTAGCAACCAATTTGGTAGTAATTTAAATCTTACATGATAATCCCACAGATTACATTATCTACCACATAAAAGAGCCTAATAGAAATCATTTGACCTGCATGAAGCTCATTTCCTGTTTCTGTGATCACCTAAGCTTTGAATGATCAGCTATTACACAAACAAGAAGACAGTGAAGTGACACACTCATAGAGCTAAAAACAAAATCGAATCAAGCATTTCAATAACCAACAAAAAACTTCCTCTTGCATGAGTAAGAAATAAAAACATCCCAAGGAAAACAAAAAAAAAAAAGTAAGAAATTCATTTCTAACTGAGTAACTAAAAAATGTTGAAGGAAATTCTTCAGGTAGAAGGAATATGGCCCAAATCAAAAAGAGACTTACAAACAGAAAAAAAAAAGTCTTTGGAAATTACATTAATGAAGATAAAAGAAAATCTCTTTCTCCTTTTTAATTTCTCTAGAAGGTATAAACAACATAGCAAAAAAAACATATCAAGTGCTTATATAAAGAAAAAAGCAAAATACATAACAAAATAAGCATAAAGGCTGAATGACCCATTGCAGTCCTATTACTTTATATTATAGAGAGAAATATGGTGCTATTTTAATGAAGACTTGGATTGTAGTTTAGCCTATATTATGAATTCTGGTAGAACTAAAATTTTTTAAAGATATACAAATAGTAAGTCAACAGGAGACAAACAGGATCATAAAAACCACTCAAACAGTGGGAAGGCAGGAAAAGAAGAAAAAAATGGATCAAAAACCAAATCGACAATAGCCACCATTATGACAGATAATGAACTCAACCACATTCAAAGCACTCGAGACAGGAAGGCTGATTAATCCCCTTGTCTAATATTAGGAAGTGTTCAAAATAATCAGAAGGGCAGGCTTGGGGGATTTGTTAGCATATGTTCATGAACTAAGAAAGAGTACATGTGTGCCTGACAGATGCAATGCCAAGTTCAAAAAGAAAGAACGAGTTGCTAAATATGCCCAAAATACTCACTTTGCTTTTATACCTATGGCAGGATATTAAGTCTCTAAAATCAACCTGCTTTTGAGGTGCTCACATTGGGTGAAATGGAAAGATACATTATATGTCCTCTGTCCTCTCTCCCTCTGTACAGGAGGACACATTTTTCCTAATTTACACAGGGAGTAAAGTGTAGTAGCAGCCAGAAAAAGATGCATTCTTAACAACCAGCCATCATTTATTTAACTTGCACTGTCTGTTTTACAGTTAGTATTTAGGATACATTTCACATACTGCTTTCAAGAGTGTTGCTGCCTTCCTGGTCTACAATCTCTCATCTCTTCCATTTGTTCATCTCTTGATTAGTCCATCAGCAAATCCACTTTCTCTCCTTCTTCCCCTCATATTCCACATCACAAAGACACTTCTAACTGCACCAAGCAAATGAATCCTAGACGAGCCAATTCCAGGAAGGGGAAAATAATGTATTTTTAATGTATCCACCAAATGATAATCTCCATTCATCTCCTTCTCATACAGAAAGCAATGACTTGCCTGCCTTCACGTCTTAATTGGAAGTAAATGTTATCTTCAGTTCTGTTTCCTAATGGCCATAATTTATGGTAATAAAGGTTGATGTGCTGCATGGAAGGGAAGTCAGATTAAGGTAAAGAGAAGAGCAATCCAATATCACTCATGACAGATCTTGAACTCTGTGCAAGCAATAAAGGAGTGCTTCAGAACCTATGGGGAAAAAAACCACAAATCAGATTCCTGGAAAAACATCTTCATTAAAACAACACTGGTGGGCTTTGTTGAAGAACTATTTCAGAAATCACACAGGCAGAAAAGATTGGGAGACAATTGTTGGGATCCCTGCCAGTGGACCTCAATTATGCATAACAGAGAGGACTCAAAGGTTGGCCAGAGTGGATCCCTAAGAAAAGCCTTGGACATCAGAACAATCTCCCATTCAAGAATCTAGGGAGAGAAACTTGCTGTTCACCAAATGTGAATGACTCCTGTAATGGATGTCCTTCAAATCTGGGCACTGGTCCTGGTGCGATGGACCAGCTGCTAAATCCTCACCTTGCACACACTGGGATCCCATATGGGTGCCAGTTCAAACCCCAGCCGTTCCACTTCCCATCCAGCTCCCTGCTTGTGGCCTGGGAAAGCAGCAGAGAATGGACCCTGCATCAACATGAAAGAAGATGATCCTGGTTCCTGGCTTTAGATCGGCTCAGCCCCAGTGATTGTGGCCATTGGGGAGTGAACCAGTGGATGGAAGATCTTTCTGTTTTTCCTCATCTCTGTAAATATGCCTTTTCAATAAAAAGAAATAAATTTTTTTAACGTCTGGATTGCTTCTCAGCCTTTTCGCTAAGATCAAGTGTGAAAAATATATCTGGGCACTGAGAAGGTATTAGGCTGCCAACAGAGTAACCTCTGGCCAGGTGGAACTTCAGGAAAACTCATGAAAGTAGCTCTCACATGCAATGGAAGGAGTGATTTTTTTTTCTACAGACCATAATCAGAAGGGGGAGAGAAACATTAGAATGAATAACAGCAATAATGGGCAAGGGAGAGGCAAGACAGCCATGAAAACATTGGGCAGTAAGAAGGCACAGAGCAGGTGCATTCATCACCTTTAGGATGGGGTGCTTCCAAAGAAACAAAGATGAAATATACATGTATACATGAAGGAAATGGGAGAGGGCCTGGCACACCACTAGGTAGCAAGCTGTAGTCCAGAGCTCAGAATGTGTGGGAGCTAGGTATGAGTGCTATACTGAATCACTCTGTCTTAGGCCTCCAGAAGTCAGAGGTTCATCACTTGCAGTGGCATGAATACCCAGTTTGTTTTGGGCACCAGTTGTCGGTGTCATGTTCCTCCTTTCTCTGCTTCCTTTCATGAATCAGTGTATCTAACTCTATTCCCCAGAACACCACAGGACCCAGCCAAGCCATCCCAGGTGACCACATTCCACTGAAAGGTGAAACTTGGAGAGAGAGGACTGAGCCAGGATGGGGTTCAGGGAACAAAATTCTCCATTGTGGAAGAAGTAAGCCCACTCATGGCTTTACTGAGCATAAGAAAGCAAGTGTCAGAGAAGGGTTGAGTTATCAATCTTGGAATCAAAGTGAAAATTCCACCTCCAAATTTCTAGGGGACAGAAGTTGATTGACTCAACTTGAATCACGTAGACCTTCAGTGACCAGAGGGTCCAGTGACAAATACAGTTACTAGACCCTCCCTCTGGACCCATAAACTAGTGCCATGAAGGGATCCAATGAAAGGAACTGAAGCAAGAACTATAGAACCAACCACAAAGGACACTCTTCCCTACCAAGTAGTCACAGGATTATCAATGCTTCCCTCAAATATTCCCTCTTAAACCACAAGTCAGGTAAGACAGGGCAGGTAAGACATGGCAGAAGTAGCAGTGGACAAAAAAAAGTCTACATCAGACGTAAAGAGAAGAGGGTCAAAGGGGATCTTTCAGCACCTGTACCATCTTTCAACCATCTTTCATCATTTCACCTCTTCAAACATTATGTTTTTAAAATCTGTTCATTTAGTTTCACACTTGAAAAGGAGAGATGCAGAGAAAGAACTGAGATCTACTTGTTAGCTCACTCTGCAAATGTCTGAAACAGCCAGGGTTGGGCCAGGATGAAGCCAGAAGCCCAAGGTTCTATAGGCATCCCCCGAGGGCTTGCATCAGCATGTGCCACCCCCTAGAGTGTGCATCAGCAGGAAATCGGATGAGAAGAAAAATGGCTCAAATCAGACATTCTGCTATGAGATATGGGTGTCCCACTGCAGTGATTTAACTATGGTGTCTGTGTCTGTTTTTCAATTCTATTAGAAATTTTCATAATCAAAGGTTATACACAAATATCACGACCCATGCTAAAATAATGAGTCAGAAAAGGATGTATCAAATCAATCTTTTCTCTCTATAATATTCACATGGAGTTTATTGGGCTTTTTATAACTGAAATAATAAATGCAAGAGTATTTCTCCACACATTAAAACAAAGCACCAGCTGACATTCCTTGCCGTATCCACACCGCTCAGTTGCACAGATAAATTCTGCTGTCATTTTTACAGCGGCTCTGTTATAAATCAGGATATTTTATTGTTTGATATTTTACATTGACAAATTTCCAAAATTAGCTCATTTTATGTTCTTGCAAATCATCGCGCTGGGGTAATGAACGATGAGTGTTCCTGACGGGGAATTGCACAGCACATGCTACAGAATCCATTAGTCATTGTATTTCTTGTCCTCTTCTTGTCTGCCTTAGCCCCTGCTCCACTTGGTGTCTTCCTTCAACTGTAGTGATTTTACTAAGCTGGATTTCTAGAACACAGATGGCAAGCAGAAACCTCATTTGGGCTAAGTGGGAGAGAGTACTGGATGGATTAGTGACGGATTAAGGACGACTGCAACAGGAACAGAAAGAAAGCTTTTTAGCTAAGAGATAGTCCATCCCCTACGTCATTCAAAAGAGCGGCAAGTCGTGGTTTATAACCCATGATACAGATCAAATATCATGGAGCCTCATTTCTGAGAGTATGACCTTAAACCATGTGGAATATAGCTCAACGCTGGTATTCTTAAGGAATGCAAACTTAAAACCTTGAAAATAATCCTTCATTCTTACTAAACATGTAGTGTGAGCTAAACACTATTCTAAGTGCATCACTTGTAGATTTTTCTTCAATTTTCACAGTAGTCCTAGAAACCACTCACTACTATTATCCACATTTTTCAGAGGCAGAAATAAAGAAAATAAGTAACGTGCCCATAGAGGAAGACCTACTGAGTGGTGGCTTTCACAATCCAGGCCAGGCTGTCTGAGTCCAATGCTTCTAATTCCTGTGTTGGATGGCCTCCAGAATATAGGGAACTAATACTGAAAATGGCATGACAGCCAGGTAAAGACACTCCTCAACTAAAGAATGTATTCTTTACACCTGGCTCTTAGTTGACTGATTTCATTCCTAAGCAACAACTTTTCATGCACTGCATCATCTAATCTCAAAAAAAATGTGCTATGGGATCACTGTAATTGCTTCCAAACACAAAGTACCAGGGCTACAAAGTGAGTGTTCATAACTATGAATGCTATAAGACACAAAGCTTCAACAAACTATTAGTCCCAATGAACTTGTACCACTACATTTAGAAGATCAGAGTATGGAGAATAATTCACTAGAGACGAGTAAGAAAAAATCTTTTCAGATTCTTATTTATTCATCATGATGTGACATTTCAAGACAAATGCAAAAATGTGGAAAGTCTTTGGGAATCTGGATGTCTTCAAGAACTACACTTATTTTCTTGTGCTCATATGGCATTGCATCCCCCTTTACAATACATAAAGACTTTAGGGAAATCCTTATATTTGTAACTAAAAATGTAGCTCATTTTTTTCTTTATCTGGTTTCTTTTACAACATATCCCTTAGACACCCTATTCTGAATAAACCTGTTAACCAGATTACAGCATTATAATAAAAATAAATACAACAGCCTCTTTCTAGCAGTGGGGGAACTAAGAACATATTCTGAATACTTTATGATAAAGGAGATATTTCAGAGGATGAACATTGAGCTTAATTAATTAATAAAAAGAACCAATGCATTCTTAGAAAGGGGCTTGATTTGAAGGACATGGAGCCATTTAGTGATATTTATTTTTATACAATAAAAAAGCAAAAGCATTTCTATAACCTCCTTTCTCTATTCCAAGTCATACTCTCATTTTGCGCAGTATCTTCATGATGTAGTACAACCATCACTTCTGGCTAGTTTTAAAACAGCGAAACGCTATAACCATTAAGAAGCCATTCCCTATTTCTCTCTCCTTACAATCTCTTGAGACTACCAGCTCAATAGATTTGTCTACTACAGATATTGCACATAAAGGAATTATTCAATAGGTATATTTTTGTATCTGAATTTTCATTGAGCGTGATGTTTTCAAGGTTCATCTGCACTGCATTCCTTTCAGGACTGAGTTCTATGGCACTATAGGTATATATCACATTTTTTATTCATTCATTTATTGATGTACCTCAGATTCCTTTCACCTTTTAGCTATAGAGCTGCTATGAATATTCAATATACAAGTATTTATTCAAGTACCTATTTTAATTTATCTTCACAGTTGCTGGATCACGTGGTAACTCTATCTTTACCTTGTTGATTAAATGCCAAAGTGTTTTTCCCACTCCATGTACCATTCTAGGAAATTGCAGTAAAGTAAGTTAAGACACACCCTAGGATGCTGAATCCCATATCAGCATGCCGGGGATAAAACCCCAACTTTGCATCTGATATATCTTCCTAATAAATCATCTGAAGGGTGTCAGGTAATGGCCTGGGGCTTGGATCCTTCAAACCTACATGGGAGACCCAGATGGAGTCCCTGGCTCCTGGCTTCAGTCTAGTCCAGGCCTGGCTCCTATAGGAATTCAGGAAGTGAAACAGCACATGAAAGATCTTCATGTCTTCCTCTCTCTGTGTCACTCAAATACAGAAACCTTAGCAAAAGTTCCTACTAGAAGTGTGCATGAGCCCCATTATCTCCTATATCCCCATCACCATTTAATATTTTCTACTTTTTAATTATTGTTATTGTGGCCATTCAGTTGGATGTGCTTATTGCTCATTTGTATATCTTTTTGTACAAACACTTGCTCAAGTCCTTGACTCATTATTTAATCAAATTATCTTTATTGTTGCTGAGCTTTGTTTTTTATTTATTTATTTTTATTGGAAAGGCAGATTTACAAAGAAAAGTAAAGACCAAAGGAAAGGCCTTCCCTTTGTTGGTTCACTCCCCAAGTGGTTGCAATGACCAGAGCTAAGCCAGTCTGAAGCCAGGAGCCAAGAGCCTCCTCCAGGTGTCCCATACAGGTGCAAGGTCCCAACATCTCGAGTCATCCCCCACTGTTTTTCCAGCTCATAAGCAGGGTACTGAACTGAAAATGGAGCGCCCAGCACATGAACTGGCACCCACTGGGATTCCTGCACTGGCAATCAGAAGATTAGCCAGTTGAGCCATTGTGCCAGCTAACTGTTCAATTTTATAAGTTTTTTTATATAGTCTGGATACTAGACCATTTATTTTTCCTTCATTGCTTATGCATCCCAAGTCTCAATAAACTTCACTTAGACTGATTCCCCTTCTTCATCCTGCTCTGGAGATCCCCTCTCATCCTTGCCTGTCAAAGATCCCTTATGTTCACAATATCCCTAGAAAAAAATCCAAAGCTATGTCCACTCTGAAATTCCTCTACACGTATTCTACAGCATTCTCTCAGAGCCCCCTGCCTGAGACACCTGCGCTTACTTTCTCTGCCTTCTCACCAGATTGTAATCAAGCTTTGGTCACATCTTGGAAGCTGTTCTCAGAGAAGCCACTCAGAATCTCCAATTATTGAGGACACTCTGAAATGTTATTGTGATTGCTCACATCTAAAGCATAGGCATAACACGTCAGTGCCTCCATGCTACATTCCCATGCTCCCACTCCCTTGGCTTCTATTACAGAAGCTTCAGAAGCCAACCATGTCTGGAACCCAAGCGCAGCCCCTCTTAATTCAGCACTCACTATACATTTCATCAGAAGAAAATAATGTTGCTGTTTCTGTGAGCATTTATTATATTCCCATTTCATCTTCTGACTTGAGGCACAAATAAGGAGTCTGTCTGGCATGGTTTGAGACGGAAATCAAACTACAATAGAAACATGAATGATGTTCTTCAAAAAGTAATGAGCATTATGGGGGTTGGTGTTACACAAAGACTTCAAAACATTCTTAGGAGAGTGGATTAAAAGATTACGAGACAGGGCCCGGGTGCTAGGGTCTCTGCCACGATTCCAGCCTAACACAGCCAAGCTTTCCACCACCTGCGCAGGTACATGGGGTGCGAGGCTCTCGGGCAGCTTTCCGATTTGCCGGGGTCCTGGTCTGATGGCCTCCTTCTGGGGCGGGAAGGTTGTCCCAGGACCCTGAGAAGCGGATTGGGAATGCCTCTGAGCTGCCATGCCAGGGGCTGGAGTGGGGGAGGAGCTAGCTAGCACGATCCAGGCGGGGGCCCAAGCAGCTTGGCCCCGGGCCGCCATGCGGCCCGGGTGCGAGGGTCCCTGCCACGATTCCAGCCTAACACAGCCAAGCTTTCCACCACCTGCGCAGGTACATGGGGTGCGAGGCTCTCGGGCAGCCAGTGCGCCATTTGGCGCCAGGCTTCACCTGCTGGCCGCCCGGCCAGGAAGTTCTGGAATTTGGTTTCTCTGAGATGCTGCATGAGACGCTCCGTGCTGAACCCACAGTACTCTGAGAATATGTATTAGTCCTTAAGCTTTTCAAAGGCATTTAATCTTCCTCTGAAGAACCTGTAGTCACTTTATAGTGCCGATCGCCAACATCAGCTCACTTAAAAGGCAAAATTCCGGGCTTTTCCAGCAGGACGCCCCATTACCTGATAGGATGAGGGATCAGCAGAGGGGTCACAGAAGGCATTACTATGACACTGACTGGCATTCTAGAACCATACTCGGGGCTAGAATGTGTAAGGCATACATGGATCAATCCCCTGACACTCTGACCCCATTGGACGGTTTAGAAGGGCCGGTAGAGTCTATGCAGGAGGCATGACAGTCTATAGGACGCTCTGGGCTGACCAGAGCAACCTCTGGCATAGTTAACACTGGCTGGCAACAGCCCTGGTTGGAGAGCGTGGTGGAGGCCTTGGCTGCGTGGAGCCTACCACTAAGGGGCACAGGAACTGGAGGGAGGCTGAGTTCTGGTCGGGTCACAGTTGTAATCCCTTGGCACAAATATCAATTCGGCTTTGACGCACCATGCCGGATTAGACCACAGCACAGTTTGGTGCTCCGGAGGACCAGGATAGACGTTGGACGGGCTCGGCTAGGCCTCAACCCCATCTGAGCCATATATGAGATATGCGTGGGTATGGACGAGCCGTGGCTGGGCTGAAACTCTCAACAGCAGGAACCAGAATGGATTGAAGAGCGGAGCTGGCCGAAGGACCTGCTGGAATGCGTGAAGCCCGACACCATGAAGGAGTCGGAGGGAGGAACCTGAACAGTTCCTCTGACAGGACACTGACTCTACAAATAAAAGCAAGAAGCATGGGGGTAAATAACCCAGAAGAGGCTTTGGAATGTGACCCACTGGAATACACTTGGCTCGGGTTGGGGCAGACCAGGCTGAGTCGGTTCACGTCATCCACTGGCAAGCCCAAGTGCTGAAACTGTGTGGGGGCCTGGCCGGGTTTGGTTGCGATAAAAAAAAAAAAAAAAAAAAAAAAAAAAAAAAAAAAAAAACAGTACAAAACACAAAATGCCAAGGTGAAATGGCCTGTGCTAGCAGGGAATGCAACACCCGACCAGCACTCCTCCCACTGGTTTAGGTGAGGGACGAGAGTGTGATGGGCAGAGCCGGGGAGAGATGCGATACTCATTGGTTCCAATAGAGGTCAGGGCTCAGAAGAGAACCAACCCAGGGGTTAAAACCATCAGCTGATCGGAGTGATGGACGGTGGCGGGCACTGTGCTTACTAGTAGTACATGTAGGAGCCTGGACTGGGAATGCCTCAAAGTTTTTTTTAGGGGGATTCCCCTGAACAAAATGGAGGAATCAAAGCATTAATCAAAAAAAGATGGAAAATGGAGTAGATGAATCAACCACCTCAGCTTTATGCTTGCAGCGGAAAACTGGACAAGGGGAAACCCTAAGACGGACTATGTCAATCAGTGGACTCTGCACCAGCCTCATCATACCTGGACTGTTGCTGATGATATGTTGGAGCTTCTAATTGATCGAGGTGACGCTCTGCTGGCTCTGCCTACAAACCTGAGAGGGCCTCCCTAAGAGGCCGTTGAACTTGAACTGGACAAGTGGGATGCTGGACTCTGTATGGTGTAAACTTTTAATTAGGGAATCTCAACAGAACTTGAGCTGAGGTTATGCATCAAGGTGAAGGGATTCATGATGGGGGAAGGGTTTGGGGTGAAGGGGGGGGAATCCCAGTACCTATGAAATTGTCATGTAATGCAATGTAATTAATGAATAAATGAATATTAAAGAAAAAAAAAGATTACAAGACAGGCCAGGTATGGATTAAGCCACCACCTCTGACACCAGTATCCCATAAGGATACCAGTTCGAGTCTTGGCAGCTCTAGTTATGATCCAACTTCCTGCTAATGTGCCTACAACTGCACCCAAAGATGGGCTTAATGCTTGGGTCTTGGCGACCCACATAGGTGACGTGGGTTGAGTTGTTGATTCTGGATTCAGCTTGGCCCAGTCTCAGCTTTAATGGCCATTTCGAGAGTAAACCAGCAAATGGAAGGTCTCTTCCTGTCTCTTTCTAACTGCCTTTCAAATGAATAAGCATTGGGCCCGGCGGCGTGGCCTAGCGGCTAAAGTCCTCGCCTTGAAAGCCCCGGGATCCCATATGGGCGCCGGTTCTAATCCCGGCAGCTCCACTTCCCATCCAGCTCCCTGCTTGTGGCCTGGGAAAGCAGTTGAGGACGGCCCAATGCATTGGGACACTGCACCCGCGTGGGAGACCTGGAAGAGGTTCCAGGTTCCCGGCATCGGATTGGCGCGTACTGGCCCGTTGCGGCTCACTTAGGGAGTGAATCATCGGACGGAAGATCTTCCTCTCTGTCTCTCCTCTGTATATATCTGGCTGTAATAAAATGAATAAATCTTTAAAAAAAAATGAATAAGCATTTTTTTCTTTTTTGAAAAAGGTTTATTTTTTTATTGGAAAGGCAGATTTACAGAGAAGGAGAGACAGAGAGAAAGATCTTCCAGCCATTGGCTCACTCCCCAAGCAGCTAGAGCCAAGCCAATGCAAAGTCAGGAGCTTTTTCCTGGTCTTCCCCATGGCTACAGGGTCCCAAAGCTTTGGACCATCTTCTACTGCCTTCCCAGGCCACAAGCAAGAAGCTGTATGGGGAATGAAACAGCTGGGACACGAACCAGTACCCATACGGGATCCTGGCACTTGCAAGATCAGAATTAAGTCACAAGACCACTGTTTCCAGTCCTGAATAAGCAAAACTTGAAAGAAAAAATACATATAATGTGACTTTTCCTTGGACTTTCTGAACTCCCTGTAAACTTTGGTAAACAGTAGGAATACTATAACCAGAGCTTGGAGACAGGCAAGCTTAGGAACATAAAACAAAGTCTACAAAGTTGTTAGATTAAAGGATGGTTACCAATTTACAAGAGGATGTCCTGACTTACAATGGAATTTCACTATAAGTATCTTTAAGTGGACAGCTTTCCTCGTATATCTAAACGTTTATTAATAACACATAAGCTAGCAACAAATTAAAGAAGCTTAAAAGCGCTCAGAACTTAAGTATAATTAGATTGATCCTCTGAGATTCAATATAAAGCTAAGAGGTAGTTTTTCTGAAGTGGTTGATTAATGTCAGAAGAAGCAGATGCTTTAATAAGAATTCAGAGTACAACCCAACCTTGTAAACGACATAGGCATAAGAAGTCTGTGCCATTGAGATGAGAATTCCAAGGGCACAGCTCCCCAAGTGGCCTGGTGTCAGGGCCAGATGTTAGCATCCTCAATCTACTCCTCCAGGTTTGCCCCCATCTCAGCTTGTCACAACAAGGAGCTCCAGACAAATGCAGTCCTCAAACTTTAGTGTCAACAAGGGCATTTAGGAGAGGCCCTTGTGTTTGGGTACAGCACTGGAAGATGCAGCGATCTATCTGCATTAACAGCTGCTCCTGCTGATTCTCAGGCAGGAGAGTCAAAGGGAAATTCTGAGAAATGCTTCCAGAGAAGCTTCCTAATCACATCCATGCAGCCCCTCTGGCATCAATGAGAATCATCCTGTGAAATGGAAGCCTCTCTGCTCCTTGATCTTTCTGCTGCCACACTCACTACAATGCTCCTAGGGGGTTAACAGAGGAAAATAGATAGTAGGACCAGAGCTGGAGTGTGGCTCAGCAGGTGGAGCTGCCACCTGTGACGATGACTTGCCATAGGATGCTGATTCAAGTCATGGCTGCTCCACTTCTGAGCCAGTTCTCTGCTAACACACCTGGAAAAGCAGCGAAAGAGACGCCAGCTCTTTGAGCACCTAATGCCCACACTGGAGTTCTGGATGATGTTTCAGGCTTCTGGAACTGGCCTGGCCCCATCCCTGGTCATTGCAATCATTCAGGGAATGAACACGCAGAAGTAATTGAGGTTTCTCTCTGTCTCTCTCTCTTTCTCTCTCTCTCTCTCTCTCCCTTCCTTCCCCCTCATCCTTCCTCCCACCCTTCGTTCTGCAATATGCCTCTCAAACGTATAGAGCTTTTTTTTTAAAGGGGCCACAGTGTGAAAAAGAGACCTCTTGAGAAGGTAAAGTGTGCAGCATCAGGCTGCTGCTGCATCTGGGGATGACTGACACAGGAAAAATTTTCAATGCGATGATTCAATATACATAACACCACGTGTTTGAGTACCCAAGTAACTGTACAAAGCTGTCAGCCTGATTAAAAAAAAAAAAAGGCTGGGAAATATCACTGAGCTCCTGAATCTGTATTGTGACATATGTGAAACTTGTTCACTTTATGTAAATAAATTTTTTAAATGACAAATGTGAAGGCTAAAGAAAAAACCTGATTGTAAACAATAAAATGTATGATTTAACTGAAAAATTAAAAAATAATTACATCTAGGCCCGGCGCAGTAGCGTAGTGGGTTACAGTCCTCCCCTTGCATGCGCCGGGATCCCATATGGGCACCAGTTTTAGTCCCAGTAGCCCCACTTCCCATCCAGCTCCCTGCTTATGCCTGGGAAAGCAGTTCAGGATGACCCAAAGCCTTGGGACCCTGCACCCATGTGGGAGACTGGGAAGCAGCTCCTGACTCCTGGCTTCAGATTGCTCAGCTCTGGCCATTGTGACCACTTAGGGAGTGAATCAGTGGACAGAAGATCTTCCTCTGTCTCTCCTCCTCTCTGTATATCTGACTTTCCAATTGAAATAAATAAATCTTAAGAAATAATTACATTTGGGCCCGGCTGCGTGGCCTAGCGGCTAAAGTCCTTGCCTTGAACGCCCCGGGATCCCATATGGGAGCCGGTTCTAGTTCCGGCAGCTCCACTTCCCATCCAGCTCCCTGCTTGTGGCCTGGGAAAGCAGTCGAGGACGGCCCAAAGCATTGGGACCCTGCACCCGCGTGGGAGACCCAGAAGAGGTTCCTGGTCCCGGCATCGGATTGGCGCGTACTGGCCCGTTGCAGCTCACTTGGGGAGTGAAACATCGGACGGAAGATCTTCCTCTCTGTCTCTCCTCCTCTCTGTATATCCAGCTTTCCAATAACAATAAAAAAAATCTTTAAAAAAAAAAAAAGAAAGAATTACGTTCAATCATGTAACAAAAGAACATGTGTAAAGATATCAATTGAATATAACTGAATTGGTATGAATGCAGATCTTCTGTTTATGGCTTATGATTCTGTGCATTTGTAAATTTTACAATAAACATACACAATTTTTCACTATAAAAAGGTACCAGGGGCATGCATTGTGGTATAGTAAGATATGCCATTCCTTGGAATGTCTGCATCCCATATTGAAGAGTCTTATTTGAGTCCCAGCTACTCTGTTTCTAATCTGAGTTCCTGCTAATGTGTCAGGCAGCAGATGATGGCTCAAATACTTGAGTCCCCGGCAACCATGAGGAAGTATCAGACAGAATTCCTGGCTCCTGACTTTTGATTAGCCTGTTCTAAGCTGTAGTAAGTATTTCGGGCGTGAACCAGCAGATGGAAGATCAGCCTCTCTCCCTTTCTCTCTATTCCTCATCCCTTCACCCTCCCTCTCTCTGTCATTTTACTTTGCAAATTAAAAAAGCTATATATGTAATACATATATGTGAGGGAGCAGGTGTGTAAATATATATACACACTTAAATACATAGAGGACCTCACCTGGAATCCCATGGCCACTGATAAATCTAGTGAGGCACAAAAGGTCATTACTTTCATCTGATTTGACAAGACATTGAGACAATTTGGTGGCTTGCCCAGAACTAAGTAGCAGCCCCAAGAAATAGTGCTTAGACGTGACCCCCATAAGACTTTTAGTATGTGATAGTCTAGGAACTACAGACAAGGAAGACATTGGGACCTTAATGGGTATGGCAGTGTAATAGATTGGGAGGATGGGAGCCTCCCACTCACTGTCCATAGATGGCAGGCAGAAGGTTTGGAGGATTTGACCCCCACCTAAATGCAGCAAGTTCTACTGAGCTCAATCCCATTATTGCTTCAAACCAATGCAGCCCAAGAATAGACAAATTCCTAATATATCAAGAAAAAACAAAAATCTATAGCTGTATGTGAAATACTTTAACTATTGGTCCATATTTCAAAATTAAAAAAAAAAAAAACCTTTGTAGAACAATAAAGTATGTCTGGAGTAATTTCATTAACTTCCTGGTATTTCCATTTCCTAAAATGTAAAATGGTCACATAAGAGAAAGTTGCCAGGATTATGTCTCACCTGTGTTATGCACATCTCAGTCTCTTAACTAATGCTTTTGTATTAAACATTATGGTCTTGGGTTATTAACAGTTAGTACTGTATGAATAGATGAAAAACCTTTAAGTAAGACTGCAGTTCTACATGGTACAACTTATAGATAACAGTGCCTTTGTCCATCTTTGTCAAAGAGTGGTTGTAATCAAAGAGTGGTTGCAAAGTTGGTTCAGCATCCTTAGAACAGGTGTAGCCCTTGAGACTCTAAGCACGGGGTTGCATTCAGCAAGGGTTAGATAAGTAGGGGCTGGAACTTAGAACTAGCTCTTCAATATGGGATTATGAGCTTAGAAAAACTAAGAAACAGAAAATGTTTATTGTATCTGAAGGGCTGTCAAATTGGAGGATGTGTTGAAGTTCTTCTACATGTTCTCAATCACAGAATTAGCATCAGTGGGTAGAAAAATTACTAGATGCATCTTTTGGCTGAGGGCTAAAAGCATTCTCAAAGCTCCCAAAGACGAACAAAAAAAATATTCCAACTGTAGTGAGTTTGCTGCCTCTCATGTGTAAACAGATGCTGAAGTACATTTATTGAATATTCTGCAAAAGGAATTTGAGTATTGGAAGGTAGAATGAAGAATGACAGCAGAGATACAAAATCCTCAATTTCAGCCAATTCTGTCCAGCTTCCAAATCTGAATTCCGGTTATATCACTGACCTCAGGTGGGTGGGAGGTGAGGAAGACATGGAAATGTAGTGTTGTGACACATCACGTTAAGACTCTGCTTGCACACCAGCTTCCCACATCAGAGCAGCAGAGTAAATCTAAGCCACTCCAGCTATGGCACTTCTCGCAGCTAATGCATCTGCGAAAGCAGAGGAAGGTGACCAGCAAGGAGTTTCTGGCTCCTGGCTTCAACTCCTTGCAACCACTGAGGAAGTGAACCATAGACGGAAGACTGCGCTCTGTCCCTCTCTTCTCTATCATTCTGTCTTTCAAATAGCCAATTTTTTAGTCACCCTGGGATTCCTGGTCACAAGGATGAAGCAGAGATCCTGACTCACAAGCTCTGTAGTCTGGGAATCTGCATTTTAGCCAGGACTCCCAGCCGATGCTGTTGAAGGCACCTGCCAGCAGGCACTCTGTAGTGTCCAATTTGCTTATCACATTACACACTCACCCACGCTTCTGCAGCATAGAAATTTCACACAGGGAAAAACTGATGGTTTGAGAGTTCGTGGAGCTGTTGAGTGACAGAGAACTTTGAACTGAGGTATTTTTTATTCCAGAGTTCTTAACCACTATATATGCTGCTCACAGCATGTTTCTTGTTAATAAATGAAACATGCTTTTAGGATCAAGAGTTCCGGGAGACATGAAGGGGACTCTCCCAGAAAGGAATCACAGCTTCTCCAGTCTTGGAGCAGCAGCCCTGCTGAAGTCTTCAACAGGCAAGTTGCAACTGACAAGTTTCCTGCCTCAGCCTTGCCCTCTAAGGTGGCTTCTGTACCCTTGAGCACAATCAGTTCAAAGGACAGAGAAAGGGAAAGCAGAAGGGGTACGGAAAAATCTGAAATATATATAGATATTTTTCTAAGTGGCATGTTATTTATCTGGTTAAGGCCCTGGGCCACTATCCATATTTAATGAAAGTGCCCTCTCAGAACCCCACTGAGTTTGCTAGTAGGAACTGGCTGGGCAGCAATGTGATGAATATGTAAAGCAAACTCAATAATACAAACCCAATCAGAGTGACCTGTTTCAGAGGTACAGTGCCCCTGGTGCTGTAAATTGCAATTCCAATGCCTCCCCAGTTACAAACAGGCAGAGCTGGCCCTTTCTGATGATCAGGCAGCTCTATTCACCTCATTAGTTTGTTTTTCCCTCCAGGATAGGACAATGGAAAGGAGAAAGTCAATTTTCTTTTCATCCAAGCAGATTGAATTTTACTAAACTAAAATGAGCGCTGGATAAGTAAAGGTCAGAGCAGCCTTGGATCTTATTCTTCATTAACAAAAGTCAACAGCACCATAACTTTTTCCTAGGTCTTTTACCAAACAGAGATGCTTGGAGATGCCACCAGCAAGCCATCAGCATCCATTATTTATTTAAAAGCATAAAATAGCAAGACAAGAGCCAATGCATATATGTCAATCAAGGTATATGCATTTTTGATAAAGCATGATGATATATCCACATATATATGTGTATAATGTATAATGATATATATTATATATAGCATATATTACATTACATATATGTAATAATGTAACAGCATATTGTTAAATATGAAACTACTAAGAATAGAGAAAATGGCTTTTCTGTAATGGGACCAATTGTTACATAATTTTGCTTACTTGATTATTTTATCTCCTTAGACCTGGATGTATCAACAAAAGAAATCATACTCTGAGACATACTGTGCTCCATCTTCCTTGACCAGAATCTTCAGCGATATTTGTATCTTCCTAAAAGCAAATGTCAGGGCCAGTATTGTGGCATAGCAAGTTAAGTTGCCTCCTGCAATGCCTGCATCCCATATGTGCACTGGTCCGGGACTCAGCAACTCCACCTCCCATCCAAGATGGCACAAGTGTTTGGGACTCTTTCCCCATGGCAGATCCAGATGCTATCACTGGCTCTGAATTTGGTTTGGCCCAGCGCTGCGCATTTGAACCTCTGTTGCCATTTGGGGAGTAAACTAAAAGACGGAAGATCTCTGTGTGTCCTCCTCTCTCTGTAACTCTACCTTTCAAATAAATAAAACTGAATTATTAAAAAAAATTAATGCAAATGTTGCTAAACTACATAGAATTTGACAGTTCATTGAATAAGGAATATGCTACAGCTAATTTTAAGTTTCAAGCTTACATGATTGTAATATGGACTAGCAAAAATTTGGCTTTCATAAACATCAGCTTGGTTTTTGATTAACTGGCTTCAAAATTGTGGCTATTATAACTTCAAATTAAAGGAGAAAAACAATATATGGTAAGAAGCTATAAATTTCAAGATACTATTACAACACTGACTACATATCAATGAGATATGCCGTTTATAATATGCATTTATAGTCTTTATATTTAAGGAATTTGGGAGAAATTTGTTTCGTTTTTATTGGAAAATCAGATTTACACAGAGAAGGAAAGACAAAGAGAAAGATCTTCCATCCACTGATTCATTTCCCAAGGGGCTACAACGGCTAGAGTTGAACCAATCTGAAGCCAGGAGCTTCTTCCAGGTCTCCCACATGGATACGGGATCCCAAGGATTTGGAGCCATCCTCTACTGCTTTCCCAGGCACAAGCAGGGAACTGGAAAGGAAGTGGAGCAGCCAAGATATGAACTGGTACCCATATGGAATCCCAGTGCATACAAGGTGAGGACTTGACAAGCCACTAGACAAGCCACTAGACTACTGTGCTGGACCTGGGAGAAATTTTTTAAAGATATATTAATTTATCTATTTGAAAGGTAGAGCTACACAGAAAGAGAGACAGACAGAGAGAGAGAGAAATCTTCCATCCACTGGTTCACTTCCCAGCAGGATTGTTCAATGGGATTGAAACAATCAGGGCTGGATCAGGCCAAAGCCAGGAGTCTAGAACTCCATCTGGGTCTCTCACATGAGTGGCATGGACCCAAACACTTGGGCTACCTTACACCACTTTCCCAGGCACATTAACAGGGAACTAGATGGGAAGCAGAGCATCCATTACTCAAAGAGAGGCTCATATGTTTATGCCAGCATTACAATGAGTGGCTTAATATGCTACAAACAACACATGCCCCAGGAAAATTTTTATGATACTAAGCCTTTTTAAATTTGTTAACAGGGGTATTTGGCTTAGCAGTAAAGGTTTCACTTGGGACAAATCACAGCTCATATCTCAGTGCCTGGGTTCAACTACCACATCTGTCCTCAAAATCAGTTTCCTAATAAAACACATACACTGCATGGCAGGAGATGAGCCAAGTAGGTGGGTTCGCACCACCCATACAGAGATGTGGACTGAGTTCTGTATTCTTGCCTTTGGCCTGCCCCAGACCCAGCTGGCTATCTGAAGGGTGAACCAGAAAACGTCAGATTTTTCTATCTCCATCTCTCTAATTTTCAAATAAAATGAAAATAATTCTAAAGATATAGGAATAAATTATATAAAAGTGCGAACTGAAATCTAAGAGTATACTATGATAGATTGGAAGGTAGAAATAAAGCCTAACTATAATGAAGACTGAAAGACAATCAACATTCTCAATTTTTCCCAGCCCGTGATACTATTCTCACTGAGACTACAACAATATTTTTGGATGGTGTATGATTTGGAGTCCTTATGGGAAATTAGAAATCAGACTTTCTATCAATGGAATGAATTTAACAAAAGGAACTGGTAAGGTTATCATAAGGCCTTTGGGGCAGAGAACACTAGCTTCCTCAGAGGGAAGGCTGCACAGCACAGCAGGAAGGCAGGGAGAGCACCAGGGGCTGACATCCCCAGCTTCTTTGCATCTACCCAAGACCATTTCAATTTCAGGTTCCTTGGAATTCTGAATCAATGCCTTGCTTGATTTAGTGAGAACATGTGTTCCACTTAGTTCATGACTCTGCAACATGTACCACAGGGGCACTTGGAGAATAATATTTAGAGAAGTTTTATTTTACCAAAACTATAAGAAAAGAGAAATTGTTTTGAAGCTCATGTATGCATCTGTGTGCAAATTTTTATGGGTTTCTACAGCAGTCATATATTTGAATATAGACTTAATCAGCTGTACATATTTACATTAGGTTATATCTGACTTTTAGAAAATTGCTTGCATTAACTATAATATGTTACAATATATTCATTATGCAAACATATAAATTATTTCTTTAACTGCAAGAGAGTGGGAGTTTACTGAGATTAGTTTATAACAGGATTCATTTTTTCCTAAAGGCATTCAACATTCATTTTAAAAGTATCATACTGTTTTTGCCATAAACTTATTCTAGTAGTGATAAAATATTTTTAGATAATAGTTCAATATTCCTAATACAGTAAGTGAACATAATCTATAAGTGAAAGGTGTGAAATACAGTACTGAATGTGTTAATTACCATCTTCTCCTTCTTCTCAGGAATTCAGACGAAGTAGGATTTCATTTGAAGCTATATAAGGTAAAACAACGAAAGGCAGAGAAAAATAAAAAATAGATTTTGACAACAAAACAACAAACAACACAAATCTGGATTTCATGTAAGCTCTCGTTAACAAAATGTTAAACCAAGAAGATTTTCTAAATCATTCTAGAGTGTCAGGATGAAGACTCCCAGAGTCTAGAGTCCATTTGGCATTGCTGACAAAGCCAATGCCAGCATCTAGTTTTATAGGCCTATGGATTTCTGAAATCATTCCCAGCAGTCCCTAGGCTCATGGAACGTATAGTCCAGTAGAGAAGGTAGAAATAAACAAAGGCACACAGTATTAAACGTATACTCGTGATTGCTATATGTAACATGATGAGAAAGGTCACGGTCTTCTGAAAGCTTGAAAAGGGGATGTGGATTTAGCAAGGCTCATCATCAACCCCAGAAGCAGAAACAGCTGCAGATGAGCCAGCAGAGTAACCACTACAAGCTGAGAACCGAAAACTACTGAATCAAGTCTGCTGGCAGCCAGAAGCATCCGATAGGTCACTGGGGTTGCATCAGCAGCCCACTCCAAGCCCACAGCTAAACCTTCTTCTTTTCTTGATAGTTGCTACATAGGGCAAACAACTCACTGGCATATCTATGACTTTGGGTAGAAGAGGCAATACTTTCTGCTTTGCTACGTATACACCGTGAAATGTAGAAATCAGCATACTGATATAATCTGAAACACAAAGGCAAGGGAAGACTAAATAGTGGGATGAGTTGAACGTGACAATGTAGCAGAGCATCATCTGAGATTATTAAGGATATTTCATGCCAGATATTACAGTGCAACCAGATAAGCTGCTGCCTGAGATACCCACATCTCATGGTAAGTGCCACTTCAAATTCCAGGTACTCTGCTTCTGGCCCAGGCAATGACTCAAGTATTGGGGTACCTGACACCTTGAGGCAGAGCCAAAGACCTGGGCAGAATGCCTAAGTCAACCCTAAGCATCATGGCCTCCGGAGGAATAAACTGGTGGATAGAGAACTCTCTGCTTCCATTTCTTCCTCTCTCTCCTTCTGTCACTGTTGCCTTCCAAACAAACAAATCTTTCACAAAGAAGACTATTTCATCTCATTATAATGGGTCCTCCATTTCCTTCACAGTGAGCTGCAGCAAAAAATGGCTCATTTTAGCACAAATCCTGTTTTTCACAGCAGTGGCATTTCAACATTTTTTTAAAAAACAGAAAGGAACTAAAATATTTTTATTTTGAAGTATGAGCTACAAATATATTTAGATCTTAGACATATGCACAATAGCTCAGAAATGATCACTTGCTGAAAGCTTTTTCTTTTCTTGTGTTATTCCTCTTCCACCACAAATAAATATTCTAAAAGACAAACCTTCTGTTACCAAGGAAACTATGCCACTTAGCATGGTTTGTTAATAATCTCCACTACCAAAGCTGATGCGTGTCCTGGCACACGATGTATTCCAGATGACGTGGTTAGAACTGTGCTTTTGTTCGTCTGTCAGTAACTGACACATTAGGTGATAAGTGACTTCATTTATTCTCTATTATTCTCTATTTTCCTAAACTTAGTCTAGAATAGTTTATTTACTGCATCTAACATTTAGAATATTTATAGAGATGCCAACATAAAGACTGGATTTTAGCAAACAAAGATATTTATTCAAAGCAAAAGTAACATTCACCATTTTAAAAAGAACCACATGTATCAGAAGCAAAACTGCTTTGAGAGAAAACTTGGTTCTAGTTATTCAGTATTAATCTGAGCCACAGCTACCCACAAAAGAGAGACCTTGAGGTGGCAAAGGATTTGTGTTACATCGGGCTTCTAATAGCACACAGTATTTTCTGAAAAAAAAAAAACTCAGTTGATAAAAATAAAACCTCTCCACCTTTATGAATCTCAACACTGCATCTCCCTCCTTCACTATAAAAACTATGACAAGTGACTTTCATTCCAAGAGTACTGGAAGGAAAAGGAAGAGACACTTCACAGAAGAGATACCTTGCAAACAATGAGGAAAATATCCAACAAGCCCAGTAGAGAAATGTTCTGCAAGTTTTCTAACCACCATTCATAAGGACTCCCAGAGTCCCTGGAAAAGAAAGAAAAATCCCATGACATAACTCTCCAGGGGCCCTGAGAGGGGTTGACAGTGTAATCCTCAGGTGTTGTTGAGTCTGTAGAAGGAACGTGCTTGAGCACTCTGCACACTTCGGTGTGAGACAGACTACTCCAATGTCAGTTCCCTGATTGGTTCATGTAGCAGGTCTCATTCAGTTCTCTGAGTGGTTGCAACTCTGGCCTCTTGGTTGGTTGTTCTGCACACTCCTTCCCAACTTGGTTAAATTTGTACTGATTTCTAAGATAGGGGCTAATTAGAGAAAGCCACTTTGTGTACAGAAGAGCCATCACTTGCAATTTTCTCTGACAACTCCTCCCTTGGTGCCCCCCTCCTAAGCGTTGCAGCCAGAGGTTCCTTGCTTTCAATAAACTTCCCATTGCTCATCACCCTGCCCACATAGAAATTCTACGTGAGACAGACTCACCGTTACCTTCATCATCTCCCACAATTACTACTCAAGATGGTCAACATCATCAAAAATTGGGAAAGTGCAAAACTAACAAACCATGAGGAGCTTAGAAAAATATGACAGCTAAATACAGCATGTGACATCTGAGGTGGAATCCTGCTGAGAAAAAGGACTGGTGGTAAAAAAAACAAGAAAACTTGAATAAAATAATGTTAAAGTATTTAGCTAATCTTAGTATATCAGTATTTGTTCACTATTATAACAAATAACATACTACTGTAATAAGAGCCTATTAATAGGGGAAGCTAGCTATGGGATCTATATGAACTTTCTGTAATCTATTGTAATTTTTCTGTTGAGTCCATAGCTGATACAATAATCTAGTGTATTTAAAAGTTTTATCCATCTTTGATCTTACAGGAACATATACAGGTGATAAGTTTTTCATAAAGCTGGAGAGAAGTATGTGGTTTACAGTGCTATAGCCAGGAGTATAGGATTTAGAAACAGGGGGACTGGAACAGAGGTATGACATCTCGGCCAGTTTGTGAAGCTTCTGGAGCTTTCTTATTAGAGAACATTCCAGGGAAACTTATATTGCAAGAGTACTCAGAGGGGGTCAGAGCACTCAGAAGAAGTAGCCAGAGTTTTTTTAAATATACAACATATATGAGAAGAAAGGGCTCTCCCCTCTTTTTCTACAGCCTAGATATTTCTTTAACCCTTGCTATAAAAGCCTTAGTGAACTACTATTCCAAGATGCAGTTTTTCTTTTCGGAAACTACACTAACTCACTGCCTCCCTTACTTGTCACAAGTAAAAAGATTATTTTTGAACAGTTCCTCCCTAACATTATTTGGTGATACCCTGAGCAACAGAACCCTTCTGTCTGATAATAAAACTCACTAACACAGATGAAACTGCCCCTAGTCTGGACTGTGTTGCCCCAGGGGAAGCAGACACAAGGCAACTGGTAGCAGCCACTCATCAGGGTTTTCTCTTTCTTGAGAAATGACTGCACCATTCCCTTAGAGGGGAGGTTTTGCTTGGTGTCAGGCCCTCCAGAGTTTCTAACTCAGAGATCCAAGAGGAAAAGTAGCCAACTGGACTCCTTTCCAACTAGCATGTCATGGCGTCAAAGTGCAAATCATTTGGGCTTACTGTTCCAGTAAGTGATCAAAAGTTGCTGAAAGAGAAGACCAGGACAGAAAGCATACTTCTTGAGAAGGATCATGGGCCAGAGAGGGTCGTCCTTGCCAGGACACCAGAAATGAAGAATTGGGTTTTCTCTGAAAGATATAGGATCATAAAGGGCGCATCAAGAAATCTTTAGCTTATCCATCAGACTGGGCTACTTGACCTTGTCCTTTCCCATTTCCCAGGTGTGGTATCATTTTCTTCATGTTTGGAGATCTCTGCATGAAATAAGTAGAAAACTGTAGAGAATTTCATGGATAATCAAAGCTTTAGCTTATTGGCAAGTCAAATTAGAGAAGAAGGAACTTGTTGGGAAAGGGAGTAATGCTGTTGGCAGCCCAGATAATGTGTCCATAACCCCATATAACCATCATCAAGGAAACTGAAGGCAATCATTTGCAAGGGGGGTGATGCCCAAACCCATAGCTCCCCCTTTGGAGAAAAAGTACTCCCCTTGCCAGAATTCCCAAGGAATATCTCTTCAGATCTGCAAGAGTAAGTGGTAAGGGAGCAGGGCCACTCCTGGCACCTAGATCTGGGTCTTCAGCTCTTCGTGCGGAAACTCCAGAATGTGTTTATCTCCTTCCCTTGATTCTATTGCAATCCCTCCATCAATAGAATGGCTCAGCATCTTCAAAGTTAAACCACTCTTCCCCAACAGCATGACTGAGATTGCTCAGCACAGGCTTGACTATAACCCTAGGGGAAATATTTCACTTTTCAGCAAGTTCCGTACGAGGAAGGAGCATTGATAAATGTGTATGTGTCATTTACTACCTCTGACTTATTTAACTGGAAGGCACAATTTAAGGCCTAATAGCTGACCTTGGTGAATTCTTGTTGCTGAGGAGAGGATTTCTGACAACCCACAATCCCATCTGGGAAGACATTCAAACCTTAGGGACAACCCTTCTGACAGCAGAGGCAAAACCAACTCTGCCAGCAAGGGGCAGAGAGGAAGCTGAAAGGCAACAAACTTAACAACCTAGTATCCAAGTGTGCATGTTGGCTGAGGCATCAATCACAACAGTGCCCAAGTTTGAACCCCAATAAACCCAGGATCCCTAAAGAAACTAGAACATTGCAAGAACATGTTGCTAAAACACAGGCATTGCAGTTAGAGGACTCCCAATTAAGCAGCTAAAGATACCTTGACAATATAATACCAGATTTTATACCTGTGACTTTATCTACAATACCCTGATGGACTTAGAGAATGAAAACTTACAACTTCAAAGGGGAACATGAGAAGGGAGAAGGGGAAAGAGGAATCTCTTTATTTACAAATCTCTATACTTAGAAAATTGTGTCATGAAAAAAAATAACAAAATTTTTTAAATGTAAAAGGCATACAAAAGGTAAGCAGGACCCCATGAACTGGGACAAGCTGAGAGACACACCAGGAATCAGAAGAGAATTCCTTTCACTTTTTAGACAGGCTGAAGGAGTGTTTCAGGATGGTTACCTGTTAGGAACTTGAAGCCCAGGGAAGTGAAGTAGTTCCAAACACTTATCATATCTCAAAGTATGCTACACAGCAAAACAAAGCTTCAGAAACTGGCCACTGGTTCTTAGACCAATTCCTCTCTAGCAAACAGATATAGTCTTTAGGGTTTTTGAGAACAGAAATGTGAGAAAAGAGAGGAGTAGAAAAATTATGCAAAGGCAGGCTGCTTTTCTGGCCATTGTTTGCTAGTATAGATGACTACCAAGAAAAAAAGGGACATCATGCAGATAAGTAATCTCAACCTTTAACATAAGACCAAAAACAGACCACCCACTGAGTCGTGTTCTAATCAATGTGCATACAGCAAGCTAGTTAAGACATTGGAAATAAAGTGTCTAAGCAGGCCTCAGACAGGGAGGACTCCAGATGAAACCCATTCCTTTTGGTCCCCTTAGCAGAAGAAAACTGATGGGATCAGGAAGAGATCTGTTAGCTAAACTAGGCTTACTGTGCCTTAAGTCCAAGTCTTAGAGAGCCAGAGGCCAGAATACTTGGCTGTCATCCATGAAATGCCTAAGGATCCTAAAAGCATTCTAGGGGGTATTTTAGCCCAGACTGTATGGGAAACATGGGTCAATAATCAGGTGGTTTAGGCTGCGAACACTTCCCCTGAACACTGACCACTAACCCAGGATCAAGCAATGTGCTTTGAGAGCAACAGAAACAGCTAGAATGTTCCCAATTCTGAGCAGACTCCACAGTAAGGAACTGATCATGTCAGGTAGATCCCCCTCCAATATACCTGTAGTTTGCTGAGTATAGGTTTCTACAAGAAATCCATCTCAGTACTGAATCCCTATATCCTGATGGCCATTTTGCTGAATATTAAGTAATACAGTGCCTTAGAAGTCTTGAGTTCCAAGAGTAATGTATTAATTTGTTCAAAAGAAGAAAGAAAGAAAGAAAGAAAGAAAGAAAGAAAGAAAGAAAGAAAGAAAGAAAGAAAGAAAGATAGATAGAAAGAAAGAAAGAAAGAAAGAAAGAAAGAAGAGAATATCTACGAATTAAGCTAACTGAATATGTGGAAGACCTCTATGATGAAAAATATAAAACATTTAAAAAGGAAGTAGAAGAAGATATTTAAAAAGGAGAAACTTACCATGTTCCTGTATTGGCAGGATCAACATTATCAAAATGCCCATATTACCAAAACTAATATACAGATTCAACACAATCCCAAAATCCCAACAACATTCTTCTCATAAACAGAAAAGATATAGAAGTTCATCTGGAAACACAAGAGACCACAAATAGCCAAAGCTATCCTGAAAAATAAAAATCAAGCTAGAGGAATCACAATTCCAGATCTCAGGACATACTACAGAGCAGTGGTCATCAAAACAATCTGATAATGGTACAGAAACACAGAAAGATCAATGAAACAGAATAGAAACACCAGAAGAGAGCCCATATATGTATAGCCAACTAATCTTTGACAAGAAAACAAAAACAACCCAGGGAAAAATCCTGGTCTAGTCAAGAAATGCTGTTGGGACAACTGGATAGCAGCTTGCAGAATTAAGAAGCAAGAGCCGCAACTGTCACATTATACAAAAATCAGCTCTAATTGGTTCAAGGATCTAGATCTACACCCAGAAACCATCAAACTATTAAAGGAAAACATAGAAAATACTCTCCAAGAAACAGGAATGTGGAAAATCTTAGAAAAGACACCAAAAGCACAGGCAGTCAGACAAAATAAACAAATGGGACCACATCAAAAAAAAACTTTTGTACAGCAAAAGAAATGACTAACAAAATGAAGAAGCAACCAACCGAATGGGAGAACATTTTTTGCATACTATACAAGTGATAGGGGACTAATACCCAGGACTTACAAAGAGCTTCTGAAATCCAGGGACAGTAAAAAACAAACAACCCTGTAACAAAATGGGCAAAGGAAATGAACAAACATTTTTCCAAAGAACAGATTCAAATGGCTAACAGACATGTGGAAAGATACTCAGGCTCCCTAGCCATCAGGGAGATACAAATTGAAACCACATTGAGGTACCACCTAACTCCAGTCAGATTGGCCTACATTCAGAATTCTACTAACAACACCTGCTGGCATGGATGTGGGGAGAAAGGCACACTCAATCATCACTGGTGTGAGTGCAGCCTACTTAAATCACTATGGGAATCAGTACAGAGAGTGTTTAGAGAATTGCAAATAAACCTGCCATATGACCCAGCTATCCTGCTTCTAGGAATATAACCAAAGGAAATGAAAACTGCATGTAAGGAGGGGATCTGTAATCCTATATTTTCAGTCTACAATCTCTAATAGCAAAGACATGGAAACAGTCCAGATGCCCATCCAAAGAGGAGCGGTTAAAGAAATTGTGGTACATCTACTCCATGGAATATTATTCAGTCATTAAAAAAAATGAAATTATACCATTTGCAACTAGATGGTTCCAACTAGAGACCATTATGCTCAGTGAAGACAAATACCATATGTTCTCCCTAATATAAGGAAACCATCATGCAAATTGCAATGTGTAGCGATGGAGTAATAGAGACTACCATATCCAGATGTGAAGAAACAAAGCAACATGCATCCCTTTTTCCAAATCAAAGATGGACTTCCAGTGAAACTGTTGGACATGTGTAGACAACAGGATGCTGGACTGTCTTGACACTGTCTGAACCAGCAATGTTGGGGCACACTTAAATAACAGACTGATGGAATTATAACTCCTTGTGAAGGACTATACTATTATAACAATATGGGGAAATCAGTCAGATGGAAATTGGAAAGTGGGGCAGAATCCCAAACTCTACAGAACTGTATCATAAAATTCAAAATTCTAAATAAAATTTTAAAAAGCAAAGACCTTATACTTGATAAACATGAAAGATAGGATCACAGCAGGTATCCTAACCTGAAGGTTGGATTGATTAAAAGAAGTGGTGGCTTACACAGTGTCCTGGGGATGACCTCCCCTGCAGGTGGTTGTAGCCACTGTGTACTGGTTAGCAAAGTGGAAAATTTGGTTTTGGGATAGTCTGTAACCATCAGGGCCCCACACCAGGTGACAGGATGACCAGAGCACATTAGCTATCAACTCATGGCCAGCTGCTGCAGTGTCAAGCCTTGTTGGGTATGACAAACATCACCCTAACACCCTGTCAGACTAATTCTTCCACATTGCTGTCAGTGGCTCAAGCCTCCCCAGCAGTGGATTGCCGTGAAATGAGATACCTGGTATACTCAGGTAAGAGGAGCCAGTGCAATGGCTCAACTAGCTAATCCTCTACCTGTCAGTGCTGGCATCTCATACAGGCACCCTTTTATGTTCCAATTGCTCCACTTCACTTCCAGATCCCTGATTGTGGCCTGGGAAGGCAGTATAGGATGCCCCAAAGCCTTAGGACCCTGTACCCACACATATCCAGAAAACCCTCCTGGCTCCTGGATTCAGATCAGCATAGCTCCCACTGTTGCAACAATTTGCGGAATGAACCAAATGATGGAAGATGCTTTATTGTCTCTGCATCTCTATCTGTAAATCTGCCTTTCTAATAAAAACAATTCTCAAAAAAAAAAAAGAAGAAAAGAAAAACATGAAAAGTGAACCCATAAATAACACAGAGGAAAAGTAGTTTGTTGCTGGTAGTAGTTTTATTGTTAATGATCGGTGGAGGTCAGGCATACATTATATGTTTCCATGGACTGCTGAAGTTAAGAATTTCTCCACAGGGACAATTGCACAAAAAGCAGAAGGAATAATCCTAAAGCACCAGAACTGGGAATAGAAAAGACTTAACAATTCCTCCCAATTCCAGGTATACCTTCTCAGTGGTCTATGGCTATAGGGTCATTAGGGAAAACAGAAGGATCTTAAATGCTACCCATAAAGACATTATATATTGTATAAAGAAATGCTTAGACCACTACAGGCTCTAGGAAAGCCTAAAGAAACAGCCATTACGCAACACAGAACTCACTAAAGGCAAGATTCTAAAGTTATCAAAGGCAGCAGCCTAGCCAGCACTGCACAAAGAGAGCACTTCCATGACAGAGGGAGCTGCCAGCTACATGGGTACGTCCCCTGAGCCTTTAGAATTTGAGCCTGAGTACTCCCAGGCGCAGTCTCAGGAAGCTCACCACAAGAGTCTTCAACTTATGCTCTCTCCAAAGGCTGCACAGTAGACAGCAGGATCCTCCAGACCCTAGACAGGGCTCATTACGCCCATGAATCCACCCAGTGTGGTAAGGAAGCATGGACAACCAGCAGCATAAGGTCATCAAAATGGGTGAAGGAATTGGTAAATAAAATGGCATTACAAGTAATGTACAGCCCAACCCAGCCACAGTTAGCCAAAGCGGCACAAATGAGGAGTACATTACCCAGAAAAGACTGGCAAGGTCAGGGTCACTGGGTTACCCACAATCCCAGGGGATTTAAATACCTCTTACTGCTGACTGGTACCACTGACTGTATAATAGTCCCCACACCGAAGAAAAGAAAAGGCTGGAGAAGTCATGAAAAAGCTGTTGGAGAAATTACCCTGAAATTTGCTTTGCCCTGGACTATATACAGTGATAATGTGTCAGCGCTTGTCCCTAAGGTTTTTGTCTGGTATGTCCCAGGCTTTAGCACAAAGTTGGTTTTACAGCTGCCTACAGACTCCAGCCATTCAGAAAGACCACAAGATATCACTGGAACCTAGACAACCTTAGCTCAACTTAGCCAGGAAACATGAAAATCAGTTAAAGCTCTTACCATCACCTTGGAAAGTAAGCCTTATTTCTTTTGAGTTCCTCCCTAGCAGCCGCTTTCTCTGTATGGCTGGCTCCTGATCCACCCCACCGTGGAACTAAACATGTAACACAGTTACAGCAAGCACTGACTATTCTCAACAGGCAGGCAAATATGAGCTTACCTTCGCCTAACACGGTGAATCCACCCCTCTGAACCAGAGTCCTTACAGACTAAGAAACTGGATTCCTCTCAGGATCAGCGAAATACCATTAGGACAGGACGCCACTCAGTTCTGCCAACCACCTGCTCTCATTTTAAATGACAAGACATGACTCGTTGAATTCCCCAGACCCAAGTGAAGAAAGCTCCTGAGCCTTTCCTGGCTCCTGCCCCCAACAGATATCCTGGAGAGCTGATGTCAGACCGCAGCCAACTTTCCTCTGAGCAGTTCCTACTTTAAGCTCATGATTTGGCACAACCAATGGACCCATTGACTCTACACCAATACCACCTCTGGGCTCTCTTTTTCTTACAGAATGTAACCCAGAGAATGTGCAAGCCCTCAGACATGCGTACTGGGAGAGGGCATGTGCAGCCACGAAAACTACCTTCCAGATCTCTCCCTGGGAACCATCTGTTAACACTCCTAGAGCACTTGTAATCCTTTGCAAAAGACATGAAATTTAACACGCAAATACAATCAAAGGCAGCCCCGAGGCTAGAAAGGCCTCTGCTCACTCAGAAGTGTCACTGGAGACTTGGCCATCTTGCCTTCTTTATATGGCTATCATTCCTTGAAGATGACAGAAGATGTTACTCATCAAAGACCATGTAGTCTTCTACCCAGCCCACTGTCTTGCTTGAAAAAGAGGCAACCTGAAGGAGGAGGTCAGGAGCCAAGAGCGGCTCATCTGACCCAGCCTGCTGATGCATGGGGAAGGTCAAACTGCACCTCATCCCCCCTAGTGACATAAATGAAGCCTCTGCAGGTATGACTATTGTTTCCCAGTAAGGTTTGGCTTCTGCTAAGCCTATCATTTAAAATGACGTTTACTAGCTATATTAATTTATGCTGATTATCTACAATTTAACATGTGCATATACAATCACATGAGCTGCAACAAATGAGTTTCAGAGAGATTCACTTCAACCCACAGTAACATGACAACACCGAACAATTTAACTAACATAGTGGAAAATCAGGCCTGGCTCAACCTGTCATTTTTGGCATTTAGGTGGTATGTCAGCATTTGGGAGATCACTACTGGTTCTTTCTCTTCTTGCTTCTCAAATAAAAGAATAAATCATTTTTATTTGAGAATAAAAACAATGCCTAAAAGTCACAATTGTCACAAAGTAAAAAGCGACAAACCCTATGAGAATGCATTGTTCTAACAGCAGTGCTCAATTAGGAATGAGGGATCTGTTGGATCCAGACCAGAGAGCAACAGAAATGAGGAATTTAGAAGAGGAAGGCAACTTACATTCAGCCCTGTCTCACCCTGCACAGCAACCAGGGCAAGCCCTGGGTGCCTCGGAGTGTCAGCCACTCTTCTGTATCCCTGCAGACCTTACCTAAGCCCCTTGAGAATACACGGCTCAGTTAGGTAAAATCTGCATCCTGGGGCATCTGCTGCAGGTCATGGGAGGAATTTAGAAAATTGGATTGAAGTCACTAAGCACTTCTCACTGCAACAGCTGAGTACTAATGAGCTTCTCAAAACTTAGAATTGGGTCCTCAGTGAGAAAGAATTTTTCCTTACACAAATAAATCTTGATACGAAGGACAGAGTTTCTTTGATCTAAGCAATAGCTCTTTATTCCTAAAGTCATATTGTCATCCAGAGCAAAACCAAGACTTTGTTCCAGACCCATGGGTCACAACTATTCCATTTATAAACAGAACCAATCTTGGGCACCAATTAAGCTAGCTGTATTCCAAAAGCAGAGAAAACAGTCAGATGCATGTTGTCCTGCTACCAAGAATCTTACACTCTGGGGGCAGACATTAATCAAATCGCTGCATATTCTTATTAAGGAGCTGGCATTCATTTGGCACCGCAGTTAAGATATCACTGGGACACCCATATGCCACATTAGAGTGCCTGGGTTTCAGTCTCTGTTCCACTTGTGATCCAACTTCAAAACACACATCCTGAGAGGCAAAGGTGATGGGTCAAGCCCTTGGGCCCTTCCATGCACATGGGAAATTTAGATGGAGTTTCAGTGTGGCCCAACCCCAGCTGCTGTCAGCATTTGGGAAGTGAACCAATGAATGAAAGATGTGTGTTTGTGTGTGTGTGTGTGTGTGTAACAGGGGGGCTCTGTCTTTCAAATAAGTTAAAATAAACAGAACTTTTTCAAATCATTACTCTCAGGAAAATATGTTCTCATGGGAAACAGAAGTGAGTGACCCTGAGGCTGTAAGTGGCATGTGAGATGAGTAACCAGGTAACCAGACAGTGAGTAGGTCAGAGAGAGGAAAAGAAGATAAAAATTCTCACGGCAGGAGGGATTGGGGTGAATGTGAATGGAAAAGAGCAAAGTGATGTCATTGTTGTGTTTAACCAGAGAGAGAAGGGGGAGTGTGAGTTAAGACTGGAGGCACAGGAAAAGATAAAACTACCCAAACCCTTACAAGACATAATTCAGATCCTTATTTTCCAAGGAGAAATGAGAAACCATTGCAGGTCTTTAACTGGCAAAAGAGAATGCTGTGATCACATGTGCTTCTATTGTCTCATTAAGATAGATTCCGAAATATGGAGAATTGTTTAGACTGGAGGGAATAAAGACTAGAAAGACCCATATGAGAAGGGACTGGGAACAGTTCTGGCCAGAGACAGCAGTAGCCTGGACTAGGACTTCTTCGTAAATATTGATTCATTAATCAAATATGTATTGAGTTTCTCTGTATGCTGGATTTTGTGTCAGGAACTGGGGATGGATAGAGAGATTTAATCAATAGTAAGAGAAAAACATGACCTTCTGATGAATTAGACATGGCATGCAAGAAGAACAAGCAGTAGGAGCAATTTCTAAGCTTCTACCTCATTAAATGCAGAATACGGGGAAATATGGATCCCTGATAGTTTGAGTTTGCAGGTACTTTGAGATTTTTAGATATCAAGAGTTTGGCACATCAAGAGAGTTTGGAGAGAATTAGGAAGTATTTGCACCCAGATGTTAAGTAAGGCTGGGCGGCAGAGGGTGGGGGGCAAGGGGAGATTAGATCCTTGAGCTGACCTCAAAGAACAGATGTAATCAGCACATATAAGGGATACCTGTACTCCCAAGATTATTGCTGCACTATTTACAATAACTAAAGTATAGAATCAACCTATCAACAAATAAAGAAAATACAGTAGGCATATAAAATGATATATTATTCAGCCTTAAAAAATCATTTCAGCAAAATGGGTAAACTAGTAGAGAGTATATAAAACAAAGCAAGCCATACACAGAAAGAAAGACATCTTTTCTGTCATGTGGTAGCTAGAAAAACTGAATACACAAGAATGTCTACTAGACAGATGAGAGTCTTGGGAAAAAGAGGGATTAAAAAAAAAAGCGTGGTCTGGTGTTCCACAGCCCAAAGTGGGGGACTGCCACTCACAATAGCCTATATTTTATGAATGACTACAAGGGAAAAGCACAAAACCTCCTAACATATGATGACGACAGGGAGGCCTGGAAGATGCGCAAAGTACAGACTGTATTAGAACACTGGAGGAGAGTGATGGGACACTCCTGGGGCACAACCTCCATAGATGAGGAACTACAGAGTGAGCACCTGAAAATGTCTCCAATGCCATGCACAGCTTTGCTTCATCCAGCTCACACATTCTGGGATTTCTACCTCAACTTTCCCTCTTCACAAAAAATTGCATCAATTCAGAGCTCACATAATTCCAGCAGGGACGCTGGAGCGGAGCCAAGGGCACCCACCGTGGCTCTGAATGCAAGAGAATGCAGTGCACCTGTCAAATCAGCTCAGGGAATTAGGCCACAAGAAGGCCGTGGTCCACAGGCAGGAAGCCATTTGGAAGGGTTCCAAGGAGAGGGAGGAACATTTGACAGCCAACATAAGGCTTTTTTGTTAATAACAAAATCACCGCTCTGGGTAAAGCCTCAAAATGAGCAAATGCTTCTGTTAATGCAGTTGCATTCACCAGTAACAAATACGCTGATTTACATGGCAAGCAATGGTGACAGATCTATGTCCCTAAATACCTCATTTCATTAACTGAGGCTGTCTACTTCCTTAAACATTAACTCACTGAATCCTGCCACATAGACAAACTGCCTGGAGCAGACATATATTCCTTGTGATCTCACAAGTCTTGCTTTATTATAGCTCCTTTCCATTTTATTGTGTGAGCTTTATGGTTGTAAAGGGTTGCAAAGTGTTTGTCATTGGTTGGTGGCATTAATTTAGCATCTAATGAGCAGAACTCACAAGCCACCCAGGAAGTGCAGAGGCTCAGGGAGATATTTGCAGTGCAAATGGGAAAGACTATGTAAAAGAAGAAATTGACTGAGAAAACAAGCTCCAGTGTGGATACAGAAGGAAAAACAAGGCAGGAACATTGAAGGGCAGGTTATTGATGGAAGGAGAAGAGGCCAAAGAGAGTTGGCTGATGCCACAGTAGTAAGAATATGATGATAATATTATTTATTAATTATTAATTGGTTGATTAATCATATTATTAATAGATTGTTATTGTTGTTTTCAAGCACTCTTCTTGTGATCCCATGCACCATATCAAGGGCTTTGCAATATGATTTTGGGCCCAGTGGCTAAAGTTCTCGCCTTGCACATGCCAGGATCCCACATAGGCGCCGGTTCTAATCCTGGCGGCTCCACTTCCCTTCCAGCTCCCTGCTTGTGGCCTGGGAAAGCAGTCGAGGACGGCCCAAAGCTTTGGGACACTGCACCCGCGTGGGAGACCCGGAAGAGGTTCCAGGTTCCCGGCTTCGGATTGGCGCGCATCGGCCTGTTGCGGCTCACTTGGGGAGTGAATCATCAGATAAAAGATCTTCCTCTCTGTCTCTCCTCCTCTCTGTAAATCTGCCTTCCCAATAAAAATAAATCATTTTTAAAAAATAAATTTATCTTATTATAATAACCTCCCTGATTATTTCATAATAATCAATCTGAGCTTTAGTTTATAAATCTGTAAGAAAAGAAATTAAAATAATGGTCCCACAAAGTATACACAAGAAAGTCAAAAATAAGCAAATGGTATTATATTAATGTAAAAAGTTCTGGACAGCAAAGGAGAATTATCATCAGAGCCAACAGATACGCTGAACATCTGTAAAAGGCACACATCCAAAATACATTTAAAATATATATATATATGGCAGCACTTAGCCCAGCAGTTAAGACACCTGCCTCCCATACCAGAGTGCCTGGGACTGAGTCTCAACTCTGTGCTTAATTCTAGCTTAATGCACATCCTGGGAAGTAGCAGGTGATGGCTCAAATAGATGCATCCCTACCACCCAGCCTGCATTGAGTTCTAGCTCCTACAGTCACGTCCCCCCATCCAGCCCGCATTGAGTTTCTAGTTCTTGGCTTCATCCTGACACAAAACAAGCTATGCAACCATTTGCAGAGCAAACCTGCAGATAGGAGAACTTTGCATGTCTTTTTTTTTTTTTTTACTTTTTTTTATTAATTATTATGCATTATGTGACAGTTTCATAGGCTCTGGGAATCCCCCCACCCCTCCCCACGCCCCTCCCCCCTGGTGGATTCCTCCACCTTGATGCAGTATTACAGTTCAAATTCAATCAAGATTCTTTCCTTGCTACTTTGCATGTCTTTTAAATAAACATAGATACATGTACAAAAAAAGTATTTGTAATGAGCACAAACAATTCAATAGCAAAAATAAATAAATAAAAGCAACTCACTTTAAAACTGGGCAAAGAACCTGAATATGCTATTCCCCAAAGGAGACAGGGAATTGGCCAATGTCTGTATGAGAAAATGCCCATAGCCACTAACTGTCAAAGAAATGCAAATTGAAATCATAATGAGATATCACCACATTCCAGTGAGGATGGAATGTAGAACTTCTCAAAAAGAAAAAAAAAAAAAAAAAACAAGTGTTGATGAGGACATGCAGAGAAGCGAACCTAGTGCATTGTTGGGAAGAATGCAAACTTGGGATGCCATTATGGAAAACCAGTTCAAAGTTCTATTAGAAATTAAAATTATAATATCCGTATTATCCAGAAATCAGATAACCAGTATAAAATCAGGAAGTGAAAGTGATATCTGTACGTCCATGTTCGTGGCAGCATTAGACACAATAGCTAAAATGCAATGTTAATCAGTGCAACACATACATAAAATACAGCAGATATTCACTATGTAGCCTCAAACATGAAATTTTATTTTTGCAGCATTTATGAAAATACAGTACAGACATGGAAATACTGAATGCTATTACACAAAAAGTAACTGAAAATGGAGTTAAAAAGTTTATTTTGATACTAAAATATTGTGATGTCTATGCATACAAGATTGCTTCAAATTATTCATGCAATGTGTATAATGAAAAAAATAGCCATGGGATTTCAAAAAATTTCACAATAAAATCAACTTATCTTTTAATTCTGCTTTCCACAAACTTTTTGAGGTACCTTCCAATACGGAATTTCAAAAATTCAAACTCACAGAAACAGAAAGTAGAACCGTGCTTACCAAGAGAAACACATCCAGAGAAGATGACAGCGAGCAAAATATACATGATTCCAGCTAGAAAGAATAAGTTTAAGAGATCTGTACAACATGATAACTACAGAACGCACTGTATACTTGAAAACTTTTTAAATTATTTTTAAGATGTATTCATTTATTTATTTGAAAGAGTTAAAAGATGAAGAGGGAAAGACACAGAAAGATAACGACCAACCGTCCTTTCGCTAGTTCACTACCCTAGACAACTGCCAACAGCCAGGGCTTCGGACAGGCTGAAGTCAGGAGCCAAAAGTCTGTTCCAGATCCCCACACGGGTACAAGTTGTCTGCTGCTGCTTGTCCCAGGCAGTTACCAGGAAACTAGATCAGAAGTGATAGCAACTGGGACACAAATCAGCACCCATATAGGATGCCAGCATTACAGACATCACCTTTACCTGTTGCGCCGCAATACCTAAAGATATCTACCCAAATATCTACTCAAGATAGTAGATCTTTAGTATTCTCATCACACATGAAAATTAAGTATGGGGCCCGGTGGCGTGGCCTAGCAGCTAAAGTCCTCGCCTTGAACGCACCGGGATCCCATATGGGTGCCGGTTCTAATCCCAACAGCTCCACTTCCCATCCAGCTCCCTGCTTGTGGCCTGGGAAAGCAGTCGAGGACGGCCCAATGCATTGGGACCCTGCACCCGCGTGGGAGACCCGGAAGAGGTTCCAGGTTCCCGGCATCGGATCAGCACACATCGGCCCGTTGCGGCTCACTTGGGGAGTGAATCATCGGATGGAAGATCTTCCTCTCTGTCTCTCCTCCTCTCTGTATATCTGGCTGTAATAAAATGAATAAATCTTTTAAAAAAAGAAAATTAAGTATGAGAGGCTATGTGTATTAGCTTAATTGAATTCTGCAATTTATATATGCGTAAAATGTCATGTTCTACATGACTGTATATAAACATTCAACTTACCAAAATGTGAAAAAATTACATTATTACTAAGATCTCAGAAAGAATTTCAAGTGTTAGAGATTTTTAAACCCTTGTCTATCTGGATCATGAGAATAAGGTTTTAGCAATAATGTCACATGCTAGACTAGAAATAAAGACAGCAGAGAGTTTTATATGCAAGGCTACAGAGAATTGTGTGACTCAGGATCAGAAAGGTGAAATCATTTTCCTAGCGTCACCTGTGTAAAGCCAGGAGGTCAGATTATGTGACCACGCTAACTCCTCAGCAGAATACACACTACCATTCTTATCAGCCTCTTTGCCAAGACCTTATCCTGAATCTGAAATCTTCCAGGGATAGAGCAGACAACTTCAAGAGCTGAGCCAAGCTATTTCAGCAATAGAAAACAGTTTGTGCCACAACTATGATGACATGGAAAGATCCAGAAAACCCCGTTGAAGTTTTAGGAGTGCTGTATACACACCCACCCTCCACTCTCAGCCTCGCCAACTGGTTAACAGATGGCTGAAAGCAAGATCCCAGGAAACCTGATACCGACTTCTATGCCAACTCCCATCACTGGTAAAATGAGAATGGAGAATGCTGGGTGACTCACCAACTTCATCCTGTTCTTTTAGTATGTTAACAGCTTTATTGAGATACAGTTGACTTAAACAACACATATGTAAAGCAGAGAATTTGAAAATGTTAACATTTGCACAGTCGATTTAACAGCCAAATCCATCACCCAGGAGATACCTTGTTTCCATTTCTAAAATTCTGTCTCCCTTCCTGCCCTTATTCTTATAACACTGGTCCACTCCTGTCACTATACATGAGTTTGCATTTTCTAGACTGTCATGTAAATGGAATTTTAAAGAATATACCCTTTTCTTCTGAAAAGTGAGCTGTTTCAGTATAACTATTCTGAGATTCACTGATGTGGCATGTACTAGTGATTTATCTTTTATTGCTGACTATTCTATTGTATGCATAAAGCAAGGTTGTTTAATCATTCATCTATTCACTGATGTACATTTAAGTTGGTTCCAATTATTGCCTGCTAAACACAATTGTGGATATCTATACACCAGTCTTTCTTTGACCTGGTGTTTTTATACCTAGGCCTGGGGTGGTTTAACTTTTTAAGAAGCTGCTGAAGTGGGTCATACCCACAGAGAAACTTCCCTTTCCTCCACATACCTAAACAACTTTAGCGTGATTAGTGTTCTCCTATTCTGTCAATTACAATGGGTTTTGTGGTTTTAATTTAATTTCCCTATTGACTAAAAATATTGAGCATTTTTCATGCCCTTATATTCCATCTATATATCTTCTCTAGAGAAGTGTCTATTCAAATATTCTGCCGATTTCTCATTGGGTTTTTTATTTTCTTGTTAAGGTTTTAGAGTTCTTCGTATGTTCCAGATACAGCTGTTTGCAAATACTTTTTTCCCAGTCTTTGGTCTGTCATTTCATTCTGCCAACAGTGTCTTTCAAAAGCATTTTTAATATTCGTGAAATCAAGTTTACATATCATTTATGTATTGTTCCTTTTACTTTTGTGTCTAAAAAGAACTGGTCTCACACTGAAAAACTAGGATTCCTTTAGAATATGTTTGTAGCTTTTTAGGATTTATTTTTATCTGTGATCCATCTGGAGTCAGCAGTTAAACATGTTGTATAGCACAGATCTCAGCCTGTTCTTCTGCTTGTGGACACCTGTGGATTATTATGGCTACCATCACCAAGTGCCACAAGACTCCTGGCTTATATAATGGAAACTTATTTTCTCACACTTCTACAGGCTTGCAGTTGGAAATCAAGTACTGGCTTCTTCTCAGGCCTCTGTCCTTAGCTAGAATAGAGCTGTCTTTTCCCATCTTCAGGTGGTCTTCACGTTCCTTCCTGTACATGTTCTAATCTCCACTTCTCACATGGACACCAATTATATCGAATTAAGGATCATCCCAAATACTTCATTTTAACTTAATCACCCCATTAGAAACCCTGTGTCCAAATATAGTTACATTCTAACATGTTGGGGCCTGGACCTTTAGCATATGAGTTTTTGAGGATTACAATTCAATTCAGAACAAAACTCAGCGGTTTCAGTACCACCAGGTAAAAAGCCTGTATTTTCTCCACTGAATTGGCTTCACAACCATCAGAGTCCATGGTCCATACACATAGAGTTTATCTGCTAAACTCTATCTTCTGACCCACTCACTGGTCTGTTGTCACTCTGACAACAACACACTGTCATTGCTGTAGCATTTCAAGTCTTCAAGCCAAGTAGTATTAGTCCTCCAACCATGCCCTCTTTTCAAAGCCACTGAAGTTGTTATAAGTCTTTAGCATTTCTATGTGAATTTTAAAATCAGATCATAAATATCTACCAAAAAACCAAAGCATCTTTATTGGGAAGATATTAAACTTGTAGGTGAACATGAGGAAAATGACCACCTTGACAAGACTGAATGTTTGAACATCGAATTCATGTCTCCATTTTTTAAAATTTAAGTGTTCTTTCTCTCCTCAGTATTTAGCAACTTGCAGTGTGCAACATTTTCTTCTTTACCCTTTAACATTTCATATTTGCTGATACCATAATTTCAACTTCAAATTGCCCAGTCCCATTATAGATAGTTAATTTTTGTATATTAATTTTAGACTCTATAACTTCTTCTAAATCTACTCACCAGTTGTGGTAGCCTTTTGATCGATTATATTAAATGTTCTGCACAGGTTCAGCCGTGAAGTTGGGGCAAAAGCAGCTCCCTGCAGTGTGGCGGCTGTGGGGGGTGCCCCAGCCAGGTCGGACCAAAGCCTGGGGACTCAGGCCAAAGTCACTGCCGAGAAGCAGTGACCGAGCCCTAACCTTTGTGTGGCCAGTGCACCAATTGGTGCCAGGCTCTGCCTGCTGGCTGCCAAGCACCAAGCTCTGAGCTTTTTAGGATATATAATTGCTGCCTAGGGACATCCATGGATAAGGCCAGTGTGAGTGTAGGTGAGGGATGAATTCTGGGTCATTCCCAGCAATGGAGTCATGGAACTTTCTGGCAAGCATGGGGACTGAGACCTAGTGGTTTGGAGGTGAGAGTCTATAACATCTATTTAGGCCAGACTGAGTTAGCAGCCCAAATGGGAATCCTGAAATGGGCTGTTAGTAGGAGTATCACTGACTGCCACTCACCACTCCACATGAAAGCCATGGATAGGGGCCTGTCTGGCAGGGCTAGGTACCAGTATCTGTCTGAATGGTGGAACAGTGGACGGATCACACTGGCAGGGTCAAGACACTAACCAGGGCCAGGGGTAGATTCTGTGGGGGAAGTGTAGGCCAAACCCTGTGGAAGCACAAGTCCTACTGGTTAGCTAATGAGCTGAGGTGGTGATGGGCTGAGCTAGGTATGATCATGGAACCTGCCATCACTTATGGGTAAAGGAACTGACAACAGTCTGGGCAGGTCAAGGCAGCAGCACCCGAATGTACATACTAAAATAGGATGTGGGGTGGGCCGAGCTGCAGCTGGAAGGGCTAAGTAAACCTCAAGTCACAAGGAAGAACAGAAATCAGGATGGAGCACAGGTCATGTCGAACTAGGCTCTTGCACTGACTGGTCTACATGAGCCAGGGATACTAGGCCACAGCATCAAAGGCTGAAACAGGTGAGGGGCTAAGCCAAGTGGGTCAGAATAGGCTCGGTTGGGGAGCTGTGAGAGTACACCCTTGCTGGATTGGGTTCCCATGGGAGAGTACAGGGGTTGGAGTGGGGGCTGTGTTCTGGTCTGGATATGGTTGCAATCTCCCTTGGCACAAGTGCGAACTGGGGCTGGGTACACCTAGCCAGGCTAGACACCAGCACCATCTGGTGCTCTGGAGAAACTGAGACGGACGAGGCTAGGTCTCTGCCCCTACTGAGCCATGTGTGAGCAGTGTCTGGGTATGGACGAGGCTTGGCTAGGCTGAAACATCAACAGTAAGAACCAGAATGGATTGAAAGCCAGCAAGGAAAAGCCGCTGTTTCTACCAGGACAGGAGGTGGACTAAGTAGGGCTGGCCCATGGACCCACCAGTATGTGCAAGATCTGGCATAGGGAGAGATTCTGATAGAGGTTGGGAAAAATCTGTATTGAGACACAGTCCCTGCAGGTGACAGCAACAACCATGATAGGGAGCAACCCAGACCAGGCCAGAGAAAGATACTCACCGGCATACATTTGGCATAGGTTGGGGGCAGACCAGGCTGAACCAGTCCACATCGCCCACTAGCAAATCCAAGCACCAGAATAGAGTATGGGTCAGGCCAGGTTTGGTCACTACTGTGGAGGTTAGAAAGGCTTGTCTGGAAAAGAGATGGAAAGAAAAGAAAAAGAAGTGAGCCTGAGACAGGTTTGCAAGTGGCAGGCAACCGGCAGAAAGTTTGCTAGGGCTACCAGAGATTTTGAAGAGACAGATTTGGGGTTCCTAAGGGAGGGAGCTGAAGCAATGAGGGTGACAGCGTGGCAGGGCTGCAGTCATCTGGAATTTGGGCATCCCAGATTGTAGAGTGGGGCTTTGGAGACAGGACAGCACCGCTCTGCTGCACTGGGAAGGAGGCTCTCAAATTCAAAGGAGTTGGGCCCGGCGGCATGGCCTAGCGGCTAAAGTCCTCGCCTTCAACACCCCGGGAACCCATATGGGTGCCGGTTCTAATCCCGGCAGCTCCACTTCCCATCCAGCTCCCTGCTTGTGGCCTGGGAAAGCAGTAGAGGACGACCCAATGCATTGGGACCCTGCACCCACATGGGAGACCCGGAAGAGGTTCCAGGTTCCCGGCATCGGATCAGCACACATCGGCCCGTTGCGGCTCACTTGGGGAGTGAATCATCGGACAGAAGATCTTCCTCTCTGTCTCTCCTCCTCTCTGTATATCTGGCTGTAATAAAATGAATAAATCTTTAAAAAAAATTCAAAGGAGTTGGGGAGACCAAGCCAGAAACACTAGGGAGCAATAGGGGTGGAAATGAGGTGCTGAGGGGTTCTAAAAGAGTGCAGGGAGCTGAGGGCAGAGGAGAGGCTGGGGTCAGATACTGGGCTTGGCTGGCTTCCCTGTCATCCATTACTGTGTAACCATCACTGAAGACAGCACTTCATTGTGCCTCTCCAAGCCCCATGAGTTTCCTGATCATGCTTGGAACTCCTTCCCCAGATGTCCTCACATCTCTGTCCTTTGCTCCTTCATTCAAATGTCACCCCAGGACCTTCCTCTAACCAGACCCCAGCTCATCTACTTCCACGCCCAAGTTTCTTTCCTCCTGCTCCATTTTTTTCCTGTTCCATTGAAATTTGTTGCTTGCTAGAATTTAATGACATTTAAAAATTAGCTCATTGCTTACTCCTTTATACTCAGGTGCCAGTCAGTTCCAGGGCAATGGGAAGTGGCTCAGTCTTATTCTCTAATTCCAGTGCCTGCTCCTGGCAGCACTTAACAAGCCTGGAGTGAATAAATGAATGAATAATTCACCCAGGCCTCAACCTACCCATCACTGGACCAGAGAAGTATATATAGCCATCCAACAAAGCCACTCTTACACTCCAATCCCCTCCATCTCGTTTTCCTGTTTTATTACCTTCCAAGGGACGCTGGCTACCACCCAGCCACTGCTTAGCTGTGTGCTGTCTTGCTGAACATAATCATGATGGAGTCTACAGCCATATCACCCTGAATGCACCCAGTCTCATCTGATCTTGGAAGCTAAGCAGGGTCAGGCCTGCTTAGTACTTGGATGGGAGACATGATCATGATGGAACCAGGGAATGTCTCTCCTTGTCCAATTCTGTGTCCACAGAACAGAGCCTTGCGCATGGTAGATGCATAGGAAATATTTTATCGAAATTTCTATCAAATGCCTTCCACTATCACCTGCTTCCCAGTAATGCTGATACTCATCCACAACTAATAAAAGGCCTGTGTACACAGTCATCTGTCCATGTATTCCAAATCACTGACTTGTGCTATTACCTGCCTCTAGATAGACAGGGAGCTGGGTGGAAGTGTCTCAGATTCTCTCACTCAGCACCGCCAAGGTGACTTAGGATCAAAGGAGCTTGGAGGCAGGAATGAGAGATTCCCCAAAGCCACTCCTGCCCAGCTGCCCGCAAGATTGCTTTCACACCTCTTGGAAGTACCGAGCCTTCCTGTGAGGAGGCACCACAGTGCGGTGTTCTTCCACCCAACAGTGCTCCACATGAACCCTGCTTGCAGATCCAGGCTCTCACTCTTGTAGATTCCTGCAGGGTGATGTGTGGACATTTGCAGCCCTTTTTAATACATTCTAATTAGCCACAGCTATCATTACAATAGAGCACCAGAGGAATGGAGAAATGCTTGACATATATTTGCAATTCCCAAACTTGACATGAAGGAACTGCCTGCACCACATTTATGTAAATGTATGTGTCAGTCACTGTATTACACCTGCTTTGTGCTGTATCTCACCCTAGCAAGTAGACATTATTCTAAAATTATGAATAAAACAGTATCACTAGTAAGACAGTAGAATCTGTTTTGTCCCTTAAGTCACCATAGATCCAAGTCTTCATTTAGAAGAGCTGATACTGAGTCATGTTATGTCTCCTGGACAGACCAGATAGGCTTTGAAATCATTCAAATGATGATGTGAATGACCAAGTGAGTAACAATGGGCAAAACCATTTGGGGAGTCCACATAAGAGCAGATAAACTACATTGCCTTTAGTACATCCATGGTGGGATGAAGTAGAAAAGCCAGAATGACTCTATGTACTGGTCCCAAGCACCAGATCATTGTCTATTTCTAATGAATTATGCATAAAGTGTCTTAGGTGATGAGAAGCCATATATAAACCTTGAAATAGCTTTAAGGGTAAATATTGCATGCTTTATGTTTAATACATGAGAATGCAAAACACAGAAATTGCACAAAAGAAGATGGACTCCAATCTCCTGCAAGGATTCTTTCTGTCTTCCCATCAATGAATGACTCATAGGCTGTCATATATATTATACATCTGAACAGTACCACAGAGATTCACAAAGCTTCATTTCTCTCTGATCTCTTTGTTGCAGCCATCTTCCTTGTCATGCACATAATCACCTCCAGAACTGATGTGGTGGATTTTGTATCCTTCTGAGAGTGAGCACCTCAGCCGTGTCTTCGCTAAAACTGCCTGTCATGTTGTAATTAGAAGAAAAACAAATCTCACCATCTTGATGTCAGCCTGTACCACTGATGGCAGAGGACAGAAATGGCTCCTGAGCAAATGAGGGCTTTGACAGAATAATTTTAACACTGTCAAATTGTCCTGCTTTGTCTAAAACTCACTATTTCCCATAGATAATACTTATACAAACAGATATCAGTTCAGAAAAAGTGACTCAGGGTTTTCTGATTTTTAGGATCAAAATGCTAAAACTGGGTCCAGTGGCATGGCCTAGCGGCTAAAGTCCTCGCCTTGAACGTGCCCAGGATCCCATATGGGCACTGGTTCTAATCCCGGCTGCTCCACTTCCCATCCAGCTCCCTGCTTGTGGCCTGGGAAGGCAGTTGAGGACGGCCCAAAGCATTGGGACTCTGCACCCACGTGTAGGAAACCTGGAAGAAGTTCCTGGTTCCCGGCTTCAGATCGGCCTAGCACCAGCCATTGTACTCACTTGGGGAGTGAATCATCGGGCAGAAGATCTTTCTCTGTCTCTCCTCCTCTCTGCATATTTGACTTTCCAATAAAAAAAAAAAAAAACACTAAAACCACACAATTTTTGAAACCGCACAATCCCCCCACCATCCCATGACTTTTGTGTGGTTGCTTCGGCCTGAATATCCAAGACAAGGGTGTGGCTGGAGTCACCGCCAGTTCCGAGGCCAGTTAGGCAGCAATCGGGTTGGAAATGGTTCAGAGCGATGCTACGGCTTTTATTTGGAGAAGAGACTTCAATTAAAAAAGACATTAGCAAAAATAATACATATTTTTTTATTCAGATCACGTAGGACTCCAATGTTTAGGAAAAGAGATCTGATGTGATGATAATGACAGCAATGCAATTGCCTGAGCTCCCACCGTATAGATACTATCCTAAGAGCTTCATACATGCAACCAAACTTCAATTCCCTAAAATATCACATGGGATATTTCATATCATTTTCTCCCATTTTAAAGATGTGAAAACTGAAATACAGAGTAACATGACAAAAGGTACACAGCTAATTTGAGTCCCAGCTGCTACAGTTACTGCTTCCAAGCAACAGCAACCAATTAAGAACAGGCCAGTGGACCCTATGATAAGCATGTGATTATTGGGTCCTTATAAAGTGAGTTAGAACTTCGCATCCTCATTTTATGCAAAAAGCAATTGAAGAATAAAAAGATCAGCAATTTGTGCATAAGCACATTGCTTCCATTATCTTGTTTTTAGCTGAGTTGAGTTAAAAATTTCAGTGCATTAAAGGAGTTAAAAGGAGATTAAACTTTGTTTCCTCCTTCAGTGGCATTCCGCTTCCAATTCATCTCCACATACGCAGAGCCTCTATAATTGGAGAGACTAGTAGAAGCCTTCTGGCTTCTGAAAACAACCCCGTATGGCCTGGACACTGGTGACAGTGAAGGAGCGATCCAAAACTCCATCATGAGAAACACCGCCGAGGACACGGAGGCTGCTGAGATGTAGCACTGGTGGTTCTGCTGGACCCCTGACTTTTCCACAGCACTTCTAACTACCCAAACTACAACTGTGCCATAGGGTAAGAAAGGACTGAGGACACACAACACAGTCAGAAAACCCTTTGTTATCTGATCCTCAGAGAGATAACCCTGTGCAGCACCCCACCTGCCTTCTCTAGTACAACTGTCACCCCCAACAGTCATCTCCATGGCAACTGGGAATGCAGCAATGAAATGGTATTTCTCCACTTTCTACCTATGTGAGAGTGAAATTCACTAGCCCTTTCTTTGTCAAAACAGGATGGTTTCCAACATCTTAAATTTACTTTTGGGTGAATCACAAAAATCCCAGGAAATTAGATTGTACTCTTTTAAACCCTTGTTCCACAGTCTTACCACTTCTGTGTGAACTTCTACAAGGCCGACCTAGTGAGACCCAACCTCCTTCCTCACCCCTACAATGAGGACAGAATTCAGGAATATTGGCAGGTTTAGATGGCATGAATAATGGAAAATAAAAATGTAGAATAATCATTTGACTTTAGCATGTATTGAACAAATGTGAGCCTCATCATTAAAGAACGGAGGACAACTTGGCATCCCTTTAGCAGCAGAAGGTACTGGTTCAACAGGCAAGGCAGATGTGTCCAATCTTTCAGGGATGGATGCATTCAACTTCTCGCAGTGTAATGCTCCTAGTAACTTTCCCAATTGACGACCCAGAGCTGGTTCAGATAATTAGGTAATGTCCAGATTATAAAGTCATGTGGCAAATGTACAGTTTAACAGCCCAGCCAACACTACATCCTGCATGCCAAATAGCTGTGGTGATTAAAGAGAATATTCCTTATAAATTGCTCCCCAATTAAGAAAATAACTAGGAGGGACTGAAAAAAACCACCGCTTTCCCTTTTTCAGCAATGGAACCAAAGTCCTCACCTATGCTCACTACCAACCACTGGGCAGAACTTTCTTACTAGTTTTCTTCTGGGAAACTGGACAAAAGAGATCTGAATGAATTTTCATGAATAGCCAGCTGTTCCATGGCAGGTGCGTCAGTGAAAATTTCAAAATAGACTGCAAGCCAGGCAAACTTCACTGACACGCACTAATGGTAGCAGAGCCATGTTTGAAGCTATTGACAAAGCTGAAATTTTTCATGTCCTATTTCTTGATTGATGCTATAGTCCAACTAACCACAAAGTGATGCCAAAATCAATACTTCCCCCATTTTCAGGACATACCATCTAACCCATGAAACCCACTGACCTCTTATGACAAACACACAAGCAACAGACACATAGATCTTTACACCTTCCTCTGTCAACTGAGACATGCCTCTTCTGACTCTCCTCTCTAAACCCAAAAATGGGTTAACATCTTCCTAATGATCTTCTCTCATTGTTTCTCTGCTAAACAGTGCCCATTCTTAGAAACCCAAATAACAGAAAGCTGAGTTGCATGGTGCTTCTCAAACATTCTCCTGAATCCAAGACACCTATTTATCGTTAGAAGCAACCTAATCCAAGCCCAGATTAAGGCCGCGCCCAGGCATTAGTGAGAATCCAGCCTCTTGAGACTTGGCTCCACAAATGCTTTACTTGCCCCCATATCAAACGGATGTTCAGGCTCAGAAGACCAGCCCTTTACAGGGTCTCTATTCCCCAACAAAACTTGGAAGTTATACCGAGTTCAATAAAACTCTTTCAATAACGCTTGTTTTCTTTCCCTCCTTCAAAATTTGCTTTATATGTTCTAAGTAATATTATTACTGACTAGTGAGAATTCCCTAATTCCACAGCTACTTTTTAAAAATTATCAAATTTAAAATGCTGAGATTTTCCCAAAAATTATTTAATAGATATCATAGTTTTCTTTCCAATTATTTATGAGTTGCAGAGAAAATGAATTGCACTGAGCAGCTCTGATGTGGGACATTGGAGTCTAAGTTTTCGAATAGAAATCAAGAATTTGTCACTGGAGTGTGCCACTCTGATGACTCTATAGCTGAGGTCCTGACTTCCTGTAGATGGAAATGTGCCATAGAGTATTTGCATTATGTGTGTACTCTTGTGGCTGTGCTCACAGACCATCAGGTGAAGGGGCTCCTTAGAGCCAGAGGCTTGTCTTCAACCTCTGTGGACAGAAGTTGACATATTCTCAAGTGGCCATGTGGCAAATGCACTCCCACTCTTGCAAAAAGTCTTCTCTCCGTAAACGTGTGACTGCACCTGACATGCAGCTTTTGGACAGTAACTTCACAAACAGGTGCCACAGAATACTTTGGGCAACTATTAGTGACTCGTAGGAACATCATTATCCAATTCTCTGTCTTCTCCCTGTAAGAAGAGATCCCTGGGGCATGGCAGCTCTGCTGGCAGGCACATTATAAGCTGCCCTCCCTGGGGGCACCTGAGTAATAGATATAGTGCACTGAGCAGTCTTAGTGTTGTGCTAGCAGCTCTCCCACCCTTATCGTAGTTCCTACTTCATATTTGAACTAATCTGCCATCTGAGTGAGACAGAATGAAGGCCACACTAATTCTTAAAATCAGGGAAAATTAAAGCTCTTAATCCCTTGAGCAAAGGAAGTATGATCCCTCCACAGGAGTCAGCCTACACCTAAGGTGAGGCAAGGGGGTGTTTCCAGAGGGAACCACATACATATCAAGATTTAGATAGATAGATAGATAGATATAGATGATATAGATATAGATATAGATACAAACACTATATATATATATATAGTTATAGATACAAACACTGACGTGAAAGTTCAGCAGATTGCCTCTTGAATGTGAGAGAAATGGCTCTTCCCATACACTTCTGAAAGATGATTACTGTCAACCCAATGCCAACTAATATCAGCATAAAGAGATAGATCCATTTTGTGTAGTGGCAAAGGCTATCAAACTGCAGCTGCAACAGTGAGCTGTGCATGCACTGAGCTGATAGCAAACTCGTTGAGTAGGTCTCACATGAAAAATAATACTGATTTTGACATTGTACGAGTCAAAATAGGTGCATGTGGCCCCCAGACTTAACGGCCAACAGGTTCCAATAAGATCAAAACCACCAACAACCTAGCTATATAGGACACCTGATTCCTCCCTAATCCTGGGACCTGCTCCAACCAGAATTGGGAGAAAGGTTGTACAGACAACAATGCAGCCTCAGCATGGTATCACAGGAGGTGGAGAATAGTGAGCCAGGAGATGGGGCTACAGAGATTGTGGTGGAAGTCAACATAAGAGCCTATACCTGGAACTCACTGGAGGGAATAGCACAAGTGACTGCAAAAAAAGAGCCATGTGCCAACTGCAATAAGTAAAATCAAACTGTAGACCTGTGGGTGACACAGCTTAGATACCTGCTCCAAGGAGGAGAATCTGATAACCAGAAGAACAATGACCAAGAGCAAAAGAAGAGACAGAGGTACAATGAACATTACTGAAGACTCCCCTGTAAAAGAGCAAAACCCTATGCCAGCCTCAGAGTTAACTGAGGAATACATCGAGAAAATGGGGGAATACAGAATTCAAAACGCTTGTTATAAATCTTCTTATCAACAATGAGATTCACATACAGGAGGTCAAGGAATACAAGGAGTATGTCACATAGGAAGCAGCAACACTGAAACAAAATCAAGCCGAATTATTGGAAACAAAAGATGCAATAGAGCAAACACAAAAGGTCAGTGGAACGTCTCAATAGAATGAAAGAGGCAGAAGAAAGAATCTCAGAATTGGAAGCTATTTCTTGTCACAATGGGAAAACAATCAAACAGCTGGAAGCAGAGCTGGGTCAAGCTAAAAAAAAAAAGTATTCAAGAATTAAGAGACATTATTAAAAGTCCAAATATAAGTTATGAGAGTTCCAGAAGATGCAAAATGAGAAGCTGTGTTTTAAAATGTACTTAATGAAATAATAAAGGAACATTTTCTAGTCTGAGAAAGAATTGGGAAAGCGCATCCAGAAGGGGCACAGAACTCCCAACAGGGTTGAACAAAAGCGATCTTCACCACGACACATGGTAATCCAGCTCTCTTCACTCGGACATAAGGAAAGGATGTGCACATGAAAAAATATCAATTGACCTATAGAGGAATGGCAGCTGACTCACAGGTAACCTCTCACAGGAAGCTCTACAAGTCAGAAAACAATGGAGCAACACTCCAGATTCTAAAAGCAAAATATTGTTAGCCCAGAATAATATGCCAGCAAAGCTTTCTTTTTTTTCTTTGAAAATGAAATAAAATTCTACCGCAGTAAAGAAAAGTTAAATAGATACACCTCTTCCAAACCTGCCCTACAAACAGTACTTAAAGATGTTCTCCTATCAGAGATAAGGAATAGCACTCACCAAAACCAAAGGCAAATGTGAAGAACATCTCAGTAAAATAACAAAAGACTGAATCAACTAACAAACCATTGCTAAAATGACAGGCCAGTAGCATGCTATTTGACTTCGTGGCATTGTAAATTTCTATTTTTCTTCCTGTTGTTGATTTTGTACGGTAGCTTTTCATTTAAGGGGATGTATAGTAACAGTGTAATGGACACTATCATATCCAGATGTGAGGATACAATGCAGTATGCATCTCTACTTTCAGATCAAAGATGGACTCCCAATGAAACTGATAAGTGTAACTTGACAATAGGATGTTGGATTCTGCCATTGTCCATGCCCACAATGATGGACTTAGGACTGTTTATGAAGAACTATAGCATTGTAATAATATAGGGAAACTCAGTGGTGGGGAGGGAATTTGAGGAGGGATTATAGGAAATCCCAGGGCCTATGGTACTGAATCATAAAATAATAATAATTAAAAATTTTTAAAAATAGGGCCCAGTGCTATTGCCTAGCAGCTAAAGTCCTCGCCTTGCATGCACTGGGATCCCATATGGATGCCAGTTCTAATCCCGGCTTGGCTTCCCATCCAGCTCCCTGCTTGTGCCCTGGGAAAGCAGTTGAGGTGCCCCAAGTCTTGGGATCACCCGCGTGGGAGACCTGGAAGAGGCTCCAGACTCCTGGCTATGGTTCGGCCCAGCTACAGCCATTGCGGTCACTTGGGGAGTAAATCATTGGATGGAAGATCTTCCTCTCTGTCTCTCCTCTCTGCATATCTGATTTTGCAATAAAAATAGGTAATTTTTAATAAAAAATTTTTAAGTAAAAATAAACATTTGGGAAAAAACAAATATACTCTTAAGAATAATATTGTGCAAATGTAAGAAAAAATACAGAATTGTCATTTTTGTTAGGGATCCAAAAATGGAAAGATAGAAATGGTGAGTATCAAGTTCAGTACCAAGACTTCCCGAAAGGGAAGGAAATATGGACAAGGAGTGGCATGAGGCATTTCTAATGCCAAGCAAGATAATGAGTTCACAGGTCAGTCTGCATATCTTTCAAATTTCTGATATTTCATTGAATATTTAAAATGCCATCTCAAAAATAAAATTCCAATTCACTTGCTCATTCATCCATCCATACGTTTGCTTATTCAATAAATATTCATATGCATCTACTACACACAAGCCACACTTCCAGAAGCTACCGAAGGAAATGAGAGTAGCATAAAGGCAATCCATGACCTCGCAGGTTTACAATCTATTTGGAATGAAAAATTACGCGATGGAATTTGGATAATAATGTACCCAGTGTAAGAGCCTATTTTTTCAGACTACAACCTGTGTTCTCTCACAAAATAGTCCAGAAGCATTGCTAAAGTGTCCAGTTCTTGTTGACAAACATGTGTTTAGAGCCAGGTAATGGGGGGTTCCTGGTCACTACAGGATACCATAAGTTGGGCAACAGAACAGCTAGGACAGCTCCTTGAATTCTTTTTTTTTTTTTTTTATTGTTTAACTTCATTAATTACATTGTATTATGTGACACAGTTACATAGATACTTGGGTTCTCCCACCCCTCCCCAAACCCTCCCACCATGGTGGATTCCTCCACCTTGTTGCATAACCACAGCTCAAGTTCAGTTGAGATTCCCCCATTGCAAGCATACACCAAACATAGAGTCCAGCATCTTATTGTCCAGTCAAGTTCAACGTCTTCTTAGGTATACCCTCTCTGGTCTGAAGACAGAGATTACTATGTCAATTAATTCCATAATGATGTAAATTTTTGCTGATGGTATGATGGAGCTTTCAATTGACTGGGATAATACTCAGCTCCTTGAATTCTATCGACCCCAAAGCAAGGAAATAACTTGAAACATTCTTTTATAGCCTGCATGACCCAATGACAACAGTAGACAATAAAGCAAAGAGGGGTCATCAAAAAGTTCAGGGAATGTGTGTGCTTATGAAAAACTATGCAAAGTTTTCTAAAACCTCGCACCAAAATAAAGTTATATTTTAACGTTTTGATAACCTATCTGAACTATTCTTCTACTTTTTGAATCATACACACATACACGCACACACAAATGCCTATCACTAAATGGCATTCAGGTATTCAAAAAAGTAGTTTATGATACAAATAATACTATTCCTGCATTAAAAACTATTAGACATCTGAAAACAAAAAAAAAAAAATAGCAACTACACATTATAAACTTTATCCCCTTCCATGATTCCAAAACTCAGTTGAAATAATATGCACATACATTTTGGTTTACATTTGCAGGTTTCACGGCTTGTCACCTGAGCAGTAGTCTCCTTCTCAACCTCGTGGGCAAACTGAAACCCACATGGAGGGAGCAGCAAAGCCTGAACTGGGACAACCTGGTTTTCCTCCAGCCCCAGCACAGTGCCTCCAGCCATGTGCCCACGAGAGCAACCCTGCTGAACATCAGCAATGACTCAGAGAGGCAGCAGCTTTCACTGTGACCCCATCTGGGTGTGAGGTTTAGGGATGATTCTTGAACAACCTGAAGTTTCATTCATGGGCAGCCAAACATTCTGTTCAGTGAAGCCTGAAACACTGAGTTCAGTCGCTTCCCCGCCGAAAAGGATGGGACATTTGGAGTAGCTGCTTGCTGCGTGCAATATTCATAATCACAAGTCCCCTTCATAGGGAGCACTTTCTCCTCTGTCAGGAGTGACACCTAAGCTGCAACAAAGCAGTGGATGCAAGAAACACACAGTGCATCAAGTTCAAAATAAAAGAGCAAGGGTTTTAACTTCCCTTGAGATAATTCTAGAACAAAGCACAGACACACAGTTTGGGGTTGTTTGCTTGTTTCTTTGTTGGTTTTAGCTGTGGACAAAGATAACTAAAAGACTGCTTCTCTCCAGGCCTCGATAGTGTTTCCAGGCAGGCTGGGTGTCATTGTGAATGCTCCGGCCATCTCATTACCCACCTTAAGAGCAGGTCATTTATCCTCTCATTGAATCATGTAAGCCTCAGCTCTGTTACTAATGAATGGCTCGCTCCACAGGGTGCAAGTCTCAGAAGTCCAAGAGACACAACTCCAACTCAAACTCCAACATTTCTGACACCTGCATATCTAGCCCAAGATCCTCCCCTTTCGAGACCCTCTTGAGAGTCTAGCAATGGCCCATTTGCATGCCTTCAACTGGCTGTAAGAACAGCTTGTTCAATTCAGCAGCGAGGATCCACAGGGTTGCCTCAACAGTAACTCAAAATGTTCCAGGTTTCATCTGTGTCTTGGCAAGTGTCAGCTTTCCCTATGAAGAGACACCCCCACACACCACCCACCAAACTTTGGAGACTCCTTCTGGGATTGCTAAGAGCCACATGTATCACCTCCCTTTGATGGCCTAGGTTCCCTGGGTCCAAGTGCCACCTGTTACCTACATTCTCTTAGGATTCAATTAAACGTGATTTGGTTTTCACTTAATAGTTTGGGCCAGGACTGGTTTCATCGCAGGCCATAGAGTTAAGAAAATTAGCTGGAGATTCCACCCTGCCCTGATCTGACAGCAGCTGTCATCAAAAGCAGGACCTCTGTGCTGGTACTCACTGAACCACCTGCTACAAAGAACTAAATGATTTAATAGAAAATAATTCCTGGTCCTGTAGAATATGAAACTGTCAGGATAAAAGACAGCCTGGTGTAACAGATCCAGCCACAGGTCCCAAATCCTACGCTTTTCTGGCCTGTGCTCTTTCTCCTGCTCAGCCGGGTGAGCATAAAACTGCTACTCAACTTCACTGAGCTTTAATTCTAACATTTATAAAATTGGAATATGGCCAACCCCACTCTGAGGATCAAATTCAATATATTCTCTTTTTTAAGATTTATTTATTTTTATTATTGGAAAGTCAGATTTACAGAAAGAAGGAGAAACAGAAAGATCTTCTATTCGCTGGTTCACTCCCCAAGTGCCCACAATGAGCAGGGCTGAGCTGATTCAAAGCCAAGAGCCAGGAGCCTCTTCTGGGTTTCCATGCGGGTGCAGAGTCCCAAGGCCTTGGGCCATACTCCACTGCTTTCCCAGGTCACAAGTAGGGAGCTGGAAGGAAAGTGGAGCAGCCAGGATACAAACCAGCTCCCACATGGGATCCCAGTGCATGCAAGGCAAGGACTTTAGCCATAGGCTACCACATCTGGCTCCCGATATATTCCTGATGCGGCACATGACAACCTTACAGTAGTTGGTGGCTCTTATCAGTATTTTCACAATTAACATAACACGTGAACATTTCTGGAACACAGTTGTTGCCAAGCAAATGTTTCTGGCAGAAACAGGGCTATTTCAAGTTTGTTTTGTTTTGTTTTGTTTTGTTTTGTTGTTGTCTATCGCTTTATAAATATCTAGGAAAGCAGATGTCCACCAATCTTCTCATCTACTACACTTTAACTCTGCTTCTTATCTTTCTTGTATCATGTAGTTACTGCAATGATTAATCCAGTGTCCCGTAGAACATTCTGGCTTAACATCACAAGTGATGCGGTATTTGCGTGGCTCTAAACAATTTGCATGTTGTTTAGCTCTTAGATCTTCATAATGGTCACATATGACATCTGAACAGGTTTATCACCCTTTGTTAGATGACGTCACTGAAGATCATTTAACCAGTTAAGAAGTGTCAAAGAAGGATCCAGATTCCAAACTTCTCACCCTAAGCTCTGGTTCCATATTACAGATAGAGTCCATTATGCAAACCTACTAAGCTCCAAATCTCCCCTCAACACCTGTGACTCAGATATGCAAAAGCAGCTATACCACAGATAGCACCTCTTATCCTTATAAATCCATATTGAGACTTGTCTCAATACAGTGCATCATATCAACTATTAGTGTGCTCAACCCTGTGTAAGGGACACTGGCGCACTCACTCTATTCATATTCTATTCTCTTGGGGCATCCATCTCTCTATTCATAAGGAATCTGTGGTCTCATTGCAGGAAAAGGTATAACTGCCATGATAAAAAAAACATCATAAGACCAAATCTAACAGTATTTATAGTCACACACAACCAATTGGGGTCTGAGTCCACATGGATCAAGGTTTAATTCTGCGTAACTCATTTGTCTTCCCTGAGTTTCAAGTAACTCAGACAAGTTTTTATTTGGCTATTTTTCTCCTACAAGAATCCTAGAAGTAGACGAACCAAAGGGACACTAGGGCAAGCAAAAATAACAGCAATTCCCACTTATGATCTGCTCCAATAGGTAGAAGAAATCTCCATCACTCACACACTCACACACTACACACACACACACCTCACAAGAACTGCGAGGTAAAGCTAGAAGCACAAGGCATATTATTTTATTTTTAAAATGTCTGGGCCAAGAATACAACTTTTACTCTCCATTAGAACATTCCAGAAGCTGTCTTTTGATATGTTAAGTTACCTTAATTTCCTAACAAATATCTGTATGTCTGCACCATCAGATGCAACAGAAAAAAATAAACCTCTCAGGGAATAGAACTAAGAAATGGCAGAACAATGATCCATTCAAGAAAGCCGAGCTACCTAAACAAAAGAGAAATTGAGGCAGAATTGTTACAAGTCATCTACATCACTGGATTCCTTCATAAAGTACATTGCTGTGCACAGTAGAAAGATTTGGAAAACAAATATACTGGAAAGTGCTAAACACATTCACAATTCTGTCCGCTTGGGGGTTAAGTTTTTCTCCAGAACTGAGTCTCATTCCAATTGAAACATTTCACCTGATCTGAAATGCACTGACACTCCATCAGGTAGAATCCATTGCAGGGAAATTGTTTCCTGAAATGATACGTGATTCATTCATTCCCATCTCTGAGCTATTTAGAGGAAATTATCCATGGATTGTATCATTAGTTTAAAAGCCACTGCAGTTGTTTTTCTGTCAGTATAATTTTAAGCCACACAGCATCCTTAGTTGAAAAACCATTTTTAGAAAAGATATATAACTGGTTCTCTCACTGGAACACTATGATTTATGTTGGAGAACCCAGCATTAGAAATTAAACATTTAGGACTGCCATGTGGGCCTCTCCTCTCACTTGACACACACCACCGTACCCAAGAATGGGAATTCCTAGATTGTCAGATGTTCAGAGAGTGCAAGCACATTTCCTGAAGTACCAAACATTACTGTGAAGACATTCCAATAACAGCTGCAAAACTATGGGGCTGATACATTATGTCTCTATCGATTCTTAGAAAAAGCAAGAAGACAACCTAAAGTTTCATCACTCTTCTTGTCACTACTCTACTGGATCTTAACAGCTTATCTTTCTAGCTTTGCTGGCAGAGGGTGGTCAGTTTTGACCACTGACAGCTCCCTTGGCAGTGAATTAGCAGGCAAGTGTGTCTACTATATCTTTGCCCAAAATATTGATGCTGCTATTTCATTTTACCTCTGTTCTTGATTTTCAAATAATCTCTTCACCTCTGCTCTACATAGGAGTGAAATTCAATATCTGATGCATTTCAGTAAGATCTATAAAGTTATTGTTTTATCAGCCAAACATCAAGAAAAAATTATTCAAAATATTATATATAAGAGAAAGCGGAGTCCATCAAGTGTAATAGAAGGTAAAAGATTGAAGTTGACTTGACTGTTTTTTTTTTTTTTTAAGATTTATTCATTTTATTACAGCCAGATATACAGAGAGGAGGAGAGACAGAGAGGAAGATCCTCCATCCAATGATTCACTCCCCAAGTGAGCTGCAACGGGCCAGTACACGCCAATCCGAAGCCGGGAACCTGGAACCTCTTCTGGGTCTCCCACGCGGGTGCAGTGTCCCAATGCATTGGGCCGTCCTCAACTGCTTTCCCAGGCCACAAGCAGGGAGCTGGATGGGAAGTGGAGCTGCCGGGATTAGAACCGGCACCCATATGGGATCCTGGGGCTTTCAAGGCGAGGACTTTAGCCGCTAGGCCACGCCGCCGGGCCCGACTTGACTGTTTTGAGGGGCTAGTAGCAGAACTGATTTCCTGGCCTGCCTACAAGCTATGGAGGTATGGAGAGAAAACTAATGACAGATTCTCAAGGAATCCTTGAATCTGCTCCAAAGCTTTCCCTGAGCCACCTATGACAACAGGGCTGGAAGTTCAATGTTGGCTTTGTCAAACTAGCCATTTTATGATTTTGAGGAAACCATCCCATCATGCTAAGCTTTACAACATTCACATGTAAAATCAAGATGCACAAGACAGAATTTTGAGAGTTATACAAGGTAGCATTTGTAAAATGTTTAGCCCAGTGCCTATTTTACAGTAATCAAGTAAAGAATTACCACTGGGCCCGGCGCCGTGACCTAGCAGCTAAAGTCCTCGCCTTGAACACACCAGGATCCCATGTGGGCCCCGGTTCTAATCCCAACAGCTCCACTTCCCATCCAGCTCCCTGCTTGTGGCCTGGGAAAGCAGTCCAGGACGGCCCAATGCATTGGGACCCTGCAACTGCGTGGGAGACCGGGAAGAGGTTCCTGGTTCCCGGCATCGGATCAACGCAGTACCGGACCATTGCGGCTCACTTGGGGAGTGAATCATCGGACGGAAGATCTTTCTCTCTGTCTCTCCTCCTCTCTGTATATCTGACTTTGTAATAAAATAAATAAATCTTTTTAAGAAAAAAAGAATTACCACTGTATTAACACTAGACTTCTTCTGAGAAATTCAGTGACTCATGTTCAACGTCTATTTTTCTTTAGTGTACGAATAAAGGAGGGGAATGAGAGCCAAACCCCTAATTTGTATAATTACACAATAATCAAAGGTTTTTACAACCGCCCACACCTCGCATACTGCACATCAGTGCAACAGAATATAATCACGGTAACCACTGGATCTGTCTACAGCATCAGGGTGAACGTAACTTGATAATGTGAAATAGTTTAGAAAATGCACCCAGAGTGTCTATAATTAATGTCTGTATGTGGTAGGTTTGGTAGATTTGGTTTTCAAAGTTAAATGAAACTAAAATTGGGAAAAATAGAGCAGGAAAACTAGCCTACAAGAATCACGTTCTTACTTTTAACATCTCCTATTACTTCATATGGTGATCAATGAAACAAACATTTACAGCACAATGCTGAGGAACTATACATTACAGGCATTTGGATGAATATAACAGTGTATTCCAGTCCTACTGTATGGGACTGACATCTCTTCTAAATCCTTCTTGTTCCTTCTATGTGACTATGCAGCCATAGATGATCGTGCGTAATGAAGGCAGATGGCTGGCTCGCTGGCTGTATCATGCATTCGTAATGTTTCTAACTCACAGCTCAGCAAATGTTTCCTATATCTTTAAATATTCACATAAATAATACTAATAATTGCTTGATAGCTCATAACCAGAATATATATTTACTTAGTCAATTCAGGAAGAGCAATTTTTAATGCTAAAAATTTAAATGTTCGTTAAAATTTAATGTTAACTGATACATTCTTTGTTCAATACAATCCAATAATACTTGCATGCTTCCATGAAAGCTAATGTGAATATTGTAAATTCATTTATTTTAGAAGTGGAAAGACAGAGAAGAAATTATTCTGTCTGAATAAATATCTGCAGTGTGTGTGAGTTCAAGGTTCCTATGCTGACATGAAACATGGTTCTACACGAAGGGTTTCCAGCAAATAGCACATCTGGCCAGGAATTCTTTAGCTTTGCCACAATCCCAGATAAGCAGCCACACCTGTTTATACTCCACGCTCCCTCTCCCTAGCATTAAAAAAGGTGCATGTTCTTGCAGGCAGGCAGCGCAATAAATCTTCAGGAGAGATGCCCATAAAAGTCTCATTCATGATACTTAGTGTGAGAGACTGGTGGAAACAGAAAATTCCAACTGCATTATCAGTAAGCTATTTGAGAAACAGACGATCAAGTCTTGATTAATGAGCATTTCCCACATCATTTATGCCAATGTTACTGCAACTTACTTCTGCAAACTCTTATGTGTTCCCAGAAGAAATACCAATTTCCCTGTTTTCTGCAATCTCATTACCTCTTATATCCAATACCATCTTCTACACCACACCAACAGCAGCCAGTATGCTTTTAAAGAGTAAGATAATTATTATATTTAAGCAAGATAAAAACAAATAGCTCTCACATATAGAATATGGTTTTATTAAAGTGTGGTTCATGACTATGTCCAAATTTCTTAACACTTTTCTTCTTTATCCCTGAATGCCAGATAACTCCATGCTACATACTTTACAACTCAGGGATAGCATCAGTCTGGCTTAGCCAAGCAGAAAGGCAACCAGGAAATGTGCATCTTTAAGGTCAAGCCCAAACCCACTCCTTGACAATTGCTTCTCAGTCCTTTTTTCGTTATCATCCCCCACTAAGGACCCTTTTAGGTAGTTTTTCCCCTAATGGATGCATTCTAGTGATTTTGCAATCCTACAGCAATAGTATGTCTGTGTATACACTGTATATATATAAACTTTAAAATGTTACTGAGGGGCTAGTGTTGTAGGTTAACAGTGGGTTAAGTTGCCACCTGCAGCTCCAGTAGCCTACATTACAGTGTCTATTTGAGTCCCAGCTGCTCTGCTTCCAATTTAGCTCCCTGCTAATGTGTCTGGGAAAACAGTAGAAAATGGCCCAAGAACTTGCCCACCACCCACACGGGAAACCTGAATAGAGTCCCAGCGTCCTGCTTTCAGCCTACCCAGCCCTGGTGATTGAGGCCATTTGAGAGTGAAGCAGCTGATGGAGGATTTTCCTGTCTTTCCCTACCTTTGTTACACTGCATTTCAGATAAGTAAAATAGGAAGGAAGGAAGGAAGGAAGGAAGGAAGGAAGGAAGGAAGGAAGGAAGGAAGGAAGGAAGGAAGAAAGAAGGAAGGAGGGAAGGAAGGAAGGAGGGAGGGAGGAAGAGAAAGAAAAGAAAAGAAAAGAAAAGAAAAGAAAAGAAAAGAAAAGAAAAAAAAGAAAGAGGGAGGGAGGAAGAAAGGAGGAGGGAAGGAAGGAGGGAGAGAGGGGACTTGCCCAGAGTCACACATGAGATTAAGGGAAATATCAGCCCAAGTGCTCACCTGAGTCTTTTGGCCTCTAGATTCTCCACAGCTGCCTGTCACCACTCAAGCCCTTAGTACCTCACTGGTCCCAGGGAAATGAGGCTGAATGCATCCCCAGCTGTCAGCCAGCAGGTCTATTCCTGTGCTTCCTTTTCTGCTCAGTCCTGGGATCCTGGCACCACCAGGGTCAGTGTCTAAGATGTTCCCTAAATGCTGGCACTGGAGCACTAGAGGGGTTCTCTGAAGAAATGGCCCAACCACAGGTCCATACAGCACCTGCTCTCCTGCATCCTGGAGGGAAGCTAGTCAAGGCCAGAGATTCATGGAGTTCCCATAACAGTGCCGCCCCATAACAGTTCCTCCTTCCTTGTCTCCCTAATCCTCTCTCCCCAGGGACCCAAACCAGAAAACACAACAGAGCAGGGGTATGGCAAGGCTTTCTTTCTCCCTCCCGCCCCCCGCCTCCCAGGACTACAAATACTCTTTGTCAATAATAACAACAGCACCAATAAAACAAAAGCTATGCATTTCAATTCATTTCAATCCTGGCCAGGTCCCCTGCTCTATGACAGCTGAGGGAAGACAGGGCTGTCCAGTGCAAAGTTATGACCTCCTCAAATCTTTTCCTGCTCAGGCTTTAGCAGGTGAAAATTTGCTTTGGGCAAATTTGGGCAAATTTGCCAAGGGCAGCCCTGTCTTCCTCTGTGACCAGAGTGCTGTTTGTGCTAGTCAGAGAGCTGGAAGAAAGGATTTACTGTTTAAATGGCTTCTCGATAACCCGTGGTCCTTGGCCGAGATGCACAGCTGTAATTCATGAAGGAAATAATCAATCACTGGAAAATACCTCCCTCCCGTTCAAATGAGCCGTTGGCCTTGTCCCTGCCCATCCTACTAAGCCAGAGGGCAGCCTCTCTATTACTGATGTTCAAGTCACAGATGGAATTTTGTCATTCTCAGAACCGCCTCAGCAGTTCTACGACCTCATAGGAACTACGATTTTGGAAAAGTTGCAACATAGGAGAGAGAGAGGTCTTTCCTTCAATAGATCCATCTCGAGGGAGACGCTTTCAGATACTCCAATAGGCAATGAGAACTCACACATGAATCTGTCATGGCCAGAAATCTGAAGACAGAAGGCTGGTAGTTAAGCTGGTAATATGGACATACTCTGTTCAATGCTTAGTTAATCTGCTTTCACAGTGAGAGAAAACGATAGTAGGAAACACTGAAGGGAGAATAAGAGAGTAGGTGAAGGTCAGAGTAGTCAAAGAAAAAACTGGAAACCACTCTTGGCTAACCTGAGAAGCAAAGGCAGAGAGAGGAACTGGATACCTACAAACAGGGGGTCTCAATCACCATTCCGGCAGAGCAAATATAATGTCATCCCCACGTGTAAAATTCTCGGACACTCCAACAGGTGCTTGTTTCCCTTTTCCCTAAGTGATGACAATCGTTAGGGCTTTACATTCCGTGCCACACTCACCTGAGATCCCACCTGTTCTTCTGATCACACAAGTGCAGCTCTGGGCTGCTTCCACTGAACGCCCTCATCCTCTGGGCGGACGGAAGGCTTCAGCCTGAAGGAGCAACTCCAGAAAGGTATTTTGCTGTCCTGCTCCTCTGAGGCATTGCTGGCTCCCACCCCGTGTACTTCTCTTTCATTCAGCGCTCTCATAGGAGAAAATACCCATCCCTCCCTAGTCAGACTACTGTCACAGGAGCATCCTTTACCCCAAGATACCAACAGAATTGCTTCACCTCAGTATTTCCACATTTTAACTGGACTAAAGCCCTAAGTATGGAGTAACTTGTTAGAGCAGAAGTGTAGTTAAGAGCTAATCTTTTGAGTAGGCTGATCTCTCATGAAATCAAATCACCCTTGACATGGCCTTTGAGACCTGGGGGATCTTGTCTCTCCCCAGACCTCTAATATTCACTTCTGACACAGCCTCCCTTGACGTCCCATTGAACATGGGGCCTTTGCCCGTGCTCTTCTTTCCAACTGGAATCTCTGCTGCCGGTCTCTCCACAATTAACAGTGCTGCTTAATCCAGAGGTCTCAGTGCCCCTGCCAGACAGCTGAGCTCAGGCAAAGGCGAAGGCTCCCCATGCACTCCTCCACAGTACAAGGATTCAGTCGTGCTGTGGTTTAAAGACTGCCAGGTCAGAGCAAGCTTGACAGTTCCCAACTAACTACAGAGGACCAATGTGGCGGGGAATAGTGGAAAGGAAAGTCACACAGATCAGAGATGCAAAGTGGTCAGAGGAATCAGGCCCATGAAAGTTCCATTCAAGATTTTATTCTAAGAGCAATCAAAATACTGGCGGGTTTTGGATAGTGACAGATCATAACCTATATTGATTTCTATTGTAAATGATTACTATGTCTGTTGTGTGGAAATGGACCAAGGAATTGGGGCAATTTCAGAAGCAGTGGGAAGGCTATTGTTGCACCAGGGATATTTAGTGTGGCTGCGCTAAGGTTACTTAGTAGAGGCACACAGAAATCAATAGATTAAATGTGTTCTCAGAAAGAAGACAGCACACAATATACCGATAGACTAAATGTGGTGTTTGAGGGAAAGAGTGATAGTTTTTTACTTAACCAACAAAGAAAATGCAACACTGTTTAATGGCACAAGGAAGATGAGAAGAAGGAAAAAAGGAAAACTCAATATTCCTTTGGTAAGTTTGCCATGCGATGTCTTATGGTAACCAAGTGGAAATGTCAAGAAAGCAGGTGAAATTCCTAGCAAAGGCAGAGCCAGGAAAAGATATTGGGCAATTACTGACCAACAGATGGGTTCCCAGAGTTGGGGCTGCTACTTGTGTAGAGTGGACGGAAGGGGCAAATATCAATGATGTCTGCAAGTGAGCAAACACAGAAAAGCATGCAATCTAACTGAAGGACACAGTCAGGGGGAAGGAGCCGCATTAGAGCAATGAAAACAGGAGAGCTCCTGTAAGGCAGAGATTGGAAAGTCACAATGATGTGCAGGAAGGCAAGAGAGCTGCAGCGGGTGGGACAGAAAGATACGCAGCGGTGGTAGAGACCAAAGAAAGAGGCAGTGCAGGGCAGGCACGAAGGCTCAATTGGCTAATCCTCTGTCTGCAAGCATTGGTTTCCCATATGGGTAGCCACTTCATGTTCCAGCTGCTTCACTTCCCATCCAGCTCCCTGCTTCTTGCCTGAGAAAGCAGTAGAGGATGGCCCAAAGCTTTGGGACCCTGCAGCCACATGGGAGACCAAGAAGAAGCTCCTGGTCCTGGCTTTGGATCAGCTCAGCTCTGACCATTGCAGTCGTTTGGGGAGCAAACCAGAGGATGGAAAATCTTTCTCTTATTCTCTTCTCTCTGCAAATCTGCCTTTCCAATACAAGTAAATCAATTTTAAAAATAGAAATAAAAATAAAAAGGAGGCAATGTCCTCCACTGCAGACTCACCAAGTTAGGCTACAGGACACATTCTGGAATCCAGTGTTCTATCCCTGAGCTAACACATACACATTCTGAATCCACATCATTTACTAAGCTGCCACAGCAGAGCTTTCCTCATGTTGCTTTTCAATCTTTTCATAGCTGTTGTCAACCACCATATAACTTAAATCCAACTTCATGTGTCTACAGACTTTTCACACGTTGACCAATGAGTTGGGGTTAAAAATGTTCCTTCTTCCTAAATCACTCCCTGCTTGGCATTGCAGTATTGAAGTCTGCTTTGATTTACTGAACCCTGCTCGCTCTCCTGCTCCATAGTCTAGTCTAGGTTCTTAGCTCCACTACCTGTGCCAAATCATGGTCCTGCTCTGGATTCGGTGGTAATTATGCTTTTTGGTTCTTCTATGTATAGAATTCTGTCACCTGGCCCCAGTGCAGTAGCCTAACAGCTAAAGTCCTCATCTTACATGCACTGAGATGCCTTATGGGCACCGGTTCATGTCCCAGCGGCCCTACTTCCTTTCCAGCTCCCTGCTTGTGGCCTGGGAAACAGCTGAGGACAGCCCATAGACTTGGGATCCTACACCCAGGTGGGATACCCACAAGAGGCTTCTGGCTCCTGGCTTCAGATCAACTCAGCTCCAGCTGTTGTGGCCACTTACAGAGTGAGTCAATGAACGAAGATCTTTCCTCTCTGTCTCTCCTCCTCTCTGTTTATCTGACTTTCCAATACAAATAAATAAATCTAAAAGGGAAAAAAAAAGAATCCTGTCACCTGACAAGGGGAAGAATTTTAATGCCTCATTTCCAATTTGAATTCCTTTAATTTCTTTAATTCCTTTCATTTTCAGTTAACTTTTTTTTTTTCTCGGTTATGTTTGTTTTATTCTTTTTTTTTTTAATTATTTATTATTTAACTTCAGTAATTACATTGTATTATGTGACACAGTTACATAGATACTTGGGTTCTCCCCACCCCTCCCCAAACCCTCCCACCATGGTGGATTCCTCCACCTTATTGCATAACCACAGCTCAAGTTCAGTTGAGATTTCCCCATTGCAAGCGTATACCAAACATAGAGTCCAGCATCTTATTGTCCCGTCAAGTTCAACGGTTTCTTAGGTATACCCTCTCTGGTCTGATGACAGAGCCAGCAGAGTATCATCCCAGTCAATTGAAAGCTCCAACATACCATCAGCAAAAATTTACATCATTATGGAATTAATTGACATAGTAATGAGTAACCAATATGTTAAAAGTAAATGCGGGTTCCCAGCCACCTTCTGTGACCACCTCACCTATACTTCAATTTTAGTTTATACACAACATATAACATTCAAAACATAACATGTTATACATAACATCATATCATCTTAAATTAAGGCAAACATGTGGTATTTAACCTTTTGGGATTGGCTCATTTCCCTTAGCATTATGGTTTCCAGTTTGGCCCATTTGGTCACAAAGAACTGCATTTTGTTTTTTTTAATAGCTGAGTAGTATTCCATGGAGTAGATGAACCATAGCTTTCTTATCCAATCCTCTGTTGATGGGCATTTTGGTTGTTTCCATGTTTTTGCAATTACTGATTGTGCTGCTATGAACATAGGAGTACATGTTGGTTTCTCATAGAACAAGTGTTCTGGATATATTCCTAGGAGTGCTATTGCTGGATCATACGGTATGTTGAATTTGAGTTGTTTGAATATTCTCCATACTGATTTCCATAGAGGCTGTACCAGCCTGCAGCCCCACCAGCAGTGGAGTAGGGTTCCCTTTTCCCCGCAACCTCGCCAACAAGTGTCGTTGGTGCTTTTATTCATGTGGGCCAGTCTTACTGGCGTTAGGTGGTACCTCATTGATGTTTTAATTTGGATTTCCCTTATTGCCAGGGAACTTGAGCATTTTTTCATATGTTTATTTGCCATTTGGGTTTGTTCCTTTGTGAAGTGTCTGCCCATTTCCCGTGCCCATTTCTTGAGTGGGTTGTTTGTTTTGACATTTTGGTTGTTTTGTAGCTCTTTGTATATTCTGGATATTAGCCCTCTATCACCTATGTCGTGTGCGAAGATCTTCTCCCATTCTGTGGGTTGCCTTTTTACTTTGTTGATTGTTTCTCTAGCTGTACAGAAGCTTCTTAGTTTGATGAGGTCCCAGTTGTTTATTTTGGTCTTGATTTCTACTGCATCTGGAGTCTTTTTTAGGAAGTGAGGGCCTACCCCTAAGTGTTCCAGTGTGTTTCCAACATTTTCTTCCAAAAGTTTGAAGGTTTCTGGATGTAGGTTTAGATCTGTTATCCATTTAGATCTGATCTTAGTGTATGGTGAGAGATGTGGATCTATTTTTTTGTTTCTGCAGGCTATCAACCAGTTGTCCCAGCAGCATTTATTGAACAGACCTTCCCATTTGCCTGGGTTGTCGTTTGTCTTTTTGTCAAAGATTATTTAGCTGTATCTGTGTGGGTTTCCTTCTGGCGTTTCTATTCTGCTCCATTGATCTTCCTCTCTATCTTTGTGCCAGTACCACGCTGTTTTGATAACCACTGCCCTATAGTATGTCCAGAGGTCCGGAACTGTGATTCCCCCTGCTAACTTCCTGTTCTTCAGGATAGTTCTAGCTATCCGTGGTTTTTTGTGCTTCCAGATGAACCTTTGGATCATTGTTTCCAGTTCCATGAAGAATATTTTGGGCAATTTGATTGGGATTGCGTTGAATGTATATATTGCTTTTGGCAGTATAGACAAAGCTCTGCTGCTTCTCCATGAGGGAGAAGAATCAAAACCGCTCTTTCTGCACAAGCCCTCCACAGCATGCCGTCCTCTCTCAGACACATCCCCACACTCACACAGCTACTCTCCCCGTTTTCTCTCTGCCCATGAGAAATGTGTCCCCATGAGCTTTGTTAACATGTTCTCCCTGCTACGTTTTCATTGTTTAGGAAATATTGTTGTGTTGCTTATTCTGTTTCTTCTCAACATCTTTTTATGGAATTTGAACTCCATCTTCTCTGTTTCCTACGTGAAATTAGAATATCTTCCCACCCAACTACATGACTCCAGAGCTCCCTCTTGTGCTGTTTCTGTGAAGTGCTCACAGACTCGCCTTCTACGCTTTCATCTGTTCTTGGTTTTTACTTTGTCTCTGCTGATCCTGTGCTGCCCACGTTGGACTTCATTCTTAGAAGTTCTTATACAATGTGCTGTTTTTTCTGGCTTAATTTTGATCGTCCTTGGGACCCATAGAGACTCTGAGTCACTTCATCTTCTACCACTATCATACACTTCAGTGGAGTTTGCAGAACTCCTCCCACTTGGACAACTGTCCTCTGACAGTCAGCCCCTGAGATCCACTCTGCGCACCTGCCTGCTTCCCTGGGGGACTGTGACATACATTAGAAGCCCCACTGCCTTCCTTCACTTTCTCCAGCACAGTTAGTGACACAGTTCAGATCTGGAAGTATGGGTGGCTTGTCCCCATCTAATCATATTTAGGATTCATGAGGAAATCCTATCACTTAGTTTTGCTCTAAACATTGACCATAAGCTTTGGGAGGCTCTTGATTTTTTCCTACCTGTTTAATTGTATGGGCATAAAATTAATTTCATGTAAGCAGAGTCAAGCCATCACTGCCATTTTTCCAGGCCCCTCAGGATTATCTGCTTAAGCCATTTAACAACTCTCTGAAACACATACTATTATTATTCCCATCATACAGATCAGAAAACTAAGGTTGGAAATCCTAACTGAATTCCCAAGAGCAACATTGGAAGTGGTGGAGGTTAGATATAAATCCAGACATTTTGTCATGAAGCACAGACTACTAACCACTCTGCAAGGTTGTAGCCAACTGCCACACAAGATATCAGAAGGATGAAAGGAGAATAAAAAGAAATCCATTGTAGATGGACAGAGCAGGATAGACAAAGGCCCTGGGGCTTCTGCATTTTAGAGGAATGGGAGGATTCCAGTGAGGGCAGACAGGAAATCATGAAATGGTACTTGAAACAGAAGGCAAACCATGGGATGATTTTGGATTTTATCCCCTATGTAATACAAAGCCATCAAAAGAAAATATAATGTTCAGCCAGCATTCTAAGAGAGCCTGGAAGAAAAGCACTTTGTTCCACTTAGAGGACGAGGCATCTCAGGAACAGAGAAGATGGGATAGAGAACTCATGGCCCACTGGGAAGGCAGCTAAGACAGGAAAGAGAGGGGGTGAGTGTGGGACACAAGGCCGGGGAACTCAGCCCCTGGGACCAGACTGAGGCGTACGAGGGCAGTCTTTGCCCAGGGGCTCCTGAAAGCAGTGGGAACCTTTCTCCATCTCAGCTGCTACTGGGAACAAAGCTGTGACAGAACTGTGAAGCTCCAACTGAGCTAAAAACAGTCAGGGCTTTCCCTAAGAAGATATTTTATTCATGTGAAAGGCAAAGTTGCAGTGATAAGGGGAGAAAGTGCTATAGACAGAAAGAGATTTCATCCACTGGTTCACTTTCCCGAATGACCACAGGGGCAGGGCCAGATGGAAGCATGAACCAGGGATTTCTTCAGGTCTCCCACATGGATCCAGGGGCCCAGGGACTTGGGTCATCTTTCATTGCTTTCCTAGCTATATTAGCAGGAAGCTGGATTGGAAGTGGAGCAGCCTGGACTCAAACCTGCATCCATACAGAACAGCAGCAATGCAGGTGGTAGCTTTACCACAATACCACAGTGCCAGCCCACCAGTGCTTCAGAATAGAACTGTGCAGTTTCTCAGGAGGTTGCAACCCTTTTACAATTTTCAGAGGTGTGCCTCAGAAGGTCAGCCACCTGCACCTGTCAAGGTGTTTTAAGCAGTAAGGACTTTCCCTTTTTGCTATTCCAATCATTTGCTTTTTGTTTACAGTTACTATGGCCTTGTGAGCTGGCTTTGTGGTAAGTCTCCCATACAAAGTAATATTCAGCACTTCTTCTATTCTCATTCAAACTTCAGCAAAAATATCCAGAAAAAATGGAGGAAAGAATTGTGCCTCCAACTTGGGTATTGTTTTAACTACATCACACTGAGTAAACTTGCTTGAAAGTTGTGGAATTGTCTTTCTGGAACTTCACAGCTTCAATCAATATATATAAAGCAGAACTAACTTTCCACACTTCATTGACCATTTCGCTTCTAGAGATGCTCCAGGATTCCATTTAAAGGTCTGCCTCCTTATTCTACATCATTTGACATCATTTCAAAGTATTTGCAGAAACAACACTGTATGACAGGACACAGGTCATGTCTAGTGCAGCCAAGGGCAAGCGTGTGGAGAAGGTGCAAGAGTGAGCCATGAGCAACCAGCACCTGCAGCAGCTGGGAGGGAGGGCATCAGCCTGGTCAAGGGACTCTCTGTAAGGCATCAGCAGCATCCACTCCGTAGGGCCATGGAGGACCACATCTCTAGTATCTCTACAAGCGCTTTAACCAAAAGAGTCCACTTGATGATCCCTTAGTCTTTTAAGAAGTGTTAGCAAAGACTATAGCTTGAGTTTGCTGTGAGACTCACTCTCAATAGCAGGGCTCTGGATTTCGGCTTAGTCCTAAGGCTGTGGGTTAAAGGTAAGACCTTGAAACACAAACCTTGAAATGATTCTAAGGCTTCCCAGTCTTGGAAGCCTTAGAATTATTAGGCTGCCTATATCTATATGAAATCACCTGTAGACTTGTCATGGAGCGCATCTCTTCCTTGTAGCTCACACACCTAGGCAGGAGACCTGGATCGAGGTCTAGACTTCTGGTTTCTCCCTGGCCTATCTCTGGCTGATACAAGTAAGAGCGGGTATGGATCAACACGTGAAATACATCTCTCCGATTGGTTGACTTGCTCTCTCTCTCACCCCCTCTCTGTCTTTAAAATACATTCTAAAATTTACCAACAAAAAGAATAGAAGTGAGGGGCTGGAGGGACAATACTGGGACATGCAACAGAGTCATTCTGTCACAGTGCGAACACATAGACGTGCTGGTGCCAACCAAAGGCTTGCTGCCCGGCAGGAGCATGATTTGTCTCCCAACAGCCAGTCTGGATGAAAGCAGATGCCTCCATCCTTCCTGAAACATCTTGCGCCCTACACCAAGTGAGCCAGAAATGCCTTTTTTTTTTTTGCAACCTGCTTATCTGACACATAATTAATATCCAGGATGTATCAGCAACTCAAAAGAAACTCAACAGTAAAACAATTAACCCAGCTAAAAAGGGACAAAGTGCCTGAATGAATAGTTCTCAAAACAAGAAACATAAATGACCAAAAAATGTGGGAAAATGCTCAAAATCACTAGGCAGCGGGAAAATGCAAATAAAAACTAAAATGTTAAATTACCTAAATGTCAAAAAAATGAGAACAACTTGTGAGGATGTGGATGTGGAGAAAGGAAAATCCCTGTACACATCTGGTGGGAATATAAATGAGTCCAAACGTTGTGGGAAAGCATATGATCCAACAATGTCACTGCTGAGTATACACTCCAAAGGCATGAACTCACTGAATCAGATACATGCTTCCCCATGCTTATAAAACCACCACTCACAAGAGCTGAACGTGGAGTGCCACCAACGTGTCCACCATTAGATACACATACAAATAAAAGGTATGTACACATAATGGAATACTATGAAGCCATTTAAAGAGAATGAACCCTTTCATTTTCAGCAGAATGGATGGAATTTTTAGGACACAAAGTTGAGTCAACTAAGCCAGGCGCAAACACAGATAGACAAATACTGCACATTTTCCTTTAGAGGTGGGAGCCAAAATATAAAAACAAGCAATCAAAAAACCCCACAACTACATCGGAACACAAATGCTGATGACTCAAGGTTGGGAGTGGTGGGAAGGATAAGAGAAATTGTGTTTGCAAATGAGAGGAAGCTGGGTGTGGTTTGTTAATTATGATAAATCTGTTAATAGGAAATATTGGTTGGAATTTGGGTTGGGGATTGTATAGGAACTTGCTGTATTACTAACAATTTTGAATTTATAAATTTTTAAAAAAATATATTTTAAAAAATGATGGTCCATAGTGCTGTGTAAATATTTTCTGGGACATACCTATTGGAAAAGGTAACACAAAAATATTAATTTTTAATGTGAATGGCAAACTTAATTTCTTCAGCTATTTTTAGTTGACTAAAATAAATTACGTTTTCCCAAGTTACTGTGAAAATTTTTACCATGAAATAACTTGAAGCTTAAAAAGTCTACATTACCCTTTTAAATTATGTTACAATTACTTTTTTAGAACAACTAATTCTGAATTTTCTTAAGAAGATACAAAAAAACCTATGCTAATACACCTTCTATTCTAAATTAGCTTAAATTGAGATTGCATAATTTCCTCTTGGTTCACTTCCTGCTAAATTTTTACTTCAAAGAATTAAGAATCTGATTTCTCTTCTCATTTCATCTTGACCCTATATTAGACATCTACATTTTTAAATCAGAGGATAATGAAGCAGGAATAACCATGGACTTATTTCAAAAACGAAAGCCACACAAAGTAATTCCAAAGATGTTGGAAACGCAACAATTTTTGTAGAATCCAGTGATGAAACACAAGACCTATCCCAGACTACCCATATTTCTCAGAAACCAGGAATACCCAGTAAGAAGCAAGACCCAGAAAGGAAGCTAATTAAAACACCCAGCAGGGAATGAGCTGAGCTGCCTGCATCATCAATAACCATTGTGAGTTAGAAACAATAGTTGCATTGTTTGAACATCAAGAAAAAAAAAAGTACATTTCAAAACTGAAGTTTATTTCCAATGAAGTCTGTTATGGCTCGTGACGTCTGCGACAAGCATCCAGGTAAGAAGAGTAGGGCTGCTCAGTTGAACTGTCAGGCTGACCTTAGGATCAAGCAATATTAGAAGAGATAAATAGGCTGGTGTTTGTACAGATAGGATGAAGAGCAAGACCATTCTCAAACATAAGACTTGTACATAACTGTGCCGAGACAGAGAAGATAAACCATAGTGCCCTTAGTCTAGCCATGGAGACAGGCTCGCGCTCCTGACCATTGAAAACATCAGAAGCTCAGGGCCAAGAGAGTGCAACAGGCAGTGAGGGCAGCAGCTAGAAGACGACCCAGGGCTGAGTCCAAGGAGAACTCCTGAAAACAAGATAATGGCTCTCTAGACCTGTAAGTTTTAACCTGGTTGATTCATTTTAGTCCATTGTAGAGTTTATCAGCCACAACTGGTCTTTTTGTGTTCCTCCTCAGGAATGATCAAAGCGTGGGGGACATGACCTCCCACTTCTGTGCCACCTCCTCGTGTCTCCAACACCAACAAGATTATAAAAACTCCTCATCAACTAAGTGTGCAAAAAGAGCCACCGTCACGGTTGTTCTCACACACCCTTCAGGCCCGATGCCTTTCTTTCAGGCTACTCACTGGTATTTCTCCCAATCTTCTTGACCCATCTTCCCTATGGAAGCCCTGGGAACCATCTCCTCTCTCCCCAAATTACAAACAAGTTCCTGTGATTTGGTAAGTCCTACAGCCATTGGGCTTCCTTTACCCACTTCCCTTTACTATGTCCTTGATTCATGTAGATTATTGGTAATTGATGATGTGTCTTTGTCTATGGGATCTTTTCATTCTTCGAATCTATGTTGAACTTAGATTTTCAAAGTCCCAGTGAGCTACCCACTAGAGAAGACAAATAAACAGGTTCTCTAAGAGCCTCTTAGACACAGGTCATGGTTGTTATCCTTAAATACTATCATAAGCATAATTTAGCAGTGTGCCTGCTGCTGTGAAAAAAACAAATATATATTCCTTCCTCAGTGAGCTAGCACTCTAAATAAGAAGGGTTTTTGCATATGTGTGTTTCACATACACATGTCAGGAAAAGTACAAACTACCTAGGAAATTGATCATGACTGTAATGATGTTTTAACTGCACAACGTAGTGTCCATTTCTGATTTGGTGCCTAATAAACTCAGAAAGCCACCAGAAACATTTGTGAGACCTTCGGATCACTGCCTTGGCAACAAACTAGTCAAAAAAAAAACAAAAACAAAAAAAAACAAAACTAGATTCCCACTAGAAAAAAGCTTCTTTCAGTGGTATAAAACCATAGACGTTAATTGTTCTAATCACTTAGAATACCTGGGGTTGTTCTCTGGTTATTCCCTGCTCTAAACAGGCCTTTTCAAACGCCATGGATGTAACCTACAGAGTTATTCTTCTCAAGGAGAAGATGGAGTTTCCAGTATGCCTGGGACACTAATGCTCCTACAAGACACTGGCGAGTGCGGTACTCCAGGGAGGACACACATACGAGTCTATGTCACATCTCTGAAGGTTACTCCAGTTTGTCCCCTCTGAAATGCCTCTGGAAAAGTAATCACTATTTTGAGACACAAAAAGGCTAGACTGGGTTGAATCTTTAACAGGTGATTGAGGCTCTACCCTCATGAATATACTAATCCATTCATATGAGTAATAGGTTGATGGGTTAAATCCAGAGTAGGTCAGCCACAAAATCTAGTTCAGCTAGGTTTTTCACTAAGTGATGCCTTCTACTCACCACTTCAGCACTCTGCCAACAAGAAGACCATCACCATGGGGGCCAAGGTTGTGGCTCTCCAAGTTAATCCACCACTTAACAACACCAACATGCCACATGGGAGTACTGGTTCCAATCCCAGCTGCTCTGTCTTCAATCCAGCTCCCTGCTACTATACCTGGCAGAAGACCCAATGCTTGAGTTCTTGTCACTGTTATAGGAGACCAGGTTGGAGTCCTTGGCTCCTGGCTTTTGCCTAGCCTAGGCATGCCTGTTGCAGCCATTAAATAATGCACCAATGGATGAAGATCTCTCCCTTTCAATCTCTCTCTCTCTCTCTTCTTTGCTCTACCTTCCAAATAAATACAACTTTCTCCAAAAAAATTACTAAGGGTCAACACTGTGGCGCAACAGGTTAAACAGGTGACAGAACTTATATCCATATGGGAAGCAGATAAAGTTCCAGCTGCTCTACTGTCAATCCACCTGAGAGAGCAGCAGAAAATGGTCCAAGTCTTTGGACCCCTGTACCCACATGGGAGACATGGATGACTCCCAGCTACAGCCTGGCTCAGACATGGCCATTGCAGCCATTACAGGAGTGAACATTGCAGCCATTATGGGAGTGAACCTAGAGACAGAACATGTCTTTTTCTTTTACCTCTATTATCCTTTACAAAAAAGTGAGTGTTTTTTTAATATTTATTTATTTATACTGGAAACCAGATTTACAGAGAAAAGGAGAGACAAACATCTTCCATCCATGTGTTCATTCTCCAAGTGTCCACAACGGCCAGAGTTCAGACAATTCAAAGCTGGGAGCTTCTTTCAGGTCTCCCACATGGGTGCAGGGTCCCAATGCTTTGGGATGTCCTCTACTGCTTTCTCAGTCCACAAGCAGGGAGTTGGACAGCAAGTAGAGCAGCTGGGATACGAAATGGCACCCATATGAGATCCCGGCACATGCAAGGTGAGGATTTAGCCACTGAGCTATTATGCTGGGCCCGTAAAGTAGAAAAATGTATTAATCGAAAGAATTCATAAGAACCTGCACCCTTGACTCCTTGGGGAACCCGGGAATCAAGCAATAGCTGCCCAGCTCCTTGCTCTGCACTTTGCAATGAAGACATCTTCTTCCACAATCCCGATGTCAGCGATTAGCTTTCTGTGCTTTGAGTGAGCAGATCCCATTTGAGGATTCAACAACACCACCTCTAACCAGTTTGGGGTGCTGTCTGGCAACAAGTGGGGCTTGGTTAGAGAAAGGACAGTGAAGGAGAAATCAATAGCACATAGATCCCCAAAAACATGAGGATGATGGCACCTTTGAGGGGAGGGATGGTGTTGATGTGGCATTCAGGAAAAACCAGCGGGAGGAGGAGCCAGAAATGCAGACAAGGACCCGAGAAGGCAAGGTCCTGTGGCCCACGTGGATGATTCTGAAGTCTAGTCCAAGAGCCAATGGCATGCCTGAAGGAAGTTTCTAGCATGCATACAGTAGCAAGGCGAAGTAACGCCAGCCTCACCTGTCCAAAGCCTTGATGAGATGAAGCAGTTCTTTGAGTTGCTCTTCAATTGGTGAGCACTTTGCAAGGGAAACCTAAAATGCCACATGATCGCTTAGTCTTTCAACATGCACCTGGAATCTCTGCCTTTATAAGGAGGAAGAGTGGGATCAATCTGGCCGTCTTGGCTCTGGTAATCACAGACCCTCTTGTGTGCTACATGTCTGCCCTCTTGTGTTTCCTCCAGAAACCCACAACTCTGTAAGGCAGCGTCACAGGAGAGTGTGAACAAGGATGGGAGATGGCAGGCTAAGCCACAATGTCGAGGAGGGTATCTTCCTGACCCTCACACCCCAGCCCTTGCAGCACTAGGGTTAAAAACTAGGATTATGCAGGCTAACATGGACAACTACAAAGTTTTGAAATCAATGAAGCATCAGTTTGAAGCTGGCAACTTGAACACTGATCAAACTCACCAAGGTTATTGAGGTTAATATCTCAAGGTTGGAAATTGCTCGAAATCGGGCAGGCAGTGCTGATACTGAACCATTGCCTTGTATCCATTCTGAGGGTCATTTCCTCAAACTCGGTCTTTCTTTGGTATCTGGTACCACTGCCCTCTCTCTCCTCCCATCAGCCCCCAGTGCTTCCGCCCCTGCCCAGTCCATCTTCTCTTCTTTTTTTAGCCTCATTGATTTCTTCATAAAGGTAAAATTGAATAAAGAGAATATATAAAGGAATTAGACACAATCACATTATGATCTCAGGAAGAACATCCTAAGAGTCAGCTCTATTACACGGGGAAAGAAAGTCCCAGGAGAAACAAGGAGCGAACAATCAGTCAAGTTATTTAAAACTCAGCTGGACACAGTCAGTAAGGATGTGCTGCCGGAAAGGCCCACGTCTCCGCAGTGCAAGAATGGAAAGAAGGATCCTAATAGGATTTTTCTCTCCTCGGCTCACTTTTTCTCTAGGCTGCATTCTTTAACTCCTGCTGAAATCAGCTATATCCACAGACAGTAAGATTCACTGCTTTCCTGTGGCCAAATTCATCAGAAAGGAGGACAAAAGCAGGGGAAAGAATATTAAAGAACCCCTCCTTCCACTATCAAGAGGCTCCCTGCTCCCACGGGACAGAAATCAATGCGAAGCCTTCTGCTTTTATTCCAGGCCTGCTCTTTATTCTGTGATCAAAGGAACAAATTCTCTGGAAACAAGAGAACATCCTGCTAAGATTTCAGGTAAAAATGGCCCTGTTATACATAACTTCATGCTGTGACTGCATGTAATCCCTGCCCACGGACAGGTTTTACCCCTTCTACAGCACCTGTTTTCGCATTCCATAGTTAAGATAATTTCTCTGAGGCCTATTTATTATTTTGTTATACAATCACACAGCCTTAAAGAGAATTGGAGAAATCTTATCCAACTCAAAATATGTGAAACATATGTATTACTATATTGGGACAAATTAACATCTTTACTCTCGAGTCTAAGAAGTTCTTTGCTTTCCTATATTAACACTGTGAAGTGAAATTGTCCCTTAGCTTTACTCAAAACATCAGTTAAAATCCTACTTTGACTTGCCAAGCGGTTGTACCTCATACACAGAGGATTTGTACTTTACGAGCACTTTTCTATACAGCCAACTTTTGATCTTCAACATGGGAGTTATTATATGTATTTTATAAATGAAAGGTGTAGGAACTGGCACCATGGCACAACTGGCTAAGCATCAGCCTGTGGCACCAACATCCCATGTGGATAACGGTTCAAGTCCCAGATGCTGCACTTCCAATCTGGTCCGCTGCTAATGACCAGGAAAGCAGGGGAGGAAGACCCAACTCCTTGGATCACTGCACCTACACTGGAGACCTAGAAGAAGCTCCTGGCTCCTAGTTTCTGATGAACCCAACTCAAGTCATTTGTAACCATCTGGAGAGTGAACCAGCAGATGGAAAGCTTCTGTCTCCTCTCTCTGTAACTCTGCCTTTCAAATAAAAATAAATCTCAAAAAATAATAAAATAAAATGAATAAATAAAAGGTATAAAGCTCAAAAGGGCATAAATAACTTATTTGGTGACATGGAGCTAGCAAAGGAACAGACCAAACCATAACCCACATGTGTCTGAAAAACCTGGATTCTTCTATTCTACCACCCCACTCTTCTCCGGGCTTTTGGGGGGGCCTGAGCCTAGAAACATGCAGAGGACATTACATATGCTGAATGCACCATTTATGCCAGCCATATCAAGAACCTACAATCAGAAACAAATGCAGTGAACTAATAAAAATGACATTTTCCTCAGTAGCCCCTATCAAACAGCTAGCTTTCTACTGCCAAGCGTTTTCCACTCAGAGAAACAGTCATGCAAACTAATTCAGACCTTTGTGTCTGGGCTGAAGAGGTGACTCCTAGCCCTGACCACCTGAACACTGGCTGGGTTCCCCTTGGCCATCTTAACAGAGCCCTCCTCCCCTAGGCTCCTTACCCAGCCCCGTCAGCACCCCAGGCCTGGGGACTTAAGAGTATTCTGGGCTTTGAGAAGGCAGTGAACTGGTCAATGGAAACCCTCACAATGTCTTGAGTAGGAACCCTCTGTCTCCTAACATTGACTAGTTCTTTTTTCCAATTGCAAGGAATCATCAGACACCTGGGGAGGGGGAAGAGCTGGGGGGGACAGGGGGGGGGGACATGGAACAAAGGCAGCAACTCTTTGAACACAGAATTAATGTTTAGCTCACAAGGGTTTGGTTGGGTGCTATGCTCGGCTTCTCACAAGACTATAGTCTTAGCTGTTGGAAGAAATCTATTTCTCTTCCATTCCTGAAGCCTTGGGAACACCCCACTTCAAGGAGTGCAGAAGACAGAAACTCTAACTTTAAGCAGACTCCCCAGTCCCTTTGTAAGGCTTTTACCTGATTATTTCAGGCGCATTCAGGAAAACTGCTCTTACAATTAACTCAAAATCTGAAGATTTTGATGACAATACCTTCAAAAAATCCCTTTATTTTTGCCATATTCTATTGGTTAAAACCATGTTACAGGTCTTCCACACACAAGGCTAGGGAATGAAAGGGCACAACTGACCAAGGGGTCACCTTGAAATATATATCCAAGACAGGTATTTGTACTCCAAACTTTGATCAATGTTAAGTAGTCCACTTTCATTCAAGCATATTATTTTATCCATTTTCATTAACTTTAAGTACTTTCATTTAGCCATTACTATTCTATTAATTTTTATTACTTTTATGACAAAGATCTGTATCATAATATTGGCAGGTGATTCTCTATTAGGTGTCAGCGTTCTGATAAGGTTACTTTGGAATTGACACCTGCCAATTCCCATCCTTACTGAATACATAGAATTTCATTTATAGGGGAAATGAAAAGGAATCTATAGTCTCCTCATTGTTCATTTTTGTAGCATTTAAGTGTTAATTAATCTTACAAGAGGCAAATCTTAGGGCCTGCAGCTGTGTGCCTATGAGGCGGCTTCTTTGTACCCTGGGCCACAGGGATCTGATGTGTGTTCAGGGTGCTCGTCTTGTAGTGTCACTCTGTTCCAGTCCTGAGCCCAAGCAGCGACCACAAGGTCAGAGAGCCAGGACTCACCACGGCAATTTGTCAAGATTCGTGTCTCATTTTCATTGTTAAGTGAATCTGTTCAAGCTAAAGAGTTAAGGGCTTTAGATAGACCTCATAAGCTATAACTCATTTACTGTCTTCTCTCCCTCTCTCCTTCTCTTTCAAATAAATAAGTTTAATTCACACTCTGATCTTCTATGATTCAGAGATTCCAAACAGTTTTAAGTACCAACTCCATTTGTTCTTTCATGGATTTTAAAATTTTTATTTGTTTCTCTTATTCAATCAAAAGGCTGAGAAGCAAACAGATTTGTTAGCCACTGGATTTCTCCCCAGATGCCAACAACATCCAGGGATGGACAACTCCAAAGTCAGGAACCTGGAACTCACTGTGTGACAGGACCCAAGTTATTGAACCATCCCCTGCTTCCTCCCAGGTGTGCTTTGGTGGGAAGCTGGAATTTAAGTGGAGCATAGACTCAATGTGGGATTCCAAAGTGGTGCCTTAACCACTGTACTAAACTCCCACTCCAGTTCTGTAGGTTTCTATAGGTAGTGAATGTCCCTAGCTTGGAGTCAGCCTTCTGAGATCCTTAACCCTTGCAGAAAGGCTCTGATGATGAGGCCCTAAATGCTAAATCAGCCAGAAGTGATCGCACAGGTCTAGAAAGTTATATATCTCCATCTCTTCCCAAGAGAGTGCTAGTAAGTGCTTGGGCACAGCTCTCCTGCCAGAGGGAATATGGGCACATCTATGTTACTGGTTTCAACAAACCAACTGGTCAGTGAATTGAAGAGTGGAGTTTAGTCACAGAGAAGCTGAAATCTGCTTCCCACATCAGAAACATCTTCCACATCTACTCCTGCCTCTTATGCAGCACGGATGTCCTGAGGAGCTGCTCTGGGCAGGAAATGGAGGAAGGTCAGGGTTTTCTTCAATATACCTGACACAGATACTGCTCCCAATGTCTGCAGTGGTCCAGAAAGTTCAATTATGTCGAGGTTGGAAATATGCTGTAAAAACCTCGAACCAAATCTCAATTTAGTGGTTCCCTCACTTTACGATTTGGCAATGATTAAGTCACCTTTAAGGAGATTTAATAAATCTGTATCTCCTTATATCTACACTAAGGCTACACTACGAGTCACCTAATCCTCTTGAAATGACAAGACATATAAAACATCTGACAAGGTCCCTAGCATAGAGTCTTTCTAATTATATCACGTTTATTTGTAAAGGTCCCTAACAGAGGCGGGGGCAATGAGAGACAATATCTGAGTGGGTATAATTAGACAGTGAGTACATGGGTGACCAGGCACAGCAGGGTGTTCAAATATGACAGTCTATTTGGCTGGAGCACTGAATGCAGAACTGAGAACCGTCCAATTCAACTAAGCCTCACAATCAGACTCTAGAATTGGTGACAAGTGGAGACCATCCAAGACCTTCGGTGAGCTCAGCATTAGTTTGGCAACAGCTCTTGCCTCCTGGAAAACATACTCAATTTTCTGAACATTAACTCTCATCTTACTTTCCTAGTACTATATATCTGTTTCACACGCTTTGCCACCTGAGCATAGGGGCAGCTTATGAATCTAGGTGTTCATGTCCTATATTTTCATAAAACTAAAATATATCTTCCTTAGGGCAGATAAGTTGACCATAAAATGTATTACATTTCAAGAGAAAATAGAAACGGCATGAATTCTGGTGATGAAATTCACAAGCAGGGAGACCTAATTTTTTTCATTACTCTACAATTACTGAAAAATGTAAAGAATCTGTTAGACGTTGATTTGTGAGAAGCAACTATACGCTGAGTTCTACGGGTTCTTTGCTATAGATGAATAAATAGCTATGCAATCACCCATTTATCTTACTAAGAATTTCGATGTGGAAGAAACTTCAAGGTAGAAGATGTGGTTCCCATTCTCAAAGAGTTAGCATTCAGTTCTACAAATGCAAGAGATGCTGTGTAGTCTGTGAATGTGTGGTTAAAAATAAACCATGCTGATATGGAGTCAAACAACCCCAGTTTAAGTCTTGCCCCTGCTTTGTGATACCACTTACTTTCTACCTTAAGTGACCATGTATGTTACTCAATTTCTCCATTTTCTTGTCTTAAAATTTAGGTAATATATGCCTTCATACAGCACATTTTCAGTTAAGTCCCTCAGATTGAGTGTTTAGCATTGTGCCTGATTACTAATTATTCAGTGAAAGAATTCATGTTATCATCACACACATACAATGTCATGCATAGTTTACCAGTCCCACCCACTACCCTAAAATATATTGGATGGCACAAAGCACTGCGTGGGAAGTGATGGATATGCGGCCTTTAGAGTTTGCAAATTTTCAGCCTGTGGGCTGAATCCAGTTGGCAAGCATGACTTGTGTGATTCACACAATGTTTCTAAAAGCATTCAAATTATTTCCTAACACCTAAAACTTAGGAAACTTTATCGAGAAATCTAGAATGTTCTCTTCTCCCGAGAGGACTTGCTTATCAAGAGACCTGAGGGTCCTGGAACTGTCCTCTTAGCTGAAGCTGAGAGTGTCTGCCCAGTTCATAGGCCCTGCCTTGTGCTTGTGTCACAGACCCTACTCATTTGTATATTTTGTGTTGCCACTGAGGCAGGAGAAATCTGAAATTTAAATCAACAAATATTAACACAGATATTCTTAGAATCCCACTTCTCCTCTGTGCTAACACATTTTCACACACATACACAAGCACACAGTTTCCTTGGTCACAGAGTGGAAAATGCTTCATAATAAAAATCATCAGCCACCCGGAGATTCACAATTCATTTACAGCTATTAAAAAAAAAAACACCTATCAAGTTGATTTTAACTTGATATTTCTCAAACATATTTTACCATGGAAATTTTTCTTCCAAAGGATACCTGGTAACACTATTTGCATCAGGATTTTTGGAAAATCACTGAGGATTATTGGATTAGATTTAAAGAAAGCATGTGTTCATGAGAAGAGGGTCATAAGATATCATGTATGCTATAATCTCTGACCAAGGTGTAGGCCTTTTTTAAATATTTTATTTAATTTTTGATGTTGTTTTTATAGTTGAGAAGGATGCACACACATATAGACCACTGACTGGGTGGGCTCTTGTGCAAACCAGAAGGTGTGGCAGCCCCACATGGATGAGCCCACAAATTCCCCCCACAGAACCTGCCCCCAGACCCAGTACTCTTGTGTGCCTGTTAGTGACATGGCCCAGTCTAATGTGGGCCACCCCCTGACCTAACTCTCACTGGTGGGTATTGTGGCCTAGTCCTGCCAGGCAGGCCCCTCAACTCTAGCATTCATGCATGCCAGTGGGCTGCTATCAATGCCAGCTAACCCAGCCCAAGTCTTCCGCATAGGCAGGTACGATGGTCTGAAGTAGCTATGTCCTTTGGCTTCCCTCCATTCAAACCATCCAGTCTCAGCCCCCTCCCTTACCTACAATTGCAATGGCCAGTCCATGGAAGTCCCCCAGAAGTCATTCCTCACCTGCAATGTATTTTCTCAGCGGTCCCCCCACCCACACTCTCCCAAACCCCCCCTCCTAGGACAATCCACAGCTGCCAAGTGTGCACAGGTCCCGGTCCTGGTCTTGCAGCGGCACAGTGCAGCACGTGTTGGCTGCTTGACATTTTCTTCAAACCAAGGCTTCAGGGTAAAGAGAAACTGGGGAAATAGTATAAATGAGCTATAAGACAAAGGCCTATAACCTGGTTTTTCACTCACTCAAACAAAAGAAGAGTTGAGAAATGAAGCCCAGGAAATTTGTGCTGTCATTTCTTGAAGGAAAGCAATTCCATCATGACGCCTAGAGAAAGCACACATCACTGCCAGCATCCGAAAAGAACCTCAGCCTTGAGTCGCGGTTTGTTTGGTGCCTGTTTGCTCTGGCTCCATATGCTACCTTGTGACAAGTGAAGAGCAGGCCTTCTTTTTGGAATAAACACACTGGAGAAGCGGAGTTCTGATGAACAATTTTGTCAGCTCAGATTGATCAGTAAACTTTTGGCTACACAGGCCAACAGAGGGATGCTTTGTTTACTGGTTGCTGTCATTCAAAGTTCCACTCAAAGTCCTATGGGTTTGGCTCTGTGAATCAAATATTAGAAAGTGCCAATAATTTACGGCCAGATTAATTTGGCAGGACTTAAGCCTTTTATGTGACGGTATTTTTGGTTTTAGTACTGAACAAATGCGTATACATTAGAGAAAATTGGAAAGTGCAGACAGGAAAAAAAAAAGTTTAATCAATTAAAGGGGGGACCTGATCCTGTGGCTCAATAGGCTAAACCTTCACCTATGGCATGCTGCCACCACATATGGGCACGAGTTTGCGTCAGGGATGCTCCAATTCCAATCCAGCTCCCTGTGTATGGCCTGGGAAAGCCCTGCAGGATGGCTCAAGTCCTTGAACCCTGCACCCACAGGGTAGACCCAGAAAAAGCTCCAGCTCCTGGCTTTGGATTGGCTCATCTCCAGCTGTCGTGGCCATCTGGGGAGTGATGGAAGATCTCTCTCTCTCTCCTTTCTATAATGTTGACTTTCAAATAAAAATAAAATAAATCTTTTTAAAATCAATTAAAGGGAGTATTAAGGTTAATATTTTGGAAAGTTCCCTACAGACTTTCTTTCAAAGTATGTGTAACATTACTAAATAAATGGGAGGGTAGAAATTTCTGTATAATAATTTTCCCCCTAAAATGGAAATAATTGTATTTAAAATGTGGGGTTTTTTTTACGGCTTACCTAGAAGTTTGAAAGGGTTGTAGAGCCAGAAGGAGACGGAGATACAGGGCTTCCGTCCACTGGTTAACTCCCCAGTGACCCCAGGCCAAAGCTAAGAGTTGTGAAGCCAATGTAATTCTACTTAAAACCCAGAGAGGCTTTTTCCTATATTTTAAAAAAAAAATCAGTTCCAAAAGTTATATGGGAATGCAGAAGACTAGCATAGTTTACCAGTTTTTAAAAGGAAAAAACAAAAAACAAATAAATTACCTGATTTCAAGAAGTAATTCAAAGATACAGTAATAAAAGCACATATTAGCCTAAATAAAATCATATATAAGTTAATGGAACAGATCAGAAAGCTCAAGAACAGGGTCACATATTTATGGTGAAATTACTTTTAATAATTTTGCCATTGGTGCTATAATAACTAGATATAAATACCAGAGAAATTACCTTTATGTTGAATAGTTTTTACCTTTACCTCACATCATGTTAAAAAAAAAAAGATAAAAACCTGAAATATATTATAAATTTTTACAGCCAAGAAAGCTTCCAGAAAAAGAAACAAAGGGAAATATCTTTGATTCCTGATGTGCATTGATTTGTCAGCAGCATAAAGAAGCATAAGCCATAAGCCAAAATAAACCTTCCATCCTATAAGGTCCTTTTTGTTAAGCTGATGCAAAGCTGACTAATCAGCCCATTAGCAGGTAAAGGAATGAGCAGGTGGCAGTGAGTGTTTTCAATAGAACACTCTACAAAAAACAAAAGAACCACTGATACCCATAGAAACATGGAGGAATCTTAGAAATCACTGGTTAAGTAAACAAAGCCAGAATAAAAGAACATGTTCAATAGTATCTATTCACTTAAAATCCTGAATAGATAAAACTAATCTATGGTGACAAAAAGCAGGTGTTTCTGAAACTGAGGATAGAGATTGAGGGCAAAGAGGCAGGAAAGCATTTGAGGGGGTGATGATGATGTTCTGTGTTCTTACTAAGCTAATAGTTTCATGAGAGTCATTTTATCAAAATGGCAAAACCTAAACTGAGTATATTGTATCTTATATGAATAAAATCTCAGTAATGTTGATTAGTTATATATATAGATATATAGATATTGATAGATATAGAAAGCTACTGAGAGATGGAGAGAAGAAATGAATGTGAAGGAAGTGACGCTTTCCCTCTGAGATTCATCAAGCAGCAGACAGACAATAGGCTACACGTGAAAGGACCCAAAGGGAAAGCCCAAGTTTCCTGCAGGAAGGCACTCCCTGACAGCAGCCAGGAACTGGCACATCACAGTCCTGCCTGGACAGCTTTAGCGGTGGTTCCAGCCTTCAAGATATCCCAGGAGAAGCTTCTGGACATAGCATCAAGGGGGCTACTCAGTGTGATAACATGAATAAAACCTGGGGAAGAAATTCATCAAGTTCACACCAGGAAGTCCTCTGTCCAGAAGAAAAGAGGGTGGAGAGGAAAAAGAGCTGGAAGAAGTGACGTCATAGCCATATGAAACTGTCAGAATGCACACTGGACACTACTGCTCAGACTCAATTGGCCTGTGGGACGTAGCACCTCATTAAACGTCCCTACCGAGCTTACCACCGCTCTGTCTCATATCTGACATTCTTTTCCTTCCCAGGAAGACAACCTCGATTCCAGTCATCTCCACTAGCAGATGATATCCATTTCTCACGCTTACTGAGTCTCCCAAACACATGTTCAGTGTGCTCAGAAACCCCCTGTTCTGAGCTTGCAGTTTCCAGATAAAGATGTGGCAGCTGCTGGAAGCAATGCCTGAGACACGTCCTTCAAACACGTTTTGGGTCCTGCAAGGCTAGCAGCTCCTGCCTTCTGCCCCAGAGCATGATGATGACATTGTGATATGAAGAGCCAAGTAATTTCTTTGTCAGCATAACCATTGTTTCCTCCCAACAGCTACAACCAGGGCTTCTTTCCCTTCAGTGCGTTGTTTGGACCCTACAAAGAAAGCAGGAACACCACACAGAAACACCAACGGATGATGCATTATGATTGCCACATGGACCTAGCATTTGTCAACATCTGCTGTTTCTCTAGAATCCAGGATGCTTCTGAAATGGCACAACTAAATGGCCAATGACTAAATGCTTCTAAAATGACCAACAACTAAAATGGCCAACATTGGGCCAGCAACTATAAAGCTAATTATCAAGAACAACAATGAAGTAAACTACGAATAAGTGTTCTCCCTAGATGTTTTTTCACCAACATACTATCAAGATGCAAGTAGCTTAGCTGATACCCACTGGGAGGATTGTGGCATGCTATTAGAAAAAGACCTATCTAAAAAGGAATGTTTCCTACTTATACCTATATTGTTCTAGGGATGTTGAGAATCAGGGCTGCCAGGAACGTCTAAGTCAAACAATGAAGGACCTTTTATTGAACTCAAATATTTCCTGAAGAATTCCATGATTGCTTCCTGTGCCCTTAAATTTCTCATTTTAAAAAGTCAGCTCAGGGCCCAGCAGCGTGGCCTGGCGGCTAAAGTCCTCGCCTTGAACGCCCCGGGATCCCATATGGGCGCCGGTTCTAGTCCCGGAAGCTCCACTTCCTATCCAGCTCCCTGCTTGTGACCTGGGAGAGCAGTCGAGGACGGCCCAATGCCTTGGGACCCTGCACCCGTGTGGGAGACCCGGAAGAGGATCCTGGTTCCCAGCATCGGCCCATTGCGGCTCACTTGGGGAGTGAAACATCGGTTGAAGGATCTTCTTCTCTGACTCTCCTCCTCTGTGTATATCCGGCTTTCCAATAATAATAAAATCTTTAAAAAAAAAAAGTCAGCTCAAAACATTAAGGAACAAAGAAGGGGGATGAGGGTCAATTGGGACAATGAGGGCAAGGAATGGAAGGAGCTCTCTGCTTCAAATTCATTTAATGATCACGAGTCTGTGGCAGCCAGAGGACCCTGGAGTCGTGTGCCTCTGAAGTTACTGACATTCGTGGAATGCCATAGTCAAGTCAATCATGAATAGGAGTCAAAGCAAACGTGGCTCAGCTTCACAGATAATTCTGTCCACTTAGAAGACTATGCCAGGGGCCTGGCGCTGTGGCCTAGCGGTTAAAGTTCTCATCTTGCACAAACCGGGATCCCATATGGGCACCGATTCTAATCCCGGTGACCCTACTTCCCATCCAGCTTCCTACCTGTGACCTGGGAAAGCACTCAAGGACAACCCAAAGCCTTGGGACCCTGCACCCGCGTGGGAGACCTGGAAGAGCTCCTAGCTCCTGGCTTCGGATCAGCACAGTACCGGCCGTTAGGGTCACTTGGGGAGTGACTCATCGGATGGAAGATCTTCCTCTCTGTCTCTCCTCCTCTCTGTGTATTTGCCTTTCAAATAAAAATAAACAAATCTTTAAAAAAAGAAGACGGCGACAACTATGCCTGGCCCAGCATGATGGCTCAGTGGCTAAAACATTGCACTTGCAAGTGCCAAGATCTGATATGGGTGCCGGTTCATATCCCAGCTACTCCACTTCCCACCAAGCTCCCTGCCTATGGCCTGGGAAAGCAGTAGAGGATGGCCCAAAGCCTTGGAAGCCTGCACCCACGTGGGAGAACTTAAAGAAGCTCCTGGTTCCTGGCTTCAGATCAGTTCAGTTCCAACCATTGCAGCCACTTGGGGAGTGGACCAGCAGAAAGATCTTTTTCTGCCTTTTCTCTCTGCCTTTTCAATAACAATAAATAAATCTTTTTTAAAAAAAGACAACTATGTGCCTACAGATTACATACATTAGGCACATAGTATTAACCAAAATAAGCAATTTACATGAACTTTCAAATTTTACGGCCCCTGTATCATGGAAACTGTATCATGGAAAGCCATAGTAATTTTTTAAAATGTAAGAAAAACGGCAATCTCAAAGAACTTTATCGATGAGGTAGCGACTGCAAGCCGTGATCCAATCTCACAGGCCTTTGCTCTCTTCTGCTGCCCTGGTTGCCCTGCAGAAACATCACAGCAGCCCTGAGCGGACAGCCTCCCTGCCAGTCCTGGGAGGGTCAAAGGGAGACCCGAGGAAGGAAGAGCACTTGTTCAGTCCACGCCATGTTTGTGAGCAACCAGAACGCCTTCTCTCTCCTCCTCCAGGGCCCTTCCTCCAGCACTCAGCAAGGGGGAGAAGCTACATCAGAGATTACCCCATGAACCCCAGAAAGGAAAAGCAGCTCCCCAAGCCTACCGTTCCTGCCTGGCTCCCCATAGAAGGAACAGATTAGCTGGCTGATTTCTTGGAGAGGGATTGGGTCCCTGGGTTAGTGGGGGCCTCGTCCTCCTCCTCCAACAGCCAGTCTCCTTCCTTTCCACATCTACTGCCACCCTCCTGCAACACTCCTTCCTTGCAATAAAACCCACTTTCCTTCTGTGTGGATGCTTTCCAAGAGAACTCATTCATCCATTCATTTTTGCTCTACACATGTCAATAAAGATACAGGCCCTTTACAAGCAGCCATCGCTAAACCTGCAGGGAGCTGAGGGGCTCATCTCACAGGTAGGGGGCTTGAGCCGGTGCGTGTACATGTCATGTACATCCTCCTTCCTAGCTCCCCGATTCATCCCAACAGTTTTAAAGATGAGGAAGACAGTTCTGCTCACATTAGCCTCAGCAGCTGGGGTTGTCCCGCTCTGTTTTTTGGCCACAGACAGTACCCCTCTCTGGTCCTGCCCCTACCACCATAACATAATATCCACAGCAAAGGATGGAACTAAAGCTCTTAAAATAGGTTATTTTGCTGAAGATTTTCCTACGAATCATAAAGCTTCAAGCAAAGTTCATGGGATGAATCCTGGTGCTAGAACCAAGACTCAGACAGCTTTGGGACTCCTGGGGACTTTCTCTCACTTCATAGTGGTACTGCCCGTTCTCGCCTCCCATGTGTACCTGTGAAAGGAGCAGGAGAGAGATGAAGGCTGTCCATGCCTGAGTAACCACTCCAATGAGCTGTAACACGCAATGGCCTAGGAGTGTCCTCACCAAGGGGCTTCCTCCCTGGCCTCTCTCCCACCTCCCTGCTGCCTCCTGCTTTTCTTCATCTTTTTGGAAGAGGAAACATCACGTGGCAACCCGGCTCCTCCCCACTGGCCTTCTAAAAAGGGGAAGAGAAAGGATTTCAGAAGCTGCCCTACCAGATAGGTACAAGGGCATGATAGAATCATGTTCTCAGAGTTTCTCAAATACACACTTTGTTTCGAGGCATCCCTCTAGCAAGCCATTCTTATCTCTCTCCAGACATTACTTTTTTGAATACGGCAAGAGCTTTCCCTTTTTTACTCATAGTAAGATGTAACATGGAAGACATGCTCATCAAAAATCCAGGCTCCCAAACTGCACTCACAGCTATGAGCAGGCATGCCATTTCTTCCCCAAGCTCTCTCTGTCCAACAGGAGATTATAAAAACACTTGGTATGTGTATAGTTCCTTAAAAGTACTTGAATAATGATTTCACTTTAACTTTGGCCACAATTCTGTAGCAACTTTTCTACTCATACCGAGAAAGAAACGTACTGAACCAATATTTGCTAAATGTTCACCAGCTGCCATCATTGTGCTGTGGGCAGGACGTTGAGCAGGGCAATCTTCCGTCTTTACGCCACCTGCAGTCTGATAGGGCAGGTGACTAGTAGACATCGTGTGACAAAGATACCTCACTATTACTGTTCTATTTTATAACATGGAATTAATAAATGTTCATGGTTCACCTTAGTCTTAGTGAGGAAATTGTACCATCTGCTGAATGTGAAAAGACCAAGGTACCAATGTGGTGACTCTCCAGGAGAAACTTGAAGAAAGACAAGTGGCCAAGTGGATCGTTGAGGGAAAAGGTACAGGCTATTCTCCACAAAGGGACCTTAGTATGTGAAATCTGATCGCATGAGTTTGCAATATAGTCTGTTTACAGAACTGCATGGTAATGGGGATGAACTTGTCCAGTGTGCTCAAACTGTCTAAATACAAAACATCTTTCTGCCCAGTGGTAAGTATTCAAGTTCCCTAACACACCAAGCTCCCTGAATGGAATGTGCCTGACCAACTGCCCTCCAAATGACTGTGCGCAGCAAATCATCTATGTGTTATTCTTGATTTTGAGCTGCATTGCTTTCGACAAGCCATCTCTATACACTGGCAAATTGCGATAGTTATGATCATCATAATAACATCACAAGAATAATCAAATGCTATTGAAACAAAAATGTACCAATTTAGCTGGGCTTCAGCTACTATAATGTGCATTTAAGTTTATGTACATTTGTGATTTATGTTAAAGATCATACCCTTTGTGACTCCCTGGAAACTGTGATTGACAGCCTTGGCAATTGGGTTTTGTTTGCCAATTTACTTTCCTTTGCTTCTTTCCTCAATCTTTAAAGGAAAGGATGCCAGCATAATTCCTGCAGTTTGAACCAGTACAAATGAAGCCAGGACTAAAGTCATGACAAACCTCTAACTGATAAATTCATTCAATCACTTCCCACTGGCAGACCAGGCTGCCCTTGCATAAACAGCCTTCAAGACAGCAATCAGCCCAGCACTTCAGTCCTCTTACTGCTGCCCCAAGCCTGGCAGCCTCCTCCACTGCCTCTCTCAAGTAGGCTGGACTCCTTTTTGGCTGCTCTGGTAACTTTTAAACTCTTGAAAGGAGATGGTGTTTGCCACAATTTGGGGGGTTTGGTTTTGTTTTGTTTTTTGTTTTACAGAAAGAAGCACTCTGGTTGGGAGTTGGGGCTGGGAGACATCTTTTGAAGCTATCATATTTGCACATCAAGGACATGGAGTTGTTTATTGGATTATCAGCTGGTGGGAGATGTCGAAGAGAAAGGTGATGGCACGGCATCATTGGAATCCCAACTCAGTGTTGGGTACCACTAGGTGGAGATCCCTCACCGAAAGAATGGCTTTGTTCTTCCACGTGCATTTTAAACCTCCCAGGATCCAGGGAGAACACTCCACAGCTCTCCAGTCACCGAGCACTGCTCACCTCTATCTGAGCACTTCTTACAGCCTGCCAGGAACCAGCACAACTTAGGGCGCCTTTTCTTCACTACCTGGGAAGCTCTTACAGGAGAGATGCCACAGATACCATTGCTTCTCATAAATGCACATGGGGTTCATAAAATCTAGGAAGCTTATCAAAGGCGAAAACCAAATAAGAGTCATTTATATTCAGGTTCCACCTCAGACCTAAAAATCAGAATGACTTAGCAAGACAGTTCTCCCTTCAACTTTTGTGGGAGTCAAGCAAAGAGGGACAAATTAGTCACAGATGAAGTGATTTACAGTCACAGTTATTTCACAAGCAAGGCAAGCCTCGGTGATCTATCACACCAAGAAGCACTTCTCTCATTACCTAGTTTCAGGGGAACAAACAGCTCCAACGTCAACTGGCCACTCATGTGACAAATAACAGGACTCTGGAGAGGCTGTGTCCAACCTGGTCAGCAGCTTCAGACAAAAAGGGACAGGGCTGTGTTTGGCTTTGTCACAGGTGAACAAGGGATCCTCCCATAAGCCTCAGGATATCATGAGAAAACAATTGTCACTGGGTCTTATGAGGAAGAGAGGTTCCTTGTTGAAAGCCATTTACTAGAGCACAAAAGGTCTAAAGGATTTCCCATCTACTGCAGATCTCCATGGTCACAGGGTTGTAGTCAAGTTTAATGTCATCCAATTGTTTGAAAACATATGTTTTGTCCTGGCCAGTGAACACGTCCTGCTCTTTCTCTGCCCATCTTTCAACATGCCTCCATACATTGGAAAGTATTCTCACTCATTCACATTCTCTCTCTCTCTCAATCTCTCCTCCTGCCTTTCTCAGCTCTTATTTTTTCTTTTGTGACATATTCAAAACAAGAAAGAGAACACAGAAATTTCCAAGAGGAAGAACTGTCTTCAAGGTTATTGAGCTTTAAAATCTGCAGTATAATTATTGCTCTGGCAACTTTTCCATCAGAATTGAAGACGTGAGAAGCCATGGAAACAAACAGTGTCTCTGTGTGTGTAATCGGATGAAGTCATTGGTTGCACCAAGAGGGGTGCTATCTGAGGGGCTGTCATCATGGACATTATAAAGACTTGGGCCAATTGCTGGTCCCTGGGCAGAGTAGCCCCTTATCACCACTAGAATTTGGTGGAGCTGAAGTTCATGTCCAAGTTGATTCTGCAACCACCACATTGTGACTCATTAGGTCAGCATGCTGTTGGGTACAAATGGTGCTTCGCCAGGTCCATGCTGCTCAAGCACTGAATTCTTCCCCAGAATGTAGCATTTTTGCTCATGTTGCTAGCCCAGACACAGAGAAAAGTAGGAAGGTTGGGCCAGAATGAAGAGACTTGTAAGGTAAAAAAGGTCTTTCAAAAGCAAGCTTTGAAGTGGAGACAGAAATTTTAGTTGCCTCTTGCCTCTAGTTTTTAACATTTTTTTTTAATCTCTAACAAAAAGCAAGTAAGTAGTTCCAGAAATCAACACGAAAAAAAAAAAACCTACATAGAAATCAACCTTTAGCTTGTTATGTTTCATCTGGTGCCATGTTTTATTTTATTCCAGTATCCCATTACTTAGTAGAGTCTTTGGTATGTAGTGAGTGCTCAATACATGACTATTAGTCAGTTATTGATTACTTGGAAAAGTATTAACTGCCTTTTAATGGTATTTATCTTTCTTCTTTCATTAAGAAAGATAACTGTAACTCCCAACATTTTTGTGAGGTTTACCCAGACACAGCCATGTTTCAGATGGCCATCATGACTTGTCTGTCGCCAGTATTTTTAAGAAGCTACCCTTATCATCAGCATAGCAGATGGAAGATCTTACTTTCAGACGCAAGAGGAGGCAGGCCAAACCTGCCCAAGCATAGTCCAGCTGGATGCCCAGAAAGTGCTGACTGATTGTTGGTCAAAAGGAAGAAACATTCTTTCACACTTGCCCAACAATGCTTGATATTTGTTTCAGAGTGAGGCTTTTCAACCCCTAGTCTGCCTTGTCCTTGGCAGCTGCTGCCCCTCTCCCCCCATGTGATCCCAGCTCTTCAGTCAGAGCTCAATGGAGCTGAACACAGCTAAGGCCTAAGACTCCTGAAATCAAGGAATGTGACGTGAATGTTGGAAATGGTCATACTATGCCAGACTTTGTGCCAGGAACCTTGAGATTTGAGGGGTAAAATAAAGTCACATTTCTTATTCTAACAACAAGTTTAAAAATACAACCACCAGGGAAGGTATTTCACCTTAGAGATTTGTCATCACTTGTCCAGCCTGTGAAATGGGATGACTTTCTGGAAGAACAGCTATAAAGTTGATTTTACTTCACAGGAAAAGCAATCTTTCTCCCACCTGCTGACAGTTATCATCCTTATGAAAAACCCAGGGACCGCAGTCATGCACCCTCGGTCATGCAGAGGCACAACATGAAAATAAGCCAGATGACAAACAAAACGTAAACCTTTAAGCTATTCACAGTGAATCGTTGCTTTAAAGATGAAAATGTACTAAGAAACCAAGGAAAGTATTAATTACAATCTTCCTTTGTCATTAAATCAATAAAGAAATTAAAAAGCAACATTGCTCAAAACTGTGGGTCCTGGGATTTAAATCCATGTTTGTATTGTTGTCATTATTAATGCTGTTGTCTCATTTCTCAGTGGCCACTGAGTGTGAAGGTTTCTGGGGTTAACGGCGTAGTAAGAAATAGAAGAGATATTGCTTTTGCCTGAGTTTCACAAAGCTGACATCAATCTTTCATTTCATAAACTTCAGGCTGGTTATGGCTTTAAACACGGGCTTTGGTACATTAAATCCGGCACTGACAGGAATACAAATTAAGAGAATTCCCAATGAAACTAACCAGTGGGGCTGGGGAAAAGCTAACTTGCCTCCCACACCTGGAAAGTGGAACGTGGGAAAGGTTACCAGGTGGTTACCCGAGCTCACCTGCCTCCGTCAAGAACTCGGATTGTTTCCAGATACAGGGGAAAGACACATGGTTTGATTGAGCTTTAAGACAAGGCCTGGCTGTGGTGAGCTGTAAAGGCCCAGACCTCATAATTAGATTTGAATTTTTCCCCTACATCATCACCCCTGTGATGGGCCTCGGTAAGATGACAGCATTTCCCAAGAGTTAATCACGAAGCACCACTATCGGTTTGAAATTTTAAGAACTAAAGTTCAACCCTACTAGGAGCAATCATTGATATTTGAAAATTTTTCATGCTTTTCAAAACACTAATTATCTTGATGCTAACCATAATCTTGCAAGAAAACAAAGATACAGTTGAATAAACTGAGTTTCAGTTGAACTGAAAAACCATACCAAATAATCACGACCAAATAACAGATCTAATCCTTTGCCATAAGTCTTCTGGCTTCCAATCTTGTGCCCTTTATAAAAACATATGCCACAATGGCGTTTCTGTTTTTATCTTAATTCTACTTTTCCATAAATTTGTTAATATTTTTCATTTGAAAGGTAAGAAGACAGAAATAGAGACAGCAAGATTCTCCATTCACTGGTTCACTCCACAGTGTTCTCATCAGCTGGAGATGAGGCAGGCCTAAACTGGAAGCTCAGAACTCAAGCTACATCTTCCACAAGGGAAACAGGCACCCAAATATCTGAGCCATCATCCACTGCCTCCCTGGGTGAGCATCAGCAGGAATCTGAAATAAGAGGAGGAGCCAGGACTTGAACCCAAGCACCGCAACAGGGAATGGAGGCTTCCCGGGCAGTGGCACCATATGCCCACCCCCACACTGCCTTACAACAAACAGGATGTGGGAATCCAAGCAAAGGGAAAATGATGATTTTGAGTTCCTCACGGAAAGTTTGAACTTGGCACAACACAGTGAAAGTAGAATGTGTTTGTCCATGATGACAGGGGAAAGAATAAAGTTCAGCAGAATTCAAAGCAGGGACTGATCATATCTCTGCACAGACGACATCAGAGCAGTGGATGAGAACAAGTCTTTGTGTTGCTTGAGGTCTGGATCATTTCTTCAAGGACTACAGAATCACAACACAACCCTCACTCCCAAAGTCTCCAGGCCTCTGGCCTTCTCCCCCTTTTCCGTATAATCCTCACAACGTTCCTTCAGCTACCATATCTTAGTCACACTCAAGGACTGTCTTCCCCTGGCACTGCCCCACATGTACATGTCACATGTCCTTGTTCAAACCTATGGGGATTGCCTCAATCCTAAATATATTCTCTGCCTTCCTGCCCACATATCTCCACAATCCCAAGGAACCAGTTCATACCTCCAACTGCCAGCACCTTCTTCTGTCTCCTCTGTATACTCTTCTCCCACTTTTACCTGACCTGGCCCAGCCAGCCCCCCAGTCCCAACTCTCGCTGCCATGTGCTGCAACCTGGCCCTGCTCAGTTTGCTCCCATTAAAGGCCTCATGTAAACCAGTAGGTGTGATACCCTAGCCCAGCACTCCAGCTTAGTTTCTGCAGTCACCAGTGGGCTAAAGTTTGCTTGGCCCTGCCCAGTCCACCCCCTTCCAAAACCAACCAACACCTTGCCAATGGATGAGCTACCTTGCCCAGCTTGCTCAAACCCTAGCTCTGGACCACATGCTCACCAGTGGGAGCTATGACCCACTAGGAGAGTTTCCCAGATTCCCCCATTTGGCCCACTCCCAAACCCAGATCTTACAACTGCCAGCAGGTGCTACGCCCTTGCCTGGCATAGCCTGCCCCTCCATCTTGGCCTTTGTATGAGCTGGTGGATGTTGCGGGCCAGCCTGCCCCATACCCTGTTTTAGGATGCACATGCAGGTGCTGCATGTTGGACCTGCCCAGCCTATTGTCAGCCCCAGTAGCTGTGAGTGTTGGCAGATTCCATGTTCACTCCTAGTTCAGTCAGTCACCACCCCAACTCTTGAGCCAACCAATGGGACTTGTATTTCCACAGGGTTGGGCCCACTCATCCCCCTTCGGAATCTACCCCCAGACCTAGTTCTCTCACATGCTGGTTAGTGTCATGTCCCTGCCTAATGTGACCCGTCCCCTGTTCTAACACTTAGTCAGGTACTGGGGGTCTAGCTCTGCGAGACAGGCCCCCAGCCATAGCTTTCATGTGGGGTGGCATGTGGCAGTAAGAGAAGCTCTGCACTAACAAGCCCATCTCAGGACTCCCATGTGGGCTGGTGAATCAGTCTGACCCATATAGATCTTCCAGTCTCTGTCCTCCAAACCACCAGATCTCAGTCCCCTGACTTACCTGCAAGTACAGTGGCTCTGTTGTTGACTGTCCCTCAGGATTCATTCCTTACCTACACATACTGTGGCCTTATCCACAGATGTCCCTAGGCAGTAATTTTTTACCCCCAAGTCCCTGGAGCTCCACAGCAGGCGGCCAGCAGGCGGAGCCTGGTGTCAATTGGTGCTCTGGCCACCCAAGCCAAGATGGCCCCAGCCTCTCAGAAGCAGCCAGGCTAGGCCTTGCCCCCTTTACCCCAACCAGCCAAAAATGGCTAAGGGGGTGAGGGGTCCCATTTGTGCACCCAGAGCCAGAATTTTCTTTTTAAAAATGAAAGTACTAAACACCCAAACCCAAGATGCTATTCTTCAGCTCTAATTAAACCAGAAAAAGTCTGGCTAAATAGACAGAATATTCCTTTTGAGGTATAGAATTTTGTTTGTGATATATTTTAAAGTCCTAGATGAAAACATGCTAAGCTGGAAGGAAATCTTTCATTTCAGTGCTTTAAAAGCCTTGTTCAGTTGACTGCTAAAACACGTACCTAATCATGGCACATATTTAATGTCATGAAATATTTACAATTCCGTGCCTGAGAGAGTGATGTATGGTATATTCAGTCTACAGCTCAGTAAATTCTGTTTATAAAAACCCAAATTGATGCTCTCAAGTTATAATGCTAGTGCAAACAAACTTTCCTTAAAAAACTGCATTCTGTCTCAGGAATTTGATCTCCATTCTGAAAGATGCTGCTCTCTGGTTATGTCTTAGATGACAGAAATAACTCTGAGTTATAACTCTTTCAAGATGCATGCTACCTTGTAGCTGAATCATTTCTGAGCAGGTGAGATCATTCTTGTAGCTCCTAGTATTTCGGATATAGTATCATAAAAGATGACATCTCAGTAAGTACATGCTTGCTAAAAGAAACAAAAATTCTCACTTGAGTTTCCCAGAAGTCTGAACAATTCCCCACTACGATTCTGAGGTCCCTGCAGAAGTGCTGGTGGTAACCTAGTCCTACGAAACCACAATGCTTTGTAGAAGACAGGAATTGAAGCCAGACCTTCCACGAACCTTTCTTTCTCAGACTGAAACTATTTGATCAACTTCTAGATCTGCTCATGTTGCCTTTTCAACTCACTTTTCTCCAGCAGTTTTTGTCTTGCTTTTCAAAAAAAAAAAACTAAAATTTCTTCATAATGGACTCAACACATTTTTGTTTAATGAATAGAAACTTACTGATGAAATTTTGCTACCATCCATGATGCACTGTGGGAAGAGCAAATATGATCTCTGATTTCATGAAGCCAAAGGTCAAGTGAGTAAAACAGAATGGCCGCAGTCTGCTGAGCCATCACTGTGGTGAGTACTAAGAAGGAGCCTTGTGTGTGGTACTAAGAGAACTTCCGATTCGTGCTTGTTGTTGGTCAGGAAGGCCAGGTAGTGCACCCTGGGAAAGAGAAGCTGTGGCTAACAACCCGCATGGCCAGAGAGAAATGAAATACAAAGACACATGAGTGTGCCAGGCAAAGCCGTAGGCATCGCCGAGGCCCGGGGAAAGGAAACTGGAGTTACAGGGGCCGTGAGGTCAATGCAATGACGGAACAAAGAGCGCCAAGGAGAAGGTAGCGAGAAAAAAGTGTGAACAGCACTGGAGTGCGAACATGCAGGCCCTTTGCTGCGTACCCAGCAGCCTCCAGTCCGGGAGCCCCAAATGTGCTGGAGGAATTTTTTTGAAAGGCAGGGAGACAGAGAAAGATCTGCCATCCGGTGGCTCCCTACCTAACTGCCCACACCAGCCAGGCCTGAACCAGGCTGAAGACAGGTTGCCGGAACTCAACCCAGATTTCTACCTGGCTAGCAAGTACTCAACTCCTCAACTCAAGGTATGCCAGCAGGAACCTAAAAACCAGAAGCTGAGCTAGGACTTCCACCCAGGCAAGCAGTCCAGGCACAGTCTTAACTGCTGTACCAAGCACCTGCCCCTAATAGAGGATTGTACACAGAGAGTTGACACAACTAGGTTTGAATTTGAAAACCAGTGGGAAAATACTGATACAAATGGAGGACAGCAGCCCAAGGGACCCGTGAAAGTGGCATGGGCTAAGCAGAGAGTGACTCAACAAAGGAGCTGAGAGACTTACACCAGAGCCACATACCACTGAAATTCCAGGCCTTCCTGTGCCAACCCAGCATGGCTGCATGCTCATCACACCCACTTCCCATGATGCACCTGAGCCTCACTTCCTCCACCATGTGCAAGAGCCCAAGATGGTCATGTGTATGCTGAGCTCCATATGTGGACACCCTGCAGCCTTCACAAAGATCACATGCACTAAAGCCCCACCTACACTCCAACTCATCTGTGTATTTCATTGGACTACCAGCCTTTAATGGCATGCTGAGCTTATGTGGACACAGCAACAGCAGCATCTACACCAACACCCTCTCTCCTCTTAAAGGAAGACTGCCCACACTCCTACATATCTGTCTCTTTAAAACCCTTAAATAAACCCTACTCCCATTCTTGCACTTTGTCTATGTTTCTGCTTTGAATTTATCTCTCATTCAGAGACAAAATTTACCCCCACAACATGAGGAGCAAACTTCTACCTGGCAGGTTAAAAATAGCACTATGGGACCAGGTGAGAGGCTAGTTCAGACTCTCCTTCAGTTAGGTTGAAGGGGGCTCGATTTGTTTCTGCTAAGGTAGAAATAAATCACATTATAGCTAATGGTCAGGCTGGGTTAAGAATCCATTTATATTCTTGAGTGTCAATGAGAGATGATAATGTAAAGGAGGTGCTGGTGCTGGGGACCGGAGTATGTTGCCTCCTAGGATAGCAGCATCTCCTATCAGAGCAGCTCTTCCAGTTCTGGCCGTTCCTCCTCCAGTGCAGCTTCCTACTACCATGCCTGGGAAGGCAGCGGAAGATGGTCTAAGTGCTTGGGCCCCTGCCACCCACATGGGAGATCCACAGGGGGCTCCAGCCTGACTTTAATAATAAAGTCACTGCAGTCATTCAGAAAGTGATCCAACGAATGAGAAATCTTTGTGTGTGTGTGTGTGTACATGCATGCACGCATCTGCCCTTTACAAATAAATAAAATCTATTTGAAACAAAGAAAACCCACCAAGCTTCTGTTCCTGAGCTCTGCTGGTTCCCTCTGCTTGCTCAAGTTCCAGCTCAGTTTCTAGAGAGCAGTCTGGGTGAAACCATCTCCCAACTGTCCTGGTCCCTGCACTGGCTTTTGGGACTCAGAGATGCTGCCTCTCTAAGGAATACCATCAGGGTCAAGCCTTTGGTGGCCCTGCACCTCCTAACTCACGCAGTTTTACAACCAGCTCAGAAGCCACCTGGCGGGCAGTTCTGTAACCACCAGGAAGCAGAGAGCCGTTGTGCGGCCCAGGGGCAGGCCTTGCTGCTGAGCCAGGATGACCATTCCTGAACGATGGTTTCAGTCCCCGACCACCTCACTCTGCGAGACCTGCAGCAGCCATGAGGGTCACAGGTCTCTCAAATTTAGTCTGCAGAGTGTCACTGTTTGCTTTCCCTCTAGGGTCTTGTAGTGATCACTATCTGATCCCTCACTGTTCCCCTGAGCTGCTAGTACTTGCCACAGAACCAAGCAAGTTTTCTAAGTGAGAATGTGACCTACTTGTGCACTTGGTCATCTTTGCAGATGACAAGTCTAACGTTGAGATGTCTATTCCTTTAGGAGGGCTCCCTAAGCACCAGCCTTCTAAGAATGTATACTTTTATCCTTCCTTCTGCCTTCCTAAACTGAATAGCCTGTCTCCTGGGGCCAAGATCTGGCTGACTGTCAATGCTCCCCTGCTGGGCGACACAAACACAATTCCACAGAATCCCATAGCAACTCGCTCCCCCACCACTGAACTTGCACCCATCTTGGTGTTCCAGACTTGTAACAGTTTCTCTCTGATCATGCCTCTCCTTCACTTCTGACTCTTAAGAGATAATGAATCATCTCCAAGGCTTCCAAAATCTCAAAACCACATTTCTCTTTTTGTACTAACGCTCCCACATATATACCCCCTCCAGACTATAAACTGCTCAGGGATAGGGGGCTTCACGGTGCATGTTACACAGGTTGTGGTACTCGAGTGTTTGATATGTTAAGTATAATTTTTACTCACCTCTAAAGGGTCCCTGAGAGCCCAAATTTAACTCCCAGCCCTCCCGTGTCTAACTCAACACTTTGGGCATCTGTATTTCTTATGTTGAAGCTGCTATTGTCGTCAACTTGGCTGGACCTTCTTGCTGCCAAGATAATAAAGATGAATCCACAGTGAAATGAGAGACACTTGGTATCTGACAGCACTGCAATCCCAAGTGCATGCATTTGTAAAAATCACTAAGAAGAGCAATGTCATGCTACTTATTATGTAGAAAGGGTTTGCAAGCTAACGTATAAATTATTGTCTATCAATGATTTATTTATATAGCTCTTGTTTTCTTCACACAGACACTCTTAAGAAACTGGGCTGCTCTGTGTTGGTATCCATGGCATCTGGTTGGGAGTAAATGCCACACAAACACTTGTGGGAATTGATTCAGTTATTCCCCGCCACCCAAACCAAAGCCAAACGCATACCAGCCACGTGTAGCTACTTCCCAGATACACTTGTTAACAAGGCTGACCAAAGAAGACAAAGCTCAACACAGATATTTAATAAAGTTGGCTGCCTGGGCTTCTTCAAATCACAGACACAGGATGGCCCATCCACCTCCTAAAAGGTCTCCTGATCGCCCAGCTCTGTTTTCAGTTCTCCACAGAAAAGGACAGGGGTTTGCCAGGACTCCCCAGACCTTTGGCATGGAAGTGGGCATACAGAGAGGGATGACAAAGACTTGGTGCCACTAACCAGTATCATGGGTCCACTCCCAACAGCTGACTAGAGAGAACAGAAATCCACAGTTTTACCAAGCCCAAAACCAGAAATGGACATCATTGGGTTGAAGGCTATCCTATTTTAGAACATTCTCACCCAGCCAAGATGAAGGTACATCCAGATCTTCCAAAAAAGCAGAAACAGAGCAGGAAAAGAATGAGCAAAAGCCATGTGGTTCTGTCATTTGTCAGAGCAGCAGGCCTGGATGCTTTGTGTAGGCCCTCCAGGAATGCAAGACCCATCTCTGAGCAGTTCACATAGAGTCTGTCTTCCCCACAACTTCCTCTGGTTGGCAGCAAAAATTTTTGACTTTTTTGCTGTTCGACAATTCGAGGGTCTGGCCCAAAGTTTGCTATAGAGTGATACTCCATTAAATTCAATTGAATGAATGAGTCTTAACTCTGCCTTTCAGAGCCGCATGTATAAGGCTGGTCCCCTCTGACATGCCACCCTTTCCGATACCAATGTGCAACCACTACTGCATAAGGCATTCCTACAGACCTGAACGTCTTGCCAAGAATGCTTTCAAGAAGTGTCCAAGCTGCTTCACCATGCTGGTCTGCCTTTTCTGACTACTAAGTCAAAGTGCTCAACAGGTTGCTTCCTAATGACTTTGTCTCCCAACCAAGCTAGACATCCTCTGAGCAGGGATCAAGGCCATAATCACTTCTGCAACCCACGCATCATTTATGACTGCACATTTCCTCACTGTATGCAGTGAGTGTTTAATAAATGCAGATGAAGCAGGCTGTTAGCTTCTCTTTCGGGGATAGGCTGCCGTCACGGCTCAGTCAGATTCTCATGACAGAATCTTTTCCCTTTTCCTTTCTATTCTTTCCTTTTCTCTTTTTTGCATCTCCAATATTTATTCTTTTAAAGGAATGAACTGAGAAAAAAACATGGGGAAGACAAGTATGAAATAAATACAAACGTAAGCTGTTGTTGGCTGTTTTATAACCACTAGTACACAGAATGCCCTGCACAAAACACAATGAAGGTTCAAAGACTGAGGTGTTCCCTTGGCAAGGCAGTCTCTGATATTTGGAATTTAGGCTGCAGTTCTTGTTTTTGGATGGATCATTGGGTTTGTGGCTGAGTCCATGCTTTTAACCAGATTTGAACAGAAGAATGGCCACCTGGCCCAGGTGGAAGTAGATGAAGTGTTTGGTTTCATGTGTCACATAACTGCCGAAGTTTCTCCCCACAATGCAGTGCCCAGTGGGGTTGTACTTCTTGACAAACTCCTTCTTAATGTGGCTGCGATATCCTTCTCAATGTTGTATTTCTCCAGCGCTTGAGTAGCGCACTCCACCAAATCCTGTCGCATTTCTTCGGACATGTCCGCATTTTTGATAACTGCCTTACGGTCGCACACGGTTACCGTGGAGCTGCGGCGGGCTGACTACACCAGTCTCCTGGGGGAAGACGCCGACTGTGCTCAGCTCAGGCGAGAGGATGCGTCCTACCAAAGCCGTGGCGCATCTAAGCCCTATTCTGTCCTTTTCTCAAGAGCATTCACCCACACAGAACCCCTCTCCCCCCAGATCTAATTAGAGCTTCTCATTAATCAGGGAAACTCATAATGAAAGACACCAAAACGATAAAATGAAAGATACTTACTTAAAACTAAGGTTTCAATCTGTACAGTAGGAAGACAGACCCATGGAAGAAAATTAGAATAATCAATGGGACAAGAAATAAAGACTGTGGCAGCAAAAGCTTGGGTTTCTTCACTCATCCTGAGGAAGTAAAACCCTTGACAGGTTCCCGTTTGATATCTGTATAAAGGTCATGATTTTTAACATTTGAAAACTTATCCTTTAACACTTTCCACAAGGATAGAAATGATTAATGAAATGGAGTGGTACCAAGTGTTCTTAATTAACCCCAACTACCTCTTGCTTTGGGATATAACTTGTGACTTAATTGAGTGCTTGCATTTGGTCCTTACAGTCTCCCTTTTGACAGTCCATGGAGAAAAAGGTTGTTAGTGTTGCTCTTTTATAGATTATGAACTTGAGACACTCTCACTGAACTCCATATTCAGGAATAAACTGCCAGATACTCAGACTCACCGTGTCCCTCTACTCCTGCAAGCTGGAGTCCCCATGACTTCCCCACTCAGCTAGCAACGAGAGGATTCAGGATTTCAATCTAAGTCCTGGTCACCAGACCACCCTGAAACAAAGTAGGAAACAGAACGGTCCACAACTGAAACCGGAAGTGTCCCTCAGGCCCACAAATAGACACGGCTGCCTCCTGCCAACGGGCCCCAGGTACTGCCAGCCAATCCTGGTTCCCTCCTGCCTTCCTGTCTCTGCCAGGCCTGCCCCCCCACACACACAGGCCGAGACTTCCCCACTCTGCAGACTCCCTGGGGCCATGAGCCAGGTCATCTCAGGGAGGACAGAAGGTCCATTTGGCTGTACCAGTCAGTGCGGGAGGAGGTCAGCAGGGATGTGGAGCTGGTTATGAAGGTGGGATCTGGACAAGCAGCTCTAGTGGCAAGCATGGTGATTTCATCCACACCCTTTAGAGAAGGGCAGTGGCATGATTCAAACTGAACTTCCAAGAAATCCAGCTGTTATTCATATAGAAAAAGAAGTCAAATAGAAGTCCCATGGTAAAAAATATTTTAATTAGTCGGTATGTCACCATAAAAAATGAAATCCCTGAAACAAGCACTTCTGGAGGAAGGTTTGAGTCACAGAGTTAACAGTTTGCAGCTCAAAATCAGGCAGGCCCCAGTGGCTCAACCATTCAGTAGGACTGGAGGATGACAGTGGTAAAGGAACACACAGCAAGCCAGAAAGAAAGAGACAGGCAGGACACACTCCCTTGTGTCCGTGTGGCCTCTCCTTAGAAAGTCATCAGGATTCAGTCCTGAGGCTCTCCCTGCAACAGTCTAGTCACCTTCAAAAGCCCTAAATTCAGAAAACACCATTAGCTGAAGCCTCCACCTGTCTAGCACCACTGACCCCATGACTCCAGCACTGAAGTGTTTGCTGAGTCGGGGTGCCAACTCAGGTTCACACTCCAGCAATACTTACTTCCAATACAGAAATAAGGAGCAAGGATCTGCAACAGCTCGACAGCAGCAAACAGAATGAAAGGGACAAGGTTGTAAGGGTCCAATGGAAACAGAATGGCCAGGATTCTACAGGGATGTGGGAGAGGAACATGTATCAGATGTTCACCAAGGGCCAGATAGGACACAGAGCACATCTGAGTTCATGGGATCCTCAGAAGCCCCATTGAACCAAGTGTAGCCACTCAGAGAAACTAAGAAGTTAAAACCACTTCCCATCTCATTCAATGCATTGCTTCTTGAGTGTATTTGTAATCAAAGAGAAGGCCCTTTAGGGAAGGTCAAAGACACAAATGCAAAAACTAGTGAAACAAGGAGAGTTGGGGATCCTCGAAGACAAGAAGGAAAAGAGGAATTTTCTTGGCTGAAAGCACTACTTAAATGAAGTGACCATGAGCCAAGGACTTGCAGGTGGGTAGATGTCTGTCCAGTAGAAGAAACCAGATTCTCGGGGTGAGGACAAAACATCAGCAGCAGCCACTCCACATTTCACCTGACAAGTGGGTGCTGAGCAGCTTCCCCAGGTACATAGTAGGAACCCTTCCCATCCTGGAAGCCTCCAGCTGTGTGGTCACCCAAGGGACAGGACGCCGAAAGCAGCGATGAGTCCCCACGCCCAGCCTTGGAGGTGGGGTATCTGTTTCCAGTTTGGCCAGTGATTGCTTCCTGACCTGGAACAAAACACTTTCCCTCTCAGCAGCTCAATTTCCTTTTCTATCAAACGTAAACTTCATCAATGGGTCCCAAAGGATAGAAGGTCTACCTTGGATCGTAAAGAAATATGTAATACAAGTTTAAGACAGTATAAGACACACAGAAAAATGCCTATTCCGTAAGTGTTCAGCTCTCTGAAGGTTTGCAAACGGGACGTGTTATGACATCAGCCACCAGCAGAAGGAACAGAGCATAACTGGAGGCTAAGAAGCACTTCAAGTTCCAGGCACTCACCCCCACCAGGCTAACCACGTAGACTTGCTGCACCTGTACTTGTATCATCACTACCTATATTCCTAAATCAGACTGACCTTCAGTCTGATTTAATGCACTCAACATCATTCTATCCTGAGCTAAAATGTGGCCTGTGCTGGTTTCACTGGGTTCCAGGATTCTGAGCACTGTGGTTTGTGGGACAAAACTTTGAGATTCGCTTCCTAGTGAGAGCTCCCTCTGGTGGCTGAAGGTCAAAGAGGAGACACCCATAGATTGGGTTGTGCCTACAGAAGTTGCAGAAATTAACCTTTGACTTTCTGTAAGAGAGAAAGGGAAGTGGGAAAGCGGTCGAGGACGGCCCAGGGATTTGGGACCCTGCACCCGCGTGGGAGACCCCGAGGGGGTTCCTGGTCCCGGCATCGGATTGGCGCGTACTGGCCCGTTGCGGCTCACTTGGGGAGTAAAGCATCTCCTCCTCTCTGTATATCCGGCTTTCCAATAACAATAAAATCTTTTTAAAAAGAGAGAGAGAGAGAGAGAAAGGGAAGGGAGACTTGCAGCCCCCACAGGATCTCCCATCAAGATGTATTCAGAGAGATGCCTAAAAGGGAGAACTCAGGCCTTCCCGGAGAGTGCAGTTCTATGTGAATACGCAGCTGAAGCTCCCTCATAACCATTCAACAATTCCACCTAAAACACATCACTTGCTTGCAAAAGAATTCACTGAGTTCCTTTTAATTGGCAATATTCTTAGCCATCTCACACAATTCTAAACACAAGCTATTGAAACCCATATATATCATACAAGATACACATCACACACCACTGTCTTTCTGTAACTGCTGTCTTGCCATTGTTCCCAAGGGGCATGTTTTCATTTTGTTTCCATTTTGGCTGCCCAGCACTCAACACCCACCACCACACCTTTGCTAGTACCTCCATCTCCTGTTTGGGAAATTCCCCAACTTGTAAGGTCGTGGCAGAAGGAAAGACCTAGTCCCTGCCTCAATTTACCTGCTGCTTCTACTTCTAGTGGAAGTCGGGGGTCACGCTGTCTCACCACCAGCCCAATGACAAGCTGTGACCCACAGTTGGCCAATCCAGTGTTCACGGAGCCCTGACCAAGTGATGTTGAGTCCAAGGGAAGGCAGGAAGGCTGGAGTCAGCACAGTGATTGTAGCCTTGTAACAGCACCGACACCACCAATGACTTTCTGTAAATCCCTCCCATTCCACATTCTGTTTCTAAAGACAGGCAGAGTTGGCTTCATACCATTAAGAATAACAGATATAGTTTCTGCCACACATAAATTGTGGCCACATAGCTTCCCACTAAACCTACCTTCATCACACACAAGTTCTTCAGTAAACAAGGCCACATTTTCTATTATCTCTTCCCATTCCACTACTGAAATAGATGTCCAATGACCCTAACTGCTATAGATGAGATGACCTCACAAGCCAACATATCAAAACTTTGCTGCAAGTTCACTGAGGCCAAAAAGAAGCATCTTAAAATCCAGGGTGGATTTGGTTTTTTGCATAATATAATAAGTTAACATTTAAAGTGCTTTTAAACACACTACAAACACACTTCATGTCTGTCTCACAAGATGTCATGTCAGAATGCTATTTAAAAAAGTCACAGTAGCCTAGCAGCTACAGTCCTCACCTTGCATGAACCGGGACCCCGTATGAGCACCGGTTCTAATCCCAGAGGTCCTGCTTCCCATCCAGCTCTCCGCTTGTGGCCTGGGAAAGCAGTCAAAGACAGCCCAAAGCCTTGGGACCCTGCACCCGCTTGGGAGACCCGGAAGAAGCTCCAGGCTCCTGGCTCCTGGCTCGGTGCAGGTGTCGCCGTTGCGGTCACTTGGGGAGTGAATCAACAGACAGAAGATCTTCCTTTCTGTCTCTCCTCCTCTCTGTACATTCTACTTTGCAATAAAAATCAATGTCACTTTAAAAGAAGTCACAGCTAACATTAGGTTTTAATTAATGAACCTTGCTTCACAAGGCGGTGAGGAGTGTTCCTGCCATTTAGTGCCAGGCCTATCTCTTACACATTTGTCTAATTTTGCACTTGCACACCAACATAAGTGGAGCAGACCATAGCAACCTCTAGTCCAGTTAGTTTTCCAACTCCCCCCTGCTAACTCACTTGCTGTCACCTCCCGGCCAAGGACAGCCAAAATACCTTACAACCACCTTAACAGATGTTCTTCTTACACCACCATCACAGCAATTCAACTTCCTTCCTAACCATCCCTGGCGGTGCTCTCCATGGAGCTTCCCCAGGTGACCCAACCCGTCAGCTTACCTGAGACACGGGTCAGAGTGTACATACAGCAGCAGCTTATGTGGGAGCAGCGCGGGACAGCAGCCATCATGTCTCCCGGCATCCACCGCTGCGCCAGGCTCGGAAGACCAGATGAAACGCCGAGCCTCATCACGCACTAACTAGCCTTACCTCCTCAACAAGCCAATTACTCTCAGCTGTAGCTTCTTTACACTTGAAACTGGGCTATTAATAGAGCTCACTGTAGCGTTTGGAGGGGGATTAAAGGCAACAACATGTGTAGGACTTAAGGCCCCAGCAGTTACGAAGTCCTGGGTAAAACAGGTGTTTACTGTTACTTTGCCTTCAGCACGTGCGCATGGCGAAGATCTTGCCATGTGTCTTCACAGCCACCCCATGGGCTCATGCATTCCTGTTTGGGTTTTGTTTTGCTTTTGTTTCATTTCTGGCAGATGATCGTCCCTCCTCACCTCATACTGCATAAACCAGCTGTCTGGGATGCAGGGGCGGGAGGAAAGGGGGAACCTTACTGACTGGGATGCGGGGTGGGGAACCTCACTGACTCCTGCACACCCCTCACCTGGCATAAAGAGTCCAGCGCTGTACGGGGTAGGCAGTTTCTCCCCAGGCAGCGAAGAGGACTCCGTGCTCAGCTTGACAGGGGCTGGGTGTAACCCTGGGGCAGGTGGGCCTGGCCCTGAAGCCGGGCTCTGAGGGCGCCTGTCTGTGAAGTGAGGAGATGGGGAGTGGGGAGCGGGGAGCTGAAACCAGGACAGCCCAAACACAGGACCGAGGCACTGGCTGTGACCGTGGAGCCAAGGAAATCCACTGGAGCTGCTGACCAAGAGTAGGCCTGATGGACTTCGTCAGGCTCCAGAACCTTCTCCTAGCCTCATCGGTGTGCTTGCTTGGAAACCTACTCTTCACAAGGAATTCTGCTACTTCGGTTCAGCAAAGTATCCAACCTTGATAGCTGATCACATTCAGTGCAGAATTACGGAGTGCTCCTCTGCCATCCCCGCCGAAGTCTGACCCCCCTGAGCTGGCTTCAGCAGTCCTGTTAGGCCACTTTGGCCAAAACCCCCAAGCTCTGATGATTTTCCTGTGTAATTTTCTAGCAAATAACCCCATCCTCTTCCAGGACTATACATCTCCTATTCTCCAAGTTGAGTCTACTCTCTGTTCTCCAAGAGAAGAGCCCACTGCAGGGGACCCTACATCTTTGTGATGGTCCCTAATACTATGTTTAATAAGCATCATCAAATAGTTCTTCCCTCAACAGTTTCCACAAAGGATTTCTAGCTTCCGGATGCTGAGCTCCAAACTACTAACCTAACCAGACTACCTGAGGCTACAGACAAGAACACACAACAGAGAACAGAAAAAGATTCTGGGGTAAAGTGAACATAAACATCCTAGGATATCAAGAAAAAAACCCTGTGTTTTAATTAACATATATATAATCCCCTTAGCTGTCTGTTACCCAAGAATGGAGTCCACTTAGGTTCCCCATTTAAGGCTAAATGGACCGGAGTCCAGGAAAAGTCACCACGACCTGCCACGGAAGAAGCGAAAGGGAGACAGACGAAAGACCGACAGGTCCCCCTGCCGTGACTGGCTAGCATGGTGACCCATTCATGCCCAGTGCACAGGCAGGCTGTTCCCCCAGCAAAATGGAGGAGAGCCTAAACCAGCTCCAGGATGCGCCCAAGGGCTGCCCGCCGAGGTCCTGCTCCTCTTTCAACATTAAGCCCCTACGCTGGGGTTCCCTCTGGACACGCCCCGCCTTCATTGAATCTCAACACTCAATTAGAGGCCCCATGAGCTGCGCCTCTCCGTGGCAGTCACACCCAGCGGAGAGTCCATCACAGCTGACACATCCATGCAGTTTGGTTAAGGGGACTCCTCCTACATTCCTGCCCTTAGCGTTGGGCTGGGAACTACTGCGTCCGAGGGGACGCCGTGGCAGCCGCCTGTAGCCCCCACGTCTGCGTCTGCGCGAGCGAACTCCAGCCGCCCCTGCTGTTCCTCAGTGGCCTCGCAGTCCCACTCTATCTAAGAACCACACTGCCATCTGCAGGCAGGACACGCGGAAGGGCTTCGGGCGCAGCCGCCTGCCCTGCCTGGATGCTGGCAATCCACGCTGCCCACCTGGGCCACGGCGCTGCCCCCATCTCCCTGCACGTGGCCTCCTTTCCTTCAGAATTCCTTCCCTTGTTTAAGCACGTGTCTTCTGCCACCACCCGCCATCCGAGCATACTGCACACTGCCCAGGACAGAGCGAGGGGTCCTGGAGAGGACCAGGTCGCCTTCTGTTGGGCTCACCCCTTCTCTAAGTTTAGGTCTGGCGGGTCACATTCCCTGTCTTGAAACGTGTTCAAGGTTTGTTCAACACTTCAGAAATGAGGGTGCATCGTAGTCACAGCATGTGATTTGTGGAGATGGATCGGACCTAAGCATTATGATACTCTGCCTTCACAGTTACTTCTCCAGTGAGGAGAAAAAATAAGTTTCCTTAGTAAGAAACAAATCTCATTTGGATAAAAGACAACCAGGATATCTTCCCGTAGGCGAGTTTGTAAACAAATTGGTAAATCCGCGCAGTGGTAAAAGAAATGAGCTATAGGGTCACAAAATAGTCACATAGGAATCTTAAATACCTATCTCTAAGTGAGATAACTCCATGTGAATAAGTCACATGCTTCATGGCTCTACGTATGTGACGTGTGGGAAAAGCAAAAGAGACAAGGAAAGGACTGGTAGTCGTCAGGAACATGAAACAACTCTGGAGACAAGTGTGTGGGGGCTGGAGAGTCAGAACAAGAACTGCACCTGAGCACCGCGCCCGGGGTTGACAAGGTCTTCCCCTCAGCGGCTCACACTCTGGGTAGTACCAAACAAGTACTCTGGAATTCAACAATTCAGTGACATGCATGCTGGCTGCTGGGTCCATGTTTCTCACAGATGGAGCGAGTGGTTATGGGACGGCAAGAGACAACGATCATGACTTAGAGCAGGAAAGAGGGAGGATCCATGTTTAGCCTGATCTAGACACAGAAAGCTACATATGGAAACGTGTCTAGATGTGCATGTGTATAACACACACACACACACACACACACACACACACAGAGGAATGTATCAGAGACAGGGACCAATGGAAAGACCTCCCAGTGGCTGAAACCGGAGCAATTTGACACACAAAATTAACAAGGTAGCATAAATTATAGTCCAAAGTATAAAGTGATTATTCATGTCTATATGTTTATTAAGAAATAAATAAATGTGGAACAAGAGACAAATCTGGGGGGCTCGGCAGCGTGGCCTAGTGGCTAAGGTCCTCGCCTTGATCCCATATGGCCGCTGGTTCTAATCCCGGCAGCTCCACTTCCTCTCTCTCCTCCTCTCAGTATATCTGACTTTGTAATAAAAATAAAATAAATCTTTAAAAAAAAAAAAGAGCACATGGAACATTTAAAAAAAAGAGAGAGAGATAAATCTGTGGGTGGGGGGCCCGGCGCCGTGGCCCAGCGGCTAAAGTCCTCGGCTTGACCGCGCGGGATCCCATATGGGCTCCAGTTCTAATCCCGGCAGCTCCACTTCCATTCAGCTCTCTGCTTGTGGCCTGGGAAAGCAGTCGAGGACGGCCCAAAGATTTGGGACCCTGCATCCGCATGGGAGACCCAGAAAGAAATTCCTGGCTCCTGGCTCCCAGCTCTGGATCGGCAGCACCGACTGTTGCAGTCACTTGGGGAGTGAATCATCGGACGGAAGATCTTCCTCTCTGTCTCTCCTCCTCTCTGTATACCTGACTTTGTAATAAAAATAAATAAATCTTTAAAAAAAATCTATGGGTGGAAGAATTCCAAATAACTTGTGTAGATTCTTCGCCCTGAAGAAGGTTCAGCATGCCTTTCTGCTCCCTGAGGTTGGACTGCAGGTGGGACTTCCTTGCCCAGAGCACAGTATTGAAGGCAGCACGACCGAGCAAGCTTCCAGTGGAGAACCACCTCAGGAGACACCGGTGGTCAAGACGGACAGTGGGAAGTCCTGTTGAAAGCATGTGCCAGTGGCAGGGTGTGATGGAAATGGCTCTTCCCTCTATGATCTTCCTCCTGAAAACCCAGAACCAGGGTTTAAAACCCTCAATTCAGGAACAGTCCACAAAAATCTGCCAATATTGCTCAGCACTGTCAGGGTCATCAAAAACAGAATTTGAAATGACCTAAGGAGTCAAAACAACTTTGTTAGTCAACTTTTGCTAGAGCAAAATACTTGGGGCCACTTATGGGCAGAACAGCTAATTCAGCTCAGTTGGACATTTCCAGGGCATGGCGCCTGTATCCATTCAGTTCAAGATTCTTGGAGGCCGGAAATGGTGGCATCACACCTGGGAGCAGGCAAGTCATTAAATCTCAAACAAGGGCAGACGGAATGAGAGGAAGGCAGGTTTAAGCTTGCCTCCTTCATAACAATCTCCCCAGAATGCCAACGGGGTCACAACAGAACCGCAGCCGGCAGCAGCCCCTTCGCCTCCCCCTAAGGCCCTCCCTTCACACATCCCCCCTCAAAGGTTGTGCCAGCCCCCTTGAGTGACACCCTGATGGGTTAAGCCTTCCAGTTGCAAGGGACCCTAAGGAGAGGTACCAGATTCCAAACACAGCAACAGCCCAGTGTGTAATGTGTTATCCTGAGAACTAGGCACAGGAAAAAAAAAGACAGACATGAGAGCAAAAGCTAAGGAAATCTGAATAAATATTTAGTTACTAATGATGCATCTACATGAGTGTTTTCATTATGCAAATACCCCAAAGGAACATAAAATGTTAGCCACAGGGAAAGACTGCCACAGAGTGCGAAGAAATTCTCCACTGTTTCCATAGCAAAACTAAAACTATGCAAAAACAACAAGGCTTGTGTTCAAAAAGCACGATGTGAGAAAATGGGGAGATGTTGTGGAAGGAGGAAAGAGGGGACAATAAGCAGAGAATTCAACACAGAACACATCTGTCCTCGTTGTAAAATGTCAGCGCCTGTGTCGTGCACAGCTGGTGTTTATACACTGCTCGTGACGCGTCCAGCGCTGTGCTGGTTTTTCTGTTATTTCACTTCACTCTCCCCATTATGCCACAGTAGGTGTCATAACATGCCCACTGTAAGAACAATGAAAGCAGAGCTCAGAGACAGCTGTTGCCCAAGAAGGTGCCCAGTTGTTGAGTGGCTGGACTGCATCTCTGTTCCCATGATCCAGTGTGCTCTGAACAGGTTCGGAATGTCACCATCCATTCTATCAATAAGTACATATTCACTGATAGTCTTTTATGTGTCCAGTCCAGGATAATAGCTTCTGTTGGACCTAAGGAACTACAAGTTTTATTGAAGAGACATAATACAATAATATTTAAAAGAACTATCAGTTACAATCTGTGAAGAAAGTAAATGCAAATGAAACTCAGGATGAGGAATTCCTGCTGGGAGGCTACGTGGGCCTTGAACCAGACTCTGAAGAAAGGAAGGAACAGAAGGATGAAGAACGGCGCCAACGGCTTCAAGACCCGCTGGCAGACAAGCCTCAGGAAGGTAGCACTCTCTGGGACTGAGGATCAGGAGACTAGCAATGCCCATGACGTTGGCCTCAAACAGTCCCTTTCCACCCCAAAAAAGGATATTTATAGTCCATTCTTACCGAGTACAGAACATCCTACATTGAGGAGGAACCTTGCAACAGAGCACTCTGTACCATAGCTTCCCCTTTCAAAGAGAACACTGTGAATACTCTTAAAATTGGCATCTCTCCCAAGTCCCTCTGCACAAACACACACACAAACACACACACTGGCATCTCCCCCAAGTCCCTCTGCACAAATACACACACACACACAGGCATCTCCCCCAAGTCCCTCTGCGCGCACACACACACACACACACACACACACACACTGGCATCTCCCCCAAGTCCCTCTGCGCGCGCGCACACACACACACACACACACACATGGGTTCAGCTTCCTGTTTGTCCCCACTCTCCCCCAAGCCAACAGGCAGGAGCTGGTGCCCATCACTCCTCCGCCCAGGGCCCTTACTCTCACACCACCCTCGCCCCACACTCCAACTCTGACCACCTACTTTGCCCTCCTGGTCACTGGCAGTACTACCTGTTTTTAACTTACGACCTGTACATTTATCACAGATTTAACAAACAAACACAGCCTCAGGACCACAGCCTCACTGCCATCCTGTTGCTTCTGAAGAGTTGTTGGGGAAAATTCTGAGGGCAACCTAAGATTTTTTTTTCCATTGTAAATGACTGAGTTTTGCTTGAGCAATAGAAGTTTCATTTTTTTTTCCTTTAAGGTATGATTCTTACAGTACTCATACGTCTCCTTGGACATTCTGGATTTATTTATTGAGTTAGATGATATGTTCCTTTAAAGAGTCATTGCAAACTTTTATCTCAGAATGTTTTCTTGAATTATAGTTTTTAATATTTGCTCTATTTCCTTGCTTTCATATTTCTTGTTTGGGGAAAGCTGTTGTACAAATGGAGAATGGTTTTTGCCTATCTCCAACACTTGTCACTTTCTTTTACGTCCTTTTTATTCACGTTGTTTTTTTAGCTTTTCCTCTTATTAATCTTCTATTTATCCTAAGACATTGTACGCTGTGTTTATTCGCTCTTGACTTCCCTGTAGTTTAGTGTTCATTATAATAAATGACTGAGATTTTTGCCTGAGTCCTCTCAGATTCTCAGCTTGTTTTACTTCTGTGTCGTGTGGGGCTCTTGCAAACATCATTTAAACCTGCCAACGCGCTTTTAAAACCTTGTCATCTTCCTCTGTACGTGGCCACGTCAGTATGATGTGTCTTGACAGCAGGTGAGTCATTCGGCACCTCACTCTCCTTGCAAGTCTGCACCGCTTTCCGCCGAGATCTGTGTTCTTGCTGCTCATTTCAATGTCACATTAATTTTTTTTTTCTGAACTCCTACAAGCCCATTGCTCAGGGCTCAGCAGCTCCATTTCCTTGGCTGCTATGAAGTGTTCAGAACCAGGGCTCGTCCTCTGCACACTCCTGGCTCTCCCGCCCTCCCCGTACGCCCTCTTCTTGCTTTGTCTCTGCCCAACACTGGATCCTGTCTCTCCCCAGCCATCATTCCCTGGTACAACACTTTGTCCGAGGGGGTCCCAAGATACTGACCATTCCATCCCTGCTGCCCCTACAACAAGCCCCTCACACTAGACTGCCCACATTGCCACTCTCCTGTGATCTGAGATTGCGAGTACCCGATGATTGACTGGGGCTCTCCTGTGCACGGGTCTACCAGACACCCCATCTCTCCCTTCACTGTGCTGCTACACCACTGCTGGCTGCACGCTGCTGGTACTGCCCCTGCTCATTTAAAGCTGTGCGAAGATGCTTGTCTCCACTATTTTTAATGTAGATGTCACCCATACATTTTCATTTTGCTCTCCCAGTTTCTCTGTGTCTTATGGAGTGATCTGGAAACATTCCAAAACCAGGACAGCTTGCCACAAGCTGCAATTTTGTTTTTAAGCCCTGATCCTGTGAATTTCATCTCTGTTAGCTACTGAACAGAAGCTAGAAACCACAACATGAGTTAAAAAAAAAAAGTACTGAAAGCAGTCGAGGACGGCCCAAAGCCTTGGGACCCTGCACCCATGTGGGAGACCCAGAAGCTCCTGGCTCCTGGCTTTGGATTGGCTCAGCTAGGCCACTGCAGCCACTTGGGGAGTGAATCAGCAAATGGAAGATCTTCCTCTCTGTCTCTCCTCCTCTCTGTATATCTAACTTTCCAATAAAATAATAATAGTAATAAACCAAGCACCTCTTGTCCCCTCTCCCAGGCCCCCCAGCGCTCCTACCTTCCTCCTCCTACAAACCAACAATACTCAAAACACTGACAGGAGCCATACAGTGAGTCCTGTCATGGCCTGGCCACAAATGTAGGTCCTTTCACAGTGGCTCAACCCAACCCAGAATCAGCCCTGATGGGAACTGACCAGTAGTAACCACCAGAAGACAGGAAGAGGCCAGAAAGGGCACTCAGGTGGGAGAAGTGCTGAGAGCTGGGGAAATGAGGAAGGCCTCCCTTTTTTTCACCCATGTGCCAGCAAGCTTCCCCAGCTCCTGGGTAAGGGGAAGAGGCAGCATGGCAAGAACCCTGCCTCCTCACTCCTTCTTGAATCCTCACACAAATCCTACACATAAAGTCTCACCAAAGGATCAAGTGAGCAAGACACGGTAGCATCAGGCTACCTGAATTATCCTATACATTTAGCATAAAGCCAGCATTCCCACCCAAGGTTCTCTTACCATTCAGTGCAGAGTGAAGGAGAACGAGTCTTCTGACCCACATTTTTTCTGTACTTCCTCCCCTTGAGCTCCGGCACCTCCAAGTTGCACTGTGATTCCCAGTGTAGATGGGACCACCTTGCCCCCAACCCAAAGTGCTACATGTCAGAACAGGAAACCCCACACACTCAGCGCCACTGACCTCACTTCTTGGCCTAGGGCCATTTGGGTCAGACTTGATTCTGACGCTGCCTAGGGAAGAGATGTTAACAGACTGGAGAATGAATAGCACAGTGGCCGTCACACCCGAGTTGCAGTCCACGGGCACGCCGCGTCAGCCACAACCCACAGCTCCTGTCGCCTCCAACACGGCTTGCAAGGCATCAGAAGCGACAGTCTCAGGGGAGAGCTCCTGATGCCCTGAGACACCAGATGAGAAGCATCTTCTAAGAACTGGGGAAAGCTCCCCGTTAAGATCAACCCAAGAGCCAGCACTGTGCCATAGCAGGTAAAGCCAGCACCTGCAATGCCAGCAGCCCACTGCCCCACTATCAACCCAGCTCTCTGCCAACGGCCTGGGAAAAACAGCAGCAGATGGTCCAAGTGTTTAGGACCCTGGCACCTACCTCAAAGACCCAGAAGAAGCTCTTCCTGGCTTGGGTCTGGCCATGTCCCAGTCACTGTGGCTTTCTGGGGAGTAAACCAGTGGATGCTCTCACTTGCTCTCAAATAAATCTTGTAAAAAATAATCAGTCTGGGGCCCGGCGCCGTGGCCTAGCGGCTAAAGTCCTCGCCTTGAACATGCCGGGATCCCATGTGGGCGCTGGTTCTAATCCCGGCAGCTCCACTTCCCATCCAGCTCCCTACTTCTAACCTGCGAAAGCAGATGAGGACTGCCCAAAACCTTGGGACCCTGCACCCGCGTGGGAGACCTGGAGGAGGTTCCTGGTTCCCGGCATCAGATTGGCGCGCACCGGCCCGTTGCGGCTCACTTGGGGAGTGAATCATCGGACGGAAGATCTTCCTCTCTGTCTCTCCTCCTCTCTGTATATCTGATTTTGTAATGAAAATTAAAATCTTTAAAAAAAAAATCAGTCTGAACAATTATCAACAAAATCACTTTAGAACTGATCTTTAGCAGATCAAAACACACCCTATGCCTTCCTGGCCTCACTATGAATGTAACTCAAGAAGTTTGGGAGCATCTTGCCCCCTCCCACACAGCAAGTGGGAATCAGGGTTTTCTGAGTGAAGAAAAGAGGAGGGAAATAAAAACGAAAATGCTGGCTATTTTGTCTTCATCTAATCTGTCAGTTCAGGGTCACCCCCACTAGTACAATTTTCTTGGCTGCCACCCACTTCTGAATAGCAAATAAAATATATTGTTTTCTGCTCCCACTGTTGAATGAAGTAATGGACATGACCAACTGTGCTTCAATGTGTGGCTACAAGTATGCAGATATTTATTTATCAAGCACATTCCAATTAAAGACATAATTCGGGTTTAATGAGGGAGAATGATTCTGGGACGGTGGAGGGGTAGGAAGCACCAGGAGCTTGTCTCCCCACCTGGACAATAACAGCAATGGCAGAGTCTGTCTGCTCTGTTTGGAAACTATGGTCTAACTATTTAGAAACTCTATGGAAGGCTGGCAAGTTGCATGGGGAACCTTGCACCGTAAACTGAGGTTCATTTTGTATTTCAGCTCTGAGCACAAGAGTCACCCTTCTGTTCCTTCTGCTCACAGAAGGGCACAGGCGCACAGCTCCTCCTGACTGCCCTCGCCCGCTCCTCGCAGCCCCTCCTTTGCCTCTGCTGGCTTCCCAGGGGCCTCAAGGGCCACAATCTGCTTGCTTCTCCTCATTTGTCTCTTCTTTTCTCTCAGGGAGTCACACATTAAAAACTAGAGCATTAAAACAAACAAACAAAAACCTGTGAATATCGGAAAAAACTAGAAAATGGTGTCACATGTCCAGAAGGGGTTCAAGTACACAGAAGAGCCAAGAAAACCTCAGGTCCACACTGCAGACTGCTCCTTGGCTACCTACAACGACAATAATGTATTTATACACATATAAATAGTAACACACACACTAATAAAAAAGCAAACCCTAGGTAATGAGAGAATCTGATTCCCAGAGCAAACCAAATTATTAGATTCAGATGTTCAGTTTCAACAAAAAGTCACAAGGCATGCAAAGCCTTGGAAAGTATGGCCCATTAAAAGAAAAAAAAGAGGGGGGCCTGACACAGTAGCCTAGTGGCTAAAGTTCTTATCTTGTATGCACCAGAATCCCATACAGGCACCAGTTCATGTCCCGGCTGCTTCACTGTCTTTCCAGCTCCCTGCCTGTAGCCTGGGAAAGCAGTAAAGGATAGATCAACCTTGGGCCCCTGCACCCACAAGGGAGACCCAGAAGAGGCTCCTGGCTGCTGGTTTTGGACAGGATCAGCTCTGGCCATTGTGGCCACTTGAGGGAGTGAACCAGTGGATGAAAGGTTTTCTCCTTCTCTCTGTAAACCTGACTTTGCAATAAACAAAATATTTTTTTTTAAAAATGTTTTAATTAAAACAAAAGAAAAAATTGAGGAATAGAAACTATCTTAGAAAAAAACCTGATGGTGAACTGCTAGAAAAAGGTATTACAACAGCTGTCTAAGCTCCGTGGACAGAAGGATCATGTAGATAAAATGAAGAAAATTATTATGAGCAAAATATGAAAAAGCAATAGAGACAGAAAACCCCTGAAAAGCAGCCCATAACATTATGGAGCTGAAAACTTCGCTAGTGAGATTCATGGCAGATTTAACCACCCAACAAACAATCAGTGAACTTGAAGATAGGACCACGGAAATGATCAAGTCTGAGGAAAGTGAACAGAGCTGAAGAACTTGTGCAACACTGTGGAGCAGGACACGCACACCACACAGCAGCTCTGAGGCACACAGCACCCACGTCCTGCAGCCGAGACTGGCCAGCAGGATCCACCCGCGCAGCTGGCACATCGCTCACCCAGACCAGGTGGGATGTGTCCCTGGCACGCAGGGAGGGCTTAACATTCACAAATCAATCCATGTGATTCACCATGTCAACAAACCACAAAACAAATGCATATGGTCATCTCAACAGATGCTGAGAAGGATGCTGATAAAATCCAACACCACTTCATGCTAAAAACTTCAAACAAGACAGGCATCGAAGAAACGTTCTACAACACAAAACAGTATACAAAAAACATCACTTACAAGGGCCCTCAATAAGACAGAAAAACAATGATTTCTCATCAGGGACTTCAGAGTCCAGAGGCAATAGGACAATACATTCAGAGAGCTAGAAGGAAACAAAACAAAATGAAACGAAACAAACCATGTGCAAAGAATCTGACAGCTGGCAAAACGGTCCTTCAAAAGTGAGGGAGAGCACCCAGCATTATAGCTTAGTGGCTAAACCCCTGCCTTGCACGCACTGGGATCCCATATGGGTGCTGGTTCAGATCCATGCTGTTCCACTTCCCATCCAGCTCCCTGCTAGTGGCCTGAGAAAGCAGTCAAGGACGGCCCACGGTCTTGAGACCCTGCACGCACATAGGAGACCCAGAAGAAGCTCCTGGCTCCTGGCTCCTGGCTCCTGGCTCCTGGCTCCTGGCTCCTGGCTTTGAAAAGACTCCGCTCTGGGGCCCAGCGCCGTGGCCTAGCGGCTAAAGTCCTCGCCTTGAACACGCCCAGGATCCCATATGGGCGCCTGTTCTAATCCCGGCAGCTCCACTTCCCATCCAGCTCCCTGCTTGTGTCCTGGGGAAGCAGTCGAGGACAGTCCAAGGACTTGGGACCCTGCACCCATGTGGGAGGCCTGGAGGTTCCCGGCTTCGGACCGGCGCACACCGGCCATTGCGGCTCACTTGGGGAGTGAATCATTGGATGGAAGATCTTCCTCTCTGTCTCTCCTCCTCTGTGTATATCTGACTGTAATAAAGTGAATAAATCTTAAAAAAAAAAAAAAAAAAAAGACTCCGCTCTGGCAGGTCTCTGGCTGTGGTGGCCACTTAAGAAGTGAACCAGTGGACAGAAGATGTCTCTCCTTCCCTCTGTAAATCTGATTTTCCATAAAAATAAATAAATCTTTTTTTAAAAAGTGAGGGGAGAGGTGTTGTAATATGCCACCTATGATGCCAGTATCCCACATGGGTGGCAGTTCACGTCCCAGCTGCTTCACTTCTCAGCCTACTTCCTGAAAAGTGGCCTGGAAAATGCAGCAAAAGATGGCTCAGTGCCTGGGTCCCTGCCACCCACACGGCACATCCAGGAAAAGCTGCTGGCTCTGGGCTTCGGCCTAGCTCAGGTGCAGCTCTTGTGGCCATCTGGGAAGTGGACTAGACTTCCTCCTCTGTGCAATTCTGACTTTCATATAAATAAACAAATCTCTAAAAAAAAAAAGGTGAGGGAGAAATTAAGACATTCCCAAAACGCTGAGAAAGTCCAATACCACTAGACCCACCTTCCAAGAAGCACTTAAGAGAATGAACAGACACTAGATGGCGCCACATTCAGAAATGCCGAACTCAATAAATACATGGGCAACTATAAAAGCTAGAATTACTATAACAATGGTTTGCAACTCCACATTTTTTCTGTAAATTTCAGAGACAATTACGTCTTTAAAAAATTATCAGCTAGGATGATTATAAAAAAATCAATAAGACCAATTTAATAAAGAACGTAGCTATATAAGGGAATAGGTTAGTCATTAAGAATAATGTCTATTATTAATAATCAATGTGGGAAAATGGCTTCAATAGCTAAGTAGAACAAGCAAATTGTGTGTATGCAATGAGCCAATATTTTTCATGACATATGCACGCACATACATTTTTATACATATACACATATTCATTCAATACTTTGCTGAAAGTTGAACACACAGAAAAAAGTTCATGGAAGTTATTAGATCCCAGGGAGCAGTGTTGCATCTTAGGTTAGGCTTCCAAGGGGGGCCCTGTCACTGGAAACACTGATGGAAGAGAAATGAGGCACGCAAGAGGAGCCCGGGCTCGTGCTTGAACAATCACCACGGCGGACAGCTGCGGCTCAATCCCACACCTCAAGGGCTCAGGCCTGCCTGCTCATCTCGCACCCTGATGATGCGTCACCGCAACCTGCTCCAGAGGTGCAAATCAGGGCAAGGCCCATGAGGGCAGGCACTTGACCTACAGCTAAGCTGCCATTTGGCAGTGTCCCACGCAAGCATATCTGAGCTTGAGTCCTGACTCTGTTCCCAATTCCAGCTTCCTGCTAATGGTCACCCTGGGAGGAAGCAGCTGATAGCCTAAGTGGCCGGCTCTCTCACGCATGTGAGAGACCTGGAATGAGTGGCCATTCTGCAGATGGAAGCTCACCGGTATTCCATCTTAATTAGACAACTTTTAAAAGAGAGAAGGTACACGTAACGGGAGTACAGGCCCTTGCTACAGAATGTCACCCACACGTGTTGGGACGGTAAGACAATGGCAGCGCCCCCAACCAGGTCTACAGGAGACTATCATCGTGGTAGAATTTATTATTTAATATGAGTGGCAGTGGGGCCAGCGCCGTGGCCTAGCGGCTAAAGTCCTCGCCTTGAACACCCCGGGATCCCATATGGGCGCCGGTTCTAATCCCAACAGCTCCACTTCCCATCCAGCTCCCTGCTTGTGGCCTGGGAAAGCAGTCGAGGAAGGCCCAATACTTTGGGACACTGCACCTGCGTGGGAGACCCAGAAGAGGTTCCTGGTTCCCGGCTTCAGATCAGCACAGCACCGGCCGCTGCGCTCACTTGGGGAGTGAAACATCGGATGGAAGATCTTCCTCTCTGTCTCTCCTCCTCTCTATATATCTCACTTTGTAATAAAAATAAATTTTAAAAAATTTTTAAAAAAAGTGGCGGGGGAACATTCTTGTAAAGTGTGTATTATTTTAAAGCTGTATATGGCTTTCAAAATATCTCCATACCAAAACACAAGTAAATTTGTCATTTCTTTTTTCTACACACTTTTTTTGAAGTGCACTTATATGTTAATGGCATTTTTTTTCTAAACCAAGACACTTTAAAACCAAAATACTAAGTTTTCTAGATAAAGGAGAAAACTGTTACACTCGAGGTGGAAGATGTGCAGGGAGGCCAGGGACCTCTCCTGCAGCGCCCCGCGCCTGGGAGACAGCTGCCACACAGACCAGGCCAGGCACGGGACAGCGCCCTGGGGAGAGAGACAGCTGGGACGAAGCGGTGTTGGGACACTTTTATTCACTGATCATAAATACAGTCTTGTGGACATGAGGGTGACCCTGAGGGGGGACTAGCACCTGGGCCGTGACCGTGGCAGAGCGCTCCCGGTTCCACCAGCACTGTCCGGGGAACAGGGCAGGGCGTCTCCCCCCTCGTCAAGTATTGAGCTTCCTGGGGACTCTCCTTCTGGTGTGGCAATTTTATTCTTGGCTCATTCTCAACAATTAAAAAAAAAATCATAAAAGAGCGAGTGTGTGTGAGAAAATATCAAAGAGGATAAGAAGATTTTTTTTTTTTTCAGTTCTTCTTAGCATCTAAAAGTAAAAAGGAGAGATGGGGCAGACAGGGGAGCAGGGGGACAGGGAGGACATGGGAGAGAGGCCTGCCACGCGTCTCCTCTCACCACGGCGTTTCACACCACAGGCCCGGGCAGGGCTCAGTGCTGCCTGGACACGGGCTGCGTCTCCCGGACGAGCCACTCCAGCGCTTCCTGGCGGCCTTGTTTCTGCAGCTCCTTCCCGATCACGTCCCTGCAGGTCAGGTGGTAACTGTTGAGCCACTCGCACTGCACAGGAAAGAAAGATGAGACACTGGCCTTAGCACCCTTTCAGCAAAGGCTACACGGGCCGGCAGCAAGAGGCCCACATGCCGAGAGCGCAACTTGAGAGGAGAGCTACACGAACTCCTCTCTCCCTGCTCAAGGACAAGTGACTTCGTCGGGTCTGTTGCCCTGGAAACAGATGGGCTGCATGGCTTACAGTGAGAACGTTCCCAGAATAGTCCAGCCCACGCAGACTGACAACGACCAGGAGGGAACTGCAGACACTTGGTGGTGAGCCCTGGCTGTGGCTTCCCTGAGCGCGGAGTCCCCAGAATCCCAACCTTCCCCTCGGAGAGAACGTTGGACAGTGATGCCCTGTGGCCTGGGTAAGAGAGATGGAGCAAGGTCCCTGACCAGATCCCACCCATGTGGCTTCACTCCCTCATACCTGAGCCAGCCTGGGGTGGAGGATGGAAGCGATGACTAATTTCAGATGACATCAGCGCATGGACTGGTATTTCTCTAGACTCGGTAAGGACTACTGCTAACGACGCATCTCCAGATGCTCTGCCTACATGTAGGGCTTCCCATCCCATATCCACTGAGGAACCTTAATAAACTCGGGGCTGCCGAGTCCGTGTGGCTGTCTAGGTGAACCCACAACCCCTAGTGGTCACAGACTAAGTGTTGCAAAGCAGGGCTGACAGTGAGCTTGACTTTCAGCTACTCCCCAGAACATGCCACGCTGGATACGAAAAAGGACAGTCCAAAGCCAAGAAGTATCAACAGTACCATGCCAGGGGTGGGAGGGAGGGTGAGTGGGCTGATCCACCAGCACTGGCAGCAAAACCTCTGTGGCTGCAGGAAGGGTGAAATCAGCCTTTGGGGAGATGCCAGCTCCACCAGGAGGACAAGAAGCCATGGGGTGGACGTGACTGGACAGCGAGCTGGCACGAGGCTAAGGTGACTGTTACTGCCACTGGCACGCTAATCCTAAATGAGCCAAGAGTCAAGCAGGCAGGCACTGGTGTCCCACAGCCTGCACCAAGGACCAAAGTCCAGTGAAGGGGTCCAGATGGGCACCCTTTCTTGGAGCAAAGAAGCAAGGGAAGACAGCTGGGGTGACATTGGCAAGAGGCTTCACCCTAGCCTCTTACTATTAATGTAATTCCCCAATGACAAGAGCCCTCTGGGAGCTGAAGAAATTAAAATCAAGTCAATTGCTGTATCTCAATACCAAAGCCAAGCAGGGCTCAGGAAGCCTGCGCAGCTAACAGTGGCACTTGGTGTAACCCTGGGGCCAAAGGGATACTCCCAAGGGCCTTTTGGTTTAGGGAAGGGGGAAGTAAAAGAACAGAAACAGCCTTAGCAGGCCCTGGGCTGAGTTTGCCCAACTGACCAAAGTCCTCTGCTGCCATCTGGTGACAGTGATGGGGGAGGCAGGCACTTTACAAAAGCTCCCGCAAGTGACTGCTAAAAACTAACTGAAGGGACCCAGCAGCGTGGCCTAGCAGCTAAAGTCCTCGCCTTGAACGTGCCCGGGATCTCACATGGACGCCGGGATCCCACATGGACGCCGGGATCCCGGCAGCTCCACTTCCCATCCAGCTCCCTGCTTGTGGCCTGGGAAAGCAGTCGAGGACAGACCAAAGCTTTGGGACACTGCACCCACTGGCTCCTGGCTCCTGGCTTCAGATTGGCACAGCACTGGCCATTGCGCTCACTTGGGGAGTGAATCATTGGACGGAAGATCTTCCTCTCTGTCTCTCCTCCTCTGCATATCTGACTTTGAAAGGAAAATAAATAAATCTTTAAAAACTAACTTAAGGGGCCAGCGCCGTGGCCTAGTGGCTAAAGTCCTCGCCTTAAGCACCCCGGGATTCCATATGGGCGCCGGTTCTAATCCCAACAGCTCCACTTCCCATCCAGCTCCCTCGCTTAAGGGGAAAGGACTCCTATCAGCGGGCTAATGTGCTGGGTGTCCTGACCCAAACCTGTCTGTAATCCAATCAACAAATAAGCCAGGATTGGCAAGGAAATGTCGAGCCAAGGGCACGATGGTCACGCAGAGATGCCCAGACAAGGAGAACTAACCCACCTGCCACCCACCTGTGAGCTTGACACAGTGGAAGAGGCTTTCAGCTGCCAAGACCGCATTCCACATATCAGCACTAGAGCTCCTTAACGCTCAGGGGTCCTTCCCCTTAATGCCAAGAAGGATGCCCAGGCAAGCCTCACTTTGGCAGCTCTGCCTCAAGAGAGCCTTGAAGCTCCTGGGATGAGCCCAGGGGACTGCTTTGGGAGCACAATCTCCTCCCTGAAAAATCGGGCGTGTTCATCCTGCCCTCAGCTCCCACCAGTCATTTGCTTTGTGCTGGGATTTCTGACCGCTACCTGTCCCCTACACCAGCCTCACTGGCAGGGGGCCTCCCCTAGGATTTGAAAGGATTTCAAGACCTGTAATCCTGAGCTTGCTAAGTGAGCATAGTCGTGCCCTAGACCTTGTGGAGGGTTTCATGCCCACCCCCCGGACCAAAACAGTCAACAGGGATGGGAAGGCCGGTACCCCCTCCTCTCCTTGTCCAAGAGAATGACTCAGATGAGATTTTGGCCTCATTTCGTTAATGTTTCATGCAACCTAAGACAACAATCTGGCATGTATAATGGCCAAGGGGCCTCACCGTCCATCTGGTTTCTAGCAGGAAGAGGCAGGAGCCTGTTTGCTACTAGGTGGTTATGGAGGAACAGCATGGATATTTCCTCCTGAGAAGTGATGGCAGGCCGTTCCGCCCCACAGGAGCCAGGGGACATGCAGAGCTTCTGCCCGCAGGCCCAGCGCTGACAAGGAACACCTAGGACGCTCAGCCTCAGTCGCTAAGAACCCCGAATCAAAAAGCCCCCTCCCGCTTTACCTCTTTGTCGGTAAGAGAATCCACATCTATCATTTTGGTCTGGATCGGAACCAGAGTTAGAGGTTCAAAGGTCAGGCTTCCCCGGTTATTGAAATTATACTGTGGGAAAAGGAAGCAAACAGACATTCTCACTCATCTTGACCACAATGAACCACATACCATGAGCTCATTCCACCAGACACGGCCACCTCTCACAGCCAAAAGCAACTGTGAAGCAAGAAGAGGTTCGCCGGTCACCATTTTTAACGAACACGCTTGGATAGGGTCACAACTGATGCCATTCTCCGAAAGCCGCTACACTGGGCACACAGAAATGTGTGGCTCAGGTGGAGCCAAGCCAAGGGTGGTAAGGGACTCCCAGCAGCAGGCCCACAGCGGGGCAGGGCCCACAAGGGCCGGGCTCGGGGTAATCTGCTTTGGGTTCCTAACATTCTATCGGAGTGCGCGACCCCAACATGATTTTGTTAACTGCCATGCAGCTGTCTTAGCCCATAAAAGCCCATGGCATGTGCACGCTGAGTCCCTGTTCACTACAAGGCCTCGGGGTCTGAGACAGGAAGCCACGTCCAAGAACAGTGACTTCCACATGGAAACAGACAACGGATCCTTGAAGTCAACCTCCTGGAAGACTTGGGAAGCTGCTTCCCTCCAACGATTCATTTCCATAATCATCAGTGAAGAAGGAATCAACAGGTCTCTTAGACCAAGCCTGGCACCTGAACCCTTGCGGCTTCTTGGTAACACTGACACGGGAGAGGGCAAAACTCCTCCTACTCCGTGATGTCTCTGAAGTCTGTTGCATGGACCATCTCAGGATTCCTCGACTTTACATGGCAAAAAATCACCCAGCAGCCCCTTGTTCTGCGAGATCTGGGAGGGACCTGGAACGTGCCCTTCAAAAAAACACTCCCTGCAGCTGGGACTGCATAACAACAGGCCCACTCATGACAAACTCAGAGCCCCCGAGCGCCCGCAGGCCCCAGCCTGGAGTCCCAGGAAATCCCGTTCAGGTGCCACATTCATGACAGATTTTCTTTGTGATACTCTAGGGAGAGGTGAGTGACTTCCAGGGCGTCCTGGAGACCAGAGGAAAGAGGCTCCATTGTGATCTGGAACTGCACTCATAGCTCCATCAAGACCAAGTCTTCATCTTGCAGCAATAAGAAACAGGAAACTTCAAAAATCTAAACACATGATGACTTACCTTGGTCTTCACGGGCACCACCAAGACCACATTCTCAATGCGAATTCCAAAAGCTCCATCTTCGTAATACCCTGGCTCTGAAACAAAACAAACTTCACTGTGAAGCAGCATAGGGGAGATACACGCACGGGGGGGAGAAGCCGTTGCTCCAGGATGACAACTGTGGCACAAAGCAGAAGACACAGGTCAAGGACCCCATCTATCGGGGTGGGAACAAAGAGGCTCTGCAGTCCCTAAACAGCAGCTACATGGTAGGGAGCATAACAACAGAGCCCTATGAAATCAACGCCGGTGCATATCCATGAAGCGATGGTTCAGACACTAACGCACACTTACAAAGGTTTCACAGTGACTTGGGCGAGGGCATACGCTAAGAAAACAGAATATGGTCAGTACAGTATATTCAGCATGACTTCACTAACATTAAAAAAAATCTTGGGCCCGGCACAATAGTGTAATGGTTAAGGTCCTCGCCTTGCACACGCTGGGATCCCATATGGGCGCCGGTTCTGATCCCGGCAGCTCCACTTCCCTTCCAGCTCCCTGCTTGTGGCCTGGGAAAGCAGTCGAGGACGGCCCAAAGCCTTGGGACCCTTCATCCGTGTGGGAGACCTGGAAAGAGGTTCCTGGCTCCTGGCTTCAGATCGGTGCAGCACCAGCCATTGCGCTCACTTGGGGAGTGAATCATCAAATGGAGGATCTTCCTCTCTGTCTCTCCTCCTCTCTGTACGTCTGCCTTTGCAATAAAATAAAGCCCCTAAAGTTGGGCTGCAAATGAATTTGAGTTCCTCGTGTAGATTCCATTATCTCACTCTCTCCAAATGAACACGTATGTATCACTTTGATAATCAGGAAAGTTTGGTGCTAATTTTGTGCTAAAACAAGAGGAAAAGTACCACCAATTTAAAATCATTTTAAAATAAGAAACGAAGCATTTTCATAAAAGCTCAAAGATGCATGCTGGCCTTCCTCTTGGGGATCACGTACCGTCGGTGACAACCATGCCGGCCTCCAAGGGCTCATCGGAGAACGTCTTGTAACTGATGCCACACGGACCCTCATGAACATTCAAAAACGACCCAACACCATGCCCCGTCCCGTGCAGGTAATCCAGGCCGGAATCCCACAAAGCAGAACGGGCAAAGGAGTCTAGAAGGTGGCCTGAAAGAGAAAAAGCCACTTGATGGCATTCACACAAAACCTTAAAGATCAGATTATCTTCGGCTCCAGAGGCTGATCAAAACCCTATGTGCAAAAGTTCCCGGAAGGTTCAGAATGCAGCCCAGCACAAGGAAAAACCTTCTAGCAATAAGAGCTCCCAAGGAGAGAACTCTGAGTCCTACGTGCCTGTGAGGACAGACACCTACAGGACGGAGCGGCTGCTCTCAGGGACGTGGACAGCCCCTTTAACTCTGGAAATTTAAAAGATGAGCCTTGGTCCCAGCGCCATGGCCTAGCAGCTACAGTCCTCGCCTTGAACGCCCCAGGATCCCATATGGGCACCAGCTCCTATCCCGGCAGCTCCACTTCCCATCCAGCTCCCTGCTTGTGGCCTGGGAAAGCAGACGAGGACGGACCAAGGCCTTGGGACCCTGCACCCATGTGGGAGACCCGAAGGAGGCTCTGGGCTCCTGGCTTCGGATCGGCGCAGTACCAGCCATTGCGGTCACTTGAGGAGTGAATCATCGGACGAGGGATCTTCCTCTCTGTCTCTCCTCCTCTCTGTATATCTGACTTTGCAATAAAAATAGATGAATCTTTAAAAAAACAAAGATGAGGCTCTGACCAGACTGCTATAGGCAGGCAGGTATGACAGATGAGGAAACCAAGGCTCAGAATGAGCAGCAGATGCCCAACACAATGAGACTGAAGGCCCAGGTCTTGCCAGATCCCTTCGCAATGCCCCACCCACCAGTCCTCAAGCAAAGCACTATACAGCCAAAGCCAGGATCACAGTTATAGAAATCCCACCAAGGATCCTCCTGCGAAGCTCCAGCTCAGCACTAACAGAAAGACAGGAGGCTGCACCAACTCCCACTCCGGCCTGAGGCCTTCATGCCCAGTTTATCCTCTCGTGGGAGTTGCCCGCAGGTGTCACCCAGTAGCTTAGGGCTCAGGAGAGGAGTACACTCCACAGCTGACACTGGGCCCAATCCTAAGCCAGGCTGTTGAGCAGGTCCAGCCTCACTCTGTGCGGCACCCTCACCTGCCCCAGCCGGGCCTGAGGTGGCTGGGGCTGACAGGGACAGAAGGACATGTTCTCTTCCTCCAGCCAAGGCACATTTGACTCCCAAACAAGAAAAAGAGGCTGCCATACGAGAGAAGGAACTGCCTACCTTTGGTTCCAGTCGGGAAAACAGCTGCGCTCACAGCTATGTGGCCTTTGAGGACATAGGTGAAACATTCCTGCCAGAGAAAACCAGAGGGGACAAACTGCAGGAAAGGCATTTCGACCCTGCAGTTTTCTTGGAGTTCAGAAAACTCCTCCTGTTAATGTTGGAGCAATACCACAAAGAAAGTCAGAGTTAAGAGGGAAAAAAATTAAATTCCAAAAATGTTAAAAAACCTGGCCCAGGACCAATGAAACTTGAAATTAAATTGAGTCAAAGAGACAGCCCCACAGGACTTGACTGTACAGCACACATTCTGACATACGCTAAGTCACATGCACCTTGGGAACACTGGGGAAAGTAATTAAAAACTACTCATGACCCTGGCTAACATTTGCTGAGCAAGACCTCCGTGCCAGATACTCCATTTGGCATGAGACATTAAATCCCACACTTGGCAATGGACACACTATCATTATCGCCCCCTACAGCATGCTTGGGGGCACAGGTCCTAAGTGGCAACATCTGGCTTCAACATCTGGACTCCTTGCCACCATGCAATCCTCGGGGGTTTATCCCTCCTGCTCAGACAAGTCAAGTGCTGCTCCGAAGACTGGTGGCTGGAGTTGGGACCGGAGCTGCGCAGCCCTCAGCTTGCCAGCAGTTCTTTCCATAGCATACAAAGTCACTTCAAAGGGATGCTGGCCTTGAGGTCCAACTCGGAGAGGCACTGGAGCCCAGAAAAGGTAAGAACCAGCGCAATGGCACAACAGTAAAGCTTCATCCCATATGAGCACCAATTCAAGTCCCAGCTGCTACACTTCTGATCCAGCTCCCTGCTAACGAGCCTGGAAAAGCAGCGGAAGATGACCCTGCACCCATGTGGAAGACACGGAAGAAGCTTCTGGTTCCTGGTTTCAACCTGGGCCAGCCCCAACCATTACAGCCATTTAGAGAATGACCAAGCAAATGGAAAATACCTCTGTCTCTCCCTCTCCTTTCTCTCTAACTCTGCCTTTCAAATAAATAAATAAAGGAAGAAGAACGCAAAGCAAAAAGAAAAAGGGGGACCAAAACTAAAAACCTGCCCACCATATCACATAAAACCCTTCTGCTAGAATAACCGTGCAGGGGCGCCCCTGAACAGAGACGCAGCCAACATGTGCTCAATGACTGATCTGCAGATCCTGGGTTCAGGGAATTCGCACAGGTGTCCTGGGAGATGAGAACTGAGCAAAGAGAACAGGCCGCAAGCTCCCAGCTGCTACGCTTCTCTTGACTTCACAGCTCTGCCCCTTCCATCCTAGGCAAACTGGAAACCGACAGTGTCTGTCATTTCAGAAAGTCCCTGCCGCATTGAAACTGTATTATGCTGAACTTGAAAAAACAAGGGGCGGCTGTCACAGTCCAACTCAGACACTGCTTGCAAAGCATGCGCTTTACCATCCCACCCCCGTCCCCACAGATATTCCGTGACTCAAGAGAAGGCCAGAGCTATTTAAACTTGAGCCTGAGTTTCCCTGACCTTAACAGCATGCTTTTCTGAAAAATTTCCCCAAACGTCTTGCTCTGTAATAATTAATTACATGAACCTCATAAAGCAGATAAGCCTGACTCCACAGTAATGAGCAATTTTATGATCCCACATCTAATTTTTACTTATTTATTTAATCCCTGTTCATAAAAGCAACTCTCTTAAGAAAACAGAGAGTCCTGAGTTTTTGGCTCCATCTTACCTTCTCATAGGCTGTGGGAGTCCCAAAATGCATGGTCCGGGTCACATCTGTGGTTCCATCCCTTTCCAGAAGAAAGGATAAATTAGTGTTCAGCCAAAGTAAGCTTTGCCTCAAGTATGAGCCAAGTGAGGATGTGGAGTAATGAAATCCTCACACACTGATGGTGGACACGTACAACAGTGCGACCCTTTGGATCATGTTCTGCATTCAAGGGTAAATACACAGTCAACATATTACCCAGCAATATTACTCCTATGAACATATAAAAAAAGAACTGAAAATATGAACACACAGAAACTTACACATGGGTTTTTATCACAGAATTATTTGTGCCACTAAAAACGTGGAGACAACCCAAATGTCCATCAGCTAATGAAGGGGCTATTACCTATACAGTGAAGCCTTATTCAGCAACTACAAAAAATGAATACTGATATGAGCTATAACCTGAGTTAGCTCTGAAGACACTATGTTAAGTGACCAAAGAGAGACACAAGAGACAAGATTTTATTTGTGTCAAGTGCCCAAAGAAGGTAAATCCACAGAAACAGGACTGACTGGTGTTAGCCAGGAAATGAGAAAAGGGAGCGGCAGTTACTGATGTTCTAGAATTGACTGTGATGATGGCTGCACAATGCTACGAAAATACAATTAAAAATTATAGCCCATCAACTAGGTGACCTGTAGGCTAGTGAACTGCATCTCAATAAAAATTATTGTATTGAAGCCAGCACTGTGATGTGGCGGTAAAGCCATCGCCTGTCACACCAGCATCGCAAATGAGCAACAGTTCATGCCACAGCTGCTCCACTTCTGGTCCAACTTCCTGCTAAAAGCCTGGAAAAAGCAACAGAAAATGGTCCAAGTGTTTGGGCTCCTGGCTCCTGACTGCAGCCTGGTGCAGAACTGGTCTTTGCAGCTATCTGGGGAGAGAACCAACAGATGAAAGATCTGTCTCTCCCTCTCCCTCCATAACTCTTCTTTCAAAACAAATAAATAGACCTTTTTTAAAAGCATTATAAAAATGAGACAAAGCATGAAATCAAGACGAGCTTGGTAAAGTGAGAATGAACCAAGCCCAGCGCACACACACTTGGTTTTTATCCTGAGGACTGACTCACAGCATCACAGGGGTTGAGAATGAGAGGAAGGAGAATAAAGTAAACATAGCAAAAAAAAAAGTGTGCAAATTCCATTGTTCCTGTGATTTACCTAGGGGTTTACTGGGCATAGGTCTTAAAGGAACCCAAGTGCATTTCTGAACAGATCCTAGTCTACAACCACGACACAGAAAGACAGCTTCCAGAAGTGTGCTACAATTTACAAGTGAACAGAAGTTTCATGATTACCAAGCAAGCCAATATCCTCAGATCTAGGCTACTTTTCATATCAATTGATACATTCCAAGGCTAGGCTATGGTGGCCATACAATTGCCCAAACTCATTTAATGACTGGGTTCCCCCTTAGCCAAAGTCCCAAATGCAGTGTGAAATGGAGCACTCCAAGGTCTTTGCTGGGGCCAGAGTTGTGGTGTAGCACCCAAAGCTGCCATCTACAATACCTGGGCCCATCAAGGCCAGGAGCCAGGAGCTTCTTCTACATCTCCCATGTGGATCCAGGGGCCTAAAGACTAGGGCCATCCTCTGCTACATGTCCAGGTCATCCGAAGTGGAGCCACTGAGCAACACCCACATGGGAGGCTGATGCTGCAGGCAGACGTTTAGCTTGCTATGCCATGGTGTCGGTCTTAAATTATTTTTTAAAATGCCTTGCTGGTGCTCAGATGCTATCTAGTCTCACTTCTCAACGGTTCAGAATCCAGACACAACCAAATCTTAAGTTCTCCTCTGAGAATCCCTTCTAGAGGGGACAACTGTGACAGCAGGAAGACAGAAGGAAACAAATTCAGAAATACGCCGAAGCAGTCCTCGCTTTCCACTCATCCAGAATTAATACTCATTTAATCAGGTCTTGCGGTAGTTACAAACACAGAGCTAGCAAACAGCTGATGGACTGGGGCAGAAAAGTTTGTCAATGTTCCTAAGCCTTTACTTTCAGTTATTACTTAACATTTAATCAAGGACTAAATATTTCTGTCAGTCCCAACTGGGCCACTTCAGTGGGGGGTGAGAATAGGCCCATGCTCAGGACAAGGTCAACAGCACAGAAAGAGGCTCCCAGCTGAGGATTCTCAGAGCGCCCTGGCCCACCTCCCCAGCTGCGCCAAGTCCACCACATCCAGTTCACTTACTTGTACTGGGCGCCCGAATCAATGAGGTAGACTTCATCCAGGGACAAGGTCCTATTCGTCTCCGGGACTGGCCTAACAAAGTTAATTAAACATTTATTCCACACATGCAAACATGTCAAGAATCTGAAGAGAAGGACATACAAGGGTTTCTTTTTTTATTGTTACAACTTTAACCCTGAAATTATATCAAAACTAAAAGTTACTCAATAAATTACTTATTCCAACTAAGTTTCAAAACCCCATCAACCTATCAAGAGAAGGAAGGCTAACACATTTCTTAACATCTACCTCTGTTATCTAGAACAACACAGCGGTCAAGAGGTCATTTTGGACACCACGAACATAACTGACACAAGCAATAGGACCAAGCTAGAGTTGTGGCACCCAGGCACGGGGCAGCCTGGAGTCACCACAGTCCCATTAGACTCTGGGAGTCCCCGGCCCTCAGCTTCCAGGGCCTTCCTCCAGTCCCAACCCCATCACGTGCCTCCCCTCTTATTCCCAAATCCACCAGACACAGAGCAGGTGGAAGGGATGATGCCGGGAAAGGGAATGAATCAAGATGCTCTAAAAGCTGAAACACTTTTTCCAAATGAACACGAGGCATTTTGGAAAGGGAGCCACTTTCCCCACAGCATTTTCTAGAGGCTAGCACTGCGCTGGGAAATGCACACAGAGAAGCAGCTCCAGTTTGTGCTCTGAAGCAGGGCTGTCCTGCACTTGCAGGTACCACCCCCTCTTCAGCAACAGAGCACCAGCTGGCACCCATGCTGAGCAATTAACACACACGCAGACAGGGGCCCAGCCTCCAAGAGCCCTAATGAAGAAATGACAAGGAAAAGCAAATTTCTCCTTGAAATTAATTTCTTCTTGAAATTAATGTTTTTATTACATGCAGGGTTCCAGGAGAGTCTCCAGGCAGGAAATCCAGAAGTTAAGTCACACATAAGACAAAAACCGAAATTCCTTTGACATTTTGATGTTGGAGCAGAGGCATTAATGTGAGAGAACTGTACTGTCACAACTGTGACTGTCTCCCACACACAGCTTCAAAAGCCGCCCCGCGACTATTAAAAAGGGGGAAATTTTGTAGCCAAGAACGTCATGGAAAGACAGAGTGTTCTCTTCCTGGCTGTGCAGATCACAGATGAGGCCCCATGGGACTCAGAACGCCCAGCGCAAAGCCAAACTCTTGGAGCTAGGTGAAGCTGAAGGTGAAGTCCAGGGCCAAGCCTACAGCCATCTCCTATCATCTCCACGGAGACCTGCCAGTGCCAACATACCAGCACCCCTCCTGTCCCCTCCTGTCCCCCAGTCTAGGGAGTCTCTCCTCAGCTGATCCACAGCTCAGCAAGCAGCATGTGGCAGCAACTCCCATGCCTGGGATGCCAGGCCCAGGGGAGACGGGGCTGGCACAAATGACCTCTCTACCCAAAACAGGTGGTCCCGCAGCCCAGAGACAAGCCTCCTGGGAAGTGCTGGAGCTCAGAGGATGCGTGGGGAGAAAGGACTGCAGAAGCTCAGGGCAACGAAAGCCTCCAAGGAGAAGAGGGAAATCCATCAGGCTGCCTAACGGGGAACGTCCGTGCCACTGCAGGCCTGAGAGCAGGCTGCGGACCGCCAGAGGCACAGGGGAACCTGCGGGCAGGAGGAGGACGAAGGGCCTCCAAGGACGGACATCCCCTCGCCAAACCATCGTAACACACACCCCTGGGCCTCGGGTAAAATAACCCATCTCCCCTGCTCAGAATCCTGTGTGGTCGCAGCGGCAAAGCCGGGCCCCGCGCCCCTCCGCATGCCTTACGCGTAGTGAATGATGGCGCCGTTGGGCCCCGTGCTGGAAATGGTTGGGAAGCTCAGGTCCACGAAGTCGGCCTGCTGCCTGGAACAGAGACACACAGGGGGGGCGCAGCTTAGAGGCCCTTACAATGCAGGGAAGGACCAGGGCCCTTCCAGGCCTGTTTGGTTTCACAGAACTCCACATCAGATTCCCTCCCAGCCTCACCAAATAGCTCCTTACCTGCGAAACTCCTCAGCTTTGTCCGCAGCCGAGATCTCCGTCACACCACCTTTGGGCACCTGCAAGCAAACAGGTTATCAATCCTCTGACCGGAGACTTTCACCTGGGCCTCCCACCACTTGGACAAGATCTGCTGAAAGCTTCCTTCTCCTCACGCCTGCACCCCAACTGTTCCGTCTACAGGACACAGCTCAAATGCAACAAGATGAACTTCAGAGGCTCTTACTCAGTGTAGCTCAAGTGGAAGGTTTCCATTTGCTTAGCTTGTCTTTCAACTCTTCTACCTCAGCTAACATATCCTGAAGCCTCAAAATCTGAATACACCTTAGTTTAAAGATTGCAGAGTTGGGGCCAACGCTGTGGTACAATGGGTTAAACCAGTGTCCACAGTACCAACATCCAGTAAGGGCACCAGTTCAAGTCCCAACAGCTCCACTGCTGATCCAGGCCCCTGCTACTGTGCCTGGGAAAGCAACAGAACATCAACTAAGTGCTTGGGCCTCTGCACCATGTGGGAGACCCAGGTGAAGCTCCTGGCACGTGGCTGCGGCCTGGCCCAACCATGGCTAGTACAGTCATTCGGGGAGTGAAGTGGCAGATGAAAGATCTTCCTGTCTCTCTCTCTCTCAAATTTTGACTTCCAAATAAATAATGAATACTAAAAAAGGAAAAATTGCCGAGATTCCCTCCAGGCAAATCATCCTAAGAAAATCATCCCTGAAGAAATAAAAAAGGAAAGCCAGTTAAAGCCAGTTATTGTTGCAGGGCTACTGACAATAAAGATAATAATGACAGTAAGATAGATTAAAAACAAAATAAACACTCTTAAATATTCAAAAACAGAAGGATGGATAAACCCGTCAGTCCAGCTCCCAGACACAGTCTCCATCGGGACCCTTTGGTGAGGCCTCAGAGCACACGGGAAACACTCCCCCTGCAATTCTCAACGAATAAAATAAACAAAACACGAAACTGTGCCTATACCCTGGGAGTCACACAGAAATTATTTACCTCTTAAAAATGATTTATATAGATAAGCAATAGCCAGAGAAAATACGAGGGAGAAAAAAAGTTACACTGGTAGAAATTAGGGCATTTCAAATTAAAGACTTGTTTACATGATATTTAAAGGAAACATATTGTTTAACAACAGAACAAAAAGATTTCCCTCTTTGTCAAGCACAGGGAGTGGAAGAGCGAGAAAACAGGCCCGGCATGGTGGTTCAGTGGGTTAAATCGTTGCCGTGTAACAGCCAGGATCCCATATGAACATTGATTGGTTCATGTCCCGGATGTTCCACTTCCCATCCACCTCCCTTCCTGTGGCCTGGGAAAGCAGTAGAAGACAGCCCAAAGCCTTGGGACCCTGCACCCACCCAGGGGTAGAGCTCCTGGCTCCTGACTTCGGATAGGCTCAGCTCCAGCCGTTGCAGCCACTCAGGGAGTGAACCAACAGACAGTAAATCTGAGTTTACGATAAAAATAAATAAATAAATCTTAGAAAGAAAGAGAGAGAGAGAGAGAGAGAGAGAGAGGGAAGGAGGGAGGAAAGGAAGGAAGAGAAGGAACAAAGGAAGAAAGACAACTAAGAGCCAAGAGTCAACTCAAGGAAATAGCTTTATGGTTTAAAGTTCCAAATGCACAAAGCTCTCCTCCTGCCAAGTCAGCCTGCCTATCCTAACATTCTAAGAGCCATGTTTCCTTACAATAAAATTCCAGTGAGCTACAAGTTCCTAACCCAAAAACAGATTCACTCTAATACAGAATTTCTTCATCCTTATCACTACTTTCCACAATTAAGCAATTTTTCTTAAATACATGCACCAACTTCCGAGAAAGAGCTACTGAGAGAGAAGCAGGGAAACTGGATAAAGATCATAGATCTACCCGGGGGACCAGTGTGCATTCCCGAACGAACACCAAGCACCAACCTCCTTCTCCAGCCAGTTAAAGAGTTCACAGAGGGCAACGGCGTCTTTAATCTGTGCAAACAACGGAGACGGGAGTTGACGTTATTACTGCAGACACAGCAGCCAGTTTCAGAGCCCTGTGCTAATGGGATGCCACAGGATGGCAGCTGCGGGGGCCCTCACTGTCACCAGGGCTTTCCACGTGAGCGTTCCCCAGACGCCAGTCAGTGACAACTCCCACAGTAGGGAGAGCACTCCTCTGCTCAGCAGCTCGGGCACAGTGCTAGAGGGCCCCAGCTCAGGGCACAGGGAGCTCCCACGCAGGCTGGTGGACACATCAACGTGTCTAGGACCACATTTTACCTTGAAACACACCCAGGACTTTTGGAGAGACTCCTCTGGCATCACACCCTCCTCCCCAGCAGCTACAGGCTCATCATGAACAGCTGCTCTTAGGCCGCGTGTCATACTTTGTGAAGCTCTAACCTGCTGAGTGATCTCACTCTCGCTAACTCGGGAAAACCAGGAAGGTATCTTCAAGAACTTTCAACCTTGTTCAGGCCCAGGCCACCCAGGGGAGGCAGCTGGGCCTTCGGATTCCCTCACAGCCCCTGCCCCGCGCAGGCTGCTCCACTCACGTGAGCCCGCCGCATGCCTTCAGACTCGGCTGAATTCTTCACAGCTTTGGCGATGCAGATGGGGGTATAAGGCATACAACAGCGGTGATCCTGGAAGACAAGGGGCAGAGGGTGGGATGGGAACTCGAGCCAGCCCCGCCCACCTTGGACTAAAGCAGAACGCACCTGCGACAGATTCTAAGGACACCCACTCGGGACCCTCCCGGCTGTCCGCTGTGACCTGAGAAACCTGGCCTTTTGAAGGATGACCTGAGCGTGACGAAAGGGGTGGCAGCACATCACAAGGCTCTCTGTCCTCCACTCCCATCCCCCACACTCTCTGTGACCACTGGCTGCCAGCCAGCAGCAACACTTGCTCTCCAAGCCCCTGTGGTTGTGGTCAGGGTTCACTAACTGCTCAGGATTTGACCGAAATAACCCCACTCCTGCTGCACAAAGAGGGCTTTTACCCCCGTGTGGGGCACACATGACTGGGGAGAGGGTGCTCCCTGCCCCTGGGGCCACAGTGCAGTAGTGTAAAGGGGCTTCCCAGCTGGAGAACGAAGCCTAGCCCAGTGCGGGAGGGGGACCCTCGGCACACCCCCGCTCGCCCAGCTCTTCAACAACTTTTACTTTCTTCACTCTGCTTAGTCGGTTCCCTGTTCTCTGTCTCTCACACACACCCCTCCTGAAACAGCAAAAACATGCATATTCCTCAATCAAGTCAAGACCGCACAACACTGAGTGGCTTGCTAGAAGTCACTCGCCATGTGCCAGTAGAAGGGGAGCAGAGGGAAGTCAGGTCTACAGGGGCAGGTCCTGGGCTCTTCCCAGAAATGTCCAGCTGCGAAATCCAACAGACAGGCATTGCTGAATTTGCCAAATGCCACTTGGCAGCCTGAGACCCAGGGCAGGTCAGCAAAACAGCTTCCATCCAAAGAGCTGCCCAGATGCTAAAGACAGTGGGTGGCAGCTGCTCAACATGGCCCAGCAAGGAGCTCAGTAACAAGTTAAGCTATCGCTACGGGGGTGGGGGGGGGCCCAACTTTCAAGCACTCTCCTCTTACCCTGTACAGCATGTAGTCTAGCTGCTTAGCCCCTGCACCCATATTTACTGGGCGCTTTTCTTCAGATCAGCTTCATATCCATTTAGTTTATTCAACTGAGTTTTATCAAATAATTTTTATAAATTCATGATTTCATATGCTTGTTTTTTTTTTCTACCATGCACTAAATGCTATTCAACACATTTACATAAGCCTAAGTATTAATGGGTGCCACCCGAACTCTTGCCTCGCTGCACACTCAGGAAAACACAAAACTCCTAACATGGCTGCAGTTCTTAGGGTCCATTCAGGGATGAGAAAACTCAGATCTCAGAGCCCACGCCAACCCCCACAGCCAGCACCCGAGACGGGCGGCATGGCTTCCGTGGGGCTGCCAAGGAGCTCTCGAGAGAGCAGAGTGAGGCCACCAACCTTGGGGATGGCCTCGCTCACGGCGTAGCTGGCCTTGTCGCTGACCCACACCTTCTCCCTCGGAGACAGGCCGGCACACAGGGTCTTGAGCTCGCTGAGCACGGCCTTGTAGGGAAGCACCTGGATTCTGTATTCGGCTTCCAGGCCCAAGTCGAGCAACAAGTGTTGCTTCACACTGGGGGCATCTATGCGGTCCCCATCGATGAAGAGCCTGCAGAGGGGCCACAGGCAGGTGGGCGACAGAGGCAAGAGGACACCTGAGTGACACATCAGACTCCGTCTCCTGCCTACCCAAGCCATGTAGCTTTTCCTTCCTCCCACCCATTTCCCAAATCCTGCCCTCCAACGTGGGTTCCCTGTCCTGGGACTACTGTTGTCGCCCACCCTGTTCCCCAAGCCGCAAGCCTGGGCATCACCCTCCTCTCCACGCCCCTCCTCTTCCCTGGGAGCCGGCAGCTGACACCCCACATCTCCACCACATCTGTCCAGCCACATGTGTCTCAGCTTCACCCAGTCTCCACCGCCCCTCATCTGGATCAGTGCCACAACCTCCAAGACTGGCCTCAGGCAGCCCAGTTTCCACGACCAGAACATTGTTATCATTTACAAAGCCTCAGTGTGTGGTTCTCTCTGGAACATTCACTCAGTGCTCCCTGTCAGCCTCAGGACAAGCAGCCAAGCCTGGGGCCTAGGGCTTTTCTTCGCTGTGACCCCTGCTTGCCATCTGGCCTCCCATCCATGCTCCAACTGCAGTGAGCCACTCTGGCTCCTGCTCACACAGCCACTCCTCCCCTCAGAGCCCTGGAAATGCTGCTCAGACCACACTCCTCCCTCGCCTCAGCCCGCCCATCATCCAGCTAAGGCATACCTACCCTTGGTTTTTGTTTCAGTATTACTTTCTCCCAGAACCTCTTTGAAGCCCTGGTCCAGTTCATCCCCACCTTATGGTGCCTAAACCCAGTCCACTAACAAGTTGGAATCCACCTCTGTGCCTTGGGGAAGAGGAGACACTCATCCCCCCAGCTCTAACCTAGGATTCTCTGTGTCTTCACCCCTTAGCACCTAACAAAGGGCCCTGGCACGCAGCAAACACTTGAAGATACCCTGAACAAATAGAGCCACCCAAATCAAAGAGCAGTGACAGCGAGGTCACAGGCCTTGGAAAGATAAACCGGCAGTCCCACAAAAGCACCTTTCAGGGGGATTTTCCACATAACTTCTCACCTTCAAAACGACGAGCCTTCCGTCATGCATTGCTGACCCAGATCTAGTTCCCTGAAACCATCCAGCCATGACATACTGGGGTCCAACGTGAGGCCTGAACTAGGGGACTCCAAGAACTAATCTCATTCTAGCGGCAAATCTCATAGAGTTACAGATACACTCACAGGTTTCCAATTGTTCGGGGGTTAAAAGAGAGATAGGATATAAACAAATACGGTGAAGGAGAACAAGAAGAGAAAGGAGAAAAGGCAGAAGAAATGAAGCATGTTAATGAGGCATCAGGCAGTGGCTGGTGGGCAGGAGCCAGCTGGGGGAAGGAAGTTGCAGGTGGCAGGGCGAACACTCACATGATCGTGTCTAGTCCTATGATTGCATAAGAGAAAAACACTGGATTGTGCTCCACGTCTGATCCTCGGAGATTGAACAGCCCTAAAAAACAGAAAGAAAGAAACCAAAGGCCCTGTCAACTGCCAGCCTTGGGTTTTTTGGTAGACGGAGGAAAGGGCTTTTGGCTCCAGCTGCTATGGCCTGACTCCTCGGTTCCACCTCTGAGCTGCAGTTGTTCATGTCTGCCACCAGATGGCACCAGAACTGCTCCTTAGGCGGCCACATGGCTGTCGCCGAAGGGAACAGAAAAGTCAGCAGAGGGAAAAACAGAATAACCTCCCCCGCGACACAGGGCTGAGGAGTCCACCTAGGGGCGTCCCTGACAGGCCGGCCTTGCCGCAGACTAGCCTCAGGCGCTCCCAAAGGAGGCGGATGGAGCCAGGCACTCTCCCTTCACAGTCAAATGACCTAGGGGAGAAAACCTGGGACCCACCCACAAGAAGGCCCCTTGGGTGAGAGCCCCGTGGGCAGAGAGGAAGAGTAGTCCCAGGCCAATTGAGGCCCATGAATGAAACCAGCGCCTGGGGCCCGCCCTGGATGTGCCACGGGACCAGGGATGACTGGTCTAGGGCAGGATGGAGGTCCAAACAGGCCCCCTGCAGAGTGTCCCTGTCCCCAGGCTTACGGGCAGGAGGGTCTGGGTTATTCAAAAGCCCCGAGCCTTCTTGAAAACAATGGTTTTCCCAAGGAAACAGGAGGCACCATTTTAAAAAATGTATCAGAGGCTGGGGCTAGTGAGATGTGGCCAGATGTGGCCAGATGTGGCTTTCTAGAGGTAAGCAGGGGCATAATGTCCCCAAATCCACAACACTACCACACAAAGCAACCACACAAGGGAAGCCAAAAGTTATCAGAAACTAAGAGGCTTATGATCCAAGTTTTTCATGGCTGCATCATTCTAATAGAATATTTCATACACACTTCATATTATGCTTATACTCTGTAGATACCCTGAAAAACATCCAGCTATAAAACCCAATCCGTGTTGATGCAAAGTACAGTTACACGAATTATGAGTGGGCAGTAGGATTCTTTCTTGATATTTTCCATAATGGAAATATGCTTTTTTGAAACTACCTTTATGTGTCTTTTTCTCTGCTGGTGAAGTTACTACACTAATGAAAGATTTAAGTCACTGATACACCTGACAGAGTTCTGGGGGAAAGGGATGAGGCAGGGTCCGTGTTGTAGCACAGCACGTTAAGCCACTCTGGCATTCCCTCCTGAATTGCTGGTTTGTTTTCTGCCTGTTCCACTTCCAATCTGGCTGCCTGATAATGTGCCTGGAAAGGTAGCAGATGATGGTCCAAGTGTTTGGGTTCCTGTCACCCATGTGAGAGCCCCGTGGAATTCCAGGCCCAGCCCGGCCTCAGCCACTCCAGCCTTTTGGACGAGTAAACAATGGAAGTAAACAATGGAAGCAAATGGAAGATCTCTTTCTATCTCTCCCCACATCTCTGTTTTATCCACCTTTCAAATAAATTAATCTTTAAGGAAAAAAAGAGAGAGGGGGGAGAGATAAGAACTGCAGAGACAAGATACTGTGTGGTGGGGCGCCTCTTTCCAGAGCGGAGAAAGTAGGAAGATAAAGCGGGGCCTCTCTTCGGATGCCCTGGGTCAGATCCAGTCAGAATCTCCGAGGAGACGGACAAGAACTCTCAACCAGACTCCTTCAGGTTCTAGAAGACAACAAAGAGTCCCATACAATTACAAGAGGCTGGTTTAGGGACTAAAGATTGAGAAACCACGACTGTATCAAAGGGCTTGGTACAGAATGGCCAGTTCTGGAGTTTTCTGAAGTAAAATGTTTCTAGAACATTCTCACTGTGAAAATCTTGGGGAAAATGCAGGAAAGCTACAAAGAAAAGAAAGATCTACAATCTCACTTCTCTGCCTGTAGCAGCTGACACACAGCAGATGTGTGTAGGAAATGCCCTTCTTGGAGTAGCCACAGTCCTTAGAGAGTGGCCCATGGTGGACACGTCTCTGGCTGTGACACTGCACAAGGCCATACCCCTCACCACCAGACCCTTTAGTTCTCTGTTCTTTATCCTCACTGACATCTGTGCCCATCTGGTAACAGCCCCTTGCTTACCCCCCGCCACCCAACCCCCGGCCACTCAGAAAGCTCAGTGGCATAGATGCACAGAGATCCAAGGGCAAGATCAGGCAGCAGGCCCTAACAGGGAAAGCAGAGCACTCACAAGCAACCTCATCCAGGGCAGTGACCACAAACCACACGATGTTTCTCTCAGCCATTTTCAACCGAAGGTCTGCAACCTTCTCCTTCCAGGAGATGCCTGCAAGAAACAAATACACCTGTGAACCCGACCACGGGCCCAAAAAAGCCAGGGGAGTCAAAGGAAAGTCCTCATGGCAAACACCCTCACCCAGCACCAAATGGCCCCTCCAGGCAGGTCTGCATCCAAGCCCCTTGCAAGAGGTGGGAACCTGCCTCAGCCCTCTTACTGTTATGGGAACTGACTGCCTCACCAGCAACCTTCATCTATTTGTTCATCCCACAAATACCCGGCAAGCCTCAGTGCTGGGTCAGTAATGGCAGACACTATGGGTCACCATGGTTATAGCTCAGGGCTAGAAACACTCTAGCAGGAGAAACAAAAACAATAATGAACACTAACAGCACAACTTGAAGCTGGTGCGATGGGCGGGCACAGGGAGACAGGTGCACACTCCAGCTGCAAGAGCGACCCTCCCCGTCTCAGGGTTCAGGGAGCATCACCCACCCGATGACACTCCCACCGGGCCCTAGGAGTCCGCCATGGTCTGACACACAATGACTGCCACTTCAAAGTCACACGTGTGCTGTCAGCCACAGCCTCCCTGTTGCTCCCCAGGAAGAAACGGTGGCCCACGCCAGGGGAGCTTACCCCATCACCACCACAACCACCCCACCACCGTGCCACTTGTAAGTTCCAGCCACCTGTGAATGGGGGGGCCTCTGACTCATTCACCCAGTACCTAGTAGTGTTCTGCACACGTGGTAGACACTCAAATGTTTGTGGAACAAGTTTTACCAGCCACATTTTCTCTTACCTCTCCTACAGCAGCAGGTTGGAGCCTGTTCCAGTGAGGGGAGGAGACAAATTCAAACCCTGCTGCTGCTGGAAAATGTTGAGCAGACCCTGGGTCACTCATGGGATCCATGCTCCCCAACCTGCAAGGCCCCACAGCGAGGGTGGTGCCTAGGAAAGCAGGCTGGGACTGCCTCCACAAACACCAGCTCACGTCGCTGTCTGCAGCTTGGTTCATGGTCCAGGCTGCAACGCTTTCTTCCTGGACCCCTCTGGGCAATCTGCCTACATTCCACAGATAGCCCCCTCCACCTCTGTTTCTATAGCAAAGCCTCCTCCCTTGAAACTTCATCTCCTCAGCCTATCCTTCTTTCCTTCCCTGTTCCATAAATCCACAATTATCTCTCATAAGCGGTTTGCAGAACAGACTCTTCACCCACCATGATCATGGAGGCTAAAGAAATTCACCCACACTCAACGCCTCTAGAGCAGAAGGCGCAAGCTAAGAAGAGTGGGGGGCCTGGCAGGCACACCCACCAGTGTGGCAAGCAGAAAGGAAGTGGAGCCCAGGAAGCCCCGGGCTCCATTTCCTGTTGGGCTCCACTTCCAGCACCAGACATGTCAGTGGCAAGCAGCGGCAGCTCAGTCCTCCCCGAAGCACTCAAAATTCCACCCAAGGGAGATCTGCAAAAACAAACTCACTTGGCGAGCAAGTGGCAGCCGTGACAACAAAGCCAGCCCTACTTGGTCCCACTGAGCCAAGCAGGACAAAGCCCTCGCAGCAGTTCAGCCTCCACGCGGACTCACGGGCCTGGCTGGAGACAGGGCAGGCCCAGCCGTGGCTCTCACCTGTGTAATCCAGGCCCAGCGTGAGCAGAGGCTTGCAGGGCCGCTCGGGACGGTCGGTCCAGATCTTATCAACAAGGTTCTCCTTGACGGGAACGAGGTGGTGGCCAGCACTCCTCAGGACCTTGGCCATCTTCTTCCAACAATCTGAGGAGACACACGGTACACGGCTGCCCATCTCGGCTGGGGCAAGCAGCTGGGCTCCCGGGATCCACACTGGGGCTGCAGGAGGGAGCTAGGAAAGGACACCTCCCGCAGCAACAGCTATCCCAGAAATCTCCTCATTCCGACCTGCACGGTGACACTGAGTCACCCTGATTTGCCAAATGCCACCAACACAGAGTGCAGAAGGGTGTCTAGAAGCCAAACTGGCAGGGAGCAAACCCACTCACCTGTAGGAATGATCAAGGGGTCCACACCAACCCTGGATCCCTCAGGAAGCACACTCACTAGCCAGTCTTCCTGAGTCGGGGTGTCCTTCAGACCTAGAGAGGGGAGAACCAACGGGCTGCAATTCCCAAGGGAGCCCAGGCTCACCACCCCACCCACAAGAAGGCAATTCACCAACATTATGAGAGCGGGGTTTTTGTTAAGCATTTCTTCAAGGCAGTGTGATAAGACGTGGAAAATCTGAACCTCCCTTAATCCCGGAAGGTTAACTGAAAGAGAAGGACTGGTGTAAGGAAAAAGTAAGATAAGGGTAAGACAGAGGGGGAAGTGTGACTGTCATTCAACCCTGCGGAAAACAGCATCCTGCCGGCTGCTGCCCCACGGGGACATGGTGACATCACAGAGATCACCTCGTTGGCACCAATCCCTTCTCCACTACTGGTTACCCAACAAGAACCTGGATGGGAAGCTGGTAAAATCTGGCAGCAGGAAACCACTCTCATGTCACACACCAAGGAAGGGACAACACGCCACCAGTGCCCTCTGTCCCTGCACCTGCTAGGCAGGGTCGCAGAGGGAAGGTGCCCTGAGCACAGTTGGCCAGCCCAGGAGACTGAGCACAGGTTCTGGAAGCCAAGATTACAAGAACACAGGGAGCCTGATGTTGGTGCAGCGTAGCCCCTGAGCATCTCCAAACCTTAGACAACTCTTTCTTGTTTTATTTATTTATGTACTCATTTACAACGCAGAGAAACAGAGAGAAGGAGGGAGAGCCATTTACTGGTTTACTCCCCCGGATGCTACTAGCAAGTCAGATCTGGGCCAGACTGAAGTCAGGACCAAAGAACACACCAAGCAAGGAAATGGAGTCCCTGGGCCGTCACCTGCCTCCCAGGACACACCAGCAGGAACCTGGATCAGAAGCAAAGCAATCAGGGCCCAACAGCTAAACCCTTGCAACCGCCGGGATCCCATATGGATGTTGGTTTGTGTCCCAGTTGCCCCACTTTCCATCCAGCTCCCTGCTTGTGGCCTAGGAAAGCAGTAGAGGATGGCCCAAAGCCTTGGGACCCTGCATCCATGTGGAAAACCCAGAGGAAGTTCCTGACTCCTGGCTTCGGATTAGATCAGCTCCGGACATTGCAGTCACTGCGGATGGAAGATCTTTCTCTCTGCCTCTCGTTCTCTTTGTAAATTGATCTTTCCAATTAAAAAAAAAATGAATATTTTTAAAAAGAAAAAGAAGAACTCAAACCAGCACTCCTGTATGGGACACTAGCATCACAAACAGTGGTTTAAGCCACTGTACCACAATGCCAGCCCCCAGACAGCCCCTTCTGGTTTCTAAGACACTGGCTACAGCACACTAAAATAAGCTTCCAGAAAGGAACTAAAGTTGTTTTTATAGCCCAGTTTTACTTTAATGCCAGCCAAAATCTTTGGAATGCATGCTTTTTTAAACCAACCAGATTTGTGCTTAAACAATTCACATCTTGGTAAAATGCATGTGTATTTGGAGTAAAAAGTTCACATATTCTAAAACAGTACTTATCCTTACTATTTCCCCACGGACTCCTGCTATAGCCACATAACCTCAGAAGGGAAGTTCAAGGGTTATAAGGAAATGAGTTTCTGAAGTCCACTTCCAAAAGTCTGCCCAGAGGTTGGCAATGAGTTTCACTTTTCTATTTGATAATTTCCTATTTTTCTTTCAAACCTCCAAACAAGTCACTTATTGATATAGTTTTTCTTGGTGCCCCTTTCATAACTTTTGCAGGATAAAGCCATGCCTTTTCCTAGTCAGTAGTTCTTTGGCAAAACCCCAAAGCGGAATCACTCACTGGCCAACCGATCCCACTAGGCTCTCCCTCCCCAGGAGACACAGCCGAAGGAGGGACAGCAAACCAGAAAGGCCTTTGGGATCAGACGGCTTCCCACCACCCTCACCGCCAGGGCAGCTGACTCCCAGAACAAATGCTGTTGGCTCCTCTGACATACACACACCAAGGGGGCTAACAGACCTAACAGCTGAGTCTGTGGGTCCCAAAGAGGGAGCCAGCACCCCATGGGTACACTCAACGATCCACCGGATACAAGGATGGAAAGTTTCTGAAATTCTATTTGCATTTATTTTTTCTTAAAAAAGAATTAATGCATTAGTATTTGCTAATATTTGGAATACAGATGGACACCCGCACATGAACACAGCATCTAAATAAATAAATATCAGGTTGAGGGTGCCTGACTCCATTGCTGGATGCATCTAATCCACAAATGTAAAGGTTGGCACCAGTGTTGTGACATACAAGGTTAAGCTTCTGCCTAACATGCCAGCATCTAATATGGGTACCATTTCATAGCACAGCTGTTCCACTTTTGATCCAGCTCCCTGCTTATGGCCTGGGAAAGCAATGGAGGACATCCCACGTGCTCAGGCCTCTGTACCCATGTGAGAGACCTGGAGGAAACTCCAGGCTCCTGGCTAGAACCCAGGCCAGCCCAGCTGTCATGGCCATTTGGGGAGTGAACCAGTGAATGAAAGACATCTAGCTATCTATCTCTGTGTCTCTCCTCCCCACTCTGGAAGTGCGCCTATCCAAAAAATTGAATTAAAAAAAAATGTAAAGGTTACTGACCTGCCCATTTACAACCACCTCAACTGCTTAGGTTGGGGTGTGGATGCAGACAGCAGAGAAAAAGAGAAACTAGTTGCAGCAATAACCTACCAGGAGTTCTTAATGTGTCTGAGATTTCTGAGACACAGAAACGAGAAATAATCTCATTGTCAGAAAGAAAACGGGCTTGGTCTTTCCCTCAGACAGACACCCCACACCCCTGCACGCAGAGGATGCGGCACACAAAGCCAATCAGCAAAGCTGCCAAAGCTCCCCCTGCTCCCCGCAGTGAGAGACAGTCTGCAGGAGGGTTTTGCCTCATCTTTGCTTGCTCTCCTCGTCCTTTCGCTCCTTCGTTATTCTCTGCTCCCCAAGTTCAAAATTCAGGAGGAAAAATACCTTTACACAAGTATTAAAGTTGTGTTTCCCAAGACTACTAGAATGACAAGGAAAAGCAGACACGGCACAAAGTTCAGTGAAAAGGCGCATGCGTGCGCGCACACACCCACACACACACACCCCGCGGCTCTCCCGTGAACTCTGAGCTGGGCACGTCCTGTAAATGATCTCTTTCACCCTTTCCACTTCTTCATGGGACGCTCACTAGGACTGTCTCATTTCAGATGAACAAACGGAGGCACTGAGAGTGAAGGAACTCGCCCAGAACTTCCAGATCCATGCTCCTGCCTTGTACACTGCTCACCCGCATCTGGCGGGTGCCAAATGCTTTCCGCATGTTCAGCCCCGGTAGGGCCCAGCGGGGACTACAAAGAAGAAACAAACCCAGCGCCCTCAGCAACAGCCTTGAGAAGGCTCCCTGGGCTTCTGAAGCCAACGGCCCCTTGCCTTCATGTCACCTTGTATCACAAGGCAGCACACAGCAGCAGGGAGCATGCCAGCATAAGGGTCAACAGCATGGCACACCTGTGCCCTGCAGCAAATCAACTGCCCTATAGGGCCTCAGTTTTCTCTTGAATCAGGACCTTCCAAAACTGAACCTGCACCAGGATGGATGAACGAGCAGGCCATATCCTTGGCTTTCCTTCCATTTTCAAAAGGATGTCTAAAAGGATTAAGGTCCAGGAAGCCTGAGGAACTCCGGGGTCCTGGCCCAGGTCACGCCAGCTAAAGCTACAGGAACCAGGCCTCCACTTACCCATTTTCATGAGCGTCCAGTTGCTGTCCATCTGCTTGGCAGCCTGAAGAAAGTAGCGCCCATCAGTCCACATGGCCGCATGCTCTTCTGTGACGATGGCTGTGCCTGGAACAGGGCAGCAAAGGAAAGGAGGTTCCCAACAACTGCTCGGAAGCTGCAAAGAGCAACATGGGCAGGCAAGGCAGCAATAGGCATCAGCTCCCCAGCATGGTTGAGGGCTGCCGACTCCAAGGAAACCTCCGGGCACGAGAAAGCAACACTACTGAGAACCAGCTGGGGTCTCAGGCTCCCTGCACAAAAAGGACCCCCACTCCTGCTGCACGAGTGCAGGCCAGAACAGCAGCGGACTGCAGGTCTGGGCCAGGGGGACATGTCATCCGTAAGACAGAAGTGGAGGTAGTGCCTGCTTGGGGGTGATAGCTGGTCCCCTGTCCTGTTAGGCTTTCCCACTTGCAAAGAGAGGCCAGTAAGAACTGTGCATGTAACTCAATGGTCACCAGCAGGGAGTTGGCACCTCCCGTCCTCCCTGCCCTCAGTTCCCACAGTCCTGACAGTACACGAGACTTTCAGGAGAGGTGTCAGCCAAAACGAGTCTCAATGTGCCAATCAACACATGTACTTCCGCCAAAGGTAGCACTGCGCTAACCACAAGGGTGAGGGGTTCCACCTCACCCAGCTTGCTTTAGGGATGGAACCCGAACGGGAAACTCCCCCTAAAACTCAAAGGCATAACAGTGATGGAAAAGACAGGAGAGCAACAGTGTTCCTTTGTTACCTAAGGCAAAAGCAAACAGAAACTAAAAGCCAAGCACCTGCAGAACCACATGGGACTGATAAGCCAGGTGCAGGTGCTGGGATGCTAATAAAGTTACTTGCGGTGCTAATTTCAGAGGTATATTTAATTGAATCGATACCATTTCCTAAGACTATGCCATATTAATGAACATTTCAAAAATATTTTTGAAAGCAAAGGCTGAGAGAGAGCAAAGGGGTCACTAACAGGTGACGTTAGAAATCCACCCTTTCCCTGCAGGGGCTCAGCAAGGAACATCTGGTCTGCATTTTCTTCTTGGTGCTGTACCACGGGCTGAAGCATGGTGCAGCTATGTTTGGGAGGCAGACAGAGATGCAGCAAGACCTGAGAACTGAGCCACTCACCCGCAGAGCCATCGAATCCAGACACAAAGGCCCGCCGGCAGTCACACGGAGCAATGTACTCGCTCTGAAAAACAAAGATGACAATGAACTGGACCTCCATCTGGCGGGTGCCAAATGCTTTCCGCATGTTCAGCCCTGGGCAGGGCCCAGCGGGGACTACAAAGGTTGGGGAACCCTTGGAACCTGGCCGCCAGAAACCGCCAGTCTAGCTAAAAAGACAAGCTGAACGTGTCAAAATCAATTAGAACACATTGCAGAAGGCTAATTAATTAAAGGTTGAAAGCTGTTCCTTTCCTCATTTAGAGAATAATGTCAAGAAAAACAGATAAAAATTGCTCCTTCCTCATAAGAGTCTTTAAAGAAAAAAAAAAAAGAAACAAACAAACAAATGGCCTGTTCTCTCTGCCACGGACTTTCAGGCATCTGCTATTTTTCTGAAAAGTGAGGTTGAATTTCCACGTTGAGCACTAATAATTCTCTGACTGAAGTCTCCTAAGACACTACCTTGTTGCCAAACTTCCTGTTTGCATTCCCCTCCAAGGTAGCGTCACTGGTCTCTCCCACACAGGCCGTGTCCCTTCCTGCCAGGGAATCAACAGAAGCGCTTCCTCCGAGCCAGGAAGCACCATTCCAAACCCTGCTGCTTCCCAGCGGATCCCCCTTCCTCTCTGTAAGGGAGGAGGTGAGTGGGAGGGGCAGTGAAAGGTTCTCCCAGCCAGGCAGAGAGCGCAGGCCAGGGTATGCAACAGCACCCAGAGCTTAACTGGCTCCAAGTCACGCAGCCAGCCAGGAGCAGCAGGACCGACTCCAGGCAGACAGCAGAGCAGCCTCTTCTCTGAAGCCCTAGGCCACTCCGCCAACCACATGACCCCTCTTCCTACCCACGCTCCAGGATAAAGCCCAGGCCAAATGAGAGAGCTGAGGCTCCGAGGGATGCGTGCAGTCACCTGCCCGCTGACAGGTGAACAGCAAGAATCCAGAACCAGCTCAGAGCTCCTTCCGCCTGAGCCTCAGAAGCAGCAGGACTAAGAATGCTTCCGGCAGGGCACGCGAACCCAAGGCATCTTTAAGACAGTCAACAGGACCCGGCGGCGTGGCCTAGCGGCTAAAGTCCTCGCCTTGAAAGCCCCGGGATCCCATATGGGCGCCGGTTCTAATCCCAGCAGCTCCACTTCCCATCCAGCTCCCTGCTTGTGGCCTGGGAGAGCAGGAGGACGGCCCAATGTATTGGGACACTGCACCCGCGTGGGAGACCCGGAGGAGGTTCCTGGTTCCCGGCATCGGATCGGCGCGCTTCGGCCCATTGCGGCTCACTTGGGAGTGAATCATCGGACGGAGGATCTTCCTCTCTGTCTCTCCTCCTCTGTGTATATCTGGCTGTAATAAAAAATGTATAAATCTTTAAAAAAAAAAAAAAAGACAGTCAACAAGTAGGGTAGAAAAGACATCCAGGTTCCACTCCTGCCGCATGGGCAAGCACTGCCCCCTTTCACCAGAGCTACTGCCATCACAGCCTCCAACCAGGCACGGAACCCCCGCCCAGGGAGATATGACAAGGGCCAGGAGACAGAAGTACCACAGCAAGACCAGGTCACTCTCGCTCGGCTGTCATTCAGGCTCAGCTGAGTGGTCTGCAGGAAAACCCAGCGTCTTGCCCGACCTCAGTGTCCCATCGCTAAACAGGCTATGTCAGAGGACTCAATGCAAACAGCATACACATGCTTCATGTGTAAAACACAACATTAAGAAACCCTGCTGTGGAAACAGAAAGAAATAAACACCAGTTTCACTTACCAACTTCACAGTTCATATTTGTTAACCCAGAAGTCATTAGAATAATTTTTTTGTTGTTGTTTTACTTTTGTTTTTAAAGAAAGAAGAAACAAAAATGTGGGGAGGTAAGCTACCCCTCTCCCCGGACTGCGGTGAGAAACAGTAAATTAATGTTCTGAAACTCACCAGAAACCTCAAAGTGTTGCACTCAGACCATGGAAGAGTTACTATTATCTCTTCCTCCAGAACAGTGAGAAAGCCTGCAAGGAGCTGGGAAAGCAAAGTTAACAAAAGTAAGTGTGGTGCTAAAAACCGCTGTGCGCAACTGCAATATGCAGTATAGGCACTCCTGAGCAACATCACACTCCCCTGGGCTTGGGTCCCTCCTACTGAGGACACATGGTGGGGTACCCAGTTCTTCAGGGAGGTACATCTGAGCAAGCGTGGAAGGGAGGGGAGAGGACCCCACAGGGTTCACCTGGTGGCCTCCATCAGCAAGGCAGGGGAAGGGTTTCTACAACCGGCAGTGAAATTAATAGCAGATGGCTGTCCAGTTTGGGACTAACATGAGTTCTGGGGCAAGAACCAGACATGATCTAAGTGGTCAACACGCCAGAGAGACGTCACTGAGCGAGGATGGCTGTAGCCTCCCCTCCTCACCAACAGCCTACGCCTTGGCCAGGCAAGCACCCTCCTTCCTCACAAAGCCCAGGTACACTCTCCCCAGAACCCAGCACAGGGCATCCAACAAGTCACGCCTGCAGCATGCAAGGAAAAAGACATCAAGAAGCACAGTTTTGGCTTTTTGCAGAAAGCATCTACTCACTCCTCCCCAACTCTAGTAACAACGTTAGTACAAACATTCGTCATCTCTAACGGGCCACTGTCCTGTAACTCCCTCTGTACGCACTCTTCAGTGAGCTTTAAAAAAAAAGTGTACTTGGGCCTAGCGCCATGGCCTAGCAGCTAAAGTCCTCGCCTTGAATGCCCCGGGATCCCATATAGGTGCAGCTTCTAATCCCGGCAGCTCCACTTCCCATCCAGCTCCCTGCTTGTGGCCTGGGAAAGCAGTCGAGGACGGCCCAATGCATTGGGACCCTGCACCCGCGTGGGAGACCCGGAAGAGGTTCCAGGTTCCTGGCTTCGGATCGGCGCGCACCGGCCGTTGCAGCTGTCTTGGGAAGTGAATCATCGGACAGAAGATCTTCCTCTCTGTCTCTCCTCCTCTCTGTATATCTGACTTTGTAATAAAAATAAATAAATCTTAAAAAAAAAGTGTACTTTATATTCAGGTAAATAAAACACTTGTATATGCATGATCATATTAACATCTTCCTTAAAGCCCTCCAATGGCTTCCCATCATATGGACAATAAAATCTGGTTTCCAGGCATGTCCCTAATGCAGCACCTGATCTGGCCCTGCCGTTCTCTCAGGTCTCCTCCCACGTTCACTCCCACTTAAAATGCTCCATACTGCTCTCCTTCCTCTGTGGTCCTGCATTCATTCCCACCTCAGCGCCTCTGCAGATGTTACGTTTTTCCTTGGGCCCATAAAGACCTTTCTCTTTCTCTTTCTCTCTCTGTCTCTCTCTCTCTCTCTCTCTCTCTCTCTCTCTCTCACACACACACACACACACACACACACACACACACACTTTCTTTGGAGTCATAACATGGCTGGCTTTTCTTTCTCATTCTTACAGTTCAGATCAAATGTGAAATGTCACCCTCCCCTAACAGGCCTGTCTGAACTACCAGGCACATAAATAGAGGGCTGGATCAGAAGCGGAGCAACTAGGACTTGAACCTGCACCCACATGGAATACCAGCGTTATAGGCAGCAGCTTAATCCCTATCTGGCCACTTTTAACACACATGCTTAACTATGAAAACATCACCAAAACTTACAAAAATTATAAATATATTTATTTTCAGGAGAGGCCAAAAATACATGTGCCTCTGAGCAATCACCAGTTCTTAGACACTGGCATCTAATTCAAATAGCAAAAATAAAACACAGCTGAATAAAGCACATCTGTAAAAGACCCCCAGAAAAGCCTTAGTCATCCCTCCCCACTGCACCCTCCCCGACAAAGCTCTCTGAGTCACTCCAGCCCAGTGGCCGGCCGCATCTCTGACTTCTGTGAGACCTCCCATATGGCCTTCACTCAGACCCTACATCGGGTAATGGTAAAAAAGTAATACTGACTGAGTTGTTTGGCTCAACCTCTCCTAGTTGCCAATAGCAACAGTGAATTCTAATTCTCAGTCCAACAACAAATCTGGAAGGCATCATCCTCCCCCACCTATAAATTAAGAGAGAAAGAGAGAGAGAGGAAAGGAAGGGAAGGAAGGAAGGAGGGAGGGAGGGAGAAAGAAAGAGAGAGAGAGAGAGAGAGAGAGAAAGAAAGAAAGAGAAAAAAAGAAAGAAAGAGAAGAAAGAAAGAAAGAAAGAAAGAAAGAAAGAAAGAAAGAAAGAAAGAAAGAAAGAAAGAAAGAAAGAAATCCAGAGAAGTAAACTAATGACTCCCCAAGGCACAGGAATGTAGACAGCACAGAGAACTACCTCCATGCCGGGCTGCCAAACAGCCTCTTCGAACTCTGCATGGGATGGCATAGATCTCTGCTACATTGAAGCCTAACTCCCTTGTTTATCACCTGGATAAATGGTGGGTTCAAGTTCCTCATCTACAAATTGGAGATGGATGCTAGGAATGGCCACCTCGGAGGCCTGGGCATATGCTAAGTGCTGACAAACTACACATATCATTGTGCATTAGGAAATGGGGTACACTCCGTGGGAAACGAAAAAAGCATCCTCTCAGAGTAGGCAATCTGGCTAGCAAAATAAGACATTCTATGAGATATCGGCTCCAAAAACAGTCTTACAAATTGTATTGTACGTACAATAACACATTTGCTGCAGCTTTCACAATACTCAGGCCTGCCTTAAGTTCATGAAGCCAAGCTCAGACACCTGACCGGGGCTTCCAGGGACAAGGAGGACAGAGGATCTGGAGTGACAGGACAATCTACAAAGAGGAGAGAGTGTGACAAGGCCCCGAAACAAGAGGCCTGAGGTCTGGGGAGAAGCAGTAGGCCAATTACCCTGGTGACAGGGGGTACAAGTTAAAGGAGGAGCTTAGAGATTTCTGGAAAGACTTTGCGAAGACAACTGGTCAAAGGTCTCAAACATCACATGAAAAGGCTTGAACTTTACCCAAAAAGCTCTACAGAGATACCAGATGCTGAAGAGCGAGTAGTGACATAACCAGTGTTTTAAGAGTGGTAAACACAGCCACATGCAGACCAAACAGGGCAAGTACAGCTATGGCTGCCTGCCAAGACAAGTGTGGCCAAAGTCACGAGGGCCTGGGCTGACGAGACATCTTTCCCCTCTTGACCCTCAACTCCCAGAAGCCAGGAGCCAGACACAGTGCTTCAAACAAACTAGCCAGATTGCCCACTCTGAGAGGATGCTTTTTTGTGGTTTCCACAGAGTCTATCAAATACTAAAGTAACTACTCCCTGTCTTTCGTACTTTTTCTCTCCTGAAAAATCAAGTCAAAGTATGTGTGACAAACAGATTGTTATTCACAGCCCTTCCTTAAAGTAGGAGAGTCAATGGTAGGTTGCTGCCTAACCAGAACTTCATTTCCCAGGGTGCTTTGCATCCAGGTACAGTCACAAGACTGGTTCATACCACTGGCATGTGGAATGGGAAGAGATGTTAGAGACACAATTGTTTATTGCTTAAAAAAAAAAAAAAACTGGCCAGTGCGATGGCTCAAATGGCTAATCTCCCCCTTCAAGCACCGGGATTCCATATGGGTGCCAGTTCGTGTCCCAGCTGCTCCATTTCCCATCCAGTTCCCTGGTTATGGCCTGGAAAACCAGAAGATGATGACCCAAAGCCTTGGGAGCCTGAACCCACACAGGAGACCCAGAAGAAGCTTCTGGCTCTTGGCCTCAGATCCTCAGCTCTGGCCACTGAGGCCATTTGGGGAGCGAACCAGCAGATGGAAGATCTTTCTGTCTCTCCGTCTCTCGATAAATCTGCCTTTCCAATAAAATTAAATTAAATTAAATTAAATTTAAAAAAAACAGAGCTGTGTCCTCCCCATACACTTCCCCTTCTACCAACTGGCCCCATAGGACAGAAGGAGCTAGGTCCATTCAACCACTTTATTTCCTTTATCACCCACCAGCGTAGTCTGTGCACTCTGTACCGCTAGATTAACAGGATGTGAGGCTTCAGGGTACCAAGCCACTGAGCCCTGGAGACGGCTGACCATGGCTAGCATTACTCTAATCAGCACAGTCAATAAAATCACTACTGCATAGCAGCAGGAGAGAACCCATTTAAGAAATACAAAGCAGGAATCTGACTTCTGGAGGAATGGCATAGGTTCTAAACAGTTTAGGGAACTCTGATTCATGTCTTCCAGCAGGAGCAGCAGAAACACAGTCAGAAACTCACAATGGCAGGGCCACCCACAGAAAAATGTGACCGTTTGGCTACGCCCCAGAGCAGAATATGGGGCCTTATGGATGGGGAGGATGAGGCACTGGGATGTCTCAAAGGCCATGCTCTCACAGCTCTGGCCCCTACACAATGGATCTCCTGACCTGGGGACTGCAGTACCCACAATGCCTACTTATATGATACATGAGAGTCCACAATCCTTGGACAATCCCTCACTGTAAACCCCACCCCCCAACAAATACCACAACCCTTATTCTGGGTTGAAAAAAGAAGAAACCCAGAGAGTCGCAGAGGACAGAAACCAGCAGGCCGGCCGTTGGAGTGCCAAGTCCTTGAGTGACTTACGATTTCAGTTGGGTTTCCTCCTAGCAGGAAGCAGCGTGTGGCTGTGTGGATTTTATGTTCTGAAAAGTACACAAAGGACAGAATTCAAGATTCCCCTTCACTTCTCCCATCCTTGAACCTTGAAGCTCGCCTGAGATGAAACACTTAGGAACAAGAGCTGTGGAGAACAGCAGCCTCTCTATTACAGAGGCCAGTGCTGCAGGTCACACACAAAGCTGGCCCTGCCTCCCTGTTGGCTCGCACAGCCCCAGAAGGGCCCCAGCACGCCCTGCAGCACACCGCCTCCTTCTCCAGGACAGCTGAAACGTGTGGATGACACGTCAAACACAAGCTCCCTCTGGCCACTTGGCCACAAGACCCACACTTTACTCCACGTTCTGCCGCCCCTCCACTGAACCCCACCCTCTGCTGCAAACACAAACCTCTCTGTTCCCTGACTCGAATCTTGCAGTTTCTCCTAACGGGTTTTCTAATCATCAGTTCCTCTCTTCTGTCCATACTAAACCCTGCTCCCTTTCATCATAACACTTTCTTTTTTTCTTTTTTAAAGATTTATTTATTTTTATTGGAAAGACTGACCAGCTTTACAGAGAGAAGAAGGAAAGACAGAGAGAAAGATCTTCCCCCATTGGTTCACTCCCCAAATGGCTGCAGCAGTCAGGGCTGAGTCAATCTGAGGAGCCAGGAATTTCTTCTGGATCTCCCATATGGGTGCAGGGTCCCTAGGCTGCTTTCCCAGGCCACAAGCAGGGAGCTGGATGGGAAGTGGAGCAGCACCCTTATAGGATCCTGGCACTTGCAAGGCAATGATTTAGCCATTGAGCCATTGCACCAGGCCCACGCCATTCTTTTGTTCAAAGCTCCTTGGTGACATAAGCCTGGAGCGGTAGCCTAGTGGTTAATGTCCTTGCCTTGCCAGTGCCAGGATCCCACACGGGTGTGGTTCATGTTCCCAGATGCTCCACTTCCCTTCCAGCGGCATGGGAAACCTGGAAGAAGCTCCTGGCTCCTGGCTTCGGGTCAGCTTGGCTCCAGCTGTTGCAGCCATTTGGGAAGTAAACCAGAGGATGGAAGATCTTTCTCTCGATCTCTCCTTCTCTCTGTAAACCTGCCTTTCCAATAAAAAGAAATATGTCTTAAAAAAAGAAACATGCTGCTTGGTGAATTCCTACAGCCTGACTCGAGGGGTCAAGGCCACCACGACCAGTCATGAGCAGCCCTGAAAAGCCCCAATTTCTCTTTCTTCCTCACACTTTTAGGCACTTCCACTTACATCCATAGATTTGCTTAGGACACTCCTTGCATGGCCCATCTCAAGCATCCCTAATTTTATTTTAAATGGGACAGACAGAAAGAGAGTACGCACAAGCAAGTGCTGTCCTCCACTGATGGCTGGGCAGCGACCAAGACTGGGAGGCAGCAGTCAAACCCAGGTCTCCCAGTGGATGGCAGAACCCCCATTTGAGCCGTCACTGCTGCCTCCCAGGTTCCACAGTGGTTAGACACTGGAAACAGGCATCAAACACAGACATCACAATATAGAACTCAGGTATCTTTTTTTTTTTTTAAGATTTTTGGGGTCCGGCGCAACAGCCTACCAGTTAAAGTCCTCGCCTTGCACACACCAGAACCCAATATGAGCACCAGTTTCTGTACCAGAAGCCCCACTTCCCATCCAGCTCCCTGCTTGTGGCCTGGGAAAGCAGTCAAGGATGGCCCAAAGCTTTGGGACCCTGCACCCACATGGATGTCCCGGAGAAAGCTCCTGGCTCCTGGCTTCGGAGTGGCTCAGCTCCAGCCATTGCGGCCGCTTGGGGAGTGAACCATCAGATGGAAGATCTTCCTCTCTGTCTCTGTATATCTGACTTTCCAATAAAAATAAAATAAATTCTTAAAAAAAAAAAAAAGAAAAAAGAATGCCATTTACCTCATCACTCAATAATGTGCTAATATTTTAGACATATAGGGTAGAGAAAATACACTACTAAAGTCAATCTCACTGTTGCTTTTATTTTTTAACACGGCTTTGAGGACATGCAGAGATTTCTACTAAAAGTGCTGCCTGCAGCCAGCGACATTTGTGACTGTGGCTTATCTCCCCTTTGATCTCTATAAGGAGATTTAGTCTGGTGAAAACAGACAAATGGAAGGAACCCTTTACTCAATCCAACCCTAAACCCTACCAGTCCAGCCTTACCTCCCACTGTCCTCTGGATGTAATGTTAACATCCTGGCCCCCATGGCTTCCTCGCAGGCCACCAACCCACCTTTCAGGTTGATTCACATTTTCTATAATCCGCAAGGCACAGAAGCCAGCGAGCAGCACCCTGAGCACACCTCCCGGCCTCCTGGCTCCCCACCTCGCCCACCTCTAGATGCCTGGCCCCATTATCTGTGGTCTCTCTCCTCTCCTCTCCTCTCACCTCCTCAAGGAGCAGGTTCTAATTCATCATGACACAGAAAGCTTTCTGGTGAATCAGACATGAAGGCATTCCATGAAACACTAGAATCGCCTACCTCATCCTTAAGATAACTGTAGAATTCCCTGGACATTTATGTCTGGAAACTGTTGAACATTTTATCTCCTCTCTAGAGATGAACAGTGCATATCAGCATATTAAAAGCCCGGAGAAGCCCTGCAGTTAAGAAACTGTCAACTTGGACAGAGGACTTGAAGATAAGCAAATGGCCAGCAAGCAGTCAAGAAGATGTTCAACATCACCAGCCAAGAGGGAAATATAAATCAGAACTCCACAAGGAATCACCTCGCATCCATTAGGATGGCCACTGCCAACAAAACGGAAAACAAACAGTGGCAAACATGTAGAGAGGGCAGAACCTTCAGCACTACTACCAGTGGGCATATAAAATAATGCCCTGGCTAACAGGGAGGTGCCGCACCAAATTAAAAACAGAACTACCAGACATATACTACTATATCTCACTTCTGGATATAGGTATCCAAAAGAATTTAAAATGGGATTTTTTTTTAAGGATTTATTTATTCATTTAAAGGCAGAGCTACACAAAGAGAAGGAATGATACAAACATCTTTCATCTGCTGACTGACTACCCAAATGACTACCATGGCTAGTACTGGACCGGGCTGAAACTCATTTCAGGTTCATGTGAGTGCAGGGGCCCAAGTACTTCCACTGCCTTCCCAGGAGAATTAAGAAGGAGCTGGATCAGAAGTGGAGCTGCCTGGACTTGACCACACGGGATGCCAGGGTTGCAGGTGGTGGTTTAATCTACTTTGCCAGCACACCAGCTCCTAAAAATAGGATTGCAAAGAGATATTTTGCAAACCAATGAATTATTTACAATAGCCAAGAGGCTGAAGCACCAAAAGAACTAGCAAGAGACGAGTGGATAAAGAAAAATATAGCATGCATGCAGTAAAACAGTACTCAGCCTAAAACCCAAATAAAGACTGTCGTAGGTTACAATATGAATAAACCTTGAAGATGCCATACCAAGCCAAATAGTCCAGTCACAAAAACACACATACTGCATGACTCCAGCCTTCCGAAGCCTCTGCAGAAGTCAAACTCTTCAAAACAGAGAGCAGAGGAGAGTGGATGGAGCGGGAGGCCAGCAGAGAATGGGCAGCTGTGATTCAATGGTACAGATTTTTGGCTTTGCAAAATGAATAAGCTCTACAGTGTGTTGCATTGCACTGCGCATGTAACTAACATGGCAGTACTGTACATTTAAACACTGTCAAGATACTGAATTTCAGGTTACATGTTTGTCAACACAATTAAAAAAACAAAAGCTCAGTTTATTTCACTATTTTCTTGACTACTCCAAATGCTTCTTCTGCAGAATATCTTACAAGACATAGAGGAATGTTGTAGAACTGGTTTGGGGAATGCTGCTCTGAATATCAGTACCCTAAACCTCATGCAGCTACCCTTACCATTCCTTTCAGCCCTTTCTTTGCTTCTGGAGTCAGGAAACCCTAGGCAGAGGTCCAATCTTAAAGCTATTCCTGAGCTAACAAAGGCCTGACATTGTCACAACCCTTTGGGCAGGGCCATTTGGAGAGGGCCAGAAAGGAGGCCAGCTGGAGTGGACATGTCTTGGGTTCTTTACTCAGCTGCCTTATCGGTCACTCCTCCATCATGATGCATCGCCGTCACTCAGGTTTATGCCACACAGTATCATGTGTAAGGACGCACAAGTAACCAAGACAGAGGGGAAACACCAGTCAAGTTTTTGCCAGTCAAGTTCTCACACGCGACTCTTGATCTGGGATAAAGGTTCTAGCTCAAACCAGAAAACAGAGAGTAGAAATCTAAAATTTCAAATCAGGAGTTGTCAAATTTATCCCACCTATGCTGTGGGCTAGAAGGAAACTGACATGCACCCAGAGCTGAAAATCACACCCCACCCCAGCTATGCAGGGCTAGCTGCTTCCCCACCCTCAGGTTCCAACATGTGCAACTCCGAGGACACAACCCGTAACCTGGAGCTCTGCCAGGTCCGTGGCTCTACCTCTAAGCCCTCACAAGGCATTGCCTGCAGCTGAAGAATCCAGGAACACCAGTGGCATTTCCCACCATTGCTTTTCAGTTCCATGGGCTCTTGCCAGGCACACTCACCACACTGTTTCTGGAAAGTATTCAAAGCTTCCTGCTTCCTTGCCTTCACTCTTTTTCACCCTTCTACCTAGAACCATGTCTCTCCTCGACCACCTTCCGCCTCTGTTTTAACAAACTCCGGCCATTCTTCAATAAAGGCCCAGTGCAAATTCCTCCTCTCCCGCCCACCCTCCAGTCCCATCCCAGGAAGTCTTCCATTGTCCTTCCCTCTCACTCTCAACTGTTCACAGCCCTCTGTTCAGATTTTCTCGAAAGCATTTACTGCATCCTGCCTGGCAAGACAGACACACCAGTGCACATTCTAACTCCATTATTAAGCTGTATATTCATTGGTACAGGACTTTTGAGTCACCTACAATACCTCAGGCAGTGCCTTGCCCATAAGCAAAGGATAAAAAATATCCGAGTCTATGGAAGAATAGCATTTTACACATTCAATCATCATTGAAACACAACAGTGCCACTACGGTGGTGTAGGCACGCAGACATTTGCTGACTCCTCAGCCTCCTGGTACATCCTACGCCCTTTCATCTTCCTGACCTCTGGCTTGATCACATAACATCTCTGTTCAAACCCAACTCTCCTTAATTTCAATCCCTAGAGTTCTCCAAGGGAAATGACACTAAGTTGCTTCTGCCAAGGAGAATGGCTGGCAGCAAGGGAATCAGTATCATTCCTAACACCTGCTAGCGTAGATACCCATGATGACTTTCTGCTCTTCTGGCCACGCCAGAAGGATGCCCATTTTGGATACACATGAAGGAGGCAGGGCAGACAAGTATGCTAATGACAAGTTGCAGGGGAGGGCACTGGGTCCAACATATCAGCAAGGTCTGCCTCTTCATTCTCTCATTCATTCTTAAAATGTACTCAAAGCTGGCTAAATCCATTGGAAAACAGGAAACCACAAATTCCACAAACATTTAGTGAGGAGGTCCTACTGGACACAAGTGTCCGTAGCAAGTTCTGACAACCAGAACTCCACAAACCCATACAGGTTGGGAAAAGAAGACTTAGAGAAGAGGCAAGGCCGAGGCGTCTCCGCACCAGGCTGTGCGCTCGCAGTACCTGGTGGGCATCTCCTGACGGGATGATGTACGCCTGGATTGGCTCCGTCACGTACTCAGCGTTCCTCATGGCTTGCCTCAGCTGCCGCAGCAGCTCTGAAGTCAGCTTTGGCGCCATCCTGTGATCTGCAACAACACGAGAGTTGACTTCATCACCAGCCGGCTCAGGGCGATGCCAGGAGCAGGCACAACATGCCGCAGGAGAAGGCTTTTCAAATTCTGCCCACCCTCACGCCTTCTTCCAAACGACCACCCCATCAGCCAACCAAGCCCAAAGCTGGCAGCAGTACTAGAAACACAGGTCATACATGCTGCTTCCCAACAGTTCCTATATGGCAGGAAAATTTCAGTAAATAATACTTGTTTCTATGGCTTTGTACTAAGGAAATAACTAAACGAGTGCACAAAAATGCAGGAGTTTTCCTTGTGTATAGTAGCAAACAATGGAAGGAAAATACATGATTAAATTATACCATGCAATCATTAAATATTTCAAAGTCCTAGGAAAAAATACACAAACCTACATTTGACTTAGAAAGACAGACAGACAGCACTGGTAGAAAATTAAAGATTGATTATAACCACACATATTTTTCTTATTTAAAATTGTGTGTGTGTTTGGGCAGAGAAATTTCTAAAAAGACAGTCACTTAAGTGTTAATAGGGTAGGTAAATGTGAGTGGCTATCATCTTTTCTTCTTTTGTGTTTTTCTTACTTTTAAGTCTTATTGCCTTTTTTTAAAAAGTATTTTTTAAAAGATGTTTATTTTTATTGGAAAGGCAGATAAAGAGAGAGGAGCAGAGACAGAGAGGAAGACTGTCCATCTGCTGGTTCACTCCCCAAGCTGTTGCAACAGCCAGAGCTGCACCAATCCAAAGGAAGGAGCCCCAAGCCTCTTCCAGGTCTCCCATATGGATGTTGGGTCCCAAGGCCTTGGGCCATCCTCGACTGCTTTCCCTGGTTAGAAGCAGGGAACTGGATGGGAAGCGGAGCTGCTGGCATTAGAACTGGTGCCCATATGGGATCCTGGCACGTGCAAGGCAAGGACTTTAGCCATTAGGCTACCGCACTGGGCCCTACTACATTGATCTTAAGACTCACTGAAAAAGTGCCTCTGTCCACTGTCTGCAGCAGGCATCGCAAATCTCGAAAAGGCAGAAGGGTAAAAACAAAGAGTCCTTGAAAACTGTCCGCTCACAATTTACACCTCTCGTTCCTTGCATCGCAGCTATTTCTGAACACCGTCCAGAGGACCAACCTTTCCGTTATGTCTGATTTTATTGAGCCTACAATTTCTCACCTATCAGAAAAAGAAGAATCAGAAATACCAGGCATGATCTAAATTAGTATGTCTACACCTCCACTGGGTTCAAAACAAGGCCAGTTATGACCTCATACAATTACCAACGAGATATTTTAGGTACTTCAGAATATATTTATCAAGTTTCCAAACCATATTTCCGATCAAGTCAGCACTGTTAAAGACGAAAGCAAAAATGCAGGCTTATTTCAGAGCACTGCTTCAACTCGAGCTGCACAAACAGAGCTGAGGGCTTCGTGCTTTAATTGGCCTGGACCACAGCCTGGACACATGGAATTTTAAGAAGCAAATATATATGATAAAGTCCAGTATACTTTCTTCCAAGATCATTAATTTCCTTGTAGGATTTAGAATCCATTTGGGCACAATCTGACTTAAGGATTTTGTTTGCATGGCACTGACTGGGTATTTTATAGCGCTGACTGAAATATGTTTCAACATTATCAGTCTTGGGGTTGGTGCTGTGGCTCAACAGGCTAATCCTCCTGCAAGCACTAGCATCCCATTTGGTCACCAGTTCATATCCCGGCTGCTCCACTTCCCATCCAGCTTTATATCCCTGTTTACGGCCTGGGAAGGCAGCAGAGGATGGCTCAAAGTCTTGGGACCCTGCACCCACATGGAAGCTCCTGGCTCCTGGCTTCCGATCTGCTGAGCTCTGGCCATTGCAGCCATTTTGGGAAGACCTTTCTCTCTGTCCCTCCTACTCTCTGCAAATCTGCCTTTCTAATAAAAAAAATCAATCAATATTTTTGAAAAAATTATCAGTCTTGAATTTCACCAATAAAGTCAACATAATCAATGGCAACCAGAAAGTCCTGGATAACAAACTGAAAGCCAAACATAGCCACTTCTTAATCGCCTCTACCAGGCATGATGAAGCTCACAATACTATAAACAGCATGTGGCAGGGAGCAGTGGCAGCAACAGAAAAGGCAGGAAAGGAAGATGGCGGCAAGCAAGGGTTGAGGCATGAAAGCAGCAACCAAAGGCAGTGGGCCATGAACGGCAGCCGGGCAGACGTGGCCACAAAGACAAAATGCCAGAAAGTGACTAAATGGGTGAGAAGCCAGAGCAGAGGAAAAGAGAAAAGTGGCACAAACAGGAACCCCTGCCATCAAGGGGGCACCAGCCAAAAAGGTGACCAAGACGAAGGAAATGAAAGTCATGCCTACTGGCACTGCGGCATGTTTCTTTTTTTTTTTTTTTTAAGATTTTATTATTATTGGAAAGCCGGATATACAGAGAGGAGGAGAGACAGAGAGGAAGATCTTCCATCCGATGTTTCACTCCCCAAGTGAACCGCAACGGGCCGGTGAGCGCCGATCCGAAGCCGGGATCCTGGAACCTCTTCCGGGTCTCCCACGCGGGTGCAGGGTCCCAAGGCTTTGGGCCGTCCTCGACTGCTTTCCCAGGCCACAAGCAGGGAGCTGGATGGGAAGTGGAGCTGGCGGGATTAGAACCGGCGCCCATATGGGATCCCGGGGCGCTCAAGGCGAGGACTTTAGCCGCTAGGCCACGCCGCCGGGCCCTGTGGCATGTTTCTGTCCAACTTGTGGACACAGACTTTATAGACAGTGCAAAAAATCAGTCCTCTTTTGCAACCCAGAACTTCATTGCTCAATGTGAGTTTTGATACATAGAAGGAATATTATGAAAAAAAAAAAAGGAAGAAAAAAAAAGTCATGCCTAGTGGCGTTCATATGGTAATTTATACTAAATGTGCTTACTGCTATTATTTATTTAACGGAAAGAGTTTCCATGTAATGGTTCACTCCCCAAACGCTCCCAATGGTCAGGACAAGGCTAGGCTGAAGACAGAGCCAAAAGCTCAATCCAGGTCTCCCTCGTGGGTGGGCAGGAAGCCCATTACTCAAGCCATCATCACTGCCTTCCAGAACCTGCATGAGCAGAAGACAGAACCAGACAATCTGATACGAGATGTGGGTGTCGCCACCACCTTAACCACTAAGCTAAACTCACCCTAGAGTAACTAGCAATTTTTATAATTAAGTGAGGTATTAATACATAAACCGCTTAGAAACACCACCTGCCACACAGTGGAAGTTAAGTATTTTCAAATATTACAGCTCAATACATAATTATCCAACAACAAAGGGTCCAACAGGCATGTACACTGTCCCCCCTGAGGCATGCATCATGTCATTTCTATATCTATGTATCTAGCCCTGCGTCCAAACATAGATATTTTCACTCAAAGATGGTCGAGCGAATGCAACAATGTCTATCTTTTCAGACCCAATGTAACAGAAATCAATATTCAGTGCAACAAAAAAGCTAGTATTGTGGGGGAAATGCCATATGACAACATCTGCTCACCCCACATTCCACCACTTCTCAACAATGTTAGCAGCAGGCAAAGGCTGAGTGCAGCGTGCAGAGAAGTAAGCTAAGAACAGGCCTGGCCCATGATGTAGAATGACCCCATGCCTGGCCAGGTATTCTTAAATCATGCCTTCAAGAGAATGACTCATAAAAGTACGTCTTGGTTATGTGAGTTTCCTTTTAGGAACAAGCTCCCAAACATTCAGCCTTCATCACAAACAAGACTTCCCACCGCTTGAACATGAAAAGCATGCTACGTTTACCTCACCGGGTGATTGGGAGAATTAAACATGATACTGCATGTGAGGGCATGAAGCCCAGCATCTAATCCACTGTCGGAGCTCAAGAAGTCATCTCATCTGGATTTGAAGCACCAGCTGGATTCCCACCCACCTTGTCTCAGGACTTGAGGCCCTGCTGTAGTCCGGCTTAAGCCTCCCAGCACATGCACATTCTTCCACAATCAGGAACTTCAAAGGGGGTAGTTTGTTCCTCTGTGCTTTCCACAGATTACTAGTTAATTCTTACAATAAACCTCCAAGGGAAGTTCCACTGTTTCCATTTTTCCCATGGAGTCAGCCAGATCATGCAGGACCTGGGACCCAAGGCCCAGCCAGTTCTCCAGCCCATAGCTACTACACAAACCATCTAGAGGACTACACAGGGACTTAAAGCACCTTAAGATCAACAGAATCAAAACAGCCTGCTCTAGCTTCCAGTGGAGATAACTGAAGCTTCCAGAACCCCTGTGTCCTCAACTACAACAAAAAGAAATTCACATCCAGCTTAAATTTGATCATTCTATCAGGTTTTTCCTTCCTTTACTTGATCTTTTTCTTATTCATTCTTTCTTCTTCCTCTCTCACCTCCTACAACAGCCCAATATGTACTGAATACATTCGGATTTTTTTGCTAACAAAAAAGAATTAAAACTGCATCCAATTACAGCACTAATCCTCCAAAATGATTAAATAGTCACAGTTTCTCATGTGCCCCAAGGGATCAATTTTTCAGTAAATTACAGGACATGCTGTGCTTCTCCTGGCTAGTCAACAAAACAGCACTGGCTTACAGGAGATAGAAACTTGTAAGCCAGTCCTGGCATGCTAGCCTAGTGGCTAAAGTCCTCACCTTGCATGCGCCAGCATCCCAAATGGGTGCCAGTTTGTATCCCGGCAGCTCTACTTCCCTTCTGCTCTCTACTTGTGGACTGGGAAAGCAGTCAAGGACAGCCCAAAGCTTTGGGACCCTGTATCTGCGTGGCAGACCTGGAGGAAGTTCCTGGCTCCTGGCTTCAGTTCAGCCCAACTCCGGCCGATGTGACCTCCTAGGGAGTGAACCAGTACACAGATCTTTCTCTCTGTCTCTCCTTCTCTCTGTAAATCTGACTTTCCAACAAAAATAAAATAAATCTTTAAAAAAAAAATTGTACACTATTTTCAGAACTCAGGTTTCTGGCAAAACCATCAAGGCAAGTTCCAGGAAGAAGGACCACTCCAAGAAATTCACCCCAAAACATTGTCCTAAATCCACACTCAATTTATAAAGCACTATAGTATAAGTTTTCCTCATTTTATAATCTGATGAAAATTAAAAGCTAATAACTAACATAATCAATGAAACACTGTAACAGAGATAGAGGATAAGTTTTTTAAAAACCAGAATAGTTGCAATACTGTATCTACCACCTTGACTAAAATCCCTACAAGAATGGAAAACACCTAAAATCTTGATTCTCTACTAATTACCTTTTAAACAATCATAACTATATAAAAACAGTAAGCAACCACCCAGTAAAGCAAAGGACAAATGGTTTTTAGTCACCAGCAACCTTGATCAATTACTAATTCCTTATCTGCACTTCACATTCAACTTGAGGCTGAGGCAAGAAGCTCTCTAATTCTTTCAAAACGTGCCATTTAATGTAAACACACACTATTACCTTTTCCCACGTCTGTGTCTCCTGAGGGTGTCCTCTCGTTAGGTTCAATTATTCTTAAATTTCTCAGTTGAAAATCCTGGTGATTAGCCCTTAAAAAGACAAGAACAGGAAGTTGCAGACTTTGCCCACAGTAAACGTGGCAAGGCTCAGCCACAGTGCTGACTTGAGTCAGCAGTTCATTGAGTCAGAAGAACTCTCACCCCAACCACCAAGACACTGTAGGTATCAGCTAAAACACGCAGGTGCAGAATGCCACCCTGCGGGCTGGTGCCGTGGCACAGTGTGCTAAGTCTCCGCCTGTGGCACTGTCATCCCATATAGGCAGAGCATTCAGATCCCAGTGGCTCCACTTCCAGTTCTGCAAACAAGCCAATGCAAAACCTCTCCCTGTCTGTCCTCTCTGGACCGCTGCCTTTCAAATCAAATAAATGGGGTGGGGGAAGGGAAGCACCATGCAGTCAAGCTTTCTCAATCCCAGCTTCCAGCTCATGAATTCTCTTCAGCTATGTCTGATCTCCTATATAACTAGAATACATGGGATCTCGAAACTGCTTCGAAAAAAAAATGCATATTACAGAAAAACTACGCACATTTTTCACAACAAACTCATCTTTTAAGTGACCTGGTAAGATTTTATTTTCAATAAAATATTCTTTTTTAAGCTTTATTGTATTTTTTATTTGACAGGAAGATTTACAGAGAAAAAGCAGAAATAGTCAGATCTCCCACATGGGTACAGAATCCCAAAGCCTTGGGCCATGCTCCATTGCTTACCCACGCTCTAAGCAGAGAGCTGGATTGGAAGTAGAGCAACCAGGACATGAAACCAGGCCGTTACGATAGCTGTCAGCACTGGCAGTTGGAGGACTAGCATGTTGAGCCATTGTGCCAGCCCCACCCCCAAATGAAATGTTTTTAAAAGAACTTTTCTTCGGTAGAGATATTTATCCATGAGAACCGATCCTGGTCTGTATACACTTAGCTGTCACTGCTTGGTTCTGGTACTAATTTTCACAGCAGTTTCTGAGCTAGAAGGTTTGCACACAAGCTTCTTGTCCCCCATGTGGGAATAGTCTGATGCCTTGGACTCCAAGCACGAATGCCTCTATCTCCGTCCAGGCTCAGATTTACTCATGAACCACTCATGCTTTAAGGACCCTTCACACATCTTCCCTTTCTTTCAAGTTTATGTGATCAACGAGTATTGACTGAGAATCTTCCATAATCCATACTCTATCATACAAACCAAAGTGAACCACAAAGATAACAACCTTGACTTCAAGAAGTTTACTTGAGGGCCCAGCATAACAGCCTGGTGGCTAAAGTCCTCGCCTTGAACGCGCCAGGATCCCATATGGACACCGGTTCTAATCCCGGCAGTTCCACTTCCCATCCAGCTTTCTGCTGTGGCCTGGGAAAAGTCAAGGACATCCCAAAGCCTTGGGACCCACAACCGCATAGGAGACCCAGAAGAGACTCCTGGTTCCTGACTTCAGATTGGCTCAGCTCCAGCCGGTGTGGGCACTTGGGGAGCAAATCAGCAGATGGAAGATCTTTCTCTTTGTATTTCCTCCTCTCTGTATATCTGACTTTCCAATCAAAATAAATAAATCTTTAAAAAAAAATACTTGAGGCATGGTGGGAAGGTGGAAGGAAAATCAAGAAAAAAAATCAATAGACACAAAGCAAGTATCTAACCAGATAAAAAGTATACATTCTATGAAAACAGGCAGAGCAAAGGAAAGTGAAAAGATTGTCAGAGAGGTTGTAGAACACTCCAGAGCAGGAGAACCAAAAGCACAAAGGCGCAATGGATCTGAGCTTAGAGCCCTTGTCTATACTCTGCAGGAACAGTAGTTCTGCCAGTCCAGCCTCAGCTAATGCACAGGGGAAATCAGCTGAAGATGGCCCAGGGGTTCGGGCTCCTGTACCCACATAGGAGATCCAGACACAGTTCCAGACTCCTGGTTTTTTTTAAAAACGATGTAGGCACCATCTCACAACATGTACAAAAATTCATTCAAAATGGATCATACACATAAATGTAAAAGCAAAATCATAAAACTTTAAAAAAAAAAAAAAAACAGGTCTGACCTTATACAAGCTATAATTCCTGGATTGATTTTTCTTTTTTCAAGATTTTATTTTATTTTTATTTGGAAGACAGAATCACAGAGAACAAGAGACCACAAAAGAGATTTGCCATCCACTGGTTCATTCCCCAAATGGCCAAAACTGTTAGAACTGAGTCAATCCAAAGCCAGGAGCTGGAGGTCTCCTACAATTCTTCCAAAGGGGTACAGTAGCATCAGAACTTGAGCCAGCCTCCACTGGTTTCCCAGGGCACAAGCAGGGAGTTATCAGCAGTGGAATAGCTGGGACACAAAACAGCACCTATATGGGATGCCAGTGCCACGGACATAAGCTTAACCCACAATGCCACAGTGTCAGCCCTTAACCTATGATTTAAGATACACCAAAACCAAAAAAAAAAGAAAAGAAAGAAACATGAGTACACTGAACTTCAACAAAACCAAAAAACTTTTGTGTGGAAAAGAATACCCTCAAGAAAGCAGAAAGACATCCACAACCCACAGAATGGGGAAAAAAAATATTTGCAATTACTATCTAAAGTTTGTAAAGAATATTACAACTCAACAACAAAGAAGACAACTCAATGTTTAAATGGTGAAAACACTGGAATATTTTTCAGTAAGGATATGCAAATGGCCAAAAAGAACATGAAAACACAAACACCATTAATCATTGGAGAAATGTCAACCAAACCACAATGATTTACATCTACTGTAAGGGTATAATCAAAAAGACAGACAACAGGCATGGGTGAGGATGTGGAAAAACTCAAAACCACACACACTGTTTGTGGGAATATAAAATGTAGGAGCTATGGGAAACTGACAGAGTTACCATATGATTCCAGCTAGGTACATATTCCTAGGTACGTCAATAAAACTGATAATAACCTCACAGTCTATGGACATTTCGCACATTTATAGCTACAATAGCCAAAAAAAAAAAATCAACCCAAGTGTTCATCAACTGGTAAACAGAAGTAGTCTATCCATTTCATGGAAACTCACACCTATAACATACATGAATTCAGGGAAATAAGCCTGTCACCAAAGGTTATATAGTATGCGATTCCATTTATATAAAATGACCAAAAGGGGCAAACCTATAGAAACAGCAAGTAGACAAGTGGTTTCTGACGGTTAGCATGGGGCTAGAGGAATGCGTATATGATTTGTTTTGGAAGTAAGGAACTTGTCCCAAAATTGTGATGATTGTGTAACTTGATGAAATAACTTTTGAGTTGTATCTAAACAGACAGAATATATGACAATGAATTGTATCCCAACCAAGTTATTAATTTTATAAAGATCTCTCATTTTTCTTCTGAAAGATTTGTTTGTTTGAAAGGCAGAAGAACAAAAAGAGATGAGACAGAGCAATATCTTCAACCTACCAGTTCACACCATAAATGCCCTTAACAGGGCCTGGTGTAATAGCCTAGTGGTTAAATCCTCACCTTACATGCGCTGGGATCCCATATGGGCACCAGCTGGTATCCCAGCTGCTCCAACTGCCCATCCAGCTCCCTGTTTGTGGTCTGGGAAAGCAGAAGAGGATGGCCCAAAGCTTTGGGACACTGCACCCACATGGGAGACCCAGAAGAAGTTCCTGGCTCCTGGCTTTGGATCAGTTCAGCTCTAGCCACTGCAGCCATTTGGGGAGTGAACCAGCAGAGGGAAAATCTTTCTGTATTTCCTTCTCTTTGTATATTTGCCTTTCCAATTAAAAAATAAGTCTTTAAATTAAAAAAAAAAAAAAAAATTTAATGCCCTTCACAGAGAGGCTGGGCCAGGCCATCTTGGTCTCCCACACGGGGGCAGGAAATGAAGCACTCGGGTCACCATAGTGTAGCAGGAAGCTGAATGTGAAATGGAAGATTCAAACCAGCACTCTGATACAGGATGACAGCACCCCAGGAGGTGGCCAAACCTGCAGCACCGCGAGGCCTGCCCTGAGCGCGCCCTTTCTTCTGTAAGGGTACAACTGGCTTTCCCACTCAATTTCCCATGACTTCATACAGGCTTACCAGATGATGAGTGACAAGTCAATTTTTCTATACATATTGTATAAAACTGGATCAAGTGACTGGTTTAGATACTCTGGACTAAACAGGGTAGTCCTCTTCATTCATCTGATAGAAGAAACAGAGACAACCTACCACAGGCCATCCATGTCAGTGGCTACAAAGCCAAGTTCAGTAACTGGTTCTGACAAGCGGGTTCAAGCTCCCCTGTGAGCACCACAACCTCCATCTCTGTGTCAAGCTTACAAGAAGCCACAAAGCAGACAAATCGTGACTTCCTTGCTCTTGTCACCTCCCAGTCTCTGAGGGATCTAAGATCCAACCTGCCTTCACTTTCTCGGACACTTTCTCTCAAAGCAGGATTATCAATAAATGCTAAATCTCAAAGAATGTGCTACAAGGACCATGTAAGTCAACTCCCTTCTCTAGACAAAGGCCTTGAGAAACAGAGATCAAATGAGTCTCCTGAGGCCTCAGTGCTATTTGACAGCACCAGAACCAGAACTCCAGCTCTGCCTGCTCCCCCTTCCTGGGCCTTCTTCAGCCGACACCTCAATGTCATGAGGAGCTACAGGTGCGTAAGAGAAAGTTCAATCCTATATTAGATCATTACAGCAGAACTACTAAAAACCATGCACTTGTCTTTCTTTTCTAAAGGAATCCCAGCAGGATTCAGGAAGTCATTCCCTACGCCCCTCCACACCAGTCCATGATAACAATCAGACAAGCCGGCTGTCAGGTCAGCACAAACCAAAACTCAGCATGCTCAGAGCACCTAGCAAGACTCCATGAGAGTCAAACAGAAGTAGTGCTGGGGGAACAAACCAGACCCCCTTTACCTACCCAGAAGCCAACCTGCCTCTTTGAGAAGCAATCTGGTTCTCCTTAGCAGAATGTCCCTCCTTCATTTCAAAAGTCGAAGTGGTTGGGATGAGTTTCACCCTCTTACCCACCTGTGTTCTGATTTCCCACCCACCTGGCCATCATCATTGACTCACGGCTGGACATGGGAATCAAGCGAGTCAGGTGGGAATCGAGCTGGGGCTCCTGCTCCATGTACCAGGGGAGAGGACTGGAGCTCTACTGGGACTCACAGCCAGAACCATCCCGGCCCTGCCGAAGGACAATACCAGACTGAGGCAGAGCCAGTGTTGGGCAACTTGGAGCCAAGAGTGGAAGAAGAGAGGCCCAGACCAATGCCAGAGCAGGTGTTGCTGGGTCCCACCACACTAAGAGAGGCCTAGACCCATGCCAGAGCAGGTGTTGCTGGGTCCCACCACACTAAGAGAGGCCTAGACCCATGCCAGAGCAGGTGTTGCTGGGTCCCACCACACTAAGAGAGGCCTAGACCCATGCCAGAGCAGGTGTTGCTGGGTCCCACCACACTAAGAGAGGCCTAGACCCATGCCAGAGCAGGTGTTGCTGGGTCCCACCACACTAAGAGAGGCCTAGACCCATGCCAGAGCAGGTGTTGCTGGGTCCCACCACTCTAAGAGAGGCCTAGACCCATGCCAGAGCAGGTGTTGCTGGGTCCCACCACAAGTCAGCTCAACTATACCAAGACAACTGCAAGTTCAGTTTCTATCACTGAAGCCCAAAGAAACCCTCACTTTACACAGCAGGTGCCCAAACCTACCCCTGGCGGAGGCACATGACACAAACGGCCTCTCCCAGCCTTTCATGGACTCCTGTGGGAGGTTATCAGGCTGTAAAAGCTGATGCCCAAAGACCTCTGATCCTAAAATACTGTGACTATACGAATCTAGTTGACTGCGGGCCCTCAAAGGCACTGTCCTAGCCCACAACCTCAACTCGTTGTTATCCACTTCCACAAGGCTTACCATCCTTCCTGTCTCCTTCCATGGGCAACTGTGGCTCTCTGCAACATGCTGTTGCAAGGCCAATGCCAGGTGAACGTGGGCTGGAGATCAGTCCACTCATAAACACCTGCACAAGACGTGGTCTGTGGGCCTGACGCGATGGCTCAGTAGCTAAATCCTTGCTTTGCATGCGCCAGGATCCCACATGGGACGCTGGTTCGCATCCTGAACACTCCACTTTCCATGCAGCTTCCTGCCTTATGGCCTGGCAAAGCAACAGAGGATGGCCCAAAGCCTTGGGAAGCTGCCACCACCATGGCAGACCCAAAACAATCTCCCAGCTTTGGACCAGCTCAGCTTCAGCTGTTGTGGCCATTTGGGAAGTGAACCAGCAGATGGAAAATCTGTCTTGTTCTCTCTATAAATCTGCTTTTCCAAGGAAAAACAGACAAATCTAAAAAAAAAAAAAAAGACATGGCCCGTTCAAGCTGCCAAGTGAGTTCACTCCAGGTCTCAACAGATCAGAGGGTGTGGGTGACTGACCCCTTGTGGGTCCCCCAGGGAAGGTCTGGCCTTCCCATCTTTGTGAATTCTGATTCTATGTCTCAGCTTGTTGGCTGGCTCTAGTAAGTAGACTGGGGTGGGGGTAGGGCTTTAATAAAACTTTTTCAACTTGACATCCAGGGATTATTATTCTCACTTTACCTGTGTCCAGGGAGAAGTCCTTAATGGATTTTCCTTAAGGTTATACCAAAATATTCCCTTACACAGCTTCTGAAACCATTTGGAAGGCCACAAGGCTGCCTATCTTCGTGGCAGTCACAAATCAGTAAGACAAACATGCAGGTGTCGGTGGTAATAGGAGCAGGAGATGGCCACAGCAGGGCCAGGGATAAGGGATCCCCAATCTCCTGAGACCCCAGGAGGAGCCAGAAGGAACCAACTTTCTGCAATAGCCGGGCCTTTCTGTGAGGCCTGGCGGCGGTGACGGCCACCGCACCCGGGCCGAGTGTGGCAGTTCCCTGAGAACACTTGTCCCAAGGCCACGATCGGGCTCCCCGCCGGTGCACGCAGCTCCGCCGGAAACGAGCTGCAAAGGCTCCGTCCCCCGAATCCTGGTTCTCCTGCTCTCCGGCCAGCAAGGGCCCTCCCCGGGCCGCGGATCGCCCACCGTCCCTCACCCGCCGGGCCCGGCCCTCCCGGGTGCAGCACGCGCGATCCGGCAAGGGGGGCCCGCCCGCAGCGCGGACGCCGGCGCCCCGGCACAGTCCCCTCACCTTCCTCGCGGCGGCTTTCTGGAGGCTGCCATTCGGCAGTGACGTGCCCCGGCCCACGTCAGGGGAGCGCAGACCAGCTGATCACCCGCGGCAGAGGCGAGGGAGGCGCCGCGCGCCCAGGCCGGCCGCCAGCGCGCCACGCCGGCCACGCCCCCCTCTGTGGCGCGCGCGCGGCGGCCCCGCCCCCCGCGCAGGCCCCGCCCCCGCCGGCCGGGCGTTCGGGGCCTGGCTGCCCGGCCTGAGGCTTGCAGCTGGACCCGGGACAGCTGGACCCCAGGCGGGCGCTGATGGTTGGGAGAACGTCCCCCGTAGGCGCGCGTCGTCTTCTTTCTGCGTTTTTCTAGCCGTTCCCCAAAGAAGAAAGAGAACGGCTTTGGCAGCTGCCGTCCTAGGCCCTTATGAGGGCGCAGAGAAAGGGCACGTGGCCGCTTCCGGAGGCTACTCCACGGGATCTTCAAGGCTTTGGATCAGAATGTCACATCCCGACACTTTAGAGATGTCCCAAAACTATTTCCCCACTTGGATAGCGAATAGACACCCCCCCAACCCCGCACGCGCACCTCAGGCCCCAAATCTTTGCCGTATCAATATCAGTAACTACTCCATTCTTGCTGTCCAAGCAGCTTGTTGTGGTCCCTGCCTCTTTCACTTCCCAGATGCAATATGCCAGAATTCCTACTGACTGGGTCTTCAGACCCGATCCCTAATCTGCCCACTTCTGGTCTCCTCCACCTGCCAGCCCTCCGGTGTGCACCCCCTGTGGGACTGCACCGGCCTGCTGGCCTCTCTGCACCTGCACCACCTCAGCCCTTGCAAGCCTGCAGTCAAGCCGCATCCTAGCCAGCATTTGGCAGTAATGCTCACCTCACACAGTCTGAAAACTCTCCTTGATCTGGCCTTCTCCGTTTTCTACTGTCCCTACGCTGCTCAGCCGCAGGTAAACTGGCCTCCTTGCTACCCTTTCAAAAAGCTGGAGACGCTAGGCTCCAGGACCTTGAGACTTGATCTTTCCTTGTATGTACAAGCTCACTACCTCTTGCCTGCTCCGTGAGAATCACCCTGATGACTCTATTAAAAATTATGAACTTCCTCAATATTCCTTAGCCTTCCTTACCCAGTTTTTTTCCCTTGCACTTATCTATCTCGCTTTTTCTTAATTTTTTTTTTTTTAATGGAAAGGCAGATAGATAGGAGAGACAAAAAGATCTTCCGTCCGATGGTTCACTCCCCAAGTGGCTGCAGTGGCTGGAGCTGAGCAGATCTGAAGCCAAGAGCCAGGAATCTCTTCTGGATCTCCCACACAGGTGCAGGGTCCCAAACCTTTGGGCCGTCCTCGACTGCTTTCCCAGGGCACAAGCAGGTAGATAGATGGGAAGTGGAGCAGCCCAGACATTAGCTAGCACCCATATGGCATCCAGGCAGATGCAAGATGAGGATTTAGTCACTAGGCTATCGCACCAGGCCCTAACTATTGCTTTTCAACATAATTAAATATTCACTGTGTTTATTATGCTCTGCCTCTCCCAGCACACACACACACGTTTAATGATGTCTAATATCTGACATGCAATAAGCTCTCCTTCTATAGTTTCTTCAAGAATGATGTCTCCAGAACATGTACTTCTTCAGGCCAGGGACAGTGGCTCTCTTGTTCATTGTTAGGTCTCTGTTGCTTAGAACAACACCTGGCACTAAATGAAAGTGACCATATTTTGGAAGAGTGATTTGTAACTTTTTGCTTTGACCTTGGGAAGGCCTGGTAGACCTGTATCAAATAGATCCTGCTGCCTGCCAGAACTTGAAGTTCTAGTTCGTATTCAATAATCATTTAACCAAGTCAAATTAGAGCCTGGAGGAAAGGCATGAGAGAACAAAAAGCTTGGGACAACAGATGTCTGTTCCATTTCCCAAAATCGATGGAGCCAGAAGCAGAGCAACTGTAAATAAAATGATTGATTCCAGTCTACATCTTAAAAAATGGTGGGAAAGATCAAGTTTGTGAATTTAAAAAAAAAAAATGAAAGCCAACAGGGAGGAATGGATACGTGGGACCCAAAGGGGACAGGCATTTCATAATCACACTGCCTAAGACAATGAACTTGGCTCAGAGTTCCTGGCATCTGGCTTTAGGGGAGAGAAATACTTGGTGTTTCTTCAGCGGGATTTGAATTTCTGTCTGATGGATGGCGAAATACCCTTCCCCTTCCTGAAGTTCTTCGGAGAAGGCCGGCCTCAGGGAGAATAACAGGAGCGTTTACGGCAGCCCTTCCCTGACTCTGTCCTCACAGCCAGCCACACTGACATTTCTTCAGTGCTGTGTGGCCAGCACGCACCCAGCGAGTCGAGGACTACCATCCTCATTTACTGATGCAGACACTGAGGTATGCAGAACTTTGTTCTTTTGCCCCAGATCCTGCCTCTAGTGCGTGATGATGACATCCAATCAGGTTGGCAAGACAGACTCCTAGCCTCACACACTAGGTGACAATTTCAAGTGAAAAGTGCTACCAGAAAAGCTCAGTGGCAGGGGAAAGCACCTCCCAAGAGGAAGCAGGGAAGTGGGAGTGCCTCCTGAAAGGTGTTCCGGCTGCTCAACTTTCCAAATAGTTCCCTGCTTATGGCCTAAGAAAGCAAGTGGAGGACAGCCCAAAGCCTCGGGACCCTGCACCTGCCTGGGAGACCCAGAAGAAGCTCCTGGCTATTGACTTTAGATCAGTTCAGCTCTGGCCATTGCGGCCACTTGGGGAGCAAATCAGCGGATGCAAGACCTTTGTGTTTCTTCTCTCTCTTAGAAATAAGAATAAATAAATAAATAAATTTCCAACAAATAAATAAATTAGAGAAAGAGAACCAGGTTTCCAAAGAGTCTTGGGACTTTTTTATCTGAGTCAGAACCTGCAAGGGGAAGAGGTTCTCCTGATGGCTTCTCAACCAATTAGGAAATGGTTGGTCAATTGTTGTGCCACCCAGTTGAAGGTGTGGCCAAGATGTCAGGGGGTTTGGATCTCTGGAGGGACCCTAGTCAAGACCACATCCAAAATTGAAAGTTAAGTATGTAGGAACATGCTGGGGATAAGCATTTGCTACAGCAGTTAAGATGTTGTTTGGGGGCCCGGCAGCATGACCTAGCACCTGAAGTCCTCTCCTTGAACGTGCCAGGATCCTATATGTGCGCTGGTTCTAATCCCGGCAGCTCCACTTCCCATCCAGCTCCCTGCTTGTGGCCTGGGAAAAGCAGTCGAGGAAAGCCCAAAGCCTTGGGACTCTGTACCCACGTGGGAGACCTGGAGGAGGTTCCTGGCTCCTTGCTCCAGATCGGCACAGCACCGGCCGTTGCAATCACTTGGGGAGTGAATCATTAGACGAAAGATCTTCCTCTCTGCCTCTCCTCCTCTGTGTATATCTGACTTTGTAATAAAAATAAATAAATCTTTAAATAAAAAAAAGATGTTGTTTGGGATACCCACATCCCATGTTGTTATGCCTAATTTCAAATTTTGCCTCTGGTTCCAATTCCAGCTTTCTGCTCTTGTACGCCTTGGGAAGACAACAGGAAATGGTTCGAGTGGTTAGATTCCTGCTGCTCAGATGGTAGGCCTAGGTTGAGTTTTTGGCTACTGGCTTCAATCCAGCCCAGCCACAACTGTTGCAGGTATTTACAGAATGAACCAGCAGATAGGAAGTTAAGAGAGCTCACTCACTTTCCACCTCTCTCTCTCTCTCAAACACACACACACACACACACACACACACACACACACACACACATTTACCTCCAAATAAAACTGTAAAATTTAAAAATAAGTCTTTTGTGAGGTGACACCGGTGTGTAGGCTAATCCTCCACCTTGCGGCTCCAGTATCCCACATGGGTACCAGTTCATGTCCTGGATGCTCCACTTCTGATTGAGCTCTCTGCTTGTGGTCTGAGAACGCAGCAAAGAATGGCCCAAGTCCTTGGGACCCTGCACCCCCATGAGAGACCCAGAGGAAGTGCTTGGCTCCCAGCTTCAGGTCAGCTCAGCTCGGGCCATTGCAGCCATTTGAGGAGTGGGGAACCAACAAAGTGGAAAACCTTCTCCCTCTATCTCTCCTCCTCCTCTAGCAATGTAAAATCTGCCTTTCAAATAAAAATACATAACTATTTTAAAATAAATAAATATTTTGGAAACATAATGAAAGTGTATTGGAAATATATACTCCAAAATGCATATGTTGAAACCCTAAGGCTGAGTACTTCAGAATGTAATCATGTTTAAAAATAAACTCATTATAGATATAATTAAAATGAGATGATGTTGATATAGGATTCACTCTCCTGCTCTCCTGATATATTTACTTAAAAAAAAAAAAAAAGGAAATTTATCTGGAGTCTCCGTGAGCATAGGCAAAGCACCACATGGGCATGGAGACAGACATCAGGGTGTTATTTCTCCAACCCAGTGCACATCAAAGGGCCCCACAAACCATTGGAAGCTGGGAGAGAGGTGTGCAGTGGCTTCCCACTTCAGCTCTCAGAGGAAGCCAAACCCACGGATAGCTGGATCTCAGACTTCCCATCTCCAGGATCATGAGACAATCCCTCTCCGCTTTGTAAAGCATTCAGTTTTGTAACTTAAGGCCTAGGAAACTAGTACGAACTTTGAAGTTCAAAGGCACAAATGTGTGCATAGCGACCTTGTGATTTCAACCACTTAGAGTGCATTCAGTCTCCTTCCTCCTATACCTCCTGCAGCCCAAGTCTTCCACACAGACTACCTCCCATCCCTTCCTCACTCTTAGTCTGTTCTTCTAGTGAAACACTTGGACTCCAGAGGCGAACCGTGCGACCCAGGCAGCAGCCACAGTTGGCAGACTCAGAGATTGCTCTGGGACAATGAGTTTCCCTGCTCAATCCTGAAATAGGTCTCGTTTCTCTCTGCCAGGCAAAATCCTGGACACATGTACCTTCTGCCTCAACAGGCAACACACAAACAGCACTAAGGCATCAGAAGGCAGAAGCAAAGATCAAAGCAGATGTCCTAACCTTGTTTAAACCTGAAATCCTATGATGCCTTCAATCAGATCACTCAGTGGACTCTTCAGAAGTCAACCAAAAAATTGCCTTTTGTGTTTAAGCAAGTTCAACTACTTTTCTGCCTTTTGCAATCAAAAGATTCCTTTACTGAATCATGTAATCATCTATACAATTAATTTTATACATGAGTAGGTATGGTTTTATTAATATAAACAACCATGAACTAACAAATGGAAAAGAATGATCATAGAATAATTACACATTTTTAAAACTTTATTATTATTATTTTTAAAAGATTTATTTTTATTGGAAAGGCAGATATACGGAGAGGAAGAGAAACAGAGAGGAAGATCTTCCGTCCAATGATTCACTCCCCAAGTGACTGCAACAGCCGGTGCTGTGCCAATCCGAAGCCAGGAGCCAGGAATTTCCTCCAGCTCTCCCACGTGGGTACAGGGTCCCAAGGCCTTGGGCCATCCTCAAATGCCTTCCCAGGCCACAAGCAGGGAGCTGGATGGGAAGTGGAGCAGCCAGGATTAGAACCAGCACCCATATGGGATCCTGGCATGTTCAAGGAGAGGACCTTAGCCACTAGGCCACCGTGTCGAGACATTTATTATTATTTGTAAGAAAGATCTACAGAGAGAAAGAGCGACAGAAAGAAGGATTTTCATCCACTGGTTCACTCCCCAAGTGGCCAAAATAGCCAGAGCTGAGCCAATCCGAAGCCAGGAATCAGGAGCCTCTTCCAGGTCTCCCACGCACGTGCAGGGTCCTGAGGCTTTGGGCTATCCTGGACTGCTTTCCCAGGCCACAAGCAGGAAGCTGGAAGGGAAGTACAGCAACTGGGACATGAACCAGAGGGTCCCTGCAGATGCAAGGCAAAGACTTTAGCCACTAGGCTATTGTGCTGGGCCTGCCCATTTCTATAATAATATCTACATATACACATATTGAACTGCTACACATATTGAACTGCTACACATATATAAACACAATGTGTTGTTTGCTTGTTTGTTTAATTTGAAAGAAACAAAGAGAAAAGACCTTGAATTTGCTGGTTCTCTCTAGATACGTCTATGAAAGTCCAAACAGGAAATCAGAAGCTACATCTGGGTCTCCCACATGGGTGCAGGGACCCAAGCACTCGGGCCATCTTCTATTGCTTTCCTAGGCACATTAACAGGAAGCTGGATCACAAATGGAACAGCTGGGATTTGAACTCATGCCTTTACTGTACACAGACAAGGTCCTAACCTACTGTACAAGAATGCTAGCCCCACAGATATTCTTTAGAATACAGTGAAAATGGGCCCAGCGTAGTGGCCTAGTGGCTTATGTCCTCGCCTTGCATATGCCAGGATCCCATATGGGCGCCAGTTCTAATCCCGGCAGCCCCGCTTCGCATCCAGCTCCCTGCTTGTGGCCTGGGGAAGCAGTGGAGGACGGCCCAAAGCCTTGGGACCCTACCCATGTCGGAGATCCAGAGGAGGCTCCTGGCTCCTGGTTTTGGATCAGCTCAGCTGAGGCCATTGCGATCACTTAGGGAGTGAATCATTGGATGAAAGATCTTCCTGTCTCTCCTCCTCTCTGTATATTTGACTTTACAATAAAAATAAATAAATCTTTTTAAAAAAAGAATATAATGTAAATGAACCACTGACACTCACCTTGAGTTGACAAATTCAGGGATGATTTTAATTTTGCCCATTTTTTGATTTTTTAAAAGATTATGATTACCAACAAGAAACTCAAAGTACTCACCATTTCTCTGGCTATTTCTTCTTAACAAGCAGAGTGAAAAAATCTGTTCTGGCCTCCACAGCTGAGCATTACACGCCACAGTGTGCCTCTAGCATTCAGCTGCTTGATGGTCTGCTTGGTGAGGTGTGGGGGGCAGTATCCCTTTCACTAAACTCCCAGATGAGAATGCTAAAAAAGAGAGAGAGAGAGAGGGAGAGAGAAAAGAAATCCTTGTAGGAGATCAAACAAAATTACAGCTTCAGAGAAAAGGTTTTAACCTTTTAAAACACTTCAATTTGTTCTAATAAAACTGATAGTTCAGGACCAGCAATGAGTGCGGTTCTCATAAATTGTTATAATATGAACTTATTTTTTGCAATGTTAACTAAAAGATAGGCTTGTGGTTACACCCTAGGAAGGAATGAAAGGAGAAAAGCCAACTTTCAGAATTGCAGAGGCTGCCAGAACAATGTACTGTAAATTAAGGTTGGGAGAATACACTTGGCTCAGTTCAGAATCTACTCACTCTTTGTATTCAATGAAAACTGAACTCAGACCTTTTTATATCTGGGTTCCATTTAATCTTGGCAAAGTTCGGTTCTCTGCTTCAAAAAAAACGCTTTATGAGGCCCTCAGGGTTTCTTGGACATCAAATGGTTCTTGCACAAACAACGTATTGATGAGCTAAGAATACATGAATCAGAAACAAGCAGCAAAAAAAATCTCTGAACTCGCAGACCCACCCATGCTGCAGCAGGAGAGGTCCCAGGAAGCACGCTGGCCATCTCTGCTCTGAAGGAGCAAGCCTTTTGTAACTGTATTCCCCTCTTGCAAAAGCCTTCAGGAGACCTGCGCAACATGCAGCAAAAGAAACAGAAGATGCTCAGCTGTCCATCACATTGGCTTCTCACGGTCCTGTCCTTGGGTCATTTGACCTAGAGGTCAATGTCAGAGGACCAGTGTTGGTCCTGCGTCTGCCACTAAGTAGGTGTGTAATTTTAGAATGGGCACAGCACTCCCCTCTTTGCTTTCCAGAAGGATCAGGTTTGACGACACGTTTCCATGGCTAGGCAGTGATCAAGTGCTAAGCAAAGGACTTTAGGTTGACAGCCTGGCAGATACACTTTGTGTGGGCCTCACTGTATCCTTCCTCCCCACCGCAAATAACAGCTTGATTGAGATACAGTTCATGGACGCATTTGAAATGTGCAACCCGTGGTTTTTATTATATTCCCACGATTGTGCAATCATCACCATAGACAGTTTTGGAAAGTTTTTCTTTATTACTTCTCTCCCGCTGCCCTGACCCCCCTCACCATATGCAAGTACTAATCTACTTTCCGTCTCTGCAGTTGCGCCTTTTCTGGGCATTTCACACAAGTAGTAGTATAATATATGATCTGTTTCTAGCTGGGCTCTCTTTCGTTAAGCATAGCATTCTCACAATTTATCCCTGTTTTAGCATGCACGGGGACTTGATTCCTTTTTTATTGCCAAACGTGACAAATGATATCCCAATGTCTGGAATGTCGTTTTTATTTTATTTGTCCTTTGCTTGATGGACATTTGGGCGGTTTTCAGGTTTGGAATATTTGAATATTGTACCTATGAACATTCCTATACAAGTTTTCATGTGGACATATGTTACCAGGTTGAGTTTTTCTTTTTCTTTTTCCTTAAATCTTTTGAATTCGAAAGACAGAGGGGCAAAGGAGAGACAGAGAGAATCTTCCACCTGTTGGTTTTGGTTTACTCCCCAAATGGCTGCAACAGCCAGACCCAGGCCAGGCTGAAGCCAAGAGCAGGAATTCGCGCATGGGCGGCAGGGACTGAAGCATTTGTTCCATTTTCCATTCCTTCTCAGAAGCATTAGGAGGAAGCTGAATGAGAAGCAGAGCAACAGGCATGCAAACCAACACTGCAATACGAGATACCAGTGCCGTCGTAGCCAGCAGCAGCCTAACTCACTACACCACAACACCATCACCTGTTTGCAATTATCTTGAGTATCTCCCTAGGAGTGGAAAGGGAATATGTGGTCATTCAATATTTAGCCACTGGAAAAACTGATGTGCTATTTTCCAAGGAAGCTCACTACTTTTTAAAAAAAGATTTAATTATTTTCAGGCCCAGTGTGATAGCGTAGCGGCTAAAATCCTCACCTTGAATGCACCGGGATCCCACATGCAAGCCAGTGTTATTCCCAGTGGCCCTGCTTCCCTTCCAGCTCCCTGCTTGTAGCCTGGGAAAGCAATCAAGGACGGCCAAAAGCCTTGGGACCCTGCACATGCGTGGGAGACCTGGAAGAGGCTCCTGGTTCCTGGCTTCGCATTGGCTCAGGAGAGATTTAATTATTTTCATTGGAAAGTCAGATACACAGAGAGGAGGAGAGACAGAGAGGAAGATCTGTCCAATGGTTCATTCCCCAAGCGGCCACAATGGCTGGAGCTGCACTGATCTGAAGCCAGGAGCCCAGAGCCTCTTCTAGGTTTCCCACACAGGTGCAGGGTCCCAAGGCTTTGGGCAGTCCTCCACTGCTTTCCCAGGTCACAAGCAGGGAGCTGGATGGGAAGCAGGGTTGCCAGGATTAGAATCAGCACCCATATGGGATCCCTGCACATGCAAGGTGAGGACTTTAACCACTAGGCTATCACACTGGACCCAAGGCTCACTATTTTAAAAAAAAAGATATATTGATTTGTTACTGGAAAGGCATATTTGCAGATTAAAAATACAGACAGAAAGATCTCCTGTCTGCACATTCACTCCCCTGTGGCTACAATGGCCAGAGCAGGAGCTGGACGGGAAATGGAGCAGCCAGGACACTAACCGGTGCCCATAGGGGATCCCAGTGCATACAAGATAAGGATTTAGCCATTATGGCCATACCGCCCTGAACATGCCTGACCCCGTTTGATCTCAGAAGCTAAGCAGGGTCGGGCCTGGTTAGGACTTGGAAGGATTTAGCCACTGAGCCACCATGCCAGGCCTCAAGGCTCAATATTCTTCAAGCTCTCACCGCATACACTACGGCCTTTGCTTTCTATCCTAGCTTGCCCGAATGATTTGAAGGACCACTCACTGTGGCTTTGAGTTCCACTACTTGGATACTAACAATATTGAACATTTTTTATGTGTTTATTGGCTGTTTATTTCTATAGAAACAAATGTCCTTTTCTTATCTTGAAATTTTTTCTTATTAAATCATAAACATTCTTTATATATTCTATATGCAAATATCTTATCAAATATATAATTTGCAAATACTTTCTCACATTCTGTGGGTTGCTGCAATTATTATCCTAATTAGATGATGGGATTAAGACTCTGTCGAGCATGGTGTGGTAGCCTAGTGGCTATGGTCCTCACCTTGCACGTGCCAGGGTTCCATATGGGCACCGGTTCTTATCCCAGCGGCCCTGCTTCCCATCCAGCTCCCTAGGAAAGCAGTCAAGGATGGCCCATAGTGTTGGGACCCTGCACCTGCTTGGGAGACCTGGAAGAGGCTCCGAGCTCCTGGCTTTGGATTGGTGCAGCTCCGGCTGTTGCGGTCACATGGGGAGTGAATCATAGGACGGAACATCTTCCTCCTTGTCTCTCTTCCTTTCTATATCTGGTTTTCCAATGAAAATTAAAAGATCTTTTTTTAAAAAGCTCTATGTCTTTGGTTTCATTGGAAAAATCTTAAGGTTGTTTTGCAAAAACTAGTCATTCTTTCTCTACAGTAATAAGCACCATGAACGCAGCAGAGGGTATGAGGGAGGCTGTATAAAGAGCCCTCCATCCGACCAAGGGGGGGGCTCTTCTACTTCACCTGCCAGATCCCTGTTGTTAAACGAATTAGCAACCACTCCTAGAGAAATCTGACAAAGCCTGCCCTGGATTTCAACTCCACTGAAATTGCCTTGTGACTGAGTTAAAGTAACTACTTCTTGCTACAACATTTTAGCCTTTGGCACTTAAACACAAAATCCTGCAAACGTCACACCAACTAGCAAGTCCTCTAACTTTATGTTTTGCAATTTGGATTTTGCAAGGCACGGGGCAACTCCCTAGGGCTTGGCAGAACCCCCAGGATTTTGGCAGCCCCATTGTACTGATGTCATGGAGTGTCCCTTGCCATAAAGCATCCTCATTACTAACTCGTACCAGCCAAACAAACAAACAGAGCCGGAAAAAGCAGACTAACAGGCTGCCTGCACTTCAAATGCTGCATAAAAATACTCAGAAAAACAACTTAGTGCTTAGGACAACATCCAAGAATGGAAATCCCTAGTTCTTGTTAACCATCCCTTTCCCTGATTATAATTTGCCTGCTAAAAGTGGCCCCTTCTCACAAATAACTCTCTCAAAAGACATGAGTAATACTCTGGTCAGATGCCATTCTGGTTTTGTTTGTTTGTTTGTTTGTTTGTTGCTTGTAAAGAGAGAGAAGGAGAGGCAGAGAGAGAGAGGGCTTGCATTTACTGGTTCATTCCCCAAAAGGTCAAAACATCCAGAGCTGAGCCAATCCAAAGCTGGGAGCCAAGAGCTTCTTCTGGGTCTCCCATGCAGGGCCACAGTCCCAAGGATCTGGACCATCCTCTACTGCTTTCCCGGATCATAACCAGAGAACCAAATCAGAAGTGGAGCAGCCATGACACGGCACCCATATGGGATGTTGGTGCTAGCAGGTGGAGAATTAGCCTACTGCACCATTGTGCTAGCCCCAGCACAAACAATTTTAGGATGTTGCATAATCCCAATAGAAACTTCATATATTTTAGCATAACTCATTTTCCCCTTCCTCCCAAGCCCTAGACAATCACTAATCTGGTTTCTATTTCCATAGAGTTGTCTTTTCTGACTATTTCATAAAATAAGTCAAACAAGATGGCATCCTGTGTGACTGGCTTCTTTAATTTAACGTAGTGTTTTCAAGATTCATTCACAGGGCAGATGCAATGGCTCAACTGACTAATCCTCCTCCTGCAAGTGCCACTACCCCATATGAGCACCAGTTCATATCCTTTCTGCTCCTTCCCATCCAGCTCCCTGCTGTGGTCCCACTGTTCTAGTGGGTGACCCAAGGCCTTGGCACTCTACATCCCTGTGGCAGACCCCAAAGAGGCTCCTGGCTTCTGGCTTCACATCAACTCAGCTCTGACCATTGTGGCCCTTTGAGGAGTAAACCAGCAGATGGAACATCTTTCTCTCTGTGTCCCTCCTCTCTCCATAAATCTGCCTTTCCAATAAAAATAAATAATATCTTTGGGCCTGGCACAATGGCTCAGTTGTTAAAGTTTCATCTTATAGGTGCTGGGATCCCCTCAGTCAGCAGGTGCAGCTCACACTTGACATGCACATTAAATTCTGGGCTCTCAGCTTCAGCCTGGCACTGCCATTTGGGAAGCGAATCAGTAGGTGGGAGATCTCTCTCTCTCTGGTTTTCAAATAAAATGAAAATAAGTAAATAAGTAAAAATTGGTTTTAAAGAAAAGCACACTAGGCCCGGTACGGTAGCCTAGCAGTTAAGGCCCTTGCCTTGAATGCGCTGGGATCCCATATGGGCGCTGGTTCTAATCCCAGCAGCTCCACTTCCCACCCACCTCCCTGCTTGTGGCCTGGGAAAGCATTCAAGGACGACCCAAAACTTTGGGACCCTACACCTACGTGGGAGACCCGGAGGAGGCTCCTGGCTCCTGGCTTTGGTTCAGCGCAGCCCGGGCCATTGCAGTCACTTGGGGAGTGAATCATCGGATGGAGGATCTTCCTCTCTGCCTCTCTTCCTCTCTGTATATCTGACTTTGCAATATAAATACATAAATCTTTTTAAAAAAAAAAAAAAGAAAGATAACCTTACGTGAAAGCCTAGCAGATGGGCCATCTATTGGAACACCTGTATTCTGTATCAATATATCTCATGCTGGTTCCGACTCTAGTTCCCTGAGAGGCAGCAGCAATGAGTGAAGCATTTGGGCGCCTGCCACAAATAGTGGGAGACCTGGGCTTAGTTCCCGGCTCATATCTTCAGCCTGGCCCAGCCTCAGTCTGCCCAAGCATCTGAGCAGTGAACCAGCAAATGGGAGTTCTTGCTTTTTCTCTTTCTTTTCCTCTCTCTCTTCTTCCCATGTATTTTGCTGCAAAAACAATTTGAAATTCATGCATATGAAAGGTATTCCAAACATTCATAAAAAATGTGTATTATGAAAAAGCTCTGCATAGATGTCAACATTTTTGCACTCAAATAAACTTATCTTTTAAATCCATTTTTCAAAAATATCTCTGAAAAAACCCCCTCATGCCTGACTCTGCTTAATTCTAAAGATTAAAAAAAAAAATCACAAAGAGAGCGTTTTACACTGTACGGAGCCCAGAAAGAACAAAATAAACATTGGCTCTGCTGTTGCTGGTGAGCATTTGAAAAATCCGATACTCACACATCTTCACAAACTCACGAACCGTCAAAGCTAGAGGAGTCTCTGGAGATCCTGTGGTTCAAGAAACTTCTGAGAAAAGCAGTTTCCTCCTCCGTAGGAAGAGGTGGTGGCCCTGACCAGCGTGTGGTCCCATCCATCCAGATCTTGTCAAAGCCCCTATTGTGTAGAGCTAGGCACACCTGCAGACCACTGGAGGAGATTTGCTGGAGGGGGTGGGAGGAGGCATTACTGTTATGCTAAAGAGTCGCCTTCCCACAGTTTGGCTTAAAACCTGAAGAGTCAGAGTTTAAGAGGTCCCTGGGTGAAGCCCAGAGAAAAACGAGCTGAAAACATATGTGGGCAGGCATGATTTACGCCCTTCCCCTCTCCGCCAGAGCTGCCAGGGTGTGAGGAGTGGGATGGACAGCTCTGGGGTCGGCGTTCAGCACAGCTGTGAAAACAGCCTGTCCTCTTGCTCCTCCAGCTCTTCGGCATCAAGAGGTCTCCCAGTGGCTTCCAGCAGAAGATGAGCTGGTCTTTACATGGGGAGAAGGCAAAATGAAAGTTTTGTAGGACCTCGTCCCCAACCAGTTTTTCCTGACTTTCTTTGAAGTTAAGTGGGATCAGAATCTTGTGCGTGAAAAGTAACGAGGGGGGGTGGGGGATGGAGGAGAGAGAAGAAGGGCCAGCACGTTAACTCAAATAGCTAATCCTCCATCTCTAAGTGCCAGCATCCCATATGGGCGCTGGTTCATGTCCCAGCTGCTCCACTTCCCATCCAGCTCCCTCTCTGTGGCCTTGGAAAGCAGCAGAGGATGCCCCAAAGCCTTGGGACCCTGCACCCACGTGGGAGACCCAGAAGAAGTTCCTGGTTCCTGGCTTTAGATTGGCTCAGCTGTGGTCAGTGGATGGAAGGTCTTTCTCTGTGTCTCTTTTGTTCTCTGTAATTTGGCCTTTCCAATAAAAACAAATAATTTATTTACAAAAGTAATATGGTAAAAAGTAATATTGTCCATGATGATCACCACTTCCCAGGCCCTGCCAACTGCAAACACGCTTAATATGTGGAAGCTACCTAAGTGTCTGTTGACAAATAAGTGGATAAAGAAATTGTAGCCAGATAAATGGGGACCTTCAAAAGGATCACTGGAAACATCCATTATCTTTCAGTTCCATGTGTTCATGAACTGTTCATGAACTGTTTCAAAAAGTTTACGAACACATGGAATTAAAAGATAAGTTTATTTTGGTACAAAAAACTATTTTTAGGAGCAGATGTTGATCACAGCAGGTGAAGTTTTCCCTTCGAACACCCACAACCCATATTGGAATCAAGTCCTGGCTACTTGAGTCCAAGACAAGTCCCTAGTAATTCACCTGCTGAGAGTAGAAGGTGGTAGCTCAAGGACCTGGGTCCTTATTCACGCAGGCGACTGTCATGGAGTCCTTGGCCCTGTTGGGTGTTGCAGGCATTTGAGATGTGAACCAATAGATGAAAAATCTCTCTCTCTCTCCTGCTCATCTGCTACTATAGCTTTCAAAGCTTAAAAAAAAAAAAAAAACACCTTAAAATTTTTTTTCATTACATCTACAAATCCCATATTAGCAGATGATGGTCTAAGTCCTTGGTGGTCCTACCACAATATGGAAGACCCAGATGGAATTCCCAGTTCCTGCTTTTGGCCTCACCCAGATCCATCATTTAGGAATGAATCCACCGATGAAAGATCTCTCTGTGTATGTGTGTGTGTGTGTCTCTCTCTCTGTTACTCTGCCCTTAAACTAAATAAACAAAATTTTTAAAGAAGAAAAAAAAGTAAGTGGAAAGGAGTAGAATCTTTCTAGCACTATCAAAAAAAGTCTCTCAATGTTAAAAGTACTAGAGTGGATATCTCAGTGTAGCTGGTTAAGCTACTACTTGGAGTGTTTACAACCCATACTGAAATGATGATTAAAATCCTGGCTCTTCTGCTTCCAATCCAACTTCCTGCTACAGTGCCTGGGAAGGCAGTGGATATTTCTCCAATGGTTTGGCTCCCTAACCCCCAATAGAAGTATACATACATGTTCACCAAAAGGCACTGTTTGTGTAGTCAAAATTGAAAATTACTGAAATGTTTAAAAGTGGAATGGATATATTGGTATATGGTTATACAGCTAAGTAGCAGAAAGTCATAAGAACAAACAAGCATATAATAATTCATGCACAACATGAGTGAAATGAAGAAACAGCACCCTAGGCGTGTATGCCATTTGAATCTAACTTTATGAAGTTCAAAAACAGAGGAACTCTAACTTATGACATTGTGAGTCAGGGTAGTGCTTATCCTAGCCAGGAGAGCAGGGACTAAAAGAGATGCCACTGGGGCTTTCTGGGCTCTGGTGACATTATTTCTTGAATGAGTCACATCGATATTTTAAGGTGGTTAATACTTTAATTAGAAAAAATTACTCCGTTTTTGAAGGAAAGGAAAAATTCTCTCATGTCAAGAAATCAACAAATGCTGATTAACTCAGTTATAGGAAAACTTTTGCGGAGAGTGAGGTTGAAACAAAGTGGACAGTATACCAGCAGTTAGCAGTGTGATGTTGAGTAATATCATAAATAGGCTATAGTCATCTGGCCATGAACTGTGTCAACTCTTCTAAGTGTTATTCCATCAAAACCTCCTAACTACCAGGTGAGGTCAGCACTGTCCTCATCCCTACTTTGCAGATGGGTAAACTAAGGTTTAGAGTTAAATTGCTTAGTTGAGGGCGCTTGACTGGTAAGTAGAAAAACCAGTATTTCAACTCAGATAGGTCTGATTCTGAGCTTTATATTCCTAGTGAGCAAGGGAGGTGCCGAAGCCAGCCTGGGAACAGGGCAAGGGTAACAATCACAGGGGCAGGTTGTCTAGCCCAATCCATCCCTAGCGGTGTTTTCAAAGAGATGAGATAATCGGAGTTATGATGCCAAGCTACACCACTCCCTCAAGGTCAACCAGAACTCTCTCCTCCCACTGGGGAGGAGGTTGAAAGATGGCATTATGACATTTTGATATTAAGATAAGAAGAGGAGGAAGGTGGGCTTCTTGCCTACTTCCTGAACCCATCATCATCAGAATGATGCTGGCTTTCACCTTTCCTCAAAAGAAACGTTCTGTTCTAGCAAACCCTGCCCCAGGTATTGGCCAAACGTGCAAGGTTCTTTCCAATGTCTGAACAGTTTCTCCCCCTTAGCAACTCCTTCCCTTCTTCTAATTTGCTATTTTTTCAGTCCCACCTGGAGTCACACCTATGCCCTGAAGCTGGCCTTAATTTTATTTTTATTTTTTCTCTTTTGAAAAATCTTTGAAAATATTTATTTATTTTTATTGGAAAGGCAAATATACACAAAGGAGGAGAGACAGACAGGAAGATCTTCCGTCCGATGGTTCACTCCTCAAGTGGCTGCAATGGCTAGAGCCAGTTTGAAGCCAGGAGCCTGGAGCCTCTTACAGGTCTTCCACGCAGGTACAGGGTCCCAAGGCTTTGGGTCGTCCTCGACTGCTTTCCCAGGCCACAAGCAGGGAGCTGGATGGGAAGCAGGGCCACTGAGAATAGAACCGCTGCCCATATGGGATTCTGGCATGTGCAAGGTGAGAACTTTAGCCCCTAGGGTACCGTGTCAGGCCTGAAGCTGGCCTTCATTACTCTAGGTCAACACTGCTCAGTGGAAATCTCTGCATTAAGTTAAAATTAATTTCGTACTGTGCAACAGGATGCTTGCTAGTCACACAGGGTTACTGAGCGCCTAATCTAGCTGGTATAGCTGAGCAACTGAATTTTTACTTGTATGTGAGAGAACTTAATTTACATTTAAATAGGCACATATGGCCGGTAACTGCACCATTTTAGACTATGCTGACGCTTTACTTTGACTTGATTATACTCCTTCAAGAACGAAATACAACATTGATTGTATACAACATCTAATTATTTTACATGCATTAGTCTTGTCTTTAGAGCTGGACCATTAGCATAAGATAAGAAAGGAGTCAAAGATAGGAAAAATCTACTTGTGTGGCCCTGGGCCCCAATAGAGATATACAATGCTGACCACAGAGAAGCCTGGACTCAATGAATTCCCGCTAAAATCATCTATCTACTGGCTCAAAAATAACAAAGCCTGGAGCTCGAAGCCTGAAGCAAGTGCCATCCCACCATCAAAGCATGGCGTGGAGTCGTGTTCCAGAGAAGAAGCTAACAAGTCCCTTGCGGCAAAGTCATCATCTGGGTCCCGGATGAGGGCAAACTTCCTTCCTGGCCAATTGCTTACACTCCTCAGAGGGCTTCCAGCCACTCAGGTCCCTCAGGTGTCACAGAAATGTTTCATGGTACCAGAATGCAGGCCTGAGAGGGATGACAGAAGTGTTAGGGAGGCAGCAGGCTTTGGGGAGCAGGGGCTCTGGGCAGCTAAATGGGGGCAGTCACTGTGGACCCTTGAACTCTCCCTTACCCTAACTACCTGCAAAAACACCCCCTGCTGGGCCTCCACCTCTGCGGGATGACTCAATAGCTCAGGAGGAAAGGGAAAATTCCCGGCTTAGGGTACATTTCCAGGAGACAACAGATAGAAAGGAGAAGGCGTGTGGATCTCTTGAGGCAGAAAGATAAGAGCAAAGGGGCTGAGACCTATAAAAGAATGTTACAAGATGAAGGTATTCCACACCTCTAACAGTGACTCTGAAACACAAAGGTCATACTGCAAGATCAAGAGAAGAGTGAAAGCAGAGGCCTTGGGGAACCTGGATAGCCCACCAAGCACGCCAAGTAGTCTACCGTTAGGCAGTTTGGGAGGTCCTTGTGAACAGTTTGAGTGGGCCCTAGTACCTCCCTACAGGGTGAAGTGGAAGTTGAAGAGGAACCCCAGCAGGCCCAAACTACTGCTGCCAGTGGATGCCCTTGGGCTGGCTTAGGGTGGAAAGGGAATGTAGGAAGATGACTCGCAGACACCTTCACTTTGGAAGCCTGTGTGCTTATGCCTTGTCTGGAAGGAAGGATCTGGGCTCTAGAGGCTGTGATCCACCGTGTGTGGTAGATCATAGCCAGTGCCTCCCATCCAGGGAAAGGAACACCACCAAGTTCAATGACCTGGTACAAAGAGGTCTTAGCCTCCTTGAAGCCCTAAAAATCTACATCTTCTCTGAGTTCTGTTCTTTTTTCCTTCTTTCCTTGGCAATGCAGAACATGGGCCCTGCTACTGCTGGACCATCATGTCCCACTCTGCTCACTGACCCATCACACATCCCTCTAACAAGGCCACCAATGATCCCTCCATTGCCAATTCAAACACTGGTAAGGCCTCCCATTGCCTGGCTTCCGAGACAACCCCTCTGTGCACCAGGAGCCCTCCTCCCCTGGTTGTCATGACACTATGGTTCTTCACTTTTCTATACCCTTGGCCCCCCTGGGGCTTCTTCTCACTCCCCCTGAATTACCCTGGAGGCTCATGATGCCCCTGCTCACCCGTTCTCTCATTGTTTTAGCTACCAGACCTGCATCTCCAGTCCAAGCCTGAATTTTTGAACTGGGGTCGTTATTTGTGACTTATCCCTCAACAACAGCATTGCCAAAATATTTTCCAGACACTTCAACCTCAAAATGCCCAAAGTAAAAATGATTCTGTCTTCTCCCCTTGGGACTGACTCCCTTGTTTTTGTAAATAGTAAGTGCCATGCTTTTCATGAACAAGAACCCAGCTCCTAAGGAGGTGCATTGTGTTTCCTCCCATGGACAGTTTGTGTATTTCCATTCTGACAAGACTGGTCCTCCCCCCACTCACTGCCCACTTGCATCTGAGGAGGCTCAGGCCTGCTTGAGTAAGCATGGTCCTTGGTTTCCAGCCTATCCACCCCTCCTGTCTACCAAGTTTACTTTGCAGGAAGTGGTATGTGGCACAGTTTGGACCAAGGAGATATAAGAAGATGCTTCTTGATAAAGAACTACTTTGTCTGTATAAACTCCTTGCACAGTGGCTTGCTCATTCTGATATGAATAAGAAACCATATGGGTCAGGGGACCAATCCTGCAACGAAGCAGACACCCGGCAAGAGTGGGAAGAAAGAAAAAAAAATGAATATCCACTAGGGCTTTGGTGGCACTGTTGAACTTTTGAATCAAGCCTCACCTTAGAGCTACATTACCACTGGGATTGCCAATAAATTCCTTTTACATGTCAAGACTGTTGGAACCAAGTTTTCTCTTATGTGCCATGAAAAGCACCCTCAGTGATATAACTAGAGGTGTTAATAGTCAATCACTATTTGCTACATGGAACTGACTTCCAAAAATGCATGAGTTATGCACAGACCTCCAACTAATGTACACTTTGCTCCAGTTAAGCTCACACATGCTAATGAGACAGTGCTTCAGAGGCAGACCATTCGCTGCAGAGGCCAAAGTAACAGGATGCCCCAGAACAGGGGCTCAGAACTCACCCACGAGGCTCCTGGCCAGGCTGCCTACCTCTTAAGCTTTATTCTTTATTTCAGTTTCCTTGCCCGTAAGCTTATGTGGTAAAACTTACGCTTCCTTCTAGACTTCCAAGTCAGTAAAAAGGTGGGAGCTGAAGGTATGCATTTTCCAAGATTCTGCTTGTTTCAGCAAGAGGTACAGCCATCACATATGTCAAGAAAGCCAGTCACCTTTGGAGGATCACTTTCTCTGTTGGAAAGCTCACTAAGTGTCCTCGAGTTGACTTCTTTCATTGAGAACTTTTTAAAAAAGATTTATTTATTTTTATTGGAAAGGCAGATATACAGAGAAGAGAAGAGACAGAGATCTTCCATTCCGCTGATTCACCCCAAGCGGCCGCAATGGCTGAAGCTAGCCAATCCAAAGTCAGGAACCTGGAACCTCTTCCACGTCTCCCATGTGGGTGCAGGGTCCTAAGACTTTGGGCCATTCTCAATTGCCTTCCCAGGCCACAAGAAGGGAGCTGGACGGGAAGTGGGGGAAGTGGGACCATCAGGATTAGAACGGGCACCCATACAGGATCCTGGCACATGCAAGGTGAGGATTTTGGCCGCTAGGCTACTGCACTGGACCTCAGAAAGTCTTTAATATTTGCCAAAATCACAAGCAAAACTTCATATGCGCAAAATAAACTTATGAAACATTAACATCTCTTTTAAAAAATATATGTATTTATTTTTATTGGAAAGTCAAATTTACAGAGAGAAGGAGATACAGAGAGAAAGATCTTCCATCCATTAGTTCATTTCCTAAGTAGCCATGAAGGCCAAAATTGAGCCAATCTGAAGCCAGGAGCCAGGAGCTTCTTCTTCGTCTTCCACATGGACCCAAGGCTTTGGGTCATCCTCTTCTGCTTTCCAAGGCCATAATGCAGGGAGCTGGATGGGACATGGAGAAGCCGGGGTACAAACCAGTGCCCATATGGGATCCTAGTACTTGTAAGGCTAGAGTTAGCCAGTTGAGCCAAAGTGCTGGCTTCCTTGTGTTAGCTGTTAAACTGCTTCCAGCCTGATGACTTCAGGAGTGTGTCACTGGCTGTTATCAACAAGGCGCATTTAGAAAACTTTGTGTGCTTTCTGAAGCGTTCTTTCCACCCACAGGCACATTTGCACTGACACAAACAACCCTAGAAAGCCTGCCGTGAGTATGATGCCATTTTACAGATGGAGAGACAGCCTGAGAAAGGTGATGTGACTCGGCCAGCCAGCAGGAGGGGAAGCTCAGTTCCCTAACCAGTTCCCTTTCCTCCTCCTATGAGGGCAAAATGAGATCACCAATAGGAAAGCACTTTGGAAAGAAGGAAGGTCTATCGATGCCAGATGTAATACTGTCAAGCCAAACTTAAGTACAGAGTGACCTTGTTATCACCCCTGGAGGTGCGGCTGCTTAAGGCTCAGGCCTGCTTAATCTCCTCACCCCTGGGGGAGAATGGGAGGCCTTCTCCAGCAGCGCTAAGTCTTCCATATTCCTGACATCACTTTCTCCAGAGGAGACCCATCAGGAAGGAAGAGAGTGACATCCGCTTCGTTCTTTAAAAACATCACCCTCCCGTTATGCCCAACCAGGCAGATTCAAACGGCGCTGGGTCATAACTCAGGTGTCAGGATTCACAATTTATAGACGATGTGGACATATGTGATGGTTTGTTTGGGGAAATGGGTTCGTCATGTGCCAGATCTATGGCAGCAGATAAAACATCCTGACAATATTACACACTGGGGGGATGGGGGCACATGAACATGTTATTTTGAAAGCACACTGTTAGGACATTTTAAAAATTCCAGAGCGAATGCTGAGCAGATCCAGAGGCTAATGTGACGCTGGAACATGCAGCTGTACAGAATCATTTTTTAAATCACCCATTTTGCATCCCAAAGTACATTTTTCATTTTCTTCTCTCTCGAATTGTGGAGTTCAGTGCTAGGCTGTTTTCAACAAATTTAACTGAATCTCCCTGTATTTCAGAGTTGAACATGTTAAAAAAAAAAAAAAGATTCATTTTCTAAAATTTGGAAGAGAATGCAAGCAACTCTAAAATTAAAAATTTGTCCCAAATTGCAAAATTTTCCACTTGAAAGCCCAGCAAACTATAAACTCTGCTTTTTTTTTTTTTTCTGCCAGCTGGCCAAGTGGTTGTCTTCCTTTGCCAGGAGAAAACTAGCATTGTGAGATTTGTTTTCTACAAACAAGGGTACTTTAAAATGTTCACAGAAAAATGGAATTAAAAGACCGTTATGGGGGCTCATGTTGTGACACTGCAGGGTAACCACTGCTGGTGATCCCGGGCCAGCTGCTCCGCTTCTAACCTGGCTCCCTGTGAAAGCACCTGGGAAGGAAGTGGAGGACGACCTAAGTACTTGAACTTTTACTATCCACGTGGGGAACCTTCAGCTGCTGCCTTCTGACTTCAGCCTGGCCCAGCCCCGACCATGACAGCCATTTAGGGCGTGAACCCATGAGAGAAGACCTCTCTCTCTCCTTCTCCCCTTCTCTCTCTCATCTATCTGTCTCCCTCTCTCTGTCACTGTCTTTCAAATAAATAAATAAATCTTCTTAAAACTCAGTTATCTTGTGCCAAAAATGTGAAATGCATGTGTGCCTTGGCTCTCTGAAAAGCTTATGGAAATACAAATTATGAAAAAGACACAGAAATTATCATTTTTGCACCAAAATAAATTTATGCCTTAATTCCATTTCCATGAACATTTTGAAGCATCTGTGTACATGAAATCTTGTAAAATGAAGCCCACATATTAAAAAATAGCATCCTTATACTCAGGTCCATTGTGAGCATTCATGTATCTGCTTTTTTCTCAGATTTATTTATTTATTAAAAAGGCAGAGTGATAGAGATCTTCCATTCAACAGTTGAGGATAGCAAGGATCTGGGAATTCCATCCAGGTCTCCCACACGGGTGGTAAGGATGCAAGCATTTGGGCCATTATCTCGCTGCTTTCCTAGGCACATTAGCAGGGAGCTGGCCCCAACGCAGAATGAACTGAGACTCAAACCAGCACTCCCATATGGGAAGAAGGCATCCCAAGTGGTGGTTTAACGGGCTCTACCACAAAGCTGGCCCTCCATTTGTTATTGTCAGCCTCACAGCACCTCTCTGAGCTGATAACAACAGTCATTTCACCAGGGAGAAAGTCAAGACTTAGAGAGGCCCTCTCAGAGAAACGGCCCAGCCTGGGCTGTCTGCATCAAAACTGGGATGTCACAAGGAGCAAGGAGCACTGCTTGACTTGGACCTTGGTTTGGTTTTATTTATTTTTAATTTTTTGGTATATGATGCACACTTTATATACCACTCCTACAAGAACACATAAAAAATTAAAGCACAATTTCACAAAATAATGTTTACCTACATGAGGTGGTGTGCATGCTGATAATTCCTAATCTCTTCCATTTCATTTTTATGATCTTTAAAAAACATGACTCATGAAATTGATCACAGTCCATTAATGAGTCATAGCTCAAAGTTTGAAAAACACTGGCTTAGATTATATTCTATATTCCTTTCGGAGTTTTTTTTCCTCTCTATCACTGGCTCTTAACAATGTGTTGTTTTGAGATATCCACACTTCTTAGACACTACTTGTCTGAGAATTGTTGCACACTCCCCCAGACAGGAGGGAAGCTCTGGATTCACGTGTCCCCAGCACAATGTTTCCAGTCTGACCATATCTGATTGGAGAGGAGTGTGAACAGAGGATGAGGACTCAAATTGAATGACCAAATGTTTTCTCCCAGGAATATGGAGTTAGGCCATTGAAATGATAGATAGTTGGATGGCGGATGGTCCTGGAGATAGAGCTGTGACATATGGTTACACAGTGCATTACTCCACTTCTGGTTACCTTGAAATATTGGAGAGGAGTTTCTTAGAAAGGAAAAAGGTTTATTTTGCCTTACAGTTTAGTGGTTCACAGTTCAAGATCAGGTGGCCCCGTTATTCTGACATCTGATGGAGGCTGGTCATGACACAGCGTGCGTGAAGCAACAATTAGAGAGGGAGAGACTGGCCAAACTGAGTTTAAATGACCAAGACCCTGGAAAGAACCTTCCGAGGGCAAAGCCCCAATGAGAGGCTGTTGTCCTAGCTGCCATAATAGGAACAGATCTGCACCCTAATCCACCAACCGCTAATGTTAATCCAGGGATTATCAACATAAGACTTGGAGGTTTAAATGTCTGCCTGTGTTTGAGCAGGCAAGTCCTACTCAATCCCTAACGTGCAGGTTGTGGTCCTCACAACTGTAGGGATTCCTAGTCACATAGACTACAGTGAGCCTCCTGGACTTAGTTATTGTACAAGTGTGCATGACAACTGTGCTCAAGTCAGCCTACTCCAGAGCTCAAACGAAGATATCCTGTCCCATGCATGTAAAACAAGGCTTTAAAAAAGCTTGTATGGGCCCGGCGGCGTGGCCTAGCGGCTAAAGTCCTCGCCTTGAAAGCCCCGGGATCCCATATGGGCACCGGTTCTAATCCTGGCAGCTCCACTTCCCTTCCAGCTCCCTGCTTGTGGCCTGGGAAAGCAGTCGAGGACGGCCCAATGCATTGGGACACTGCACCCGCGTGGGAGACCCGGAAGAGGTTCCAGGTTCCCGGCTTCGGATCGGCGCGCATCGGCCCGTTGCGGCTCACTTGGGGAGTGCATCATCGGACGGAAGATCTTCCTCTCTGTCTCCCTCCTCTCTGTATATCTGACTTTGCAATAAAAATAAATCTAAAAAAAAAAAAAAAAAAAGCTTGTATGATACTACCAGCTGGAATCAGAATTTGTCTTAAGAACTACCTTAGTGCGAGAAAATACCCTCAAGTTGTTCGAGCAGTTCTTCAATAACAAACATAAAACTGGTACCAAGAAGTCAGAGGGACAGAGAAGGCACAGGAAAGACAAAGGACAAATGTCTTTGTTTTTTCTCCTAAAATAAGAAGAAAGCGAGGTTTGAGCAATATTGTAGAGGAACTTGGGACACCATTACCTGGAATGCCAGGTTACAAGAAACAGTGAAACCACACTAGGGTAATAAAGATGCCATAGGGAAAGAGAGTGAAAGGAAAATTTGAGGTTAAAGAAGCCTCTCAGAAAATTAAGACTACATTTATAATACTTTCTATTTTTTTTTTTAAAGATTTATTTTATTTTTATTACAAAGTCAGATATACTGAGAGGAGGAGATATAGAGAGGAAGTGGAGCTGCCGGGATTAGAACCAGCGGCCATATGGGATCAAGGCGAGGAACTTAGCCACTAGACCATGCTGCCGAGCCCAATATTTTCTATTTTTTAGTTTTATTTTATTTTTATTGGAAAGTCAGATTTTATTGGAAAGGGACAGACAGAGAAAAAGTTCTTCCATCAGCTCATTCGCTCCCCAAGTGGCTGCAACCACTGGAGCTGAGTCAATCTGAAGCCAGGAGTCAGGAGTTTCTTCAGAGTCTCCCACATAGGTACAAAGTCCCAAGGCTTTAGGGCATCCTCTACTGCTTTCCAGGCCACAAGCAGGGAGCTGGATGGAAAGTGAAGCAGCCGGGACATGAACTTATGTCCATATGGGATCCCAGTGCATGCAAGGCAAGGATTTAGCCACTATGCTATTGTGCCGGGCCCTGCAATACTATTTTTAAAAGATTTCATTTTTATTTGAAAAGCAGATTTACAAAGAGGAGAGACAGAGAAAGATATTCCACCTACTGGTTTACTCCCCAAATGGTCACAAAAGTGGCCAGAACTGAGCTGATCTTAAGCCAGGAGCCAAGAACCTCTGGGTCTCCCATGTAAGTGTAGGGGCCCAAGCACTTGGGCCATCCTTTGCTGCAGTACTTTGATAAGCTGCATGGGGTGGGGTGAGTCTCCAGGGACATGATTGTGTAAAAACAGATAACTGGTTTTAAACAATTACTAAGAAGCATGAACTGAACTCCACCCAGTTTTGTGCTGTGCTCTTGTGGTTTTGTTTTGTTCAAAAGGCGGAAAGGCTCAAAGAGAGAGAGAGAAATGAGCAGATATTGAGCTCCTCCCATCCCCACTGGCTCACTCTCCAAACGTCTGGCCACAGGCAGGAACTCCATCCAGATCTGCCGTGTGGCTGGCAGGGACCCAGGTACTCAGCTGATGTCTATTGCTTCCAAGGATGCACAAGAGTTGGAAACTGGAATTAGGAGCAAGGCTGGGACCTGAACCCAGGGACTATGATAGGGGCTGCTGATGTCACAGGAGGACCTTCCCTGCTGGGCTGAACACCAGCACCAGCATAGCTCCCGCCTCCTGTTCAGCAAGGTGTGCATCGCTGGGGTTTGGGATGAATTGCTCAGGATCATGGGACAGATGGGTGTATTTTTTTCCCCTTTTGTTTTTCCCCTATGCATCCCATTGCAGGATTCTACCTCCCTTCCAAATTGTGATTAGAAACGATTATAAGTCATCACAGGATACCAACTTATTAGGCTGCCCATAATATCCAAAGCTTTTTGTCTAGCTCTTAGTACAAGTACAAGGGAAAATAAAAATGAAAGAGATCAGACACAGAAGTAAAAATTAAGGAAGCAAGAGGGCCTATGTGAAGTAGAGGGCCTGAGATGTTCACCAGTAGCAGGCAGCTTAAGAATTGTGGATTTTGCAGTAGTTCTATGAATAGTAAAATTTGTAACTTTATAAGTACATAGAAAAAAAGGACAAATTGTTAGTGTGATTGGGCACTTTCATTGCAAGAATATCTCAATAGAATAATATAAAATAATAGCTTGAAGCTCGAGCTTCAGAGAACAAACTGCTGTGGAGGGGCCTGCTATTGCTCCCAAGTTGACAAGTCACGTAGAGTTTAAAAATAGCATAAAGTGTACTCTGGGTATATTATCAGAAGTTAAGATATATTGACTTTTAGATGTAAAATGCTTTTGGGACGATATGTCAACATTTTAGCCAAGATAGCAGACTTCCCTATGTAGTTAGATTTCTAAGGCATGGGATAGCAGATTTATTTTAGATTTGTAAAATCAGACTATTGTTTCTTTTCTCCTTTAACCATTCCTTGGGTCTTTTTGGGTTTTTTAAAGCCATTTTCTTCCCCTATCAGTTTTTTGTTCCTCACGATTTGAACAGAGCCTTTTCACACATGGCCATAGCTGTTTCTTCGCTCTGTCATGCTACCTTCTTACGTACTGTGACTTCAGAATGTGACTGATGGATTAAAGGAGCTTGTGTTTCCCTCCAGATATTTGGATTGTCCTTATTGAGGTTACAGTTACCAAAAAGCTAGGTAGTCTTCTATTAAAAGATAACTTAGGTTGTGAAAGAAAATAAAATTAATGCTCTTCTGTTTATAAAATTTTTAATAGAATTTAGAATATATCCAAGGGAAGATAAAACTATTGATCATCCTTTTTATCCTACAAAACAAATGAAATTTTTGCTTTAATATTAGAACTGTTTTTCCAGGTGAAATTTTGAGTCTGTTTTCAAACATATTGCTATCCTGATGTCTGAATATGTGTGTTGGTATGAGAAAATCAAGCTAAGCAGGCGGATTGTATGTGTGGGGTTGATCTTCACATGGATCAACTCATAATGTTTATTTTTTTTTTACTCTGTCCAGGTTACTTAATTAGGAAAAATTGTTGTTTTCTGCCAATACTAAAGGTAATACCCAGTACATTTCTTTAGAAGGTTGTGTTTTGACAGGTCTGTTTTTGCCTGCTCATCAATTTATGTTATTGCCTCTTAAAAAAACTAATGCGTATATATCTTCGAAATAGCACAAAAACATTTGAAAGTTCACAGTTGTAAAAGGAATCTGTGACAAACATAATGTCATTAGACCTAAAGAGTGTAAAAAATACTGAAAATTGAGTATTTCACTTGCTGTCAGGAAAAAAAATAATTTTCAGTCTTTTGTAAAAGGGAGGAAAATTTTTGCATACGTTTTTACTCTTTAAATAAAGACACTTATGCTGTCATAAAAAAAAAGAATTGTGGTATCTGATCACATGTTTGTCTTAATTTAAGATGAAATGATGTCAATCCGAAAAACAGTACCTATAAACTGCAATATTATTTCAACCTCAAACAGCCTGTATCTCATGCAATAAGATATTGTAAAGTAACCAATGAACCAACAATCAATGTGAGTCAGACTGCTTATGATCTACATCAAAGAATTGTAAAACCTAATATACTTTTAAGACCCTATGCCACTCGGAAATGGGGAGGGAGAGCAGAAAAATCTTCCATCTCCTTAGAATGTGTGAGGAAGACATGAAGTATAACCTATCAGGAATATAACAGATAACTTATAGACAATAGACTCAAATCAGCATTAGACAATAGTAAAACTACGAAGACAGACGGGGGTATCAAGAGCGATCCTGACAACCTCTTAACAGGAGGTCATATGCACAAACTAGGGTGGGAGCCCAGAGTGGAGCAGGTAGACAGGAGGAGGCTTGTATCCCAACCCTGGAGACTCCCAGATCCTCACGAAGGACTATAAGTATGGGCACCAAGGACTATATCCCAATGGCCAAGGAGACCACGGGGAATGGAATGCCTTCGGAGGCCCAGAACTCTGAGGTCATCCACCCCCATTTGGATCTACCGCATGGGATAGAAGAAGCACAAACCTTTCCTTGCAGGATCCAAGGTCATCGGAACAACAGCCAGGAGCCCTGAGCAATCAGCGGAAACAGAACAGTAAGCTTCCTTGGGGACTAGGGAGAGGAGCTTTCTCTGGTCATTACTTAGTTCCAACTTTGGATCCCCACCCTATCTCGCAAGGACCATCAGGGTCACTCTGGAGTCCCCCACCCCAAAACACACACACACACACACACGCACACACGCACACACACAAATTGGAATAAATAGAGAACAACAAGGAAAGCTTGGAACAAGACAGGAAACGGTCAGCGTGGACTCACACATGCCTTACTAGGTAGGACACAAAGATTAGTCACTCCTCACTAAGGTATTGAAGATTTCTCTGCACATCTCTCCTAAAACTGTTCTGCACTTCAACTGTTGACTTATGCCTTGTTAGAGTTATAAGCCAGTTTAGACTATCCCAAAATCTGCCAAGTTCAGCAAAATTAAGCTTCAACACTATAAACTGCTTTATGCTAAAATGAAAATAGACACGAGACAGCTCTGAATAGTACCCTATAGCCATTTTCAGGTGTATAGCAGCCATTTTGTGTATAAACTAAAATTAAAATGTCAGTGAAGTAGTCACAGGATGTGGTTAAGAACTTGCATTTTTTAACATATTTGTTACTCAATAGCATGTCAATTAATTCCATGATGTTGTAAATTGATGTTGATGTTATGTTGTGGCTTTTAATTGATCGGGATGATACTCTGCCAGCTCTGCTTTCAGACCAGAGATGGTCTCCCCAAGAAACCATTGAATTTATCTGGACAATGAGATGCTGGACTCTATGCTTGCAATGAAAGAATCTTGACTGAATTTGAACTGTAATACTGCAACAAGGTGGAGGAATCCACCATGGTGGGGGGATGGGGGAGAGGTTGGAGGAATCCCAGAGCCTATGAGACAGTGTCACATAATCCAATGTAATCAATAAATTAAAAAAAAAAAAGAATTGTGGTATCTGGGCAAGTGTGATGGCTCAAGTGACTAAACTTCAGCTACAAGGACCAGCATCCTATATGGGCACCCACCCATATCTTAGCTACTACACTTCCTGTCTAGCTCCTTGCTTTGCCTATTGCCTGGAAAATCAGCAATGACGGCCCAATCCCTGGGACCCTGCACTTGCGTGGAAGACCTCAAAGAAGCTCCTGGCTCCTGGCTTTGGATCTTAGGTCAGCTTTGGCCATTTGGGGAATGGACTAGCAGATGGAACATCTTTCTCTGTCTCTCAAGCTTGGTCGCCCAGGTGGTTTGCAGACAGTGTAAGGTGGGTCAGCACACAGCGTTCCTTGGTCAGGTACCCAACCACAGGCTCCACGAGGCCCAGGTCAGTCTTGCTGGCTATGACAGAGCCAAGCTCCAGGCGCAGGAGGGCATGGGCTGGCAGGTTCTGCAGGAGCCTGGTGAGGGCGGCGGTGCCCAAGGCATTGAAGGACAGGGACAGGGTCTGCAGGCGTGCTGCACCTCGCAGAGCACTTGCAAGGGCTTCCTGAGGGCTCAGAAGGAAACCAGGGCCAAAGCCACAGGCCTGCAGGCGCAGGGTGTGGAGCGAGGGGCAGGCCTGCAGGAGAAGGGCCAGCGCCTGACCACAGCTGTCCCCCAAGGGGTTCATGCTCAAGTCCAGCTCCTCCAAGCTCTGCAGCACAGCCCGGCCCGGGAGGCCCATGGCCAGGTGGCGCAGACCTTCAGGACCCAGGTGGTTGGAGGACAGGTCAAGAAGGCCCAAGCTGGGCATTGTGGCCAAGGTGGCCAGCAGCTCCGCGGCGCAGCCATCCCCCAGCCGGTTCCCCGCTAGGTGTAGCTCCCGGAGTGCAGTGTGCAATTTGAGGGCCCGGAGTAGGGGCGTGAGCTGAGCTGGGCGCAGGGCCAGGCAGTGGGTACTGAAGGAGGGGCTGGCATCCTGGCACTCCGCAGCCTGCAGCACCTGTGGGTGCTCTTCTTGTCCCAGGCTCTGGCAAGCCCTACGGTAGCGGTCAGCCAGCGGGGGCAGGTCCCAGGAGCTTACTTCAGCCAACACCTCATCATTGCTTTGCAGCACATCAGGGATGGGGTCTTGGGGGTCCAGCAGGGCCCCCTCCTTCTGCAGGGTGAGCCTGGGCAGCAGCCCACAGATCTGGTAGTAGCGCTGGGCAGCCTGTTCAGCCAGCCAGGCCACCAGAGGGGCCTCACTGTGATAGCTACTTCTTAAAGACCCATCTCCCCTTGTCTGAACACACAGACCACGCTGGCTGAGCTGTGTGGGCAGTTGGATGAATGAATACCAGGCATAGAATGAGAGGGAGGTGATGCAGGCTAGTTCTAGTCCAAGAAACTGCTGTCTCTCCTCCCTGCTCTCATTCTTCTGCTGGCTGGAAAGGGACCATTGGGCCGCTGGGCCCTGGGCGCTGGTGGAGCCCCACACGGCAGGAGCCTGCACTCAACAGATGGAGAAGAGCTGTCTTCACACTGCTTATTGGGCGAGCAAAAAAACAAACTTCTATTGTTTTTAAGTCATTGTAAAATTTTGTGTCCTTGTTCCCACCGCAGCAAGTCTACTTAATTAATTCAAGAACAACTTGGTCTCTGTAACGGCTTAACCCTTTCCCGCTCTGCAGACGGGCTGCGTTGTGCCTCTGCGTGTAACCCAGATGTTAGTCAGACCTCCTGTTCCCTAAGGAGTCTGTCCTATGGAAAACCAAAGCTTTCCCAAGAAGCCTCCGAATTTCCGCTGAGCTTATTTCTCCTAGGAATTCTCTCTCAGCTCCCTTTCTCAAGTTACACATGTACTTCTCACTCACTCAAATTATCTCTGAAAATCAGGAGTTGTACTGAAAAACTGAGGGAAAGAAATGAAGAACTTGCAGCCAAGTAACATATACCTCAAATTAAACAAAAGGTGCCACCATTCCTTAATTTTTAAAAGATCTACTTTTTTATTTGAAAGGAAGATTCAAAGAGATGAGAGACAGAGAAAGATGTTCCATCTGCTAGTCCATTCCCCAAATGGCCAAAGCTGACCTAAGATCCAAAGCCAGGAGCCAGGAGCTTCTTTGAGGTCTTCCACGCAAGTGCAGGGTCCCAGGGATTGGGCCGTCATTGCTGATTTTCCAGGCAATAGGCAAAGCAAGGAGCTAGACAGGAAGTGTAGTAGCTAAGATATGGGTGGGTGCCCATATAGGATGCTGGTCCTTGTAGCTGTTTCCCTCGACCTGTCTGCCAACCCTGCCATCAGCCGTGCCAGCCTGCAGGAGCTCCTGTGTGTCCTGCGGGAACGGCGGCAGGGCCTCAGCTTCCTGGGACTGGCAGGCTGCTCCGTGCACAGCCCCCTGGGCGCCAGCCTGTGGGACTCCGTGGGCGCTCAGCTGCAGGAGCTGCGCCTGTGCAGCAGAGGCCTGGGTGCCGACGACCGCTAGGCCCTGCTCCGCCTGCAGACCGGGCCCGGCGCGCTGCTCCGCGGCCACAAGCTCTTCCTCCGGCGCCTCTGACCCTGCCTGCCCCCTCGGACCCCCAATAAACACAGCAGCCGCTCAAAAAAAAAAAAAAAAAGAAGTAGCTATCAGCAGATTACAGAACACTCTTCTGCATGCCAAGAGTTCGTTTATACCTGTGTTGCCTCCTAGACACCATGCTCAGGTCTGCTCAAGGAGACAAGCCTATGTCCCGTTCAGCTCCCACAGCTACCTCCACACCCAGGACACTAGAGGACACGGGTTCCTCAGGTCCAGCAGTTTATTAACTGAAGGATCAACTATCCACCCTTCGGGCAGGCATCCATTATACTGCAGTGAAACAGGAAATTTCTTTTTATTTAAAGATTGATTTATTGGGCCGGCGGCGTGGCCTAGTGGCTAAGGTCCTCGCTTTGAATGCGCCGGGATCCCATATGGCTGCTGGTTCTAATCCCGGCAGCTCCAGTTCCTCTCTATCTCTCCTCCTCTCAGTATATCTGACTTTGTAATAAAAATAAAATAAATCTTAAAAAAAATTGATTTATTTATTTGAACGAGTTACAGAAAGGGAAGGAGAGAGGTAGAGAAGTCTTCCATCTTCTGGATCATTTCCCTAGTTGGATGCAAAGCCCACAGCCAAGAGCCAGGGGCTTGATCCAGGAGTACAGGCACTTGGGCCATCTGCAGCTACTTTCCCCAGGCCATCAGCAGGGAGCTGGATGAGGAGGTGGAGCACTCAAGATACCAACTGGCACCCATCTGGGATGCCAGCGTCACAGGCAGCAGCTTTACACACTATGTTAAAACACTGGCTTTTCTACTACTTTTCTGATCTCAGTTACTGTGCCATGTAAGGTACAAGGCCAATGAACAGTTGTTAAAGATGAACTGAAAGTATATAATGATATAGATGCAGAAGAAATTTATTTCCTACCTATGTAACAGTGTGAAGCAGGTGAGCCTGGTCATGGGTAACTGCCTTCCACACAGTGATTCAGAAATCAGATTCCTGCGCCTGGTGACTGTGCCATTGCTAGAACTTGAACAGTATATACATCCAGCTACAGAAAATCCAGAGAGTATGAAGGGGCTTGCTTGCTCATGAAACGGTTTGACTTGAAAAACGTGGACGACTGTATAGGCACTGGTGAGAACTCAGCCAAATGTCCATATCCAACTACAAGGAGCCGGAAAACAAGCCCATGGCTCAGCAGCCATTTTCCAGACAACTCTATGGTTCCTACAACCTGCAGAATACATCTGGCCCATTACCTGTTTCTGTTAATAACGCTTTATTTAAATACAGTCATGCTCATTCTTTGGCATTGTAACAGTGAATCTAAGTAGTTGTAACAGAAATCATGTAGTCCACAAACATTTATGGAAAAAAATGTACTGCCCTGGTTCTGTCTACCACGGCTTCTGGAACAGGTCCAGCCATCCCTACCACAAGGCCAGTGTGAGTGCATCACACGGAGACAGAAAGAGAAGCCAAGGCAACAGAAGGCAGAACCTCAAGATGGACTAAAACCAAGTCCTGAGGACCTGCTCTCAGTCAGGAAGCCAGCTGCTCCTGGAGCCTGCCTGGCCTTGGGTTTTTGAGTTGGTTGCTCCAACACATCACCTCCTCACTTCAACCCATTGGACTGGGCTTTCCGCCTCCACAGCAAGGGTTCTACGTGGGAACCCTTGCCACTTCTACAGGAGCAGGCAGCGGGAGAGAAAGTAATATTTTCTCTATAACAAAATAGGTGCTCAAACTTTAATCCCCTTTAGCACAGCAATGAAGCAGACATAGCCCATGGACAAGAGCAACTGAGGCGTAAAACCAACATGTGACACTTCCCCAGTGTAACCCTTCAACACACAGATGGTTGGGGGCTTCCTAAGAATGTTTCACTTCTCTGGCTGAGTAGATCAAATTTCTCAAAGTATGTGAGATGAGAAAAAAAAGGGGTTCGAGAAGGCAGCTGCTTGATGGTCTCTAAAGCCCTGGGAAACCTTGGCTAAAACCTGGCCTGCAGACAAAGGCTGAGATTTCGTTTTTTTTTTGGTCAGTCCAGCCTGTCCTGGAAAGGCACTGTGTCATCTTCCAGAATGAAACATAATCAGTAGTCTCCCTTCCCAGCTCAGCCCACAGAGCTCTCTGCAGGTGCACTGGCAGAGCTCGGAGAGGTTGGCAGAGGCCAGGTGGCTTTGTTCCCCCTGCTGCCTCCTCCTTAGAAGTTGCTCATTATGGAGCGAGACGGTGGTGTTATATAACACAAGCTCGGCCTGATTCCACCAGAGAGTGCAAGGGAGAGAAAAATGTCTAAATGTCTTAAACATACTGCAGACAGAGAGCCCTTCTAGAGCACCCTGCAGACTTTGACAGCCAGACTATGCACTGAAGTCTGAAAATGCCCTAGACTTTCTCATAGGTGCCCTTATAAAGACAAACACTTGTTATGAGAGTTTTCTAGACAACAGCCAATAAAAGCAAGGTTGGTATAGCTAAGAATTCTTGTTATTAACCAAGCAACCTCTTTCTACGGATTTCCAAGAGCTTTGTAATCATTTTCTGTAAAATCACTTCACACAGATGCACACACATGCATGCACACAACTACACTGAACTTTCCAAAGTCACTCCCGTGCCTAAATAAAAGGTCATTAGATAAACTTCCTTTTAATTAGCAAATCTGTCCTCCTGTAACCACATGTCTCCTGAGACATGAAGAAGAAATACAACACCCAGGAGATGAAAAGAAGCCCAACTGCTTCTTAACCCTTTCTAAAAGCTTGGGAACACTGTGTAAACAATGTGGTTTCTGGGCAGAAGTACATCAAGCAAGAATGCCATAAGCCGCGGAAGCAGAAAAAGACAGAGGCGCCGAAGGCCATGAGCATGGAGGCAGTTGTGCTCATACCTGGCTGAGCTTAGTCACACCCATACAGATCTTTCCAGGTCAACCTGTGAGGTCCCAGGCTTGGAGACAAATCAGAGGAAGCCTTATTTGGGGGGGCATAAACAGGAGCCAGGGCCAAAAAAGAAAGTTGAAGTCATTGTCATCTAGGCAAAAAAATGCAAGTTGAAACCAGAAAGGTAGAGCTGAAAGGTGTGGCAAGTACAGATAAGGCAGCAGCTGAGATGATCAGGGAAGGAGGTCAAGTGTAAGGTGAGTCAAGGCAAATAGCCCCAGCCTAGGAAGTAAAGGGAGGGGGCGGGGGAGAGAGAGAGAGATTTTTTAAAGTTGGCTCACGTGATTATGAGGACTGGCAAGTCTGAGATCCAGAGGGAAGATTAGCTAGTGTTGCAGGCTTGCATCCCAAAGACTCCGAGCAGACAAGCAGAATTTCAACTCAGAGGAAAGTTCTGTTAGAGACTGCAACACTGCCTGACAACAGACAACCTCTGTCTTCACTCCTGAGGCCTTCGACTGGTTACACAGGCCTACCACACCATGGAGGGAGCTCTATTTTCCTTAATATCTACTGATGGAAAGAGTATAACACATCTACAGGATGCCTTCCCAGCAACACTTAAGCTAGTCTGATCAAATCATTGAGCACCACAGCTTGGCCAACTTGACACACAAAATTAATCACCACATGATGTTTAAAGATGCTCAACACAATCAGACATCTATGATCCCAACACAGTGACTCAATTAGCTAATCCTTTGCCTTCAAGTGCCAGGATCCCGTATGGGCAATGGTGGAGGTCCCGGCTACTCCACTTTCCAACCAGCTCCCTGCTTGTGGCCTGGAAAGCAGTAGAGGATGGCCCAAAAACTTGGGACCCTGCACTTGTGAGAGACCCAGAAGACACTTTTGGCTCCTGGTTTTGGATCAGTTCAGCGGTTCAGAAACTGCTATGATCAGTAGACTTTCTGAGAAGACTTCACCACTTACCTAGTTCTTAGACTAATGATAAAACCATGTTGCTGGCATTCCATATGAGCATCAGTTAGAGTACCTGCAGCTCCACTTCTGATCCAGTATGCTGTTAACGAACCTGGAAATCAATGGAAAATGGCAGAAGTGTTTAGGCCTGTGCAATCCACATGGAGGACCAGGATGGGGTCTCAGGATCCTGCCTTTGACCTGGCTCAGCGCTAACCAGCTGAATGAACTAGAGCGCGAAAGATTGCTCTCCCTTCAATTGTACCTCTCTCTGTCTGTAATCCTGCCTTTTAACTAAATAAACTTAAAAAAAAAAAAAAAAAAAAAACAGGCACAATGTTACTTAGCTGCTTTTGCAACGGAAGAGGGAAGGGAAAAGAGATAGGGAGGTGAGAGTACGCCAGCCCCAGGCAGTTCCCTATTTTCTTATTCCTGGATGCTTTCAGTAAAAATCCCATCCTGTTTCGTCCCTCCTACACCACCAGGAATTCTAATATGCAAACCCTGCCATTAGTTCACTCAGAGTGAGAATACTTGACCTGAAAAAAGCACCAAAAAAAAAAAAAAAAAAAAAAAAAAGTTCTTGTTCTTGCGCAATTCCGCACGGGATTTCATCTCCCCTTCTCCGTTCTCAACATCTCAGGCCTAACAACATTCATGCAGCACTCAGCTTAAAAGTTTTAAAAGGAAGGACAGTGATTCAAAGAGCGAGGAGGGCGAATTAGGTGTTGCACGCAGTGTGTGTACACCAAGTGCATGAGAGAGCGTGTGTGCATTGTTTGGGATTGTTTTGTGATGTTGGCGTTGGGAAGGAAGAAATTCCTATTTTTGTAAGAAAAGAAATTCTGTAAATTTATTCAATTTGTTATTCCTGGTTTTTCTATCAACAACGCATTGATTTTGTTGCCCAGGAAACTGGTGGAGGCTTCTGGAGAATTAATTACCTCATTCCAAACCAGGGGGTCACTAAACACTCTCTTTTCAAACTCTGTTTTTCTGAAACAAAGGCCATTCCTTGCAGCTCACCTGAGTCTCTCTAGAGTTTGAAACCTGAGCCCCTACTCATTCCTGGGATTTCGTACTTCCTGCTGCAAACCATATGTTAGGTTATAAAGGGAAAGCCCTGTGGTTACAGTTGAGAAGGGTGGGGGAGGACGATGAGGTCACAGCTCCCTGCAGGAGGCAATCACAGCTCTAACTCAGAGCTGCTAGGGAAACAGGTTCCAGTAAAACAGACTGTTTTCATAGCCCTTCAGCTGCAATGCTTAGCTCCTTACCGCTTCAAGTGCCTTTCTCTGCACTCGGCCCTAAGTGCCTTCTGGACTTCTCCAAACGCTAGACTGGCCAGCCTTTACCTGTAATCTGCCTGGGTTTTGGATTTTTTTTCCCTGTCCCTAGAAGGTTCCTTTCATTAGCTGCACCTACTCACTCCCTGCTTCTCTCCCTCCTCTCCCCCACTTTCTTTTTAATGGACTTCTCAAATAGAGAAGGGCCTAGGAGAGGAGGGGAACCCTGGAGTCAGTAACCCACACTGCAGCCTCTTCTGGGTTTGAGTGGCACTGAGGATTCCCCAGCACCCCCGCAAAGGATGCCTGAGAGCCCCAGGGGAGACTCTGCCCTGCAAGGAGAACAGAATGGGAGGTTATACAGCACACTCCACTGCTGGGAGGAAGGAGAGAAGAGGGGGAGGAAGAGAGGGAGAGAGAGAGGGAGGAAGGAAGGAAGGAAGGAAGGAAGGAAGGAAGGAAGGAAGGAAGGAAGGAAGGAAGGAAGGGAAACAGGCAGGCTGGCCCGAGGTCCCAGGAGAATTCCACACATCAATCCATTGAGGAAGAAACCCATCGCGGGAGTGAGTGCATGATTGTTGACCCAAAAGTGGGGGGCAGAAACGCATGCCTGCAAAACGACTGGCAGTGAGGTGGGTATTTGACCTGACCCTTTAGACAGCCTTTGGGCAGCCCCACATCCCACATCAGTGGGTGCTTGAGTCCAAGTCCATCGCCTGCTCCTGGTTTCATCATCCTTGCTAATGCAGATCCTGAGTGGTAGCAGGTAACAGCTCAAATCTTTGCATCCCTTCCACTGAAGTGGGAAACCAGGATTGAGTTCCTGGCTCCTGGCTTTTGCCTGGTCTAGTCCGGGGAGGTGCAGGAATCTGGGTGAATGAACCAGCAGGTGGAAACTCTCTGCTTCTCAAATAAATAAATAACTGGCAGAAAACTGACTTCTGTCAGGGTGACAGAGGAAGAGGAACAGGATCTGAAGTCTGGAAACATGAATTTGAACCATGAGCCTGCCACTTGATGGCAGGTGACTGTCAGTGAATGACCTAAGCAGTGTGCATCTCTGCTTGCTCTGATAAAATGAGGGTTCAGACTGTCGGGAGAATTAAATTGTGCCAGGCAGGATCTCTACAGCGCCTGCTCCAACGAGGCTGAGGGCACTGTGTTTGCATGTTACCCTTCCTTTTCTCCAGCAAAGCACATTTATCCTACATCCCTCTGGGGCTGAGTGGGCCTCAGAAGGCAGATCTGGCTCATTCCACCCCCTCACAAAAGGAATGCCAAAAGCCTCCAGCTTTGCAGGAACCTTGCTGGTTGGGCCAATCTAGGTTAAAGTCACAGGCAGCTTGTAGTCCTGAGCACTTTCAAAATCGACTTAAAGAGGTATCACGCCCTTTTCCTGCTGCGTTCCTAGGAATTTCTTTCCATTATAAGCATGTTTTAGAAGCCACGTGGCGCCAGCACGTAGTGTAGCAGGGTATGCCTCTGAAGATGGCACTGGCATCCTGTATGGGCACGAGGTCATGTCCCAACTGCTCCACTTCCACTCCAGCTTCCTGCTTAAGGTCTGGGAAAACAGCAAAGGATGGTCCTAGTGCTTGAGCCCCTGTGCCTGCATGGAGATGCACAAGTTCCTGGCTTTGAACTGGGCCAGTTCTGGCCGTTGCAGCCATTTGGGGAGTGAACCTGCCAATGGAAGATCTCTCTCTCTCAGTCTCTAGTTCTTTGTCTGTAACTCTGCCTTTCAAATCATTATTTTCATTGATGTATTTTTAAGTCCTTTAAAAAAAGGGGGAAGTCATGTAGTCAAATATTGCTTCCATTAGTTCTTTCTATGGCATAGAAGCCTTAAAAATTTCCATTCTGTTTAACTGGGAAGGCCCACCTCCTCCGTGAAGTGCTCTCTGGTTGTCCGACACCCTTTGTACCTTCCGTTTTAGAGTTCCACCAACGAGTCTAATTGGCATCTTAAGGTTGAGCAGGGAACACTGCCCTTGCTCCTCACTGCTGAGCTCATGGCTCCTGTTTGCTACCAAGTCCCTGGACCAGGGCTGCCAGATAAAACACAGGATGCCTGGTTACATTTGAATTTCAGATAAGCAACAAATAACTTGTTAGTGTAAGTACATCTCAAGTATCACAATCCTGATTTTGATTTGCTAACTCTGGCAGCAGTAAAGCTAGACAGTCGGGCCTTTATACCTGCCCCAGTGCTCAGCATGGGGGAGAGACTGAGCTGGGCCACACCCAAAATAATTACTGATAACGCCAGCTACGAATAGCTAGTGTTTATCAAGCTGGACACTGCAATAAACAAGGAGACAGCATTGAGAAATATACCTAAATCTGTCATTGGCCAGACAAGGCAAAACTTGATTTAGTTTTTCTCTTTTTTAAAAAAATTTCTTCATCTAAGAGGCAGAGAATTAGAGAGCTTCCAACCACTGGTTCATTCCCCAGATACCTACAACAGCTGGGCCTGGGCCATACTGACACCAGAAACCATGAACCCAATTCATATCCACTTCCTGGATGGCAGGAACCCAAGCCATCACCATTGTTTGCCAGGATTTGCATCTGTGGGAAGTTGGAGTCAGGAGCCAGAGCAGGGACTTGAACCTAGAGACTCCAATTTGAATCTGATTTTTATACAACAGTATAAATGAAAGATGAAGCAAGGTCCTCAGAACCACATGACCCAAGGCTGTCACTTACTGACTTTATCAGTCTACCTTTCTGTTTTAACTAAAATACTAAACATTTGGGGAAATGTTATTTCAGCTGGCAGTTGGAGATGACAGGATTCAGACCTCATAGACCAGTGTCTGGTGGAGGCTGCTGGTGGTGGGTGTGGAGGCTCAGGGTACAGGGTAAGGCAGGAAGGGAGGGAGAGGGAATCTAGGATGAACTCAAGTGAGACTCGTTAAACCTCTTCCAAGAACCACCTTGGCAGGGTCACATTCTGAGTGATTCAACAACCACCTGCTGGCCCCATCTCCCTAGACCAAGCCTCCAACCTTCACTGATCAACCATTGGCAGTAAGACATCGGGGTTCAAATAGTTGTGTGAGTTTAGTAGAGATGATCTTGTTGTACCCATAACACTGTCTTTACGATCCGAGAGTTATCTCATCTCATCTTATGGCCTTCATTTACAAAATGATGTTAATCTGTGTTTCCTTCTGAAGCTGCAGTAAAGATTAAATAAGATAGTACACTGAAGGCCCAGCCCATGGTTGGTCCCCAGGAAGTGCTTAACACTGTGATGGTATGGTGAATTGTGTGAACCTGGTGGGAACTAGAGAAGGGAGCTCTTTGGTGTGACTGGCTGATGAGACTTCAAACACTAGACAGTTTGACAAGTTAGAGGAAATTCCCCACACAGCAAGACAGTGAGAGAGAATAGGATGTGGTAGGTAGATTTACCTAGCTGCTTCAGTTTGCGTGGGACTTATTCAAAACTTCCATAAGCATTAAATCCGAAAAATTGTTTAGTCCTCCATAACTACAAAAAAAAAAGAGGTTATCTAAATACAAGTTGAATATTCAAGGATAATAATAATAATAATAATAAAGGACACACACTAGGTATGTTTGTGATATCTCTCATTGCATTTCCTTGTAAATATCACAAGATAGGAATCATCCAGGCATTCCAACACTGATTATAAACCTTGCCAATAAACATAGTAGGATGCTGGTAGCAAACCTGAGGAGCCCTCCACAAATCCCTTTTGCCTCTTCTTTCCTGGAGGAGGACAGGGGTGCAGAAGCATGGGCCTGCTCCTCGGGACCTTTTGCAGGATCTGAGCTTCCTCTGAGGTTTCTGCTTAGAGTCGGGGCTGTGGGAATGAAACCAGAGAGGGTGCCAGATGGCAGGGTGTGGGAAGTCTTGGGCTGGAAGGGGATAGCCAAGATAAACAAGCGACTGGAGGTCTGAAAAACGAATGGATAAACATCCAGACCAAAGTCAACAGTGCTGGAGGATCCAACCCACTCGCCACAGCCGGGGAGGTTTTGACATAAGTCGTCTCAAGTCCCTGAAAGAACTTTTGTGCATCTGCTTTTTAAGCATCCCTGCCTTTGAAGAGGGTGGGGAGGGGGCAGCGCCCTGCTCGTGCAGCATGGCAGGGGTCGTCGGATCTGCATCAACAGGTCTTTCTCTAAGACTTCTGCTCACCAGTCAGTCGGTGTCGAGGTACTGACTGACACTAAAATTTAGGCCCATTTTAGAGTATAAGAATAGCATTGTGCTTGTATTTGTGAAAGAATCTTTACCACATGGAGCTACATTTTTAATATTTACAAAAGAAATGATAGGACAGTGTGGATTTCCCAGGGATTGGCCATAAATTCACAGCTGTTTAACCTTCGGGAGTATCGCATTATTCTCTCAACTGGAAAATTTCCATATTACGAAGGTTTAAATAAAAATTGTCAAAGACAACTTATTTTGTTCATAGCCTTAAAAAACCCAAATTGGGATCTAACAGAGTAGCTGGCAGCTTTTTTCCCTAATTTTTAGTTATTTGCACTTCATTGAAAAGACGGAGAGAAAGATGGAGACAGATGGAGAGATTCCCCCATCTGCTGGTTTAATCCTCGAATACCTACATTAACCAGGGCTGAGCTGGGCCAAAGCTCGGAGCAAACAATTCAGTCTAAGCTTCCTGGGCGGGTGGTAGGGACTCCAGGACCTGAGCTATTACCTCTGCCTTCCAGGATGGCCATGGAGCAGGAAGCTGGGTCGGAAGTCAGGTTTACACTTCACACAGGCACTACGAGACACCCTACCCAGTGCACCAAACACCACCCCTGGATACTTGCTTTCTAATATATATAAAAGCATGAATGATAATTCAGGCAGGTCTGCAGGGAACACTATGAAACAGAAAGCAACATTTAGCCATTTGGAACTCAGGAGTAACTCTCTTCTGTACCTGAAATATTTCGTGACTGATGATCTAAATTGTCCTATGCATTCACAGTGAGTAGTGCCCGGTACGATTGGTGCAGAATCATTTTTTATCTGGTTAATTGGATCCTATAGACCTAATGTTGGGAAACAAATCCAACAAGTAGAATTTATGGTGCAGATCTGAGAGACACTTCAGAGGAACAGCTATGACTTGGTTGGCTGGCAGCCTGCTTGTTGCTCACCAAGGTCTTGACACAGACTGGGGCAAGAGGAAACAACCACTTGAAAGTAAGGCGTCTGCACACACTGGCCAGAGGTCCTGCCGGGATTCTCTGACTCAGTTCATTTCCTCTCAGCCCTTCTGGTACGTCCGAGTTTGTTTCGTTTTGTTTATTTAGTTTTTTTTTTCAACCCCTGATAAATTTGAATCATACTGACTTGATGGTGTGTGTAATGGGAAAAAACCCAAAAAGCAGACTGTTTAGAATCTTTGTTTAAACTGGAAGAACTGATTCAGCTTTGAACTACTCCATGCTCTTGTTTCCTGACCAGCAGAAGACCCCGATCCCGCTGCCTTTGGGAGTGAATGGAAACGCCCTGCAGTCTCTCTGGAGTGTGATTGGCCTAGTCACTGATTGTGCAGTCTCTTGATGTTTCTAACAACCAGCACATGCCACATCATACTGTTTTGCATGCAGTAAAGGTTGTTCAGCGTAGGAGGGTGGTGGGAGGGTCTGGCTGAGCTGCTGGCCAAGTCCAAATCAATTATGCTCTAATCAAGACTGTTTCCGGAACTGGTCGGATTGAGGTTCAGAGTGAAAAGGAAAAATTGCTATTTTTCCCCAGATCCTGTTTGCATTAGCGGACTCCATCTGAGACACATCCTGTTTGACCTCGGGTGTGGGGGGAGGGGAAGAGTTCTGTTTGACTTTTGACTGTCCCTGGTCCCGAGGGTTTCCTTTTCCTTCTTTCTTTCTTTTTCAGGAAAAGCTTGGATCAATATTCTGACTTCACCATCATCCTCAGCATGCAGGGATATGCTGTCTGAGTTGTTCATGTTTCTCAGTGGTGCCTTGCTGGCCAGAACTCCCCAGAAGTTTGTGGTTGCATTTTTTTTTAAAGATTTACTCTTGATTTTTATTGGAAAGGCAGATCTATAGAGAGGAAGGATCTACAGAGAAGACTGAATTTTTTGCTCCTGGCTTTGGCCCAGCTCAGCCCTGGTTAATTTGGTGTTTGAGGATTAAACCAGCAGATGTGGGGAAGGATCTGCTGGTTCACTCCCCAAGTGGCTACATCAGCCAGAGCTGAGCCGATCCAAAGCCAGGAACTTCTTCCTGGTCTCTCACATACGTGCAAGGTCCCAAGGTTTTGGGCCATCCTCTACTGCTTTCCCAGGCCACAGGCAGGGAGCTGGATGGAAAGTGGCACAGCCGGGACATGAACTTGTGCCTATATAAGATCCTGCCACATGCAAGGTGAGAATTTAGCCACTAGGCTATTGCGCCAGGCTCGGTAGTTTTCTTTTGTTTGTTTGTTTGTTTGTTTAGCATAGATTTTGACAGCCTCTAGGATAGTACTGTTCTAACAAATGACTCAGGTAGTTGAGAAGTACAGCCAAGTTGAGGAGCTCACAACGGGATGAGAATTCGTCAAACATGAGTTCCTAATCTTAGGCCACTGACTCCAACCAGACCCAGGTAAATTAATTATGTAATAATGTTGGGGAAAGTTGTTTTGAAATGTTGGGCACTTAGAAGGGATCATTAAAAGAGATAGGGGCCCCTGCTTATCACTACGGAGTACATGAGGACACCCCCTGGGCTGGAGTCCGAGTTCTGTTGATTCCTAAGAACTTTGATAAATGGCTGATTTCTCTGAGCCAGTTTCCTCATTTAGCAAAACCAAGGGTGTGGTGGGAAATAAAACCTCCCTCCTGAAGTTGTGAGGATTGAACAAACAATGGATGGAACTCAACTGGAACCTTGAACCTGAAGGATTATCAGTGTGTGGGCTGTGGCTGTAGAGTTGGCAAAAGACAAGTACTGCACATAAAATAAGGCCTGGAGGCATTCATTGATGTTGTCAGTGGACAATCAATGAAGATTCAGCCACAGAGCTCAGGGGAGTGTTACAGGCAGAAATCAGAGCTGCCAGGAGGGATGGGGAGGCAGCTGGTGCCAAGAGAAGGAGGTAGACATTGAATTTGAGCATCTTTGTTCCAACTGGATGTGAAGTGGGCCAATCTTAGAGTAGGCAATGATATTTAGTCAAAGAAACACTGTCTGACAACCAAAAAGCAGATACGTCTGGTCTTTGTCTGCATTTTCTGAGCGTGGTGAAAGGATATACTCAGACAATGGAGAGTAATGTGTCTTTAAATGCTATTTCTTTCTCATTTCAGTAGTATTCTCTTATCCACAAGACATATTATCAAGATTCCTGATGGATGCCTGGAAACATGGATATAGGTCTGATATATATATATATATATATGTATGTCTGTATGTATATATGATAGATATACATGTATGTGTCTATATATGTATCTTCTTTCCTATACATAACTATAATAAAGTTGAATTTATAAATAAGGCCCAGAACTTCACAATAATAACCAATAGTTACATGAATGTTCTCTCTCTCAACTACCAGGAAGTACGTGGTATATACAGTGTGTATACACTGGACAAAGGGATGATTCACATCCACGCGGACAGATGGGATGGTGAGAGATCTCGTCATGTTGCTCAAAACTACAATGTTAAATGTATGACTTGGTGATTCCTGGGATTTTCCAGTAATATTTCCAGACGACACTTGACCATGGGTAACCGAAGCCGAGGAATCAAAAGCGCGGATGAAGGGTGATAACTGTGCTGAGCTCCTGTTCACCTGCTGTTCATGCTCATCTCTTGCTGAAACTGTCCCCTTGCCTTTTCTCCAAAAACTTCTTCTCATTACTGAAGGCACCTCTTCCTGCCTTTTCTGCTTCTCCTCTAGTTCTGTCTCAAGAAAGCTTGACGAGCCATGGTGCTTGGCAATGAAAGACTCCTTCTCAGAGGGCAAAAACAATTCATAAATACATGCTCTTGCTGGGCTGTTAGGAGGTGAGAATGGGTTAGGAATCCTGCTGTGTTAAAATGCTTATCACTTTCTTTTTTTAAGATTTATTTATTTTTGTTGGAAAGGCAGATAGGAGGAATGATAGAGAGGAAGATCTTCCGTCCAAGTGAATGCAATGGCTGGAGCTGAGCCAATCCGAAGCCAGGAGCCAGGAGCTTCCTCTGGGTCTCCCACACGGATGCAGGATCCCAAAGCTCTGGGCCATCCTCAACTGTTTTCCCAGGCCACAGGCAGGGAACTGGATGGGAAGCAGGGCAGCTGGGATTAGAACCAGTGCCCATATGGGATCCCGGGCGTGTTCAAGGCGAGGACTTTAACCCCACACTATCGCGCCGGACCTATCACTTTCCATATAAGCCAGTATGGAGTAAACCAAGCCAAGCCCCAGGTAGCACAGGGAGCCATGGAATGTGACAGGGGTCCTCCTGAGCAAAGCTGTGAGCTCAGAGCAGAGTGTGCAATCATGAGAAAGGGTGTGCTGCACTCAACACAAAGTAGGTGATCACAGACACCTTACTAGAGCAGGAGGACTGCTATCTGAGGGGCAGAGAGCATGCTAGAACCTTTCCAGTGAAGGGAGCCAATGCTCCTTCTACATGCAAAACTGGTTCTCTTGAGCCTGAACTACGCTCCATGCTGTTGCATACTCTCCTTTCCCATTTCTGAGTAAGTCATTCACAGCCAAAGCCCAGCTGGAAAGCGCTGGCAGGCCTGGGCATCAGGCCCAGCATCCCAAGGTGAGCACATGATGGGAAAAAAATGTGTGCCAAGGGGAAGAGTAAACTTCTTAGTTCTGAGTCATTCCAAGCTTCTTGGAAGGAAGGCTTCTCGCAAGCCCTCTTCCCTGACCCTTCTTCAGAAAAACAGAGTCAAATTAGACAAAGCAGAGATGAGGAGTGTTTTATCCTCCATTAAACGTAGTTACTTTCCAAATATTGCTGTCCTTCACTTAAAACTGCAGCACAGGGTCCAGTGTGATAGCCTACTGGCTAAAGTCCTCACCTTGCAGGATCCAGGATCCCATATGAATGCTGGTTTATGTCCCAGCTGCTCCACTTTCCGTCCAGCTCCCTACTTGAGGCCTGGGAAAGCAGTAGAGGATGGCCCAAAGCCTTGGGACCCTGCACCCATGTGGGAGACCTGGAAGAAGTTCCTGGCTTTTGGCTTTGGATTGGCTCAGCTCTGGCCATTGTGACCACTTGGAAAGTGAGAACCAGCAGATGGAAGATATTTCTCCCTCTCCTTCTCTGTAAAACTGCATTTCCAGTAAAAATAAATAAATCTTTTTTTTTTTTAATTTAAGTGCAGTTCAAATGAATCAGTTCACATATTTCACCAAATCAGATGAAAGATGTGTGCCAAGCTGAGTAAGTGACAACTTTCTACGGAGAGAAATCCAAGTTAGGAAAGGCGAGACAATGTGCTGGTAGACTTACTGTGAGCCCAGTTCTTGCTTTGGCAGCACTATATACTAAAATTGGAACAACACTGTGAGCCCAGTCCTAGGGATTAAAGAGAGCTGACTCTAATTTGTGTACCTATTGACAAGTTGCTTAATCCCTTTGAGGCACAGTTTCTTTATCTGTAAAATAAAAATACCTACACCTACTTGGTAATGTTGTAAGCATCTTTCTAGGGTCTTCTGCCAGCCAAATGTGTATCAATCAATAAATCCTGTTGTTATTACTGGGTACTGTTGGAGAATTAATCTTCCCAAGTGTGCAAGAATTTTTTCCAATCTTCCCTCTGTGTCTCTGAAAGAGAGAGAGAGATGGAGAATGAGCTCTCCTTGGCTCACTTCCCAAATGTTCATAATGACTGGGCTGGGCAATCTGAAGCCAGGAGTCAGAAACTCCACCCAGGTCTCTTACGTGAGTAGCAGGAACCCGAGTGCTTCAACCATCACCTTTGCCTCGCAGGGTCAATGTCAGCCACAAGCTAGAACCAGGAACTGGGAGAAAGTATTGAACCCAGACATTCTGATATGGGTGCAGGCATCATTCTCTTTTCTATCTTCCTTCCTTCCTTCCTTCCTTCCTTCCTTCCTTCCTTTCCTTCTTCCTTCCTTCCTTTCTTCTTTTCCTTTCTTTTCTCCCTCCTTTCCTTCTTTCATTCTTTTTTAGAGATTTGTTTATTTATTTGAAAGTCAGAATTAGAGAAAAAAGTCTTCCACAAGTGGCTACACCAGCCAGGACTGAGCCAGGCTGATGTCAGGGGCCAAGAGCTTCTTCTAGGTCTCCCACATAGGTGCAAAAGCCCAAGCATTTGGAACAGCTTCCACTGCTTTTCCAGGCCACAGGCAGGGAGCTGGATCGGAAGTAGAGCAGCCAGGAATTGAACTGACACCCTTATGGGTGTCACAGACAGCAGAGTTACCTGCTAAACCAGGGTACGGGCCCCAGGTCTAGGCATTTTATCCCCTATGTCAAAGGCCCACCCCCAAGAATTTCTCTTTAGCAAGTTTGTTCTAGTTGCAGAATGATTTTCCATCTTTGGAACTGTTGCAGATAGGCCAAATAGTTCGCATATACCCTCATTCCAAATTCTTTTTTTTTCTCCCAGATTTTTAAAGGTTAGCATTACCACAGTCCTTTTGCCAAAACTAAAAAGACAGCTTTGACACATCACTATGAACTAAAGCTGACATTTTATTCCATTTTATTTCAGTTTCTTGTTCCAGAATACCATCTAGGATATTACACAGCATATAAAAGAACGTTTTTTCAATTAGCATAAAAATCAACATTACTAATCAGTCAATTATTGTCTCCGTTGTCAAAACTTAAACGCTCCTTTCCAAAACTATTGAGGGGTCTTGAAACCATTGATTTTCTTAAATAGTTTCTTACAAATTTGCTGACCTGTTCATTGGCATAGTAAATCCCTCCTGCCTGGATAGTGAAACAGTCGAATACAAAAGCACTTCAGAGTTCATGTTACATGAATTAGTCCTTCGTAATATGCACTTTTGTGAGCTTTTAGAAAACCTCTTATGCAGGTTAGCATCTACCTGAAGTATTGTTATTTGGATTTATTTATAATTTATTTGGATTTGAAATTAGTTAAGATTTTACTTTGTACGTATTCTTGTCTCACGGGAGATGCAGGGTATGACACTTAGTAGGTGTTCAAAATACGTGTATTGCCCAGCAGAATGCAAAAGGGAATTCACATCTCTTCATGGTTTCATTTGTTTCACACATCGAGGTGTAGTTTGCCATGAACTGAGTGTTGTTTTGAACCAGCTCTCGAAGCTTAGCTTTGCCTCTGCACACAGAACTGATTTGTAGCAGGTTATTCAGATTTGGGGCAAATATAACTCACTATTTGGCAAACTGTGAATTCCAGCTTTCACTCAGCCAGGATTGTCCCTGATGGGGAATTGATTCTGACGGTGAAAATAAATCAGTTTTACTTTCGTCTCAGAAGACATAAATATGCATATGTGCAAATTCAATTTCTGGGAAGTTAGCTGTGTGGTGGCTGTTTTTAATAAACAGCCTTAACCAGAGATGATGAGAATCACCAGGGTAGCCGGGGCAATGAGAAACACAGAGGTCAAGACATCCAGACAACTGTGAGATTCATGATGTGACCAGGTGGGCCCCTGGCAGCCCTGCTGAGACCACATGCTAACTCAATACAAGGCAGGTGTGGTGAGGGCATGACTTCACCAGGGCTGATTGCAGCATCACACCCAAGTGGTCCATTTGACTGAAATGTCACTAATGAAATTTTTGTCAACTGAAAATACTGACGGAGTGGCAATAGAGTGCTACTAGATTTCTGCTACTGAGAGCAAGCCCAGTGGAGCATCCATTTACTTGAATGCTTATTAGAAATGCAGAATTTCAGGTCCCTCTGCAGTGCCCTGAATTACAATCTGTAGGTTAACAAGGCACACACCACTGTATGAGAAACCCTGGGTCAGTTGATGGGTTAAGAACTAGGAGCCACTTGTTCCCCCAAGTCAGGGGACATTATCAAAAACTATTCATAAAAGTGCAGTCATAATTTCAGAAGAACACCAATAAGAAGCTGTTTGGAATGAATATTACGCAGAACTGTTACCATCCCAGCAGAGGCCGTAGCCCTGGTAGAGATCTGAGCAGTGAAACCAACGGTCTTCAGTGGGAGGAAGCAGGCATTATCAAACTGTGTCTTGGGAAGGAGTACATTAGGGGAATCAATCCTTTCATCCTTCTCTCATTCTCTAAGATGTGTCTCTGAACTCCAGGTAGAGTCAGAGCACCAGACAGGAGAGTTGCTGCTGTCTGCAAAAGTTAGGTGCTTGGGACAGGGATCCCACAGGGAATCGGATGAACCAACACAGACTATCCACCACCATGCAACATGGCCTTTGCTCTCTGGAGCAACCATCTAGGCGTTGCTTAAGGAAGAGGGTAGCTCCTATTGTTCCAGCCTATATAAAAACTGGAATTTTTTTTTTAAGACATGACCTTGATTTTGATAGTCTCAGATTTTCCCAGTTCACTCTTTACTGAACCGACTATAGTGAGCAACTATTATGTGAGAAGCACGCAACTAGATCCCAAGAGGAGATTGAAGCATCAGACAAGGTCCCCACTTCCCCAAAGGCCATGATTTTAGGTGTCTCTTAGCCAGAACTCAGGACACAAGCTCAAATGTAAACCAGAATCCAATAAAGCACCATTTGGAGTTGAGACTCTAGAATCAGAATACTGGCTTTGAACCTAGTCTACACACACTGAATGTAAGACCATGCATGTGTCTCTCATTGAGCCCTCTGAAGCTGACATGAGAAAAATAATTTTCTGCCTCAAAGGATTGGGGACATGGTAGTGAAGATTAAATGAGTTGACACACAAACAGTATTTTTAGTTACTCTTAGCTCATAGTTTTTAGGCAAGCTCTGTGTTGGTGTCCTTAAATTATTATAAGACTTTCTAAAGGGACCGCTTCCTACAGTACTTCCTGGGTTGGGGGAAATAAAATGAAAGCATCGAAAGAGGAGTGCTTTTTCAGAAAAACTGGCTGATTATGCACTTAAAACAAACCAAAGACGTTTTACATGTGTAGGGGAACAGCTACTCTGGGTGCCTGCTGTGCCCCAAGCTGTGCCTCGACAGGTCATGCAGCCATACTGTGTCTGAGGTCGGAAGTCCACTCTGAAGCTTTGGTTACCTCTTTGTTAAGATTTCTGAAATTTCAAGCTCCTTTTGTTAGATCCTGTGCTGAATTTTATTTGTGTTTTTTTTTTTTATGAACTTTTGACCCAAATTGCATTTCCAATTTCCAGTCATTTAGTGGATGGCCATTAGTGACTGGTTAAACACATGCATATGTGCACACGCACACACACACCTCCACACACACGTCCACATATTACATTTCCAGACCAATTGAATTACAGAAGGAACCAATTTGGAAAGTTATTGAATTAAAACTCTAGACGAGAGCGATGGGTTTTATTGTTAGCGGTTGGCATGACAACTTGATATGCTAGAGAGTAATATGTGCTGAGTTCACGTCGTTGGAGATTCTGACAAGTTCAAGGCCGGGGCTTTGCTTCTAAATCTTGTTGCCACGGCAATGTAGCATAAGGCCAGAGTCCGCTGAAATGAATACTTTTGATAGCTCATGCCAGCAGGGGCTGTCTGATTAAAAGGGATCTTAAAAAAAAAAAAAAAAGAAAAAAAAGGAAGCAGTATGTTTAACAAGAGTGGGAGAATGCAAAGGCGAGATATTGAAATATGGACAGAAAAATCTGTAAGGAAAGTGACCATTAGATGCCAAGAAGTAATTAAATTATAGGGTCTCTTTTATTAGCTAGAGGTTGGTGATGTGTGAAGGTCTGCAGGCAGGGATTCCAGCCTGCCAGCACATTCTGCAGGGAAATGATACGGTCCCATTTTCTTTTCCTGGCTCAGGTTTAGCAGAATGAGTTCATTGGATTGGTGGCCACCCTCAGCCCCGCAGCAGACTTTAATTTGACAGATTTTCTTTCTTTCTTTTTTTTTTTTTTTTAAAGATTTATTATTATTGGAAAGCCGGATATACAGAGAGGAGGAGAGACAGAGAGGAAGATCTTCCATCCGATGTTTCACTCCCCAAGTGAGCCGCAACGGGCCGGTGCTGTGTCAGTCCGAAGCCGGGAACCAGGAACCTCTTCCGGGTCTCCCACGCGGGTGCAGGGTCCCAAAGCTTTGGGCCGTCCTCGACTGCTTTCCCAGGCCACAAGCAGGGAGCTGGATGGGAAGTAGAGCTGCCGGGATTAGAACCGGCGCCCATATGGGATCCTGGGGCTTTCAAGGCGAGGACTTTAGCCGCTAGGCCACGCCGCCGGGCCCAACAGATTTTCTTCTCTGATAATGCATTAAGGAAAATGGTTTCTGAGGGGCTAGACAAGTTACACGTCTTTCCCAATATGAGAAAGGGAATCACTAGAAATCTGAACCCAGAATAGAGAACCCCGCTACAACCACTAGACTGAGCTTTGGATATTCATAGGAATCATGTCTCAGATTTGCATGTTAATGATTTAGGTTCACAGTCTGATGGGATCCTCATTTTTCTGGTTTTATGTACCCACTGATCTTGGATTAGCTAGTTCATGATAAATTTGGTTCCTGGGGGTTCCCTTAGTCTAAGAATGGAAAAGAAAAAGTCCTCAAGTACATGATCTTATTTCCCCTGGGAATCGACCCAGGCTCCACATGAGCCATCTTTCCATGGGCTTACTGGAGGGCATAATCAGTAAAAGAAAATATGTGGATAAGAGAGCGAAAGATGGAATTTTGAAAGAATTTGGAATTCCATCTCAACAGTTCTAATTTAAAGTTCCTGTAAATTTAAATCCAAGTGTTCCTGCATAGACAACTATGGGGATGAAAATGCACTGTTCTTATCCCAGTCTATATAAGTAGTCACATTATATAGATCATAATGGGAAGCGAATGAGCTTTGGAATTACAGTCATTTCTTTTGTACCCATGGAGGAGGTCCTCTCCGGCACCTTATATAAAATGGCATGATATTTGCACATAGTCTAAACACAGTCTCCCGTCTAAGCCATTGCTAGATTACTTCTAATACCTAATACAATATAAATGCCATGCAAATGGATGTCTTACTATATTGTTCAGGGAGTTATACAAGGAAAGAAAAGTCTGAGTAAGTTCAATACAGACAAAATTTTCTTCCTAAGTATTTTTTGACCCACAGTTGGTTGAATATCCACAATGTGGAGCCTATAGATAGTTAACGATACAGAGGAAAATCCAGCTATGGCTCCTGTAGGCTGATTTGCAGAATGCCCTTAGCAAAGGAGCTAATCGTGTTTGATCTGTTTCTTCAGTTTAATACATTATTCTGGCTTTCACCTGGGAAAACAGCTGTCTGCATAGACTGGATGGCCAGATCCTGGAGAGACCTTTTAAGAAAGTCAGATATGGGCCCGGCAGCGTGGCCTAGCGGCTAAAGTCCTCGCCTTGAAAGCCTGGGAATACCTCAAAGTTTCTTTGGAGATCTCCCCAATCGAACTGCTGGACTCAGAACTCTAATCAAGAAAAGACAGAAGACAGAGCAGATCAATCATTCATCTCAGCTATATGTTGGCAGCGAAATATGGGGCAAACGGAGACTTTATAATGGACCATATCAATCAGTGGACGACCTCATCGAGCGAAACTGGCAGCGATTCATAACCGGAGAACTATTAACACCACTCGAGCACATATCTCAGAGCATGCCCCACATCCGGGACTCGGGGTGGGTGGGAAACCGGGTGGGGCTTCTCTCTCAATATCCCCCTTTACCTCAGATACATGATGGAAACAATATGGACATAATAGTATCACCCACTTCCCTATCCCCCTGAACCTTTTTTTTTTCTTTTTCTTTCTTTAACTGTAATTAACTATGTAAAGATTGTCAACAACAATACAATAAAATAGTTTAAAAAAAAAAAAAAAAAAAAAAAAGAAAGCCCCAGGATCCCATATGGACGCCGGTTCTAATCCCAGCAGCTCCACTTCCCATCCAGCTCCCTGTTTGTGGCCTGGGAAAGAGTCGAGGATGGCCCAAGGATTTGGGACCTGCACCCGCGTGGGAGACCCGGAAGAGGTTCCTGGTTCCCAGCATCGGATTGGCGCGCACCGGCCCGTTGCGGCTCACTTGGGGAGTGAAACATCGGATGGAAGATCTTCCTCTCTGTCTCTCCTCCTCTCTGTATATCCGGCTTCCCAATAACAATAAAATCTTTAAAAAAAAAAGAAAGAAAGTCAGATACACTGCCTCAGCCCTGCCCTGGTTTCCCACTTGGTCTTATATATTTCTATTTTTAATGGGAAAAGCAGGTCTACAGAGAAGAGAGACAGAGAGACAGATCTTGTCTACCGATTCATGCCCCAACTGGCTGCCTTGGCCAGAGCTGAGCTTGTTTGTTATTTATTTTTTATTTTCATTTTTTTCTTTAATTTTCAGAGCTGAACTTGTTTGAAGCCAGGAGCCCAGAGCCTCTTCCAGGTCTCCCACGCAGGTGCAGGATCCCAAGGCTTTGGGCCATCCTCAACTGCTTTCCCAGGCCACAAACAGGGAGCTGGATGGGAAGTGGAGCTGCCGGGATTAGAACCAGCACCCATAAGGGTTCCAGTGCATGCAAGGCAAGGATTTAGCCACTAGGCTATTGCACTGGACCCCTTTCCACTTGATCTTAACCATAGGCCAAGAAGTGATTCCCCCAGTCTCTGTGAAACAAAATGTGTCCTTTAAAAAAGTTCTACAGATGATTCTGGTTTGTGTCACAAAGAATCACCGAACATTGTGGCTAACTTGTAAAGATGAGCAGGTTAATATATATAAATTGTCATAAGCTCCACCAAAGAAGAGGGCACCTCTAAGTTCAGCTTGCATTTTTTGCAGTTCGTATTTCTGAAACATTGAAAAGAAGGCAAGGCAATGTGGGATGTAGGAAGCTTGGCATATACAAAGTGGTTACATTTTCCTCCAGCGTTAGAAGTGTTTGGAGACATCCAAGCTTTAAATGAAAAGCTCTTTGAAGTCACTTTCTTTGTTCATGATTTGCAATATTCCCTTCAGTCTTGATTGATCTGGACAGAATGGTAGTGGCTTTTATCTAATGCATACTGAGTGCTTTGTAAGTGCTAGTTCATTTGATCTTTCTCTTATACGTGCATTGGAGAGATTCGGTAATCTAGCGAAGGCTTCATGGATTCTGAGATAGAAGCAGGCTTAGAACCCCAACGCCTGACTTTACAGCTGCACTTTTAACCTCACTGCTACTCAACCCTCCAATGGGTCAGATGTTTCCAAAGAATAACTTGTCTTTTTCAAGTGCAAAAAAAAAAAAAACCTTATGAGTTTGTCTATGCCTTAGAAAACCCCTGCCAATGTGTGTACCAAGTTTTCCTATATCAGACTCTCTCAATATTCTCCTTAAAAAAAAAAAAAATGTCAGTTCTGAGGGGCCAGATGAGTTTATTCTCAGGGCTTAGATGGACAGACCTCCCTGCAGCATGGCGGCCGCTGGGGGCATCTGAGCCAGGTCGGACTCAATGTTTGGGACCCTAGCTAAATCCACTGCTGCCAAGCACTGGGCAAATTCAGGGTTTGCGGGTACCCACAGCGCCAACCGGTACTGGACTTCACCTGATGGCTGCCTGGCAGTGAGCTCTGGGGTCTTGAAGGGGCAGAATTACTGCCTAGGTACATCCATGGATAAGGATATATTTACGTCAGGAACAATTCCTGATGGACTCCCAACAACAGAACCACTGTACTTGCAGATAAGTGAGGGAACTGAGATTTGATGGTTTGGAGGGGAGAGAACAGAAGATCTTCATGGGTCAGATTCATGCACCAGCCCACATATGAGTCCTCAGTAGGACTTGTTAGCATGAAACATTGCTGACCACCACACACCAGTCCACATGACAGCTAGGGCTGGGAGCCTGTCTTGTAGGGCTAGATCCCAGTACCTGACTGAATGTCGGAGCAAGGGACAGGTCACATTAGTCAGGGTCACGTCACATAAACACACAAGAGAACCAGGTCCAGGTGGTAATTTCTGTGAGGGATATGTGGGCCAAACCCTGTGGAAATGTAAGTCACACTGGTTATCTCAAGAGTTGGGGTGATGACGGGCTGAGCTAGGTGTGACCGTGAAAACTGCCATCACTCACAAGTACAGGGGCCAAGAATAGTCTGCAGCACCTGTATATACATTCTAAAACAGGGTGTTGGGCAGGCTGTGTCACAACATTCACCAGCTCATACAAGGCCAAGATGGAGGGGCAGGGTATGCCAGGCAAGAGCCTAGCACCCGCTGGCATATATGAGATCTGCGTCTGGGAGTGAGCTGAGTGGGAGAACTCACCCAGTGGGTCACAGCTCCTGCTGGTGAGCACATGGTCTAGGCCTGGATATTGGGCAAGCTGGGCAAGGTAGTGCCAACTGATGGCAAATGTGTGGGTTGGTTTTGGAAGGGGGCAGACAGGGCAGAGTCAAGCAAATCTTAGCTCATCGGTAGGTACAGAAACCATGTTGGAGCACAGGTCATGCCAGGCTAGGCTGTCACACCTACTGGCTTGCATGAGGCAGGGATGGGAGCAGACTAAACAGGGCCAGGTTCCAGAACCTACCAGCAAGAGTTGGGACTGAGGACAGGCTGGGTCAGGCCAGGCTACAGCACCCAAAGGCAAAAGCCAAAACAGGTGATGGACTGCGCCAGCCTAGGTCAGAGCAACCACTGGCACATGCGAGATCTGTGGCTGGGAACAGGCCTGGTTGGGGAGCCAAGGGGATGCCCTGGCTGGGTTGTGGTTTCCACTGTAAGCATGAAGGCCAGAGTGGAGGCTGCTATCTGGTCTGGACATGGCTACAGTGTCCCTTGGCACAAGTGTGGACTGGGTCTGGGATGCGCCAGACTGGACTAGACTCCAGCACCCACTGTGAGAACCAGGGTAGGTATAGGACAGGCTAAGCTGGATCTCTGACCCTGCTGAGCCATGTGTGAGCTGTGTCTGGGTGCAGACCAGGCATGGGTGAGCTGTAACACCCAACAGTAAAAACCAGAATGAGTGGAGGCCAGTCAGGGAAGGCCACTGTTCCTGCCAGGACAGGAGTTGGACTAAGTAGGGTTGACTCATGGATCCACCGATGGGCACAAGATCTGACATGGGGAGAGGTTCTGATGGAGGAGCCTGTGAAACTCCTCTACCTGGACATAGTCCCTGCAGCTGACTGCAAGAACCACAATAGGGAGCAGCTCAGACCAGGCCAGGGAATGTTACCCAGCAGCATACATTTGGCACAGGTTGGGGGCAAAGCAGGCTGGGCCAGTTCATATCACCCACTGGTGAATCCGAGCACCAGAATGGAGTCTGGGTTGGGCCAGGTTGGGTTGCAACACAACCCAGTTCACATGAGGGCCAGGTCTAGGTGCTGGCTGGACTGGTCTAGGCTGTAGCTACCACCAACCTGAGCTGGAATTGGGGGTTGGCCAGGGCAGGCCAGGCTACAGCACTCACTGGCAAAAGCTGAGGTGAGGCAGCACCCGACCAGCATATGTGAGACCAAGGGGGGAGAGGATGAGCCCAGTAGCGGGGCTGTGGAGGACTCCACTGCTGGGTCACCACTCCCACTGGAGAGCATGAGTTGGGATGAGGTAGACCAGGTTGGGCAAGGCTACAACACCTGTTGACCTCGTGTGAGCTGCATCAGGGAAATGCCAGGCTGGGCTGACTGTTCCTTCTAATGCATGCATAAATCAGAGTGGGTGTGGGTGGGTTGGGCTTTGCTGCAGCATCAGCTGGCAGATACTGGCATGGGGGGTAAATTCTGTCAAGTTAAACTGCAGAACCACCTGGAGAGTACAAGATCCGGGAGTGGGATTGGACCCAGTAGGGAAACAGTGGGCACCTCCCTCTTGGGTTGCCACTCCAAGTGGTGAGCATGAGAATCAGGACCAAGGCAGGCATGGCTAGACAAAGAGTGACACCTGTCAGCATGTGTGTGGGCCGGATAGTGGAATTGGTTGGGTTGAACTATGCTTCAATGCCCATTGACACATATGAGAATTGAATGCAATGTGGGACAGACTCGACAAGTCTGCTGTACATACTGGGTAGCACAAAAACCAGGGCAGGGGGCAGGCCTGATGGGAGTTATTGCAGGTTGCTCCAACTAAATGGCCACTCCCACTGGCGTACATGAAGGCCAAGTGTGTGGTGGGCAGGATCAGGCTTGGCTGAAAAACCCTTTGGTTTGTGTAGAAGACAGGACAGAGACAGAACCAACCTAGCAATTCCAACCACCAGCGTGTGCATAAGCTGATTGGGACGACAAACTGTGTTGGACCCTGCATTGCCAGGCACACATAAGAATCAGGTCTGGGATCGCCTCCGATGACGCTTCTTTGGGGATCCACCCAACTGAATCGCTGGGCTCAGAATTCCAACCATGGAGGAAATTGCAGGTTCCATGGTCTGATCATGGAGTGTGTGCGTCAGAGCTGGGCCTCCTCATTAGCCTAGACGGAGCAGTGGACAGCATATCCAGGTGCACACGGAGGATATGGCAGTCCATTGGAGTCTGCAGAAGACACCTGGTACCATGAGGACGGAGATCAGAACAAACTGATCAACTACCCCAGCCAAGTGTTGGCAGTGAATATCTGGGCAAAGGGAGACTCTAAAGTGGACTATGTCAACCAGTGGATTCTGGAGAGATTTCATCGTGCTTGGTGAGATCGGCAGTAATTCAGAACTGTTGAACTATTGAAACCTGATGAGCAGAACCTTCAGAGCATGCCCCACACCAAGGGCCCTGTGGTAGTACTGGGTGGCTGGACTCAGGGTGTAGTGGTGTTTGGGAGGCTGGGTGTGGCTTTTCTCCTTATCTTCCCCTTTCCCCCAGATACAGGAAGGAAAAAAGAGAATGTGGAAATAGTGCTCTCACCCACCTTCCTGTAGCCCTTGACCCTTATCACCCTAATCAACTATGTAAAAATCCTCAAAAAATAAAAACTAAAGAAAGTGAGTTCGAGGAAGCACTCCCAGAACCATGACCTAGAATCTGAGGGTGCCTCCAAGCAGAGACTAGAAGTTGACATTTAGAAAACTTTCTGAGGTTTCAGAGCACTGTCCTGGATCGACATTTGTGGGTCACATTGTTAGGAAGGAGCTCAGATGAAACATCTTGAGAGCTGCAGGAACTGGAGCTGTTTTTCAGAATCAGCCTGGGGCACAATATTCCATCAAGCAGCTAATAGATGGCTATGTGAAACACAGCCTCTGTCCAGGGATAATTGGCTGTGGCTTCAACATGGGGGAGCCAGTTCATGGACAGTGCACATCTCCCTTCAGGTCCTTCCCAAGGGTTTCCTGAGCTTGTTGGTGGCTGGATCAGCACTTGCTGGTGGGGTGTGGATGTGTCCCTTCTCACCTCCCAGTGCCATGGAAGCTCTGTGTCACCATACACTCACCTCCAGCGCAGTGGCAGGGGCCGGGAGAGGACTGGCTGCAATGCAGTTGGTCACCGCTGGACTTTGAATTGGGCTGGAACTTGTGAACTCTCAGAAGATTTGTCATGGTGTTTCGTTCAGATGGCCCAAGAGACGCTAGCCCTCGTGGGATGGGGGAGGAAGAGAGGTTTTATTTTGAAAGTTATTCATGAGTTTTTAAAAGAAATTTAAAAAAATGTTACCAGAGTTATGGAGATATAACTTACATATAGTAAATTTCAACCTTTTTGAATGTACACTTCAATGGGCTTTGGAAGACAGTTGTATTCACCATAATATGCATATGTAATGAGTTTTGACCAATGGAAGAGGGTCAAAAGTCTCTTGGAAATATTTCAAAAATTCCACAGAAATTTCAAAAATAATTCAAAAATTCCATGGAAATATTTATTATGGAAAAAAGTCTGTATATGGATCGCCAAATTTCTTTTCACCAACATAAACTTATATTTAATTTTATTTTTGAAAATGTTTATTTGAAAAGCAGAGAGGAAAACCTTCCATCTGCTGGTTCATACCCTGAACACCAGCACTGGCCAGTACTGAGCCAAGGCTGAAGCCAGGAGTCAGAAACTCAATCCAGATCTCCCAAGTGGCTGCCAGGAGTCTGACTGCCTGGGCTGTCACTGCTGCCCTGGTTCTGTATGTCAGGAAGCCGGAGGAGTCAGGAGCCAAAGCCAGGCATTAAACGCAGAGACTCCAATATGGGACACAGCTGTCTTCACCACTAGGCTGTCTGTTCTCTCTCTCTCTCTTTTTAATATGTACTTATTTTTTTTATTGGAAAAGCAGATTTACAGAGAAAAGCAGAGGCAGAGAGAGAAAAATCTTCCATCTGCTAGTTTGCTGGTTCACTCCCCAAATGGCTGGAGCTGGATGGATCCGAAGCCAGGAGCTTCCTTCTGGGTCTCCCACACAGGTGCAGGGTCCCAAATCTTTGGGCCGTCCTCAACTGCTTTCCCAGGCCATAAGCAGGGAGCTGGATGGGAAGCAGGGCTGCCGGGATTAGAACCGGCGACCATATGGGATCCCAGCGCGTGCAAGGTGAGGACCTTAACCATTACACTATTGCGCGGGACCCTAAAATAAATATTTTAAATAAATAAATAAATACCATATAATCTTGTGCTGTGTAGCCCTTAATTGCTTTATACACCAGTAGTTTTTTTTTATTATTAAATGGCATTCTATCGTATTGATGCACTGCAATTTGTTTACTGATTCTGCAGTGACGAGCTCTTGGGTTACATCCACTTTTAGGCAGGAACTGCGATTTAAATAAGCACTAAATCTACAAGCAGTTGTTGAGCATGTAGTAGACTTTGGAGATAAGATGGCTTGTATTTACAGCTTCAACAATATAAAGACCCATAAAGAACAAGGAATTTTATTAGCGGCCTAGGAGACAAGGAAGAAAAGAATACCACTAAATTTTATTGTTACAATGATTGCAAGACCATTTTAGATCGAATGCTCTAATGTAACACTACCATGCTGAGACACATGAGGGCGCTCTCACCGGCTAACGGCTTCTTTTTCATTCTCACAAAGGTTGTTTGTTTTGTAATTTATTGGAATGTTTCACTGAAAACCCTGGTGAATTCTCACTCCTACTCTTGGTCTCACTGGCCACTCTTGGATGATAGAAAAGAACTTGGCATTGAGTGAATCTGTCTTTGCCGAGTGCTGGAGGGCTTATTGTACCCAACCAGAGTCTTACGGTGAGGCTCCAGTGGGTTTCCCCACTCAGAATCACATAAAAAGGCTTCCAAGGAACTCTGGATCAGAATGCCTCGTAAATCACCAAGAGAACTGGGATTGTCCCTAAAGTTCCCTTTTTTTTTTCTTAACTGTTGTTTCCAGGCCTTCTCAGAGCACAACACACAAGTATTGAAGAATAATTGGTGGTTAACAGTTCAGAAAGACGTGTACAGTGCTGCGTTCATGTGGGTCAGCAGTTTGGCTTGTTCTTGTCAAAGGAATCTCTGTGGTCTATAGAGCGAGGCACCCGGCACAGCCTGGGGGGACTGGTTTTGGCTTCAGGGTGCCTGTTCAAAGCAAAACAAGAGAAAAACAAACAAACAAACAAACAAACAAAAAAGCGGGGGGGGAGGGAGGGAGAAAAAAAAACGTTCTGGATACACTTAGTATTTTTTGAAAATCAATGACTCATTTGTTACAGAGGAACCCAGTACAAAATAAAAGACACTTCATAAAATTGCATTAGAATGCTTTTGTGGGCCAATAAATAAATTTAGTGCTTAGGGTGCAAAATCTGCTAAGGCTTCGGGATCCCCTTCTTAGGGAAAAGGTTTAATTCCTAGCACTTGCGGGAAAGTCTCTGCCAGCTCTTTCTAGAATTCTCTGAATAAAATGCTCTCTTGGAGAAAGAAGTCTTTTATTCACCAGACCTATCCAACCTAAACTATGACTAACTGTTTTAAACAGAAAATTAATCTGTGGCTGCTGTTTCCAAATTGTGTAACAACATAGCCTTAAAGTTAGGAGCAAGATAATGAAAAGATGATCCCGAGGACAGGGTGTGGCCTTGCTCAAGCAATTTCACCCCTCACCCTCTGGCTGGACCCGCTCTTTCCATGTGAACATGGTGCTAAAAACATGAATTAGTGAGCCACCGCGAGCTATGTCATCTTGAGTCAGTTCCTTACTCTCTTAAGCTTCCATGTCATTACTATAAAATCGAGAAAATAGTATTGATTTCAGGTACTGTTGTAGTATAGTATCTATCTGAAAAAACCTAATAGCCTAATTGATAGAACCATAATAGAACTATCTAAAGCTGTTGAGAAGATTTAATAAGATAATGCATATAAAGTAATAAACCCAGTATCTGACATGTAGTAAGCCCCCAAAAGTGTCCGGCATATTCTTATCATCTTCATCAATAACAGCCTCATTGTTAACTTCCAGTTTGGTGCTTCTCAGTAAGATCTGCCCTCCCCTTCCTGATCATTCATTGTCAGAGCCTCACTTAATGAACCTCCTTAATCAACCAATCTTTCACCCCTCCTGTCTCTGTGTCTCCCCAGAGGATTGTCCTGCTCTGCTACCTGGGTTTACACATGAAATACAGTCAACAGCAGCAATCCTACTTCGTCGCATGTTACAACTGTGCTAAGACTGCCCAGGTGCGCCATTACTTCAGCTAACCATCAGTGGTGTGGATGTACCTTAAAGGTGGCACACATTCCATTCTATTATAGATATCTGCATAACTCATCTATTCAGGGAAAAGTATGGCTTCAGGAACCTATGGTGTCCATCAACAACCATTTTATTATAAATCAGATGCAGAAAGAGTGCAATGTAAGTGGAAGGTGTTCTGTTTAAGGCAGGAAAATGCTGTTTTGTATCATTCTGGTGAGGTCCAGTAAGAAATACAGGCAAGGCACCAAAAGGACAATTATAGCTCAAAGTTTGCAAGAGATATTGGACAGAGGAAAAATAAATTAAAAAAAACAAGGATCCCAGGCTTTAAGGGAATCAGTTCCATTAAAGATTAACGAGGAGGTGCAAATGCCTCAAAACAGATTTGCTAACCAGGATAGACTGTAATTTACACAATGTTCTTGATTAGTTGAGGTTGTGATTAGGCGTGTAGCTTCTGGATCTGCCCAACTGGATTGGCATTCTCTCTAGTGTTCAACTTCCCCATATGTAAAATGGAAAGAATAATATTGTATACCTCTCAGTGTTATCATTAAAATTAAATAGAATGGCTCATTTGCATTACCAAGCACAGGACTTGGAAGTGAGAAAGGGGACAAGCAATCTAGGAAAAGAAAACACTGTAAACAGAAAAAGGTTAGATCCAGACTGATGACGGAAGGATGTGGGAACACGTCAGTATGATGGACTCAACCCTGTGCACCTGAGGTCCAAGAAAAATAATGAAAGGCAGCTTTGACATATGAGCTTTGACACTGCATTGTATGTTAGCACCTCCTTTTTCCCCCCTCAAGGTTTATTTATTTTTATTGGAGAGACAGAGGCGGAGAGACAAAGAACTTCTGTCCACTGGTCCACCATTACTCCCCATAACAGTTCAAGCTGAGCTGATCCAAAGCTAGGAGCCAGGAACTTCTTCCAGGTCTCCCATGCAGGTACAGGGTCCCAAGGCTTTGAGCCATTCTCCACTGCTTTCCCAGACCACAGGCAGGGAGCTGGATGGGAAGTTGGGGCCGCCAGAATGTGAAACGGTGCCCACATGAGATCCCAGCTGGTGCAAGGCGAGGACTTTAGCCACTAGGCTACTGCGCCAGGCAGAGTTAGCACTTTCTCTTATTTTCTCACTTCCCACTGATGGAGACAGCCAAGTTCCGGAGTGAAGGAGCAACAAGGGAAGAGGAGCTGAAACAGTTATACTGGTCCCTATTGGTACATTCACACACTAAAGGAACCTTAGAGACGCTCTGAGTCAGCCCTGGGGCTGGTGAGGTTAAGTGGTCTGTTCAAGACTTGCTCCAGGAGGAGCCCAGCCGTGCCCAGCCGTGCCCAGCCGTGCCCAGCCTCTCAAAGTTTCTTAGGATCCATGCACTGAACCAGGCTGCAGGGGGAACCCAGCTAATAACAATGCTACTTTACTGTGTATCTTACATCCAGTGAAAAATGAAGGAGTCTCACATACAGGCATCTTTTAAAGTTCAGTTCACAATAGGCCTTACACTTTAAATGGGTCACTCTTTATCACCATGGTGACTCTTTCAAGTTTTCCGGGAATCATCAGCTGTTTTCTAATGAGGTTCCTCCCCAGAACTTGCAACTCCACCAAACAGATAAATATTTCCCAGTAGAAAACACTTACCTCCTTATGCAGCTTAGTCAGCAACTGCTCTTCCTTCTCTCCTTCTCAGGAAAAGAGCCCCAAGTGTGCTCCTAGATTCGCTTTAGGTATCACAGAATTGAGTTCTTCGAAAACTTTTGTTTTCTTCTGTTGATGTCTACTCTCCTGGATTTTGTGTAATTTATACACTGAGAACCATCCACCTTTTTGCCTTCTCTAACTGATAATAATTTAAAAACCTTAGTGGTTCCTCAAAATTTTTTTCTAAAGAATTATCATAGGCTTTGGCAATTCCACTTGTGAATATGTATCCCAAAAAACTGAAGGCAGGGTCTGAAAGACCTGTTTCTACACTTCTGCTCAGAGCAGTACTAGTTAAGCAGCCAGGATGTAGAAGCAACAGAAATGTCCCTTGATGGAAGAGTAAATAAGATGTGATATGTTTATATATAGATGTGATATGTTTATATAGAGATGCGATATATACACAAAATAAAGATAAGCCAATCAGTCACAAAAAGACAAATACTGCACGACTCCACTTCTAAGAGATGCCTAAGTACACAGATTCACAGAAGCAGTACAGATGGCTGCTGCCAGAGGCCAAGGAGAGAGGGAACAAGGAGTTACAGTTAAATGACTCTAGAGTTTCAGAGTTGCAAGATGAAAAAGTTCTAAAGATTAGTTGTAGAGTAAGGTGAATAGATATACCCTTCCTGAACTCTGTGCTTCTTAAAAATTGTTGTCATGGTAAATTTTATGTTATATGCATTTTTGTTATGATTGAGAATTCTTTTTAATTTATTTTTAAAAATGCAGTTATTTGACCTGCTGGTTAAGATAACTGGTAAGGGGCTAGCATTGTGGGAGAGTGAGCTAAACCACTGCTTGTAATGCCAGCCTCTCATATGGGTACTGGGTTCAAGTTCCAACTGCTTCTGGGACAGTGGAGGATGGCCCAAGTGCTTGGGCTCCTGCCCTCTGATGGGAGATCACAATGAAACTTCTGGCTTCTGACCTGGCCCAACTCTGCCATCACAGCCATTTGGGAAGTGATTCAGTGGATGGGTGATCTCTCTTCCCCTGTCTCTCTAAACTCTGCCTTTCAAAATAATGAAACAATATCTTGAAGCACCTGGGTTCAGTCTCTGGGTCCAGCTCCTTACTTCAGTTTTGGAGCCAATTGGAGTCAAGCAGTCGGTTCCTGCCTGCTGTGTGAGAACCTGGATTGCATTTCGGACTGCTGGAATCCCACCTGCCCCAGCCAGGGCAGCCACTTGGGAAGAGAATCAGATGGGAGCTTTCTGTCTGTTCATGGCTCTGCCTGTTTGCTTTTCAAAAAAAAAAAATACATACATTTTTAAAAGAAAGAGACTCAAATCCTATACAGTTACAAGCATATAAACGGTTCCTTTAAGTAGTCTCTGTAGTCTCTTTATGCTCCTCAGTAATCGCTGTGAAGATTCGCTATTGAAATTTTGGGATTTTGCATCTGCCAAAGGCATCAACTTAAAGCGATAGAAGCAGACAGCGAATGAAAGAACCACCACAACTCATGATTTTCCTGAAAAATTTTCACTTGAATTTTCAAGCTTCCACTGGGCTTAGCTTAACATACAGTCAGCTAAAAATAGCTATTTTAGTTTTAGCAAGATTCTGAGCTCTTCACGTGAGTTATAATTTGGACCAAAATTTTAAAAATCAACACAAATCACAATTAAAAAAATATTTATTCAATTTTAAATTAAGAGTTATGGAGAGAGGGGGAGAGAAAGCGAGAGAGAGTGAGAGAGACCTTCTGTCTGCTGGTTCACTCCCCCATGACCACAACAGCCTGCACTGGGCCAGGTGGAAGCCAGGAGCTTCCTCTGATCTCCCTGAGGGGGAGCGGCAGGGGCCAAACACTCGGCTACCTGCCCTTTCTTCCTCCCCATCAGACCGATTTTAAGGCAGCTCCTAAGAGGAAATCTTTGTTAAAATAGGTTTGTAACTCCCAGAATTTTGGGTACTGCACACACATGCATGTGATTTATGCATTTGTTTTAAAAAGATAAACATAATTAAATAACGTATATTGTTCTACAACTTCTTTTTTGGTCAATTTAAGGATGTATCCTGAACAATTTTCCATATCAGTATCCATACGAATGCCTCTTTCCTTAATGGATGCTCCGTAATTTATTTAGCCAGCTCATCAGCAAAGACGTTGAGATGATTTTCAGTTTAATGACATTGTAATCAGGTTGGAAATGAACATCCTTTGTTTGTATCTTTGGGCACTTATTTCAGTATACCTAATTAAATTTCTAGAATTATTTGCTCAAGGGGCACACTCATTTTATATCTCTATAGATAATCTTTATGAACCCACAGAAGATTGGGGTTCTGTGTTCTGCCACCCACTAGCTATGTTACTCCAGCGAGTTACTTGGTCTCTGCTTCAGTTTTCTTAGCTAGTAACATGGATGTAATTTAAAGTCTAGCTTGGAGTTGTTCATTGTTTAAATAGCATGTTTAGTTCATTATGATTAGCAGGTCACAGATGCATTCCTTCTCTGCCCTTGATTGTCTCTCTGCTAACTCCTCCCTGATTTGCAAAGATTTGGCCAAGATCTCATTTCATTTCATGTCAACAAATTGTTATTAGAGCTCTAATAAGCGCAAGGTTTCACAAACACTGAAGGGACCCTGTTTTTTTTTTTTTTTTTTAAAGGTATAGTTCTTTGAGGAGCTTGCAGTACTGAGCAGGAGGAAAACATCTTCCAGGTCCTCACATATGGTAGGAATGAGGAAAAAAGGGAGGAACATTTTTGAATGAATAATGCCACACAGTCTGGGGAACTCGGTGGAGGCCCTGGAATCAGAGGGATGGAGCAGAACCTTCATGAACCTTCCCTGAAGGTCCCATGATGGGAAGGGAAGCATGTAACTAGAAATACATGGGAAGTCCTGGGTTTTATCTTGAAACTCCTCATGAAATGTGTATTCTACTCCATAATATGTTGCTTTCCTCCATATAAAGGACAGATTTCTTTCCAATCCCACGGTACAGCATACCTGCCAAAATAACGCACTATGTTTAAAGACTGGCTCATGCTACTCTGGGCATGTTCTCAGAGATGTGCACGTCCAACTTTGAAGAACCTGATAATTGAAGAGATGCTGAGTGAGCCCTCACTTCCTGCTTCGCTAACCACCGCCTATCTGTCCCTCCTTCACTCTACCCCACTTTCTGCTAAAGCTTTCCCTGACCCTCCTTATCTCCTCAATTCTGAGGGATTTTTTTCCCCCCTAACTAAATGGTATGTTCAGATTCCACCCTTGAAAATACTTAAGAAAAATGACTAAACTGCAGAACTGTTCCAGTAACATTTGAGGTCATGAGAGTCTCACGGGTTCCCCTCATTTATCTACATTGAGCTGGCCCCTTGGCCTGTCTCATCCTTGTCATCTGTGACAATAGACTTTTAGAAAAATGAGGCTTGTTTGATTTAAATCTTGAAAAGCACCCAAACGAATGCCATGGCCAATTAATGTTGCTTGGGTCCTGAGCATTTAATTCTGTGCTCCTCTCTGTGTTTGAATGACGTTGCAAATGGAACATATGTTTCCAATTGCTTCTCCAGGGCCCTAATCTGTCTGCTTTGTCTCCCCACTGCTTGAGCGCTGAACCAGGTCCTCACTCTCCCTTTCTTAGATTAATTCTCTCATTCCCTCCATGGAAATCCTTGTCTTTCCACTCCACCCTCCTCGAAGCTGCTAGAGTGGTTTTTCCAGACAGAAGTTGGTCCCTGCCACTCCCTCACTTAAAGCTTAGGTGGTAACAAATCAAAGCTATGTGCAAAGACGTTAGGCCTTTACTTTCACACAGGTGAAAGAAGTCGATACCCACGAGAAATAAAGTGTGAAGTCCACCGATGGAGTTCCAGGTCAGGACAGTGGCTACATTGACAGAGGTGGGGAGCAGCAGTGGCTGGGAAATGGCATCGGGTAGATACTTAAGGCTTCAGAAAATGTCTGAATCCTAGAAAATAAAGATATTCATTTGTGAAAATCCATTTAATTGCACACTTACATGTCTCAGCCATTCTTTTGTCTATTTCTGCAATAAAATGTAGAAAGAAGCAAAAAACATTGGGCAGTGCCCTTAGCCTAACACAGTTATTCACACATATCCACCCGCCCTCCCATGAACTATCTACCCTATGAACTGGCCGCGCCAGAGGGTTGATGTTCTCCAAACACAGTACATTTCTCAGGTTTTGCTGGTTTTGCTTTTGACTCAGCTCACTTTGGCAACACGTTCTTCGGTGGAAAGTTGACATCCTTTGGGACTCCCTCCCCACTAAATATCACCTGGTCCATGAAATTTTTTCCTGATCACCTGCAGCAAAATTAATGGTTCCCTCGTTTCTTCTTCCATAGTACTTTGTCATTTCTTTTCTATGGCAGCAATGTCTGTATTTTCCGTGTAAGAAACAGGATATATTGGTCTGAAAAGCTTCAGTTATTCTTAAAGAGACAGTAAGATAAAAAAACCGGAATCAGGGGGCCCGGCGCAGTAGCCTAGTGACTAAAGTCCTCGCCTTGCATGCGCCAGGACCCCATATGGGTGCCAGTTCTAATCCCAGCTGCTCTACTTCCCATCCAACTTCTTGCTTGTGGCCTGGGAAAGCAGTTGAGGACTGCCCAAAACCTTAGGACCCTGCATCTACATCGGAGACCTGGAGGAAATTCCTGGCTCCTGGCTTTGGATTGGCACAGCTCCAGCTGTTGTGGTCCCTTGGGGAGTGAATCATTGGGTGGAAGATCTTCCTCTCTTTCTCTCCTTTCTGTATATCTGCCTTTCCAATAAAAATAAATAAATCTTAAAAAGAAAAAAAAACAACACAAACTGGAATCAGGAATGTCCCAGAAGGTCCAGGCTGGGAATACCATATTTTTTAGTGTGTGGTCATTTCTTTGATATTTACTCCCATATAGACTAGAGACTCTTAATCATTTCTGTGTCATGAGTCCCTCAGAGAAACTAGTGAAGACTAGTGGGCCATCTTTTAAAAGAAACATTTCAATGAAAAGCAACTGTAATTGAACAAATCATGGACGTATGGCTCAGTGAGTTTGCACAAAGTAAATGCATTCATATTGCATCTCGCATCTGGATCAATGAATAAGCCACCCTAGATCCTCCCAGAGTCCTTCCAGCTGCACCCCACATGAGAATAAACTATCCTGGCTTCTAACACTAGAGATTAGTCTATTTTAAAATACTGTGCTCATTGGTTCACATAGTATGTTGCCTTTTGTGTCTGGTTTCTTGCTTACCCGTATGTTTTGAGAGTCATCCATGCTACTGAATGTAGTGATTGTTTATTCATCCTCATCTCTGAGTGTTTCATTGTATGATTATACCAGTGCTGATTTATTCATTCTTCAATTGGTGAACATTTGGTCTGTTTTGAAATTTTAAAAATGTAATGAATAGATTTCCTATAAACATCTTCAAGCATGTAATGCATGTATGTGCTCCTTTAGAATACTTTTACTTGTTTATTTTTGTTTACTTATCATTTTTTAAAATATTTGTTCGTTTATTTAATGGTTCAATGCCCAAATGCCCATAATGGTGGGTGGGGAGATTGGAGCTGGGCTGGGATTGAAGTTGAAAACCAGAAACTCAATCCAGGTTTTCCACATCAAGAACCCAGTTTACTTGACCTATTACCTCTGCTCACAGCTTCTTCATGAAACTGGAGTTGGGAGTTAGGGCTCAAACCCTGTTCCTCCAATGTGAGCCATTAGCATCTTAACCTGGTTAAAGACTCACTCAACACTGTGTGTTAACCAACTGAACTGCATGGATTTGCTTGGTCAATGAGTCATATCTTTTGGTTTTGATGGCTATGGACAAACACAAGAGGAGGTGTACTGAAACTTCTGTTCCTGAAGAAACTCTTCATGATATTTCAGTGGACTATGAGATCCACTGTTCTGAGTTATCTCACTGCTAAACTCATAGAACTCGTTTTACACCAATCAAGTTAACACGTTCTCTGCGTTGTTAGTCTACCGTCCCAGGGCACTTGTTAGCTCCCAAACAGTGCTGTTATTTCAGAAAAAAAAAAAAAAAAGGTTTAATTGCAGCAAAATTCAGAAGCCTCTCAGGCTTCTAAGGAAAGATTAAAATCCACCTCCATTGTGGATTCTTTTTTTCTTAACTAGCAGCACATGCATACACACCTACAACTTAATTAAGTGCACATTCATGCAGACTGCTCCTTTTCTAATTGCAGAGCAGAATATGATGGCTTCATTCGGAAAGGAAATGCAGGGTGGCATGTGGAAAGGGATTGTTTAGGACTGGGAAAAGGGAAATGGTGAGAAATTTTCAAAACAAGCCACTGGGACAGTTCTCAAGCTTTTGTAAATATTGGATTTATTGCATTCTAAAACAAGAGAATCCTCTTAATACTCACGTTATTAAGCATTCTTTAGGTGAATACATTTTGTTGAAATCCTTACTAAACCTCACAACAATTCCCCTGGCTGGAGTGCAGTAGCTTCTTCAGATAGACAAAGCGGAACCTTGCAGAACGGATGCCATCTGGTCAAGATTCCTCAGCCAGTAAGGTGCTTATGAAGAGGGCAAGGCTCACATTCATCTGCTTTCCCGTTCACTGTACCACACTGTCTCTCTTTCTATCCAACCTGATGGCTCATAACTCCATGCAAAGAGTCCAGACCAAGAAATAGAGATGTTGAAACCCAGAGCTTGGCTCAGCATGGATAGGTGAGCAGATCCACGTGAACATATGTGAGCACTGGATATGTGCCCTTTCGTGGGAGGTGCTTCATAGGGTATCCATTAGGGTTATTCTAGCAGAAATGTCTGTGATGGATCAGAAGCAGCCTCAAGCAACCACCAAGTCTTCTTCCATGCCCACAAATGCGCAATTTTACTTACACCCATATTGTATATACAGAAAAAGAAGTTCAGAAGAAGAGATTTTCTTCACAAAATCCGAGCATCATGATGACTCCTAAACTGCTGTTTCCATGAAAAGTTAACTGCTTCCAAAACCATAAAGTTTCTAGCCTCTTGCTCACATGACATGGAATCTCCCTATTTGTGACTTTCACTAGGTGGGGTTCCATCTCGGTATTCTCCAGCAATTCCATGATCAGGAGTAGAGAACACCCTCCTTTCTCTCTCAAGAGAAAAGGAACCAGGAGCAATCTGATGGAGGACCATTTGATATCACGCTACATATATATTCTTATGATTTTGAATTCCCAATCCAACAATAAAATTATTGATAACATATACAAAAAAGCAATGAAGCTAGAGAGGTATTGGAGTACTTCCAGAAGTGTAAAAGCCCAACCCAACATCACATGCATCCTGTAAAAAGTCTTGCAATCTTTTTAAAGGCAGTTAGGAGTGCTTTCAATTCTATTATCTGATTCATTGGAAAGGAATAAGAAATAAAACTAAGAGGGGTCTTTAAGAAATTGCCATTTCCTCGGCTGAGGCACTGTGTGTTGTGGCCAGGTTTCTGGGGGATTGCCTGAGAAAATCCATGCTGTCTTTGGTATGAGCCTGAGTGCTCAGGAGAAGGAAGTCTCTTGAATCTGAATAGGTGCGTCACCTTCATGCCTTTTGTGTATCTCTCCCAGACACAAGCCTTAGGCTGGCATCCCAGCTATCTGTCTAATAGAAGTGAAACTACCAATCAGAAAGAGTCTGCCTTCCTAAGACATATTTCCACTCATTCCTCTCTCATCCCAAATTCACTACAACAAAGGATGAACCGATTTTGAACACAGTGGGAGACTTGACCGAAATTAACTCCTCAAACTATTACTATTTAACTTAATGTAAAATCTGACTCAGTACATTTCAGTGAAGGCTGCTAGAAAAGCTTACTGTTGAGTTAACAATTAACATCTAAGCAATTTGACTCCTGGAAAGCCTATTTATTTTGATTACCTGGTTCAGGTAGTTTCCAAAATGCAACTTTAAACATTCAAGTGAGGGTTAGAAGAGTTTCAGATATTGGTGGGAGGGGAAACAGCCAGGTGCTATTTCTTTTCTTTTCTTTTTTTTTTTTAAGATTTACTTATTTTTATTGGAAAGTCAGATATACAGAGAGGAGGAGAGACAGAGAGGAAGATCTTCCCTCCGATGATTCGCCACCCAAGTGAGCCCAACAGCCAATGCTATGCCGATCCGAAGCTGGGAACCTGGAACTTCTTCCAGGTCTCCCACATGGGTGCAGAGTCCCAAGGCTTTGGGCTGTCCCCGACTGCTTTCCCAGGCCACAAGCAGGGAGCGAGATGGGAAGTGGAGCAGCTGGGATTAGAACCGGCGCCCATATGGGGTCCTGGCGCACTCAAGGCGAGGACTTTAGCTGCTAGGCCACGTCGCCAGGCCCAGCCAGGTGCTATTTCATGCACTGTCCCAGGAACATTGGGCTGTGGACTGAGAACACAGTTTCTGGAGCCCTGGGTTCAAAACCATTTACCAGATCTTGAAAAAAATCATTTAGCTCCTTAGTGCTCATTTCCTCTCTACATAGATATAGTAGTAGAACACACACAGAATTGCAAGGAGTGAATGAAATAGCCTATGTTGTAAAAGAGAGTGGTGGGTAGCACATGGCAGGTGCCAAATAAATGTTAGTTATACTATTATCTGCTTTAATGATAAGAACACTGATTCCGCTCCCATTTGAAATGAAATTGATCAGCCAGGTAAAATCAATGTAGTTTTATAATCAGATTGTTATGTTGTTATTCTTAGTTTTCACAAACAGCAACTGCTAGCAAAAAAATTAATTCACTAGCTTGTTTTTTATATTTAATCTCTATATTGCATATAACCTGTGTGTGATTAGATTTCATCTTTACTACTGCAATTAAACTGTAAACTGTAACGTATTTTTTTGTCTGTCCCTGGTAGGGGTCACACTCGGAATGTTGTTAGTTTTGTTTACTATCTGTTGTCAATTTCAGCAATTACTGAAGTGAAATTGTGGGAAACTTGTCTGGTTCATAAGACATGAGTTAAATTTTTAATTTCTAGGGTCTTAAAGATTTGTCTTTTTTTTTTTAATGGGGGAGAGGGAAAGAGAAAGTCAAAGTCCAGCAAATGACTAGAATTTAACCCAAATGATTAAAAGGACAGGATGTTCCTTTTTTCCCCTGGGGGACACAGGAGGAAATGAGAACTAAATTTAATGTTATGAGTTCTCATGTTCATAAATTGATGTCTTGGGTTTGTGTGTCCTAGTAATTGTGCCCTGGCAAGGTTGACACTGGAAGTTTAGTCTAAAGGTGGAACTGCAGTAGCTGGGAGAGCGGAGTAGAATCTATGAAACAGATGCGTTTTGTGTGTGTGTGTGTGTCAAGGGATTTATGTCGTGGGTAAAACAGAGCAAATTTGTGAAGCGGGATTTAAGTGTCGTGTCCTGGCCATCTTTCTCCTTGTGACCTCAGTGGTGAGACTGATGTCAAGCTACTGGGCTTTCACTCCTCGCTGGTGACGCCTGCTTTCAGGCTCGGCTATCAGACATGCACATTTTGTTTGAAAATGTAGGTCAATGTGCTACTGCTTCCAGGAAGGATTTGTTTTACAAGCTTTGTATCTCTAATTGTAGATGGCAAAGTTTTTATCACTGTGTCATGCATTATATTGCAAGCAGTTGAGCCCATGAAGACCTAAGAAAAACAGGAAACTATGGGAAGAGTAAGGCTCCGAGCTCATGGAATTGACACACGGCTACAGAAGCAGGTCTTGGAAAAGACCGGAGCCACAGCGGTGCTGTGAACTCCTTGAAGTAATGTCTACTCACACTGTCTTCAGGGGCCTTGCCTGGGCAGATTCTGATATTCAGCCTTTGTGCTACTCTATTCAAGATTCAGATGTTGGAGCAAGAACATCTGGTTGGTCCAGCTTGAAGCTAACCCTTATCTGGGGGAGGGCAGGTGCCAAGAATGTAGCACTGGGATGAAAAACAATTCTGCAGAGGAATACTGGGACATTCCTGCTGGAAAAGGGCATGGATGCTGTGCAAACAAAAACATACATTTTTCTATAATCAGCAAGTAAAGGAATTTCACACATCTGTAAATAGACACTTTGGAGATATGATAAAAAAAAAAAAGAGGATTGTCTTGGTGCTTGAAATCCCAGCCCTGCAGGGTAGGCAATAGACCCCACAGTGAAGTTGCTACTTGGCATGCCTTTGTCTCACCTCAGAGCCTCTGGGTTCCAGTTCCAGCTACATTTGCAATCCAGCTTCCCCTTACTGTGTACCCTAGAAGGCAGCAGATGGTGACTCAAGTCAGTCCCACCCAGGTATAAGACCGAGGTTGCATTCTGGGCTTCTGGATTTGGTGGCGTTGGCCCAACGTTGGCTGTTGGATGCTCTTGGGAAGTGAACCAGGTGATGGGAGCTCTCCCTCTGTCTCTCTCCCCGCCCCTCCTATTCAAATAAACAAAAATAAATGAACTTCAATCAGTCAATTAATAAAATGGGACAGAGAGAAATCTCAGCACTTTGGTGGCCAGTTTTCTTCACCAGAGTGACCTTTCCTCATCTCCAATGACAGCACATAAATCTAAATAACTGGAGGAACTAGACTCTTTTACTGGTTTTCTCTCAACAGCTTTTCATTCAAACTGGATTTGATTGCATTTGAAAATACTATGGAATTCTTTTTTCTTTTTAAAGGCAGATGGAGACAGACACGAATCTCCCATCTGTACTGCTTTATTTTTTTAAAGATTTATTTATTTCTATTGGAAAGTCAGATTTACAAGGAGAAGGAGATACAGAAAGATCTGTTTGCTGATTCACTCCCCAAGTGACTGCAACGGACAGAGTTCAGCCAATTCGAAGTCAGGAGCCAGGGGCTTCTTTCCAGGTCTCCCAGGCGGGTGCAGAGTTCCAGGACTTCGGGCTGTCCTCTACTGCTTTCTCAGGCCATAAGCAGGGAGCTGGAAGGTGAGTGGAGCAGTTAGAACATTAGCGGGCATCCATATGGGATTCCAGCTTGCGAAAGGCAAGGACTTCAGCCACTAAGCTCCATGCTGGTTCTTTTTTCTTTTTCTTTCTTCCTTCCTTCCTTCCTTTCTTCCTTCCTTCCTTCCTTCCTTTCTTCCTTTCTTTCTTTCTTTCTTTCTTTCTTTCTTTCTTTCTTTCTTTCTTTCTTTCTTTCTTTCTTTCTCTCTCTCTCTTTCTCTCTCTCTCTCTCTCTCTCTTTTTCTTCTTCTTTTTTTTTTAAATGAAGAGGCAGATCAGATTTTTGGAGAGGAAAGACGAAGATCTTCATTCTACTACTGGTTCTCACTCCCTAAGTGGCTGCAATGGCTGGAGCTGAGCTGATCCAAAGCCAGCAGCCAGGAGCCAGGAGCTTCTTCTGGATCTCCCACACAGATTCAGAATCCCAAGGTTTTGGGCTATCCTCTCCTGCTTTCACAGGCAGTGGGATATAAAGTGAAGTAGTCAGTGCACGAACCAGTCCTACATGGGATCCTGGTGCTTGCAAGGTGAGGATTTAGCCACTGAGTCATCGCACCAGGCCCAATATTATGGAATTCTTAAAGCCATAATCTGTATTTTTTTTTGTGATATCAGTGAAATGTGATTTTTAAGGCAAATGTTTGCATGAACATGGGGATATCTGAAACACTGCTGTGGTTTGTAGACTGCTGCCTGTCCTGCTGTGAAGATTATAGTTTCCTGAGTGCAATTCTAGACTTACTATAGTAGTAACAGTTGGGTGTTTAAACATGCACACCTACATTGTGCCAGGTAATGTTCTAGACTCTAGGAATACACTGATAAACAGGATAAAATAAGGTTCTTAATCTTTTAAAGAATCTAATAGTGAAGGAAATGAATAACAAATACAGGAAAACAAATATTAATGACACAATTATGGAGTTGAGTAAGTACTATAAAGGAAAGGAAGAGGATCAGCTCAAGCCTTAGGAAAGTGTACACTTTGATCTTTCTCTCCGATAGTGATGCCACCTGCTATTATCCACTCAAGTATCCAGATCAAAACCTTGGAGATCACGCTGGGTTGATGGCTCTCTTTCTCGCTTTTCCCTCACCTATGCACTCCCACCAACAGTGCCTGGCAGCCCCACATCCAAAACATACCCCCTCTCCATTCGCTTCTCTTCCATAGCTACCCTTACAACAAAGATCCATTTTCTCTTGTGAGCATGGAGTTCGTGGGTTTCCTACTGGCTTCCTAGTCTGTAATTATGTCCTCTAGGGTTCATTCTCCATCCTGCAACCAGATTAAAATCTCACCCTCATCTACCACATCTGCATGATCCAGCCTCCACCCAGCTTTCTGCTTCACCAAGAGCTCCTCTATCTTCCATCCCATGTCTTCCCCTCAGTCCTGCAGACACACCCAGCTGACATACTCTTGCCTCGTGACCTGTGAACTTGTCTCTGCAACTGCCAACTGCAGATCATTCCCGGATTTCAGCTCAAAAGCCACCCCTTCACACGGACCTCCACCCATCCCAACAAAAGTCAGACCCACCCCACCCCATTGCCAATGCTCATTTCCCTTTTTCTGTACGGCCCTTAGAATCTGAAATGATTTTTATTTATCAGTTGGTTTACACAGTAACAGCTGTTTTCCTAGTACAATAAAAGCTTCACGAATGTGAATGCTTTCTTCTGCCTTGTTCAGTACTCCACTCCCAGCACCCAGAAAAGTAACTGGCACACAGCAGGAGTTCAACAAATGTTTATTGCCTCAATAAGTGAAAATAAATGACTGGATTAATGGAAAGGAACTGAAAGTGGTGCTGCTTCAACAGACTCTCAGTAAATGAAGATTGAATGTCTCAGGAATATGGGTTGGGTGCCTACACCAATTCTAACTTTGTCCTACATAAACTATATTTCCAGGCAAACAGGTTTACATGTTGTTCTACCAACAGGAAGACACCTAAGTCATGCACCACTGAGCGTGCACCTGAACAGACTCCTGTGAGACTTAGAAAGCTTGCTGGCAGGTCCTTACCCCTGCCGTCTGCATCATCTGAAGGCCCTTCTCTGCCACCATCCCCCGATGAAGTTCTGTCCTTCCTGCCCACAGTCACTGCCCTTGTTTCATTCAACAGGCTTGGCCCTCTCTCTATCTCTCTCTCCTGACTCCTCCTGGACTCTTTGTATGTACCTTGGCTCAGGTTTACTCACCAAGTACATGCTGTGGGCAACTTGTTTAACCAGAGTTCAGTTACTTTATTTGAAAAACAGGATTTGAGCAGGTGTTGTGGCTCAGGCTAGGGCGCCACTCGGGACAACCACTTCCCCATCACAGTGTCTGGCAATCAAGTCCCACCTCTGCTTCCTAACCAGAGTCCTTCAATGTGCCCAGCAGGAAGGCAGCAGGTAACAATTCAGGAACCCGGGTTGCTGCCCAGCGTGTACCAGGCTTGGATAGAGTTCTTGGCTCCCAGATTCTGCCTGGCCTAGCCCTGGCTGTTGGGCACAGGGGCATTTGGGGAACCAACAAGGACATGGAAGCTTTCTCATTGTCCATCTGACTCTCTTTTTTTCTGTTTTTTTTTTTTTTTTTAAAGTGCGTGGCACATTTTCCAACATTTGTTTTAAAAAAGAAAATTTATGATACTGATTTAGCAGAACTGATGCCATTAGTAAATTTGTAACATATGAGGATACCTTATATGGGTAAACAAAATTTTTAAATGTATGCATAGTTTTTCATGAGATGCAGTTTCCATGAACTTATTAAAGAAACTCTAAGTATAGTGTTTGGTACATTATTACACATTAAACAGTAGCTTTAACAATTACTGTTTCTTCTGAATTTCTTCAGTCTAATGTTCTCCCAACTGAGCTATTTCTGCTCATTTCTTCTGAATTTCTAATAACACTATAATTATGTCTTTTTTAAAAAAGATTTATTTTCATTTGAAAGTCAAGTTTACAGAGAAGGAGAGACAGAAAGATCTTCTGTCTGCTGGCCCTCTCCACAAATGGCCACAATAGCCTGAGCTGAGCTCATCCAAAGCCCAGAGCCAGCAGCTTCTTTCGGGTCTCCCATGTGGACATAGGGTCCCATGGCTTTGGGATGTCCTCGACTGCTTTCCCGGGCCACAAGGAGGGAGCTGGGTGGGAAGTGGAGCAGCTGGGATTAGAACCGGTGTTCATATGGGATCCTGGTAGAGCATCGGACTTTAGCCACTAGGCTATACGCTGGGCCCTATAATTATGTCTTAAAAGCTATTAAAATGAAAAATAATATTATGTATATGAAGGCTGTTATTTATTGAAGGTTCACTGTCTGTCACTGACTTCACATTTACTTGGCTTGTGTTGATATAACTGCTGCTCATATTTGTGCTTTATTTCCCAGGTAGATGTTTAGTACACAGGCTATGATTTACAGGCTTTCTTTATAATCCTTACAGTGCCAGCCTAGTGCATTTTTCATATCAAAGAATCTTATTTGTTGCAAATCATATGATTGGTTGTAGCACTGAGATTTAGAAACTTGTATTACATCAGGATATAAGCTTATGTGTGAAGTCTGATCAATACAGTCTGGAATTTCATGTTTAAAAACTTGGTGGCTTTGGATATGTCAGTTACTGAAGCAGTGTGCCGACACAAACTTTGCTCTTTATTCATTCAGCAAACGCTTTTGGGCACATACTGTGTGCTACTTTCTAGTATCGGGTGTCTCAGGAAGACTCTGTCAATGTTCCTGACTTGTACATGGACTCCGTTTCCTAAGTTGCTTATTTCTCTCAGAGACTGGATCACTTGTTGGGATCTAAACACCAAGAAAACATACAGCTAAAAGAACACTTAGGTTTTGGATCCAGAAAGCCCTGATTTGAATTCTAACTACTAACTCTTTTGAGATCCTGGGCAAGTCATTTGCCCTCAGTATGATCAACTCCCTCATCCGTGAAATGAAACTAGTACTTACGTAGGTATAAAATGAAACAATTCATGTAAGACATGTTTTAAGAACTCAAGATATTAGCTGTTATTGAATTACTACTTCATATTATTCTACTAAGTGTACTAATAACACTGAACAAGAACACATCTGGAAACCTATTTTAGAATGAGGAGTGAAGGAATGAATCTGTACGAGGCAGCAGAATAGAAGCTCTCTCTGTTACGCCATTTAATCTTCACTGTACTGCCCAACAATATTACGTTGCAGGGGAGGACACTAGGACTCAGGATTTTGCCCAAGTTTACACAGTGGGAAAGGTGCAGCTAGGTTTGTCCTTCTTTGAATTCTTTTCTTGAACAAGGAACCACTTGTATTTCACTCACTGTGTCTCTGAGATTCTACAGACATTGTTCGGCTTCCACAGAAGAGCAGTGCTCAAACTGATAAGAACCACTTGCGGTCCTTAAAGATAAAAGCATTAATCCTGACTTCTCTCCCTAAAGACTTGACTTCAGTAAATTTGGGATAGACTCCAGGAATCAGCATTTTGAATCACTCCAAGGGATTTTTCTGTAAATGACTCTTCAGACATTCTAGAAATATAGTCAGAATAATAAAAATATCTTGCTTTAAGATTATGTCATATAACTTCATATTAGCAGTTGAAGTGTTAAGACATATAGCCATGTAATGAAAAGATAATTCAAGGATACTTTAACAAATTTATAGAATCAGAAGAATTTTTGGAGTACCACAACATTTTCAAGTCAATGAATTATTTTTTTTTCACAACACCCATAGCTCCATTGAGTATACACTTTCAGTGTTTTGCGTTTCGTTTATTTCAGTTTACAAAGAAACTGGTGGTTCTTCAATTTTCTGTGAGTTTTTATGTCATACCCATGAAATAATGTGCAGTTGTTAGCTTATTTGTTTAGTTCTGATGATTTTAAGTCATAGATAATGAAAAATGATGGTACTTTCAAAAAGAAATGAAGACCCTGAGAATGGTATTTCTCTGAAGCTACAGAAATGTATTACATCTGATTATTTAAACAATTGTATTAAGATCTAGTCGATATTTAGCTGAGGTAATTCCATTAAAATAAACCATATAGGTCACATAGTGCTAATAAAATGTGTTGATGAATCTTTGCGTGTTTCCTTGGGGAATGGAGAACTCGTTAGCATGAGTTCCATGTCAGTTGTCCCTGCCTTGTTCCCCAAGTGCTTTCCAGACAAGCTTAGCATAAAAGGGTGATCAGAATGTATGTTGCACGGCCAAGTTTCAGTAAACGGCTCATCCAAACTTACCCATTCAGTACATGCTACTGCATTGTGTAAAAAGGGTGTTGTGCTTCATTAAGTTTATTATTATTTTTTTTGGCTGAGAACTTTAATAAAGGTTCATTTTGGGGACTGGGATAGAGAGGAAGAAGTTCTGAGAATTCTTGGGTCTTCTTATTCAATTGCAGATGCTTATTTCCCAGTTCAGAAACTGAGAAGTTAAACTGGGAGCAGCAGGGGTGTGTGTGTGTGTGTGTGTGTGTGTGTGTGTGTGTGTAGACAGAGACAGAAACTTGTTTGCTTTCTGAAACAATAAGTAGTAAAACAGGTTGTTTAGGGTAAAGTCCCTTGAGCCAGATAACTGATTTAAAAATATATCAGCCTATAATAATACCTTATATTAGCTTTGTACTTTGAAAAGTTCAAAGCGTTTTCTTATTTATTGTCTTATATGAACTTTACAACAACCCCATGATACTGGCACAGCACACAGCAGGTATTATAATCTACCGCCACTTAAAAGATGGCTAAATTGAGGCACAAACATATCAAGAAAACTCAGGTCACAGGCTCAGTTTTCTAGTATCACTACTAGAATTAGAACACCAGGATTTTGAAACATAAGCCTGTGTTTTCTTGGCAGAAAGTGTCTCTGCCACTGCTTGATGTACGAGTTCATGTGGAGATTGGTGGCTACATTTTAATTGGAGAATACAAATCAGTTATGCCCAAAGAGCTCTACAGAAAGGAGATTGTCTCCTGTAGAACACGACTGCGTTAAAAACCAGAGGTAGAGAATGGAGTCACTTGTTTCAGACAATGTAAATTAAAAACAAACAAAAACACTTTGTAATCTGCTTCTGGATATTTTGGGGCAAGGCATTCATTAAATCGGGTATTCATTTCTTTGAAAAGTATCTATGGAGTGCCTTTATAGAGACTACTCAGCACTATGGCAAGATACAAAGAAATGCATTTATTTATTTATTTTGGAGGGAGTTGCTTTGGATTAAACAGATAATCACTACTTTATTCCTTGTTTATCACCACCTGGTAGATGAAATGAAAAGCATCTCCTCCCCCCTAGTAGAAAAGGAAGATAAATACATACAGCTGCAGGAAACAGGCCAAGTGCTTTCCTTCGATTTTCTCCCATAGGAGGTTTCTTCTATTTTTTTTTTTAATCAAGGAGCTAAACAGTCCTGCCAGGTACTAAAAGCACCATGTTTGCTGTGTCACCGAACCGAATACAGACTGACCCCACAGCTTCCTACGGACCATGGAGGTGGGGCTGTTTACTGCCGGCTTTCCTCTGAGGAAAACTGGATCAGGATTTCAGTAACATGTTAGTGTCCAGCCCAAAGCTTTCGGTATCCAAAAGGTGTCTCTGAAAGCCGGAAGTAAGTCTCAATGACTCCTTCCCTTGACTGACTCCAAAATAACTTTACCTCTTGGAAAGCACACGGTGGAGTAGAGACCAAAGGAACCCAAGACATTGATGGAAGCGAGCAAACAGCCAGCAGAGCAGGTGAAGGCCCTAGGGAGAGATTTAAATAAGAGTTTGTTCATGGGTTTTGTAGGATTTTTTTTTTTTTGAAGTCACCTTCTTTTTAAAATATTTCCCTGAAGACTGGAGATGTGGTGCAGCTAGCTAAACTGTCTCTTGCAATGATAGTATCCCATATGAGGGCACTGGTTGGAGTCTCTGCTGCTTCACTTCCAATCCAGCTCCCTGCTAATGCACCTGAGAAAGCAGCGGAGAATGGCCCAAGCACTAGCACTCTCGCAAGCCACGTGGGAGATCCAATCGGAGCAGTTAGAACACTATCCAGTGTCCCTATGGGATGCCAGTGCCTCAGGATGATTAGTGCGCTGTGCCACTGTGCAGGCCCCAATACGAAAGATTTACTCTTAATCCACCTTATTTTTACTGGAAAGTCAGATACACAGAGAGGAGGAGAGACACAGAGGAAGATCTTCTGTTCACTGATTTCACTCCCCAAGTGGCTGCAATGCCTCGAGCTTCGCCGATCCAAAGCCAGGAGCAAGGAACTTCTGGGTCTCCCACATACATGTAGGGTCCCGAGGCTTTGGGCCATCCTTTACTGCTTTCCCAGGCCACTAGGAGGGAGCTGGATGGGAAGCTGGGCCTCCAGGATGAAAACCAGTGCCTATATTTTCAAGAAGGCAAGTTAGAGTGGGGCACAATTGCACTATATAAATATATAAATGTCACAAAATCACATTGGTAACTTTTTTTTAAGATGTCCCAAGTGGCCACAATGGATGGAGCTGAGCCAATCTGAAGCCAGGAGTCAGGAGCTTCTTTTGGGTCTCCCATGTGGGTATAGAGTCCCAAGGCTTTGGGCCGTCCTCAACTGCTTTCCCAGGCCACAAGCAGGGAGCAGGATGGGAAGTGGAGCAGCCAGAAGACAAACTGGTACTTATATGGGATCCAACTACTAAGCCATCGCATGGGATCCCACATCAGGAACTTTTAATCTAACTTCCTCATTTTACAAAATAGGGGGCTAAAGACCAGATAAGGTAACTTACTCAAGATCACACCATTAATCAACAAAAGCTGTACAAAGAAAATCAATGGTAGAATATTTTCTAAAGTTTTCTCTATTCATATTTTGAGAGTGGACTTGAGAGCTAAAACGTCACAGTTGTTCAGTATTTAAATTGAGGAATATTTTAAAAAATTAAAGGTTATAACGTGACCTGTGAACATACCACATTTTTAATAATCTACATGAGAGCTTGACATGACTTTTAAAAAATTATTTATTATTATTGTTTTCTGATACAGTTCCATAGGCTCTAGGATTTCCTGTTCCCTCCGCATGTTCCCTCTGCCCTCCACTGATTTCCTCTCTATAATACAATGGGCGGTCCTTCATGAACAGTCATAAATCCTTGGCCTGAGTTTAATATAACTGCACTTGAGTCTCTGAATTGTCACTGAACTAGGATAGCATTCTGTCATCATTTTAACTATTTTAGATTTTTGCTTCCTGGTCAATAACTTGGTGATTTTTATAACATGAATGTATATTGGAATTTGTCAATATGCTTTTACAGGTTTTAGTAGGATTTGAATCCACTCGCCCAGTTACTTTTGCATTCTTTTCACTCACACATGAAACAAGAAAAGCCTTTCTTCATATAGTTATAGTCTTAGTCCGAGGATTGAACATGAAATATTAGCAGCTATTACAAATTTGTTTCAAGGCACATGATCTTTTTACCATCGAAGTCTGGGGCTCTTAAAAATGACTGCTTCTTAGCATCTCATTGACTCACGCTAAAAATCAGAGCTTCAGTCGATCACCCAATTAATTTTAACCTTGACCTCCCACAGCTGCACTGCCTCTAACCGTCACAAAAAAAAAAAAAAAAAAAAAACCCTCGCTGATTCCACCCTTTCTGCGTCTCACGAAGCAACAGTGGAAAGCAAAAACAAAACCCATTCCTTTAAGAAAGATTCCGCCTCCTCTCCTCAGCCAGCGCCCAAGGGTAATTGTGGAGTCTACCAAAGTCACACACTTTACTACCGGCCGCGGGAGAAGCTGCCGCCGCCGCCGGAGGCTGCAGTGGGTTCCCGTGCAGCACTGCAGAATCCACACCTCGGGAACAGGAGACGCGGCCGCGTCCACCACCCTGGACTCCAGGAAGCCGTGCCTCGTCAGCGGGTGAGCAGACCTTGTATCCATTTTGTCCAGAAGCTGTGGGAGAGGGTGCGATCGTGCAAACGCTGCTTACCAGACATGCTTAAAATGGATTGTGTGCCTTTGCCTTGCATGTGGGGGTCTGCATTTGTGACTGGCAAATGCCCTGGACAGTGGAGACCCTTCGCTCATGTGTGCCCTCTGCATACTTTTTTCGCGATTCATAAAAAGAGGAACCTCGATGCATGCAAAGCTTTTTTTCCCTTAAATGCAAGAGAACACCCAGCCCCTCCCAATATCGCTCTCAAATACTGCAGATATTTTAAAATGCCAAATAAAAGGAGAGGTTGAGCATTTAATAAATATAATTTCTTCCCCTCCATCCCCCAAGGCTGGGAAGCCATCCCTAGGGTTCTTAAGGGATATTTAAACATCATAAAGGCATGGCGAGATTTTAAGCAAATGGGAGATTGGTGATAGACTAAAATTTCTATAGCCCTAGTCCAGGGGCGAGAGAGAAAGCGAGGATAAAAATGAATCCCAGCTCGTGCCAAGGAGAAATTCATTTTCCACACTTCGTATGTGGGAAGAGGAAACTATATTTTAATTAACACATTTTTTTTATTGTTGTTTTAGGGAGGAGGGAAGGGATGAAGAAGAGGGGGAAGGCGAGAGGTATTTGGGGGGAAGAATGTGCGGGTGAAGACGGAAATGGAGTGGAGTGTCGCCAGTGCCTTGGAAGCCACTGAGATAAGGGTGGAGAATGAAGTTTGTGGTGTGTGTTAGGGTGGGGTCGACCCCAAGGGGCATGAATCACGGGAATGGCGCTCGGAGGGGTGTGCTCGCGGGCCAACTCATGCCCGTGTGTGCGGGAGGACTGTGCAAGTCGTGGGTGGCACGGAGAAGCGTGCGCCGCCGGGAGCTCTATTTCGAGAACAGGTTGGGGGGGGGGTGACAAACGCGTCAGGGCGGTGCGGGGAGGTGTGGGGGGGCCGGCCCAGTGTCACCTGTGGATGCAGCCGCATTCCTGCAAACCGTGCCTCGCAAAGTTTGCCGGGCCCCAGATTCATTCCAAAGACTCCTCACCTTTCAGAGGTCAGCGCTCCGGAGGTTACGCGGTGAGGGGCCAGAGGGTGACCGGGAAGATTCCCGACCGGAACTGAGAGAGCCCCTGGCCCTCCGCTCGGGGGAGGTGAGCCCCCAAAGGCAACAGTGCTGCGAGGGAAAGCCAGGCCCCTCCAATGGGGGGCGTGCAGAGGCTGAATCTCGGCAGTGGCCTCCCCCAGAAGACCCGTGTGGGCAGCCGAGGCGCCTTCTGGAAGCTGCGACTCGGCTTCGGGGCTGGGGGGCTGGGGAGTGGGGAGAGGGGAATTCGAGCACGTTCGGGCGGGAGACATTTCCGAGGCGGGCCCCCTCCCGCTCGCGGTCGGGTTTCCGTCGGGGTCGTTTCCCTCTCCGGCCCTCAGGGGACGCCGCAGCTCCGAGCTGCAGAGCCGGAGGAGGACGTTGAAGAGGCGCCAGGCAGCCGCCCCGGCACAGGCCTTTCCCGGGCTGCCGGGTCTGGAGGGCCCCCGCGCCCGGGGCTTCGCAGACGTAGAGTTGGAGGCCGAGATGGGGGCTCAAGGGGGCGGGGCCAGGGGGCGCGATGGGCGGGGCCGAAGCGCGTGAGGGGCCGTACCGCGAGGAGGCGGGGCCACGACGCTCGCGGCCCGCGAGGGGGCGGAGGCCGGGCGCTGGGGGGCTTGGGGGCGGGGCTTGGGGCGGAGCCAAGGGACGCTCCAGGGGAAGCTCGGCCAGTCCCGCCGGAGCTCTAGCCGCCAACCCGTAACGGTCGCCAGGCCGAGGGGCGGGAGGTGTGGGGGGGAAGGAGTGGGTTTAAATGGTCCGTTTTTAAAGCCGAGAGCCAAAGCTCGAGGCGTCGGCGACCCGGGTGTCGCAGCTTCCTGCTGCCCGCGGCTCGGCGTCCAGGTCCCTCCCTCCTCACGCCCCCTCCACTTTGGAGGGCTGCGGCGCTTAAGAAGCGGCTGCGGCGGAGCGGGCGAGCGCGGCAGCCCCGGCGGCTGCGGAGGAAGCGGGAGGGCCGTACAAAGCCGGCCGGGCGCTGCGAGGTAATCCTGAGGGGGACGGGAGGCTCCGGCTTCGCGGTCCCCCACGGCGGCGGGGACGCCGCTCCGGGGGTTGCGCCGAGGCTGGGGACTTGCTCTGAGTGGTTCCCGCGTCTGGGGTGAATCCTCTCTCGAGGCGGGCCGGGGAGGAGCAGTGTACCTGTGGGTGGGTCCGTCCGGGGGTCCCCCCCGCACAGTGGGGCCGCCTCCCTGGGGCGTCTGCTGCGTTCCCCTGAGAGGGGTCGGCCTGCTCCAAGTCCTGGCTGCAGCTCGGGTGACCCGGGGACCTGAAACCCCAAGCCCTTGAAGGTGCGCTCGCCGAGGGGCGGGAGGTTCCCGCTCTTGGAAAAGGTGGAGGGAAGGGAGGCGGGGTTGGTTTTACTGGGTTGGCTCTACACAGTTGGAAAAAAGGGGGAAAAAACACTTGTGTCACCAGGTAAAAGCGTTGAATCACCGTCCCCGCAGTCGGCGCTCCATCCCCCCGCGCACACACACAGACACACACGAACGCAGCACCCCTAGCAGTGTGGACACGTTAGGTTGCGTTTCCTGCGCGGGGTGACAGGCCAGGTCTGACCTCCTCCGATGTCCGCTGCTTTAGCTGAGGCAGGACCACAGACAGGCAGAGGTCGAATAAGCCGAGCCTGTGTGCAAAAAGGCAAGAATGGCCTCGAATGAACTTTTTGGGTTGCGGAGATTTCATTCCAAGTAGGTGCCGGTGTAAGGTTGGGAGCGCAAGGAGAACCACTCATATCCCCACCCCGCGGCGTGCTGGTGACCTACTGGCGTGCTGTGGGATTTAACTGCACGGAGCAGCTTTGCGGGGAGGATTATTTGCAAGGTTGATGGAGGAATTGATAAGATTCTGCGGGGACGGGCCCGCTGCGGGTGCGGATTTAGCTGTGAGGAGTGGTTGGTTTCTTTGAACGTCCACCATCGACGTGGTATCCAGTACGGCCGTTGGGGGGGTCTGGAAGACTCCTAGCGGGAGTGTAGGTAAAAGGAATGGAAGTCCGTACATTGTCATTTGTTGTTGTTTTTCTAAGTTAGTACGCTTGGCTTGTTGAGATTTGTGGAATGACAGTATGAGGCTGACTCGCTTGTAGGAGTCAGTTGCTTTTGGAGCTTTTGGAGAAAGGTTTTCAGTTTGTCTGCATTTCATTGTACTTCTCCAGCAGGGTGACATTTCAGTGGGAGGGCTGGGGGGAAAAACAGGTCCCTTTTGCTATAATTAACTCTTGTGTTTCTAAAGAGTTCAATCTGTGCTTTTAAAATTGACCTAAATTGTTGGCCTGTTGATAATAGTTGCTTTTAAAGAAAAAAAGAGCAGTGCTTCTATTTTGAATGTCAAAGTAACTGAAGGAGATTTTGAGGTAGTTGGTCATGCAACTTTCAATATATTGTAGCTTTTGACATGTTATGATATCAGGAAATGTTTGGCAAACATTTGACATGATGCACATGATCATGTTACATGGTAGGAGGATTACATTTTCATAATATTGACTGAAGATAACTGAAAAGATGGCATGCTTTGCTGTCTCCAACTCCTTTTCGGTAAGGTCATACTGGCGGAAATGTGAGTTCTACGCCATGATCTGGATTTGGTTTTTGTAAAATCAGAATGTCTTTGAGACTTAGAGGACGTAGTGTCACTGACAGCTTGCCGCCCACGTAGCCCGGAAACCCAGATACAAGGTGCTGTCCGGCGCATGCGGCTGTGCGGTTCCCGCAGGAGACCTATCAAGACTGAGTGTTGTCCCGTATTACCTTACGACTGGGAAGCCGGCTAGCCTCCCCCTCTCGGAGTAGTCGGTTAGTAGTTGGTGGCAGTGTGTACAGTCATCATGAGGGGACAAGAAGCATTACATTTGCAAGAAGAAATGAGTTGAAAACAGACAAACAGACAAACCCAACTCTGAACAGCCAAGTTTGGAGAATGATGAGGAAAGATCATGTCAGAACCTTTGCTTTACCTTAGTTGTGGTATCTAAAGTGTGTGGAGTCTGTATCCAATAGGTGCCTTTAGTGTTTATTGTCAGTATATAAAATGACATTTTTCGAAGGCAGCTTTTTCATGCTACTCAGCACATAAACTCAGCAAACATTTTAACAGCCATTATTTATTTGCTTTACTTCTGTGCCAGGCAATATTCTAAAAGCCTTATATGATTTAATTTGCCTAATCCTCTCAACAACTCAGTGACTTCACAGAGGTATGGGCAGATCAAGTTTATTGTAGAGTTCCAACCCAGAGTCAGGGCCTGTGTAGCCCCTGGAACTTGAAGCTGTTTCACTTAGTAGTAATTTGTACAAACCAATGAGAGGTGCTTGTATTATTTAAGACTGCCAGTTGCACACATCTTGCCTTTTATTAATACCGTCACCAGTCTGTGTTGAAGTTTGTCAGGTTGTGTTTAATCTATGTTAGGTAGAGTCACATTTTGATTTTGGAAGAAAGAGGATTCTCTTTGGATACACCATGTTTAATTTACTAGGAACCTAGAGATTGTGCTAGAGTATGTTATCTCTTTAATTACTAATGATTAAAGTTTTGATTTTAAGCTTGTCACTAAAGTTCCAAGTGACCCAGGGACTGCTAATGCCCATAGGAAATCTGGTTCTGCCAGAAAGCTGCAGGCCGGATCTTCATTTTGAATACTACCTTAACCCAAGGTGGAGTTTTAACTTTATTCTGAATTAACATTCCTTCTAAATTAAGTTCCTTTTAAATTAACTTTAATTGAAAAGATAGACTTGTGGCTTTCACTTTGTGGCTCAGATTCCTTAAGGAACTGTGTCTTGCTGTTCCGTTGTACTGGTTGATATGTCAGGAAATTATTTATAATCTAAATTAGGAGTTATTTTAAATATTGTTTAAAATTACTATGGATAGGTGATATGCCTTGTTGATGATTTTGTGAAATGTTAATTAGGAAAAAAGTTTGAATTGATAAAGCATAAGGTATATTGAAGAAAAGTTTCTAACCTGTCTCAAACTAACGTAACACTTTAAAAAAAAAGTTTTATTTATTTGAAAGACAACATTATGGGGTTGGGTTGGGGAGGAGAGATCTTCCATCCCATGGTTCACACCCCCAGGAGGACTACAAGGGCCTGGGTTAGGCCAGGCCAAAGCCAGGACTCTGGAATTCTTTGGGTCTCTCGTGTGGTTGGCAGGGGCCCAAATGCTTGCACCATTTTTCATTGGCTCTCTAGGAGCATTAGCAGGGAGCTGGGTCCGAAGTGGAGCAGCCAGGTCTCATACTGGACGCACTCATGTGGAACACCATTTTACGAGGTGGCTTCACCCACAGCTCAGTGACACCAGGGCCATATTGCTTTTTTTTTTTTTAAGCTGCAATTAACATTTAGTGGTGCTTCAGATTTCTTTGAAAGTATTAAATGTCTATATTTTGAATAGGAAAATCTTCTAAGTATCACTTCTAAGAGTGATATCCTTCCTTTTAAACATAGATCAACTTGAAATTACTCAAGCCCAATTTCAAATTCAGTGGTTATAGGCTGAGATGGCATTGAGATTTAGAATGAATGCATGAAATATTTTCTATGTTAATGCTCCGTCACTTGAACTTAGGAGCCATGCGTAGCATTTATAGGTGAGATTCCTATGAGGCTTTTTGAGTTCTGGCAGAGATTAAATTCTACTGGGCCAAGGCCAGCAGTGTGATAGGTCCACCTCAGGCGGAATGAGTTCTGTAGAAGCCTTTCCTTGGCTGTGACTTGGTGGAGCATCAGTTATCCTTTAGATGAATTTATGATAGTCTTCCTTATCCAAGGTTTATTTTCTGTGGCTTCAGTGATTGAGTCAGTGTCTAAAAATATTAAATGAACAGTTCTAGAAACAAATAATTGACAATTTAAATAACTTACATTACAGTGTATTGTTAGGATTGCTCAGTCTGATTAAGGATTGTTCAGTCTGATTAGTTGTTTTTCATCTTTTATTGTTCCTATCTTATAAATTGAGCTTTATCATAGGCATGTATATATTTATAGGAAAAAATACCAGTGTTTTAAGTGGCTTGGTATTGTTCAAGGTTTTGGTTATCTACCAGGAGTCTTAGAATATATCTCCTGGGCCCAGTGCAGTAGCGTAGTGGCTCCAATCCTTGCCTTGCATGTGTTGGGATCCCATCTGCCACTGGTTAATGTCCTGGCAGCTCCACTTCCCTTCCAGCTCCCTACTTGTGGCTTGGGAAAGTAGTTGAGGATGGCCCAAAGCCTTGAGACTCTGCACCCACGTGGGATACCTGGAAGAAGCTCCTGGTTCCTGGATCGTGCCTTTGGATTGGCTTGAATCCGGCCATTGTGGCCACTTGGGGAGTGAATCAGTGGATGAAAGATCTTCCTTTACATCTCTCCTCCTCTCTGTATATCCAACTTCCCAATAAAAATAAATGTATCTTAAAAAAAACCTGAAAATGCACTTAAAAAAAAAAAAAGAACCTATCTCCTGTGGTTGTGGGGCGGGGCACAGGAAAAACGTAATTGCTGTTCTTGTGGTAGCTAATTATGGACACACACACACACACACACACACACACACGAGTTGGTGGATTCTCTTTCTTTCTGGTAAAGTTAAACATAATTCCCCTGGCTTTCATTCAATAAATAATTAAATACAAATACTATGCATTGAGCTTCAGCTTTTTTCCAAAAATTGGGGTACAAAAAGAAGTTTGTGGACTTTTTGTTTATTACATGTGTGTTTTTAATGTTGTAGCTCTTTGGACAAGTCTTAAGGTAAAGTTAAAAAATCAGATTAATTGTACAGTTGAAAAATACCTGAATGGGCCCTGGCGGCGGCGTGGCCTAGTGGCTAAAGTTCTCACCTTGAACGCACTAGGATCCCATATGGGCGCCAGTTCTAATCCCGGCGGCTCCACTTCCCATCCAGCTCCCTGTTTGTGACCTGGAAAAGCAGTGGAGGACGGCCCAGAGCCTTGGGACACTGCACCCGCCTGGGAGACCTGGAAGAGGTTCCTGGTTCCCGGCTTGGGATCGGCTCAGTACTGGCCATTGCGGTCACTTGGGGAGTGAATCATCAGATGGAAGATCTTCCTCTCTGTCTCTCCTCCTCTCTGTATATCTGACTTTGTAATAAGAATAAATAAATCTTAAAAAAAAAAAAAGAAAAATATTTGAATGTTGAAGAAGTGTTGTTTTACTTGTCCTGAAGATTTAGATGATAACATAGATAAGGAGAATCAGTCTCTGGTTTGTGTATCTTTGAAAAGCTCTACTCATTTTTTAAGGTTTTTTAGGATATTATTTATACATTTGTAGAGCAGTTTAATGAGAAGTATCCTTCTCGAAGAGTGAGTGTGATTTACAGAGTTGATCAGTATAATCCAGAAAGTAGCAGAATCACCAAAAATTGTAAAAGGGCTACAACTAGCCATTGGTTTTAAAAGGCTTGCCATTCTTACAAATTTGCTTCTATGTATGTGTGTTTGGTTTGTTTAAATGTTTGTTTATTTGAGAGACCCAAGGAGCACATCAAATACCTACCAGGCCAGAACCATGAACCAGGGGCTCCATCCAAGTTCTGCTGTGAGCCGCGTGGAACGCAACTACTCGAGCTGTTCCTGCTGCCTTCCAGGTCCCTGTTAGCAAGGAAGCCAAGGCCAGAGTCTTCAGTTACATCTTTAAATGTTTCTTGGGAAGATGGTATAGACTTGGCTTCCAGCTATGCTAAAAGCTGGGCTGTTTTGCACGAGATGTGTTGGCTTTGGCATATGTTTGTGCTCTTTGATTGAGTCTGAATCTAAATGGATCCTTTAGCTGATGCTGTGCTGAGCCACATTCCCACCATATACGTTACACTTTCCTTTTGAAGAAGTTGACTAGTTAGAACTTAGTTGGAAATGATAGGACTTGCTGTGGTAAGGTGAACTTTGAAACCTTTCTTTTAAATTGCTCGAAATTAGACCTGAAGATACTGTGTATAAGCAGCATGTTAACTAACGTTAAGACTGCCAGCTCCTCAAATAAGGCTATAGTTTGAATCAAGGATTCTGAGACTCATTTTTCTTTCTTCAGTACGCTTACATGGGTTCCAAAGGACAGAAATTTCCCACAGCCAACTGGGGGATAAAAACATTTCTGAAAGATATGTTCTAATGTATTTATGTGAGTGAGTATGAGAGTGAACTCCCATCCACTGGTTCACTCCTTAATTGCCTTCTTGGGGTGGGAGCTGGGGCAGGCCATACCGGGAGTCTGGAATGCCATCTAGACCCACTGCATGGGTGACAGAAGCCAAATTACTTGAGCTGTCAAGACAGCCCCTTGGGATCTGGATTGCCCAAAAGTCAAATTCAGGTGTCTTGGAGCCACAGATCAAGCTAGGTGCTTCAATGCTAGATGCAGGGTTTCTTTACAAAAAGATTTTTTTTAAAGATTCATTTATTTTTATTGGAAAGATATATTTACAGGAGAAAGATTCTCTCTCCACTGGTTCACTCCCCCAGATGACTGGAGCTGAGCCGATCTGAAGCTAGGAGCCAAGAGCTTCTTCCAGGTCTCCCATGTGGGTACAGGGGTCCAAAACTTTGGGCCATGTTCTGCTGCTTTCCCAGGCCACAAACAGGGAGCTGGAAGGGAAGTGGAGTAGTCAGGACTCAAACTGGCCAGTCTTGGAAAGAGAGGATTGACTAATTGAGCCATCATGCCAGGCCCCATACTGTCCTTAAAACTAGCCTCTCAAGAACTGTACTGTTTATGTTAGTAAAACAAAATTATTTTAATTCGCTCACGTTAGATATTAAGGCAAGCAGTGGATTAAGATCACAATCTAGCGCCTGGTGAGATGGCTTAATGGCTAAATCTTTATCTTGCTGGCACTTAGATCCTATATAGGCACTGGTTCGTGTCCTGGCGACTCCACTTCACGACCAGCTCCCTGCTTTGGGCCTGGGAAATTAGTGGAGCATAGCCCAAAGCCTTGGGACCCTGCATCTAAGTGGGAGACCTGGAAGAAAATCCTGGCTTTAGATTGGCTCAGCTCCAGCCGTTGGGGCTGCTTGGGGAGTGAACCAGTGAATGGAGGATCATTCTCTCTGCTTCTCCTCTCCATAGATCTGATCTGCCTTTCCAATTGAAAAAAAAAAATAAACCAATTCCAAATAACGTGTTAACTTGTTATCAGTTTAGCTAATTCTCATTCTACATGAGGTTTATTCTTGTGATTTCTTACTCCTCCTTTTCTTCATCAAGGAAATGCTCACGTTCTTGGGTGGAAGAATGGACAGAACAGCATGGGTCTGAGTCACTCATCCTGTAACTTAGCTCCCAGTGTCCGTAGGTGCATGCTAGAGGGATTACAGTTCCAACAGTAAAGAAGACATTAGGTTGAGAAGTGCCCAGTTTGTTATTGTCGGGAGATTAGTGTGTGTCTTTTGTTTTTATTTTGTCACCAGTAGTAGTGTGTCTGTGAAGGTCTTCTGCGGTGACCCAGCTCATCCTGTGCAAGGACAGTATTTCCTTTCCTGTGCAGTATTCTCATTCTGCCATCTTTTTACCTGCGCAGTGAGTGAATGCTTTAGCAGAGAAATGAGTTTATTTGGTGTCTTGTTAGAGGAGATAATTAGACTTACTTGGTATGTCTAAAGACATGTTTTAGGACTTAAAATCTCCCAAGGGACTCCTAAAACCATTGTACTTTTAACTTTTAAAAAAATTTTTATTGATTTTTAAGATTTATTTTTTATTGGAAAGGCAGTTTTACAGAGAGGAGGAGAGGCAAAGATCTACTCTCCATTGGTTCACTCCCCAAATTGCTGCAGCTGCTGGAGCTGAGCTGATCTGGAACCAGCAGCTTCTTCCAGGTCTCCCATGTGGGTATGGTCCCAAGGCTTTGGGCTGTCCTCCACTGCCTTCCCAGGCCATAGATAGGGAACTAGACTGCAAGTGGAGCAACCTAGATATGAACCAGTGTCCATATGGGATCCTGGTGGCTCCAAGGCAGGACTTAGCCACTAGGCCACTGCGGGGGCCCTATTGTACTTTTTAGTCGTTCAGAAGTCAGACCCAGCAACAATCAGTTGCAGTGTCATTTTTCATTTATCTTACCAGACCATAAGGAAAAGATTCTGTGAAGTCAGCCTATTAACTGGAAAGATGGTTTGGGGAGGGCTTCATTGTCAAGCGGAGCTGTACAAGGGGAAGTGTTTCCGGTGGAATGCTTGGCTGCTGCTGTGCCTGAGTGGAGGTGAAAAGGGGTTGGCAGTGAGGTTGATACATTGTTTTTATGCCATATTTCATTTCTAACAATTATTTTAAGAAGAAATAGCTTGAAAGCGTGTTACCCTTTCTGTGCTTCTTCTTCTCCTCTGAGAGATTTTCTGTCCATCCTAGGGAAAGATGGCATTTTTAAGCCATCTGACTATCTGACTGCTAAAAATTTGGCTTGCAGCTGGAGATTGCACTAGAAAGAATTTTCTTTCCTTATACACAATTTTTTGAATTTCAAATAGATATCTTTAAACAAATGTGAGAAACTTTATCATCTATTGGTTGGGAACCATTATGTATTTATAAATAGATATTAGTGAATAAGAAATTTATATAGCATATAAACTTATTTAAAAAATATCTGCAGACTTTGTATTAAAATATTTGATTCTTTTTAGTGGATATCAGAAATACTGAAAGTAATACATCTCTTATTTGTCTTTGTGAATGTGGATAATGATGCAATCAAAATTTAGTGAACAGTTTCTCGTTGTTAGATACGCTAATGAAATGTGCAATAGACAAGAATCTCATCAGTGGCTGCTGAGTCTGTCACTACTGGAGAGGGGCTAAGGCAGGGATACTCAGTGGCAGGAGTGTATTTGCTTGATAAAGTAAAGGCTGTGAGAAGCTGGTTACCTGGTGATCACTGGAGTTAGATGATTTTATATTGTGTTGGATGTGAAAATCGAAATCTCCCAGGTCTTGTAAAGTGGCTGGTTTGACCCAGCTGCTTTTGATGCATGCATTTCCAGAGATCGTGATTATCGGTTAAGTGCTTTGAAGAAAAAAAATTCACACCTGAATGCTATACGGTATATTTCTTGGAATTTACTTAATTTGGGGCTCCAGGGGAAGAGTGCCATCTTCTGAATAGCCAGTGTCAAGTTAAGCAGCAGCTCCTTTTCTTGGAGAACTCTGTCAGTCCTGGAGAAGTTAGACCCAGACTCATTCGGAATCTTTGACAGGATCTTAGAAACAAGTGGAATTGTTGCCTGCTTAAGTTTAATTATGTTTCCCAGCAGGAGGCCTAAACACATGATGAAGAACTAATTCAGCACTTGTTGGAATGCATGGGAAAGTAGAGGCCTTAAGAAGTTATTGGAACGTACGTTAAAGAGTCCAACAGTGGTCAAATCATTATTAAGTTAAATGGTAAAGGAAATTACTTTAATGAGAAGTCCTTGGTTTAATAAGTCAAGTGAAGATCTGCTGGGACTTAAAATCAGAAAAACAAATTATTTTTTTAAAGTTGGAGTTTTAAGAGTATTTAAAGAGTGGCAAAAGGAAGGATGGAGGCACAGGGAGTGAGCTCTCCTTCACTGATCCACTCCCCAAAATGCTCACCACAGGTGGGGGCCGGGCCAGGCCAACGCCAGGTACCATGAACCCAATATATGCCTTCCCCATGGGTTCCAGGACCCCATCACCTGGGCCAACATCATGGCCTCCCGGGGTTGCCTGCAGCAGAAAGCTGGAGTCAACTGTTAGGCTCGGGTACACTGATACAGCTTGGGAGTCTGTTAATGACCAGGCTGAATGCCACCCCTAAGTTTATTCTTTTGTTGTTGGTGTAGGAGGTTAGTGATATGTTAGTTACCTGCCTGTACTTTGCTTCCTTCTAAATATTTTTAAGAGGTTGGGCTTTTCAGTAATATTCCATTCCACAGCCAGATAAAATTTATTAATGTACCAGTCTGAGTTCCTGGGAGGACCTCAGCATTCTGCGTGTGTGAGGTATGCTCTGTCCTTCAAATGGATACCATAACTCATGTGTGTGTTGATGTTTTATTGAATGTCTCCTTGCACTGAAGAGCTATCAATACCTGCCTGCTACCTCTGATCATGCTCTTGTTTATTTAAAAAAATATTTTGATATTAGAAGATGTTTTTATTAGCTTGAAAGAGGAAGATCTTGATTAGCTTGAAAGATTGGGAATTGCTTGGGTATAACAAAAAATTCATAAACTCTCAGTGGAACATTAGTTAGACTGTGTTATTCTAAACCCACTTATCTTTTTGGGCTTCTTATTTTTTCCTTCAGATATAAAGAAATTATATTCTACCATAAACCTCTCAGAAAACCTCCTTAGGATATGAAATACAGAACTCCTGGGGATTCTGACTCCCCTTCGCTGTTGAACATAGAAAGGTCAGCAGCACGTAAGGTCATGGTATAAAGATGTTACCTGCTGGTGTGTGATAGATGTTGAATGACAGGTAACAAACCAGATGCCCCAATACTGGTTAGAAAAAGGCACTTTAGATGGAGTGGTCATAAGATGCCCCCAGGAAAGAGCCTAAAGCTGGACAATAAAGGGCGGGTTGAGCTTTTATTAAGTAGAGAGGGTGGGAAAGATTGTGGTCAGAAATTCCGTAAAAGCAACATTTTTCTGAAGTATGATAAGAGAGGATTTACAACAGTGGTTCACAGACTCACATAAGGCACTTGACCACTGTGGCATACACCTACTGTTAGCAGTGTTAAGGACTCGCTTCACTAGCAGATGCACTAGGATCCTGTGGTGGGCATGGAAGGGGAGGGAGAGGTACGATGGTCAAGAGCACGAAGTCAGTAATGCTTCTGAACCTCACATAGCAATGACTGATTCGTGGGAACATCAGTGTAAAGCTGTATTTTTTTGAAGTTTTTTTTTTTTTTTTCCATTGGAAGGCAGATTTACAGAGAGAAGGAAAGAAAGATCCATCTTCCCATCTTTCATCTGCTGGTTTGCTCTCTAGGTTGTCACAGTGGCCAGAATTGGTTGGGTCCAAAGCCAGACACCTGAAACTTCTTCCAGGTCTCCCACTTGAATGTAGAGGCCCAGGTAGGGGCCATATTTCTCTGTTTTTCCAGGCACGTTAGCAGGGAGCTGAATGGGAAGTCCTGCAGCTGAGACTCGAACCAGTGCCCAGATGGGATTCTAGCATCACAGGAGGAAGCGTAGCCTACTACAACATAGTGTAAACCTTGTAAAACTGTTTTGAAGCTAGTAATACTCAGGAATGAGTATTAGGAATCCTCATCATTCCCAAAATGGGATGAAAAAAGCTTCTTTTTGGGAAGAAGTATGCTTTTTTAAAAAGTGTATATCTGTCTATCGTTTACTTTGCTAAATTTTAGAGTTCTGTTGACATCTCTGTGGTGATTTCTAAATATAGTATGTGGATGAATGAAGAGTTGATATAATTTTTGTTTTACATTGTCTTCAGATTTTAGAAGATTTTTTGAAAGCGCTGGAATCTCTCAGATATAATCATACTTACCATTTGCTGTTTAAAAAATAATGGGGCTATCTGTTCAAGACATTTGAGTGACTTTTTAAAATTAGCTTTTTACATATAAAAATGTGAGAGTTGGGATATATATCAAGATTCAATTCAACTGGAAGATGGCTAGGAGTATACTTTCTTTTTTTTTTTCTAAGATTTACTTATTTTTATTACAAAGTCAGATATACAGAGAGGAAGAGAGACAGAGAGGAAGATCTTCCGTCTGATGATTCACTCCCTAAGTGAGCACAACGGCCAGTGCTGCGCCGATCCGAAGCCGGGAACCAGGAACCTCTTCCAGGTCTCCCATGCGGGTGCAGGATCCCAAGGCTCTGGGCCATCCTTGGTTGCTTTCCCAGGCCCCAAGCAGGGAGCTGGATGGGAAGTGGAGCTGCCGGGATTGGAACTGGCACCCATATGGGATCCTGGCGCGTTCAAGGTGAGGACTTTAGCCGCTAGGCCATGCCCCCAGGCCCGGAGTATACATTCTAAGAAGGTAAATTAAACTAGTGGTTTTAGACTGGAAGTTGGCCAAGACACCTGTAATTGTGCCATGCCGAGTTTCTTCGAATGATTCTCATCGAAGGTAAAGATCATGAAAGTCCTTGGCTTTGGGTGTGCGGTGTTTTGGAGTTGTGTACTTACAGAATTTCAGTTCTTCAGAAGCAAAGATTCCTTGGCAGTGGACAGATGCCTTGCAACAGTGGAATGAGATAGATAGCAGATTTTTCCAGAGTGAACTGTAGAACATTGTGGTGGTGTACTTTTCCAGAGCTGGTGCTTTCCATTCCCAGTCATGACTTTATTGTGTTTGCTAATGTTAGTTCCTCATTCATATTTTACTGACCTGTGCTTAGCCCTCCTTTTTTGAGCAGCTTGATTCTTTATTCATTTATTCATTCAACAAATATTTATTATGCATTTAAATGTCAGACGCTTTACTCGGCACAGAGATATAACACAATTTGACATATTTTCAGATGATTACTTTGTGTTTTGCTATTAGACCATTGGGGATGAGTGTGGGTCCAGAGGATTGCTTAGGAGATCACTGTGGTAATCTTGGTGAGAGTTGATATGTATCTGTAGAGGTGATGAGATTTAATTGCCTGGATATAGTTTGGAGATGGAGCCAGTGGTATTTTCTAACTGGGGCAGGGTGTATGTGGAAAGAATCAAGCTTGACATCAAGTTTTGGGCCTAGGCAAAAGTCTGCAGGGGTAGCAGTTTGGGGAATGGAAGAAAATAGTTTAATGAGTCATACTAAGTTTCAGATATATTTTATTGAATTTTTTAAAAGATTTATTTATTTTTATTACAAAGTCAGATATACAGAGAGGAGGAGAGACAGAGAAGAAGATCCTCTGTCCGATGATTCACTCCCCAAGTGAGTGCAACGGCCGGTGCTATGCCGATCCTAAGCCGGGAGCCAGGAACCTCCTCCGGGTCTCCCACATGGGTGCAGGGTCCCAAAGCTTTGGGCCATCCTTGACTGCTTTCCCAGGCCACAAGCAGGGAGCTGAATGGGAAGCAGGGCTGCCAGGATTAGAACCAGTGCCCATATGGGATCCCGGGCGTGCAAGGTGAGGACTTTAGGCACTAGGCCACACTGCCGGGCCCCATATTTTTCTAATTTAAATGTGAAGGTAAAAATGATTACCAGCCTTATAAAATGTGTGCAACTTTATGTAAATAGAAGAGTCTAGAACAAGGAGTTCACAAGATTTAAGATGGTAGTATAGAGACAGTCATCTTGGCTCAACAGGTTAATTCTCCACCTTCAAGTACTGGCATCACATATAGGCTAGTTTGTGTACCAGCTGTTCTACTTCTGATTGAGCATCCTGCTTATGACCTTAGAATGCAGTGAAGGATGGCCCAAGTCCTTGAACCCCTGCGCTTGAGTGGGAGACTCTGAATAAGCTGCTGCTTTTTGGCCCCAGATCGGATCAGCTCCAGCTGTTGCAGCCATTTGGTGAGTGAATCAGTGGATGGAAGATCTCACTCATCTTCTTTCTGTAAATCTGCCTTTCTAATAAAAATAATAGATCGTTGGGCCCGGCGGCATGGCCTAGTGGCTAAAATCCTTGCCTTGAAAACCCCGGGATCCCATATGGGCGCCAGTTCTGGTCCCAGCAGCTCCACTTCCCATCCAGCTCCCTGCTTGTGGCCTGGGAAAGCAGTGGAGGATGGCCCAATGCATTGGGACACTGCACCCGCGTGGGAGACCCGCAAGAGGTTCCAGGTTCCCAGCTTCGGATCGGTGCGCATCGGCCCGTTGCGGCTCACTTGGGGAGTGAATCATTGGACGGAAGATCTTCCTGTCTCTCCTCCTCTGTGTATATCTGGCTGTAATAAAATGAATAAACCTTGAAAAAAAATAAATCGTTAACAAAAAATTTAAATAAAATGATAGCATAGAGTTAGCATTTTAACAAGGTTTTTATCCTGCATATGTATGCAAGAGAGTTGAACACCTGTGCACAGCATGTTAGCCAGGAAGTAGAAACAGTCTGTATGTCTAGCAAATGATAAATATATGCTGTATATCTGTACAGTGGAATAATTTTTGCTCACCAATGGAATGAAATAGTGATACATTCTAAACATGTTAAATGCAAGAAGTCAGACACAAATGACCATGTATTACAAATCTGTAAAGACAGTGGCAGCTAGAGCTGGAGGAGGATGCAGACAGGGAGTGGTGGCTTCATGGGTGTTGGGTTTCTTTTTAGGTGATGAAATTAGGTAGTGGTAATGCTTACATAACACCTTGAATATACTAAACATCACTAAAATGTGCATTTTTTAAGGAGTAAATTTTATCATACATGAATAACATTTTCTTTTTAAAAAATACCAGGAAAAGTATGTGTGCACATGTACACAATCATATATACACAATAGCAACTGAAACAACTTATTTAGACCTTAGTTCTGAAACAACTGCTTTCTCAGTAGGAAGTTAGATGAAGCAAGGATTACCACATCCAGCCTGCTGTAGCTTAGTTTATGTAAACAGGCCCAGTTAAAGTGACTTAGTTTGTCCAGGTAGAAGTAACAAGAGGGTTTCTATTATCTTAGCCTTGATAAATCATAAGTGAATTTGATTAAAAAAAAAGCATACTATTGCCCAGTTTTATAGGGATGATTTGGATAAGGAAAAAAAAAAAAAACCAAAAACTAAACAAAAAACCCAAACCATCAAGCAAAAACATGTATGTGGGTTTCAGAGAGCAGGTACCAGGTTATAATGTTTACTATGGATTAGTCAGTAATCTTCCCATCTTCCCTATACAAATAATTTTTTTTAAAGATTTTATTATTACTAGAAAGCCGGATATACAGAGAGGAGGAGAGACAGAGAGGAAGATCTTCCATTCGATGTTTCACTCCCCAAGTGAGCCGCAACGGGCCGATGCGCACCGATCCGAAGCTGGGAGCCAGGAATCTCTTCCGGGTCTCCCACGCGGGTGTAGCGTCCCAAAGCTTTGGGCTGTCCTCGACTGCTTTCCCAGGCCACAAGCAGGGAGCTGGATGGGAAGTAGAGCTGCCGGGATTAGAACTGGCGCCAATATGGGATCCCGGGGCTTTCAAGGCGAGGACTTTAGCCGCTAGGCCACGCCGCCGGGCCCACAAATAATTTAAAAAGAAGGAATACTCAATTGTAAATCAACCAAGGTGATGTTTACCTTCTTAAAAACATAATCAGGTAACATAAACAGATTTGCATTTTTAAGAAGTATAGGAAAGGATTATTTTTACCTTTTATACACCACTTAACCAAGCCAGATATGATTTTCAGCTTTTAGTTTGCATAACAAGGAGAGAGATCCACTGATTGGTTCACCCCTCAGGTGCCCACAGTGGCAAGCTGGGATTGGGAATTAGGTCCAAGCCGCTCGCCTGGGTCCAGGAGTCAGTAACTTGAGCCATCATTGCTGTTCAGTGTGCACCATCAGGAAACTTGGTCAGGGTTGTGAAACCCATGTACTCAGACATGGGAAGTAAGCATGTTAACTGGTAGGCTAGATGCTTGCCCCTGGTTTAGTACCAAGATATAATTCACATAAAATTTATTCCTGATTTTATTTTGAATGTCTGCAGGCATATGTCCTTTTTCACTTTATTAGAATGAAACTTCTAGAGAACAGAAATCTGTATTATTTGAATGACAGCTGCAGATCATGCAATCTTTGGGTGCTGAGATTTAGATTTTGTTGTGTGGTGCCTGTTTTAATTGATGTACCTTATCATCAGATATGTCTGAGATATGGTGATGTGAAGAATGTCTTAATTACAAGTATTGGTAAAGACAAGGTTGGAGGAATTCAGAGATGATGAGGAACTAAGGCTTGGATATGTGAAGGGAATGTTTTAGATAGACCAAATGTTTACTTCCTCCGCCAAATTCATATGTTGAAACTTAACTACCAATGTGATGAAGTTTTGAGGATAGGGCTTTTGAAAAGTCATTAACAGACCATCTTTAGGGAAGGTCATGATGTCCTTATAAAAGACCCCAGAAATTTCCTTTAAACTCTTTTCCATGAAAGGGCACATCAAGAAGATGATTGTCTATGAACAAGAAAGTTAGCTCTCATAAGACGCTGAAGTCTTGATCTGGAATGTCCCATCTCCCAGAAGTGTGAAAAATGTTTTTAAGCCATCTATTTATGATGTTATATTATAATATTCTGAATGAAGTAAGATGGGGAGGTTTGGATACTTTGGAGGAAAATCCATATATGTTGCCCAGCAGTAGAGGATTTATCCCTAGTGGTAGAAATCTAAGTGTTCCAGGCCAGCATTGTGGCATAGTGGATAAAACGCCACCTGTGATGTTGGTGTCCCATATAGGCACTGGTTCATGTCCAGGCTGGTCCACTTCTGAGCCAGCTCACTGCTAAGTCATTGAAAGATGGCCCAAGTGTTTGTGCCCCTGCAGCAACCTGAGAGACCTGAATTACATTCCTGGCTTTGAACTGGCCCCCTGCCGGCCATCGTGGCCATCTGGGGAATGACGAACTGAATAGATCTCTCTGTCCTCTTTGCGTCTCCCTCGTTCTCTCCCTCCCTTTCTTTGTCTTTCTAACTCTTTCAACGAAATAAAATTTCTTATGGAAAGGCAGATCAGATTTATGGAGAGAAGGAGAAACAAGAATAATCTTCCATCCACTGGTTCAATCCCCAAATGGCTGCAACGCTAGAGCTGAGCCAATCTGAAGCCAGAAGCGAGGAGCCAGGAGCCAGGTTCTGCTGGGTCTCCCATGTAAGCGTGGGGTCCCAAGGCTCTGGGCCATCCTGCATTACTTTCCCAGGCCATAAGTAGGGAGCTAGATGGGAAACGGTGTCCATATAGAATCCAGGCGCTTACAGGGTACAAATAAACCCATTGTGCCAGACTCCAAATAAATCTTCAAAAAGAAAACTTTAAATGTTGCCTTTTACTCAATTAGTACTACTAGAAATTAGGTAGACTCAGCAAGTGTTGAAGCTATCTTTTCCCATACATTAAGATTTTCTAAACTTGGGATATTTCTTTTTTTTTTTTTTTTTTAAAGATTTATTTTATTTTTATTACAAAGTCAGATATACTGAGAGAAGGAGAGATAGAGAGGAAGTGGAGCTGCCGGGATTAGAACCAGCAGCCATATGGGATCAAGGCAAGGACCTTAGCCACCAGGCCACGCTGCCAAGCCCAAGGGATATTTCTTTCTTTCCTTTTTTTAAAAAAGATTTATTTATTTTTCTTGGAAAGACATAGTTACAGAGAGGAGAGACAGAGAGGAAGATCCTCTATCTGCTGGTTCACTTCCACGCGGCCACAGCAATGAGGGCTGAACTGTTGCAAAACCAGGAGCCAGGAGCTTCTTTCAGGTCTCCCATGCGGGTGCAGGGTCCCAAGGCTTTGGGCCATCCACTGTCTTCCTAGGCCACAAGCAGGGAGCTGGATGGGAAGTGGTGCAGCCAGGACATGAACTGGCCCCCACATGGGATCCCACACATGCAAAGCAAGAACTTTAGTCACTCTGCTAGCTCCCAACTTGCACTATTTCTTTTTCTTTTTTAAAGATTTATTTATTTTTATTGCAAAGTCAGATATATAGAGAGGAGGAAAGACAGAGGAAGATCTTCTGTCCAATGATTCACTCCCCAAGCGGCTGCAACAGCTGGAGCTGAATCAACCCGAAGCCAGGAGCTAGGAGCCTCTTCTGGGCCTCCCATACGGGTGCAGGGTCCCAAGGCTTTGGGCTGTCCTCGACTGCTTTCCTAGTCCACTAGCAGCGAGCTGGATGGGAAGTGGAGCAGCCGGGATTAGAACCGGCGCTCATATGGGATCCTGGCACCTTCAAGGCAAGTACTTTAGCTGCTAGGTCATGGCACTGGGCCCTGCACTATTTGTTTACATTTTTCTTTTTCTTCCTTTTTTTTTTTTAATATTTATTTATTTTTATTGGAAAGGCAGATATACAGAGAGGAGGAGAGACAGAGAGGAAGATCTTCCGTCCAATGATTCACTCCCCAAGTGAGTGCAATGGCTGGTTCTGCGCCAATCCAAAACCAGGAGCCAGGAACCTCCTCCAGGTCTCCCACACAGGTGCAGGGTCCCAAGGCCTTGGGCCATCCTTGACTGCTTTCCCAGGCCACAAGCAGGGAGCTGGATGGGAAGTGAAGCTGCCGGGATTAGAACCGGCGCCCATATGGGATCCCGATGCACTCAAGGCGAGGACTTTAGCTGCTAGGTCATGACGCCGGCCCAGCCCTGCACTATTTCTTAATTTGTTTTATTGCTTATCAACTCTTACCTAGGTTTGGTTTTTTATGTGTGTAGTTAGAATTGGTTGAATAGTTATCATTTTGGCTAAAGAACAATCTGTGTTTTCAAGTGTTTCTGCTTCCCAATGCTGATTTGTGTTCCATTTTAACCTTTGTACAGTGGAGAGACTGTGACAGAAAGAACTAGTTGAAGACATTGGACATTTCATGTTGTCATTATATGAAGTCACAGTACCATCTTGAAGTATTACCTAAATAGCAGTTAGTAGCTTCGCATGAAATTTAAAAGTGAGCGGATGGGGCTTGGCACCATAGCCTAGCGGCTAAAGTCCTTGGGATCCCATATGTGTGCTGGTTCTAATCCTGGCAGCACCGCTTCTCATCTAGCTCCCTACTTGTAGCCTGGGAAAGCAGTTGAGGACTGCCCAAAGCCTTGGGATTCTGTACCCGCGTGGGAGACGCAAAGAAGCTCTGGGCCCCTGGCTTTGGACTGGAGCAACTTTGGCCATTGTGGCCACTTAGGGAGTGAATCATTGGACAGAAGATCTTCCTGTCTCTCCTCCTCTCTGTATATCCGACTTTCCAATAATAATAAAAAAATAGAATAAATCTTTAAAAAAGATATTGAAAGGGCAGATGTTTTTTCCCTTCAAAAGACAGCAACAAATAAAAATCTGCTCCCACCTCTCATATTTGCCAAACTGTCTTCCTCATCCACCTCTACAGAATCTGCATAGTTTGAAAAAAGCCCCCTTTAATTAAAATGAAGCTCCTGGGAGCGGGCCATCTAAGACTGGGATGCCACACCTGATGGCACATGCAGACCAGGCGCTGGGAGTGGGCTGCGGGGGAACTCCGGGGACTTCCTTGCTGGGCTGTTATTTCCACTGTTGACTGTGAGAGCTGGAACTGTGGGTGGGCCAGACTAGGGGCATGCCAGGTTGGGTTAGGTTGCTGCACCTGTTGGCGTGTACAAGAGCCAGAAGGCGTGCAGGGCAGCCAAGTGAGGCCGCAACACCAGCTGACGAGTGCCCAGACTGGGTGCAAATCATGTCAGGCTGTACCACAGTAACCTCTGGCAGGGACAAGATTAGGGGCTGGGAAAATGCCTGGTGGGGAGCTGTGGGCACTCCACTGCTGCAATGTACTTATCCATGTTGAGGACAAGAACCAGGATTCGGGGTGAGCCAGGCTGGTGGTGGCACCTGTTGGCACACGGTGAGGGCGGTTCTGGGGGCCTGGTCAGTCTGAGTTAAGCCACAACACCCATGGTGTGCATGAGTGCCTAATGGGATGTGTGCTGGGCCAGGCTAGTCCACAGTAGAGGCTGGCACATGCCAAAATTGGGTCTGGGGGTGGGCCTGGTAGGAATTATTGGAGGTTGCCCCAACTAGACTGTGGCACCCCCTGGTACGTCTGAGGACAGGATTCATATCCAGGAACTCCATTGGAATGTTCACATCTCAAGCACTGATTTTTGCACTGAACATCTATCTGCCTCAGAGGTGGGCCTCTTCAAAGCAGTGCTGACTGACTTTTGCCCTCATGACGCAAACAGTTAAGATGTCTCAGTTACAGTAGCGGGCTCCTTAGGCGTGTTTCTTTGGATATTGAAATTAGGCCTTTGTGTGAGTGCTTCAGGCTTTCTGTTACATGCATAGAAGCAGGAATTCTCCATAAGCTCTAACATTTGGAGGGCTATATAAGAATTAAGTGGGAAAAAAAAAAGAATTAAGGGGGGATAGATCTAGATATTAGATTGATCAATTTGGCCTGGTGTGTTTGAGTTTAGGTGACATATACTAAGGGTGATATGTCATTTGTGGCAGAACTTGAATCCATGTCTCAGTCCATTGCTTTCTCTATTTTGTCACATTTATAGCCTTTTAACCTTATTTATGCTATCTGGCATGTGGGATTTTTCCAGGTGACCTTCCCTAGAATAGGATCAGATACCAATTTCTTGGGACTTGAGGTTTCTTTTCAAGAAATGATGGTTACCTGTTTTTTTCCTTTTTTTTTTTTTTGTTAAAAAAAGTCTGTTACTGAATTAGGGAAAGCTTGACAAATTTTAAAAATTAGTTTGTTTTCCTGACAAAGGCATGCTGGCCTGCAGGAAGGAGGTAATTCCAATTTTAGCATGCTTACCATGGAAACAAGTCACTTAGGTGGGAAATGTTTCTGATATGTTTAGGAAGATTGCATTGAAAAGTCAACCTGGATCTGTTTGGCTGCCTTAGCTTTTCCTTTTTCTTTTAAGAAAGAAACATATTGGGCCCGGCGGTGTGGCCTAGCGGCTAAAGTCCTCGCCTTGAATGCCCTGGGATCCCATATGGGCGCCGGTTCTAATCCCAGCTGCTCCACTTCCCATCCAGCTCCCTGCTTGTGGCCTGGGAAAGCAGTCGAGGACGGCCCAATGCATTGGGACCCTGCACCCTCGTGGGAGACCCGGAAGAGATTCCTGGTTCCCGGCATCGGATTGGCGTGCACCGGCCCGTTGCGGCTCACTTGGGGAGTGAATCATTGGATGGAAGATCTTCCTCTCTGTCTCTCCTCCTCTCTGTATATCTGACTTTGTAATAAAAAATAATAAATCTTTAAAAAAAAAGAAATAAACATATTTAAATGAGAAACAGTTCACTCTTGCAGTGAAAAAAAAAACTTTTAGATCATTTCTTTGAACTGTGGTATAGGGCTTATGACCCTAATCTTCTATTATTTTCATATAGGTGGACCATTACATAAGGCACAGTAACTGAGAAAATCCATCATGTTAGAACTGTTAGTGCTTTGTTCTTATGAAGCAGGTGCATCAGTGAAGCCAAGCCGTTGAGAACATACCTTACAGCATACTGTGCTTGATTTACATCAGTTACGCTTTTTCTTTTCTGCACCAGACTTTGAATGAAATCTTGTTTCCATTTTTCCCTGTGTTGTCCTAGAACATTTGATTTTGGGGTAACAGTTTTAGAGAGCAAATTTTCAAGATAACCTGGTCTTTTTAAAAGTAAGATATTCCGAGAAATACATCTTTCAAGGAAATGAAGAGTCATTATTATGTTAAAAGTCTTAAAAGCTACAATGGCTTTTGATTTTACTGTGAGTATACAGGATGTCTTTCCATCCACATGAGAGGGCAAGCTGTTAAGGCCCTGTAATTTCTTTGTGTACTGTGTAATTAAATGAAAAATGAAACAGTTCAGAGAGAGAGAAAACACATTTGATGATTATCCATCATTACAGATTTAACCAACTTTTACCTTTATAATAACCAAAAACTAGTACTGCTAAGGAATTAAAATTGTTGTAAACTCTCCAGAGGCAGATTTGTTTGTTTGCTAATTGTATTTCAATGTGCTCATTAAATAGCATCTGTAAAGTATTAAGTTTATTTCAGTTATTTGAGAAAAACCTCTATTCTCAGAGTATTCATCTTAGATATATAAAAATATAATTTTCTATTTCTTGAAAGTTTTTTTAATAGCGATTATTGCAATTTGAGATTTAGATACATTTTTACATTTGTAGTGGAAAGTTAATCTACAGTAAGATTGTTCTCATGATTACAAACTTGTGTAGTAATTAAAACTGAAGTAGGGCCCGCTGCAGTAGCCTAACTGCTAAAGTCTTCGCCTTGCACCCATATGGGTGCCGGTTCTAATCCCGGCATCCCTGCTTCCCATCCAACTTCCTGACTGTGGCCTGGGAAAGCAGTCAAGGATGACCCAAAGCCTTGGGACCCTGTATTCGTGTGGGTGACCTGGAAGAGGCTCGGCTTCTGGCTGTGGATCAGCTCAGCTCTGGCTGTTGCGGTCGCTTCAGGAATGGATCATTGGACGGAAGATCTTCCTCTCTGTCTCTGCTCCTCTCTGCCTCTCCTCCTCTCTGTATATCTGACTTTCAAATAAAAAGAAAAGAAAAAAAAAGACTGAAGTAAATTTTGCTAAAAGGTGCAAGAATGACCACTTGATGACAAAGCCTATTACAACAAGGGAACATATTGTTCTTTCTCAGGTACTAACATCAATTCTCATTTACATTTTTTAGATAGAATGAGGACTTTCTGTGACATTAATTGTGTGATCTGTGCTGAATCTTTGTAGGAGTAAGGAATTTTCAATCATATGTATTTCTGATTTGAGACACATTTTGAGATGTTTATTTGAAAATTTCAAATGAAATGTGGGAAAGCATGGGATTCTCAATGAAGATTGTATTAGATATGAGCTTTGCAGAGCTTTGCACTCACCAGTGTGTAGCCCTTGTTTCTGGTAATGCTTTTGGAAGTCAATCACATTTGAAAATCCAGTTCTTTTCCAAGAGCATCTGGTTGTACTTTACATGCTTTGAAAGTATATTTTAAATTGTAGAGTAGCAAAGCATATGATATGGCCTTTTCTTACCTGATTCAAAGTTGTTTACAGTTAAACTTAAAACTAAATGCAAATTATTCAAACAACATGAAATATTATCTCACTTTAAAGATAAAAGATTCTCATAGTTATCTATTTATTTATTTTTGGGTTTCCTTCCCCCTCCCATAGATGATCATACTTTCTGAAAGCTCTCTGTGGAATTTTTTTAAAAAGGTTTATTTATTTTTATTACAAAGTCAGATATGCAGAGAGGAGGAGAGACAGAGAGGAAGATCTTCTGTCCGATGATTCACTCCCCAAGTGAGCTGTAATGGCCGGTGCTGCGCCGATCCAAAGCCAGGAATCTGGAACCTCTTCCAGGTCTCCTGCGCGGGTGCAGGGTCCCAAAGCTTTGGACCATCCTTGACTGCTTTCCCAGGCCACAAGCAGGGAGCTGGATGGGAAGTGGAGCTGCTGGGATTAGAACCGGCGCCCATATGGGATCCCGGGGCGTTCAAGGTGAGAACTTTAGCCACTAGGCCACGCCGCCGCCGGGCCCTCTTTGTGGAATTTTTAAAGCGTTGGTTAGAATACACTCTGATTAGAATAGACTCTGCCAGTGAGTAGCCAAGAAATGGTATTGATTGATGTGATTGGCATTCCTCCACCAATTTATTACAGTTCCTCACAGCTGCTACTAGTTTTATACTGTATATATGCTTGTCATAACTGATGTGTGATAATTTGATGCACAAGTGTCTCATTATAGTAACCTAGGCAACTGGATTGTTTTGGCAATTTAGAAATTTGTGAAATACTGTCAGTCGCGTACATAAAGGCTAACTTGAACCAAGCTTAGATAGGGTGGGCTCAACCCTTTTTTTTTCTTCAAGATTTATTTATTTTTATTGGAAAGTCAGATACACAGAGAGTAGGAGAGAAAGAGAGGCAGATCTTCAGTCCGCTGATTCACTCCCACAGCAGCTGCAATGGTCAGAGCTGCCTCAATCCAAAGCCAGGAGCCAGGAACCTCTTCCGTGTCTCCCATACAGGTGCAGGGTCCCAAGGCTTTGGGCTGTCCTTGACTGTTTTCCCAGGCCAAAATTAGGGTGCTGGATGGGAAGAAGGGATGCCGAGATTAGAACTGGCGCCCATATGGAAGGAATTCCAGCGCATTCAAGGCGAGAACTTTAGCCTCTGGACTACCGTGCCAGGCCCTATGCTCAGGCTTGATTCCAAAATTACAGTAGTGTACTGCCCACTGCAGTGGCTAGCAGCTTCATATGATTACTGACCCCCTGAAATGTGGCTAATCTTAGTTGAAATGTGTTGTAATTGTAAAACAGATATAAACGTCTTTGTATAAGTAAAATACTCTAAAGTCAGTCAGTTTTTTATATTGATTACCCAAAATGTTTCGATGTATTTTACTAAGAAAATCTATTAACAAATCTCAACACAATTTTACTTTTTTAATGTCACTACTGGAAAATTTAATAGCATATATAGTTTGTATTTGTGCTCATATATATTTCTATTGACTGATGCTGTTATAAATAAAAGAGTTTATGTGGTATTCTTTCAGTTAGTACCTTATGGAAGTGCAGGGAGTAGCCACAGCACTCCAGCTGACCTGACTGGACCTGTTTGTATGACAGTGCTGTTCGAACTGTGGGCCAACAGGCCACCACTCCTTCCATGTCTGCGAAGGTTGCTCTACCCACTCTCTGTGTTATTGAGAACTCCTGATCAGCTGCTTCTTGAATCAGTGATAAGTAAATTTATAGTTACTGCTTCTTGGGCACCTGCCATGTACCATGTACGGTGCTGGGTACTTAACAAAAGCATCTTAAATCATCACATCAATTCTGGAAACTTGAGGTGCTGGCGTTGTAGGTAAAGGGTAAAGGCAGTGATGTCAGCATCCCATGGCGTCTGATTCCGTTCTCCTCAGATGTCTTGTGAAAAGCAGCTAAACAGGGCCTAGTGTTTGGGCCCTGCCACCCACATGGGAAGCTCAGATGAAGCTGGCTGTGGCTCCCCCTCAGCCAGCTGTTGTAGCCCTTTGGGGAGTAAGCCAGGAGATGGAAGCTGTTTCTCTCTGTCCTCTCCCTGTAACTCACACTTTCACTGAAATTAATAAATCTTTTTTTAAAAAAACACTTTTATAAGCTGAAGAAACAGATTTAGACATGCTGTGTTTTTGCCCTGTGTCAGCTAACGTAGAGGCAGAATTAGGATTGTATAAGTCCACCTGATGCTGCGGCCAGGCCCTCTTGCTTTCCTGTGCGTGTCCTTCTGCGTGAGGCAGAGTGCTGTCCAGAGAGCATCTCTGGCCGCATGGTGTTGCTGTAGGCTCCTGGAGCTTTTTTTGTATTGGTGGATGACTTCGTTGCTCCTCATTCCAGACCACCCTCCTACCCTACCTGGAACCTAGTGGGTGATCTGGATGAAAACTTAAGCTTGTTTGAAAAAATAATTTTTCAGCCGGCACTGTGGCATGGTGATCTAAGCTTCCACCTGTGGCACAACACTATAGTGCTTTGAAATATTATGCATTGTGGAATGACTAAATTGAACCTATCACCACATATTGTAGTTTGCATACTTATATTTGGTGTTGAGAACCCTTAAAATTTGTTTTGCGGTTTTCAGTGGAGACAGATGCTTACTTGATAGATTGCCTAAAGGCTGTGAAAGAGCATCTTTCTCACCTTACAAATCAATCAACGTAAAATGTTTCAGACACCTTCAGGGAGAGATACAAGAAGCATCTCCTTATCTGAATGCCAGAAATATCAAATCTGAGACTTCAGAGACTGGCCATATAAGGAGGGGCTTTTTATAGTCCAAGGGAGTCGAAGGAGGAAAAATAATGGAGTCAAGTGAGCGTTATCAAGCTGGGGAAGTCTTTTCTAATCCTAGGTCATGTCCTAGTGGCCATGTCTTTGACATTGTTGCATTAAGAATGAGAGCAAGGGGTAATGGTCTGTGTGTTAGCATGCTGGAGTTGTCATTCCCCATCCGGAGTGCTGTGGAAGGCGGGATGTACATTCTTTTGCCCACTGCTGTCTTCACTGGTGCTTGTGAAAGGTAAGGAGAGAGAGAATACATAGGTTGAAGTAGAACTGGACTGCAGAGGTTGGTAGCAGGAGGATTGTGGATGGACAAGTTCAAATAGCAAAGCAGTTTCATACATGTCTGTGCACATTATATTTATAATAAGAACTGTGTGAACTCTAAAATGCTATTTCAGGAAAAAAATGGGTAACACTAGACAGAAATTACAATTTCTCTTTTTAAGATTTATTTATTTCAAAGCTCAAATAGAGGGAAGAAAAAAGGGAGAGACAGAGATCTTCAGTAAGCCGAGTCCCTTCTTCAAATGGCTGCAATGGCCAGGCTGGGCCAGGTCAAAGCCAGGAGCTTCTTCCAGGTCTCCTATGAGGTTTCAGGGGCCCAAACACTTTGGCCCAGTTCTACTGCTTCCCCAGACTCACTAGCAGGGAGCTGGACTGAAAGTGGAGTAGTCAGGACTCAAAGCAGTACTCATACAGGATACTACATCCCAGGCAGTAGCTTAACTGACCATGCCGCAAACACTGGCTCCAGAAAATAACATTTCTAACTAGATGATGTAGATTCCGTTTCCACAACTTTATTACTTCCCTAACTTTTTAGCTTTAGGAAATTGTAGATTCTGAGATAATGACTATTTCTGCTTCTCTGGTCTTCCTACATAATTAAGTAGAAGCATGTCAAGCTTGAAGAAACTGTATGTAGGATCATGTGCTGTATATGTGCTATTACTGTTTTTATACTATTGTTTATTCTTCATCTGAAGTGTTGTCTCTGTGAAACTTCATTGAGTAGAGAAAATGTATATCCAGGAACACATTATGATTAAGAGAAGTGAAAGTTGATTGGCCAAATTAAATAGGGCCAGTTTGGCTCTGATCCCTAGGCTTTATAAAAGAGACAGTGAAAACCTTGTGGGTGAGGGGGAAGCGGGCCTAATTACTCATTTAATTTAATCATTTATCCCTTTAACTCCTTTAAAACATGGTTTTTTAAGGTCAATTATTTAATGTGTGAATGCATAGTGTTTCTTTGAGCCAAAGCCCCACTGACTGACTTTTTTTCTAAAAGAAAATGGACATAGTCATAGTAGCAGGCTTAGCTTGTATTTCCTTGAACTTCACGGTCTTCAACTTCGTACTAAATGAGTGAACGGTTGCTATAACTACCAGAAGCAGTGTTTCCTAACTCAGTGTTAGATGCCAATAGACTAATAACAGATGGATTCAGAATTCAAGCACACTGGCAAATGTAATATAAAGAGGTTGAGTTGAATACATTCATGTTACTATGCAATTGTTTGGTTCTCAGGATAGTGCCACAATACATCTTTAAGTTTTATTCCATGTGAAATGCTGGGTACGGGGATATTTTGCCAAGTGCTGGTTTGAAACTTGGAATCTGTCCAGCTGGCAGATCAGCTGGGCTTAATCAGATATGCCCAGTTCTGGAGATAGGATTTCATAGCAGGAGCAGCATTCTTCAAATATCATTACTTTAAAAGTCAGTTAATTTTAAATTTTAAAATTCTTTAAATGCTACATTAAAATGTATATAGGACAGATATGTTTGTAGTGCAGCTACTACTTGCATTAATAAATAATGTGGACAAATACATTGTAATTTATTCACTTCTAATTTCTGAGTTCTTGGGATTATAATTTGCCTGCATTAGTCTGTGAATAGAATGATATCGAAATGCAGTTGGGTTCAACCTAATAAACCCTATAGCAACTGGCTTTCTCTGTAGAGAAAGCTATAAAAACCAAGCAGATTTGGGCCATGTGCGGTAGCCTAGCAGCTAAAAGTCCTCGCCTTGAACACACCGGGATTCCATATGAGCACTGGTTCTAATCCCAACAGCTCCACTTCCCATCCAGCTCCCCTGCTTGAGGCTTGGGATAGCAGTTGAGGATGGCCCAAAACCTTGGACCCCTGCACCCGTGTGGGAGACCTAGAAGGGGTTCCTGGCTCCTGGCTTCGAATTGCTTGGGGAATGAATCATTGCATAGAAGATCTTCATCTCTGTCTCTCCTCCTCTCTGTATATCTGCCTTTCCAATAAAAATAAATAAATCTGGGGCCTGGCAGCGTGGGCTAGTGTCTAAAGTCCTCGCCTTGAAGGTGCAGGATCCCATATGGGCGTCGGTTCTAATCCCGGCAGCTCCACTTCCCATCCAGCTCCCTGCTTGTGGCCTGGGAAAGCAGTTGAGAACGGCCCAAGGCTTTGGGATCCTGCACCCGCATGGGAGACCCGGAAAGAAGTTCCTGGCTCCTGGCTTCAAATGGGCGCAGCACCGGCTCGTTGTGGCTCACTTGGGGAGTGATTCATCGGACAGAAGATCTTTCCCTCTGTCTCTCCTCCTCTCTGTATGTCTGACTTTGCAATAAAAATAAATAAATCTTAAAAAAATTTAAAAATACAAATAAACAAATCTTAAAAAAAAAAAAGAACAAGCAGATTGATTGCACAATTCACTGACCTCTTAGTACAAATGAAAAGAATCATATATAAGGATTAGACCTGAAGAATTAAATAGGAATCTTTATTTATTTATTAAATTTTTAAAATTGCAAAATCTGGTATTTAGAGAAGAGGAGAGACACAGAAGAAGATCTTTCAACCATTGATTTACTCCCCAAGTGATCTGAAACCAGGAGCCTGGAGCCACTTCCGGATCCTCCCTGCAAGTACAGAGTCCCAAAGCTTTGGGCCGTCCTCAACTGCTTTCCCAGGCCACAAGCAGGGAGCTGGATGGGAAGTAGAGCTGCCGGGATTAGAATTGGCGCCCCATATGGGATTCTGGCGAGTTCAAGGCAAGGACTTTAGCCGCTAGGCTAAATTATTATTATATTAGTTTATATATGGGATATCATTGAATTGATATTGGCATGTGTGTTTCTTTTGGGGGCATTTGATGCTTTGTATAAATGCTGTTTTCCTTTTGTTGATAAACGAGATACTTTCTTTAGAAAGTTAGTGTAAAATTATATATTTTTAATCTTTAAAATTCAGATTCTTAAAGAAATTAGTTTGAGTCCTGATAACACTATTAAAAAGATATTTAATGGAACTTAAATATTTTTGTCATTGTTTTCATTTGAACAGAAAGTAAAACCAAAGATTTTGGTAATCCAGGATACTATTATGTTAATCAATTATATTAAGTGAAATTTTGAGAGTGTCAACCTAGATTGTGCTACTTTGAGGACAAGTAAATGACTTCTTTATGTGAAAATTTGCTATTTATTTATTTGTTTTTAAATAATACATATTTATTAAAAATTCAAATACAGAAATAAAAGCACAATATCCCACCCAGTATACAGACAACCACATAAATCCCTTTCCCTCTAATCCCATTCCCCAGAGGTTATCACTGTGAACAAGTTAAAGTATATCCTTTGAAACATTTTCCTTTGTATATACAAGTATATATAAACACACATAAATGCACTTTTGCCTTTTACAAAAATGAAATCATGTAAATATACATATTAATCTTCAATTTCTATCTTTATTCATTCAATATACAGAAAATTCACAACAAATTTGATTATCAGTCCTCTTGGGTTCGTTTTCCATTATATAAAATTCATATTCAAGCATCAATTACAAAACTCTTGATAACATACTTCCTGCCATCTTTGAGTCTCATCTCTAACCACTCCAGTATGAAAAGACTGAAACATAAATTACCTTAAATTCTTCCTGAAACAAAGGCAGTACAATCAAACAAACAAACTAGGAACACACTGTGTCATTCCTAGATTTTGGCCTTTTCACTTTGTGTTACATTCTGCCTGGACTTTTCTATCTGGCAAATCCCTAATTCTTCCAACAATCAGCTTAAAAATGATCTCTAGAAGACAAGACTTCCCAACTTTTTTCAAGACATAATCACTTCTCTATTTACCCCTATACTTTATAGCTAGCTTCTTAATTGTACTTATCTCACAGTACTGCAGTAATTTATTTACATGTTTTGAGTTACCTTTCCATCCAAAGGATCTGATGGAGTGTTCATCTTGGAGCAGGTACTCAGCAATTTAACTGTTGAGGAACCAATGCTTTAGGAACATTTACTGAGTACCTACTATGCACAGAACCATATCCCAAGCATGAAAAAAACTTACCATTTTGTCCTAAGGAACTTACCATTTTCCTATTATTTCCCCTGGGTGGATAGAGGAGGGGCAGAACATATTTATTATAAGACCACATATTGCTTCTGACATATAGTTGGTTTCAAAAATCTAGCAAAAGCTTGCTATTTATATATTGTAACCTAAATATGCATGAAGTATTTGTTATACATGAACTCTTTAAAAATGTCTTCTGAGAATTTGTTTCTTTTTTTTTTTAACAGTAGTTAAAAATGTCTCACATGTTTATTACTGAACCAACCCACTACTAAGGGGTCTCAATCAAACATGTCCAGCTGTCTATACGATGGTGGCATCCTTAGCTTGATACAGTCAAGGAGATAGTGATGTTGATACAGCACAAAATATGTGTTCCATCTGTTTTAGCACAGTTCCTCACAGACCCAGCTTGGCTCTTCTCCAGTGTCTCCTCTTGGAGTTATACCTGATCTTATTGCCGTTTTTCATTCGAATCCATTGGGGAATGGGACGATTTTGTTTTTGTTTTTTGGCCAGGAATCTCTTGATTCTGAAGGTCTTGTGAGAAGACATGGCGAGGAAGACTCCAGGCCGAGAATTTGTTTCTTGCAAATGTTGCAGCTAAGTATGGATCCCAAGTTACCCACCCATAGGTTTATTTATTTACTTTTTTATACATATTTTTTAAAGTTTTTTTTTTTTTTTTTTTTTTTTTTTATTACAAAGTCAGATATACAGAGAGGAGGAGAGACAGAGGGAAAGATCTTCCGTCCGATGAATCACTCCCCAAGTGAGCACAGTGGCTGGTGCTATGCCGATTTGAAGCCAGGAGCCAGGAACTTCTTTCCTGGTCTTCTATGCTGGTGCAGGATCCCAAGGCTTTGGGCCGTCCTCAACTGCTTTCCCAGGCCACAAGCAGGGAGCTGGATGGGAAGTGGAGCTGCCGGGATTAGAACCGGCGCCCATATGGGATCCTGCACCTTCAAGGCGAGGACCTTAGCCGCTAGTCCATGGCACCGGGGCCCCCCACCCATAGTTTTAAAAGCTGGGAATTTGTGTCATTTTATGAGCAATTGAAAAGACCAAGCAATAGACAAGTTTCTGAGAGTAAGCCAGAGCATAAACCAAGTCAACCAAGGCTTATCCAGCTGTGCTTCGGGTTTTGGGACGTGTTGTATATAAATTTAAGCTTCTGTCACAAAATAAAGTTTTCTTGCCATTAACCACTAAACCAAATCAAGAGGCAGTATTTTATTTTTAGTTGTATTTGGAAGACCATGTGTTAGCTTTGGCTTACCATTTGCTGAATAACTAAAAATGGCATCCGTAATACAAGGTATTATTTATGACTGACCATACATCAAGTGGAATTTTGTGGTAAAGATTATTTCATGTTGAATTACAAAATAAGCAGCATATACAGGCTGACAGGGTGACAGCCTGAGCCAGATCCCGTACTGGCAATCACACAAGAGTCAGGTCTGGGATCACCTCAGAAGGGGTACCTATTAGGATCCCCCAACTGAACCACTGCACTCAGAACTCCAACCATGGAGAGAATCATAGGACCTGTAGTCTGACCGTGGAGTGCATGTCTCAGAACTCCACCTTCTAAGTGGCTAAAACAGCAATAGCCTGCCTGCCCAGATGCACGTGGAGGATATGGCAGGCCACTGGGGCCTGCAGAGGACATCTGGTAGCACAGCAGAGGAAGGAGAGCAGAACATATTGCTCAACAATCTCAGCCAAGCGTTTACAGCTAGTATCTGGGCAGTTGGAGATCCTGGGGTGGACTGTAGCAGCAGATAGACCTTGGAATGTGCTAGTTGGGAAGGAATATTCACAACCTTTGGACATCTCCTTAACCGTCATTGTACATAGTAGGAAATGAAACATGTGCTGAACTTATGCAAGATCCTTTTTTTAAATGTTTATTTTGAAGAAGCTATTGAGAGAAGGGGAAAGTTGGGGGGAGTGAGGAAGTGAGAGAGCGCTTCCATCTGCTGATTCACTCTTCAGTGGCTGTACTGGCAAGCACTGGGCTAGGCTGAGGTTGGGTCTTGCTCGGGCTCTTCCACGTGGGTGGCAGGTGTCTGAGCATTTGGGTTGTGCTTCATTGCTGAACCAGAAGTGGAGTAGCTGGAACACAGATGCCACACACGTAGGCTGGTGGCATCACACATGGCTTTGCCTTCTGCATTGGAGCAGCAGCCCCTCTCCCAAGGTATCAGAACCATCTGAGTTGTACAGCAAAGCTTCTGCTCCTTTGACTCTGTCATTAAGGGAAATTTGTGGCATAATCAGACAAAAATTAGCCACATAGTTCACCTTTTTGGAAATAGTATTTATTTTAAAAATAATAATGTTTTTGTTGAATTAAAATTTACTCAAGTTGCAAGTAGGCCCTGCTGTATAACATATGTTATGTACATGTATGTGTTTTCTATTTTTAAAATGCTTGTTTCTGACTAAATATAACACTAAAATATTTTAAAAAATAGAGAACGAGTTAGTAAACAAAAATTAGAAATAAACTGCCACCCAAACATAGCCTGTTATATGAGACTCTGTGCTTACAAAGAGTCCCAGAATGTGGTATTTAATGTGATGATTTCTTTTTTGCTTGTATGCAGTTCAATTTGGATTTAGATGGAAGAAGAAAAGGGTTTATTTAATGTACTACTAATAAAAGGAATGCTCTTGGATTCACTTCTTAAAGAAAAGACTTACTTAGTTGTATTTGAAAGGCAGATTTACAGAAAGAGAAAAGGAGAGAGATCTTCCATCTTCCATTCTCCAAATGGCCAGAGCTGACTGGTCAAAGCCAGGAGCCTAGAGCTTTTTCTGGGTTTCTCACGAGGATGCAGATGCCCAAGAATTTGGGCTATCTCTTGCTGCTTTCCCAGGCACATTAGCAGGGAGAGGAGGAGCCTGGACTCAAACTGCTGCCCATAAGGGATGGCAGCACCGCAGGCAAAGGCTTAGTTACTATGCTGCCACAACGTCCCCCCTGTATCCTGTTATATTAAGATCATACATTTGCTTAACATTTTAAAAAATGTTTGTTTATTTTTAATTTTAAAAAAATATTTACTTTTTTGGGAAGTCAGATATACAGAGAAGAAGAGAGACAAACAGGAAGATCTTCCATCCACTGGTTTACTCCCCAAATGGCCACAACAGCCAGAGTTACATGGATCTGAAGCCAGGAGCCTGGAGCTTCTTCTGGGACTCCCCATGGGTGCAGGGTCCCAAGGTTTTGGACTGTTCTCGACTACTTTCCCAGACTTCAAGAAGGGAGCTAGATGGGATGCACAGCCGCTGGGATTAGAACCAGCACCCACAATGGATCCTGGCACGTGCAAGGCAAGAACTTTAGCTCTAGGCTACTGCACCAGGCCCTATTTTTAATTTTTTAGATCTATTTATTTTTATAGGAAAGGGAGATTTGTAGAGAGGAGAAATGGGAAGAAGGATCATCTGTCTTCTGGTTCACTCCCCAAATGGCTGCAGTAGCCTGATCTGAAGTCAGGAACAGGGGCTTCCCCCAGGTCTCCCACATGGGTGCAGGACCCCAAGGCTTTGAGCCGTCCTCGACTCCCAGACCACAAGCAGGAAGTAGGAAGGAAAGTGGAGCATTTGGGACATCAATCAGCACCCATATGAGATCCCAGCGCTTACAAGGGGTGCAGATTTAGCCAGTGAGTCATTGTGCTGGGCCCTGCTTAAACTTTTTTTTTTTTTTTTTAAGATTTACTTACTTTTTACTGGAAAGGGAAATTTACAGAGAGAAAGAAAGGCAGAGAAAGTTGCCCCAGAGAAAGTAAAGTGCTGATTCACTTCCCAGATGGTTACAATAGCCAGAGCTGAGCCAGTCGGTAGCCAGGAGCCAGCAGCTTTATCCAGGTCTTCCACGTGAGTGAAGGGTTCTAAGTCTTTGGGCTGTCCTCCACTATTTTCCTAGGCCACAAGCAAGGAGGTGTATGGTAAGTGGAGCAGCCGGGACACAAACCAGCACCCACATGGGATTCTTGAGCTTGCAAAGTGAGGATTTAGCTATTGAGCCATGTCGCTCATAGGCACTCGGATAGGAACTGTGGATGCCCACGCAGTGGCTTACTCCACTGCATCACAGTGTCCGCCCTTTGTGCTGTTTTAGAATAAGAGACCTGAGTGGGCCCGGTGGCGTGGCCTAGCAGCTAAAGTCCTCTCCTTGAACGCCCTGGGATCCCATATGGGCACCGGTTCTAATCCCAGCAGCTCCACTTCCCATCCAGCTCCCTGCTTGTGGCCTGGGAAAGCAGTTGAGGACGGCCCAATGCATTGGGACACTGCACCCGCGTGGGAGACCCGGAAGAGGCTCCAGGTTCCCGGCTTTGGATCGGCGCAGCACCGGCCGTTGCGGCTCACTTGGGGAGTGAATCATCGAACGGAAGATCTTCCTCTCTGTCTCTCCTCCTCTGTGTATATCTGGCTATAATAAAATGAATAAATCTTTAAAAAAAATAAGAGACCTACGTATTTTCATGTTGGTATATGCGGGTGGCCCTGGAACAAGTACCCTCACTAAGATATGGCAGAGCAGCTCTGTAGGAAACCAAAAAACTTAACAGCTCAAGATTCCAAAGTTCAGCATAAGAAACTCTTTTGTCTCATTTCCGGTGCGTCAGGAATCCAGAAGTTTAGCTGACTGGTTCTGGCTCTGAACTTTTCATAATATTGTAGCCAGGCTTCTGACTGAGGCAGTGGTCAGCCCTGGTCTAACTGCTCCTCCTTGCACTCTGTCGTTGGCATCTTGGTTTCTTAGGAGTTTATGGTGGGGGCCCCAGTGCCTGCTGGATAAGCCTGATTCAATGTACTTAAGATGCAGCGGCTGGCTTCTGTCAAGGCAGGTGGGAAGGGCAAGGAGTAGGGGAGATCCAAAAGTAAAAACCATGATTTTTATAACCTAATCTTGCAAACATACTGACATTTCTGTCATGCTGTTGCTTTCCTGGGGCAGGCTGAAGTGTGAGGAGGAACAATAAAAGAGTGTGAATACCCAGATGGCTGAATTACGCGATTTGGACTTTATTAAAATTAAAAGCAGGTGTACATTATAGGACATTATCAGGAGAATAAGGTAGTTGTAGAATGAGTTAAAATAATTGAAATTTATTTGATTCAGAATTTACATACAGAATATAAAGAACACAGGAAACTCAACAAAAACAACCTAGTTCAAAAATGCGGAAAGGACTCAGACATTTTTTCAAAGAAGCAGTCTGAATGGCCAATAAACATATAAAAAGAAACTCAACATCATAGTTATTAGGGAAATGGAGATGAGAACCACAGTGAGATGCAACTTCACACATCATATGATTGTTATAAACAAAAATAGGAAATTTGAGCTGGTGTTGTATCTTAAAGGATAAAGCCACTGCCTGTGACTCTGGCTTCTAACATGGAGCTGCTTCAGTCCTGGCTACTCCACTTTTCTTTCTCTCTAAGATTTATTTATTTTTATTGGGAAGTCAGATATATAGAGAAGAGGAGAGACAGAGAAGATCTTCCATCCGCTGATTCACTCCCCAAGTGGCCACAGTGGCTGGAGCTGAACCAATCTGAAGGCAGGAGCCAGGAGCTTCTTCTGGGTCTCCAATGTGGGTGCAGAGTCCCAAGGCTTTGGGCTGTCCTTGACTGCTTTCCCAAACAAGGAGCTGGCTAGGAAGCAGGGCTTTCAGGACATGAACTGGTGCCCATAATGGATCCTGGCACAGGCAAGGCAAGGACTTGAGCTGCCAGGCTATTGCAACGGGCCCAGCTACTCCACTTATTATCCAGCTCCCTGCTAATGAGCTTAAGAAAGCAATATATACTGCCCCTATTTAGGAGACCTGGATGAATCTCCTGGCTTTGGACTGGCCAAGTTTCACTTTTGAGTCCATCTGGGTAGTGAATCAGCAGGCAGAAGAACCCTACTCTCTTCTCTCTCTGCCTTTCTTTGTAACGTTGACTTTTAAATAAATCTTTAAAAAAATAAAAAAGGAAATGCTGGGTATTGGTAAGGATATGGAGAAATTGCAAGTTGCTTGTGGAAGTGTGAAGTGGTACTCCAGAGTGTGCTGTCAAGGGGAATAAAGGGAGACATGGGGAAGTGCACATGCGACAGCCTCTGTAGAACAGGTCGAGGAAGGCTCACAAGTGGCATCTCCTTCAGAACGGGATTCAAGGTGCGGAGGAAGATTAATTTCATTGTGTAGACTTTGTATAACTTTTTGTATCTGAATTTTTATTGTGTGCAAGTATTTTGTATTGAGGAAGTTTTAAGTACAATAATTATGTGCTTTTATAGTGGAATCTTTCGTACTGCCTCTGCTTGGAACAGTTATCAGAGGTGGGGCCCCTTCCCTCTTGAAGGAAATATGAAATGGCCGCATTGAAGATGTCTGCAGAAATCACCAAAGGTCTGGGTTGAAGTTCCTCCCGTGTGTGAACACGTCATGGTTATTTTGGCAAATAGTATATGAAAACTCCCAGTAAATAAATACATGAGTAGTTTTTTTTCTAAACCCGAGTACCACTTTAGAGTTTATATATACACATGAGAGATCTTCAAAAAGTTCATGAAAAATGAATGTTATGAAAAAGCTATTCGTGGACTTTAAGCTTGCATTCAACTTTTATTTCTCTTTTCTGTGACTGTTTGAAATTCTGTGTGTGTGTGTGTGTGTGAATGAGTGTTAGTAAAGAAGGTGTCAAGGGCACAGTAGAAGTCAAGGTTATTGGAGAAGTTGGAGTGAAAACTAAAATTTTCTTAGACCTTGAAGTACAGAAACAGCCAGATAGTACTAAAGTGTACTACTTTTTGTTGAGTTTAGTATTAAACGATAATGATAATGAGACCTTCAGTAATCTGCTCCTACGTATGTGAAATCTTGTTTAGAAAATGCAAGAATCCCCCGTGGAATATCAGTAAATATAGTTGAAAGTTGAAGTTTCATTTTTGTCAGTGACTGTATCTTCCTAGTAGTACAATAAGTACAAGCCAGATGGCCGAGAACTAAGCTCATGGCACGACAGAAGAGCGGAAATGACCTTTGCACCTTCTCACGTTTACTGTTGTAGTAAAAGGAATACTCTTGGATTTGTGGGGTTTTTTGCAACTGTTTAGAAAAATTACAATTTTGTATGTGTAGGGCCTCCCACCTTTCCCTCCCTTTCCTTCCTCCCTTTTCTCACTTTGCTATTGTCCCTGTATTTTACAATAATATAGTCCTTCAGCTGCACTCACGGCTCCCAGAATTCTGCTCTTTACACGTGTCATGACATTGTAGGTATAGGCAGTGGTAGAGAATTTAGTATATTCAAGGTATGTTTAACGGTTTTTTTAGGGGCCTTTTTTCCATTTGAAGCATAAACAAATGGCATAATGGGGACTACAGTACCAGCAAACAAAGAAGAACTATGATATGGATTTGCTTTTTAAAGAAAAAAAAATCTGTATTTATTTAAAAGGCAGATTTACAGAAAGAGGAGGAAGATCTTCCATCTGCTGGTTCACTCCCCAAATGGCCGGAGTGGCCAGAATTGGACTGGTCTAAAGCCAGAAGCCCAGAGTTTTTTGTGGATGTCCCACGTGGATGCAGGGGCTCAAAGACATGGGCCATCTTTTGCTGCTTTCCTGGACACGTTAGAAGGGAGCTGGATCAGAAGTGGAGCAGCCGGGAACTAGTGCCCATATGGCATGTCAGCCCCACAGATGCAAGCTTTTTTTTTTTAAATTTGTATTTTGAATTTTGGAGTTTTATGGTATAATTCCATATAGTCGGGGATTCCCCCCCCAAATTCCCACCCCCTGACTGGTTTTCCCCATGTTGTTAAGTAGTATAGTCCTTTATAAGGAATCATGAATCTCTCCGTCTGTTATTTAAGTGTGCCCCAACATTGCTGGTACAGACAGTGTCAGACAGTCCACCATCCCATTGGTCTACAATGTCCAACAGTTTCATTGGGAGTCCATCTTTGATAGGGAAGAAGGGATGCATGTTGTGTTGTATCCCCACATCTGGATATGGTAGTCTCTATTACTCCATCATTATATATCCCTTAAATAAGAAGCTACAAAATAAGGTCAACAACTAGTACAAATTAAAACAACAGCAACCACAAAATCACAGCACCAAGGAGTCAGAAAAATGTGCTGAATAACCAATGTATGGGTGACAAAAAGAAAACACAAAGCCTTATGGGTAAAATGATGCCACCGTGCAATCTGTGAGCTAAAGATGAATTCGACAAGAGAAAAGAAAGTATTTTGAAGTAATGAAAATGAAATTAAAAACATCAAGACACATGGGATGCAGTCAAAAAACAGTATGGAAAAGGTTATTCAACTTACAATTTGCATGATGGTGTCCTTGTATTAGAGAGAACATATGGTATTTGTCCTTTTGGGATTGACTGAGCATAATGGTCTCTAGCTGGGACCATCTAGTTGCAAATGGTATACTTTCTTTTTTCTTTTTTTTTTTAAAGATTTATTTATTTTTACTACAAAGTCAGATATACAGAGAGACAGGAAGATCTTCCGTCCGATGATTCACTCCCCAAATGAGCTGCAACGGGCCGGTGCTGTGCCGATCTGAAGCTGGGAACCTGGAACCTCTTCCAGGTCTCCCACGCGGGTGCAGGGTCCCAAAGCTTTGGGCTGTCCTTGACTGTTTCCCAGGCCACAAGCAGGGAGCTGGATGGGAAGTGGAGCTGCCGGGATTAGAACCGGTGCCCATATGGGATCCCGGTGCGTTCAAGGTGAGGACCTTAGCTGCTAGGCCACAGCGCTGGGCCCGCAAATGGTATACTTTCATTAGTTTTAATGGCTGGGTAGTATTCCATGGAGTAGATATACCACAGTTTCTTTAACCATTCCTCTTTGAGTGGGAACAGGTGCAAGCTTAACCAACTATTCTGTAGGCTTTGAATTCATTTTTAAGTAGACAGATTTTAACAGTGTCAAGTTTCTGCTTAGACATAATGTGAATTTTTTGTTGCAAATGATAATGGAATGTGAAAGAGCTTCTAAGTTTTCAGTGAGCATTTCTCAATATACCATCCTTTGGTTGTTAATAGAAACTATCTGAGTTCTATAAGATCACTGTTTTGTGTTGTAAGATTTGTATGTTATGATTTTTGTCTGTTTCTACAAATACTCTTATCTGGTGCAGTTATTCTTTTTCATAAGTTTTTTTCAAAGATTTATTTATTTTTATTACAAAGTCACATATACAGAGAGGAGGAGAGACAGGAAGATCTTCTGTCCGATGATTCACTCCCCGAGTGAGCGCAACAGCCAGTGCTGTGCCAATCCGGAGCCAGGAGCCAGGAACTTTCTTCAGGTATCCCACACGGTGCAGGGTCCCAAGGCTTTGGTCTGTCTTCAGCTGCTTTCCCAGGCCACAAGCAGGGAGCTGGATGGAAAGTGGAGCTGCCAGGATTAGGACCTGTGCCCATATGGGATCCTGGCGTGTTCAAGGCAAGGACTTTAGCCGCTAGGCCACGCCGCCGGGCCCTGGTGCAGTTATTCTAAGATCCAACTATTTAAGGTAGTAAATAGTGAAGTGCATATTTCAGGTAATTTAATTCTTTTTTTTTTTAAAGGAGGCTGTGTGCTGCATTTCTTTTTTTTTTTTTTTTTTTTTTTTTTAGGATTTTTATTATTATTAGAAAGCCAGATATACACAGAGGAGGAGAGACAGAGAGGAAGATCTTCCATCCGATATTTCACTCCCCAAGTGAGCTGCAACGGGCCGGTACGTGCCATTCCGATGCTGGGACCAGGAACCTCCTCCGGGTCTCCCACGCGGGTGCAGGGTCCCAAAGCCTTGGGCCATCCTCGACTGCTTTCCCAGGCCACAAGCAGGGAGCTGGATGGGAAGTGGAGCTGCTGGGATTAGAACCGGCGCCCATATGGGATCCCAGGGCGTTCAAGGCGAGGACTTTAGCCGTTAGGCCACGCCGCCGGGCCCTAGCTAATTTATTCTTTTTTTTTTTTTAATTATTTATTATTTAACTTCAGTAATTACATTGTATTATGTGACACAATTACATAGATACTTGGGTTCTCCCCACCCCTCCCCAAACCCTCCCACCATGGTGGATTCCTCCACCTAGTTGCATAACCACAGCTCAAGTTCAGTTGAGATTCCCCCATTGCAAGCATATACCAAACATAGAGTCCAGCATCTTATTGTCCAGTCAAGTTCAACGGCTTCTTAGGTATACCCTCTCTGGTCTGAAGACAGAGCCAGCAGAGTATTATCCCAGTCAATTGAAAGCTCCAACATACCATCAGCAAAAATTTACATCATTATGGAATTAATTGACATAGTAATGAGTAACCAATATGTTAAAAGTAAATGCGAGTTCCCAGTCACCTTCTGTGACCACCTCACCTATACTTCAATTTTAGTTTATACACAACATATAACATTCAAAACATAACATGTTATACATAACATCATATCATCTTAAATTAAGGCAAATATGTGGTGTTTAACCTTTTGGGATTGGCTCATTTCCCTTAGCATTATGGTTTCCAATTTGGCCCATTTGGCCACAAAGAACTGCATTTTGTTTTTTTTAATAGCTGAGTAGTATTCCATGGAGTAGATGAACCATAGCTTTCTTATCCAATCCTCTGTTGATGGGCATTTTGGTTGCTTCCATGTTTTTGCAATTACTGATTGTGCTGCTATGAGCATAGGAGTGCATGTTGGTTTCTCATAAAACAAGTGTTCTGGATATATTCCTAGGAGTGCTATTGCTGGGTCATACGGTATGTTGAATTTGAGTTGTTTGAATATTCTCCATACTGATTTCCATAGAGGCTGTACCAGCCTGCAGCCCCACCAGCAGTGGAGTAGGGTTCCCTTTTCCCCGCAACCTCGCCAACAAGTGTTGTTGGTGCTTTTATTCATGTGGGCCATTCTTACTGGCGTTAGGTGGTAATTTATTCTTATACCTTGATTATTTTTTATTTTTAACTTTTTAAAAAAACCTGTAAGTTATTTTAACCATCTCTAATTTAAGCCTACCATGACTATCACCAGTTAATTCTTGCCAGAAAGTTAATAGAACAATTCATTTTCCTTGAGGATTGTTGTTATCAAAGACAGAAATAAGAGTGTGAAAAATACCCCTAGAAAAGAAATTTTAAAATAAGCTTTAATTCCAGTAAGCACTTGGTGATGTCCACATTAATCAGTTCAACTTTTTTTTTTTCCAGTTTAACTATTAAGAAGGCATTTTGTCAGTGTCTATTAGAAGTTGAATGTGCCTGCCTCTCAATTTATTAGTTACAGTTCTAGGAAATTGTTTTCTTTCTAGGAAAGTTGGGAAATTATATATATGAAGATATTTGTTTTGGCAGAATTAGTAATGCTAAAAGAGCAAACCTGGAGATGGGGTGTGGCTATTTAGTGTTTTCTCTCTCTCTCTCTCTCTCTCTCACTCTCTCTCTCTCTTTCTCTTTTAATACTTATTATGCCATGAATTCCTAGGCAATTGGTTCCAACAGCTCAGGCTGCTTTCCATTGTCCCTGACAAAGTGAGCTTCCCTGGGTGGAGCAGGCTGCAATTGACCAGGTACCTTTCTGTTCAGCTTCCTTTTCCTTCATTCATTTCAGGAAGCTGTCTTGGTTATTAGAGTGTTTAATAGGCTGAATACGCAGCTTTATGTTCTTGGCATGATTCTTGCCCTTGTTTGTTTACAACAGTGCCAACAGCATGCTGGGTTACATTGTTGAGTTTTCCAGCTTTGCGATGCAACCCTTATGGGGCATTCCTTTTTGAACAATACATAATCCTTTGATATTTACAATCTCCCCTTTCTTGTAAATGGGCTTGTATGTGGCCAAGTTTTTTTTTTTTTATATTTATTTTATTTTTACTGGAAAGTCAGATATACAGAGAGGAGGAGAAACAGAAAGGAAGATCTTCTGTCCGTTGATTTACTCCCCGAGTGGCCACAATGGCCAGAGCTATGCTGATCTGAAACCAGGAGCCTAGAGCATGGACCCTCCTCCAGGTCTCCCGTGTGGGTGCAGGGTCCCAAAGCTTTGGGCCGTCCTCGACTGCTTTCCGAGGCCACAAGCAGGGAGCTGAATGGGAAGCAGGGCTGCCAGGATTAGAACTGGCGCCCATGTGGGGTCATGGCTCATGCAAGGCCAGGACTTTTGCTGCTAGGCTATTGTGCCTGGTCTGTGGCCAAGTTTTAGAAAACTCCATGTTTTCTGAAAGGACTGGAGAACATGTAACGGGTGCCTGGCCTCTTTGCCTTCGTGTTCCTCGTCTTGGCAAATTATTGGAAGATGGCAGTTCCAGCAAAAAGGACAGCTATTTCATTTTTAAATTCATGTAAAGTATTTAGCAACTGATAAGCACTCAGTAGTACTGATAATAATATTATAACAATATAATGCTACTGAGCTCTTTCCTGATTGACAAGATGTCAAACTGGAAAAATAACAGTAGAACAAGAAGGATAAGTTGTGTTGGAAAACACCTGGAGGTGGACTGGGAGTTGGGGCAGCATGATAGCTTACCTGGCTAATCTTCCATCTTGCAGTGCTAGCAACCCATATGGGCACCAGTTCGTGCCCAGCTGCTCTACTTCCCATCCTCGTTATGGCTTAGGAAAGCAGTGGAAGATGGCCCAAAACCTTGGGACCCTGTATCCATGTGGGAGACTTCAGAATGGGCTTTTGACTTCAACTATGGCTGTTAATGACCATTTGGGGAGTGTAGAAGCAGATGGAAAGTCTTTCTCTTTTTCTCTCATTCCTTCTGTAAATCTGCTTTTCCAATGAAAATAAAGAAATCTTAAAAAAAGAAAAAAGAAAGAAAAAGCAAAGCAAAGCACCCAGACAGATGTAGTCATGACGTTTGATTGAATTGGTGAACGTGTTGTCATGCATTGTGTGAGCATGTAAGGTAGTGCCAAGTTGGTGTCTATACATAAACCACTCAGCTGCTTCTGCCTAAATGATATCACCTAAGGATTAATGTCTGATGAACTTGACACTACTTAAATACTTAGATTTTTTTTGTATTAGAAATTAAAGAAAAGCACAAATTGAAGAAAGAGGACATGTGGCTGTTCGGCATCGACATTCCCATGTCAGAACACCTGGCTTGAGTTCTGGCTTCTTAGCTTCAGTCCAACTTCCTACCAGCGCATATCCTGACAGGCAGCAGATGATGGCTTGATGACCTCAAACCCTGTCACCCACATCACAAAATCTAATTTCAGACTCCTGGCTTTGGCGTCATTTAGTGCCAATTGTTGCAGGCATTCGAAACATGAACCAGCAGATGGAAGATTTCTCTGTTGTCTTGCTGTTTCTCAAACAAATAGAAAGAAATAAAATTTTTCACAAAATAAGTAAAAGTTTAAAAATACAGATAAACTAAAAGTGTACATGAGTAACATGGCATCTCACTTTGGCCGCGATGGAGATAGGTATCAGAAGACTTGGATCCCTACCCTAATCTCACTGCTTACTTGACTCTATGTCCTTGGTTTCTCTAAGCCACGGATGAATCTTAGACCATGTTATGGAGTCATACTTTTATAAAGTTGTTAGGGGGTATAAAATGGAAAGTGCCATTGTAAACAGATAGAAGGAGCCCTGTAATCTTTTTCTAATTTTGATTTTCTTTGCATAGTATGTTTTATTTTATTAGAGGACATAAAAGCCCATCATGCCAATATTCTTAAAGCAGTGAGACAGTAATGGTAAAACAAAATTTATCATAAAAATCCACGCTAACCACTGTGAAATCTTTTGGCATAACTAAATATGTGGACTAAGATGTGTCTTTGGTAGCTTATGTTTGAGTTTATTTCTGTTGAATTACAAACAGATTTCTTAAGTCAGCAAAGACATCAATTCAAACTCATGTCACAATTCCAAGTGTTTTATGTTGTTCTGAGTGTTCTTAATGAGATGACGGGTTACATCACTGACGCGTTTCCTCAACTCCAAGGTTTAGAGGGAAATTTGCTCCTCAAACTGACATGATTCCCAGAGGGTTGTGATGGTTTTCTCAGATGTGTCTAAACTGTCATTTGAATAAAGCACGTTACTCAGTTTCAATTTGCATTGGGAAGTCTTCTATTGCTGGATGGAATGACACATTGTTGGTTTGTATCCACCTTAAGATTTATTTATTTACTTGAAAGGAAGAGATACAGAGAGTTTGATGGAAAGATAACATAAAGATCTGGTTCTCGGCCCAGCTCAGTAGCCTAGTAGCTGTAAAGTTCTCACCTTGCATGCACCGGGATCCCATATGGGCACTGGTTCGTATCCTGGCTGTTTCATTTCCTTTCCAGCTCCCTGCTTGTGGACTGGGAAAAGCAGTCAATGATGGCCCAAAGGCTTGGGACCCTGCACCCTCGTGGGAGACCTGGAATCCTGGCTCCTGGCTTTGGATTGGCTCAGTTGTGGCCATTGCTGCTGCTTCAGGAGTAAGCAAATGGACAGAATATCTTTTTATGTGTTTCCCCTTTCTGTAAATCTGACTTTCCAATAAAATAATTAAATCTTTATATATATATATGTGTGTGTGTGTATATATATATATATATATTTAAGATCTGGTTCTCACCCCTAAATGGCTACACAACTGGCACTGGTCCAGGAGCTTCTTCTGGGTATCCTGCATGGTTACAGGGACCGAAGCAGTTGGGTCATCCTCTGTTGCTTTGTGAGGTTGCATTAGCAAGGAGCTGGATCAGAAGTGTAGCAGCCAGGACTCAAACCAGCGCAGTTGTGGAATGCTGACATTTTAGGCTGCAGCCTAACCCATTGAGCCATAGTGTAGGTCTTAACATGTTTTCTAATGAATTGGTTCTTTCAATGTTCTTTCATATCTGGACAGTAATATTTATTAGAAGCAAGAAGAGCTAGCAAAGATTAAAATCATTAGTTTTAATATCCTTTTGTATTGGGTGTTAGAGCTGTGTTGAAGATGGGGTGAGAGTTCACCTCTCCATTACAAACAGAAGATGTGGTTTTAGGAATGAGAGTATACCTTTCCTTATTCTTGATGAAGAAATGAATTTTTTTTTTGCAGGATAATTCTAGGATCTGCAATAGAAAGTGAAAAATTAAGATTGTGGTTTACAGTACTAATTCACTGTAAAATAACACCAAGAGATAACAGAAGGAAGTAGGAAATGGATGAACCAGATTTTCTTTTTTGGTGTAGTCATCACTGAATAGATTAAGTACTGAATTTAAAACTCCTGGCACAAATTTGAATTCCAAGAGCCCATAGGCAGACTCTCCCAAATGCTTAATGGAGTTACTTTGTAGTCTCCTCACCAACATGTGAAGCAGAAGCTGGCACTCAGCCTCCACACAGACTGTCCGCTCGCACAGTGGCTGCAGCAAATGGCAAGATGGGATTGTCGTCGGAGTATTTTTGAGTCCTGTCAGACCTCTGTCTTTATTAAAAGATTGTTTCTATTCCTGTAGTCAGTAGTGTAAGGAAATGCTAGATTATTAACAGTTTCCAGTGATTTCCTCAGGAGTCCCTTTGGTTGCGTAATCTTTTGATGCCTTTGTTGATAAGAAGTAGAGTGGAAATTGTGATTTGCAGCACATTTCTTATGAAATCAATGCTCTTTAGGTGTTCTTGCTTTGTGTAGCCTCAGTTTTTCCTTCTCAATCCCTTCCCTACTTCATGCTACACTGTTCTTCTAATAAATATGTCAGCATTGACTATATTATTACATTGTTATTATCCAAAAGTAATTGCCAGTGAATTTCCCCAAAAGATACTCCTTTTACTTCCTCTGAAGAGATGCAGAAAAGCATTTGTACTGACAAAGAAGTGTCTGTTTTTTTGCCTCCAGATTGCTCACTGTTCAGTTTATAGATTACAGTGAGATATTCTGAAAATGTAGAAGATATTCTTTGTAAAGTGGGTTGTGTTGGTAAACATTGTGTGTTCAAAAAACATTAAATATGTTGCTAAATTAGCAGGCTTATACTACAGTGAAGGCTGTATCATCTTTTTTTTCAAAAATTTGTTTATTTTTATTGCAAAGTCAGATATACACAGAGGAGAGAGACAGAAAGGAAGACCTTTTGTCCGTTGATTCACTCCCCAAGTGGCCACAATAGCTGGGGCTGCACTTATCCGAAGCCAGGAGCCTAGATCCTCTTCCGGGTCTCCCACATGGTACAGGGTCCCAAAGCTTTGGTTCATCCTCAACTGATTTCCCAGGCCACAAGCAGGGAGCTGGATGGGAAGTGGGGCTGCCGGAATTAGAACAGGCGCCCATATGGGATCCTGGTGAGTTCAAGGCGAGGACTTTAGCCACTAGGCCACTGTGCTGGGCCCGGTTGTATCATCTTAAAAAGGGAAATTTTATGATTTCTGTTGTATGATACTACTGTTCCGTTAGGATATCTTTTATCATTGTCTTACCAGTCACAAACTAGGGACATACTCCTGGGATATACTTGAAGCGCTTAAAGTATTCATTTTGAAAAGAAAGGCTTGGGCCTGGTATGATGGCTCAATGGCTATATCCTCCCTTTGTAAGTGCCGGGATCCCATATGGGTGCTGGTTTGTGTCTTGGCTGCTCCAGTTTGCATCCAGCTCCCTGCTTATAGACTGGGAAAGCAGTCGTGGGCAGCCTAAAGCCTTGGGACCCTACACCGTGTGGGAAACCTGGAGGAAGCTTTTGGGTCCTGGCTCAGATTGGCTCAGCTGTGGGCATTGTGGCCACTTGGGTAGTAAACCAGCCGACGGAAGATCTTTATCTCTGTCTCTCCTTTTCTCTGTGAATCTAATCTGCCTGTTAAAATACATGGTATAAATATTGAGAAGTGATCAGTACTCATGTGAGAGGTGAGAACAGCCAGGAAGGAATCAGTGGTGAGGCTCAGGGGTTGGTAAGAAATCTCAGTATATAGTACGCTGATGAATGCCAGGATTCATAACGCTGGGAACGGTAGACTTCCATCTGCAACTTGAATCATATCTTCAGGCATGTACTCTGGAAAGATTCTGCAGGTCTGAAATAGGAGCTCTTCAGAATTAGGTCGGTCAAGTTCTATTGTTAATGAGGTATTTAAACACAGAGCAAAAATGCATTGTTCCACTTTGTTCTTACTAGTTTAGTTTATTTAACGCGGAGTTAAGTAAACTCCTCAATGGAAATTCAGAATTTAAAGGGACTGTGATTCTGCCTAGTAAGGTTTTATCTTTTATACTTGATCTTAGCCAAAGGCCGGAAAGTGGTACAAAGTTTATTTTTTGCTGATTTTCTTTTTGCTTTTGTTCCCTTTAATTCCATAACATTATTGGTGCTGCTTATCAGGTCTGAGGCACTTCCTAATGATTTTACCTGTCTTCCCTCCCCCCCACTAATAGCGAAAGATTTTGATACAAGATAATTTTTCGTAAGCATACATTTGAATAATGATGTTTAACCCTTTCTCCTCATTTGAACACTAATATGACTTGTAGTGAAATCAACAAAAATTAAGACATTCTGGGGACAATGGTAAGGTCCTGCTTGGGATATGTGGGGTCCCACTGGGGGTGTTGGTCAGGTTCTGTCTCCCGTTTCCAGCTTGTTGTTCATGCACGTCCTGGAGCTCAGGAGATGATTGCTCCTGAGCTTGATCCGGGCCCCCCACATGGGAGACCCAGAGTGAGTTCTAGGTTCCTGGCCCAGTCCTGGCTGTTGTGGGCATTTGGGGAGTGAATCTTTCACATAACATTAGATACATTTTAAATTGTAAACATTATTGTGTTATATTTGTTATAGAATCACCCTCTCTGCGTCACATGTACCAGTATACATCCTTTCCTGGCTTTTCTGTCTTTCCCGTGTGTACTTAAGATAGTAACATAGGAAACTGAGCTGGCAAACTTGAAAGTTTCCTCTCAGGGGGCTTTGAATTGGGGCTGGAAATAGGGAGATGCAGTTACAGAAAACAAGTAGGTTTCATCTTCCCATGTGTGTCCGTGGACCTTCTTTCATTTAGCTGGTAGGATTGAGAGAAGTCGTTTTCTAGTTGGCTTTTATTCTCTGTTCTTTCAAAGACTCCTATTTGGGAAGTAGTGTTTTAGCTCATTGGTACTTAAATGTGGTTGTTCTTTGCAGTCACCTTAAATATTTTTAATGTCTGGGTCTCCCAGGATTTTGATTTAAGTGAGATGGGGTTCACCAAAGTATTGGAAGCAAAGAAGAACCAGCCATGCACCTCCATGAGGGCAGGGCATGTGTTCCTCACCATGTACCCACTGAACATTGTGCTTTAGTTACTGAAGGAGTACCTTCTGTTGAATGAGGGAACAAACATGTTAAGAATCAGTGCAATTTAAAGACTAAGCATCCTTTATTTGAAATAATTCGAACTATAAAAGCTAGTTATAAGTTAATTATGAAGTGTGTATGTGTGTGTGTGCGCACACACACTAAGAAAAGCTTGCAAGGAATCTTTATATAAAAACTCTGTGCATGAATGTGAAGTTAAAATGCTGTCCCCACCACAGCACATTTGTAGTGGAGAGAATGCTGTGGGACAAATGGTGATCCCACTGAGGGCAATTCCTGCTCTGAAACATTTCCGTGATCTGGTGATTGTCTGCATTATCTCCTGGGAAGATTTTTTTCTGCTTGCTGTGTGCATGTTATTTTGTTGCTTTGTTTTAAATAAAGGCAGTACTCTGTCTCCTTCCTTCAGGAAACACCTTTTTTCTGTGTGATGCAGTCAATTTTTGTCATTTCCACTTTAATTTGAACTAAGGAGTCATCCTCTTCCTGTGAAAAGGAAATTTCCCAGCTGTTTATAGATTGTGGAGCCTGCTGTGAGAGAGGGCAAAAGTCCAGGAAGAGTTCCTGAGCAGCCTGCTCTTTTTCATGTGTTCTTTAATTGCTTTTTCCATACTGATATTTTCATTCTAATGTGTACCATCTAGTTGAAAAGATGGTGACTTTCTGTTTGAGAATGAGGCTTGTTTTTGTGTTTTGGACCCATATTTGAGAGTAGTTTGGGAGGCAACACTGATGTGCCTTTCTCTGATACGAGAGGTAAGTTTTGTTTGGAAGGCGGTTCTGTAGTGGTTTCTTAGTTGCAATGTTCACCACTTCCCCTTTTTTTCTAAGCGCACTCATTTGAGTGTGTTTCTGCTTCCTATTGTTTTGAACCTCTCATTTATACAGACCTACTGTTTCTCACTTGTTGCTCATGCGTCTGAAACTTCTAATCAGCATCTACACATCTGGCTGATTCTCTCTAGTGTCACAAACCCATTCTATTGTCGAGCTGTAGGCAGGCTCTTCCATATCACTATTAAATTATCTTTGGTTCCAAAATATACTTGGCTTTTAAACATGTTACTCCTAGTGCGTAAAACACTCTGTTGCTGCTGCTTTGCTTAAATGTTTTCCTCTTTTTTGTTGTTGTTATTATTTGTTTTTGAAAGACTTATTGGAAAGGTAGACAGGAAAAGGGAGAGAGATCTTCTACCTGCAGGTTCACTCTCCAATGACTGCAGGTGCTGGACTTGGTCTAGTCCGGGAAGCTAGCTTCTTCCAGGTCTCCCACATAGGTGCAGAGGCTCAGTAATTGGGACCATCCTCTGCTGCTCTCCCAGGCACAGTAGGGAACCGGGCTGGAAGTGGAGCAGCTGGGACACAACTGGCATCCATATGGAATGCCACTTCACAAGAGAGGCTTAATGTGCAATGCCACAGCACCAGCCCTGAGCCTTTCCTTTGAAATTATAGTTTATAGGTTATATATAGTTTATAAATTATGTATGAGTCACATGTTTGCCCTGTTATGAAGTACTCTCATTTCACCTCCATTGCCTTGAATGTGGGTTAGGCACCTTGTTATGATTTCACTTAGTGTCCTATATAGGATAAAAAAGGAAATTTTGAGTTTAGGGCTTTTTCCAGTTATATTTTGGTGCCATGGAATCAACTTTCAGAAATAGGGAACCAAGGATCACTCATATAAGTATTGTGATTTTTTTCTACATCTGTTTAGAAGAATGCAAAGAACACATTAGCTTCACAGGTTTTTTTTTTGGGGGGGGGGATATCATGATTAAAGGTTACTCTGTGGACTTCCCAAATACCTGTCATCCATATCTTGCTGACACTTCATCTAGGCAGCTTGAATGGGTGTATTACCCAGACCCGGTCAAAGGGTGAGTGTATGCTGGAAATGTGAAGTGAAAGGGGTAGAGTTTGGGCTTGGGAACATTTATATTTTTTAGATCACTACTTCCTGTTGAGCTGAGAGGATGGTCCTGTAACTTTGCTGTCAGCTGAAGATATAGTTCCGTAAGCTTGACAGATCACAGCTGTATCCTGTACTGTGTGCGAAAATTTATTTGCTTTCTCTCCTGTTCATTTAGTTTTTATAATTTCCTAATGTATTCAAGTTTTTTTCCAGGGTTTCATGGAATAAGAGGTTGGATGCATGCCCAGATGAGAATATGAACAATGAGTAAATACTAGGTTGTAGGCAGTGAGCTAAATATGGGTTATGTGTGCTGCAAAAACTGAATGACAAGAAGAAAATTCCTTCCTAGTAAATTTTTAAAAGAAGATCCAAAAATCAGTTGGGCATTTTTAATTTACTACAGTTAAGCTTTTGTCCCATTTCTTTTACAAATTACACAACCCTTTTATAAAGAATCAAATGCTCTATATTCTTACCATTCTACCATTTCATTCTCTCAAAACTTTAGATCAGTTCATTATCCTAAACATCTTAAATTGCCAGTGAAACATCATTAAGACTTCCTTCCAGGGCCATCATGATAGCTTAGCACACCAGTCCTTCATCTGCAGTGCTGGCATCCCAAATGGACATGAGTTTGATTCCTGGTTACTCCACTTCTGATCCGGCTCCCTATTTATGGCCTGGGAAAGCAAAAGAGGATGACTCAAGTCCTTGGGACCCTGTACCCACTTGGTAGATCCAGAAGAAGCTCCTGGTTTCAGATTGGCTCAGCTCGGGCTATTATAGTCATTTGGGGAATGAATGACCCAGCTGTTTGAGGTCCTCTCTCCTTTCTGTAACACTTTCTTTCAAATAAAAAATTAAATCTTTAAGTTCTTTCTTTGGTGTTTTGTACTTTGAAGTCTGTCTAAGCTCAGTATGCTAGTAGAGAGATCACATCAGCACAGATCCATTTCTGGGCCTTCAGGAGACCTTTGAGAGCTTGGAAATGCATTTTCCATATCTCAGCTAAGTTGATGTGGAATATTTTGTTTATAGAGAGGAATGACACTTAGCATGTTCTGTAGAAGGGAGATTGGTATTTGAGCATCATGTGCAGAGACAACTGAGATCAGGAAATAGGCAGTTTTTGTGACCTTGAGCAGCACTGATTTCTAATGAGAGAACTGGGCCTTTAAGGTCTTTTCAGCATTGACATTCACTGAGCCTGGGCTCTCTGCTAGAGCAAAACACAGGTGTTTCCCCAAAGTATGCTCGATATCATGTGAAAGGGGAAAAGAAAATAAGCCAGTTGAGCTATTTGATTTTGAAGGATGAAGCCACAATGTTCCAAACGTGAGGCTCATCCAGTGGAGCCACTCATCACAGCCAAAGTAGACGCAGGTAACACTGATGGCCTCCTGCCTGGGTCTCGTGGGTTGAGTTACTCAATGAATCTTCTATTGGCATACTGCACCCTACAAAAGAATTGCATGGTTTTGACTTCCACTAGTGGATCTTGGGGCAGGCCAAGAGGATTGACTGCAGCTGACTTTCTTTTGGGAACACAGAATGAAAGCACGTTTGAGTACTTTTGCGAGTAAAGCAATAGGTACTGTATATATTACATTGCCTGCGTGTTCCGCAGAGCGAACTCTTCCTGCAGTGTGCATGAATGCTGATCTCTACCCTTGAAGCCCAGGCGCTTAGTGTAGAGGAATTATGAACATCTGTTTGCATGGAAATCTCCTTCAACAAATGGACAAAGCAATGAAAAATTAAATATTTGGGGCTGGTGCTATGGCATAGCAGGAATCCCACATAGGTACTCCAGATGTTTCACTGCTAATCAAGCTCCCTGCTAATGTGCCTGGAAAAGATGGAAAATGGTCACAGTGCTTGGTCCCCTGCACTCACATAGGAGATGCAGAAGAAGCTCCTAGCTCCAGCGACCCAGCAGGAGGTAAATTCTCCAATTCTAACTCTGCCTTTGAAATAAGCATTTTTTAAGTAACATTAATATTTGCATTTTCTTTGTTATTGTTTTATCCTTATCTGGGCTGTATTTATCTAATCTGAAATACCGTGTTCTGTAGGCTATCACACAGTGTGAACATGTTGTGAAATCTTCAATGATGGCCAACTGTTCTTATTTTTCAGTTGAGAAACTAAGCCCAGAAAGATTGCCAAAAGCATGATGTGAGTTAGAATCAGACTTAGAGTCAGAACTTGGTTCTGCTCACTGCTAGATTTTTACCATTAGCACAAACCTGGGGACAAACCTGTTCTGGCAGAGAAGCCGCTGCCTACAATGCCTGCACTCTAGGTGAGCAGCGGTTTGAATGTAAGCTGTTCCACTTCTTTTCCATTTTCCTTCTGATGTACCCAGAAAAGCATTGGTAGATGACCCAAGTCTTGGGCCACTGACACAGGCAGTAGAGCCTGATGGAGTTCCAGGCTCCTGGCTTCAGCGTGGCCCGGTTCCAGCTGTTGCAGCCATTTAGGAAGTGAACCACCTGATGGGAGATAGCTTTATGCTGTGTCATTTTCACCCTTTTGTAGTTCTGCCTTTCAAATAAATTTATTTTGAAAATTTGTATTTAAAATTTTATTTTTTATTTGAAAGAGTTATAGAGAGAATGGAGACTAAGAGAGTTTCCATCTACTGGTTTGTTTCCCAAAAGGCTACGAAAGCCAGTTAGGCTGGTCCTGAAGCTGGGGGCCAAGAGCTTCATCCAGTTCTGCCACATGGGTCGCTGGGGGTGAGGAGGGTGGGAATGAGGGGACAAAAGCACATTAGCAGGGAGCTGAACGGAAGTGAGCAATTAGGACTCCAACCGGCACCTATGTGGGATGCTGCCCTATGAGTTGCCAACACCTGAAGTAGCAGCTTAACATGATATGGCACAACATTGGCACCTCATTTCTGAATTTCACATGGTGGAATCGTTTAGTGTCTAGTCTTATATCAGGTTCTTGTGGCTCAACGTTTAGTCTTGGGAGATTGATCCATGCTGTTTCATATAACAATGGTCCATTCCTGTTATTGTGTGTATTCTTTTTGTCAATGTAAAATTGAGTCATTTTGCTGATGGAGGTTTTGGGGACTATTAAAAATAATTTTGCCATAAACATTTTTAAAAGATTTATGTATTTGTTTTCATTTGAAAGGAAGAGAGAAGAGAGGTTAAGGTTGTCCGGCTGCTGGTTCACTCCCCAATTGGCCAGAACCTAATCAGTTAGAAGCTAGGAATTTCCTGCAGTTCATATGGGATGCCAGCACTACAGGCGGAGGAATAGTGTGTTTCACCAGCCCCACCATGAACATTTTTTAAAAAGATTTATTTTATTGGAAAGGCAGATCAGATTTACTGGGAAGAGGGACAGAGAGAAAGATCTTCATCTTCTGGTTCGTTCCCCAAAGGACCGCAATGGCAGGAACTGAGCTGATCCAAAGCTGGGAGCCAAGAGTTTCTTCCAGGTCTCCCACATAGTTGCGGGGTCCCAAGATTTTAGGCCACCTTTCACTTCTTTCCCAGGCCACAAGCAAGGAGCTGAATGGGAAGTGGAGCAGCTGGGATATGAACTGGCACCCATATGGAATCCTGGCACTTGCAAGGTGAGGATATAGCCATTGAACCATCATGCCAGGCCCGCACTGTGAACATTTTAAAATGTTTTCTGTTCATATATAAACTGTGCATCTGTTTTTTTTTTAAGATTTATTTATTTTTTTAATGGAAAGGCAAATGGATAGAGAGGAGCAGAAACAGCGCGGAAGATCTTCCATCCAATGATTCACTCCCCAAGTGGCTGCAACGGCCGGTGCTGCACCTATCCGAAGCCAGGACCCAGGAACTTCTTTCCGGGTCTCCCACGCAGGTGCAGGGTCCTGGTGCTCTGGGCCGTCCTCAACTGCTTTCCCGGGCCACAAGCAGGGAGCTGGATGGGAAGTGGAGCTGTGGGGTTTAGAACCGGCGCCCACATGGGATCCTGGCACATTCAAGGCGAGGACCTTAATTGCTACGCTATCGCGCCAGGCCCAATTGTGAATCTTTTAAAAAAAATTGTTTATTTATGTGAAAGGCAGTTGGAGAGATGTTCCATCTGCTGGTTCACTGTCTACATTAAGATTTATTTTTTATTTATTTTCATTTGAAAGGCAGAGTTACAGGGAGAAACAAATTTTTTTTGTTGTTAGAGATTCAGCCATTTTTTTTAAAGATATATTCATTTTATTACAGCCAGATATACAGAGAGGAGGAGAGACAGAGAGGAAGATCTTCCGTCTGATGATTCACTCCCCAAGTGAGCTGCAATGGGCCTGTACACGCCGATCCGATGCCGGGAACCTGGAACCTCTTCCGGGTCTCCCACACGGGTGCAGGGTCCCAATGCCTTGGGCCATCCTCGACTGCTTTCCCAGGCCACAAGCAGGGAGCTGGTGGGAAGTGGAGCTGCTGGGATTAGTACCGGCGCCCATATGGGATCCCGGGGCTTTCAAGGCGAGGATTTTAGCCACTAGGCCAAGCCGCCGGGCCCGGGAGAAACAAATTTACGGGAAACAAAGTTACGGGACAGAGCTTGAACTGTTTGAAACCAGTAGCCAGGAACCAGGAGCTGCTGTGGGTTTCCCATGTTGGTACAAGGGCCTGAGGGTTTGCATTCTCCCTTTCTTTCTTCCCAGGCTATCAGCAGGGAGCTGGATTGAAAGTGGAACAGTGGGGACTGAAGCCAGCACCCATATGGGATGCTGGTGCCACAGATAGCAGCTTAGTTTGCTACACTGCAACGCTGGCCCCAGTGGTTTTGATTTTTATTTCCTTGGTATCTAATGGTATGGGCATGTCTTAATTTGTGATCGTTTGGCTGGCTAGCTCTTTGCAAAATGCCTGTTCAGATGTTTTGCTGATGGAAAATACTAGGTTATGTTTTTATTGTTGATTTAATTTTAAAATACATTTTCTGGATGATTTTGCTATTTACCCTCATAATGTTGAACTTTATATTTGAAGTTCAAAATTAACAGTTTTTCCTTCCCCTTTGAACCATAGGAAGAATTTAAAACACGTTGTAACTGTTTTTCTACATTCCCATTTTGTATGAGACAGTTGATAGTTTATATAGAGTATATTTATGTAGCACTTTGAATTACTTGTTTACTACTTTTTTCCCTCTTCCATCTTATTTTATTTTTCTTCCTGAAATTCGTGCTTTAAAGGTTCCCTCAATGAGTTTATGATGCTCTTTAGCGAGACATCTTATTTCACCCTGGAGAATTTTGTGAGATATACAGTTTTGTGCTGAAAGTTATCTTCTCGCAGCATTTGATAATATTTCTTCATCTTACTGCTTTCATCTACTTTTCTTTTGAAGTCTGCTCGAAGTGTGATTGTGAGTGCTTTGCAGGTGTCTGTTTCTAGCCATGGTGTCCTTGAATGTGACCTTGCCCCCATCTTACTTCCTCTTCAAGAACTTGGGTTTGTTGAACTTACTGGGGTTTCTCTTCACTTTTCTTGGGCACGTTTCATTTCTTTGCCTCTGTGCTTCATTCTGACTAGTTTTTTCAAATTTATATTCTGATTTATTTTCCCTCCAGTTGGTCATAGTCTACTGTTTAATCCACTCATTAAGTTTTCCAGTCTTTCGGTAGTTTTTCAAATGTACTTGTGTTTTTACCATCTTTCTTTGTCACGTAATTCATCTTTGGAGATAATTGTCAAAATACGTACTTTATGTTGTATGTTTAATTATTCTATTTTCTGTGGTTCTTTTCAGGGGGAAGTAAAAATCTGCTCTCTTTTTATATAAGGCTCTGACTTAACATATTTTTCTCATATACTTTGCAATTTGAAGTTTTAAGTTAGCAGTGTTTTACCTGTGGGCATCCTTAGGCAGGCAGATGTAAGGGCACGCTTTTTAGATAAGGTTTATGCTTCCTTTTCGGCCAGTCCTGGGTTCCTCGCCTCTTGACTTAGAGTGTTTTGGATTATGCTAGTGTATAAATACAATTTCCAAATGCTTGTGAGATCAGTTTTTATAGATTCTCACAACAGACGTTTTCTTTTTCCACTAAGCATTCTGGAAAAGACAGATAAGCTTTGGGATTTTTCTTAAATTCCCTGCTAGTGAGAAGATTTCCCCTTCTCCCCCTCTCTGCCCATCTTCCTTGCATTTCTGTTTCTCTCTGTCCCTCAGATCTGCTTTTTAACTTGAAGTATAATCCTTTCAGATCCAGGCTTTGTGTGTGGATTTATCTAACAAGTCTCCACATTTTTCTGTCCAGCTCTACAACTTAGAATTGGAAGAAACAGAGATTCGGAAGTGTCTTCGTGAGTTTTAAGAAGTGCTTTGAGATGCCTCACAGGTCTTCAGAATGGTCATGGGAAAGTGTATTGTTAAAAAGCTGTGCATGAGGCACGGTGTGGTAGCCTAGTAGCTAAATCCTTGCCTTGCACGCATCGGAATCACATATGGGCACCAGTTTGTGTCCCAGCTGCCCCGCTTCCCATCCAACTCCCTGCATGTGGCCTGGGAAAGCAGTCAAGGTCAGTCCAAAGCCTTGGGACCCTGCACTCATGTGGGAGATTTGGAAGAGGCTCCTGGCTTCTGGTTCCTGGCTTTGGATCAGCTCGGCTCCAGCCATTGCAGCCACTTGGGGAGTAAACCAGTGGATAGAAGATCTTCCTGTCTGTCTCTCCTCCTCTCTGTATATCTGACTTTCCTCTACAAGGCTTTGGGCTTTCCCAGGCCACAAACAGGGAGCTGGAAGAGAAGTGGGGCAGCCGGGACATGAACCAATGCTGGGATCTGACACATACAAGGTGAGGATTTTAGCCACTAGGCTACTGTGCTGGGCCCCTGTAAGTGTATATTCCTATTACATCTTATTTGCAGTTGTTGTTTGTTTTGTTTTTAAACATAGCGGAGCTGATGCTTTGGCTCAATTGGCTAATCCTCTACCCCCAAGCACCAGCAACCTATATGGGTGCCACCAATTCATGTCCTAGCTACACACTTCCCACCCAACTCCCTACTCATGGTCTGGGAAAGCAGCGGAAAATGGCCAAGTGCTTTGAGACCCTGCACCCATATGGGAAATCTGGAAGAAGCTCCTGGCTTTGGATTGGCTCAGCTCTCTCTGTTGCAGCCATTTGGGGAGTGAACCAGTGGATGAAGATCTTTCTCTCTGTATCTCCTTTTCTCTGTAAATCTGCCTTTCCAATAAAAATAAGTATTTAAAACAAAACAAAATACTTAGAAACAACTCCAAAGATCCTTCTTCCTTACACCCTTTTAAAGTGTAATATCACTTATTGTATTGGACCAGCAGGAGTTGGTTTAAAAGGGTTATGTCAAATTAATGACATGGCAGTTTGAAAAGAACCCACAGGCGTCATATTGCTGCTTATCTTAGTAATTGTTAAAACCCAGCCATTGAGAATTGTTTCTGTAAGCTGCCATATTAATCCTTAAAACAGAACAGATCTGATTTTCAGACCTCAAAATTTTTACCGGTTTGTCTTAGAGGGATCTGTGAGGGTGGCATAGTGTAAAAAGCTTCATCCTGCCAGTGCTTTGAGAGTTTTCATGGAATTTAGACTGGTGTTGTCGAAGTTCTCAGTTTTTCATCTGCATAGATAAAGTGCACATGTCACCTTCTAAAATGTTAGCAATGCCAGGTTATTTTTGCTTTGACTGCTTTTATTCTTACAATTTCATAGTTATGGGCTTTTTGCTTTTTTTTTTTTTTAAGGTCATAGCCATTTATTACATGCTAACTTTTCTATATTGGAAAAATACCCTTCTTTTTGCTTCCCCCGTTTATAGGATTGTGCAATCTTTCAGTTAAACACAACGAAAATTGTTCACTTGCTCAGCGTTCCACCCCGTTGGAACAAGCCACATAGCTCCCTGTGGGTGTGGCTGGGTCTGGGCTTGCTGCCAGTGACTTGATCTTATCCCGTCACCCTTGGCTGTTTGCAGAGTCTCATCTGCTGTCTTGACTCCTCCCTTCCCCTCTGCACAGATTCTGAACTACTCTTGTTACTCCCTTCCCAAAGACTCAGAAATGATTCTTGGGAACTTTTTTTGTCTTTAAATATTCTGAAGAAGTTAATGTGTTCAAAGATACGTGAAATATGAGGAATTTCTACTTCAGGATCAGACTGCTCAGTGTGAACATTTAGAAAGGTTAGAGGGTTTTCTTTTTTGATGGAGCTTAGATGTGACAGGGATGAATATGAAATGCAGATGGCCCTTGTTTTATATAAAATATATGCTCCTAAGAAGTTAGCTGTATCCCAGTACAATGCAGTTCAATCAGGAGGTTACTATTTCAACAGAACTGGCGAAGAATGTTCAAAGAGTTCATAAGCAATCATACCTTTCTAATTTTAGACTTTTTCCCCCTCTTGGGTTGCCACCATGGTATTTGGTGCAAACTCTTAGCTCCATTTCTTTTTACAGATTTATGTATTTGCTGGAAAGGCAGAGTGAGAGAGAGGGTTGGAGTAATAGGTAGGGAAAGAGATGTGTATTGCATTAACTGATTCATTCCCTAAATGGCCATGATAGCCTGTTCTGCACCAGGCTGAAGAGCCAGGAACTCCAACTGAGTCCCACACAGGTGGCACAGACATCCAAGTACCTCAGCCATCCTCTGCCTTCCCAGGTGCCTTAGTAGGAACCTGGATCACAAGTGGAGCAGCTGTGTCTTAAACTGACACTCTGTTATGGGATGCTGGTGTCACAAGAAGCAGTTAATTCGCTGTACCACAACACTTACCCAGTCTCTGTATTCTTATAAAAATGGGAGATTAATCATTAATCACTTTAGCATAAAAATGTATGTTGAATGTTATGGAATATTCACATCATTTTATCAAGATGTGTGATCTATTCTCAGCAACTGAACTGCTTTCCTTTTACCTTTACATGTGTGTTTCATCACATTAGCCTATGTTTCCAGTGTGTGAAAGTAACCTTTCCTTGTGTGTGGGGGAGTGTTGTGGTATGGTAGGTTAAGCCTCTACCTATGGCACTGGCATCCCATATGGGCGCCAATTTGAGTCACAGCTTCTGATCCAACTCCCTGCTGATGGCCTGGGAAGGCAGTGGAGGATGGCTCAAGTTGTTGGGCCCCTGCACCAACTAGGGAGACCTGAATGAAGCTCCTGCCTCCTGGCTTGGAGCTGCCTAGTTCTAGCTCTAGCAGCTATCTGGGGAGTGAACCAGCACAATGGAAGATCCTTATCTCTGTCTCTCCTCTCTGTAACTGTGCCTTTCAAATAAAGATAAATAAATCTGTTTTTTTAAATAATTAAAAAATAATAATTAAAAATAATAATTAAAAAATAATTAAGAAAAATAATAATTAAAAAATAATAATTAAAAAAACTTTCATTTGAAAGAATTTTTCTCATTTTTTAAAAAGATTATTTATCTTTTATTGGAAAGTCAGATTTTACAGAGAGAAGGAGAGACAGAGAGGAAGATCTTCCATCCACTGGTTCACTCCCCACGTGGCTACAACAGCCAGAGCCAAGCCAATCCGAAGCCTGGAGCTTCTTCCGAGTCTCCCAGTGGGTGCAGGGTCCCAAGGCTTTGGGTCATCTTCAACTGCTTTTCCAGACCACAAGCAGGGAGCTAGAACGGAAATGGAGCAGCTGGGGTTAGAACCAGAGCCCATATGTTATCCCAGCCCATGCAAGGTGAGGACTTTAGCTGCTAGGCTACTGTGCTGGGTCTGAAAGTAACCTTTTCTAATGTTAATCTTTTCTGGGCCAGTGAAGTTGAGAACTTTATGAAATGTAGTGCTTGTAATCTTTTCTAGTTTTCATTTTCCTTCCCACCTTCTCTCATCAGATCTTACACTTGATACCTTTAAGAAGTTGAGTCCATAGTGCATGGTGTCCTTGTGCCACAGTGGCCATGTCTCTCTTTCTGACCTTGCTATTAACCCAGTATGTCTTGTGCCTCTCTCCGTGAGGAATGTGGTAGTAGGTGACTAACTCCCAAGATGATTGATCTTTATTATTTCTAAATCGTTGCTTAGTGCAATATAAGGACAAGCATTGTTGCAAGATAAGATATAGTTTTTGAGTTTCTTAGCATATAAACCTAATACAGTAAAAGCAAAAGCACATTACACAGAATTGTGTGTAGGCTTTAATCATACAAATCACTGTAAGTCGTCAACGAGGGCCAATTTGAATTTTCCTTTCTTATTGGTTACCATTTGTGGTTCTTTTATTTAAAGTAAAGTCATGTTTTAAAATACATGGTTTTATTAAAGAGTATAATATCTTTGTGTGTCTTCCATTCCCACACTAGACCTGTTTGTTCCTTTTGATCAAGCTCCAGGGTAACTTTCCTGGGACCTTTTAAACTGGCTGCTTTCTCTGAATCTGTGATATGTCCATCATAACACAGTAACACACTGCATCATTTAAAAAAAGCTATTTTTCTCTTTTCCTCTAACACACAGAATTACTATAGTATTTTAGTGGGTCAAGGTCTATGTTTTTCATTTTTTGTATTCTCTCTCATGTCACATATTTAAGCTTAACATGTTATAAGTATAACATGAAATTGTTAGTATAATAAATCTAAGCAAAAAAATAAAATTATTTGTCAGTACATTGACATACCAATGTAAAATTTAAATGAATTTTAGTGTAAAATGAGAGTATACTACATGAACAATAATGCTATAGCTTTAGCAAAGACCAAGTTGACACTCTTCAGCTTTGTTACTAAGTGCATGGGGGCCAAATGTGTGATAGAGCAAACTAAAGTGCCTTGAAAATACAAAGAGGAGATATATGTATAGACTAGTTTTGTGTTTGTTTTAATTAAATCACCTCATGGTACCAGTTTGAGTAGATGTCAGTTCTCCACGCATGGAATTGAAAACACGTTACGATGCCTTCATTGATGGCAGGGGTTGAGAAATATGCCTAGAGATGGAATAGAGAAATGTCTAAACCTGTCTCTTGCCTTGTACTGGGAAAGCTTATGATAGTATTTGGGGATCCTTAAAGCTTTTGTCTTATTTATTTAAATTAAAAGTTTTTAAGCATTTGAAAGAGAGACAGATCTTGAAAGAGAGAAAGAAAGACAGATCTTCCACCCACTGTTTCAACCCCCAAATGGCCACAGGGTCAGAGCTAGGTTAGGTGAGGACAGAAGCCCAGACTTACTCTGCATCTCCCTGGTGGGCTGTCTTCTGCTGCTTTTCCAGCTGTCTTAGTGAGGAGCTGGATTGGAGGTGGATCAGCTGGATTGGAGGTGGATCAGCTGCTCCACTTTCAATCCGGTTTCCTGGTTATAGCCTGGGAAAGCAATGAAGGAAGACCCCAGTCATTGCACCTGCACCCATGTGGGGGACCAGGAGGACACTCCTGGCTTCAGATTGGCTCAGCCCTGGCCTTCGTAGCTCTCTGGGAAAAGAAACAGCAGATAGAAGATCTCTCTGTGTCTTCTCTGTCAATGGTTGTGCCTTTCAAATAAACAAACCAAAAATACTGAAGAGGAGAGATCACAAAAATAAAGATACACCTTAGTAAAGATTTAGAAGGTAAAAAAAATTATGTATGTCATGATTATTTCATATGTTATGACTAGATTACATTTTATTTTTACTTGTTTTCTGTTCCTCATTTTTGGACATTTCACCAAAGCAGCAGAAAATATTCATGACTTCAGATGTTTAAATGGTACATACATATTTGACTTTTTTTTTTTTAACTTAGTCTTTATCTAAAAGATAAATAAATAATAAAGTATGTTGTTTTCAGAAATATCACACCATGATACCATGAGTCAACTCATATTTTGTTTTTCTGCCTCAAATATGGCAACCTTGTGGATGGAAAATTGCTTAATTTTGATTTTAAATAGAGATTGTACCTCATTCTTAAACCTAATGGTCTACTGATTTTTATTTTTTTTAAAGATTTGTTTATTTTTATCTGAGAAGCAGAGTTATGGAGAGAGAAGGAGAAAAAGAGAAATCTTCCCAAACTATTGGGAAGTGTGAAACTAGAAGTTTCTTTATATATTTTTTATTTTATTTTTGTTTTTGATGATGTTTACATAGTTAAGAAGGATGCACACCCATGTTGGACCACAGATTAGGGTTGGGATGGTTGAGAATGGGGCAAATTGAATGAGACAACTGCCTCCAATCTCATTTTTGGGAAAGTGGGGAGAGAAGGAGAAGGGGCAGTTCCCAGCAGCCCAGCTGCATCAATACCCTGGAATGGGGGTGAAGCTAGGAGTTTCTATGTAAGTGCAGGGGCCCAAAGACTTGAGCTATCTTCCTTTACTTTTCCAGGCACATTTGCAGGAAGCTGGATTGGAAGTGTAGCATCCAGGGCTCGAACCAGCACCCATACCAATAGGCAGAGGCTTAACTTCCTATGTCACAGGAGACAGCCCCCATCTTTTTTTTCTTTATGATTTTATTTATTTTTATTAGAAACCCATATTTACAAAGAAGGAAAGACAGAGAGAAAGATACCTTAATTTTAATAGGCTTAACTTGATAATCTTTGTAGGTTTTATTATTCGCATTTTTTGTCCAGAAAAAAATATTTTGGGTGTTAATCGTCCTTTTCTACATACCTTTTCTGTAATTGCTTCCTCTTTAAAAGTGACATTTTCTATTAACATGAAAACCATCTTTCAGAAATTCAGTAAGCAAAGGTTATTCTGTACATCACCCATAAGCTTTATGGCTTCTTTCGTGTCAGGCCCCTTGCTTAGATCCTGAGAAGTCCTCCCTTCAGGTGGCTCCCAGTGTGTGTGAGTGTATCGGTGCACATGGGTCAGTCAGGGTAGGCAGAGCTGTGCTGGAGATAATCCAGAGAGCTGAGACCTGAGGCTTTCAGCGTCAGGGGAGGCTCTTAGGAAGCTTTTCTTCGCAAATCCATCTCTGCAAGGGAGGCAAAACCAGGGCATTCCTCCAAAGAGAAATGACAGAATGTAACCAGAGATGCCTGCAGGCAAGAGTTGCACTTCACCAGCTTGAAAGACCCTTGTTGTCCTCCAAAGCACAAACACTGTGGTCAGCAGTTTTAACAGAGCTACCCATTTCTAAAAACAGTAAGTTTGGAGCTCAAATGCCAGGAGAGAGAAAGAGCTACTCTGGAGCCCTCCTGCAGTTCTAGAAGCATCTCTGATTTCCTAACTCCAGGGTTCCTGTTCCATAGGCTGACTCCTACACAGAGCTCTGCCAGCTCCTACTGCCTTGGTTTTGATTTACTTCTTTAATTCCCCCTGCGCTTGAGTTTTGTTCCCTCAGCTAAATCTCTTGTACCCTTGGATTGTCCCAGTGGTATTCTAGCCCTTCTTTAGACAAGTGCCTCCACATACAAAACTGACCTACAATTATATCCATGCTGCAAATTGTACACTTATTACTTCATCTGTAAAGTGGGCATAATGACAGTTGTACTCCATCGGGTTGTTGTGGGAAATATCGGGTAAATGTATGAAGTCTTAGTCATCTGAATTTTTCCAGTAGTACTTTAACTGCTTGGGAGCAGCCATTGCTCTGAAGGCAGACAAGGTTTCAGAGTTGGTTTTTAGTCTCTTAATATTTCATATCTTTTCGTACATTATACAATCATCTTCTTGTCCTTCATTTCTCTGACACTTTAAAAAAATATTTATTTGAAAGGCACAGTCACGCACACACACACACACACACACACACAGAGCGAGAAAACTTATAACCTTGGTGTATTCCCCAAATAGCCACCACAGGCACAGGCAGATCAAAGCCAGGACCCATAAGCTGCTTCTGGGTCTTTCACATGGGTGCAGGGACTCGTGGACTTGGCCCATCACCCATTGCTTTCCCAGGCTCATTAGCAGGAAGCTGGATCAGAAGTGGAATGGTTGGGACTTGAATTATTGTCTGGATAGATGCTGATATTGCAGAAAGCATCTTAACATGCTGTGTCACAACACTGTCCACTCTGGCATGCACTGAGTTAGACAAGACGTGGAAGCACAAATGAAGGTTTCTTAAATGTCTTCTGCGTAGATTAACTCTGAATTATGATTTGGCAGAGGGCATGATAGACAAAGGAGCTGATACGTACAAAGGTGGGAAAAGGTAAAGGTATGTAAGGTACAAGTAGTGTGTCTACACACTGAACATCTGTGCTTTGTCTGTCCCACTACGCTACTTCTCTGACATGTAAGTAGGCAGAGGGAAAACAAGCCACCTCCTTTCAAATATAATGTCACTACTAAGGCTTAAAAACAAATGAGTATTACTTTTTTATTGTTACTTGTTTTGCATGTAAGAAACAAGAACTCAGAATGGGAATAGCACCAAAGTTTAGAGCATGGTATGAGAACATGCCAATTCTTATTTGTTCATTTATGTATTTATTTATATGAAATGCAGAGAAACAGAACTCTTTCGTGTATTGTCTCACTCTCCAGGTGCCCGTAATAGCCAAGGCTGGGGTCTGGGACGGCCGGGACCCTGGAGCTGAACCCAGGTCCTTGTGCCATCAGCTCTTCCTCCAAGGGGGAACATTATCAGGAAGCTTACCGGAAGTAGAGCTGGGATTCAGACCCTGACACTTCAGAATGGGATGCGTGTGTCTTAAAAAGTGTCTTAACCGCTGTATGAATGTTCTGGTCCTTTTTTAAAAGATTTTAAAATTTTATTTCATTGGAAAGGCATATTTACAGAGAGCAGGAAAGGCCTAGAAAAAGATATTCCATTCACTGGTTCACTGCCCAAATGGCCACATTGGCCAGAGCTGAGCTGATCTGAAACCAGCAACCAGGAACCTCCTTCTGAGTCTCACAGGATCCTACAGGTTTGGGCTGTCATTCCCTGCTCTCCCGGGCCACAGGTAGGGAGCTGGATTGAAAGTGAGGCAACTGGAACACAAACTGGCACCCACATAGTGATGCTGGCACTTGGAGGTGGAGCATTAGTCAGTGGAGCCATCACCTTGGTGCCTGAATGTTCTAGTTTTTTTTTTTCTTAAATAAGATTTATTTATTTATTTGTTTTATTGGAAAGTCAGATTTACACAGAAAAGGAAAGATAAAGATAGAAAAATCTTCTAGTTGCTGGTTTACTTCCCAAGTGGCCCCAACAGCTGGAGCTGAGCTGCTCTGAAGCCAAGAGTCAAGAGCTTCTTCTAGGTTTCCCATGCTGGTGCAGGGTCTGAGGCTTTAGGCCATCCTCTACTGCTTTCTCAGGCCACCAACAGGGAGCTGGGTGGGAAGTGGAGCAGCTAGGACACCAACAGGCAGTCATATGGAGTACCAATGCATGCCAAGTGAGGTCTTAGCCACTAGGCTACAGCACTGGGCCCTGTTTTCTTAATTAATGTACAGTGTTGGCATTAGGAGTGCATGGACACCTGTACAGCCGATGTTATTGGTGAGGAAAAAGGAAAAGGAAAAGCCTGTAGGACAGTGATGTCATGATGGGGATACCTAGATTCCTGTGTCAAGAAAAAGTTTCGAGTTTGGTTCTAAAAACACCATCTATCCCTTTAGCTTCCGTAAGAGTAATCATGCATCACATCACGTAGTGAGGATACAGATCATGAAAGTACAACATAGTGTGACTTTCACAAGGTTTAAATGAACCAAGTATTTGAAATAGGATTGGAGTTAGAGAAAAGGGAGCAAAATTGAATGGAACACTTTTTGTGTTGCATGTGAGCCCATGCTATAGATGTTAAGCTCCCTGGAACTCAGTGAAGAGCAGTTTCATTTAAAATCTACAAAACTTCCCCGGCACAGTCACATCTCTCTGGCCCTCCGCCTGAGCCAGGCCTGCCCACCCCTCACCCTGCCCGTCCTGACCAGTGGCCCCTCGGTCTGCAGTCCTAACTGCACATACCTCTGTAATGAACATTATTTATTTATTTTTTTAAATCCACAAAACTTAGGAGGAGTTGGAAGAAGCAAGATGATTGCTTGAAAGTTACTTTAGGAGATTGGATTTGTAAATTTACTTGAATCCCCAAAACAGGCAGGTGCATGTGAGGGCCAAATGATGTCTGAACTAACCAAGAAAATCTTGCTTTTCTGCATGACTGTGGTGAACATGCTGAACACATTGGTCCCCAACACCTTTCACATTTATTAAGATTTTTTAAAGAGACTGTACATTGCAAAAGCAGCTGTGTAGTTATGTAAGTATAAGTTGGATTTAACATAACATACTCAGGGTGTATGGATTCCTAAGAATGTCACACCTTGTCCATGCCAATATATTAGTGTCTGTTCTTGATACTAAATCTGATGTCATTGGTAGATTCTCTTCTTTATTAGAAGGGTAATATTCAGAAAGGAGAGGTTTTTTTCATTTATTTTGCTCTTTCTGATTTGAGTGGGATGGGGATGGGGTAGGGTGTGTGTGTGTTTGCGTTAAGCCATGAAATAATACTGGCAAATCCTAAGAAAACTAGTTCTGGATTTCATTTTGTCTCTTCAACTCTGTGTGATCTTATGCACATTCCTGACACGTTACAAACAGCTCGTGTCTCTGAATGTGCAGTATCATTTTTCAGTGGTGAAAGCCCCAAAAGGAAACAGACTGATGCTTCCATGCACAAACAGCAGGGCAGTTGTGGATGGAATTAATTGCTGATATATATTGGCTGTGTTTTTCTTCTCTTGTCATTTCCTTTGCAGCTGTGAAAGTGAAGTTTGACTTGAAAACAGACATTTCCAGCAGTGCAAATCCAAAAAGTATTGAGATGGGATTTTTCAAATATAATATCAAGCTAGAATCCTTGCATTGTTTGATTTGAGAGTGACATGAGGAAGAGCAAAGGATGTCAGCAGGTGATCATACGTATGGTTGAAAAATAATTAGGTGAAGCACTTGGACTAAGAAAAAGAGTGTTTTGTGATGGTTAATTTATCATGTCGCAAGAATGGCTTCAGAATTCAGCAAAGACTGTATTAATCAATACCCCTTCCCAAGGATCTTGAAAGAGGGTGTCAAGGTCATCTCTCAAACGGTGGAAATAACCAATAGTTAGGACTGATTGATTGTCTCAGTAAGAGGGAGTAGCAGTTGTCAATGTGGCAGTGTATGTCATTAAAAATATTTTCCTGTTCTTCAAAGTCATTTCCATTGTTGGCTCCGGTAATTTCAACAGAGCAGGCTTTCCTTCATGGTCCTCAGACGGCATTCTTTTCTGAAGACCTTGGACTCAGACTCCTCACTTTTGATTTTTAGCTGCTGATGACATGCTATGAAAATCTCCTAGCTTTTAATTATAATTTGATGTAGTTTAATTTCTTATGACTGTGGATAAAGGAATTTTGAAATTAATCACTTTAGAAAATTAATTTATATTTGAAACTTGTGATTCAAATGATAGATTTAAATAAATATATAATAAATAGAACCATTTAAAATCTTAAAGAAAAAAACAAAATCATTTCCATTGTTTATTTTACATTCTGTGTAGACAGTTAGACACTTGTGATTTTCACATGATTAGATATTTTATATAAATTTATCTTTTATTCATAATTATAATAATTCAAAGAAAAATCACTTGCTTCTGATTATGTATATACAGAAATTAGTTAAACCACTTTGCATGATAGCCAAATGTTTAATAATAATTATTTTTATTACTGACAAGTTATTTTTGACACCATTAAAGGTTTGTTTTTGGTGGTATTTATGTATACTTTTACATCCTAGGGAGTTTTTATTTGGGGAAAAAAATCATTAAAAAGTTAACTGTTCGTTTTTAAGTTTACATTTCATTATCCTTCCAAAGAAAATTCATCAATCACATTCCTTAGTTTTCAAGGCAAGTCTAGTGTTGTGTTGCTAGCGGTAAGAAAGTATTGAAGAGGACAGAAGGTAGGTGATTTGTCTACATTTTCAGCTTCCCTGAAAACAGGCCAAAGGAGTCTTTTGAGTGAGTGTTGTTTCTGACACTCTGAGATACGTAAAAGTTACTGTTGCTAAACTTAGTAGTCGGTGAGGGTGGACTTCCTTTATTACTATACTTCCACCCAACATTTGGGTGGTTGAACTGTGTGTTTTATCTTACTTTTTAATCATTGGTTTCTTCATAGAAATTAATCTATCTGGTATATTTCAAGCAGGAAAGCTAGTCTTCAACCATAAACTTTCCCGCTTCTTTGAGGAGAATTAGCAGGTTAGTTTTGATGCTGAGGCCCTGACAAGTGTTGCAGCAATGCTAACGTGCAGTGTGCTCACCCTGCAGCCGGCCTGGGTGTGTTGTTTCCCCTGGAGTGGGCTCCACCCTTGCTCTAACCGCACTGAGTGTGGGTATCTTGCTGTTTAAAACAAAGTTCATTTTTCGGGCAGTGTTGCATCAGAACTGCCGCACAAAAACCGGCTTGAGAAATGTACAACAGCTTCGTTTTTTTGTAAGTAATGGATTGTCTGTTGTAAGATTGATGGCTCACAGCTTAGGAAGCATAGATAAGATAGAAGGCTAATTTTTATACCAGCTGATACTAACGTGTTGTGTTTTGTTGGAGCAGGATCCTGTGGTTTTATCATTCAGATGCTTTTTTTTTTCTCTTGGTTTACTTGTCTGCTTGATTTTTCTTTTTTACTTAATTGTTAGTGTTTTTATGCGGAGTGACGTGAACTACTTAACAAAATAAAGTGTTCTAAATATGCTAATTATTTAAAATAAAAATGTTTTAAGTTGTATTTTGTACTAAAATTATTGAATCGATCGATGCTGTAGTCTGGTAGTTCTGCATTTTGAGACATCATGGCATGAACTTTGTGTGTAAGAGTGGGTTCATTGAATTAAAAAAGGCAGCATCTAAAGAGCCTTTCATTTCTGTCATAATGATGCTTTGTCCTGTTGCTCTTGGGTATTTGTCAGAAGAGTTGGGCAGGCTGCAGCCCAGAGTTCTGATCTATGCCTCCACAGCTCTGTGTCTCTGTGTCTTTCAAGAGTTTGTGACATGGGGGCCTGGCGGCGTGGCCTAGTGGCTAAAGTCCTCGCCTTGAAACCCCCAGGATCCCATATGGGCGCCGGTTCTAATCCCGGCGGCTCCACTTCCCATCCAGCTCCCTGCTTGTGGCCTGGGAAAGCAGTTTGGGACCCTGCACCCACGTGGGAGACCCGGAAGAGGTTCCAGGTTCCTGGCATCGGATCGGTGCTTACCGGCCCGTTGCGGCTCACTTGGGGAGTGAAACATCGGATGGAAGATCTTCCTCTCTGTCTCTCCTCCTCTCTGTCTCTCCTCCTCTCTGTATATCCGGCTTTCCAATAATAATAAAATCTTAAAAAAAAAAAAAGAGTTTGTGACATGAACAGTAAGTTGAACTATAGGAAAGTTATTGTTAATGAGGTCCATTTCAGCAGTTTGGTTTTTTTTTTTTTTTTCTGTGCACCTGGGATCTGTGTGACTTTTTAAAAAAATTTTCCTTCCATTTCACGTACTGGCTTCCATTTGTGACTGACTTAAACGTGTGTGAAGTGGTTATGTAAGAAGAGACCATGATTGGCCTTGTCTGTACTGACTGTCTTGTCATATATGTGTTCATTGTGGACTCTTGGCTAGACACTCCCATTCAGTGCAAGCAAGTTGAGTACTCACCCTCAGTTGAAATCAAAGCTCAGTGTTGAAAATGGAAGGTTTGTGTCAAGCTTCTAATTGTGAAACTGTATCATCCTTTGTGAGCAGACTTCCTAGCATCTCTTTACTTTCCTTTTTGCAACTCAATAAATTAGAGCTCTGGTATCCTAGGAAAACCCGGGAATCAAGAGACTGTCTTGTTTGGATGTTAGTTTTTCCACCTCTGAAATTGGGATTTTTATTAGCTATCTAAGATATTTTACAGCCTCGAATACCCAAAATTCTCTTTGTGTGAGCTCATCTCTGTTCCACAAATGGTAAAGAGACTATATTGATAGTTACTAAAATTTAGATTAGGTGTTACCCCATGTTCATTCTTAAAAATGACATGAATATCAAAGTTTTACTTTAAGTTTTGTGTCACGAATTTTGAACATTTTTAGTATCTTAGTAGTAGAGCTAAATACATAAACCATCTGCACACCAAGAAAAAAATTTTTCTGGTTTAAACTGGACCAATCTCTTGCTTGTTTAGACTGTTGTTAAACTGGGTATATTCATTGTACGAGTATTAGTTGTCTAGCATTGACTAAATAGCTTTCAGGCATTCCGCATGTCTGAAATAATGGGCTACTGCGTACATGCCTCTCACCCTCTGGAATACGTTGTTCTTGCAGCACAGAAAATACTCTGTTGTCCAGTTTTGTTTTAAAGAATGTTGGTTTCAGTCCACTGAGCTGGGTGATCTCCACTGTCCCTTTGAACTCAGGAGAAAATACATTTAGGCTTATATGTTCACAGTTGTGCTAAGGCAAACACATGCCAACCAGTTTGCTATTAAATATGAAATTAGAAAAATTTTAGCATTGATTTTTATCTAGAATTTTTGTAATAGTATTCATAATGCTCTTGTATTGCATAATGTAGAGAAAAGAGAGTGTATAGGTTTGACGAAATCTATTCCCTAAACTTCTTGTTTGCTCCCATATACTATTCATATTTTACCTAATTTATGTGTATCCTATTAGTGACAATATGTTATACCATGACATGAAAAGAGCTAGATGGTCTTTTTTTTTTTTTTTTGAGGATTATATAAAGGATGTCCTGTAGGTTTGATGTTGAGTGTCAAATTACCATTGATAAACTCCTTGCACTTCTGTTGTGGTGCAGTGGGTTAAACTGCTGCCCGTGATGCCAGCATCTGATATGAGCACCAATTTGAGTCCTGGCTGCTCATCTCCAATCCAGCTGTCTCTGGATGTGTCTGGAAAACCAGCAGAGGATGACCCAAGTACTTGGGCCCCTCTCTGTCACCCGTGTAGGAGACCTAAATGGAGTTTCAGAGGTCAGTCTCTGCCATTGTAACCTTCTGAAGAATGAAGCTGTGGATTCAAGGTATCTTTCTCTCGCTGTCCCCACACTGCCCCCCCCCCCCCGCACTCCCTTCTCTTTAACTCTGCCTTTCTAATAAAATAAATAAATTGATAAAGCGGGGCGAGGGTGACCCACAAACCCTTCTTTACCCTCCTGCTCAGTGAATTTTCTCCTAGGACTCTATGGAAGTTCCTTTCTCTGATTAGCATCTTTTAGAAATATTAGTTGCATAATACTAAACAGGCCTCAGGTAAAAACATGAAACAATACAGAAGGACATAAAACTTGACTCCTACTGCCTTAATTCCTGGAGGGAAGATTCTAACTGTATTTCCAGAAAATTTCCATGAATCTGAGTGTGTGTATATGTTCTTAGACATCTTTTTAAAAATCCATATAAATTATGCTACCTGTGCCATTATATATTTACTTTATTCTTTATAGTATGGATGGAATACTTTGATTATTCAGCTTTACTGAGTGTGACATTTCTCGTTCCCCCTCCATCAGATGTACGTTAACTGTCAGTCTTTTCTCCTACGTCTGCCTTATGAATAAAACCTAGAACCCAGATGCTTATAGGAAAGGGATGCTGTGTGGGAATGAACAATTTCTTTGAAGATTTATTTTATGTTGGTTTTCAGCAAATGGTTTGTCCAAGTGGGGCATCAAGGATTAGGCCCTACCATGCCAACAGTCCTGAGTGAGTAAGACTTGTCCTGAGTGAGAGTTATTTCTCAGCCTAAGAGTAAAAGCATGTTGGAGTCAGAGTTGTCTAACCTGAATGAAAGATTATGGGATTGTGGGCAGTTAACCAACCTCCACCCTCGGTTTTACCATCTGTAAAATGAAAGCTTTAAATAGATGAATTTTAATGTCCCTTCCAGCAGTGTATTTACACAGTGTTCTAGTTGATTGATGTAAGCTAACTAACCCAAATCATATGAAGTATCTGTTACTTAAATTAAAACATCTTTTTTACAGGTTGTGTGGCCTGTAATTTATTTGCCCTGCCATATGGCTTAAGTTATTAAAAAAAAAGCTTGATATTCATCTTTCATATGAATTATCCTTTCTTAAAAAAATAATAAATTTAAAAAATTAAAACGCATCCCAGAAATAAAAGCTTCTTTTAATACTTGAGGGAAAAGATTGTGAGTAAGCCAATGTTTATTTCTAAAAATATATCCTTAGACTTTTCAGACTCCAAACAGCATTACTCCTCAGGGTTTGGATTCAGGCTTTTGGGTTTGTTTTCATGTTCTAGTCCTCTGATTTATCTCCTTGTCTCATTGAATGTAGAAGGTGATGTTGCTTGATGTTCTTCTGATTTTGTGCTGAGGAAGCAGTTTTACAGGTGAATTATAAACTGTTATTTGGCCAGGAAAGTTATAATGTTTCACAGCAATGTTATAAAGTAACAGAAACAGAACTTTTTGCTGTATCACTGGTAGAATGTTTAGCATTGCCTTTTTTTTTTTTACAAGCTTAGCTTCATAATTCAACCAAATGTCAGCTGTTCTAAAAGCAAAATTATATAAGGACTTTATTATTTGTAGTTACAACTTAAGGTTAAAAAACATTTTTTCTTGGCATTGGTGGCTAGTCTTGGTGTGTGGGCTTGTGTGTGGGTGTTGGTTTCCCTAGCTTCTTGGCAGAAGGCTTGGTATACCTTAAATAAGTATACTTTTCAAAAGTATGAGCTATTACTTATTATCTAAGTAATGCTAGGTAATTATCTTACTTGTGTTTTACATTGATTCTCTTGTACGTTCTTAGACATATGGTTCCTTTTAGCAAAATGTGTTCATGTTTTCTAGGAGCAAAGCAGTGCATTAAATAGAATGAGTTCTTGGGTGACTGGGGCAGTCTCACAGTTATCTACCGCAATGACAGCTGTTTCTATTGCTTCCATTATTATTTCTAGTAATGCAGTGCAGCAAAATACAGTTCTTTGAGTCTATGAAAATAAATGAAAACAAAGTGTATTTTCAGTGTTTAAAAAAGATTATAGTGTTTTGTTAGGGTATTGTCAATTACTTTTCTTGTATGTAAATCTACTAGAGACAAATTCATATTAACTGAATTCTAAATGAAATAATTCTGTGGTGCTTGGGCAGATGAACTGAGCCTCGATTTTTGCCTACTGAGATATACTGAGATAGCAAAGCCTGCTATAACTATTGTGCTTCATGTGTGGCTTTTAAATAATTGTTTGCATGAAACTAGAAAAAGGTGATATTGAGTCTTGGTAGCACATCTGAATGGCATCTCTGTGTGATTACCCATCCATTTGGGTTTTTAAAACTAAAGAAATTCTCCATAGCTTAGAATCTATAAGACACTGCGATCTGCAGGATGCTGAACAAACTTTGTCTAAAACATTTAAAACCATTTTAAGAAAACAGTTCTATGATAGCGAAATCAGTCAAGTGGGTTTGAGTTAAAGCAGAAAGTCATTTTATAGAGAGAGGATTGAGGAGAGTCTCACCATTGCTCCGAGCCTGCCGTTTTTCCTGTGGAGCCTAGCACTTGGCTGGGGTCCCGTGACACACAGTGGGAATTCACTTCCTGTCAGGAAATGCTGATGTTCAATGTATTATCTTGTTGAGACAACCACAGTGAACAATAGGCTATTAAGGTTTTAGAACAACAAGTATCATAACTAAGCCAATATTTGCTTTGTTTTGAGTATTACTCTAAAAAAATGCTTTGGCTGAACTTAGAATACATTTGTCCATCAGTAATTTGGGGGCATAATAGAACAGTTTTTTAAAGAACAAAGAAAAAAATGCTTGAATAATGGCTATGAGCGTTTGCAGGCTTACTGTTTTTGCTTCCTGTTCATAGAGAGATGAGAACAAAGTAAATGATTTCAAGTACCTCTTTTATATATGAAAAATATAGATTTAGAACCCTGTTTTGAGTTTTGGAAGCCTTAATAAGAAACTGATATAAAAAATAAAAGGCTCAAACTTTAGTTCTCCCATGAAACATTGAGCTCTCTTATGAGATGTCCTGTTTAGTTTTAGACATTTTGTCTGAAATGTTTGGTGTTGTCTCTTATTTGGGACAGGAATCTTTAAAGGTTCTGTTATTTTCATAGAAAAACAAGGGGAAAAAACCTCCATTCATGTGAGTGGTAAGTTAATGTCAAGTCACTGTTACAGTTATGTAATTATCAGAGAGCATTGAGGTTCTCTGGTCAAACCTCATTTTATATACAATGAAATGGAAAGCTTCTCCATGTCAATCTCTCTTTACCATCTTACCCCTGAAATTCTCTATCAGTGATTCACAACTGTTGAGTATCTTACATCTCGGTTTCTTTTGGCAATTGTCATAAATTGTTTTTTTAGTATCAGTTATATTTCTGTATGGGGATGCATTAGGTCTTCCCACAGTTAAACTGGAAAGTCCATAAAGACTCAAAATAGACCAATCCCTTATATTTCTTTAACTTTTGCTGAATTAATAGCTGAATTAGTGTTTGCTGATTGAGTCAGTAATTTTTGAAAAAATTTTTATTTAACATTTTTGTGGGGGCCTGGCGGCGTGGCCTAGCGGCTAAAGTCCTCACCTTGAACGCACCAGGATCCCATATGGGCGTCGGTTCTAATCCCGGCAGCTCCACTTCCCATCCAGCTCCCTGCTTGTGGCCTGGGAAAGCAGTTGAGGACGGCCCAATGCTTTGGGACACTGCACCCGCGTGGAAGACCTGGAGGAGGTTCCAGGTTCCTGGTTCCCGGCATCGGATCGGCGCGCACCAGCCCGTTGCAGCTCACTTAGGGAGTGAATCATTGGATGGAAGATCTTCCTCTCTGTCTCTCCTCCTCTCTGTATATCTGACTTTGTAATAAAAATAAATAAATCTTTAAAAAAAAAAATTTTTTTTGTGACAGAACCTAAGAGGAAGGACCTGTTTAGGTTTTTGAAAATTGTGCTTTTCATACCTTCATACATTTTTTTTTGGTGGTTACTTTTCACCTAGTTCAAGACAAGTCATGGTATATAGATCACAATATATATATTACTAATCCTCAGCCATGTTGGGTGCTTGTCAGGTTTGATCAATTCATACATAGTGGGGCAAGTGCAGTGGTATAGCAAGTTATTCCTCAGCCTGTTGTGGGTCCAGCATCCCATTTGACACCAGTTTGAGTCCCAGCTGCTGAACTTCCTATCCAGGTACTGGTAATGGTGTTAGATATAGCAGAGGATGGCTCAAGGCCTTGGGCTTTTGCACCCACATGGGAGACCTAAAAGAGGCTCCTGGCTCTTAGCTTCAGACCAGCCCAGCTCTGGCCATGACAACCTTTTAGAAAGTAAAGGTCTGTTGTCTCTCCCTCTCTCTGTATATGTCTGACTTTCTATCAAAAATAAAAATAAAAGTACACATCGCACATATAAGTCGGTTTTCAAAGTTTGCTTTAGAGTCTCTGGTGTGGATGTGTGTGAGTGGAAGATTAATTTATTTGAAAAGCAGAGTTACAGAGACAGAGAGAGATTGATTGGAGGGGGGAAGAGGGAGCCGGGAGAGAGAGATCTTTGATCTGCTGGTTCACTCCCAAAATGGCCTTAACAGTCAGAGCTGGGCCAGCCTGAACCAGGAGCCAGGAACTTCTTCCAGGTCTCCTAAGTGGATGCTGGGGTCCGTTAGCAGAGCACTGTGTCAGAGGCAGAGTAGCTGAGGCTCTGCATCCATACTGCATGCTGGTGCTTCAGGCAGCATCTTCACCTACTGCACCATAGTGCTGAACTGCCGCCCCCCCTCCTTTTTCTAAGATAATGGAATATCATGAGTCAGTGGCCCTCTTTGCCTCACTAAGTGAATAAATCCTTATTGAATAACTGTAAATAGACAGTAAATGAGGAAGATACTGATGCAGTTACTGAGTTTGATTTAAATTCAGGTTTTACCCAACCACCTCAGCTATATGTTTGCAGCGAAAAGCTGGACAAGGGGAAACTCTAAGATGGACTGTGTCAATCAGTGGACTCTGCACCAGTCTCGTCGTACCTGGACTGTTGCTGATGATATGTTGGAGCTTCTAATTGATCGAGGTGACGCTCTGCTGGCTCTGCCCTCAAACCTGAGAGGGCCTCCCTAAGAGGCCGTTGAACTTGACTGGACAGTGGGATGCTGGACTCTGTATGGTGTGAGCTTGTAATTAGGGAATCCCAACAGAACTTGAGCTGTGGTTATGCATCAAGGTGAAGGAATTCACCATGGGGGAAGGGTTTGGGGTGAAGGGGGGAGAATCCCAGTACCTATGAAATTGTGTCATGTAATAAAATGTAATTAATGAATAAATGAATAGAAAAAAATAAATAAATTCAGGTTTTACTTGAAGGCAATACAGACTGAATCAAGTGCTTTGGAGCACTAATGGTGAAAAGGAGATTAACACTGAGGGAGGGAATTGAGGAAGTCACTATGGAAGAAGTTGAATGTTGAGTAAGACCTCAGTTGTGAATTACTATTTTGTTGGGTAGAGAACACAGGGAGAAGAATCCTCCAAGTGGATATGAAATGTAATGAGCATAGCAACAATCAGGGGAAGAGCTTTTGTTTGAAAAAATAATTTCCTTCTGAATTCTCAGAAGGGTAGATTTGAAGTCCTTTTTTCAGGGCTTGTGTTTTGGCAACCTCCAGGCTGATTCCTAAGCATGAGACTTGAGATGAAGCTCAAGGATGCTTTTTTGCCATTTTACGAGAAGGACCGAGGAATTGATATGTGGAAATAGGCTAAGTAGCTTTGTGTTCTCAGTTGTGACAAAGGAGCACAAGGATTGTAGTATTCATACTCCTTTTAAAAAAAAAAAAATTTTCCAGCACTTTGCAATTCTGTAGAACCTTTCCTTGACAATAGAGATCAAAAGTAGACACAAAATATTTACCAAACTCTGGAGAGCTACTTAAGTCACTAAACTCCATGAAGATAGCTTTTTATTTGACAATAAAGTACTTGATGGAGGCTTTAAGTCCAGCTAAATGGGCACTATAGAACTAAGCTGTGAGTCTAGTCTTTGTGAGCTTTGGAAAAACAAGACTCCTACTTCAAGCCTGAATTTAAAATATAGCAAGCAATTTAAGTGGACTCCTCAGGCATGTGTAAGTAGACTCAAAAAGCTGAGTCATACAGTTGACTCTGGTGAATGACCAGGAAGGCTTGGGAGAAAGGCATTCTCATGTTAAAAAATAGTATATCTTACTGACTTTCTTTCAAAGAAATTAACATTTCACTTTATGTAAATAGCTTCTGAAATCAATTTATTATGAAAACCTGGGGCTAATGGAATTTTATTAATATACTTCATATTTTAGATCTTATTTATGTTGACAGAGCTTATGGTCTGTAGTCTATATATATTAATAGACTATATTAATATTAATTAAAATATATATTTTAATCTAATGTGAAAGATACCGCAAGAGATTAGTGGACTTGGATGAGTCACATTCTTTCATATTACTTATGTTTTCATATGGGAAAAATGAAAAAGGGTAGGGTAAGATTTAATAATATATCCTTTTAAACTCTAATACCTTACATTATTTTTGCAAAGGAAAGCTTTATCATTTTGAAGTCTGAATTTCTATTTCTGATAAATTTCCCCATATAAATTAAATGATGGAGCTGTCTTTTTCCTCATTTATTTGGGAGGTGGAATGCTCCTATCCACAGGTTGATCCCCCAGCTGGCCTTCAGTGCCTGGGCTGGTCCAGGGCTGGGAGCTGGGGTTGCAGTCCAGGTGTTCTACATAGATTGTAAGAATTCGGTTGTTTGAGCCCTCGTCACTACTTCTGCCTTAGGAGCAAGCTGGTCAGGCGCCCATGCCTGAGATCAAACCCAGGGAGTTCGATGTGCATGTGGATGTCTTAACCAGTATGCTCAGCACCTGCTCCTCATGGCTTTCTTTTCCTCCCTGAATTTGTTATTAGAGTTATTAAGTCTTTCAGATTTTCTCACTTTTTGTCAAGAGCTCAGGTTTCAGCTGTAGATTGGAGATTTGGTTTGTTGCCTGTTATTTTCCTCCTGTCTGCAGTCTCCTGTCTCTTCCTGTCAGATTCTCTCAGTCCCTTTTATTTTGTATAAATTCATCAGATGCCACGTAATATCAAAACTTATGCATACATTTTCAGATTTCTTACTTATGTGAACTAGGTTCCGGTTTTCAAGGCTAAATACTATTTTCCTCATCAGGACAGACCCCAAACCTGCTTGAATGAATCTATAGGTTGTATGGCAACTAATGTCCAATACAGTTCTCGATGAAATAAAGGGGCACATATAATCTAGATGTGAGCATCTCTCTTTCTAAAGCACACAATTAAAATTGTAGCTTCTATTATACTTTGTAGAAGATTGAGTTTAGTGGATGACCAGGGGATTTATAATTTATTGATTGCTAATAACATTCTTTAAGGCTAGAACTTAGGTGGCAAAGTTTTGTGTTCAGGTGAACTTCATTTAGGAAAATTAGTCTGAGAAAATAGGTGATTTGCAAAAAAGTTCATATTAAAAGTGAAAACTTTTATTTGAAACTAGGATAAGGGGAGGAGTTGCAGTGATTTACCAAAAAATCTTAATTGGTTAAGTTTGAAATGACTCAAAATCAGAAAACTCCATTATGATGAGGAATCTAGATGTATTATATAGTGCTTGATTAAAGAACATCATGTTCTGGAACTAGTCTAATTTTTGTCTCAGGTCCAAAATTAAGTTTGTTTCTTAAATATTGCTTACATAGTTGAAAGGGGTACATGCCAATGTGGGTTTCCAATTAGGGTAGAGAGGGAACTGAGGAAGGTGAGTGGGACAAATGTTTTAATTTTTCCTTCTCCTGTGTCTGCGGTGCGGGGAAGGGAAGGAGAACCCCTCCTTGCTGTCAAACTGTATCAGCACCGGGGCTGTGGGACTTTCGTTGGATCATGCCTTAGACTCTCTGATGTGGGGAAGAGTGTTAAGAAGGTATTCTTGAGCTTTTTTTGTTTTAAGATTTTTTTTTTTTTATTGGAAAAGCAGGTTTATAGAAAGCAGGAGAGACAGAGAGGTCTTTTATCCACTGGTTTACTCCCCAAGTGACCACAATGGCCAGAGCTGAGCTGAGCTTCTGGGTCTCCCATGCAGGTGTAGGGTCCCAAGACTTTGGGCCATTCTTCACTGTTTTACCAGGCCATATGAGCTGGAAGCTACATGGAAAGTGGAGCAACTGGCACACAAACTGGTGCCCATGTAGATCCTGGCTTGCAAGGGTAGGATTAGCCAACTAGACATGCCAGGCCTACTTGAATGGTTTTGATAGTTTTGAGATGATGTCAGCTTCATGGCACCAGGGTTGAGAAAATTTTTCTGAGGTCTGTTGACTGACCAAGTCCACCTTAGTGCATTCACAGGACCAGGAATATATTGCAAAGCTTGGCTAGGAGAATGGTACAATCTGTTTTGTTTTCCATGCTCTGAAGGGGCACTTGATGTCTTCTGCTGACCTAAATGAGCTGGCTATCATGTCCCCCCTACCCCATGTGCATCTGGGCATATTGTCCCTGCACAGGTATCTGCAACTGAGGAAGTCCAGTCCCAATACATGCACCCCAGGTTGGACAACATATCCTGTGATTTTTCTCTTTGGCTAGGGTCTGATTCTAACAGTCTAGTTGGCTAAGTCCTCCAAGAAAATCCACCTGGGGTGACCTCAGACTTGACTTTTATGTGTGCCAGTCAGTACAGAGTCAAGTTCAGTCTGTCACCTGTACCAGCTAACACACTCATGGATACAGTTGCCTGCTCAGTTCAGCCCCAGCTCCATCTCTCACGTGAACTGATGAGTGCTTGGCTTAGCTCAGCCCAGCCCGCCACATGCATGGTCTGTACCACAACCTGACCCCAGCCCTGGTTTTTGTGTGCATGCTGTGTGTTGTGGCCTAGACCTGTCTGGCTTATATCTCATCTGGCTCTCATGCACACCAATACCCACCCCCAGACCTGGCCCACACATATACTGATGGGTGCTGCTGCTTTTATCAGCCTGGCCCATCCCAGCTCTGACTCTCATGCTCACCAGTGGAGGCTACAGCTCAACAGGGGAGTGCCTACAGTTCGCTTACCAGGGACTCTTTCAGCCCCAGATCTTGTACCTGCTAGGAGATACTGTGGTCCAGCCTAACATGACTTGCACCCAGTCCCAGCATTTGCCAGTGGGTGATGCAGACTAGCCCAGCCGAACCACACTGATTCTGGCTCTTGTACACTCTGGTGAATGTGGCATCCTAACCCAGCCTGGCCCACCCCCAGACCTGCCCTCCCCTGATCCCAGCTCTCATCCCGGTTAGTCCCAGCCTTCACACTCCCAGGAGGGAGTCCCCTAAGTTCTCCTACCAAGCCTGTTTCCAGTCCTGGATCTTGTGCATGCTGGGGCTACTTCAACCCATCCTTACATGGACAACCTGTAGTCTCAGTTCTTGCTTGTGGGTGTTGCAGCTTGGCCCATCCTGGCCTGCCCCCAAACCCGGCCCAAGCAAATGCTGATGTATGTTGGGGCCTTTTGAGGCCTGGCCTGCCCCACCCTCAGCCCTGACTGTTGTGCTCCCAAGTGCGAACTATGACCTAACACAGGTGTTCCTCCAGTTCCCCTACCAGACCTGCTCCTAGCTCTAGATCTCATGCTTGCCAGAGGGTGTTCCAGCTCTGCTTGGCATGGTCTTCCCTCAGTTCTGGCCTTTGCTATAGCCAGGCAGGTACTTCTGTCTGGCCCAGTCCAACCTTCTCCCAGCTGCAATTCCTACCAAGTGTCAGGTGAGTTGTGCAGTCCAATCTGGCTCAACCCATTACCATCCCTAGCTCTCCACACAAGCCAGCAGGTGCTGCAGTTCCTACAAAAATCTGTCCCCAGATCTATTTATCTCACTTTCTTAAAACAGTGTTTGATAGCAGCAAGTGTTCAAGAGATTCTGAATGCTTGACTGGTAATTTCTCCCATCTACATAGAAATGTGTTCCCAAGTTGTTTCAGGAAACAACACAAGTAAAATATTAAGGATCTTGTTGTGTCTGTAATGGATTTGGAGTGGTTAAGCAGGCTGACAACAATTTAGAATCTAAGTAAAGTGTTTTTTACTTTATTTTTAAGATTTATTTTCATCGGAAAGGCAGATTTACCAAGAGATTTTCCATCTGCTGGTTCACTCCCCAAGTGGCTACAATGACTAGAGCTGAGCTGATCCAAAGCCAGGAGACAGGAGATTTTTCAGGGCCTCCCATGTGGGTGCAAGGTCCCAAGACTTTGGGCCGTCCTCCGCTGCTTCCCTAGGCCACAAGCAGGGAGTTTGATGGGAAGTGGAGCAACCGGGACCTGAACTGGCACCCATATGGGATCCTGGCGGTTGCAAGACAAGGATTTAGCCACTGAGTCATCATACTGTGTTCATTGGAGGGAAGTTTGACAATAGATATCAAACCTGGCACAAAGCCAGAGCTTAGGGACAGGATATTTTTAGCAAAGGGTTTTAAGTGTAGATAGAGAATCAACACCACGAAGATCTGTGTGTCATCAGAGATGTCATATTTTCTTTAGCTTTCTTTGGAAGTAATTTCTTTGAAGTAATTCTTTATTATTTTTTTTAAGATTTATTTATTTTATTACAAAGTCAGATATACAGAGAGGAGGAGAGACAGAGAGGAAGATCTTCCGCCCGATGATTCACTCCCCAAGTGAGCTGCAATGGGCTGGTGCGCGCCGATCCGAAGCCGGGAACCAGGAACCTCTTCCAGGTCTCCCACACGGGTCCCAAAGCTTTGAGCCATCCTCGACTGCTTTCCCAGGCCACAAGCAGGGAGCTGGATGGGAAGTGGAGCTGCTGGGGTTAGAACTGGTGCTCATATGGGATCCCCGGGCTTTCAAGGCGAGGACTTTAGCCGCTAGGCCACGCCACCGGGCCCTCTTTGAAGTAATTCTTACTTTTTAGCCCAGTAGTTGGCAAAGGTCATGCCACTGAGAAAAATAGATTTGTTGCGTTTCCTTTATGTATATCAAATGACTTGTTCTGGTTACTATTTTGATGAATTCTGTTACATCTAAAGAGCTTTGATTCTGCAAAGGTAGCTATCCACACTTTTATGATTATAAAATGCTTCCTAAAGATGTTATTCACATGGAAATTCCATTTGAGCATATAGCGTAGTTTCATAGGGCTGCTGTAACAAAGTATCACAAGCTAGGTGGCTGAAAACATCAGAAATTTATTCTCTTATTCTAGAGGTCAGAGGTCCAAAATCAAGGTGTCTTACAAGAGTTGGTCCTTTTGAGGGCACTGATGGAAAATCTGTTCTGTATTTCTTTCCTGATTTCTGGAAATTGCCAGTAATCCTTAGTGTTCCTAGACTCATAGCTGCTTTGGTTCTATTGCTGTTCCTGATTATGTGGCTGCCTTTTTTCCCTGTGAGTCTCCTCTTTGTCCAAGTCTTTCCTCATAAAGACACCAGTCATTGAATTTAGGGCCCGCCACAATACAGTGTGACCTCATCTTATTTTGGTCTGCAAGTGACATATTTTCAGATAAGGTCATCTGATGTTTTGGAGACTTGGAAATTTTTTAGAGTCACTTTAAAATTGAGCCCACTACAAATGCTTCTCAACTTAGAATGAGATTACTTACCAGAAGACTTAACTTGAAAATAAGTTTAATTCACCTGATCCACTGAGCATCATAGCTTCGCACCACAGTGCACTACACAGTGCTTGTTGTTCCTCGTTGTGGTTTGTATAGCCACTGCACGTAACGGAGCTGCTACTGCCCAGCATCACCAAAGAACACTGTACTGCACATCACTGTAGTAGGAAAACATGCAAATTCAGAATTAAAAGGACCGTTTCCACTAAGTAAATATATAACATGCTTGTGCCATCATAAAATTTAAAAATTCATGTTATTATAAATTGGGAAATAATAATAATACTGCACTTGAGATATAAGGGATGACTCATTTGGAAAAGCTGGTGTTTAGAAGGTAAACACTCCTGCTTAAAGCCATGATTAGCTTTCCCCAAATGGCAGGTTATACCAAAATGTCTTTGACAGTAACTCTCAAGTACTGTATCCTGTACTTAATAAGTTGCATTTTCAAGGCTCAATATTAGGCTTTTCATAAAGAATCCAGATGAAATAGTGATAATTTCAAAATCCTTCTTGTCAGGCAAAGCCTGAGAAGCAGGGCCTCCAGTCACATCAGATTTGCAGTAGCAGTGTGCTAGGTATTGCCTATAGTTGTGTTTTTAAGTTAAAGCCATAAAAACCAAACATGTGTAACTAAAATATCTGAATGTATATCAGAATGAAAATGAAGTCTTAGAATTTACTCATACCTATGTCCAATAGTATTTTTATACTGTTCTCTAATTTTTGAAATAAGAAGCTTTCTCGGTTTTTTTGTTCCCTTCCAGCCCTCCCTCACCTACCACAGCAATTACATTAGGAATGGATCATAGCAATATAGTCTATGGCAAAAAAATTCATTTACAAGACTGCCCTTTTGGATGAAGATTTTTTTTTTTGCAAATTCATTTTTTTTTAAAGATTTATTTATTTTATTACAAAGTCAGATATACAGAGAGGAGGAGAGACAGAGAGGAAGATCTTCCGTCCAATGATTCACTCCCCAAGTGAGCCACAACGGGCCGGTGCTGCGCCGATCCGATGCCGGGAACCAGGAACCTCTTGCGGGTCTCCCACGCGGGTGCAGTGTCCCAAATCTTTGGGCCATCCTTGACTGCTTTCCCAGGCCACAAGCAGGGAGCTGGATGGGAAGTGGAGCTGCCGGGATTAGAACCGGCGCCCATATGGGATCCCCGGGCTTTCAAGGCGAGGACTTTTAGCCGCTAGGCCACGCCGCCGGGCCCGCAAATTCATTTTTTATAGAGTTTTGTAAGACTGTTTCCATTTCTTCACATTGAGGAAGTAGGATTTGTTCGATTAAAAATTTAATTTTGGCTGGAAAAACAGGTGTAAGTTTGGAATTTATGGGAATTAACTATTTTGCAGTACTTGTGTTCTGATACTTTAACAAAAAATTGTATTGACTTTATAGAATATGCATACAGTGATAGGTCAAAGAAAATTTGACCTCAAACATGACTTTCAAGAGAATGACAGAAGTAAAGACTGGAAGTTTTTCAAACTCATTGCTGCACAAATAATTAAATTGATTTTTGTTCATGAAATATGTGAGAGTTGATGTTTAAAGAATAAGAGCTCTTGCCCAGAAGGACTGCCACAATAGCAAGGGCCAGAGACAGAAGATATCTCTAAAAATTGAAAGCAGTAAATCTTTCTTAATAATCTCCAGTGATCCTCCTTTTAAAAACCTCTCGTTTATCATGACTTGTCAAGTGCTAGATCGTTTCCTGGATCTGGGTCTTTAAGCTTTCACTGATACCAAGGGGACTGAATAACAGAAATGAAATGGCTGGCAGGCACATTCAGATAATCAATCCTCTGGTCTCTGTCAGCTTTCCCTTGATGGGTGCTGCGGAACCTCCTTTTGTTTTATTTCTCAACAGTCTCCAAAAACTCAGTGTTAAAAAACAAATGGTAACTAGGGGAATACATGCAGATGTTCATCATATTTTGAAGGAAGAAAAATAAAAGCACGAAGGCCATATGGATTTTGGATTCAGCAAGATAGTTGAGAGATTGCCTATCTGTGCTTGAGTGTTTCACTCTGCTTTGTTAGGAACAATTTGAGCCAACACTAGAGAATAATTGAATTTTGACTTCAGAAAAATGTACTTCCTCTTAACTTTGGATACATGGCTTAATATCTTGTATGGCCATTATTATTGGAAAATTAATTATAATGGTTTTTTTTTCAGTCACCAGTGAATGTTTTTTGCTCTTCAAATATAGAAGTTTGAGGAACTCAGAAAATACAAGTCAATAAAATATCCTACTTGAAGTGTGGTATGTTAGTGAACAAAAAAATGTTAGGTTAATCCTCTGCATTGTTCAACTGTGAATGTCTTCTTTGGATCACCCTGTTGAATGAATGTTTTTCAACCTAACAAGCACCCAGTTGACATTTTTATTTTTTTAATAAAGATTTATTCATTTTAATTGCAAAGTCAGATACACAGAGGAGGAGAGACAGAGAGGAAGAGCTTCTGTCCGGTGAATCACCCCCCAAGTGAGCGCAACGGCCAGTGCTGCGCCGATCCGAAGCCGGGAACCAGGAACCTCCTCCAGGTCTCCCACACGGGTGCAGAGTCCAAGGCCTTGGTCTGTCCTCCACTGCTTTCCCAGGCCACAAGAAGGGAGCTGGATGGGAAGTGGAGCTGTCGGAATTAGAACGGGCACCCATATGGGATCCTGGCACCTGCAAGGTGAGGACTTTAGCCATTAGGCCCCGCCACCGGGCCCAACACAGGTTTCTTTGTTTTTTTTTATAAGCAGTTTATTTATTTGCTTGCAAGGCAGGAGAGAGATCGCTCTTGTGTCTCTGGTTTTGGTTCATTCCCCAAATGGCCACAATGGCCCCTGCTAGGCTGGCTGAAAACAAAAGCTAGGAGCTCCCCACAGGTGTCCCATGTGCATACCGGGCCCAAGCACCTGGGAGGCTTCCACTGCCTTCCCACGCTTACTAACAGGGAGCTGGATTAGAATTGGCACAACTAGAACTCGAACCAGTTCCTGTTAGGGTTGCCAACACAAATGACTACACCCATTATGTCACAGTGCCAGCCCCGACACTCACACATTTTTAGCTGTATATTCCAGAATTGAGAGAAAACCTGTATTTGTGTCTTATTTCACGTAATAATCTCCAATTCCGTTCATTTGGTTGTGGATGTCAGGATTTCATTCTTTTATGACTGAGTAATTCCATTGTGTGTGTGTGTATGTGTGTATAATATCACATTTTATTTATCCATTTTTCCATTAAATACAGATTAATTCTGTATCTTTGGGGCCAGCACAGTGGCCTGGCAAGCTGATCCTCTGCCTGTGACTGGCTACCCACAGGGACACTGATTCATGTTCTGCTCTCCACTTCTGATCCAGCTCCCTTCTTACAGCCTAGGGATGACAGCCGATGATTGCTCAAGAACTTGGGCCCCTTAACCACAAGGGAGACCCAAACAAGGGGTCTGATCGTGGCCTCGAATTGATTCAGTTGTGGTCTTTGTAGCCATCTGGGGAGTGAACCAGGAGATAGAAGCTCTCTCTATACTACTCTCTGTGTAAAATCTGCTTTTCAAATAAAAATAAATAAACCCTTTAAAAAATACTTCTGAATCTTTTTCATTGTGAACAGTGCTGCAATAAGCCTAAGATTTCAGGTGTCTATTTCATAAGCTGACTTCATTTCCTGTGGGTATATTTCCAGAAGTGAGGGAGCTGGGTGATATGGTAAATCCATTTTTAGTTTTTGAGAAATCTCCATATTGTTTTTTGTAATGATCATACTAATTTGTATTCTCATCAACATTGTATTGGAATTCTGTCTTCTCCATAACCTCGCATGCATTATTTATTTATTTATTTATTTATGACTGTTTTGATAATGGCCATTGTGAATCAAATGAGATGATGCCTCATTGTAGTTTTTATTGCCTTTTCCTAATGGCTAACTTTTTCATGTTTATTGGCCATTTGTATTTCATCTTTTGAAAAATGTCTGCTCAGGGCCCAGCATGATAGCTCAGTGGTTAAAACCTCATCTTGAAACTACTGAGATCTCATATAGGTGTCAGTTCATATCCCGGCAGCTCCACTTCCCATCCAGCTCCCTGCCTGTGGCCTGGGAAAGCAGTTGAGGACGGCCCAAAGCCTTGGGACCCTGCCCCCTTGTGGGAGACCTGGAAGAATTTCGTCTGTTGACTTTGGATCGGCTCAGCTCCAGCCATTGCGGCCACTTGGGGAGTGAACCAGTGGACAGCAGATATTTCTCTCTGTCTCTTTTCCCTGAACATCTGCCTTTCCAATAAAAAAAAATCTTAAAAATTAAAAAAGGAAAAATGTCTGTTCAGATCCCTTACTTTTTTTTAACTGGATTACTTGTTTTGTTGAATGTTTTGAGTTCTATGTTCCGGATATTAATCTTTATCAGATGCATAATTTGCAAGTATTTTGTCCCATTCTGGTGTTTTTATTCATTGATTTTTTTTTATGCAGAAGTCTCTTTTTTTGTTTTTTGGTTTTTGGTTTTTTTTGCCTGTGCTTTTGAGATCTTTAAAATCTTTGCCTCTGCCAATATCTTGGAGAGTTCCTACTGTGTTTTCCTTTAGTAGTCACAGCTGTAGGGTTTACATTTAAATCTTTGATACAGTTTGAGTTTATTTTTGTATAGGTTGTCAGGTAGGGGTCTTGTTTCAAACTGATCTATTTGCAAATCCAGTTTCCCAAAATCCAGTTTGTAGTTTCTTTGGGGAGTGATTATAGCACCTTTACAAAAAAATATGTTTTTTTTATATATGTAAATTTATGTCTGGAGTTGGTTTTCTGTGAACCCTGTATTTTCTAGACCATCCCTCCCCCCCCCCCAAAGAAAGACTAATCAAAGGTGCAATACCTCTCAAAACTGCTTGAGCAGGACCCTTGGAGTGCGCCTCTCGTTGGGGATCTGGGATGGGTGGGAGGCTGAGTGGGGCTTTTCCCTTTGTTTCTCCCCTGACCCCAGATACAGGAAAAAAATGATAATATTATTTGTGGAAACAATGGTATTACCCACTTTCACCCTGTAGCCCTTGACCCTTTTTACCCTAATCAACTAAGTAAGATTATTAAAAAATAATAACACTAAATAAAAGGTGTAATACCTGGATATACCTTTAGCAAATGACGATCCTTTGACCCATACCATCTTTTTTAGCTAACTCTTCCATTTCCATTGAGCTCCACAATGATGAATACTTCTTCATTTGGTGAAGAACATTGGTATTCTGAGGAAAATTATGAAATCTCAATTTTTTTTTCATTGACTTGTATACTGGTAACTTCTTAAACACAAATAGTAAATTAGGGAGTCTGTGTAGAGCATAGTGATTATACTATTGTGATTGCTAAAAATATATCAAATTACTGATATGTTTAGAAATGTGTATATGCACAGTTATATTTGTTACCCATCTTACACCAATTTCTGTCATCACTCCCTTAGTTGGTATGTTGTATTTGCTGTAACTCTTTAGGTACCAGCATAATCTTTTCCTGAGGTTTGGTAAATAATTAAAAGGCAAACACCTTTCAGAATGATGCTGAATTAGTTCTAGAGATGAAAGTGAAACTTGAATATGCTTTATTGTTATCCAGACATAATTAATGTCAACTTGTTAATAGCTTCTAGGGCAGCAGTCATCTCTCAGGTTAACAGTTAAACTTCTAAAATACTATCAGTGCCCCTATGATCATCTTTTAAGGTGGATGTGAGCTAGTTTAAGGGTCTTTTTATATAATTCATTTTGTTTGGAATTCACAATTATATGGAATATTCCATGGCATCTTATTTGCCAGCCTTAAGTTTCTTAGTCTGCCCATCTCCTAATATTCCTTATATTTTGCACCTCATTTAGGTATTTTGCTTGGTACTAATGGAAAAGCAAACGAGTATGAACACCCAGCTGGCACAAAGAATTAGGAAACAATGTGATGTAGCGGAAAGAGGTCCTACGTTAGAAGAGCTTGAATGGCTGCCGATACTGTGTGTGATCTTGGGCATGCCTGTAAACTGAGACTTATTTTAATAGTTATGTAATCTAGAAAGCAAGAGATTTGGACTAGTTGCCATACTAGTTTTCCAGTTAATTTTTGTTTCAAAGTCTAAAAATTTGGATTAAATGCAAACTCCTAACATTGGTAATGTGTTGGTGAGAATGACTTCTTAATCTGAAAGCTTGTTACTTAAGAAAATATGTTCCTTTAGTATTTAAGTCAAACCAACCACCATTATGCAGCTTCCTGCTCATATTTCTGTTTTGTACATGAGAGAATGACCGTTATAATCGTCCACGTAAGAGAACTAGCATTTCAGGTCTCCTTCTAGCAATTCTTCTTAGTGATATTTATAAAGCACACACAAATGTGGTGATAGGTATTTATTTTTTTTATATTTCATTAAAGGAATATATTTTAACTTCAGGGCATTCTGAGAATGATATGGTAATGCTCATAAATGTCATTATTATGATTTTATTCATAGCAGCGTATGGTACTTAAGAATTATAGCTTTAGAAAAGCAACTCAGTACCTCTGGGTGTAGCTTTATCTTATCTATAAAATGGGATTCTTGAATCTACTCTGAAATATTGCAAGAGACCTATCATATTAGGAATGCCTATTATAAGCTTTAAGGTTCTAGTATTTTGTGAAATAATTAAATCTTGTTCCAATTAGAAATGCCATCTGTATTACTCAGTGCCAAGATTTTTGGGTTTTTTGTTTTGGTTTGGTTTGGTTTGGTTTTGTGTGTGTGTGTGTGTGTGTGTTTCATCATTTCTCTTGACTGTACTAATTCAGTTTTCCAAAGCTGTTTATTTCTGTATCAGTTGTATCTAGAATTTTAGCTATCAAAATTACCATGTATCCTTTAGAAGTTGAATAAAATTTGACTGGTTGTCATAATTTATACAGTGTCTAACTTGTTTGCTAGAACTTTAAGTATTTCTTTAGTTTTATAGTTACTTTCATCAAGAAAAGTCCTAACTCAGTAAACTAGCATTTGTTGTTTTTAACCAAATACGCTGCTTTGAAGTTTAGGCATATCTTTGATGATTGTTTTAAGTTTGGAACAATAGGCGTGTACTTGAAAGTACAACCATCTTTTTGCTTATTCTAGAAATAGCTGTTAAAGCAGCCAAGAATTGTAAGCTTGGAAAGACTTTTTGTAAGTAATAACCTTTCAGAAGATTGTTTTTGCCATTCTCGGCCTAGAAATAATACAAACCAGATTTGATTTGGAAGAAGTTAGGGAACAGTAAAATAATTCAGCTTCCATTTGTGGGTTACTCTTTCATTGTAGAAACTACAAAGATGGTCCCCATCCCCAGGTTTCCATGGCGATCAGTAGCTTCTCAAGCTGTATTTTTAATAGCTTTATGGAGATGTAATTTACATACCTTACAGTTTGCCACAAGAACTATACAATTCAGTGGATTTTTAATATACTCAAAGTTGTATGATAATCACCACAATCATTGTCAAACATTGTCATCATTCCAGAAAGAAGCCTCGTTAGCAGCCAGTCCCAATTTTCCTGCAGTCCTAGGCAGCTGCTGATCTGTTGTCTGGCTTTTTTATCTCTTAGGTTTCTTAAAAGTGGATTTACCTCATGTAAGGTCCTTGATTACTCACTTTTTTCACCATAATATTGCAGGATACATCCTTATCATTGCATGTATCCCTGTATCCTTTCTTTTTATTGCCATATATCTCATTACATATATATTCATGTCATTATGTTTATACATTCATCAGTTGATGTTGTGGATTGTTTTAACTTCTTTTGCTGTTATAATAATAGGCAAAGACTGGAAATAGCTCAAGTGTCCTTCAGTGGGTGAATGATTCAATAAGTAGTGACATAGCCATACTATGGAAGAACATTCAGCAGTAAAAATAAATGAGCTGGGGCCTGTGGTACAGTGGGTTGAAATGCTGCCTGCGGTGCTAGCATTCCATGGAGCACCAGTTTGAATCCCTGTTGCTCCACTTTCTCCCCAGCTCACTGTTAATGTGCCTGGGAAAACAGCAGATGATGGCCCAAGGCCATGAGCCTCTGCACCAGTATGGGAAGTCCATATGGATCTCCTGGCTCCTGAATTCAGCCTGGCACAGCCCTGGCCAATGGCCATTTGAGGAGTGAATCTACGAAAGGTTGCTCCCTCTCCCTCTTGCTCTCTTGCTCTCTTGCTCTCTCTTCTGTCTCTGGAAGCTCTCTTCCTTCCCCCCACCCTTTCCTCCATCCCAACACTGTTTTGTAAATAAATAATCTTCAAGAAAAAAAAAAAAAAGAATTGCTGATACCACAGCCTCCATAATTTCCAGTGAACTTTGCTGAGTAAAACACAACAAAATTTTAAGTTGCATGTTTACACTTGTATAATATTCTTCAAAAGGCAATATTATAGAAAAAAGTGGCCGATAAATGTTTTTGGCTGAATGAAGAAGGAGTAGAAGCAGGCATTGCTGCGAAAGGGCAACATGAGGAGTACTTGTGCTTCAAAGGATCTCCTTCACTGTCAGAGCCAGTGTTCTGCCTATGAGGCGGGTTTGGTTTTGTTTTGTTTTGCTTTTTAAAATTATTTTATGATACAATTCCCTACTCTCTGGAATTTTCCCTCCCATTCCCCAAGACACCTCCTCCTGTGATACAGTTTTAAGATTTTTTAAAATTAGTTATTTTTTTTATTGGAAAGTCAGATATTACAGAGTGAAGAAGAGACAGAGAGAAAGATCTTCCATTTTGTTGGCTCACTCCCCAAGTGACCACAATGGCTAGAGATGAGCTGATCTCAAGCCAGGGACTAGGAGCCTCCTCCGGGTCTCCCAGGACAGGTGCAGGTCGCAAGGCTTTGGGTCATCCTCCACTGCCTTCCCAGGCCACAAGCAGGGAGCTGGATGTGAAGTAGGGCTGTCAGGATTAGAACCGGTGCCTATGTGGATCCCAGCACATGCAAGGAGAGAAGGAGAGGATGGGCTACCACACTGGGCCCAAGATTTGTTTTTTTGAAAGAGTTACATGGAGAGAGGGAAGCACACACACAGGGGGAGGAAGGGAGGAAGGGAAAGAGAGAGAGAAAGAGAAAACAAACCACAAGCTTTTTCCCAGACCATCAAAACAGACCTGGATGAGAAGTGGAGCAGCCAAGACGCAAACCAGCGCGCACCTGGGATGCCAGTGTCACACCTATTAACTTTATCTATTGTATCACAGTGCCAACCCTTGTGATACTGTCATATAGAGTGTTGCTGTTGTAAGGGAGAGACTAACAAAAAGGTGTAAGAAATGTCTGTTATTTTTTAGATGCAGTTATATCAAAATAAACTTTAAAACCTCAGTTAGCAACCCACTTCTGGGCACTGGTTTTGGCTGTATTTAAACCAAAACAAAAACGAAACAAGGCAAAACCCCCAAATGTTATCTAAATCAGTGTGTTATTTCTTTTTTTTTTTTTTAAGATTTTTTTTTTTTATTATTATTATTGGAAAGCCGGATATACAGAGAGGAGGAGAGACAGAGAGGAAGATCTTCCGTCCGATGATTCACTCCCCAAGTGAGCCACAACGGGCCAATGCGCGCCGATCCGAAGCCGGGAACCAGGAACCTCTTCCGGGTGTCCCTCACGGGTGCAGGGTCCCAAAGCTTTGGGCCGTCCTCAACTGCTTTCCCAGGCCACAAGCAGGGAGCTGGATGGGAAGTGGAGCTGCTGGGATTAGAACTGGCGCCCATATGGGATCCCGGGGTGCGTTCAGGGTGAGGACTTTAGCCGCTAGGCCACGCCGCCAGGCCCAGTGTGTTATTTCTTAATGTTGGCTGAGTACTTCCTCTTGTACTCCATCTTATTTTGCTATACTTAGCTGGTAGAGTCTGCTAGGACCTGGGCTTAGGACGGCTGGGCTGCTTCCTTCTCATGATTTGTTATGGTGGGTCATCATGGTGGTAGCAGTGCCAGGATGCTCAAAGGCCTAACCTTGAAAGTTGTATAATCTCACATCTGAAAGCATTTTGTTAGAACAATTCACAGAACTGACCTAAATTTAAGGGAAAGTAGTCTGGGCCTGGCATGGTAACCTAGTGGCTAAATCCTCACCTTGCATGCTCCGGGATCCCATTTGGGTATGGGTTCATGCCCCTGCTGCTCCACTTCCCTTCCCATCCAGCTCTCTTCTTGTGACCTGAGAAAGCAGTCCAGAACAGCCCAAAACCTTGGGACCCTGCCCCCACATAAAAGACCCAGAAGAAGCTCCTGGCTCCTGGCTTCTGAGCAGCTCAGTTCTGGCTGTTGTGGCCATTTGGGGAGTGAGTCAGCAGATGGAAAATCTTTGTCTTTCCTTCTCTCGGTGTATCTGACTTTCCAATAAAAAATATATATATCTTTTAAAAAGTGTGTGTGTGGCAGGGGGAAGTACTCTGTACTTCATAAGTAACAAAGTTATATTGCAAAGGAGCATGGGAGGAATTCTTGTGGCCATTTTTGAATAGTTTACCAGAGAGCCCTAAATCAGGAATCCAATTGATCCAGAGGCCACTAACAGCATCCACAGAATCAAGACAGGCAAAGCAGATGACAGAGCAGGCAAGATGGTTCCAGCAGGTGTTGCTGAACTCTGGAAGCTAGTAGGGCTGTCTGTGTTCATTAGTTCCTAGACTGAGATCACATTTTGCCACACAGCACCAAGGATACAATTATCGGCATGTGGAACTAGCTTGTTTGCTATTCAGTGAAGGTAATCACTTCTTATTGTGCATTACTTGTAGTCTGTAAGGACTTAGAGTTTGTAAAACAGGCCCTGTATAATAATTAATACCATGTTCCTGAGGTTCCAATGTACATTTTTCCTTCTGAAGGTTAGTTTCAGGGTATTTGAATGTATAGAATTTTATGGTATAGTATTTCTTTGTACTACCACTTTTAGATATATTTGCACTTAACCCAGGGTGTATTTCTAGATCTGAATCGCAACCCTGGCAAACACTTTGGGTTAATTTCATAATAAGCAGCATTACAAAGCAAAAAAAAAAAAAAAACCACAACAGATGCTGTTGAAATATGAATTAATGAACTTATCTTACTTTGGATTTCTGTAGATCTTGTACTAGTAAATCTGAAAGGATTGGAGCACATAACTTTGATATGAGTACCTCATTTTTAGTTTTAATGGCTCAGATATTGTGTGGGTTTTTTACACTTATGTAAAATTGTAACAATGAACAAACTAAGATTTCACAGAGTGCCTTGGTCATTATGGTATTTTCCCTTGACTGTGTTGGGATTAGATTTGTTACATATTGAATTAATATTCACATATGTCTGCAGATGTTTACATATATATATATTAATGTCTACATAGGTAACATTTTGTTACGGGAATTTTTTGTTTACTTTTATAATTATTTCAGACTCCAAGTGAGTTACAGAATTCTATCCTTCACCAAAAATAGTCTTTTACATGACATCATATATAATCTGACAATTATATGTGTCAGGAAATCACCATTAATACAAATATTGTTATCAAATTTTTATTCGATTTCCCCAGTTGTCTCATTAAGGTCCTTTGCCTGGTGCAGAATCCACTCCAAGATTACTTATTGCATTTTGTTATGCCTTCTTTTTTTTGTTTTTAGATTTATTTATTTTTATTATGAAGTGAGATATACAGAGAGGAGGAGAAATAGAGAGGAAGATCTTCCGTCCAATGATTCACTCCCCCCAAGTGACCACAACGGCCAGTGCTACGCCAGTCCTAAGCTGGGAACCAGGAACACCCTTGGAGTTTCCCATGTGGGTGCAGGGTCCCAAAGCTTTGGGCCATCCTCAGCTGCTTTCCCAGGCCACAAGCAGGGATCTGGATGGGAAGTGGAGCTGCCAGGATTAGAACTGGCGCCCGTATGGGATCTCGGCACGTTCAAGGCGAGGACTTCAGCCACTAGGCCATGCCACCAGGCCCTGTTATGCCTTCTTGGTCTTCTCTAATCTAGAGTAATTTCTCAGTCTGTATCTTTCATGACCTTCAGTAAGAATTGGCTTGCTGTTTTGTACAATGATCCTCAATCTGGCACAGTTTATTTGACCAGATAGAAGAAATGGGACTTTTGTCCATGAAGGGTGAAAACAGAGGTTGATTGACCTAGACTAACTAAAAATATAATCGCTGGGGCCCGACACAATGGCTTAGTGGCTGAATCTTCACCTTCCAAGTGCCAGGATCCCGTTTGGGCTCCAGTTCCTAACCCAGCTGCTCCACTTCCCATCCAGCTCCCCCCTCATGGCCTGGGAAAGCAGCAGAAGACAGCCCAAAGCCTTGGGCTCCTGCACCCACAGGGAAGATCCAGAAGAAGCTCCTGGTCCTGGCTTTGGATCAGCTAAGCTCCAGCCATTGGGACCTTGGGGAGTGAACCAGTGGGTGAAAGATCTTTCTGTCTGTCATTCTGTCTGAAAATCTGATTTTGCCTTTCCAATAGAAATAATGTGATCTGTAAAATACATATATAATCATTGACGATCTTGTTAAGTGTCTCTATTTAAGGTGTTGTGTATGTTACAGATAGTTCATTTTGACAGTCCGATTGCAGAAACAGATGTAGAAATTTGTAGAGTCCTAAACAGTGCTTCATAATGTACTCAGAGAACCTGAAAATGCTTTTATCTTCAGTATTGACAGTGATGTTTCTAAGCTCTATGTACACTTATATATAAAACTTTTTTTTTTCGCTCCACAGAGTCATTTTGGTCTTAATTTACTTATACCTTTTACCCTTAGTAATTTGCAGGGCTTAATTTTTTTTGTCTTGAAAATGTAACAGACATACAATAACCTGCAGTGGATAGTTCATGTGCTCATCTCTCTCCCTCTCCCTCATACACACTCAAAAATATATCTGTTTGCTTTTGGTCTTCCATTTGACTATAACCTTGAATCCTTCAAACATGGATGATTAATTAATTTGACCAATACTTTCAGGTTGTATTGATTTTCATTTTATTTGAAAGCGTTCTTCCATCTGCTGGATTTGATTCACTCCCAAATACGCATGACAACTAGGGTTGGATCCACCAAAGCGAAGGGCCTGAAAAGCCATTTGTGTCTCCCGCATGGGTAGCAGGCACCCAAGCATTTCAGCTGTTATCTGCTTCCTCCCATGAGGTGTGTACAGAACAATGGATTGAAAGCAGAGTAGCCAAGACTCAACCAGGTACTTCAGTATGGCATGTAGACGACCCAGGTAGTGACCTAAGCCACTGCATCAAACACCCATCACAATCAGGGTTTTTTTTTTTCGTGAAATAGATTTAAGTAGAAAATATCAGAATATGCCATATAAAGAGGCATTGTACATCATGTATTTATATATGAGTGCCATATGAAATATTACCATCAGTTGTTATTTTTAAATAGTTTCAATGGCAGTGTTCTACAGTGTTTTATCTATTTGTATCTTAAACCTAATGTTCTTTATAGATACATGTTGGGTTGTTGCGTAAATATTTAGATAAGATTTTTTACACTGGAATTTGATTGTTTTATGTTTTGTTACTCTGCATGAGCAGAAGAAAACTCTAAGTGTTGACAACAGGTTTTATAGCATTATTTTTTTAAAAAAAAGTTTTACCCTTTGCAACACTTCCTTTCAAAGGTAATTTTCCCTCAAATGGAGACCGTATTTTTTGGCCCTACTGGTTTGTACGGATTTATTTTGCTCTAAACACTAGAAAGCATTTCTGTGTATTTATGTTGTTATATCTGAGTGAAATTAGCATCATCTTTTTTATTTGATTGTTTGTAATTCTTGCCCGCATTCCTGCTGTATTATTATCCTTTTCCTTTTTTAAGATTTAATTTTGGGGGCTGGCTGTGTGGCACAGTGAGTATAGCTGCTGCTGCCAGGAGCCAGAAGCTTCTTTTGGGTCTCCCAACATGAGTGCAGAGCCCAAATATATGGGCAATTTTAGGTTTTTCTCAGGCATGTTAGCAGGGAGCTGGGTCAGAAGTGAAGCAGGCAAGACTCAAACCGGCACTCATAATGTTCCAGCATCACAGATAGAAGCAGCCTTACCTGATGCACCACAGTGCCAGCCCAATGTTACGTTCTTGAGTTTCCTTCTGTGTCATACAGTGTAACAGCACTTCATTTCTTTCCAGGCTAGATAGTATTCCATTGTGTCACGTGTTGTTTATTATTTCATCAGTTGATGGACATTTGGGTGTCTACCTTCTGACTACTAAAAAAGCCCTACAGTGGAATTCATATACAAATTTTTATTTGCCTATTTTTAAAATACATTTATTTATTTTTATTGAAAAGGTAGATTTACAAAGAGAAGGAGAGACACAAAGAAAGTTCTTCCATTTATTGGTTCACTCCTCAAGTGGCCACAATGGCCAGAGCTGAGCTGATCCGAAGCCAGGGTCCCCCATGCAGGTGCAGGGTCCAAAGGCTTTGGGCCATCCTTGACTGCCTTCCCAGGCTACAAGCAGGGAAATGGATGGGAAGTGGAACAGTCGGGACATGAGCCAGTGCCCACATGGGATCCTGGCACATGGAAGGGGAGGATTTAGCCACTAGGCTATTGTACCAGGCTGTTCTTTACCCAGTTTTAACTGTTTGGGGTATATATCCCCCAAAAATGAATTATCTTTCAAATAAGATACAAGAGTTAAATCAAGATTCTATTTCTCTTAGTCTCTAAATTACTTTGCACCATGTTTTGAAAGGCTGTGCATGTGCAGGAAGGGTGGTTTTAGAGTATTTTTTTTTATAGTTAAAAGTTTATTGTTTCTCCAAGACTTTTAGTTAATAGTACAGATTGCAAATATAAAGCAGAATTATACAGACCTTATTAGAATTAATATATTTATTTCAGACATTGGACTCAAGTAATGGCTATGTATGCAGAAGTTTTGAAGAAAATTAAAAAGCTAATGGAGCTTTAAAAAAGTGTTTAGCAAGCTTTACTAAGTTTTCTTTATACAAAATGTTTAGGCTTTCATGTTCTTTTATAGTAAAGCAGTTGCATTCTCAAAGGATCTCCGCAGTGATGATGGAAAGGTAAACTAGTGAGCCTTGTAGAACTTTATCCTCTGGATGATGGGAACAGAGTGAAGATTTTAAAGAGAAAGGTATGATCAGATTAAACTTCAAAAGATGAAATCTGAAGAATGATAATCCTTGTTGGGACAAAATGTGGGCTCTCATTGGGCAAGACTGGGTGCGAGAAGCCTACAGCTAGGCATTCATGTTTATTTCAAATGAGTTCAGTGTATTTCCTGTCATTGTGACTCAGTCTTGGGAAACAGATAATAGGAGCTGGGGTATCAGGAAGTCAGTACTGCACAGCAGCTTGGGTTGTCAGCATCTGGTATCAGGGTAACTGGACACAGGTCATCTCCTCTTCTGTTTACTGGTGGACCTTTGGAGGCAGTAGGCAATGGCATATGTACTGGGTCCGTACCACTCAAGTGGGAAATCTAGATTGAGTTCCTGGCCCTTGACTTGAGCCTTGCCCAGCTGTGGCTGAAGGCTAGCAGTTGGAAAGTGAACCAGTAGGACCCGGGTCGTGGCCTAGTGACTAAATCCTTGGCTTGCAAGCACCAGCATCCCATATGGGCACTGGTTCATGTACTGGCTGCTCCATTTCCCATCCTGCTCCCTGCTTCTGGCCTGGGAAGGCAGTGGAAGATGACCCAAAACCTTGGGACCCAGCACTCATGTGGGAGATCAGGAAGAAGCTCCTGGCTCCTGGCTCCTGGTTAGGATCAGCTCAGTTCTGGCTGTTGCGGCCACTTGGGGAGTGAATCACCGGATGGAAGATCTTTCTCTCTGTCTCTTCTCCCTGTAAATCTACCTGTCCAATAAAAATAAATGAATCTTAAAAAAAAAAAAAAGAACCAGTAGATGAAAAAAAAATCTGCCTCTGCCTTTCAAATAATAAAGATTATTTATTTGGGGGCTAGAGTGATAACATAGTGGGCTAACCCTCCACCTACAGCACCAGCATCCCATATGGGCATCCCATGTTCTGGCTTCTCTACTCTGATCCAGCGCCCTACTTAGGGCTTGAGGAAGCAACAGAGGAAGACATAAGTCCTTGGGATCCTGCGTGCATGTGGGAGGCCTGTGAGAAGCTCCCGTATCCTCACTTTGAATCAGTTCATTTCTGACTATTGCAGCCAGTTAGGTACTGAGGCACTATAGAAGGTCATTCTTTGTCTCTCCTTCGCATTGTGATTCTGCCTTTCAAATAAAAAACTTTTAAAAGCGTTTATTTAAAAAATTTGAGAAACATAACTTTCCATTAATAAAACTGGAGCCCTATTTATATTGTTAAGTATGGATTGCTAAGTAATTTTTTGTTGAGCTTACTCGAGGTCAGAGATCTGAGATCTTAGCCCTGGAAGTAACTTAAGGAAAACACTTCGGTCACCTTGTGAGATGTCCATGTCGCATGTCTGAGTGTCTGGTTCAGATCCCTGCCACTGAGCTTCAGATCCGGCTTCCTGCTTGTCCCTGCCCTGAGAGGCAGCAGGTGGTGGCGGAAGTGCCCGAGTCCCTGCTGTCGATGTGAGAGACCTAGATGGAGTTCTGGGGCTCTTGGCTTCAGCCTGGCCCAGCCATAGGAAGGGAAATAGATGAGAGAAGTATTTGTTTTAACCAATGATCAGTTAGATTTAGGAGACAGTTGTCAATGTTGTCTTCGTAGTCTGCTTTTTTCCCTTGCCTCCCAGAAAAAAATCAGTACATTTTAGCAATAGTGGGTGAAGTAGGCTTGGTTTCCTAGTCTTTTGTCTTTTTTTTTTTTTTTTAGATTTATTTATTTTTATTGGAAAATCAGATACACAGAGAGGCGGAAAGACAGAGAGGAAGATCGTCCGTCGATGATTCACTCCCCAAGTGACTGTAACACCCGGACCTGCGCCAATCTGAAGCCAGGAGCCCAGAGCCTCTTCCAGGTCTCCCACGCAGGTGCTGCCACACAGGTGCAGGGTGCCAAGGCTTTGGGCCATCCTCAGCTGCTTTCCCAGGCCACAAGCGGGGAGCTGGATGGGAAACAGGGTTGTCAGGGTTAGAACTGGTGCTTATATGGGATCCCGGCACATTGAAGGTGAGGACTTTAGCCAATAGGCTACTGTGCCAGGCCCCCCTAGTCTTTTTGAAACAGTTGAACTTCATCACAAGGTACTGTGAAAAAACTCTGAGTAAACTTTAGTGCAGGAAATCAGAATGTGTGAGTTAAGAAATTATGATTACGGGCCCAGCGGTGTGGCCTACTGGCTAAAGCCCTCACCTTGAACATGCCTGGATCCCATTGGGCACTGGTTCTAATCCCGGCAGTTCTGCTTCCCATCCAGCTCCCTGCCTGTGGCCTGGGAAAGCAGTTGAGGACGGCCCAGTGCTTTGCGATCCTGCACCCGCGTGGGAGACTTGGAGGAAGTTCTAGGCTCCTGGCTTTGGATCAGCACAGCACTGGCCGTTGCGCTCACTTGGGGAATAAATCATTGGACGGAAGATCTTCCTCTCTCTCTCTCCTCCTGTCTGTATATCTGACTTTGTAATAAAAATAAAATAAATTTTTTAAAAAAGAAGAAATTATGATTACTTAAAAAAAAGAATGAATGATTACTATTACATCTTCAAAGTTTCACTGTAGAAATACAGTGTTCCAAATACTTGGTATCTGCAACTTACTGAAATAGTAAGAAAGTAAGGTTCCACTGCCAGTTAATCCAGTATGGAATTCACCTGTTCTTTTAAAAATTTGTATAATATTTTGTTACAAAGAAAATTTATTACACTGTTTTAAGTTACCAGTAGGACTTTTTGAAATGTTAAATCTTTCAGCAATGTTGGTCCTACATTTTATGGCATGTTTATATTTCCTTGTACATGGTCATTTCCCTGGGTGTGTGCTTCCTGTAGTGTGAGGAAATGATGTCTTCTGGGAGGCGTCCTTGCATGGAAGATAGAATCTTTTTCATGAACTTTGCCTCTGAACTAAACCAAGAGCTTCCAGAAGGATTTACTTAAAGATTTACTTCCCTCTGTACCTGTGGAGCAAGGTCGGACATGCAGTAGATGCTGACTTTGGGCAGCCTCTGTGGTAATTAACTTAATCATATTTCAGGCTGATTTTAGGATTTTCTTGTGCACATAGAAATTACTTACTTTTATAGGTGTATAAGATCACTTATCCATATATAGAAGTGAATTTATTAGGTTAAATAAAAATTCTTCAGGATTCTTTATGTGATAGCATTATCTTCCAGAAAAGCATATAGTGGTCAGAGTTCAATGTGCCACTGTAAACACTTGTCTGATTCATTTTACTTCTTCATATTTTTTTTCTGCATCCTGTGAGCACCCAATTAAGTCATGGCTACTCCACTTCCAACCCATGTGCCTGATAATATGCCTAGGAAGGCAGCTGAAAATGACGCAGATAGTTCAGTGCCTGCCACTCCTTTGGGAGTCCTGGATGGAACTGCTTGCTCCTGGCTTCAGCCTGGCCCACCCCTTGTCATTACAGCTACTCAGGGAGTGAAACTGCACAGAAGAGCGTTCTCGTTCTCTCTCTCTCTCTCTCTCCCTCTCCCCCTCTCACACTCTCACACACACACACACACACACACACACACACACACACACACAACCGTCTCATTTTCTCTCTCCTCAGCCCTCCAAAACCCTGCTCTTCAGATAAATAAATATGTTTAAAAAAAACTGACAAACATTTTAAAGGAAAAGTACAAAAGTTCTGCTTGACTCATATAAAATTACAAGTGTACTGAGTTTCTCATGAATGTCATTTTGCTTTGTGTTTGTTAATACAGATAACAAGAGGAATCCCCAGACTTGAAGCATGAGTTCAGATGCCAGCCAGGGTGTGATCACCACTCCTCCTCCGTCCAGCATGCCTCACAAAGAGAGATATTTTGACCGAATCAATGAAAATGACCCGGAATACATTCGGGAAAGGAACATGTCTCCAGATCTACGACAAGACTTCAACATGATGGAGCAGAGGAAACGTGTTACTCAGATACTGCAGAGCCCAGTGAGTTAAAGTGATTAGAAGGTCGTACTTCCCTTCCTGTGGGAAACCTTGATATAATGAGGTAGATAGGCTCTCCAGCACTCCTGAGCACGCAGGGTGGGGATGGGTGCTCCCCAGTGTTTGAAAGAAGAGGCAGGCATCTGCTTTATACATTTGATTTCTAGAGCTTTAGTAACAGTAGTATTGCGCTTGGTATACATTTTCCTTGTGTGTTTCCTGGGTGAAATACTTCATTAAAAGAGGAGCAAAGATCTGTTAAATTCAAGAACATCTAATTCAGACTGAATTATCTGTGAAGAAGAAAAAAGAATGACTCGGGCCCAGTATGGTGGCCTAGTGGCTAAAGTCCTTGCCTTGAATGTGCTGGGATCCCATATGGGTGCCGGTTCTAATCCCAGCAGCTCTGCTTCCCATCCAACTCCCTGCCTGTGGCCTGGGAAAGCAGTTGAGGACGGTCCAGGCCTTGGGACCCAGCACCTGCCTGGGAAACCCAGAAGAGGCTCTGGGCTCCTGGCTTCAGATTGGCACAGCACCTGCTGTTGCGGTCACTTGGGGAGTGAATCACCAGACGGACAATCTTCCTCTTGATCTCTCCTCCTCTCTGTATATATCTGACTTTGCAATAAAAATAAATCTTTAAAAAATAATAAATCTAAAAAGAAAAAGAAAAAAGAATGACTCAAGTCATAGGAAGCAGAAATGGGTGAGCTTCATCCCCTGTGTGTTCTCATCTCCTTGTGGGTGCCTTTCCGTGCAGAGCATTGTAGGAAGGTTGATTTGGTAGGCTGCTATTACATGGCTGCAGTCACCATGTGTACATATATACCACAGTACCTAGATGAGCAGTGAGTATGTCTGCACAGAGGATCCAGATTCCGAATCATTTTTAAGTGGTTTTAGTGGAATTACACAGGTTATGTTGAGTGAACATTACACAGTGCGTAAGTATATGAAAACATCACAGAATACTTAAGTATATAAATTTTATGTGAAAAATTGTAATGAAGAAAGAGCTTGATTTAAAAGGAAAAATGGATTTATACCTTATGCATAATGAGGACGACAGGCCCTCAAGTCAGAGTTTGGCCCACATAGATACATGTTGCACAGGGTATGGTTATATATATTAGGTTTCCAGTTTAGGTACTAAAATAAGCGCTGAGGTGTATATAGCAGCCTGATGTGACCATGGTAGATCATTTTTGTTGTGCCCTTTAGAATTTAATCATAGAGGTTGAGTCCAGAGCTAAAGGGGAATTCCACTCTGAATAATTCTCCATTCCAGTGGCCTTGATGAAAGCCTTGAAGTACAGGTTGTATTAGTGATACAAGTTTTGAGGAATTTTTAAAGTGTACCATTCAGCTGAAAGAAATCCTTTCCAAATGAAAGCAAGATTAACCACAGAAACCATGTTGAGAGAGTAAATGGTCAATGCCTTACATTATGCAAACCCAAGTTTCTGTGTTTGTAAATACATTAACTATTTATACTTTTTCAAGAATATTTGAGAGGCAGGGAGACAAAGACAAAATATCAACAGAGTTCACATCCTGTTGGTTCACTCCCCAAATGCTTACAAGATCAGGAACTGGGTCAGGCTGAAGCTTGGAGTCAGGAACTTAATCCAGGTTACACATGTGGGTGGCAGAGAGCCAGCTGATCACCACTGTTTCCCAGCGTCTGCGTTAACAGGAAGCTGGAGTCAAGAACGAGAGCCAAATATCAAACTCAGGTACCTTGACATAAGATATGAGTGTTTAACTACTAGGGCTAATGCCCACCCCACATTATGATTTAGATAAAAATAGGTTTATTGGCTCCTTTAAAGAGACTCCATCTTTAAGAACTGGTTGGGGTTGGCATTGTAGCACAGCGGTTGAAGCTACCACCGGTGAACTGGTATTCCATACATCCAGTGTCCTGGCTGCTCCACTTCTGATCCAGCTCAGTGATAATATACCTAGGAAGGAAATGGGAGATAGGAGACCCAGATGGATTTCTAGGCCCCTGGATTAGGCTTGGCTCATTTTCCCCAGACATTACAGCCATTTGGGAAATGAAACCATGGATAGAGGAACTCCTTCCCCCTCCTCCTCCGTGTCCTCTCCCTCCCATTGTTGTCCCTCCCTCTCTGTCTCTGCTTCCCACCCTCCTTCTCTGTCTCCTTCTGTCTGCGTCTTCTCTCCCTCTTTGACCCTGCTCTTTCCTTTTCGCTTGCCCTCTCTCTAGCCTTTCCTCCCTCTCCCTGTAACTCTGCCTTTCAATAAATAAATCTGTTTTTAAAAAGATTTATTTATTTTTGTTGGAAAGTCAGATATACAGAGAGGAGGAGAGACAGAGAGGAAGAGCTTCCATCCAATGGTTCACTCCCCAAATAGCCGTGACAGCTGGAGCTGAAACCAGGAGCCTGGAGCCTCTTCTGGGTCTTCCACACAGACGCAGAGTCCCAAGGCTTTGGGCTGTCCTCGACTGCTTTCCCAGTCCACAGGCAGGGAGCTGGATGGGAAGCAGGGATGCCGGGATTAGAACTGGTACCCATATGAGATCCCGGCGTGTGCAAGGTGAGAAATTTAGCCACAAGGCTACCACACTGTATCCTCAATAAATAACTCTTAAAGAACTAAATTATTAACCGAATAATTGTAGTAACAAATGGTATGAAGTAATGAAAAGAGTGAAATTTATAGTTTATTTGGGGTTTTTAAATATTTACACTTCTCTGGAAAGTGCCTCACAGGACCATTCAGGTTTAATTCTAAAGATTGAGTGAAAGAAGTACTAAACTACATGCCAGCATGTTTGTGTTTTAGTTTGCTTATTAAACTGAAGAGGCCATAACTTTAAGTACCTAGTTCTATTGTTTCTTGAACTTAGATGTTCCTTAGGTGAATTAGCTTAAAAGTATCCATTTCACTCATGCCTAGAAGACTTAATAGTGGGAAGGGGCAGGCATGTGGGTCATGATTACCCAAGTCAGTTTACGGAATGATCGTTTCTGCACAGGGAGAGATGAAAAAGATTGAGGTTAGAAAGCATTTAGGTTAATCCTTCTGTGAAACACCTATAAATTTTATCTTCCTGCCATATTTTAAGACAAAGCTTTTCAAATTTCTTTTTCTTAACTTTTATTAACTTATTTGAGAGAGAGAATTCCCAGCTGCTGGTTCATTCTTCACGTGCCTGTGGTGGCTGGGACTGTGCTGGGCTAAAACTTGGATCTCAATCCAGGTCTTCCACATGGGTGGCAGGGATCCAAGTACCCAACCTCTGGAGGGTCACATGAGCAGGAAGCTGGAATCAGGAACTGGTAATTAAACCCCAGTTTAATTAACCAAACACCTGCCCTCACATTTCTTTTAATGCAGCAAAGATTTGCTCTTAAGGAAATGATCTGTGGTAGCCTCTATTAGTTATCTGCTGCTTACTAACCATTTGCCACACAACTTAACTGAGCTGTTCTGGATGAAGTTCGCTCATGAATTTGTCAGGATATCAGCCAGTGTTGCTGTCACCTGAAGGAGCCTGGGATTAGGAGCCGCTCATCAGATAGAAACACACATGACCATTGATAACAAGGCGTATTCCTTGTCAGGGGCCTTTCACCAAGACTGCTGGAGTGCTGTTTTCCCAAGGACAGAGAGAGCTTTTAGTGACCCGATCTCAGACATCACACAACACCAATTTATTGAATAGAAATGAGCCACTCAACCAGCCGGTAGACAATGAGAGGGAAATTAAGATCTACCTTTAAATAAATCTTTTAAAAAAAGAAAAGATCTACCTTTAAAAAAAACTTTTACTTTCAAAATTTGAGAGACAGAAAGAGACAAAGATTTTTCATCCACTGGTCCACTCTCCAGATGTCCACAACAGCACAAACCGGGCCAGGCAGAAGTCAGGAGCCTCGAACTCTGTCTGGGTCTCCAGTGTGGGTAGCAGACGCACAGATCCCTGGGCAATTCCCTGCTGCCTCCCAGGGTGCACATTACCAGGAATGCAGAGTGAAGCCAGGACCTGCAACCAAAATCTTCAATACCAGTTATGGGAATGTCAAACAATAACCTAACAGCTAGACCAGACACCTGCCTCAGGCTCCACCTTTTAAGGAGAGAATTGTACCTTTTCTGATCAGAGTTGAAATTACCACAGTCTGCCAGTGAGCCACCAATTATTTCTTTTTCTCCCATATTCAAAATATGTTGACGTTCCCTTAACATGCCCTAACAGTCTCATTTATTATAACATTAGTTTAAATCCAGAATTTCACTGTCTAAATTTTGTCTACATGCAAATAATACTCCTCAGGCTGCCATTCGTTAAATGCAGCTTCTAAAGTATCGTTCCATTTAATATATTGTAAACCAAAGGGACAGATTTTCTGTTCCAAACCCCCTGTTGTGGGACAGGGATAATGTGACTGTTACTGGTGTTCCTGTTCAAAAGCAGAGAAAATTGGGGAATTCAGAGACGTTACTGGTGCCAAACCAATTGTGAAATATGAGCTAATGTTTGGAGGCTCAGTCTACTGCTTGAGTAACTTTCCATGGCTCTTGGTTTTACTCTCTAGGTTCCTGATTCTAATGTCTAAATCATTTTTCCTTTTCCTTGAAAGGTTGTTTGTTTTTCTCTGTGTATTGGATGCTTCCTTTTTAGAGTCCAAAGTCCTCTTTAAATTTACTTATTATTTTTCATTAATTAATATGTTTATTTATGACAGAGGCACAGGCAGTGACCTTCCATTTGCTGCTTCACATCCTGGATGCAAAGCTAAAGCTGGCCCAGGCAGAAGCACTTAGCCTGGAGCCCAGTCTGGCCTTCCACAGGGGTGGCAGCATCCAAGGATTTCACTCATCACCTGCTGCCTCCCAGGGTGTATGTTAGCAGGGAGTTTGAAACAGAAATGGAGTCAGGATCTGAGCCTAGACACCCTGTGGTTTGGGTAGTGGGCATCCCCAGCATTGTCTTACCCCCTGCGCCAGTATGTCTGCCCCAGCCCACACAAGGCCTCTGTACTCTCTGTATTGTCATTATTTTGTTCAGTTCAAGCTTGTAGGGTTTCTACTAATACAATCCTTTTAACATTTTTATGTGTCTCCTGTGACTATTAAATTTCATTTTCTTAGGTAAAATACACAACCTGTTATGGTCAGTATCAAAGATATTACTAACTAATTTCTGTTCGTAGATCAAACTTCCTAAGTTTTTGGTTTGAAATTTATAATTCATTTGGGAAGAAAAGGAAAGCAGGAGAAAAACAAAAGCAAAGTATAATACTTTTGTATTAAGTTCTTACTATGTGCTGAGTACTTATATATTATGATAATCCTTAATCCTCAAGGCAGGTCAAAGAAATGTTGATTTTCTAATTTACACATGAATTAATTGAAACTTAAGAGATACCAAGTAACTTACAGGTTAGTTAAAGGTGGAGTCAGAATTTGAACTTTAAACTGTAATCGAGGCTATACTTTTTACAGTATCCAACACTGAAAAAACTTACATACATATTTTTCCCTTATTCATTTTTAATTCTGTTGCTCAAGTTAAATCAACCCAACCCAAAGATTTTCTAATTGTAAGATCAGATTAACCTGTGTGCCCAGACTTCTCAGCTTTTGATTCCTATCGATGTACCTGGGAAAGCAGTAGAAGACGGCCTAAGTGACTGGGTCTCTCTGTTCACTTGGGAGACTTGGAAAAAGCTCCTGACTTTGACTCTGTCCAGGACCTGTGATTGCAGCTATTTGGGAAGTGAGGCAGCAGATGGAAGATCTCTCTCAGCATTTCAAATAAATGAAATCTTTTTTTTTTTAAAGAGAATATACCAGCATCCATTTCTAACTTGGTGATATTTTATTGTGTATCAGCTTCCAGGAAAGACAGCTTTCTAGTTTAATTTAGCTTCATATTAGTTAGGACACAGATGCAGCAGAAAGATTACCCAGAAGAAAATTTGGTTTATTTGTTTTTTTCTCCTTTCAACAGGGCCAGTGATAATCTATTTGCAAATGAATACATTTCTTAATGGAGAATTTCTAAGTAAGTTTGTCATGCTCCTAATCCCTCTGTAGGAGAGATCTAATAACATAATTGCAGGGTATCTTCATGCTTTTGTTTTTTGTGACTTTTTTTTTGTTTTTGTCACTATTTTTCTTTTGTAGTAATTATTACCAGGCAAAACAGGCAGCTGTAACTATTTAAAATTTATCTTTCATGTTCCTATTTGTCAGTATTATTTCCTGAGTTTTTGAATAAGTTAGATATTACTAAAAGTCAACTTATTTGATTTATCAACTGATTTTAAATTTTATTTTTAAAAAAATTTATTTATATATTTTGAAAATCCAAGTTAGAGAGATATAGAGAAAGATCTTTGGTCCACCGATTCACTCTTCAAATGACCTCAGTAACCAGCACTGAGTCAGGTCAAAGGCAAGGGCTTCATCTGGAATCTCCCACATGGGCGGTAGAGGCCAAACATTTGGACCATTCTCTGCTGCTTTGTCGAGTTTATTAGCAGGAACCTAGATCAGAAGTGGAGCAGCTAGTACTCAAACTGGTGCCTATGTTGGATGCCAACAATACAGGTAGCAACTTTACCCACTGTGCCATAATGCCAGCCCATACTGATCTATTTTTAGCATTAATTACAATAACTGTATCAGGCCCATTTCTTTTACAGAATTAATATTCTTTCCTGGGATTTAGAAAAAGTTCCATCTATGTACTTTCACTTGAAAGTTCTGATATGTGATCCCTAGCTTTAAGCTGAAGCCCACACATTCAGACCATCTTCTGCTACTTTCTCAGGCTGTTAGCATTGGAACTGGATCCAAAGTGGGTCATACCAATGACTACATAGGATGCTGGCAGCAGAAGCAGAGACTTCACCCGATCTGCCATGGCACCAGCCTCCAAGTAGTTTCTTACCATACATTTTTGGACATATGTTTGATGACAGAACTGTCCAAAATATAATGCTGTGAGGACAAGCTAAGTTTTTAAGTAGGATTTTGTTTGAGTTCAGGAATTAAATGACTTTATAACAATTTTTTCAAGATTTAATAGGTGAAATTCTTATTTAAAAAAAATTGTCCCAGTATGTGATGAACAGAAATAATAACACACAAGGAATTTCTCATTCAAATGTTAATGAGACAGTTTTGAAGCCAATAACCTAAGAAATAGATCTTTGCTATCATTAAACCAGTCAAGGTTGAAATCCAGTTCTTCACTTCATTTGTATTTAGGAAAATGAAATATACTGTTTTAATAATTGAGCACCAAACTACATTCGGGGAAACCTAAAAATTTTGAAAGACACAGGCATCAGATAGTATGGTATAATAGAATAGGAAAAATAAGCAGTCAGAATCATAGATATGTGCAGTATGGGTGGATATTAAGAGCTTAAAGGTGAGATACAGAAGATGCTCTTGTAAATAAGGGACAGCATCAGGTGAAAGTAGCATTTAAGCTGAGTTAAATGAAGGAAGAAGAACAATAGGCGCTGGATGTCATTGGATAAAATGCAGGAGATAACAAGAAAGCATGCCCCCTTGCTAGCAGAGCTGGCTGGGTGAACCTCCTAGGCGGAGCGTGCGGGGAAACAAAACAAACAACACAGTAGCAGATTCTGAAGATCCTCGGGTACCTAAGTTAGAGGTCAGCACCATTCCTCCTTATTTCCAGTTTGATTTTGTGTGAACAAAAAATCTTACATTTGTACATATTTATTTAACGGAGTGTTTTGTATCCTGGTTGACATCTTTGCTTTCTCCACCATGTATTAGCTTTGTGTCCTTAGGAAGTCCACTTCACTTGAGCTTCTGTTTCTTTGTTGGTAAAATAGGGCAAGTTCTTAACGTGATTGTTTTGTCAATTAAATGAAGTAACATGAAAACATGAGTGCAGTGTGAAGCATACAGCAGGCAATTTTTTTTGTAAATTACATGTATATGCACACACATACATACACAATGTGTACGCATATATATATTCAAAGCATTGCTTTTGGGGCAGTACTTTAGAAATGACTATCAATTAATTATATTTTGATTTCTAAAGGCTCGTATTTAATCTGTGGCCCTGATAACTCTCTAGGGTAGAAATGTTCTTTACAGTTGTTCCACCCCCCGCCACTCTCCCCTTTTCCATGCTGTTTTCTGAAAACAAAAGACTTGGTTTATGCTATGATTTTGTGTACATTTTTGTGTGCCTTTTAACCTGACTTCTCTGGTGGAAACCCAAAAAGTGTTGCTAATCTAACTTCAGAAGCCCTGCATGTGACCTCAGATCCTACTTTTAGATTAGTCATTATGCTTTGGTATATCCCTAAATGAATGTAAAATAATGTTCTAATCTAACTAAAGAAGTTATTGAATATTTCTAATCATGGCTTGCCTATGAAATATAAGTTTAGTAATCTTTAAATTTTATGTCAGTAGTAAATTTTACATCTAATACTATTTTGCGACTGAATTATCTGAACGGTGTTTCACAGTAGTGGCCTGCAGCACTGGTAGCTCCCTCCAGTGACCAGGGGAAAGCAGTGGAAGATGGCCCACGTTGCTTGGGACCCTGACACCCATGTGCAGAACAGGATGCAGCTCCTGGCTCCTACCTGGCTCATTACTGACTGTTGAGGCCACTTGGGGAGTGAACCCGCCAATTAAAGACCTTTCTCTGTGTATCTTCCTCCCTCTGTAACCCTGACTTACAAGTAAACAAGTAGGGCCTGGCGGCGTGGCCTAGCGGCTAAAGTCCTCGCCTTGAACGCACCGGGATCCCATATGGGTGCCGGTTCTAATCCCGGCAGCTCCAATTCCCATCCAGCTCCCTGCTTGTGGCCTGGGAAAGCAGTTGAGGACGGCCCAATGCTTTGGGACACTGCACCCGCGCGGGACACCCGGAAGAGGTTCCAGGTTCCCGGCTTCGGATCGGCGCGCACCAGCCCGTTGCAGCTCACTTGGGGAGTGAAACATCGGATGGAAGATCTTCCTCTCTGTCTTTCCTCCTCTCTGTATATCCAGCTTTCCAATAATAATAAAAATTAAAAAAAAAAAAAAACAAGTAAACAAGTAAATCTTTTAAGAAAAGTCACGGCCCAGCGTGGTAGTCTAGCGTCTCTAGTCCTTACCTTGAATGCGCAGGGATCTCTTATGGGTACCAGTTCTAAACCCGGCAGCCCCGCTTCCCATCCAGCTCCCTGCTTGAGGCCTGGGAAAGCAGTCAAGGATGGGCCCCAAGCCTTGGGACCCTGCACCCGCGTGGGAGACCTGGGAAAGGCTCCTGGCTTCGGATTGGCACAGCTCCAGCCATTGCTGCTGCTTGGGGAGTGATACAACAGATGGAAGATCTTCCTCTCTGTCTCTCCTCTTTGTACATCTGACTTTGCAAGAAAAATAAGTATCTTTTTTTAAAGTTACAAATGTTCCTGACAAAATTTAAATATTTTGTATTAGAATAATTGTATGTTGAAACAATGTGAACTACATAAAATGGCTGAAGAGATTTAAAATTTGAAATGCTTTGAAAATGCTAAATAGAAACTATTCACCAGCCTTAAAAAGGACATTCACTTCTTGTTATTCTTAATTGACTTGAGAAGGTCATATAGATCCTTCTATGACACCACAGATGGCCCAAAGTGTTAGGATATTGCGGTGAAGTGAAAAAAGCATTTTCACTAACAGATGTAAGTATTTTACCTGTGTCCTTGGACCTGGCATTTGCTAGCTCTGTGAGCCTTCAGTCTTTCTCGCTCAGCTTGTTCATCCTGCCCAACTTTCCCATCAATTTAGCACGTAGCTGTGCTGCTCCTGAACCCTTTGTCTTAAGCCCATGGTAAATCAGCACACTTGAGCAGCTTGTCTTGACTCATATTTGCTGCTGGAGAGTTTAAATAAAATTTAACCAAAGTCTAGCAGTTGTGTGCAACTTTATGGCTTTGATTTTTTTTTAAGTTTTATTTATTTACATTGGAAAGGCAGATATACAGAGAGGAGAAGAGACAGAGAAGATGATCTTCTGTCCAATGATTCACTCTCCAAGTGACCACAGCAGCTGGTGCTGCACTGATCTGAAGCCAGGAGCCAGGAACTTTCTTCAGGTCTCCCACATGGATGCACGCACGACTGCTTTCCCAGGCCACAAGCAGGGACCTGGATGAGAAGTGGGACTGCCGGGATTAGAACTGGTGCCCATATGGGATTCCGGCACGTTCAAGGCGAGGACTTTAGCCACTAGGCTACCGCGCTGGGCCCTATGGCTTTGATTTTATGTGTTAATCTCACTTCTGGCTGTGTCTACTCTGCTTATGCTTATTTTAGCTTAGGTTTGATTTTTGTTACCTTTTTTTATGTTATTTTAATCTACAAAAATTATCTTAAATTCTTTCTATAATAGCATGAGGGCAGGACATTATGTAAAAAATGAAATCTCATTCTCAGATCTATTTTTTGTAAAGATAGATATATGCACAGTATCATTACTCTTGTTTTTACTGAGTAAAGAATATTGACCGCAGCTACTTTAAGCTGAAAAGGTTTGGGGACCTGCACTGTTTTAAAGAGGCCATCTGCAGCTCTGACATCCCACATGGGCACCAGTGTATACCCTGTCTGCTCTACTTGTGTTCCAGCTCTCTGCAAATGGCCTGAATACTTGGGTCCCTGCTACCCCTTTGGGAGATCCAGATGAATCTCCTGGCTTTGGCCTGGCCCAGTCCCCATGTTGTGGCCATTTGGGGAATGAGCCAGCAGATGCAAGATGTCTATCTCTGTCTTTTTCACTGCACTTCTACCACCCTGAGCAACTCTGATTTTCTGCCATTTACCTTCTACCATCTGAGTAACTCTGATTTTCTAATAAATAATAAATCTTTAAAAAAAGAGAAAAGTTTGAAGGATGGGTAACATTTGATAAGAGTAGATTGACCTGTTATCATGTGACTAGGAATTTTATGAAGTTTACGCAACTATAAATGAGGATATCTGAAAAATTCCTTTCAGGTTTAAATGTGATAAAATAGTTATGCTAATCATCTGTATGAAAATATCCATCTTATATACAGCTTGTAACTATTTATATTCACAGATTCTTGGATATTAATAGTTTTCGGATAATTGACTTTGTAGAGAATAGTTTATAAGATAGTCTGGTTTAGATAATTTATGTTAATGAACTGATGTCAACAGGATTAAATATTTTTCAGATTGTTATAATTGTACTAATGATTTATATTTAGCAAGACTTTCATTTGCATGGGTGTAAACTGTCTAGGAACTCACAACTCAGATATGATCACAATTAGCTTTTAAAAAAATTATTCAGGGGCCCGGCGGCGTGGTCTAGCAGCTAAAGTCCTCGCCTTGAAAGCCCCGGGATCCCATATGGGCGCCGGTTCTAATCCCGGCAGCTCCAATTCCCATCCAGCTCCCTGCTTGTGGCCTGGGAAAGCAGTTGAGGACAGCCCAATGCTTTGGGACCCTGCACCCGCGTGGGAGACCTGGAAGAGGTTCCTGGTCCCGGCATCGGTTTGGCGCGTACCGGCCCGTTGCGGCTCACTTGGGGAGTGAAACATCGGATGGAAGATCTTCCTCTCTGTCTCTCCTCCTCTCTGTATATCTGGCTTTTCAGTAATAATAAAATCTTTTAAAAAAAAATTATTCAGCTGTAGAAATTGTATTATCTTCCTCTTGAATTTCTGTTATCCTATGAATTATCCCTAAGAAGTTTACTGACTTACAAGGTCCGGATGGACTCATCGGTGGTTTCCATATTCAAGACAGAGTGTCTGTTCATGATGAGAGTGTGAGGTCTGTGCATCCCCTCCACTGCCCCTGTACTTCCCTGCCACGTGGAGGTGATGAAAACAGGTTCATAATACCACAGGAGCTCTAGGTTCAGTATCAGGGAAGGATGGCCCTCTTCCTGCCAGCTCTATTAGGATGTTCCATGATGCCATGGTGAGCCCCTAAAATTATAGCTGTTAAAACCCATTGCTTTTGATTTACATTATAGACACCTCACACTGTTGTTCTAAGAGCAACCCATAGGTTAAGTCATGACTGTTTGAAGTGTCTGTCTCTGCTTTAGAACCACATTTCCCCTTCTTACTATGGCTCCTGTGCTATAGTTTTTACAAAAGGAGGTACCTGGGGACCGGCTTTGTGATACATTGCAGTAACCCACCTCTGTAAACATTGACATCCAATCCTGGAGTACTGCTTAGAGTCCTGCTTGTTCTGCTTACAGCCCAGCTTCCTGCTAATCTTCCTGGTAAGGCAGTGGAAAATGACCCAAGTGCCTGGACCCTTGCTGTTTATTTGGGAACCCAGAATGGAATTCCTGGCTCCTAGCTTTAGCCTGGCCCAGTCCTGAGTGTATCCTTAGTGTTACGGCTGTTTGAGGAATGAATCGCTGGATAGAAGACCACTATCTGTACCACCGTCTCTCAGTCACTCATCCTTTCAAATATATAAATAAATTCTTAAAGAAAAGAGTATCTCCAAACCTCTGGGTTATTCTCTTACCCTGTAAGCAAGGCTGCATACAACCAAAGGCTCCAGTAGACCTATTCCTGATCGTGTAAAGACAGTTGCCATCAGTTTTTCAAGATACACATTCTTGTTAGGGAGCTTAAGGGAAGTTCCCCCAGTGATCTCTGAAGTGTTCATGCCCACCCTTCTTGGAGGTGGTGATTCCAAAACAAATAATCTCAAATGGAAGAACCAAGTTCAAATAATTTATATGTAAGACCTTTTATGTTTAAAAGAAATGAAATAGATGTGAAAAAGATAGCAGTGATGAATTTGATAAAATAAATGCTGCCTGAATGTGGTAGAAAGAATAACTATGTCAACTAAAGTGAAAAATACAGAGAAATTTCAGATAATGAAACATACTAGCTCCTTGAGAGTTACTGGAATAGAGGTACGTTGATACTGGGGGTTCTGATAAACAATGTTTCTGCCACCATGTTCAGAAAAGGTACGTTGGAACTCCAGAATAGAAGTGTATGGAACCCAAAGTTAGGAAAGAGGAAGGAAAAAAAAGATGTACTAATTTATTAGAAACACAAGAATACAGAGAATGATCTTCACACCTGCTAGTTGACTCACCAGAGATGAGCCAGGCCAAAGCTTAGAGCCTTGAACTTCACATGGGTCTACCATAAGGTTGGTGGAGACTTAGATACTTGACATCATTTACTGCTTCCCAGGAACGTTATCAGGAAGCTGGATTGATAGTGATATAAGCAAAACTTGAACCAAGCACTGTGATATGGGACACAGAGGTCCTAAGGGGCAGCTTAGCCCACTGTGCTCCAACTCCCACATCAACAGTACAATTTCTTTAGCGCAGTGTTGTATAAGAGAAGTAATTAGTTCTTCTTGTTAGTTTGCTTTCATAATGTATGACGCTAAGGCATTGTTGGGAAAAATCATAAAATCTAAACTATAATGTAGTATGTCTTGGAGAGTACCTTTGCTGTGACTCACATAGACTCTGTCACTTGGTGTTAAGCATTGAGTGGGTCTATTGTTAAAGCAGTTTATACCTATGATACTCAAGTTGTGAAAATTAATGAGAGCTGTTTTCTACAACTGTCATGTGTGGATTTTGTAATATTTCATTTGCTTTGAGAACACTATGCTTAATTAATTTTTGCTCTCCCCAAAAGCAAACTTTTTACCGCTGCTGTCACTGCTTTTATTATTTTGTGGGGCTTTTTTTTTTCTTTTTTGTTTAAAAAAAATTGTAGATAAGGGCCCGGCGTGGTGGCCTAGTGGCCAAAGTCCTCACCTTGAACATGCCGGGATCCTGTATGGGCGGCAGTTATAATCCCCACAGTTCCACTTCCCACCCAGCTCCCTGCCTGTGGCCTGGGAAAGCAGTTGAGGATGGCCCAAAGCCTTGGGACCCTGCGCCTACATGGGAAAACCAGAAGAGCTCCTGGCTCCTGGCTCCTGGCTTCAGATCGACGCAGCACTGGCTGTTGCAGTTACTTGGGAAGTGAATCCTCGGATGGAAAATCTTCCTCTCTGTCTCTCCTCCTCTCTGTGTATCTGCCTATCCAATCAAAATAAATAAATCTTTTTTTTTAAAAAAAAAGTATAGTAAAACCTTATTCAAATGATGGAGGAATAAAGATTGGGTATATCAGGGCAAATGATATTTTGGTCATTGTATATTGAATGAGATGGATATACTGAGTGATGATTTTTTGTGTATTCCAGGCCTTTCGGGAAGACCTAGAATGCCTTATTCAGGAGCAGATGAAGAAAGGCCACAACCCGACTGGATTATTAGCACTACAGCAGATTGCCGATTACATCATGACCACCTCTTTCTCTGGCTTTTCTTCACCTTCCCTCAGTACGTCAGCTCTGCAGAGTTTTTAAAGTTACAGTTTTAGATCTACTTTGGAATACTCTACCTCTCTAGAAGCATGTTCTGCTCAGGTTCAGTCCTTAAGTTTATAACACCTAACACTTAGAATAATACGGTATTAATCTTTTTCTTGTCAACCAGGAATACCCTAGATTTTGTATTACAACGTAGTGCAACACATGTTACCTACCCTAGATAACTGTATATTTTAGTTGATACATTATGTACTGTGGATGCACAAAATACTGATATAACTGAAGGGGAGAAGTTACAAAGTAGCTCATAAATCACTTTCTGATGTCCTTTTAGAAGTCATCCTATTTTGAGCTCTGATTTGAATCAGATTACTGACTGTGATAGAAGATTTTGTTGATGAAAAAAAGGCCTTAAGTAACCAGACTTTAAAGAGTAGAACAGAAGTACAGTGTGGTATGCAAGAGAGAGTTAGACATTCTATTGGTTTAACAGCTCTTTAGTGAGAGCACCAGCTTGTTAGCTGAACACTGTGAACATACCAAGAATTCTAAGTTCTTAAACTCTGGTGCTCTACATCTTAGTTGGGAGATACCTATAGAAATCATTCAGGGTGCACAGAAATCTCAAAAAAAAAAAAAAAACACCTAAAAACTATAAGGGACTACTTGGGGTCTGACTGAAGGGCTAAGGGACCTATTCTCCCCTTTCTTGTGTCTTTCTTGTGTTCCTTCTTTCCTCACTCCCTACATGTATTTGTTTGTTTGCTAAAAATTTGTAAGACTATAAGATTTTTTTTGTAGATTGTAAGATACTGTAAGGGTTTCAGTAAATTTGGATTTTTTCAAGAGGAAGAAGTAGCAAAAAAAAAAAAAAAAAACAAAACATGGTGGTGGAAATATGTGACGTAGGAGTGTTTTTGAGACTCCAAGTGGATCATTATATTAGCACATGAATTGAAAATCCAAATGTAGAAACCTAGGAAGAGAAGTTGGGTCTGTAGAAAGAGAGCATTCACTATTACACCAAGGAAACCTATCCATGTGTGAAGTGAAGAAAGAGTTGGTAAATGGTAACTTAAATGAGTGCCAGGAAGGGAGAAGAGATGAAGAAAAACAAGTATCCTTGGGCGCATACAGTCTGAGGTGTAAGTACCTGAGCTGGAGTAGTGGTTATGGGTTCACAGTGAAGTGAGGAAGGTTCAGGCAGAGAAGAGCAAGGACTCAGGAGCAGTTTGATGTGATGGTGTGTTTGGGGAGAGAAAGAGGGACGAATTTCAAATTCAGAATTTTCTAACTTGGGATTTTACCGGAAGAAAAAATTCAGAGATTGAAGTCCTTTGGTTCACTAATATTGTACTACTTTGTATCTATTACATGATGAACACCTTTTTAAGAACAAGGGATAATAGTGATATTGAAGATGAAAGATTCCTTTTAGTCATGCAGGTAAAATAAAATGATCAGATAATGGGTTTTGATTTATAATGTGGTGATGTGGTAGTAACCAGGTGACTGCTTCAGATTAGGTGATGAGAGAAAGCTTCTGAATAGAAGTCAGTTGTACAGACGCGGAGAAAGCATTTCGGATCAAGGGAGCAAGTGCTAAGTAATAATATAATAGATAATAGGTGGTAGGTGGGCCAGGATACCCGTTGGAATACCTGCGTCCCCCGTCACAGTTCCTGAGTTCTGTTCCCAGCCCAGAGTCCTGACTTCAGCTTCCTGCTGATGCAATCCACGGAAACAGATGAAACAGCTCCAGTCTTTGGGTTCCTGCCACCTGGTGGGAGACCTGGATTTAGTTCCCGGCTTCAGCCTTAGCTGTATTGTAGACTCAGCCCTACCAGCACTGGCATCCTTTATGGGTACCAGTTCATGTCCCAGCTGCTCCACTTCTGATCCAGCCCTCTTCCTATGGCTTTGGAAAGCAGTTGAGAATGGCCCAAGGCCTGAGGCACCCCTATGCCAACATGTGAGACCCAGAAGACTCTTATCTACTGGCTTCAGATCAGCTCAGCTGTGGCTTTTGTGGCTATCTGGGGAGTGATTCAGCAGATGGAAGATCTAAATCTATATCTCTCCTTCTCTGTAAATATACCTCTCAAAGAAGAATAAATCTTCTTAAAAGACAAATCAGGAGAGCTAAAATCACGTTTGAACTCTTAATTTTTATTGTGTTGCAGACAGAAACAGCAAGCTGAAGAATGGAAAGGAGGACCTGGTCAGATAACAAGTATCACCATCTGTCAGAAATTGCAATGGGAAGGCATGATGGTGTAGGATGTTTTCATGGGCTCAAAAGTAAAACAAGAAGTGAACATAGAGGAAGACTGAGCTTTGGGAAAGAGAACTTGTTGAATGAAAACAGCAAATGGAAAGGGAGCCCAGGGAGCCTGGAAAAGAATCCTAGGGAAGAGATGATGGTGGATGATGTTAAGCTATAAAGAAATCAAGGAGAGAGTGAAGATGGAGTCAAAAGTTGTTAACAGTTAAACGTGTCAGTTGGATCCTTAGGGACTTTCCAGAGAGCAGAGAGGAAAAGCTAGATTATTTGTTTATTTGTGTGCATTCTTTTATATCTCAAGTGTGTGTGTGTGTTTGAATTGAAGACAGAAGAGTTGTTAGAAAAGCAGCTTTCTCTTGAGATCTATTTATCTAACAATGGCAGTAACCTCAATATTTAGTAACACTTTGGGCTCTGAGGTGAAGTAACTGTTTACTACCAGTGCTGTGAGTCCCTAGCAAGTACTACTTGAAGTGGCTTTTTGCTGAACAATCAAAGATAGCTGGAGCTTCGTTTGTACATAGTATGCTTCTCTGAACGAGGATCAGCAGTAAACATTGTATGCACGGAAAGTTGCAAATAACTTTTTTTTTTTACAAGACTGAAATATTCCCAAGATATGGCACAGGCTCCAGATAAAGAACTGGCAGCTATGTTCCAGACGAGGATTACTTGAGCTGAATTTCTCACCACAATTTTTCTTCTTTTAGGTCTTGGCATGGTCACACCTATCAATGATCTTCCTGGTGCTGATACATCCTCATATGTGAAAGGAGAAAAACTTACTCGTTGTAAACTTGCCAGCCTGTACAGACTTGCAGATTTGTTTGGATGGGCACACCTGGCAAATACATACATCTCTGTGAGTCTTTAGCTTTAAATTCCTTTTCAAAAATTCTGTATGGAAATCCAGTTTTTGATTGTCTGAGTTTACCATGCTAGATAACAATCTAAAACTGCTTGAAACATTATCTGCAAGGGAGAGAGAGGCTGTCCTTCTCCCAAGTTTGTTTTCATTTTACTGTGTTGTTTCTTTAATTTAGAGGAATTGTAGAGTATCTTCAGAAAGAAACCCTTATGTCAGAATCATCCCTCTATAAGTTAATTATATCTGAGTACCAGTAGCATTTATTAAAAAAAACATTTGGAGCATGAAAAACAGGGCCAGTAAAGATTTATTCTTGATTTCTGTTCTGAAATGCATTTTCCCTGTTTGTGTCATCTTGTTTTTATTTTTCCGCATTTGGAAACAAGATGGTATTTGAAAGCAAAAAGGTATTAAATGTTGCATGTTGGAAATGGCATTGTCAGTGGTACAGTATTCTTCCCTCCTACCAACACCCACTCACTTCCTTATTTCCCCTTCCATCTCTTCCTTTTCGGAAGAGATTCTGTTTGCTTTCCTTTGCCTGTTTTCTTTTAATTTCCATGAATGTGCTGACTTTAGGCCACCCAAGCACCCCAAAATAATGCTTCAGATAGGTTAAAAATGAGACAGTAGTGTCAGAGCTTGTTAGCAGGTGCTTGAGAGAAAAATTCATATTGCAGACCTTTCATGTTTGCTTTGGTCCCCACAACTTTTCATGAAAAATAAATGCTTCATTGTTTTACATTGCAAAATATGAATGCATTATGATAAGTTTCCATTGTTTTTCTCTTTTTCAGGTAAGAATAAGTAAGGAACAGGATCATATTATAATAATTCCCAGAGGCCTGTCTTTTTCTGAAGCCACAGCCTCTAATTTGGTATAATTTTCGTTCTTATGTTACTTTTTCTGAACTTCTTTGTGTTTTTGGTTTGTTTGCTTGTTTTTGACAGTTTTTAGCTTTTAGCACAGAAATGAAAAAATACAGATAGGGAAATATTTATTACTGAACAGTGAAGAGTTTGAAAAATTATGTACTTTTAAAAAATGTTTTAGGGTTCTCAAAACAAGTTATTAGAGACTAGTGAATGAATTAGTCTTATCAGTTAATCTGTTCTTATTTTGAAGGAAATCCTTTAATTGTTCTCTACCCTATAGACTCTAAATTTTGAGTTTTTCTTTTTATGAAAAAAATGTAAATTTTGATGCTAAGTTACGTCTGCCATAATTGGTGTTAGTGTAAGATCTGATGTTCCAGTATTTGTCTTTGTCACAACTGTACTCTTACCCACCATCATCAGCTTTAGAATACTCAGTGCTCACTGGTTCTAGGTGCTGCAGTGTTAGCAAATTGAAATTTTATAGCCAGCTCAGTAAATTGTAGACTTGTCCAAACCTCCAGCGAATATCATTAAATACTTGGTTTCTTAAAAATATGTTGTCCTTTTTTGTTGAAGACTACCTGTTTTATAAACCAGGCTTTTAGAAAACATTAAGATACAGTGTATATACCAAGAAATACATTTAAGCATATACAGATCGCTGAGTTTTTTGGTCATCTGATCACACTCAGCAACACCGAAATGAAGAACAAAGTGTTACTGAATGTCAAGACTTCACTACTTCTGCTTGTTTCTTTTTTCATCATGTGGAATGACACACGATTCAGTGAAGCAGTATTTATAACTTTATACCAATGGTCTGACATCCACACAGTTTTTATCCTCTCTCTATATTAAGAACTGCAAATTAGAGAAGACATAGTTGCCTTTTCGAGTCTGTGTTATTTCTCTTAGCACAGTGATCTCCTATTAACCTATTTGTTACAAATGTCAGAATTTCTTTCCTTTGTTGGGCTGAGTGGTTTTCAGATATGCACGTATACTACAATTTTTATCATCAGTTAATAGCTAGATTGAATACATAAATAGTGTTATGGAAATGTAAGCCATTTTCTCACATTTTTTTAAGATTTATTTTTAAACTTGATTTTATTTTTTGTTCCATTTTTAATTTAATTTAATTTAATTTGGAAAGGCAAAGTTACAGAGAGAAGGAGAAACAGAAATCTTCCATCCACTGGTTTATTCCCTCAAATGACCACATTAGAGCGAAGCCAAATCCAGGAGCCAGGAGCTTCCTCCAGGTCTCCCACATGGATGCAGGGCCCAAGGACTGGGCCATCCTCTGCTGCTTTCCCAGGCTATAAGCAAGGAGCTGGATTGACAGTGGAGCAGCTGGGACATGAACTTGTACCTGTATGGGATGCCAGTGCCACAGGTGCACCCTGCTGCCCAGCAGCACCAGCCTAGGTCGCACATTGTTCATGGCAGCTTTCACGCTGAATTGACGGAGTTGAGAATATTTACTAACTGGCCTTTTAAAAAAATCACTCTATGATTTAGCTTGTAAAAGAAAGAAACTTGGACACATTACCCATTAAATGTCTGTGATTTTTTTCCAGGTGAAAGTCAATATAATTGGAGAAGTGGTTGACCAGGGAAGTACTAATTTGAAAATTGATCATGCAGGATTCAGCCCCCATGCTGCCATCTATTCAACACGTCCTGATGTTAAGTGTGTGATACACATCCACACCCTTGCGACAGCAGCTGTAAGTCAATGAAGGGACACAGCCAGTAGTGACTCTGGAAAATGTGATTTCCATGACTTTCCCGTGTGATGCTTTATTGCCTGTATTCCTTCAGACCCTACCATTCAGAATGTTATAGTAACCCTCTGAATACCCAGGAAACAAAAGGCCCCTATGAGTAAATGCTGCCCTTCTAGAAAACAGCTGAAGAGATAACATTTGGATTTTAAAAATCATCTGTATAATGAGTAGGTCGTCTTGAGTTTTTTGGGGAAAAGCTTCTTATATAATATCTGACACAACATTTAAGCTGAGTTGTATCCCCCAAGAAATTTGTCTTTCTTTCCTGGGTGAAGCAAACAACTAAAATGGGAAATGAGTTGCAGTGGTAAGCACAATGAATAGGACCAGTACTAGAGTTGGCTAGATTAGATTCCCATGAAAATGTATTTAGTAACGACGTATGTAATCTTGGAATGGACCCAATCAAATAGGTATCCTCCATGAAGTGTGGAATCCTTCCAATTTCTCAAGAGTCCCTTATCCTGGGAGATGTTGCCTATTATGACTACCAAGGATCACTTGATGAGCAAGAAGAAAGAATTCAACTGCAGAAAGTCCTCGGACCAAGTTGTAAGGTGTGTAATAGAGTTTCTGTGTAAGGAGCTATTTTTATTGCTGCTGCTGTTGATGAAAACAGTGTGAGCTATGCTAGTTATTTAAAGTGATTGCTATGGGATTCTATTTTAGGTGCTGGTACTCAGGAATCATGGTGTGGTGGCCCTAGGAGAAACAATTGAAGAGGCTTTTCATTATATTTTTAATGTACAGATAGCCTGTGAGATTCAGGTAAGAAAGTATATTGCTCCCCCCCACACACACTTTTTTCTGTTGTTTCATTTTTTGCTGTTTAGTTGGCTTTTGTGTTCAATTCCAAAGCTTCCTGGTTAATGACTTCTTGTTTTTTCTTTATGAAAAATTCTGCTTTACTTAAGTAAGAAAAAGATTGTCAGCTTAGTAATCTCTTAAATTGAAAACAGAAGAAGAGGAAATGAAAATTTACACCCACATAAATCTGCCTCATAAACAATTTTCCTCACAAGCCAGTTGTGTAAGATAAAGTAACAGGGGCCCAGCATTGTGACAAAGCAGGTAAAACCACCTCCTGTGACACTAGGAGGTGTCAGTGGGCATTGTCATCGTGCGGGCAGTGGTTTGAGTCCTGGCTGCTCCACTTCAGAACTGTCTCCCTACTAATGTGCCGGGAAAGCAGCAGAGGATGGCCTAAATGTGGGCCCCTGGACCCACATGGGAGAATAAAGCTGCTAACTCCTGGCTTCAGCCTGGCCATTGCAGCCATTGGGGAGTAAAGTAGTGGGTGGAAAATCTCTCTACCTTTTTCTCTGTAGCTCTGCCTTTCAAATAAATACATAAGTAAATAAATCTTTATTGAAAAAAAACACACCCAGGTACTTCTCTGTGTTGACCCTTTAGTGGTAGTACTAATTGAGAAGCAAATGTGACCACAAGTCATGAGTCAGATGTGTAATGGCGGCTTTTGTAAGGTAATTCATAAATGCCAGGCATTTTATGAATTCATGCAGTTTACAACAATTCCAGAGCCTTATTATCATGATAAATTTGGTACTTATGAACCACTTTTTGCTTCAGAGAAGTTGATTGCATTTGAAAGCTCTAATTTCTCTAATAAAGAAAATCAAGCACATTCTGTTGAAGCAATTGATGATATCCTAAGTTATTGGAAAAGCCACAGGGTAGGGGAGATAATTTATTCTTTGGGCTTTAACTTGTCTTAACTTTTAATAGTCCCTCCTATTCTCAAATGAAGCAATGAAAGGCTTAATTAAATTGTGATCATGAGCAGACAGCTTGCTTAAGTATGCTTAAATTTGAAATATAGTGTCACTATATTCTTTTAAAGTTGTAATTTTCAGCCATAGTGTTAACTGGATAATCATGGAGAAACTTCAAGAACTTTAAATGTAGTAAGAGAATTCAGCCATAAAATATATGTGTTTGCTATCAGGGAACAGAGGAACCCTGAAATGTACCTTTTTCATCTAGATGGAAAAGATATTTCAGCTGCTACTTGCACAGGAGTGTTGCCTTGTCTTCATGCTTGTTGGTATGCTGAACAAGTGTTATGGATGTTTGCCAGTTGGGATTACTGCACCTTTTGAAAGTAAAGTACTCATTACAGTCTTTATAGGTTTGGGTCTCTGTTTTACCACTCACTGCAGGTGCGGGCGTTAGCAGGGGCAGGTGGAGTGGACAATCTCCTTGTGCTCGATCTTCAGAAGTACAAACCATTCACACACACGGTAGCAGCTTCTGGAGGAGGTGGCGTGAACATGGGTTCCCACCAAAAGTGGAAGGCTGGCGAGATAGAGTTTGAGGGGCTGATGAGGACTCTGGACAACTTGGTATGTGAAAAATTAAACATGATCTTGAACATTGAATCATGTCTTCAGATTTAAGAGTGCTTGCTTCTAGGCCCCTGGCCATAGTCATTATGTTGTACTTTTGTGCTAACTATCCAACTATTTACTGTTTTTTTGACCAGTATTTCCCCAAGCCCCCGAACCTTGCCTATGGGAACCCTCATTCTATGCGTCTATGAGTTTAACTTTAGGTCCCATATGTAAGGGAAATTGTGAGGTTTTTTTTTCCTCTGCTTGGCTTATTTCACTTAGGTCTTACAAGTGCACCCATGTTGTTGCAGACAACAGCTTTTCTTCTTCTAAGGCTGAATAAGATTCTGTGCATGCCTTGCACATGCTTTCTTTATCTATTCATCCATTGATGGATGCTCAAGTTGACTATTTTGACTAATATTTCAGTGAACTTGAGAGTACACATAATCACTTTAGAATACTGATTTCACTTTCTTCAGATATATACTTAGACGTGGAGTTACTGGATCCGTAGGGTAGATCTATTTTTACTTTCCTGAGGAACTTTTGTGTGTTCCCCCTATTAGCTGTACTAATTTACCTTCCCATCAGTGGTGTGCAAGCAACTGCTCTTCTGCACATCCTCTGCCTTTTAGCATTCTAGCAGGTGTAAAGTGATGTGATTTTAATTTGTATTTCTTGGATGATTAGTGTTGCTGAGCACTTTTTTCATGTACCTTTGGGCCATTTATAAGTCTTTTAGGAAATGTCTATTAAAATCCTATGCTCCCTTTTAAACTATGATTATTTCCTTTTGTGGTATTTTTCTGAGCTTTTGCATTTTTGGATATTAACCCTTTATCAGACACCATTTTAGATATTTACCATCTTACATGAAACATCAGAAGGCAGACTGCCTTTAGTTCAGGAACCAAGTCTTAAATGAACCCTGGGGTTTGATTCCCCCAAAACCATTTTTATGGGCAGGGAAATATTTCTAGTCAGCAGAAAGAGCTTGGAAATTACCTTTGTCAGGAACGTTTGTGTGAGTGGAAATTGCAGGGTCAGCTGGAATCAGTTTTAACCCACTCATGACATTTGTTGAATTTCCTTTTTTTAAACATTTTATTATTATAATCACTTTATGATACAGTTCATAGACTCCTGGTATTTCCCTTATCCCAGCCCCAACTCCTTCCCACCCCACCTAGTTCCTCTATATCATTACTAAACTATAGTTCTTCATACACAGTCATATGTCCATCATTGCAGGCATGGACAGTGGCAGAGAGTCCAGCATCCTATTGTCAAGATATAGTAAACAGTTTCATTCTAAGTCCATCTTTGTCTGGAAGTAGAAATGCATACTACATTGTATCCTCACATCTGGATATGTTAGTCTCTGTTTCATAGCTACTGTACATCCCCTCAAATGAAAAGTCATAATATAAAATCGACAATAGGAAGAAATATAGAAATTTACAATGCCATGAAGTTAAATAACATGTAACTAGATATGACAGTCTCCATTATACAGCTACTATACATCCCCTTAAATGAAAAGCCACAAAACAAAATCAAATCAGGAAGAAAAAAGAAATTAAACAACACCAAGAAGTTAAATAACATGCTACTAAATGACTAACATGTAGCTGAAGAAATGAAAATCAAGAAACTTCTTGAAGAAAATGATGCTACTCTATGATCTATGAGTCAGTGAAGAATTTGATCAGAACAGTGTTTTGAAGAGATGAAACTAACAGAAAACATGAAATCCCATGCAATACAGTTTCCGCTGGTTTTTGTTGGTGAAGTGTGTCTGTTCTAGACAGCAAATAGATGAGTTTTGTTTTTTAATCCAGTCTACTAATCTATGACATTTGATTGAGCTTAAGCCATTTACATTCAGGGTTAATATGTATGGGTGGTACTTTGGTCCTGTCATTTTAGGAGTGGGTTGTTCATTGGTTTAGTCTTCTGTTGTCATTTTACTGGGATGTTCTTCCCATTTGCCTTTAGTTTTGTTTGGTGCTATTCCTCTTCTCTGCCAAGAGAACATCTTCAAGTATTTGTAGGGCAGGTTTGGAAGAGGCAAATTCTTTCAACTTTTCTTTACTGTGGAAGAATTTGATTTCATTTTCAAAGCCAAAAGAAAGCTTTGCTGGATATGTTATCCTGGGCCGACAATTTTTTTTTCTTTTAGAATCTGGAATATGTTGCTCCATTCTCTTCTGGTCTATAGAGTTCCCTGTAAAAGATAATCTGTGAGTTTAATTGGCCTTCCTTTATATTTCAATTGATTTTTTTATATGCACATTTAAGAATCTTTTCCTTATGTTCAATTGAAGAGAGCTTGATGATCATGTGTCTTGGTGAAGATCACTTTTAATTAAGCCTGTTGGGAGTTCTGTGCCCCTCCTGGATGTTGTTTCCAAATTCTTTCTCTAGATTAGGGAAATTTTCCTTTATTATTTCATTAAATATATATGTAAAACCAGTTTCTCTTTCTGCACCTTCTGGAACTCCCATAACTCATATTTGGCATCTTAATAGTGTCTTTCAATTCTTGAATACTCTTTTTGGCCTGATCCAGCTCTGCTTCCAGCTTCTTGTTTGCTTCCCCGTGATGACAGGAAATATCTTCCAATCCTGAGATTATTTTTTTTTAAAGATTTATTCATTTTATTACAGCCAGATATACACAGAGGAGGAGAGACAGAGAGGAAGATCTTCCGTCCCGATGATTTACTCCCCAAGTGAGCCGCAGCAGGCCAGTGCTGCGCCGATCCGAAGCCGGGAACCAGGAACCTCTTCCGGGTCTCCCACGCGGGTGCAGTGTCCCAATGCGTTGGGCCGTCCTCAACTGCTTTCCCAGGCCACAAGCAGGGAGCTGGATGGGAAGTGGAGCAGCCGGGATTAGAACCGGCGCCCATATGGGATCCCGGGGCTTTCAAGGCGAGGACTTCAGCCGCTAGGCCACCATGCCGGGCCCAATCCTGAGATTCTTTCTTCTGCTTGCTTCATTCTATTTTGGAGACTCTCCACGGTGCTTTTAATTTGCTCTACTGTGTTCTTAATTTCTGATATATGAGCCTTGATTTGCTTTATTGCTTCCTTAAATTCTTTGAACTCTTGTATGTGCTTCTCATTTTTAATCAGAAGCTTTAAAATGAGTTTTTTGAATTCTGTGTCCCCCATTTTCTCGATGTCTTCCTCAGTTAACGCAGGTTGGCAAAGGATTTTGCCCCTTTGCAAGGGAGTTTTCAATAATTTTCATTGTGCCTTTGTCTCTTCTTTTGCTCTTGGTCATTGTACTTAGCTTAGCAGAGTCTTCTCCCTTGGGACAAGTTTCTAAGCTGTGTCACCCACAGGTCTACAATGCGATTTTACTTATTGCAGTTGGTACACAACATTTTGCTTGCAGCCACTTGTGCCACAACCTCCAGCGAGTTCCAGGTCTGGGTTCTTATGTTAGATTTCCACCGTGGTCTCCATAGCTCCAGCTCCTGGCTCACCACTCTCCAACTCCTGTGATACTGTGCTGAGGCTACACTGTTGTCTCTGCAATCTTTCTCCCACTTACGGTTGGAGCAGGTCCCAGGATTAGAGAGACACCAGGTGTCCTATATAGCTAGATTGTTGGTGGCGCTGATCTTACCAGAACCTGTTGGATGTTAGGTCTGGGTGCCACACGCACCTATTTGACCTGTACAGTGCCACAGTCAGTATTGCATTCCTGCGGGACCAGTGCAATCCACTGAACTCAGTGAGTTCTAGCGAGCTCAGCACATGTGCGGTTCACTGTTGTCCCCTGCAATCCTAAAGCATTTTCCACAGTATACAAAATGGCGCCTGACGTACCACTACTAGAGTTCTTGATCTGCTGGCCATCAAGTCTGAGGGATACCCAGACCTGTCTTGTGTGGAACCTGTAGAATGCCATGTTGCTGCAGTTCACTGAATCAGAAATGAGTTCACTCCCAGCTCAGTGTATGCTCAGTCCTTTCCCTTGCCTTTGCCTCCTTAGGCAAAATGGTGCCCAATTCGGCTTTAGGGGGCTGACTGGGCTGTGGAATCCACCCTGTTCCCGCACTGCCCGTCTGTGATCTGCTGCTCTGTCTCTGCTCCTGGTCAAATCAAACGGACCAGCAGGACGTATGGTTCTTTGTCTGGGTTCACCTCCCAAGCTCCCAGTGGAAGTCCCTTCGCACCTGGTTGCTGGTGGAGTTCAGGCTGCTGGTGGAGTTCAGATCACCCATTAGCTGAATGCTGCTGGAGTATTAGTCACTGCAACACCACACCGTTGTTTTTGCTGCTTTCCTGTGTCTGTCAGTCTCCAGGTACCCCTCTGCTTTTGTTCTGTCCTTTCCTATTTCCTAGGATGTGTCCTCTCTGCTTCATCCTGATTAAATGTTTCTCCGCCCATTTATTATTTTTCTTTATTTTATTTTATTTTTGACAGTCTTTACATAGTTAATTAGGGTAAAAAGGTTCAAGGGCTATAGGAAAGTGGGTAAGACTATTATTTCCATATTGTTTCCTTCATGTATCTGAGGTAAAGGGGATATTGAGGGAGAAGCTCCACCCAGTTTCCTTCCCACCCCAGGTCCCGGATGTGGGGCATGCTCTGAGATACTTGCTCAAGTGGTTTCGATAGTTCACCAGTTATGAATCGCTGCCAGTATCTCCACTCCAAGCACGATGAGGTCGTTGAAGAATCCACTGATTGACATAGTCCATCATAGTCTCCATTTGCCCAGTGTTTCGCTGCCAACATATAGCTGAGGTAGTTGATTGACTTGTTCTGTCTTCTGTCTTTTCTTGGTTAGGGTTCTGAGTCCGGCAGTTCGATTGGGGATATCCCCAAAGAAACTTTGTCTGAGGTGTTCCCGGACCAGATTCTTACATGTTCTAGCAAATACAGGGCCCAGCACAGTCCACCGCCCTGATCAGCTGGTGGTTGCAATTGCTGGGTTGGTTCTGTTTTCAGCCCCAACTTCCAGCAGGTGTTGCAGTCCAGCCTGGTTCTGCCCAGCACACACTCGGCCCTCGCATAAACCAGGGGGAGCTGCGGCCCAGTCAGAGCTACCCACAATAACTCCCACCAGGCCCGCCTCCTACCCTGGTTTGCCAGTATGTGTAGCAGACCAGTACAGTCTATCCCACATCCCATTTTGCTGTCATACATGTCGATGGGTATTGAAGCTTAGTTTCATCTAACCAGCTCAACTATCCAGCCCTCATGGATGTTATTGAGTGCTTCTCTGTCTAGCCACCCCAGCCCCTGTCCTAGTTTTCGTGCCCTCCCGTGGTAGTGGTAACCCAAGAGGGAGGAACCCGCTGTTTCCCTCCCAGGTCTCTCTCATACCCGGGATCATGCACTCTCCAGGTGGTTCTGTGATTTGACTTGACAGAGTTAGCCCCCAGTGCCAGCTGATGCTGCGGCTAAGCCCAAACAACCCTCACCCACTCTAATTATGTTTGCACCAGTAGGATCAATCAGCCCAGCCTGGCTTTTCCCTGATCTAGTCCACATGAGGCGCACAGATGTTGTAGCCCCGCTTAGTCTGGTCTGTTCCCATCACAGCTCACGCTCTCCAGTGGGAGTAGCTGTCCAGCAAGGGAACCCCCCCCACCTTATTCCCCTGCCAACTCTGCCCCCTCCCTTCCTGGTTCTCACACATGCTGGATGGGCACTGCAGTCACATCCGGTACAAGCAACCTCACCCTGGCATTCCATATTGTGGATTGGTTTTTGTCATGACCAAACCTGGCCCGACCCACACTCTGTTCTAGTGTTCGGATTCACCAGTGGATGACGTGAACTGATTCAACCTGGTCTGCCCCCGACCCATGCCAAATGTATGCCAGTGGGAAACTTTCCATGGCCTATTCTGGGCTGTTTGCTATGATGCTTCTTGCGCTTACCTGCAGGGACTGTGTCCTGCCAGAGGAGTTGCCAAGGCTCCATCAGAACCCCTCCCAATGCCAGATTTAGCACATACCAGGGGGTCCATGAGCCAGCCCTACTCAGTTCACCTCCTGTCCTAGTAGGAACAGTGGCTTTTCCTGACTGGCCTTCAACGCAAGCTGGTTCTTGCTGTTGGATGTTTCAGCCCAGCCATGGCTCATCCATAGCCACATACGGCTCACACATGGTTCAATAGGGGTTGAGACCTAGCCTAGTCCATCCCATATCTCCCCTGGTCCTCCAGGACACTAGAGGGTGTTGGAGTCTGGCCTGGCTCGGTGCATCCAGTCCCAGTCCACACTAGTGCCAAGGGAGACTACAACTGTTTCCTGATCAGAACACAGCCCCCATTCCAGCCCATGCGCCCCTTGGTGGGAACCTCAACCCAGTTAGGGTGTCCCCTTAGCTCCCCAACTGGATCTGTTCCCAGCCATAGATCACACACATGCCAGTGGTTGCTCTGACTCAGCTTGATTCAGCCCCTCACCTGTCCCAGCCTCTGCCCTAGATACTGTGGCTTAGCGTCCCTGACTCACACAGACCAGTAGGTGCAAGAGCCTAGCTCTGCATGACCTGTGCTCCATCCTGGTTTCTAGTTTCACTTGTAGGCTAAGGTTTGCTCAGTCCTGCCCGGTCCACCCAGTTTCATTACCAATTCACACATTAGCCAACCATTGGAGCTACTTTGCCCAGCTTGTCCCACCCCCAGGTCTGGACTGTATGTTCACCAGCAGGAGCTATGACTCGCCAGAGGAGTTTCCCAAGTTCCTCCACTTCATCCACTCCCAGACCCAGTTCTCATACATACCATTGGGTTTTAGGCCTGTGCCCGGCGCAGTCTGGCCTTCCATTTGGCCTTGTACGGGCTGGTGAATGTTGCAGCCCAGCCCGCCCCACTCCCTATTCAGGATGCACATTTGGGTGCTGCTACCTTGGCCAGTCCAGACTGTTGTGGGTTCCTTTACCTGTGATTGATGGCAGGCTCCTTGGTCACACCTAGCTAAGTCCATCACCACCACAAATCTTAAGCTAACCAGTGGGGTTAGAATTTCCACAGGTTTTGGCCCACACCGCCCCCACAGAATCTACCCCCGGATATGGTTTTCGAATGCTAGTTAATGTCATAGTCCTGCCTAATGTGACCCCTCTGCTGATCCATCATCATGTCAGGTAATAGGATATCGTGGGTATCTTTAGGACTGATTCACATCCCCAAAGCACTGAGGGTTCAACCTGGAGCTACCTAAGCAGCGATTCAAAGAACCAAAAATCCCAGAGCTCCCTGGCTGGGCAGCCAGCAGGCAAAGCCTGGCGCCGAATGGTGCGCTGGCTGCCCATCTCTGCCCGTTTAAACGTGTCCTTACCCTATTCCGCCATCTTGATTCTTTGACTTGTTGAATTTTTGTTCTAATGTTTAATAGAGGTAATGTGAGGTTTTGAAGGAAGTTTCCTCGTTATTTGTTTTTCAACCACAACAAAAAAAGTCTGTTTGAGTTGTAATTTAAAGAATTTTAACTAAAATGCTGTGTTAGTGTAACTTTGATTACCTCAACTGTGGTTTCTCCCTGCCATAGGGATACAGAACAGGCTATGCTTACAGGCACCCTCTGATTCGAGAAAAACCGAGACACAAGAGTGATGTGGAGATCCCAGCAACTGTGACAGCTTTTTCCTTCGAAGATGACACAGTGCCGCTCTCTCCACTCAAATACATGGCACAGAGGCAGCAGCGTGAAAAGACAAGATGGCTCAACTCGCCAAATACCTACATGAAAGTGAATGTGCCTGAGGACTCTCGAAATGGGGAGACCAGTCCCAGGACCAAAATCACAGTATGCACTCTTCTGCATAGCTTGCCTCTACTACTAGTACTCAATATTTTATCTGGTTACTCATGAATTAAAATGTTGCATGTCAAATATATTAGGAAAGTAAAATGTCAAAAATATCATCGTTATTTATCATGCCTTAATTGTGCAAGACACTGTTCTGAGTGCAAATATGAATCAGCTCATTGAAATGAGCCAATGTTGTATATGGGGAACATAATCATTTCTAATGATTAAGTTAGAATTTGTAGCAGCAAGTTTAACTTAAATCTAGTTCTTACAGTGTGATTCTACTTTGTAGTTTGTATTTCACCATTTCATCAGAACTATAAAAGTTTCAACAACTAACTGTCAGATTGGCATGAATTAGTGTATATGGCTGCTGTTAGGTAAAATTTTACAAGTACAGAACTGAATTATTTTATCTTTTCCACAACTTTGTTCAGCTTTTGGTTGGTTTAAGAATGTTTAACACCAGGTTTATTCTACAGGTACTCAAAATTAGTTTATCCCATCATATAAATCAATAAATTCTGTATAAATAGTAGCTTTCTTGGAGGGTTATGAAGTGGGATAACGTATAATTAGAATTTATAAAGTCTTTCCAACTCTGGTGTGCCATTAGGCTGTGTACCACTATATTATTCCAGTTATAAGATGGGATTGAGGGCTTGGTCTTTCTGTCTGCTAAAAGTAAGAAGCAGAGTCTGGAGAACTGCATCCTGAGGTTCCTTGAGGGTGTTTTGGTGATTTCTTGGCCATGTCATCATCTCGGGAAACTTCAGTGAATGTGAGTTCATGTAATGACATCATGTGTATCTCTGTGCTTGAAATAGTTTTAGCATTGTATTTCATTTGCCAAGAGGAAGAAAGCTTAACCAGCAACATAACTGACTATTCATATGTAAATAGTTATCAGGTACCTACTAGTATTGCCTTAATACAAAGCTTCATTCTGAATTTTTCCATTTCTCTAGTGGATGAAAGCAGAAGACTCCTCTAAAGTTAGTGGTGGGACACCTATTAAAATTGAAGATCCAAATCAGTTTGTTCCTTTAAACACAAACCCAAACGAAGTACTGGAGAAGAGAAATAAGGTAAGACCCGTCTTCTAGGAAGAGGAAATGTTTTTACTCTGCTTCATGTTTAAGTCATTTGCAGTTGAATCTGACTAATATCAGGCTTGAAAGTTTGAATGCAAAAGAATTTGGCATGTAATTCAGTATAATTTTAGCTTGTATTGGATGGTTCTACTCTTGTGCCAGCTGTTGGTGCATAGACTCCAAGAAGAGGAAGTATTAAACATAGATGGGCCTCTTTTTAAAGTATGGGGGATGCAGTTCTGATTAGTCGGCTTCAGGGGGTGGAGAAGGGGGAAGATGAAGAGACTTACTCTGGAGGAGTTGAAGAGTAAGTTTTTTGAAAAAAGAAAGCAAGGATCGTCTGCATTGTTGCCTTCAAGAACTGTCACTGTTTTTTGATTCAGATCCGAGAACAAAACCGCTATGACTTGAAAACAGCAGGACCACAGTCCCAGTTGCTTGCTGGAATTGTTGTGGATAAGCCTCCTTCTGTAAGTCTGAAGCAATGTGATCTTTGTTCTAATCTACCACATTGATTTCTTTTTTTTTTTTTTTTTTTATAATGAGTATTTTTACTGAGATTAATAAACACGCAAGACAAAAACTCTACTCTTGGTTCCCAGTTTCCAGGGGCAATAACTTTCTGTTCTTTTCATGCTTTATAGCACATGTTTGTATTTCTAAAGATCCCACTTTTTTCCCTTGGCTTGTTAGTTCTATACCACAGTTGTTTCATTGAATCTATTCTTAGTTTTAAGAAGTACCATTACTTTCATATATCATTGAGAGAAAAACACTGCCAGTTATAATTTCAGGAAGCCATAAATTATAAAATGATTCCCAGTGTCGCAGAAGGGAAAATGTAATAGGAAAGTTTGTTAGAATTAAAGATAATAAGGACTGGCAGGTTCAACTGTAGTCTGTGATGCCAAGCATCCTTTACTAGAATGCCAGTTTGAGTCCTGGCTGCTCCACTTCTGATCCAGCTCCCTGCTAATGCACCTGGGAAAGCAATGGAAGATGGCCTGGGTGCTTGGGCCCTGCCATCCATGTGGGAGACCCAGGTGGAGTTCCAACCCAGGTTGTCCAGCCTTGGCCATTGTTGCGATTTGGAAATGAACCAGCAGCTAGATGATCAATTGAAATCAATCACTCTCTCTCTCCTCTGTAAATGCCTCTCAGCCATAGAAACAGCTCTTTAAAAAGAAAGGAAGCAGCGACTTCCTTTAGAGATGATCAGGATTTAGCCTGTTCCCCAGTGCTTCCCTCTCACCCTCTGCTCGTTTCCCCAGTAGGATTGTGTCGCAAGCTTTTTCTGTTAATAGACTTTCAGCGTGTGTATTATTCCATGTGCATAACTGATCCAGGTATTATCCCAGAAGTATATGTCATCTTTCATGCAACTTTTCCCTCCTCGAGTTAAAATTTGCCTCTTTTTTCCTTTTCAACTTTTCCCCTTGAACACTTGGATGGTCCCTGGTGCCTGTGACTTGAGTCTTCTCAGACCTCTGTAAGGCATGAGCGTGACCGCCAGCCTCATCCATTGCAGGATGAAGGCTTCATCTTCCTCAGCTGTGCCATCCTCTTTTTACCTGCTTTCTCTCTTCCAAAAATATGTTAATATTTCTTCTCTTTGCATGTCTTCTATCTTCTTTTATCCTTAAAACCATATATATTTTTTTCTGTTTGTGTATGATCATATTAGTAGAGTTCATGGAGGGATCAAAAGAAATGCATGGGTTCAAACTCTGGGTGAATTCCTTCCATGAAGAAACTAGCTACAAGTCTGTTTTTGTAACTTAAAAATATGAAATAGTTCTTTTGATACAGTTTCAGCTTCTAAGTATTTTTCACTAGTATTTTTTTAATGTTTCATTTATTGTATTTTCAAGATATTTCTTGTTACATAAAGCTTATTAGAGCTTGGTTTAACTTTAATTTTTAATAAGTACTAAAATGTACCTATACGTGCTTGTTTAGAAAGAAACACTGGCAGTTTCAGTCCGTTGTACAAGTAGTCCAAGCACTATTGATACATGAGACTATGTACCAATAGTGTATTAAGAGTATTTTCTATGAGAGTAAGTACCATGAGAATATTTTCAACAAAACATATAGACTTATTTCTTGTAATTGTTATACAGAGTCACAAAGATTATACATATGTATATGGCTTATGATCTGTGTCTGGATGAATATAACATGTATAGTAATTAATTGAAGTTTTGTTTTTCTTTGCAAGACCATGCAATTTGAAGATGATGAAGGCCCACCAGCTCCTCCTAACCCATTCAGTCATCTCACAGAAGGAGAACTCGAAGAGTATAAGAAGACAGTGGAACGTAAACAGCAAGGCCTAGAAGGTTAGTTCTTGTGTTAAGCCTGGGATAACAACAGTAATAGCAACTTCTACTCAGTGATAGGATGCAGTCGGTGTTCTTTAAATATACTTCATTGTTCTGCCTCATCTATACCAGTTCTTTAAATTGAAAAAAAAAAAAAAAAGATGTATTTATTTTTATATTTGAAAGGCAGATTTTTGGAGAGAGAAGTAAAGACAGAGGTTTTGCATCTGCTTCTTCACTCTCCAGATGGCCACAGCAGCCAGAGCTGAACTGATCCAAAGCCAAGAGCCAAGAGCTTCTCCTGGGTGTCCTATGTAGCTGCACAGGGACCCATGAGTCTGAGCCATTATCCACTGCTTTCCCAGGCCATAGGCTGGGAACCTGTTGGAAGTGGAACAGCTAGGGCATAAACCAGCATCCATGTGGGATTTACTAGCTAGTTAATGCCTCACAGGTGGCAGCCCCTCCTCCAACCCAGTTCTGTATTGAGTGTGAGGCTAAAATACAAAGCACTACCACAAGCCATATATATACATGGCATATATATATATATATATTTAGAAGTAAAGCAAGTTTGTTATTAAAAAGAAATTTGTTTATTTGTGAGAGTGAGTCAGAAAGTTCCCATCCCTTGTTTCACAGCCTAAGTTCCCATAGTGGCTGCAAGGTTGGGAAGCAGAGCTGGGAGCCAAGAACTCAATCCAAAGCCAGAGCTGGGAATTGCACAAAAGCACTGCAAGGTGGCATATGTGATAGTAACCAGCAACTTAAGCACTAAGCTAAAAACCCACCGTGTTCTATGTCTCAACATAGAAACCTGCTCTTCAGAACTAATTTCTATTAAAGCTATTTTCTTATTCAAATCTGTAAAGTGAAGTTCTTAGATAAGTGAAAAGTTACTAGCCCAAGTAAATGCAGATATACTACTTTAAATATTTCAGACCATCTGATTTGTTATCAACTTTTTGTCTTGAAATAATTATAGATTCACAAATATGTGGTTCTAATGCCTTGTAAAATCTGGTCTTGGCTGTCGTTAGGTGCCAGTATTATCAACGCAAAATCAAAATTTAAAAAACTCTGCCAGGTTGGGCATTTGCCGCAGTAGCTGAGATGCTGCTTGAGATGCACTAGAACCTGGGTGGAGTTTCTGGCTTCATTTCCAATTCCAGCTTCCTGTTGACTCACACCCTGAGAGGCAGCAGATGATGGCCCGCGTGTCTGAGTCACTGACACGCATGTGGGAGACTAAGATTAAGTTCCAGGCTCCTGGGTCTGGCCTGACCCAGTCCTGGCTGTTGCAGGCATTTTGGGAGGTGAAGCAGCAGATGGAAGTTGTGTGAGTGCATGTGTGTATGTACCTTTCAAATAAATACTTTTTAAGTAAAATTTTAATTAAAAAATAAATAAAAATGGAATTTGAGTGTGACTTTCCTTAAGCATGTGGGCATTATAGATATTTTTTGCTGGCTTTGGAACCATAGTAATTAGTGGAGATTTTATTTAAGAATACCTAAAGAAAGCTTCCTAGCCAAGTGAATACTGGCTCTCTTCTCTGGAGTAAGAAGGGGTTCTTAGTCTTGAATCATTAGATGAGCGTTAGATCATGAACCACCTTGAAAATACATGCTTTACTGCGTATGATACACATTCAGGGAAGAGGGTTTAGAGCACTCATAGTCTTAGAATTGAGATACCTAAAGCAAAACAAAAATCACCAAGAAAAAAATTTTTGTCCATATTAGATATGGTATCATGTGTTGTTATTTTGTTAGTTATTATAATAAAAATCTATAAAATAATGTGATCATTTTGTTCACTGAAGGAAGAGTTTTTTTTTTTAATCAGTTTCTTAATGTTTTTGTCAAAGTGGGTTATCTGGACTCAGTACAATCATACTAAACATTTTAAGTGATGTTTTACTGAACTGTTTATCCTTACATAAGGTTGGGAGCTTTGCTTTTTAGGTTTTGTAAAATGTCCCTCTTTAATCTCTTATTTTTTGAAAGCCTAACGATGCCAGGTAATAAATATTGCACTCTAGAACCATCACACTTTACATATAGCTTTGTAAATAGTTTGTTTCACGTTCATTACGACCTTTTGATTTGGCTCTCTAATTCTGCTGTGACAGGAATCACTAACTGGATTTTGTTCACCAAGTCAGCCAAGCATTCAGCCTCATTAATATAGCATCATTGCCAAAGGTTCATAGTTCCTTTTGTCTGGCTGTTTAGTATATTTTGGTTTTTTGAAACCAGCAAAAGCTAAATGCGTCTGTGTATTATTTGCCTGAGCTGCCAGTGGCTATGCTTCTTTTGTATCCTTGTGTGTAAAATTACTATTTGCAGCCAGAAACTTTAACTCATTAACCCCCATTAATGCTTAAACAGATAACTAGTAGCATGTTTAGCTAGTTGCTGAAGAATTTATCACCTCTGTATATGCAGGCATTTGATATTTACACTAATCCTCCTGAAATCTTACGCTTCCTTGTTTTGTTTTGCATGGCTTCTAACTAAACTCTTATTCAACAGATGCTGAGCAGGATTTACCCTCAGATGATGCTTCATCTGTTTCACAAATTCAGTCTCAAACTCAGTCACCGCAAAATGTCCCTGAGAAATTAGAAGGTATTCAATGTAACTTCCCACAGCATTCACTGAGTTAGTTTTGAGCCCTTGAATCCACTCCCCAACCCTGCCCACACCTTACCCCACCCCCAGCCCCATCATGTGCTTTCATGCAAGGAAGCTGAACCTCCCATCACAGTAAGTTTGCTGTTGATTTATGTAGATCTCTCAGTAATTTTATATTTGTTCTTACATAAGATGCTACCTTTGCTCAATATTATTTTAATTTACCTTAATAGGGATTTTGGCAACCCATAGTTTTTAAGAATTTGTGGAAGAAAATTGATTTATCACATCATCCAATCAGCAGCATGAAATCCTTTTCTATTTTCATTGCTAAATAACTCAGAAACTAAAGAAAAATCATGGTGTCTTCCTCATTCTGACTTAATTTACAATGAAATTATATTGTGAAACTAGAATCATGTCGTTTCTAATTTTTGGTTTTAAGGACTTCTTTCCCTTTATGTATTTAAAAGAATTAGCTTCGTGGTAATAAATCCTTAGTTCATTAAAATAGAATTCGATCTTCATTGAAGTAAAAATAATGCCTTCACACATTGCTGAGGCATTTCAGTATTGTAAAATGAGCCAGAAACACTAATGGTGTACAATAACCCTGAAACCCTCCTGTTTTGTAGAAAACCATGAGTTGTTTTCTAAGAGCTTCATGTCCATGGAAGGGCCGGTCATGGTGGTAAACGGCAAGGATGACATACGTGAAGTTGACGAGGAGCTTGCTAAGCGAGTGAGTAGATTAACTACAAGCACGACCATAGAGAACATCGAGATTACTATTAAGTCTCCAGAAAAAATTGAGGAAGTCCTCTCACCTGATGGCTCGCCTTCAAAATCACCATCCAAGAAAAAGAAGAAATTCCGCACTCCTTCTTTTCTGAAAAAGAGCAAAAAAAAGGAGAAAATGGAAGCCTGAGTGGAGTTTTTCAAATAATTATTGTTATCACAATGTGACATTGCACATTTAAATACCATGCTTAAGTTGATTATTAATATGCAGTGGTAGGTCAAACTGGGGGTATGCAGCAAACTGGAATTGATGAACTGGAAAAAGATTGTACTTAAAAACGTATGAAAATAGTTTTCAAATTCATCTCTCATTTTATATGTCCAAAATGGCCTTCGATTTTTAAATGGTTGCCAGTTGTAATTAGCCCTGCCCTCATGAATTATTGCCATAGTTCACCACAGTATCTGTTTGAATTACTGCAGGCCTTCTGTCAGAAGGAAAGTACCAGTGAACAAATGAGAACTTTTATTTCTCAACACCTGCTTCATGTGGTAATCAGGTTATTTTTTATCAGGATTACTGATTGTCTTTTAGTTCCCATTGTTTCAATGGGCATTAACAGAATGCTTTAAAAGCTTCTAAGACAAGACTCTATAGCATTAGTATACACTGGCACATAATTAATTTTTTTGAAGTTTTAAGAAAAAGTTCATTTGGGATTTTATCCATAATATAAAATTTCCTCACCAGAAGTAACTTTGTTTGCCAAAAAAAGGTCATTTTAGTAAACTAATTTTTGAAAACTTCCTTTTTTATTAATTTAGGAAGCCCCTAATTTTTCAATAAAGGGGATTTTGTACACATAACATGGATTATTTAGTTTAACTCTGGCAAAAAACAATTTTTATATGTTGAAGTGTTTGTATACCATTCAGCATAAAACTGTCGTAAGCATATTAGCAAATCATTTAACAGTAGAGCATATTTGAGACTGCTTAGTACTGAGTGTACTTAAATATAATTCAAGAATCCAGGGACTTGGTATCAGAAGGTGATTAGAGCATATAAAAATTTATCTAGATTCTTATTTGAATCTTATAGTGTATTTTTTGTTATTAATGATGAATGGAGAAAATCTTATAAAGTAGCCAAATGAAGAGTGAAAGGGAAAGTGAAACATCAAAGGAACTAAAGATAGGATGGGGGAAAGTGTTAGTTTGATAATGACCCATATTTCTGATAGGCCGTAAGGTTGGAAACATGTCTCACAATTCTAAAATGTGCTTTTCTTTCAAAATCAGTGTCTTTCTGGGTTGATATTTTAATTGTAAAAAGGCCAGTTCCTTGTAACTTGCGTATCCTTAGAGGGAAGCGCTAGAAATGACTCTAACCCCACCAGTGAAAAAGCTGCCACTTCTTGATTGAAAAAAAAATTTTTTAACCTTTTGTTTAACTTTTTTTTATGTAAATACAAATGTAAACCTATACTTAATAGAGTTTGCCCCTCTCACCCAAGTGGTATCACAAATCAGTGTAAAATTAGTGATTCAAAATGGTCAGTGGGTACAAATGCTCCCAGGTGGTTGGAGGGTGAGCTGGCATGCAGGGGATTACATTGACTGCAGTGCGTGCTGCGGCTGGTTCTGTCAGATTGTGTGTGTACAGCGTCACAGAGCTGAGATGGGCCTGCAGGTGTCTCTCTGGATCTCAGTAACTACTGGATCAGTGTTCTGTCCTTTTAGTGGAAACTTTCAGTTGCTTAATTCTATTTGAAGATTATTTTTTTTGTTCTACATCATTTATGTTGTATTACAACGTATGTAGAAACAGTAACCTGTGAACTATGCTTTTCCATACTTTTTAAAAAATATATATATATATCTAAATGAATGCAGTGTGCATAAATATTTTTTAAACACAACAGTCAAACTATTGCACCTTTCGCTAATGCCTCTATTTACTTGCTTTGGCATAATGAATGAGCCAATGAACCTGTGTCCTGTGGAAAAATGTATTAATGTTATCTGATATTGCTCTTAGATGTAATACTAATTAATGTTAAATCACAAATAAACAGTATTTTAAATATATGGATTTGGAATCATTTCTTTTCCTTTCAAAAATAGTTATTTATCCTGTTTAATTTTACACATCAGTGAAACTTTGATTAAGATTGATGCATCTGAACAAAAATTATTGAGAAACATTTTGAAGTAGATTAAAATTAATTTCATAAGCTTTCTTGTATCAACTTATAGTAGGGGAATATTTTCTAAGATATGTTTTTTGTCTTAATAATATAGAGTGGCTTTAGGATTCTGATCATTTAAATTCTATTCAAATCTTTCAATGTAGAAGAGATGCTACGGAGTATATAGATAATTTCTATCTTGTTTATTTGTTGTACAAATAGTAATGTGTAACAGTAAAAAACACGAAGAATTGGAAATAGTTTACCGTCCTACCGCATTTACCTAAGTGTTCATTCCCTTTCATCTCTTGTCCAGTTATATGTATATTTTCTATATCCTTACAGTCATGTGAATGTAATTTTTATCCAGGGCTGCTTTTCTATTTAACAAAGAATAACTCATTATGGAGTTCAAACAAATTCCTCATAAATAATTTTTAAAAAATTTTGCAACAGGCAAAGTCATGGTGAGAGTTCTGACTAATCGAAGTCTTTACTGTAGTTAGCCATTAGAAAAATGAAGGGCTTAGGTAGAGAAGAATAGAGTCATGCTCTTGGGCATATTTGATTATTACCTGGGCTTGTAAATAACCCTGTGGTGAGAAATTGCTGTTTCAGAAAGATGCTGATTTCAGGATTTCCTTCCGTAAAGCAACAAAAGCAATTATCCTCCACTCTCTCTCTCTCAACAGTAAATAGATTGAAATAGATTTTTCTTCTATTGAATACATAATTTCATTAATCAACACATAGAGAACCAAGCAGATTAAATTGTGACAGCATTGGTTTTCTTTAGCATTTGCTTTTTTTTTTTTTTTTTTTTTTTTTTTGCCATAGGCAGAAAACGCATATCTGGTTCTTTTTTAAACTCAATGATGATGTATCACGTGTCTAGATAGTATCACATGTAGGAGTCGCAGTCTCTGCCAAACTGGGATTTTAAAAAGCACTCTCTGCTTTTTGCCGCTAGAGGGCAGAATACACCCAGCAATCCACTGTGTCCTGTCCCTGTCCCCTGCTTCCTTTTTGTTAGTCTGTAGACACCATATCTGTTGTGAAATACCCAGAATTTGGAAGAGAAGACATCCCCTTGTTGTTTACCATTGTTTTCACCAGACTGTGTCAGGTCCCCTTTCGCTAATGAAGTTATCATCTGCAGCAACCACAATGCTCATAGAGAACACAGGGCAAGAGTTCTGAGGTGTGATTTCAGAAAGATAGGGGATGACGCTCAGGGTAATTTACTCATCTGTGAACACATTCAGTAATTGACTTTTTGAGAAGGTAATTGATAGTACCTATCTTTTTTTTTAAAATAACTTACATGTACCAGAGAGATACTGATTTAACTCATTTCACCTGCCTAGCATCCCAACAGAGAAGTTGGTATTATCCCATTTTACAGATAGTGAAAATATGACTTGTGGAAGATGAAAAGGAGGTGCAGACACACTGTGCGCCAGTCTCTGGGTGGCTGCAGATGACATTCTTGTGGCTTTGTTTTGAACGAGAGGCATCCTTTTGTTTATACAGTAAGTCCAGCCATGAAACTAGTATTTTTGTTACAGGTAAATTTGGGATAAAATGCTGCCTTGATTTGGGAGACTTCTTCTCCCTAACAAAACACTTCAAGAAATGAAGAAACTGGTAAGTGCCTGAGCAAAGGATAGGGTGACCTGTGGAAACTGCGTCGTTTAAAATCAAGAACCAGCTCTCGAGTCTTCTGGAAAGAACAGGGTGTCGATACCTTTGCTAAAGATGTAGAAAGAAACCCTTTCTCTTTCCTTTTCTTCTTTATTTGCAACATTGGAAGCAGGAGAGAGTTGTAAGGAAAGCTGTTTTCTTTGTTCTGATGTTTTATGAGCCGCCATCTGCTGTTTTCTAAGATGCATCGGGAGGAAGCTGAAGTGGAAGCCGACAGACCAGGCAGCAGCCTGGCCGGCAGGACCACAGTGCCACGCTAGAAAGTACCTCTGGAGATAGCTCGGTCTACTTCACAGGAATATGCTACAGGTACTTCTAATTTCATTTAAGTGTAGAGATCAGCTTTCTTGTAGAAAAGCCTGGAGGTAAGTCTCTTGTGGAACTTTTAATACTTGAAAATTGAACCGATTTCAGTGAGTTGCATTTCTAAGAGATGACCATTAGGGGGAAACATTGGGTCCAATATTCAGTTTGAGTTAATTGAAGGAATTTCCCTTAAAAATATTGACAAGCTTGGATTTAGAATATTCTGATTATACATTCTAGGTTCCATCTAGAGCTGAGAAAAGTCCATAGATGTATAATTAGCCTTCCATTACATTACTTAAAGCCCAGTTATCTTGTCAGTCAGAGAGCTTACACTGATGTCATACATGTCATGAGGGTAAGCCAGGAGATGAGCAGAGATATTTGAAGCCTGCATGTCATGCTTTGCCTCTATGTCAGAGATGCTGATTGGTTTACTGGTGGAACCTGTGATAGTTTAAATGACAAACTGGCACATTTTATTGAAAGTTGTTTGGAAGTGCTAAAGACAGGTGGATCTTCCATCTGCTGGCTCGCTCTCCAAGGCCATCCAGGTCTTGAGTGGCTGGCAGGGATTCATGTACTTGGCATCATCGTCGATTGCCTTCCCAGACACATTGGCAGGAAGCAGAATGAGAAGCAGAGCAGTTGGCACTCAAATCAGCACTCACGTGAGGTGCGGATATGCCTAGTGGCCAGCCTCATGCCCGCCCTTCGCACACTCGAATGTTCTGTAGCAAAAATATTTGTTTTAGCAGAGGTATACATATATCCAGCCCACAGTTATTTGAAAGACCTATATGAGCTCTGGTTGGATAGGTTCTAGTGCAGAAGCTGTAAAGATTACTAGACCTGCTTTTGTTTCTAGATTAGATTTCCTCACAAACTGCTCTTAGGTTTTATCATTCTCCACAATCACCTTTGACCTTGCTTGTGATGGTATGAAGATCTCTGACTTTTGGTCCTAGGTAACACCTGTCACTAGGCAAAATACTAGTTCATTGGCACACTCCATGCCTAAAATTAATAACACTTATTCATCTGATTTGGACTGCACAGAAGAGTATGAAATACCTGAGAAACCATTCTAGATTTGCTAAAGTGTCTTTGAAATGACAGGAGTCTGCGGATGATACAAGCCAGTGACACCCAATAGGTAGACTGACTGACAAGATTTGATCTCATGTTGACCACTTTGTGTTAAACTCTGCCTCTCACAAAGCTGGTAAACTTCTGAATCCACAGGAGTATGAAATAATTGAATTTCTTCCAGTCATGTCCCCTCAGGTTGATATGTAGACTTGAAATTTTCAAGAAGAACCTTGACTTCACAAACCAGTGTAACAGATATCCTAACAGATGGGGATGGAATTGAGGAAGTGGCAGGACCATACACTGCAGGAGCTGAGAGTAGATTCTTCTATGGGTTTCCCTCTGGTCCTCTTAAGATCTCTTTTCACTGTTTAAAAAAACAAACAAACAAACAAACAACAAAAAAAACAAAAAACAGTGATTCTCCCCTCGTGGACCTGGGACTGCAGTGCTGCTACCGACCCATTTCTGTCCTTCCTGAAAACATTTTCTTTCATGACCAACTCAACTGTTTTCTCCAGAAACACTGGGTCCTGAGGATCCTCGCCTGGCGGAAGCAGTTGTTGTGCTCTGCAGCTCACCCCTTTCCTGTTGGGTAATGCTTCACCGGTTGGACTGCTGTGGTGACTGGGCTGGTAGACTTTGACTTCAGAATAGATGACCTCCTTGGTTTTATGAGAGAACATGTAGATACAACTTGTTGGCAGGCACGGGCAAACTCTCCCAAAGGTGGACTAGCAAGCTAAGGTTAAATATTACTTCCCGCCTGGTTTCTGTTTTGGAAATGTTGACTTCAGTTGTTTCAACTGAAATAAAAATCATTTGAAGCTATGACAGTCAAGAATGTATCCCAGATATGATCTGTTATTTTGAGGTGCTAAGGATATGGGAGACTCTAGGATGTTGTGGTGTAGTAAGACTGTTAGATTAGTTTAAAATATATTTTGTGGTTAAGTAGATCTTTCATTTTTGAAATGTCTTCTAAGTTGTTATATTTTACAACCATGTCTATGAAAGGATTTTGTATGTCAGTATGGTCTTGTGCATCTATTTTGACCTTGAGGTTAATATTGAGCAAGAGAACATACACATGTACTTGCCAAAGTCAAGTTGAACATGGCTCAATTAGCGCAGAAGAACAGGGCAGACTGGGTGGGGCAAGGTCTGGAATCCTGCCCACTCCCTGAGCCAAGTCACGTGTTCAGGGAAAAGCCTGAGCTGAAGAAGTTAGGAAGTCCAGCCCAGCAGGTAAAACCTGGAGCCTGGAGGACGTAGCAATCAGCCCAAAGCTCAGTTTGGGAAAGTGGTCCACACCAGAGAAGCGAAAGCCCTGACCAAGATCCGGAAAGAAGAAAGCAGGAGCGGTCCCGTGCTGTTGGATGTGTCTGAGCCACAGGCACAGCTTCAAGAGCAGGGCCTCTGCTTCCTGCCAGGCAATGGCGAGATGAAGGCAGAACCGTGAGCTTAAGAAGTCTCAGCAGTTCAAGACAAGATCTCAGATGTGAGGAAGATGACCGGTGGGATCCTGTCCTCAGAGCTGAGGTACAGGAACCAGGCAGTGCTCAGCCACGACAAGGTCCCTGCTAACCTGTCACAAGCTGGCCTTGATACTGAGTGAACTTCAGAGCCAGAAACTAGAGCTTCCTCTATTCCTGCAGTCTCCTCAGGACTGACCCTGGGGTTGGCAACCAGGTGAGCCAGTCAAATGGCCCAGCTGTTGTGAGGAGCCCTGTGGAGACGGGGCAGGACCCTGCTTGGCTCTTCACCATGAAAGCAGGCTCATGTGCTAATGAGACACAGCCAGAGTGCAGCGGGCTGAGGAGTGGGTCATTCTTAACACTGGAACTACCTGGAAGGAGCAGCTAGCATGAGCAAGGGCAAATGCACTGTCTGCAGGTGGCTGTGTGTTCCTGGTGTACAGCTTTCCATATTTGGAGGCACAGTTTGACCATGGCAAAGTTTAACTTCCGTGATGGCTATGAGCACCTGCTGGGCATCCCTAGGGAGAGACGAATCAAACACAGTTGTCTGTATTTGCTCTCTCTCCTAGCAAAGATGTGCTACAATGCTATTCAACCCAAACAGCTTTGATTACATGTGGCTGGTCCTCCCTAAGGCTCTGGTTTGGGGAGCACCCTCTTGCTGCTGTCAGGTGACCCTCATTTGCTTGTCATACCTGCCCAGTTAGGAATCTCAGCCCACCCCTGCAACCAGCTACTTGAGAGGAGCATTTTCTTGGAGCCCTATCTGTGGGAGCTCACATTTGTCTCGAGCATCTGAAGGACACAGTTGCTGTGTGAATCATCCCTCCACCCCTGACTCCTGCAGTTACCCATCAAATGCCTGGCCCTGTACATAACAGGCCCAGGCCAGCACCTTCTGCCCTAACCTAGCTCCCCAAGTGCTACCTTCCTCCGGGAAGTCTTCCCCTTGCCCCACTGGCAGAGGGTGTCTCCCTTCACAAAAGAACTTGCTAACCAAACTCCAGGAACACTTGGGAGCCATTGTGATCTGGGTGCGCCTGGAGCCGTAATTGATTATGATCTGTGTCCTTTCCGGGATTATGAGTTCTGAGATAGCAAGGACTACACCTTGTTAATGCTCTTGTCCTTCACTGTGTTGACCAAAAATAGATGCTCCATTTTTGTTGCCCGTTACAGGCAATACTGCTCATGTTGATGAACATGTTCGTGTTGTGTTCTGTTCACAGCGAGATGTCCTCATGAAATCGTGCAAGTCGAGAAGTGCCCTGGGGTGAAAACCTTCCTTGAAGCCACCGTGACCTGTAAGGCAGGTCATAGCTACCCAGTCTATCCAGTGCTTATTTCCTGTTTTAATTACATTATCTCATTTGATCCTCAGTTTTATAGCATAGGATTATTTCCACTGATGGGAAACAGACTTGAAGAACATGACTTTTTTTTTTCTTATTGGAAAGGCAGAGATACAGAGAGTAGGAGATACAGAGAAAAGGATCTTCCATCCACTGGTTCACTCCCCAAGTGGCCGCAGTGACCAGAGCTGATCCCATCTGAGGAGAGCTGGGTGGGAAGCAGGGCCGCCAGGATTAGAATTGCCGCCTATATAGGATCCTGGTATATGCAAGGTGAGGACTTTAGCCACTAGGCTACTGAGCCAGATCCCCCCAATTATAGTTGTTATAAACATCTTTTATCATGGTATTATAATATGCCAACTTCTATCAATGAAAGCAGCCTTCACTTAAATGAACAACTGGTGAATATATAATAAACAATACATGAATGGAAAACTATACTTCTTATCAGAATGTGATAACATCAGGGTCCTGAAATATTTTACTTCTTTTATTTTATTGAAGAAAGGGAGAGACAGAGCAAGAGGAGGAGAGCGAGAGAGAAGAAAAACATTGTTCTGTTGGTTTATTCTCCAGAAGCCCTCAACAGCTGGGACTGGCACAAGCTGAAGTTAAGAAACTGGACTCAACCCAGTTCTTCCACATGGGTGGCAGGGATCCAAGCACTTGAGTCATCGCCTGCTTGCTGCCTTTCACAGTGTACATTTGCAGGAGGCCTGATGTGGAGCCAGGACCTAAAACTGCACTCGGGTGTGGGATGAGGACACCCCAACTAGTGTCTTCAGGGCTTTACCCAACTGCTGTCCCTGTATATGTTTTATTCACATACCTGTAGCAGCATTTGCAAGACCAGCACCACCTGCTAGCTTGTGTACCTCCCCAAAGTGATCCTTGGTTACCTCACCAGAAGTACATCATATGCTTGCAGATTTGGGTTAATGAATGCTAGTGAACACTTCAGGCAATTTGGCCCGGGATAAACTCTCCCTTATTCCTTACTTAGAAGAAGTTACTTGAGCCATGAGACAGGTTGAGGAAGGCTTTGCAAGAAGGCTGCCTTCAGTAAAGAATTTGGAGAGAGCTGGAGTTTGAATTCTGGGTTTACCATACACTAGGTACTGAAATGGCCCGTGTTGGGCCTAGCATGGTAGCTTAGTGACTAAAGTCCTCACCTTGCATGTGCCAGGATCCCAGTTCTAATCTTGACTGCCTCACTTCCCATCCAGCTCCAGGCCTGTAGCCTGGGAAAGCAGTCAAGGATGGCCCAAAGCCTTGGGACCCTGCACCTGCATGGGAGACCCAGAAGAGGCTCCTGGCTTCAGATTGGCTCAGCTCCAGCCATTGCGGCTCACTTGGGGAGTGAACCAGAGGATAGAGATCTTCCTCTCTGTCTCTCCTCCTCTCTGTATATCTGACTTTCCAATAAAAATAAATAAATATTTTTTTAAGAAAGCTAGAATTGTGGTCAGCACCGTGATACAGCACATTGGACCACCTCCTGTAGTGCCAGTAGGTGGACACTGGTTTCAGTCCTAGATACTCCACTCTCAATTCAACTCCCTGCTCATGTGCCTTGGAAGTCAGCAAAGGACATTCCAAGCCCTTGGGCCCCTGCACACATGTAGGAAGCCCAGGAGAAATTCCTGGCTCTTGATTTAGCCTAGCCCAGCCCTGGCTAATGTGGCCATTTAGAGAGTAAGGCAGCAGATGGAAAATTTCCATTTCTCTATTTCTCCTTTTTACCCTAACTCTGCCTTCAAAAAACAGTGTTTTTTTTAAAAGTAGAATTTACTAAGTACCAAACACTTTTTATTAAAAATTATGCTTTTAAAACCATTTTGTTAATCTCTTTTTAAAAAATATTTTTAGTAAGAAAAGATTTATTTGAAATAAATCATTGCAAAAAAGAGGGAGGCAGGGGAGAGAGACTCTCTCATCCCCAAATGGTTACAGTGGTCAGCGCTGGGCCAGGTTGAAGCCAGAAGCCTGACACTCAATCTGGGTCTCTTCTGTGGCTGGAGAGCCATCTTGCACTGCTTTTCCAGGGCAACAGCAGGTAGCTGGGTCAAGGATGAGCAGCTGGGATTCAAACCAGCACACATAGGATGCTGGTACAGGAGGCAGCAGTTTAAGCCACCATGCTACAACACCAACTACTTTAAATGCCTAAATCTGTTGCAACAAACCCTTCAGGTTGGTTATACATCATTATGTCCTATTTTCTAGATGAGAAAACCTAAGTTACTCAATGAGTGACAAAGCTGGTATTCCAACCATGCAGTTAAACCTAGGAGTCTGTACTTCCACTGACTGTGAGTCCTATGCAGCATCTTCAACTCACCATGGAGCTCTAGGGACAACAAGCATCAGTTAAATGAGCCATTGCACTGGGTTTCGGTGTCCTTTTCTACTCAGTTGATCCTTGGTTCTGCATTTGCTGTCAAATGTGTATAGTAATTGTATTATCGGTAATTCTGATGATCAAACTTGCACAAGGTCACAATAGATACAATGTTTGGCAGGGGCCACCTGGTGTTGGGATCGTTAGCATCAGTTTCTTGCTGGGGTTTCCTTGGTCGGCTAGAACAGAGTACAAACTGGGACAAAGAGGAAATAATTGCTGGCCTGTGCCAGCAGTATTTGAAATGCTATTGTTCTCATTCTTCCTAGCACTTCTTGCACTACTGTCACCGAGTTTTCAGTCTTCAAAAAAGGAGGACAGAACACAAATAATGAACAGGTAACAACATCATTGCCCCGTCCCACTAGGAAACCGCACTGGGAAGGTGATAGATGAGAGGGTTGCCGTGGTGATGCCTCACAGGAGTGCCTTCCAGATGAGGGGGCGTGCCCAGACCCCAGGCAACTCCTGGGAGAATCCTGCAGGAATGTGGCAGGCATGGTGCTTGGCTCTGCTGAGGGGAAGCAGCCCCGTCTCGGACCCTCACTGGCAAGGACTGAATGCATTAGCTCTCTCTGCCCCATGACACAGTGGGTCACACCCACAGGCTTCGTGGCCCCACCTGCTTCCCAGGAAGCTCTGGAGCAAACTTGGGAAAGGCAGGTGCATGTCAGTCCTGGACTGAGCACAACATGCTGGAGACCGATATGCCCCTTCCGAAACATCTGTACATGCACATGGTATGATGGCTGAGGATGCTGGGGGCAAGCATGTCAAAGTGGATGGCAGACATAGAATGTACGCTTCTTTATACAGCATAAACGCCTGCTTTGAAAATTAGAAATTAGACCTATTAGACATGCCTAAGAGACAAGGAAAAAGCAAGCAGCCTGCATTTAATAGTGTCGGCATCAGCATCGAGCTCACAAATACTTTTTGTAACTCAAATTTCGAAATGTTGAAGAACAAAATATTAGAAACCAAGGGCATCAGAAATGGTAATTGGAGAGAAAGTTTTCATCACACCATGGTTCCATAATTTAAAAAACACCAGACCACAATGTCCTTTGTGCAGTAAAAGGGAGGGCAGTTGTTTGCTTGTGCACAGCTATTCCTGGAAGTTCCAGTCAGAAGTCAGTCATACGGGCCCGGCGGCATGGCCTAGCGGCTAAAGTCCTCACATTGAAAGCCCCGGGATCCCATATGGGCGCCAGTTCTAATCCCGGCGGCTCCACTTCCCATCCAGCTCCCTGCTTGTGGCCTGGGAAAGCAGTCGAGGACGGCCCAAACCTTTGGGACACTGCACCCGCGTGGGAGACCCGGAAGAGGTTCCAGGTTCCCGGCTTCGGATCGGCGCGCATCGGCCCATTGCGGCTCACTTGGGGAGTGAATCATCGGGACGGAAGATCTTCCTCTCTGTCTCTCATCCTCTCTGTATATCTGGCTGTAGAAGAAGTCAGTCACACAGGACTGTCCACACAATGGGCTTGCTGGGGCAGGTAATGGGAGATGAATGGCACGGAGATTTTTCACCATAACTCTTCTACATATGTATTTTTTTTTAAAGATTTTTTTATTCATTTTTATTACAGCCAGATATACACAGAGGAGGAGAGACAGAGAGGAAGATCTTCCATCCGATGTTTCACTCCCCAAGTGAGCCGCAACGGGCCGATGCGCGCCGATCCGAAGCCGGGAACCTGGAACCTCTTCCGGGTCTCCCACGCGGGTGCAGGGTTCCAATGCACTGGGCCGTCCTCAACTGCCTTCCCAGGCCACAAGCAGGGAGCTGGATGGGAAGTAGAGCTGCCGGGATTAGAACCGGCGCCCATATGGGATCCCGGGGCTTTCAAGGCGAGGACTTTAGCCGCTAGGCCACGCCGCCGGGCCCTACATATGTATTTTTATTCAAAATTTTTATGGTAGCCTTTGTGTATGTTACTTTGATCTGATACCATATATATATTGTGTGTATATATTTAAACCATATAGTATATATATATGTATATATATACACACACTATTTTAGTCTGTTAAAAACATAAATGCAGTGTATGCATGTGTATGTGTGTGCAAAATTCCTCTTACTGACCCTAAGAGTCCTTGGAAACTGTCAGAAGGTAGGTGTGGCGACCGCCTCCTACACGCTCAGCATGACGTGACCTCCCAGAGGGGCAGTGCCTGCCAGCTGCCATCCGCCAGACTGAGTGGTGCCATTTATCTAAAGGCCCACATGCCAAACATCTGCTCTCATCCAGAGTCCCCACACGCACCCCAAAACATACTTTTAGCATGACATATCAAGTTTCCATCTTTGCCCTGGCTTCTGGGCAGCCTGGAGCTGTACTTTGTCTGCCATCAGATTGTTGGGAGGTCTCAGCTTCGAAACGTGTGGGTGTTTGTTATTGATTACCAAGTGACAGATCACTCCAGGTGTGGGTGCCTTGCATGGCAACAAACATGAAACAGCTCATGGGCCCTTGGGGTCGGAAATGCAGGAGCCTTCTCACTTGGCATCCCCCAAGAGGCAGCAGGGATCTCACGGGTGATGGGCAAGTTGATGCCAGCTGCCGACAGGAGACCAGCCCTGGAGCACACAGGCTGAGACCCAAGCGGGAACCACAGTGCCTTTTGTGACCTTGACCTCAGGAATCTCACTTCTCATCTTCCACCATATTCTCTTGGTTAGAAGCAAGTCACTCGGTCCAGTATTCAAGGAGACAGAAGAGGGATCCTGTCTCTTGAAGAGAGGAATGGCAAAGCATTTGTGGTCAGAATCTGGTACCCCAGGGAGTGTGATGAATAACCAGAGTATCAAATCAGTCCAATGAGAAGGGAAAGGCAAGGGAGATGATGGGCAGGTGGCTTCTGGAAGGACGGGCGCTCACTGAGCACTGTCTCTGGCCCAGGCTTTGCATTCAATTCCATACGAGTTCATTTTACAGATGAGGAAAGTGAGACTGGAAGAGGAGGTGTAGCTTGCCCAGGGTCACAAAGCTAGTACCAGGATAGTATGTCAGCCTGAGGTCACAGCTGTGCCACCCCCCTCTCCCAGGAAACACTGGAAAGTATTCCTCCGCCCTAGTATGGCTGCCTTGACTTCCCAAAGCCATGACCATTTGGCTGTGGTGAAGAAACATGATTGATACCCCATGTTGAATGAATTCTGCCAGAGCTGTTTACATTGTTTCCAAGCACTCTGGGACCAACAGGTATGAATGCTGTTTAGCCATACCTCCCCTGCCTTTTGCCTCTGACCCAGTGGGATCTGTCAGGCCTGCCAGGGCCACACCTCTCTTCTCTTCCCATCACAGATGGCTGGGGCATAGAGACTCGTGGGGTCTGTGGAGTAGGGTGGCACTGAGCACAGGGGCGTGTGAGGGCAAGGCCCTCCATCGTGTAGGGACCAAGTCAAGCCCAGCAGGGAGAAGATAGGACACCCGGTGCCCTGATGCCAGGCCAGACTGTGCAGGCCTGATAAGGCCCAGGATCCACCCGCCCAATGCTGTCATCCCTTCCTGCTCTCCCTGATGCGACTGTCACTCGGATGCTTTCCTCTGGGGTTAGCCCTGGGCTAGCGTTTCCCCACAAGGAGATCAGGAGCAGGGCCAGCTCTTGTGGGTGATTGTTTGCGTAGCCAGGGGCTGTGGGAGAAGTGTGAATCCCACCTTCCCAATCCCCAGCAGCTCCCTTCCCCTTCCGATGGAGACTGGCCCACGCTGTCCTTTCTGTGAAGAGCTTGCCCCTGAAGAACCCCGAGAACTCTCCTGCCGCAACACGTTTCCCTGTGCAGAGTTCTCAGGCTGGAAATTTGAGGTGAAGTTGAAGTAAGAAGCAGGTCAGATGAGCTCTGACCCGGCGCCATTAAAGCCATGCTGCTACAGGTGGGCAGCTGGCAAGGGGACTGATGGAGAGGAAGCACCCCAGCCATGCCCGAAAGTCAGTCATGATGCAAGGTGTGGAGATCATCAAAGATCTGGTTAACTACAGGACTCCTCTCTGGGTGTGGCTTGCCTGCGTGCAGCATTTTGCTGCTCCCACCCCACCCTGCTGGGTCCTCCACCCTTCTCTGGGTGGGCAACCTCTTGTTGAAGTGAAGGAGTCCCACCTACTGGGGCTTATCAGCAGGCAGGAGAACCAAGCAGCTAGCTGAGGGACAAGGATCCAGCAGTGGGCTGCACTTGGCTTGGGCAGCGTGCGAGCGAGGCCAAGTGGCCCGGGCAGAACAGCAGCCAAGTGGGACAGAGGGAGAAAGCCCATAACCCACGGCTCTCTGTCCAAATCCCCCCAGACTGTCTTTAAGGCCACTGGTTAGAGTCGACTAGTGCCCTGGCTTGTCAGCTGGAGCTGATCGCTCCGCTAGACCAATGAGACAGAGAGAATCCACACCGTGCCTGAAGGGCAGCTAGGAGTTGACGCCAGTCCGTATTACCTACAGATGAATAAAACCTGCCAAACGCCCCGCTGTCTAGTGGCCAGGTGGTCCCAAGACCCTGAGGGTGGGCAGTGTGGGCCTTGGCAGGAGTCCACCCAACGGCGGGAAGTATAAGAATGATTGATTCAGGGTCCTGCGCAGTGGCTTAGCTGAAGTCCTCACCTTGAAAGCCCCGAGATCCCATATGGGTGCCAGTTCTAATCCAGGCTACACCACTTCCCATCCAGCTCCCTGCTTGTGGCCTGGGAAAGCAGTGGAGGACGGCCCAAAGCCTTGGGACTCTGCACCCACATGGGAGACCTGGAGGAGGTTCCTGGCTCCTGGCTCCGGACTGGCACAGCTCCAGCCGTTGCGGCCACTTGGGGAGTGAATCACCGGACGGAAGATCTTCCTTTCTGTCTCTCCTCCTCTCTGTATATCTGACTTTGCAATAAAAATAAATCTTAAAAAACAAAAAGAATGATTGGTTCTGCCCCTGGTTCATGACAGCAGTGCAACGAAAGCTTCACTCAAACTACGGCGCTCCTCCCACGTCCTGGGTTGGGGGACGGGGGGCGCCGTGACCACCCAATGAGTGAGGAACTGAGGAACTGGAAGCTCAACTACTTGCCCGTCATTAGTAAGCGGAGCACAGGACTCAGTGGCCGGGCTCCGAAACTCTGGAGCCACCTGGTCTCTCCTGAGAAAAGTTGCTCTCTCGCTGCTGGCGACCCCCGAGCCTCCTCCGCCCTGGCGCGCTGCCGCTCCACCCCGCCCCCTCCGCGAGGACCGCGGCTCCCCAGGCCCCGGCGCTGCAAGCGGGCGGAGAGGCGCACGTGACGCCTGCAGCGAGACAGGCTTTTCCAGAACAGATCAGGTGCCTGAAACCAGGCAGGAGGATAGAGCCCGGCCCAATGAGAAGGCGCTGGATTGGGGGCGCGCCGGCTGTGATGGGGGCCGGCACATTTGACTCCAGGGCTGGAGCACCGTGGAGTATGGCAGCACAGAAAGTGTGACCTGCAGAAAGCAGCTCGCCACGCGCCAGCTGAAGGACCACAGGCAGTTGGTGTCTGTGAGCTGAGTCTTGTGGGTTGTAGCATGGGGCGACCTTCCTCGTGGAGCCTAGCACCAGAGATCAGGTGCCCCAGCTGACCATCCCCACGCCCACCGCATCCCTTCTGTGTCGGTCTCCTTTCTCTTCCAGTTTCACTCTTCCTCTCCCTCTTCCTTCTACGTGACAGGTTGCCTCCACGTGGCCAGAAACACGTGCCTGAGCCTTGTACTGGCTCAAGGAGGAGTCCCGAGACACACCTGCTGATGGCCTAGAACACTTTCAACAGAAAGCTTCCCCAGGTCAGTCAGGAACCTGTGACCCAAGGCAGCCGCACCCCAGGCCAGAGCCCTCCCCACCCGCCTCTTTCGGGCACCTGCTCACCCTATCCCTCTCACCACCCATCATTCCCTCTTCCAGCACTGGGAGCTCCAGCAGCGTTTTGGGAACGGGCCAAGGTGAGGCAGGAACTGTCAAGGTCACTTCCAGCGGAGGGGAAGCTACAGACTGTCTTTCTCCCTCCTCCCACGCCCCCAGCCCAGAGGATGAGAGCCCAGGGAGGGGGTGAGGGATTACCACGCTTGACTGACTGGCTTTCTGCGTGCAGGGTATTGAGGCCGTCTAATTGACAGATAGTAAACACGGATAAAGACCTGGGCCAGGAATGAAGGGGGGTGGTCCGGGTAAGGAAGGCTGAGACATTGGGCAGGGTTGGCAGGGGGTGGGGGTGGGAGGTGGAGGGTCTTGGGAGAAGACCAGATGGCTCCCTGCCATGTCCGCATCTGGGCCTCAGCTAACTGGGAGCCAAGTGAGCCAAGCCTGACACACAAAGGCTAAACATGAAGGAGACCAGGGGAGCGGTACGGCCCTGGGTGGGTGCCGGAGTCCAGCTCCGGCCCAGGGTTCTGAACTCGTGAAGTGTGCATGGAGTCGGCGCAAAGAGAGAAAGAAAGAGACGAACCACTAGAATTCCATGATGATAGTGGACTATGCAATAAAGCCGTCTGCTTTATTTATACAGAATCAGTCAAACTCTGGCTCAGACTTTTACATCATGATTAAATGGGTGTTACCATGGCTAATTCTGCCGTATGTTTCACTTAGGGCAGGCAAACTATCAGCACATATCTCTAGAATCAGCTAAGGAGAGAAATGTGTCCGGAGGCAGGACCCAAAGATCAAAGAAAGAAGGAAAGAATGGGTTTCCACTATACCTGGGAAGTTAGCACCCTTGATTAGCATATCGTCAATGGGAGAGGAAAGGCTCTAAACAAGTTCCCACCACCTGGGGACGGAACACCCTTGATTAGCTTATCAATGGGGGCAGCTGTAGCAGCAGTAGTGAGAAACCTCACTGCTAAAAGCAACATCAGCAACATCAGCTTCCAAGCCCGCACAGATACCATACGTCAACTGTTAACCCCGCAGAGGCAGACAATGCCTAGGTGGATTACTGAAAACTCAGTGGGGAAGTCCGGTGTCCGGCAATGGAAAGCGGGCTGCATTCAGGTGATCAAAGCAACGTCCCGTAGCCCTGCTCAGCGGGGGTTCCTTCGCGGTCCTGCCTGCAATGGAAGCAATGCTCCTCACACCTTCCTGTCTTCCACATCCATCACACGGACCCCGGCAGGAGGGGGAGCAGCCTGGGACTCCTCAGGGACACCCCATCCTCAGGCCCCAGGAGGAGAGTCCCAAGGTCTCTTGCAGCATCTCCCACTGCCTTACCAGCTCAATTGCTCTTGTGAGGAAGGCCCTGAGACTGGTCCATGCCAGAGGTTCAGTTTTTCTGCAAGAGCCTGGGGTGTGGGCCCGGCGCAGTAGCCTAGTGACTTAAGTCCTCGCCTTGCAGGTTCAGGATCCCATATGGGTGCTGGTTCATATCCTGGCTGTTCCATTTCCGTTCCAGCTCCCTGCTTGTGGCCTGGGAAAACAGTCGAGGAAGACACAAAACCTTGGGACCCTGCACTCATGTGGCAGACCAGGAAGAAGCAACTGGCTCCTGGCTTCAGATCGCTCTGCTGCAGCCGTTACAGCCACTTGGGGAATGAACCAGCTGATGGAAGATCTTTCTGTCTCTCCTTCTCTCTGTATATCTGTCTTTCCAATAAAAATAAATAAATCTTAAAAAGACAGAGAGAGAGCGCCTGGGGTTGCTATGGTGCTGCCAATGGTAAGAGTGCAGGGAGAGGCCCAGAGCCTGCTCACTACAGGGTCTCACTGCCAGCCCTGCAGCCCACCCTATACCCCAGGTCCTAGATCGTGCAGCACAGCATGTAGTTGAGTGAAACTGGAGAGGGGGCTGTCACACCCCCCAGCAGAGAACACTTAGGTATTGAGCTCCCAGTTCTACTCACTGTTGCTCCCAAGGGTGTCCAGCACCCTGTTGGACAAATTCCCTTACTTGCACCCTCTGCCTGAGCTCTTGGATGAGGCCCCAGGGCTTAGCCTGACTGTTCTCCCTGCGGCTCTGTCCATCCATGCTGCCCTGCGTGGCTAAGTCCTACCCAGATAGATGGAGGAGGCAGGCAGGCCCGGGGACAAACCGCAGCCCTGCTGTTTCTGACTTGGAATGCGTCACTTTAGGCCTCTGGCTCCTCATCTCTGATGAGATGTAGAGCCGGTACCACCTCGTTGAGTTGTTGTGAGGATGTCATGGGGTGAGGGGCTGCTGCTGTGCACAGGCGTCCGGGGAGTTCTTCACACGGTAACTCAGAACCACGTGACCGCTACGTGACCAGCACACCCCCTTAAGTCTCCTTCTCCACCCAGTGTTCCTCCTGAATTCGTCGAAACCGTGGCTTTCCCGATCCCTCTCTGGTCTCCCGCTCTCCCTCTCTGTGTGTCCTTCCTTCTAGCCTCACAGGTGCAAAGCGTGACCCAGTCGCCCGCAGCCTGGTGGCCTGTGACGTGGAACAGATGAAATCCCACTTCCTTCGCCACTCAGCAAGCAGTCCGTTGGTGACCAGCCCGATGTGTCCTCAGCTTTCTTCCCACACTTGCCTGCAGCTGTCTCACTCCCACTCCCTTTTATACCCGGATGTGTGCTGTTTCTTCCACTCGACATGTTGGTACCCAGCTTACCCTGCAGTGCCAACGGCGACCCGCTGTGCACCAGGCACCGTGCCCATAATTATATGTGCCTGACCTCAGGTGGCAGAGACAAATGATAAGACTGAGGCGCCAGTGGTTGGATGTCAGACCTAAACTGATCATGCCTCTCCCCTGCTCCTAGCACCAGAGCTGCCTCCTCCACACAGCCTTTCTCCTCTGGGACTTCAGGGGACAAGGGGATGGCTATGAATTTCAGAGAAACACAAGGTTTCTACTAGGGCAAGTGCATGATGAAGCCAATAATCGTGGATTCAGCAATTTTTCCATTCAAGGGATGGGTTTAGCTGCTGAATGGAGTTAGAGACGAACTGAGAGCACTGTGTTGACAAGGATGGGGAAGAATCTGGGTCTCCGTATGGGTGCTAATGGGAACGTAAAATGGTTCAACCACTGTGGAGGATAGTTTGATAACTCTCTGAGAAAGTTAAAATTAGAGTTAATGTGTAAGAATGAGTTCCACACCGTGAAAGAAGTAAAAACGTATATCCAAATAAAAATTGGCATGGAAATGTTCATAGCAAAAGTGTGCATAACAGCCAGGACATTCCCTCGTGTGATGAATGAATGACCACAACATGAACCCTACAGGCCATGGGATGGTACTCAGCCCTGTAAAGGAAACGAAGTGCTGGCACCTGCTACAGGGTGGGTACATCCCTATGTACAGACGGGACATTCCAGTCCTGGGAGCATGGACCCTACAGATGGCCATGCTATTTCCATTTGGAGCTGATGAATTTGCTCTAAAATTAATTCATGGTAGAGGTTCCAGGATTCCGATTGACCAGCCTATAGCCTAGCAGATTGAACTGCAACATGCGATGCTGGCATGTTACATGGCTGCTGGGTCACGTTCCCAGCTGCTCCCTGCTAACGGCCTGGGTAAAGCAATGGAAGATGGCCCAAGTGTTTAGGACCCTGCACCCATGTGGGAGAGCTGAATAAGACTCTTGGCTTTAGTCTGGTTCGCAGGTGCAGCCGCACTCGGCAGCAGTGAGCTGGAGTCCCTACCTCCCTGGCCAAGTGTATGTGGAGGGCACTGGGTCCCTTGGTGCCCTGGGCCTGCTTTGGTCACACGCAATTTCCTTGGCAACCTGGCAGTGCCCTGTGGGTTGGGACGTGACGGGAAGTGGCGAGATAAATCACGCGGAGGATGACTTGGGGAGGGTGTGGGTCGCGTTGTCGTGTTAGTGGTCGTGGTGGTGACGGTGGTGGGGGATTGAGGCCAGAAGCAGGAAGTGGGTTTCCCAGACTCAGCTCTTGATGGTTTCCGGGCCGCGGCTGGGACTGGGACCCAGCAGCTCCTGCGAGCTGCTTGGGTGGCTGAGACACGTCAACAAAGCAGAACCTGCTCACAGCTGCCTTTCAACCCCAGGGTTGGGCATCGCCTGGCTACTGCTTACTCCTCCTCCCAGCCCCCTAGGTGCCTTCTGTCCCCGCCAGGCAGGCAGCCCGCTCTCAGAGCGACCCCAGACCCTTCTCTGCACCAAAGTAAGATCAGCTGATGGGGCAGCCTCGTGGCTCAGCGAACAGGCTGCCTTCTGCCACGCCAGGATGCCTGGGCAGCTTCCAGTCTTGGCTGTTCAGTTTCTGATCCAGCTCCCTGCTGGAAGGAGGGGCCAAGGGCTTGAACCCCAGCACCCATGCGGGAGATACAGATGGAGATCCTAGCTCCTGGATGCACCAGGCCCGGCGCCTAGTTGTTGAGGTCATTTGGGCAGTGATCCAGCAGGTGGAAGACTGTTGTCTCTCTCTCTGGCTCACTGATGACCTTTGGTTTACTCTGACCACTCCCTGCCCCCACTGCGAGATGTCTTCCAAAGACCCTGAGAGTTGGCACTCCTATATGTATCTAGGGAAGTAGACACACCCTTTCCAGACCCTAACAGGAGGTCAAAAGCGAAGGCTTCTGACTCTCATCCTTGTGGCTTGTTTACCATGTCATTTTAGGCAGGTTGCTCATTGTCGTCTTGCCTTGGTGCATCTCAGGAAGCATAGCCCCTCGGGCACCTGCAGGTCCCTCTGAAGGAGAAAGAGCACGCCGGGTGCAATATGGCGCACTGAGTGCAAGCTAGCACCCAGATGGCCAAGGGCACAGCCACAGAGGAGGCTATGGAGGCAATGGCAGGGTGCGTCAGCACACAGATGGTGTCTGAAGCTTCTGCCACCAAGAAACATTTCCCCTTCCTTGGTGGGACCCCTCATCTCTGCCTGCCACTGCACACATCCTGCCCAGCATCCTGCTGCTCGCCGTCTGTCATGCCTGACCCCATTCCACACACTAGAGGCCCTTGAGCTGGAGAAAGGCCCTGGAAGAGAAACCTGTGCAGTGGACAGTGAGTCAGATGCAGCCTGGAGCCCCGGGTGACTGAACTGCAAGCCCCTGGAGGGTGTGGGGGAGGGTAGCCCTCAGTCTCTGTAAAGAAGGACTCACGAGAAGGACCTTTCCCGGATGAAGGCATTTTAAAAGTTAACACAGCGTTGCTTGCACAAAGGGAGTAGAACCGGAGAAGTAGGCTTTTGCAAGCCTGGCTTTCCTTGCTTTGGATATTTCTTCTTTGCCTTAGCACACGGAATCCCACAGCAAGCAGCCAAACTGCCAAAAGATCCCACCGCTGCCCTGCCCTACAAATCAGCCTTTGTGTTGTCTCTTTGTAATCTGACACTGGGAAGATTTGTGCCTCTCTCTCTGGTCAGTCTCTCTGAGAAGCAGACAGGGGAGCTCCCATCACTAGTGGATTACTATGCAGCCCAGATCCAGTTCAGTCCACACGTTCTTCCGCGTGGGCAGCAGGGAGTCAACCACTTGAGTCATCATAGCAGCCTCCCAGGACCTGCATCAGTGGGAGCTGGGGGAGGAACTCAGGTGCCAGGAGGGAGCAGGGCCTCAGCATGAGCGTCCAGGCTCTGCCTCTGATGACCCTGGGGCAGCCAGGCAACCATCTGGGGGGATAACTCCCTTCTGCTCTGCAGAAGATGTGTTTACTTTCTATTCACTCAAAAATGCTGGTTCCACACTGCCAGTCCAGAAGAGCATTTCAGAGCTTAAGCACTGGGCCAGTTCATACCGTCTAAGGTGGCTCTAAACCAAAGGACGGAGAGCAAGGGTTGGTGTTGCTCTGGCCAAACTGGAATTGCTGTGCATTGTCAGGGGACACAGTGTGGTGTGGCCACTTGGAAGGTCGGTCCAGCACTTGTCATTTGGCAACAGCAGAAAATGAAGGGTGGTTCCATAGGAGAACATACATGAATTTTGAAAATGTGCAACAACAACAACAAAAAAGCTGATTCCAGAGTGCCACATGGTGTAGGAGCCCACGTTTACACAAAATGTTCAGGGCAGGTAAGTTCTCAGAGATGGGAAGTAGGTTTGTGGTAGTCACAAGGGTGAGGGACTGAGCAGGGGAAATGGGGAGTGACTACCACTGGGTGCGGACCTTTTCATAGGATGAGAAGATCTTCTAAAATTGATGATGATGATGATAAAACTCCCTCAATACACCAGAAGTTGTCTAATTGTGCATTTTCAATGTATGTGAATTAGATTTCAGCAGATGCGAAAGGGGACAACCCAGGCCCTGGCAGCTGAATCCAAGCTCTGTTCATTACTTGCTGGACAATTTTGTGCAAGTAATAAAATCTTTCTGTGCCTTCCTTTCCTCATATGGTCGTGGTAAAGATGTATTTATCTTTTTACTGGTTAGTCTTTTGAATCAATACACAGGTATTTCAAGAAAATGGGATTTAAAGGTAAGTCTATCTGGATTAAAACAATTAAATCCTGCGCATTGTTTTGACAGCCCACGCGTTTTTCATGAACTTCTTGAAGCACCCTCCTACAGGAAAAAGTTTACACCAGGGCTTAACTCGTGTAAGTGTGCAGTAAATATTAGTTGTTAGTGGTCTGAGCCAGCATTGTTTACATCTGTGCCTGCCAAGCAACACTTGAAATCTTAGCTGCTCTAAGTTAAGGCCCTTTGAAAATACAAAATACACACTAGATTTCAAAGGTTTTAACGCAAATACCTCCCTGACAATTGCTAAAACAACTGTCTTAAAAAAATATGGCCATATTTTGACATATTGGGCTAAGTGAAATTTGGTACTACTTTTGCCCATTCCTTTTTTAAGCTGGTTAACAGAAATGTTAAAGTTGCACAGAGCACAGCTCTGATCATCATGAATGGGCAGATTGGGAGCGCGCTTTCTTACTGCTCCACTGTGTGCTAGAGCTGCTGGCTGGGGAAACTGAACAGGAAACCAAAAGGAAATGCATCCAGACTGGAAAGAAAGCATGAGACTATCTCTGTGAGCAGATGATCTTTTACAAAGAAAGTTCTGAGAAATCCACCCTTCCTAGAGGCTGGCAGAGCCGGTCACCAGGGTCTGCGATGTGCTCAGACACATGGGCTGCAGGGGAATTATCTGTGCTTCCATCCACCGGCAGGGAAAAGTCCAAAAGTAAAATTTAGAGAACATGTTCGCTTCCAACAGTATCAATAAGCATAACATATGTAGGATATTTTTTAAAATAGGAAAACATTTATATTTGTACTGAACGTATAGACTTTCTGTTGTCATTATTTCCTAAACCATACAGTCTAAGAGCTATTGGCAAGCACCAATGTTGTATCAGCAATTGTAAGTCATCTAGCAAAGTATATAGGAGACCATGCTTGAGCCATATGCAAATGCCATGCCATTCTGTTCCCCTATGGCTGCAGGGGGTCCTGGAACACCTCTTTGGACACCTCTTTGGACAGGTGACTGCCTGAAATGCCAAGAGAAGGTTTACCTGCAGGACAGAAAAGAGATAAGCAGTGACCAGAGTGTTGGGGAAGTGGAGAATGGAAGGTGGCTTCCATGGCTAGGTGCTTCTTTTGGGGGTCATTAAAATGTCCTTGAACCAAGCAATGCTGATAAGTACAACCTTTGGGATCTACTCAAAGAGTACCAACATATACACTTAAAATGCACAGGCCAATTTTTATCCCAGTTTTTATTGGGAAAAAAATATGTGTGGCTCACATTTATTACGCTTCTTGGAAGGGCGGCTTATGCTCCCCACATCTTTGAGAAGGCACTGAGCTCCCACATACCCACCCACACCCACACAGCAGCTCCCCTCATCACAGGGGCACATTGGCTGCAATTGATGACCGCAGGGAAGGGCGCTCGCTACCGGGGTCTGGCAACCTACTGCTTTGGACAAATGTGTAAGAACACGGGTCATCAGAGTATCATCCCGATCAATTAAAAGCTCCAACATACCATCAGCAAAAATTTACATCATTATGGACTTAATTGACATAGTAATGAGTAACCAATATGTTAAAACTAAATGCGAGTTCTTAACCACCTTGTGTGACCACCTCATTGACATTTCAATTTTATACCTAAGAAGCCGTTGAACTTGACTGGACAATAAGATGCTGGACTCTATGTTTGGTATATGCTTGCAATGGGGGAATCGCAACTGAACTTGAACTGTGGTTATGCAACAAGGTGGAGGAATCCACCATGGTGGGAGGGTTTGGGGAGGGGTGGGGAGAATCCAAGTACCTATGAAACTGTGTCACATAATACAATGTAATTAATGAATTAAAAATAATAAATAAATAAAAAAACACATCAAAGAAAAAAAAAAAAGAACACGGGTCATCCTCTACAGTAACACACCCTTAAAAAAAAATCTCCCATGCTCTACCTTATTATCCTACTATCTGGCAACCATGACTCTTTCACTATTTCTAAACTTTTGTCTTTTCCACAATGTTCCACTGTTGGACTCATACAGCAAGTAACCTTTTTCCGGTTGGTTTGTCTCACTTCATAATATGTACGTAAGATTCCTCCCTCTCTTTCATTTAGGGTTCCCTCCTCATTCATTCATGACTGGAGAGCTCATTTCTTTTCAGTGTCAAATGCCCCTCCATTGTCTGGCTGGACCTTGGTTTATTTCTCCACTTTGCTACATCTTGATTGCTTCTGAGTTTAGACCATGTGAATAAAGCTGTTGTAAATATTAAATATCCACATGCATGTTTCTGTGTGGATACAAATTTTCAGCTCATTTGGGCAAATTCCAAGGAACGCCACTGCCAGATCACAAAGCGGCAACACCATTCTGCATTCCCACCAGCCATGACTGAGTGTTCCCTGGTTCCCTGTCCTGCCAGCAGCTTCTGGATTTTTTGCTGTAGTAACATTTGTATTGAGGACATTCTATTTGTATTGGACAGTGCTGCCCTGAACCCTGGGGTGCAGCCTTAAGGGAGACCCACACATCCTGACTCACACAGAGGAGCCTTTTGTAGAAAGACATCATCGGGGCAGGCCACACAGCTCAGGTGACTTCTCCCACAGAACAGGCTCAGCAGGTGCAGGAACCCAGAGAAGTGGCAGATCCTTCTCCTGCAGACTTGCTGGGCACATCGCCTCGCTGGGCATCTGCCCAGGGGTGGCCAGAGGACAGCCTGAGCTGTGAGCTCCTGGGATGCTCGGCACCCTGGAGGTAGCTGTGGGTCCCAGCACCCTGCTCTTGTCCCTCACCCGGGCTTACTCTGCAAGGGCTTCCTCAACCCTACAGGACAGAACCCCCCTCCCTGGGAGCTGGGGTGCTGTCCCACAGCAGGAAGCCCGGCTCTGGCCCCAACTTCACGCAGGAGATCAGACAAGCAAGTGGATGGCCCATCCAGGCAGTCCTCCCCGGAACACCTGCAATGCTGGTCCGGCAGGATGACAGACTGACTGGTTGGCTTCCCATGAGGGTTAATGACTTTTTTTTTTAAATAACACCACCAAAGGTAGTCAGGTCCTTCCCTGTCGACCTTCTTAGAACCTTGGAAATGCTCGCCACACTGTAGCTAGGGCACAGATCAGTTCCCAAACATATCTGACCACAGAACCTCTGTGGGCTATAGGTGAAAACAGCTATTGGAATCTCTGGCCTAAAAACCATCTAGGAAACATAGTTTGAGAAATGCCAGTTAGATAAGAGCGGGGCAAACATTTAAACTCTGTTCCGAGTCTCCAAGGCAGAGATGACCACAGTGTGACCCTCTGGTCTTTCAGGCCCTGTTTGGTTGCCGGAGCATTCTGAAGGGCTTGGTGCCTCCCACACCATAGAGAGAAGCTGTTAGACAGAAGGGACATCAGTTCAGCAGGTTCCAATCCATCACAACAGAAGCAAATCCGGATGGAACAGAAAAGGGCCAAGAGTACCATGGTCAAGGTGCATGTGTATTACTAACCTTAGGGCAAGGACCCTAGGAGTGCTCCCCTCGTATACCTTGTGAACCTGTGTGCCTTCGCCTGGGGGCCACTCCCTGCCCTGGGCTGTGGGGTAAATTCTAGGATAAACGGTGTTACCTCACAAGACCTGGACAATGACAGAGGCCCCCTTTGTTAGCCAATGGGCCCCAGCAAGGCCCACGCCTTGTTAATTTTTCTCGGGCCAGCCAGGGAGAGCAGGGTGGCAATGGCTCCGCCCAACGTGCAATCCCAAGTCGTCCAGCACCTTCTCCGCTCAAGCCTCTGCCAACCTTGGCCTCCAGGGACTACTCTCTCCAGGCTGGATGCTTCTTTGCAGAGTGGAGTGCCTTGACCTGAGTCGCTTTCTGGTCCTGGCTCTGACATCCTGTGGCAGGTGAGTACTGATGGACAACCTGGAGGAGTTGCATGTTGGCCAAGGGGCACTTCTCCTACCACCCTTTATGTGTGCCCAGGTGAAGCTGTGCTTTGTCCAGGTCCCAGCAGGACCATCTGCCAGCTGTATGACAGAGCAAATGCCCTCCCTCCTCTGTGTGATTTCCTCCTCTGACAGGCCCAAGGGACGACCCTGCCTCCTAGGGCAGTCCTGGGATGCCAAGACCCCCTCCCTGGGTCTCTGTTCTTCTTCCTGGTGCAAACTACTGGCTCCACTGAGAGCCATGATAGCCACTGTGCCTCCCGCTACTTCTTCTTCTTCATAACAGACTTAGTCACTTCATTTTTCAAATGTATTTTACCTAAAAGACACACAGATGCTGGGAGGTTTTCCCTGCAGTGGCTCAATTCTAAATTGCCTGCAATTGCCAAACCCAGGAGGCCAGAGTCACCCCAGGTTTCCTATGCATACAGTGGAGACCCAGGTACTTGGGTCACTACCTGCTGCCTCCTGGGGTACTCAGCAGACAAGCTGGAGCTGGAACCAGGCACTGTGCTGAGGGACACTGGCTGAGGGCAACTTGGTCTCCACCCCACAATCACCACTTGGTGCATTTTCTTCTAGCCTGAGGTGTCCCACCCAGCAGGGCGAATCTTTCAAAGGCACCTTTGGGACTTGGTGGCAGAACTTTGGAGTACTCAGGGTGTGCCCCAGAGCTCTCTGTCTGCGCTCACCCACCTTCTGTTCCCTGCATAGAGAGAGAGATTAGCATCATGAAGTCTTCAGGGTAACTCTTCTGTGCTGCACAGCCTCTTGGAGGGGACCCTGACCTGCCTACGCTGAACAATTTGCCCAGGACTGTGTCCTGACCATGCCAGGCACCCCCGTTCTCCCAGGGAATGCCAGGCAGGGTGGGCCCCCTGCAGCTAGCTCCCTAACAGGGTCCTCAGTACCCCATGCAGCAACAGCATTAGAGGCAGCAGCTGCTGCAGCTGCTGCACTGCAAGCTGCTTTCCTGCCCCAGGGCCATGCCCTGACTGCTGCATTCCCTGCCACCTGCACACACGCCTCCACCTCGCTGAGCCAGCTGAGCTGATTTGTCCACCTTCTCCACTCGCCTGCGGCGCCCTGGAGGCCAGTGCCTTGCTCTGGTCATAGCAGAGCTGGTCTTGTCTCCATCAGCAGCTCCCGCAGCTTGGAGCAGAGGCTCCGGAAGGGCCAGCGGGTAGAAGCAGTGGAGGGTGTATTAGCCATCCTACTGTGTGCTGGCCAGCCTACCTACTCATTCAGGGCAGCCATGCCACCAGGAAGCTCAGAGACCACGTGGCCCCTGCCTGTCCCCTCACTGTGCCTCCTCCACACTGGGGTTCCACCTCTGCGCTGTTGACCTTACCTAAGTCTTCCCTTCTAGAATTGTCTGTAGGATGATTGTGTGGACTCTGACCCAGTGTTCGTCGAGGAGCCACATTACCAGGAACTCCAGCGACCTTTGTCAAAACGCCAAGCCCTGGGCTCTGCCCTAACTGGCCTCAGACTCTGTCAAGGTGGAGCCCGGGAGTTTGCTTGGGAGCAGTTGCCTCTAATGGCAGGCAGACTCTTAGAAATCGTGATCAAGTTGTAGAACTTCCTTCACCTGTCCCAGGCCCAGAGCTCCCTCCCTGATCATGGTCCCTGGCTCATAACTTACAGACAGGGTAGCTGGGAGCCCCACAGGCTCCAGAAAGGGGCTGCGGTACATGATGGAGCCATCAGGAACTGGCAATTCAGGAAGGATCATGTGCTAAGACTCCACCCTCAGCCCAACCCAGGGCAGAGCTAGGGTCTGGAATTGGGGAAGAGGTGGGGTTTACGGGGTAGGGGGCAGATGGCTGCTAGAGAGCCCCAGGTTTGGGTCTCTCATCTCCCTATGCACAGTCTTTTTGGCTGTGTAAATCTCTGCATTTCACTTTTAGAAAAATGAATCCTTAAGTGTTGTTGACATAAAACTAGACTGCCCTCATCCAAGAAGACTTCAGAAGAACCCCAAATCTCCTGCAATTGAGCATACAGCTGTGGGGTGTGTGTGCGTATGTGTGAGTGTGTGTGAGTGTGTGTGAGTGTGTGTGAGTATGTGTGAGTGTGTGTGAGTATGTGTGAACGCACACGTTCAGGCGCTCCTTCCTCGCTGGACAAGACAGTATGTCCTGGTAGGCAACGGTGGAGCCTGCCGAGTCTGAAGCCCAGCCATGCCATGGACAGCCACATGGACAGCCACGGACGCAGGGCACTCAGCCGTTGTCAATTTCTGTGACATGCAGAGAACGGCAACGCTGACATTATAGGATTGCTACTTGCTTTACGTGAATCAGTACAGGGAAAACTCCTGGAGCTTTCAACATCACCGATCATTCGTTAACTACAGCTTTTTAGCACATCTTCAAAACTCAGAGCTCCAAACGGAGGTGAAGAAAAGTTGACATTTTCTTGGGGCCTCCGAGACAGCACAGCGGGGTGGTGATACACACATGTCACATGGGAGACCTCTGCCAAGGGCAGGCCCTTAGCTTGGTGGCTAGGATACTGCTTGGGCTGACCACATCCTGCACTGGAGTGCCCAGGTTTAAGTTCTGACTCAGTTCCCCACTCAGTTTCCTCCCAGTGCACACCTGGGGAGGAAGCAACAGGTGACCACTTTAGCAGCAAGGTTCTTGTCACCTACATGGGAGACCTGAACTGATTTCCCAGCTCGCATCCTGAGCCTGGTTCAGCCCTGGCTGTTGCAGACAACTGGGGAGGGAAGCCATAAATGACAGATGTCTGTCGCTCATCTATCCACCTTTCCAATGAAATAGCGCAAAATTCTCTACCAGTTAACATGGGCCGGGACAGGAGTGACTCCTCTCTGAGCCTGCTAGCACTTTGGCAGGATGACAGCAGACCTGGGACTCCATTCACAAGCCTTCCATGACGGTGACCTGTACGGTGTTAAAGAAAGTTTCTGGCACAAAATGTGCGTCAGAAAAAATTCCGAAGCTGGACCTGGTGCTGGAAGATGGGACTTCCGGTCACACCTCCCAACGCTGTCTTGTGTCCACTCATGCAGGCAGGAAAACGGTTCCTGGAACTCTGCCTCCCAATTCCACACTGCTAAAGCAGAACCTCTCCCCAAGGAGGGTGGTGGCAAGCACAGGCTGCCATCAGGCTCAGGCACCCAGTCCCCTAAGCCCCTCCCCCACAGGAGTGACAGTCCCCTCCCCACCCCATCACTCCTCAGGCCTGCCTGGCTCAGCCTTTACCCGGCTCCAGGGCTTCCTCCCAGTCCCACTCCAGTATCTCTGGGGCATCAGGGCGGCTCTGAAGACAGCTCAGGTGCCCGGGAGCTGTTGCAAGGTGCCAGAAAGTCTGACGCAGTGGCTCAGGAAGGACCTGCTTAAAAATAGACTGTGAATCTTGAGCCACACACAAGAGCCAGGAGCCCTGGGGGCCAGCAGCTTCTCTGAACAGGACTCCATAAAGCCATGCTGATCAGGCCCACCTGGCACCTGCTGCACACAGACTAGGGGCGCCCTCCCTGGGGTCTCGGCTATCGGGGACCATCTCAGATGGTCCCAGTGGTCAGAGAGATGGCATTGCAGAACCTGAACTGTCCTGGTGATCTGGGGCGGAGGCAAAAGGAGCCTCCAGCCAGCCTTTCAAACAGCCTGTGATACGGTTTCCTTGTGTTTGCATTTGGGTGCTGGGAAACAGCCTGGTGTGTGGTCCTCCCAGGCCTTCCCGGAGGAGACCCTGCCTCCCTGCCTTCCTCCCCAGCCCAGTTATTGTGTAGCCACTGAAGGCTGCTGGGGCCATCAGTGGCTGGAAACAACTTTAAAAAAAAAAAACTGCTAACAAAGAATACTTCCTGTGTATCACTCTGTGCAGAGGGGCTGTAAGCTCTCTGACAGAGATGGGAGCTCAGGAGCCAAAAGATGATGCCAGAAAAAAAAAAAAATCTCCGGGCTTCTTGCAGGCTCTCCCCCGCGTGGGGACACTCCAAGACACTCAGAGGGTGGGGCTGTTCTGGCGGTGACTGCTCTTCAGAAGGTCAAGGTCCCTCTGGGAGAGCAGGTCTGGCTTTTTTTTTTTTTTTTTTTTTTTTTTTTGTGACCGGAGGTCCCAGTAGCCTCCCAGGCTCCGAGCCTGGCAAGATGGCCATGTCACGCGGGAGCCCAGCCCCATTCCCAGGGACGAGGAACCTAAAGGGAAGTGAGTCACCCCAGGTCACAGCTGTTTGGATCCCCACCTTTCGCCAACCAGCCAGGAGGGGGAACCCCCACCTGACGGCTCTCCCGGTGACACAGCCTCGCGTCCTGCGTGCGGGACATGCTGGCCACCCCCAGGAGCTCCGTGCCCATCCGCCTGCTGTGAACATGAAATCATCACCTGCCCCAGCCTGGCAGGTCAGCTGAGAATCAGTCTGTGTGCCCCGCCCATTCCCGCACCCTCACAAACCAAGGTATTAGTCACTCCCTTCTCTGCCCTACCCCCACAGGACGCGCACACCGCTCTCCAGGGCAATTTTCACTCTTTTATTACGTGATTGGTCTCTATTGTGACCACGTTGAGATTGGAGGATGAAAGAAGCTCCTACAGTCCCCTTCCTCCATTCTGTGCCCGTTCCAATCTCAGCCAAGCCATTCATGATGTACACCACCTGGCTAGATCTTCCGCATCGTCTCAGAAAGCATCTGTAAAGGAATGCAGAGTCCTTGGCCTTCCCCCAGGGGAGGGGTTCCGCCCACCCCTCCTCTGTATCCAGGCCTTGTATCTCCATTAGCAGGTGAACGTGGAGCTGGGCATTCCCAAGACCCTGAATGTCCCATGTCAGAATGCCTGTCCTGCTTCTCAGCTCTGCTCCCAACTCCAGCTTCCTAACAAACTACATGCTGGGAAGCAGCAGCTTATGACTCCAGGATTTGGGTTCCTGCCACCCACAGAGCAGACCTGGATGAAGTTTCTGGTCCCTGGTTTTCCCCTGCACCAGCTCTGGCCGTTGTGAGTACTTGGGGGGAATCAGTGTATGCAAAATCCCTATCTCTATCTCTCTGACTCTCAAAAAACGAAACAAACAAAAACCAAAAACAGAAAGTGACCTATATGGCTTGCAGGAGGCCCATGGGGTGAAAAGGCTAGGTTAGGATTTGCATTTTAAAGTACAGTCTTTCATCTCAGTGCTTCAATAATGATTCTAGGGCGCAAACATTTGTAGAATCAGAAGCAAGTGGTGGGATCTTGGCATTGGCGTATTTACCTGGACCCAAGTCCATTCACACTTAGGTTTGGGAACAGATGGGTTGAGTTTCAGGGTGTGCATTGGAGGGCACTGACGACTGTGGGGAGAAGGTGTTTAGCCAGAGCAGGGACCCTGGTCTCCCTCGGGGTCCTGGCAGCCTGCTACACGGGCCTCCTGAGGACACAATCAGCTCCATGCACCGCGAGGTGCATGCGCAGCTCATCTCCTGGCTGGTCTCCTTTGTTCTCCTCCTTGTTATGTTGGCGTTTTGTGTTTATAATGTTAACACAAAGCAACAAAGGGGGGGAATGTGCTCACAGTATGGGAAGCAGTCTTTTCCTGTGATTGCTGAACATCCTAGTCCCTGATGTGATGTGAAGACGCCCCAAGTCCTGTGGGAGCTGTCACACTCTCCCCCGGGTGCTGGGTCTGCGTCTGGAATTTTATCATAGGAGCTGAAGTTCATTCTGCTGGGCTGGCTTCGTGTTCCTGCGGTCCCCAGAGATGACCCCAGGTGTTCCAGCCCCGCATGAGTCCTTCATTAAGCCTCTTAGAATGCAACTCTTAAATAATCACAACTTTCCCAGATTCGCTGCAGCCCTGTGCCCTGCCTGCTGCGTCATACGTTGGGTGTTTGGCACAGTATTCTGTGAGCCGGATGCTGTGCGTGTCTTTCTTGTTGCCTCTCAATCTTTCCCTACATGTTAAGTGAACATCACAAAATGATAGTAAAGCCCATTTACTTTAAAGCAAATGCAGCTCTTAGTTTTTCACATCTACCTACAATTGTTAGCCTTGTGCATAATCAAGGCTTGGAAACTGTTTTCAATCTTATTTATCCCAAATTATTTCAGCTGCAGTTTCTCACGGACCTACTCAGATTTCATCATAAATCTTCTTTTTTTTTATGATCCTTCTTTTAAAATGATTTATTTATTTTACCCAAAAGTCAGAGTTACAGAGACAGAGAGAAAGGGAGAGACAGGAAGGGAGGGATCTTCCATCCAGTGGTTCACTCTCCAACTAGTCCTAACAGCTGCAGTGGGATTAACCAAAGCTGGGACCCAGGAGCTTCTAGCAGGTCTCCCATAGGGGTGTAGAGTTCCAAGGCATTGGAGCCATGCTCCCCTGCTTTCCCAGGTCACAAGCAGGGAGCTGCATGTAGACTAGCTAGGACTAGAACTAGTGCACCAATAGGGGATGCTGGCACATTGAGGTGAGGGATTAGTTTGCTAAGCCACCACACTAGCCACTCATGATTCATCTTCAGTGGCAAAATAATATGTCATCAATTTGACAATGCAAAGTGTAAATCTGTCTCTTCTTCTAAATCTTTGATTTATTTGTTTTTATTGGAAAGTCAGATTTATGGAGAGGAGAGACAGAAAGATCTTCCATCCACTGGTTCACTCTCCAAGCAGCCGCAACAGCCAGAGCTGAGCTGATCTGAAGCCAGGACCAGGAGCCCCTTCCAGGTCTTCCACATGAGGGCAGGGTTCCAAGGCAGTCGGCCATCCTCAGCCGCTTTCCCAGGCCACAGATAGGGAGCTGGAAGGGAAATGGAGCAGCTGGGACACGAACTGGCACCCACATGGGATCCTGGCACTTACAAGGTAAGGACTTTGGCCACTAGGCTACTGTGCCAGGCCCCAGTTTTTAACTTTTTTTGCCAACTTACTTGGAATGGCTTTCCTAGAAAGGTATTTCCTGGAAACCACTGGATTTTTTTTGTGGGGGGGGGAATGGATGTGTTCATTTTTTTCCCCATCCATTGCTTGACTCCCAAAATACCTGCTGTAACCCCTGTCTAGGACCAAGGTTAAAAGTGAGGAACTCATTTCAGGTCTCCCACATGGGTGGCAGGGACCCAAGTACCTCAGTCATCCCGCTGCCTCCCAGGGCCCGCATTAGGAGGAAGCTGGAACCAGGAGCAAAGCCAACACTTGAACCGTTGTGTTCTAAAGTGGGCCCTGGACTTGGGGTCTTAACCACGAGACCACACACATGCTCCTGTCTGAATGGTGAGCTCCTAGAAGGCCAGGACTCTGTCCTCTCCCTGTGTCTGTCTTTCACACCTGGCTTTCATCAGGCTAGAAGTGGGCCCGCTACACATGTGTGCACTGACCAGAGTTGCAGGAGGTGGCTCCTGGGCTGACAACAGATGGGATCTGGATGTTAAGCCAAGGTCAGGCCTGATGTGTCTACAAGATGGGGAAAATTTCATCTTAAGCCGTATACATCAATAAACAGAAAATAAGCCAATGTCTCGTTAATAGGAGTCCCTATGGCACATCAGTGCCATAACATCTGGTACATCAGGGGTAGCGTGGGTGCCTGAAGTCCCGCCCCGATTCCCACTCACCGGTTGTAAACCAAAGGTCAAATCACTTGACCTCAGTGCTTTCCTCGGAAGCTGTATAACGCAGGTGACACTGAGACTCTGGGACTCCACAGTCAATGCACATGGCCATGCTTCATAAACACACAGCGAATACCATGATTTCTGTGTTCATGCTTAGGTTATCGTCAGTGGCTGAATAAAGAACTTTTGCTTGGCACTCTGGAATGGCGGCCATGACCTCTGACTTCTCTTTAGAGCATCAGGTGACTGAGCTTAACGGCTCAGCCTAGTCACGTGCAAAAACATGATTTCCATCATGACATGTGGAATGCAACTTTGTGCGTAGGACACTCAGTCTCCATGGAAGGGTGAACGAGTTTCTCACTGGGCGTCCAACTCTTCTTTAGTCACAATTTCATCCCATCTTTATTACAGACTTGGATGGCAGTTACGAGTATCCATGCAATGAAACAGAAACTGCTAAAGCCATACCTCTGCCCATGCCTCTGTGCCTGAGCGGGTGACCCCATCCCTTGATGTCACCCTGTCCCTGGAATGCTGGGTGAGCAATGGGTTAAGATAGATGGTCAGGGTCAACGGTGGGGAGAAAGTACAATAGCTCACTGTGTGCATTAGTTAGCTATTGCTGCATGACAAACCACCCCAAAATACACTAGCTTAAAATAATACATGTGCATTTAGCTCCTGAGTGTGTGAGCTGACTTGTTGAACTTGTTGGTTTTCTGGTCCGGAACAGCCTCATGTACCCTCCTGTGGTCAGCCGTGGGTCATCCCTGGGTTGACTTGTTGATCTTGGCCGGGCTTTCTCACGTATCTAGGCCTCAGCTGGGACAGTGAGGCTGACTCAGCTCTGCCCGCCTGAGTCTCTTATTGTTCAGTAGGCTGCCCAGGCTTGTTCTCCCGGCACCAGCGGACAGAAAAAGACATGGATGGGTATGACTTCTCGGGGGGCCCACATTTAGAACTGGTCTTCTGTCACTCATACCCAAAGAGAAGAGCAGTATTCCTCTCTTGCATATGTTTAACCTTCAGACTCCTCTGTGAGGTTGGCACCACTCACAACCCCACTTTGCAGATGGGGGTATTAAGGTTCAGAGGGATTAAGCAAAGAGACACAGGACAAAGTGGCAGAGGTAAGATTGGAACCAACAACCCACTCTCTTGGCCACTCACGCCTCACAGCGAGACACATCTGCACTGTGGGCCTGGAAAGGGAGCGGACAGGGCACATTACCCCCAGATGCCTGGCAGGTGGACTGGCTGGCCAACTTGTGTCACCTGCTTCGAGTGAGAAGGTGCTGGGGGACAGAGCCCTGGAGGAGGGCGGGGCTGGGGCTGGGGTGCCGGCTGCCCCCCCCCTTCCGTCACCGAAAAGGCTTGTCTGGTTACATTTAATTTTTTAGAAAGGCCCCCTGGCTGGGACTTCCCGTGTCTGGCTTGGTAAGAGAGCTGTTTGGGAAGAACTGGGAAGCCCTTGGACCCAGGACTGCCGCGTCAGCTCAGCATTGTCACAAAAATAGCCCTTCTGGGGAAGGCAGGTACTTCCTCTGGCTGCGTTTCCCCTCGCAGCTCCGCAGCTCCGCCTGGCCCTCACACAGAACCCACTGACTGCGCACAGGATCGCGCCGTGGCTGGGGAGAGCGCTTCTTGGGGCCTCAGCAGTAACAAAGGGAGGAAATGAATATGCAGTATTAGTAATTATACTGTACGCGTCCCAATTTGTATTTCAATATGTCATTTCCATAATAAAACTGCCGAAGCGAGTAACTAATGACACGGGGCTCATGTCAGGGAGCTGATGGGGGAGGGAGACACAGGGATTTTTTTTCCCCCTTAATAACAAAATTGCCTTCAGTGAGCTGCTCTTCAGGAAAGCTTGCTTGTTTACAAAGCAGATGTGTTCCAGGAGGTGAAGCTGCAACCTATGCCTTTTCTAGACTGGGAGTCAAGTACGACCAGCCGACCAGCTGAAGGTTGTGGCTACTTGAGTTCCATCACTGCGTGGAACTCTCCTCCCGGCACAGCAGGGGTGTTGGGTGCCTGGTCTTTGGAAAGCCCTGAAGACGGAAGTGTGAATTAGCTAAGATCTTATTCCTTGGGCCCCTGAACTCAATAGTTACTAAACCACCCCTGCCTTTGTACGCGACACCCCTTTGCACCTGGGGTGTCCTTGGTCCTCTCCTTGCCCACTTACGTGTTGGGTCATTTGAACTTAGCCTTGTGGTTACCTCCCTAGAAACCAGCCGTGACCTCCAGTGCCCAGCATCTGGTTGTCTCTTTGGGAGGAAGCTGTTTCCTCTAGTCCCTGGACTGCCATCTGCAGCACTTGTCATACCATGTGGCATGTGTCACTGGACTTCCATCACACACTGAAGGCAGAGGGTAGCAGGTCAGGAACTTTGCTGGGGAAAGAGAGGAGGAGCAAGGCCATGACTTTCTCACCCGTCTCCCCACTCCCACTCAGATGAGCAACCCTGCTTGGAACTCACTCTCTGCCTCCGTCCCTTCCAGATGGAGAAGTGTGGTCCTCAGGAAAAGGCACAGAATGAGTGTTCAGGCATGAAAAAGTAACAGAGTCTCCATAACCGTCTGCTGCTGTACCAACCACACAGCCCTTGGTGGTCACTCTTTCAAGTGAGGCCCTCCTAATGGCACCATGAGGTTAGTTCACAAAAATTATAATTATTCTCATTTTATCATGGAGAAAGCCAAGGGCTTAAGACAGAGGGACCTGCACAAGGTCTCATGGTGTGAGTGTGTATGTGCGAGTGGAGACTTGAATCCCGAGTCTCCACATCCAACACCAGGGCTCTTGGCCCTGATGCGAAAGGTGTGAGAGGTGGTTTCCTTCAGTAGAGCAGTCATCACTGTGAGCTGGAACCAGAGAAACCCAGAGCCAAGGAAAGAAGCCAATAGAGAAGGGGGAGAAGTCACAGGTTCAATCTGCCTTCCTGTCAAATCATGCCGGACACCTGACTGTTCCCTAGAAATGCTCTCTACATTAGAGAATGCAGAGCTGGATCGAGTTGACTAACCACACAAACGGCTCAATTTTTGAATTCTGCAAACACTGCCCCTTCACCCATTATCTCGTTCTCCAAGTCAAAAATTAAGCTTCATCATCATAAACCAAAACAAAATCAACCAAAAGCAAATAAAAAAAACTCTTCCCTCGTCCCATTCTCCTGCTCTGTTCTGACCAGATGTCCGGAAGGCGCATGCTCATGGTCTGTACCTCTTCTCTTTAGTTCACCTGTCTGCTGCACCTCCACATCCACCTGCTTGCGTGCGACCCCCCTTTCCCATCCTGGAGCATTGTCAGTCCTCCTCCTGATGCACCTGGGCCCCCCACATTACGCACAGGGCACAATGTGACCTCGCTGGGGAAAGATGAAGGAAGAAAGGAGGTGGCTGAAGATGGGCTGGGTTTCAGGCACAGACTGTCCCCCCAGAAAGGCTTGTGTGTATACAGAAGACCTGGAAGGACCTAGGGGACACCACGTGGCTGAGTGGCTGGGCTCCACCCTTTGTTTATTGATCCATTGCTACTCAGTAACAGCCATTGTTAGAGCCATGGGGAATACAGCACTTGACAACACAGGCACAAAATGTGATCCTCACGCTTGTTAGCCATCCCTTTACCAAAGAAAAAAATAATAATTTAATAAATTAAGTAGAGAAGGGAAAAGCATACCATTCTATTGAATACTCTGTGTCTGTTCACAAGAATGGAAAGCACACACAAATCTATTTTTATGTATAAAAAGCCAAGTGGCTACATATACATTATATTATTTTTTGTATATAAGAAAAGTGTACACCTATAAAATTCTGTATGTCTGCACTGATGAATGAAAACTTGGGAAGAAAAATCTGGAAGGCTTGTAGGAAGGATGAAAAGTGTGTGAATCAATTAAAGTACACTTATAAAACTATTTCTAAATCACATATTTTTATGTTTAAAAAAATGCATAACTTTTTGTTCTTTTGACCAAAACAAGACCCTGCGACCCCAAGGTCATGGCTGGTCTGGAAATCTCTGTGCTGGTGGAGGTAACATTTGTGTCAATCCCTGGTTTGAACTGGCAGCTCAGATCAGAGTCAGGGCCTAAAAGCTTCCCTTCTCTGGAAATAAAGACAAGACTGCTGGCTTTGAGAACCGAGTATTCTGCACCTGAAGATAAGACCAAAGCCCTCAAGAAGGCTGGAGAGGGTGGCTGAGCCAGGGATGCTATGACAAACCACATTGTTGGTGGTGTCACCCAGGGCCCGTGTTACAGAAAGCAACAATGGAAACATATTGGCAACTTTGACATGGAGGAAATTGCTTTCTTCTATAGGAATGAGGAATTCTGTTTTGAGGACAAAAAGCCACTTGCCCTGGCAAAATGGTTCACTAGGAGATAAGCCAGCCAGTGCAGGGAGGGGCGTTGCTGGTCACGGGGCCTGAGAGTCCTATGCGGCAGGTGCTGGCTATACCGCAGCTTGGGGCTGTAGCCGGCCACTGGAGGAACAGGGTCAGCCATTGTGGCCAGGACTGTCCTGACTCTCAGGCAAGCATTGAATCTGTCGGGACGTGGGTTTGCTCAGCTGCAATCTAGTGTCTGCTATCTCCACCCAACTTGTAGGAGAGGATGAAATAAGACAGCTTTAAAAAAATAATTATTTTTTAATATTGTTTACATAGTTGAGAGACACGCACGCCCATGTAGGTCTCAGATTAGGGTGGGGAGGTCAGGTATGGAGGAAGATGGGTGGGACAAATGCTTCGGTTTTGTTTTGCTTTGTTTTCTCTCCCGTGTCCATAGGGGAGGAAGGGGCCACTCCTGTTCTCAAACTACATCAGCACCTAGGGATGAGGGCAGGCCATTTGATGATGCCCCAAAATTGAGAAAGTCTTTCCAAGATCTGTTGTTGACAAAGTCTAACTTACGACATCCACAGAGCCAGAAACATGCTGCTAAACTTGGCCATCAGTATTGTCCAGCCTGCTCTGCTTTCCACTCTCCAATGTGGCAGTCGACAATGGAGACCTAGATGAGCCAGCTCTCATGTCTCCATGTGCATCTAGGCATGTTGTCCACTGCACAGGCATCAGCAACTGAGGTCCTGATACATGTCGGACCACACATCCTGTGATTTTCCCTGTGGCCAGGGGCTGAGTCCAGCAGTTTAGCTGGGGAATCCCCCAAGAAACCTTGCCTAAGGTTGGCCTTAGGCTTAACTCTTGTGTGCATCAGCCAATGTAGAATCAGATTTGGTCTGTCACCTGCACCAGCCAATGCACATACTGGTGGATGCAGCTGCCTAGTTCTGCCTCAGCCCATATCATGTGAATTGACAGATGCTGCAGCCCAGCCTCACCAGCCCACCATAGACCCAGTCCTCATGAATACTAGCAGGTGCTGCAGCCTAGTCAGAACAACTCCCAGTAACTCCACCAGGCCTGCCCCCAACCTGTTTTTGCACATGCCAGCCTCTGCTGTGGCCTAGTCCAGCCCAGTCTGTATCCCATCTGTCTCTTGTGAACACCCATGGGTGCTGTGGCTTAATTCAACCAGACTGGCCCTCAGACCTGGCCCTCACATATGCCAACAGGTGCCACCACCCTGTTCAGGTTGGCCTGCTCCCAGCCCTGGTTCTTGTGCTTACCAGAGGTAGATACAGCCTAGCAGGGGAATGCCCACAATTCCTCTGCCAGGCATGCTTTAAGCCCTGGATCTTGCACCTGCCAGGGGTTACTGTGGTCCAGCCTGACTTAGCTTGCACCCAGTTCCAGCACCTGCCAGATGGTGCTGTGTTCTAACCTGGCTGGCCTGCACCCATTCTGGCTCTTGTGTACACCAGTGGGTACAACAACTAGCCCAGCCTAGCCTGCCCCCAATAAGAAGTCCCTCAAGTTTCTCTACCAGATCCACTCCCAGATTTGGTTGTTATGTGTGCTAAAAGGTGCTGTGGCCCAATTTGAGATGATCTGCCTCTAATCTCAGCATTCCCCAGCAGGTACTACAGCTTGGCTCACCCCAGCCCACTCTTGGTCCAAGCTTTTATTGGCAGGAGCAGCAGCCTAGCCAGGGCTGACCCACCCCAAGCACTCATGAGAACTGGTGGGTGTTACAGTCCAACCTGGCCAGGCCTTACACCATCCTGGCTTTCACTCATGCCAATGGACTGATCCTGACTGGCCCATCTTTACAGCTGGCTTAAAATATGCCAACTGCAATCAAGCCTGGTCTGGTCTGCAATGGGTAAGGACACTCTCAAAATTACCAGCTAGAGCTGTGGCCTAGCAGAGGAGTTCCCCATGTTTCCCTACCAGGCCTATTCCCAGCCCTGGATCTCACGTGTGCCAGCAGGTACAGTAGTCCTGATTGGTATGATCTGCCCTCAGTCCTGGCCTTTGCATGTGCCAGCAGGTGCTACAGTCTGGCTCTAGCTGGCCTCTTCCCAGGCCCAGCTTCTATAAGTGTCAGGCGGGTTCTGTGGTCCAGCTTGACAGGGCTGGCACCACCCCAGCTTTCTCTGTAAACCAGCAGGTGCTACAGTCTCACTGTGGTGAGCCCACAAGTCCCCTTCAGCATCTGCCCCCAGATTCAGTTCTCTTGCATTCTGATGGGTACTGCAGCCCAGCCTGATGTGGCCCACCCCTTGCTCTGACATGCACAGGTAGGTATTGTGACCTAGCTCAGCCAGGCATGCCCCCTAGGCCCAGCTTTTGTGAATGCCAGCAGGTGAGGGGTGATGCTATTTAAGCCGAGCCCAGGATTCCTACATAGATGGTCGCCTTGGGCCTGATCCACATGCCCTAGATTTCCCACCTTAAACCACTCTGTCTCAGCTCTCTTGCCTACCTACGAGTACAATGACCTGGTTGATGGAAGACCCTAGAAATTATTCCTTTCCTGTCAAACGTGCCATCAGCCATTGTAAACCTAATATGCCCCAGACCTCTTTCCCTGGGCAATCTGCAACATCTATACTTGGAGACCAGGGTGGCATGTCCTGGCCCTTCCCTTCTTATCTCTAAAATATAAAGAAAATAAAAGAACAAGCAACCCTCCTAGCATACAGGTATAGTTAACACAACTTTGGCATTATTCAGACCCAGCTATTGGTTGCTTTTCTCCCAGCAGTGTAACACTTAACTAAGTACAAAGCAACCCAGGTAGTTGCCTACAGCTAGGGGAGACTCAGTTTTTCAGGGTCCCTGCTCAGTGCCCAGTCCCTGGTCGCTATCCATGGGTTCTAGGGTCAGACTGCTAAGGTAAGAGTCCCAGCTCCACCACTTACCCATTGTGGGAGGTGAGCCATCTCATGTCTTCTAGGTGCTTGGGTCTATTGACCAGTAAGATGGAGAAACTACTAAAACCTTTTCATGGGTTGAGCTAATGCCAATAAAGTGACCCGTGCCCAGCTCATAGTGGTGCTTGGGACATAGCAGTTCCTATTGAGAGCAGTGATAAGCAATGCAAGACAAGCTCAGCCAAGGACTCAAAGCTGTCTTCCTCATGGGCCATTCTCTCACTGTCCAACCATAAAAGTTTGGAAGAGGCACGGAACAGTATTTCCCTTCTTCCTTTGCTCACACAGATCCACAGGAGGGCAACTTCATTCCCCATCCTCAGCCACACTTGCAGTGAGGGGGCTTAGCCACCAGGCCCTCAGCTCCCTGGTCCGAGGACCTCTGTCCTCTCTGCGGATGCAGCTCCAGGGCTGCTATGCCAGAGATCTAGTGGTGCAGATTTGGAGCTCCTGGCTGTGTGGCCCAGGTAGACCCAGGAGACAGAAGCTGGAAGGCCTGGGGTCTCCTCGGGAGAAGGGGGCACTGGAACTGGTGGACGCCGTCAACACTGAAGCTGATGACCCTGGAAGCCTGAGAACAGTGATGTGTGTCACTCTGGGTGAATTGGCACCATTGATTGGCAGTTTTCATGGAATTACTCCTTTCCCAAAGTAAACTGTCCTCCCTGAAAACTGTCCACCATGGTGGTGGTAGCTAGGGGACATCTCATGCCAGTGTCCCCAGTCTTTGAGCAGAGTGGTCACAACACCTATCTTTTTAAATATCTATGTCTGGGCCCAGTGCTGTTGCCTAGCTGCTAAAGTCCTCACCTTGAACACACTGGGATCTCATATGGGTGCCGGTTCTAATCCCAGCTGCTCCACTTGCCATCCAGCTCCCTGTCTGTGGCCTGGGAAAGCAGTAGAGGATGGCCCAAAGCCTTGGGACCCTGCACCTGCATGGGAGACCCAGAAGAGCTGCTCCTGGCTTCAGATTGGTGCAGCTCTGGCCATTGCTGTCGCTTGGGGAGTGAATCAGCGGATGGAAAATCTTCCTTTCTGTCTCTCCTCCTCTCTATATATATCTAACTTTGCAATAAAAATAAATAAATCTTGAAAAAAAAAGATACCTATGTCTACAGGGCAAAGTGCCCTGGGATTGGTCATCAGCCTAAACCTTTCACAGCAGCTACAAGCTCTTCAGAATTTAGTTATCAGTCCCTTGAAAGTGAGAGCACCATCCAAGTGTCTACCCTGGGTGTGTGGGTGTGTGGGTGTGTGGGTGTTGGTGTGTGGGAGTGGGTGGATGGGTGCAAGGAGTTGGGCTGGGAAATGGAGATTTTCACACACAACGGAGAACAGACAATTTGGCAAACTTTTCTCTAACTTTTAAGATGTGCAAGCATATATCCAGCTATTCTCTTCTGGGAATGTGTCCTTAGGAAATAATTAAGGGTGTGGGCAAAGATTTTGCGACAGGATGTTTATTGGAACCTTGTTTACAGAGGAGGGGGGAATGTTTGAAAATAATTTAAATGCCTATTGGGAGACTGGTAAAATAAGTGGTGGTGCCACCATACAATAGAGTATGATGCAACCATTGAAATATTATAAAAGTCTATTTGTTGACCTGCAAAGATGTTCAGAATTTGATTTTTGAGTGAAAAGAACTTAGAGTGTGCAGTCTACCATTTCCATTAAAAATCATAACTATAGGGCCCAGCAGCATAGCCTAGCGGCTAAAGTCTTCGCCTTGAATGTGCTGGGATCCCATATGGGCACCGGTTCTAATCCCGGCAACTCCACTTCCCATCCAGCTCCCTGCTTGTGGCTCCTGGCTCTGAATTGGCACAGTACCGGCCGTTGCGGCTCACCTGGGGAGTGAATCATCGGATGGAAGATCTTCCTCTCTGTCTCTCCTCCTCTCCGTATATCTGACTTTGTAATAAAAATAAGTAAATCTTTTAAAAAATCATAACTATAGATCATGTGTGTTTGTACCATATATACGTGTATAGCGCATGAGTGCTGTGTGGCTAGGGAGAGCCTTCTTCTACAAAGGAGTTTTTTTAGAGGGACATGCAACACAGGCCTGTATGCAGAGAGCTCCTGCATCCTGATGATGCAAGGGTTTTTTTGTTTTTTTTTTTTCACTTAACGTGTTTTTACTTTACCCTGGAAGGGCGGAGAAGAACCTCAAATGGAAAATTAGGCGTGTCCGTGTATATGTATCAACCAAAAATGTTGTCAGTAGCCACTGAGCTTTGGAGAAGTTTTATTATCTTATTTTTCTGATAACTACGTACTTATTTCGAAAATGTTAGGTTTTTTTTTTTTTAAGTATCTATTTGAAAAGAACACAGGGGGTGGGACAGAAGGAGACACAGAGAGATCTTCCCCCACTGGTTCCCTCTCCAAACAGCTGCATATCCACATGGAAGACCGGATGGAGTTCCAGGCTCTGGCCTCAGCCCCCAGCCCTGTCTGTAGGGAGCATTTGGGGAATTAACTAGTATAAGGAATATGTCTTTCTTTCTCTTTCTGCCACTCTTCCTTTCAAATAAGTCTGTGTATATACATATATATACAGATAGCAGCAAAGCAAACTGAAGTGCTGGTGTTGCACACACACATGTATATATGTAAGTTATGAATACATATAATCTGAGCTCCTTTTCTGTCAGAGGCTACCTGGTTGAAGCAGAATAGAATGGTGAAGACTTTGGTGTATACATTCATTACTTATGAATGCTGGATATGGTTGTGTCTTTCAAGGATAATTTTGATTTCTGTTTTCCTTTATTTTCCCTGGACTTATTTTTCAAGCTAATTAATTTTTAAAAATCTGACTATAAATTCTACACTTTACCTAGTTCCTCAATATTTTTTTAAATTTTTTTATTTTTATTTTTTTTTTTCAAGATTTATTTTTATTACAAAGTCAGATATACAGAGAGGAGGAGAGACAGAGAGGAAGATCTTCCATCCGATGTTTCACTCCCCAAGTGAGCCGCAACGGGCCGGTGCGCGCCGATCCGATGCCGGGAACCAGGAACCTCTTCCGGGTCTCCCACGCGGGTGCAGGGTCCCAAATCCTTGGGCCGTCCTCGACTGCTTTCCCAGGCCACAAGCAGGGAGCTGGATGGGAAGTAGAGCTGCCGGGATTAGAACCGGCGCCCATATGGGATCCCGGGGCGTTCAAGTCGAGGACTTTACCTGCTAGACCACGCCGCCGGGCCCTTAAAAATTTTTTTTAAAAGATCTATTTGTTTATTTGAAAAGCAGAGTAATAAAAGAGAGAAGGAGAGACAGAAAGAGAGAGAGCTTTTATCTGCTTGTTCATTTCCCTGATGGCCACAAAGGGCAGGGCTGGGCCAGGAACCAGGAGCTTCTTCCTGGTCTCTCACGTGGTGCAGGGACCCAAATCTGGCCCCAGGTCTTCAACCCTGAAAAACCACTGGATGATGTCACAACCAGGATTTTAACACCTTGTAACATCAAGAAGACACAGAATAATTCTGTCACCACAGGGAACACTCATACTGGCCTTTCCTCGACACACGACTCCCTGTTTTATCCTCAGAGTTGTTTTACTAGCTCTAATTCATCTGCCTTTATGGCAACATGTTAGAACAATTGTGTTTACATTCACATGCATCTTGCTTGATTTGTATCAATTGTAGAGAACTAACATCTTTACTATGTGGAGTGCTATCATCTATGAATATGTCTCTCATTTTATTTTTGTCAGAGGCATTTGTGTAGACTGGCCCTACACACATTGTTGGGTAAGGACTTCCCTCTTTCATGTATAGTTTTGAAATTTTTAAAAATATTTATTCTTATTGATTTGAAAGGTAGAGAGAGATAGACAGAGAGCGCACAGTCTTCCCTCTCCCCAAGTGCCTAGGGCAGAGCTAGACTGAAGCTAAGAGCCCTAATCTCGTGCTGGGGCACCCTCATGGGAGGCCGGAACCAGGGTGCTTCAGCCTCAAATGTATCAGCCGGAAGTTGGGTCCGAGCAAAGGGGCCAGGTCCCAAGCTGGCATGCCAAGCATGGCCTACCCCGTCCCAGTGGTCACCGTTTGTCCTTATTTCTGTCACCTCTGCTAGAGGTTTGTCAGCTTTGTTGATCTTCTCAAAGAGGAAATTCTTTATTTCATTGATTTTTCTTTTAAAATTTGGTTAATTTCTACCTTTTAGTCTTTCTTTTCCTGCTACTTACTTTGGCTTTATTTTTGCCTTCTAACAGGTTCTTAGGGTACATTAAATTATTTCTTTGAGACTTTCTATCTTTTCTGACATTCATTTAGAGCTATAAACTTGTCCCAGCTCTGTTTTAGCTTTCCTCACCATGTTTGATACATTTTAATTTCCATTTGGTTAAATGTACTTTTTTATTTCCCTTGTGGCATCCCCTTTGATCCATGGATTATAAAGAAGTGTATTGTTTAGTTTGCAGATGCTTGGAGAGTTTAAAGTTTATTTATTTACTTGGGAGGCAGAGAGAGGAAGATGACAGAGAGAGCTTTTGTTCACTTGTTTGCTCCGCAGATGCCCACCATGGCTGGGGAGGCCAGGGAGGCTGGAGGCCTGCGTCAGGAGTGCAGAGTTCTTCCCAGTGCTCCCACATGGGTGGCAGGACCCCTATTTTTTTTGTCTTAGTTTGATTTATTTGTATTGGAAAAAGATTTACAGAGAAAAGCAGAGACAGAGAGAGAAAGATCTTGCTCTGGTTCACTCCCCACGTGACCACAAAGGTCAGAGCTAAGCTGATGCTAAGCCAGGAGCCAGAAACATCTCCTGAGTCTCCCATGCAGGTGCAGGGCCCCAAGGCTTTGGGTCATCCTCTACTGCTTTCCCAGGCCACAGGTAGAGAGCTAGATGGGAAGTGAAACAGCCAGACACGAACCCATGCCCATACAGCATCCCAGCGCATGCAAGGCAAGGATTTAGGCCATTGTGATGGGCCCTTAAGGACTGTAACTGTTTAAAACAGTAATTGTTGCCTGCTGGGGTCTGCAGGGAGCCAGAGCAGGTACTAAGCTCAGGTACTCTTCTGAGGTGGGGTACAGGCCTCTCCTCTGCTTGGTTCAACAGTGTCCCTTGTGTTCCCACTGTTGTTTCCTAGTGTGATTCTGTGGTAGTGGAAAGGCATACTCTAGGATTTTAATTGTTTCGCACTTGCTGAAGTTTTGTTTTGCAGTCTATCATAAGGTCTATCTTGTCACCTTAAAAACTGTGTTCATTATAGTTGCATAGAGTGTTGGATAACTATCCATTAGATGAAATTATTGAATGCTTCTACATCCTTGCTGATTATCTCTGTAATTATTTTATCAATTATTAAGATAAAGCTGTTGAGACCTCCAGCTGTAATTATGGACTGATCAACTTTTTTTAGCTTTAACTTCACATGTTTTTCTGTTTATATTTTTATTGCATAGGCATTTAGAGTTGTTACACCTTCATTGTTTTTGAACCTTTTATTATATTATGTACTACATTATATTCCTTTCTGTCTCTAGAGGTGCTTTTTGTTTTGTAATTTATTTTATCTGGTATTTCCATAGCCCTATCAACACTCTGGGTTGTTTTTTTTTTTTTTTAAGATTTAGTTATTTTTTTTGGAAAGGCAGATATGTGGAGGGGATATACAGAGAGAAAGATCTTCCATCCGCTTGTTCACTCTCCAAATGACTGAAGCTGAGCCGATCCAAAACCAGGAGCCAGGAGCTTCTCCCATGTATGAGCAGGAGCCCAAGGTTTCGGATCACCCTCAACTGCTTTCCCAGACCACAGCAGGGAGCTGAATGAGAAGTGTAGTAGCTAGGATACAAACCAACCCATATGGGATCCTGGACATGCAGGGTGAAGATTTAGCTACTAAGCTATTGCTCTGGGCCCCAGTATTCTTGAAATATTATTATTATAATATACCTTTTTTCATCTTTCTTTTATTGATTGGACTGCATAGTTAGATTGGAGTGAGTTTTTATGGACGGTGAAGATGGTCATGTTTTTTAATCCAGACGTCAATCTCTGTTTTGTAATTCTGTGTTAGAACACTGACATTTAGTGTAATTTTCAATATGCTAGACTTGAGTCTGCCATTTTAGTTTTTGTTTTCTGATTGCCTATTTTCTTTTTCCTGACTCCCTGTGGGTTATGTATAAGTTTAATATTTAAAATTCTATTTTGATTTCCCTAATGTATTTCCGATACCTTTTTATGACTTTTTAAGAAGTTGCCTACGCATTATACTCTAAGCACATAACTTATTCGTGTCTGCTGGCTTCATCATTCTACAAGTTTGCATGAAATGTAGTAACTTTACTTCTCTTTGCTTTTGCCCACTCGCAACATACTTGGCTATCTCCCTTACACACATGAAGAGAAAGGAAGTCTAATGTATTTTTTATCCCTACTGTTGCTTACTGTGACCTACCTTTCCTCCTGATATTCCAACAGTCCTTTAAAAAAAAAAAATCCTCTCTGGGGAGTTTTGTAATGATTTGGTGTAATGATTAAGCCAGGCCTGTGTTGATGTGTCTGGATTCAAGTCCTGGTCCTGTTTCTGATTCCACTTCCTGCTCCTACAGATTCTGAGTGGCAGCAGGAGGTGACTCAGTGCCACCCATGTGGAAGAGTAGGGTTGAGTTCCAGGTTCCTGGCCGGCTTCGACCTCGCCCAGACCTGCCCTGGTCTATTGCAGGCACTTGGGAAATGAACCAACACACGGAAGAACACAAGATTCTCTCTCTCTCTCTTCCTCCCTCTTCCCTCCTCCCAACTGTCTCTCCTCCTTTTAAATAAATAAAAATAAATAAGCATTTGTTTTTTAGAGGTCTTCATTCTTGTTTAGAAAGCTTATGGAAGCTATTCTTTTTAAGGTATAACTACCAGTGATAAATTTTCTTAGTTTTTTCCTTACCTAAGAATATCTTGATATTCCCTGCATCCTTGAAGAATATTCTCATTGAATATAGGATTTTCAGGCAACAATACTTTGGGCACTTGAAAATACTCATACCATTCATTTCTGGCCTTCACTGATGTTGGTGTCATATGTCTTATTCTAAAGGTAAAGTATGATTTTTCTCTAGGTACTTTCAAGACTTTGCCTTTATTTTTCAGAACTTTAATTATGTTATTTCTTGGCATGCCAAATGCTTGCAACTGCATTATGTTATTTATTTGGATTAATCTTGTTTGGGACTTACTCATCTTGAATCTGCAGAATATGTCTCTTGACAAATTTGGGAATTTCCAATCATTATTTCTTCAAGTCTGTTTTTTTACACACCCCTCTTGTTTGTCTCCCTCGAAACTCCAGTGACATGACTATTAGACAATTCACTATACTTTTGTGTATCTGTTGGACTCTGTTCAGTTTTCCTAACAGCTTTCTCCCAGATATTCATTACTTGTTTTTTTTTCTGTTGTTCTGCCTTTCAATTCACTTACTTCTCCTTCTGTCTTCTCCACTGCACTGTTAAATTCATCCACTGAGACTTTTATTTTAGTTATTGTGCTTTTCAGTTCTAAAATTTTCATTTGGTTCTTCTTTAAATCTACTATTTTTTTGCTGAGGTTTTTAAAAACTGTGTCTCCAAAGTGTTTATAAGTATTCATTGAAACATCTCTGTTATCTAGGTGCTGACTTCCATCTTTAAACTAATTTTTCATTAATGAATAAAAAAATCATATGTGAATATTGCACCACAGAATGTTTTTAAATATGTGCAATTAAGTTATACACCATCTCACATATTTATCTTTTCTGTGGGAAGAAAACAACTTTCAAGTGTAGTACATTGCTCTTGACTAAGATCACTATGTACAGCAGAACTCTTGATCTTACTCTTTCTAGCTACTTAAAATTTTGATTCCTTAAACAATGTCTCTCCAATCTTCTCTCCTTCCAACATTTATTTATTATGTTTTTTTTTCACTTGGGTTAATTACCTTAGTTTTAAAATGGTTATTTGAAAGGTAGACAGCAAATGGGGTACATGAAGATCTTCTATTTGGTTCACTTCTCAAATACCCTTAGTAACTGGACCTGGGCCAGGAGTCAGGAACTCAAACTGGATATTCTACCTGTGTAGGGACCCAGCTACCTGAGCAGTCACCAGCTACCTCTGAGAGCGAACATTAACAAGCAGCTGGAAGGAGAAATGGAGGCAGAACTACCATGTATAAGGAAGGTATCCTAAGTAAAGTCATAACCACTGTGCCAAATACTTGCAACTGCATGATACTTAAGCCCTTTGATCCACGTGATTTTCTCTGCCACAATTATGACAGGGGAAGTGGGTAGGAGGGTTCATATTCATGGTGGATTAAGATAGAAGTCCAAGGTCCTGTAGTAGCCTCTGTTGCTGATTGAGGATAACGCCTTGTTAAATGTGCAGAGATGGGGCTGACATTGTGGTGGAACAGGTAATGCTGCCACCTGCTACACCAGCATCCCATATGGGTGCCAGTTTGTGTTCTAGTTGCTCCACTTTTGATCCTGTTCTCTGGTAGTGGCCTGGAAAAAACAGAGGGAGGTGATTCAAGTGTTTGGGTCCCCTGTCATCTACATGAGAGATCTGAGTGCAACTCCTAGCTCCTGGGCTCAGCCTGGCCCAGCTCTAGCCATTGTGGACATCTGAGTAGTGAATTAGCAGATGGAAGGTCTCTCCTCTCTCCCTTTCTCTCTCTCTCTCTCCCTCTCATTCTCTGTCTCTGTAACTCTGACTTTCAAATAAATTACTAAGTCTTTAAGAAGAAACTGAAAGTATATATTTTTGAAGAGTGTGCAGAGAGTCCCCTCTGAAGGCTGTGCTAATAGAGGTGGAGGGGCTCTCCTTACTTGCTGGTAGGATTGGTGGTCCTGTTTGCTGGTCTGCCTTCTCTGACCTCACGTGGTGGAGGCGCAGAGCCTTGTTAGAGCTGGCCAGGGTGGAGGTCCAAGTTTCCCACTTGGCCTCTCCAGTGAGCATGTGGGTGAGGTCACCGTATGTCTGTGGTGCTTGGCTAGAGTAGAGTGATTATTATCTAAACATTTTTGTCCTGCTGGGTTGTTCCTTTCCTGGTCCTCTGACTTGTGAAAACAGGCTTTTGTTGGCCTTTTTTTGTTTGTTGGTGTGTCCAGGTTGCCAGATTCTTTAACTCCATATCTGGTATTTAGGAGGCAAAAAAAATAAAACCAGAGAAGTCACGCTGTGTCGTTGCTTGGGTTTGCAATCCCCAACCAGTCTGGCTTTCTCTTGCTCTGCCTTCCAGAGGTTTCTGTTGTTTGTGTTGCACATAATATCCAAGGTTGTGTGTTGTGTTTAGAAGGAACAGAGAAAAGTATGTCAACTCCCGTCTTCCTGGAAGTAGACGTTCTTTCCTTTCTGTTTTTATTTATGCCTTTTAACCATAGCAGAAAAACCACTGGAATTCTAGTACCATTCCAGTTTTTACCAAACATTTTCGGTGTTCAAAGTGCTTTGCTAAAAGAATGTCATCATGAGACATTTTGGACCCATCTTTCCAGAAATAAAATCGAACCTGCAGTATTCAAAGATCCTCCTCTGTGGATAAGTCTGTTGTCGTAAGAAAATGAGCCCTGGCAAAGGGTACCGAATCTTGACAGCTTTTACACTCAGAAGGGCTGTCCCAGAAACACCTACAAGACCAGCTGTGGGTTCCCGCTTGCCACAGTTCCAACTGCCAGCTGATGCCCCCCAAAGGGACTACCTGCAGCCTCAGCCCCCGCCACCACTGATCTCTTGGAGGCGCTGCCTAAATTCTTACTGTATTTCTTTCTGTGAGGAAAGTTATCAAAATCAAATCAGAAATAAATCTCTGAATCTTACTAGTAAAGGAGGAGTTTCCTTTGAACCATAGTTTTTGTTTGTGTGTTTCTTAACTGTGTTTCCCTGAGGTTTCCTGAGCAGCTTCAACAGGAGACCGTGACCACTTTGATTAGGACTTTATCTCATGTCCTAATGAAGACACAGTTTTCTCAGAACACCCTTCAGCGCGAAGGCTGGCCAGTTATGTCTCCCGGAAAATGAAGTGACACAACTCCTCCTTGGAAACAGCACAAACAGAACCATTTTCCTCATCAGAGGTAAGAGCTGTTTCTCCAGCTCTGGGCCCTGTTGACAGAAAAAAACAAAACTTGTGCAAATCTGAAGAAGACTTTTCTTTAGGTTTCTAGTTTGCATTTAGGTCCTCCTGATCCGGAACAAACATGGCCAGAATGCTGTCTTGACAAAATGTTGTCTTTTGGTACTCTATTGTTTTGGTTGTTCAGGGATTTGGAGAAAGATGGGGGTGCATGTGTATGGTGTCGGGGAGTGTTACGGGGTGGATAATGGAGACAGATGGCCATGCAATTATCACTTGAAAAACAGGTTTGTCCTTCAAAAATGACAACAGCAGTGGACTTTCAATGGCAGGTGAAATTTGAAAAAGGATTAGGAAAGGATTACCTAAAAGAAAAAGAACAGGTGCGTGGAGGGTGCTGCAGGGAGGCCAAGTGGTTGCAGCCTTACACTGACACCCTCAAAATAGCCCTTTCGCATCTCAGTTCCATTTACCGCATGGACTTCGACAATGGTCAGTACCAGTGAGGTTTGAGTCATCTTGAAGAAGTCCAAGAAGTGCAATAAACACCAAAATATTCCTCGATTCTTTGAACAGTTAGCAAAGCTTGAAGAAAAGGGGTCTGGCATTGTGACACAGTGAATTAAACTTCGGCTTGTGACACCCGCATCTCATAGTAGCGCGTCAGTTATAGTCCTGGCTGCTCTGCTTCCCATCCTGCTAACATGATTGGGAAAGCCGTGGGTGATGACCCGAGTGCTTGGTCCTCTGTGACCTATGTAGGAGACCAGGAAGTAAATACTGACTTCTGGCTTTGCTCTGGCTTAGCCTTGGCTATTGCAGCCATTTAGGAAATAAAGCAGCAGATGAAAGATCTCTCTCTCTCTGTCTGTCTCTTAAAACTTTATTTTATTTTTATCTGAAAGGGAGAGTTACAAAGAGAAGGAGAGACAGAGAGTGAGTGAGAGAGAGCTGCCATCTGCTACTTCACTTCTCAAATGGTCACAACAGCTGGAACCAGGTGAATTTGAAGCCAGGAGCCAGGAACTTTTTCCAGATCTCCCAAGGGCCTGAGCCATCCTCTGTTGCTTTGCCAGGCCATAAGCAGAGTAAGATTGGAAGTGCAGCAGCCAGGACTGGAATCAGCACCCACATGGGATACCACCACAAGTGGAGGCTTGGCCCATGGCAATGCCCTCGCCTCTTCTTTCCTCCCTCCCTCTGTTTCTGATATTCTGCCTTCCAAATAAGTACCAAATAAGTAACAAGTACCAAATCAGGGCACTTACAACTCTCCAAGCTCTGTCACCTGTGGGTGCTCCAGGACCCCCACTTCACCCTGGGTATAGGTAAGGAAAGAAACTTAACCCTCTGGAAGGGATGGCTGTGCAGACAAGGGCAGCTTTTCTGCAAGGGAACTGACCCCAGAGCATTACTGATGGATGCAATCATTTGGCCCATTACCATTTCACAGATGAAGAAACAACTCTGACAGGTACAATGACCTGCATTAAGGTCATAACTAGTTACCAGCAAAGTTACAAATGTGAAATTTGGGGGTCAGGTCCCTTCTGTCTGTTTCAGCCCCTTTCCATTATGTTATTAGCAATCCAATTTTAATAGGCTCAGCCTATATATTCCATCTCAAATGCCTAAAGGTGAGAATGGGGGGGGGGGGTCTAAGCTGTACCTGTGTGGACCATCAGCTTCTGCTCTCATTTTGCCTTGGATTTGGAGGGTCTGCAGACCCTTGGAGTAGGATGGTCTACTTCCCTTCTTGGGAAAAACTGTTGCAGTGAAATAATAGTGGCTATTTATTAAAGCTCCGTCTAAGTCAGGAACCATGCAAAGTGCTCTATGGGCATTATCTCCGTGATCCTCACAATAACTGTGTGAGGTCAGGATAATTATCATTCCCATCTTGCAGATAAAAATTGAGGTTTAGAGAGGTAATACAAGTTGCCAAAGTTTATGTGCCAAAGTAAATGACAGAAATCAAATTTGGACTCATCTCTACCTGCCCCTAATCCCACATTTGTGACCACTGTGTTGTACCGCTTCTTCAAGACAGACTTCACTCTGAGCTCCACAGCTACTAGCTCAGGCCAGCCCATTCTAGCTCTGACTGGCTGGGGTTGGAGGAGTGGCCCACAGAGCTCAGCAGAAGCTTGGGCGGGTAAGATTTGTCACGTGTCCCCATCTCCTTCCTACTTTGGCTTTCTTGCTCTGGACCAACCCCCTACTTGCTCTCCTGTGCCCATCAAGCACATTTCCTATACCAGGATGGACTGAAAGGTCTTCTTAGATCGCTGGTATTTGGGTCCCATTTCTAGGAACTCTGATTTAATCATTCCAAGTTAAGATTCCCAATGCAGGGGTCAGATAATATAAAGGATGTCCAATTAAATTTGAACTGTCAGTGAGTGATTTTTAACCTAAGCATGTCCCAAATATTGCATGGGTCATACTCATATTAAAATATTATTTGTTGCCGAAATTCAAATTAGCTGGCCATCTTGGATTTTTCTTTTGACAAATCTGATGCTCCTAGCAGCAGGTGAGCATCGGTCCTCTGTGGGTGCTATCCTTGCCCTTATACAGACACACTATTCTCTGCCCAGTGGACACCTGAAGGTACTTTCTGATGACTTCCTGCAGGTAACGGCCTGGTGTCGATCCTCCCCTTCATGTAACAGAGAAGAAAAACCTTTGCGAGGCACTGTGCATGCTGAGTAGAGCTCACTGACGACAGATAGACAACACCATGAGTGCTGCCTGCTCCCATGCTGGTCCTTTGTGGCATTTCTGGAGGTAGACAGTGAGCACTGGGCAACTGCCCATTAGGTACTCGGAAGGCCTGTTGGGGAGGCCATAAAGCTATGGAAGAACTCACAGTCTGGGATGGGAGAATGCAGGATACTTTGATTATAAACAAATGTTCTAGTGAGAATTTGGAACAAGTCCTGTTGTTACACGCATAAACCCAATTAGCAAGACTGCATACACTTATATCCAACCCATTTAGTTGGACATACACTTATATCCATTTACTTCTGGCTGGATGGAACTAAATGAAGATCAGGGGGTCATACACACCAGAAGAGATGCCCTGCTGTCCTGCTGGATCAGGCTGGAGTACCAGCCCTGCCACTTACTAGCAATGCCTTCTGGGTTAAGGCTCTTAGATTACCTCACTCTTTCTGTGTGAGTATGTGTGTGTGTGTGTGTGTGTGTGTGTGTGAGATGATATCTCATAGCTCTTGGAGTGATTATGAGGAGGAAATGAAATCGATCCTGGAATACCTGAAGCCTTGTATGAGTGCTAACTCCTAGTTACAGTATGTCTAAGCCAGTCCTGGGCCATTCCATGTATTCATAATGCACAGCAAAGTGTTCCAGTCACAAGCATGTGAGATGAAAATGAACAAGAAAACATTCCCTTTGCATCAGGTCAGTATAAGATATGACAGAGCTCAGCTCTCCCAAGAATGGAAAGGGAACCAAGAAATGGAGACCTTCCTAACCCCAGCCTCTGTGTTCAGGATTTTCTATTCAATTCTACTTTAACAATGATGCAATTAAGTATCAAAAGTCTACAGTGAATCCTTGCAACTGTTTGCCAACGTGTTATTCTCCTGTGCCTGCCTGTCTGGGATGGCTGTTTTTAGGGTGTAGTTATACGGAAACAGCCTCTGATTATGTTTCTGTCTTCTCCAGGTAGGTTATAATTTCAGACAGTTGTTTTGACGTGACTCTCTGGCAAGGCACACATGTTTCTGCAAAATCTTTGGACTTTTTGTTCATTAGAATGACATACGAAACTTTAGAAAGCAAGAACAACTCTGATACAAAACTTGATATATCTTACTACTTGGAAACATTAAGCAGTCCGTTGTGTCCAAACAAGTACTAATTTCCTACATAAACAACAGGAGAGACAAAGGAAACACGAATGAGGCTTCCTCACTCTTTCTGGATTGTTCCTATGCTGTACCAGGCAGCGATGTAGAGTTGGGTTTCTGCCAAGGGCCATTTGGTTTTGCATAACATCATTTGGTGGGCCCGGCGGCGTGGCCTAGCGGCTAAAGTCCTCGCCTTGAAAGCCCCGGGATCCCATATGGGCGCCGGTTCTAATCCCAGCTGCTCCACTTCCCATCCAGCTCCCTGCTTGTGGCCTGGGAAAGCAGTCGAGGACAGCCCAATGCATTGGGACCCTGCACCCGCGTGGGAGACCCAGAAGAGGTTCCTGGTCCCGGCATCGGATCGGCGCATACTGGCCCGTTGCAGCTCACCTGGGGAGTGAAACATCGGATGGAAGATCTTCCTCTCTGTCTCTCCTCCTCTCTATATATCCGGCTTTCTAATAACAATAAAATCTTAAAAAAAAAAAAAAAACAAACATCATTTGGGGGCCACACAAAATCATCAGCTTAGAAATTAGCCTACTAGGGAACCCAGTGCAATGACTCAATTGGCTAATCCTCTCCCTTCAAGTGCCAGGATCCTATATGGGTGCCAGTTCATGTCCCAAATGCTCCATTTCCCATTCAGTTCCCTGCTAATGCAACTAGGAAAGCAGTAGAAGGTAGCCTAGAGCCTTGGGGCTATGTACCTGCATTGGAGACCCAGAAGAAGCTCCTGGCTCCTGGCTTCGGACTGACTCAGCTCTGGCTATTATAGCCATTTAGGGAGTGAGCCAGCAGATGGAAGTGCTTTCTCTGCCTCTCCTTCCCTGTGTATATCTGCCTTTACAATAAAATTAAATAACTGTATTTGAAAAAGAAAAAGAAAAAAATTAGCCTGCTCCAGACTTACCGACTTCCAAGTTCCAAGTGCAGGTGCCTTGGCGGGACCCAGCCAAATGATTTCACGAGCCCTGTAGCAGCACATCCCTCAACCCTGTCTGCTACGTGAGACCCTGGACTGTGGCCCTAACTTGGAGTTTACATTTCTTTGTTGAAAAACACAGAAGTTCTTGAGCCCATCTTTGGGGGCATCTGCCTATACCTGCATGTGCATACTTTGGTAAGAGATCAAGCTCCCGCAGGTGGGCACGTGGGAGATTCTGCGTCTTCTAGTGGAACAAATGGAGGTGGACGCCAGGGAGGTGCTCGCCTAGCTGCTGTCTCTTGAGTGAGCAGCTGCTTCCCCAGTGGGAGCTGCACACTGGGGCAGGAAAGCGAGAGGGATGGCTTGCAGGGGAGGCAGAGAGAAAGAGAAACAGAAAGCAAGTGGCGTAGGTGAGGAGATCAGGTGTGGTGGGCAGGGCTCCAGGCAGGAGGTCAGGAACTAGAAGCAGCCAATTTTGCTTCTGAGGAATCATCAAGAAGTTCCTGGAAAGTGTGTTTTATTATAAATACTATGCCTGGATTTCATAGTTTTGTGCCTTTATATCCAAAGGAATGAGAAAGAGAGAGAGACATGAAAAAGAAAGGAAATGAGAAGAGAGTTTGTGTGTTCTGATTCCTTCCCCAAATGGCTGCAATGGCAGAAGCTAGGAGCTCAGTGCAGGTCTTGCACATGGCTGGCAGGACCCACTCCTGGGAGCGGTCGTACCACCTTCCGGGATCTGACTTGGCAGGAAGTTTGGAATTACTCTCACATCTTCCAATTTGGGGGCGGGGGGCAAGTACTGCTTTGTAGATTGATCTGTCTGGCCGTTTATTGTTTATTAATGGTCATCCTGGACCCCCAGAACTTCTTAAAGAAACCCCCCCCTTTTTTTTGGCTTTTCAAGAAAGCTCCAATATGATGTAGGCTTTTCCCAGAGATAATACAGATTGAATGACCTAATAAACCTGGTAAAATTCTTCTGTTTTTGGCTAGATTTCTGCCAGCCCAGTATGGGTACCATGCTGGCCTGACAGCTCCAGCAGACAGGGTCACGCTGACCTGAGGTGAATCAAAGGAAGTATTTGGCATGGAGAAGACACCAAACATCTGTGCCAGTGGAACCTCCTGTTGGTGGGCAAGAGCCCTATTGCTCCAGGTGATAAGATTATTTTTCAAAAATATCCCACAGGAGTGCAGTGGAAGAGTTGGCCCCAAACTGGTCTTGGAACTCTTGGTCCCATCTTGGCGGTCATTTGTCCTTGTCTTACCTGAAAATCTGCCGGAGCTCTTGACACAACACTACCTGAAACAAGACGTTCAAGGTTCCAAAGTCCTTTCTCATGTCCCTGAAGCAGGGCAAACATCACTCTTCCCACTCAGCAGGTGACAGTCCTGAGACTCTGGGAGGCTCAGTGGCCGTGAACAAGCAGTTCAGCCAGCAATGACTCGCAAGCAGACCCTCTGTCGGCAACCAGCCGCTTTGCCCTGTCAGCCCCTGGTGCCCAGGGTCTCATCAGAGGAAACGGCTTCCCTCAGCATGTCTCCCATCTTCCATGCCAAATGTCCCTAGGAGGAATCATACTTCAGTCACCTAGGGAACTTTTGATATTCTCCATCCGAGGCATTTTACTATGGAGGAGTCCTGTGTCCCCATCAGCTCGGTCACCAGCAGCAAGGGCAGGGGAAAGGCGACCGAGCCATACTTTTTGGTAAGGGAACCTCGGCCATGGGACTCAATCGGTTCTTGGCTTTATCCACATAAAAGCATTTAGATATTTAAATTTTAATGTTAGTGATGCAGGAATCTTTTTTCTTTTTCTTCAGACAACATCAGATGCTTCTTCTCGCCACATTGGAGCAAGGCAGCCTTAAAGGGTCAGCTCTGAAGCTCCACCCAGGTACTTTGTGTCAGGCATGTGTCATGTGGCATGCCAGGGGCTGGAGGTGCCAGGGGAGAGAGGCATGCCCTCTACCCTTGATGGGTTTATGGTCTACTGAATAAGTACGGGCAGTCCCAGGAAGGGCCCCCCCTCCCCGGACTCAGCGGTCCAGTGGGCCCAATCCAGGAGAGCGGCAATAATATCCTGGGAGCGGGTGGCTCCAAGGAGCTCCACTGACTGATGGGGGTTGTGTATCCCCTGCCCATGACTACACCCACTGGGGAGTGTGTGGGTGGAGGTGAGGGAGTGGGGGAGTGATAGGAGGAGGCCTTGTCAGCACTTTTCAGCAAATGGGACAAGCAGAACCGTCTAGCTCTCTCTGTAGCAGCCACTCTGCTTCTATGGTGCAGTCTCTAACCCACTCTCCCTCCTTTCTAACAGCTGAAGGCTGGATTAAGACCTGCAGAGAGAAGGGTCAGGGAGCCTGCTCTGTAGCACGTAGATGCCTGCTTCCTTTGCAAAGAGGAAGGCATTTAGGACCAGCATGGCTAGGAGAGCCCGGTAGTGGGGTGGGGGATGGATGTGTCCCGAGTGACAACACAAGGGACAGGGCTATCTGAGACACTCCGGCAAGATGCAAGGAAAAGCTGAGAGTTGGAGTGATAGGAAGGAAAGAATGGATGAGGGAGGAAGGGCAGGGCTCGGGAGCCAGAAGGCCCAAACGACCCGTGACGGCAAGAAGAACATCCCATCCGAAAGCGAAGATGGGCCGGTCTCCGTGGCGACCTTTCTATTGCCTTCTCAGTAATTAACCAGCCTGTGTGTACATAAAGACATAATTATAGGCAAAACAACTCCTTTGATGTGAGCATATAGAATGTCTGGGGGGAGAGAGAGGTAAATAAAAGGAAGAACAATCTTTCTTTAATATGCAAACAAGGCCAGTGGAAAAATATTACCAAACAGGCCGATGGGACATGCAGAAGGTTGGGAAACCAAGGGCCAGGCCTGAATGGTCTTGCCAGGCAGCTGAGGCCCACCGGGAGCAGGCAGCTGACCTCACTGGGCATTTTTGCTTTTTCTCTCTCAGAGTTCACACCTGCTTAGGGGGTTAACTGTGTGCTCCCCTACCTGGTCCCTGCAGTTTCCAAAGAAGCCTGTTTACTTCTGGAATCAAAGCTGGGGAGGAAGGGAAAAGAGAAGGATGTCTGTAGAGGGTCTGAATGGCTCCTCCTGGGAAGCAAAGCTCATTGGGAATGGGATGGGGCTTGTAATCCGGCATCCTGGATGCCTGTCCTGTGGTATAAGCCCCCTAACATCATTCTTTCTGTTGGGGCCAACTCTATTAGAGAAATCTGCTAATTGGGGGTTGGAGAGAGAGAAGGGAGAGAGCAATGCGATGTTAATATGATTGAACACTCGATGGGCTCTGAAAAATACATAAGGAAGAGGCTTTGGGATTCAGCTGGGCGCACTGGTGGTTCCACATGTATGGTACCAACATGAGTGCATGCCACTGGACGACCTCACCACTCTGGGGCACAACAGCACAGACATCGTGGAACAAAACGGCAGTTCTCCTGCCTCCTCTGTGTCTCTCGTGGTGCCATTGTCTGGGGCTAAGAACTCACATAATAAGAAAAAATAATGCCCCCACAAAGGGGGGAAGACCTGGCTTGGCACCAGCCGGGGTGTTTTCCATGGGAATGGCGGTGGAAGCTGTGGCCAACTGTGGAAATAGTGCAAATCAGCACTTTTTTTGTAGATTTTCTTCAGGCCGTTGTTTACTTTGGCTTTGGTCGGGTCCGTGGCCCAGCTTGAAGATTCCCACTGGGCTCTGTAGCTCACAGACCTATGAGCGATGGAATAAGGATAAATAAATAATTACCAAGCACGGCTGCTCTGCCCTGGCATTGTGTTTGGGCATGTTGCATGCACACACGTGTGTTGAAGCATCCTGCATGGGACCCATCCCACTTCTCACAGAGGAATTAAAGAGAAACCAAGATTTTCTCTGGGTTTGTTGTTTATCATCTTTCCTTTGGGTCAGGAAGTGACAGGTTTTGCAAAATGGCATTGGATGAAGCTAGCTACATAGACTACACTTTCCTGGCAGACATTTGAACATGAACGACTCAAGGTTGTGGTTCTGACAGAAGCAAAGGGTCAGCCATTGTTTTGTTAATGGAAGATGAACTCGTATCTCATGGCTTCTAGAAGCTTCTACTTTACCCTGGCCAAATTGGCATACACAAGTGGAACTCAACCATGCCGAATCTGTCACAAGATGGAAAGTGAGCAAAGAGTATGTGTACTAGTATGTTGTAGCCCCAAATGTGAATACATTGGCTTTAAAATGCCAATTTTTATTCTGTTACACCAGCAACAGGCTATTACAGATTTTAAAGTCCACAGGAGCTTTCTGGAAGGCCCTATGTATGTGTTGTAAGACAACATTGTATTAAGAAGTGTACTTTCTCTCACTGCAGCAAAGCCCATTTCCAGTGGGAGTCTTGGTGGCTGCCTCTGGGCCGGCTGACCACTGCACACCTCCAGGGGGCACCACTCGCTGAGTCTGCCCTGTACATGGTCCCCTGGAGGAGGTCTCCTGGGTGGCAATGGGCTTGTTGTGGAGATGTTTTCCAGAGAGGTGCAGACACTGTGCCCCGCTCCTCCCTTGGATGACAGTCACATCTATCAAAGGGTGCGGGCTGGAAGGAACTGTATTCCTAAGGGCCCGATCCTGCTGAGTGCAAATACAACCCACACAACCTGCCATCAGAGATTTCGGGGAGGGGCAAAACTTAGACCCCCAACAGGTTAAGGAGCTAGCCCGAGGTCACAGAGGTCACCAGGTCTGTATATGGCAGAGCTGGGGTCTGAACTCTTGGCTAAGGCACTGCAGAGCAGCCCTCAGCTGTCACCCCCATCCCCACCCCCTCCGCAGCACATCCCGCGGCTTCAGAGCCAAAAGCAGGAATTCAGCTGGAAGGGAGGGGAGGTGGTTCCAGGGCCACAGTTCCCGCCTCCCTGTCAAATCAAAGGCGGCCAGGTGCAGGACACCCTGGAGTGAGCTTTACACAGCTGGACCAGGGCCGGGAGGAGTGTGGAGAGAGCTGTTTATGCCTTCTCCCCCTTCCTGGCAAAAAAAAACGCATGTGAAGGAGGAAGAAGGATTGAATCCATCTGTAACCAGGCCTTGGGCAGCCTCTGGGTTTCACTAGACTGTGTGGAGGCACACACAGGTGTGTGTGTGTGTGTGTGTGTGTGTGTGTGTAGGAGAGCTTTGCAGGAATGTGCATGCCACATTGTGAGAGTGTAGGAGCGGGTAAGGAAGTGTGTGTGTAGAAAAAGCGCAGGAGTGGTTGCCTATGTAGGTGTGTGTGGAGTGTACACAGTGTATACAGGAGTGTATTGTGGGGGACTGTGTATGAAGAAAGGTGTGTGGGAATGTATTGTAGTTGAGTGTGCAAGTGAAGGAGTGTGTGGAGTGTATTGTGGAGTGTGTAGGTGTGCGTGGATGCTATAATTGCGTGTGGTGTGTGGAGGAAATGCTGTGGGGACTGTGTGTGAAGGAGTGTATATAGGTGTGCAATGAATAAACGTGAGTGTGACGTGGAGGACTGTATGTGTGTGTTGCAAACGACGAGCATCAGGTTACATGTGATGGTTCAATTCTTCCCATTTGGGTTGCTTTTTTATTAAAAAAAAAAAGTGATAGCAGTCACCATTATCAGGGACTGCTTTAGAGGTAGGGTGGCTCTTGGTTTTTTCGTTGTTGTTTTGTTTTGTTTTTTCTTTTCTGTAAAGAAAACAACTACCTCCGGAGTTTGTTTCTCTCTGCAGGTGCACTCCGCGCTGCGTGCGCGATCGGGGGCGAGGCGGGGCCAGGCAGGCCGCGCAGGTCTCCACCTTCTGTTGTGGCCTCTCCGCCGGCGACAGGCTCGCGCTAGGACCCAGCGCCAGAGCGCCTCCGTCCGTCCTGTAGGTTCATTCAATCTCCCATACACACAGACCCACAGCGAGACCGACACACACGCACACTCGCGCGCACACACAACTGCACGCCACCAACCTCCTCGGGAAGTCGGGCCGGCTCCTCTCTCCGACGCCTCCTCCGCTCCTAGCCTGCCGGGTCTCCCTAGGGGCCTGCAGCTCGGGCCCGGCCACTCCTCCTGCCCCGAAGAGGACGAGCTCAGCAGACCCCCGGCTCCTCCATGGGCAAACGCGGGCGGCCGCGCAAGGAGGCGCGCGGCGAGGGCGCGGGGCTGGCCCCCGCCGCGGCCGCGCCCCAATCCCCGGTCCAGCCTGAGGACCCCGCGGGGGGCAGGCCCAGGTGCCCCTTCTCGGACATTTTCAACACCAGCGAGAACTCGATGGAGAAGCACATCAACACTTTCCTGCAGAACGTGCAGATCCTGCTCGAGGCCGCCAGCTACCTGGAGCAGATCGAGAAAGAAAACAAAAGTAAGTTTGGGGACCCCCCCTGGCTCCTCCACGGCGCCCGACTCCTCTCTCTCCGACTTGGGCTCGGCCCGCGCCCCCGTCCCCAACACATACACACACACACACACACACACACTCACACGCGCGCGCGCGCAGCCCTCGGCGGTGCAGCCGATGACACCGGGGGAAGGACACGCACGCACGCCCAGAGCTGCCGGAGATGTAACAAAGACGAGCGCGGGCAGCGGGGCCTGCGGGGCGTCCGTGTGTCCGTCTCGCGCGGTGGGCCGTGCTGTTTGCTGACAACTGAGTCCGGAGCCCAGCTCTCCGAGGGTGCCTTTCTTCCCTATTTTTTTTTTTTCTGTTTTTGTTTTTCTGGGAGCCTCTTCGTGCAGACAAGTGTTGTTTTGCTCTGGCTTGTTCCCGGGTGGGATAAGGATTAGAAGCCGAAAGTTAGACACGGTAGGCAGAGCTCGGGGTTCCAGAAAGAAAACACACAGGCGCGCACCACAACAATAACAACCCGCGGCACAGCCTCTCCGGCGTGGGCGCGGGCTGCCCTCTCCCTCCTGCCTACTTCTTGCCTTCCTGCCTTCCTGCCTTCCTGCAACAGGACTGGGCTCCGGCCATCGCGACCCCAGGCCCTCTGCTCTCCCTTCGTGTTGGGGTGCCATCGTCCCTCCTCCCCCCCCCCCCGTCCCTAAGAAACAGGCCACGGGACCCGGTAGCGCCAGCAGCTTGCCCTGGACCCTCCCGTCCTGCGCCCGGGAAACTTGGCGAGGGGGACGCCGCGAAAAGGAAACTTTGGGATCTCGCAGAAACAATAGTTGGCGAAGAAGGTGTGGGGCAGTTGTGTGCGTTTTCTTTATTTTCCTGGAGACGGCTCCCGAGTGAGGGCGCAGGGCTAGGAAGGCAAACGCCTTCCCGGTTCGCCCCCCCCCCCCCCTCCATCCGCCTCCTCGCCTTCAGGTTGCAAAGCAATGTAGGGAGGGGGGCAGCGCTGGGAGCCCCACCCCGGCCTGGCTTCCTTTCTGTATTTGTTTCCTTTGGCCCTTGCCAGCGGGGTCCCCCAGCCCTCCCCGGGCAGGCGCCCTAGCGCCCTAACCGGGGCACGCGTGTGCAGCGTCTCTGGCACCATCCATGGAATAATAGATGTGAGCGAGGGGAAGGGGCCAGGCAGACAGAGCGACAGATCGAAGGAAACCACGGCGGTCCGTGTATCCGAGCCAGTGGGAAGATCCGTGGGACGGGAGGTGGGAGTGGGGGTAGAGAGATGCGACTGCAACGTGTCAGGTATCGTCTCCCCACAACAACAACAGCAACGCTGAAGCACAAAAACGCCTTTGCTGACCCACACCCGGGGCCTTCACGATTAAAGCCGCCAGTGTCGCCGCGCGTCTGTGCCGGCGCTGTTCAGAGCAAAACGAGGCTTGGCGTGGGGAGCTGGGGGGGGGGCGTTCTTTTCTTTCTCTTCTCGCCTGTTTTCCCGGAGTGCCTGGGCTGCGAGAAAGACACATTGCAAGCTGTGTAGACGAATCGCTGTGCGATTATTTACCGGGGGAGGGGGGAGTGGGGGTGGGAAGCTGGGTGTGCTCTGGCCTGGAGGGTAGTTTTTCCAAAGCGCGAACTGGTGGGGAGCTGGATGAAGACGTGGTTTTGTTTGCTGTGTTTGCTTTTGTTGCAGGGGGGAGGGGCGCGATTTCTTTAGCCACCCCCCTCTTCGCCCCCGGGTCTCCCGAGTCTGCCCAGTGGCGCCGGCTCTGCCTGGGGGTGCACCCAAGAGGGCACCTTGGCAGCGTGTGGCCAACTTGACCCCCCACCCCCACACCAGGAGGTATATGAAGGAGGCGACTGGAGCTTCCTCGGCGTCCCGTGTCCCCCGCCCCCTCCCACCCCAGCCAGGGACCCGCAGACAATCGGAGACCTCTCCGCCCCACCCCCCGCCGCCCTGGCCGCCGCCACCTCCTTGTTTACCCCTTGCCGGGGCTCCGGCGTGGCCACTAGTCACGTAAGCAGAGAGCCGGGCGCGCCGCGCGGGGCGGGGAGTGGGGCGCGAGAGGCTGGCGAAACCAAAGGGCTTCCTCCTGTCCCCTCTCGCCAAGAGGGTCGCGCTGCAAACCCACCGGCCCTAGAGACGAGCTCGGAAGCCTCCACGCCCCAAAGTCAACTTCGTGTGGGTGATCGGCCCCCGGCCCAGCAGCCCGCCTCGTCCGGCCGGCTCCCCACGGGAGTGTTTGTGTGTGTGTGTGTGTGTGTGTTGTTTTGTTTTCATTTTGCTTTTTTTTTTCTTTAAGCCTCTTTTCGCCGCCGACGTTTGGCTCTACATGACGTGATGCCCAAGGCCCCCAGATTTCCCCGGGAGCGTGGGTCGCCGCGCCAGGCACGGCTCGTCTGGAGAGTCGGCTCAAGGCCCAAACCCCCTCCCCAACAGTTCAGGCAGCTGGGGGTTGACCCCTTAGCAAACTCTGCGTGCCCATCCTCCGGGCCCTGCGAGCAGGGGCTCGGCCCATGGGGGCCCGCTCATGCCTTCCCGCTTTCTTGCCCACCCACCCCGCTCGCCCGGTCCGGGTCTCCCGGGTGAAAATCGGCGGGCCCTGCGCCTGCTTTCACTGGGGGCGCTTCCCGGCGCTGGCGGCGCTGGCCGTTGTTGTCTGCTCGCTGCACACAATGCCCGCGCGTCACGGCGGTCCGCGTGTGCACAGCAATATCGCGAGTCGGGGGGCGGGTCGTGCGTGCGCCGGGCTCGGGCACTGCGGGTCGCTCGGCGCGCGCGGGGCTTGTTTTGCTCCCGAGCTCTGCTTTCCCAAACGCTTACATCATTCTGCCGCTCGGGGAGGGAGGGGTACCTGGGCGTTCCGATAGGGCTCGAGCGTTACCCAGGTCTCGGGCTTTTGGGGGAAGGCAAGGATCCTAGCTTCTTCAAGATGATGATGAGGTTTCTTTCCTGGGGGAGCGGGGGAAACAGGAGGTGGTCTCGGGTTTGGTTGTGCAAGTCTTTTTATTTATTAATTTTTTAGGTCACTCCTGCAAAGGGCATAGCTGGCCGGCTCAGGTGCACAACCTCCCCGCCTTCATTTCTCCGAGTTCCCCCCGTAATCGCTTGATCTCAGTTTCTCCGCCTCCTCCTCCTCCCCCTCCCAGCTAGAGACACATGGTTTCCACATGGAGACAAACTTCTTTCCTCCGACTGGACTTGACCTAGCTGAGCCGTTCAGCCAATGGGTAGCTTCGGTTCTCGCTGACGTCACGCGTTGCTGGGGCCGGAGGCGAGGGGGCGGGACCAGGGGGCGAGCCCTGCCAAGTCTGGGAGCTGCCATGTAGCCAGCTGGTTCAGTCTCTTCTTAAAGGGACGCTGTTCTCCCCAGAGACAAGTGTCGGGTCCCGATTCTCCATTTCGGGTTCTGGGAGACCTTCCCGAGAAGCTATGGTGAACAGTCACTCGTTCCGTTTTTGATGTTTTGTGCAAAGTGCTTACTTGGCAAGAGCTCGCCTTGTTTTCCGTTGTAGCCAAAACTGCTACTCCCTGCCCGCTGAGGTTTCCGTGCTAGGAGTGTTCACCAAGTTGTGGTCACAGGGCTAAATTATTTCCAGTAGATGGGGTGAGTTTTCCGGAGGGGGGGAAGGAAGCAAGGAGTTCATGTCAAGCCACCCAGGGCTGGCATTCCACCATGTGCAAGGCATGGACTTTCCCGGGAAATTCCCAGTGGAATGATTCCCTGTAGGAGGCCTCTAGAAATACCAGTGAGGAAGCTGTGACCCTGTTGTCACACACCCTTGAAACTGTAGGCAACCTCGGAGATCATCACCTGCACGCGTGTGGAGAGGGGCTCCACGTAGCAATTGCATAGCAATGCTGACTGACGTCATCGCTGGAAAAAGCTTGGTCCCCGTTTTGGAAAAGGTCGAAATTGAAAGGGACAGGAGATTCACTGAGGGATGTCTGTGTTTAAGCTGGCTGGTGGGGGGGAGAGGAAGGCGGGGAGAGAGAGATTGAGACAGGCATGATCTGCGGAAGGTGGCTCTGGAGGCAGCACCCAAGCTTAGGAGGAAGGACTGTGTGGGAGTGGAGCTGGCTCTCCAGCAGCTCACCTGGGTTTGGGGGCGGCCTCTTCTCCTGGGGGCTTGCGCAGGCCAAGCAGCAGCCTCTTCCTCTTGCTGGAGGAAGCTGCTGTGGCATGGAATCGTTTAGCTCCATCCTGAATGCCTGACTTCATCCCTTCTGAGCCACGCATGAGACCTGCGCTCCCATGGGCAGGTGCACCAGGGAACTACAGTCAGGCCTCTCTGCTTCACTTCACTCCTCTGGCTCTCCAGCGCGCCCTCATTCTCTTCCTCCCCTGGGCTTATCTGTACTCTGCTCCCTCCAGGACCTGGGTTGGTGCCCACTGCCTCCACCGAGCTTTCTCTGGCTCTTGGAACCCACTTGCCTGTATTTCTGAAGTCAGAGTCGCTGAGAGAATGGAAGCTTTGCAGTCACATGGAGTAGGCAGGGCTCCAGATTTCTGCTCGGCTGCTTACTGGTCTTGTGACCCTGGACCAGCTTACCTAGCTTCTCTGAGGTTCCTTTTTTTTTGTGTTGTTTTTTTTTTTCTGTAAAGGGGATATAATTTTAGCACCATCCTCACATCATTGCTGAATAATTAAATGAAGCGTTGCATTGAAACATTTCAACCACCTGAAATATGATAGGTGCTCGGTGAGTGGTGACTTCTCTGAGCTTGGCTAATCAGTCCCAGGCCAGTCCCTCCTGGCTCGCTGTGTGTTGGCTTGATCCACACCGGGAGATTATAAACATCGTGTCCACCCCTTGCATCCAGTAGATGGTTAATAGAAATTTCTCGATGGAGTGGATTTGTCATTTATTGGCTATGGCACAGTGATTACTTTTGGAAGCCAGAGTGACACATGGCCGATTTTCTGATAACCTGGAGGACCTTGGGCAGTGGGACCAGGGCCTTCAAGGAGATAGCAGGTCAGGCTCAGAGAGAAGCTGCTTTCTGTCTACGGCTGTGGCCTGGAGAACTAAGAAGCTACTGGCTTAGCATGTGAGGGACTGGAGCAAGTCACGCTGAAAGGGAAGGCTTTGATGGCCGCGATGGCCGCCGCGGCTCAAGGGAGTCACGTTTCTGCATGGGAGCCATCATCCTACAAGTGTGCCTCGAGCAGGACCGTGTGTAGTTGCTATCCACCCACTCCACATTGTGCGGGCTGCAGTGCCGGGGGGTGGAGGGGGATGTTTGTTTGTAGTGGGGTTGTGTGAAGAACATTCTGAAGTCCGGCTCCTATTTCCTCTGCAACTTAAATCGCGTTTCCCACATAAAACCTTTTTTTTAAAAATTGTTCTGTTTTAAATGTGATCTCTGCTCACTGATCAGATGCCAGGAGGAGACTCTGAGGCCATCATTGTGGCTTGCCTTGAGGGCCAGGGGACTGGTGAAGGGAAGCAAGGGACATGTTCTTGGGGTTTTACAGAAGCTGAATAGTGCATGGCTGGCCTGGGTAGGGGAGAAGAGGGCCTGTATTGACTAATGGCCGAACTTTTGTCCCTGGTGAAAACATCCTCCCTTTAGCACCCCCAGAAACAGGGATTTTTATCTGGGGGAGGGGAGCAGGAGGGGACAGGGCAAAGTCTTGAAGGTAAAACTAGAAGCAATGAAGAGGGTGCCGGCATGTAGCAGTGAGTGCTGATTGCATATCAGTTCCTACTGCCTGTATACCAGGAGTAGGGATACACAGGCGTTACCATCTCCTCCCATCTTCACATCAATCCTGAGCTGGAAGCCATTTTTACTACTCCCGCTAGACGGACGGGGTAACTGAGAAGCTGGGACGGTGGTAACTCTCACAGAGCTCACAAGGTTGGCAAGAGGCAGAGCTGTATTTCCCACCCGCGCCTCTGATGCCAGAGTCTTGCACCCTCCACTGTATACACGTGCAATCATTTTACAGCCAAGGAATGAAGTCCAGACAGGTGCAATGACTGGCTCAAGGTCACCCAGCAACCTGAAGTAGAGCTGGGAATCGAAACCCTGGCTTGATTGCCCACAAGGAGCTCTTCCTGCACACAACTTGTGCAGAAGAAACTTGGAAGTGAGGTTGGAGACAGATGAACCAACCAGAGATGGTTTTGTTTTGTTTTTCAGAGTTGTTCAACCCTCCTGGCCCTAACTCAAGTTTAGGGCTCCTAGGAAACACCAACCCCCACTCCTGCTGCCTTTTCCAAGTCTGTCCTCTGCGCATATTAGAGGACTTGGGGCTGTTGCCATGGTACTGGGGCCAACAGCAAGTTCATCAAAAGCCTGGTCTTTTGCCTTTAAAAAAAAAAAAAAAAAAAGCCTGGCCCTGCAGCAGCGCATTGGCCACAAAGATTTGCATCAGTCATTGTGGCTCGTTCTGTTTTAGATCCCCCTGTTTCCCCACCTCTCCCCTCCCCCCCACCACTTTCTATAAATACAGTTGGATAAATATTGATTTAAACTGGGTTTCTAGAAGAGCAGCACATGTTTGCCCTAGCATGGTCTTCGCTTAGATACCATGAGTCTGTCAGGCTGACATACCTAACCCCAGCCAGCTCTGGCTTCCAAATGACCCATTCTAGAGAGGTGAGTAGTGGTTTTGTGGCTTCTGAATTTAAAAAAAAGGGGGGGAGGGGTTTGGGGGAGAAGTTAAAAAGCAACAACCCAGCCAGAAATGGGAATTTTCTTGTAGAATTGAAGCCAGCTGTTTTCAGCAGGCCCAAATCCAGGGAGGACGATGGGAGCCTGTTGTCGGAAGTGCCTTTTCCCTTCTCCATCCCTTCTTTCACCTTCAGCAGGTGTCATCTGCCAGCGTCGGGCGCCCTCACTGTACAGACACGGAAGGCATGGTTCAGAGACTGACAGTGGCTTGCCCAGCGTGACAAAGCAGAGGCACAGCCAGCTCTTTCTGGGCAGCTCCCTCTTACAGGACCTAAACGGGGCCTTTGTTGTACAGGTCAGGTGCTCATCAAGTCAGCAGTGTTGCAGCCTGGTTTACTGATCCCAGGGTGTGTCCAGTTATTGTAGAGGCCATTGCAACATGCTGGGTAGGCTTTCAAAATGAAGCTAATTTGAATTTGTCATGCTTAGAAAAATATTTCCCTTTTACTTTTTTTCTTTTTTGAGGCTGGAGGAAGTAAGTGGGTGGAGGAACCTGAAGGTGATGGCTACCCCAGAACCCCGGGCCTTCACCAAGGGGAGGAATTTGTGGGTGTGGTGTAGGTGTATGGGAGGTCTCTCTGGGGGTACAGGTGGAGTTTCTGGCTCACACCAGGGATAGACAGTGAGCCAGAGAGAGACTTCAGTTCTCCAGGGATAGACACCTGCTCTTGGGCCCTTCTGCTGAACTTCAGAGAAGCAGTTGTCATTTGATATCATTGTCCCCGAGTGGCCTGGCTAGAGGTGTCAAAGCTGTCAACAGCTGACTCCATCTCTGTGGGGCATTTGCTACCCGCCTCCCCCAACTCTCCCAGCTGGAGGCTCCTTTGCCGCCTCACCTCAGGAGGAAAACTCTGCTGGGCCCCTTGCTTGTGAAGGATTTTGAAAGTTCAAGTGACCCGTGCTTGGAGCAATATGTCTCCAGCAACTACATATAAACAGAATCCTTAAAAAAAGATCAGACTAGAAAAGGAGGCCTTTAAGAGGCCTTGTGGCTATTCCATTGCAACATGTGGCATTTTGTTTTGCGCCATTCGTTCTGCCTAGATTTGTTCGTTCATTTATTGGGCAGACTGAAGGAGCACGTGCCTGCCCTGTGTTAGCCACTGTGCCAGCCCCTGGAGGTGTTACCCCTGCTCTCCTGGAAGGGTTCCCCTGTTGCACAGGCAGGTTTTAGAGATGCCTATGGTGGACCCCATCAGCGGGGGATGGCATTTGACATGGGTTTGATGTCTGTGGCTCTCATGATGGCAGACAGAAGACAAATGTGTCCTCAGTTTCCAAAAGAAGTACTTCCCTTTCTGCTCTCTCCCTGCAATGCAGTGTTGAAAATCATTTGTTTTGTTTTTTTTTTTTTTTTTTTGTAATTTCTACAGACCTGAATTTAAGGGGGAAAAAAAAGCAGCCTGAGTTTAGGAAACCAAATACCATGTAAGCAGCCTTGCAAATAAACACATTCCACTCTCTGTTCCTTCTAGACAAGTCTTCCTGCACATGGAGGGACTGTCCACCCACACCAGTGTCCTCACCATGCACCCAGTCCCACTCCGCCTGCCCTTGGCCCCATCCTTCTAGTATGCGACTCCAGTGTCTGTGGTGGAAATTTAAACACAGCAATTTTAGAAAGATAAACACACTGTCCTCAGGGAGAAGGAGATTGGGAAATTCAAAGGAAAACCAATAAAAGGGGGTTTGGATTACCTACTATTTGAAATAGTCCACTCTGTATCTTCTTGCTATTTAGCAAGGATAGTCCAAGAAAGACACTTTGGGGCTAGGTAGGCTATTGTGTTACAGTGAAGGGCTGGCCTGGTCCCACCTTGGCAGGCAATTGGGAGCTGCGAGTGGTCTTTGTTTTTGATTTCTATAGAACCTAGAACTACTGTATGCCATGCATGTGTTATCTGCCCCTTACCCCCACTGTGCCCCCACCATTGCTACCATAGTTCTTGGGTCCCAGGACTCTTCAGGTTGCCTACACCTTCTTTCTCTTTGTAACAGATAATTTCTAAAACATGCCAGGAGTCAAGCCATGTGCTTGGGGCCTCCATGGTGAAGCCTGTATGGTCTCCAGTTCCAGTTCCCCATCCCAGTTCCAATGAGAGAGGAACAGAAACTAATAAACAATCCTAGCTGCCTCCTGGGAGTCTGATAACCTGTTCCCAAGAGGGCTGCTGGCCAAGTGCAATGCCTTCTCTGTTTTCCAAGGCAATAGTGACAATGGCCTGCTTTCACTGCACATTTACTGTGTGCCAGCACAATGCTAAGTGCTCTGTGTTAACTCCTCGCAAATACCCACTAGGCTACAATAGCTAATTGGGAGGTAGCATAATTCTCATTTTACAGATGAGGAAAGCCTTAGCCTTTGCAAGGCTGCCTAGCTTTCCAAGGCCACTGCTAACACACATTGGAGCTGAGTGAGACTCAAGGGAGAACTTAGGGCTCTGGGGGAACTTTCAGGGGAACTAAGTTTGTAAGACACAGGAAACGGGGTCTGAAATATTTGCAGCCCAGGCTGAGCTTTCCCCAGCATACCTCCTCAGGGTGACTTCCTTTTTTCCACCATTCATCCTAGGGTGGAGAGAGGGCATCCAGAACCTTCCAGGGCTCTCAGGCAGTAACGATGAAGCTAGATAGGGCCACTTTTTGGGAGGCTCATAGTTGAGGGCGTTGCTGCTTTGTGTGCCTAGCATCTCCTGAACAACTCACCCAACCAGTAGGGCTCCTGGGGCTCTGCACTTGGGGCCGTCAGGTGTGTGAATACACACCCTCCCAGGCTGGAGGAGATTTTCCTGAAGCGCCCCAGCTGGTAGGGCAACTGGGCAGCCCCACGCATGGGGCCAAGGGCTTCTGCCAGGCAAGTCAGGGAGGAGGCTAGGGGGAGCCACCAAGGTGAGTGTCTGCTTCCTGCTGTATCCCAGCAGACAACGTGAACCCAACCGCTTCCTGTCCCTGCTGAAGATTAGGAAACAAGAATACCCTCACATGGAAGTGACTTCATGTTACTTACTTGTTTAAAGCCCTCCAGGAGTTACTTTGCTGTCCCATGTAGAATCCAAACTCCTTACCTCAGCCTTGCTGTTTAGACTGAGTGTGGCCTGAGGCTGGACAGCCTCAACATCTTCTGGGAGCTTGTCAGAAATGAGACTGCTACACCTGCTGGATCAGAATCTGCATTCAGCCAATCCCCAGGATATATGTGCACTCCTCCACATCTGAGATGTCCTAGGCACCCTTTGTGATCTTTGGGTCCCTCTCTCCCCCCTTTTATCAGTTGTCTTTTTTTCTACCACTTAACCATAATTCACAGTTATTGGACTTACTTGTCCTCGGTCTGTCAGGCTAGACTACAAGCTCCTTGAGGACAGGAATCAGAAATTGATTAGTTCGGGCTCGGCAGCGTGGCCTAGTGGCTAAGGTCCTCGCCTTGATCCCATATGGCCGCTGGTTCTGATCCCGGCAGCTCCACTTCCTCTCTGTCTCTCCTCCTCTCAGTATATCTGACTTTGTAATAAAAATAAAATAAATAAATAAAAAAAAAAGAAATTGATTAGTTCGTTCTGCTGTCTTTAGTAGCCGGCTCTGTACGCAGTGTGAGAGAGATGTTTAGGGAATCATCGTGGGACAAATAATGAGTTTTCTGACTTTAGTTTTCTGATCCAGTGTTTCTCATCAGGAAATTGGTGGGAGAGTTCTTCCTGCTCATATCAGTCTGTAACACTGCAACAATTAACGGCCTTGGTTGCCAGTCATTGTGACACTCAGAAAACCAAAACAGCAACAACCACAAAGCCAACTTTTATACATTCCTATAACCTTCTAGAGGGACAGGGTTGCCCTTATCTGAGTCCACTGCCCTAACCAACTTTGATTTAATCTAATTGAGTGTGACATGATGTATGCTGTGTGGTCCCAGACTCAGAAAATCCCGGTTTGAATCCGATCCCTGCCTGTGTACCCTTGGGCAAATCTCTTATCCTTTCTGGGCCTCATGTGTCACACAGGAATCTCAGACGGGATTGAAGAAACCGATGGAGGAGCCATAGAAATGGCTGCATATTGTTCTAGGATCTGTGGAGGATTTCGGGGTCTTGGAATCAGGGACCTGGAGCTGGAAGAGATGGGCGGGTCTCGTGACTTCAGACAGCCCAGGGGCTGGTGGTTTGATTAGAAACGCTACACTGGAGACTGAAACCTTAGCCCAAGGGAGCAGGGCTGGATGTGTGATTTGGTGTCCAGGGCTGGCTGGACTTCACTGTGACCTCCCCAAGTTTCTGCTCCTGGAAGCAAGTGGTGATGCCAGGGAGCGGGGGCAGGGCCTCCCTGGGCCAGCTCCTGGCAGGGGGAAGAAGGGTAACCCAGGGCTGTGGAGGAATGTGGGGCATCCTCTTAGCAGCAGAAGGCCGGCTGCTGGCAGGTTTTTGTTTTGTTTTGTTTTGGTTTGGTGGTGTTGTTGTTCTTTCCCTTCAGACTTTAAAATTCAAGTTGCATCTAACTTTGAAAGAACAGAACATGGCAATAGCGAAACCTGATAAATGCAACCAAAGAGAAAATTATAGTTTACTTGTGCTTTTGACGACAGATGCCAAAATCCTAAGCATAATATTAACTCATAGCACATTGAGCAGGGCTTCAAAAGAGTATTAAGCCGTGGTTGACCAGGTTATATGCCAGACGTGGCAGAGTCGTGAAATCTCACGGATACGTGATGACAGATGCAAATTAATGGGGACTAACATGAGACTACAAGTGATGGAATGTCATTGCAAAAGGTATTTGGAGTGGTTCCCCATGAAGGCAACTGCTCCAGCACCCTACCCTGCCCAGTTTACCTGTGGTGGTCTTTCAATGCAGGTGGAAAGGACAGGTTGGCCGGAAGTGCCTGCCAGCAGCGAGGGTGTTGATTGTCAGGGTAACCTTTTTGAGCAGAAGACTAAACCTTGAACTGAAAACAAAAACCACACTGGGGCCCCACAGGTTAAAAACATCAGAAAATGGAACTCTACTCTTATTTTCCTTTCAACTTGAATCAGCCAGGAAAAAAGAGAGTTAAGGACTGAGAGGATGAGTTCTAACCCTCGCTCCCTCAGTTTGAGGCATTGCTGTGTGGCCTTGACTAAGTCACCATCTGAGCCTGATTTCTAAACTGAAAAAAATGGAGACTGAGAAATAATCTCAATGGTATAAATGTCTCTGGCAAACAAAAAAAAAAATCATGAACTGTTGCTTGGGGGAACATTCACTTTTTCTGGCCCTAGCAAAAGGCTTCCAAATACCTCATCAGTTGATCAGTTGCACCCTGGTATCACCTCAAGTGGAGTGCTCCAGACTAAGCAAGCCACTCTGGATGTGCATATTAATTGAGTCCTTCAATGCAATGCAGATTTCTTTTTGGATCCAAGTTCAGGCAAAAAGAAAAAAAAAAGACATTTGAGAGAGTAGTACATTCATTATAATCACCAAAATAGGCTGCTGTAAGAAGGGCCATTTAATAAAATGTAAGAAGCCCTTTTCTGAGAGATGGGTCAGGATGGAAGTCAAGTGCAGCTGTTTGAGCCGCTGCCAGTGGTCTGATCTCACCAGAAAAACTGGAGTTAAAAAACAACACACTTCTAGCTTCAGCGATTTCAGATTAACACTGCCTCTTCCTGCTGCTCTGCCCACCCCGTGTCCTTGCGTCTATTCCTTTCTCCCCAGCTCGGGCACCTGGGTCACCTGGAGCTGTGTGGTTGGGATGTCAGCCGGCAGTCCTGGCGACTGGAGCCCCGGGAGGCGGCAGTTACCTCTCGGGTTTAGCATTACGTCATCCCTTCTAGACCCAAATTTATCTCAGCTGCACACAGCCCCGCAGCTCTGAGCTGCTGCTGCTGACTTGAGGAGAGCTTACGCATGAAGTTAGGCAGGGCTGACTCACCAAGCAGTCAGGAGGGTTTTCAGCTTTTTCTTCACGTTTCTGCATTCTGGAGAAGATGTGGGGAAGCGGCTCGTCATCTTTCTGGGTGTGTATGTGGGGTGGTGGTGGTAGATGTAACATGTAAGATGTAAGTTCTCATTTAGGAGCCCAGAGCTTATGAACCCTTGTTCCAACTTGAGTGTTTGAAAATCCCCTTCTGGATGATTGCAGAAAACCATGCCCTCAGCAGGCAGCACTTTGGCACTTTGCATTTCCAGGGAAGTGCCTGTAAGCGCCAGGTGTCGCCAACACAGTGACTTTGGACTTGCAACTTAACCTCACGGCCTCTTCCCCTCTCTCTGGCTCTTTCATTTGCAGAAAATATACAGAACACATCGCCCTCCATTGTTGATGAATCTGCCACAAATCATTTGGAAATTTGTACATAACGAACTGTGCTGGGAAAGGACCCCCTAAGGACTGACAGCTTTGCCTGGTCCCTACAGAAGGCAGATTGTTATAGGTCTGGAAGACTCTGGGGGACTTTTTCCATTTTCAAATGAAACTCCCAAGGGAGGAAAGGAGGGGCAGGGGTTGTGGGGAAGAGGAGATGGGTAAGATTCCAGGTTCTTTTGTCCACAGATTCTGGAAGCCCTGCTCTCCCCCTCCTCCCCCTGCCCACTGCCTTTGTTCTGCTAACTGGATTCATCTGAGCCAAAGAGGGGTCCTGGCTCCTCCTGGGCTCTTTGTGCTGGGGGAGGCCCTAGTGGTCAATGTCCAGGCAAGGACGACATCCATCGGCTAGTAGAAAAGAGTGGAGATTTGTGAATCTACTAGCCCTTAGTGCTGCTCCCAGCCCACCAGACTCCTTCCCTGTTACGTGCAGATGGCAGCTCATCAACTGCCTCCTCTCTCCTCTTCTTGGCCACGGCCCTAGAAGGGTGGTTTGTTCATCTGGAGGTATCTGTCCAGTCTTTCGCCACCCTTTGATAGCTCTACGACCCATGCAGTTCAACAGCCCTTGCATTCATGTATATTTTCAATTTGCACCACTTTTCTTGATTGCATGTAATCTGGGTTTATTTACCTGTCACTGGGTAGAGTTGGCTTTTACTGAAGTTCCTTGGTAATTTGGGATCTCGATCTTAAGAGGTTCAATCTAGAAGTTTCTATCCTCAACCGACAGATGCTCTGAGTAAATGGTTGGAAAGTAGTTGTTACCTTCACTCAGCGGTGAAGTTCTGAAATGATCCAGCAACAGCTGAACAAAGCATAGTCCCTTTACATACACCCCCAACCCCCAAAAATCCCTCATGCCTCATTTCCTCCTCCCATTTTGGGTCTCCCTGCATTTGAGGGAACAGCTAGTCGGTTCCTAAAAGTTGTGTCAACTGTAATATTTAGAAGGTCTGGCAGCAAGTTTACGCTTATAAGCTCATTGGAGATCACTGCGCAGAGCTAAAGGTATAAAGGAGAGTTACACACAGTGTGATGCCCACAAACATTGCCGAGAGGGTAAGATTTCCACTTCAAGAAGATTATTTCTGCAGGAGCCAAAGCAATGGCCACAGGAAAGGGAAATTCCTCACGTACTGAGCATCTCCTGTCGGCCAGCAGGTTAAAGTAATCAGGCAGGAAAAACAATGAACGATGAATACATATACCTGCTGCCCAGCTGGCTCCTAAAGCAGTCATCACCGCTGAGCCTCTGGCCTCTGGTCTCCCTAAATCACTTGCTCTCGTCCAGAGGTGACCTGAGTAGATGTGGAGGTATTTGGAGTTGGCATGTTTGAGGAGTGGTGGTGTGCTACCGGCATCTACTGGGGACAGTCCTAGGACTCTGCTAACCATCCTAGAGTAGACAGACAGAACACCCATTCTGGAACGGGATTGTCAGTAATGTCAAGGTTAGGAAATCCTGGCCCAGCCTTGGCGGACTTGTTAGATGAAGTACGGGAAGGACAGTGTTGCCGTAGTGTTTTCCTGGTCTGGCTGTCTGTAGCCAGCACTTCAGTAAAACACGCAGTTGTCATCATAGCTTCCATTTACTGCATTTGTTTTTCAGTATACCTAGTATATACTGAATGCCAGGAACATCTGATTGAATCAACACAGTCAGCGCTGCTGAAGGGATGCTCCCTGGGAGCAAGGGGCCATGTCTGCTTCACTTCTTAATGTGCATTTCCAGGACTTGTGGCAGGCCTTCAGTGGCACGTCTAATAACCGTATCTGTTCTGTATGGGGAAAATGAGGGTTTCTGGAGCCCAGTGGATGACTACGGGGAGGAGAAATTTTTTTAGAGATAGGATTTAGGAGCTGGTGATTGGCAGAGGCATTCAGTCAGTGCTTCGGAGGCTCTCATCGCACTGGCTGCCTGTGTGGGGTCCCGCTCAGTCGGCGAGCCGACCTCAGGCAGGTGGCTCAAGCAGGTGGATCCCTGCCACCGGTGTGGGAGACCTGGACTGACATCTTGCCTTTGGCTAGACTCAGCCTTGGCCAATGGGGGCACTTGGGGTGTCAGGGTGAGCCAGCAGATGGAAAATGTTTGGCTTTGCCTTCCAAGTAAAAATGCAAGGAAATAAAAATTTAAAGTAATACGATTTTAAAAGCTGCTTGGGTGGAAGCGGAAGTGCATGAAGGAACTATAGAAAGCCCTCTGGCGCTGACGAAATGTCCCCTTGTTTTGAACAGCAACTGTGGCTTTTCAAGAGTTTCATTGTGTGCTGCCCGGGCAAGTGGGGAAATTGAGGCACAAAGTTTCATGACAAACCGGTAGCAGATATCAGACGGGAAAGTGGCACTTCGCATGGGGAAATGCTACAGCCTCTGGCCGCCGGCGGCAAGTCGCTGAGACTTGACCCTACCACACGGACCGCTCAACTCCTTCCCTCCCAGAAGGCAAAGCCTCAGCAACTTCCTTGCGCGTCCTATCCTGGAGCGACTACAACTCCCAGAGACCCCTGCGGAACATCTCGCAGAGGGCGCAGGCGCTCCGAAGGGAGGGGCTCGTGCTCCGCTTCCGGGTGTGCGGAGAGCTCAGGGCGGGACTACATTTCCCAGAGGGCAGCGGAAGGGGCGGGAGGAGGCGGGCCGCGGCGCTGCTCCCGCCCCTCCCCCGTGCTCGCCCCGAGAGGTAAACAAACCGCGCGCGGGCTGCGGGCGGCGGGGGCGGCGGAGAGCGCGCCGAGCCGCGGCCGGGTGGCCGGCCCGCCCGCCGCACAGGTCCGAGGGCGGCGCGGGGCTGGAGCCGCCTGCGGCGCCTCCTGTCGGCCGGGGAAGGCAGCGCGGAGCGGCCCCGCGGAGCGGCCCCATGGAGCGGGTGCGGATGATCAACGTGCAGCGCTTGCTGGAGGCCGCCGAGTTTTTGGAGCGCCGGGACCGAGGTAACGGCTGGACGCCGCCGCCCGGAGCCCCGCGCCCTCCTGCTCCGCGCGCGCGGCGGGTGAGGGCAGGTGCGGGTGCGTGTGCGTGTGTGGAGGTGCACGCGCGTGGGAGGCGAGGGGTGTGTGCGTGTGCGCGCCTGTGCCTGGCAAGGGAGGTGCGCATGTGAGGAGTTACACACGCGTGTGCGCGGAGGCGCGCGTGGGACCAAGTGCACGCGTGAGGAGGTGCACACGGTGCGGGGCTGCTCCTGAGGGGACATGCGTGAGACCCAGTTGAGAAGCGGGGTGGTGCGGGGCGAGCCGGGGTGGACGCACCTGGGCTGCAGGTGGCCGCGGGACGGAGGGCGTCCAAGGCGCCGCTGCTTCTGTCTGTGCTGGGAAGGACACGAGCTGTCGGGAGGGCAGGATGCGGGCTTGGGCTGAAGCCTCGGGAAAGCCTGGACTCCTAGGCAAGGCATCGGGAGTGGAGAGCTGGAAGGCGAGAGGGGGATTCGGAGGCGAGGGGAAGCGGGGAGCTCAGGAGTGCAGGCCAGGCAGACCTCGCATGAGTGTGGATGGGCACGTGGCTCACGGTGGTGGCCCAGCCAGGTCCAGCCAGCCAGGCTCCTTTCCTAAGGATCCAAGCATGGGAACTTGTGCTTTGAGGCACCTGTTCCCAGTAGGACGCAGACTTGAGGCATCCATCTGATGGTCATCTTACACCTGTTTCTGGCTCTTGCTCTCCACAGAGTGTGAACATGGCTACGCCTCGTCGTTCCCCTCCATGCAGAGCCCCCGCCTGCAGCACTCCAAGCCCCCCCGGAGGTTAAGCCGGGCACAGAAACACAGCAGTGGGAGCAGCAACACCAGCACTGCCAACAGGTACCAGCTGGGGGGAGGGGGCGCTGGGTGCCTTTCTAGAAATCTTAACCTGCTTTGTGTGCCAGGGAAGGAGTAGAATCTGGCAAGGCAACCGCGGGTGGGGAGGTCTGTGGCTGAGGGTGTCCATGCTATAGGTGTAACCCCCAGGCCAGCTTTCCTTGCTATTTCCAAGTTTGCATGGACCCAAGAAAGACAAAAAAAAGAACAATCTGGCAAGATGTAAGGTTTGTTACTGGAAGAAAAACAAGGTTTGTTACTGGAAGAAAGATACTCAGGTACAGTAGGATGCTATTGGGAATAATTTCTGCACAGGAAGATCGTCCTGTGTGGGTTTTGCCTCTTATTTGCTGGGAAGAACCGGTTCTGTAGGGCTGTTAAAGCAAAAACAAAGGAAGGAGAGCTGACCCTTCCAGCAGTCTTCTGTGCTCGTCTGGGTGAGTGTGTCCGGCTCATTCCAAGGATGCATCTCCTGTGAAGTTTCCTTCCAAGAAGATCCACAGCTGCCCAGCCTTTTCTGTTAAGAGGAAATTCATGGAATCTTTATTGCCGGTTCTGTCCACTTGGTCTAGGGCTGTAATAAGCATTGGTTCTCAACAGCGCTTGTTGGCTAACATTCCCTGAGGTCTCCAGGGAGTGCTGGCAGGTGCAAGATTGCAGACCCGAGAGGTGGGAGGGATGGGAAGGCCGAGGCTCCCACAGGCAGAGCTGGAGTGCAGGTGGCTGCACATCCCACCCTGAAAGTAGACCCATAAGCATTTAATTCTCTATTCCTCGTTTTCTGTAAGTGTTGGAAATCTGATTTTCACAGTAGTACAATGGAGGGGGGGATGTGACCTTACAAACATACATATGTCATGTCATTTGTGATCCTTCTAACTGACAGGTGGGAGCTGGGACCTATAATATATAATTATTGCCTAAGTGCATCGTTGATTTAACTGTATCCTTGGTCACCGCCTTCTGGCACACCTCTTGTGTCGCCCTTGCTAAGATGGTACTACCATTAGAGGACCTCGCTATAATAGCTCTCTGTTCTTCGGGGAACATCAAGATAAGCTCAGAGTCTCAGCTTCTTTACCTGTTTCATCTTACAACTGAAAAATACAAAGGTCTGTCATTTTAAAAACTGCTCAATGAGCAGGGGCTGCCGTGTCCTACTGGTTTCTTCCTAAGTATCATTTGAAACTGCCTTCTTTTCTTCTGGCTTCGTTGTTATCCTCTGCTTGTCAGCGTCATGGCTCACCTTACGCCTGTAATAACCTCCTGCGGAGTTTTCCTCCAATCAGGATTCTCACGGATAATGTCGGCTGACCTTTCAGTTCAGTGTACAGCATCTCCTTCTGCTGCAAGGTCTTTACACATATTCTGTTTCCTGCTGGAAATAATTTTTTCTCCCCACGTGTGAAGTTGTCTCTCATAGCAGTCTTCCTTCAGGGTAAGTGTAACTTACTCTTAATAGCTCAGGTCTTCGCATACTTGGGGGACCCTTACTTTTCCTTTTGTTTGTCAATTTCATAAAAACACAGATATCTGACTCTTTCTCAAATTTGTGTCCCATTCATTGGACTGAGAATTCCCTGAGGGTAGAAATAGTCTCTTTAAAAGAAAGGAAGAAATTGATTGAAATTGATTGATTGATTGATTGAAAGAGAGGCAGACAGACAGGGAGGTCTTCCGTCTGCTGCCTGTCTACCAGAGTAGACACGCAGCGGGGGCTGAGGCAGGCTCAGCCAGGAATTCTGTTCTCATCCACACGTGGGTGCCAGGAACCACATGCAAGGGCCACCACCTGCTGCTTCCCATGCGCATTGGCAGGGAGCTGGATCAGAACTAGAGGCCCTAGGCCAGTTGAACTGTGCCACCGTGTTGGGACCTCTCTGCTTAAATGTGTATCCTGGGTACCTGTCATGGTGGCTCTAATGGAGTAAATGTTTCTTAAGGAGTGGAAAATTTTCAAACTTCAGGTACTTGGTCTTAATGGAAATGGATTGTGTGTGTGTGTGTGTGCTGAGTAGCATATTAGACTGGAAGGAGAAAGGAGGAAAGACTATCAAGCAAGTGTTTTAGAATACTGTAGAATATAACCTTTTGTTTTAAAAAAATAAGTATTATTGAAAAGCAGAGAGCAGAGATCTCTCCCCTTCCAGTTCTTCCCCAAATGCGCACCACAGCTGAGTCAGGGCCATGGCAGAGCTGGGGGCTGGGAACTCTCTGAGTCTCCCAGGTAGGTGGTTTGGGTGCGGATGCTTGAGCCCTCAGCTGCTTCCCAGCCTGTGCGTTAGCAGGAAGCTGGACTTGGGTGTAGAACCAGGACTCCAGCCCAGCTCATCCGCTGTGGGGTGGAGGTGTTCCACGCGACATCTTAACCATCACACCAAAGGCCTCTCCCTAGCTTTAACTTTGACGAATGTTATCCTGTCATGAAAATAAAGTTGATATTCAGACTTGTGTGTTCTTGGCTTGTATGGTGGAGCAGTGCGGGTAAGCCAGCGTCCGTGAGACCAGCATCTCATGAGGCCTGGTTTAAGTTCCAGATGCTCCAGTTGATCTGGCCAGTGCACCTGTGAGAGCAGAGGAAGATGGCCCGGGGTCTTGGGTCCCTGTGCCCATGTCGGGGACCTGGGTGAAGTGCTGGGCTTCAGCCTACCCCAGCCTGGCTAGTCTAGCCGTTTGGGAAGTGGGCCAGTGGATGGAGAATTCATTCTCTCTCTCTTCCTCTCTCTCATCCTGCCTTTCAAATGAATAAATCTTGAAAAACAAAAGAACCAGACGTGTGTCAGCTATTGATGGTGAATACTGGTAGGAGCCTGTGACGCATACACAGTGATGGTTTTAAGGAACTGTGTTGTGCGTGTGTCTTACGTTGCTGTGAAATGTCTTGTCTTTCCTGTGCATGCTGAAGAATGTCACAGCAGCAGTACCCCAGCAAAGCAAGTTTCCTGTTACAACACCTTAACTTCTCTTAAACCACATAGTAGGTGTTTTAGTCTGACTTAAAAATGCTTATTTGTTATTTTATTTGAGAATCAAAGAGATACACAGAGACCTGTGACTTGCTTATTCAGTCTCTGAATGCCTGCACTTCCCAAGCAGCGTCTTCGCTGCTAAACCTCATGCCTGGCCTTGTTTGGGGGAGAAGGATTATGTTGTATTTTCAGTCTTATGTCCCTTTTTGGCTATTTTCATGGGTTTTGCATGTTTTATTTTTGAGAGTTAGGATGGTAATGAATTCTTTCTCTACAGTAGTTATGGAAGCATGCATTTGAGTTAATATATCTTGCATTTTGATCCTTAAACATGTTCCTGTTTGGGGCCAGTGCTGTAGTATTACAGGTTAAGCCTCTATCTGTGGTGCCCACCTCCTATATGGATGCTGGTGTGAGTCCTTGCTGTTCTACTTGCTAACGTGCCTGGGAAAGCAGTGAAAAGTGGTCCAAAGCCTTGGGCCCGGCATGGGAGACTGGAAGAAGCTGTAGGCTCCTGGCTTTGGATTGGCTCAGCTCCAGCCAGTGTGGCCATTTAGGGAATGAACCAGTGGACGCTAGATCTCTGTTTCTCCTTCTCTCTGTGTAAATCAGCCTTTCAAATAAAAACAAATCTTCTAAAAAAAAGATCCTATTTGTTTATAAAAGAATTGAAGGAAACTTTATTTTTATTTTTTATAAAGTTTCTTTTCACTATGCTTTTCAAATTTCCTATATTGAAGAGCAGGTTCTTGGTCTCTGTCTAATGTAAAATTTGCATGGTTTCAGAATAGAACTGGGAATAAGTAATGGTCAAAGTCTTGGTGGTTTTAGTTCCAGTGTTATTCTTGATTATCTTCTGCATGTTGAATGATTAATGGAATTCTTTGAGAAGTTTTTTGTGATACTCTGCCTTCTGCAAAACAAATAAATGTGAGATTGTCAAGAACTGTTCCTATGCCTTGCTCTAACACGCAGGCTCGCCATGAAGTGCTTCGCTGGAGCCCCAGTTGGCTGCTGCTGGGTTTCTGGGCTGATGTTCCTCTTTGCAGGAGTTGCTGGAGGGGGACCTGGTGTGTTTGTGTTGGTGCGTCAGCTGTTTCTGCTCCTTTTTCAAGGGGGGGCTTTCTGTCGCAATACTGAATGTATGATGTGGAACATTGCGGCGCGGGAAGGGAGGTCGGTTGCACTTGGCACACTTCTCTGCTGGTACCTGTCGCTTGGCTTACGGTTAAGGCACATGTTAGGAGGTGGTGAGTTGATTCTAGGTGGTTGGTTTCTTCAGTACCAACCTGAATTTCAAGCATCGTTCCAGCCAGCTCTGATTGTTGAATGGAAGCCTGCTCTTCTAGATCTCCCTTCAAATGAAGCTGTGCCACCTCCTTTTATCATGGTACAGCAGGATTTTCAGTCATTTCTTCTGTAAGAATGGGTGCCTTTTTAAAAATACATGTATTAGCCTAAATAAGTAGTAGATGGTATAATTTGAATAAACGAACTTCTAGATCCTGTTTTGATTCTGAGATACAGTGCTGATGTGATTCACTCATGCATTTTGTTTTAGATTTTAATTTTTAATGTGTTGTTTTCTATATTTAAAAGTATTGACACTTTTTTCTTGTGTATCTGTATTTATAAATATATTTTTTCCGTCTTCCTGCTAATGAAGGAAGAACATCTTATCAAATAAACACACAAAATCTATTATTTCAAAGTGAGATGGACTTCCTGTGGGGTAAGCCGAGGGTCCTGATTGGCAGGTTCCCAGAGGAGCTGATTAGGGTTTTAGGAGAAGTCTTGGTTTTAGCTTTTCCTGCAGATTTTTCCATACTCAAATCTGTTTGATGCCATCCGTGGTCATTGCATGGTACTATGTTGTGTGTACCATGTTTTTAAAGTCAGTTGCCTGTTGATGCCGTTTAAATTGTCTTCAGAGCTTTTAGCCTTTCCAAGCAGGGTTGCTCACATACCCGTATGTTTGTTCACCCAGATCCTTAGGCCAGAAAGGGTAGGTCCTATGGTTCGTAATGGTGACACCTTGCTTCTCTGTTCAATTTCAGAGACGTTCTGTGAAGTGAAATTGTTTTCCTCATTTTTTTTTATTTGTTGAGAAAACTAGACTAGTGTGCGAAGTAGCTCACAGGTAGAACTGGAAGATAAGCCAAATCCCAGGCATTTGTTTCTGTGGGATCAACAGTTTTCATTAATAATTTACTTGAAAACTAGGGCTCAGTGGCTGTAGCCTGACATTCTGTACGTTGGTGCTTGGCTTTCCTGCCCTGTCAGATGCCTTGCCTCCTTCCTGCCTTGTGTAATTTACCATGTCAGTCTGTGTCAGTGTCGTCAGTTTGGGAACATACCATGAGCTCCTCTGCAGAAAGGAGCAGTTCTGTACCAGGTCAGTAACTGGTTCTGTAAGTGGCCGGTGAAGAGGGAAGCAGGAGCTGCTGCTCCCCCCTGGGCGTTGGTGCAGTCTTACCATCTCTAGGATTTCACGCATGTGAAGTCATGTGGTGTATGTGCTGTCACAAATCCCATGTCTTTCCTCTAGCACAATGTCCTGGAATCCATGGTGTACTTTGTATCATTTGCTGCTCAGTGGTACTCGGCGTTCAGGCCTGTTGGAGCGTGTTTACCCATTGTTCAGTCCGCAGACATGTAGGGTGCTTATGGCTTTCTGCTATCACAGAGGCTGTTAACCTTTTATGAAAATGCTGTTTTCTGGGCAGATACTTTATAATTTCTTTTAGGTGGAATTGCTGGCTCTTGTAGTATGTAGTAAGCATGTTTTTAACCTTATGAAGAAACTGCTGATTTTCCGAAGCGGCTGGGCCGTTTTACGTTTTGATTAAAGTGTTAGGAGACTTGCTGTAGATTCACATCTCAATCAGAGCTTAATATTGTCAACCTCTTTACCTCTTGTGTGACTTTATCGTGGTGTTTCACCGTACGACGTTTTCCTCGCAACTGTTCATCGTGAGCATTCTTTCCTGTGCTGATTAGCTGTTAGTGTGTCTTCTTTGGTGAAACATGTTGACATTGTGGAGTTTTTATTGAGTGCTGAGAGTTCTTTGTAAATTCTGGATACAATTCTGTATGTGTTTTCCAAACCTGTTTTACTCTGTGGTTTGGCTTTGAGGAAAAAATCTGCATGTGCCAGTATTCCAGGGTTTCTCTCTTATATTCCAGCAATTTGATAATGCTAGGTTTTATGGTTAGATCTGAAATTTATTAAGAGTTAATATATGTAGGTGTGAGAGTAGGGTTGAAGTTAATTTTTTTCCAAGTGATTTTCTAGTTGTCATTGTACCATTTTTTTAAAACAAGACTCCAGTTCCTGCATTGGCCTGTCTTACTACATTTGTAAAAGATCAATTGACTTTAGTGTTTCATAATTTTTTGTGCACATACTGTAATGTATCCTGAAGTATTTACGCTATTGTAAATGGCAGTTGAATTTGAAATACTGACCTTGTAAGCTGTCTGTGCTAATGTGATGTATTCTGGTAATTTGTATATTCCCATAAGAACATTTTAAGTTCTGCCCATTCTGTATGACATTTCTTTTTATTTTGCTAGCTAGGACTTTGGTAGGGTACCAGTAGAATTAGTAAGAGTGAATATTGCTATCTTATGTTCTTTCTTAAGAGAATATGGCAACTGTAGCTTTTTTTAAAAGATGCCTTTAAGTTGAAGAAATTCCTTCTCTAATTTACCAAGAGAACATTTAAAAACTATTTTGAGGGGGGCTGGTATCATGGCATAGTAAGTTAAGCTTCCACCTATGGTGCTGGCATCCCACATGGACACTGGCTTAAATACTGGCTGCTCCACTTCTGGTCCAGCTCCCTACTAATGTGCCTGGGAAAACAGTGGAGGATGGTCCAAGTCCTCGGGCCCCTGGCTCCTAGCTTCAGGTGGCCCAGCTCCAGCTGTTACGGCCATTTGGGGAGTGAGCCAGCAAATGGAAGATCTCTCTGTAAATATGGCTTTTAAATAAAAATGAATAAATATTAAGAAATTGAAGGGCAGAGAGAGAGAGATCTCACCCATCCACTGGCTGCCTTCACCAGAACCTGCAGCTGCTCTTACTGGCACAGCAAAAGCCAGGAGTCAGGAAATCAGTCTGGGTCCCTCACATCCGTGGCGGGGACCCATCACCACTGCCTCCTACGATGCAGAGTAGCAGGAGGCTGGAAGGAGTGGTGCCAGGACTCAAATCTAGGCCCTCTGTTCCAGGATTCAGGTCTCCCGCCACCCCCAGGTGGTGTTTTAATCACTGTGCCAAATGACTTGCCCTGTTAAGGGTTTCGGTCAGATGTTTTTTCTGTACCCATTCCAAGGTGACTGCGGGAGTTTCTTCCCTGTTAATATGGAAGATTATGTTGGTTGGGTTTTGAATCTTAGACCAGCCTTGCATCCCCAGGTGGCGTTGGGTTTGATCCTGTTGGGATGCTGGACTAACCACTGAGTAGTGGCACAGCTTCCACACATCTGACCTGACAGCAAGTCAGGGATTCCTAAACCCACCCTGACTTCTGTCGCGTTTGCTTCAAGAGGATGGATCTTGCGCCTCCCTTGGGTTTCATGATCTGATGAAACACCTCATCAACTCAGAAAAGTTGTACTTCTACTTTGAAGGTCTCTCTCTTTCTCTCTCTCCCTTTTTAAATAAGTGGTAATAATTAGGACCAGCTAAATGAAGATATATTTGGGATGAGACTTGGAACATTCTGGACCTGGAGCTTCTGTGCCCTCCTCCCATGGCATCGTCTCTACCAGGAAACACTGCACCTCAGGCTCTGGAGTTTTATTGGAATGCCATCAGTCAGGCATGATTGGCAGGTGGGCCATGTGAACTGCCTCACTTCTGCAGCGGAGGGCTGCTATGACCGATAGCTCCAACATGGAGCACACGGTCAGTCCTTCCAGTATGACCTCCTCTGCTCTGAGTCTCCAAAGCATACATTCGATTGTAATTCCAGAGCCGCTGTGAGTAACCAAGATACTCAAGTTAACTGGTGAATTTCAAGGCTTAGAAGCTGTGTTCCTGGAACTGGGCACAAAGCCGTGTTGTTATAAAACAGTGATGCTTTCTGTGTTGTTGATGGAGTTTATTAATGTTACACATTTTTCTGAGTGGTGATGTGATCATGCACAGTTTTTTTCTTTGCTTCTTATGTAATTTTTTTTGGTAGGAGGCTTGGTTTTATTATCATTCTGGCCTCATAAAATGACTTGTGAAATGTTCCCTTTTACTATATTTTTGATGACTTTATATATAATTTTTCAAAAAGATTTATTTATTTTTATTGGAAAGGCAGATTTACAGAGAAGGAGAGAGAGAGAAAGATCTGCCATCCAATGCTTCACTCCCCAGGTAGCTGCAGTGGCCAGAGCCAAGCCAGTCTGAAGCCGGGAGCAAGGAGCCTCTCCCAGGTCTTCGCCATGGGTGCAGGGTCCCAAGGCTTTGGTTCATCCTTCCATTTTCCTCCCGGGCCACAAGCAGGGAGCTGGATGGGCAGTGGAGCAGCCGGGACAGGAACCAGTGCCCATTTGGGATCCTGGCACATGCAAGGCAAGGATGTAGCTGCTGAGCCATCGCGCTGGGCCCAGAATTGGTTTTATTTATTCCTTGAATGCTCAGTAAATCTTACTAAAGAAGACTTTCACCTAGAAGTGTCTTTGTGGAAAGGTTGTTTTTGTTATGAAATCCATTTTAATAGATACCATTATTCAGGATTTCCGTTTTCTCTTTAGCCAGTTTTGGTCATTTGTATCTTTCAAGAAATTTGTCCATATCATAAAAGTTGTCAGTTTAGACAATATGAACAAATATTAGCATAAAATTATTTATGTTATTCTCTGCAGGTGGCAGTTAGAATGCCAGCTGAGATGGCAGGATCTAGGTTAGGAGCCTGGCTCTGGCTCCCCGCTGATGTAGTCGTGATGGTGCCGTGTTAAGGGTCCTGCCGCACGCCATGTGGACTGCCTGGCTCCTGGCTTTGGCCTCATGCTGCCCTTAGACTTTGAGGGAATGGCCCCTGGTGGGAGCTCTCTCCCTACCTCCCTGCCTTCCACCCCCTGCAAAATTTCTTTCTAGAGAATGCAGTTCCTATGTGATTTTATTTTCTATTTATTTTTTCTGTAAATTTTTTTCTATTTATTGAAATAAAATGTACATACCGAAAAATGCATAGCTCTTTTCTGCAGCTCAGTGAATCCTGACAGAAGTGAAGAAACAGAGTATTATCAACTTTGCCTCGGAATCACTTGCCTAGATCGCAGCTAGTCGCTCTCCGCGCCTGGCCGAGGAACCGCTGTGTTGACATTTACGAGTGCGCGCCGCCAGCTTAGAGCTGTGAGTGATGTGCGGCTGCTCTTCTGTCTGTGAGTGTCCCTTCTCATTCAACATTATGTTGAAATTGTGGAAATGAATTCATGTTACTACATTATAGTTTGATTTTTAACCATTTTTTGTGTTGCATTGTATGAATTTTTCATAATTTATTCATGCTACTACATTTACATATATTAAGCTTTATTTATTTTATTTGAAATTCAGAGGCAGAGCTCGGAATTTTCATCTGCTGGTTCGCTCCTCAAATGGCTGCTCCAAAGCCAGGATCTAGGCACTGCTTCTGTGTTTCCCACGTAAATGTAGAGGCCCAAGGCCTTGGGACAATATTCTTTTCTCTCCCAGGCCATTAGCAGGAAGCTGGATCTTTTTTTTTTTTTTTTTTTTTTAAGATTTATTTTTGTTGATAAGGCAGATTTACAGAGAGGAGAGACAGAAAGATCTTCCATCTATCTGCTGGTTTACTCCCCAAATGACTGCAACTGCTGGAGCTGAGCCAATCCAAAGCCAGGAGCCAGGAGCTGCTTCTTAGTCTTTTACATGGGTGCAGGGTCCCAAGGCTTTGGGCTGTCCTCCACTACTTTCTCAGACCACAAGCAGGGAACTGGATAGGAAGTGGAGCAGCTGGGACATGAATTGGTGTCCATACGGGATCCCAGTATGTTCAGGGCGAGGATTTAGCCATTGAGCCATCATGCAGGGGTCGATACCTAAGTTTTAAGGAAAAAAGTACACTGATTGTAAGTATTCTTTACATTGTTTTTAGATACTTGGTTTTTGTGAGCTTCTTACGGTAGCTATGTTTTTGTCATTAAGGAAAAAGCAATGTATTTCTTATGAGACATTTTTCCCCTAAAATTTTATAATATTTGAGTTTTTTACTGTATTCAGAAGCTCCTAAAAATAAGATATACCTTTTAATGGAAACAGATGTGCAACACCACCATTTCGAAAGACGAATAATGTAAGTAGAAGTTTTACTGTCCCACTAATCCCAGTAGATTTTTGCTGTTAACCGGCATTAAAAATATGCTTCATAGACCCCTGCCGTATTGTAGCTGAGATCTTTTGTTTTATTGCCCTTTGAGAGTGTGTGTATGCACATTTGTATATGACTTATGAACTTCAGGATGTCAGTTACAAGATATTCATGTCTCCTCAAAGAATAATAGCTATTAGGCATTTTAGGGTTAGAACATAATACTGCAATTTTCACAAATTAGAGGTGTTCTCATTAATTCAGCGAAGACATAGGTCTTTTCTTTGGCCAGAAGGAAGTGGGGAGGCTGGGATGCAGGCTTGCCCTTTCCACCGTGACTCGCTGCTCCAAGTCAGCTGTGTAGTTCTGTGCTGCTTTGCCATGCCTCCATCCTACACCCTGAAGAATCAAAAGTTTTTTTGTTAGAGCTGTATTGAAAGTAAAGATATAGTTGCTATGATGGCTCCATTCAGTTAGAAATACATTAGAATATCTCCTTAAAGGTAGGCTGTGAAAAAGATTACCTGTGATTCAGTGAGAATGATAAAAATGTCTTTGTCCTTGAGCATTTTTAGGCATTCAGAATAGCATCTGAAAGGGGACCAGTTCTTTAGAGTTTGTTCACAGAGGTGCTTTCTAGGTGGGAGGGACAGTGGGCTAACCAGGTGGGTGGCTCAGGATTTCCCATCCTTCCAGTTTGTCCTCGTTGAATATTTCAGTGATATTTCAGTGGGGTGTTGTTGGAAGGGCCCTGTTGGACTCAGGCTGAGAGAAGCACATAGCTTGCTTCTGAGGGTAGCAGTGTGTGGTTTGTTCATTTCCTCACTGTTGCTCTCACTCTGGCTTCTGGCTTTCTGTGTGCGGGCGAGGAGGCAGCGTTCCGTGTGCCGTGTCCCTCAGTCCTGCCCAGCTGAGCCAGTGAGCAAGTAGCTTCAGGTAGCCATCTTTTCTTCCCCCCGCCTCCAAAGATTGTCATGATTATTTTAATTCTTCATTTTTCATGATACAGTTCCTTAGGCTGAGGGATTTTCCCTTCTAGCCTCGCTCTTCCCTCCCAGTTTCTCCTTTACTTCCCTCAACAACAGTCACAAGTCCATCATTCTGCTATGTAAGTGTGTTCTGACGCAGTAGGTACAGAGAATGGTGTGTAGACCAGCGTTCTAGTGTCAAAATGGATTCAACAGTGTCGTTGGTTTACTCTAGTGTCTCTCTTCTTTCCTCACTGTTGGTTGGTTGATTGCTAACTGCAGTCATCCGTCTTTGTTTGCTTGTTTCCAGGACAGTTCCAAATGTCGCTGAGAACCTGTTATGTCCCACGAAATATGTTTAACAGTATTTTGATTAGTGTGTTTTTAGTCTTGTTACATGGAATGAAATTAATAGCACTAGCTAATGTTTATTGAGTATTTGTTGAGCTGGTTGCTTTCCTATATAATTTTCTCTGATTATCACAGTCACCCAGCCAAGGCATGGGATAATATTTTAGTTTTATAAATGGGGAAAATATTAATCAGGTTAAACAATTTGTGCTGAAGTTATACAGCTAGTGTGAGTGGAGTGGCAGAGTTAATATTTAAACGCAAGCCTTTCCCTCTAACACCGTAGGTCTTTGTGTCCCTTTCCTGTTGTTTCCTGGTTTGGCTTTGGGCTTCACAGCCCTGCTGGTTTGCCTGACTATCCTTTCCACTTGGAATGTCACCTCCTTGGCAGGTTCCAGACTGTTCTGTAGCACGGGTACTCAACTTCAGCCCTGGGCCAAATGCTGTCTTTCCCCAAGCCCCATCTGGATGTCGATCTTGGCTCCTTTAAACTACTACAAATACTTCATGTATCTGCTTATCATGATACATGGCATACTTTACCCACTGGAGACTATGATTTCCTGCAACCTAAAATCGCCTGGGACATTTAAGGTTTTCTCATTTGTTGGCCTGATATCACAGGCAAAAACTTAACCAAATAGAAATAACAGAGATGGGCGTTGGGGGCCGGCATGTTAAGCCTCTGCCTTGGGTGCTGTCCTCTGGTCTCTGCTGCTGTTCCTGGGAGGAGGCAGGTGGCGACCAAGTACTTGAGCCTCTGATACTCAGTGTGGGAGCCAGATAGTTAGAGGTCCTGGCTCCTGACTTGGTCTTCACTGTTGTGAACTTTTGTCTCTGTCCTAAATGAATACACAATTTTTAAAAAATGTGCTTTTAAAAATAGGAATCAGTACTGCTGGTCAGTTTCTTTAGATTGGAAGAACTCAGCAGTAGGGTGACAATGAGTGCATTTCTGATCACTTTATTTTTGCTATTTGGGAGACTTGTTAAATTTTGCTCTTGGTATAGCTAAATATGACATGCATTTTCTGGTTCAATGAAAAGGTTCATAGTTTTAGATGTCTTTTTTTTTTTGAAAGGCAGTGAGAGCAAGATTTCCCATGCACTGGTTCTGTCACCAAATGCCTATGATAACTGGGCTAGGCCAGCAGCTGGAGTCAGGAATTCAATTCTGGGTGCCCAGGATGAGTATCAGGGCCCAGCTTCCTAAGCTTGCATCTGTTGTCCTCTGTGTGCCCATTGGCAGGATGCTGGCTACCAGCCTGCGGTGGGGACCTCAGCCCGGGCACTCAAGCATGGGATCCGACCCTTCGGAGCAGCATTTTAACTACCATGCCAAGAGCCTTCTCTCTTACCTATCTTATAAAAGAAAAAAGCTAAATAATGAAAGTCCATAGAGAGAGAGAGAGGTAGGATGAACCTGCTGTCTTAATTTTGCTCACAGCAGTGGGTCAGATATATTCTTTTATTGCTAACTTTGCTATAATAGGCTCAATATAATATTGGAATTCGATAATTATCATTTGGTATATTTTGCATTTATGACTATCAGTGGGGTTACTTGACTTTTCAGAGTAAGTTTGTGGCAAACAGTCTACTCTTCCCGCAGCGTATCGTTTCTGTTGGTTGCTTGCTGTAGCATTTTGTGTGTGGATTGTCTTTTGTTTTGCCTATTCTTAGTTTTCTTCTTAGAAAAAAGGCAATTAAACCAAAACCTGCTCAACAAGAGGGACCAGGGTAAACTCATTACTATCATTTACATTTTAGAGAGTATTTTTTTGTTTGTTTTAAATTGCTTACTTGAAAGAGAGAAAGAGAGTATTGTCTGCTGGACTTTACGACTGGTCAGAACCTCCAATGAAAGAATTTCAACTGAATTTGAACTATGGAAATGCAACAAGGTGGAGCAATCCTCCGTGGGGCGGGGGAGGGTTTGGGGAGGGGCGGGGGAATCACAGTGCATAAAAAAATGTGTCACATAATGCAATGAAATTGATAAAAAAAAATGTAAAAAAAAAAAAGAGAGTATTGTCTTTCATTCACTGATTGACTCAGTAGCCGCAGTGACGGGCTGGGCCGAGTCAAGACAACCTGCAATTCCCTCCAGGTCTCTCAGAGTGGATAGAAGGGGCTCAGAGGGTTTGCACCATCTTCTGCTTTACCAGCAAGTTGGGTCAGAAGGGGGTCTCAAACTAGCACCTTTTAGGGATCCTGGTGCCGCACGCAAGGGCTTAAACCACTGTGCCACAACACTGGTCCCTAGTATTTATTTTAAAATCTATTTAAAATCTATTTGTGTCCGGGCCCAGCATGATAGCGTAGCAGCTTAAGTCCTCGCCTTGAACACGCTGAGATCCCATGTGCCGGTTCTCATCCTGGCTACACCACTTCCCATCTAGCTCCCTGCTTGTGGCCTGGGAAAGCAGTCAAGGACGGCCCAAAGCCTTGGGACCCTGCACCCGCGTGGGAGACCTGGAGGAGCTCCTGGCTCCTGGCTTCAGATTGGCTCAGCTCTAGCCATTGTGGCTGCCCGGGGAGTGAACCATTGAATGGAAGATCTTCCTCTCTGTATATCTATCTGCCTTTCCAACAAAAATAAATAAATCTTTAAATTAAAAAAAATATTTGTTTCCCCCTTGTAAATTATTAATTGGCTCTAACATTTCCTTTAAGTAAAAGAACTTGATTAAAACTTAAATACTTGTGTTGTGATAATGGGTTTTGTTGTTTTATGTATTGAGATTTGAGCTGAGTCTGTTAAACTGACCATTGTATATTTTTATAATTTCTTCCATCTGAATTGTATATTTATTCACTGTCAGTTTCGCTGGACTGTTGAAATAGTCTAAGGTTCTTTTTATCGCCTTAAGGGAGAAGTGTTTTCATTAAGATAATCTGTTTAAAATGAACTTATTTTTTATTACATGTCATTTGAACTTTATAAAACTGGTAAGAGAATAAAAGTGGATAAGAGACAGTAACTCAAAGGAGTCTTCTGGCTCTTGGACTAAGCCAGTGGTTAAAATTTCCATAAATCACAAGGCTGCCAAAATATCCTTGTTAAGGTTTTGGAGTATGACTTACTAAAATACCCTTTGGAGAAAAAAAGACTAAAGCAGTCAGTTGTATAATATTCTAAAGCCATTTAACATTAATGAGAATAGAGAAAATGATTAAAATTTAGTTTTCATGATAGAAGCCTAAAATATATACAAAGATTATATATATATATATATATATTTAATTTATTTGAAAGGTGGAGTTAGAGGTGGAGACAGAGAAGGATCTTTGGTCTGCTGGTTCAAACCCCAGAAGGCCATACCAGCAGGGATGGAGGGATGGGTCAGGCCAAACCCAGGAGGTTGGAAGCTCATCTGTGCCTCCCACATGGATACAAGGGCCCAAGCACTTCGGCCATATTTTGCTGCTTTCCTGGATATGTTAGCATGGAGCTGGATCGTAAGTGGAGCAGCTAGGGTTCAACCTGGCCCTGTTATGGGATGCCAACATTCCAGGCAGCAGCTTAACTCACTGTACCACAGTGCCAGCCTCAAAATTCTTGTTAATGCTAAGTTATTACAACAGTTTTACGTGTTCATTCAGGGGCGCCTACTATGATATAATTTGAACGTAACTGATGTTATTGTTTTTTGCTGTTCAGTATGAACCTTGTCGTAATCACACAAGGCAAACATGATGATTTTCTGGTATCCATGGGAAATTGGCTCTAGGACCATCCCTGTGGAAACCAAAATTCGAGAATGCCATATAACCTGTGGAAATCCTCCTGCATGCCTAAAGTCTTCTAGGTTGCGTACAGTGCCAAGTACAGGTCGATTATATGTAAATAGCTGTTATGCTATGACAAGAGAGTCTGTGTTCAGGGTAAATGCAGCCCTCCCCACCCCCGCTGATATTTTCTGTCTGCTGTTGATTTAATCTGTAGATGTGAAACCTGCAGATATGGAAGGTTCACTGTACTTTCCTTCTTTCATAGATGAGGAAACTAAGCACAGAGACATGAAGGGACTTCCCCAAGGCCACACAGTATGTGAGCCCATGTAGTTCAGCTTTCAAGTATGCGCCTTTAAACTTTATTCAGTATTGATTCTTTTTTTTTTTTTTTTTTTTTTTTTTTTTTTTTTTTTGAAAATTTCTTACCAGGAGATTAATAAGACTTTGGAGTTTGGAATAAGACATATTTTTTAAGATTTATTTTTATCGGAAAAGCAGATATACAGAGAAAAGGAGAGACAGAGAAAGATCTTCCATCTGCTGCTTCATTTTCCAACTGACTGCAGCAGCTGGAGCTGAGCTGATCCAAAGCTAGGAGCCAGGAGCTTCTTCCAGGTCTCCCACATAGGTGCAGGGTTTCAAGGCTTTGGTCTATCCTCCACTGATTTCCCAGGCCACAAGCAGGGAGCTGGATGGGAAGTGGAGCAGCTATAACAAGAACTGGTGCCCAAATGGGCTACCCCACTTGGAGGGGAAGGATTAGCCTATTGAGGCACAGTGTCGGCCCCAAGGAGACAGATCTTAACTTACGGCTGCCACTTACAGTCTTGGGTTGGGAGTAAGTTTCTTGACCTCTCTGAGCCGCAGTTTGCTTGTTTAAAAAAGAAAAAAACAAGAGGATTGTTCTGGTGTAAAATGAGATATGTGCTTAGCACATTGTTTAGCATGCTTGTTAGATGTAAGCATCATTATAGCAAAGATTCACATTTACTGTGAACCCGAGAATCTAATATATTAATAAATTCCTTTAAATTAAAGAAAGATATCATCAGACAAATTAAAAAGCACAAAACTGGGAAGCAAAACAACAAAAAAATCACCAAAAGAAAACAATCACAGATAATATTTTGAATCAGATTCTTCCAGTCTTTTAAAATGTCCCTTGATTTTATTAATAGATCTTCTGAACTCATATTAACATTTTTTTCCTTGTATAAAATGTTCTTATATAAGGCTAATAAGTTGGCATAGTGTGCTAAGCCTTCTGGCTGCATTGCCAGCATCTCATGGGACTGGTTTGAGTCCCAACTGCTCCACTTCCAGTCCGGTTTCTGTTTAAGGCCTGGGAAAGCAGTGGAGGATGGCCCAACAAGGAGGAGATCTGGAGGAAACTCCAGTCTCCTGGCTTCAGATCCACTCAGCTTTGGCTGCTGTGGCCATTTGGAGAGTGAACCAGCAGGTGGAAGATCTCTGTCTCTCCTTCTCCCTCTGTAACTCTACCTTTCAAATAAAATTAAATTAAAAAAAAATTCTTTTTCTTTGTTTTTGTTTATCGTAAAGGCAGGTTCAGGTTTGCAGTTTGAGCATACTTCCTGTGTTTGGGAGAGGGGAGTCAGAGGAAGACAGGGACTTTTTTTTTCCTTTTTAAACAAAATGAGATTATGTTTGGGAGAAATATCTACAAGTCAGCAAAATGTGGGATACCATAAGCAGAGCATGTGCTGATGTGTCATTAAAAAAAGCTCCAGCTTGAGAATGGTTGGTCCAGGGGCAGGCCGTCTGAATAAGCAGTCCTCATGAATGCTGATGGTTCTGTGATGATGAGGCTGTCGGATTCTGACCAGGTACTGCACTGTTAAATAAATTCACCGGCTGTGGCATAGCAGGGATGAACTCCCCTTTCAACAAGCATGGCTAATGCTCTTTCTTTTCTTTTTTTCTTCTAGATCCACACACAATGAGCTGGAAAAGAATCGGTGAGTCAGTGCTAAGATGCAGCTTTCATTTACTGTTTAAAAAGCAAACTCACCATTTTACCTGTGAAGAATCATGTAATAATGCATATGTAGTTGTAGTATTATTGTTAGAAACAGATAACCTAGCTCAGTTCCAAACCATTGACACTTTTTTCCCCTCCACAAGCTATGTTAAGTCGTGACCGGAAGAAGTAAACACTTTCTTGAATTTTGTATTTTTGTCTTTGAGGATGGTTTAGTTGTGATTGTGGCTTAAATATGGTCTTACCAAGGAGTAGGTTTCTTAAGAGTGGGTCATAAACAGGACAAATTGTTGAACATTGAATTTTCTTTACAGTTCATTCTTTTATTCACACAATTCAGATATTTATGAAGTGTGGATTATAGCTCAGTGTCAGGCAGGCAGACTGTTTACCCAAGAAATTTGTGTCAGGCAGTTTTTGTCATTAAGAAACGCAGAGCTTAAAAAAAAAAACATAAACAAACAAACAAACAAAAAAGATAGGTCATTAAAATACTGACCAGAGTCCGTAAGCTGTTGTGATGGGTGCTAGTTATCCTGTGTGTCGACACACCTGGCAAGGTAGGGTAAGACAGCTCACGGGCCATATTTAAATGTGTGAATGTTAGAGTCTGGGCCAAAGCCCCCCACCCCCCACGTCATGGTGCGAGCTAGTCAACCCCCTGAGAACGACAAAGAGTCTCACTGGTAATGCAAGCAGCAAACAGAGTTTATTGCGCCAGCATGCTGGGGCCAGACCATGCTTGTGGCACACAGGCCAGCCAAGCCGGGCAGTCGGACCCTGAATGAGCCCAAGACAGAAGATTACATAGGCCCTTTTGGGCTGGGAAATACATCAAAAGTAACAACCTTAGACATGTTGATTTTTTATGGCCTTCAGGCACAGGGAGCCTGTTCCGTTCCGATACCCACTATCTGTATGGCTCATCCCATTCTCACACCCTTATCTTCCTCCTGTTCCTGGGACCAGAGAAGAATTGTGTCCTTCCGCACCCCCCAACCCCACCCCCTGCACCTGGGTTCACAAAGTTGCAGGGCAGCAAAGAACAGATTTATCGCAAAAGCGGAATCCTCCCAAAGTCCGTGCGCCTCCTGACCTAGCAAAGTAGCAGTTTTCTTCAGCACAAGGGAATCTCACACTGCCCAACAAAAACATTCTGTTCTTTCATACTAATATGCTATCATAGCATTTACCTATACTCTAACATGAAGTAACCGCAAAAGCCGTGCGGGAGACCAGGGTGGCCTTCCTGGATCCTGTCCTGATCCAGACATGCCTGTTGCGGTCATTTGGGAAATAAGCCAGTTGATAAGAGATTCTCTCTCTTTCTTTCAATTAAACAGTCCTTAAAAAACAAATACTATGTAAGTGGTACACCCAGCAGTGGAGAGACACAAGGCCCCGGAAGACCCTCTGTAGAAGTTCCCTGTTTGTAGGGTGTCTTAGGCTCTGCAGCGTACAAGCAGCTTGTGTAGAGAAAACTGCAGGAGGTTCTGTATGAGAGTAGAGGTGACGGATGAGGTGAGGCAGGCTGGGTGTGGAAGAGGCTGGTCTTCCATCCTGGAGAGTTCCGACGAGGGCGCAGGAGCAGGTGAATGATGTTGAGATTTGTGTTTTGGAAGCATTGCTTCAGATTCACTTGTTTCATTGTGGTCCCTGGGCCATTTTCTGCTGCCTTTTGAGGAATTAGCAGGAAGCTGAATGGGAAGCAGAGCAGCCGGGGCTCCAACTGGTACTAGATGCCAGCATCGCAAGTGACAGCTTAACTTACTGTGCCACCATGCTGGCCCCGATACAGTATTTTAATTACATCTTTCTCCCCATGAAATTTTTGAGTTCCTTGATGACAGAAACTATGTTACACGATTTTGTATTTCCTGTGTCAGTATTCTGCTTCCCTGAAGAATTGGATGGTTGGGTGAGGGGATATCAAAGGCATGTGGACCCTTTTGAAAGGTATCCATGGAGACAGAGACAAACAAAGTGAGAATGGAGCGTAATGGATAGAACTTAGTGATGTCAACTCACTATAAATAGTTAACGTATAGGTGGTATTGCCATTTACCGTGGAAAAGGATGTAGGAAGAGGACAAGCTTGGGAGAGAATACAAGAGATTAGAGTAACAGTTAAACAGGAATTGTCTGCACGAACCAGTTTTGACAAGTTACATCTCATGGCTTTCAACTTTTTGTCATGCCTTTGTGCATTTAAAGATATATTTATTTGAAAGGCAGAGTTAGGGAGGGAGAGAAAAACAAAAATCTGCTATCTGCTGGTTCACTCCCCACACGGCCACGTTGGCCAGAGCTTGGCTGCTCTGAAGCCAGGAGCCAGGAGCTTCTTCCTGGTTTCCCATGTGGACGCACGCACCGGAGCACTTGGGCCATTCTCTGCTGCTTTCCCGGCACGTTCGCAGGGAGCTGGGTCTTAAGTGAAGCAGCCAGATTTTCTGACTTCACCTGCTAAACCACAGCACTGCTGCCTACCCCCTTATTTTTGTTTTTAATAGAAGACATCTTATAGCCTGCCCACCTGACTGCAGATCTGATAGATACCAAAGCCTTTTAAAAAAGGCGGACTTAGCGACTTTTACCACTGAGCACTGTGTTTTGTTCTTATCTGTTGTTGTAAGCTGATAGGTAGCAGGACCGTGATTTGTTTATGTATCTTTGCCCAGTCGCTGTTACTGCGTTAAAGGCATGGTGACATCGTGTTCAGCTTTGTATCCTCGGGCCTAGCATTTCACCAGTGTGCACTAGATGGTGGTTTTAATGTTGATATTTCCTGTAAATTGTGTAGTATCTGACTGTGGCATGGCTGTAACATGCATGCTTTTTGTAAGTGTGCTGTGGGCCATCTCCAATGAAGGTCTTCTGTCCCTGGTTCATCCGCTGAGGCCTAATACTTTCTAGCAGTTTTCTTGTCAAACCTCTTAAAAGGCATGGTCCCTCTTGTTCTGATAGCCTTGAAAAAGCTAATAGGCTTTATTAACCCAGGGCTGGCAGATTTTCATAATTTTCAAGTTGTTTCTTGCCCTCTCCCATCTTTCTGTGCTTTTTTCTTCTCTGCCCTCCCTCTTTTCCCTGAGGTTTCCTTGAAAGGTGATGCAGGATTAACCTTTCCAAGATGAGCTTTTGCAAGGATTCTTACCAATGTCAGTATGATTCTTACATTAGTAATGTGTGCCAGAGTGTCAGTTCCAAAGGGACAATTAAGTTTAATAATCCATACTCCATTTCTGAAAAGTAGCCAAAAGCCCCAAAATCTTAGTAGGCACAAGATTTTAAAATGATCAGGTATTTTAATCGAGTAGCAGAAGGATGACACTGAAATATTTCTAGAATCAAAGCCTATATCATTATTATATTTTTTAAACTCTTGCACAGGTCTGTTTAATATTTCTTTTTAACCAGCATACTATTTTTACTTGATCTGTTAAAGAAAAAAAATATTAGCTTTGGTGTCCTTTAAAATAAAAAGAATTAAAAAAAATAAAATAAAAAAAATTTTTGCTTTTCCTTTTACCTTGCTTTGAGTACATTCTTGTATGAAGAAAGTATACAAAAGATAATGTTTTGTTGGGACCCGGCGGCGTGGCCTAGCGGCTAAAGTCCTCGCCTTGAAAGCCCCGGGATCCCATATGGGCGCCGGTTCTAATCCCGGCAGCTCCACTTCCCATCCAGCTCCCTGCTTGTGGCCTGGGAAAGCAGGAGAGGACGGCCCAAAGCCTTGGGACCCTGCACCCACGTGGGAGACCTGGAAGAGGTTCCTGGTCCCAGCATCGGATTGGCATGTACCAGCCCGTTGCGGCGCACTTGGGGAGTGAAACATCGGATGGAAGATCTTCCTCTCTGTCTCTCCTCCTCTCTGTATATCCGGCTTTCCAATAATAATAAAATCTTTAAAAAAAAAAAAAAAAAGATAATGTTTTGTCTTCTTTTTGAAAAAAAATTTTCATAGTAATTCATCTCTATAGTAATTCATATTCTTGAAATTTTGCAACTTTGTAATCCTGTATTTAGATCGAATTACTTTTCCCCTTTATTGATTTAAAATCTTGTGTATAAAGCTGCTTGCATATAAAAAGGTGGGGCAAATCCAGTGAGAATTAGAGTAGGTGATTTTTAATTGTTGGTAAGTGGCAAGGTGATCTCCAGATGGCTGTCTTAAGAGTGTTGGAGATTTGGGGTCTTGCATGCTGCTGTCCACGTTGAGAAGCCTACAGCTTGTTAGGGAACATTGGGTTTTTAAAAAACTGATGGAAAAATTCCTGTTATTTTTTGGGTAGTTCTGGGGGCAGATTTCTCTGCCTGTTGATTTTACTGAGCCTGATCTTTTTTAGAAGAGTTGTTTATTGTTATTGGAAAGGCAGATCTTGATGGTTCAGAGCCTTTGTTATTTGTGTTCTTGCCCAGTCCCTGTGGACTCAAAACAAGTTGGAGCAAGCCAGTAGAGACAGGGCAGGCAGGATACCTTTAGAGGGTCTGCACTTGCTGCAGGGTGCCAGTCATCTGGGCAATGCAGTGAATGTTTGAGACTGAAGAATGAAGAGTTTCCCTCTCCCACTGGCCTGTCTTACGAGTTGGATCCTTAGCGAGGGAAGAAGCTGCATAACAAGGATTTTTAGTCACTTGATTGTTTTTCATTTTTCTCAAATCAGATTGCTAATGGTGCTTTTGACAGAGTCAACAGCTTGAACAGGACCTAACTGGTCTGGAAACTTAGTGAAGACTTCAGGAGAGGCCAATCCACCCAAATACCTGTCATGCCTTTGAAAGAAATGCTTTACGCTTCTGACAGCCTTGATGAGACTGGAAGGCTGATGAGCACACTGACCCCAGAGCCTTCCCGGGCAGAACATGACTGTGTGTGTGTGGCAGAAGGAGGTGGTCCAGGGGACAGGAGTTGGTGTCCTCCCTCTAGGGACTCCCACAGGCCTCAGAGGAAGGAATGAAAATGAGAGCTTACAGAGTCCTTCACTGGCGTTTCCCCATCTTGCAAGTCTGTTGTATAATTCCATTAAGTAGGAAGGCACAAAGTGTAGGTCGGTCGTTAACTACAAATAGAAATGAGATGGATATGAACATAGGGCGACCTTAGTCATGACCCTATCTCATCTTGAGTAGCTGTTTAATATCAGTCTTTCCTTTCAGCCATGATTAAGAAATACTGTATGTATCATTGTGATTTATAAAATACATGATACTGACTCTATCCTAAACTTAGAGTCATTTTAGTTGGATATTTGTAGGTTTCATCTTTTAATGGCGTGATCTAGTGAAGTGACTGGTAAATGTCAGGAAGATACACTAGTAGCGGTTTCACATTGACAGTCTAGAGTGATTGTTTTAGGAAGTCACCTTGTGGAAGAGTTATGGTATAGTAGAAAGTTCATGGCCTGGCACGACGGCTCGGTAGCTAAATCCTCACCTTGCAAGCACCAGAAAGATCCCGTATGGTCACTGGTCATGTCCCAGCTGTTCCACTTCCCATCCAGTTCCCTGCTTATGGCCTGGGAAAGCAGTAGAGGATGGCCCCAAGCCTTGGGACCCTGCACCCACATGGGAAGACCCAGGCTTCATATTGACTTGGTTCTACCTGAAGTGACTGTTTGGGGAGTGAACCAGCAGACTAAAGATCTCTGTTTCTCACTCTCTCCTAAATCTCATCTGCCGTTCCAATAAGAATAAATTTTAAGAATAAATAAAAGTGAAAGTGCATTATATAAGGTAAAGTTTAATGTAAAATGGTGGAACTTGTGTATACTAGGTCATGATGTAAAATACTGTGGGTTGTAGTCCAACTTCTGCTCTGCACAGTTAAAGGGAGTGTATGCAGAGCTGTGAAGAAGAGACTGAGCTTGAATACAAGAAAAGAAAAAGGGAAGGAGTTCCCATGCCTAGAGCTGCAGCAGCAAAGTGGCATATCTGAAATTGTGTTCAGGAAGAAGTCAGGGAACCACGGTGAGTGGAATGAGTCTTGCTGGATTAGTTGTGGGGGAGAATGGAAGTGTGGTTCAGGATTAGTGGTGTGTTTCTGAATGTCAGGGAATTTGGATTTTATTTTTTTAGCAGTGGTGAGTTACTGAGACTTTGGAAGCAAAAAGAGAGGTATGAACAACACATTAAAGAAGTAACAGAAGAGCAGTTTGGATGCCATCGATGTAGTCCGTGTGGTGCAAGGGAGATGCTCCAGCCGCAGGCAGCACGGGGCCCTCAGAGTCACATGGGCTGGTCCTGCAGGCTGTCACAGGTGGCACTTGAAACTTAATAAATCTGTGGATTTTTGGATTTTGTGTGTCTGGTGAATGGTATTAAAAATATCCAAAATGGCCCTTGGCAGAGAAAGATGTTCCCTAGCCCTGATGTAAGCACAGGATTTAAGAGCCAGTGTTCAGGCAACCTAAAGGGAAGGAGAGGATGAAGTGACATTGTAAACAAAGAAGATCATTTTCTGTTAACTGCGTGTCATTCTTCACCCGGCAGCACGCTGGTGTCCTCAGGATACCGTCAGGTGGCAATGTTTCTGTTTACAGTCCCCCCAGCCCCCGGTTCCCATGGCAATCATCAGATAGAAGCTGTGGCCTGCAGGGTCCCACCACCCTGTCCGTGGTCTTGCTGCATTTCCCCCAGACCTCCCATGCTCATTTCCATCTTGGCATTTTTGCTTTCCGCCTGGAGAAAGCCTTTGCTCTAATTCTTCACCGTTATTGAATGCTTAGCTCTCAGGTCATCTTCTTAGAGAACAGTAGTCACCTCCCGTCACTTTCTGTTCCATTCCCTTTTATGTCACCTTAAGATTTATGTCTGAATTATTTACCTCATTACATATTCGTGTTATGTATTGCTTTCTTAAAAAAAAACAGTTTTAGAAAAGTTTGCACTTAGCAATCGCATGGCAGTCATTCAGAAAATCCACATTGGATGAAGGAATAATATGTGATATTGAGTCGATTGACAATCAGCAACATCAGTTGTCAAATTTTAATGAAGTGAAAAGTGACAAAATTTATAAAATACTGTTGAAAGCACAAAGAGCATACTTATAAAAAGAATTTCATGGGAGGAGAACGGAAAATTTTAATTCTTAAAATGTGAACGAATTTGGTGAGAACTTGAAAACTGGTAACGTCTTAAAGAATTTCTATGTTACAGAACTTTTATCCTACTTTTAAGAAGTAATAACTTTTTAAAAAGTTGTAGAGGCTTATTGGCTGTCAGTTCATTAGCATGCCATACAGTGTTCTGAGACAGGGACAGGACATTTTGTAGGGGAACGGCGCATCAGATGGAGCTTAGGACTTGTGAAGTCTGCTTTTTCTTATTTCAGTGTGTGAAGATTGTAAGCGATTTATTGAGAAAACATACACACATATAACAACTAGAATTCATAAATAACTTCAAATCTGTTTTGGTGTGTGTTAAAATCTTTGTTTTCATGTATTTGAGAGAGAGAGAATGTGTGTGTGTGAGAGTGAGAGAGACAAAGAGAGGATGAGAGCAAGCAAGAGCAGTCTCCTTCACTGACCGGCTCAGGTTCCCACAGGTGGGCCAGGTGGGACCTTGTCCAGGCCAGGAACCAGCATCTCTAGCCTGGCCTCCCGCTTGAGTGGCAGGGATCCAACTGCTTGGTTTGTCACTGTCATCTCCCGGGGTGCATGTAATTGGGAGCCAACCAGAACTCTAACCTGGACACTTGAATATGGAATGTGGTTGTCTCAGAGTAATAACTGCTAAACAAAAGACTTGTCCCATTTGTTAGAATTTTTAATGTATTAGTTATTTTATCGCAATTACTTGGACATAATAACGAATATGTCATTTTTCTAGACCTCCTCCCATGTCTCTGTTTGACATGGATATTTTTGCGGAGTGGTTGTTTGGTCTGTTTTATCTTACAATAGAACTTAAGAGTAAAATTTTGGGCAGTGATTTCTTGGTGCACTACCTGACTAGTTAGGATTCCTTGGTGGGATGAGCATAACTTTACTTGTTGTCATGACTTACTTTGTGTGCTTGTGTGGTATTTGCTTAAAAGGGCAGGCATTGTGGTACAGCAGGTAAACAGCTACTACCTACAACATTGACATCCCATATGAGAGAGAGAGAGAGAGAGAGAGAGATCTATCTGCTGTCGCTTGGGGAGTGAATCATCAGATAGAAGATCTTCCTCTCTGTCTCTCCTCCTCTCTGAAAATCTGCCTTTCCAATAAAAATAAAAACAAATCTTTGTTTTTTGTTTTTTTTAAAACAAGCGCAGTGTCAGAGGAAAGTGCTTCTTGGACCGTGTGTGTGTGTGTGTGTGTGTGTGTGTCTGTGTGTGTGTGTGACTGACACATGCTCGATTCGGCCCGTGGACACAGCGGCTCCTTCTGTAGTGTAAAGGTGGGAAACTGACACCCCTGGCTTTCATTCATGCAGGATTCTGCAAGAGGACAGTTACAGTCTCTGTGCTGTTAGACAGTAGACGTCCAGTTACAGTGAGAGTGGTTGTACAACACTTCAAATTGGATATTTTGGTTTTATATTTATTGATTTTTATTGGAAAGGCAGAAGGAAGGAGAGACTGGTCTTCTGTTCCCTTTACTCACTCTCTAATCCTAATCAGAACATGGAAGCTTCTTCCAGGTCTCCCATTGGGGTGCAGGGCCCAAGGCTGAAGCCGTCCTCCACTGCTTTCCCAGATCACAAGCAGGGTCCCGGATTGGAAGTGGAGCAGCCGGGACTCAAACTGGTACCTGTATGGGACACCGGTACTGCAGGTGGCAGCTTATTCTGATATACTAGCACGCTGGCACCTTAATATACTTCTCATAGGGAGCTGTAAAACTAGTTAAATCTGTGACTTAATATTTACAGTCTGAAGATAACACTTGTCAGGCATATAATTGATGTGCTGTCTTTTCTATACTAGCAAATGAGTATTTTAACCATTTTTATAGGATGGATATGCTGAAAATTTGGCCAGCTAAAAATAACTGTCAATACAGAAACAGACATCTGTTCAGAAATGAGTGTTATGTGAAAGTTGAAGTGATGGGCAAGTTTGAGAGATAAAATTTATGGATAATAGAAGAAGAAATTGCATACCTGAAATGTAGTCTATGCAGTGAAATCCTTGCCTTTGTGTCTGGATAGATTCCGTTTTCATATTGACCTTTATTGGAAATGGCTCATTAGAACTAAGCTTTCTGTGTCCTGACCCAAGCTGCATAAATGTCAAAGTGACAGGCGTACTCAGAAATAAAGTTCACATCCTAGAAACTGAATGTTCTCAGGATTTCAGCTGCCCAGTTTCTGTGGCTTAAAACCTCTCTACAATTGATGCATGGAAGACATGATTATGTCCTAAATTCTGAAATGATATCTAGAAGTGAACAGTCAGGCCAGCTGTCGAACAGCTGACGTGTGGATATTATAGTATGGATGCTTTTATCCACGTGATTGCTGAGTATCATTCTCAGCAAAGATGTAACCTGGTGAAGATAACATTTCGGCTCAAAGTATGAAATTAAGAGTTTTAGAAAAATAGGACGAGTTTCATGCATTTTCCTTAGATATTTTAGATGAGATTGTATACAACGTGTGCAGCATTGAAGATTCTGATTTGTACAGCTGTCCTTCAGGAGTGAGGCGCGTAACAGGGAGGAGAATCCTGCCAGAGTTCAGGGCAGTGTGCTGTTTCGCTAAATTCCTTTGCTACATTTAGTAAGAAATTAATGCAGTGAAAATGTTCTTGATAAATACTGGAAGTCCATAATAACCACAATTCAAGTATTTCTGCTTAAACTATAGTCTCTTTTGCATTTGAGTTTCTATTGTGTTAGAATTTTTGGCAGTTACAACATGCCCAGAGGTGCATCAGGAAGAAACCCACCTCTTCAGATGACAGACTTCACCAGTGTCCTGCAAGGCTGAGCAACAAAGATCCTGAACAGGATGACTCGGTCCCCAAAACCCAGAACAGCAAGAGCTGACCCAGGCGAGAGGCAGTGACTCAGAACTCAGTCCAGGCCCACCCGAGTGCGTGTCCAGGGGCCCTGTGCTTGGAGCGGCCTGTGCTGCTGTCTCAAGTGCATCAGCCAGCAGCTGGGTGAGAAGTGGAGCAGCCAGGATGTGAATCACCTCGTGGAAGGGGGTGCTGGAGTCAGAGGATGGTGCCACAATGTGGGCACCACATTTCTCTTTTGAAAAGGAAGAAGTTCATAGTCTTTGATACGTTATGGCTGTTTAGTGGCAGAGGATAAGTATTCTGCACTTACTTATCATTTTCTACTTATTCTAGTGAATAATGCCAGCTGAAAGTCCCAGGAGCATTATTAGTGAAAAGCCTCAGATCTTAATAAGGATTCAGTAATGAGAACAGGCTTTCCCAATCTGATTACTTACCAACTCTTGAAGACAGATTTGCTCAAAAAGTAATTAATTCAGCATTGGGACAAACATATGACATATTGCCTATGATCTTCTAAATCAAGAAAAGTTGAAATTTAACTCCTAAGTAAATGACTTGCTGTTTGTTCTTGTTTTGGGAAAGCCAGAGAAGGAAGATGAGTTTTAATGCCTAATCTGATTGAAAAGCCCAGTTGTGAAACGGGAATTCATGAAGCTGGAGAGCATCTTTGGGAATAGGTGATGCATTGGCATGAGAAGTTTGAAGGATAATGTTCTCTTCCACCTTCATCACTGATGGGCTGTGGATGTTGTGTAAGTTCGTGAACAACTTGAGGTCTTGTCAGGGTTGTAAGAGACCCGTTGACCTCTGAAATCCCTGCCTATCAAACAAGTTCAATAACTACAGGTGTGTTGGAAAGTTGTTATTCCGTTCTTTGAAGCATTTTTCTGAAATAAATGAATATGTTACCTATGTTTATTTGTCGCCCTCCCAACATACACAATTGAAAGAGTAGATGGAAAAGTCATCTTAAAACCTCACTTTAGGGGGCCCAGCGGTGTGGCCTAGCGGCTAAAGTCCTCGACTTGAACGCCCCGGGATCCCATATGGGCGCCGGTTCTAATCCCGGCAGCTCCACTTCCCATCCAGCTCCCTGCTTGTGGCCTGGGAAAGCAGTCGAGGACGGCCCAATGCATTGGGACACTGCACCCGCGTGGGAGACCTGGAAGAGGTTCCTGGTTCCTGGTTCCCGGCTTCGGATCGGCGCGCACCAGCCCGTTGCGGCTCACTTGGGGAGTGAAACATCGGATGGAAGATCTTCCTCTCTGTCTCTCCTCCTCTCTGTATATCCGGCTTTCCAATAATAATAAAATCTTTAAAAAAAACAAAACAAAACAAAACAAAACCTCACTTTAGGGCCTGGCGGCATGGCCTAGTGGCCAAAGTTCTTGTCTTGCACTGCACCAGAATCCAAAATGTGCGCCGGTTCTAATCCTGGCTACACCACTTCCCATCCAGCTCCCTGCTTGTGGCCTGGGAAAGCAATGGAGGACAGCCCAAAGCCTTGGGACCCTGCACCCATGTGGGAGACCTAGAAGAAGTTCCTGGCTCCTGGCTTTGGATCAGCTCAGCACCAGCCGCTGTGGTCACTTGGGGAGTGAATCATTGGATGGAAGCTTTTCCTCTCTGTCTCTTCTCCTCTCTGTAGACATGACTTTGCGATAAAACTTGGTACTTTAAAAGGAATCTGAAAATTATTGTAATACATGGTTCAGTAGCTATAATGTAAGATCCTGTATTAGAGTGTATTAGTTTGATAAGTAAGAAATAACTGGAATTTGCCCTAAGTAGCATATGTGTGTGTGAATATGCCTGTAACACATTCTTCAAAAGCTGCCTATATACATATATGTGTGTGTGTGTATACATGTGTGCATAAATATAGATGGGTATAGATATGAATTCCACAAGTTAAATTCTGGACCATATTCTTATAGGAAAGTTACTTATGGCTGACTTCTAAGGAAATGTAACATTAATCTGTAAGTCATTATTTGTGATTTTTTGGGTACTTTTTCTTATTCTCTGACAAGTTTACATTTGCTCAGTCTCTGTATCTGCATGTAGTTCTGCTCCTGGTCAGTGGCTCTGTGTCTCCCTTTGAGCACTAGGGGATGTGCGCTGCTTCAGCTGGAAGAAGCAATGGGTGGACACAGTGAGGAGAGGCAGGGCAGCACGTCTGTGTATTTGTGAATAATCTGGAAGGAAGTTGGCTGCAGATCAGTTTTTGAAATGTTTCTTCTTACTATATAGGTGGTAAAAGTGGCTTTTCAGTAATGTTGTCACTGCTTTAGTAGTTTGCTAAGCACATTCCTGATTCTGGGACATCCGCACACCTCTTCACTTTCAGAATTGTTAAGAGTTACTGGAAATTAAAGCTATATGGACTGAGTCTACCACAAATTTGTGTAGTCTTTAATTGCATTCTCATGTGGATTGAGTATTTTCACTTTTATCTCTCTATAACATTCTTTTTTTTTTAAGATTTATTTTATTTTTATTACAAAGTCAGACATACTGAGAGAAGGAGAGATAGAGAGGAAGTGGAGCCGCCGGGACTAGAACCAGCGGCCATATGGGATCAAGGCGAGGACCCCAGCCACTAGGCCACGCTGCCGAGCCCCTCTCTATAACATTCTTAATGACTCTATCCTTCTGTCTATCTACCCACCCACCAACCTACCTGCTCACCTACCCACTTATCCACCTACCTACCCACCTACCCACATACCCACCTACCTACCCACCCATCTACCTACCCACCCACCTACCTACTCACCTACCCACTTACCCACCTACCTACCCACCCACTCACCCACCTACCCACTTATGCACTTACCTACCCACCCACCCACCCACCTACCTTGCTGACAATGTGGTTCAGACACGTGAAGATAGTGGTCACCAAAACCACATCCTAGTTATGGCCTAGGGCTTTGGTTCTTCTAAAATGAGGCCGAACGATTGAGTGACTGTTAAGATCTCTTGCTGTACTTCAGCTTTGCACTGTCAGCTCTAACTTTTAAGTCGATGGGTGGGACCCATATCTCCTGTCTCCTGCTCTGAAGGCATTAGTGTATTATTGTGACTGTTAATTTCTCCTTGGCTGAAAATGTGAGTGCCTCATTTGAGCTTCTTCCTATTCCCTACATTTTCTAGCTTTAAGATTTTGACTCAGGTTTGTTGACTCTACCTTGTCCCCCTTTGGAATTTTTGCCATGCACAAAGAGACAGAGCAAGAATGACAAGAGTTACTAAAGCCAAAAATGAGAAGAAATATGAATTTTGGTTAATACAAGAATAACTGAATGAATGATGACATATTTGTATCTTGCAACATATAAAAACAGTGAAGTAGACTTGTGTACCTCTATGTGGAGAAAATTTCAAGACGCTTTCAATGAAAAGAAGCAAATTAGAAAAGCATTTTCAGTATGATCTGATTTGTGTTAAAAGATAACACATCATAGGTGTCCATATGTACAGAAATGCATAAGTAAATACATTGCAAAAGGTCAACATGTGTTGGACTGATAAACTTGTTATCTTTGGACGAAGACAGTAAGATTCAACAGCAAAGTATGGTGTTGATCTTATTTTTAGAATTTTCATAGCAAGAATACATTGGTTGTGAACTAAAAAATATGTAAAGGCAGTCAGTATAAGGCCATCCACTCATTTTCATAGATGATAAGGCTGAAATGGACATTAGAGAATTGTAGATTTTTTTTATTATTTTATTTTATGACACAGTTTAATAGGCAAAATTGTAGATTCTGATACTCAAATCCCTCTGTGTAACATGCTGCACTAAACTGTTTAATGACAAAGTTGGGACAAGAACCTTGGCTTTCTGATGGCCAGACAAGAGCTGTTTCACAGCACCTTTAAGGCATAGCTAAAATATGTTTTTCATGAAACCATTCTTGATTATCCAAAATTATATCCTTTAAGTTCTTGGGATTCACTGTTTATGTCACCAGCATGTTGTAACTCATGCTAATTTATAATGTAGTTTCTCTCCTTTCTAGTTGACTAGTATTCTTTCTAGATCATGTGTGTTACATGAGGGTAGAGACTCATCCTTGCGTCTGACACTGTAATCGTTAGTAAATTAGCAAGGAACACTTGTGATGCACACTGCGTGCCTTTTGTGAGCTAAAAAAAAAAAAGTTCAATGCCAAGGCGAATCAATAGCTGTACTTTCTTTTCTTTTCCTCCCATACTTGCCACTTCAAGATAGGGAATAGAAAATTTTAGGAAGGCACAATGTGAGATATTTGCTACCTTGCAAATATCTTAGCTTTCCAAGAAAATAGTTTCGTTCTGCACTCCTGCTTCCGAGAGAACAGTTTGTTCCCGTACGATATTCTGGGTAATATGACCTTCTGAGGAAACGGGAAGGGGGTGATGGTGCTGTGTAACAGAGCCTCTGCTACAGCCATGCCTCTGGAGTGTGATGGTTTATAGGCGAAGGTGCATTGCTTTCTGTGTTTGAATTGGTACAGCTGACCAGGAAACATAGTTGTAAGTTAGAATTTTACTATAAATAGCTTAGGAACCATGACTCGATCTCCTGTGATTATAAAAAATTTCTTCAAAGTATTTGGATTTAATTCAACTCTTTTCCTTGATGTGTTGTCATCTCTTGTATTTAGCTTCATTATTTGATGCTAACATCATAATTTCATCCAACATCTGGATTACTCTTGCATGACTGATTTTTGTCTGTGGTTGTGTTTATAACCTGGTTCATTTTCATAGCTATTTCATTTGACATAAGTAAAAAGTCTGTAGACTTCTTTAAACAGTCTTTAATGGAAATTTCCATGGTCAGCTGGAACAATCTACTTTTACTGGGCCTTGGAAGACTTACTCTTTTTCAGAAAATGAATGCCTGTTAGTTTTGAATTAATAGTTTTAAGAAAACATAGGCTGCTGTGATGTGCCTAAATGCTGTTAGCCACAGAGATTGTTACTGAAATGGCCAGTTGGTACTTGGTGTGTGTTCATGTGCAATCCTTAAGCTGTGGGCATTTGGCCTTGTGGTGAAGGTGTCTGAACTGTCTGCCTGAGTTTGGGTTTTGGTTCTGGCTCCCAGTTGCAGCTTCCTGCACCTGCAGATCCAGGGTGGGGAATGAGGAGTGCAGCAAGGGAAGGCTCAGAGTTGGGGCCTTGTTCCCAAGATGGAGGAACCTCACTGAGTTCCCAGGGCTGGCTTCCACTTGGCCTGTTCTTGGCTGCTGTAGGCATCCAGGGCGTAAGGCATCAGTGGGATCTCCTTCCATCTGTCCATCAGTCTCTCTTGCTCTCTGCCTCTTAAAAAAAATCATAGTATGAGTATAAGATATGTACATATTTATGAGAGTATTTCATAAAGTTCATAGAACATGGAATTAAAAATTGGGTTTATTTTGGTGCAGCAAATTTCTGAAACTCATGCAGGCTGCAAATTATTAAAATGTGCTTTTCACAAAAATGTTGAAGATCTCTTATGGATGGATTTCAAACTTTTTTTAAAGAAACATCTTTTTTTTAAGGTTTATTTTATTTTTATTGGAAAGGCAGAGAGACAGAGAGGAAGATCTTCCATTCACTGATTCACTCCCCAAATGACTACAACAGCTGGAGCTGAGCTGATCCAAAGCCAGGAGCCTGGAGCCTCTTCCAGGTCTCCCACATGGATTCAGGGTCCCAAGGCTTTAGGCCGTCCTCGACTGCTTTCCCAGGTCATAAGCAGGGAGCTGGATGGGAAGTGGTGTAGCCAGGATTAGAACCGGCGTGCATTTGGGATCCTGTTGAAGTTCAAGGCAAGAACTTTAGCCACTAGGCTACCACACAGGCCGAAGAAACATCTTTTAATTGCGTTTTCTATGAAATTTTGGAAGTACTCTTGTATGTCTTTATGTTTTTACAAAAATATTTGTGTCTGTAAAAAAGCAGTTATAAGAATTGGGCTTATTTGAAAGCTGTGAATTAATTGAGATAGAGATACAAGAGTTTATTAAATAGGAAGAGCTCTGTAGCTATTTCATTGAATTTGTCTTATATTGGAACTTGTTTTCTGTTGAGCATTTTATTAGAAATGTAAAAACAGTTCTTTAGCACATTTTGGAATATACTTAGAAGGAAAGATATTGGTGGTTGATTTTTCACTTTTTTTACTATTATTATTATTTTTTAAATGTTTGTTTTTCATGAAAATGTTCCATAGGCTCAGGGATTTCCCCGTTCACCTTCCCCATTCTAGATTTTTATAAATTCTAAATTTTTGTCTAAAGAAAGATTTATTGGGTAGATGAATTATTTAAAGTAATTTTTTTAAATGATGGTCATGTAATGGAGAATGTATGAAGCATAGTCTAAGATTCTTTAGATTGAGTGTGGAAACATGCCCGTGATTGACAGAATGAATCTACCTTGGGTAGCCGTCCAGGCGTTGCGTGGGATGCCCACATCCCGTATTGTGCAGAGTTCTGGTTGCCCCTGGGAGGTAGCAGATGATGGCTCTAGCGATTAGGTCATTGACACGCACGTGGGAGGCCCAGGTGGAGTTCCAGGCTCCTGGTTTGGGACAAGCCCAGCACTTGCTATTGTGGCCTTTTTGGGAGAATGAAGCAGCAAATGTAAAATCTCACTCTTCAAATAGAATGAAAATTTAAAATACATTTTTAAAAAAGAAGAGATGGACTCCTCTTTGGGGGAGTGAATCATTGGATGGAAGATCTTCCTCTGTCTCTCCTATTCTCTGTATATCTGACTTTGCATAAAAATAAATGAATCTTTTAAAAAAAGAATTAACCATGTTTTACTAGCAGTTTTACTTTTTTTCCAATAAAATACAATTTGGTCTTTCTCTCTATTTTTCATTTCTTTCTTCCACTTTGCATGTTATGGGGGTGATAGCTATGAAGATAGTGGAAATTTTATGTTTATGATTTAAATTTGATCATTGGAGCTTGAATATTTAGGGTTTAACTCTCTGAATGTTAGAGTCTGATATATAAGTAGTGGGTCTTGGTTGGATAGATATGCTGATGTTTCTTACACACCATTAGCCCCAAGAGCATTTATTTTTTTCCAATGGAATTAGTTGAGGGACAATGCGAGAAAGCAAGAGAATGTGAGTGCACGTGTGCCAGCTAGGTCTTCCACCGGCTCTTTCCCTCTCCAGATGGTTAACAGCTGGTGCTGGGCCTGAGGCCAAGCTGGGAGCTGGGGGCACAGTCCAGGCCTTCCACAGGAGTGAAAGGAGCTCAGTTACCTGAATCATCACTCCTGCCTCCTCAGGTCTGCATTGGTTGGAAGTTGGAGCCAGGAGCCAGAGCCAGAGCTGGGAATGAAACCCAAATCCTCTGCTTTTGGATGCGGGCGTCTTCCTAGCAATTTGCTGGATGGTAGACGTGTGTGTTTGTCTTTTGCTCTCCTCCTAGCACCTCTCCTCAACTTTTTAAAAATGATATATTTATTTTTCTTGGAAAGTCAGATTTACAGAGAGAAGGAGAGACAGATCTTCCATCTGCTGGTTCACTCCCCAAGTGGCCACAATGAGTAGAGTTGAGCTGATCCGAAGCCAGGAGCTTCTTTCTGAGTCTCCCAGGCAGGGGCAGGGTTCCAATGCCATCCTTTACTGCTTTCCCAGCCACAAGCAGAGAGCTGGATGGGAAGTGGAGCAGCAGGGTTATGAACTGACATCCATGTGGAATGCTGGTATTTGCAAGACAAGGATTTGGATACTAAGCCACTGTGCCGGGCTTCTCCCCTCAGTTTTTAAAACCAGCTTATGTTGATGACAGTACTTTGTCACAAAACAAATAATCTTTTCCATAGAATGCCTTATCTCCAATATTCTTATTATGAAGTAACTAGAGCAAAGCTGAATCTTTGAGATGAAGTGAAAGAGAAAGATACGGTCCTTGTCATCTGGAAAGGCAGTGACTACGACGGATATATAGAAATGAATAAAAAACACACTTAGGTTTCTTTACCAAAATTCACAATCACAAAGAGTAGGAAGCATGGTTCCCTTTGAAGACGGAATTCTTAAAAATTTTTTTAGTACAATATATAAAGCAGGGACTTAGCTAAGTTTAATTCAGTTGTTTGATAATGCTGCTAACTGGGCATTATCAAGAAGTGTTAAGGATGTGTTCCTGTAACACGTAAGTCATTGTCATGAAGGACAACCATTGGTTTCCCTGAAGCACTCATTAACATCAGTGAAAAAAAGAACGCTGGTGATTGGACCATTGATAGAAACCAATTTTGGCATTTTCCTCTGTAATAGTAATGATTTTTCTATCTTGATTCTCTTTCTTCCGCCCTGATTCACAATTATTCTTTCACGGAACAGCTTGTATTTTAGCAAAGCTGTTAAAAAAAAATTCCAGTCTCCTAAGTAAGACTCTTTTTTAATAGAAATTTTGTCTCTGCAGTTGAAACATTTGTAAACATAACACAAATTAGATAGAGCTAAATGACTTTGTAAAACTGCTATTTTGGTGAGAGAGAAGGCTTTTCCTAAAGAACAGTTTGATGAAGCTGGGCTCTCGGAACTCTGGAAAGCAGTTGTAGTCTATTTCTGCATGTAGTCGGTGAGACGAATGAGGGAGTATGGGTTTGCCGGTCAAGAAATGTGGATGTTTTCAGAAGAACATAAATGGATCCACGTTGGATCTTCTCAGGATTCCCAAGGATGTTCCGAGAGATCCTGAAAGATGTTTCAGAACTTTTGTCCTGAAGTGTCTGGAAGGAAGGAAAGCTTGGCATATGCAACCTCTTGTCTTCACTGGCTGCTTTATGTTCGCTAATAGAATACACTTGGGGACCCGGCGCCGTGGCCTAGCGGCTGAAGTCCTCGCCTTGAACATGCCCAGATCCCATATGGGCTCCGGTTCTAATCCCGGCCGCCCTGCTTCCCATCCAGCTCCCTGCTTGTGGCCTGGGAAAGCAGTTGAGGACGGCCCATGGCCTTGGGACCCTGCTCCCACGTGGGAAATCTGTAAGAAGTTCCTGGCTCCTGGCTTCGGATCGACGCAGCACTGGCCATTGCGGTCACTTGGGGAGTGAATCATTGAACGGAAGATCTTCCTCGCTGTCTCTCCTCCTCTCTGTATATCCTAATTTGTGATAAAAATAAAATAAATCTTTAAAAAAATTACACTTGGGCAGGAGGGTCACACAGTCTGCCTGCAGAGCAGCAGTAGTTACAAAAGCAGAACACGTCCCCTCTACCTGGTTCTTTCTTCCCAAAGCCAAGAACTACAGAGTTTTCAGGATTGCTTACCTGAGCTGCTGATGGAATCAAAGCGTAAGCGGGAAGAAAAATGCGTGAGAGCTCTTGGGGCAACAGTCGATGGACAGGAATCGCTCATGTCTGCAGCTGGAGTCCTAGCAATACCAGAACTCTGTTTCCTCTCTGGCTTTTAGACCATACTGAAGTGAGGTCATGGAGTTGCCATACGGTCATCACTGGGACTCAATGAAAGGTTAGCTTCTAGGAGATTGTAATAGTTGTTCATCGTTCCCTTTTCTGAAGGGTTCTAAGGTAATATTGTTCTAAAGGAAAGGCTTCTTCCCTTTTCCCTGCTTGTACGTGATCACCGGTCAGTGCACCAATCCCAACTGAAGACGTCTCTGTCTTGCCAGTGGGGAGCATGCCCAGGAGGGGTGCCAGGTGGTAGGCCACGCTAGGCTAGCCTGCTTAAAAACTGCACTCAGTTGAAACCTTTGTGGCCAGAAAGAAGAATGTGATGCCACATAATGAAAGAGAAAGCTCCATATAGTCAGGTAACAGAAATGACGAGTGGACCCAAACGTTACTTCTCTGTCATTACTAAGACCACATCATATTTTTATTTTTTATTTATTTATTTTTTATTGGAAAGTCAGATATACAGAGAGGAGGAGAGACAGAGAGGAAGACCTTCCGTATGCTGGTTCACTCCCCAAGTGACTGTAACAGCCGGAGCCAGGAAATTCTTCCAGGTCTCCCATACGGGTGGGTGCAGGGTCCCAAAGCTTTTGGGCCATCCTCGATTGCTTTCCCAGGCTACATGCAGGGAGCTAGATGGGAAGTGGTGCAGCCAGGACACAAACTGGCATCCATATGGGATCCCAGCATATGCGAGGCTTAGGACTTTAACCACTAGGCTACTGTACCGGGTCTAGGACCACATCATATTTTACATTCTCTGAATTTTGCTTTTCCAAAGGCTGCAAATGACCTGTGAGTGCCTCAGGGTTACGCAGAGCACTAGTGAACACACACACACACACACACAATCAACAACCCCTTTTCGTCACCTCGTTTCAGTCCCAGGTTTTATTTTTCTTTTCACCGAAAAAAACAAATAAAAGCTCTGTATCTTGGGTTTGGGAAAATTGTGCTGAAATCAGACTTTAAAAATAACCCCTGGCTGTCTTGGTGGAATTGGCAGATGCCCAGCCATGCCCAGCCATTTGCCATCTGCCAGTAGAAAGCACAGTGACCACTTTCCATCATTTAGTTCTCTGTTTCAGGGTATTCTTCATAAAGATGGTGAATAGGGACCTTCCAGGTATGCATGAATTCCTGGGCCAGAGTGTTCTAGTTCCCTTTAAGAAAACGTGTCTGTCCTTCTAAGTGAATACACTCCCTTTGAAATGAACCATTATACTAATCAAGTCTGATTAGTGGGGCCGTTTTTTACAGGCACTTTGCCATTTTCATCTTGTGCTTCTAAATGAACAGTTACATTACAAAGCATTCCTCAAGGGTGCTGTTTGTGCTGCGTGGGGTCACGGCTTTATCAGCGATTGGCGATAGTATTTCTTCATTGCCTCTGCCATCTTGGGCAATAATTTGTTAGAAAAAAAAAAATCAAACTAGACTTTGGGTAGCTGTGATGCTATGGAAAGTTGAACTGCTGTAGAAGAACTTTTAGTTGTATTTTGCTTATAAAACTAGGATAATGTCTTAGTATTATCACCGTGTCTCAAATCTGACTTGCCAGCACGTAGGGAGTTTGTTTTGGTTTCAAAATGTACTTTACCCCATGGTGGCTGGCAGGGTACAATACTATTGACATCACTGTGTTTCAAATAGAAAATGAACAAGCGGCTACTGCTGTGACTGCAGAGTGCCTTCCCAGGGCCTGGGAGAGAATGCGCTGCCCCTTGCACGGCAGCCCTTCTCAGCCCCTCAATACCATGAAACCATCAAATCAGCCAGCAGGGGCTGCCAGCACAGGGGCGCACACCAACAAAGGGCTGAAGAGGAGAGAGACCTAGTAAGACAGAAATCCTTCATCAGTTTCCAAATTGATGTGAAAGATAAATATATATACTTTTTTAAACAAGGCAACACAGCGCCCTCCCCTCGCACCCCTCAAGTTAAGTTTGTCAGTGGCCCAGGCTCCGGACTCATCTCCCACAGGGGAGTAGCTTTCCCCTCCGCTCAGGCCCTTGGAGACTTGCCAAAGGAAAATAAGCTATTTTGTATTTAGAACAGATTGCCACTGTTTTCTCCAGTGATGTAGCCCTATTTCCCAGACTTTGAAACTTGGAATACAGAAAGTTCTTATGTGACCCAAGAAGAAATATGGTGAATGAATACATTTAAAAAAAAAAAAAAAACCTTATAAGCAAATAAGAAGAGGAGATGTATACGTAGAAACAAATTTTAGATGGGCTTCCTTGTGGGAGTTTCCTTGTCCCCCCAGCCCCCTACCCCACAGGAGGAGGCTGTCAGAAGTGAAGTGTTCCTTAGCGGAGAAGGGAGGACGTTGTGGGTTCAGCCTTCACTGGGTCAGCAGCCCAAGGCACTTGTACACCTGTGCATAAGTAGTTCATCGTCTGTAGGATGGGATAAAAACTGTTCATTTAACTTTGTTTCTTGAATGCACTGCGGAGTACTTTGTCTAGGTGTTTCCTTGGCATACTTGGGCTTTCACAGGTGTTTATGTTTTCTGTAGCAATTGCCTTCTGATACTGTATTTGTTTCACTATTTCTTGGATAACAATTGAAAGAGGCCAAAACTTGAATCACTTCTAAGTTAGGTCCAATTTTCTACCTGCTAAGAGGCCTGTGAATAAGGTCAGAAAGTAGAAATCGGTGATTTAAAAAAATTGGATTTGAATTTCATTTGGCATTGCTATCTTAGGACTTCTCTCACTGTAAGCAATTTGATGAAGCCTATTAAATGTTACAGTTCTTCAACTCTCCACTATTTTTTTTTTTTTTTGAAAATGTGTTAATTCATTTGAAAGGCAGAACTAAAGGGAGAACAGAGATCTTCCATTTGCCAGTTTATTCTCCAAGTGGCTGCAATGGCCAGGGCTGGGTCAGGCCGAAGCCAGGAGCCCAGAATCCAGTGTGGGCCTGCCACGTGGGTGCAGGGGCCCAAGCGCTTAGGCCGTCCTCCACAGCTGTCCCAGTGACAACAGCAGAGAGCTGAATTGGAAACAGAGCAGCTGCTCTGGAATGGGATCCTGGCTTTACAGGTGCTGCTGGAGTCCAGTGCTCCGCACGGATGGCACCTGTTCTTCACTGTGACTCTAACCAAGATTGGGATTGAGACTGTTGGTTACACCATGGGTGATGCCTGTGGTGGGATCCGCCAAAGCATCCACTGCACTCCCCCTCCCCACCCCAAATACAAATATTTAGTGTTCTGGCAGTCATAGGCAATTTTTTTTTTAATGAATGGTGGCCTGACATAAGAGTAAACTACTGTTGATTATTACATCAACTTGGGTAAGTTAAAAAAACCCTCAGATTATTTCCGGATTTATGTGTTCATTTAAAAGGTGGAGTGGCAGAAAGAGATGGAGACAAAGAGACAGAGGTCTCTCATCTTCTGGTCCACCTTCCAAATTCCTGCAAGAGCTGGGGCTGGGCTAAGCCAAAGCCTGAAGCCAGGAACCAGTGCAGCTCTCCTGGCTGGGCAGCAGGGAGCCAGGCACACACTGAGGTCATCGGCTGCTACCCAGGCTGTGGATTAGCAGGAAGCTGGGGGAAGCAGAGGTGGGAAGTGATCCCAGAGACTGCCAGGTGGCACTCCGCACCGCGATGCCTGACTCATTCTGACTCTTACCCACAGTGTTTGTATTGGAAAACCTGCAGTGACTGAAAGAATGAATTCAGTCTCAAACTATAGTGACAGTAGCATAAAATTAAATTTAAAAAAGTTAAGTACTATTTGGGAAAGGAGTATGGCAAGAAAGGTTACACGGAAGAAGCAATAGTTTGGCTGTGAGCTAAACAGCCACCCGGCAGACAGTGAGGAAAGGGGCTTTCTGAGTGGAACACTGACAGGAATGAACGTTTGGAGTTGGGTGTTCGGCCTGGTGGTTGATGCTGAAGAAGACACTCTAGCCCGTTCTGGACCCGCAGCTTCCGGCCAGTGCAGACCTGGGAGGCAGTGAGGACAAGGATGGCCCCCAGATTTGGGGTCTAGCCACCCACAGGGAGAGTTTGCGTCTCATTCTGCCTCTTGGCTTCTCTCCTTCCCTGTCCCAGCTGTTGAGGGCTTCGGGGAAGTGAACCAGCTGCTGGAGGAGCCTGTGCTTGCTTTCCCTTGCACCGTCTTCCCTCTCAGACTGAAAATAACATTGGTGGTGAAAGAGATTTGCAAGGGTATTAGGAGTTGATCAACATGAGGCTAGTGAAATGGTAATAGAGCAGGACTCCTTGTTTACTAATGACAGTGATCATTGTTACTGAGGGTGCTTCCTGCTCTTCATATGTGATGGTGAAATAAGATTCCAGCCGACATAGAATGGGTGTATGAGAGTATCCTGTAGTTTTATCATTACTGACTTTTTTATGAGGGCACTTTACTTTTCTCAAGATCTATTTATTTGAAGAGTTGGCAGGGGAGAGTGGTCCATCTTTGATCTGCCGCTTCATCCCCAAATGGCTGCAACAGCCAGGGCCCAAGTGAGGAGCCAAGAACTTCTCTCCAGGTGTGCCATGTTGGTGCAGGGGCTGTTTGCCACTGCTTTCTAAGGCCCTTAACAGCGGGCTGGATAAGAAATGGGGTGGCCGTCTTACTTGACTGGTGCCTATATGGGATGCCAGTGTTGCAGGTGGAGGCTTTCCCTGCTACCCTGCAGTGCTGGCCCTGTCTGAGAGTATTGTAGGAAGTGTGGGGACAGTGGAATTCATAGTACACAGATGGGCGTTTTGGGGGCTCCCACATCCTGGATTGGAGTCCTGGTTCTGTTCCGATTTAGCTTCCTGTCCATGTGCACCCGGAGTGGCAGCAGGGAATGGTTCCGAGTAGTTGGATCCCTGCCACCCGCAGAGGAAACATGGACGCAGTTCTTGGCTCCTGGGTTGACCTGGCCCAGCCTGGCTGTTTTGGGCATTTGTGAAATAAATAAGCAGGTGGGCAATCCCAAATCTCTGCCTTTGAAATTAAACAAATAGAGAGAGAGAGAGAGAGAGAGAGACACTTTATTGTGTGAAAAGTTTTGAAATCCACAGTTTCTAAAACAAAGTATATGTCCCTGGACTTAGTGACGCTCCCTAGACTGTTAGCTCCCCACTTGTCTTCCTGTGGCTCACAGTGCATCCCGTCCCTCTTCCTTCTCTCAGTTGGAGAGACACAGCCCCAGCCAGGAATCAGAAAGGATCTTCCAAGTTTCAGGTTCTAGTTGAGGCTGTAGTAAATAACTCCAGCAACTGGAACATAGATTCCTGGAGGTTTGTGGAGGTCCTGGGGTTGATGGAATATGAAATAATGCCAGATTTATTTGAGGTTTCAGATACTTTAAAAGTGCATTTTTCAGTAACCGTGCTTTCTTACATAAAATAGTGGGGGGTTATTGTTGTTTTTGTTTGTTTTACGAATCTTTGAGGAAATGGTAACTTCTGGAAGTGAAACCATATTTAACCCTGTGGTGTCAGATGTCTTCCAACTTGGTGTCGAGTGGATCATATACACAGCTTGCTCTAAGATCCATGGATCTCATTGGGTAAAAGTTGTTTTCAAATGCTTTCCAAGGGTATCATTTGTCACAACTGATTTTCATTCTTATTTTATATGCGTATAAGCCCTTTCACACAAAGATTGACAACAAGACAATAAATTGCATTATGTAATATTTTTAGTATTCTGTGATTCACAATCTTATAACACTTGATATGCCTATTGAATTATTGTACAACTCACTACTTCAGAGGCATATTAAGTGAAAACAACTTTTTGTAAAGTGAGGAGAGGGTCCTAGGTGTTTCCTGAAGCTTGTCTTTCTGAGTCTTGTGACTGCCACTGTTGGGTCTCACATCAGGGAGATGGCACTTGACAAGTCTCTGCCTGGGAGTTAACAGGCTGTTTCTTTTCTGTAAAATAGTTAATCCAAAAAGTTGCAGGTAATGGGCCTAGAGTGGTAGCCTGGTGGCCAAATCCTTGCCATGCATCTGTAGGGATCCCATATGGGCACCAGTTTGTGTCCCGGCTGCTCCCTTCCCATCCAGCTCTCTGATTGTGGCCTAGAAAAGCAGCAGAGGACGGCCCAAAGCCTTAAGACCCTGCACCGGTGTGGGAGACCTGGAGGAATTTCCTGACTCCCGGCTCCAGTTCAGCAGGACTCTGGCATTGTAGCCACTTGGGGAGTGAACCAGTGAATGGAAGGTCTTTCTCTCTCTTTTTCTCTCAGTAAATTTGTTTTCCCAATAAAAATAAATCTTTTTTTAAAAAATTTGCAGGTAAAATATAGTTAACAAATGCCATTTTATAGGAAAAGATTGTCCGGCTTTTGCATTTTATAAAAAAAACGCTGAACAGAAAATGATCATATGTTTTAGTAAATGAAATCAGTAAAATTCAATGTATTTGATATATATCTGGGTCCATCTTATATGAAAAGGCATATTTTTTCCTCCCTTGGTAACTTTGGAGATTTTCTGGAAATTCTCAGCAGATTAAATTTTAGGAAACCTGTGGATGTAGAGTCTATAGGATTAAGTAGCGAGCTGCTTTGTGTGCAATAGTGTGTCTGTGTGTGGTGGGCGGATATGGGGGAGTATCTGGGAAACCAGGCTATAAGCCACTGCAGCTTTGAGGAATGTGGCTCATGGGAGGCCTCAAAGTTCATTGTATGACATTAACTAGAGGAAAATACAAGCCCTGTCCCTATCTCTTGATTTGTTTTCCATTTTGACTTAGTTGGCAAAATCCTTGGGGTCCTGTAGAGAAATAAAAGACGAGCCAGGGCCAGGGGTCCATGCTTCCGGGGGCGTCAGCCAGTGGATGGCTTGGAGGCCTGGGCAGGGCTAACTTTCTCATTGTTGGGCAAGGGGATTAGTTCTGATAGACAACTTGAAAAACATCATCATGTGATATTTGGCTGCTTCCTCACCAGTGTGTGCTACATGTGTGTGATGTATCTATGCTGAAAAATAGCACAGCTCCTAGGAGGGGCTGTTTCTGCAGCCGAAATAGTTTCCCTCCATCTTCTGTGGCATGTCAGTTTGGCAGTAGAGTTTACAGGGTTTCAAATCTAAAGCAGCATTGGCTTCTTCAGGGAAAAATGATCCCAGTCTACCAAAATAAAAGCCAAACAGACCATAATTGTTCTTTTTGCCACATGGGGCTTACCCTTTTGGAAGGTGTGGGTAATTATGACGGGGCCCTTCCTTTCTGAAAGGGTTAGTGGCTGCGAATCGCCTTTTCTCCGGGGTAAAGCTCACTTTTAAATCTCATATTAAAACAGAGCTCAGTGTCTTTGAGAAATCAAGGTACTTTGCTGTCCATCTTTCCAGCCTCCTCCCTTTCAACAAGGGGACTCTGGCAGGTTTCTTGGGGCACCTCCTGCCGCAGTGTATAATCCTAACTGTGCCTCACCATCGCCTATGCTCGTTGAGGACAGATTTCAGCTTGGAAGTTCTTATCAAGCTATCAGTGTATTTTTCAGCATATATAGAAAAAGTATTTTTGTTTTAAATAAAGTGAATGCTGACCAGAGGGCTAGAATTTTATCATTTGTCATCAGATGTGGTCCCATAAATTTTGCAGTGTAGGGTGCAAACCATGCCTTTCCTACGTTTTCTCTCTGAAGTCTACCTCTTGGAGACTTACCATCGTTGTAGGATGCTTGCAGTTCGTTCCTCAGTGAATAAAGATTTTCAGATCAAACCAAGTCTTTTTCTTCTTTTGTCTTTTTATCTTCCTTCCTTCTTCTCAAGTCTTACAGCCCGTAATTTGGCAACTCCATGCAGGAGGCCCCTAGCCACAGTCCCGTGAGACTGAAGGCAAGAGGAGAAAGGACCAGATGGCATCAGAAGATACGCTTTTCTAGGTCACTGGTGGTTAAGCCTGCAATCTGGTTCCCAACAGAAAGACTTTGGAGAACAGGGAAGGAGGATTTTGCTGTACAGTTCTTGTTCTGTGGATTTGCTGTTGAGAAGACATACGGAGGAAAATGGGGTTTCTGATTTAATGGTTTCGGGTTTTCATTTGCAGGGACTCCATTGCTTTTGGACGGGTGCATTCCCCTAAGTAGCTTATACCCAGGGAGGTACGACTAAGTAGTGTGGACTCAGTGGTGGAGTGGACTCAGTACTGTGGACTCAGTAGTGTGGACTCAGCAGTGTGGACTCAGCAGTGTGGACTCTCTTGGTCAGCTGTTGTTCTTTAGCTGCCAGTGACCCTTTGTTTCTCTACCCTACAAATGCCTGTTTCATTCACAAGTATAAAAGTAAAGATAATTAAAAAAAAAGTGAAGGCAATGGGATTTTGCTTCCACCGGAAGACCCACACGTCACCACTCACTGCTTATCTCTATCTAACGTTTATTTTGGAAGACTGATAGGAGGTTCACAAAGTTCATTGCAGCAGGGGGTGGAGGTGGGTAGGAAACGGGTGTCCAACCTGGCAGTGAAGACACTGCTTTAAACATCAAGAATACCCCGTTTCTGCTCCCCATTCTAGATCCTGCAAGTGCACACACCCTGCGAGTCGGTGCATTATGGCCTGAGGAACTGGGCTTCCGCTACCCGGGTACAAGAGCTGAGCTGAGCTTCCTCACTCCTGCCTGCAGCCTGGCTATTCCCAAGCCATTCTGGAGGAGTGAACCAGCAGATGAGAGCTACTTTTGTGTCACACACACACACACACACACACACACACAAGGAAATGAAATTAAAGACAGGTTTAATTTGATGCAGAAAAGGAAATGCGTATGTATTTTTTCATAGTGCATATTTCCATGAACTTTTATTTCAAACACTGTTTATTTGAAAGACAGTGTTAGAGACAGAGCGCTTGCATCCTCTGCATCATTCCACAGCGTGGCCACGTGGCCAGGCTGAGGCCAAGAGCCAGGCGCTTCTTTTGGAAATGGCATGTAGGTGTAGGGGAGCACACATTTGGCCATCTGCTTTCCCAGGTACGTTAGCTTGGAGCTGGATTGCAAGTAGAGCAGCCAGGACTGGAACACACACTCACCCGTGCTAGGGCCTCTCTGAACTTTTTGAGGACTTCACATATGCATGGATTTCAGCTTTTTTGCACCAAAAGAAATTTACCTCTCAGTTCTATTCAGTTCTAGTCCCACAAAGGCATCACTGGCCTTTGTGTAAGCTGTATCTTGGTGATTTATTACTGCTTGACTGAAGAAATGTTCAGCAGTGACTGAGAGCTTTTGCCTCCCTCCTCACTCAGGCATTATTATTGGTCTGGGACGCCTCCCAGGCTCTTGGGTTACTGCACAGCCCCAGCCTGCTGAGCCCGGACTCTTGCTGCCACACAGACTTTCAATTCAGTGCTCTTCCTTGAGTGAAAGAAAACAATGTGCTTTTAATTTTAAAGCGGACCCCAACCTGTAAATTTAGGTTTTTATTATTATTTTAATGACCTGGAAAATCCTTGCTTTTTCAAACTCGAATTCAAGTCCAAAGTCAAATGTCAGTCCCCCTTACAAGCCTGCTTCCTCCACTTACAACTTCTCCATTTATTCAGATTCTGTTGTCCTTGACATGTCTAACAGTCATTTTGGTAATAAACCAAAACAAAACCATGAACATAAAATAGAACATTTCATTCCTTAGGAGAGACTATAAACTCATTTCCTTTTCCCTGCTCCAGTGTCTGGAACAGTGCTGAGTACCCAAGTCATGTCACTAGTATGCTACTGAATTTTTACAAAGGGAAGAAGACATTTTAATTTTATGCTTATATTTTCAGCCTAGGTTTTTGTAAACCTCACAAAAGGGAAAATTAACTCACCTTTTTCTTCTATAATGTGAAACTAATAAGGACTCATGCCCAACTTTCTTAGATGAAAATGTTAAAGATAATTCCTAAATACATTGGATTTCTGGAGTAAGTAACTCAAAAAATGTGAGCAGCTCTTCTTCTAGTAAGATAGTTAACTTTCCTCATTTTTTTATTATTATTTTTAGAAGATTGTCTTTAAAATTAGTAAATACCATTAAGGGAAATCCCTGTTACACTTTAGATTTCAGGAAAATAAGAACATTTCTTTATCCACACGAAGTATGTCACATTTCAGCCTGGAGCCAACTACAGGCTTGAAGTATTGAGCTCAGTGAAGAGCTCAGAAATGGAACTATTCTAGTACCTGCAATGAGAGCTGGCTTAGTGGGTGCTCAGTCTTGGAATTCACGGACCAGACCCCACTGTTCTTAATCATCCTTGCTCGGAAGTGGCATAATTGACTGTTTACCATCTTCTGCTTTGAAATTGGCAGTATTTGGGAGTTTCACTTGACATATTTTCTTGCATGGTAAGACAGAAAGCATAGTTTGGGTCAGTTTATAAACCGTTTAGTTTGCTTTGAGAAAATGAAGGGTATGTTTTTTTGAGATCGTAAAATTTCAGTTATAGCTCTTTAGGGAATAAATGTATTCATATTTTATTTTCTTGTCCAAAGATACTGTTAACTGCTGAAATATGCTATGCCTTATGAAGCACAGGTCCAAAGATGGGAATAGTAAATCATCAGAAAACTTATAAAGTGCTGATTATATATATATGTATACACACACACATATGTATCCAAAAAATAAAAAATGCTTTGTGCCAAAACTGACATCTTTTAATTCCAATTTTCATGAACTTTTTAAGGACCTTTTTTTTTTCAAGATTTATTTTTCTTGGGAAGTCAGATTTACAAAGACAAGAGAGAGAAAAAGATCTGTGTCTGCTGGTTTACTCAGTATTAAAGAAGTTGAGACAGTTTGTGGGATTTCTAACATTACCACTGGGGATGATAATCCATAGTGGACCGGTGTTCCAGAGAACTGTAGAAGCAGCAGAGACTGAGAGGCAGGTGCCCCTGTACGCAGACACTCTGGGACTGAAGCATGAGGATTCTCACATGGCCATAGGCGGGATAACTGCAGAGCACTGTTTGCCTTAAAATAGGTTTTATCATGTTTCCAGTGGAATATCCAACTGTGCTAATTGTTTCTTCATCTTAGACGAGCTCATCTGCGTCTATGTTTAGAACGCTTGAAAGTTCTGATTCCACTAGGACCAGACTGCACCAGGCATACAACCCTCGGTTTGCTCAACAAAGCCAAAGCACACATCAAGGTGAGAATTTTTACTTACGGATCTGCACGATTCTCTGGGTCTTGCTTTATTAGGAAGGATCAGTTAACTCACATACTTTCCTTAAATAGATGACCTCAAGAAAAATCATTCTAAAACTTACCAGCTAATATTGATGGGAGCAGCAGTAACCTGATGAAGCTAAATTGTTTTGACAGCTTAGCCATTTGAAGAGCTTGGAATGCTAGGAAAATAACAATTACCTTCCCGACACCCAGAAGGACAGCAGTTGTGCCCTCTAGTGGAGATGACTTCATTGGTTGAAGTCGCTCAGTACTTTTCCATCAAACCAAAACACTGCAGATTCTGTAGAACCTTTGGTACAGATGACTGCACAGGCTTTCGGAAGTCTCTCTTGTTCAAGAAATGCAGTACTGATATCCAAAAAAGTAAAGACAAATGCTTTGTCATTTAAAAGCGCTTATATTTTATGTACATATACACACACACACACACATTTGTATAATTTATTTGTGTTTTCACTGCTAGAAAGTATTTTAAGATGTTAGGCAGAAATCTGTTTGTATTGGGCTGCACGCCGATGTGATTATCATTTTAGAAACTTGAAGAAGCCGAGAGGAAGAGCCAGCACCAGCTCGAGGACTTGGAACGGGAGCAGAGGTTTCTGAAGCGGAGACTGGAACAGCTGCAGGGCCCTCAGGAGGTGGAGCGGATACGGACGGACAGCATCGGATCCACCATTTCCTCCGATCGCTCTGATTCGGAGCGAGGTAGGCAGTGCCCTCTCTGATGGGGCAGGAAGCATCTCTGTGGTTCTGGGGAGGCGCCCATCTGCTTTCTTCTGCCAGCCGTTCCAGGCTTCGCGCAACTACAACATTGTCTAGCAGTGCTTGTGTATTTTTGTTACTTTTCACCTAAACTTGGTATTTTGAAATACTTTAAAAGATTTATTTATTTGTTCTAAAGGCAGAGCCACTGGAGAGAGATCTTCCATTCACTGGTTCGGTGCCCCAGATGGCCACAGTAGCCAGGCCTGGGCCAGCCTGAGGAGCCGGGAACTCCATCCTGGTCTGTCACATGTGGCAGGGTTCCCAGTAACCTAGGCAGTCTTCAGCTGCCTTCCTAGGCACATAAGCAGAAAGCTGGATAGGAGGTATATAGGACTTGAACCAGCAGTCCAGAGGTGTCGACATCACAAGCAGTAGCTTAACTTACTGTGCCACAATGCAGCCCCTTGAAATAACTCTAGATTTATAGGATTTTTAAATTTTCAGAGTTCTCATCTACTCTTCACTCCGCTTCCTCTAATGCATGCATAACCATAGTATAATTAGCACAGCTAAGAAATTAACACTGACCTAATACTCATTTTATAGCTGACAATAAATCTTACTCAAATTGTCCTGATTTTTTTCATTCATTTCATTGTCTGCTCCAGGATCCTATGCCAGCATCTCACTGGCATTGCCTTAGGTCTTTTTCCTTACCATAACACTTTTGAAGAATAATAGGCAATTAACATATATGAAATGTTCCTTAATTTGAGTCTGATGTTTTCAGAAAGTTGGATTAAGGGCATGTGATCCATTTTGGGGCAAGGGATATCACAGAAGTGATGTGGTAACCTTCTTACTTCGTTATGGGTTAACTTCATAGGCATATCTGAAGCACTACAACTCTTCACTTCTTTTCGTGTCTGTCCTAGAACCTTTATCTTGGGCAGTTAAAGAACAGAAGCAGCTAGAAGAGCAATGGTCTGAATTTCCCTGACCTAGGAGTCTACAGCTCCTGCCACATCAGGCCAGTGATGAGCACTTGGAAACTAGAATTCATGAAACCCTCAGGATTCTAAAATGTTAAGCAAGTGGCATTTGGCTTTAAAACTTAATTTTAGTTTTTGTTTTGACATTTTTAAAAAGATTTATTTTTATTTGAAAGATTTTTATAGAGAAAAGGAGAGACAAAGATCTTCTACCTGCTGTTTTTCCCATGCCACAAGCAGGGAGCTGCATAGGAAGTGGAACAGCTGGGACACAAACCAGTGCCTATATGGGATACCAGCACTTGAAGGCAGAGGGTTAGCCAATTGAGCCAAAAATGTACACTTACTTTATGAAAACATACTTCAAATAAAATAAGCTCCCAGATATCCATCATGCGGTTAGAGGAGCTGCCCACATCCTGGCATTCATTCTTCCCCATTCTCACTCTGAAGGAAGATACACAAAGAAGGAGCTATAGAGAGAAAAGATCTTCAGTCTGCTGGTTCACTCCCCAAGTGGTGGCAAAGGGCGGAGCTGAGCCAATCTGAAGCCAGGAGCCATAGAGTCCCAAGGCTTTGGGCCATCCTCCACCGGTTTCCCAGGCCACAAACAGGGAGCTGGATGGGAAGTGGAGCAGCCAGGGACTCGAACCGGCGTTCATATGGGATCCCGGCGTATGCAAGGCAAGGATTTTTAGCCACTTGGCTATTGCAGAGGGTCCAGTTTGCTCTATCTTTTAAGATATTTTTTGATCTATGTAATACTTATACTTTTCTAACTCCAAATTTCAGAGTATACATGTTTTTATCATTAGAGTTCTCCCTTTTTTTTCTAAGTACCGCCAGGGAACTTCAGTGTGTACCATCCTGATCCTTAGCAAGTCTTTCATCCCACCGTTACAGAGGATTTGGGTAACATGTCTGGTTTGTCCTGAGCATTCAGTTGTTCTGCTCTGAGATCCATGTGCTCTGTTGGATAGGGTACCTGCTGTTATTTCCCAATAGAGGGGTTATAGTGAGTAACTGCGAAGTGTATGGCCCCTGACAGTGGGTAAGAATAGGAAGCAAATAGTCATGAATAGATTATTTAAATGCTTGTTTGGAGAGCTGCTTGCATTTTTTTAAAGCTAATCACTAAAACTTCTAAAGCAGCAAGGCCTTTTAAGAAGTATATTCTTTGGGCCCGGCGGCGTGGCCTAGCGGCTAAAGTCCTCGACTTGAACGCCCCGGGATCCCATATGGGCGCCGGTTCTAATCCCGGCAGCTCCACTTCCCATCCAGCTCCCTGCTTGTGGCCTGGGAAAGCAGTTGAGGACGGCCCAATGCATTGGGACACTGTACCCGCGTGGGAGACCTGGAGGAGGTTCCAGGTTCCTGGCTTCGGATCGGCGCAGCACCGGCCGTTGCGGCTCACTTGGGGAGTGAATCATTGGATGGAAGATCTTCCTCTCTGTCTCTCCTCCTCTATGTATATCTGCCTTTCCAATAAAAATAAATAAATCTTTTTTAAAAAAATAATAAAAAAAATAAAAAGTATATTGTTTAATTTCACCCTGCCTTTTTGGCTTCAGCAAGAATCCACTTTTTAGGCTGGCACTGTGGTGCAACAGACTAATCCTCCATCTTCAAAAGCCAGCAATCCATTTAGGCGCTGGTCTATGTTCTAGCTGCTCCACTTCCCATCCATCTCCCTGCTTATGGCCTGGGAAAGCAGCAGAGCATGGGCCAAATGCCTGGACCCTGCACCTGCGTGGGAGGCCCGGAATAGGCCGCTGGCTCCTGATCTGCTGAGCTCTGGCCGTTGCAGCCATTTGAGTGAATCTGATGCTGAGAGATCTGTCTCTTCCTTGTAAATTTACCTTTCAAGTAAAAATAAATAAATCTTAAAAGAAAAACACAACACTTTTTGTAAGCGGTGTGAGCACATGAAGTCAGTGCCAGATAAGACATACAGGCTTTGTGTGAAGAGAATTGAAAAACACTAAGTTTCATCCTAGCTCTAATGGGTAGAAAAACTGTTTCTAAGTGCCTTTTGTTTTTAAAATGTACATTGCTTTTTATATATTAATGATTGTACTGTAGTGTTTAATAGTTAATATACCTAGTGATTGCTGGATCATAAATTATTTAGGGTTTTCAAGTTTGGCTTTTAAAACTTAAATATCACCACCAAAAGTCTTTTGTGCATCATCCATCAGGCCTTATTTCAGGCTGTATTTGATAAAACAAAATTAAATTGACAGATTTCTCTGAATCTACTTTATGATGAAGTGTAGAAGTCTAGATCTGTAAATGGTACCATCAAAGGCTTAGGTGGATAAACATTCTAGTTTAGCCTGTATTAACTTTATATGTTTTTTTTTTCCTCCTGTTAAGGCAACCCTGATTAATAAAAAGCACTGAGAATTAGTTTTTGGTTTAATGCAAAGCAGATGTTAAACCACATGAAATTGGGATCTTTTAATATTAAGCACTAATTCTCAAATAGGCCTAGTGACTTTAGTGGGAGGTCCAGACGGACTGGCGCCAAGGGGTTTTAGTAAACTTGCTGCCTAAATTAAGACCACCATTGTCTCTCAGGCATTCCCCTTTGCAAGCAGTATTCTTGTGTCTTTCACCTTTTGTCCCTCTGTTCTCCAGAGATCGTGGATAGTACACTTTAACTTGTATGCCATTTTCTTCATCTTGCTAACTTTTAAAGGTACCCATGTACTGGATTATTAATGTTGTTTTGTTTGTTTTTGTCCCCCTTTGGCAGAGGAGATTGAAGTGGATGTTGAAAGCACAGAGTTCTCCCATGGAGAAGTGGACAATATAAGTACCACCAGCATCAGTGACATTGATGACCACAGCAGCCTGCAGAGTGTTGGGAGCGACGAGGGCTACTCCAGTGCCAGTGTCAAACTTTCGTTCACTTCCTAGAACCCAGCATGACGTAACAAGTGCAGGGCAAAATCATCAGTGGGCCAATTCAGTACAATCTCTTCAATTGGGTTCATGATGCAGTCTCCTCTTTAAAACTAAATGAAAGAAAACTATACTTGAACAAAGGGGTCAGAAGACCTGTATTTAAGCAAATACTTAGCAAAAAGTGGGGCGCAGCCTCTCCAGCAGAACAAACACTCATATTGGAAAAATGAGTTTCTAACAGCAACAAACTTGTCTGAAATTTTGATTTGATTTAGTTCATTCAAAAGAGGACACTGGAGATGCCATCCTCTTTTTCTGAGTTTTCTCAAACCATGTTGAGTAAACAGAAAGAATGGGATCATGTTCCCATTCTGAGCTTTATGGCCCTAAAAAAAAAAAAAAGAAAAAAAAGAAAAATCAAACCTATAGAAATGAAGACAAGATAATCAGGCATTATTCCTGGATAGCTAAAGCTATTACAACTTAGCCTGGGACAGTTTATCATGAAGCCTGTGGATGATGAATTCATTAGAAAAATTTAAAAAGCTCATTTCATGCTCTACGAAAGGAGAGACGCCCATGAAGCCTTTTGCAAGGGATCATCATGCAGCTCGGCTTTCTGTTGGATTCCATGCTAAGCTAGCCTCCCCTGCGTCATTAGCACTAGGGCACCCAGCTGCCCACTTGCCAGCCCACCGTCCTGGGCCGCACGGGGGCAGTCCATGCATGGCAGCCTCTGTCACACAGGCCTGGGAGTCACGGACTTGGGGAGCCAGGAGGGAAAAGCCCCACGTGCCTCTGTCTGCATGGGTCAGGAAAGTTGTGCACACATTAGCAGGCCAAGGTCTGAGCCATGGCAGCATTTTTATTTCAGATTTTGATAACTGTTTGTATGTGTTGAAAACCAAAATGACATCTTTTTAAAGCTTGTCCATAGGAAAAATAGATGTCTTTTATAGTGGAAAAACACATGGGAAAAAAATCATCTATTTTGATGCAGCATTTGATAATGATAAAACACCTCACTCTTTATAGTGCACAAAGTGAATGAGGTCTGGTTAGGTTAAGAAAAGTCAATGCTGTTTTTGTTTTTTTTCGAATCATTACTTTTACCATCTTTTAACCATCTGATATCTATAGTAGACACACTATCATAGTTAACATAGTTAAGTTCAGCACTTGTGTCATTTTAATGTTAAGATTTGCTTCCATTTCCCTACAGGCAGTCTCTCCCTCCTCACAATCCTGTTGTGCAGGTGCTATTGTTGCTCTTATGAATATTTTCAGAAATGTTATTTTCTTCTAAGTGAAATTTCTAGCCTGCACTTTGATGTCATGTGTTTCCCTGTCTTTCAAACTCCAAGCGTCTGGCCCTGTCCCCTGGGAAGCCTTCTTGGAGACTGCCCCGGCTGTTTGGACTTTGTATACTTTAAATAATTTAACTGCCCTTAATTACTTAAAAAAAAAAAAGCTTTATGATTTTCATAACTTATTGCTGATTTTAATGGGTTGTTAATTTCAGTCCTATAGTTTTATTTTATGTTTAGATAGGGCTGGGCAAGAAAAAATAAAATAAAGACAACCGTATTTAGCAGTGCAGTTGTGTGTTAATGTTAGACTGTCTTTTCTTGAACAGCATTTTCAATGGCATACACAGACTATGCATAAAATGTAGTAGCTTGGACATAAGGCCTCAGCGTATACTCACTTGTTCTTGTGCTCTTCTGTGCCTCCAAAAATATATTTTTCTTGATTATGCTATGTTTGAGTGGAAGAAATTCTCTGAAGTAGATATGAAAACCTGCATGCCTTTAGAAGCCCAGTGTTAGAACGTGCTACATTCCAGGTGCTGGGGACTTAAATGAAAAACATGACAAAAATTCATTCTGTGGTCCAGGTAAATTATTTTTGGTTTCATTTATAAATATTCCTGGCCAAGTCAAACTGTTGCTCTATACATTTATATACTTCCAAAGTGATGACAATTTGAAGACTGCCAGCTGTCGTAAGTAAATGAAAACCAGTGACTAAAGCTTGATTTAGTTTTTCATATGACATTCAGTGGTGTCACACTGTATACGGCTGGAATCGAGGACCTCTCTCAGGCAAGCCTGAGGTGCTGTCATTTTGTTGTATGCTTATGTGTACAGGATAATGGGCTGGGAAGCCTCTAACAACCCTATAGAAAATTCTCAACTGCCCCTAAATTACTTTCTCTGAGTTTGTTTTCCTTGGGGAAGGAAGGAGGGTAGATTACAAAATGAGTGTTAATATTTTAGAAGACAAATCAACTTTTAAGATCAGAAGATAACTTCAAGAAATCAAAGCTGTGACTTTTGTACCACTGTCCTCTATGAAGGCACACGTATGTATGAGGATGCACACTGCTGAGGCAGTATCACATCTATTTTGATACATTAGTAGTCCAAAATGAATGGCCATTTGAACTGCTAGTTTTATAACTTAAATAGATGCCTGGTAACTCCACATACCTCACAGTAATGCAACTGATCATTTCAGCTGCTTCAAGGAAGGACACAATTCATGTGTCCCCCCTCTGTTAGACTTTTCAGGGCTTCCCTTTTGTCTATACTAAAGTACAAACTGAAAACAAGTCTGGATTTTCAATTTAGTCTCCATTAACTTTATCCCTGTTAGTGAAAAGCCTGCGAGTGACGCAAGTACTGTTCCTTTATGCACGCGAATGCTGAGGCTGTCTGACTCTAGTTTGTGGTTACAGTAGGTTTGGAAACTACAGAAATGTCTTCTGTAGCCCCCATGACAATGTCTGTGCTTAGCAGTTATTAAGAGATCTTAAAAGGATGTTAAAACAAAGCCCTGAAGGCCACATTACTTGCTGATTCATTTCTCCTGGGGCAAAGTAGGCTTTTGGTAAGACTTTTTCAGTTTTCAGTTAAAAAAACAATTTCTTCCCTCCTCCTATTTTCTTCCTAAAATCCCATACCAAAGCCAGAATCAGAGTTCTAATGTATCTACCAAAAAAGCAACATCCTAACCAATGAGGGAAAAGCCAGGGGTTTTTACTCATGTCTTAATCCCAACATTTTCCAAGACTCGGGGGTTGTTTTCTTGGAGTTTGTTTCCTCCTGAAAAGTTTGAAATATTGCCTGTCTTGAAAAGCTAATAAGCCAAGCTGATCTCCTTCTGCCCCCAAATCCAGGATACAGCATCACAAAGAAATGAAGCTGCATACCTTACTTCCCCAGGATGTGCACAAAATGGCTCACCTGAAACACTTTATAAAAAAAATACTAGCAGCACATTTTGTAATTTTTAATTTCCTCAAGCTGTCAGTTCTTTGCCACTGGAATGGCTTAAAACAGTCTTGACTGGTAGGGCAATAACTAGAATATTTATTTTAGATATTCATACCAGGGCACATAACAGCATTATAAAAATGTAACAAAAGCCATTAAGTATCTAAAATGTATATAAAATTTATAAGTTTAAGAGGTCAGTTGTTTGTAAATTAGCTTCATCACACTTACTTTCAAAGTTAGGTCAACTATACCTGGTAGTGTTTTTGGAGAGAAAAACTCCAGGCAAAACAACCAAAGAGATACTTACTCCTTCCAGCTCCTTGTGAGCAATGAACAACTGGAGAGTTAGCATCTATTAAAGACTAGCCTAGCTGAAGATGTCTGGCTTCAATTCTAGTTCAATTCCCAGGATATGGAGTCAAGTGTTTCCTCCAAGCCTGAATTCTGTTTCTCTGGTCAGAAATTCACTGCATCTCGCTAAAGTAAGTACAAGGCATGAGAGGGGAGGGGGGAGGGAAAAAAAGCACGTAAGTTTTGCAAGAAAGGGAAATCATGAGCCAGCAAAGTAATAACCGTGATTTGGGGCCCCAACTAGACAACGTGGCTCTTCAACCAAGAGCTGTGCTCTGAATAATAATTTGGGCGAGCATTGCGGTGCAGCAAGTCACACCGCCAGCCATGATGTTGGCATCCCTGTGGGGACGTTTGCGTCCCAGCTCCACTTCTGATTTGGCTCCAACTAAAGCACCTGAAGAGCAGTGAATGACGACAAGTACCTGGGCCCCTGCACTTAAACAGGAGACTGGAGAAAAGCTCCAGGCTTTGGCCCAGCCTAGCCCTGGTTGTTAGTTGTCATTATGGGATGAACTAGCCGATGGAAGATCCATTTTCTCTCCCTCCCCTGCCCCATAACTGACTTTCAAATAAATCTTGAATATAAATTTACAATTCTCAAGACTTAAGTCTGTACTGGTTTTCTGAAAATAAGCTGGCAAGGGACACAGCATAAGTATACCATCAGTTTTTCTTGCTGGGAAATGAAATTAACTTATCAAAATTCACTATTTTTAGCTAGCTCAGCAATCGGCTATGTTGTTTTCTGATTTGTCTTATGCCATGCACAGCCACCAAATGAAAAACCTTACAGAAGCATAACACCATCTCTCTTTTACTTTGGCTAGGACAAAACAAATTGTTAGAAGGCTCTATTGGTTAATACTGGTTTCTGAACCTCCTATGTTTCTTAATGTACACACATGGTATTAAAAAAATCAATTGGTCATGGGACTCAATTATTTGAGGTTTGCAATTCAAACTATGGTATTACCTGTTATTCTGTCTGCTATGCTCTTCCTTTCCACTGCAGTAAAAATTCTGTTTAACTTGCAACTCAAAAATCCTAGATGTAAAGAACGTTTACATTTACTGTTGAACTTATAAATTACCACTTATACTAACTGCCCCATAGTATAATACAAATAACTTAGTTTTACATTTACTGTTGAACTTATAAATTACCACTTATACTAACTGCCCCATAGTATAATACAAATACTTACAGTAACCTGCAGGTACTTATTGACCCCTCTAAACATCTTAACAAACATTAACACCCAAGTTAGAGCAAAAAAGCCAAATGCTTTAAATATTTTGCTGAAATTACAACTGGCATTTTTGACAGTATAAAAAAGTGTAACATAAATTAGAGTAATTTTCTTGATACTTGGTGGCTTCCCTTCCTATTTTCAAGGCAGATACATTCACAACATTAAAAGTATAATACTGGAAACGTACACCTTCATTTTTGACAAGCCTTTTTTTAAAAGATGAGTTATAATTAACTGATAATTTTTATTATGGTTTCAGGCTTAGACTTCATTAGCCCAATAAAGCTACCAATGAAGACCAAATTCCAAATTGAAAAATCTAATTCCTTTTACAGTCCATCCAGAACACAGTGCGCAACCGAGTGTCCGCGTCTTCACTGTGACGTCTGTCAACCAGACATAGCTGGAATCGCAAAGTCTGGAATAGGAACCAAACCTCCCTCAATTTTTAAGCCATATCATAGTAGGAAAACTTAAAACTTTCCTAGAATTTACTCTCGTAACCGATACTTTGGTAACATTTCGATAATAGTTCTAATTAGGGACCCCATATCATAAGCAATGAATGCTATGTTGTAATTCTAACCACTGCTATTAAAATTAAGGAAAAAGCACATATCCACTACTGCCGCTGTGCATAGTCAGACACTTTTATAGATGATACTCTATTGAACTTCATACAGTAAATTTAAGGACTCTTCAAACCCAATGAAACAAATATAATTCCACTCCATAGAAAAGAAAACTGAGGCATGATCATCCACATGGGGAATCTTGTTCTGGAGTCCTGGCTCTTTGAACATGCTCTTGAGGCATCTCTACATGTTAAGGAAAACAGTATTTGTTATCTGTGATCTCTATTAAACATTTTGTTTACTAACTTTTGGGGGTGCTAAGAACATTCTCCCCTGAAAAAGTCAACAAGAAAGTACCAAAAACCGGTATTCTCTCCAAGAACCCCAACTTTTATTTCAGTCTACACACCACAGTCACCCTGACACTGGGATTTTCCCATGGGCCATGGCTAGTTTCTGATACAAGGACTCTTTACTGTATGCTCTAACATGGCCACTTTCATTCCTTCTCCCTCTCCTACTGCAAGGTTCCCCAAGGAAATTAACCAAAAACAGCCCATGGGGCCAAGGCACAAGTTGTAACAGTACTGCATACAAACATCAAGGAAAATGTTATTGAATTCAACATAAGGTATCAACAAAAGCTATTTTCTGGGGTCACATAGTTACACTAAATTCCTCCCCCTCTCAAAAGCAGTCCCTTTAAAAATATCAATGACAATTTTTATGTTTTTCTTTTGGAAGACAGCATATTTTCATCTGCTAGTGAATATTCCACTGGCCAGGACTTAAGCTAGAACTCAATATGAGTCTCCCACATGGATGGCAGGAACTCAAGTCACTTTAGTAATCACTGCTGCAATGACTCTGGGGACATGGTGTCCCAACTACTAGATTAAACACCTACTCTCCAGAGCTTTTTAATTCAAAGGACTTTCTTACAGTCTTTCAAGGATTATTAGCATGCTGAGAAGATATGTGCCCTACGGTTGCTGGCGTAATGACACTGGAATCCCTGGGGTGCTGGATGAAGTCCTGGTCATTATGCTTCTAATTCAGCAAATGTGCTTGGGTAGGCAGCAGATGATGGCCTAAGCATGCAGAGGTCCTGCCACCCTTATGAAAGACCAGATGGAGTTCCTGGCTCCTGGTATTGGCCTGGCCCAACCATTTGGGAAGTGAACCACTGGATGAAGTTATCTCTGGAGCTATGCTATTCAAATAAGTTAAATTATTTTTTTTTAAATGTCGCAATAGTAACAAGATGAATACTAATATGTTTTAGTTGTAAATTTTCACAGCTTAAATAGTCCTTTATCCAAATTATGCCTTTTTGGTCCCAAATGGTTAGAGGAAAAAAAAGAAAGAGCACTGAAGTGGAACGGAGAGATGCAAGAATACCTCATCAACCACCCTAAAAATTTCAATATACCAAAAAAAAAAATTAATAACATTCACAAATGATTACTTTCCCTCTCCACCAATACTTTGTGAACATATACAGCACAAGCCCTGAAAATAAGGCTGGCACACCTGTTAGGATACAGTTTTCTGTCTACTGAAGGAATGCTTAAGGATTTACTGAAACCTGTCATACACTCAATATTCAGCAATTCTATGTGCAAGTATAATATTTAATCACGCTCCCAGCATGGGCAGCTAAAGATTCATATGCTGTTAACACACCCTGGAGATTTTAAAAACACTTTATTTAATAAAAGTTAAACATACAAAACTGAAATTAACACACAACCTAAAAATCATCTTCCATTAGTATGAAGACCCTTTTTTATGTATATTTGGCTTAAATTCAACTCAGGATTAACTGTAATGTTCACTTACACCAACAAATGCTGGTAACTTGATCTAGTTAATGAAAATTACAAGCTCAGTTACATGAACATAATATACAGGGAAATCATGGTCAGATTAATGCACAAGAAATACACGAAATTTTTAATGATGAAACATTCAGTATTCTTGTTCATTAATTTAGCCTCAGTTTTGTTTTTATGTTTTTGTTTTTCTTTTTTACAAAAATAGTATCTACACTGTGTACAGGGCTATACATCAGCTTTTTGTTTTCTCATATAAACATTACACATTCAAAACAATGGTACTACCACCAATAAGTGAACATCAACACCTTGAAAAAAAGCAAACATACCCCCCCAAAAAAACAAAAACTCTTACAAAAGGTAGCTCCTCATAAATGTTTATCTCATAAAATTCAATCTTTATGAATGAAAATACGAGATCTGTTTTAGAGATGATCTAGTAAGGTTAGAAAACAGGTCACTGAAGGAGAAATCTCTGAACAAATTGCCCTTCACAAACTAACTCATTTAGGCTTAACCGGACAGTTGCTGGGTTTTAAAGTTGAAGCTTATATATATAATATATGAAAGGATCTTATTTGCAGGTTGGTGTTTTGCCTTGATGCTCTGAAGAATTGCCAGGACATACCAAGTTCAAAAGCATATGAAAACTCTAAAATAAAAGTAGGTGCCATCAGTTTCATGGGGGCCTGATATTAAGATCTGAAGTGCCATATTAAGCAGCATCTTTCTAGAAAAGTTGCTTTAACAAAATTTGAGGGAACTGTGGTAGTAGTAATGAATGGTAAATGAATAGCAATTATCAAATGCAACATCTTCACTTCTCATTCTACTAAAGTCAAATAATAACAATGGTATCTTCTTTAATCATCTAACAAATAATTTACCTTTAGAAAAATATAAGGATAAAAAGGTAAATGTAAAGCCCTGCAGAGATGAAACTCAACAGTTTTTCTGATTATTGAGGCATCAAATGCCTGACATTGTATTTAGAGGTATCTTGATACTGTGTCATGGGTTTATCAGCAATTCCACAAGTTCCTACGCCAACTTTGCCAGTAACACTCTCAGGTGAAGCAAAGATACTCCTCTTTACCTAGGGTAAAGCAAACACAAACATTCCTCGTTAGTTTCAGGAAAAACAGATTTCAAATTCTATGTAATGTTCCCGGGTTCAACACTTATGGGGAAAGAAAGCACATTATCTATGCTTGTTTAGGGTCAAAAAATGGGTACTGAAATAGTCCTACACTGGAATCCAGTCACTTAAACTTGTAAGTGGTATAAAACATCACCACACACTATTACACTTCTAACAATTGCCTTCAGATGTCCCACTGTTCTTATTTTGGCAGCGAACATTGTGGCATAGGTTAAACTACAGTGCACAATGCTGGCACCACATGCACGCTGTGGTTTGAGGCCTCGCTGGGCTCCACTTCCAACCAGCTTTTTTGCTAACATGTCTGGGAAAGCATTAGATAGATAGATGGTCACACACTTAAGCCCCCGCCACTCTGGGAGACCCAGATTATGTTCCAGGCGAATGAGCCCCAGCTGTTGCAGCCATCTGGGGTTTGAAATAGACAATAAAGTTCTCTTTCTGTATAACTCTGTTTTAAAAATACATATTTTCTTAAATTCTAGTCTTTTATACTCAAATGCTAAACTCAGCTCTGGCAATCCATTGTAAAGTTTAAGCAGACTGAATTAAAGCTTACTGTGCGCAGTCTGCTGTCATTTTTTTCTTTTAGATTATTTTTACTGGAAAGCAGATTTACAGAGAGGAGAGACAGACAGATCTTCCATCTGCTGGTTCACTCCCCAAGTGGCCAGAGCTCAGCCAATTCAAAGCCAGAAGCTTTTTCAGGGTCTCTCACACAGGTACAGGATCCCAAGGCTTTGGGCCTTCCTCTATTGCTTTTCCAAGCCGCAAGCAGGGAGCTGGAAGGGAAGCAGAGCAGCAAGTCTACACAGGATGCTGGCGCTGGCAGGTGAAGGTTTGTGACAGCCCCTGCTATCATTTTTAAGTTGTCAAATCCTCTGACCTTATAACATCTTTACAGAAAAAAAGTGCATGCTAGCCATGTCTACTACTGCAGAGGCTATCTTGACAGGAATGAAAAGCCAGGTTTATCCTTGCTGCATGAATGCTAGAGTGATTTCCTGCCCAACACCACTAGAAAGCAGCCTATCAAGGAAACCTGAATTTCCTTTTAAAGAGAAGGCGCTTCTGATGCCTAGGATAAAGGCGTGCTAAAACAGCAGAGTCCCACCCCAGCCCCAGTCTTTGGTGTAATTCATGATGGAATTCTATCATTATTCATAAGATTTTTTATTATAGACAGTGACTGAATAATTTCTCAGTAAGCCAAAGGGAAGACTGACAATAACTGAATTCAAGACCTGGTTAATCAGGCTGTTTGAAAATCTACATTTTCATTTTAAAGTTACTTTTTTAATGAAAAACTATACTTTCCAAACACACAGAGTACAATGGAAATTTACCAACCTGGCCTTTTTTGTTTTTAGAATAGGCTCTGTTGTTGAACTGTTGCCATTTCACCTTCTGGTCCTCTCTTTCCTGCTCAAGCTCTTTTATTCTCTGTGCTTTTTTCAAAGCTTTCTTCTTTTTATATTCACGCTGCTGGGCAATCATTTCTTTTCTGAGTGAAAAAAAAAAAGAGCTAAATGCTAACTTTTAAATAAAACAAAAGATGATTTCCTTGCAGATTTTAGCAACACATAAATACAACAGACTTACCACTGTCCTCTCGAGGAATACCAGGTACTCATTCTTCCCTTACGTACCATCTTTAAAAATACCCAAACATAACTAACATACACCCTTCAACTATGACTTTTTGATATTTACACAGCTTCTGCAAGTTAGTTTTAAACAAGCTGAGTTTCAACATGAGTGTTTACCTTTATCAATTTCCAAGAAACACCACTAACAAATATGCAACACTTGAAAAATGTGTATGAAGAGATTCAATGTGCTGGGATTATTTCACTTAAACTGAGAAACAGCATTACAAAGGGGAAGAAAATATAGCAACGCTGAACAATGACAGCGAAAGCCAAAATTTCCTCCAGAAAAATCCTAAATAGGATCAGAGCCTAAAACTGTCATTCTCTGTTAATTCTGATTTCTCATCACAGAGATTTTTAACAGACAAAAAGATCTAGACTCTCCTTCACCATACAAACACCAGGAAGCTAAGTATACTTTTTGCAAAGAAATCAGTCAAAAGATCAAATAGTTCTACAATCTGATTTTCCCATGAGATGCTTATATTGTTTTGATAAAAGTATCATTTTTCTAAGTTGAAATACAGTTATGTAATGACATAAAATTTTAAAAGCTCTCAACAAATCCAAAATAGCAAATCACGGCAGATCCGTAGTCAACCAAGACTTAACATTGCTGAGTTTAGACTGCCACCATCTTACATCTGGGTCGTGGAACAGGAGATACCTTCCCACAACTGCTAGTAGCAATTCTAAGGCTTCACTCTGACCACATGACATACTGCCTACTAAAATCATTTAGTAGTGGCTTTCAAGCATTTATAATGTGTCTTGCTTCTGAAATCTCTTGTCCAATCATCCCCCTGGCCAGTACCTGCTTTTTACCTCAGGAGTTTTGTTACTTCAGTGTTCTCCCTCATTTTTCAAAAAGGAAGTATTAATCCAAAGACGAAGTGTGCGCCTAAAATGCTAAAGTCAGAATCACTTACTTTGACATGGGTTTGCTGCCACTGTCTTCCTTTGCCTTCCTCCCTTCTTCCACAGGCTTCAGGTTCAACAGTGGCGTCACTTCGGCGTTGCCGTAACCAGCAAAGGTGATCGCAGCGGTGCCGTTCTCCTCATCTATCTCCTCAATCTCGGCTTCGTAACACCTGTAAAGATATCATGGCTGTAAGCAGGTGAGTAAAGGTTTCGTACTCAGCCCAGACTTACACTGCAGTGATTCAATCAGTACATGTTTCCACATTGACGCTTCTATAATTAGATGGCCCTTTTAGCCATGATAACCAAAGTCTCTGCAGTTAGCCATCTGCTATTTTAAAAAAATGCTAATGAAAATACTGTCAGATAAGTTTCTCATTTATATATATTACATATCTGTTTTTGATGTGTTTTAATCTGAAAAAACACTTCTTACAGGAATGATTTCACTATGTACACTTCACAGTTACCTGAAATAATCAGGCATTTATATCAAATTAGAAAAGACTTTTGAAAATATACATTTATTTTCTTTTTCACTTTTCTTTCCTCTAAGATCCAAGCTATTCTTTTCCTCAAACTGAATCTAAAGCTAAAACTAAACTGTAGTCATCACAACAACCCAAGAATTAAAGCTGGCTTTACCAATCACATGTCCTACACAACAGGGTAGTTCAAACTGAATGAAAACATCTTACCATTGTATTTTATTACTTCATGTTATAGTTAGAAGGTTTTTTTCTACACTTACTGTCCATCTTCACTCCAGATTGCCATACATTTGTCTCCTACTTTCCATGAATGAGTGGGCTGAGTAGAAGCAAAACTGTCGGAACTCGTAAGAGTTTCAGAAGGTTGAGTCGACAGAAGATCTTTGGTTAGTTCTATAACTTCCTAAAGAAAGAGCAAAACCAGCATTCTGATTACAAACGCTCTCACATCATATGGCACTTGTTACTAAGCACTCTCCATAAGTATTTTCTGTAGTGTAGAAGCTGAGACATAGTATTGTACACTAGTCAAGTGGAGGAACTGTGATTTTAAACTCATTTATTTTCAACCTAATCACAAATACTAATGAAAACAGATGAATTTATACCATGCATTAATTCTAACTGCCCATCTTAATTAAGATCTCTTAAGATGAGAAATCAAAGACTGAAATAAATTCAAGACCCCTTTTACTTGCATTGTCATGTGTTTCATGCAATCATACTTTTACTGGGTTTTGCTTGGCAATTCTCACTCCCCAAATCACCAAAACAAAGCAGCCTTATTAGTAACAATGTTATACTTGTACTTTTCTACTAAAATATTGTTTTAAGCATATGTTAAGAAGCCAGCAATGTTCATATTTATTATAAAACTTATGCATCTAAGTAAACCAATATGGTTTAACGTTAACCACATTAGCACACTTTCATTTAAAAGTACATATACAGAGGCAGGCAATGCATGCCTCTCCAAGGGGCAAATAGCGCAAGCTTACATTTACTGGCTTCGCTCAAAGGTGCTTTGGTAAGGATGACCGCAAACTTCAGACACAGTAAGTGCAGGTGGGCCTGGCCACCCATTCCCTATCCCTGTATCCTAATAAAGATCCATGTTATCCATTATACTATCTACTTTACGTTCACAATATCTGTTCCCCAATTTTTGTACTAAAATCATCCAATTATGTGTTTAGGGAAAACAATTAGCGAAGTTTAACTCCACTGAATTTGTTCTGGCTGCCACTAAAATTTCCTAAGAAATTCAGTAGCCAAGAAAGTTAAATATTACATCTTCCGGCTACTTCTGAAAAACTAGTATTTGGGAATTTAAAGATCAGTTTTGCGAATAAAATAAAAAATAATCAGATCTGAATTAAAATGTCAGCTATCTCCAGATTTTGACTTGTAAATAGCCATCCAATTATTTTTTAATCAGACAAGTCCTTTGCATTTAAATATAGCAAAGAACTTCCAAAAAACAGATCAAGTAGTCACAAACACTAAAGCATCCTGTCTTGTTTGTACTTAACCAGGTTTAAGGTCAGGACTGTAACCTAGTAAGCCTCCTCAAGAGCCCACACAATCCCCATCGTCAGGTACTTCCACATCCTCCTAGAGATCGTTAATCCTGCACCTGTCTCAAATTTAGAGCTCTCTTAGGCCAGAACACTTCCCCACTGTATTTTTACAAGGATATGCAGTTTTCATCAAAGAAAGGCATCTTGAGCAGCTGTGCATGTTACAAAGGATTTTCAGAACATTTTACTAATAAAAAGACACTTAAAAATCTGTATCCAGAGTATCTGCCTGGTGTCCTCTATCATGGTTTTATGTATCCCTCCCAATAAACTATGAAGAATCTCATAACATTTTTTTTCTCCACGTTTGCATATGGATCAAAGTATTACAGAAACTATTTTATGAATGAGGGGGTTCTTAAAGGTACATACCATTAATTACTTTTCCTCCCCCAAGTCTGAATTCTGAAACTGCTCCTTCCATGACAGATGGGCAGCAGTTACAGTAAGCGGCAACTCCAGGAAGCACAGGTGTTGTGATCTACAGATCAGCAGGTCAAAGGGGTGCACTCAGGCACTCTGCTTCCTGAAGGAAGGCGTTTCGGGGATGTAGAGCCACTGGAATATATGAGACAAGTGACTGGACCCCTGCCTCCTTTAGAACCAGCTTATTCAGCTAAACAGCCTAAGAAATGGACTACTGTTGTGACCACAAACTGCCTGGGGGGTGACTCTGCTAGTTAGCCTGGATTGTAATACTTCTTTTCAAGTGAGAAAAAAAAAAAAAAGACAGTATGACTTCAGTAGATTAATTTCCTGCCTTCTGAGTAACTTTATTCTACAAGAAAGATAATACATGCAGAAGAAACATGGAAACTTTACTGGAAAAATCGAAGTCACTGAAAAAAATGCAGAAAAGGTATTTTCTCATAAATCAAAGGGCAAACAAATAACAAATAAGAACTTAATAGTAAGAATTTAAACCCATAAGAGGAGCAGAAAAAAGAAATGACAGGATGGCCTAAAAATATCAAAGTGAGGCAGTCACACAATTTGGTAAGCAGTCTGACCAGACTTTTCACCAATGTTAACGGGCAAAATAGGGCCTGGCGTGATAGCCAGGTGGGTAAAGTTGTTGCCTAGCGTGTGCCAGGATTCCACATGGATGCAGGTTCGTATCCTCGCTGCTCCACTTCCTTTCCAGCTCCCTGCCTGTGGCCTGGAAAGCAGTCGAGGACAGACCAAAGCCTTGGGACCCTGCACCTGCATAGCAGACCTGGAAGAAGTGTCTGTCTTCCAATCAGCTGGCTCAGCTCGAGCCCTTGTGCCACTTGGGGAGTGAACCAGTGGCTGGAAGATCTTCCTTCTCTGTGAATCTGACTTTCCAATAAAAATAAATTAAAAAAAAAAACGGGCGGGGGAGTTCAATACCAAAACAGAAGCTATAACTGTGTCATTTATCAGTGGAGACGATTACTTGCTGGAAATACATTAACAAAATACTTTCCAGAACATTATCTTGATTTTTAGTTCAAAGCACACCTGTATTTAGTAATCCAAATTAATTTTTTTCTCAATGAAATACAAGGAAAAGAAACTATACAAAACTGGTCAGGAAAACACTTGCATTTTATCTGTAATATTAGAAATATGCTCTTGTGCCATTACTATTCATCGCATACGGTTGTTTAATGAGGAAAAACTTCGGCTCTCTGAATCACCCTAGCTGAATTTCAAATGTTAAACAGCTTCATATGCTAGTGGGCGTGACAAAGAGCAGATACAGAACATTTCCACCATCACCATCAAAGAAAAGTTTTTTTGGACAGTGCTACTGTAAATGGTTACAGGAAAGAGGGTAATTTATGCATACAGGATTCCCAGGTCATTCTAACTGAACCCTAGGGAAGCTCTTCAGGTTCTTTCCTCAATGTCTACCACAACGGTTTCTCATGTCATCAAAAGGCAGTTCTGCCTAGACTCTAGTCAAAGTTTATTCTAGAAATGTTGTAAAAACCTGTTAAAAATGCTGCTTCAAACACCACTCCCAGTCTCTCCTCCAACTGACCAGAAAGCAATATACAGTATGGCACTCAATACCTTGTTTTCTTCAAAGAAAGTGCTGCTTTTTGGAAGATGGACAGCTTATCCCTCTTTGAAGCAAGCAGAAAATTGCTGCTTAATAGAGCAGAAACATACCTGAGGTCAAATGCCCGGCCACCTCATCTTCAGTGTATACTCACAAAACTTTTGGACCAATTAAATGAATGGACAGACAGAAAGTAAATCACTAAGTTACTTCCGAGGAACCTGGAGAAGAAATTGCTCCTCAAAACATCTTTTTCTTATTGTCTGGTATCCTGAGATCCGCACGTCTGGCTTTTATATATTGAACATGGTCTGTCCATGTTATTTTGCGTGTTCTTAAAAATTAACATCTATTCCCAACTTGACCCTAAATCTAGAATTTGAACTTAAAAATATTCAACTCACCTTAATTATGCTCAGATAAGCTATTTCACAATCCCAAATCTGGACCCCTTTTCAGATAAGTTTGTCTGCAGTCCTAATATTCCTAAAATATTAAGTTTTAATAGACAATGGGTTGATAGCACGGGAAAGGATTCTTTAGATACAGATTCAAATTTTGTACTGAGTCAGTAAAGATCATCTAATCATGACACCTTTATAACTTTTAAAAACTCAGGTGCAGAATTTTAAGGCAGGTCATTAAGACAAAACTGTACAATACAGTATTTACAAATCATATTTGCCATTTTTCTTCAGCTACTCTGCTGAGAACTAGCAGCCACCATGGCTTGGTGACTGTCTTGAAACCCAGGGCTTCTCACTGCCAATCTCTCCTGTGACAGAGATCGCCCTGACATCAACTGCAACAAGCTCCCAGCCACTGCACTGCTGAGACGCTTAAATATCTATGCAACATTTTCAGAGAAAATTTACATGAGGGGTATCTATGTGTTTTTTATACAAGACATATTTAGCCTTGGGGGAAAAGGCCATACAATTCATTTGCAAATCATCCCGTGTCTTTAATAAAATCTTAGTTACCTTTTTAATTGTGTTCTTTGCCAGGTCTTAAAAAACAAAAGCACTTCCACTGTAAAGTTACACAGGGCTCGTTAAGGACACAAAAATGCACTCTGAAAAAGTACACATGCATTTCAAACATTTTTACATCAAAGTAAGCCATCTCTCTTCATTCTGTTTTCCATGAACCTTTTGAAATATTCTTCTGTGTACCTCTTCTCTGGAAAGTTTGACACTTTCACAATCTCTATTCCTACACTTAACGAAGAAGCACAGCGTAACGTCCAACGAGACTGTTGGACGTACCTGGACAATGGGATGCCGCACTGACACTGTACCTGCAATGTCGGGGTACACAAATAATAGACTGATGGAATCATGGCTCCTTACAAAGGCGGCTCCACTCCCCGGATGCCTACCGACTATTACCGATGCCTATTACCCATGATTCTATGTATGTGTACACACACCCACACACCCACACACATGGAGGGGGATATCCCCCTCTGAAGGAAACACTCATAGGTGTCTACCCATTTCTAAGCCCTGAACCATTTCAAAAACACAAATATGCTTTTCAAGCAATTTTAAGAGCAACTATCCACCCATACTTACCTGTAAATCTTTTTTCAGTTTTAGCAAATCTTCGTTTTCTCCATTTCCGGACAATGCAGCTTCAACTTGTTGGAGCTGAGCTTTGTAGCTTGCCAGCTGCTTTGCTAGATCCTCGGACATCTGAAGGGAAGTAAGAAGGATCAGACCAAGAAAATAGCGCACAAAATAGTTTCCCCGCCTGCCTGAATGAACCGGTTTTGCTGCCAAGTCTTCAGCATTACTGTTGCATCACCAGCACACTGAAACTTAACTAGACCACAAACATCAAGGCAAGGGGTCCTGAAAACGACAACCGGCTGAGAGGATTCCGTGGAAAAACAGAAGCTGGAGAACGCAACCGGAAACTGTCATCGTCTCAAGGAGTTCAAGTGTAAGGCTGTCACACCTTTAAAACAGTCTGTTGGGAAAACTCCCAACTTGCAAGAGAATAGTTTGGGGCCATTAAAGGATGCGTCCAAAGCCATATGCAGAGTTCTTCACTAACTCCCCCATCTGAGCCACTCCACAGGGCGTAGTAACAAGTTCTTTCCCGGAAACATTATTTTCTCCAATAAAACAGCACAAACCCAGCACTGTTTACGTATCCTAAGAAAAACTGACTTTGGCCGAAAACAGCGAAACCAGAATTAACCTTTCCTCGACTGTTTGTAAGTTCACACACTGGGTTTCCAAGAGCCCCAGTGGGAAAGCTTCCCGCGGGTCCCCCGGAGCCCGCCGCCCCGCCGCTCGGCTTCTCCCGATTCCCACAAACCAGCGTCCACCGAAACGACCAGAAGCTCTCGGCGTGCCAAGACGCGCGGGGGTCCCCACTGCACCCCGGCCCCCCGGGCGGCCCGACACACTCCCCGACGGGGCCCGGCCGAGGCCGGCGGGGCCTAACTCCCACACGGGGTGTTACCTTGTCTGGGGTGGGGACGGGGCGGCGGGAAGGGGGCAGATGAGCCCGGGGACGGCGGCGGCGGCGACAGGAACAGCAGCAGGAAAACGCAGAAAACCCTCCGCGACGACAACCAGGCGACTCGCTGCGAGAAGGAACAACTCGGTCCGCGGGGAGGGGGAGGGGAGGAACGCCGGGCGCCGGGAGGAGGCAAAGACAGAGGAGAGCGAAACCTCGCGAGACTTGCACGCTCTCGCGAGAGGTCTCCCCTGCGCACGTGACGCCTCTCCTCCTCTCGGCGGCCGGCGGGACTGGCGCAGGGGCTTGTGGGATACGGAACCAGGAGGAGAGGAAGTGACACGCCCGAGCCGGGCCCGGCGCAGGAATTGCGTTTGTCTTACGTCAGTTCCTGCTGGGCCGTCGCCTCCTTCGTGAGGGGGCGTGTGGTCGCCGTTGTTTTTGCCGAGGTTCTCGGGGTGGTCACCTCGAGTCTCTCAGCCCTGAATCCGCGGTCTGGGCACCCGGGCGCTTGTTGGCCACGCAGAATCTTGAGTGCGGAAGTGTGGCAGTGGGCTGGAACAAGCAGGGGTGCTGATGTCCCCCCAAGTCGGAAACCGCTGTCCTATCCACCGTGACACTGCCTCTCAAGCAAACAAAAGCGATACTGCGTTTGAATTCCTAGGAGAAGATGGAAACGGTTGTACGCATCGTTCTAAGCACTTCCCGTGTATTCATTCTTTGTGCTATGACCTGAAGCAGCAATAATCTTTAACTCGGAGTGTTATTCCGAATAGGTTTTCTGGTTAACATTTCTGCTCAAGACTCAAGATCTACCTTCAGTGCCTTATTTGTCTTCAAACGTTGGCCTTCAGACTTCACGGTTATTCTACCTGAAGTCTTTAAGCTTGCATATATTTTGTTGAAACTCACTATGTAAATGTTAAAGAAAGACTCCCAAGTTGTCGTCAGACTATACAGCTATTTCAATTGCTTGGGTTGCTGCAAACCACGCTGTTGCAGGCATTTGAGACGTGAACTGGCAGATAGAAGATCTCTCTTTGATACCTAAATAAAAATAAAGTTAAGTACATTATAAACAAAGAATGGAAAAATCTTCCACTGACGAGCAGAATACCAGCATTCCTTCAGTTTGAAAGACTGTGATCTACTGCCTCACACAGGATTAGAAACGACCAGAGTTCGTTAGGCCATAAAGAAGCAGCATGTAGTAGCACAGATGGCGTGGCCCATCTGAAATGCTTTCAGTCACAAGTGTTGAGCTTACACAAAATTGTTTTGAGAGCTTTGGCAAAATTTGGATATTTGCAATGGATGTCTTGGATACACAATGTTTATTTTCTATAGATACCTTACACAAGTACACGTTAGATGGCAAGTTAATAGCATGTTTTAGTGTATCCACAGTTTGACTGCAGTCGGTCAACGGGAAGCCAGGAGCACGTTTGCCTTTGTCGTGTTACGTCAGTACTACAGATTTGGGATTTTGGAGCTTTTTGGATTTCAGAGTTTCAGATCTGTATGATCAGCCATGTTCTAACCACACATTCTTAGTAGTATATGTTCTGGAGTTACAAAACTGAAACAGACAAATGCCCACAAACGGACTTACCGCTAGTAGTATTGTAATTTCACAGCTTTTGTCTATATAAAAATACATATCAAAGATGCAGAAGTAGCTGTGAGGAGACCGTCTGATGTCAAATTTGAGTTATAAGTTTTCATGTTTTTTTTTTCAAAGCAGTGTGATCTTGAGGGTGCCCATGTGTTGATACCTCAATGCCATTCCTCACTAAAAGGAAAGGGCATTTCTTAGACAAATCGTTACTTTCAGATCACAAGCCCAGGAAGCACGAAGTGGAGTTGAAGTCCTTTTCCAGAAAACAAGGAGTTACCCCTATACCAATGGGATCAGGTCAAAACCCACAAAAATTAGCTTTGAGGCAGAAATGGAATTTCTTTTTGTTTTTTAAGATTTATTTGTTTTTATTGGAAAGGCAGATATACAGAGATGAGGAGAGACAGAGAGGAAGATCTTCCATCCGATCATTCACTCCCCAAACAGCTGCAACAGCTGGCACTGAGCCAATCAGAAGCCAGGAGCCAAGAGCTTCTTCCAGGTCTCCCACGCAGGTACAGGGTCCCAAAGCCTTGGGCCATCCTCGACTGCTTTCCCAGGCTACAAGCAGGGAGCTGAACAGGAAGTAGGCCTATAGTGATTAGAACCAGCGTGCCTTTGGGATCCTGGGCATGCAAGGCGAGGACCTTAACCACTACATTATCACACCGGGCCCAGATATTGAATTTCACTAGCCAGATATGAATCAATTTGGCTGCTAAAAAGAGTAATAGGGGTGTTTGGTTCAGAAGTTTAGTTGCTAATTGGAATGCCTGCATTCCATATTAAATGCGTGGCTCAAGCCCCGTCTACTTCAAACCAGCTTCCTGTTAATGTGCTCTGGCTAGGGCTGGAACAGGCTGCAGGTTGAAGCGTGGGACATCATCTGAGTCCACCACACACCGGGCAGCTGCCCAAGCACTCGGGCCAGGTTTTGTTACCTTCCCAGGTGCATTAGCAGGGAGCTGAATGGGAAGTAGAGCAGCCAGGACTGATCAAGTGCTCGTATGGGATGCTGGCATCCACGTCACAGAATGAGGCTTAAAATTTATGCCACAGCACAACAACCTGAGGACAATATCTTAGCTTAGAAATGAAGTGTCGGCCCCGGCGGCGTGGCCCAGCGGCTAAAGTCCTCACCTTGAATGCACTGGGATCCCGTATGGGCGCCAGTTCTAATTCCGGCAGCTCCATTTCCCATCCAGCTCCCTGCTTGTGGCCTGGGAAAGCAGTCAAGGATGTCCCAAAACCTTGGGACTCTGCACCCATGTGGGAGACCTGGAGGAAGTTCCTGGCTCCTGGCTTCGGACTGGCACAGCACCAGCCGTTGCAGCTCACTTGGGGAATGAATCATCAGATGGCTGATCTTCCTCTCTGTCTCTCCTCATCTCTGTATATCTGACTTTCCAATAAAAATAAATAAATCCTAAAAAAAAAAAAAAAAGAAATGAAGTGTCAAGGACCCAGTGCAATAGCCTATTGGCTAAATTCCTCACCTTGCATGCACTGGAATCCCATATAGGCACCAGTTCATGTCCCAGCAGCCCCGCTTCCCATCCAGTTTCCTGCTTGTGGCCTGGGAAAGTAGTAGAGGATGAACCAAAACCTTGGGATCCTCCAACTGTGTGGGAGACCCAGAAGAACCTCCTCGCTCCTAGCTTTGGAATGGCTCAGCTCCTGCCTTGGCGGCCACTTGGGGAGTGAATCAGCAGACAGAAGATCTTCCTCTCTGTCTCTTCTCCTCTCTGTATATCTGGCTTCCCAATAAAAAATAAATAAATCTTAGAAAAAATAATGAAGTGTCATGATATCTGTAGCTTGCGTTCAGGTGATCTGGCTGAACTATGTAAAATTTTATAAAATTCTTATATATATATACATGTTTGTGTGAATATACATAGATACATACAGAGAGAAAATATAGGAAGTAACAATATGTGTAAACCCAAAGTCTCAGGGCCTGGCGCAGTAGTCTAGTGGCTTTGCATATGGGCACCGGTTTGTGTTCCGTCTGCCCCACTTCCCATCCAGCTCCCTGCTTGTGGCCGAGGAAAGCCGTGGAGGGCGGCCCAAAGCCTTGGGACCCTGCATCAGCGTGGGAGATCAGAAGGAAGCTCCTGGCTCCTGGCATTGGATCGGCTTTGCTCTGGATCAGCTTGGCTTTGGCCGTTGCAGCCACTTGGTGAGTGAATCAGCAGATGGAAGATCTGTCTCTTGTTCCCCTGTAAATCTGCCTTTCCGATAAAAATAATAAGTCTCTTAAAAAAAAAGTCAAGTGTTTCCATTTTTTGGTGTGTTTCAAATTCTTCACGATAAAGAGTTGGAGGAAAGTATCCACAGAACAGCTTTGGGAGGTAGTGCGCATGTCCGTGTGCACGCACACATGCAAGTGAGGATGTGTGTGGAAGGATGGTGGAGCGGAGCAGCAGACAGACTAGGGAACTGGGGGGCAAGGGTGGTGGTGGCAGGGGCTCCCCTAGCTCAGGAGCAATGAGAGTAGGCGGCGGGATGGGTCCCGGCGTAGCAGGAAGGTGTGGGCAGCAGAGGCTGAAGCAGTCAGCGGGAGAGCTTTGAGGGCCAGGAAGGAAAGCCTGATTAACATGAAAGAGTTCCTCCAACTTGCCCACTTGGAGGAGAGTCCAGTGGGTCTTGCCCTCTGATGTGGTGTTAGAAGCTGCTTTTTTTCTCTCTCTCTTCATCTTTGGCCCTTGTTTAGCTGTCTTCATCCGATAGCTCCAGCGGCCCCTTTGAGGAGCTCTTAAACCCAGAATTTGCTGGTTTCATCTGCTTCACACCCATCCAAAAGCATCTTCGTTATCCGGGTATTTCCCACCCGCATGTATATGTGGCCGGCAGCTTCTTTGTCTCCTACAAAGGATAAAACAGTCCACGTCGCTTTTACTACGCAGTGAATTACGGTCCACTGCGTTTTTGTAGGCTGCTTAAACCAAACAACTAAGGTAGGGATTGTAGACTACTTAAAACAAGCAAATATCGGAAGAGGGGAGAGAAATTGTTCAGTTGACTTTGTCCAGAAGCCAAATCGAGTCCTAGAGTTCTACCTAGTCAAAACTAGCAAGCAGCCCATAGCTTGATATTTAGTAATTATGCAAGGGAGACTGTAATGCTCAATGAGTCCATTAGGTGGCAGTAGGGAGCCAGGCATCTTCTATCCAAGCTAACCCCCCCTGAACACACAGTGATAAGGGATCCGGAAGCAACATTACAAAGCATATTAGTGACAAGAGGGAAGAGGGGAAAAAAGAAAGAAACCTGTGGCTTGCAGTCTCCAACTGTGAAGAACTGCGAGTCATCTGCTCTCAGCCCCTGTTCTGAGCCTAATACCCATGCTTTGACGTGTCCTTGCTGTGACTCCGGAATAAAATTTATACATTTTATAGATCCTAAGCCCTATAGATTGCTTGTGTGGTGTTGACGTTTTTGTGTTGTTGGTTTTAGAACCTTAGTGGGAAGGGTGATTGCTTTTAGTCGAGACCCAGTGTATTTAATAGGGGTTTTGACAGCAGAGCAGCCTCATCCCCTGTGATTACTGACCACTAGAGGCGCTGTGGACCTGGTAGGTTTCCTGGGGAAACGACTCTGATTTCTGTGTATTGTTGGCTGGAGAGCGCTTGGTGAGCATCCCCTGTAAGAGGCACCGGGTAATTAATACACAACGGAGAGCCGAGGCGAGCGCTGTATCCTGGGGTCATTGTGGGATGCTGACATTGCACGTGGTGGCTTAACCCACCACAACGCTGGCCCTGAAACAAATTTTCTCCGTATTAGTAAACATTGTACTTGACAATGATTAATATTCTAATATTCTAGAGATTTCTTATAGTTGATATTAACGACATTTTTCTAAAACGCAGGTATCAATTTCCTCACAGGTTCATAACCATAGTAAGAGTAAAGAGTTAATATTTTAGGTATTTCACAATGGAGAGAACTCCATTGGGATGGAACATACGGGACAGGGACATCTCTGAAGAGCCAACCCAGCTTTAGAGGCTCCCGCAGGATTGGCAAAGACCCCTATCCCCACTAATCGTGTTGTGTGCTGCCAAGGGTATAAATGGGGAAAGGAAGACTATGGCAGCAGTTTGATTGGGAACAATTTAATCAAGTTATCTCTGGTTTGCTTTTTCAGTGCTGCTGAATAGAGGCCCATATCTGACAACTTCTCCATAGTGAAAATGAAGTAGAGCCAATTAACCTGTCAATCAGCAAAAGAACCAACTGCACTGAACTGACGCAAGAATGAGTCTACGCTGTGGAGATAGAGGTGGCCGTCGATTTTGCAGTTTGTAAAACTGTGGAATCAGGGGTTCTGGAAAGGCAGGGCTCCACACATGAAATCCTTCTCATTCTCTCCCTCACCTGCCCCATTGACAATGGCATGTGGTGTGGACTCCACTTCCAGCTGACTAAAGGGGGACACTCAGGAACTCTACAGCTCTAAGAGCTGTTCCCCATTCCCCTTACTTTGAAGAGAAAAGGAAGGTCATTTGGCAAGAATTTTCTTCCGTGTCACCCCTCCCAGCGCACACACCTAAAAGTTATTCATGTTGATTCATTCTGGAAACATGGAAAGAATCTGATTGCTGTGGTTGGCACATCCCCACCAAAATGCAGGTAGAAATGTCATCTTACTGTGAGGTGTAAGGAGGTGGGACTTTGAAAAGGCCACTGCATGGGAGACCCAGCTGAGCTCGCACGTCCCGACTTCAGTCCAGTCTGTTTCCTGGTCACTCTGGCCATCCATGGAGTGTACCACCAGATGGAAGATCTCCCTCCAGGGAAATCGTCTCTCTGTGTGTCTTCTGTCTCTATGTATCTCATTCAAAAACATTTTTTTTTTTAAATTTTAAAAGACGATTAGGTTAGAAGGAGCAGCCCTCATGAATGCAGCAATGGATTCACACATGGTCCAACTGTCTTGAGAGCAGGTTTATAATGAAACCAGCTTAGCTCGCTCTTTTGTGCCCTCCTCCCGCACCATGGGTTGCCCTGCAGGGCCCCCCAACAGCAGGAGAACTCTCACCACATGTGCGCTGCCCAGGAGCTGAGCAAAATTGTATTCTTCATTAATAATCCAGTCTGTGGGATTCAGTTAAAGCAGCAGAAAACAAACTAAGACAAAGATTATGTTAAAATTTAATGTATGTCTATAACCCAAAGCATCATGAAAAGAACATGTAGACCACCGGATGGTATCTGTTGGAGCTGGAGTTGCGGCCTAGCCGGTAAAGCCGCTGCCTGTGACACCAGCATCCCAAATGGGCACCGATGTGTGTCCTGGCTGCTCCACTTCCAATCCAGCTCTCTGCCAATGCACCTGGGAAAGTAGTAAAGGACGGCCTAAGTACTTAGACCGCTGTACCCACAAAAGAGACCTGAAAAAAGCTCTTGGTTCCTGGCTTTAGCCTGGCCCCACCCTACCTTAACCATTGTGGCACTGGGGAGTGAATCAGTGGGTGAAAGATCTCTCTCTCTCTCTCTTTCAAATAAAGAAGTCTCTCATAAAATTTAAAACTTCGAAAGAGTTGATATCTACAAAAGAATTAGTAACCAGAATAATAATGTTCAAAATTCTGTGATTCATTAAGAAAACAGAGAAATGACCTGATGAAATTAGCAAGAGGATCTAAAGTACAGCCGATCTACTAAAGATTTTCAAGTGACTGATAAACATAAAAAATATTCTAACTTACAAATAATCAAAAACCAAAACCCTTCAAACGGGAAAATGTAAAAGTCTAAAAACAAAAACCACCCTGGACATGGTAACAGACACACCCGAGAACATATTGTCACACCCACGTAGAGCAACTTGACCTTTTTGAGAAAAGGTGAAGGTGGGCCGTCGGGGCCGCTGGTCTGCTCTTGGAGACGCTCTTGTGTCTGTGAGAAGAAGGCACATCCAACCTACTCCAGCCTCCGTGTGAACAGCAGCCCGCGGCAGGACACCGGGCAAGGGCGCTGTGCTCATTGAGCACGCGATGGATCTTCACAAAACGAGCGAATGGAGGCATGTGGAGCCACCTGCATAGATCTCAAAAAGAGCAAACAACAAAACAAAGAAAAAGCAGCACTGGGCCCACGGCGTGGGATGCTCATGTGCCACATGAGGGTATCTCGGTTCAGGTCCCAGCTCCGCTTGCTGCCAAGGCCCACCCTGTGAGGCACCAGACAACGGCTCCAGCGCTTGGGTCCCTGGCCCCCAGGTGGGGGACCCAGCTTGAGATGTGGGCTCCTGCTTCAGATGGGTCCAGCCCCCCACCGTTGCAGGCACTTGGGAAGTGAACCAGAATATGGAAGGTCTCTCTCTCTCTCTCTCTCTCTCTGTCACACCGCTTTGCAAATAAAGTGAAAAAGAAAATTGCAGAGTAATGTGTATGGTGGGAGACAATTTATACAAAATCTAAGATCATGCAAAACTACGTTGCTTATGGAAACACTCGTACAGTAAAGGCATAAGGCCATGCCTGGGAATGAAAACGAAATGCCAAATTCAGAATATCAGTTGTCTCTGGGGGAAAAAGGAGGTTTTTCATGATGTCTATAATATTTTAGTTCTTTAACACATAGTGTTTGATACGTTTAAAAAGCAACAGAGAAAATGAGTCCTCATTTGTTATTTATATATAAAAAGGTGCTTGCTCTAAGCCGCTCTGGTACATCTCCATGCAAGACATGGAGTGTGGGTCCTATGCCAGGGAAAGTGTCTTCCCCTGGGCCCACATGGTCCCCAGTGAGAGCTATGACTTGAACAGAATGGGCCCTTTCAGCTGGGGCCCTGCATGCAGCCTACACCCAGTAAGACCTTGTATCGTGGCCCTGACTACAGCAAACACACCATCTTCCCTTCATTCCCACGGTGAGGTCTCCTTTCTGCTCAGGGCACACCTCTCCTCCACTCCAGCACTGGTTGTCTTCTGGCCCCCACAGCTTCCACCCTGCTTCTCCTTTGCTCCCTCCAGCCCAGGCATTGGCTCTGCCTCTCTGCTTCCTGCCCCTCTGGTCTCCTCTTCCAATGCCTCCCTGAAACACCAGTCATCCACCAAGTCTCGAGGTCCTCTTAACTCTCTGCAGGTCTCACCTCCCTTGACCTTTGCAGTATTTGACATCTTCCTTGACAAATTCCCCTTGTGGCTTCTGTGGCATTCATTCCTGGATGTTCGTGCTTGGGCTGCTGGGACCTTTGTTTGCTAGGCTCCCATTCTACCACAAGCTCAGTGAATGCCAGTCTTTCTTCCTCATTTTTTTCCTTCTTACTCTCTCCAGTATTCATTGAACAAACACTTCTTAAATCTACCCCATGCTAGGCTCCTTTCTCAGTGCTGGGAAGATAGCAGGAAGAAGTCCATCCTCCTGGGAGAAAGGGGACCACATATGAAACTAGATCTCTGATAACTGCTTAATGGTAAGAAAAAAGGGTGAGGACAGAGATAGCTCGGCTCTGTATGTGTTATAGCAAATGGTCCGCAAAGTCTCCCTGAAAAACTGATTTGGGAACGAGGCCCTTCAGGGAGTAAGACTTGTGAACCAAGTGAGTATCTCAGCGAGGATGGTGCGAGGACTCCGAGGTAGAAGTGCCGCAGCTGGCAAGAGGTTGAGTTTAAGATGCCTGTTCTAGAACACTCACAGGGTATGTGGGTGTTATCGGAGATCTACTTTCGTATGTGGCAAAGAGCAGAGTCCGAGTTAGCGAATGCCTGAGTGCAACAGTCGGGACCACTCATATGGAACCTCACCATTTCTTAGCCACTGTTCTCCAATGATGATAAACTTTTCCCAAGTTAGTATGTACAGATGAGAGAATCGGAAGACAACCAGCCACACAGGCCCAAAGGGAAGAATGGTTGGCAGTGAGACGGTTAGGCTTTTATCCCCACTGAGGACCTGCGCACGGGGAGACCAGCAAGAAGCCTGAATGAGCAGAGGACTTTCTCAGCGAAACTACTCCATGCAATGAACTGCATGTGACAGAGTCTCCTCCTCTGCATTCTCTGTCACTTTTTTTTTTAATTTTATTTATTTTTACTGCAAAGTCAGATATACAGAGAGGAGAAGATACAGAGAGGAAGATCTTCTGTCTGTTGATTCACTCCCCAAGGGGCTGCAATGGCCGGAGCTGAGCCCATCTGAAGTCAGGAGCCAGGAACCTCCTCCGAATCTCCTGTGCAGGTGCAGGGTCCCAAGGCTTTGGGCTATCCTCGACTGCTTTCCCAGGCCACAAACAGGAAGCTGGATGGGAAGCAGAGCCTCTGGGAGACGAACTGGCACCCATATGGGATCCCAGCACATGCAAGGCAAGGGCTTTAGCCACTAGGCTATCGCGCCGGGGTCGCACTGTCGTTTTTTTGTGGAACAGCATTAAGACCTACCATTCACTTCCTAGGGCCCCTTCTCTGGTTCCAAACAGCTTACTTGTCCAAACAAGGCCCAGATTTCCCCCCAGACTCTTCCTTTGGTTTGTATTCTTTTTCAGCCTCTTGTCATTTTGATCAGTTTCAGGGCCACCCGGAAGAGAAGCCTATAGAAAACAATTGTCACTGAAGTTGGAGATCTGCTCAAATTGGAAAGGTGGGACGCACAGAAAAGTCTGACTCCCCCCGCCAAATGGGTGGGGGCCGTCTTTCACTCCATCAGGAGGCCTCTGCTGCCGCACCGCCTCCCATCTGCTGCCCTCCTGAATGCTCTTGCTCGGGCGGCTGCTTCCTCTTTTGGCTCCCAAAGCTGGCTGAGCGCAGAGCCAGGCACCGGGTGAACCAGCTAACCCTGACCCTGACCTCGCTGGCGTCTGCAGGTCCTCTCCTCTGTGGCCTGGCCGTGTCTTTTCACCTTCCCCACAGTCCTTCTGGACTGTGTTCATTCTCTTATTAAGGTTACGTCAGCACGCCTGCTTGAAAGATGTACTGTGTACTGTGTACTGCATGTACTGTGTTTATTTTCATGGCTGAAGCTAATTTCCACACCAGCACTTTCTGGATATAGTTCTCGACTAGAACGCACTTCACAGCTACCCTAGGCAAGGAAGCCAGCCCATGCTGGATGACTCACCTGCTGCGCTGTCAGCGAACAATGGAGCCTCTGCAGGTTAGTTAACAAACTTACTCAAGGAAACCCTGTTCTGAGTTCTGTCACTAATTGGATCTCTGAAGGTAATCCAATTGCCAGCCTATTTACAAACTTCCTCCATGGTCTCTAGGTTCTTTCCAACCTTCCTTCTAACCTCCTTCGCAGCCTGGCAGAATTTGATTGGGTTTATCTTATTGTTTGCTTTGAGGAGGAATTGAAATGCGTCCTTCTCTAAGCAGATGTGTGTGTCTCCTTTGCACAGGCTGGGTAGAGCACAGAGGTGATCTCATAGGGTTTTTCCACCCACTGGATCTGACTTGGGAAAGACAAATACATGAAAGCCCCAGTGTCACCTCTTAAAATCCCCTTGGTGCTCAAAGAGGAAGCCTAGCGAGCAGTTTCAGCCCAGTATCAGAAATATCAGGTGATGCTGATTCACCAAGTTCTGGAAACAAACCTCAGTTTCCCCAGTCTCTGGTTTAAGATGAGAAAACTTCCCTTTCCCATGGCTCAAAGCAGAGACCAGCCTGTCCTCTGACAAGCATGATGCATGAGTATGATGAATGTCTCCTTACCCCATCCCCAGTCCAAAGCTCATGCTGTGCCCATCTGGCTCCATTGTTCCCCATGGTCCTCCACTAGGTCTTTCTCATCTTTGAAGATCCTGTTCTCCCCAGCATCCTGCCCTGAGTGCCTCTGCAGGTGGATCTGCAGCTCCCCATGGATATCTGCGATAGATCTGCAGGGCTGGCACTGCGCTGAATTCTAGTTTGTGCACCTGTGAGGTGGCTCTCACAGCCTCTATTGCACAGCACGTCAAAGCCACCCAGGAACAATGAACAATTACACGTGCCTAGACACACCTGGGCATTCTCAATCAGCCACTTGAGCGGAACCATTGTGCTTGCATCATTGGAAGGATGCTATATGCTTACAGATGACACTGTTGCAAAACAAAACAAAACAAAGCATAACAAAACAAAGCACTTTTTTTTTCATAGCAAACGCTGGTTTCAGTTTGTAAAGCATGCTACAGCTGCCCCTACCACCACCCTAGCACCCTGGCTCCTGCTCCCTTCCTCAATAATTCTGTCCAGAGGGTTGTCACTTCTCTACCCAGCCCCTGTGCTTCAAGGGAATCTGATTCCAGGATTCTAGGATTCAGGGATGGGCGTGTGGTCCAGTACTGCCCACGGAGATACGAAAGGGAGGGGGCTACTGGGCTTCCAGAAAGAGCCTTCCTCCTCCTTGTGGGAGCTTCTTGCTCCCTCCTGCCATTGCCCCAGCTGTGTTCCTTCTCCCTCCCTCTCCTTTCCCCAAGAGACACATCACAGCAGGCTGTCGTGAGAAGCCCTGGGCAATGCTCAGCCAGTCAGGGAGGTCTCCGCACTGGATGTGAAACAACAGCAACCAAATGGCCGGCTAGTCAATATCTAAAATGACGGGTTGTATATGGATTCAAGTCCCAGTTGCTCCAGTTCCAATCCAGCTCCCTGCTCCTGCACCTGGAAAAGCAGAAGCTGGTCCAAAGTACTTGAGTCCTCTGTCACATGGGAGACCCGGATCAAGATACAAGCTCCAGGCTTGGGCCTGGCCCAATCCTAGCTGTTGTCACTATCTGGGGAATAAACCAGCAGATGAAAGAGCTCTCTGTCTCTTCTTTCTCTGCAACCCTGTCAAAAAAATAAATGTTTAAATAACAGATTCTTCTACAACTGGTGAAAGTTTCAACAATGCATTTTAGTTCTCTTGGGAAAAAAAAAGATAATTAACATAAACTCTTTTTTCTTTTGCTCAAATTGAGTCTCTTCCTCTGGGGACAGACAGCATTATAATTTTCTCTGGAAGACCCCCCCCCCCCATGCATTCAAACCAGGTGCTCTCAGTAATGACCGTTGTCAGCCATGTTCTGGAATCTAGAGGCAGGTACATGGATGAATGCGTTGATCCGTGTACCACATTCCCCTAAACATCATGACTGATTTAGGAATGCGGACATGACTCAGGTTGGTCCAAGGAACATCCATTCTGAGATTTTTGACAAACAGCTTTCTGCTGAGGCTATCTCATATAAAGGAAGCCCAGGGCTTACAGGGGCTGCAGTGTGAAGAAAACCAACTCAGCAAGGCAGAGTTGGCAGTGGGATAGATCAAAAGACCATTCTGGCAATATGGCTGGAGTCCTGGAGTCCGCTGCGCCTGCTCCTTTTTCTTCTTCTTCTTTTTTCCTGTTGCTGCTGCCTTAGACATCTCAACTGGGCTTCCATGACTGGCAATGTGGTATCCTGCAATGGCAACAAGTGGTAAATAACTTGGCTCTCTCGTCTCAGAGATCCAGTCAACTTAGCCTTACACAGTGTCTCCTGTCGCCAGGAGCACTGAGGGCACGGCCACGACCCGAGACCCTGGCCTTTGTGTGTCTTCCATCCCAGCGGGAAAAGCTAGGCATGAAGCGAATCAGCAACAAACACACACGGAGAACACAAAGTTGCTGCCCTCTCTGAATAGGACTGGGCTCTGGGGAGGTGACGTTTGTGCCGAGATTACAATGACAGGCAGGAAGAGGCAGCTGCCCCAGGAGTCAGGAAGACCAGCCGCAGCAGACAAGTGGAAAGGCTCTGAGACAGCAGTGACACTGGCCTGCTCTGTTAAACACACAGAAAGTGTGTTGGCAGTGTGACGGCAGAAAGGGACGCGAAGGCGGTCATCTGGTCCGTCCCCTCCACCTGTAAGAGTTTGAGTTTTATTCTGAAGGCAATGCCCTCACTGTGGGGTTGGAGACTTGGTTTACCTTTGAAACCATTAGCCCAGTGGTTGTGGGAAGGTTGGAGTGAAACAAAGCAAGAAGCATGTGTGAGATGGAGCAGCAGTCTAGGTGGGAGGCAACTGGAGGGTCTGGCTGGAGGGTCTGAAGCGGTAGAGGTGGAAGCAGAGAAAGATGCTGCACTGGGGGTGTGCTTTGGAAGCAGAGTCAACAGGAGACCCCATGGGCGAGCAGAGAGCTGTGAGGAGAAGGATGAGTCAAGCTCAAGGACTAAGCTGTAGACTGAGTCGCCGGTGGTGGTGCCGGCTACCAGGAAGCCCTGCTGGGATAGGGAGGAATCTGCTAGTGTTTCAGCAATGCCAGCCAGCTAGGTAGAGATGTCAGAAAGACAGCAAGACAGAGCAGGCCCGGAGTTTGAAAATGTTTCAACTGGAGGCACTTGCGAGTGACAAATAACTGGACTGGAAGAGATCATGTAGCTAATAAAGTGAGAAGAGATGGCCAAGCCAGAGCTCCGGATGCGGCATGCCAAGAGTGCGTATGGATATGTGCTGAGCCTTAGCCAGGATATAAACACGTTCGTGTATGGAGCCTTCAAGGAAAAAGTTATTTAATGATTTATTTATTTAGTTTATTAAAAAGGCACAGAGAAATGAAGAATTTCGATCTTTTGTTTTTTTCTCAACAATGGCCATGACAGCCGGGGCTTGCCCAGGCTGAACTCAGGAACCGGAAGCTCCAGCCAGGTCTCCCATGTGGGTGGCAGGAAGTCAGGTACTCACACCATTAGCTACTGATTCCGGGGCACAGTGGCAGGAAGTTGGATCGAAGCTTCTCATGTGGCACTCTCACTTGGGATGTGGGTAATCCATGTAGCCGCCTAACATACTGCATGACCACACCCCACCTCCCATTTTTAAAAAGATGACTAAGAAATCAGGAGGCCTGGGTTTCCCTTGCAGCCCTGGAAGATGGATAGCTGTGTGATCCTGAGCAAATCACTTAAACTCTCTGGACCTCAGCCATGCCAGAGGATGCTAAGAGTCCCCGTGGCTCCATGGGAAGTGGGACTGAAGGAAGCAGGGTGGAAGGAGGAGGTGCTCTATGGACAGGTGCTCCCATTTGTACCTATGCACCTGCACTGACCTTGGCCAAGGAGCAGTTGGGCCTCTTGCTTGCCTTCCCACCTCCCCCTTTCAGAAACTATCAGTTGCAGCTGACATTGTTGTGGCGTTTCTGCAGTACCACCAATCACCTACAGGCAGCTGAGAAGTTAGCACAAATGGAAAGCTGCTGGTAATTAGGTGGCTGGATATACAGGCATTATTGCTATTTTTAAAAAATCAACTAGCTGTATAAGAAAATGCCACTGAGACATTTATTTCTCTCCCTAGCATGATTTCAGCTGGGTAGGAGGACAATGCGGTCAGTCTAGAGGGGAAAATAGCTTGCTGATATATTGGGACTTAATCCAGTTCTTAAAAACGGCATAGAAGGAGACAGAAGCCTTTACTTTTTTTTTTTAAAGATTTATTTTATTTTTAATGGAAAGTCAGATATCCAGAGAGGAGGAGAAACAGAAAGATCTTCCGTCCGATGATTCACTCCCCAAGTGAGCGCAACTAACTTCTTCCAGGTCTCCCATGCAGGTGCAGGGTCCCAAGGCGTTGGGCTGTCTTCAACTACTTTCCCAGGCCAGGCCACATGAGGGAGCTGGATGGGAAGTGGAGCTGCCGGAATTAGAACCGGCGCCCATATGGGATCCTGGCGCATTCAAGGCGAGGACTTTAACCGCTAGGCCACACTGCCGGGTCCACCTTTACATTTTTTTTTTTAAAGATTTATTCATTTTATTACAGCCAGATATACACAGAGGAGGAGAGACAGAGAGGAAGATCTTCTGTCCGATGATTTACTCCCCAAGTGAGCCGCAACGGGCCGATGCGCGCCGATCCGAAGCCGGGAACCAGGAACCTCTTCCGGGTCTCCCATGCAGGTGCAGAGTCCCAATGCATTGGGCTGTCCTCAACTGCTTTCCCAGGCCACAAGCAGGGAGCTGGATGGGAAGTGGAGCTGCCGGGATTAGAACCGGCGCCCATATGGGATCCCGGGGCTTTCAAAGCAAGGACTTTAGCCGCTAGGCCACGCCGCCGGGCCCACCTTTACATTTTTTTAAAAACTTTCTGTAAGGGAGAGAGGCCTCACAATAATTGCCCGTGATTTGTACCCTTGCCACCTTATTAATAAGCCTCTCGCTCTGGTAATGACTACACCCTCATTTCCTCTTCACAGGAGGTAACAAGACATGCTTCTAGGAAGTCCAGTTACAGCTGCTTTAGTCCTCCCTTGGGGACAAGAGGTGGAGGGGTGTATAAAGCTAAATAAAGGACACAGCAGAATTGTTTTATTCCTGTTCTTTTCTTGCTCCTTGTCCAAATAACCGCACTGAAGCAAGCAGATATTCTGAAACGGTTTTTTTTTTTCTTTTTAAAGCTTTTTTTTGTTGTTGTTGTTAGGCAGATTTACAAAGAGAAGGAGAGGTAGAAAGATTTTCCATCTGCTGGTTCACTCCCTACCCAAATGACTGCAACATTCAGAGCTGGGTTGATCTGAAGTCATGAGCCTGGAGCTTCTTCCGAGTCTCCCATGCTAGTGTAAGGTCCAAGGCTTTGGGCCATCCTCGACTGCTTTCCCAGGCCACAAGCAGCAAGCTGGATGGAAAGTAGTGCTTACAAATGGAGGATTAGCCTGCTCAGCCACTATGTCGGCCTCAAGGCTGTTTATTGAGAGCCATCTTCCCTAGCCTACTTGGGCTTGTGTCTTGTACAAATTTCCAAATCCTGGTCAAGGAACTGAAAGAACCTTCTTGAGTCTTATTTTTTCATCTGTGAATGGGTCTGGTGTTTGTTGCCACCTGAGTATGTGTGTGTGTGTGTGTGTGTGTGTGTGTGTGTGTGTGTACGTAAACTAGAAAACATAACACTCCAACAAGCCCTTACGTGTGCCTGGCAGGTGACTATCATTCAAAAACATCAGCTGTTTTACTCTTAGGGTCAAGAGGTGCTTCTTGCTCCTGGGAGGTGGGGTAGGCTGCAGGTCTGTTTGCCTTCTGCACATCCTTAGGAAGACCTGAATGCCTGGAGGCTTTTGTAAGAAACCTTGTCCCAATCCCCCTCTACCCGCTCTCCCCTCATACCTCCCCAGCCTGGCATTCAGCTGTCTCCAGTGCCTGCTGGGGCACCCTGAGAATCACAAACAGCCTGGGCAGAGAGGGGGTTCAGATGTTGGCAGCCTCCCCTAGGAACTGGTGGGGGTACACCCCCCTCCACACAGCGGGTAACACTGCCTTTAGCATAATGGAGGCCTTTGCTGAACTATTTTTCTCCCCCTGCGCACAGCCTTACTCACCTCACTCCTTTGTGTTACCGGAAAGGAGAGGGATACCACAGCCGGCTGCCAGGATGAGTCAGAGTTCAGTGGAGCGCCTTGGTTGGGCGCTGCTGCTTCTCCTGCATGCCTGAGACTCGCTTTGCGGAGCCAGGCCCGAGCGCCTGCCCTTCGGCTCGCTTCTCTCTTTTCCAGGAAGGGTGGCAAGTGAAACTGTTTTGATTAGGTTCTTTCCCGTGTACAGAATAAGGAAAGTGACCTTGTCAGAGCTGGCTCAGCTCTCGCCTTCTCCTGAAGCATTCCCCATGTTGGCTCTTCTGCCCATCCTTCCTTTGTGGGAGTGGCCATGGTGGCAACGGGCTTTCTGCTCCTCCCCTGGTCAGCATACCAGCAGGGCCGTCCGAGCAGGTGGGCAGCAGTTACACTACTGCATTCATCTCAGTCCAGAGGCTGCTTCAGGTAGGTGCTGGGGCCTCCACCCATGGCTCCCACCTCCCTGTGTGCAGCCATTGACCTCCCCTCCCCCACACAATTTCTGGGTGAATTCTATCCAGTGATTGTCTCTGAATAATCATGACTTTCTTTTTTTTTTTTTTTTTTTTTAAGCTTGAGAAAGGAACAAAAGTGGCCATGGATCTCAGCAAGGAAAGCTGTGACTAAGAAGCTACTAAACAGGATGCCACAGCATGTGGGGGGTGGCACAGACCAGCCCTGATGTGCTCCCTGCTTCTCTAGGCTGCTCCCAGCCGCTCATGGCTGGGCCCTTCCATCTCATTGTACCAAACTGCCAACCGTACCGAAGGAACTAGACTCCAGAATAGCCCTTTGGGTTTCTGATGCTACACATGTAATCTAAGGTGGGTGTGCTTTAGTTCCACTTGTGTCCCGGTCACACACATCCCTATCACACTTGCAGGGGCACACATACACACTCAATACGCCCACATCCTCAGAATACACATTCCACACATACACAGCACAGACTCAGTAACATGCCCGATGGCCAGACAGTCAGTACACACTCACAACACTCACAACACACCCTCTCTGCACTCAGCCCCTCAACAGACACACCTACCAAGCACACATCTGAAATCCACACACACTCAGCAGTCACGTAGATATTCATGGTTCTACAGGACTCAGAATTATTTCTCATTTCCTTGCTTTTAAAGTCCAGCAAACAAAAAAACTGGACAGTGTAGAAAGTTTGAGTCAGGAAAGTCACCATTTTTAGTTATACTTTTATGTTATTTATCTGTCAGATCAGGAGCTACTGGAAAGAACGTCAAGAAAAACAAGCAGATAAACCGTAGGGATGAAGGCCCGCTGTTACAGAGTACCCTCTCTCTGCTTCTCACTGACTCCCTCTCTTCCGGTCACCCAGTCTACCTCTGCTGCAATTACGGTGACTCAGAGGAATGAGCCATTTACAAATGAATTCAACAAAAAGTTAGTGTGTGACAGCTTTCAAAGGCTACCTGTTGGAAACAGACTATGCTGCGTGAACTGCCAGCAAGCTGAAAAGTCTACGGAACACTGCAGACACCAGCTGGGAAAATAGCTGACGTGGGATGACACGAAACCAAAACTTCAATGAAGCATCTTGCGAACAAGTGGCAAGAGAAGATCTTGTCACATCTAAAATTAATTCACTTTCATTTCCAAACTCGGATGCTAGAAGTGTTTTTCTTCAAACTGACGAACCCACAGAGCATTCTGGGTAAGGGCATGTGAGCAAGTAGGACCACTGTGTTCCTTGATGGAGAGTCTCGCAGACCATTTCATATGGCAAGAAATATGCTTGGGTGCAATCTATTCTCTTCTCCATCTGGTTGTTTTCTTGGGGACATTTTGTCATTACCCTAGTGTCCTAGACTTTTTCTTTGTCATGTCTGATAGTTTTATTTTCTTTCTCTCATGCTCCATTTTCAGAATTCCGGGGCTGTGTGGTATTTTTATCCTCTCCATTTCAGATTTTAAGGATCTGTTGAGCATCTAAATATGTCTGGCTCAATACAGGTGCTTTGCTTAGAGAAACCTAATGGGGTGTTCAAAGAAAAGTCACAGGAGAGCGCTCAATCTGAATGCCCTGGTGATCGTCTTAGTACCTTTCTTTGTTTTTATATTTAATCATGTCATCTTAGAACACCTTAGTCTGCCATTAATGGAAATAAAAGGAGAAAAGCGGTCTATCATTTACAGATGGGTTGAGAAACAGCGACCTAGACAATTACCAAAGTAAAAAAAAAAAATCGATTCTTGAAAAACAGACCCAAAAAGAACAAGAAAGCCAGCCACAAAATGGGAGCGAGGGATGAAACATTCATTTTCAAGGATCTCTAAGAATCAGTTCAAATACAAATGGGCAAAATCATGAGACACTATATATACGAAGAAATCCCATTGCCCGATGACCATGCAAGTTTGGCCCCACTGTCATCAGGCACATGTGTGGTAAAGCCACCAGGAAAGTCACAGGACTAGCATGTCAACAGACACTAGAAAGTCTCACAGTTCCTGATGTTGGCAAGGATACTGAGTGGGAGGAGCTCCTGAACCTGTAGGAACAGATTGGGCAAAGCCTTCTAGAACATTCTGGCACATCGATGATTTTCAGGGTGAAACTGTGAGCAGCAAGGATCTCAGGAACTAGCAGCCACATGGCTGCAAACCTAATGACCAGGATGGTCAGAGCAGTTTGACTGCTGGTGGTCAAGATGGAAGCCAGTCAGATGCCCACCAACAGCATCCTGCATAAATAAACAGTGCAGTTTTCACATAGTGGAGACTGTTGAGCCCCAGCTTGGCGTGCCATTGGTCCCCTCTGGCTTCCTCCCCCTTCCCTACGGCAATGCGCACTGTGAGAGCATTTCAGAGACAGGCTTCTCATAAATTTAGTAACGTCACAATGCTAGAATTGTTCTTGTCTTCAGAGCCCGCTCCTGTTTGGTGTCCAGATGTTGTGGGGGTGAGGGGAGCCTCATGGCTCCCTGCTGGCTGCCTCGCCACTGGTCATTGCTGTGGTTTTTTTTCTGTAACTGCTGTCAAGAGCATCTGCTCTGTGGATTCTAGAACCACAGGTGCTTGTTCAAGCTGATTCCTGAGCCTCAAATGTTTCACCAGCTCCCACTGCTGCTCCTGGCTGTGTACCTGTGCTCACGGTGCCTCCTCTAGGGGTCTGGGATGCTGTGAGTATAGTTCTTCATAAGCAATCATATGTCTATTGTTGTGGGCATGGACAATGGCAGAGAGTCCAGCATCCTATTGTCAAGATATAGTTGACAGGGGCCCGACATGGCGATCTAGCGGCTAAAGTCCTCGCCTTGAACGTGCCAGAATCCCATATGGGCTCCGGTTCCAATCCTGGCAGCTCCACTTCCCATCCAGCTCCCTTCTTGTGGCCTGGGAAAGCAAGGACAGCCCAAAACCTTGGGACCTTGCACCCATGTGGGAGACCCAGAAAGAAATTCCTGGCTCCTGGCTCCTGGCTATAGATTGGCATAGCACCGGCCGTTGCACTCACTTGGGGAGTGAATCATTGAATGGAAGATCTTCCTCTCTGTCTCTCCTCCTCTCTGTATATCTGACTTTGTAATAAAAATAAATAAATCTTTATATATATATATATATATATATATAAATATATATATATAGTTGACAGTTTCTTGGGAGTCCATCTTTGTCTGGAAGTAGAGATGCATACTGCATTGTATCCTCACATCTGGATATGATAGTCTCCACTACACAGTTACTATTCCTTTAAATGAAAAGCCACAATACAAAATCAACAACAGGAAGAAAAATCGAAATTTACAATGCCATGAAGTTAAATAACACGCTACTGAATGACTAATGTGTTGCTAAAGAAATGAAAAAGAAAATAAAGAACCTTCTTGAAGAAAATGATGCTAGTGTATTGTCTATGAGTCACTGAAGAATTTAATCAGAAGAAAGTATCATGAAGAGATGAAGCTTAAAAAGAAACTCAAAATCCATGAGATATAGTTTCTGCTGATCTTTATTGGTGAGATATGTCTTCTGACGGCAACAAATAGATGTTTGTTTTATTAAATCCAGTGTGCTTATCTATGACATTTGATTGATGAGTTTAACCCATTTACATTCAGGATTAATATGAATGGGTGGTAATTTGGTCCTGTCATTTTAGTCTTCTGTTGTTATTTTACTGGGATGTTCTTCACATTTGCCTTTGGTTTTGGTGGGTGCTATTCCTCTTCTCTGTCAAGAGAACATCTTGAAGTATCATTTGTAGGGCAGGTTGGAAGAGGAGTATTCTTTTAACTTTTCTTTACAGTGGAAGAATTTGTTTCATTTTCAAAGACAAAGGAAAGGTTTGCTCGGTACGTTATCCTGGGTGACAGTTTTTTGCTTTTAGGTTCTGCAGTATGTCGCTGCATTCTCTTCTGGCCTGTAGAGTTTCCTGTGAGAGGTTCTCCTGTGAATTTAACTGGCATTCCTATATATGTCAACTGACTTTTCCACATGCACATTTAAGGATCTTTTCCTTATGTTCAATTGAAGAGAGCTTGATGATCATGTGTGTTGGTGAAGATCACTTTTGGTCAACTCTGTTGGGAGTTCTATGCCCCTCCTGGATGTTGTTTCCCAATTCTTTCTTTAGATTAGGGAAATATTCCCTTATTATTTCATTAAATACATCTGTAAACCCAGTTTATCTTTCGGCACCTTCTGTGACTACCGTAACTCTTATATTTGGCCTCTTAATAGTATCTTTCAGTTCTTTAATACTTTTTTTTAGCTTGACCCAGCTCTGCTTCCAGCTTTTTGTTTGTTTCCCTCTGGTGACAGGAAATATCTTCCGATTTTGAGATTCTTTCTTCTGCCTCCTTTATTCTATTTTGGAGACTCTCCACTGTACTTTTAATTTGCTCCACTATATCCTTAATTTCTGATATATCAGCTTTCATTTGATTCATTTCCTGTGTAACATATTCCTTAAATTCCTTGAACTCCTGCTGGGTTCTTATGTTAGACTTCCAGCATGGTCTCCATAGCCCCAGCCCCTGGCTCACTACTCTCCACCTCCTGTAATTCCGTGCTGAGGCTGCACCATTGTCTGTACAACCTTTCTCCCCAGTCTTATTTTATTTATTTTATTTTATTTTATTTTATTTTATTTTATTTTATTTTATTTTATTTTAAAGGTGTAGTGAGAGAGAGCGAGCGAGAGAGATATCTTTCATCCATCCAGTGATTCATTTCCCAAATGGTTGCAATGGCTGGGACTGGGCCAGGGAGAAGTCAAGAGCCTGGAACTCCATTTAAATCTCCCTTATGGGTAGCAGCATCCCAAGTACCTGGGCCATACCCTGCTGTTCTCCCAGGTGAATTATCAAGGAGTTGGATCAGAAGCAGAGCAGCCAGGACTTAAACTGATTTTCCTACATGAGATTTCAGGATTATGGTTAACGGCCCAATTTGCTGTATCACAATCCAAGCCCCTCAAATAAACAAATAAACTTTCATAAACAGATAACTACTGCTGTGACACCTTTGGATGATTGCTTGCTATGTGGCAGTCAACTCCTGAGAGATCCTTGGATGAAAGACAACACCTCAATGGTCAAGATGCTCTAACACACAGTTATAATAGAATAATGGGACAGATTCTACTAGAATCATGTACTGGAACTATTGTTTTATGTTGGTTAGTTGACACCTAGAAGATGTCACAGACAGGGAGTAACGGGGAACCAACTAACCTAGCTTAGAAGTCCATGGGGCAGGGCTGGCTTTGGATGTGGCTGGATTCCCGTGCTCAAGGGATGTCTCAGGGACTTGGTTTCTTCTATTTGCCTCTGTGTTCAGGTGTACCAACTCCATTCTCATGCTAACCCCACCCCCTAATGTGGACAAATGGCTAGAGAGGCCAGGCTCTTGTCCCCTCAGTCTGAGCCTCAGCAGGAAAGAGAAAAAAGAAAGGGAAGAATCTGGAGGGAAGGAGAGGGGAGGGGAGAGAAGGGGTGGGGAGGGAGGGGAAGAAAGGGAAGGGAAGGGAAGGGAAGGGAAGGGAAGGGAAGGGAAGGGAAGGGAAGAAATCCTCTTGCCCTAAGGAAAATTGAACATTCTTGACTCTGCTCGGGCACCTTCCCTGAGCCAGTGACGAAAGGATTCTCTGGTTGTCACGGTGTTCTGGAAGGCTTTCTGTGGGACTCAAGGTTGACTCAGCTCCACTGAGATTTTCTGTCTAAATGGATGAGGGCGCATGTTTGAGCACAAACCCAGTGTTCCTCTGGCATCATAGGGTGGGCCCTGGGCCATCAGGAAGCCACTGTGTTCACTGCTTTCATGCCTTGCCCTTCCTAAGCTTGTTATCTCAGGTCTCTGACTAAAACAGCAATGTTCCCTTCAAGGAATAACTTTGCATTCTGTCTTAAGGCAGTGGTAGAAATGAACAATTCGAGGCTTCTGTATGGTAAGAGAATTGTTTATGGAGCCCGGTGCGGTGGCCTAGCAGCTAAAGTCCTCACCTTGAATGCACTGGGATCCCATATGGGCTCTGGTTCTAATCCCGGCAGCTCCACTTCCCATCCAGCTCCCTGCTTGTGGCCTGGGAAAGCAGTCAAGGACGGCCCAAAGCCTGTGGGAGACCTGGAGGAAGTTCCTGGCTCCTGACTTCGGTTTGGTGCAGCACCAGCTGTGGCAGTCACTAGGGGAGTGAATCATCAGACAGAAGATCTTCCTCTCTGTCTCTCCTCCTTTCTGTATAGCTGACTTTGCAATAAAAATAAATACATCTTAAAATAAAGAGAAGTGTTTATATACTGAAATTGCCTTTACAAATATTTCTTCCTTTATGAGACAGAAGAAAAGTCCTCCTCCTCCCAACTCAAGAGGTTTGGCCTACAGAGATCAGGCAAAAGGAATCTATTTTTAGTCCACGTTATGGGGAAAGCAAAAACAGGATGGCTGAGTCTCTTCCGTCACCACTGAGAAGATGTTAGGTGCTGGGGCTTCCAGTGCAGACCTGGAAGGATGCTTGGCTCTCAGGCAAAAAGCCCTCAGCCTCAGACTCCAAAGTGGTCAATTATGAACCACAAATAACCTCCAAATTGTGTTTGGAACTTACTGATGAAAGGAACCACACATGCGCCAACTCTAGGGTCTTGTTTGCTCTGCTTATGAAGCTGTTTCATCTTGTTTCTATTTCAACTTCATTTTCTTTATCTCTCCAACTTTATCCCTCTCCTGAGCTCCAGTCAAGGGAGCTTGCCACTCTCACTAGGTCCCAGGAAATAGCTGGCCTCTGTCTGCAGTGAGGGATGACCATTGAAAGCCTTTCCTACCTCCACATTCACCTAAACCAGCAGGTGCCACGCTGTCCAGGACTCTACTTTAAGGAGAGTGAACTGACCGGGACAGGTGAGGCCTTGCAGAGAACAGAGAGGGAGCCACGGGGCCCTCTGCCTTTCACCGTTCTGCCCTAGTTCCTCTTCCTTCCCTCCTTCTCTGAAGCAAAGGGGCTCAAGAAGGACCCCGAGGGACCTCCAGCACCTGGTATGGTTTTATTATTACTTTTTTTTTAAAAGACAGGACAGGTATCAAGCACCTTAACCATTTTCTTGCCTTAAAAAAAAAGATTTATTTATTTTAAAGGGAGAAAGAGAGAAAGAGAATATTCCATCTCCCAGTTTTCTCCCCAAATGTGCATAATGGTCAGGGCTGGGCCAGGTCAAAGCTGGACGCCAGAAACCCTATCCAGGTCTGCTACATGTGAGGGACCTCAGCACTCCTGCCATTTGCTGCTTTCTCAGGTGCATTAGCAGGGAGCTGGATCAGAAGTGTAGCCATTCTCAAACAGGTGCTGTGACATGGAGTGCCTGGCTCACAAAATGTGGCTTGACTCTCTGAGCTACAACAAGGGCCCCTGATGGTCACATACCGATGTTTGAGTGAATGAGTGAATGAGAGAACGGGATAGATGTCAACAGACCGAGAAGGACAAGGAAAGTATTTCTGGAGGAAGTATGAGCAAGGACCCCGGGTCAGAAAGCTCAGATGGTATGTAGGGTGCAGGTGGAGTGCAATTCATGCATGAAGCTCCACTCCTTGAGGGAGCAGGTTTTCCACAGGGCATCTCAGTGCACAGGGGGTCTCCTGTGTCACTTCCCTTTCCCATGGCCCCAGCGCCCAACAGGTGGAGGCAGCAAGGGCTCTTTGCCTTGTCCCTGGGGAGTCCCTCTGTACCATTATCACAGCATTCCTGACCTTCAGTGGGTTTCCAGCACCTTCCTCCAGTGCTTTGCAGAGACCTCTTGCTTTTAAAAATTTTTCTTTTTAATATTGTTTACATAGTTGAGAGGGATGCAAGCCCATGTGGGCCTCTGATTAGGGTGGGGCAGGTCAGGGACAGAGAAAGGTGTTTGTTTTTTTCTCCTTGCATCCACAGAAGAGGATGGGAAGGAGGCTGCTCCTTGCTGTCCAGTTACATCAGCACCTGGGAATGGGGGACAGTGCTTCAATGATGCTTTAGAGACCCCGAGGTGGGGAAGAGTGCTCTGAGGGTGTCACTTGAATCGATAGTTCTTGGATGTTGTTGGTTTTGTTGCTCCAGGGTTGAGAACATCTTCCCAAGGTCTATTGGTTGGCAATGAGAACTTTCCTAGTTTCTTTCTTTCTCAAAACACTACTTATATTGAGTTGTAGAGCAAGAGCAACTTTCCCAGGATAATTTTTTTTTCTAAATTTTTGTGATTTTACCTGATTTGCTTTTGTTTGAGTTTAAATAGATCCATCGATTTCTGACCCATTTGGAAACTTGGCTATTTTTAAATAAAACAAAGATAGTTCACATAATAGCACTTGTGAAAATGACCTTTAAAAAGGGTAGATCAATTTTCAGACATCTGGCAAACTACGAGGGGGGTTACAGTCCACTGATCCTGCCCTAAATCCAGCCTCCTGCTCCATGGGATCCTTGCCGGTACTGTCAGAGGGCTGGTCAGGCTCTAGAGCCTGTCTCCAACCCTTAGGACTCACCTGGACCCCTGGGGCTCTGGGTGGGTAGAAGTCCTTTTCCCTTCATGCCCGCAAATACCAAAAAAAGCCTCAGAGTATGGATCACCACGTGGGGGCTCAGTGGGTTTACTTGTGCCCCAGGACAAAGACAGTTGTTGCTTGTGTCTGTCGAGTGGCACACAGGGAGGAACATCTTACGGGAACTGGAGGGCATCCGAGAAGCGGCTCTCCTGTGTTGTGGGACGATTCTAAGTAAGCCAACCTCTTACGGCTATCCACTGGGATTGTGACATGGGAGTGGGCCTGAGGGGTCTCCCTCTAGTCCTTCATTCCCTCCCAGCTCTTGTCACTGCTGAGTGGTGGGCAGAAGGAAGAGCTTCCTCCTCCACACCCTTGCCACTCCCAGTACGGCATGTTAGTCACCAAACAGAACACAGAGCTGGTCAGCTGGGATACTGCACTGACTCCTGGGCAATCACTGTACAAGAGCCACTGGTTTAGAAAAATGGCCCAAATAGTTCAGAATTTTTGGTTATAATGATCTATTTGAGGGCCTGATGTAATGGCTCAGTTGGCTAATCTTCCTCTCGCAAGCACCAGAATCCCATATGGGTACTGATTCATATCCTGGTTGCTCCATTTCCCATCTAGTTCCCTGCTTATGGCCTGGAAAAGCAGTAGAGGCTGTCTCAAAGCTTTGGGACCCTGTGCCCACATGGGAGACCCAAAAAAAGACCCTGGCTTCTGGCTTCGGATTGACTCAGCTCTGGTCATCAAAGCCATTTGGGGAGTGAATTCAATGGATAGAATATCTTTCTCCCGTCTCTCCTTCTCTCTGTAAATCTGCCTTTCCAATAAAAATAAAATAAATCCTAAAGTGTATCTGAAAGGAGGAGTTACAGAGGGAGAGATCTTCATTTGCTGGCTCACTCCCCATAAGTGGCCACATGGCAAGTGTTGAGCAACAGCAAAGCCAGGAGCCTGGAACTCCAACCAGGAACCCAAGGACTTGCACCATCTTCCACTACCTTCCCATGGAGCTGGCCTGGTAGTGGAGCAACCAGGACCTGAACTGGCACTCAAATGAGATACTTGTCTTGCAAGCTGCAGCATAGTGCACTGTGCCACAATGTCATCCCCAATGGTTCATAATAAGCAGCGGGTTAATGCATCCCAGGACCAGAACAACTAGGATCTGTCAACCCCCAAACCTCAGGAAACTGCTGACCACTCAAAGAAGATCACAGCTCAACAAGGGCTCCATGTCGGGCATCAGGAGGGAATTGTGGGAGAAGGACATGGGCCAGGGACCCAGGTCTCCATGTCCTCATGTCTCAGAGCTGACCCCTTGCTTGGAAACAGGTGAAGTGTCCAGGGCTAAGTGGACTTCACCCAGGACTGACCCATTCAAACCCTCCTAACGCTACCTAAGTGCTATTCACTGACTGTTCTCCAATCAGGAAATCTACAGTCTCTGATTTCCTAAATAAATACAGTCTCTGTCTGGCTCTCTGTGATGGGGTCCCCTCACGCTTTCTCCACTGCCGCCTTCTGGAACTCACCCGGACAGTGCAACACAAGCTTGCATGTCCACCTGCATCCTTCTAGTCCTGCTGCTTACAAGTTCTTCGTGGGTTTTCCTCCTTTTTCACACTGCCACCCTCTACCTGGCCTCCCTGACTCGCTCTCCTTCCTGGATTCTTCGGCATTTCTGAGATGCTACACATTAGCTCTCACATACAGAGTGCAAGGTACACGACAGCAAGGACTCTGTTTTTCTCTGTGACGTTTTATATCTATTATTTAGGATAGTAGCACATAGTAGGTACTTCATAAACATGAACAGATTTAGTAAATTTTATTTTGTGTATTTTGTGTCTTTTTCTTCTTTCTGGAGCAGAATGGTCTTGTCATGGAGACCAAATGATTTGTACATCTCAGCCCTGGCTACAAAATTCATGAAATCCTCATCTATGGACAAAAGTGGCCATTTGAGCTGAGGGTACGGTTGAGTATCTCCACCAATGCTGTTCCTAGGCCACAGTTTGGTAATACAAACCAAGAGCTGAAAAACTCCCTTACCCCTTAGGCTGAAAATAATCCTGTGAATCCATCCTAAGGCAATCAATAGAAAGGTCATCAATGTTAGTCCATCAAGGATGTTGCAACTGACTAAGCACTCCATGTGAGAACCACCCTGTCTCTGGCCACTTCACAGATACTCTTTCATCTAATACTACGAGTCAATCCATGATGTAACTGTTAGGATCCTCATTTTATAAATGAGAAGATAGAGGTTCAGAAAGGCTTATGGAACTTTATTACAATCACACCACGGCAAATAGCTGAGCCAGAATTTCACTTGGGATGTCTGATTCTAAATTCCATGCTAGGCATCCTTAGGATGGCTGTGAGCAGCGTCTAGCCAGAAAGACATACACTGAGCTAGACATGCTTTTGTCACTGTCTGGAAGATGATTGGCCATTAACATATGCTTTTGGAAGATTATTCAATGGCATAAGAAGTTTTTAAGAAGAAAGTAAAGTGGGGAGAAGAGGGGGAGGATGAGGGCAGGTGCTGTGGAACTGTAGTTTAACCTGCTATTTGCAGAGCTGGCATCCTATTTGGGCATGACTATGAATACTGGCTGCTCCATTTCTTTTTTCTTTTTTTAAACATTTATTTATTTTTATTGGAAAGTCAGATTTATAGAGAGATGGATCTTCTGTCTCCTGTTTCACTCCCTAAGTGGCTCAATGGCCAGAGCTCAGCCAATTCAAAGCCAGGAGCTTCTTCTGGGTCTCCCATGTGGGTGCAGGATCCCAAGGTTTTGGGCCATCCTACACTGTTTTCCCAGGCCACAAGCAGGGAGCTGGATGGGAAGTGGAGCCAGCACATGAACTGGCACCTATATGGGATTCTGGCACATGCAAGATGGGGACTTTAGCCACTAGGCTACCGCTCCAGGCCTGCTGCTCCATTTCTGATCCAGCTTCCTGCTGATGCACCTGGAAAAGCAGCTGAGGATAGCCCAAGTTCTTGGGACCCTGTACCTACCAGGGAGACCTGAAAGAAACTTCTGGCTTTGGCCTGGACAAGACTTGGGCATAATGACCATTTGAAAAGTGAGCCAAGAAAGGGAAGATCTCCCTATCTTTCCCTCTTCCTCTGTATCTCTGCCTTGCAAATAAATAAATATTTTTTTAATGTGGAAAAGCATTAAAGCACTGATAGTGGGTTGAATAGTAATACCTGTAAGATATAGTCACCTCCACATCCTTGAAACACGTGAATGTGAATTTATCTGGAAAAAGGGGCTTTGCAGATATAATTAAGGATGATGCGATAAGGTCCTCTTGGATCACCCTAGGAAAGGCAGAAGAGGAAACGACCAAGAATTGGAGAAGGTAACATGGACTTGGAGGCAGAGATGGGAGCAGACATGACTACAAGGCATGGAGTGTCAGCAGCTGAGAAGCTGGGAGAGGCAAAAATTAGATTTTCCCTTACAACACCTGTAGGGTATATGGCCGTGCCAACACCTGTATTTCAGACCTCTGGCTCCCAGAATTGTGAAAGCATAGATTTCCTTTTTTAAAAAAAGATTTTTAAAATTTTTATTGGAAAGTCAGATATAAAGAGAGGAGGAGAGACAGAGAGGAAGATCTTCCGTCCAATGATTCACTCCCCAGGTGACCACAACAGCTGGAGCTGAGCCGATCAAAGCCAGGAGCCAGGAACTTCCTCCAGGTTTCCCATGCAGGTGCAGGGTCCCAAGACTTTGGGCTGTCCTCGACTGCTCTCCCAGACCACAAGCAGGGAACTGGATGGGAAGTAGAGCTGCCAGGATTAGAACCGGCACCCATATGGGATCCTGTCATGTTCGAGGCAAGGACTTTAGCCGCTAGGCCACTGCACTGGGCCCAAAGCATAGATTTCTGATGCTTTTAGCCAGTTGGTTTGTGAAATAAATTCAACTTTCTGGCCTTACCTGTCTGTAGACACCTTAACTCCTAACTTGGTAATTCGGATTCACTACAATCTGACTCCACCCTACATCTCAAGTAGACAAACCCTCTGCAGAACCTGTCCTCCAGGAAATGCTATCCTTTCTCTCCTGGGTCTGTGATCCTGGAGTTCAACAGTCAAGGAAAACATTACACATGCATAGACTTGGGAATCCAACGGGATCCGACACAGTCAACACTGACTAAGCTGCAAGCCCCAGGCTGGGCCCAAGGAATGCAGGATCCATTTCACACTGATGTGCCTTTATGTTTGCAAGGACATTATGTGTGCCTGGTCTATTTGGTCTTCAAACAACCCTACAAAGCAAGAAGGTAAAGTTTCATTCCAATGTGTAGGCACATCGCGGCTGCAGAGATCTCTGGTGCTTTACTTCAAATTAGAGCAGTTTCAACGTGGATTTCCTGCATGTCCCTTCCAGGATACAAAGCCCCCTGCTGACCCTGTGCTTCTGGAAAATAAAAATTCATAGGAGGGACCTGGGCAGGTTTCTTAGAGTGTTCCAGCAGTCTTGTCCAACGAGGGGGTGGCAAAACACTGGCTAAATGTCTGGCCCCTCCCAGTTTTGTAAATCAAATCTTAGCAGAACATGGTCTTGCTCGTTCCTTTGCACGTGGCCTATGGCTGCTTTCCCGCTCCCACAGTAGAGGCAAGGGTTGTTGCAGAAACTCTGCAACCTGTAGAACACGGGATATTTATTATGTGATCCTTTAGAGAAAAGCATGCTATCCCCTGTGATGGATAGTTCTGTAGGGGCAGGGTTTGGGGGCCTTTGGGGGTTGGGAGCAGCACACAACTCTCAGATAAGAAAATACCTAGCTCCTGGTTCAAACCTTTTTGCAGTTTTGTCATCCATATAATCATAGTGCCTACATGGTGCTTACTGTGTGCCGGCAGCACGTGAGACTTTTTACTGTTATCATCATTCCCACTCTATAAATGAGAAAATAGGGACACAGAGAGATGGAGTAGTGTGCTAGAGTCAGCACAGCTAGCAGGGGGTACAGTTGGTGCTCCACCGGGCAGTGCAGCCTGCAGCAGAGTCTGTGCACCTCTGGGCTCCTGCGCATCCACTTGTTCGCAGAGCAGAAGGAATGCAGCCCTCCTGTGCTGAAGGCCCCATGTCGGCTGCGGCGCTACGAGCCAGCTATCCTGGCGCCAGTGCTGAGGTTCAACAGGCTCATCTTTCACCTTCAAGTGCTAGAATCTCATATGGGCGTTGATTTGTGTCCTGGATGCTCTACTTCCCACCCAGCCTATTTTATGGACTGGGGAAGCAACAGAGGAGGGTTCGAGTCTTTGTGACCCTACACCTGCATGTGAGTCCTGGAGGAAGCTTCTGGCTCTTGGCTTCAGATTATCCCAGGGCTTTTTGGGGAGTGGAACAGTGGATGGAAGATCTTTCTCTGTCTCTTCTCTTCTCTGTATATCTGCCTTTCTAATAAAGATAGGTAAAACTTAAACAAAAAAACCTCAGCTGGCTATTGTGCGCATGCAGATGTTTTCTTGCCATTTCTCTGACACCTTTACCCTCAGGTGACATCTGCCACTCATCTGGGAGCAGAAAAACTACTCTCAGGGTGGTGGCTGTTTTGATGCACTGACCTTGGGAGCTTTGGGAAGCTATGACAGAGGCAAGACTTTTCCGGAATGAAGACAAACTGCTAAAGCCATGATGCGGTGATCTAAGGCAGAGTCACCAGCTGAGTAAGACACGGCTGCAGGGCCACCGTGACGCTCAGAGACCAGTCAGCCAGGCCTTGATGATGGCTCCCATTCAGCCGAGCTGCTGGAGGCCAGGTCACTAACTGGGGAGGATCCCCACCTCACCACCTCTGTCAGCACCAATCAGCACTAGTCAGAGCTGCCTGGAGGCCCTATCACAGCTTACTTCTCATCCCTCTGTGAAGATGATTGGTACAAGAAAGTTAAAAAAAAAAATCTCATGCTAATGATTTCTTTTGCGGTTGGAAGAAGGAGGCTGCTCTGTTAGAGTGAGTTTAAAAGGAAGCAAGCAACAGCCGTACCTGCCTGGGTGAATTCACCTGGCCTTGGCCCCATGCACCTGAGGTCAGATTTCACCCCCTCTGTGGGTGGGTGTGTGGGGAGCCACTCACTGCCCAGAGCAGCTGGTCCACAGCTAATGTCAGCACTCTCCACCCACAAGCCCTGCTCCCCTGGCAGCCAGCTGGGAGGAGACAACAGGTTGTGCCTCAACGCCTCTTTGTCATAGAAGCCTTTCCCCTTCCCACCCCACCACCAGCTCAGTAAGAAGAAAACGAGGAAGGAGAAAAAGAATTGATCTGGGTTCCCTGGCTCTTGAGGCTGTCACTCAGTCATGGGTGTTACAATGAAAAAACAAAACAAAACAAAACAAAAAAGGATTCCACTCTGCCCCAAACCAAAAGGAGTGAAAAAGTACTCAGACAAGCAACAGGCTGTTTCCTGAACACACACAGCCCAAGTGGCTCCATTTCCTGGAGGTGTGCCCAGCAGGAGCAGAGTGGGCTATCTGGCCCGAGTGGCTCCATTTCCTGGAGGTGAGCCCAGCAGGAGCAGAGTGGGCTATCTGGCCCGAGTGGCTCCATTTCCTGGAGGTGAGCCCAGCAGGAGCAGAGTGGGCTATCTTCTGAATTTTTTGATGATCCCTGCACATGAGTGTCCCTCACGGGGCACTCACCCCTTTCCTCCCTACTCCTGACTTTGGCTGACTGTGCCAGCCTCAGTTGCCAGTGGGCAGCCAACTGGAAACGTGGAGGACCCTCACAGTTCAAATAGATGACTGCTGAGAATAGGGTAGAATACACAGTGGGGCTGGTGTGGCATGGCTGATAAAGCTGCTACCTGTGTCCCTAGCATCCATGTGGGCACCAGCTTGAGTCCTGGCTACTCCACTTCCAATCCAGCTCCTGGCCAATGTGCCTGGGAAAGCAGCTGAATATGGCCCAAGTGCTTGGGCCCCAGCACCCATGTAGAAGACCCAGATGCACCTTCCTGGCTCCTGGCTTTGGGCTGGTCCAGCCTGGTTATTGTGGCCATTTAGGGATTAAACCAGTGGATGAAGCATATAGCTCTCTCTCCATTTCTCCCTCTCTCTGTGTGACTCTGCCTTTTAAATTAAAAAAAAAATCTTTTTAAAAAGGTAGGGGGGTAGAGGAATGCATAGCATCTGGCTCGGAGGTCTACATCTGCTTGCTTGGTGCCTCTGCTTTGAGAGGCAGGGTACCACTCACCTTCATGGTAGGCCCCACAGACCCAAACCCCTATGGTTGGGGGCTGGATGTCTAGTTGGGGCACATAGACGAGCCCCATGATCAGGAGGGGCCTGAAGACCAGGCTAGTAGAGGGCTCACGGGGAGTGTGAGGCAGGTGGCTTTGGGGTGGGAGTGGGGCAGACAGAAGAAAGAACTCACCTGCCAGGCACACAGCTTGGGTTCAGAGGACCCCAACCCACCAAGCCTGGTAGGAGGGGGTGCGAGGGAGACCAGGGGCTTTCGTGGGGTCCATCCTATGTGGCTCTTACAGGACTGCCCCAGGTTCAGGTCTCCAGGTACCAAACAGAGCAGCCACAAGCCCTTTCTCAGGAGATTTGCATGTTACTTGCTTACTATTTCTCTGTCTCCTCCACAATTTTCACTACATTTGGACGTAACTGCAGTCTTTCTCCAAGGCTGTGTTCACATGCCCTCCCTTGGGCCTTCTTGGAGCTACGTGTCTGGGGCCTTAACTTAGGGACCCCACTGGGAGTGGTGTTGAGGCAGGGCCATTCCAGCAGAGGAGCACAGTGAGGCGAGACCCTCTCTGAGTCCTGACTGTGTGAGCAAGTCACTCAGCCCTCTGGGACTTTGCTGCCACAGCTGGCAGTGTGTGAATGGCACTAGCTCAAGCTCTTCCACTGTCAGGAAGCCACAGACAGGCCGGAGGGGGCTCAGACTTGCAGGCACATGGCACTGGACTTGAGTGTCTATTTTTTTGTTTGTTTTGCTGGAGAAACTTCTACCACTCTCAAGTCAATTCACCAGGGGGACCAGGAGTCCCCCTGAAGCTTATAACACCTGCCGGGGGCTGGTGAGAACCCACAGCTCTGAGGTTTACTGACTGGTCTAGGACAGCAGCCGTAGGGCCCCCCTCGTCCCCCCCGGGGTCTGAGGGAGCAGTGGGTTGGACTGAGTGGAGCTAGGTGACATGATGGCAGCCCAGCTGTGCCCAGTTCTCACAGGGATCTGGAAGAAAGAGGCCTGGATATGCAGGCCCATTTTTGTCCCAAATTTTGTTTTCTTTGCATTAAGAATGGCTCCATATTGTTAAGTCTCTAGACCTCACACAATCTAGGGTTGCTTCCAGGGGCCTGTGTGTTACCAAGGCTAAGAGGACCTGAGGGCAGGAGCACTGGTCAGGCTGCTCTCGCTGGCCTGCTAAGCCCTCCTGCTTTCTCCCTTCCCTGCCTCTCCCCTCCTTTCCCTTCCCTAACCTTCCCTCTCCTCCCTTTTCCTCACTCCTTTCTGCCCCTCCCTCCTCTTTTCCCCACCCCCAACTCTTCCTTTCCCCTCCCCTCCCCTGTCCTCCCCCCTCCCTTCTCCTCCCTCCTCCTCCCTACCCCTCCTGCCCCACCCCACCTCTCCCCTCTACATGGGTTCCAGGGAGTGGCCAGGCTCCCTGGGACAGTGGCAGGTGCTGTTGACATGGCAGTAGGGTCTGTTGGGACTCGCCCCAGACAGGAGGTCCTGGGATGACATGTCCTTCAAAGTTTGTGGGCAGCCCAGCTGTGTTCTGCGTGAACAGGCCCACCACTTCTCACTTCCTCTGTGAACGGAACTTGGTGGCTGGATGACGCGCAAGGCACGCCAGCTGAGCAAAACAGCGCAAGCGTACCTTTGGTCTCCCCCACCCCTCCCCTCCCCCCTCCCTTCCCCCCCCCCCCCCCCCCGGGATCTAAATAGAGGAAAGAAACCGAAACAGGGCGACACCTGGAAGGAAGGAGGTGCCACCTGAAGACTCACAGCAGCAACAAGGGCCACTCTTAAGCCTGCAGGGAGCCTGACAGAGTGACCCAGGTCATCTGGCTTGCCATCCCTGAGCCCTGGCTCTTCATCCTCACAGAGAGGTCACGCTTGTGTGAGGTGCAGCCGGGGCAGCACCCAGCATGCCGTAATGATCCATTCTCGTCCTGGGAGCCCATGGAGCAGCTATGGGCCCTGCTAAGCCCCTGAGGCTGCTGACATCTTCCAGCCCATTGACCCCATGCTGTCAGCTGCAGCCCGTTCTCAAGGGGCCAAACCCTATATGAGAGGGAATTCGGGCCTGCCTGAGTGTCTCTCCTGCCCCCACCTGAGCAGGACGCACAGGAAGCAGGTGTTCTGGTCCTGGAAATGGCCCATTTCCTCTCTGATCCTCTGCTCCAGGGGCCAGACTCAGACCATGACATGCCAATGAACAAATCCTCCATGAATAATGTTGCTTTCCAGTTCTCAGCAAAAAAAAATCGGCAAAAACGGAGCTATCTCTGCATCCTGTGAGGCAGTGGCAACCACAGGTCTCTGCTAGGCCCCGTGTCCCCAGGAAAGGCTCAGTGCTCCTCTCCCATTGTCTGCTTTGCTGACGCCAGTGCAGAAAAGCCAGACAGCCCCGCAAAGAATCTTTGCTGTGGATTCAGAGCCTACACTTCCAGGCTGTGCGATCTTGGGCAAGCCAAGCACGCTCCCTAGACCCCAGTCGTTAGTGTGGTTGCTGGTGGCCGTGTTGGGATTTTAACAACACCCACTCTCAGAGAGATGCTTTCGGAGTTCCGTGTATGCCATCTGGGCCTGGCATAGGGTCTACCACACAGTAGGGGCTGTGCACACATCTGTTGCCTTCCACTTGCCTTCTCTCTAAGCCCCTTCCACCTCCCCTAGCAGCACTGTCTCTGTTGCTGGTGGCACTCACTCTCTGGGCCCCACCAGCGAGAACCGAGCAGTTTCTGAGGTCTCCCTGCCCACCCAACATGTGCACACCTCTGTCCTGCCACTGCCCAGTTGTGCTGAGCAGGGCCAGTCTTGTCACGCACCACGACCTCAGTCCACACTGCTGCTCTTCCTCCAGCCATGCCCACTCCCACCCTGGACTCTGCCCGGCCTTGAGGCCCCCAGGTTGGGCTCCCGAGGCCCTGCTGTAGCCCCCCTTCTTCCGACCTCACTCTGGACTCTGGTAAAAACAGACAATTCTCTGGTACTCTCAGGGGTCAGCCTCCACCCACCTCCCTGCCTCCCACCAACAACCCAGGCTTCCTGTTATAAAAGATCAATTTTGCTTACTTGAAAGACAGAGTGACAGAGAGGGAGAAAGGGAGAGAAAGAGGTCTTCCATCGACTGGTTCACTCCTCAGATGGCCACAGCAACACTTGGACCATCTTCTGCTGCTTTTCTTAGATTAGAAGCCTAACAGCCAGAGCTCAACCTGATACTCATTTGGGATACGGGTGTCCCAGGTTGTGGCTTAACCCACTGTGCCACAATGGTAGCCCCCTGACATTATTTCTTTATATATATATATATATATATATTTTTTATTATTAATTATTTTGGACATTATTTCTTAAACAGACCTGCCCTATGATAACCTTCCATTCATGAATCAGGTGCAGTAAGAAATGAACAACAACAGTGAAAAATAAAATAGAACAACTATAATAACATTTTAATAAGAATGATTGGAAATTTATGAAAAGTTCATTTTTCAAATTTTCCAATTAATTTTTTTGAAACATGGTTGACTGTAGGTAATGAAGTCTGTGGACAGTGAAATTAGGAGGTGTCTATAGTATAAAGATGCTACACTGTAGCAGGTGAGGATGCTAAGGGACAGAGGGGTTAGGCGACTTGCCCATGGTCACACGGCTTCCGGTTGGCAGGATTCTTAGACATGACAGTTCTGTGCTCTGAGACATGTGTGTGCCTGCCCCCTTTGCCTACACCAAAAACTCTCCCAGGGGCCTTCCAGCCCAGAACCCGCAGACCCAGCAGGTGCCACTGAAAATGCCTAAGCTGACAGCACCATCCTCTGCCCACCTGCCCATCACAACAGGAAGGCACCCAGAGTCCTCAGTCCACCAGGAGAGAGCCCAGACAGAAAGGTCAGCTGGCCCCCTGACCCTGACCTCACAGGAGGAGCAAGAGATTTCAGATTTGGGAAGCTTGTTCCTGCGAGGGTTCTGCTAGAAAGAGCAGAGTTCTGTCTTCAGGAGTTTCATACACAAGACCTGGGTGGAGGGGGCTCTCCCAGCAGCCTCCATCCTCAGTCCACCCGACTCCCCAACACTCCATCTGCTTAGAGTCCGCCCAGGGGTGCTTCATGCTTCAAGCGTGGCAGGTCCCACATCCTGGAATACTCTCCTGGCTGTCTCCCTCTGCTTTTCCAGTGGAGGAATGTGTCTAGATGGAATGCATCCTAAATGGCTGTCTCCCGACCACCAGGTTGGCCATGCTGGCTTACTTGGCAGATGGTGAGGTGACTTGCCAGGTGGGGCCAGGGTCCCTGCCACTAAGCCAGCCATGCTTTCCCAACAGCCATGTCTCCAAAGGCAGACCTGGTTAAGAACATAAGCTGTGGTTCAGGAGTGTAACAATAACACTGATGACCTTGACCATGGTGAACAGCAGCTGCCCTTGACCCGCCGCGTCCTATCTTCAGGCTCTGAGCTGGGCACAGCCCATGTTAGAGCTCATTTCATCCTGTAGGACATGAGGCTCTGCGATACAGTGAACCTGCCAGGGCCGTGCTGTGGTGCAGTCGGCATGCCAGGCAGCCTGGAGCATGTCCTTCAACACAGAACCCTGAGGCCTCGGGGAAAGGCAGCAAGCCGATTCATAGCCTGCACATGGGTTTGGGACAGCAGGTTGAACACATCACGTGACTGAGTATGTTGAGCAAGCCAGCAAGCAGGGGAGGGATTCCCCCTCTGCCAGTGCTCCAGGTGGACAAACAAACAGCAGGGATCACACTGCTCTGTGCCTGCTCCTCCCAGCTCCCCATTCCAGCCTACTTTCCCCTCCCACTTGCTGTCCACCTCCCACCAGCTTCCCATGTCTACCCTAAGGTAGGAGGGAGAGTTTGGGCACCTGCCATGTCAGTGTCTCATCATCATCCATCCTCAGCCCAGTCCTTCAAGGTGAGTGTTCTTTCCATTTTATAGGTGGAAAAGCTAAGGCTTCAAGGAAGCCAGAAACTTACTTATAAGCAGCTCCTTGCAGAACTGGACTTGGGACAAAGCTAAATGTGAGCTGGAGCCTATACTTGGTATGCCACACCATGAAAGACAAGATGATGCATCAGAAACACCAGGGAGGGCTTCAGAACCTTGGAGGGCAAGGTGGAGCCTGGCTGGGAAGGAGAGGTTTAACCTCCTCTGCCAGTGCTCAGCCCAGGCCTACCCTGCTCCAGCTAGCTATAGGTCAGCCCCCTGCCAATGAGAAGGAGGATGCCGGGTCTCCAGCAGATGTGTGTCAGCAGGTTGAGCAACCATCTCCCATCTCCTCTGTCACACACAGTACAGGACATGTGGATGCACCGAGAGAATAGATTCCCAGATACTGTCTGCCCACAGGCCTGCCGATGCTCAGCCTCCTGTGATCTGGGCTTGCACACTCATTGTGAGGAGCTCACCCAGCCTCCATGGGCTGGATTCCCACAGTAGGGAGCCAGACTGGACTCAGTGACCTCCCTTTGCCTCGCCATACCTGGAGTCACTCTGACCACAGGTGCACACACCCACTGCCACTCACTGTGAGACAGAGGCGGGCGGGGCGGGTGGATTGTACTGGGCTTGAGAAACTTCACGGCCATGGAACCAGGCAGCGTTGCGTTAAATCCCTGTGTCTCATCTCATTAGTCAGATGACCTTAGGCGAGTTGCCTCACCTTGCTAAGCTTCAATGTGCACATCTGTGGCAAGATTACCCATCTTATCCCAGTCCATAGTTTTGATAAAAGAATTTATGTAAGTGTCCCAGTGCCTGACTCACAGGAAGGTCTCTTAAAGCTTCCCCTTCCCATTGGGATATTCATGTCTCCAAATTCACACACCTGAGAAGAAGGTCTCCTGAATAATTCCACATAATGGAGCCACAGAACTACTGATGACTGAAATTATCTCTACCATGGAACTGAAGGGCAATCCTGGAATGAAGTCTTTTTGTAGAAAGAGAAGGATGGGGGCCCGGCGGCGTGGCCTAGCGGCTAAAGTCCTCGCCTTCAACGCCCCGGGATCCCATATGGGCGCCGGTTCTAATCCCGGCAGCCCCACTTCCCATCCAGCTCCCTGCTTGTGGCCTGGGAAAGCAGTTGAGGACGGCCCAGTGCATTGGGACCCTGCACCCGTGTGGGAGACCTGGAAGAGGTTCCAGGTTCCCGGCTTCGGATCGGCCCGCACCGACCCGTTGCGGCTCACTTGGGGAGTGACTCATCGGACGGAAGATCTTCCTCTCTGTCTCTCCTCCTCTGTGTATATCTGGCTGTAATAAAATGAATAAATCTTTAAAAAAAAAAAAGAAAGAGAAGGATGGCTTGATTTGAAAGGCAGAGTGATGGGGAGAGAGACACAGATAGCTTTTGTCCTCTGGCTCACTCCCCAAATGGCCACAATGGCCACCTGGGTCTCCCATGTTAGCAACAGAAGCCTAAACACCTGGGCCACCTTCCATTGCCTTTCCAGGTACACTAATAGGGGAGCTAGATCAGAGCAGGGTAGCTAGGACTTAAACCAGTGCTCCTATAAAAGATACTGGTGTCACAAATGGTAGATTAACTCATCTTGCCACAACATAGGCTGTGAGGACCCAAGTCTTCTCATCACTTAGCTATGTGACCAAAGGGAGCTATGTGGCCACTCCAGATGTCTTTGGCTTCTTTGTGAAATGACAGCTAAATGAGTACTATGACTCTGGGAACCTTTGTGTCAAAGCCAAGCTAGGATACTTTCTATGGCTGTGACGTAATATGTGACACTAGGTATGTCATAAAGCAAACATGTTTACGTGGCCCAAGAATCAGATGATGGCCGAGGCTCCAAACAGCATGGCCCCAGCATCCTGACCAGGGCCCCTCACCAACATCACGATGTGGCTGAGAAATGGAGCAGGAAGAGGCTGCATCCAGAGGACACAGCTCATGAGGTAGCCTCACTGGGTGGGAATATTCTCTCTGGAGAACTCGTTTGCTCTGGGAGGAGGCACCATAACCCTTTGCTGGAGCTGGGCCCCTGTGACTGCATCTCTTGCCACTATGTCCCACGACTTAAAGGTTCTGTCACTCAGCGCTGCTACACAGGAACCAATCTTCAGCATGGGCACCTGTGGGGGACATGCTCAGGCCACAACAAAACTACAGCTTTTGGAAATGCATGGTTCTGTCCCAGGTCACACACCTGACCTCCAGTAGAGCCACACTGAAACCCGGGCCTCCTGATTCCTGCATATGCTCCCTCCTAGCCTGGATTCTTCCTGCTGTGGCTTCTGGGATCAGAAGCCTTGCTTCTAGAGGGCCAGGGCTGTGGCATAGCAAGTGAAGCTGTCTCCTGAAATGGCAGCATCCCATGAGCGCCTGTTTGCATCCCAGCAGCTCCACTTCCAATCAGCTCCCGGCTAATGTACCTAGGGAAGCAGCAGTAGACAGCCCAAGTGCTTGGACTCTTGCTACCCATGTGGAATACCAGGATGGGGTTTCAGGCTCCTGCCTTCAGCCTGGACCAGCTCTTATCTGTTGTGGTCTTTTGGGAAGTGAATCAGCAGATGGAAGATCTCTCTGTCTCTCACTGTGTGTAACTCTGCCTTTCAACTAAATACACAGACCTTAAGAAATAAAAAGCCACCATGTGCACAGTTAAGAGAGCAGGTCACAGAAGCATCCCGTCTGTAAATCACACAGTGCCAACGAAGCGCCCTCCTAAATGAACCTCAGCAACTCTGACACACAGGCTCTTGGGCTGCGAGAGGTGACAGCCAGAGGGCAGTGAACCGCTGGCTGGCTGCTATGACCAAGGCTGCAAATGCCACTCCAGGGCTACGTGAATGAAGGCTGCACGTGCACAACACAGGACGCGACACTATTGCTCTGCCTGGCATGGGTTCTCCTGGCAGGAGAACTGCCCACAGACTTGGAAGAAATTCAGCAGAAAAGTTCACCAGGCAGCCAGATGGAGAAGGAACAGAACCTGCAGCCTGGATCAACTGTTGCTAAACAGACTTCGTCTGCATCTCCCTTCTCCTGGAGGACAGGAGGAGGTGGTGTCGTGGTGGGTGGGAGAGGAAGACTTCAGCTGGCAGGATAAAGCGATCTGGGCAGCTTCTGGCCTGCATGGAAGCTGCTGCTAACTCCACAGGCTCCGGGGCTGCCTCCTGCTGGCCTGGAGAAGCTTTGAGGATGGAATGCTGGGAGTCTCTCTGAACCAGTGACAGCCAGCAGGGAGGCTGCAGCTGCAGATCCGCTTGACATGGCGGGTAGACCTGGCCTTTTTTTCCTGGGTTCACAGCAGTGAAAGACGTTGTTTAGGACAGAGCCTTCCCTCTGATGTGGTGGGGCTGGGTGGGGGACAGCCCTCTCAGGGGAAGCAGCCAGGCAGGTCTACACCCCTGTCCACCTACATCAGGTACACCCAGGTCCCATCTGCCTTTGCTGTTTCCAAGTAGGAGCTCCTGTCCCCACCTCAGAAATGCCTCATCTCAGGCCTGGTTTCATGGTGAGCAAAGCAGAGATGAAGTCTACAGTAAGAGGCTGGAAAGGGATGTTGGCAGGGGCAGAGCAGGGAGGTGGGGATGGGGAGAAAGGCAGCTCTTCCATGATGGGGCAGGTGGAGGCTGAGTTGTCCTTGAGGCAACTGGGCACAGAAACACCACCCCAATGTCCGCTGGGCAGGATAGCTCAGACTGGGGTGCTGACTGCTGAGGCCTCCTGAGATTGCAGGCACTGGGGTGGGTGCAGTTGCCAGAGGCTGGAGGGCTCTCAAGGGATGCCCCCTCACTGAAATAACCCCAGACCCTTGGAGCTTCATGCCAACCCTTCTGCCACAAGGGACCTTCTTGCTGCAGGCCCTGCTCCTCCCCACCCCTTCTCACTGAGTGGATCCCCCAGCGCAGGGCAGGGGTGTGGGTTCTGACTTCTGCCAAACCATCCTTGTGGGGGAAAGCCCTGGTTTCATGGCTAAGAGCTTAGACCCCAAAGTCCAACCAGAGAGCAAGTCTTAGCTCCACTATGTTGCAGCCGAAAGCCCTGTTGGCCTCACTTTACCCACCTACAAAATGAGCATGTTGGCATGACCTTCCTGCTACTGCAAGAAAGAAATGAGATGATTTACACGGGGGAGGCAGTGAGTATGTCACATGTGTCAGTATTCCTGCAGGCAACTCCCCACTGTCTCCTGCCCGCCCCCTGAAACCTCCTCCACATACACAAAGGAGCAGAGGTACAATGATTAGATTGGGGCTCTCTGAGCTGCCCCTTCCTGCATGGGAGATGATGCAGGGACCCTGGGGATGATGTCCTCATTCCTCTGTCATCCCCCCAGGAACAACCCTATTTGCTCACTTTAAAGATGGATTAAAATCCAGTATCTGGCCAGTGTTGTGTGTAGTGAGCAAAGCACTGCCTGCAGTTTCAGTATCCCATAATTTGAGTTCCAGCTGTTCCACTTCTGATCCAATTCCCTGCTTACAGACTAAGAATGCAGTTAGAGGAAGGTCCAAACTCTTGGTCCCTTCTACCCATGTGGGAGACCCAGAAGAAGCTCCTGGCTTTGGATTGGCCCAACTCTGGCCACTACAGCAATTTGGGGAGTAAACCAGGGGATGGAAATCTCTATCTTTCCCTCTCTCTGTAACTCTGCCTTTCAAATAAAATAAACTCTTAAAAAACATATCCTAAGTCTGGCCATTTCCTTACAGAGCAAAGCAGTGCAGGCCTCCCTTCAGCTAAGCTGGCCTGAGTATAGATGCATCTACCACCGTTCAGTGTTATTGATCTGCTTGGGAGAATGAAATGGAAGCCTCTGTGTGGACAGTGCTTGCTGGTCATGGTGCTCAGGGAACCGGGCTGAGCCCATGCTAGGAATCTTTTAAGAAACATGAGGTTCACCAGGTTTCCCACATGGGTGCAGGGTCCCAAGGCTTTAGGCCATCCTGCACTGCTTTCCCAGGCCACAAGCAGGGAGCTGGATGGAAGTGGAGCATCCAGGACATGAACCAGCACCCATATGGGATCCCGGCACATGCAAGGCGAGGATTTAGCCACTGGGCTATTGCACCAGGCCGTGGTGCTTGCCTTCTGAAAGAGATGTAGAACCTTGGTCTATAGGTGATGGCCAAAGGAGGACTTTCGGGATGCATGGTGATAGCCGAGGGCAATGGGGATTGTAAAGACAGGTTATGCCTTGGAGTGGTAGCTGGGGCTCTTGGGTGGGGGCAGGGTTCCTGGGGGCTCTCTGAGTCTTTGACATGGAAGGTCTGGCCGCATCCTAGCTCCTTTCTCTACAACTGATGCTCCATGGTCTCCATAATCACACACCCGCGAGGGCACCTGCAGGCTCTCAGAGTCCTGCTGCACACATGACTTTGTGGGAGCCGCACCACTCATGGTTGGCCATCATTCCCGCTCTCACACACACGGTGACTTTGTGGGTAGTTAGGCCCTCCTCAACTTCTGGCACCTCTGCTTTAAGAGACACCCCTCCCCGACTGTGATTTTTCTGTGGGATTTTCCTCCACTGCACTCTGACCTTTCTCAGACAAGGACTGATCATGTGACTTGAGTGAGGCCAGTCTGAAGCTCTTTTATTTTTTAAAAGATTTATTTATTTATTTTTATTGGAAAGTCAGATTTGCAGAGAGATGGAGAGATAGAGAGAGAAAGATCTTCCATCTGCTAGTTTAATCAAGTGGCTACAACGACTGCAGCTGAGCCAATCCAAAGCTAGGATCCTGGAGTTTCTTCTGGGTCTCCCACATGGGTGCAGGGTTCCAAGGCATCGGGTTGTCTTCCACTGCTTTCTGAGGCCACAAGCAGGGAGCTGGATGGGAAGTGGAGTAGCTGGGATTAGAACCAACATGTCCATATGGGATGCTGGCGTGTGCAAAGCGAGGACTTTAGCCCCTAAGTTGAGACTTTTGCCAGAATCTGAATCATACACGGGTGACAACAATTTAAAGTTGCTGGGGCTCCTCATGTGAGTCAACAGCTCTACTTGTAGACATGTACCCCAAAGGACTGGAAGCATAGACACAACCATGTTCGCAGCATTCACTGTGCTTAAAAAGTGGATGCAACTCATATGTCCCTTAGCAGACAGGAGATAAAGGATGAGATATTCACACAAGGGAATATTAGTGAGCCTTGTAAAAGAAGGCAATGTTTACACAGGCTGCGACATGAATGAAACTTGAGACCACGCTAAGCAAACGATGCCAGACACAAGAGGGCAGATATGATGCCGCTTGCATGAGACATCTAGACAAATCTAATTCAGAAACAGAGAGTGGAATAGGGCAACAAGCAGAGTCACTGCTTAGCAGGTAGTTTCTGTTTGGGATCATGGTCGTGGATAGCAGTGACACTAGCATAACTTTGAGGATATACTTAATGCTACTGACATGTTTGCTTAGAAAAGGTTCAAGTGGTATATTTCAGGTTATGCATAGTTTACTACAGTTTCAAAAAGACAAAGACGATGAAAACAAAACAAAACAAAACAAACCTGGTTGGGGCCAATTCACACCTGAGAGTACTTCCTGTCTGATTTTGTAGCTTAGCCCGGCTTGCCTTGTTCCCTTTCTGGGTCTGAACCTCATCTTCACCGCATGCCAGCCATGTGACCATGGGCAAGTCATCTCACTTCTTTGAGTTCCTGCTTTTTAAACAAGATTTTTTTTTTTTATCTATTTGAAAGAGAGAATGGGGCAGTGGAAAAGATAGGCAGAGATTGAGGGAAAGATCTTACGGCTATTGGTTCACTCTTCCAAATGGCCACAATAGGTGGGGCTGTGCCAGGCTGAAACCGGGAGCCAGGAGCTTCTCCTGGGTCTCTCATGTGGGTGCAGGAGCCCAATGCTTTTCTAGGCACATTAGCAAGGAGCTGGATGGGAAGTAGCTGGGACTTGAACTGGCACCCATATGGGATACTGGTGCTGCAGGCAATGGCTTAATCCACTATGAAGTGGCATCAGCCCAAAGCCTCCACTTTCTTGTCTGTGAGTAAGGATGATACTACCCAGTGCACAGAATGGTCAGGTTCCAGGAAAGACGCACATTGTGTGCTTGGCACAGAAACCTGCTCATAGGATGCAGTTCTACAAGCTAGCAAGCTACAAGTTTAGCTTCCACACATTACTAAGCTCAGGGAGGCGTGCCTGTGTGTGTGTGTGTGTGTGTGTGTGTGTGTGTGTGTGTGTGTTTGGGGTGTGGGGAGAGCTAAACCCATGTTCTTATAGTGGCCAGCAATAGTGCTCCCTGGGTCCTCAGCTGGGGGAAGTGGACAGGGTGGGAGAAGGACTGGTGAGGTCTTTGTTCCCAGGGGATGAGTGACTTCGACTATCTGTCCTTTGGACATCCTGTTTCTGAGTTCTTTCTCAGCGAAACAAGCCTTTTACTCCCAATTCATTCTTGTTTAGCTGTGAAGATACTTCTGGGGCAAATTGGTTCCAACAGGAAGTGCAGTGAGTCAGGAAAACCCTACACCCACAGGTACCTCTGAACCAATTTCACAAGAGCTTTTCTTGAGTTCCAGCTCCCCTTGCCAATGGAATCTTTATTTTTTTTTAATTTTTGTTTAAAGATTTATTTATTTTATTACAAAGTCAGATATACAGAGAGGATGAGAGACAGAGAGGAAGATCTTCCGTCCGATGATTCACTCCCCAAGTGAGCTGCAACGGGTCGGTGCGCGCCGATCCGAAGCCGGGAACCTGGAACCTGGACCTGGACCTCCTCCAGGTCTCCCACGCGGGTACAGTGTCCCAATGCATTGGGCCGTCCTCGACTGCTTTCCCAGGCCACAAGCAGGGAGCTGGATGGAAAGTGGAGCTGCCGGGATTAGAACCGGTGCCCATATGGGATCCTGGTGCGTTCAAGGCAAGGACTTTAGCCGCTAGGCCACGCCGCCAGGCCCCGCCAATGGAACCTTTATAAACTCTGGCCTGGTCCCTGGCACACAGTAAGAACTCCAGGAAGCCTAATTGTCATTGTTGTGGGGACACTCAGGCCTATACGATGTGACTGCTGGGTTCTGTGAATGGCTATCAACCCACATCCACTCCAAACACTGCCCCTACTAGCTCTAGGGGTCTGAAATTCCCCTAAGACACAAGCTCCTTTCTTAGAGAAATGGCTGAAAGTCAAGTAAAGGTTGAAGGGAGGGAGGCTGGAGCCAAGCTGCTGTTTGCCTTCTAGAACCCTCTTGCCAAAACCCAGTGCACGTTTCCAGCGTCCGCACTTTCTGAAGGTGATTTCCACTGTGAAGTAGCCAAGGCATCGGGTAACAGACAGGAAAGCCCTATGCCCGGGGGTGGGAAGAGATGGCAAGGAGGGACAGGAGCTTGGGGAGGAGTCTCTCAGCTGGACGCCCCAGCAGCAGTTTGATTCTCTGTCCCCCAGTTTCCTGGTCATTGGACTTCGAAGCAGTTGCCAGGAAGACAAAAAGACAAGAAGACCTCCTGCCATGCAGGGTTTCAGAGAGCTCATGGCTGCCTGCCCTGCAGCTGGCGCTCATGCCACTTTCAGCCACAGGTGCGCTGGCCTGTTCAGCCCACCACCAGCAGGCCCACAGCAGCAAGTACCTACAGCACCCTGCTTCCTCCAGCGCTTCCCGTGGTGGGACTTGGGGGAGTTGAGCCCCCATTTCCCTTGGGGCCATCTTGGCTACACCCCCTTCTGCGGCTTGTCCTCCTCTGTTGACTCAACTAACAGCCCTGACTTCCTGGACCACGTTCCACAGAAATGCCCATATCCAGCATCCTTGCTCAAGCTGATCTGAGAGTGACTCCTCACCTGTGTTCAGGGTGGTGCCTTGTGAAATCAAGCCAGGAGCAGGATGGAAGGCTGGCAGGTTTGGCTAAAGGTCTCCTCCTTCCTCCCTGGACAACCAGCATTTCCAAGGTTCCCGAGAGCCTGTGCCAGCTCCACCCACATCCTACAGGGGAAAGCTGGACTCCAGAGAGACCCCCTCAGAGCATGAGCACCCCTTGGCCCAGCACCCCCGCACCCCCAAGTCCACCCGACAGCCGTTGCTTTTGTTCAATACTTCCTCTGGCCTGAAGCACTCTACCTGTATTAAGTCATTTCTTCCCCCTAGTACCACAATATCATTATTATCTTCATCATGTATATGAGGCAGCTGAGGCACAGAGACGTTAAGCAGGTAGCTCAAGATTGCACAGCTGGCAAGTGGTGGAAGTGAGTCCTTTGGCCTTCTGAGGCCAGTACAGCAGGCTGGCTGTTTCCACAGCTGCCTGGAGACAAGGAGGGAGGAAGCAAGGGCAGAGAAGAGGCTGCAACCTCTGTGAGCTGGAGCACAAGTAAGCTAAGGAGAAAGCTGGTGTTGTACTTCCTGTGATCCAGGCCTGGGGCTGTACCTGTAACTTCATTCTACCTTCTGTGTGATGAGGCAGGCACTTCTGATGTCATCCCGGTGAATGAGTTCATTCATTCATTTCTTTCTTTCTTTCTTTCTTTTTTTTAAGAAGATTTATTTTTATTACAAAGTCAGATATACAGAGAGGAGGAGAGACAGAGAGGAAGAGCTTCCGTCCGATGATTCACTCCCCAAGTGAGCCGCAACGGGCCGGTGCGCGCCGATCCGATGCCAGGAACCAGGAACTTCTTCCAGGTCTCCCACACGGGTGCAGTGTCCCAAGGCTTTGGGCCGTCCTCGACTGTTTTCCCAGGCCACAAGCAGGGAGCTGGATGGGAAGTGGGGCTGCCGGGATTAGAACTGGCGCCCATATGGGATCCCGGGGAGTTCGAGGCGAGGACTTTAGCCACTAGGCCACGCCGCCGGGCCCTCTCTTTTTTTTTTTTTTAAGATGTATTTATTCTTATTGGAAAGTCAGATATACAGAGAGGAGGAGAGACAGAGAAGAAGATCTTCCATCTGATGATTCACTCCCCAAGTGGCCGCAATGACCAGAGCTGAGTCAATCTGAAGCCAGGAGCTAGGAGTTTTTTCCGGGTCTCCTGTGAGGGTGCAGGGTCCCAAGGCCTTAGGCCATCCTCGACTGCTTTCCTAGGCCACAAGGAGGGAGCTTGATGGGAAGCAGGGTCTCTGGGATTAGAACCTGCAACCATATAGGAACCTAGTGTGTGCAAAGTGAGGACTTCAGCTGCTAGGCTACCACGCCTGGCCCTAGTTCATACATTTCTTAGTCTGCCCATTCCTTCCCCATCCCAGAACTCACACAAAGCTGTTGTCACTGAACTGTGGTCCCGACGCCCACGCTGCCTTGGCTAAGGCCACTAGGAAGAGCCCCTGTGCAGCCATTTCACAGTGGCCTCCATGACCCAGCTGCCCTTCCAGCTGCCTACTCCTCTTTCCAAGGCATACTGCCTTCCCACACAGGACCTCAGCACCGTGCTGTTCGCCCTGATGACTCGTGCCCCGTGGAGCGCAGACACCCCCAGCATGCACATGACCAGTTGGCCCAGCCCATGGCCTGGAGGGACCCCTGGTGCCCCATTTCCCAGGGCTCAGCGTCCAGGTGTCCATCCAGGAAGTCTGTTGTCCTTCCTCCCGGAATGCTTGGCCTTGGCCAGGGAGCATCCAGAGCCTGATTGCCGTCCAGCTTTGTCTCATGACCTTTGTGTCATGGAAATGCCACCCTCTGCTACCCTCCCCCCAGTGCCACCTCAAGGCCACTTCCCATGTGACCTTTCTGCTCCTGGGAGAAGCCATTCCCACGCGGCTGGGCTGTGGCCAGTCCTTTCCTCTTCTCTGCTCTCCCTCCCACTCTCCGGAAGGGAAGCAAGTCTGTCACCAGGCTCCAAGATTGATTAATAGCCAGCTTTCCCTGATAATTCCACCCCGAGGGCTGCAGCCCAAGGCTTTGAGTAAACATAGTGACTTTCCTTAAATAAACATCCTCGCTGCACAGTGAGGCCAATGACCCTCAAGCCAGAGTCTTTCTGAGCAATCCCATTTCGCCCACCCAAGCGTGTGGGGACGTCTTAGGAGCCAGAATCTCCCATGCGCACAGGGCCTCCACTCTGCCTCAGCCACACCTGTCTAAGGCCCTCCAGCCTGGGGACACTCCACTTCTGAGCCTCACCCCTCACCAGCTGCCTGGAAGTTCCAGGCAGGTCTTGAGGCTTACAGCTCCTGGTCCCTGCTACCACTGACCGGCTCCACGACCCACTCTGGATCAGTTCCACCCCCTGCTTCTCCACCTGACCCACTGTTCTTGGTCATCCTCTTGGCTCTCTTGGACTTGGGAAAGCAAATGTTCTGGCCTATGATCTCCCACCTTGTCTCCTTAATGTGCTCAGATCTCCTTTCTGCCTCCGCCTTCATGGCCTTCACCCAAATCTCATGCCTTGCTTTGGGGGCGGGGTGGAACCTTTGGGGATCTGCACCACTGCAGGACTGGATGCCTCTGGGGCAAGCCCTATGGAGGATAGATTTCACTGCACCTGCTCCTTACAGTGGTCTCGGACCTATGGCATCAGACCCTGTGGTGATGGGCAGACTGGATGCTTCAGAGTATCAAGTTTTCTTTTCTTCCTTTATGTGTAGTCTCCTTTCCTTTTTGCTACTCAAGCAAGACTACAAAGTCTTCTTGGATTTTTGCTCAAAGATCAAGGACAATTGACAGAGTTGCAGAGAAGATAAACAGAGATTTGCAGGGATAGGCCACATGCCCTAGGGGAACAAATTCCCCAGTCACCTGCCCTGACCAGACAACTCCTGCAGCAGAGGATGGGAAGGCCTCTGGGCCGCATCCCCAGTGCAATCCCAGGCAGGGCTGTGGCCACACAGCAGGGCCCCAGGGAGGAGGAGTGGCCCTCACACTGCATCACACATGTCTGTGGACTCCTCAACCCTGGGGTCCTGGCTTGACAGAGACACTTGCCCAGAGGTAAGAAAGAGTCCGTGATAAGCACAGGTGCATCTAGGTTAAGCCCTGAATACTGATGGCACTGGTCCTCTGGTGCAGTGTGGAACTGGGAACCATCTCACAGACCTCAGAAGCCAGGCACAGTGGGTGACATTTTTACAGCCTGGAGGAAAGGCATAAAGAGCCAGACATGAATTTCACTTCCAAAGAATGATGGCTGAGTCTGCACTAAGGTCCAGACCCCCGTGACCAAAGGGCTGATAGTTGGCAGAGACTATCACGCCATATCCCATCTGCATGCTGGGCCTTCACATGTGTTGCTCCATCTGCCCAGCGGGTCCTTCCTCCTCACAGTGACGTACTGACTCCTGGCAGCCTTTTAAAACCAGGCTCAAAGGTAAGCTTGCTCTGCAGCAAACCTGCCCCCAGAGGCATAGCCGTGTGCTGCTTTTGCCTGCGTTGTCATATATATCTCTTTTTCCTGTTTCTAGAGCTATAAGTCACGCGCTACAACATCACCCTTCTGAAAAGCACAGTTCAGTGTTGTTAGCATGTTCATTTAAGCTATGCAACATCACAGCCATCTAGCTCTAGATCTGGAGTTCATAACCATTTGATCTGACCAGTACCTTCATAGTCGTTTCACTGTCCATAATTGTTGGTAAAATTATGCATAAGCGTTGCAGCTTGAATTCATGGATCACATGGTCTCCAGAGATCAGCATCTATTTTGAATACCAGCACTTGTTTTTGTGTAGGTTCAATCACTTCCACATTTGTCCATGTATTTCTCCACCTACTTCATCTTGAAACTTATGGGCAGGACATGATACCGGGCAAGGTAAAGAAAATCTCAACTTGTTATTTAAAAAAAAAAATTAAGGATTTCCTTTCCTAGAATAACAGGTCACCAGAGGAACTGGATGACGAAGGAGGAGTTCTCAGTGTGGTTATCAGCCTTACCTAATGCCAGCAGAATGAGGCTTTGAGCAAATGATTCCATTGAAAGGAGTAAGAAGGCATCATCACGTACAACCCTCTCATACTCCTGGTGCTCATTTACTTACCAGTGTGTTTTTTCAAAGTAAACTGAAAATGTAATAATAAAAAAAAATCCAATGGAAATTTGAGCTGGGTTCAACAGAAATGGAATAAATAGCTACCTTAAATATTAATTCCTAGGGTTTTTTTTTTTTCCTCTTGAAGAAAAAAAGATAATACCTTTTCAAATTGAAATCTTGGGTTTGGGCTCTTTTCAGAACGTTTACTGATTTGTAGCTTTCATTTCTTAAAAACAAAAAGATGTCAAGAAAAGTTCATTGCTGGAGCTGGCATTTGATGCAGTCTTAGGTGGTCACTTGCAACTCCTGTGTACCATATAAACATAGGTTCAAATCTAGGCTACTCCACTTCTGATGTAGCTTCCTATTAACATGCCAGGGAAAGCAGTGCAGGAGGGTCCAAGTGCTCGAGCCTACACCTCTGTCAGAACCAGAGTTCCAGATTCCTCACTTCAGCCTGGTCCAGCATCGGCCACTGCAACCTTTTAGGGCATGAACCAGAAGATGAAATGTTTCTATCTCTGTGTGTAACTCCATCCTTCAACTAGGTGAAGAAATCTCTTAAAAAAAAAAAAAAAAGACAAGGGGGGCGGGAGAAGAATAAGGAGGAGAAAGGAAGAAACAAAATGAGTTGCTTTACATCTCCCCTGAGGAAGAGAAAGCACCGGAAACAGCCCCACACATTACAGGTGAAAGCGCTGCCTTCAGGGTGGCTTAGTACTTGTGTGTTGTATAGCTAGAGCATCTCTCATGCACCCGTTCCTGAGTGGATGCAGGTATGATTATTTTCCACGTGGGTGTTATTTAGGATAATGCTTCTAAGAACACTCATGTAGCAGGTGGATGTGGTTACATGCTTTCACTTCCTTCGGTTATGCCTATCAGTGGAATTGCTGGGTTGTATGGGAACTCTCCCTTGTTTAGCAACTTTTCAAGGACCTGTTGAGTTGTTTTCCAATTTTTTTTTAACAGAGATTAAAAGAATGTTTATTTTCATGCACTTGAAAGGCAAACAATCTTCCTTCTGCTGCTTCACTCCTCAAATACTTGCAACAGCCAGGGCCAGGCCAACCTAAAGTCAAGAGCTTGGAGTCAAGACCCCAGGAGTCTCCCAGGAAGCAGAAAGCTGAGTCAGAAGCAGTGGTCCTGGGACTTGAACCAGTGTACTAACACAGGATGCTGGGGTCCCAGGCAGTGGCTCACTGCTGCTCCAGACTGCCAAGTCCTTAATTTGAGACACAGAGACAGAAAGATAAACAGGGCCCCCCTCTGCTGATTCACTCCCCAAACGCCCCCAGTGGCCAGCGCTGGACCCAGCCAAAGATGGAAGCCAGAACCTCATTTAATAAAGGTCTTCAATGTGGGTGGAAAGGACCCCAAGTCTTATCACTTGCTGCCTGAGGCACTCCTCCACAGGAAGCTGAAGTCAGGAGCAGAGCCAGGGCTCAACGTAGGGCACTCTGACACAGGATGTGGGCATCTCAAGCAGCGCCTTAACGGCCAGGCCAAACACTGGCTCTTGGACCATTTCAGATGCTCACCGTCAGTGTGTGAGGGTCACAATTTTCCTATGCTTTTTGCAACACTCATTATTATCTTTTTGATTAGAGCCACTTAATGTGAAGTGGTATTTCATTATGATTTCGCTAACAATGAGAGATGTTGAGTATCTTTTTACAAGCTTCCTGGCCACTTGTATTTCTTGCTGGGAAAAATGTCTGTTCAGGCCCATGGTGTACTTTTCAGTTGAATGGTTTGTCCTTTCCCTGTTGAGCTGTATGTGTATTCAACTTCATGACTGCACTCAACACATGGCCTCGTCATCCAAGCTATGCATTCCTGCTTCTCTATGAGTCCATGACCAAATGTGGTCAGGTTTGGGTCTGGTTCAAATCCATGCCCTTCTCTTGGACACAGGACAAAGGTATGTGATGGTGCTTGATTTGGGCATGAAAACGTAATGAGGACCTATGTTTCAAGGCTACCTGTGGTTGGGAGGGGGGGCATGCTGGGTCTGGATCCCTTTTGGGAAGCAGGGGTTAAGTTCGGAGATCTGATCTTCAACATACACTGCCAGACTGCTTTGTACCCAGCAATACTTAACCTTTAATTCATGCTTTTCAAAAAATATTTGTCTTTATTGGGAAGACATATTTACAGAGAGAACGAGAGGTAGAGAGAGGGAAAGATCTTCATTCACTGGTTCACTCCCCAAATGGCCACAATGGCCAGAGCTGAGCTGATCTGAAGCCAGGAGCCTCCTCCAGGTCTTCCATGTGAGTGTAGAGTCCCAAGGCTTTGGGCCATCCTCTTCTGCTTTCCCAGGTCACAGGTAGGGAGCTGAATGGAAAGTGGAGCAGCCAGGACACGAACCAGTGACCATATGGGATCCTGGGGCTTGGAAGGTGAGGATTAAGCTGCTGAGTCATCACGCAGGGCCCTCATGCCTGTTTATTTGTTTGCTTTTACATTTTTTTTTTTTTTTTTGCTTCTATTTTCTTCTCAGGAATGATGGGGAGGATCCAAGATGGATGTAGCCTTGAGTGAATGCCAACTAACAGGAGAAAAATCTTCTCTCAGCTTGTGCCCTGTAAATCCATAGCTAGTGAGTCTGTTGAACCTACCTTAGTTGGTCTACAGGGGACCATCTGTATCCCCCCTGAGTCTCTGGCTACCAACTGGAGACTGCACAGAGAAGGCAGATTGGGAGCATTTCCTTCCTCCTGGTAGTCACTGCTTGTTTCCTCCCCTTCCTGAAGGCCACACTTCCTGCTGGGGAAGCCTCTCCCTAGAGCCCACTGGTCTCAGGTTCTGGTCCTCCCATTCCTTTGTACCCAGGAATGCTGTGTTTTTGACTGATTCCAGCAGGGGGTCCTGAGTTCCTCATTTTGGATTTTCTACATCCTGCTCATATCTTTCTGAAACCCCTCTATTCATCCTCATCACATTACCCAGTTTGAGTATGCTCAATTACCTGCTGGACCTGAGCTGATGCAAGCAGCTGGGGACTGTCGGGGACAAGAACCAAGAGTGGGGATTTCAATCTTAGACCACGCATCAGCTACCTCAGTTTGGCCAAATTACTTACACCGTTAAGCCTCAACTTCATCTGCAAAATGGATGCAAAACCGGTTCCCTCTTTGTTGCGTTGATGTGAGAAGGAAATGAAGCACTGGCTAGGAACATAGTTCCAGCACAGATGGAAGTGCCCACCATGGGGGGACACGGCAATCTAACAGAGAAGCCACATCTGGAGAGTCAGCCCTAGAGCTTGTACAGCTCCCAGCTGATAATGAGTAAGCCTCATCCAGGTTCATCTCAGAGACTGCCTGGGGTCGGTCAGGAAACGTGCTTTGGGCTGCAAAGACCTGAAAGGGGCCTGGACAGGACACATGACCTCTCAGAGCCTGAGCACATATTGCAGCATGATCCAAGGAGAGCGTGGCAGAGAAATCACTAACGCAGGGAGGGGAAGAGGAGCGATGAGTGCCAGGAGTGTGTCAGCTGAGCTGAGGGGGCAAGGTGTGAGGGGACGGAAGCCAGACCCAGCTCAGAGCCCCGGCATCCAGTCAGGACACCACCCTACAGCAGGAGGAGAGGATGGCTGTTGTGAGGCAGTGGGCAATGTGACAGGAGCTGCCCAGTCCATCCCTCCCCTCCCCTACTTCCAGCCGGGTCGAGGGCAGATGTGGCGGGCAAACAGGTTTGGGAACTGAAAGCCAGCAAAGCAGAGTGGAGCTCCAAAGAATACTCTTTACCTTGTGCCACTTAAGCCCTGTGTGAGACTGGCAGCACAACAGGAAGGAGTTCAAATCCCAGTCCCATATTCTTAGATGTGGTCTCACATGGCTAGGCTAGGCTCATTTACAAGCACCCAGGGCTATCTCATGAAATATGTGATTAAGGCAGATGACTTGTGTTCTCTGGCTCTTTCCCCAGTCTATAGAAGAGTGACTACTTCCTGAAGGGACTGGTCGGAGGAGTCACTGCTCGTGAGATCACAACAGAAAATACTTGACATTCTTCCCATGCCCATGAATGGCAACCCCTTACTAACGCTCATTCATCCATGCATGTAATCTTCAAGAGTAAATTGAACTTCTCCTAAGGAAATGTTTCTTTTTCTTAAAAAAAAAAAAGATTTATTTTATTTTTATTGGAAAGCCAGATACACAGAGAGGAGGAGAGACAGAGAGAAGGATCTTCTGTTCGTTGATTCGCTCCCCAAGTGGTTGCATCTGAAGCCAGGAGCCCAGAGCCTCTTGCAGGTCTCTAATGCGGGTGCAGGGTCCTGTCCTCAACTGCTTTCCCAGGCCACAAGCAGGGAGCTGGAATGGGAAGTGGAGCAGTGGGAAACAGACCAGCACCCGTATGGGATCCCAGTATGTGCAAGGTGAGGACTTTAGCTTCTAGGCTACCATGCCAGGCCCAGAAATATTTCTACATGTGTCTAAGGTAGTCTTTGTGCTGTTTCCTCTAATGGCCAAATATAGAAAATGGTGTTCGGTGTCTGTCTTGGTCTGTTCAGCTACTACAGCAAAATAGGCCAGGTCATTTCTAAACAACAAGGTTTTTTGTTTGGGATTCTGGAGGTTGCTGAGTCCGTGATCGGGGGGCCAGCTGCTCGGTGTCAGGGAAAGGCTTCATGGTTGATGACTTCTGCTGTGTCTTCATAGGACAGACAGGGCCTCGCTCTGGGGGCTGCTGAGGCCTCAGTCCAGGTCTCCCGTGTGTGTGGCAGGGACCCGAACCCTGGAGCTATCAACCTGCTTCTCCCTAGAGTGCATATTCACAGTAAGCTAGAATCCAGAATGGAGCTAGGACTGAAACCCAGGCATTCTGATACGGGATGTGGGTGTCCCAACCTGGTATCTTAACTGCTAGGCCAAACATCCATTCCTGTCTGTGTAATCTAATCCAAGAATACCTGTTACATCTGAGATATCGAAAATTACTTTCTCCCCATTTTTCTGACTCTCAGTTTACTTCTTTGCAGAATCAGAGTGTTGCACAATAGATGTTTAATGGTCTTTCCAATAATTTTTTTAAGATTAATTTTTACTGCAAAGTCAGATATACACAGAGGAGAAAAGACAGAGAAGAAGCTCTTCCGTCTGCTGATTCACTCCCCAAACAGCCACAACAGCTGGAGCTGCGCCAATTCGAAGCCAGGAGCCCAGAACCTCTTCCAGGTCTCCCATGTGAGTGCAGGTTTCAAGGCTTTGGACCGTCCTCAACTGCTTTCTCAGGCCACACACAGGGAGTTGGATGGGAAGAGGGGCCACTGGAATCAGAACTGGAGCCCATATGGGATCCTGTGTGTGCAAAGAGAGGACTTTAGCCACTAGACTACCACACCGGGCCATCTTATTCTTTTTTAACACAGACTAGTATTCCAGTGGATGTGGATGTCACATTGTGCTATCCATTCACAGTGGGTAGATATCTGTGTTGCTTGCCTCTTGCTTGTTACGCATAGCGCTGCTGGGAATGTGAGTATACAAACATCTACTTGAGTCTCTGTTTTGACTCTTTGCTGTGTAAACCTGGAAGTGTGAATACTACATCCTAGTGTAAATTTGTGCCTAAGTTTTTTTTTTTCATAAACCACAAAACTGTTTCAAGTCTATTTACATTCTTGCCAGCAATGCACAGGCCTTCAATCTCTCCAATCCTTGCCAACACTTGTTGTCTTGGTAACAGCTTACCCTTATATGAGGTGTGTAGTGTCTCACCGTGGCTCTCATGTGTATTCTCTAATAACCATACATGAGCCTGAGCATTTCTCGTGTTTATTGCTGTTTGTACATCTTTAGAAATTGGTCTACTAAGCCCTTTGCCCATTTTGATTTGAGTTGTTTTGTTTTTTAGGTTCTTCTTATAGTGGCTGAGTTTTAGAAATGCTTTATATATCACGGAATACTTTCTTATCAGTTGTGTTCTTTGTAACGATTTTTTCCCATTTTTACTCTGTTGACACTGTCCTTCAGTGAACAAAGGTATACATTGTGACAAGGTCCGGGAATGACTTTTAAACTGTTGAGCGTTTTAAAAAGAAGAAAAGAAACCAAGACAAGAAAAGGAAGATGAGGCCCTGTCTGTGGTCCTGGCCTGACATCACCCGTGCTTGGGACCCCTTGGCCTGGGAGCACAGCCAATGGGAAGCCAGCGGGGGGCCTGGGGAAGCCCGCACAGAGGCGGTTGTGGCCCTGGGGTTTCCCTGCGTTCTTTGAATGGGGGCGAGCGAGTGGGCTCAAAGGCCGAAAGCTCTCAGGAAACTGTTGGGTGCACGCCTCTGCTGCTGTCAGCCCCCTGAACCGGGGTGTCTGCATAACAGCTCTCTCTAACCTTTCCCCCCATAAGCCATTCGCCATCTTTTTTGTGTGTTGCGGAAGGTTTTCTTTCTTTTTTCTTTTTGCTCCCTTCCTTGCCCCTCCCTCCCTCCCTTCCTTTCAGTCCTAGAAATGATTGTGCCTACACCAAGCCCACCAAAGCACAGGGCGAATAGCAGGCCCCCAGCCTGCCTCCTGTAGCCCTAACACGCTCGGGTGCGTCTGGATCCAGAGCCCCTTTCACCTTCAGTCTCCAAGCTGCTATTGTTGATGTGGGGACTTAGTTTTTCCAGTGTGAAAAATAACTGCTTTCTGTTCCCACACTCGCCCCTGCCCCTTACCAATGTAGTCATTTGGTTAGTTTGGGAACAAGATGCACATTTTAGAATGTCATTTACTCATCACATAATCACAGTGGAAGTTATTTAAAATGGTTTTAAGCAGGATCATCACCTCTGTGCTGCCCGTTGGCACCTGCCTCAGTGTCTCAGCTGCCTCACCCTGCCAGGGCCTGTCCTGAGACGGTGCCCAGCCAGGGTGGACGTCCTACATGCTTTCTAGAAGCTGTTCACTGGGTAAGGAGTCCAAGGCTTGTGTCCACAGCAGCTGCCCCTCCCCACCACTTTCAGGAAAGGGGTGAAAATATGGGGCCTTCAAATACAATGGGGTCTGGTGGTTCTCTCCCAGCTTCCAGCCCCAGGCAAAAGCCCCGAGGACACCTCCAACCCTGCTGCCAGCCTCAGTTCTGTGCTGGCATTCGTACTTGTCCCTGGACTTTTCCTGGGGTCAAGAACATCTACCTTGTAAGCCTGAACATGATTGATGTTTTTTTTTTCTCTTAGATAAATAGTATGCCTTCCATTATTTATTTTAATTAAAGAAAATAAGAGTAGCACAAAATGCACCTGCAGCCTCACATTGTGAAAAATATCAGTGAAAACACACACAGAGTTTGTGATCTGTTGCTGGAGTCCTCAGAAGTCATGGGAAATGAGTTTAAGAAACACATGGCTTTGAAAATATGGTGCTCCAAATAAAGCTTTTAATTTCTTTTTCCACAAATGTTTAAAAACACATTGATGTATTTATTTGAAAATCAGAATGGCTGAGAGAGAGAGAGAGACAGGAAAAGAGGCCTTCCAACTGCTGGTTCACTGCCCAAATTCCCCCAATAGCTAAGGCTAAACCACGCTGAAGCCACAAGCCAAGAACCTCATCAGGTCTCTTACAGGGCGCCAGGATCCATGTATCAGGGCCAATGTGCCCTGCCTCTCAGCTATGTCAACCCGAAGCCAAATGGGAAGTGGAGGTGGAACTCAATCCAGGTGAGTGTCCCATGTGGCCGCCTTAACCTGCTGTGCCAAGACACCTGCCTGGCATTTCCCACAAGCTTTTTGAAGGTTCTCATACAAGGGTATGCATGTGGATAGGTGGGTGGGTGCATGTGTAAACTCTAAATAAAACAATGAAGCCAACTACAATTATTTCCTGAACTTCTATTTGTCTCTGAGCACTGTGCCATGAGTGTCAAACTAGCTGTGTGGCCTTGGACTGTGCCTCAGTTTCCTCACATGTAAAATGGTGATGCCCCAAGCATTAAAGAAGTGATCCATAAAAAGCTCTCAGAATGAGGCCTGCTCTGTAGTGACCCCTCTGAAAGTGTTCATTATAGTGACATTATTATGATCTGTCACTGGGAACTGCTGCACGCAATTCCCTCACGCATGCTTGTGGATTTGGCCTTAACCCCAAGGCAATGTCTGGAGACAGTATGGAATGCTATGACCTGGGTGACGGTCATGATTGGCATCCAGTGGCAGAGGCCAGGGATGCGGCTCTGCACTCCCCAGGGTACCAGTCAACAGCGCCAAGGTCAAGAAATCCTGGTCTAAACGTTACCATGCTCACTTAGGCAGCTATTGTTGGACATACACTTGGAGCTGATCTTCTGTCTTCAATGCATCGCAACAGTCGTGCCAGTGGAGAGTTTTAGGTGGGAGCTGAACAATGACTGCTCCTGGTGTGCTTTGGGGAGAGAAACCTCGCAGTGGGTGCGTGAGGAGCAGGAGGTGTGGGGGAAGACAGGAATGACTGCCTTTGCATTCAGTGCTGGACAGTGGGACAAGAAGGAACACCTGAAGTCATGGCCATCAAGACCTCCTGCGCTTCCTGTGGCTCCTCTAGTAGAGACGTGAACGGTGCCACCAAAAAGCCAGATGGGCACTGACCCTGTGGCTGCCAAGGTGCAGGGCTCGCTGTCTGGGTGGGACAAAGGAGGGAATTTAAGGGCCTGGGATTGAAGGGATAATGTTCCCTGCTTTTGTCTCCAGATTATAAACTGAAGACTATCTTGGGACTGGATGCCATAAGACCCCTACTTCAAAGCCTGCTCCTTGGCCATTAGCAAGCCTAGGCACTCCCTGGGTGCTACAGGTTTAACTGTCCAGCTGGGAAGCCACGAGGGTCAGGGAGGTCATATCCCTGAGTCCTCTAACCTGGCTGCTCCAGGCATCCTCTCAGGAAGACAGTCACCTAGCCTGTCCCAGGCCACTACACTCCAGATACCTGCACCCTCAGGACCTCTTAGAATTGATTTCCTTTTGCTTTCCAGGGCCCAAGTCCTTGGGCAAAGTGATGAGTGGTACAGATAAGGCCCTACCTCCAGTTGGAGATAGACCATCATCAACAACTGAGGCAAATGCGGGAGGTGATTCCTGGGAGGCATCGACCTTGGTGGCAGTTGGTTGCGGGGGTTGGGGGTGAGTTCTGCCCAGAAAAGGCTTTAGGATGCCCCTCTGAATGATGACAAGTGGAAGTCTAGGGATTTCTGTGAAGAACAGCAAGTTCAGAGATCCTGACGTGAGCAGAGGCCGTCTCACTGGAGGGCAAGAAAGTAAATTAATTAACTAAATCTTTTTATTGGAGAGGGAGGAACATCCCCTCACAAAGCTCCATAGTGGTCAGGATGGATTCAGGTGGAAGTTAGGAGCCTGGAACTCCACCTGGATCTTCCATGTGCTAGAGCTACCACCTGCTGCCTCCAAGGGTGTGCTGGAATCAGTAGCGGAGCTTGACCTGGAACTCAGGCCATCCGGTGTGATGTCCTAAGTAGCGTGTTCACTCCGGTGTCAAATGTTCACTAATTACATTTTGAACAAGACCCAGCTAGCCTGCCCAGTACTACCATTTTAAGACAAGACAGCCAGGTAAGAGACGTTGACTTGTTCAGTGTCAGCTAGACAGCCCCTCCCCAGGGCAGTGCTGTACACCCTCTTCTGCACCTGCTGCTGTGTCCTCAGCCACCCACTGCAGCAGGGATGGCCTCAGAGAGGCAGGTGGCTGGTGCCAGGGTTTGGCCAGTCAACCACCCAGGCCACCATCTTGCCCCAGCATTTCTCAACATCTGTGAGCTTGGCACTTGTTTCCCTTCTCTCTTCCAGGAGATAGAATGGTAATAGCGTCTCCCTCTTTAAGATCTACTTAATAGCATTTGGCACAAAAACAAGTACCCAATAAATGCTACTATTACTTTATGGGTCACTGGGAAGCCAGTTTGAATCAATCCACAGGGTATAGAGAGGAAATTTACTTCCTCACAATTTCCCTCAACGGAACTTAGGAGGAGAGAGTCACCTAGTAAGGCTGTGCCCAGCAACCCTGTGGTGACGTGGGAGGCCGTCACTCTGTGTGCCATGCTGCCTGCGTGTGTGTGTGTGTGTGTGTGTGTGTGTTTGTTCTAAAGGTTGGCTGGAATCCCAGAGGCTCCAGTCGGCTTTCCCTGCTCCCATCTGAGCCAGTCCTCCTAGATGAACAGAAGACCCCTAAGACCTCTTCTAGGTGGGGTTCATCTCTAGAAAGCTGCAAGACTGCCAAAGTCCTTTCCACTCAAGTCAGTAGGGTCCCTGAATTCTATCTAGCTGCACAGCTCCCACACAGGGGAGCGGAGCTGGGGTTGGTAGGGTCAGGTAAGTGAGGGATCCTCATGGTTGGACCCCCGACTTCCTAAAGAACTTCTGGCTCTGCCTGGCCAAGTCCTCCCTCTCTCACAAATAGAAGTCCCAGCCTCTCTGAAGCCTGCCCTCTGCCTCTCCTCCAGGCCTCACAAAGACTACGGGGCTCCCCGTCCTGCCCCCCTACAATGGGACTCTACAGTGCCATTCTTCTATTCTACTAGTCTCCAAGGCTGCAGGTGCTTGGCACTACTGCCAAACGGCAGTCTTGGCAGGCACATAGCTGCCCTCCCTACAGCAGAGGACGATGACCGCCGAGTCACCAGTAATTTTCCTCCCAGGCTTTGAGCTGCCTCCTTAACTCTGAAAAGGTTCCCAGGCTGAGGGTAGACACGTGAAGATCAGATTGAAGTTCCCCCTGACAGGCATGGAGTTCACCAGAAATTCACCAAGGACAGGTTGAACCCCGCCCCAAGTAGACGTAGAGAGACACACCTGTGCCCTGGCTCTGAAGGGACACATCTTGCCCATCCACTCAATGGGCTCACACTCAACTACTTCCGCATTGCTGGGTCTCTTGCCCATCCACCCTCCAGGAAGGAGATAGGAGGTAGCTCACACTGTCAGTGGGTCACTCACTGCTCACACGCGCTATCATTCCTCTGGATGGCATCCCAATGGGCACACCAGAGCAGACTTACGAAGACAAAAGTGTGCCCCACTCGTACCTGCACTGCTGACCCACACACCTGGGGCCGTAAACCAGGCTCCCAGGGCCAGCAGAGTTTTGTACCTGCACCTCCTACCAATTCTACTGACACCACCACACACATGCATTCTGCCCTCCCTCTCCCCAGACTGCAGACAACCACTGTGGTTTGCACAGTTCGCATCCAGCTGCTTTGCATTGGACAGCCCTCCCACTTACCACACCCTCCCATACACACCTGCACACAGCGACACCCACATAAGCAGGATGTGGCTCTGCTGTTCCCTTCCTCTCCGCAGGTTCTGTGGGAGCCCAGCTTGGGTGCAGTGTTGTGGGCTTCTGAGACAGCATCTTGGGTCCCCCCTCCTCTCCTCCTCTCCTTCCCCCCACCATCAACACCCTGGTCTGCCTTAGTGGGAGCTCCAGGAACTTCAGGGGGCCAGGGTGGTCAGCACAGCCCTGATTTGCTTCAGTGGATCTGGGAAGAACTCAGCTGAGGCCTGGCTGAATGGAGCACACACTTCCCACCCCTCCACCCCAGCAACCTATATCCTCTAAGTTTACAACCCTGCTGACAGGCGTCTCACGTGGAGCTGTGCTTGCCCTCAACAAGCAGCCTTTGGCCCTTGTCACAGTCCTCAACCCCAACCACTGTCATCCTTCTCCAGAGGCCTCCAACCTGGCCGCAGGGTATCCTTCAGTCTGTCAATGCACAAGCTGATCCCTCCAAAGCACTGGGTTTATGGGCCTAGAGCCCTAAGCAGAAGGCCTGGGCTGGGCAGGCCTGGCCTCTGAGCAGGTGCTATTCACAGAGCTCCTGTGTAGGGGATGCTGGAGGAGCACCACCCATACCACTGCTTCGTAGTCCACAACTGCCCAGGCCTTTGAGATCTGGAACCTGAGTCCCACATCCCCCTGCCTGACTTTTGCAGAGCCTTCACACCCCATAAGACCTCGTCTTCAATTCTTATAAGGGCTGGAAAGTTCAGGGTCAGAGTGCCTTTGGACAGAGCTGAGATGGTGCAAAAGATGTGCCCAGGGACACCCCTCCATCTCACCTGCACCTGCTCTGGGCTCTGCTCTTGGGTTTCCCACTGCAGTGACCACGATGCCAACAGCCAGCCCCAGGCATCCATCCAGGCATCCATCCAGGCATCCATCATGAGCTGCTGCATGGAGCCAGGTGCCTCTCTTGCACTGGTTCCAGCCTAAGCCCCAGGATGGATTCTGACCAGCCAGGACTGGCCTTCACACTCTCCTTGCCGTCCAGATAATAAATTGCCCTCCTCCCCGCCCCCCCCAGAAGCACCTGGGCCAGAGTTTAAAAAAAAAAAAATATGGAAAATCCCTTCTCCCAGAGTTGGGGATAGACTCAGAACAAGAAAACCGTGTCCATGGTAGCGCTGCTTTTCAGACTTTCATGCGCATAGGGCTTTCTCTCCGGGCTCTGGTGAGAAGGCAGATTTTTGTTCTGCAAGTCTGGAGTGGGGCTTGACAAACCCCAGGAGGGGCTCATGCTGCCCACTGGGAATTGCATCCTGGGAATGGGACCTTCTAGCACCCTACACCCGGCGTCTGAGCAGCATGTGCAGGCTGTCTAAGCTGCTGATGGAACTCGGGGTCACCCTGGGCTCCTTGCTTCCTGGAGCCAGGGATCCTTTTCAGATCGTTACTCCCCAGGCTAGCAGGGCAAGCTTTTCATTTTTTTAAATTTATTTTTTAGCTTTGGCATTCTGTAGAGGGTGGTGATGGGCTGCCAGGGACCAGTGCTGATCTTATCAGCCACTGAGCAGAGAGCTCATGGAGGTTTCTATTGCTGGACCAGACCCAGGTGACCTGCTGCTGTGCTGTTTGCAAATCAAAACTGCAAAGGGCAAAGGTCATCTAGGCATCTCTTCCACAACATGCCTCCCCCATCCCCTCATTATTTTGAACCTTTTTTTTCCCCTTATCTGCTTCCTCCTTCCTGCTTTGGAGGTGGTTATCACTAAAAGATAGAGGCTCCCTCAGGCAGATGCCAGCTCGCAGCTCCTCAAAGTCCTTATTTGGAAACTCAAAGTTGAGTCAGATGGGCCCTTAATCCAACACAACTGGTGTCCTGTCAAAGAAGTGAAATGTGGACTTCACCAACAGGCAGTTTTGAGTGACTCCTGGTCAGAGGTGAAGTTACGGAACCTGGAACTGCTAATGGTAGTGCAGGCCTGCGGGTGCCAGGCTGGAGGCGTCAGGAGCTTCCCTGGCCACAGGAACACACAACTGCCTCACTCCCCACTGGGGTCATCTTGAGCCACTCACACTCCATCTCCTCCAGGAAGCCTGTCTCAGGCCCCAGGCCTTGTTTTCATTTCCTAGAGTACTCAGGAGCCAGGGAATTTAACACTTGATTGTTATGCTGTGTGATTCCTGAGAGCCAGGTTTTATCCTCCTCCAGGGCTGGGATGTGCCTGGAAGTTACAGACCACAGCCCTGCCTCTGGGCCCTGCTGTAGATAAGACTCAAGTGCAACTGGACGGGATCCTACCACAGCGTAGCAGCTCGAGCTAGGGTAGCGAAACCTCCCCACCAGCAACAGAGGCCCATGGACTTTCCAGAAAGAAGATGAAAGGTGCTGGCTGTGACCTTGACCAAAGCATTGCACTCCAAACAAAGAGAACTTTGTTGCGGGGGCTGAGGAAGCTGGATGTGCTGGGCTCAGCTAGTGACTCCAGTGCGGTTGGTCGCCCTGTAAGACCACTCCTCTCCCATTCCCTCTTGCTGGGATGGCATCCTATAACTTGTTTACTCCCAAGTTCAAGCCTGAAGGAAGGGTAAATGAGTCACGAGTGTTTCCCAGGGAATCATGCCTGACCCCTCACCCCCGCCCCCACCATGGGCCAGCTCAGCAGGTCACCACAGAGCTGATCCTAGCCCTTGGGAAGGGGAAGTAGTCTCAAAGCCTGCGCCCTCTCCTCCCGCCTCTGACTAGACCATCCTCTGCACCCATCACATGGGGTGAATTTGTCCCCCAAGCTGGACCTGCAGATCCAAGCCACAAGTCCTGCTTGCCTTGCACGCTTACCCTGTGTAGAAGCAAAGGGCCTGGGTTGGCACTAGGCCTGGGCACCTGCTAGTGCTGTGGTCAAGTTTCTAGACTTTTCTCAGCCTCAGGTTCCTCACCCCTAGAATGCGGGGAGCCATAGCCCCAACCTCAGCTTGCTGTGAAATGCTTTCAGTGTTTATTTTATTTATTTGAAAGACAGAAAGAGACAGATCTTCCATCTACTGGTTATTCTCCCCCCCTCCTCCAATAACTGCAGTGAAGCCAGGAGCCTGGAACTCCATCTGGGTCTCCCACATGGGTAGTAATAAGAGTCCAAGCACTTGGGCCATCTTCTGATGCTTTTCCCTGGAGCTGGAAGTGGAACTGCCAGAATTCAAATTGGCACCCCTATGGGTGGCTGGCATCACAGGTGGCTGTTTAATGTGCTATGCCACACACCAGCCCTTGTTGCAAAGCTTAACTGAGATCATTTTCACTGGGTGGTTGGAACTGCAGGTGGCATGTGGTAACCAGTGAGCACAGTAACTGTTCCTGATGCCAGCGATGGATCTCTTGTGCATGTGCAGCACAGCAGGAAGCTTACTCCTCCTGACTGCAGAGCCAGGAAGCATGACGCCAAGCCTACCTTCCTTGGTGGGATTCCTAAGCCTCCGACTTCCCATTGAGGAATCTGTACTGAGACAAGGCGGCTCACTCATTCTACAAATATGTGCCGAGCACCTGCTAAGGCAGTGACGTGTTCTTGGCTGTCCCTGGAGCAAAACTGAGGGAGGTGGAAGAGAAGCTGTTCCTGTCAGCTGCCCAGACTCACATCATGCAAGCTCCTTTCATGTTTTGCCAAGGAGATGGCAGGGCTTGTCTCTGCATTCCTGTGTACTAGGTTGGCGTGGTCTGGAAGTGATGTCCAGCCAGCTGACAGGAGGCGCCCGTGCCCGGGGATTTAAACCGGTGCTGGGGCCTGGGTCTCAGCTGCTCTTCTAATGCTATGACCTTGGGGGATATTAACTGACCTTGTGTTAATGTTAAATGGCCATCATAATCCCCAACTTATCACCTTGGTGTGTGAAAGAACACTTCGGAACACTGCTCTTCTCTCATCATTCATGCCGTCATTCCTTCACCCCTTCCTTACCCATCTACCCGCAGTATTCAGATGATTTCTTATCTTCCAGGTACTGCACAAGGAGGGAAAGGAACCCCAGGCAGACTCAGGGAAGTGCTGACTTCCAGGACTCAACAGGGACAAGTCCCCTGCCAGTCCCCTGCCCTCTGGGGCCGGCAGACCAGAGGGAGTTGTCACTGCCACAGTCCAGCCCAGGTGACAAGTTGCAATCAGAAGTCCATGCTCTGAGCAGGTGCCCAGGGTGGACTTTCCTTCCTGTCTTGAATCTCAGCCAGCCCATCCAGCCCTGTCCAACTGAGCTCTTGACCAACCCCGTGCTTTCCTGTTTCCTAGTAGGAGACCAGCCCTGGGAGAAAAGATCTGGGCTGGGCTGGTGGGCTGCAAACCTTGTGTGTGTGTGTGGTGTGCTGGGGGTGCTGTCTAACACAGGTAAGTGTCCTAGCAGGACCGGAATCTGAGCCATCCATGCTCAGCTGCCAGGCTCATGCTCTGGCCTCAATAATCTCCCCCTGCTGTGGCAAAGGCAGGCATTAGGACCACAGTGTCCAAAGTCCTGGAGGATCCATTGCAGGTGCAGGGGTGACCCAGGCAAGCTGCCTGCAGGGAGCCAGAGTGAGGATGGAGCTCCTTCCTTCCTCCCCTCCCCCACCATGGGAGTGCTCATCCCTGGGTGGAGGGGGTCAGATTTCCTCTTCCCTTGGCCACTGACAGAACGGAAACTGGTCTTATTCCCAAGACAGGAGCGACAACTCTTCTTCCTGCCCTTCTCCTGCCCATCTCAACAGAAAGGAGATTGAGGGAGGCATCCGGCCGTGAGGAGGTTGGAGGGAATAAGATCACTGTAGGCTCGATCTTAAAAGCTCATTCATTTCCCACTGAGGAGGGGTTGGAAACGTCTAGAACTTTACATTCTCAATTCCTATATAGTCCTCTAGCAACCTTAAGGCATAAGTCCTCTTAGACCCATTTTACAGGGTGTAAACTGAGCCCCAGAGAGTTTAGATAAACAATGACAGATCCGGGATTTCACCCAGGATGGACTGACTCCCAAACCTCTTCTCTCTGCTGTCATATACTATCCTGTGTGAGCCCCCAAAGGAAGGGACCAGTGGAAGGGAGAGGCTCAGGGCTCAGAGTCTGGGGCCAGAGCCTCGAATTCCAATCCTGGACCCACATGTTCTACTGGCTTCACTGGACAAGTCACGCCATAGTTCCCATGTGCAGCCTTCCCTGCTCTTCCTTCAGTCCTGCGTTATCTCCACTTGCTGTTCTAACAGTAAGCACATGCCCAGTCAACCAGAGCGTCTCATTCTCCCCACCTTCCTGACGGGAACAGGGATACCAATCTGGAGCTAAAATCTGGCCAGTGAAGTTAGGCTTGGGATTCTTGCCAGGTTCAGAAGGGAAGGCAGCCTTTCAACTTTCTGCCGCAAGCCTGCAGCGGCTGGTGACCACATTGTCACTGCACAGGAAGAGCTCTTTAACAGAGGTGACCCTCTGTGACCTCCACTGCTTTCCAAACATCTTCTCCCTTGGAAGTCAGCTTAGTCACCTTCTCCAGGAAGCCCTTCTGAATCCCCCTCGGTGCTAGTCGGCCACCCTCAGCTCTCCACACACGCTGGACCGTTTTCTCTGCCATCCAACTGTCACCTTGCAAGCGCTGGAACCCAGTCCTAATTTGTTTTTGTTGTTGCAGTACATAAATGAGATAATTAACAGAAAGTGCTTGACAGAATGTCTGGATCCCAATTTAAGCTGCCTGTGGCTACAAGCAGACAGGTTACCCCACTGGCCATAGCCATGCAGGGCATGTTCTCTTACCCTCAAGAGGACCTCATGTTGGATGCTCTGGCTGGGGGAGGGAGGTAGAGGGGCCTGGCTAACTCAGGAGCCCCACAGCCCTTCCCTCTCTTTTGCTCCTGCTCTGCAAGTTCACAGCATAAGCTACCTTCTTACAGGGATGCGCTCATGAGGAACAAACAGCTGCAGTGGATCCAGTCCTCAAACCCACATTCCAAGACATGACATCTGATAAGAAAAGGAGGCACCTGTGTGCATGTCTCATTGTGAGAACCAACAAAATAGCCACTCCCTGTCCCCTCCCTCAGCTGGCTGTTTCTCTTAACTCCTTAGCCAGGGTGGCATTCCCTTGGCTGCACCTCCACTAGTCTTCAGCAAGGAAAACGGGTGATCAGATACCCAGAGTGTGGCAGAGGGAAGATATCCCAAACTCAGCCAGGGAGTGGGCAGGCTGTGGGGTCCACTGCGTCCACACCCCGTTGACACGTGGAAAATGCACAACACAGAGGGGCTGTGGGTTTCTGCATACGGAGACTTGGGTGAGGATCGTGAGGGACAGCTTCTTCCCACTCTAGCAGACTCAAGGACGAGGCTCTTGCTTTGCTTCTTACTCCTTCAATGTGTGTGTGTGTGTGTGTGTGTGTGTGTGTGTGTGTGTGTAGGTTGACCTCTCTCCATCCCAGCCAGGCTCTGTCCCCATGCACCTGCATATGTTCTGGCTCTCAAACTCACAGTCACGTGGCTGGAGAGCTGGGATCCACTCCCCACACGGCACCCAGGAAATGTACTTACAGTCACTGTTCCTGAGGGGGCACCCCCAAAGCCTCCCCACTGCATTCAGTTCTGTCGCTTTCAATCTTGGTAATTAAACTCACAACCTCCAGGGTGATTAAAAATTAATTTGGCATTCAACAGGCCTGGAAATGAAATGCAGTGCAAAATACACTTGGCAAGCCTGGCTAGATGTAATTAGAGGATAGTTCTGCTGGGGGAAGCAGGGAGCTAAAGTATGGTGGTGGCTGCAGGGGGGCCATGGGAGGGGTTGCGCGGGCACCCTCTAATTTCTATCCTTCTCGGCTACTGCTGATCATCACCCACTCAGGCAGCTGCTTTAAGGAGAGGGTTTGGACTTCTAAGTGGGCAAAGATTCACAGGATTGTTCCAGTCCAAGCCTGTTGTCATTTCCACTTGTTGCCAATCCACTCTGCCTTCGATGTGGCTCCTTCTCTCCCCTTCCCCTGCTGAGAGCGCCCCCCACCCCATCTCTTCCTTCCCCCTCTGCTTTCCCACCTGCAGCAGGTACCTTCTGCACGCAGGCTCCAGTCCACCACCTCCTCCACCTCCTTGCCTTCTGCCCAGTCCACCACCTCCTTGCCTTCGCCCGTGCTGCCCCCTTCCAGTCTGCCTCCATTCTCCCCTCACCCCTCCCTTGGCTTTCAGCTATCTGCCTCCCCCCTACCCAGCACAGCTCCTGCTGCCCTTTGGAAAGCCTTCTGCCCTGTTTGTCTCCCAGGCAACGGCCCCATTGCTTGAGATGTCAGGCTGGAGCTGGTAGTCCAGGATGTTGCCAAAGGGCACTTCCTTTCCCCGGTTCAGAAGCCATGGGGGACCTTCACACCTCCCAAACTGTCCAACTTTCCCATCTGGCATCTCTGTCAGCCAAGGGTGGCAGGAAATACTCAAGGACTGGGATTTTTTTTTTTTTTTTTTTAGGAGGCTACAGTGAACTGCTATAACTGTTAATTCCACTGTGTCACAGGCAAGGAAGCAGAGGCATGGGGCAGCCATGTGACTCACTGGTCAAGTTGTCACCAGGTTCCAACCCAGAATGCTTTGCTGCCAAAGCCCCTTGACTTTGCTGCCCCCAGTCTGTTCACGTCTCCCAACCCTACAGCCACCACGGCCTTCCACCTAGCTTAGAACAGCAGTCTTCTTGGTGGTCCCCCAGTATCCAGACTGTCCCCTTTGATGCTCTGCCCCAGCCACGAACCTCTGTAGTGGCTGAATATCTGACAGTGTCACTTTCCTGGTGGAGATCCATCACTCTTGACCATTGAAGCTGGCACAGAGTCAATGACCTCCAAACTTGTGGCTGAATGAACTCATGAATCTTCTGAAACAAACCAGTCAATGAGACTGGAAGAATTATTTGATAAAATCAGTTTGGAAGGGCTTGGTACAATGGCTCAGGTGACTAATCCTCTACCTTCAAGCACTGGCATCCCATATGGGCATCAGTTTGAGTCCTGACTGCTTCACTTCCCATCCAGTTCCCTGTTTGTGGCCTAGGACAGCAGTGGCAGACAGCCCAAAGCCTTGGGATTCTGCACCCATGTGGGAGATCTGGAAGAAGCTTCAGGCTCCTGACTTCAGATAAGCTCAGCTCCAGCCATTGTAGCCATTTGGGGATTGAACCAGCAGGTGAAAGATCTTTCTCTCTGTGTGTCTCCCCTTCTCTCTGCATATCTGTCTTTCCAGTAAAAATAGTAAATCTTTAAATATATATATATATATATAAACAGTTTGGAAACACCCAAACTCCAAATCAGGCAGACTGACAAGATCTCAGTGCTGCGGTGACTGAGTTAGCCTCAGTGAGAATGTGGAGACACTGCAATACCGTAGTAGGTTCTCTCTGAGAAAGACTTGGTCCGACAGTGACAGAGGTCCATAATGGGTCTAGGAAAGGAACTCCAGTGGCATTAAGTCTCCTTTGCCAAGTGAGGGAGGGTGAGCTGGGCAATTCCCAAGGAGACGATGAAACCCACGCATCAGACAGGACCACTGTCCCTTACATGGTCCAGGGACTCTAGTTGGAACTAGCTTCAGAGTCCAGGCTGACAGTCACTTCTGGGTGCTCTCAATAAACTGAGGTGATCCAGAGTTGTGGCAGAGTGAGTTAAATTGCCACCTGCAATGAAAGCATCATATATTGGAGTGCCAGGTCTAGTTCCAGCAACTCCACTTCCAATCCAGCTCCCTGCTAATGCACCTGGGAAAATGGCAGAAGCTATTGTAAGTACTTGGGTCTCTGCACCCACGTGGGAAACCTAGATAGAGTTCCAGGTTCCTGACTGACTCAGCCTGACTCAATCCTGGTCATTGCAGCCATTTGGGAAAGTTAGCAGTAGGTGGAAAATTCTCTCTCTGTCTCTCTCTCTCTCTCCCCCCTCTCTGTCTCTCTTTCTCTGTGTCATCCTGCCTTACAAATAAAGCAAATAAATAAATACATCTTATTTTCAGAAAGAAGATGGAGTCTGCTTCAGGGAACTCAAACATCCCAGGGTGTGTGGATCAGAGCATCACCTGCATTCCCCACCTCCTGTGGTTCCCGGGCAGCCAGCCTGACTCTCCCTGGGGGAGCCCTTGGGTGGGTCAGTACTGTGCTTCATGCCTTACTTGCCTTCTCAGAAGATGTGGTGACACTAGGTGACTCTCACCTCACCCTAGCATTTGGGGACAAGTGACTATGTGGTCGGGGGCAGCCCAGTCAGTGGTAGATTGGCCAGCTGAGAACTTGCCAAGGTGAGTCAGACCTTCCCCCAAACCTCATAGTCTTTTTGGCATCTGCTGGGTTGGAAGTGGTCAATGATGGCAGGGCAGGAGCAAAGGGTGGTGGCACTGGGTCCAGCTGTGCTCCCCTGTACCTGCTGGCCATGTGTTCCAAAAGAGCCCTTCCTCTTTTCTACATCTTTGCTTCTTTATTTGTAAAATGGAGGTTAGAAGAAGAAAAAAAACGGAGGTTAGAAACTAGGACTCTGGGTCAACAGATAATCCCAATGGCAAAAAGCTTTAGGGGTGGTGGCTGTGGCAAAGCAAAGCCACCACCTACAAACACCTGCATCCCACACAAGCACTGGTTTGTGTCCCAGCAGCTCTGCTTCTGATCCAGATCCCTGCTAATGTGCCTAGGAAAAGCAGCAGAAGATGGCTCAGGCCATGATGTGGGAGATCCAGAATAAGCTCCTGGCTTCAGCTGGACCTTCCCTGATTGTGACTGCCACTTGGAGATTGAATTAACAGATAGATTTTCTCTCCCTCCATCCCCCCAACTCTCTCAAATAAACAGATCTTTTAGGGGAAAAAAAAGGATTTATTTTTCAAATGAAGAAATCTGGAATGGACATTTGACAGAGTGGTTAAAGGAGGAGAATGTTTTTGTTCTGAAATCAGAGTGGGTGTGTCCAGAGGCAGATTGTCACCGTGCTAAGAGTTCACGTTATGAGAGCAGCACACCAAGGCCTGGTGCACCTGCAAGGAAGGCACGGAGATGCTCACTCTTGAAGTTTTCTGAAACTAAAGGATGGGAGGGGAGAAGGCCAAACAGAAACATGCCCATGAAATGGCTGTTGGGAGGGATCACCAGGAATCCAAGCAACTGTAATACTGAGTTTTTAACCCTGTACTAGACACAACCTGGGGCTCCAGGCCTTCCATCTACTCTCACAGCAGCCCTGTGAGGGAGGAATGCTAATGCAGGCAAGGCCCGAGGGGCACAGATGGGTCTTGCTCACAGTCACACAGCTAGGAAGTAGCTGAGCCAGGATGACCCAGCCACCAGGGCCTCAACAGGTTCCCTCAATTTCCTTGTTCTGTATGGAGTCCTCCAGAACTTGGGTGCTCTGCAAGGAAGAGTGTTCTGGGGAAGAGACAAGGTTAAGTCAGAGGGCTGTGGCAGCTGGTTAGCTCAAGGCACCATAGCAAGGACCAGATGAGGTCTTCGAGGGCTGGTGGGCACCTCATGGGCCTAGATGCTCTCTAAGAACCAACACTTGGTTAGCACTGTTTCAGAATCCCAAATGGGTGTGGTGGAGATGATGGGGGCTGTGGTACCCAGCAACAACGTCCCAGGGCTGTTCCTCAGCTTTTCCCATACCTTCTGGACCACAGAGCCTGGACAATTAAATACTGAAGTTCCCAGGCCTTCAAGATCATGGACCTAATTCAGTTCTGATTGCTTCGAGGTGCTTACATGAGATTTGAAAGTGGAAGCCTGGGGCAGGCTGGACTTCTTTCTGCTTCTGGCATGGAGCTTGCGTTGTGTCCCAGCAACATGAGCAAAGCCCAAGGTTCCGACATCCAGCATGGTGGGTGTTAAACATCCAGCGTGCTTGAATCACGGCAGGTGCATGATGGTTCTTGTTCTGGCTGAAGAGCAGCTTCACAATCATGGTGTCTTCTTATTTTTTAAGGCAGAGAGACAGAGTGAGAGGGAGAAAAAGAGAGAGGGGGAGGGAGGAAGAGAGAGTTTTCTCATCTACAGACTAACTCTCCAAGTGGCTGCAACTGTCAGGAGCCAGGAACTCCACTCAGGTCTCCCATGTGGGTGACAAAGGGACAAGCACTTGGGCCATCCTCCACTGCTTTCCCAGGTGCATTAGTAAGGAGCTGGGTTGGAAGTGGAACATTCAGGATTCAAATCAGGGCTCTAATATAGAATGCCATGTCATAAGTGGTGGTGTAACCCACTGCACCTCAACATGGCTTCCTCTGGTGTTCTGAATGTGGTGATAGGGTAGCCTCCCGACTACAGAAATGGTAGCCATTTCTCTTGGCGGTCCAGTCTGCAGTGTGGCTTAGGAAGTCATTCCAGAAAACTCAGTCCGAATTGGTTTCTGTGACCTTTCCAGGCTTTTAACGCCATCCTGTGCCCTCTCCTCTTCCTCCTCCTTTTCACCTGGAATCCTTGGCAATGCTGCTGGCACAGGCTGAGTGCAATTTCTGGGAAAACACCTCCAGCACGTGAAAGGCCCATGTTTGGTGCCCACTTTTTTCCAGCTGCTCTACTAAGTGCTCAAAGTATTTGTTCTCAGGTTTGTCACCTCCGGAGCTATCTTCAAGGAGAATGGAACCACAGTATTCCAGGAACTGGGCTGGGGCCAGCATTGCTTTGCCAGTGGTTTTCATTCACTCGACTCTTGTTGAGCGCTTCTTAAATCCACCACGTCTGACTCCGTCCAAATCCTTGCTTGTCCCACCACTGAGAAAGTTCCCTGCAGGCAGAGGCTGGGTTGACATGGGCCCCTGGTGCTGGCTAGAAGAATGGCCATCCTCTTGGAAGCAAGGACAAGGGCAAGAAGTACTCATCCCAGGGCAGGCATGGGAAGGTTTCTATGCAATGCCAGTGGAATAACGGGCAAGCTGAAGACCAAGCATGGTGGACAGAGGACTCTTCACCCAGCCAGTTCTCCAAGATGCCAAGTGTGGCAGGCGATGAGAGTGGGATGGGTAAAGGGTGGTTGGCTCCCTGGGAGACGGACAGAGGGAACCTGGGATTTGGGGTGGGGAGATGGTGTGAGCTCCCCAGAGTGCTGGAGGAGTGCTGGAGCCTGGTAAGCAGCATCATTCTGCAAGTGTGCACACATTGCCAGTGGGCGCTGCTGTGTGGGCGCCAGAGAGGCTGGGGAAGGACCTTGGCCAAGCACTTGGGCATGTCTCAGCAGTGCCAAGGGCAGGGGATGCCCCTCAGTGTTCCTCAGTGTTGATTTGCATCTGCCCTGTGAGAGGCGTTTGTTTGTGGCAAAGGTAAGTGTGTTGTTATGTTCTTCTCTCAGCCTTCCTCCTCCTCCTGTAATAACTGGTCAAACCTGCAAGGCCTATGCCCAGCCCAGATCCCCTCCTGTGACTCAGTGGAACAGAATGGCAGTGGCCCTGACAGTGCCCACAGCCCTGCCTGGGAGCCGTCCTAGTCCCCATCGGCACCACTTGCAGAGGGTGCACACGGCTTTGGTCCTCCTTGTACTTTCGTTCCCTTGTGCTATGAATGTTTCCAGAACACATCCAAGTTGGCCCTTGTGTCCAGGCCCAGGACTTTCAGTGATAAGGACGAGCAGGGTTCGCAGGCCCTGGCCCTCGGTCACATAGCTGCCCCTTGTTCACCATGAACAAGCTGCCTGCCCATACACATTCCCTTCCCATCCACTCAGATCTTAGGGACACAGCATTATCTGTGCATTCTCAGTCATTGGTTAATTAAGGTGGGGATAAGGTGTCCCATGTTAAGCCAATCAGAGACTGTGAAACTTGGCTCTAGAATTTTGAGTTATCAAAAAGATGAATGTGACCTTTGTCCTCATGACAGGATGTTGGATGTGGAGTGTCTGTAGCCATCCTGACCCCATGAGATGGAAGCAGTCTATGATTCAGTGTTAGCTGAAGGGTTGAATCAAAAGACCACAGGAACGCTGGGTCTTGGTGACATTGTTTACAGCCCTAACCAAGCCATTTGTGAAACCAGCCACACCCTTTGGACTTCAGTTCCAAGATCAATATGCTCTGGTTTTTACATAATGAAAAAAAAACACAAAGTTTACTTTTAGTCAAAATACGAACAGTTCAGAGAAGAGGTTAAGTTCGGGTTTCTTTTTCCTTTCCCTAATCCACTCCTAGTCTTCCACCAAGATTCCTCCTCAGAGACATGTCTATTCCTATGCAAATTAACTCAGATAAATATAAAAATACATCAAGAATTTCTTTTTTTAAAGATTCATTTTTATTGGAAAGGCAGATTTACAGAGAAAAAGATAAAGATCTTTTGTCTGCTGGTTCACTTTCCAGGTGGCCGCAACAGCCAGAGCTGAGCTGATCCAAAGTCAGGAGGCAGGAGCTTTTTCCGGGTCTCCCACATGGATGCAGTGTCCCAAGGCTTTGGGTCAACCTCCACTGCTTTCCCAGGCCACAAGCAGGGAGCTGAATGGGAAGTGGAGAAGCCAGGACACGAACCGGCACCCTTATGGGATCCTGGCTCATGCAAGGCAAGGATTTAGCCACTGAGCCACCACATTGGGCCCACATCAACAATTTTGTGGCCAATTCAATTAAAAGATTTTATTGGGAGGAGTAGTTGATTAAACGACTGATTGTGATGCCAACAACCCATATGAGCGCCAGTTCAATTCCTGGATATTACACTTCCGATCCAGCTCCATGCTGATGTGTCTGGGAAAGCAGTGGAAGATGACCTAAGTTTTTGTGCTCCTGTCACCCACATGGAAGCCTAGATGAGGCTCCTGGCTCCTGGTTTTGGCCTGGTCCAGCCCCAGCCATTGCAGCCCTTCTGGGAGTGAACCAGCAAAGGGAAGAGTTCTCTCTCATGATTTCTTCCTCTCTCTGTGACTCTGCCTTCCAAACAAATACATTTGCTTGTTTGTTTGTTTGTTTTTAGGAAAAGAAATTTTATTTTAGAATGAAATAAATTTGAAATTCATGCATATGAAAGATCTACAAAAGTTTATGTAATGCACATGATGAAACAATGCATGGAATACAAAAAATAGTTACATCCTAATAAATTTATCTTTTAACTCCATTTTTTCCATTGACTTTTTTTTTTTTAACATTTATTTACTTTTATTGCAAAGTCAGATACACAGAGAGAAGGAGAGACAGAGAGAAAGATCTTCCATCCAATGAATCACTCCCCAGGTGACTGCAACGGCCACAGCCAAGCCGATCCAAAGCCAGGAGCCAGGAGCTCTTCCATGTCTCCCATGCAGATGCAGGGTCCCAAGGCTTGGGGCCATCCTCAACTGCTTTCCCAGGCCACAAGAGGGGAGCTAGATGGGAAGTGGGGCTGCCAGGATTAGAACCAGCGCCCATATGGGATCCCGGTGCATTCAAGGCGAGGACTTTAGCTGCTAGGGCACCGTGCCGGGCCCTCCATAGACTTTTTGAAGTGCCCTCACAGTTGCCTGGGATCACCACTTCTAGCCTGTAAGAGCCTTTGTGCTATTTAGCCCCATTTATCCTACAATCTAAGTTTAGCTTGGGGAGGAAGGGCCAAGTAAGGTATAGGGAAGAGGGTCAAGAGGACAAGGTCCCATGATCAACCTGGTTCTCCAGGCAGATTCTGAAGCCATAGTCCTGACTGCCTGAAGAGGTGATGCACACACCAGGCTTGCCTGAAGCTGGATGTAGAACTCAAGAGAGGTTCCTGACGTAGTTGGGTTCTTTTTGGGAGCACCTTCAAGAGTTCTTGGTTGCAAGGATGAGCAAGGAGAAGTAAGAGACTGTCAAGGATGTCAGTGTGTTCCTATTTAGTTAGTGAGCCAGAGAGAGTGTATGAGCTGTGATGGGCTGGTTCACTTCCCGAGTGTTCTCAACAACCAAGACTAGCTTGGGCAGAAACTGGGAACCCAGAACTCAGCCTGTCTCCCACCTGGAAAACAGGTGCCTAATCCCTTGGACAGTCATTGTTGCTGCCTCCCAAAGTCTATTCACAGGAAGCTGAGAGACAAGAGCTGGAGCTGTCTGTCAAACCCCTGCACCTGACATGAGATGGACGACGCACCTGGCTAACCGCCTGCCTACCCATGCTTGCCGCTTCCCAGCATGCTTTAGCCCTGAGTTCAGAGGCCTCCTGGCATCCTTGAGTCTCATCTCACCCTCTGGCCTGGCCTTCTCCTCCCGCACACCCATCCCCAAACAAGGGCTTCTCCTCAGAGCTAACATCTGGGGATAAGTCAGGGCCTCAGTTCATATTTTCCTCGCTTTTCTCCCCACTGGGAAGGCCTTGCCCCTACCTCAGCCAAAGCCTCCTGTTCCCAGGCTAGCCTCTCTTCCGGGGCACCTGTCTCCAGCGGGGAGGGTCCAGCTACTACCATGGGGGTCAGCTCAGAGGGTGCTGTGTATGTGAGACAGCAGAGCTTGTTTCTCAATTCTTAGGGTCCCTGGGGAAAGCTGGGGCCTCCAGGCCTAGGCCTCAATGGTGAGGGTCTGTCCCACCCAGACCCTAAAGCAGGATCTTGCCCTGGAACCCCATCTTCCTCCCTGAATGTCAAATTCCTTTCTGGGTCTCTCTAAGAAGAGCAGTAGAAAATCCTTTAGAGAGTGCTGACTGGGCCCCAGGCCCTGCCATGAGCTTCAAGTTTTCCCAAAAGTTTTCGGCAGGGTGAACATTAGCCATTAACCACATGATAAGGCTGCGGGAGCGAGGCTAAGCAGGTGCACTGCACATGCCTCTGCTGCCGGTGTCCTGTAGCTGTTTGCTTGGGCTCAAGCTGTGCTACAGGCCAGAAGCTGGAGCTGTTCTGGTCCCACCCCTTGTTGTCTGCTGTCGTCCCCAGCAAGCTTTCCTCAGACCCAAGCCAAGAGCGGATCCTTTCACATACTGGTCTAGGCGAAGCTGCAGTAGGAGCACTCCCCATTGGCTCTCCCGCCTTATCTGGAGAGGAGGAAGCCAGACAAGAGATGATCATGTGCCGACTTGCCTCTGCTTGTGGGCTTCAACATGGAGCCCAGCATTCTCCTTCAACATGGAGTCCAGCATGGTGGGAGGGGAGGGGGAAATGCTTGTCCTCAGGGTCCCCTGAGCCACAATGTCAGAAACAAAGAATAAGGGGGAGGGGCTGCCTCTAGGGTCCTAGAGGAAGGACGATATTCAAGTGGAATTAATTTCTCATTACATTTGAAAGAGAAAAGAGAGAGAGAGGTGCCAGTTAACTCTCCAAGTGGCTGCAACAGAGTCGGCCAGACCCAAACCAGGAACTCAGTACTCCACTGGGGTCTCCAAGCGGGTGGCAGTGGCCCAAGGACTTGAACCATCACCTACTGCCTCCTGGAATGCACATTAATGGGAGCTGGATTGCAAGTAGAGGTGGGACTTGAACACTCTGGGCCTAAGTGACAAGTGTACCCCAACACTCACATCAGGGACTCTACTTTAAAACAAAGAAGTTAAAGAGAGCTTGGAAACCCATGAAAAACCTCTGGGAAAACTGTCTGGGGAGAAGCCAGTGAAGCAGAAAGAGTCCATGCAACTAGGGGCCGGGCTCTGAACAAAGACTCCTCCAGGCTCTACAGCATTAAATCACATGAGGAAAGGCTCAATGAGTAGCCAGTACCCTTGTGGTCTCAAAGAGAAAAGCAGTTTGGGACTTGGAGAATCTTCTAGCATCAGTTCCCAGCCTTTTCTGCACATTAGAATCACCCAAGGAGCTTCTAAAACTGCTCACGCTCAGGGCTGGCATTGTGGCTTAGAGGATTAAGCTGTTACTTGCAACTCCCACAAGTCCTGAGTTCTGGCTACCTCACTTCCCATCCATTTTCTTGTTAGTGTACCTGGGAGGCAACAGGTGATGGCTCAAGTACTTAAGACCCTGCCAAAGACCCAGATAGAGTTCCTGGTTTGTGGCTTCAGCCTGGTCCTCCCTTAGCTGCTATGGGCATTTCAGGTAGTAAACCAGCAAATTGAAGATTCCTCTCTGTGTAAGTATATTTCCCCTTTATGTATCTTACTTTTCAAATAAATAATGACAACAGCCATTTAATTGCTCACAAGTCTATGGGCTGATAATCTGGCCACATTTCGGCTGAGTGGCCTGTCTCGGGGCCAAGTGATTTTGGTAAGTTCACTTGAATGCTTTTGGTTTTGTTGTCTGAGCCAACGGGCTCTGATGGCCTAAGCCAGTGGACTGAGCACTGGCTGAGGCTCTCGGTGAGGGAGCCTTGCTTCTCCTTCATGCATTCTCTCCTGCTGGCTAGCCCAGGCGTCCTCAAGTGGCAGCTGGGTTCTGGGAGAGACAGCTGGGAAGTCAAGTGCCACTTCTGCAGCATGAGTCAAAGCCAGTTTCAAGGTCATCCCAGAGTCAAGGGATAGAGATGCACTGTCAGTTTTTGTTAAGTGCCAAGGCCTCCTGGGCATTTTTAATCCTCCATAAATTGTTATTCTTCTATATCCAGCATGGCTTACATGGGTGCCTGGCTCAGTGTGTATTTAAAACATAACTTGTTGGAGAAATAAATAAATGCATAAACAGCAGAGAACTAGAGACCAGAGAGGAGACTTACTAAGCTCAAAGTCACACAGCAAGTGAATGGCATTGCTGGGACCAGCAAGTAGGTCTCCAGATGCCTGGGCCTGCCTCTCTCCATAACACCAATCTGCTCACACAGCTGTTTGAGGTGGGGCTGAATTCTCCAAATAACTGCCTCACTCTTCAGCTTCCTTTGAACCTTGGGCAGGCATCTAGAAAGCCAGTGCCTGCTTCCTGAAGAACCCGGACAAAGGGAGGGAGCAGTTTTTATTTCCCAGAGCACAGAGCTTCAGAGGGAACAATCAGATCCCAGAATAGATACCACGTGGCTCCTGTCTTCCTCCCCACCATCCCATCATGCCTCTGCCAGCACGCACACACTGACAAGTATAAACACACGCGTGCATGTACATGAGCTCTCGCCTGTCTTGTAGGTCCAAGAGAAAGCTGTCATGCATTTGAGTGGTTGGCCATGGGGCTCTGATTTGACAGGACCAACAATTTCATAGCCTTTGGACAACGAGTTCAGGGGAGAGGAGCAAGGAAAGCGTCCACAGACCCAGGAAGTGTTGTGCAACGCGTCCTACATTTCCATATATCAACCTTTCCTGCTCTCCTGGCTCCTGGGGGAGCACAGGACCAGTGGGCACCACGCTTCCTGCTCCCAGAAGCTTTCTCTGTGCTGGCTGAGTCACTCACCCACTGGCGGGCTACAGGCCTATTTTTAGTTCAAGGTAAATGAGCTCTTGCAGTCAGTCACCCAGACCATAGTCCCTTCTGTCTCTTTGTCACAGCTAATGTGGCTGGAGGGGGACCACATTGCAGGGGCTGTGCCTCCCTCCCCCAAACAAGATGCAATCTTTTGCCTTCTTCATCTGTTTCTATTCTCACGGCATGGCAATCCTTCATGCAACTCCAGGAGAGAGCATGCCCAATGGGACACAGGGGGCCTACCAAGATGGGGGAAGGCTGCCGGAGGTGGGGGAAGAGTTTATCACGACACTGACTGGAACTGCTGGTGCCTCTCTTTAGTCAGTGTATGATGTGTGCTTTCCTAATGCTGATGCACATTCCGACTGGGTGGCCCATCCCACAGCTGCATCGTCATGGACACTGTTGCTTAGAAGTTGAGGCTGTGGGGGCCCTGGAACTTGCAAACAGGTTGAAAGCAGGCTTCCCCACCTATGAACTTGGCTGCAGCAAGATCCTAAATCCCTCTGAGATCTGACCTCTCAACCCTGGGCTGTGCCCCATTCTCAGAGGCTGGGAACTGACTCTCAGGATGACAAGGCAGAATGGGTACCTGGGTGTCCAATCCAACTCCCTGCTTGTTAACAGGAAAATGGAGGTAGGAAAGGCCAAGGGCTTGCATGTGTCAGAGGCCCAGAGACAGACACTGTTTAGTCAGAGACATCTCTTATGTGCAAAAGCTGGAAAATATCAGGTGCCAAAGTGAGGGCCTCTGCTGGAGAGAACAATTTGCATGTTAATGTGAGTACGTGGAATCCAGTGAGCATGTCTTGGTGTGGGAGGTCTGGGGGACCACTGTAACCCAATGACCTCAACTCCCTGAAGATCTTATTAAAAGGGCAGATTTCTGGGATCCACCCAAAGGTTGAGATTTGGCCCAGCACGGTACCCTACTGGCTAAAGTCCTCTCCTTGAACGCGCCAGGATCCCATATGGATGCCAGTTCTAATCCTAGCAGCTCCCTGCTTGTGGCCTGGGAAAGCAGTCGAGGACAGCCCAAAGCCTTGGGACCCTGCACCTGCATGGGAGACCTGGAGGAAGTTCCTGGCTCCTGGCTTCGGATTGGTGCAGTACTGGCTGTTGCGGTCACTTGGGGAGTGAATCATTAAATGGAAGATCTTCCTCTCTGTCTCTCCTCCTCTCTGTGTATCTGACTTTGCAGTTAAAAAAAAAAAAAGGATATATTTGGCTCTCTAGCTGTAGGACTTAGATGAGATTGGACACGTTCAGGGTGGTATGGCCGTAGATTAGCTGTAGGACTTAGGATTGTCAAATGAATCTCACTTTGCTCACTTGTCAGGTGAGGTTAAACCTCTGCTATGGTTTCAATAAGACTGGTTCCTGAGTTCATGCAATCTGGAGGTGGCCCTAGTTGGGATCTCTGGGCCCTTGAGGGGTGGTTTTCATCAGGCTGAGATGGATGGCGCTGCTCCTTAATTGCCCACTTATCATGAGCTCCTTCCTGTCTTCATGAGCCCCCTTCCATGTGATGCCCTGCGCTGCTTTAGGACCCTGCCTACTGTGCTTGGCACAGTAATTAAGACTGCATGTGAGATTCCCACATTCTCCAAGTGCCCATGTTCAAGTCCTGGCTCTGCTGTAGCTTCCTGCTAACAGGCACCTGAGGAGGCAGCAGATGATGGCTTAGGTTAGTTGGGTCCCTGATACCCATGTGGGAGACCCAGATTAGGCATAGCCCTGGCATTTGAGGATGAACCAGTCGGCGGTGCTCATCTAGCCACCTGTCTGCCTTTCAAATACAGTTTAAAAAAATGTTTTTTAAAGAATGCCACCACCAGATGTTGAACCAATGTGATATGCTCAGTCTTAGACTGTGAATTGTCAAAACCATGACTCACAATAAATCTCCTTCCTTCTTAAGTAGCCTGACTCAGGTATTTTGTTGTAGTGATGAGAAGGTGACTAATACATTCTTGTGTAGGTGTGAGGGAAGAATGCACTTACGTTGTATTCAGCCTGGAGTTGGTATGCTGGAACTGCGCCACAGGTGTCTTGAATAATCAGCAGTGGTTGTTCACCCATGGATTCAACCAATTATGGATAGAAAATACTGGAGGGAAATCATTTGTGTACTGAACATGCCCAGACACTTTTTTCTTGGTACTACGCCCTAAGTAATACATCTGTTTTGCAATTTATATAACATTTACATTGTGCTGGGTATTATAAGTAACCTAGAGGTGATTTAGATATGTTTGGGTTATATGTATACAGCATGGAATTAAACATTCATGTATTTATTTGAAAGGCAGGGACTGGCAGGATTGAGCCAGGCTGAAGCCAGAGCTAGGAACTCAATCTAGGTTCCCCATGTGAGTAATAGGGACCCATAAACTGCCTCCCAAAGTCTGCATTGGCAGAAATCTGAAGTCAGCAGCAGAGCCAGCTGTGGAACTCAGTTTCTTGGATCTCAGTTTCTTGGACCTGACATCTCAACTACCAGGTCAAATACCCTTCCCTGAGCCATTTTTTTACTCACAGGAGTCCTGGAAGCAGCATCCTTCTGCAGATACTTAGGAATGGCCGTGGGGCCTGAAGGGTTTTAGTCATCCCCCCAGTAGAGTTCTGACTGAGCCCTTTGGTGATTAAGCCCACCCACTAGTGACTTCCATAACTGATCCTGCAAATCTATCAAGCAATGGTGCTGCTTGGACCAACACTCATATCTCAGGATGCCCTGAGTCAGAGCACCTGGGTTCAAGTCCCAGCTCTACGTGCGATCCAGGTTCCTATTGACGCACACCCTAGCAAGCAGCACGTAATGGTTCAAGGACCCGGATCTCTGCCACTCAACTATGAGACTCAGACTGGTTCCTGATTCCTGCCTTTGGCCTGGCCCAGCCCTGGCTGTCGTAGGCATGGCAGGGTGGTGCGGGGCAGAGGGGCAGGGAAGACCAGAACCAAAAAATAGAGATTTCTCTCTTTCTTCCTCACTCACTGCCTGCCTGTTAAGTAAAATTTTTAAAAAAGAAGAGAAAAATGGCGGGGGAGGGGCTGGCATGGTGGCTCACAGGTTAATCCTCTGCCTGTATTGGCAGCATCCCCCGTGGGTGCTGGTTCTAATTCCAGCTCCTCTACTTCTGATCCAGCTCCCTACCTATGGACTGGGAAAGTAGAGGAGAATGGCTTGAGTCCTTGGGCCCCTGTACCGACGTGGGAGACCTAGAAGAAGCTCCAGGCTCCCAGCTTGAGATCAGCTCAGCTCCAGCCATGCAGGCCATTTGGGGAGTGAACCAGATGGATCTTTCTCTCCTCTCTGTACATCTGCCTTAAAATGAAAAAAAAAAAAAAAGGAAAGGAAAGGTCCAACAATCTACCAAGAAAATTTCCCAGGGAAGTCATTCCGCAGAGGCACTGAGGTGCCACCCTCTTCCTTGTCTCTGGTACCAGAGCCCAATGCCTGTCAGATCTTTTCAGAAACAGAACCCTTTCTTCCAACAAGACTCAACAGGGCACACGGCCCTGATATCTACAATGCAGGTGAGCTGCACACTCTGTTCATTGAAATTGATGTTCTAAGTTCAAGTTTCCAACACATTGCTGTGGTATTTATAAAACCCCCTGTGAACACAAGTGGGCTGTAGGGTGTGAAAAATCATGTGTCATTTCTAACTGGGCACGTTGCTGCTTATTATAAATATTCAACTCATTTAAAAAAGCATTTGGAAATTGTGTTTGAATTAAATGTTGACTGAAGCCAAGAGAAGCTTAGAAAGGCCAGGCTTTTATTTCACACCATTTGCAGCCCCTGTAGACCCCAAACACCATGTAGGAGATAAGGAAGCTGAGACCCAAGTCCAAAAGTCCCATAGTAGAGCCTGGACCCATTGCATCCCTAGCCAGTATCCAGGCCTCCAGCCCCTTTCGCAGCTTGGTGGACCACTCACAGGTGTGGCTAGCCAGCTCAGGAGGACATTGGCTGAACTGGTATTAAGTGACAGTCTACATGACTCGGTGTATGTGTCCGGTGTGTGGGCCCCACTGGGAACAGAAAAGGATGATGCTGGAAGCATTTGGCTCCCCTTGAACTTGGCCACTGAGCTCTTTTCTGGGAAATTCTCGGCAAACATCTGAGTTTTTCAGAGTGTTCAGATCCCCAGTCACAAGGGTAGAGAAAATGTAAAGTGTTATTGCCACAAATGTCAAGATGTGCCCTGGCTAGCTGGTAGTCCACTGGGCTAAGCCCACTCCAGTCCCTGTCTGCTGAATGAGGAACCCCTAGACAGCAGATGAATGATGCCCAGAACTTTGGCTAGGGCATCCTACCCGGCTGAGAAGCCAGGCCACCCCTGGCTTTCTCACCATGCCCCACCCATGCCATCCAGCATGCTCTGGCTCAGCTTCTAACCCAGGAAGCAGAGCTGCCAAAGTACCTAGTCACCCTGTGATGTCAGTTGGCACTCTTCACCCTGAGAAAGGTTCCAGGAGAAGGCATGGCAAGTTGTGTGGTGCCAACAGGCCTGTAATGACTGGCCTGCTCTGGGGAGGAGCTCCTACCCCCAGGATGGGAATACCTGGTGGACAGGGGGGCATCTGTTCTCAGCTTATAGCCTACTCTCCCCACTGGGGACCAGCGCAGGGGGCCTCAGTACACAAGAACCCTTGCTGGAGTAGGACCCAGACTACCTGCAGGTGAGGGGATGGGGGTCTGTTTTGCCTCCTTAGGAAGGTTCTACTCAGGACAGGCAGCAGCGACTGCACCAGGACCTTGAATGTGGCTTCATGTGAGCAACTCTACAGAAGGAGTCTGAAGAGGAAGTGGGTAGGGTGATGACTATGATTCATTACTGAAATTTTAAAAAATGATTTCTCTCTAAAAAGTAAAATACGTTACTATAAAAAAACACAGAAAACACTGAACAGACATGAAAATAAAAATCACCTAGAATCCCCTTATCTGGAGTAACAACTGTTAATGTCTAAAACAGTCCCTGCCACCTATGGAGGAGAATTGGATAGAGTTTCTGGCTGCTGTCTTCAGCCTGACCCCACTCTGCATGTTGTGGGAGTAAATCAGTGGATCTGTCACTCTACCTTTCAACTAATTTTTCATAAGGAAAGCATATCTTGGCTATTGTCTGCATACAAAGAATTTCCAGTGGGCAAAAGGGACGCAAAGCAGGTACACCCATGGAGGTTTTCTGTGAGCAGAGTGAAGCTGGAGGGGTCACTGGACTCGCAGAGCAAAGACACAGGAAATCATGTCAATGGAATCACTCATGGGAAATGACATGGCAGGGTAGAGTTTGTCCTTGGGTCGTTGGGTTTTGGGGAGCCACTGCAAGTTTGGAGCAGAAGACTGGTATGGTCAGGCTGGCAGGAGGCCTGTGATGCCCAATTTTGAGACTGTAGAGGGATAGTTAAGAAAATGTTCCATTTGGGATTTTGGAAGAGGAGGTTCAGAATTATAGGGGCCCTTGGCTTCTTCAACCACAGAGTACAGGTGACACAGATGCAGCTATGTCAGAGGGTCAGCATGAGGCTTACATAAAGTGACACAGCCAGGAGCCTAGCATGGCACCCAGCACGTGGCAGGTGTTCAGGAATGTGGAGAGCACACAGAGCAAGAACAGAGTCAGGCCTGGGGATCAAGCAATAGGGGAAAATACTGAAAAGAGGAGATGCTACCTAAGGTTCCAGAAAAAGTTTTCTAGAAAGGGAGATGGTGGACCCTGTACAGAGCAGGGCCTTGGGGTTTTGGAAAGGAAGAATTGGCCACTGTGAAAACATTGCAGAGGGCTCAGGGTCTGAAAAGTCCTGATGAGTGGCAGCTTCCAAGGCTGTGGACATGGTTATATGGACAGAATCCAGAAACCCAGAGGTCAAGGAGTGATGGAAGAGGAGGCAGTCCAGTGGGTGTGTTACAAGACTTTCAAGAAGTTTGGTGATGAAAGGAAAGGGGGAAGTCCTTGTTCAGATCAGTTTGTAGGGAAGAAGGAAAGCAATGTTATGTTTTGTTTGGGTTGAAAGTATTTCAACTCGTTTACAAACCAAGGAGAAGGAACCAACAGACATGCTCAAATGGAGGAAGTAACTAAACTTAGGTGCAGAATCTTCTCTAAAAAGCAGCGTGGACAAGGGATCTGTGAGGCACTGCTGGCTTTTTTAGACTCTCCATCTGTCCACCCATCGTCTGTATAACCACCTCTCTACTCATCCATCCACCCATCCGTTATTAGTCACCGTCATTACTTAAACCAAAATATCTGAGATGAGCCCCTTGCAAGGAATAAGGTTTATTTTGGCTGGTAGTTTTTGAGATTCATAGTTCAAGGTCAGGTTGCTCTATGAATGTGATAAAATTTACCCAGCAAATATGAAGGGAGGGTCTCATGGTGAGGCAGGAAGCAGCCATCTACCCTCTGTGGTCTCTCCTTGTAACAGCATCACGATTTGATCATGGGCTCTACCCCTCCCCAATTTAATACAATCACTAAGGGCTCAGTTTATTTATTTTAACTTTTTTTCAAAACACACACACACAGAGATGGAATGGATGGGAAAGTGAAGGGGTGTGGGAGCTGAGAACTCAGTTCAAGTCAACTTCCAGCCCACTGCGCCCCAGAGAAGGAACAAACTCTACCACCTGAGCCATCACTGCTTGCTGCTTTCCAGGGTCTACCTCAGCAAGAGCTGGAGTTAGCAGCCAGAGTGGAGAGTTGAACTCAGGCACCCCAATGTGGGGTGCAGGCACCTTAACTGATATCTTAATTGCTAGGCCAAATGCCTGCCTAAGGCTCCACTTTTAGACACTAAAACTGGATTAAGTTTTGCCCTTAATCCATCAACCATTAATCCCTTAACCATTAACAAAAGACTTTGAGATTTAAACAGATACATGCATTTGGGGAGCCAAGTCCTGTTCAAACCATAACAACCTCCCTCCATCCTTTTAACACACACTCTAGCTGTGGACCTCTGACCTGGATTAAGTGTGGAAGGGGAAAGATGTAAAGAGAAGTTGAAGCAAAGGCCACCTGGTCCAGGGATTTGTCCTAAAGAGAAGAACAAGAAGACCATTGAGTGACTCGGCACCATCACAAGGTGACCTCACACGCTTGCAGGCCTCTAACAAAACATTTTAGCACTTGCCCCAAACCTGCCTACTTTGTGCCTGGTCTGTTACCTCCCCAGCTCCAAGAATATGTCTTTGTTTTGTCGCTCTGGCCCGTGTAAGCAATCAGAGGATTTGGACTAATTATAACCATTCATCCAACAATTTCTGGCTGAGACACCTGGGAGAGAAGTGAGAGCAAAGCAGCTCTCGGCTTTCCTTGAACTGGATGGTTTGGGATGGAGTGGCCTGGCAGCCAAGAAGCAAGGCTGTCAACCCAACAGCCATGGTTTAAGGTTGTGACAGGAGAAGGCAGGCTCTGCCCTGGGTAGGAGGGTCAGAGGGGACCACTCATGGGTTGGATCTGAAAGAGGGGAGAAGCTCACCAGGTCAACAGCATTGGGCTGAGTGCTGAGAGGCAGTTCAACTAAAGGAAAGAAGGTAGGGGGAGGGGAGGGTGGGAGAAAAGCGGTCAGAAAGAATGGCAGCCTGGCTGGGAGAAGGTGACTTTGAGCCAGAGCAGTGGCAGGCGGAACTTAGAGGCCGAGAGAAGGCGAAGGGGAAGCATAAGTCAACCAAACATTGAGGCGACACTATGAGTTTGGGTCTCAGAGAAATGTCCTGCAAGAAGTCAGCTGTGATGTCAGCATGCTGGGAGCTTGGCACCTTGTTCCCGACGACTGAGTCCAGGAAGGAGATGGGCTTCCACCCTCCACTTCAGACATTCCTGGGCCAGTTCTTAGTAAATAATGAGCCTCTTCTGATCAACCTACCGACTTGCTTGAGGGAATGGCAGACGTGGATATGTGCATACCAGAGAGGGGCTTCTGCCAACCTCGGGAAAGTACGAACTGTGCCTTAAACACACAGGTGTAGTGGCGTGGACCTGGGCTTAGCAGCTGGATTGAGCTGAGTTCAGGGTCCCTGGACCCTCTCCACCTTTTACAGGGCACTCACAGACGTGCTCTCTGTGCCTGGGGAGCTCACCATTAAAAGGGAAGGAAGGAGAGATGGAAGGAGGCAGGCAGGCCAGGGAGTAGAAGATACTTCCTGACCACCGTTCCAAATACCAAGTCAGCAGGAGCCGTCCCAGGCAGCCCCACCTCTCCCTCTGAGCCAGCTGAGCCAGTAGCAAGTGCTCTGGGCTTCTCCTCCAGGGATCAATGTGCTCAGTCCCTAGCAAGGGCTGGGTCTGCAGGGAGTGCCTTGTTGACAGCACCCAGCAACAAGGGCTGGCTTTGGGCAGGAAGTTAGAGTCCCTGGGAAGAAGGTCCTGCCCAAGAAGTCCCCAGCTCCAGGGCTTGGAGGGTGAGCAGAGGGGAGTACAGGTGTGTCTTCCCTTAGCCACAGTGCTTGGATACCTGACCCCAGGGCACAGGGGCAGCTGCTGGACAAGAGCAGGGCAGGGGGAAGTAGGGCTTCTTCCCACCACTGGGACTCCAGCCCCCAGGGGTTGCCCACGAAGGGAGGAGGACAAAGTCAAGTAGCCTGCCAGTGTAACTGTGTGTGGAGAGGAGGCAGGTGCCCCAGTAGCCTGGCTGAGCATTTGGACACTTTGGGGTTGGACCCCCCCTAGAGAAGACCTATGTCCACTGGAAACCTCATTCTGGGACAGAGAGGGATCAGACACAACTAGAAGGGCTGGGGGTGACCTTGAGTTTGCAAACCCGAGAGTTATAGCCCAGATCTCAGGCTCCAGAGAACAAGAGAAGGGGGACAGGAGATGTTTGGGAGTCCATGCCCAGATCTGCCTCACTTTCTTTGCCTGGGAAATGAGAATGCTGCTGCCCAGCATGGGTACTGGAATTGAATGGACTAACTGGAAAAAGCTCCACATCCCATATATGTGACCTGTTTTCACCTCCTCATGCCCACCCCCACCTCGTCTGTGCCTGCAGACCCATATTCTCAGCCAGCAGCCGGGGCAGGCCCCTCAGAGACCACTTCCCTTTCTGGGTTTCGGGTTCCTGGGGCTACGAAACCAGGAGCTCTGTGGAAAGGCCAAAGGCAGGAAGAGCAGTTGTTTCTGAACCTTAAGTAACTTTGGCCTCCAAGAGAGCAGAGGCACTATGGCATGAACTGATCCAAAGAGGGTGCATCATGGCTCCATCCATTTCATTGGCCATGGGCACCAGTGGCAAAGGAAGTTTCCATAGCAGACATTCCCATTGCCTTGCACCACCCCCTTCTGCCCTGATCCCAGAGGGAAGTCAGGGGAGCTGCATCATTTTCTGGGGGAGTTTGCATAGCAGAAATATTTCCCCCAATATTTGTTTCATGGGAACCTACTTCTTTGGATTGTATTTTTTTTTTCTAAGAAATATGTTAGGACAGGTATGGAATGATAAACCCAGGGGCACATTCGTCTCATGGCTGCCCAGCTTGGTAACAATGAAAAGCACTCCACCAAAAGCACCCAGGTGCTGCCGGCCATGTCCACTTTTAACTGGAACATTAACCGGAACAACTAGACGCATTCATACGTGAATGAGCGAGTCACAGAAATTGACTAGGTGATCCATTCTACCACTACGCATGCCTGTATTTACCTGCTGTAACTGACACAGGATATGAACTCATTCTACATGCACACATTCTGAAGTCTAGCAGAGAGCATTCTGGAAGGGTACACAGCAAACTGTTAGCAGTTACCTCTAGGATGAGAAAAGATGTACTTTTTTTCAATACAATTTTTCACTGTTAGGATTTTTTTTTAATGAGTGTATATTACATCCAGGTTAACCACCTTCTCCCCTGATATACAAAAAAGGATCTGGATTAGGCCACCTGTCCATACCCCTCCCAGGAGTAGCCAGAGACTCAACACAACAAAGTCTTCATGGCAGGTTAATGCCCCAAAACTCTCAGAATGAGCTGAATGACAGACCATGAAATCAGGGGTGGAATGGAGAGCAGTCCCTTTCCCTGGGGTCCAGGATGCTACAGTCCACACCCCCAGCCTTCAGTGGGGAGCAGCAACTGTGCTCTTTAGAAAGGATGGTCCAGGTATGCTGTGCTCTTGGGGAAAAGGAGCATGTGACTATTAAACCCTTTGCAAGACATCACTTTCTAAATAATTGCAATGGCCAGGCCTGCACCAGGCTGAAGCTAGAAGCTAGAACACCACATTAGTCTCCCACAGGGGTAGAAGAGACCCAACTATTTGAAGCATCACTGCTGCTTCCCAGGGTGTGCACGGGCAGGATGCTGGAGTCAGAACTGGGCATCCAACTCACTCAGATGTAGGATACAGGTGTATTAATCACTAGGCTGTACGTCCACCCCACATGAATGCTTTGGAAGCATGCTATTTCTTCCTGTTGTGATACTCCCCTAGTGACACTCAACCCTTGGGTAATGATGCCCACAGTTGGTGGTGCTGGGTGTTCAGTATGCTGCAGGTGTCATCTCATGTGGCCCCGATCGAGCTGTGAAGTAGGGGGCTCCATCCCATTACTCCATCTCGCAAATGAGGAAACTGAAACCCTAAGGGGATCTGCAACTAGCTGAAGGTCACTGAGTCTTGGAGGCAAAGGCTGACTCTAACTGGCTCACGGGGCTCTGGAATCCACCTCAGAGGCACCCCTCAGGGACTTGGGGTGACACATAGGGCAAGGAGACACCAGGGCTTTTTGGGCCACCTCTTCTTGGCAAATTTACCACTAGCCTGACCACAGATGTTTCTGAACAAGCAGCTGAGAGCTGGGTTAATGATGTCTGTGGCCAGGGCCAGCTGAGCCTATTTATTGGCATGCCTGACACCAGCCATGAGCTTGTTACCACTTCATTTTAAAGGAAACACGGGGGAAAAAACACCCCCACTCCCCCACGTGTCTTGGCTGGCCATCATGTTCACAGAGGTAGAAAATGTCAACACTGGTGATATAACCCAGATAGTCATATATTACTGCATTGGGATAACAGAGGTGGGTGAGATGCGACACGAGCTGAAAGAACTCATCTCCCAGCACAGGAAATCAAGAGAATTCTTAAAATGGTCAAAAGCAAGAAGACATAATATGTAGATCTAAAGTGAAGGGTCCAAGAGCTGGTTCTAAGTGTAGAGAGCAGCTACTCCTGGTGATACCCGGGGCTATAGTTGTTCACAATGAACTTGGAGAAACTGGGGCTTCTTTGTGACTTTGACTTAAATTAAAAAGCTAAACAAATCCAAAGCAAAACACACAAAAAAACGGTCATTTGGGTTCCAGTTTGTGAAGTGGGCTGTGGTTCGGGGCCTGGGAGGCTAAGAGATGATGAGTCCTTGGTCAACTCCAAGGTAAGAGCAGCAAGTCAACACATTGTTGGCGAGATCATTAGACAATTGCTTAACTGGGGACTGCTGAAGGTGGGAGAAGGCAGGAAGGATTTTTAAATAGAAGAAACCACTAGTGGAAACAAAGAGAACAAAGTTGGTCATTTTACAACCAAGGTTAGTCTCCTCCGAGACCCACAAGCCCTGACCCAGCAGGCTCTTTGGTTACACAAATGTCAAATAAGGTGTGCTTTGGGTGTCTCTGCTTAGTGGAACAGTTTGTGTAGGCATTGGAAGTCTCAAGACAGGGTGTCTGTGAGGACCAAACACATACACCCTCATGCCAAGACGGAGCCTGGGCCACCACCCTTCTCCTACACCTCAGATCAGCACTCAGACATCGTCCCCTCTTACTGGAAGGTCCCAGCTGAAGGAACATGGAGATCCCAAAGGAGTTCTTACAAGTGGGAGGAAGTGAACCAGGCCCAGTGACTCAGGTCTGGGTCAGCAGTGTGTTCCCTGGAAAGGCCAGAATGGCCCAGGCCCCTGCACTCGCTGACCTCCTTCCTCCTCCACAATCACGCTGCCTCCTCTAGAAAGCATTTCCTGATGAGCTCAGCAACCCACACCTTGCCCTAACATAACTAGTTTCTTAGTGTTCTGGCGTCCAGATCTGGAGTCTGTGGGGGACATCTCAGTTATTTGAAAGACCCATGATACAGCGGGGTAGCCTCCCCACCCTCAGCGCCCCAGGCTTGAAGCCCAGTTTTTCCCACCCCAGTGCCAAAGGATAACAGGACACAGATTGGCTTAATTTTATGAGTCCGGAATCAGGCAACACTTTGTTTCAGGAAAAAGGGTTCTGATCGAGTCAAGCAGAGGAGGCAGGGAGAAAGGCTGAAGGAAGCAAAAAGCCAAAACCACGTTGGGCATTTGAAAGTTACTGTCCCTGAGCACTAGGAAACCAAGAGCTTCACATCACATCACATCACTTCAGGTGACTTTCTGGGAGGATTAAAGCAGGAGAGATACTGATTGCCATGCCAATTGGCTTGCCTGGAAAACTTGCCTTTCTTTTTCCTGATTTCCCAGATTGGATAACAACTTAGTTGGGCACATGAAATCATCCTGGTTTTTTCTGTTTGTTTTTAGTTTTAGTCTGGCTTGTTGGGGCCCAGTGCAGGACCCTAGTCCAAAAACAAGGGGCTCCTGTCATTTTTAAAAAAAGATTTATTTATTTTTATTATAAAGTCAGATATACAGAGAGGAGAGACAGGAAGATCTTCTCTCTGATCATGCACTCCCCAAACAGCCACAAGGGTGCCAGGAGCCAGGAGCTTCTTCCAGGTCTCCCACGCAGGTACAGGGTCCCAAGTCTTTGGGCCGTCCTCAACTGCTTTCCCAGGCCACAAGCAGGGAGCTGGATGGGAAGCAGGGCTGCTGGGATTAGAACCGGCGCCCATATGGGATCCCAGCGCGTGCAAGGCAAAGATTTTAACCACTAAGCTATCATGCTGGGCCCTAGGCTCCTGTCATTTTCATTGATTCCTAGTTGTTGTGGACTCTTCGAAGAAAAGCATTCACTATTGCCCACTCAGCTGAGCTAAGCACTGGCCCCCTCAAAGGGATCTGGGTTGGAAAATAGGGCTCAGGGGCTAAGGCTGGGGTTGGGAAGAGCATCTGGACTTGGACCAGATACTTTCAGAGACCCTCTGGGTCAGCATGCATCCATGTCTCTGGAGCTCAGAGGCTTTGAGACTTGAGACTTGGCTTTGCACAGTCAGGAACTGCTGGCCTGGGGCAAGCACCTCTGCAACCCTATGGCAAACAGAATCCTGGGCTCATTTAGAGTGGGGAGACTGAGTTTGCAGTCCTGCTGCACACAGGCTTGGAAGGGTCTCTCTCTAGCCCTTTCTCCCCTGTCTTCCCTTCCTCCCTCTGTCCTTCCCTATCCCCCTTTCTCCTTCTATTTGGGTTCAGAAGTAGGTGCTTCCTGGAAATGAGGTGTGCATTGCCAGCGTGTATTGTCATCCCTCAGCTCCCTTGATTCTGCCATTCACCACATGCATCTGGAACAGATGTCAAGGAGGGACAGGGTCTCCCATATACATATATTATTTTTTGCCCCACACAGGTCTCCCTTTTAAAGATGAATCAAGTGACCCACAGAAGTGGTGAGAGTCACAGCCCTTGCCAGCCTGTCTTTTGTCATCTCCTAATGCAGCCCTGGGCTCCTGATGCACCCAGCCCTGCATTCCCGGAGTTGCGGCCTTATATCCTGGAGGAGCCTCCATTTCCCCATTTGGACCTCCCTGGCCACTTTCCAGCACCTGCTACAGCCACAGCAACAACCACTGCAGGCCTGGTGCTGTATGCCCTGCCTGCTGTTCTCTCCCAAGACCTGTTCTGACTGTCCAAGCTGAACATATTTATCAAGGTCCAGCTGCAATGCTTCTACCTTCTTAGGAACCTCCCCCGCCTCATGCCCAGAGGGCTCACCTTTTTTCTCTGCACCTGTAGGGTGCTTAGCTTTCATCTTTCCTATTACATTGAGGTCACTCTGCCCTGAGCTAGCAGGGCTCATCTGTACAAGTTACTCTCCCTCAGCGCCTGCAAACAACTTCAAACCAGAACCCCAACTCAATGTTTGGTCTGAGATCTTAGGAAGTAATGTGGTCTCTCCTGGGCTGCAGAATGGGGAGGGCAGCTGGAGTCGCCCAGCCCCATGCTTCCAGGTACCACCTGGAGAAGACAGCCAGGAGCAGCTGAGGTTCCAGAGCCCAAGAAACAGTGTGCTGTTCATGTCCCCTCCTTCGTCCAAATCCACAAAACCCATCTGGGGAAATGAAACCCACCTGGGGAAATCAGAGAGCTGTGGCTCCTGAAGGCAGCTGCAGTTGGAACTGTCAGCCACCTGTTGCCTCTCAAGCCCTTGGATGCTTGCTGAATATGCACATGATCGGGCCTCACTCAAGACTTCCTCAATCATGCTCCCAGGAGTGAGACCCAAGAAGCTGAGCTTCTAACAATCTTCTGGGGATTCTGATGTAACAGCTCCAGCCACACCAGGCCATGGAGAATATGGAGTACAGCTGGGGTGGAGCTGTTACATCCACACCTCTCCTTTGCTTAGGTGAGGAAGAGGTGGGCTTGGGGGCACTGATGTCAACAGACAGTGCCCTTTCTGTTCCCATTCAGGGCCAGCAACGGGCCAATGAACAGCCAGACTGGGTTCCTGGACCCCCCTCGGCTCCCCAGCCATTGGCAAAGCACCTGGCTCAGCCTGGATGCTCAGCAAATATTTGTTGAGCCAACTGAAATCCCTGGGGCTGGCTTTGGCAAGAGACCCAGGATCCAGCACGCTGGGCTGAATTCCAGCCCCTGCCCCTCCCTCTGGACTTGGCTGTCACCCCGCAGAGTTAACAGGGGCTGCCTGACCGGCTCTGTGGGGAGGTAATCTTGGAGGGGAGCGTGTGTGACAGGGGTGTTCACAGAACCACAGTTCCTCAATGAAGGATGGAGAATGCTCACACGAATCGCTGTCTGAGGACCCCAACCTACCACTGACAGCAGAGTGGAATGCTCTGCCTCCACACATGCCCAGGGGCTGCCAGGTCCCCCTGTGACCCACAGATTAATCTCCAGGGTGGTGCATGGAGTTCTGCAGAGCAACACAGGTGACCATGCAAGAATCACAAAACTTCCTGGTGAGCCCCTCTTTGACCTCTCGGTGTTTGCAATCTGCCATTGCCCAGGAACTGAATAAGCACCACAGCTCACAGCTCTCCAGCCCTTCCATGAGCTGGGCACAGCACAGGTCACCGTAGATGCAGCTCTGACTATGTACATCGCTGGCTTCCCCAAAGCCCCTCAGCAAGCAAATGATCCTAATACAATGTTAGGGGGTTCCTGGGGTGGGGCGCTCCACCTGGGATTTTGAGGGTTGGCAGGGAGGATAGGAGCCCAAGTGAGGGGGTGGGATCTGTGGGCAGGCAGGACAAGGAAGGCTTAGCCTGGGGAGGCAGCAGGGGCGGTGCGAGGGGGGACTGAGGCGAGCAGATGGGACAACATGTGTGAGCCTCAAGGGAGAAAGGGCTGGGTTCAGAGAGGAAGGGAGGAGGCAGGCTCGGGTCCCCATGGTCCGGGTACAGGGGTCCCTATGGGAGCCACAGGCAGCACCAGATGGCTAAGGGGGCCACTCTAATTCTAAGCAGCGGCCATGGATGGATTTAAGGGATGGGGAGCAGAGACTGCTATCAGCAGGTTTATGTTTTCTCTACTACTGAGTGCAGAAAGGACTTACGAGTGAGAAAGTAAAGGCAGGTAGCTGAGAAGCGTGGTGCTGGGGGCAGAGCCCCATGCTTCCAAAACTCCTGGTGCAAGTCCTAAGCCCCAGAACCTAGGAATGCGGCTGCACTGGAGATGAGGACCTGTGTTTAAGAGGCCAATGAGCATGGACTCGACTCTACTGACTATCCCTGTAAGGAGAGGACGTCTGCAGACACAGAAAGAGCCCCGGAATGCACATGCGCAGAGAAATGACCACACGAGGACACAGGGAGGTCATGGGCAAACCCAGAGGAGAGGCCTGGGGCATACAACCCCATGGACACTGACATTGGTCTCCAGTGCCCAGTACTGCTGTCTTACCCACCACCTGTAGCATTTAGCAGGGAAGCCAGAGCAGGCAGTTATATCCAGGAGGAGGCTGTCGTTTCTGGCCCATGTGACCAGGTGTGTGGGCTCCATTCATCATGCTTGGAAGGCAGGAGGGGATCTGGAACAGGCTTGGGCAGGATGAGAGGATCAGTCAAGTTGGAAGGCTGTAGGGGACAAGGGGTTGGCTCACAAACTGCCAAGCGAATGAACCCCTGGCATCCCCAAGCAGGAGAAAGTGGCAGTGGGCTATCTGGAGAGCATGTTCCAGCTAGGCCTGCAGCTCAGCAGTGCCTTCTCAGGGGGCCTTTGAGGGCCTGCCCAACTGGGCCCCATGCCCCGGGGAGCAGTGTGCTTTGGGCCCTCTGGGGAAGGTACTGTTGTTCTTGGGCCTCTCCTCCAGGATGTTAACCAGGAAGGGGGCCGGTGCCCCAGGGAGCCTGTGGAGTGCAAACAACTTGGCCTTGGCAGCAGAGCCTCCCCCTGGGAGGGAAAGTCTTCAACAGGCCCCCAGGAAACCTCAGACCTGGGAGGCACAGGGCAGAGCTTCCAGTGCCCAGATACAGAACAAGAAAGAGAGCCAGGCCCCTGCAAGCACCTGGCACTGCCCTCCTACTCACCTCCCTCTCCTGCCCGCCCCAGAGACAGGCTTGCCAACAACAGGGGAAACCAACAGGGTGCCCCGAGGCATCTGAATGTCAGATAAACATGGACTCCTTTTTTAACAATAGCATGTTCCATGGAATATTCAGGAAACCCTGGTACTGTAAATACACTTGGTGTTTATCTGACATTCAAATGGAATGGGGGAAGCCTATCTTTGATCTAGCAATCCACCCCAGAAAAGACCCCCAAGGAGTTGGCCAGGAATCCCAAGAGAAGAATGGGACGGGTCCCACACTTCTCCGTGCCCCTCACCATCCCACTTGCTCCAGCTGGAGGCCAATGAGAATGCATCATTCCCTAAATCCTTGGCAGACTGCAGCTCCCACCAGATGTGAGGGCTAGCTTCAGAGCTAGGGTGACATCTAATTAGCTTAATAAGTAGGTTGTAGGCTCTGACCGGAAGTGGCGGGGGACTCATCCTGACAGCTGGGGAGGAGTGGGTCACACCTGCTGCACACACCTGCCCACAAGCAGCGTGCGGAAGAGCTAATGGGAGGCTTCAGCTTTACATCAGATACAGAGCAAACAGAAGTTACACCAACACCCTATTAACAGCAACAATAGCTGCCATTTGTGGAGCCTGCATAATGTACCAAGCACTGAGCAAGCATTATCTCATTTAATCCGAACAACAATTCTACCCGACAGAAGCTATTATTATCCCCCCTTTAACAGATGACAAAACCAAGGTCAAGACGTTGTGTAACTTTCCCAAGATCACCCAGCTGAAAAGGAATAGAGACAGATTCTAAGGCAGCCGCACAGTCAGGAGTCCAGGCTTTCGGCCACGGACCCCTTGGTTCCGTTCCCATTTGAGTGGCTTTCTGGTCATTCCACAGAGAAGTGGAAAGAAGCACCATCAACTTCGACCCAATGTTTTCTGATGTCAATCATGGCTTCCTTCCTTCTGATCTCAAGGATATATAAGTCTCATGGGAGAGTCCATTATGAATGAAAGACTGTGAGACTGCCACTGTGGTGCAGCACATTAACCTGCCACCTGACACCACCTTCACCTAGGAGCACTGGTTCAAGTTCTGGCTGCTCCACTTCTGATCCAGCTCCCTCCTAATGTGGCTGGGAAGCAGAGGAGGGGGACTTCAGTTCCTGGATTCCTGCACCCTTGTGAGAGACCAGGATGGAGTTCCTGGGTCCTGGCTTCAGCCTGGCCCAGCGACAGCTGCTGAGGTCATTTTCGGGAGTGAACCTGTGGCATGCCATGTCTTCACCTCTCTCTGTAACTCTGCCCTTCAAATAGATAGATACTTCAAAAAACTGAATTATTGTAAAAGAGAACTGGAACAAACAAGTTCAATGAAATTCCCAAGTGTTGTAACGTGGTACTGCTCTAGGGACAGCAGAGCCGGTGAAGGAAAGCCCGGGCCCTTCAGGACAGGCTGCTGGCATGCAGTCTCCCACTGTTAGGCTTTGGCTAGATTGTGCCTCAGTTCCTCTGCCTGGAAAATGGGTATATTACTCATTTTGTGAGGTTGTAAGGGTTGAATAAAAGACAACTGGAAAAGCACTCAGTACCTGACACAAAGTACTTCATTCACCAGATAATTTTCAAGACCCTGCACAACGCCAAGTGTTGGCCCAAGGTCTTAAGATAGGCTAGCAGACAAGACAGACCAGGAGATTTCTCCAGAGTGCATATCTTTTGGGGGGGTCCCTCTACTGGGGACCAGGACTCAAGGTGTGACGCCTGCGCCAAGAACTTGGGGGATGCAAAGGCGAGATGAACCAGTGCACACTTTATTGAATTTTTCTGGGGAACTAATACCAAATTTTTGCAAAGCAAGCAGGCTGGTAGAAGTTACAAGTTAACTAAAGAAGCTACTGTAATGATAGATCACAAGGGATCTGGGGAACAATCACCAGGCTCCAAGCCAGTGGATAAGTAAACATGAGTTACAGGAACCAATACCAGTAAACAAATAGACCTAACTGGAAAAGGAATCTAATAGAACTTTGTTTGTACTCAGATACATTTAAGCCACAAATCTCTAAAGGAAGAGAGATGATAATGAAGACTCCTCACACCTCCCCAGGCACGCTGTGTCAACAAGGTGGTCCACAATTCTCAACAGAAAGTCTGCTTCCTGCCACATTCTCACTCTGCAGAGAACATCTGAGATTCGGGTTTCCTTGGGCATCTGGTGGTCTGGGTCAGGGGCAGATCTCCACAATTAATAAACCTCAACACAAATCATTGGTTAGATGCTGAGGATAACATTTGCTTCTAAATGAACTGCTGTTGTGTCTATGTCAGTTATTAACCTTTTATAATTATTATGTTTAAAGATTTGTTTTCATTGACAAGGCAGATTTACAGAGAGAAGGAGAGACAGAAATGTGTCTTTCATCTGCTGGTTCAATCTGTAGATGGTTGCAATGGCTGCGGCTGAGCTGATCTGAAGCCAGGAACCTCTTCTGGGCCTCCCACACAGGTATAAGCTCCCAAGGTTTTGGGTCATCCTCCACTGCTTTCCCAAGTCATAAGTAGAGTGCTGGGCTGCAAGTATTGGAGTAGCTGGGACATAAACAGGCACCAATAGGGATGCCAGTACTTGCAGGTGCAGGATTAGCCTATTGAGCCACCGCACCAGGCCCTACAATTATGATTTTTAAGATGATCTTTTAATGATTAATATGTCTTGCTGTTGGGCTTGAAAAGGCACAAAGGCAAGCGATCTTGCTTCAAGGACATTTCCTGTGGTTTCAGAGGTGGGAGGGTGACTTTCCCTTTTATCCTATTGAGTTGGGAGGTGGGAATTGGTGCTGTTAATAACTGCCCCACCTTGAGGAACGAAGGGTGGGTAACTGGGAGTGGTCAGAGGAAGCCAGGAAGGAGCTGCGGGTGGTCTTCCAGGCTGGGCAGAGAGGGCAGGAAGCCTGTCTTTGTCTAAGACCACTTCATGCAGGAGAAAGACTGACCTTGAGTAGGAGCCTGAAGCTCAGCAAGGTCAACAATGTGGACAGTGAGCCTGGCATCAGAGCAGGACAGGAAGGGGATCAGCTGCAGCTTTGGCATCCCTGATGGTCCAAATACCAAAGGCCAGGTACCAGCCATGGACCCCTGACACTCCCTAGATCCCAGAGTCTTCTAAGACCTCCCTGCCAGCCTTGGCCTCCTGCCCTGTCTCCTAGCCCGGGCATACACACCTGTTCAGAGCACCACAGATTTTGATTTGTCACCTGTCAAGCTGTCGGGGAGGAAGACTAGAAGCTTTGTGGGAAAGCTAAAGCTGTTGTACAGACTGGGGTGGGGGTGGGAAGAGGCAGGTGCCCTCCCAGGGGTGCCCGGGACAGCCTAGGAACAGGTGCTGTGTTCTCATGTGCCATTGTCTCAAGACAGAAGGAGCTAATGGCTGAATGAATGCAGGGACAGACCTGTGTCTACACCAGGCACACAGTGTGGGGAACTTGTTTACTGCAAGGGGGCTAGTTTGAGGTACTGAGGCCTGGGGTCCTGGGGAACTGTTTTGTTCAGACACACAGCTTCAATTCTCAGTGGAAAGGAGAGTGAATGCTGGGCCGCCTGCTCAGGTGCAAATACAGCAGGGAGCCCGTCCTCACCAGGACACATTTGCTCTGCACATCTCCTGTCTGTTGTCTGTGAATCAGCTTGTAGACACACATGAATTGGGCATGTGCGTTTCTGCTGGGTAAGCAGGTAGCAGTTTTATCAAGTCAGAAAATGTTCCCCAGGCTGGCCTCTCATGGAGTAACCCTGGGCTTGTCCCTTCTGCTCCCTGGGCCTCCTCATCACAGAGCCTGTTGGCCAAGCTGCCCCAGCCTGAGTCCTCGGTGTTCCATCCTGGAGCAGGAAGAGGAGGTGGGGCTCAGGGAGCCCCTGTGTGTTGGTCGCAGGGTCACAAGACGTACTCAAGGACTGGCTAACTGGTCCCTCACACTGGTCTCGGGGGCTATCAGCCTAGCACTGCAGTGCCCACTCCCTGCCTTGCTCTACCAACCAGGCTGTGCTGTGGACAGGAGGAGGAGCTCCTTGGGGCCCTGAGCCCACACAACCAGCATCCAGGCTAGGGAATCAGCCAGGGGTAGTGGTCAATCTGGGCCTCAGCCAGCTCTAGCCATTCCCTACTAGTGTATGTGGTGGTGGTGATGGTGGGCTCAGGGCTCCCTGACTTCATATCAAGGAAATGTTATTTCCAGAGAATCCATGTGGGCAGGGGTCAAGGGCTGTGGCCATCCCTGGACACATGCTGCCCACGAAGGTTGACAAAAACAAGTCAAACATTCATGCCAGCCCCTTGTCTCCCACACAGGTTTGCTCTGCCTCTGTCTCCTCGCTCTATCTCTGACTTCCCATTGGGAAAACTCTGCCACCATGCTATTGAATGGGGCTTTCCTGTGATGATGGAAATACCCTCTGTCCATGCTAACACATTAAACTCTGGCCACCTGTGGCTGCTGAGAACCCAGGTCCTGGCTGGTGTGACGGAACAATAGTGTTAAATTGTGTTTTGTGAACCAAATTTACTACTAAAGGGACTCAAAATGGTGCCCACATACGGATGGCAAGACACGTGATGCCAATGGCACATACCTTCAGCAGCCCCACCAGGCCCCTGTGCAGGCAGTGAGCAGCTAACCCAAGGCCTCCCAGCCTGCAAGCAGGGGACCTCGAGACCTCCTGAGTCTCAAAGTGGGGCTCGCTGCACCATGAGCATTCCCCAGCAGTCCTGGGACGAGGCAGAACTGAAGGCAAACAATGACTCACACCAGAATCTCTGGCCTGTGAACCTATGCAGAGGAGGTCTCGGAGGTGGACCATGAAGGGGGCTGTTCTACTTACAGGTAAGGGCGAGGAAACATGGTTCTCTAGGCTCTTTATAAGTGCAATCTCTGACTTCACAAGATCAGGTATTGTTGTTCCCATTACATGGGTAAGAGACAGAGGCTCATGGAAGTGGGTCAAGCTGTCCAGGGTCACACAGCCAACAAATGGCAAGCTGAGCTTTGAGCCCTGATGGGTTCTCCTTTGCTGCTGCCTTACCAGGGATGAATGTCATGACTTGATTTGTGTGAGTCCCTTCGGGGCCATACTAATCACAGAGCTCTCCCCACAGCTCCATTGGGCCTGGCCAGGCCTCCGGAAACAGATGCACTTGGGTCATTAATTGTGGCTGCACAAAGAAACATGATAGTCATGACCTAAATGAGCGGGGCAGGGCCTGACTGCCTGGAAGGGCTTCCTTGTGGAAGGGAGAGGGACGATTCACTGAGCATCTCTGGGGTGGGTTTCCTGGCCAACATCTGTTTCCTGTATCTATGGCTGCTCTGAAAGACTCCCCCAAATGTAGCAGGGCCTGGCGTGGTAGCCTAGGGGCTAAAGTCCTCACCTTGCATGCAGCCAGATCCCATACGGGTACTGGTTTGTATCTTGGCTGCTCCATGTCCCTTCCAGCTCCCTGCTTGTGGCCTGGAAAAGCAGTCAAAGATATCCCAAAGCCTTGGGACCCTGCACCTGTGTGGGAGACCTGGAAGCAGCTCCTGGCTTGGGATCGGCTCAGCTCTGGCTGTTGCAACCACTTGGAGAGTGAACCAGCACATGCAAGATATTTCTTTCCTTCTCTCTGCAGATCTGCCTTTCCAATAAATCTTTAAATAAATAATATTTATAAATAAATAATTTATACATAAATAATTGAAATATTAAATAAATCTTTCTTAAAAATCAGCAATGGTTTATTCACACTGCTGCAGTATGGGCAAAGCTTGGTGGCATTTGCCAGGGCAGATGTGCCCAGGGCCACTCACGTGGCTGGCAGGATGGATAAGACTTGGGCTTTTCTTCCCATCGCTTAAGGCCTCCGCCTTGTCCACATGACCTGAGGTCTGTAAGAAGACATTAGCTCCCATATCGCAGGTGCTCTGTGGAGGTGGGGACAGGATGGAGACACAGCCTTTCCACCTGTGTCCGGCCACCAGGATCACCTCCTGCTGGCTGTCATGCAGCTGTGTCAGCCTCCCTGCCTGGATGAGTGACAAAGCCCTCTGTGTGTTATCTGTCACAGTTCCTCCCTTTCCCAGCCCACTCTCCCACCAGGCTGAACCAGACTCTATAATAAACACACCTTGCCTCCATGCTTTGATACATTTGCTCTCTGTCTAGCTTGTCCTTCCTCAGATGGTCCCTTCTGGCCACATCTTTCCCAGGCCTCCTCCTCCCTGGAGCCCTCTGGAGTTGGCCTTCTGCTTGGTCCCTCAGCTGCTCCACAGTGACATTGGTTTTAAAAGCCATGGGAGGGCCCGGCACAGTGGCCTAGAGGCTAAAATCCTCACCTTGAACACACTGGGATCCCATATAGCCACCGGTTCTAATCCCAGCAGCCCCGCTTCCCATCCAGCTCCCTGCTTGTGGCTTGGCTCCTGGCTTTGTATCAGCGCAGCTCCAGCCGTTGCGATCATTTGGAGAGTGACTCACTGGATGGAAGATCTTCCTCCCTGTCTCTGCTCCTCTCTGTATATCTGACTTTCAAATAAAAAATAAAAAACTCTTTAAAAAAAATCCGTGGGAAAAAAAAGACCTGGGAGGGACATGGCTGTGAACGTGGATCCCTACAGTCACTCACGAGGGCTCTGCAGCTGAGCTCTGGAGTCCACAACTCTCACACCCTAACTTTCTGGTACCTCTGCTTTCTCGTCTGTAGCATGGTAACAATGGGAATACTCACTGTCTACCTGCATTTTGAGAGTTGGATTAGATGCTTGCACGCTAAGCACATGTGCTGGATGGATGGCCATGACTCCACAGCCACTTCCCTCACTGTAACTCACAGCAGCTCCTCAAGGCCAGGCTTGAGCACAGCTAATCCTCCCACAGGCCTTCCCTTGAAGTCTAGCTTCCCATTTTATCCCTTCATTGTGTGTCCACAGATTAGTAGCATCAGCTCTGAAGCTTCGAGTCCTGGCTCTGCCCTGCTCCCTGTGCAGCAAAATGGCCCCACATCTCTGAGCTGAGATGCAGAGGAAGTGAGTCAAGAGAGCTCAGACCAGCCCATCCTCTGTTATTACCGCTGCCCACCTTCTCGGACTGGATCCCCGGCCCTCCATCTGACTCCACTGGCTGCACGCAGCTTTGCTGACAAATCCGAGCTGTCTCTTGGACACATGTGGTGCTGGGAGCTTTTCTTGGAAGCCATTTTCCCCCAGATGCCTGGGTCATGGAGATCAGAGAAGGAAGAAGGGGACAGTGACGAGGTCATAGATCAGAAGCCCATCCTAGCTCCTCCCCAGCCTGGGACAGATGAGCTCAGTCACTGGGGCTGCTCGGCTTGAGAACCTGGGATGGTAGCCGACCCCAACAGTAAGAAATCACACGACCTTGTCATCTCCAAGCAGGGGCTCCTGCGCAGGTGGCTCTGGTGACGACTGATTGATGACAGGTCCATCTGTAAAACATTTATGTAGAACTGGCAGTCCGGGGCCCAGCACGGTAGCCTAGCAGCTAAAGTCTTTGCCTTGCATGCACTAGGATTCCATATGGGTACCAGTTCTTATCTCGGCAGCCCTGCTTCCCATCCAGCTCCCTGCTTGTGGGCTGGGAAAGCAGTCAAGGACGGCCCAAAGCTTTGGGACCCTGGACTGACACGGGAGACCCAGAAAAGGCTCCTGGCTTCAGATCAGCACAACTCTGGCTGTTGTGGTCACTTGGGGAGTGAATCAGAGGATGGAAAATCTTCCTCTCTGTCTCTCTTCCTCTCTGTATATCTCACTTTCCAATAAAAAAAAAATTAGTAAATCTAAAAAAAAAAAGAACTGGCAACCCATCCCCCTTATCCTCCCATTCCCCCAGGACCCAAGGGCCTGCACTGACCCTGTGTGGAAGGTCACCAAGGGACACAGCATTTCTGCGGGCAGAAACTTGGAGTCCCCACAGAAATCTTCACTTCATGGACAAGGAAACCGACTCCGAGAGGGAGCTCAGAGAGGGAGCATGATGGACCTGGCCAGGTCCAGTCGGGGGAGCCCTGGGAAGTGAGTTCCTCTACCTGTTACTTGTTGAGTGCCAAGAGGATAGAATGGAGACCATAAAAATGAACTGTCTGGCAACTGGAGAGCCACAATGATTAACTTCCAGGAGGAGCTTTAAAGAACAGGATATACAGAATGCATTCCTAATGCAATAAATGCATTAAGCCTGTTCTGCACTAAAAGTGCAAACCTTCAGGGAGATGAGCAGGCTGGAGAGGCAGCAGTGGGTGTCTCGTTTCTCTTTCTGTATCTTTCCAGACACTTGAAATTTCTTTTCCTTGTGAATTCAAAAACCGAAACCGGGGTGGGCATTCGACATAGCTGTTGAGATGCTGGCTGAGATGTCCACCTCCCACATCAGAGCACCTGAGTTTCATCCGCATATCCAACTCCTGATTCCAGCTGCCTGCCAGGGCACACCCTGGAGGGCAGCAAATGATGGCTTCGGTAATTGATTCCCTGCCACCCATACCCATACAGGAAACTGTACTGAGTTCCTAGCTCCTGACCTCAGGCTGGCCCAGTCCCAGCCACTGGGGGCATGTGGGGAGTGAGCCAGCAGGTGGGAATGCTCTCTTTCAAATAAATAAATACAAATAAAATGCAAATATATGTTTAAAAAAGATAGAGTAGCTGTTGAAAACAGTGGACTGAATTCCAAGAACACATCACAAATATGACTATTCATATAATTAACCACTCTTTGTAGAAAAGATTGAAGGAAGTAATTACACTTAAAATCCAAACTAAAACAAAATTTTCACAACTGGAAACAGGATCCAGTTCTCTAACAGCTATATTGAAGCTCTTGCCATCAATAATTAAAAATGAAAAAACAAAAACCTAGGGGAGTGTGGTTTCTGGAAGCAAATGTTTCCTTTGGGCCTCATGCCTTACATGGAGCCCTGAAACAGTAGATACTCGCTGCCCCCACTCCCCACCAAATCCATTGGACATTTGGTCTTCTGTGCTCACTGGATGCTGGAGCATGAGCCAGGTCAACTTTTGTTGACAGAAACCATAATGAAAGGCAATCTATCCCTACCACCCTGCCCAGACCGCAGCGGGGACCCTCCTTCAGGCAGGAGCACTCATGAGGGTGGTCTGCCTGGGCAGGGCTACAAGACCATGCGCTCCCCTCCCCCACACCATCACTGTCAACTGCCTGGGAGTGGTGAAGGCAAGCAGGGATTTCCGCTCCTGATTGCCCTTTAATGCAGTGTATGGAGGATGTGTGGACTCAGCCTCATTCAATATTTACTGCCCTTTCCCAGCTGCTCCCGCCCCTCCCCACACAGGTAGATGTGCAGACGGGCAGAGGCCAGGGTCGAAAGCTAGATGCACTCCTCCCTCTTGGAGCCGGAATGCAGCTTACTGACTTTCTTCTCTTACACCCAGAATATAAACCAGCTCTCACAGCATCAGCCAGCACCGCGCAGGGCCTCGAAGACAGCATGTCTCCAGAGGAAGGCCACCATCTTTCCCCAGCTCCTGTCCCCAACAGCCCCATGGTTGCTCCATCATCCAGGCCCAAGGCCTCAGTTCCTGGGAGTGGTCCTCCACACCTCTGTCTTCTCCAGACCAAGTCTCTGGTCAGCACACATCATGAACACTTCCTCCACCAGGCCCCTCTCCCATTGCTTTCCATCTCACCAGGCATTTAGCACCTGGAACTCATTTGTCTTTCTACTTGCTGCCCCTCCACCTCCAATCTGGCCTGCCCCAGATAAACCAGGATACAGCAGCCTGATAGACCCTGCCCCCATCCTCCATGGTCATTCACACCGTCCAGAAAATCCCATCACCTCTTGTCCATTGCGTGGCTATCATCTTGCGGAATCCATATATAGTTGCTGGCTTCCTGGTCCCTTGAGGGAACAGAGGGCACACAATGCAGACCTGGGTCTTCCATAGTATCCCAGTTGCCAGAAGCAGTCAGCTAGCCAGAGGAGCCTAGACCAAGGGGGCAACTCCAGGAAGGGAGTCAGCTGAGGTTTGGGCTTCCTAGAGGAGGTTGGAGCCCTGCAAGATGAGGAGGGACCACCTCAAGATCCTGCCTCTGCACCTGCTCCTCGTGCTCTAGGCCTTCCCATCACCCCTCACACTGCAAGATCAGATCCTCAACTTCTACAGCCTGGCTCAAGTCACCTCCTCTTTGAGGCCTTCTCTGACCACCCTTCCCAGTGCTGCCACTCCCCTTCCCTCTGGCTCCTCCTGTTTCCATTGACCCCTTTTGCTTATTCTCTGATATACTTTTCGGCTCCCAAAGGGGTTCACTTCCTCCCTGGCGCCCCACCTAGAAGGCAAACCTCCTAAAAAGAGGACCAGTTCTCTCATTGACTTCTGAGTCCCAGCTCCCAGCGTGGGCCTGGCAGGTAGTAAGCCAGTGCTAAGTGCTTATCGGAAGGAATAATGCATGAATGAGTGTATTTGTTGTAGATCAACACAACCACTCATGGGCCTCTAGCAACTGGAACAAAACCCCTCATCCAAAGGAGTGCCTCAGTCTGAATATTAAACAGGCCTTGTGGGTAGACCCAGAGAGGCCAGGAGATGGGATCCCAGGAGAAGTTAGGCTTTGTTCCTGGAGTTTCTTGCTGAAGAGTAGAGGAAAGGTTTTTGGTTTGAATCCTGATGAGAATATTTACAATGCATGGATCCTTGTTACCACTGAGGTAGGACAGCTAAGCTTAGCCAGGTATAACTGCTTAGCCAAACATTTTCCTACTGAGCTTTCGTATGAGTCCGAAAAGGCAAACAGGAATCTGTTTGCATAAAAGATGAAGTTTAAAGATATTAAACTACTCATCAAAAATTACTCATCTGTAAATTCTTGTTCCAAACCGAATGCGACTGGTGTTTGATGCAGGGACCATGTGCCGGGCAAAACCCCAAGCAGAGGGGTGTATTGATGCTATGTAACCCTTACTGAGCTGTTTTATGAATCGGGACTTTTCTGAAATGCTTGTGTGTAGAAATGGATTTAATCTGGATAATGTCTCTCTGAGAAAGGAACTACTGCAATCTTCAGTTAACAAACTGGAGATCTGGGGTGGGGGAGGCGGTGCAATGACCTGCTGGCTAAATCCTCACTTTGCAAGTGCTGGGATCCCATATAGGTGCTGGTTTGTATCCCAGCTGTTCCACTTCCCATCCAGCTCCCTGCTTGTGGCTTGAGAAAGCGGTCAAGGATGGTCCAAAGCCTTGGGACCCTATACTCAGGTGGGAGACCCAGAAGAAGCTCCTGGCTTCGGATCAGCTCAGCTCTGCCTGTTGTGGTCACTTGGGGAGTAAACCAGTGGACAGAAGATATTTCTCTCTCTGCTTCCTCCTATCTTTAAGTCTGCCTTTCCAATAAAAAAAATTAACAAACAGATCTTTTAAAAAACAAAAACAAAGCAAAGCAAAAAATAAACAGGAAGCCTGAGACCCAGAGAGGTTGAGTTACTGGCCACTGACCCGCAGCCAACAGTAGTAGTGGCAACTCTTGGAGTTGCTTCTCTTTATTCCCACCATCTCCCTGTGAGGGTAGGCTGTGATCAGTTCTAGTCAATACCTGAAAGGCAGTAATGCCTGTCCCTTCCAACCAGGGAAGAGAAGTCCAGCCAGGCCCACCTCTTCAGCCTCTCCTTTCCTGGGACACAGTAACATGGCAGTTGGGCAGCTACAAAATGATGGCACTGAATCCCTAAGGGTTTGTGTGGACTAGGGTCCTCCATGTCCAGCTTGGAGAAGCAGGCATGGAGAGAAACAAATGCTGTGTGAACAACAAATATTTTTAGGTTTGTCCATCACCATGAAAAAGTCTGCTAGCTTATCTCTATTACTCATCTCATTTCTTTATTACCTGAGAGACTGGGACAAAGAGAAAGACAGAGAGCTCCCATCTGCCTCTTACGCTCCCAATGGCCATAACAGCGAGGGCTGAGCAGGGCTGAGGTCAGGAACTGGGAATTCAACCCAGGTCTTCCACACGGGTGGCAAGAACTGAATCATCTGAGCCATTACAGGTGTTCCCAGGAGCATTCAGAAGTCAGGGGGTAGGCATTGAACCTATCTGCCCACTGTGGTTCACAAGCATCCCAACTTGCATCGCAACCACTAGGCCAGACTTCCACCCGTTAGTCTATTTTGACTATGAACATTGTGGAATCGAGGCCCAAAACCTGTTCTATCTTACCCATGAGTTCTAAGGTTTAACCTTTGAGTGTCTGCACACATCTAATGTGACAATTGCTGCAGAAATCATAGAACAACACATCCCACGGAGCTGTTGAGTGTACTGATTCTCTTATTGGTGTATCTGATCCCTGGCCCTTTGGTTCTGGACCAGTCCCAATCACAGCACCCAGTCTTCTTAACCTCAGCACTGGCCACAGGACTCCAGGATAGGCCAGATCCCAGGACTTGGCAGAATTTACCAGGGAAATTTAGAGCTCTCTCTCTCTTTCTGATTGAACTTTAGAAGTTACAGGCCTTGGCTGCTGGCTGCTTTGTCATCTGGGGAATCTAACAATGAAATGAGCTGAAAGGCCAAGACAGATTATGCCATTTATTATTTCAAAGGTTTATTTTACCTATTAGAACATGAGTGTCTGAGACAGGGAAAAACAAAGAGAGGAGATCCTCCTCACACCGGTTCACTCCCCACCAAATGGTTACCACGTTTAGTGCTTGATCCAGCTGAAGCCAGGATCCAGGAACTCTATTCTGGTCTCTCACATGGATGACAGGGGCCCAAGCACTTGGGACATCTTCCACTGCCTTCCCCAGTGCATTAACCAGGAATTGGATGGGAAGCAGAACAGCCAGGAGCCAAATATGCACAATATCAGTTCTGATGATACCATTTAAACCAAGGGATTTAGCTGTATCTGAAACTAGCACTACAAAAATAAAAAAAAAGTCTGCTATTGTTCAAGGCTGAGAGAATGGGAATTTTCTGTCACTTACATCCCTTTCACCCTCTGTCTCTGTCACTCCACACTGTGCCACAATCAGACAGAGGTGCCCTCAGCACCTGGGTGACCAGGAGCAGTCCCAGAGAAGGCTAGAACGGACAGCTGGACACAGTGGGGCTGAGGTGCTGGAAGGTGCCCAGATGGGAAACCTAGCAGGTGCACAGGAAGTGTGGGCGCAGGTCTGGTGGGTGCTGGAGCCTCTGACCCAGACATGGGAAGTGGCGGCTGAGTCAGTGGGAGGACGTAACTTCATGGAAAGGTGGTCAGCAAGAGGAGTGGGCATCCCACTGCACTGGGTGAAAGAATGAGGAGGGAAGGGCAGTTGGGCATGAAAGCTGTGGCTTGGGATAACCTCCTGAGCTGCTTTCCCTCAGTGTCTTGGTCTGTGAAATGGGGGCACATCAGCATTGTGTTGTGGGTCGGCTGGGGCAGGCAATAACAAGCCTTTCTTGGCATGTCAGGGCTCAGGGATCATGAGCTGGGGAACTGAGTGGCCAGTGTGGATGGATGTGACAGAAAAGGGGTTCCAGAAGGGGCCACCTCTTTCCTGATGTTTTCCACTCACTGCACCCATACCCTGTGGCATGCACAGAAACTGCCCGTGGTCTCTCTCTCCACGCCCAGGGGGTTCTGTGAGTGGAGCTCGGATGCATTCCCTTTGTCCCCAGAACCTGGCCCAGTGACCCACACAGCACAAGCGCTGCATGAGTGCTTCTCAGAGCAATGACGGAAGGCAGCCTTACAGGCTGCCTCAGAGGTAGAGGAAGAGGTTGCTGGCTTCGTGTTATTAGAAATCCCTGGAAAATGTGGCTGTTGGCTTTCATGGAATTGCCCTGGCATCCACAGTGGCTCTAGGCATCTCTGACTCTTGTACAGCCTATGGCATCATCTCTTGCTCCTGCCAGGTGAGAGGCAGTGGATAACACAGAGGATGGGCTGCCCCCTGATTGAATTTCCCAAGCCATGCCTCTTGACTTCCTGTCTCAGACTCAGACCCACCAAAGCTGCTGCCCCTTAGTCTGGCAGCAGCTGCTACAATCTGGCACCTCTGAGCCCCTTCACATGGAGGTCTGGCTGGAAGAGTCATTCCCTCCACGCAGCAACTCCGTTCCCCTGCAGAAGGGCTGCTGACACATACACCACCCACTCTCCAACCCCCACACAGGGAACTCTGCAAGTTCATTTCACCTGGGAGGGCTCAGGACAGGGAGAGACACATGGAGGCGGGGGAAGGAATAGGCTGTGAGGTGGGGCTGGAGGGCCAGGCTGGTGTCCAGTGGTCTCATCCCCACCTTGTACAACTCGGATGGCTTGCCTGAGGCCTGACTCAGGGTTGGATTCAACTGAGTTGTGAGCCTTTGGTGTTAACGAGAATGCTCCCAGGATGGCACACATTGGCAGTAGGGAAGAGTCCCTGTGGGCCAGCGAGGCCTGGGACTTGCTGGAGGGGGAGCTGTGTGAGAGGAAGGAATGGAAAAGTACTGCAGCAGCCAGCGCCTCCCTCTTCTTCTACCGTGGCCTTCCGCTCCTCGGGGTGGAGCCGGCCTCCCACCTTCCATTCCTTCTGTAAACATGTCCTGGGTGCCGGCTCCATGCCAGCTGCTGGGCCATGTGCCAGGGATACCCAGTTTGTCCAGTTCGGTCTCTTGGGTGATGGTAAGGTGAGACTCAGTGTCTCTCAGTGCTGGAGAACTGCAGCAGCAAAGAGTTGGGGAGCCAGGACACTGGGGAAGGCTTTCCCATCCCTCCTGCCCAGCTCCCCATGCAAGACCAGCACAGGAGTACAGCCCAGAGGTGCCAGCAGGTCAATGACTGGGGGGCATTTTGGAGGTGGGGGGAGTGGAAAAAGCTGCCCACTCCCCTGCAGTTCCTGGGGTGGAGCAGGGTAGTCCACCTCTCCCCTCCATCTCCTATTGCAGCCAAGGGGGGAAGACTCTCACTTCCAAATGCTCCCATGGATGTACTTGACCCTACACACAGGGTTGCCTGTGTGCACACAGCAGAGGCTACCAGCCTTCACTCCAGTGGAAACCCCACTCTGCCTTCCAAGTGAATTTTGAAAGGCAGAAAGGCACGCCCTTAAGTACTGGTGATTCTCAAAGCATTATGGGAAGGTCCATGCTATCAGATCACATGGATACTTCTAGAAGTCTCAGCGCCCCTGCCACCCCAGTCTACGGTGGTCTAGTCCATCCATTTTAACAAGCCCAGGTGACTCCAGTTCCCCTAGTGTGGGAACTCTTCCTCCAGAGAACAATCAGGCTAGAACTTGATGGGGGACTGGATGTGGAGTTGGGAGAGAAGACAGGGACTTCCAGTAAACTGGCAGGTGGCAGCAGGTGAGTGTCTCTCCAGAAACAGTCACTGTTGTCTGCTATGGGTGCACATTCCTATGGCCTCCCAGAATGCCATGGTTTGGGTGCTTCTATGAAGGGGAGGATGGTGGGTTTTGAGGTTGCACCCCCCCACCTCTGCCCCTGAAGGACACATCTCAGGACCCCAGCTTTCCTCTCCACGGAGCCCTCACCAGGCTCTAGACCCCTCTCCAACACCTTGAATGTGGTGGCTACTGGAGCAAGAGGAGCAGGCATTTGCACCTTTCCAGGGTCCCTCTGTACAACCCCTCTCTTCAGTCATTGCTCTCCTCTCCCCTCCCCTCACCCAACCACACAAGCACAAGACCTGGACTGATCTGAGGAAACCCTGTCCTTGCCAGGTGCTCAGGGCCTCACAGTGCTGAGGCCCTGGGGCCCCCTTCTGCTCCAGAGCAGGCATTCCTGGGCCTGGAAGTGGCCTTTCTTGGATATGCAGGCAGGAGGAAAGTGGCTGTGTCACCACTGGACGGACTGGGCACATTTGTGTGTAGTATATTCTGAGTGCAAGACCAAAGTGTCCCTTAAGGGTCCCAGTAGCCTCTAAAACCCCCTAAAGGACTAGGACCACAACATGTTAAAAATGATTGATTGATTGATTTAAAAGTCAGAATTACAGAAAAAGAGATCTTCCACACATTTGGTTCACTCCCCAAATGACTGCAATAGCCAAGGCTGGGCCAGGCTAAAGCCAGAAACTGGGAGAATCCATTGGTTCTCCATGTGGCTGCAGGGGCCCAAGCACTTGAATTATCCTCTGCTGCTTTCCTAGGCACTTTAGCAGGGAACTGGATTGGAAGTGGAGCAGCTGGGACTCAAACCAGTGCCAACATGGTTTGTTCATTTTAAAGGCAGAGTGATAGAAAGGAGGGGTTCTTCCATCTACAGGTTTAGCTCTCAAGTGACTACAACAGCCAGAGATGCTCAATCAGGCCAAAGCAGGAGTCAGGAACTTCCCTGGGTCTCCATCGTGGGTGGCTATCATCCAGTGCCTACCCAGACACATTAGCCAGGAGTGGGTCAGAAGCAGAGCAGCTGGGACTCAAACAAACACTCATATGAAATGCCAGAGTTGCAGGTGGCAGCTAAACATGCTGCACCACAACACCAGCCCCTCAAACCATATTTTAAGTTGGTTGCCTATTAGTGGGTTTTCTAATTCATAGTCGAAGGTTTAGTAGTTAGTAGGACCTCAGGATAATGGTAGTTTCCATGTCCCTGAAAGCCTGGGGCTAGACCCAGGCTGCCCCTCCTTTTAAGTGGCTGGGGGACAGGAAGGAAGAACGAGAGGTGAGAGGGTAAGTAAGCAGCCAACAATACTGGGGGAGTCACATGCCCAAAATTCACAACCTTCTCAGAACTGGAACTTATTTGCTTATTTGGCCAGATTGTCTGGGACCTCGGAGCAATACAGAGGGAAAACCTGACTCTAGGACCCCCACCATGCCCAAATCTGTGGGTTCTCAAGCCCCTGACATAAAAGGGCATACTGGTTTGTGCATAACCCATACTCATCCTCTTGCCTCATAAAATTGCCTGCTCATGGCTTCTAATATTTAATACAGTATGTTACCGACACAGTTGCTACACTGTATCAGGTAGGGTATGATGACAAGCATAAACATCTGTCCACATCCTGGGCCCGGCGGCGTGGCCTAGCGGCTAAAGTCCTCGCCTTGAACGCCCCGGGATCCCATATGGGCGCCGGTTCTAATCCCGGCAGCTCCACTTCCCATCCAGCTCCCTGCTTGTGGCCTGGGAAAGCAGTTGAGGATGGCCCAATGCATTGGGACACTGCACCCGCGTGGGAGACCTGGAAGAGGTTCCTGGTTCCCGGCTTTGGATCGGCGCGAGCCGGCCCGTTGCGGCTCACTTGGGGAGTGAAACATCGGATGGAAGATCTTCCTCTCTGTCTCTCCTCCTCTCTGTATATCCGGCTTTCCAATAATAATAAAATCTTTAAAAAAAAAAAAAATCTGTCCACATCCTGTACAGATGCAATCCAGTTAAGATGGGGGTACACTGGAGGAGAATGGGTGGAGGATCCTGGGGTCTTCAGAGGAGGAGAGTACACACAGAGGAGAGTGCCGGATGGTGAGCAGAGATGGGAGCTTTGCATCTGCAAATAAGGAAGGCATGGGATTGTGAACAATCCCCAAGGGCATGCACAGAGAGCCCCCACTCTCACCCCCTTGTCCAGCACTTCCAGAAGTAGCCCACCCAGTAAACACCTGGACTCAAATTCCAGCCCCCAGAACCCTGGAGAAGGCATTTCTGCTGTTTTAAACCTCTCCAGCATGGGTGACGGCCTTAGTAAATGAATCAACTAAGGCACAGTGGCAAAAAAGCACAGCTCTGTGCTCTCGGCGACGGAGGCAAGGACCAAGCCAGTCGGGGTCAAAGAGTGCCCTGTGACCTGCACAGGTTGGAGGCTGCACTGGCTCAGGTGTGCAGGCAGTTCCCAGCCTGGAGAGACTTTCCCTCACAAACAGCCAAACCAAACACATGTTCCCCTCTAGGCCCTCACCTGCCACTTGGCAATGAGAGGCCATCAGCCCAGTTTCTGGCTGGCAGCACTGACAGGCGCCCATCTGCTCCGGAAGTGCCTGGCCTGAATCAACAGAGCTGCGTTCTGCCTCCCACAGCCTTGCAGAAGCCCTGGGCCTCAGGCCGCAGGTGTCCCCTGGGCTGCTTCCACTCCAACCTGGCAGAATGGGCAACCTTCAGGAAAAAGGATTGAAGACAGGACCAAAAGTATTGGGATTGGCAGGTAGGATTCAGCCTACCTCCCCAGCCACTTCCTTGGCTCTCTGCTGGGGTTAGAGTCACTGCCCCCTCGTGCTGCCCCCCTCCTCTCTCACACCCACGTGTAGCCATCTGCCTCCCTCATCCCCTGGCAGGCAAGGGGGATGGTGGGGTATGAGTCAGCGGCCAGGCCAAGCTGCTCTGTGGGTGGCCACTCCGGAACCTTGCTGGGGAGGGAGGTGCTGGAAGAGGGCCTTGAACTGGGGAAGTGTGTGTGGGGGGGGCGGTAAGCAGGCACGTGCAGACCCCAGGGGGCCCTCCTCTAATCACCTGACAGCACTGGCTCCATCCGGTTCTGCAGGCAGACCAAGTTCCCAGTGGAAGTGCTGCCTCAGACATAACAACCTCACTGCTCTCCAGGCCCTGACCCTGGGTTTAATTTGCCACTTTCTGTGCCTCAAGTCCCAGGAGTCCCTGGCAGAGCCCCCTTCACATCTCATGCCTTTGTGCAGATCAAGTCCTCCACAGACTCTGCAGGTGTTAATCCGAGGAAGGGAGAGAGAGTGGACCGCCAGTGTCAGGGCATGTAGCCCTTGCTTTACACCTACAGCTTTCACCGTAGGTGGCTTGGCCCCAGGCATTTGGCTCCCAGGCAAAAACTCTGCAGGCTGGGCAAATCCCACTGCCGGAAGATCAAGATTTTGCCCTGGAGCCCTCCCCTAGGGTGTGTCAGGGGGAGGGGGAGCTATGTGACCCAGAGTGTGCCCTCTGTTTCCATTGGGTCACCTTTCAAAAGTCACACCTCTTGTAAGGCTCTCCAGCTGCCCTTCCCCCCAGCCCTATCTGCAGCCCCAAAGCTGAATGGAGGTCCCTGGGATGTGGCCTGACTTCTCCCCCTTGCCCAAGAGGCTGCCATGGGGTCCATCCCAGGTTCTCCCACAGAGCCAGGCAGTGAGACCCCACTTGTTTCAGCCTGGGTGTCCCCTTTTGTTTCTTAGAGGGTTTTCCCCTACCCCTCCTCCAACTGCTGATAGCCACAGGGAAACAGGCTAGGCCTAACAAATAGGCAGAATCCTAGGAGGGTCCAAAAGAAATCTCAAAAACAAACAAACAAACAAAAACAGGTAGCAGGAAGAACCCTGCTGAGTTTGAATCCAAAGTCTCTATCCCCCAAAGGACTGTTTGGAAGGTGAAATAATTTGGCAGAGAATTTCCTTTTCAAGATTTATTTATCTGAAAGGTAGAGCGACAGAGAGTGAAAGAGATGGAGAGAGAGAGGAGAGAGCCCTTCCATTTGCTGGTTCACTCCCCAAATGGATGCATGGGCTGGGCCAAGCTGAGGCCAAGACAGGAACTCCATCTGGGTGCTCCCCACGGATGGCTGGCGACCATCATAACTTGGAGTAGCTACTGTTGCAAGGAGCTGGATTAGTAGAAGCTCAGATCTGTTCACTATCAATGATGGCCCCAGTAACCAGAGGAGGGCGAAGCTTGCTTTGAGCCAGAACCCAGGTTGCAACCCTAAACGGACTCCTGAATTTCTGGCGGGCCCCTGAGGCAGTGAAATCATGGCTGTACCAATGAAGGGCCTAAGTCATCCCCACTCCAGCTTCTGTGTTGAGGGGAGTTTAAAACCCCCTTGCACAGCTCTTCCTGGCTTTTCTTCCCTATGCAGCTCCTGTTACACATCTACCTTCCCACTGCATTGGGAAGTAAAGTCCATGACTACGGTTTCCTGGAATAAAGGCCATCTAAATTCTTCTTATATATTTGGCTGATGTATTCTTTCCCTGGTGGTTGGTGAATCTGACATGGTATCCTGGTGTTGCAGGTATCAGACCAACCCACTGAACCAAAACACAGGCCCCAAACCGAGAGCCATGAAGACACACTGAGAATGTCCCGTACATCTATTTATGCAAGCACTTGCAGTCCAGTGATAACAGGCATTAGTAATAAACATGGCGACATGCATTTACACTTCCTGTGTGGACACAGTGAGATGCCTGCCCAAACCTCCCTTAAATCTTTATTCTTGTATCCAGTCTTGCTTCCCATAACCTTTTTTAAGTTCAACTCCCCTAGAGGCATCCCTCCCCTTCACTCCCCCACCTTCTGCCCAGCTATTATTTTCCAGACTAATTCCTTCTCCAGGGAGTCTCCTAGGAACCCAAGCTACTTCCCAGAGCAGGAAGGTGGGCAGAGAACAGCCCAGCTGGATAACCAGAGGGAGTGTTTAGATTCTTAAAAACAACCAAATGCCAAAGGCTCCCCCAAGCAGCAGCCCCCGGCACAGCCCATTTCCCAGCTGCGGCAGGAGTAGTGCCTGCTTTTGAGCCCACGCAGCAAGCCAGCTGGGAGCACCTGCAACACAATGCTGTCCTTCCCCATGCTTGGTCACTGATAACCCAATACCCCAGATCAAGTCAGTTACACAGAAAAGAGATGTGCTTTTGCTCATGGACCTGGTCCAAGATCAAAGTCTACCACCAGCTGTGCATTTCCCTGAAAGTTCAGGGCATCATTGGTGAGATCAGGGGTGTGTGTGTGTCTGTCTGTGGTGTCCCCTGGCCTCTCTCCCTCTTCTGCTACAGCCCCCAGAATCCACTCATGGAGACCTCACTCTGAACCCTTACTAATCCCAGTTCCCTTCCAAAGGCCCCATCTCTATTAACACCACAGTCAACCTTTTAAACACACAGCCTTGTAAGAAGGCATCTGCCTTCTGAAAACCTCACAACAGAGCTAAAATTTCAACATGAGTTTCACAGGGGACAAACCATATTCTAACCACAGCAGCCAAGCACTGCATTTGTTCCCTTTGTCAGCATCCATGGCACAGACATCAAGCTCTGGCCCTACTCAGAGTCCTGGGGACACAGCATGACCACTAGCAACCAGGCCATGTGCTCAGGGCATGACAGCCATGGGGAGAGATCGAACACTTGGGTCAACAAGGCAATGGCTGAGATAGACCAATACCATGAAGAGAAATCAACGTGGGTGGTGTGTGGACAGAGGGGTAGGAAGATTTAGTGGGGTAAGATCCTCTTTACTTAGAGGTATCCCTGAAAAGAGGCATTAAGCTGAGAGGGGAAGAATAAGATAACTCTCTTTTTGTACCCCTCTTTCACACAAGAAATATCTCTTCAAGATAATTCCATACCAGTTCATGGGTCAGTCTCATTCTTTCTAATGGTATTGTGGGTTAAATGGGATTTATCTCCCGAGAACTCATTCAGCTGATGTTGGGCCCAGAGTGCTAGCCCAACGGCTATATCCTCATCTTGCATGCCCAGGATTCCGTATGGGCACCAGTTCGTGTCCCGGCTGCTCCACTTCCCACCCAGCTTCCTGTTTGTGGCCTGGAAAAGCAGTAGAGCAAGACCCAAAGCCTTGAAACACTGAATCTATGTGGGAGACTCAAAAGAAGCTCCTGGTTTTGGATTAGCTCAGTTCTAGCTGTTGTGGCCACTTGGGGAGTGAACCAGTGGACAGAAGATCTGTCTCTTCTTCTCTCTGTAAATCTGCCTCTCCAATAAAAATAAAATAAATCTTTTTTTAAAAAAAGTTCTAATGTCTTAAAGCTAAAGGTTGATTATGGGTACAGACTTGATCTTAGGATGGCATCTGAGGATGGCTGGTGGAAGGTCTTTGGATCACTGGGTTTATGTCCTCAGCTAATGGCTCCTGAAGGTGGGTTGAGTATCTGAGTTGCAGTTCTGCTTCCTTCCTGGTTCTCCATGTGACTGTGTCTCTGCACTTGCCATGAGCAGCCTCCATGGGATGCCAGACTACAGGGCCACCTGACCTCCAACTATAAACTGAAATGAGCCTTTTCCCAAAGAAGCTCCTCTCAGATATTTCAGTTAATGTAATGACAAGCAGACTGATGCAAGAGGGCACACAGTTTATTCTGTTATGGCTATCGCCCTCATATAGAAAGATGGGCATTCAGGTGCTTCCAGGTTTCAACAATTGTGAACAGTGTTTGCAACTAATATTCTCATGTGTAGGTCTTCTGTATTTCTTTTGGATAAGTTCCTAGGAGCAGAATTTCTGGCTCCAAGGATAATTTTTCTTTTTCTGTTGTGATAAATATTGACAAATTGCTTTTTGAAACAGCTGAGTCAATTCCCTCCCCACCCCCACTCTCAGCTTACTCTGGAGGAAAACTCCTTCACAATGTGAATTCTGCTTTGCCATTCTCACAACACTTTTTGCACTTTTGCAAGCCCAAGCACTTTTCGCATGAGCTCATGTTTTGGTCTTGTGAATGCTACTGCCCACATTCTGCAGATCAGAGGGCCAGTGTCCTAGAACTGCTGTGAACACTCAGGTCAGAAGCTACAAGCAGGAAGGGTAGAGTAAGGCCAAGGCAAGGAAGAAGAGGCAAGAATAGGGAAGCTAGGATGGTGCAGCAGGCAGCCAAGGTTTAGGGCAATGGCAAGTGTGTAAACCCGCTCTGCCAGGGCCAGGGTCACAGCCCTGCTGGAGGCCTGGATGTGGGTGTTGATGAGCCACAGCAGGGAGATGGGAAGTAGGTCACCTGCTGCAGGAGCAGGGAGTTTGGGAGCAGAGATAAGAATGGATGTTGAATTCCGGACTAAAAGTTTCCCTTCTGCCTACTCTAAACAGGTTGGCAGCTGCAAAGCAGGAAAAGGCAGTCTCCACTAAAGATGAGGGAGAGAGAGAGAGAGGGAGGGAGGGAGGAAGGAAGGGAAGGAGGGAGGGAGGGAGAGAGAGAGAGAGAAAGAGAGAGAGAGAGAGAGAGAGAGAGAGAGAGAGAGAGAGTTCCCTGTCAATAAGCCACAGTAGCCAAAGAAACTTAAGTTTAGCATCACCTGCTCAGCCTATTCAGGAGCCTCTTGCCACCGGAGACTTTTAATGGATTGCACTTCCGTGAACTCAAAGGTAATGGAATCAGTTTCAGCAAAAACAATGTTCTAAATAAAGAAATGCAATCAGAGCTGCTGACCTTGCAGACCTTGGACTTGAAGTGAGGAATGTGAACTTTGAGAGGGTGTGTATGTGTGTGTGGCTGAAAACAGAAAGGTCTGCCATGTTGCTAGGACTTGGCTCTGATTAAAAGGCAAGACTTCCCCAGTTCATGGTTCAGGCCTGAGCAACCATCTGAAAAGTTCCCACCGGCAGGGTCAGGTGTGAGGTTCCCCAAAACAGGAACAAAACACAAGGTTGTGTTGGTACAGAGAGGGTTTGCCAAGTTCTGAGGGCCCCCAAGGCTTTCCCAGAGTATTGACCCAGAGGAGTGCAGGCTTTGAGGCCAGGATGGATGACCTGACACTACAGGATTTTTAGCTGCCATTGTGCTGGGAGAAGACGATTTTGACTTTCTAGGCAACTGACTATGTCCTCCATGCCACCTGCCCATCCATCTTGTTGCTTTAGGCAGTTGGCGTACAAATCAGACTGATTCAGGCATGGTGAGAAGACCCAGAGGTAAAGCACAAATAGTAGGATGTTGGCCGGCACACTCTTTCACAAGTGTAAGTGGGTGTATAAGTGGGTGTGATGGCTTTGAAAAACAAGTGGGCACTTGCTTTAAAAAATGTATTAGTGAGACACACAGAGAGAGCTCCCATCAGCTAGTTTGCTCCCCAAATGCCTACGACAGCCAAGACTGGGCTAGGCTGAAGCTGGAAACTGGGAACTCAACCCAGGTCTCACATATGGGTGGGAGGAACCCAAGCCCTTGAGCCATCACCTGCTGCAGTGCATCGGTGGGAAGCTGGAACCAGGAAAAAGAGCAAGGAAGGAAACCCAGGCACTCCAGCACTGGCAACTGGTGTCTTAACCACGAGGTCAAACGCCTGCCTCTACTTATAATTTACTTACTCATTACTTCTGCTTCAGCTAGTTTGTAGTCCAAACACACACAAACACCCTCAGGAATCTAGTTTTGTAAAAGTATTGTGACATACAAAATACCTGTGTGTGTGTGCGCGTGCATGTGCACACACCTCTCAAATACGCTAAATAAGCAAGTAATTAACTAATGAATAAATCTGGCTCATTAATTGAAGTAGGCCTGGTATCCAGGACTCTTACCAACACAAACTCTGATGAGCTTCCTTCATCCCTTTCTCCTTCCCCTCTGTGTGTTGGCTTCTTGATTTGCAACTACAAAAGGACAACCTCTGTCTGTTAAGGACAGGAGCAGAAGGACTGCACAGAGCTACAGCCTGGATTGCATTGGGTCAGTTTAGCAAGCAAAACCAAAGGGGAGGGAGCTTTCTTCTCCCTGTACTCCCAAACAAAATCCCAGGCAAGGATTTCCATTGGCTTGATTTGGGTCCAGGACCAATCACTGTCACCAAGAGAAACGGTATTATGTGATTGGCAACCCCACCTCATCTCAGAGAGCAGAGGAGTTCCCTGGAGGAAAGGCATGGTGATCCTGAGAGGGAAGAGGGGAAGGAATGCCTTGTCAGAGCAGTTGGTATCTCAGACCCCATGGGGAGTGCGAGCTCTGTGATGGGGATAGCAGTGATGAAGCCCTCTAGAGCAGATGGTCCTAACAGTACAGCTGAAGGAGCAGCAGAACTTGGGGCCTTTGGGGAGGAGGATGGGAGGTACCTGCTAGACCCTGGAGGCAAGAGACAGGTAATGCAGCAGGGGCCTGCCCTAGGGATGTTCTGTGGGCTGGCACCTGAGTACAAAACAAATCCTGCCCAGAAGGAGGCCCTGGGAGTGGAAGAAACAGGCAGGCGGGAGACAGAGCACTGGATGCCACAGAAGCCCAGAGGACTCCCCCTCACAGGCCTTGGGCTGACTCAAGCTGCCCGTCTGGGGTCATGGAGAGGCAGAATGGAAGCAGGTAGGGAACAGAACACAATTCAGGGACAAAGACTTTTACTTCTAGATGGAGCCACCTAGAAGATGGTTTCCACCAGGCTGATACCACCCCCATTTAATAACCTTCAGCCACGGTGCCAACATGGGAGCACTCAGCAATAGTGCCCAGCAGACACCAGGGCCATATTCATGGGAGGTAGTAACTATAGGCCCAAGAGTTCTTGCCTTACAGGAAAATAGGATGAGGTGTGGGACTGCCACTTTACATCAATTCCACAATGCCTCATTTCATTTCACTTAGAAGTCTAGGGTTCAGGAGCTTGCCCTAGATCGAATTCCTTGATCTGCCATTTATCAAGTAAATGGTCTAAGCACCTTGCTTCCCCTCTGGGTCTCAGCACCCCAAAGGGTAAGAGACTCCTAACACAGTAGTCATAGTTACCCAAGGGGCTGCAGCTTCAGACAACTTATGTGATCTTTGTAGCACCTCCCCAACCTTACAGCCTTTGCATGTGCTATGGCCCTTGTAGCCTATGCAGCTTAGGGCTTCTCCCAAAAAGCCCTGTTGATCAGCTAAATAAAAAACTAACTCTAGCCCTCCAGGACATCACTCTTTCATGGAGCTTCTTCCATTACCCCCCTGATGTTAACTGATGTACTTATCTCCGCTGGAATCTAAGTTCACAGAATACAAACATCTCTTAAACCACCACATCTCTAGGCAAATTCTGGCACATAATGATGTTAAATATTTACGGAACGAGGGCCCAGCAGCGTGGCCTAGTGGCTAAAGTCCTCGCCTTGAACGCCCCGGGATCCCATATGGGCGCCAGTTCTAGTCCCGGCAGCTCCACTTCCCATCCAGCTCCCTGCTTATGGCGTGGTAAAGCAGTCCAGGACGGCCCAGGGCTTTGGGACCCTACACCCGCGTGGGAGACCCGGAAGAGGTTCCTGGTTCCCGGCTTTGGATCGGCATGCACAGGCCGTTGCAGTTCACTTGGGGAGTGAATCATCGGACGGAAGATCTTCCTCTCTGTCTCTCCTCCTCTCTGTATATCTGACTTTGTAATAAAATAAATAAATCTTTTTAAAAAAATTATGGAACGAATAAATGAAGAATGACCTATAACACTCAGGCCCTGCACTTCAACTGAATCTCAGAGAGGTAAAATTGGGGTGGAGAAGATGGGTTCTGGGACCTCATATCTCTTGTGAGTTCATTTGCATTTTCAGGATCCTGGCTGTGAGGTCCCAGTTTAAGTTAAGCCATTAAGACTCTGGAAATGGGCACTATTTCTTGGACCCCCATCCAATATGGCCCTTTCCAAATTTCACATGGTCCACCCAGAACCTCTGTGTGAGGCTGGTGTTAGCTTGCTGGGTCTTGGCTAAACTTTCTGTGAATGACATAGGGCTACCAATGAATATTTGCAGAGGGCCACGTGCAGCTCTGCCCCAAGCCAAAGGCAAGCACAAAGTACCTGAATATGTGCCACTGGGGGGTATCCTGGGTTGACCCAAGGGAGACAAGGCCTTGGTTGGCTGTCCTGAAGCTGTCTTACAAGGTAGCCTATGATAAATGACTAACCCTGGGTGACAAACATTACTTCACACTGAAAACTGCCACTGAGATACTGTGTGACAGTCCAGTTTGCTGATGAATCTGACATCAGTGTTTCTGGGGGAAAAACTACAGGTTCTTGGCAATAAACAAGAATATGTTGTTTTCAAAGAAGAAAGGAAGAAGCAAGCAGATTCATAGCACACCTAGCCTTGCCAGCTTGGAATCTTGCTGCGAGTCCTGAAACCTGCTTTTTTTCTCCAGATTAAGTGACTGTTGCAATCTCAACTGATGGAGAATAAGGCCCATGCAGACACTGCACTGGGATGCACACTCCTCTTAGCCATCAGAGGCTGTTGATTAATCTCAAGTCCACAGCTACCTGCTCCACAGGGGGACTCGGCAGCAACTCATCATTCTGATTTCTCTTTGAGCCATCGTCCTCTGGTGAACCAAGTAAGTAGCTTTGAACAACATGAGCACCTCATTTGACAATTCCAGCCAGGGGTCAGGATGCACAATAGTCTTACGAGGCTGAAAACAAGGTTCGATCAGGACCGTGGTGCTCCTGGAGGCTGTGGAGAAGGAGCCACCTGCATACCCTTCACAGCTCCTAGGGGTTGTCTGCATTCCTTGACTCCATCTTCACAGGCAGCTTGAAGCAACAGTGGACTGGGGCCTCCTCACATGGAGCCACTCTGACTCTCATGCTCCCCACTCCCTTCCCATTTATAGGACCCCTTGTGTTGATACTGGGCTCTCCAAGATAATCTGAGAGAATTGCCCCATCTCAAAATTCTTCATTGTATCTTCTGTCCCAGTGTGTCCTCAGATGGAGTTCCTGGCTGATCGTCCCAGGAGACTGTGAGGCAGAGTCTGTGGTGGACCCAGAAATCAGTTTTCTAATGAGTTCCTTGGCGATATTCAGGCAACTCAAGATGGAGAACCCTCTATTCAGCATGGCCACACTGGGCAAACCGACCTCCCCATGGTTTGCCTTACAGGACAGCAGTATTCAGATGCCTTTCCCTTGGAAACACCGAGTGGGGATGCCTGAATGCTGCCTTCAGTTTCCCGAGCTGGCTTTGCAACACCTGTTTTGCATATCCCTGGGTGTTGTGTGAACTGCAAATTCCTGGACCAGATCCAGAACTTCTACATCAGAGTCTGCACATGAAATGGTCCAGACATTTCCAGAGTCAAGCTCCCGAGAACACTGGCTCGCTCTGCTTTCTGTCAAGAGTCTTTCTTCCATACTTTCACTCCCTGAACCCTCTTCCCTTCCAAGGCCCACATACAACCTCTCCTATGCCAATGGCTGCCCAGACTGAGCCAGTCATCTTGCCCAGCACCCATTTCTTTTTGTTTCTGTGCCATATTGTTGACTATATGCTTGTATCACCTCCTCCCACCCTAAATTTTCTCCCTCATACACTTGCATTCATTCATCTCTAATCCTAGCTTCCTGCCAGCAGTGTACACCTAACAAGCGCTCCATGAATGTTCCAGGCATCAATTTGAGGTTCATCTCCACTTGTACCTCTCATTACATTAAAAATTCCTAGAAGGTAAGATTTACATCCAAACACTAGGCTTGCACTATAACCAGCCTTCAGCAAACTGTTTTGGTGGAATGAAACATTAACTCCCTGTTGCGATGAAGTCTGGACTTCCCATGGTTCTTAGTAATTAAGGAAGGCTGGGTTGTTGCACAATCAAACTTAGTTCACTTAATACACCATCAATCAATGGCTGCTCTTCTAGTCTAGAATAAAAGTCAAGGTCCTCGTGATATCTCCTGGGCTCTTAGTGATCTTCCTCCCCACTCTCACCTCCAAAACCCCGATTTGTTATTACTTTTGACATGCAACACTTCTTCGGTCTGGGCTTGGGTTTCACAACTTGACACTCTTGATATTTGGGGCAGAATGATTCTTTTTAGGAGATATAAGCTGACCTGGGCATAATAGAAGATTAAACAGCATCCCTTCCCTCTACTCTCCAGACACTTTCAATTGTGACTACCCAAAATGTTGAAGGATGTCAACAAAATACTAGAGGACCACCCGTCTAGAATTCTCCATTTCAGCTACACTGCCCTCTATGTTATTCTCCTGGATCCTGCCTCCAGGTCTTTGTTGTACTTGCTCTTCCTTTGGCCTGGGTATCTGCAGGAGTCTCTCGCACTTACTTCTGCTCTCTATTCCGATGTCATTTGCTCAGCCAGACTCCCCCAACCATCCTATTCAAAACAATCTCAACAATCCTTCAAACCCCTCTTGCTTACATTTTCTCCATAGCACTGATCATTCTTCAGCACGCCCAAAAGTCTCACTTTTGATGTTTGTCTGCCTCTATTAGGACAAAGCTCTATGAGGACGGGATTTTGATTTGATGTTTGGCTTTGGCTTAGTCCCATCTTCTTGGCCCACTGCTGTCTCCTTGGTCTTCGAACAGAAGACTGACATACAACAGGTATTCAGCTTTTAATAGACGAATGCATGGATGGCTATACCTTTTTCCTACTTCAGAAGTTTGAGGGTTGAGAGAAGACAAACCAGTGCCACCTCTCTAGTCCATGGTGGAAGGGAGGGCTGGATTCTCTGCTGGGCAATTAAGCACTTTACCTCGTCCCACACCTGTGTTTTCTTTGATTGCCATTCTATTTATTATTATTATTATTTGACAGCCATTCTTTAGAGAAGAGTAGAACACCACATGCGTAGGCTATGAACAAGCAGCCATTCTGCCTTCAGAGCTTCATGTGTCATAAGCAAGCATGTATCACTTATGCTTATTCATCTACACAAATATGCATTTATGAGTCCACTGATTTTTACTTACACATTTGACCTTTTTGAGTCCTTATGAATGCCAGGTACCATACTGAGTATACGGATCCCCTAACTGCGTGCCCTCGACTCCTTTCTGAGATTGTTTCATTACCGTTATTCCACCTGCACAGCAACATGCTCATGCCTCTGATTCAGAGACACGTGTTTGAGTTTGCAACCAAACAAGATGGCCTCATTCCAATATGCCCCTCACTCCTGAGCAACGCCAACAAATATCTCTCTCAAAAGGCATGCTTATGAAAGAAATAATGAAAGAAAACAAGGAGAACCTCCTAACCTCCACTCTCCAACAAGAACTGCTGGTAGCCGGTAACACTTAAATGCTAACAGAATCTTTTTTTTTTTTTTACTTCATTAATTACATTGTATTATGTGACACAGTTTCATAGGTACTTGGGTTCTCCCCACCCCTCCCCAAACCCTCCCACCATGGTGGATTCCTCCACCTTGTTGCATAACCACAGCTCAAGTTCAGTTGAGATTCCCCCATTGCAAGTGTATACCAAACATAGAGTCCAGCATCTTATTGTCCAGTCAAGTTCAATGGCTTCTTAGGTATACCCTCTCTGGTCTGAAGACAGAGCCAGCAGAGTATCATCCCAGTCAATTGAAAGCTCCAACATACCATCAGCAAAAATTTACATCATTATGGAATTAATTGACATAGTAATGAGTAACCAATATGTTAAAAGTAAATGCGAGTTCCCAGCCACCTTCTGTGACCACCTCACCTACACTTCAATTTTAGTTTATACACAACATACAACGTTCATAACATAACATGTTATATATAACATCATATCATCTTAAATTAAGGCAAACATGGGATTGGCTCATTTCCCTTAGCATTATGGTTTCCAGTAACAGAATCTTTTAAACCAGCAAATGATAGATAAATACAGACAAAGATGTATATGTACATATATAGATATACACACACATCCATATAATTATGTGAAGTGGGTATTAAGCTTTTACTGATTGCGTTTATTTGTGATAAGAAGAAAGCTCCTGTCTGTTGATTCACTCCCCAAATGCCTCTACTATCCAGGACTGGACCAGGCAAAACCAGGAGCTAGGGACTCAGACCAGGTATTCCAGATGGACGGCAAGAAACCAAGTGCTCGAGCCACTGTCTGTTATCTTATAGGGTGTACATTAGCAGAAAGCTGGAATCAAGAGTGGAAGTGGATTTGAAAGAGTTATGTGTACCCCCATGTTTACTGCAGCTTAACTCACAATAGCTAAAATATATGGAATCAATCTAGATATGCATCACCTGATAACTGGAAAAAGAAAATGTGGCATGGCCCAGAGAAATAGCCTAGTGGCTAAAGTCCTCGCCTTGCATGCGCCGGGATCCCACATGGGCACTGGTTTGTGTCCCTGCTGCTCTACTTCCCTTCCAGCTCCCTGCTTGTGGCCTGGGAAAGTATTCGGGGTCCAATGCTTTAGGACCCTGAACCCATGTGGGAAACCTGGCTCCTGGCTCCAGATTGGCTAAGCTCTGGCTGTTGTGACCACTTAGGGAATGAACCAGAAGACGGAAGATTTTTTTCTCTGTAGATCTGACTTTCCAATAAAAATAAATCTTTAAAAAATGTGGCATATACACACTATGGAATACTATGGAATAAAAAAGAATGAAATCCTGTCTTTTGCAACAAAAGAAATGCAATTGGAAACAATTATGCCTAGTGAAATCAGTCCCAAAAAGAACAAACATGGTATGTTTTCTATGATATGTGGTAGTTAATACTGAACACCCAAAAATGTATAGAATTGAAATGGCATCCTACGATTCACGTTATTTTTAGCCCTTTTTTACACTCCTGTAGAACTAAGGTGTATATATATACATATATATATATATATTTTACTGGTTGAATAGCATGGTTAGTAGAGAATTAAGCCTGTGATTATGGAGTAGACTGACAACACAGTTGCCTAAAAGCAAAAGGGAAAAAAAGGCTAAGGATGGAGACAGGATGAGGATGAAGCTCAACTGGGGTGATGACATGGGCTAGCAGCTGGCTAGGCTTGGCCCACTTGTTCCGGAGCTGCGTGTGTAAGGGTTGTTTGCTTGTAGTTATTTCTTTCTGCTTAGGCAGCTTTGGGGTACCACCCCACTGGCTGGCCTATATCAATCTAAAGCTCCCCTGGCAGCTCCAGGTAACCGTGGAGACTAAGCTGAAGGGAGCCAAGAGGTGTCCATTCCTGGGATCCTGCAGGACTGGCCATGACTTATCGCTCATCGCCCAGGCAAAGCAATGCTGTGGAGCGCCAGGTTCAAGGGGGTAGTTCATTTAGTCTGTATAACCTTACCAGCCAGGTCTCACTGCCCCTGACTTATAAGTGAGAAACAGCTGCTCAGAGACTCTAATAACTGCCCCTAGCATCACACTGCTGGTCAGGGCAAGCACTGCATCTTTCTTACAAGACTCTTGAGAGAACAGCGAGCTGGAGTTACTAAAACCAGCCCATAACACGAAGTCCCAGGGCCCTGACAACACGAGCTGCAGATAACAGAGCAGGTGGAAGGAATTGACTGAGGCTCTGCTTTCCCCCAATGATATGTGTTACAACAGGCCTCCAGGGAAAGGGTGGGTGAAGGAAGTACTACATCCTGGTGCCTCACAGGCTTTGGAGTAACTATCTGAAGATGTGCTATACATCTAAACAGTATTAAGTTGCAAGCCAATATGAATCGAGGGTGGGGACCCAAATCTATGGCTTCTTCCCCAGAAAAAAGCTCTGTGTCTGCCCTGTGGGCTCTGCAGACAGTGCCACAGCCCCTTCTCCTGCCAATGGACCCCTCGTTTAACCACCAGGGGCCATTTCGGAATGTGGAGCCTCTGATGAAACTGCCCCACCCCCTACTTTGCAAAGCCACAAGCACAGCCACCTATGAATCATGTTTTCTTTCAGTTCATTCATTCTTTTTCACGGAAAACACACAGACCCATTTGCCTGAAAGTGTGAGCAAGCCTGCTCCTCCCTGGGCTGACTGTGCCTTGGTGCGCCTCAGTCTCCAAATCTGTCCCAGGATCTCAAGGATTTTCCATGGAAAAGAATGAGACCACATTCAAGAAGCACCCAGCCTGGGGCCCAGGAAATGAGAGCTGTTACCGTTGTACCCTGCCATCCCCTCAAGATTGAGCAAGACCATTACGTGTCTCCAAGTCTTTGACGACGTCACACTGAAGAGCTGCTATACATGTGCGCTTTCCCGCCAGTCTCCTAGGAGGAATGGTTTGGCTGCTTCCATTTTTACCTTGTTATAAATAGCTACATGGTGCGTACTGTTGGGAGCACAGCTTCACCTCCCCCGGATTTTAGAGCTTTTTCTTTAAGATTATTTCTCAGAAGCGCGATCACTAGGCCAAAGGGTAATAAGCAGTTTTGAAGTTTCACGTTCCTCACGCCTGATTGTACGAAACAGTGCTAGTTCCTGTACCCACCTCCAGCACATTCTATTCCGAGAACCTCCCTGCCGCCCACCAAAGGAGTCTTCTCACCCTCCCTGGCACTGACACCTGGTGGCTTCCTGTCTACCACTCTCCTCTCCTGCAGGTACAGAGCTCTGCTCCCTACTGCTGCCTGAGCAAGTGCTCCCTGTACACACTGTCCCTGCCACTCCTGAGGTCAGGGAAGAAGTCCTGGGCTGCTTGTCCTTCCCCACTAGGCAAATAGTACTGACTGCGTCCCCATGTCATGTATTATTGATTGGCCAAAATGTGGGTCTGCTCAACCAGGTGCTCAGGGATGGTATTTGTTGAATGAGGTCGTTGGTGGCCCTGAGCAGGTCACCACAGTTCTAACAGGAGGAGTGATTCTCGGTGGTCACACCAAGCCTATCTGTCCCTTGGGATGGCCACAGCAGGGAAATGGATGGGTCATGCTGAGACACCCAGACACATGAAAGGCACTCTGTCAATACTGATTCACTATAAGGGCCAGTAGCAGTGAAGGACTGATGGGAACTCCAACCTCAGCTTCCCTGTCCCCTACACTATCCTTTAAGTTGCTGGGAAGTCAGTCTCAGGTCCAGATCTGGCAGTACCTTAGCTTTACAATGATCTTAAGCCAGAAAGAGCAGCACCCTTCAAAAAAGACATTATCTCCACTTCCATGCGTTTCCACAGTATCAATAATGAGTACGAATTAGCTTCATAATAAGAAACAGACAAGTGGGCCCGGCAGCGAGGCCTAGTGGCTAAAGTCCTCACCTTGAACGCTCCAGGATCCCATATGGGTGCTGGTTCTAACCCGGGCACCTCCACTTCCCATCCAGCTCCCTGCTTGTGGCCTGGGAGAGCACTCGAGGACGGCCCAAAGCCTTGGGACCCTGCACCCACGTAGGAGACCCAGAAGGAGTTCCTGGCTCCTGGCTTTGGATTGGCAAAGCATCGGTTGTTGCGCTCACTTGGGGGCTGAATCATCAGACGGAAAATCTTTCTGTCTCTCTGCCTCTCTGTATATCTGGCTTTCCAATAATAATAATAATAAAGCAGATCTTAAAAAAAAAAGAAACAGACAAGTAAATAGAGGGAGGGGGCAAAATACCTCTGTCTGAGAAAGCTGGGGCTTGTAGAGGGCTGGCTTGCTCTTGGCTTGGGCTTGCTTTGGTACAGGCCATTTGCAGACCCACCTGGGGATATGCCAAAGGGCCACAAGGGTGGAGAGGCTGCAAGGCTGCAGGGACACACACAGGATGCACTCTGCAATCCTGACTTGGATTGTGTGTGTAGTTTCCAAGGAAGAGGATCTTCCAAAGGACAGCCCCAATGACAACAATGAACCACGGCACAAGGGATAGGATGGCCACCTCACAAGGACCAACAACCCTCAAGAACATTCCACCCGAGAATAACTTGCTGGGGTGTGCAGAGACAGTGACCACAAGGACAAGCCCTGCCTTTCCCCTCCCCAAGCCCACCTTCACGCCATCCCAAAGCAGCAGAGAACAGCCCTTCCTGTCCCAGCCTCCCACCTCTGACTGCCACACCTACAGCTAAGCACCTGTAGTACCTGACTCTGCAGCCTCCTTCTGCCTCCTTAGCCACTGTCCAAGGCTTGGAGTCACACTGCTGTCAGCTTTTCCCCCACGGCTCTCCAGTCCCAGTAAGCCCCGATTTAACTCCTTCCATGAAAGGGTGTAGGGGGAGAGATGCAGATGGTCTGAGAAGCCCCCAGTGTGGGGCCTGGAAGCTTGCAGGCTCCTGGCAGGAGAGATGACACTGGTTAGCTTGGGGGAGGGGAAACTGCACCTGAGTGAGAACTCCTTGGGAGGTGTCTACTTAACAAGATGAGGGGTGAAAGGCTGGAAGGGAAGAGAAAGTTTAGAAGTTAGAGGCCAATTGTTCAGAAAGAGGACATCTGTGTTACACCAAGGCACTTGAGTTTGAGCAAGACAGTGTGTTGTTGGCATAGAAGGTTCCGGAGCAGAGCACTGTGCTTAGGGAGATCATGCTGCACGGCGTGACAGAGTGAGGTGAGAGCTTGGAGATGAGAAAACTGGAAGCTTCCTAGGTCCCAACAGGGGAGGGATCCTAGGATACTGATGTAAACAGTCACGGATAGAACCAGCTCCATGATCCATGGGACCCTGTGCAAATGTAACATGAAGGGCCTACTGTCTAAAGAGGATTAAGAATTTGTTATAGTGGCAGTAGAGCATTACCCTAAGTGGGGGACACCCTGCTACATGCACATGCAGGCCCAGGGCAGCTGCACAGGTCTCAGGCTCACAAGGCCAGCCCTGGCCATCTCAGACCTGGAGAGCGGAGTCCCACGTCTTGGTGACCTGCTGCACATAGGCAGTGGGAAAGTACTCCAACAATACTTTCCTACAGAGGTCCCAGGGCACCCCACTGCTTGGCCGTGCCCCTTGAGGTGGCCATGACTAGTTCACACTTGTTCATATGTCTAAATTCCTCTTCCTGCTCAGCCTATCCCTAGGGTTCTGCCAGTCACCCCACTTATAAATGCTGGTGTCACCTAGACTCCCCTCCCCACTTCCCACTGCTTCTGGCAATTTGCTTTCTAAAGATTTCTCATTGTCTCTGTGGTGTCAGAGCTGCCATTAAATTCAGCTCCGGCCTGGATTACTGCTGACTCTAGACCTGACTCCCTTGGTAAATAAGACACTCCTTTTTCTGCAGCATTGGTTCAGTGATGTACTCAGGAGGTTCACCTGACCAGATTACCACAGATCCCCTCAGCAGGGACTGCTTTGGGACCACTTGGAACACACGGTGTCTATGTGTTGGGAATAGAGGGATACATGGCACAGTAGGTTAACCTGCCACCTGGTGATGGCAGCATGCCACATGAATCTAGTTCAAGTCCCAACTGCTCCACTTCCATTCCAGCTTCCTGCTAAACACCTGCCACTTTTGTGGGAGAGCTGGATGTAGTTCTTGGCTCCTGACTCCAGCCTGGACAGGATCTGGCTGTTGTGGCCAATCGAGGGGTGAACCAATGGTTGGAAGATCTCAGTCTCTCTCATTGCTCTGCCTTTCAAATACATACATTCGAGAGGAGGGGTGGGGGGAGAGGGAAGGCCCTCTGCTACTGATTCTACTTAATTATTTACTAAACACTAGGAGGGCTGTTATCTCCCACATAGCACACACACACACACTCACACACACACACACACACACACACACACAGTTCTTCTCCCCCACACTACCTTCCACCTCATTTTCCTCTACTTGGAATGTCCACCACCCTCCCCTTCATGGCCTGGCTGATCTCTTGGGAGTTGACAAGCCACCCCCTCTACCCTCCCTGGGTGGTCTTCTGCACCGTCCATGGGACATCGGAGGGCCTGTGACTGGGCCAGGCTTCCCCTATGGGCTGGATACAGCTCATGTCGGTGTCACCAGCACCTAACACAAAGCTTGGCCTACATGGGAGACCCCTTTTATAAGCTGGAATGTTCCAGGCTGGATTGGAGAGGGGGGAGAAGGTCAACAGCGCTGGTAACAACACGTCAGAGGAAGAGCAGGTGAAACCAATCACTCCCAAAGGAAAAAATCCCCCCATATCCCATCTTCATCAAGACCCCAGAGGCAGGGTGAACGCAGCGTTCCTAGGGGCAAGGGGCTATCCTGGTGCTGGGTTATGACGTGGGATTTCAAGTTTTGGTTTCTGCTTCCTTCTAAAACTTCATTCCCTTGTAGGAGCTGTAAAAGAGGACCTGAGTGATGGAGGCAGGCACGCCCCAGGCAGGATGACAATAAAACACTTGGCAGTGAGAACGGGGGGCAGGAGGGCAGCGACCCATCTCCCTCCCATCCTTCCTGCGGCAAACATCTGGCGCTCCCTGAAGGCTTGACAGCCCCGGGGGTGGGAAGCGCTTGGCAAACTGGTGGGAGCAGACAGCCTGGGATTACACTTGATCCACACATAATCCCCCAAATCCAGAAACCACCTGGGCAGCAATGGGGGGGCACAAGCTTCCTGGCTTGCTGCTGCCCCCATTCACCGCAGGCTTTCCCAAGGCCAGCAGGGGGCTCTTCAGAAAAGCACCCCATTGTTGCAGTTACGGCTTAAGAGGGGGTAAGTAATAGAAACCCCACAGTGCAGAGTCCTTTGGAAGCAGTTAGTTACCTGCTGGCTCGGCTCCCTTTACCTGTTAAGTACCAGAATTCTAATAAGGAAACTTTGCTGTTGTTGTTGTTAACACGCGCAAACGTGGAGAAAGCGGTGTCCTGAACCCGCAAGCGCCCATCTCCCAACACCACCGATGCCCAGCACGTATGGCCAGGCCCCTTGTCACCTCCTGAGGCAAACCTCGGGCCCCACCTCTTTGCGCGGAAACACTACGCTGGTGACGGGAACCCGCGACCGACTCAAGTGGGGCGGGGGGGGGGCACACCGCCCCTGCGCTGTGCTGCCCTGCCCAGCAGGTCCCCAGCGCCCCCAGTCTGGGAAGTTAACAGTCGGACTGCGCCGCGCCGGCCCACCGCCGCCTCTGCTTCCGCCGCTTCCCGCGCAGACTAGGTCACCTCAGCGCGGTGGCGTTCCCGACCCCCGCACCCGCAGCCCGGGTGATGCGCGAGTGAGTCCCTCGGCGCAGGGCCCACCGAGAGCGCGGGGCGGCGCCGGCCACTTCCTCCTCGCGAGCTGACTAAACCGCCCGCCAGCCCAGCGCGTTTCGCTCCCGACGCCCCGCCCCGGGGGCGTGGAGATACCCATATTTGGCCTTATATGGGCAGCCACGTCACAGGCCGTGCACTCATTCATATAAAACGCCGCGCCGCCGGCGGAATCCCCGGCTTCTGGGGTTGGGCGGCAAGTGGCCGGGCCGGGCGCCGGTCGTGTGGGGCGGGAAGGGAACACTGAGCCGCCCCCTCAGGCGCCGGGCTCCGTCGGCCGGGCTGCACACCCTGCCTAGCCCGACCCCACCCCACCCCAAGCGGCCCTCTCGAGCTTCGCCCGCGGGCATCCTGGCCGTGGGCACCTGCGGCGCGGGGCCGCTGGGCGGCGGCGGCGGCATGAAGGTCACTTCGCTCGACGGGCGCCAGCTGCGCAAGATGCTCCGCAAGGAGGCGGCGGCGCGCTGCGTGGTGCTCGACTGCCGGCCCTACCTGGCCTTCGCCGCGTCCAGCGTGCGCGGCTCGCTCAACGTCAACCTCAACTCGGTGGTGCTGCGGCGGGCGCGGGGCGGCGCGGTGCCGGCGCGCTACGTGCTGCCCGACGAGGCGGCGCGCGCGCGGCTGCTGCAGGAGGGCGGCGGCGGCGTGGCGGCCGTGGTGGTGCTCGACCAGGGCAGCCGCCACTGGCACAAGCTGCGGGAGGAGAGCGCCGCCCGCGTCGTGCTCACCTCGCTGCTCGCCTGCTTGCCGGCCGGCCCGCGCGTCTACTTCCTCAAAGGTGAGTGCTCCGGCCGGACCCCTCCTCCTCCTCCTCCTCTGTCGGTTCGCGGGCTCCGAGGTGCCTGCCGCGGAGGTCCTGCGCTCTGGGGCCCAGGGGATGCGGAGTGACCCACCCGCGCTCCGGTGCTAGACGTGGCACTGGGAAGGAGCAGCCACGGGGCAGCGCTGGGCGCTTCTCTGTTCGCCGCCTGCGTTCCTCGAAAGCGCCTGGCGGCCGCTCTGTCTGCCGGGTCCGGAGAGGCTGGCTGTGCTGTGGAGCTGGCGGGGAGCGCAGGCTCGTGCCAGGCTCGCGTCCCGTTTCTAGGCTAGAGCTGGCTGCTCTCGGCAGGGGGCAAGGCTCGTAGCCTGCTGGATCTGCAGGTCGCGACCCCATACGCCCCCCCCCACCCCGCCTCCCGGGAGCGTGGCGCCGTAGTGTCCCCCTCCTCCCGCCCAGGCGTTGATTGTGCCTACTGCCCCTCTTGCCTTTTCGACCCCAACTGGCTAGTCCCTCCCCTTCCTTTCCATTGCATTTTATTGCTTCTTATTGCTTTTCTCCGGCGCCTCTCTTTCTCCCCCTTCTAGGGCTTTCTCCCCCTTCTAGGGCTTTCTCGGTCTCTATTTGGAGCTGTCAGCCTTTCCCACCCCACTCAGGGATTAGCCTTGGGACTGGTCCCAGGTGACGTGCCACGGGGATAATCCCTGACCTTCGCTTGGAGCTGCCACCAGGCCTGCCCTTTTCACCTGCCTGGGAGATAACTTTGGCTTCCGACTGTGGGAGAGTGAATGACTGTCACACTCCGGAGCATTGATTTTTGGGTCACTTCCTGTGACTGCACCTGCTCTGTATTTAAGTTCTCAGACGTGTAGCAAACCTGGCCCTGCTGCAGACACGGGAGCTTAACCCCTGCCTGCCTGAATTAGGACAGCGTGGGCTGTGGCGGTGAGAGCCAGTCGGTGCAGCTAGCGGAGCGTTGGGATCCTGCTTTAAAGCTGGGCAATTTGGGTTGTTTAACACATTCCAAGCCCAGGAGCATCCCAGAGCACGTGGGTGGCTCCCTCCCCCTCTTAGCACCTCTGGCCCCCTGTCTCTTGTTGATTCCTGTGGAGGAAATGACAGCTGGAGATGCTAATCTCACTTCTCTCCCCAGGGAACGGTGGCTGGCTGCCTCTTAAGCCCGGTGGAGATAGCGTGTGGGGCTCCTGGTTTCTTCTCTTCCTGCTGTAGTTTTGGCTCCTGTTCTTAGCCTAGAGGACCGGAAAAGCTTTCCCTAACTCTGGCATGAAAGATCAATCCCAGGAAACCCTTCCTGGCTTGGTCCCTGCGTTCTGCCTCTCTCCTTCAGGGGAGCCGTGCCAACAGCAAAGTGACACCTGGCATGTCCACTCCCCAGAGATGGCCTCAAGGATCTTGCAGGCATGGGTGGCTACCCTGTTCCTGCCTGGGTAGCCCACTGGATCCTGGAGACTTGTCCTTGGCAAAATATGATGCAGATATTTCCAAGAATTAATGGAAAGATGGAATGAAGAGAAATATGTTTTGCTGCCAGAGATGTTTGAGGTCTGTACATAATGGGCCTTGTCCTGACCTGTTGGAAGGTACCTAGTACAGGTTTGATTTGTATAACCAGACCGCTGTGCTGTTGTGTGCTTCTGGCCTCACCAGTCACTGTGGGAAGTCGTGGGCGGAGCCTGGCGTTGTCCAGAGGCTCTTGCTGGCCATCACACAAAGAAGCTGAATTGTTGCTATTTGAAAGGCAGTTAGAGAGGAAAGGAGAGATCTTCCCTCTACTGGTGCTCCTGGGACTGGGCCAGGCAAAAGCTAGGAACCAAGGTCTTGGTGTGGGCCTCCCACACAAGTGGCAGGGTCAGGCACCCAGGCCACCCTCCCCACTGCTTCCCCAGGCTCACTGGCAAGGAGTTGGATAGGAAGTACAGCAACCGGGACCTCATGTGGTACTCAGTGTGCTAGGTGGCAGCTTGACTCACTGCAGCGCAGTGCTCACCTTTCTAACTCATGTCCAGGTGCAAGGTCAGTTTTCCATCCAGTGGCATCTCACATCTTGGCGCGGGGTGTGTGGGGGGGAGAGCGGTGCTTTTTACACTTCCCCTCCCTCAAAAAAACGACCTACTAAGATGAGACCGTGAGCTCTGAGTCATGTGGCCTTGTGCATGTGTATATAGTGCCCTGCCCTGGCTCTGTCCCCTGGCACCAGGAGGCAGTGGTCGTGGAAAGCAGACCCTCTTGGAAGAGAGTTGATACTCTGCTGGCTCTGTCTTCAGACCAGAGAGGGTATACCTAAGAAGCCGTTGAACTTGACTGGACAATAAGATGCTGGACTCTATGTTTGGTATATGCTTGCAATGGGGGAATCTCAACTGAACTTGAGCTGTGGTTATGCAACAAGGTGGAGGAATCCACCATGGTGGGAGGGTTTGGGGAGGGGTGGGGAGAATCCAAGTACCTATGAAACTGTGTCACATAATACAATGTAATTAATGAATTAAAAATAATAAATAAATAAATAAATAAAAGAAAGCCACAAGGATCAGCAGGCGTTCGTTGGTGCAGGTTCAGCACTAGAGAGGAATGTTCTGTCTCTCCTTACCTCTGGCAGAGGCGGGTGGGAGGGGGAGCCACAGACCATCTAATCTCAACAGCTCCTGACCCCGGCTTTGGAGGGGAACAGGGCTAATTGTTTATCTGTCCTTTAGATACCGTGAGGCTCTTTGCTTGCCTGCCTGCCTTATTTCAGCGACAGGCAGGCAGGATCCAGCCCAGTCCGGCCCAGCCCACACACAACTGCCTGCTGCCCATTCTGACAGCAGACAGACTCGGAAGTGCACCATGGAACAGGCCTGTGAGCCTGCTGTTCTGAGCAGCATCCTGGAATGTGGGAGGCTCTGGTTCCAACCGAATTTCCATCCCAGACTACCTACCCTCCTCTTCTGGAACCTGAGCTGGGAGTAACCTGAGTGCCTGGAGCTGGAGGGGGGGGAGGGGAATCCCAGCCTGGAGAGCCTCCCTCCCCCTCACAGGTTGGGATCCTTCAGTCCTCCCCTGGCAGGGGACCCACGTAGTTTTCCTGGGGGCTCCATCAGCCCTCCTGGGAGGGTGCTGGGCTGTTGTTGAAGGGAGCACTGGGCAGCGTGGGTCTGCTAAATGGGGGCGGGACAGTGGCAGCAAGCTGAGAGGAGGCAGTTATGGCAAGATGACTCATTCTAGGAATTGGCTGCAGCCTCTGGGAGGGAGTTGGAGGCTGCTGGGTAATCTGTTAACCATTTGTCAACCACAGGCTTCTGAAAAAGTCAATATGCCTCCCCTGGCCCCCACCCCACCCAGGGTCAAGAGACAGAGGGGAAAAGGAGGTCTCTGGGGAATCTGTATGGTCTCCTGATGCATATTTGATTACTTTGACACCCAGTGAGTGGATTTCCTGGGCCAGAAAAAGGCAGTTTTCTGGAGACTTGGAGTGCCTGGGGTTGCTTTGCATTGGGGGAAAAGGGTTATAGAGGTTCTCAAATGGACAAGCTGGCTTGTTCACCTGGCACCTGTGGCCTTGTGAGGTCTCTAGCCCAGTTGCCATTTGGTTCTTCCAGTCTGGGGTATATGGACGTAAGAAGAAGGGTGGCTTTTACGCTAAGTGGTCAGAGTTTAGATGTATCACTATGATTCTTACTGTCATACAAGCCTGAAATTGCCATACCAAGTGGATTTGGGGCATGCAAGGAGTGTTGTGGAGTTGGGTGGGGAGGGGCTGAGAGTTAAATTCAGAGGTTCCCCTGTTGCGGTTCCTTGGTTGGACCTACGGAAACTCGCCTCGGTTCCTCCTTGCCTTCTGAGTGGAGGCCCAGTAACCAGTGCAGGAGTTTCTCTTCTCACAAATGAGTGGACTTTTGCATAATCACACCTCATTTAGATGAAAAGAAAATCGCTGTTGTTTTCTGGAGGGATTTGGTTAATATTTCCCAAAACCTAGATCCTTCCTTCCTCTGTGGAAGTGGCTTGTGACACAGCCAGTTAATCATTGCCTCTGTGAGACACTGCTATGTGTGTATAGATCCTGTTTTTGTTCTAAAACTGTCTGGTTTGGGGCCAGGCACTGTAGCCTAGTGGCTAAAGTTCTCGCCTTGCATGCGCCAGGATCCCCTATGGACGACGGTTCTGGTCCCGGCAGCCCCACTTCCCATCCACCTCCCTGCTTGTGACCTGAGAAAGCAGGATGGCCCAAGGTCTTGGGACCCTGCACCTGTGTGGGAAACCTGGTGAAGGCTCCTGGCTTTGGCTCAGCTCCAGCCATTGAGGCTGCTTGAGGGCTGAGTCAGTGGATGGAGGAATCTTCCTCTGTCTCTCCTCCTCTCTGTATATCTGACTTTCTAATGAAAATAAAATAAATGTTTAAAAAAAATTGTCGGTTTTGTTCAGTTTTTTCACATGTCTATTGGCTTGTTTTTGTTCTTCCACATGCAGGGTATTGATTCACTGAGGGCATTTAGTGGCAGTCTGACTGACCAGTGCTTACATCGGCCTCCCTTTTTGTTGGCTTCTCTCACAGGCGGATATGAGACCTTCTACTCGGAATACCCTGAGTGTTGTGTAGACGTGCAACCCATTGCGCAAGAGAAGATGGAAAGCGAGAGAGCCTTGCTTGGCCAGTGTGGAAAACCAACACTTGGCATCAGCTACCGGCCAGCTTACGACCAGGTGTGTGGAGTGGGAGACGCATGCTGGGTTCGCTGCTGCGGTGATGCCTCCCTCTAAGCCTGGTGCTCCCTCCCCCTGCCAAGCAGCAGAGGTGTTAGTTCTTCTGTGGATTGAGGTGTTGGCAGAGTCCCCTTGCTTTGGAGGGCCTCTGCCACTTGCCAGCTCGCCAGCTCGCCTTCCCATCCGAGAGTAATTGGGCATCCTTCCAGAAAACAGGAGCAGAAAAACCCAGGATGCACGGCCTCGAGTGAGAACTGCATTCTTGCTAGTTGGCTTGAGGGGGGTTCCAAGCTCGGAGATGCTGGGTTAGGGTCCTGCTTGCCACCTGTCTGGGTTTGGTTGGAAATTATAACTGAAGCAGGGGAGGTCACTGTTGTCTTCAGGGCCAGAACTTTCAGACTTTGCGGTTCTGTGAATTCTGAAACCAGAGGAGGTCAGGAGATGTTAAGTGGTCTTCATGTGTCTGTAAACATGGTTTTCTTTCTCTCTCTCTGCCTCAAAAAAAGCTGTACTTGGAGACAGCTTGGCAGAAGGCTCCCCAGCTCCAGGCAGGAGGAGAAGGGAAAAGCAGGTGAGAATCCAACTGTGGCGGAAGTGAGAGGGCAGAACCCACCTTGCCTTGCTGTTTAGGGGAGAGGAGGATGAGCACACTGCACCCCGTGGCTGCTTGCTCGGCAGTTTTGTGCCCAGAGCCTCCCTGGGCCTAGTCCCTCCGAGACCTCATGCTCTTCCCCACTAACTACCTGCTACCTCTGCATTAACTACCTGCTGGGTTGGAGGGCTTTGTCATCTTTCCCCCAAAAACTGAGGGGACAGGCACATGAGAATAAGGGAGCCTTCCTCGAAGCTGTGCAGAACAGAGGCTACTGCCAAGAGCATCATGCAGTGCCCTGGGAGGGTAACCCGCTCTCGAGTGGAGCCTTGCCCGGGTTGTCATTCTGCTGTTTTCTCTTGTTCAGAATCCGCATGGTGTGTGATGAGCGTTTGGTTTTCAGGCCGTGGGCGTCCAGCTTAGCTGCATTTCTGTGTCTGTTTGTTTGGGTTATGTCCACACCCTCCACACCCCCACTCCCAGTTTCTGAGAAAGTGAAAGAGAAATAGGAATTAATTGGCAGTGCTGTGAAGGCACAGCTGACCTTTGGCTGAGGGCTGGGGAGGAAGCCCTGACACATCTTCCAGATTGATGGGGAACCCCTAGGATGACTTCTTAGAAATGCTTCTGCTCTGAGAGGAGCAAGGCTGGGTCATGTTTTACGTCAGTCTTAAGGGTTTAGCCTCAGGAGGCTAAAGCTGAGAACTCCGAAAGGCAGAAGCTAGTTTCGAGGGTGTAGTGGGCTAGGCCCCGGAGGAAACTGGATGGGCTCCCAGGCCCTCTGGAGAGGGAGAGCTCTTGACTGAGTCAGCCGCCTGACCTGTTCCTCCAGGGGCGAGGCCATCGTGCCCGCCACTGGGGACCTCGCGCCAGGCACCGGCCCAGGGAAACCACACTCGGGTCTTTGACCTCTTTGCCAAGAACTCTGGGCGACCTCTGCCGCCTGCCTTGTTGCTGATGTGTGGGAAGGGGCCGACCCTGGGGAGTGGGTCCAGCTCAGACCAGGAGCAGACCTGCCAGCTCTGCCTGGCACCACCTCTCCTGGGGAGAGAAGCCGAGTTGTGTTTGTGGGTACTTGGGCTTCAGCAGCCATGGCAGCCCTGAGTTGTGCCAGGCGTTAGTGCACTCCTTCCCCAGTGACAACTGACCATTACTCTGAGAAAACAGGTGTTACTACCCTTGGTTTACAGATGGGGGTTCAGAGGTTAAAGGAGCTACTCAAGGTCGCTTCAACAAGTGGTCCAGCCAGGACTTGATGCAGAGCTGTTCTGGCTGAGGGCTGAGCCTGACGCTCTGTCCGGAAGGAAGTCAGGATATGAGCAGGCATTTTATCTTGAGGGGCAGACAGGGAGGAAGGGACTGCTGCTTTCCTGCCTTCACCTCTAGTTCTTACTTTCTTGCACTGATCACTTGACATGGAGTCAGGTAAGCTTATCTCAAGGATCCGATTTGGGTGTCAGTTCCAACTCTAGCAGTGCCTAGCTCTGTTGTGGGCAAGTTTTCTAATTCCTCTGAGCCTCCAGTAATCCATCTGTAAAATGGGACTAACAGTATCTATGTCTTAGATTTGTTGTGAAATTAGTAGAGGGTAAGTGTGCTAGAAGTATCACACCGAGGTGCTATCCCTAGTAGGTGCTGCAGAACGGGCGGAGGGTGGAGTGTTGTTGTTACCTCATGTAAGATCCTCTACAGCTTTCTTCCCAGTGGCCTGATAGGCTTTTGCTTAAATACTTGGGGAAAGAAACACAAACCGAGGGCTCTAAGTCAATTGAGAGCTGCCTGCTCCTGGCTCTTGTCCCCTGTCCCCTTTTCTATTATGGACCTGCCTGGTTGAGAGTTTCCATTTGACTCTTAACTCCAGGACAGGAAATGGAATGACAGGAAGTGGATGGATGGAATGGGAAAGGCCCTGAATCTCCAGGGGCTCCCATTGCTCCAGCTGTCAGTCCCTTTTCATTTCAGCCTTGGCTATTTGATCTCTGGTTCTGCCTTAATCTGGCCCCTTAACCAGGAACCTGGTGTGTGGGTGGGCTCCCCGAGGGGGACAAAGTAAGCATCTCTCGCCAACACCCTCTTTCCCTGTGTAAGAGGAGAAGGTGGGGGAAGCCCCTTGGCTGTGGCTCAGCAATCACTTGCCTTCTTGAGTGGGCAGTGGTTCCTTTCAGTTCTAAGAGGGCGTACTTTTTCCAGAGGGTGGCACACAGTTGAGCTCATCTCTGAAATCTGGAAGCATCTTCAGATCCGCAGTGTCTTATATTTGATAAAATGCTAGATAAAATAGCAGGCATTTATCCTAGCAGTTCAAACTCCCCCATTGTGTGCCCCATTATGTTGCCCAGCTGTGGCTCCTGGCTTCATCCTGCCTCTGAAAGCCGACCCTGGGACACAGGGTATGACTCAAGTGGCCGGGTTCCTAACACCCACTTGGGAGACATGGATTGCTTTTTTGGCTCCTGGCCTTGGCCTGACCTAGTCATGTTACTGTGGGCATTTGGGGAGTAAGCCAGGGTGTTTGGGCGCCCCTGAAAGTAACTAAGTGTTGGAGCTGTGGAAGAATTAGTTTGCCTGTGGAGCCCATCTCCACCTGAAGAAACCAAGGCTGCCTTGGGGTTAAAGGACTTGACCTGGGGACATTCAGGGCAGCAAGAGCACTCTGTTGTTGATCCTTACATACTTACAAGAAAAGTAAACTCCTTGCTCTGTGGGTTCTGCTGTCCGTGGGTCCCAAGCAGTCATGTTGAGAACGGGCCAAGCTGCAGGTGCCACCCACGCTCGTGGTTGAACCACCCCGCCTCCGAACTCCCTCTGCCTGGGAACCAGAGAGGGGACCTCCCATCTAAAAAGCCAAGTAGGTCAGAGCTGTTGTCTTTGCTTTCCCACAAGAGCAAGTGGAGCTCATGTTTCCTGCCTGTCTCTTTGTCCCTGCTTCCAGGGCAGCCCAGTTGAAATCCTTCCCTTCCTCTACCTGGGAAGTGCCTACCACGCCTCAAAGTGTGAATTCCTTGCCAACCTGCACATCACGGCCCTGCTCAACGTTTCCCGGCGGGCCTCTGAGGCTGGCGCCCCACACCTGCACTACAAGTGGATCCCTGTGGAAGACAGCCACACAGCTGACATCAGCTCGCATTTTCAGGAAGCAATAGACTTCATCGGTAGGTTTGGATGGGAGCCCCCTGAGTACCAGGTCTTGGCCCTGGGTGTTCTAACGGGGCCATCTTCCCTGCAAGAAGGGAGATCTTGTACATGGATGTGCTAGGGGGTGGGGCTATGAAGGCATGCAGCCGCCAGAAAGGCACAGGGGAGGATTTTAGCTGCAATTAATAGGAGCTTTAATGCGTGAGATAAATGAACTAATATACTTTTATGGCAATGCCTGCTGCTGCTGTTATTGTGTCCTGCTGTCCAGGAGTAGGGCAATGCCGCGTGTGTGCTCCAAGTGGGAGCACTAGGTGGGGGAGGAGCCCCCCAAGCTGCGCTCATATGCAGGTTGGGATATTTTTTTGTGTGTGTGATCTGTCCATTGTTTTTCTTTTTTTTTTTTTTTATTAATTACATTGCATTATGTGACAGTTTCATAGGCTCTGGGTTTCCCCCAACCCCTCCCCATGCCCTTCCCCCATGGTGGGTTCTTCCACCTTGTTGCAGTATTACAGTTCAAACTCAATCAAGATTCTTTCTTTGCAAACTTATACCAAGCATAGAGTCCAGCATCTTATTGTCCAGATAAGTTGAACAGTTTCTTGGTGTGACCATCTCTGGTCTGAAGGTAGAGCTGGCAGAATATCATCCCAATCAATTAAGAGTCCCAACATAACATCAACAATAATTTACAATATTATGGAATTGACATAGTTTTGAGTAACCAGTATGTTAAAAAAAATGCAAGTTCTTAGGCATATCCTGTGATTATTAGCTCATTGATAATTCAACTTTAGTTTGTATACAGAACCGGCTGCTATACCCCTTAAAATGGCTATAGGGTACTATTCAGCTGTCTCGTGTCTATTTTCATTTTAGTATTTAGCCGTTTGTAGTGTTGAAGCATAATTTTGCTGAACTTGGCGGATTTTAGGATAGTCTAAACTGGCTTATAACTCTAACAAGACATTTGTCGACAATTAAGGTAAACATACAAACAAACTAAAAAAACCCTAGAATAAATAGACAAACAACAACAAGTAAAGCTTAGAATCAGACAGGAAAGAGCTAGCGTGGATTTACTCATACCTCACTAGGTGGGACACAAACATTAGTCACTCCTCACCATGGTATTGAAGATTTCTCTGCACACCCCTCCTAAAAAAAAAAAAAAGGTTGGGATATTTTTAAAAGCAGACAGAAGGATGGAGAGAGCACTACTTAGGCACTCAGCCCCGAGGGCCCGGCAGCTTTCCACAGCTTTGGCAAATGACTGGAGGCAATTTGTTTTGCATTTTCAGCTAATTTGGGATGGCTAAAACTTGAGTTTCATGTGCAGAAAATGTAGCCTCTCCTTCATCCTTCCTGCATGGCTATGAGACAGTTAGCACTCACTTCACTGAATAAGTCCCAGAAGGCTTGACCTCAACCCTACCATGCTCGGGCAGGGCTCTGGCTCAGGAGTTCCCAGGTCTTCCTGTTGGCTGCAGTTTTCCTCCATTGGACAGCTCTTTCTGTGCCCCTCATCCTTGTAACTGTCTTTCCTGCTAGAATGTGAAGAGTTGAAATCCAGGTGTGATTTTCCTGTATCTTGTTCCACTGGGGAGAGAGGGGATGCAGGTGTTAGCACAGCAGTAATTGCTCAGCACTGGTAGCAATGAAAGGGTCCCTGTTTGGCCACATGAAGGCCCTCTGTTCACCAGAGGCAAATGGCCAAGCCTGTCCTGGTCCCCTAAACTCCTGGGCTGAGATGTAGCCAAAAATGATGAGTTCAGGGTAGGAAACCCTGGACTCATTTGCGCTGTCCCTGGGAATGCCTTGCCCTTCTCAGCCTGTTATTACATTACCTAGATAGCTACTTCGTGAGGTCATACAGTGTGCCCCTGGGCAGTTCTCAGAACCCTCCCTCCCCATCCTGTGTGTGTTGTGTCTCTTGTGTGCACAGCCAGTCACACACAGCAAAAACACAGGTGGCTTCTTCCCAGGCACTTGCCCCATTAGTGCAAGGAGGGGGCAAGTCAACCCTGCAGGCTAAGCGTGGAAGCAGGCAGCGGTCACCTGTGAGAGGAGGCGCGCTCCTGAGGATTGGAGGCGGTTCTGGAAGCAGCATGTCCCAGGCCTTTCATGCAGCCCTGGGCCCGTTGCATTCCATGTACTGCAGAGAAATCAGGGAACATGGCAGCCACAGCCCTGTCTGCTGAAGTTCCCCCTTGGAATCCGTCTACAGGGACCACTGTGCTTTTCTGTCTGGTTTGGATTTTATGTGCATCAGACTGAATTGGGGTCACCTCACATCAGCTTCCCTCCCTAGATGCCCCTTGAAGTTTCCATTTGAAGGAGGAGGACCTTATCTCTCATAAATGTGTTCTTGATGTCGGAGGCTCGTTTGCAGACTTCCAGGGTGCAGAGCGGTCCTAGGGGGCTGGCTGCTCCCCCCTTTCAGAGTCATCAGTGTTTTTGTGTACTGTGGCCTTCCCTGGTGGCAGCTACATCTGACTTCCTGTGATGCCACTGCTTCCTCATGTACAAGAGAGGGAATTGGAAAGACCAGATTTTTCTGTGGCTTTGAGTTGGTATGTGTATGTGTTTAACCTTGAAAAAAAAAAAAAAAAGGTAGCTATCTCACTGGATAGGGCAGGAAAGGAAGGGACACCCTCCCTCTCCCGGCAAACTCCCCTTTCTGTCCCACTGAGCCAAAGACTGATAACTGCCATGGTAGCTTAATGGCAGTTACTCCCATTGTTGTGCAAGATGGAATTTGCAAAAGCCGTTTATATTCTCCATCCAGCAAGCACCACTTAGCCAGAGCTATAATTAGTGGCCGTGTGCTCATTATTGTATGTTTGGTGGTGAGATCCCTGGGAGCCAAGCCAAGCAGCCCGCCCTGGCACAGGACGACAGGGTGTCTGGGGAGGCCGGAAGGCTGCTACCAGGGTGGGGGCTGGGTCAGCAGCATGAGAATCAGGCCTGGAGAGGCAAGACTGGCTGCTCCAGCTCAGCCTGTAAACCTGGACACCGTCCCATGACAATCGTGGACACCCAGCACAGGCCTGTGTGTGATTTCAGGGCTTGCCCCAACTGCTCTTGAAACCGGTCAATGCAGCCCAGGTTGGGGTAGCACCCCCAGGAAGGAGTTTCTCTAGGTCCAACTCCTCATGAGACACTAGACAGTAGGGTGAGGTCTGTGTTAATGGGACCCCAAAAGCTCTATCTGCACCAGTGGGGATTCAAGCCAGGCAGAAGTGCGAGACAGCTGCCCCAGCTCACACACAGGCACGATGGATTGTTGATGACAAGGTCACTTCAGGATTTAATGCTGTGTTTGGCATTGTGTTTAGATTCCAATCCCAACTCTGCTTTCTCCCTTCTAGACTGTGTCAGAGAAAAGGGTGGCAAGGTCCTGGTCCACTGTGAGGCTGGGGTCTCCCGCTCTCCCACCATCTGTATGGCTTACCTCATGAAGACCAAGCAGTTCCGCCTGAAGGAGGCCTTTGATTTCGTCAAGCAGAGGAGGAACGTGATCTCGCCCAACTTTGGCTTCATGGGTCAGCTCCTGCAGTATGAATCAGAGATCCTGCCTTCCACACCCACGCCGCAACCCCCCGCCCAGCAAGGGGAGGCTGCGGGCCCTGCCTTCCTGGACCACTTGCAGACACTGAGCCCTGACATGCAGGGCGCCTTCTGCACATTTCCTACCTCAGTGCTGGCACCGCTGCCCACCCACTCGGCTGTCCCTGAGCTCCACAGGAGCCCCGTGGCCACCGCCACATCCTGCTGAAGTGGGCATGGGGGAGCCGGCCCAGCTCCCAGAGCAACTGTGATTTTGGATTTTGGGACTCATGGACATTTCATACCTGTGCAATATTGAAGACCTCACTCATCACGCTGCGCCCAGTGAGATGGTAGATGGTCGCCAGGCTTGCAAAGGAACTTCAGGCTGACCTCGGGGAGAGGTTCTGGGGATGGAAGGAAGGCCAAGCCATCATAAAGAGCACAACGCGTGCCGACCACTGTACTTCCAAACCCCTGTCCGCCTGCTCAGGACACCCAGCTCTCGCACCTCCAAGTCTGCCTTTTCATTTCAAGCGTAAGGCAATAAATCTTTGCAGCAATGTGGGAGCAGGAGGAAAAGGCAGTTATGCAGCCAGTTCATCTTGAAGGAAGCACAATCTCCACCTTAGTTTTTTGAACCTTGGCAGTCTCCGTATCTGTCTGTGTTGCTTCAGAGCATAAGCTGATGACCACCTCGTCAGGAAGGCCACCCTGCTGGACGACGTGATGGATGTGCTGGGTGGAACCCCGGAAGGCTTCCACCAAGGGTCTGGTGGCTGAAGGAGCAAGACGTGGCCCTTTCTAGGGGTTTCGACGAACCTTGGACTTGGTGGCATGACTCTTACTCATACTTGAACCTGTCTCATCGCAACTCTTGTGTTCTTTGGGAAGGGTTTTCAGACCACAGGCCAGTCTCGCCTCTCTGAGGCAGTTGGTGGCAGGTGCTGGAGGAGAAGGTACCTGCTGAGGGTCACGGGTTGGTGGCGCTGAAAGCCATCTTTTCCTCAACTTGCTGTCCTCTGTATGCTGCTGTTTCGTCCCGTGTGACCCTCGGTTTCTTCCCTACCCCTGGCGGGGGTGTTCCTCAAGCTACTGACTTTGGGATTCACAGCTTTTTGCAATGTGGTACTATTTCTTTTTGGTCTTTAGATTTCTCCCCGGGGCGGGGGGAAAGGCAATAATTTCCTAAAACCCATGCAAATGTGAAGAAAAGCTGTATGTTACTGGTTGTCATCATTGTTGTCTTTTTTTTTTTATAGTGTGAAATAAAAACAGTAAAAGGAAGAAGCAGTGCCTGCATGTTCTTGGTGCGCCAGGGTTCTCGGGATGAAGCAGTGCCTGCACAGGGTTTGGTTTCGCAGGTGACTAGTCTGGTGATGGGGGTGGGATCACACGGTCTTCACCGCGATGCAGAGCTGCATCCCCACCAAGGGGCTTCCCTCAGCTAACTTGCAAAGGGGTAGTCAGGAGCTAGCAGCTCTGGGATCTTTATTCCCATCAGGGGGTCCACCTTGACCCTCTCAGTTCCTCCATCTTGTGGTGAGTGGATTGTAAAGGGATCACCAGCATCCCTTCAAGTGCAAAACCCCCGGCTGAGCCAACTGCATGCCAAGCTGTGGCACGCCTCCTCCCTGTAGTGTCTGGCATAGAGCGCACACGGAAAAGGGTGGATCAGGGCCAAAGGCCGGAGAAGCGAATAGGGCTAAGGGTTACTTGGAGTATCTGTCCCCCACTTTCTGCCCTCACAGCAAGTTCTTGGAAGAGCTCCCAGGTCCTTCCTACAGTGAGGTCAGTGTGGATCCACAGCTGAACTGCCTTGCCTTCTGAGAACTTTCCTCCACATCAGAGGAGGAAGGAAGCAGCCGTACCGACTGCTCGCTGCATTGGCTCTGACGCTGCCCATACCACAGCCTCACTCGTCAGCTCTGCTTCCTCCTCTGGGAGAACAGACGGCTGATAGGAACTGAAGCTATCCCAATGTGCTGCTTGCTGTCACAGGGATTCCAACCAGTCCCTTGAATTCTGGACGACTAGGGCTTCTGGTTCCCTCACTAAATGGTTCCCTGGTGTCTGAATAGAAGGGACTGCTACTGTGGCAGTTCCGGTTAAGCCACTGCCTGAAGCACCAACATCCCATATGGGTGCCAGGTTTATGTCCTACCTGCTGTACTTCTGGTTCAGTTCCCTGCTAATGCGGTGGAGGAGGGTGGCTCAAGTGCTTGGGCCCTGCACCTCCATGAGAGACCCAAAAGAAGCTCCTGACTCAGCTCTGGCCATTGCAGTCATCTGGGGAGTGAATCGATGAAAGAGCTCTATTTCTTCCCCTCTCTATGACTCTTGCTTTTCAAGTAAATAAACCTTAAAATAGAAGTGGCAGCAGGGCCATGGGAGTCCATCTCTAAGCATCTGTCTCAAAGGCTGTGCTGGAGGCCTCGCTCCTACCCCCATCTGTGTGGCACATCCAGAGGAAAACCTGTACACCAAGAGGCTACCCAGGCCAAAGAGGCTGTTTCTTTAGCAGCTCTCTCATCGGTGTAGCCTAACGGGCTTCCGCAGTGAAGAGCTCCCAGCCCTCACCCTGCCCCTATAGCCAGTGCCTTGGAGCTAGCCCTCCGATTTCTGTGGGCTTGATGACACTTTCTGATCTCAGCCCTTGCTCAGCTTTGGGTGTAGCCTGGAAGCCTGCCTGTTGTGTGGGCCTGCACAGGTGCAAGGGGGCTGGAGGGGCCCCGAGAAGGGAGAGTCCTGGAGGAGGAGGAACCTAGGTACAAGCTGGGGTGTCGGGCTAACCCATGTCCCAGTCCCTGACATTTGCTCTGTTGCATTTCTCTGAAGGGTGAGTAAGGCCTCTAAATCAGGCATACAAGGATTGCTCACTCATAAGCCGGTGAGTCACTGGAGGGTAAGCCATGTGAAGCCCCATGGCTGGGCATGGCTCTGTAGCTCTCTTCTCTCCATGGGCACCTTGTTAATTACACTTGCATTTTTAATCTTTTTTTTTTCCTGCCAAAATCTGCTTTGCTGGCCTTGAGTGCCAGGGATTTGAGGAAGCTTTGTTGGCTTCCAGCATCTGCTCAGATAGGTCATGTGTAGGAAAACAGAAATGTTCACCCTCTGGTTCCTTTTTTCTTAAAGACTTACTTATTTTTATTGGAAAGTTAGATATACAGAGAGGAGGAAAGACAGAAAGATCTTCCATCCATTGATTCACTCCCCAAGTGGCTGTAACAGCTGGAGCTGACCCAATCCGAAGCCAGGAGCCAAGAGCCTCTTCCAGTTCTCCCATGCAGGTGCAGAGTCCCAAGGCTTTGCACCGTCCTTGACTGCTTTTCCAGGCCACAAGCAGGGAGCTAGGCTGCCAGCATTAGAACTGGCGCCTATATGGGATTCTGGTGCGTGCAAGGCAAGAACTTTAGCTGCTAGGCTACTGTGCCAGGCCCCACCCTCTGATTCTTGTTCCATCCGTGGAGGAGCCCCTTCCCGTCCGTCCTGGCTTCTGAGCTAGTTGCCACGGGAGCAGATGTATGAACAGCGCTAACCCAGTACCTACTGTGCCTGCCAGAGCCCTGTTTGCCCAGATATTTCCTTGGTGTGAAGACTGGGCAGACTTCTTGCCTGTTTCATTATTCCGGACAACTGCACCTCTCAAGTTGCTGGCACTTTTTCTAAAGCTGTGGCCCCTCTATCCCTTTTTGCTCAGGCTAATAGGCAGCTCAAAACAAATTTTAGTTTTTTAGGATTTTACAGCATACTTTTTAAATTGACTGGCTTTTGTCAACTTTTTTTTTTTTACCTCCATCTCCAAAGCAACCAAATAAATTTTTTTACTTCCCCCTTTAAAAAAAAAAGATATTTTTATTTTAAAGACAGATTTACAGAGGAGAAACAGATTTTCCATCTGCTGTTTCACTCTCCAAAAGGCTATAATGGTCAGAGCTGAGTTGATCAGGAGCCAGGAGGAGCTTTCTCAGGATCTCCCATGTGGGTGTAGGGGCCGGAGGTCTTGGGCTATCCTCCACTGCTTTCCCAGGTCATAAGAAGGAGCTGAAGTGGAGAAGCCGGTACATGAACTGCTGCTTATATGGAATATTGGTGTTCGCAGTTAGAGGATTTGCTGTTGAGCCACCGTGGCAGACCTTTTGTGCCCCTTTTGAAAATTAAATATGCCACCGTGCCTTTATAATGGTGAAGTGTAAATGCATGCAGAGAGAAGCCAGGGCATCGCTGGCATTGCCAGTCTCAGTCTTCCATACTCATGGGTTCCTTTGCTTTCCCAGAGACTCTACTAAGTTCTATAATCTTTCCAGAATAGAGTCTGTCCAGAACTGAAGTCCCGTGGCTAGGGCCTGGTTCCTTGCCTTGGGATCTTTGGCACTGCCCTCTACTTTCCGTCCTATATGCTCTGCTGCTGTTTCCTAGGGATGAAGCCTGGATGGAGATGGACAGATTGCTCAAAGCTACAATGCACACCCTCCTGAGCCCCACCTGTGCCTGGAGAACCACCATTCTCCCATGCGTCTAGCATCAAGCACCTGCTAGAACCTGCGATTCCACGAGCAACAAGAGCCCCGAGGCCCCATTCTCATGGAGTTTCTGGGATCTAATGACGTCACTGGACTTGCTGTCCCACACTGAGGCTGGCCCCAGGGCATTGGCATGCTCCTGAACACATTCCATTGATCTCTACCTGCCTGTTCCTTTTCTGATACCAAACTATATTACTATAGCACATGTTTTAAAATTAGAGATGCGAGTCCTTCAATTTTCTATTCTTTTTCAAGCTCTTTTTATATTCCTTTGACTTTTCTTATTAATTTCATATCACTTGTCGATTTCTGCTAAAACCACTAAAATTTTGATACAGTTATTATTGAATTTATAGATCAATTTGGGGAGTATTATTGTTTTAGCAATATTAAGCTTTTTGATCTATGAACATGCAGTGTCCTTTCATTAATTTAGGTCCTCTTTTTTTGTCTCTTGTAATTTTAGTTGAAGCATTGCTATTCATTTTTAACTGTCTTGTAAGCAATTTAAACTCCCAAATCAATTTTGGAGAAAAGAAACACCACTAACAACTTCCCTCCAAAATGGAACAACGATGCTCATTCCTCTTAAATATCCAAACAGGATATTTATCCCAAAACCAAATATCCTCCCAAAACCAAAGTAACAGCATCAATAATAATAATGCCAACACAGAAAATAAAAGCAATAAAATCACATGTTAGGGGTCTAATCATCCTTTGGCTATCAAAAGAATAGCATTCAAGCTCATCAGAATGTACATTTCCCTTTTTTTAAAAAATAAATTTAAAAAGAGAACTTGAGGGACCAGTGTGGTAGCCTAACGGTTAAAGTCCTCGCCTTGCACACACTGGGATCCTATGTGGGCACTTGTGTCCTGGCTGCTCCACTTTCCATCCAGCTCCCTGCTTGTGGACTGGGAAAGCAGTTGAGAACAGCCCAAACCTTGGGACTCTGCACTCAAGTAGGAGACCTGGAAGAAGCTCCTTGCTCCTAGCTCAGTTTAGCTGCTGTGGCCACTTGGGGAATGAACCAGCAGATGGAAGATCATCCTCTCTGCCTCCTGTCAATCTGATTTTCCAATAAAAATACATAAATCTAAAGAAAGAGAGAGAGAACTTGAAGGAATTCACAGTCATTTGCCTGACTTGTTTTGACTCCTGTTCGTTTGGGAGTAGAATACAGAAACACCTCTTCAAATAAATCCCCAGGCTCTGTGTCACCTGCCCAGGACTGTCCTGACTCCATTCTTTCTTCCTTCTACTTGGTTCAAAACACTTTTCAGTCTCTTCTTTGCCCTGTGTGTTGCCATCCTAACTCTGCAGGTGCAGTCACACCAAGCCATTTCAATCAGTTCTTAAAACGGCAAAGCTGCCATTTTTGTTTGTGTGGGTTGCGAAATAGCTCTAGTGTACCTGGCAGGCATGCACTGATCTTGGATTTTGTGTCTGTCAAATGATTTGTTTCATTGAAGTGGCTGAATTTGGTGAGCAGAAATTTGTTAATAAAATTTGCTTCATGTCCTTCTAAGATCTTAGAGTCTGTGGCATGGTTATCTCTCTAGTCTCTGAAACTAGATTTTTTTTTTTTTTGCCTGATTAGTCTGATTAGAAATTTATCAATTTTCTTTGTGTTTTCAAAGAACTAGCTTTTGGTTTCATTGATCTTTTCTCCTTAGCATTATTTGTCCATTTTCTATTTCATTAACTTTTAGTCTTGTCTTTATTTTTCCTTCTTGTTTACTTGGATTTAATTTGCTCTCTTTTTCTGTGTTGCCTTAGGGGATACCTATCATTGATTTCATATTTTTTACTTATATAAATATTTAAAGTCCTAAGCTTTCTATGAAGATCTGATAGATTTTAATATATTATGCCTCATTTTCATTGAGTTCAGAATGCCCTTGTGTTTTTTTTCTTTTGCTCTATTTGATTTTTTTCAAATATATGTATTTTTATTTGATAGGTAGATTTACAGAGAAAAGAAGGGACCCAAGAGAAAACTTTTCCACCCACTAGTTCACTCCCCAAATGGCTGCAACAACCAGAGCTGAGCTGATCCAAAATCAGGAATCAGAAGCTCTTCTGGGTTTCCCACGTGGGTGCAGGATCCCAAGGGCTTGGGTCATCCTCCACTGTTTTCCCAGGCCATAAGCAGGAAGCTTGATCAGAAAGTGGAGCAGCCAGGGCCCGGTGCCGTGGCCTATCAGCTAAAGTCCTCACCTTGAATGCGCCAGGATTCCATATAGGCGCATGGTCTAATCCCGGCAGCCCCACTTCCTATCCAACTCCCTGCTTGTGGGCTGGGAAAGCAGTCAAGGACAGCTCAAAGTCTTGGGATCCTGCACACACATGGGAGACCTGGAAGAGCTCCTGACTCCTGGCTTTGGATCGGCTCAGCACTGGGCGTTGCAGTCACTTGAGGAGTGAATCATTGGACGGAAGGAGCACATTTTCCTAGGCCCTTGATTTGTACAGTAAGTGGCTTACTCAGGGGTGTGGGCACAGCTGTGCCATGGGGATGACTCCTAGTGATTATTCCAGGTGCCCCCTAAGCCCCCAGTTGCCTGCAGCTCTGTTCCAGACGACATGTCCTCTGGGTGAGGGTCTCACTGACTGCCTGTCTTGAGCAGGGCACTGGCATGGCTCCAGGCTTGGGTGCCCTTCTAAATCCCTTTGCTTTACAGATGCCAGCAGCCAAGGACAGCTGGGACAGGCCCTTGATCTCCTTTCAAAGTTCACAAGGACATTGGTCTTTATGTCAGAGCATTACTACTCACCACAGCTCACATTCACTTGGCTTTTTCTGTATGCTAGGTATCTTGTGAGGCCTTTGTATGCCTTTTTCCTTAATTCTCGCTGCAACCTGATGAGATAGAGACTGCTTTTTCCCTTTAAACATGAAAAAAAGATAGAGGCAAGAGAGTTTAAGTGAATTGATCAAGGTCATATAACAAGAGCCATAAGGGAACAAGGTTTGGCTCTCAGCAGCCCAGTGTCAGCCACCTGCCCCCAAGCCACTGTGCTCTGCTGTTTCCCTGGTGGCCTGCCCAGGGACAGTTGACTGCCTCCTTATCACACACACTGTCATGAGGTGCAGACCTCTGCCTTCCTGCTGCTGCACACAGTCCCTGCTGGCTGTGTGCTTTACGGGTGAGACCCTACACTGTGTCGGGGGACTTTGCCTGTTGTATCTCTGTAGGTACGTTATTAGGTGTCTCTGAGCATAGGGTCCCTCCACACGGAAGGTGAAGGGATTGAGTTAGATAACCTCAGAGGCTCCAGCAAGGTCAGCAGCCTATGAGCCATGAATCTGTAGCCTCTCTGAAAGCTAATAATTACCTCATCTACCAGGGCTTGTAAGATTTGTTTACTTTAATAATATTTATCAGCACCACAGAGCTTGGCCGTTCACTTTATGCTCATATATCTTCTCTGGCTTCCTGTTTATCCCAAAGGTCATTTTTGCAAACTACCACAAATCTCCTTTGTGTTCACTCCGTGTTATTAAGTGAACAAAAAAGCAGGTTATAAAACTACATGTATCCCATTTTATTAACAACAAACGTGCTTATGTACTTGCATGTGTAACTAGTAAATAAGCATATACACTACTTACAGAAATGGATAGCAATATATATGTTTTGTATTTCTGATTACATTTTTATAGTCTGAAAGGACATCAACATTCTGGAACGAATTTTTCTGGATGGCAAAACACCTGGTGACTTCCATTTTGTCCATATACACTTTCCATTCTACACTTTTTATCCTTTATCATCTTTGTCTAGTATTGCTTATGTTTTTAGTACTCATTGTGTGTAAACAATAAATGCGGAAGCAAATAAATACTGTCTGAGGTGGAATCAGAATCTCCCTTCCCAGTGACTTTGTCTTGGGGATCCTCTCCTGGGTTGAGGGATGGCTTTCTGTCTTCCATAGCAAGACAGGGTCGGGCAAGCCATCTCTGGAGCTTCAACTTTCTCCCTCCTCCCCCTTCTTCATCTCTTTGCCTTTCCTTTTCTGAATTTTGTAACAACATGGCTTAGGATACCACTCCTACCACCCTGATTCCAGCTGTTTTTACTTCCAGTCCCCCCTGCGCACACTCATATAGTTAGTCATGAATACTTCCTAGCATTCGTCCGTTCATAAATTGTGGATAAATCAATACAAAGATGGAATTAAGATGTTGTTTTAATTGAAGACTGAGGTTTGATCCTTGAATCTGCCTTAGGCATACCAGGATGATGTGGAAAAACACTCGACAGCTGTAAAGATTGGATCAGTGGGTAGTATATTTGCCAAGGTCATGAGCTAAACCCCTGAGAGTAATGAAATCCAAGAGTCCTGCCCCCAAGAAGCTTGGAGTTATGAGATACAAAGAGACGGGCAGAAAGGGATGCATAGATAGCATCTCTGGGCATGGCATGACTAGAGGAGGAAGAAGGACCAAAGATCACCTTGAGGCCTGGGGCCCAGGTGATGGAGGAAACAGTGGTGCCAGTCAGTTACTTATTAATCCTTCTCTTCAATCATTCCAAAAACACACATTGAGCTTCTTGCCATCAGCCCAATCTGGTCCTGGGAGTGTGTGAAGTGCAACAGTGGACAAAACAGATAGCACTCTCCTGCCTACCCCCTCAGCTGAGCCTAGGAGAGAACAGAGAAAGGAAGTAAACAGGTCCATCAACAGGATCATTTCTGGAGGTAATAAGCACAAGCAGAAAACAAGGCGGGTGGTGTGTCAGAGTGGCAGGGGAAGTGACATTGGGGTTGACACATCATTGGCTGAAATAGCAGTCAGGGGCTGGTCTGAGAAGGAAGATGATGAATTCTCTGCCGGAGCTGCTGATTCAGAGATGCGAAGATTCAGTTCCTGGAGAAGCATTCTGATCTCCTCTTAAACTCGGCATGATATCACTCCCTGGCTCGTGGTCTTGCAGCAGGCTTCCACGGCCCTCTGGACAAAACCCCAGTTCTTTAACTCGTCCCTGGAGGGGCTTCACAATCCCACCCGGCCTGCTGCTATGCGTATCCCCACCCCAGGTGAACATTTGACGAGCCCACCAGGGTTTGTCATGGGCTCCACATGGGCTCTGTCCCTTGTGGCTTTTACACTCTGATCCTAGGAATGTCTGTTGAGCTGTCCTGCCGTTCTTGGGCCTGAGCCCTTTGCTCTGCCTGCCCTCTTGGGTTGTTTAAATGTCCGGTTAGCAGGAGTTAAAGTCTCTAATCAGAGCAGAGGAGCTAGTGCCTTCAAGACCCTCTGTCCGCTGGATATGCCTAGAAATGCAGTAAGTGGTTCACAGATCCACGCTCATCGGGAATGAAATGAGCGAGACAATCTAAGGGTTTTTTGTCTAGATTTACAGCCAGGCGATGACAGGACTCCTCTATAGTGCCTACCTTGAGTCTCCAGGGATAAATCGGCTGGTGTGGGCAAGGACTGAACCTGAGAGCCTTAGAGTTCCTACCATCCTTCAGTAAAGACAGGCAGAGTCCTGGGCTCTAAGATGCTAGCACAGTCAGGAACTGGCCCAGGGGAGTCCACAGTCCCTCTCTCCACAGCTTCCTCCTTCCCCGAACTACTCACAACTGTCTCCTTTTAACCAGTGTGGGAATGGAGTGCCTCAGTTGATCCACCTGCACAGCATGTTGATCCCACCTGCACATCATGTTGATGAGGATCAGTCCAGGGCTCCCCTTCCTCCCACTTCAGACCTGATTTAGCAGTGATGTGTAACTCTGGTGTCCTGAGGCCAGTAGGAGATTGGGGGTGGGGGTGGGGAACATGTGAGTGTTTGGACCGGGTGTTTGGGATGAAAGTCAATACTGTAAACACATATTTGTTATGACTCTCTTGCCTTTCATCTGAGGAATCTCAAAGACCTGGACAAATGGTAATTAATTTTCACAACAGCTTCCACCGGCGGAGGCAGTGGTGCCTGCCAAAGGCCAGGGGGCATGTTCCCAGTGTGCTTCCCTTCCACCCTGCCACCCCCAGCCTCGGCCAACCTGCAGGTGACCATGCCAGGTGCGTAGAATGCCAGGTCTCTGAATCCCTTTCAGTACCTGTCTGTCTGCAAGGCTTGAGAGGAGAAATAGAGACCCCTTCCAGCCAACCTCCTGCCCAGCCCCCTCCCCTTTACCCTCACATGCCTCCCAGAGGGTGACTAAGAATGAACCAGGCAGCAGTGGGAGCATTTCCTGTCTCCAAGGCGGGCTGGGGCCAAACAACAAGTTCGTTGACTCAGCAGGAACCACATGGCTCCAAAAATACAGCTGCTCTCGCCCAGTTCCAGTTCATACTCCCCCTATACTTAGTACCTGCTTGTTTCTCACGCTCATCCCAGAGGAGCTCCTGGAATTGATTTTTTTTTCCCTTTACATGGATTATGTAACAAACAATAAGCTCAATACAGAAAAAATAAAATGCAGAAACATAATAAGTATTTTAATAATTCCCTAACTCCACTGCTCCTAATATAACTGCTATTGAAATCTTATTCTGTTTCTTTTCTCTATGCTGTCTGTCTTTCATGTATTAGCATGAAAGACTCCGAGTAAAATCACGATTAGGCGTAAATATATTCAGTAGAGCAGAAGTTTATGAATGAAAAGTCAGGGTTGGGTAAGAAGCTGATCCTTTGCTTGCAGTGTTGGCATCTCATATAGTTCTGGTTCCTGTCACGGCTACTCCACCTTTGATCCAGCTCCCTGCTTATCACCTAGGAAAGCAGCAAGAATGGCTCAAGTCCTTGGACACCTGCACCCATGTGGGTGACCAGAAAGAAGCTCCTGACCCCTAGCTTCAGATTGCCTCAGCTCCAACCATTGCAGCAATTTGGGGAGTGAACCAGCAGATAGAACATATCTCTCTCTCTTGCCTTCTTTCTGTAATTATGCCTTCCTAATAAAAAGAAATAATTCTTTTGGGGGGATTTATTTATTATTATTGGAAAGGCAGATCTTACAGACAGATCTTTCACCTGCTGGTTCACTTTCCAAATTGCTGCAACAGGCAATGGTGAGCCGATCTGAATCCAGGAGCCAGGAGCTTTTTCCAGGTCTCCCACATCAGTGCAGTGTCCCAAGGCTTTGGGCCATCCTGCACTGCTTTCCCAGGCCACAAGCAGCGAGCTGGATAAAAAGCAGAATAGCCTGGACATGAACTGGCATCAATATGAGATGCTGATGCGACAAAGGGAGTATTATCCAGTTGAGCCTTTACACCAGTCCCTAAAAGTAAATCACTCTTTAAAAAAAAAAAAGAAAAATCAAAATCCACCCCCAACTTCCTGCTCCCACCCAGGATGAAGCCCTGTGAGACATTTTTTGTGTGTCCTTCCAGAAGTTGCCTGTTGCCTGCATGAGCACATACATGCATGCTTGTTTTACACGGCCACAGAATATAACTAGGACTATTTGTGGCCAACCTTGTGGGCCTATTTACTCAAGTGAGGAACAGGAAGAAGGGATGGAACAGATGATATACTGGGAGAAGAGAGCAAGCCAGGACACAGTGAGGACCGACTGTGTGTCACACTCACCATGAGAATTAGGCGCTACCCCATTCAGCAGATAAGGAGATGAAGTTCACAGAAGTGAGGGAGAAACTTGCCACCTCCAAAGCTCTGGCTGTGCCATTCTGCCCAGACGTCTTGGACAAGTTCCAGGGTTTATGGTGGCATGGCTTGACATGGACACGGGGAGAACCCCTGCATTTTGTGCATTCTCTCACTCGCTCTAATAACGTTTTACGTGCCAGTCATCACAGAGTCCTCTGGAAGTCTACAGTCATCTAGGAGCGGACATGTAGACACACTACAGCCTGGCAGAGGGATAAGCAGAATGCCATGGGGTTCAATACTTCTTCCTGACTTCCAAGGTCAAGGAAGGCCTCCTGGGAGAGAACTGTGCTGAGTCAGTCCTCTGGCACCAGCCAGGCCTAAAACGCCTCTGCATCCTCCCCTCCCTGATCCCACCCCGCCCCGCTCCCTGAAGGCCAGCTGCGGTGGCTCATCCCTGGCCTGGGCTTTTGCCCCTGGCTTCCTGCCTTTCATGAAACGTCTATCCACGTTCCCACAGCAGGAGGCTTGGTGGGGGGCTGCAGGTTTCTGAGAAAATTTTCAAGAAGACATTTCTGGTTTGTTTTCTAGAAGTTCAGGAAATGTTGATCATACTTTGGGGGAAGAGTAGGCAGCGCCAGGGGGGCCTGACTAAATGCTTGGACCCTGATAGACCCTGCCTGGACTTCTACATCCCTGCTGTGGGAAGTCACTGGCTGTGAGCAAACCACAGAGATGGACCAGCAGTGGGAGGTACCTAGGAACCCTTGACCTGGCAGGCTGTCACTGGAACCCTTCTGCCACTGCAGCCAGTGGGACTCAAGTCCTCCACAACACAGGGGGAACACAACACAGCAGGCCTCAGGCAGGTGCATCTGACTGACCGAGCCTTCGTCAGGTAGCCATAACCTTTTGGGGGGGGGGGGGGCGGACAGAACCTGCCCTTGGATCCTGCTGGGAAGCAGTGATAAGCGCCTTCGCCCTAACCTGCAGACAGACAGGTAGGGAGTGATGTCCTGCGTGCTGGGCAGGGGCTGTGGATCCTGGACAGCCAAAACCTCAAAGTCCAGGACACGTCCTGAATTCTCAGAGCCTTTCATAAATACAAATACCCAGGAAAATGTCCCACATCTATAGGACTGATGTCACGATTTTAAAAAGGAAAACAAGCAAACAAAAAAGCAACAATAAAGCACTGACTAGCACAGTTCCACACTCAGTCAGTGTTAACTTACTGTTACTGCTGCCATATTATCCTATGGTTTTCCACTTCTTTTTTTGTAAAATGCAGGGTTTTTTTTAAACTATAAAAGTAGCAACATGTCATAGATAGAAAAGTTGAAAAACACAGAAAAGTAGAGAAAAGGGAAGAAAAGAAATGAAAAAAGAAAAGAAAAAAGAAGTCACTCCTTCCTCCACCCAGAGAAAAACCTCTGTCAGCATTTTTGGTGTTTTCCTGCTGGTCTGTTTTCTGTGTGTTGGCTTTGGTTGTTTCATTTTCGCTTCCTTTCAACAACTTGGTCATCCTGTGGGTATGGTTGTAGACGGGCATTTCCTTGTGCTGCTAATGCCCTTGTTCATCATCCTACAAAATGCCCTGTGGGTTTTGGGGTGGATGGCAGGGATGCATTTATAAATCACCATCATTAAAAAAAAAACCCTTTGCTGATTCTGGATGTTTCTTTGGAATACCCACAGCTGCTCGATGGACATCAATTCTGCATTTTATTCCAAGGGGCATTCTGAAAGTTTCCCTCAATTCTCTCCGGGATTAGGGCATGGCCTACCCAGTGGTTTATCACCTCCTTGTGTTTTGAAGCAGCTTTTTCGCTGCCACCAACAGTCCCAGCCTGTCACCGTCCCACTGGCACCTGACCTGATGCATCTGCCCACTGCTTTCTCACGTTCCCATTGCACTCAACCACTGATTAGGCTGGAGTAGTTTTTCCTGCCTGTGAAATTATCCAACATTAGTGTCTCAGAGGGCCCCAGCTCTACCTCTGGCCAGCTTGAGACATGGGGCCATTTACTGACATCCCCCAACCTCTTCTGTAAAATAAACAGTTGTGGCAGCAGGGTTTAAGAGGGACACCTAAAGGCATCTCCTTCTTGTCTCTTCCCCTTCTTTTCCTCCCCCTCCTCCCTCACCTCGACCCACCCCCACACCAGCTCCCTGCACCTGCAGGTCCCAGGCTGGGTTCCAGGAAGTGGCTCGCCCAGGGCTGGCTCAGAGCAGTGCGGGAATCAGGTGACCCGGATCCCCACAGGGGTGACTAAAACATCAATGATGAGGATTTGGACTTCCCGGGCAGGGCCCGGCGTCTGCCACTGGTGGGGCTTTGGAAGCAACAATAATTAATATTTTGCCAAGTGTTGGTCCCAGTCACCTCGCCCAGGAATAGGAAACCCTGTGGGAACTGTGCAGGCCAGCTGCATTCTTAGGGGCAGGGATGGGCTGTGAGGAGAGCAGGGGCGGCGGAGGATGCACCCAGATCTTAGCCTGCACTCCGATGCACCAGGTAATCAGGCTAGTCACTAGAACAAGAAGAGTAAGGCCACTTGCTTTGGTTACAACGTCCAAAAAAAAAAAAAATCAATAATGAGGACAAATTATATCTTCAGGTAATATTCTAAAGAATCAAATTAGTAAACTGTGGCCTATAGGCCTACAAACTTGTTTCTACCATGGACGTTTTTGTAAGATGAAATCCTGGTTCCTGCATGGAGGAACTCAGAGTTGAAGCTGTGGATCCAGCCCTGCACGGAGGATTGGTTTAATCCTCTGTCTACAGCCTTAGGTCCCCACAGCCAGAACGCGTGTGTCTGGCTGGCTGCCCATGACACTCACTGTCCCCCAGTCCTCCCCCTACCCCACCTCAGTTCTGTGTCTGGGCTCCTCCTAGAGATAGAGCCTGCATCAAGCTGGGATTGCCTTGGCTGAGCTGTTGGAAGCCAAGGAAAGCCTTGAGGGGACACAACTTCCTGACACCGGGGCTGGCTCCCTGCTTGCCTGGCCAATGGCAGTAGGAGTCTGTACCCCTTCCTGGTTTTGCTGACCAGCTTCTGCACTTACATTTGCTTGGCCCTTGAGCAAGCTCACCACCCACCCACGCTGCTCTTTCAGCCCTCTGTGCTGGGACATCCCACCACAGACTATGTCACTCTGAGCAGTTGACAAGAAGGAAGCATTCTAGTTGAATCACAATGACCACTTCCTGTTCCGTTGGGGGTCCCCTGTCCTCCAGAGCGCTCACTGTGTCATGCCGTGCCGTCTGCTGGGTTAGTAAGAAGTGCCACCATGCTGATGACCTCTGGACAGTACGGGAGGCCGAGTCACCTTCCTGGACCTTTGTCCTTCTGGACTGGGAGGCACTGCTTCTCAGGGAGCACACTGGGCGACCCTAGTTGTCCTGCGTCTCCATCATGAACTGGTGATGTAAGGCTGGCAGGACTGGCAAAGGTTGCAGTCCCTGGCCCTGTGGGCTCCTGTTAGGCACCTCCTCCCCAGATGTTGTTGTCTACAAGCACCTGGGTTGGGGAGCCGCGTGGGAAGGCCTGCGCCCAGGGAGCTGTGTGTCTTGGGGAAATCCCAGGTCTCCCCCATTAGCTCAGAGAGGGCTTCCTGGAGGCTGACACACTGCCTGTGAGTGTGGGAGGCAAGGCTGTAGTCAGATGGTTGAGGGGCTTTTGCAAGAGATGCAGCGATGTGGGATCCAGAACCACTGGCTTATGTTAACATCTTTAAGTCTTTCCCTTTTCTTTCTTCTTGAAGATTTAGTTGCTTATTTGTAAAGCATTTACACAAAGAGAGATCCTCCATCCACTGATTTAATCTCCAAATGGCTGCAAAGCCCAGGGCTGGGACAATTGAAAATCAGGACCCAGAAGCTTCATCCAGTCTCCTACATGGGTGGCAGAGACCCAAGCATTTGCTCATCTTTTGCTGTTTTCCCAAGGGCATTACCAGGGAACTGGATGGAAAGTGGGGCAGCCCAGCCTCAAACCAGTTCTCATTTGGGATGCGGGCATCACAGACTAAACCTGCTATGCCATATATTGGCTCCTTAAGGAGTCTTAAACTATAAAGATTCTAGTGTTCTTGCTCTCCTCCCCTCCCCATGGTTAATGCAAAATAAAATGATCTGAATCCTAACACACAAGTATAAGGTAGTACAATGATGGTGAGATTATTTTTTTTGCCATAAAGGTTAATTCTATGTCATTTAAATACACCACTAGTTATCAAAGTCCTTTTGTCATGTTTTCAGGTGCCTTCCCTTTGCTGAAATCCTCAGGCCCCTTTGGCCTGCCTGTTGGACCTTCTTGCAGAGGGAAGCGGGGGTGAATATCAGTGAGTCGTGTGTGTTGTCTGATAAGGGGAAGAACCTTCTAGTCTGATAAGGGGAAGAATCTTCCAGTCATTGGTCTTGCATCACCATGGAGTGGGTTGCCCCATGGAGGAAGCTCCTGCTCACTGCTGTTCTGTCACTGAGGACAGAAGTCCCTACAAGGGGGACAGCATGTGAGGAGTCCGGCTTCCAGGCAAGTGATAGTGGAGTGGGAATTCCAAGAGCTTCAGAAGAAATGTGTCCTGGAGAGCTGCTCCAGGCTGGGGGTCACCCATCGTGCAGAGTGAGCTTCTGGCACCTAGAGCCATCTTGAGGGAAGCAATTTCCCTATCCACCAGGAGAACAAGCTTAGCCCTATGTTGGAGCCACCTTGGATCATCCCTGTGGCAACATCTGGAAAACCAACCACACTGCCACTAGGTGGTGCAGGGAAGGATGTGAGTCAGGACTGCGTGGGGTGGAGTTAAGTGTCATTTTGGCCACAGACCAGAGCACAGTGATTTCAGGCCTGTTTATACGTGTGCTGCTCCAATCTATGGTGAGCTCCCCGAGAGTCTCGACGTTGCAGGTGTGTGGTGCCCCTTGGATGATACTAATGACTTTCTTCTCCAATATGTGAACTTACGGTGGTCATAACACTGACATTCAGTTTTCCAATCGAGAGTTTGTCAGAGTCCCCAGGTTAAAAGTGGCTGTGGTGGAGGCAGGCAAGAACTCTCCCCGAAACCAAACGGAATGAGGAGTGAGAAGAATTATTATGATGGACAATCATAGTGACAATCACAGAAATGGCCAAGAATTACTGGTAAAGATTAAAAAAAAAAAAAAAAAAAAGAGGGAGGTGCGGTACAGTAGCCTAGCAGCTAAAGTCCTCGTCTTGCATGCACTGGGATCCCATATGGGCGTTGGTTCTTATCCCAGTGACCCCGCTTCCCATTCAGCTTCCTGCTTGTGGCCTGGGAAAGCAGTCAAGGATGGCCCAAAGCTTTGGCACCATGCACCCATTTGGAGACCTGGAAGAAGCTCTGGGCTTCTGGCTTTGGATCAGCACAGCTCCGGCCATTGGCGGCCACTTACGGAGTGAATCAGCAATGGAAGATCTTTCTCTCTGTCTTTCCTCCTCTCTGTATATCTGACTTTGCAATAAAAGTTAAAAAAAAAAAAAAAAAGAGTATGGATGAGTGTTTGGCCTCGTATGGTTGGGCTGCTGCCTGGGACCTCATCAGATACTGGAGTGCCTGTTCAAGTCCTGGCTACTCCACTCCCCATGCAGCTTCCTTGCTAATGCTCCTGGGAGGTAGCAGAAAATGTTCAAGTGCTTGTGCTCTTGTCGTCCCCGTGGGAGACCCTGATGGAACTCCTGGATTCTGGGTTTGGCCTGGTCCAGCCCTGGCTGTTGTGGACATTTGAGGAGCAAACTAACAAAAGGAAGACCTCTCTCTCTCTCTCTTTCATCAGGTCCCATGTGGGATGCCAACCTCAAGTCCTGTGTGAAACGCACAGTGGCTTACACACTGCACCACAACATTGGCCAGACTTATTCTTATCTTTAAACAATACAGCATAGCAACTGCTGCCACACATTGACATTGCAGTGAGCGTTGCAGGTCACTCAGAGATAACGTGGGGTGGGCAGGAGAATGTATGTAGGCCGGAGGCAGACACTGGCGCCACTGTCTAGAAGGGATTCGAGTATTTGCAGGCAGTGGTCACAGTCTAGTCCACAGCTCTCTGTGCGGGTGAGTGCTTTCCTGAGAGGTTTCCGCAGATGGTGAACCAGCGTCTCATGCTGTTTACACGCCTGGCTTCCATTTCCGAGTGCAAGGCGCTCTGACTTCACCTCCAGAGGTGGGGTGAGAATGAGGGTATTTTATCAAAGCTGAAAGTAGCAAGAATGGTTCTGAGGACAAACAGCAGGAAATGAGTGCACAGATCAAAGAACAGGCACCCATGGGGGAGGTCATGGAGAACGCTAGGCTCATTGGCCTGTGTCACTCCAACTTGGCTTCTGCCATCATGTCTAAAATGGGTTTCAAAAGGTTCCTGGAAACTCATCCTTAATTCCATTGCTCCATGAACTTTTGAGCATCCCATGTTTTTCTCCAATTCTTCGTTTTCCGTCTTCCTCTTCCAACGATGCTTATGTTTCCATTGGGCCCATCTAGATAATCTAGGATCAACTTCTGCCTCAAAATCCTCCAGTGGACCAGCTGGGAAGGGGACTGTAGGTTCTAGGGATTAGTTGTGGACAATTTGGGCATCGCTATTCTTCCCTGCTAGCCTGGGCCAGCCCCTTTGTCCCTCTGAACTGAGTTGCTTTATCTGCAAATTGGACCTTCAACAAACACTCTCCACGGTTCCTTCCGATTTGGGCTGGTAGGAATATTTCCAGTAAAATCCAGAGGTCCTGAGGTGTAGGAACTGCACACAATTTCTCATCCTTTTCTCTCCTGCTCTAGAACTTCATTCTCTCTAAATGCTGCCTTTGGTGCTTAAGCTTTAACTAACTGAGTGCCTACACTCTGCCAGCCCGTTGCAAGCCCTTTGCAGATATCAAGACATGTAATTTTAACTTTTTTACCTTTTAAAAAATATTTTATTTGAAAAGCAGAGTTACAGAGAGGAAGAGGGAGAAACAGAGGGAAAAGTCTTCCATATGCTGTTTCCCTCCCAAAATGGCTGTTGCCACAAGCAGGACTGGTGCAGACTGAAGCCAAAAGCCTAAAACTCTATCCATCCAGGTCTCCCATGTGTGCCAGGAGTCCAGGTACTTGGGCCATCTTCCACTGCTTTCCAAGGTGCATTGGCAGAGAGCTGTCAGGACGTAAACCTGTACTCATATGGTATGCAAGTGGCTTAACGGTGTGCCACAATGCGAGTCCAAAGATGTTTAATTGTTTCATAGCAGTCCCATGAATGAAGCGCTGGGAAAATCTTTTCTGTGGAGAGGCACAGTGAGGGCAAGTGACTTGCACAAGCTCACAGTTGGGCATGGCTGAGGTCAAATTTGGCTGTTTGGCCTCACAGTCTGTGTATTCTTAACTGCTGGCCTCCCTAGCTGACAAGACATAGCCATCTCTTAAATACCTTTTTCTAGACTGAGCAGCTCCAGGGTAAGAGCCATGGCTTAACTTATAGATTTTGGCTCTGAAAATAGGCTAGTTCACAAATGACTACCACTCCCACCATCCATAGCACAGAAGGAATGGGAGCACCACTAATTATGTACTTGACAGTCCCTTATCAACCAGCACCATGGGCACAGGACATGGTGATAACCATTTGGGGGACATGTCACATGTACATGACCCTCAGGCTGTCATCAAGAGGTAGGCATCAGGATTATTTTCATTTTATAGACGAAAAAACTGCAGCAGAAAGAAATCAGCTGTTCAAAGTCAAGATCTGCTGGACTTTCAAGGTTACATCATGGGAGCTGGAACTGTGGTGTAACGGGCAAAGTTTCTTTTGGGAAGTGAACCAGAGGGTAGAAGATCTCTTTCTCTATTTCATCCACTCTCTCTGTAATTCTACCTTTCAAATAAAAATAAATACATCTTTTAAAAAGATTACATCAAGAAGGCTAGCATGAACTCCCTGAGAACTGCATTTATTATTATTATTCTTTTAAAGATTTGTTTTATTTATTTTATTTTATTTTATTGGAAAGGCAGATATACAGAGAAGGAAAGACAGCAAGATCTTCCATCTGTTGATTTATTCCCCAAGTGGCCACAACAACTGGAGCTGCGCCGATCCAAACCCAGGAGCCAAGAGCCTCTTCCAGGTCTCCCATGTGGGTGCAGGGTCCCAAGGCCTTGGGCCGACCTTGACTGCTTTCCCAGGCCACAAGCAGGGAGCTGGATGGGAAACGGGGCTGCTGGGAGTAGAACTGGTGCCTATATGGGATCCCGGCATATGTAAAGCAAGGAGGTTAGTGGCTAGGCTACTGGGCTGGGTCTGAGACCTACATTTTTAAAGTCAGGACCAAGTATGGTTCTGAACAACCAGTGAGAAGAAGCAAAGTGAAAGAACATTTCATTGTGCAACTATTGTCTGCTGGGAGCTAATACCAGATGATCTCATTTAGTCGTCAGGACAACCTTTTGGTTCCGGTGCATGTTTGACAAAACTGAGATTTAGAGTGACTCACCAAGTGATCGTCTCAAAACTGTTGCTAGAGCCAGGGTTCAAGACAAAGTCTGGAGGCCAGGGTTGTATTGTAGCATGTAAAGCTGCCCTTTGCAGTGCCGACATCTCATCTGAGTACCAGTTTATGTCACAGCTTCTCCACTTTCCATCCAGCTCCCTGCTAGTGCACCTAGGAAGGCAGTGGAGGATGGTCCAGGTGGTGGGGCCCCTGCTATGCTCCTAGGAGGCCCAGAAGAAGCTCCAGGCTCTAGCTTCAGGCTGGCCCAGATGTGGGCTATTGTGACCACCTTGAAAGTGACCCAGTGGATGGGAGATTCTCTCGCTGTATTTCCTTCTCTGTTACTTTGACTTTCAAATCAATCAGTCAGTTAACCAAAGGAAAGAAAGACTAAGTCTGTTGAATTGCTCAGTTTGTTAGCTTTCTACCCCGATGGGACTTCTGAACCTCTGATTTCTGCTCTGTAGAATGACGAGTTGGAAGCAGGAAGCGCTGAGCTGGAACTCTGCATGCAGCTTTTAGAACATTTACTGTGTGCTTTTTGCATGGCATGCTAAGAAGTTCAAATGCAGCATTTCATCACAGTCCTGTAACATGACGGTACCATCAGCACTGCTACTGCACAAGTGGGGGAAGCTGAGGTGTGGACACACATGTGTGCACACACATGTGCACATGTATGCACATACATTTACAAATGTGCATGGATGCATGCATACATAATTCACACAGAGAACATACACACATGAACACATGAGAACACATACACACCCCACACATACATGCGTGTGCGCACACACACATGTCATCCAGGGTCACACGGCCTGTTTTCACTGAGATCTGGTGGATTCTGAAAGCCCACTGCTTACCCCTTCCCCTCTCCACTGCTGGCAGTCACCCTGTGACCTTGCAGAACAGGAACACAGCCAGCAGCAGGTGTGGGATGACTTCCTCTGTGTGTGTGGGCAACCTCTTCCTTTGGATTTCAAAGATTCATCACAGTGAAGCTCTGTTGGAGTCAAAAGGTGATGCTGAATGGACAGTCGGGGCTCCATGTCCAGCCCTGGCACCTCAAGGGCCTGACTGCTTCCCCTACTTCGTTGTCAAGGCAACCCTGGGTCTCTTGGTGGTTTCCAGTTACGCACCCTTGGCTTCCTGCTGGTTCAAGAGAACACTGGAGAGATGGCAGTTCCAATGACCCTGGCCCTTTACTGGGGCAGATACTGACGCCATCCATGCAGCTCCCAGGCCCTTCCTGGCCCAGCCACACAGAACTCTGTTCTCTCAGCACCTTCAGGCCGAGCTCTGTCTCCTCCATAGCTGCACCTGGATGCCTTCCAGGGGGCCTGAGACTGAGGGATGCTCTGTCAACATCAGATGAATACCTGAATGAGCCAGTGATGGGAACTGTGTGCTAAGCTTCTAAAAGGCTGGAAAACTGGAATAGAATAGTGGGTTAGGGTTTGTTGTGGCAACCCAGTCTAACAGCACATACCTGTGTGAGTGTATGAGCATGCGTGCAACTCCCAGGCTTGTGTCCTGGCACTGCTACTCTCTGCACCTCGGGGTTGGAGCTGTCAGTGTAGACAGTTCGTTCCTACTCCGGGCTTTTGGTCTGAAGAGTATCTCCCTCTCTGTTCCTATCCCTGTCTCTCTCTTTGAGCTACTATAAAACAGAGAATGTACCATGTTCTTCATTTTTACTTTTTATAGACTTATCTTTTAATTCTAGTCTCTTCCATCCTTCCTTCCTTCCATCTTCTTCCTCCTTCCTTCCCTCCCTCTCTCCATAGCTCCTTCCTTTCTTCCTTCCTTCCTCTTCTTCCTTCCTTCTTTCCTTGCTTTAGCAGAGTCACAGATAAAGGAAGAAGCTGAGAGAGCAAGAGTGAGAATGAGAGAAAATGAGAGAGAAAATGATTTTCTTTTTTTTTTTTTTTTATAATCCATTTTATTGTATTGTTGTTGACAATCTTTACATAGTTAACTATAGTTGAAGGAAAATCAAGAAAGAGAAGAAAAAAAAAAAGGTTCAGGGGGATAGGGAGGTGGGCAATGCTATTATGTCCATATTGTTTCCATCATGTATCTGAGGTAAAAGGGGATATTGAGGGAGAAGCCCCACCCGGTTTCCCGCCCACCCCAAGTCCCGGATGTGGGGCATGCTCTGAGATATGTGCTCAAGTGGAGTTAATAGTTCTCCAGTTATGAGTCACTGCCAGTTTCGCTCGATGAGGTGGTCCACTGATTGATATGGTCCATCATGAAGTCTCCATTTGTCCCATATTTCGCTGCCAACATGTAGCTGAGATGAATGATTGTCCTATTCTGTCTTCTGTCTTTTCTTGGTTAGAATTCTGAGTCCAGCAGTTCAAGTGGGGAGATCTCCAAAGATACTTTGAGGTATTCCCAGACCAGATTCTTGTATGTTCTAGCAAGCACAGGGCCCGGCACAGTCCACCCCCTAATTCACTCCCTCAGTATCCACAACAGCCAAGCCAGGCCAGGCCCAAGCCATCAGTCTCCCACATGGGTGAAAGGACACTAAGCAGCTGAGCCATTGTCTTCTGCCTTGTCAAGAGCTTTAGCAGAACGCTGATTCAGAAGTAAAGACTCAATCCTAGGCACTCAAGCATGGGATGTGGGCATCCCAAGCAGTGGCTTAACTCACTATACCACAATCTCTGCCCCATGACCATTTTTATAAAAGACTTATTCATTTGATAGGGCCAGCACCATAGAATAGTAGACAAAGCCACCATTTGCGGTGCTGTCAACTCTTATGGGTGCTGGTTCAAGTCCCAGATGCTTCACTTCCAATCCAGCTCTCCGCTTGCGTGCTGAGAGGGCAAGGAAGAGGGAGTAAATGCAAGACCTCCCTCTCTCTCTCTGTTTCTCCTTCTCTATAAATATTCCCTTCACATTAAAACAATCAATAATGAGCAAATCTTTTTTAAAGCCAGAATTATTATTTAAAAATTAAAAATATTGGGCCCGGCGGCGTGGCCTAGTGGCTAAAGTCCTCGCCTTGAACGCCCCGGGATCCCATATGGGCTCCAGTTCTAGTCCCGGCAGCTCCACTTCCCATCCAGCTCCCTGCTTGTGGCCTGGGAAAGCAGTTGAGGATGGCCCAATGCATTGGGACCCTGCACCCGCGTGGGAGACCCGAAAGAGGTTCCAGGTTCCTGGCTTCGGATCGGCGTGCATCGGCCCGTTGCGGCTCACTTGGGGAGTGAATCATTGGATGGAAGATCTTCCTCTCTGTCTCTCCTCCTCTGTGTATATCTGGCTGTAATAAAATGAATAAATCTTTAAAAAAAAATTAAAAATATTTATAGGCCTGACACAATGGCTCAGTGGCTAAATCCTCACCTTGCAAATGCCAGGATCCCATATGGGCGCCAGTTCATGTTCCAGCTGCTCCATTTCCCATCCAGCTCCCTGAGTGTGGCTTGGGAAAGCAGTAGAGGATGGCTCAAAGCCTTGGAACTCTGCACCTGTATGGGAGACCTGGAAGAAGCTCCTGGCTCTTGGCTTCAGATTGGCTCAGCTCCAGCTGCTGTGGCCACTTGGGGAGTGAATCAGCAGATGGAAGATCTTTCTGTCTCTCCTTCTTTTTGTAAATCTACCTTTCTAAGGAAAATAAAATAAAATCTTTTTAAAAATAAATATAAAATATTTATTTATTCAAAGGCAGAGTGAAAGTGAGGTTAATTTCCTTCTATTGGTTACTCCCCAAATGTCTGGCAACTGCCAGTGCTGGGCCAAGTCAAAGCCAGGCGCCTGAAACTCCACCTTGTTTCTCACATGGCGACAGAGCCCCAACTTGTGGGACCGTGATCTACTGCTCCCAGATGTATCACCCAGAGGCTGAGTGGGATTCAGAGAGTATGCAGGCACTCAACACTGGTTGTGGGTGTTCCAAGCAGTGGCTTACTCACTGTACCACAATACCCACCACTCTTTGATGTGCAGTTGAATAGTGTTAAGTATAAAAATAGATTGGAAAAGCAGAATTAAAATGCAAGCTTATTTTGGTGAAAAAAATTGAAATCCATGCCAAAGTTTTTTTTTTAAGATTTATTTATTTTTATTACAAAGTCGGATATACAGAGAGGAGGAGAGACAGACAGGAAGATCTTCCATCCGATGATTCACCCCCAAGTGACCACAACGGCTGGTGCTACACTGAACCGAAGCTGGGAACCTGGAACCTCCTCCAGGTCTCCCATGCGGATACAGGGTCCCAAAGCCCTGGGCCGTCCTCAACTGCCTTCCCAGGCCACAAGCAGGGAGGTGGATGGGAAGTGGAGCTGCCGGGATCAGAACCGGTGCCCATAGGGATTCTGGTGCTCAAGGTGAGGACTTTAACTGCTAGGCCACGCTGCCGGGGCCCCAAAGTTTTAAAGAATATTTTTAAGCTTGTTTGTTGACAATACCTCATCTACTTCAATTTCTAAACGTTTTGTATCAAAATGACCTAATTTTTTCATTTTATTTTTTACTAATGTTTTGAAGTCCCCTGGGGCATTCACGTCACTGAACAACCAAACTCCAGGACATTTCATCATGCCACGTCATTCCTTTTATTTGGTAATCTGTCCCTTTTGCCTACTCTCTTGGATTTTAGCTACAAATCTATAGACAAAGGGCTCGGACCTCTTTATTGAATCTAAATGTGGTATAGATGGATCTGTTATTTCCTGCACGCTTCAAGAGCCATTTTGATACCGTGCGGTGCTTCTTGACTGCCCTCTAGTGTAGGATTGAAAGTGAAACAGAACACATTTGAGCCTTTACTGCTGATTTTTCAGCCTTTTTTCCCCTTTCTTTCCTTCTTTTTTTTTTAATATTGTTTATGTAGTTGAGAAGGATGATGCATGCCTATGTGGGCCTCTGACTAGGATGAGGAGTGTCAAGTATGGAGAAAGCGGATGGGACAAATGTTTCCATTTTTTTTCTCCTGTGTCAAAGGGGATGGAGGTAGGGGAAGCTCCCTGCTGTCAAACCATGTCAGCACACTAGGTTGGGGCACAGTCATTTGATGACACCTTCGAGACCATGGTGTGGGCAAGAGTGTTCCAAGGGTGTACTTGAGTGGTTTTGATAGTTCTCAGAAGTTGTTGGTTTTGTTGTTCCAGAGTTGAGAAAATTCCTCCAAGGTCCATTGGTTGACAGAGCCCACCTTAATGCATCCTCAGACCCACGAACATGCTGCAGAGCTTGGCCAGGAGAACAGTCCAACCTGTTCTGCTCTCTATTCTCTGACATGGCAGTTAACGTCCCCTGCTGGCCAGAATGAGCTGGCCATCATATTCCTTGTGTGCATCTATCTGACCACACTGTCCACTGCACGGGCATTAGAGTGGCCCAGTCCCAACACATGCACTCTAAGGTCAGGCCACACATTGTGTGATTTTCCTTGTGACCGGGGTGTAGTGGGGAGTTCCCTGAGAAATCTTGCCTTGGGTGACCTCAGACTTAACTCTTGTGTGTACCAGCCAGTGCAGGGTCAGGTTCAGTCTGTCACCTGCACATACTGGGGGATGCAGCTGCCTGGTCAATTCCATCCCAGCCCCATATCTCACATAAACCAACTGGCGCTATGGCCCAACCCATCCAGCCCAACACAGACCCAGTCCTCATGCATATATATCTGTGGGTGCTGTGGAAAAGTGGTCCCTTTTCTTTCCAGTTAACTTGCTGGATTTCATAAAATGCAGAATTCTGACTGTTCCAAAACTGGCAGCCATCCCCACTTTACAGATAAAGTTGAAATTTAGAAAGATATTCTGAAAATGATGAGAAATTTATTGTAAAATTTTAAAAATTATTGTAGTTGTTGCTATTTAAGAAATCAATTAGAGCACATGGAACAAGAAAAAAAGAAAATCATGGCAAAATCTACACCTGTTCATCGACTGTGCTTATTATATGATTAGTATACTGAATTGCTATTTCACTAGAAATTTCTTATTGTTCTAAAATAATAAACAAAAAGCCATGAATAAAGTAGCATTGGCCTACTTTTTAAAAAAGATTTGTTTATGTGTTTGAAAGTCAGAGTTACATAAAGAAAGAACTTTAATCTACTGATTCACTCCCCAGATGGCCACAATGACCAGGGACTGGGCCAGGTCAGAGCCAGGAACCAGGAGCTTCTTCCTGGTTTCCCGCATGGGCAGCAGGAGCCCAGGCACTTGGACCATCTTCTGTTGCCTTTCTCCGGCAATTGCAGGGAGCTCTATCAGAAGTGGGATAACTGGGATGTGAACTGGTGTCCATGTGGGATGCTGCCTTTGCAGGCAGTGGCTTTACCTGCTATGAGCCTTGGTCCACTTTGAGTACCACACATATTACGTTTGTGTGGTTCAAGTAGACAGATGTGCCATGTGGTTGCCTGTTAACCTGCATGATCTAGGCAGTAATATATGTTCAAACTGTTTCTATAGCTTATTTTAATTTCTTTTTTTCTTAAAGATTATTTTTATGGGAAAGGCAGATCAAATTTATGGAGAGAAGGAGAGACAGAGAGAAAGATCTTCCAATCACTGCTGCTTCATTTCCCAAGTGGCTGGGATGGCCACAGCTGAGCCTATCCGAAGCTAGGATGCTGAGGCCTTAGGTCATCCTCTGTTGTCTTCCGAGGCCACAAGCAGGGAGCTGGATGGGAAGTAGAGCAGGCTGGACATGAACCAGTGCTCAAATGGAATCCCAGCACTTGAAACGTGAGGATTTAGCCATTGAGTTACTGTGTCAGGCTCTCTATGGCTATTTTGACAACAACTTAGTAAAGAAGCCAGCCTTACAGAAATTTGTTAATAGTGGGAGAAGAGATTTTAAGGCAATTTCAGGAAGTTTAAGATTTTCACATTTCATATTTGTTTTATAACAAAGTAAATGAATCTATTTTCAAAATGCATTTTCAATTCTCTATCAATTGCATTTTAGCGATCCTGTAAAGTTATAATTGAATTAACTTTCAATGAATTCAATACATTTTGAATCTATCACTTTCTTTCACAGAGATCTTCTTTGATAGAAATAGGACCTAAACAGTTCTACTAAGCCTATATGGCGTTTTAATTATTCATTTATTAGCGGGTGTAAGAGAGAGAGAGAGATAGACCATTCACTGATGCACTCTCTAAATACTGCAACAGCCAGGCAGGAGCCAGGAGCCAAGGGATGCAAGCCAGGCCTCCTGCAAGAGTAGCAGGAACTTGATTCCTTGGTTATGATTAGCTACTGTATTGCTACATAAGACAGAACTATCTCAAATTTAGTGCACTAGGCTTTGTGAAACTACTTTCTGCCACATAGTACTTTTTCAATTCAGCTAACATCTTTTCATTGCAAACTTTAAAAAATTTACGTATTTGAAAGGTAGAGTTAGAGAGATTTTTCATTCACTGTTTCACTCCTCAGATGACTGCAACAACTGGGTCTGCACCAGGCTGAAGCCAGGAGCCAGTTTTTTCCAGTCTCCCACGTAAGTGCAGGGGGCCCAAGAACTTGAGCCATGTGTGTTGTATTCCCAGGTACATTAGCAGGGAGCTGTTTGAGAGCAGAGCAGCTGGGACTAGAACAGGCCACCCATATGGGATGTCGGTGCTATAGTAGGAGTTGGCTTAACCTGCCATGTGCACTGCAAACTTTCTTGATTAAGGATTCAGTGTATTGATTTACATTCTCACTAAAGTGCCCAATCAAGTTTCTAATTTCAGAATGCTTTTCTGTTGATGAAACTGCACTTTAGAGCATAGTCCTACAGCAAACTTAAATCGCATCCCTTGTGGGCCTGCATTGTGGAGTAGTAAGAAAAGCTACTATCTCAGCACTGGTATCCCAAGTGGGCGCTGGCCCATGTCCTTGCTGTTCCACTTGTGAGCCAGCTCCCTGCTATTGTGTGAGTCCTTGGGCTCCTAAATCCACATGGGCGACCTAGAAGACGCTTCTGGCTTTGGACCAGTCCAGCTCTGCACATTGTGGCCTGTGGGAAGTGACCAGAGGATGGTTCTCTCCATCCCTGTCTCTCCATCTTTGTGACTCTACCTTTCAAATAAATAAATCTGTAAGGGTCGGCATAAGGACTCAATTAGCTAATCCTCCCTTTCTAAGCACTGGAATTCCATTTGGGTACTGGTTCCCGTTCCAGCAGTTCCACTGCTTGTGGCCTGGGAATACACAGAGGATGGCTCAAAGCCTTGGGACCCTGCATCAGTGTGGGGAAACCCATTAGAAGTTCCTGGCTCCTAGCTTTGGATCACCTCAGTTCCTGGCCATTGCAGCCATTTGGGGAGTGAACAAGTAGATGGAAGATCTCTCTGTCTCTCCTTCTCTCTGTAAATCTGTCTTTCCAATAAAAATGCATAAATATTTTAGAAATCGCATCCCTTGAAGAGTGTAATCATTTGTGGTTTTACAGTTTGTGCTTCCATTTGTGATCCTTTGTGCTTACGTAGCAGAGCTAGAAACAAAACTAAAAAACAAAGAAAACCTTCATTGATTTTAACTCACAGTTATTTTGTTAATAATACCCATGGACTCAACAAGTTTCATGAAAAATGCTTTGCCAGCCGTTTTTGTGAGTTAATCTGCCGTGTCATTAGCTAGGTTTTGAATTTGTTCAGCTATGAAAAATGGCACTTTAGCTTCCTTCTTTGTCACAAACTCATCCATAATTTCCAAGATCTTTGCTATAGTCTTATGCTAATATCTTTTTAAAAAATCTTAGGATCTCAAAGTATTGCTTTATAAAATGCTTCCAAATTACTAAATGTGCAGCATTGGCCATTACTTTCTATGCTATTAAAATTCAATATTCTTCCAATGCATTCTTCATATTTTGCATCTTTCTTTTCTTTCCTGTCTTTCTCCCTCCCTCCCTCCCTCTCTTTTCCTTCCTTCCTACTTCACTTTTTTGTAGATGTTGCCTGAGTTATCTGGCTTATTAGCTGTGTAAGCTAGTATAGTGCTGAAAATTACATGCTGTGATTCAATACCTCAGTATCAACTATGCCTACAAAACTGAACTCAGTATGTGAGAAGTTATACTACCAAGCAAAACCAACAGAGTCTTGGTTTTAATTTCTTGGGAATCACTTCCATAGCCACCCCATGTTTGCCTATTGCTGCTGCTCTGATTTAGGGGAGAAAAAGCTAGCTTTTCTTGATTAAACAAAGTAAATTTTCTTTTGAAAATTATCACAGTCAAATTATAAAACTTGCTTCCCTAATTTAGCTAATATTTCTCCTCTATATATTTTTTTTACAAAATAAACTATTTTTAGTAAACAAAAACAAATTATAGAAAGAAATACATGGTTTTTTATTTTCTCAGATTTTTGTGCCTTTGATTTACAACTGGTCAAGTGGCTTTGAAACATCACATGTTGTGGAGGCCCAGCACAGTAGCCTAGCAGCTAAAGTCCTTGCCTTGCATGTGCTGGGATCCCAAATAGGTGCCAGTTCTAACCCTAGCTGCTCCACTTCCCATCCAGCTCCCTGCTTGTGGCCTGAGAAAACAGTCAAGGACAGCCCAAAGCCTTGGGGCACTGCACCCACATGGGGGATCCAGAGGAGGCTCCAGGCTCCTGGCTTCAGCTCTGGCTGTTGTGGCCACTTGGGGAGTGAATCAACAGACAGAAGATCCTTTTCTCTGTATATCTGCCTTTCCAATAAAAATAAAAAATAAATCTTAAAAAAAAAGCCACGTTGTGCTCTGTTCCTGCTGCACACACTGTGCACTGACAGCATCTGAGCTGGTGTGGGCCTTACTCGATGAGACAAGGTTCCCAATCGTGCACCTGAGGATCATATTACTATAAAGTTTCTAAATACCTACTTTTGATTCAGTTCTGCTCTCCTTGTGAATTAGCATCCAACAGCAAACTTTGAAATGTGCTTAGAATAGTTTTAATGAGTAACCTAGGTGAGTTGCCCAGAGTCTACTCATTAGTGCATTGTAGACTATCTTCTGGCATAGTGCTCTCTTTAGTTCCTACTATTACTCAGTTTCTTCTCCTACTAAAATGACTTTAAAGAGAAGTAAATTACCCGTGTGAAACGTGTGGGATACAGCTTGGTATGGAGTAGGTGTGATGACTTATTACCCACTCACAGGTGTAAGGGAGGGGGCCATGTTGCCAATCACAGATTCAGGATGAAGTCACAGAGGAGGATCAGCGAATTGGCCCCATTTGGTGAGTACAGACATCCACTGATTCCCTCTCTTTTCTGTCTTCTGTTTGAGCAGGAGCTTCCATTTGCGATCTGGAGCTACAAGTTTCCATCTCCCATCATCTATAGGAATGATGGTGCACCCAGGAACTCTGCAGAGAAGCCTACACAGCTGTACCTGTGGGCGTGATTAGCCAGAGCTAAGCCGTGGCACCAAATAACAGAATCGCTAGCTTGTCTTCCAGGAAAGTTAGTGTGGTGATCATAAAACCAGTTTTGTGATACCATATAATCAGTGAACTTTCTTTATCTAACAAAACAGTCAGAGATTGGATTTCCAGATGTCCAACTCTTTAGTCCAATGAACCCTTATAGCTAATGGGCATGTGGTGTCTGGTTCAGGGCAGGGGACATCCGTCTAGTTTCCTTTTCTGGGATGAAATATACATGGGATGAAGGCAAAGTTCAGTGTCTGGGAAACAAAAGGCAATGATAGCTTGGTGTTAGTTTTGAAAATGTTTAAGCATATCTTTCTTTCGTGCAGGACCATGATTATCATATGCTGTGGTTGAAGATTTTTTAAAAATCAGCAAATGTTGAATCCACTATTTAATTCCAAGAGATTCCGTGATGTGCTTGAACATGGCGAAGTTTGGCCTTCTAGGAGCGTTCAGTCCAGATGGGGAGACCAAAACACAATAATAAAACAGTCCATGACAGCTAAAGAACAAACGTCTCCATGCCTGTTCTCCGTTCAGCAGGCTGTAGGTGCACTTGGACGTGCATGTTGAGATGTCCTCCTGCAACGCTGTGTCAAGACAAGGCCCCTGGGCCCGGCGGCGTGGCCTAGCGGCTAAAGTTCTCACCTTGAAAGCCCCGGGATCCCATATGGGCGCCGGTTCTAATCCCAGCAGCTCCACTTCCCATCCAGCTCCCTGCTTGTGGTCTGGGAAAGCAGTCGAGGACGGCCCAGAGCACTGGGACACTGCACCCGCGTGGGAGACCCGGAAGAGGTTCCAGGTTCCCGGCTTCGGATCGGCACGCATTGGCCCGTTGCGGCTCACTTGGGGAGTGAATCATTGGACGGAAGATCTTCCTCTCTGTCTCTCCTCCTCTGTGTATATCTGGCTGTAATAAAATGAATAAATCTTAAAAAAAAAAAAAAGACAAGGCCCCTGAAATCAAGGGCAACACAACCGACACAGGTGCGAAGACTTTCAGACACCAGGAGATGGGACTTGCCTGTGTCTCCTTGTGCTCTAGTTTGACACATTTCCTCTGAAGTTTCCCACTGGGGTTGAGCCCCTGGACCCACACAAGCAAGTGTGACAGCACAACATGTTGGCTTTTCTCTATTTCCTGTCTGATTTTGTTGTTGCTATTTTTTCTTTTTAGGGAGGAATACATATATTTTTTGATTTCATGCTTCAAATTCATATATTGTAATGAAATATTATGTAAACTTGTGTTTAGGCTATTCACATACTTGATATGGAATTAATCCATCTGATGTATCTGGAGAAATAAGCCTTGGAGAAGTCAGTCTGCTTATGAAATAAAAAGGGCATAACATTAAGTTTTATTTAGAACTTCTCCTTCAAGTTGGTAAAGTGTTATCCACGTATTATATGTAAGAAATGTTATTTATATATAGGTGGCTCTCTGGATCATTTACTCACGAACATACAACCCTACTGATACCACAGATTACATGCATTTCCCACACTGCATTTCATATCTTAAAAATAGGAAGTGTTGGGCCCAGAGCAATGTCTCATTGGCTAAATCCTTGTTTTGCAATCGCTGGGCTCCCATATGGGTGCTGGTCTGTGTCCTGGCTGCTGCACTTCCTTCCAGCTCCCTGCTTGTGGTCTGGGAAACAGTAGAGGATGGTCAAAAGCCTTGGAACCCTGCACCCACGTGGGAGACCCGGATGAAGCTCCTGGCTTCAGATCAGTTCAACTATGGCCATTGCAGCCACTTGGGGAGTGAACAACCAGATGTAAAATCCTTCTGTCTCTCCTCTCTGTAAATCTGCCTTTCCAATAAAAATAAAATAAATCCTTTTTAAAAAATAGGAAGCGTTTAGCAGCTTAAAGCTTTTAACTTGCATTACAAAACTCATTATGCACTAGTATTTCCTTTAAATATAGTTTACATCCAAATTAATCATTACACACTGGCACTTTAGCACAGTGCCAAGTGTTCAACATTTCAGCCTTTTAAAATCATATATATATATATATATATATATATATACATATATATATATATATTCCAAAATCTTACTTTCAGCAAAATCATACTAAAATATTCTGTAGGATGCTAAAATATTTTATAGGACAAAGGCCAAGAAAATTTTCACATATGCTTCAAGATTAAATGTATTTATATGGCTCCTTCTCTTCCACATTGTGTAATTCCCTACTGAGAAAGCTTGTTAGGGTGTGACAAGGCAGATCACAGTCCCAACAGCTTGTGCAGCTGCTAACAGAAAAACATTCTGGGAAGGTACTGTGGGACCATCAGATGCTGTTTCTATACAAAATGGTTTGGGGACATTTGTTGGCAGACACCCCAGCTGCAGCTAAGGTGTTGGAGGTATCTAGTGTGCCCCTGGTGCCCTTTCCACACACTGTTGCATAATTACTATAACTTATTAAGGAAAATTCACATTTTCCTTTATCAGTGCATTAGGTTGTTGACATATTACTGATCTGAATGTTTCTAGAACATAAGCTTTTCAAAGGTTCAACTAGCCCTTAATCCTTGTCCTAGGTGACTATTACGTTGATTCACTATTTTTTTAAATGATTTATTTTTATTACAAAGTCAGATATACAGAGAGGATGAGAGACAGAGAGGAAGATCTTCTGTCTGATGGTTCACTCCCCAAGTGGCTGCAACGGCCGGTGCTGTGCTGATCCAAAGCCGGGAACCAGAACCTCTTCTGGGTCTCCCACGCAGGTGCAGGTTCCCAAGGCCTTGGGCTGTCCTCAACTGCGTTCCCAGGCCACAAGCAGGGAGCTGGATGGGAAGTGGAGCTGCCGGGATTAGAACCGTCGCCCATATGGGATCCCGGTGCGTTCAAGGTGAGGACTTTAGCCGCTAGGCCATGCCGCCAGGCCCTGGTTCACTATTTTTAAAAAATTTTGATTTTAGGGCCTGGCGCGATGGCATAGAGGCCACAGTCCTCACCTTGAACGCACCTTCCCATCCAACTCTCTGCTTGTGGCCTGGGAGAGCAGTCAAGGATGGCCCAAAGCCCTGGGACACTGCACCCGCATGGGAGACCTGGAGGAGGTTCCTGGCTCCTGGCTTTGGATGGGCGCAGTTCTGGCCATTGTGGTCACTTGGGGAGTGAATCATTGGACGGATGATCTTCCTTTCTGTCTCTCTTCCTCTCTGTATATCTGCTTTTCCAATAAAACTAAATAAATCTTTAAAAAAATTATTTTATAGGTAGATACATAGAGATACAGAGAGATGGAGATCTTCCATTCACTGGTTTACTCTCCAAATGACCTTAATGGCCGGAGCTGAGCTGATCCAAAGACATGGGCCATCCTCTGCTGATGTCCCAGGCCATGAGTAGGGAAGTCTTCTGGATGCATCCCAGAGTTTTCCGGAGCCACAGTGGAGAAGGTCAACCAGGCCATGTGTGTGAAGGTTCTTGCTGACCCGGAGCACTTAGCTGCCAGCAGGGAGTGGAGGGACGAGTGCCTCATGAGACTGGCCAAGTTGAAAAGTCAGATGCAACCTCAATAAATTTCTTCCATGCGTTTATCACTCCTGTCAGCACAAGTCCTAGCTGAGGAAATTACAAGTACTTAATCCAAAGTTTCCAAGACAATAGAAGCATGGAAATGCCCAGCCAGATGGCTCAGAGTGGGTGCCCCGTGTCAGTCCTGGAAGGCGATGATCGCCTGGGGTCAGAGTTCACCGCTGGATATCCTAACAGTACTTGGGTTCTGAGGCTGTGGATTTTTCTGCCACCTGCGTAAACAGTCTGAAGATTTTCATCTTTTCTTTTTGGTGTGATTACATAGGAATGCCTTGTGCCCACAAAGAAGTGAATCAAAGAAAGACACAGTAATGGAAATTTGAGGTTGAGTGGTAGCCTTAGACTGACGAGTTCACCGTGGAGTAAGGGCCTGAGTGCAGTGAGAGGTGGGATGGGAACCCCCAGAAGGGCCAGCACACATGGCATTACAGGTTAGTTCTCTGCCTATGGTGTAGACGTCCCACATGGGTACCAGTCAGAGCCCCAGCTGCACCGCTTCCAATCAGCTCTCTGTTAACGTGCCTGGAAAAGCAGAGGAAGATGGCCCAAGCCCTTGGGCCCTGCACCCATGTGTGAGACTCAGAGGAAGCTCCTGGTTACTTAAATTTGCCCAGCTCTGGCCACTGCAGCCATTTGGGAAGTGAACCAGCAGACGGAAGATCCGCTGTATCTTTCCTTCTCTCTCTGTAACTGTTTTCAGTAAATACATCTTTAGAACAAAATCCCAAAGGCTGTGAAGGACTTGATAGGCTTTAGATAAACGAGCATTGGTTAAGAGTTAACTGGCTATTAAAAACAGCTCACTCTGGAAATAAATAGGGAGGCAACAGGAAGGGGTTTTGAGGGCTATGGAAGGGTAGCTATTTTGTTCTCTTCCCTACAGGTAATTTCAGAGGGGCACACAGATTCGATTTCCAAACAATACCTCTCTCCTAAAACCAACAGGGACCAGATGTTACCCTTGGAGCGGTCACTAGTGGCTGAGATCTCTCAGGCAGGCTGTTAAGAAAACAAGTGTCTAAGCGCGTCAAAATCTCTTTCTTGCCACTGCAAAGTAGTCAGTCATCCCGGAGAACGAAGGATCAGTCTTGCAATCCGAGGTCCTCGCGAGCGGTCCGGCGAGCAGACGGCGTGGAACCAGTAGGGGGCGTTCTAAGATCGTCGGGTTTCTAGGGCGCGAGAGACAATAATGGAGCAGCAGGCTGCTCTCGGAAGTCCCTCCGTCAGCCGCATTCCCGCTGTAGCCGTCGCGCGCGCTCCGCGCTTTTATAACCAGGTCCCGCTCACCAGGCCACTGGCCGCTCGCCGATTGGTCCTCAGAGTCTCCCTCTCGGCTTTGGCGCCGAACCTTTCCCCCCCTTGTGGGCGCGACCATCGGCTCCTTCCTCAGAGGGAGTGCGGCCGAGCCTCACGGTCACAGCTTCTCTGGATGAAGCTTCCGGCGGAGTGTCGGGCAAGGGCCAGCTACAGAGCCTCAGAATCGGATGACACACACGCGGCAGCGCGGTGGAACACCGTTTATCACACAAAGAGAGAGGAAACGAGAATCCGAGCCCCCCCTGCACTCTGAGGGGACCGGGGACGTGGTTCCGTCGGAGGCGCGGGCTCCGCCTCCATCGGGGCCGCCATTTTGTTTGGCTGGAGGGGAGCAGGGGCGTCCTGGGGGAGGGGTCGCCAGGCGCCGCACCTGACGCCGCCGTCGTGCCGTTGGAGCTCCGGGGCCAGGGCCTTTCCCCGGTGTCCGACGCGGAACCATGTACATAAAGCAGGTGAGGCCCGTGCGTTCCTTTCAGCGCCCCCCGGGCCCGTGGAGAGCCCTCCTGGGGGCGGGAGGTGGCGCGGCGCCGATCGCGGTCTCTCCCCGCTGGACTGAGGTGGGCGGGGGAGGGGAGCGAGCCCGGCTGCTCCGGGGTCGAAGGACCGCGGCGGGCTCGGGGCTGCTGGGCGCTGTGGAGGGGCCGGCGGAGCGGGCCTTGAGGGGACTGGGCCTTCCCGGGCGGGCCGAGGGCGGGAGCAGCGGCGGGGCTGGCGGCTGGCGGGAAGGGCAGTGTGGTCCGCGAGCCGTTTGCGTGAGGCCGGGCGGTGGACGCGAGGTGTGGGGAGGGCATCCCTGGGCACAGGCAGAGCTGTCAGCTGTGTCCCGAATTTCCCCCAAGGTGGAGGGCACCTCCTTCATTCTTGCTTGGCGCCCCCACATGCACTTGTTTACTTGCCAGGTGGTCTTCCCGCGAGGCCACCGCGGCGACGAGCCTGTCCACGGGTTTCTTCCTGGGAGCACGGGCTCTCTGCCAGGGACGTGCCTTTGGGCCGGGGACCCGGGAGGCGGGGCCTGCGCAGGTTCCACCTGTGGTCCCCCGTACCTTTCGGGGTTCTTGGTGGTTTATCAGCTATAGCCCCTAAGAAAACCACAGCACTGGCGAGTACAGAAGGACTGCATTTAGCTTGTTTCTAGTTAGCGCTTTCCAATACGCATCTCGGTGTGATTGCGAGTTGGCTATCATGCCAAAGACAAAAACTGATGTAGCAGTGACGTCACGGCTGTTCTCAAAAATATCTCTTGTTTATTAGGTGATTATCCAGGGTTTTCGAAGTTACAGAGATCAAACAATTGTAGATCCCTTCAGCTCAAAACATAATGTTATTGGTAAGTGTTCTGGCTTGCGAGCTCGGGCTTATAATCGATAAGGATATGTACTTCTTTCTATGTAGACAGGAATTGTCTTTGAGTATTAAGTTAGCATTTTGTTCTTCTGAAATAATTTATGTGTGTTTAACATGCCCTGGAGAATTTCTTCCTGTATAAGCTTAAAATGCTTTCATAGAAAACTGGCTCATTTTTATGTTTGCAACATTTATATGTGTGAGAATGAGCTTTAATAGCACGTTTAGTGACTGGGACTAAATTTATTCTGTTGTTGATTTGTTATATGCTAGTTAAAATACTGTTGCTTTACTTAAAAGGTGATGGTTCTTTTGTAACATCAGATTGTTCTGGATTTTTGTTTTAAAGATCTCTGTTTACTTGAGCGGCAGTTACAGATAGAGTACTCTGTGCCTTCTGGTTCACTTCCTGAGTGGTTGCAGTGGCCATGCTGGGCCAAGCCAGGAGCCAGGAGCTCCCTCTGGATGTGCCCTATCGATGTAGGTGCCCAGGCTTTCCAGTGTGCATTCGCAGGGTGCTGGGCTGGAAATGGAGCAGCTGGGTCTTAGACTGGTACCAGCTCTAAGGGGGCATTGGTGTGACAGGTGGCTGATTAACTCACTGTGCCATAGCACAGGCCCCTATTTTCAGATTTTTTTCGCTCTCGGTATATGAGTGGACAATATAGTTGGATTGAGAGGACGTGTGGGAACATAATAGAACCTGGTTCATTGTGAGTTCTGGCACGTGAGCTTTTTCAGTCTGCTCTCTGCTGCAGTTTACTTCTTTGTAAAGTGATACTTGTCAGGGCTTGGGGAAAGATTAAATCAGAAATCATGTAAGTGAGGATAAAGGGCCAGTGGTGATTGCCATTAGCGATACTTAGTTGCTGTAGAGTTTTTTGTTGTTATCTTTAGAGAGAGGGAGAGAGATCTTCCAAGTGCTGGTTCGTTATTTAAATGTGCACAGTGACTGGAGCTGGGCCAGAGCCACAAGGATGCGGAGGCCGAAGGTGTTGGGCCATCCTGCACTGCTTTCCCCCGTGGGTGCATAGCAGGGAGCTGGATTGGAGGTGGAACAGTAGCTGGGACTTGAACTGGAACTGGAACCCACATGGGACGCAAGGGGTGTAGGTTGCAGCTTTACCTGCTGCGTCACATTGCCAAGGTAGAATGTGCATTTTGCTTATGCAACTAACAAGAATGTTTTCTGACATACTATTGGATTTTCAAGAGACGGAACAAGTTACTTTTAGACACCAGAAAACCTTCTTGTGCTGTTGTGCTGTGCAGAATTCTCATTGTGCTGTTTATTAGTTTGCAAGGGCAGCCTTAACAAGATAGCAGCCTGTGTCTTTTTTTTTTTTTTTAAGATGTATTTATTTTTATTGGAAAGGCAAATTTCCAAAGTGAAGGAGAGGCAGAGAAAGATCTTCCATCTGCTGGATCACTCCCCAAGTAGCTGTGATGACCGAAGTTGATCCTATCCAAAGCCAGGAGCTTCTTCCAGGTCTCCCGTGTGGGTGCAGGTTCCAAAGCTTTGGCCTATCCCCTACCACTTTCCCAGGCTACAAGCAGGGAGCTGGAAGGGTGAAGTAGAGCAGTTAGGATTATAACTGGCACCCATATGGGATCCTGGTGCATGCAAGACAAGGACATTAGCCACTAGGTCACTGCGCCAGGCTCTGTCTTAAACACAGATTTATTTTATTATAATTCTGGCTTATAATTTTTGTGAAGTCATTCCCAGACCCAACTTTCTTGTGATTAGCTGTCAAGGACTTGCTTCTCAGGTGCGTTATTAGGAAACTGGATCAGGAGTAGAGTAGCCAGGACTCCCAGCTGACACTCCAGTATGGAATGTTGGTGTTGGAATGCTGGCATCGTTGCTGCTGTCTGCTTAACGTGCTATTCCCTTGTGCTCCAGTTACTGAGGAGTCAGGTAATTAAATTGATATGCGGGCCCGGCAGCATGGCCTAGCGGCTAAAGTCCTCGCCTTGAAAGCCCCAGGATCCCATGTGGGCGCCGGTTCTAATCCCGGCAGCTCCATTTCCCATCCAGCTCCCTGCTTGTGGCCTGGGAAAGCAGTTGAGGACGACCCAATGCATTGGGACACTGCACCCGCGTGGGAGACCCGGAAGAGGTTCCTGGTTCCCGGCTTCGGATCGGCGCGCATCGGCCCGTTGCGGCTCACTTGGGGAGTGAATCATCGGACGGAAGATCTTCCTCTCTGTCTCTCCTCCTCTCTGTATATCTGGCTGTAATAAAATGAATAAATCTTTAAAAAAAAAATTGATATGCAATAACGGTAGTTTGAATGGATTGGGATTTTGCTTATATTTTAATTGTGAGTGCTTTTAGGTTTTCAATTATCAAAAAAAAGTCTTCAGATAAGGAAAAAATAATTGCTAGCTTTATGTTTTATCTTTAATTTGTAAGCTGAAAATTGATAAATATTTTAATATTTTAGTTATGTAATTTACAAATTATATGTAAAATATTAATTATCTAGAATGATTACAATACGTTTATAAGGTTTATTAAGTGTCAAGTTTCAGATGTTGCTAGACACTTTTTACCTCAATTGCAGCATTAGAATTAATAGTTTTAAAAACAAAAATTATGTTTTAACTTGATTAATTGTTTTAACAAATACAAATGAACCTAGAAGGTCTTTATTGGCTTAAACATGCTTTAACAGCAGGTATCTAGTAATGTAAGAAAGACCAAAGGTAGTATATCCTGAGATTGACGCTTAAAAAATTAAAAGCGGGCCCGGCGCGGTAGCCTGCCGGCTAGAGTCCTTGCCTTGAACATGCCAGGATCCCACATGGGCGCCGGTTCTAATCCCAGCAGCCCCACTTCCCATCCAACTCCCTACTTGTAGCCTGGGAAAGCAGTCGAGGACGGCTCAAAGCCTTGGGACCCTGCACCCGTCTGGGAAACTTGGAAGAAGTTCCTGGCTCCTGGCTTTGGATTGGCATAGCACTGGCCGTTGCAGTCGCTTGGGGAGTGAATCATTAGATGGAAGATCTTCCTCTCTGTACATCTGACTTTGTAATAAAAATAAGTAAATCTTTTTTTTTTTAAAGATTTATTTTATTTTTATTACAAAGTCAGATACACTGAGAGGAGGAGAGACAGAGAGGAAGTGGAGCTGCTGGGATTAGAACCAGCAGCCACATGGGATCAAGGCGAGGACCTTAGCCACTAGGCCACGCCGCCGAGCCCAAAAAATAAGTAAATCTTAAAAAAAAAAAAAATAAAATGTTAAAAGCGCAGCCCGGCACAATAGCCTGGTGCTTAAAATCTTCACCTTGCATGTGCTGAGATCTTGTGTGGGCAGTGGTTCATATCCCAGCTGCTCCACTTTCCATCCGGTTCCGTGCTTATGGCCTGGGAAGGCAGTAGAGGATGGCCCAAGGCCTTGGGATCCTCTACTCATGTGGGAGACCTGGAAGAAGCTCCAGGATCCTGGCTTCAGATCAGCTCAGCTCCGGCTGTTGCGACTCCTTGGGGAGTGAACCAGTTGGATGGAGGATCTTTCTGTTTCTCTTTTCTCTGTAAATCTGACTTTCTCATAAAAAATAAATCTTTTTTAAAAAATTCAAAGCATACTGTTTATTTGTTTAATTATTTTGATCCTTTTAAGCAAGTGTGATTTGAAGGTAAATACCTGCTGTGCTGATGTTTGGTTATTTGATAAATGAAGATACATTAGAAGTTTGTACAAAATAGAATTTTAAAATGTCTAGTACAAGAAAATTGAAAAATTTTTAAAGATTTTATTTATTTATTTGCAAAATCAGATTATATATATATAGAGAGAGGAGGAGAGACAGAGAGGAAGATCTTCTGTCCAATGATTCACTCCCAAAGTGATCGCAATGGCTGGTGCTGTGCCGATCCGAAGCCAGGAGCCAGGAACCTCCCCCAGGTCTCCCAAATGGGTACCAGGTCCCAAGGCTTTGAGCCGTTCTCAACCAGGCCACAAGCAGGGAGGGAGCTGGATGGGAAGCGGGGCTGCCAGGATTAGAACCTGTGGCCATGTGGGATCCTGGCGTGTTCAAGGCAAGGACTTTAGCCACTAGGCCACGGCGCCGGGCCCTACTGGTTTACTTTTTTTTTCTATTTTTTTTATGTGGTTTCATAGGCTCTGAAATCTTAAATAATTTTTAATGTATATTTTTTCATTAACTTTCTGATGATGCTTTATATGAATGAATTTCAAAAGTTGCACCAAAAAAGAAAGAAAAATTTCACTTTTAATTCCATTTTCCATGAATTTTAAGGTATTCTTTTGTTCACCAAATATAGTTAGCCTCTATATCCTCTTACTCTGTGCCTGTGAACTCGGCAGCCATGGAGTAGGAGACACTTGGGTGGGATGTGCAGGTGCAGAACTCGCAGGCTGCTCTCATTCTAGTTCCCTGAACAGTGCTGAGGAGCAGCTGTTCTTAAGCACTCCATTCTGTTAGGTATTATAAGTCATCTAGGGAGGATTTTAAGAATGTACTGCGCTTAGTTTAGATGCAAATACTGTATAATTTTACATAAAGACATGAACGTTTACACATTTTGGTTTCCTAAAGGGAACTGGAATCATTACATTTGACTTTTTTTTTTTGAGAATGCGAGCGCTCCATCTGCTGGTTCACTCCCTAACGCAGTGACTGACGCTGGTTCATGTGGTTCGTGTCAAATGCCAGGGCCAGAGTGAAGAGCTGGGGGTGTAATCCTAGATTTGCACATGGATGTCAAGGACATCCCTACTTGAGTCACTGTTGCCTGCCAGGGTGTGCATTAGCTAGGGCTGAGAATCAAACCCACATACTCTGATAAGGAGTGTGGGTGTTTTAACAACTAGGCTATAAACCCACCTCCTTACTTAGCCTTTGAACAAATAAGCACAGATTGATTCTAGAACATTATAGAGAGCCTAAAGGCTAAGAGAGAAAATTATTCTACTCAAAAGGTAACCATTCTTATTAATATTTTCTAGTTAGCCCCGGTTTCCTGGAAAGCAGCCTAGTTGTCAGTTTAGCTGCTAAGGCTTTAGTACATTCTTAGGGTGAGAGAGGGGAAAGCTGCTTACTTACAGCATCATAAAGGAGACACAGCTGGTTTGTGATTATGTTGGGTGACTTGAAAGCACTTTGTAGACCCACCAGGCCTTAGAATGTCAGGAGAGAAAAAGGGATTTGTCTGATGCCACTTGTCTTTTTTATTTCTAAAGATTTATTTGTTTCATTTAAAAGGCAAATTTATGGAGAGAAAGAGAGACAGAGAAATCTTCCATCCATTGGTTCACTCCCCAAGTGGCCTCAATGGCAGGAGCTGAGCTCATCTGTTGCCAGGAGCTTTTTCCAGGTCTCCCACATGTGGGTGCAGGGAGATTGGTATTCCTGAATCATTAATCTTGAAATTTTCATTATTTATTTTATATTCTAGTAAAAACATATTTTTTTTTAAATATGGAAGAGTTAGAGAGATCTTACACCTGCTGGTTCACACCCCAGATGGCTTCAGCAGTCGGCTAGGGTCAGGCCAAATCCAGGAGCTTCTTCCAGGTCTCCTGTGGGTAGCATGGAGTCAAGCATTTAGACCATCTTTTTCTGCTCTGCATTGATCATTAACAGGTGTTTGGATCAGAAGTAGAACAGCTGGGACACAAACCAACATCCTTATGAGCTGCCAGCTTTGCAGGCAGTGGCTTTACATAATGCTTTACATTAATATATTTTACCACGAAGATTTTCTTACATCTGCATTCAGAAAGTGAAGTGCTTTATAATTGTCTATACTTAATGGTTCTATGAAACTAAACATGATACATAGGTTTGATCATAAATAGTGTAATGTGAGAATAGCTTTAGATTTTTTTGGGGGGGTAAAGATTTATTTTGTTTTTATTTGAATGTCAGATATACAGAAAGAGAGGCATAGAGGAAGATCTTCTACCTGCTGATTCACTCCCCAAGTGGCCGCAACGGCTGTAGCTGAGCTGATCAAAAGCCAGGAGACGGGAGCTTCTTCCAAGTCTCCCACACAGGTGCAGGGTCCCAAGGCTTTGGGCCGTCTGCCACTGGTTTCCCAGGCCATAAGCAGCAAGCTGGATGGGAAGTGGGGCTGCTGGGATTTAAACTGGCAACCGTGTGGGATCTTGGCACATACAAGGCGAGGACTTCAGCCACTAGGCTACTGCTCTGGGCCCTAAATTTAGATTTAAAACAACAAAAGTGTTAGTAGGAATATATGTAAACATTCTTTTATGATTATAAATTTTAAAAGTCATGTAGTGTAATTATTAATTCTGAAGTATTGGAAATGCCAAAAAAATCATCAGTGAAGTTCCTTTTTCACAAAAATATATGAGCACTACAAAAACTGCATTTATTTGATGGTTACAGTTAGTTTTGTTCACTGCTGAATATACTTAATGTCAAATATCAGTCTTATAAAAAATTACATGTAAAATTTTTTGAGTACTTTTTTAGTAAATCTATTGGTTTTATGTAAAATAACATGTACTTTTTAATTTTATAGTGGGCAGAAATGGATCTGGAAAAAGTAACTTTTTTTATGGTAAGTATTGTCCTGAGTATTTTAAGGTAGTTTATGAAAGTGATTAGTTTTTTGAGACTGTATCTGCAAGAAATCAAAAAAATAATTGATGCGCAGTTGCAGTGTAATGTAATGTAGTAGATTCAGAGTATAAAAATCTGAGTTTTGTGGTTTCATGTAGTAATTGAATTAGATAAGAGTGCATATGAACTCTTACCCTCAAATTACTCTCTTCACTTGAAAGTGGAGAGATGTTTGCCCTGTCTACCTTAGATGGATCATGATATTCAAATTAGACAACTTGTGTTAAAGTGCTTTTTAAACTTGAATATAGCAATAAATATTATAAATGTTTAAATATGAGAGTAGTTGCTAGTATTGTTTTGGAAGAGAATTCTTTCTGCTGTACAACTTAAAAACAGCTCCATCATTGTATAAAGAATAGAGTTGGAAAACTGAAGGGGATTTAAATCCTGTTGGAGTAAGGGGTGGCAAACTCAGTCATGCCCTGCTTAGTGACAGGGATACATTCTGTCAAGTGTGTCATTACTATGTGAACATCCCAGAGCGTGCTTAAACCTTGGTGGTGGGAGTCACTAGACAGAGCCTCTCTGATAGAGGCTAGTGAACATGGAACGTGTGAGGCTGGAAAACTGTTCCAAGTAGAAATACATTCTAAATACTGGTTAAGAGATGTAAGCCAGTGATGTTTATGATCATGTATTATTTACATAATTGTACATGCCATACTTTGTAAGACTGTGTAGCGTGTTTAACCAGCAGCACCGCACACCTGTGGTCTGACGTCACAGTGAGTGATGTCACTAGGCCCCCTAACGGTACAGGACCACAAGTGCAGATAAGGCTGTGTTGACTGAAGTGTTCTGCAGCTCACAGATAGACTTCAGTTTTGCTTGTCTCCTCTTAATGTTTTTTCTTTCTTTCCCTTTCTTTGATATTTTTCCTTTTTTCAATTCCCAACTGATTATTCTAATACACAGGCAGAGTTTGCCAGTATGAAACAGCTGAGTCACTTTTTCTGTACCTTGCTTTACCCGATACACTGTGATCTATTAAGATATGAAATGTAAAGAATAAGTCATAAATCCTTTGCTAGATTGTGATAATCATTATGTTTCATCTTTTTAGCTATTCAGTTTGTTCTCAGTGATGAATTTAGTCATCTTCGTCCAGAACAGCGATTGGCTTTGTTGCATGTGAGTAAGATTGTTTTAAGACACTGTTATATATTTAAAAAAATACATGGTCAGTCTTGGTATAAAAAATATAATTTATAGAAGTTTTAGATCCTTTGTAAATCTTAGCATGAAATTTAACTTACTTACATTAATGATGGTGAAAGGCTTAATTTTTTGTAGTGGTAGAAGAAAATTGTAGGATTTACCTGTAGCTGGGTAAGTCTTCCATATCATCCTAAAGTTTCCCATCCCTGAAGTTTCTTTAAGGGTGTAATCTGGTAAGGTTCGGAAATAGGTTAGCTGGGAGGAAGCGTTGATACTGGGGATTAAGAACTTTTAAGATGTAAAACTAAAAGGGACAGGGAGAAACAGGTGCAATTAACTTAACAGCTGTATTTATACATAGTGTTGTCATTTTCCAATATAAAAAATAGTATGTTTGCAGTAATGCAAACTCCAGGTTTTTATTAATTATGAATAATGAACTACGAGTGGATTTGGGGATAAAAACTATAAAAGGCCATAATAAAAAGATAAATTTACTTTCTTTCTGGTTTGAGTATTGCTTATAATTAATATTGCGACCAAATGCCAGAAAATGAAAGTTCTTGATAAATCTTAACAATGTCTTTCATGTTCAGACAGTTTGGTTTAACTATTATCTTTTTTCCTTCTTGAGTTTGAATCAAGATGGGTTCTTGATCACCTGCATTATTGAACTTTGTAAAATTTTCACTCTTTCTTGTTGAGAAATTACATAAACTAGTCTGCTAAAAATGTTTCTCTGTTGAATCAGGTGTTTTTTTTTTTTTTTTTTAAACCATGCATTGGACTTTAAAAAGTGTTAAAATGATATGAAAATATCATTTAAGTGACAAGTATCCTTTTTTCCCCATGTTTCAGGAGGGTACTGGTCCTCGTGTTATTTCTGCTTTTGTGGAAATTATTTTTGACAATTCGGACAACCGGTTACCAGTAAGTAGCTTTTTCCTTGAAGTACACAAAGATCTACTGTATTTGAAAGGCAGAGTGACAGAGTGAGACAGAGATAAAGAGATCTTGTATTCCCTGGTTCATTCCCCCAAAGTTCTGGGAGTTGGCCAGGCTGAAGCCAGGAGCCTGGAACTCCATCCAGGTCTGCTACAAGGGTGGCGTAGTCCTCAGTGCTTAGGCTATCGTTAGCAGGGATATGGGTCAGACGTGGAGGACCAGGAGTCAAGTCTGTGCTTGAACATGGGTGGCAGTGTTACAGGTGGTGGCTTAATCCTGTGTGCCACCGTGCTGGTCCCTATATAATGGGTTTTGTCTTGAAATTATGTGTGAGCTTTTGTGAAAAATGGCTCTGTCATGAGGACTTAGTATTCGTTGTATCTTTTTAAAATAAAGTAATTGAGATTTAAAAATAGCTAGTTATGGAGAAGAACTTTAAAATGACCTAGTAAACTAAAAAGATGTCTTTATATTTAATATTGGACTTCGTGTTTTTTTATTCTTAGATCGACAAAGAAGAAGTGTCACTTCGAAGAGTTATTGGTGCCAAAAAGGATCAATATTTCTTAGATAAGAAGATGGTCACGTAAGCATTTTTTCATACATTTTACAATGTGTAACAAAAAAAGTAATTTATTTGCCTCATATTCAACAAATCGGCATTCGGAAAATAAATTTAAGAGTCAGTAGGCTGGCCTTGTTGCATATCCAGTAAAGCCACTACCTGCACTGCTGGCATCTCGTGGGGTGCCGGTTCATATCTTCACTGCTCCACTTCTGATCGTCTGGGAAAAGCTGCATTAGATGACCAATGTGTTTGGCCCCTAGCCACTCAAGTAGGATACCTGGAGGAAGCTTCTGGCACCTGGCCCAGTCCTGGCCCTGCCTTAGCCCGGTACTGGCCCTGCCCTGGCCCTGCCCTGGCCCTGCCCTGACCCAGTCCTGGCTATTGGCAGCCATCTGGGAAATGAGCTAGTGAATGGCAGACCTGTGTTTCTTTGTCTCTTCCTTCCTCTGTAACACTTTCATACAAATAAGTAAAAATAATAATATAAATAAAAAGTAAATAATTTTTCTGAGGCTGATGCAGCAGATGGTTTGATTAGTTGTACAGCATGTTGATCCTTCACCTGGGCACTGTACACTCATGCTTTGTTAACTGTAAGGTGTTACAGAGAATAAGTTCAGTGTTTTTCAACAGGAAAAATGATGTCATGAATCTTCTTGAAAGTGCTGGTTTTTCCCGAAGCAATCCTTACTATATTGTTAAGCAAGGAAAGGTAAAAAAATTGTATGTCCTTTTTTTTTTTTAATTCATTAATTACATTGTATTATGTGACACAGTTTCATAGGTATTTGGATTCTCCCCACCCCTCCCCAAACCCTCCCACCATGGTGGATTCCTCCACCTTGTTGCATAACCACAGTTCAAGTTCAGTTGAGATTCCCCCATTGCAAGCATATACCAAACATAGAGTCCAGCATCTTATTGTCCAGTCAAGTTCAACGGCTTCTTAGGTATACCCTCTCTGGTCTGAAGACAGAGCCAGCAGAGTATCATCCCGATCAATTAAAAGCTCCAACATACCATCAGCAAAAAATTTACATCATTATGGAATTAATTGACATAGTAATGAGTAACCAATACGTTAAAAGTAAATGCAAGTTCTTAACCACCTTCTGTGACCACCTCATTGACATTTCAATTTTAGTTTATACACAACATATAACATACATAACATAACATGTTATACATAACATCATATCATCTTAAATTAAGGCAAACATGTGGTATTTAACCTTTTGGGATTGGCTCATTTCCCTTAGCATTATGGTTTCCAGTTTGTCCCATTTGGCCATAAAGAACTGCATTTTGTTTTTTTTAATAGCTGAGTAGTATTCCATGGAGTAGATGAACCATACCTTTCTTATCCAATCCTCTGCTGATGGGCATTTTGGCTGCTTCCATGTTTTTGCAATTACTGTATTTTGCAATTTTGTATGTCCTTTTTTAATAGAATTTGTTTTCAGAATATGTTCTTCATTTGAATGATGAATTTGGCTTATTGATTTGTATAGTTAAACTGAAAAAGAGAATCTTAGTGTGTTTTCATTGGTTTAATTTGTGTTGAGGGAGGTTTGTATTTTCTTTTGCAAGTGATCAGAAACAGCACAAAATAGATTCATTGCATGTTTGTATAGAAATAATCTCAATGAATTGTTTAAGTGGATCTTTTTGTTTTAGTGATCTATATTATTTAGATGAAGTATACTGATAGATATTACTGGCTTGTCTAAATTACAGGAGTCATATTTAAAAATAATGTTAGATCTTTGTAAAAATTTGAAAAGGTTGCCTTCTCAAAATAACATTCTAAATTGCTTGGTTTATCACATATTTAAAAATACTGAAATGCTTATGCTGTTCATCAGGTATCTGTATACATGCATGCTTTTCCGTTGTAGAGGTCCTATTTATAGCGGCTAAACTTTAGTTGATTATTCTGCTGTTCTGCCTCCCCTTGCACACTTTTCAACTATGCCTGACTTGATTTTTTTCTTAAAATTTATTTTGCAGTGTCCTGATTGTTCTGTTCCCATGCACCCCTCAGGGGGCTATGGTATTCTTTGTATTGATTTTTGACAAATCATACTTCATTAGTTCAGAGCTGGTTCTCTTTTTATGTGACAGTGTTCTAGTAATTATCATTGCAGCCTTTTTTTTTTTTAACAGTGATCATATTTTTGACTTATTGTGGAGATTGTTAAGTCACATGAAATTAGATTGTACCATTTTCTCTGTATTTAAACTGTACTATTTTTGTTGTACTCCTAATATATTACACCTTTTAAGGAATGTATGGTCAGTTATGATTTATCTCTGCAAATATCCTTTGTGCTTCGAGAATAGACTTTTATGCCTTATCATATTGACTAAAAAGAAATGGTAATGTGAGATATTCCTTCATTGAAGTTAGTTTTGTTTATGACGAAGACTTTGAATTGCATTAGTTCTGTTTGGATTTTATTTGATACATTTCATTTAAGGAGATATGTTGGTGTATCTGTTATACAAATTGTATTTGTCAGATCCTAATATCCTTGGAACTTAGAGTGTAAATATATATATATACAAGTTTTTTTGTTTTGGTTTTTTTGAGTTCTAGTTCTTAAAGAGCTATGTAATCATATATTTTGACGAAAATATTTAGATCAACCAGATGGCAACAGCCCCAGATTCCCAGAGACTGAAGCTACTGAGAGAAGTTGCTGGTACTAGAGTATATGATGAACGGAAAGAAGAAAGTATCTCCCTAATGAAAGAAACAGGTGAAAGATGTGTGACTGGCTTATTTCGTTACTTTTGTTATAAATTACCTTGCCGCTTGTTAACACTAGTTAAAAGACAAATTTATTCTCAAGAATATATTCCATTATAATTGGCTTATATATTGAATAGATAATTAGTTTGAGGCAATTTAAAATTTGAAATTTTGAATATTTTACCTAAGTAGGCCTCTAAGCTGCTTTTGCCTCTAGTTTCTTCGTCATTGTTAGGATAACACGTTTGGATGCTATACTCCTGCTGCTGCCCCAAATACTAGAATATGAGTTGGCATTAGTTTTACATTGTTCAGGAACAAGTAAATGTTAAACTTGGAATTTGGGATTGTCTTATTTATTATGGAAACCTTGCTTTGCTTTTTAAGTGCTGTGTCATAGCTTAGAGTCAGATCGTCTTGGGTTCAAAGCCTGAGCAGTAATTTATTGACATTATTTTGATTTTAGATTTGATCTCTGAGGTCCAAAGCTTCCCCATCTGTACGTCCTGTTTGGTAGATTAGTGTTGGTGAGTCCATGAGTAAAGCAGGTTCAGGATTGGAATAAAGAGGCATCCAGTAGTTACATGGTAACCACACTGTTTTTAACAAAAGTTGATGATGTTTTTGTTGGAAGTCATGCTGATTTTTAGAAGTAAAGTTCAAATTGAAACTTTTTATCATGTTTGTGTAAAAGTCAGTGTCACCAAAAAGTTTTTTTTGATTTTCATAAAAAAGCATCTTAACTTTTCCGTAAGACTTGGTTTTTACATAATATCAAAGAATGCGTACAATTTGTTTGAAAAGTTACGTTATTACATTAGAATTTAACTTCTTATTCCACAACCCCATTTCTTCTTCTTGTTCTTTTTTTTAAAGAGGGCAAACGGGAAAAGATCAATGAGTTGTTAAAATACATTGAAGAGAGATTACATACTTTAGAGGAAGAAAAGGAAGAACTAGCTCAGTATCAGAAGTGGGATAAAATGAGACGAGCCCTGGAATATACCATTTACAATCAGGAGCTTAACGAGACTCGTGCTAAACTTGATGAGGTAAAACATTTACCTTTAGCAAAAAGTCAGATTATTTTTATGAATGTGTTCGTACTCATCCTGTATTCATACTTTGGTGATTTTAAATAGAAGCTGAGTCTAAGAAAACTGCCCAGACCCATGTGGTGCTTGCTGTAGTTGTGTCTGAAGTACAATCAGATGGTGGCATCATGTAGAGCAGAGGAGAAGAAAAGCCGTTTTAAAGCTTTCTGGGTTTTTTCTTTTGACTCTTTAGGATGTGTTTTGTAATTAGTATTGCTGACATTTGGTGCAAAGATTTGTTTAGGTAATGTTTGAGCTTTTTATTCATAAGGGACTATATTTGTGAATAGTTTTTGTGGAAATTTTTAAGTGAATGTTTATTTTAGCAGATATAATTATGAAATGTTGAGAGGTTACAAAATGAGCTAGAAGTGTTGTTTTGTCTTTAAAGCTTTCTGCCAAACGAGAGACTAGTGGTGAAAAATCCAGGCAATTAAGAGATGCTCAGCAGGATGCCAGAGATAAAATGGAGGTAAGGTTATAAACAAAGTTCAGGTTGATAGCTTACATATTACGTTTTCCACTTAGGGAAAACATTTAACAGAATAGTCACTGCAGTGGGGAGCCACAGAAACAGTACTGAAAGTTGGGATAGAATTAATTCTGCTGTTGTGCTTCTGACTTCCTGACTCATTTTTTCTTCAATATTTTTTGAATAGGATATTGAGCGCCAAGTTAGAGAATTGAAAACAAAAATTTCAGCCATGAAAGAAGAAAAAGAACAGCTCAGTGCAGAAAGACAAGAACAAATTAAGCAGAGAACCAAGTTGGAGCTTAAAGCCAAGGATTTACAAGATGAATTGGCAGGCAATAGTGAGCAGAGGGTAAGATACTGAAATTGAATAGCGTAAATGTTCAGCTGACTTGGAACTGCAGGAGATAGTCTTTGATGTGGTTGCTTATGTTCTTGACTTTTGTGCATTTTTTCCAAGAGAAAACATTTGATGCTAAACTTTTTTAATGCCAAATTTTTAAGCAAAAAATTTTAAGGAGATTGCACTTTAACTTTTTAAATTTTTAATTTACAGAAACGGTTATTAAAAGAGAGGCAAAAGCTGCTTGAAAAAATAGAAGAAAAACAGAAGGAATTGGCAGAAACAGAACCAAAATTCAACAGTGTAAAAGAAAAAGAAGAGAGAGGAATTGCAAGGTCTGAAAATTTTCACCAACACTTTAACTTTCTACAAAGTTTCTTCTTAGCCACTTTGCATAACATTTAGGAAAGTACTTAGATAGTAATTAAGGGCAAAAATTAAATGCTAACTTTAAAGTGTTACTAGGCAGTGTTAGACAGTAACCCAGACCCTAGGAGATTGGCATTGTTCCCACTTTATTTATTGTTTTTTAAAGATTTGTTTATTGGAATGTCAGATTTACAGAGAAGGATCTCCCATCTGCTGGTTCGCACCACATGGCCACAATGGCCAGAGCTGAACTGACCTGGCCAGGAGCTTCTTCTGGGTTTCCCATGCAGGTGCAGGGTCCCAAGGCTTTGGGCTGTCCTCTACTGCTTTCCCAGGTCACAAGCAGGGAGCTGGACGGGAAGTGGAGCTGTGGGCATTAGAACCAGCAACCTTATGGGATCCCGGCGAGTTCAAGGCGAGGACTTTAGCCACTAGGCCACGGCGCCGGGCCCAAAAATAAATCTTTTACAAAAATGAATTTAATCTACTTATTTGAAAGGCAGAATGATGGAAGGAAGCAAGGAGAGAGGGCAAGGGAGAGATTGTGCATTCAGTGGTTTATTCCCCATATGGTTGTGGTGTCATGCTGTCCAGGGTGACTCATGAACGCCACCTAGGTCGGTGTGGAGTAGCTGGTACGTGAACCAGCACTCTGATAGGAGATGCCTTTGCAAGCACACTGGTCCACAATGCCTCCCTCCAGCTAATTGCCTTTTAAAAGTAATTTTTTTGGAAAATGGATTATTTGTGCACATTGATGTTATGATTGCAGTTGAACTTGGTTTTCCTATTCATTCTCTTCTGTTTTGTGTAGATTGGCTCAAGCTACCCAGGAGAGGACAGATCTCTATGCAAAGCAGGGTCGAGGAAGCCAGTTTACATCGAAAGAAGAAAGGGATAAGTGGATTAAAAAGGAACTCAAGTCTTTAGACCAGGCTATTAATGACAAGAAAAGACAGATTGCTGCTATACATAAAGATTTGGAAGACACTGAGGCAAATAAAGAGAAAAATCTGGAACAGTATAACGTAAGAACTTTTATAGGTGCATTATAAAAACCATTCAAAAGAAACGTGATTTGTTTTAAACATGCCACTCTTAAGCATATATATGTATACATATAAAAGACAGTAGAAAAGGTTAGGGATGGCCTTCTGGGTTAAGCTGCTGCCTGAGTGCCAGCATCCCTTAGAGGTGCCAATTTGAGTCTCAGCTGCTCCACTTTCTTCTCTTAATTTTTTTTAAAAATTTTTTATTTATTTTAATTGGAAAGTCATATATACAGAGAGGAAGAGAGATAGAGAGCCTGATCTTCCATCCACTGATTCATTCCACAAGTGGCCACAACGGCTGGAGCCTCGCCAATCCGAAGCTAGGAGCCAGGAGCTTCTTCCGGGTGTTCCGTTCAGGTGCAGAATCCTAAGACATTGGACTGTCCTCGACTGCTTTCCCAGGCCACAAGCAGGGTGCTGAGTGGGAAGTGGAGCTGCTGGGATTAGAACCAGCAATGAGCTCCTGGTGCATTCAAGGCAAGGACTTTAGCCACTAGGTTACCACGCCAAACCCTAGCTGTTCCACTTCTAATCTAGTTCCCTGCTAATGCTCCTGGGAAGGCAGCAATGTCCCTGCTCCATGAATGCCAGGAAGAAGCTCCTGGCTTTGTCCTGGTTTAGCTTTAGCTGTTGGAAACATTTGGAGGATTATTTCAAATAAATAAAATAAATCCCTCCCCCCCCAAAAAAATTAACAGTGCCATCAAAATATAATGTACAGTGGACTTCCATTCACTGGTTCACTCCCTGGATGTCCACAGTGGCCAGCACTGTGTTAGGCCAAAACCAGGTACTTTGTTTCCACATGGGTGAAAGAGGACCACCAGCAGCTGGGACACAAATGAGTGCCTTTATAGGATTCCAGTGTTGCTACCCACTTTGCTATAATACTGGCATTGTCCATTTCAATGAGTATGTGTTTCGAGTATATTTTCAAATATAATTTTATGAATTGATAACATGATCTACTCTGTAATCTACTGTTAATTTTTTAAATATACACATGAAAACAGCTTGTAAGTCATTTTTTAATTTTCTAGTTTTGCATAACTAATTTATGTATAATTGAGTATAAAGTGTACATTTTATAGTCTAAACTTTTTAGTATGTTTTATTCTAACTCCATTCAATTTTGTTGATATAAAATCCCCATAAGTAATTTGAATTATGCCCTTCCTCATCCTTATCACCTGTGCTTTAACAGAGATTTTTTAACTGAAAATAAGACAGTAAGAATAATTGCCACATTGAGTGGACGGAATAATATAATAAAGAGGGTTACACCACAGTGTCAGCCCCAGTATGTTGGATGTAAAGTTCAGCGTAATGTACTAAATATATAGTGTATTGACTCCTTAAGAAAGATACCTTACCTTCCTACATGTTTTGCTGTTACTCTTTTCTGGCTCATTGTTCTTGATTGTGTCCTAGCACAGCAGAGGAGGCGGTGTGAAATATTCACTGTACTGTTTTAAAACTCAGGAATGGATATTACAATACAGTCAGATTTGGATCACTAATGAAGAAGTTAGTTTCATTTTAGCAGTGTTTTGTAGGTGATTCACGTCACAATTTATGTTTTCAGGTGATGTGCTCTTTTGTGTAATGACAGGTTTTAAAATTGAAATTGGATTTTCAACAGCTTCATTGGGTATAATTGATGTACAATAAGTCATGCATCTTTAAAGTATACCTGAGTTTTCATACCTGTTGCATAAACCATCATCCAAATTAATGAACATGTTTTTCACTCAGAAATGCTTCCTATATTCTTTGATAATTGTTTCACTGATTAGCTGATGAAGTTAAGTTTGAATTTCTGTTTCCATAGAAACTGGATCAAGATCTCAATGAGGTCAAGGCTCGAGTGGAGGAATTGGACAGGAAGTACTACGAAGTGAAAAACAAGAAGGATGAGCTGCAGAGTGAAAGAAAGTGAGTATCCTCCCAGCTGCGTCAGCGTCAACCACTGCTGTTGTCGGCTCTTCAGCAAGTTTGATTCCACTGTTTCTGTCTGGCTCTGTATTAGTGCATCTTGTTATGTGTTTAGAATTAAAGGCAGTCGAATTTTTATTGATTAGCTACCTGTGGAGAGAGGAGAATGCCGAACAACAAGCGCTTGCTGCTAAAAGAGAAGATCTTGAAAAGAAGCAACAACTTCTTAGAGCAGCAACAGGAAAGGTGAGAAAGTTTTCATTTATTTTTCGTTTACAGTGAATCATTGAGTCAAGAACTTAGTAGCTGCAGGTCACTCATTAGTTCCAGGTAACATGCAGGAGATTAGAGTCAAAACCAGTTCATCTGTAAGTATGAAACGATATGGATTGTAACCTACCTGTTTAGATGATTTATACATGACGCGCCCATGCTGTAATGCTGATATTCTAGAAAGAAGCTGTTGTGTTGAGTATTTGTAAATGTTGTTTTCATATTTCAAAGAGGTGATAACCGGGGAAGATGTTTTAATTTCTGGTATAAAGAAAATTCCACATATTTGGAATAAAGAGTTCATTTCTTACCAGTAGGCATGATTTAATAATAATATTAATTTTTTTTTCACAATTCGTAGGCTATTTTAAATGGAATTGACAGCATAAACAAAGTACTGGACCACTTTCACAGAAAAGGAATAAATCAGCATGTTCAGAATGGCTATCATGGCATTGTAATGAACAACTTTGAATGTGAGCCAGCTTTTTACACATGTGTGGAGGTCACTGCTGGGAACAGGTGAACGTTTTTGGTTGATATTCAGAGTTTTTAGGAGAAAGAAGATTAACAGTTTTTCTTTTTCTTTTTCTTTTTTTTTTTGCAAATTCAGGATAATATATATTTCATTGCCTTTTTTGTATCCTTTGTTCCTTATTTGATTTTCTAAAGAAGTAAATGCTAGTATATCTTTTTGAGTTATAGTAATCAGAATGGCAGTAGGCGTGTGGCAGAGGGATTAAGACACTGGTTAGATTGCCTGCATCTCATTTCAAAATTCCCTGGCTTGGATTCCTCCGAGCTTTCTGTTCTGCGTGGGGGCCTGGACTGAGTTCCTGGTTCCCCAGGTGCACTCTAGTCCAGCCCCAGTCATTGCAGGCATTTGAGGGATGAACCAGTGAATGAAAGCTGTTTTTCTTCTTTCTGCCTTTCAAGAGGGATGGCAGAGGGAAACAGAATCTTAACTTTGTAAGTAGGGTTGTTTTTTTGTTTGTTTTGCTTTGTTTTTTGTTTTTAAAGATGTATTTTTTCCCTCTCATAGCATTAATGTTTCATTGATGCTTAAGTGTGTACAGTACTTTACTGACAATAAACGTGTGTCTTACTCTGTTTATTTGTAGGTTGTTTTATCACATTGTTGATTCAGATGAAGTCAGCACAAAGATTTTGATGGAGTTTAATAAGATGAATCTACCTGGAGAGGTTACTTTTCTGCCTCTTAACAAGTTAGATGTCAGGGATACTGCCTATCCTGAGACCAATGTGAGTTCTTGTGTGTTAAGGTCTGCCTTTCTTCAAGTTCCTGTTTGTCATATCACTTATGTAACACATGCTGGAGTTCTCTGGCTGATGAGGTAAACGTGCCTTTCTCCCCATGGAAGTTAAGTGTTGGCTAGGATTGGAGAGACAAAGGTCACAGCCAAGACATAAAGCAAATCACTATAAACTTGTAAAATACGAAAATGCCCACGCACAGGATACCTTGTAACATCCAGGGGTGATACAAATGAGGTTACAGAGTTGGAGAAGCTATCATTCGAAGGATTATATACTTAAAATTTTTTAGTAAAGTTTAGATTAATGTGAATTACATATACTGAAGATGCTAAAATAGTGTAAATAGTGTAAATAGAAGATGGTTAGCAAGATGGTAGACCCTGAAGGCATGTTGCTTCTGGTGTTAGTGCATTTTAAGTGGGCTAGAAATGCTCCTCAGGAGGTGTGATTGCTTTGAGATATCCGACTTCATAATGGTGTTAGAAATTCCATCTTCTAAGGTTTAAGCAATTTAAGTTGGAACATTGAGAAGTTTGTAAGCTGTACAGGATCCAGCATTTTTTTTTGCTTTTAAATCTGTAAATTCTTTTTGAAATGTTGGGAAGGAAAATTGAGTCTCCCAAATATGATTATGCAAATGAAATAAGTCTCAGAAGGATGACTGTAATACGGTTCCATTCATGTAAAAAGGAAAAAAACAAGCATAGAGCTAGAGAGGTACATGGAGGTGATTCCCAGAGAGTTACTGCTGCCAGCAGTTACTCCCTGTGTGATTAGAAAGGGGGCATAATGTGTGGCTGCTGGGCTATCTGCAGTGCTCAGGTTATTGTCCTGTGTGGTGGGTTTATTGGTATTCTCTTTATTAGTTTATGCTTAACATATTTATTCCACTTACATATTTCACATTTATAATTTTCAAAAATCCTGTTCTGATTGTTAGAATAAAAATAAAGAAAATCTATCTGAAAGTATATTTTCCGAGTAATTTAGACATATAATATGTAAGATTAGAATATTTTAAGAAAATTCTATTAGATTACACAGGCCTTTTGTGTGACAGTATATCCTGCTGTATTGAAACGAAAAAATGAGTGCAGGTTCCAACCCTGGCTGTTCAACTTCCAATCCGGCTCTGCTTTCGTGGCATGGAAAACAGCAGAAGATAGCCCAAGTCCTTGGACCCCTGTCACGTAAATGCCCCCTAGCTTAAGCTCGTCTGACCCTGGCTAGTGGCAGCTGTGTAGGGAGTGCACTAGCAAATAGGCCTCTCCCTCCTGTCTGTCTGTGTGTGTGTGTGTGTGTGTGTGTGTATGGCAGACTCAGAGTACCCGTACACTGATTCACTCCTCTGATGTCTATAGCAGCTCAGCCTGGACTAGGGCTGGAGCCAGGAGCTAAATCCAGGTCTCCCACATTGGTCACGGGTGGCGGGAACCCAGTTACTTGAGCCTTGCCTGTTGGCTCCTGGGGTCTACATTAACAGGAAACTGGAGTCAGGAGCAGAGCTGGAAATCAAACCCATGTTTCAGTCTGGGCTGTGGGTGCCTAACTTCTAAGCCAACCTACATATAGAAACATATTTAGTTTCCTCATACATGAGCTTACTTAGTTTTTACAATTTAATAAGAAAGGTCCTCTTATTGTCACAGTTTTGTAGATAAAGGAACATAGAGAATCAGATAGCTTGTCGAAGCACATACTCAGATGTGGTGGAACCAGGATTTGGACTTGGACAGTGTGACTTCATAGTGACTACTCATTAGCACTGTAGTGTACTTTTGAAAACTTTTGAATACAAGAGCAGAATTTCCAGGATAATTCAGCAGAAAGTTGTTTTTTTTTTTTTTTAATCTTTTTCAGTATAAAAACCATTAGTTTTCAGATGCAAGAATATTTTTATTTGTATTTCTTAAATATAAATATTTGTAATTCTCTAGACAGTGTCTAATTAACCATGTTGTGATGTTTTTTAGGATGCTATTCCTATGATCAGTAAGCTGAGATACAACCCTAGGTTTGATAAAGCTTTCAAACATGTGTTTGGAAAAACACTAATCTGTCGTAGCATGGAAGTTTCAACTCAGCTGGCCCGTGCTTTCACTATGGACTGCATAACCTTGGAAGGTTGGTGATAATTATTCTTACCTTTGAATGAGTAAATTCTAATAACACAGAGACCTAATAAGTCATTGAACACTGAATGTGTTAATATATTGTCATTGTTTTTATACTCGGATTTCCTTGATGTTGCCAGCTCCCTGGGGAACTGTAAGTGGGATCCTGTATGCTGCTGATTTGTCTTCTTCGCTTTCTGGCTAGTGTTTGAGCTTGTTGGAAGACATGTTTTTTTCTTCAGCTTTTTTTTTTTTTAAAGATTTATTTATTTTTATTGGAAAGGTAGGGTTTTTCTTGTTTCGGGGTTTTTTTTTTTTTGAAAGCTAGATTTTTGCAAAGGGAAAGAGAGAGGGAGATCTTTCACCTGCTGTTTCATTCCTCAAATGGCGACAACAGTCTAGTCGATCTGAAGCCTGGAACCAGGAGCCTGCTCCGGGTGTCCCATGTGGTGTAGGGTCCCAAGGCCCTGGGCTGTCCTCAGCTGCTTTCCCAGGCCTTGGGATGGGAGCTGGACTGGAAGTGGGGCAGCCGGGACATGAATTTTGGGATGCTGGTGCTTGCAGGTAGCTGATTGATCAGCCACCTGAGCCACCTTGCAGCCTCTAAGGCACAGCGTTGTAAAGTAAAATTCCATCGAGTAACTTAAATTCTTTACATTTTACTTTGTGATAAATCCTTTAAATTTTTTAAAATTATGCTGGTTTCTTATTCAGAGTTAATATTTATCTTGTATTTTGTTTGTAGGTGACCAGGTCAGTCATCGGGGTGCTCTAACTGGAGGTTATTATGACACAAGGAAATCTCGACTTGAATTACAGAAAGATGTTAGAAAGGCAGAGGAGGAGTTGGGTGAGCTTGAAGCAAAGCTCAATGAAAATCTACGCAGAAATATTGAAAGTATCTTTTTTTCATTTTGTACTTGATGGAGGCTGGGGGAAAGAATTTTATTTTTGTTTTGCAGTATGTCATCTTTGCGTATTTGGTGTGTTGTTCTTATATACAATAGGCGAAAATTCCGTGTATTTCACTTTGGCTTTTATTTAAACATCAGAATAACTATGTTTGTTTTAATTGCTGAAGAGTAAGGGGGGAAAAACTGAAAAATATATAAATATTGATTCTTTGCTTAACTTTTTTTAAAAGGCTAATTTATGAAATAGAGACAGAGAAAACAGTCTTCCATCTGTTAGTTCACTCCACAAATGGCTTCAATGGCCAGAGAAGCCAGGAACGTCTGGTCTCCCATGTGTGTACAGAGAACCAAGGACTTGGGCCATCCTCTGCTGCTTTCCCAGGCCCTAAGCTGTGAGCAGCATTGGAAGTGAAACAGCTGGGACAAGAGCCAGCACCCATTTGCAGGTGGAGGATTAGCCACTGTGCCATTCTATGCTTAAGTGTTACAAGTAAGTAATACCAGTGAGTATGCTTTAGGGAGAAAGGAACCTGACAAACACTAAAAGTTAAGGTTGTCAAGCAGAGGGGAACAAGGAAGGCCGGTTAGTAATTGTGGAAGGGAAAGTTGGCTAGTGTTTTAAGGAAGAGGGTAGGTGACATCAGTAATGCCATATACTGCACAAAAGTCAAGTTCTTGAGAATTGAAAAGCGTCCATTTATTCTAAGGTAATTTAGTGTGGATTTGATATTAACAGGATTTACTCTCAGATATCCAGCTCTGTGTAACTGTAGTAAGAACTTCAGATCTTTCAGATAAAAATGTTACATAAAGAGTGACTTAGTCAGCTCACAACCGACATAGTTGTACATTTAATTTGAAAGGCAGTATGGAAGAAAAAGTAGTGTTGCTGCTGCTGACCCCCTATCCTAATGCTTACATCAGGGGCTGGGCCAGGTCGGAGCTGTGAGATCTCCCTGTGGGTGGCAGAAGCCCAGCTACTTGAACCATCTTTTTGCCATCTTGGGCAATTAGCAGGAGGCTAGATCTGAAGAGGAGTAGCCAGGACTTGAACCGGTGTTCCAGTGTGGGATCCAGGTATTTTACCTACTATGCCATGATGTCTGAATCTGCATCTTCTAAAAATCACAATATACTTTGGTATCGAAAGTGCTTTATATGCGCTTACCATTTTGTCACACAGTATTAAACATAGAAGATGAGAATACAGGATTGAGAGTAAAGTTAATTTTTATATTATTAAGTGAGATGTAGCCTTTTTTTAAGGCCATAAGTTTATTGTTTGTGTGCTCTGTCTGGGTAAACAGCAAAATAGAGAAAAAGGAATCGGCATCTTAGCTATGACTTCACAGGGGTCCGCATATCACACTTTGAGGGCTCCTAAGTTTGGTAAAGGAAGTATGAAGAAAGAGGTGAGCGTTGTGATACCTGGGTGAAGCTGGTGCTTAGAAGGCAGGCATCCCATGTCGGAGTGCTGGTTCGAGCCCAGGTTCGTCGGCTTCTGATCTAGCTCTGTGTTGATGTATTTTGGATGGAGGACAGATGCTGTTCCAGGTGATTGGCTCCCAGCCACACAGGGGAAACCCACATGAGTTTCTGCTTCATACTTCAACCTGACGGGGCCCTGGTTGTTGGAGCCATTTCAACAGTGAATTCACGAATTGAATCTCTTGTTCTCATTTGCTCTTTCTCACAGTTAATCTCCCTTTCAAATATTTTTCTTCAAAAATGAGAAAAAATGTGACTGCATTTGACAGTTGAGCTAGGTATAAATTATTCTTCCACATTGGGCAGCACCTTCATAACTTCCTGAAATATTCCTGAGTGTTGGATGATAAGATACTTAAAAATATATGATATTGTTAGATTTCACTGAGCTTCCTTTAGGAATTTACAAGACAGAGTCTGCAAATAATACAGTGTTATGTTATATATTCTATATATATGTGTGTGTGTCTAATACAGTATGCATGTTATGTTTTCTATAATTTAATATGGTTAATGTTAGTAATTAGTTTTACATTATTGTCCATGGATTTGAGTAAATAGCCACCCTTCAGAGGTAAAGAAAGGAGGGTATGCATGATACTGGGTTTTTAAAAACTAGTGAGAATTTAGAATTTGATGAAGTGTTTCTATCCTGGAGAGGATTTTCCTTAGCTTTGTATAGGAATTAATAATGACATTGATCAGTTGATGAACCAAATGCAGCAGATAGAAACCCAGCAAAGGAAATTTAAAGCATCCAGAGACAGCATATTATCAGAAATGAAGATGCTGAAAGAGAAGAGGCAGCAGTCGGAGAAGACCTTTATGCCTAAGGTTCGTAAGTACATCTTCTGTTACAGATGGTGGTGAGTCGTCATTGTATAGGTTGTCCTTATACATTTGAATATCGTTATGTATTCTAATACTAACACCAACCCAGAGGCTTTGATTGCAAGTTGCATTTAAATTCTTCATCTTCATTGGATAATAAGTTTATATTTAATCTTTCCAGTAACTGTTTTGTCTGGAAATACTATAGAATAGTATTTTGTCAAGAGTAATTAAAATGAATAGAAAGTAAGCTATATTGTAGGTGTTATTTTACATATATTACTGTCTCATAGACTTGAGCAGTTTTTATAAAAATTAGTGTATCAACAGTAAAGAGGTGAATTTAGACGTGCCTATAATAGTACCATCCCAACATATCTGTCAACTTCTTGTTAAAAATATGCATGGTAAGTTTTGTATAATTTATTCATGCAGCATGATCTGTTTTACAGTGCTTCCTACAACCACCATCCCATGCTTTGGCATTGTAAGATATTTTTGTTACTACATGGTCTTCATTTAAATTTAAAGAATATAGTTGCTTTTACAATGAGATTGCTTCACAGTAAACCCTCATAAATTGCGATATGGTAAATAGAAAATGGATTTAATACACATGGCTTACTGACAAGCATAGCAACCAACCTAGGGCAAGATTTACTGTTGACTTAAGTTCATGTGATTGTTGATTTAGGGTACTTCAGTGTCAGGTACACTTAGGTTGTTGATCAGTGTTACAGTACTGATACAGTGACTAATGCTCCTGTTGGCTGGACTGTCTCACAGCAACGCAGCTTACAAAGTTTGGAGGCAAGTCTGCACGCGATGGAGTCCACCAGGGAGTCACTGAAAGCAGAGCTGGGAACAGATTTGCTCTCTCAGCTTAGTCTGGAAGATCAGAAAAGAGTAGATGCACTCAATGATGAAATTCGTCAACTTCAGCAGGCAAGTATGCTGGACAAAAAAGTTTCCTTTCTAATTTGTTGTGAAAAATGCCTTTCTTGCTAATAAGTAGAGGAATATAAAAGGAATATTGAAATAATATTTGTAAAAATGAGATTAGGAATTCCAGGAGCTGCAAGAGTAAATGGGTGTTAAGAAGTGTTTCTGAGTTGTCCTTTTTATTAGGATCATAAAGAAAACTTTAGTTTCGTCCATCTTTATTTTTTTTTAGTTTTTTTTTTTGTTAGTTTCTTACATCTTATTTAATGCTTACCATTAGTAACATCTGAGTCTGCTAGCCAAATATAGAAGGAAAATAACTTTTTTTTTTTTTTTTTAATTTGAAAGGCAGTTACAGAGAGGGAGAAACAGGACTTCCACTTGCTGGTTCATTTCCCAAATGGCTACAGTGGTGGCTGGGACAAAATCAGGAGCCAGGCGCTTCTCCAGATCCCTCATGTGGGTGCAGAAGCCCACAGAATCGGGCATTTCTCTGGTGCGTTAGTAGCAGTCCGGAATGGAAGTGGAGCAGCCCTCTGCAGGCACAGCTTAACAGTTGCACAACAGTGCTGGTGCCTAAGAAAGATAGAAATAACCAGGCACAGAGATTAGACATTCTGCATAGCTAAGAGAAAACAGGGCTTTTCTGAAGGAAATAAAATATGAAGCTCCGTTCGGGTACTTTTGAGGACTAGTAGTAGAGAAGACAACAGATTAACGGAGTCTCTGTGTCATGCTAATGTAGACAACTAATTCCCCTTTCTTAATTTTAGGAAAATAGGCAGTTGCTGAATGAAAGAATTAAATTAGAAGGTATTATTACTCGAGTAGAGACTTACCTCAATGAGAATCTGAGGAAACGCCTGGACCAAGTGGAACAGGTAAGTTTTTTCTTTGTCAAGGGTTCCCTTGTGACTGTCACCATTTGAACATGTGTATGTGACTTACTGTGAAAGCCTTGGCTTTGGGGACAGAAACAAGCCAAGTGACCTGACCAGGGGTCCTGGATTGGAGTTCAGGCACTGCCACCTAGTGTGCAGTTTGGGGTAATTCATTTAATATTTCTTTTTTTATTTTTATTTTTATTTTTATTTTATTACAAAGTCAGATATAAAGAGAGGAGGAGAGACAGAGAGGAAGATCTTCCGTCCGATGTTTAACTCCCCAAGTGACCGCAACGGCCGGTGCTGCGCCGATCAGGCCGGGAACCAGGAACCTCTTCCGGGTCTCCCACGTGGGTGCAGGGTCCCAAAGCTTTGGGCCGTCCTCGACTGCTTTCCCAGGCTACAAGCAGGGAGCTGGATGGGAAGCGGAGCTGCCGGGATTAGAACCGGTGCCCATATGGGATCCCGGGGCGTTCAAGGCGAGGACTTTAGCCTCTAGGCCACGCCGCCGGGCCCTCATTTTAATATTTCTAAGCACCTGTTTAGTGTAATAGTAGAACCTATTTTTAGTGATTACTGTCTTGGAAAATTCTAGGGTGCTCAGTAAAGACTTTATTTTCTCAGTAGTAATCAGATACCAAGAAATTTTCTGACAAATTTCTCACCTCTGCGACTGATACATGTGTTTTTTAATTTTTTGAATTGAAACGGAGCAAGTAAAGAAATTGGCAGCCTTACCGTTTAAAGCAAGCGAAATTTGTATTATGTGAATTAATGCTGATGGTCCTACGTCCTTTTGTGTTGTAGGAACTTAATGAACTGAGAGAGACAGAAGGGGGCACTGTCCTCACAGCCACCACATCAGAGCTGGAAGCCATCAATAAACGAGTGAAAGATACCATGGCACGCTCAGAAGGTGAGTTTCCATGTAGTAAAATGTTTTTGATTATTTATATTTAGCGTAATTGTTTTATGAGATGGTTTTACAAAATGAAATACCTAGATAGGCAGAAAGCATATACTTATTTGTGTTTTCTGTAATTATAAATAATTTATGGAATATGACATTTAGGTTGATCATAGATAATTTGTCTTGTTGAAACATTTGTGACATTCTTATTAGAAGATAAAATATTTTTGAAGGATATAAAATATTGCATCAATATTAAGGTTCTTGCCACTTAGTTGCTTAGAAGAAAATAAATTTGATTTTTATAAACATGGGTATTAAATAATCAAAACTACTAGTGTGACCCATGTGCATTTCCTAATTTTGTCCTAAATAGTTTAGGTATTTTCCTAGTAAAATTTAAAACAATATTTGAGCAAAAAACCCTAAAACCTATTTATTTTGGTAAATTTGGCCAATAAAAGTTTTTGATCCAATAACATTTTATCTGGTTTTAAACTAGATTATAGGCTGATTTTTGTTTTCTTCCCCACTGTAGATTTGGACAATTCCATTGACAAAACAGAAGCTGGAATTAAAGAACTTCAGAAGAGTATGGAACGCTGGAAAAATATGGAAAAGGAACACATGGACGCTATAAATCATGATACTAAAGAACTGGAAAAGATGACCAATCGACAAGGCATGTTGTTGAAGAAGAAAGAAGAGTGTATGAAGAAAATCCGTGAGCTTGGGTCATTGCCCCAAGAAGCATTTGAGAAGTACCAGACACTGAGTCTCAAGCAGGTAAATCTTATAGGTTTTTAATTTGAAAACTCATTGCAATCTCCTTGTGTGTGAATTGACATATACCTTTTTCCTTCTTATAGTTGTTTCGAAAACTTGAGCAGTGCAACACAGAATTAAAGAAGTACAGCCATGTTAACAAAAAAGCATTAGATCAGTTTGTAAACTTTTCTGAGCAGAAAGAAAAGTTAATAAAGCGACAAGAAGAGTTGGATAGGGGGTATAAATCAATCATGGAATTGATGAATGTACTTGAACTTCGAAAATATGAAGCCATTCAGTTAACTTTCAAACAGGTATGTTTGTATTTATAGACCAGGCACAATGATACACATCAAAGCTGTTGCTCACTTTGCAAATATTTAAAGCTTTCCCCTGGTTGGACACGGGAGAACAATCCAGCATATAGATTGTTAACACGGGAGTACAATCCAGCATATAGATTGTTAACACGGGAGTACAATCCAGCATATAGATTGTTAACACAGGAGAACAATCCAGCATATAGATTGTTAACATGCGGTAACTTGAATGTGTCACACAGCTCTGGAGAGCATCCAGTCTTTTGTTTCTGATTTTAAGATTAAAAACCATTTCTGATTGCTTTTAAATGTTTGTCTTGCTTGTAACAGAATTTACCATTCAATATTACAGTTGACAATGGTGTTTTGTTTTTTTGTTCATTTGTCTTAAAGGTGTCCAAGAACTTCAGTGAAGTGTTCCAGAAGTTAGTGCCTGGTGGCAAAGCTACTTTGGTGATGAAGAAGGGCGATGTGGAGGGCAGTCAGTCTCAGGATGAAGGAGAAGGGAGTGGTGAGAGCGAGAGAGGTTCTGGGTCACAAAGCAGTGTCCCGTCAGTTGACCAGTTCACTGGAGTTGGAATCAGGGTAAAGTACCTTTACATTCTATTTTCCTCAGAGCATTACCGAAGCAGGATTTGGTGAAGCCTTTACAAATCTAAATTGGCACATTATTTATAATTAAGTTTTAGAAATAGTGATTTTAATACATAGTAAATGTTTGCTAATACATAATATATGTTTCTTCAGGTGTCATTCACAGGAAAGCAAGGTGAAATGAGAGAAATGCAGCAGCTGTCAGGTGGACAGAAGTCCCTGGTTGCCCTGGCTCTGATCTTTGCCATTCAGAAATGCGACCCAGCTCCGTTCTACTTGTTTGATGAGATTGACCAGGCTCTGGATGCTCAGCACAGAAAGGCAGTGTCAGGTACAGCTGGGGTTTGCAGGTAGCAGTGAAAGCTTCTCTAAGGATGGTAGCTTCCCACCTGCAGTTTGTTCTTGTTGCCTGGAATATTGCAGGCAGCCGATGGATATCCAATAAATGATTTCTCTTGTAGCAGTATTTTAGAAGGTAAGTATTGAACTACTTAATAAAGTTCTGTTTTGTGGACCCAGCAGGTGGAAGATCTTTGTCTCTCTTTCCCTCTGTAAATCTGCCATTCCAGTAAAAAATAAATAAATCTTTTTAAAAAAAGTTCAGTTTTGTGAGAAATAAATTTAATTGCTTAAATTAATTAAAACCTAATTCCAATTGTATTTATATCAAAAAAATCACTTTCAAGACACCAGTTTTCCTTATTTTTAAAAGATTTATTGGTTTTTCGAGTTAGAGTTCCTTCCTCTCTCCCACTGGCTAACTCCCCAAATGGCCACAACAGCCAGAGCTGGGCTGGTCCAAAGCCAGGAGCCAAGAGCTTCTGGGTCTGACACATGGATATAGAGGCCCAAACACTTGGGCTGCCGTCTGCTGCTTTCCCAGGCACATGAACAGGGAGCAGGGTCTGAAGCGGAGCAACTAGAACTTGAACCTGTGCGCATAGGGTATGCCAGTGTTCCAGGCAGCAGCTTTGCTTGCTGTGCCACAGTCCCACTTCTAAAAGTGTTGGTTCTCAATAGAATCGGTAAGTTCCTAGGATCTTTGGTTAAGTGAATAGCAGAGGGAACATTCTTTTTTACTTGTTGTGTGAGGAAGCTTATTTTGCTCTGGCCTTTCAAATAATGTTAGAAATTTCCTCTTTATATTAAATAAAACTATAACTTTCAGATAGTCGAGTTAAAAAATGTCTAATTTAAGAAGCCAGGTTGGTGATTTTATACAGAATGTATAAGAAATAATCACAAGTTGTTTAAACAAGTTTAAATTTAGGTCACAGTAAATGCAGGCGCTTTTTATGTTTTCAGACTCATCCCCAAAATGGCACTTACTAAATGATTCTTTTTCACAGATATGATTATGGAACTTGCTGTACATGCTCAGTTTATTACAACTACTTTTAGGCCTGAACTGCTTGAGTCAGCTGACAAATTCTATGGTGTAAAGTTCAGAAATAAGGTAATTTTAGATGAAATTTAAGTTCACATTTAATTCATTATGTTGAATTCTAGCTTTTTGTTACTTTAGTACTGAAAGGAGATCTCCAGTGACTTCCTTATGAAGACAAAATGTACTTCAGACATCCATGGGTTTAGCAGTTTTTATTGGCAGTAATCATTGCATTGATTTTTATTTTTATTGATGTTGAAAGAGTGACCAGTGCTTCTTTAAGTAAAAGTTTGATTAAATGATTATTATTTGTTTGAGTTACAAAGGAGAGGTCTCCTACCCTCTGCCATTTTCCCAAATGACTACAGGAGCCAGGGATGGGCCAGGCAGGAGCCAGGGATGGGCCAGGCAGGAGCCAGGGGCTTCTCTGGCCCAAGTGTTTAGGTGTAGGGTCCCAGACACCTGGACCGTCCTCCGCTGTTTTTCCAGGTGCGTTAGTAGGGAGCTGGATTGGAAGGAGAGTAGCTGGAGAGTAGCTGGGCCCATATGGAAGGCCAGCATCCCACACGGTGACTTCACCGGCTAAGCCACAATGCAAAGTAATGGAAACTGAACCAGAGACATAAGTAATCATCTGTAGATCTTTAAGATGTTAAAATGTGAAGTATTTTTTTTAATTAAAAAGAAATTTGTTTATTTTGGGCAAGACAAGGTCCTAGTCAACTGAATCTGCTTCCAGGTGCCTGCGGTGGCCAAGTACAGGAGCTAAGAACTCAGTCCAGAGCGCCCATGTAGCGATAGGAATCCAGTTACTTGAACCATCACTGCTGCCTCCCTAGGTTGGCACTGGCAGGAGGCTGAATCAGGAATTAGAGCCAAGATATCATACCCTGGTGTGCTAACATGGGACACAGGTGTTGGAACCCGTAGGCCAAATGCCCACCTTTAGTATTTCTGAAATACATTAATCAACCATCATGTAAATGAAGATGTTTTTCCTTTCAATGTCTTGGAGTCATTTGAGTTGATGTGTAAAAGTTATAGATGGCGAGATATATATTTTGAAATATTACCCTCTGTGTTATATACATTGGTATTATATTTAATTTTTTTAACTTTGATTCTTTCAGGTCAGTCATATTGATGTAATCACAGCAGAGATGGCCAAAGATTTTGTAGAAGATGATACCACACATGGTTAATTGGAAAATACTGTCTCCTGTTTGGGAGTTGTGTACAGTGACAATTCTTCTTCTAAGGAACTGTAAATTTAAACTAAATATTTCATCATTATTAATGTTTTTCAGTCTTAGAGCGTATATAGTCCTTTTATATTTGTCTGTGTATTTTATAAAATACTCTGTAATGTTAACATTTTTACTTACAGTTTAAGAATTTTATTTGCCACACACCTTTTGTACAGTTTCCTGCTCCTATTTTAAATCTTTGAAACATGCTAAATATTCTTTCCTAATTATATTGTCAACTATGCTGCCTCTTTTTTATAGCTTCAAATAAAAGATTTTATGACTAATTTAGTGTTTTACGTTGCTTTTCTAGAAAAAACTTTTCCTAAATGTCTTTATTTTACCTAAGAAAGGGTTACTTTCACCTAAAAGAAATGTAAAAATGTAGTTTTGTGTTTATTACCTTAGTGGCTCTGAATTCTGGTTTTCTGCTTGAATCTGGGAAGCTTCTAAAAGGTGCTGCTGAGGTCTTGCCCAGTGTTCTTGAGGTCCAGTCGAGACCCCCGGGGACAGGGCTGTTAACTCAGCTTTCCCATCATGAGTCGAGTCAACGGAGGATTAGAGCCCTTGGTTTAAGCTAGCAGTTCTTAAACTTTCTAATTTAACTGGACAGTTTTGTGTTCGAATTTATGTGTTTGTGAAGGTAGTTTCAAGTGAAATGAGAACACTAATACTACAATATTGCATATACCCTGTAGTGTCCTTGTCTGCCTGGAGAAGTAGTTTTAGAAGGCTTTGAAAAGTTGGGTTTTCACTACACATTCCAGATTGAGTGTTTCACACTTAATTATGTGTTTAGATTGAGTCTTTGAGAGTTTATTATGTTTTAAAATGGTTTTATTGACAGATAATTCACACTACAAAATTCACCAGCCTGTACTTTTTTTTTTCTTTAAAGGTTTTGTTTTTTATTTATTTTTATTGGAAAGTCAGATTTACAGAGATATGTAAAGACAAGACAGAAAGATCTTCCATCTGCTGGTTCACTCCCTCCCCAAGTGGTCACAGTGACTGGAGCTGAGCCAATCCAAAGCCAGGAGCCAGGAGCCAGGAGCTTCTTCCAGCTCTCCTCATATGGGATCTGGTACATGCAAGGCGAGGACTTTAGCCACTAGGCTACCACACCCAGCACCAGCCGGTACTCTTGTTCAATCCAGCTTTCTTATATTTATTCACACAATTGTGTGGCAATTTTTACAGTCTATGTTAGAGCATTTTCATTACTGCCTGAGGAAATCCTGCATCTGTTTAGCAGCCACTTACTCACGGTCCCTTGAGCAGCCAGCAAGCCTGCTTTATGTCTCATGTTCTGGACATTTCATGTAAATGTGGCCTTTTGTGGCTGTCCTCTTTCCTTTAGTGTTTTCAGTTTTATTTATATCGTAGTATATGTCAGTACTTCTGCTTTTGCTAAATAGTATATCCCATCGTGTGGTTATGAACCATGCAGTTTTCATTTTTGTCTTCACTCGAATATTTGGGCTGTTCCCACTGTTTTGGTATTATAAACACTGCTGCTATGAAGTATTTTCTTGGTGTGGAAAAAATTTTTCCTCTCGGGTATATAAATAAGGAAAGGAATTATTGGGTCATATGGCTATTCTGTTCTAATGTTTTGAGAAGTTGTCTGTCCAGCTTCCCCAAAAGGGGCATTTTACACTCCCCTAAGTAGTGCATGAAAGACCATTCTGCGTTCTCATCAGTACTTCTCTTTTTTGTTTGGAGTGGTATCTCAGTGTAGCTTTAATTTGCATTGTCCTGTGACTAATGATGTTAAGCATAGTTTGATGTGGTTGTCATTTTTTTAATTTGGTTGAAAGGGTAGGTTTTGTGCATTCCATGGGTGCAGTCCCACGAGGACAGCCACACTCCACTGCCCTGCTCTTCCCCGTACTTACTGTCCCTCCCTTCAGCACTGTCTGCACAGGCGCAACGTTAAGCCGCTCTGATTCACAGGCTCAGTTGTCACTGATCATAACACTCAAAGTGAGAAGACCACAAGAGCATTGAGATATCACTAGTGTTTTCACTGTACCTTTTAGCCTTTTTGGATCCTGCAGAGGATAACTCTAGTTGTCATTTTTCCTCAGGTCTGTCGCACTTTCTGAGGCTTGTTTGCATACCATGAGGAATTTTCTTCAGATAATTTGTGGAAGATCCCTCAGTTGGGGCTTGTCTGGTGATACGGTAGCATGAAGTAATGCCCAAGAAGTGAAGTATGAAGTATCCTCATGACATTGCTGCAGTTACATCAACAGCACAAATCTATCTTTTAAAGATTGATTTGAAAGAGCATCAGAGAATTTTTTTTTTCTAGTGAAGATTTACTTGAGGGGCTAGCATCATGGCATAGTGGACTAGGCCTCTACCTGTGGTGCAAGCAGCTGCTCAGCTTCCAGTTCAGTTTCCTGGGAAGGCAAGGCGGATAAATCAGGTCCTTGGGCCCCTGCACCCACATGGGAGACCCAGAGGAAGCTCTTGGCCCCTAACTTCGGATTGGTCCACCTCTGGCAATTGCAGCCATTTGAGGAGTAAACTAGTGCGTGGGAGAGCTCTGTCTCTCCTTCCAAGTTCCCCAGATGGGTGGCAGGGGCCCAAGCATGTGGGCCATGTTTTTTAGCTTTTTTTTTTTTTAATGAATATTTAAAATTTTTTTTTCTTTTTTTTTCTTTTTCTTTTTTTTTTATTCATTGATTACATTGTATTATGTGATACAGTTTCGTTGGAACTGGGAATCACCCCCCCGCCCCCGCCCTCCCCCCATGTGGAATATTCCACCTTGTTGCATATCCACTGATCAAGTACAGTTGAGACTCCTTCTTTGCAAGCATAAACTAAACATAGAGTCCAACATCTTATAGTCCAGTCTAGTTCCTCAGCTTCCTGGGGAGACCCTGTCCGGTCTGAGGGCAGAACCATCAGATTATCAACCCGATCAATTAAAGGCTCCAACATACCCTCAGCAACAATTAACTTTGTTGTGTAACTAATAGTTATAGTATTGAGTAACCAGTATGTTAAAAACAATTGCAGATTACTAGCAGAGAGGCAAAGCTGGGGCATGAACTTGTTACCACGTGGGATGCTGGCCTTGCGGGTGAGCAGCCTTACTTGCTATGCCACAGTGTCCCAAGAGATCTGTTCATCTGCTGATATGCTTCTCCCGATTGTGGCAACAGCTAGCTCTGAGCCAGGCTGAGGTCAGGAGCCAGGAACTTCCCAGGATATCCCACATGGGAAGCAGGGACCTGAGCACTTGCACCATCTTCTGCTGCCTTCCCAGGTGCATTTGTGGAAAGCTCAATTAGAAGTCCAGTGGCCAGGACTCCGGCTGGAATCCTAGCATGGGGTACAAGGAGTTCCAAGCAGGGTCTTAACCCCCTGGTACCAAATACCAACCCCAAATCAGAAACTTTTTTTAAAAAAGATGAACATGACACTCCAAATGTTTTGGCTTTTGAAACACTTTGGATTCTCAGATTAGGGATACTCTTCCAGGAATGTCTGTAAATATTCCAAACTGATAATTTCCCAAATCCAAAATACTTTCTGGTCCCAAGGATCTTAGACAAACTATAAGCTGTTAGTCTAGCTAAGACTGCAAGGAAGATGCTGGTGTTTGGGAAGAGAGCAGCATTAAGATGCTGCCATCACCTAGCAGGTACTTTCCCAGGGCTCGGGATCCTGATACAGTGAGATTTGGAGGGAATGTTTGCTGTCCTAGGATTTGTCAACAAAGCCTTCTTCACCTTTTATGTGACAGATCTCACCCTGGACACTAGTAAATAATCCCGGTTTGCACATCAATGCTGCACCTGGTGTGTTAAGCAGGGGAAGAGTGCACAGAGCTCAGCTGCGCATTATCACAGTTAAAAATGGTGATAATAAGCTGTTTACCTATCTAAAAGTTAAGAGTTTTTCTTTCTTGTACTTGGAGATTTTCTCCTTTTTTATGTTTAAATTGTAAGTGGCTTGAACTGCTCTCTACTTTAGGGTGAAGACCAATAGTGATGCACTTGCTGTTAGTCGTCTTCTACTTGTGGGAGACAGACCTTTCATCTCAGGAGTGATAAACCAGTGCCTTTGGTCACAGTAAGTAAGCCTTTCTTAAAAGCGGGCTGATTGAGTTAACATTCTCAGTGTAGTGTTGTTTTGGCCAGAGCTCTGATTTTACAAAGCTCCCCTTCAACACGGCTTTCTTGTCTGCACTTTGCCTAATCTAAAAATATCGGGGCATTGCAGTTTGGATATATTTAGATCCAGAGATACAAACTTTTTTTTTTCAGTTTCATCTTTTAATTCACAGATGAGTAAATTCAGATTCAGTAAATGACCAAAGTAAGAACACACAGTTTTAGTGACTGACAAAGCCAGAACCAGAACTTGCAGTGGAGAACACTTTCCAACTGCCTTCGTTCTTTGTTTCTCCCAAGTTCACGGGGAAAATGGGGGTGTTGTCACATACCTGTCTCCCCGAATGGTCCTCCACTGAACGTGGAGACATGGGTATCCGGGGCACACGTGTCAGCGTCTCATCATCTTTGCCATTTCCTTTCCCAGCACTCCCATTTTCCTGGGACCTTACCTATTTAGGAACGAACACCAGTCACTGGTCTCAGTGTTCTAGGGGGGATGGATTTCTCCTGGCTGCCAATCTTGTGCATGCAAATGCCAGTGCTGTTCCATAAATCTGCCACCATGTGGCTCTCAGTTGCCCCTTCCTAGAGACAGAGAGTCTCCTGGGTGTAAGAGCCCTTGTGGCAGCCAGTGATTGCACAGGGACCTGAGGCAACACAGAGATTAGGTTTGCAAGGGCAGCCTGGATATATTTACTCTCTCCAGTCATCACATGGGTTGGTAGAAGTCTATTGCAAAGAAGCATCAGCACTTGAATGTTACCTTTTGTGGGTTCTGTAGGTATGGTTCAGTTTGGTGGCATGTTCATTAATTACCAAACATGAACACAGATGTGTGCAGTGTGTCAGTGGTAGCCTTGTAAATTCAGCCAGTAAATGTGATGGTACTTAGAGAAGTTTGTGGAAAATGGGATCAAAAAATAAACTTATTTTGGTAATTTTGAAACCCATGCATAAGTTTTTTCAGAATTTACATTTTCCGTAAGGTTATAAAGACCCTCTGAAACACGTAACAAATGAAAGAAAATGGTGTAGGGCCTTGTCATCGGCGACCAGTAATTCAGAGCAAAGGCGCGTGTAGAGGCATTTGCTCAGAAACATTTTTCAAGCCTGAAAATCCACCTTGCCACTTCAGAAGTAGAAATTATGGCTGTAGAGGCATTGTTCATGTTTTCCAAGAACCACTAGAGGGGGCCCGTGACACACTCCAAGCTCATGGGTTTTTTTGAATCTAATTTTTCAAACGCCTCATTGGTTGAGTTTCTGGAGCAATTTGAAGGTCAAGGTGTGATATTCTTGCAGTTTCTCTATTGCAGAAGTTTGTGAGCTAAGTGTCAACTGCTTACAGCTCAGTAATAAATCAAGTGCTTTTAGCAAAGTTCTCATGCTTCCAACAGGTTGGACTGCTGTTCCAAAAGCCGCGCAGCAGACACTTAACTGGATCTTGTGAAAATGACAGTCCCCACTTGTCCTCCCCAGAGCAGGCTCTTGCCTGGTTTCATTTGCCTGTTCCTGCTGCGCCTTCTTTCAAGCCAAAGAGAGGTGGCCTGCTTTTTCCTTCTCTGCTACTTCTGACGCACTAATACCAGTTTCACCTGTTCTACTGCCTTTCTGTTTGCCATTTGTAAGTCATCTACCCAAGAAGATTGTGGATCAGTCTCATTTTCTCAGCGTAATGAGGGTATTTGCTGGTTGGTTTTATTAGGAAACATATTAAGACCCCTGTAGCCTTCAAGAAAGCACTATTAACCTCTGTATGATTGATCCAACTTATTTTTAAATTATTTTTATTTTTATTATTTTTTTTTACTGTTGAAGGATAAAGGGTTCATTCCTCCAGTATGCCCTTAGCCCTGCCTCTGTGCCTTAGCTGGGCTCACACTGGGGCTGATGTGCCCTATGCTACCACTTCTGTTGGGATACAGATGTGAATCCTGGCACTGAACCTGGCCTTGTGGTGGGCTTCCAGGTACAAGCAGATCAATGAGCACTGTGGTGTACGTTCTCACTTGGGAATGTCTTGAGGCTAAAGCTCTGAGGAACTTCAGGAAGCCACAGAAGCGCCTTGTCCAAGAGGTCCTTCCCAGGACCCTCAGCTTTCCTTTCTCTTATGGACACACTTCCAGAGTGCCTTGTCCATTTCTGCCCCCCCACCCCCATCGGCTGGCCACAAGAAAAGATGCTTGATTATAAAGGATTCCTTGATCCCTTAGGGCGAAAGTGTGAGGAGTCCAGTCTCCCGGAGGTAGCTTCTTGCTGCACATGGATACACATGGGCTAGGCTTGTGTGACTGGCTTCATTACACCTGCTGGGTACCCACATGGGCCGCAGCTCCTCACTGAAGAGCAGCAGCTGGAAGTGAATAGTGGTAGCCCATCTGCACTAGAGGAGACCTCGAGAGGTTCATCTGGCACTGGAGGAGACCTCAAGAGGTTCTTTGAGAGAGAAGTTTGTTCCTAAATTGCTGCTCTTGGACAGTGGTGGAGCTGAGAGGCAAGCCCCGTGAACCCTGCTCTGCCAGTCCTCTAGGGCTGCTGTGGTAAGCTCACCCTGAAGGCAGCACCTGCAGATCAGCAGTCACAGGCAAGGCACCTAAAAGCTGGGCTGGGATTTGTGCAGCTCTGCTTCTTCCTGCTGTCTCCCTCCTTGGCCCCCAGGGTTGCAGTGCCCCTGTAGCAGAAGCCCAAATCCTGATTTAAGGAGGTTCTCTCTGATGCTTCCCCCACGCTTTTCCCATCTGTCTGGAGATCCCATGATGCTTCCCCCACCCTCTTTCCCTCGGTCTGGGGATCCCACCACATTGGCAGCCAGTGCTCTACAATTTAGTTCCTCTTCACGGCTCCATTCTTCCTCTTCCCTAGCTGGAGAGAGCAAACTTTGTCCTGAGTACGCTGCCCTGCCCCTGTGAGCCAGGCTTTTTTGGGCGCTGGTGCCTCTTCCAGCTCTGAAGAGAGCAACTGCCACTCTGCCCCCCTCCCTGCTCTCTTTCGTCTTCAGATCCTTGTCACTGTGTCTCACTATGTGGCCTGCAGCTTTTGAGGCACAGACCTGAGACATCCGAGGTGAAGATGGACCCAAAGGTGATAGAACTGAGAATGGCTGCAGGTCACCAGGCTGCTCATTAGACCCCGGGGGTGTGGGGAGCCATCCAAGGGTCCAGCAAGGTATGCCCCTCCTCTGGGCCCACCAGTCTCTCTTCTGCAACAGGCAGGTGCAGCCCTCTCATCCTAGTGATCTTGGCTTTGACCCCACAGCGTTGTCCTGTCCCATCTGACTCCTCTCCCATTTTAAAGACAAACACAAGCCCTTCGTCTGCTTTTAACACTTAAGCGCAGAAAGCTATGAGCGCAAGGAGTGCTGGGACCATTTCTTTGGTGAGGAGCGCATTTCTTTCTTTCTTTTTTTCTTTTTAAGATTTTTTTTTTAAATTGGAAAGTCAGACATACAGAGAGGAAGAGAGGCAAACAGGAAGATCTTCTTTCGTCCAATGGTTCACTCCCCAGGTAGCTGCAACGTCTGGAGCTGAGCCAGGAGCCAAGAGCTTCTTCTGGTCCCCCATGTGGGTGCAGGATCCCAAGGCTTTGGGCCGTCCTCGACTGCTTTCCCAGGCCACAGGCAGGGAGCTGGAGGAGAAGGGGAGCTGCTGGGACTAGAACCAGCACCTATATGGGATCCTGGCGCATTCAAGGTAAGGACTTTAGCCACTAGGCCACCACACCGGGCCTGAGGAATGCATTGCTATCCAGCGGAAGACACCAAGCTCTGGGCCGAGAGGTACCCATTTGCACAGCGGGGTCTCCAGCGCCCTGGAGGAGGAGCTGTTGTTTCCATTCCTGGGGGTTTCCATAACCTGGAAGAGGAACTTCTGTCTCTGTTTCCCAAGGAAGGGGCAGGGCCTCCAAGAGCTGCTCCATAGCCCTACCCCCTCAGTGGCGACACCATGTCCCACTGCTGGCTCTGCATCCAGGACGCCTGGTGAGCTCTCCCTGCCCTAGCTCGTGGACCAGCTCCCCTGGCCGGCCACTGCTGTCCCAGTCTTTGCCACTGCCCAATCTCTGCCGACCCGTCCTCTTACACTCACTCCTGCCTGTGGAGAAATGAAAGCAGAGCCAGAGAGAGGCACTGCCCTGGGTGGGATCCCTTCCCCCCACACTAGGCTTCAATGTGGCAGCCAGGTAAGACTGCAATCATTTATGGTTGTCTGGAAACACATTCCTCATGGGCCCTGATGTGAGCCATGGGTGTGGGCCAGGCTTGCCTCCCCAACGCGGTCACATGGTGTGGGTCCTGATGCACTCTGGGTCTCCAGGGTCCCTCCCTCCTTGGAGAGTCAGGGTCAGCAGGTGACACCTGCTAGCCTGCTGACATCCATTGACCTCGACGAGGCAGGCCAGGCAGCTGCAGCCTATGACCTTGGGAAGAAGGAATGGTCTGAGAGCCTGGCAGAAGGCCTTTCAGAGGCACCTCAGCCGAGGGAAGCGTGGGAGAGATTTGGTTCTGGCTTAATGTAGTGAGGCGGGTGAACTTTTGGTGTGAGCTAAGGGATGGCCCCGGGGCTGGTGGAACATTAGAAAGGTCCCAGAATAAAGGGCCAGGACCTCAGCATGCTGCCTCCCCAGCCTTGAAGCTGACAGGTATCAAGGGGCGGATATTTTGAGGCTGGCCGCCCTGTCCCCAAGGCCGCCGCCGCACCAGGGACCTGGAAGCTCCCAGCTCGGGAAGCTGTACCCGGGAAAGTCTCTGGCAACACCGGCTAAACAGTTGGAAGCCCAGGGTCACTCCCTACCACCCCGAACCTTCCTTGCTCTCCAGTGTTTTCCAGAAGCTGGACTCAGCGAGGAGTTCTTTGGCCCAGCCAGTATGAGTCCTGAGACCAAGGGAATCCAGTGGGCAGGCTGGCACCTCCCCGGCCTCTGGCTCCATGCTGGGCCCTGCTCCAGCAAGAGGCCCTGGGCCTCAGCCATCAGCTTCCCACCCTGGTGCGGCCTTCATTTAGGAATATGGGTAGCAGGGGCCCAAACACTTGGGCTGTCTTCTGTTGCCTTGCCAGACACATTAACAGGGAGCTGGATTGGAAGTGGACCAGCTGGGATGTAAACCAGTACCCTCAGGGATGCCAGCGTTACACGCAGCAGCTTAACTGGCTGTGCCACAGCACTGGTGCCTGGGTATAAACATATGAACTTCTGTGATCACTTCTGTTCTCAGGAGGGTGAGGAGGAAGAAACCAGCCCTGGAAGTTTCCAGGCGGGGAGAGGCCTGATGGAGGGTAAGCAGGCCAAGCCCGGAGGAGCCAGAGGACAACAGTGGTGGGGAGGAGGGTTGGGAAGGAAGGTTCAGGTTTGGGAGCTCGCTCTTTGGTTTTATTCTGCCGTCATGCGGTGAGGACTGGGAGTCTCGAGGCCTGTGAGTTAGATGCTTGCTGGTTTTCTTTCTTTTAATTTATTCTTATTGGAAAGGCAGGTTTACAGAGAGAAGGAGAGACAGAAAGATCTTCCATCCACTTGTTCACTCCCCGAATGGCCACAATGGCCAGAGTTGAGCCAGTCCAGAGTCAGGAGCTTCTTTTAGGTCTCCCATATAGGTGCAGGGTCCCAAGGACGTGGGCCATTCTCTGCTGTGTTCCCAGGCCATAAGCAGGGAGCTGGATTGTGAGTGGAGCAGCCACGATACAAATTAGCACCCATATGGGATCTTGGCATTCAGAGGTGGAGGATTAGCCAGTTGAGCCATCACACCGGCCCCAGGTGCCGTGATTGTTCAGATGAGGAAGATGAAGCTTACAATAAGAATAAGCCTAAAGTCACCAAGTGTGAAGCCCAAGTTAATCCAGGCTGTGTCTCCTGAACTAATCATGTGTGGCAGACTGGGAGTGGGAGGCGGAGGCGACACAAGTGTGCACCTGTGTGTCCATTGTCGGAGGTGGGAGGGCACTTGCTCCAGCAGGAGGTGCAGGGCCGGGCCTGGTACAGCAGTGCCTGTCTAAACCAAGCCAGCTGTGGGGTCCCGTACAGCTCCTGCAGCCCAGCAGCCTCGGACCCCAGGGGACAGGGGGACATCGTGATGCCAGCAGCTGACCTTCAACAGATCCACGGGTAGGGTTCCTAGGAAGGTCGGCCTCTGCCCTCCTGCCGACTAGGAGGAGGAGGAATAGGCAGCCGAGGGCTCTGGGGTCTGTAACTGGATCAAGGCTGTGATGGTGCCAGCTGTGGCAGGGGTCTGGGGAGTGGGCTGGGGGCAGTGCAGGGAGGTTGGGCCTAGGGTTTGTCTGCATTTATCATCCTGCATGCAGCCCTTCTGAGGTACCAGGGTCCTCACTTCAACATTAATCCTTGAGTTCCTTGTGTCACCAGCAAGGCCTGGTGGTCTCCTGGATGAGGAGGGGCTAGCACGCTCCTCTACTGAGGGACACAGTCCACAGGCTCCAAAGGAAAACCTGAGTTAAAACCCTGCCTGGGCCTGGTGCAGTAGCCTAGTGGCGAAAGTCCTCATCTTGCATGTGTTGGGATCCCATATGAGTGCTGATTTGTGTCCCGGCTGCCCTGCTTGTGACCTGCCCATCCAGCTCCCTGCTTGTGACCTGCAACAACAGTCAAGGATGGCCCAAAGCCTTGGGACCCTGCACCCATGTGGGAGACCTGGAAGAAACTTCTGGCTCCTGGCTTCGAATCAGCTCAGCTCTGGCCATTGTGGCCACTTGGGGAGTGAATTATCAGACAGAAGATCTTCTTATCTGTCTTTCCTTCTCTCTGTATATCTGATATTTCAATAAAAATAAATCTTTTTTGAAAAAAAGTCCTGCCTGCTCTATCTTAGTTATTGTTTGTTTGTTTGTTTAAATTTGTTTCTTTGAAAGGCAGAGTAAAGAGAGGGAGACGCAAAGAAAGGGATCTTCCATCCGCTGGTTTGCTCCCCAAAGGATCTCAATGGCTAGGGTTGGGTCAGGTTGACGCCAGGAGCCTGGAACTCCATCTGGGGCTCCCACATATAGATGGCAGTGACCCAAACATTTGGGCCACATTTTACTCGCCTTCCTAATTTGCATCAGCAGGAGGCTGGGTCAGACATGGCGCATCCTGGACTTGAGTCAGCCACTCCGTTATGGGATGCTGGCATACCAAGGAGCAGTTTAACCCACTGTGCCACAATGTTGACCCTAATCAGGTGATCTTGGGCAAGTCTGTCAATCTTTGGGGAAGCAGAAACACTGCAGGAAACTAGCTTACAGGCAATTAGAGCATTTAACGAGAACACAGTGCTTTGCCCGCCATGACCTCCGTTACAGTCAGTGTTTTGTGGCTGGAAGGCAGGGCTCAGCTGGGTCCATCAGCCCAATGGTGGTTTATTGGTGGTCCAGCCCAGTGAAGCAAGTGCCTATCCTGGCACAGAGATGTCAGGGTAGCTGGGCTTCTCATCAGGAGGCTCAGGGTTGTGGTGAGGGTATTAGGTGTTAACAAAAGTTTAATATGGAAGCTGCTGGGCTTCTGATAAGCTGGCCTTTGAAGTCTCAGCTCCTCACTTCCTCATCATCATTTGTCACCAAGTTTCCATGCCCAGCCTGGTTCCCAGGGGAGGGGAACCGGGCCCCACTCTCCAATGGAAGAATGGCAGAATTTTGCAACCATCTTTAGTGCACCATAGTCACCCTCCAAAAGGGTCGCACCAAGTCTTTCCTGGTGTAGAACTTTTCCCATTGGCCTCCTGGCAAGTCGAAAAGGTACTGAATGGGCCACTGGGAAATGTGAGTTCAACCAAATCTACTTCTGAGCTCCATTGGCCCTCGAGGGCCTGTTTCTGATGCTTGGAAGGGACAAGGGGGCAAGGGAGTATGCCTGGCTCTGGGTCTTAGGCTGACACTGCCTCTGATAGCTGAGCCTGGGAAAGTCATGTCTTTTCTTGGTGTGAGTGGAACAAGGAGGCTGGATTGGCTGCCTCTGAACCCTTTCATGCCCCCACCCCAGGAACCCCAGACACCTACCTGGCTTTGTGCCACCTTGGCAGTTGGTTCCAGACACATGTCACCTTTGGCACTCACCTTTGGTGAAGTGGAGGACGTGCTGCATGCGGTGCTCAGCAGGGCGCAGGCAGCTGGGTTTGCAGGAGCACTTATTCAATTGTCTTCTTTCCCGGACCTCGGCGGCAGGCATGGATGTACGAAAGTGGGCCTTTCTCGTGCTTTCTCAGAAACACCGAGGCCTCTAGCTCCACTTGTGAGCTCCAGTGTGTGAGGGATGTGGGCCGGGTAAGGAGGGAGAGACCCTGGCATGCGTTTCCCCATTCACTGCGGCAGGAATGATCTCCTTGTCTGGGGAAGAGGGGGTCCCTGGAAGCAGGCAAGCAGTCCACATGGGGAGTCTCTGGAAAGTCTGGCAGATCACCAAGGTCTGGCCTCTGCCGCTCTAGACCTGGAGCCTCCAGGCCACTGATGCCCATAAGCCAGGCCATGCTGGGGAGGGAGCAGAGCAGGTAGCGCTGACTGCTGATCGCAAAGGGAGGTGGGTGGGCAAGGAGCGTTCTGGCCCAGAGCCAGGGATGGGGGATTTGCCATGATCCTGGGGCCTGTAAATACTTGGAGCAGCCCTTTCATTTTGAAGCCATGAGTAATTGAGCCAACTGTGAGCTGTCTCCCACAGCCAGGCCCTGCTTCCTCCCACTCACAGACTCATGAACATGTACTAACACCTGTTAACGCTCCCTCACACACATGCACGAGCCCCTGCACACATGTCATTCTGGGATTGAGGAGGAAGAGCTTGCATGGGGGTGCGGTGTATGCTCTGTGCCAAGTGTGTGCTAGGTGCTTGCACACACAATCTCATTTAGTTCTGACAACTTCCCAAGGTGAACTCTACTAACCCTAATTTATGGATTAAGGAGCTGGACCAAGGGGAGCCACTTTAACTTGGCCAAAGGTACAAAAATGAAGTCGCAGGAAAATGACTCCCCAGCTGCTCGGGCTCAGTCCAATGTGGGTAGACCTTGCCTGAGGTCTTTTGTTTTTAGTGTCTGATGGGGAAATTGAACTTGAAAATGACAAGGCATCATGAAAGAGACAACCAATCAATTTGACCTCATTATAAAATCAAATAGTGGGGCCAGTACTGTGGTATAGTGCATAAGCCCACTGCCTGCTGCATTGGGCATCATCTATGAATGCTGGTTTGAGTACCGACGGCTCCACCTTTTGTCCATCTCTCTGCTAATGCACCTAGGAGAGCAGTGGAGATGGTTTAAATACTTGGGCCTCTGTACCCACATGGAAGACTGGAAGAAGCTCCTGGCTGCTAGCTTTGGACCAGCCTAGATTTGACCCTTGAGGCCATTAGGAGAATGAACAGGGAATGGAAGATCTCTTACTTTCTCCCTCTCTCTCTTTTTAACCTGCCTTTTAAATATCTATAAAGTAAACCAAATAGCATGAGTCTCGCATTGTTGCTCAGCAAATTAAGCCTCTACCTGCAGTACCAATGCTGAGCTTCCCATGTGAGCTCTGATTTGAGTTCCAGCTGCTCCGGTTCTGATCCGTCAGGCAAAAACAGTGAAAGATGACCCAAGTGCCTGGGACCCTGCCACCCATGTGGAGATCTAGATGGAGTTCCAGGCTCTTGGGCTCAGCCTCGCCTAGCCCTGCCCATTGTGGCCATCTTGGGGGAGTGAACCAGCAGGTAGAAGATCTGTCTCTCTGTTTCTGTCTCTATCTCCCTGTCTGTGTAACTCTGCCTTTCAAATAAAATAATTTTAAAACAAAATAAAACAAAATAAAAAACACCAGTAACCCAACAGGTGGTGGGCAGCTCACCCATGCTCCGTATTGAAGTGGGTTCAATTGCTAGCTCTTGCTCCTGGCTTCAGTTCTCTGCTGCTGCATGCCTTGGGAGGCAGTTGGTGGCAGCACAAGTGACTGGGCCACTGCCATCCATGTGGGAGACTAGGCTGGAGTTCCTGCCTCCTGGCTTCTGCCTGGCTCCCACCTGGCTGCTCTTACTCATTTGATCTGCCTTCCAAATAAATAATCAGCAAATCTTTTTTTTAAAAATGGTGAGAAAATTTTCAACAGACACTCCTCAAAAACCAATACACCCTGAAAATATCTTCAGAGAATGTAAATTATAATCAAGGGACTAGTGCACACCAGTATTGTGTGTCTTGGTAGGTAAAAGCCAGCTTCTTAGGGAAGGCAGCTTCACATAGAACCAAATAACACACCCCCTGTTCAATAACGTAGTGAAAAATTATAGCTGCTGCTTCCACAGTGCACCTGGCAGGGGACTGTTCATTCAGCTTCCATAAGAATTGCTTAGCCTGACTCTGGTACTGTTGAAGGTCCCAGCTAGACTGTTTGTCCTCCTGCATGGACGTGGCCAGCGACAGCCCATCTGCTACCCGGGTGATCATCTAGAGCAACACCGTCTTCATAGGCTACTGGGACCCCGACTTGTCCAGGTGGCTGTAGGTATCGTCTCTGCTTCCTCGCTGCCTCCAGTTACACCTCTGTCCCAGTTTCCTAAAACACAGCTGCTGGCATCTCCGCTTTCCGCTCCTGACTTGGTTATCAGGTTCATTATTGCATTATTGTGGTGCTTATGTTTAATTAACACCTGTTTTATTAACATGTGCTCTGAAGTGCAAGAGTAATGATGCTGGGAATTTGGAGAAGCCACGAGAAGCTTGTAAAGGACTTCATGTAAATGAGTAAGGTGAAAATTCTGGATTTTGCAAGGAAAGAAAAAAAATATGCTGAGATGTCTAAGACATACATAAAATGAATATTCTATTGAAGAAAATCTGAAGAAGGAGGAAGAAATTTGATCTGGTTTTGCTATCACAACTCAAACTTCAAATGTTATGGCCACAGTGTATGACCATCCATTGGGAAGATGGAAAAGGCATAGTATCTGTGAGTGAAGGACATGAGCAGACACCACTTTCCAGCTGGTGGCAACGTTAAGGTTGTGCCAGTGGGCATTGGACTTGAACCATCATGTGATATGGGCATTGCGTCATCTCCTTCACTCCGCATGGTGAAGAGTGAACACAGTGCAATGAACTGACTAGTTGAAGAAAGAGGGAGAGCCCATATTCACATGGTTTTTATTATAGTTTGTTGTGATAACTTGTGTTTTATCATTATAGTTGCTAATTTTGTCCCCTGCTGGATACGTAAGCTAAACTTCATCGTATCTTGCGGTCTGTCCTATCTGTGAATTTAGGTACCCATGGAGGATGGTCTTGGAGTAGCTTCACGATTGGTAAGGAGAAAGCTGCCAGTGGAAGCTACCATGGTGGTAAGAGCAGACCCCAGGGGCAGGGAGGGAGGCCCCATCCAGCACCTAGGAAGAGAGAAGGTGTCGGGAGGCTTCAGAGGCTCGAGGACAGGGCCAGGCAGGGAACCAGGTGCCTTCCTGTGGGTCCCGTTGCCAGGCCATCAACATCCTCCTTTCACTCCCTCCAGAAAGGAATTCCTAAATAAGGCAAGGCAAGTTGGCACTGGTAATTTAAAAAAAAAGATTCATTTTGTGTATTTTTTTTAAAATGTACTTATCAGAAAGTTAGAGTTACAAAGAGAGAGAAAGAGAGGAAGAAAGAGACTCTCACTTTCCAAATGGAGTGGCTGCAATGGCCAGCCAACACTAGGCTAGACTGAAGTCAGGAACCAGGAGCTTCCTCCAGGTCTCCCACATGAATGCCAAAAGCCCAAGCATTAGCTGATCTGCTGCTTTCCCAGGTGCATTGGTAGGGGGCTGGATTAGAAGTAAAGCAGCTGGGATTTTTTTTATATTATTTTGAGTTTTTTTAATTTTATGGGGGGGTTCCTACCCCCAACTGATTTTCCCCATGTTGCTGCTATAGTCCTTCATAAGGAGTCGTGATTCCATCAGTTTGTTATTTAAGTGTGCCCCGACATTGCTGGTATAGACGGTCCGTAGCTGGGATTTGAACTAGTGCTCATATGGAATGTTGGCATCACAGGAGGTGTCTTTACCCATTGGATCACAACAGCAGTTCCGTGAAGGGAGACTTCTGAGGGTGATAGACTCACAGAATTAGGGTAGCTGAGGAAGTCCCTCAACAAGGTATTTATGGGCTGCAGACCCCAGGATGCCTAGAGCATGGCTCAGTTCAAGCCCAAGGTAAAAATCATGGGAGCCAAGACTGTAAATCTCAGATCATGGTCAAAAGCCTGGGTATGTCTTGTCAAAGGCAAGACAACCTGGGGTGTAAGTTCTGGAATCAAAGGCCAGTGAATGACACCAAGGCAGGTGTGCAGCCTGCCCAAGCTCTTTGAGAGACCATATTGCCTTTTCTGTTCAATCTTTTCAGATTGCCAGCCACTTGATGATGTCCCCGCAACCCCTTCATCAAGGCCACGTCTTCCTGCCTCACCTACTTGGACTGATTTCTTTTGGGAACACACTCACAGGTACATCTCAAATCACAGGATTCCAGGTGTTCCAGAGGGCAGTAAAATCGACACCACAGCCTTCATGATGTCAGCAGACCAGAAAATCACCGCTTCCAGATCCAGGTAGGTCGTGGAGTAGACACATACGGAATCTCCAGTTCCTTTACGTCCCCAGGTTAGGTTCTTTGTAAGACAAGGCCAGCCAAGTCTGCCTTACAGATGTCGAGATGAGATTAACGTCCTGTGTATTCCGTAAACCAGTGTTTGTTGAATGCCTGCTCGGGCTAACTTTCTTGTTCTCAAATCCTGGATGGGCCACCCATTCTGTGGGTGATCTACAAGGAATTTGTTTCATGTGGATCTGATCACATTGAATTACTTCAACTTTGGTGCATCTGAAATAGCTTTGTTTCATCTTTGTTTCTGAAAGATATTTTTTACTGGATGTAGCAGTGTAGGTTGGCAGATTTTCCTTTTGTCTTTTAAACCCTAACTCCAGTCTATTGTTCCCCCAGTCTATTGTTTCTGAAGAGAAGTCAAGAAATCTGCTGTCATTCTTTTTAATTTCCTTTTATGTAATGCCTTGGTAAAGAAAGAGCAATTTTAGGTTCCCAGGAGAAGACAGTGCCAAGATTTCCCATGTACTCCCTCTTCCAACATATATATAGTCGATCCGATTTGCAGTGTTTCTTACTAGAGTGCTGTAATGATTATAAAGACTGAGCCCACGTGATAGGTCATTACCATGCCCAAAGTGGACGTCGAGGTTCACTCTTGGAGTTGTGCCTTCTGTGGGTGTTTCCACTAGTTTAAAAACTGTGCTCTAACAAACAAAAACCTGTGCTCCATTTCCTCTCTTCCTCCCTGATAACCACTGGCCACCATCAATCTCTTTGTTGTCCCCCAAAATATTACCTCTTCTTAGAATGTCATTTATTTGGAATTAAACAGTACACACTATTTTCAGATCGACTTCTTTCACTTCTAGCATGCGTTTAAAGTGACCACATGACTCCTCATGGTTTGATTACTCATTTCTTTCTAGCACTTGATAACATCTAATTGCGTGGTTGCATCACAGTTTATTCATTTACTACCAAAAGACATCTTGGTTGCCTCAAAGTTGTTTTTGAAAGGCCGAGTGATAGAGAGAGAGAGGGAGAGACAAAGTGAGAAACAGATCTTCCACTCCCAATTTACTCCCTAAAGGGCCACAAGCGCCATGTTTCTTTCAAATTTGGGCAATTACAAATAAAATTGCTATGAACATTCTTTTGTAGGTTTTTGTGTGGAGGTACATTTTCAATGATATCAAGGCGCATGATTGCTGAATTAAATGGTAAAAATGTATTTTGTTGCATAAGAAGTTGCCAAATGGTGTTCCAAAGTAGCTGTGCCATCTTGCATTCCCACCAGTAATGAATAAGAGCTCCTGTTGGCTCTATCAAGGATGGGGAACCACCAGCCTGGGGCCACATAAGACCCATGAAATCATCTGGACTGGTCCTGCCAAGACAACTGCAGGTGGGACTCCAAATTCAATAAATCAGCAGCAGGCTAATTTTTAACTTGATAATTTTATTTGGCTTGCAAATGATGTTATAAATACCCAAATAGCCCTTGGCAGAAAAAAGGCTCCCCAGTCTTGCCTCCTTGCCAGCATTGGATGTTGTCACTGTTCTGGATTTCGGTCATTTGAACAGGTGTGCATGGTGTCTGGATTTCCCTGATTAGATGAACCTTTTCATGTGCTTATTTGCCTTTTATATGTCTTTTTCAAGAAAGTGTCCGTTATGGTCTTTGATACATTTTTAAATTGGGATGTCTACCTTCTTATTGTTGAACTTCAAGGGCTTTTTTTTTTTAATGTATTGGATAATTTTTATCAGATATGTCATATGGGTAAAAGAAAAGACAAGCAGAGCACAGGCCTAGGTGGTTTTTTTTTAAACATATTTTTATTGCATTTCATTTTTGTAAATTAATTACATTGCATTATGTGATACATTTTTTATGCACTGGGATTCCCCCCCGCCCCTCCCCACACCCTCCCCCCATGGCGGATTGCTCCACCTTGTTGCCTTTCCATAGTTCAAATTCAGTTGACATTCTTTCATTGGAGGTATTTACCAAGCATAAAGTCCAGCATCTTATTGTCCTGGTAAGTTCAATGGTTTCTTGGTGAGACCATCTCTGGTCTGAAGGTAGAGCCGGCAGAGTATCATCCCAATCAATTAAAAGCCCCAACATAATATTTCCAACCATTTACAACATTGTGGCATTAATTGACATGGTATTAATTAACCAATATGTTAATAGGAAAATGCAGGTTTTCAACCACAACCTGTGATTTCTTCATAGACATTTCAATTTTGGTTTATATTCAACCGTGTTCTATACACCTTAAAATGGCTTAGCTTGCTATTCAGCTGTCTCATGCCTATTTTAATTTTAGTATTTAGCATTTTATAGCATTGAAGCACGTTTTCGCTGAACCTGGCTGTTTTTCAGGTGGTCTAACTCTAAAATTCTAACAGGATATATGTCAACAGTTTAGGTGAGCATGTTTAGGAGGGGTGTGCAGAGAAATCTTCCATACCCTAGTGAGGAGTAACTAAGTAGTTATAAGTATATCCCCGCTGACCGTTTCCTGTCTGTTTCTAAGCTTTCCTTGTTGTTCTCTGTCTATCTATTCTAGTTTTGTTTGTTTGTTTGTTTTGAGGGGTTTCTGGAGCGCTCCTGATGGTTATTACGAGAGGGGGTGGGGACCCAAAATTGGAAGCAGACAAGGACCAGAGAAAGCTCCTCTCCCTAGTCCTGAAGGAAGTTTACTGTTCTTCTGTTTCTGCAGACCGCTCAGGGATCCTGGTTGTTCCAATGACCTTGGATCCTGCAAGGCAGGATTTGGGCTTCTTCCATCCCATGTGGTAGATCCAATTGGGGGTGGGTGACCTCAGAGTTCTTGGTCTCCGAAGGCACTCCATTTCCCCGTGGTCTCCTTGGCAGTAGGGATGTAGTCCTCGGTGCTCATACTGATAGTCCTTGGTGAGGATCTAGGAATCTTCAGGTTTGGGATAAAAGCCTCATGTGTTTTCTTAGAATTTGGCCCGAAGTGTTGTGCTGCTTACTTTTCTTTCCATTTTTTGAAGACCTGAGGTCTTCCATTGGATTAGAGGGTCTGGTTGTCTCGTCTTTCATGTGCATCTGGATATGCTCTGCAGTTTTTCTCTGGGTCCTGCAATATGTGCTCCATGATGGACCACACAGCCATTGGCTGGTCCCTGAGACCGAGAATCCTGTCAGATTAAAAAATACTCATATGATTCAGGGAGCCCGCTGCTGATCTGATCATCCTACCAGGCCTGACCCAGCTCTGATTCTTGTGCTCCTTAGTGTGTGCTGCAGCCTGGTCTGGGCTGCCACCTGCCCTTTCTCCTGTCTGTTGGCATGGTTGAGGGTCCCCCAGTTTTGGAGAGCATTGGTGGTGCAGTGATCTGGTCTGGCCTGACTCCAGACCCAGCTCTCATGCACTCTGGGGGTGGGTATAGTAGCCCAGTTGGGGTGATCCCTTGAGCCTCTAAAGCACCCCAACTTGGCCCACTCCAAGACCTGACTTGTGCCATTGGAGGGTGTCCTTGCCTGGTCAACGTGACTTTTTGGAACTCATACCAGGCTGGCCCCCAAGCCTGGATATTGCACTGCCAGCAAGTGCTGTGGGCTGGATTACCCATAGCCCTCACATGTGCTGGCATATACTTGTGAACCCCTACTAAACTGTACCCCAGACCTCAGATACCGCAACTTGGCTTGGCCTGCCCCTAGTGCTGATTCTAACATGCACTGGCAGGTGTTGCGGCCAGATCCTTCATGCCCCCAGCCCTGGCTCTCGCACTTACCTGCAGGTGTAGCTGCCTAAGTGGGTGAACCCCTACAGACTCCTAGCATACCGTTCCCAAGACCTGGCTCTCATGTGCAGCAGAGGTTGCAGGGTGTGTCACCAAGTCTAGCAGTCTAAACCTGGGAGAACTTTGGGATGCCCCTATTCACTCCATCACCTGTCCCTGTTCTCTTGCTGGCTTTTGTGTGCAGGGGCCTGTTCTATGGGGGTCCCTAGCAACCGTTGTATACACCTTAAGTAGCTCTCAGTGGTCTCCCTGTGACCTTTCCTGGCAAGAGGTGCCACCCAACCGGACATTAAATAAAAATCATTTCATTTGCCTCGGAGTCTTGCAAGATTTTTCTTGAACTCTTACAATGGAAGATCTCTCTATGTCTCTCCTTTCCTGTAATTCTACCTTTAAAATCAATCAATCAATCAATCAATCTTCAAAAAAGCTGGTACACCCACACTTGAACTAACATCCATGTGGGATTCCAGTGCAGCAGGCAAAGGCTTAGTCCCCTTTACCACAATCCTGGCCTCCATAATTTATTCTTGTGTTCTACTCAGCTGTCCTTTTTTTCCCACTGCCTATTTTGACTCCTTATATTTTGTTCTGGTGTGTAAATTATTCCTTCATTCGAATAGCAAGGACCCTTTACTTTTTTTTTTTTTTTTAAAGATTTTATTTTTTTTATTACAAAGTCAGATATACTGAGAGGAGGAGAGATAGAGAGGAAGTGGAGCCACCGGGATTAGAACCAGTGGCCATATGGGATCAAGGCAAGGACCTTAGCCACTAGGCCAAGCTGCCAAGCCCGACCCTTTACTTTTTTGAACTGTTCTGATTTTGCCCATGTTATGTTTTCCTTTCTATTGCTTTGATTTCTTGACTTCTTTCTTAGGGTTAGATTTCTTCATATGTTGAAACATCTTGATTTTCAGGTACATTCTGAGTGATCTATGAATATATTCTTGGTGTATTTGTTCAAAGATGAAGTATTAAATCTTTTATCAAGTCCTGTATGCTCAGAGTGCCTCAAAACATGAATGTCCCGAGCAACTGCTACAGTCTGATACTCTGTGATTGTAGCAGAGTTTGGCCAGCCAGGCCCTAAGCAGGCGTCAGCCCTCGCTCTGAATCACAGTTCCAGTATTTGATCTTGTTCAAGCTGTTGAACTTCTTTGAGACAGGATTCTCTTGTCTCCCAAATGAGCACATGTATGTTGCAGAGCGTTCTTGTGAGGATTTAGTAAAAGTGCTTGTTTGGACTTTACAAACGCCTTTTTGACATTGTAGCTGAGACTGTGAGGGACTCTCCCATACAGCCTGAATGAAACTGAGAACATTGAGACCCTGCCAACAGGTGCAGAGGCGGCTGCAATTCTTTTAAAACAAAAGGTTTCCATTGCCCTTGACTGTTGACATTTAATAAGAGTGGTCTCTTGATGCAATTTCTGTCCCTGTGATCTCAGAGGGAGTGGGTAGCACACACTGAGGCAGGAAATGGGGGATTATTTCTGCAGTCTGAGAGGGACAAGTCCCATGGCAGGAATCACCTGCTGCTGCTGACCAGTTTGGAGACTCTGCATGTTTGCAGAAACCAGCCAGGCGAAACCCATGTCTCTCTCTCCCTGGGGGACACACTCCCAACAGCCAGGGGTGGTAACAGCCCAGGGCTGGTGTGAGGCTGGGGCTGCTCCTGTGTAAAGAAATGCTGTGCCTTGGGGGGGATCTGGAGAGCACTTTTCACATTTCTGGGCCTTCTGGTCATTTTCTAGAACCCTCCCAAAACCAGGATCTGTCACAATAGGTTTGCCTTCACTCCCCAGCCACCTCAGGCTCCTGTGTGGAGACCCACCCACCCTGGAGTGCTCCCCACTTTTCCCTCCAGAGAGGCTGCCCCACTCTTGGAAGTTTGCATTTTCACTGTTATCACTGACCCTCCCTTTTTATGCAGGATCTTTCTTTTGGACGTACTGTGGGGGATTCAAGCGAAGGGGAGAGAAAAGGCATGTGATCACATTCAGTTTTAGTTTTTGTAAGTGTTCTATAAGCAGGAATATGAGCCATAAAGGGTTACTTCCTTTCCGCTTGTTAGTGTGGTGATGAAAAGGCCTAGGGGACACTGACTCATTCCTTCGTTGAGCAGTATTTCATCAGTATCTGCCATGCTGTCAGGGAACACCATCGGGAGGGAGACACAAATGCTTTGCCTGCACTGGAGCAGTTCACAGCCGGCAGGTGGCAAGGGCAGGGCAGGGGCAGCCCCTGGAGCCAAGGGAGCCCCTTGCACTCCAACAATGTTGGACAACAGCTGGCAGTGAGGAAGGACACTCCAAGGGGAGCAGAAGAATTTGAGTGGCTATCAACTCCTCCTATGCACAACCTATGACGTCAGGCAACCACAACCATCCTTGCACCCCAGGGCGTCACATGTAGTAAGATTTTCATCCTTGGTTTCTGGATCAGAACGCAGTCAGGCAGCAATGCTCTTGTCAGACTGTCTTTAGGATAATGGCGCTGGTGCTGCTGTCTGTGTTGGCTTTCCTGGACCCAGTGTCTGCACTTGTCCTGTCCCTGGTAAATGTGACCTCATTGACTCTCCCAACACCCCTGTAAGATGACATCATTATTGTCTGTTTTTAGGTCAGGGTTTAAACCAGAGAAATTATGTAACTTGCTCAAACTCAGTCCACAAGTAAACTTTCTATCCATTTAGCCTGTTAGACTCTTAACAGCAAAGAAAGGATGGGCTGACTTCAGCCTAACAGTGCTAGTGTTGATTAGTGTGTGTGTGTGTGTGTGTGTGTTGCCCTTTTAAAAGAAATGACTTGAGGTAGTTTACAACAAAGGCATTAAAATATGGTTTACAAATTTTTCAATGGTGGGAGCAGTAGGTTAAGCTGTTGCTTTAGACGTGCACGTCCCATTGGAGTGCCTGGGCCAAGTCCTGCCTGTTTCCAGCCCTGCTTGCTGCTTTGATAGCAGGAACCAGCTGATGGTGTTGGCCCTGGCACCCCATGGGAGAGCCGGGAGGCGTTCCTGCGTCCTGACCTTCACCTACTCTAGCCTAGGCAGTTACAGCGTGTGCGGAGTGAGTCAACAGAGGTATGATATCTTTATTTCCTGTTCTGCCTTTTCAAATAAAAATAAATGATTATTTTTTAAAAAAAGATTTATTTATTTTTATGGGAAAGTAAGATTTACAGAGCAAAGGAGAGACAGAGAAGAAGATCTTCCATCCAATGGTTCACTCCCCAAGCAGTCACAATGGCTGGAGCTTAGCCAATCTGAAGCAGAAGTCAGGAGCTTTTTCTAGGTCTCCCATATAGGTGCAGGGTTCCAAGGCTTTGGGTCATCCTCAACTGCTTTCCCAGGCCACAAACAGGAAACTGGATGAGAAGTGGGCTGCTGGGATTAGAACCGGCGCCCATATGGGATCCTGGTGTGTTCAATGCGAGGACTTTAGCTACTAGGCTAATAAGCCGGGCCCACAAGTGATAATTTTTAAACATTCATTTTATTTTTATTTGAAAGGCAAATTTACAGAGAGGAGAGAAAAAGAAAGATCCTCCATCCACTGGTTCACTCTCCAAGTGGCTGCAACAGCCAGAGCTGAGGCGATTTAGAATTAGGAGCCAGGGGCTTCTTCAGGGTCTCCCATGCAGATGCAGGGTCCCAAGGACCTGGCCATACTTTGCTCTTTCCCAGGCCATAAGTAGGGAGCTGGGTGGAAAATGGAGCAGTCGGAACACGAACTGAAGCCCAGATGAGATGCTGGCACTAGCAAGTGTAGGATTTAGCCACCGAGCCACTATGCCATCCCCATAAATAGTATATATACATATTTTTTAAAAATAGGTATTATAAAATATATAAATGAAAGCCAGTATATTATCTGTAAGGTTTAAATTATTGGCTGTGATTATTTTTATTGGGGGCTCTGAACTTCCATGGTCAGAATTGAATATTCTAAGCTGCACAGCTTTTATTATGAAGAAACTGCTTTTCTTGGAAGTAAATTAGAAAAGTAATTTTTCATGACAGCACTGAATTAATAAAGGATATTATCCTTGAACCTTTTTATTGAAAAAAAAAAGCAGAATAGGCTTGTTTACGGCTCCATTTTTCTATACCCCTGCAACAAAAATTGATGGCAGTTACTCTGAGGGACCCGGGCATGACACCCGGCAGCCAAGGGGATGATGCCTTGGAGCCGAAAGGGAGAACGGTGAGACAGATGTCAGTGCCAGCCAGAGGGGAGTCCCTGGTAGAGGAGCACCTCTCAGAGAGGACAGCCGCCGAGGAGCTGCTTCTGGAGTCGGGTGGTTTGTTTGAAAGATAAACTTGTTAGAGGAATGTTACCGAGGCACAGTACTGACCTCATTGCTGGAGCTCGTTTTCAAGCTGGAATACACACACACACCCGCAGCAGGCAGAATAATGGTCTCACTAAGATGACCTGCCTATCTGGGGCTCAGCTCTGGTTTCTGACACTGGCTGATTGGCTGCTAAGCTGTACAGTGGCTAAGCCAGTTGGGAGGACCCCAGTTGCTGGGTTCATAAAGGACTTCATCTCTACTCTCCTGGATACTTCATTCACATACTGATTGTGACAGTACCAGGTTAGCTGATGGCACTGGCTTGCCGAATTCAGCTGGTCAAGTTATTCTGGATTCTGAGCTCTTACAATATGAAGGATTCCTGAGGAACATACCCTTGTGATGCAGGGATCCTCCTCTTGCCTCTTTCCTGGAGTTCCTGGGTCAGTATGCCCATCTTTCTCTCGCCAGGACCCTATCAAACCTGCTGAGCCACGGCTGCGGCCCATGGGTCTGCATGTCTTGGTCTGCTTCTGTTTCCACACAAGTGGATGACCAGGTCTGACCACCGGAAGCCCTCTGCATGGAGATGATTTCCTCCCATACTCTTTGAGAGCCACTGAATAGAGCTGCATGCAGCAGCTGCGGAATGTTGGCCTTGTTCACCTGCTGACCAGCCGTGAGGCTGTTTCCTCCTCTGTCAGCTGGTCCTGAAGGATGTCCTGCATGGTCACCTTCCAGAGCTGAAAGAGAGGCTGCAGTGCTGTGCTGACGGGCGGCGAGAGGAGGTAACCACTGCTCGTGCAGCCTGGGTGTGCCCTCTAGTCTTGCTCCCGCCCGGACTTACTGCACTACTTCCATCATGAAGGACACTGCTATTGGACTCCCTTGAACTCATGACTTGGCAGTATATTCTACTCAGGTTAGGATGGGCAGCTGGGGCTCTCATACCTTTGGAACTGGTCTCCTAAAATGTCCCTTCCTAATTCCCAGAACCTGTGAATGTGATGTCACCCTTTTGATTAGATTGCTCTGGTGGATAGAGGAAGCCACAGGGATTTAAAACGTAAGAGGTAGGGGAGCTGGCACCTCGGCACAGTGGGCTGATCCTCCTCCTCGTGGCGCTGGCATCCCATGTGGATGCTGGTTCACGTCCCAGCTGATCCAGTTTCCATCCAGCTGCCTGTGTATGGCCTGGGAAAGCAGCAAAGGATGGCCCAAGTTCTTGGGATCCTGCACCAGTGCGGGAGACCTGGAGGAAGCTCTTGGCTTCAGATCATTGGCTCTGGCTGTTGTGGCCCTTTGAGGAGTGAACCAGCAGATGGAAGATCTTCTCTTTCTACCTATCCACTCTCTCTCTCTCTGCAAAAATCTGCCTTTCAAATAAAAATAAACAAATCTTCTAAAAATTTTTTAGAATATAACGGGAGAAAATGATGGAGGCTACCTATGAAGGAAGGCAGTGTCCCAAGCTGCTCATAGTTGATCACCGACAAGAAAACAGGGACTGGACTTCTGCAGTCACAAGGAGCTGAACGTGGCCAGCCACCTGAGTGAGACTGCAAGAAGAGTCCTACCAAGGGGCTGGTGCTGTGGCATAGTATGTTAGGCCTCTAATTGTGGTGCTGGCATCCCATATTAGCACCAATTCAAGTCCAGGCTGCTTCACTTCCAATCCAGCTCCCTGCTAACAATCTGGGAATGCAGTGTACGATGATCCAAGTGCATGGGCCCCTGCACCCCTGTGGGAGACCTCGAAGAAGTTCCTGGCTCCTGGCTTCAGCCCAGTTCTGGCTATTACAGCTGTGCCTCAAAGGCCTTGGACACTCATGGCAATCAGAAGGAGAGGCTGTGTCTCCCAGAGAGTCAGCTCATCTCCCTGAACGTCTCACACGGTGTAGCAGGCTCTGCTGTCCGTGCCGTGGCTTGCTGCACTCCTCTGGGTGTCTGTGTGGTGATTCTCCTGCCAGGGCTTGCAGTAGACTCAGTTCTGTCTTCCTTTCTGCTCTTTTTAAAATATATCTTTACTTTTACTGGAAGTCAGATATACACAGAGGAATATCTTCCATATGCTCGTTCACTCCACAAGTGACTGCAATGGATGGAGCTGAGCGGATCAGAAGCTAGGAGCCGGGAGCTTCTTCTGGGTCTCCCACACAGGTGTAGGGTCCCGAGGCTTTGGGTTGTCCTTGACTGCTTACCCGAAGCATAGGCAGGGAGCTGGATGGGGAGTGGGACCACTGGGAGAAAAACTGGTGCCCATATGGGATCCCAGTGCGTGCAAGGGAAGAATTTAGCCACTAGGCTACTGCACTGGGCCTGCGTCTTTTCCTTTCTTACTAGAGGCTCCCATGTTACATGACCCAAGCAGCTGTGTTCACTGCACGAACAGCCTGGACCGGCTACAGAAGCCTTCCCTCGTCAGCACCTTGTTAAGGCTGGGAGCCGTCTCTGACACTCAGTAGATGAGTCAGGCTGTGTCTCCAGAGTGCACTAACTGCGCTGCTTCCAGGACCGGAGCGGGCAGGGCATGTGGTGCTGCACAGGCAGTAACTTGTCTTCCTTTGGAGAGAATGATGGCAGGCCACAGACCACCTGTCAGCTCACCAGTCAGGGCAGGCCAGCAGCCTCTGTGGGAAGAGTCCTACCTAGAGTCATAGGGCAGGCCCTAAATCTATTTTTTTTAGCATTATCTTTGGGACTGTCCCGGATGCCATCAGTATGCAGAGACAACTACATCCCAGATGTTTTCTTTAAGATTTTATTTTTTTTATTTTTATTGGAAAGTCAGACTTATGGAGAGAAGGAAAAATGGAGAGGAAGATCTTTCGTCCACTGGTTCACTCCAAATGGCTGCAATGGTCAGAGCTGAGCTAATCCGAAGCCAGGAGCCAGGAGCTTCTTTTGGGTCTCCCAATCAGGTACAGGGTCCCAAGGCTTTGGACCATCCTCAACTGCTTTCCCAGGCCATAAGCAAGGAGATGGATGGGAAGTGCAGCAGCCAGGACACGAACCGGCACCCATATGGGATCCTGGATCTTGCAAAGGGAGGACTTTAGCCTCTAGGCTACCATGCCAGGCCCTGCATCCCAGAATTGAGTGCTGGTTTTAGTCTTCACAGCTCAGTTTCTGATCTACCTCCACACCAGCATGCCTGGGAAGCAGGAAGTACGTGAGTTCCTGACACCTGTCTCAGTGGCCCAAGTGGAGTTCCACGTGCCCAGCTTCAGCCTGGCCCACGCCCAGCTGTTGTAGCCACTGCAGGAATGAGGCAACAGAGTAGAGATCTCTGTCTCTGTCACTTTCTCTCTCTCTCTCTGTATGTCTGCCTACCATTCTGCCTTTCGAATAAAACTTTAAAAATACTTGATTGGCCTAAAATTATATATATATGTATATATTTATAGCATATAACATTTCAATACATTTTTACAATGTATAATGAACACATTGTATAAATAGCATATATAACCACCTCAAATATTATTTGTTGGTGGCAAGAACACTAGAAATTCTCTCATGACTTAAAAATAATACTTTTGCTTTTATTTTGAGACAGCACTCTCATCCACTGATTCACTAACCAAATGCTCACAATGGCTGAAGCCAGGAATCAGGCACTGACCGGAGTCAGGTCCCCCACATGGCTGGCAGGAATTCCTTTACTTTCGTTGGCACCGCTGCCCGCAGGTTTGCATCAGCAGCTGGAGTCAGAGTGGAGCCAGGACCTGAACCGAGCATTGTCGAGATTCTTCACCAAACACCTGCTCCCCTCTCTCCAGTTCTTTTTTGTCTTTTGCCTTCACTTCCTGCATTTTTGCCATGCCAGTGTTGCTTTATTTTTACAAAGTGAGATTTATCAATCTTTTATTGCGTCTGGATGTGAAGTCAGAAAATGTCTTCCCACATAGAACCGATTTTTTTAACTTCCATGTTTTCTTCTAGCACCTGCATGATTTCATTTTCTACACTTAGCTGTCTGATGCATGTGCAGTTTATTCTGGTATACAATGTGAGGAATGGGTCCAAGTTCATCTTTCTCCACATGGCCATCCAGTTGCTCCAACAACACTTATTAAAAGGATCAGTCCTTCTTTCAAGTCTTGCGGTGTTATCTTTATCCTATGCTAAATTCCATATACACTTAAGTCTATTTCTGTACTTTCTATTTTATTCTAATTGTCTGCCTATTCATTTACCAGGTTTAATTATAGGACCTTCATAATCTCTTTTATGATTTGACAAGCCTCATTTCTTCTCACGGCTCTTATTTCCTGGAAGTTTTCATCATTATTCTTGTCTTTTTAAAAATTTGAATTCCAGAATCAATTTCTCTAAGAAAAAAACAAATGGTAGTTTTATAAGGATTATGTTACCAGTATACCTTATCTTGGGAAGTATTAGATCATTTGAGGTTGAATTGTTCCACCAAAGAACGAGAGATGTTTTGCTTTGATGCTTTTTGGAAGTGGTGTTGTAAAGTTTTCCACTAAGAGGTTTTTGATGATTTTAATGGTAGCAAATTAAACACTCGACATTCAGGCAGATCAAAGCAAAAGTTTTATTGCTGAAAAAGTGATACTAGAAGGGAGTACTGAGCCAAGCACATTGCCACACTGAGGCCAGCTGCCAGACTCCTAGCCCGGAAGGACAAGGGACCAGGAGCCAGAGGCAAGCCTGCCAAGCCAGGAGGTGGCACCCACAGCCCTTCATGGGGCCTGGGCTCGTGACACCCAGGCATTCCAGATTAGTTACCTGGGTGGCCATTTTTAGAGCCGTGCTTGCCCACTGTGAACTGGGCTCTCTTAACTTCAGTGGGGCTGCTTATTAGATGCTCATGCTGTCCCCTGGAATTCCCTGACAAATCATTTCAGAACGCTCACGTATTCACATGTATCTTCCCTGCTTGTTCCTAAAGAGTGATATGCTTTAAATTTTTAAAACTTATCTTCATTTTTATTTGAAAAACAGATATCTATGCACATATAAAGCCAGAACTAGAGAGACCTTCCCTCAGGTGCCATGACAGTTGGGGCTACGCTTGGCCAAAGCCAGGAGTCCCAAACTCAACCCCAGCCTGATCTCCCGAATCCATTGTCTACTGCCTCCCAGGGTGTCATTAGCAGGAAACTGGAATTGTAAGCAGAGTTGGGACTAGAACCCAGGCCCTGATGTGAGATGTGGGCATCCCAATGGCCTTCCTCACTGTTGTTGGCGATGCCCCTATTCATCTTATGCCTCTATTAAAAAGAATTTTCTCTTACCTTATCTACTTTAGTTGGTTATTTTATATAAATACGAACATATTTACACATTTGTATTTCTGTATTTTCTGTGTGTTTGTGTATAATTGTACAAGTATATGTCAGCAGAAATATTTTGCTTGTGTTAGTTTTATCCTGATAACTTTTGATTTTCCAAATACACTGTCATGTCTCCCACAAATGCAATTTTACTACTTTTTCATTTTCAATTTTTTAAAGATTAATTTATTTTTATTGGAAAGTAAGATATACAGAGAGGAGGAGAGACAGAAAGGAAGATCTTCCATCTGCTGATTCACTCCCCAAGTGGCCACAATGGCTGGAGCTGAGCTGATTCGAAGCCAGGAGCCACGAACTTCTTCCAGGTTTCCCAAGTGGGTAAAGGGTCCCAAGGCTTTGGGGTGTCCCAGGCTTTTCCCAGACCACAAGCAGGGAGTTGGATGAGTAGCGGGACTGCCAGGATTAGAATCAGTAGCCATATGGGAACCTGACACATGCAGAGCAAGGACTTTAGCTGCTAGATTACTGGGCTGGACCCACATTTTTTATTTGTATGCCTCTAATAGTTTTCTCTTGTCAACTGCATTGGGTGATATCTCTAATATTATATGAGATGAAAGTGCACATATACCATCCTTATCTTGTTCTTGCCCTCATGTATTTTGCCATTAAGTAAAATGATGATTTGGGGAATGAGTTACACATTCCTAACATATATGTTTTATACTTATGTGTATGTGTGTGTGTATATATATATATATGTATATACACACACATTTGTATAGATAAATATGTATATATGTATATATATGTATATATACAGATACATATATACATATTCATCTAGGTATTTGCTGTATTAAAATGAATTCACTATTTTTTTAAAAATATGGAAAACTTCATTAATTTGCATGTCATCCTTGCACAGATGCCATGCTAATTGCTAATCTTCTCTGTATCGTTCCAATTTTAGTATATGTGCTGCCGAAGCGAGCACGAATTCACTAATTTTGTCAAAGCACTTGCAATACTGCAAACTTACTAATACAGTTTTCTTTTAAATAAATAACTGCTTTAAAAGTCTGGCAGGATCTGCTTTAACAATTTTTAGATTTTATTATTTATTTATTTGAAAGAATTACAGGAAGAGAGGAATAGACACAGAAAGAGATCTTCTATCTGCTTGTTCACTCCTCAGATGACCCAAACGATTAACGCTGGAGCAGGTTGAAGTCAGGAGCTTCATCTGGCCTTCCTGTGGCTAGCAGGGGCCCAAGTGCTTAAGCCAGCTTCTGCTGCTTTTCCCAGGCTATTAGCAGAGAGCTGACTGAGAAATAGAGTAGGTGATTTTTTTGTTTTGTTTCATTTTTTTTTGAAAAGGTAGATTTACAGAGAGAAGAAGAGAGAGAAAGATCTTCCATCTGCTGGTTCACTCCCCAAGTGGTGGAGCCGATCCGGAGCCAGGAGCCAGGAGCATCTTCTGGGTCTTCCACGCAGGTGCAGAGTCCTAGGACCTGTCCTCGACTGCATTTGCAGGCCACAAGCAGGGAAGTGGATGGAAAGTGGAGCTGCTGGGATATGAACCGTCGCCGTATGGGTTCTGAGCACGTGCAAGGCGAGGAATCAGCCACTAGGCTATCATGCAGTAGCTGACTTGAACTGGTGCCCTTATGGGATGCTGGTGTTACAGGCAGTTGTTTTATATGCTACACTACAATGCCAGCCTCTAAGCACACTTTAAAAAAATGAACAAAAAAGCTCATTGAAAAAGACATACAATGAGCCTTAAAAACTTTTGTTATTTTTTCCAAAAAAGATGGATTTTCTTTCTTTTCCTTCTCTCCTTCCTTCCTTCCTTCCTTCCTTCCTTCCTTCCTTCCTTCCTTCCTTCCTTTCTTCCTTTCTTTCTTTCTTAGATCGATCTCTTTTTGAAACAGAAAGGGGGAGACAGAGATCTCCCACGCACTGGTTTACTTCTCATATGGTTGCCAACAGCCAGGTCTGGGCTGGGTATTCTTGGGGGGGCTGGGGCCTAAGTACCTGGACCATCATGGACTACTGTTCCAGGGAGCTAGGTGGGAAGTTGAACAGCCTGCACTCTGACTAGGGGGGTGCCAGCACCACAGGTGGCAGCACTACCTACTGAACCACAATACATGCCAGGTTCATTCTGTCCTTCAACTTTCTAGCCCAAACTTTCCTCTGCTCTTCCTGCTTTCATCTGGACTGCTGAATGTGTCTTGCAGGGGCCAGCACCAGCGTAGCACAGTAGGCTAAGCTTCTGCCTTTGGTGATGGCATCCCTTATGGATGTCATTTTGAGGTCTGGCTTCTCCACTTCCAATGCAACTTTCAGTTTATGGCGTGGGAAAGCAGCAGAGGATGGTTCAGGTCCTTAGGCCCTTGCATGTATGTGAGAGACGCAGAGGAGGCTCAAGGCTTCTGGCTTCAGATCACCTAGGCTTTGGCTGTTGCAGCCATTTGGAGAGTGAACTAGTGGATGGAGGATTTCTCTGTCTCTCTGCTCTTCTCTCTGTAACTCTGCCTTTCAAATAAGAATAAAAAATAAATTTTGTAAAAACAAAAAACTCTATAACTTTGCTGAGTTGGTTTGGAAGTGGCATTGGGAAAGCAATTGTGAAACTACAAGGGTATTTCAAAAATGTAATGAAAAATACAATTAAAGGGTAATGTGAATTTTCCAGAAACCTCTTCAAATATCCTCATGTTTTGTTGGATTGTTGAATAGTTTAGATGGGTAAATACATTTATGGTTTAGAGGACAGAGCAATCTGTTTTGACCTAATCTATTTTCATTTTATTTGAAAGACAGAGAGATCTTTTTGTTTATTCTTCGTAAGTCACAACAGCCAAGACTGGGCCAGGCCCAACCAGGAGCCAGGAACTCTGTCTGCATCTCCCATATGGGTGGCAGGGATTCAAGTACTCGAGCCGTCACTTGCTGCCTCTTAGAAGTGTGTTAACAGGGAGCTGGAGGGGAAGCAGAGGAGCCAAGACTTGAAGGAGGCACTCGGCTAGGGCCCGAGTGCATCCCAAGTGGTAACTTAACAGCTGGCCTTTAATCTGCCATGGAACCTAGGAGTTTTGCTGTTACGAAGGGACTAAAGCACTTTCTTTATCCACTTTCTTTATCCACTTTCACTTATCCATCGATGGCACTGGATGTATTGGGACCTTAGTGACAATAAGCACACTTAACACCTAGACATTGGTTTCTAAATACCCTTCCTACTTAAAGGAATGCAGAATCTTTGAAGAAATGGGAAAATGCAAAGTGATCTTGAAATACTAAGTTGAGGCAGAAATTCAGGAGGTGTCAAAAGAACAAGTCAAAGAGAACCTGACCACATTTAGGCTGATTTGAAGGGATAGTAATAATAACGGACTCTGACTGTAGTGGGAAAAAAAATCCCAAAGCCAATAGGCAGACACACACACACACACACACACACACACACACACATACACATGCACACGTATGCACACACACACGGGAGGGGAGAGAGAGAAGGAAGAAGAAGAAGGGGGAAAGTTAAAGAAGAAAAAGACAGGAGAGAGGAGAAGAAAGGTGAACTCTTTCTTAATGGAAAACAGGGGGTGAGACTGCATCAAGGTGATCAGAGAGAATTCCGCTGGGCCCTGCCAAACAGCCCCTGTTTGGCAGGGCCCAGAGGAGCTGTTCTCTTCACACCTTTGTGTCATCCACACCTACTGCACAGACCCCAGCGCTTGCTCAGATTTTAGCAAGCCAGAGACCAGAGTGATGGTGTATCAGGCTAATCCTATCCCTATAGTGCTGGTATCCCATATTGGTGCTGGCTTGTGTTCGAGATGCTCCACTTCCCAAACTGGCTCCCTGCTTCATGGCCTAGGAAAACAGTGGAGGATGATCCAAAGCCTTGGGACCCTGGCTCCACATGCAAGACTTGGAAGAAGCTCCTGACTCCTCCTGGCTTTAGACTGGCTCAGCTCTGGCTATTGCAGCCATTTGGGGACTGAACCAGGGGATGGAAGATCTCTCTCTCTCTCTCTGTTACTCCTTCAAGTTAAGTAGATCAATTTTACAAAAAAAAAAAAAAAAAAAAAGGATTTTAGCATAAGCCCAATTTCTCCTTGGCTCTGTCCTGTTTTCTAACTTTCACTTTCACATGTGTTGATCCAAGCAGCAAGCACCTCTAATCTTGTATCCCCATATCTATCTCAGGATCTGCTCCCCAGAAAGAGAAACTGATCATTTTTCTTATTTTCAGTTCTTATCCATGGTTCCCTCTCCACATAGACACAGAAACGCTATTCTTCCCCTTCTCTTTCTTGGAGAAGTTCTCAGACATACATTGTTTGAAAGAGTCCTGCCCTATACCCTGAGGAAAGAATCTTGAACCCAGGCCTTGCTGGGTTTCCCTACTTAGTCTGTTAACATTAGATCGTGCCCTTTTGTTCAGTCATGTTCTCCATGGTTGCCCATGCTGTCATCACGCCTGAGCTGGGAGGTCTCCATGAAAACCCACAAGGACAGGATTTGATGCCTTCAGTCAGATGGATGTGAGGAGAGATGAAGGAAGGCGGGCTGGGACAGTGCTGAGCCCCAACCTCCCAGGGACAGACACTCCTGCATTTAGGGACTTCAAACCTCATCCTGAAACATCTCTTCCTCTGGTTCTGTATGTGTGGCCTTGAAAAGTCCTTTAAGGTAGAGTGGTGATGATAAGCAGGTGTTTCCCTGAGTTCCGGGAGTTTTCAGCTGTAGCTAGCTGGTTAGAAGTTCTGGAGATCTGGGTGTGAAGCTGATGACTAAGGTGAGGGCAGTCTTGGGGCCTGGCCCAACCCTAGCCACATGGTAGTGAACCAGGCATGGCCAGTGTGCCTTTATCATCATCTTTCTGCCTCTCAAATATTAATATGAAAAGTCTGTGCTATTAATGATACTGCCACAAGCAAAACTGAAGCCCTCTCCAATTATTCGGGTGTCTGTGGTCAAAATCCTTGTGCTGAGTTAAAGAAACCAAGAGCTCTCCTAGTGTGGGTAGGACTCAGTGGTCTGAAAGAGCCACTTAGAAAGGCTTGCCCAGGCTTTGATGCCAGGAGAACAAAGTAAGACACAAGAAAAACGAAATCAAGGAACAGCAGAAGAGGAACCCATCATTCAATTAAAATACATGCAATTTGCCAGAGGATAGATGCTGAGCTGTCACGTGGGATGTGCCAACCTTGAATGCAGTCTGTTCTTCCAGGCGGGAAGTGTTGCTGGACTGGAAGCAAGGAAGGTACCCCGGCCGTGGAAGGATGAGCTGACTCAACCAGGCAGGGCATGCAGAGCAAGAGGCATGCAGACAAGAGGAAAGAGAAGACAAAGATGTCCCAGTCTGGCCATTAGCCCGGCTGGACCGAGGCTATGGGGCTGGCTTGTCAGCGTCTTCCTTCTTTCTTAGACCATGGAGCTGTCTCCTGGTTCCTCCCCCGCCTCTCTACCTTGCCTTGCTTGATGAAAGCTTGGTGTCCCAGGATTGGAATTGAGCTTAACTCTCATGGGATGGGGGCAGGAGGAGGGCCCCCAGACCTCCTCTGACTCTGCTGTCCTTCACCTGGCTTTCTAGGTGTTGGGGTAAAGGACATGAAACCCCTTGGCTCCTCTGTCTTCCCCAAATCTTTCTTCCCTGTGTCAATTCCGCAGAGCTTTGGTTAACAAACTTAGCGGCTTAAAACAATGGGAACTTGTTGCAAACTGGTCTGGAGACCAAATGTTGGAAATCCAGGTATCAGTGGAGGCCGCACTCCCTTGAGACTTGGGAGAGGCCCTCGCCCCCTCCCTGCCCCTTGCCAGCCTCTCCCTGGCTTCCAGCAGGGTGGCTGTCAATCTTTGGTGTCCTTGGCTTGCATCGGCAGCATGGCAAAGCTCTCTCTTTGTCACCATTTGGCACTCCCTGCATGGCTGGCTCTACATTTTCCTCTTGGAGGAGAGTCGACCTATTGGACGAAGGCCTGCCCTGATGAACACTATTTAACTTGGTTATAATTGCAAGAGCCCTCTTTTCTAATAGGGTGGCACTCACAGGGCCAAGCGCAGGGAGCTTCAATATACCTTTTCAGGGGCATAGTTTGACCCACACTGCTTGCTTGGATGGCTCCAAGTACTGGGTGAGCTGTCTTTGGGTGGCTTCCTGGGGATGGAGGAAGTGAATCAGCCTGCCATGTGATATCCTCACCCCTCCCCAGTCTTGACCAGCCTTCATTGAGACCCTTTAAATCATCAGAAGTCAAGTTCCTTGGAACAGGCAGCCCCCATCCGCACTGGTTCTCCCTCCTTTGCAACATCAAACCAAACCAGAGCACACCAAGCCAAACCAAGCCACAGTTGTCATCCCCTCCTTTCTCTTGCTCCACTGCTCTTGCTGGATTTGGTTTTTCTGACTGGTGCGGTGTGACTGAGCAAGCCGAGTGTCGCTGTCAGCTGTGGGAGCTGAGAGATGACCGTGGGCCAGGCCTGTCTCTGTCTTCACAACACAGGGTAAGAACTTGCAGGACTGACCTTCTGGACGAAGACACTGAGGGCACAGCAATTACAGGTGTGGAGCCTGGTCACAGTCCCTGGACTGGCAGGGGGCAGAAGCAGAACCAGAGCCCAAACCCAGGTCTGTGAGTTTCTGACAGTGTTCCCTCTGGCAAGATCCCTTATTCCCGTTAACCCTAATCATGAGTCAGCTGACATTGGCTTAAGTTCTTCCTATTTAATCCTTCTGCTGCCCTTACAGTGTGTGTGCTGTTACTCCCATTTTTCAGATGAGGATACTAAGGCCCAATGCCTGGTGAACAAACTGTGGGTAGGGGTCTCCCCTAACAGAGGGGCTGTGGGACCATTCACGGGGCCTTCCTAGGGAGAGGCACTGACTCCGGGCCAGCCACACAGGCACCCATTAAGTGAGGTCAGCACACAGAAGGCTCTCACTGTCCTTGGCGTCCCGCCGGCATGCAGAGGCCTCCGGTGTTGCTTTCCATAATGGTCACCTGATCTCAGAGCTGGTGGGCAAAAGGCCTGAGATGTTTATTCTCTGACGACCAGCTGGCCTGACAGACAGACGGGCCAGGTGATCAGAGAAGAAGGAGGAGGCCATGAGGGCGGGGGCTGGGTAAAGGAATCCCCTCTGTCTGAGAAGGGCAGCTTGGCGTGGCTTACTTCTTCCAAATGACAGGGACATTCCCCAGAGATTAAGCTGCCAGCCGTGTGGAAGCTGGGTCTCCACAGGGGGTGCTGAACCCTTGGAACGTAAATCATGCGATTGCCCCCCCCACTGCCCCCGGTTGCCATGTCTCTCACATTCATGTCATGCCTCCATCACTGCCTCCAGCTCCAGGAAAAAAAAAAAAATCCAGCAGCCACTTGTTGCCTACATGTGATAACCCCGTGTTGTATGATGCTTTGCTTTTTCTTGGAAGCAACAAAAGAGAGAAACTCATTGTTTGGCTCCCTCCAAACAGATCTCCCAGGCAGCTCGGCCTAGAGTCCCTGTCACCCCCTGTTCCCCCTTGCTTTGAGTCCCTGGGGTTCTTTGACTTGTCGCCAGGGACTGTGCCAGATGTCAAACGACAAGACCATTGCAACCCCAGGGGCTTGGGGTAGCAGTGCTTTTAGGGGAGACGAAGATGCTGATGTCATCCTGGATAGGGTCAACTGTTTTTCTGTTCACCTAATGGTCCAGAGCCCAGGTTGCCTGGCTCCCAGCCAACTACTCCTTTGGCTGATTGGAGGACAAGGGGCCTGGCGGATGGATTCCCAGTTAGGGAGTTGGAGGCCAAGCCTTCCCCTGCAGCCAATGAGGGACCCGCTCGTTGCTGGGCAGGAAACAGCCTTCTGGGTCATGTCCTCACCTTTCCTCAGCTAAAGTTCCCCAACTGTCTGCTTCAAATTCAAGCGCACATCCAGTTCCATGAGTAACCACATTATTTTTAAACAGCATCCTTCAGCCACGGACTCGCCTGGATTTCCAGAGATAGGTGAATTTTTTTTTTATTTATTTATTTTTTTTTGGTGAAAGCAGGACAGGATTTCATTTTAGGATTGTTTTGAAACACCTGCAGGGATTCCCTGGGGTTCAAGTTAAAGACTTTACCTGGTTCTCAGAGAGGGATCAGCAAATACATAAAAACCATGGCAGGTGGAAGTAAAAGAAGAAAAACCAGGGCATGTGGAGAGGTGGAAACTAAGGGATGGGTTTTGGAGACAGCAAAGAGGCAGACTTTAAGGACTTAGCGAAGGAATGTCCAGCCTTAATGCCTTATAATATTAAGAAACACTCAGAGAATAGTTAGAAGCTCAACTCCAGAAGTAACAGAGACTGAAGTTAGAGCTGCATTACCTTCACCTATTAGCTGGACAGGTGGCTGTACTTCACTGAGCCTTAGTTTTTTTTTTTTAATATGTGAAATGGGCATAAAAGGATTAAATGAGAAATATGTGCTCAAGACAGCCTGACAGGGCAACACTCAAGATAGAGAAACTGTTATTGTGAACACCCAGATAAATAGTCAAGATATTATCACCAATGTTGATAGAGTGCTTCGTATGTATCCTAAACTGTCAAATTAGTAGATCCTAACTGTAGCAACATGATTTCTGGCAACATAATGATTTAAATATTTAACGGTCTCTGTGGAATTGTTAGGCTACCAGAAGGCTTAAGTTGGGACAGTGCATTAGCCAATGTGTTTCTCCTTCATTATTTCAGATGACTTTGTATTTAAAAATAGACATCTTATTCATATACTAAGTGTTGGTAATAATTGCTAGTTGAAGAAACAAATCGCTAAGTTTTATTGTTATTAGTTAATAAAGAGCACCACAGTTTCATATCTTAGAAGATCCACATAGTGTGTATATTATATGTATATATCTGTATAAATCAGTAACATTTTATTTCAGGGACAGGTGTTTGGCAGAGCACTTGAGTGCTGCTTGGGACAGCCACGTCTCATGTTGGAGTGCCTGGGTTTGAGTCTCAGCCCTCCTCTAATCCAGCTTCCTGCTACTGTAGACGCTGGAGGGCAGCGGGTGATGGCTCAGTGCCTGGGGCTCTTACCCACATGGGAACCTTGCATTGAGTTCTGGCTTTCCACTTCCGGCTTGACTCAGTCCTGGCTGTTATAGGCATTTGGGGAGTGAACCGGTGGATGGAAGATTTCTGTCTCTTTCAAATCAATTTTAAAAATTAGAAATTTTCAAAAATTCAAACAATATAAAAGGAAAAGGTTCTTCCCATATTTCAATTTCTAGAGGTATTTACAGTTAACAATAATGAATTACATGTTGAATTTTCCCTGGAATGCTGTGTTCTATGATTTATACAAACTGAGTTGTATTTCCATACAACTTAGGGGATTAGGTTTTCTCCTTAATAAACCACTTAGAAATCTTTGTGACTTGTAATAGTACCAAGTTTCCAGAGTAAGGTTTGATGCGAGAGGTTCTTCAAAGTCGCATTTGTTTGTTTCTCTGTTGTGTGTTTGCCTCAAGCGATACTGAGACCACAGCTGTCCACAGGGATTGCATCTCCAGCTTCTGTTGCTTCAACAACAGGAAGCAGCAGCTGACATGGTGGCACAGCACGCTAAGCTACAACCTGGGCCTCCTGGCCGCTCCACTTCCACTCCAGCTCCCTGCCAGTGTGCCTAGGAAAACAGAGGAGGAGGTAGAACTCCCCGGTGGAATCCTGGCTCAGCCCCTCCTCCTCTGTCTCTGTAACTCCACATTTAAAATACAACCTTTTTCTTTTAAAAGAAGCATAGAAAGCAGTGAATTTAGGATTAAAAACAACTGTGTTGAAACTGAAATCAAGCTGTTGGAGTCTAGAAGGCAGAAGGTGTAAAAAACACGGTATATATTAGATATATGTTTATGTATTTCATTTTATCTGACTTGGAGTGTTCTCTTCCTGGAGCTCCAGATGCTGAGCTGAGGCATCCGGGAAGCAGTCATTGCAGGAACGTATGCAACTCCATTGCAGTCCCTTGTATGCAGGGGCCGTCTTTACCAGCAGTTCACTGATTGACACTTCATTTCTGTCTTGTTTTGTTTTTGTTTTTCTGTTAAGAACAATGGCATAAGAAACTCCCTTGTACAGGCAGCTTGATTATTGCTACAAGGAAAACCACAGGATAAATTCCCAGAATGGTAACTGTTGAGTTAGTTTCCTTTGTTGCAATTCTAATAGACAGTTTTTGATTTGCTCCCAGTCTCTTTGGCTGTCTGTCTCACACCAGTCCTGGAGGCCATAACTCTACAGTCTAACAAGTGCAGTATTATTTTTGAAACAACACAACAGTGCGGTACCTCCTCATTAGCCTCATCCACAGAGACCAAAGCACACAGGCCCAAAGAGAGGTGTGCTGTTTTGGCTTCCCGCTGGGATAGAGGGTCACAGGCACTGAGACCTGCTGCTTATTATTCCAGGCACCTTTGGCAGGTTCTGGAAGCCTGTCTGGAAGAAGGGGATCTTAAGTGGAAGGAGGTCTGAGGCTACTCCTAGACCCAGTACCTGGAATGCAGCAGACACCTGTGAACACGGCATGCAGCAACCCACAGTGCCAGCCTCCCCAGCAGGTTTGAGCTTCAAGGACTCGGCACCTGGTCTCCATTCCTTGCTTCTCTCTACTACCTCCTTCCAGGTTGTTGAATTTTTTTGAATTTTCTTATTAGGTGTCAGTTTAGAAACCCCTTATTAATGTGTTGACTTGGAAGGCCAGGCTGAATGACAATGCAGGTGGGCATTTTATATTCCCAGGGATACACGAGTAGAATCCCACTGCTCCATGTCTGCTGCTGAGGGAGCCCAGGAAGGGTGACAGGGATGCTTGGGGACAGACTGACTCACCTGTAATCCTGCTTGTGCCCTTTGGAAGCAAGGTGACCTTTAGCAATTTTTTAGCATTTTCCCAAGCCTCACTTTCCTCAGTTCTAAAACAGGAAGCAGTAGCTACCTCACAGCATCACTGTGAGTATAGACTAACCTACACAAGTACTTAGCAGCTGACCGTTCGATTCTGTGTATTCGTTAACACCAGCCTCATCACCTGATCCTGGTTTGCTTGCAGGTCATGGAGGTGCAAGGTGCTTTCGCAGAGTGGACCGGGGTGCTAATCAGCCCCACCTCCCAGTCACACTGTCAAGTCAGGTGACATACAGCCTGTCTTGCTTCAGTTCCTGGAAAGCACACCCTTGGGGTGGGGGAAAGGGGTCCAGGCAAAACAGAATGCAGCAGAGCCACAACCCCAGCTAGGGACTCTATGCTTTTTCAGGGCTCCTGGAGAAAGAAGCAAGATTGGAACTCCTCAACACACTGAGTATTGGACTTGCACAATGTTAGGGGAAACTCTGCCTTATGCTGAAAACGCCTTGTGGGGGCTTGAGTCAGGACACACAAAACTACCTTTGTTCCCTCAACCCTGTTGCAACTCAAATTTCAGGAACGATCTAAATTTGCACAGAAATTGCAAATCAGAAGCTATAAGCATTGGCAATGGGATTTCTGAAAAACATCTTGAGACTCATCCACTTTTCGCTTTCTGATTTTGAAAATTCCAAACTTATAGAAAGGATGCAAGGAAAGTTCAATGACTGTGTGCATTTACTTATTGTTGCTTATATTGTTGTGTGTTGGCACATCACTTTCGGGATGCAGACAGCTGCGTTCTTGTGATGCAGCATTTCCCCTCCTATTTTTTTTTTTTTTTGCCAGTAAAAGCGTTAGAGGCAGACTTAATCATATCTGCTTGAGATTTCCTGACATTCAGCTTCTTGGTGGTTACAATTTGTTCTGTATGTTTTGTTTTGTTGTTGGCTTTAAGAGTGGCATATAAAGAATTTTTGTAGTAACTGCCAGATTGAATAGATCCTGAGCCAAACACACAGATACAATATTCCTAATTCCAACAGTGACTCCAAGCGGGATCACTTCCCTCCTAGTTTGTACCACATTTGGTCACTGACACCCAGAGCGGCTGGCTCACTTCACTGACAAATTGCAGATCTGGTCTCAGAAACAGATTAAAAAAAAAAAAACTTTAAATAAACCCTACAGGACCCTTCTTTTGAGATTTTAAAGCATTCTTAGAGGTGCTGGAAAGGATTTTAATGCAAAGGTAAGTAAAACTTTGTGGCTTTTTGTTCTCTAAATTTCTGGAAGAGCGCGATATTCATTTCGGGTCATTCCCCTGCACTAAGGTAGTTTGGTGTGGGGAGAAAACGGAGTCCCATGGAAACCTCAAGCCAGCAATTTCGCCAGAGAAAGCAGCGGTGAGGGGACGAACCAGCGTTGACTCTTGTTCCTGGCGCCTTCTCCCGGTGCTGAAACAAAGGCGGCAGCCAACACCCTCCATTCGATTCTGCCCCCCCCCCCCGGGGACAGTGAGATCCAATTTTGTAAACTCCGACGATCTGATCTTTATGACTAACAGCAATGAAACAACTTTATGTGCCGCTGGAGACACCGGAGGAGCAAGAGGAGGAGGGTGGGAAGACCAAGAGGAATGGCAGAAATCAAGGCAGGCGCAGGTGCCCCGAGGAGCTAGGCAGAAGAAAGCACTGCAGGGGATTCAATTGGCTGCCAGGTGTCAGAGGATGTAGTTCCAGAATTATCTTCAGCGTGGCTGAGGAGAGGGGCACAGGTCGGCTGGAGCCCACCAACAAGCCTCTAGGCCGTGGGCAGCCTGAAGTGCGATCCGACTCTTAGGAACCAAGGCATGAGTTCCTCCGCTCTTCCAGGCCGTGGGTGTTTGCAGCCCGATGGCGGGGCTCTGGTAGCCCCTTTGAAGCTTCTGGGAGCCTGGGCGCTTCCCGGTTCCTCCTCATCTCCCAGCCGCGCGCCATCACCCGGAGCTGTGCCTGGCCGCGCGACAGCTCAGCCTCTGACAGGTGGACCGGTGCAACCCGAGCTTCGAGGCTGTGGCGGCGGCCGCACGGTGTGGGAGAACTTTCTCCCTCACATGCTCACTGAAATTTGGTCAATAAATTAACGATGTAAAATGCACGCTTGGGTTTTGTCTTGGCGCTCGAGCGGGTCGTAACGGGATCCTTCAACCCAGGACGGCCCTACTAGCTGTTTCTGGGGACCCCTGAAATCAGCATCTGGATTGAGCCCTAGGCTTACGGAGCTCCCCTACCAGGGGCTGAGCCCGAGCGTTCGCCCCGCGGGGTCGGGTTCCCTGGGCGTGAGGGGCAAGAGCCAGACTCCCCCGTCCCCTGCCGAGCCCCGAGCCCTTATTGAGACCCCCGTGGGGCGTTCCGGGCACCCCGCTGGGCAGGGGCCACGCGAGCGTGCGCTCGCCGAGCGCGGGGCCAGCCCGAAGGCCTCGCGGCTCCCGGGAGCGACGAGCGCGCGGCGGCGGGCCACGGGCTGGCGTGCGTCTCGCCTCCTCACGCGGTGCGTCCCCGCGCTGAGGCGCGCCCGGCTCGCGACCCGGCGGGCGCCCGGAGCCGGCGGGCAGAGCTCCGCGGACTGCCTGGGCGTCCGATAGCCCCCGGCTGCCGAGCGGCTCCGGCCGGTGGGGAGACGCCCCCAGGGCCCTGGGCCCCCCGCCCTCGCTTGGTCAGGCCGCAAGAGGCCGAGCGCGCGGCGCGACGACGAGGAAGAGGAGGAGGCGGCGCTGCCGGGACTGCCTCCTCCCTCTCCGCCCCTCGCGTCTCCTCCCCGCGCCACCGGGAAGGACAACGGGACTAGGCACGGGGACCCCGGCCAGTGAGCGCCCGTGTGCCGGGACCGCCCCTCCCGCGCGCTCTCTCGCCGCGAGCCCCGGCCGCTCTCGCCCCCGCATGGTGCTGGCAGCAGCCATGAGCCAGGACGCCGACCCCAGCGGTCCGGAGCCCGCGGACCGAGATGCCGGCTCTGTGCCCGGCGCCCCGGCGCCTCCCGTGCCCCCGGGCCCGCGAGGGATGCAGCCACCGCCGCCCCAAGCCGGTCTTCCTCAGATCATCCAAAAGTAAGAGGAGGGAGACGGGAGCCAGGAGCCGGAGGTGCGCTTGTCAGGACCCAGCGCGGGGGTCGCTTGGCCTCCTGGCGTTTAAAATTCTCCTGTCGATCTCTGGGCAGTGTCGGTGTCACTCGGGCTGAGAGACTGGGTGAAGTTATTTGGGGGAAATGATCTGGTGGGTTTCTTTTTTCCGCCTCAACTTCTTTCCTCTTCAGGGATGTTACTAAAATAGCTCAAACTGGGGAAATGGTCCAGAGACTGTTTTCATCCTTGTGGTCCTCTGGCCTCTGGAATGTGTGGCGAGTGGTGCATTAGTGCGTGTGTGAGCGTTATGCGGAGCAGGGACAAGCGCCCTGCACGCACGCGTGAAAACACCTCAGGGGTGGCCCTGGAGTCACCCCTGGGGATGGGGGTGACAAGGACCGCAGGCAGCCTGCTTTGCCTGGAAAGTGCAGGCACTTGGTGAGGAGGGCCCCTTGATGCTCTGAGCTGCGCCACTAGTATTACCATGTTGTGACTCGCGCTAAACTGCGCGACTTGCATCGGGTGTTCTATGGCTTTTCCAACACTGGGGCTGCGTGGGTCCCGGTCAGGGGGTCCCGAGATGTACTTCCAGCCAATTAGGCGCACAGACAAGTAAAGAGGGCATGTTTTGCCTGGGTCGTTCCTTCTGGTTTTGGACAGGGTAAGGCCTAGAACGTAGGTTTCGTATTTGAAGGATCTTAATTCCCCTCGGGGTCTTATCCAGTGTGTCAAGAAGTTCTTGGAACTGCGGTAAGGAGTGTAGGAAAGTGGCCGGAAAGCGCTTGGGGACAATGGCTTAGGCTCCATGAATTCCGCACAGGGACGGTCACATCTCAGCACAGGGACGGTCACATCTCACCGTGGTGGCTACGCAGGTCGTGCTGATGCTTCGAGTTATGTAAACATTAAAATGCAGTCCGAGAAATGCCGAGGGACAGGCTGTGGGGCGGCAGGTAGCACTTCAGAACTGACAGTTTTGAAGACAGAAGAGCCACATTTGACATCAAGTAGCGCCGGTTTCGTATTTCAGAACAAAATGGTGTCCTATTTTTGACTGAGGGCATATTAACGCCCATGTATGGCAGTTTTTTTGCTATACGGTTTGATGTCTACTGTAGCTTTCCATTCCTGACAGTTCCTCCACTATCTGAAAATCAAAATCTATGATTTTTCTATTGTTTTTACCAAAATTATTTCAGCCAGCTTTTACCAAATCTGATTAACAGGTTATGTAATTACATTTTCTATTTGGTCCTTTGTGTGAATATAAGCCAACAGAAAAAAAATATTCCAAGTCTAAAATTTACTTACTAAAAAACAGGCAATTCCCAGTTTGATCAATTGCTTATTTATAAACGTCTACTGCACTTCTCATTGCGCCAGGGTTTGGGGGCTTGAAATTAGGCTTGTGGAATTGTTCACATATTTGTCACCACTTTGCATTTTTCTATTCATTTACTTTTAAGGTAGGAGAAAACTGAGAACTTTATGTTTCCGGGAAATGGATGATAGCTATCCATGTAAGAAATATTTAGAGTTGAAATGAGTGTCACTTTGTGGAACATGTTTTAATGCAACGGGTCATTAATAACTTGACTGATAAATTCACATCTACCCCCATTTAGGGAATTCTATGTCTGGAGTACGTTATCTTACAAGATAAGAAGGAGGTTTTTCAAAGATGGACCATTCTGCTTGCCTTCCAAGAGTCAGGCCTCAAGGAGTGCCTGGTGGCCCTGCGCCAGTTTGCGCCGGTTTGCGCTGGTTTGCGCCGGTGCGCCGGTTGCGTGTTGGGATGCGGGTCTCAGATGGGTGGATATGCCACCAGGAGTTGTTGGTGCACCTCAGTTTCAGAGGCCTTTTGTATAAGCATGATGTGGGGCTGTGCCCCCACAGCACCTGCTGAAATTGCGCTGGAACTGGACATAACGCGGCAAACGCCTCTCAGGTCAATCTTTAATGCGCTGAAACCGGAGCAGGTTCTTTTGAAGTGAGGTTTGCATAATTTAATCTGACAACCATTTCTACACGGTGGCGAGGTGCTGTCTATATCAGCCGTCTTTGAAAAAAGGTGGTGCGACATGGCGCTGGGCCACAGGAGCAGGGTCCATGGACCTTTAGATTGGGGTGTTTTCGTGCCTTTTGATTGGAGTGTTTTCATGGGCTAGAGTTTCTGATGAAATTATTTTCAAATGCATTGTAAATACTAATTTCTCTAATCGTTTTAGTGAGGTCATTATGTTATGCCCAAGATAAATTGTGGCCACTTTCAAATTGATGGGCAGGTGGTGATTAAGGGTTGTAATTCCCCCTCCCCTTTCTTAATATCTGTGCTTACTGACTTTTATTCGTAATGGCTTTGATTTGGGGCAAAGTCACTGATTTTGGCAAAACAATAGTAATAGAATAAAAACCATTTCCTGTTCACTTATGTGCTATTGGGTTTTCTGTTGTCTATTACATTTAGTAGCTAAACACATGAGGGGGAGACAACAAATAATGAGGCTGACTGTTGTTTGTTTTGCAGAAGTATCAGTAGTTATGAAGGTTGTTTTTCAAGTTGATTTTTAGGGGGCACTTTTGTTCCAATCAGGATTATTTAGTATCCTATCTTAGCCTTGTTAGCTCCAGTGGAAAATCATGCGTACCTTCTCTTCTGTCCACCCCAACCCTGCCAATATTAACATTGTCAGTAAAGATGATCAGCCATGTTATAGAGCCATATCACTAATAGTGAATGAGATTTGCTTTCAGATGTTCATTCTCCGGCCAAGGTGGAGGTATTATTTTTAGATGACATGGGACATTATTTACATTGTTTGGGCAGCAAAAAAATACAAACCTGAACATGAGATTTCTGTGAGTTTAGGAATTCAAGACATATATGTGTGTGTGTGTGTGTGTGTGTGTGTATGCACAACATATTAGAAGACAGAAGACTTGGGGCATCTTGGTGCATGGTTTTTTTTTTAAGATTTTTATTTATTTTTATTGTAAAGTTAGATATATAGAGAGAAGAAGAGACAGAGAGGAAGATCTTCTGCCTGTTGATTGACTCCCAAGCTACTGTAATGGCCGGAGCTGAGCCGAGCCCAAGCCAGGAGCTAGGAACTCTTCTGGGTCTCCCACACGGGTGCAGGGTCCCAAGGCTTTGGGCCATCCTTGACTGCTTTCTCAGATCTCAAGCAGGGAAGTGGGGCCTCTAGGACATGAACTAATGCCCATATGGGATCCCGGGGCATGCAAGATGAGGACTTTTAGTCACTAGGCTACCATGCTAGGCCCTTGGTGAATGTTTAATGAGGATTTATAACCTCAAACATCCAAGTTGATTTTGTTTTAATAATATGCTTTATAATCAAATCTAATCCTTGATTTACAAGAAGTTATCTGTTAACTTTGATGAACTTCAGAAATGTAAAGTTTAACTGCAACTTAAAAATTCTCATTAGGGTGAAATAGAGCTACTCAATTCTGTGTGAAATGTTGAATCCACTGTGACATGGGACCATAAAGTATATCACTAATCGTGGTGACAATTTATTAAATGGATGTACTTTTATGAAGTGGGCACATGTGTCATTTTCCTAAATTATTTTGTTTTTAGCAAAATATTCCTGGCTAATGCATGACATTGGATTTCATATTTATACTCATATTTAACTTGAGTATCGGTGACATAAAAATTATAAATATAGAACAAGTTTTGATTTAGAATGTGGTAGCTAGTGTCACTTGTATGAAAGTGTTGGTGGCTTATGAACTCATTAACTCAGCTTTGATCTTTTAAAAAGGTTTGTTTAATTTTCATTTGTAAGTTAGAATTACAGAGAGGAGAAACAGGTCTATCTTTTGGTTCGCTCCCTAAATGACTGCGATTGTCAGAACTGAGCCATGACCCAGGAGCTTTTCCATGTCTCCCATGTGGGTGAGGGGCCCAAGGACTTCAGCCACCCTCTGCTGTTTTTGCAGGCCATAAGCAAAGGAGCAGCCACAACATGAACTGGCACCCATATGGGTTGAAGGGACCACAGGAAGGAGCTTAGCATACTACCCTAGGGTGCTGGCTCACTGTCTTCTCCTAGCTGTTAGAACCCTGTCTGTATTTTAGTGCTAAGTGCTCTTCGGACTCAGAGTAGGAAATGTTACAAGTTGCAGCTCCAACTGCAGAGGGTTTTTACAGAATCCTGCATTTGGAAGGGTCTCTCTGTAGCTCTCAGTGAGTGAGAGCAGGCCCCATGTGTGTAATGTCCGCCCACACTGATGGGCATACTGATAATTATATGCAAAACCAGAGGAAGGAAGCAAGGATTTCCTAAAAAGGGCGATTACTCACATTCATATCTGGTCCTTGTCTGAGGAGAGAATGGAATGTCTAACATCTGCATCAGACTCTAATATCAGTTTGAGCTTGTTTTTTGGGGGGAAGTAAGAATACAGTTGTGGAAGGAATTTTGGAAATATTTAATACCATCGCAGACTGTGCATGAGACAAGCACTGGACAAGGGGGCACATCTGAGTGGATTAAGCACTTACCCAAATGGGAGGAGAGGACAAATTGTTTCTTAGATGTTTGAAAAGTTTTCTTTGCTACTCTAGAAAGCCTCTTCAAGGTATATTTTTAAAAGACATTTTGCTAGAGGGTTTGTTGTCATTAAGTAGTTTTAAGGAATTCTGTATTTATCTGGCTAGCAGCTTTTCTCAAATTGCCAAAGAGATCAGTGTTATGAAATGTAGAACATTATTGCCATTCGTCACAGTGAATGGCTTTACGTATGGTGAGCTGAGTGGTTCTAATACCAGCAACTGGAGGGGACTGGGAAGAACTGCTACACCTCTTTCATTCTTCCAGTCACTTCGTCCACTTCCTGCTTGGCAGTTTCTCAGTGGTTTAAAAAGCCCAAATCTGTGCATTGGAATGTGAACTCTGATCTGTCTTTGCCTGTCCCCATCGTCACAAGAGGGAACCCCAACAGGGTCGATGGGCAGTGAAATGACCCCACATGATCCAGTTTCTCTGGACGTCGTCACCAGAAGGAACCCCAACAGGGTCGATGGGCAGTGAAATGATCCCGCATGATCCAGTTTCTTTGGATCATCTCTGTTTTTCTTGTGGCCACAGGTTCTTGACTGCAGTTTAAACTATTATTTCTTCTGTGCCCACAATAGCTAATCTTCAGGTAAACAAACGGCTATTGCTCAGCTCACAGCCAAGAAAAGCAAGCACGGAAGGACAGAAATGAAACTGGGTGGAGCAGAATGGGCGCACTGAGAGTGGAGGAGCCTGAGGTGGTGGGGTTTTGGAAGTTCCCAAAGCAGAGCTCCCCTCTCTATTTGCTGACCATGAAACTTTCCCCAGACAGAAACTGAAGGGGTCTCCTGCACCCCCTGATATGATCTGTCGTTCCTGCCCCCATCATGATCGAGTTTGGGATGGTTTAATTGATACTGTTTTGTATGTTTGAACAGGAGACCCCTGGCTGGTGTAAATGACCAATAGCTATGTTCAGAATGAAGTGTTGAAAAGTTTTGCAGCAAGTAAAGTGATCTGCATTCCAGAATTAAGGCAAAGATTATAGTTTGTGATTTATAGAAAGGGACATATGGCAATTCTTTTTCTGGTTAACGAACCCAGCTGGATCTTGGTTAAAGGTGTATTTTCCTAGAGGCCTTTTATGGCTTGCTTCTACCCATGCATGGACTGGGAAAAAGTGCCTCCAATTAAAACGGCATGTTTCTGAGCCAGGAATGCGAATTTGGTTTCTAACACCACTGGTGGGCTGACAGTTTGATGGCTTAATGGGTGGTCACTGGTGAAATTCCACCCAGCCTAGGAGCTGGACAGGGTTTCAGGATTTGACATTTACAGATAGCAAGTTTGGGGACAAGTCAAGGCCTTAAGCTGTTTGAGAAGGACATGCAAGGGAAGGACCTCCTCCCCCTAAATGTTCATAAGGGTTTGTGTGTGTGTGTGTGTGTGTGGCAGATGTCCGTGTAATACAATGAAGTCTTTATGGTGGTGGAAATTTTGGTTGAGCTAGTTGATCCATCCTTTGCTCCAACTCCTGCTGGATTTTATAAGATAAGTAAGTTCTCTGATCGTTTATAAAGTGGCTTTTCCAACTTGCTGACAGCAAATCCTTAGGGGAGATGGCCTGTATCAACGTGAATGTACTTTATGGGTAAAAAGGGAGCAGTTAAGCAATTCACATGAGGATGTGTTAATAACTTCGAGGTCAGTTTGCCCCATAAATCTTCCCCTGTGTTCAGAAACGCAAGGCTGGGGTCATGCATGTGTTTGAGGGGTGGTTCTCACCCCGTGAAGACATGTTTCATGCTGCTTTCCCTCTCTTTAATGTGGCCATTTGCTCTGCCTTTCCCATGCACCTGCTTTCTCTCCATCATGCTAATGACCCATCGGCTCAGCCCCAGTTGCCGAGGCCGGCTCTGGCCTGCCAGCCCCCACTTCCCGCTGTCCTCGCTTCTTAAACACTTTTCAGCTTTGCAGCTTGTCTACAGATACTTTCCCAAAGTTGTTTTTTTTTTTTTTTTAAGATTTATTTTATTTTTATTACAAAGTCAGATGTACTGAGAGGAGGAGAGAGAGAGAGGAAGTAGAGCTGCCGGGATTAGAACCAGCGGCCATATGGGATCAAGGCGAGGACCTTAGCCACTAGGCCATGCTGCCAAGCCCTCCCAAAGTTGTTTTTGAATTTTGTTAGTCTTGCCCTTTTAGCCGAAATGCCCTTGTCAGGAGTAGACAGGTGAATATCTATGTTTACAAGGACACCTTAATTTCAGTCATCCTTTTTGATTGGTTTGTTATGAATTGGTGATTGATTTGCCTGGTGGTGTCAAGTGTAAAAGGAGCGCCTCTGCTTCAAATTAATTACTGAATTTCTGAAAAAGGAGGTCAGGAAAGGAAAAAAAGAAAAATCAGCCTTGCTCTGGGAGTGGGTGACCTGGACAAGCCAATTAACCCTCCTAATCCAACCTCTGCAGGGATTGGAAATGATTGGTGGTAGTTCCTCTGAAGAATAAAATTACACAAGTCTGTGGGAGTAAGTGTTAAACCTTATGGACACAGGTTTGTGTTTGTGAGACTGTCCATGCAAACAACAATAACAACAAAAGATAATTAAAATGCTTTCTGCAGCATTTGCTGATATTTGGATCCATGAAATTATTTAGAATTACAAAAGTAGACACAAACAGCAATGAAAAGGAAGAAGTTTTATACTGTCTTGCAATCGCTAAACAACTTGAATGGGTTTACAAGTAATCACTTTGAAGCCTTAATTATTTGGAAATGTTAAATACTGGTATTCCTAAAAAGAAACAAGGCGAAAGCATACCGTTTTCTACTTAGGAAGCCGACTCAAGGATTTTCTTGCCTCTAAGCTGTGCTGAACGCAGCCGGCCAAGTCTGTTTGGAGAACCCGGGACTGGCGAATGCGGTAGAGGAGCTGGGCTGCTGTGCGGCTCTGGAAACCAAGACGCGCAGTCGCTCGGCTGCGTGGGCTGCTGGAGCCGTTGGGCGGTCTGGAGGAGATTGTTAAGTCCCCAAGCTGGGCTGTGGGCTTGTCTCAGGGGCCTCTCCCTCAAAGCGTGGAGGGTTCCTAGACCCTCTGAAAGATTCAGTTGTCGCCGGGACCCTACTCTGTGTCCCCCTGAGCTAGGAGAAGGTACTGGAAGGTGAAGGGTAGACTTTGATATCTGAAGCTTGATTGCATTAAAAGAGAGATGACTTGTGCGATTAAATTGTTGCTCTATCAACTTGATCATGGTACAGAGGATGAACACGAGGCTCTGTTCCAGTGTGTCTAGAAGAGTATCAAGCTGGAGACGGCTGAAACGGTCTTTAGTTGGGAAAATAAACCGTGTGCCAGTAGAAGTTCAGGCACTGTCCAGCCATTGCGATGGTGCTAGTAGTCTGCGTATTTTGATACGGAGGGAGGACCGCAAGTACTAACGAAAGATAAATCTACAACCAGGAGATATACAAGGATCCCTTTTGTTTTTCTTAGAGCATGTACGCTGATGCCTGCAAAAAAAATTTGAAGAGCCAACACAGAAACGGGCTGTGGCTCTAGCTGGTCGGTGCCGTTACCATGCTTTATCTTTTTTCCTCTTCTGTTTTCTTTTAGTGAGCCTGTGTTACTTTTACAATCATAGAACGCAGTAAAGTTATTTTTTCAAAAGCCAAGAAAGAAACAGTGCATGTCACAGGATGATTGAAGGCCGAGGCTGTGGCCGACTGGGAGGAGAAGCTGTTTCCAGCCAGAGATGTGTCTTCCGCTGGACTGCCTGGGAACAGTGGGAGAGGCGTACGCCGTCTAGGTTACTCAGTTCTCTGCTTGCTCTTCTCGTATCCCCAGGAGTGTGAGCAGAGCACCCTCCGGGTGTTACCTCTGCCCTTCTGCTACTCCGTCTTTTGTGGGGGGCGGACTGGGGGCCTGTCCTGAGCACCGCAGGCTCTGCTCCTGCTCTTCTTTGCTCTGCTCCTCTTGGTTTGGGGTGACCCCTTTTTCCATGTCCTTACTAGGGAGAAACTCAGCATCCACCTGCTTTTCACATCCCACAACACCTTGTGCATACCCCTCTGTGGTGTGAGGATGACCCTCTGAGCCAGTATTTTTCTGTAAAGGGAGTAAGTGCATTCCTGACTTCTCCCTGCCAAGCCAGCTCCAGGCATGCCCGTTATGTCTTCTCCCACCTCTTCTCCCACCTCTTCTCCTGTTTACTTCAATTCTGCTTCAGCCAAGAGCGTACTTTTGGTTGGCAATAAAAAGAAAGTAAATTTTGCTTTCTTAAAATTTCTTGCTGTTGTGTGTGTGCGTTTTCTCTGTTATTGACGTCTTTCTCTCTCTCTCTTTTCCTCAGCTGTTTAAAAGTAAATTGTAAGGCCGTGATTTAATTTTGTCATCATGTCTAAGATCATAAGTCCTATTTAACTTTCTCCATCAGAAAAAATGTTTTTCTCTTCTAAAAATTTGTTTTTATTTGAAGGACAGAGTTACAACAGAGAAAGGAGAAAGAGGAAGAGGAGGAGGCGAGAGAGAGAGATCTTGCAGTGAGGAGTTCCTGCAGATCCCCTGCGTGGGTTCAGGAGCCCATGCACTTGCACTTGAGCTGCCCTTCTCTGCTTCCCCCAGGCCATTTGCAGGGAGTTGGATGGGAAATAGAGAACAACCGGTTCTCCAAGTAGCAGCCATATGGGGTGCTGGCACCATAGGTGGAGGCTTGACTGGTACACCACAGCTTCCAGCCAGAGTCAAAATGTCTCTTATAGCTGGCTTTTGAACTATGTGGTTCAGTCCTCAAGAGCATTTGTTTGTGATGCCTCTTTCAATCTACTGCATGTGCTTGATCCTTTTACTAGTAGTTTGTAGGCTTCTCTTGCAGAATGAACCCTGGTCTGGATGTGACTGTTTCCTTACAACAGATTCAGGTAATGAGTTTGGGCAATAGGATATGGGCGACATGCGTGGGTTCAGCCATTAACATTTGTCTGGACAAATTTTTTAAATGCACAGATATTTTTAAGGCAATAGGTGGAATTAGAAAGATAACTAGAGATAGGGTTTAAATCAAACCACCTTGCAGGATGTTTGCATGGTACCAGCCTTTAGGTATTATCCGGATCTTCCTGATCCTGTTTTAGGAGGACTTGACTTATAGCCCAGTTATTTGCCTCCCAGCTCCTGCAGGTGCATGCTGTCCCCAGGGATGCTGTACTTTTTCATGTTGCTCTTCCAGCTGGAGTGGGAAGGAGGTGCAAGCCCGTGAGGTTTCAAGAGGCATCTCCCCCGAAGCGGTGCTGGCTGCTTGTGGAGCTCTCGCTTGCCTCCCCTTCCCAAGCACTGTATGAAGCCGACTTGGATGAATGCTGGAGTTGCTTGGTGACCGCCAGCTTGTTCATGCCTTTTAGATTGAAGTTACATGGCTATGTTTGCCTCTTCCAGTTTAGTACTCTTATTTTCACACACAAAATATGTTTGGGCAGGGAAAGTGGTACAGTGTTCTAAAAGCAGTTTTATCACCACTGGCCCTGAGTGTCAGTATTCTCAGCTGTAAAAAGGAACAGTGATAATAAAGTAACTAATTTTCAGTGGGTGCTTCCTAGGTGCCAGTTCCTGCTGTTCCGTGCATTTTACAGCGAGGAAAGCAAATCACAACCTTGTGAAGATTCAGAAAAGCTAAGAAAAACATTGTTTATGAAAGAATTGGCAAAATCAAACTGGTAAGACGTTGAGAATGGAGAGTACTGTATGATTCAAGTCGTCCATTTATTTCCACACCAGTATCTGTATCCTTAAAACAATTTCTGGAAATTCCCTTATTTACAAAAATATTATAGAAGACATGACCACAATAAGTTTGAAAGTAAGTTATATTTAGTTTGAGACAAACTAAGCAATCCAATTAAAAGGTTTTTTTTTTTTTTTAAACGATTCCTTTTTTTTGTTTTCTTGTAGCTTAAAGTCTGCGTTTTGGTTTAAAAGTGACATCTATATCCCAATTTAAATTCCTTGAGCAAATCCAAGTCTGGCATCTGGTTCCCCTTCTTATTCTGGTTGTTATGCATGTTAGGCAAGACCTGAATTTGATGCTCATAGAGAGTATATAAACACTTATAATCCTCACAGCATGTGCTAAGATAATAACAGATAGTTTGATTTGCAAAGTGAGGCGCTGCCAAGGTCTACCAGAGCATTTTGAACCAATTCAGAAAACCAGGATTCAGCAGTGATTAAAGTGTCTTGGGCTCCTATTAATAGCCAAAGGAATTCCTGAGTCGAAGCACCGCCACATCAATCTCCGTTAGTCTCTGCCAGGCGAGCTTCTTGACCCGTCTTCACTGATGTTGTTAAGGTGTACTTTTGCTTTAAAAAACCGTAGTATTTAAAGGCAGACTGAGTAGAACCAATATATCAGGAAGGGACTGTTTGCTTTTGACCTGAGGAAGGGTTTATGGTAAAGTTTTGTTATAAAGTGCATTTCTTGGTGAATTTTAAATAGCAGCTCAGTAATTCTGGAATCTCAATGGTCCATCCAAAACTCTGTCATACTTTTCCATATTATGGTGAAACACCCGCTAAATCACCAAACAACTGATATAATGAAGTTTTTCTTGCTTTTTCTAACTCTAACTTCTCCCACTTCTGACAATTGCTGGTCTGCTTTATAGCACTGTCAGTCAGTTTACATTTTGTACAAAATAGAAGAAAATGTGCACTCTTTTTTCACTTCTTTCACTCACAAATATTTTTGGAAATAATAATTTAAAAAAATTATAGTAAAATATACATAACATATCTTTATTGGTCAGTTTTCTGTTGCGTTGACAAAATGCCCAAGATTGGGTGCTTTAGAAAGGAAAGGGGTTTAATTTAGTGCATAGTTTGGAGACTGAAAGTTCAAAGTTGGGCAGCTCCATCTCTATAGCCTCTGGTGAGGGTCTATCTCATGGACTGCCATCCCAGCCTAGTGGAGAAGTGGAAGGGAAGTGGCTGCACCCAGCAAAGGGCAAGTGTGTGGGGTGGCCTCCATTTATGACAACTTGCTTTAGAGGGAACAAATGGATTCCAAGGGCATGGCATTGATTCTTTCCCAGGATAGTTCTCCCACAGAACTGTCGCTACTTACCTGTTAAGGGTTCCACCACTCTAATACTGTCACAGTGAGGACCAAAGCAGCAAAATTTCTCCCTTTAACCACCTTAAAGGATGTATTTCCACATTGTTGTGCAACAGTCACCACCATCTGCCTCCAAAGCATTTGTGTCCCCCCAAAAACGAAACCTCAAACTCACTGAACAGTTACTTCCTATTTCCTCTTCCCCTTGGTTCTTGGAAACCTCCAATCCTGCTGGCTCTAGATTTTCCTGTTCTGAATATTTCAGACCACTAGACTCATGTGGACTTTTGTGTGTGACTCCTTTCAGAAGCACAGTCTTTTCAGTGTTTATCCATGGTGTATCGTGTGTCAGGACTTTGTTTTCCTGCTTAATAGTACTGCATTGTGAGGGGACACAGTGTTTGTTGACCCATTCATCCATTGGTGAATATTTGGGTTGTTTCCACCTTCTGACTGTTGTGACTATTGTGTACAAGGTTTTGCTTGAACATCTGTTTCCAGCTTTTTTGGGTATGTATCATGGAGTAGAACTGGATCGTCCTGTGCTAATTCTGTGTTTAAATTATTATTGAGGAACCTCCAGCTTGCTTTCGAAAGTCTACACCAGTTGACATTCCTCCCATCATGAATGAAGGTTCCTATTTGTCTGTATCTTTGTCAATATTTGTTATTTTCCACGGTTTCATTTGTTTTTTTCTTTCTCCTTATGGTCATTCTACTGGGTGTGAAGTGGTATCCCATTGTGGTTTTGATGTTTTTCACTAGTGACTGATAATGTTGAGCTTGTTGATGATTGATGTAAATTCTTTGGAGAAATGTCTATGCAAATCTATTATCCATTTAAAAACCTTGGATTCCTTATATTTTGTTTAGAATTATAAGTGTTTTTTATAAATTCTGGATCTTTGTTGAATACATACATGACTCACAAATATCTCATTTAGATTTGCTTTTAACATTATATTTTTTGAGGTCTACCAATGTTGTAGGCTTTTTTTTTTTTTAAAGATTTAGTTATTTTTATTGGAAATGCAGACATACAGAGAAGAAGATACACAGAGAAAGATTCTCTGTTCACTGGCTCACTCTCCAAATGGCCACAATGGTCAAAGCTAAGCTAATCCGAAGCCAGGGGCTTATTTGCTGATTTTGGCTATTGCAAATAAGTGTCATATGATGTAAGCCTTTATCTGGACACATATTTTAATTTTCCTTAGATAAACAACAAGGCCAATGATAACCTCTTAAAAACGTAAATGTTATATGTAAGAATCACTATTGAGGGTGAGGCATTTAGAGCAGCTATTAATGTACCACATGGGATGCTGGCATCAGACACTGGAGTGCTTGGTTTGAGTCCCAACTCGGCTCCCAATCTAGTTTCCTACTAGTTTGCACCTGAGAGGCAACAGGTGATGGCTCAAGTTCTTGGATCCCCACTACCTATGTGGGCGACCTGGATTGAATTCTGGACCCCTGGTGTCAGTGTGGCCCAGTCAGCCCTGGCTATTGCAGGCACTGTTGGAGTGTAAACACACAGATTGGCCATCTCTCCCTCTCTCTTTTTTTTTTTTGTTTTTTTTTGTTTTTCCGTCTCTCTGCCTTCAAATAACAAATATCTGTTACCAAGTTTGTTACTGAGTCTTTGGAGCATATTATTGTGATCACTTCAAGACATTTAACCACACACAATTCGTTTCAACTTAGTTTTTGGAAGCAATCACTTATCGGCTTAATTTGCTTTTCTGCTAGTAATGATTCTTAATTGTTTTTCACTTGGCAAGTAATTATGAACATGGAACCTGAGACACAAGATGAGTAAGACTTCAAAACCACAGGGCTTCAAGCTGGGAAGGACCCTAAAGATCATTTCATGCAGCTCTCTCATGTAGAAAAGGAAGACAGGCCCAGAAAGGAGCCTAGATTGCCAGAGCCTATCAGATTATAGAGAATTAAGTGGAGCATTGAAACCATGCTGTCTCTGAGGGTGACTTCAAGTCTCTCAGCCCTGAGGCATCTTGCAGGGACCTCCTTCCTGGGGGATTGAGTCCCACTGTGTTCTTGTGGTGCTATAACGCTCACAGGGTACTCTGTTTCCTCCTAGGTTATCCCATTTAATCCCCCAACAACTCTGTGAAGTAGGTAGGGATTAAATAACTAGTTAGTGGCTCAGGGTCACCTAGCCAGTGATTGGAGAGAACAGGCTTCAAGCCAGGCCTCTGGCTCGGTCCAATCCGCCTTCCCTCCTCCCTGTCTTTTGAATGCCTCCTCTTTTTCCCCCCTCACCACCATCCCCCAGTTTCAGCCTCACCTGGCACCCAGCAGGGCCTGGGATTTAGTCTCTCTCTTCTGCACCCCACTGCATCCTTGATTTCATTGTCTTCTTACTTAAAGCCTGGTGTCTTCTCGTTACCCTAGGTTGTGATTCAGGCTGTTGGATCTGTCCTAGTAGGCTCCCCAGCCCCTGGGCTTGCTTTGCTGTCTTTTTTGCTTGTTTATTTTAGTGTATGGGAGAGAGAGAAGGAAAGGGAGAAATGCTTGCAACAGTCAGGGATGGAATAGGCCAGAACCTGGGCTTAGGAACTCAGTCTGGGTCTTTCATATGGGTGATGGGGACCCAATCACTTTAGCCATCACAGCTGACCACAGACTACGTTGGCAGGAATTGCAGTCAGAAACTGAAGCTGGAAGTCGAACCCAGGCATCCCCATGTAGGACACAAGCATTTTAAACGCTAGGTCAAGTGTGTACCCCTGCTATCCTGTCTGCTGTTCTTATTTGTTTTGTCTGCCAGTATCTTCTCACGTCTCCTGCCTGAGAACATTCTTGCTCATTTTCATGGATTCTGCATGGATCTCACTTGTTCCACTAACTTTTACCTGATCCCAGCAGGGATCTCTTCAGGGATTAGAGACTGCTTTTCCTGTGACACTTTGGGGTCTCCTATGACACCATCCAACTCCTTTTGGTTTCCCCTAAAGACTGCTCAGAGTCCTTGTAAACAGTCAGTGGTGTTCACCTAGGTATCTTCAGCACCTGGAAGTACCCCTGACACATAGTTGAATATTTGAGAGAAGGAGGAACTGAATTGTATCTTTTCCCCAGATGCCTACAATAGCCATCAGTAGCAGAAGTGGGACTTGATCTCAGGCACTCCAGTATGAGATAAGGCATCCCAAATGGTGGCTTAACCCACTACAGCACAAGGCCCACCCCATAGCCTAAATTTTGATCTGACTTACTAATGAGAAAAATCATTTAGGATGATTTTTCAGGGATGAGCATGGATGTGACACCAAAGCTTGGTTTTCTCCAATATGTACTTTATTTGGGATTAGATAGATACTAGAGCTAGGGGAGTAGGGAGGTGGTAGTGAATGCTCAGATTGAGAAAGTGAGAAACCTTAATTCTGATTGGTGCTCCACCATCAAGCTTCTATGTGACCAGAGGTGTGTAGTTTCTGAGATTCTAGATGTACTCAACAAGTGAGTTTGTGGTAGGCTGTGGGCCCTGTTCTAGCAATAAGTCAGATTTCCCATGGACATACATGTGTTGTATTGGAATCTGACTTTGGTACATTTGGATTGGAAATCTCAGTAAGAATGGACATGAGAAGTCAGAATATCTTGTTGCACCAGAAAGCAAAGCAGCTATCAGAGACAATTGTGTCATATCAGAAGGACTTAAGTGCCAACTTGAAGGACTTCCCATTGTCCAAATACTAAAGAATTTGAGTTAAAGTGAAAACCCAAAGTGTATTGATGAATATAAAGTATGTTACAGTGTTCAGAAAGATATATGAGTTGAAAATTTGATAGTTTGCACTCTGGATGCTAGGGAATCAGTTTATTGTTTTTGAAAACCAGTTAGAAAAGAGAAAGAAATAATAATTTCTTTTTACCTTTCTTTTTGGCTGCCTCAGGGTATCTAAGCAGTTGATGAGAAAAATAAATTTACAAGAGTGCTACTAATAGTGGAGAAGCAAGATAGCAAATTATCATCTTGCAGCCTCTAACAAAATAATAAGTTAGGAAATGTAGTTACTCATGCCTACTAGGCTTACAAATGGGTGATGAGACTGGTTACATTCTAACTCACTGATCAATCATAATGTCACAAAGAATGACTCCCAGGCATCATGTGCCTCCAGAAGTGATAGAGTAAGAAGTACATGGCACTATCAAAAATAGAATCTGAGCCAGTGTCTGACATGAGGTCTAACTACTGGTTTATAGAAAGCGCAGGGGAAGGAGGGTATGTCAGAGTGACACCACGGAGCTGAGCTCACCAGCCACAAGGTGGGCCTTCATTAGGCCGCAAGATTTAGCTCCCTCTTCTTTTTGAAGATTTTTATTTATTTGTTTGAAAAGTCAGATATACAGAGGAGGAGAGACAGAGAAAGATCTTCAGTGCACTGATTCACTCCCCAAGTGGCCACAATGGCTAGAGCTGAGCCGAGCCGAAGCCAGGAGCCAGGAGCTAGGAGCCTCTTCCAGGTCTCCCATGCGGGTACAGGGTCCCAAGGCTTTGGGCTGTCTTCGACTGCTTTCCCATGGCACAAGCAGGAAGCTGGATGGGAAGTAGTATCCAGGAATAGACCCGACACACGTATGAGATCCTGGTACGTGCAAGGCGAGCACTTTAGCCACTAGGCTACTGTGCCAGGTCCAAGATTTGGCTTCTTTAACATAAAAATTGGCAGTGTAAAGATAATAAGAGTTGCTTCTAGATAACTTACTAGTCTGTAATCCTTGTTTGGCTCATAGATCAAACAAACCGATTGTTTAAAAAAAATTATAAAAGGGGCCTGGCACAATGGCTCAGTGGTTAACTCTTCCCATTGCAAGTATGATGATCCCATATGGCCATTGGTTTGCATCTGGGGTGCTTCACTTCCAATCCAGCTCCCTGCTTGTGGTCTGGTAATGTAGTAGAGGGTGGCCCAAAGCCTTGGGACCCTGCATCTGCATAGGAGACCCAGAAGAAGTTCCTGGCTCCTGGCTTTGGATGGACTCAGCTCCAGCTGTTGAGACCGTTTGAGAAATAAACTAATGGATGGAAAATTGGATATTGGGCCAAATGAATTATTCATTTAGTATTACTTATTTGATTAATTACTTATTGATGATTATAATTGCATTTCTAAAAATTTGTTATAGTCTAGAACTATATTAAAAGATCTGGTATATAGAGATGATATATCTGGGATTCAAGTCAAATAAGAAAAGGGATGGGAACATCTTTGTTTTTTAAAGATTTATTCACTTTTATTTGAAAGGCAGAGTTACAGAGAAGAGAGACAGAAATATTTCCCATCTGCTGATTCTCTCCTCAAATGGTTACAATTGGCCAGAGCTGAGGTGATCTGAAATCGGGAGCCAGGCGCTTCCTCTGGGTCTCCTACATGGGTACAGGGATCCAAGAAATTGAGCCATGCTTCACTGCTTCCCCAGTCCATAAATTGGAAGCTGGGTCAGAAGTAGAGTAGCTTGGACTTGAACTGGCACCCGTATGAGATGCTGGTACCAACGATGGCAGCTTAACTTACTATGCTATGGCATGGGACTCAGATGAAAACTTTTTATTTTTTGTAAGTGAGACTGGGCATAAGTTGAAAATTGTTTTTAAAGATTTATTTATTTTTTGAAATAATAATATTGAGAGAGAAGGAAGGAAGAGATCTCTTGTTTGTTGGTTCACTTCCCAAATATCCATAGTAGCCAGTGTCGGGCCAGGCTGAAGCAAGGAGGCACGAACTCCATCCTGGCTTTCCATATTGGTGGACAGACTCTTGGACCATCCTCTGTTGCATTCCCAAGTACATTAGCAGGAAGCTGGATCGGAAGTAGAGCAACTAGAACTCCAGCTATCACTCTGATGTAGAATGGTAACATTGCAAGTGTTGATTTAAACTGCACCAGAATGCTGGTCATAGAGCATACTTTCTTTTTTAAACTTTTATTTTTGGTGATGTTTACATAGTTGAGAAGGATGCATTCCCATAGGGACTACTAATTAGGATGGGAAAGGTCAAGGAATATGGGAAAGTTGATGAAACCATTATTTCCAATTTTCTTTATTTTTTTTCTTCCTGTATCTGAGGGAAAGGGGGATGAGAAGGTACAACCAGCTTATCCTAACTGCATCAGAATCAGGAAATGGGGATGGTCACCTGATGTTATCCCAGGGTTGATGATGTGGAGCAAGCTCTGGGGGTGCTGCTCAAGTGATTTTGGTAGTTCTGTAATGCTGTTGATTTCATTACTCCAAGGATGAGGAAATTCTTCCAAGGTCGTGCCTTGGGTCCCCTCAGATGAGATTGCTTTGGGGACCCTCCCAACTGAATTGCTGGACTCAGAACTCCAACCACGGAGAGCGTACTTCTTCTTCTTTTTTTTTTGAAGATCCATTTTATTTTTATTGGAAAGGCGGATATACAGAGGAGGAGAGACAGAGAGGAAGATCTTCCGTCTGATGGTTCACTCCCCACGTGGCCGCAATGGATGGAGCTGAGCCAATCCGGAGCCAGGAGCCAGGAGCTCTTCTGGGTCTCCCATGTGGGTGCAGGATCTCAAAGCTTTTGGCCTTCCTCGACTGCTTTCCCAGGCCACAAGCAGGGAGCTGGATGGAAAGCAGGGCCACCTGGATTAGAACCGGCGCTCATGTGGGATCCTGGGTGTGCAAGGCGAGGACTTCAACCACTACGCTATTGAGCTGGGCCTAAGAGCATATTTCTTAAGGTCAGCTAGCCCCTGAGCGCGAAAGCTGGCATCTTTTTTTTTTTTTTAAAGATTTATTCATTTTATTACAGCCAGATATACACAGAGGAGGAGAGACAGAGAGGAAGATCTTCCATCCGATGATTCACTCCCCAAGTGAGCCGCAACGGGCCGGTGCGCGCCGATCCGAAGCCGGGAACCTGGAACCTCTTCTGGGTCTCCCACGCGGGTGCAGGGTCCCAATGCATTGGGCCGTCCTCGACTGCTTTCCCAGGCCACAAGCAGGGAGCTGGATGGGAAGTGGAGCTGCCGGGATTAGAACCGGCGCCCATATGGGATCCCGGGGCTTTCAAGGCGAGGACTTTAGCTGCTAGGCCACGCCGCCGGGCCCGAAAGCTGGCATCTTAATATACATCTGCCTGGCTCCAAAGATCAGAGCCTTCCCATTGTACTCTACAGAGTTCATGTCCCTCTTAGGTTCAGACCATTGTGGAACTGTTTATATTGAGGATTTACAGGGTTTTGGAAACAGCTGTTAATTTAAACATGGGGCTCAGAGGGATGAAAGCAAAAACATAGCAACAATTACAACAAAAACATCAGAATTGGTCTTCCTTCAAGGGAGGGAAATTTATCCAAGGGAAAGGCAAGAAAGTGGAGATAGACTGCCTGACTTATCGGGCCTTTCCCATTGCTGCCCACCTGGTGTCTGTGTGGAGAGGCCAGTGAGCGTAGCAGGGCTGTTACTTCCTAGGTGTGTAGCCTTGCTGTTCTGTGCCACTTTCACCAGCCAACCTCATCTCTTTAGGATTGCATGAGATTGACCATCCCATGCTTAACACAGTGCCTGGCAGGACCTAAGACGTTAGATGTGCATTTAGAGACAGAGCTGAAGCGGAGTGCACCAAGATCCTAAGGATCCCCAAGCAGGGTCAGCTCAGAACATTGCCAGCACTGGCCTTGCCTGAGTTTTGAATTTTCATTTAGCCTGGAGGAGGCAATGGCACAGAGCAAAGCAGTGGAACATTTTCTACCTGATCACGTTTTATTTTGTTATGTGGCTTGATGTGCGTGGACAGCTGGAGGTGAGTTTTTCTTAGGCGAGTAGATGGGAAGGTTAACAGCCTTATGTTAACTCTGCCATTTTCAAGATTGGAAAGAACAAGAGCAATTTGTCCTTTCTGAAGCAAGCACCACATTTTTCTCCTTTCTCTCCATCTACCTCTAATAACCATAACCCAGCCCACCTCTCTTCGCTGAATCTCGTGTCACACAAAGGCTCTTTTAAGAGTTACTGGCAAATGCACCTGATAGTTGGTCACGTGGAAAGTGTCCAGGACCTGTGCCTTGATCCCAAAACCCTCACATGCCGCCTTTGATTCTTGGGCATGGGTAGAGATGGGCTCACCGCCTTGACCCCTGACCTCTCCATGCATGTGACCTGTCCACTTGCTGGGGCTTGGGTGTGAGTGAGCGGCCAGCCGGCCCAGGAGAGCTCAGCCAGAGGGAGCCCTGATTTACGAACTGTCTAGATTTAACTGAGGCTGCAGCACTTTTATTAATAGAACATGCTGCATTTCCTTTTTATAAAAATATGAAGATCACTGCACTCAGGAAAATGCCTGGTGACTTTCTGTCTTTAGGGCTTGTTCATCATCAGGCTAAAATTAAAAGTGAAGTCAGGCCCTTCTTGAGTCTATTTTTAACCAAGTTTAGCATATGAATGTGAATGTGAAATCTTTCTTTAGATCTCCCTTAACTCAATTACTTACTTATGTCAAGCATCCTGCCTGGAATTTGGGCTCTGTGACCTGGTCTACCTTGAGTAGGGAGACCCCACAAGGGATGTTGTGAACACCTTGGCTGACTTGCTAACAGTGTGTGTGTGTGTTTACCTATTCCAACTTCCTTTATTCTGGAAAGTTAAGGGGGAGCCACTCACAATGTTGAAGACTTTTAAGGGAAAAACCCACTAACCCAACAAAGCAGTTGATGGCCGTTCTCTGCTGCTCAGATCTAAAATAGCCCCTGGTTGGTCTATATTTTTATAGGGACTCCAATTTAGGCACAACCACTTGGGATGGAGGAGAGATACTGGATTATAGGGGAGAGCCTGTTATTTAGGCAGAAAGTGAGACTGAGACAACAGGTGGAGGGAAGGAGGGAAAAACCTCAACAAGTGCCCTTCGTGTCCCGGGAATTCGTGATGAGTGATGAGACTGTTAGAGGAAACTTTTGGAAACCCTCTTAAATTCCATCTTTGAAATCTTAACGTTTGTTCTTTGAGGACTGTAAAGAGAGGAGGGTAGAGGCCAGAGTCCAATCCGACTCTTAAGATTCTTTGGCCTAAAGTTTCACTACAAGGCAGGGCTGGACAAGGTTCTTTTGTGAACTTATTCATGCTCGCTGTGGAGATTTTTAGAGCAAAACGCTTAAGAAAATCCACTCAGCTGATTGGTCATTTTTTCAAAAGTGGTTTTAAATGGTCATTTTTATGAAAAATATTTGCAGTTTTTGAAGGTTGTGTTGTTTTTCCTGACACATTTACATGAACATGTATTTAACTCATGCTGCTCTTCAAATAAGGTGTTATTTTTTTGGCAGAGCAAAAAGTTTCTTATATTTTTGTGTGTGGCTGTGAAGCTGGCTTTAAGAATAAATGGGAAGTTGCTTTTTTTTTTAAAAGATATGTTGGGGCCCAGCATGATAGCCAAGTGGCTAAATCCTTGCCTTGGAGTCAACCGGGATCCCATATGAGCACTGGTTCATGTCCTGGCTGCTTCATTTTCCATCCAGCCCTCTGCTTGTGGCCTGGGAGAACAATAGAGGATGGCCCAAAGCCTTGGGACCTTGCACCTGTGTGGGAGACCTGGAAGAAGCTCCTGACTCCTGGCTTTGGCTCGGCTCAGCTCCAGCCATTGCAGCCACTTGGGGAGTGAACCCAGTGGACAGAAGATCTTTGTTTCCCCTTCTCTCTGTAGATCTGCCTTTCCAATAAAATAAAAAAAAATAAATAAATACATAAATAAATATTAAAACTAAGCCAAAACTCCAGTAAGATATATTGTATTTATTTGAAAGGTAGAGTTAGAGAGAGACGTAGAGATCTTCCATCTGCTCATTCGTTCCCCAGTTTCCAAAGGCTGCAATCGCTGGGACTGGGCCCTCCATCTGAATCTACTACATGGGTAGCAGGGACTGGATACTTGGCCGATTCTCACAGCTTCCCCAGGCCCATTAGCAGGGAGCTTGATCAGAAGTGGAGCAGCCAGAACTTGAACCAGTGCTAATTGTTAGATGATGACCACCGACTGCCCGCCTGCTGGTGGAATAATATTGGCAAGTTGTTCAGAGTTGTAATGGAAGCCTTATTGGAAAATCTGCTCCTGGGCGCTCTTCGCGCAGAGGGGAAGGAAGAGGGAGGCGAAAAGGGCATCTGAGATAGGGGTGGAGGAGTTTTATACCCCTCTAGACACGTGGGCAGGCAAAGGGGCTGTCTGTGCCCCAGCTATTGAGGTGTGCCATTGGTCAACTGGAATCCCGCCAAGTCGGTGACGTAACTGGCTCCTGTGGCCCCTCCTGTTCTGGGCTGAAGCCTGGGAGACATGCCGGGCCCGGAGCAGACCAGCCCCTTGTCTCCAGTGCCCTGGGCAGCCATCACTAATATGAGATGTGGCATCACAGGCTGTGGCTTAATCCTCTGTGGCACAACACCAGACTGGCCAATTAATTTTGCTAGCCCACTGATGATGAAATTGTTTATGGCTGGAGAACTCTGAAAATGTTTCCAAATGGTCTGATACGGGAGTGTAGGAAGAGTGTGCAAGACTGTCACTTTGCTTTGGGGAAATGGGAATTATATTTTAAGGAGTTCTTACCATATATTAATTGTGTTTTCTGTTAAAACCAATCCAAATGAAATATTGTATATTTATACCATCTGTCTGAAAAACCATATGTGGGCTTTGCCTGCCATTTCACAAACCACTTGCATACTTTAGTTTCTGTTCAGTAAAACTTTGGGTTAAATTACAGCTCCTTTAGTCTTAAAAGGTGGTTTTTAATTCCCAAAACTTTGTGCTGCTGTTTGGTTGAAGTTAGTGTTAGGGGTTTGATGCTTCATGCCATGCTGCTGCTTGGTGACGTGTCCAGTTAATAATACAGAAGAGAGAGGAGGTGGAGAAAAGCTTGGACTGCCTCAGTCCTTGAGCACACAGAGACTAAGAGATGTCCCACGGGCTTCTGGATGGGGCTTGGGACCTAGTGAATGGATAAATCCTGATCACACTTTTTTTGAAGCTATTCAGTTGTACCCCATTTTGCCTTGAGACTCAACTTTATTCAGTGAGTCAAATGGTTCATCTCTTTAGAGCCATTTAGCTTCATTTGTTTGGTTTCAATCTGCCCTCTTGGGAGCCTAAGGACTTTTTTTTTTTTTTTGAGATTTATTTTATTTATTTGAAAATCAAAAGAAGGGGAGAAAGAGGGCAAGAGAGAGAGAAAGAAAGAGACAGAATTCTTCCATTGCTGATTCATTCCCCAAATGGCTGCAGGCTGGAGCTGGGCCAGTTTGAAGTCAGGAACCCAGAACTTCTTCTGGGTCTCCTACCAAGGTGCAGGGGCCCAGGCAATTTGAGCCATCTTTCACTGCCTTCTCTGGCACATTAGCAGGGAGCTAGACTAGAAGTGGAGCAGCACCCATATTGGTTGTCAATACTTCAGCCATTACCCATTATGCTACAGTGTGGCCCCTGAGCCGCAGGATTGTACAGCTTAGAGCTTCAGGGTAGAGCTAAATAATGGTCTGGCTGGTTCTTGCCTCTTTCTTGACTGCTGGGTGGTGCTTGACACAGATAGATAAGGAAGGAAGGAAGAATGGGGCACATCCTGAAGCTGTCCCCTGCTGAGATTCTGCCTGGAAAAATTATAGTGTGTATGGGAAGCGCCCAGCTTAACCTTTGCTTCTTTCACTGTTAGGATTTGTGGGGTGTTTTGCCAGGCCTGGGATCCCCAGTGTTTGCCTAGTGGACAGATGTCCTCTTGTGCAGTTGCCACCATGATCCTCCCTCTCTTAATCAAAGAACAGTTCATTACTGTGGAACCCTCCTGGATGCTCCTGGCTGGGGAAGATGTGGCTCACTCTCATGAGTGCTTTGGAATATGCTTCTTTCTTCTCTTGACTTTAGCAACACTACTGTAACAATGTAATAGAAAAATCTGAAAGAAAAGAAATAATGATCCGTACTCAGTTATTTGACTATTCCTTTTTTTTTTTAGATTTATTTTTTTTAATTGAAAGTCACATATACAGAGAGGAGAAGAGACAGAGAGGAAGTTTTTCTGTCTGCTGATTCACTCCTCAAGCGGCCGCAGTGGCTGGAGCTGAGCTGATCCAAAGCTAAGAGCCAGGAGCTTCTCCAGGTCTCCCATGTGGGTGCAGGGTTCTAAAGCTTTGGGTCATCCTTGACTGCTTTCCCAGGCCACAAGTAGGGAGCTGGATGGGAAGCAGAACTACTGGGATCAGAACCGGCATTCATGTGGAATCCCAGTGCATGCAAGGCAAGGATTTAGGCATTAGGCTACCATGCCAGACATTCCTTTATCCATGTATGTGTATTTTATCTTTTACTATTTACTTGAGAGCCAGAGAAACAGACAGACAGACAGACAGATAGACAGAACTTCCCCATGTGCTAGTTTACCCATAAGTGGTCAAAAGAGAGGAACTCAGTTGAGGGCTCCCCTGTGGGTAGCAGGGACATAACGATTTAAGCCACCACCATTGCCTCCCAAGGTCCACATTAGCAAGAAGCTGGAGTCAGGAGCTAGAGCACACCCAGGCATTCCAGTGTGGGAGGTGGGTGTCACAGCTGCCAAACATTTGCTCCAGTGTGTATTTTAACAGTCTTCACTTATCCAAGGCGGATGCATATCAACATTCCTGGTGGCTGCCTTAAAGAGTAACAGTGGAGAACAGGAAAGCCCATCCATGCACTGCTCTTTCCTCTGTGGTTTCCAGCATTGCAGAGCTCATTGTTTTCTTCTGTGTTTCATGCTCTGGTGCCACCTTTGCATCACTACTCTTGGGCATTAGGGTCACTGTTAAGTAAAGTAGGGGTTGCTTGAATCCAAGCACTATGATACCTTGCCAACTGTGATGTAACTGCTTCTGGGTTTCTGTTGATGGAAACCCAGCAGGGAAACACTGGACAAGGCCGTGATTCACAGCCTGGGCAGGACCAAGTGGGATGGGGAAAGATTGCTGCATGCTACTCAAAACAGCGTGCAACATAAAACTTAAAAATTGTTTACTTCTGAACATTTCCATTTAATATTTTTGGATCACGGTTGACTGTCGGTAACTGAAACCATGAAAAGTGAAACCACCCAGTTTTACATCGTTTTCTCTGTTTAACACCGTATTATAAAACTATTTTCTGGAAGCATGTGTTTCCTTCATAACATAATTTTCCATGACTACTTGATATCCCACTGGAATAATCTCCCAAAATATATTGAATTATTTATCTACTAATGGGCAATTATGGTTCTAGTTTTTCACTTTTATCCACAGTATAGTAATGAATACTTCATGCATGTAGTTTAGGAATATTCCCAGGAGTGGGATCGCTAGAACGAAGAGCAGAAATATATAGTTGCCATGTTGTATTATAGTAAAGTTGAGGAGTTAACAGTGGCATGAGTGTGCTTGGTTCACAATAACTAAGTCGTTCCCCTCTGCCTGGGATTTGAATCTGGGCTTACTGCTTGCCACTTGCTAACTGTCTACAATCTTGGCCATGTTTATTTAGTCTCCCTGGGCCTTAGTATTGCTTCTGTAAGATGGGGGTACTGTGGTTTGGAGGTGCTTTGAGTACTTCCTGTAAGGCTCATGGGCTGGAAACTTGCCCAAGAGTTGTGGTGCTGAGAGGTAGTGGACCCTCTAAGTGGTGGGGCCTGGCTGAAGGTGATGAGGTCATAGGGGGCACAATACCCTTGTGGAGGTTTGTGGTAGGTGTCCTGGGACTTTTGTTAGTTAGTTCCCCAGGGAAGACAGCATGACTTATAAAAAGCCATCGTGACCCCTGCATCCTATGTCTTCCATGGGCTTCCTTGTGTCTTGTTCCTTCTCGCTTGGGTCAACGGCTGCCGTGACTCCATTTTCCCCGTTGTGATACAGCCAAAGGTCCTCCACTTAAGGTCATGCCAATGGGGCAGCCCAGGCTTTCAGTGTCCCCAGACAGTGAGCAAAATTGATCTCTTAAAAAAAGGAAGGCGAGGTTAGGAGGGGGAGTGGAACCCCAGTACTTACCTCATAAGGTTATTATTGGGAATGAGTTAGTATTTATGTAGTACCCAGCAAAGTGCCAAACCAAATATACTTGGTGCCTGTTAGATCAATATATCTATCTAGTTCAAAAACATTTCAAATGTGAAAGTGACATTTCAAAGATAAATAGTTCAACATGTTTATTAGTATTTCCAAGAAGTACCTTACCCCCTTTCCAATCTCTGTTCGGAAGAAAAAAAACTCCAATGTAGGATGCTGGCTTAACCCATTGTACCACAGCCTTGGTCCCCAAGTAAATATCTTTCTGCCTTAACTCTTTTTAAAAATTATACTGTTATAGTCTTGTTATTATATGGTTTCCCAAAGGGCAAGAGGAATTTTTACTCGTGTCAGCTGTGTATTTCAGGTGAGCAGAACTTAGGAGGTTCTGTGTGGAAGTGTGATTGCAAACCTACAACTGAATTCTGCAAACTGCTCATTTCCACCTCTGGATATTGGCTTGTGAGGCAGCTAAGGGACTCAAGTTTGACTGTGTTTCAGGGATGCAGGTAGCTCTGGAGGTTGTGTTGGATGGGAAAGTTTAAAGCACGGAGCTGTCAGCCTGTGAGCGAGACTTTTTCCATGTGTGTGTTGGGGTTGACCCTCCAAACCTTCTGAGGGGACAGAGTCCATCCTAGGAGGTTTCCCTGGGGAATGTGAGGTTGTACCTTCTTTGGCCGTGGTCCAGGCTTGAAGATATTCTGAGCTTACTTCTTTCACAGTTACATTGCAGTTGCTTCTAGGGAGGTTGGTGCTGTATGGAGAGAGAGAGTTTCTTTCCTCAGTGGTGCATTTTGGTCCCTTTGTGTGTCAGATGAGTGGAATGAAACGTAGATATCACAGCTATTTGATCTGCAAGCATTATAAGGAAGAACAGGACTTTAACAATGAACGCCCTGTGTCAGGTGGGATTCATTTCTGAGTTGTCACAATCGAGTCTCACGTTGTGTGAAATCCATTAGAAGGCCTGTCCCATCTCACTGTTCTGGACCTGGTTCTCATGTTCATGGTGTATTGCATGTGACAATGAATGCAAAAAAATTAAGGCTGCTGTGTTTGTCCTGCTCCTCTCAGGCTAGGGAAGAATCCTGGTGTCCTACTACTTAAGTGAGTTCTAAGCTTCTCCTTAAAATTATTCCCTATTCCTAGTACATTTGTAGATGATGGGAAGACTTGAAATGTATAAACTGTGACAGGACATATTTTAAGATTTATTTTACTTATATGAAAGGCAGAATTACAGGAAAAGAGCAGGAGAAATCTGTTTGCTGCTTCACTCCCTGAATGACTGCAATGGCTAGACTAGGCTGAAGCTGCGAGCTCTGTTCTGGTTTCTCATGTGGGTGACAGAGGTCCAACTATTTGGGGAAGTTGCTTTCCCAGTCATATTAGCAGGGCACTGGATGAGAAGTGGAGCAGCAGGACTTGAATTGGTGCTCACATGGGATGCCTGGGTCACAGAGGGCAGATTATCCTCTGACCATGACCCTGCCCCACCCTACCCAACTTTGCAGATCACTTTGAAACTCAATTAGTGGTTTCCAGTTTGTGTGTGTTTTAAAAGATTTATTTTATTTTTATTTGAAAAGTATAGTTGTACAGAAAGGAGAGGCAGAGAGAGGGGGTGGGGGGAGAGAGAGAGAGAAAGAGATTAATCTTTCATTCTTTGGTTCACTTTCCAGATGGCCCCAATGAGTGCAGCTGAGCCAGTCTGAAGCTAGATCTCCCACGTGGATGCAGGGGTCCAAGCCCTTGGGCCATCCTCTACTGGCTTCCTAAGCCATAAGCAGGGAGCTGGGCATGAACCACAGCTCATATGCTATTCCAGAGCCACAGAGATGTAGCTTACTAAATCATGGCACCAGCCACTCTAATTTGCTTAGTCCAAATGATTTTAATTGCATTACGAGGCTGCATATTAACAACCTGGTAATAAGCACAGACATTAAGGCTGATCACTGTTTAAGTCTTTGAGATCAAATACAACCATCTGGTGTTTTGGAGGCTGCCAGTGAACTATGTTCTTAAGGCTCCCTCTTAATTTCATTCTCTGCTCTTGGAATTTGAAAGAGTTGAGTCCAGCAAATTTAAGGATTCCTCCACCAGTGGAGATGGCTGTTTTGAATGGGGATGTGTGTGTGTGTGTGTGTGTGTGTGTGCATGCGCGCTAATTCTGCTGTTGGCTGTGGAGGTAGGGGTAGCTCACGTACTGTCCTCAGGGAGCATGCAACTGAGTCCTCGGGATGAAGCAGCGAGGACGAACATTCTAATGAACGTTTGAAGACAGTTATCAGTATACCACTGTTCACTGATGAGGCCTAAGTGGCGATGTTGTGTGGAAGGAGAAGGCTGGTGAGGCTTTGGTGTTTGGAGGAGACCTCCCGAAGGGGATGGGATCTGGAAGCATCTGATGGGCTGGGCAAACTTTGGATGACTGCAAGTGACACTCGGCCATACAACCATCATCAACAACAACATTATCAGTGGCTAATATATATATATATATATATATATATACATATATATATAATAGTCTAAATATTTATTTGTTTGAAAGGCAGGGTTAGAGAGAGAGCGAGTTAGTCCTTCCATCTGCAGATTCACTCCCCAGATGGCTGAAGTGGTCAGTACTGTGACTCTGAGCTTCTTCTGGGTTTCTCATGTGGATGTCAGGGGCCCAAGCACTTGCACTGTCTTTTTCCCCCCTAGGCCATTAGCAGGAAGCTGCATCAGAAGTGGAGCAGCCTGGGCATGAACCAGAGATGCTGACCCTACAAGCATTAGTTTACCCACCTCGTGATAGTGCTGGCTGCTAGCAGCTAACATTTGTTGTGTGCTCACTATGCTATTCTAAGGGCTTTAAAGTGTTATCTTAATTAATCCTCAAGAAACCTCATAAAACAAGCAGCAGTTGTTAGGTTCACTAACTGAGTGGGTTATAAGGAAGTCAAGTACCTAACCTTTGGTTTGTGGAAGAGCTGAGACTTGTATTGTCTGAGTCAGGCAGCCTGCTTTCAGAGGTGATGCCCTTTATAGCCGTATAACAGTAGCTCTTCATAACAGTTGATGGCTCCTGATGGGATTCACATGGACTCTCTTGGATGCAGTGGAATCCCAGGTTTGTAAGTGAGATTGGGCTCACCGTGGATATGTCCTTGAGCCTCAACTTCCTTACCTGAAAAAGAGGTGATGATATTTACCTCAGAGCTGCTGGGAGTGTTAAATGAGATAATAGATAGAATCACTTAGCAGGACGCTAGGCTGAGAGTGAACAGGCGGGGGATGTAGCTGCTGTGGGCTTAGGTTTCACAGATATGTGTGGAGCTTGAATGATGTCTCTGGGAAGTAGGGCAAGTCATGATTCAGGTGGAGTTTATTTGGTAGTCATCTGTAGCAGTGAACAGCGCACACAGGTGCCGGGTGCCACATTCAAGGAATGAACTGTGAGTTCTAGATGTGGCTCTGCATTGCTTTAAGAATCAACTGCATTTGTCTTTGTCTTCCACCACTTGGAGGGTAAAACCAGATCACTGTCATTCTCCTGAAATTTGATGCCAGTTGTGCATTCCAGAGTTCTCAGTGTTCTGGTTCTGGCTGGTTCCTGCTTCCTGATGGTGCTGACCATGGATAAATGCCTGGCACCTGCCAGAGGGAAAAGCAGATACTGGAAAGGAGCAAGTTCCATTGCTCATGAAGTCAACCAATGCACAGAACAACGAGAACCATGACAGAGACATGTAAATAAAGGGCGCAGGAAAAAAGGCACAGTGGAAGTGAAAGGTGTCGGAGGCAGTTCTGCTTAGAAAGGTCCCAGATGAGACGCCGACTAGAAACACTGCTCTGATAGTCTGCAGCAGTGGAGCCTCGTGCTGCCCTCCCTGGTGTCCCTGCCCCCTCACACTGCTCACATGGTCAGTCCCTCGGCACACACGGCTGGCTGTAACTAGAGATGATTATTTTTTTTCCACATTATTTCATCCAAGAATTTCAAAATCCACAGGGGGGGAAAATGTCTCCAAGGGAGAATCGTTTCTTCTTGTTCTCTGATTTTCTGTCTTCTTGGTTGTAACAAGCCTGTTTATTCTCATCCTTTATGCTGAATATAATCAAACTTGGTTTCTTTGGAATCACCAAATGCCAATTTTGGCTCCTAATCCAGTATTGGTTTTGAAACTCTAAGAGGCTGTAAAGAAAAACAAACAGAAAAATCTGTAGTTAGGCAGAGTACTTAGCCTAATGGCTAATATACCTGTGTCCCATGTCAAAGTTCTTGGATTTGCTTTCTGGCTCAGCTCCTGACTCCAGACTTCTGCTGATGCACACCCTGGGGGCAGCGATGGTGGCTTAAGTAATTGGGTCCTGCCGTCCATGTGGGAGACCTGGATTGAGTTCCCAGGTCTTGGCTTTGGCTCAGCTTCATCTTGGCTATTGTGAACATTTGGAGAGTGAACCAGTGGATAAGAGCATTTTTTTTTCTCTCTCCCCCTCTCTTTCACTCAAATAAGAATAAGAAAAACTTAAAGTGATTTGAAAAATGCAAAAAAAATAGTGGAACTATAGAGTCACTATAGAGCTTTTAGTTTTCAAACAAGGCTAGAATCACATTGACACTTACAGACCTCTTGGTGCCAAGAGGCACTTTGGAAAAAGTGGAAGGTTATCCGTTGTTTAATTTTTCAAATTTTATTAGTAGTTACTTTTTAAGTTAGAGAATCTTGAATATGTAGTTGATGGCTTTAATGGAATATATTTCCTGTTGCATGTCTTTATGTAATGGGTGTCTGTCCAAAGACAGTGATGCCAGCCTCCCTGGGAAAATAATGCCTTTCCAATTTATTTTTCTTGAAACGGGGAGTTTCCAGCCTCCAGCGCTTGCTGCTTTACAGCCCAACACACGTGCCACTTTTTTTCTGATTCATTTAAACAAGAAATACTTACTGAACACCTACTGTGTTTTAGGTGATACGTGGTGAAGAGAGCCGGTGCGGTCCTTAGGAACAGACCTCCCTGACTAATGCAGAACATGAACATCAGCCAAAAAACATATAGACAAATGCAAAAGCATAAGGTGAGATAACTCGTATGAAGGATGAACAAGGTTTTCATCCAGTCCAAGGTAGATAGATAGAGAGGTGTGGGAGCCCTCCAGAGGTTACTCACCCAGAGAAGGTTCTCAGGGGCTAATGTGATGGTCGAGTGGCTAAAATCCTCACCATGCAAGTGCTAGGATCTCATTTGGGTGCTGGTTCATGTTCTGGCTGCTACACTTCCCATCCAGTTCCCTGCTATGTCCCAAGAAAGCAGTGGAGGATGACACAAAATTTCAGACTGCTGAACCTATGTGGGAGACCTAAAGGAAGTTCCTGGCTGTGGCCATTTAGAGAGTGAACCAGCAGGTAGAAGAGCTTTTTGTTTGTCTCTTCTTCTTTCTATAAATCTGATCTGCCTTTCCAATAAAAATAAATAAATCTCTAAAAACAAAACAAAATAGGTTCTTATAAAGATGTAACCAAAGATCAGATATTAAAAATGGTTGTGCAAGGGGCAGGCACTGTCACTGCATGGGATGCTGGCATCTCATATTGGATGTAACTCTTTTTAAAAAACTTTTATTATTATTATTATTATTATTGTTTTATGATACATTTCCTTAGGCCTTGGGATTTTTCTTCCTCCCTAATTCTCCCACACACTGAGTTTCCTTATATTATTATTATAGTATAGTTCTTCATAAACAGTCATATGTCCATCATTGCATGCATGAACAATGGCAGAGAGTCTAGCTTCCTATTGTCAAGAGATAGTTAACAGTTTTATTGGGAGTCCATCTTTGATCTGGAGGCAGAGAAGCATACTGCATTGTATCCTCACATCTGGATGTGATAGTCTCCATTACACAATTACCATACCTCTCCTTAAATGAAAAGCCACAACACAAAATCAACAACAGAAGAAAAATGGAAATTTACAATGCCATGAAGTTCTCAAGAGGTTTTGATAGTCCAACAGTCCTGAATTGTTGTTGATCCCGCCACTCCAATTGGGATGAGATCCCTCCAGAATCAACTGGCTGCTATGGTCCAACTTATAGTTTCCGTCTGCCCTGATTTTCACTGCCGACGCTTGGTTGGAGTAGTTGATCAATTTTTTTCTGTCCTCCATCCTCTGCCATGGTACTGGGTGTCCTTTGCCATGGTACCAGAGACTCCAATGTACTGCCATATCCTCCATGTGCCTTTGGATATGCAATCCATTGCTCTGTCTGAGCCACTGAGGAGGCCCAGCTGTGACACACACACTCCACAGTCAGACCGTGGAACCTGCAATTCTCTTCATGGTTGGGGTTCTGAGTCCAGCAGTTCACTGTGTAGGAAATCTCCAAAGAAACCTCATTTGAGGCCATCCCAGATCTGATTCTTGTGTGTGTTTGCCAATACAGGGTCTACGCCAGATCAGCCTGTGCATACACTGGTAGTTGCAATTGCTGGGTCAGTTCTGTCTCTAGTCCCATGTTTAATGCAAACCAATGGGTGTTGGAGTCCAGCCCGATCCTGCCCACCACATACTCGGCCTTCACGCAAACCAGTGGGAGCTACAGCCTTGTCAGAGCATCTCGCAATAATCCCCACCAGGTCCCCTCTACCCTGGTTCCTGTGCTGGCCAATAGGTACAGCTGACTGGTCCTGTCTGTCCCATATCCCATTTGGCTCTTGTACATGTCAATGGACATTGAATCCCAGTTCATCCCAACCAGCACCTGTATCCAGCACCACACTGGTGCCAGCGGGTACTACCATCTGTCTAGCCATGCCTGCACCTGACAGAATTTGCCCCCTGTGCCAACATTTGCTAGCTGATGCTGCAGCAAAGCCCAACCCACCCACACGCACTCTGGCTTCTTCATGTACCAGGAGTATAGTCAGCCCAGCCTGGCCTTTCCCTGACCCTGCTCACATGTAGGCCATCAGATATTGTGGCCTTGCCTGGTCTGGTCTGCCCACATCCCAGCTCTCATGCTCACCAGTGGGAGTAGTGGCCCAATAGGGCGGCCCCTGCTGCACCCCCACTGGTTTCATCCCACCCCCCTGAATTTCACATGTGCTGGTTAGGTGCTGCAGCCCAGTCTGGCACAGCCTGCTCCACCTCAGCATTTGCCTGTGGGTGCTATAGTCCGGCTGGGCCTGGCCCACCCCCAATTCCAGCTCATGCTGGTGGGGGCTATAGCCTAGCCCAGCCTGCCAGCCCCCAGTCCTGGCCCTAATGTGGTCTGGTTGGTATTTCATCCTGACCCTGCTCAACCCACACTCCATTCTGGCGCTCAGATTCTCCAGTGGGTGATATGAACTGACCCAGCCTGGCTTGCTCCCAGCCTGCCCCTGGCCTGCCCCCAGCCTGCACCAAATGTGTGCCAGTAGGTACCATATTTTGGCCTGGTTTGAACTGCTCCCCATCTTGGTTCTTGCATTCACCTGCAGGGAGTATGTCTTGACAGAGGAGTTACCCAAGCTCCTCTATCAAGATCTCTCCCAATACCAGATCTCGCGCACACTGGTGGGTCCATGGGCCAGCCCTACTTAGTCCACCTTCTGTTCCACAGAAGCAGTGGCCTTTCCAGAACGGCCCTCACTCATTCTGGTTCTTGTTGTTGGGTGCTACAGCCCATCCAAGCCTGGTCCGCACCCAGACACAGCTCACCCATGGCTCAGCAGGAGCAGAGACCTAACCTAGCCTGTCCTATACTCTCCCTGGTTCTCACAAGCACCAGTAGGTGCTGGAGTCTGGCCCAGTCCGGCACATCCCAGACCCAGCTCTACACCCATGCTGAGGTAGCTTGCAGCCATATCCAGATCAGACTGCAGCCTCCTCCCTGGCCCTCACGCTCACCAATGGGAATCACTTCCTGGTCAGGGCATCCCCTTTGCTCCCCAAACAGGCCTGTTCCCATCTACAGATCTCACATATACCAGTGGTTGCTCTGATTTGGCCTGGCATAGCCCCTCATCTGTCTCAGCCTTTGCCTTTAGATGCTGCAGCCTGGCCTGGCCCAGCCAGCCCCCAGTCCCAACTCTCGCTGGCAGATGTAACCTGGCCCTGCTCAGTCTGCTCCCATCCCTGGCTCATGTAAACCAGTAGGTATGATATCCTGGTACAGCATAACCTGTACTCCAGCCTGGTTTCTGCAGTTGCCATTGGGCTAAGGTTTGCTCAGCCCTGCCCGGTCTGTCCCCTTCCAAAACCAACCCATACACTTGCCGAAGAATGGGCTACTTTGCCCAACCCGTAGTTCTGGACCATGTGTTCACCAGTGGGAGCTATGACCCCATACAGGAGTTTCCCACATTCCTCCACTCCCAGACCCAGATTTTACATGCGCCAGCAGGTGCTAGGCCCTTGCACAGCATAGCCTGCCCCTCCATCTTGGCATTTGTATGAGCTGGAGGATGTTGTGGGCTGACCAGTCCCACACCCTGCTTTAGAATGCCCATGTAGGTGTTGCATCTTGGACCTGCCCAGCCTATTCTTGGCCCCAGTGCCTATGAGTGTTGGCAGGTTCCATGTTCACACCTAGTTCAGCCCATCACTACCCCAACTCTTGAGCCAACCAATGGGACTTGTATTTCCACAGGGTTGGGCCCACTTATCCCCTGCGGATTCTACCCCCAGACCTAGTTCTCTCACATGCTGGTTAGTGTCATGGCCCTGCCTAATGTGACCTGTCCCCTGTTCCGGCACTCAGTCAGGTATTGGGATCCAGCTCTGCAAGACAGGCCCCCAGCCATAGCTTTCATGTGGGGTGGCATGTGGCGGTCAGTGGTGCTCTGCACTAACAAGCCCATCTCAGGAATCCCATGTAGGTTGGTGAATCCATCTGACCCATTACAGATCTTCCAGTCTCTTACCTCAAAACCACCAGTTCTCAGTCCCCTCACTTACCTACAAATACGGTAGCTTTGTCTTTGTCCCTCATGATTCATTCCTTACCTACACGTACAGTGACCTTATCCATGAATGTCCCTAGGCAGTAATTGATGCCCCCAAGTATCAATACACTTGGCATGCTGGTCGCCCACAAGCCGGACCCTTCCCCCGGCCAGGATTCGTAGATGGAAAGCTAGGGTCCCCATCAGGTAGCCTTGCGAGGCATGGGTTCTCCCAGCTGCAGTCACATGGCCGAGAGAGTAAGGACCCACTTCGCCACCCAGACTTACCTGGGCTCTGGATGTAACTCTTATTGCCTATTGCTGCCTGCCTGTCAGGGTTGCTTTGAATGCCAGTCGTACTTGTGTGAACCTTTGGACCCTTGTTGAAGGTGAGGTGGGAGGGGGGCAGTTGGAGCAGGGGGCTGGACATCTGTCTGCAGCCCAGCTGTTTGCTGTGCAGGGCTTGGCTCAGGGCTGGGAGGCAGTGCTGTCTGTCTCAAGCCCTGACAGACTGAGGCACATGCACACAGGCTTCCCTTCCAGGCAGACGGGCCCTGCACCCAGATGGCCATGGAGTCCCTCATTTGGCGATTGTCATTCACAGCTGAAGCCTGCATGTGCCAGAAGCTGTCGGAGGTCAGGTTCCTCTCTAGATGGATGCTGCTCCTCCTAGTCTCCTCGTCTGAGATTTCTAGAAAAGGGGGTAGTAGGACAGCATGATTTCTAAGTGGCTTTAAAAGTAATGATTGAAGCTAATTAGAAAGCAGTGGTATTCGAGCTGCGCTTTGGGCACCTGTTGTCATGCAGGCGGCTCAGGGAAAGAACAGTTTGTTTGGCAAAACCATTGGAATGTTTCTGGTGGGGGCGGAAGCCCGGCAGTGGATGGTGGGTTTGCTTTTGGGGTGTGTCGCCTTCTTCCGAGCAGATGGGGCTGAAGGAATTTTCTAAGGGGGGGAGGGATGGCATTGGCCGGGGAAGGCCCGAGGGCTGCTTCCTGTCCAAATGGTCCATTCATAAAACGCCTCCGCCTCCTTCTCCAGATGGCACTAGCCCCTGTCCTTTTTTTTTTCCCCCAGGTCAGGGGTTTGTTTCTCTCGAAGAGGGGAGGAGGAGCACAGTCAGCAGAAAAAGTGAACAGAGCCTCCCTCACCAGGCTTCAGGGGTTTCACTGCCCTTGCTGACCGAGGATGATAGATGGCCCAGGCCCTGCGGCACTGCATAGTCAGCTAGGAGCCAGAGTCTGCCACGGGTGTCTGACCAATCTTGGGACTGACACATGCTATCATAGTCTAGGCTTGAAGATACTGTGCCTTGGTGGGTGTTTGGGGGAGGCTCCAGGACCTGCTCTGCAGCACCTAGAGGAGGGGCATCTGAATGGCTGCAGGGTGATGGGGGGCTCATGAGGGTCCATTTGTCCTGCTGCCCAGGGGAGAGCCACGCTGCCCCTTTTCCTTCCCCTTTCTCTAGGCGCTTCTTTCCCCGACCTCATGTCCCCACACACGTCTCTTCCCCATCTTTCTTGCAATCTCTGTCTCATGAGGACATCTTTGCGTGGAATGTTGCCATCTTGAGGACAGTTTTTTGGTGGGCGGAGCAGGCACCAACTTCCTTCTCCTACATTCTTTACTGACCGGCAGAAGTGGCCCTTGGTCAGGTGGAGAGGAGACGCCTGTGATGCTGGCATTTCACGCCCTTGTCACGGTTGCCGAGGAGCTGGTGACAGAGCTGGCCCCTCTGCTGTGGAGCCTGCCTCCGCCCTGCCCCTGCTAATGCTTTCCAACAGAACCTTCATATCCTCCCATCTTGTAGGGTTAGTGTAGGTTTGGCTGGTGGTTGTGGGAGCAAGTTAGATGTCCGAGTTCAAGGATCCCCACAATACTGTGAAAACCATGTTGGTTGAAGGCAGGAATGATGTCCACTAATCATGTCTGCATTAGGACACTGCGGTTATTTTTACAGTTGCCTTTAAGCCTCATAAAGACAGATCTTGGAAGGTGGATGCTGGTCCACAGACAGCAGCTGCTCCTTCGGCTCCCTCTCATCTGCACGCCAGGCTGAGGGTTTATTGTAATTGTCTTTGGTGTTTTCATTTAGGAATAACTCCAGAATTACAGAAAATTTGCAGCAACACTCCAGGGTGTACCTGTGTGCTTGTCAGCCAGCTGGTCCTAATGCTAACACATTGCCTAACTGCGATACATTCATCAAAAACTAAGAAAGGAATATTGCTGTGTGCTACACTTAGCCAAATTGCAAACTTTCATCACTCCCAGTTTGCAGCAGTTTTTCCCACTGTTTTTATTTTTTTCTACTTTAGAATGCGATTCAGGATCAAATCAGGCATTTAATTATGTCTTCATGGTCTTCCCCTGCATGTGACAATTCCTCAGTTTTCCATTGTCTTTTGTGACCTTGACATTTTGGAAGGATGCTGCCCAGTTATTTTTTTAGGAATCAGTCTTAGTCATCAAGGGACAGATAGTATTCTTGGCTTTGCAGATCAAGCAGTTACAGTAACTCACCTTTACTGCTGTAGCACCAAGACAGGATTGGACAGGGTGTACATGCATGCCCACGGCCGCGTGTCCATATCACTCCTTCTGTGGCGATGGGTAGGGGTTTGGATTTGGTTATTGGGCTGCGGCTTGACAGCTTCTGCTGTAAGGTGCTCCAGGATTTGAGCTTGCCTGGTGTGTTCTCAAGATTAGATAAGGTTGTCTGTTTTTAAATAAGAATCTCCTGGAAGGGATGTGGCCCCTTCTTGGTTCATGTTAACCAGATGCTTAAGGTGGTGTGAACTGTAAACCTGAAGGTTACTGTTTTTTCCCTTGGGACTAAGACTACTTTGAAATGTCCTGTTTCTTCTCGTGTTTTACCTGCTGGTCTAAGCATCCAAGGTTGGTACTTGCCTATGAGAGTTACTACTCCAATGCTCTAAGTGTGGTTTTCTGTTTCATTCATTTCTCTACATTTGCTAACTGGAATTCTGTTCTTTATCTCTCGCTTGCTTGTGTTTTCATTTTTTATGTTGGAATGGGTTCAGATTTTTTTTCGTTTAGAGTTAAGATCACATATTTTCACCAAATATCACTCTTTCTGGATTTCTTTGATCTCCTCCCAATCCTGGCCACCCTCTTGATTTCATTGTTGACTTTATTCTCGTAACACATCTGTGGGTGTCTGGAGGCCTCAGAGCTGATAAGTTGCGGTAACTTGTTAATGGCAGAGGCAGTTTTATTTTTCAGCCCAAATCATGGGCCAAATGTACAAACTCAATTTATCACACAGCTGGCCAGGTTGCAGCGGGAGTGTCAGCATTAGGGCAGTTGGAGCTGATCGCTGGTTTTCATTAATCTTGTGTGCAAAAGGAGTTTTGTAGTATTTTCTTGGGAATTCTAGGTCTAGTTTGAATTGTGAGTGTGGTTCAAGTTACTAACTCTTATTCCACTGTTGATTTTTAAGAGCTGTCTTGTTCTGCTGTTTGTTAGGCAGGCTTATTGTAAAAGAGCGGAAAGCCTTGCTGAGATTCACAGTCTAGGGTAAATAGTGTTTTATTGCTTTTATATGCTGATTTCTAGATACGAGTAAAATGTTGACTTAAATGATTTTTACCTCCATCAGCATAGCGAATCAAGCTTCCCGTTCCATTTTCCAATCTATTTGATCTGCCTTTAAAAACAAAATGATTTTGTTGAATCAGTTTTCTGAAAGAGGAAAAATCTGTATTTCAAATAGGAAAAATCTGTATTTCTCAGTATGGTAAAAATAGTGCTACAATAGCCATATGGAAGACTAGGTAAACAGCCAGTGAGAAGGAAATATACCCCTTAGGTTTCTGTTGGCATTTTCCGTGATTTTAGACAATGTTTTCTTTTCCCTTAGCGCTTTTTGGTCAATGATGATGGAAGAAAGAAAGAAAACTCAAGGCATATCTGTGGCTAAAGGAGGCTTGTATTCCTCACATGGAAAGATTTTTAATTAATTTGTTTTGGGGAAGTGAGTAAATTCATTCAGCTTTTAAAGAAATTCGTGAAAGGAATTCTCCCACAGTGTCCGTGAAGCCACAAGTAGATGGGGGTTTTCATTTTCCAAAGACATTTTCAGAGCACGAAACAGGAAAACAAATGACTGCAACAGATCAGCGATCACTGGAATACCCACAATCCATACTGCAGTGCCAACTACACATCTGATAGTTCCAGCTTCCTGCTAAGGTGCAGCCCAACAGGGAACACGTGATGGTCCACATTCGGGGGTCCCTGCAATGCATGCGAGAGACCTAAATTGAGTTCCTGGCTCCTAGCCTTCGTTTGGCCTAGCCCCAGGTGTTGTGGCCTTTTTAGGCGTGAACTATCAGGTGGAAGGTCTGTTTCCCTCTGTCCGTCTGCCTTTCAAATAAAAGAGAAAGAGAGAGAAAGAGCAAGGGAGTTGGGGAACTTCTGGATTTGTCCTGCACGTAATTCAATTCACTATAAATCATAGTTGGATGTCTGCCCTCTTTAACTGCTAAAGATGCACTGCAAAGGGTCTTGGAGATTCAGGCAGATCTCCTCCTGTAAGAAGAAATTACACTCAAAACAGGTGAATTTCTGCATATCTTGTTCATCTCTCCCAGTTGTAGAATTGAATGAAAAGTCAATATTCTAACACTTTTAAGGAAAATTTATAATGGAGAAACATAGACCTTGTTAGTAAGTGTGGATCTCTGTCAGGATTTGTTTGTTTACTTGAAAGAGAGAGAGGGAAAGTATGTGTGAGAGAGAGAGAAAAAGCGAGAGAGAGAAAGAGATCTGTTGGTTCAACCTCTAGTTGGCCATAACACCATGGGCTGAGCCAGGCAGAAGCCGGGGACTCCTTTCAGGTCTCCTATGTGGATGGCAGGGCCCACACGCTTGGGCCATCTCCTGCTGCTGCTGTTCCCAGGCACATTAGCAAGCAGCTGGATCAGAAGCAGAGCAGCCAGGACTTGAACCAGCACCCATATGGAAGACCTGTGTCCAAGTGGCAACTCCATCTGTTGTACGATGCCAGCCCCAGATGTAAATCTCTTGAATGCTTAAGGTTACCAAAGAACCCCACACCCTCTTCCCACCAAATGTGAATGAGACAAGTGAGGAGGGTAAATGCAGACAAGTAAGTGCTGGTGAGGCATCCGGGCACATGGGGTGCATGCTGTCATCTTGAGCAATGAATATGTTCCCGAAAGCCTAGCGCAGGGGGATGGTTTGTTGGCAAGGCAGCATAGGTTGGGGTTGCTCAGTTAAAAGGCAAGGCTATTTGTATCAGCTACTGGTCTGGGAAAGCTGTTGTATGGGCCTCTGCTGTCCATCCTGGGGTCTCTCATGGCTGTGGTCACTCAGCAGGTTTGCACGCGGCGTTATGGATTCCTTATCATCTTGTCCTTGGTGGGCCTGTCCAAAAAAAGTTATTTCGAAAGTATATCGCTGATTGCTTTCAGGGGCTTGTTGTGTGTCACATAGCTGCCAACCTCAGAGATAAGGGAGGAACAGAGCCCCTTGCCCTGCTGAGTGGCGAGTGATCTATTTTGGACTTGGAGACCAAAGGCAACGCTGTATTCTGTCAGGTCAGACTCTTCACCATGGTCACGGGAGAGCTGGAAGATAGCTGTGGCATTTGAGCCCTTCCCCCACCACCTCCGAAGAGGGGATGGTGGAATGTATTTGTGTTTGCTATTTTGGTTAGCAGGTTCCTGGTTATCCACAATCAGGAGGAAAGAAGCCCGGTGAGGCCTGGGAGGTTGGGTAGGCAGCTGCAGGGTTAGAAGGCACAGGAGGAGAGCTGCTGCCGCCCTGGGTGGGTTTAGTGACCGGAAGGGGAATGGCTGGGAGGAAAACAGAAAGCAAAGGGTCAGCGCTTACATTCGCAGCAGCCTTGGGTGGGGTGGGGGGTGGAGTGGGGTGGGGAGTGGGGTGGGGTGGGGGGTGGGTGGGGGTGGGTGGGTGGGTGGGAGTAGGGTGGGGGCGGGGGAGGGTGGGGTGCGGGGTGGGTGGGGTGGGGTTGGGGGTGGGAGGGATGCGGTGCGTGGGGGGTGGAGGGCAGAGGATGACACAAATGCACTGAAAGCAACATTTCTGTGAAGATTTCATGTGCTAGAAAATGCAACACATTGGTCACTCGGTAGCATGTCAATTAACTTTATGATGTTGTAAATTTCCATGTTTCTTCCTGTTGTTGAATTTGTGTTGTGGCTTTTCATTGGAGGGGATGATATTCTGCCAGCTCTCCTTTCAGATCAAGGATGGTCTCCCAATGAAACTGTTGAATTTATCTGGACAATGAGGTGTTGAATTTTCTGCATGGTCCATGCTCGCAATGATGGAATTATGAATGGTTATGAGCTGTACTACTGTAATAATATGGAGGAAATCAATATGGGGGGAAGACTTGTGGAGGGACTGGGGGAATCCCAGAGTATATGGAACTGTGTCATAAAATGAAATAAAGAAGAAGATTTCATGTGCTGTAAGGTCTATTTCTGAATCCCATAGAACTTTAATCATTACAGGTATTTGACTCAACACAGGTGCTGCTGATGGGGAAAGCTGCTGCCCTCCCAGTGTCTGCCCCCACATTCATTAGATTTCACGGGTTTCACAATACAGATTCAGGAGCACAGTGACACATCCCACCCTACTTTCCTGCTAGTGCTCCCTACTGGCCCTCCTCCTTTTGCGCCCCTGTTTAATAGCCACGTTGTGTTTCAGTCCTGGGAGGAGGGTTACTTCCCTCACCTGCACACTGGAGCCAGACCCCCACCCCTCCCGACCCACCTCGCAGGGTTGTGGTGAGTCCAAGGTCTGAGATGCCATCAGAGCCATTTGCAGGTTCTGTAAGATGTGGGGTACAAGCGGGGTCTCGTGTCCGGGCCTTCCTGTCTTCTGTTTCGCTCTTCACCCCTCTTGTATTTTTGAGATTCTGCAGAAAGTATGGGCCTCATTTACACACACACACACACACACACACACACACACACACACACACACAGAGCGCTTTGTAAAGACTGTCAGCGTTCAGAAAAGTGAGCCCAGATAAGAACTTCTGGTTTGCATGTGCTTTTCCCTTAGAGACAGTCCAGTTTTATCGGAGAGATCTGGTGTAATTTCCTGCTTGTACGCATCTTCCCTGGCCATGTAGTTTTGCAGCGTAGCCATCATAACAGTGTGCTCTCCATAGAAGTACAGTGTTGTTTTCAGTACTGTCCCTGTTACAGGATTGCAGACTACTAAAGCACGATTGTAAATTAAACAAAAGGAAAAGCCGAGTCATATGGTAATGACTAGGAAAAGTATCAAGATATTAAAAGTACATAAATCTTAACTTTAAAAAAAAGTCATAGCTAGCCACAAAGATAATATTTTTATTTTAGAGAATGAGCACAATCAATATGATTTAAATCATCTATGATCTAGCAGAATGATTAAGTCAGATGATGTGGCAAAACACTTAAATTGTATTTATGGTCATTGATGGTTTTATGCATTATTAGAGAGAAGCATAGTTACACCAAATTAAACAGCGACATCTGATCCAGACATCAGTTCAGTGATTTCATGGGAAAAAATAAATCTAAATGAGAAAAAAGAAAAGCCTGGTATTAGCTCCACTGTGATGGTATTATAAGCTTCCCCAGTTAATTAGTAACACATATTGCAAAACAAATGTTTGAAACAGAAATTTTGTGTCTTTGCGCAGCAGATCAGGAATTGAGCTCAGGGTGTCTGCTGTCGCACCGCAGCGCCCTGTGGCCTCGTGTAGGTCACCTCACCTCTGTGATGCTGGGAGATGCTGGGGACAGGATGACATTTTGTGGAGATAAATCAGTTTTATGCTTGCTGCTTTGTAAGTAAACAGTCTGCCATCCTTTAATGTATAGAGATGTGCCCCATCTTAAGGGTGAGGCTGCTTGACTGCCGCCTGGGTTAAGAAATAAGACGTTCCAGGAAAGACAAACAGGGCTTGTTTGCCCTTCTTTGTGGAAGCTAAAAAGGTTGATAGTGAAAGGGGAAAGTAGGGCAGAGGTCACTGTGGGTTATGAAGAGAGCTACATAATGGGCACCAAAATACAGTTATCTGAACGGATAACATTGAGGGGCTGGAAGTGCTAATTACTGCAGTCTCGTCACTACATATTGTTCATTGTGCATGCAACAAACTATGAATGCCTCATAAATAAGCACAAATATTATGCCAGCTCAAAAATTTAGAAGGAGAAATAAAACACTGTCAATGTACCAGAAACTTCCTCTGTCCTTCCTCTGTTCACAAATGTTAACTTAAAATGTAAAAAACAAGCCAACCAACCAAAAAAAAAAAAAAAAAAAAAAAAGTTGAGGTGATAAGTTTGGGAAATTCGGAAATCTGCTAGAGTAAAAACAAAAAAAAATTATTTCTTTCTATTAATCATTTTTTATTATTATTCATCTAGTCTACAATTCCTTTTGGCAGTTTTGAAATCCAAATGGTTCTGATGGGGCCAGTGTCATGGTGTAATACGTTAAGCCTCTGCCTACAGCGCTAAAATCCCATAAGGACACCATTCCCGTCCCAGCTGTTCCACTTCCAATCCAGCTCCTTGCCCGTGGCCTGGGAAAGAAGTGGAGGATAGTTCAAGTCCTTGAACCCCTGCACCTACATGGGATATCCAGAAGAAACTCCTGGCTCGTGGTTTTGGATCAGCTCAGCTGCAGCCCTTGAGGCCACTGGGGGAGTAAACAGCAGATGGAACATCTCCATCTTTCTGTCTCTCCTTCTCCCTATGACTCTGCCTTCCTAATAAAAGTAAAATAGAATTTTTAAAAAGCAAAAAACTCCAAATAGCTCTGAACATGGTGTTGTCTTTTGCTGTTGAGTTTTGAGCAGCATGATCTGGCAGAATCTGACTTAAGAGGGCAGGAGGTGTTGCCAGCTGTCCTTGGTGCCACGCGCCATGCCCCTGTCTGCACTGTGTAGGGAGCTCAATGGGGGGGCCTGCTGGGTTCACGGCAACACGGGGGACGTGCTTCGTTGGGATATGGAAAAGATTCTCAGCTTCGGAGAGATAGTGGGTGCACACAGCACAGTGTAACTGTGAGTCAGTGCCTCAGCCTTTTCTGCTTGAACATGTATTATTATATTTTTAATTTATGGACTCTTATTGAAAAGCAGGAATAGTTTTCAACATCTATCTGGTGCATACTCAGATATTTCCTTTCTGGCCCAGTATTTTTTTTTTAATCCACATTTTTGGGAAACAGTTTTACATTTCTAGAAAGATGTCAAGGACAGAGAGTTCTCATAACCTTTCACCTAATGTCCTCTAAAGTTAATACCATCCACAGCCATGATAGATTTGCCAAACTAAGACATTAAAATTGGTATGCTGTTGTTAACTGAGACAGAGCATTCAGGTTTCTGTAGTTTTCTCATTAATGTTCTTTTTCCTGCCCCAGGCTCCTGCCCAGGACCCTGCGTGGCTTTTAACCACCGTCTCTCGTCAGTTTCCCAGTGTTTAACAGTTCTTCAATCTTCCTTTGTTTTCTCTAACCTGTGCGGACTGGAAGAATAACAGGTGTCTTTTAGTCATGTTATTTTGTTTGCATACATTTTTATTTTAAGTTTTTAACAAGTATTTGTGTATTTATTTGATAGGTAGAGTGATAGAAAGGGAGAGGAAGAGAGAGACCTACAGTCTGCTGGTTCACTTCCCAGATGGCTGCAGCAGCCAGGTCTGGGCCAGGCCAAAGCCAAGGTACATTTGGGTCTCCCATATGGTGGCGGAGGCCCAAGCACTTGGGTCATCTTCTACTCTTTCCCCAGGAGTGTAAGTAGAGCAGCTGAGTCATGAACATGTGTCCTGATTCAGGATGCTGGCATTGCAAGTGCTCTGCCACAATATTGGCCTCTATTTTAAGTTTTTTGATATTAAACTTCTCATTTTGAAGTAAGTGTAGATTCACTGCAATTGTGTGAAATATGTGGTACTTCCAAAAGTTTGTGGGAAGTGGAATTAAAAGATGGTTATTTTAACTTATTTATTTTCATTTTATTTGAAAGGAAGAGACAGAGAAATCTTCCATCTGCTGGTTCACATTCCTTAAATAGCCACAATAGGACAAGATCAGACCGAAGCTAGGAGCTGGAAACTCGATCTGGGTCTCCATGGGGGTGGGCCTGAGTGTTTAAAACATCATCTGCTGCTTTGGAAGGTTGTCTTGGCAGGAAGCTTCATTAGAAAGAGTTGGGATTTGGGCCCAGCGTGATAGCGTAGTGGTTAAGGTCCTCGCCTTGCACACGCCGGGATCCTATATGGGTGCCAGTTCTAGTCCTGGTGGCCCTGCTTCCCATCCAGCTCCCTGCTTGTGGCCTGGGAAAACAGTTGATGACAACTCAGAGCCTTGGGACCCTGCACCCACGTGGGAGACCCAGAAGAGACTCAGGGCTCCTGGCTTCGGATTGGCCAGCTCCGGCCATTGTGGTCTCTTAGGGAGTGAATCAGCAGATGGAACATCTCCTTTCTGTCTCTCCTCCTCTCTGTGTATCTGCCTTTCCAGGAGAGAGTTGGGATTTGATCCCAGGCACTGTGACAAGGGATATGGGCATCCCACATGAAATCCCAGTCATGACACCCAACACCCATCTCAAGATACATTAATTTTGTGTAAAAATTTTGAAGTTCATACATAGCTTTTTCATGATCTGCTTTTCTATGAACTTTTTTCCCCACTGTATGTATACTGTTCTGTAGCTCTGTGTGTGTGTGCGCGCACGCGTGTGAATGGTTAAGTATATTGGTGAGGAGTGAGTGTTGTCCAGTTTCAGAATTTCTGGGATTGCCTTTGGTGACCTTGAGCGCATGGAAGCTCACTGTCGGGTTCAGGGGGCCAGGTTTAATCCCCAGGGTGAAGTCTCCAGTATGGATGTCCCTGAGGCAGCAGACAGGTGCACAGACATGTTTGTGTGTCTCAGAGCGGTTTTACTTGTGGCTGGAGTGAAGGTGGTCCAGCTGTTGCTCATGGTCATCGGCATCTTCATCTCGTCACCAGGTGAGACAGGAGTCTCCCTTGGTTGGAGATGTTTCTGTCCAAGGGACATTTCTTGTCAATGTAGGTGCATCCAGGAGCTTCCTTGGAAGTCTTAGCTGCAAGCTTCTCCTTGCTAGTCTCTCCCAACAGGACCCTCTTTTTTTTTTTTTAAGATTTATTTATTTTTATTGGAAAGTCAAGGACCCTCTTTGTTTTGGAAGTTTGTTGGCTGCTTTCTTGTAGGCATGTTTGGTCTGAATATCTGCCAACTTTCCAACTGCTTAAAAAATGTCATTTTTCTTTTCATGTAAAATCTTTGGCTTTATTGTCATGATTTTGCTGGCATCATAGGATGAGTAGGAAATGCTCCCTCCTCAGAAGTTTTTTTTTTTAAAGAAATTGAGAAGGATTGGCATTCTTTTTTTTTTTTTTTAAAGATTTATTCATTTTATTACAGCCAGATATACACAGAGGAGGAGAGACAGAGAGGAAGATCTTCCGTCCGATGATTCACTCCTCAAGTGAGCCGCAATGGGCCAGTGCGCGCTGATCCGAAGCCGGAAACCTGGAACCTCTTCCGGGTCTCCCACGCGGGTGCAGTCTCCCAATGCATTGGGCCGTCCTCAACTGCTTTCCCAGGCCACAAGCAGGGAGCTGGATGGGAAGTGGAGCTGCCGGGATTAGAACCGGCGCCCATATGGGATCCTGGGGCTTTCAAGGCGAGGACTTTAGCCGCTAGGCCACGCCGCCGGGCCCGGCATTAATTCTTCTTTAAATATAAGGTGGAGTTTACCAATGAAGCTATCTGGCCCAGACACTTCCTTTGTTAGCAGTTAACTTTTTCTATCTGTACATTTGTTTACTTGAAAGGCAGAGAAGGGGGGTTGATGTGATGATTCAGATTACCTTCAAGTGCCAGAATCCATTAAGGGTTCTGGTTTATGTCCCACCTGCCCTACGTCTGATCTAGCTTCCTGCTTCTGGCCTGGGAAAGCAATGGAGGATGGCCCAAAACCCTGGGACCCTATGCCCACATGGGAGACCCGGAAGAAGCTCCTGGCTTCAGATGGGCTCAACTCTGGCCGTTGCAACCGTTTGGGAAGTGAACCAGCGGATGGAAGATATTTCTGTCTCTCTCTCTCCTCTCTGTAAGTCAACCATTATGATAATAGCAATAAAAATAATAATAATAAAAGGAAAAGTGAAAGGAAGGAAGACAGAGAGATAAGGAAGGAAGGTGTGAAGGAGGGAGAGAAAGAGAAGGAGAGTCTTCTGTTCACTGTTTCACTTTTCAAATGCCTCCAACAGGCAGGCCTGGGTCAGGTCAAAGCCAAGCCAGGGATTCCCTGCAGGTTTCCCATGTGTGGGTACCAGGAACCTAAACACTTGAGCCACCATCTGCTGCCTCCTTGGAACATTACAAGAGAGCTGGCTTAGGAGTGAAGCGAGGTTTCATTTTAGGCACTCAGATGTGGGATGTGGTCATTCAGAAGCCACGGTGTAACCTGCAGTGCCATAACACCCCACCCAGGAGTCAAATTATTTTTATTACTGATCCAATCTTCTTGTCGTAGGTCTTCTTGTATATTTTAAATGACATGTGACTTCTTTACAAATGTCAAGAATCCTGAGGGTTTTGCCTGAATTTCTTATTGTTTATTGTGTTTCTGCCAAATATTTCACAAAATATCTTAATGTGTGTTTTATGACAAGTTTAAAGTGGAAAAGTACATGTAAAATCATCAGACTATATAAAATAATTTTAATGGAGTAATGACATAATTTAGATTTTAGGATCTCTGTGGAATTTTTGGCGAAGTACCATCAGCAGACAGTGCTCACATTTGGTAAACTGGCTTTGTTTTTATTTCGTCCTTAGTCCAGTTAATTTGTGTAACAGGACGAACCAGTGATAAATTTGGCTCAGGTTTAAATTTCTCAAGTTTCTTTTCAGCAACTGGGTCAGGCAGAGCTGGGATAAGCAGCTAGCATGTGTGTGGGCCTTGGGTCTTTCCCCTGCACTTCCACCTGATCCCAACAGAGTCATTCCTTCAGCAAGTGTTTATTGGTACCTGCTGTGTACCGAGTGCTGTTGTGACTAGAGGCATCCCAGTGGTGCGAAACTGAAGCGCATAAAACATTTTGCTGTGTGTCAGGAAAGCCAAGGAATGAAGCAAAAACCCCAAATCGAAAAGCTGATTCAGTCATCTGAATTTGAAGCTTCGAACCTCTCGATCTGTTCTGTTAGCTGAGTGTCCCATTCTTGGGTTTGCCATCTTTGCTGGAGTGGGGCTAGGCCTTCCATCCAAACCTTGAGTAGCTCCTCTGAAGTGGAGGGGGATTCTGGTGAAGCCATTGGTAACTGCAAAATCTCAGAAGCTTGGCAGAATTTTTTCAGAATTGTTTGTGTGCCTCCCCGTAAAAGAACTTACGGCATAATAGAAATCTAACCATCTTGTGGCAACAGGAGATTGGACTTGAGTTATGAGAGTAAGAAGAGACAGCTGGAAAAGAGCTGGGATTTGAAATTCAAGTTGTTCTGTTTGAAATGAAGAGCTGATGTTAGTTGGGGCTAAAAGAGTAATTCTCCAAACCACAGACCTGTCCACAATAGTCAATGGAAAGAAACTCGTTCTATTATAACACACGTTAGTGCTATATTTTCATCAGACACCACTTGAGAGTTCTAGCAGGTTGTAAACATGCTCAGCAAATGTGGGGAGGAATTAGAGGCCCCAGGGCCTCCTGCAAAGGGTCAGATATGTGGCAGGAAAGGCCTGCCAGCAGAGGGCTGGGATTCAAAGGCTGTTTTTTTTTTTTTAAGAGTTATTTATTTATATTGGAAAGGCAGATGTACAGAGAGAAGGAGAGACAGAGAAAGATCTTCAATCCACTGGTTCACTCCCCCAAGTGATTGCAATGGCCAGAGCTAGGCTGATATGAAGCCAGGAGCCAGGAGGTTCTTCTGGGTCTCCCACATGGCTGCAGGGTCCCGAGGCTTTGAGGCGTCCTTTACTGCTTTCCCAGACCACAAGCAGAGAGCTGGGTGGTAAGTGGAGTACCGGGGACACAAACTGGCGCCCATTTGCGATCCCAGTGTTTAAAGGGGGAGGATTAGCCAATTGAGCCATGGTGTCGGGCCCACAGCTGTGTCTTTGTCCCTCGAGTTACATTTTCATTGAGAGCAGAACTAAATTTTTCAGGTGTTGTTGCTTCAAAGGTTTCTTGAAATCACCACACCTGATTGAATTTCCTCAGGCGCGCCTCAGGCCGGCTGAGATGGCAGCCGGGGCGTTAAAATCCTGCAGTTTTCCGACTCCTGCTGTGTGGTGACCCAGAGTCCCCTGCGGTTGAACCGAGGTGCTTATTCATCCGCAGACTGGAAGCTCAGGATTGGAAACTTGACACAAAATAAATAATTAAATCACAGCTTCCACAGGTGCAGAGGGCATAAATAATCCAGCTGCATGCTGCCCAGGCATTCCGTATCCAGGGCCATTTAGATTAAATGCCCAGGCACTCACTCGTAATTGAATATGTCAGAAGACGGCTCCTGCCTGGGACAGGGCAAGGGTGCTATTACACAGCGGTGTGCTCGCCTGTCTGCTGGAAAGCTGCCTCCAACCTCTGACGCTCCTGGAGACTCTTTGCTAGCCTGGTCTCCAAGGAACTTCATCTGTCCATTGCTCAACCCCAAGTACCAAAAACTACAGCGGACTCCTCTTCTGCTGAAAGGAGAAGGTGATGCCTTGAAGGGCGATCCGGGATAATGCCTCATTTAATCAGAAGCAAGTAGGGGAAGCAGAGGAGTTCGCCGGTGGGAGTGGACTTCAATAACTTTATTCTGCGAGTCACAAGCTTGACCGTGAGATCATTTGAGCATTGAGGAGTGGCTAAAAGTGGGTGTCATTTTCTGCTTCAACAGCAAATCCTGTGAAGGGCACTGAGAAGTAGCAATCCATTTTCTGGTGACCAAGGTGAGGGCATAGGTTCTAATTATGTTGGCGTCATTTACTCGGCTTTGCGCACGGTACCAATCTAATAAAAGTTTGTGAAGTGAGCAGACAAAAGGCCACTGGTGCCTTGCAGGGACCCTGTGCTTCCTAACAGAGGTCTTGTCTGTTCCAGGGACTTAGGGGTTGGGAGAAGGGGAGGGAGATCCCTGGATCGGCAGCCTCTGAGGCACCTGGGTATCTGTTCAGAATGCAGATTCTCAGGCCCCGTCGCCGAGCTAATTGCTGGACCCCTGGGGTGGGCTCAGAGCTGTCCTAACAACCCCTCTGCAGAGACTGGTGCCTGCTGAAGTCCAGCATTGCTGAATCCTTCTTCCAAGGATGTGAATTAACAATCCTGCACATTCTGGGTGCTGCTGCTCGGTGGGAAGGTGACTTCAGCTGGCTTCAAGAGACTGGCATTTTCAACCCTTCATTGCAGGGGTTCCCTGCCCCTCCCCAGGGCTTCTCACCCAGGACGCTGCTAGCTCTGGGCTTCCCCCAGATCTCATGTTTCCAGATTCTCTGCTCTGTCACTTCCAGGAAGAGAGAAACGGGAGGCCTCCTTCTCTTTGCTCTTGCCTAAAGGAGGCTGAGCCATCCTGTCGGGCATCGGCGGAATGGTCGCAGGTGCTGGACCTGGGCTGCCGTGCACGGCGTGCAGGCCTTCCCTCCAGACTGGCAGGAGTGCTTAGGGAAGTGAAAACCCATTGCGGGGCTTGGGTGTGGGAGGTGCACTCACAGCACACCCATTTGAGGCCAGAGCAGACCTGGGCTAGGGTGTGCTGAGAGAGGTGTTCTGGAGGAAGTGATGAGCTGGCCGGGTCTTAGAGGGTGAGAAGTGAGAGGGAGAGGCAGAAGGAGGTTTGAGGGGGAAGATGCAGCGAGGCTGTAAATCCTCCACGGAGTGCCCTTTCCAGCTCTTGGGGACTCTTTTTATTTACTTTTGCACTTTTTGAATTTGTAATCTGCAGATGGTAAAAGCACTCCACCTGTAAGTATATGGCTTGATGGATTTTTTAAAAAAGGGTTTATTTATTTTTATTGGAAAGACAGCTTTACAGAAAGAAGGACAGATAGAAAAATCTTCCATCCAGTGGTTTACTCCCCAGGTAGCTACAATGGCTAGAGCTGAGCCAATCTGAAGCCAGGAGCCAGGAGGTTCTTCCGGGTCTCCCACATGGGTGCCTGGTTCCAAAGCTTTGGGCTGTCCTCTACTGATTTTCCAGGCCACAAGCAGGCAGCTAGGTGGAAACTGGAGCAGCCGGGACACGAACTAGCACCTATATGAAATCCCAGTGCTTGAAGGGGGAGGATCAGCCAGTTGAGCCATCATGCTGGCCCCAGGAACTTTTTCATATCATGAATTTCTTAAACAAAAGCTTTATCCTGTGTAGCTGAAGGTTGCTAACAGTCTGAATATAGCCTCATTTGATGTGCTTTGTTTGATGTGCATATTTTTTTAAGTCAAGTTCATTGCTAAATTTAAATGTTGAGGGATTTCACTTGACCATCAAATGGTCAGGTACTGTGGCTCACAAGCCTTTTCAGCAACATTAGCATGCAGTCAGGTAGGGGCTGTCCCCTGAGAGTATGAGTCTACTCTGTCATCGTCTCCACCTGCTTGCCACTACTCACCTCCAGCTGGCTACCCTGTTACCTGCCTGCCCAAGCAGGCATTCGTTTGCAGTACTGTTCAATTTCTTGGACTGAGGTCTTCAGCCTGGAGGGTGTTGGAGGGTGTTCATTCATCAGCATTTCTTGAGTGGTGACTTTGAACTTGGCCGAAGGCAGCTGTTTGGGTGGGGCAGGTACCTGGAATGTTGCCTCTGTGAGTTCCCTTTCCCATTGTACCTCAGAGCCATCGTGCTGATGGTGTCCTGGCCCCAGAGGCCACCTCTTTCCTTAAAATCATCACATTTTGCTGTCCCAGCCTCCGGTTTCTTCCCTCACTGCCCCTTGTCCCTCCCTCAAGTCCTTGAGCAAGTTCTTTCTCTTTCAGAAGCCTCCCTCAGCCAAACACCTCCCTTTGACTCTGCTTCCTCTAAGCTCTTCCTACAGCACATCCCACCCACCCTCCCACCCTGACTCATCCTGGAGGCTGAATCCCTCACCTTGGAATAGAAAGGCACTGTTTCTTGCTCCGGAGACTACATGCCCTGCGGGCAGATTTCGCCTTATGTGTCTTAAGACATCTTAAGAATGGTGCTTCACCAAGCCTGGCGCAGCTCTGAGCACAGCGCAGGGCACCCAGTGCAGAATAGGAGGCTGCTGGTGGCAGCCTCTGGGGAGCACGAAGAACAGCCTGTGCTGCCTCCTCCCTAGGAGGTGCTCTGCTTGGCAGGAGCCTTGGGGGAACCTGCCTGACCTTGAGGACCCGTCATCCTCGCTGGAGGGTTAACACTCTATGAGGAGGACACAGACACCCCAGCTGCCGGCCACAGGCATTTGGGACAGTGTCATGTGAGGTGGCGCTTAAGGCTCTCCCCTTACAGCCTGACCAAGTGTCTTAGGGCGGACAGCCTGGAGCTGGAAAGGAAGGTGTCATTTTAATGGCCATTCCCTCAGCCTCTGCCATGCTGGCTGTCCTGCTTTTACCTCCGCTTGTGCTGGTGGCCATTGCTTGAGGTAGCCTAGCCACAGCGTGCCCACACCTTGGTAACCAAGCCATGTCTTTGCAAAAAGTACCTTAAGCTCTGGCTGAGGATGGTGACCTTTCTTTAATGGACTTCAGCTCCTGCCCGGCCAGCCCCGTCACTGCCACGCAGGTGGGAGTAGTGAGAGGCATTTTTCATTTGAGGCCCCTTGGCCAAGAGCTGACTGGTTTGCGAGGGTTCTGTTATATGTCACTTGGTGTGCAGGGTTCCAAGAATGACTTGGCCTCTTGACAAGGAACATGATAGAATGTCAGAACCTAAGCTAATGTAGAATATGTTTTGCTCAGCCAAGTCATGCACAGGCCATGTAAGGAGCCATTGGTCATTCACACGTCTGTCCCATGTGGCCGAGGGGCTCCACTGATGGGGTGTAGCCTTTCCCAAGCTCTGTGATGATGGAGACCCAGCACAGCTACTCTGCACTCAGGATGTGCTGAGTCTGAAACACAAGGGCATCCTTGGGGGAAAAAAAAAGAAGCATGTGTTCTTAAAGGGCATTCATTGCCTGTTCTTCCCTTTCCCTTCCCCGCTTCCTTGGTCTTCTCCCCCGCTCTCCTGGTTCTGTGTCTGCTTATCTCTTGGATCTTTAGCAGCAGTGCTGGCTGTCCACACTACTAGGGTGCCTTAGTTTATGGGTGCTACCTTTTTAATGGCGTTTTCAATTTCAGAGATGGGCTATAGAGACCCCCTGGGTTGTGATCAGGGAAGCCTGACGTAAGCCACTTGGTGACTTAAATCACGGGGTGTTGTACTCTCACAGGCGACCTGCAGGCAGCTGGCTCAGGCATGCTGTAGTGGCTGAGTGGGGTCTTTAGGGACCAACTGTTCCCCTCGTCATGTCCTGTGACATTTTTGTTCTCATGCCCATGGCTGCCTCCTCACAGGATGATGCCACAGGCTCCAGGAACAGGAGGTGGAGGGGTAGGTGCTTGTCCAAGTCTGTAGCTCCACTCTCAACTAGGCATGGGCACGGTAAGCCCTCGTGCAAGAGAAATGCCCTTTGAATGTGAACATGGACTCCAGGAAGCTGCTGTGGCACCTCCTTCTGGGTGACCATTGTCAGCTCAAGCCCCCAGCAGTTCTATAAGTTACAAACCCTGAAGAAGTTTGTTGTTTGTTCCAGCCCAGTAATCACAGTCACCCCTCATTCTCATCAACTAGTAAGCTGGGGTTGAATTGAGACACTGTCAGAAGTTCCTCCCTTAGCATCCAGGAAAACCAGGCCTTCCTCCTGCTGCTGCAGTCCCTTTTCTCCAGAGGGTGCACCTCGCTGGCCTTGCCCATGCGTGACAGGTCACTCGGGTCATTTAGCCAATGGAAAATGTGAGCTGGAGTTTTCTCCATTGTTGTTAAGTTCTAGTGTCCTTCTTGTGGGGAGCTTGCTTTGTGAACAGTTTGGGTCAGCCCTCTGTCGCCCTAACTTGGGAAGTGAGTCTCCACTAAAACTACTTGTGTCGGTACATACAGGTGTCCACACACGTGCACGTGTCCCAGCTCCACAGCATTGCAGAGGCAAAGGGAGACAGGGGTCTCACGGCAGCCATCTTTTTGATGAATGTCCCCCTGTCTATCCACAGAGGGCACAGCATTCCTGCCTTCCCCACTTGATAATCTGCAAATCTTCCAAGCCAGATTGCTTTGCTCCAGGCCTGCAGCCCTAGAATGCCACATCAACTCTGCGTTTCAGTCCCCAGGGCCTATGCTGGCCAGCATTCGTAAAAGCCTGTGGGCTTGAGCTGGTAAAGTTGAGCGCTAATGGAGGGTTCCAATGGAGAGTGCCAGAAAAGATGCAGTCTGCCAGATGCAGGCCTGCTGGGACTGCAGCAGTTGTGTGAGAAGCATGCTGTGATTACATGGAGCCGTGTCAGCCAGCCTCAGCATTCCCCTTTTTATCCACTCCCGGCTGTATTTTGTATCCGAGGTCTCTTCACTCTCTCCTTGTGAAATGTGCTCCGAGTTATGGCCCACCCTTCTCTGAGCTTTCCAGCCTCCTTGGCAAGTTGCTTTCAAGTGTTCAAAGTCTCACCTGGTGGAGGGAGTCACACTGGAATCTAGCAATTCTGTTTACTTCCTTTCAAGCTGAAAGCATTTGGAGTTTATGATTGGCTTTCCTTTGGGAAGGATTTGGATTGGCTTTCGCTTGGATTTTGGAGCCTTCTGGAAAAGCTGCTATCAAGATTCAGGGTCTTTTCCGCTGCAGCTTGTAGTAGGATCCTATTTGATCATTTAATACCTGCTGGGTGCCTCAGTTAACCTGTTTCTTTATCAGTGAAATGGGAGTAAGAATAGTACATGACACACTCTAGGAGTCAATACGTTTCTGTTTAAGTGTTTAAAATGGTAGCTGGCAATTACCAAACACCGCAAGCAAGCGTCTGGTTTTAAATATTCAAGATTTTTGTTGTTGCTTGCCAAAAATTTCTAACTGAAATATTTTGTTAAGATAATTGTGAATTCAGATGCAGCTATAAGAAATAATCAAGAGTTTCTATAAGGATTTGCTGTTTCTGCTTTGGAAATCTATAGTAAAGATGACAGTCAGGATATTACTGTTTATCGAGGCCATCGATTTTGCTCAGGTTTCCCCAGTCCTATTGTCCTAGTTTGTAGGCATGTTTATGTTTGGTTCCATGCCATTTTATCACATGTGTGGTTTTGTGCTTCCCTTACTACACTCTGGAGCCTGAACAAAGGATCCCTCCCTTTGCTTTTTCATAACCACACCTACTCCCCTCCCTTGTTTGAAACCCTTGGCAATAGTTAATCAGTTCCCCATTTCCCATATTTTGTCATTTCCACAATGTTACATAAATGGAATCATGCACGTTATAACCTCTTATGATTGACCTTTCTCACTCGACTATTTCCTGGATATTTATCCAAGTTTTGAGTATACAAATATTTCATTCTTTTTTTTTTTCCTTAAGGAAGAATATTGCATGTGCCACAATTTGTTCAGCCGCTGACTTGTTGAAGAACATCTGTGGTTTTCTCCTTTTTAGGGTATTATGAAATAAAACTGCAGTGAAACATTTGTGTACAGCTTTCTATGTGAAAGTAAGTTTTTTTTTTTTTTTTTTTTTTTTAAATTTTTTTTAAAGATTTATTCATTTTATTAGAGCCAGATATACACAGAGGAGAGACAGAGAGGAAGATCTTCCGTCCGATGATTCACTCCCCAAGTGAGCCGCAACGGGCCGGTGCGCGCCGATCCGAAGCCGGGAACCTGGAACCTCTTCCGGGTCTCCCACGCGGGTGCAGTGTCCCAATGCATTGGGCCGTCCTCAACTGCTTTCCCAGGCCACAAGCAGGGAGCTGGATGGGAAGTGGAGCTGCCGGGATTAGAACCGGCGCCCATATGGGATCCCGGGGCTTTCAAGGCGAGGACCTTAGCCGCTAGGCCACGCCGCCGGGCCCGTGAAAGTAAGTTTTTAATTCTCTGGGCTACCTGCCCAAGAATGCAATTGCTGGGTCATATGGTAATTATGTGTTTTACTTTAATAGGCATAAAATAACACTTTGTTCTTTAAACACAAACCTTTCCACAACAAACTTAAGTTCTAACCTGTGACTTGTAGTAAGCATGTGATCAGTATTTGTTAGATAAACTAAAATAGACCATTGACCTTTATACTGTGTCCAGGACTGTGGAAGAGACAGAGAAGGGAAGGAGATTCAAACGCTATGATGATGGCTGTCTTCAATAAAGGTCTAACTTGTGTCGGGCTACTGAGTTACTGGAAAGAGGAGCCGTTTGATCTTGTGCAGGTGGTTCTACAAAGGTCACAGTAGCCTCCACAGCCGGTGTGAGGCGGCCATCAACGTAGGAGGGTGGAGGGCACAGGAGGAGTTGGTGCCACAGTGTTGGTGGCACCAGTACCTGTGATTGTGAATCTGATGGTCATTTATATTTGGGAAAAATCCAGCACTGTTTAGATTTGAGGAAAATCCATTAGTTTTATATGGAGTCTGTGTTGAAGTGAAAAATTAAGATTGTTGTAGAATCATCGTTTTCTTTCTTTTTTTGAAAAGGGAGTTCTTGTAGAAAGAACAGAAGTGTGGCATTACTTGGAAATGAGCCTCAGCATTTCACCAGTGTAGACAAGTCTGTGGGCTGCTGGCCTTGGGCTTTGAAGGGCAGCTTCTCCCGGGCGTGGGTCAGGATGGGGGTGCAACTCTGCAGCAGAAAGATTGTTTTCAGTAAAAATGATCCCGTCAGCAGTCATTATTTTCTTGATTTTTTTTTTTCAGTTTTTGGTCTTTTCGTAATTTGGTTCACTAAAAATATAAGTGATTGAAAAAATACATTTGTGTTTCAAAGATAGTACTCAAATTCAAGAAAATATTTGATTTTTGAATTAAAATGTGTACCTACCAAGCAGAACTGTTGTCTTGAAATTTGCTGTTTTGCCGTGGAAGAGTTTTGACCCAGAAAGCTCTAGGTGATCCCGTGGGATGACTGAATTGAAGTAATTCAATTCCTGCTGTTTCATTTTTGCAACTGTGGCTACCAGGGTTCATTTGGGCTCTTTGCAACTCCAAAGATAATTAGTACTGCAGATTCTGGGGACACAAACTGTGTTGGGATAGGATTGAAAGATTCTGAACTACTACAAATTTATTTCTGAAATAACATGTATTGCTACTTAATGTGCAGCTGCCAAGCTGGGAGTTCTCCAAATAGTTTGCGTGTAAATATGACGTTTTCTAAAGCCTGAGTAATACAAATATGCTAATGTAACACATTACTCAAACTCACTAATGACTGTAGCAGTTGTTTAGAACCTAAACCAATGGGGCCCGGCGGCGTGGCCTAGCGGCTAAAGTCCTCGCCTTGAACGCCCCGGGATCCCATATGGGCGCCGGTTCTAATCCGGCAGCTCCACTTCCCATCCAGCTCCCTGCTTGTGGCCTAGGAAGGCAGTCGAGGACGGCCCAGTGCATTGGGACACTGCACCCGCGTGGGAGACCCGGAAGAGGTTCCTGGTTCCCGGCTTCGGATCGGTGCGCACCGGCCGTTGCAGCTCACTTGGGGAGTGAATCATCGGACGGAAGATCTTCCTCTCTGTCTCTCCTCCTCTCTCTGTATATCTGACTTTGTAATGAAAATAAAATCTTTAAAAAAAAAAAAAACCTAAACCAATGAAAAAAATTTTTTAAACATTTACTTATTTTTAGTAGAAAGGCAAATTTATATACAGAAGGAGAGACAGAAATAGAAAGATCTTCCATCTGCTGGTTCATTCCCCAAATGGCTGCATATGGCTAGAGCTGAGCCGATCCAAAGCCAGGAGTCTTTCTCTCATGGCTGTAGGGTCCCAAAGACTTGGGCCGTCCACCTCTGCTGTCCCAGGCCACAAGCAGGGAGCTGGACGGGAAGTTGAGCAACTGGGACATGAACTAGTTAGTGCCTATATGGGATGCCAGCCCTCTCAGGTAGATGATTAACCAATTGAACCATCACACTGAGCCCCTCCCCCCAAATTACTTATTTTTGAGAAGTGACTTCTCAGTGACATGGCTTAGAATTGCTGATGACTAATCATAAGCAGAAGCAAATGACTTCTGCGGGTCTCATTATTGTTTTCAGCTTCTTTAAATACAATACACTGCCTTATTGCCCGTAAGCATACTCCCACATAGGTTTCAACATTGACGTAACAGAAAGATAAGGGACTCTGGGTTTTGATTGAGTTTGAAGCCCACCTTTGCTAGTTTGTAGCTATACTATGAGCGTTGTATTGTGATGGCTGTGTTCAACTTTCTTCTCTGCAAAAAAGGGTAAGATTCCCCATGAGTTAATAACACAATCCCTGCAATGGGCCCTGTACCATAGTTTCTCTCGTGGGAGCTGCCTTTCCATCTCCATCTGCAGCGGCTGGCTGCCCTCTGTCTGCCTCAGGGACAGTGTGCTCTGTAGCTGCTGGGAGGCATTCAGGCCCACAAGGCACAGATCTGGCCACCTTTGGCCTGCTTCTGGCACCCACCAGGTAACCAAAAGTTCTGTGTAAGCACCATTGATTGAATGACTGTACTGACCCCCAGAGGAAGCTTGCTCAGACTTCCAGTCTTCTGAGATGTGTTGGTCAAAATTCGGGCATGGGTAGGAGAGCTGCTCTGGGCTGCACTGGGCTGGGCAGGGCTGATGAGGTGGCATGTTGAGCCGAGTATCTGAAGGGTGAAACTCAGAAACAAAGTGCTTCTCCTTGGCTGCAGGCAGAGGAGATCCTGCAGCTGCTTCTCCTACTCCCAGGGCTCGCCGACAGTCCTGGCCATTGCCAAACCGCTCTTCCCTCTTCCTCTGTCTTCGTCTCGCCTCCTCCTCACATCGATAATCGCCAAGGAATGTGGCTCAGGCCTTTTGGTGGCTTTTGGGAGCCTTTTATAGCAGTTAGAAAGGAATTCTCGGTATTCTTACCACGTAAAGAAGATCAAGCTATTCTTACGTGTGGTGCAGCTCATGTTGAACATGGAAATATGTTCAGATGATCTGGGGAGACTCTAAAATGACTACATAGCGATCTTGGATTTTGTGTTGTAAAATGAACCTGTTGCACTTTAAAGGAGTTAAAGAGAGTTCTTAATTTTATACAGTTTAATCTGTCAACTGTTAAGGTTTTGTTTTCCCTTTTTAACAGAAGCGTATTTAGTGGTGGCTTACTGGGAGTATTGAGAAGGAAGCTCATGTTTTCATTGTTTAAAAATTGAAAGCGTATTAATCTCCCCAAGAAAAATATCTCATGTTGCAAGTAATCTCAAATGTAGATTGTTGGATATAAAATGGAGCTTAAGATTTTATTTTTGCTAACCTGATATTCCAGAATGTATTGTTCGTATTTTTTTTTTTACAATATTGGCTGCATAGCCAATTCATTTCAACTGAAAAAATTTGCCAACAAACATAACTTAATCAAGCTCAGGCCAAAAGATTTCATTAACAAATAGATTTCTTGGTCTCACTGGTATTCTGAAGATATATTTCTTGCAGGAAAAAAAAAAAACTTTTGGAAGGCAAAATATGTGGCCCTAAAAGCAAATATGGTCACTCAAAAGCCTTAAAAATATAAAATAATACTTGGTAGTCATGCAGGTAAAGGGCTGTGCATTAGTAGGGCCAGGCCATCTGGTCCCAAGCTTACAAGGGCCCCGTGCATGGCTTAAGGACCTGCCACAGTTGCTTGCAATTCTCACTAATATGTGAGCCAGGCATGCATCATTTCATTTACCACGGGGCGCTGCAAATTATGAATCCTTTGCTGTGCATTGCTGGTCATTCAGCTCTAACTAGTTCTGAATTTTTGAATTTCCAACACTATTCCATGGGTTTATGAGCATCAGACAAATGAACTTCTGCTTAAATTTCTACTATTTTCAAAGTTTTGAGTATAGGAGTATCTGAGTGTTTTTGAGCATTTTATTGTATTATTTCTGAGGGTATGTCAAAAATATCTTGGAAAATGGAATAAAAAAATGATTTCTGGTGCAAAATTTTTGGTATCCATACATACACAGCATCTTCATCAAATTAAGTGTAAAATATGTGTTTTGAAAAGAAACTTTGCATGGACTTTGAAAAATGTTGGTACCAAAGTACACTCATCTTCTTCCACTTTTTTTGCTCTTGAACATCTGGGAGTACCCTTCCACAATATAAAGCTCAATTCCCTGTTCTTATTCCTGTTCATATATGTAGGGTTTCTATGTTCTTGCTGAGTAAAAACAAGTGAAACAAAATCTGGTTCTCAGATATTGAGTAACGGGCAAAGGCTAAGAGTGCAAAGGATTTTTTGCTTTCTAAGTTTGATAGCTTGGAGTTTTAATCTTATTATAACAAGTAGGGGTTGTTTTTTGTAATTTGGGGGGGGTGCTGGGGGAAGACCAGTGTAGATCTTGGAAACAACCTTGTTGACTTGGTTGGTTCTGTGTGGTGGTCTCGGGCTGAGGGCCTGGGGGTTCCTACTTTAAAGAGCAGTGGCAGGAAAGCTGGTGAGGCTCAGGGCCTGGCCTGGAGCCCGACAGGGCTGAGGGCAAGGGTTGGCTTTATTTGCAGCAGAAATTCTGAGTGGGCGTCTGTAACGGGATAATCTGGGCCTGGTACCCAGTTCTACAGGAAGCACGGGTGGACTGTTAGTGCACTGGGAGCCCATGGCTGGCAGCTGCTGGATTGCTTTACTTTTCTTTTCTCAATGCTCTGCTCCCCTTCTACCACAGGTCAGAAATACACCATCCCCAGCTGCTGGCCCAAACTGCAGTTCCCTTTGAACGAGGCAGGGTTGGGCCTGACCGGCCTTCTTCCGACACGGGGTCAGGTTAATTGGGAGATAAACAGCTTGGGATTCTACACCCTAGCTGACACCTCATTCCTGCTGGACAATGTAGCAGTGCGAATGCCCTCCCGCTGCTGTGAAACAGCCAGGATTTAAATGCTGGGATCAGGAGTCGCAGAGGCAGGGGATGACTGTGGCATTTGGATGCTGGACGCATGCCTTGAAGAGGGCAGCCCTGCCATGGGCTGGGCGCAGCGGAGCGGGCAGCTGGGCAGTCAGGGCAAACCCACTGAGGAACAGGATTTCTGCTTGGACACTCGGAGAGGGGTTTGCTCCTCTTTTTCCTCCCTCTGCAGCTTGTGGCCACAGATCTGAGAAAATTTTAAACTTGATTTTCAAGATGAATTGTAACTTCAGAACTTTGAAGAATCCAAGTAGAACCAAGCCAAAGCCCGTTTCAGAGAATGTGTGCATTGGAACTGGCTGAGGTGGGGGGTGGGGACAGCAGCAAGTTGAGGTCCCCTGTGGGTTCTACCCCTTGTGTCCCACACTTGCTTTGATTAGTCCAGCCCTAGGTTCTAGTCTTCTACCTAGTATTTTGCATGAAGAAAAGAGTTCATTGCTGAAAGAACAAGAAATGTGAAGAAACCACAGTGTTTGTTCAAGTTCTTACTACACTGTTTGACCCTTGGTACCCAGAATCTCTTTGTTTTGATGAGTGGGAAGAGATGCCAGTGGTTGGACTATGGCTAGTTCCTACATTTTCCCTTGTGTTTGGTCATTTTTATGCACCATAGGCATGGTCCCCAAACATCTGGACATGCGGCCAAGAATCCACATACTTGCAATCTTAGCACACTTGTGGAGCATGCGCCCCCTGCTCAGTACTTGAGTAAGCTTTGTGCAGTCTCTCCCTCACCCCCACAGCGAGCCCCTGAAGCAGGCCCACTGTTACCCCAGCCTCTAATGCCTCTGGTTCTCGTTTTAGGGAATAAGTGAATATTGAAGCTGCCCTGTTGAACCCTCTGAGAGAGCTGCTTTTCCACCTTCATTTCTCAGCCTCCCAGTTAAGCTCCCACCCCTGGCTGAACACTCTTCTATCTGCTTGATTCATTCCCCAATTGGTTGCAATGTCTGGAGCTGAGTCGAGCTTATCTGAAGGCAGAAGCCAGGAACTTCTTCTGGGTCTCCCACATGGGTGCAGGGTCCCAAGGTTTTGGGCCATCCTCGACTGCTTTCCCAGACCACAAGCAGGGAGCTAGAAGTGAAGTAGAACAGCTGGGACAAGAACTGGCACCCATATGGGATCCAGTGCTTGCAAGGCGAGGATTTAGCCACTACACCATTGCACTGGGCCAATGTCATACATTTTCAATAAACTTTGATTTGCATTATTTTGTGTCATTCTTCTAATCAGGAAAGAATGCATCCAGCCAAATGAGATGCTTAGTCATAGTTCACTGTAAACTCTGTGTTTTTACTATAAGCCACATTCCAACTCTGGTCTTCATTTGTTTAGTTATTTACTTAGATTTTATTTACATGGCAGACATAGATGCACACAGAGACATAAACATATACCTATACAAACAGAAGGGAAGGAGACGGAAAAGCAGAAACAGAATTTTCATCAGCAGGTTCATTCCCCAAATGTCTATGATAGGTAGGGTTGGCCCAAACTGTAGCCAAGACCCTGGAACTCCATGTCAATCTCCCACATTGGTGGGTGAGGGTAACACACTAGAGTAATGACTTGTTGCCTCCCGGGATGTGCATCAGGAGGTTGGCTGGATGAGAAGTGAAGTAGCCAGGACTCAGACCAGGGGCTTTGACATGAGTTTTGGGTATCCCAGGCAGCTTTATCTGTTGCAACAAATGCTCATCCCCTAGACCTCATTTTTCATCTTCAAGATACTATGTGTAAGTAGTAATAGTGGTGGTGGTAGTAATACCAGTAATCATTGTGAACAGAGATGAATCTTTTTAAACTGAAGGATGCTGCAATTTGGAAGCTCCTGGAACGGTGCAAACATGACATAAGAAAGCTTTCTAAAATATTTTAGTCTTTGTTAATAGAGATAGGTCCAGTAATCTCTCTTAAGTCATAGGTGTTTACTGTATCACCTGGACTTGACATTACGATTCTGTTTGGCCGGATCGTGTTTTGTCTACAGCTTCTCAGCATGTCTACCAGCCCAACTATTACTCTCTCATCTGTAGAGTGTCTTAAAATGCTCTCATTCATCCCAGGAGGTTCTCAAAACCTTATTTTTCACTGTCTTTTCCTTCCTTCTTGAGTGCCTCAGTTTCCCGGAGGCTACCTGTAAGAGGTAGAGCATTGTAAGAATGCTGCTTTTATTATGCGCACTCTTGGTTCTTGCTCATTTCTTCCCACACTTTAGGGCTTTGAATGAGAGAACCACAGAAGATGTGCAGTTGACAGAGAGGCTGGACTAACAGGGGAGATGCAGAGAAGTGATTCCTAGATGGTAAGACACTCAGTTCCAGGCCTGGCCTGCCTGCAGTTTCGCTCTGTGCTCCTGAGCTAGTCTTTGGCACAGAGTAACAAGCACTAAGTGTTTCCCAGTTAATAACTTGGTGGTCGTTAAGCATTCTGGGCCTCATTTCTCTGCTTGTTAAGTAAGAAACATGGCCTGGATAATATCCTGAGTCTTTATTGACTCTTATTTAAGATATAGTAAGATTGGAGTTGGCACCATGACATAGTAGGCTAAACCTTTTCTATAACCGTAGCATCCCCATGTGGGCACCTGTTTGGGTCCAGGCTGCTCCACTTCTGATCCAGCTCCCTGCTTATGGCCTGGGGAATCAGCAGAGGATGGCTCAAATACTTGGGCCTCTACACCCATGTGGGAGATCTGAAAGAAGCTTCTGGCTCCTTGCTTTAGTTCAGTTCAGCTCCAGCTGTTGTTACTACCTGGGAAATAAACCAGTGGATGGAATATATCTCTGTCTCGCCTCTCTGTAACTCAACCTTTCATAAAAATAAATCTTACTTTGGGTCTGGCGCGATAGCCTAGTCGCTGAAGTCCTCATCTTGCACACCTGGGATCCCATATGGGCACCAGTTCTTGTCCCAGCTGCTCTACTTCGCTTCCAGCTCCCTGCTTGTGGCCTGGGAAAGCAGTAGAGGATGGCTCAGAGCCTTGGGACCCTGCACCCATGTGGGAGACCCAGAAGAAGCTCCTGGCTTCTAGCTTCAGGTTGGCTCAACTCTGACTTTGTGGCCACTTGAGGGGTGAACCAGTGGATGGAAGATCTTCCTCTCTTGTCTTTCCTTCTCTCTGTAAATCTGACTTTTTGGTAAAAATTTTAAGGAAAGTAAAAATCTTTTAAAATAAATCTTTCTTTTTAAAAGAAAAGATAATAGTAAGATTACAATAAATTATAAAACTGGCTAGCATAAATTGCTAGAGAATAATAACCAGCCCTTAATTTCCTGTATTTGTAGTTGTATTTTGTACACTAAAGAGATAGAATAACTATTTAGTAATTTAGTACTGTAACTTGAACATTTAGGGCACTGCTAAGAAATTTTAAATTAATAAGCAAATGCATTACTTGCAAATTTGAGGATGAATAAAATAAGTATTGTTCTTCATAAAGGAGCATTCACACTTGTCCACTAATGGCCAGTTTCGTGTTTTCTCAAGTAGCTTGAACATATCTAATCTCAGGTTACAGATGAAGGCAATAGTTATTATTATTATTTTTTAAACATTTCCCAGAAGTAACTGGCCAGTTTGGAGCCAGAATCCAGGGTCCCTTATTCTTTTTGGTGTATTTTTTACCCTACTGAGGGCTGCCTGGAGAACAGTGAGAAACATTTCCTTGTGAGTATCAGTGTTACTGGATGTGTTACTCCTTGATGATGTATGTCACACCGCACCATTCCTAGTCAAATAACTGAGATGAAGCTTGTCCCTCGTTACTTCTTATAATGGGGCCCTGGGGCAAGCAGGTCTCTGCCTGGGGGTGGAGTCATGCAGGTGCTCCTGCTCTTGCACACGGGGGGGGGGGGGGGGGGGAAGAGGACTTGGGGGCCTCTGCCAAGCCTGCTGAGTGGGCACTTGAGCTGTGGTGCACTTTGGGATTAGGAAATGGTAGAGATGAGCCTCAGTGAGAAGGATATTCCCCTGGTTTAGAGGTTCATTGCCCCAGGGCTTGCCCATGCTGGGCGGATAGAAACAACAGCTTCTACAGTCCTTAGAGGGCAAAGAGTAGGCTCTGTAGAGGGGTCATTCTTTGGTGGTCACCTCTAGTGCCACTGCTGCCACAAAGAAGGTTGGCCCGAGTCTGTGCCTGACAGGGGCGGCACTTGTGCAGGGCTGGCCATGTGGCCATCCAGGCTGGTAGGGGCTGCTGGAGGGGGTGCAATACAGAAGACCCTGGGAGCTGCCAGCTTGAGGCACCCCTGGAAGATCACATTACTTAGAGCAGGAACTTCTGCTACCAGGACTTATTAAAAGACCTGCTGGTGAGCACAGCTGCCGGCAGCTGTCAGAAGGGGCTGCTGAGAGCAGTGGGTGGCCCAGGGCCAGCAGGAGCCACCAGTGGGAGCCACAGAGGGTGAGAGCCGGGTTGGGGAGTCCTTCCTGGTGGTCCTCAGGCCCACAAACTTCCTGTGGAGGGGCAACATGATCCAGTCTACAACGTGCCTCTCGGCCCTGAGTCAGGAGAGGATTCATTTTCCAGTGGTCACCTGGTTGGAGACCCAACAGCTCAGGGCAGGGGACTCTGACTTGAACTGTCATTTGCTCCTTGGATTTCTGGTAGAAGGGTGTCCTAGGGGAAAGGGTTACCCTTGTTGGAGAAACCTTCCCAGATGAACTCGAGGGAAACCCAGCAGATTAAAAAATCTTCAAGATACTAATATCTCTTTGGCCCCATCACTCTTTAATGATTATCTCTCAGGTGGGAATGAGTGTCTTTATCACGCATTATTGCACCATCTGCACCACTTTTACGTCAGTCAGTCATATGCTCTTTCATCCGACAAGTAGGGTACCTTTGGTAGGTCAGGACAAGTCCAGTCCGCTTTGGTTGTATGTTGTTGATTTCTGTGCACATATTTTTAAAAAGTTACTTATTTATTTTACTTCAAAGTCAGAATTACAGAGACAGAGCAAGGCCTTCTATCTGCTGATTCCGTCTCCAAATGGCCACTTGTTGGCAACGCCTGCATCACCACGTACCCCGAGCTGAGCGGAGGGACTAGGGTTACACAAAAGACAACGCAGAGAGACAACACAAGACAACACACAGTACACCGAATGCCGATCGATGATAGATTGAACTTTATTGCAACTCCAGGCTTTCTTTTATACTCTCCCTAGCTCCTCCCAGTGTTTATCCAGTCCTCTAGTGGCCACCCTAAATCCCTTGAGTTTTATCCAATCCCTTGGCAGATAACTTGACAAATAGGAAGCAGGAACTTGCGGTTAAGCCAGTGGCTAGATGTATCAGGCCAAAATTGCCAGTCCTGTTATGCTCTGAGAAACAAGCTAAGCTGTGCAGTTAATCCTTGGGAGACCGGGGCCTGCAGCCACTATAGCCAGAGCTGAGCTGGTCTAAAACTGGGAACCAGGAGATTCTTCTGAGTCTTCCATGTGGGTGTGGGGGTCCAAGGACTTGGCACCCACCTCTGCTTTCCCAGGCCATTGGATGTGAAGTGGAGCAGCTGGGACATGAACAGTGCCCGTATGGGATGCTGGCACCAGAGGCAGAGGATTAGCTTGATGTGCCACTGTGACAGCAGCCCTGTGTGCACATCTTAACCCTCCAAGCTTGTATCTCAAGTCATGACAAGTTGCATTGACACTACAGCTGCAAAGTCCCTGAGGCTTTAACACAATTCATTTCTCATCTATTCACACATCCCATCTGGATTGGAACCATCTGGATTGCTCCACATGGTCCTTCAGGGGCCCAGGATGACCGACACACTATCGTCTCGTCGCCACACTGACTGGAACATGCAGCCTCCCGGATCACTGAGACAGGAGGAGAGGGTACTGAGGGGTCGCCCACCAGCACTGAAATGCTTCAGCCTGAGGGTGGCATCACTTCTACCCACAGCCCATTGGTCAACACTGATCACATGGGCCTGTTGAATGCTAAGAGGGCCAAAAAATGTCAACTTCTCATGTGTCTAAGAGGAGAGAACTGGGTAAAGTAAGTACAGGCTGTCACTATCCAGGAGGTTAGTTCTCCTGTAAGCTTGAAGAAGCCAAGTTATCAAAGGAAGTCTCACCTCCATGACTTAAAAAGCAGGTTGAATTTAAATGATAAAAGTGAAGGGCTTTTGACTAACTTCCCAGTGTGGAAAAGGTGCTAGTCATTACTTGGGAGATCCTCTATGTGAACATGTGTCTCTTCACTGTCCTAGCCATGGGGGCTCGAATGGTAGGTGGGTGGCTAGGGACCCAAACAACACTCTCAGCAGGACCCAGACGCTGTGACCGTGGGCCGGGTCTGAGCTCATTTTCTGCTGTAAAGCAAGTGCCCTGACTGTGCTACCGCTTGATCCCGGAGCATCAGCGAACTGTCGCCTCCTGCCCCTGAACATGGTCTTGATCATGCTGCAGTAAGTGCAGTTAGAAATGCGTGGTCTGCCTTTATCCAGTCACTAGTCACTTCCAGCGACTATTGGAAGAATGTCATTTGTGTGATTTAACCTTACAAGGTGAAAGTTATGTCCTGACTTGGAATGAGGGTACAAGAAGGAGTAGTCAGAATTCAGAAGGCAGAGGGTATTTGAGTGAGCACATACCTGTTGAAGAGGTGGTTGGAGAATGGCATTAAAGATTTTAAAAGTATGGAAATTTTGAATTTGCTGTTGTGCCTGTTAGCTTCAGAAAGAGAGGGAGAGGAGAAAAGAGAGAGAGAGCTTCTGCCTACTGGCTCACTTGCCAAATGTCCGCAATGGCTGGAACTGATGCCAGGGGACAGAAACTCAGATCTCATGGTTATTTCATCAGTCAGAAGTTGAGACAGGAATATCAAGCCTACGTACCCTGGCCTGTGGTGAACTGTCTTAACCACAAGGCTAAGAGCATGCACTCCTTCTATACTGGTGTTTTTAAAATCAGTTGATTGAACTCTTTGCATCATTTGTTTGGCTTCTGCCGAAAGGAGAGTTAGGTGCCTTCCCTGCTGTTGCAGCCTTGTCTGTGTGTGCTGCCCCACTGTTGTCATCTTCAGTCACAGACTTCTAAGAACAGTGTGCTGCTGGCTCACCACTCTTTTTTTTTTTTTACAGCTCCTTTCGAAGTGCAAAACAGGTGCTTAATAAATGCTGAACTTGATGAAAGGGGTCTACAGGGATGATCTTCATATTTAATTTGCTGTACTCTCACACTTTGCAGTTTAGAAGAACAACTGGGGCTTATCACAGTTTTTCAAAATTTATTTTTATTGGAACGGCAGATTTACAGAGAGGAGTGGCAGAAAGAGCTTCCACCCATTGGCTCACTCCCTAAGTGGCCCTAATGGCTGGAGCTCAGCTGATCCGAAGTCAGGACCCAGGATCCTCTTCCAGGTCTCTGACATGGGTGTAAGGTGCCAAGGACTTGATCTATCCACCACTACTCCTCCAGGCCACAGGCAGGGAGCTGAGCAGGAAGTGGAGCAGCTGGGACATGAACCAGCACCCGTATGATGCTGGTGCTTGCATGTGAAGGATTAGCCAGTTGAGTTATCATGTCCAGCCCCTGGGACTTATTGCATCTTTTCTCCTTCATACCTTACAAATATTCTACCACCCCGATCTCCTTTCTGAATGCCTCTCCCTGCAGCAAAATTTCATCGGTGCAAGTTTCATTTTGTTCCAAAGGGTGCTAAATCTATAGGGTCCTTTATGGAATGTGATGTTTACTAGAGTTCTGGCAGCATGTCCTGAGTACCCATTCCACATACCCAGGGGTTACTTTTGACCAGACACTCATGTTGACAAGTGCTCCCTGGCCATGTAGAGTAACACTGAGTGTGAAATAGGGAGAACAGAGATTTCGACCACTCTTGTTGACTGACTTGAACTCCACTGCTGCCGTTGACTAACTAGTTAGGCAATATTGTGTGGCACCTTCAGGTACTGATCACTTATGGGCTGTAGAAGATTGTGTTGTCTGGCTCTGACTTCCTGTCACACTTTCCCATTGTTGTTGCTCTGGTCTGTGTTTTTTGGTATCGTACCTCACCCCAGGTCCTGTGGGGCTGTCAGTCATAGAATCATGAGGGATGGGACTCAGAGGGGTGGGTGGATGACCTCAGGGTCCCCCATTTGTAGGTCCCACTCACTAAGTGAGGGAAAAGCATCATCAGTACTTCCTGGGGACTTGTCCCTGTAGAGGGTTTCTTTCGCGCTGGGGCCATTCCACAGAGGGAAGCAGGTCTAGGGCTTGACGCAGCTCTTTTGTCTGCCAAGGGGCGATGTCCTGGGAGTAAAGGAAGTCAGGGACAGGCAGAGTAGGACAGAGCAGGGGACAGAGGCTTGGCCGCATCATCTCAGCCCCAGCAGCTGGACCTGGTCGTTGCTACCCTTGCTTCCCAGGTAAAGTGGCCAGCACTTTCCAGATGTGTTTTAGTGACTTTGGGATTTTGGGCCATATAGAAATAATAGTTGCAGTACAATATTATCCCTAGTTTTTGCAACACCTTAGATTTTTATCAGCAATATAGAAGTTCATATTTGTAAATAGTGTTTTGGTGAGTAATTAGTGGTGGGGTCCATTCTTTCTCACCTTTGTGGCCCTGCATACGGAATACCTCCTGTACCGTCAGATGAGTCCACACCTTGAACCCTGGGGAACTGGCTGACTGGGTGCCCCGCCTTTTGCCAGAACTGGGCCCCTTCTCATGGAGCAGTGGGGCTGGGTGGTGTGAATGCTTGACCGGGTGAGTCCTGCAGTGGACAGGACAGGTGGGGGTGCATGGACGTCTGCCCCACTGGCCGTAAATCATCACTGTGCAGAACTGGCTTTTTCGCATGACCAAAGGGCACATCAGCAAGCTCTTCAGCGGCCTCTCTAATTGGTGTCATCTTCAAAAACAACCTGTGGCTTCCGGCTCTGGTTTTGCTTGTGAAAGCATCTCCCTGCTTCGCATGAAACATCTTAATGTAACCTGGCATTTGGACCTCCTTGCACCCTCTCATATCACCAAGCCTAAAAATAGAGGCGACAAGCAGATTAAGGCCGTTTATAGAGTCGTTTGCCTCAGAGCGCACACTTGCACAGTTGTTCTGGCACCCCAAGCATTGGGGAACAAGGTGTATTAGTGTGGGAAGGGTGACATAGGTTTCACTTATCTTCCACTTGCAAAGGGGAGGCCTTCTCTTTGGCAGCCACCTCCTCCCCATCACCGCCTGGGATCATGTGGGGAGAGCATGACTGTCATTGTATCAGGAGCCCATGCTTCTCTGCATGACAGTAGTGTTATATTCTGGAGACTTCTTTACTCATGATGTCTTTCCATGGCTGTTAGGAGAGATAATTTAAAATGATTCATAGAAAGGTGCACTTTTAAACATAATGGTAGGCGTTTTCCAGTTACTTTCTTTTTAATAGACCGTGAGAGCAGTTCACAGCAAACTCAAGAGGAACATCAGAGGTTTTCCATTGCCCCATTGTGCGTATCCTTCTCCACACTCAGAGCGGCTCACTGGAGTGTTACATGCACCCATATGGACTTGTCATTGTTACGTAGAGCCCGTAGTTTGCATCATGGTTCAGACTTGATGTTGTATGTAGACAAGCTTCAAGTCCATGGGAAATGCGCTTTATCTTTTCATTTCCTTTTCCTATGGTTGGGAGCCCCTTCAGACATCCTGTGGGTTAGGACAATGGTATACTGGCAAGGACACACCACCATGGTGTCATATTGTGATGTTCTAGGATAAAATGAAGTTTGTCTCTTGCAAGTCACAGGTGAATACATTCTCCTTCATAATGTTGAAACCTTGCCTTTAAAGTACCATGTCCAGTCTCAGATCTTGCCCCAGCATCCATCACTGCTGTTAACTTGTTTGTTCCGGTTGTGCGTGGGATTATGCCTCTAGTACTATTGACAAGGGACTCCAGGGCTGAGGCACGTGCCAGGGGCTACACATCTTTCAGCTTTCAGAGCTCTCCTAGCAACCCAAGAAGTAGGACATGAGTACTGTTTTGTCAGACGCAGCTTTACTGAAGTATGTTGCATACCGTAAAATCCACCCTTTGAAAGTTTGCCTGTCAGTGGTTTATGTATGTCTGTCACCACCGTCTAGTTCCAGAACATTTTCACACTCCAAACTGCATACCTGTTACCAATCATTTCCCAAGTCCTCATTACCCCTCTGTCCTTCACTCCCTTAGCCTCCATGCCCTGGAATCGGATAATCCGCTTTCTTTGTGGATGTGCTTGATGTGGGTGGGCCCTGCATGTTGATGGAATCATGCGCGATGTGGCCTTCACAACTGATTTCTGCTGCTTACAGCATCTGAGGGCTTCATCCACATGGTGGCTTCTGTCAGTACTTCCTTTTACACCAGCTGAATGATGTCCTGTTATAGGAACAGACCGTATTTAGCTTATCTATTTTAGGTTGGTGGACATTTGAGATATTTCTGATTTTTGGCTTTTCTGAATAATGCTACCATGAATGACCATGTGTGAATTTTTTAAAAGATTTTTAAAATTTTTATTGGAAAGTCAGGCATACACAGAGGAAGAGAGACAGAGAGAAAGATCTTCTGTCTGTTGTTTCATTCCCCAAGTGGCTACAACGGCTGGAGCGGAGCTAATTCAGAGCCAGGAGCCAAGAGCCTCTTCTGGGTCTCACATGCAGGTACAGGGTCCTTTGACCGTCGCTGACTGCTTCCCCAGGCCACAAGCAGGGAGCTGGATGGGAAGCAGGGTCACCGGGATAAGAGCAAGTGCACATATGGGATCTGGGCACATGCAAGGTGAGAACTTTTAGCTGCTAGGCTACCATGCCTGGCCCCATGTGTGAATTTTCGTGTGTACATGCCTTCAACTCTTGGGTCTATACCCAGGAGTGGGATTTCTAGACCACATGATCACTGTATATTTAGCAGTGAAGGGAGCAATTGAACTGATTTTCCAAGCGGCTGTACTATTTTATAAAGCCACCAATGATGAAATAGGCTTGCAGATTCTCTCTCTCTCTTGTCCTTTGTTAACTTTTAGCCATTCAGGCCTGACGTAGTAGCCTAGCAGTTAAAGTCCTTGCCTTGCATGCACCAGTAACCCATATGGGTGCCAGTTCTAATCCCGTCAGTTCCACTTGCCATCCAACTCTCTGCTTGCGGCCTGGGAAAGCAGTTGGGACGGCCCAAAGCCTTGGGACCCTGCACCCACGTGGGAGTCCCGGAAGACGCTTCTGTCTCTTGGCTTCAGATCAGCTCAGCTCTGGCCATTGTGGCCACTTGGGGAGTAAATCAGTGGACCAAAGATTTTTGTTTCTCTGTCTCTCTCCTCCTCTCTATATATCTGAATTTCCAATAAAAATAAATAAATCTTAAAAAAAATCTAGCCATTCTAGCAGGTGTGGGGTGAATCCCATCATGATTCCCATTTTCCTATTGACCAGTGATGTTGAATTTTTTTCATATGCTTGATGGTCCTATGCCGTCTTGTTTAAGGAATGTCTATTCAGATCCTGTGGTTACTTTTTAATGGGTTTATTTGTATTTTTATTGTTGGTTTGTTTCCTGTTATGCAGATGGAAATTCTGTACAGGATTGTGTACTTCTCAGTACAGATGGAGTTTCTCAAACATTGACAGCAAGATTTGCTTTGCTTAGATAGGCTTATCTCCTGCCCCGTGTCTAAATAATACAAGTTACCATCCAGTTGGTGCCAGACATGCTAGATACTCACTCTGCCCTGTGGAACAAGGCTGCAGAAATGAAGGCTCAGAGAAGTCACCCCACTGGGACAAATCGCTCACAGTAAGAGACCCAGCCCATCCAAGGCAGGAGCTTGTGCTGCCTGCTTTGCTGACAGCATGGTGGAAACACACGGACGAATCCAACCTGCTGATGTGTGCAGAATCCATGATGTCAAAACCTGATGCTGGTGGTCCATGCTTGCAATGAAGGAATCATGGCTGGATTTGAACTGTGCTACTGCAACAATGTGGAGGAATCCAACATGGGGGGAGGGCATGGGAGGGCTGAGGGAATCCCAGAACCTATGAAACTGTGTCATAAAACGAAATTAAATTAGAAAACAGAACAAAACCTGATGCTGGAATTTCAGATTGGTGATGTTGCAGAACACACTGTGCCAGGCGGTGTGCAAAACTGCTCTGAGCCAACAGGCTGCAGGCTGCTCAAGCTGCAGCTGCCTGAAGCTAGGAGTGCAGGCCCAAGGGGTCTCACGGCAAACATGCCTTATCCAGCAAGGAGCCTAAAGGGGGTTTCTGGGGAGCTGCTTCTTCCTTTTCCCCTGCTTATGACTAAAGACTAGAGTCACATTTTCTCAGTTCTACTTATGGGAGCAGAGGAGGGAGCCCCACACTACAGGACTCCTGAGTTACTTTTGAGTGGGCTGAAAACAAGGGGTCTGTCACTTAGATTGCCCAGCATTCTTACATTGACTCTTGGGCTCCTCCCTCCCCCACCCCCAAAATAGCTACCTTAAAACGCACAGGGACAGCCAGGCTGTGCCAGGTCGTGGCGGTGTCCTGCTGGCAGCCAGCACTCCATGTCTCAGAGGGTGCATTCTTTGTCACCAAAGCAGATGCTTTCGCTGGACGTGAATCATCGAGGAGTGTGAGAACAACAGGCGGAGGAGACAGGATCACCATTATCACCAAGGAGTGTTGGTCGGGTGCCCACCGTATGGGCACCAGGCCTTCCATGCCCAGGTCTGTGACCTCTCAGGCTCCGATTGTGTATCTGGCCTGTGCTGGGTGTTGGGGGCTGATGTCCGGTCTTCATGTGGGCCCCTGGGAAGCAGGCTCTGGGCCCCTGGGAAGCAGGCTCTGGCGCTGAGCTGCCTATGAAGTGGCCTGCTCAGTCTGTGAGCCGGGGCAATCTCAGGCCCATCCCAGCAGCCCAGCAGGATGACACTTATTCAGTGTGATTCACAAGGATGTGTTGAGAACATTTGGGAAAGAGGCTGTGCCAGACCTCAGTGAGCCCGCAGCTCCGACATTTGAGGTCAGGGTCCCTTTCAGAAGCTGATGAAGGCTTTGGCCTTGGTAAGTTTACTCCAGAGCACACACACACTCTTAATTTTGTTAAGAATGCCAGTTTCATGGTTTTCATGAACATCCTGAAGCCCAGCCAAAGATGCCTTTAGGGTCCTGTGGGTTGATAATCCCTGTGGCAGAACCGACTTAGTTTTTAAGGTCCCAGGTTCATTCATGTTAGTGTTATCCACTGAGTTTTCTCAGTTATTTCTGTGTTATAACTCCTTTGTCCTTAAAAAAGAATCATGTTTGTTCTAGCTGTCCCCCAACAGATGGATGGAGAAAGAAAAAGTGGCGTGTATGAGAGGCCTTCAAAAAGTTTGTGGAAAATATGTGTTGTGCAAGAACTTTGCACGGAGTGCAAAATTGTATGCACTAAAGCAAGCTTTCCATTCAGTTTGCCATGAACTTTTTTACACACCCTTGTATATTCAATGGAATATGTTTAGCCATAAAAAAGAATGAATTCCCTCTGTGGCAGCCTGGATGAATGTGAAGAGTGTTGTGTTTGGTGGAATGAGCCCAGCACAGGAAGACGAGTGTGGCATGTTCTCACTCCCCATGGAACTCACAGGAGTGGGAGCAGGAGAGAGGTCGGCCTGGGCACCCACAGGAGAGCAGAGAAAGTGCTTATGTTCATGGTAGCTGACTACCAGGAGCAACTTAATGTGCATTTCAAACAAGAGTCTTTTTAAAAAAGATTTATTTATTTTTTATTACAAAGTCAGATATACAGAGAGGAGGAGAGACAGAGAGGAAGATCTTGCATCAGATGATTCACTCCCCAAGTGAGCCACAACTGCCGGTGCTGCGCCGATCCGAAGCCGGGAACCAGGAACTTCTTTCCAGGTCTCCCATGCAGGTGCAGGGTCCCAAAGCTTTGGGCTGTCCTTGACTGCTTTCCCAGGCCACAAGCAGGGAGCTGGATGGGAAGTGGAGCTGCCAGGATTAGAACCGGCGCCCATAAGGAATCCCGGCGTGTTCAAGGCGAGGACTTCAGCCGCTGGGCCACGGCGCTGGGCCCTCAAAGAGAGTCTTCAGTGCAAAGGAATGGTATCTTTTGGAGATGAGGAAATGCTTCTGACCTGGATTCTGTCATCTGCACATTGCACATGTACACCACATGGCTCCCTGCAAATGGCACTCATGGTGTCACTATGTGTCCATCAGAAATAAAACAGTCACTTGCTAGGTGTCCCTTAACTCCATACTCCTTGGGTCCAAGCACTCTTGAGGATAAAGCAGAAGTCAGATATTCTGATTGGGTTTTTCTTCTGTTCTTGTGTACATGTGTAAAGTAAAATGGAAAGCAATTACAAAGAAGTAAAATTGAAAAAAATTGCATTAAGCACCTTAACCTGAGTTTCAGGTGTGGCCTGTTGCTTCATCTTGTACTGTAGGCCTGTATACCCCAGAGGGACTACCTTCAGCCAACAGCTCCCAAGAAATAAACCACGCCTCAACAGGGGTGGCAGGTGGGTGGCAGGCTGAGGACATTGGTCATTCCAGGTTCCCTGTGATGGGTAGCAGGATTGACAGCCACAGCTTGGTGTCCATGCTGGGGGCGGAATCTGCTGTGTGTGCAGCCCTCTTCCTGCCTCCCTGCTGTCCTGGCAGGCGGCAGTGCTGGGCACATGAACACCATGTCCGTCTCAGGCACAGATGTGCTGCTGGCCATCACAACTACCCCTCCTGCCCGAGCTCTCTCTGCGTCTCCCCTCCCCGCCTGCCTGGCCTCTTGGTGGAATGTCCTGTCCCAGGAGGCATTACATCACTGCCATCCCACCTCCTGCGCCTGATGGCTATTGCCTGAATAAAAAGTGGCTGGTTTGAGTTTCAGGACTGCTGTCGGAGTCTTTGGCTAAGTGGGAGAGGGTAAGGTCAGGGTACCATTCAGCATCCACCCTCTGTGTTTCTTGGCCACTAAAGCACTTTGCAAGATCTTCCCTTCTGCCACGCTTGGACTGTTGTTCAGAGCATCAGCACTGTGGGAGGCCTCTGCTAGCTCACCTGCCACGCTTGGAGTAGCTGCAATGTGGGCTAGCAGATGGAAGCAGACCCCATGCTCACAGCTGAGTGTTTCACTGACACTGCAGCTCAGTGATCAACTCCGGCCTCTGCACCTGCTGCGTGTGAGCTCATGGACAAGTGATAGCATCTCTAAGCCACTCAGTCTTCTCATCTGAGTGGTGGAAGTAACTCCTACTTCCCTGAGTCTATGTGAGGATCAAATGATCTGGCAGAGGGACTACAAATTCAGGGATCCCTAAGACCATCCTCCTTCTGACACCAAGTGCAAGTTTGGGGTCCCCAAGACACTGCCCAGGTGTTATAATTTGCCATAAAGACTTACTTTCTGGAAGCTGTGATAATCACAGTTAGGATGAACTATAGTGAAAAGACTTAGATTCAGATAAGCCAAGGGAAGAGGAGCACAAAGTAGAGACCACACATGGACCCTCCTGTTGTCTCCTAGTGCAGCTGAGTGCAACGCTAACTTCTGGCAGTGCGTGTAAAACCCATATGGAGCATGGCACACTCATGTGGCCAGTGACCAGGATGGCTGGCAATCCCCAGCCTCTTAAGGCCAGGCAGATGTTGCCCAGGCCAGAGTTTCCTTTCTAAATCACTGTTGGACTCTGCTGTGGCCTGAGGCCCCCACTCTTAGCCTTCAGGACAGTCCAAGGGCTAAGAGGCCACCTGTGAGAGCTGAGCGGACAGGAAGGTCAATTCTGTCTGAATAGATGAGTTCTTCCCCGGACAGAGACAGTTCTGGTGCCTGGTGGACATCAGTAAATGGAAATCAGTGCTCTGTTGGATGTCCCAGGGACAAAGTTAGTGTTCTCCTTTCTTTTTAAGTCTGTGGTCTTGGAGGCTGTTACTTGTCTGTTTGAATTAGCATCAGGTTGCTTTGTGTCACATCATCTCGTCTCTTGTTTACATAATGCTTAAGCCCACCAGACTCATGTGCTCATCTGAGCCTCATGACACCACAGTAAAGTAGACAGACAGGTGTCCTCATTCCAGACTTACAGGTGAGATGGTGGTAGCAGGGTGGAGGGGTCTCTGAGTCTCAGCACTGTTAAGAGGGATAAAGGTGACTGTCCGTGGCTGTCTGTCCATGTCCTCTGCTGCCTTCCTCCCCACCCTTGCCCTGAGCGATGTTGCTCTGTTTTTGTGCACATCCATGGGCCAGAAGGGCTGGGTTCATGTCTAGTCCTTGCCACAACCAGGCAGGTCCTTCACTGCCTCTTTGTCCAACAGGGTTGCTGTCAGAATGACATGAGATAGAACAAGTAACAGGCTCATCCTCTAGCACCTGGTGTGTGATAGTGTACTAGCAGTAACGCATGGTCACTATTACTGTCACAGCAGTAACCTCTGCAAGCATTTTGCTGAGTGTACAGGCAATTCAGAACGAACAGGTGTCTTGAAGAGAGGCCTGTTGGCGGCATAGTTGTGCATCCCTGCCTAGGTGATCTCCCGCCTGCCAGCAGGATCTCCACCTTCTGTCCCCTAAGCTGGGGCCCTCTGTTCTCTGCCTCTGTCCTCTGCATTTCCTTAAAATCCCAACAGCTCTTTGACACCTGCTGAGGTACACAACCCCTTCCTTACCCTTCCCTTTGAAGCTTGTATCTGCTCATGGCCTCACATCTGACAATTGGATTAGAGTCTGTCTCTTCTGCTAGATTAGAGTCTCCCGAGGGGCAGAAACCAGGGTTGTGGTTGTGTCTACTAGGCCCTGTTTCTTATGCACAGTAGCCTTCCATGTTGTTGTTGTTGCACATGAGGCAAGCCTGAAGTCCAGGTGGAATGTCCCCAAAGCCACAGAGGTTGATTCCCAACCTCTTCCTTAATTTTGGGGGACTCTGGCCTTGCACCCTGGCCCCTAGGGCTCAACATTCACCCTCAACAGGAGATAGGGCTGCCCGAATGCTGTTGTTCTGGTCACCTGTCTCTGGTAGAATATTGAAGCACTTTCTAAAGCCCATGCTAGGTTCTGGATACATGTATGAGCTGGCTCTAAGCCCTACCTGCTGTTGGGGGAGGGACAGCTGCCTGGCTGGAGAAGGAAGTGGTTCCCTGGGACGTGCCTTCTCCAGGTTGTGCAGTCACATGATCGCCTTCATGTGCCCAGGCAGAGCCCGGTGGCAGGTAAGAACACGAATCCAGTTTAACCTCCTGAGTATTGGCTTGGAACCTCTCTCCCACCTCCCCCTCCACCCTGAATATCCAGCTCCAGAACACACCCCATTTTGAACTGATCCTCTGGTGTAAGTGACCACAGTGCCTGTCCTGGGGGCCTATTCCTTCCCTATCTTTGAGTGGACCCTGGATTCCAACAGGAGGGGTTCTGCTTCTGACCAGCTTTACCCTGTAAGGCAGGAGCTACATCCATGAGTGGGCAGAGCCTACCAGTGGCCAGCACGGGTCATGCTGTGTACACCGTGCTGTGGTGGCATGCCCTCTCACTGTTTCTTGATTCCTGCATCCCCTTGCTTCTCTCTGTCTCCCAGTTAAACAACGGTATAAGGAAGAAGTTGGGTGCCAGAGGCAGGCAGGAGGAAGGTCAGCTCTCTTCCCAAAGTCCTAAGTCCTTGGGACCCTGCCACCTCTATGGGAGACCTGGAGAAGCACCTGTTCCTGGCTTCAACCTTGCTCAGCCCTGGCCCTTGTGGCCATCTGGGGAGAGTGAAGCAACAGATGGAAGACCTCTTTCTCTCTCTCTCCCCACCTTCTCTCTCTCTAACTCTGCCTTTCAGATGAATAAATGAACGTTTGCGAAACCATTTTCAACAGTCCTTTCTATTGGAAATTGTGGAAAGTCTCTTCCCCACATTTTCCCCATTTTTCTGGGCTATTTCACCTTAGATTTTTCTGATTGATTGCCTAACGGTGAAAATAGAAATTCTTGCATCAGAATGGCTTTTAAGAGGCAGCACTAACATTCTTTGTCGACATCAGTTTGTGTGACTGTAGTAATTTCCCTTCCTTTTGTAGTGAGCAGTGTTCTCAACTGTGAGCCTTTTTGGCAGGGTATTGCCTTGCAGTGAGATTCACACATGTGTCTGACCTTGTGGAATTCTCACCCCTTGTACTTGGTGTTATGGGCACCTCTTGGACTTACTTGAGCCAGAGTCTCCCGCATGTGTGTGCGTTCGTGGTGTCTGGAGCCCTTTCTTCAATCCTTGCATCTGTTTGCTCCTAAAGACCACGTATCACAAACCAGGGCCTGTACTGCTCCGAGTTATCATTCTGTGTTGTCTCTCATTCTAGCATTCTCTTCCCTCCTTGTTTCCTTCTGCCTTTCAGTAATATCTGTATTGCGGTTTTGGCTCACTGACCTTTAACCATTTATTTACTTGTTTATTTATTTGAAAGGCAAAGTGACAAAGGGAGAGATTTCTCATCAACTGGTTTGCTATTCAAATGCCCACAATGGCTGTGGCTTGACCAATGGGAATCTCTGTGTCTGCTTTGCCCTGCCCTTCACTCCCTCCCATGTCCCTCAACCTCTCAAGTAAAATTTAAAACGCAGATTACTGTTGGCTTGCTTTCTCTGACTGCCTGCTAACCATACCTCCTTGCAGATTCCTCTGTGCTCTCCTCTTACGAAGATGAAATCTGCATCCTCACTTTCCTTCTAAGAATTTAGAGGCTACTTTGCCTTTTCCTTCAGGTGTAAATAAGTTCACTTATTTTGTTCATTCTGACTCTGACAGGGATAAAACCAGGTTTTCAAGGACATATTCACTTCACTGCTCCGTCCCCATCTGTTGAGGTTCTTTCTTTGGCAGGTTCTGAAATCATTCCCTAAATTCTTTCTTTCCCAAACTCCAGTTTTTCCACACGAGGGTCCAGGAGCCACCTGGGCTAAGTGGTTTCCACGATGCACGCACTCTGTCCTTGCTGGCCACTTGGCATACCATCAGGGGATCCCAGACCAGAGCAGAAATTCTTCAGGAAGCCTTGCTCCCATAGAGAGACTTGACACAATGTCCAGGTGAGAATTTGGTCTTCTAAGTCTCAAGGATCTTGCTAGAAACTGGTAAGTGTGCTGAGCCCTGGAACCGTCTGTTCCTTGCCTGGTCCCAGTAGCATATTTTAGGAAACCCTAGCAAAGTTTGCTGGGTAATGGGATCTGGCCTGAAATCAGTAATGACCAGTCCCAGTCACCTTAGTTAGCAAAACCACTCATCCAGCTTGGAAATTCTCCTCTTGTTCTTTTTTACTGGCATTGATGGGCCCCGGGATCCCTGCTGGACATGCTGAATCGGTCAACAGTCCTTGCTCCTTTGCACTAAGCAGCAGGAGAGAAGCTTGTGAGGCACTGAAACAATGCCTGCAGCCATGGGCAGACTTTTGCTCTCCCTTAGGCAAAGGGGATTTTTTGTTACTTACTTGATGTTGTGGCCGGATCTCTGCTCGTCTGTCTCTGGAGCCGACTCAGGTTGTTCCAGTTCCATGCATCTCTTGTCCCACCTCTGTTGGTCTTTCTCAGGGGAGAATCCATGACCCTTAGGGTTGAGCAGGACTGGATGGCAAAACCACCAAGAACAGAGTCAGGTGCGCGACTGGAAAGGATTCCTGGTGTGCTGTGGCGGGGGTCTTCCCAGGAGTGCTGCCTTGGAGCCCTCACTTCTGGACATACAGAGAAGGCACACACCATGATCTATGGTTGCTATGAATAGAATCTCCCTTGCAGGGCAAGTGCCTTGGTGTTATGGTGTGCCTTGATTACAGTCACAGCCAGTTGGGTACAGCCCTTTCATGATCCCTGGGAATCTCGTCTGCAGTTTTTGTGTAGCTCTGGAAATCCCAGCTTCGCTCCGGCTACATACTTTCCTTACTTGCGTGATGGGGCACTTTCTGGCTGCCTTTGCTGTCCCAATGCCTGAGACTTTGCAGGATGCCCAGGAGCTGTCTGCATAGCAACATTCCTTCTTGCTTAAAAGATTTTCACCTCCAAAGCGAGGGAACGGGCCTGTTTTATCCCCAGCACTCTGGCTGGCCTTTTGGAGAGCTTTTTCAAGAGAATAGCCTCACAGATGTTGACCATGACTTCACTTGACAGCTTGGTGGGGGTAATATTTAGTCATGCCCAACTTTTCCATGTACTCTCAGTTTACCTAGCAGTGTCTGTCCAGCCACACTCCCTAGAGGCATCCCTTCTCCTGGCCTGTGAAAATATATTTAGAGTTGCCCTTGCCCTGAATGAGGAGCTGGCTTTGGTGGTTCACTGATGGCTCACATCATGCCCAGGAGTACTCAAATTTGGGCAGCAGCTTGAAACAGGTGTGCCAGTTTGATAGTGTCTCATCAGTCGTTTCGGATTTTAAAACTTCATTAAGTGTGATCAGGGGTCTCACCCGTGTCCCTGGGATATCCTTGGATGGAGACGTTGAGCAGAAAGATGGTGAGATTCCAGGAGAAGAAAGAGAGTAAAGACACTCAGGTCCTCAATATCCTCCTGTCAGAATGGAATGAGCTCAAGTGGAGGAGGCAGAGCATACCCATCTGTGACCCTTCGTGTCATTGACATTCTGAAAAAGTTTTGCATGATGGTGCCATGGGAGAGGATTCCCTGCTCATTCTCTGTTGCATGAAACTGGATTTGCATCTGGTCAATTTCATGTTGCGCTTTACCTAATGAAATTCTGTGGATGAATTATCTTTATATTCAGATATATATTATATGTATATATTTATATCTATATATATGAATTATGTATAATTATAAACATATATAAAATTTTCATTATCTCCTGTAAGCTGGGATGTGGGCTTTTCAACCTGGACCTGATATAAAATTCCCACGTATTATTTAAGGAGGGTTGTTAGTATTTGTACCTAGACCCTAACCCACTAAGCTGAATTATTTTAGCCCTAATAATTTTAGCAGGTGGCTTTTGCACTTTTTAAAAAAAAATTTATTTATTTATACTGGAAAGTCAGATACACAGAGAGGAGGAGAGACAGAGAGAAAGCTCTTCTGTTCACTGATTCACTCCCCAAGTGGCCACAACAACCAGCGCTGAGCTGACCAGAAGCCAGGAACCATGGCTTCTTCCGGGTCTCCCATGTGGATGCAGGGTCCCAAGGCGTTGGGCTGTCCGTGACTGTTTTCCTAGGCCACAAGCAGGGAGCTGGATGGAAAGTGGAGCAGCCAGCATTAGAACCAGTGCCCATATGGGATCCTGGAGTATGCAAGGTGAGGACTTTAGCCACTAGGCTACCATGCCAGACCCTGCTTTTACACTTTTAAAATAGGGTCTCTGACTCAGTTTCTCAGGTCTCTTCCCAGTGGCATTTTTGACTTAGGAAGGGTCTTGAAAAATTGCACTGAAAGCATGATGTATGAAAAAAACAGACACAAACTTAAAAAATTTTTGCACCAAAATGAACTCACTTCTTCATTCCATTTTACACCAATGTTTGGAAGTGCCTTTGTATAGAAATGTGCCTGTGTTTGTTTTATGCAAAAGGAAGGTATTATGGGTAGCTGTGACTGCCTTACTTCAAATTGTGTTAAAAGTATTTGAAGGGATTCTTATCTGTGGGCACACATAACACCAGCTTGTGTGTGTATCTGGGTTGAATCACATTGCACTGTATGGATTGCCTTGGTTGATTTGCCCAGTCCCTTGACACTCTAGGATGCTGCCTGGCGCTGTAGGAGCATGATTATGCTGGCATTATGGTGTGTACATGGGCAGATCAATATTGGAAGGATACATTTCTGTAAGTAACATTGCTGGGTGACACTTACATTCATTTTTATTTGGATATAAATAACCTTCCATAGTTCAAGAGTCCCTCCCTACCCCACCAGTTTACTGTCACTGTGAGGTTTTATGCCTTCTAAGCACCTGTTCCCACCCACAGAACTCAGGACACTGACCCCATACAAAGGTACAGAAGTGAGCCAGAGCTCTCAGCATGCAACTTAGAAGGAACTGGGGATATTTGCCCAGGACTTCCAGTTTTATACTAGACTGGTGAGCACTCACTCCCTGGAGTTAAAGGTTTTGGAATTTGACCACAAGCTTAGATTATGAGGAAACACTATTCCCAGCCCCTTTATCCAGATGGCCGACTAAGAGGGCTGTGGGCAAAGCCAACGCTTGCATGTGTTGGTCTGTGCCTTGGATAATACAGATGCCTTTGCATGGAGCAGTCATGCTTTCAGACCTGAGAAGTTGGAATGCGATCTTTTAGTAGTAACTTTTCAATACAGTGGCCCCTCCATATCCACTGGGGCAGTGGTTCTAGGACTCTCTGCTGACACCAGAGCCTGAGGGTGCTCTACCACATACGTCACAATGTAACTGCACTTCCCCAACCCCATGTACTTGGAACCATCTCTTGATCCCTTAAATGTCTGAAATAATTACATGCTGTTAAAATAGCTATTCTACTATGTTGGCTGCATGAGTTGATTATAGGTGATAGGTCAAATCCAGGGATGCCTGAGGATGGGAGGATGGCTGAGACAAGCGTTTAGTATAACAGAGTCACAGTGTGCAGGTAGAGGGCTTGGGGAGAAATGGCTTAAAGCAAGAAAGCCATTAACAGTTTTTACTAAACTTAAAGAGATAAAGTTGACGCTCCTGAATTACATGCTTGACCACATACAATGCCTGTTACACAAAACATACTGTTTCTGTTGGATAATTCTTGGAAGAACAAGTTTAAACCTTTACCCCATGTAAAAGAAAGAGGGAAGCAGCCCAGTATTTCTCTTGGGGAATTCTGCCAGCAGGCCATCGAGGGGTGAGCTGACAGTGTTCTTTGACTGCAAGAACCACCAGGGATGATCTGGTGGGGGATCTCTGTTTATTTTGCACAAATTACAAGCTTATGAAGGCTAGGAAAGGGGAGGGTTGAGGGCATCTTCAAACAGTGTCCCCACCCAATAATAACACTGTAATTGGCTAGAAGGCATATCTATTCCCGTAGACTCTCCAGTCAAGTCACAGATCAGGTTCACTTGCAGGGCTGGAAGCTGTGAGCCACCAGATAGCAGGCAGAGATCCAGGGACGATCTCCCACACATTTCTCTGTGTGTCTTTTTTTCTTTAAGATTTATTTTTATTGGAAAGTCAGATATACACCAAGGAGGAGAGACAGAAAGGAAGATGTTCCATCTGCTGATTCACTCCCTAAGAGACCACAATGGCCGGAGCTGAGCCAATCCGAAGTCAGGAGCCTGGAGCCTCTTCCAGGTCTCCCACATGGTTACAGGGTCCCAAGGCTTTGAGTTGCCATCGACTGCTTTCCCAGACCACAAGCAGGGAGCTGGATGGGAAGCAGAGTTGCCTGGATTAGAACCAGTGCTCATATGGGATCCCGGCATGTGCAAAGCGAGGACTTTAGCCACTAGGCTACCGAGCCGGGTCCCATCTGTGTGTGCCTTTTGGAGAACATGCATACACTGTAAATAATCTATACCTAGCACCAGCATTACTGGGCCATTAACTTCTCTTACCTGAATTTATGGCACCAGGTTTTACACATTCATTCACATACCAAATACTGTACAAGGCACCAGGGTATAAGTAACAAGCAGAAGCAGACAGGTGTCTGCTCTTGCACAGACACTAATTAAGCAGACATCAAGAAGAGATGATGTCGTTATGGTGAAGGTAATCATGAAAGAGGAAAGAAACAGCATCCCAATAGAGCGTTGCTACAGAGTGTGGACTTGGGAGGGAGTGATGTGTCAGGGAAGGCTTCTTGGAAGAAACAGCATGTGGAGAGAGAAGCTTTCCAGACAGCTGGAAGAGCACATGGGGCATGTTCTTGGGCTGAGGGAGCAAAAGGGAGATCAGGGTCCTGGGTAGGAAAATGGCTAGGCTGAGGTTGGGCAGAGGTCACAGCCTTTGTGCCTGCGGTGGGAGCCAGACCATCCAGCCTAAGAACTCTCCACATCTGTGTACCTCGGGGCTTGGCTGTCCCACCAGGGTGGGTTAGACCTGTTCAGTTATAAAAGGCAGTGGGAAGCTCTGCCATGCTCCACAGCTGCTGAAGCTCCTGCAGGGAGATGTATAGCATATGGTGAATTGAAGATCTGTATCAAAATGCAGATGGCACCTTGTGCCTGGACCCTAGATACTGGGCAGATGGTGTCTGTGTGTGGAGTGGAAGCTCTTTTCCTGAAGACAGAGTGTTGCGTGTGTCTGGGCTGTGTGTGTTTAGCCACCCAAGAGCTCTTGAAACCCAGCCTTATTTTCAGGAAGGGGTTTGAGCAGGAACAGTGAAACCTTTGCAAGAAGTCTAGAATTTCAAATTTGGAAGCCAGTTTCTTACTGCATAGTGCAGAACTCATCTGGAGATGATGTGATCAGGGAGGAGGTTAAAGGGGCATCAGCTGGAATGTTTGCACACTCCAACTAGGTGAATTCTTGGTGGCCGGACTTGGCACAAGTTTGAGTTGCAAAATTGCAAGATCCCTGTGCAAGACTGAACGATGATAAAGAGTGGACATCAGAGGGTCAGATCTGCAGCCTGGACATTGGGTGGCTATTGTGGCTATCAAGACACAAGATTTCCAAGTGGCCTGGGTGATTGAGTCATGCCACACAGTGAGAAAGCCCCACTGAGCATTGCATGGCTTGGCCTGTGGCCCCAGCTGTGTGTGCCTGTGTATCTGCACATGTGCGACTGTCCCCAGCCTTTCCCCAGTGCCCAGACTTCACCAGCCTTCCCTTATCCTCAGCAATGCAGAACTGCCTGGGAACTTGGACGTGAAAGCAGCTTGGCATTTCCGGGCCAACTGCTGAACTGAATCAGGTTCATGCCACGGCCAGGCCAAGGAAGGAAGTCTAGTCAGAGGCTCCAGGGTGGCTTCCCACAGAGTTCTCAAAGACTCCATTGCTTGAGTGTGTTTGATGGCCTTGTCTGTGGGTTGGGGTGGAATCATGTTAACTTTGGAAAACTAGGGTGCTTCGCTTTCTGCTGGGACTGCATAGTGCAGGCCAGGAGGCTCGGGTGGTAGGTAGTAAAATCTCATTTCTCTGAGAGGCTGGGTGCTTTCAGATCAACCAAACCCTACTGGGCTGCAGAACTGGAACCCCAGATCTGTAGTGGTTTGGCCTGAGTATGGATAGGCATGAAGAGGTCTGGGGATGGGAGGTTGGACAAGACTCAGCTGGAGAGAGAGGTGCTGATGGGAGCACCATGCAGGGATGCCTGCGGCAGCTGGGTTATGGATCCATCAGAGAGGTGGAGCTCACCTTTGCCCCTGCTGCTCACGATCTTTCCATCCCACTGAGGTTTGGAGGGAGTGGGGAAAGCAAGTTTATGGTCACCTTGGCCTTCAGTTAAAATGGACTGGAGACTCATTCCTGGGCTTGATGACCTGGTTCTTCTTGCCTTCACCGCCCCCTTTACTCAGGAGTGCAGCAGCAAGTATGACATCATTATTTGAAGGCGTGTGAACACATCTCTAGTGGCCACTGGCAGATGCAGACAGTTGCTGAAGATAAAAACCCCAGCTATATTCATCATTTTTTTTTCTTTACCCACAGACTTTGTTGTGTGAAAGTTTTACTTTCTTACAGCACTACTTGTTCTTTCTTTATGTTAAAGGAAAAAACAACCCAAATCCAAGTACCTGAACTGTTCAGGCACAGCTGGTCCAGAATACATAGGCAAGCATGTGCCATGTCATCTTGTTCACCTTTATTTTGTTTTAAATAAGATTTATTTGTTTTTATTTGAAAGTCAGAGTTACGGAGAGAAGGAGAGAGAGAGATCTTCCATCTGCTGGCTCACTCCCCAAATGGCTGCAATGGTCAGAGCTGAGTTGATCCGAAGCCAGGGGTCTCCTCTGGATCTCCCATGTGGGTGCAGGGTCTAGAGCTTCTAGAGCTTTCCCAGGCTATAATCAGAGAGTTGGATGGGAAGTGGAACAGCCAGGACACAGACTGGCATCCATATGGAATACTGGTGCCACAGGGTGAAGGATTAGTCTTTTGAGCCCCAACATTAGCATTAATAGCTTTTCTTAGCATGTTTTAGTTCCAGAACACCTGGATAGTAGCTGGGGTCACTTGTAATGTCTTAAACTACATCCCCTGCTTCATAAGCTGCACACGCTAAAAACAGATTCCTCTGGTTTTGAGTACAGGGCTGATGCCCGAAACACTAAGACTAGCTTCTGTCTTTTTGTTCCTCATGGTTCACTTCAAGCACCCACTGTGCCATTCACTTCCTGGTGTTTGGGGATCTGGGGAAGTTGTGTAGGCTTGAAACCAGCCTGGGGCTGGTTTTTTGCAAATTATTTAAAAATGTGTTGGATAGGGGCCAGCGTTGTAGCATATTGACTTAAAGTGCCACCCATATGGGTGCTGATTTGAGTTCCAACTACTCCACTTCCAATCCAGCTCCCTATACAGGTACCATGGAAAAGCAGTGGAAAAATGGCCCACGTCCTTGGTTCCCTGAAGCCGCCTGACTCCTATGGCTTTGGTCTGGCCCACTCATGATCATTACTAACATTTGGGGAATGAACTATTGGGTGGAAGATTCTCTGTCTCTTGCTCGCTCCTTTTCCCCAGCTCCTCTCTGTAACTCCTCCTTTCAAATAAATAGAGCAAATCTTATTAAGAAAAGATTTATGGCAAAATGGTAAATTTTATATTAGGTGTATATTATTGAAAATGAAGACAGCATCTTCTGTGCTAAATAAAAGCTTTTATATAGGACTCATTTAGTGCTCTCCGGGGGCAGATAGCTCCCTTTTGCAGGTCATCCAATCAAGGTGCAGAACGGCTAAGCTGCTTGCTAAAATCTGGGAAAACACTAATGAAACCAAGGTGCTTTTAAGTTCTGTTCAATTTGAGCCCAAAGCTTGTCCTCCTTCCTGCCTTTTCACAGCTCTCTGACCTGGAGTTCACTCCCACACTCACTGCCTGCTTTTGTCTTTTTGTTTGTTGTTGTTGTGGTTGGTGGTGGTGGTGGTGCTCTTTACTGGAAGAGATTGGCTTTTCCACACCTGAGAGATTTGTCAGAGAACCCTGGTGGTGGGCTACAGGCCCCTTTTCATTAGACTAAGACAAGGCACGAGCCAGGGTGTGGTCGCATTTCCTGAGTTTGAAGCCCAGCTCTTGGGCCTGTCAGCTGGGCACTGTTGGGCCAATCCCCCCACCTCTCTGAACCTCAGGTCTCACTTGGTAAAGGGCAAATGCAAGCGACATACAGGAGCATAAAGAAACAAGAGTCTTTCAGTTACTGCCAAGCACAGTGCTGGGTACACAGTGATTGCCAGTGGTAGCCAGGGCCCTGGACAGTGGCCAGATCCTCAGAATCTGCAGGAGGGACGTGGTGGGGGTGCTGCAATTTCACCAGCACTCGGTGTATGCTTGTCATCAGTGGGGGAGCACCGCCGCCAATGCCATGAGAGACAACAGAAGGAAGAAAGTGAGCCAACCCAGAGGAGGGTTAGTGCCTTCCAGCACTGGTTGTCATCCTGTGCCTGGGCATCTGGGAGGAGTGCAGATCAGGTGCCTTTCAGAAAGGAAGCCCTGAGGCTGGGTGCTGGTGATACTGAATTTGAACCAGCTCTTGGGGGGATTCTGGTGCCTGCTACCATTTGCAGCTGATTCCTTCAAAATAGGAAGACAATTCTTATTTCATTCAAATAAATGTAGGTGTTTGCATAGCTGGGGAAGATAGCTAAGGAGATGCACACCTAATGGCAAGAGGAGAAAAGAGAAGCATCCGGTGACACAGGGGCTCAGCTGCATGACAAGCGAGGACACTGACTCTACCCCGTCCCTCTGCTTGTCTTGTGGTGAGACACAGTGGCCCCTGAGTGGACTGAGATGCTGGTGGGTGGGATAGTTGGCTGATGGCTTTGTCCTCACCATTTTGCATGTGCCAGAATGAGGCACAATGAGAAGTTCTTTCTGTTGCTCAGGAGCCCCAGTGTTTCCTGCCTGCTGGGGCCACACGCTCCCACTCCTTCTGTAATCATGTCTGTGTCAGGTTGGTGGGCCGGTGACTCCAAACTCTCTGCCTTTCCTGTTTTCTCTGGGCAAAGCCCAAATGAGGCCTTCAAGGCATCCTGAACCAGATTCTCAGCTTCTGAATGTCTCCCATTCAGTTTAGCCAAATATCCCCATCTAGTGGCAACCAGGCCTTCTGCATGTGCTTCAGCCTAGCCTCTAACCAGGCTGTGCCTGGTAAACGGTGAATCTTACCATGCTCCCCAAAGGAGGTTCAGACCCTCCTGTCACATGATTAGCAGCAAAGGGACAACGAACGTGTGGGATGTCACTCGCTGACTTGTGTGTTGTTTTCTGCTTCGCTCTGCTTTTCTGCCACCATCCACATCCCCCCTCTGAGCTCTTGGTTATCAGGAATCGCTTAGGCAACCTGTTCTCATTTTCTTCTTCCTGTTTTCTCAGCATCTAATCTACCCCCTCTCAATCTCCGGGCAGAAAATTTTAGCTGCCCAGGTTCTCACTTCCAATTATCCGGGCTGAATGTTTATTTCTTCCTTCTTTTTGGACTTTCTTCCTCTGTCTCTGAAATCTCTCTTCTCCTTTAACATAAGGCTTCTCTTGGGCATGGAGCAACATCCCAAGTGTAGCAGGTGGGATGGTGAGCAGCTCTGGGTGGTTCTGATGTGGCTGAGATCTGGAAGGGAGAAGCCCTGAGTTGAGGTGGGCATTGGGATCAGTCTCAGCTCATCTGCAGAATTGCACTTGGTTCTGGAACTTAAAGCTTTCAGTTTTCTCAAATTCCAGCTTGTCCCAAATGATTGTGGCAGTTGATGATGTGCAAAACTTTTCTTTTCTAAGCTCATTCCTTGAAACTAAACATCAGTGACTAGTGTGGTAGCCTAGCAAGCTAATCCTGCACCCTACAACACCAGCATCCTATGTGAGCACTGATTCAAGTCCCACCGGCTCCACTTCTGTTCGACTCCCTTCTTACGACCAGGAAAACAACAGAGAATGTCCCAAGGCCTTGGGTGACTGCACGAATGTGGGAGACCTGGAAGAAGGTCCTGCATCCTAGCTTCTGACTCATTCAGTTCCAGCGATTGTGACCATTTGGGGAGTGAATTAGTGGATGGAAGATGTCTCTCTCTTTCTCTCTTTCACTCTCTCTCTTTTTCTTTCTCTCTCTCTCTCTCCCCCTCCCCCTCCCTTCCTTTCTCTAGAACTCTGACTTTCAAGTAAAAAAAAATAAATCTTAAAAAGAGAAATTGTACAAATCATAGTAACAGCTACTATTTCTTGAAGGCTGTACTTTAGCTGGATCATTGGTTCTCAGACTTCAGCAGGCAGCCGGTTCCTTGGAGTGCCGTTCAAATGCAGAGAGCTGCGCTTAGGCTAGAGTTGGTAACTCATTAGTTGGAGAGGAGACCTAGACATTTCCATTCTAAACAAACTCCCTGGGGATGACATTGAAGCTGCTGGTCTGGGGACCACCCTCCAAGGTCCACCATCCTGGATCACCCAGCAGATGCTTAGGTGATTACGTGACTTCAACTTCATACAACCTTGGGATGTTAGCCCATTTTGCAGAAGAGAATGCAAGGGCTGTGGGAGCAAGCAGGAAGCTTCAGGTTATGGGTAAGGGAGAGGCAGTGCTAGGATGTGAACCCACAGCTGCATAGCCACTCTTCACCATCAAGCTTCAGTGTCTCCTGGACCCCGGGGGCTACCCAGGGCTGACAAGGTCTCAGGATTAGCCTTGATAAGCTTGTCAAAGAGTGTTGAGCACAGAGGAGTTCTGAGCCAGTGACACTACTTAGAGGGCAGGATCCAGGGTCTCCCTGGGCTCTCCCTGCTTGAGATCTCTACTCAAAGCCCAGGGCTGCACTCTGTCTCCCACAGTTTCATGCTGCACGCTCCGAATGTTTGAGATTCTCAAACATTCTCAAACATGGCATCTCTGCCATGGAGGCCTTGAACCTCCTTTCCTGGCAGAGCTAGAATTGTAGGAGGAGAGTTCATTCTGCCCCGAGGGTGGGATGGGGTGCTGGGGTTGTGGGAGATGTGTGTAGACGGCACCGAATGATCCCTCCAAGGCTGGACTCATCCTTTACCCCTATTGCCTCTCCTTTTTAGCTCATGCCAACCCTGTGGCAAACCCCACACCTGTCTGCTGGTCCCCTCTTTCCCTGCTCCACCATGTTGTGCTCCACTTTGAGGAGCTGATTGCTCACAGAAGCCAGCGGGAGGTTGGAGGGCAGAGGAAGCAGATGTCTGGGTCTTTCTCTCCTGCCCACCATCCCCCTCCGCACCAGTTCTGTGTTTACCTTGTCACTTGCTTAGCAGATTCCCTGGATTCAGTGTCCTTCAATCTAAGGAACCTTGGAGTGATTTCATGACCTTTCCAAGGGCAGGCATCCTACTTAGCACCTGTTTAAGTAGCTCGTTACTTTCAACAGCTTAGTGTTTGGTAAGTGAATGAATGATAGGTAACATGTGAATTGGATAAAAATGCAAGGGAAAACCAAAGTATGCAGCATTCAGAACTTGTACAACAGTTGAGTTGCCATGTGGAATGCTAATGCATGCCCTATACTATGTCCCTTTCTCGTATAAAATAATAATACTGGTAATCATAGTCTTTTAAAAAACACATACATGTATCCACACAAATATATATATATAATAAAAAAATAAAATAAAAAAAGCAGAAGAGGAGGCACAGAAAGAGATTTTTCCATCTAATGGTTTACTCCCTAGAGGGTTGCAGTGGCAAGCACTGCACCAAGCCAAAGCCAGGAGCCAGGATTTCATCCAGGTCTCCTGTGTGAATGGCAAGGACCCAAACACTTGGGGTATCCCCTTGCTGCTTTTCTCAGGGTATTAACAGAGGGCTGGATCAGAAGTGGAGCAGCTAGGACACCAACCAACACTCATATGGGAAATCCATGTTGCAGGTGGCTGCTTTACTTGGTATGCTGTAATGGCAGCCTTGTTAAGTCTTAAACATGTAGTCCAGAGTGTAGACTTTTAAAGCATGAATCTGAGAGTGTGTATCAGTTTTGTACTGCTGTATGATAAGCTATATGGATTCTTTGTGGCTCTCGACAGTTTGTTCTTTCTCGTGCTTCTGCGGGTTGTGACTTGAGTGTTGCCTAGGCTCGCTCATTGCTGTATTTGGTAGCAGTGCAGTAGGACCTGTCTGAAGCCCTAGAAGAAGTGGGATGGACAGCTGGACCTCCCTCTCTCTGTCCTTGTGGTGTGTCACCTTCCAAGAGGTAGTTTGGGCCTGTGCATAAGGTGGTGGTGCCCAGAAAGACTGAGGGGCAGCTCTGGGGCCTTGGGAGACGAGTCTTAGAAGTTGCAAGGCACCCACCCCTTGCTTCCTGGGCGTTGTTTCCAAGCAAGTCAGGACACAACCCAGACTCACGGGATGGGAAAATAGATGCACCTCTCAGTGGAAGAGGCTTCAAAGATTTTGAAGGCATTGTACTCATTACAAAGTATTCTTTATTACAAAATTTAGCATTGGTTGCACCCTACCAATGCAGAGCCTGCTGGAATGCTTGTAAAGGGACTCAAGCTGCAAAATCGGAGCGTCTGGTCTTAGTTCTTGATCTTACCACCAGGTGGTGGCATTGCTCAGTTGAGCTGGTGCATTTCAAGGCCAGAAACAAGTTCCATCTGGAGAGGCCCATGACTAGCCAAGAGGATCCTGACTGTGAGTGGGCCTGGGAGAAGGACTGCGTTGCGCTCTGGCTGATCCTTGTGAAAAGGAAACACCAATTGTTTCTCGTTTTTCTAGAACTTCTGTGAAAACATCAGTCTATGCGAGGCGTCTTTACCTCTTACAACGAGAGACAAAAACAGGATGCCACACGGGGACACACGTAGCCCTGGGCACAGTCAGACAGGGCTGTTGTTTGTGATCAAGCATTGCTGGCATGTCCGTGATCTGCCTGTCAGAGTGGCACTGTGTTGATTTTATTACAGCAGTGGAGATATTTCTACACCAGTACTTACTGTACTTCTGTACCACTGTGGTTTACACAGTTAAAAACAACAGTGTATGTAAACCCAGTGACAGGTGGAGGAAGTTTGGAGCATCATTTGATGCCAACGCCACCTTCCTGGTTTTGATAATGTAATAGAGTGACACAAGTCCCCACGTACCTAGACACCAACTGGGTGCCTGACCATGCACAATGCTGAATCTTATATGTGCCATGCTTTTTCTGTTACATTTGTGTCTGTGTTCAAAACTTAGTTTGTATACTCAGCACAGTAAGAGGTTAATAAAGAGAGCTAATTCTGAAACAGAAAAATTCTAATGCTGTATAAAAGTTGTCTAAAACTTAATGGATTGCTGGCTTTTGCAACGCTCCATTTAGTGCTTTCCTACCCCAGTTGGCCACAGTAGCTGAAGCCGTGGAAAGCAAAACTGCGAGAAATGCTACACTGGAGAAGTTGGGGGGTAAGGACGGAGACCTCTCTGCACTGTTTCCGTGACTTATGATTAGTTTGGAACTAATTTCAGCATAGAATATGTTTATAAAAATGCTTTGTAAAGATAAACCCCACCTGGTTGCATCTTACTTGCATTTGTCATCTGAAGTTGAAATCCCTTGTTCTGCTGTGGACACGAGGCCATCTGTAGGGCCAGCCGATCTGCTGTGCAGGGCTAGTTGATACATCCCTGCTCCCTCCTTGCCTGCAGAGATTGGGCGTCCTACACACCTAGGGCTTGTTACTCAGCACTTCCCAGGCTCCTCCAAGGGTCTGTTGTGGATGGGAAGGTTAATGAGAAGGGTTGGAAGACTTGCCCAGAGCCATGGTTTTTCACTCTAGGAAATTTTAAGAAGTTTCTTGCTAGTTCTTATGCAGACTAAAATGAGAGAGAAAAAGAAAACTGAAACCCTTAGTTCTTTTGAAACAACAACAAAAATAAAAACAAAAAAAACTGGTTTTAAACTTTATATGCCTACAATCTTAAGCTCTAGCTTTGAATTTAATGTCCTTTTACTTACAGACCTGCTCCAGTAAAATGCAGCCCACAACCCCTTTTGATGTGCACTCAATGTTTGTTTGGGGTAGAGACTTGAAACTTTCTGTTGTGAGCACGTAAGTGCAGAGTGGAGGTAACCTTTGTTTTCCTCAGTGGGAGAACAATGGGCAGCAAGGGCTCCGTCATTCTGTGGCAAAAAAGGCATTTCCTGAGATTGAATCAGTGGCAAAAGGGGGCTGGCTGTGTTATGTTTTGCTGACCAAAAGAACGTGAGAACTTTTCAGCTAAAATGCAAGCAAACACTGGGAAAAACACTGACACAGTTCAGGTTCCACGGCAAGGTCAGGTGCGTGAGCCCCAAGGGAAGGGCCTGGAGCTGGCCTACCGTTATGGCATGATTGAGGCCAGTGTCACCGGCAGTGGACCACAGAGGTTAGGAACAGTGACATCTGTTAGGGAGCGTGCGTGCGTGTTAGGGGCAGCTGAGTGGGTTGCTGCCTACCAGGGGGCCACTGCTGTTTCTTTTTCTTTCTTTTTCTTAACCAGGGGATTCCTCAATTGCTGGAGCTCAGGTGACCTCCACAAAGAGCTCACTAGATACTGAGCTGTGGAGCTCAAACCGGCACCCATAAAGCAGCCAGGATAGACACCAGGGGAACTATACCTTCCTGCTGTTTGTGTTGTGTGGGAGAGGCCTGCATCCTTGAGGAGGTGTCGGGCAACAGGAGGCACTTTCCCTTTTTTTAAAACATTAAAAAAAATTTTTTTAATTGGAAAGGCATATTTACATAGGGAAGGAGAGACAGAGAAAAAGCTCTTCCATCTGCTGGTTCACTCCATAAGTGGGCACAGTGGCTGGAGCTGAGCCGATCTGAAGCCAGGAGCTTTTTCCAGGTCTCCCACATGGGTGCAGGGTCCCAAGGCTTTGGGCTATCCTTGACTGCTTTCCCAGGCCACATGCAAGGATCTGGATGGGAAATAGAAAAGCCAAGACATGAACTGGTGCCCATATGGGGTCCTGGTAGTTGCAAGCAAGGATTTAGCCACCAGGCTACCACGTCAGTCGGGCCTGAGTAGTTCTCTCTTGACTCTTGAAATTACAGAGCCGGACTCTGCTTTGACTGTTGAAACTGAAGAGAGAGGTTGAACTCTGATAAGCACACTTCCCAGCTACACACCCTTGGGCTAGATATTTCTATCTTTTTAGCCTTAATGTTTTGTGGGGTGTGTGTGTGTGTTAAAATACCCATAAGATAAAAGTCACTATTTTAACCATCGTGTTGTAATCACACCCACAATATTGTGTAGTATCACCCCTGTCTGGTGTCAGAACCTTTATATCACACACCAGGGAGAGCCAGTCCCCATTCACCAGTTACTCCCACTCCTCTGCTCTCTGCCCCTACCTCATTGGAGATGTCACAGAAACAGGGGCATATGGCAGCTGGCCTTTGGTGTCTGGCACCTTCTTTATGCACAGTGTTCTCAGGGTTGACTTCTGCTGTTCAGGACACGTGAGCCACTGAAGGGTTTCAGCCGCAGTGAGGTTCTCCACCGGGGCTTGGGGCATGAGGAACCTGTGAAGGAGGGACACACTGGGAGCTGCTTCAGCCTCCCTCATCCCTCCCCCCTGGAGTGCTGGCAAGTCCAGTGCAAAGGGAGAGGAGGGGAATTGTGTTCCTGCTTGGGTGTGAGGAGGCAGGGAGAGGTGCGGAAGGTGGGTGGGCTAGTGGGACCAGCGAGAGACCCTCCAAGCCCGACCCGCTGTCCAGCCAGTCTGCCCTGCATTGGGCAGGCTGTTCTGACCCAGGCTGAGGTGGTGTGAGGAGCGATACTGCCAACAGAGTTTTGTGTGTCTTTCTGGCTAAGGCTAATTCGTGACTTAGCCCAGCCTCTCAGCTTGCTGGGATCCTGTAAGCCCACTGCCATTTCCTTCAGGGAAATGTCCCATGCTGGCATCCTTCTTGGGGCTGTAGCAGCTATCCCCATTTTTCAGATAGGCACTTAGAGGCTGAAAAGTTCTTGTGATGACATGGCAAGTGAGTGTCGGGGCTGAGACTTGGACCCTGCTCTTCCCAGAGCAGTGTGCCCTCCCCTGTACCATGTGCCCCTGACCCCACTTCAGCAGGCTGGCAGCTGCCGCCAGTTTCTGTAATTTCACTTCCAGCTCCCTTCTCCCAGCAGTTTTCATGGACAAGGCTAAGGGGAGCTTGGGGGTGAGGGTGGTGGTGACCCCGAGTGGCCCCTGGCCAGTTCCTCCTCTCCTGTATGCATGAGGTAGGCGAGCCGAGAGACACCGGAGTTTCAGCGCCTGCAGAGCTGGCCTGCGCACATGAAGGAAGTGTGCTGGAGCCAGGCTTCCTCTCTGCTTCACCAAGGGCATTTTCTCGTCACCTGGCATTCCTGTTTTGTGTGCACAGCTTCAGGGGGTTGTGCTGACCGCACGCCTGGAAATTGCATGCTCTCTGAGCAGCCAGAAGTGTGTGGCTTCACTCCTGCTGGGCTGCACACTCAGCTCCAAGGAGCAGGTCCTGGTGCGTCTGGGACCAGTGACTGTGCGAATAAGCCTTGTTCAGATGGGATGAACAGGACTGGGGTGGAGAGGGCTTAGCAGCCACCAGGGCACCCTCAAACTTCCCAGAAACCCTAGAGCCTCATTAGAGGCTCCAGCAAATAGGTGCACATGTGTTCATGCACCCTGCTCCCCCTACACACACACACACACACACACACATGAAAACTCATCTTAAAGCCATCTGGCACTTGGGACATCTGCATCCTGCATTGAGTGGCTGGGATTGAATCCTGTCTCTGCTTCCAATCCAGCTTCCTGCTAATGCATTTACTAATGCACCTCACAGCAGATGATGACTCGAGTACTTGGGTCCCTGCTATTCACAAGGGATACCCAGAAAGAGTTCCTGGTTTGGGCGTGGCTCAGCCCTGACTGTTACAAGTATTTGGAGAGTGAACTAACTTATGGACGTTTTCTCTTTGATTCTGTGTCTTTCTTTATGCCATTCAAATATATAAGTGAACTAAAAATATGACCAAATGTCCTAGTACCACCACATTTGCTAGAGCTAGACAATAGCAAAGGTCAGTAAAAGAAATAAACTCTGCAGTAGTGGCCCTTGAACATTTGTTAGCAATTAGTAAATAATCATTTTGTACCTACTGTGTGAAAGCCCCATGCCACAGTGGGCAGGAAACTGCATGCAATTCAGGTCTTCTTCTTTTTTTTTTTTTAAAGATTTATTCATTTTATTACAGCCAGATATACAGAGAGGAGGAGAGACAGAGAGGAAGATCTTCCGTCCGATGATTCACTCCCCAAGTGAGCCGCAACGGGCCGGTGCGCGCCGATCCGAAGCCGGGAACCTGGAACCTCTTCCGGGTCTCCCACGCAGGTGCAGGGTCCCAATGCATTGGGCCGTCCTCGACTGCTTTCCCAGGCCACAAGCAGGGAGCTGGATGGGAAGTGGAGCTGCCAGGATTAGAACCGGTGCCCATATGGGATCCCGGGGCTTTCAAGGTGAGGACTTTAGCCACTAGGCCACGCCGCCGGGCCCGATTCAGGCCTTCTTCTAAAGGAGCTCACTAGCTGAGAAGATGTAATCTAAGAACATCAAAAACACAGTTACACCCTGTGTTCAACACAGTGCTTTCTCAATGAGCAACAGTAGATCTTACTGCTGCTGTTAAACATTGTGCAGAGGGCTCAGCCAGTGCCATAGATAGGAAAAGCAAATGCAACAGAAGAATGGAGAGTAAGAAAGTTCTTATTATGTGATGGTAATATGATTACGTAGCTTCAAAAATCCAACATATTTCCTGAGTGTTGCTTATTTCCAAAAGGCACATGGGGAGCAGGGAAGCTGACATGAGCCTAAGTGGGTTGGGCTTGTGTTGGCTGCACATTATACACCAGTGAGAAAGGCTGAACTCTGCGTGATGCATTGTGAGGCAAATGGTTTTCTATAGACAACTATTAACTGTCCTACAGCATACCCGAAGGTAAAACCTAGCTACACCAACCTGTTGGTTGGTTCTGGATGGTGAGAACATAAGAGCTTGTTACATTTCAACATGTTTCTGTGCTCAGAAGCATCTCTAAGAACACACAAAGGAACCACTAATCTCAGCATGCAGTGCAGAAGCTGCAGGTGTGTGAGGGAAGATGGTCAAGTCTGAGAGGTTGTCTTGGCAAAGCCATAAACAAGGGGTGTGTGTGTGTATGTGTGCAGGCCTCTCACTCCATAAGCAGAGGGTGCCGGAGTCCAGCTCCGGCCCGGGGTTCGGAACTCGCGAAGGGTGCGTGGATGAGGCGTGAAGAGAGGATAAAGAAAGAGACGGACCACTAGAATTCCATGATGATAGTGGACTATGCAATAAAGCCGTCCGCTTTATTTATACAGAATCAGTCAAACTCTGGCTCAGACTTTCCACGTCATGGTCAAGTGGGTGTTACCAAGGCCAACTCTGCTGTTTGTTTCACCTAAGGCAGGATGTTATCCATGCTGGCGCCTATCAATCAGTAACACATTCCTACTACAATCCTCACTCCAAATCAGCCAAGGGAGGAAATGCAACACAGGAGGCAGGACCCAAAGATCAAATAAAGAGGGAAAGAATGGGTTCCCCCTATACATGGAGACTAGCACCCTTGATTAGCATAAGGTCAATGGAAGAGGATTCTAAACAAAGGTAACTGCTATGCCTTTGATTAGCATAGGATCAAAGGGGGCAGCCGTGGCAGCAATAGTGAGAAACCTTATTGCTAAAAGCAATATCAGCAACATCAGCTTCCAAGCTCGCACAGATACTATACGTTAACTGTTAACTCCGCAGAGGCAGACAATGCCTAAATAAACCACAGATATCTCAGTGGGATAGTCCGGTGTCCATGCAATGGGAAGCGGGCTGCATTCAGGTGGTCAAAGCAACATTCCGCCGGAGCCCTGCTGCACAGCGGGGAGCTCCCCGCGGCCCTGCCACAAGGAAGCAATGCTCTTCACATCTTCCTGTTTCCCACATCCACCACACGGACCGGCAAGAGGGTGGGACTGTTGACATTCTAAGCCCCTCTCCCTTGCCAGCTCTCCTGTTTTCTCTGCAGGGAGGGATTACAACCACTAGAGGAACAGAGGAGGAAGGATTAATGAAGGGGACATTCAAGTAAGTACAGTGTTCTGCACACGTGCAGGGGAGTCATTATCACAGTCACCTGCTCTGCTAGCTGGACTGTTCATTCCGAGGACCTGCCTGTTTTGTTCTGGGCCTTTGCTGTTGTTCCTTGACAGGGTGGATCCGGTGCCTTGGGCTGATCACTAAGCTCCTGACTTGGTGACAGAGGCTCTTAATTGGCTGGGACTGAGTGGGTAGCCACAAGCTGCTGACACTGACACACCAGCTTAATTGGTCTCCATTAAGCTCTGGCAGCATGAGGCCTGGCAAAAAGCCAAGGAACACTCCTGGATAGAAGGGAGGAAGGGCCTGATGGGTCTCTGCCTCGGGGAACTAAGGGGTATCTGCATTTCCATCAAGGTGGTCCTCTTTGAGAGTGAGAGTTGAAATCCTGCTTCACCTGCTGCCCTGTCCTGCCTGAGCCTTCTCATCTGTGAACTGGGACTGATGAAATGAGTCAGAGCAAGGGAGGGGGTCATTTCCTTTTGGACGACAGAGTGTGGCCTTTAAAGTCAGAGAAGGGAGGAGCAGCTTGATTTGCCACCAGGGCTGGATATTTGTCATTAGAACGGTCAGTGCTGTCAGTGCAAGAGCAGGTAACCAAGGACTCAGCCATCTGAAGTAACGTGTACAGATTCTTTGAACTTCTTGTGCAAAACTTGTCTCTGAGTGCTAGATGGCAAGTTCAAGGTTGGAAGGCGGGGCATTCTCTAATGATCTCTCTGCCATAGGGATGACTTTTAAGAGACTCCTTGGAGACACTCATCTGAAAGGTAGTTGTAGCAGCAGCAGATCCGGGATATAAACAGAAACATTCTCTCCATTTGGCTCATTCTTTCAATTAGATTGCTAAAAAGTATATTTTTCCCCCATTGTGGCTGAAATCTATTTCCTCTTTTCTCTGTACCTTGGAGAATAGCTATTTCTTCTTCATTCTGCTGTCTCCTCCTTGTGTCTCTTCATGCTCTCGTTGCCAGGTGATGTGAGGACTAAGGGATCTGCAAAAACTCCACACTATTGTCACATCCTCATTGCAGGGTACATTGTAGAGATGCCCTAAAATGAACCCACTAGGACTAGCTGTAGCTCGGACAGCTGCAGTGAAGCTGGCCATGCTTTTTAACAACTGTGGCTCTCATTGTAGGGGTGTGATTTGGCTTTGCAACTTTTCAGATCTACTCCAATGTTGTTAACGTGCATGAAGGGAGTGTCCTTGTTTGAGCGTTCCATGGAGTGACAGAGTTTGCCCAGAAATTGAGAATAAAAGGGACTTAGGAAAAGTGGATAGATCCCAGTGAATGAAGTTGGAAATCTGTGCTTTTTTGACAGCTGCTTTTCTTGCCTAGGAAATTGCATAGAAAATTACAAATAGATGAAGTCGCTTTTTTAATTGTATTGGTATTAAGACAAGTTGTTTTTAAAGATTTATTTATTTGAAAGTAAGAATTACAGAGAGGAAAGACATATCTTCCACCTGTTGGTTTACTCCCCCAAATAGCTGAGACTGGGTCAAGTTGAAGTTAGGAGCCTCAAGCTCCAGGTGGGTCTCTCAAGTGGGTGATAAGAGCCTGGGAACTTGGACCATCATCTGCTTTTCCAGGCACATTAGTAGAGAGCTGGATTTTAAGCAGGGAACCTGAGACTCAAAGTGGGCCTTGTTTGGGATGCCAGTGTTGTAGCTTAATGTGCTGTACCACAGTGTTCCCAAGACAAAGTTGTTTCTATTAAAAAAAAAAAAATCTGTAGGAGTGGGTCTCTGTTCTAGTAGTTCCCTCCAGTTAGGATGCCCACAGTCCATATCAGAGTACATGGGTTCAAGTCCTAGGACTGATCCCAGTTCTAGCTTACTGGCAGTGCCCAGCCCAGGAGCAGCAGGCGATGGCTCAGGTTGTTGGGTTCCTGCAATCCGAACAGAAGGGATGTGTTAGGTTCCCGGATTCTGGCAGCAGTCTGGAGGAATCCTTCTTGTACCATCCCTTGCTTTCTATAAAGCAAAAGTTTTCTGTAGGTTATTTGTTAAGTCAGTGATGTTATTTATGTTCCTGCTCTCCTCGCCCACTCTGGGCAAGCTCCTTCTCTGACCTCATTTATTGCTCTGGGGCAGGGGCTCTTCTTCTCGACTATCATGCTGTCCCTTTTTGGGGGTGATGCATGGGTTTTTGTGGGGGGGGTTTCAGTGTGGTTTTAGCAGCATTGTTTTTGGTGGACGTCTTGTTGGGAAGGCACATACATGTCCAGACTTGAGGATATGTCCCGTTTTTAAATCCCTGCTGTTGCGCCATTTGATGTGTGTGGTTGCATCAGTGTTAAGGGTGAGTCTTGCAAAAGCATTGCTAATTACAGGCACTCACCTGCTTGTGGCCACTGTCCTGTCTTTCTTAAACAAGCAGCATAGACAAGGGGCGGGGGCTGTAGAGTGAACTCTGGAGCTATCTCAGTGCAGCAGGGACAGCAGCAAGAAATCCTTCTTGCTGCTTGTGATGTTTGTGATGTATGGAGTGGGCAGACAGAGAAAGTGAAAAACTAGGAATTTATTTTTTAATGAAACCGTCTTATTAAAACCAATATGAGCTTGGATAAATCCTTTAACTTCATTAGACTTAAGTCACATAGCACAGAGAGTGGTAAGATAATAATTTACTTGTCTGCAGCTGGAGGTTGGATAAAATAATCTGTGGAGAGGGCCCAGAATGATGACTCACTGGCTAAATCTTCACCTTGCATGTGCCAGGATCCCATATGGTTGCCAGTTGTGTCCAGGGTGCTCCACTTCCCATCCAGCTCCCTGCTTGTGGCCTGGGAAAGCAGTCGAGGATGGCCCAAAGCCTTGGAACCCTGTACCCATATGGGAGAGCCAGAAGTTGCTCTGGCTTCAAATTGGCTCAGCTCTGGTCGCTCTAACCTTTTGGAGAGTGAACCAGCAGATGGAAGTTCTTTCTCTATCCTCCGTCTCTCTTTCTCTCCATAAATCTGATCTGCCTTTCCAATTAAAAATAAATGAATTTTTCAAAAGCATAAAAATAAAAAAATACTCGCTAGAGAAATAATCTATATATTATGTATTATATATATATATAATATTGAAATTGCAAAGTACAAATGAAAAAACGATTGGTGTTGAAATTAGGACTTCTCTAAGGTGAACTGATTTTTCCCTAGGGTCACAGCAAAACTGCAAAAGATGTAGAGTTCCTGTGTGCTGGGAAGCCCACCAACCGCATCCCTCCCCTGAGCGATACATTAGTTACAATCACAGAACCCACCTTGGCACTTCCTCCTTTACACAGAGGTTCACTCTGGGTGTTGTGCATCCCAGGTGTTTGGAGAAATGCATAATCTCAGAGATCCATCACTGTAGCACCGTGTGGCAATGTTCACTGCTCTGCAAGGCCTATGTGCTCTTCCTCTTCTCCTCTAGCTCTTGGCAACCACTTAACTTTTTTGCTATCTCCGTATTTTGGCCTTTCCAGGCTGCCTCGTAGTTGCAGTCACATGACAAGTGCCTTTTCACACTGACTTCTTTCACTCATGTGATATTCACTTAGAGTTCTTCTGTGTCTTTTTTGTAACCTGGTAAGTCTTTTGGTTTTAGTGCTGAATATTATTCCAAGGTCTAGATATGCCATAGTTTATGCAATCACCTACTGAAAGACACCTGCATGGTTTATAGTTTGGTAGTTACAAATAAAGATAATTTTTAAAAAAAGATTTATTTATCTTTTTTGAAAAGGCAGGTTTACAGAGAGAAGGAGAGACTGAGAGCAAGATCTTCCATTTGTTGGTTCTTTCCCCAAGTGTCTGCAAAGGCCAGAGCTGAGCCAATCTGAAGCCAGAAACCAGGAGCTTCTTCCGGGTCTCCCACGTGGGTACAGGGTCTCAAGACTTTGGGCTGTGTTCTACTGCTTTCCCAGACCACACGCAGGGAGCTGGATGGGAAGTGGAGCGGCAGGGACATGAACCAGCACCCATTTGGGATCCTGGCACATGCAGTGAAGATTTAGCCAGTGAATCATCACACCAAGCCTGAAATACCATTTTTCAGTCTAACCTCATTCTTTTTAAGGTAGTCTATGTATCTTTAAATCTTTTTTTGGGGGGGGGGTTCTGATTGCTGGTAACTATGATGTGTCCAGCTATACATTCTTTTATATTTATTCTGCCTGAGATTTTCTGGTCATTTAACTGTGTGAATGCCTTTCAGTCATTCTGGAAAATTTCTGCTTTTTATCTGTTCCATGTCCGTCCTGATCCCTGTGACTTCCCTTCTAGCACTCTATTCAAACGCCTGTTAGAGCTTTGCACTGTCTCCTCGGTATAGTAAATGTGTTGTTTTGTGTTGTCATTGTTTTTGCTGTCTTTTTAGGCTGTTTCCTGTAATCCAAGCTCTGTTCCTTCTCGCCTTTCTATTGTTTGTAATCATTTTGCCAAACGCTTCTTTCAAGATTTTTATTTGTCACTAAATCTTTCCAAAAGTTCCGTTTGATCCTTTTCTAGATCGACCAAGTCAGTTTTTATAGTTTTGAGTACTCTGCAGATGTTTGCAAGCCTGCTGCTTCCTTTTTCATGTGGTCAGCCTGCAGAAACTTAACTGGTTTGTGTCTGAGACCTGTCCAGGCTGGTTTCTGCTCTCTGCCGTTTATGTGTTCGCGCTAATGTCGCCTTATTTCCTCATGTGCATGATTATCTATTTCCTTATTACCTGACTATTTTGCTGATTATTAGCCTGAAGAAATTATTTGTGGCATTTCCCTAGAATTTGGGATAAGTGTGCTGTTGCACTGCTGTTTCTTTCTGAAATTGCCACAAATGAAATTCCTAGCCCACCTGTGTCTGTGTCCCGGCAGGTGCAACCCTCCAAGGGCAAGGCTATGGACACATCTCAGGAGTACATTTGCTCTTTCCTTTTTCTTCTGCTCCGCTCTGGTTTCTCTCTGGCCCTGTGGTGTTGGGTGAGGGGATAGCAAGTGATAGAGGAGTTCTGGCTCATCCTTCTCCTGAGGGTTTAGCCATTTGGGTCCCAGTACAATGCCAGTACAGGTGCCCTGTGAGAGTTTCTATGCTGGGCATGTTCAGGGCCCTGACCTCTGTCATCTGTACCCTTGCAGTGTCTACAAGGCGAAAGCAGCTTTGGGACTAAGATAATCCTCGGGCTGATTGGTTGGGGTCAGGTGTGCACCCATGTGGGCCTGGCAGGGCTGTGCTGTCTTCAACTCTTCACTGTGTTTAAGTGATTAGCCAGAGTTGTTGCAGCCAGAGAGTTCATCCAAGTAACCTAACACAACTCCTCTCCCCTTATGGGAATTAGCTATTATATGTTTATTGTATACAATTATGTATTTGTGTTCAACAGCCATGTTATTTGCCTGATGAAATGTAGACATTTGCAGTTCAGGAATATTAAGGCAAGTTTTCTATTTATTTTAGATTAGTGACCATATGGGAGGCTGATCTGGTGTAGACTTTCACAGGAAAATGGTGTGAGACTTTTGCTTGCTGCCGGTTCATGTTGAGACACTGAAAAGCCCTTCTTGCTTGATGCCACTTGTTCTTGCCTCAAGGGGTAGCTTTAATTGGTTGGCCAGTAAGCACCATCTCTGCATTGAAAATATAACTATCAAAGGAAAACGACTCCTCCCTGGTTACCCAGCCACCTTGGTCTGGCCCTGAGCTACCCTGAGTTGCCAAGGTCCAGCCTCTTCAAGTTTGGGGTAGCTGTGAGGGCAGCTGGTTTTGGTTCAGGCTGGAGAGACAGCATTAGTCAGCAGCCACTTCTCTGCTCTGATCCTTAATGCACCGACATGTGTCTGTGACAGTGAAGGCGGATTCCTGACTCTGGTGGTGGCTTAGGATATGCGAATGGATAAGTTTGGGCCATTTACAGGTTTATGAGTCCAGTCTGGTTTACTCTGAACATCACGTTTTGACCAGTTGGGTTAGATCAAGATGCTAAACCTTTAAATCCCAGTGTCAAGAGCAAATTTTTGACTGCCTGGTCTTCACATTCCAAATGTGGATAGAAATTTCTGAAATTCATCAATGAGAGAGAAAACGTATAAATCGCTTATTGATTCAGAACACATTAAATGAACTTTTACTATGTGGGAAGAACTGTGTTGGGTATTATGGAGTCCTTGACCCCTGAGTACCTTCAGTATTGTCCTGGGTAGAGAACTCAGGTTTGGTTACCTACCAGAGAATCTGAGAGTCAGAGGATGGTGGTAAGAGTGACCTGGCTAGGATGCCAGTCATCCCATGGTTCGTGAGGTTCGATTTGGCCAGTCTATCTAGTTGATGCGTTCCTTCCCATATCAGACCTTTTCCCATTTGGTCAAGCTGTGCAAGTGCCTGCACAAAAGATAATATGGAGGATTCTGGGTGGTAGGAACTAGTCTTGTTTGCCTGGCACTAGATGTTATGCAATCTTATGATTAGCTTATGATTTATGTATCAGAGCAGACCCAACTTCGCATAAATCACTTCAAGATGGATATTGGAACTTGATTTAAAACTTGGCTGCACTGACAGATGTATCTCCTTGCCAATAGTCTTAAGCCCCATTGTTCTGCGGCGATCCTGCACAGTAAACTTGCACGTGTTAATTCATGCCACTAAGAGATGAGTTAATGCCTCAGCAAACGATTGTCACATGCGATTTAAAGGGAAAACAGCAAAGAATACAAATTTTTCCTCGACATGAATGAGAGGGTAGATTGCCAAGGCTGCTCCAAGCTGCTCCCTTGTTTCCTGGCAAGCTGAAGAGCTGGTAACCTGCAGCCCTTCAGCATCCTTGACTGTGAAGATTCTTCTGTAGCTTGGTGCAGAGCCCAGATGCAGCCTACTCTTCTAGTGCGTTCTATTTGCTGATTATTCTCCTCCCAAGCATGCACTCTTTCCATGCTCAACTGCTCTGATTATATTGCTAAATATTTTTATTGCAAACAAAGATGACTTTTGTGCTTAGCTTGTTTTGAAAGATCAGTGACATGTGATACATGGTAGGCTTTTCACCTTTTACATCTTTATTATGCCTCTGGCATTTAGTCACAGGGATCAGGTTTTATGGACTGTAATGCTCTTATTGTTCAAATTTTATTGGAAGTGAATAGTAAAGCAAAGTTGTTGTCTTGTGGGTCTTCTTCCTCCTCAGGACCCACTCACAGAGTGTGCTGCCAAGTGTTCAAATACCAACTCCTTATGTTGTGGCCCAGCCCATCATGGAACTTGCTCTTGTACATGCCTTTGAAAGAAACATGATATCATGTTGGAGAATATCTGATAATCATGGCTAAAAAATTATTTGCATTTTTGAAAAAGCAGAGAATGAAGACAGTGGAAATGATGGGCATGGTGCTGTTAATGTCTACAGGGGATTAAAGGCACTGGTGGTCTTGGAGAATTGGACACAGCTGGCTTCAGCTCCTCTGCTACCACCTCAGCACTTCTACCTACCCTCAGCCTCCCCAGATGCTGCTGAAGGGCCCATGCTCAGATATTGTTTGGGCTCATGGAAAATAACCTCTAGCTACCTTGGGTAACTCATGTCTTCTGATGCCAGAATGATGAAATAGACCCTACCAAGAGTCATTTTATTCAGCAACATTGAACTCTTGTTTGTGCCAGGTACTGTTCTGGGTGCTAGGTACAAGACATAGAAAAGACAAGCAGGATTCCTAATGTCATTGAGGCACAGGCAATAAAACAGAAACTAGAGAAGGTGATGTGACAGTTAGGTAAGGGACATTGGTGGGGTCTTTGTTGTTTGGTTGTTCCTAGAATGAAATATCTAACTTCATAATGGAAGGAGGTTTGTTCTGGCTCCTGGTACTGGAGACTCATAGTCAAGGCTTGGGTGTTCCCCATTGGTTTGTCATTTGCAGACAGCATTCCTGCTGGCAGAGTCCCAAGGCAGTAAGGCAATGCGGACGTGCAGCCAGTATGAGGTGCGGAGTGCGCCTGTCTTCGTGGTCTCTTCTAAAGCTACCAGGACTCAATCACTGGGACCCCTCCTGGTAACCTGATCTGCTCTAATCGCTTCCCAAGGGCCTCACCTCCAAACACAGCAAATGAATTAAATTTCTAATCTCTTCATACCATTGACATGTAATTTTAGCACTAAATTCCTAATCCTGCAGTGGGGTGGGGGAGGAGCAGACAAATACCCAATCATGGTTTAGAGTTTGGCTTCAGATTCCAAAGTGTGGCGTGACTTCTTTCAGAAGGAACCTCAGGTTGAGAAGAAGCTAGTAACCAGGAGGTGCCCAGCAGTGCTGTCTGCTGGAACCTTGCCTGCCAGAGATGTTCTGAAATGTGCTCTGTAGGATGGGGCTGCTCAGCAGTGGTAATGTGGCTACTCTAACTGAGGAGCTGATTCAAAATTTAATCCTAGTAACTTCCATGGCTATTTAAGGCTAATAGCTACCCTACTGAGCAGTACAGGTTAGAGAAAGGACATTTCAGGTAGAGAGGTTTTTTTTTGAAGGACAATTTTCTTTCTTTCTTTTTTTTTTTTTTTTTGACTCATTTATTTTTATTGGAAAGTCAGATTTACAGAGGAGAGACAAACATCTTTCATCCACTGGTTCACTCCCCAAGTGGCTGCAACGGCCAGGAGCCAATCCAAAGCCAGGAGCCAGGAGCTTCTTTCGGATCTCCCACATGGATGCAGGGTTCCAAGGTTTTGGGGTGTCTTCAACTATTTTCCCAGGGCACAAGCAGGAGCCTGGGTGTGAAATGGGGCTGCCAGGATAAAAACTTGACACCTGTGTGGGATCCTGGCCCATTCAAGGTGAGGACATTAGCCACTAGGCTACCATGCCGGGCCCAGAAAAGACGATAATTTATACACAGGTCCTTCTGTACTATGTGCCTGACAGAAGTATGTCTCTGGAAGCTATGGTCAGACTTGTTTCTGTAAAAGAAATTTATTTATTTAGTTTAGTAAGATTTATTTATCTTTATTGGAAAGGCAGATTTACAGAGTGAAGGAGAGACAGACAGAAAAATCTTCCATTTGTTGGTTCACTCTCCAAATGGCCACAGTGACCAGAGCTGAGCTAATCCAAAGCCAAGATCCAAGAGCCTCTTCTGGATCTCCCGTGAGGGTGCAGGGTCCCAAGACTTTGGGCCATCCTCTACCGCTTTCCCAGGCCACAAGCAGGGAGCTGGACAGGAAGTGGAGCAGTTGGTATACGAACCGGTGTGCATGTGGAATCCTGGTGCATGCAAGGTGAGGATTTAGCCACTAGACAATCACACTGGGCCCAGAAGAAATCATTATTAATCAATTAATTTGACAGAGAGAAGGGAGACACCATGTATAGGTTTACTGCCCCAAATTGCTGAAGCAGTCAGGGCTGGTCCAGGCCAACACCGGAGCAGGATCTCTGCCAACCACACCTGCTACCTCGCAGGGTATGCAACAGCAGGAAGTTGCCTTCAAGAGCAGAGCCGGGTCTTGAACCCAACCACTGCTTTGTGGAATGCAGATATCCCACATATACCAAATGCCAACCTCATGCGTTTCGCCTTTACAGAGCAAATCTGGAAAACTTAACGATACTTCCGGCTTCTGTTTGTGGACCCTGGAGAGAGTACAGAGGAACAACAGTTAGCCAGATGGGCATTCAAACTACCTCTCCATAAAGAGCCCGTTTCCTTTCTGAGAAGGGGCTCATTCCCATGTTGCCTGACTCACCAGTCCCGCCTGGCTCCCTTGGCTCACAGGCTGTGCTGGCCTTTGTTTGAGCAGGGTGGAGCCTTTCCAGAGGCTGGGCTTGTTCGCTCTGGCAACACACCCTGCCTTTGTTCTCCTATCTTCTTCTAACAAGAGGCGGGGCTCCTACCTTGGTCCTTTCCAGGCGTCCCTTGATATTTAATATCCACTCCGGAGGCTGGGGGCTTCCTCTGCTCTGACTTTTCTCCTCCCTCAGGCACCACCTGCATTGCTAAGGAGGGCAGAGTCAGCTCTAGTTTTGAGGACAAAGTAGTAATTAGAGGGAGTTGCTTCTTTGTTTTGAAAGGGCTAAGAAAGAGAGGCCATGGGAGAGGAAAGGAGGGCACCGGAGGGGAGGAGAGTGGAGTCCCCTGGGTGGTTTCCAGTAGATTCTGCCCTCTGCATATGCATTCACTGCGCTCACAGACCATGGGAGCCTCTGTCTGTCTTGTGGAAGAATGGGACCATTCCAAGCAGTCCCTGGCTTCTCCCAACAGTGAATGGGGGAGGGACTATACAAAAACCAGCTCTGGCCAGGCAGGGTAGGTAGAGCTTTGTTCCTAACAAGATTACCAAGGGAACACAGAAGCAAACAGAAGACGGCCAATGAGAGAGGTGCAGTCTCTAACCCAGGACTCATCTGCAGTTATCATTGGTCATTGTTCTCTTTGTACCTGCACATGCAGTACACACATGCACAGAGGCCTAGCTCCACCCTGAAAGGTACATGCACGCAGAGGAGATCCAACTACTAAACTGAAGACTACAAGACCTGGTGCCACCTGATGATCTGTGGTGTTGGGGAGGGTTGGGAAGAGGACCCTGGCTGCCGACATCAGACTGCAGCATGTACCAAGTAAATCTTCATGAGCACAGCCTTGATCCTGTTGGCAGATGGGTTTGGAGTCGTGAAATGAACCTCTGTGATCCCAGGACACCGGCCCAGCACAATCCATCTGTTTTGCGAGGAGCCTTATTGGAATATGTGTGCAGAAGTTCTCCTGCGCCCTCTGCCTTGGCCTTCACATGAAGCCCGATGTGGCAGTACCTCATGCGGGTGCCCCATGTACGTGCCTCGTCTTTCCTTTCCATCATGTGGTTTCTGAAGAGACAGTCCTGCTCTGGAACAGCTGTGTCAGACAGCTCAATCCAGGAGTTTCCTAGGATTCCTACAAGCTTGATGGAGGCAGTATCAGCCCAGCTGAATTCTTCTGTCTCATTAAAAATTGCTTTTAACTGAAAAATGGATGTCTGTTAAAGAAGAACTGGAAAGTTCTCCCAAAGAGAAAGAAGAAAGGGCCCAGCCCGATGGCTCAATGGCTAAATCCTCACCTTCCAAGCACCAGGATCCTATATGGGCACTGGTTCCTGTCCCAGCTGCTTTGCTTCCCATCCAGCTCCCTGCTTATGAGAAAGCAGTTGAGGATGGCCCAAAGCCTTGTGACCCTGCACCTGTGTGATACTACCATCTAAAGAAGCTATGTTAAATGTATTTCTGTGTTCTCTGGTAGATTTTCCTATCAAAGGGTTATTGTGGGCCCAGTGTGATAGCCTAGTGGCTAAATCCTCGCCTTATATGTTTGGGATCCCATCTGGGTGCCAGTTCATATCCTGGCTACTCCACTTCCTGTCCAGCTCCCTGCTTGTGGCCTGGGAAAGCAGTCAATGATGGCCCAAGGCCTTGGGACCCTATACCTACGCGGGAGATCCAGAAGAGGCTCCTGGCTCCTGGCTTTGGATTGGCTCAGAACCGACCATTGCAGCTGCTTGGGGAGTGAATCAATGGATGGAAGATCTCTCTCTCTGCCTCTCCTTCACTCTGTAAATCTGTCTTTCCAATAAAAATAAGTATGTTTTTAAAGATGGGTTATTTTACCTTTCACATGCCTATAATTTTAGTACTAAAACATGCACAGTTTGTGTGTGGTTTAAAAATAGCATTAAATAGTATGTGGATGCTTAACATTACTTTTTAAAGATTGATCTACTGGGGCCCGGCGGCGTGCCCTAGCAGGCTAAAGTCCTCGCCTTGAAAGCCCCGGGATCCCATATGGGCGCCGGTTCTAATCCTGGCAGCTCCACTTCCCATCCAGCTCCCTGCTTGTGGCCTGGGAAAGCAGTCGAGGACGGCCCAATGCATTGGGACACTGCACCCGCGTGGGAGACCTGGAAGAGGTTCCAGGTTCCTGGCTTTGAATCGGCACACATCGGCCCATTGCGGCTCACTTGGGGAGTGAATCATCGGATGGAAGATCTTCCTCTCTGTCTCTCCTCCTCTCTGTATATCTGGCTGTAATAAAAAATGAATAAATCTTTAAAAAAAAAAAAGATTGATCTACTGGTTCACTCTCAAAATGGCTGCAGCCGTTGGCCTGGACTGGGCTGAAGCAGGGCCCTAGAACTCCATCCTAGTTTTGCACGTGGGTGGCAGGGGCCCAAGTACTTGAGTCATCTTTTGCTGCTTTCCCAGGCACATTAGCAGTAAGCTCCATCAGAGACAGAGCAGCCAGTATTTGAACACCGCTGGTTAGGCCTCTCAAGATTAGCTTTCAGTGGCTACCTGGGATGTCCCTAAGTTCCTATGATCAAGCAATTCTGTGTCCATAAGTTCTGTATCTGTGGGTTCAACCAAACCATTTTTTTTTTCAATTCTTTTTTTTTAATTATATTGTTGACAATCTTTACATAGTTAATTACAGTAAAAAGGTTCAGGGGCTATAGGGAAGTGGATAAGACTATTATGTCCATATTGTTTCCTTCTTGTATCTGAGGTAAAGGGGGATATTGAGGGAGAAGCCCCACCCAGTTTCCCACCCACCCCAAGTCCCAGATGTGGGGCATGCTCTGAGATCCTTGCTCAAGTGGTTTTAATAGTTCACCCGTTATGAATCGCTGCCAACCAAAGCATTTTTAAAAAAAGGATCATCCATAGTGGATATGTCCATATTTCTCTCTTTCATTGTTCCCTGTGCAATAGGGCCCAACAACTCTATATAACATGTATATTATATCAAGTATTATAAGTAATCTGGAGATGTACATAGATTATATGCTAATATAACATCATTTTGTATAAGGCACTGTGCACTCTTGAATCTTGGCGTCTTCTCAGGGTTCTGGAACCCATCCCACATGGATCTCAGGAGATAATTGCACTTGGCACTTGGGCATCTCGAGCTACAAGGATTTGGTGACTGGCTTGGTGTCCCTTAGTGAGTGGGTGATGAAGTCTTCAAACCCTGAGGAAAATGTTCATTAGTCACTGACTGCCCACTTTTCCCTGCCTTTGTCCCCTATATACTGGGTCTGTGTACTCCTACCAGTTGTGTTGTCATTACATTGTTGTGTTTAACAACCTCTCCCACTTGCCCTGAGGATCACTATACCATGTACTGCAGCACATGAATCCAGGTGTGAAGGACAAAGTATCCTTCCCCGTTGAGGCACCCATTGTATCCTAACAATCAGTGGTTTTCATTTAGGCCAGAGGTGCCTCCTACTTTTCCTAACCCCAGTTCCACCTTTTTCCTTCACACTCGTTGGGGAGCAGGAACAGGAATAACCAAAGAGATAGTTATAGGCTTGAATTTCTAGCAGATAGTCCAGGGCTGTGCTGTTCCCTTAACCATTTCTGTGAGGGTAGATGGAAGATGTGGCTTCCCTCCTAGCAGGACTGATTTCGTGGTACCATTCTCACAAGGTCACATGCTTAGAAAGGTGCTGTGCTTGGTTAGTTCTTTCCATTCTACTCTCCCTGGGAGTTGCTGGTCATTGGTCCTGCTCTCTGTACATGTTGAACACTACTTTCCTGCAGCATCCACTTCCTTGAAGATCTGTATGATATTTATGTTTATGGCTCGTGTGTACCATGTAGGATGTTCTAACAACAAGTCAACTGAAGCATGCCTTAATTTCTACTGACCATATTCATGACAGCTTTGATACTTTGGGCAAGGTACTGAGTCATTTTTAGACTCGGTGCCCTGTTGAGTGGAGATAGTGATTGTTTTAAGATTTGTGAGAATCAGGAGAATATATAAAGCCAGTGACATAACACATCCACTTAAAATCATCTGTTGTTCTTCTGTCCCTCTTTCCTTGGTATGGTGTTGATATATAGTTTGTCCTTAATATGGGCTTCCTACTTTCACCTGAATTCCAGTCAGTGATGATAAATTTGTACATCTTCAAGTCCTGTTGTGTCCTGGTCTCTGGCTAGGGTTAGGACGACACAGAAGGTCTGCTAGTACTCAATGTTCTTTTTCTGGAGGTTGTTTTTCAGGTCATGCATCTGTTGGAGAACTTTATTTTAGTAATCATCTTCATGAGCTTTATGTAACTGTCATACTGTGGATACCCCAGTAGCATGACTACATCAGGCACTGGGCTGTGTGGGACACACACCTTTCACCATAATCCTGGAGGTGGGCACAACCCTGTTCCCTTTCCTGGGGCAGGTATGGCTGTTGAACTCCAGGTCCTTGATTCTTAACCACAGTATCCAGCTGCTGCTTTCCCTGGGGTTGGGACAGGAGTCACATAACCTTTTGTGTGGGTGTGGGGAGATGGGTATGTTGGAACTTCCGCGCACTCTTACCCTAACCATGTTCTGGGCACGAAGGAGAAGGACAGAAAGTGAACAAGGGCAAAATGTGTTGTCACTGATGGAAACTGAGCCTGGTGCTTGAAGAAACCTAGCAAACCATGGGAGGGGGCCAAGGCCTGAGCAGACATGCAACTGTGGCCAGGCTGGCAGGGTCCCATGGGTCAGGAGCTGGGACTGGCGCCCTTGGGTGTATGGGACTAAGTCAGTGGCCAAGAGCCAACTGAGCCTCTGGTAGCCTTCAGGCCATGACTAAATTAGGAAAGAAGGAGCCCTTGGGCTCTCTTGGTCACTCACTAGGGAGGTGGGTACTGGGAGGGACCCTGGAAACAGGCTGTCGAGGCGGACCTGACTGGGTTTCACTCTGCCTATGGAGGGGCCCTGCTCAGAGCTGCAGCTTAATCTCATCAGGAGGGACGCTGTTGCTGACATGGTGGTCCTAGAGGTGGTGTATGTAGGAGGTGATGTTGCCATGCCTCCTCCTTCCCAGGGTCTGAGGGAAACAGAAAACCTGGTAAGCTTCAGTCACCAAGGCATTTACAAGCTGTTGGGGTGAAAGTTTCAGCTTTAAAAAGCGTGTCCTAGCGAGCCATTTGGGAGGGGATTACAGCGGCAGCAGGTGCCACAGATGAACTTCAGACTGCCCCAGACTGGACAGACTTTGGATGGCAGTCGCTGTACATTTCTAGGTGACAAAGTCTCTGTGATAGCAGTTTTTGATTTGGAAGAATCACAGCAAAGTTGGGTTGGGTTGGGTTGGATTGTTCGAGTGTGATGGTGTGAGGTTTGGAAAAAAAAAAGTTACAAAAAAACAAAAGCAAAAACACGCCATAGTAGGATGGTGGTTCCTGGAAAAAAAATAGTGAGCGAGTGTGTCAGTAATTAAAGGCATAAGTAAGGCCAACCCTGTTACATGACCCCAGCTTCCTGGTGCACTCTCAGACAGGGACTTTGTGGCTCTGCATTGCCCACCCCACCTTCTGCAAGATGGTTTGGAGGCCTTTGCCTTAGGGGGCTTCTCAGCTGGGCACGGTTGATGTCTTAGCCCAACAATCTGCCCTGAGCATTGTAGGAATGTCGCAGCACCCCTGGTCTCTATCCAGCAGATTCCAATGCCCCCAATCTGGGTCCTGACGGGACCAAATGTCCCCAGCCAGCAGAATCACCCTGCCACTGCTGAGAGAGGAGAATCATGTTTTTCGCAGTAACCATGGGGCAGAGAAGGTGGTAAACTGACAATCATCCCGTAACACCCCTGTTCCTCACCAGCAAGGGGTTCTGATTCCAGGAAATCAGCGATGCTGCCTGACATGGTTGTGTTGCTCATTATTCTGGGGGCCTCCATGACCAAACTGTCACCTGTGTCCACGGAGTTAAAAAAAAAAAAAAAAGACAGTGGACAAAGAAAGCCCCAACACCAAAAAAATAGAGCCATCAGCCAGGCCAAGAAGCACTGAAAATTTACAGAAAGCAGTAGCAGGCTGAGCCCAAGGCTGCCTCCTTCAGGCATGTTCCCAGGAGACCTATCTCCCTGGAGCTGGCTTGGGTGTTGATATGTGAAGAGGCTGAGAACATGTGGCGTAAACATCGACTGATAGTGTTTGCCATTTACACTCCGCATGTGTAATGCGGCAGGAATGGCCCCTGGCGACATGTGACTCCCCTTCCAGACGGTGCGCAGTGGCGGTGACCGCTCTTTCTCTTTCACTCGCTCCCTTGCCTGTATCCCCCCGCTGCCCCTTCTCAGACTCGTGAGAGTTCCAGTGGAGGCTTGTCATGATTGGCGTGCAGAGAGCTAGTAGAATGTGGTCGGAATTTTCTAGGGAGGCACATGCGCAACACCCAAAATGACTCCCGGCTTGGGCGGCCGCAGGTCAGCGCTTGGTGCCAGGCGCCCTGGTCCGTTTCAGAAAGGTAAGGACGCATGACGTCATCTCACCTCTCCCCAAAACCAGGGGGGATCTGGGTGGTTTCTTTTTCTCCTCCAGTCCAGGCAGAACTTCTGACCATGGTCTTGTCGCTAAGCGTTTGTGCATGAGTATGCGATTTGTTTGCGTCCCTACCCCCTCCTGCTTGAGAAAATGTTAATAAGTGGTTCCCAGCGGCTCTTTTTAACATGTGACCCAAACCAGCTCACCATGACCCCAGTGAAATCCGCGATCCCCACGTCAGGAAGTTGAGATGTCCGTTTTACGCTGGTTACTAAACTCTTTTTGAAGGCAAGTCGCTGGACTCCTGGAAAACAGACTGCGTTATCATGAGGTCTGAGGGGCTGGACGGGGACGTGTTGAGAATTCTGAAACCCCACAAAGGAATTAAGATGAGATGTTTGGTGTTAATCATTGGGGTTTGGTGATGAGAGAAAATGAACCTTGGAGCATTTGAGAGGTGCTGGGTCTGTTGAGTGCAGAGCGGGACTCACCGTGAACCCGGATTTGCGAGCAGGTTTTTTTCGGCCAAGACACGGCTCAGAGCTGCTGTTGACTGCCACTGCCGTGGCTTTGCCATGGCCGTCAGCAGTTCTTAGGTACCTGTAAGTAGAGTTAGCAATTTCAAACAGATCGTTCTAATAATCTCTGAGCAAGTCAGCAAGCAAGGGTGCAAACTTCGGTAGTGAGGTTTGGGACATATTTGGACCGGATGTGATGAGCTTTTGGCAGGCTCAAGCACAGCCAAACAGGACTCATTTCATTTTTTTAATCTGATGCAATTAAAAGTAGCTAGGACACAAGCAGTAGGGGAATGCTGGTTTTCTGCTTGCAAGAGTGCAAAAGCAAAGTTACATTCACTTAACATGGTGTATATGAGCTGTCTCATGACATGGGAACATTTTAAGCTTAAAAATAAATCTGTATGTGGCCTTGCCATTGGCTTCTGTTTTATGTGTCTTGGCATCTTTTCTCTCTCCCTCTGGTATATGTTTGCAACATGTGAGAACACTGAAGAGGAGGGGGTTAAAATTTTCACACACCTACCCATCCCCCACCATGCATACACTAACAGCTGCCATGTATGGTTTTGCGGAATTTGATATTTTGAATGCAGTGACTTCCTTCTTTGCCATAGTAATACAATAATCAATTTTACCATAGAGGACTGTGTACATGTCGGGCCTGGGCTGCTCCTAATTAGCAATGCATGGGAGAAGAGAGACAAATACAGGAGCATGGTTTCAAGTGAAAAATCAGCCTTCAGGTTTTAACCACTCTGGTCTCAACCAGGGCAGGGCTGAATCTGTTTACATCTTAACCGTGGGTTGTTTGTGGTGTTCCCCTCAAAATTTAGAATGGCATGTATAAAATTAACAGTAATGGGCCTGCCCCTCTAACCGTTACTGCTTTGTCTTTTATCACCACTCTGCAGTACCTTTCCTATGGCCATTGCTTTGTAAGATAGAGACAACAGCCAGAAGTAGCATTCATGTAATATTTGCTGCCTCGAATGGCTCCAGTCAGAAAAGTATGTGTCTTAAGTTTCTAGAAATTTCCATCCTTTGGGACATAGATGTTTTCTCAATAAATAGTTATGCCATGTATTTTGAAGATTTCAACTTTCGTGGTTGAAATTTGTCCTCTGATTTGTCCAGCGCTGAACCAGGCAGGGTCTGAAAGAATCGGAAAGATTTTTGGACATAGATGATGTCCTCCAAGTGCTTGTAAAAATCCTTCCCCTACAAGACTTACCTAGCTTTCTGCAGGAGAAACAAAGCAATGGGTGTCCTCTGGGAGAACCCCTACCACGAAAAAAGAGCAGTAGTTGAAGTGTGAAGAAGCTGTGTCCGTAGAGCCGGGAAATACTGATTACTTATTGTTTGTGAGACCCTTGTGGAATTAGGAAAATGTGTTTTTAAGAGTAGTTTAAGACTAGCGATCATGATGTTGGGAGTGACAAAAAAAATGGCTTTTTGGACCCAAAGTAATAAAACACGGACTGGTTCCATTCCTTTAGAGAAGGGTGACTTTCAGACTGGGCTTCACAGTAATTTCCCCTAGAAATTGCTGAAAATCCCAGTGCCCAGGTTGAATTGGAGTTTCTGGAATTGCAACCCACATGCCAGTATTTTCAAGCAGTCCCTCGGCAATTCCAAGTGCCAGCAGGCAGGAGGGAGATTGATACAGATAACTTTATCCAAAGGTTCATGTTTTGGTCCAGACGTTCCAGGGTGAGTTTGGTAAGAATGGACTTTTGGAGGATGCTGCTTCTTCATGCAAAGAGTTTTGGCCCTCGAGAGTCTGAAAGCTCCGTTCTCTGCATGAAAGGAGCTCCCTTCAGTCAACTAACTCACCTAAAAAGTGTTCTGAGCCATGAGTGTTCTTATTCCAGGGCACTAGGTGTTGTCAAAGATGTCAGCAGTGTTTCTGAAAGGGAGGTGGTAGTAAGAGTGATTGCAGGTGTCTTTGAGGTTGTCCCTGCAGTGAGCAGATCCCCCTCTCCACCACATGGAAAAGGAAATCCCCCTCTTGATGTCCTGGGAAGACAGCCAGGAAGAGCTCCTTAAAAATCCAGGGGCTACTGAATTCCTGAACACTCCCTGCAGAGCCCTTGATTTGGGGAGTAATGTTATGATGCCCTAGTCCACTTGCTCTCAACGACAAGGTCAGCATCACCTGGATTTTTTAGGAATGCCAGTTCTTGGGCCCTACCACAGACCTCCTGAGTCAGTTCCCTGGGGTGGGCCCAGCCTCTGTGAGAGAAGCTCTTCTGGTGACCTCCAAAGCCGGAGAGTCACTGCAGCAAGCTCACCTCGTCACTTACAGGCGGGTCCTCGGCTCTGCCTGAATTCACCAGGGTTCGAGATCCCAAACTCCTGAAATCTGTCTCTGGACTGTGCCCAAATCAGCCAGTCTGATCAAGATGATCACACCCACCACCCAAAAATTGTAAGGAGGAAAGCAAGCTCAGATGCCTTTTTTGTCCCTCCAGTTTCACAGATGAGAAAACTAAGAGCTGCAAGGTGAAGCTACAACAATAACATGCACAGCTGCTGGTTTCTGGAGCTTCTGTGAGAAGTGGATCTACTTACAACCAGACCGCTGCCCCCAGCCGCAGCCCCAGTGTGCCTCAGATGTAGACACAGTGTTAGTATTTGGCTTAAATTGCGTCAGTTAAAAAGTTCGGTTGAGATTCAGGAAATCCAGGAACAGAGCAGCAATTTTAACTTTTAAAAAAAATGGATCTAACATTTTTATTTGGATTTGAACTTGGCTTGGAGTTTGGGGATCATTCTTGTACGTTTATGAGGAAAGCCTCCGAAAGCATGGGGATTGTAGGGTGTGTTGCTGGAGCTTGTGTTTCATTTCAAAATCATGTTGATTAGACACTCAGAACAGCTCAAATCACACACGCAGAAATGGTGTTTTCCTTAGGTTTACTTAAAAGAAAAAATTGTGACAAGTCTGTTAGTTGAATGTTTTAGAATTTTGTACTTAGTGTGATTGGTGGTATTTGCATAATTCTAAGGCGTTCAGAGACTGAATCCAATCCCTATTCTCTGCAGAGGCTCATCTTTGAAAGCTTGGAGCAGCATTCGTGCAGCATTTAGCCAGGAAAACCTATTGAGAATGTGGTACACAACTACTGTTTACATACATGTGCACAGGGGACAGTGAGTACATGGAAGCAGTCACTGGTTCACACATCCACCTGTGCTCAGCACCGCAGTGTGCTATAGAGCACGTAGACCCAGGCTTGAGTGGGAGTATCAGACAAGTAATGAAGTAGGCACTTTGGAGAGGGAGTCACATAGGAGTTGAGAGGGAATAAAATGGAGGCTAGAAGAACAGTCAGGTATTCTGGGGCTCATACAAAAGGCACCAGTGCTCACTGGGTGGAGTCAGAACAGCCCATCCAGAGGAGGTGCATGTGAGTTGCATTTTGAGTAATGGTGATGGTTCGGGTGAAAGTTGTCTAAGAGCAGGCCCCTTCACTGGGACTGTGTGTGTGTCTGATCTATTGATTTGAAAGGCAGGGTTACAGAGGGGGAAAGACAGAGCAGGAGAGATTGTCTGTCTACTGGTTCTGTCCTCAGCTGTCTGCAACAGCCTAGACTGGGCCTGCTAAAACCAACAGACATGAATTCAGTCCAGGTCTCTGATGTGGGTGTGAGGGAACCAACTACCGGAACTGTGACTTTTGCTGCTTCCCATAGTGCACTTCAGAGAGAAGGTAGAATTGAAAGTGGAGCTGGGGCTCAACCCCAGGCACACCACTGTGCTAACCATTGTTCAGAAAGATCTCCGCTGATCTCAGGAGTTACACCAGCTCCCTGGGCTTCAGCTTCAAATTCTGCCCAGCATGCCTGTCATGAAAAATTGTGTCTCAGGCAAACCACTGCTGCCCTGAACAGATGTAAGTTGTGTTTCACCCTAATAGCTGTTAGTTGACTTGTGTCATGCCTTTGTAGAAGAGTGACACTCTTAGTATTTCATTCAGTAAGCATCCCAGGATGGAGCTGCCACAGTTTTGACCTGTTCACTCCTAAATAGTTTATTTGCAACCTGTGGGCATAACCACTTTGACCCAAGAGAACATATGTGGATGACTTTCATGGTTGCTGCCTGGAGACGCATGATCTGCCCTAAATCCTAGATATAGACCAATGGTTTCTTTTGAAGACATCCCAGGAAATCAAAATAGCTACTGACCCTAATTTGATCATTACACATTATATACATGTATTGAATTAACACTGCATTGCATAAACATGTACAATTATTATGTGTCCATTACAAATTTCATAGTACTTTAAAAAAGAATTGCAGAATCTCAAGAATGATATTCCCAAAATTTATGCAGGAAAAAAGGAGAGGAAGACATAAAAAGAATAATTTTAGAAAGGTTAATTTGTATAATAGTAATAGTTGCTATTATCATACTCAGCATAGCACCTGCCTATGGCATATGATCTTCATGACAGTCGTGCCCAGCAGTCAGCAGGCTGGACATTATAGCTTCCGTTGGAGAAGAAACGTTAGTTGCCAGGTTTGAAAGACAGACGGGACCTCTGAGATCCTTCCATCCAACTTTTCATGTTATGAAAGACCTAGAGAAACTGGTGGCCCTACAATCCCATGGAGAGAAAAGCAAGTGGTAGGACTAGCCCCTGATGTCCTCATTTCAAGTTTGCCCATTTTTTACTCTGTTATATTGCTCATTCTTTTTTGTGTTAAAAGAGACATTGGAAAATACGCATTTCTTGGTTTAGGAGAATGTTTTGGAAACTGTGTTTCATGATATTTTATGATATATAATATATATAATAGAAAACATCTTTTTTTTTCATTTTCTGTATGTAGGTGAGTATGGGTCAGCAGATTTATAGATAGACACACATGCCACTTCTTGCTGTCACTTTGGGAGACAATGATAGAGTTGAACTAGGCAGAATCTCTGTAGGAATTTTTATTTTATCTGCATAATTTTAAAGTGTTTTTTCACTTGCTGTGTTTGGAAGGTTGAGAGACAAAGAGAGGGAGATTGAGGAAAGAGCAATTGAGGGGCAGATAGACAAAGATCTCCCAGTAGCTGGTTTATTCACAGGACTGGGCCAGGAGCCAAGAACTCAAACCAGGCCTCCTATGAGCACGGCAGGGACTCAGCTAGTTGAGCTGTCATCTGTTGCCTTGCAGGGTGCGTTCTAGCAGGAATCTGCAATGGAACCGGGACTCTGATATTGCTTGAGGGTTTCCCAAAAGACACCTTAACAGCCATGCCAAAATCTGAGGGAAAAAATGAGCCTAATATTAACATTTGTTCATGTGGGGTGATGAGCTGAGCATAACAAGTACTTGTTATGCTCTTTTGTTTGTTTGTTTTTGGGGGTTTTTTTTTTGCTTTTTTTTTTTTTTTTTTTTTTTAGGTTTACTTATTTTTATTGGAAAGGCAGATCAGATTTATGCAAAAAGGAGAGATCTTCCATCTGCTGGTTCACTCTCCAAATGGCTGTGTTGGCTGGAGCTGAGACCGTCTTAAATTAGGAATTTCTTCTGGGTCTCCTGTGTAAGTGTGGGGTCCCAAGGCTTTGGGCCATCCTCTATTGCTTTTCCAGGTCACAAGCAGGGAACCGGGTGGGAAGTGGAGCAGCCGGGGCAGGAACCATTGCCCATATAGGATTCCAGCACTTGCAAAGTGAGGGTTTAGCCACTGAATCATCATGACGGGCTCTATGCTCTTCCATTTTTACCATTTTAAAAAGTCAACACAAATATGAATATTAAAAATAAACTCCCACTTAAGAGACTATAATTTTATAAAAATAAATGATGTTTTAAAGAAAGAAAAATGGTCCAGAGGACGCAGAAGTGCTATGTGGTTCTGGGTAGTTATATTAGCACTGATTCTTTTTTTTTGAGCCTGCTCTGCTGTGACACTAACAGAAGCAGTGTGAGCTACTTTCTGTGCATTTGCTGTGCGGTTAGTTCTTCTTTGCACATTTGGAGCCCTTCTCATAACTCCAGCAGCAAAGGTAGCACTGCCTTGTCATCTCTATAGCTACCCCTTTGGTTGTGTGGTTCTTGGCTCTAGGAGTCATACTCTGCTTGGTGAAGGGCGGCATGAGGCAGATGATTCAACACCAGGCTCACATTCAGAGAAAGCCCAGGAATGTGGCTCGGTCCCACTTCATGAACATGGAACAGAGGCTAGAAATTTGGGCTTCCTGTGAGAAGACCCTCACGCACTGCCCAGTCAAGCCCTTTATTTACTGGATGACCTCAGGTGGTTGATCCAGTCTTTATCAGTCTCAATCTTTCTTAATGGAATCTGGAACCACTGGGCTGTTCTGGAGATCCAATTGCTCTTGAGGTAAAAGCACTTATTAACCCAACTGAAAAACACGGAACAAAAGAGAGATGACAGAATGATTAGTGCATCATGAATCATTGCAGGAGATGCGTGGTGATATGAGTCATCATAGGGTAATGTCATGGCAAAAGCCCAGACACGGGAGAACAGCACCGGCCCAGTAATCTTAAAATTAGTCACAGAGGCCTGGTGGCCATGGCCCAGTGTTGTTGTTGTTACCCAATAAGAGAGCGCTATCAAAAAAATGCGTGTTCCCACTGCTCTCCCTGCAAAAGGCACTTTGCTGGTGAATGTGAATGGGAATACCTTCCCACCTCCCCACCCCTAGCTGTCGCAACAGGCCTGGGGAGGGAGACCTAGGTTCTGCCAAGATGAATGGCTTGGGTTGATTCACATGTTACACAGATTTATGGTGTTAATTTTTTTTTTCAACTGTAGGAATGAGTGAATTCAACTGAATGATTTGTGGGGCCCCTTCTTGCTCCTGAAACCTGTGTTAATCAGATAGACATGTCATCTTTCTAACCTGTCAGTTAGGAACTGCTCCCTGTGGCTTACACCCAAGCTTGGCTTCTGAGAGCGTCATAGTAGGCTTGACCGTTTCTGATCCAAGGGGGCAATGAGCTCTCAGGAGGCAGTGGAAGGGTAGATCCAGCAAAGACCTGACTCTAAGCATTGCATATGACTATGTGACTTGATTGATGTGTACACACTTGATTGATTTGTACAGATATGAAAAAGTGTGGGAAAGCATTCTGTTACCTAGTCATGAGCCCTCTCAGCTGATTAACACAAAAGAAGAAGTGGCACATTTGTTATTCAGTCTGGAATGTCAACCGAGTTGGCCTGAGAATGAATGTGAATTCCCGAATTAGTTATCTTGGAAGATGCTGTGCTTATGGCAGATGTGGCCACTTGGGTTGACTTGGACACAAGCATACTCTGGGATGTGGTTCTTGGCTTCTGCCTTTGTTCCTGGCTGAATCTTGCTGGGAAGAGCCTGCAAATGGATGTGCACACGTTCATGCTCAGGCTGCTGAGCTCCAGCTATATCCCTGTTATTTCCAACCCCTTATGTCTGTTGTTGACTCCTCTCTGGTTCACCAAGCAGCTGCTGTGACTGCGTTCCCCTCCTGCCCCAACTCACCCATTTACCTCCTGTCTCATCAGTGAGCCCTTCCCTTTGACTCTGTTCTCTCCATATTTGCATCTCTTTGTATCTCCTGTCATCCTCCCCATCCATGTCCCAGGAAGATCCCCCTGCCTATGCAGAGCTCCCTGGCTGCCTGCACTCAGAGTGGCTGTGATGGCAATCATTACAGCAATAGTAATGGTCATAGAAATTATGTCCACAATAGAAGCAATGATCACATATTGTGTACTAGGGATGGTGATGAACAATGATGTGCACCTGTTGTTCAACTCGCAAAACAAGCCTGTAGCTGGTTGTCATCTTTCTTTTAGCAAAGAGGATCTTAAGCCCAGGGAGGAGGATGCATCTGCCCACAGTTTGTAATTTCTAAAGGGTCAAACTGGAATTCATACCCAGGACAATTCCAGGGTCTGTGCTTTCAAGACTGTGGGTGCAGCACCCCCACCTGTAGCTACAAAGCTCAGCACAGTCACACTGATGTCCTTGGTGCTCTGTACATTGCCCTATTGCTAACCTGAAGCCTAGTAGCAAGGAGGTAGTCTCTAATGACATGAGTGGATTGAACACTTCCTCTGTAAAGGGGTGTTTTCTGAAAAGAAACCTGCACTCTGATCACACAGAATATGTCCTTTTCCTTGATTTCTGAACAAGGTGTGCACAGCACCTGCTGAACCCTGCTGAACACCGATGACCCTCATTGTGTGATTCCCCATTGCCTCCTCATGGAAACAAGAAAATTGTGATTTCTTTTTATGAATCGTAACACTGAGGCTTAGGGAAGGGGAGTTGCCAGTGACACACTGCGGATCAGTGGGAGTGGAACTAGAACCCAGGATGCTGGAGTGCTATCCACATTTGACCAGGACAGTCCACAGTTTACTTGTCTTTTCTGGTGACAAGAAGGCCAAAGAACACTGCACTCGTAGGAAAGACCTTTTTTCTCTTTGAGGAATGATGACTGCATCTCACAGTGCCAGTTCTTTTTTTAGTAAAAATTATTTTTTATTTGTTTGAAAGGCAGAGTTACAGAGATAGGAGGAGACATACAATCTCCCATCTGCTGGGGCTGGGCCAGGCCAAAGCCAGGAACACTAGCTTCTTCAGGTCTCCCGCTTGGGTGCAGGGACTCAAGTGCTTTGGCCATCTTCTGCTGGTTTCCCAGGTGTGTTAGCAGGAAACTGGATCCAAAGTGGAGCATCTGGGACTCAAACCAACACCCATATGGGATGCCAGCATGCAAGTTGAGGCTTAACTTACTACACTGTGGAGGCAGCACACAGTACCAGTTCTTAGTGTAGCAAAAATGATTTGTTTCCTGTTGAGAAATGGAAGGTGTTGCAGTAGATCTGGAGCTGCCCCCCATTTCCCTTGCTGTGTGTGGCCACAGCTGGATCTTGAGGCCTGAGAAGGTTTGTCCCTAACCTACACCTTTGTGGAGGGAAGGGGAACTCTCCTTGCATACGCCACTTGTACCCTGGCCTTGTGATGAGGGGGAGAGGTTTCTAGCAGCAGGAGAAAGATTTCTGTTCTCTGAACCTTCACAAAGTGAGTCTCTGGTTAGCAGACACAACAGGTTGTGCCCATGTTTCTCCTGCAGTGACCCCTTGGCTCTGACTTCTGGGTCTTTGTGGGTCCACTCCTGCCGAGGAGCCTGAAGAAGGGCAGGGAAACGGCTATGTTAAATGGAGAGGGTTCAGATAGGTTGCTGTTATTCTTGTTACTCCCTGGAAATGTGTTGGCTAATGTGCCGAAGAGTGCAGAGTAGCCAGGTACAGCTGGCTGCAGACATTCCTACCAAGTCACCCAGGAGCTAGCTCCGTGCCACTGCCCCCTGCCACTGCCCCCTCGGTTGTCTTCATTCTCAAGCTGGCTTACCTCAAGTGGTGGCTTAATGGCTGGTTTAGCAACCCTGAGGGAAAAAAAAGAAAGGAAGAAAGGAAACCCCTTGGGATGCCTGTGTCCCATGTAGGCTTTCCTGGGGGGTGAGTCCTTGTCCCACCCATATTTTCAGCTTCTTGCTGATGTGGATCCTGGGAGGTAGCAGATAATGTTTAAGTACATGGGTGCCTGCCACCCATATGGGAGACCCAAATAGAGTTCCTGGCTATGGGTTCAGCCTAGCCTAGCCCTGGCTGCTGTGGGCATCTGGAAGAATGAACCATTTGGGATGGGAGTGTTCTGTTTCTTTCTGCTTTTTAAATAATGAAGCTACTAATTAACTAGCTAGATATGTAAAAATCTTACTGAATTTCTAGCACTGACTCCAGCTGAGAATGTATTGTTTTGCTCTTCATGTCCAAATATTAACCCATCATTGTTCCTGCTTGGGGCCCCCAATAAAACATGGAAGAGTTTTGAAGCCATCAGGGGAATCATCTGGCTAGACAGCCATTGTCACATGTGGAAGACCTGGAAGAAACTCCTGGCCCCTGGCTTCCCACTGCCCCAGCCCTGGCCATTGCAGCCTTTTGGGGAGTGGACCAATGGGTTGAGAAATCTGTCTCTCCTTGTCCCTGCTTTTCAAATAAGTAAGTAAATCTTCAAAGCAAAACAAAACAGAAACAAATAAAATCTCTCTGGAGAGAGTTGCTGTTTTCATTTTGAACAAAGCTTTCTAAGCAAGAAAGGAAGCAGGGGTTTAAATCTGATTAGGCTTCTAACTGTGAGTTGTGAATCTAACCGAGATTCTTTATAGCCAATGAGGTACTTGGAAATAAGACCTCAGCCCTGAGGCCCGTAAGCCTCCCAGAGGCCCAGGTGAATCAGAGCAGCCACTGTGCGTTCAGTGTCACTTTGGTGAGTGTAGATCCGCCTTTGCTTGTGGCTGTGTGATAGACAGTCTAGTTCCGGGCTGGGATGCCAAGGTGTGCCACTCACCAAGCTGCTCTCCTCCCCAGAAGTGAAGTCTTTCTCTGTGACGACAAACAGTGGGGTTGCGCCCAGTTTAGAAGTGCACAATCCTGCCTGTGACCCCTGGACAAGGGACTGTCCCTGCCACCGTCCCTAGTGTGGTTCCCAAAAGGGCCTACCTCTTGCACTTCTCCAGAGTTCTGTGACCACGTGGCGTGTGGAAAGCACTCAGAACAAGGGGCTTTGGGAAGGCTGTGGAAAGTGAAATGACAAGTTAATTTAGATAAGTTCATTTTGGTGCACAAGCGCCTCGATTGTTCTTTTGTAATGCATGGGAAGGCATGGATTTAAAAATTTTTCCCACTAAAATCAGTATCTTTCAATTATACTTTCCATTAATTTTTGAAAGTATCCTGATTCTGAATGTTTGGGTGTTCAAGGTCAATTGATACAGATAGTTCGGAATTTTAGAAGCAAGACTGTTTCATGAGATGCTGGGAACTGATTGGGCTGCTCTGGGTTGTTAGTGAGGTTCCCCCTCCATCCAAGTAAATAGTTTTTCTGTGTTAATGAGGGGGTTGGGCGGCTCTGTCTTTAGGACCCTGTAATTCTATTTTTTTAAAAAGATTTATTTGAAAGGCAGATATATAGAGAGAAGGAGATAGAGAAAGCTCTTCTGTCTGCTGGTTCACTCCCCAAGTAGCCGCAATGGCCAGAGCTTAGCCAATCCAAAACCAGAAACCAGCTTCTTCTGGGTCTCCCACATGGGTGCAGGATCCCAAGGCTTTGAACCATCCTCCACTGCTTTCCCAGGCCACAAGCAGAGAGTAGATGGCAAGTGGGGACAGCTGGGATATGAAGCCATGCCCATATGGGATCCTCGCAGATGCATGGCAAGAATTTAGCCACTAAGTTATCACACTGGGCCCACAGGGGCCTGTAATTCTAATCTTTCTCTTGCTATCACTGTGCCTGCTGGGTGAAGCAAGCTGACTTTGAAGAGAAAGCAACCTCTTGGTTTTTCCTGGGTGAGTTTGAGTGTCAGGCCTAGTGCTCTGTGCCCCCCCCACCCCCAGAGCTTCTGGAGGGATCAGTTCATACTGACAGGTTGGGTCAGCCCCCCACCCACCACTGTCTCTCTGAGTGAAAGTCTCTTTTGTATCTAACTATTTGGAGCAGCAGAGACATAAACTGGAACCCATACGGGATGCCACTCTCACAGATAGCAGCTTTACTTGCTGTGCCACAACGGTGGGCCGTTTGATTCTCTTTTTTGAATTGTTTGAGGAACTTTATCTATACAAGTGTCTGCTAACAAGAGGTGCCACATTTCCTCCAAGTCCCAAGTTCTGATGAGCCATGGCTATTATCCTCCTTCTGAATGTCTCCATTTTAGGCTTCTGAAAAAACCATCTTTTTGTCCTTAACCAAGGATTTTCATTTGGTGTAAAAGCACTCCATCAGTGAATCCATGGCAGGTACTGAGTGCCCACCCAATACAAGGTGGTATGCTGGGGAAATGCTTGAACTTTCCAAATCTACTCCCTTCCTTCATGGAGCTTATATTTAATGGAATAGTAGGGCATTTAAGTAATGATTTTTAACACAAGGTAGAAAATGTTAAATAAAGCAACAAGGACAAACCAAGGAAGTAAGAAAATGGCAAAATAATAATAATAATAATAACAACAACAACATTTCCAGCCTCCACTTGTGTGAGACCAAGCCTTCTAGTTTTGGATTCAGAAATAAGATTGTGGGGCCTGGTGTGATGGCGGTTAAAGTCCTTGTCTTGCACACTCCAGGATCCCATATGGGTACCAGTTCTAATCCTGACGGCCCCACTTCCCATCCAGCTCTCTGCTTGTGGCCTGGGAGGGCAGTTGAGGACGGCCCAAAGCCTTGGGACTCTGCACCCACGTGAGAAATGCAAAAGAGGCTCCGGGCTCCTGGCTTCAGATTGACACAGCTTTGGCTTTTGCGGCTGTTTGGGGAGTTAATCAGCAGATGGAAAATCTTCCTCTCTGTCTCTCCTCCTTTCTGTATATCTGACTTTCCAATAAAAAATTTAAGAAAAGGAATAAGATTGTTATATACACATGAATTTTAATTATTAACTCTTGAAAGCTAAGAATTTTAGGCTTCTGAAAAAAACCATCTTTTTGTCCTTAACCAAGGATTTTCATTTTCATTTGGTGTAAAAGCACTTCTACTCGAGGTTAATTGAAGTTGAGGACAAGAACAATTTTTCAGGCCGAGTCTAAGTGGGGGAGAAAGTCTGATTCATCTCCTGACTTCATGCTGAATCTGCCACCCAAGCCACACTTTGCAGAGCACTTCCTCTCCACGCAGGACCTCCTTGAAAAGAACTTCTTGTTCCAAGTCCTCTGGGAGACGCGGGAAGTATGCAGCATGAGTTCTTTCCAGCTCAGAATGCAAGTGTAGAAAAAGCAGCTGACTTCTCCAGGAAAAACAGAACCTTGTCGTACTCTGGTCATGGAAACCAAGTTGGCACCTCATTATCGCCTTGTTTGTCAGTGCAGAGTACATGGTGGAGAGACCTGGTAGGAAGAGTGGCAGGGTTTTGACTTAAGCTTAATTGCTCTTCTAAAGCCGGATGACTTAATACTACACCAGTCGAAATCTATTATCAGACTCTTGACCATCCATCGTCCCTGGTTTTTGTATTCTTGTCCACATTGACAGTTAGTGCTTCCCTATTCTGCTGTTGCCACAATTTGAGCTGGGTCACACTGGGCTCCCAAGGCTTGGCTATGTCCAGTTCTCCTCTCCAGAGGAAGAAAAACCTGCAGCCTGCTTTCCCCTTGACCCCCAAGCCCACTCCAGGCAGGATCTTAACAGGACTGTTGGTTGGTACCTGGTTAACAACTTACTGCAAGGTTTTGGCTTTGCACACAGGAGAATGAGTAACAAGTCATTTTTATCTGGCTCTGAAATGTGTTTTGTACTAGTATCAGCGTGGGTGTGCCTGATATTCTGGGAGCTCACTTCAAACAGAACAGTGAGGCAGCCCATGGAGACGTGCTTCCAGAGAGAGAGAGAGAGAGAGAGAGAGAGCGAGCGAGCGAACAAAGAAGCCATGGTGCTTTAATTGCCTGCTGCTCTTTAACTTCTTCTCAAAGCTTTGTTGGGAGTTTGCATTCTGCATCCTCACTTCTTTGTACTCACAAGAGTGAGTGCTCATTAAGTAGGCCGTCTCATCTTTCTGAGCAGTAGGTTCTTTCCTTGTGAAATTAGAGTGAAAATGAGCGTCCCGTGAGAGTACTGGAGCCCTCACATGAGATGACATTAGCTCAGCATTGGTCACGCAGGAGCATTGTGGTAACATTAAGCCAGCTCACTTTCCCACTCTTTCCCGTCCACCAACCAAAGTAGCAGCTCTCTTTCTTTAAAGTGTCTGCCAAGTTGGAGAGGGCATGGGTGCCATGCAATTTCCATGCCTTCCTTTTTTTGGTCACCTAACCCTACCCCAGCCCCTTTTCTACCCTCACTCATTGGATGTCAGCTACACAGAGCCTGTCACAGTGGAGACTAAAGTGACCTAGCTGTGTAACACTCCCACCCCCTTCACATACAGCCCAACTGGCCGCGGCAATCCCAATCTCAGATTTCACAGTCCCATTCTTCCCATTCACATGTCCTAGAATTCCGCTTGGTTCTAGCCTCGCAAGCACGCTTTCTGCTCACACTCACTTCCCACAAGGGGAATTTAAGCTCCATGACATATGGTCTTACCCAAGAGCCCTGACTGTGGTAACTACATATCCCAGACTTTCCCAGAAAGTCTATCTCATATCCAGACCATGTGTCCTGAGTTTTGATCCAGAAACATCATAACTTACCAGCATAGGTCCCATTAAAAGGTACACACCAGACAGCATGTACACACACACACACGTGCACAAGGTCCTGGGAGTGCTGACTGCTGCACCCACTTTCGCACATTTTAATTATTTACTCATAATTTCTTGGATCAGTCCTTACACTTACTGGGTTTGAGAGCTGAGTTGAAGGGAACATAATTTCTTATTGCTATTGGATGTGAAATGAGGACAAGGATGAAAATGTGTTTGATGTAAAAATATATGCAAATCATTCTGTGTGAGCTGGAGACCTGCTCTGTAAAACTTTATGTTGGAGCATATGGATTTTCTCATGTCTTTTTTTTTTAAACCAGTGGCTTTACCATATTCAAGATGATGTTTGCCGCTGGCATCCCAGGGAGAATTTAGCATGTTGGAAGTTTCCTGTCTTCAGCTAGATGCTGGATATACTGCTTAATTATTACCAAATAAAGTAGATATATGAGTAAAAATAGTCAACAAATCACTTAAAATTTTATTACGCAACTATATTTTGATTTACTCAAGTTACACCCTGTCCCTGTATAACTAAATTTTTGTAACTTTCAATTTTGGACTCTTAAAATAATGTAATATCAAGCATCTTTGGGTTATTAAGTCTGTCTGCATTTTAGCTCATTTTCTTAGGATAGATTTGTAGGATTTAATTATTGTGTTAAAGAATGTGACTGAGGAAGGCCTGTTTCCAGTCTGCCTGTTAATATAGAAGTATGAGTTTAGACTGTTGTTGATGCAATAGCATCTATTCCTCTTCATCTCCCCAACACTGAAAACTGTCCTTTTTCTGGGTGCTGCTGTTTTGCTAAGCAGTTGTTTTTAATGGTTGGAGTTTGTATTTCTGGTTACCAGGGAGGCTGACCAATCTGTCACACAGCATTTCTATTGGATTGGATGATGTGTATGTGTGAGCAAGATGCTTGCAGGCCGGCTTGCATGTGGGACCTGTGTGGAGGGTCTTTGTGGGGGACAGGGCGGGTGTAGAGTAGACCACAGGTAAGCGAAGCCAGTCCCTTGTCCCCCGCATTGGAAACCAGCTGTGCATCTAGACCTCTGTCTCCCTGCAGTGCTGCCAAGCTCCTGGACAAGAACCCGTTTTCGGCCAGTAACCCGAACCCTCTGCTTCCTTCGCCTGCCAGTCTCCAACTGGCTCAACTGCAAGCCCAGCTCACCCTCCACCGGCTGAAGTTGGCACAGACAGCTGTCACCAACAACACTGCGGCTGCCACCGTCCTGAACCAAGTCCTCTCCAAAGTGGCCATGTCCCAGCCCCTCTTCAACCAGCTGAGGCCTCCATCTGTACTCAGCAACCCCCACGGCCATACAGGAGTGCCTCAACATACTCCAGCCATACCCGGTGCCCGGTTTCCCTCAAACACCATGGCTTTCTCACCTCCCAGCCAGACACGAGGCCCAGGACCCTCTGTGGGCCTCCCTAGCCAGCCCCCTGGTGCCATGGTGATACACCCTTTCAGTGGGGTCATGCCTCCGACCCCTGCCCAGCCAGCAGTCATCTTGGGCATTGGCAAGACAGGCCCTGCCTCTGCTCCTGCAGGATTCTACGAGTATGGCAAGGCCAACGCCAGCCAGGCATACGGCACTGAGACAGACAGTCAGCCTGGCTTCCTGCCAGCCTCGGCCTCCACCTCAGGCAGTGTGGCATATGAAGGGCACTACAGCCACGCAGCACAGGACAGCCAAGCCGCATTTGCTAAAGACTTCTATGGACCCAACTCCCAAGGGACACATGTGGCCAGTGGATTTCCAGTGGAGCAGGCCGGGGGAATGAAGGGCGAGGTAGGCGCGCTGCTGCAGGGTGTGAACAGCCAGTGGGAGAGCCCCCCTGGCTTCTCTGGCCCAGGCAAGGCCGATCTTACAGCAGGGCCCAACCTGTGGCCGCCACCCCCCAGCCAGCCCTATGAGTTGTATGACCCCGAGGAGCCCACCTCAGACAGGACCCCGCCCTCCTTTGGAGGTCGCATTAATCACAGCAAACAGGGTTTCAGTGGGGGCCGGCGGCGGGCCAAGGAGGAGCAGGGGATGCTGTCCGTGCGGCCCCTGCAGGCCCACGAGCTGAACGACTTTCACGGCGTGGCCCCCCTCCACTTGCCGCACATCTGTAGCATCTGCGACAAGAAGGTGTTTGACTTGAAGGTGAGTCATCATGGCAGGCTGCAGCCGGGAGCCATCCAGCCCTCCTGCTCACAGGCGAGCAATCATTACTCTTGGAACCTAGGGGACACAGTTGGTCTCCTTGATTAAATCAGTAGGTGTTAGATCCCAAGGGAGTTTTAGAACTGAACCTGGGCCTGTCGCTTGCTTTAAGGTGAGAAAGAGATTCCTCTCCAGAGAAAGCCAACCCCATGGGCTCAGGAATTTATGTCCCCTATTTCCTGGGGGCGTGGAGGGGTCACCCAAAACATTGCTTTTTACTGTGGTTTATGCCTAAAAGCTACCATTCTCTAAGTGTATAGTTGCACCAAGTTTGAAAGGGAGAAACAGCATAATTGTGGATTGGAGACCAGAGAGTAGTTCCCAGCCGGGCCTTAGACATCTTTTTTTTTTTTTTTTAAAGATTTATTTTATTTTCATTACAAAGTCAGATATACTGAGAGGAGGAGAGATAGAGAGGAAGTGGAGCTGCCTGGATTAGAACCAGCGGCCATATGGGATCAAGGCGAGGACCTTAGCCACCAGGCCATGCTGCCGAGCCCCAGCCTTAGACATCTTGTTGGAGTGAGCCTCAACCTCTTAAGCTGTAGAGTGGACACAGAGCTGAGTGGTACCTTTGCCACCACTGGGGACAGCTTTGGGCCACTGCTAACAAAGATTCATTCTTTGTGAGTTTCTCCCCCAGAGTGTGTTACAGGGCAATGAAGTACTCCAAAGCAGTAATAACTAGAATAGCTAATGTTGTGTGAAACCCATTCTGTGTGCCAGTAGTAACCCTATGAGGTAGACACTGTTAGGATTCTCATTCTTCTGATAGAAAGCAGAGGCCCAGAAAGGGGAAATGACTTGACCAGGCCCTGCTAGATAGGCCCTGCTAGTGAATGAGTGACCTGATGGGCCCAGGGTCTGTCCCTCTTAAGCTCTGGCTGTCCTGCCCCCCACCTTCCATCCTGTCCCAGGGCATGATCAAGTCCCCACTTGGAAAGTCTGCTACCAGGGCATGCCATCCCCTGCTGCTTGGTCTCATTAGGCACATGCATCCTGAAAAGGTTGCCTGGGACTTCCTCTTTCATTCCAGTCTTAAGAGGGGACTGGCTGATGCTGGGCAGTGCTTGAGGATTTTTGTCTCTGGAAAGTTTTTTCCAATGACTAAAAATTCACTGTGAGTGCACCTGTGGAGGTCTCCCAGGTAGATACAGAAGTGGGTGGGGACTATGTGCCAGAGAGGAGGAGTGGGGGCCACGTGGGTGGGTACAAGGACCCACTGAGTGGAGGAGGGGAGGTCGGACTTGCTGATTTGGGCTGCTGCCCAAGTTGGGAATGGGGTTGATGGTGTGAGGGCTGGGAGGCAGGAGCAGAGGAAGGACCTGGAAGGGAAGGAGAGATTTGTGTCCCCAGGATGTGGTGGAGCCCCTGAGCTGTCTTGCTCCCTGCCCAGTGGTGACCATGTCCCTCCACCCCACTCTCCCATGGACTCAGTCCTGGTTTGGTCACTTTTCTTTCTTTCTGACCTAGGATTGGGAGCTGCATGTGAAAGGGAAGCTGCATGCTCAGAAATGCCTGGTCTTCTCTGAAAAGTAAGTGCTGTCCAGAAGGCCAGTCCACATATGCCGTGCTCAGATAAGACTCACAGAGTGCCTGCTGCAAGGCACACTCTAATCTGGGTCAATGAAACCGACAGAATCCCTGTCCTCAAGAGCTTCCTCTTAACAGGGGTTGGGGAGGAGGTAGATGAAAAACAAGAGGAACAAGTAAATAGCATTACTGTTGCTGAACGCTGTAGATGCTCAGCTGAGAACATCATCTAGGCAAGAGGGACGTGTGTGTGTGTGTGTGTGTGTGTGTGTGTGTGTATGCACACAGGCCCTGGAGGCTGGTCCCTTGCATTTAACTTGGGCATTTGGGAGAGGTCTCACCAAACAGCCCTTGAGAGGGGATAGAAGGACCCCATGCGATTTGGGGGAAACCCGACCTGGCGGACGTGTTTGACGGTCCTGTAGCTGGTGTGGCGCTGCAATGCCCAAGCAACATACAGCATAAGCAGGGCAGAACAAGGAAGAGGACCCAGGGAAGTACCAGAGACCACACCCTGAGCCCTCAGGGCTGATGTAAAGACATCTGCTTTTGCCCTAAGAGTGGCTGGAATGTGCTGAGTGACATGCCTGGGTTCTCCTGAGAACTGCCTTCTCTTGGTAGTCCCTCCCCCCCGCCCCAGGCACCACAGGGCCCACAGAGGAGAGGGAGAGTGCCCAGGCATATAGACCAGATGGCCAAGGTTAAGTGTTGGAAATGTGTGCGTGCAGAAGGTCTGCCTTTGTTATTGCCAATAGCCCCAAAGTGAAAGCGATCCAAATGCCCTTTGACAGATGAATGAATAAGCAAAATGTCGTCTGTCCCCGCAATGGACTGCTGCATAGTGGAATGCTGACATGAATGCGCCTTGAGGGCACCGTGCTCAGTGAAGTAAGCTGGTGAGAACAGGACAGACGCCGAGCAGTCCCACTGGCCAGCGGCCTTTAGGGCAGTGAGGCTTGCAGCCAGACAGCAGGAGAGCACTTGCCAAGGCCGGGGATTGGGCGTTTGTGCTTCATGTGTGTGGAGTCTTGGTTCTGTCAGCTCAGGAGCTCAGGAGATGGGCAGCGGCTATGGCTGCATCACCTGTGAGACTCTGCTTAGTACCACTGCACTGCCCTGCACAAGGTGAAAAGAACTGAGCAGCCAATTTCTACATTGTATCTGTTCAGCGGCAGTTTAAAAACTAATTTTTTGAAAGGATGCCCTTTTCTGGCTGCCCCCTTTTACTCTGAAATCCACAGTAAGATACCATTTTAACCATTTCAGTGTTGCCAGTTTGGTGACATTTAGCACACCGACAAGGTTGTGCAAAGATTCTTGATCCACAATTGTCTTCACCCACAATTGTCCTCATCACCCCTCATAGCCCAGAACTGGTCACGCCCATTCCCCTTGCCCAGCCCTGCAACCACCTATCCATCTTCCTCCTCGTTGAATTTTGTTTCTTGTGAACTTTTCATAAAAGGAATCATGCAGTGTATGTGGGTTTTTTGGTGGATGTGTTTTTAAACTTTGCAGAATATTTTCAGCTTCCTTTCACTTGCTGACATATACAGACTTTCCGTGGATGAGTAATGCATAGTTTGTTATATGTTTCGTTTATCTGTTATTTGATGGACATTGGGTTGTTTTACCTTTTGGCTGTTGTGAGTAAAGCTGCTAGGGACATTCAGGTACAGGTGTTTGTTTAAACACCAGTTTTTAACTACTAGAGAAGTATTTTGAAAGATTTATTTATTTATTTCAAGATTAATTATTTTCATTGGAAAGGCAGATTTATAGAGAGGAGAGATAGAAAAAGTTTCCATCTGCTGGTTCACTCCCCAAATGACAGCAATAGCCAGAACTGAGCCAAGCTGAAGCCAAGAGCCAGGAACTTCTTCTGGATCTCCCATGTGGGCGCAGGGTCCCTAGGCTTTGGGCCATCTTCTACTGCTTTCTCAGGCCATAAGCAAGGAGCTGGATGGGAAGTGGAGCAGCTGGGACACGAACTGGCACTCATATGGGATCCTGGTGCTTGAAGGGGAAGGATTAGCCAATTGAGCCATCACATAGGGCCCCAAATATTTATTTATTTATTTACTTAAAAATCAGAGTTTAAAAGAGAGATGGGAAGTTAGAAAGCCTGAGAGACTTTTCATCCACTGGTTCACTCCTGAAATATCTATTAACAGCCAGGGAGGGCTAGGCCAGGCAGAAGCGAAGCTCCAGGAACTCCACTCAGGTCTCCTACACTGGGACATCTCCTGCTACTTTCCCAGGTATGTTAGCAAGAAGCTGGATTGAAAGTGAAGCAGCCAGGAAATGAACTGGCTCCCATGTAGGATTCTAGCCCTGTAGGCAGCAGCTTGACGTGCTGTGCTTGGGTGGCAGTCCTGGAGTGGAACTGTGGGATCATGCGGTCAGTCTTAGCTTGTTGAGGAGCCAGTTCTGTTTTCTCTCCTCTCCAGCGCTGGCGTGCGGTGTATTCTCAGTTCTGCAGAGGGAGCTCTGCGTGCCTCCCCGAACAGCACGGCTGTTTATAACCCCGCTGGAAATGAAGGTGAGTGAGACCAGTCGAGCTTCCCCTCAGCCATTAGGCCACATCCTTGGCCAGGAGGACTTCCCTACCATGCCTTTCTTGTACTTTGACAAAGCAGTCGGTTCCCAGGAAAACCCATGTTCTCTGGGATGTTTTACACAGACAGCTTCGCTGACAGTGTGGCCCATCGTCACACTGATCGCTAAGGAAGATGCGCACAGGCACTGTCCTTTTTCTCTTCCCACTTACATTCTCACGATGCCTTCTGAAGGGAACTGACTTGCCTTCACTGGTTTGTGTGGTCTATCCCTCAGACTTTGCCTCCAATCTCGGAACATCATATGCAGCCATCCCAGCAAGGACGTTTGCTCAGTCAAACCCCACATTTCCTTCAGCTTCCTCGGGAACGAACGTGAGTACAGAAGAAAACACAAACAAGGCATTTCTACATGGTTATTGTCATCCTGTAGTACCTGGAATATCTAGGTTAGAGGTGCAGGGGAGACTGGGACAAAGCTGGGGAGGCTTGGGTTTTGGGTCAATGAGGACAGGTCAGCAACGCTGTGATCCGTCCAGCCGGCATTCAGATACATGAGTGGAAACATTGCTATACGTTCCTGAAATCAAAGGCACGCAAACTGTCTAGGATCCGACACTAGTTTGGGACAGGGTGAGGGGAGGGGATATGTTTCAGCTTTTATGTTGCTTTTTTGAAGGAATCTTTTGATGTTTTATTGAAGTGGGCCATTTCCTAGGAGAGGTTAACTAATTTTAAACTTGAACCAGAAAGAGGGGATGTGTTTGAATGTGAGGCTCCTTGGAGACATGGGTGGTGCTGTGGAATGACTCCTGTGCGTCTGGTGGAGTGGTGGTTTCTGCAGTCCTCCATCGCCAAGGCCATCTGCCTTTCCTCCTCCTCCCACGGTGTGACCACTCACTCCTTTACATGTTTGCCACTTTTCCTGCTATGCGTCCTCCCTCCTCCCCGTCAGCTGGATCGTCTATTGGGACATGAGCAAAACAACTATAAAGCACAATGAGTTTGGCGGTGCCTGAATAGAGGATGCCTGCAACAGACACGGCCTCTGGAGAGCAGGCCTTCACATGTGATTTCTTTACATGTTGAGACACTTGTGCAAAACAGGGAAGGGGCCGGCCACGAAGTGTAACTTGCAGACAGTGGCAAATGAGGTTTCTTTTTATTTTTGTTTGTGATGTCGAATGGGAAAAGTGCTTCAAGAGAGTGGCTTTCTGAAAGTCCACATTTTGGGAAAGGAGAACTATGTGGTTTCCTTCTCTGCATCGCATCCACTCAGAGCAGTGCCTGGGTCTGTGGTAACCTTGGGCCAGCCCCAGATAGTGAGTTGGCCGGTTTCACTGTGGCCGAGCCTTTGTCTTTGAGGTCAGACTCCTGGCCACATGACCTTATGTCCTGTTAGAGGTGCTCACATGTCCAACCTGTACCCTGGGCTGTTGGGGGCACCTGGGAGACCATACTACAAGCACTGAAGTGCCTGAATCAGAAAAGGCTGAATTGGGTGGTAGGGTCCAGGGCTTACTAATTTCATTCTGGAATCTGGGCACAGGAGGGAAGTTGGTGTGAGAGGAGCCCTTCTATAAAGGGGACTTGGTGGGGTTGGAAGGGACACAGGCAGCACAGCTCTGAGATGTCCAGGCCTCACCACGGCCTTCCAGTGCTGACTGTGGAACCAGGGCCCTTACTGTGGGCCTGGGACCAAGAGACTCAAACTCAACTGCTAGTTCTGGAACCAGTAGCTGTGTGGGCCAAGTCATTGTCACTTTCCTTCTCAGAGGCTGTTCCTTAATGATCAGGACAGTCCCCCTAATAGAGATGTGCGGAAGTCAAACCAGGGACTCACCGAAGGGTGATTTCTCTGTTCCCAGAGACTCTTTCGCCAGGCTTCAGAGTGGCCAGTGAGCTGTGTGCACACAGTCGACATTGTGAGTGATTTTTCTGCTTGAAAAGTTTTGCTTGTTATGAGAATCCAAGCAGAAGAAACGGCTTGGAGAAGAGAGGAATATCCCACTCCAGGCTCCCCCAGGACTTGGGTACGCTTTCTGTTGCACGTGTGTCCTAGCCTTGTGCAGGGCCTCATCTGTCTGATAACACTCAGGTCCCTCTTTTCAGAAGCTTGTAGGGGAAGTGAAACGAGATGTACCCAGGACCCCACCCTGGTGTTCCACAAACAGCAACTGCTGCTTCTAAAGCTCAGTAGTGTTAAGCAGGAAAATCAAGCAGTTCAGGGTGTGGGACGTGAGCCTGCAAAATGTCTCTGTTTGAACTGCCTCACAATCTAAATTGACCCCAGGAACCACTGTCAGGCCCCCTACTGGTCCCTGTGCCCTTCCTGCTGCAGACAGTGCTGACTCAAACTGCCCTCAACCCTGCCCTTGCCTGAGCCTTTCCTCCCCATGATTATTTTTGACAGAGGTGGGCCATTGATGCAACAGCTGTGTGCCAGTTGTGCTGGCCATGGTGGGCCGGGGGGTGGTTTGTGTCTGCCCCAATGCTTCCTGCCCTGGGTCCCCAGAGGTTATGTTCACTCTCACTTAAGCTCCTGCCATTTGACCAGGCTGAGCACTTTCACCCCTGGCTGCCATAGTTGGCATAAACAGAGTCATCAGGTTTCTGGAAGGGCTGGTGGGGCCTTCTCAAGCAGTAAATGATTTTCTGGGCTGTGCTTTGCCTGTCCCATACAGCCTCTGTGCAGTGCTCACAACCACCTTCGCTGGCATGGTGATAGGCCTCGCAGGCCAAGCCCAGTAAAAGCATCTGGTTTACTGATGGTTTCCTTCCCACCGGCTCTGTGCATGCTGTGGATGGAAGTCATGGGTTGCCCCTCTGGATGTCTTTAGAACATCTGTCTGTCTATACTGGATCAGCCACTGGGGTCTCCTGACTGCTTTGTGGGCAGTTGTTGTAGATGTGGGGCACACATTACCAGTCTCTCATGGCTCCTGGCCCTTTAGCAAGTGCCACCCATGCATTTTCCAGGATAACATCCAGGGCAGGGGACAAGACAACTGCTGGGGAGGTTTTTGTTTTGTTTTTAAAGGATTTATTTTTCCTGAAAGACAGAGTGACCATAGAGAAGAAGCAGAAAGAGAAAGAGGTCTTTTGTCTGTTGGTTCACTCTGGAGTAGCCGGTGCTGGGCCAGGCCTAAACTGGGATCCTGGGACTCCATCCTGATCTCCCCTGTGGTGGCAGAGGCCCAAGTAGTCAGGGCATCTTCTACAGCTCTCCAGGCACTTTAGCAGGGAGCTGGTTTAATAGCAGAGCGGCTGGGATTTGAACCAGTGGGATGCTGGCATTGCAAGTGGCAACTTAACGAGCTGTGCTGGAATGCTGAACCTTATCTTTTCCCTTTTGGTTTTATAAATCCTCAGTAATTTTGCTTGTCGCAAAATTAGTACAGACATGGTAGGAGAAAATCACAACAGTAACAAATATAAAAATTAGAAAATGCAGTTTTTCAGAAAAAAACTGAGGCTGAATATCCATATTGTAACTATTTCTAGCTAATATATGTGTGTATATTTAATTAAAAAATTTAGTAAAAGCATTTTTTGAAAAAATCAGATAATGCCATGTGAGTGTGATATTAGGAGATTTTTTTTTTCATTCATAAGCTGTCAGTATATATTCTAATTAATTCCTGGACATTTTTCCACTTCAAAGTATAAAAGTTTGTCTTATTTTGTGGCATCATTTATAATATGTGTTTACCATCATTAATCAATCAGAGATTGACAGAATTTTCGGTGAGAGTTGTGTTTTAATTACAAATCTGCCACTGTTTAATTGGCCAACAGGTTTCTTCATTTCTCCCAGGCTCCAGTGTCCTTACGTGCAGTGATGGGTGTGGACCAGGTGTCCTCCCAGTTTAACGTTCTGTGACTCCAAGATCTCCAGGGCCATTCAGTTTGTTCAGCAGGTTGCCCACCTAAAGCTGCAGGCAAGTCTGGCATGAATAAAGTACAGTCACTCCACGTCAACGCTCGTCAGTTGTGTGGAATAGTTGAGGATGTCAGTAGAGACAGCCGTGTCAGCCCTCCTGATCACGCCAAACCCTGCAGCTCTGCGGTCTCCGCCCATCAGATGTCGAAAACCAACACTGAGAGGAATGAATAGTTGCCCTGAGTGTGTTCTTAGTTGTACTTTGCACAGCACCACAGATTCTGCCAGGTGGATTTGGGAGAGTTCGGGCCAGAGCACGGGATGATTTATTGAAGATGGAATCTAAACTTTGTAGCTTCAGAAAGACTTCTTTTACCCCGCAGACCTTTTTTACTCTAAGCCACATTTTATTGCAACACTGAGTTGTTTGAAATGGACATCTTTGTACTCATATGCAAAGCCTCTTTTTTTTTTCTTTCTTTCTCTCTCTCTCTCTCTTCCTTCCTTCCTTCCTTCCTTCCTTCCTTCCTTCCTTCCTTCCTTCCTTCCTTCCTTTCTTTCTTTCTTTCTTCCTATTCAGTTCTGTTTGTACCTTTCACATTTCCATTCAGTTTGTGTGGGAGCTGAGAGGTCTGTGACTCGGTGAGATGAACCACTGGAAGGAGCATCTGGTTTTAAATGCAGAGCCCCAGCTTGTGCAAATGGACAGCGCAGGCCCCAGATCCCAGTGGGAGCATTCTGGCTCAGTGCTGGCCTCCAGGCAGGTGGGAGCCTCCCATGGGCTGGGAAAGGAAGAACCTCCCTTTAGGTTGGTAATGAGGGCTTTGGTTACAGCCCCCATACCTTCACTCTCTTAGAAATTTGACACTGGGCTGGAAAACTTCAAGTGCACGTCACATATGTGCCTCCCGGGAGCGCAGCAGGCAGAGCAGGGGCGTGGATGTGAACCAGACCTATCAACACCTTGTGCTGAAAAGCCAAGCTGGTAAGAGCTTTCTATCTAAACCCATCTGCTCCTCTGCCCCACAGGCCTGCCTTTCAAATCGACTTTTGCTAACTTTTAACATATTCCCAGTTTATGTAAAAGCTTCAGAAAAGCTGGAAGAACCTCCCATAAAATTTCTGCCTGTATTCACTACCACTTTATGTCCATCATTCTCTCTTTTTCATCCTTTGCTTGATCTAGTCTTCCTAATCAGCTATGCAGTGTGAACGAAGCATGGTGCATACATCATACCCCTTCACCTCTATTTTAGCTCAGCGTGATTTTCTAAGAACATAGACTTTCTCTTGCATAATCCCAGTGATATTTTCACAAGGCAGGATCATCTTAGCACATTCTTTAACTGTTAGAGGAAAGAAGGAGCAAACAATTTTTAATTGGAGTCTGCTGGAGGCAAGGCTTCGTACCATAGTCCTTGAGAGAGAACGCAACATTTTGTCTCCTAAGTACTACTGTGGAATTGATTTTTTAATGTTCCCTGTTTTCAGACAAGTAAACTCAGGCTTGAAGAAATTCAGTAACTGGCCCACAGTTAGCCAGCAGGGAACAGAGATGCATGTGAGGGGTCTGTCTGATTCTCATCTAGCCCTGGCCATGGTGCCTGTTTATTGTGTAGCACACACCGAATGTGGGTCTCCCCTTGGAAAGGTGCAAAGCCTGTGTGTCTTTAGTTCATCTTAATGCATCCTCTCAACCCTTCTGGGCCCTGTGGCAGCTGCCATCCGGGCTGCAGCAGAGCTCACAGCAAGGAGCTATTGCCTGGTGCTTCTCTTTAGCTCTGCCAAGAGGGCACCACCACCACCAACATACACAAGCATGTCTGTGCAGGCATGTGGCAAAGACAAGCATCCTTCTGGCAGATGCACTGTTGAACAGCCCTTCGCATAGAGAGGGAGGAAAGACCTGGTTTCCTGTTTATGCTGAACCCAGTGAGAAAAGCTATCATTATCCTGGGTCTGAGGTTTAGCTTGGCACAGCTTCTGGCAAGAGTGAACTTTTAGAACTCAGTGGCACAAGAGCATAGCTATTTTACACGTGCAGAGGGCAGTAAACATGCAGGCCGTCTCCTTCAGCCAGACATGGGGAAACTGAGACCCAAAAAGGGATACTAGTTGGTCCATGTAGCAGAATACCCAGTCAACCACAGTAGTCTGGGGAGACTCAGCTGTTTGTTAAAGAAGTACATTACTGAATTGGGCTCTCAATTACTTTGTGTATTGAGTTAGGTTCATTGTAGTAGGCCTGAAAGTATGGAGGAATCCTTTGGCCAAATTTAGTTTGACACCAGTTTACTGTATTAGTAGAGCCTCAACGTGTGGTCTCAACAGGTTTTTGAGTGTCCTCTGCTCTTCAGCACAGTATTCCCCCTTACTGCAATTTTCAATTCCCTGTGGTCTAAGTTATATCCAATCAATGGTGGTCTGAAACTACAGTGTAGAAAATCCTGGAAACAATCACTCCATACATTTTTAGATAACTCTTATTGCAGTCTGGTGTTAAAGTTTTTTCTATTCTATTAGTCATTATTATTGATAGCCTTCACTGTGCCTAATTTATCAGTTAAACTTTATGATAGCTATGAGGGGAGTGTATAGTCCACACAGGGTCTGGGACTCCCTGCAGCTCTGCCTGGACTGCAGCTCACTAAGATGAGCAGGGGTACTGCACTGTGTACTTCTAAGACGCTTTGGGGCTTCACAGAGAACCCAGGAAGGGAATTACTTCCCAGCACCAAGCTGCTTGCTCGCAACACCTCCAGTAAATTAACCGCCCAGGGACCTCTCTCACCCTCCTTCCTCTCTCTATTCCCTTTTGCCCTCCCCTTTCAGACTTCCTCTGGGCAGAGGGCAAACACTAACCACGCTTATACTGAACTGTCTGAGACTAGAACAGAATCATGTCCCCTGATCCCCCATCGCTTTTAGGCATCATCTATGGATTTGACGCTCAGTTGAGCTTAACCACAACAAAAAGCTAATTTAGAACAACGACAGAAGAGCATTTAGATAAACTATCTTAAATAAAGTATTGGCCCAGAAATGACACATCGAAAGTCATTTCTCTGCAGATGAGATAGGATTTACCACACCCAGAAGCCAGACACAGCACAAGCAAGCTATTGATACAGCCTTTCTCAAGGTTGGCAGTTCGCAACATTTTCATGTCATGGTTTCTCTAGAAAGTCATGAAGAAGCTGCTCGTGGTCAGGAGACGTACTTGGCATTCAGCCTGAGAGATCAATAGCCTGGCGTACTTAAGATGTGTTTGTAGTTTATCATTTGAAGAACTCCACAAATTAATATATGAAATTCTGTGGTTATAAATAGCAACAGGCAGTCAATAAAACTCAAACATCTATTTCTGATTGGGACAGTCACTCAGGAACTGTCGTTTTTAAAGACTGAGTGAGACTCAGGACCCATTCCTGTCAGAGCCTTTAGTAATGTCCGCAGCATGAGCACACCTCGTTCTGCAGGGATTGGAGGCGGTGAGAGTGTTTGCTCCGTGGGAGGCAAATGTTTTCACCAAGCAGCAGCAGCTGACTGTGCTTCCACTCACATGTAGGCCTCCAAAGCCTTTGTGCCAGCTGAAGAGGCAACGGAGGCACTGCTCACTGTGCCACTGGACAAGCCAGGAGCGAGATCCACCCCCACTTGCACACTACCTTGTCCCCATCTGCACTCCTCTCTAAGTGCGTTACCCAGACCGACCATAGCAGAGTCACACGGGAGTCCATCAAGAGGAGATTGGGCAGTACGCCAGCTTCAGCCCTCCTGCTGATAATCTCAGAGGACCAGCACATTACCACGGGGAATACATCTCCATCAGCACTCTGGAATAGGGCCCTGCCTCTTGCCAGCCTGCCTCCTGTCGTCACCATGCAGGAGAGTTCTGTTGGCCCAACCAGGCTCTGACTTGGTCCCCCATTCGCACTTTAGCAAGGCAAGGGGATGCTCTCGATGCTGCCTGAGCCACACACTGTGTGCTTGCCACTCTCTGGGCATGCGCTTAACCTCTGGATGCTCCGAAAGAGGGACTTGGCTGTCTTCAGTCCAGGCCTGAACTATAAAAGGCAGTTCTTGTTGACTCTAATTATCTTCATGGAAACAAATGAGGGCTTTTTGGGTAGAATTACCCAAGTATTAGCACTAGTTAGGGGTGAGGGCTCAGACTTACCCCTGCATTATCATAGCAGAGCCAGATCCACATCAAATGTTAATTAGATGTTGGAGTTCACGGTATCACAGAAAATGGTGGTTCTGCAGATGTAGGTTGTGCTATTAGAATGAGTTTTCACTTTGGAAAATTGTGATCTTTGCTTTCCTGTGGGATTGGGTCCTGGCTACTAATCCTTGAAGCTCCCAGGAGAATTAGACTTCAGTAAGGTTTTACTAGACCAGATGTGTTCCTCCTGCTAGGCCTTGGCTTCCCTGCTGTGCTCCCTAGGGGTGCCTTCCACACTGCTAAGTGGGGTGGCAGGGGATGGACCCTAGGTTTGGACCAGAACAGTTTCTTGCTTATTTATTAAGAGTTTGGAGCTGGTGAGCCAGTTTTTATGTGGAGAAACAATTCCAAGACAGGAAGATGTTTTGAAACCCACTGGCCTAAACCACAGCTTTTGCCATGAATACAAACACTGTGTCTTCATTTCCCACAAACATTTTATTAGAATTTTCTTGGATTGTCCAACAGTGTAGGGCATGTGTGGGGAAGGTTTGGCATAGCTTCCCTCACTCCTTCCTGTGCTGCCCTCTGAGGATAAGTAGCACTGCTGGTCAACATCTGTGCTGATATCCTGTAACACTCCTCCATCGTACAAATATTTCAAGCATAGTATTCTCTAGAGATTACTATAATTAATGCTTGTATACCCATCACCCAGTTCCGGTAATTATCAGCATTTTAATTGAACACCTGCTGAGTCTATCTTGTCCTCACGTTAGTTTTGTTTGACAAAAAACCAGTGTCATGGTATGCATACTCTTTGACAACCAATATTTTTCTTAACACTATGTCTTCAAAATTGCCCCATATCAGAACATTTACATCTTTTTAATGGCAATGTGATTTTCTTTTTCCTTTTAAAGGGTTTATTTGTTTATTTATCTGAAAGCCAGAGTTACAGAGAATAAGGGAGAGATACAGAGAGAATCTTCCATCGACTAGTACTGTCTCCAGATGGCCCCGATGGCCAGGGCAGGGCAAGGCAGAATCTAGGACTCCAGAACTCCACTGGGGGATCTCCTGTAAGGTTGACTGGGGCTGGGGTCCAAGTACTCTGGCCATCTTCTGTTGCTTTCTCAGACACACTAAGAGGGAGCTGGATCTGAAGTGGAGCAGGGACTTGAACCATCCCTCCACCATGGGATGCCGGCAGTGCTGGTGGCAGTGTAGACTGAAGTGCCACCACATTGGTCCCTGTAGTTTTCCTTTGGATACTTGAACCATCTTTACTCAAACACACCCCTATTGTGGGACATTCAACCTGTTTCTAATTTTTTTTTGCCTCCTCATAAAGTACTGTAGTAAATGGCAATGTACATACAAGGATACTTCATACAAAATACATATTCTGAAAAAACTGAGTTTTCAGAAAAAAATCTATACGAAAATAATCTTTTGATTCCGGTTTTTCATGATTTTTTTTTTTTGAAACAGTCTTCTAATTCTTTACATACTGGTCTCTTTGCTTCTGTAGGAAGGATTTCTAGAAGTGGAATGGTGGGATTGTGTGCTAGTTTCAAGCTCATTTAATACGCTCATATGAATTCTAAAATATACAGCCTCCTACTAGTGATATATGTATGGGTGTACCTGCTTCCTCAACTCCTCAGTAATCCAGGGTGTTACTGCTTACCCCAAAATTGTGAGTAGTCATTGTAAATAAATGTTATAAAATTGGCGTTTCTTGTGTGTCCCAAATGGGCATTTTTTTCTGCAGCCATTTTGTATGTTGCTGTTTGCAGTCGTTCTGTGGGGGCAGGTAGCCATGTGTGGAGGAGAAGGGGAGAGGGAAACATGCTTTTCTGACCATCAGCTGCTCTCTGTCCCCATTTGCTCGAGCAGCGGAGAGGTGATGGCCGCGTGGTGCACATCTGCAATCTCCCAGAGGGAAGCTGCACCGAGAATGATGTCATCAACCTGGGGCTGCCCTTTGGGAAAGTCACAAACTACATCCTCATGAAGTCCACCAACCAGGTAGGTTGGGCATTTCACTCCAACATTTGTAGGATAAAGCACACAATGGTAAAAGGGGACCTATACTCATACACACAAGTACACCTCTGTGACTGTGTGTTTTATTCTTAAATTTTTATTATGGGGTCGCTGAGAAAGCTCCCCCTACTTTGGTTAGCTCCCCAAATGTCTGTAGCTGCTGGGACAGGGCAAGACAGGGCTGGGCGGAAGCCGGGAGCTGAGTGAAGTCTCCCCTATGGGTGGCAGCAGCCATTACTGCCACCTCCCAGAATCTGCATGAGCAGGAAGCTGGTGAGTAGCACATTCTGGGTACGAAACGCAGGTATTCCAGTGTGGCATGTGGATGTCTTAAATGCTAGCCTAGGTGCCCATACCAGCATGTGTATTTCAAAGGAATGATTGTAACGTAAGGAGGTGATACAGCTGGCCTGCTGTTGGCACAGCACAGAGGTTTTAGTAGGGCTGCTGTATTGTTTTCCCTCATTTTGCCCTACCCTTCTTCTGGAAGACATGGGTCTTTGTGAACCACCTTGTGGCTGGGGGAGGGGGGAGGCACTTTGGAATGAGGTGCTCATTTATACAGAGATGACTGGCCCCAAGCAGAAATCCATGGGCTTGAGTTTCTGCTATATTGCCCACCTTCTGAGCTAATGCCATGGTCTCATCAGACAAGTTTTTCAGAAATGGTGGCCTGCATTTAGAGTTGATCCAGAACTGCCTACATCGGGAGAAAGCCATACATCTGAAATTCAAAACTACCTACCGAGTGGGTATTCTTACTGTTGCCTGGCATCAATGTGTGAGGCCCTGTGGCTCATATAGGAGTAAACTTGGGAATGGAAGATGTTCACATCATCTGACGCACTAAAGGTCCATAACCTGTGGGAACTGACTGAGCTCTTTGGGACTGGATATGTTTTTGTCTTTATCTCTAAAGTCAAAAGGTAACATTGTGGTTTTTTTTTTTTTTTTTTAAAGATTGATTGACTTACTTGAAAGGCAAGGTTGCAGCAAAAGAGAAGGGGAAACAGAAATCTCCCACCCACTGCTTCATTCCTGAAATGATTGCAATGGCCAGGGCCAGGATGAAGCTGGGAGACTGGAACTCTAGGTTTCCCATGTAGGTAGCAGGGGCCCATGCATTTGGGCCATCTGCTGCTTTCCCAGATGTGTGAGCCGTCCTCTGGATTGGAAATGGACCAGTGGGGACTCGAACCAACACAGATGTCAGCTCAGCCTGCTGTACCACTCCATCCCCCACAGGGGGAGTTTATGGAGTGGATGATCATAAATCAGAAGAATTTTTATCTTTTTGTTTAGTAAATGATTATTCAGCATGAATCAGAGAAATGGGAATTGCAGAAATTATTTCCTAAATTAATTCATGAACTTTGGAGTCTCTAAACCATATCAGGTTGTCAACAGCTTCTCTCTGCCAATCTGGCGACAGACACCCCACTGCTTCCTTTTCTTCCCACTACACAGGATTCAAATTTTGGGCAAATGTACATAATTCAGCTTGCCAAATTGATACACTGGGAATCCTCAGGTTGGAATAATTCCCATTTGACGAGTGAGAGCTCCAGGTCATGTCCATAAAGGGGCACTTAGAAAGCCAGGTGGAAGAATGTGAAATAAAACAGTCAGGTATAAACTCCTTAGCTGTGCGCATTTCCACCGTGGACCATGACCGAATCAGAGAGGAGTCTTGCATCTGAAATTCACAAATGCAGAAGGGGAAGGGAATGGGCTGGTTTATCCCACACAGATCAAGAAAATGGGGCACAGCAGGGGAGTGTGTTTCATGTTGAAAACTCCCAGTTCTGGACCACTTTTTTCTGTCAACATAGAGGGGCAAGAGTGAGGGCATCATGAGTGTAGTGCAACCCAAAGAAATCCAGGAAATAATAGCAGTGAATTCATCATGGCAGCCACTGGGGTAAACTGACAGGCATCAAAAGAGACTGCTTAGCTGGGCAGAACCAGGCTGGACTGCAACACCCATTGGTTCCAGTGCAACTCGGGACCGAAAACAGAACCAACCCAGCAATTGCCACCACCAGCTGATCGGGGTGATGGACTGTGCCGGGCCCTGTGCTTGCTAGAACATGCAAGAAACTAGTCTGGGAATACCTCAAAGTTTCTTTGGAGATCTCCCCAATCGAACTGCTGGACTCAGAACTCTAATCAAGAAAAGGCAGAAGACAGAGCAGATCAATCATTCATCTCAGCTACATGTTAGCAGCGAAAAATGGGGCAAACGGAGACTTTATGATGGACCATATCAATCAGTGGACGACCTCATCGAGCGAAACTGGCAGCGATTCATAACTGGAGAACTATTAACACCACTCGAGCACATATCTCAGAGCATGCCCCACATCCGGGACTCGGGGTGGGCGGGAAACCGGGTGGGGCTTCTCCCTCAATATCCTCCTTTACTTCAGATACAAGATGGAAACAATATGGACATAATAGTATTGCCCACTTCCCTATCCCCCTGAACCTTTTTTTTTTCTTTTTCTTTCTTTAACTGTAATTAACTATGAAAAGATTGTCAACAACAACACAATAAAATAGATTATAAAAAAAAAAAAAAGAAATTTAGCAAAGTGGACCCGACACTGTAGCCTAGTGGCTCCATCCTTGCCTTGCATGTGCCTGGATCCCGTATGGGTGCTGCTTCGTGTCCTGGAGGCCCTGTTTTCCATCCAGCTCTCTGCTTGTGTCCTGGGAAAGCAGAAGAGGACAGTCTAAGAACTTGGGACCCTGAACCCATTTATGAGACCTGGAAGATATTCCTGGCTCCTGGCTTTGGATCAGCTCAGCTCCAACAACTTTAACTGCTTGGGAAGTGAATCAATGGATGGAAGATTTTCCTTTCTATCTCCTCTCCTCTGTGTATATCTGAATGTCCAATAAAAATAAACATCTTAAAAAAAAAATGTAACAAGTGATGCAATACTGTCAAAAAAAAAAAAGAGAGAGACTGCTTAGAAATTCCCAGAAGACACAGCCTAGAGGAAAATATCCATTTGTCAGAAAATGTTTTATCTGAACAGTCAAATGAAGAGGGAAAATGTGGTGGAAAAGTATCCCAGGGCCTCCGTTTCTCTAACTTATGGTGACAGTACCTTTCCTCAGGCATGAGGCCTCTGGGGCTTGAGTGATATTTGTTTGTTTGTTTAGTATGTTCTGGGTGTGTAAGGAAAGTAGTAGCTCAAATAACCAGGGCTGGTGGTTCTGCCTCCGGCTGCCATACCAACTAGCAGGCTTTGTAGGGCTCAGCCCCAGGCTACAGGTGCAGCAGTCTCCCATGGGGAACTGTGGGTCACTGGCCTCTCCCATCCCAGAGGAGTCTCTGTGGCATGATGTGGCCCCTGGACGGACATACCTTAGAAAGAATAACATTTGGAGACCATGGGAATCCGGAGAAGAGCCAGCCAATAACAAGCACTTTTGGGGAAGGGAATGAAGACAACTCTTTGAACAGATGGGATCAAAGGCAACTCTTCCTCTCACTGATTTTTCCCCTTTTGATTGAGGTATAAAATATCTAAAGTGCATAAAGCAGGTTTGTCTTCTGTGCACAGCTCCATTAATATTTTATATGCAAGGAACCATGTAATTAACACCCAGTCGAGTTAGAGGATATTTCCAGATTACTGTAGGGTTTCCTTACATCCCTGTCCAGTTGGTAGGCCCAGAGAGAAGCTCAACTATGCCTAACTTCAGTCACCTCTGATTGTTTTTGTCTGTTCTGGAACCTCTTGCACTTAGATTCATACCTTGTACTGAATTTTATTGAAGACCATTGAAGTTACGTCCAGGATCTGTCCTTCCTTTCTTCTCTAGGCCTTCTTAGAGATGGCCTACACAGAAGCTGCCCAGGCCATGGTCCAGTACTACCAGGAAAAGTCTGCCGTGATCAACGGTGAGAAGTTGCTCATTCGGATGTCCAAGAGATACAAGGAATTGCAGCTGAAGGTAAAACTTGAGTTCAGTCACTCAGTCATTCAACAGGCATCAGCTCATTTCCTGCTAGTGGTTAGACGTTGACCAAAGTGTTATGGGAAGGGGGAGGCTAGGAAGGCTTTGAAGAAATCGTGTGGGAAGGAAAACCACTGCCACATGTAAGAAAATGTTCCCTGAGATAAGCACACATGTAAAGGGATGCTTGAGGCTGCCCTGGAACTGAGGAAGATTTTACAAGAAAGATGTTTGCGGGGGCAGGGGTGGGGGTCTTGAAGGAGGAAGCCAGAGGGGGCAGGTGCCTCCTTGGCAGCGGGGGGGGAGTTCCAGCATCTGAGCACAGCCTTCCCTGCCTACCTAGGAAGGGAACTCGGGTATCCTTCCTTCCTTTCTCACCCCACGGTCACTTGTTGTCTCCTTCCTTCTCCATATTTGTGTCTCAGGTCTTGTTCTAAGCAGTACCTGGGTGAAAAGGTCATGGTGAGAACTCGGGTGAATTCACATCATTCCAAATGGGGCTTTGTTTTTTGGTTTGGTTCATTCTACATTTTTTTTTGTTTGTTTGTTTATTGTCAAGTACAGCATGCATAGAGGTAAGCGACTAATTATAGCACAGAACTAAATCTCACAGAACTACCATCAAAGTCAAGCAAGTCCTCGGGGATCCTCTTACACAACCCCGCCCTCTCCACTCTTCTGATTTTGGGGATTATGTTTCCATCCTTTCCCTTGTAGTTCTGCCACACAGTCATGTCTTCCTCAACATCATTGTAGAGGTGTTAGTCCCTTTTGTGTTTTTGCTATCGAAAAATACCTGAGATAGGAGACTTGAAAAAAAAAAGAGAGAGAGGTCTGATCGGCTCACATTTTTCGATGTTGTAAGTCCAAAATTAGGGGACCCCATCAGTTCAACATCTGGTGAATAAGGACCCATGATAGATGGGTCGTGATTGTGGGATAGTGCGAGCAGTTATGGGAGACATGACATGGTGAGACAGGAAGCCAGAGAGACTTAGGGACCAGCCTTACTGTTTTTTGCTTATAACAACCCTGTCTTATGACAACTAACCAGGGTCCCTGGAGAGCTGCATTAATTCCTTCTGAGGGTGGTGACCTAATCACTCCCTCTCCCGAAAGCAACATCTCCTGCAGGTTCTACCATCTCAACATTGCCACCCTGGGAATCAAGATTCCAGTGCATGAACTTGTAGAGGACATCCCATACCCAAACCATAGCAATTATAGCTTCGTTTTGCATGCTTTTAGCCTTAAAATGAGTGGAATTAAACTGTCTATATTTTTTCAGATCTTGCTTCTTTCACTTAACATTATGCCATCAATGTTGTTGGGTGTATCTGTTTATTTTAATTGTTATATAAAATCCTATTGTACAATTTACTTATCCATGCTACTGCTGAAGGGTACTTGGGTTGCTGCCAGTTGTAAGATATTAGGAACAAGACTAATAGGAATCTTCCCAAACATGTTATCCCAGTGTACCTGCACATGAGCATATAGGGTATGTAAATAACTAGGCTTGTAACTGCTGAGTCACAACGCACACTTACCACAACTTTATTAGGTGATAGAAAGTTCTTTCCAAATTTACACTCCTATTAGTAGGAGGATTTTTGACGGTCCGCATTCTTGCTAACACTTTATCTTGCCTGACATTTCTAGTTAGCCTCTCTAGAGGAGACTATAATGGTTTAGTATAGTTTCTTTTTTTTATTTTCTTAATTACTAATTGAGCTTGGTCACTTCTTCCTGTGTTTATTGGCTATTCCATCTGGACATTCTTTGATGAGAAGTCTCTTTTAAAGTTGTTGCCTGTGCTTTTCTTTTGTACTGTATCTCCCTGTTTGTTTATAGAAATTCTTGTAACTGGAGCACTGAATCTATTTGGATTTCTTACAATTCATGCTATATTTGCATATAAGTCTATGCTATTATTTTGTGCTTTCCATTGTTTTGTTTAACAGGAATTTTTCCAGGTGGCTCCATTTCATTCCTCATTTACTTGGGGACCATTTTGTTCAAGATTCATCATCTTTAATCTGCCCTCATCTTCTAGGTTGCAGCCAGGAATCAGAGGCTCTGGGGTGCCTCCAGCCAGGACTAGCATTCCGACAGGTCTACATACATAGATCAATAATATGTCAACCAGTTGCCCAAGCCTGATTCTGCTTCGTTTGCACTATTGCCTTTGAAGTTCCTTTGCCAGCTGTTCCGCTCCAGGCAAAGTGTGAATCTCTTTCTTCTCCATTCACCCTCTCCCTACCCTTCCCCTCTCTTCTTTTCTATAACGAAGATGTATTACTCCCCTCAGACAAGTGAAAGATCCCACCCTGTTCTGCAAGTTTCCTCTTCCCCTGGATTCTGCCCTGGGGCTGGAATTGAGTTTATGCACTGAGTTCACAAGGAGCTTTGCTCTCCAAATGAGATGCTGTCATCAGTTTCTACCGAGAACCAACAATGGTAATCAGCTTCTTCCATTGGCGTCCCAAGGTGCTGTAATACCTGAGGCAGGTAGTTAGGGTGGTTCAAAATCCACAGGTTTTTAGAAAGATCACATGGTCAGGTTTTGCAATCTGCAAATGTGTGTGAGGTGCTCACGGTGGGTAGGAGCTGGACCCTTGCTCTTGGGCTTGGGAGGAGTCCCACCTGGGCAACACCATGCGTGGCCACACATCGTGTACCAGATTAGAAGGCCATAGTGCTAACCCAGGTGGTGTCTCTTCCTGCTTAACCTTTGGGAACCTCAATTTCCTTATCAGGAAAGGATTATAACTTGAGTTCTTCAGTTTACACATTTTTTTACATATATCATTTTTGAAATCTCACAATCTTGCTACTCTATGAGGTGCTTGGGATGGAAAATTACAGTAATTATAAGAGTACAACAATAACAATAGTATGTACCATTAATTGAATCCTAGCATTTGGGGACAAATAAAGTCCCAAGCACTTAATCCATGATCCACCTTAATCCTGACATCAGCTCTGTCAGGCAGGTGTCATTATCTCCATTTCACAGGAGAGGAAACTGACGCCAATATGAGTTCAGTACCTTGCCCCAGATAGATGTTATTGGAAGAGCCACGATTAAAACCTAAGGTCATTTTGGTTCTCCTGCACCAGTAGGTTGGGTTGTCATAGTCTCTGTTATCCACATGAAAACCACGGAGAAGCCAGGTAACTTGCTTATTGTCTCCTGGGTGGGAAGCCTCAGAGGTAGTGTTCCAACAGACAAAGTCCCTCCATCTACAGTGTGCACGCTAGCCATACAGGACTCCTGTTAAGATGTGGGAAGGGCTGTGATTCTCCATTTCATTTTTTGTTTGATTGATTTACTTGTTTGAAAAACACAGTGACAGAGAGGAAGGAGAGGCAGTCAGGGAAGAAGGGGAGGAGAGAGAGTCTTCCATCTGCTGGATCACTCCCCAAATGCCTGTACCTAAGCCCCGCCTGCAGCCCAAAGCCAGGAACTCCATTTGATCTCCCACATGGGTGGCAGGTGCGCACATGCTTGGGCCACCGTCTGCTGCCTCTGAGGAGCAGGTTTGGAAGTGTGGGATAGGCAGGATTGAATCTGGCCCTGCAGAATGGGTTGTGGACAAACCAAGGGCTGGCTTCACCTGATGCACCAGGATGCCCACCATGATTCTACATTTCTAACAAGTTCTCAGGAGATGTGTTCCTGCTGGTGGTCAGAGCTCACCCTGAGTGGCAGGGCTATGGAACACACAGTTTTCTGATCTTCAGTGACGGTCAAGGTTCCATGGTGTTACTTATGGGGAAGTATCTTTGAAGCAGGTTTCATCTACAGAGCAATGCATGCTTTATGGTCACCAAGTGGGGACTAGTGGTTAGGTAACATGAACTCATTTCATCACACATGCTGGCTTCAGTAGTTAAAAAAAAATTATTAGGGCATGAAAAATTCAGCAGCAGTTCTGGCAGCAGGTATGGCAGCTTCAGGGCCCAAAAGGTGTCATGGGACTTGGTTTCTCCTCACTCTGCCTCTGCTCAGTTGCCTTTGTTCTGGGGTGTGGCAGCGGGGGTGGGTGTTGGTGGTATTGGTGGTGGTGGTTGTTAACAGCCCCAGAGTGTGTCCTCTAGATGGCGTGGTGGCTACTGTGACTAGCTGCTGTGGTGTCCTATCCTCCACGACCTTCCGTAAAAAGGAGCCGAAGATTTCACTCTTGGCTCCCACAAAACTCCTGGGAGTCATTGTGATTGGGCTGGCTTCTTGCGTGTACCTGTTGCTGAACCTGTCTCTGGCCAGGTGGAGGCTAAACTGTGACTGGCCAGGCCTGAGTCACCTAATACAGCTGCACAGGCAGGGCTAGAGACCCGGCCAGACTCCTGAGAGTCTGTTCAGTGAGGAGGAGGGAAGGAGTGTTGAGGCAGACAACCAAGCACTGTACTCATCTGTGTCTCTAGACCAGATGGGGTCCGCATCGGGTGCAACCAGGGTTTGCAGAGGTGAGAGGAAATTTTGGTTGACCTCTATCTTCCGCTCATAAGGAAAAACAGAGAGGATGGAGAGATTTTTAAGACATTCTTGCTCTCTTCTAAATGATATTTTTCATATCCGTATCGTATTATGTGACAGGGGTTTTATTCCTCGGGGTGTTTGGGGCAGAGCTTTCCACATGACAGGTGTCTGACAAACATAATAATCTAGAATAAGCTAGACAGAGTAACTGAAGAAGCAATGTTAAGTCAGAGTCCTATCGACCTGGATGAGATCAGAATCTTCTCCAGGAGGAATAGGGTTCTAATGTCTTTGATGCAGAAGGGAACCTGAAATCATTTGTGAAAGTGTCTCCCATTCACTGCATCAGACAATTGTCGTGGGCTGATCAAGTCCTCTTTCCCAGAGTCTCATTCAGTAGATTAGGGATGGGGCAGAGGCTCCCAGGAAGGTCTGGGGAAGGGGACCTGGTTTCAGACCTACTGATTTTGCAGCCTCCTCCCTTGAGAGGCCTCTGACCTTGGGAAGCAGCTTGTGAGGGGCCCAAGATGCTCTCAGCTGAACGAGTTAAACTGGCAAACTGGTGACCAAGGGTCTTCTATGTGTAAGATATGATACCAGTAGCTAAAATTTGTGTGAACTGTGGTCCTCCCTTCAGGGCAACAGACTGACAGGGAGACTGACCATTCTCGGGCAAAGTTGTACAAGATTTAACTGTGAGTGCCTAAGTGCAGGAGCTAGCACAAGTTCAGTGGCAGAAGACAGTGGTGACTTGGCATGTGAAGAAGAGAGCCATTCCTGGAGGACTGGGGACAGTCAGCTCCATGGCAGGGGGGAGTGCTTTGCTTGAGAAGGGGCATAGAGACTGAGAAGCCCATTCGTGGCAGAAACCATCAAGGCTGCCCTGAAAAGGCCCAGATGTGATAGGCTCTGGGCTCATCTGAAAAGTGGTAGTGTGGTCCCAAAACTCTGGAGGCGTGTGAGGTGGTTGAAGGACTGTCAGAAGGCATGGCACACACTGGCATCTCTTGGTAGATGCCTATGGGCATCATTATGCCACCTTTGCAGGTAGAAACAGTGAGTCTCCCTCAGGCAACAGAGCTTGATCCTGGCTTCCCCAGCCAGGTGTGAGTGGAGCCAAGGGTAGCTCTTCTGTGTTGATTCCAAATCAGAGTGCTTGCATCCCAGAATACCAGCACTTTCCTAGGACTGCGTGGAGCTTGGAATCTCCTTGTTGTCTCAGAAGCAGCAAAATGCATTGGCAACCAGCACTAAGGAGGCCTCCAGTGAGGCTGCTGGACTACAACAACATCATTGTAGAGTGGATGGAAAGATAGGACATCTGTGCTGTGCTTCAGAATAACCTAGGGAGTGCAGAGAGAGGTGGGATGGGATGGGGTGGGACAGTTCAAGCAGGATTGGTCAGAATTGTTGAAGATGGCTAATGGACCCAGGGGTCCAACATACCATTCTGTTTGCTTTGCTTGAAAAGTTCTACAACCAAAAGGTACCCCAGATGTTTATCGTGGATTAAACTCATTTCCACTTTCAGAGCTTGTTATGGCTTCTTTCCCTTGCCTGCTTTACATCTTCAACCACAGGATACAGGTGCTGATCCAAAGAGGAAGGTGGAGAGGATTTTCTTAATATTTGGAAAAGCAACTTCTATTGTTTGAAAATCTTTGGCCATGTCTATCTCTTTCTTGAATAGCAGCTTGCAGGGTGTCTGAACCAGAGTGCCAAACACTGGCAATTATCTCTTAAAATAGTAGAACTGGCCCTGTGCTGCTCAGAAGGGGTCACCATGCCTGTGACCACCAGCCCCTGTGCAGAGTGCTTGTGCCCTGTTGTGTTGGGTCTCTACAACCACTGCTCCTGTCTCTGCAGCCATGCATGTTGGAGCAGGTGTTATTATGGATCACCTGGTCCAGGCAAAGGTTGGACTGCTGTTGGTTCTGCCATCAACAGCCTAGGAAGTGTGTGCACTGGGGACCTGAGACCTGAGTGGAAGTAACTTGGAGCGCTCCAGAGGATGCTGGGCCAACAGTGGTGCCAAGAGGAAGTGAGGCCTGTTTAAGACAGGAAGGGGCTCTTCTATTCCCTGAGGAGGCACTCTTGGTGTGAGTCTTTGCCCCCAGGGGACTTCATGGCTAACAAGAAGATGTTTTCATCTGTGGTGCTTGATGGATGGGCTCTGTCACTCATAGAGGGAAGGCTCAAGAGGGCAAGGGCAGGGAGCCAGCTATTTGTGCTGAACTCAGTGCAGAAGGGACCACGGGCTCCTGGGAAGCCTCTAACCCTCACATTGTCCTGCCTTGCTGCCTCCACACATCTCACCTCTCCTCTGTGCTGCCCAGGGTCATGTTCAAAGCCTCGCCTACTCCCCGACAAAGCTGTTAACCTCCCCTCACTTTACTGGGTCTAGGCTGAAAGGAATGGTCCTGAGGACTTGAGGTGAACAAAAGACAGTAGGGGCCAGAGGGGCTCATTTTGTTTAAAAAAAAGTTGCCACGATGTGTTTAATCCACTTTGGAGGTGCATCCTTAAGTCTTTGCCTGTTCCAGGTTGACAGTGTGAGCTATGGATTTGAGGCCCAAGATATGACTTCCCAGGAACAGCACATCTCATCCCATGAATTTGGCCTTGATGGCTCCTGCCAACTTTCCCCAGCCTGATACTCGCTTGTGTGAAGGCAGCACTGTGGGGAGGGGAGGGGAGGAGAGTTGAGGGGTGTTATCTTTCTGTGGACCAGCCATCCTGGTTGATCTTTCCTTGAGTGACACAGTAGCCAACTTCTATTGTGAGGCTGAGTATAAGTCAAGAAGAAGACCCAGTCAATGGTATACATGTTCAGTGCTGTCATCCCTGAAGGAACCAGCACACCTGGCTAAAGAGCCAGAGGTCTCAGGTATGGGGGAAGAAGGCATTCTCAGCATATGCCACTAGTTGTGGCCTCTTGTCTTGTTTGGCCTTGGGTCTCTGGTTGGAGTGCATTTCAAGCAATTGAGTTGCTAGTGGACAGAGAGTGTTCTGGGTGATCTGGTTATTTGCAGGTGGACTTTCATATGCTTAGAGGAGACCAACCTTTACACTACGGTTAAATGTAACATGCCATTTGTTGAGGTTTTACAGAATCCTTTTAGGGAAAATATTGTGACCAGGGTAGGTTCCCTAGCTGCTTCTTGCACAGGGGATTGTCTGGCCGCCTACCCACCTACTTCTACACAGCCAAGGGGGTAGAAGTCATGGCCTCATTTTTGGATTAATTTCCTTTTGTTGACAAGAGATCCCACCCTGGTTTGAGCATTTGGATTTCTTCCTTCAGTCTGGTCCTGAACCACAGGCCTGTTTCCCTTTATCCTTGTCTTTCCTCCATGCTTTTCTAAGCCATGGCCACTCACAGTGCCCACAGCATTCCAGTCCCAGCTAGAATATGCCTCTGCACCTGCCTTTCCCACCTGTGAAATGAGATTCGTAATGACACCACATGACTGCATGGCCTGCAAGATTTTGTGACTTAGTAAATAGCATAGAAGGTCAATGATGAAAGCAATGGTTGATTAAATTTATTTTTTATTTTTAAAAGACTGTGGCTTTTTAAAAAATGATTTATTTATTTTTATTGGAAAGTCAGATATACAGAGAGGAGGAGAGACAGAGAGAAAGATCTTCCATCTGCTGATTCACCCCCTAAGTGGCCGCAATGCCTGCAGCTGATCCAATCTGAAGCCAGGAGCCAGAAGTTTCTTCCGGGCCTCTCATGCAGGTGCAGGGTTATAAAGCTTTGAGTCAGCCTGGACTGCTTTCTCAGGCCACAAGCAGAGAGCTGGATGGGAAGTGGGGCTGCTGGAATTAGAACCAGTGTCCATATGGGATCCTGGTGCATGCAAGGCGAGGACTTTAGCTGCTAGGCTACTGCTCCAGGCCTGATTAAATTTCTTAATAAAGCTCTGCTAAAAGTTGACATTACAAGATGAGGAGTTTTAATGCGTTTTTAAATCAGCTTTATTGCAATATAACTCACATTCAGTAAGACTCTATGCTCAGTGCACTTTTATTGGGGCTAGATCCCATAGAATCTCTTAGGAGATGTTCCTGCTTTCTTTTGTGCTTGTGAATTTTTTTAATAATTTGTTTTTAAAGTTTTGTTTGTTTATTGAGAGATAGTAGGGAATAGAACAGGGAACAGATAGGCAAACAAAGAGAACTCCTACCCTCTGACTCACTCCCCATGTGGCCACAATAGCTGAGGCTGGGCCAGGCTGAAGACAGAGCAGAGAATTCACTCCAGGTCTCTCATGTGGGGAACCCGGTAGAACAGTGCAGCCTGGTTGCTTGAGCCATCACTGCTGCCTCACAGGATCCTCACTGGCAGGCGGCTGCAGTTAGGAAGCTGAGCCAGGTAGCAAACCAACCCAGGCACTCCACCGTGGAGGCGCAGCACCGTAAGCAGAGCACCAACTGCTGCCCCAGTCATTGGTTTTTATTATTATTATTCTGTCACTGTTAGTCCTTGCTGGGTTTAGGAAATTGTTTGGGATTGGGACTTTGGAACAGAGTTTGCTCCTGACTTCAGACAACCACCACAGAGTGACCCCTGGGAAGGGCAGAGCCTTTCCTGGCATCCGTAGCTGTTAGCACATGGCACACTGCCCACCTCATGTTACTTTGAGCATCAAATGACACCTGTGGATGAAGGAGAAAGGTGTTGAAAGGGGCATGAAACAGGGAGAGGAGCTTACGGGTGATATATCCCAGTTCATGTCTTGAATGTGACCTTGAATGTGTCCGTTAGCCCAGCCCAGAAGGACGCTCTCTGCATAGAACACCATGTGACAGGTTCTTGGAGTTAGGCAGGGAAAGGCTCTAAGTCTTAGTCTGCACATACACAGAATGTGAGGGCTGCATGCAGTGAGCTTCGAGGCTCTTTCCAAATGTGTAATACCACTGTCCTGCCTCCCTCCCTGCCTTCCCTCTTCCCTTTTATGTTTCACGTAAAACCACATTCAGAGGAGATGGGCATTAACAAATGCTACTTGTTGCCAGCATATGGCTGGTAGGCACAGGGCTTTCTTCTCCTGCCCTGTGTGCACCGTGCTCCCTGGACCACTCAGCAGCCACCTCCCCAGCCGCTCAGCAGGTGCTCCCATTCTACATCCCTGGCACTACACCTTATGTCCTCCTGCACAAAGGGCTTGGACGGGGAACAGCCCACATTCCAGCTGCTCCTCTGTGCTTTATTGAAGCTGCCCTCTCTCTTGTTTTTCTAGAAACCTGGGAAAGCTGTGGCTGCCATCATCCAGGACATCCATTCCCAGAGGGAGAGGGATTTGTTCCGGGAAGCAGACAGGTGAGGTCTTGACCCTGTGTCTGGGGCAGTCTCGTCCCTTTTGGTTTATCCAATCACAGCATGGTCTGTCCTTCCCCCTGACCCATTCGTCTGCCCTTCTTGGCGCTGATCCAGTCCAGTCCAGAAGTGCTGCTGCAGTTACGCCTTGGGAAAAGGCTAGGCGCTGGGCTGCTTCTCAGCTGCTTCTCTGTATTGGAAGGGAATATAGATGTGTTAACACTTGGTCAGCCTGATGGTGTGCAGAGGTGAGGAGTGGGGCGGGGACTTCAGAGCTTCAAGCCACAAGCTGCATGCAGATCCAGGAACAAGAATGTGGGTGATTCCCCCAGTCCCACCTCAGCTGTCATTTACCCTGCACATTGAATGCATTCCGTTTTCTAGTCTGTTTCTTCCTGCTGAGGTTTGTGAGCAGGCCAAGCCGGAGCTAAAAGCTGGTTACAGTGACTGCACTCCCGAGTAGAGAGCTGCAGGGGCCTGTGCGAGGCTGGCACATTTTGGGGTCTTGTGCAGAGGGGCCACAGGGGGCGCTCTCACCCCACCAGAGAGGGCAGGAGCCCAGGCTGTTTCCCTCATGATGATCCTTGGGAGCCTTGCCTTGCTGCCTCCTGGTCAGTGAGGGCTGCAGGGATTTTCGGTATTTGAGAGCCAAGGGGAAAATGCTCATCCTACTAGAGTTCTGACGATAGGACTTAGCTGATGTACTTAGTAACGTGTGTGTGTGTGTGTGTGGTGTGTGTGTGTGTGATGGTCTTCAAGAAGTTCACAGAAAATCCACAAGTTTGTAGAAATGTACATTATGAAAAAACTGTGTATGGACTTGAAAATGTTTTTGTACCAAGGGGCCCTCACTGTGGCGCAGTGGTTTAAGCTGCTGTCTGAACACAGACATCCGTAAGTGCCAGCTGGGTCCCAACTGCTCTACTTCTGATCCAGCTGCTCGTAACACTCCTGGGAAAGCAACAGAAAATGGCCCCAGCGCCCGGGCCCCTGCCACCCAGGTGGAACCTGGTTCCTGGTTTCGGCCTTGTTCAGCCCTTGCCATGGAAGCTATTTGGAGATGAGCCAGTGGACGGAAAGCATCTCTTTCCGTTTCTATGTCTCTGTTTCTCTCTGTGTGTACTTGCCTTTCCAAGAAATAAATCTTTTTAAATAAATGAATTTATATGAAAATCAACTTAGCTGTTAGTTCCGTTTTTCCATGAGCTTTGTAAAGTACCATCATATGTGAATGTGTAAGTTCAGGCATGGGGTTTTAGTTCACTCAATGTCTAGCCCACCCCTCCACCGCCCCTGGGCCACCACTAGAAGAGAGATGAAGGAAGGGCCCACTGCTGGGTGTTCTGGAGTATTGTGAGAGCAGAGTGTACAGGCGTGCCTAGAAAGGCCTTGTGTGTTCTGGGTCCAGGTGGGAGGGGAAGAGTGGAATGCAGATTCTGATCCTGCTCTTTTGCTCCCTGGCAGGTACGGCCCAGAGAGGCCACGGTCTCGCAGTCCAGTGAATCGGTCCCTCTCCCCAAGGTCCCACACTCCAAGCTTCACCTCCTGTAGCTCTTCTCACAGTCCCCCAGGCCCCTCCCGAGCAGACTGGGGCAACGGCCGGGACTCGTGGGAGCTCTCTCCTTATACCAGGAGGGACGAGGAGCGAGACTCAGGCCCCTGGAGGGAGAATGGGGAGGAAAAGAGGGACAGGACGGACGCGTGGGCACACGATCGCAAGCACTACCCCCGGCAGCCGGACAAGGCCGATGTGGATGAGCGACTGGAAGGAGGGAGGGGCTACCGGGACAAGTATGCAAGATCCGGGTCCCCCATCCCAGTCCACTGTGCATCAAGCTACAAAAGCCGGGAAGACGGCTACTACCGGAAAGAGCCCAAAGCCAAATCGGACAAGCATGTGAAGCAACAGCAGCAGGAGGCCCCTGGACGGTCCAGGCGGAAAGAAGAGGCCAGGCTGCGGGAGAGCAGGCACCCCTACCCCGATGACTCAGGCAAGGAAGCCGGGCTGGGGCCCAAGGTCACTAGGGCCCCTGAGGGCGCCAAGTCCAAGCAGAGACCTGATAGAGACCAAGAAGGAGCTGATGATAGAAAAGAAAGCAAAATGACGGAGAATGAGGTAATGATGCAACTCCCCGCCCCAGGTAAGAGGAGGCAGGTCCCATAGGAGCATCACCGTAGGAGTAGCATGGTGGTGATGAGCACTCTTGGCATCTTGCTACATGTCCAGCACAATGCTGAGAGCCTTCTCTCAGTTTAGTCATCTGCTCCTCACAGCCACCCCAAGGTGGGCGCTCTGATTACTGTGGATGAGGAAACTGAGCCACAGCGAGCAGCTGTTTGCCCAGGGACACATGGTCAGGAAAGGGCAGAGCCACAATGCTGCCCGGGCGATCTGGCCCCAGTCCCATGGCACATGTTGCCTTTACTGGATGGAAGTCAGGGCCGTGTTTGTCCAGAGTGCAGTGGCCCCGAGCTGTTTGCATGGGATTTGCCAAGGGAGATTACAACTTGGGTGCCTGTGTTTCTCTCTCTTCTGCTGGAAGCATACCAGGCCCAGAGCTCCTGGGAGAGGCGGGGAAGCTGCCACCACCCTTCACATTACACCAGAGACCCAGAGCCTGTTGTGTTTCTCTAGACACGGCTCTCAGTATTTCAGTTCCACTTGTACAAAGCCGACACCTCCCTCCGAGCATCACAAAGGGCCTACTCCTTGTGGAGTAGTTCTCCCTGGGGACTCATGAGAACGGTGTTGGGTACCAGGTTTGTAATCTGACTTGGCATATGCTCATACTCCCTCCTTGTCAGAGCCTCTATATTGAAGTAAAAATAGGGGTAGCAGAGCTTTGGAGGCTTGCATAAGGACCCTGTTTTTAAATCCTCCATGCTTATGCTCTCATCATCAGGAGTTGGTGATCCCTGCTAAATATACATCAGGAGTCCAGTTGGCTACTCCATGAGCACTGAACAGTAGTATTTCCAGTCATTCCTCCAGCACTCATCCACACACACACATTGCCGGAGTGTTGCTTTGTCAGGCGGTGTGTGGTAGGTACAGAGGGTCTAAGGAACAGGACAGAGTCCAGTTTAGGGTAGAGCCCAAGATATAAGGGTAGAAACAAGCCTATCAAAATTGTTTACATGCGGCAGCACTCATGCCAGAAGTCAGAGTTGGCAAACTGTTCTGTGGACAGTGAGCTCTGCGAAGGATGAGAGGCATGGCTGCATGGAGGAGGGGGCATTTGAACTGGGTACAGAAAGTAGGAGAAAGGTAGTTTCCGTTCTTGGTAAAGGCAGAGTAAGGGCAGTAGTAAGAATGACAGTTTTGGGAACCCTGAAATTCTTGATGTGGCTGCATCTTTAGGCCATGTTAAAGGATAATGATTTCAAAAACTGAAATCATGGGCCTGGTTACAAACATTTGTGAATATGTCAGAGATTTTATTTAGCTTACTGATTAAGGAGGAAACTGTGATGGAAAAGTCAGCAAAAAGGAGAATCCAGAGAGTGGTAACCTGTATAGTTTGTCAGGGATTCCAAGAATATGCTAATAGGTGAAAAACTGGCCTCTTGCACAAAGTCTAGAGGATCAGGTGAAGTTCGTCTGCAGTTTTCATTATGATCAGTTTTTTTTTTTTGTAACTTGTGTGTTTGTTAAATAGTTGTGCTCATGATCATGAAAAGTGCGGACCCTGGTAGAACCAGACATCCTGGGAGGGTGTACTGGACAAAAGCTCAGCACCCCATTGACAGGATGCTGTTTGTTTGTTTCCTGTTACAACCTTTGCAATTCACTTCAAACTCACAGTTTTTTCAGGACTGATGGAGCAGAGGGAAGCACAGGAGATAAGCCTAGGAAAGGGATGTTGTATGCCTTGCTAAGGTCTCGAACTAGATCCCAAGGACCTGGTGAACTGGTACATTTTTTAAAGATGTTTGTTTGAAGGGCAGAGTGAGAGAGAATCACACAGTGACAGGGAGAGTGAGAGATGGAGACACAGAGAGATCTTACACCTGCAACAAGTGCAGCCCTCAGATCAAAGCTGGAACTCCATCTGCCATATGGGTAGCGGAAACCCAAGCACTTGGGTAGTCTTCTACTGCTGTTAGTTCCGTTTTTCCATGAGCTTTGTAAAGTACCATCATATGTGAATGTGTAAGTTCAGGCATGGGGTTTTAGTTCACTCAATGTCTAGCCCACCCCTCCACCGCCCCTGGGCCACCACTAGAAGAGATGAAGGAAGGGCCCACTGCTGGGTGTTCTGGAGTATTGTGAGAGCAGAGTGTACAGGCGTGCCTAGAAAGGCCTTGTGTGTTCTGGGTCCAGGTGGGAGGGGAAGAGTGGAATGCAGATTCTGGGAGACCCTAAGGAAGCTTCCTGGCTCTTGGCTTTGGCCCTAGCTCAGCTCCGGCCATTGCCGTCATTTGAAGAGTGAACCAGCAGATGGAAGATCTTTGTCTCTATAACTCTACCTTTCAAATAAACAAATAAAACTTAAAAAAAATAAAATTAGTTGCCAAGATTTGAAACAGCACTTCAATATGGGATGCCAGTGTCAAATGCAGTTGGTTTAACCTACTATGCCCCAATGCCAGCCCCCTAGTAGATGTTTTTAAAGAACAGTGTATCTACCTATTTAGAGGTGTCCGGGGCGCTGATGATTCGTTGGTACTACAAGAAAAGACTCAGAGGAATGAAGAGTAAGAGTTGGCAGGGACTTAAGCCTGGACCTCCTACATGAGCCACCAGTCTGCAAACCCTCTGCCCTCCAAGGCAAAGGGTGAAACTGCCCTTCACACTCATGCCCTCAGCTCTGAAGCTATTCTGTGGGAACCTTCTTCCTCCAGTGTCCCCCACCTGCTCCAGTGACACCACCTGTCAGCACACCCAAGAGCCCCAAAGCAAAGAGACCCAGAAAGCTGCATGTGTTTCCCCACTAACATGTCCCCCTGCCTGGCCCTGTCTTTCCTAGGCCCTGAGTGAGGTCAGTAGGGACTGGGAGTTCCCCACAGGTTGTTGCTGCAGGACTGGAGCTGAGCAACCCAGTGGCATAGATTGAAATAACAGCATAACAGAGCTTTCTGCCCAGTTCTCAAGAGTCTGTACCATGAACTGGAAAAAAAAAAAAAAAAAAAAAAAAAAAAACCTGGAAGTCCCCAGGGCTGCCCCAAGAGTGGGGCAGAACACAGCAGCTGAACTTGGGAATGAAGGCAGCAGGACTCAGGCCAGAGCGTTGCTGCTTTCTGCCCCACCAGGTCCCTGCCAAGCAGAGAGTCTGAATGTTGCTTCCCTGCTGGGAAGCCTCTTCCAACCCCGGAAGCTCATGTTATTTCCTGGTCAAGTCTGTTATCTTTGGTCATTGCCACATTCTCCAGGTTGATCCCAGCTCCTGTTTGGGATTATCTTCATCACTGACTGCTCTTTGATTTCATGTCTTTCCTTGCCACCCCATCCTCCACAGGGAACCTCCAGGAGGCAGGGATTGTGTCTCCTGTGCTCCTTGTCAACAGCACCCGGTGGAAAATGGGAAACGCATCTAGACTCAGAGGGGTGAGGGAAGGGGAAGAGGTGGCACCCAGGAATCAGGCCCCACCCTGTTCTCCATCCTTGTTTGCTTGTTTGTAGAACGGGTGTGACCCCAAGACTGTGGTGCCTCGTTAATAAGCCTGTGCTCATTAAAAACCCTGCGCTCTCTGGAGAAAGTGCCCAAGCTGTAGCCAGGGTATGCTTCTTAGTGCTTGTGGCGGCCATGTTCATCCAGGAGAGCCAGTCCTCAACCCGGGGTGCCTGGGGGAGGCACAGCAGTGATGCAGGACCCAGTGACTCGAGTGGGGGCCAATGGGAGTGATGAGACTGTGGCAGACGAAGAATGTGGCACCTGTCTGATGTGAGTGGCTGGCCACAGCTCAGCTCCATTCTACAGCTGCCCATTCAGGAATATGTATCCTGTGCCACCAGATGCCCATTTTCTAATGAGAAGACTGAATTCCAAATCCTTATGGAATTCCCCACACTTCAGAAACTACAAACCAAAATCTTTCTGTGGCTCACATGCATCCCAGCCTGGGCTGTGGGTGGGAGTGATGCTGAAGTGGCCCCAGGTCTCATGGAGTTCCTAGTCTCCTGCGAAGGTGTGGGAAGCAGAGAGGCCTCAGAGCAGCAAAAGGGCTAAGAAGGGACTCCAGGTCGCCGCTGTCGGCAGTGCCAATCCTGAGCCCAGGTTAGGATACGACTCCTGGATTTAAGGGAATGGTGACTGTTTCCTGGGTGCGGACAGAAGGCACATGCAAGGGTCCCTGTGCATGGCTGGAGGCCAGTGTTAATGGAGCAGAGACCGAGTCCCGGTTAGCATAGTGGGCGGCAAAGCTGATAGGACAACTAGAGCTACATTCCTCACGACTTTGCAGGAGAGTGTAAGGGGGAGCAAAGGAAAGGTGTAAGCAAAAATCCTTAGAGAATCTGACAATGTTTGTATTTTGGAAGGATCTTTTTTTCTTCTTCTTTAGATAAAAGATTTTTTAAGGATTATTTATTTATTTTATTTGGAAAGCAGAGTTATAAAGAAGAAACGACCGAGAGAGACTGAAGTCTGTAATCTTCTGATTTTCTCTGCAAGTGGCTGCAGTGGCCGGGGCTGGGTCCCGGAAATCCATGCTAGCTTCCCACATAGGTAGCCGGGGCCCAGGTACATAGGTCATCTTCTGCTGTTTCTCCAGATGCCTTAGCAGGGAGCTGGATCAGAGGCAGAGCAGCCAGGACTCGAACTGACATTCCTATGGGATGCCAACATTGCAGGTGGCAGCTTAACCACAATGCCAGCCCTGGAATGTGCATTCTGGACTGCTTGGGAAGAACAGGTTTGTGGGAAGATTGCAGAGCAGACCTAGGAGGGCAGGGAGTATGTAGTGTGGCAGTAAGCCTGGCTACTGAGGGGGCAGAACCTGACTTGGAACAGCTGGAACCTAACGTGGTATCTGAGATCCGGACACAGGACTTGCCTTGTTCCTCTGAAGTTTCTGTGCTCACCTGGAAGTAGTCGCAGGGCTTCCCAATTTCCTAGGGAGGAAGAGCGAGGGATCTACCTGCTGCGGGGAAGTTTTTGGCTCAGCCCCTCCCAGCTTGAGCTGGAGGAGGTCGCTCCTGGGTTTACCTAGGAGCCTGACAACACGTGATGCCTGCAAAAGGTGAGGTTAAGGAAGGCGCTGGGTATCAAGGCAAGTGAAGCTGTGGCTTCTGCTGCCTGACGAGGTGTTTGTGGTTGATGTACGCCAAGGTGAGCCCAGGAGACCAAAGCAAGCTTGCTGTGGGATCTTCTGCTGCAGGCGTTGGGGAGAGTGAGGGCTTGGGGACTGGAACTGCCTGTCCCTGTCAGTAACAACCGGCTAAACCAGTCATCCCTGAACTCCTGCCCCGACTGGCTCCTTGTCAGCTGCCAGGGGGGTGTGTCTGGTTGGAAAGCATCTGAGATGGAATCATTTCCTTTGAACCTGCCCCAACCGAAAATGTCCAGAAAGTGCGGTGGGCCCCTGAGGAAGCTTGGGAGTAGGCGATTGGGTGGCCAAAGTTCAAGCCTGGGACAATCTCCCAGAAACTTCTACAGCAGGGCTGATAAATGTTCCCTATCCAGGACCAGATCATAAACATGTTAGTCTGTACAGGCCCACACAAAACAGCCTCTGACACATGCCTTTACATAAGTATTTAAAATGTGGCTATTTCAAATTAGAACCCCACCCCCTCTTCCCCCTTAACTCCCAGACTATGCACACATGGAGGGCAGGAGGTTACTTGTCAGCTTTGTCCCACAGGTCACAGCTTGCTGACTGTTGTAAAGGCTGGTTAGAGACCCTCGTTCTGAAACAGAGCACCTGCTTCATCTCACACACTTGGGCATCATCCTGAAAGAAGGGAGGGAACTACTAATTTGAACCACAGCTCTAAGTCAGGACTGGTGACAACATACTATCTGGTGACAAATCCTCTTCTACTTATGAGTAGCCCGAATGTGATTTTTTTCTAGAAAATCGATTTATTTAATTGAAACACAGAGACAGAGATGGCCACTGGTACACTCCCCAGATGTCCACAACAGCCAGGGCCAGGCCACGCCAAAGCCAGGAGCCTGGAAATTCACCCAGGTCTCCCTCATGGGTGGCAGGGTCTCAACTACTTGAGCCATCAGCTTCTGCCTCCCATCTGTGGTACATTAGCAGGACAACAGAGCAGAAGGAAGGCGGAACTCAAAGCCTGGCACTCTGATGTGGGATGTATGTGTCCCAAGCTGTGCCCAAAGCTCCCTCCTGAATGTTATTTTATGTGTGTGTGTGTGTGTGTGTGTGTGTGTGTGTGTGTTCAAGATAGCTCTATTGGGGAAATATCATCTTACGGTCACCCCCAGGGTCTCAGCCTCTACAGTCAGTCTGCCTGGGCTGCTGCTACTCACCCTCACTGCAAAGCAAGACCTCGCTTCCCAAGGTCTCAGCTGCCTCATGCCCTCAGCCAGCCCTTCAAGGTGATGCTCTGCCTCCATCTGCCTGTGTGACCATGAGCAAGTTACCTTACCTCTCTGGGCTGCAGTTTGCTTGCTTAGAAAAGGCAGATGGCAACTGCAGCTGCCTCCAAGGGGTTCCGTGCGGCAACACAGTGACCGTAGCTGTGTCTGCCGGCACCGAGCCCTGCTCTCCCTCCTGCCGCTGCTCACTGTTGATCGGGTTTGTTCTGTGCTTTCTTTGGTAAGGCCGCAAAAGAGGAACAAGAGGGCCCAGAAGAAAGCCCCCTAGCCGTGGACGGACAGGAGAGAGAAACAGGGGCCTCTGACCCAGAAGACACAAGGACAAAGAAGGTAGAGTGTGTCCCAGTGTCCAGCAGGCTGGGCACATCTGCCCTGCAGCCCCTGGCCTGGGTCACCTGCCCTGGGGATCTGTGAATGGCCTTTTTGGAGGAATGGCTTTGCCAGGGATCTTCAGTCTTTACAAAGCTCTCAGCCTGTGGCCTGGTCTACACCTCCGTCTCCAGCAACTTGGCAAGGCTGTTGGGAGACAACACACCTGAAACAAAACTCGGGTTCCCCAACTAGGCAGGTCCTTCAATGACTAGGGGTTGCAGCTTTAGTTCCTCCAGCTGGACCCTGAGCTTGGCAGGCCCAGGCCCTAGGTGTGTTCAGATTGCTTTACTTCATTTAAATAAGAGAACCCAGTTGCTGTCCTCCTAGGCTGGGGCTGTTTGGCTGGTGGCCAGCTCCCTGCCTTTCCCATCAGGAGAAGCGGGGGCAGTGGCTGTGGCTGGCAGGGAAGCCGACCTCCTCAGTCTGTGGGCTGCTGGGGGTGCCACAAGGGATGTTTGAGGCGGAGCTAAGGTGGGGGGGAGCTTTGGTTGGGAAATTGCACCCTGGCTGGGGAATGGGACTTGGGAGGAATTCTGAGGGAATTTCATAGAGTGAGGCCCTATGTGCATGCAAGGAAAGAGCGCCAGCAGCGCGTGCATCCATTACAAAGCTGTTTTATCAGGCACCTATTACGTGCCAGAGGCTGGAATCTTTTGTTTTACTGTCACCATGGTGGATTCAACGCTGAGGGCTCTTTGCAAATCCTGTACCATCCGGAGCATCTTCCCAAGGATGCATTAGAGGGCTGAGCCTGGAGTGGGCCACTGCTCCCCAGCTTCCTGCAGTTGTTCCCAGGTGGCAGGAAGAATGCTCGGGGGCTTTCTGGTTTGAGGGAGTCATTCCAGGCTCCCGTGGTACATTCTGATTGAACTCCTTCAGCCATCCTCTGACCTCCACTCTGTGTTTCTGTGCAGGAGCAAGCCTGGGAGAGTGGGAGTGAGACAGAGGGAGAGAGCTGGTATCCCACGAACATGGAGGAGCTGGTGACAGTGGATGAGGTGGGGGAAGAGGAGGATTTTATCATGGAACCTGACATCCCAGAACTGGAAGAAATAGTGCCCCTTGAGCCTAAAGACAAAATCTGCCCTGAAATACGTTCCTGTGTGGCAGCCACCACGTTAGACCTGGACTTGGCCAAGGCAGGAGTCAGGGAAGACTTAGGGAACAAGGCTGCAGAACTGAGCCTGAAGCCGCCCAGACAGCTGCCTTCTGCCTCCACAAGCCATCCCAGTGACATGGACATGGAAACGCCTGGCCTAAATCTGGATGCTGAGCGGAAGCCAGCTGAACGCGAGACCAGCCTCTTGCTGGAGGACTCAGATTGCTACGAGAAGGAGGCAAAGGGAACAGAGGGCTCAGATGTTCATCCGGCCCCTGCAGTCCAGCAGATGGCTTCCCCCAAGCCAGCAGAGGAGAGAGCCCGGCAGCCTAGCCCATTTCTTGATGACTGCAAGGCCAAGGGGACCCCTGAAGATGGGGCTTGTGGAGGCGGCCCCCTGGAGGAGAAAGCCAGCCCCCACACCGAGACCGACCTCCCACGCCAAGCTTGCCAAGAAGTGTTGACCCAGGGTAACTACCTCCCCTCATCTCAGCGGGTCGGGCGGGTCTGACCACCGCACACCCGCAGGTGGAGGGGCTTGTGCAGGCCAGAGGCAGCAAGCCTGGTGCCCACCAGGGTTGCAACGAGTGCAGAGAGGGAGCGAGCCTCTGAGAGCCTGGCGAACGTGCTATGGCTCTAGGGCAATGGCGTAAAGGACGGCAGATTGGATGCTGTGTGTGTTCAGAGTGCTCAAAAAGGGCACACTTTCTTGCGCCAAGAAACCCAGGTGGACTTGGACAGTTAGCAAGTGCTCAAGTTCACATTGAAGGGAGCTGGAGGTCCTAGGGGGTCAGCCAGTGACCTCTTCTGGCTAGTAGGCAGTTGCCCACCTATGCAATGGTTTGGGGGTGGGTGTGTGGGAGGGATGGGGAAGGAGCAGGAGTCTGTCCCTAAGGGGTATGGCTTGCTCCCCCTTCTCATTGCCGCTTGGACGTTTCTCTCCAGGGTCTGGCAGCGACACGGAACTTGTCCCAGGATCTCCTCCACCTCCCCATGAGGTGATGTTGTGTCTATGCCTGGCTCTGTGACATCATGAAAGAAAGAGTTTAAAATAGGCTAAGCCCCAATGTTCTCTGCCAAGTGGAAAGTAAGAGCTGTCAAGGGCTCTGGGGGAGGGAGCAGAGCCTGGATCCTCCAAGAGTCTCACCAATGCAAATAAGCAGAGATTGGTTGGGTAGCAAACCTGTGGCTGCATCAAGTTTGAAGGAAGAATCGGGAAGGGGACAGGTGCAGAACATCAAGTGTTTCAACCCAGCGTGGTTTGGACAGCACAACTGGCCAGTGACTAGGAGGCTCAGGCTTCCTTCTATGTCAAGCTGACCTGAGCTGTTTTTTCACCTGCCTAGATTTGCGTCTCCATGGAAACTCTCCTGGTGAGCTGCTTTCTCGTTGCTAGAGAGAGAGGGAGAGAGGGAGAGAGGGAGAGAGGGAGAGAGAGAGAGAGAGGCCAGGCTTTGGAGAAGGCCAGAATCCAGCAGGAGGTCCTCTAATGGACCCCCTTGTAGTTACCAGCCCGGGTCTCAGCCGGTAGTCTACATGCTTGTCGGAGTTTGTAGTTTATACTCGATAGCACTGCTTGGCAAGCCTGCAGTGAAACTATCAGTGCCGCCCTTGCCAGCCCCAGTGGACAGCAACACAACTTTTGCCCTTTAATAATTCCCCTGCCTGCTAGAATGGAAATGAAACTGAGCTGCGGTGGTGAAACGTGGGTGGATCAGCAGCCCACCCTCCCTGCATCCCGTCCTGAGCAAAACCTCACCAGGTGTTGTGTTTGGCACTCTGAAAAAGCTGTGAATGATGGTTCTCTGGTTTTACTTTGCCTGCAATGCATTGTTTCAGCCACTCTTTGTCTTGACTCCTGTCTTGCAGAAAACCCCAGGTACTTGGAAGCGAAGCCCCTGGCCGTGAGGTCCCCAGAATATGCTGAGGTGGAGCTAAAGCAGCCCCTTTCTTTGCCTTCCTGGGAGCCAGAGGATGTTTTCAGTGAGCTGAGCATTCCTCTAGGTAAGTGATGATTACAACCCTCCCTGAAGCCCAGCTCCAGGGAGTTGCAGTCCCTCCTGGGAGCGTGAGAGGGCTTTTCCCAGATGATTTGTGTCATAGTTGTGTTTTTAACGTATGATGCAATAATCTAATTTTGCAAGGTGCTAAATGTTTCCTGCAATTTCAGCCTCTGCTAGCAGATACTCTCTGGGGGCAGGCTTTGGGCTGCACTGCTGTGGGACTCCGGGCCAAGACCTGCCTGTTTTCCTTGTCAGTGTTCTTGACCACACAGCCTTGTTGTGCAGCCCCTCAGGCAGATGGAGAAGCAGAGGCCCAGTGGCCTTCACAGCCAACAGAACCTCTTCGGCTACCGTCCTTCTTCCCCTCTTCCCCAGCCATTCCCAGACTGTGCTACATTTTTTTTTCCTCTTCAAGGACCCAGCTCCTTTGGGGTTGTGGATAGACTGTTTTGGGGTAGTTCCTGGGTAACTGGTAGAGGGAACCTTGAACAGAGAGACCTGAGTTCCGTCCCTTCTTTTCCATTTGTGGGTTACAGTGTGACCATTTTTTTCCCAGGCAAGTCATTTGGCATCTTGAGCCTTGGTTTTCTTGTGTGGACTAAGGAATGGACTAAACCAGTAGTTTCTAACGGGGCGAGGGATACGGGTGGGGCTTGGAGCTCACGGACTGGGTCTCTGCAGACACATTTCCAAAACAGAGAGCTGAGCAGGGCCCTGGAGGAGTAAAGGTGCTTGCTTCCCTGGGAGATTCTGGAGTACAGCCCACTCCAGCCTACAGCATCCATGGAGTCAGCTTCGGCTCTGGGAGATTGGAAGGCAAAGGCGTTAAGGAACAGGCTGGGTGTCCCGGATGCCCTGGAGTGGCTGTTGCTCGCCCTAGGGACCCCTCACCACTGAGGTGCCCCCTTTGCATCAGGGATTCTCTTTACCTTTTCTTCTCTTACAAACAGCTTTGATTTTTCACTTCTCCCAGGGCACCATCTTCATAGGCTCAGTTCTGACGAGCATAACAATACTTCTTGAGTTTCCCTAAGTGCTGCACAGAATGTTCTAAGATAAAGGCAAAAGAAAGAAGGAGAAGGGGAGGAAGGGATGCAGGCAGGCTGAGACCTGGGGATGAACTGAGAAGGCTGTGGGTTTTTAAAAGTCTCTAAGCTTTTGCAAAAGCTGCCTTTGGGGAAAGAGGATGATTCACTGAGCCTGCAGATTCTGAATCCTGTGGTGCTGTGCTAGGCCTGCAGGAGAACCAAGAAATGTTTGCCCTAAACAAATCTCTTGTCATCCAAGAATTTGGAATCTGTTTGACTCAACGGAAATTAGAAATCAGTTTACTACCTTATAATTGTGTCTTTGCCATTATGCTGTTTCATTAGAAAAAAAGATTAAAAATCATACTAATCAATTTAAAAATAGACAGCCATATAAGATGAATGAGAAAGGTCTCGTCTCTTAGTTCGATTCCACCCATCTCTCCCCAGCCGCCTGAGGCAGCCACTGCCCACCAACAGAAGGGTCCCTACATGCACATCATGGTTCCACATCATAGCAGGTGGTAGAGCTCTTTTCTAGAAGATGCATTCTTTTTATACACACTATTATTCCTTTTGGAGGGCGGGGATTGGGGGAGTTTACTTATTTATTTGAAAGAATTACAGAGAGAAAGGAAGAGATAGAGATCTTCATCCACTGGGTCACTCCCCAGATGGCTACAGTGGCTAGGGCTGGGCCAGGCCGAAGCCGGAAATCAGCTTTAGCTGGGTCTCCCGCATGGATGGGAGGGGCCCAAATATTTGGGTCATCTTCCACTGCTTTTCCCAGGCCATTAGTAGAGAACTAGATTGGAAGTAGAGAAGCTAGGACACAAATTACCATCCATATGGGATCGTCTCAGGCAAGGGCTTCATTTGCTATACCACAACACTGGCTCCACAAACACTCCTTCTTAAAAGATACACTTGGATTGTTTCCCATTTTTTTTCCCCACTTATCTTGTCTCCCTTAGCCCTCTCAGGACACCTGTAAGGCAGCTCATTGTTTCATCTCTCTGGCACAGATCAGAAATCAGAGCTATAGTGTTACACAGCTTGTAATCGGCAGGGGCGGGAGTGAGCCTCAAAGCCCAGGATCTGACTCTGGAGTGAAGTTCCCACTCGCTAATCCCTGCTGCCTTGCACATACCTGCCTTCAGTCACCTCTCTGTGCGGGCCAGTGCTTCTGTGAGCCAGCTTCCTGCACTTTAAATTCTCATTACTGCTACCAAGGTGCACTCCGCACAAGGCAATGTTGGTTTCCCCTGCTGCCTGAGGGAGAGAGCCCATCTTCCACCCTAGTGCCAGCATCGCACATTGTCCATCTTGAGTATTTGCCAACCTGTTAGAAGGAAAATCAAGTCTTGGGGCCAGGGCAGGGGTAGCAGGAGAATGGCTATTTTGAGGTATATTTGACATATGAGGAAGTGCACAGTTGTGCAGTGCACTGACATAAGTGTGTAACTGGGAGATCACCAGCACATCCATTACGCTGAGCGTGTGAGTCAGCCCCCAGACTCCCTGGCTCCTCTGTAACCCCGCCTCCACTCATCACTGACTGCTTTCCATCACTAAATATTACTTTGCATTTTCTAGAATTTTCTGTGGAGGGAATTCCACTTGGTGTGTCTTGGTTTTGTCTGGCTTCTTTCACTCATTGTAGTTGGCATTTGTGTCTTTCCATTGTTGAACAGGATTGCGTCATAGATGTGGATGTACCACATTCTGCTTATTCACGCATAGGCCGACAGGCATTTAGGAGGTTTTTGGCTTGGGACTTTGTAGACTATACGTGTTAGTAGTCAAGTTAAGTAGGAGTTTGCACTGAGAGGGGCATGATATTATTTTCTGTGTTTTGACAGGTGGGGAAACTGAAGCCCAGAGACTCACCCAAGTTCACTTAGCAAGTTCAGGCGAGAACTTAGGTTTCTGATCTCAGATGACTCTGCTTGCCTGTCCCTCCAGAGCAGGCAGCAGCAGGTATGAGAGTGTCAGTTTGTGGTCAGAAATGAGGAGCACAGATTGTAGAATCCTGTTCCCCAGGTTCAGATCTCACCTCTGCCACTTGCTGGCTGGGTAACAAGGAGCAATTTATTTAATTGTGCTTAGGGTGCTTAGTCTGTAGAACAGAGTAAGACCTTTTGGAAGGCCACTTTGAAGAACACTTAGATTGTTTACCATTTCCTCCCCATTTTGAAAACACTGCAATCACTATGCTTGTGTTGCCTTCACACGCCAGGCAGGTTAGGTTTTAGTGCCTTCCAGAAGGTGCACTCCGTAAGGTTGTCTTGTTCCTGTTTGTTTATGAAATGTTTGTTGAGACCTCCAGGGGTACTTCAAAAGGTTCATGGAAAGTAGAAGTAAAAGAAAAGTTTGTTTTGTGCAACAATATTTTAAAATCCATGCACATAGAAATGCATATTATGCATTTCGAGTGGTTTTTTTTTTTTTGTTTGCACCAAAATACATTTTAATGCATTTTCCAGGAACTTTGTGGGTTTTTTTTTTAAGATTTATGTATTTTTGTTAGAAAGTCAGATATACAGAGAGGAGGAGAGACAGAGAGAAAGATCTTTCATCTGCTGATTCACTCCCCAAATGGCTGCAATGGCCTGAGCTGAGCTGATCCAAAGCCAGGAGCCAGAAGCTTCTTCTGGGTCTCCCACATGGGTGCAGGGTCTCAAGGCTTTACGCCATCCTCGACTGCTTTCTCAGGCCACAAGCAGGGTGCTGGTTGGTAAGCGGGGCTGCCAGAACATGAACTGGCACCCATATTGATTCCCAGCGTGCAAGGTGAGGACTTTAGCCACTAGGCTACCGTGCCGGGGCCCTTTCCAGGAACTGTGTAACATGCCTTTGTAGTGTGTTCCTTCTCCCTCAGGCTGCCTAGCCTTCACCTTCAGGACTGGTCGGAGGGAAGCTTTGTCCCCTTGGGCAGCAGAGAGGTGGAATGAGGGGTACCAAGGACTGGGCATCCCGCTGGGAACAGGAGAGACCCATCTTGCTGCTCAGGGCCTGGAATGTGGTGGGAAAAGGCCTTGCCCGTGTGACTCAGGCCAGCTCTGCGTGCCGAGGCCTGCTGGTCCTGGATCCCAGTGGCACTGCCATTGCCCTCAGCACTTAGGACTCTCCCTCCCCCGTCAGACCAGGCTATACTAGAATGACGGAGTTCAGCGGGCCAGGAGCTATTATTAGAAGGCAAAGGCAGCTGTAATGATGGTGCTTTGTAACAGAGGTGCAGCTGCACATCCCCTGACCCTGTGTCCCAGGGGTGTCCTGGTGTGGGCACTGAGGGACCCCCAGCAACACCCCTGTTGTTGCTGTGGGGTAGGATGTCCCCTGCCGGGCTTTCTTTTCCCTTTGTGTGATTCCTGGTGCTGCCCCAGCCTTCTTGTGGCAGGCAGTGGAGCCAGGCTCTCCAGGAAGGCATTGGAGAAAGGTCAGAGGAAAAAAGTAGGAGCAGGACCCCTGCTTGGGCAGCTGGCTTCTGTGGCCCAAGCACCATGGGAAATCACAGGTGCTTCCCCTAACATCATGTGTGGGATCGCTGTTTCTGGTTCACAGATGAGGAAACAGAGCTCAGAGAGGTTGCCCTGTGTGCCTTGGGTCACACAGCATAAGTAAAAAGTTAGGTCTAGTTGAATCTAAATCCCGTCTTGGCTCCATTACAGTATGGCCCTATAGTTGGCCTCCGTCTTTTGTTGCTTCCTTGCTCATTTGTGCCCTTGTGAAGTGAATTCCAGGCCACAACCCCACGAGGGGAGCAGTACCATCTTGGTTAAAAGGGATGCAGGCTGCCAACTTGGTCCTGGTTTCAGGCTCTATGAAAGCCCCTGAGGCAGCTGCACTCCTTCTGGGGGGCTAGGATGAAGAGCACACCCCAGGTTGGTAGATGCCTTGGGGTCTGGACTGGGCCAAGGGTACGGCCGAGCTCAAAGCTCTCACTTCCTTGCAGAGCCGCATCAGGAGACCCAGCTCTGCAGCGGCAGAGGAAGGGGCAGCCTTGCTGAATGCAGCTGGGCCAGGCTGGCCAGGACCAGGGCTGGATATGCAGTGGAGGGACACAGAGACAGGGCCGCTTTCTTGCCTTGATCGTGAGAGTGGGTGGAGGGGCTGGAGAGGTCCCTCAGGCTCCCTCTGGGCAGCTGGGCTTGAGGGAGGCCCCCTTCACTGCTGAGGGAGGGCGCCGGGCTACATGGCAGTTAGAGCAAACCACAGGGCAGTGATCTGCTGGGGCGGGCCTCCGGGGCCCCTCCCCAGGGTTGCCCTTTCACACTCAGTGAAATGGAAAAAGGAGTTCTGGTGACAAGTCTAGGCTGCTTCCCCACACCAGCCTCCCCAGCCCTGGGCCCTTGCTGTGTCCCTGGGAGGGAGGAGAGGGAAGGCCTCATGTGGCGGCCTTGCCTCTCCCTTGCGAGCGCCTCCCAGGCTGCTCTCTCCCCTCTACCCAGTGTCACCTGATCCCTGAGCATGGCCCACTCCACCCCCAGCAGCACAGATGGTTGGCCAGGCTCAGCTATAAGGACTGCTCACACCAGGAGAGTACCCAACCTGCAGGTGGGTCTGGGGCCTGAGCCCCGACCTGTTGTCAAGCTCTGCTGTGGCTGCCACTTTTCACGGCCCTCCCACCCAGCCTCTACTGAAACTTCACCAACAGGTGCCCTTAAGCAGGGCTGGTGTTCTTTTAGTCTCCCATTTGCAGGCAGGGAAATTGTATCCTGGTAACAACTTGCCTGGCCCACCCAGGTTGCCTTGATTCTCAGTATCTGGCTGGGACCTCTCAGACCCAGGTTTTCTCCATGCTGTCTTCAAGAGGAGATCATGGGGCACGTGTTGCGTGTGCAAGTTAAGCTGCCAAGTGTGAGACCAGCATCATATATGAATGCAAGTTGGAGTCTGGCTGCTTCCAGTCCAGCTCCCTGTTACTCCACTGGGATAACAGCAGAAGCTGTCCCAGATACCTGGGCCCTTGCCACCCATGTCAAGGAGCTAGTTGGAGTTGCAGGCTCCTGGTTTTAACCTAGCTTGCCCCTGAGAAGTGAACCAGCAGAAGGAAGCTCTTTCTGTTGCTCCATCTCTCCCTGTCTCTGTGGAACTCTGCCTTTCAAACGAAGAAAATGAATCTTTTAACGGGGTGTGGGCAACTGGGGGAACCAGGATGAGCAGAGCACCTGTGTATGAGAGCTGGAACAGCCACCTATCAGAGGTGAGCCCTGCAGTGTGACAGTCACTTCCCATGCCTGGGGTCCATTGTTTCTCTCCCTTGAAATCAAAAGGCCACCCAGAATCCTGGAATTTGTAGCTGATGAGCTGCAAATTCACCATTACTATTGACAGTCCTGGTGTAGAGACTAGAGGAGGGGAGAGAAACATGTTTGCGGCGGGGGAAAGAGAGGCCACAGGACTAGTGGGCTGTGATTACAGCTGCCCCCAGGAGGGTGCTGTGAATACAGAAGTCATGGAGGAAAATGCTTGGAGTGACTGGGTGATTTTTCATCCTCACTGTAGTTGAAAGTTGTTCTTTAATGAACACAGCTCTAAAATCAGCAAAAACTGGGAGTCTGGGTGCCAACAGTAGCAGAGGGGAGCAGAGTCTGGAGAGATGAAATGTTGTGCATGAGCTACCAGTGCCTCCTTCCTTCTGCTCACCCTAGAAGCAGGCTGCAAGCAGAAGTGCATGGACAGCCCTGCCTGTAGCTATCTGCACCTTGAAGGTGCATTGCAGATGAGGAAACAGAGGTAGAATCAAAACCACCCGCCAAAGTCAACAGTCCGGAGTGGGTGGGGCTGGGGTGGAACTCATTGTTCCTCCCGTTTCTGCTGGTGGTGGAAGGAACTGGAACTGGGGCTGCCCTCCTAACTCCTGTCCATGACCTTTCCTTGCCCAGGGGTGGAGTTCGTGGTTCCCAGGACTGGGTTCTATTGCAAGCTGTGTGGGCTGTTCTACACCAGCGAGGAGATGGCCAAGGTGACCCACTGTCGCAGCACTGTCCACTACAGGAACTTACAGGTAAGTCTCGGCCTTCGTTGCCCAGCACTCTGTGGGGCCGAGCCAGGCAGCCAGGATCCTCAGCTAGTGTGGCTCCCCAGCTGCTGTATTTTGAGTTAGACTGCTGTTCATCTGGCCACTGGTTGGGGCTGACTCCTTCCCACCAGTCCTGGATGCTCCAGATACAAATAGCTCTGTTTCTGTCCCCTGATGGTGGGCACCTCAGTTAAAACTGACTGTTACATGTAATTTTAAGGTTGGTACATAAAGCAGATATTGATCACGGACTGTGTGTATACCAGGCATAGTTCCAAAACTCCTGTCTTCATTAATTCCCGTTCTGGTGTAAGTGTCAAACAGCACATCCAGTGACACAGTATATCCAAAAGTCAGGTACATGGGGCAGGCACTTGGCTCAACAGTTAATATGTTCACAGCCCGTCCTAAAGTGCCTAGTTCAAGTCCCCATTGCACTTCTGCTCTGGCTTCCTGTGGATGCACACCCTGGGTGGTCATAGGTAATGCCTCCAATACTTGACTCTGCCACACCGTTGGGGAGACCTGGGTTGAGTTCTTGGCCACTGTATGGCATGGCCTGGTCTATTGACTATTGTAGGTGTTTGTGGGGTGACCCAGAAGATGGTAGATCTCTATTGCCCATGTCTCTGATATGTATACTATTATACCTTTTAAGTAAACAGAAATAATTGTTTTAAAAGGTATTATAAAAATATCCTACATACTTCATTATTTCCAGTCTGCAGTGCCATTTTTGGTAACCAACAAGGAAAAAAGTGTTGTAAGTTAAATGGTTAGAATCCGTTGACTGTGAAATGCAAGTCAATTACAGAGATGTTACTGTGTTAACGAGGAGCCTTAAAATCAGCAAAATATGGCAAGGTGTTCTACAGTGTATTACCGAAGCAACCTTTGGTATTATCAGGATGTGGCTTTCATCATTAACTTCTGGTGTAGGCTACAATTTAGCAACTTACCCAAAGGAACAGCATATCAAACACCCAGAGTGAGTATTGTGAGGCTTCCCCTGCACTTACTACAAGAAATCAGACTTGTTTGTCCCTCAAGGCTTCAAGTCATGAAGTTCCCATGGTTTCCGTGCCCTAATTCCAGACACACGATTTGGGTACAGTTAAATGCATAAATGGGGGCTGACCCAACAGGTCTTAACAGGTTAAGAACCTGCTTCTAAGCACATGTGCTGGGTCAGATATTCAGAACTGGAAGGGAGGTGGCACGAATATGTCATTGGAGAGAGTTCTCCAGATGATTTGAGTGTGAATATGGGCTGACTCCTTTGTTTCATAATCGAGGAAACAGGCGCTGAGAGGAGCTGTGTGATTTGCCCAGGGTCCTGCGGAGAGCGAGTCCCTGGGCTCAGGACTACATCACTTGATTCTTAATCACTTTCCTCTTTTTACTCTACTAAGCTGGTCCTGGAAACTGACCCCCACGCTGTCCTGGCCTGGGTCGCCGTTTGTAAGACTGCCCTTGGCTGTGCCCTGGTGCCTGTCATTTAAGCCTCTTGATTTCCCTCCCCGAGCAGCTGCTCTGTGACTGGGGCCCACTGGGCCCAGAGTAGGGAGGTCACACTGGGCTCCGAGAGCCAGCTGAGGACAGTCAGCTGGCCCGAGGACACGGCCCTCCCGTCCCAGCGAGGTGGAGCCTGCGGGCCAGCCGGGCTGCAAGGGGCTGTGGAGGCCACCTGTTCCTTTCTCTCCTCCCCTTGATCCTCTTAGCAGCTGGCACCATTTCAAAGTGTGGCTTCTGGGACCACCTTTGCCCACCCCATTAGGCAGGGTCCTAGAGTCTGCATCTTAAACTGTCCACTGCCTTCCTATGCCTTGGTGTCCGGCATTCTTGGTGTGATGGTGGGATGGCAAAGACCTCAAGGAGATGAGACCGCACAGCTCAGGGTCACCAAGGGGGTTAGCAGGAGTCCAGGCTTGTCAATCTCATGGTTTCTCCAGGCCAGTGGCCTTCGCTGTGCTTTGGGCCTCTGGGCCAAATGCCTTGGCCGCCTCCCATTGCCATACCCACACAGGTCAGAGAGAGCCCTTCCTGGGACTCCAAGGCACATGAGGTGCAGACGCCGCCTAAACACCTCCCCCCAGCCCCATGCTGCCCATGCTGAGCAACTGCTGGGGAGCCCAGCACCTCTCCCCCCAGGGTTTCCATCGGTGGCTTTAACAGGATGCCCCTGTCTACACTACTTACCGCCACCACACCCACCAAACCACCCATCACAGCTATGTGTGTGAAAAGTGGAAAATTCAGACCCAAGCATATTGGTGCTAGCTGACACCTGAGCCAGGAAGCTTGTAAGCCTAACACCCACCAGGAGGCTCAGGGTAGCTCTTGGAGGCAGCTGGTGGGAGCTGCATTCTCTGACCTAGCCCTACTGTGCCCGCTGTGGTCAGTCCTTTGGGACAGTGGGTACTTTCAGTACTAGTCAGGAACAGCAGCCAGCTGCCCAAGAAGGGAGCATACCCACACCCAATGCCTTGCTCAATGCACCTAAGCTTATTGCTAAACTGAGCCTGGGCTCTGTGTCAGCCAACCACAGCACAGGCATCTGTGGTGTCCCCTTCCCATCAGGGCCTGTACCCCATCACCCTGGAAGCCAACCAGTCCCTTCTGTGGAGCCACAAGGCAGCCATGGGGTTTTCACACACTCCTCTCATCTAACCTCAGCATCATCCTGGGAGCCAAGATGAGGATTAGCTCATTGTTCCCATGTTACAGATTAGGTGGGCAGGAAAGGAGAGCTGCCCATGTGCCTGAGTGCTCACTTTCTTGAGCTACCCAGCACCCCATCCTCATCGTGGTAGTCGCTGTTGCTCCCCTCACCTGACCAATGTCAGAGTTATTGGGTAACTTGCCGGCTGAACTGGGATCTGAACCTGGGGCAGAGCTTGCACACTGTGCCGGACCCAACTCTACAGACCCCCTAATGCAGTATTCTGTACACTTGCTGGCCCTCATCTCATCACACCGGGCCCACTGCAGACGTTGCACAGTCCCCTGACCTGGCATGCAACATTTAGCTGGGGGTCCAACACATCAAGTACTTGGGGTTGTGCGGAAGCAGCACCAGCTATAGAACTGACAGGTACAGGTTCACATCCATGGAAGGAGCTCCAGGACTCTCCTGCAGCATGCCCTTGCAGGAAACAGGTTATGAGAGTCTCCCAGGGAGCCTGCGTTTCTGGGCCACCCAGTTGCTGATGGCCAGGGCTGGTCATCCCTCGCCATCCCAGCTGCCCTCCCTCTGCCTGGAGATGGCTGTTTCTGAGAAGCAGGCAGAGTTGCTGCGAGGGTTAAGTGAGCCCATAGAAGCCAAGCAGTTAGTACAATGCCTGGCTCAGGATGAGGGCTGTGGAAGTGCTTGCTATTATTCATAGCTGAACTTTCTGTTTTTCCTACAACAGTCACAGCCAACTTGTAATCTAACTGTAGGCTGGTGAAAAGGGAGGATCTTAGCTCAGGTCCCACAGGTGGAGGAGGATCCCAGGGGGCCAGGGAAAGGAGAGGTCTACTCCGACAGGGCGCACCCCAACCTCTCCACCTGCTGCTACTGATGCTTCCCTGCCTTCTTTGCACCATAGAAGTACTTGTCCCAGCTGGCTGAGGAGAGCCTGAAGGAGCCTGAGGGGGCGGGAGGCAGCCCCAGGCCCGAGGACAGCGGAATCGTGCCACACTTTGACAGGAAAAAGCCATGATGCTACCGCCAATGCTGCCGCTGATGCTGTCGTCGCCACAGTCCACCACCACTGCTGCTGCTGCTGCTGCTGGGAGGCGAGGAGGGCCTGGCCCACGCCTTCCTCTGGGGCCAGCCTGACCCCTACAGGAAGGAAAGCCCTACAGAGATGGGTAATGTGCCCAGTGTGCTCCAGGAACCAAGTCACCCTTGGTGACATGCCAGCCACGGAAGGTCAATGCCCCACGTCCTCTGGATGCTTACTGGCCTCTCTCTAACGGTCTTTCCAGCTCACACCCCTCCCTGCCTCTCCAGCCCTCATCTCCTTTCCTCCTTTGGTGCCCCAGAGCGCTTCGTTTTTTCAAAATCCAACTTCTCAGGGATTTTCGCAGTGCTCAGATTCTTGATAGGATGTAGCCAGCCAGACCGAGTAATGCGAGAGGTTGTCCCAGAGATGCCTGCATCCGCAGGGCCACTGTGAGGGACCGTCAGCAGGCTCCCTGCCTGGAATTCACCTGTCTGTGTGTGGGGCAGGCTGAGACGGCCCCTGCAGGTGGTGGAAGCTGCAGGTGACTTCCTAACCCCTTTCTTCCGTTGACCCCACTTTTGGAAAAGCCCCAGTTGTGACCATGCTTTTCATCTCCCTGATGATTGCAGATGTCTGCCTGACTCATGCCTTAAAAGCAAACTGCAGTGCACTTTGCACAGGAAGAAAAGACCATACTATGTTTCAGAAGTTCAGATCAATATCCTGCAAATCTCCCGGAGTCAGGAGGTCTCTGGGTTTGTCCTCTCCTGGATGATGAACTTGACTCTCAAGCCACTTGAATTTAAAATGAAATCAGAAATGCCTTCTCTCTCCAGCTAAGATAGCTGCTGCTGGGGACTTAGGTCCGCAACCATGGCACTAGCTCTGGTGACAGTCCCGAGGAGGTGGCACCTGCTCTGGGCTCACTCATGGTGCCTGCACCAACCTTCCAGTGGACTGCCTTGTGATGGCCGCTGGGTGTGAGGAGAGGTGCAGGAAGCAGGGGCCACAGGAGCAGGTGTTTGTAGGAGGGCCTTTTTCCAGCCTGGGCAGAGGAGGACTCCCGGGGCTCAGCGCCTGGGCCAATTACCATGTCACCATGCTGCAAAGAGCTCCTAATTCCTGTCCCCCTGTGCTGGAGGTCCCAGCAAGGACTCTGGGAAGGGGCTGTGTAGGGGTTTGATTTCCTCAGTTTCCTCTTTGTCGGTGGGAAAGAGTATCCTGCGCCTTCCATCCTCTGCGCCCATGAAAGGGGGAGTGGAGAGAACAAGTTCAACACCAGCAAGGCATGGGGGAAACGGAGGCACGGAAGGCAACAGCTGGAGAACCCACAGCCGTCACATGCATGCCTGGTCACTGCCAAGAAGAGAGCTGCTGGAAACCTGCGCGGAAGCAGAGCTCCCGCAAGCAGACTGACCTGTCTGGACAGGTGCCACCAAGAGAGGTGGAAGATGCAAGGAAGCTGAGCCTGGCCTCGGGCCGCATGGGGCCCTCCAGAAGGCTGGGCTTGCAAGTAAAGAGGCTGAACATTGCGCTCAGCCAACCCTCCATCCCTGGCCCACACCGCAGGTGTCAGCTCCACACTCTGCCTGCAGCTGCGCCTCCTCCTCATCCGGATCCCAGGAAAGCTGGGCCAGCCCTTTGACTTCCTTGCTGAACTCTGCGGCCTCTCACCAATTCACCCTGCCCGCTCCTCCACCGCCCCCAGTGGCATCTCCATGGAAACCCAGATGGCCCGACTCCTGAGGGAGGTAATGGCTCCCTTGCTGATACCCCGACCTTCTTTCTTCCCAGGGGAACTGGAGGAGCCCATGGGTGGGATAGGGGAGACGTGCTTTGTGCATCCAAGCAGGGCCTTCTGATTTACATCCTCCACAAGTCTCTACTTGCGTGTGCGTATATATATATATATAATTTATTTTTATTTATTTTTATACAATTCCATTGGCATGGTAGTTCAACAACCCTATCATTTGCACTCTATTCACACACATGATGTCACACACATGCAGCATTGAAGGCTACCGGGAAATAACAACTTGATTAAAAAAAAAAAAAGCTTTTCCTGATTGTTTTGTCACCCACTTCAAAGTGTCTCCCCCTACAAGTTGCTCAAGTGAAGTTGTCCCCTTGAGTGACAGATTTCATTTCTGTGCTGGGTTATTTTAAGAAAAGGCCTGTGTCATTTTCTCCTCACTGAGAACACCTGAAATAAAGCACATCAAGGCAGTGATCTTGAAGAATTTCGGTGACCTTGGCGTCGGCGTGAGCTGCTAGTATCAGAGGTTCCCATTTTTGGACAGTCTGAGGCCATGAGCTTTTAGATTCTACTTGAACTGGACCAGAGTTTGTTTTGTGACTTTGTGGGAAAATAATAATGATAAAGAAAAAAACCACTAGTTAATTTCAGTTTGAACTTGTAAAGTATTGGAATTTGTTGAGTGTCTCATAAATTGTCACCACTTTTCCTTATCTGTATAACTGACCGCAAAGTGTTTTTACAAAAGGAAAACCATGATTTTTAATAAAGAGAATTTGAAAGCTTGGGAGTGAGTGGCCGCGTGCTCAGGGGTGCTCTTGCAGATGTTTGGCTTGGTGGGGGAGGGAGAGAGTGCATGGAGCATGGAGTTGGGGTCAGGTCCCTGTGACTCGCCAATGTTTTAAGGGGTTCAGCAGAGCAGCAGGAAAAAGCAAACAGCTTGCACCCCGCTCTGGGGACAGCCCTGGAAGGAATCCAGGGGCTCAGCAGGAAGTGGGCAGGGCGAGGCTCCTGCAAGGACGCCCAGTGGAAGCCTCTCCTGGCCTGAGGAATTGCAGCCTTGCTCACCACTGCTCCCTGGCCTTCCAATGCCTGGACCCAGGTGTCCTGTGCCATGGACAGGCAGGGCGTGCTGGCAAACTCCCGTCCCCTGGGAAGAAGAGGTTAGGACCTTAGCAAAGAGAGCAGGTCCCGCCAAGACCTGGATTGGCCCAGCCTCTCAGCCGCATGACTCCTGAGGCAGGCTTCCTTGGCTGTAAAAGAAGATAAAGGCAACTGTGGCCTTCCCAGGGCTGTTTCCTGGTAGAGCTAACCGCTGGGGAAAGCGTTCGGTGAGCTGCAAGGCACTGCGTCTTGTTTATTTTTACAATCTGCACTGTGGACGGCAACCCTCTGTAGTTCCAGTTCTTAAGTTCTCTCTTAACCTCAGCCAAACAACATCAATCTCCTGGGTCAGACTGGCCAGTTCTTCAAATGGCCTAGAAGATTCTGTGGCTTCTTTCCTCTTATTGGCAATGTTCCACCGGGAGAGGCTGGGTAGCAGGGGCCCAGAGAGCAGAGAGTGGGGCCATGTGCAGTTACCGGGGGGCGTTCTGTGGACTGGAAGGTAGTTCCTATTGAACCTGTTGGCTGTGTTTCCACCCACCTCTACCAGAGGTGGGCCATGTGTGGGCCAAGCTCATGCCTCTAGCCTGCTGCTTTCCCTACAGTGCAGTGCTGTCCCAGCTCCGATGGCCAAAGCCTGGAATGGGCTTGGAGCTGGTTGCTTTGCCCTGAGTCCAGGATCCAAAATGCCTGGGCATGCTCCTGGGGCCAAGGGAGGTTGCTGCAGATTGCTGTCTGTGGCACAGGTCTGAGAAGCTCTTGCTCATCCATTGTGTCCCAGAACATGGCCCTTCTGCAGGTGTGCTGGTACCTGTGTTATGCTTGTTCCCTGATTGCATGCCTGTGTGTTTTCACCCGCTCTCTGTTGTCTCCATGGACCCTACAGCCTGGTTCTGAAGCTGGAGCCTTGGTTCCCGGACCCACTTCCTGTGTTCCTCTCCCCTACCTGCCTGTCCCTCCCCAGGAGTCAATTCCAAATTGCTCTATGTGACACTGGCACTGCTGGCACCTGGGGTTGCTCCTCACAGAGCCCCATTCATCCAGGCCTCCAACACCAACCCTGGCCCAAAACCTCTGTGTTCCTTTGGCCATCACTAACACCGCTGACCTTTCATCTGGGTAGTGGCAGGTACCTGTTCCCAAGGACCACCTGTTCTGCTCTTTGGCTGCCATGGTGGCCCTGTACAGGATATCTGTCAGGAGTAGAATTTATGCATGTCACACCAGGATGATCCCAGAGACCCCCAGGTCATGGCCCTTCTTTTGTAAATGAGAAAAGAGGCCCAGAGAGAAGGGAGGAACATGTCTGAAGCCATACCACTCTTGAGTTCAGGGCCAGGACTAGAATCCAGATCTTCTGGGTGCTCTTGCAGTGCCCACATGGGCAGTTCCTTTGGTTTCCGTTGGATTATTTTATGATTTTTTTCCTGGTCTGGCTCCTGCTGGACTTTGGCCCTTACTCAGCAGGGGACTCAAGACAGTTACTGATCTTCATGTTTTGTGGACATTAGCATTGTCTGGAGAACATGCTAGAAATAGAGCCTTGCCTTGGCCCCACACTCCTTGCTCCTTGCTCCCAGGGAGAGGGGCCCAGGCAGGCGAATTTAGCCACAAAGCAGTGCCAGGCAGGTGGAGCCCATTCAACATGCTTTGGAACGCTGTCTGCCTCCTCAGCCACCAGGGACTGCCACAGCAGCTTCTAGAACACAAGGGGCATTTACTGGGGAGGCGTGAATGGAGACCATTCAAGGAGGGGGAGGCTTGAGTGTGTAACCGGCTGGACAGCGGGAGGAAAGGAGAACCATCTGACTGCGGCAAATGGAGATGGTGGGGCTGGGGTTGGGGGCGGGCATCAGACAGCTTGGGGTCATGTGCCAGGACTTTATTTTTTTGTAAGTTGGATTCATAGTGACTTACAGTGCTCAGACAAAAGCCAACTTTGCAGGGCTGGCTTCATCTTTGTGAGCGGCTGAAAGGGCCACAGCTACTCGTGACCTGGGAAAGCTACAGTGTCAGGGAGCTCCACTGAGGCAGCTGTGCGCCTGGAATGGACTGGAGTGATGGGGAAGGACCGCTGCCCAGGGTCTTGCCGCCCACTCTCAGCAGGGGACTGGGGGGTTCACACACTTCCCCTCCCGCCCTCACCCTTGGGGAGCACTGCATGCGGTTAGCTCTGCTTGCCTGCTTGTTCTTGAAATTGACCACCGGAGACTCAATAGCCACTTACGGAAAGGAAGTGACCTTAATTTTTCTCTAGAGGACACCAATCTGGATCTTTCCATAATGACCAGGCACTGTTCTCTGGAGTTTATATAGAGCAATTGCTTGAGCTCTTTTTAGCACAGGTGAGGGCAAGCAAGTAGGGATGCAGAGGCAAACACACAGCGGCTAGCTTTTGGGCTATGAGAGTCCTGGGAATTTCCTGAATTTTTATAGCCATCATTCCCTTCTGTTTACCTGACGTGGCGTTCCTGAGAAACCTGCTTCTTGCTTCGTGACTGCTGTGGCCAGCAGGTGAGCTTGCTTTTTACCCACATGCAGGCCGACTCCCACTTCCTGCTGCTGACAGAGCCCATCTGCATGCCGCGCTGGGCGTGTGTCCAGTGGGGAAATTGTCCCTCAACCCCTTCATGATTCTGGAAGGCAGATTCTGCTCTCCTCCCTTATGTCACTGATGTTCAGGGAGACTCAGAGAGGTGTAGCAGCTTGCCAGGGGCAGTCAGCAAGGAAACAGCAGAGTTGGGATCCAAACCTAGGCCCCAGTCTACACTCTTAACCCCTAGGAGTATTTGCCGCTGCCTGGTTCAGGGCTGGGGCTTCTGTGGTTTCTGCATCTCCCTAAAGCCCTAGCTCCTGGTCCTATACCAAGAGGCAGGCAGGGGAGTGGGAGAGCTGCATCCAGCCGTGCTGGCCATGCTGGTGACCTCCCCTCCTTAGAAAGTCTGTCAAAAAGACAGCTGGCCCCTCCCACTCCATTTGCCAACCCTGCCGAGAAACAGGCAGGGAGGCCCGAGGAGGCCAAGGAAATCGGGGCCCTTTCTTCCTGGGGAATTTGCCAGGGCTGCCTCCTGGCTCAAAGAGAACCTGAGCAGGTGGAGGGAAGGGGGTACCAAGTGGCTGCTCTGGCACCTCTTGCTTCAAGGAGAAAAGCGAAGTCGCTGGCTCCATATTCCTAGGGTCTCAGCCATCCAGGGATGTGCTCAAAGGAAAGTTCCTGCACCTGGCCCCAGGATGCCAGCCGTTGTTTGACACTAACCGTTCCCTGCATCCCCGGCCTTTCTGAAGAAAACATGATCATTTATTTACCTGCCACCTTGCTCTGCAAGGAGTTGAAGACAATGTACAAGACAGGCCAAAAGTGACCAGCCTAGGCCAATAATAACAGTTTTAGTGAGGATGAAAGGATGTTGGGGTGACAGGTGGAAGAGCAAAAAGTGAGTATTGAGTTGTAACTAAGAGGTTCCAGGGAGGCAAGGCAAAAAGAGGATCATGCTGTTTGCGTGGAGGGAGCTTGCCAGTTTAGCCGGGGAGACTGTGATCCTCAGCTCCTGTGTGACGGTGCCCAGCAAGGGCAGAGGTGTCGAGAGGCGCTGAGAAGCATCGTGGGCAGCTGCCAGTCAGTGGCAGAGACGAGTAGCATGAGGGCCTCCTACAGAGGACACGGGGATGACTCCGCTGCCCAGCCCACTGAACGAGAGTACATTGGCTTAAGTTTTGCTGGTAGGGGAGTGGGGCAGGCGGGTAGGGGGAGTGTTATGTTTCCAAACTGTCTCTCTTCTTTTGGGGGGATTATTTTATTTTGCTTTATTTTTATTTGATGATTTTCATTTAGTTGATTAGGGTGATAAGGGTCAAGGGCTACAGGAAGGTGGGTGAGGTCACCAATTCCACATTCTCTTTTTTTCCTTCGTGTACCTTGGGGAAAGGGGAAGATAAGGAGAGAAGCCACAGCCAGCCTCCCAAATGCCTCTGCACCCAACACCACCCCAGGATCATTGATGTGGGGCATGCTCTGAGGGTCCTGCTCAAGAGGTTTCAATAGTTCAGTACTTCTGAATTACTGCCAATCTCACCACTCCAAGCATGATGAAATCTCTACAGAATCCACTGATTGACATAGTCCACCTTAGAGTCTCCATTTGCCCAGATATTCACTACTAACACTTGGCTGGGGTAGTTAACCAATGTGTTCTTTCAAATTTCTCCCATTCGTTGGTCAATTTGCTCTTTCAAATTTTTGCTATTCGTTGATTCAATTTCCAGAAACCAGAACCTCTAGGCCAAGGATGAGACCACCTCAGTGTCTGCCATCTGACTGCCCTGCCACACTGGATAGCTCTGGGTAGGAACTCCTGTACATTGAGATTCTGGTCAGGGGATCCTCTCCCGCACGCACTCTTTAGGGTTCCCCCCACCCAAAAGGATGACAGCATCCAGGAGGGAACCCAGCCTGACTGGGAGGTGCTGCTCCCATCAGGCCAAGCTGGGAACTGCATCTCAAGCCTACCTGAGGAGGTGGGATACAGAGGGCTCTTTGCTGGTGAGAGGCAAGCCTGGAGAGGAGGGAACTTTCTGGCTCAGGGGCAGGTCTCTGTGCTCTTGATTTACTAGGTTAAGTCCACGATGAACTCACTGTGAGCTTGGGTGAACGCCTGCCTGATGCCACCTCCATCTTCCGGTCTGTCGTTCTGGTGAGCGTCTTGTGTTTGCCGTGGGTGGGAAGAGGAGTGCAGACTCACTGTCCGCTGCAAGGTGAGGCTTGCTCGCTGCTTTCCTTGAGCTGTCCCGGTGGTCCAGGCCAGAGGCTTGTGACATCGGATAGGCCTTGTTACCATCCGCTTCCTAGGGAGTCACCACCAACAGCTGACCAAGTGCCTGCGTGGGGCGGGCTTCCCCAGCCCTGCCACCTGGGTCTCTGCAGCCTTGGCCTTGTGGGATCCTCTTGGACCTTAGCTTGGCACTCAGCCAAGCCTCCTTAATCCCAGCTTTCCCGCCTCCCACCGGGTCCTCCTTGCAGCCACCATGAGGGTTCAGCCATGGCCCCTGCCTCACAGGCCCCTGCCCCACCCCCAACTGCCTGTAGTGTCCTTCCCCTTGCGGCTGAGACACTGTCCACTCTGTCAGCAGTTTCCTTAAGCGTGCCCATCTTTCTGCAGCCTTGCTGGAGCCCCTTTGGCCTCCCCATCTGTATCCCTACTCCCCGACAAGCTCCCAGGATGTTCTCTGTCCCTTGAACCTGCAGTCCTCTCTTTCCCAGCCCTTGTCACACTGCCCTGGGCTCGGTTATGGTTTAGCCTCTACAGCAGTCACGATGTCTTCCAGTGCAGGCAGCAGGTTCTGCATCCCTGTGCCCACCACAGAGCAGGTGGCAGCGAATGAGAGCTGAAGGACTTGCCCATCCCTGGGACTGGCTGCAGCAATAGAGGCCAGAGTTCTAGGCCCCGGGAGGCCCAGCCGGGAGCAAGCTGCGTGCTTGAGCCTTGCCAGAACACAGCCTTGACTGTGCCCCCACAGCCCCTGCCTTGGCCTGGCCCATCCCAGGGCTGGGGGTTGGCTCTGACAGGTAGGAATGACACAGCCCTGCCTGCACTGCCCACAGCTCAACCTTTTTGTAGCTTAGCTCTTGCAGAGCCACAGAGCAGCCTCCCACACAAGCCTCAGCTCTCTGTACCCTCAGGGGCATCTTGTCCCCAAACCTGTCTGTCCTCACTCTACATCCCCACCCAGTCCTCCCGATCTTCCCTGGGCCAGGAAGGGAACGCTGTAGGATTTATAATGGTTGTGGCAATATCAGAACGGTGGCCTCGGTTCACCCTTCCTAGGAAGCCACACCCTCACCAGGTAGCTAGGCCCAACCCTGGGAGTGCTGGGAGGCCACTGGCTCCTTCCTCTCCTGGCATATGGAAGGCACTGAGGGGCTTGGGTCTCGGAGCAAGGATTTCACAGCCCTGGGGAGACCTTCATCTGCAATGATTAGGCCAGCCAGAGGATTAATCATTAAACCTGGTGGTTTCTACTCCTCTCCTTGCTGCCCTCCCCTCAACATGCCCAGCCGCCAGGAATCACCAGAAAGCAGGGACCAAGAATGAGGCTCTGGGGAAAATCCCTCCGGCCCCAGGAGCTAGTCTGCTTGGTCTCGGGGCCTGCTGCCCACCTTCCAAGTTCCACAAGCCCTCCTAAACTCCTAAACACAGCCTTTCCTGGACAGCCCCCCACCCCCCAGCAGCTCTGAGCAGGCAAGCTTGGGCAATTCCTAGGGTGCAGCCAGCCTTGGCGGCTCTACTCTGGTGCAGGCTTTGCAGATGACGCAGGGCTTCTGCTGCTCCCTGCACCCCACTCTCCCTGACCCCTATCTGAGCTCCTCCTTGGCACCACCTCTCACTTTGCTTCTTTCTACTATTGTTGTCTGGTGTACCTTGCCTTGTTCTGGCTTTTCACCTGCTCCTGGCACAGGTGGAGTGAGGTGGGAACCTGCCAGCCAGGCTGCAGCCCACACCCATCAAGGCCCCCTGTGTCCTCTCAGTATGCTCTCTGCAGCCGTGAGAATCCTACAGATGGCTTGCAGACAGGACAGCCTAACACCCGGATGCAGCGCCACAGCAAGACTGACTAAATAGGGCCCTTCCCGGTGTAGCTTCTAACCCCCACTTTGCCTGGGTTTGCTCTAAGATCCCAGGGAAGCACAGTGTCTTCCCAGTGGCCACCTTCCTGCCTCGCTCTCCTCCCTTCAGCCCTGTCTCCCGAGTTACGAGGCCTTCTCTTTCCCGCAGAGGCCATTCTGGTGTGGTTAGTGTTTATTTGGAGAGTGGGTTCCACCCCCTCTATGCTCTGGCCTCACGCCAGCTCAGATAACACCAAATGCCCTGAGCTCCCTGCAGCCCAATCTTCCCATCTGGTTCAGTGTGGCCAGAGCACAGCAGCCAGCTTCCTGCTTCACTGACTTGCTGGAGCACTTGCAGTCCTCCTGGCCCCACCTGCCTTCCTTCTGGTGTAGTGTGAAGTTGCAGAGAAAAGAGTTGGCCTGTCATTTAAGCAGGTGCACACACATGTGTGCATGTATTTGTGCAGGGTATAAGTGCGTACATGAGGCCACTGGAAAGCCATGGTCGCAGCTGCAGGTTTTGACATGTGAACCTTCCCTCCCATCCATCCTGGCCTTTGGGCTGCGTGCTACATCCACCTCCATCCACCTCCATCCACCTGTTACTTTCACTCAGGGTCTAGTGATGGTTCAAAGCCTCGTTCCCTCTGCCTTCCTTGCCAAGGAAACTTTCAGCTGCAAGCTTCCCCTCTTTTCTGTCTTCCCTGATTATCCAGTCAGTCTATCTGCAGGGCTGGGCGAGAAGCAGAGGGAGCAGGGCTGGGGAGATGTCCACGGAGTTTGTATCCAAGACAGAGAGGTAGCGAGAGCAGGAGGGAAGGGAAGAGAACTCTTTCTGGGGGAACTGACCACGGGGTTTGTCTGTGTTTATGTGCAGAGAGTCAGAGGTGGAGAGAGAGGCTGAGGGCACTGCAGGGTTATCAGTGCCGGGAACCAAAAGAAATTGGAGCAGGGACTTATGGGGGGTGTGGCTGTGGTTTACAAAGCTGATGTCACCTTTTGACCTAGATACGATTCTTTATTTCATCAAAGATAGCATGGATCATAAATCTCATCTTTATTTGTTGTACAAGTAGGAAAGAAAAAACAGCACTGCTCATTCAACTCTGCCATGCTAATTGTTGGTCAGATGTTGGTTTGAGCAGCATTAAAATGTGAAAAAATTGTGATTTTGGAAATGTAGGAATACAGTACCATTGCTTTACATTTTAGAAAATGCAGCAGATTGCTGGGACTGGACTGTGTAGGGCTCTAAAATGTGTTTTTCTAAGCTGTATTTGAAAGAATGGCAGAAAGAGAGAGAGAGAGAAAGAAAATATGCCTCCACCTGCTGGTTTATTCCCCATATGGCCACAACAGCTGGGGTTAGGCCAGTCCAAAGCCAAGAACCTGGAACTCCATCTGGGTCTCTTGTGGGGACAGCAGGAACCCAGAAAATGGGGCTATCTTCTACTGCTTTCTGGGTACATTAGCAGGGAGCTGGGTTAGAAGGCAAGTGGCCAAGAGGTAAACCAGTACTGTGGCCTGGAATGTAGGTCCCAGGTGGCAGCTAAAGCTGCTGTGCCCCCATGCTGGCTCCTTCAATGTATTGTAACCCCTGTGGGGTGTGTGTCAGTCTGCCCATCCGCACCCTGCTCTCACCCTGTGCTCTCTGCCCTGACACAAGGAGGGATGGTTCCTCAAGTTTTATGGAGCAGTCACATGTTGTCAAGGGGCTGTGGTCTAGTCCCTGCAAAAGTCTTCATGTTTTTTTATTTCTCACTTTAATGGTACTCTAAACACTGAGTAGATAAACGCCCGCACTCACTCCACATCCTGCCCCCACCCCACAGCCTGGACATCTGGTGGTCAGAGCCTTGTGTGTGTTTGCTCTGATTATCCCAAGTTCTTGAGGAAAGCATAAAAGGAACACAGCACACAAAGGCTACATCTGTGTGTGCAGATGAGAGGTGGTTGGCAGTGGTTTGAAGAAAGAAATGTGGTAGTGAGTGAGAGCGCGAGACGGAGCTGATGAACTGGGGGGAGGGAGGAAAAAGAGACTTTGTGGCGAAGCCCCCAGAGACGGCCATCATCTGCAGCACATACAGAGGGGTCTGTAGTTTGTCCATGTGATCCAGCGGTGCCCAGTCTGAGTGCCTCATCCTTCTCATCACGCTGACTGGTCTAGAGAGAAGCACACGATTCATGTGGGCCATCAGAATCTCCCCTATGGAGCAGGCTTTGGCATAATAGTTAAGATACTGCTCGACGGCCACATCTCGCATTGGAGTGCCTGGGTTCAAGTCCTGGCTCTGCTTTTGATTCCAGCTTCCTGCTTGTACACACTTTGGGAGGCAGCAGGTGATGGCTCAAATAATTGGGTTCCTGCCACCCATGTGGAAGGCCTAGGTTGAGTTGGTACCTCCTGACTTCAGCCTGGCCCAGTCCCAGGCACTGTATGCATTTGGTACATGCATCAGTGGATGGGAAATCTCTTTCTCTCTTTGCCTTTCAAATACATTTTTAAAAATTGTTAAATGTATAAAAAAGTCATCTTCCTTTGCTAGTCCTAGTCAAAGTAGTCCTGTAAGTGGTCTGCAGATCTCTGTGTGAAGCCAAAGCTGTTCTCACCATGCTGAGCTTGTACTGCCTTTTGTCGACATTTGTATTAATGGTGCGAAACAGCAATGAGTAACATTCCCGGCAGCTTTGCTGTTGTGTGGAAGGAGCTGAGATGCATGTGGCACCTGCACTCTACTTGCCTTGTCCTGGTTTGTCACTGGTCAGACATCCCCAGGGCACCAGGGACACCTAGGAGGTCTCTGTAAGTTGTCCCACTGGAGTGGCTCCATGTATGCTCTACATGGTCATACTCAGTGGTCCTAAAATCTGTGTTTTCCAAGCTGTGTTTTGTGTGCCTCTGGTGTCACAATTAGTTCCATTCTGTAGTTCCCTCCCTTAAAGAGTGTCAGAAGGAGACCTGCACTCCAAGTGCTTTCGCAGTGCCCAAACCTGTTTTCTTCCTTTAATCCTTTCTTTCCCCCAACTATTTTACTCTGTAATCATTTGAATTCTGGGAAAAGTTACAACATGCCATGGACTACTAGACATATAATTTTTGAGCATTAGAGTTGACCCTTTGTTAGTCCTGCATCAGGGGACTCAACCAACCATGAACTGAAAACATTTAACAAGGAAAAGGTGCAGGGACTAGTGTCATGGTATAGCAGATAAAGCCACAACCTGCAACAGTGGCATCCCCCATGGGCGGCTAGTTCCTGTTGCTCCACTTTTTCTCCAGCTGCATGCTAGCGCACCTGGAGAGCAGTGGAAGATGTCCCCAGTGCTTGAGCCCCTGTTATCCCTGCAGGAAAGCGGGTTGAAGTCTTAGGCTCCTGGTTTTGACCTGGCCCTGTCCTGGTCATTGTAGCCATCTGGGAAGTGAACCAACAGATAGAGCTCCACCCTTCTGTAACCCTGCCTTTCAAATAAAACAAAGAAATCCTTTTAAAAAATAAGAAAGGCGTTGAACACGCACATATTTTTCTTGTGTAAGAAAAATGTTCTCTAAGTAATATAGTATTAAAACTATAGAGCAATTATCTGTATTAGGTATTATAAGAAGTGATCCAGAGATGACTTAAGGCATAGAGAAGGATGTGTACAGGCTGTATGCAAATGCAGCATTGTGTTTGATAAGGGACTTGAGTTTCTGCTTTGGGTATCCACAGGGGTCCTGGATCCAACTCTCCACGTGGTGAGGGGTGACTGTGCTTTAGATTTCAGGAGGCCAGGGACGGGGCCTGTTTTGTTTTCCACAGTGCACTCCAAGATAGTGACTGACACATCACAAAGCACGTTGAAGACTTCCCTGAATAAATTACAGAGTCAATGAATGATTGATGCTTTCGCTGGTCCTCAGTCCCCTTAGGACTCTCCATGTTTGCAAAAAATTCCAGGTCCTGGTCATGCATTATTCATGTTGTTTGCCAGTAGTGCTTCTGCACTCTTGTCTCCCCCAGATGATACATTTTTCTGGATGCAATGACATTTTTGGCCTTTCGATGTGTTCCCTGTGTGTGTGAGGCTGGGCAAGCCCAACTGTTTCCCATTAGGCCAGCTCTCGCGGTTTGGGCTGGAGCAGCAGCGCAGGCCAGGCCTGCTCAGCAGTTTTCATGTGGTCGATGCAGAGCTAACACCAGCCTTGGGAAGGGACAGGCTTGCAACAGCTCCTGCTACACTGTGATGCTGGGACTGTTGAGCAATAAAGAAGGGCCTGGGAATCCTTCCCCAGGCTGGCAGGCTCAGCTTCAGGTTGCCTGCCTTCAGAAGGAAGGGGCAGTAAGAAAGGGAAGGGAAAGTGTCTTGGAAAAGCCACGGTTTTACATAATTTGAGGGAATAAAAGGAGAAAGAATTAGAACATCCTAAAATCTGCTATCATAAAGGGCAGGGGTCGACAAGCTATAACTCAAAGTCAAATACAACCCATTGCCTATTTTTCTATTATCTCCAGGGTAAAAATCACTGCTAAACAAAATTACAAGGAAATGACATTACAGCATAGGCAAGTTACGTACATTCCAACTTTTACCTCCAACAGTGAAATACATAAACTCCCATTGCAGATCAGCATTAGTGAGTGGCTGTTTGTAGTAGCTTTTTATTATAGAAGTCTCTGTTTAAAATTTGTATTTATTTGAGAGAGAAATGCCATCCACTGGTTTGTTACCCTGATGCCCACATGGTGGGAAGCCAGAAGCAGAAGCTGGCAGCTCAGTCTGTGCCTCCACCGCTTGAGCCATCAGTGCTGCCAGCTGTGGTCTGTGTCAGCGGGAGGCTAGAGGCAGGAGCAGAAGGAGGACATCAACCCCAGGAAGCCGGACATGGGACGCAGTGTCTTAACTTCTGTGTTAAATGCCTGCACCAAGAGAAGACACTTCGAACCCAGTTAAGCAAAATATTATTGCTCAAAAAGATGACTTCATTCTTTTCATTTGAAGAGCTGAAGTATATATTTATATTTAAAAAACTGTACTCATGGTACTTTAAAATTCATCACTTCTTTGATTTCGAAGTGCCTCTGTGTTTGCCTCAATTTTTAAAAAATATTTATTCATTTTTATCGGAAACTCAGATATACAGAGAGCAGGAAAGACAAAGAGGAAGATCTTCCCTCTGATGATTCACTCCCCAAGTAACCGCAACGGCAGGAGCTGAGCCAATCTGAAGCCAGGAGCCAGGAGCTTATTCCAGGTCTCCCACATGGGTGCAGGGTCCCAAGGCTTTGGGCCGTCCTCGACTGCTTTCCCAGGCCATAAGCAGGGAGCTGGGTGGGAAAAGGGGTGCTGGGGTTAGAACTGGTGCCCATATGGGATCCTGGTGTGTGCAAGGAGAGGACTTTAGCCATTAGGCTACTGTGCCAGACACCTTGGCCTCAATATTTTTAAAACTTATCTTTATTGGAAAGACAGATTTGCAGAGAGAAGGAGAAACACAGAGAAAGATCTTCTGTCTGCTGGTTCACTCCCCAAGTGGCCACAACAGTTGGAGCTGAGCTAATCTGGAGTCAGGAGCAGGAGCCAGGAGCTTCTTCTGCGTCTCCCTGGGTCTCCCTGATGGAGCTTTGGGCCATCCCCTGCTACTTTCCCAGGCCACAAGAAGGGAGCTGGATAGGAAGTGGAGCATCCAGGACACGAACTAGCACCCATATGGGATCTTGGCGCTTGCAGGGGATGATTAGCCAATTGAGCTGTCATATTAGGCCCCAGCCTCCATTTTGCTTCTTGTTCACAAAGCCTGAACTATTTCCTAGTCAATCGTTCATGAAAGAAGTCTACAGATAACTGGATTATCTGCAATGACTTGAGCCATCCTGTGTGGCTGGGGAAGGGATTCTTCCAGTATTCATTTAGTCACCAGACTTGAGGGAGCTGTCTGTGGAGGGATGGCGGGGAGGATGCTGCCCTCACAGAGCTCACAGTCCTAGGACCAGGTCACAGGTACATATCCATGGAATGGTGAGTCACAGAGGCCTCTGATGGCTGGTGAATTTCAAGTGGCAGCTTGTCAGTTGGTCACCTTGTCCAGCTCCCAGCTGCCCAGAGGCGCCCTGCATGAGACCTTCCAGAAGGGTGTATAAGGAAACAGGTCAGGTGAGCACTGTGAGGCAGGCAGCTGAGGAGCCAAGTCTGGAATGTCAACCAGGACAGGGTGGCACGCTCATATTGGTTCAGGCAGGAGGCCAGAGAGTGAGCCAAGAGCAGCACAGGAGATGCAAAACAAGACGAGTGGCATTCAGGTGCTAAGGCCTCATTCACACTGCATGCAGAGGGTGGCTATGGAGGCACTGTAGCCTCTGATGGTTCAGCACAGACTTGGAGTCATCCTCCCAGGAGGCTGAGGGATCCCCAGGCTCGGCTTCCTGTCTTGAGGAATCTTTCTGTTTTTGAGCCTTCAACCTGCAGAGGAGTGCCCAGGATCCTCCTCCAGTCTGCTCAGAAAATTTGTAGATAAGGCCGCAGGTGTGCCTTCTCTGTCCCATCCTGTAGCTGAGGAAATGGGACGAACAGGAAACCGAGGTAGCAGCTGTTGAGGGGCTGGCCCATCTTGTGTTTCTAGGCTGGCAGGTGACAGTCCTCCCCCAGGCTGTGTCAACTCCTTTCAGAGAAGCCCACAGAGACACTCTGATGCCTCCGTGACCAATCCCAGCACCTCCCAGGGGACCTTGGAACTCCAGGAACCTTATACTTCCCCGGGACCTCCATGCAGCTCATGCCAGCCCCTCTGCTGCTGGAAAATACCCAAAGGATGATGTCAGGGCTGGTCCCATCCTCATCACTGTCTGCCCTGGTTGCCAGGAGATCGCATAGAATCCTGGAAGCTATTTTTGCTCTCCCTATGCCCTGGGAACAGCCTTGCCACATAAAAAAGACTTCGGCTGTGGGCCAGGTGAACCTCACCTGGAGTCCTGGCTCTGCCATTCAGCAGCAGCCATGTCCTTTAATGTCGACACGTGGCACTGTGTAAGCCTCAGTAAACACAGGTGTAAACAGACATAAGACCTGCACTTGCAAGAGGATAAGCAGAGAGAAGTTGGAGCCTTCTCCATTGCCATTCAAGCACCACCCCCCCAACACATGCATCATTAAGTCTCTGCCTTCAATATTTCCACACTTTTTCCCAGATTTGATTAATACAAGCGTGAGTGTCTATTTTTACAAACCTGATACTGGGATACACATTGCTCTGAAACTCATTTTGTTTCTGTTCAACAGAATATCATACTCATCATTTCAAGGCAACATGTCGTATAAGAGTACTTTTGGTTGTCAGGCTATGTGGTCCCTGACAAACCTGCCAGTGGATATTTAGCTTGTTCAGATGTTTTTGTGTGGCAAACCTGGCTGCAGTATTATTGCTTCTGTAGGAGAGAGTCCTAGAGGTGGGATTGCTGGGTCAGGAAATATACCCATTGAAAATGTAAGTAGATCCTATCAAAGTTGTGCCCATCATGTGATGTCCTGTAGTACTCTTTTCCTTGCAAGCACCGAGTTCAACGAATTCTTTTTTCTTTTCTTTTTTTTTTTTTTTTTTTTTTTTGCATTTCCTTGATAACAGTGAAGTTGAACGCCTTTCTGTATGTATTGGTATTGTACCTTTTTCTCTGAATTCTTTGTATTTATTCCTTGCCTGTTTTTTTTTTCTGTTTGGATGTTTGAGTTGTCCTAATTATGTCTGTACTTTATGAATTAAGCGTGCCGTCTTTGGTACAGAGAAAGGACACTATTTTGAAGCCTCCAGGAGTGGGATGGGAGTCAGTATGTCAAGCAAGTGCTGGGTGCCAGAGGTCTGTGCTTGAGAGGAGGATGTCACTCCTGCCTCTGTTGTGTATTACAAAATTTGCACTCAGCTCTACCATTTGTTTCTTAAGTTGATCTGGGATGTCTTGTGCAGGAGTTGGAAACGTTTCAGTATTCAAATTTGTCATTTTTTTTCCTTCTCGTTTCTGGGTTTCCTGTTGCTTAAGCAGTCTCCCATCTTAATGTTATGTAAGTAGTCTTTTCTGTTTTCTTATAATGGTCTTTAAAAGTTGTATTTATTTATTTGAAAGGCAGAGTTGCAGGTAGAGAGAAGGAAAGACAGGAGGGTCTTCCAGCTGCTTATTCACTCTCTAAATGGCCACAATGGCTGGAGCTGGGCTGGTCCAACACCAGGAGCTTCTTCTAGGTCTCCACGTGGGTGCAGGGGCTCAAGCACTTGGGCCATCTTGTGCTGCTTTCCCAGGTGCATTAGCAGGGAGCTGGGTCATAAGTGGAGCATCCAGGACTGAAACTGGTACCCAATGGGATATTAATGTTGCAGGCAGATTTACTCACTGCACCTGGCACTGGCCCCTCTTATAGTACTTTTATGCTTTTATTTGTTTACAAGCATAAATCTTTAACTGTTAAGATGAGTAGATAAGGAATTTGTAGTGCTAACATAGATGATATGCTCCTGAGGTTTTCTTTTCTCATCACTCCAAATGCATAATGGAGACCATTAATTTTGAGTTACGGTGAGACCATTAATTTTGAGCCATCATGCAAAATGTTTTCATTTATATGAACAATTCCACAGCTTGGTAATATTCTTTAGTAATACACATGTTAACATTGGTGATTTCTCTGTGACGGAATTACACATTTTTTTTTCTCCCTTTTTATCTCTAGTTTCTTCTTTTTCAGCATAAATGGAGCATAATCTCAACGTGTAAACTAAAGAAACAGGATCCAGACAGTTCTGAGTCCAAGAGGCAAGTGCAGAGTGCTTGATTTCCCTTTCCAGTGGGTCTTTGGGGATGTTATTCTGAATTGCCACATGGCCAAGGCAGGCCTGCATCAGACACTTTACAGGCAAGAAAACTGATGCCTATGAGAGATCACGTGACCAGCGAATGGTGGAAGGAGGGCTGAGCTGGGTTGGGAAGTGTCCCTCTCCGGCATTTTTTGCAAGAACGGTGTGTGACTACAGAGCTTTTTCCGTCTCTCCAGGAGGATCAGTGGACTCCACCGTCCATCTGGATCGCTTCTGCTAAGGACACAGTCCCCACAGCACCCCCCACCCCCACTTTCATCATCAGAAATTAGTGCTAGGCAAACAGCTGTGTTTACCTCCAGAGGCTGGTTTATCGCTGCTGGGTCCTGGAGGGGATTGTTCAGGCTTATCTTGTCTAGATAGCAATGTGCTGAGGGCTGCACAATCTGCTGACCCAGATTGCAATCAGCTCCAAAACACCGAGTGTGGGACACACACAGCCACGCTCTGCCGCTCTGCCTTGCCAGCTTGGTGCCACTTCCCCTCCTCAACAGGCCCACTCCCTCCCAGGATGCCGTGCCCTGGGCTCGAGGCCAAGGGGACACTGTTGAGGGACAATTTCCCTGAGCCAGGCGCCTGCCTCCTGTCCTGCATGCCTCCTTTTCATGTTTTCAATGGAGGAGACAGCTGGGTGAGATGGTGAGGAGGAGAGGGACAGCATGGGCAGCTGGCCCCAGAAATGGGCCAGCATGGGCAGCTGGCCCACTGCACGTGTTAGGCAAGTCCCAACGTCTTCGGCTCGGGGCACAAAGCCCTGGTGAAACTGGTGGAAATTAGGTTTCTTTCAGGCAGCCTGCAGCTTGGCTGCTCTGGAGGGTGGAGGACTAGCCGGATTCCACAGCCCTGGTTCTGATTGGCCCACTGCCTGGTCAGAGGTCCGCCAGGGCTTTCAATAGGTGGCCCTATGAAGTCCCATCAGTCACACCAGACCCTGGAGGAACTCACAGGGTTACCTTCTTCTTCTTCCTTTCCCTGGCGTCTTTCTGCTTGCAACATCCAGTCTTTTCTCTGGAACCCTCCCGGGGCACTTCCCACTCCCCACTGCGAGGCAGCACTGACTTGAGGAGTTGACTCATTCCTCCTCTAGCCTGTATTCCTTAGGGGCGAGGCCCCTGCTTGTTTATGTGTGTTCTCTGAGGCCTTCCCATGATATGCCTGTCGGGGTGCACCCTGGGAACCTTTGTGGAATGAAACCAGGAACTCTCCCCCAACACCGCCCCCTCCGAGGGCAGAACTCAGCCCGAGAAAGCCAAAGTTAGGCTCCCAAGGCACAGGAAGGCCACCTCTGCTGCCCACGCTTCAGATGGAAACCTCCAGGTCATGTGGTCCAACCCTTTCATTACAGACAGAAGGGAAAGGCGACTTAGGCATGGGGCTGGGAATGGTTGATGCAACTTTACTCAAGTCCTGCAGGAAGGGCAGAGGTGGTGTTTACATCTAGGGCTGCCTGACTCTGAGGTGCATTTTCTCCTGTGAAGGAGTTCCCCTCTGCCATTGTCCCTCCCCACCCCCAGTCAACCCCTGAAAATCCAGTTGCCCTGCCAGCTTCTCAGAAAAGCACTCTGGCTCACAAGGCCTGGGAGGAGTTAGCAGCAGTAGGCAGCACCTGGTGCCAGGCCACTCCCAGTCTCTGTGGTCACAGAAGCTGTGAGCCCTGCCTGTGCAGGGCCTGGCAGCCCGGCTTGTCCAGCTAGGTCTTTTCATAGTAGGCCCATCCGTCAGGTACCAGAACATCACATAGAGCTTTTGTCCTGGGGGGCACGGTGTTTTCCAGTGAGGAGTTTGTGTTGGCCGGACTGGCAGAAGCAAGGGAAGTGGAGGCCTCTAGCTGCTGCCAGCCGGGCTCTACTCCAAGAGGGTACAGAGGAGGAGAAGGGGGATGTGGGCCAGAGAGAGGAACCCAGCTGGAAACATGGGTAAGAAGTGGCCAGGGTGGTATTCAGAGAGTGGACTGGAAAGTCATGAGCTCACCCTGGGGTTTTTGTGACAAGCTTTCCAGAGGTGGTGGAAGCAGGTCAGAGATTGCTTGGGTTCAAACCCCCCCCCCCCCGCATCCCTGCCCTTGAGCACCTGAGGCTCCAGACATATCCTCTGTCCCCCTCCTGCCCAAGTCTCAGTTTCCTCTGTGACTGCCAGGAGTAGGTTGATACCAGTCGTCCTGCTGGGCATAATGGGAATCTGAGGCATGGAGGGTGTGGGGCCCAAAGCTGTTGCTCAGTGAACGATGGAGTCCCTGGGAGTCTTTGCAAGCGTTCCTGCAGGGACTGCAGAGAACACCCAGGCAATGGTGTTGAATGACCATCGACTGAGAAAAGGAAACAAAATCATCATGAGTGACCCATGTTTAGAGGAACTCTGGCCCAGAAACAGCTGGAAGGAAGTGGTCTGTTGACAGTTAGGACACAGCCCCTGCAGGGACTGTCCAACTCTTCCAGCATTCTTGCTGCTCCCCAAGTCTTCTATCCTTAGCTTGGGTACAGGCACCCACGTGGGCTGTGTCAGTGTGTGGTGGCTGCGTACATCTGGATGGCGTGGCTGCCTGCTGTGGCTGCCTGCCGTGTGTGTTGTGTCTTTGTTAAGGTTGTGGAGGCCGGTGCTTCTCACCTTTAATAATGCTCAGAAGAGAGAAGCAGACATGTTATGTAAATGCCTGATCTGTGTGTATGTTTTTGTTTTGTTTCGTTTTGTTTTCTTATAATGCTTCCTGTGGCTCCCACTTGTCTCAGCTCAACCTGCTGATGAGTGACATCCTGGACCCAGATCTGGCTGGTGACACAGGCATGTGGGTTCCTCAAAGAGGAAAGCCCCATTGGCAGACAGAGGCCAGGCTTTGTTCTATGATCTTCAGGCAGCTTTGTCTGCAGTGTGTCGCCCAAGATCTGTGCTCTGCTCTGGCTCCCAGACCTGTGACTTCCTGCACAGCTCGTTGTCACCCTGGTTTTATTTTTATGAGCTCTTCCTCCAAGCCAGGTTTCACACCAGTGAAGCAGGCTCAGCAAGGAGGAAGGAACAGCTCCGGGCCTCAGGCCTGGTTTCTGGGCCGAGGCGCAGGCATCAAGCATGTCCCCAGGCTGGGACAGTCAGGTCAGCCTGCACCTTTGTCTGCATGTGTCACTGTGGGCCCTGGAAGTGTCCTGCTCACTGGCATTCCCAGGAAGCCCCCACAGATGGCCCCAGTACCCCTCATGGCACGTTTGCAGAGCAATCAGGTCTCAGTTGCCAATGCTGAAGGCTGCTTGGTGCATCGCTCTGCAGACCCAGCATTGACAGCCAAGCCTTTTTCTGCAGGGCTAAACCAGGAAGTGAAACTTGCAAGGGCAACCTCAGGCAGGCTCTCGGATAGAAAAGACATCTGATGAAAGTCTTAATTCTTTCATCAAATCGTCTCCAGAGCACCCACCATGTGCCTGAGGCCAGAGGCCGAGTTTCTAACTTATTGGAGCCCACAGTCCAGTGGGGGAGTTGATGTGAAAGCAAGTTGCTGAGCCTGAGAGATCAGACACAGGAACAGACAGGCATCATGGGAGTGTTGCAAGAGGATGCTCTGTACTGGGCCCTGGCCTAGATAGTTAGTACTCACAGCAGTTATTATTTCACTTGGGTCGGAAGGATTCATTAGAATTCAACAGGTAAAAAAAATCATATCTGTAAGAGCAATACTAATAAAATGTTATTACTTATGATATACTTAAAGCAGGAAGGCACTTAAAAAAGTGGGAAGTGAGATTAAAACATAGGCTTACTTGGGTGCAAAACACTTTGAAATCCATGCATAGTTTTTTTCATGGTCTGCCTTTTCTCTGTGAGCTTCTTGAAGCCCTGTCGGCTGTCAGGAAGCCTGCTAGGCACTGGGCAAACCTGACTGCATCTCATTTAACAAACAGCCCCCATAAAACAGATACTGCAATTATCCCCACTTGAAAGAGGTGGAAACAGAGGGTCAGAAAATATGAAGTACCTTGCTCAAAGTGAAGAAACGAGAGTCAGGCATCAAACCCAGCTTTTCTCAATCCAGAAGCCAGACTCAGTAAGTTAAAAAGTGACACTAATATAAATGGGAATACACTGAGAAGTCTTCCTCCCCCACTGATCTCCGAATGATTCGCATGCTGTCCCTCCTCTGTCCTCACAGACATAAGGTCATAGTAGCTTTTCATTTATCCTTCAGTATTTCCTGATGCAAATGCAAACAATGCTACCCCCTCCTTCCATTCCAGAAGTAACACACTGTAAGATTGTTTTGGACTTAACAGTGCAGTTTGGGGAAACCTTTCCAGAAGACTGTGTGCTGACCTTCCTGGTTATTTCACACAGCTGTGTGATGCTCCAGTTGTTAAACCTAGACTTTCCAGCACAAGGCAAAGTTCATCTGGGAAGTCACAGCTGCTAAATTGTTTAGACACCAAAATCTTGTTTTTGCAAGAGTCCTCAACATTGGTCAGGAAGTAGCACATAGCACAGCAGCCCTACCTGCAGAAAGCAGTGCCCCGGTGGTGGCTGGGACAAAGCCCTTCCATAGAACAAGTTCCAACTTAACCTCTGGACTTCTTGCTTGCTGTCCTGTGGCCTCTGCTCTTTAAGGCATCCTCCCCATTCTCTGTCTGTGGAACTTTATAGGGCTTTCTACGCCTGGGCCCCGGAAAACTTAATGTATCACCTTGGGCTACTTCCCCACCGATTGTGCAAGAGTGCCAGACACTTCACAGGTGGTACTTAAAGTATTCCCAGGCTTCTAGTATTCCCTGGGAAAGCTTGCTGTCAGGCCTGTTACTGACTCAAACACCTTTGAGAAAAAGCTGGAGTCAGCACTTTTGTTCTGAGATAGGAGATTCCCGCAGGGGTGAGCAATGCCTGTGGGAATACCTTGGGTCCTTTGAAAGGTAGCATTTGCTCTTTCAAGTAGTGTCCACTCTTGCAAAAAATCTTTCTGGCTTCAAAGAGGATGTCTAGTTTCCCCAAACTAGCCCCCATCAAACCCATAGGTTCTGGAGTCAACTGCCTGTAGATTTGCTGAGGTGTATGGATTTGGCCCTACCGCATGCCTTCATCCCAGTGCAGACAGTTGAGCTAACTTTACCATCTTGATCTCATTCATTTTTGAGGGCCTCAACATTTGCCTTTTCTCCAAAGGACTCTTAGGAGAAAGCAGCAGAATCAAGGTACCCCCTCTCTCCCTGGTTGACAATATGTGATGAAAAATGGCAATATGCAGCATATCAGACCAGCAGCTAGCCAGAAATCCTGCTGGTCATGGCCCCATGCAGAGGAGGACTTTTCAGTTTTATATCTTCAGAGAATCTAAATGATATAATGTCACACATCCAATTAGTAGCAGAACTAGGCTTACCATCTTTCCTTTCAGTGCCGATTCTGTATTTCCCAGTGCAAATTCCCCAATATGTTAATAGACCTTACGTTCTAGAGACTGGGTTATTGAAAACTGAACAAGTACTTATGATAGAACTTCTCAGACCTCTGGAGTCACCACTGTTGGTTGAGATTTTCCAAGAGTGAGAGAATCAGTTTTGCTAAATGTTCTCACCTTGGGACCCACAGCAGTGGTACACATTTTGAGAGACACTGTTTTCTCTCTTAAGTAAGCACAATAATTTTTCAAGGACAGACTCATGGGTGCTGTGACTTTTGCTTGGGTAGTGTTGGGATGTTCAGCTTTTATTTCTTGCCCTCTGAAGTTCTTGTGATGGCAGGTGGCTGTCATCCGTGCCTGGAATGACAACTAGGATATCCCAAGATGGCATTCACTTCTTTTTAGGGTCACTGCTGTCTTAAAAGCCAATATTGTTTTATTTTCTTGTCATGGTTACCTTGAAGGCACTTGGATTCTGAATCGGTTGAAACTAGGGGGAAGAATGTGGCGGCATCTTCTGGTGGCACACCCCTCTGCAGTGGGTCCAAATGCGGTAACATTTGCTAGTCCATAAATTCTTCTTAAGAATACATCTATCGGGCCCAGCGGTGTGGCTTAGCGGCTAAAGTCCTCGCCTTGAACGCCCCGGGATTATGGGCGCCGGTTCTAATCCCGGCAGCTCCATTTCCCATCCAGCTCCCTGCTTGTGGCCTGGGAAAGCAGTTGAGGACGGCCCGGAGCTTTGGGACCCTGCACCAGTGGGAGACCTGGAAGAGGTTCCCGGCATCGGATCGGCATAGCACTGGCCCGTTGAGGCTCACTTGGGGAGTGAAACATCGGATGGAAGATCTTCCTCTCTGTCTCTCCTCCTCTCTGTATATCCGGCTTTCCAATAAAAAAAAAAAAAAAAGAATACATCTATCATTTATTTGAAAGACAGAGACAGAGAGGGAGAGCTCTTTGATTCATTGGTTCACTCCCCACATGCCCACAATACCCAGGGCTGGGTTCACTGAAACCAGAAGCCTGGAACTCGGTCCAGGTCTCCAACATGGGTGGTAGGGACGGCAGCACTGCAGCAGCACCTGCTTCCTCCCAGGGTGTGCCTAGCAGGACACTGGAAGCAGAGCTGGGACTCAAGCACAGGCAGACAGGAATGGAATACAAACCTACCAGGCAATGTCCCAACCTCTGCAACCCCTGTGTTCTAGAACTTCTTGATCTTTCCTGGGACACGACTCTTTCTGAGTTCTTATAAAAAATGTTATGGTCCTGTTGTGACATCACATGCATATTCAAAATAAAACTCATATTAAACTTCAGGGTGTTCTAGTGCCCTTTGAAGCCCATCAATAAATCACTGACCTAGATTCATTGCCTTCCAAAGAGTACTTTCTAAAATCAGTGCGTGTTCCTGCACACACACACACACACTCTCTCTCTCTACCAGAAATGGTGGTAGAGCTTTCAGACACTCCCCTTGGCAGTTTCTTTTTCTTTCTTTTGAATTCTTGGTTCTTGGAGGGTGCCTTGTTGCAGGCTAGTTCCTGTTTCCCCCGATGTTTTGTCAATGTTGCTAAAAGTCTGCCAATCATGCTGCTTCAAATAACGAGCTTGGGGATTTCCTGGAGCTGTTGTTTAGAAATGCCAGGCCTTGCCTTTTTTTTTTTTTAAGCTTCCCTTTTAGCTTTTTGGACTAAAAAAAGGGAGGGGAGGAGGTGGACAGAAGAGCAAGACATATGCCGAGGATCACACAGAAGAAGGAAGGCGGCAGCAAGTGGTAGGATGGGTGCACCGGCTCTGTCACTTGCCTGAAGGTCGCCTCCCTCCAGGCCTCAGGTTGGATTTGTTCATCTCTAATCTGAAAAAGTTGGTCTTGCTCATCTCCCAGGACTTTCTGCTGTCTCTGATGGCCCATGGGGTGGGAAGGGGTATTATAAAAATTAACAACAACAATAAAAAAATCCCTCTCTCTGCTTTTCTGTTTTTCTTGGCTTTGAAAAAAAAAAGACTATAAATTCGATTACTTGTATTTGAAAGGCAAAGACAGATAGACTTCTCCATCTGCTGGTTCACTCCCCACAACAGTGGGGATAAAGCCAGGAGCCTGGAACTCAGTCTGGATATCCCACATGGGCAGCAGGGACCGTCACCTGCTGTCACCCAGGGTGCACATGAGCAGAAAGCCTTCATCGCAGGGGAGGTGGTGCCCCGCTCCGCTGATGGGGGATGTGGGTACTCTGTCACTGCATAACCCCCCAGGGCCTGCTCTCCTCTGACTTATATCTGATTGCATTTCACTCCACTCAACATAAAATTGAGGCTTGATTAGTAAGTGCCATAAACTCCTTCTTGTTGGGTTTCAGACCAGTCTTAAAACTGACACTTTCCATTTGTGTATCTACTTCTACCTGGCATTCACTTTGAGAGCATGTCCCCCAGCCTTGCTGATCTGTTTCCTGATAGATTCTGATCACAACCCAAGCTCATTCGTTTCTCTCTTCTGTGTCTACCTGAGGCACTGTGAGCTCCACCTCTGCGTTTAGGAGGCTGGCAGGAACCGCGCAGAGCAAACAGACAGGGTGAACAGCAGGTATGCCCACGCGGGGCTCAGTAGAGAGCACAGGGTTGATTGTGAGAAGGCTGAAGCCTAACCTAGTGTTCCAGAAGAATGTAAAGAAAGCACCCAGAGATGCACTTGGAACAGCACTTTACCCTGACTCAATGTAATTCAATGTAGGGTGTGGCTGTTACAGAAAGTACTGGAAAGCAACGGGATGAATGGTCTGTAATTGCTGAAGTCTGGGGAGCTGACCTTTTCATAGGCTTGGAACTCAGGCCAGGTATAGCAGGTATATACAGTTTACGGAGTTTCAAGGAAAGCTCTTCTTTGGGAGTTCTTTCATCTTAACAGAGGTTATTTTTAAATATTTAAGGTGGCAAGAGTGACTTGGGGAGGGGAAGAGGAGAGGAAATGGACAAGAGACAGATGCGCCAAGACAAACTCTCAGCATCTGAATTAGGGAAGTAAAACCTGATCATCTTTCTCAAAATATCTTGGCAGTACTATATTCAGACACTGCATCTACCTCTTTGTGCTATGCCCCTTTCTCAGGTTTTTGAAAAACGCCACATGAGCAGTCTTTTGATGTCATATAAATCCTTGTTTGTCCCTTCAAGGACCTTGAGGCCAAGAGACTGTGGGGACCAGGAATGGGCTGAGGTGTTTGGCTGAAGTCAAGAGACTTCAGGCCAAGTGGTGGCAGGTCTGGATTCCCTACTCCACACATTCTCTGCCACAGCCGAGTGTGGAGATGGCATTTGCACCCCTGGCTCTGGCACTAAATGTGTGGGTTTGGGCACTTCATTTACTTTCGCCATATCTCAGCTTCTGTATTTATAGAATGAAGGCTTTGGGCTAGGAGGGCTCCCAGTTCCTGTCAACCTCAAACGCCCATGATGACCAGTGCCTTGCTCAAGCCTCATTTTCCTCTTGTTTAAAATATGGAAAATCTGGTTTACTTCTAGAGGGAGGTGCTGAAAGTGTATGCCAAAGTGCTTATTGGTAAATCTTTTAGCAACGCAACAGCTGTCATCACTGTTCCAATCCTTCATGTAGCTTTTTCTTCAAAGTATGCTTCATGTCTTTACCCTTTTTGCTGAAGAACAATTCCTGCCTTCCAGAAATTCCTAAACTTCAGGCCCTGTTTTTTGACCAAAAAAAAAGCCCACTCTCAGCTCAGGTGGATGTTGTTGCAAACGACAGCGGCACCTGCAAGTTCTTGAGAAGGAAGTGGGTTTAACCTACCTTCCGTCCTGGAAAGGATGGCCTCTCTCCGACCTCACTGGAGGGGTACCAACAGTGCTTATAAAGAAACTCGCAGTTCTTCAGCACGGCTTTGCCCAAAGAATGAAAAGGCTTTAGGAGTTCCAGGAACAGTACTGGCAGGCCTAGCTGTTTCTCATGTGCACTTCCAAGTAATGTACTCACACTGACCCACGGGCATACCTAACTGGACACCTCCTTCCCACTTAGTTTTGGGGTGGAGGGAGGTGACGTGATTTCAGCTTTGCATTCAGAGAAAGCCTCTGGGTGAAAACGGAGTCTCTGTCCACACCCCCACAGTTTGTGGAATCCTTCTGCCAAGAACACAGCTGGACCGACTCGCTGCTTCTCACAGAAAAGGCACGCAATCAATATTTGGGGATTGATCCGGGAGGCAAAAATTCCTGACAGCTGGATACTCTTCCATTCTCAGTTCCTTTTGGTTTTAGGCTTTATTTCTCAGGTTGCACTACAAAGGCACAGGTGACCAACGGTCCATGGAGGAATTGCTCATGGAACACTTCTTTCCTCCATTTCTGTGTGCTATCCACTGGAAGGTCCACAAACTTTGTGTTCTTTGGAAAGCAACCCTAAGAACCCTATTTGTAAGTCTTCTTAGTGAAGAAACAGGGGGCCTATTCCCACAGGAAGTTTCTAGGGGGTCAGAAGTAGAAACCCACTCTGTGACTGTCAAGTTGATCCACAACACCTTACTATGGCAGAATTTTCTGGCAGCGGCCCCTGGAATGCCAGCCAGTGTGAACAGAGCTCGAGGAAAGTGGGCAAAAAGGACGTGAGTCATTTTTTTTGTCTCTTAAATGGGTCCTTCTGGAGGTAATTTGCAACATATACAAATGTTTTAAATGCTCTTTAAAAATGGTAATCATACCCCATTCTTTCCAGTTTCAGAGATCTGGGGTTGCAGGTCCCACACAGCCTGGTTATGCCACTGTGCTTAACAGGGATGTTCAATGAGTAACCAGACGAAAGGCAGAGGGAAAGAAGAAAGGAAAAAGAATGAGATAAGGGAAAATACAGAGAATGCGCAATAATAATCGTAATAAACACACTGGTAATAAAGAAAGGAGCCAGTGGCCCCCTATCAGGAAGGGAGACAGCTGCAGATGATGGAAAAATCAACACACTGGAGCAGCCGGGAAGCTTCGATCTGCAAAATGAACATGACTCACGAGGCTAATTCAGAAGCTATCTATGCGAGAAGCCCCTGCCCAGGAGACGGGAAGGACCCACAACTTCTGAGAATCTTTTGTCCACATACCAAGGTGTACTTATTGCACGGGTATAATAAATGTAGCAGGCATCGTCTTAAGCAACGCAACAGCAGACAAATAAGACCCAGACAGTAAGGAGAGGCAGGACGAGACATATTGCCAGGTAGAATGCAACCAGTGCCTGCAGAAATGCAAGGCAACACTGAGGAATGAAGGGCCAGCATAGCGGGCTGGTGGTTACCTCCGGGGGAGAAAGGCCAGCCCACGAGGACGCAGCCACAACAGGCACCGGGAGAAAGAGAAATGACAGCCGCGGTTGAGAATCCCTGTGTTGAAACATGCAATGTGTGCATTTGAACCCCAGTTACCCGGGTGGTCATGGTTAACACCGGGGACTTGAGGGAGTTTGGAGGTTTGTTGCCTTTCCTCTGAAATGGGAAGATTTCTTTCTCAGAGAGCAAAACTTATAGCCCGGGGCGGGGTGGGTTCTGCACATGCTAGAAGCGCAAAGGGGCCACCAGAAGAAACTGGAAAGGTTAGGAGTGTTCCCCTGAAGAGTGCCCGACGCTTCAAGAAGGGTGGGTAGGTGAACAGGACCGAGGCAGCCTCCCCTAGTACCCACGCCCCGCACTTCCACCCCGCCACGCCATCCAACAGCCCGCACCCGCTTCCCGCTCCCGCCCCAGCCAGCCTCCCCGACGCGCCCCAGAGCCGCACGCGCGTGCGCCCTCCCGCTTCCCGCCCCAACTTTCCACGTTTCACTTCCCTGCCTTTCCCTGGCCGGCTCCAGCTCCGCCGCTGCCATTGGCCAGCCGACCTCCCCCTCTCGGCCAATGAACGACGCCCTCTCGCCCCCGTGTTACTGGGTAGAACAAAACAAAAACAGAGCGAGAGGGAGCGGAGACGCTCTGAGGCGGCGGCGGAGGCTGAGGAGCGGGGCCTTGGCTGGCGGACCCGGGTCCTAGAGCAGCGGCGGCGGAGGCCTGAGGGGTCAGTGGCGGCGGGCGCGGCTCGCACGCTCGGGAAGACGGCGCCCGTCTCCCCCGGCCGGGTCTCTCCTGGGAGGCAGCCGCACGTTGGGAGGGGGAGGGGGCGTGGAGGCCGCGGCCCGGCCGACGCGGTCGGGGTCCGGGCGCCTCTTCGAAGCCCGGCAGGCCCCGTCGCGCCGGTCCCAACGCCCCGGCCTGTGGCTAGCCGGCCCGGGCTCGGTCCTCCAGGGCCCAGCCTTGGGCGCGGCGGCGCGGGCCCGCCCCCTCGCAGACCCCTCTTCCCTTGTCTGAGCCCCGCTCCCCGCTTGGTGGGGTGCGCGGGCCGCGCCCCGCCGCACCTCCCCGGGCGGAGTTGAGTCTGTGGAGCCGGGTGGTTGGTGGTGGTGGTGTTGGTGGGGAGGGGAGACGGTGTGTGTGTGTGTGTGTGTGTGTGTGTGTGGCGGGATTGAATCCTCGGAGCAAAAGTTTGCACCCTTCCCAGGCCTTCCTGGGAGTCCTCGGCCAGGCGATAGTAGACCCCGACTTTGGTCTGCGCCCCGGGACCCGACCCGGGCGGGGGTCTTCGGGGGTGCGGGTCTGCGCCGGCTTGCTGGGAGGGGTGCACTGGGGGATGGACACGTGCCCCTTTACTTGGAGTGCAGTGCCGCTTCCCCGAGGCAATAGACGGGAAGGGCGCCCCGTTTCTGTGCAACACGCGCTGTGGTGCTGCCTGCGGCCGTTGGGGGCCCAGACCTCCCCCACTGGGTTTGTTGTTGCAAGAGCCTCACGGCCCGGTGCAGACGTCTGTGTGGCCCCCGTAGCTGCTCTGGGGCCCGTGGGGACTGACTGCGTGGCAGCCATTCGTAGTGGTTGCGGGCGATGAAAATGGCTAAAAATGCTGCTAGGGATGCGTGGCGTGGGGGCGGGTGGTTGCTGTGTGTGCGCTGAGCTGTAGGGCTTGAGAGAACTCTGCAGACGTTAGCGTCCTTCGGGTGGGTTTGCCGAATTCCCTGTTCTGCATCTTTCTATGACAACGTGATAGATTTTTTCCTGTTAGTGATGATGGGAAAGGACAAACAATTGTTAGGAGCGCAAAAAAGAAATACCCTTTGCACATTTTCTGTAATGCTTGCTTTTGCATTATTGTAGAAGAACGTTTTTGTAGCTGCTTATGTTAATTGTTGGGGTTATAACCCGGAAATCAATATCCACAATTTTCTAGTTAAAAAGTGAACAAAATTTGATTCTCCCAAATGCCAGAGTAATTTTGTAAGGTCAGGAAAGAAATTTGAAAGAGAGGAGGCTCTGTCTTAGAGAATATCCTGGTGATTGAATAGTTTTGTGTTTCTGTGTAATATACTGAAGGAAACAAAATAATTTCAGCCTTAATTTCTTGGAACTTGTGTAATTTTCTCATTGAATATTAATTTTTGTAGATTAGTGTGAAGGAAATGGGCTTTTAACTTCATTGCATTACATTTCCTTGAGAGTTGTTTATTAAATTAGGGAAATAAGCCTCCTTAAAATGGTATTATTTTTTGCTTATTTGAAAGAGCAACAGCTACAGTACTGCCATCTGTTGATTCCCTCCCCACATGCCCACACCAGCTGGGGTTGGGCCAAGCAGAAGCCAGGAGCTCTGAGCTCAGTCCAGGTCTCCCGCCAGGGACCTCGAGGCCCACGGGTTGGGGCCCTCACTGCTGCCTGCCATGGTGGGCATTGGCAGGAACTGGCAGTGGGAACTGGCCCAGCACTCCAGCTCTGAACCTGGGGGGAGAAGTGGGCACCTGAACTGCTGGGCCAAGGGCTTGCCCCCTTACTGCTGTGACGAGAATGAAAACACCAGCGTACTTTTATCTCTCAAATGCAAAACAGCTTTTTTTTTTTTCTTGCTATCCCATGCAGTTCAGTTGTCTTTTGGAGTTATTGCTTAAAGACATAAGACCATTTTTTGGTTATGATTACTGAATGAAAAAAAAAAACTTAGTAAGTTACAGATGATTATCTGATAATTTTCTTTGCTTAACTGCTGAATAGTTTAATAGTTTTAAAATCATTATAGTGTGTGGAGAACAGCATTTAAAAATCCGATACAACAGAATTCTGTTTTAATAGGCTTTCTCAGTTAACCTTAATGAAGAACCTTCCTGTGGGATAGCAAAGTCTTCCACTGAACTTGGCACTTGCCATGTTGGCTTTAAAACTCTAGGCTCTAGGCTTTGATCTGCTGAGCAGCTGGGAAAAGATCACTTGCCCTCTCTGAGTCTGTTTGGTCATGTGCAGACTATCCACCTGCAAGGTACATGAAATAATGCGTGTAACTTCTTCCAGTCACGAAGTCTTTTGAAGTATGGATGGTTTCATTTCTCTTACTAGCTGAAGTCTGTAGAGAATGTTTTCTCCAAGGTGGTGCTTGGATCAAGGAGCAGAGATGAGGGAGCTGGGGCGGAAGTGCACTGCCGCTAGAACAGGCTCCCAGATGGGATGCTGGTGCCTCAGGTAGAGACTTGGATTGCTATGCCACGGCACTAACCCCTACTTATTTTTATTTGAAAGGCAGAGTAACAGAGAAAGAGAAGGAGAAATGGATTTTCATCTGCTGACTCACTCCCCAAATGGCCACAATGGCTGCTAGCGGGGGCTAGGTTTTTCATGTGTATGCAAGGGCCCAGGGACTTGGACCATCCTCTGCTGCTTTCCTAGACAATTAGCAAGGACTGGATAGGAAGGAGAGCAGGCAGGACTTGGACTGTTGCCCATGTGGCATGCTAACACTTCAGGCTGCGGATCACCATGTTAAGCCACAGCACCAGCCCGCTCACATCTTTCAAACTTGAAGTAAACATATATAGAAGATATTTTTTAAATTTTAAGTTAAAATGATGTCTTTGACACATGCTGAAGTCTGCAGATTTTTGATCAGATAAACCGAGAAGATTGGAAGCAAATGTTAGTAAGGGCAAGTTATCTTTGAAAGTAAAATGAACCCTTAAATGAATTTTTTAGGGCCTGGCGTGGTGGTCTAGCAGCTAAAGTCCTTGCCTTGAATGCACTGGGATCCCAGTTCTGATCCCGGCGGCCTCTCTTCCCAGCTCGCTACTTGCGGCCTGGAAAAGCAATCGAGGACGGCCCAAAGGCTTGGAACTCTGTACCCATGTGGGAGACCTGGAAGAATTTCCTGGCTCCTGGCTTTGGATCAACGCAGCTATTGTGGCCACTTGGGGAGTGAATCATTGGATGGAAGATCTTCCTCTCTGTCTCTCCTCCTCTCTGTATATCTGACTTTGCAACTAGAAATAAGTCTTTAAAAAATGAATTTTTTAAATGTGTGCTTAAGTAAATTGAAATTACCTTACTTCTGTCAGTTTAAATGTTAAGTGTTTGTTTTTTGTTTTTGAAAACCAGATCCTGAAGGAAGATTTCCATTTGGTAATTTGTTTAATCAGTGCAAGTGAAATTAAGGAACAATGGACGTAGAAAATGAGCAGATGCTGAATGTAAACCCCACAGGTAAGTAACAGTGTCTTTAGCCTTGGCTGTCTTGTGAACAATCTTCAGGTCAATCCAGAGTGTATGAAATCTGAGAGTGAAGTTTTCTGTGTACTTATTTCAAAGGGACACACATACACACACCCAAACACACTCAAAAGGACAAATAGTTATTTCATTGGCAGGTTTATTTCCCAAATGCCTGTGATATTTGGGTTTGAGTTAGGCTGCAGCCAGGGTTATCATAAACAAGAACAAGATCTTGTGTAATTAAGGCCATATGCTGACAGTAACTTAAGATAATGTAAAATACATTTCCTGTACAGCTTTCAGAACAGTTGCCAAAAGAATTAAGATTATGTAACATATGAATAGTAAGAGCTTTTCATATTGATAATATTTTAGATAATTATAGTATCTTTATTTTTATACTTTTAGTTTTATATTATTAGTATTAAAAACTGTTGATTTTCTATAATTTTAAGTGCATTTCATTATTAAATCATTTCTGTAGTAACTTCCATTCACTGTTACACACAACTGTGTATAGGTTTCTTTGATTTGGACAAATACCCTGAAGTTGAAACTTCTTTGCCATTTTGTAAAATCTGATTTAAACTATGTTCAAGCTATTGTTGTAATAATTAATGATTTCTGTGCTGCTATAAGCTCATATTGTGGTTATATGAATGGTGATTTATTTATTTTATGGGTTAATTTATTTATTTGAAAGACGGGGAGAGACAGAGATCTTCCTTCCGCTGGCTTACTCCCCAAATAACCGTAGTGACTATAGCTGGGCCTGTCCAAAATGAGGAGCCTGGAGGTGGGGTGCCAAAAGTACAGTTTGAGAATTTGTTTCCCATGTAGGCATTGCTTCTCCACTGCCACTAGCCACATGTGACTGCTGAGCGCTTGAAATGGGGCCAGTCTGAGATGAAGGTGAAATGCATCAACAATTTGTCTGTCAAGTGCATGTTAGATGATATGATGGTTATACTAGTTTAAGAAAATATGTTTATTTCACTTGTTTCTTTCTTACTTTATAATGTGGCTACTAGAAAATTTAAAATTATGTATGCAACCACACTAACTTTGTATTAGCAGTTTTGAAATTTATGCTTTTGGTTTTTCACTACAGTAAGACGTGATTCTAACCCTGTCCTTGATGCCTCTGCCCAAACTTCCTTATAATAAAGGGTTTTTTCTTCACTAATTACCTAGTTGTTTTCTCATGATAAAGTAGTTGGGGTATGAATGCCAATTGTATGGATTGCTTGTTAGGACATGTGAAGCATGTAACATGTGTTACATGTGCAATGGTTGAAAGTATTGCTAGTAGTAGTGTTATGCCTCTCATTGAACACTAGCAGTTAAGGATGTGATTGGTACAGTGGTCATGAAAACTGCAGTGGTTACTACTGAGATATCCAAGAATTCAGAAAGATAATTGGTTCTCAGTAGAAAGCAATTTTTAAGTTGCTGTTTTCTGTTCTTGGCTTTCTTATGCTTTATTTTTGATTTGCTTAAGATCAGATCAGTAATGGTTATGCGACCTCAGAAAGTTAAATGCAAATAACAATATATAAAAACAAATTGATGCTAACATGGGTTAAAAGTGCTGAGGTCAAGAGGCTGGCGTTGTGGCACTGTGCGTTAAACTGCTGCCTGCAGGGTCTGACACAGTAGCCTAGCGGCTGAAGTCTTCACCTTACACGTGCCCCGGGATCCCATATGGGCACTGGTTCTAATCCCAGTGGCCCCTCTTCCCATCCAGCTCCATGCTTGTGGTCTGGGAAAGCAGTCGAGGACGATCCAAAGCCTTGGGACCCTGCACCCGTGTGGGAGACGTGGAAAAAAGTTCCTGGCTCCTGGCTTTGGATCAGTGCAGAACTGGCTGTTGCGGTCAATAGGGAAATGAACCAGTGAATGGAAGATCTTTGTATCTCCTCCTGTCTGTAAATCTGACTTTCCAATACAAATTCTAAAAAAAAAAAAACCAAAAACGTGGTGCCTGCAGCACCGGCATCTCACACAGGCTGTGGTTCGAGGCCTGCTGCTGTGCTTCCTGGGCAGCCTCCTTATGTCCCTGGGAAGTGGTGGCAACTGGCCCATGTCTTTGAGCCCCTGTACCTAAGTGGGAGACCCAGATGAAGCTAGTGGCTCTGGTTTCAGGCTGGCCCATCCCTGGCTGATAAATTCCTCTCTGTAACTCTGCTTATCAAGTACGCAAATCTTAAGAATGATGAGGTCATATATAAAAAAGTATGCCGAGAGAGAATATTTAGTTTTGTGGACACGCTGACATATATTGCAAGGTTTAAAACAGTTAGAAAAAAACCTCAGGTATGGCAAATATGTTCAATTTGGACAAATTTTCAACAAGCATGTTCAAATTGAACAATATTCCAAGGGAAAGTTTACTTGTTCTGTAGGGCGTGTGTTTGGTCTTGCAGCTGGGATGTTGATTGAGAGAGCGCTTCTCCGGGTTAAGACCCTGGGAGCAGGCTGCCCAGTGGCTCAGGTTGTTGAGGTCCTGCCTGCCGTCCTGGGAGGGCAGAGAGCCAGCAGAGCACTACATACACTGTAAAGATGTCATCTCTGTGGTACGTGAAATGAATGGTCAGTGAATGTTAGAGTGTTCGTAGCAGTTAGGAATGCTTTCCTTGAAGGAGTAAGATTTGAGCTTTACCCTGAAGGTAATTGAAGAGAGCTGCAAGGATGATGCTCTAGACAGAGACTGTTGGAATGCCCCAGATGTTATTTTCCTGTGGACAGCACAACAATTTTCAAGGGATGGAAAGTAATAGGAGTTGGTTTTGAGAGATTAAAACCTTGAGATGATGGGGCCCAATGCTGTGGCCTAGTGGCTAAGGACCTCGCTTTGAATGTGCCCTGGGATCCCATATGGGCGCCTGTTCTAATCCCAGTGGCCCTGCTTCCCATCCAGTTCTCTGCTTGTGACCTGGGAAAGCAGTGAAGAACGGCCCAAAGCCTTGGGACCCTGCACCTGTGTGGGAGACCTGGAAAAAAGCTCCTGGCTCCTGGCTTTGGATCGGCACATCTCTGGCTGCTGTGGCCACTTGGGGAGTGAATCATCAGATGGTGGATCTTCCTCTCTGTCTCTCCTCTTCTCTGTAAATCTGACTTTCCAATAAAAATAAATAAATCTTTAAAAAAAAAAACCTTTGCGATGATGAATTTGAAAGCAAACTGAATCTTTTTTTTCCTCTAGAGACTTTTTATTAGTATTATTATTATTTGGAAGTCTGATATATAGAGAGAAGGGGACAGAGAGAAAGAGAAAGATCTTCTGTTTGCTGGCTTACTCCCCAAGTGGCCACAGCAGTGGAGCTGAGCCGATCTGAAGCCAGCAGCCAGAGGCTTTCTCTTGGTCTCCCATGTGGGTGTTGGGTTCCAAGGCTTTGGGCCATCCTCTGCTGAATGGGAAATAGAGCAATTGGGACTGAACTATGGGATCCTGGTGTTTGCAAGGCAAGAATTTAGCCACTGAGCCATCCAACTGGGCCCAGCAAGCTTGATCTTAAAGGCTTGAAGCATCAGCAGTTCAGCTCAACAACACCATATCATACCTTCTCTTTTTCTAAGATTTATTTTTGTTGAAAAGAAAGATTTACAGAGAGAAGGAGAGACAGAGAGAGAAAGATATTCCATCCACTGGTTCACTCCCCAAATAGCTGCAATGGCCTGAACTAAGCCAATTTGAAGCCAGGACCCAGGAGCTTTTTTCCGGTCCTCCACCTGGACGCAGGGTCCCAAGGCTTTGGGCCATCCTCTGCTGCTTTCCCAGGCCATAGTAAGGGAACTGGATGGGAAGGGGAGCAGCTGGGACATGAACTGGCACCCAAGTGGGATCCTGGAGGTTGCAAGGTGTGGATTTAGCCACCGAGCCATTGCACCGTGTTCTCTAAGCTGTTTTTTGTGTCACTAATACTTCCTAAGTTTAATTCATCAGGGATATTTGGCAAGTCATTGAAAGGGTCTCAGCTCTAGTTTCTTTATTTACACAAGTGGCATAATAATTTAACTGCTAAATTTATTGGCAAATGAAGCGTTCAGCACAATACTTAATAGTTAAATGGTCGGCATAGTTTACTAACATTGTAAATATTAGTTTTCCTTCCTTATCTTAAAATCCTTTGTCTTTTGTTGGTATCTCCAGCTGCTTAACTGTCTCAGCTCAGGACAGTGTAAAGATTTTATTGTGCTGATATGAGCATAGATTTTACTATCCAAACATGTGAGAACATTTTTTTTTTTTTTTTCAGCAGATGTTCATTGAAGTTCAATGCCTTAGCTTAGTTTTCACGGGTAGTTTGAAAAACAATCCTGTCTATTGAATTGAACTATATGAAGTTGCCAGTATGTGATTGTTAAATATGCAAATGGTAATTCCATACTGTCAACCTAATCTAATTTAGGATTATACATGGTATAGCAGTAGATTCTTAAAATATTTTGAATCTTTTTTTTTCTTTAAGATCCTGATAATTTAAGTGACTCACTCTTTTCTGGCGATGAAGAAAATGCTGGGACTGAGGAAATAAAGAATGAAATAAATGGGAATTGGATTTCAGCATCTTCCATTAATGAAGCTAGAATTAATGCCAAGGCAAAGAGACGACTGAGGAAAAACTCGTCCCGGGACTCTGGCCGGGGCGATTCTGTTAGTGATAATGGCAGTGAAGCCCTTCGAAGTGGAGTAACTGTGCCGACCAGTCCAAAGGGAAGGCTGCTGGACAGACGATCCAGATCGGGGAAAGGAAGGGGACTACCAAAGAAAGGTCGGTGCATACCACGTCCGTGCTTGGAGCAAGTGGGAAGACGTGAGCTGTAAGGCTTATATGTATTTTTATGTAGTAATAATTTTGGGACTATCCCACATTTTTTTTTTTAGGTTGATGATTTTGTCTCAATTTGGGTAGAATAGGTTCTCTTGAGTAGAATTTTTTTTTTACCACAGTAAAATGCAGGATACATTTGTATTTTTCAAAGTTGTGAGTTGCACGTGTACTCTGGTGTTTGAAAGAAGTAGTCAAACTAATTGTATTTGGTGTCTAATGAATCTGTGTTGATGTTAAGAATATCAGTGTGAATTTGATTGCTAATGCTTGAATCAGAAATGAAATGTTTTCACAGATACATTTCTGAATTTTCTTTAGCTCTACTTGACTCTGGCTGTTGGAGTGAGCTGGTCTGTTCAGCTGCTTTTTGTCTAGTCTGCAGTAGTGACTGTCACATGGGGCGTCACCCTCAGTCTGTATAGGACTTCAGTTGTCTGGAGGTTTTACCAGCTTCTGAGTGGTGGGGGCCTTCAATTTATAGTCTAGGATGCTTGTAAAGTACTTTTGTTATCTTCAGAAATTCTTATTGAGTAAGTATGTAGTCATTGTTTAAATCAAAATGAAATTAAACGGCCAAGTTTGTTTTTGCTTTGATGGCAAGGATCATATTTCACATAATAAATGAAAACTTCCAAAAAATGAAAACTTTCAAAAAAAAAGCAATGTTGGTTGTTTTGCAATTGTTCTTGTGAAAATAATATATTGGGCCATAAAAAAAAGGTTTAAGTAAGTTTATATAAAAAAAAATCTTTGAAAGTTTGAATTTTCAGTGCCTGCTAGTTGGTTTGAATATAGGAGTGAAGAAAAATAATCAGTGTTAATTTTTAAATAGCAGTTTAGTATCTGTAACATTCATTGCTGGTTGCAACGAAATTATAGTTTAATGTATATTTTCACATCCAAAAATTATTTGGCTTTAAAACTTTTGGTGATATCCACTGTGTTTCTTTGTTAGATAATTTTTCCCTTGTTTTCTATGCCACATTTTACTGCCTCAGTATGTTTCTTTTTGTTTTGGTCCCAAGAAATGTGAAATAACCTTTGGAGCTCAGCTGCTCCATCACTTCCCTCAGGGGCCTCAAGATAGCTGGTTTGGGATTTTTTTTTTTCACTTTTTACTTTTGTTTTCAACCATCTGCCTTTTTAGTTTTTATAAGTGATTTCAGTTTAACATTTGCAGAAATAGATAAAGTATATACAAGCTAGTCATTGAAAAGGAGTCTGAATAAAAGGGAATTTAGAATATAATTTTCAGTTGGGAAAAATAGCATAGAAATTAATTTTTAAGCTATTTTACAAATAAACACTTGGAAGTATGTTGAATTTAAATTACTTTATGCACTATTCATCTTTCCTTTCTTTTTTTAAATTAATTTTTAATCATCTTGCTTAGTTGATTAGGGTACAAAGGGTCAAGGGCTACAGGGTGAAAGTGGGTAATACCATTGTTTCCACACTAATATTATCATTTTTCCCTGTATCTCCCTGTATCTGGGGTTAGGGGAGTAACAAAGGGAAAAGCCCCACCCAACCTCCCACCCATCCCAGATCCCCAAGGGGAGGCGCGCTCCGAGGGTCCTACTCAGTTTTGATAGTTCATCAGTTCTGGATTACTGCCAATCTTGCTGTTCCAATCGCAATGAAACCTATTCAGAGCATCTTTCCTTTCTTGACTGTGAACTTTTTCAGGTGGTGCAGGAGGCAAAGGTGTGTGGGGAACCCCTGGACAAGTGTATGATGTGGAGGAGGTTGATGTGAAAGATCCTAACTATGAGGATGACCAGGTAACCGTGTTGTACTTTGTTTGGAATTGGCAATGTTTGTAAACATTCTTCATGTTGCAGTTCACTCATACATTCGTTAGATTCTATGTATAGATGTGTTTACACACACACGCAAGGCAGTTAAATTGCATATACCAGTGTTTATATGCACATAAACATGCCCATTTATATATACCCTAGTGTGCAGTCTTATACTCAGTAATTTCAGATTATTAGGTTTATTCTGCATTAGGAAACCAGATTAACAGATAGTAATGTATGAATGATTGTTGACAAGTTTCTGAAGAGTAATCAAAAAGTTTTTTGCAAATTCACTTAGGATTGCAAAGTTGATCATTTTTCAATAAATTGAATTAATGTAGTTTATTTTTATAGTCATGATAATTTAGAATAACATGTTCGTTTGAATATCATGAATAAGTTGTATAGATGTTAACTTTGTTTTTAATAATGTTGCTCAAGATAAAGATTGTGATACATTTTGTACCATATGTACCTTTCTGTTTTTAAATTTTTGTTTTTTTTAATATTTATTTTGTACCATATGTACCTTTCTGTTTTTAAATTTTTGTTTTGTTTAGCGTAGAGGCTGGCATTGTGGCACAAAGGGGCAAGCCACCTTTTGCAATGCCAGCGTCTTATGTTGGAGTGCAGATTTAGTGTCTTGGCTGTTCCGCTTTCAGTCCAGCTCCCTGCCAATACACCTGGGAAAGCAGCAGCAGATGGCCCGAGTTCTTAGGCTGCCACTACCCATCTGGGAGACTTGGATGGAGTTTTAGGCTCATGTCTTCACCCTGGGCCCATTCCAGCAACTATGGCCATTTGGGGAGTGAACCAAAGACAAGATCTCTCTCACTCTCTTGCTTGTCCCTCCATCTCTCTGTATCTCTGTCCTTGATGTTAATAAGTATCTTTTAAAATTTATTTTCATTTTGTATTTGAAATGCAAAAAAAAAAGATATTCCATCTTATGGTTTATTCCTCTAAGTCTCTAACTGCCAGGGCTGGGGCAGATTGAAGCTTGGAGCCTTGAACTCAGTCTGAGTGTCTCATCAAAGCACAGGACTCATTCAAGCATTTGGGCCGTTGCCTGCTACCTACCATGGTATACACGAACAGGAAGTTAGAATTGAAGGATTGCTGGGACTCTAATCAGGGACTCCATTACGGAATGCAGGTGTCCTGGCTTAACTGCTGTCCCAAATCTGCCCCGTGTTTATGTACTTTCTGGGGGTAATGTTGAGACTATGGATTTTCAAAAGATTTTGTAGTGAATTTTTAACATAAATGTTTTTCTAATGGAAAAATTTTAAGACAGTAATTAATTAATCTCATCTTCCATCTTTGGACTCATCTCAGTTTTATCAACTTCAGTAATTACCTCACAGGCAGTTATGTTCTACCCTTTACCGCCATATATTCAGCCTTTTTTTTTTTGGCTCCTCCTCCTACCATATCTTGGGCTATTTTATTTTATTTTTAATATTGTTTACCTAGTTGAGGAGGGTGCATGCATGTGGGGGAGGGTCCAGGTATGGAAGAAGGTGGTGGGATATATGTTTCAATTTTTTTTCTCCTGTGTCCAAAGGGAGGGACATGGAGGAGGTGCTCCTTGCTGTCAAACTACCTCAGTACCCGGGGATGGGGGACAGTCATTTGATTATGCCCAAGAGGAACCCCCCAAGCTCCCGATGTGGGGAAGAGTATTCCAAGAGTTCTTAGGTTATTTTGAAGCAAAACTCAGATACTGCAACTTTTTTTTTCCCATGTACTGTGATTGCATAAGTTAGGATGTGGTGATTAGGATTTCATACAGTAAAATACCAGGTTTTATTTTGTAAGAGGATATTAGAAATATATATATTTATAGTCAGTGGTATTCAAATACTATCAAGTGCAGTAGATATTTGTTATTTTTTGAAGTGTAAACATATACTTCGAAGACTGAAGCCAGTAAAACAAGTTATAAATAAACATTTTCTTTTATATGAGATGAATAATTTAATGATGGACATCAACTTAATTCTTTGAAATTGTAGTTGTAAATGAAGTGTTTCATGTGCTAGGAAGACAACTTGAAGGTTTTCACTTACTGAAAGGTTGGTTGTGAGAGATACATAAAATTAAAGGAGTTGGGAGCTAGTCATGTTTGCTATAGTTACTGATTCAGACTGTACATTGATTTATTCACATTTTATATAACAACAGTGACAAACAGATTTCATTTTTAATAATGTGTCAATACCTGACCTGTTTTTTTTTTTTTTTATCTTGCCCTAAATGGAGATAACTAACCACTTGGAATGTGCTAGCAAAATTGTATGATCATTCCTGTTTATCTGAAATTTTGTCCTTTAATTTGTATCTCTTCCCCTGTCCCTCACAGGAAAACTGTGTTTATGAAACTGTAGTTTTGCCTTTGGATGAAAGGGCATTTGAGAAAACTTTGACACCAATCATTCAGGAATATTTTGAGCATGGAGATACTAATGAAGTTGCGGTATGTTTAAGGTTACAAATTATTTAATATATGGAGGAACTGCTATTAAAACATATTTAGAATCACCTTGGATTATTGATTGAGCATTTTGTTTTGTGTAAGTGAATTTCTCTGCAACAGAATAAAATTTCATTATGTTAAACCAGTTCTTACATATTAGGGGTGTGGTAAAAGCATGGAGTATTTTAGTAATGATCACTTGTAAACTTTAACATTTTTATGATTCATAAAATATAATTTTAGCAATCTCAGTGCATTTGTGGACCCTCTGAAACCCCTTCAGACATTTAAGTTAAGAATATCTGATTTAATTTTATTTTTTGTCAGTTATTTCGTAGTGTTTGGCATTAACATAATTTATCTTTCTACTCTTTAAAAATTGAGAACAACAAAATTGAGATTTGAAAAAAATACACCAAGAGGATAGTTTATAAAAATTTTAAAACAGATTTTTCAGGTAGTATTTACTTTGCTGAGTTTGAATTGCTCATAAAGTAAATCTAGAAGGGTAAAATAAAATCACTGGTCTAGTTAGGGTTATGAAGCTTAAGCAATACCATGGTGACTATTTGTTAGCCTTTCATAACTGAGATTCTTGAAATTCAGACAGGATTTTCTTGATTTGCCTGATACTAATGAGGCTTGGTATCCTTAGATTTTGCTTGTTTGTTTGTTTTTGGATTTTAACACAAAACAAATATTTGTTCAGTGCATACCACATGTAGGCATTTGTGATAGATACTTGCTGCCCTTTGGAAACTCAGTCAAGTGAAGGAAGTTGTATATAAACCGATGATTAAGATATGTGAAAAAATGTGTTACATGAATGTGTGAAGACAGGGACCGTTGGCACAGAACCAGTAGTAAACTCTGAGTAGTGCTAGGAGCAGAGTTTTTAAAAACCAAGACATGAAGAGCAAGAGATGATTCTGCATCAGCTGAAAATGGTTGAAGAGGGTTTTCTAGAAATAGTAGTATTCTGCTTGAAAATAATAAGTAGTTAAAGGAAGGTGAAATGTAGTAAGGAGTGGAGAACACTAACAATGCACCAATTGGTTGGATGTGAAAATAATTTTGGCACCCTCATAGCCCACTGTGGTCTCTAGCATCTGAGAAAACTTTGAGTAAGGAGGAGGTCATTCAGTCACTCAGGATGGTCTGTATAGTTGACTGCCTGATTACATTTTTAGATTGGCCAGTCCTGTGTGTCCTCAGCTATTAATTTTTTCTAGGCCTTGGATATGTAGGCATATTAATATATTTGCTATTTGACACTGTACATGCATTGGGATACAGTATATTTTGGTACATGTGTATGGTGTGCAATGATGAGATTAGGGCAGTCAGCACCATTATTACCTCAGACATCCTTTGTGTTGGTTAGAATTCCCTCATTGTGCACTGTGTACGAACCTCTTGGTCAATGAGCACATGCTGCATGGTGGTGCCTAGTGATATCATGGCTATTTTAGTTTTAATACATGGTTACATATGCAGATTGAGGACATTTGCCTACTGATTAAGTTCTCGGTATGTATCTCTACTGTTAAATGATGTAGGGATGTGTATCATAAATTGTGGTAAAGTATGTTTTTCACTCTAGTATGCTATAGAATGTTAGAGTTCCTTTTTTTCTGTTTACTATAATTTTAATAGGAAAATTTGCTAGCATTTAGCACATTAATACCCTTTAAAACAGTTGTTTAAGATTTCAGCCTAAGCTCACATAGAAGTATAAATTCTGTGATAAGAGAAATCTTGAAGAAAAATAGAGTATAAACAGTATATGGTAACGTAAAATGCCCCCCACAGATGGTCATAAAACAATGTTCCTAGAAATAATACTAATAGATTATAAGGCAGAAGTTTAGTTAACTCTTAATATCCAACTTAGTAAAATGTACTTTAATAAAACTTTAAGTGCTGGAGTCCAGCTCCGGCCCGGGGTTCGGAACTCGTGAAGTGTGCGTGGAGTCGGCGCAAAGAGAGAAAGAGAGAGACAGACCATTAGAATTCCATGATGATAGTGGACACAGCAATAAAGCCGTCCGCTTTATTTATACAGAATCAGTTAAACTCTGGCTCAGACTTTTTACATCATGATTAAATGGGTGTTACTAAAGATAATTCTGCCACTTGTTTCACCTAACGCAGGATGTTATCCATGCTGGCGCATATCAATCAGTGACACATTCCTACTACAACCCTTATTCTACAACTGGTCTGGAATCAACTAAGGGAGGAAATGCAACACAGGAGGCAGGACCCAAAGATCAAAGAAAGAGGGAAAGAATGGGTTTCCCCTATACCTGGAGACTAGCACCCTTGACTAGCATAAGATCAATGGGAGAGGAAAAGCCCTGAACACAGGTTCCCACTACCTGGGGACACAACACCCTAGATTAGCATATAGTCAGTAGGAGGAAAATCCTAAGAACAGGTTTCTGCTATGCCTCTGATTAGCATAGGATTGAAAGGGGGAGTTAACACCCCTGATCAGTATATTGCCAGTGAAGGCAGCTGTGACAGCAACAGGTAAAAACCTTTTTGCTGAAAGCGAATATCAGCAACATCAACTTTCAAGCTGGCATAGATACTACACGTTAACCCCGCAGAGGCAGACAATGCCTAGGTGGATTACTGAAAACTCAGTGGGGAAGTCTGGTGTCCGGCAATGGAAAGCGGGCTGCATTCAGGTGATCAAAGCAACGTCCCGTAGCCCTGCTCAGCGGGGGTTCCTTCGCGGTCCTGCCTGCAATGGAAGCAATGCTCCTCACACCTTCCTGTCTTCCACATCCATCACACGGACCCCGGCATTTAAGTGTAATTCATATTCTTGAATTGAGTGGTATTCAGGCAGTTAAGACTTGACCACATGTTTGCCTTAATTTAAGATGATATGATGTTATGTATAACATGTTATGTTTTGAATGTTATATGTTGTGTATAAACTAAAATTGAAGTATAGGTGAGGTGGTCACAGAAGGTGGCTGGGAACTCGCATTTACTTTTAACATATTGGTTACTCATTACTATGTCAATTAATTCCATAATGATGTAAATTTTTGCTGATGGTATGTTGGAGCTTTCAATTGACTGGGATGATACTCTGCTAGCTCTGTCTTCAGACCAGAGAGGGTATATCTAAGAAGCCGTTGAACTTGACTGGACAATAAGATGCTGGACTCTGTGTTTTGTATACGCTTGCAATGGGGGAATCTCAACTGAACTTGAGCTGTGGTTATGCAACAAGGTGGAGGAATCCACCATGGTGGGAGGGTTTGGGGAGGGGTGGGAGAACCCAAGTATCTATGTAACTGTGTCACATAATACAATGTAATTAATGAAGTTAAATAATAAATAATTAAATAAAAAAAAAAAAAGACTTGACCAAGTGGAGCCTTATCTAATTTATAAGTAGAGGAAGATATGTTAATTATCTCCCACAAAACATGACTGCTTCTCTGTTTATTTCCAAAAAAGGGAGAGATGAGAACATACAAATAAAATCTTGATTGTTCAGAGATAAAATTTTGTTAAACTATAACATTTTATAGAAAACAGTATAAAATTTATAAAACTTTGTTTTTTTAAAATAGGAAATGCTAAGAGATTTAAATCTTGGTGAAATGAAGAGTGGAGTACCAGTTCTGGCGGTGTCGTTAGCACTGGAGGGGAAGGCGAGTCACAGAGAAATGACATCTAAGCTTCTTTCTGATCTTTGTGGGACGGTTATGAGCACAAATGATGTGGAAAAATCATTTGATAAGCTGTTGAAAGATCTGCCTGAGTTAGCACTGGACACTCCTAGAGCACCACAGGTTTGTACGATTCTTGTTTTTGTTCACTCTCTCCCAACACTACAGTTTCTATTGTAGAAATAATACCATGCTTCTAGGACATTTTAGTAAATGGAAAGGAAATGACCCACGTTTCCAGTAGTATAAAAAATAGGTAGGTGATCTTTTCCTTTTTAAACATAGTTTTCATTAGACTAAGTTTAATTTTATAATCCAACTTTCCTCCTTGCGCTTCATGGTTTTTAGGTTATATAAATGCTTGTATGTTTGTGTGTGTGTTTTTCTGTATATACTATTCTCTATGTGTAATTAAGTGTATATACTATTAATTACCTGTGTTCAGGGCTTTTCCTCTCCCATTGATCTTATGCTAGTCAAGGGTGCTAGTCTCCAGGTATAGGGGAAACCCATTCTTTCCCTCTTTCTTTGATCTTTGGGTCCTGCCTCCTGTGTTGCATTTCCTCCCTTAGTTGATTGTAATTATGTGTATATACTATTCTCTTATGTGTAATTAAGCTGTTAGCTAGGATTTAGAAAAATACAAATTGTGATTGGTTAAAATTGATTTAATAATGCTCATTATAAAAATAATCCTAAGTAAGATTTCCTGTGTATCTTGGAAAACACATGAAATTATTCCTTTTTTGGAACACATAAGCATGAACTTGGAGTGTAGGTGGGTTAATTCTAAAATGCTGTTTGTGTTATACTTTCCAGTGACAGTCTGTGACACATTGAACTGTGAGTCAAACATGGACTGCCCCCCCATAGTAAAAGAAATATTTAATTGAAAGGCAAAGTGACAGGGAGAAAGAAGAATAGAGAGAGAGTTTCTGTCTGCTGATTCACTCAAATGCCTGCAATAACCACAGTTGGGCCAGTTGTGAAGCCAGGAGCCTGGAGCAGGGTCTTAGAAACTTGAGCCATCATCCGCCTACCAGGTGCATTGGCAGGAAGCTGGGTTGGAAGTGTAGTGGGTGTGGTGGCTGGAATTTGAACCCAGGCATTTGCATAGGGGTATGAATGTCCTGACACACCACAACACCCACCCAGTTTTCCTTTTCGTACTAGCACTCTAGGAGTTTATGTAAATTCATTTTTATTGTATAATTAAAAATAATTTGAACAAATAACAGGTGTTAACATTTACAGTTCCATCCTCCCTTATATGGTTATATAATAAAATGTATGGCTTTTATGTATCCCTTTGGTTTATTTAAAAATAATTATAATTTAAAAAGTTTATTTTTCTCACATCATGTATCTTTACTATTAGACACTGGTTTCTTTTTATAATACTGTGAACAAATGATCAAATATTTCTGTACATTTATTTCAAATAAATTCAGATGTTAGATTTATTTTTGCTTTAGTATTTATCTATTTTTATTTGAAAAGCAGACTTAAAGAAAGGAGAGACAGAAAGATCTTCCATCTATTGGTTCACTCCCCAAATGGCTGCAATGGCCTGAGTTGAGCCGATCTGAAGCTGGGAGTCAGGAGCCTCTACTTGGTTTCCCATATGGCAACGGGGCCCAAGGGTTTGGGCCGTTTTCCACTATTTTCCCATTCCATTAGCAGAGAACTGGATGGGAAGTGGAGCAGCCAGGACACAGACTGGCACCAGAGTGGGATATTGGTGACCAGGAAGTAGAGGATTAGCCTGTTAAGCAGTCATGCTGGCCCCAAGCTAAATTTCTTTAGTGAACCATTTCTGTCTCTCTTTAGGAGAAAGTTTTTTTTTTTATATACAATATTTTTATTATTTTTACCTTAAAGGCAAAGTTATGCAGAGAGAAGGAGTAGCTGAGGGATCTCTCATCCACTGGTTCATTCCCCAAACAATCCAAAGCCAGTAGTAAGGAGCTTCTTCCAGGTCTCCCACATGGGCCCAGGGACCCAAGCACTTGGACCGTCCTCTGATGCTCTTCCAGGCTATATGGAGCAGCTGGAACACGAGCCAGTGCCAAACGGGATGCTGGTGCTGTGGGCAATGCCATATCACCAGCCCTAAGAATGCCTAATCTTTATTTTAAAAAAAGAAGTTTCACCTCACTGAAACTCATTGATTTAATGAATACTTTTGACTGTATGCTGGGTTATTAGGTAGGGTACAAGGTTTTGGAAATTTAGTAGAAAACAAAAAAAAAAAACAGATGTGACTTCCACTCTAGTGTTATTTAGGTTAGTGTAGTATATGCCAGGCAGAACTAGTATATTCTAACAGGTATTTTAATTGAAGATTCTAACATGACTTAGGTGGTGATTGTATAGAAAATCTTCATTATAGATTTAGAAACACTTTCCTATGAAATTGTTTTAGATCCTTTTATATAGTTCTCTTTTTTTTTTTTTTCGTATAGTTGGTGGGCCAATTTATTGCTAGAGCTGTTGGAGATGGAATTTTATGTAATACTTATATCGACAGTTACAAAGGAACTGTAGATTGTATACAGGCTAGGTAAGTAAATTAATTTTCCTTGGAGTGTGAACATTGGGGGAAATTCTGTGGATCCCATCGAAATTACACTTGCATTAGATTATTGCCATTTCTTTGTCATTTATCTTTAGTTTCACTGTTGAAACAGCATGGGAAAGTTGTCAGCCTGATGTTGCAGGAGGAAAGCAGTGCTAACAATAAGTTGCAGCTATTAGCTGGGACTTCATGCAGAGCTACTCTTCCGGGCCTTATGAAACCTTAGCCACAGGTCCTGACATTCTGTAGTTATTTAATATTCTAGCAAGACATATTAACAGAGTGATCTCATTTATATATATAATTTTCTTTCCTTAGAAAAATAGCAACTGCTGTTCTTTAGTGCAAATAACTATAGCTGAATCTGTTATTGGGAATTAATGCTTTCTGATTTTTTTTCTTTAAAAGAGCTCATCTGAAGCCAGAAGCCAGGAGCTTCTTCCAGGCTTCCCATGTGGGTGTAGGATCCCACTCACTTAAGCCATCGTTCACTGCTTTCCCAGGCAGTAAGCTAAGCAGGGAGCTGGATCAGAAGTGGAGTAGCTGGGACATGAGCTAGCACCCTTATGGGATGCTGATGCTTGAAGGTGGAGGATTAGCTTATTGAGCCGCAGTACTGGACTCTGCTTCCTTTTTTTTTTTTTTTTTTTTTTAATGTATTTATTTGAAAGCCAGAGTTACAGAGAAAGAAGGTAAGGCACAAATGGCTGCAATGGCCATGGCTGGGCCAGGCTGAAGCCAGGAACCAGGGGCTTCATCCAAATCTTCCACATGGATGCAGAGGCCCATGACCTGAGCCGTCTGCTTTCCCAAGTGCATTCATAGGGAGCTGGATTCAAAGTGGAGCAGCTGGGGCTTGAATTGGTGCTCGTGTTACATATGGTGGCTTAATAGGCTATGTCACAACACTGACCCCTGCTTCTTCCTTTTTATTTGAAAGATTTTTAAGAACAATTTTTGATTTTTAAAAAAATATTTGTTTTTATTTGAAAGGCAGAGTGATAGATACAGGGAGAGACTCAGAGAACAGTGCAGTCATTCCTCCGCTTGTTCCCTCTCCAAATAGCCACGGTGTCCGGACTGGGTTTGTGCAAAGCCAGGAGCTGGAAGCTGCTTCCGATTTCCCATGTGGGTACAGGGGTCCAAGGACCCAGGCCATCTTTTACTGTCCCCTCCCCATACCCTGCTGCCAGGCACATCAACAGGAGCTGGGAACCAGGGTCCATATGTTGTAGGCAGAAGCTTAACTTGCTGTGCTGTAACAAATTTGAATTTTTAATTTTATGTCAATGTGGAAGTTTTTAGTGCACATGGGATTTTTTTTCCATTTTTTTTTTTTTTCATAATTGGTGTAAACTTCAGGCATTTCTAAGCATCACACCATTTTCTCTTGTTTCCTTGGAAGAGCGGCCCTGGATAAGGCTACCGTGCTCCTGAGTATGTCTAAAGGTGGAAGGCGCAAGGACAGTGTGTGGGGCTCTGGAGGCGGGCAGCAGCCTGTCAATCACCTGGTTAAAGAGGTACTGTGGGTGGTGTCTTAAACCTAATCTATATCTATCTTAAGTAAACTAAACCATGCCCACAAGACGGTCTTGTAGAGAAAAATTAAATTCAGTCTGAAGATGGAAAGTTGAATTAATACTTTCATAAGGGTACTTCAGAAAATCTGTGGAAAATGGGATTAAAATATTTATTTGGTACAAAAAAATTGAAATCCATATTTTTTTCATAATAATTTTAATGGCTTTTTTGAGGACCTTTCATGCATAGCTGAAGACCCCTATATGCATGCTTCAAAAGAAAATAATTAATTCTCATCATATTAAAATGCCAGATTTACTCCCCATGGATTATTTTCTGGCTGTAATTTAGTGTTGTATATAAGAAACCAAAGACGTATTTAATCTCTTTATCTCTGTAATTAGAAAAGGCATATAATTAGATTTATATTTCATGTGCTTTTGATTTTTGAGTATAATTTTCTTGTGTGACTATAATTTTGATTTTTGATAAGTCTTAATTATATATATATACATACACACGAACCCCTAATTTAAGTGTTAAGGAGTTCAAAGTATAGTTAGATCACTAGATCAATTTATTTTCACATATATCATAATAGGTAGTTTTGTGTCTGCAGTGTGATGATTTCAGTGTATTCTTTAAAACAAAATAGAATTAATAGGAAAATTAAGGTATAAACATATTTAAATTCCAGAACAGTTAAGAAAAAAAGGAGTCCAGACTTAGAAGAAGCAAAATTAGTTCTATTCCCAGAAAACACAATCTGTGAACAGATATCAGAGAATCCACAGAATAACCTCCCCTTAAAGCCAAACTATTAAGCACAAATTAATTGAACAGCGTTGCAGGCTGTAATGTGAATATGCAAAAGCAATGTCATTGTGATGAAATAAACAAACAATTGCATTTACATAATACCTAAAAGTAAATGCTTAGGAATAAGTTTAACAGACCTAATGCAAGTCGTATATACTTTATATATGCTGCTGAAAAATGTTGGAAGAAATGAAAAAATAAATACCCATGTTTAAAGATTATAATGTTTAATAGTTTTAAGCTAGTAATAAATTTCTTCAAAATTAACATTTTGAGAAGTTACCAAATTGTTTTGTGGTATATGAATAATCTCAGCAAAAAAATGGAAAAATAAAAATTGAATTAAAACTACCAATAAGTGAGCTTAAAGTTGAAATAATTTGCATTTACTTAGAAGAAAGGGTTGAATAAAGATGACTTTCAGAAATGTATATGTAAATTATTCTCATACCGGGTGCGGCAACATTTATGGACTTTTTTTTCCCCTTAAGATTTATTTATTTATTTTAATGGGAAGTCAGATTTACAGAGAGGAGGAGACACAGAGAAAAGATCTACCCGGTGATTCACTCCCCAAGTGGCCGCAGTGGCAGGAGCTGAGCTGATTTGAAGCCAGGAACTCGGAGCTTCTTCCAGGTCTCCCACACGGGTGCAGGGTCCCAAGGATTTGGGTCATCCTGTACTGCTTTCCCAGGCCACAAGCAGGGAGCTGGATGGGAAGTGGGGCAGCTGGGATACGAACTGGCACTTGTGTGGCATTCTGGCATATTCAAGGCAAGGACTTTAGACACTAGGCTACTGTGCTGGGCCCCATTTAACTTTCTAGAGTTACATAATAAATACTGAAATGGAACGATGTAAACAAAAGATTAATATATATTTATGAAATAATACAAATTAAATGCCATGCTTTAAATATTCACTTTCTTAAAGTGTGATTATGGAAACTCACCAAAGTGTATCATAGTGAACAAATTTTATTTTTTATGAAAATACATAGTAGAAGTTGAAAATAAGTTACTCTGTTCATTGCTTGTTCAGTAGATGCAAAGGGAATTCTGACAGCAGTGTAAGTAGGGAAGATCGTTCCTAGTCGAGGCTCTCTGGAACCACAAGTAATACTGCGCTGCAGCTCGGCCGAGCAAGCCAAGATGTGTCCACAACCAGAGGCTGAATTATTGAAGAATGTTTTTACGTCATGAGCTTCAAATCCTTAGTTATAAAGAAATCTTTATGTTGATAATACTCCGATTACTCCCTTTTGTTGGCTACCCAGTCCACCATTAAAATCATCCTGATGAAAGTAAGCTGTCTTGTGCCATTTTAAAAATTCATAGTGGGCCCTGCTGTGACCTAGCAGCTTAAAGTCCTCGCCCAGAACACGCCAGGATCCCATGTGGACACCGGTTCTAGTCCCGGCAGCTCCACTTCCCATCCAGCTCCCTGCTTGTGGCCTGGGAAAGCAGTCGAGAACGGCCCAAAGCCTTGGGACCCTGCACCCGTGTGGGAGACCTGGAGGAGGTTCCTGGCTCCTGGCTTTGGATCAGTGCAGAACTGGCTGTTGTGGTCACTTGGGGGGTGATTCATTGGATGGAAGATTTTCCTCTCTCTCTCCCCTCCTCTCTGTATATCTGACTTTCCAATAAAAATAAATAAATCTTAGAAAAAAAAATTTCATAGTGAGACTTTTAGTGCCCTCTGCTGGTGTCACCATCCTGTGTCCCGGTGGGAGCACTGATGGATCATGGTGACGAGGTCGGCTGTGCATTGTTAACCTCCTCTTTAGTGACTGTTTAGACACTGATGTACGGCATTCACCATTTGAAAATTGGTGACTTATTAGTGAAAAAGTTACTGTGGTATCCTGTGAAATCTCTATGGTCTGAGACAGTTCTTTATGACCTGTTTGTTTAATGTACAGGATGTAGGTAAATAAGTCCTTCAGACAGTCACAGCTCTTTAAAAGCCAGGAATTCCTTCAGCAGCAACCTGGATGTTTTGTGTCCCTGCCCTCTGGTTCTGTATTGAGAAAGACACTGGCAGGCCGACTGCCTGCAGGGTGGACCAGGAGCCGCCCTAAGGGGGCTGCAGGCCACTGCCCTAAGGTCTGGCAGGGTGGGGACAGGGGTGCAGTGGGGGATGGAGGGTACTGGCCTGGGACTCCTTGAGGCCTGTTTTCCTTAAATTTGATTAAAAAGCTAAAAAACATTGTAACGCATCTCAACTTTGCAATGTTACAGATTGATATGCTGCTGAAAGAGTATTTGCTCTCTGGAGACATATCTGAAGCTGAGCATTGCCTGAAGGAGCTGGAAGTGCCTCATTTTCACCATGAGCTTGTGTATGAAGTAAGATTACTTTAACGTGCCAACAAGAATTACCAAGTGGCCCTTTTTGCACCACAATGACTTAATGCTTCTTTAAAATCACATCCTTTTATTTTAAGATTGAGAAAGTGCCTGGTCAATTTTTGCAATGGTTCTACAATCATAAAACCATAGCATGGTTAAATAGAAAGGATTTGATTCACTTTCAGGTTTTTAAAATGAATTAATGACCAAAATTTATTCTTTCATTCAACTCTAGGCTATTGTAATGGTTTTGGAGTCAACCGGAGAAAGTACATTTAGGATGATTTTGGATTTGTTAAAATCCCTTTGGAAATCATCTACCATTACTGTAGATCAAATGAAAAGAGTAAGTATAACATTATTTAAATAACTTTTAGCATTAAAGCTCTAATATATTACTAAATAAAGACTATCAGTGTAGTTTTCTTTTTGGCTTGTTTTGTATTGTGCTTATAGGTTCCATGGTTGCTTTTTTCCAGCTGGGCTGGGATGAATCCAGGCACTCCTCTGTGGGACATGGGTGTGTGTCTTCATTTACTTTTGATTTTTAATAAGTGGTTTTTCTTTGTTGTTGATGTTCTTTTGAAAATTTGATGTGGGGGTGGGAGCTGTAGCAGAAGAAAGGGAATTCGAATTCCATCCATGGCTCCCTCTCCTCCGACTGCCTGGACTGCCAGAGGCTGGGAGAGGCCGACGCTTGGAGCAGAGCAGACGGGCTGCGTCTTCATGTGGGTGGCAGGGACCCAACAACTGGAGCCACTCCCTGCCATTTCGTCAGCAGCACACAAGGAGGACACTAGAATTGAAAGTAGAGTGGAGACTTGAACCAAGGGCTGTGAGAGGGAACGTGATATTTTAACTGCTATTGCTTGTGCTTGTCCTTGTTTATGGATGTTTTTAAACATTTATTTATTTGATGGTGAGAGGAGGAGAGGGAGAATGCGCTCCCATCCCTCGGTTAATCCCCCAGTGTCTGCAGCCAGGGCCAGGCCAAGCTGAGTGTGGGCGACAGGAACACAGCCCAGGTCTCCCGGATGGGTGGCAGGCACCCAGCTACTTGGCCCAGGGTTGCATGTTAGCAGGAAAGTGGATACTGAGAATGGAGTGGGACCCAAGTCCAAGCATTCCAATATGGGATGCAGATGTGCCAAGCAGTGTCTTAACTGGTAGGCCAAATGCCTGTCTGTTTTGTTTTTCTTTAAATAGTGTTTGAGGTTTGAACCTCTTGAAACCATTTCTTGGAAAGTAACACCTCAGTGAGTTTTAATTTTTAAGAAATGTGCTTGTATGTTCTATCTTCAGGGGTTCATTGTCTAAGATGTGTTCATTTCTATTTTGTATCTAGAGACAGAAGCATTTAACAAATTATACCTTATTGCATAACTTTCTATTTAAAATTGTACACATACACATTGCTGTTGGAATGTTTGTGAGGGTATCTTTAAAAAGAGATTGCTTTATTTCAAAGGCAGAGTTACAAAAAGAAAGGGATAGACACAGGGAACTATCTTCCGTCCACTGGCTCACTTCCCAAATGCCTGTAACGGCCTGGGCTCAGCTAGGCCGAATTCAGGAGCCAGGAGCTTCTTCTGGTCTCCTATGTGAGTACAGGAGTCCATCTTCCACTGCTTTCCCGGGCATGTTAGCAGAGTGCTGGGTTGAAAGTCGACTAATTGGGTTGTGAACCGGTGCCCACATGAGTTGGCAGTGTCACAGGTGGTAGCTTTACCTGTATGCCACAATTCTGGCCCTTTTTGTGAGGTTCTTATTTGCCCCATATTTTCTAAAAGGTATTAAGTGTATAGAGAGAAGTAGATGGGGAATTTGTCCAGTGTCTAGCACTCTTAAGAAAATAGTTTTAGGGGATGGTGTTATGGTGCTGTGGATTAAGTCGCTGCCTATGATACTGGTGTTTCTTCATATCACAGTGCCAGTTCAAGTCCTGGTTGCTCTGCTTCCAGGTCACCTCCCTGTTAATGGGCCCAGGAAGGCAGCAGATCACTCAAGAGCCTGGACCCCTGCTACCAATGTGGGAGCCCAGGATGGAAGTCCTCGCCCCTGGCTCTGGCTTGGCCCAGTCCCAGCTGTTGTGGCCATTCGAGGAGTGAGCCAGCAGATGGAAGATCTTTCTGTGGCTCTCCCTCTCACTCAGGCCTCAGTGTTGTGGACTGGGTGGAGAATCTCTTCCTCTTTTGTCACTTTGTTGTTCAAGTAAATTTTGAGAAAAAAATTTTAAAGGAAGCATTCTGTAACAAATGAACTTTTAAATGTTATGTCACACTTCAAATCTGACTTCATTTTAACCATATGAACATTAGCTCTTCAAAACAGATTAACATGGGTTGATTGCATTTAAATGAGTTAACAGTTCTATATGTAATTTCATTGTTTTAGGGTTATGAGAGAATTTACAATGAAATTCCTGACATTAATCTGGATGTCCCACATTCATACTCTGTGCTTGAGCGATTTGTAGAGGAGTGTCTTCAGGCTGGCATAATATCCAGACAACTCAGAGATCTGTGTCCTTCAAGGTACTTGATTTAAATACGACTTTTCTCAAAATAAAATATTGGTGAGGTGATTGGAAGAGAAAGCTGAGACAGTTTTCTATCAATACTATCTTCTGTGAAGGCACTTAAGCGCAAAAATCTTCTGTTGAATTTATGAAATTTGTTTTTTCTCTCATTACCTCACAAAGAACCTGTTCATTAAAAGGGAACTAATTTTGTGTAGCAGTTTGTTCTGCGCTTTATGCTAAGTAGTTTGTTATTTTAGAATAGTTGCCACCAATAAGATGAGCGAAGTGTAATGCATCTTTTCTGAGTAGGAATTCAGACATTTCCTGTCGTATTCACTAGAATTCCTTCATTGCCGAGCTGGAGAAGTGGGGCTGACTGGATCTGTGTGTGATGTTTTTCAGACAGTATTGAACTCTCCTAAGGAGCTAAGTTTAGTTAAAGCCAGTAACAAAACTTATATTGTAAATAAGTATAAGTGTCTAATAATAACTCAACTTCTTGGTTTTAAGTTTTGTAAATTTTTTATCTGGTAAAATTTCTGCACTGAGTGTTTTTATTTGAGTGCATTGTGAAAATTAAATTGCAGAAAAATGTTTCCTAGTACTGCACTTTGCTCCAGAATGTTTAGAAACTTTTATGAGAGAAGGAAAAGAAAATGGTGGAAAATGCAGTTTTAGGGGGTTTAATAATGCTTGGGAGTGCAGAAACTGTTTGGTTATGACAACATTTATGTGCTTAAATGGTAAGTGGTATATAACCATAAAAACGTTTGACTTTGGCAAGGCACCTTGGTCTCCTGTCATCTGAAGTATTGATGTTTAAGAAAGTATGGTTGATTTTCACTTAGCTATTATACATATGAAATGTATACACAAACACTTATTTTAGAAGTTTTTATCCTGTGTTTAGAAGTCTTGAGTATTTCTATTTTGCCTTTACTTTGAAGGGTTATTTGAGGAGGGAACTTGGAGTGTGTTACATACGACAGTGACTTGAGTGAAGAGCATGTTTGTATGTGGTCTGCCTGCCCCTGCATGCGAGCTGAGGGCAGAGAGGAAGGGCTCATGTCGTCCCAGCCACAGGCTGCTGGCCATGGACGTGGCATGGTTACCGTACAGAGCTCAGCCTCCTCAGCCTCAAGTGGCAGGATTCCCAAAATGAAGCATAGGCTAGAATTACTAGTTTCGTTTTCTCTTCTCCTTCCATTCAGTCAGTGTCTTTCCTACAGTTGAGAAAATGTTTTTAAATAAAACATGGAAAGTTTGATGGGTTCCATAGCTAGTCTTACTAATTCTAAATCATTTGTTTTCATCTGGCTTACTCCCTAGCTTTTAAATAATGTGACAGAAACACATACTACATTTCTAAGTAAAATGTCTTAGTCTTAAAACTTTTTAAAAACACAGTTCCATTTAGATAATGAACTTATCCAACTTTCAACACAAAATTGACTGCAATTTACTGATTTGATGTTTTATGCTAAGATGTATAGCAAAACTGTTTTTCAGAGGAATTAGAAGCATGTTAATTTTTTTAAGACAGTGAAATTCTTCAAACTTGTATGTGTCACTGAAAAGTTTTCCCCCCATTAAATACGTTAGGATTTGTATTTATTTTCATGTATTTGTTCTTTTAATTCCAGGGGCAGAAAGCGCTTTGTAAGTGAAGGAGATGGAGGCCGTCTGAAGCCAGAGAGCTACTGAATAGAACTCTTGCATTCTTAGATGTTATAAAAATATAAATCTGAATTGTAAGAGTTAGCATAGGTTTTTTGTTTTAAGCACTTGTTTTGAGTACAAGTCATTTCGGAAATTTTATATAAACTTACGTTGAAGGGGAATTTTTTTAAAAAGGAAATGTCCTTCTTTTTTTTTTTTTTTTTTTTGAGGTGGTTAAGGAGGGACAGAGTAACCACTTCTTTGAGTGGAACATTCTAATAAGCTACTTTTTGTAAGTGCCATGTTTATGATCCAATCATTCCAAGTTTCGCATTGATGTCTGACTGCCACTCCTTTCTCTCAAGGACAGTGTTTTTTGTAGTAAAATCACTGGTTTATAGAAAGCTTTATTTAGGGGGTGATGTTAAGCTGCTAAAACCCCATGTTGGCTGCTGCTGTTGAAATACTGTGCTTTGGGAGTAAAAAAAAAAAGTTATTTCTTTGTCTTAGAGAAATTTAAGAAAAAATGAGTAGTCATGAGACTTATCTTTCCAGGGAACATACTGATTGGTCTTAAAGACTAGAAAGTTCAGTAAATGGTGGCTGGAACATCTGTTTTTCTACAAAACTGGAAAAATGAAGCCGGTTCTAGAAGAATGTACAACAAAATAAACATGTGAAGCAGTGTTGACTTTTTCGAGAGTACATTTATTTTAATTCTTTTAAACAACTTTTTAATTTCACACTAATTTTATATAATGTAAGGAAGCAAATTTGTTGAATTTAAGCTAGGCTCCTAGCAAGTTTTTTAAAAATAATTCTTACAAATTTATAAATTGAAAGTACAACAGTAAATGATCCCTTTAGGATTAAATTTCTGCAAGATATATAATAGCCTTGATAATTCTTGAACTCTGTTACCAAAAATGATTTGTGTTAGGACTCAAACCTTTTCATGTATTCAATCTCTGAGAAAATATTACCTCCTATCTTCTTTAGATTTCTAAAGAATTAACATATTTCTAAACTCTTTGATAGAGCCTTATTACTCAGACCTAAAGATCTTTGCTAATTTAACTGCATATTGGCTCCACCAAACTAACTGAGAATTATATTAATAATTTACAAAAGTATTATTTTTTAAAAAAATTATTTATGGGAAGGCAGATTCAGGAGAGACACAGAGAAAAATCTTCTGTCCAGTGGGTTCATTCCTGGTGTGGCTGCAACGGCTGGGGCTGAGCTGACCCAAAGCCAGGAGCCAGGAGTTTCTTCCAGGTCTCCAAGATGGGCGCAGGGTCCCAAGGCTTTGGGCCATCCTCTGCTGCTTTGCCAGGCAAAAGCAAGGAGCTGGTTAGGAAGTGGAGCAGCTGGGACAAGAACTGGCACTCATATAGGATCCTGGCGCTTACAGGGGGAGGATTAGTCATTTGAGCCACCACATCAGGCCCTACAAAAGTATTCTTTTTTTTTTTTTTTAAAGATTTATTTTATTTTTATTACAAAATCAGATATACTGAGAGGAGGAAAGATAGAGAGGAAGTGGAGCTGCCGGGATTAGAACCAGCAGCCATATGGGATTGGGATCAAGGCGAGGACCTAAGCCACTAGGCCACGCTGCCGAGCCCTACAAAAGTATTCTTAAGAATATATCTGGTATTATTGCCTTAGAATTGAAACTCCAAATTGAATGTTCATATTTACATTACAGGATTTTTCAAAACCACATTAGTTTTAAATAGGTAATTACAATAACAATGTTCAGTTTTTCATTGTTTTTGACACGTGAATCATGAAAATAGTGCTGAAAAGCCTCAAGTCCTTAAAAATAAGTAGTTAAGAGCTTTAGTTAATTATAGAATAGGTGAGGGTTTCTTAAAAGATGTGCTTACGAAATAGCTTAATTGAGCCCGGTACAGTAGCCTAGTGGCGAAGATCCTCGCTTTGCATGTGCCAGGATCCCATATGGGCTCTGGTTCATATCCTGGCTGCCCTACTCCCCCCCTTCCAGCTCCCTGCTTGTGGACTAGGAAAGCAGTCAGGGACGGCCCAAAGCTTTGGGACCCTGTACCCACATGGGAGACCCACAAGAGGCTTTGGATTGGTGCAGCTGCAGCCATTGCGACCACTTGGGGAGTGAACGATCGGACGGAAGATCTTCCTCTGTCTCTCCTCCTCTTTGTATCTGACTTTCCAATAAAAATAAATCTTAAAAAACAAAACAAAACCCAGTTAATCATAATTTAATCATCACTGGTACGCAAAGTAAAAACATGATGTGACACACAGAATTAGTTAAGGTAACGGAATTTATAACAAATACTTTACGTAATGCAAATTTCTAAGCTTATTCTCTGTATTAAATTTGTGTTTAATCAGTTGTCCTCTTAACCATGTTACCTGTAAAACTGACAGCTTATAGGAATGGTGAGCTGAAACTCGTTTAAAAAAAATGGTTTAAGTAGAAAAAAATCCTGTTAAGTTTGGTTCAGCATTAACTGAGTTTAAATTGACCAACGCAGGTTTCCTCAATCTTGGATATTTTTACATTTCTACGAGTATCAGTTTGTTCACACTTCGGAGTACAGAGTCGGGTTATTCCTCGCCACTGCAGGGCCCGGCAGCACTGACGCGCGAGGTTATTTCCGTGGGAGCCACTGTCGTTCTCTCTGCCGTTTCCTGCTGGCGAGCGGTATCCTGCGCTGCCTGTTGCATCTTCTCCAGCTTTTCCAGAGTCAGAGACTTTAAGGGCAAAAGTTTGGGTTTACACAGCACCATTGTGGTTACGTCTTCCACAGACAATTGTCCTAAGTTAAACAAGGAATAAGAATGAATTTGAGAAGGATAAGCCAGTTGTTTGGTGATGTAGACTTGGCAAAAACAGACCTTTGTCAGTAAAAAAAAAAATCTCTAAGTTCTGCTTTGGGAGCAGGAAACGTCCCCCTACGAGCAACATTTCTTCACACTAGGTGTTCTTGAGGAAGACAGGTTTTGAATTCCTCCTCAAGAATAAGTTACCACTGGGTACACAACCTTTGGTGTCAGATGTTTAAGATAACATTTAGAATTTATACAAAAGGTAGAAATACAGCAAAGTACGTTAATTAAACGTGGCTGTTTCAATTATGAAATCCTCGTATAAGCTCAGTTTTTGATTTTGTTTTCATTATTTTCACTTGCATATCTTAACATGCTGAATGCTGTTATTCTCTTAAAAATTTCATATAATTTTCAGTCTTCAGTATAGCAGGATCTGCAGTGTAAGAAACTGCTTCGTTTACTTCCTGTTTATACAGCCACTCTTTAAAATGGCATATGAGCTACTTCACAGAGTTTGTGGAGAAGCAGAATTAAAAGGTTTATTTTGTTACAAAAAAACCTGAAATCCACACATAGTTTCTTTTCACAATACATATTTCTATGAACTCTTCGGACTTCTCATCTAGTAAGGGTGGACAGTAGAGGCGGCATAGGGAAACACAAGAACTGCAGGCACTTAGCGACGGTGCCTGCTGCTCGGCACTGTTACTCTGCAGTCCCCGTGACGGTCCCTGGCCTCTGGGCATCGGTGACATGCTTACCTTGTTTTGGAAGAACTTCCCGGAACAGTGACTTCACTTCTGCCATATTGGAATTGTTGGATACACAGTTTTATTCCCTTCAATAAGAAGTTAATTATTAATATCATTCAAGAATAATTCCCCAAAACATATTGGCTGAGACATTTTTACTTTAGCTTAAAAAGTAAAATAATAATTCATATAGGAAGTGAATTTACCTTATTTGTACATACTTTCCCTATTTCCTGTGGTTCTTTTCTTTGAAACAAGGTTGAAACCATTGTTTCATACTCCTCCAAGCTTGTCAACTTTCATTAATCAGTTGTGTTCCCTAGAAGGCTGGGTATTTTAAATTTTTCCTCTCCCAGTAAAGAACTAGTAGTACAGGATTTTAGACAAAGGTGACAGTTCTAGCTGAGGAATAGGTGTTCACAAGTGGCTACCCTGATCACTGATAGGATCTTCCCTGAATGGAAGGTGACAAAATTAATTGCCATTGGAATTGGTACTTAGGAAGAGGAGGTAGGCAAACATTTTCGCAACATTTTGGTTTCTCTCAGTGCCTAACAGTTCTACTTTTAATCCCTTTGCTTAGCAAAAGCGCTGTCATGAAGGTACTGACTGTACAGCTGCAATTGGTAAGGAAGCAAACCAACAGGTGAAATTGGCGCTGGAAAAACAAGTGACAAATACTTTCAGCTTATTAATATTTAAATACAGATATATACTTAAGGACCAGCACACTTTTCATGAAGGTCTTGTTAAATATTCGCAGCATACATGCCACCTTAGCCAATGACATCTGCTCCAGCTGCTGCACCCCACATCTTGAGTATGTTCTGCACATACTTGTGGACATGATGCTTCTCCAGACAGTCCTGCCCATTTGTATTTCACCATTCAGACACAGCTGGGCCATGGATCTTTCACATAACCACCACAGAACAAAGATTTACTATTTATAACGTGATAAAGCTGGTGTGGTGTCTGCCTTTTCCACCCACTGCAAGTTAATTATGTTCAAGTGAAGCTGCTTCTGGTCGTTATTATCTCTGCTCCACTACTCTGACATTACTAACTGAAGCTTACTGCTATCCATCCACCAAACCTTTCCCTCACATTCTTACTATGGAATGGCTTTTAAGTTTCAAGGAACTTCTTTTCTAAAGCCTTATCATCAAATCTCACTGTGTTACTCTCTCAGGGATAGAAGATGAAATAGGCAGTGGAATGAGCATATAGCAAGTCATTAAAGGGAATTTATTGTAAATACAACATGCAATTTCCTGAGAATGTACAGCTTCTCCCAGTCTTTCCTCTTTGAAACTTAGGCTGCAAATAGTACCTAGTTATTACTCTTTCTCCCCGAGGATAGGTTGAAAGGTGATAATACTAGCCTTGAATGTAGCTATCAAAGCCAACAGGAAAAAATTAGGCTCTTACTTAGTGCAAATCTGACTGAAAGGAGAACACACACTATAGGTATTAATACATGTAAAGCAAATATAAAGATTTTTTTTTAATATGTGGGGCTGGCACAATGGTTCAACTGGCTAATCCTTGAGACCCTGCACCCATGTGGGAGACCCTGGCTTCAGACTGGCTCAGCTCCAGCAGTTGTGGCCATTTGGGGAATAAACCCAGCAGATGGAAGATCCTTCTTTCTATCCTCCTCTCTGTAAGATCTGCATTTCCAATAAATAAAAACAAATCTTAATAAAAATTGCTTATTACAAAAATGTTAACATGGGTGCGAGGTGAACAATGTTTAAATACAACTATTTTATCAAGTAGAGAACTCCAGCTACTTGGATTTGAACCACTATGCTTTGTTTTCTCCTAGTTATACAACTTCAAATCAAAATCTGGCCTGGGGAAAACAATGCAACTTGGTGCTCTCCCAAACCTCAGACGCGTGACAAAGCTGCCATTGTTAGGAAAGGGTGTGGGATGTGGGGCCCACGGCCTGGTAGGGAATGGGTTGGGCCTTGTGTGGAGGACGGCCCTGTCATTTGCCTAGGTGGTGTCTACTTCTCTTGGGATGGTACTTATTCCCAAGCCCCTTAAGGCACTGGCAGGAGAGAAACAGGAAGGGACGGGCTAAAACAAGCACAGTGCAGGTTGGATGGCCAGTACTGGCTGGATTACATTTTCTTGATAATTAACTGCCTTGAGAGTCCAAATAGGAAGGAGCACTTCCTTCTCCCAGGTGGTCTGCTAATAGTCAACCTTGGGGCTTTGTCTAGTATAAAAGGCTCTTAAGGAGTTGGACTGTCTCTTTGATTATCTTCTCACTAGTCAGGTGAGATGTTTTTACATCAGGGACAGATGAGCCAAAGGAGAAACGTGCAACAGCTATGGCTGAGACTTCAGTGTGTACACAATGCCACGGCCATTCATACAGGTGCCGAGCGCTGTTCCTCCGTGAGCGAAATGGACAAAAACAGCATAGATAAGGGCAGGAAAACAACAAAGCTGGAAGGTGGTAAGTTTAATAGAAAATAAATTCAGGAAGGCTGGTGGGGCATTTTAATTTCAATAGCAAAGTAGGTACTCTGTGGGTATAACTTTATTAGAGATATTTGTAATATTTACTGTAATTAAATATGTATACTTTGAGTCAAATATTCTTCAAGTAGTCAGCTCTCAAACACATGAATATGTAAAGGCACGAGAGTAAGAATGTCAGGAAAGCACTACATGTAATAATGTTTGCCCACACATCAAGCTGTGGAATATTTGCAGGGCAGAATGCTATGCAGAGTTAGAAAATGATATAGATTGTCAAGGCATATTTTAAGAGAAAACACTAAACTGTGGAAATCAAGTATTTGTCTGCAAATAGGACCTAAACTGTGAGTCCTCACAGATGTACTTGTGACAATTCATTATTTCTTGAAACTCTTGGTCTGGGTAATTAAAAGAGCTGCTTTGTTTTCTTGCATAGCTGCAGTTTGTCCCAGAAATATATATTTTTTTAACAAATAGTTTTTTTGTTTTTAAGATTTATTTTATTTTTATTGGGAAGGCAGATATACAGCGGGAAGGAAAGACAGAGAGATTTTCTGTCTGCTGATTCACTCCCCAAGTGGCCACAACAGCCAGAGCTGAGCCGATCCAAAGCCAGGAGCCAGGAGCTTCTGCGAGGTCTCCCAGGTGAGTGCAGGGTCCCAAGGCTTTAGGCTGTCCTTGACTGTTTTCCCAGGCCACAAGGAGGGATGTCAGTGGAGGAGCCAGGACACGAACTGGTGCCCATATGGGATCCCGATGTATGGATTCATGCAAGACGAGGATTTAGCCACTAGGCTACTGTACTAGGCTTGAGATAATAGTTTTGATAGTACTGCATTTCCAAAATTGTGACAATGTAAACCTGTTTTAGCTATTTAAGCTGAAGTCTAACAATGCAAAAGGATTTTGGAGGAAAATCAGATCTTTGTCATGAAACACTTGGCTTCATTAGAGTTGAAGACACAATGTCTAGGAAAGGTTATTTAAGATCTATAAAGCAAGTTAAAAATCTCTGGGATGATAGTTTGATAACCAAGCTAAGTGACGGTTGTAGGACTGCACTGCACTGCTGCGTCCGGCCTTGGAAATGGACACCAGTGGTCTGAAGTTTCCTACCTGCGCACTCCCAGACTCTGAAACATTACGTATCACTGTATATACTTTAAAGTTGACAAATTTTTATAAGTCTGAAGTTATAAAGGATATAATTTTAGTACATTCAAAAGTAACTATTATATCAGTCTTCTAAAAAATATATCCAGCTACAATCTAGTCACAGAATACAGAAATGATCCCTGAAAGTCTAGTTTTCCGAGCTACAATCTAAATAACTGAGTAACTGGACAGCTAACATCTATTTTAAAAACGCCTATTCTGTAAGCCAGAACTTTCATAGCACTCCTTTTCTCTCCAGATCTGTATTTCTTTTTCTGTTTTTAAGATTTATTTATTTCTATTGGAAAGGCAGATATACAGAGAGGAGGAGAGACAGAGAGGAAGATCTTCCGTCTGATGGCTCACTTCCCAAGGTGACCACAACGGCTGGGGCTGAGCCAATCCGAAGCCAGGAGCCAGGAACTTCTTTCCGGGTCTCCCACATGGGTGCAGGGTCCCAAGGCTTTGGGCCGTCCTCGACTGCTTTCCCAGGCCATAGGTAGGGAGCTGGATGGGAAGTGGAGCTGCCGATTTTAGAACCGGCGCCCATATGAGATCCTGGTGTGTTCAAGGCGAGGACTTTAACTGCTACGCCACTGCACCAGGCCCCAGATCTGTATTTCAATCTCTTAATTTTATTCTAATAAAACATTTTCATAATCATCATGCTATATTTCCTTACTATAAACATTTATATAAATTTAAATATTAGGTTATTTCAAATAGAGATATTTTCCCGTTCTCTGGTTCACTCTCCAAATGCCTGCAACAGTCCATGCTGGGCCAGGCCGGAGCCAGGAGCCAGGTAAACAACCCAGGAACCCCATGTAGATGGGATGTTGTCAAAACCTGCTGCTTCCGAGGCACAGTAGCGACGTGGAGGCTTCATGTCCTAGTACTGCTATTTCCTGTGTCTATTGCACCCCGAGACATTTTCACTTGTGCAGCATTTCATCAGGGTCAAAGTGGACATGGCTAGAGAGATGCCTTTTCTGGGTAAAGTCTAGGGGGATTAGGTAGAGTTTAACCACAGACCCATTGTCTCAGGAACTCAGAAACTGCAAGTGGAGGTTGAGGATATGGAACTAAATTTGTATCTGTAGCACTGTTTTCAGGCATCTTTAGAATATGTAAACTCTGCTATAAATGTTGATCAATACAATAAATTATACCGTGATGTCCTTTGAGAAGTTAATGGACTTTTATAAGATTCCAGCTGTTAAACTGAGAAATCCTGAGAGGGAAAAGAAAGTTAATATTTCTTTTTAACAGCAGCATTTTTAGAAACTTTGATATATTAAACTATATGACAAATATCCAAAGAGAACCAAATATACATTGTCTTTTTTTTTTTTTAGATTTATTTTTATTACAGTCAGATATACAGAGAGGAGGAGAGACAGAGAGGAAGATCTTTCATCCGATGTTTCACTCCCCAAGTGAGCTGCAACGGGCTGATGCGCCGGTCCGAAGCCGGGAATCAGGAACCTCTTCCAGGTCTCCCACGTGGGCGCAGGGTCCCAATGCATTGGGCCGTCCTCAACTGCTTTCCCAGGCCACAAGCAGGGAGCTGGATGGGAAGTGGAGCTGCCGGGATTAGAACCGGCGCCCATATGGGATCCCGGGGCTTTCAAGGCGAGGACTCTAGCCGCTTAGGCCACGCCGCCGGGCCCATACATTGTCTCTTAAAAACTTATTTGAGGGCCTGGTGTGGTAGCTTAGTGGCTGAAGTCCTAACACATGCTGGCATCCCATTTGGGTGCCAGTTCATGTCTCAGCTGCCCCCACTTCCCATCCAGCTCCCTGGTTGTGACCTGGAAAAGCAGTAGAGGATGGCCCAAAGCCTTGGGACCCTGCACTTGTGTGGGAGATCTGACAGAAGCTTCTGGCTCCTGGCTTCAGACTGGCCCAGCTCCAGCTGTTGCAGCCACTTGGGGAGTGAATCAGTGAATGGAAGATTGTCCCATCTCTCCTTCTCTCTGTATATCTACCTTTCCAACAAAAATAAGTAAATTTAAAAACAAAAACAAAACTTATTTTATCCTGGAATCCATTACAAGTGTTTTTATGAGACTAATAATCCCTAGGATGTACTCTGTAATCCTTGGACAATGTAATTTTCAATATGACGTTTGTAGTTAGGATGCTATAAACAAGTATGTGAATTAAGGAAAACCATAGTATTTATAACTAAGAAGGATTTTATTTATTTGAAAGGCAAGGTGTCAGAGAGAGAGCTCAGAGCAAGTGCTGGGTCACTTTCCCCACGGCTGTAACAGGTGGGGCTGGGCTGGGCTGGGCTGAGGCCAGGGGCAGGACCTGCAGTCTGGCCTTCCACATGGGCGGCAGGGATGAATCTTGAATCTGCTTGAATCTGCTGCTGCCTCCCAGGTGTACTAGCACAGAGGCGGACTGGAAGCAGAGCTGCCAAGACTTGCACTCTGATACAGGGTGTGGGAGTACCAAGTGGCAGCTTACCCTTCTGGGTCACAGTGCTGGCCTGGACAACTAATTTGGAACTAGTAAGAACTACCTATCTTGAACATAACAAACCAACACCCCATTGCTCTATACATAGAACAACCAGAAAGGCGTACATTGAGTAAGAAGTGTACAGTTATGGTAACTTTGCAATAATATACCAAGTTCTCCACTGAGATGTCTGTTACACTGCCATAGGAACACGCGGGGAGCTGTGCTGGAAGGCAGCAATGGGGATGGAATTTCAGGTAACTGTATGTGCAAAAACATGAAGATAGGATGACCGCTCAGGGTGCATTATATGGGTGGAGGGGAAGCAATGCTAAAAAGACTATGATCCAGTGTGGAAAATGACTGAAAGGAATTATAACCAAGTTGATCTTGAGGGAGAAAAGGAGAACCAGTGAAATATTTGAGGATGCAAATGACCTCAGCAGATTTAAAAGGTCCTTCCCATAGTCTAGGTGCAGGCAAAAATACATGTTCTACACTTGGTCTTAGCCAAAAGGCTGAGAAGCGATAAGACAGACGTTTTCATCTGAGTAACTGACTGCATTGTGAAATGGTGGAGAGCCCCTCATCAATGGGGGAGACTCAGTTGAAATTCCTGGCTTCTGGCTTTGGCCTGGCCCAGACTTAAACCCACTGCATGAGAGCACAACAAGGAGGAAAAAGTACTAAGCGTCCTCAGAATTCATGGCACAAGCTGATCAACTCTGCAGGTGAACTTCACGGTCCCAGAGGAATGTGAAAAGATGGTGGGTGGGAGAGCTGGTGATATGCAGGAAACAAGAGCACAGTCTAACAGTTAGGAGATGGGGCTGGAGTTAGAGTAACCACTTAGACGAGACATGATTTTGGTAAGCCGTAGGCTCTTTGAAACAGAACTTACTAATAGCATCAACTTGGTATGACTGGTGCACCGAAAGACGTAATTCACATACAGCCATACAATCTCCCTGACACATGAAAGCTCAGTGAAATGCTAGCAATTCCTACTGTACTGTATCACTTAGATGCTCTGAAAAAAAGTTATTGTGTGTATTAAGAGTTACAGGGACTGATGATAGAAACAGAATGAAGAACAACCTACAGGTAAGAATGAATACTTGAGACTTCTCTACTCATTCTCTGTCGTTCCAACTGTCATCAAGTCATTGTTTTTAAAAGATTTATTATTTGAAAGGCAAAGGGAGAAGAGAAAGAGAAGAGCCTTCCATTTGCTGGTTCACTCAGATGGCCACAATGGCAAGGCCAGCTTGAAGCCAGGAGCCTGGCAGTCCATCCAATTGTACAATGTGGGTGGCAGGGGCCCAAACGCTTGGGCCATTTTCATTTGCTCCTTTCCCAGGCACATTAGTAGGAAGCTGGATCTAAATTGGAGCAGTCCAGAATCAAACAGGTACTCATATGGGATGCTAGCAACGAGAGCAATGGCTTAAATTGGACCACAGTGCTGGCTCCAATTTTTACTTAATTTAAGAATTTTGCATTCCACTTGTCAATGCTTATTAGCATTCTGGAGGAAACCTCTTAGGAGGTAAAGCTGCTCTTTGTGGATTTTGTTTAACACATTACTCCTAAAAGAATATGCCACTGGACATTTACAGTCTTTAATTAAAGAAAAGCAAAAAGCTTAAGACCATTTAAACTGGCATCTTAAAATTTTGTCATGTTGTATCATATATTACATTGGCGTTTGTATCATGGTTGTTCGAGAATGTATTCATTAGGCCAAGATAGTGACTTCACTAGCTGGACAGCGGCTTTGCACTGCATGCTGGTTTTGCTGCGCTCCCTAGAAGATGCAGCTGTCACCAGACAAGGGGCAGAGAGAAAAGGAGACTCGCAGCAGCAGCAGCTTCAATGTAAAAACATACCAGGCATGCAAGGCTAAACCTTGACATCTAGAAACGTTCAGGACAGGACTCGGAGGTGTTTTTAAAACCATCTTCCTGGGAAACAGTGTGCCTCCCTGGGCATGATTTGATCTTGGCTAGGAGCCCGAGCCATTCCGTGGCTCAATGTAGTTATCCTTCGTAATACATGCTCAGTACCCCAACCTCTTAGTAGGTCTTCAAATTTTTTTCTTTCCATCAATTTATATGAATTTTTAAACCTAATTATATGAAATTCTACTTTTTAGAAAAATTTACTTATTTTGAAAGAGAAACGGAGAGAATGAATGAGCCATTTCATCTGCTGGTTCATTTCCCAGATGGCCACAACTGCTGGTGCTGGGTCAGACCTAATTCAGGAACAAAGACAGGGTGTAGAAACCTACATGGATGAGATGGGTCATCTTCTGTTTTTTTTTTTTTAAATATTTCTAAAATTTATTCTTATTGGAAAGTCAGATATACAGAGAGGAGGAAAGACAGAGAGGAAGATCTTCCATCTCCTGGTTCACCCCCTCAAATGGCCTCAATGGCTGGAGCTGAGCTGAGCTGATCCAAAGTTGGCAGCCAGGAGTTTCCTCTGGGTCTCCCACGTGGGTGCAGGGTCCCAAGGCTTTGGGCTGTCCTTCACTGCTTTCCCAGGCCATAGGTAGGGAGCTGGATGGGAAGCGGGAGCCTCTGGGTTTAGAACTGGCACCCACATGGGATGCCAGTGTGTGCAAGGTGAGGATTTTAGCCGCTAGGCTACGGACCGGTCCCCCTTCTGTCGCTTTTTCCCAGGTAGTAGCAGGATACTGCATTGGAAGTGGAGTGGCTGGGACGCCAACTAGCGCCCACATGAGATGCCAGCAATGCAGGTGGCAGTTGAACTCCGATGCCACACCCTGGACCCAAAGCACTATTTTTAAGGTTTGTAATGGAATGTCTCATTGTATTTTAGTGTCCCAAATGTTTTAAATGAGTCAGAGTAGTAAAATAGAGTATATATAAGTGAAACAAGTCTTGTGTTGAAGTTTTTAAATTCATTTTTTCTCAAAAATTTTATTTAAATTTATACTTTAAGACAGGGTTACACTCTGGCCACACTGCTAACTGGTGATGTGATCTGTTCAATGTAAAAAATCTGTATGTATGGGTCTGGCATGATGGCTCAATTGGCTAATCCTCCTATTTTAAGCACCAGGATGCCACATGGGTGCTGGCTTGTATCCTGGATGTTCCACTTCCTATCTAGCTTCCTGTTTGTGGCCTGGGAGACCAGTGGAGGATAGCCCAAAGCCTTGGGACCCTGCACCCATGTGGGAGACCAAGAAGAATTCTAGCTCTTGGCTTCAGGCAGGCTCAGCTTGGCCATTCTGGCCATTCAGGGAGTGAATAAGTGGATGGAAGATCTTTCTGTCTCTCCTCTCTGTAAATCTGCCTTTCCAATAAAAATAAATAAATCTTTAAAAAAAATTCTGCATACAATCTGTCTGGAATTGCAAAGGTCAACAGAAAAATTTCCTTACCACTACCAAAGGTCTTGTTCTAGATGACCATGAAGGTAGCTTGCAGCTCTACAATATTTGAGTCCTTATAAACACTGCAGTACCTCTAAGACAGCATGATATATTTAAGTGTTTTTCTTTAAAAATCTATTTTCCTGGGCCAGCTTTGTGGCACAGTGGGTTCAAGTGCTGGTTACTCCACTTCTGATCTAGCTCCCTGCTGATGTGCCTGGGAAGGCAGCAGACACTGCCCACCTACTTGGGTCCTGTTACCCAGGTGACAGATGTGGCAGACCCGGGTGGAGTGCCAGACTTCAGCTTCAGCTTGGCTCAGCCTGGCTGCTGTGGCTATTTAGAGAATCTCTCTGCTTCCTTCTCTCTAAGCTTTACCTTTCAAATAAATAATTTAAAAAATAATAAAGAAAACCTTTATCATAATATAAGTCAAGGTTAAGAAAGTGCTTTTAGGTTGCCAGCAAGGAATAAAAAAATCAGGACAATGGAAGCTTGTCCCGCTACATAAGCATCATTATTGAATTCTCCACCAAAGGACCAGCCATGTTTACATGGAGGAAAAACAGGGCTCAGAGCCTGCAGTTCTGGCCACAGTTAGGTGTTTTATTGGTTTGCTGGATTTTAAAAGTACTTTAATGAATGTTTAAAAACCCGGAGATCTCATGTGAGAACAAAATTTTTCTCTAGTTGGTAAACGTGGCAGTAGGAAGTCACGGTCACACATGGCACACTTGGCCAGGGCTGGAAGCGATGGCTCAGTCACGCTGAGCGCATGCTCTCTGGCTCCGGTTCCACCGCTCCCACTACTGCTAACTGCTTTCCCTAGATCTTACCTACCTAGCCAATACAGGCACTTGAGTAAAACACAAGTTCCCAAGATGCAGGGTGATGCCACGTTGTATCATTTTCTCCTTACTGCTCACTGAGAAACAACAATGCAATCTGGGGGTCACTGAAAGTGGCCCTAGCAGCACAGCATGGATTTATGTTCAGCACGGTAAAGGAATTTTTTGTGTGTGTGGATATGAAAATAGCTCCTTTAACGTAAATTCAATCTGCCTAGTGCACCTTATGAGTGGAGAGAAGCAGGCATGACAGCAAAAACACGTTTTTAGCTTTTGTCTTATCCCAGACTTTGGAGTTGCCTGACAGATGAAGTTTCAAAACCATGCCCTGACTGTAATCTAACAGGATAAAAGGTAAAAGACTGAGCCCAGGAAGAATGAGTTTCTGGGCCAACACAAAGGAGTAGAGCTCATTCTCGAGCAGCTGCCCATAGCGGCAGAGGGTTTCATTGGATTGATAATGTTCATTGGGAGAGGCCGAGTAGCAACATGTATCATATAGTTGGAAAGTCTAGTAGATTCTATGCTGCTGTGCTATCTGGCATCTGCTGCTAGAAAAATGTTGCAACATGCTCAATTTGGCTAATGAATTCCGACTCATGAGAATAAAATGTGCAGTGCCTAGCTTCCACAGTGTGCCTGGGCGTTTGCACGGGCTGTTCTTCAAGGAACTTGCACGATGCCCAGGGCCCTGCCCTACCCCACCATAGGCACTACCACCACGTTAGAAGAAAATGGCATGTTACTGATACGAAAAGGCCTTTTCCTAATGAGTTACCCTGTTTCAAAATTCAATATCAGACAGTGGACCTGAAACTGCTAGCTATTAGCCTTTTAGTACTTGAGATTATGTTTACTTGGCTAGATCAGTAATATGCAAAGAGAGAGAAAGAATCGCTTGGCATTTTACAGTGTTTCTCCAAGTCTGATCCTTAAATCACCTGCATCAAAATACGGTGGACTATTAAGGAAAAAAAACAAAACGAACCTAATTCCAGAGCCCTCCAGAAATCAGAATTGCTGAGGCTTAATTAACCCATATATTACACTAGATTCAATGCTAGAACCTCTCAACCACTCATTAAATTTTTAATGCCCCCTTTGTACTCCAACTGGACTGCTCTGTGAATTATTAACGGCCATCCACTGACCACATTTCCATGTGGGGGACACCAGGCTGAAACACTTCACACTGAGTTAACTGTGTTCAGCAATCCAGAGAGGTGTTCCAGCTTCACTGAATACGTAAGAGGATGAGGAGACTAAGTTCCCAGCCAGCAGCTGAGCCGGTTTCTGAAACAGGTCTTGTCCGGAAACCTGAGGGTTTGTTTAGTGTAGTATGTGCCTTCCTGGAATCCAGTCAATCTAAAACTCTTTTAAAGTCCTCTAAAATTTTCAACTACACAAATCAGTGACGAAGTACATTTTACATTTTAATATGACAGCTAAAAGCATTCTTTACCTAGGTAGGGGATTCTGGCTTCGCAGAAAATTTTCCCCTTTCACTTATCTTAAAATGATCAAATCCATGTTAAGAGGAGTACATGAGCTTGGCAGCTGGCAAACGCTCCTCTTGCGGTTATGGAGTAAATTCCATAAGCATTTCTCTATCCATTGGGCAGAAAGCGTTAATGTACTAAGGTATTAAATATTATCTAGATGTTGCAATTTTTAATAAGCTCTACTTAATTCTACGACAAAGCTATTGCAAGAACAACCAGGACCAATTAGGACTTGCAAGAAAAATTCAGGGAGAAAAATAACATTGCCTAAACTGGAATGTGCCCAAATGGCCGGCAGTTGCTTTGGTATTCGCTTTGATAGCATCAGGATTCGTCTGTATTTGAATTGCAGGGCCCACACATTGTTCAACAGTGTGTAGGGCACCAGGAGTTGAAACTCATGAAACTTTGCTGACATCAGTACACTCAGCGAAGGACTCCATGACATCAGCTCCAAGTATGAGCAAATTGGTAGCAACAGTCTATTGCAGGCAGCCTGTGTTGCCAGCCGAAGCACTCAACATACTCTACACACAAGGAGAGTAACTGCTAACCTCCTCTTCATAGGACACTGTAGAGGGCTGACCATGTCAGACGTGAGATGGATTGAAGCAGCACCTCATGGCAAGGGTACCTGTGTCTGCATCTGAGAAGAGTTCACCATGACTGACAAACCATGCTGGGGCCTGGGGTGGAGCTGTTAAACTTAATCTAATTAAGCCTCTTGGCTCATTTCTAGCTTGCAAGGAATAAGAAAAAGAGGCGTCCCTTATTTTTGAAGATGACTCATGACTTGAACTCTTCAAAACGACCACGGTACAGGATAAGAAAAAAAATAGGTGTTTTTGATAAGACTCAAAAGATACAATGACCAAATAAAATCCATCAATCTTAACTGGATCTTGATTTTGGGCTGGGCTGACGTAGGGAGGGGGAGGCATAATTTTGCCCATACCAGCCCTACTCAGTTCACCTCCTGTCCTAGCAGGAACAGTGGCTTTTCCTGACTGGCCTTCAACCCAATCTGGTTCTCACTGTTGGATGTTTCAACCCAGCCTGGGCCCTTCCATACCCACATACAGCTCACACATGGTTCAGTAAGGGCTGAGACCTAGCCTAGTCTGTCGCACATCTCCCTGGTCCTCCAGAGCACCAGATGGTGTTGGAGTCTGGCCCGGCTTGGTGCTTCCAGTCCCAGTCCACACTTGTGCCAAGTGAGATTACAATTTATCCTGATCAGAACGCAGCCCTAATTCCAGCCCATGCACTCCTTGGTGGGAAACTCAACCCAGCTAGGGTGTCCCCTTAGCTCTGGCAGGGGGAGGGGGGAGTATAAAAGATATTCTTGCATCATTTAGGAAGCTTTGCATATGGACAGTATTTTAATATATTACAGAATTACTCATTTCCTTGTAAGAATTTCCTGGTAATAACTGACAATGAAGAAATCTGTGAAAAGGCATGAGATAAATATGGCAAAATCTTAATTACTGGACACAGGTGAAGGGCATATGAAATTATATTAGCGGGCCCGGCAAAATGGCCTAGTGGCTAAAGTCCTCGCCTTGAAAGCCTTGAAAGCCCCGGGATCCCATATGGGCGCCGGTTCTAATCCTGGCAGCTCCACTTCCCATCCAGCTCCCTGCTTGTGGCCTGGGAAAGCAGTCGAGGACGGCCCAATGCATTGGGACCCTGTACCCGCGTGGGAGACCTGGAAGAGGTTCCTGGTTCCCGGCTTTGGATCGGCGCGTACCGGCCCATTGCGGCTCACTTGGGGAGTGAATCATCGGATGAAAGATCTTCCTCTCTGTCTCTCCTCCTCTCTGTAAATCTGACTTTGTAATAAAAATAAAATCTTTTTAAAAAAAGGAAATTATATTAGCTTTTCAGTGTATGAACATTTCCACAATAAAACATTTTGAGGGGAAATCATGTTTAAAAAACTTCATAGGAGAAACAAGAAAAAGTTGGGGTGCAGATTCCGAGCGGAATTTCTGATACGCTGAAGGTCCCTAAAACTTGGCTGGCAGTGTCTGGGGCGTCCAGGAGACACGCAACCTATTCAATCTTGCAGTAAGTATCAAAATAATACGCGTGTGCAGGGTACCAAGCATCCCATTCAGGAATAAACATGGTAGTTAAGTAAAAAAACAGAAGCCCCTCTCCAAAAGATTCCAAAACGCCAACCAACTGAACTAAGGCGAGACTAGGAACTGAACGCTTTGCTCCCGGTGAACTGGGATGGGTATACAATGATGCTGAATTTACCTGGAAGTTCTAGTCTTTCTCCTGCAGCCTCAGGCGTTCCAAGGTGACAAGAGTTCTCCACTCAAGCCTACAGAAAGAACTACACGCGAGACAAAGTGTGACAGGCTAGCGTATTTTTATGAATATTCACAAGCCTCGGGGCAACCCGCTCAGGATCGGGGCCGCTCGTCTGCTCTCAGGAGGGCGGCCAAGGCCGACACACAAAACTCCTGGGAGCAGAGGACAAAGAGGGGGCGTGCTAACAGAAGAGCCGGGCAGAGGACCGTCCAGCGAGGGCCCTCCGGGGCCGTCCGGGGGTGTGGTCGGCAGGCCAGGCTCCGTTCCGGGCCGGGGCGGCCGGTCGGGCAGAGGGAGGGCGGGTCGCCGCCTGCCCGGCCCGGAACGGAGCCTCCGCCCGGCGGAAGCGGCTGTACGCCGCGCAGCCTGCCCGCGCTCGCTTCCCCCGGGCGCCATCCGACCAGAGCCCGGCCCTGGGCTCCGAGGATGCCTCGCCGCACCTCGTAACCCGGCTCACGAACGGGCCTCTCCCAGGGTGCGGGCGGCGGCTGTCCCCACCCTCCTGCCATGACCTTATTCGGAAGTGCCCAATGCAACTTCCGGGCAAATCCTAAACTTACCCACTGAAATGAGAGGCCAGACGCGTCAGCAAGCCAGGGACCAGGAAACAGAGTCTTCAGTTTACAGTAGAAATTAACGTGCCCAACTCGAACTTTTTCGTCACCTGTGGACCACTCTATAGCTGCATCCCTCCCCGGACGTCTCGGTCGTTGCCCAGGGTAACAGCGAGACTAGGCGAAGGAGCTACGTCACGCCGGAGACCGCAAACCAGGAAACTCCTGGTGCCATCAGCAATGATGGCTGCCATAGCTTCAACACCAACTTCCGCGGTGGCGGAGGTGGGGGTGGGAGTTGCCACTCTACCCTCCCGGAGGCTTTCCTCTGTGGCTGGGCTAGCCAGCGGCGCCCTGTGGGCGGGAGACGGCGTCCAGAGCGCAGGGAAGGGAAGGGGCGGAGACAGGGAAGCTGGCGCCAAGACCTCGCTCGGATTGGACGGCTGCCCTGGCTCCGGCCCCGCCTCCCGTGCTCGCCCAGCGAGTGACGAGCCCGCGCCGGAGGGGCGAGGCGGGGCGGAGGAGGCGAGCGTGTGTGGAGGGGCGGCCGGGGCGGGGCGGGGCGAGTGGGGGAGGGGCGGGCGGGGGGCGGCGGTTGGGCAGCGTCGCTTGGGAGGAGGCGGAGGCGGAGGAGGAGGAAGGAGGGCGAGCGCCGAGGATGGCGGAGTCGGGGCTGCTGACGGTACGGCGGGGCGGCGGGTGTCTGTGGGCCGGGGCTTCCTGGAGGTCGGGCGGTCGGACTGGTTGTCGGGGGCGGGGGTGAGGTCTGTGTGTGTGTGTGTGTGTTGGGGGGCGCGCGCTGACAGGCTCGAGCCCGCGGGGCCGGGGCGAGGCCCGTGGGGCCGGGGCCCTGGGAGGCGCCGCCGCCGCCGCCGCTGCTTTCCTGGGTGCTGTCGCCGGCAGCGTCGGGCGCCGGGAGCGAGGCGGGCGGCGGGCTCTTGACAGCGGCCAGGGCCGGGCCTTGCGCGCCGGCGGCGGCGGCCGGGACAGCGGCGGGGCGAGGGCGAGGGCGCGGGCCGGCGGGCGGGCGCTGCTCTCGGCTCCCGGGGGCACCGGCTCCCGGCTTGGCTGGCGTCCGGGGAGGGGGGGGTCGGTGCCCGTTGGTGGGCCAGGGCCGGCGGCTGGTAATGATGATGGGGTGGGGGTATCTGCCCGCGCGCTCTCCGAAGCCCACTGCGCCCCGCCGCGCTCTCCTTCGCTTCCAGACCCTTGGGCGAAGAGTGGTGAAGCGGCTTTGGGCGTGTTGCCCGGTGAAACGAGTTGGAGCCACTCTGGACCGCCTTGTTGAGCTACCTGCTGGCACCCGAGCCGCCGGAGCCGTGGGGGTTAGAGGAAAAGTGTTGCAGCTTCCCCGCCCCCAGCACCCCACGCCCGAGGCGACCCCCCAGCCCCTCAGTATCCATTGTTTTGTCCCCTCCCCCCCCAGGCCTAGGTGGAAGAATAATGACTCCAGAGCATTAATTTGCCTGCCTGCCTGCCTGCCTGCCTCTCCCTCCCGGTGTCTCTCTCAAAGGGTTTTGTTGTGCAAGTGTGGATTTACAAACAGGTGGAACGAAGACGGATTGGAGAATTGGGAAGAAGATGCTCTGTGTGTGTGTGTGTTCGTGCACGCGTGTATGTTTAAGCTTTTAACTCTTAATATTTGGAGATTTTGTTTTCCTGTGTAGATAGAGATGTATATGTTCTTGCTTTGTGTCATAATGGGGGAGATGAAAATAAAAGAGGAAGCATTCTTTTGCAACCTGCCCAGAGAAATATTTTCAAAGTCCCTAGGGATGCTGAAGCAAAAATTAGGTTGCAGGTGTGGACCGTGGCTAGCGTGCCTCCTGCGTGCGGACGGCCTCCCAGCAGTGTCCAGGCTTCCACCTGTGTACTGTTGCGGATGCTCTGCTTCTCCAGTCTGGGACTACTGGAGCCAAGATTTCCTGAGAGGTTTGTCAGTATCCGACGGCCCGCCGGTGTAACGGAGGCTTTGTATCCAAATGTAGTATCAGCACCAGAAATTAGTTTTAATTTTAAAGGCCACGATGTAATGGTGTGCTGATCCTGCGGGGCCTCATCACTGCCTGCCAGGGCCCTGGCAGCTCTCGGTTACTTTGTGTTTCATTTGTTCGGTGAACTTTCCTTTATAACTTGAGTATATAAATTGCTGGCTTTTTTAATGACAGGGACAACAAATTTTTTTTTTAGGAAAATGTAAATAACTTCTTCACGTTTGGAATTTGGACTGAATATGATAGTTCTTTACTTGGATATAAATTATACAGTAACATATTTATCTGATTATGACTAAATTTTGAAAAAGAGACTATAGACCAAAATAAAGGCATTGTCTAAACTAACTTTGAAGCTCTTTAACAGAAAGCTCACATGTGCATCTGTGTTTTCCCTGGTGCTTATTCCAGTTTGGATTAAGCGGCTACATTAAATTGGTTTGTTTTCGGGTCGGGTCTCTCATTGTTATTTATAACAATAATTTCCAAGTTTTAAATGTTTCTTGTTACAAATTGTTATGGGTACAAGTTATTTTAAGAGACACTTAAATAGTTTGTATATAGGTTGGTTTTTGGATTTCTTTGGTTTTTAAGTTTAAAAATGTGACAGAAAAATGGCTTTTTTTTTTTTGGTATTTATAGCAAGTAAGGAACATCTGCTTGTGGACTACAAAGCAGTTGGAAATTTGAAACATTTCGTGTTTGAGTGGGAATATCACAATTATACATTCTTCTGATACTTGTGTTGCAGTTACACTTTAAAACCTAACCGTTTGTTCTGTGACTTACTTGGAGCAGGGAGGGATGACTTTTTGGCCCATGCTAGACAAAGAGGCCCAGGCCTGTGCAGGTTACTCCCAGGAAGGCGACTGCAGAACTGCTGGCACTTTTTTGGGGGGCAGATGGGGGCTTGTTTTACATAGGTGTTGGGGTGGGTGTGTGATGAAAATTGGAATTTTTTGCTATGCTTGTGGTTAAATTACAGTTGTTTTTGAAAATAAGCTGGATTATCAGTGTGTGATTCAATGTTTCTGGAAGTCTTGTGTTTAAACTGTAAATAAGCAATGTTTAGGTTTTTTTAAGAAACAATTTATAAAAACTTTTTGACTGTACATATTAGGATGGACATTTTTGGAGGGTGGTAGTTAAATGAACTTATTTTTAGAAGTGAGTATATCATTGTATCATTCATGTGTCTTGCATGTATGAAAAGGCATAAAATGTTTTCTCAACAGCAAAAATGACCCCCCCAAAAAATCACTAAGCGATAAAAAGGGACCAGCCAAAGAAATTAATTCATAAGTCTGTAAGTTTATCGCTTGGACTTAATGTAAAATCCTTATTTGTTTATTAAGTATCAAGAGAACAAATTTTGGTATACATAGTTTTAGATATTTATGTAACAACAATTTTTATACCAATACTAGTAGGATATTGGTAAGTATTTTGTTGTAGATAAATTAGAACTCGAGTATAATATAGTGGTAGTGTGATACAGTACTTTTATGTATTTTAGAGTGAGTACTAAAAATATTGATATTTTTGGTTATTGTTAGACTTACGTTTCATGCCTTATATATTATGTCTTAGATGTATAATTTAAGGCTAAATTTTTCAAAAAAAATATTTTTAAAGATTTATTTATTATTATTGGAAAGGCAGATGTACAGAGAGGAGGAGAGACAGAGAGGAAGATCTTCCGTCCGATGGTTCACTCCCCAAGTGAGTGCAATGGCTGGAGCTGAGCCAATCCGAAGCCAGGAGCCAGGAACTCTTCCAGGTCTCCCATGTGGGTTTTGGGCCGTCGTTGACCGCCTTCCCATGCCACAAGCGGGGAGCTGGATGGGAAGCGGTGTTGCTGGGATTAGAACCTGCGCCCATATGGGATCGTGGTGCGTTCAAAGCAAGGACCTTAACCACTACACTATTGTGCTGGGCCCTAAATTTTTCAATATTAGAATTGCTTAATCTTAATTTTGTTTTATTTGCCTGTTATACTGCATTAAAGTTGGTGCCTTATAGACTTAGGGAATAATAAGGTACAGTTAGGTTAGAGGGGAAGAGACACTCCAATTGGTTCATTCCCCAAATAGTCGAAAGGGTTTGGGTTGGCCAGACAACAGTCAGTGTCTTCCATTGGGTCTCCAGAGCCCAAGCACTAGAACACTCTTCCACTGCTTTCCCATGGAGCTGGTTCAGAAGGTGGGACTTAAAGTAGTACTCATATGGAATACAGTTTTGTAGGCTGCAACCTAACCTGCTGTGTTACAGTGTTGGCACCAAATTTTGTGTGCTTTTAGTTTTATTTCTGAGCTGACTTTTAACATCAGAAAAACTCTGAGTTGCAGATACTGGGTGGTGTGCTTGAACTTGAACTTGGTATGTTACAGAACATTCTGAGAATTGCTTGCTAATCAGTGCAGGTTGAAAGGATCCTCTATAAATGTGAGAAACTGTTTTGTGTTCCAGAATACATAATTGCATTATTTTAAAATAAATAAATGTTGATTCTGACGCTGTTTGGGGTTTCACCTGGTTCCTAGCTTTTTAGCGTGGCAGTTTTGTTTACCAAAATGCAAGCCAGTAAGAGCAATGTTGTTATTACAAAAGGCTGTGCAGCTTTGGAGATGCTTGGAACTGTGTGTGCTTCTTGAGAAAGTATGCAGTTCTCATGGTCAAAATTTAAAAGAAAACTTACTAGATTTCACATTTTTGTATTTCATTTCAATTTCCTTTATGATTGCAACTGATTGCAACATGTAGTTCATATTGTGTAAAGGTAAGGAAATAGACACACTGCTTGTAGGCAGGACGTTACAGATCTTTAATGAAGGTAAAATTGGTCCCTTTGTGAAATGAGCCTAAAATGCTTTCATAAGTGATTTTTAGCACTTGAAGACACTGTTGAAATATTATTTTCCCTCAAATTTTTAAACTCCTGTCATTTTAATTAAATAATTGCACAGCTGACAAAGGTAATTCTTTTTTCTTTTAACTTTTCTGGTCTCTTTCAGACAAAATCAAATTGGCTTGTTCTGAGAAAGACGATATTTAGAATCTGAAATTATTTTTATCAGTTAAATTCTGATTTCTTCAGTTTCCAGTTTTGTGTTATGACACTTTTTTTTTTTTACTAAAAGCAGACTTTCAAATAATCTTGAAATTCTGTTCAGCAAACTTTTCTTTTTGACTATGTATTGTTTCATATTTGCTAATGCAGAACTATTGGATGTCACATGTGTCCCAGGACCTAAGGTTATAGGGATACATATACTGTGTTTTTAGTTTTGCATAAATTTAGTTTGCTGCATGAATTGGACAAGTCAGTAGTTAATAATTGTTGCATATTATGACAAGTACTTTACCAGTAACATACACTGGCAGAGTCAGATGAATTAAGGCTCAGAAAACGTTTGTACTGGCAGTGCCTGCTGGAAGGAAGAACCTGAACTGACTATTGAGGATTGAACAGGATAGGTGCAGGGTAGAAACGCAAAGGTTAGAGAACACAGGCTGCATTTGGGGATGCAAGCCATCTTTGCATCCTTCCAGACATTGATAGTCGTCTTTGGGAAAGTCAGACTGTGTGGTCAGCAGGTATCCTGAGAGGTGGCTCTGCACATTCTGAATGATAAAAAAGTGTGGAAAGTTCTGTAAAGTTGACACTGGAGTTGTTTTCCATATGGTGTGATGTAGTATTTATTAAAGGGCATGTTGAGGCCCATTTTGATGTCTGCAAACTCCATTTCTCCCAAAGTGCTAAATCTTCCCATTTAAAAAAAAATTCATTTTAAACATTATCTTGGATAGCCTTTGTGAGTGTGTGTGTGGGGTGTTGGTTTTGATCTGTCTTGTAGTTGTTTTCATTATTGAAAATTTGGAAAAATTCTGTTAAACCTCGTGTCCTCTGCAGTCTCTGGTTAAGTTCCCCTGAGTAAAAGTTCCTCAGCACCTGTACTTCCTCTTTCGCAGCACATTTTGCAGTGATGTGTTTAGTGTTTTGTTTTGGCTTTTTTTTGCAGGACTGCAAGCTGCATGGATGGTGTTAAATATGACTGTTTTGCTTACTACTATGTTTTCAGTATTTAGTATCTACATCTTTTGCTTTCTAATAGAAAATTAGTTTTTAATTAGTAGCCTAGATCCCAAAACAGACAAACACCAAGATGGACAGGTATCATGACATTCTTCTTCCTAAGCACATATTTTGTGCCCTTAAAGCTTGTGGAGCTTATTCTGCTTTTATTACTCTCCTGTAATGTACAATTTAAGAAAAATTGTTAGCTGATTTTTTAAAGGACTGGAGTTACTCCTACAGGGCATAAGAGCAGAGGGAATAAAAAACAGCTAAAAAGCAGGTGGCAGCAACACAATTAGAAATAATCCATAGCAAGTTAATGTGATATGGATCCACAGAATTTTTCAGGATTTAGTTTATTTTCTAAAGAGTATAGCAGTGGAGCTGGTGTATTGGCGGGCTAATCCTCTACCATGTGACACTGGTATCCCATATGGACACTGGTTTGTGTCCTGGCTGCATCACTTCCATTCAGCTTTCTGTTTATGGCCTAGGAAAACACTTGAGGATGGCCTAAAGCCTTGGGACCCTTCGCCCATGTGGGGCACTCAGGAGAAGCTCCTGGCTTCAAACTGGCCCAGCTCTGGCTGTTGTAATGGTATATAGGCCATTTGTGGAGTGAAGCAGAGCAGGGAAGACTGTCCTCTTCTCCATGTAAAATCTGCTTTGCAATAAAAATAAGTAAATCTTAAAAAATAAAGCATGCCAGTATGATCTAGAACTATGAGGAAGAGGTGACTGTAGGCTAGTAAAACATGAGGTGACAGATGAAGACACACTGTGCTTCCTGTCGATGTGTATCCAAAATGATAAAATTTAAGCTTGATGTGTTAAACTTCTGTTACAGGAAAGATGGACTTAATGAGATGAACAAAGTAGGCACTGGAACTTACTTTCAAAATAAATTGACGCAAATAATTGTCTGATAGTTTTGAATCAAAACATTATAATATTATATTGTCTTGTAATTTATGTAAGTTATATACTTACCACGAGTTTGTTTACTTCATTATGAAATAGGTTTAATGGAGTAACTGAACTTTTTCTTGATCAGTTTTATATAAATGTATTACTTCTTGCAGTGATGTGATACAATAGCATAAACGTATCTGTAACTTTATTCTGTCAAAGAGAACAAGCTTTATTCTCTGGCCACCCTGATTGGGAAAGTTAGGTTGGAGATTACAATTACTCCCTTGTTAGAAGGACATGGTATCTAACATGTGGAATGACCTGAAATAGGTTATACAGAATTCAGAATTTCACTGGAGTTCTTAGGTCTGGTTCAGATAAATTGCAGTTTATCTTAGTCTTGTGCTGAAATGTAGCACTTGGAAGGGTTGGTGGAAGAGTTATTTTGTTGCTACAATGAAAGTTCGTTTAACTAATTGCGCTTCAAACTCAATGGCATGCTTATAAACTAGGCAACTTAAAATAGTGAGGCTTTGTGCTTTAATCTTGAAGACTTTATTTCTGCACTTTGGAAGTAGTGATTTGGAATTCTTAATACTAGAAATATGGCCTAGTTTTCAGAACACCCACTAAGCAACTGTGGGAACTCAGCATGCTAAATGGCTGGTAGCGCTACAGTATTTTTTAAATGTTTCCCACCTTCTGTTATGTAATGGCATATAGTAGTACACACAGAATGTGTCTGGGACGTAAACAAAGCATGGTGAAGCCCCCAAAGTATGTGAGATAGTGCCAGGCTTTGTGTGAACGCTAGGGACCTGAAAGTGATCCGGTACAATATGGTCAGTGGATGTTTGACATTAATCAGAGTGTACTGTTTTAGATTGTTTGTCATGAGAAGCAAGAATTTTTCTGTGGCTCCAGAAAAATATTTTCAGTGTTTTCAAAACATAATTTGAAAAATTTTGCTTAAGCAGTTTGATAACTCTGATCTAAATTTAGTTCTTTCTGATATGTAATTCTGTAGGATATATAATATATAATTCTATAATATTTTAAAATTTAAGTGAAAGTTGCTTTTATTTAAACGTTTTCATCAGTCTTATGCAACTGAAACATGGCATTGTGTCAGCCTATGAAAACCCAGTGCTAAAATTGGCTAGAAGCTAAGTATAAAAAATGAGATCTATTGTTCAGTTTATTTGCTGCTCAGAGAAATGTGGTTATAAAGGGATTTGACAAAATATGCTTTTAGCATCTTATTTTGTTAATTAAAGGGATCAAGTTGAGCCTGCACTAATTGCACACAAATGGATATTAGAATGAAATGATTTCACTTGATGATTTTTATGATATGAAAAATGAAGAACCTAATAGCTTTGCTTTTAAAGGCAGCCATACAACTCCTGTGAAGTTAGCTCGGTGAGTAATGCCTTAGTGGGTGACTAATTATTTGCATACAAAAATTATTTGACCTTTTCCTACTAGAACTCCATTATTCCTGACATTTTCATATATATTTATATGTTGTGATAATCAGTATAACAATATACTAATCCTATACCAAGATTTTGAGATTTTTTTTGTTTTGTTCCAGAAAGTTAAATTAACGTTTAAAATCATTTTAGTTTTGCTGTTATATTCAAAATCTTTGAAGATGGGCAATGCATTAATGATAAATCCATGAGGTTAAAATAATAGCTAATTATCACATCTTACTACTGATTATGATGTCATCCAGTTTTTTTTTTTAGTTTGAAAGGCAGAAAGATTGACGCTGTGTGTGTGTGTGTGTGAGAGAGAGAGAGAGAGAGAGAGAGAAAGAGAGCGAGAGAAAGAGACAGACAGACATACAGAGGAAGATGGGTAGTCTACCACCTGCTGGATCAAATGCCCTCATACCCAGTCAGCTGCAGCTGTAGCGGCTGATATCAAGAACCTGGAAGTCAGTCTAGGCTTCCTAAAAGGGCCACAGGGACCAAAGTACTTAAGCCGTCACTGGCTTCCTCCTAGAACAGTAGCTGAAAGCTGTAATTGAAAGCTGAGCCAGGACTCAAATCCAGGCGCTCCAGTGTGGTTGCTGGCATCCCATGGCATGTTTTTATTGCTGCAGGAAATATTTGCCCCGCTTCCAGTTTTTACAGCTGCAAATTGATGTTTGAATACTTCTAAGAGCAACTAAACATCACTATTGTTAATTTTTTGTGAAATCACTTTTGTCTGCAGACAACTGTGATTTTCAAATTTGTAGCATAAGATTTAAAAAAATATTTATTTTACTTGAAAGAGTTACAAAAGAATTACAAAGAGAGACACATTTTCTATCTCTGGTACACAGCCAGAGCTGGGTTGGTCCAAAGCTTGGATCTCCCACGTGGGCAAGGGTCCCCAAGGCTTTGGGCCTTCCTCTGCTGCTTTGCTGGGCCATTAGCAGGGAGCTGGATAAAAGGTAGAGCAGTTGACACTAGAACTACTGCTCACATGGGATGCAGTTAGCTAGGCTGCCGTATAGGCCCTCTGTAGTATAGAAATGTTTATTTTTGAACTTGTGTAACCTATGTGGGAATCATGTTTTTGTAATTTGTTTTAGTTTGCTCCAGGTTCTGTGACAAAATACCATCAGCATTGTGACTGAGGCAGAAATGCACTTACATTTCTTAGATTTTGGAAGCCTAGAAAGTCCAGAGTGAGGGTACAAGCTAATCTCTCTCTCCCTCTCTTTCTCTCTTTCTTTGGGGGGGGCGGGGTCTGCTTTCCTGCTGTATCCTTGCTTAGCAGAAACATTGGTCTCTTTTATTATAAGACTCCACCTCTTGGGACCTTTTCTAAATGTTTTTAACTCCCAAAGAACTTGCCTCCCTGTGCTAGTAGTCCAATGCTGGTTTTGACACAGTTCAGTTCATAGCAGCACTATAGACTCTAGCAGTAGTGCATACTACTTGGCAGTTACAAGGTTGTACATTATGTGTTCAATTTTAAAATAGCATTTTACTGCTTGTATGTATTAGAAAATAAAGGCAGGGGCCGCCTTTGCTTTTTGAAAGATTGATTTATTTGGAAGGCAGAAGTACAGAGATATTTCATCTGTGGTTCCATCCCCAAATGGCTGTGATGGCCAGAGCTTGGCCAGTCCAGATCTGGGAGCTAGGAGCTTCTCTCGAGTCTTCGGGACCCAGTCTTCCCCATACTTTCCCAGGTACACTAGCTGGGAGCTGATTTGGAAGCCAGATGTGATGCTGGCACTACAGGTGGCTGCTTTTTACTTACTTGAAAGGCGGAGTTATAAGGAAGGTGGGATAAAGAGGATGGGAGAGATCTCCCATTGACTGCCCAAATTGTTGCATGACAGACCACCCACACCTTTGATCTTGATATTTGTAGTACATTTTTTGACAGGGAGGTGGAGGTTGGGGGGATTGGGAACCTACTGGCCCACTCCCTAAATGCTTGTTAACAGCCTGGAGCTTAAAATTCCCCCTGGGTCTCCCCTGTGGGTGGTAGGAGCCAATTTCTTGGAATTGCAGTAACCAGTGCTGTGGTATAGGGTGCAGGTGTTCCCAGTATCTGTCCAGACAATTAGTTACATATGCATGGGAATCTCACAAAATATGACTCTCTAAGTGTTGCTGATTGCGGCATGTATAGCATCCTGAGCTACAGTGAAGAATAGGGACATGAAGTTTCCGGGGAAAAGGGAAAAAAACCAGTTATGAGAAAGTGAGAGGTGAAGTTGGTAAATGAACATGATCATGTTATGAAGATAAATGAGGTCTTATGTGACTACCAGATTTCCTTTATAGACATTAGTTTATCCTAGAAAAACAACTCTTCAGAGCTACTCCTTAGTATGCAGTCTCCCAGAACAACTAGTTGAAAAAGTATATTTGGAGGGGTTATATATTCTTATCCCCTGTTGTCATATTTTGAAGTGATGTGTCCTGAGTCTTAACAAGAATCAACTTCTTAGGGGCTGGTGTAGTGGGTGAAGCTGACTGTTGTCCTTTTGGGAGTCAAAGTGCAGATGAAGAGCTTGTTATTTGCCCTCCTTCTGGACCCCCTTCTACACTCTAACTTTGCCTTTCAAATAAATTAGTGTTAAGAAAAATACTTGGTGTGTTGTAGCTTTAATTTCAGGCTCCTATACTCTATCTCTACATTTTGTTGAGAATTTTGTGACTTATATATTAGGTGGGTTGAAGTATAATCTCAATTATGGCTTATACTGTGGGTTGGGAAAAGAGGAATTTACAGTGTTTTGCTGTAAACTCTTATTTTCCTGGGATCTAAATTTACATAAAGAATTTTTGCTGTTTCATAAGTAATGCAGATATCCTGGAAAAACTTCCATTAATTGACAATAGGAAATATTAGCCTTGGTGACAACTATCCCCATCTCAACCAAGTTCTCTGGAGTGCTTAAGGTATGTTCTTCATTTCTCTTAAACAGTAACATTCACTTTAGCATTTTAATTTTGAGTGGTTTCTTGGTCTTTGGGACAGTTTTTTAGTCTTAGTTTTGAAGATTTTTTCCTTTTTAAAGTACAAACTATAAAAAATTTAGCTTTGTATGATTTGAAGGGAAGAGAGCTGTTCTTGTTCTTTAAGATAATTTTTTTAAATGAGGGGCCTTTGTAAACAGTGGAGAATGTAATTGGAATCTTGTCATTTTTACGTGTTAATATCACGTCAATATATGATCTGAAGTTTAAGCAGGATGTAAGGAAAATGCATAATATAAGGCGTTGTTTTCTTTTGTGTTCAATCAATAAATGTTTATGGAGCGCTTACTGTATGTACATAAAGTCATAATTTACGTTAGGAAGTTTATTATGCTGTTAGAGTTCAAAAAGTGCATGGAAAATGTTGCATTTAAAAAATCCATTTGTGTTAGTTTTTTTTTTTTTCCCATAGTATGTAGTATTTTCCATGAACTTTTTGAAGAGACTTTGCAGAATAAAAGTTGTTTTACATGAGGAACATGTTGTTTTAATATGGCAGGGAAAGCAAAGTTAACAAGTATTTATTTCAATAAATGTAACTGCCATACCTGTTAAATACTGTTACACATATTTGTTACCTTGGTCATACCTCCAGTTAGGCTGCAGTTCCTTCTGGTGTGCCTAAGGCCGAGTGTTGGTGGGTAAGGTTGGGCTGGGACGTAGCATCCGTTGGTTTTAGTATGAGATGGGGCTGGGGACAGAATTGACCCAGCTGTAATGACAAGTGTGTGTGTAGGCTGACGTGGGTGATGGACCGAGTTGGACCTCACACTGGCTGTCACACACAGGAGTAGGATCTGGTGTCACCTCAATAGAGGTTTTTGGGGGGAATTCCAGCAACCAGACTGCTAGGTCAAAATTCCAACCATGAAGAAAATCACAGGATCTGTGGTCTGACTGGAGTGCACGTGTCTGAGCTGGGTCTCCTTGGTTGCTAAGCCAGTGCAGTGGATGACATGCGCAGATGCACATGGAGGATATGATAGAGCGATGAGGTCTGCAGAGGACATCTGGTACTGTGGCAGAGGATGGAGGGCAGAACAAATTGGACAGCTCTCCAGCCAAGTTTTGGCACCAAATATTTGGGCAGATGAAAGTTCCTTTTTTGGAGCAATGAGATTAACAGCATTTCAGAACTATTGAAGCCACTTAGGCAGTACCCTTGGAACATGCTCCACAGTGGGAACCCTAGAATGACACCGGGTGGCTGTCCCCCTTCCCTGGGTACTGGATGTGGCCCTCTCCCCTTCTCTGCTCCCTGCTCCCAGGTACAGGAAGAAGAAAAAATTGGAACCAATTGTCTCATCCACTTTGCCCTATTCCTTGACCCTCCCCACCTTATCAGTGGTCCACACGGGCATGCTCCCTTCTCAACTATGAGACATCATCAGAATTCAATTAAAAATGTATTTGGCTACAAGTGAAAAAGACAGAAAGGAATATAGAGCGAGAAGTGTTGTACGAAGTGGGAAGAAAAGAGGGAACTATACAGAAAGGCTTTTGAATGAGGAAACATTTCCTAGAAATCAGTGAAGAAATCTGAAGAATAAGTGGGAATTAGCTCATTGAAGAAATACAAATCTGTGTTTCTTGCAGAAGAAAATAGCTTGTTCAAAGTTCTGGACCCAAGATAGCCTGCGCTGTTAATCGGATGTGAGAGAAGTGTATGTGACAGGAATGCAAGGCGGGAAATACTCGAGATGGGGCAGAGGCAAGCAGCGGCCAGGTCTTAAGAGACCTGATAATTACTGCTAAGAAGTTTGAGTTTTATCCTGTGGTCTTCCTGTACATGTTCTAAACTGGGTAGTAACCTGGCTAGTTTTGAATATTTGAAAGATCACTCTAATTATGGTATAGTGATGGAGTCAAAAACAGGGTGAAGGAATGGATGTTGTGAAAACAGTTACGAAACTATTAGAGGAAAGACTGTTATGTTGATAGTGTCAGTGAAGGCATTGGAATCAGCAGTTTTTAGAGCTGAGTTGAGGGACTTGGTGATGGTTGCGGTGTGAGAATTACAGAAGCCCCCTGTTTCAGGTTTATTCCTGCCTAAGGTTTATGTCATCTTCTGATCCGTAGTCGGACGCATTATCCATTGCGCCACTGGCCCCGTCTTTTATATGCTTTTTTTTTTAAAGATTTATTTATTTTTATTACAAAGTCAGATATACAGAGAGGAGGAGAGACAGAGAAGAAGATCTTCCGTCCGATGATTCACTCCCCAAGTGAGCCGCAACAGCCGGTGCTGCGCCGATCTGAAACTGGGAACCTGGAACCTCTTCTGGGTCTCCCACATGGGTGCAGGGTCCCAAAGCTTTGGGCCGTCCTCGACTGCTTTCCCAGGCCACAAGCAGGGAGCTGGATGGGAAGTGGAGCTGCCGGGATTAGAACCGGCGCCCATATGGGATCCCGGGGCGTTCAAGGCGAGGACTTTAGCCACTAGGCTATGCCGCCGGGCCCTATATGTTATCTTAACAAGCGTTTCCTGATACCCTCAGCTTCTAAGGAGGCTCATGTGCGTTCCTGTTGTACTTTAACATGCATGCTACTGTTTTACCTGTTTTTCTGCATGGTTACAGTGAAGAATTATGCCTTACTGTGAAATGGCAGTGCTATATATTAAAAGGTGAAAGAATGAAAACATTGGTTTGCAAAGCTTTACAGAGTTGTAATGTTTTTACAAGTTCAAAATGAATTAGGTCATTCCATGTGCTTTTCAGTGTCACTTTTAGAAAGAGTTTGTATAATTCTTGCCCAAAGTACTGTATCTGTTAAGTTCTTTCTGGGCTGTAATAGACTAATTTAAATGAGATTTGGTTATATTGATCTCTTTCCTTCTATAAAGCACTCAGATTTTCTTCAGAAATGGTTTTATTTGGCTTTTTCCGTTGTTGCCTTTAAGAGTCAACTGAATTATCATTGTTAGAATTTTTTATTTTGAATTTTCAAATGAAAGTTGTTCCCACCTCTTTTTAGGAGTTACTGCTGATTGTATGAAGGACAAGATTGCTAATACTTGGTAGGTGTTCTTGTATATTTTTATAAGTATTTGTTGATTATGTGATTAAAAGAAACCTTCAGCAGAGAGGAAATACTTGACATGTTTATGTTATAAAAATGATTTATATGTGAGACCAGGTGTTAATATCTTTTATACAAATAATTCTGACTACCAGTGTATAACCAAATTTCCTAATAGAAAAGAGATCCTGGGCTTCAGTTTTTAAAGGAAACCTGACAGGTAACATAAGTGATCAACCATAGTTGGAGAAATATGTCAGGTGGTAGAATTGGAGACCACTTTGAGGGAACAGCTTCTAGTCAGTGCCAGTTGATTGTTTTCTTTAGAGAATATGGACCCAGTGAGGATTAGTTTTTGATTGGTCTAATGGAAAATAGATGTCTGAATTTAGTTTTTAAAGATTTGTTTATAAAAGGAAAGTCAGATTTTACAGCGAGAAGGTAAGACAAAGATCTTCCATCCACTGGTTCACTCCCCACGTGGCCACAGTGGTCAGAGCTGAGCCAATCTGAAGCCAGGAGCTTCTTTCCAGGTCTCCCACACAGGTGCAGGGTCCCGAGGCTATGGGCCATCCTCCACTGCTTTCTAGGCCACAAGCAAGGAGTTGGATGGGAAGTGGAGCATGCACGGTGAGGATTTAGCTACTAGGCTACTGCGCCAGACCCAGATGTCTGGATTTTTTACGTGAAGTTCTGTTGACGTCACAGCATGTTTTATATATAATGAAGATACGAGCTGCGTTTTTCCTGAATGTCAGAAATAGTGAAAGAATGAAAAGACTTTCGTTTAGTAATAGTTCTTTTTATTAAAATGATATCTTTTCCATGTATCAAATGATGAAAGTAGTTAATAACTCAAAAGCTTGGGAGGCTACAATTTGATAGAGGCTCTATAGAAGAAGGCAGTGTGGAGTTAAAGTTGAAATGTTTTTTATGTAATAGTTCTACTTTCAGAAATCTGCCTCTTGGAAATGTTAGATCCTTTGGGTGAAGGTTTTCACTCAGTGAAGCATTATTTTCTTGGTCAAAGGAATTTTTAAGAATGTAAATGAAAATGGCAAATTAAAGACGCCAACTGTCAGTTGAAATTAAATTATGAGGCAGCTTACCAGAGGTGATCAACAGTAAAATGATGACGTATATCTATGTTCCTCTGTGGATTGTTATTTACCACATATATGCAAATTTTATGGTTTGTGTAGGTAAATTCATAGTATATGTGTATACTGTCTTTTAGTATATGTGTGATAATCCACTGGAGGCTCTGCAGTTCGTGAGTGTGCCTGTACGTTATTTTCAGTGTTTTCGCTGTCTGTATTGGCACATACCTTTTGTATGGTTTTGTGGTGATGAGTCCTGATTTTTCTGTTTTATGTGGTGAAGCATTAAATGTCTGGCCTGTCATTAGAGTTCAGGGAATCTCACTTACTCGAAAGCCAGAAACAGAGAATGAGATGATCTGTCTGTATTGGCGTTGGTTGGCCAGATGAAGCCAGGTGTTGGGAGTGTCGTCTGAGTCTTCCACATTGGTGGCAGGGGCCCACACCCTTAGGCCCTCTTCTGCTTTTCCCAGGCCATTAGCGACGAGCTGCATTGGAAAAGGAGGAGCCAGGACGTGAACTCCAGTCCCCAAATGGGATGCCGGCATTGGCTTTACTTTGTACACCATAAAGCTGGCCCCTGTGGTACTCAGTTTAAAGACTTGGAAATGTAGTTTACTCTGTAAAACCTCTTATGCTTAGTTTCTCTTCCTTGTATGGGTTTTTCTATAGGTGTCTTATAGATGTAATATACATTTTATATATGTATGGGATAATTTTTATCAATGGTAGCATATCTGTGTTCTGTAGCCAAGTTCTTCTGTGTATACTGATATCTAACATTGAACTAGCACGTTAGAGAACGCACTGTGCTAGGTTCTGCTTTAACAAGCATTTTGCTGTTGATTATTAATCATAAGTACAACTTTGAGAAGTAAGTAGTATCATTCCCTCACTACAGAGAGAGACGAAGCACAGCTTTATGTAGCAGGCTAGTCAGTTGGGCAGCTAGCAGGTGAGCTCCAGCAGTATGCTCTAGAGAGGGCCACTGTGTGTGGAGATGTCCCAGGAGCTCCGGTAGAAGCCTCGCACATAGATAGGACTTTGGAACCCAATATTCTGTATTTTTCGCGTATGTACCTATGATAAAGTTAAACTTACAAATTAAGAACTTAATAGCCAGTAGTGAAATAGTGTAGTTATAACTGTATCAATACCCGCTGTCAGTCTGGTGACCTAGTTAGTTACTTAATGATTAATAGGTGGTTGACAACACAGTACGGATACTCTGGAAAAGGAATGATTCATAACGAAGGCAGAATGCAGTAGAATTGCATGAGATTTCATTGTGCTTTTCAGACAGTGCACAGTTTAAAACTTAAGAGTTGTTTGTATAATTTTCCATGTCATATTTTTAGGCTATGATTTGTTACAGGTAAGTGAAACTTTCACAGAAAGCAAAAGTTTGGATAAAGGGTACAGACTCGTTTATTTCATTCCAGTACGTAGTCGCCTCTCCATTCTCTATATGGTTTTGACAAGCTGCTAAATGTGTTCAGTGTTCCAAGCTTGTCCTTTTGCCATGGTTTCCTTTTGTATGGCCAGACTTCATCTGCTTGTGTTTTCTTCATGAGCAGCTCCTAGAAACTACATTCCTTGAGTTTTTGCATAGTTAATAGTAGTGAGGTTAGCTAGACTGGGCATACATTTTTGAATACCCTGTAGGTATTGTTCTTCTGATTCTTCACATTGATTACCGCTCCACCTCATGTTTAGGTAACAGTATTTTTGCCTAGACTTTTAAAGGAGTTCTTAAGTTTTTGAAATACTCATTTTAGTAGGGGTTAACATTAGTCTGCACTTGTTTTCTTAGAAAATGGTGACTTGTCAGTAATAACCAAATCAAATCTGTGCCAACCTCAAATGTTTCAAACAAGGGATTACTGGGTTTCCCCCTGTGGCTGTTTTGTACTTCAGAGAACTGAGCTATGATGATTTTGAGATTTAAAACTGCAGGCCAAATCTCTGGTTGAGATCTTTTACTGTCTTTCTTTTGCCATACTTGACATCCCTGTTTATCTACTATGACTAGACATGTTTCTTAGTTTATTGATGGTGTAGCTTGTATTTCTGTTACTTGTTCTCTTTGATTTGTTATCAGACAAATCAAGAGATGTTTCCCCTGCAATTTGCTGTTTATTTATTTATTTATTTTCTTTTCTAAAGATTCATGTATTTGAAAGGCACTTAGAAAAATCAAATGGCTGCAACTGCTGGAGCTGAGCCAATTCAAGTCAGGAGCCAGGGCTGCTTCTATGTCTCCCATGTGGGTACAGGGTCCATGAAGGCTTTGTGCCGTCCTCTACTGCTTTTCCAGACCAAAAACAGAGAGCTGGGATGTGGACTGGCACTCATATGGGATTATGGTGCTTGCAGGTGGAAAATTAGCCAGTTGAGCCATTGCACTGGCACCAAAATGGTCAAATAGAGATAAATTGCAAGACATTCAATTCCCTTCTCTCTTATTTGAATTATTCTCTTTCTCCTAGGCAAGAGGAAATTAACTTAAGCTAGATATATATTCGTAGCAGTTTTACTGCTAAGGAATGATCAGTGCTGGGTCTGAAGAATTGATGTATGGACCAAGATAAATTTTTTTTTCTGAATTGAGTGATGGTTATCACTTTCTAATGGCCAATAATGGAAACATTTATCTATATGTTCTGTTAATAGAAATTTAAATGGCTGTAGAATTAATCTCTGAGGTATTTAATTTATAACTGTAAAATAGTATTTATTTTATTTTAGCCTGATTTCCAGAAAGATGCCATTTAGTAGAAAGTAGATTCTGGATTAATGAAATTGTGTATTTAGATGAAATAATGGAAGAAATTTGTAAAATATCAGAATGATCAGTAAGCTATGAAACATTTTATTGTGCAGGGTCAGTACTGAGATGGAGGAGGCAGTAATTTTTTTAAAGATAAAAATTTGGCTTTTTTGTATTTTGCTGGCCACCTTTTCAGCGTTCCCCCTAAGCCAAAAGCAATTCTGTTTTTCCCAGTCTGTTTTCTTTTAAATATTTTCTTGGTTCATGTTATAATCCTAATTGTTTACAGGGTAATACTTAGTGTGTTCCCAAATAGGAGTCTGTGCTCGTATGTAAGAGATGGATCTTGGAAAAAGAGCTAATCTGTAAATTATCACTTATGGTCCATGTTTTCTAGGACAAATAATTTCATTTTTCTGAGTTGCTGTGTCCTTATCTATCAATGGGGTTACTCTGCCTGGAAATCATTTCAAGGATTTAATTGAAATGAATGCTAAATGCACTTCTTAGCAAGTGCTTGTCATGTATTAATTGCACAATAAATATTACACCACACACAAGTGGTGATGTCAAATTTCATGCTATCCTATTGAACAAGTGATCAAGCAGTTTAATTCCCTTAATTCTTGCTTACCTGTTAAATAGGAATACTACTAGCTAGGTACCTGCTGCTTAGGGTTGTTTTAAAATCTAATTATTAAAAACTAGTTATAAACTCTCAAATCCTGTCTGAGCAGAGGTCACAGATTTTATATTGTTGAAGAGTATAGAGATACTTTTAATTGCAACTCAGACGCTAACTACTTGATTCTACATTTGCTCTTTCTCAATTTTTTTTTGTGTGTTTCTAATGTTTAAATATGTATTAAACTGTTTTAACTCACAACACAGCCACAGGTTGATATATTTTTTCCCCTACACCAGCCGGTTTTCAGACTCTCTGGGCATCAAATGGTTACCCTGTAATTTCACTTTGGTATTACCTGGAGTTAAGGTCATATTCGACAGTTAGAGGGTTGGATGACATGAGACTGACCTTATGTCATGTATTAATAGCAAATTTGGATCACCTGTTTGACCAACTGACTGTAAGTTGAAGAGTTTCCTACAGATAGCTTCTTGCTCAGTAATTTACTAGAAGAGTTCATATAACTAAGAAATCCCATTCTTCAGATTTATTTACTCATTTGAAAGGCAGAGTGACAGAAAGGAAGAAAGTGATCTTCCATCTGGTTCACCCAGAAGGCTACAGCATCTGGGTCTGGGCCAGGATCAGACCAGGAGCTGAACACTCCACTTGATTTCTCCCACATGAGTAGCACTGGCCCAAGTCTGGTAAGATCTGCTCTGAATTCCCAGGTGTGTCAGCAGGGAGCCTGGTTGGAAGCAAAGCAGCCAGGACTGTGTTCGTGCTGATACAGAATGCCGCAGGTGACAGCTCAGCTCACTGCACCAAGTGCAGATCTAGCACTTTGCTTGCTATTCCCAGATAGTACATATAAAAACTACAACTCTGCAACAGCTAACTAGAAGATATGCATAGAGTGAGGGATGGGGGAAGGAGTGTGTACATTCCATCCCTGCTCCAGTACGCCACCCTTCTACCATGCTGGTAGAAGCTCTCCAAACCCTATAGCTTAGGGGTTTTAAAGATTTTATTGCACAGAAGTATTTGATTAAATTATTGCCCGTTGGTGATTAGGTGGTTTTCCAGCTTTTCTCACCTGAGAGGTTGAAGGGTGGGACTGAAATTTCTAAGCTTCCAGTCTATACTTGTCTTTCTGGAAAGCCTGAATGAGGCTGCAATCTAGGGTGCCTTTAGGCGTGGCCTCATTAGAACAAAAGACACTCTTATCACCCAGCAAATTTCAAAGGATTTGGGAGTTGTGTGCCAAGAACCAGAGACAATGACCAAATTCATGTTTAGCACAACGTATGTTTACATAATCAGTATGTATTAAGCATGCATATATTTAAAACATACATAGTTTTGAACTTTCTACAAATAGAACCATTCTTTGTCATTCTAAAACTTTGTGCTTGTTCACCATTTTTTTTCTGATAATTGGCCATTTTTTTTTTTTTTTAGATTTATTTATTTTTATTGGAAAGGCAGATACGGAGAGAGAACGATATACACAGGAAAAAAATCTTCACACCCAAACTCAAAATGTAGTTCTGTATTAAACTGAGATGTACCCTAGCCCAGACGAGGTTAACGGTACTGCTTGAGCTATAGCACAGCTGCTTAGTTGTATTTGACATTTTCTAGACATCACATATGGAAACATGTTTCCTCTCCAAAATTGCCAGTACTGCTTTCTGAGAAACAAAGCACTATATAGTTAATGTAAAGTTTCTACTTTGAACAGGATAAACTTTTGATTCCTCTTTTCATTTGTAGGTTAAGCAAAATGATAATTTTGCCATTTGAATGTCAATATTATGTAACCTAGCTACTTTGAGGATAATCTTGAATTGCTTTCCTGGTAGTTTGTTCTATTTCCAGGTTTCTCCCTCCAAACAGAATGACAGTGACACGCTTTATCCTGACTTGTTTTCTGTTTTGGTTTATGCCTATCCTAAATAAATACTGTGTAAGTGAAAAAAAAAAATCTTCACACCCCAAGTGGCCACAGCAACTGGAGCTGAGCTGATCTGAAGCCAGGAGCCAGGAGCTTCTTCTAGGTCTCCCATACTGGTGCAGGGTCCCAAGGCTTTGGGCCGTCCTCGACTGCTTTCCCAGGCCACAAGAAGGGAGCTAGATGGCAAGTAGGAGCCATCGAGTGTAGAACAGGCGCCCATGTGGGATGCCAGTGTGTGCAAGGCGAGGATTTTAGCCAGTAGCCTATATTCGGGCCCCATATTACTTCTTATAAGTATATTGATTACTAATTGTTGCTGTGTAGTGAGTGGGTGCTTATATGAAAGTGCATGTGTTTTTGCAAGTTAAATACATAGAAGTAAAATCCTTAGGTTTTAGTGTAGATAGGAGTATTTTCAAATGTGCCAGATTTTTGCCAGTTTTTTCTCCAAGGCACTTTTTACTTTTATTAACAGAGTATGTGTTTTTTTTTAAAAAGATTAGTTGTATTGAAAAGGCAGATTTTCAAAAAGAAAGAATTTCCATTGCTGCTTTACTCCAGAGATGGCTGGAGCAGCTGGAGCTGAGCTGATCTGAAGCCAGGAGCCAGGAGCTCTTCTGGGTCTCCCATGTGGGTGCAGGGTCCGGAGGCTTTGGGCCTTCCTCAACAGCATTCCCAGGCCACAAGCAGGAAGATGGGTGGGAAGTGGAGTTGCCGGGAAATGAACCGGCACTCATATGGATTCCTGGTGCTTACAAGGTGAGGATTAGCCTGTTGAGCCACAGTGCCAGCCCTAGGATAGGAGTTTTTATTACCTTTTTCTAATAGCTGGCGTTATCAATTTTTTTTACACTTGCTTGCTTGATGGCAGCAATATCACCTCCTATTTCCCTAATGTTACTGCAATGGACTTTGATGCAGTGTTTCTTCACAATTTAAGTAGTTTTTCTTTTCTTTTTTTTTTTTTGTAAATTTCCTGCCAGTTTTTTTCTTAGTGCATTGTATTTTTTTCTCTTGGCTACTTGCCAACCTTCTTTATATATTACATTTGAATTTTTTTATAGAAATATAATTTGTCAAAACCTGTTTCAGTAGTCTTCAGGTAGTTGAAGCTGTTCTGATGCTGCATCAGAACATGACAGCAGTAACTTCCATCTGCTGGTTTACTTCCCAAGTGGTCACAATGGCTGAGCCGAGCTGATCCGAAGCCAGGAGCCAGGAGCTTCTTCCAGGTCACCCATGTGGGTGCAGGGTCCCAAGGCTTGGGGCCATCCTCTACTTTGCTTTTAGATCTAGTAATGTTTGATTTATCACATTTAGTGCAAATTTTTAATAGTCATAATGTATCTTGTTGAATTGATTCCTTAGTGTTTATATAGTGACATAATTTGTCTCTTTTTATAGTTTTTTATTTTTAATAAAAACACTTAATTGCAAGTAAACAAGGGAGCAGAAAGAGAGGATGAAGTTGCAGCCTGGAAGCTGGGAACTAGTGAGGCCTCTCGCTGGGGCAGGCACTCAGTTCCTCAGGCTGCAGCAGGGGAGTTTCAACTGCAAGCCAAGTCTGTGTTTGAGCCTAGGTGGGCATCCCAGGGGGTGATAGCTAACCACTGTGCCAAGTGTCTGCCCCAAATGCATTTTTAAAATCTATTTTGTCTGCTACTTATTTAGGTGTACCTTTTCACTTATGTTTTTGATTGAATGGGGTATTTTTTTGTATCCTGTCGCTTTTAGTCTGTTTATTTCTATTAGTGAAGGATTTCTTGTGTGATACTTAAAACTCCATTTATCCAGTCTGTATGTATTCACTGAGGAATTTATTCAAGGTTATTGTTCATAAATTTTTTAATCTTACCTTTTTTCCTTGATTTGAATATTCTTTTTTAAAAAGATTTATTTATTTAATTTTTGAAATTTTTGTTTTTTATTGGAAAGTAGGATATGCAGAGAGGAGGAGAGGCAGAGAGGAAGATCTTCTGTCTGAAGGTTCACTCCCCAAGTGTGTGCAACAGCTGGCACAGAGCTAATCTGAAGCCAGGAGCTCTTGTGGGTCTCCCACATGGGTGCAAGGTACCAAGGCTTTGGGCCATTCCTGACTGCTTTCCCAGGGCACAAGCAAGGAGCTGGATGGGAAGTCTGGGTGGAAAGCCGGGATATGTACGGGCACCCTTATGAGGTGCTGGTGCATTCAAGGCAAGGACTTAAGCCGTGAGGCTATGATGCTGGGCCCTCTTGAATTTTCTTTATTCTGTAACAGCTAATTCTTTTAAATTTTTAAGCATTTCATTCATTTGCATTTGTTTGGGGCCTGCTGCTTAAGAGTTACTGTGTTCTGGGCTTGGTTGGGTAAGATGCACCCAGAAGTCGAGGTTAGATGCTTGCTGAGTGGCTGTTAGAGTACCTGGACAGATGCAGTGTGTTAGCCTAGAATGGGGCTACTTCAGGCATCCCTTGGTGAATGTGATGCAGTTCATATTGCACCAGGGGCACGCCTTGTGGAGCACAGAGCATACCTGCTGGTTTCTGAGGATTGTGCAGGGCTTAGCATGACTAGCAATCTGGTCAGGTGATAAGCAGCTTGAACAGTTTATCAATTTGGTCTCTGTTCTGTTTGCACTGCATGGGGATGAGTGTCTCAGTGTACTAGGGGAGATGGGGCACAGCTGTTGTGGGAAGAATCCATGAATCTGTGCAGATTACCTAATGGTGGAGCTCAGGCATTCTGGGAGGCTGATTTGTGCATAGGAGGGACAGTAGGACAGTTTGGTCTCAAAAGTGTCACTACAACAGAGGCTTGGTTGGTTGAGGATACTCCATTAACTGGATTTCCACTCCCTAAACTCAGTGATTTTTACTTCTTGTGAGCAGTAAAAACAGTCTTTCTGTTCTTAAGTAATGACAGTTTCATTGTATCAACATTTTGTCTCTTCAAGTAAAATGTAACTAAGCATCATTTAGATCTGTTTATTTTCACTTCTTTGTGCAATAGTTGTTCCAGATATTACCTTTCCATACACTTAACCACCTCAGACAGAGATAGAACTTGGCTAGTGTCAACATTCAGTTTCCAGGTGGAAAAGGAGAACTGCTAACTAGGCTCACTCGTATTCTTACTTTTTCAATTGTTTGCTATTTTCCAGGTTTGTAAGATCTAAGTTCTATTAGTGCAAGTTCCAATCTCTTTGTTTCTCTGTGTGAAGAACTTCTCTTTAACAGTTCTTTTAAAAGAGCAGATCTGGGATCATATTCTTTTCATTTTTCCTTATTTTAGTTGTGTTCCTGAAGGCTGTTTATGTGAGTAAATAACTGTTCTGACACTTCTTTCATTACGTCAGATACTTTGTCACTTCTTTCTGGCTTATATAACTTGTGATGAGAAATTCACAGCATGCAAACAATTCTCTTTCAGGTCTATATTATAGTTTTTCTGTCTGCTTTCAGAGTTTTCTTGATCTGTAGTTTTCAGCAATTCGAGTTTTATAATTTGGGCATAAATTTATTTTTTTCTTGTTGGAGATTTGCTCAGCTTTCCCTGTTTCAAAATTCTACAAGTTTTCAACAATCATATCTTAACATTTTTTTCAGCTCTACTTTCTCTTTTGTCTTCTTCCAGAACTATTAGGAAACAATGTTCAAAGTTGTTTCTATTCCATACTTTCTTGAGGCTCTGAGTTTTTGAAATTTTTTTTCTTTTAAAAAAATTGTGAGACAGAGAGATAGTACACACATACCTTCCCTGTCTGCTGGCTCTCTTCCCGCGTGCTGGCTTCTGAAGGTGGGAGTTAGGAAATTAGTCTGTGTCTCCCTGGTGGGAGATATTTGAGCCATCAGCTGTTGCCTCCCAAAGTGCGTGTTAGCTGGAGGCTGAGGTCGGGTGCAGAGCCGAAACTTGAATCCAGACACTCTGATAATACAGTATGGTGCATCTCAGCCAATGTCATAACTGCTAGGCCAAACACCCACCCCTGAAGTCCATTTTCTTTGTGTTATTCTGATTGGATAATTTCTTATGATCTTCCCTCAAGTTCTCTGAGTCTTAGTTCTGTAGTTGCTATTCTTCTATTGAACCAATCTAGTTGATTATGGAAATTTTTTAAACATGTCATTCTAAAATTTCCAGTTCTTTTTATTTTATTTTATTTATTTTTTTTCCTGAAACTTTGTATTCCCATCCGTTTGTTTGTTGGACTAAGAGTTACTTTAAAATCATTTTTGGATAATTATGTATCATTTCGGTGCTGTTATCTATTGCCTTTTTTTCATTAGTGCTGGTATTAGTTCTTGGTATGAGTAGTGTTTGTATCATGGACGTCTTGAGACTTATGAAACTCTTGATTTCTGTTTAAGGCTTTGATTTGAGAGCCTGTTTGGTTCAGAACACATGGCCTGATCCATTTTTGTGGTCTAATCCTAGTTTAGTTTTCAAAATCTCGTCGAGTGTTCTCATGTCCTGTTTGCGTAGTATCCCAAGGCCAATGTGAAACATAGGCGTACTCTACACTACATTGTTTTGATTCTGGTTACTTTCATGAGTGTAGTACAGTTGTCTGCTCCTGGGAATTCTACACAGACTGAAAGAATCCTTCTCCAGTTTCCTGTTCTCTGTAATCATCTCCCTTCCCCTCTATTTGGAGAGAGTGCTAAATTACCTGTTTGCTTAGTGCAGGATAAAGATGAATAGGCCTGTGTTACAGCGTTTGCATCAATGGGAAGAGAGGCTACCACATCCGAGCTGATATTTGGATAGTGCAGCATGGGGATGGTCAGAAAGGCTCCAGGCTGCCATCTCCTTAACTCAGTCCTGATATGAGAAGAGCTAGGGCTGCTTGCGTTGCTTCTGTGCAGTTTAGTGTGTGAAACTGAAGGTTGGCTAGGTTTTACTCTAGGTCATCGTAGAATTGGTCAAATAGGTAGAGGAACATGACTTTTGTGGTGTTCAAATAAAGAAGGTCGGTTAAAAAGGTGCAATCCTGTGTTGCTGTTTTCCTCACTGTCTCTTGAACAGAGAGAAAAGACTTACCTGGGAATTTTTAATGTGGTTGCTGATATTTTTCAGGTGTGGGTCTCTGCTGCCCACTGTGATAAAATCAAAGCCAATCAAAACCTCAGGGAACTTAACACCAAATCATCTTTTGAGTTCCAAGATCTCTAACCGATTGTTGAAGTTGTCTCTGTGTCTCAGGTGGCTTCCTGAGCAAAAGGCTCAGTTGTAAACCAATTCCCGCTTTAAGCGGCTCCCTGAGTGATGTGCTCAGCTACTTACCTTACTGGTATTCACCAGCTAACTTCTGTCCGAGTCACGGTGCCAGATATCTGTGTCTCCCGTCCCACGGAAGAAATCACCCGATACTGGAGAGCGTTTCAGAGGCACTTTTATTCCAACCTTCAGTTCCTTTTTTGGGGGCAGAAGCCCCTGGCTTATATATCCCTCCTATTCGTTAGATCCGTTACCCAGAAGCCTTCAGTTAAGTAAGTTAATTCCGTTATTTCGTTATGCAGAGAACCTCCTCACCCCTCCCCCAAGGCCCCTGGCTATCTCTCAATCCTATCCAGTCAGCTTACACGCCTGAGGCAAGCGGTAAAGGGCCAATCACAGGGCACTTCCTGGAACCTGTCGCCAAGAGGAAGTAGGGTCCAGGCATCATCTTAGGGCAGCGCACACATGCAGTGCTCCCAACAATCTCTATCTCTGTCTCTCTCTCTGTCTCTGTCTCTCTCTCTTTTGAAATGAAACCTTTTGGAGTCTAAGGTTTTTAACTTTTAATTAGTGGGGGAAAGAGGGTAGAATGATCTTGGTCTGTCTTGTCAGATTGGAGATCCTGTTCATTGTAATTCAACATCTAATAGTAAAGCTTTAACATCTGCATTTGTGATATCAATGTGTTTCAGTGTAAATGGCCTGTGATGTGGGGTTTTTGAAGTAAATAGTTGCAGTTTTCTTCTTCCAAAATTATAGGAAATTCATTTTAGAAATAGCAAAATATGGACCGATGCAATGGCTCAGTGGCTAAAGTCCTCACCTTGCATGTGCCAGGATCCCATATGGGTGCCAGTTGATGTCTGGCTGCTCTGCTTCCCATCCAGCTCCCTACCTGTGGCCTGGGAGAACAGTGGAGGATGGCCCAAAGCCTTGGGACCCTGGACCCATGTGGGAGACCCAGAAGCTCAGCTCAGCTCTGACCATTGTGGTCACTTGGGGAGTGAACCAGTGATTGGAAGGTCTTTCTTTCTGTATCTCCTTCTCTGTAAATCTGTCTCTCTAATAAAATTAAAGAATTCTTTAAAAAAAAATAACAAAATACAATGTGAGTTTAAGTACAAGTTATGAATTAGTTTTTGTGTCCAATTTGTGTAAAAATATAGTTTGTGAAAAGAGTGATTTAAAGCCTCAAACAGTGACTTAGGATGTGGGTTGGCAGTCTTTGACTTAATGATCAAATCTAGTTTGAGACTTTCAGTAAATGTTTATTGACTCATGGACACTCCTTTCGCTGATTATCTATGACTGCTTTGTTGATGAAATGACAAACTTCTGTTTTTGCAGTAGAGGGCAGTCCTCCCCAAACAACTGGAAGTATGTACTATCTGGCTCTTTTTTTTTTCTTTAAAGATTTATTCATTTTATTACAAAGTCAGATATACAGAGAGGAGGAGAGACAGAGAGGAAGATCTTCCGTCCGATGATTCACTCCCCAAGTGAGCCGCAACGGCCGGTGCTGCGCCGATCCGAAGCCCGGAACCTGGAACCTCTTCCGGGTCTCCCACGCGGATTCAGGGTCCCAATGCATTGGGCCATCCTCAGCTGCTTTCCCAGGCCACAAGCAGGGAGCTGGATGGGAAGTGGAGCTGCTGGTATTAGAACCAGCGCCCATATGGGATCCCAGGGCGTTCAACGCGAGGACTTTAGCCGCTAGGCCACGCCGCCGGGCCCTGTCTGGCTCTTTACAGAAAAATGTGTTGACTTGATATAGAAGGTATTAAGAGTATAAACTGATTATAATCAGCATCCTCATCCGGTTATGATTTAGATGTTCATCTTTGAAATCCAGTATAGAGCAGGGTAAAGAATACACAAGAACTTCAGTAAGACCTACTGTAGAATTTATCCTGTCATTCACTAGGTATCTCACTTTGATACATAATTTTTATCATGTAAAAATTGGGAATAGATTGAAGAGTTTTCATCATTTTGGATATTGCTATGTGCAGAGGAAATGATCAACTCAGACCTCCACCAGAGCACTGCTTTGGTAGTTGTGTGGTGACATTTTGAACTGATTACAAAATGGACTAAAAGGAGTTAGCTTGCTTATCATGGGGCTGTAAAATATAAAATAAGACAAAACCTTTTCTTTTTCTAAGATTTAATTTTGTATTTGAAAGGCAGAGGTGGAGACTGAGAGAGATTGGGCTTCATTTGCTGGTTCACTCCCCTGATGGTCGCTCTGGTTGGGGTGGGGGCCAGTTGGAGCAGGAGCCAATGACCCTCCCATGTGGGTGCGCTTGCCCTAACATTCAGGCCGTCTTCTGCTGATTTTCCAGGTGGTTAGCAGGAAGCTGGACCGGAAACAGGACTTAACAAGTGCCATTGATGACATTCCTGGCAGGTCTATCCTACACCACAACACTGCCCTAAGATAAAATCGTGCCAAGTACTCCATATGTGGTAGCTTATAGTCATCTGCAGTAAAACCTTGCAATATAAAAACACATTGCCAACATCCGTGTAATTCATGTGATTTTATCCTTTTTTCCCCACTAATTTTTAAGTATATTATATTACATTACAAAATTGGGTAGATAAAAGGTTCATATTTTTTGCCAGTATAGCTGCCCTCCAAATATTGTGGAATTGAAATGATTTTTTTTAATGAAAATATTTGGATGGCTGTTCCCATGAAAACGTGACAGATTACTCTCAGTCTGTATTTTTCCTCTAACGAGTCGGGTGGTGTCATCTGCTTCAGATGTGTTGCCAGATCTAGAGCCTAATTGGTGCTATTGGGTGATTTGTTAGTTTCTCTGAACAAAATGTGTTTTTACTGGAACTCAAAATTTTGTAGTTTATATTCAAACTTGATTGATTCTTTCAAAATACAGGGTTTTATTCTCTGACTAGTTGTATTTTTATCAATTGTGAAATACAATACTGGCAAATCTCATCAGGTGTGAGAGTGTCAAGGTGAGTTGGTTAGTTTGTGTTGTGCAGTTTCTGATATGCAGGTCTTCTGCGCTTTACTTAGCGACCATTGTTCTTGTACATTTGACCCTTTGTTTTAATAAAGTTCTACCTTTATTGTGCTCTACTGTCCAAATTCATTCCTTATTCTATGCCAAACATTCCCTTTCATGGCACTGTCTGATGTTTTGCTGCATCTCATCTGCTTTTCTTTTCAAAGAATTATTTTTTTACTGGAAAGTCAGATATACAGAGAGGAGGAGGGACAGAGAGGAAGATCTTCCATCCAAATGAATCACTCCCCAAGTGAGCGCAACGGCCGGAGCTGAGCTGATCCGAAGCCAGGAGCTGCTCTTTGGGGTCTCCCACGTGGGTGCATGGCTTTGAGCCATCCCTGACTGCTTTTCCACAAGCAGGAGCTGGATGAGAAGAGGGGCTGTCAGGATTAGAACCAGTGCCCACATGGGAACCCTGAGCATGCAGGACGAGGACTTCAGCCACTAGGTTGCCGTGCAGGGCCCTCATGTGCTTTCTTGATCGCTCTGTTACTTGGAGGTTAGCCTGTGTTCTTCCTGCATATGACTTCTTGGCCTTTTTCAGAGGCATCAGTTTTCCCCAAAGTGCTAAAGCATATGTAAGCCATCTCCAGAATTAATAATATATTATCTTATTATTTGCTATTATATGAGTATTGTGAGTGTCCAATTAAAAAGTAAATTTGTACAGAATGGGCCTCACATCTTATAAAAAGAAATTCTGAGTATATCATGTGCACTTCAGCTATCAGATTCTTTCCATTGGTAGCATTTTAGTAACTTTTTAACCTCTTAAACTGAAGTCTTTGATGTTTAAGCCCTACTGTCAAATAACTATGAGTTACACAGAATTAACAATAGAGCTAAAAAGTAAGAATGATGGATTTTAATTCCCTAGTGTCTAGAAGAAGTTGATTTCTTCCATAGAGAATTGTGAATGATCTGGATTGGTCAGTTCACCAGTGAACTTTTTGTTCTGCAAGAACCTGGTATAGGTGATGTCTCTCTCTCTCTTAGTCCCAAAATGCAAATGTTATTGGAGATTGCTCTCTCTCTCTCTCTCTCTCTTTTTTTTTTTTTTTTTTACTATTTCTCAACAGTTGTGCTAAGATTTACTTGTGTTAGAATGTTTTAGGCTGTTATTATAAAGGGTGGTTTCTGATGCCCTTTTCTCTTAACCATTTCCTTTATGTGTGTTTTACTTCATTCGTTGTGTCTGGCTGCACTGCCTTCTGTTTTGTCATCACCTTTGAAGTCTGCCCGTTGCCTCAGCTGTGTGGCAGTAGTTACAGGTAGGGTAGTGTCAGTGCCTAGGAACGTAAACTGTGGATGTAGTCCACCTAATTTGAAATCTTGGCTCTGTTTTCCATGATCACAAAGCTAGTTACTTAAACATATTTCTGTGCCTCAGTGGTCCTTTGGATTAAATGTGAATATCAGTTTATCTCACAGGGCTGTTCTCTGTGTTAAATTAATTAATATTGGTAAAATCACCAGAATAGTGCTTGTGTGTAGAAAACACTGCTAGCCGTTATTGTGATATCTCCACTTTTTGGCTTGTACAAAGTTTTGTACCAAAGTAACTTGAATTCTTTACCTGCCTTTTCCTGTTTGATTCCAAGTTTCTTGTAAGTAGGGCATACCTTATTGGTGTAATTTTTGATACATTTTGTGGTTCAATATTCACTTTATCACAAAGGAAAATAAATTCCTTGATAAGATTGTTTGTAGAACTTATTTACATAATATAACTTGAAGTAATTTAGCACTTTCTGTGTTGTATTGCAGGAATTCTGATGAATCATTGACCAGCACCATTTTACCAGTTGAAGTGAGTTACTGGAAATGGGCATAGTGCTTTTAGAGCCACCATGTGACAGATGGATGCCACACTGTACTGATTACTTCTTCCAGCCAACACCTTTCTGACCTTTTGTCTCCTCTTCTTCGAATTCTGATTACTGACAAAATAAAGGAGTTCATGTAGCTTTTCTCCATTCTTGAGTCACCATGAGTAGTAGTTTAGGAAAAGAAAAAGACTCTAAAGACAGAGATCCCAAAGTACCTTCAGCTAAGGAAAGAGAAAAGGAGGCAAAAGCCTCTGGAGGTTTTGGGAAAGAGAGCAAAGAGAAAGAACCTAAGACCAAAGGGAAAGATGCCAAAGATGGGAAGAAGGACTCCAGCGCTGCCCAGCCGGGGGTGGCTTTTTCAGTTGACAATACGATCAAACGGCCAAATCCAGCACCTGGTACTAGAAAGAAATCTAGCAATGCAGAGGTGATTAAAGAGCTCAACAAGTGTCGTGAAGAGAATTCAATGCGTTTGGACTTATCTAAGAGATCTATACACATATTGCCATCATCAATCAAAGAATTGACTCAATTAACAGAAATTTATTTATATAGTAACAAATTACAGTCTCTCCCAGCAGAAGTAGGCTGTCTGGTAAATCTCATGACACTGGCTCTAAGTGAAAATTCACTTACCAGTTTGCCTGACTCTCTTGATAACTTGAAGAAGCTGCGGATGCTTGACTTACGACATAATAAACTGAGAGAAATCCCTTCCGTGGTGTATAGGCTGGATTCGCTCACCACTCTGTATCTTCGTTTTAATCGTATAACTACTGTGGAAAAGGACATCAAAAGCCTGTCAAAACTCAGCATGCTTAGCATTCGAGAGAACAAAATCAAGCAACTACCTGCTGAAATTGGTAAGATACCCTTATTATTATATATGGATTTTTATGTTAAATAGTTCTGTTGAATGCTTTTCCATATGAGAAAATACTTGATACTTGCCTAAGAAACAGCTTGGTACAAATTTCATCTTCTTTATGATTATGGTTTCTTTAATTATCTAGTTTTTAATATTCAGTGCATGTTGAGATTATTTTATGGAGTTAAGAAAGTAAGATGTAACCAGACTGTTTTTATTACACAGTCTTGATTTGCTTTATTCTTCTCTGGGTAAAAAAAGAATCTGAAGAATAAAACTGTTTCCTTTTATGAAGTATTTGCATGTATAATTATACTAGCTATAGGAAGGCTGTGTTTTTCTGTTCTTTGATTTTTCCATTCTTAATCTGAAAAATGTTTGCTAAATTTACATCACTTTCTACCTAAATGATTAACATATGTTTTATGAAAAAGCAGTCTCATTAGGGAATTGAAAAATGGTTTCCTTTTGAAAGTTTAATATATTCATTAAAAGTAATCCAAGATTACAAAAATGTAGAAGAAAAGTTGACATGGAACATTTCATTTCAGTCTTGAGTACAAATATAAAGCAAAATTGTACTAAAACAGAGTGTGTTTCCAAGGATAATAGTAGAAGCAAAAGGTAGTGACTGTAGGTATGTAAAAACAAGACAGTTAACTTGATGTCTTTCTGGGAAATTTTTCTTATTTGGATTAGAATAATCCATTGGCATCAGTTTTGAGGAATTGATCATTCTCTTTATGGACCTTTTTCAGTAAGATTATAAAAAGTGGTAACAAATTGTGAAGATTTTAAAGGAAAGTTTTGTAATAAAGGGTAAATTCTCTTGAATAAACTATAATAATGTTTTGTTGCTTTGCACATCCTAGCAGTGGCTCATAGAGGAAATCTTATGATTCTAGACTGTAACTTTCCTTTTTTTCTGCTTTGCTATAATTGAATTTCTTTTTATTTTATTTTTGTCATTGTTGTTATTATCATTTTACGATGCAGTTCCATAGGCCCTGGGATTTCCATTATCCCCTCCCCAATTCCCTTTTCAAGGATAAAACATTGTGGGTATTTTACATTGTGTAAGCAAAATGTAAACAAATGTGCAACTTAAATTTGAACTGTGATGTTGCTACCTGGAAGTCTGTTTATATATTTAAAATTAATTTTTGTTTAAATATTTAGAAAATCTTGGATAGGTTTTTTTTTTCAAGTAATATGCCTATCCAGGATTTTCTAAAGAGTCTTAAAGAAACCTCATGAAATACCTTATTTTCGTGAGACATGCATTTAGAACTTGATGTACATATAATGACTCATTGTGATGGGAAGGAATGCTGAATTTCTGTGTGAAAATGAGAAATATTGGGGTCAGCACCATGATTTAGCAGGTTAAGCCGCCACTTGCAACACTGGTATGCGATGGTGGGTGCCAGTTGCAGCCCTGGCAGCTCCACTTGTAATCCAGTTTCTTGCTACTGTGCCTGGGAAAGCAGCAGCAGATGACCAAGGTGCTTGAGCCAAGACTGATTTAGGTCCAAGCCAAGAGCCAGATAATTCTCACACACCGATTTCATTTTATTTAGGTAAATTCCCAGGTGTGGGATGGCTGGGTCATGTGGTAGATCTATTTTCGGATATCTGAGGAGGCTCTGTAGTGTCTTCCCTAATGGTTGTACTATCGGGGTCTCCCATCTCGCGGAAGAAATCACCCGACATTCCAGGCTCTGTTTTAAGAGGCACTTTATTCTTCCAACCAGTCCGTTTCCCAGCCGGTCGACTCGACTTCTCCCTCTTCCACCATTTTTCTCCCGTTTCTCTCTGCTTCATTCTCCAGTCTCCTCCTCGCCCCCAGTCTTCTTCTGTCCGTCTGTCCCAGTCACGCCCTGTCCTCTGTCTTCGTCCGTCCATCCGTCTGTCTCCTTCTCTCTCTCTTCTTCTTCCTGTCTTCCTGAAACCCCCACCGCTTATATACAGTCCTAATCCAATCAGCTTAAAGGTCACTGATGCGCGCTGCGGGCAGTCCAATCATAACTCTGATCACGTGTACCACACGCGCCAGGCATGTGGCTACAGGCTAGTCAGAAGGCACTTCCTGAAACCTGTTTACCACCAAGCTCCGAGAGGAGAAACGGTCTCGGCACCATCTTAGGGCTGGGCACACGTGCAGTGCTCCCAACATGTACTAGTTTACATTCCCACCAACAGTGGATTAGGATACCTTTACCCACACATCTTCACCAGCATTTATTGTTTCTGGTTTCTGTAGGAATTAGAAGCAGAGCAACACCTATGCTTCTAAAAATTGGGGTGATTTGAAACTTCATTTTGCTTTTTATTGGTATTTCTCTTGCGGCTAGTGAACCTGCACATTTTATTTAAAATATTTTGATTTTATTTATTTGACAGAGGAGGGCGAGAACCTATATGCTGATTCTCTCCCCTAAAACCCTCAAACCAGGGATGGGCCAAATCAAAGTCAGGAGCTGGAAAGTCAGGCTGAGTCTTCACTCAGGTGGCAGGGTCCCCATGCCGTGAGCTTTCATCTGCTGCCTCTGTGTGCGTTAGTAGCAAGCTGGAATTGGAAGCAGCTGGAGCTTGAATCTAGGCAGTCTGATACAGATGTGGGTGTCCCCAGCTGCATCTTAACTGCTGCCTGATTTTATAAGATTTTTTTAAAATAGCCTTTTTGTAGTTGTGAATTGTTATCCCATTGTAGTATTGATTTGTAGTTCCTGGATGGCTATGAACATGTTTTTAATTTAAAAAACAAAATCTTGATTCCCTTTTTAAAGGATTTATTTATGTGAAACAGCAGAGTTACAGAGAGACAGCTCTGCCATCTGCTGTTTCACTCGCTAGAGTCTGGCCACAGTGCTGGACCAGACTAACGCCAGCCTGAACTCAAGGATGACAGGAGTCCCAGTATTGGTCCATGTTACACTGCTATCCTAGGCACATTAGGAAGGTGCTGGATCCAGAGTGGAGCAGCAGAACTCAAACCAACACTCATAGAGGATACTGGCATCTCAGACAGTGACCTAACCTGCTGTGTTACAATGCCAACCCCACTTTGTTTATTTTTAATTAAACAGTTAAGAACTCTTTCAAGAATGTTAAAATAATGTGCTTTAAAATTTTCTGTGCCTTTTATGTAATTGGAATTATTACTGAAACCTGTAACAATGGCGTTTTCAGTTCAAAATATATGCTCATCATAATTTAGATAATCCTTCAATTTATGCTAATTAGTTATAAGATACAGTAGGTATGTATTATGCATATTAGATACCATGCTTCCATATTTGAGTGAGTACATAATTTCTGTTTTGTATTCAGCAATATACTTGAGAAATCTAAGAAATTAGAAGTTTTTGAAATAAATAATTTAGTAGTAAATTTAAGTAAGTTTAGCTTAAATAATATAATTGGAGTTTAGATACAAGAATATACTATGCTGTTTCCTTAATAAGGAAATAGGTTAAAATTAGAACACTTACCCACTTTCACTATAGTGGTATTTTTATTAAAGTAGTGTGATTGATAAAAGCAAATTGTTAGAAGTTTTTGTGAAAGGATTTTATTTCTGATGTCTGTAGTCATCGTGAATGTACAGCTGATTTTTCCTTTCACGGAGGTTTATTATGTGAATGCTGGCTTCATATCACAGCATGAGGTGGAGTGGTTTCTGTAGTCTAGAAGTTTGTGTCAAATTAGTATTTCCACCATTAGTAGATTTTATCTGTTTTTCAGTATGGATCTAGGGTTTTCTTTGTAGACAAGTTTTAAGTTACTGAGTTCGTTACTAAGTCAGTTCAGTTATTCAAGAAAATTCTTGGGTTATAGTGGTTTAAATCTATCAAAGCATTTGTTTCATATTAAAATTTTTGTTCATGACTTTTTTGCGACGGACCGGCTCGGCCGGGAACAGTCAGTCCGACGGGAACAGGACCCCGGGAACGGTGGGCAAGGATTCAGCGGGTGACAGACAGACACGACAACTCAAGGCAGTTGTGTCTGAGTGCATTTTGCAAAAGCAAGGCATCAGCTTATATACAATAGATTATTGCAAAGGGACATTTTCTTTGTTTATTCATGTGGTTACATTTCTACAATTATTCCAGGGAGGTGAGCGGGGCTGTCGAGAAAAGATTGTTCTCTAATAGCCTGGTGGTGGACTGCAGTTGCTGTTTCTTGTGGACGCAGTTTGGCACCAGCTGCAGTTTTAATCATTAAGCAGTTAGCTCTCATTGTGTTTTGTGCCTTACATTGGTTTTAATATTAACTTGTCTATTTTTCTTAGTTTTTCTTCCTGTATGGCTTTTGAAGCTATAGATTTCTACTATAATCTTCTTTTTAGGAATTCTCAAAAATAGTTCCAGGTAGGTTTGTTAAAGCTAACGACTTAATAGTTTTTATCTTATACTGCTTGCTATCCTTGTCCAGTCTGCTGTCAGAAGGCTTCACAGAACTATAAAGAAACATTGAGCCTTTGCCGCACATAAATAGTATTATTCCAGCCATAAAGATATAAGAGCAAAAAGAGTACAGCCAGGAATGCCAAGACCACTAGAGATGCAGCCGAATCCAGGAGGCATCCTTCCTTGAAGCTTCCGCCTCGGCCTGGTGATTTCTCACACGGGCTCCACTGGAGGTGGCGTGACACTTTTTCATCAAGGTCTTAATGTCAAATGCACACATGTATATCTAGTCATGTCCCCCTTTCATTTTTGATATTAGTAAATCAGATCTTTTTGAGGGGGTGGGAAAAGTTAGCTTATTTTTGAAAGAGAATTGGATAGGGAAAGAGAAAAGAGGGAAGAGACAGAGAATGTCAAATGTGGAACAGCCAGGATTTGAACTGGCGCCTGCCTTCCCAGGATGCCAGTGCTCTAGACAGAGGTTTAACTTGCTGTGCTGCATTGGCAGTGCCAGTAATTTGGGTGTTTCTTTTGCTTGATCTTTTGGTTTAGAAGTATATTCATGTGATCTTTTTAAAAAATACTATTCATGGGCTGATGGTGTAGCATAGTAAACTAAGCCTCTGACTGTGGCACCAGCGTATCATATGGTAGCTGGTTTGAGTCCTGGCTTTCCCATTTCCATTCCAGCTCCCTGCTAATGTACCTGGGAGTGTAGTAGAGGGTAGTCCATGTACTTGGGTCCCCGTGCTCACACGGGCAACCCAGATGAAGCTCTCAGACTGGCCCAGTTCTGGCTGTTGCAGCCATTTGGGAATTGAACCAACCAGTCAATGGAAGATCTCTCTCTCCCTCTTGCTCTCTGTAACTATGCCTTTTATGCCTTTTAAACAAAAATAAATAAATCTTTTTAAGTAATCTTGCTTACAGGGGCAGGCCAGCACCTGCCTGCCTGCAGCTGGCACATCCTTCATCCGCAGTGGCCTAACCTCTGTCCTGGGGTGACAAAAGTGAAGGCAGAAGTCTCCTCCTTTGCCCAGGTGCCCACGCGTGATTAACCTTTGCATTCATAGCAGCCTTAGGCAGGTTGGGTGGTCCCTGGGGACAAATGTCGAGGTGGGCTGACCTGCATTTTTGGACCATGACTAGACCAGGGACATCTATCCATATCTGTGTGCTGTCCATGGAAGAGGCTTGATGGGTGGAGGAGCACAGAAGAAGGTGTTTCCCAGATGTACGTTCGTTCCTTGGTTCCTGTAGGGAGAAGTTTTCAGGAATTTCCTGAGAGTAAAATCTGAAAACCGTATTTTCTTATCTGTGAGTGCAGCAGCTGGAATCCTCCCGCCTCCACCCCCTTAATTTCAATCATCTGCTTGGTTTATTTACTTTGCTTGGACTAGAAACTTCTTAAGACCGTTTGTCTTTTTACAATCCCCTGTATAATTTAACTCAGCATGATTTATTGTTTATAGTGCAATGACAAAAATAATCCTGCTGATTTTACTGTTTTATGTTTTCTAATGTTTGTTTTCTTTGTTTGTTTTTATTTTTTTAGAGGTTAATTTAATTGAAAGTCCTAGTTACAGGGGCGGGGATTGGTTTTGATTTTGCTGGTTCGCTCCCCAGAAGCTGCGGTGGTCAAGGCTGAATGAAGTTGGAGCCAGGAGCTTCATCCAAGTCTTCATGTGGCAGCAGGGCTCAAACATCTGAGTGTCTTGTGTTGTTTTCGCCAGAACATTAGGAAGAATTTGGATGCAGAAGTGGAGTAGCTAGGACAGGAACTGGCACCGTAAGGAATGCTGGGGTTGTAGTCTGGAGCTTAACGTGCTATGATACGTCTCTGCCGCTCCTCTCTTTTCATGTGCTTGTTACGCTAGGTTTAGTGTGCTCTGTTTTCTTAAGTTACTGTTTAAACTTAAGACTTTAGATTCTTTTAATTATGTAATTATTATATAGCTAAAATTTCATTCAGAGTACTATTTTTGACAAGTTATGTTTTCATTATAATTTAGTTCAGTATGTTTTCTAGATAATGTTTATTTCTTTGCGATCCCATGGGTTATTTATAAGTGAGCTGTTTAATTTTCAAATTATTGAGTGATATTTGCAGAACTTTTCTTTTGACTTACGAATGTGATCTGTATTGAAAATGTGAATGTTGTTTAGAAGTCTGTATTTTGCTAATTTTTTTAGCACAATGTAAGCATCAATAAGGTTTAGTTGCTTGATAATGTAGTGGATTTCTTAGATCAACTGATTTCCTGTCTACCTTTTTCCTTTAATTACTGGGGAGTGTTGAACTGTTATAATGGGTTTGTCTTTCTCCCATTAGTGCTATGACTGTTTGCCTCTTAGATTTTGAAACTTTGTTACTCGTTGTTTGTAGATTTCTGACTTTTTCTGTTGAGGAGACTACATTGTCATTCTGAGATGTTTATTTCCCTGGTCGTTGATAATCTGTTAATCGGATATTAGCTCTTAATTTATGTGTTATTGGGCCTTAAGTTTTATTTTATTCCTTTAGGTATTACTGGGGTTCTAGAATACAGCTGAGTTACTTTGGAGGTGGTCTGATCGTTTCCCGGCTTGCTTGTCAGCATTGTTACAGCAGTTCAACACTCTTGTCCAGAACCACTCCCAAAGGTGTTTCCTTCTGGAGGCTTCTCCTTGATATGCTGTGCTTTATGAAATCTTTCCTGACTGGTAGGAATTCAAACTATTCCAAGCCTTATATGACTGTTGGGAAGTGTTCGGAGTACATTCTCCTGGCGCTTTGCCTCAGTTTTGATAATATGTTTTCAGATATCTGCAGATCAGAACTTAAACAAAGACTAATAAAGGACTCCTGTAGATTACACAAATCTTTTTTTTTTTAATCTTCAATTCTCGCTGCAAGTCAGTAAAATTGTTGATTTTTATTCAATCAGTATTTCTTCCTTGCTGATTTGTGATCTAAAACCTGTCTCTAGGCAATAATCTGGGATGATTGTGAAGCTTATATGGCTTTTCTGTGATTTCAGGAAAGGCAATCATAGATGGGTTTTGCCTACTTTGTCAAACTGTTTGTTATGCATGATGTTCACTTTCTAGTTGTATCATGGTCAGAAGTGGAAGTCAATCCGAAATTCCCAGTGGTCTAAGTAGATGATATTTTAGCAAGTGTGGATTTTTAATTATCTTCTGAAAAGTGTTAGATTTTGTTCTGCTTGGCAGTTGAGTTACTGTTGCATCACATTGACCATGTGGATACTTGTATTTACCTCTGCTAGGATAAATTTCTATACCTAGGCACATTCTTTTTTTTCTTTTTTGCTGCATCTCATATGTTTTGATGCTACTTTGATGATACTTTCTTTTCTCATGTTGAATTCATTGCTGGCTCATGGTTTATACGGTGGCATCATTTTTCCCAAGAGACTTTTATGTTTCTTTTTTGTCACCCATGTGTTGGTTACTCATTGGTGTGTTTTTTCATGGTGCTGTAATTTGTTGTGGCTGTGGCTGTTGTTCTAACTCGTACCAGTTGTTGATCTTGTTTTGTGGCTTCTCAATTATGGAAATGTATAGTGATGGAGTACTGGGGTCTACCACATCCAGATGTGAGGGTATAATGCAACGTGTATCCTTGCTTCCAGACAGGAGATGGATTCCCAGTGGAACTGTTGGGAATGTGTGGACAATGGGATGCTGGACTGTCTGACATTGTCTGTAACAGCAGTGTCGGGGTACACTTAAATAAGAAACTGATGGAATTATTCCTTATGAAGGACTATAACATTGTAGTAAAATGGGGGTGGGGGTTGGGAGAGGGGAGAATCCCAGTCTATATGAAATTGTACCACATAATTAAAAAATTCAAAATATTTTTATTGCAAAGTCTGATATATGTATGGAGAGGAGGAGAGACAGAGAGGAAGATCTTCCGTCCAATGATTCACTCCCTAAGTGACTGCAACGGCTGGAGCTGCGCCGATCTGAAGCCAGGAACTCTTCCATGTCTCCCAGGATGGGAAGTGGGGCTGCCAGGATTAGAACTGGCACCCATATAGGATCCTGGTGTGCCCAAGGCAGGACTTTAGCCACTAGTCCACTGCACCATACCCCTAGGGCACATTCTTTAGTCTTAAGATGCTGTCTTTAAAGGTGTGGTCCTTTTGATACTTTCCTTTCCTGATCCCTCTCCTTGAATCCCAGCCATCAGCACAACCCTGAACCTTGTCTTCTGGCATTTTACACCAATAGGATCTTGGTTTTTACTTTAGATTTTCCACGGGCAGCTTTGTTAGCAACTTCATGATAAATGATTATCTTGTGTGATTTCTACATTAGTTATTTGTTATAGTATAATAGCTTCCTCTAAAACATAGTTTCCTTGAGGCAAATATTTATTGTTTAATTTTTATGGTTCAGGAGCCAAGCACAGGCCAACTGGACCTTCTTTCAGAATTTCTTGCAAGGGATTTCTGAGTGTTAGCTAGAGCTAGGGTTAGGGTTAGAATGGTATTTGAAGACTCATCAGAGAAAGGATGGCTCATGAAGCTGTTGTTCAGTTTGGGTTTTTATTGTTTTGAGATTTTTTTTATTTCCTTGAAAGGTAGAGCAACGAACAGACAGATGGAGAAAGAGATCTAGGAAATGGCTACCATGATCAGGGATGGGCCTTGCCAAGACCAGGAGACTTGAACCCCATGTAGGTCTGCCACATAATTGTCAGGGACACAGTTGCCTGGGCCATTTTCTGCTGTTTTCCGTAGCTTAACAGATATTGGATTGAAAAGCAGAGATGCTAGTACTCGAACCAGCATTCTGATATGAAATGGCAGTTTTTGTAGGCTGTCGCTTAAACTGTATGCATGCCATAGTGTTGGCTGCAGGATTCACTTCATTGTATGCCAGCTTGTTTCATCTGAAGAATCTGTAAAGTACTAGCAAGATGGAAGTCACTTTTTTTTTAACTTCATTACTCATGAAAGATTTTATAACCTTTGCTATCTTCTGTTAGTAAGAAGTAAGTCATTGGGCCAAGCATGGTGGCCTAGCAGCTAAAGTTCTCGTCTTAAACACACCAGGATCCCATATGGGCACTGGTTCTACTCCCGGCAGCTCCACTTCCCATCCAGCTCCCTGCTTGTGGCCAGGGAAAGCAGTTGAGGACGGCCCAAAGCCTTGGGACCCTGCATCTGCATGGGAGACCTGGAGGAAGTTCCTGGGTCCTGGGTCCTGGCCTCGGATGGGCGCAGCACCGACCATTGTGGTAACTTTGGGAGTGAATCATCGGACGGAAGATCTTCCTCTCTGTCTCTCCTCCTCTCTGTATATCTGACTTTGAAATAAAAATAAATTAAAAAAAAAAAAGAAGCAGCAAGTCACTGAGTTAATCCTACATTGCAGGAGGGAAGGTGATTATACAATCCCGTGTACAGTTCTTTATTTGTGTACGTTGAATCCTGCTTGCATCCCTAGAAGGAATTCTGCTTGAACATTGGGACTAATTTTTGTAATGTGATGTTGGATTTGCATCTGTATTCATCCAGGATATTAGTCTGTAGCTTTGTTTTTATTGTTGTTGTGTTCTTGTCTGGTTATAATGATCTTAGAATAAATTTGGAAGAATTTTTGCCTCTTGTGTTTGAAATATTTTTAGAAAGATTTGTATTCTTCTTTATATGTTTGGTAGAATTCAGTGGAGTCTTCAGGTTCTGAGCTTTTGAGTGGAAGACTTCTTTATTTTGTCTTCTTAATCACCTGGTCAGTCATCCTACCATTTTGTTTGTCTTGCTATTCTATTTCCTCATGATTCAATCTTGGTAGGTTTATATTGCCACAGTTTGTTCAATTTCTTTAAATTTTTAAACTAATTTTTAGTAATTATGCCTAGTAATCTCTTAACAGTTTTTTGTTTTTCCAGGTCATCTGTGATATTTGTATGCTTGTCTTGATTTTGCATATTTGATTCCTCTTTTTCTTGGTTAGTGTGCTGAAGGGTTGATTTGTTTGCTTAGTCTTTCTAAAACTGGCTATTTTTTTATTTACTTTCTGTGTCATTTATTTGTGCTCTGAGCTTTATTATTCCCTTTTGTCGTGTTTGGAGTTGATTTCTTACTCTAGCTCCCCTAGATGTGTTGTGTTATTTATCTCAAATCTATCTATCTTGATTTTTTGTTTGTTTTTTATTTTCATTTTTCATGATATTTATGTAGTTGATCAGGGTGGGGAAGGATCAAGGGTTAGGAGTGTAGGAGGACATTGTGACCCTAGAAGGTCAGCCAGCACAGGATTACAGTTGATTGGATAATATCTGCATGAGAACAACCGAATGGCTACCTTTTGTATACCTTATTGGATATCATTTGCATAAGAACAGTTGAGTGGACAGTATGTATATGAGAACACCTGGTGGAATATACAAGACAAAAGAGTTCCAAACAAAAGCATTGATGGTTTTGTTGATGAGCTCAATACTTCTTCCCTTATCCTATATGGCCCTCAGTGTATAAAGTTTGATGCCACTAATAAACTACGGCTTTTGACCATCAATCAGGGTCCACGCGTGTTATTATTGGCTCCGTGCACCAAGTCCATCGCAGCGGGACAGCGACAACGAGAAAGTGGGTGAGACCATTTTCCCCAAATTTTCTTTTTCTTGCTCCTGTATCTGCGGAAAGGGGGAAGATAAATGGAGAAGCTTTCCAACTGCCTCAGTACCTGGAGATAGGGAATGGCCATCCTATCAACCCAGGGTGCCCGATGTGGAGCATGCTCTGAGGGTTCTGCTTAGATTTAGATAGTTCTGAAATGCTATTGATCTTGCCAATTCAAGGATGAGGAAATCCTTCCTAGGTCTATTAGCTGACATAGTCCACCTTAGAGTCTCCATTCACCCAGATATTTACTGTCAATGCTTGGCTGGGGTAGTTGATCAATTTGTTCTGTCCTCCTGTCTCTGCTGTTGTACCAGATGTCCTCTGCAGGCCCCAATGGACTGCCATATTTGGGCATGCAGTCCACTGCTCCTTCTAAACCACTAAAGAGGCCTATGCATTCTATGGTCAGTCCACTGATGCTGCAGTTCTCCCCATGGTTGGAGTTTTGGGTCAAGCAGTTCAGTTGGGGAGATCACCAAAGAGACCTCATCTGTGGTGATCCCAGACCTGACTTTTGTGTGTGCTTGACAGTATGGGGTCTGGCTCAATCTGTCGCCTACGTCAGCCTACTCACCCACTGGTAATTGCAGTTGCTGGGTTTGTTCCGTCTCCGGCCCAGTCTCTTATGTAAACCAATGGATGTTGTGGCCAAGCCCAACCCAACCCACTACACACTTGGCCATCACATACATCAGCGGGAACTGCAGCCTAATTGGAGCACCCCCAATAATCCTCACCTAGCCCACCCCCAGTCCTGGTTCCTGTGCTTGCCAGTATGTGCAGCAGACTGGTTCAATCTGTTCCACATCCCTTTCAGCTCTTGTGCATGTCAATGGGCATTGAAATCTAGATCAAACACAATCAGCCCACTATCTAGCCCACACTCATGCCTGCTGTGTCACCACCACCTGTTTAGCCAGGCCGTTCCCCAGCCCTAATTCTCATGGTCACCAGTGGGTGTTGCAGCCCATGAGAGTTGTGCCCACAGTTTCCCTACTGGGCCCACTCCCAGTCCCGGAGCTTGCACTTTCCAGGTGGTTTTGCAGTCTAGCTTGACAGGACTTGCCCAAAGTCCCAGCACTTGCCAGCTGATGCTGCAACAAAGCCCAGCCAGCCTGCACTTACTTTGACTCATGCATGCCTCAGTGAATACAGTCAGTTAGCCCAGCCTGGTCTGTCCCAATCCCAGTTCTCATGCTCACCACTGGAAGCAGTGGCTCATCAGGGAAGCTTTTCAAGGCCTCCCTACTGTGCTCGCACCATTACCACCCTCCCTGCTGGGTCTCACTTGTGGTAGTGGGTGCTGTGACCCAGTCTGGCATGGCCCGCCTTACCTCAGCATTTGCTGACAGGTGCCTGACCCGGCCCAGCCAGCCACCAGTTCCAGCCCTAATGTGAACTGACTGGTGTCACAGCGCAGCCTGGCCTGTTCCTAGACTGAGCCCCAGCTATGCCAATGGGTACTGTAATTTGGCCTGGTCTGGGCTTCTTTCTGCCTTGGTTCTTGCACTTACCTGCAGGGACTGCATCCTGACAGAGGAGTTCACCGAGCTCCTTCATCAGGTCTCCCTTCAGTGGCAAATCTCGCTCACACTGGTGGGTCCTTGGCCCAGATTGGCTTAGTCCACCTCTTGTCCTGGCAGGAACAGTGAACTTGCCCAATCTGCCCACCAATTCTGGTTCTTACTGTTGGCTGTTATAGCCCAGCCACAGCTCTTGCATGGTTCAGTGGGAGCTAAGACCTAGCCCAGCCTTTCCTATACCTACCCTGGCTCTCATGAGCACCAGTGGGTGCTGGAGTCTAGCCCGGTCTGGTATGTCCCAGACCATGTCCACACCCATGCCGAGGGACATTGCAGCCATGCCCAGCCCAGATCACTGCCCCATTCTGGCTCTTGCACTCAGTGGGAACTATAACCCAGGCAGGGTGTCCCTTTAACTCCCCAACCAGGCCTGTTTCCAGCAGAGATCTTTGTGTGTGCCAGTGGTTGCTTTGACCCAGCTGGGCATGGCCCATCCTGCATCTTGGCCTTTGCCATTGAATGATGCAGGCTGGCCTGCCCCCAGTTCCAATTCTGGTTCGCAGGTGCTGCAGCCTAGACCTGCACAATCTGCTCCCATCCCTGGTTCATGTAAAACAGTAGGTGCAGTAGCCTAACCCAGCATGGTCTGCACTCCAGCCTGGCTTCTGCACATGCCGGTGGGCTAAGGTTTGGTCCAACCCTGACTTGATCTGTCCCTCTCCAGTACCAATCCACGCACTTGTCAGTGGGAGGAGCCAGTGCCCAGCCTGATCAACACCCAGGCCTGAATCACATGTTCACATACTCACATGATGCAGACATTAATTGCTATGAACTTGGGCTTAAAGTACTCCTTTTGCTGTATCTCATATTTTAAACATTTTGTGTTTCCAATTTCATTTGCTTTTTATGTTTTCTCATTCCTTAGTTCATTGATTATTCACACATAAGTTAGTTGGTATGGTTTCTGTTCTAAAATTATTGAGACTTGTTTATCATGTTCTCTTTGAAAATATTCTTTGTACTATTGATTATGTATTCTGCAACTCTTCAATGTTTAGTTCTGTAGGTTTCTGCTAGTTATAGTTGATTTACTATTTTTTTTTGTGTGTGGCTGATCTATTTTTGAAAGTGAGGTGCTGGTTTTCTGTTGTCTATAGATTAATTAAGATTTGCTTTTGATATCTGCATGCTGCATATTAGGTGCATCTGTATTTATAATTCTTGCTGGATTGAGCCCTCGATTAATGTATAATGACCTTCCTGGTGTCTGTCTGTCTCTTTTTTTTTTTCCTTTTGATTTGAAATCTATTCCATTTGATGCAAATTTGGCTACTCCTGCTTTATTTTGGAATTGTTTATAATTTGTATTAATTCTAGGCATTTGATACATTTCCAGTGAAGCTGAATTGGTTTGGGATATCCTTTGGAGGGAACTTCCAAAATTATAAATACTTTTTTATTTAATGCCTGCGATGTTATAGTAGCTCTCCATTTGGTTTTGATAACTTATGATTTTCAAATTTTTACTCTGTATTATCTAAGTTTTAGACAATATTGAATTCATGATTTATTGTTATAAAGCTTGTGAATGTTCTAATTAAAGACTGTACGATCCATACACCCTGATTTCATTGATAACATTTATAATGTATGTCTACCCTGTGCTAGAGAGTTGTCAATGTTAGCGATTTTTCCCCCGTAAAAAATAATTTTTTACATTAAATTTTCTTATTTTTCCATGATTTTGATTTTTTAAATCTGTGCTTTTAGAGTTCTTAAAACCTTCCTCCTTTCCTGATTTAGGACTTCAGTTATTGTTAGAAAATGTCCTTTTATAATGTAAAAACTTAGTGAATTCCAACACTGATTTAGCTATAACTTTGAAATATGCATAACAAAACTTATCGTTTAAACCATTTATAAGTGTTGAGTTCTGTGATGTTAAGTATATTCCATATTGTTGTACAGCTCTTACCACTGTCCCTCTCCAGAACTTTATCATTGAAGCTGAAACTCCGTAGCCATTAGGCAAAAATTCTCTTTTCCCCTCTTCTGAACAGTTTGGTAACTGATGCTTTACTTTTTTTAATATGTATGTATAAACTTGACCAATGATATCTCATGTAAGAATAAGCATTGCTTTATTATTTTGAGTGTAGTTTATTTACTTTGGCATAATGTCTTCAGGGTTCATCCATTTTTAACAGATGTCATAATTTTATCCCTTCTTAGGATTATATAATATTGTATTATACAGTTAACACAGTTTCTCAATTCATTGATGAACCTTTATTGTTTGTTTCCATCTTTTGTGTCTTGTGAATAATACTGTTACGGCCTGGTGTACATATATCTCTTTCAATGCCTATTTTCAATTCTTTTGAAGAAAAATTGATGGGTTATATGGTAGTATGCGTTTAATTTTTTGAAGAGTCATTGTACTGTTATCCACAGCAGGTACACTCTGGTATTCACACTAGACATGAATGGTGGTTTCAGTTTCTTCACATTCTTGCCAGCAAATGTTGTTTTCTTTTGATGGTTCTCATTTCAATTTGTGTTTCCCTAACGATTAGTTATTGGAATTTGTTTATTGGAATTTGTACATATTTGGCCAAATGTTTATTCAAGTTTTTTCCCTTATTTTTAAATTGGCTTCCTTCCATATCTGGTAGTTTTTTTTTAATTATAAAAATTCTTTATGTATTTTGGGTATTAACCCGTTAACATGAGTGATTTGTAAATGTCTTCTATTTTGTGGGTTGTCTTTTTACTTTCTTGATCGTATCGATTGATGTACAGAAGTTTTAAATTTTGTTGAAATTCAGTTTATTTTTCTTTTGGTTATGTTATAAGCTGTCATTTGTCTTACTCATTCAGAATCTCCAAACTCAATCTTAAAAAAAAAAAAAAAGAAAGAAAACGGGGCCCGGCAGCGTGGCCTAGCAGCTAAAGTCCTCGCCTTGAAAGCCCCGGGATCCCATATGGGCGCTGGTTCTAATCCCGGCAGCTCCACTTCCCATCCAGCTCCCTGCTTGTGGCCTGGGAAAGCAGTTGAGGACGGCCCAAAGCTTTGGGACCCTGCACCCGTGTGGGAGACCTGGAGGAGGATCCTGGTTCCTGGCATCGGATTGGCGCGCACCGGCCCGTTGCGGCTCACTTGGGGAGTGAATCATCGGACGGAAGATCTTCCTCTCTGTCTCTCCTCCTCTCTGTATATCCGGCTTTCCAATAACAATAAATCTTTAAAAAAAAAAAAAAAAAAGAAAAGAAAAATCAGAGGAGGACCAATATACCTCTTATAAATAAGTTTGAGTTAAAATGGGCAGGAGCAAATATCTTGTTTTCTCTTCTTTTACAGAGCTGCCATATTGACAGTCTTCATTAAATGAATTTCAGTATATACATTTATGTAATACCAGAATATGCCTCTTTGAAAACATATATGTATATTTTATTTTTCAAAACACACACACACGCGCACGCACACACACACCCTGCATACATTTTCTAGTCCTGGTTCACTCCCCAAATGGGTATGATGTGGCTAGAACTAGGTGGGCCAAAGCCAGAACCCAGGAGTTTCATCTGAGTATCCCATGTGGGTGGGGACCCAAGCATTTGGGCCATCTTCCACTGCTGTCTGAAGCCTAGCAGCAGGGGGCTGGTTCAGAAGTGACACAGCCAGCACTGGAGCCAGTGCCTAAGCCAGTGCCCGAATCGTGCCCTGCCATTGTACTGGGTCACAGAAGCAGAAGTATTTTAAGGTATAAAGTAGCTTTCAAAGTAAGTTCAAAATATATATATAATGTGCTGGACGTGGTTAAAAATGTAATCTCCTATAATGTTGAAATATGTAAACATTTGTGGTGAATGGGTTCCTTAAATCACCCCAAGAGATTATTTTTACAAAGCAACTTGTAAACACTGTTTATTAAGGACAGAGAGCAGGAGAGCACTCCTAACTGTTGGTTCTCTTCACGACTGACTTCAGCTCTCATGTCTGGATGGCAGGAACTCAGATACGTGAGCCATAGTCTGCTGCTTTCCAAGATCTGCATCCACAGGAAGCTGGAGCCAGGAGCCATGCCGGCTGTAGGACATAGGCATGCATCTTAACACCTGCACCGACGGGCAGCATTTTAATTTAACTAGTGTGATTTGGAAAGAAGTTTCACATTTTTGAGTTTTACCTTTTTTTAGTCAGAAAAGATCATTGTCAGTTATTTTTTTTTTGATAATGCAAGTGTGTTCATTAAATAATTGTTATTGTCAGATAAAAGTTGCTCGTCTAGTAACCTGTTTCCATTTACTTCCATTTAAACATTGTAAAATTTATTCTTTGGCTTAATGGTGTTATCTCATAAATTCTTGAATAATGCTTACTAGTTTGTTTTGGTCAATTTATAGGTGAATTATGTAACCTCATAACCCTGGATGTAGCCCACAATCAACTTGAACACCTTCCAAAGGAGATTGGAAACTGCACGCAGATAACCAACCTGGACTTGCAGCACAATGAACTGCTAGACCTCCCAGATACTATAGGTATGAGGGATAAAGGCTGTATTGATAGCTGTTTGTAGCTACCTGGATATTAAAAGAACTATTGTTTTATTCCTATAGGTATGAGGGATAAAGGCTGTATTGATAGCTGTTTGTAGCTACTTGGATATTAAAAGAATTATTGTTTTATTCCTTTGGGGAGAAAAAACATGGAGATTAAAATTCAAGACTGTCAAGCAATAAAACTTCTAAGATAATATTTTAAAAATTACTTTTAATTTCTCGAGAAAGCAAATATTAGAAATTGAACATTTACTGGAATTATAAAGAATACAGAATTTAGATTATATGTGTATATTTTATTAAAATTAAACTTCAAGGTGAATTTGTTTTTAATTTGTTTCAGAATATTGTTGCATGCTATTATATTGTGAATGTGTTTGCTGAAATAGGTTACATGGAAAAAAATAAAACCTTTTTTTTTTTTTTTTACTTTTTAAACTTAAACAATATTGAAAGGATAAGAAAAGTTTCGAAGTTCAAAATGTGTTTTGAAGACTTCATCAACTTGAGATGATTGAATTGAGCTAACCATTGATGTTTTAGGCTTGTAGTCTTGTTTACCTTTCATTTCTTACAACGTATTTTCAATTGTTTTTGTTGCGAAAAGATACTAATATGTTTAGAAAAAGTGTATCTGCTTTCTGTAGTTTAAATAAATAATATTACAGTGATATTGTGAAACATTTGAGGCCTCTGCTGAATTTATCTTTCTCTGAAAGGCGTTTGATTTGCTTCTCTCTGGTACCTGAGGGGACAGCCTTAATCCATTACTCTTCTTTTTTTTTTTTTTTTTTTTTTTTTACAGTTTTTTTTTTTTATTCATTGATTACATTGTATTATGTGATATAGTTTCGTTGGAACTGGGAATCACCCCACCCTTCCCCCCGCCCTCCCCCCATGTGGAATATTCCACCTTCTTGCATATCCACTGATCAAGTACTGTTGAGATTCCCTCTTTGCAAGCATAAACTAAACATAGAGTCCAACATCTTATAGTCCAGTCTAGTTCCTCAGCTTCTTGGGGAGACCCTGTCTGGTCCAAGGGCAGAACCATCAGATTATCAACCTGATCAATTAAAGGCTCCAACATACCCTCAGCAACAATTAACTTCGTTGTGTAATTAATCGTTATAGTATTGAGTAACCACTATGTTAAAAACAATTGCGATTTCTTAACCATCTTCTGTGATCACCTCATTGTCAATTCAGTTTTAGTTTATACACAACATATAACATAATATACATAAAGTAACATGTAATCCATTACTCTTCAAGACTTCAGAGTTTTTGGTCTTTAGATGAATCAAAACCTTATTCCGGAGCAGTTATAGGACTGTTTTGTTTTCACTTACCATTGTTCATAGGGTCAGGTTCTGTGGGCTCCTAATTGATACTGATTATGGCAGTTCCTAAGTTTTGACTCTTGCCAGAAACCTGCCTTAGCATCTCACCTGCATCTTGCAATTAGGTGACCTCTGCTAGGATGGCATTCTCTTGTATTGTGCTTGTTTCTGGCTTTCTAACTTGTTTGTAGTCTGATATTTCATTATTATGTTCTTAGTTCTGTGAGTTTTGTTTTGGATGATATTTTTGGGTTTTTGCTTTTTTTTACTCATAGAGACGAAAGGGACTTTGCCAGGGAGACAAAACATGCTGCTGCTACTAGTTTATTCCGCAAATGCCCGTAACTATCAGTGCTGGGCTGTGGCCAAAGCAGAGAGCTTCTGAACTCAGCCCAAGTCTCCGTAGGCCACTGTCACTGCCTTCCAGAGCCTGTGTTAGTGGGAAGCTGGAGAACAGGAGCCCACACGGGGACTGAGCCTTGTTCTCCAACATGAGACATGGAAGTTTTAAACTACTGGGTTAAATGCCTACACCTGTTTTTTGATGGGGTGGGAGAGTGTTTTTACTAGTTGTGTGCCAACATCAGTTTGTTTTTTTTTTAAATATTTATTTATTGGAAAGAGTTAGGCAAAGGAAAAATGCTTTCACCTGCTGGTTCGCTTCTTAAATACCTGTGATGTCTGTACCTGAGCCAGGCTACAGATGGCCTGGCTTTATCCAGGTGGCCCGTGTGAGTTGCAGGGACCTAAGCACTTGAGCCATTCTCACTGCTTTCCCAGATGCTAGTAGGGAGCTGAGCCGGAAGGGGAGTAGCTGGGAGTCCAGTTGACACTGAAGGGATTGATAATGTCATAGTAGCTGGCTTAACCCACTGTACCACAATGCCTCCATCAACTTCTGCCCCTTTTTAAATTGGGGGTTTGTGTTAATTTGTTATTAGTTGAAACAGAAAATTTGAATAAGCTGTCTTAACGTTATATGAGATATCTGCTACCTGTAGTAAAGCGGATTGAAATTGGCTCTAAACCCTAACCTTTAGAATCCTTGTCCGGCTGATTCTTGGTCCCATTGATCGTATTATTATTATTTGTAAAGCAACAGAGAAAGTAATTCAGTTTACTGGTTTATGATTTAGGTACATCTTGGATTGACAGGATTGCCTGCAACACATAATCATTCTGTAACTCCAGCTGCTAACATCTTTAGTGAATATTCTATCAAATTTCCTATACAAATAAAATCAGATTTGTGGCCAAAGATAATAGGGAATGAATACAGTTATATCTTTTGTCTTTAAAATTCTTGTATAAGTCTGGGCTCGGCAGCGTGGCCTAGTGGCTAAGGTCCTTGCCTTGATCCCATATGGCCGCTGGTTCTAATCCCGGCAGCTCCACTTCCACTCTATCTCTCCTCCTCTCAGTATATCTGACTTTGTAATGAAAATAAAAATAAATCAATAAATCTTTAAAAAAAAAAATTCTTGTATAAGTCTGATACAAAAAAGAAAATAAGGAATAAAATGCAATTTTAGGTGTAGTTTTTGTTGAATAAAATTTAAAGATTGATTTTATTTTCTAAAGCAAAGTTGTACTAAAACAGATTGTGTTTATTTTATTTTATTGTAAAGTCGTATATACAGAGAAGTGGAAAGACAGAAAAATATCTTCCATCTGCTGATTGATTTCCCAAGTGGCTGCAATGGCTGGAGCTGGAGCCAGCAGCCAGGAGCCTCTTCTGGGTCTCCCACGTGGGTGCAGGGTCCCAAGTCATTGGGCCATCCTTGACTGCTTTCCCAGGCCACATGGAAGGAGCTGGATGGAAAGCTGGGCTGCCAGAATTAGAACCGGTGCCCATATAGGATCCTGGCACATACAAGGCAAGGACTTTAGCCACTAGGGTATGCAGTTAGAGGCATGCATTTGGTAAAGCAGTTAAGACACTTCTTGGGAGACACACATAATGTGCGCACCGGGGAGATAGCAGGTGCACGTCAGCAGTATTTGGGTTTGCATTCCTGTGGCCCACATGGCATGCCCGTATGGGCTTTTGAGGAATGAATGAGCCAGAATGGAAGATCTTCATCTCTCTTTCTTTCAGATAAATAAAAATATATAACTTTTGAAAGGGGGAGATATAATTAAAGTGCTGAAAACTAATTGTAACAGGGAAGGCATAGACAGTGGGTGATAACATTTCCTGGAAGGTAGGAGGGGCTGCTTTATTTTCAGAGCCTCTCACAAAAGAGCTGCTTGTCCATATTTTCTTCTGGCTTTCATAATTTTGTGTCTCTCTCTTCTTTTAGAGAGAGACAATTTTACTTCATTATTAATCTCAGTTAAGATTTTCTGTCAGAGTAATGTTTGTGCTTCACTTCTAATATATTTTTATGGCCAGATAACATGTATGTATTGAAAATTAAAGAAAATGAATAAAATTTTGAATGATATTGCATCTATTTTGTATGCTTTAATAGTTATCAGCAAATTAGTTTTTGAGTAACAACAAAAATATGATAGAATTTTCATGATATTGTAGTGATGTATCATTTCCTATTTTAATTATAGTCATTCTCCTTTTTCTGTATCTACTACCTACATTATTTTGATTGGCAGAAGATTGAGAATTGCTGTAAAAATTCAATATTTGCATCTTGGATTATTAAGATCTCAGAAGCCTTAACTGAATCTGTAAGATTCTTCTCATTTATTGGAGAAGAACAGCTTTTACCCAGAACAGTCCATTGCAAGTTTAATTGGGATGTGATTTCTAGAACTTCCATTTTTAAAAATCCTACCCTGATATTCGAAAAACAGTGATTGAAATGAAAAACAAATTGATTGACAACAAAGTAATTGAAGTTGAAAAACAAAGTTATTGAAATGGAAAGCTTCTTCCCATCCTGGAGAACAGCTAAGGCCCTGTGGCAGCTGTCCTGTTCTTTTTTTACTTACTCTGAACCAAAAAAATCTGCCTTACACTCATGAATTAAAATCATACTTTATATCATCTTACAGTCACTTTTCCAAAAATCAGTATTGTCTCTACTTCTTTTTCTTTTGTCTTATCAGTGGTACAGAGTATTTTTACCACTAAATTTAACATGAGCACTCCTGGAGTAGCTATCACTTTGGCAGTAATTTCTGCAACTTAATTGGAAGCTGGGGCCCGGCAGCGTGGCCTAGCAGCTAAAGTCCTCGCCTTAAACGCGCCGGGATCCCATATGGGCGCTGGTTCTACTCCCGGCAGCTCCACTTCCCATTCAGCTCCCTGCTTGTGGCCTGGGAAAGCAGTGGAGGATGGCCCAAAGCGTTGGGACACTGCACCTGTGTGGGAGACCTGGAAGAGGTTCCTGGTTCCCGGCTTCGGATCGGCGCAGCACCGGCCGTTGCTGCTCACTTGGGGAGTGAATCATCGGACGAAAGATCTTCCTCTCTGTCTCTCCTCCTCTCTGTATATCTGACTTTGTAATAAAATAAATAAATCTTAAAAAAAAAAAAATAGAAGCTGAATATCGCCAAGATCATTGATAGCTCATAGATGAAGGAAAGAGAAATAAGGAAATGGAGAGCAGGCAGTGGGTTACAGTTACGTGAGAGAGTGTTGGAAAGCATACGCACAGTGTCTGTGATTCAACTATCAGTGTGTCCTGTTGAAGTATAAAAATGTAAAATTGAGTATTTTATCATTTAAATGTCTTCTTATTTGACAGCTCTGAAAAGAAATACTGGGAGCTTCTTTATAGTAGCCGCTTTGTTTCATACTGTTTACCTGGTACACTTAAAGAGTTCGGAGATTTTTAATGGTTTTATGAAATCCAGGAAGAAGACTCTGGATTAGGAAAGAATTTTACTTTCTATTCTCAAAATTTGGCATATAGAGAAATATGCAACAAAATCTTCCCTTCAAGGCTGGAGAGTAGAACAATTCACAGAGATTTTTTTGTTGTAGGGACTTTGAAGAAATGTTACTGTAATCATGATTAGATCAATAAGTAGGCTTTAGGTGAATCACAGTGTAGCTTATGTACAACAACTTTACTAGTTTGTTTCTAATGGTGGCATTCTTTGGGATTTTGACAATAAAAATTATTGTTTTGCTTGCTTTTCAGTTTGCTGTCAGTTTTTCTGATTTAATGTTTCTGTAGGAATATGGTATTGTTGACATATTTCCATCTTCAGGCCTCTTGTGTGACTTCACTACTTTTAGATCATTGAGTTCTTATTCAGAGGTAACATTCTAAATTAGCCTAAAGATACTGGTTATATTTGCTAAAATTGAAAGCATTTAATTTTACTTTATGGCCAGTTTGAATTCACCACACATTTGAAACCTGACCATATTAGAAGGTAAGCTATAAATATAGAGTATAGAACAATTGAGTCACAGCTAAGCACATAAAAAATTAACAGTGTAAAAGCTGAATATACCAGTTATTGGGTGTCATCAGGCTGCATTTATACACAGAAGGTCAGCAACAGTTTTGCTGTTGTTGTTGTTGTGAGTTTTTTCTTTCTTTCTTTTTTTCCTTAGCTGCTATGGCTCAACATTAAAGCAAGCTGTGTCTTGATTCTAGGTTTACTGTTTAGGTTGTGGTTAAAACCACTCATTTAAAGAGGTTAGAGTTGAAATCAGTGCAGAGGGTGAATCACAGTAAATGCCAGACTTCTAAAGTCAAAGGTTTCTCTCTCCTACCCTAGAATGGAAGCGTTTTGATGTTTCATACTTTTTAAACTTCCATATTTAGTGAGAGTAATGGAGTTTGGCAAATGTGGATTTTTTTTCTTTAAGCATGCTTTATTCTCAAGTAAGTGATAAGGCCTTTGAAAATACAGATTTTTGGCCTGGCATAATGACTCAGTGGCTAAATCATCACCTTGCATGTGCTGGGATCCCATAGAGGCAGCTACTCTAGTTCCCATCAACCTCCTTGTTTATGGCCTGGGAAAGCAGTAGGGATGGCCCAAAGCCTTGGGACCCTGCACCCGCGTGAGACACCCTGAGGAAGCTCCTGATTCCTGACTCCTGCCTTTGGATCAGCTCAGATCTTGGGGAATCATTTGGGGAGTGAACCGGCAGATGGAAGACATTTCATTCTAGACATATATAGACATATATTCTGAATTTTGGTAAAGACTTGCTTATTTGAAAAGCAGAGTGTCAGAGAGAGGGAGAGAGCAATCCTCCCAGCTGTTGGTTCATTCTCTGAATGGCCACAGCATCCAGAACACAACAGCTGGGAGCAAGGAGCTCCATTCTGGTCTGCCACAAGGGTGGCAGGGGCCCCTGTTAGCTTCCACTGTTTGCCCAGGTCAGGGCAGCCAGGACTTGACTTGGTGCTCATGTGGGATGTTAGCCTCACCACTGATGGCTTAACTCACTATACCATACTGGTTACTCTATTCTGATTTTCTTAAAATAAGAAACCTAGGGGTAATTCGGTTCTGAGAGAGAATTACCTGTAATTTGAGACGTAAGTCTTTCAGTTTTGCTCAGTATCGTAAGAATTTTGCTTTTGTTTTCCTGTTGGAAAACACACAAGGTAGAAGTTACCTCCCAAAATCTGTTTTATCAGTTCCACAGCTGATTCCTTCAGCAAGAGCAAAGATGCAGACTGAGAGGCACATGGCTGCCCCTCCATCTCTCCCTTAGGATATCAAGGGCAGGTTATGCTATAGGCTGCTGTGCTTCCCGTAAGTATTGTAGTAATGTTGCATCAAGAAGAAAATCATGCAGCAGCTTTCTGAAAAATGATAAAACAAAAAGGAAGAATAGACACTAGAAGGCTGCCGGAAATTGAAAGGTTTTACAACATCCACTTCCATAATTTGTAGAACTGAAAATACTTGCTAGATGTAAAGTGTACTTCTAAAAAGGCATATAACCTGGTGCATTTGGGAGTGCCAGAGAAGAGATTGAAGTCAGAAAAGAGATTAATCAGCCTTGACGAAGAAATACATTGAATTGGATTCTAGTCATTGTTACTTGTTTTTATATCAAGAGAGAACTAGTTTTTTGAATGGGTATTATACTGTTTGCAACCTAACAGTCAAATAATGTTTAGTTTCCATTTTGATTTGGGAAATTTTTTATTATTAGGTCAGTTTTTCAGATGCATTTTTTGAATGTTTTTAAGCTAACAAAAAATCTTCATACTCTTCTATCTCACAGAATATTCCCCATTTTAGGGAAATTTCTCCATCAAAATTATGTATCTTTTTTATATAGATTGGGTCTCCCTTATCCAAAATAGTTGGGACTGGAGTGTTTTAGACATGTGATTTTATGTTAGTTTTAGATTATTTGTATAGACCTCTTTGATTGAGCATGTCTAACTTGGAAGTCTGAAATGTGGAATCTTCCGAGTGTGATAGGTGCTCAAAAAGCTTTAGATTTTGTATTATTTTGCTTTTGACTTTTCAGATTATGGAGGTTTGACAACTTGTTACATGTTAAATTGTCACTACGTAAGTATAGAAGGGGCAGTAAAGGCCTCAGATACACACTAGTGCAACGCAAGTAAATTATGCCTTATTTGAAGATTGATTTGCCAGACTATGCCTGTACTTTCTGATAGTTCATCTAAATATTAACTTCAAGTGTATATTTCATTAGTCTTCAAAGATCAGTGAACACAAAAGTGGTTTCAGTGTCCTTCTGATTCATAGTATCATGTGTGGTTCCTTGGTACCATGAGCCAAGGATCTTGTTGAAGTAGTCCTTCAAAGTAATTTGTAAATATGCAGTAGATAGCTGTTATTGTAACAGGCAAGTGAGATTTTCTAAAAAATAACCTACCTTCCCCCTTTTTTTGTTTACAGGAAACTTGTCCAGTTTAAGTCGTCTTGGTCTAAGATATAATAGACTATCAGCAATACCAAGGTCATTAGCAAAATGCAGTGCACTGGAAGAATTAAATTTAGAAAACAATAACATTTCTACATTACCAGAGGTAAGAAGTAGATAGGAGAAAACAAAGACTTGAGACAAGTTTGCAAGATAATGCATAGGAGAAAGTAGTAAATCTTTACAGCTGGCTTTACTGGGTTGATGACTGAGATTATCTAAAAACTGAAGGATCTTGTGTAGCTGGCATGAAGGTAGAAACTGTGAAGAAAGATAATGTGGAGGTAAAGGAGAAAACTAGGACCAAATCCGTGTACTGCACTCCCTTATAGCCCATACAAAAATTTCTTATTTTGGGAACTTGCAGTAAAAGCTGTATAAGCTGGTTTTAAAACTCACTGCCTAGTTCAGTTATAAGAAGGCAAAGGAAAAATGCTAAGAATGCATAATAATGTATTACTATGATGAACTCAGCTACAGCTCATCTGTGACCTGTGTTCTTACTGCTTATGTAATGACATTAAAGGCCATTTGGGTTGTAACAGTCACTGGAATCTGTCATTTTTGACACGTTATGTTTAAGCTTTGCTGGTTCTGTTAGAAATAACTTTGGGATTAATTGACTAAGGCATGATACTTTTCTTAAAATTGCCTTTCTCAACATTATTATTTGCTGTTGGCTTTCATTTTTCTACCTGCTATACTCAGCAATATTGCTTCTAGTATTCCAACAACAAACAGAATGAGATTTTAGGTTTATTGATTGAGTTTTGCAAAATATTTTTTTATAATAAGTAAAAATGTCATATTATTATGCCTGCTACTTTGAGTATTGCTGGTGTTTTCTAGTGCATGGGTATGTGTGTGAATGTGAATGTTTGAATTAAGGAGGAAAGGTTCTTTGGATAAATGTAATATTAAGGCTTTTAGCAATTTTGTTACCAAATGAAGTTCAATTGATTTGTTCCTCAGGGAGACAAAGTAGCACCTGCTAACTTGACTCCTTTTAATTTGAGTGTTTGTGTTTTTACAAAATGGGTTGGTCAGGATATAAAGATAGATGAATATCCCAAGACTGTGTGTTCTAGATATACCTGTTTACTAAGACTATTATTGCAGTATCTTGCCTATGACAAAAGGATAGAATTGAGCCTGGCACCATAGCATAGTGGTTAAAGTCCTCGCCTTGCATGCCCAGGATCCCATATGGGCACTGATTCTAATCCCGGCAGCCCTGCTTCCCATCCAGCTCCCTGCTTGTGGCCTGGGAAAGCAGTCGAGGACAGCCCAAAGCCTTGGGACCCTGCACCCGCGTGGGAGACCCAGAAGAGCTCCTGGCTCCTGGTTTCGGATTGTCTCAGTTCCATTCATTGCGGCCTCTTGCGGAGTGAACCATCGGACGGAAGATCTTCCTCTCAGTCTCTCCTCCTCTCTGTATATCTGACTTTCCAATAAAAATACGATAAATCTTGAAGAAAAAAAAAAAGAAGGATACAATTGTTTCTAACAGTAAAATCCACAGACTTCTGTCCTGAGAGCTATGCTGGCTAGAGTTTTGTGCTTCTGGTATAGTGATAGTTTAGAATGGCCAAAATGGGAAGTCTCCAGCTTAGTGCTCTTTGCTAACAGTGATGGGTGGCCATAATAAGGCAAGCAAGTACCACATTTCTTAGTCCTTATTAAGATTCTTTTAGATACAGTTTGTGAGCTTACGTAAAGTAGATCTAGCTTTTACAATGTCAGTTTGCCTAATCAGACTTCACCAGTGAAAGCTATTTATACATCCAATCTTATTGTCAGTGAAGGGAAACTCATAATTCCTGGATTGCTGTGAAGATATAAGCATTGAGCTAAGTACTTTCATATACAGTATTTTGTGACTGAAATATCAGGTTTTGGTTTTTTTTAAGATTTATTTATTCCAAAGGCAGAGTTATGGAAAGAGGTAGAGATCTTCCAGGCGCTGATTTCACTGCTTCGTGTCCAGGAGCCTCAAAATCTGTGTGTCTGATGGGCATGTGGGGGCCCACGGATGTGGCCACCCTCTGCAGCCTTCCCAAGTACCTGAGCAGGGAGCTGGGGCAGCTGTGACTTCAAATCCTGCCATTTTAGGTCACGGCTTAACCCACCATAACACAAACAAGTCCCCACTGTTTAGTTACGTCTGTGTTTTAAAGAAAAAGTTTTTAGCTTCTGCTTAACATACCCCCATAGGGTAGTTTTTTGTTTAAGTTAGTGAGCCTATATTGACAAATCCTGATGATCCAAAAAAGTTTATATTAGGGTTCTCTCTTGATGTTGCGTAGTCTGGGAGTTTGGACAAATGCATAACTACCTGTGTAACATTATAGGGATAACACAAAGGAATTTGACTGCTCTTCTTCTGTAATCTCCCAACCACTGATCCTTAGCAGTCCCCCATATTTTATCCTGTGAGATTATAAAGGGGTAACACTCTTCTGTGTGGCTGTGAAAGTCTTTCTCTGTCTCCTTTGTGTGTGTGTGTATGTGGACACGTGTGTTTAAACTGACCTACTTTCAGCTAGAGCTGCCACAGGGAGCCTTTGTTGACTTTTTCCAAACATGAAAAAGCATTAAATCTTATTTAAAAGTAGGCAGTGTGTTTTAGAGTCAGCATATTCTTAACGGGTACTTACCTGCAGTTACAGTGAGAGCAGTAGGGAAAACTAAAATCTATTATGTAGCAATGGGACATTCAAGTTGAGTTAGATAAGAAAAGTTGTGAAACTGGTTTTCATTAGGGGCTCATTATATTGCTAAACTCAGAGTTTATAACTTTTCATTTGAGAAATATCTGAAAATGGATTAGTTTTAATTCAGACACACAAGGAAGAACTCAGTAACTACGCACATATACTCAAGGCTTGTGTGAGAGTATAAGTTCATTAAAAATGGGATTAAAGGATTTCATGTAGGTGTAAGACTGTTTTGAAATATATTCAAGTTTTTCCTAGTGTGTGTTTTATGAGCTTTCTGAAAATCCCTCACTAGTGTCGATTTTAAAAGTATTTTATACCAAAATAAACATTTCTTAATAAAAGGTATACTTATTTGAAAGAATAACACAGAAAAAGACATGAGAGGGAGATTTTCCACTTTTTGATTTGTTCCCCAAATGGCCATGATGACCTGGACTGGACCAGGATGAAGCCAGCAGCCTAGAACTCCATCCGTGTTTCCCTGACATCATAAGCAAAAGCTTAACCTGTTATGCCACAACACTGGCCCCATTAAACACCTTTAATTCTGTTTTCCTTGAATTTTTTGAGGCACCCTTGTATTAGTGGATCTGATTGTCAGTATAATTGCATTAATTGTTGGAATATTACCATCCAGTAGTTTGGGGAGTCAAATTTAGGAGAGGTTATGTTTTGGATCAAATTTGATACCTTAAATATGGTGAAATGGAGATTATGACAAGTGGTACATTGATTATCTGATGAATTAACTAAAACTGAGAAAACTTACGTGGATGATCTAAAATAAAATCCCAGTTGTGTCTGGTTCAAAATGAATAATAAGCAACCTTCAGATTTCACAGTGGAACTGAAGACTTGAGATGTTGAAGAGCCACCGTTTTGTTGTCCCTTTCAAACTCAAATATTAGTATTCTGACACAGAGGAATACAAATTACACAAAGTAAGTTTTGATGTTAATAAATAATAATATTTTGCCTTGGGTCTCAACAAAATCCCTGTATTTTTGATAAAGTAGGGTGTAGACGTTTTCCCTAATTGGGTATCGTATGCAGAGTTCTCTCATCCCTGCTCTTAACTGTGCTGTTGGTTTGTTCATGTACAACAGCTGTCACACATTGAGGATAGCTACTTCCTTTGTCCCACCCACCTTCCCCCGAGCCTCCGCCCTCTCCACCCATATCAGTGGTCCTCATGGGCGTGCATCCTTGTCAGCTATATTCACAGATTCAAAAATAATTTTTTCCTACTTTTTTTAAAAGGGATAACTTTTTTAAAAAAAGATTATTTATTTTTATTGCAAAGTCAGATATACAAAGAGGAGGAGAGACAGAGAGGAAGATCTTCTGTCCGATGATTCACTCTCCAAGTGACTGCAATGGCTGGAGCTGTACCAACCTGAAGCCAGGACCCAGGAACTTCCTCCAGGTCTCCCACACGGGTGCAGGGTCCCAAGGCTTTGGGCTGTCTTCAACTGCTTTCCCAGGCCACAAGCAGAAAGCTGAATGGGAAGTGGAGCTGCCGGGATTAGAACCAGCGCCCATATGGGATCCCAGGGCTTTCAAGGCAAGGACTTTAGCCACTAGGCCATGCCGCCGGGCCTGCATTATGTTAATCTTTAAAAATAGTTTAGAGGGCTGGCATTGTGGGTGCTGGTTCAAGTTCTGGCTGCTCCACTTCTGATCCAGCTCACTGGTAATGTTCCTGGGAAACCAGTGAAAGATGCCCATGTGTTTGGGCCCCTGTACCCACAGGGGGATCTGGAAGTAGCTCATGGCTTTGGTCTGGTCCAGCCTATTCCAGCCATTTGGGAAATGGACCAGCAGATGGAAGATTGACTGGTCAGTCTCTATCCCACTAAGGTTCCTAATTCCATCTTTCGAATAAATAAATCTGGGGCCTGGATCATGATGTTGTGGGCTAGGCTTCTGCCTGTGACACCAGCATCCCGCATGGTTGCCGGTTTGTGTGTCAGCAGCTCTATCTTGCTTAAGGCCTGAGAGAGCAGCAGAGAATGGCTGCAGTCCTTGAACCCCTGCTCCCATGAGGGAGACCTGAAAGAACCTCTCGGCAGTAAATTGGCTCAGCTCCAGCTGTTGTTGCTGTTTGGGAAGTGAACCAACAGGTGGAAAATCTGTGTCTGTCTTTTCTGTAACTCTGCCCTTCAAATAAGCCTTTTTCAAAATAAGTAATTCCTCTTTAAAAATCATTCATTTTTATTAGAAAGGCAGATACACAGAGAGGAGGAGAGACAGAGAGGAAGATCTTCTGTCTGATGTTTCACTCCCCAAGTGCGTGCAACAGCTGGCACAGAGCTAATCTGAAGCCAGGAGACAGGAGCTCTTGTGGGTCTCCCACATGGGTGCAGGGTCCCAAGGCTTTGGGCTGTCCTTGACTGCTTTCGCAGGCCACAAGCAGGGAGCTGGACAGGAAGTAGGGCTGCCGGGATTAGAACCAATGCCCATATGGGACCCCGGCACGTTCATTGCAAGGACTTTAGCTGCTACGTTATCATGCTGGGCCTAAACTAAATAATTCTTTAAAAATATGAATCTTAAAAAATTTACAAGCAAATATCTAAATGTGATTCTTTTTAAAAATATCTGAAAAAAAAAATTTAGGGATAGGTGCTTAAAATCTCAAAATGACTGGTCCCAAAGACAAGCAGCAGAGCCAGGCCACCTGCATGAGACTGCTGGCTACCTGTAGAGACCGGTAACCACAGGAAGTCTTCTTTACTTGGTGAAGTCAAACTGAGGAAAAAGAACAATTTCGTGTACTGCCTAAAATCCAAAATCTGGGGCTGGTGCTGTCATGTGGGGCACAAGCTTTTGCCTGCAATGTCAGCAAGTCCTACGGGTACCAGTCCATGTCCTGGCTATTCCCTTTCCAGTCCAACTCCCTGTCAGTTTGTGCCTGGGTACCAGTTCATAACCTGGTTGTTCCCTTTCCAATCTAACTCCCTGTCTGTGTGCGTGGAATCTGTAAGAATCAATCAATCAATCAATCGATCTGGTACTCTGACTATACTGACTTCACATTTCTTCCAAGCAGCGATTTGCTAGGATTGAGTAGTTAGTTGTGTGGTTGTGGTGTCCTGGAAGTGGCCCAGCCAGTCTGGCCCATTGAGGGGGTTGTGCTTGAGAGTGCTGCTGTTTTACAAAATGTTCTGTTGCAGTTGTCATTATTACACTTACTTCCCTTTTTGTTTTACAGAGTCTTTTATCTAGTCTTGTGAAACTGAATAGTTTGACGTTAGCTAGAAATTGCTTCCAGTTATATCCAGTCGGAGGTCCATCTCAGTTTTCCACCATCTATTCCCTTAACATGGAACACAATCGAATCAATAAAATACCATTTGGAATTTTCTCCAGAGCAAAAGTATTAAGTAAGCTGAATATGAAGGTAAGAATCTGTTTTTGTTATAGGGAAAGGAAATTACTAACAGTTTTAGAAATTTATGTTTCCTCTATTGATGTGTAGAATGGATACTTAAACCTTGCTAATGGGACTTAAAGTAATTAGGATATTTCAGGGCACTTTTTCTCAGATAACAAAAGTCTTGGAATTGCAAATGCCTTTAGGACTTTTTTCTAAAGAAAAAAATCGTGAATGTCCATAAAAATAGAGTTGTAAGGATATTTATTGCAGAGCTGATTTACTTCATGGATTCCACTTTTTTTTTTTGAATTATTAATGTGGATTTAACATTTAAGTAGTATGCCTTCAAGGAGATAATATGAAACCATAAAAATTATACTATAATCTGAAAGTGTTAAATGTTAGAGTACTATGTTAAATAGAAGAAGTTAAAGCATGTAAAATTCTGTTTTTACACATAATTTCTAAAAGCTCTAAAATTTTTATACATTATATTTCCATTACATATAGCTGGTGTTTTTCAAAATATGATGTTTAGTATTGATTATCAGAATTGATGGGCATCAGGTTAAGACACTCAGGTCCCATTTCCCAGTATTTGGATTCAATTCCCAGCTCCAATTCCAACTTGATCATCTTGCTAATATAGGCACTGACAGGTAGCAGGTGATGACTCAAGTAATTGGGTTCCCAGGGCTTGGGGCACAGCTTCTGGTATTCAGCCGGCCCAGTCCGGGCTGGTTCAGGGCGCTTAGGACACGGAACCACTTCCCCTCCCTGTCCTCATCCTATCTTCTCTCTCCATGTCCCCTTTTCCCTGACCAGTAAATGAAAGACTAAGAAGAATTAATTATGGATATTTCTAGCATTTTTCTACTTATCTACATATTCCATAATGAACAAATTTCAAATTTATAATAAATTTTTGTGAAGAGAGGAAAGAAATGGAAAATTTCTAGTCAGTAATTTAATTTATAGTGAACAAACTTTAAGCCAAGGGAAGATAACTAAATTTGGCTGCGTAGTTTGTTAGTAATCAGGAAGCAGTGTATTAAGAGTCATTGTTGATAAAAGTATATTTCACAAATGATTCTGTAGTTGTAGGAAAATAGTGAATCCATTTTTTAGCAAAATTAAGATCTTTATCTCCTTTTCTTTAGTGATAAACACTTTGTCTTAGGAATTTTTCTAGTGAGATTGTAGATAATTCATATTTTAATGATCTAATATGTAATCCTGTTGAGATTATGTTTTCCTCTGTTACGTTATTGCTCAGCATCTCTAGAATTTCTGAGTTCCTAACTTCCCTTTGGGGGAAATGTCTTTTATTATGCTCATACCTTTATTTCAGCATTTGCATTTTTTGTGTATTACTATACACCATATTTGTTAGTAGATTCTCTGAAATATCATGCATTTCTCTGTGTACTATTTGATGTTCATAAATGGTCATATTGGGAGTGAATAAAGCCTGATGGCCAATGTTGCATTGCCGAGGGTTAAACCGCTGCCTGTAGTGCCAGTGTCCCCTGTTGGATGCTGGGTTAAATCCTGGCTGCTCTGCCTCGGCCCCAGCTCCTTCTGATGTGCCTGGAGACTGGGCCCTGGCCCAACATGGGAGACCCAGAGTCAGCCCTTTTGGCCATTTGAGGAGTGGTTACTGGATGAAAGTACTTTCTGTTCCTCTCTTTCTGTGTCTTTCAAATAAGTAAAATTATTTTTTCTTTTAAAAATAAAGCATGAAAGCCTGATTATTCTGTGAAAAACATTGGAATCTTACAGTTTTTGTTGCCTTTTCTTTTTATATTTAGATATCAAAAGGGAAATGAAGTTTTTTGTTAAGAATTTTTTCCTTAGGGAGAGAGTTCTGTTTTAGGAGCTTCATTTTTATGGTTCTATCTGGAATGCTGCTTTTTGTCTCTTCTAGGACAATCAGTTAACGTCTCTTCCTTTGGACTTTGGAACGTGGACTAGTATGGTAGAGTTGAACTTAGCTACTAACCAGCTCACCAAGATCCCCGAGGATGTATCAGGTCTCGCTTCTCTGGAGGTGAGCATAGTGATCATTTAACTCCTGGGAGACGTCCACACTTGTCTCACTTACAGAATTTCAAGTTAAAATTGAGCAAATATTTTTTGGAGATTAGAAATTAGACTCAAGTGTTGTTCAACATACATTCTGTTTGTAAGGAGATTTTGCCTGGGTTAATGGTTCCGAATGTGTCTTGTGCAAATACCAAAGGTTGGTGAGTTTAAGTGCTATAAAGTAACATTGAAAGAAGTGGGCTCAGAAGCTAAACATCTTTTAGAGCTTTTTTTCCCCTGTTAAAAATGACACCATTGTTGTATGGATTCCTTAGGCTGGTACTCAGAAGCATTTGTCGTAATAACTCTGCCTTAATTTTCCATCCTGATTCCCCATCTACTGATAGAAATGTGATGCGCCTATTTCTAGCTCTCTGTGTTTAGTTCTATTGTTTACAATATTTAGGATACACTTTTTTTTCCATCTCATTAATTTTTTTTGAAAATGTTTTTCTATAAAGATCCATCTTATCATCTTAGCCAGAGATCATTTCTCCTAAGTTCCTAGAGTTTTCATTATTTTAACGTTTACCAGTAGTAAATATTGTTTAAATTCCCATACCTGTATTTTTTGAAAATGTGATATCAATTATTTAAAAAGATGAAACAGGATAATATGTTGGTAAAAAGCCTGGAATTTGAAGACAGACAGATTTGGAAGTCAGACAAATTTTGCATCCAAAATTTTCTCTGTGTGTTTTGTCTATGTATGTTTGTAGATTTAAGTCACCTGATTTTTAGTTTCCTAAACTGAAATGAGGATAATTGTATCTGTCTAACAATAATAATGTTTGCAATAAGGATTAATTGCAAATACGGACACAGAACATTTTAGTACAGGGCCTGCAAATAAGAATCTAGGCTGGGAGCTGTTATTTTGTTGTATTATATTTATATGTAAATATATGTTTATACTTATATTTTAAATTGTATGACTTTGGAAGAAATTAGTGGTATAAAAATTAGCCAGAGCGTTGTTAATTTTCCATTAGATATTTTTAACTTTTAAATAGTAGCATAACAGTAATCACGTGAGTCTCAGAGCAAATGATTTTGTTTTTTATAACTTAAATAAATTATCATATTTTTATTAGTTTTTATGTAAATTAAGATCTTAATAGTTATTTTCAGTTAGTATGGTGATGTGCTTTTTGGATGTAAATTAAATGTAATATAATTGAGCTTTATACTTGATATTTACTGTTTGGCAAATTAGCATTGCCTAATATATCTTAAATTATGCAGTGATAATAAGTAATTGTTTTTTTAAGCTGCCAAACACTGTCAATCATTTGTCTTTAGGTTCTGATTTTATCAAACAATCTTCTTAAGAAGCTTCCCCATGGTCTTGGAAACCTCAGAAAGCTACGAGAGTTGGATCTAGAGGAGAATAAATTAGAATCCTTGCCAAATGAAATTGCTTATCTTAAGGATTTACAGGTAAAGACGTTGTCCTGATGGTTTTGTGATTTTCAGAATTTAGTCCAAATTACAAATTTTTTATGATTGTGATCTCATTTATTACACCAGATAGATTTTCATATTAGGCAAGTTTTATATTCGAGTGACTTTTTTCATTGAAAAAAATTGTATTTTTGAAAAATAAATTAATTGATTGTCATCTAAATTTCCTGTTGTTCTGTTCTTTAGTAGATGTATTTAAGTTTACAAGAGTTGTGGAAAATATATGCAGTTTATTTTGTTAATCTTTCAGAAATTAGTCTTGACAAACAACCAGTTGACCACTCTTCCCAGAGGCATTGGTCACCTTACCAATCTCACACATCTAGGCCTTGGAGAAAATCTACTAACTCATCTTCCTGAGGAAATTGGTAAGAACCCTGTGGGTGCTTGGCTGTGTGCTACTAATTTGCTTTTGTATGTGCAAACAGTATTTTAGGTAATAACACCAAATGTAAATTAAGGTGACATTAGACTTGATTTTTTTTTATAGAGCACCACTTGTTGATTTAGATTTCCTCTTGGGGCATTTAGGGTTAATGCTGTTTGACAGGGTATTTTTGGTATAGGTTTTTTGTGTAATCTTGAATTTGGAGAATTATTTTCTATTTTCAGATTTGAAACACACAGGCTTTTATAATCATGTCTTATGCCAAAGGAACATTTCCTCTGATGTTTTAGAATTAATATTTATATTAATAGCAATATTTGCAAATATTTCGGTGTCCTCTTACTCATTATTTTACATAATCAGTCTTTATTTCATAAAATTAACCTTAAATTTTAGGCAGTGTGATCTGCAATCCGATTTTGCAAAGCATCTTAATTGAGTTCACAAAATCAATAAATAATGGCTCTTACCTTATTGATTCTGTGTACTGTATTGTTCCATCCATGTTGTGCTGTCCAGAGGCGCTGTTGATTTTATTATTGTTACTGTTACAAGTGATTTTGGAGAGAGTAGACAATTCAAAATCTTTCTGTGCCGTTTATTAGTTTTGTGATTGAATAAGATATGTGAACTCCATATTATATTTAAAATAAGGCTGTTAATAGTGACCTATCATAGCATTGTTTTAAAGCTGAAATAATGTCCTAAGTCCATTACCTGCAATCTGTTACTTTTGTCTTCTAACGATTACACATTCAAAAAGTCCAGATCTTGAAGTTTGTGAACTAGAAGCCCATGAGACTAGTTCACATGTGTATTTATAACATATTCATCCAGTTGGCCTCATCTAATTGTTTGAGAAATTTTCCTAGAAGTAGATATATTAAGAGCATAAGAAAAAATTTTGAAGACTTAAGTTCATTTTGGGCTTGTTGTCAAATGCATGAAATATATAAAATCAAAGCCAAATAATATAGTAAAAACTAAAAACTTTCCACATAAAAAATGTATTAATATGAGCAATTTTTATTTTGTAACAAAAGTGATTGTAGACACCACGTAATAAACTTACTTCTGCAGTTTTAAAATATATGTATGTAAGTATGTAAATATATTTATAATGTATGTGTATGGTGTGTGTGTATAAATATGTTATAGAGCCATTTTGAATTTCCAGGAAAAAAAACTTCTTTAAGCTTGCAAACCAAACCAGCCATTAAAGGAAGAGGTTCTAATTCAGTTAATATGGAGTGTGACCTGGACACAGTTGTTTGAAATTTTCTAGTTGTTCAAGATACACAGTTGTTGAGAGTTTAAACAGAGAATAAAAATAAGTGGAAGTTAAATATATGCACTTCTCAGATGGCATGATGCTTATGTAAAATCTTGTTTAAACAGTAGGTAATTTAAAAAATTAAACAGCTTTGATGTTTTTCAAAACAGGTACACTGGAGAACCTAGAAGAACTGTATTTGAACGACAACCCCCACCTGAATAGCCTTCCCTTTGAACTGGCTCTCTGCAGCAAGCTCTCCATCATGAGTATCGAGAACTGTCCACTCAGTCACCTTCCACCTCAGATTGTTGCTGGGGGGCCTTCTTTCATCATTCAGTTTCTCAAGATGCAGGGGCCATATCGTGCCATGGTTTGATACAAATCCGCTGGTCCCACACACTGTTCAAAACTAGACTGCCATTAATGTTTCATACCTATATCTGTATCTATTTATGTAGATATTGATATATATGGCAGATTTAAAAAAGACTGCATTATGTGTTTCTGCTAATAGAGGAATCATAGCCATTTAGATTTTTTTTTAATTATGTACAAAAGGCTTATATAAGATTTCTTTGCTGAATTTGATGGATGTTTTTCTGTTGTGTAATCTGGTATGCCAATTTGCTTATTGCCAACAAATTATGAAGTTACTAAATTTATGAGGCAGAAGCAGTTAGTTAGATAACTCTCTTAGGAAGCATAATGGACAAACAAAAGTTGTCGCATTTTTTTTCATATACATTTTCCCCCTTTCCAATTCTCTGATATTTATAGGCTCAGAAGGTAGAATTTTTTTTAACTTATTTTGAGAATTGACGTTGAAATTTTTATATTGTTTACAGTCAGAGTAAATCACTGGATTCCCCCCCCCTTGATTTTGATTTGCTCTGTTTTGATCAAATATGAAGTTTATATCTTCAGCTAAAGAATTTGCATTAGCTGGTGAAATATTACAAGATAGTTGTTTGATACAGGTGGCAAAGTGAAAACATACAGGCAAAAGTCTAGAATTACTTTAATTGTGCTTCCCGAATGTGCTGTGAATTAAAATATCAAGTGAGTCTATTGATAGGGGGAAGGGTGTTAAGACCTTTTATAATGTAAGTATCTTAGGTTTGGGGCAACAGAAACATGTAATGAAAATGAGTTTTGTCATTCTTCAAAGTTGCAGATCCACAAAAACTGTCAGAATAATTTGGTAAAAAAAAAAAAAAAGCAAATAAATTACCCATGAACACACATTCTATATATGTATATACAATGCTATATAGATATGTATTTATTATATCATAAACTACAATAGGTAACTTTAAGGATTTCTCCCTATCCTTGTACAATGAAATGAATGTCTTTCTTTGAAAACTGCAATATATGTATGTTTCATGGTTATTTAACAGTGTGCTATGGTTTTATATCTTGACTTGCCTGGTACATCTTTCAATTTCCGAATATTTGGGTCTAAGCACAATATCTTCACACTGTGCTATATTGCTGCTGAACTAAATGCACTTTTCCCCACATCTGGGGCACTGGCTTAGAACAATTCAGTTCAGTACCATTACTTGTGATTTCATCTTTTCTTTCTTAATAGTTGGTAGGACAATTATGGAAAAGAAGCACATTGCCTAGAAGCCATTGGCAGTTCAGTGGCGGATCCTGTAAGATGTGCTATTTGATGTATTTATTTTTTAATTTTTTAGCTTTACTGCTTTTAAAACTAGCAGTATTGTAAATGTGTATCCCTTATATAGTCCTTTTACTTTTAGTAGTGTTGGTCTAAGTCAATTTAACTGTTAGGAGACTCACTGAGCAAGTGCATTATAGATATCCTAAAACACACTTCCCATATAATGACTATTACATGTAATTACATATTGCTGCTTGTTTTATTTTTTTTTCCACTTAGTTGGGCATTGTGTTTTAAACAAACTCTTTTTTTTCTGTTTTAATTAAAACTATAATATTGAGGTAGCAATTTGGACCGTTCTGCTTTTGCTGGCGCTAAAATTCTGGACTAGGTGTGAGGTCAAGCTTTTATTCATAATTGGCAATTTTATAAGAAGCAACTAAGAAATGAAAGGCAGGTGAAGATATAAAACCCTAGAATGCTTAAATGTGCTGTAAAACTATTGTAGATGTCACTGGATTTTACCAAGTATTATCCGTTCTTTTTTCCATCTACTGTGGCTTTTCAGTTAAAAATTTGTTTATAAAAGGAATTTATTACAGCTCTACCTAGAGCCTGTGTGTGTGTGTGTGGTTTTTTAAATCTCAACTTCAAATGTGTTCTTATAGTAATATGATGAAACTTGAACATTAAAAGTAGAGTCTGAAGTGTTGTTCTTAAAAAACACTGTTTCTTAAAATATTATAATTTTAAAGCATTTTGCCTCCTACCTGCATTTATTTTAGTCTGTAATACACGTGTAAAATGATTACAATATTACATGTTTAAATGATGCTCACATATAAGCAATACATAGCTAAGGAGCTACAAACATTTGTTATGAAGATAAAACGTGAGGATTTCGGGTTTTTTGCACCGAGTAACTTGCAACTCCATTTTCCCATAGCTTCCCAAGTGGCGTTTGGGTGGCGTCTGTGCTGCTGCCATCTTGTAAGAGCCCTTGGACGTCATTGCTTTTTGTACCAGCAAACTAGACTATCCTTGTGAAATCAAGCTAGTTAATATTTAAATGTTTTGACTATAATGTATATTGTTGAATGACTACATATGAACTAATTTCACAATGGGATTAATTAGCATACCCCCAAATGTAAATAAATGGTTTCGTTTCTCTGAGGCTTAGTATATAAAACAGGAACACAAGGTTGGTACACTATAGAAATGTTGCTTTAAATTGCAGCAATACAGTGGTAATGCAAATAGTCTCTTTTTTTTTTTAAAGATTTATTTATTTTTATTGGAAAGGCAGATATACAGAGAGGAAGATCTTCCGTCCGATGGTTCATTCCGCAAGTGAGCACAATGGCTGGAGCTGGGCCAGTCTGAAGCCAGGAGCCAGGAGCTCTTCTGGGTCTCCCATGTGGGTGCAGGGTCCCAAGGCTTTGGGCCGTCCTCAACTGCTTTCCCAGGCCACAAGCAGGGAGCTGGATGGGAAGTGGAGCTGCCGGGATTAGAACCAGCGCCCATAGGGGATCCTGGGCATGCAAGGCGAGGACTTTAACCACTACATTATTGTACCGGGCCCGATGCAAATAGTCTTTTGGCATTCAGTATTTTTTAGATCTTAAGGGATTATTCAGAGCAAGAACGGGGAGATGCTAAGTAATTTTCCAGATTAATAAATACTAATGAAAACAATAGGAGATAAATTCTTGAAGAGAAAAATAGGCATAACATGTTTATTGTGTTTATATCAAATGTAAGTTACATTACTAGAATGAGCTCTAAAAATGCGATTACAAATGTCAGATTTATCATTGTACAGCCTGATTCATTTGGAGTAGATTTGGGTTTTTTTGGGGGGCGGGGTTTGAGACAACTTTCTTAAAGTGTTGCTTTTCATCTAATTTATTTCTGAGCAGTGTGTATGGAGTCCAAATTTCAGTTTGTAGAATTATGATTTTTTTTTAACCGGTATGAGTAGTAGTAAGATGTGTAAAATACATTTTTGCCAAAGAAAAGGATGTACAGTTGATGAATATTGGGCCAACAGCTAACCATACTTCAGAACCTGCCCAGACAAATCAGGATATGTCAAATGCACACTTATATATTAAAGTTTGATGAAAGCAAATGGTATAATTAAAAAGAAAGAAGGGAAGAATAAATTCCTGAATTGAACTAAAATGAATGAGTTTGAGCAAAATCCTGTCTGTACTAGGGAAGAAGATGGTAGGATGGAATGAAGTAGTTACCACCCCTGGCATTATTCTTTGGTCAGTTTAGCCTTTAGGAGTCAGCTGGGATATTGGAAGAAGCATGGCAATCTTTGATTAGCCTAACTGACAATTTAAATATGTAGGAGTTACAACATCAGTTTGGAATCCACAAAGTGTCTTGACCATTACCCTGAGAAAATATTATGAAAATGTTTTGTAAAATAGCTCTTAGTACTTCTGTTTTTGAATAGAATGTCTTCTGATAACACTGAAGAAACATTTCTGGTTTTATTTTTAACATTGAAAAGTAAGAAATAAAGCTTTTTTTTATTTTTAAAAACTTGAAGTTGGTTGTTATTACCCTTAAAAATAATTGTGTGCAGTACTTCAGCTGCTGTCAGCTTCTCGCAGTTTGGACTGGGAATGTCTTCTGTTTGGTTTCCACGGTGGAGGGGTAGTTGGCTGCCATGTGCAGGCTTCGCAGTTTATGCAGCGTACAGCTGTGTTGCATGTTGCTGGAAATGTTTGTTCGCATTTTAGATTTGTATCTTTAATGTGACTTTAAAGCAAACGTCAGTTAATTTCTTCTAACAAGATTGATATACTTATGTACTTTGTCAAATTACGAGTCTTAAGGAGTATTTTTTTTCTCACTTGTAAAATGATGCTAGTTTAGGGTGGAAATAAAGTGGGAAAATTTTAAAAATGAAATGATATTTAAGAATTGCATTATAGGGGCCCTGCGGCGGTCCTTGCCTTGAATGTGCCGGGATCCCATATGGGCGCCGGTTCTAATCCCGGCAGCTCCACTTCCCATCCAACTCCCTGCTTGTGGCCTGGGAAAGCAGTTGAGGACGGCCCAATGCATTGGGACCCTGCACCCGTGTGGGAGACCTGGAAGAGGTTCCTGGTTCCCGGCTTCGGATCAGTGCGCACCGGCCATTGCATCTCACTTGGAGAGTGAATCATCGGACGGAAGATCTTCCTCTCTGTCTCTCCTCTCTGTATATCTGCCTTTGTAATGAAAAGAAATAAATCTTTAAAAAAAATTTTTGTATTATAGGACCAGCAAGTGGTATGTCCTGTTAAGCTACTGCCTGTAATTCCAGTATGTCCTATAAGCAGTGGTTCAAGTCTAAGCTGCTCGACTTCAGATTCAGCTCTCTGCTAATTTGCCTGGGAAAGCAGCGGAAGATGCCCTCGTGCCTGGGCCCCTGCCAGCCATATGGGACACCTGCTTGTAACTTCCAGGATCCTAGCACCTGCGTGGCCCTGGCTGTCGTCTCCTGGGGAGTGGCTGGCAAGTGGAAGGTCTGTGTCCCTATCTCTCTTCCTTGCTCTCTGTAACCCTGCTAAGCATCTTCTGTTTTAAAGTACTCCTAAAAGTTCTCTTACTTGGAAAATCCAGAGTCTTGGTGTTTTATATCAGTTACCTCTCCTGTGTTGTATCTAATTTACCTTTTTACCATTACTGGCATTTCCATGGAGGATTTAATCTACTTGAAGATGAGATATTCAGGCATTGTCCTTTGGTAATTCTGATAAAATTTTTGCTAAGGATATCTGTCCATCTACCTAGTACTTAAAACCTGATAACCTCTACTAAAGAGAATGTTTCGTGTATGGCTCAAATTATTCATTTTAATGTTAATCTTTAATAGAAAAGTATACTGTAGTTTTTTTCTTGCTGTTTTTGATTTTTTCTTTCTCAAAACCATTTTTACCATAGTTTAGAAAGTTGGCCTGTGATTGCTAAGTAAGGATGCAACAAGATAGGGGTCGGTAGTTCACCAAGCAGTCAAGATGCTGTTAAGAAAGCTGTTGTGTGGCACATTGTACTGCTTGGTTTCTAAATCTGTCCCTGACTCCTGACTCCAGGTTCTTGCTAATTCAGAGCCTGAAAGGCAGCAGTGTGAACCAGCAGATGGGGGGTGGGGGTGGTTTCTCTCTCTCTCTCTATTAAATATTGGAAAAAAAATGGCTTGTACTGAATCATGAGTCAAGATTAAACCATGTAAATAGCCGACAAATAGTGTACTTAATTTATATCGTTGACTATATAGAAAATGTTCTACCAGTGAGTCTTTAAAAGATGGCTAGTGCTGTGTATAACAAAATGGACTTGAATTTAACATTTGTAGTATCGTACGACAGCAAAACGTGGAAGTGAGAGAAATGAGTCTTTGCTGCCATTAATATAGAAAATTTTGGAAAAGCAATTGGTATGAGTAAAATATGTAAAAATAGGGTCACAAAAACATGGGACACACTTTTCTTTGGGTCAGTGTATTTTGACACAGCTGTTTGTTTTCACTCTGTATAAATCGTTCAATTGAGTCCTTTGGGGTGTTTGTTACTTCTCTGTAATGAAGCCGCCCTTTAACAGTGGAATTATTACAAGAATTCAGTAATTTTCAACCTTCTAGTTCTAATAGTGTCTGTGCTATGTTCTCCATGTGCTTTAAGGAAAGTGTTGTTTTGTAAACGTTTGCTCTCAACTGCTTAGGATGTTATGGTAACTGGAGGCACTTTTTTTTTTTTGAAGTTTTCTTTAACTTATTTGAAAGGCAGAGTTGGATAAGAGAAAAATCTCTTGGTTCATTCCTCCTCATGTCCTGAATGGCTGGAGCTGAGTCGAGCCAAAGGAAAAAAGAGCCAGTAGCTCCGTCTGGGTCTGTCATGCTGTTGATAAGACTCGAGGATCTTGGGCCAACTCTTAACTGCTTCCCAGGTGCTCCAGCAGGGAAGTGGTGGAGACATGGAGCAACTGGAACTCAGACTGGTAGGCAGCCACTCAGCTTGTGCCATAGCACTGGCCCTGAGGAAATCGGATGCAGGATTCCTGGGGAGGTGGGGGGAAAATTGTGATAGTGACTAAGTAAATTTATTGAATTGTCTCTTAAAATGTTCATGAGAACAAAACCTGTGAAGATAGAGAAATTGTTACCCAATGGGAATTACTTTAATTGGCTGAAGAAAACTTGCCAGGAAGTTTACAATTTCTAGTCCTGTGCGCAATATGATGAAATGTCATTTATCTTCTTCACATTCTTTGTTAATGTATTTTTCAGAGTTTATTTATTTAAAAGGCAGAAGTACAGAGAGAAGAGTGTCAGATATTCCTCATACTGGTTTACTTCTCAAATGGCTGCAGTAGCTAGGGCTGGGCCAGGCTAAAGCCAGAAGTTTCATTCCAGTTTCCCTTGTGGGTAGCAGTCACCCAAACACTTGGGCTGTCTTCTGCTGTTTTTCAGGCACCTTTCATGAATGAGATGCTGGCACTATCGGCAGAAGTTTAGCCCTGCTGTGCCACAGCACTGGCTCAGATAATGTATTGTAAAAATCAAACACTGCTGTGGGAAGATTTGCTGGAAATCACAGGCAAAGTTAAGTAAGATGGCAGGGGCAGTGATTGGGATTGTAGTAGTGGAGGTGGAGCAAAACATTGAAGGGAATCTTGGAAATATTAGTAAATTCATAACTGACTGGATACAGTGAAAAAAAGTCATTTCTAGGTTTTTGTCATAAGCATCAGAATGTATTTACTAAGCTAAGAAACTTTGACCTTGAAGAAGGACATATTAGCACACGTGAGGGATCAAGTGGAGATTGGCAAGCAGTCAACCGGATATTTAAGTTTGTATTTGAAGGATTGGGGGCAGATGACCCAGTATATAAATGATAATTGAATAAGGTTGTCTGAGAGCTCCTGTAGAGTGGTAAGAGGCTACAGTTGTAGTGAACTGTAGCTCTTGCATAGCTAGGGAAGAGCTTGCGGAAACCCAGAAGTAGCTGTAATGGAGAGAATTTTGTTTCTGCAAAGAATTGTGCTAGAGGAGGGCCAGCAGTAAAGTGTGGATAAGGGCAGCTCCTCATTTGCTTTCCTATGATTTGATTTTTTTTTATTATTATTATTATTGGAAAGCCGGATATACAGAGAGGAGGAGAGACAGAGAGGAAGATCTTCCATCCGATGTTTCACTCCCCAAGTGAGCCGCAACGGGCCGGTGCGTGCCAATCCGAAGCCGGGAACCAGGAACCTCTTCCGGGTCTCCCACGCGGGTGCAGGGTCCCAAAGCTTTGGGCCGTCCTCGACTGCTTTCCCAGGCCACAAGCAGGGAGCTGGATGGGAAGTGGAGCTGCCGGGATTAGAACCGGCGCCCATGGGATCCCAGCGCGTTCAAGGCGAGGACTTTAGCCACTAGGCCATGCTGCTGGGCCCTGATTTGATTTTTTTAAGATTTACTTTTATTGCAAAGTCAGATACACAGGAGGAGAGACAGAGGACAGGGAATAAGTCCCTGAGGTGTTGGATGTGAGTCCCAGGAGGCCACAGTGATGCTGGGGATGAACACAGGGACCACTAGACTGGCCATGGTCATGCTTTCTAGCTGCTTCTGGCTTCCTCATCTTTCCTTACATCCTTTCTCTAAAAATGTAACCTTAAGACTGAATTTACTTTTGAATTTTTTTGGAATTTTATTTTCATTTTTCAGATTCTGATTGTTAATGATGGCCTTTCTCTCTTAATTATTGCTAATTCATTACTCTGAGGTTCACCTTCTGGAACAGGTGGGATTTAAGGTAACCAACCAGATTTGGGGGTTTATTTTTTAAGATTTATTTTTATTGGAAAGGCAGATGTACAGAGATGAGGGGAGACAGAGAGGAAGATGGTTCACTCCCCAAGTGGCTGCAACTGAGCCAATCCGAAACCAGAGCCTGGAGCTCTTCCAGATCTCCCACGTGGGTGCAGGGTCCCAAGGCTTTGGGCCATCCTCAACTGCTTTCCCAGGCCACAAGCAGAGAGCTGGATGGGAAACAGAGCTGCTGGGATTAGAACCGGTGCCCATATGGGATCCTGGGGCGTTTAAGGCGAGGACTTTAACCACTATGCTATGATGCCGGGCCCAAATGCCAAGTTTTAAAAATTGAAAATTTAAAGCTGCTGCAAACCTTTCAAAAAAAGTCATATTTTGTTGCTTTTATTGGAAAGGGACATCAATTTTACAGAGAGAGAGAGAGAGACTGAGGGAGAGATCTTCCATTCGCTGGTTCACTCCCCAAATGGCCACAATGGGTCTCTCAAATAGATGCAGGGTCCCAAGAACTTGGACAGGTGGAGCAGCCAGAACACGAGCTGGGACTCATGGAATACTAATGCTTGGAAGGGGAGGATTAGCTAACTGAGCCATTGCACCGGACTCCCAGGGAAAGGCTTAAAACAGGTTCTTTACGAGTGTTTGCCTGTATCAGATTGCCCTGGCAGTAATTTTATAATGTTTTTTGCACATATACTTTTGGTTGTCTAGAGTCATTTTTTAAAAACAATTTGGATTAGCAGAAATACATTTGGGACACAGATTTTACTTATCAAGGACTCAAGTTTCTTGCAAACTCAAAAATTTGTCATGACAATCTAGTAATTATGTTCTTTACATGTTTAGATTTGGTTACCTTTAGCTTTTTTCTGTTTGTTTTTCCTTTTGTAAAGATCAGTCATGGAGTGTTGTAAGCAGATAATGTCATTTTCCCCTTCCTTTTCCTTTGATAAATCTGACTCTTAGATTTGTTTTCAAAAATGAGAGGCTATCCCAGGAAGGTGAATGTGTTCACGTACCATGTTGTCGTGGAAGTGAGAACTTGTTCTTTTAAGGACTGTTCTTTCTCCCACATTGTATTGCTCTCCCGTCTGAACAGTGCTCTGTGTGCTGCCCTAATTCAGCTGAAAGCTGGTAAGTGGGGCCCCACATAAAACAAGTTAACCACATAAAAGCAAAGACAAAACTTTTCTCCCGCTAAGAATCTACTAACTTGAAAAGTCAAATGCAAGACCCAGCTTGTAGCGTTTGGTTTGCGTACTAAGGTTATGTTTGGATATGTTTTATATTAACTGGAAAGTACTAATAGAATTTTCATCTTGAACAATCACTTTAGAGGTTCAAAGAAATCACATTACTATCAAAAATGAGCAGTTTCAAAGTAATCTAAAGACAGCTGGCTAAGAAATAGCACAGTTGGGTTGGTGACTGGCTCCTCTACATTGCTATTTTCACTCTGTCGGGCTGATTTGGGGTATGCTTAACCACTTCAAAGTTTCAACTCTGAGAAAGATTGTTGCAAGCTGTGTGTGCAGCAATAATTAAGAAAGGGGCCTCCTGGCTAGCCAACTTGGTCAGCTTACATGGACTTGGGGAGACAATGGAATGATAGGTGGTATTAAAATGGATAGAACCAGCAGGCAGAAAAAACTTTTTTCCACCTAAGAGAGTTTATTTAAAAGGCATAGTTAGATATGCTCCATCTACTGGTTTACTTTCTAAATGGCGCAATGGCCAGAGCTGGGGCCATCCAAAGCCAGGAGCCAGAGGCTTCTTGGTTTCCTAAGTCCATGCAAGGGTGAAGCATTTGTGCCATCTTTTACTGCTTTTCCAGGTGCATTAGCAGGGAAGAGAGTTGGCTTTGAAGTGGAGCAACTCGGTATTAAAAAGTTAATAAAGAATTATGGGGCTGGTGCAATGGCTCAACTGGCTAATCCTCAGCCCGCAAGCACTAGTATTCCGCATAGACGTGAGCTCATGTCCTGACTACTCTGCTTTCTCATCCCTGCTTTGAAAAACAGAGAAGGATGGCTCAAGTCCTTGGGTCTTTGCACCTAAATGGGAGACCCAGAAGAGGCTGTTGGCTAAGAATTGGCTCAGCTCCAGCTGTTATAGTCATTTGTAGATTGAACCAGTGGATGAGAGACTTGTTTCTCCTTCTTGGTAAAATCTGCTTTGCCACTAAAAATAAATCCCAAGAAAGTATATTATGGACAACTGTAGATCCACAGACTTGATGGACTAGATGAAATGCACCAATCATTTAAAAGATACGAAAAGTCATAACACACAGGAAGAAATAAATTGTATGAAAGTAATTATATCAAATTTCATCAACAATAACCTTCAAAACAAAGTACTGAGTCCCGATGGGCTCACAGGCAAAGTTAGAAAATGCTTGCTATGGAAAAAATGCAAGTACCCTCGTGTTTTGAGCACCTATGAAAACCACCATGCGGAATTCTTTCCATGCACTCGCACGCTGAACTTCCACGTAAGTATATGCATCAGCACTATAAAACTATTCCCACATTTTTCATATGAGAAAACTTAGGTCTAGAGAAGTGGGGGAGAAACACTTAGCAATGGAAAAAGCAAGATAAGAACTCAGGTTTCTCTTACTCCACAGTCCAAGTTCTTAGTGACTTCACATGAATGCCTCCTGGGACCGGTTAGACAGTGGTCCTTTTAGGAAAGGGACCAACTAGAGAGAAAAATAAACCCAGATTACTTCCAGGAAGCAGTGACAGCCAGACCATTTCTTAGGTGGTATGGTGTCTCCATGGTTTCTCTGAGTAAATGTGAAGGGTGATACGCCTCACCTCGTTAGGTTAATGGAATGTTGGCTCAAGAGTTAATAATGGGAGTGAGGAATGTCTTCCTGGTGCTCAGGGGCCACGGCCCTCGTTCACCTGCTCTGCCACTGCCCCCCATGGCTGATGCAGTGTGTGTTACAAGCAGGCAGAGCCCATGGATGTGGTGGAAAAGCACACGTGTTTGTGAGGACTGATCTAGAAGATGGGTGGTGAGCCACGTGTCTGCGCACACATCCTGCCTGGTCACATTTCAGTGGAAATGCTGCAGGAAGGCCCTGTAATGTAAGGCAGCAGCCAACAGCCATCTGGGTGCCCAGCGTTTCCTGGCATCCTCAAGGTCAAGCTGATTCTGGCACCAACTGCTGTTTTTTTTTGTTTTTTGTTTTTTTTTTTATCTAGGCTAGGGGCCTTTCCCGAGACAGAAAGCACCAAATGGAGTAGGATGGGGCAGAATGGGCTAATATAAAAAAAAATGGCAAAGGCAGGAGCAAACCTTGACCCTTGTTCCTTGCTTGGGTGGGTGTGGCAGGACTGACATGACATCCTGGCAGGTAGTGGGTGCAGAAGCTGCCCACAGCACTGTAGGAACTGGCGCTCCTGGCTTCCATCAGCCTTTTATGTCAGTGGGATTCTCCAGGACAGTCAGGTGGAGGAGTTAAAGACCAGCCCAGAGGAAGCAGTGCCTTTGTTCCCCTAAGTGACTTGGGGTCCTCCTCCCCTTGTCAGCAGTGCAGTGACTCGTCAGATGCTGGAAACTTCTTCCTGCAGCATGTCGATCCCGCCGTGTGGGAGCACGGTGAGCCCTACCGGCTTGGCATGTTCAGACGCTCGGGAATGTGTGTTCATGAAAGCCCTGTTTGTAGGCATGTGGTCAAGTTCTCTTGTGAGGATTCTATTACGATGTAGAAGCCCTGAAAAATGGGACAAGTCACTTTTCTTAGGCAGTTGCTTCTGCATAAAGAAAAAAGTAAGCAATTGGGCCTGATGTGGTAGCCTAGTAGATAAAGTCCTCACCTTGCATGAGCTGGGATCCCATATGGGTGCTGGTTCGTGTTCCGGCTGCTCTACTTCCCATCCAGCTCCCTGCTTGTGGCCTGGGAAAGCAGTTGAGGACAGCCCAAAGCCTTGGGACCCTGCATCCATGTGAGAGACCTGGAAGAAGCTCCTGGCTCCTGACTTTGGATTGGTTCAGCTCTGGCCATTGCCACCACTTGGGGAGTGAAACAGTGGACAGAAGCTCTTTTCCATCTCTTTCTCTTTATAAAATTTACCTTTGCAATAAAATAAATAAATCTTTATATAAAAAAATCTTTATAAAAAAAATAAATTCCTTGGTCCCACTCCTGGCTCCCTTTCTGCCTTCATGAATTCACGATCAGAGGAACGAAGGAGTTGAAGACCGTGGGCTGCCAGCCAGGCAGTGGAGTGCTTCCATCACACTAGCCATGCAGGGCCCGGGCTTCTCCAGTGTCCCACGGTCCCCTCCCTGCATGAGCATCAGACATGGTGCTCTAGTAGCCACAAATACACGAAAATAGAGGTGGCATATGCCCTCACTGCTGCCAGGCCTCTTGCAAGTTGCCCCTTGCCAGTGCTGTTAGGGGCAGGGGTTTTACAGTAAGGATATGAGGAAGCTGGTCAGGCCAACAATCAGGAAACGTGGGGTCTTGGACTGTGCTGCTGATTAGCTCGGCAATTGACTGAGGCTGTCTGTGACTTCTCCCACCCGCAGAGGTAAATAATAGCAGCTATACTGAAGGGTCTGCTAAGGTGATACAGAATAACATGTAGCCCATACACTGCTCAGCTTCCTGCCCAGCATGGGGTCCATGCTAACAGACAGGACTTCCTTTGTGAATACCAGAGTAGCCAAGGACTGGCATTTGTGCCCAGGTGATTCCTCAGGATGGCAACGCCAGCCTCCTCATGGACAGTGACTGTCCAGAGTTTCCCATGCTCCAGCTCTCTGCAGGGCTCTGGCACCTACCCAGCAGTCTGCTGGATGGGGAAACAGCAAACTGATGCTCAGACTGGGGCGCCTTCCTTCTATGGCAGGTCGGCCTCCTCAAAGTCCCCAGGTAGTCCGGACATCAGAGCCTTAGTCCTGGCCCCTGCTTAGGTTAGTGCCTGGGCTGCTAGATCTGCAGCACTCACGGAGCTCTGCTTAAACGCCAGGCTGCCCATGCTTCTCCATCGCCATTGGCCTTCCCAGGCCATGAGGATGGTCAGCCTGGGGTGGAACTGCCAGCGTCATCACTTGACTGGCACAGCAGAAAACCCTGCAGGTAGCTTTTCGCAGCTGGAGATACTGACCTGGCTTTGATAAGGATCGCAAGTCAGAGGAAGTGACTTTGTATCCAGGGGCTCTGGAAGCATCCCTGGCTGGACAGGACTCACAGGAGCTACTGAACAAAGCAGCTGCTATCGTCAGCGGTTGGCTGTTGACCTCAGGGTCCCTAGCTCTTTGAATAACCCATTTCCATGACAGGAGAAAAGACCCCAAATCCAGAAATTAACAAAGCAATTGGTTGGTTGAGCAACATTTAGGGTTGACACACATAAGATTGGCCTGTGGACTTATTTTCATGTATGTTGGAGTTGGGGCCTGATGGGTTTCCAAGACCCTCAGTCCTCCAAATGACACCACAGACCTTAAAAGGCCCTGAGCACTGATTTTCATTCCCAAGGCTTGGGGCTCTCCTTGCTGTGCGGAAGTCCCATCACGAACTGAACCTGTCCCCTGCCGAGAATCTCAAAGCACATGGCTAGATGATGCCAATTCAGCTGCCTTGAGGTTCCCCAGCAAGGGGCATTGAGAGGCGCCCCAGAAACAAGGACTGGAAGGGGAGGTCACGCCTCTGGGGGCGAGGTTAGAGGCAAAGTCAAGGAAGTAGGATGAGACAGACATCTGAGTTGTTCTTCAGAAGATTACGGAGGCAAGAGTAGCATTGTCAGCTAACGCATCCCTAGGGCTGCAAAGATGGGGGTTTGACGGCCATGTTCAAGGTCCTGATTCCCCACCCCAGAGCTGAGCCTGCATCTGGCTGGGCAGACCAGGTGGTCTACAAAAGGCATTTTGATTTAGTTGTTGCAAAGAGCTGTTCTAGTGACTTAGACACAAGGTAAGACAGCCAGTACTTGCGAGAACCTGGCCCATCCATGCCGCGCCTTCTTAGCAGAGAGAACCTGGAAAACCACCCTCTCCCCAACCTTGGCTAGCCCTCTCCCCTTTCTGACGGTTTGTGTGCATTTAGGGACTTTCCTTGTCTTAGTAGACACCTGCGTTCCTAGAGCTGGGCCGCCCGAGAGAGGCAGGAGGCAGGCAGGTGGAACGCGGGGTCCCGCCCAGCCAGTCCTGATTTGACCTCATCAAAGCGTGCTCCTGCGAGCTAGGCACACAGGAGAATCTGCTTGAGAAAGATTTCTGCACCGCGACAAAATGCAGTTAAAATCCAGGAGCTCTTCTCCGGAGCTTAGACACAAACTTTTGCTCTTAGACAAAAAGCGCTGCTGGCGGAGAGCAGCGGACACTCCGTGGAGGCGCCCCGCGCTAGAGGGTCGCTTCCCAGCCTTGGCGAGGAGCGGCCAGCAGGTGTCAGTGCGGCCTCGCTCTGCCGCCACGCGCCTCCTCCACCTCCGGGACCCTTCCCAGCAGCGAGGAAGGTAAGGGGGCCTAGGTCCTGACCCCAGGCGGCGCAGGTCCTGCAGACGCCCCTGCTGGGGGTGGGGGTGGGGGCTCTGCGGCGGGGGTGGGACCCCTGTGAGCCTCTTCCCCAAGGGGATACCTGAACCCCGGCCTGACTTGGCCCTGTCCGCAGCCCCGCGGGTGCTGCCCATTCCTCCTCAGGGATTCGACGCGAACCCGCGCCCTCCTTCCCAGCCACAAACCCTCTCGCCCCGGTGGCTTAGGGTCACCTGCGGACCACGGGACTGGCCCGTGTTTGGCCGTTTGGGTTGCGACCAGTGCCGAGGGCGGCCGCCGCTCCGGATGAGGGCCGGGGTTTTCTGACAAACCCTGCTTTCCAGGACCCAGCGGCACGCGGGCACTCCTGGGTGCCCACCGCCTTCAGCCGGGCCTGCCCGGCCAACCCACAGTGGGAGCCGTCCCTCCTCCTCCTCTTCCTCCTCCTTCTCCCCACTCTTGCTCTGCCTCTTTCAGTCCCTTGCCCGAGATCCCCGCCTCCCCACCGGGCAGGGGCAGCGCTCCCCGGGGTCCCGCTCGGGGCGCGGGCGCTCGGAGGGCTGAGGGGAGGCGCGAGGGGCGGAGGAGGGTCGACTTCCCACGTGGGGGCTGACGCCGGCTGCTAGGCAACGCCGGCTTGATCCTGGGGCTATAAAACCAGTCCACCGTAGCGCGGCGAGCAGCAGCGGCTCCGGCTTCGGTGCAGACGCCCAGCGGCCGGCGCACCGCCGCCCCGCAGCCCAGCCCGGCCCGGCCCAGCCCAGCCCAGCCCAGCCCAGCGCCGTCTCCCCAGCCGCGCGCTCCTGCCTCGGTTCCCGCTGTCCTCGGACCCCTGCCGGGCCGGCGGCGCTCAGCGGCCACCCGGCAGACGCCCGCGAGACACCGTGCCTGCTACGGCCGCGCGGCTCGGGGAGAGCCGCCTGCTCGGCTGCCGGGGTCCGCCCGAGGACGGGGGTGCCTTCATGCGGCCCCCACACTCCTCGGCCCGCCGCCGCCCCCGAGCTCAGCCCGTAGCGCTCCAGCCCCCGCAGCGAGCGCAACTTTGGAAGTCCCGTGGCGTTCCGAGAGGCGGCGGAGTCCGCGCCCTGGCCCCGGGCCGAACCCGGCGTGCACAGCCTAGTGTGGGGGCAGCGCTCGAGCCGGTCCTCGCCTCGGGGATCTAAGGAGACGACAGGTGCAGGAGCCCAGCCCGCATCTGCACCCCTGCGCCGTTGCCCGAGGCGGTGGTCCCCGCACACACGGTAAGACCTCTTGCTTTCGCTCGGGCTCAGGAGGCGACACACACACACTGCCTACATCCTAGAATCGGTATCTTTAGAAACAGTCGTCGTCCCTGCGAGTCGGCCCGCCACCGGTGATTTCCGCCCTTCCTTCATGAAGCATAAATCTCTTGACCTGTCGGCTCACCCTACTCTCTCCTGAGGCAGAGAAATAAAAACTTGGCCGCGTCCAGGAGCCAGGAGCGTCCGGACAAAGAGGCAGCCGGCGCTGTTCGCGGGAGCCCAGCCCATGGGCCCATACTAGTGCCCTCCCAGCCCCGGCTCGGCCTCCCTGCTGCCTCCCTCCCTATGTGAGGCGCGGCGGGGCGAGCGGGGCACCGGAGGAAGAGGAGGACCCGCGGGCGCCCGGCCGGAAGGCAGCTGGCAGCAGGCCCGGGCAAGCGGGCGCCCGCGTTCATGTTCCGCCAGGAGCAGCCGCTGGCGGGGGGCAGCTTTGCGCCCATGGGCTCCCTGCAGCCGGACGCAGGCAATCGGAGCTGGAACGGGAGCGAGGCGCCGGGGGGCGGCGCCTCGGCCGGCCCGTACTCCCTGGAGGTGACGCTCACACTGGTGTGCCTGGTGGGCCTGCTCATACTGCTCACAGTCTTCGGCAACGTGCTTGTCATCATTGCCGTGTTCACCAGCCGCGCGCTCAAAGCGCCCCAAAACCTCTTCCTTGTGTCCCTGGCCTCGGCCGACATCCTGGTGGCCACGCTCGTCATCCCCTTCTCACTGGCTAACGAGGTCATGGGCTACTGGTACTTTGGCCAGGCGTGGTGTGAGATCTACCTGGCCCTCGACGTACTCTTCTGCACCTCGTCCATCGCGCACCTGTGCGCCATCAGCCTGGACCGCTACTGGTCCATCACGCAGGCCATCGAGTACAACCTGAAGCGCACGCCGCGCCGCATCAAGGCCATCATCGTCATGGTGTGGGTCATCTCGGCTGTCATCTCCTTCCCACCACTCATCTCCATGGAGAAGCGCGGCGGCGGCGGGCGGCAGCGCTGCGAGATCAACGACCAGAAGTGGTATGTGATCGCCTCCTGCACCGGCTCCTTCTTCCTGCCCTGTCTCATCATGATCCTGGTCTATGTGCGCATCTACCAGATAGCCAAGCGCCGCACGCGCGTGCCTCCCAGCCGCCGGGGTCCCGACGCTGCCGCCGCCACCGCCACCGCCACGGTGCCATCCGGGGTCGCCGAACGCAGGCCCAACGGCCTGGGCCCCGAGCGCGGCGCGGGCTCCTCGGGCGCAGAGGCCCAGCCGCTGCCCATCCAGCTTAACGGCGCCGCTGGGGAGCCGGCTCCGGCAGGGGCGCGTGAAGCCGACGCTTTGGACTTGGAGGAGAGCTCGTCATCCGAGCACGCCGAGCGGCCCCCCGGGTCCCGCAAGCCGAGGGCCCAGGGCAAGACCCGGACGAGCCAGGTGAGGCCCGGGGACAGTGTGGCACGGCGTGCGCCAGGGGCCGCGGGGTCCGGGGCGTCGGCGTCTGGGCCTGGGGAGCCGCGCGCTGTGGGTGCCAAGGCGTCTCGCTGGCGTGGGCGGCAGAACCGCGAGAAGCGCTTCACGTTCGTGCTGGCCGTGGTCATCGGCGTGTTCGTGGTGTGCTGGTTCCCCTTCTTCTTCACCTACACTCTCACGGCCGTCGGCTGCTCTGTGCCCACCACGCTGTTCAAGTTCTTCTTCTGGTTCGGCTACTGCAACAGTTCGCTGAACCCGGTCATCTACACTATCTTCAACCACGACTTCCGCCGAGCCTTCAAGAAGATCCTGTGCCGTGGGGAGAGGAAGCGGATCGTGTGAGACGAAGGGGCGGTGCGGGGACCCGGCTGCGGCCCTTCCAGGGATTTCCCCGCCGAAGCGCTCTGGCTGGCTGGGGGAGCCATGTGCACCACAACCCTGATGGCCGATGGCGGGGAGATTTCCCTAGCTGGCCTCCCTTTGTCATCAGTATTGCTCCCAAAGGCGTTTTCACCCACTCCCCTCGGCCAGCTCTCCTGTGGGGCTCTGCAGAGCAGTGGACTCCCAGGAAGCATGGCCAACAAGGGTTAATGGATACCGGGATGGAGGTGTTCCCGTGGCTGATTGTCTCCCTCCCCAGTTGCAAATCTTCAACAAACAAAAACAAAGCACTCAGGGCAGCCCTGCCCATCCCTGTCACTTCCCACTGTACATAGACACTATTTTTGATAGTATTCTCTCCTGCCACACTTTCATGGGGCCCCTGGTGGCCCGTGGCCTTGGTTTTGCTGTTGGACTCCAGGCTGCCCCATGGAAGCCTTTGCAGGTGGACAGCAGCCGAGTGGCTCTGGCCAAGCCCCTCTGCAAGTGAACCCCTTTGCAGTGTGTTGCTATGATGCTCCCTGGAGACTGTTTCACCTGTCGCTGGTGACTGTCCCTTGGCTGTGGACCTGTTTTGAGACTTCCTGACAGGGGGAAAAAAAAACAACCTTTCTATCCACTGTTCCCCTCGTGCCTAACAGCGAAAATGCCTTTTCCTCTGTAAATATGACAGCACTGGACCAAGACAGGGGTAGGGGACCACATGAGCCTCGCATCAGCCCTGTGTGCAAAGCCATGATTCCCCCATGCACCTGTGCCCCGCTCCCTCACCTGAAAGCTCCTGTTTTGGGGGGGGGGTCCCTCCTTGCCTGCAGGGCCCCAGCTGTGGCTTGAAGAAGAGTATGTGTGTGCTCCAGTCTGGTCCCCGTATGTGCCCCTCCCTCCGCGGCAGCGCTGGGCGTGGGGGAGATCCGGGAGCTGCTGTTTTTAGATACAGAGGAGTGGAAATTATGCGGAAGAGGCCGACCTGACGCGATTTGCCCTAGGTAAACAGTTTGTGAAGACAAATGGGCCTGCCAAACTGCTCGGTTCCTGCCCCTGAAGCTGAGCTGGCAGGGATCAAAGTGCCCGCCTCCAGCCCCTGCTTTTCCTGGCATTGAGGGACTGCCACAACCGGGGCGGGGAGGGGGGGAAGGCCAAGACTTGGGTTTACATCTGTGTCTCTTCACGCAGTGTGGACAGAGACAGTTCAAGGCCTGAGCTCTTATTTCATGACAGTAAAGCTAATGACAGCACTTGTTGCTAATGACGGTGTTTCTTTTTTTTTTTAAATAAAAGTTTACAGATCAAATGTGAAATAAATATGAATCAAGCGGCTCTCTTGTGTGTTATCTGGGTTTTTAAAAGCCTGGAGGCTCTGGGATGTGTGACTTTGAGTCTTTCTTTGAGAGATGGACAGTATGTACACATTGCTCAATAGCCTTGAGCAGGTGAGCCATGCCCGTTTCCCAAGGCCTCCCTGTGTGCCGGGCTTTGCCTCATTTGATCTTCCCAAGTACCCCCTGAGGTAGGTTCTGTTACCCCACATTCCCAGGAAAAAGGGTCAGAGGCCCAGGAGACAAATGATGAGCTGGGGGGGAGCAGCAAGTGGTGGAAACAGAGGGCACAACCGTGCCTGGCTGCAGGTGCTGTGACCGTGACCCCAGCAGGTGCTGTGACCGTGACCCCAGCAGGTGCTGTGTCCGTGAGCCCAGCAGCTTTGCGGAGGGATGGCGCTGACACCTGCAATGCAGGCAGATCTCACTCAAAGAACGTCAGAGACCAACGGTGTGGGACAGAACTCCAAGGTTTAGGTCTGTGGGCAGTGTGCGTGTGTCCCCAGGGGTCAGTGGGTCCTCACCTATGTACAGGCCTCTAAGTGTATTTCTACCTCTACTAGGGTATGAGACGCAAGTTTCTCTGTGTGTATATAAAGGTAGAATGTGTGTAGTTACACATCAAACTGTGCATTGCACCTCGACATGTGGGCACATGTAGCATGGCACAGAGACTCACAATGCTCTTGAACATGCAATGAAGAGAGGTGTGGTGACTATACTTATTGTAAGATTCATGCATGACTTTTTCCATACCGTGCATTTCCATGAACTTTTCAAAGACCGTTCTCCCCCCCCCCCCCCGCCCCGTATGCCCCATGGTGTGGCATAAGCACGTGGTGTGATGGAAATCTCTAGGTAGAAATGTGTGCTGGTTGGTGGTGCCAGTCATGTCTGGCCAAAGGCAGGCACCTTGGATGCCTTTCTGTGGTTTCATCCAAGTCCATCCGGCTGTCAGGGAGGGCCTGAGGGCCTGTGCCATGGTCTGGTGCTTGGAGGCTGCAAGGACCCTTAAGGATCCAGGAACTAGTCCTGGAAATGGCGGGCCACAAGAGGAAAGGATTTGCTCAGTTTGCTGCTCTATATATAGGACCCAGGACCCAGGCCTGCTCAGGATGCGGCTTGAGCACCTTGGGGCTGAGTGTGTGTGTGTGTGTGTTTGTGTGTGTGTGTGTGTGTTGCTGGGTGCAGAAGATGAGCAGAGAGCCTTGGTGTGGGAGTCAGGTTTGAAGTGCAAGGCTAGGCCAAGGGCTCTGGTTCTGGAGGTGGTGGGGGAGGGGAGACTGGCTTTCAAAAGGCCAGCCCCAGAACCACGTGGATGAGGACGGCTGCTCAGGGCATTCCTGAGTGCTGGCTGTGCCTGCAGCTGGGAGGGCCTGGAAGGCCTGAGAAGTGGCCAGGGCTCTAAGGGGCCTGAGGCCGTGAAGGCAAGGCACCCAGAGTGGGGTGTGGAAAGGCACGGAGGAGTTCCCACCCTCCCCAGGACTCTCAATGCTTGCAGCTGGTGAGGTGGCCTGCTCCCCACGTCCACCCAGCAGCAGCGACAGCTCCTTTCCCTCCCCCGCCAGGGCGCCCATCGCCCCAAAGGCAAACAGAGCCAGACAATGGCCAGTCTAGCAGCCTTCCAACCTCGGGCAGCATGTCCCAGTCATGGGAGCAGATCCAAATGGTGCTCACTGTGACTGTTGTGCAGTGTAACCGGGGAAGCGTTGTTGCAGCCTTCATTCCTCCCATTCCCCAACGTCTGCCCTGGTGACGGTGCTACGTGGATGGGGTGCTCCCCAATACTTCTCAGAGATGGATGGAAAGGAGGAGCCCAGGCTGGGGTCCCTGTGGGGACACTGGTTATCTTAAGGCTCCCAGAGATACCTGCAGAGGTGTGGGCTGGGCTTGGAACTGAGAAGGACAAGTGGCTCCCATAAAGATTTTGGCCTGAAGGACAGGCGTGAGACTGCAACCCCATGGCTTCCAGTCCAGGGCATCTGGTCCTTGATACCCAGACCAAGGGGGTCTGTGGGTGTGGCCAAGGGTCCTTTGTGATGTGACCTTGGTTGGGCTATCAAAGGCGGCTGGCTTTTGGGGCTCATGTGCAGGTGCATGGGATGGGAAAGGTTAGTGGCTTAATGGGAACCTGGGTACAGTTTTGTAACTGTGTGGTTTCTTCCATGCTCCAGGCCAGCGAAGGACTTCCCCTCCGTGGTATTCCCTAATCGAATCAGCTCTCGCTCATCCTCAGCTCCTGCATGGAGAATGAGGGACTGAGGCCCTGGAGGGCAGGCTGGATCTGTGGAACCCTGAGGTCCCTTAGGTCCTCTCCACTCTGGGCCTCTTGATGTGACTGCACGGTCAGTCACCCAAAGTGAATTCTAGCTTGCTGTCGCACATGCTGAGTCACTACTAATTCCCACAGGACCTTTCTATGCTAATCACTTGGCCTGCCACCCTTAGGCCTTTCTCCTCTCCCTGCGTGTGCCCTGTGCGAAGCCCAACTCTGGCCTCTGTAGGAGTCAGCAGCGATTAGGGCCTTTGCACACGTTGGAGCTGCTTGCAGAGACAGGGTGTGCCAGGCAAAGGCAAAGTATTTTGTAGCACCATGCTGTGAGGGTGTGGTTGGGGGAGTGAGTGTTGTATGCCCAGTGAGAGTCAGGGATTGTATTGGGATTGGTGGCTGAGGGTGGCAGTTCTGCCAGGAGGAAAGGGGAGGTGAACTCCTAGATGTGGCTTTTGGGAGGAGTGGGGCTCGCAGCTGGGTCCTGTGGCTTTCATTTCCTTAACCTAATTCTTAGGGTGTCAGGGTAAACTCTTGTCTCTGTTTGGGAATGCCTGTCAGGAAGCCCATTTCTGTAACTGTAGTCTTGTGGAAGGTTCCAGATCCCAGGACACCTACCTGTTCCTCCAGAGGCCCAGGGCCCAATGTCAGGACTGCCCTGGGCCCTGTTACCCAGCCCAAGCAACATGAGTGTGGGGCAAGGACAGGGACCCCTTTCCCCACAGAGGGGGTGCCTGCAAGGCAAACCAGGTGGAGGCATTGTGATCAACAGCACTTGGGTTGTTGGAAATAATGTTGATCTCTTTGATGACCAGCACTCCTGGGGTTTAGAGTTAAGTATAATAAAGGAACCGGGCCTTACGGACCGGCCCTGTCTCTCGCCTGCTCTGTGGGCCTGAGCAAATCCCTCTGCGAGCCCTGTTTTCCTTGATGTGTATCACGAATGTGTTTGTACTACTATAATCTCAAAATGTGTTCTGTGGAGCTAGTTTAACCAATATAAACAGTATCTGTCTGTCTATCTATCTATCTATCCATCTATCTATCTATATCTATCATCTATGTTGTCAACATCTTTCATCTATGTATCCATCATCTATCCATCTTCCATCTATGAATCTGCATCCATCACTAATCAGCCATTTCTCTTCTGTATCTGAGATCCCTTGGGGCCAATGCTGGGCTAAGTGACCTGGAACAGGACTCCTCTGAACTTCTGCCAGGCCTGTGGGGTTTGTGCCTGACACACGGTGACAGCACGTACTGTTTCCAAACTGTGCTGTCTCCATGAGTCCTGCGTGGGGCAGGGCAGGGTGGGGGGCTGCAGGCTTTTCTGCCATTTCTGCTTTATTTATTTCTATTGGAAAAGTAGATCAGATTTATGGAGAGAGAGAGAGAGAGAGAGAGAGAGAGAGAGAGAGAGAGAGAGAGAGAGAGAGAATGTTCCCAAATGGTTGCTCTGGCTGGAGCTGAGTTGATCCAAAACCAGGGGCCAGGAGCTTCTTCCAGGTCTCACACATAGGTGCAGGGTCCCAAAGCTTTGGGATATCTCATCTGCTTTCCCAGGCCACAAGCATGGAGCTGGAAGGGTAGTGGAACAGCTGGGACATGACCTGGTGCCTGTATGGGATCCTGGTGCTTGCAAGGCGAGGATTTAGCTGTTGTTCCATGGAGCCAGGCCCTGCAGTTCTGTTTTAAGATTACAAGAGAAAAGAAAGGATTTTGTGAAATGCGGCACTTGCTTACTCCTGGGCCTGCATGGATGAGGTGCGTGCATGGGCAGGGTGAAGCTTGGTGCTCTCCTGGGGGACAGCTAGCTTTAGGAACCATTGGCCATTTAGAGGTTTGGGGTTGAATTGAGGGTTTGCTGTGTTTGTTCAGTGTGGGCTAGTCTTCTGGTATGAGTGTGAGTAAGTGTGCATGGGTATAGCACATATGGTATATGTGTGAGTGTGCATAGGTGTGGCATGTATGGGTATGTTTGTGACCACATGTGTACTGAGTGTGAATGTACGTGTGTGTATGTGTCTATGTACAAACATGCATGGGCCTAAGTACCACTTGGCCCACCTGGCTGAGATGAGATGTGCATGTACTGAAGGAGGAGTCTCAGAGGGGGCTTCAAAAGGGAGATGGTGCCAGTTCACTGCGCCCCTTCCTGCTTTTGACTTGCCCCACTCCCCAAAGTTGGGTCCTGGACCAGAGAGCTAAGCTGGGAGGAGGATGGGCTGGTGGAAGGAGGGTGTGCGGCAGACCCTGGTTCTCTGCAGGCTTTTTCTGTAGTGGGCAGGCTGTCCTGTTGTGCATGGCAGGGGACTGGTCTTCTTATAGGGAGTTCTGCAGGGTGTGGGAGGTCAGACTGTCAGGGTTCTTTCCAACCTGTTCAACACATGCACTGTCACCTTCCCTATCTTTTTAGCCCTGGGGAACCTTGTGCCTGGCTCTTGGCAACAGTTGTTGGGTGGTTTCTATCCCTTAGTAGTGGTTCTATCTGAGCTTAGGAGGCCACAGTGCAAACACTGGACTGTTTAGCAGAAAAGGCCATGGAGGCTGGGCTCTAGGTGAGGCAAGGCGGGCTCTGGCCTGGGTCAAGGACTTCACCTGTGTCCTGGGTATACCAGGAGGTCTGCTGCCTCAGCACCTCTGGGTACCCCATGGCTGCTTTCCCAGCACGTACAATGGAAATACTTTCAGCATTATCTTTCAGGCTCTAGCGTTGGAGGAGACATTGAATGAATGAACGATAGCATTTTCATTTATCAACTATTTTCATTGTATTTGGGCTGGGTCTTGGCAGAGCAGTGGACAGAGCTGCTGCTCTTGTTGGGAAGGTGGGAATGAAATGGTGGTGGGAGTGCCAAGCTTAGGGACAAGAGTCAGATGGTTGATAACAGGGGAGTTTTGGGGAGAGTCTGGCCTGAGTGGTGCCTGGAGAAGCATAAAATCAGATGGATGCTGATGGACATGACAGGCAAAGGGACTGAGGTGGGAGAATAGCACTGTATATTCAAGCAACCACTGAGGTCCCCTTGATGGAACCCTGTGGTGTGAGAGTGGAGAAGCTGGAGGTGGGATGGACCATGGGCAGGCAGCTGCTGGGAAGGGATTTTGTTTTGAGGGCAATCAGGGAGTCCCTGGGTATATTTTACATGGAGGGAGAAAAAGGGTTGGCTGGAGAAGGATGAGGTGCATGTACTTGGCACAATGACCCAGTCGTTGCTGTGACACTCATGTGAGTGCTGAGCCACCTGATGGCCACCCCAGTTGCCGCGCACACCCAGGTGCCAGCATTTCAGAGCTAGCCATGCTTGCCAAATGCTGTCCTCCCTGCCCCTGGCCTCTGGGAACTCCTTCTTTAGCAAATGTGTGCTGGGCACAGCGCTTCCTGTACATGTCCCAATGCCATCATCCTCCTTGGATGTTAACCCAGTACCTTGGCTGTTTGGAGACCATGGGGTCTCATCCTCCTTTCTTTCCAGTTCCAAGCCTCAGCTGCTTCATATCCAAAGCAGGTCAGGAGGAGAATGAACTGGTGCCCAAAGACCAGTGGGAAACAAGGGATGGGGGGATGGGCAGGAACTCACTACACCTGGGCACCTGCTTGGGGTCAGGCCTGATAAGCCCCAGATGGAGGCTTCACCTATTGGCTCTTGGCCGAGGCTCACGCAGGCCCATCAGGAGAAAAGTGAGTCCAGGCACTTTGAGGCACCTGTGTTGAGCTCTGCTGTGAGCCCTCCCTTCCTTCCTCTCATGCCTGCTTGTCTGTCTCATACCCACTTTTTTCACTTCCAACGCTTGCTTGCTTGCTTGCTCGCTCGGGAGCTGTCTTGCAGGATCTTCCACTCGGGTGTCTGCATCTTGGAATTGGTGGCTGCTGTTCCTGAGAAGGACACATGCCAGGTAAGACTCCCGAATCAAAAATGTGGAATTCATACCTGTCCAGACCCAGAGCTTTGGCTTTGGACATGGGCCTCTGTTTCCCCAACTGGAGCTTGGAGGAGAGGTTATTGGTGACTCATTGTGCTTGTCCAGGCCCAGCAGGGACTCACTAACTGCTTTCTGTCCAGTTTGGGAGCTGCAAGGAGTTGTATCTTTATTTTTTACTCTCGAAGCTGCCCTGGGCTGAGCTGTGCAAAGCTGACCTATCTAGGTGGGGCCAGTTTCAGCAGGTGTTTTGGGGTAATACATGGTGTGAATTTGACCTCCTGGGTCCTTAGCTCCTACCTGAGGAAAGTGTGTTCTTCAGAAGAGCAAGCAGGCAGGACCCGATGAGCTCCAAGCCCACAGATGACCTGTGACGGCCATAAATGGCTTCTAGGTCAGCGGGAATCTGGGGGCTCCTGGGCTCAGGTGAGTGCTCCTTGTGGCTTTGTGGCTCCCATGCTGGCTCTCCTCTCTCCTGTGTTCTACCCTGTGTCCCCGAAACTCTGTCCAAGCTGTCCTGCATGGGGGAATGCCATGGGCTCCTTCCTTGGCTGCCTCAAAAGATCACCCCCAAATTTAAAGCCACCCTTCATTGTGACACTTTCAATCTTAACAACAGGGAGTACCAGGGCTTAGCCACAGTTATACAGGGACTCATGAGTTGGTTGGTCTCTGCTAGCTTCCCTCCCCTGCCCCAGAGTTGGCAGGTGCTTGTGAGAACCACTGTTCGGTTTCTGAGAGAAGCTGCTGGCAGCAGGTCTCCCGCCCTCCTCATTTTGGAGGGCCTGGAAGGTGTGTCTTTTCTGAGCTCTTTCTCCTGCTCATGCTTGGCCTTGGGGCCAGGGACTGGGGTTTGCATCAGCTCTCCTTTGGGTCCGAATTCTAGACATAAATCAAAAGGAAAACGTGGTATGCAGATGTGTTGTTCCTGGGACAGATGTTTTATTCTTGGCTTCTCCCCTTAAACACCTTTAACTTTTTCTAGTGACTAGGAAAGACGAGCTTGGATGTGAACATATAGTATCTGGCAACACACACAGCCTTCGTGTCTAATGATTCACGTTCCAAATGCCTTCAGTGGCCAAGGCTGAGGTGAAAGCCAAGAGCTGGAACTCATTTTGGGTCTCCCACGTGGATGGCATTGTCCTAATCACCCGAGCCATCGTTTCTGCCTTCCAGAGTGGAAAGCTGGAGTCAGGAGCCGGAGCTTGCAATTGTGCCTAATCAACCTCTGATATGGGATGCAGGTGTCTTAACCAGCGTCTCCAGCACTAGACCAGACACTCTCCCCATTGCTAATATTTTGAACATGCCTTTTGGAAAGCTATGTGTTGTGACCTAACTGCTATGCTATTGAATTGGGCTTAGTCTGAAGAAAAATCTACCAATATGTAATAAGAACTATGACACTAATTCCTTTGTTTTTACTGTCACACTCTTGATAAGCACTTTCTTTAGAAATTAGAATAAAAGCAAAGCAAGTCACTTATTCAAAGAGGCCCCAGTAATTCTGTTGATTTTGGCAAAGAATTAATAGACATGAGAGTGATACCATACAGGCATGGCTAATGTGTCATTCCTTATACAGACTTTACCAACTCCATAGGCGGTTGGGAATTTTTATTCTGACTTTAGGGGTGCACCTACCTACCCCTACCCAGGGTCACTCAGAGTTCAATCTTTACAACTATGTCCATGGTTCTTCTCCCAGGGTCCTGGCTGCATGTTTATCATATCACATGCAAGCATTGATTACATCTTGCCTGTGAAAGTGCAACTTCTACAAAGGGAAGACGTTGGCTTCCTGCTGAATTCCAGGCACTTGTAGCCCATGATAGGCATGCAGTAAACATTCATTAAAGATTAAATGACTGATGCTGGATGTAACGAAATGTGCATGTGAGTAAATGTGACACTGACAGCCATGTGAGCCCGCAGAGTGGCAAATACATAGTGTGAGGTGTTGGCTCCTGCTCATTTGCAGGCAGCTCTGGTGTGTGCCCAATCTCCCCAGGGTCAGTCCTGAGCCACTTATCACAGCTTACTTGCCGTGGGTGGTGGCTTCTTACTGATGACTGATGTAGTCATTTGCTCCCTCCCTCTCTAATTGTTCTGCTTTCGCTTCGGCATGCGCTGTTGTCTTCTGGGTCTTGGCTGCCCTTGAGGATGGTGATGGCGATGATGATGACACCTGCACAGTGACAGCGATGCATTGCTTGCCCTCTCTCCCAACCATGATGCAGATTTGTGTGTCCCTGGTGCTGTCGAGTCTCTGTGCTTCTACTGTCAGGCAGGACCCAACTTTGTGCCCATGGCCTGGCCAGCTCCCATGACTGGGGGCAGGAAGTTTGGTACCCCATGGAGGGAAGAGGTAGATGCCCAATGCCCTTTGTCAGGTTCCCAGCCCCTTCCTGAAACTAGACACTTAATTTGATTTTCTATACACCCCTAGCTTTTGTGTAGCACACCCAGAAATCTTCCTCCACTGGGGTAAAGAGAAGAGAGGTGATGGTATAAAAAGTATTAATTTCTGTCTGTAGCACATTAAGGCCATGTACAGAGGTGTATAAAAATGTCTGCTTCCAAACCCCCAGCCTTCCTTCCTTCTGGGCAAAACTCCTTTTCCTTGTGTGTTTGAATATTGTTTTCTCAACACTCTCGGACCCTTGTTTGGGTTTGGGAGTCAGGATGTTCTTAGAAGCTAAGCCTAGGCTCGCAGCCTGCCTGTGTATTCTCCACTCTGACCACATGAACTAGGCCATGGTCCATCCCTGAGTGAGTCAGAGCCAAGCACGTGTGAGAAGATATCACTGGCATTGTTGGGAAAGAGGCAGGAGTTCTTTTCCAATGGTGCGCTGGGGCCACCACAGTAGAAGACAGAGTTCTGACAGAGTGAAGGAGACTCTCATTGACACCAATGGGACCTTAGATGTAGGTGATGTGACACCTGTCTTTAGACTCGAAAAAAGATTCATGATCCAGAAAATTCCCTTCCTTTTTTAAAGCCAGTTGAGTTTTCTGTCACTTGTTGGTGAGAAAATCCTGGTAGATGCAGCCCTGTGATCTTAGGGTCAAGGTCACTCATCATTGTTTTCAGAGGTTGCATGACCTTTGTGTGAGCTTCATTGTTGAGCTTTATAAGTTGTGTGTCCTTCATCCTCATGCTGCGTGAACTCTCTAATTCAAACTGTGCTGATCCTGTGTTAAGCAGTTTTTCCAACTTGTCTGGAGTCCTGTCACCCAAGGTTCAATGCCTGTCTTGTGGGAACCAAGGGCTTGAGCACCAGCTGCCTAGTACACTGAGAAGAGCTTTCAGTTGTCCACATCCTGGAATTCTTGGATGTGGTTGGGTCAGAAATAGAAGATTCCTGATCCAAAGGACTTCTGGTCTCAGGGTCTCTGTATGCTTCTAAAGGGGGGTAGAACAGTTGTTCTCACAACTGCTTCCTGGCTTGCATGTAGCAAACCCAGTCATCACCACCAGACGTGTGTCCCAAATCCTGGCTGTCTCCAAACAGGAGCTATCATTACTCTGTGATTTATACCATGGTCAAACCTTCCAGGATGGGCCTAGAGGTTGTTGAAATGTGTGTGTGTGTGTGTGTGTGTGTGTGTGTGTGTTTTAGTTCAGTTGGGCAATGAGAATCCAGTTGGGCTGAGAGCTGGGTCATTGGGACGGCCATCTTTCTATAATAGATGTTGCCTCTTCTGATGTTCCTAAGAAATGCAACTTTCAGAATTGTGCAACAATAGGAGGGCACAGGGCCTTGCAAGTGTCAAAATTCTCTGCAAATCAGCATTGTGTGCATGTGATCCAGTGCAAAGTGAAGGAACATAGTGACCAAGAGTAGGAACCCTGGGCTTGTAGACCTGCATTCCACATGAAGCTGTGTGGCTTGATGGGAAGAGGAGTGTCTGGGGGTCTCTTATCCTTGAATTTTCCAAAGCCAGCAGGGATGTTATTCTGTGTACTACTCGTATGCATTTTTCTATGTATGGTTGTTAGGGGTTGCTTGATTGCATTACATAGAAGGAAGCATTCTGGATCATCATCTTGCAGTATCAGTGGATATTTACCTCTAGATGGAAATCGCTGGCTAGCTCTGACCTTCCGTGAACCTAACAGTTCCTTGACCATCTGTGGTCTGGCATAGTGTCCTGTACATGCAGAGTATTAAGTCTGGCTTTGCCCATTTGGAGCCTTTGTTGTCATGGGGATGAGGGGGGGGGGGGGGCAACGGGTATGAGGAAAGAGTCTGAGGGTGGAGATTAGCTGTGGGAGGGGAGGTGTGTGTAGGCCAGCCAAGAGAAGGGGAGGTGGTTAGTGGAAGAAGGCTAGACCCCTGCTCTAGAGCCCAAGGAGTGTTGCACTGAATCTTGTATGGAAGGAACGTGGAGTCTTGGCTTACAAGGAATGCAAGCAACCAAAGCTGCCCAAACAAGGGGTCCTTCCTGTGGGGTGGTCCTATACCAGCTCTGCTGGGTGCTCTGTGTCCTACTCATGGCAGTGTAAAGGATATGGAGAGGAATATGGGCAAAGACATGCCCTTGGGCACTTCTTGGGCAGAGAGCAGGAGGGGCATATGGAGTTGGTCCCTGGCCATCCACTGTCAGCAGCCTTCAGGGTCTCCCAAATGCAGGGAACTTGGAGACCCAGGTCTGACTCATAAGCATCCTTGTCAACATGACCTTTGATCCCTATTGCTTCCTTTCTGGTCCTCCTGCTGATCCCTTCCTGGGAGCTACCCCTCAGCTGTAGGCCCTGGCATGGTGGCATCAAGCTTGGTGTCGACCCAGAAAACAACTCAAGGCTCAGTGGGGTGTAGCCCTGTCCTTGCCCCTGTGCTGGCCTGGAGCTGTCTTGCAAGCTGGTCCACAGATGTGCCTACACACTTGTGTTATCTATGTGTGTGAACCCGCATATGAAAGAGAGAGCGGGCGAGCGAGCGAGCTCTGAGACTGGACAGGAGTGGGAAAATAATGAGCATTTTGTCACCAAAATTACTTCCCACCTCTCCACTGCCCCAGCCCCAGCCCCTAGCCCTGTAAATGCTGTCTGTTCTGGGCATGGAAGGCTGGGAAGGGAGTGAGGAACAGGTGTCAGAGATACCTCCAGGACTCTGCCCTTCTAGGAGAATACTTGGGGGCAAAGGAAACCTGCACTGGCTCCCAGTGTGAGACTTGTATCAGCAGTTGGGCCTGGGCCCCGAGCCCACCTGTGAGGCCATCAAGGAGCCCCAGTCTGCACATTCTTTTTGAGCACCTTATCTCCCCTTTTACTGCCTGACAACACCCACAGCTGGGATAGAGGGAGCACAGGTGAGACGGGGCACTGTTACCCTTTCTGGTTACCACAGTGATGGTGGACTTGGTGGGCAGTAGTCCCAGGAGGCCACACGAAAATGCTGGAGGGGTTGTAGAGGGGCAGGAACAGCTGCACTGGGAAGGCAGTTTGTTCTTCACAAACCTTGGCTTTTGGCTCCTTTTGTACAGGATTACAAAGAGCCAGGAGCATTGTGGGGCTTTAGGTGGGTGGTAGAGATGGCCATAGTGGCTGGAGAAGCAAGGAGCCAGGCTCCTCCTGGTCTAGTGTTTTGCCCCTCGCTTTAGCTGGTGACTGGGCACCTGGTGTGATATTCTCAGACAGGTTTTCTGTCTCTGCTGACCTGGATCTACATTGCTATGTGGCTGCTGAGAAGGAACCAGGCCTGGGCTAGCAGGATTTATGATCCCAGAGACCTGGGGGCAAGTTTGAAGCCTGCAGGATGGAAGTGGGGACTGGAGGTGAAGACCGAGACCACGCATGTGGCTTGATAGTGTGTGGAGAGTCTGCTGTGCTCTCAGGGCTCGCTGTAGCAGTGTGTGCTGAGGCACTTTGCAGCTCTGTTGGACTGCTTCATGTCGGTCTGGCTGGAACCTGGCTGAGAAGACTCCACAGTCCTGGTTTGCTCTGCCCAATGGACTGCAAGCTTGACCCTTTCAGTTGGACTTGCAGGAGAAGGGCTCAAAGCCAGTACCTTCACCAGGGATCATCCATTCTGCCATCTATCCATCTAGCCTGACCTTGTGGAGAGCAGTGTCCCTTTCCCTGGTCGGCTATGGGTCCCAGTGGGACTCCATTCAGCCCTTACTAGTCACATGAGGGCTGGATGCCAGCCACCAATGTGGACGCCTCATGGAGACCACCACTCAGGCTGTGATCTTTTTCTTCCTACTTTCTTGGGAACAGATGGGGTCCCCGGATCCTGCCAGAGGATAGAGACCACAGACACTGTTCCCAGCGTGCCTGGGCCTCAGGGCTGAGGAGGGGGTAGGCAGAACATGGCAGAGCAGAAACACAGCAGGGAGGGAGGAGGGCCTCTCCAGGGGCCTCCTCCTAGGGTAATTAGCTCATCTACATCAGCCTCAGATTTTCATGGATGTGGCACTAAAGGGCCCCCAGTCCCAGGACCCCTCTTGTTGCAAGGGAGTATGAGGATGGCTGGGCATCCTGCCACTCGAGAACCCCCATGGACCTCTTGGGCTCTCTGCCCTGCTATGTCGTGATTCACCTGAGGACACAGAGCTGCCAGGTGGCAGAACTGGGACCTGAATTCATGTCCAGGGCCTTTGGCTCCTCCCTCCATCCCAGTGTATTATTCAGGTGTCTCTGCGAGGTGGGATGCCTGAATCTTTACCATGATCTTGGCCAAGACCTTTCCCCAGAATGGAAATGGCAGAGAGGGGGAGGAAGGGATGATTACCTTCCCCATGCCCATCCTGTCCCCAACTTAGGGGTGTGGGATCCCAGGAGGGAAAAGACAAGATGTCTGCCCTTAGGGATCTGACATTTGCTTAGGCAAACACAGCGTGCCACCTATACACCTGTACTGGGGAACAATAGACAGAGGGTGTGACTTATCTCTCCCTTTCTGAGAAACAGTCACTATTTGTCCCCAAACATTTCATCCCCTCTGCTGGGAACACACTCTTCTTGTTTTCTTATCTCTCCTCACCCCCACATCCCAATTCCATCCATTTGTCAAGCCTCAGCTTAATACTTAGTATTTATGGAGTGCTTACTCTAAAATATGCACTATTTTAAGCACTCTTCATGGCTCTGATTAAACCTTACCCCCTTTGCAAACCTTATGGCTATGTCGTACCTATCTTGCGAGTGTGGAAACTGAATGGCTAACTGGCTTGGCCAAGGTCATGTTCACTATTAATCTGGGCTTCAGAGCCAACCTCCTTGCTTGGAGTCCTCTGTGACATGGACCAAGGAACAAGATGATTTTTTCAGTGCTAAAGCAGCCGTGAGCCTGTTTTGTTGGAATACAGTGAGACTTTCATACAATCATGGGATGAAGCTGGGACTCAGGAAATTGTGAGTGTGCAGAGGCATCCATAGAAAATCTCAGCTCTCACCACCCCTTACATTCCTTTCTTCCCCTTCTCTGGCCTGTTGCAAATTGTCTGCTGTTGTGGAGCCCTTTGGGGAAAAAGGTCCATTGTACCCCTTGCAGAAAAACCCAGCATGAGGCAAAGGGAGGGCATTCTGGGTGGGACACTGCCTGGGCAGAGGTGCAGGGCTGGGGACCAGCTGTGGCCTCCTTCTTGCTTCCGTCCTTCAGGGACTGGGTGTGTGGCCAGTCACCACCAATGGCTTCCAGAGTGCCCATCACTGTGGCTGTGAAGCTCTCAATGCCACATCCTGAAGCACCCCCACAGCCTGGTGGAAAACCTCACACTATTTTTAGTCGCTTGAGCTGAAGACAATGCCAGCTCTTTTCCTCTCCACAAGCCAATTCATTGTTGGTCTCGCCTGGTCTTAAAAACCTTTTAGCTCAGCGAGAGTGGGCAAGGGTGGGATAGAGCCCTGTCCCTTTCTATTTCCATATGCTGGGTCTTTGTTCTCGTGAGAACACTTGAGCCATTGCCCCAGGATGGGGCCCAGGGTAACCTGGCTGTGAGCTTGGGGCATGTGACTGCTCTGGATCGCAGTAGCCTGAGCTCAGGGCTCCAGGCATCCGAAGCAGGTGGGGGGAGGGGGTGCTTGACACCGATCTTGTCTATGGCAGAAAGTGCTTTCAAGGACATGAGGAAGAACCTGTACCTATAGAGTGGGGGCCAGAGGGTCATGTTCTCCACTGGGAGAGTCACTCTAAGGCAGCAGGGGTTCCAGGGTTACTGGTGGCCACAGTCCTCTGTGGGTCACACACGGTTTTTCTCACCTTGGTCTCTTCCTGGGGCTCTGACCTGCTGGAAGGTGAGGGGCCCAGAGGGTGTCCACCTCAGCCCACCATTGATGCAGCAAGGGAATCAAGCTGGCGGAAGTCCATGTGGAGCTAGCGAGTAGTGGAGCCAGGACGGATGTCCCCAACTGGAGGGGTGTGGGGACCAACCTGATGGTTTAGGGGTTTAGGTAGATATGAGTATGTTTCGGCGTTTCCCATTTACTAGATGAGTTTCTGCCCCCTCACTTGTCTTCTTTGAGCTTCAGTTTGGTCAGCTATAAAGTGGTAGGGGCGGTATCCCCTCCCATGTTGAGTGAACAGTCATGAGAGGTAACTGAGTTCAGGGCCTGGCGTGGAGCTCCTGCCCATCAAACACTAGTCCTTCGCATAATACCTTCTCTTATTGCTCATGTGTCACTTCTCTCATATACCTTGTTGGATCTCCCTTCCCAGGGGACCCCCATCTGTTACAGCTTTTGGCAATCTATTGGGAAAGACTTGGAACCCCAGGTCCCTGAAATATTGATGACCCAGACAGGTGCAAGCCTGCTTTGGGTGTGTCTGTTCTCTTCTAGATCTACTGATACACTCCAGCCCTTGTCCTTTCAGCTGTGAGGGTCCCTGGGGGAGAGGCAGCTGCCATGGGCTGGGGCCTGAGCTGGTGTGCTCTGGGCAGTGGCTCACATTTGGGGGTGGGTGTGGGTTTCTAAAAAAGAAGTCGTCTTGATGCGTTGGCTGGTTGGGGCAGTTGGCGAGAGCCCCGACCATGTGTCGGCAATAACCCCAGTGGGAACTTGCTGTGATGGGGGAACTTAGTGTGAGTTATTTCCCCTGCTTACTTTCAGGGAGTCCATGAAATGGGAGATGTTTTTTCACACGAGTTGTTTGGTCTATGGCAGGGCCTGTCAGACTGATGCTCAGAGCAGGGAGCAGTCCATGCGTGGAGTGGTGGTAGCACTCTGCTAGGCTTCCTGTTGGCTGGGTTCTCTTGGAGGCTCAGTAAGACAGTTTGGTGCAGTGGAAGAGAGGGTGAGAATGATCATGTCAGGCTTTTCTGGTCTCTGACTGCTGGTGTGTTGTTAGCTCAGCATGACCTAGCTCTACCAGCACAGAGAACTATGTCCTGTGGCCAGACCTGCTTGGCGCCTGCCAAAGCAGCAAAGACCTTTGCAGTAGGGGCTGTTGGGGGCCCTCTGTGGTGTCCCCCAAAACCTCTTCCCTAGGAGAGCCTGTTTTCTTCCAGGACTCTGGGCAGAAGGTGGAAATCTAGAAAGAAACGAAGATGAGATCCATGGTAGGCATGGGGTCCTCCTACTCATGTGTCATTTAGCAAGAAGGTTCTGTCTCAGTATGGGGTAAGATGTGGGCATTGGGCACATGTGGGAAACCCTTAAGGGGTGCCCAGCTCTGGGGTGATCCTAGCCTTCCCAGGAGGAAAAAAAAACTTAAGATCTTGGGTGTCAGGAGCAGAGCTTGGGGGTGCCTGGCCGTAAGCGCATCTCAGGGAGGCCACTCACCCAGATGTAAAAGCCACAGGGCAGCTGGCCAGATCTGCCCAGCCCTAACCTATAGGACCCGTGTGTGACTTCCTGGATTTGTGGTGTGACCTTGACTGAACACCGGGTGGAACACAGCTTGGCATAAACTTTGCTCTTGGAGCAGCTTCCCTGTCTGTGAAGAATGAGCCATGGCTCTAGGTCTACCATCCTCCCCGGGGTCAGGTGGGCCATTCAGCTGGAGGGCCAGCCTCTTTCATCTGGAGACTCCCTGGGGACAGTGGGCGAAGGCCCAGATGACAGCTGGCGTGTGCTGAGTCCCTACTGTGTGTAGCCACTCTGGTGGATGGTTCCTGTCGCGATTCTTGATTTACCTACCAGTCTAATTCTCTTGAGAAGATGACAAAAGGAATGTGAAAGCCGCTTCTGCACAGAGTGGGAAACGGAAGCTGGGGTGGAGGATACATCCTGGAGCTGGCTGGGGTACCTGCCTCAGTTAGAAGGGCCCTTGGTGGAGGTCTCGGAGCTCTGGGGTCCTAATGAGAGGCATTTCTGTCCTGCAACACAGGGGAATCCTGGGTAGGGGAGCCCCATGTGGGTCAGGGGATCCGCAGCAGGCCTCCCAGCACTGCTGGCCATGGCAGGGGAGTTGGACTCCCACCTCCAACCTGGTGCAGGCTTCCAGCCAGGGAGGGCCCAGGTACAGCTTCACGGGGCTTTATCCATTGAGGAGAAAGAGCAGAAAGGAGAGCATTTGAGGGCCTCTGTTAGGGAAGGGGAAGCATGTGACAAGATGCAGTGGGGCTTCTCATGGCACCCTAGAGATGTAAGGGTGGGAAACCCCAGGGGCCAGGACTGCTGTCCTCCTGCTTTCTTTGCCATGTGGTTGGGAGGTGTGAAACAGAAAGACAGGCGTCAGGCAAAGGGTGGATCAAAGGACCCATGTGATATTTGCTCAGCTCGTTTGCTTGACAAAGGTCAGGGGATACAGAGCAGTGGTGGGAACAAGACCACGGCTGCTGTGGCCATGGGAGCTGTTGCTCCGTGGTTCATGGCTGGGGCAGGGGACAAGGTCAGGGACCCTCAGCTCCTGCCCACCTCCAGGCCCTGCCTCTCAGGCATTTGACTTCATTTCTTGCTGTTTGTGGGACCCTTCTCTTTGTAAAAGAAATCAGCAGTTGGAAGGCAGAACCCAGGAGTCAGGGCCTTGAGAATGGCTGATGACTTCCAAGCGAAGGGTGCTGAATGGCAGGTTGGCCATGATGCCCGCATGATCCCACTGCATCATGGGAGGGTTAGTGCCAAGGTGGAGGCCTTTTTGTGCCCATGATTCCTTTCTCTAGGCTGTGATGTTCTCTCGGCTGTGACCTTGACTGTGCCCCACCATCCCCTTGCATTTATTTTGGCCATTGCTTCCCAGGAATGTTTGCATGCTGAACTTGTAACATGTAAAGTCAGTATGAAGCTTCACTTTCCTGGGGATGAAATCAGCCAATAGTTTTACTTTCTGTGCCACCTCAGCTATTTGTGAGCTATGTGTTGGGGGACAAATCCATGGCCAATCCTGACTCTGGGATTGATTGGTAATGCCTGCCATGGCCATGGTACACAGGTGCGAGGACTCCTTTGCCATCCTCTGTTTAGCAGGTTAAGTTGAATTTCCCCATTTCTGCCCCTACAGTTACATTTAAAATGCCAGTCCTCTTCTGCAGAGATCCAAAAGTAGGGTCCAGCATGGGATTCGGCACACTCCAGGGTAATGTAGTAGTTTCCAGAGGGCATTTCCTGCAAAATGGAAATGACCTGCTCCCAACTGCCTACAGCAGCACGTGTGGCCTGGGGGACCCCCCACACTCCCTCCCTGGTATTGTCAGCTGCACCTCCACAGGCACGGTGGGCTTTCTCTCAGCATGTTCTAAACTCACACGGCCATTTCTACTTGTTTACATTTGCATGTGCTGTTGCATGCATGCATGTAATGTAGGTGTTGCATACATCTCTCCCTTGCTTACCCTCCGCGTGGCCTGGCTGCATAGCACTCTGTCATCTGTTTTCCACAACATTCTGTTCATCTCTGCATCAAAGCACGAGGACAAGGTAGGCCTTTGGCCCTACTGTGAGATGTTCAAGTTCCCTATTAGAAAGCAGGGCTTGGATTCTTGGCTCTTTCTCCTGTCACTGCAGACCCTTTGAGGCAGCGGGTGATGGCTCAAGCGCTCAGCTCCTTGCCAGTCCTGTGAGTTCTTGGCTTTGGACTCCAGTCTGTGCCAGGCCCTGGCCACTGTGAACATTTGGGGAGGGAAGCCAGTGATGGGAGCTCTTGTCCGTGTGTTTTTCTGCCACTTGGAAAACACTTTTAAGAAGCGTGTAGATGCGTGAGCAGATGGCTGGAGATGCAGCAAGCAGTTTTCAGCTAGACCGTCCGCCTCTGGTGGGCAGGGGCTCTGTGAGATGAGGCAGCAGATGCTGGCCCTGGCTTGCAGAAGCGGCTCGGAAGGTTTCCTGAGTCGATCTGTGTGAGGGTGAATGAACGCCAGGATGTGCTGTAAAGTGCCTTGAATTTTGATTCCTGTCTGTTTGAGCTTGCCAAGGACTCGGTTTAAATGGCTCTTGTAATGAGAGAAGAGGAGGAAGTGCGGTGATTAAGTGTGCCTGATAAAACTTCTTTTCTGCTTCCGCAATAAAATAAAAAAAAGAAAGCCATGAGTGTGATCAAGCAGTGCTTGTTTCAGAGGTGAGGTCCCCCCACCCAAGGCAGGGGTCTGCAGCTCTCCGTGGGGTCCTGTGGTGGCTCACTGTGTGGCTCAAGGAACATCTGAGCCGAGATGGTCCCTGCAGGGTTGGCATTGGCCTTGTTGCATTTGTGTGGTCTGGCTAGCTGCAAGGGTGTATGGGAAGGCTGGTTTTCCAGATGCTGTTTTTGTAACAAATAATCCGGGAGAAGGTTGGCTTCATGGTTCTGGGGCCTGGGGAGTTCATGAGCATGGCAGGGCCCTCTTGCCTCAGCATCCCACGGAGCAGGGTGCTATGGGGTGAGGTACAGACTTTGTGCACGGAGAAGAGCGCTCACTTTCATAACATAGTCAGCCTGCAAGAGCCTGTGAAGGCATTCACTCATGAAGGGGTTAATCCTTTCATGAGGACTGAGGGCCTCTCGTCCAACTGCACTGTGGAGCAGCTTCCCAACATGGGATTTAGGCCAACACACTGAAGCCATGGCGGAAGGCAGCTCCCCCAAACCCCCAGCGCCACCTTGTAGCCACATCCTTAGCATCTCCTTGTGAAGAAGGGCAGCTGAGACGGAAAGGTGCTCCAGGCCCCTAGCCCCGAGCTGAGCCTGTGAGGGAAGAAGGTGCAAACCACCATCAGTACTGCCAGGACCCCGTGTCCCTCTCTCCCCAAAGACCTGAGCTGCCTTATGGGACAGTGGTCAATCAAGGACTCTGCTTGGATTTCAAAGATTCATTTGTTTTAAAATCAGTTGGAGAGAGAGAGAGAGAGAGAGAGAGAGAGAGAGAGAGAGAGAGAGAGAACGAACACGAACGGTTTTATCTATTGCTTTGGTCCCCAGATAGCTGCCATGGTCCAGAGCCAGGAGCATCCTCAGGGTCTCCCATGTGGGTACAGGGGCCCAGTCACCTGTGTTATCCTCAGCTATTTCCCCCAGGCCCTCTGCTTCTGTGGGCAGATGCTGTTTGGGAAATGGAGCCTTCTTCAGGAAGTTGTTAAGATGCCCACCTTCCAGGGCTGGGCTGCAGGTTCCCGTTTTCTGCTCACATGTATCCTGGGAGGCAGCAGGTGAAGGCTCAAATGTTGAGCCCTCTGACATCCACGTGAGAGACCAAGATGAAGTTCCAGACTCCTGGCTTTGGCTTGGCACAGCCCTAGCTGATGTGGGCATTTGTGGGAGTGAGCCAGCAGGTGGAAGATCTCAGTTTCTCCGTACTTTCTCAATAAAAAATGAAACTTAAGAAAAAGAAAGCCTGTGCAAGTGAATTTCAACCATAAAGAGTGTTTAGCCTGAATAAAGGATTTGCCATGTTCCATGTCCCCACTGATGCCTTGAAGCAGGGCTGCTTGCTAGAAACCTGCCCAAGTGGAGCCTGCAAGGGAAGAAAAAGGTGCCAACCACAAGCCATGTGAGAATTCCATGAAGCCACATGTGAAAAGCAATAAGAAGCAGATGAAGTGAATTTTTAAAGTTAAGTTTACTAATATGCTTTATTGGATCAGTCTATCCAAAATGCGATCACTTCGACATGGAATAAATGGGAAAATTGCCCATGAGCTGCTTTGTGGTCTTTTCTTCAGAACTTACCTTTGAATGAAGATATCTCTTGCCCGTACAATGCATTCCCAGGTGAGCCAACCAGAGCCAAGGGCTTAAGCTGGTCATTTAGCCCTTCGGTACCCAGAGTCCTAAACCGGGGAATGGGGTTGAGGTAGGGGTGCCTGGAGGAGAGCTTTCAGGCCAAGTCTGGATTGCAGCTCTGCTGGTTTATTCCAGGTGCTGAGTCTGAGGGTACCTTGAAGAGGAATGATGTGGCACAAGAGACCACCATGCACAGAACATCCTCCCCACCTCCCCTGCTCCCTCAGCAGCTCCCCTGCTGACTGAAGTGCCACAGCCTCTCTGCTTGTGTCTTTGGGAAGCAATTACCCTGAAACTGGTGCTGTGTCCACCATGATTTGAGTGTGTGAAGATCTGTTGTCAATTGGTTCTCATCCTTTGGTTTGTTAGGACTCTCAAAGCTTCAATAACAGTGTGGCCCCAGAGCCACGATGCTGGGGACAGGTGGGAGGAGAGAGAATGAGGTTCCATGAAACAGCAGGATGAGAATCAGGGGAGACTGTGGAGTGTGCGTGTGGAGGGTGTGCAGGTGGAGTGTGAAGAATGTGTGTTTGGAGGGTGCTGTGCACTCTTCCAGGTCTCGTTGATGTGCCTTCATGAAAATGCAAAATCAGAGCCAGTGTTGTGGTATAGTCAGTAAAACCTCTGCTTGTGGTGCTGGCATTCAGATGGGCACTGGTTCATGTCCCAGCTGTTCCACATCCAATCTAGCTCCTTGGTAAAACCAGAGGAAGGAAGATGGCTCAAGTGTTTGGGCCCCTGTCACCCATGTGGGAGACCAGGATGAAGCTCTTGGCTCTTGGCTGTTATGGCCATTTGGGGAGTGAGTGAGTGGAAGGAAGATCTCTCTCTCTCTCTCTCTCTCTCTCTCTCAATCTCCCCTCCCTCCCTCCCTCCCTCCCTCTCTCTCTCTCTCTTTCTTTCTCTTTCTTCTATTCTTCGTAGCTTTGAGTTACAAGTAAAAGTTTCAAAGAAAAATAGCAAGATCACTGCTTTTAATCTCAAGCAAAATACCTAGAGGTTTTCATGGACCCTTAGTTTTCACGTAAATGGTTTGGAATGTCTAGAATCTGCAATGGGGGGGAGTTGAAGAAGTTGGGATGACTAGCTGTTCATTCAATATTTTGTGTATCATGAAAAAGTCAATCTTGAAATTGAAATTCTTTTTGAAATAGGTAATATATTCATGGTGTTTTGCATATCATGGAAAAGTCAAACAGTCTTCAAATTATTTGAAATTTATTTTTTTGAATAATATATATATTTGGAATGTAATTAAAAAGAAACTTAGAGAAGTCTCCTGCTACGACATTGTCTGTGAAGTTGCTGCTATCATCCGTAACAGGCAGCCACTTCTGCGTGAATATGTCATAAGCCTCAGTTTCTTTTTCACTTACATATTTATTACTTGACAGAGTTGGGAAGTGGGGTTCACTCCCTAAATTCCCATAACACCCAGGTGTGGACCAGGTGCCAGGAACTCATCCAGGGTCTTCCAGGTGTGTAACAGAAACCCAAGTACTTGAACCCTCACCGCTGCCTCCAGGGTATGTAGTAGCAGGAAATGAGAGTGGAGAGGGAAGCTGGGACTTAAATGCAAGCACTCCAATGTGGCCTGGGAGCAGCCCACACGCTGGTTAATCACTGTGCCCAACACCCATCCTGGGTTTCTTTTGAAAACGTAAATAAATTTAAAAAGTACCTCCTTCCAGTTTGTACACCTAGATTAGGACATTACAAATCCTGCTTGACATCTTTGCCTGACAGCACCTGCCATGATGGGAAGAGCTCTCTTGTGTTGTTTTCTGTTTTTTTCCAATCTCTCAGGTGTCTGCACCATAGGACATTTAGCCAGTCCTGGCTGAATGTTTATCTGTTTCCCTCTTTTTCTGCAAACACAAATCACCCCACAGTGAATAACCTCATAAATATGTCACTTCCTCTGTATGTTTGTCAGTAGGACAAGTTCTCAGAAGTGGGATTACCGGGGCAAAGGGCATACCCACGTGCTGTAATTTTGACAAATGTCACTCAAGTGCTCTTTGTAGGGTCCTGCCACCAGCCATGAAGGCAGGAGCTTGTGTCTCAAGTCATGCCAACATGGTGGCGTGTTAAATTTAGGAGTCTTGTCAACTTGCTACCTCAATGACATCATCTGTGAAATCTGCTCACAATATGGAGTCACTTTGGTTCAGGCCTGTGTAAGTTTGCTAACCTGCTCTTTATGCTTCTGTACAAAATGCCTTGCCAGTTTCCTGCTTTTGGGGCCAGATCACAGGGAATAACATGCCCTGCCAGCAACCCTTGGTTCCACAAATCAATACTGTATGATTTATTCACCCATTGTTCCTCTAACTGCCTCCTGTGACTGCTCAAGCCCACCCATTGTTCCCCAGGCAGCCTCCTGTGGCTGCCCAACTCAGCTGCTTCCCACGGCTGTGTAACTCATTCTTTCTGTAAAAACCCATCCAACCCTCACCTTGGATCACTCTCTGAAGGAAAGGCGAGGTGACCCCAGTCGATCTGTTTACCTGCCTCCTCAATAAACTTTGCTGCTTTGCAGGGTTGTCTGGGCTGCACTCCTGGGGGACATATTCGAGTTGGTTGCAACAATGTTGCGCAGTTTTCATTGGCATTTTTCTTAAGTAAAGTTGAGCATGTTTACATGTCCGTTAGTGTCATGTACATTTCTTTTTAGAAAATTCTGATTTGCAAGATAGAGTGATGAGAGGTATGGAGGGAGGAGAGCTCTTCCATTTGCTGATTCATACCCTAAATGGCTGCAACAGTTAAGGTGGGACCAAGCTGAAGCCCAGAGCAGGAAGTTCTGTTTGCATCTCCCATGGGAGTGACAAGGAGCCCAAGTGCTTGGTCCATTCTCCACTGGGGTCTCAGTCAAGCCAATTCTGGAACCCTCACTCTGATAAGCAAGGATTTTGTCACAAACCTCGGCTTACCTGCTGCCTCACAGTGTTGTTCCCATGCATTTAATTTCTTGAAGCCATCCGTGTGTGTTGCTGTCCTTAGTTTATAAGACCTTGTGAATTTTAGAGAGAATAGCCCTCAATCTGTGCTATGTCTCCTCCAGATTTTTCTTGATTATTGTTTCATCTTTCATTATTGTTTTGTTTTCATTTTTATTCACTAACTAGATGGTGTTTTCCTTTTCAAAAGATTTATTGATTTACTTGAAAATCAGAATTACAAAGAATGAGCAAGCAAGCAAGTGAAGGAAAGAGATCTTTCATCTGTTGCTTGACCCCCAAGGCCAGACCGGGAAGGACTAAACCTGGTGGCCAGGAGCGTCACCCTGTCCCCACTTGGCCGGCAGGAGCCAGGCACTTGGGCCACTTTCCATTGGTTTGCCAGGCCACATTTGCAGGGAGCTAGATGGAAAGTGGAACAGCTGGCACTCAATGTGGGATGCCAGTTTTGTAGGTGGCGGCTTAACCCCACGTACCACACCATGGATCTCAGTGTGTTCTTGAATTACTTCTGGAATTTGCTTCTTGGTGGGCAAAGACACCCGCACTCTATATTGTCTACCATTTTCTTCTACTTGTTTTATAGTTTTTTTTTTATCATTTTAAATCCTTGGTTCTTTTGGACTTTGTTGTAGTATAGGAATCTGGCTTCATCTTTCTCCTGATGGCCACTAGTTGGTTCTTCATCATTTCTTGATCTACCCCCTTTCCCTAGACTGTCACATTTCTGAGACAGTTGCTTTCACCCTTAACTGGACTGGTTTCTTCTATTACTTCTATCTTCTGGGTTATTTGGGCACATGCTGAAGACAACTCTTGTTACTGCAGGTAGACGTGTACCTTTTCTGAGATGTTCTACAGCCATTCTGGTTTATTCTGCTATATGTATTTCATCTGCTCCTGTACTTTCTCCTTCTCCTTCCTTGATTCTGTTGGTGTCTTATAAATCAATGGCTAGGTATTGAGCTCTGGAAGGGGACTATATATTTAAATCCCAGTTGTCATTTTCTCTGCAGGTGGATATATTTCTTCATGGTTTGAAGAGTCATTTTCCCCACAATGTGTCCATAAGATATTGTGTTACGAGAGCATGTACCTGGAGAATTTAACTAACATTTATTTCATTAACTCTGTACAGTAAACATTTCTGATAATGGTGTTCTCATAAGTGTGGTTGAAATAGCGCACGACAGAGTGTCCCCACAGTCCAACATCACGTTGCCATGAAATGACACAGGGAAGAGGGCCCGGGCAGCTCATCTGTGACCCTGAGAGTGAGCTCTTGTCCCTGGCAGGGAAACCTGTGTCCCATAAGTTAACACAGTACAGCTCTAAGAGCAGGAGTGCTGCCTAGAGACAATGCAAACAGCCCCCTCCCTCCTCTTTGCTCCCTTTCTTAGCGCCTCTCCCCAGCACCTGTCTTCCCATGAAAAGGGAGAGAGGCCTGAATAACAAGAAGGAAGGTGCTAATGGCAGTGTTTGCTGGTACTTCATGTTTCTCCTGAATCTTCCCAACCACTCAGGAAAGGCAGCTGGGAAGGGATCTAAATGAATCCAGCCATTCTGCAATTGTTCAGGAGTTTTGGTCAGTGCACAGCTGCCAGCAGTCTCTGCTGGACTGGGGTTCAACACCTACTTGCTTTTTGGGGATGTGTAGTGATGAGGATGAGGCTGACCCATTCTGCCATAGAAGGGGCTGTAGGTAAGTGGCTGCTAATGTATTGCACCTGCTCCTGTGAGCACTCCAAGTCCTTGACACTTGTCACTGCACTTGGCACAAGAACTCTGCAGGTGAAGGAACCAGTATTTTAGTGGCAGCACATGCCTGTCTTCCAGGCACATCAGGTGACAGCTTTTTATATTAGTTGGGCGGTGGAACACACAGGGCCAAAGGGAACCCTATTTCAAGAGCCCTGTTAGGTGCCCGGGTTTGCTGGGCCTTGATGCTGTTTACTCAAGTTCTGAATGCTGGATGGTCTTTGTAGCCAGCTGTGCTGCTTGAATGCTCATTGTTTATTCCCCTGGGTCTGGCTTCCGTTATTTTGGGCTACAAACCTTGTGACCCATAATCAAGCAATGATATTTGATGCCCTTGATGATATCCTTTGAGCATGGATTCTTGCTAGGGTATCTCAATCGTTAGTCCATTTCCTTAGAGCCTAGAGTCCATTGTGGTTACACACATGGACATTTGCTCCATGTTGTTAGCATTTGAAGTAACTAGTGGATGGGACGTACGTTCAATAGGAATGTTCCTCCACCCTGACATCACTCATGAGGAACAGAGCCTCAAGCAGGGGAGTTGTGTCTGGGTTTGAGTCTCCAGGGTGTCTCCTGATTCCAGATTTCTCCAATGTGGACTCTGGAAGGCAGCAGGAATGGCTCAAGTCATTGGATTCCTGCTGCCCATGTAGGTGGCAGACAGAGTTCCTGGCTTTGGCTCATCACTCTGTCTCAGCTGGAATTGCCTCATTAGTGTTTGACTTTGGGGCAGAGCACTGGGGTCCCCAGAAGCTGCCTCCAAAGGGACAGGAGGAGCTGGTGGGGAAGAGCCCCATCACAGACCCAGGCCCTGAGGCACACCTGCCACTTTCAGCAGCACTTGCTGCATTCCTGGAGCCTCAGGCTTCTCCTCTGTGCAGTGAGCAGAGCTTGGTCCACACCCTCCTAAGATGCCCAGACTCTGTTGCTGTCATCATGAGTAGACTACCTTATGGGAATTGGCTTATGGGCGCAGGGCCAGGTCTGCTTCATGGAACGGGGAGGACCAGAGGTGAGCAGGCTGTGCAATGGGGTGCACTAGAGCCTGGAAGATATCAGCAGAGATGGGATCCTTTCCTTCTCTCTCTGCCCAGAGCCTCCTGTTGGAGGAGCAAGGATGCACTCACAGGCTCCATGGTATTGTGATGAGCCCTGTGATTGAATGGGCTTTGGTCACATGCTCTCCTGGGCACCCTGGAATGTGCTGACTGGGTGAAGCCCGTGGGGCCCCACCCTGAGCTGGAGATTTTGCTTTCCCCAGACACAGTCTGTGTGTGTACATGTACATGTGTGTGCATGTGTACATGTGAGTGTGTGTACATTGAAGTGCTTGTCCCAGTGCCAGCTGGGGTGGTTGCATTGGGAAGGGAAAAGAAGTTTGACAGGTGGGTGGGGAGCTGGCAAATATCCCCTTTTTTTCTTTCCTCTTTCCCAGAAGACGTAGGGAAATCTCACCTCCTCCACCAGTCGTCTCCACCTGCAGTGGACCTGGTTTAAATGAATATATGTCCACCTATGATCTCTTCAGAAAGGGGTGGAGCTGATATACTAGAAGGAGACTCTGAAGGGAGGAGAGCAGGGAGCAAGAAACGAAGGTGTGGCTGAGTTAGGTGGAGGGCAGCTTTTGGGCAAGCAGTGAGAAGAACGGGAACAGAAAATAAATGGAGAGAAATGAAGGCAGGTGGGCTCTCGGGTAGGTTGCTGTGAAAGTAGTGCCACACAGATGCCCTGGACTTCAGATATATTCATATTCCAGCAGTTTTTTTTCAAATCTAGTGCCAATCATGGGCAGTGGCTAAGAGCTTTTATTGAACTCCAACTCAATGCCATGTACCTCACCACCATTTTCTCTTTTAATCTCATTTGCATCCTTTGAAGTCCATACAATGATGATCTCCCAGCTTACACAGGAGGAGAATGAGATTCAGGAAGGTTAAGGATTCTCACCCTCCCTGAGGGGTAGAGCTGGGACCAGGGGCCTGGGCACTTTCCCCTCTCTTGTCTTGCAATGCCAAGGGTGGCCTGCAGACCGGCAGTGTGGCCAAGTGCTGGGGCCTTGTGAGAACTGTTGACTTCCAGGCTCCTATCCAGATCAGCTGGATCAACATACCAGGTGGTTCACTCAGCATCTGTACTGGACACACTCTCCCAGAAGGCAGATTGGACCTCTTTCTTGTACTGCCACTGCTTAGGAGCCTGTTGAGTTTTTCTGTCACAGCCCTATCCAGACCTCAGTTGCTATCTTCTGGCTCATCTTTGTCCTGTGCAGGTCTGTCCCTCTTTGGACACATTTTATCAGCATGATGGTGTGATAGCTAATTTCGTGTCAACTTGGCTGGGTCGTGGTACCCTGGTGTTTGGTCAAACATCATGCTAGATATTTCTGTGGGAGCATTTAATTTTTTTTTTTTAGCTGACATAAATATCTGGATGGGTATATTTTGAATATAGTAGATTAGCTTTCCTACTGTGGGTAGCCCTCATCCTCTGAAGGTCTTAATGGAAAAATACTGACTCCTCATACTTAATAGCAGATTGGAGAAGGGGAATTTCCAGCCCAGCCCCCTGTGACCTCCATACTGTAGCCAACTCTGCCCCAGGTCTCTGGGCTGCAGATATTGGCCTTGCCATGAATGGGAGAACCAGTTCCTTAGTATGTGTCTGTCTGCCTCTGTCTGTCTCCCTATCCTGTTCTTTCTGTTTCACGAGAGAACTCTAGCATATTATTTCTCCAGAGTCAGCCCTCCTAGGTTGGCTCTCAGTGGCAGGGGAGGTGGCTGAAGGTTAGTCAGGGGGAACAGCACCCTGATTCAGACAGCCATCATTTCTGGTGAAACAGAGGGTGCAGCTCATCACATGACTGATGCTGATCTCTGCTCTGCCCTGTGTGGTCAGTGCTGAGTGCCTAGGCCCAGACATCAGAGATACAGTCACACGGCATGTGCCTTCAGCCACGTCCTTAGCTCCATGGCTCTGGATCTTCTGGGAACCTGTTTCCCTGGGAGCCAAGCTTCAGTTTGCCTTCACCTGGTCTAGAGAAACTGGGAGTCATGGCAGCGTACAAACCACACAGCTTAAGTGGGGCAGGGCTGTGGCAAACCAAGAGAGGCTTTTTAGCAATCTGCTATCACGTGTCAGGTTGTGCTGTTATTATTTATTTATTTATTTAGCCATGATTGCCTGGGCTTCTTCATTCTGTAAGTCAATATTTGTACATACTTTACCAAATTTAGATTTTTTTTGCACAAAAATTTTTCCCATTTTCACTTTCTTCTAGTCCTCAAATTACATGTGTGTAAAGGTGTTTAATAATCTCCTACTGGTCTGATGTTCTAGTCCTTTCTCATGAATCTCTATTTTTTCAGATTTATCCTTTTGACTCATCTTTTGGTTTACTGACTCTTTTTGGTTCACTCCTTTTGGTGTTTGCCTCATTTGGAGAGATTTGTGTTTTCCAGTTCTGTCATTTACATTTGATTTTCACAAAATAGTTTTCTTTTTTTAAAAATTTCTTGTTGGGACCCCATCTGGTTATTTATTGGAATTATGTTTTCCTGTATGTCTCAGATCCCCTTATCCCATCTGGATGGAGAGCATGCCAGTGTGGTGTTAGCGGATCTCGGCCCTCCAGTTGGTCCAGAGCCCCAGTCTCTGCAGCCTCTGTAGCCCTGTGTCAATTCCAGTATTGCCATCAGAACAGTCTGGTAGTGCATCAAGGGGCACACCTTGGCTGTTGTCTCCCCCGCCCTCAGGCGTGACTTCCAGGGAGCAGGACTATGGTCCTCGCCTCTGCCCAGCTATTCCCACATGATGCTTTGCCCTACAGATCTCAGCTGCTTCAGCGGTCTCACGGCCGAGTTTCTGCCGGCCCAGCTGCTTGTTACTACTCTGCTTGCCGTCAACTCATGTTCAATGCAGCCAAGTTGAGATGTTTTCCCTAAAAGGAGAGTAAGCATGATTTGCAAACTTGTCTTTCATTTCCTCTGCTGTTACCCTTCAGAGAGCTTGGCTTTCCATCTTTTTTCTCAGGATGTAGGGTTGAATCACTTCTCTGGCCTTCTGGGTCCTCATACTACAGTGCCTGGCCTTTTGGGGCAGCTGACTGGTTATAAGAACTCATATCTAGTGTGAGTGGTAATGCTTACTGGACATTGACACTGTGCCTGGCATTGCGGTAAGTGCTGTACACACTTACTCACTTTCTCATATAACCCCCGTTTTACAAATAAGGGAGGAAAGTGCTGACTGTGGTCATCAAGTTCGCAAATGCTACAGGTGAGATTGATCTACATGCTGTATCATCACCCTTGCTCCTGACTCCTTGCTTTCCTGCTTCTGTGTGCCTCTCCTCAGCCAGACTTCCCAGGTTCTCAGGTCAGAGTGGGAATTTAGCCCATTTGCACGCAAAAACGGATCGCCAGGACCCAGTTTCCTGTACCACTGATGGCCTGTATTTCTGCCAATGTCCAACTCAATGTACACTCCAGTCTGGATTGCAAAGACTTTATATCCCTGCATGCCCCAGATCATCCCCTGTTTTTGTTTTTTTCCTGGAAACCTTAGGTCAAGTCATTTCCAGCACCATCTCTGTGCACAGCAGTGTCTTAGCAATCCTGGCAGATGATGTGAGAATGATTTCAGGGAAATAATCTGACTTCTTTCTTTTCCAGCCCCTGCCCTGGGCTAGAACCATCAGGAAGGCAGATGCCAAGGAAAGTTTGTTTCTGCAGCTGGTGGGGTTTTGCCCCCCAGGACCCAGAGCACAGCCTGCAAGGGAGGAGGAAGGATCTGGGGAAAGGGAGGCGGGCAGCAAACGGAGGGAGCTCACAGTGCTTGTGAGGGTTCTTCACAAAGTCCATGGCCCATGTGCATTACCAAGCATTAGGCCTGCTCTTCCAGTCCTTGGCCCCTGATTCCTGTCCTCTGGGGGACAGAATTTCTCTACTCTCAGAAGTTTTAAGTCCAGTCAGAGGGGTCAATATGAAGAGGCAGTCAGCAGCTCAAGGCTAAAATCCCCAAGTGGAGAAGAAAATCATGGAACACTGGGCTGGAAATGTGCTATCCCAAGAATGCTTGGTGGGGTTCTTTTTAAAAAGATTTATTTATTTTTATTTGAAAGGCAGGTTTACAGAGATGGAGAGGAGATTATCTATCTATTATCTATATCTCTATATCATCTATATCTATCTATATCTATATCTGTATCTGTATCTGTATCTATCTATTGGCTCACTTTCCAAATGGCTATAACATCCAGAGCTGAGCTGGTTTGATTCCACAAGTCGGGAGTCCCTTCTGGGTCTCCCCCATGGATGCAGAAAGACTTTGGTCATCTTCTGATGTTTTCCTGGACTTGTTAGTAGGGAGGGAGCTGCATTGGAAGTGGAGCAGTTGGAACTCTAATGAGCGCCCATATGGGAAGCCGGCATGGTTCCATGGCACCAGCCCCAGTGGGATTCTTAGGGAGCAGTTTTCCTGGGTAGAGGCTGTTGCCTTTGCACCTTTGGGGTAAGAAACAGCACTCACTTAGCACCATTGAGTCAAACATGCATTTATTCAGTTGGTACTATTTGTTGGGTGTTGTGTTTCTGGAGATGCATGGACTTGTCCCTGACTGATTCAGAGTTTCATGAAGGAGGCAGATAGGAGCGCAGCACAGCTGCACCGAGGGAGGGAGAAGGCATACTTGCTTCCTCCTCCATCTGCTGCCAAAGTGAGACTTCCATGATGGATGCTGAGTGTTGGCTTGAGCTTGGACTTTGGGATAAGGAGGTTTTCAAACTCTGTCTTGTGCCCCCTGCTGTCCACTTCATTTTCTAATGAAATGAAAAGTTTCAAAATATGGTCTATGTGAATGACTGAGGCCTGAGAACTTGCCAGTGTAGATGTTTTCCTGTTTGTTATGGGTAGGTTATGCAAAATCTAGGGATACTTGACCCAGATATCTTTCTTCCTTGGCTGCTCTTAGTGTGGGGAGTGGGCATGAGTGATGGAGGAGACCCCCACAAGTCTTAGGAGCAGTCACTGAAGATGCTGGCTCTTTGGAGAGATGTATGAGAGAACACTGGGAGTGTCCGATTCTTTGTACAGCCTGTCAAACCCCACACTTGTTCCTCAATGGCAGAATGATGGAAATTGCGAAACTGTATTGAGCTCTTCCCTGGTTCAGAGATAACGTGAAGTACCCTATAAGCAGTACCTTGATGCAATCTCAGAATGATCTTCAGATGTGGGTTCTAGGAGGAACCCAAACCTTGCAGAGGATTTGCACAGGATCACACAGCTGGGACACACAAAGGTGAGGATTCCTCTCAGCTCTGTTTACCTGTGAACCCCTACTCACCCATGTGGGTGCTGGTAGGCAGTTGTGTGCACCATCCACTACTCAGGGAGATCTGAGTCTCCTTGTCCCAAGGATAGGATGGACTTACTACCTTTTCCTGGACGTCTGTAAGACTCAGGAGTTTTTTCCACATACAGAATATTCAGGAAGCCAGAGTAGATAACTTAAGCCCCATTCAAAACCAACAAGGGGAACTGTAGACAAAGAACACAACATGAAACTTGACTGCTCAATCTCCCATCCTTCCTCCCACCTGCTGGCTCAAACTCTCCCTGTCTGCCCCTCACAGGGTCAGGAGGAATAACGGGAGGGTAAGTGGCGTCAGTATCATACATGGTAGAAGGGACAGTCATCCTTCAGGGCACAGTCACACTTCTCAGAAATACAGCCCTGTTGCCATGCTGGGTTGTGGTCTGGTCTGTTTGGAAGGAAGCAGGATACGCTTTCCTGACTCCCAGTTCACATCCTTGTGCACTAGGTGTGGTGTCCCCTGGGAAATGGCCAGATCTGTTGACCAGGTGCTCATTAAACCACTCATAATTATTGAGGACGCCACAATTCACTGAATAAGGTTTTTGTTTCATTTGTGCCTCAAAACAGCCTCATGTGGGCAGAAACTCACCTCCTCATGCTTTGCAGATGAGGGCACTGAGGCACTTGGAGGCATCAAATCACCATCCCAAGTCTCCAAGGCAAGATGAGGCTGCTGACTTATCCCACTTCCACACCCCTTGAGCCCCAGCCAGCTCCAGGCCTTGTGCTACAGGATTGGGCGTTAAGATCAGGAAGACATTTGAAAAGATGTAGAGTTCAGACACAGAGGACAAAATGGGTACACGTCTTCATCACCTGCCTGTCTCCCAAAGCAAATCTTTTTCTGAGCACCAACCATGTGCTAGACGCTTTGGTGTGGGTATAAGAAAGGGCGATGCCTGCCCAGCTCCATCATTGCTGCCCTCAAAGAGCTTTCAACTGAAAGAGAGAGATTAGAACTCTATGAGAAAAAGTAATGTGTGATCTGTGTCATGTAAGGAGGACTACAAAGTAGCATTGAAGGGAGAGGAACATCATCACAGCTCAGAGATAAGAGAGCAGGAGGCAGGTCCGGGGATGCCAAAGAGGGGAGAGGGCGCAAATACGTGTTTTTGAACAAGTGAGAAGAGAGATGAGTTACACAGGGGGCTCTCAAGCTTGGCTGGGAGGGGTGAGAGCAGAAAGTCATGGTGAGGGCTTGTGAAGCTGCTGGGCTTAGCTGCTGACATCATTTGCTGCTGTATTCTGAGGGTCCCATTGACTCCTTGACACCCTTCAGGAGTATCTGAAACTTCCATTGGAATGGAGGAAGGACACCCCAGGACTTGGGTCAGGCAGCAGGGATGCACCCTGTTCACCTCTCTGAACCCCCTGTGATCAAAAGTCTGAACGTTTTATTAGGATAGCAGAAGAGTCTATTATCCAAACAAGGCCAGGAATGGCTGGCTCAGGAGTTAGCTGGTCCCCTTTTGTAGTTAGTGTGGAAGTTTAGGGAAGACAAGACTCGTGTTTAATACCTACCCTGCTGTGGGCCAGACATTCAGCTGAGTGCACCAATACTTCACTAACTTGGTAGTCAGCTAGTGTGAGCCCCAGTTTAATAGATGAGCTGAGGCTTGGAGAGTTCAGGACTTCTTTACCCAAGGTGTGGCCTGTGGTCCAGTAGCACAGGTGTCACCTGAGAACCTGGGGGAAGTGCAGCCTTTCCCCAATTGTGCCAAATCAAAACCTGCCATTTGATACGCTCTTCAGGTGATGTATGTGACATTAAAATTTGAGACACACTGGACTTGGGGATTCATTTGACATCAGCTAGTTCTTGGATAGGGAACCTAGGTGGCCATCACCCAAGAGGTAGGGATGGTTTTCACCCCTTTTCCTCATTCCTTTCCAGGATTTGTAGGGCAGGATTAAGCATCTGATCCTCTCCTAGATGAGCTTGTTAGTTCCCCTTGCAGACACATCTTCAGTTGGAGTAATAGTTGATGGTATCCCAAGCTCTTCATTGATGTAGAAAACCACACACACTGGGTGTGGGAAGTGTGTTTTCCTTCCAGCTGTGGATCTGTAGGGTGAGTAGTCATTGTGGTTTGAACATGGAGTTAGACATTATGCACAGGGGACAGTTTCACTCATGAAATGCATGTGGAGTTGGGGGAGCTGGGGCAATTTCTTGATGGCAGTCTTGTCCTGTTGCCTCTTTGATAATGGCAGAACTGGACCCCGTGGGCTTTGAGTTTTCTTTTTATTTCTGTGTCCTGGAAGTGCTTTGTGTCTCTGGTGGGTTTTGAACTCACTAGAAGATTTCACATGGTTTTTGGAACACAAATGTTCAGATTTTCTCCATCTACAGAGGCTGAGTTATGCTGTGGCATTGGGCAGCAACCACCTAAGAAAGATGTGCCCAAGGACAGGGTGCAGCTTTCTGTGGCCATAGCTGGGTTGGGCACCTGGGACAGGGTAGATTGATGACATTCACCACTATGGTGATAAAGATCCTGAGGACTTCAGAGATTTTGGGCAAAGGAACATAGATTGGCCTGTCTCCACTGGGATTACCAGGATATCTTGGCTTCTCCTTTCAGAGTTAAGTTTTCTATAAAAAAGGGCATGGTTTCTTCTCCTTTGGTTAAAATTAAATCATGCATTTGACTATGTGAGAAAGCTAATATCACACAGTGGTCAATTAACTGGACAGATATGTAGAACTGACCCTCTTTATTTTTTTAACATATATTTTTATTGCATTTCCTTTTTTTAAAAACTAATTACATTGCATTATGTGATACATTTTTTTATGTACTGGGATTCCCCCCGACCCTCCCAAAACCCTCCCCCCACGGTGGATTGCTCCACCTTTTTGCATTTCCATAGTTCAAATTCAGTTGACATTCTTTCATTGGAGGTATTTTCCAAGCATAAAATCCAGAATCTTATTGTCCTGGTAAGTTCAATGGTTTCTTGGTGAGACCATCTCTGGTCTGAAAGTAGAGCCGGCAGAGTATCATCCCAATCAATTAAAAGTCCCAACCTAATATTTCCAACCTTTTACAACATTATGGCATTAATTGACATGGTATTGATTAACCAATATGTTAATAGGAAAATGCAGGTTCTCAACCACAACCTGTGACTTCTTCATAGACATTTCAATTTTGGTTTACATTCAACCGTGTTCTATACACCTTAAAATGGCTTAGATTGCTATTCAGCTGTCTCATGCCTATTTTAATTTTAGTCTTTAGCAGTTTCTAGCATTGAAGCATGATTTCGCTGAACCTGGCTGTTTTTCGGGTGGTCTAACTCTATAATTCTAACAGGATATATGTCAACAGTTTAGGTGAGCATGTTTAGGAGGGGTGTGCAGAGAAATCTTCCATACCCCAGTGAGGAGTAACTAATCTTTGTGTTTCCACCCAGTGAGGTATAAGTGCATCCCTGCTGACCGTTTCCTGTTTCTAAGCTTTCCTTGTTGTTCTCTGTCTATCTATTCTAGTTTTGTTTGTTTGTTTGTTTGTTTTGAGGGGTTTCTGGAGCGCCTATTACGAGAGGGGGTGGGGACCCCAAATTAGAAGCAGACGAGGACCAGAGAAAGCTCCTCTCCCTAGTCCCGAAGGAAATTTACTGTTCTTCTGTTTCTGCGGACCGCTCAGGCATCCTGGTCGTTGTTCCGATGACCTTGGAACCTGCAAGGCAGGGTTTGGGCTTCTTCCATCCCATGTGACTGACCCTCTTTATTCATGGATTCAACCAACTATGAGTGGAAATTATTTGGGGAAAAGTTGCATCTTCACTAAACATGTACAAACTTTTAAAAATTGTCACTCCCTGTATAGTACAGTGTAACAACCATTCCTGCAGCATTTACATTACCTTCAGTACTATCAGTGAGCCAGAGATGATTTCAAAGTGTATGGGAAATGGGCAAAGGTTTATATGCAAACACTACACCATTTTATACAAGGAACTTGAAAATCTGCAGGTTTTGTTATCCTCAAGGGTCCTGAAACTCACTCCCTGTGGATATTGAGATGAAATTGTGGCAGAGTTTCACATTGCCACATTGTGTGTGGTTGAGGTGATATAGTCCCCAAGGGCTGACTGAGGAGTCAGGCCTGGGATCCCATTCTATCTTACCATGTGTTCACTCAAAGCCACAAGAGCACACCACTGGGAGGATGGTGGGAGCACCACTGTGTGCTGAGCTCACATTTTAACCTACTCCTGTGCCAAGGCACCTGTGGCACATGGTAGTTGGAAACTGGAGCCAGCCTGTGATGAAGGAGGACATTATTATGGCAGCACCATAATGATGAGCAGGGAGCTGAGTTGCCCAAGATGCCAGGCAAGTAGGCGAAAGAGCTGGCTGCTGCTCCTAGGCCTCCTGCCTTCCTGCCATTTCTCTGAGCTGTGTTCTGGTTTTGTTCTGATATGGAAATGAAGCTGCAGGGTGGCTGAGGTGGCCAAAGGCTGAGCAGGACTGCCTGCCAGCTTCCCTGCTCCGAGTGAACCAAGCCAGGCCTCTGGTTGGGCATCCGCAGGAAAGCAAATTGTAAGACTCTCCCTTCTTCTTTCTCCTTGTCCCGCTCCAACAGGTTTATTTGGGAAAGCAACAGGAGGCTAATGGAATTGGTTAATTTTGCTGATAATAAATTTCCCGCAAGTGCATTGATTGAATGTTTTGCAGCAGTCTCCTTCCGCACACTCTTCCTCACAGGCTGCTCCTGGCACTGCTCTGCTCTGGGATGTCCTGGCCTATCTGCTGAGTTGTGTTGTAGTTGTGTGTTAGGGATGCCAAGCCAGGCAACAGCACTTGCAGGAGGGTCCTCTGGGATTATGGGCAGAAAAGGAATTTGCATTCTAGAATCGTCTGGATCAGTGCCTCAATCTTTGCTGTGCCATCCCAGCTCTGTGACCTGGGAACATCACTTTATTTTTGTCTGCTTCACTTGCATCATGTGTAAGTGGGGCTAACATGGCTCAACTGCCAGGTATAGAACCAGGGCTGTATAGTCCTGGGTACATAGGAGCTTTTTCAGCCAATCTAAACTATTGGCTGTTTGGTTTTCAGGAGATACCTGCAGCCTAATTGTTTTCAGCCTTCCTTACTCTGAATTATTGGTTGAGAGAGGATGGCAGAGATAGAAATAGATGTGGAGCAGAGACTGAAGGAAAGAGTGAGAACAAAAAGGGATAAGCTGAGATGGGTACCCTGAGACCATTGCAGGGCTCCAGACAGCATGTCTGGCTTGGCAAAATGGTGCTCAAACCCTTATGTAACCAGCCAGTCACAGCCAAAAGTCTGTGAGTTTGCCAATCTTCCTAGCCAGATGTCTGAGGCTTGATAGCCAGAGAAAGGGGCCAGCTGGAGTTTGGAGACCTGCCTCTATCCTCCCACAGCTCAGAAGCCGGGCGCCCTTCTGTGTGTCGGCTGATTTGGAAGCGATGACGGCACTTGCCCCGATGATGCATGATTAATGTATAATCAACTGTGGAATGCACAGCTGTTGGGTATTTTCAAGGCAAATGACTCCCCAAGACTAAGAAAATACATGGGGTTTGCATGACGCAAGTCTTGGCCTCGGTGTGTGTTATGAACAGTGGGTAAAGGGCAGTGCTGTGGTCCCTGTGGTCCCTGTGGAGGGATCTGGGTGGGAATGAGGGGGGGGGCTTCCCAATGTGAGCATCCCTGGGGAGGAACAAGCATCCTGTGTCCATGTGGCTTTCTCTTTGGTTGCCCCCTAGGTCACTGTGCTTCCTGGTGGCAGCACTTGGTCCAGTTCAGTTGGAACCTAAGATGGAGAGGGCACCCTTGAGGTGCTTAGGGTCTGTCTAATGTGCTCATGTCTGCATTGAGGGGGACAGAGGCTGGAAAAATGTTGTGCTTGTTTGGGAGCTGCAGAGAGGCCAAGACTTCTAGTTGGGGAAATGGGAAGACTTCAATTGTGACTGGGTGCCAGACCCTATGTGTGTTACTCTGGTAACCTGGAGCTGAGGGGACCTGCAAATGGACTTTATTGCATATGAAGCCTACCTCCTTAATTCTTGCTTCCATCACTGACGGAATAGCTACTACTGCTTTCTGCACAGTAAATAAGAGAACGCCACTAGAGCTAGGTCTGAACCAACTGAATGGGCTGGGGGGAGGTTGCTTCTCTTTTTCTAGGAGCCGCTGGCCCTTCTTCAAGGCTGTTAAGCACATTGGGATGCTCAGCTTGCTTGCTCTCGGCCAGCAAAGCAGGTGTCCCTTGGGTCCTTTCCCTGCTTGTCTGGAAAGGATTTTAGTTTGTTTCATAGGTCAGGTTTTGAGTTAAGGGACTGTAGTTGGGGGCTGGGGTAACTCAGTAACCAGCAAACTGTGGATGGAAGCTGCAGCAGATACCTTGCTCTAGTTCAGGCAACTTGTGAGATTTAATGCATGGGGTTTCAATGTTATTTACCCTCCAGTCTGCTTGGGAATGCCTGTCAGGCTGGAACTGAGTTGGCAAACTGCATAGCTGAGAATAATCATGGCAATGGAGAATTGAAAAGCCCGAGAGAGAGAGAGAGAAAGAGAAACAAACAAACACAGGTCAGGAGTGCCCCTCACAAATAAGTGACCAACCCGCAGAAGTGTCCTTGGTCATCTGTGTTCACCAGTATTGAGTTGTTCCTACTGGGGCAGGTTAGTCTGACCTTACCCATGGCTGGCTGCAGTGTGGGAACTATGTGTCCTGGAAACACGAGGTATTCTTTACTTCCATGTCCTGTCTGCTGTGGGAATTTGTGCAGAAAATGGCTTTGCATTTGCTTTTGTGACGTACTCAATTGTTTCTAGAACACCTTGTGAAAATGCAAATATGTTTTTGGGGTGAGGCAGCTGTCTAAGCTTTTAAGTTCATAACCCAGTTTGTTGATTACCTGTGGTTGCCTAACACCCTCTTGAGGCATTGCAGGAAGCTGTCTGGTCCAGATATGGAAGGTCAGGTTCAGGCTGCGGGATGGAAGCGGCTTTTGGTCAAGCGCCTGCCAAGCAATGCTGGGCTCTGGGGGGAGGCATGACCTGGTCTTTCTCCTGGCCAGGCCTGCAGTCATGGTTTGGCCAGAGCTGTTAGCAGGCTTTGGGATGCTCTAGAAGCACATTGGAGAATTGGATCCTTTCAAGTGCAGGTCTTCGGAAAGGAACTGATGCTTGGGAACCCCAGCCCCTCACCCTTACCTTGCCAGCCAGTCTGTAGAAAACTAAGGGGAAATTGGAAAAACTTCCCAACCATTCCATCTTACTGAAATGTGTTCCTTATATAGCCTGAAGCTGTTTGTTTTCACTGTGACAAAATGCACATGGCGTCCGTAATTAACCACTCTAGGCTGTCAAGGTGTCAACTGGGTGGTATGCACTAAGCGCTGTGCTCCCAATGCTGCAAGCTATCCCCACCATCCATTTTCTGAAATTTGCAATTATGTGAATCACATAACCCATTCCCATTCCATCATCCTTCAGGATAGCCCCTCCCCAAGCACATGGTTACCATGGTTTTTCCTTCCTGTCCCTACATATTCAAAGTGCTTTAATCAAACAAGGTTTGTGCTTTTGGGATTGGTTTATTTCACTTAACATGGTGTCTTCAAGATTCCTCCATGTTTAACATGTGTCAGGGTTTCATTCCTCTGTAAGACTGAAGAGTAGTCCATTGTGTCTTCTGTCTTCCTGTCTTCCTATAGCATTGTGTTTGGCCATGTGTCCTTCAGCAAGCCCAGAGCTTGTCTCCATGTTTGGGCCACTAAGGAATGCCGCTATGTACATTGGTGTACAAGCAGCTGTTTCAGCCTCTGCCTTGCATTGTTTCAGGTATACATGCAGTAATGGCTTTGCTAGATGGTGTGCTATTTTTGTGTTTAAAATTTTTGAGTTATTTCTGTAAGTTTACCCTGAATGCTGCACCATTTGAAAGTCCTCTCAACAACACCCAGGGGCTGCAGGGTCTCCTAGTCCTCGCTGACATGTTCCATTTCCCACTTATTTATTCTTGTTTGATAATAGCGTCATAGGTGGTAGGTCCATGTATTTCTTAAATTGTTCTCTCCTTGTCACAGATATCACCTAGAATAAAGACCCACAACCCCCTAATTTTTATAAGTAGTAATAGTTTGATGTTAGGAAATAGGCAACACAAAATGAAGATACAGACTGCCTGGGTGTATAACTAAGTGAAACCAACACGTATTGATCATGCGCATGGACATAAACAACTCGGCACAAGTGAAAGTGGTTCCCATAAAGGAAAGTACTTTGTCGGATTCTGGATGGCCTCAATAAGTGGAATTTTTCTTTTAATTTTCCCTAGTATCAAACTTAGAGAGAGAGGGTTTTCACTGATGCCTTTTCTCGGCCCTACTTGCCACTAGTTGAGTTAGCATAGCATTAACCCTTCAGTTCTCCTCTCCCATTCCTTTGTCCTCTTACTTTGGACACTGGTTTGGATGGAGGTAAATCAAATTCTGGGAGGCAAGGCTAAGAGTGGAGAGAGCAGTGTAGCAAAGCCACAGCACCAGGTTCTTGGGGCCTGTGTCACACACCCTGGATTACACTGCTTCTCTGAGAACCCTCAGCCACAGCATTGAAATTATTGCTTCACAGATGAGAAAAATGGCTGCTCCGAGAGGCAAGTACGGCTGTGAAGAATCAGAGTCAGGTCTTACACAGGGCCAGGTGAATGAAGCTGCTTTGCATAATCGCCTGGTCTTTGGGAACCCGACAGCTGAAGCAGAGGTGAGGGATGGCTGACTTCTAGGCTGGCATGATGGGAGATGGCCTCATGTCGTTCATGCTCACCACGCTGCCAATGTTCCCCAGCAGCCCGCTATCCCTATATAGGCTACCGTGTCCCTGTAAGAGCAGGAAGTCAGCATTTGCTGGCCACTGTGTTTTTGCCATCTCAAAGTGTGCGGGCTGATTATAGGAGGAAGGCAGTGATACTGCAGACTTCCATGAAAACCTTGTAGGTGCCAACTCACCTTCTGTGAGTAATGGTGGAGGCAGACCAGTAAATCTTTAACTACTGTGTGGTGTAGAAGGGCTCCAGTTGAGACCTATGCAAAAGCACCGCAGCAGCAGTAACAAAGACCTCTCCCCACCACGATTTTTGAATGCTCTGTTGAGCAAGGGACCTGAGAGTGGGGTATTGCAAGGTGAGTAGAAGCTTGAAATACAGAGAAATGGCAGGTTTGCATGGGTGGCAATGCATTTGGCTGCAGTGTTCCCTTGATAAGACTCCTAAAGGCAAGCTCAAGCATTTGGTCCTTGGCCTTAAGGACATGTTAAGAGAAGGATTTTAAATGACCTACTAAGAACACAGGGCTCCTGTCTGCTCCTTGTGACCTGCAGAGCCTATCCTGTCAGGAAATTACTCCAGGACAGTTAGCTAACTGTCTTGGAAAGATGCTTGTTGTCAGCATTCTATAAACCATTGGGTGACCTACAAGATCTTTCTGGATTTTTAGGAAATTGGGGGTAGATGGGGGATCTTCCCAGCTGAGGTGGTTTTAAATCATGGGAGCATTGCCTTCTGCACTTCTTTGCCAGCTCACCATACCCTTCGCCTTGGGCTCTGCTGAGAGTCCAAGGTGCTCATTGCCACACTGTGATTGGCATGTGGACTGGGAGAACTGGTGCTGGCAGGTGCCTTTATAGCATTCCACAGATGGGGAGACTCAGCTGTGAAGATGAAGACTCTAAGCAAGTTTTATTTTACATCTTTTTCATTTAAAAATATTTATACATTTAAAAGAGAGACAGGGGAAGAGAAATCTTCTATTTGCTGTTATTCTTCCCAAATGTCCACAAGAGCCGTGGCTGTGTCAGACCAAACACAGGTGCCAGTGGCTCCATCCATTTCTCCCATGTGTAAGTCAAGGGCCCAAGCATTCAGCTTATCTTCTACCGCTTTTCTCAGGCCATTAGCAAGGAGCTTGAGAAGTGGAGCAGCTGATGAAATTGGGACAATTAGCAAATCTATAACCTCCAAAGATTACTTATTCTTGTGATGGGGACTTTGAATATCCTTCATCGTAGCTGTTGGACAGACAGTCTAGTGGATACAAGGCATAAACCTGGTCACTCTGGCTGTAGCACCCCATTCTTGCATGGGCATTTGGTGTGGTGATTAAGGTGCTATGTTGGGTGCCTGCACACCCTAAGAGGCAATGGGTGGTGGCTGAAGGACTTTGGTCTTTGCCACCCATGAGAGAGATCAAGATTGGGTTCCTGATTTTACTGGGTGGGCATTTGGTGAACCAGCAGATGAAAAATCGTTGTTTATTTATGTCTCTGTCTCTTTGCCTTTCAAACAAAATGAAATGAATACAAAGCAAATAAAAAGGTGTTCTTATCATGCTGTTGTCCTCCCCCACATAAAGCAAGTGCGGGCAGCTCAATCATTTGCAGTTGTGTTATCAGGGAACTCTGACCAGTGGGGATTATGGATTTGGAGTCAGATCTGAGGTTCCAATCCCGACTGCACACATTTCCAGTAATTAGCCTTGTGGCATGGTACTGGATTTCTCTGTGCCCACATTTTCCCACGCCTAACATGGACCCCGAGTTTATTGTACAGCCTGGAAACAATGCACACCGTGTTCACAGGCTAGGAACTGGCTCTCAGTAGCAGCATAGGAAGTGAAGGTGACAGATGGCCAACAGTCATAGGTACGACTTTGTTAAGCAAAGTAGAGGTTGTTTTCCAAGCCCAGACTTAAGATTGTGAGGTTGGTGTTGGCAATGATGGAAGACATTCTCTTTTTCACAGGAAATTGGGACCTTAGGAACTTGCATAGCATGAACAAGCAGTCAGTGGTGGCGCTTGTCCCCTATAGAAGCCTGCTGCCCCTTCTTTATTCTTCCCCACCTGCTTGCCTGGGAAATGGTAGACAGGTGTCAAAGGAAGTGACCTCTGAACCCTGGCTAAGAAGAGCAGAGAAGCTTCCAGGAGGAGGTGGCTGCAGGCAGGCCTTGATGGGCAGGAAGGACAGGCTGAGTAGCTGGAGGGCGGTGGGGGGAGGTGAGGGGAGAGTGGGCAGGTGTTTTGCATCCTGGCTGGGGATGGTGGCTCTGTGGGAGAAGGGGGGCTGAGGACATGGAAGAACTGTGGAAGGGAGAGCAAAGAGCAAGAGAGGGGGGTTGGGAAGAGGGCCCCTGGCAAAATTCCAGGCTGTCTGAGCAGTGGGGATGCGAAACCAGGGCATGGGCGCCAAGCCAGTGGGGGGGGGTTCAGAACAAACACACGGAGGTGCTGGGCAGAGGCCACCAGAAGCTGCCCCAAATGCAAGCAGGGGACAGTAAACACTTTAGTATATTCTCCGATGAATCATTTCTCTAGCTCTAACCACATTAAGGCCCCACAAGGCTATGGCTCGGTGCTCTGTCTGTCAGATATCGTTGCCACTTAAGTGAGCGATGCTGAGTGGGCCGATTGCAAGCCTGGGTCTGAGATGAGGCAGGCGGCCAGGAGAGCTGGCCCTAGAGCTCTTATTTCTTTGGCTCTGTAATCAGATTGGAGGCAGAATGCTTTTCTTTGTCTTTCCCATGTCATCTCTCAGGTTGGGTACTGTTTCCCCTCAGACACCATCCTGCTCCCTGTCTGTTCTGTGGGTTGGCCTGGCACTATGCCCATGCTAGACCCAGACAGAGAAGTGCCCATCCATGGTCCATCCTATGTTCTGCGCCCCTTTGGGTGTGGTGAAGTGGGGGGAAGAGATGGATTTATGAGTCCCCAGGGTATAGAGCTTGGAGGTGGAGGCACCCCAGAGCAGAAAAAGGACAGAAGGGGCTGGTAGACAGGAGTGCAGGAAGGATGGAAGATGGTACTGAGGCTTGAGGAGTCAACCCTGTTTCACCACAGAAGAATAGAACTCTACTTCTTACGAAAGGCTAAACATGGACTCATTGTGTGGCAAGTGCTGCTTACAACACTGAATCTAGTACCACAGTGCAAGCTGCTGCTGTTAGAAAAGAAATGCTTATTCATTGCAAAAATATTAGAAAATTACACACAGAGAGAACTTGATTCCATCCCACAGAATATCTGCTAACTCATTTTTGTTATAACCTATTTTTCCCCTAGGAAGTATGAAGGCATATATAATATGCCTTGCAACTTTTTTTGGTGTATTTACATATTATTTTTCTGCCACTTTAAAGCATTATAAAGTATTTTGTTTTAGAGATTTGCTATTTATAAATTTCTGTTTCTTTAAGCACAATTTATTTGAAAGGCAGCATGGAAGAGAATGAAGGAGCACAAAGAAGGGGTAAATAGATCCTCCAACAGCCAATTCACAACCCAGACTCCCCTGAATATCCAGGTTGGGGTCAGGCCAAAATGTGGGTCCAGAAACATCTTTCAGGTCTCCTGCTCAGGTGGTAGGAACCCAAGCACTTGACCATGAGCAGAAGTTGAACTGGGAGTGGAGAACAGTGGCTAAAATTCTGTTTTGTATACATTCCCCTAGTTTTTGCCCAATGCAATAATCCTGGGGCGGATAGCCATAGAATCAATGTGCACCTGCTTGACTAGTTCCTGGAAGTGCTCATGGCAGTCACAGGAGCCAAAGGGTTGAATACATTTCAAAGTTGTAGGTATTTGATTATCTTTTTTTTTTTTGGAAGAATTTAACCAAATTTTCCTCACGTGTTGGCATGTGTGAGAGCACCCATATTTCCCACATTTCTCCCAGTATGGAACATTATGATTTTAGAATAGCTTGCTACCTGAGCGCCGCATGTGGACTAGATCAGGGAAAAGCCAGGCTGGGCTGATTATTCCTGCCAGTTCTAGCATAAATTGGAGTGGGTGAAGGTTGTTTGGGCTTAGCCGCAGACAGCTGGCAGAAGCTGGCACTGGGGGCTAATTCTGTCAAGTCAAACCACAGAACGACCCAAAGAATGCATAAACCGGGACTGAGAGAGACCCAGGAGAGAAGTGGTGGGTTCCCCCCTCTTGGGTCACTACTCCCGCGGGAGGGCATGAAAACTAGGACAGGGGCTGGGGTGGCTAGACGGAGAGGCACTCAGCAACATCCGTGAGGGCTGGATGGTTGGTTGGTTGGAGGGAACTAAGCTTCAATGCCCGTTGACAGGTACGGGAGCCAAATGGGAAGCGGGACAGACTGGACTAGTCTGCTATGCATACTGGCAGGCCAGGGTGGGGGGCGGGCCTGGTGGGGGTTATTGTGGGTCGCCCCGACTGGGCTGCAGCCCCCATTGGTTGATGAAAGGGGCGAGTACGTGCTGGGCAGAACCAGGCTGGACTGCAACACCCTTGGTTCCAGTGCAAGTCGGGACTGAGAGCAGAACCAACCCAGCAATTGCAACCACCAGTTGATCGTGGCGATGGACTGTGCCGGACCCGGTGCTTGCTGGAACATGCGGGAATCTGATCTGGGAATACCTCAAAGTTTCTTTGGTGATCTCCCCAATCGGACTGCTGGACTCAGAACCCTAGCCAGGAGAGGACAGAGGACAGAACAAATCAATCAACCACCTCAGCTAAATGTTGGGCAGCGAAATACTGGGAAAATGAAGACTATGATGGACTGTGACAATCAGTGGATTCTTCAATGACCTCATCGAGCTGGGAGTGGTGAGACTGGCAGCAATCCATAACTAGAGAACTATTAAAACCACTTGAGCAAGTATCTCAGAGCATGCCCCACATCCGGGACTTTGGGCGGGTGGGAAACTGGGTGGGGCTTCTCCCTCAATATCTCCCTTCACCTCAGATACATTAGTATAATAAAAAAAATATATATGTATATATACATGTATATATAAATAAATATCTTGCTAGATGTGTAATGGGAATAGGGCACTTTGAGTTTGTAAGTGTTGATTATTAAGGGAAATTTAACGTTTTTCCTTCATTTTCGACATTTTAATCTCTTTATAAATTGTTGGTTTGTATTTTTTTGTCAGTTCTTCTGCTGATGTTATCTTTTTTAAAATTTAAAGGTGTTTAATATTAAGACTGTTAGCCCTTTGTCTGCCACATGGATTTAAACATATCTTTTTTGGTTTACTTCTTGTCTTGGATCTAGTTTATGTGTATCTCAAATTTTTAACTTGGCAAAGCTGTTAGCATGTTATTTAGTTTTTCTTTGTGATAATTAGAAAACCCTGCTGGGGGCTTGCATCATGGTGTAGCAGGTTAAGCTACTGACTACGATGCTGGGATCCCATGCGAACACTGGTTTGGGTTGCTCTGTTTCTGCTCCAGCTCTCTCTATTGATGCCCAAGGAGGTCCTAGTGTTTGGACACCTGCTGGCTGTGGAGGAGATCCGAATGGAGTTCTAGGCTTTTGACTTTGGCCTGGCCGACCCCCAGCCATTACGGCCATATGTGGAGTGAACCAGCAGCTAGAAGATCCCTCTGGGACTTTGCTTTTCAAATAAAATAGTAAGCAAATCTTCAGTTTTTAAGGACAGAAAATTTCCTTTCAAGATTATACGTTTATCTGTCTTTTTTCCTTCATACATTTTAGGTTTCCTTTTTGCATTTAAATCCTCATGGTTTAAATACAATTTACCTTAGACAAATATCCAAGTCAAAGAAGATAATTGGCAAGGAGGACACTTTTGATTTAATATGTAAGTTAAAGTTTGCACGAGCTGGAGCTGTACGAAAGGAAGGGATTGGCGACCAGGGAAGGCTGGTCTCATGTCAGATTCCAGGAGGTTCAGAGGCTCTGGGGTTCCCTAAGTGCTCAGTTAAGGTTGGCTGAAGGAGCAGCTGATGGAATAAGGGACTGCCATGGTGTCTTTCAACACCAAGTCGTCCATCTTGGCTTGGGATTCAGCTCACTCCAATGCCATAGATCATTTTAGCTTGGAGATTGTGGATCGCACGGTTGCGGCAGCTTCCAAATGTGGAATCAAGTTTAGCTGAGCATGAGTTGGAAGGGCAAAGGGTCAGTGAACCAGTTTCTAACCAGAAGATGTTGGCAAGCAGTCTGGGCAAAGGAAGCAGGCACTCTAGGGTCAGGCACAGCATGGAGGCAGAGAAATTAGGGGGTAGGGAGTGTAAGGGAACTCAATGCTATATCAGCCATAGGCAAGAGGCATTTCAGGAGTCTCACTCTTTTGCCCCAAATAGTTCTTTCCTGAGGGACTAGGACAGACTGTTCTCTGCTCAGGTCAAATCCAAGAAGCCACTAGGAGGTTAAGCATTGTTTCTGTATTTTCTTCTAAGTGAGTCAGCAACTTTGGGAGAAGACAGTGTGCACCTTCACTGAAATCACAAATGAAGGCTATGTGAGTGTTTCTGTGTCTACACCCCCCCCCCCCAAACACATGTCTAGGAGTATGGAAACAGTCATCTACTGTTTGATTAATGATTTTCTGGACAGAGATCACTGTTCTTGGCTGGTTCCATCTGTCCTGGGCCAACAAAACTTCCTGATGATTGAGGAAAGATGCACCTTTCTCTGGCTCTGACTCAATAGTCCACGAAAGTGCAAGCCCTGGGAAACACGCCTGCTCTCCTGCTGGTGCCTGAAACATGTACTGCCCAGCAGCCAGCCCGCAACAGCAGGAGGCATAGGTCTGCACCTCCCGGAGTAAATGCCTCAGGTCCCAGCAATTTGAATATGTAAGGCCTCTGTTGTTTCCTCCTCCTTTGGCAGGGTTCATAGGCGTCTCGGGCTAGGCTGAAGACAGTTTGCTGGGCAGCTGTGTGTGAGGCTCCTGCCCATCCAGACCCTGGCTTGGCATGCTTGGAGAAGACTTGGGAGCAGCCCCACGTCTCCTTTCCTGAGCTCTTTGTTCCTTCAGGGAAGGCCCTCTCATTTAGAGGTGGCTGGATTAGCAGATAAACAAAGCCAACCTGACGTGCTTAACTCTTGAGGCCTAATGTAGCGGATGGAACAGGGCTTCTGCCTGGGCCCCAAGCATTTTTCAGCTGGGTGATCTTGGCCCAGCTGGAAGCTTCACTGCCTTGAGCTTGGGTGCTCAGACACTAGAGGGCAAGGATAATAAGGCCTGGTAGCCTTGCTGTGGAACTTCTCTTGAGTTAATTTCTATGAAGTGACTGGAAGGGTGCCAAAAAAATGTTAACAATGATGCATTTCCCAGTATATTTATATTTGTTAGATTGCAAAGTTTTCATCTGCAAAGGATCCTCATGGATTCAAAAAGGCTTAAGAGAAGAAGATGGGAAAAGCCGTTGACGAGGCAAACAGAATGATCCTTAGGTCTGAGCTCTTTTTTTTTTTCCTTTTGGCTTTGGGGGTCCCTAGAGTGTGAAAAAGGGGAACCAATGGATTAACTTTCCTTTTTTCCTGTGTACTTCCTCAAGTATATATATATATGTGTGTGTGTGAATATATATATATACGTATATATATATACACATATGTATCTTTATTTATTTGAAAAAGGAGGAGGGAAGGGAGAGACAATAACACCTCGTGTTCCCTTGTTTACTCCCTACATGCTTGCCGCGGCTGGAGGCTTGGTCAGCTGGAAGCCAGGAGCCTGGAACAAAATCTAGATCTCCCACATGGGTGGCAGGGATCCAAGGACTTGAAGCATCTCCTGCTGCCTGCCAGGGTGTTTATTTGCTGAAGGCTGGAATCTAGCACAGAGGCCAGACTTGAGCTCAGGCACTCTGAGTGCCAGGGTGTGGGCATTTCCAACTGTGTCCTGACTGTTGTACCAAACCCTGCCCTCTGCCTCAAAGATTGTGTTGATTGAGAGACTTGGTTTGTTATTGTACGCGAACTCCAGTTTTCACAGGACAAGGAGTTGGGGTAGGGAGAGAAATGAAAGATTTTCTGGGTAGAGAGTTGTGTTCGCTGTGGACTGTAGAGAAAAGTGCAAAGTCTTAGAGACCAACAGACCTGCCCTTGGCATTTCCTTGTCCCTCCTGAAGTAATCTGCTTCCCCATTTGAAAGTGCACGCCTCTAGGACATTGTTATTAATTATGGCATGGGGATAAGGATGCAGGAAAGAACTTACATGGTAACTACTCAATAGGGAGTAATTCCTCACATCTTTCCTGCCCTTGCCCAACTGCATGAAAGCAGCACCCTGCACGCCTGCCTTTGACCTACACTGGGGAAGAATTGACAAGTTTCCAAGGATCATCAATACAGGGCTGAGCCCAGCGGCAACCCCCTCTGGGAAGCTGCCTCCCGCTAGGTTTTCCTTGCCTTTCTTGCCTTACAGAAGATGTGCCTATCTGAGGGGTGCCCGTGCAGCCTGCCCGTGGGGGCTGAAGCCCACAGTGGCAGCTGCATCCCTGGCTGAGGACTTCGACTTCTGGCTGCTGGCGTCGGGAAGGCATGTGAGCAGTTGATATGTTTTGTCAGTTTCCTTCTGTCCCCCCACAGTGGTATTTTTGGGAAAGTGGCTAAGTACAGAAACCTTTTTTTTTTTTTTTTAAAGCAGTGATTAGTGCAACTTTCTTGTCATGAAGATGTGAGGCCATTTGTCAGTCACTTTTGGTGGCGTCTAAATCTGGCTTTTAGAAACAGCGTGACTTTCTGCTTGGCTCTCTTTCCCTCCTTTGAATAGGTTCATCCTCTGCAGCTACCTCATAGTAACTTTTTCAGAACTTGTCCTGACCAGTCGCAAACTGACTTTGCTACTAGAATGGCTGTGCTGGGGTTCGCTGTGTTGGTGCTAGGTGGCTACCATGGGGAGCTTTGCCTCTCATTAAACATAGGGTAGTTTGGTTTATTAAGGTTTCACCCCAGAAGAGCTTAAAAATGCAGAACTTTGGTAACATGTCTTTCTAAACGCTGCTGGCGTGGTGGGCACTGAACGCATGTCTCAGTGTGAGTGGTGGCCTCCATGCAGGTCTGGCGATTGTCAAGCACTGAGCAAATGGCTCTCCTTATGCGAATGACTGGAAGAACATTTTGCATTTCCCCATCCATCCCTCCCTCCCTTCCTTCCTTCAGTCCTCTCTCACCCTCTTTCATTCTTTCCTGAGAGTTATTTATTTTGCTTAAAAGTCAGTGCCAGAGAGAGAGGAAGAGACACACAGAAAGAGAAAAGTCTTCTATCCACTGTTTCACTCTTCAAGTGTCTGCAACAGTTAGAGCTAAACGTGTCCTAAGCTGTGAACCAGGATCTCATTCTGGGTCTCCCACGGAGGTGCAGAGGCCCAAGCATTTGGACCAGCTTTTGCTGCTTTTCCAGGCCATTAGCAGGAAGCTGGATCAGAAGTGGAGTAGTGGGGACTTGAACTATTGCCCATATGGGATGCTGGCACCTCAGACAGAGGATTAGTGTGCTACACCATTGCACTGACACCCCCCACCGCCAGGGTGCATTTTTCTCTTTAAGCACCCAAACAGCAGCTAGTGTTTTTCAAGCACTTACTGTGGGCTAGGCTATGCTCAGTGTCCTTAGGACCATATCATTTGATGTCCTTATTTCCTGAGATGTTACTTTACTAGCATGCAAGTGACAGCAAGTCAACTCAGTTCTCTTTGATATTAGAACTGTTTCATTGGACGATGAAACCAAAAAATTGTCCTTAGATTAGATCTTGATGACTTTATGGTTGGCTTGTCCAGATGTTCACATAATTTGATCAGCTTTCTCTCTCTTCCCTTTCTCCTCTCCCTTCTTTCCTTTTGTGCTGATCCACATTCTGTTTTGTCTGCCTTTACACTGTTTCTTTCTTTTTCAGCAGAACTTTGCTGTGAGGTGGCAGTCACCCATCACTTTGACTTACACCCTAACTAGCTTAGAAAGCAAAGTAGAAAGAATGTTGCCTTTAGTTGAGTGGCTGCAGCACTCACAGTGACTATCATTGGACACATGGGTCCCTGAACCAGCAGGTGGACTAGGCTGATTGACCACTGTTGGGTATGTGTGTACCCCAAGTTCTAGGGGGAGCAAGGTTTACCTTGTCCGTAGCCCATGGACTGAGCATGGTACCTTCTAAGAAAATTGGGACCATTTAACCTAAAGACAAAGCATCAAGCACCTCCCATAGTTCTATTAGTGGGTCCATTCCATAGACAAAGGAACCAAGGCCAAGATCTTACCATTCAGAAGTACTGAGCTGTGTCTTGAACCCTCATCTACTTGGCCCTTTTTTCTTCATCTTCTTGTTTTGGGGTCCATCCAAATATTTGACTGCCCTACCTCTGGAGCACTGATTGTGTTTTTCCCTGGGTTGATTCCTACAAATCAAGTGTGAACAACTGGAAGTGAGCATCAAACATGAAATAACCTGCAATGCGGACAGGATTGTAAAAGAGCTCTTCAGGGCAGGCTGCTACTGTCTGATTGCTGGCTGCAGTGCCCACGGCTTCCCAAACACCGTCCCACAGACAGTACAGTCTCTGTTATTTAGGAAGCAGGGGCGTCCCCAATGGCCTCCTCCATCTGACACTGCTTGTTGGGGCCTGGACTATCCCCCTCTTGAGTTTAGGCAGTGTGAGCAACCACTGCCTGAGTGTTTTGGTCTGATGTCTTCTCCTGCTCTTGGGAAAGAGATGTGGGCCCTGTGATTCCTGCTGCCCTTTGTGAAGGAGAGGCAGAGAATTGCTAAGGGGTCCTTGCTGCCAGGTTATACTCAGAGTGTCTCCTGGAGACAGGGCAAGGGTGATTATTCCTCTTTCCTCTGGTCTCACTGTCCCTTTGCAGTTAAGTGGAAACAACTGCTCCAGATGCTGAGTAATCACTGTGCAGGAATTCCTTCCATATGCCCCCAGTCTGCTCGGTTGTAGCCCTGAAGTCTTGTCTCTATAGGTGCCAGATGGGAAACTCTGGATGCACATGATAGTACTTCAAACACACACAGATGCAACCTCGAACCACAGGAAGCACCTGCTGCGAGACCTGTTCCCATTTCACTGCTCCTGCAGTTTCTCTGATGGGCATCTCACTGGGACACTGACTCTGATGTATGCAGGTCCCCGCCCCAAGCCTCTCCTTTTCTTTCTAATACCAACAGGACAATAGGCCTAGTGCTTGGTGGGGCTGTTCTTTTCATTGTATTTCTCGGCATGCTTTTCTTCTGTTATAGAAGGTGGTACTGATTCTCTACTATGATAGGGATATCAATTTTATGTGTTAAATACATTTATTTTAGTAAAGGCAGGTGAGGCAATTGAAAAAAAAGTAGTTATATCTATCAATGTTAAACCAGAAAACAAATAGGTGGGGTAGGAGTTATCTAAGAGATTTATTGCGGGGACTTGGTTTATAAGGCTCTGGGGTCTGACTAGGCACGTCCAAAATCTAGTGTGAGAACCTGTGGCTGGCTACGGAAAATCTGTCATGGAAGGGCAGTGGGACACCTCAGGTGCGGACGGCAGCTTCTTCCATCGGAGTTTCCTCCTTATCACAGGGGCCCCAGTTTTGCTCTTCTGGCTTTTCTTACTTCGGTTATGTTTTTTCAATCACATTGATATCAGATCTTCTCAGCAACAGTTAGACTGGTGTTTGATGAAATAACTGGAGGCTGGGGGCCAGTGTGATAACTCCATTGGCTGATCTGTAAGTGCCGGCATCCCATATAGGCACCAATTCATGTCTGGCGGCTCTACTTCCCATCCAGCTCCCTGGTTATGGCCTGGGAAAGCAGTGGAGGATGGCCCAAGTCCTTGGGGCCCTGTACACAGATGAGAGATTCCCTAGAAGAAGTTCTTGGCTGCTGTCTTTGAATTGACTCAGCTCTGACCATTGTGACTATTTGGGCAGTAAACCAGCAGATGGAAGATCTTTCTCTGTTTCTCCTCCTCTCTGTAAATATGCCTTTCCAGTAAAAAAAAATATATTATTTATTTAAATATATATATTTATTTTACATATATATATTTTAAGAAATAATTGGAGGCTGTAGCCTAGTCAATCTCCAAAACTTACATAGTAATAGCAGGCGACATAGAGACTGGCTGAGGTTACAAAGGAACCAAGTCTGTGATGTTGGTGGTGGACGGCTTCAAAGTGGGGTGGATGGAAGAACGCAATGGCCTTTCCTGTCTGTACTATTAGACCCTGTTACTAAGGAGGGATTGCCTTCTGCCTGTCTCTTTTAAAAAGGCACTTTAAAAACAAAGATTTAATTATTTTCATTGGAAAGTCAGATATACAGAGAGGAGGAGAGACAGAAAGGAGAATCTTCTGTCCACAATGGCTGCAGCCAAGCTGATCTGAAGCCAGTTGCCTGGAGCCTCCTCCAGGTCTCCCACATGGGTGCAGGGTCCCAGGATTTTGGATCATCCTCAACTGCTTTCCCAGGCCACAAGTAGGGAGTTGGATGGGAAATGGGCTGTCAGGATTAGAACCAGCACCCATATGGGATCCCAGCATGTGCAAGGTGAAGACTTTAGTTTCCAGGCTACTGCACTGCGCCCAACAAAGGCACTCCCCCCCCCCACATTAATATTATTATTATTATTTTTTCTGTATCCAGAGTAAGGGGAAAGATAAAGGGAAAAGCCCCACCCAGCCTCCCACCCAATCCCAGGTCCCCGACATGGGCATGCTCCGAGTGTCCTGCTCATGCAGTTTTGATAGTTCAACAGTTCTGAATTGCTGCCATTCTCGCCATTCCAAGCATGATGAAATCTCTTCAGAATCCACTGGCTGACATAGTCTCTTCATGGTTGGGGTTCTGAGATCAGCAGTTCAGTTGGAGGGATCCCCAAAGAAACTTTGTCTGAGGTGATCTCAGGCCTGATTCTTGTGTGTGTTTGCCAGTACAGGGTCCAGCACAGTCCGTCACCCCAATCAGCTTATGCATATTGCTGGTCATTGCAATTGCTGGGTCAGTTTTGTTTCCAGCCCTGTCTTCCATGCAAACCAATGGGTGCTGCAGTCCAGCCCGATCCTGCCCACTTCATACTTGGCCCTCACGAAAACCATTGGGCGCTGCAGCCTAGTTGGGGCGACTCTCCATAACCCCACCAGGCCTGCCCCCTACCCTGGTTCCCATGCTTGCCAGTGTGTACCGCAGATTTGTTCAGTCTGTCCCACATCCCATTTAGCTCTCGTACATGTCAGTGGGTATTGAAGCCTAGTTCAACCCAACCTGTCCTATTATCCAGCCCACACACATACTGGCGAGTGCTGTTCTGTCTAGCCGCCCCTGCCCCAGTCCTGGTTTTCATGCTTTTCCCAGGAGGGGTAACCCAAGAGGGAGACACCCACTATTTCCCTATTAGGTCATTCCTACTCCTGGATTATACACTCCCCAGGTGGTTCTGCCGCTTAACTTGACAGAATTAGTACTCAATGCCAGCCTCTGCCACCTGATGCTGTGGCAAAGCCCAACTAATGCTCATCTACTTTAATGTATGCTTATACCAGTTGGAACAGTCAGCCCAGCCTGGCTTTTCCCTGATCTAGTTCACAGGAGGCTAACAGGTGTTGTAGCCCTGCCTGGCCTGGTCTGCCCCCATCCCAGCTCAGGCTCTCCAGTGGGAGTGGCTGTCCAGCAGGGGAGCCCTCCACATCCCTCCTGCTGGCTTTGCCCCCACCCTCCCTGGTTCTCACGTGTGCTGGTTGGGTGCTGCGGCCCAGTCTGGCATGTCCACCTCACCTTGGCATTTGCCAGTGGGTGTTGTAGCCTGGCCCGTCCTGGTCCACCCCCAATTTCAACTGACGCTGGTGAGGGTTCCAGCCTAGGCCAGCTCAGCAGGCGCCCAATCCCAGCCGTAATGTGCACTGATATGTGTTGCGACTGAACCTGGCCTGACCCACACACTGTTCTGGTGCTTGGACTCGCCAGTGGATGATGTGAACTGATTCAGCCTGATCCGCCCTTGACCTGTGCCAAATGTATGCCAGTGGGTATCTTTCTCTGGCCTGGTCTGAGTTGCTCCCTATCATGGTTCTTGTGGTCACCTGCAGGGACTGCGTCCTGACAGAGGAGTTTCCCAAGCTCCTCCATTCAGTATCTCTCTCTATTGTGGCTGCCATAGTCCCACTGGCAGTTCTTTTAGCGTTGTTGAAGGAGCTAGCTCATCTTTGCAGCTCTAAGTCACTCCATACAGTTACCAGTGACTGAACTGGAAGTGTGATTACGTGGTTATTAATCAGTGTATGGTTTTCTGCATTGAAGGAACAACTGGAAAGGTCCAGCGGGCACTTCTGCCATGGAGGCAATCAATGAGGAAGACAGGGCTTGCACTTGGATGGGAGGAGAGACTTGTGTCTACCAGGGTGGCCGTGGAGGGCAGGGAAGAGGCTTTTGCCTTGTGAAGATCAGAGTTTCTGGTCTCCTAAGGAAGCTTGAATTCATTTTTCTGAACCCTGAGCTGTGCCTGTGGAGAACATGGTGGGCCGATAGGATAGGCCAGAAAGGGAAGCAGCGATTGCCCTGAGATTCAGAGGTTGACAGGTGAAGGGCGCCCCAGAAATCTCTCTCATTACTGCGAACTGCAGAGTGGCTAGCTAGAGTGCTAATCCTGGGCTGGCCCTCTCCGTTTGGCAGCAACACTTCCTACGGGTAGACCAGTTAAGGCTTGGGTCACTTTTAGCCTGGGACGGGGTAAGGTGGGTGGGTCCTCAGGCCTGCTTCATAGTCACTGTTATCCGGGAGGCAAGTCATTTAGCGGGGGTGTCAAAGGGAAAATTGTCTTACGTCTATTGAGATGAAAAAACGTATACTTGACCTCATTTTGTGGCTTATTATCCCTGGATTTTTGGATGATGTCAAGCAGGTGCATTGTGCTCATTTCATAGGGCCAGCCTGCACTGAGTGGTAGGGGTGGGCTGGAAGGCAGCAGAGAGGGGAAAAGTGACATGTGTTGCCAATGCCTGTCATGGGTGGCGGGGGTGTGTGTGGGTATGAGAGCAGCACTGAATGAAATGCCGAGTGATAGCAATTAAACTGTTGAATGTAAAGGTTAATATTTAGTACAGGCAGATTCTGTGCTTTGTTCAATTTGATAAAAAATATTCAAGTTCACGGTTTGGTACTTGTCCATTTTGAATTCAGGAGACTGGGTTCTTAGGGATATGCTGTTCTCTTGTCCTGTGTGTGCTTGGATGGTGGAGTCACTTTGTCATGCACACTTCCTTCTCGGTGACCTTCCTACTAAGGTTTCCCAATAGCGCTGGATGTCACCCAAGTGTCTTGTATAAAGATCAGGGAGTTAGTCCTGCTGCTTGTCTCGCAGTGGCCTCCATGGGACTTTCCTTGGTCTGTTTAGCATCTGGATGTGGCAGCTTCACCCAGGAGGCTTTATTTTTCTCACATTGACAAGATGTGTGGAGGTGTCTCTCCACGGGCACAGCTGCCCCGCGTGTCTTGGTGGTCCAGCACCTGCAGCATGTGGCTTGCATTCTTGTGCTCACCGGGTGGCAGTAGTAACGGGATGGTCTCACCCATCAGCCTCAGAGCCAGGTTGCGGGTAGGAAGGAGGAGAACAGGAGAGGGCATCTGGGGCATGGTGATCTTTAAAAATTTTTTTTTGTATCAGGACCTGGCTGTGGAAGTCTGCTTCTTTCTATTTGGTTGGCTAGGATTGGATTACCTGATACCTGCTGGCTACAAGGAACTGTCAGGAGGTTCTGTGCTTGAGCAAGATGGTGGGAGCAGATCTCAGGCAGGAGCTGCAGCAGTTGGCATGGACTCTCAGTCGTCCTTCTGTCTTGCCTCTGTGCCCTGATGATATTTCACACACCTCCAACTGTACAGGTTCCAGGCTCCAGGTACTTCCTGCAGGGTCCTTCCTCTTTTGCTTCCTTCCCCACCCCCCAAAGATTTATTTCTATAGGAAAGTGAAATATACAGAGAGGAGGAGAGATAGAGAGGAAGACCTTCTGTCTGCTGGTTTAGTCCCCAAGTGGCCACAATGGCCTGAGCCAAGCCGATCCAAAGCCAGGAGCCAGGAGCTTCTTCTGGGTCTCCCACATGAGTGGTCCCAAGGTTCTGGGCCATCCTCAATTGCTCTCCTAGGCCACAAGCATGGAGCTGGATAGGAAGCAGGGCTGCAGGGTCCAGAACCGATGCCCACATTGAGGACCTTAGCTGTGAGGCTACTGAACTGGACCTCCTCTTGCTTCTTAACCCACTCCTCTCCCTACAGACCATGGGGTTCCTTGTTAAGAGGAAAGCACAGTCAGAGGCGAGCCGAGGGCTGCGGGAGAGGACGTCTAGCTCGGATCCCGAACCCAGTCCGCCATGTGCCCATGGCTCATGGCGGGCTGGGCCCGGACATGCCTGGGTGCGGCCTGCTTCCTTCTGGGGTGAGTACGCCGAGGGGGGAGGCCTCCGTGACTGGGCATGTCCGGGACCCACCCAACACCCTCATTGGGTGGTGGGTGAACGGGATTGGGGAGGGGCGCAACCTCGGGCCTGCAGGATTTAACCTCTGGCTGCCAGAGGTGAGCCGAGGGCTGCGGGAGAGGACGTCTAGCTCGGATCCCGAACCCAGTCCGCCATGTGCCCATGGCTCATGGCGGGCTGGGCCCGGACATGCCTGGGTACGGCCTGCTTCCTTCTGGGGTGAGTACGCCGAGGGGGGAGGCCTCCGTGACTGGGCATGTCCGGGACCCACCCAACACCCTCATTGGGTGGTGGGTGAACGGGATTGGGGAGGGGCGCAACCTCGGGCCTGCAGGATTTAACCTCTGGCTGCCAGAGGTGAGCCGAGGGCTGCGGGAGAGGACGTCTAGCTCGGATCCCGAACCCAGTCCGCCATGTGCCCATGGCTCATGGCGGGCTGGGCCCGGACATGCCTGGGTGCGGCCTGCTTCCTTCTGGGGTGAGTACGCCGAGGGGGGAGGCCTCCGTGACTGGGCATGTCCGGGACCCACCCAACACCCTCATTGGGTGGTGGGTGAACGGGATTGGGGAGGGGCGCAACCTCGGGCCTGCAGGATTTAACCTCTGGCTGCCAGAGGTGAGCCGAGGGCTGCGGGAGAGGACGTCTAGCTCGGATCCCGAACCCAGTCCGCCATGTGCCCATGGCTCATGGCGGGCTGGGCCCGGACATGCCTGGGTGCGGCCTGCTTCCTTCTGGGGTGAGTACGCCGAGGGGGGAGGCCTCCGTGACTGGGCATGTCCGGGACCCACCCAACACCCTCATTGGGTGGTGGGTGAACGGGATTGGGGAGGGGCGCAACCTCGGGCCTGCAGGATTTAACCTCTGGCTGCCAGAGGTGAGCCGAGGGCTGCGGGAGAGGACGTCTAGCTCGGATCCCGAACCCAGTCCGCCATGTGCCCATGGCTCATGGCGGGCTGGGCCCGGACATGCCTGGGTGCGGCCTGCTTCCTTCTGGGGTGAGTACGCCGAGGGGGGAGGCCTCCGTGACTGGGCATGTCCGGGACCCACCCAACACCCTCATTGGGTGGTGGGTGAACGGGATTGGGGAGGGGCGCAACCTCGGGCCTGCAGGATTTAACCTCTGGCTGCCAGAGGCGAGCCGAGGGCTGCGGGAGAGGACGTCTAGCTCGGATCCCGAACCCAGTCCGCCATGTGCCCATGGCTCATGGCGGGCTGGGCCCGGACATGCCTGGGTGCGGCCTGCTTCCTTCTGGGGTGAGTACGCCGAGGGGGGAGGCCTCCGTGACTGGGCATGTCCGGGACCCACCCAACACCCTCATTGGGTGGTGGGTGAACGGGATTGGGGAGGGGCGCAACCTCGGGCCTGCAGGATTTAACCTCTGGCTGCCAGAGGCGAGCCGAGGGCTGCGGGAGAGGACGTCTAGCTCGGATCCCGAACCCAGTCCGCCATGTGCCCATGGCTCATGGCGGGCTGGGCCCGGGCGGCCAGTGCGCCATTTGGCGCCAGGCTGAGCCTGCTGGCCGCCCGGCCGGGGATCTCTGGGGTATTGGACATCTGAATCGCTGCTGAGATAGCTCTAGAGTGACCCCACTGTTTCTGGGATCTGAGTCAATCCTAAAGATTCCCAATGCCAGTAACTCTTCCTTTGAAGAACTTCCAATCCCTTAATAATGCTGAGCTTTGAACACCTATCAAGTAAAAGATAAGCTCCGGCTTGTGTAGCAGGCTGGCACCTAATGGTCCTTGGAGCAACCACGTGCAGGTGCGTGATTTACAGCTAGGAACGGTCCCAATCTGGGATGCCACAGCTGGGATGAGGTTCCCACCAAGGGGTGTATGTGCTGGAATGGGGGCTGCGTTCTATCTAGGAAACAGTTGCAGTTTGGTTGCGACAAAACCAGTACACATTCTGGAACGCCAGGGCGTGGTTGCCTGTACTGGATATGAATGCAGCACCCATCCAGCACACGTGAGATCCAGGAAGGGAGGGGCAGAGCTGGCGGGGGGGTTAAGGGGCTGGTCCCCTCGCTGGACAACCACTCCCACTGGAGAGTGTTGGCTGGGATAGAGACAGACACAACTAAGCAAGGCTACAACACCTGTGCGCTGCATGTGGACAAGATCAGGGCCACAGCATCAACTGGCAGAAGCTGGCACTGGGGACTAATTCTGTCGAGTCAAATCACAGGACCACCTAAAGAGTGCATAAACCGGGACAGAGAGACCTGGGAGGGAAAAAGTGGGTTCCCCCTTCTTGGGTCACTATTCCCGTGGGAGGGCATGAAAACTAGGACGGGGGCTGGGATGGCTAGACAGAGGCACTCAACAACATCTGTGAGGGCTGGATGGTTCAGTCGATTAGATGGAACTAAGCTTTAATACCCATCGACAAGTACCAGAGCCAAATGGGATGGGGGACAGACTGGTCTTCTGCTACACAAATTGGCAAACCAGGGTAGGGGGCAGGCTTGGTGGGGGTTATTGTGGGTCGCCCCGACTATGCTGCAGCTCCCACTGGTTGATGTAAGGGCCGAACCAGACTGGACTGCAACACCCATTGGTTCCAGTGCAACTCGGGACTGAAAACAGAACCAACACAGCAATTGCAACCACCAGCTGATCAGGGTGATGGACTGTGCCGGGCCCTGTGCTTGCTAGAACATACAAGAATCTGGTCTGGGAATACCTCAAAGTATCTTTGGAGATCTTCCCACTTGAACTGCTGGACTCAGAATTCTAACCAAGAAAAGACAGAAGACAGAATAGGACAATCATTCATCTCAGCTACATGTTGGCAGCGAAATATGGGACAAATGGAGACTTCATGATGGACCATATCAATCAGTGGACCACCTCATCGAGCGAAACTGGCAGTGACTCATAACTGGAGAACTATTAACTCCACTTGAGCACATATCTCAGAGCATGCCCCACATCCGGGACTTGGGGTGGGCGGGAAACCGGGTGGGGCTTCTCCCTCAATATCCCCTTTTACCTCAGATACATGATGGAAACAATATGGACATAATAGCATTGCCCACCTCCCTATCCCCCTGAACCTTTTTTTTTTCTTCTCTTTCTTGATTTTCCTTCAACTATAGTTAACTATGTAAAGATTGTCAACAACAATACAATAAAATGGATTATAAAAAAAAAAAAAAAAAAAAGAGGAAAGCACAGTTGATGGCTCAGCTGTGCCCATCTTTGGGTTCAGTGTGGTATCCATGCTGACTGCATCATGCTTTCCCTGAGCCCCACCCAGTCCAGGACTGGGCACACTGGAGACAGGGGTAGCTATTCATGTTCAGTGTGGGGCTTCTTTATGTCACAGCATTTGCTCAGAACTTCAACCCACTCCGTACCTGGAGACTTTCCCAGCATTCTGTGAAGGTTCCTCTCCTGTGCCTGTTCCTTCTCCTTTGATCCCTTATAATTATTTCCCCCAATAAAATTCTTTCGTAGCTAATGCTATCTAGGCATCTATTTCTTTGAGGCCTGAGAGTAGCACATTCATATCCTCTCCCTTATCTAGAGAGATCATGTTCCCCATGGGCTCCCATTTGAAATGAGAAGGGCGGAGTCTGTTGTCTCAGCATCCCGTGGCTTTTAAAAAGGTGGGGGGAAATCGAAGATGGAATCCTTACACTGTCTTCTCTCTTTCCAGCATAAATCGATCACATTTGCTGAGCATGTTATGTGCCAGGCTTTCTTCTAGGCACTGAGGAGATACTGACATTGATCAGTCTGGGCCCCTGCCCTGATGGAGCCCTCCTGCATTCCTTAAAGAGCTTTCATTTCTCATTGGTGAGTGGGCTTTTCTACCTGCTATATTGTTAAACTAGAGGGATTTGTCTCATCCAGCATTCTATCTGTTGAGCTTCTCTGCCACTTTGCTGGCAAATTATGAGAAAGCAAAGCAGCTGTTGCCCCTGCGTCCAGCAGATCTGAGGTCCAGGTAACATAGACTTGGAGTAACCATGGCAACCCTAATGTAGTGCAATGACCCAGCATAAATGCAGCCTCAAGCTCCCTTGTGAAATAGGAGACAGCTTTGTCTGCTTGAGCCTGTGTGGAGGCAAAGGTGCTCTGCACCCCAGGGGTGACAGACAGTGGAGAAGGAATGAAATTCCTGATGGTCATGCAGATTGGTGTTCTGTGGCCTGTGAGTCAGGACGATGTGTTCAGCTGGTCATTTGTTTCCATGCTCTAAGTAAGGCCTTGAGCTTGCTAAAGAAAGCCAGATGGGCAGCTGCAACTGTGAAGGAAAGGGGACATCTTGTGACATGCACACACCTGTGTGCGCACTGGCTTGTGGATGAGGCAGAGCTTTCTGACGTGCAGTTGGTTGCGACTCTCCACCTTGCATGGCTGGGTGGGCTTTCCTGCCATGCACGCTGTTGTCCATGCTGTATATTCTGCTCATTTGCTGCGAGCTGCCTTCCTTATATCCTCCAAGTTTTGACTCGTGTGTCACACTTGACCCTTGATGCAGGCCCCAGTTATCTCTACTATATTACTCTTTCCTTTTGATGGTACTATGCCCATTTCTCTGTGTATGTGTGTGGGTGGGGGGGAGTTAGCGTACACCCCCGTGACATATATGTAACTTTCTTATCTATCATGTTTTATCTGTCCAGCACCTGGCACATAGGAGGTGCCCAATAAATATGCATAGAATGACCAGCTGAAATCTTTCTCCAGGTACTTGGTATCCACTGGTGGCAATAGGGTTATATCCATTGCTCGGCAAGTGCAGAGGAGATCCCAATCTTAAAGGATTTTTTTCCCTAGGAAAACTGTTCTCTTCCTGCTCCTCCAGCTGCTGTAACACTGAGATGAGGTTGGGTCCAGGAAGGTACATCAGTCTCCCCTCTGAGAGAGCAGAGCTTCTAGGGCAGCAGGGAGGCAGGGATGGAGGAGATGCAGGAGTAGAGAGCTGGCATTTTCCCCATTGTTTGTGTATATTTCTCTACCTTTCTACTATTGTCTTGTTCAAAGCAATTCAGGTTGCACAGAACAGGCTGCGGGGCCTCAGGTAGAATCAGACACAGGTCTCTGTTGAACTCCCAGAATGATTGTCTCCCTGCTGTTTGTACAAAAATTAAGCAACAGCAGCAAAATCATCCAAAACTCCAGTTCCAGCAGAAGGAGTGGGGTAGACTGTCATGGGCCTCAGCATGCGCATCCTGCCTGCTCTCTATCCCCCTCACTGTCCGCTTCTAGGCACCCACCTGTTATCTTCAGAAACCTGCAGAGCAACTGGTTGGCTGAGGTCTAGCCCCTTGGTTAGGACAGCTTTGGCCTGGGATGGAGCTGTACAGCTCCTGAGGTGCCTAGGAGATCTTCTCAACCTCTGGCCACTCTCCTGGTGGTAGTCCTGGCATAGACAGGCTTGACTGTCCTGAGGCTGGCATGATGACCACAAGGTCTCTGTTATTGATGTGGCTTCCTAGGTGCTGCGGAGGGACTTAAAACTCTTCTCCAGCCACACTTGCTCTGCAAGCCACAACCATCACTTTCTTGCTCTCTGGCAGCAAAGGACTCTCAGTGTGAGATCTACCCTCCCAGGACACGATGAACGGCTGTGGAGGCTGAGCTGTGCCCTTGATGTCAGGGACAGTTTATTCAAAAGGATATTTTGCTGGTTCCCCAGTGGCTTTTCAGATTCTGCTAGCAAACATTTTTGGAATCACTGAATTCCTTAGAGTCCATCAGAATTCTCCTTATGCAAACAGCCTATTTTCTTGATCACATTAAACGGCATTGAAAGTATACTTAAGGGAGTTGGCTTCCTGGCTGTCGCTCACCTCCTCTCATCACCCAGCAGGGGTTCCTCTGGTCAGCTGACTTAGTGGGTAAGATTGATGTTCTTCTGAGGATCTCTGAATCTCAGGGTGGTAAAATTCTGCTGGACTGCTTAGTCCTGGGAAGTCTTAAGAGGGCTCAGGGGACTATGCAGTGCAAAGGCGAGAGCAGAGAGAAAAAGCCTTGGTTTTCACATCTAGGCCCTTTGGATCGTAACTCTTCTTACACTGCTGGGCATTTTCGGTTCACAAGTAAAGCAGACAGAGCATGCGTGGACAAGGTCCAGCACTGAGCTACAGAGGAGGCGGAGAGAAGCTCTCTGCAAACTCTCACGCAGGCTGAACGTGCGTGGTGGACGCCATTCTGTCCAGTTCAGTAGGTGGTGTATGAGAAGAACAATGATGACAGTAAGAAAGGAATACTGGTCCAGTCCTGCTCAGAATACTCATAAATACCTGGACAGTTTATTTAGGATAACAATAATAGGGATATGGAAGGATATCCCCTTCATTGGGTTTCTGCTGTGTTGAGAGGTGCTTCATGTGCTATGGGCTGCATTCATGGAGTCCCCACTGTGCCTCGTGATATGGTTTGTGTATATGGTCCCCAGTCACTGCAGAAGCTATGCAGACAGGTGGAATGATTTTCATTTTTAGAGACAAGGCATTCCACATTGAGTATGGGTAAAGGATCCCTCACTCCTCCCATTCCCATTCTTCCTCAGGCTTGTCCATGGGAGCAAATGGTACTGCTCTGACCCACGGGGAAGCTGGATTTATCCTGTCCTCAGCCACAGGCCTTCACCTTGAACCTCGACCTCGTAGATCTGTTTCCACTCCTGCCGGGTGGGCTTCTGATTTTTTTCTCTTGAACCTCTAAATGTCTTCTCCCCAATGGCAAAGGGTCCAGGAATACAAAGGATCCTCAGAAAAGTTCTTGGAAAATCAATCTCATGAAGAAAGTATGGGTGGATATAAATTGTTTGCTCTGATACACTCTCATCCATCAGGTCTGTTTTCCATGGAGCTTTTGAGCCCTCTGGGAACATCAGAACAGTTCTTACGAAGGACAAGTCACCAGGCTGCTGACCCATTTAAGATCCTATGGTGATTCCCCATTCCTGGCCTCTGCTTCCCCGTTGTCTTGTTTGGGGTCCCAATGCGTGAACACCCTGCTCCTCTTATCTGGGGACCTTGGCACTCACAGACCCCTTTGTGATTTTTTTTAATTATTTATTATTTAACTTCATTAATTACATTGTATTATGTGACACAGTTACATAGATACTTGGGTTCTCCCCACCCCTCCCCAAACCCTCCCACCATGGTGGATTCCTCCACCTTGTTGCATAACCACAGCTCAAGTTCAGTTGAGATTCCCCCATTGCAAGCGTATACCAAACATAAAGTCCAGCATCTTATTGTCCAGTCAAGTTCAACGGCTTCTTAGGTATACCCTCTCTGGTCTGATGACAGAGCCAGCAGAGTATCTTCCCAGTCAATTGAAAGCTCCAACATACCATCAGTAAAAATTTACATCATTATGGAATTAATTGACATAGTAATGAGTAACCAATATGTTAAAAGTAAATGTGAGGTCCCAGCCACCTTCTGTGACCACCTCACCTATACTTCAATTTTAGTTTATACACAACATATGACATTCAAAACATAACATGTTATACATAACATCATATCATCTTAAATTAAGGCAAACATGTGGTATTTAACCTTTTGGGATTGGCTCATTTCCCTTAGCATTATGGTTTCCAGTTTGGCCCATTTGGCCACAAAGAACTGCATTTTGTTTTTTTTAATAGCTGAGTAGTATTCCATCCTCTGTTGATGGGCATTTTGGTTGCTTCCATGTTTTTGCAATTACTGATTGTGCTGCTATGAGCATAGGAGTGCATGTTGGTTTCTCATAAAACAATTGTTCTGGATATATTCCTAGGAGTGCTATTGCTGGATCATACGGTATGTTGAATTTGAGTTGTTTGAATGTTCTCCATACTGATTTCCATAGAGGCTGTACCAGCCTGCAGCCCCACCAGCAGTGGAGTAGGGTTCCCTTTTCCCCGCAACCTCGCCAACAAGTGTTGTTGGTGCTTTTATTCATGTGGGTCAGTCTTACTGGCGTTAGGTGGTATCTCATTGATGTTTTAATTTGGATTTCCCTTATTGCCAGGGAACTTGAGCATTTTTTCATATGTTTATTTGTCATTTGGGTTTGTTCCTTTGTGAAGTGTCTGCCCATTTCCCGTGCCCATTTCTTGAGTGGGTTGCTTGTTTTGACATTTTGGTTGTTTTGTAGCTCTTTGTATATTCTGGAGATCAGCCCTCTATCACCTATGTTGTGTGCGAAGATCTTCTCCCATTCTGTGGGTTGCCTTTTTACTTTGTTGATTGTTTCTCTAGCTGTACAGAAGCTTCTTAGTTTGATGAGGTCCCAATTGTTTATTTTGGTCTTGATTTCTACTGCATTTGGAGTCTTTTTTAGGAAGTGAGGGCCTACCCCTAAGTGTTGCAGTGTGTTTCCAACATTTTCTTCCAAAAGTTTGAAGGTTTCTGGATGTAGGTTTAGATCTGTTATCCATTTGGATCTGATTTTAGTGTATGGTGAGAGATGTGGATCTATTTTTTTTGTTTCTGCAGGCTATTAACCAGTTGTCCCAACAGCATTTATTGAACAGACCTTCCCATTTGCCTGGATTGTCATTTGTCTTTTTGTCAAAGATTACTTGGCTGTATCTGTGTGGGTTTCCTTCTGGTGTTTCTATTCTGCTCCACTGATCTTCCTCTCTATCTTTGTGCCAGTACCACCCTTTGTGATTTTTTGATCAGGGATTCAGTTCAATTTCCTCAGAGGTGCAGGACAGGGCTCAGAAATTTGCATTTTATAAACTCTTCCTTCCTGTCATTCCCATGCAAGTGATCCTGTGCCATGGTCCTGGCAAGCATTTCGGACAGATTCCTCAAGTGCTGCTGCGGCTTAGGACAGTGTGTTGCCAAACACCTGCAGAGAAGTCAAGTGCAATATGAGACTGTCCATGACAATACATGACGAGTGCTTTGTGCAAACCCCAGAATGGTGTTGCTCAGCTTGGCTTCCCAGCTATGCAGCAGGATTGGCCCTGAGTGTATTTTAGGCACACTCCAAACCCTTATTCTTCAGACTTCATTAGGTCAACGTCACCACCACTGAGGTCTGAGAATGGTGTTTGCAAAGCTAGTTTGGATAATGGTTTTGTGTTAGGAATATATATTTAATCTCCTCGAGTGACAGGCATGGCGACTGGGTGTGTTGCTTTGCACACACAGTGCTCATTGCTCCGTTGCAGCCCTGAGCCCAGGAAATGTGCAGCACTCCGGTGAAGCACTTGTGGGTTAGATAGTTCCCATGTTCATTTGAGAAATCTGGTGGTGTTCGTAAACAGTGGATTCTGGAGCTATAGTGATTCTGCCAGAAATGTAAAAAAGTCTTTAATATTCCCATGGGTTGTGCATAAATTTTGGAAAGAGGGAAAAAGGCTGTGAAAGCCTTAACACAGAGAAATGGAAATAACTGCTCAGAGATGCTCTCTGTGCTTTTTCCTGGCTCTTTGGAAACCAGGGCCCTGCCCCAGTAGCTGAGTTTTCAATCTACTCGTCCTTATTTCCAACTGACATGTATCCTTCAATTAATTCTGTTTCGCCCCATTTCATATGTTAGCCTAAGCTTGAATTTTCTGGGCTTCTCTTACTAAAGATATAAAGAAGAAATATCTATACATATGCATATACACACTTTCTCAAAGAGCTTCATTCGAATCATTAAGGAAATTGTTATGAGATGATTTCAAAAAGCTCCAGGAAGATGAACATTACAAAGGCACTGTTAGAGGTTTTCAAAATGTTTTGTGTCCAAATACATTTTCTTCTAATTTCGTTTTTTTTCCAAATATTTTTTTGAGGAACTTTCCTCTTTCCTTTGTTCCAAATTGGAAGGAGAAAGACAGCTTAAGATAGCAGGTTGAGAGAGGGTGTTGGAGAAGTTCACAGGCTTCCGAAGCCAAGGCCAAGTCTTGGGGCTTCATTTCAAAAGCAATGTGAAGCCACTTGGATGTTTATGCAATGGTTTATGCTTTTAAATCTCACAGTGGTGTTGAAATGGATTGAAGGGTGGAAAGAACGGAGACAGGAAGACTAGCCAGGAAGCTTCTGGAATAGCATTGTAACAAGATCATAGAGATTTGAAAGGGTGATGGCAGTGGAGTTGGAGAGTGGTCAGCTTATTGTGGATGTATCCAGGAGGTAAAATTACTCACGAAGAAGATATAGAGGTGATTGCTGTATTTCTTGTTTGAATACCCCAAAGTCCTACTTTTATGAGAGGGGTGGGGAGGGAGCAGGTGGCAAATTCAGTTTTCCATTCCCAAAGTTGAAGTTTCCCAAGTGTGTCATCATCAGCGAGGGGCAGGTGATGTGTAGGACGGGCAGGGCAACAGGAGGTAGTGACAAGGCTAGGTGGGACCTGGGTTTGTCACCCAGCCGGGCAGGTCTGGGCTGGGGAATAGGCCATGAGCCTCAGAAGTCAGTGGAGAGGTGGTGGACAAGCTTGAGGAGGGAGGACATAGAGTAGGGAGGAAGTATGTGGAGAGGCTGGTGGGGAAGTCAGTAGAAACCGGCCTGTGCCATGCCAAGGGTTTGGGTCATAACACACATGGCATGGGTAGGACAGCAAGCTTGTGTCCAAGCTCCCCTGGCGAGGAAAGGTCCTTGGCTGCTGGAGCACTAACAGTGTGTCAGGACAGATGGAGTCACAACAGAAATGGACAAATGTGGCCCATGGTCCTGTGTAGCAACAGTCATCCCGCAGCAGAATACAAAAGCTGGGAAGAAAAGAAAGCATTTTGGTTTGGAATTTCAAAGGACTTCCATTGGCTGCTGTATACAACAGTCCTACTTTCATTCATCTTTCTCTCCCTCTGCCTTTCCTTCTCTCACCTTCACTCTCTCCATTCAACAGCCTGGCCCCAGCGCCATCTTTCTTTCCCCTGTTCATCTAGCAGCTTCATATTGGAAGAAGCAGGGGACAAGAGAAATGGTTGTGTCAAGGTGCAGAGTGAGAATCAGTGTGGGGGCAGTGACAGGTGCATGGCGTTGGCACTGGGGCAACATGGACCTTGCTGCATCGCTGACACTGGCATGGTTTCCGTCTCTCTTGCCCCCAGCTGCACCCCAGGAACTTATTTGTTTACTTAGAGGATGTGTGGATACAGGTGAGCGAAGGTAAGATTCCTCCTCTATGAAGTAGAAGAGAGGAGAGATAGGCGTTCCTATGACTTAGTAAAGCAGCTTGGTTTTTCTTTCGTTCTAAGGTTAAGAGACCCCTTTGGGTTTACAAACATGGCTTTGCTGGCTGCATGGTGTATGGTGGCTCATTAATCTTCCTGATCCTCATCTGTCTTTGCCACGTGTTTGAGATGATCTTCCCTGCTTCCCGTACATGATAACTAAAAAAGGATGAAATGAAATAACATATAAATTCCTTATAAGGAAATCCTTAATATGAAGTTGAAAATGGTTTATAAGGAGACACATACGCGGCACCACCAGGGAAATAAGGGTTTAAAAAAGGAACAAAGTAACACAGTGGAATCTGAAGTGCAATTGCATGTAGAGAAATCTTAGGCCAGAGTCCCTGCACAACACTGAGTATTGAGCTTCCTGGCAGACAAAGTGTAAAGGGAAATTGACTAATAAAGATGCTTTCTATTTCATCAGGACATACCGACTTCTCCCCCAGTGATTACTGTTGGTAGTCACATCCCCAGCTCCTAGCTTAGGGTAAGCCTTGAAAACATTTGGTGAATTAGAAAAACATGAGTAAGATGTGATTCTTACTTTTAGCCTACTGAGAAGGATTTTGCTGTGTGAATGCTTAGGTCTTCAAAAACTGCCTTACCAAAACATTAGTTACCCTGTTTCCACCATTTATTCTAATGAATTCCAGTATGCAGGCAGATAAAAATCATTTCTGGGGCATGGTTGTCTGGTTATAGAGCCTGCCCAGTTCTCTGCAGAGGGAAAGGAATTTTTTAAAGACCTAGCATTTCAATTCTGCAATGTTTCTCCCCAAAACACTCCCTTATAGGTGTACCAACAGATATGGGCAAAATTTTCTTGGCAGTATTGTTTTTATGGTGAGGAAAATGCAAATAATCCAAAAGTTCATGCATAGGTGAGTAAACAAATGATATCTTTCTGTAATGGAATATTATACAAGCATTAAAAAAGAAAAACGGTCGAGCCATGTGGCTCAATAAGGAACAGTGTTCCTGTCTTACATTACTTGACAATAAAGGCAAGGTGCAAACTCAAGTAGATAACTGCTTCACTTTTATGGAAATTCTTATTATTAATCATTTCAATATTTTAATGTCCAAATTGCTGGCAGATTATGTATCTCTCTGATGGTGGTGACTTGTGACAGTGAGTGTATGTGGCCATTTCACAACTAACGTTCATATTCCTGTAAGAGTTGATTGTTATATTGCCTAGTATTACTTGTATTATCAGAAAGTAATAAAGATGTTAAGCACTGTGTGTGGAGCTGGGAGGAACTCAGCCCATAAGTTACAGTCTCCACCCTTGGCAAGGTCAAAGTTTGGTGAGGAAGGAGTCTCCCTAACAAACGACCTGGCGGTGTGAACGCTGCAGTAGTGGCACTGTGCGCAAGGGCACCGGTGCTGTGGAGAGGGAGAGGCAGGGCGACAGCTGGCTGGAAGGATGCTGGAGGGGAGGTGATCCTGATCTTGGTCTGGAGGGATACATGGAATAGTCATGACAAGGCAGCTATGGCAACAGGTGCCCAGTGAAGACTCAAAATGGTCACCAGCATGCTCATAACTCAGGAAGAAACTCAGTCACTGGGACAGTCTGACTCACAAAATGCCACAGGAGGCCAGACAGCACAGGGGACATTTAAAGACAGATGGCCCAAGGGAGGCACAGAAGGTCAATGCCAATTTTCTATGGACCTGTCACATGGTCTCTCTTGTTCCCTCTTTTGAAAGGGCTTGGCATTAAATCAAAGCTTAGTTGGTGATCTCAGGACCAATTCCAGATGATTCTAATTAGCCCTCAAGCTTTCTGTACCACATTGTTCTTAAATCTTGACTTTATGGCCGGGAGGCAAGACACAGATGTCATCAGAGCAAATAGTTATCTGAAGATGAAATCAGAGCTTGATTGATACCAGGGCGAAAGACAGAGCTTCCAGCATCATGGGGACTAAAAGAACTTTATGGTTTCACAGTGTCCTGACACTCAGAATCTTTGGAGGCTCGTGTGAACACTTTGGTGACCTGTGTCAACCTGCCCTGGCTTTTAGAGATGGACTGCCTGGGGCTGCACTCCCGTGAAAGACCCTTGTCTGACTTTTGCCCCTGTGCTGAGGAGGCAATTAGGGAGCAGTTGAGGCTGGAGGAAGCCTGGCCTGGGCAGTCTCCCTCTAATTCCACTCTCTTGTCAATGAGCTGGAGAGGTCAGAGAGGAAGGAAGAGAAACCAGTGGGCAATTTGCTGGGAGAGATAGGAGGGTTGGGACAAAAAGTACTGATGCCTAATTAGAGTTTTTCATCTGTGCTCATGGGGAGTCCATTTCTTCTCTCTTTTTTTTAAAGATTTGGTTTATTTTATTTTTTTATTGGATAGGCAGATACACAGAAAAAGAGATACAGAGAGAAAGGTCTTCCGTCCACTGGTTCACTCCCTAAGTGGCTGCAATGGCTGCAGCTGAGCTGAGCCGAAGCCAGGAGCTTCTTCCGGATCTCTCACATGAGTGCAGGCTTCTGAGGCTTTGGCCTGTCCTCTTCTGCTTTCCTAGGCCACAAGTAGGGAGCAGGGCAGGAAGTGGGGGAAGTTAGGATATGAACTGGCATGCATATGGGATCCTGGTGGATGCAAGGTGAGGATTTAGCCACTAGGCTATTGCACCAGGCCTCGGAGTCTATTTCTTATGGGTTTGTTTGCACTGGTTGGTCCCATTCAGTCCAGCTCCCTTGCGCTGCCAGGGAGCCAGTATATTAGGCTTGGAGGTGCCCTAAATTCCCGCAGTGGCTAGGACTGGGCCAAGCTGAAGCCAGGAGCCAGGTACTCGAGTGAGTGGCAGGGACCCAAACAAACCACTACTTGCTGCCTCCTGGGGTCTGAAGTGGCAGGAAGCTGGAACTGGGAGTCAGAACTGGGACTAGACCCCATGTATTCAGACATGGGATGTGTTTCTTTCCTTCTGATTGTGGTGACCTGTGGCAGTGAGATTATGGGACCATTTTACAACTCCCCTTTATATTTCTGTAAGAATTGAATGTTTAGATCATTGATTCATCTGAAAACCATGTATGTATAAACTAGAATTTAAGACTGCCTTTTTGTCACATAGACATCCACTTGGATAGTATCCAGTATTTAAAAAAATCCCACCTTCTCCACTGCATATGTATCTGTGTTATCTTTGTTAATGTTACTGGACTTAAAAAAATTAATTTATTTACACCCATTGGTTTGTGTAGAAGACAAGGCTGGATGCATTACTGATTCAGCAATTATAACCACCAGAATATGCACAGGCCGATAGGGACAACAGACTATGATGGACCCTGTACTGGCAAGCACACTCAAGAATCTGGTCTGGGATCACTTCAGATGAAGTTTCTTTGGGGACCACCCCAGTCGAACTGCCGGACTCAGAACCCCAACCATGAAGAGATTTGCAGGTTCCATGTTCTGACCAAGGAGTGCATATGTCAAAGCTGAGCTGCCTCAGTGGCTCGGTGGAGCAGTAGACAGCATATCCAGGTGCACAGGGAGCATATGGTAGTATATTGGAGCCTACATAGGACACCTGGTACCACAACAAAGGACAGAACAAATTGATCAACTATGCTAGCCATGGGTTGGCAGTGAAAATCTGGGCAAGTAGAGATGCTAAGGTGGACCATCTCAGCCAGTGGATTCTGAAGAGACTTCATGGTGCTTGGAATGGCGAGATTGGCAGCAATTCAGAACAGTTGAACTATCGAAACCACTTGAGCAGTGCCCTTGGAGCATGTCCCACCCTGGGATGGTTGGGAGGGTGGGTGTGGCTTCTCCCTTTGTCTCTCCCCTTCCCCCAGATACAGGAAGGAAAAAAGAGAAAGTAGAAACAATGATCTTACCCACTTTCCTGTAGCCCATGACTCTTTGAGCCCTAATCAACTAGGTAAAGATCATCAAAACCAAAACAAACAAAGCAAACAAACAAAAACCGCTTCAGCAGTACCCTCAGAACATGCTCCACATTGGGAATTTTAGGGTCACATCAAGTGGATGTTCCCCCATCCCAAGGTACTGATGCAGTTAGACTGTTGGGAATGGCCCTCTCCTTTTCTCTCCCCTCTCTCCCCAGATATGGGAAGAAAAAACTCATGGAAAAAATTGGAGCTCATGCCTCCTAGCTTCAGACTGGCTCAGCAATGGCCATTGTGGACATTTGGGGAGTGAACCAGCAGATGGAAGATCTTCTCCTTCTCATTGTAAATTTGCTTTTCAAATAAAAATCTTATTTTGAAAAAAAAATTAATTTATTTAACGTTGCTGGATTATCTTCTGTGTTGTTGGTCAGTTTGACTGTTTTTACATCAAGACTATGCTGAGACTTCAATACCTGGTCCTTTAAGTCCTGCTTTACTGTTTCTCAATACCTTATATATATATTATATATAAAACATATTTTATATTATATATAAAGATATACAAGATATGTAAAATATATTTTAATATATTTTTGCTCAGGGAGTTTCTAGATATATTTTAGAATCATTTGTCAATTTCCAAAGGAAAACACTGGCATTTAGAATGAGATTATACAAAATTTGTAAGTCAATTTGGAATTGGACATTTTTACAATATTGAGTCTTCCAGTTTGTCATGGTAGATGTAGCGATTTTTACATTTTTTCTCATTCACTCACTCTCTCTGAAACACGTGAAAGAGAGAGAGAGAGAGCAGTAAAGAAAGAGAGATGCTAGTTTACTCCCCAAATGTCCACAACAGCCAGAGTCAAGTCTCTTACATGGGTGACTGTGTTTAGGCACAGTCTTCTACTTGCCCTGAAACATGAGCCAGGAGCTGGATTGGAAATGAATCATCTGGGACTCCAACTGTTACTCTGATATGGAATGTTGGTGTCGCAAGCAGTAGCCTAACCCATTGAGCTTCAACATCAGACCCCGTTGTAACTTGCAATGTATAGATCTTCTGTTTTTTTTTTTTTTAGTTTGTTATATTAATTGCATTTATTCTTTTAATTGGTCAGTTGCCCTAAATGTATCAATTTGACTGATATTTCAAAGTTTCTACCAAAATTTTTGCTGTCTGAAGCCATATAGGTTTTTCTTTTTTGGGAAATATTTTCCCACAGTTTTTTTTTTTTTTTAATAATTATGGAGTTACAGGAAGAATTGTGAAGATGGTACATTAAATTTCCATATATTTTTCACTTGGCTTCCCTAATGTTAACATCTTATATAACCATGGCACGTTTTCTTAAAACTAAAAAAAAAAAATAACATTGGGTAATCCAAAGGTACTATTAATTAAACCACAAACTTTATTCACATCCACTACCCCCAGTTTCTCAACGACTAATCTCTTTTTTTCCTGCTGTGGATACAATCCAAGATACTACATTCCATTTAATTTTTGTGTCTTAATCCTTTCCAGTCTGTGGCAGTTTCTTGGTCTTTCCTTGACTTTCATGTACTTTTTATGAAAAACATTTTTTTATTGGATAGGGAGAAGGGAGGGGGGAGAGAGAGAAAGAGACAGACAGACAATGACAATGTCCCATCAGGTTTCACTCCTTAATTTTTGCAATGGCTGGGCTAAGCTCCACCAAAGCTGGGCGCTGAGAACTCCAGGTACTCCTTGTGGGTGACAGGAATACAGTGACCTGAGCTGTCACCTATACCTCCCACGCTCTGTGTTAGCAGGGAGTTGGAGTCAAGAGCCAGAACTGGGAGTTTAACTCTGATATTCCAATGTGGGTATGGGTGTAGAAACTGCCAGGCCAAATGCCCACTCTAGCCTTTTTATGGAAACAGTTTTTAGAAGCTAAGATTTGATAATAATTTGCTCACTGCTATTCAAATATTACTGACTCTGTGCCTCTCAGAGGCCAGAGCTAGGAAACTACATCTATGTTAAATCACACACACACACACACACACACACACACACACACACACAGTATTACACAACTGAATATCTGTGTCCATTTGTATATATACTTAAAGAAAACCTAGTTTCTACTGCTGTCTGTGCTCATTGTAGATTACTGTACCTTGCTTTTTTACTTAAAGATTTATTCATTTTTATTACAATGTCAGATATATACAGAGAGGAGGAGAGACAGAGAGGAAGATCTTCCGTCCGATGATTCACTCCCCAAGTGAGCCGCAACGGCCAGTGCTGTGCCGATCCGAAGCCTGGAACCAGGAACCTCTTCCGGGTCTTCCATGTGGGTGCAGGGTCCCAAGGCTTTGGGTCGTCCTCATCTGCTTTCCCAGGCCACAAGCAGGGAGCTGGATGGGAAGTGGAGCTGCCAGGATTAGAACCGGCACCCATTATGGGATCCTGGGGCATTCAAGGAGAGGACTTTAGCCGCTAGGCTAAACCGCTGGGCCCATGTACCCTGCTTTTCAGTATCTTCTTTGATTCTCACTATGTATAGCATGTTTTTTTTTATTATTCAGGCATAGTGTATGCATATATATGTACAGAGTTATAGACACGATAATCTGCCCTTGTGTGAAAGAAATCTATCAAGTACAGTACTGTGTGATTGAGTAGCCCTTTCTGTCCTCGCCTTGTAGCATATACAATCTAGATTCTATACGTAACTTTGTTTTCCAGCTATTTAGAAAAACTTTCTTCTACCTGCCCTTCAGTTTTTATATAGCAGATTCATTTGACATGAATGTATGGTTTAATGCAGAAAAATCTTATGTCCTTGGAGAGAGGCCAATTAGGAATCCATTAATATATTTAAAAAGTGATTAGCCAAGGTCAAGAACTCCCCTCTCCTTCTCTCAAGATTCTATTCAGAATAGTCACAAGTAGCCAAATGGAATTTGATCATAATATAATGTTTGTAATTGGCAAAAATGGGTTGAGGAGATTGTGGGGCATCCTCCTTTCGAATGGAACTTGACTAGGCTTCTGAGGAAGAGGTAGACACAGGCAGATCTTACTTGTAGTGGGGACAGGAGAAGTGGAAGTGAGGAAGGAGCTGCCTAGTGGAGGGAGAAGGTACACCCTGTTAGACAATAGGAGTGGAGACAGAAAAGGAAAAGGACAACATGGCAGGCGATGGACTGACTCAACTTCTGAAGTACCTACAGATTATGTGGAACAGCTGACTTAGATGTAAATGGTGCTATGGCCAGTCTGGGAATAATTGCTTCAGTACAGGGTACTTTCTGATGAGGAGTGGGCATCTCTTCCGGAAACCTCTCTGATGGTCACTCCACCTGACCCATAGGTTTTAGTCCTGCTCCATCTTTCTCCAGGAAGTAAGATGCTGTGGCCCTCCTGGGGTATACTTTAAAAATTTAGAGATTATTTATTATTATTATAAGGTGTTCCTTTCAAAACTTTTAGAAAAGATCAAATCTAAGTAATAAAGTACACATATAGTTCAACATGTCCAGATAGCTGTTAACATTTTTGGGTATTTTTTTCTTTTTCTTAATTTTCATTTTTAAAAAACATGGCTGAATTCTTTGATTTTCTTCATTTTCTTTGTTTCTATTTCACTTTTATTCCTTGAATTTTTCCACTTAGGTGAACTTTTTTTTCTTTTCATAATTCTATAAAATAGAAGCTTAGATCCTAGATTTCAGACTTTTGTGCTTTTCTTGTGTATATATTTAAGCAGACAAAGTTCCAAGAAAGCACCAGGTTAGCTGTGCCTTGTACACTTGGATATGTTGGTTTGTTTTTTCATTCAACTGAAGCTGTTTTCTAGTTTCCTTTTTAATTTCTCTTTTGACTCGTGGGATATTTAGAAGCATATTTGTCTAATTTCTAAATGTTGGAGTGTGTTTCCAGATATTTTATCTGATCTATTTCTAAACTAGTTGTAATGTGGTCAGAAAGCATATTTTGAATGATTTAGATTCCTTTAAAGCTACTAAGCTTTATTTTGTGGTCCAGATGAACTACATCAGCGAAGTTTCCATGAACCATTGGACATAGTATGTATTTTGTTGTTGTGTATCTATTAAGTCAAACTGGTTCAAAGTATTATTTAAATCTATGTGTTTGTCATTTGTTTTTGCTACTTTAATTAATGAAAGAGGAGTAATATCTGCAAATAGGTTCCAGTTTTGTCTGCTTTCGGTTTGCTAGGTTTTGTCTCTTGTGTTTTGAAGTTTTCTTATTGGGCACCTATGTGTTTAAGATTATTCTTCTTGACAAAATGCCTCCCTTATTGGTACTAAATACCATGTTTTCTTACTGAATTCTTTACTCTCAAGCTTAGTTTGATATTAAAATAGCCACTCCATATTTCCTTTGGTATTTGCAGGTTTACTGTAACTTACTTGTCCTTTTGTATTAAAATTGAGTTTGTTCCAGATAGCATGTAGTTGTTTTGCGTGTTGTCCTGCATAGCAATTTCTGAGTGTTTTATTCTTTCATTTAAATTGACACATAATGGATGCACATGTGAATTTAATAGGTGTATGTGATTTTTTGCTCATCAAATCAGGGCAAACAGCATTTTGTATCTTTAAGTATTTATCATTTCATTGTATTGGGAATCTTTAAATTCTTCTTTTCCAGTCAGTCTGTGTTTTTTGTTTCTTTTAAAGAATTATTTTATTTTTATTGGAAAGTCAGATTGAAGTCAGATTTACAGAGAGAAGGAGAGACAGAGAGAAAGATCTTCTGTCCACTGGTTCACTTTCCAAATGGCCACAATGGCCGAAACTGAGCTGATCTGAAGCTAGGAGCTTCTTCTGGGCCTCTCATGTTGGTGCAGAGTCCCAAAGCTTTGGCCCATCCTCTACTGCCTTCCCAGGCCACAAGCAGGGAGCTGGATGGAAAGTGGAGCATCTGGGATACGAACAGGTACTCATATGGGATCCTGGCCACTGTAAGGTGAGGATTTAGCCACTAGGCTATGGCGCCAGGCCCAGTCTTTGTGTTTTAACGCAAGTGTTTGGGCTGCTTACATGTAGTGTAATTATCAATATACTTATGTTCAAATCTGTCATCTTGCTATTTATTGTCCAGTGTATTTTTACCCCTTTTTTTCTGCTTTGTCTGGATTATTTTGTACTCGATTTTATTTCTTATTTGTATACTCTTATTAACTAAAATGTATGTAATTTACATTTATTGTTGATATATTTACAAATTCAACGTAGGAAACTTTCTAAGGGGATCTTTATTTCACTTTTTTTCTATGGTGGTTCATTTGACTTCTTTCTACAAGCTTTATAATCCTCTCTGAATTATTTTAATAAGGAAAATATAATTTTTATTTGCTCATTTATTTATTATTGCTGGAATCCTTCATTCTTTTGGTTAGGTTAAAATTAGCATATGAAAATTATTTCTCCAATTTCTTAATTTATGTATCTTTTGCCTGAAGAAATTTATGTGATTTTTTTTTTTTTTGTATTTTAGGTCTACTGTTAACAAAAATCACCCAGATTGTGTTTATTTGTAAAAGGCATTATTTTGCCTTCATTTTTGACTACAGTTCAAACACAATTCTAGGTTGACAGGTTTTTATTATTTATATATATTTTTTATCATTTTGAAACTGTCATTCTGGCTTGTCTTGCTCTGACAGCAGATTGCAGTCATTCTTATCTTGTTTATTGCTCTACTGCTTTTAATATTTCTTTATCATAAATTTAAGCAATTGATATCTTGATGTGGTTTTCTTTGCATTCACATTGCTTGAGATTTATTGTGTTTTTGAGATCTATAGGTTTATAATTTTCATCAAATTTAAGAAAAATTTGGCCAGTATTTTCAAATATCTATTCTGCCCTACCTCTACTGCTTCCTTCTGAGACTCCAATTATGCACCTGAGAAGTTGCTTGGTAGTGTTTCTCCTTCAGGATTCTGGTAGTTACATTTTTTTTCTTCTCTCTCTTTATGCTTACTTTTAGATAGTTCCTATTGCTGTTTGTTTATTAAAGTTTTTACAGTGTCGAATATATGGTTAATAACTATGATGGTTAATTTAAGTGTCAGTGTGGCTGGGCTGTGGGGTGTGGATATTTGATCAAACATTTAAAAATGTTTTTGTGAGGGTGTGGGAGAGTGAGCTTTATTTTTGCCTGCTATGTTAGTCTATCTTCCCCATCACTGAGTATCTGAGGCAGGGCATTTTATAAACAGTAAAGTTTTATTTAGATGGTCATTTTGGAGGTTCAAGGGCACAGTACTGGCCTTCGTTTGGCTTTAGTAAGAGTCCCCTTGGCTGTGTCACATAGCAGGTGGCATCAAAGCAGGAGTTCCCACAGGAGGGAGCAGTCACATGACCAGAGAGGAAGCCAGAGCAGCAAGCAGAAGGATCAGTCTTACTCTTTTGCAATTACCCTCTCTCCAGAAGAAAACCAGGGTCACACAAGAACTGCACCATGCCTGCTGAGGGCAGTGGCCCCAGTGGCCAAGTCACTTCCCACGAGGCCCATCATCTTCCTCGTGTTGCTACCGTCAGTACTAAGCTTCCAACATGTGAACCTTGAGTGAACCCACTCAGACCATGTCCAAACCATGGCACCCACTGTAATGTGCGTGGACCTTATCCAATCGGCTGAAGTCCTCAACAGAGAAGTCTCACTTGCCTCCCCCATCCCCAAGGCCCATCTGCAGCCAAAATCCCTTGGAAGGAAGTTTGTAAGCAGATGGCTTTGGGAGCTGAACTGCATCATTGGCTCTTCTCTGAGTATCGAGCCTGCTGGCCCACACTGCAGATTTTGGACTTGCCATCCTCCATCACTGCATGTGCCAATTCCTTAAAACAGCTTTTCTGTGTGTACAGACACATCCTATTGGTTCTGTTTCTCTGAAAAACCCAGACTAACAGAATTACATACCGTATTCCTTTCAGTTTTGGTGTGTTCCTCACTTCTAGAGGTCCCATCATTATTTTTTTGGTCATATCTTTTAAATCTGTGCTCTCTATGTTGGTTATTCTCGAGTATGTTCATAAGATGTTTTAAAAGTCTTGCTTTCCAGTTTTATTGTTTCTGTATCTGGTTCATTTGACTGACTAGTTATGGCTAAGGTTTTCTTGCTTTGTTGCATCTAGTTTTTGAATGTGTGCTAGACTTTTGAAGTTTCACATTGTTGAATGATGGGATCTTACTAGTTGAGCCACTCACAGTTTCTCTGTCAAGGTATCTCTATTTATTCTTACATATTTAACAACTATGAAGTCTAGATTTTGTGTCTGCCTGCATTTAATGTATTCCAAAAGCATTTGCCTCACCAATGCACACCATTTAGGAATGTTTTACATTTAATTTTTAAAACTTGTTGTGAGAAGTACAGGCAGAGAGATTAGGAACCATTAGCTGTGAAGCAGGGTACCTTTTGCCCTGCATCCATGCCAGCAAGTGTAGTTAGTAGAAATCTGAATGTAGGCCAATTTCACTGGAGTTATGTGGAATCACAATGTGATTTTTTTTTTAGATTTGCTTTTATTTTTATTGGAAAGTCAGACATACAGAGAGGAGGACAGACAGACAGGAAGATCTTCCATCCATTGGTTCATTCCCCAAGAGACTGCAATGGCTGCAACTGGGCCAATCTGAAGCCAGGATCGCATAATCTCTTCCAGGTCTCCCACATGGGTGCAGGGTCCCAAGGCATTGGACTATCCTTGATTGCTCCCAGACTACAAGCCAAGCAGGGAGTTGGATGGGAATTGGAGCTGCCAGGATTAGAACTGACACCCATGTAGGATCCTGGTGTGTGCAAGGTGAGGACTTTATCTACTATGCTATTGTGCTGGCCCACAATGTGGTTTTCATTTGTATTTCCCTGATAGCTAGGGAGCTGAGCATTTTTTCATATGTCTGTTAGCCATTTGGTTTTGTTCTTTTGAAAAATGTCTGTTCATTTTATTCACCCATTTCTTCACAGAATTATTCATTTTGCTATTGTGGAGTTTCTGAAGTTCTTTGTGAATCCTCTTAGTTCTCTATCAGCTGTGTAGTGTGTAAAGATTTTCTTCCATTCTGTTGGTTGCTTCTTCACTTTGTTGATCATTTCCTTTGCTGTATAGAAGCTTCTTAGTGGGAGTACAACTACTATGAAGGTCAACATGGAAAGTACTAACAGAACTGAAAATTGATCTGCTGTATGACCCAGCTATCCTACATCTGGGAATATACCCGAAAAAAAATTTAAATATGCAAAGAGAAAATGACCTGTAATCCTATATTTACAGCAACACAATCCACAATAGCGAAGACGTGGGAACAACCCAGATGCCCACTGATAGTGGTGTAGGTAAAGAAACTGTGGTAATCTACTAAAAAGAATGAAATTCTACCATTCTCAGCAAAATGGTCCCAACTAGACCATTATGCTCAGTGGAATAAGCCAATCCTCAAAGGACAAATATCATATACTCTCTGTGATAAAAGTTGACCTTCAAGCAAAATACAATGTCAATAGATAGGTGAGCATTCATATACATATAATTATCTAGTGGAATTGTATTATAGAGACTATCATATTGAGAAATGAAGACACATTTTAGCCTGTATTTCTACTCCTGAATCAAAGATTGACTCCCAAAGAAACTGTTAAAGATATCTTGACAATAGGATGTTGGACTTTGTGTCATTGTCTGTACCTGTATTTTCATGACACAATTAAATAGCAGAATAATGGACTTATGAAGGTTTTTGAAGGACCATACCATTTTAACAATATAGGGGAAATCAGTTGAGGGGGTGGAGAGAGGAACTGGGAAGGGGGTAAGGGAAATCCCCGAGCCTTTAGAACTCTGTTACAAAATAAATAAACTTAAAAAAGGAAGACTCGGTCTCTGCTTCTTTCCCTGAGTTGTGCACTAGCAGGGATCTGAATCAGGAGCAGAGCTGGGATTTGAGCCCAGGCACTCCAATGTGGGACTGGGTATCCCAATCAACATCTGGATAAACCAGTCATTCCAGGACCATTATTTTAAAGGGCTGCCTGTTATTCTGATGTACCCTAGTCTGTGTGTTTTTGCTGGAGAACAAGTCTAGGAGTGGAATTGGACCTGCACATGGCTGTGGTCATCATGAAACAGTGGCAGTGACAGGTTGAAGGGGACACTGGGTTGGAGGAAGTACAGCATTGGGCAATGGAGCTCCAGCAGAAAGGAGGTGGCATACTACAGCACAAGGACATGCTCGCCTTCTCTCCCACGTCAGGTCCCACCTTTCATCAAGTGAGTGCATCTACTTGTGGCTAGGATCTGGCTGTGAAGCAGGTAGAGGAAGGTGGGAAAGGCATGGCCATTGACAGGTAGATGCCTCGACTTCTTTACTCCATGGTTGTGTGTGCTTGGGAAGGTCGTGGTGCCTCTCTACAGGTCCTGTTTGCTCCCCAGGAGGTCTAACTCACTTACAGGGCACTCTCCAGGTGTAATTAAGATAATATCACCAAGGGTGCTGGGCACAAACTCTGAGCCAGGCTGGGTTTTGTTCTTTATGTGGTCAGGTATGAGACTACAGGGCTGATGTGTAAGCTCTGAAGGATGCTCTAGGGGACTTGGATTCCCAAGATGCTCTCTTTATCATCCTCTGCCTCTCTGCTCAGGGACTGGAAAATGAAACCAGGCAACAGACCTTCTCCAAGGTTATCATCAAAGTCATGATAAAAGTCAGGTGAGTTGCTACCGGAAGCTTATCTGTATGGGACAGTTGTTAAGACTAGTTGCACAAGCTTTGGTTTCTGTCTTTCACGGTCTGGCCAGTTAGTTCTCTAGCCTTTCTGTTCAGACTGCCAACAGCTGTGACCATGACTGGTTATATTACATCAGTGGGGACCCTCAGAGAATAATCTGCATTTGAGTTTTTTATTGGCCACGAGGGGCTAGATCATTACAGGAAAAGGTAATTCCATCATCCAGTGTGAACACCGTGGCCAGGCCAATATTTGGATCAATGAAAAACTTACAGGATGTCATGAGAGACTTGAAACATGTGATTGTTAAAATAAGTGTTGTGGCTATATTCTACCTATGTAATCTTCTCTTGGATGTGTTTCATGCTCAGGTGTAACCAGGTAGTGTCAAGGGAAGGCCTCCTGGTCTGTTCTCTGTTGAGCAGGGCCATGCTGTTAGCGCCCTGTGTATGTGGCACCTTTGTGCAGCATGCAGCCTGCACAACTGTGTTCAGCAGCCCTGGGGCCGTCCCGCTTGTCAAATTTGGCCCTGATGTGTTGGGCAAGTTGAAAGTTGGTTTTCATTAGACTCTCGTTTGCATTCCTTTTTATTTCCTTGTGAGGGATAATATGTAAACTGCATGCCTTGTTTATATTGTTACACTTGATCCTTTCAGACAACCAACCTTTAAAGTAAGTGATAGTCTCACTATTTTATGGGCATGAAGTTCTGGGGCTGCTGTAGCTTGGAGATTATGTGCACAGGTGGACCTGGAGCTGCTTGCGTCCCCGCTTGTGCTGTCTGTGCTTGCTCCAGGCTTCACTCAACCACTTCACACTCTAAGGAGCCAGCTCCACTCTCCTTCCCAATCCATCACTTCTGTCTGATCTTCTGCTTGGCAGGTTCTAGATTAGAGCTCCATCAGCCTGGACTTGCCCTGTGTTTGAATCCATCAGGACCCTGCTTGGAGATCTCTTCCTGACCTGGTTAACTCATTGCTTTGAGCACAGTGGGAGGATCTTACAAGCCAAGACTCCCTCAGTGGGTCTGGCAGTGCATTTCCCCTGGATACAGCATGTGTCTTGTTCAGAAAGAATTTCCAAGCTAGAAGTCATTTCCATTGCCCTAGTGGTTGCTGGTGGAAAAAGAGCTTTGGATTGTGGAGCTGTACTGAAAGCAAGCAAGCAATGAGCAACAGAAAAATCACTGATCATTGTGAAGATGTGGACACTATCCTGATTTTACTGTATTCTGCCTGTTAGTTTGAGATAACTGCAATGAGTTCAACAATTCTGATTTTAATAAAGGGGAGGTGTTGGATACTTGCACCCCAAATGAGTTTTCTGAAGCCAAGTCTTTGGTGTGAGAGTGTGTGCAGAACTTCCCCCTGATCTAGGCTTCTCTATGTATCTTAGCTCACACTCATCTTCCCACCAGCGACTTCTGCTTCAGTAGGTGCAAGCAAGGGTTAGTGGTGAGTGGTCAAGTGCAAGTTCATTTCCTCTTATTTGTTCCTGGCCAGTACAAGGAACTCAGATTTCATTTTGTGGATCTCCCTCCTCTTTTCCTTATCTGGCCCATTATTTCCTGACCTGTTCATCACTAATGCTGGCCTGACAATTGTGTCTATTATCCCTTCCTTCCAGAACACCTACTTCTCCATCTACATCGGGCTGCTCTGATGCATTCACTCTCCAGACATCGCCCCTAGTTGGGCTACATTTTCTTCTGTGCTGCCTAGTCTCTTTCTAGTTCTTATTCTAGTTATTTTCTGCTGGCCCTATACAGTGTTTGGTGGAACAGGTATTTTATTGACTATCTGAGGAAGTGTATGGGTAATCATTTGATTTGTGAAATTAAATAACCCAGTAACCCAGTCCCCCTCCCTCCCCTGCTAGGGACAGCTTGTTGAAGACGGATTACACCATAAGATGGTCTCATTTCAGAATATTCAAGGTCTAGGGCAAATGTAGGAAATTCTGCAAGGTTTCCAGAGTCTACCTGAGGTTTGACCAAGTTCTCACTTGCCTGCTTGATCTGCCATTAACTCACTCATTTGGCATTCACTGGCCTTTCTGCACTAGACTCTTCTAGGTGTTACAAACATGACTGGTGAACAAAAGCAAGCAAACAAGAAAAACCAAAACATGCCCCCAAACCAAAAAACAAACCCATGTCTTCATAGAGCTAATGTTCTGGATGGGAACCCAATACACTGGGTTGTGACTAGCATTGTGAAGAGGAGTGAGTTACCATTAGAGACAGGTAGGGTATGGGAAGTAGTTCAGCTGGAATAATCAGGGGAACTTTCTCAAAGAAGCTACATTTGATCAAAGACTTGGGTGAAATGATGGATCAGCCACTCACGCATCTGGTTTAAGAAAAAAAAAAAAAAAGCATCAGCCTGTTTTGGGCGGAAGCAAGAGCGAGTGCTAAGCCCTTGGTGTAGCAGGCTTGCTGCTGTTACTTTCCTTCATGATAAGATTACCAAGGGACTTTCATTTTCTATTTTATCCCTCTGCATTATAGAGCTTAGAAGATAAGCCAAATAATGTTACAAGTCCATCTCCTTATATATAGTGGGCATTTTCCTGGAAATGTGAGCATGTCTATATGATTTAATTTTTGTAATTGGATTCCCTTTAAAGGAACACACGGTGCTTGTCATTTTAAGGGATCCCGTGGCTAAACTCTTTGTGGAGTGACTGTCGGGGAGGATCCCTCTGGCTCTGCTCTCTCTGCAGTTGTATCCGGAGAGGCTGGACTTGTGTAGTTTTTCAGAAAGATAGAGATGCGGCACTAAATGCATATAAATGGCAGGTGGAATTTTGTTGAAATATTGGTTTTTCCCCCCTGAAATGTAAGACTTATCAATTCTCTCCCCTACTTTCTAATTTGTATCCATATTCTGTAAAGATGACAAACCTTGGCATAAAGAAAACAGGAATGAAAAGCTAGGGCAGTAGGAAAACAGGATTATTGAGTTGCTGTTTTCTAAATCCCCATTTAGAAGAACAAGCCAACCTTTGTTCTCCTCCTGGGAGTATTGGCCTACCTTCCAAATTTCAGTTCACCTGGGCCGCATGGTAAGCAGGTTTTGGTTCTAAGCCTTCTTTTGGTTTCCAGTATTACCTTGTTTACTGTAAATGAGAGGACAGACTCAGCAGCGATGTGAAAGGTATGGTGTTCATTTTGCGTATGCACGTGGGGTTTTAACATGAGAACATTTTGCTTGCCTTTGTGAAAAGGCCTGGCTTTGGCGTGGTGGGCACATTAAAGTGTGTGGGGCTGGTGTTGAGCTGCATGGCTCTTACCTGGAATGCTTCCTGGGAATGGCTTGTCTCTGTGTGTGCCTACCTAGTATATAGCATGGCTACTTCATCTGCCATTTAAAATTGTTGTTTAAATAATTGTAGCTGCTAAAGCAAAAGAGGGAGAAATGAAGCAAGACAGGGGACAAGGACAATTGGGTTCTCTGCATTGGTAGGTTTGGCATTTGTGTAGTGAACCATCCTTGGGGGGGGAAATATTTGGAAAAAATGTTGTGGCTGTGGTGAGCATGTTACAGATTCACTCTCGTCATTGTTTTGTAAATATTGCTGGTCTGATGGTGTGTGCATGGCAAGGGTACTGGATTAGGTAGTATCAAACACCTAGACAAGATTTCCATCCATGTAAATGTTCTGCTGTTTTGCCTGAGAGTCTTGAGCACCCATGAGTTTTGGTACCCACAAAACTGCTGAAGATACGGAGGGACAATCTGAAGATAGATTAGTTGTGTGGCTAGACCAAGGAAGCAGTCTTTAAGAAATCTAATTCAGAAAAGTCATCCTTTACCCATTGATGAATCTTCTCAGGTCACCGCCCCCTGCTGGAGTACCTGGTGCTATCTTGGTTGTTTTTCATCCACTTGGTTCCACATTGGAGGAGTGAAAAAGACCTTTCTCTTCCAATTTCCTTTTTTTTTTTTTTTTCTCTCCACTAGGGATGGGTCAGCAGGAATCCACCATGGAGTCCTATGCTGCATGTGCCTCCCAGCTCCCAATCAAGGATGCAGGTTGTTTATGATTTGACTGTGCTTTTCAGACCCTGGGAGGCCCCAGAGCAGTTCCACGCATGGGCAGTGACTCTGACAGCAGCTCCCATCACCCATGAGCTCATCCTAACTGTAATTTGGTAGATAGCATCTCTCCTTGGACCCACAGTCTAAAGAGGAACAAATGGAGTTCTGTCTGGAAGTTCTCATGGCTGGAGTTCTTAGCATCCTTCCCGAACAGCTTCTGTGTTCCTCTGTGGGCGTGAAGCGCTATTGTCTGGTTTGTTCATTTGTTGCTTTTTACTTGCAAATGCTGGGTGGATTTTATCTATGTTCATGATCTTCAACTGGGAGCATGTGCTTTCAAAATTCCACTTACTCCTTTCCATGGGCTTTCCATGGCTACCTGGGGTTAGGCACGTTACTATGTTTAGCTTCAGGAAATCCACACGGTCAAATATAAAGAGTGTTTGATCCAGCTCTAGAGTGCACTTCCCTGTGGAATGTGAATATTATGTTTCCAGCACTGTCTGGATCATGGCTAATGTGTTAGTGCTGGGAGGAATACTTTTTTTTTTTTTTTAAAAGATGTCTTAGTTGTTTGAAAGCCATGGGCCACAACAGGCAGGACAGGGTCAGACCAGTCAGGAGCCAGGATCTCCTTCCAGGCCTCCCAGGCAGGTACAGGGAGCCAAGCACTTGGGCCGTCTTATGTGGCTTTCCCAGTCCATTAGCAGGGAGCTGGATCAGAAGTGGAGCAGCTGGGGCCTGAACAGTGCCCATATGGGATGCTGGTGTTGCAGGTGGTGGCTTAAGTCAGTATACCTCAACACCAGTCCCTGGTGGGCATATCAACTATTCATCACTGTGTCTTTGGTCCAGTGAGCATACAATGAATGCTGGGACTGATGCAAATGAAATGGTTCAAGGATCAAATTCTGTTGCAGGAGCCAGAAAAAACACACATAGTCACTCAATTCCCTCTTTATCCTTTCTCCATCTCTTCCTTCTTTCCTATTGGAGGATTTGGCAGTGAGCTTTCTCATGTTTTCAACTCTGATGAAGAGCTTTTATAAGAAAATTAAACAGAGATCAACGAAGATTTTAAGAAGTGTTTATTTTCCTCTCAGTATTTTATTGTTGAACTAAACATCTTGGGAGAGGTTAAAAGCAAAATGATCATTGAGTGAGCCTCATTGCATGTACTTGACCTATTCTTGGAAGGCTGCATGTAAACCAAAATTTTGTACTCAAGTTCTATTTTAAATTCACCCTGAAGAGTTGTTATTTAAAGCAATCCTGTAAAGAGAGTAATCACCAGACCCCCCTCTGAATGTTAGGATTGGCGGGGGTAGTAGAGTTTTCTTTTTTTTTTTTTTTAAGAGAAGGGTGGGAATGTGACTCTAAAAGCTACTCTGGCCTTATCCCCAGGCTGAGGGGGCCTGGGAAATATGATTTTTTTTGTTTTGTTTTAGGGAAGTTTTGGAATAGTAAAAGAAAGAGTAGATTGAAAGTTCTAGGGCAAGTTGAGAGTGATTACCTTTTTCTCTCTTATGGGAAAATGGGTTCCCCCCCATCCTGCTCCTCCGCACCCCATCCCCCCACTCCCCACACTCCACACCCCCAGAGGGGATTCAATGAAATGAGCTCAGCCTCTGCTGAAATGACTGTGGAGTGAAGACATTAGACGCTGTCACAGTACCTGACCATTGGTGGAGGGTGCAGCACTGCTGGCAGGGAAGGGGGTTTCCCTCTGTGGGGACCAGTTGCTCAGGGTGCATGGTGTTTTGTTTGGAAGAGAGGCAAAACCCCTTGTTTGAGCATCTGAATTGGCCATAGGAAGCCAGCGGTTTGTTTTTATGGGAATGTTTTGTGGGTTGTCTTAAGAAACAGGAAAACTTGCTTCCAAACTCAATATTCTGCGAGCAAATGGAATTTTCATTGCTCCTTGCTGACACAGAAAGGTCACTGTGTTGTTTATCTCCAAAGCCAGGGAAACCTGCATTGTATTTTGCATTTGCACACACTGGCCCCAATTCACAGAGAGCTGATGCAGTTTCGGGTTATAGATGTTGGCCTCATGAATCATTCAGTGAAGGCTTCAAGTATGACTTACTGTCTTTCAGAGGAGGAAGGTCTTTGTCCAAATGGAGGCACTCGAGTCAAGGTGCCCCAGCACCCTGCACAGAAGTGGAGTATGTGGCCACCCCAAGGGTGCTGGTCTCAGGGTCGCAGACTCTGGCCTCTCCTGCTCACCTAAGTCACGGGAACAGGGAGATTCAGAAACATCCCAAAGTTTGCAGCAAGGTCTCAGAACAAGTATGCTCTGAACTGAAGGGCGACATAGTATGCACATGGCTCCATGAAACACAAAATGTGGAGCCACTTGCTTAAAAGCCAGGAATAAAGTGCAGTGATAGTCAGCAATAGCCAATCCCTTTCCTTAAAAAAGATTGTATTACTTGCAAAACATATTACTTACAATTCTAAATGACATAACTTATGCTATTATAATGATATGTAATTAGCAACAAAATTTACAAATAAAAAATTGCTATCATGTTTCCATGATACCATAAAATAATATTTCCTTGATGTGATATCTTATTAACGAGAATATTTTTTTTCTGGTTTCTCTTTCTGCGTGTATTTATTAGGCTATCAATTCTCAAACTTGGAGCAATTTTGCTTTTGATGATAAAATTGAAGGTGACATCTGTTCTCTGAAAAATACAACATTGCAAATAATTAAATCTTACACATTTGCTTGAGAGGCACTCGAAGGGGATAGACAAGGAGAGAGTTCCTGTCTGCTGTTTCGCTCCTCAAATGCCTGTAACGGCCACGTTTCAGACAGGGCTGCAGCCAGGAACCAGGAACAATCCATGCAGCTCATAGGGTTGACCAAGAATCCAATTATTTGAGCTATCACTGCTGCCTTTGAGACTCTGCACTGGAAGGAAGTTGGAGGCAACAGCTGGTGCCGGGAGTGAAATCCAGACACCCAAACGTGGGAAGTGGGTGTTTTGAATTCTAGGCTAAATACCTCTCCCCACAAATGATTTCTGAAAAGTTTTAATTTTTGGACATTTCTTTATGTTGATAGTTGCTTCTGAGTTTGTTTAGGAATATCTTATGGGCACAGTAACATTGGTGTAAATTCCTAAAAAAAAGGTCTTTTGAAGGGTGACTTCAGTATGTTTAGAACTGACACTTTTCTACAAACATTTAACTCTTCCAAGAGGTTGTTTTGTGAGTCTGGATTTAAGTGTAAGTGTATATGAAAGCATTTTAGTATTTTTCTAGACTTTCCTCAAATTTGTTTTGTTGACATTATCGTAGGAGAACCCAAATGTGGCTTCACAATTTGTGTATAATTCAAAATGCCTCTTTTTGGTGGTCTATTGTGTTTCTTTAATATAAGAAAAAATTAAATATTTCTCATTAATAAGCTCATGAAATTGTCTATGGAAGTGGTTTTCTTTGGTTGGCTCTGATACTATTTAATTTCTATGCCTGTGGACATTTACTTTGCAAAGTTGCAGCTGCTTCAACAGCACAGATATTAAGCTCTTTCAAGCAGTCCAATATCTCTTTGATATACATTAGCATGGTGTCCTTGTGTGCATTTTTATTTTAGAATAATTTACTAGCTAAATATGTAAATAATATTGAATAATTTACTAACTAAGTGTACTGGGTGCTAACAGTTCCTATTCTGGCACTCAGGACAGAAAGTTAATATTTATGCAGAAGCCATAGAGATGAGCTCCAGGGATTGGCAGGCAAGCCAACGTTCCAGTGCTGGGGCCATTGCCGCTGATGTCGCTGGCCCTGCCACCAGCTGTCTGGGCTTAGGTCCCAGTCCTGGCTGTGCCTCTGGGCCCCCAGCATTCTGGGCTGTCCCTCATGTGCCAGGTCAATTGCTTGGCATGTACTCAGCCTCCCTCCTGAAGTACCCGAAAGCCTGAGCCTACCCTGCTCTACTGTCTCATCAGACCCCACTTAACAAACTCAGGTGCAAAGACAGAATTATTAAGAATTCCAGGGCAAGAACTATAGGTCCTTAGGCCCATTAAGCCATGCATGAAGCCATTTCTGAGAATAAGTTCTTGTGCCTCACAGGCACAGGGCATAGATACACAAAGCCAGCCCCACCTTGAGACTCAACATGGTAAGTTGAACATATGCAGGTTGCCTGCCATAGCCAGCCGAGCTGAGTTCTGATGGGGCATCTATATTGCCAGGAAGTTCACTCTCATGTCTAATCTTGACCTCAAGGTTATCTTTTCCTCAAAGATGTTGCTGGTCACATGTTTCATAGCCTCTCATTAGTTTACAGTATGAGCCCATGTTCAGCCAAACCTAAACCAGCATCTATTTGCATATCTGGGGACCATGCTTCCTGGTGTTCTTAATGTTGCTTATAAAACTAGTGGATTTCAAAAGTAGCAAGGGTTTCATAGTTTACCTAATCTAGTGTATTTGATTTGGCTGATTGGCTAAACACCCTGAGAGCTTGTAAAAAAAAGTTCAATGGAACTTTTTCCTGTTTATAACCTTGGGAGGTTCAGATTTGGCAGTCTGGGACAGGGCTCAGGAATCTGCGTTCTCACAGGTCTCACTAGAGATTCTGATGGCTTTTCTGACTCGCGAACTGCGAGACTCTCTGTATTTATCTTTTCAGTCCCTAAATCTAACTCTCCCCTCACTTTTCCCACTCTTTGGCTTTATCTAATTCAGCCATTGAGGTTGCACCTGTTACACGAGAGGGCTTCAGAAAGCTCTTGGAAAATGCCCATTATCTTTCATGACCTTTCTGAAACCTCTTCCTCCTTTCCTTCCCGAGGGGAAACCAGAGGTGGACTAGCCACACAGTCCTTGGATATGAAATCCCCTCTGGAGTTCCATAATGAGGAAGGCTCCTAATTGTCTGGCCTCTGCTGAGTTGGCACTGTCAAATCTGTCAAATGGGGCGGTGTACACATGTGTATGTGTGTATGAGCATCCTTGAGTGGCATGGGCAGCAGTAACCGGGAGGAAGTACATTGTGGCGAAACGTGAAAACCAGAGCAGTCTAGACTGGAAATTCCAAAGTTGTCAAGGTATTAGGTCAAAGCCTTAAACTCATAAAATGCTTTAGGAAGGTTGGCAAGGATTAGCTCGTCTAATTCATGGCACTTTTGTAACAATAAGCAATTTAATAACTCTAGTGGCTTTGACTCTTTCTACTTCCTGTTCACTGCCTAGCTACCAGGGATTCATTTCTGCTCCTATCTCCTTTTTTTCTGATATACTTCCAGATGAGTAGGTCATCCCAAACATGGTTATTTCCTAATAGAGGCACAGAGGAACTTGAATTCCCTGCCTGTCATTTCTGCTTGCATCTCATTGGCCAAAACTGGGTCATGGCAAAGAGGTGATGAGATCATGCTCAAATGGTGTGTAAATAGTGAGGCACTCTCCAAGTTCAGTTGTTTTTCTGATGCATCTTAATGGTGATACAACATTATTCAGTAGGTGGTAAATATACACCCCAAGGAATCAAAGATCCTTGTGGAAGCCTAGATACCTTCATGATTGGAAGACTGATGTCACTAAGAGTTGAGATGCTCCCTGCTGGAGGAGGCACTTGGGAGGGTCTGGCTGTGAAAGTGTCCGAATGCAGTGTATCACAGATGTAGGTGGGCACATAGGCTTTTCTCCTGGTAGTTTCTGTGTGTGTTTCTGATTCACACTCATCTACCCTAGCCTCCTTGGAAACCTGGGAATCTTGTTGATGCAGGTTCTAGCTGCTAGAACCTGTGAGTTGGGTTGTGCTTCTCTTGTAATTGTGTGTGTTCCTTGATGCATCTTGCCTCCCTGTTGTCAGTATCTGATTCCCTATTATGAGTTTGCTTTGGACAAATTTCACATGATCTGGAGGCAATCAGCTTTTGGGGATTTGGGACTCGGGACAAACTTCAAAGTTATTACAAATGGATGAAAACCTGTGGATCCTCACATGGGATCAGGAGAGCCAAATATGATCAAAGTGCTTTGTTTTGATTTTGGTGGCAACGGAGAATAAAGAGCACAGGAAACCCAACAAAAAACAAAGCCACAAAGAGCAACTCTAGGCATCCTTGTTTTTGTTAAAGATTAATTTATTTGAAAGGTAGTGTAATGTAGAGGGGAGGAGGCAGGGGCAGGGATGAGAGAGGGAGGGAAGGAGCCGGGAACTCGTCTTGGTTTCCACATGGTACCAGGGGTCCCAGTATTTGAATCATCTTCCATTGCTTTTCCAAATACTCTAGCATGGAGTTAGATTGGGAGTGGAGCAAATGAACTTGGAGAAGACAATTAGGAAACAGAGTCCCTATTTCACCCCTCCTCCCTTTTTATTGTCATACTATGTTTTAGAATGGGTGACGCTGTTAGGAATTGTTGCTTTGGTGTCAGAAATACATGGATCCAAAGTCCAGCTCTGCTACTTGCAAGCTGCGTGAAGGTAAGGGTGTCACTTACTGTCTTGACTCCTTGTTTTTCTTCTCTGTGAAGTGGGGCGAATAAATTGCTGATTCACCGACTTGTCTTGGGTCTTAACGACAATATTGGAGACCCATAGCTACAGTCTACTGAATGCACATGGGTATACCCGACAGTGCTGCTGCTGTGACTCTATCGTATTCGTGGTGTGGTCATCATCCTTTTTCTCCTCCCCAGTTTCCGCTCAGCTAGGATGAGCTAGGAAAAGCAGAGTGATGGGGTGTAGAGGAGTGACCAGTAATCTTCTGGTAATGTTGTTCTATGGTTCAGTGGCCATCTAAATTTCTTTTCAGTCTTCCCCTTCTCTTTTTTAATGCCAGCCTCTGCTTCAAGGGGCATTTCAGTCCACATGCTTGTGATTTATTTACAGTTAACACATAGCTCAGTAGGTTGGTAAGTGCCACTTAAAAGAAATACAGATCTTCTGAGGCTCTTTAAGCAAGGCAGAGTGGAAAGGTTTCTGTAGGCAGCAAACTGCTCTGCCCAGGGTAATGAATGTGGGGCCCCAGAGGCGAGCGCTGGCCCAGAGGTACATAACTCAGAAAGTTCAGGAGAGTTCCATTCTGGGAGGAGACCTTCCCATCTCTGCTTTGTTTGCTGTGAAGTCAAGTGGTATATATATATATATATATATATATATATATATATATATATATATATATATATTCCGTACACCTGACCAACTCCACATTTTATAATGTCAGGTTTATGGAGACATATTTTACATGAAATAAAATGGACCATGTTAAAGTTTACAATTTGATGAGTTCTGACAATTGTACAGTCATGTAGCCACCACAATAAACACTGAACAATTTCATCACCCTTGGAAAGTTCCCTGTGTTTCGTAAGGTCAATTTCCCTCCCCATAGGTTCATTCCTAAACCATTGTCTCTACCTTTGGTGAAATGTAACACTAATGAAGTCATACATGCTAGAGATTTTTGCATCTGGTTTCTGTCAATTAAGAATGTTTCTGAGACTCATCTGTGTCACATGTATCAGTCATCCTCTTGTTAAATTGCTAAGTAACATTCTGTTGTGTTTAAAAATCACGGTTTGTTTACTGGATGCAAGAGATTTGAGTTGGTTGCAGTTTTCAACTAGTATGAATAAACTACCATAAATATTTGCATATGGATTTTTGTGTAGGCATATATTTTTAGCTTTCTCACACCAAAAAACTAGTAAATGGATTGCTCGGTTGTAGAGTATGTGTTTATAAGAAATTGCCAAATGCATTCTAATGTGGCTATTTCTTTATTTTTTTTAAATTCCCATCGGCAATATTCGAGAATTCTAGTTGCCCCAGCACCTCATCTATAATTGGTGTTACCAATTCTCTTAATTTTAGCTGCTTGAGTAAAGGCTGTGGGAATCTTTTCATGGATTATTGTTTACATTTTCTTGTTAAATATTCAAATAATTTGCTCATTTTATATTGCTTTTGGAAAAATTTTATTGTGTTTAAGAGTTGTTTAAATAGTCTGAATCCATGTCTTATTGTAGATAATATTTCTTCAAATATTTTCACCCTATAGCCTATGTTAATTTTTTCATAACATTCTTTTAAAGAGCAAAAGTTCTTAATTTTTATGAAGTCTAGTTTATCATAATTTTTCTTCTAATGGGTCATACTGTTTGTTTCCCAGGTAGGATATCTTAAGTGTTCTAGAGTCATAAAATTTTCTCTTATTTTTTCCCACAATGTCATATAGTTTTAGCACTTGCATTGAGGTTTATGCATATGGTGTGGAATGCATATTGAGCACTTCCTCATTCCGTCATCTCTCCTGTTCTCCCTGGCCTCCAGCTCTCTTTCTGTTGTCTTTTTTTCCCTTCCTTCTGTCTAATGGTGTCCAACTGTCCCGGCACCACTCTTTGAAAAGATCCATTTTTTGCTGCAGTAACTGTACTTGCTGTATTTTATCTATATGTTTATTTACTGTTTTAATGTCTGTGGTTCTCTATTTAACATATCTTCTACTTTTGATATTATTTTTCTAAATTGTGTGGGCTATTACATATAAGTTTTATGGTCAGTTGTTAATTTCTCTAGAACATCCTGCAAGGACTTGGATTGTTATAACATTTAATGCTTTTCCCTTTTCCCTTCCATCTCTCCCTCTTTTCCATTCCTTTCTTCCTCCCTCCCTCTGTTTTTTTGTCTCATTATGATGGGTAGGACCTTCGGGATGTCACTGCAGGTGAGGTAGAGAGAGGCCAGTCTCAGGTTGACAGTATTTTCTGTTCCCACTGAACACAATGAAAGCTGTAGGGTTTTCATAGATTCTCTTAATCAGTTGGGGAAAGTTCTTTTTGTCTCCTGGTTGCTGAGCATTATTTATTTATTTATTTGAAAAGATGTTGAAGGTTTCTAATAGCTTTGTCTCATCTTTTGAGATGAACTTCCTCTTCTGTGAATATAGTGAGTAACATTAATTTATTCTTTACATCACTCTTGACATATATTAGTTGATCATTCTCTAGGGTCCTAGGGTTTTTGCAGCATGTTGCATAGGGAGAAATAGCTTTGATATCATCAAGCTTAGATTTGAATTTTCTACTAACAGTGAGATGTATGGAAACTTACTGAGCACTTTGTCTCCATTTTTCTCATCTCTATAATAAGGATATAGAGCCCTGCCTTTTGCAGGGGCTCTGTGAGAAGAAAAACAGAAAAAGCAGGAGATGAAGAACACAGTGTTGTGCTCAAGGCAGGGCTTCATATGTAGGGAATATACTTTTTAAAAAATGTATTTGAAAGGCAGAGTTAGAGAGAGAGAGACCGACTGACCTGCTATCCACTGGTTTACTTCCTAAGTGGGGAAAATGACCAGGCTGAATCCAGGGGCCTGGAGCTTCATCTCTGTCTCCCAAGTATGTCCAGGGGCCCAAGCCATTTACTTGGGCCATTTACTGTTGTTTTTCCCAGGTCATTAACAGGAAACTAGATCTGAAGTGGAGCAGCTGGGACTTGGGTTGGTGATTATATGGGATGCCAGTGTGGTGGCTTCGCTTGCTATCCCATGGTACCACTCCCTAGGGATTATACTTTTATTACTGAACATTATACATCATAGACCCTATTTCACATTTCTGTATAATTTGCATGACTGTCAGTTTTGTGTCTGGGTAGTAGTATGTAACGCAAATCTAAGCCACTATGAACATCACACTTTCATTTTGTTTGACTGGTAATTTCTGGTTTGGACTATTCTAGACAGTGCTAAAATATCTTCCTCATATAATATGTTTTTTTCTTCAGGTGACCTTTGAAAAAATCCCTTGGGATGTTATTTCTGGGTTAAGTGTACAAGTTCTCACTCATATGGTTCTCACCAAGTAAATATTTTCCTTTAAAAAAGATCACTGTAACTCTTTGAAAGATACCCGCTGGCACACCCCCCAGTACTTGCAGTGGCCAGTGCTGGACCAGGTGGAGCCAGGAATGGAGCTGCTTCGAGTCTCCACGTGGATGCAGGGACTCTTGCATTTCGTCATCTTTCACTGCTTTCCTAGACCATCAGCAAGAAACTGAATAAAAGATAGAGAAGCCAGAACACAAATTGGCAGCCAAATACCAGTATTATAGAAAGCAGCATAACCCACTATGCCACAGCCCTAACTCCAGGAAAATCTTTTGGAAAAACTGTAGAGACACAGAAAGGTCTTCCTCTCTACCTGTGGTTCTTATGGGACCACAGGATTTTCCTTGCTGGTATATAGGCATCTTGGTGTGTCCTGTACTGAATAAAGTGTCCTGGCTTTTCTGACTCATCCTAATGGCTCATGAGTCACACCTGTCACCCATCTTAGTGGTTCCAGAAAATTGTGTCTCATTTTCCTGTCATCTTCCTCTGTTTGGGAGCTCCCCAAGAAGAAAATAGCTTGATACAGACCATAGGATGCCCGCTTTGTGGCTGTCCCCTCGTTCAACTCAGCTGGAAGCTCCCATCACCTGGGATCAGGGCTCTCCATTCCCAGGCAGAGGCCCTTCTCTGGGAGGTAGGCAAGAAGTGCAACCCCCCAGGGCTGTTCCAGAGCAAATGTGCCTGCTCCACCACTCCAGCCTTGGTTTCAGGTTCACCCTATCCCTGCAGTCTCACTCTGTGTACTAGTTTGATAGCAAAGTCATAATGGAAGGACACAGGTGCACCAGAAAGTGAGTTTCTCAGACTAGGGGTCTGAGATCAGGGTGTTGGCAAGTCTGCTGTGCCACGAGACCACACCCTGGCTTACAGAGATACTATTGGCTTTTCTGGCTGTGTCCCCACATTGTCTTTCTGTCTGTGCTTGCTCATTCTCATTCATTCTCTCTCTCTCTTTTATTGTCTCTCTCTCAATAGCACGTGTGCGCGCGCGCGCACACACACACATACACACACACACACAGACAGAATGGGCCTGACCTTTATGACCTTATATTTGAACTCATTTGCCTCCCTATTTCCAAATACAGGCACCTTGGAGATTAGTGCTTCAACATACGACTTTTGGGGGAATGCTCTTCAATTCATAATTCTCTGGCCACAGCAAGATCAGAGAAAACACAAGTGCACACATATTTACAAATGCGTGGTTGTAAATCAGGCAGAGGCATCCAGTTCGGCAGCAGCATTCTCCCAGATACATCCAGGTGGGACAGGAAAGTAGCCCTGTGTAAGAAGTCGGGTGATAGTAGGAAGTTGCTGTGAACTGAAAGAAGCTCTGATGTTGGACCTTGGTTTGTGTTCCCGCCCAGGTGGTCTTGGGTCCACAGACGTGGAGCATAGGACAGCAGCATCTATGTGTTTCACTAGATGTACAACCCAACTTGATTCTTACTTGAGAATGCTAAGCATGGGCAGTATTTCAATTGGAGATGCTGTGAGTCCAGTGCTATAGTATTGAGTGTGCAGTCATTAACTAATGATGACCCATGTCCACATTTTACTGTCCTGTTGTCTTGCTGCAGGGTTACGGGGCCTATGGTAAAGGGATTGACCAATGTTCTCTGAGATCACAGCCAGCTCTCACTTCATTCTTTTCTTCGAATCTTAAATCCTGTTGATTTATCAAGTGTTTTCTCTCAACCCACCAACTGAATTGGGGTGAGAAGTGGCTTCCCTTCTCTGTCCTTCCCAGATTTCTCTTTACTGGAACATTGAAAGTGCTCCATCCCCTCCATGCTAAGTACACCTGCTGCACACCTGCCTTTCCCTGCAGGCTCCTCTCTGGGATGTCTACATCTTATCTGAAGGAGATTTCTTTGAAGGTTGAACTTCAGGGTTTCAGATTTCCCCAAGGAAAAGGAAAAAACGAGAGGTGAGTTCTTATTATAGAGAAAGTTATGTACTCAGATAATATACTCTAAAAATGTATGAGGAAGAGCTCCAAGGTCTCTCATGGTCCAGAAAGTCACCTTGATCTATCTCCTGTAATGATTTCTATTCAGTGCATGTTGACATCATAATAAAGGGGGCTTATAGTAGGAAATCAACATTTTTAAATGAACAGAGTATTTGTTTCTAAGGGGCTCTGTAATACTACAGATAAGAATTTCTTTTTAATACTACAGATAAAAATTTCTTTTTAATCATAAAAACATCTCTTGGCGTGCTAGTAGGATCAGGTGTGAGCTCCACGGCTTCTTGGGGGACTGGGAAGCAGCATAGGAATGTCCTCCTGTTCTGTGTCCATGATGGCTTCACCTAGACTTTTTCCATTAACTGGCTTCTGAGAGAACTTGGATAGAGTTAGAGTCTGGGTATGGTTGGCTTGTATTCCCCAAAGGCTCACACACTGGAAACTTGGTCTCCAGAGTGGCAAAGCATGAGGTGTGGAACCTTTTGGAAGTGGAGCCTAGGAGGACTGGTCAAATCACTTTGGACATCACCCATGGAAGAGATTGATGTTGTTCTCATGGGACTTGAGTTAAAGGGTGAATGTCTCCCATGCTCAGGCTCCCCTCTTTCCCTTCTGGCTTCTTGGCCATGTTTCCACATGGTAAAGAGACCCTTACCAGAGGCCAAGCCAATGGGGCTACCTGATTTGAGGTGTTCAGCCTCAACAACTCTAAATAAACTCTTTTCCCTTGTAAAGTTTGGGCTTCAGGCATTTGGTTATAGTAACAGATGCTGGACTGACCCAAGTACCTTGCCTTAATTTAAATATTAGCAGGATTTAATGGGTACCTTATAGGAAAGGAAGGAAGGGCTTTACCAGGTCACACTTCTTTTCTGTCATGCAGTAGTTTTCTTCCCCACGTTGTCTTTTATAACTTTTTTTTTAAGAAATCCTAGACAGTATAGCATTGGCTTAAGTCCTGGACAGACTAAACAATTGCTCAAAGTCTTGAAAAGACAAAGTGAGAAAATAATTCTGATTTATTTTAAACTTGAATACATACACGAATGGCAGAGAATAGGTATGTTGTAGGTTTTATTTGATCTTTTAAAAAGATTTATGTGTTTATTTGGAAGGCAGAGAAAGCGAGGGAGAGAATCAATCTTGCATCTGCTGGTACACTTTCAAAATGGCTGCCAAAGCAGGTGTGTGTCAGGCCAAAGTCAGGAATCAGAAACTCCTTCCAGACTTGAATTGACATATGGGTTTTAGGGGACAAGTACTTGGACCATCTTCTGAAGCTTTCCCAAGTTCATTAACAGGAAGCTGGGTCAAATGTGTTATAGCTGGAACTCAAATGGGTACCCAGATATGGGATGCTGATGTTGCAAGCAGTAGCTTAATGCTCAGCACCACGAAGCTGGTCGTGATGTCAATACTGGGTGTGATGTCAATGCTGGTTATGTCAACAGGGAGTCGTGGGTCACACTGTCATCTCCTGCACTGATCAGTCATGTGATCTTGAGTGTGACTTGAAGTTTGGGCTTCAGCTACAGTATCTGTAAAATGGGGACATCCAATGGCCCAGTACCTGGAGATGTTAGGAGGAGGTCTGAGGAATGCTGTGTTTGTTTCTTTACACTCTCTCTCTCTTTTCTCTGTATTCATGCAGGTCTGACTGCCTGCTCACACTGTCTTGGTATATTTTGGGGAAGGGTCTCAAAACTCAGTTGAAGGAGAAGCACAGACAGAGCTCAAGGAGGGGGGCTGTCTGAGGGATTCTCTGGGCTCAACAGATAGGGCTGCCTGGATGGGCTGGGGAGGAAGGGTCAGGGCTGATTTGGAGCCCTGAGGCCCACTAAGGGCCAAAGGCCTAGCCATGCTCCCCCATTTGTTGTTAGCAGAGACATAGGAGCCTCCTGGGTGAGATGGCTTGAAGCTGATGCTGGCTGGTGCTGGCAGGTGCACAGGTGGGGAGGGCCATTCCATAGGCCTGGAGTTCATTGTGTGAGCCAAAAGGTTCCTATGGAAGGAGTCCAGGGGCACTTGGGAGAGGTGGGTGGGGACAGACCCTTCTTACTCGGCACTTTTCTGCTGCTTTTCTATGTCTTCCCTGCTTGTAGTATTCCCCACTTTTGTTTGGTCTTGCACTGGGCAGGTGGATTACTCCAAAGTCCCTTGAGTGTCATCCATATGATGCATTGGCAGGAGAATGTGGCTCTTTCAAGCAGACTAGAAGGAGCATGCATGCATGTGTTCCTTCTATTAATTTCTTGTAGAAACAAAGTCCTTCATTCCCCAGATTCCGTTATATCTCTTGCTCTTTACTGTGGCTTTCTGGTCCATTTCATGCATGGCCCATTTCTCATCTGGGAACTTTTTATCCTGTCTTAGAATCCCAGCCTTACTCCAAATGAAGAAATGAGAGGTTGTGCCCAGGCCACTTTGGAGGAGCCAATGGGAAGGCCCAGGCTTAAGGTCTCTCCTTGGCAGAAACAGCTGGCTTCTTCCCATATGTGCCAGAACCCCACCCCTCTGCCACAAAGTGTGTGTGTATTGGAAGGGAGGGGCAAGGTTGTCCAGGAAACTGCATGCATTTTCATGCAAAGGCTGTTTCAGCCATGTGATTAACTCTGTAGTTTGAATTGGCTTTGATAGCTTTTGAAAATTTGTTATTTAATGTCCGCAGCACATAAATCCTCTTCAGTTCTTTTCCCTAGTCCTTCTGCAGGCTCACGGGAGCCTCACACAACTGATGTGTGAGATGCCGTCTTGCCAGCAAACAGTGTGGGCTGCCTGGACCTTTCACCTGCTCTCCTCCCTGACTAGACATTGCTTGCGTCAGGCTGTTGCTGGTTTTATGGCTCCATCTTTCTTTCCTTTTTGTTCATGTTTAAATTATTATTTTGAAGATTTATGGCTTTTTTGAAAGGCAAGATTTATGGCTTGTTTGAAAGGCAACATGACCAAGACAGGGAAAGTCAGAGAGAGAGAGAGAGAGAGAGAGAGAGAGAGCGAGAGCAAGAAAGAGAGAGAGAGAGAAAGAGAGCAAGAGAAAGAGAGAGAATAGATATCTTCTATTGACTTATTTATCCCCTAAACTTCTGTAATAGTTAGGGCTGGACCAGGAACCAAAGCCAGGAACCAGGAGCACCCTCTGGTCCTCCCTGCTGGTAACAGGGCTCCATACACCTGAGCCATCATCTGCCGCCTGCTGGGAGCATCAAGCAGGAGCTGGATTGGAAGCAGAGAAGCTTGAACTTGAATGAGCACTCTGATAGGGTATGCCATGTTCCAAGCAGTAGCTTAATCTGATGTGCCACAATGTCCACACCACCTTTTAAATGATTTTGCTTTTTCTTCAAGCATTTATCCCTTGCTTTTTGTGTCTCAGATACTATGCTTGGTGCTACATGGAAGAGGAATCTGAAACTCCATGTGGGGCTTAAGCCTTATCAGGACCTTACACACTAATTAGGGGAATATTCCCAATATTTTCAAGAAGTTGTAGGTTAAACATTCATGAAAAAGGGATTGGTATTATGGCACAGCAAGGCAGGCTGTTATTTGGGAAACTCATTTCCCATGTAGGAGGACTTGGTTCAAGTCTTGGCTGCTCTACACTTCTCTCTCTCTCTCCTACTCTTAATCTATACTTGTGACCCAGCTCCCTGCTAAGGTGTATGGGAAGAGCCAGTAATGACTTCATTCCTCATGTTCCCTCCACCATGTGGAAACCTGGGTAGAGCTTCAGGCTCCTGACTTTGGCTTGGCCCAGCCCTGGCTACTGTAGGAATTTGGGGAGTGTCTCAGTGAGTGGAAGATATTTCTGTCTGTTTCCCATCACTCTGCCTTTTAAATAAATAAAAGCAAACATTAACAAAATATTTATATGAGAAGTAAAATAGGTAATGATTATGAGCCCTTATTATTTGCTTAATTTCTTACATTATTAGATTACTTTTGCAGTTCTGAATGCATGTCTTTTCCCATACTACAAATGAGGAAGTTGAGGTTAGGAGAACTAGTTCCTGGTCCTAGAACCACAGAGTGAAGAATTGAACTCAGATCTGTGTAACTCCAAATCACGAGGGATGAGAAGCCACTGCAATAACAGTTTGTTCTCTCTGATTTCTCAGTTTTTCACCTATAAGACAGAAAGGCACCCTGCCCTCCTCCAACAGGACTGTGGGCAGGAGGGATGAGCACCTGAGAGGAGCGTTGAAGTGTTTTAAGAGCTGCCAGGGGAGCAGTGTGGCTGACTCTGACTTTCTGCTGGGCCTGTGGTTGGAGTCCAGGGAGAAGGGAAAGGAGCATGTCCAGCCCTTCCCACCCTAAGATGCAGGTCCTGCCCTTGTCCCTGGAGATGACACATTGCTTCCAATTGGCCTTTGCCCTAGCACGACTCTAGGACCTCACCTGCTGCTGCAGGCTTTAGTTTGTTTTTATTTTTTAATTTTTTAATTTTTTTAAATTTATTTTTATTTATTTTTTATTTTTATTTTTTGATTTTTAAAAAAATTTATTTATTATTTTTAATTCATTAATTACATTGTATTATGTAACACAGTTTCATAGGTACTTGGATTCTCCCCACGCCTCCCCAAACCCTCCCACCATGGTGGATTCCTCCACCTTGTTGCATAACCACAGTTCAAGTTCAGTTGAGGTTCCCCCATTGACTGGACAATAAGATGCAGGCTTTAGTTTTGACCTCTTAATGTCAAAACTAAAACTTGCCTGCTCCTTCTCTGGAAGAGACACGAGGAGGAGGAGAGCATCTCTGCTAAATTTGCTGCCTGTGGTCCCTGGGCTAGGATGGGTGTAGCCTTACCCGTTCTGCCCAGGGCATTGGTGGTGAGCTCTCTGCTAGTTCCATCCCATCAGTGCTCACTTGTTTGCCATTCTGTTTGCACATTGCTCCCCATGCAGCCCTGGATACCCGTGACTGTGCCTCTCTAGGAGCAGGCTGTGGGCCTCAGCTTTTGTCTTCAGATTTGGGGTACAGAAATGCATGAAGTTGATTATTGTGGCACTGATGCCAATGCCAGGACTAGCGATGGTCGAGTATCTTCCAGCACGTTCCTGACTTTCCTTGGCTTTGGGCTAAGAGGCCCCATCCTTTGACCTGGAGCTCTGGAGGAACCTGCTCTGGCCTGCCTCTTGCTGGGCCCTCCCCCAGAGCTGTAGTGTCAGTGGCTGTCTGTGATATTACCTGCACTGCCAGGATTTTATGTGGCACCTCTGGTTTGCATCCACGCTGTTCCACTTCTGATCCAGCTCCTGCTAACAAGCTGGAGAAATCCATGGAAGATGGCCCAAGCAGTTAGCCACCTGCCCCTCACGCAGGAGACCTGGATGATGTTCCAGGTCCTTATTTCTGCCTGGCCCAACCCTGGCTGCTGTTACCATTTGGGAGAGTGCACAGGTGTGTGGAAGATATCTCTCTGTTGGTAATTCTGCGCTTCAAATAAGATAAATCTTTTTCTTTTAAAAAAGAGAAGACATTCAGAATCCACACCATCCAATCTCTCTAAAGGTAGAATTCCAGATTCTTCAAGGGTAGGGAAGAAAATTAGCATGTTGAAACCCATCAGCTGTGCTACATCACTGGGCAGTCTATCACTCAGGCCCTGTACCTTACAGTCCTGGGTCCCTGGTGTAGTGTAGCCTTCTGGTTTACTTTGCCTTGATTGTCACCCATTTAACAGTGTAGGGGAAAGAAAATGAAAGAAGTGAAAAGCTGTGACTCCCATCAGTGTAGCTATGTTCACAGTTTCTGTGAAACGAGCTCCAGCAGCAGTGGAGGTATGAGAGTCTGACAAGTGTCAGGAGGAATTGATTACAGGGAAGCTAAGAGGCTAGGGAATCAATGACTCTTCCCTCCTGGGCGTATGCAGTGGACAGACAGGCTGTCAGGATGGGCACACGCATCCTGCATGTTGCAGCTGTGTGTGGGGTAGAGGAGGCAGTTACCAGTCCTTGTTTATTCAACAACCTCAGCATGTGTCTGGCAGCTCTTGGTGTTAATGGGGGAAACACGCGATCCCTGGCCCCAGACACACAGTCTCAACAAGCAAGGAGGACACAGAGTTCAGGAAAGCTTCAGCAGCTCTGGACTGGGCAAGAAGTAGGTGTCCAGCAAGGGTACCATCAGCTAGCCTCAAAGCAGCTTCCTGAAGGAATGGGACCCACCTGGCCAGAATGGTGGGGAGGCCCTGTTATTTTTTTACATCTTTGTCCCACAGATGGAGAGAAGCAGATGTTGCAATAAAACCCTGGCTTTTTTCACAACATAAGGGAGGCTCAGGCTGGGGCTCAGCATGCCAATTGCTCCACGTCTGGCAGTTGCTGAAGGAAGAACTGTTACCATCGTGCTGGTGGTTTTTCCCAAAGGTGCCAGTGCTCTGCCTCCAAGTGGGAGTCGTTGTTGCATGAGGCTGTGTCATGAATGACCTACAGGAGCTCACTTGCTAATCCCTTGATGAGTCTGAGGTACTAATGACACAGTGGTCACCTCTCAGGAAGCAGTTGCCCTGAACTCCCACTGCCCTGTGCCAACTTACCCTGCACATGCTGCTTGCACATGGTGCCTCTGCCACATGGGAGCACCAGGCAGGCTTGTGTCTTTGCACGCCACCTCCTCCCATGGTGCTTTGAACACCTGCTCACCATTAGAACTCTGGGTCTCTGTTCTGATGCGCTCTTCTGCACAATCCCCTTGTATAAGCCAGGAGGGCTTCCTGTCTGTGGTCCTACCACACAGGGACACACACCTTCTCCACTGCCATAGTCTTGGACTTAAGCTATAGTTTCTACATCCTCTTTCCCATCGATCCTGAGCTGTACTGAGTGCAGGGACTGGGTCTCATTCTCCACTGATACTTGTCTTAGCTCCTAGCACTGGCCTAGCCCATGGCAGGGCTCTGCCTGTGTCTGTTGAAGGACTGAAGGATGAATAGGGTACAGAAACAGCACTCGACTAAGAATACTGCTCCAGAGACTTGGATGTGGGACAGCTAGCAGTTGTGTGACTTAGGCTAAAACAGCCCCACCTGTGTGAGCTTATGTTCACAAAAGCATGTGGGAAAGTAGAGATAAGAGGTCAAGGTCCTCTGTGAGTTGTCTGCATTTCAGGGTAGGCCTGTGCCCGATATGGAACACAGCCAAGGGATTGGCTCTCAGTCATGAATGGAACCAGGCAGGGATTGGCCGCAATCCAAATACCAATTCCTTAAAGCCTGTAATTTAGCTTAATCATCTACACAAACTGAATCTGTAGTTCTGAAAAAGACACTTAACACTTGGGGTTTGGTCTCAATCTCCCATGATGACCATATGACCTTGAGGCCATGCCTCTCAGTCCCTTCAAACCTGCAGAGCCAGATGTCCTTGTCGCACATGCCTGCCCAGCCCGCCACACAGGGATGCTGTGAGGTGCAAAAGCATGAATTCATGGGAGAGCACATGGGAAGCCATAGGATGCCTAGACACAGGAAGTACTGTGTGGAATTCCCTGACTTCCGCTGCCAGGGATGTTGGCTATGAGGGTGCATGGCTGTCAGCTTTCCCTAAATTTATTCTATGTCCTAAGAGAGAGAGAGAGAGAGAGATGGATACCTTCCCTGCCTTAGCAACCCACGTGTATGACTCATGACCTGAAGGTACTGAAGGAAGCTGGCCTCCTTGTCCCGGGGTAGGGGACCAGTCAGTAGAGGCTGAGAGCAGGGAGAAGATGCCCTGACTCCTCTACACGCTGTCCTGGCAGTGCCTTGCTTGGCGGGAGCCAACAGGGAAGCCAGAGGCAAAGGGTCCTGTATAAAGATGTCATTCCAAGGACATCTTACAGGGTGGAGACATGCACTGCATATGTCAAGGAAGGCAGGTTGTAACTTGCCCACTTGCATGACAACTTCATGGTGCAGTCTTTTCATCTAAGCAGCGTAGTGTGAATAAGAACAGAGCAAGACCTCAGCCCTTGGCAAGGCAGCCTTCCTGGAAAGTTTGCACACTTGGTGGAGCATGTCAAGACTGTGAGTGTGTGCGTCAAGTTCCTTCAGCCCCTAGAGTCAGCTGCAGTTCTGAAAGACGTCTGTCTGTCCAAGTCCCAGGGAACAAAATGTTCTGGTGGAGAGTGAGAGAATGAGTGACGTGATGTAGCATTTTTGGACAACTCTGGATGGGAAATGCACCAGGTTCTGCAGAGATGATCTTCCAAGTTGGCATGAGTGATTCATGGGTGAGCATCGGGTGGGTTTGGACAAACATGGAATTTGAACTTTGCTTTCAAAGCTGCTCTCCACCATGACAGATAGAGTGCTGTAGTGATCAATTGTCAGAGTCTTCAGAGGGTTAGTATTTGCACACTGCCTCCATGAAGAGCTTCCTTCAAAACTAGGCTATTCCTTGTGTTCTTGTGCAATATCAAGAGAAAAACTGTCTTCTACAGAAATAGCTTGATGATGTATGAAATGCAGCATCTCTCATAAATTCTTGCCCCCAAGGAGCTGAGCCTCTTCTTGGCAGGAATTCTTCAGGGTTTTCCCAGGGGACCAAGCAACACTCCAGTTATTTTTAAGTCAAGCATATTCACACTGATTTCAAGGACAGCGTGAGGCTCTTGTTGACTCAATAAGCCAACATTCATCTTAGGGAATGGTGTATAGCAAACTACATTGTAAGGTGAAAGAGAGGATCCACCTGTCCCTCCCTAGAACCCAACATGGCAAGAGGGCATGGTGTGTCTTGCAAAATGATCTGATGAGTCTGCGTAGAACGTTTCCTGCCACAGGCTGTTGGCTGCTTGCTTTGCCATGCTCATCCTGGCCAGTTTCCCTGGTGGGTCTCCATGGATGTTATGAGCGATGTTTTCTCTTCTGATTGCGTATGGTGTGCTGTGCTTCTGAACATGGCTGGCTGATTCTTGTGGGTACAGTCATGAAAGTTGATGACAAACAAGTGTATTGTCTTAGGGACCCTTGGGAAATCCCCAAGCCTTCTGACTGTGCCCTTGTATGAGGAATTTAGAAAGTTTCTTTAACTTCCAGATGTTCATAGCTGACAGGGACTGTATGTATGAAAATCAGCAGGGAGGGTCCTGGCCTTTGAATTTCCATACTGGTGCTTGGGAGGAAAATAACCTGTTAGAGAAGCCAAGAACTAAAGCAAAACCTTCCTAAGTATATGGACAAGCTAAGGGCACTTCTCCCTATCAGTCTGCTTCCTTTACAATCCTCCTTTATTTCACAAATACATATTAAGAAACTATTGTGTGTAAGGCAATGTGTTAAGTTATAAAGAATTCAACAAAGCATCATGTCACAGTGCATCTTTTACTTAAATTTAGTGCAGTCTCAGTTTGTCCTTCCGTTCTACCTCCATGTGTTAACTGCATATTGCCCTGCCTTGTCAGATAGCCCCAGGTGCCTGGAATAGCCACAAGGAAATAGTAGTTTTCTGTGACTTTCCTCACATGTCAGGCAGGCCTACAGCTTAGTCACACTCAGAGTTGTGGGGGCCATGTTGCCTGAGACCCTGTCTGTGGCACTGGGGTTTGGGATAAGACTTCCCATATGATAGGAAGGCTAGAGCATGGCAGTTGAAAGAGGGATTATGTTCTGTGGCCTAAGGCACCTCTCTGGTACCTCCTGATATTGGTGTCCATAAGTTTTCACTTGATGAATATATATTCATTCAGTAAATGTTGATTAAACTTCTGCCATGTGCTACATACTAGGGATGTAAAGATGAATATGATGTGGTCTCTGCCTTCAGAAACTCACAGCCTGGAGGTTTAAATGAATCCTAGGTAAAGCTCAGATCTTTGCTTCCTGGTTGAGTGACCTGAAGCAAATTTACTTACCTCTTTCTCCTTTCCTCTTATGTAAAATGGGAATAATAATAGTTCCTAAATCATAGGTAGAACTGTGATTGAGGAAACCAGTCATGGATACATGACTGTGACTTTGTGCCTCACCTTGATGTTTGTCTATTCTATGTGACTGAAAGGCAGTATAAAAAAATTAATAAGTGGTTGGTGCCATGGCCCAGCAGTCTAATCCTTCAACTTCAAGTGCTACTATTCGATTGGGGTGCTCGCTTGTGTCCTGCCTGCTTCACTTCTGATCCAGCTCTTTGCCTGTGGCTTTGGAAAGCAGAGGAGGATGGCCCAAGTCCCTGGGATTCTGTGCCCACATGGGAGACCCGTAAGAGGCTCTTGGCTTTGGATTGGCTCAGCTCTGGCTGTTGCAGTGATGTGTCCTGCCTACTTCACTTCTGATCCAGCTCTCTGTGGCTTTGGAAAGCAGGAGGATGGCCCAAGTCCCCGGGATTCTGTGCCCACATGGGAGACCTGTAAGAGGCTCTTGGCTTTGGATTGGCTCAACTCTGGCTGTTGCAGCGATCTGTCTCTCCCTCTTTCTATAAATCTGCCTCTTAGGTGAAAAAAACTTTAAGAGACAATGTAACACTCACACACAAGTTGGGGGTGGAAAACCTCTTTCATTTGCTGGTTTACTCCTCAAATGCTTGCCAGGCTGAAGCCAGGAGCCTGGAAATGTGTCTAGCTCTCACCTGAGAATGGTAGAGGCCCAGACACTGAAATCTTCATGCTTTGCCTCCCATGATACTTAAGCAGGGAGTAGATTTGAAGTAGGACAGCTAGAATTTGAACCAGACACTCTGCAATGAATATGAGTGTCCTGTGGCTTAACCTGCTGTGCCACAATGTTTGCTGTAACTGGACATTAAAAAATGTGTATGTTGTGGGGAAATAAAAAAAAAAAACCCAGCTAGTGTGTGTGGTGGAGGGATGAGTTGGATTGCATTGCAGACTAGGGAAAAAAATCCAACTGTATTTAGAGTAATATAATCATGCTTAAAGATACAAGGAAGAAAAAAAGCTAGCAGAATTGCACACAAATCCAGTCCTCCTGTTGATACATTTCTTTCTTGTAAGGGTTTAGGCTAGCAATTCTGGAAGTGCTTAAATGTATTCTGCTTATGTCTAATTTATGACTAATGATTTTTTCCACCTGAGGAATGTGTGCCTTGTATTCCAGGAAATTCCTTGCCATCTTGCCTCTGGCTGTAGTCTCTGCCCCTTATCTGCTGTGTCTTCCAGGCTTCTATTTTGTATTCTCATCTAATGTCCCTTTTCTGTAACATTCAGAGCAAATTTAAAAGATTAAATGTGCACTGACCAATTCCTTCTTTTGTCACATCTATAGTTAAACCAGTCATTTATATTTTTCTGTAACTCATAGATACGTTTATTCCCCCCGCCCCCGCTTCTCTACCTTCTGTCCCTCTATATCCCCATTATAAAAATGCTGGGTTCATATTGATATGTTCTATAACCCAGTATTGAAAGGCTCACTGTAGGCCTTCTATACTTACAGCTTCTTTCTCTTCTACAGTGAGAAGCTTATGTCTCATTATTCACGGCATATTCATGTACTAACTCACTGTACACTGCATTATAGAGTTACTCCATGAGAGTAATTCTCTTCTTCCTTATTACAGAGTCACTGTAATTCAGGAACTGACTCTATCTCATATCCTTTAGGGGAATATGAGATTAATTAAAATATGGTTACTTTCATTTTTTGATAATATGCCTTCCAACTTCTTGCCATCATGCTGGTTGAATTTGAAAGTTTGCATGTAGTAAGATTTATTATTTTTGGTATGTGAGTTATGTAGATTTTAATAAATGCTGACTCATGGACTCACCCCACAGTTCCATTGAGAATAGGTGCATCATTCCCCAAATTTTCTGGTCCACTTTCTTGCATTCCACTCCTTTGCCCAGCAACCATGTTCTGCTAAGCATAGACCTGTATTCTCTCCCTATAGTTTTAATTTTTTTAGATTGCCAAGTAAATGTAATTGCTTAGTATTTAGATTTTTGGACATAACTTGTTTGATGTAGTAGAACTCCCTTCATGCATTACATGCCATTTCATAGATCAGCTGTCCATCCCTTGATCAATGAGTAGTATTTGAATATGTAAATGTATCACAGTTTGTTGATTCATTCATCAACTGGAGGACATCTGTTCTGCTCCAGTTTTGGGAGACTTTGCATAAAGCAGTAATGTTTATTACTTTATATACAGGTTTTTATGTAAATACGTTTTCATGGCTTTTGAGTAGATGCTGGGAAGTAGGATTGCTGGGCTGGGAGGGTGTATGTGTGTGTAAAGCAGCTTCCAGAGTGGCTGAAACATGGTGTATTCTGATCCACACTTCTCTGAACATTCTTTTCATTCTGCATTCTCACTGGAAGTTGGTGTTATTAACAGTGTTTTCTGATTTTAGACATGCTAAGGCATGTAAAATGATCTCTCATTGTGGCTTTATCTACTTTTATGAAATTCATCATGATGTTGGACGTTTTCACACATGTATCCCTTATCTACTTTAGTGTTGCTTTCTTATAACTTTCATTCATTTTCCTGCTGGGATGCCTGTTCCCTTGTGACTGAGTTGGAGAGGTCTTTACATATGACGCAGATAATTTCTTTACCAAAATGTTATTTGTAAATACTTTTTCCTGGACTGTTACTTGTCTTCCTTTTAATAAAATTTTATTTTAAGTATTTACATAGTTGAGAGGGATGCACACTCATGTGGGTCTCTGATTAGGGAGGCCAATGGTTAAGGTGTGGAGGGAGATAGGTGGGACAAATGTTTTAATTTTGCAGATGGAGAAAGGGGAGGGGCCGCTCCTTGTAGTCAGACCACATCAGCACCCAGGGATGGGGGATGGTCATTCAATGATATGTTCGAGATCCTGATATGGGGAAGAGTGTTCCAAGGGTGTTAATTGAGTGGTTTTGACAGTTCTGAGATGTCATCAGCCAATTGTTCCAATACTGAGAAATCTTTCCAAGGTCTATTGGATGATTGAGTCCACCTTAGTGCATCCACAGGCCCTTACAAAGCTTGGCAGGTGAGTAGTCCAACTTGTTCTGCTTTCCATCTTCTGTCGAGGCATTTGGCACCCTCTGCTAGCCTAGAGGAACTGGCCACCATGTCCTTCGTGCACATTTGGGCATTTTGTCTACTGCACAGGCATCAGCAACTAACGAGGTTCAGTCCTGACACATGCACTCCAAGGTTAGACCACATATATTCTGATGCTCCTTGTGGGTGAGGTTTGATCTAGCTATCTGGTTGGGTAGTCCCTCAGGAAAGTTTACATGGGGTGACTTCAGACTTGACTCTCGTGTGTGCGCCAGCCAATACAGGTCTGTTATCTGTATCTATCAGTGCATGTACTTGTGAATTCAGCTGCCTTGTCAGTTTTACTCCCAGCCCCATCTCTCATGTGAACTGTGGGTGCAGCGCTTAACTCAGCCCAGCCCAGCCTAGCCCACCACAGGCCCAATCTTCTAGCACATCAGTGGGTACCACAGCTTGTTGGTGACCTGCAATAACCCTCACAAGGGCTGCCCTAATCCTTAGTTTTTACTTGTGCCAGCATGTGCTGCAGGGTAGCCCAGTCTGTCCTGCATCCCATCTGGCTCTCATGCACACCCACAGGTGGTACTGTGTGGGCAAGACATGCCCCTGAGCCCCAGGTTTGACAGGTGATGCTATTTATTCCACTGGCTCTTCCATATGGATGGGCAACTTGGGCTAACCCAGACATCAGTTAGTCTCAGCTCCCTGCGTACCTGTGAGTGCAATGGCCTGGTGTGGAAAACCCCAGAAGTCATTCCCCCCCTGTCAAATATGCCTTTAACTGCTCCCACTCTGAAATGTCCTCAGATCTCCTTCCCTGGGAAATCTGCAACCCTTATGCCTGGGGGTTAGGGTGGTTTATCCTGGTCTGGCATTCCTTACCTTCCACACTTACTAAAAAAAAGAATAAGCAACTAACTGGCACACTTGCATAGTCAACACAAATTAACCAGGCCCAAGAGTACCTCCCAGCAGTGTAACACTTGCCAGCAAACTTAGGCAGTTGTCTACAGCTGGATTGTCTTCTTATTCTTCAGCAATCATTCATAGAAAAGAATTTTACAATCTAAAAAGTCCAACAGCATGGTTTTATTTTGTGGGTTTTACTTTTTGTGGAGTATCTTTTCCAAACTCAAAATCATGTATATATTCTTCTGGAAATAATAAATTACACTTATTTTATTAAAGTTTATGACGGATTTGGAATTTGCTTTTCTGTTGAGTATGAGGAATAAAAAAATTCAGTTTTGTTTTGGACAGGGATGTCAAGTTGCTTTGGTACCTTTGAGTGGGAACACCAACTTTTCTCCCTAGAAGCATCTTTGCCCTTTGGTCACATGACTACATTTGTGTAGGTCTCCTTCTGGACTCTGGCTTGTGTTATATCTACTTCTATCAATACCTCATTGTTTTAGGTAGTGTTAATCCTCCATTTTGATTTTCTTTATGGCCTAGAAAAAACAAGTAGAAGGTTTCTAATGTTTGCATGTAGATTTTAGAATCAGTTTATCAGCATGTATAACAAAGTCCGCTGGGATTTTTGGTGGACATTAAATTGAATGTATGGATTAGAATAGGGAGAATTGACATCTTAACCATACTGAATCATCCAATTCATGTGCATCTTAAGTATCTACCAACATTGTTGAAATTTGTGAATTTGGCCCTTGGTTTCTTAAAACAGGGTCTTCTAGTTTTAGGTGCATGTATTTTGTGCTGCTACCATAAATGGTATTACTTAAAAATGTCAATTTCTAAGTGTGCATTGACAGCATATAGAGGCAAAATTGAATTTTAAAATTGATTTTATAATCTACAACTTAAACTCATTTATTAGTTGTGGTTAATTAGTGTTTTTCTTTTAGATGTTGTAAGTAGACAATCTTATGTAATCTAAAGATAGAGACAGCTTTATTTTTCCTTGAAGGATACTTGTGATCTTAGCTGTGTATGTGATTGTATGTGTGGTATCACCCAGCTAGGACTTACTGAAGTACTGGATAAAAGTGGGGAAGAAAGATGTCAGCCTTGTTCCCAGTTCTATGGGAAAGCAACACCTTTTTCTGTTGGAGGTGGTGTTGGTTGTAAATCGTTTGTACTTGATGTTGGAACTTGTGTTATGTTTCATTCATTCCTGGGTCACTCTGGCTGTTATTTGTCAATTTTATTGATTTTTCTCAAATAACCAGGTTTGGGTATCACTGGCTTTGGCTTTTGTTTTCAGTTCTGTTTGTTCAGTTGTTTGTTCTGCCTTAGTTTTTTTTTAATTGGCTTATTAATAAGGAAGATTAAGTGATCAATTTGAGAGCTTTTATATGTTCTAATAAGCAAATTAAAGCCATTAACATTCTCCTGATGTTTGTATTATACCCTCATTTTGTCCAAGACAGTTCAGTCTATTTTTATGCATGGCTGATTGATTAAGATGTGGCTTATATTTTAAAAAAGATGGGTATTTTTAAAAGATATTTGTTGTTGATTGATTTCAGTTTAATTCCCAGTGGCTTAAAGATGTACTTTGTGCTTTGTCCATTCTTTTAAATCTGTTGAAATTTGTTTTATGGTCAAGAATATGAGTTATGGGGTTAAATGTTTCAAATTGGGTATTTTTAAAATGAAAATCAGTGAAATCTACTTGACTGTTAACTTTTTGGATCTTCAGTAGCTTTGCTGGTTTTGTTTCTGCTTCTTGTGTTGGTTTCTGAGAGAAATATTGACATCTGTAGTGAATGGTGAGTTGCCTCTTTTTCCTTCCAGTTCTGTCAGTTTTTGCTATCTGTTTTTGAGTCTCTATTTATTACATACATATTTATCTAGGGTTGCGTTCTCTTGGAAATCGGTTGTGGTCTTGGAGAACTGACCTATTTATTATTATGTACTCTGCTTGTTCGCTACTGACAGTATTCTTTGTTCTAAAATGCATTTTGTCAGATAGTGATACACTTGCTTCAGCTTTCATTTGTTTAGTGTTTGCACAGCATATCTTTGTACTTTCAAATGAATTTTATCTGTATGCTTAAAGTACATTTTTAAAATTAAAAACGCCAGTACTTCTATTTGAGTGAGTTCTTGAAAAGGAAAGAGAGAGGGAGAGAGGGGAGAGAGAGAGGGAGGGAGGGAGAGAGGGGGGGGAGAGAGAGAGAGAGAGAGAGCACGCTCACTCTCTGGTTCACCTTCCATATGACTACTACAGCTGGTGCTGAAACCAGGAGCCAGGAACTCAGACAGGTTCTTCCACATGGTGGCAGTGACCTGAGCACCTTCAGCCCCACCCCTACCCCTCAGGATGAACAAACAGAAAGTCTGGATGGAAGCAGAGCTGAGGCTTCACTCAGCACTCCAGTGTAAGACTGGCATCACATTCAGCACACCGAGGGGCAGCCTGACCGCTCTGCAAGTGCCTGGTCCTGTAACAGACAGAATGTAGTTCAGCCTTGGATGTTTTTTGGTAGTAAATGTCACAGTTTGCCTTTTAATCAGTGTGTGGTCTATTCACATTTAAACATGATTTTCACTAAGATTGGGACCAAATCTATCGCCTTGCTCTACACTGTGTGTTTCATTACTTCCTATCTCTCTTGCTAAGTACTGCATGCCTTCTTTTGGTTGTTGGAGGATACGTATATAAAAACATACATTTCAAATATGTATCTGTCAGTCATCTATCAAGTGATGGTCTGTCCATCCGTTTGTTCACTTCCCAAAGGCCTGCAATGACTGGGTCTGGACCAAGTTGAAGCCAAAGTTGATATATCCAATCCGTAACTCCCACATGGGTAACAGGGATTCAACTCCTTGAGTTATTATTACCTGCAATTTCCCAAGTTCTGTATATGCAGGAAGCTGGAATAAGAAGTTAAAGTCAGGATGTCAATCCAGGTGCTTGAATACCACAAGTCATTGGCCTAGGTAAAAACCCGGGTACAACTGTAAAAGTATAGGCAAGAGAAGCAAACTGGACTAATCAGATCACATCAAGCCAAGAAGCTTCCACAGAGCAAAGGAATCAGTTAACGGAGTGAACAGATACAGATTGGGAGCAAATATTTTCAAACTATGCATCAGATAAAGGATTCATAGCCAGGATTTATAAGGAGCTCCAGAAGGTCTTTAATAGAAAACAATTCAGTTAGGAAATGGACAAAGGGATATAAATAATCGTTTTTTTTTTTTAAAGAAGAAACACAAATGGCTAACATATAAATGCAACGATTAGGGTCACTAGCCATCAGAGAAATGCAGAATAAAACACTCAAGTTACACTTCATTCCAATTAGGATGGCTATTATCCAAAAGTTAAAAAAAAAAAAATAACCAATCCTCCTGAGGGTATACAGGAATGGCTGTTCTAATACAGTATTGATAGAAATGCAAATTGGTGCAACCTTTATGGAAAATACCATGGAGACTCTCCAATCAACTATGTCTACCATGCTATCCCAGTTACTTATTCCTGAAATCAGCAAATGAAAGAGGTACCTGCACTTTCATGTTCAATTATTGCAGTTCAATTCCGTATAGCAAAGACATGGAATCAAGCCAGATGTTCATCAGCTGATGCCTGGATAAAGTCTACATGATCAAATATCACACAATCATAAAAAGTAATGAAATCCTGACATTTGCAGCAAAATAGATGAAATTCAGATCATTGCTAATAAATAAGAGTTAAAGGCAAATATATTTTGTCTTGTGGAAATTAATAAACAAAGGGGGAATAAAATTGTGAGGATGGCATATTAATTGGTGAAATGGAGGACTTCCTAGAGAAACTAAACTACTTATATCACAGTATCCTATCTACATAAATTATATCACATACATGAAAATAAACTCATCACATTAGGATCATTGCCAATATATGCTATTAATATATTTCTATTTTCAAGAAAATGTAAATCACACACAATGTATACATGTAAGTTATGTCTACATATGAAGTGAATATGGCAAAATATTAAGTTATATTTTAAAACTATAATAAAAATTACGAAAGATTCCATTTTATATTCTATATTGAATTGTCATTTGATTTTTAGTAATCACATCAAGGCTTATAATCTTAAAGTCTTCCTTCAAATAATAATATTCTGTTTATAATTGCCTTACAATACTATATTTCTAACTTCTCCTTCCAATCTTTTGTTACTCTTGTCATATGATCTACTTTTCTTGTATAAATGGAGTTCAGTGATTCCATTTTTTATTTTGAATTGAAAATGAAGAACAAATATATTTTATTTTGCCTTTCTTCATTCTATTTCTCCATTTCTTTGTCTAAACCCAAGCTTGTCTCATCATATTTCTTATACCTGAAAAACTTAAAAATTTTATATTAATTTGAAAGTTAAAATCATAGAGAAGTGCGCACACACACACCTTCATCAGCTGGTTCATTCCCCATTCCCCATTCCCTATTCCCCAAATGGTTCAATAGCCAGGCCTGGGTCAATCCAAAGCCAGAAGCCAAGTACTTCATTTGGGTCTCCAACATGTATGGCAGGGGCCCACATACTTGCTTTCCTAGGTACATCAGCAGGGATCTGGATTGGAAGTGGGGCAGCTGGATCTCTGACCAGCTCCTGGACTATCCTCTATATAGGATACTAGCGTTGCAGGTGGCAAATCTAGCCACTATATTGCAATGCTAGTCCCCTGGAGAACTTTAGCCTTCTAAGCAAGATTGACTGGCAAGATGAATTTCCTGTTATCGTGACTCTAGGAGGATCTCAATTTTGCTTTTGTGTTTAAAAACGTATGTCCCTCAACATTTTAAAATGTGTATTATCGTATTAAGGGTTTGTATATTTGCATATTATTATACGCAGATTTCTAAAACATTTTCATCTTGCATGACTGAAACAATGAACAGTTTGTGTTTTAAGATTTACTTATTTATTTGAAAGGTAGAGTGACAGACGAGAGAGAGAGAGAAAGAGAGAGAGAAAGAGAGCGAGTGCAAAATTGGAGAAAGGGCTTCTGTTTGCCAGTTCACTCCTCAAATGCTCAGAATAATTAGAAGTAGGCTGTGCTGAATCTAGAAGCTAAGGCCTCCATAGGGGCCACTCGTGTGTGGCAGGAGCCCAGGCATGTGAATTATTATCATCTACTGACTTCAGCCAAGTTAGCAGAAAGCTGTAGTGAAAGCATGAATAGCCAGTGTGCAAATTGGCACTTTGTGGGATGCCAGTGTCAACCTGTTGTGTCCCAACACCTGCATCTGTTGTACACTCTCAACAACAACTTCCTGTTTCCCCTTCCCTCACCACCTGGAAAGTTGTCTACTTTGTTTTTATGGGTTTAGTTACCTTAGATTTCTCATGTGAGTGCAATCATGTGGTAGTTGTCTTTTTAGGGAATTGTTTATTTGCCTTAGCATAGAGACCTCAGGATTCATACATACTCCAGCAAATGTCATGCTTGTTTTCTTTATTAAGGATGAATGAAAAGTGTTCTTCTGTATTTCTATACCAGATTTATGCATCCCTTTAGCCATTGGTAGACACATGTGCTAACATCCTGGTTGTTCTGATTGAACATGCATGTATGTGGGTATAAACTGAGAAGTTAGATTGATGGATCTTAAGGTGGTTGTTTTTAATTTTTTTGAAGAACCTCCATATTGCTGTCAATAAAAGCCCACTGTGTTATAATCTTACCAACCAGTGTTCTCATTTATCTAAAATCTGAACTGGTACTTGTTGCTTTCTTGTCTTATTCTTATTTTGACACCACATCAGTTGTTCTGAGACCTCAGCTGTTTTATGCACTAACAAGTGCATAAGTAGACATAGAATGATCCTCCACCCAATTCTTTAGCCCAAGAATTTGTAATCATTTTCAGAGTATTTTCTTTATCCTTGTTTTATTTTGTGACTCTCTCCCTTTGTATCTTTGTGTGTTATAAGCTGGTGAATTCTTGCTTTGAACTCACCTTTAGTGTTCTTTGCCTTCCATGTCCTGGAATGAGAAAATATCTCCACTACTATTTTGTCTCACTTCTATTAAGGTGCCATTTAATCCAGAACAGTTGGTACTTTTAGAGGATTATTTATTTGGAAGGTAGAATGACAAGAAGAGGAAGGGAAGGAAGGGGAGGAAGAAAGGAGGAGAATGAGTAGGAAAGGAGAGAAGGTGGGGCTGGGGGTAGGGGAGACAGAGACAGGGAAGGGAAGGGAAGGGGGAGAGATCTTCCATCTTTTGGTTCGCTCTCCAAATGGCTGCAACAGCTACTTGGAACCGTGCTGAAGCCAGTAATTCCATCCAGGTCTCCCACCTGAACAACAGGGACCCAAGCACATGGGCCATCCTCCATTGCCTTCCCAGGTGCATTAGCAGGGAGCTGGATCAGAAGCAGAGTAGCTAGAACTCAGATTAGCACACTGATATGGGGTACTGACATCACAAATGAAAGCTTAGCCCTCTGTACCACAACACTGGCCACAGAATTATTTCTAAAATCCATTTCTTGGCTTGCCCTGACCCTCAAGTCTGCTCTCTACCTCCCTCTTCCTCATGACTCATTCTTGCATCCCACCCTCTGGGTTATGTGAGTGGGAATGCACACCTCATGTGGCATGATACTAGAATTACGATTTTCTAATTAGCCTTTCTAAATCATGGCCAGAGCGCATGACCTGCTGTTGTGATGGATGCTTGGGACTAAGAAATCACATTCTTGCTCTCTCTGCTTTCTGATGGGGTAGGCCTATGTGGCTTCCAGTTCTATAGGGGCACCAGAGTTCTGCCACCCTTTGCCCTAGCCTTAGGGCCAGTGGGGTTGAAACTTCCAGGCTCCAAAATTGGTGTCTGGTCCTCAGAGACGTGCATATTCCATTCAGTTTTGCTCAGGAGTTAGTCATTAATTGAGTCTACCTTTTGTTCTAGGTTTGAGGAGATTTCTTTTTGCTTTCAGGCTTATCAGAACATTTAAACATCTCATATCCAAAGGACAGACGGTTGGTATAGTGCTTAAGATGCCAGTTTGGTGTGTCTCTCATATTGGATTTGGTTTTGGTTTTGGCTCCATTCCTAATTTTATCTTTCTGCTAATACATATCCAGTGAGGCAACAAGTGGTGGGTCAATTGTTTAAATCTCTGTCACCCACATGGGATACCTGGATTGAGTTATCTCTTCCTGGCTCTGTTTTGTCCTAGCCTGAGCCAGTGTGTGCTTCTGGGGAGTGACTTAGTGTGGGTGGGAGTGCTTTCTTGTTTGTCTTTCCTCCCTGGTTGTCCACACTTTTGCAACCTTGCAAGCACATCTTGTTCTCCTTTGAGTCAAGGAGATAACAGTTTGGTGCACAGGTGTTTTACACTGGTGGGACAATGTCTTATGCTCTTGGAATGATTCTGTGGACACACACACACACACACACACACCCATCCACCTAGCTGGGCACTCAGTGAATCGCTGTTTACTCTGCAGCAAGAAAAGCTTCAGGTGTTATGGACACCAGCAGACTATCACCCCCAAGGAAAGACAATAGGTAACAATTTATGCACAGAAGATAGAGAAAAGGCCCAGATGGGGGGATTCAGATGAGTGGGGAGTGAAAAAATGGGGAAAGCAGTAGGAGTGTCAGGGAGTCAGTGAGGAAATCAGTATTGTGGGGAAAAGGGCAGAACTGGTTCTGTTTCTCTGAGGTGCTCTTTTGACTTACTGTGTTTCAGTCTTATGGGCAGAAAATCCCCTATTTGTTGACCCGTGCCATTGTTGAGGAACTTGAATTATAAGGGACTGTACTTGTTGGATGTGATGAAATACACAAAACATTCCCATCATGGAACCAGAAGTACACTTCAGCAAGATTATCTTTCACTTTTTCTTACTGGAATAAATAACAGAGTCTGTACCATGTTCCACATACTGGAATAATGGAAACAACCAGCGTCCTCCAACATAACAGAGAGCTGGGATGATGACCTTTCTTGGCTGACATCTGAACTTGGCATAACAAAAGCTGTTGAGCTGCTTGTTGGAATACACTGGGCCGTGCAACTTGTCTGCTCTATGCCATGCCTTTGTGATTAATAGTGCAAGCTCAAGGATAAAGGACCTGGCTCTTTCAGGAAAATCAAAGCCTTCTAGTTCTTTTAGCAGGAAAGGATTCGATGGAAAAAATCTGCTGCTACAAAATCTTTGGAAGGCTTGGGAAAATTGGGCCAGGGTATGCCCTGAGAGCTTTCAGGAAATTGGAGAATGCTGGAACCTCTGGATGATGCTTCTGGGGCATTCTCAGCTGCCTAGATTCCTAAAATGGCGATCAGTGGGAGCTACCTAGAGGCTACTGCCAACCCCAGTTCTTCCAACTGCCTGAGTGGACAGCAATGGCACCCTCTTCTCTTCCATGCTTCTAAATTTATGTGAGTGTTTCAGTGGATCCTAAATCAGAGCTCTGGTGACAATAAAGGTCAGGAAATGTAGTTTTGAGGCATCTAGCCTTCTAGAGCTTCAGAGAAAAAACATAGAATGTGCTCGATCGAAAACTTTCGCTGGCATTCACAATTTGGGATGTGGGTGTCTTCTTTAGCCTGTGTCGTCTTAACAAGCAGGTATTCTCTAGTGAAAGATATCAACCAATGGTTTCCCCAGGGATCTGGTAGAATTTCTCTCCCAAGCTTTGAGGGTGGGTGTTGTTTTGGAATAGCTTTTGTGGTCCCTAGTGATAAGTATGAAATTACATACAATAATCAGTAGAATCAATCAAGTCCTTAATTATTTACATGATTCATTTATTTTTGGATTTGTGAAAGTCTTTATCAGGCTGTTACTGTTCCCATTTCATAAATACAATTGAGGGGTTGAGAGTTTAAAGTTGGGTACTCAAAATGTGCAACTACAGTTTGGGGAGCTGAGTTCAGATCTGAACTTTACTTTTAAAAATATATTCATTTATTTTTCTTTGAAAAGTAGATAGAGAAGCAGAGATAGAGAAAATCTTCCAAATTCTAATTCACAAATATTGGCAATGGCCAGAGTTGAGCTGATCTGAAACTGGGAGCCATAAGCTTATTCTGGGTCTTCCATGTGGGTGCAGGTACCTGAGGCTTTGGACCATCCTCTGCTGTTTTCCCAGACCATAAGCCAAGAGTTGGATAGGAAGTAGAGCAGCAGAGACTCGGACCTGTGTCCATATGGGATGCTGACATCACAAGGTGGAGGATTAGCCTGATGGGCCATCACACTGGCCCCGAACTTGACTTTTTGACTACTTCAGAGTCCTAGAGTCTCTCAGCACACACTCCAGTCAAATCTTGGCCAGTCACAAGATATGGCTGAAAGGATGGCTGGGATAATGATGGCCTGGAAGGATGGAGGCTGGCACTCCATCATGGCTGCCGGTGATTTCTCAGGATGGTGTAGAAATGACTAGCAGATCTAAAGAAGGAAGCAGCAGAGAAGAGATGAGAAAACAGGTACTGCTTGCATGGAAGAGAGTGGGATTTCTCCCTATGGAAGAAGGCAAGCAGGAGATCATTAAAATGGATGAAATCATGGTGGGCCCTCGCAGACAGTGGTGGAAGGGAGCTACTGAGGTTGGGTTCATCTGGGGGAGCTCAAGGGTGCCTGTTCTTATTTGGACAAGTGGTGAGGGAAGAGGCAGGATCTTTCTCAGAATGCTTTCCTAGGGTGCTAGTCATGATAAAGGTGGGACCAGCTGTGGTCAGGCTAGAAACACAGACCCCAGCAGCATCAGGGGGAGCTGGGATGGAAGCTACAGAAGGGTTGTTTAGAGTCTACTCAGCTCCATCACTCACCTTAGGCTAGGCGAGTCATTCTGATCACGCAGTTGGAACTGAGGCTCAGCCTGCCCCTCCAGCCACTGCTAGAGCTGACTTGGAAGGCAGTACTTTGCTTCTTGGTGGCCAGAAAGCTCCTCAGAGTCTAACACTGTGCCTGCCCCATAGCCCAGGGGTCCAGGGCCAATGAGGAGGCCTTTGGTACCACTTGCAAAGGGGTCACGTAGTGCTCCATGTGTGAGACTGGGCAACTTTTCAAACCACCATCAGATTTTCTGCAATTGTCTTGAATGGATTGCAAGTCTATTCACCCATCTCCACACTTGCAAACACTACCCAGCATGGACCATTAGTCATCTCTCTCCTGGACAACATAGGCCTCCAGGTTGTGGGCCCCTCTGGTTTGCACTGTTGCTGCAATCCTTCCCCACCCCACTGCCTCAGATCAGCTCCTGCCCTGCTATGGCGTTCCACTGTCCTCAGGATGGTGGCCAACAGCACCTCCACTTTTTAAAGTTCTTTTTATTCTTGTTTTTCATTTTAAGTTTTGTAAGAGATTTATTTTCTCAGCCATAAAATAATAATAAAATGGAGCTTGGCTCAATGATTCAATTGACTAACCCTCACCTTTCAAGCACTGGGATACCATGTGGGCGTTGATTCATGTCCACTTTCCAACCTGCTCCCTGCTTATGGCCTGGGAAAGACAGGAAGATGGGCCAAAGCCGTGGGACCCTGAGCCTGTGTGGGAGTCTAGGAGGAGCCTCCTGGCTCCTCCCTTCAGATTGGCTCAGCTCTGGCTGTTGTGGCCATTTGGGGAATGAACCAATAGATGGAAGGTCTTTCTCTCTGTAGATCTGCCTTTCCAATACAAATAAATTAATCCTTGAAGATATTTTTAAAAATGAAATATTCTTTGCAACTAAATGGATGCAATTAGGAACCATTATGCTAAGTAATATAAGCCAGTCCCCAAAAAGAATATCATGTTTTCCTTGTCTGTGACTGGAAATACATGGAGTACAGAATGCAGTTTATAAGGTGTGAGAATGATATTCTGGGGTTTGTTACCATGTACAACCTCCATTTATACACCCAAAGGGTAGTAGGTTTTTGCTTTGTTTTGATTTTGTACTTTGTTATTATTACTATTTTCTACTTTCCAGATATTGATATCTCTGTCTAATCCAGTATTAAATCTGTCATGGTAAAATGAAATGAAAGTGTGCTGCTGTAAAAACTATTAAAAAATAAAGAAGGAAGGAAGGAGTGGCAAATTCAGGCAGGGTCGGGGTTGGATGTGAAGTTATCAGCAAACTCCCAAATATGTGTTGCAATATGAGATTTGTTCTCTTTATGTAAGTGAATAAATTAAAAATAAGTCACTTTTAACATTCAAAAGAATAAATTCTATAGCTCATCTCTAGAAAATGCAAATACTTACCTTGTTTTGCAGTCAACAATTTATAAGCATTGAATGTCAAAAATATGTATTTGAAAGGCAGAGCAACAGAGAGAGAGGGAGAGGTAAACAGGAAAGGAAAGGGTGCCCGGTGTGGTGGTCTGGTGGTTAAAGTCCTCACCTTGAATGCTCCAGGATCCAATCCCGACAGCCATGCTTCTTATCCAGCTCCCTGCTTATGGGCTGGAAAAGCAGTCAAGGACGGCCCAAAGGCTTGGAACCCTGTGCCAACATGGGAGACCCAGAGGAAGGTCTGGGGTCCTGGCTTCAGATTGGCTCAGCTCCAGCTGTGTGGCCACTTGGGGAGTGAACCATTGAATGGAAGATGTTCCTCTCTGTCTCTCCTCCTCTCTGTATATCTGCCTTTCCAATAAAAATAAATAAACATTAAAAAAGAGGAAAGGAATGAAAGTAGGGATGGGCTAGGGAGGGGAAGAAGGGAGGGAGACAGAGAGAGAAATCTTCCCTGTGCTGGTCCACTCCCTAGATGGCTAGAACAACTGGGGCTGAGCCAAGATGAATCCAGGATTCTAGAATTCTATCCAGCTCATGGATGCAGGGGCCAAAGGACCACCATCTGCTGTTTTCCCAGGTGCATTAGCAGGGAGCTGGACTAGGAGTGGATCAACCAGGGCCTGGACTACTAATACAGCACCATATGGCTTTCTCACTTTGACACAGTATCCCAACTGAGGATGCTGCCATCATTGAGGAGCGGGGCTGTTGCACCAGCCAGGCTAATAACTTGTTCCTGCCTAGCTCTGGCTAGCTGCAGTGCTAGACAGTGATATTGGCCAACTTTTTACCTTCAAGGGGATTCAGTTTGTGCAAATATTTTTTTATTGCAATAAATTGGTGAGTGGGATGAGCATTGGCCTCCTTTCGACTTCTCTGTGTCAAATAGTTCATTTGATTCAAAGGTAGCTGCTGAATGCCATAAAATCCCATAAAGACACTTAGAGAAATACGCAGGCAATATTGCTAATTCCCTTGCTGGAGCAGATACCTACTAAATGGCACCAAATGGTGTTGATTAGCAGAGGACAGGAAGAAATGTGGTTTGAAAGAATCCAGGAGGAAGATGGGAGTAAATGTTCTAAACTGCCAGGAGAAGCAGGCATGAGAGAAGTATTTTCTGATTGACTCACAGCCTGCCCTGTCATGGGGGTCTGTGCCTCTCTAGGTTTAGTTTGCAATTCTGCAAAAGTAGATCTCAGGATAATTTGATGCAAAAGCAGCTTATCTCTCAGACAAACTCAGGACTTAGCAGGAGGGAGTTGGATATGTAGTAGGGAATTCCACAAAAGATAAGCTGATGAGTGGGACCACAGTGGATACAGGGCTCAGTCCTGAGGCGACTCCTTGAGAAAGCATGAAACAGGTTTCACCATTGTCCTTGTGCCAACACTGAGAAGTGAATGAACTAGAGCCTTTCTCATAAACCCCTTCACTGGTGGAGAGCTGCCCTGGAGGGTTAATGCCCCAGCAGTTGTGGCTTCTCCACATGGTAGTTCTAATCCCAGTATTCCACCATGCAGTCTCTATGACTGGGGCTGGGGGAACAAAGTGCCAAAGCCACTCTCCAGATAGCTTCTATATCCCTAGGATCCCCTTTAATGTGTACATTCAGCAGTCACTGATCTGAAAAAGATTTTGTAGGAGTCACCACCAGGGGTTCCAGTCTGTTTTCTGGTTCTGTTGCTTCATGAGGTCATTTTGGAGCTTGGGTGTCTTGAGGCAGAACAGAAAGGGGATTTTCCCCTTGGGTTCCCTGAGGGTTCCTGCAGAAGATACAGGAAATGGATGGAAGAGTAGTCTGTCTTGCCTTAGTAATTCTAAATTCCTTCAGGACTGATTTCTCTGAAAATTCTGACTTTTTGGACAGAGGTGGGATTTTGGCATAAAATTGTGAAGCCATAGCTAAAACCCCTTACCTTGGCTTCGGTTTGTGGTTTAGAAAGAGAATGCAAGATCCTGAATTAAACTCTGATAATCAGCTCACAGCAAAGTGCTTTATCTTTCTCATGTACCCTTACCTAGTGACTGCAAGAATGGGTATCCGCCAACACTTTGGCAATTGGCAATTGGCAACACCAAGGGATGGCTTGTGCTGTGTCTGCAGTGCTGCAATTACTTCTGATGGGGGGTATTCAAGGCAGCTGGGTGGGCTGAAGTAGTTTTCCATTAAGTGCCAATTCTGCCAGGCACCATGTCTGTTGGAATGCCACCCAATGAAGGCTTAGACCCTTCATACATAAACTTGAAGGTGAAGCGTTTCCTTCCTACTTAAGAGCTTGCCCTCTTCCATCCATCCGGGGGCTGACAGGTGCCTGCCTGGCATGCTGCCTAGGAGGTGAGCTGACAGAGTACATGGGGGGCCGTGAGGAGCATGACTTGGTGAGAACTATGAAGGTGGTTGTGGGGCTTCTCACACGCACATGGTGATCAGCATCCCAAAGAGGGATTTATAAAAGCTGACTCAGGATTAGGTGCAGACCTTCCAGAAGGTTGTTGGGCTTAGGGATGCAGTGGTGGCAGCCTGGTAGCAGCAGGACTGAGCCTTGAGGCTCCCTGAAGCATGAATTAGCTTTCAAGGAAGAATGGGATAGTTTGCTAGTGGTCTTCTCTGAGCTTTAGAATCTTTTTTTTCTTGCATTAAGTATAGTCCTATAGATTGCTTATACCATACAAGAGGCTGAAAATTCTGCTAAATTTCTGCTACCAAAATTTGGGGACGATCCCTGTTTTTAAAATTTTTTTCCTGCTGTTTGGCATCTTTCCTCCACTGAATATCAGCTGTCAGTCTCAGTGGCTGCATTAGTGTAGTCTGTTTCATAAACATAACTCAGAATGGAAAAAAAAAAGAAACCAAATGACTCATTTGAGAGAGAAAGGGAGGTTTTATTTATTTATTTATTTATTTATTTGGTCAGTGATAAATCCACAAGCCTCCAGTGTGGCTGGACCTGGGGTTCAAGTGCTGCTTTGAAGTTCTCCTTGCTCTCTACTTCCTGGCTCTGCTTCCCCTGGCATATTGCCTCTTTGCAGGTAGTCTTTCTCCATTTGGAAGGAAGGATGGCCTCTGTCTGGCCAACCAGAATCTCCGGAAGGAGGAAGGCAGATCACTTCCTGTGGTTGTATTTCCATTTCCAGGTAGGATTTGTTCCAGCTCCTCTGAGATCATATGCCTATGCTGGAATGGGTGGCTAAGGTTGATAGCTGGCATGCTCGGTTCATCTTGGTACAGTGTCCTACCTCAAGTACGTGGAATACGTTTCCCATGGGAAGGGGGATCCTATTAGCAGATGAAGCAGGGAAGGGATGCTGGACTGACGGAAGTGATGACTTTCCGCCTTAGTGGGGAAGCCTGTTTTTCTGTTGGCCTGGTAGTTTACACTTCCTCCTGCCATTGTGAGGTGATTTCATTGCTTTAGCTGCCTAATTGGCTAAATTGGCTAATGTGCCTTGTTCCGTGGCTCCACAACTAGCCTGTGTGCTCTCTGTCTTCTTCCTCCATTCTCTCCCACCCTCCTGTCCCTTGCATGAGTCACCATGAATGACTTTCCAGGGCTGAGCAGCTCTGGAGGGATAACTCCTTGCTTGTATCGGAAGAGGATGAGAGCAATTAGCTGAGGAGCCGGGGCCAGCATCTATCCGGGTCTCCTTGGAGGATTCTGTGTTCTGAGGGAGGAGGGTAATCTGGTTAAGGATAATTCAGGCAAGCCAATGGGATGAGGATGGCTGTTGGGTCTTCTAAAAAGGGCACTTCATACCTCCCGGGAGGGAGCATTCTGCATGTTGCACTCTGAGACACTTGGACTGGTGAGAATCTGTGTCTTTGGGCTCATTGAACAGTGGCCCAGTTTGGTGAGGGAAGAATAGAAAACATTATCTATGCCTTCCATGGTAGCTCAGTGTACTTGGGGGAATACTTGGAATATAGGTGTGAAAAATTATTGGCCAAAGAGAGGGGCACATACTTATATCTAAGATTTGCTTCAGGTTATAAATGAAGGGAGAAAGACTAGTGAGGACTAGAGAAGCCAGGGAAGGCTTTCTGGAGGTGATCTTGAAGTATAAGTAAGAACTTGCAGTGTAGAGGAAGAGGCATGCCGGATGAGGGATGTGCTACAAACCACCCCACAGAGGAGACAATGGATGTGTTTCAGGGGCTGGGTTGAAAAATATGTTGGTGGGACGGGTAGAGCCATGATAGAGACAAGGTTGAGTTATAGAAAGCCTGGAATGTTCTGGCTGTAGTCTTAGCCACGTTGAAAGCTTTGTCTTTGTTCTGTATCTCTCCATGTTGGCTCTCCATGATTTCATTTGTATAAAATATTGGACAAATTTGCAGTGCTGGTTCCTACACACTATGGAAAGTACACACCGCTCATGAGATTGAAAAGCTTATAGTACAATGACTTCCCACCCATAGCCCTGGGAGGTCCAGGGTGTATTTTTTAGGGATGGAGGTGAAGGGGATCTGGGATTTAAGATTTTTCAGAAGACTTACTTGTAAGAAGTTAGGGCACAGGGCGCAGTAATAGTGGATGACAGTCTGGAGGGCACTGAGCTCCCATTATGTACTTGGGAACTTAATTTAACAAATGTGGATTGAGGGCTTGGCAGCATGGCCTAGTGGCTAAGGTCCTCGCCTTGATCCCATATGGCCACTGGTTCTAATCCCGGCGGCTCCACTTCCTCTCTATCTCTCCTCCTCTCAGTATATCTGACTTTGTAATGAAAATAAAAATAAATCTTTAAAAAAAAAAAAAAACAAATGTGGATTGAGTTGATCTTATATAATTGGGCTAAGCAGAACAGGGGACATAAAGTAGTTTATCATATAGTAAGGTACTTAATAGTGAAGATATGGGCACAACAGCAAACTTGGCCTGGTCAGTTTAAATCCTGGCCCTACTGCTTTCTAGCTGTGTGGCCATAGAAAAGCTGAAAAAGTTTCCCTACACTAAATTTATTGGTTGCCGACTGATGTGTAGATTGCAAAACCATATACATATGTTTATACTTTCCTAGGGGATTCTTGAGGGCAAAATGAGGATCCAAGATAACATTTGCCATTATGTTTCCTGCCTCATAATAGGTAATAGATTAATGTTAATGGTCAATATGACTTAGTATGAATAAATGGAGTATCCTTATCTGGGTTGAAATGGTTCCCCATGACTAAGTGAAACCTGAATCTACTTATTGCTCAATCTTTATAGCTTAAAATCTTTTTTTCACTGGAAATACAGATACATTTGCATTTTATGGTCATCTAATAATTATAACATTAGAAGAAAATATGAAAAGCTGGGATTTGGGCAAATCTCCAGTTATGATTTTAATGGAGGTTAATGAAGTAAGTAACCATGACTGTACCCTGTCTCAGATTACTGGCATTTTTGCTCTATTTGTGTATTTAATGATTTTTTGAGTATTTACTTATGTGTGATAACATTTCTATGAAGTTTATTTTCAATTTCCTATGAAAGGCGTAGCACTCAACAGTGAACACAGGTGATATGATGGAGCTGGACTCAAACTGATGTCATGATGCCAGAATCTAGCCCTCACTCACGGCGGCCGAGTGCCCATGATGCCAGACTCTAGCCCTCACTCACGGTGGCTGAGTGCCCATGCCTACAGAGGAATGTTCCAGGTCTTGGCTGATGTGTAGACTGGAAACCATCCTAAGCACTTCCACTTTTTCTTGAGGGACTTGAGGGTAAACAAAGGTCCCAGTGAATCAAGTTTCAAAGTAAAGCAACAGGATATGAGGCCTCCACTGGGGCCATTTTTTTTCTCCTGATAATCTTCCAGGAATGCTACAGACAAAAGCTATCACACTGATTGTACAGGAACCCCCATCACTCCTCAAAACAAAATGGAAATCAATTCTAGGCTCTTGAGGAAGGGTCAGAAATCACCTTGAAAGCAGAAAGAATTTCTAGTTTTAAGGGTCTCTAAACATGATGTGGATTGAGCATCTTTCCAGCGCAAGGCTTATGCTGTTGGGTCAGAAGTCCATGCCACTCCTCTGCTTGATCACACCTCTATCATGGAGCTCACTATCGCTGATTCTGCTGCTGGTCAGCTCCAGTTGTCAGGAAATGCCTTCATCTTTTGAGTTAAAATCTGCCTCCTAACACCCACTGATGTGTTCCAGTTTCCTGATGTAACAAATCTATTTATTATTTTTTGGATGATGGGGTGGTGGGGCAAGAGTGTGTTATTGTTGGCATTTGCTGCAGAGTTGGCAGAAGCTTCCTAACTTCTAGCCTGATGTATTTAGTCCATTTAAAGATATGGACCGATTCTGATGTTTGTGCCACTTCCTTCTTGAAGGGATGTTTATGGCCTGTTCCACTACCCAACCTCCACTTCCTCATGGATCTAATAGTTAACTCCTTCTCTTTTCTTTAACTGTTTCTCTTCAAGTGGCTTAATGCATTCTGCATTTAAATATATTTAGGTATTTCCATCTTCACAACAACAAAAAAAATAAAACACTTCAGTCCAGAGCCCACTCCTTTGGATATTCCTTTTGTTTCACAGCCAAACTTCTGAGAGGGTTATAGCTGTTCTTCTAGTTCCTCACCTTCTAGTCTTCCCTCAAGCTGCTACAAATTGGCTGAGTGGGTGAATATCATTGACAATCTCTTTGCTATTAAATCCTTCAAATGCTTTTCAGATCTGTGATCTGTGCAGGGTGTTATGTGGAAGGCCACTGGTTAGGGTGACATTCTTTTCTTTTGACTTTTTCTGATGGATATGCTCCTCTTGTAACTCCTATGTCTCCTCCCCCACCCATACATCACATTGAAGATACATATTTCAGTGTTTCAAGTATTGGGTTCATTAGAGCTCTTTGCTTGAGTCTCTTCTGACTAGGAATTCTATTGAATCACATGCCTTTAATCACCACCTGTGTGTGACAACTCCAATGTCTTGATAGGGAGCTCAGAGTATCTTTTTGAATTCTGGATCTATATTCAATTATCTGCTTAGGATTTCCAGATGGGTAGCCCATAAATTCCCTAAGCTATATACATGAAAAACGAAATTTGACATCTTTTTATTCAAATTTGCTTGTTCTTTGCTATTGCTAATTCAATATTTGGCACATAATCCTGTCTGTTGACATTTGCATCTTTTTCCTCCACACAAGCCACATTTTCCTCATTCACTTAACTTATTCTAGTGCTGAATGTTTCTTGAAACTGCCCCTCTGCCTTCTGGTTCCTGCATCACTCTCCTTACCTAGTCTTTTATTTTTCCTGAGCTCAAGCTTCAGCCTCTGATGATTTTCCTATTTTTTCTTCCATTCTTTGCACTGAGATCAGCCTGACCTTCCCAGTGTGTTTCCAATGTCTTGTTTAAATGTGTTCCAAGTGGCTAAGTGTGCTGCCATTTCTCTTCTACTTAAAGTCCTCCAGTGGCCTCACAGTCCACTGTGGATGTTGTGTAAATGCGTTCACATTGCACTCAGTGACCTAACATAATGTTGGGGTGGGGGGTTACAGATAGGGGTTCTTTATCAAGAAGTACAGTTCAGTCCATGGAAGCTGAAGAATGTTGTGAGACAAGCAAGTATCTAGAATGGGTGTGGTCATGAAGGCATGACCTGGAGGAGCTGTGGTAAGGAGCTGAGTATGACAGGAGCCAGAGACACAGATCAACTATTAGGACTCTGTGTGCCTTCGCTGCAGTAGCTATTGAGGCAGCACCAGGGACAGCTCCAATCCTATGTGCCATTTGCAACTGTTACTGTTTTCAGTGGGAACACTTTCAGATTTTGGTAACCTGTTGGATTCTTTGATACTAGAAGGGCAGACTGAAGGATGCAGCTTCCTGGAAACTGTATCTTTGGCCTTTCAGAACTGCTCAGACTTGAGGAGAAGGTAACCTCAATGTTCTGGGTTGGTGGTCCCACTATAGTCATTATTTCAGGATGCTACCACTTCAATAGTTGTGGGGTTTGAGTGTTTTACTAGAGTGTTGGTATGGATCCTTTTTTGCTTCCTCTGATGAAACTCCCCTGTTCCTGACTCCTGGGAGTGTCAGTTCCATCCTGTACCACATTCCTGGTGTAAGTGTGAAGTGGTGCTGAGGAAGAATGAGAAACAGTGGCTTACAAACCCACCCTCTACTCCTCCAAGTATTCTCAGGGATTTTCCCTGTCTGGGGGACTTTCAGGAAAGGAAATGGAGAACATTCTCTGAGAAGTGCTCTCCAGTGTTGCTTCCTAGTTTCTGGACTTCTCATGTTTTTCTGCCCACGTGGTTTTCTCCTAGACAATCTCTGCAGGAGAGATAGGAATACAGCTAGGGAAAATTAAATTCTAGTTCTATTCTGCATGAAAAATAAATGAGCTTATTGGGAAAAGTGCTGACTGCACAGAACTCAGGGACAGATCCTAGATATTTTAAAGCTATTCTAAGGAAAACAAATTCAAATTTTAGCATTTTGTCTCCCAGGCTCAGTCAAAAAATGTGTCTGCCTCCTGGGGAAAGAAACATTTTTTTTCTTGCTGGCATGGTAATGGCAAAGATATTATTATCCTTTTAGGTGGGCACAAGAAACTGAGAACTGATTTTGGGAGGGGCAGGAGTGAAAAACTCATTTTGTCAAAGATGTATAAATTTCCTCAAGTCAGCAGGCTCTGGTGGTTTTGATTTCTTCAAGCATCTTTAATTTTAAGGGAAGTGAATGACATTCCTTAGCTTTTCTTGGATGCTTGCTAGTGGCAAATGCACAGGATGGAAAGTGGGCTGGATTGATTTTATCATCATGCTGTCATCTGGACGAAAGCCTCAGGAATGTTATGGTGAGAGCTTCTGGTAGTTCTCCAGCAGGCGCATGAAGCCAGTCTTGGATAGGAAAAGAAATTCTTAGAAAACTAGCCAAAGCCTTTGCAAGGCATTGACTTAGGCCCCAAACTTGGAAGCCAAGCTACCCTATTGGGACTGGAGAGAAGGGTTTCAAAGCATCACACACTGGGGAGTCTGAGAGTGGGCTAGGGTTACACATCTGTCTGTTGCTAGGATAACTGGCACATGAAATCACGGTTTCCTACAGGGCTCTTATAACCCTGCTCTGAGAGTTAACAATTCCTAAGTAAAAGAGTCCAACAAAGAAACTGAAAAAGAGTTGGAGACAGCCCCAGACTTGTGCAAAAAGCTCTGTGCTGCATGACACTTCTGGTGGGAATATTTAAAACTTGAGGAACATTTATCATCAATGTTCTCTTGAGAAATTTCAGCTTGATGGTCTACATACTGAGTTGATGCTGGTTGCTTGGGACCAGCTTCCTGGTTTTCAAAATTTGAGGAGAGCAAGAGATTATTTTGGAAGTTAGCAGCGGAAAATTTGCCACGATACTCAGTACACATTGATAGTTATACTTGTCTTTTTATTTTTTCCAACTTTGTCAATGCAGAGTTCTGATATGGTGGTGAGTAAAAGGTAAGGGCTTTGAGGACATGTGAGTGTGATCAGTGACTGGCTTTTGTCTCTTCCTGACAGGGAGACCTGTGACATTTGAGCTCTCCAAGTCTCAGTTACGCATTTGTAAAATGGGGATATGCCTATATCAAAGTACTATTAGAAGGACTCAGTGGTGATAAGTATATGACACCTGTCTCAGATGTCATGTGGCAGGGAGATGCTCATCACTGTCTATATGAAAATGAGGCTAGAATTTTGGTTTAGTCCTCCTAAATGCATCAGCCATGAAAGGAAGCTGTAAGCTATACCCTATTGAATACAGTGGTGGGAAATGTTGACTCTGGACTCAGACGTATTTGGGACCAAATCCAAGCTTCATCACTTAACGACTTGGTGATTATGTTCTCTTAACTTATAAAAGCTTCAGTTTCTTCCTTGTAGGACAGGAAAAAAACACTATGGCTAACACTGACTTGTGAAAATGAAATAAAACAGTCCATGCACAGGGCTTTGCCCATAAAATAATTCTTAAATTTAACTTTTAATATTCTTACTATATTGTTATTCATGATTATTACTTAAAGGGCTATGTTCTGGATTAGCTTAGCCTAAAGAAAGAGGAGAAATATAACTGTAGTGTTAATTGAATGCATTTGCTAATAGTTTTTTTTTTTTTGGCTATGATTGATTCTTTTCCCACTTTAAAGTCCACCACCAACTTAGGAGAGACATCCTTAGGTTTCAGATGTGGCAAACCCTCCTTTTGTTAAGTGCCTTTCCTAATGCAGAGAGCTTTATCTGTGAGGAACAGCTGCTTTTATGAACTGACATAGCATCTTACTGAATGGCATTCCCCTAATAGCTACAGTTAGCAGTTAACTTGTTCCTGAAGGGGCAAGGATAGGACAGGGAGACTCAATTTGTATTGGTGTGGAGTGTCGTAGTCTCCAGGTATTGTTCATGTTGTCTTGAGCGTAGGGATGCTTGGGGCCAGAATTTAAGTTAACCTGAGAATTAGTTTGGGAAAACTCAAAATGACTGTGGAAAGAAACCACTTGCAGCTTTTTCTCTGAGTCCCTTAAGGACTAAGAGGATGTGGGGTCCTGTGACAGGTATCCTGGCAAGCGTTCTCCCAGTGTCAAGGCTGTTCCTTCAGCAGCAAGTTCAATTAAGGAAGACAGGTAGAGTGAAACTCTTAGCCTTCTGTGGGCCATGTTTGGACATGAAGGGGAAGTTGGTATTTATGCTCTGGACTCAGAAAGCAGTTCCTGTTAGAATTTTGCTGGAGAGAAGATCCATCTCCTGTCTTAGGCCTGAGTGGTGTTTTTCTCAAGGAATCCAACACTTATATGCACGTCTGCTGCTGTCGAAGTATGTGTTAGATCTGAGTTCAAACTTGTATGTATGGGAGGCCATCTCCATAGCAGAGTTTGCCTATGCTCTACAAAAGCTCGGCGTGTCTGGTAAAAAACCTGCTGCCAATGAAGGCTGCCACAAGGTGAGAAGTGAGGCTGGACTGCAATGGCCCTCTTCTCTCTTCTAAATTATCCTCATGGATAAGAAACTCTGAAAAACTGATCCCCACATTTTGATTTACAAATATTAATTATATGAGATGATTTACAAAAAAGAGCCCTGGGATAGACACAGGTAGCAAAGATGAATGGATCTGTTTTTCACTGGGGGTTTGTTATAGAACTTTGGCAAGGTGCTGGGAGAATACTCATGTGGCACTCACTATTTTGCTTTTTTTTGTTTTGCTATTTGTCTTCCCTGGCCCAAGTAGGTTAAACTGACAGGGTAGTGGGAGGAGTGTCTCTGGGACTTAATGTTCAGATCGCTTCTTGGGGGACTTGTGAACAACTATGAAGTAAGCCCAGTGTTCCCATCTCTGAGGCTAGAAGCCATCACCTAGGGGTTTATCTTGGTTCCAAGCAGAGAAAAGTAGAGGTTTAAAATGGAACAGTGTGGGCAGCGCATGCCTATATAGACAAATTAATGCACAGATGTAGATGCATCTTGTTTTTAGGATGCAAAACACAGAGTTTGAGTATTTTATTATGAGTGATGGCTGAGCTAAGTTGTCTTGAAGCCTAAGTTTGAATTATTCTTCCATTGAAATCACATGCACACATAAGGTGTATACTCTTTTTACAAGACTGCAATGCATTTAGCTACTTTCTCTGAAAAGCAATGATTACCACACCTTTATAATAGCCTGTCTCTAACAACCACTACCCCCGCCCCACTTTTTCACATTAATTTGGCCCACAACCTATGATCAAGCAAAAAGAAAATTCTAGTTACAAAAGAGTTATTTTTTTCCAAGTAATATACAGCATGGTTAAATGGCAGGTTTGCACATATAGGTGATGCTGATAAATTCTGAGGCTTGGAAAATATACCTTCCTGTGTAGCTGGAGACATTCTAAACGAAACCTCCCTAACTCATGCATAAACCCACTCATTCCCACCAGTAGACAAGGTGCAGTTCATTACCAGAAATTTGGGCCTTAATGATATAGGCATGTTGAATTCTTAATTTTAGAGTAATATAGTTGTAACTGCTAAGAATGACTTCTGTAAAACTCCCAAGTGCCAGAGGAATCCAAAAGACCAGGTGAAAATGAAACCAGCTGGTCCTGGTTTTGTTCACCAAGCAAGCAGCTGCTTCTGATGGAAGTGGAATTGAGTGCTAGAATCAGGGCAGGTAGCAAGAGGCAATAGCTGGCAGTGGTGATTTGCACAGCGTGAGAGGGAGAGGTTCTGATATTTATTGAGACTTACTTTTCTTTCTCCCTCCCTTTTCCCTTCCATTTCTTCCCTCCCTTCTTCCTTCTTTCTTTCTTTCCATCCATCTCTTCTTTCTGAAGCGTAGAAGCAGAAGGGACAGCGATAAATGATACATGCATAGAGACAGAGACAGAGAACTCCCACCTGTGGTTTCAGTTTTCTATATACTTTCAATGGCTGGGGCCAGGCCACATTGAAGGTGGGAACAGGCAAGAATTCAGCTATTTGCCCATATTAAGTACTTCCCAAAAAATCCACTGAAAATGCAATTAAAAGTATTTTGGTGTCATAAATATTTTTGAAATCCATGCAAAGCTTTTTCATAATAGAGATTTTCCCCATTTATTACAGAGAAAAAAATGTTAGCACTAAAATAAAATCAGGCTCTTTGTGGAATTTTTCACAAACTCTTTGAAGTCCTCTCATTGAATCCCGTAATCTTCAGAATAATTCCATGAGCCTGGTATTATTACTACTAAGGAATAGCAATTAAATCTGAAAGTCCAGGTGAATATAATGTCATTAAGAAGCCTTCAATAAGTAGAATAGTCTGTGCCTCTATTTTCTACCTGTATGGGACCCTGTTTTGCATGCAGTGAAGGTGAAGTCAGCTGAGAGTGGAGAGATGGGGACCAGAAGCCACACCTGTTTGAGGTCAAAGACCAGGTTCTCTCTTGTACTCTTGCCCAGCCTAGGCCAAGGGTTTCACTTTTCTGGCAGATTTCAGTGCATTCTACAAATAGGAACAGGTGAAGTCAAGTCCCAGAAAGCTGGCTAAGGCAGTAACACAGCAGATCTCAGAAGACATTTCTGGAGTCCAGGGGACAAGACAGTGTGGGAGGCACCAGGAAGCTGGGAGCCCTGAAGCTGAGGTTTAGTGCAGGGCCAGGGTTTTCTGGGAGGGGAGATCAGGGACCCAGGTGAAGCTAGTTTCCAAGCAGGAATTGCTGCAGGGCTGGTGGGTTATTTAAGAAATGGGCCCTCCTTAGAGCCAGCAGGGCTTGCTTGACAGGGCAGGTTCAACTGGCCTCACGCACAGAGTAACGGCAGGCCCATGCGACGCAACCCGGGCGAGCAAGAGGATGGTGAATTAGGCCTAAAAGTCACGGTAAGTGAAATTTGGCTGCCTCTTCTCTGAGAAAGAGGGAATTGTTAGGCATGCCCTAGGTCTCTTTAGAGCCTTTTCTGACTAGAACTGACAGACAAAATTCCACAGTTCCTTGTAAGCACTGAGGCAAACTCCGGTGGGACTCTCAGCTCCCACTTAATAAGGCATGGCATGGCTGGCAGGCCAGAACCCAGACGTAGGCCTTTGCTATCATTTTCTGCCCACAGTATCTTCTTCTGATTCTCTTTGTTTTGTGGTTTGCAAACATGGCACAAGTTTTTGGTTTTTGGGAGAAAAAACTTGCTAGGATGAGCCTGAAGGCTGCACTCTACTGCGGGCATGGCTAGAATTCCAAATGAGTTGTACCTGCCCCTGAGTTTCCAAGGGCAGCCAGAGGACAGTGCCAATGCACAGGGCCTTGAAGCCCAGTCCCAGGAGCTGCTGGGCCAAGAGCAGCAAAGGAGAAAGGCCTACCTGGTCTGTGTCTCGGTGGGACGACGGCTCTGTGCCCAGAGACGATAGCTTTGGCTGTGTTGAGTGGAGTACACACGAGTCAGAGGGCTGGGTTCTTGGTTTTCAGTTGGTGAGGCTAGTTAACAATCCTCAGGTGTATTTCTCACTTGCATTTATCCTGCTCTATGCTTGTGTAGCTCTTTATTTATTACAATCTTCTTCAGTGGAGTCTGCCACAAACACTGGTTCTGGATGCACTTTTTCAGGTTCTACCCTTTGCTTCTAGCCCAGAGTGCATAAAAGGGGTCTGAGGAATAAATAAATAGGCATCAGAAAGGGCTAGAGCTGAGTTGGTACTGATATTGAATTCAGGCCATGGGGTGTTCCATACTCCATGAATGGGAAACTAGGGCACCAAGTGCATGCTGGATGTAGAAAAGAGGGAGGTTTCAGGGAACTAGGATGGGCAGAGAAGGCTCAACAGGGAGGACAGTCCAGAATGTCATTAAAGATGGACTAACGCATGCTGGAGGGACCTGACAATATGGGAAAGAAAGGTAAGCTGAGGCCTCTGGGAAATGTACACAGTGGGTGTCAGGCTATTGAAGGGCCGGGAGTTACCTTGGAGATGGCACAGTTGCTGGGGATGCCATGGCAAAAATATGTACTATAGTTTAATCTCAATTGGGCTCTCACATGCATCTCTAAGGAAAGCCTTAGTATAATCATCCCACATCAACTCTTCTCAAGATTTATTTATATAGGAGAATCAAGATGGCGGAATAGGGAGATGTACAGTAGCTGTGAAATGGAGACTAACATTCAGATGTGAGGATGTAGTGTGGTATGCGTTTCTACTTCCAGACAAAGATGGACTTACAATGAAACTGTTTACTATACCTTGACAATAGGATTCTGGACTCTCTGCCAGTGTCTATGCCCGCAATGATGGACATATGACTGAGTATGAAGAACTATATGTTAGTAATGATATAGAGGAACTGGGGGGGAGGGAACTGGGGAGGGGATAAGGGAATATGAAACTGTGTTATAAAATAATAACAACAATAATAAAATGTATTAAAAAAAGATTTATTTATTTAAAGGCAGAGTTGCAGGGAGACAGAGATCTTCCACCTGCTGGTTCACTTCTCAGATGGCCACATTGGTTGGAGCTGGGCCTGGCCTGAGTCTAGAGCTGCTTCCGGGTCTCCCATGTGGGTGCAGTTTTCGCAGGTGCATTACCAGGGAATTGGATTGGAAGTAGAACAATCCATTGGGATGCTGGTGCCATAGGCGGTAGTTTTACCTGCTCTGCTGCTTCTATTCATGAACTCTTGAATTCAAACTTGAGGCCTGTCAGTTAGAGACTATTCCCTTGACATTTTTTTTTAAAGAAGGAAGTGAGGCAAGAAAAGTCAAGGAGTCCATAGAGAATACCCTTGGCACCTGATTCCGGACCCATCCTCCTCTCTTACGTCTGGGATAATCTTTTAGGTGGGGACCCTTTAAGGACACCTCCTACTCACCCAGTCAAGCTATTATATAGGTGGAGGAGTTGCTCTTTTTTTTTTGCCTTACCACTGAACACTTTGCACATTAATTCATTGTTATCCCCCCTGGGTGACCCCCAAAAGAGTGACACTGGAGTCTTGGGGATAGAGGCCGGTGAGAGTCAGGTGTCTGGGTCTGAAGTCCCCATCTTGTGGTCCCCACTCTGCCCTTTCTTGCTGCTAAACCTCAGGAGCTGTCACTTCACTAGGCACAGTGCTGTGGGTGTGTTTATCGCCATAGGCTCAGACAGCGGAAGTATGTCAAGTGCCCAGTTTTCCCACCTGACCTAGTGACCAGAGTTGCTTACTAAACGCCAGCTCCTTGTGCGGCTGGGCTTTAGGGAGTGCAGAAAGTTCTCCTTGCTCTGGGTGCTGCTGTAGAAAGGCCCAGACATCGCAGCATGCTGGTGGGCTGCTTTGTTTGGATGCAGAGAACTGCATGGGAGCTCTCCAGGCCCCCCAAAGGCAGAAGGGTTTGAGCTATGTGGTGGGAGCTGCGGCCAGAGATGGGGTAGAGGGAGGGGAATGTTGCTGTGGTTACAGCCTAGAAAATAAAAACCTGCAAGCTGAACAAGCCGCTTAGAATTCAGTAGGAATTTATAAGCCACCGAAACAGGTGTTCTTGGAATTTAATTAAACACTCAAGCATTGTTCAAGTCAGAGGAGTTGCCAACAACTGTATTTCCACTGCTCAGGGATGCAGAACTGGACGGTTCCAGGCACGCCTGCTGCCGCCGTGAGCTGAGGGCTGGCAGCTCACGCTCCCGTGATGGCTGGGTCCTGAGTGTGACTTCGGCTTCATGTGTGAAGAGGCTGCAGCTGGGACCGAGGTGAGGAGAGCCAGAGGATAATTACAGGAAAGAAATGTAAGCATGTTCCTGAGACTCGGACAGCAAGATAAATACAATTTTCTCGTTTAAAATTGGCATTAAAAGTATCTCATTAACAACAATTACACATACTTTTAGGATTGAGTGTGAATTTTTTTTCTTTGTGTTCCTAGAGACAATTTAAAATGCATGTTAACATTTAAGTTAATGTTTTGCCACATTTATTGCATGTTTGGGTATTACATAAATACAAATATACTGTTTTTCTTGAAGACAGGAATGTGTAATATCCCATGTTAAGGAGTTCATGACAGATTATAAAGCAAGGAAAGAAGGATGTATTGCTTTGTAAATTCAGTAAAGGCGATATTTATAAGTATTACAAATAATGACATTCATAGTAGTTTTAAACTCTAAATATTAGCTTCCACACAGGATAGAAAACATGGTATCTGCCTTTCTGAGTCCACTTCCTTCAGTTCATTGGTGTAATGGCCCCCAGTTCCATCCATTTTGGTGCAAATGTCAGGATTTCATTCTTGTTTTTGGTGGTTGAGTAACACTCTATCATGGGTCTAGGCCATGCTTTCTTTATCCGGTAAGCAGTTGGCGGCTGTCTGGATTGAGTCCTTATGTTTGCTATTGTGAACAGAGTGCTAGAAACACAAGTGTGCACTATTTCTTTCATTTGCTGACTATGCTTCTTTGCATATATTCCCAGAAGTGATATAGCTGGGTGATTTGTTAGACCCATTTTTAGTGTTTTGAGAGATCTCCAAACTGCTTTCCATAATGGTTGTACCAGTTTACATTCCCACCCAGGGTGTGGTAGGGTACCTATTTCTCTACAACCTTCCCACTAGCTGTTACTTCTTGGTTTTCGAGTGATAGCCGTTCCAGCTGGAAAGAGGTGATCCTCATTGTGGTTTGCATTTGCATTTCCCCGCGGCCAGTGGTCCTGAGTGTCTTCCTATGTATCTGCTGGCATTTGTATGTCTTCCTTTGAAAAGCAACTATTTCCTTCTTTGGCTCATTTTGTAATCAGTTTATTATGTTGTTTCTTGAGCTCCTTTATATGTTCTGGAAATATCCTTTACCATGTGTATGGTTTCCCAATATTTCCCCTATTCTGTGGATTGTCTTTTTCACTTCATTGCTTGCTTTGTTATGCAGAAACTTTGTAGCTTGATATAGTTTTGCATTTGTCCATTATACTATTGTTGCCTGTGCTTTTGGGGATTTATGCAAAAAGTCTTTGTCAATGCCAATATACTGCAGTATTTCCCCTATGTTTTCCTCTAGAGGTTTGATAGTTTTAAGTCTTGATCCTTGAGATAAATAGCCTTTTCAGGCAATTGTTTTAAAAGTCAGAACTAGAGAAAATGATTCACAAGGAACAAAGTATCAGTATTTAAAGCAAAGATAGCACTAAGACTTTCCCTAGCCTCAGCCTTCAGTTCCTGTGTTTAATTGGGAGGAGGAGGCAGCTGTGCAATCTTGTGGCCTTTCAAATAGTAGGGACAGCTTTGCCATGGCCCCAGGGTATATGTCAAGGGGCCCATTCCTGTCTGTCTCAGTTGGTGGATGCTGGGAGGCATTCTCAGTGGTGTTTACCCTGAGCTCTGGTCCAGCAGCGTGTCGGTACTCTGATAAATATGGTCTTTGCTTAGGGAGTAAGGCGGCCCAACGTAACCATGCTTGCTCAGTGGCTCAGTGTCAGCGTGTGTGCTGAGGGCCTGTAGATTTTCCCTCATCTTTTTCGATCTCTTTTTCCTCAGCAAGGAAAAACAAAATCTTGGTGGCTGAAAAGTAGTGATTCTCACTATGATGGCTAATGTTAGGTACCCATGTGACTGGGCTGAAGAATAGCCCAGATAGCTGGTAAAGCATTGCGGATGTATCTGGGAATGCGTTTCTGGAGGAGAACAGCATCTGAAAGAGTGGGACAAGTGAAGGAAGCCTGCCCGCACCAATTTGCCGGCCCATCTGCTGAGCATCAGAGTGCAGAAAAGGTGCCGACTGAGTTGAAATATCCAGTTTCCCTTGCCCTTGGACTGGGCCATTGGTTCTTTGGAACCCATGACACCAGCTCCCTGGGTTCCCAGCCCTCAGGTTTGCAGTGAGTTACACATCTGGGTTTCTTGTGCCTCCAGCCCGCTCATGGCAGATGCCAGGAGTACATGGCCTCCATGAGGTCATGAGCTCTTTTCTGTAATGTATCTCGTTCTCTTTGCCTGTGTCTCAGAATATGTAAAGATGTATTCTGTTGGTTCTGTGCTCCTGAATAATACACTCAAGCACCATGTGACAATACTTAAAATCTCTGGGCTTGGAAGCCTAATAATCCTGGATTTGTCTCTTACTGGTCATGCATTGGCAAGGTGCTTCCATGTTTTAAACCTGGGTCCACTCACCTTTAAGCCAGGGTAGTAGCAATCACTCTTTAGCAGAGTTACTGTGCAGAGGAGAAAGAGAATTCAGAGAGGGCTCTGTGCTGTGTTTGGCATGTGGTGAGTATTCACATACATAAGTATCATTTGAAAGCTGTGAGGATAGTGAAGGAGAAACGGCCCTTGGGAGGCTGAACAAAGCAGCACAAACAATGGGATGATGTCTTCACTGGGACTCCTATAGCCAGAACAGCTTTGGAGCTACTCATGTGGTTTCTGTGACAGTCACAGATGAGGCAGAGTTTCATTCTTCCAGAGTCTCCCAGGATTAACTTACTGCATATCCTAATCTAATTGTCTGCCTTTGTCATGCTGTCTCCCAGTCATAGACATATTAGCAACAGGTGTAATCTTATTTTTATTATTAGACACTGAGCATGGGTAATGCACTGTTTATATCAGCTTTATGGACTCAGAACATGTAGTAGATGTTGCTGGGAACATTCAGAGTTGTTGTCATGAGACAATTGCTGTGTGTGTGTGATTGGCCTAGTTTGGACATTGCTGAAATCTGATTGGCTGATAATGATGGTTTGCAGGGTGAGATGATTATTGCTGTTAAGTAAGGTTTCCAATGCCTTGTAGCTATATAATATTTTTTCTTAAATCTTATTGTCATGTGATATCTATTCATAAGTGGATGGTTTGTACACTTTCTAATTTGAATTTTTAAATTGCACACACACTGGAAACCAGGACAAGAAATGCAGCATTCCCATCTCAGAAGCAACACTCATCCCACCAGGCCCCTGTCCTGTCACTACCGCTTCCTCTCAGCTTCTTGACTGCTAGAAACAGAAATTAGATTTGTCTGATTTTCTATTTTATGTAGATGAATAATGAATGCTCTTTTGTGCTTTTGCTCGGGATAAGCTTGTGAGGTGCTTATCATTGTAAATGTTGTAAATGTACTCCCAGTTCTGTGCAATATTGCACCAAGTTACTATCTCAACTCTGTTATTGATGGATTTTTGGAGTAGCTTCTATTTTGGGTCTATTAAAAAATGATGCTGTTGACAGACATTCAGAACTATTCAATAGGATAGAATTTCTAGAAATGAATTCTCAGATGAACTTTTGACAAGGATTTTAAGGCAAATCAATGGGAAATGGTAGTCTTCTAATCAACTGGTATTGGGAAGACAAGATATCCACTTGCAGAATGAGGGTAGATCTTCTATTTATACTACTAAAACATTAACTCAAAATGAATAGTTGTAAGCATAAGAGCTAAAACTATAAAATTCTTGGAAGACAGTGATAGGGGAAATGCGTTCGGCATTGATAATGCATTTGACAATGATTTCCTATCTGCAGAGACAGATGCATAGGAAAATACACATTGGATTATATGAAAATCTTTTGTTCCTCAAAGGACATTATTACTAAAGTGAAAACATAACACACTCAATGAGAGAGAATCATGCATGACAAAGGTTAGTGCCCAGAATATATAGTTACAACTCAACAATATTCAACCAAGTAAGCCAACTTAAAAATAGGACAAAGGGCTTAAAATAGACATTTCTCAGAGTATATACAAATGACCAGTAACCACATAAAAGTTGTTAACTGTTGCTAGTCATTGCAGAAATGCAAATCAAACCACATTGAGATACCACTTCATACCTTAGGATGGCATTTTTGTATCTTTTAAAAATCAGAAAATAACAAGAATTTGGTCAGGGTGTACAGAAACTGGAATGTCTTTGTGCTTTGCTGGTGGGAGTGTAAGATGGTTGCAGTTTCTATGAGAAATGGTGTGAAGATTCCTCAAAATGAAAAATAGAATTATGCTCGGGCTGACATCGTGGTGTAGCAGGCAAAACTGTTGTCAATGATCTGGAATCTGGTTTATGGGCACTGGTTTGTGTTTGGCATCCCATTGTCAAACCAGTTGTTTGCTAATGGCCTGGGAAAAGCAGAGGAAGATGGCCCAAGTGTTCAGGTTCCTGCACCCATATGGAAGAGCTGTATGAAGTATTTGACTCCTGACTTTGGTAATTCTGGCCTCCTGGTAAGTAAACCAGCAGATAGAAAGCATCTGTCTGCTTCCCCTCTTTCCCTGTAGCTCTGACTTTGCTGAATCTATGGTATTTTTTTTTCTTTTTTCAATGAGTGTATATGCGGCTCACTTGGGGAGTGAATCATCGGACGGAAGATCTTCCTCTCTGTCTCTCCTCCTCTCTGTATATCTGACTTTGTAATAAAATGAATAAATCTTTAAAAAAAAAAAAGAACATTATGGAGGCATGTATTATCTTGTGGGTTTAATTTGCATTTCCTATGTGACTAATGAAACTGAGGTCAATTGTTCTCTTTTATGAACAATCTGTTTAAGCTTTTGTCCACATTTTATTTTGGATTGTCTCAACAATTGCTTTAATATGTATTAGGTAAGTGTTCAATTAAATCTAATGTAATGGATTCTGAAAATAGAACGTCTTCAGTCACAAAGTTTTTATTGTGTAGCTTATAGAAATTTGTACAAGTGAATATATTTTTCTGGAATCTGCTATATCTACACAGACACACGTATACATATACATACTCACATATACATATCTCAAGTGTTAGATACACCTTAAGATATTTATGTATCTCAATCAAGTCAACTTGTGGTCTACTCTCACTGTTGCCTTTTTCAACAGTCTCAGAAACATGACTTAAGGTGTGTTTGGGTAGTATATTGGGTCTGGATACCCTGGATAGTATTATCCTAAGGCCAGCTTCCATTGGCATAAGCAACAGTGAGTTACAGTGAAGAGCCTGCATGCTCTGCACACCCCGTTACGTTCACCTTCTCTTTCCCATTTCCTCTCCAATCTGTCTGTATTTTAGGCAAGTTCAACAATTGTAATATTAATCCAATTGCCCTAAGAGAGGTGAGTAAGTGATTTACCAGTGTTGTCTGGAAGGGTTGGCACCCTGCTTTCGCCTTACTGTAGATAAGCAGAGGCTACGGTAATGATGGCTCCCAATGCTGCCCAGGTCTTGGTCACTAGAACTCATTAAGTTTACAATAGGGCTTGAGATGGGAAAATTATGTTGGATTATTAGGTGATTCTGAAACATAATTACAAGTGTCCTTTGGAGAGATCGTCAAAGAGTTCATGAAATAACTTGAATTATGAAAAAAAACTGCATAGATTTCAAAAAATTTTGAACCAAAATAAACTTATCTTGTAGTTTTATTTTCCCATGAACTTTTTGAAGTACTTTGCAATAAAAGAGGTGCAGAGATTCGATCGCAGAAAAAGGCAATGGTGTGATGGAAGGAAGAGATGATCCTGCCTGTTCTGAAGATGGAGGGATCTTCAAATGATACCTTGCAATGGCATGTGCCATGGAGTAGTTTCAAGCCCATGTTGGGAATAGCAGGTTCTTTTCCTGATAGAATAATCTTGAATTGTTCATATCACATCTTAAGTGAGCCGTTTTCTTCATGAAACCAAGAAGCTGTTCCCCAAATCTCTGATGGTTGAGTTGCTGAACACCTCCTCTGTGCATTCAGAAGCCATTGAAATCTGAGTACATGACCTAACATAGAATTACAGAGCTCACTTGGATCACCTACCTAGTTTATAGCATTCATTCTTAATTCTGGGCCTCTACATTTGTTCCCATCTGATTTATCATCTATATTGCAGATATACTGCCTTTGAAAACAAGTTCTCATTCAGCAGCTCCAAGCTTCAAACACTTCAATAGGCTCCCTGTGCCCTGGACAGAGGTCTGCATCATCCTATGCCCTCCACTGTCTGACCCTTTCCAGGGACTCCTCCAGCTCTTCTCTGCTTAGCTGACTCTATGGGCCTCTGTGATAGAAGGTATAACTGCCCTCAGTTCATTTTGAGATGCTATAACTCAGTGCCATAGATACTTGTAAAGAACTGAAATGCGTTTCTGCCACTCCTGAAGGCTGACAAGTGAGTGTTGAGGCAGCAACAGTTTCACCTGTCTGGTGAGGGCTACCCTGGTTCCAACGTGGTGCTTTATTGTTGCATCCTCTGGAGGTGGGGCAAGCTGTGTCCTCATGTGGCAAGAAGTGAAAAGGCAAGCCAATCGAAAACTGTGTGAGTGTTTTTATAAGGACCTTAATATGAAGCAGGAGCCCTAATCCTCACCTCTTTATACTGTCACATTGGCAATCCTAGAATTTGAGAGGGGACATTTGGTTTCATTTGAATCATAGCAGCCTTTATATTTTGCTGCGTAGCACTTATCCCAGAATGTTGCTGCATATTAGTGCTGTAATTTGATCAATCTTTCTCATCTTCCAAGCTGTGTATCTCATGACCACAGGAACTGTATTTGCTGGAAAAGAGGGTCCAGAGTGAATCAAAAGCAAAACCTGAGACCTAGTAAATACACAATGTTTATTAGATGGATGAATGTGCATTAGCAATAAATGAATGACCTCGTGTTCTCGCCTCTTCCCCTACACGTCATCCTGCCGCTAGGCCAGAGATGATGATCTTGATGTCAGCAGTGGGGTGAAGCAGCACTGGGGAATTCCCTTCTCTCCCTAATGGAAGCCAGGAGAGGGTTCTGACAATCCGTCATCAAGTGGTTGTTTTCCGCTCAGCCTTCCCAGGCAATGGTTAGGATCTCTGAAGGCCTGGACCTCAAGCTGCCATTGTCTTGTCTTAGGCAACCTTTCCCACCTACAGTTTCTCTCAGAGCTTCAAACTGCTCTGCTCTGTAATGGCAGTGGCACCTGCCTGTCCAGACACGGGGCAGAGACAGGGACTTGTTGGGAAAGAGGACTATGTGCTCAGCATAGGGCTGCCCTACCCCAGTGATCCCTTTAGCTGAGACTTAAGACAGAAGGAAAACCAGCTCACAGAGGGGGGTCCTCGGCTCATCCTTGCTCTGTTCTTCCTAGTGACATTCGAAATGCCTTTTCTCTCCTTCCTGATCCTGACACCAAAAATCATCAATCTTGACACCCTCCTCTAGGAAGCCTTCTGTGACTGTCTGGCTCCCAAATTTCAATAGCGTTCAAGCAGCCCATTCCAGAATTGACCCTAAGCCATTAATGACCAATTCTTTTCTCCTTGAATTAGGCAAAAGCAATTTTTCTGTTCAATGGCTGAGCTGGGGATCTGTCCCCAGAGGTTAAATTTCCTCACTGCCACTTTCTTGGCTGTTTGCCTGGTAGCCTCTAAGTGGCTGGATGTCAGCCCAGTACCTCTGCTCAAGGTTTCCATCTGTGTTCCCGAATTCCAGGATTCCTTTGAGTCTTCTCTTCCTGGGGCAGGAGGTCCCCTGGGATCAGGTGGGGAGTTGGAGCTTTGGTTTCTGTGAACTGAAGAAAGCAAAACCCTGAAGTCACAGAGCAGGGACTTAAGATATACACTTGCTGTAGGGTCGGGTTCCACTTCCGACTTAGGACGTTTATGGCCATAGCAAGTTATTTGCTGTTCTTGAGTTTTAGCTTTCTCATGGATAAAATGAAAGTGTCTACATCTGCACTTCTATAATATAATAAGTATATAGGATGATGAGAGTGGAGATAATAAAAGTATATAGCAGCACCTTTTTTTTTTTCTTAGTGGCACTAAATGAGTAATGCATTTTGAATGCCTAGCCCTTAGTGAATGACAGGTGATCATCATTATTTCTATTATACCTGAAGCCCTGCCTCTTTGAGGAGGGGTGGAAGGTGGAGGGGTCTTTCTACTCTGCAGGAGAGCCCACTTAGTGCCCTCCTCACCCCTCCCTTCCCCGGCCCTAATGGCCATACTAACCTCGTCTGAAACCTAAGTGGTGAGAGAACATGAAGAGGAGCAAGCTGTCTAGTCACTGGCATCCCTAAGGAGGCCTGATAGGATCACTCTGTACCCTCTGTCCCTTCTGGAGGCTGGGGTACCAGATTGTTTGCCTCCAGGCTGGGCATGTCTGCAGCTCCCTGTGTAAGGCCCAGGTAGGCGCACACAGAAGGCTGACAGTCTCTGACAAAATCTGCCCCTTATTCCTGCAAACCACACACAACAAACCTCACCTTAATTAGACAGCTCATTATCCCATTCCAAGGGCTGCAAAGGGCCTTGGTGTCTCCAGGGTGAGCAGCTCCAGGGACAAAGACATGGGTCTGCCGACATGGCAAAGCAAGTTAATCAGCCTGTGAAGGGGCTGGACAGAGAGCAAGAACTAGGAGGGAGAGAGAGACCGACCGACCAGCTCTCCGGTCTCGAGGCTTGCAAATGACTTTCAGGAAACTCATGATTGCATTTAGAAAGTAATTTCTTCCTGAGAGAGAAAAGTCCATGCTATATTTATTTTCTCTTCATTGGAGGCAGGTTCATTGCAGCTCACCCTCCCATTCTCATCCCTAGGTTTGCAGCTGCCAAAGTTCTTGGAAAAGCAAGAGGTGTGCAATGTGTAATGTTGTCCCCCATCACACCAACAGGTGACTGTGAAGCTTGAGGCTTAACTGGCCAGGGGTTAACTGGCCATAAAGAGGGGTCAGCCAGCAAAAGGTTTGGCTTTGGGGCTACAACCCTCACAGGTGACCTCTGTGCCTCCCATTAGCCATGGCCATGATGCCAAATGCCAGGACTCATTTTACAGATAGCAAGTTGAGCCCAAGGGGTGTCATACACCCATAGTACATGCTAGGGCCTCAATGGAGTAGAAATTGGATTTAAGCCACGTTTTTTTCTTCCTAATTTTGTAGCATTCTTTCTTTACATGTTTATTTAAAAATGATTTATTTTTTATTGGAAAGGCAAATCAGACTCACAGAGAGGAGGAGAGACAAAGATCTTCTGTCTGCTGGTTCACCGCCCCAGCAGCCACAATAGCTACAGCTGAGCTAATCCAAAGCCAGGAGGCAGGAGCTTGTTCTGGGTCTCCCAAGTGCATGCAGGCTCCCAAGGATTTGGTCCATATTCTGCTGTTTTCCCAGACCAAAAACAGGGAGCTAGATGGGAAATGGAGCTGCTGGGACATGATCCAGTGACCCAGTGGAATTCCAGTGCTTGCAAGGTGAGGATTTAGGTAACTGAGCTTTTTGTACTGGGCCCAGCAACCTTTGATGTAAATTATGTGTAATGAGAGTGAATGATAGATTGAGATCTTTTACACTTAACACTTGATCTACACACACATTCTCGTTATTACTGTTTCATGGATTATCTTTCATATGTCACCTTGCCTTTTGTTCTGAAACATTTTAAAACAATTTAGAGACATCACTTTTTATCACTCAGAAGAAATTCAATGTATATCTGTAGCAAAAACAGACCAATAAACATCACCACTCTAACTTGGGGATTGTTAATATCTAACTTTTCTACATCTATATTTTTGATTTATTAAAGAATGATTTTTTTTTGGCCTGTCACTTTTAAAATATTATTTAAAGTTGTAAAAAGTAAGAACACCACCAGGGACCTTTATGCACTTTTCTAAATCTGGGTGTTTCCATTTTTTTTTGCTCCATTTTATTTATTATAGCGTATGTTTTCTTTGAGTTTATATGATCCTAGTACAATTATCAAGAACTGCAAATTAATTTTTTCAACTTCATATTTTTTGAGATTACATATTTTAAAGTTCACTTAGCACAGATATAATATTTATTCTTATCCACATTCACTATTTGGCATTTGCTTGATCTGTGTTATAGTTATGAATCTTTCCCTGTCTAGGTCCAAGGCTGGATCACACAATAAAGTACCATGTTTCTTTCGTCTTGTTCATATGGGACATTACTGTATCCTGTGTCAGTTTTCCAAAGCAGAGGCCCCTGTTTTGTAGAATGACATGTGTTGTGGGTTTGTCGGAAGTTTCCTGGTGATTAGAATTAAGTTGTACCTTTTCAGTGGTAATACCTATGGCACTGTGTTATTCTCTATGTATCCTGTCTAGAGGTAATACTGGTGTTGTTATTCTCATCATCTGGTTCTGGCTTTCTTCATTGTATAGTTAATTATAAACGTGTAGTGGAAAGTTCTTGGAAACTACGTAAATATCTTGGTCCTCACCAAGCTTTCACTCTCAAGTTTTACCATTCACTGTGACTTATGAACTTGGTGGCCTTAAATGTGATATTTGGGTCTTATACTACAAGAGCTAGTCATCTTTTCCTTTTTATTTGTTGACCCACTTACTCAGTATTGTCTAGATTTTAATTTTGTACACTGTGTTATTTTTGTTGCTTCAATTCCCTGGGGCTTAGCTAAGGGGAATCCTTTGGAGTCAGCCACCCTGTCCTTTTCAGATGCTTTCTGTTCTTTAAGCATGGCCTCAACTTTTGGTTCAACCAAGTGTCCCAGGGTCACCTGAGCTTCTTTCTCTAGTTCGGCATCTGCAGTCAGCTTTTATAAGGAGTTTCAGTTCTCTTGAGGGAACAGTGCTTAGGGACCAGTATTTGGGTGCCGGGTTTGTTCACTGCTATTGTTACGTCCACCACAACCCATTGCATTCTGGTTGTGCCCTTTATTCATCTCTATCTCCACGCTTGGGCACTGAGAGGTTGGCTTCTGTTATTCTCAACATATTTACTTACTTGCTCAAGCTTTGAGTACACAGAAATGGATTTAGAAGTGCTCACAGCTCATATCCCTGTGAAAACAAAACCTCTCACCTGGAGTTCCCTATTTGTTTATATTCTTTTTAAGTTAAAATTTATTAAGAGTGACATGCACGTATCTTAAGTGTACATTTCAATGAGTGTTGACACCTGCATGCACGCTTGTGATCCATGAGACAGAAAATATTTCCATTACCTGAGAAAACATTTCTCCCTTTCCCAGAGCCATCACAGATTGACCTTCCTGTTCTAGAACTTCACATAAATGGAATCATGCAATACTCTTTTGTGAATTTCTCAATATCTGGAAGATCAATCTGTGCAGTGTTCTGAGAATGTCACAATTAGCTTATCTAATGTTGATAGAGACCTTTTTTTCCTTGACTTTTGGCTATTGCCAATGAAATGACAATGAGCTTGTACATGTCTTTTTGTGGATGTATTTTCATTTCTTTTGTGTAAATAGGGTAGACTCTGGGTCATAGTGTAGGTAAATGTTTAACTTTCATTTTTTAGTTAATAAACAGGTAAAGTCTTGTCCTTTGAGATGGTTTTACAGTTACTTTAGAATCTAATGAGGGTCATATTACATTTCTTATGTATTTGTCAGTCTCTGTTCCTCCTTTAAGAAAATTATTTGTATTAAATTGAGTCATTTATATGGAGTATAAAGTGATATTTTGATGCTTAATATGGTGTGTTGTGATTGAATCATGCTAATTAACGTAGCTATCATTTATATGACTTTTTGTGATGACGCATTTAAAATTATTTCAAAACATACAATATATGGTTATTGACTGTAGTCACTCATGTGCAATAGATTATACAACTTGTTCTTCCTGCCTCTGCAATTTTTTTTTACCCTTTGGCCTATACTTCCCATTCTCTTTTCTCCACCAGTTTTTGGTAAGCTCTCACTCAGTTCTCTAAGGATTCTATGAATGTTGTGTGTATTTTCTTAAATCAAGAGACAGGTGCCAGTTGGGATACCCAAATCCCACCACAATGTGACTGGGCATGAGCCTTGCTTCTCTTTCCTGTCTGGTTTCCTGCAAACGCAGAACGTGGGCTGTACCAGGCAGTGGCCAAGTCTTTGGGTTCCTGTGGTCCACACGGGAGACCTGCTTGGATTCCTGGCTTTGGCCTGACTCAGTCTGAGCTGCTGTAGGCTTTTGGGATATTGAATTAGCAGATGGAAGATCTCTCTCCACAGCTTCCTTCTATCCCTCCCCACGACTGTCTGTCCCTTTCAGTCATTCTGCCTTTAAAAAGATGAAAGATAGGGCTGGGAGTTTATTCTAGCAGTTAAGATGCCAATTGAAAAGTCTGTGCCCCATACTGGAGTACCTTACTTTAATACAGAGGTCTGGCTATTGATCCAGATCTTTGCAGAGCCTGGGGTAGCAGTGATGGAGTGATTGTGGGAGACCTGCACTGAGTTTCTTGCTCTGTAGATATTTGAGAAGTGAACCAGTGGATGGAAGCTTTGTCTTGGCATCTTAAATAAATTTTAAAAAAGGAAAAAAAATAAATATGAAATAGGATACTTACCAAAGGGAACCTGCGACCCTGTTAATAAGAATGTAAAATTAGCATAACTATTATGGAGACCAGAATGAATGTTCTTCAACAAAGTAAAAGTAGATCTACAATAGGATCTGTTCCCCTAGTATCGTGCACTTTTGTTTGTCGATGGTACAAGACCATTTGGGGTACTCTAAAATGTTCTAAATTTTGGATTTGGTGACTTACTTTCTGTTTTGTCATTTAGTTCTGTGTTGTTTTTGCTACTTGCTGCAACTGCATGTAGATATTAAAGAGAGGATCAATTTTTTTATTATTAAAAATAGGATCACTTCTGTGGTCTGTAGTGGAACTGAGTTTGGTGAAGTGCATATGCTTTGGTCCCTCTGTTAGAACTGCAAAGGGGTTTGCAGTGTTTCCAAGCAGTGCACGTGTGGTCTTTGAAGCACAACCGTTTCCATCAACCTTTGAACTAATTATACTTACCATTCATTCCTAGTTATTGACTAAACCTATTATGCCATTTCCATCGCCAAATGATGACATCTGAGCTGTACCTCTCCTTTTGCCTTTAGTGCCTGAATGTTTCAGTAAAAATCTTGTCCTTAACGGTCTTTTCATTACTCTGAAATAGAGGCTTGTAGCAAAGGCAGGATCAGTGTTTGATTTTTGCACATTATCAAATTTCAGAGTATTAAGTTGGTGCCTTAGCAACCTCCAGTGGTGATGAATGAGATTTGTTTCAGTGTCACAATTAACTCATGAATTTTTATGTATTTGACAATGTTTCAATCCATGCAGTCATTATCTTTTTCCCGTTATGTCATTTTGGGCCAGTCTGTGCCTTTGACTCGGCTCCTGTGACTTTTTAGCCTGGCCCTATTTGTCCTCGGTGACTTCCGTGCTTTCTTGGCACAGAGCGACTGGCTCAGGCTCATCTTGGTATTTCCAGCTCCAGACATGGAATCTGTCATTTCTCTGGGGACATTCTCCTGTGTTTTTGCGGGTTGTGGTGTTTACTGAAAGCGTTGTCTGGGTGCTTGGGTTGCTCATTGACGTGGGGTGGTCATTGCTTTTAGCCTTTCTCTGTGATCTGAACTTGGAAATATGTATTTTTAGAAACAGAAAATATATGAGGACGTACTGATATTTTCCATTCAAGTTTAGCTTTGGAGGATTTTTCTTTAACTTCTTTGATTTATACTTCATTTAAATCAACATTCTGGTTGCTAATGACATTACTTAATTATTTGCTGCAAAATACACATAATGAGAAGTTACAGTACCTGTAGCAATATAATTTGTAAATCCCCTGTTCTTGTGTATAGATTCACATGTGCCAGAGTGTGGCTGGGCAGGCCGGTAGATCCAGGATCACTCACTTGCATGCCTGGCACATTGACAGGGATGACGACTGGTCATCTGTGTCCTTCTGGGCTTTCCTCTTTCTCAAAGGAGCCAAAGGATCATCCACTGCAGCGATCTTTATCGCAGGGCAGATGACTTGTTTGTGGTGGTTCAAGGTTCAACCTTGAACAGCCTAAAAGCTGCTGGTGCTTTCAAAGACTGAATTCTGGCTGACCTGGTGTTCCTTTTGTCTGTACACCATTGCTCAAAGCAGTTACAGGGCAGCTCAGATTCAACATGAAGGTCAGCAGGTCTCATGCCTGGGCAAAAGTAGTACTGAACTTTCAAACTTGCTTTTATATTTCTTTATTCTTTAAATATTATTTTTAAAGATTTATTTATTTCCATTGCAAAGTCAGATATACAGAGAGGAGGAAAGACAGGAAGATGTTTCATCCGATAATTCACTCCCCAAGTGACTGCAATGGCCAAAGCTGAGCTGATATGAAGCCAGGAACCCTCAAGTTGCATACTCTAAGGAGTGGCACTGAAAAATGTAATCAGGAGAGTGTTCTATATTTTTATTAATGCATAGTTTTGTGCTATGTGGTAGTCACATCATTTGGTCAATAAATCTCTAGTTGCTGAATGCTGGCTTCGTTTCCAGTGTCATGATGAAGAATGGCCAATAAACAGCTTTGAGTATGCGTCATCTTGCATTTCTCTGTGGGAAAGGCAATGCTGATTCCTAGAAGTGTAACTGCTAGGTAAGAGGATGGACATGTGGATGATTTTGGTAGACATTGCCAAGTTGCTCTCCAGTTACATGAGGAGCTGTTTCACTTTAACCCCATCAGTCGAGGATACCCTCAAGTTTTGACTTCTGGCATTTCAATTCAGCTTTTCTTGTATTCTTGAACACTATTATGGTTCTATAAATATCTCTATAGAGAACTGATTTTAAGTGTGAATTTCCCCTCTTACCCCTCTTGCTTCTCTTCCTTCTCCCTCTCTGCCCCCGTCCCCTACTCTATCAAAATAAAAATACATACCCAGGAGACGTTTTGTTCCTCCTCAGTACTATAATTGTAGTAAGGTCATGCTAGCACCATGAGTATTCTTTAAATTCTGTAAAAGAACAACATAGATTGGATTATTATTTTTCTCAACCTTTTTCTGTTGGAGTCATCCATGTTGGTAGCATGTTGGTTATTTTTCATTTTTCAGTGTTTGTGCATAAGTGAACTATTAGCATTAGTTCTGTTGATGTTACTATTAAACATTATTTAAGATTTATTTATTTGTTTGAAAAAGTCAGAATTACAAAGAGGGGGAAAGATGTGGAGACTTTGCATCCCTGAATGTCTGTAATGGCTAGGCCAGGCTGACATTAGGTGCCAAGAGCTTCTTTCAGGTCTCATACATACGTAGCAGAAGCCCGAGCAATGGGGCATTCTGCTGCTGCTTTTCCCATGGCATTAGCAGGGAGTTGGGTGGGAAGCAGATTAGCTGGGACACAAACCAGCACCCATATGGGATGCCGACATTGTGTGCAGCGATTTTATCCAATAGATCACAACACTGACTTAACATATTAATTCTGTGGGCGGGTTGTTTCCAAGTTTTTTGAGAGGTTCTTTTGAATTATGCTAGTATGAACAGATTTTTTTCATGTCACATTTGTAATTATGCACTTGTTTCTTATGGGAATATGTTTAATAGTGGAGTTTGAGTCATTAGGAAAACAAACATTTAATTTTAGGTGACAAAGGCAAGCAGTTTTCCAAATTTCCATCTTATCAGCAGCCAAGGTAATCAATTTCCTTTCCAACACTTGTTATTACTCTTCTCAAATACTAGCCATGGTGGCTGGGGTGAAGAGGATATGTTTTGTTCTGATTTTTATTTGCATTTTTCTTAATGACTAATGTCATTAGGTATCTCTTCATAATTCCTTGAATATCTTTTGTGAAATCCCTGTTCAGAGTATTGGTTGATGATTTTTAGAAACTTTTATATTTCAGATGAGAATCTTTGTATCTGAAGAGAATTTCAAAAGTTCATCGGAAATGAAATTGAAAGGTAGAAATGAAAATATAAATTTTATTTTTCAAACTCCAAGTTCAAGAAACTTTCATAAGTGATGTTAATTATTTGTTTAGTCCATTGAGAAAGAACTGGGGTTCTGGGAATTGAAGCCTCTCGATGAACCAGTTTTTTTGTCTAACTTAAGAAAAACGTGTACCGTGTAAGGAGATCTTCAGACTTAGGGTCAAAAAGAGATGAGAAGATGTCAGATCAGGAATGTAAAGTGGATTCCTCATGATTTTTCATGGAAACACTTGCAGGATTGCCCTTGTTTGATAGGAGGAATGAGCAAAAGCAACACTTTGTGAAGATTCTGGTGAATTTTTCTGTGGTGCTTTTTCTGCTAAAGCATTGGCCAGCTTTCTAAAAAACTTATTCTCTGAAGAAGCATATATTACTGTTCTTTGGCAACATGAAAAATGCCTTGAGTGTTCCAAAAGACTGCTGCTGTGACTTTCGACCACTGGTCGAAATTTATGGGTCAAAAGTTTGGTCAAAATTTCACTAGTCCACTTCTACCTCTTGGTGGCAATTACTTTAAAAAATATTTGGAGAAACAGACAGAATAAGGCATATGGGTAGAAAATGTGAGTTCCAATCTACTTGTTCCCTTCTCCAGCACTCACAAATGGTTGAAGGCTAAAGACGAAGAGACTCCAACTCAACCTAGTTCTCTCACATAAGTGGGAGGAACAACATTACTTGAACGATTATCACCTCCTCCTAGGTGCAGGAAGCTGGAATGGGGACCAGGGGTGGCTGTTGAATTCAGGCACCAGGATGTAAGAACCAGGCATCCAAAGTGGCAGCCTAAGCCATTAGGCCAGACACCTGCTCCAACCAGTGCTTTGACTGTGTCCTCTCTTCATGATCCACTGGAATAGACATGTTTCATCTCCTTTTGATAAATGCTTCAGGCTCTTGATCTAGTATCTAAAATTTTCATTGGAATCTCAGCTTTTGTTTGAAGTGGATCTGGGCAAAAAAATATTGGCACACACTAAGCAGAAATTTTGCTTCAATTTTAAATTTTCAATGGTATTTGACTCAACTGAACCAACGGATGTGTCAGTGGTATTGGTCATCATTTCTGATACTAACTCATTGTCCTTTTCAGTTAGGTCACAACTTGATTAGCTTTTTCTTTGCAAGCTGATGTAGATGGTCTGTTGCTGCAGGCTTCATTCACAATAGCTCATCTTCATAGAATGAGTTCCATTTGGAAACTACTGACTCTCTGGGTCATTGTCCTTACAAATTTTTCAGAAAACATCAATGACCTCACCATTTTTCCACTCATAAATTTTCGGCTTCATTTTTTGCAGAATTCATGCTTCTCCAGTATCTTTTCGAATTGGCATCTTATCTTTCATAGGGCCTCAAACTATATGCTGCTCAGGCATGTTGTAACAAGTTAGTAGTTTGTTTTTGCCAAAAGTTCTTGAAATCCATGCATAGTTTTTCTAACATGAATTTTCCTTGAACTTTTAATGACCTCTTGTATGTTTTTCATTTACTCTGATTTTAAACAAGGCCAAGTGTATTTTTATCTAATTAAGGGAATGTTGACTCTTTGTACCATAATATTGGTTGCGGTAGGCATCTCTGCTTACCATTTTCTTTTGTTGTTGGTTTTTTCTTTTTGATGTGTAAAACTTTCAATATCCTTAAATTTATGTGTATTCTCTTTTATTGCTTATATATCTTAAGTCACAGCTAGAACAGATTGTACTCACTTATTTAAAAAATTTTTTGTTTCTAATCCACTTGGAATTTGTCTTGATGTTTAATATGAGGAATGAATCTATTTTAGTTTTTCCCCATATGGTCATTCAATAGTCCCAGCACCATTTATTGGAACTCTATATTTTCTCATTTATTTGAGGCATTTGCTGCTTCATCATACATTAAATTGCATTTCTTCTTTGGTTGATTTTAAGGGTTTCTTCTTCTGCTGCATTGGCCTATCTGGTCACCCATAAAACGATAATTCACTGTTTTATGGTCCAGTGGTCTTAATTCCCACTTCCCAACATTACTTTTGTTTTTTTCAAGGTTTCCCTGATTTTTCTTTGTTTCTTTCTTTCTTTTTCTTCTTTTTCTTTTGCATCAGAACTTTATCAACTTGTTTAGTTCCAGGAAACTGAAAGATCTTTATTGGGACCCCAGTGAGCATAAAGTATCCCAGTGAAACACTCACATTTATGCTGTTGCATTCTGAATGTGTGACTTTGTCGGTTCAGACTACTTCTGTGCTCCCAGGAGTATTTTGTTGTTATTTTCTCATGCAGGTTATGTACTTTTCCTGTGAGTACCAGGGTATTTTGCTCCATAGTGTTTTTGTCTTTTCCTATCGTGAATAGGTTCCCCCCATTGCCCCTTCCTATTCCCTGTACCTTTCAGTTTTATTTTCTGTTTGTGAAGTCTGTCACCTTCTTCATGGGTTTCAACCAAGGTCCAGTCAGGAGACAAAACAGCACTGATTATTTTAACAGGCGATTTTTACACAAAGAATTGTTGACTGGTGTGAAGGTGAAAATTGGCTAAATGATTCCCATGGGCTCACAGAGGAGACCACTGGAGACCCCAGTTACCCTGGGCTGGATAGCAACAAAGGAGAATGGGGCAACTTTTGCTATTGTTATCCATGCCATATTAATTATTGTGTTTCTGTCTGCCAGTTTCTGAAGCTCCTAATTGCATAGACAATTTCTTATCCTTCACCATAATCCCTTACATAGTCTGTATTTGTCAGGGTTCCACAGAGAAACGGAACCAATAGGATGTACAGATAGACGTGTAAGGAATTAGGTATGAGACTTGGCTCACATGATTGTGAGGCTGTGAGGTCACAAGGCAGTATGACTGCAAGCTGGAAATCTAACAAGGCCAGTGATGTGATTCAGTCCAACCCAGAAATGCTAAGAATCAAGAAAATGGACAATGTGACTTTCAGTTCTAAGCTGAAGCCCAGAGAATCAGGATGGAGTTAACCATGGTAAGAAGTGATTTTGGGGGTTGGGAGGCAAGACCCTGAGGAGTGGGAAGCTCAGGCAGTCAGAGGGGCTGGTGTTTGGTGCCAAGGCCTGCAGGCTCAGAGCAAGAGCCTATGGGATCCAGACCACCAAGGGGAGAGTGCAAGCTGCAGGTGTTGGTGTGCCTGAAGGGTACATGACAAGGCTGAGTTTATAATTCTCAGATAATCTGAGAGCTGGATCTTGACACTAGTTCTGGAGGGAGGGATTGCTTGAAGACATTCATAGGAAGAGGAAACCAGCAGGAAAAACCAAGGGGCTTCTCCCCCTTTAGCTGCCCACAGTCTCTCCCCAGGGTCCCTGCTGCTAAAGCTTTACAAGAAGTCCTGAATTCTGCAACCCAAAGCTGAGTGTAAAAGGGTGGATTTGGAATTGAGGGATTCCAGTTTAACAATGGAAATGATAGATTATAGACTGTTTTCAAAGTTCTCTTGTTTGTAGTGATTCTGTTTGTGATTTTTCTGGCTTTATGTCATCTGCACAAGGGTTTCATTTGGCCTCTTCCCATGTAATTTTATTTTCATCTTCTGATCTTGGTTCTTAAAATGTTGCAAACACAGTAACTGGAAAGCCTAATGTGCCGCTCCTGGAGTAAGTTTTTCTCTGTACCTGGAGTGCCTGTGGACAGGGGAAGTGATGCACAAGGGACAGAGTGTTTCTTGATGCCCTTTCTTGCTGAAAAAGACAACATGCCTCTGAATACTGTTCCTTGGCTAAGTCATGGACACGGGGCATATGTGATAAATTCTAAGTCCTGGTGGCTTGCCTGTCCACCTGCTCCCTCCTTATTCTGGTTTGGTCATGTCCAGTCGCCCTTTTTGTGTCTAGTACAGTTCTGCTCAATGAGAGCATCCATTCAGGACACTACAGAGGTTGGATCAGGATTTGAGGGTGACTAAAAGAACCTGGGGAGACTTCTGAAGCTAATAGAGAGACGCGCCCTGCTTCCTTTGTGTCTGTTCAGGCTGATCAGCCTACTGATTTTTGATGGCTGCTTTGCTTCCACTCAGAGATAATGGAAAGGGGCAACTGGAGAAAGGCAGGATCCTGAGGCTTTCAGTGGACACCTGGATCTCAGAGCAGTGCCTGATGCTTTTGGTCTGAAGTCCTTTACAGGTGTAGTGAGGCTCCTTTTTCAATCTAAAGCCACTTGAGTTGGATTTTCCATTCCTTCCAGTTGACCAAGTTCTAACTTTTCAGGTAAAACTGTACTTGTTGTTATTAGGTCTTATGGGACATGAAAAGCCATGAGAATATTGTATTATGTGTCTCACACTGTGGACCAACACAGGTTTGCTAGGGAGCGTTTTTATGGTGTCCACAGCTCTTTCTCTGCTTTGGACTTTTTTCTTGTACCTGGTGAGATGGTTTCTTGCCTCTGTCATCCCTACTGTGCTGTCTTCCTATTCTTGGGTGGAAACAATGTTGGACCATTGCCATGATTACCATCTTGAGGGTGGTCATAGACCAGTCATGGACAGCTTCTTGACCTGTTATATCCTGGTGAGTTCTTTTTTTTTTCTTTTTTTTTTTTTTTAACTTTTAACTTACCTGGTTTTTATGTATAAACAGCTTACCAATATAATAATGTACTAGAAATCAGACATTAGACGAAACATTGATATGGTCAGTCAAAATATGATCTGGACAGCAATAGACAATGCAATGACGTCATAGTGACTCCTCTCTTGTACAACAAATAATGGGCACCGACATAACACTTATCAGAGTTTTGTTTGTTTCAACTTGGGTATGTCATCAGTGTTACAGATGTTACAACAAAAACACATTCACAGATATATACTTTAGGGTTATATATACTATAGGGAGATCATTACCTGGTGTATTCTTACATACTTTCTTCATATCTTACATACTTTCTTCATATCTTACATATTTCCTTCATATCTTTTACAAACCAAAGCAATTTATCTTGACGAGATTTAGATTACCATCTGAGCCAGACAAACTGAGATCAAACCAGAACAACTGTGTTTGATTTACCCTTTATTCTAGAAGTTTTCTGCATCTAAGCCATGGTAGTGGTGGCAGAAGGTGAAGTATATTAGCTTGATCAATTTGAATGCAAATGCTAACTTCTCTGGTTTTCATCTGCACCATAGATTTCACAGTCTATGTGAAATATAATGCGAAGATGATATCAGGGTCTTATACGAATGCTAAGACATTACACAGTTTCAATGTTGCAGGGTACCTTAATTAGAACAGTTTTTCAAAATATATTCATTTTTGTTCTTCCCTCCAAATCTAATATCTGACTCAAGATGGATTCATCCTTAGTTGTAATTCTTATTTAATTTTACCCTTCTTTATTGATGGCTGGCTGGATATATTATCTTTATTGATGACTGGATTTTGTGTGTTTTCCATTTACTTTTTTTTAGTGTCTCCTATTACACACTCTTGAAAGTTTTTGTAGTTTTGTGATGTATAGCTCCCTTTATCAGTGCCTCTGCCTTAAGTCTAAAAACTGACACACTGTAAGGTTGTGCATTACAGACAGCGCAAAATTACGGAACAATTTCCTGGCCTTAGTTACATTCTTTTTTTTTTTTCTGATTTGTGTGTTTTATTTTTTTTCTTCATTAATTACACTGTATTATGTGACACAGTTACATAGGTACTTGGGTTCTCCCCACCCCTCCCCAAACCCTCCCACCATGGTGGATTCCTCCACCTTGTTGCATGAACACAGCTCAAGTTCAGTTGAGATTCCCCCATTGCAATGGGGGAATCTCAACTGAACTTGACCTGGTGAGTTCTAAACATCAGTCTGTGGCGGGGAATCAGAGAACCACAGCCAATATCAGTCCACCTCCTCCTGTCTTCTGGTTCTCTTGGGTCTCCTATGGTTTCTGGCTTCTGTTACACACCATGACTCTGATAACTTGCTGGAATGTTACCACCTCAGCAGTGAGCTGGGCACCATGTGTATGAGGTTTTTGCCTTCCAGAGTTTATCTTTATTTGTCACTGTAGCCTTCTTGAGGGCTGCTGTCTCCCCACGGGTAAAATTGCTATGGGGTGTTGAGGGTTGAACAGTGCATGGTTTCTGCCATGTTGGGAGAAAATATATGGGATGAATGCATTAAACTGAGGCATAAGCATTGGGTCATAGAGGCACAAAAGGACTGACTCACTCTTGTTCTCTCTCTCTCTCTCTCTCTCTCTTTCTCTTTCTCTCTTTCTCTTTCTCTTTCTCTTTCTCTTTCTCTTTCTCTTTCTCTTTCTCTTTCTCTTTTTCTCTTTCTCTCTCTGTGTGTCTGTAAGAAAGTAAACATCCTGGGGCTAATGCTTTGGCACAGTGGGTTAAGTTACTCCTTGGGATGCTGGAATCCCATACAGGAGCACCAGTTAGAGTTCTAGCTACTCTTCTTCCAGTCCAGCATTTTACTAATGTGCTTGAGAAGGCAGTGAATGATGACCCAAGTGCTTGGGTTCCTGCCACTCACATGGGAGACCCACATCGTATTTCTGGACCCTGATTTTCAACCTGGCCTAGATTGGGTGTTGTAGCCATTTCATGTGCATGAGCCAGCACATGAAATTATCTCTCTGTCTCACTTTATATTTCAAATAAGCAGATAAATAAATCTGAGAGGCAGGAGAGCAAGAAGAGATCCCAGGCGAATGGTTTTGTGGAGGAGGTGAGTGTAGGGCTAAGCCTCCAAGACCAAGACCCAGGTAACCTGCAAATGATCAGATTTGGCTTAGCTCTTCAGTGGGCAAGCATGGCCAATTCCTTATTTCAGATTTCTTTCCTATAGGAGAGAAGACAAATACAAAAACCCTTTTAGCAGACGGAAGAGCAGCATTACTGTTCAAAACATGGGGTGACTTGGGTGAGGACATGCAACTGAGTTAGAAAAGGCCTTGTGAAACAAACTTAAGGAAAGACATGTTCTGTCTGGCACATTGCATTCCTGGGAAATTCACCCGGTGTCTATAGAAAGAGTGGTGTGGAGGCTCATGTACTTGCAAATGAAATTTTTTTTTCTTTTTTATAACTTTAAGGAAGGTACAAAGAAGCCGATAAATAAAGCTGTAGGACATTGATTGAAACTTTCTCGCCTTGCCTGGTAATTATTTCCACTAATTGTGAGAAAACCTTACTGTGTGCAGCATGCAAGCATAGATACAGTTGCTGTCTCCATCAAGACAGAAAGGAAGCCATAAAGCAGAAGACAGAGCACCTGAGTGAGGAAGGTCGTTGCCCCTGGCTCCTTTTGTTTCTCTTCAGGATTTTATCACAATTGATAGGAATTTCCACAATAACTGATAGACACTTTTGCCTTAATTGCAATGGTTCTTCCCTCCCTAGCTTCTGTATTTGACATCATGTTCATGGTTTTGCTTAGAAACCATTGCAGCTGAACTCATTGTCTTTCCATTTTGTACCATCTCTCTCTTAGATCAGGAATAAAAGCCATGCTTTGCAAAACGTTCATTATAAGAACTGAGAAGAAAAGTAATAAAAGAGGGATGCTCTCAAGAGAAAAACTCAGAAGAGAGCATAATACATCAAACAAACAGAAAGAAGAATTGAACGGAACTGCCATCTAGCTTACGACTTTATCAGACCCAGAAAAAATAAAACAAGCTAGGTTGATTAAAACAACTTATCACCTTTAAAAAAAATTCAGGATGATGGAGTCTGGCCATATAAATTATCCCTCCTCCCAGCCAGCCAAAAGAGCAGAGACTGAAGTTGCTTGGATGGAATTCTCTGGGATTTTGTTGTAATTTTTATGGCCCTTTCTTATCTCTTTCCTCTTTCTTGCAGTTGATGCTTGTTTATTTCAATAGCTCAGATCATCAACCTCATCATCTCCTTCTACTTTTCCTTTTCCCTTATCAGCTCCCTTTGTTTCAGTTACTTCCAGCTGTGAAAGTTGCCCTTAAAAGTAAACCCATGTGGGTTTGGTACAATGGTTGAATGACTAATCCTCCACCTCCAAGTGCTGGCATCCTCTCTGGGCACTGGTTCCTGACCTGGATGCTGCACTTCCTGTCCTGTTCCCTGGTTGTGGCCTAAGAAAGCAGTGCAGGATGGCCCAAGTGCTTGAGATCCTACACCCACATGGGAGACTAGGAGCGAGCTTCTGGCTACTGATTAGCTCAATCCTAGCCATCGCAGCCCTTTGGGGAGTGAACCAGCAGACGAAATAGCTTTCTGTCTCTCCCAATCTTTTTTTTTTTTTAAGTAGACTCTTTTGGGCTCCACTTAATGAAACCATCTAAAACTCTGTTGCTGTCTTTACTACATAAAATCCTCATGCATTGCACACTTTTATAGTAGTCATTGATCTCTCAGTTGTCAACCATTTATGAGATAAATGCATATTTGCAACAGTCCTTGGGTATCTGCTGAATACCATGCAGCAGAGGGCTGGCAGAAGGAGTGATTCTTGCTTTGAATTTTCTTCGAACACAGAGGAGTGAGTGCTTGACAAGCGTCTGGTGCTGTGGTCGCTGTATCATAGGTGTTGAAAGGTTTTGCAGCACTTTCTCCATTTCCTATATGCATGTCCTGCAGAGTGGTTAGAGCCATGGCAGAGGGCTGGAGCAAGGAGCAGAGAGGGTAGCTGTCCCTGCGTAAATGTGTGAGAGCTCTGTTTGTTAGGTTCACTTGCAACAACAGGGTGTACCAAGTGGGCAAGATGAAAAGGAAGAAGAGAGAAGAATGACAAAGGAAGAGAAAAAAAATGCGGTGTGAGGTTTGTTGTGACTCTAGAGGGCAAGAGGCTAGAAGCTGGAGGGAATTGCTTCTGGAAGGTGGTGGAGCCTGATGAAGAAACGCAGGGCCTGTGTGCAAAGGAGCTGGTGAACCTTAAGCTCCTGAAAAGGAGAAAGACTTTGAGCAAGTGACTTGTGGATCAGGTCAGTGTCTGTGTTATAGTTTCTTCGTTTGTCTTTATTCTGATTTTGTAAATGAGGATGAATGACTGCCAGGGGAGTGTGTTGGCTCATGATGAAAGTAAGTTTGAAAAGAATCCCCTGCATTCCACTCCCCATTTCTTTCAGGGACAGTTATCTATGCTGGGACACAGGCAGCTCTGGTGTGCTCCAGCAGAGGTTACACTGTGGATCTGGAGCTGCAACAACCCAAGCTGCATCACCATGGCTGAAGGGAGGTGCTGGAGCAAAAGAGAATGACTGAGAGGGGGCCCAGAATTGGAGGATGTGTTAAAGTGATATTTGTTTGGGACTTACAGGACTGCATCTCCCTTTAGAGTAGTAGGTTTGAACAGGACCAACCACAGATGACTTGTGGAATTCTGATAGCTCAACAGATGCTGAAAGCAAATGCCATGGGATCTGATCAGGCCCATGATTTTGGTTTCCGGGCCAGCCTTTCCCATAAAGAGCACTTGTGGAACATCAGCAGAAATTACAGTGGGGTTTAAGCTGGTGAAGGCCATAGAAGCTCCACTGTGAGTGTCTCTGTGCTCACAAGATTCTGATGAGCGAGAGACTGATTATGCTCACACACTCAAAGCATACAATAGGCTCCTGGTGCAGTTGTGACTACTGGCTCCAGTTATTTTTATAGCAATCCAAGCATATGCCTTGATTCTGTGCTGTGAGCAGTGATTCCTGAGTCTAGGGATGCTTAAAACCTATGTAGGGAAATAAAACTGAGGCGATAGCAGTTATCATAATAGCTCCCTTTGCTGAGCACCTACTATGTGCCAGATACCCTGCAAGGCATGTTTACACTTTTGGATTCATATGTGCTGAGGCTATGAGATTGGTGAAATCAGCCCCATTCTACAGATGAGGCAAATGAAAGCCCAAAGTCATGAGGTCAGTGGCTGGGGTTTTATATTAGTTCTGAGGAGGGAGCTAGTGAGTGGGACCAGTTCTAGTGGGAGTCTTTCCCATGCTAGGTGCTTAGTCAATATTAGGTGGATGAGTGAGCAGTTGCATGGTTAGAAAGTTCGTGAAGTGGGTTTAGAACTGAGTCTACAGGATTCAAGAAGAATTTTTATAGTAGTTAGCAATAACTCCCCTCTAGAGCCATAACTGAAGGCAGCAGAGAGTTGTTGCCAGTATCAGCATGGTGACAGCAGGTGGTCGAGGAGCTCCAGTGAGCTGTAGTCTCCCTGTGGCAGTTTAGAAGGTGCTGTGAAGCCTGGCATTTGTAGCATAGTCTTGATCAACCAGAATTTGAATGACTGAGGCAGAAAGGTGGGTTTCTTTTGGGTGGCTTTGGGCAGATGGTGAAAGAGCAAAGAGCTTAGCCTTGGATGGAGGAGGGTCAGACTTCCCTGGCCTCTAATGATTCTACCACTGTGAAGTTGTATGATACTGGGCCTTTATTTTCTCATCTAAACCTGGCCATAGTTTAAGAAAAATCCATATAAGGACTCTGCACACAGTGTCTGGCACATAAAGGTTCAATAAATATGAGTTGTCATGGATCAAAGCAAAGTGCTTCTTTTATGTAGAGTGGGAACAAGAGTTGGGAACATAAGATGCGATCAGAATGCCCTGTGCTTGAAAGAAGACTAAGGGTTCTGAATTTCACTTTGAAGTTTAATGTCTCTGACAAGATAATAACAGTTCTCAGGATTAAATTGCTGCAGATTTGATGTCATTCCTCACTAATTGTCAATTTAAAAGTTGGCCCCTCGTAGAAAGCACCTGAGTGTCCCAAAACCACTGGATAATTTGTGCATCCCTACTTCTGTGTTTGGTTGGACACTACTTCTTCAGAGAGCTTGGATCACCATTGCAACCCAGAGGGTTGTTTGCCGAGGCCCAATAAATGAAGACCGATCTGCAAGCATAAGCAAGCTCGAGAAAGCCCGATAAATACGCCCTTAGCCTAGAGAAATGCAAACTTTAACAAAGCATTTGAAAATTGAGAAAACCTTGAAACTGACTCTTGTCCTGTCACTTTACCTCCACACTGAGAGATGGCTGCAATATCTCTCAGCTTCTTTGCACATTAATGCCTGGAAATGCAATCATTGGGTTTGCAGAAGTGAAATTTGCTTAGGAGGCAGCAGCCTATTTGCTGTGATCATTGGCGAGGGATTCTGGCACTGGGGAGATTTTGCAAGTGGATAAAGATGTCAGCCTTCATTCTGGATGATAGATTAGCACTGAATTATAGTCACTGAACATCCTTCATCCATTGCTTTATTTTGTAAGAGAGTTCTATTCGCTATATCTTGACACATCAGATTATTTAATTGTTACAATTCATCTCTGTTCTTTTACTCATCTTTCTTCAGTCCTCCCTCACCATTTCTTCTTTCAGAAGGTTGAAACCTGGAAGATAATTTCCAGAATAAATGTAACTTAAAGAGGTCTACACGAGACACCCCAAGGTTATGATCTTTGGATGCTGCGGCTTGGAAAAGTGTGAGTTTGAAACTGGCATTTCTCTTGTTCAGAGATTATTTCCCATTGCTAGAACTCAGAGAGGTATAAAAGTTTAGGCAATTGACAAAGAATGGTGTCAAAGAATTCAGTTAAAATGTTTAAAGAGGGAACTGTCAATTTATAGCATGCAGGAGAAGCTTGAAGCCAACATGGGACCTTGGCTGATAAGTTGCTAAACCTTCTAAGAACAAAGATAAAGTAAATGTGTTAGTCAGCATTTCATTTCTGCAAGGAGATGCCTGACAGAAGCTATGAATGAAGTGAAGAGGTTAATTTTGGTTCTGTAGGTTCATACTCTTAATTTCAGAAGGGGCGGTTGGCTTGTGCTCTGCTGTAAAAGTTTTGTGTTGGTAGAGTCTGAGGATGGTGCAGAGCATCACATGACAAGAGGGACTGTGTGACTGTCCTTGGCTGTGGGGACTGATGGGATTGTACTGTACCAGTATATAATGCACGCTGCTCTTCCACACACCATGCCTTGAGACATTTTACTGGAATTAATGTGAAACTTTGAGAACCAGATATTTAGCATATGGCCTCTAGGGGGCACTCGAACTGGTACTAAACCATGGCTGGCACGCTTGTCCAAATTGGGTAGCGGGATATTGCAGAAAGCTAGAACGTCTTGACTGATGTTGGGAGGGCTGGGTTCCAACTTTGGGCCCAACACATTCAGCTGTGGAAATCCTGCCAGGCTGCTTGACTTCTTTGGCCTCAGTTTCATCATCTGCCAAATGGGGATTGTTAACACTGACATCACAAAGAAAGAGGTTGCATATGGTGAACGCATGAACAGCAACTGACACAGGCTGGAGATAATCTTCTCTTGAAAGAAAGCCATGAGTTAGACATGTTATCTTCACAACCCTGTATGTTGTGATATAGTATTGTTGGAAGCAGAAAAACAGTTTGACAGAAACTGGGATATATAGAAGACATTTGGGGAACAGAAGTACGAGTGTTAGACTAAGTTGTTAGTGATTATCAGAAGAGAAAAAAAATGATTCTCAAGAATTCCTAGGAAGGAAGTTGTCTTTAGTCCCTGTAGGAGCTCACTAGGTCTGATAACCGTGGTGCAGGCCTTGAGGACCATTGCTATAGAAACCAGCATGTATGCACAGCGTGAGCTCATTTGTCAAAGCTTCCAGGCCATGCCAACAGAGCCTGGCTCTGGAGCTCAGAGAGCTGAGCTTTCTCCCTGAACGGGGATCCTGGCACCTGATAAAGGGTTGAATTGGGTCAATTACAAAGCCACAGGAGCTCTCTCCAAGCTAAGGGACTAAGCAAAGAAAAAAAAAACTTGAATTTCGAACATCACCATTACAAATGGAGTGACGATGACAAGATGTGACTTTCCAAGGGAAGCAAAGGGCTGTGTTGCTTCATGTCCTGTGATGGTCTGATCTTGGCGGGGCGTCTGGGAGGAGAGCGCATCTCAGGGCACAAGGCTGCTGTGAGCTCCTTGCCCTATTCTTGGCTGTTTGGTTTTTGCATTCTTCCAGGGGACTGAGAAACTGTCAAAATTCCTCTTAATAAATGGAAAATGGCTTTTTCACTTTATGACATGATAAAAATTTCATAAAGTGCAATATTTTTCTCCCCATTCCCACAAAATGTAAAAAAAAAAAAAAGGCTAAATCTACACGAAGGCAAATTTCTTTTCCCTGGGTACTAAGTTTATGAAGCTTAGTTTCCAACTCAGGGAACATTTTAAAAGCTGAGCCTTTGCATTCCCCTGACAAAGGAAGAAGAGAGAGACTCCGTTTTGACCTGTGTGTGTTCCATCCCAGTTTGGTATCAGGAAGATGGCTGGCTTGGATGGGATGGTAGGCACTAAAGGACTTTAAACAATGAGAAGCTTGGGAGGTGAAGAGTTTTTTTTTTTTTTTTTTTTTTTTTTTAAGATTGAATGCTTTGAAAGGCAGAGCTACAGAAAGAGGGAGAGCTAGAGAAAAGGAAGGAAAGGAATCTTCCATCGGGTTCATTCCCCAAAAGTCCAGGGCTGGGCTGGGCTGGGCTGGGAGCTTCAGATGGTCTCCAATGTGAGTGACAGGGGTCCAAGCACTTGGGCTATCTTTCGCAATTTTCCCAGGCAGCAGCTTAACCCACTGCCCCACAAAGCTGAATATTTGAGTAAGAAATGTCTCCTTGAGTTATTGTCCTCTGCTATGCCAGAATTTCCACAGTGCATCTGTGAATGTTGATTATCTGAGGCTTGGTGCTAACGCTCAGTTCTAAGACTCGCTGCACGATGACCCTGGTGGAGATCCCAGGGCTGTAGCTGCCTGAATCCTGGACGGTAGTCCATGCAGGAATGCTCCCTGTTGTGAACTATCCACTGCATAACAAGGAGACTAGGTAGGGAAGTGCTCAAAAATCCCCTTTATAAAAAATAAAGTAATTCAAAATAGTAGTAAACGTACAAACGTTGAGAGGTAGTACGGAGTTCCTGTTTCCCCACACCCACTTCCCCCATGATGAACACCTTATGTTAAAATGTTAATGCATTTGTCATAATGTATCACACCCAAATGTTGTTTCCAAAAGCTTTGTGATTTAAGACCGAAGAAGCTGGTTTGCCAGGGATTCAGATATTCAGCCTCATGTGACTGGGGTGGCATGGACAGGTGCTCCGTCAACAGCTCTTACTGTGAGAAAGACTCAGTCCCATGTGTCCCTACAGAGGGCTGTGAGCTGTGGCTGGGAGACAAGTCTTCGGCCTGCCCGCCTGGACCTCCTGTAGGACTAGGGACAGCCTGGTGTCTTTTGAGAATGTGACCTAACCCTTCACTGGAGGACAAAGGTTCTCACACTTGAGACACATTAGAGTCCTGGACATGGGAAGGACTTGTTCACAGCACTGGTTTCTAGTTCCTGCAGAGTTGATTCAGTCAGTCTAGGATGGGACCTAGAAATCTATCAACTCCCTAGGTGGTTCACAAGTCAGTCCTTGAATCTCCCTGGAACATTTCTAAGACTGAGAAAATAATGGTTTTTTTTTCTACAGATAGACTAATTGTACCAGAAATAAGCTTAATTTCCCAAGGTGACTAACTTTATTAGTTTGACCTAGTTCATTATTTCTGCTTGGTCTGGCACTCTCCAAGGTGAGGAGGAAAAAGATTGAGGTGTGAGGGTATTGAAATACCAGTAGTCTAGGACTTAGGGGCTCCTGGCCGCAGCTTTCATAGCTGTTAGCAAAGGTTGGTGACACTCTGACCTAGGGTGATCCCAGGATGGCAAACCCGATACCTGGGCCAGAACATCTGCTGGGGATGCACCAGTGAGCTGCCATCTCCTGGGCAGTGCAGGCTCATTGAAGAACAGGTTCCTGGGCTGCCTCAGGCTCCTCCCAAGCCTGCTGAGATTGTACCTGTGAACAGTTCATGGAAGGGAATGGGGCATGTTCAGAGGCTTGTGTTTGGTGTATACTCCCAACAGGAATGCTGGAGAGGTGTCAAGTAAAGCAAGTGCTGTTGACACCAAGTTGGCATGTTTTGGTACTTGCATACTGCAGGATAGGAGAGGAAGAGAGTGCAAGTGAGAGTGTACAAGCAGGAATGAGAGCTTTAAAACATGCACAGAGGTGGCTTTGAGGACTGAAATTTGTCTTACTGCATCTCAGTCCAGGTCAACAGTGACAGCCACAAGTGATGGCTCCAATGTGTCCTCAGCCTTGGGGAATAACATCTTTGGGCCAGAGTAAGGATGCCTTTTGCACCATAGCATTGACACCTGACCCAAAGACCAAGTGTTCTCTTAACTTGTTCATGCCGTTGGATGAATGACCTCATGTGTGAGGTCACATGGCCTCTGTTCTTCCAGTTAGCATTGGCTGGACACCCTTGCTGTTCCAGCCCAAGCAGTGACCAGGGACCAGTTCCATCTCAAAAGGGATTCTGGGTCAAGTAGGACAAAGCAGCACAAGGTCTGCCGGAAAAAATCTCAGCTCAGACATTTGAACTGTAGGACTCAGACAAGTTCCCCCACCACTGTGGGTTTCAGGAGTCAACTATACATTGGCGTTTAGGATTTTTGCCTTTTTCATGGTGCTACTGGGAGAACTGAGGAAGAAAATGGACACACATTTTGACCTATTGTATCAAGACTTCACAGCGGTAGGAGTGGAAGCCACAGCGGTCAGAGATGCGGAGGTGTCAGCTAAGTGCTGACCCAGGTGTGCAGAGCTTCCCTTGCAGAAATCAGAGTGTGAATATCAGCAGTGTTCTCCTGGCTGTGACCCTGCAGGTGTAGGAAGCTCACAAGAGTTAGGAGACCAACTGGGTGGAAGCAGAAGAGAAGCTCCATCTAGCTGGAGCCAACAAGGCCTAGAAGCCCTTACACAAAACTCAGACCTTCAACTTCACCTGTTGCTGGGCCAGGACGCATGTGCTTCACAGCGAAGTACAAGGTAGGATGCGTTCTGTACCTGCGACAAAGCAAAATACGTACCCCTTGAAGTTGATGTCTGCCTCACTCAGAGGTAGCAGGAGAGGACTAGAGTAAATTCCCACCAAGAAGTGCTCCCAAGGAGGAGAAATCTTTAGGGAGCCAAGTTCAATGGTACAGTGTGCTGTCATTGAAATTTTAAAATATTTTTATTCACTCACCTGCTCATTCATGAATTTCCTAGGTATTTATTGAATATCTACTAAGTGGAAGCCTTATTTGAGGTCACATAGCTAGTAAAGGTGTCTTGAGACTCAAAGGCATTTGTCTGTAGCTCCTAGGGTCCATGATGCAAATCTTTCCCCTAGCAGTAGTTAGTTCACTCTTGAGAGGAGCTGGGTGGTTGTCTGTTTCTCTCCCAACCCTGTTTATTTAGCTGTTCATTTATTTAAGTCACTCACTCACTGATGAATTCTGAAAATATTGTTTATGAATTGCAAGGTATATATCATGTATTGTCTACTGGTGTGAATTTCCCCTTGCGTGAGAGGAGGGGAATGGAGGGTGGGTCTCAAATATAATGTGACTTGCTTAGTGTGATGTAGTTGGCCTTGGGATCTGTGCTTCCGTTACTGTAGCTCAATGTTTCACGTTTAGCCCATGATCCTTTGAGATCACCCATGTCAACAGCATTATTTCTCTTCACTCTCATTCAAACATGCGGCACCCAGCAACTCCAGTCCTTTTGGTATGTCACTTTTATCACAGAGAGGTATGGTCAGCTGCCTTTCCCTTGAGTCTGGGCTTGGCCTTGTGACTTGCTGTGACCAGCAGAACGTGGCAGACTGGATGCTGTGCCAATTTTGAGTCTAGTTCAAGTCTTGGGATCATCTCTGGTTGCTTTCTTGGGGCCACATGGTGGGACTTGATTACTCAGTGAGGTGAGAGACTCAGCAAACCTCTATCCACTCCAGCGTCTCTTAGCTTAAACCCCAGATGTGTGGGTGAAGCCATCTCTAATCCTCTGGCCTGTTAGTGCCATACCAGCTGACAGAACACAGGGCAAGGATGAGGTATCCATGCTAAGCCCTGCCAAGACTGAGATAGTAAGCAAATACATGGTTATGGTTTCCAGCCATGGAAATCTTTGGAAGTAGTTTGTAGTAACAAATTCTGGGGGTCAGCATGCTAAGCACGGTGGGACCAGCCCCACTGGTTAAGGGCTTTTAATTTACTCCACATTTTAGCAATATGAGCAGGTCTGATATGTGAAAGCTGAGGGCTTTACTAGTGAGGAAAGCAATGCAAAGAGGCCATGTCATTTGCTTAACATAGTAGTGGGAGTGGTTTCTTTTAATTAACTCATTAATTTAGGATGTTGAGTTGGTGGTGGCATGGAAAGAGAGGGAGACAGATAGACAGACACAGAGGTATCCCATAGCAGATTTACTCCCAAGTTGGTTACAATGGCTGAAGCTGAGCCAGGTCATAGTTGTTAGGAACTTCAACCAGGTCACCCACATGATTGGTAGGGGCCCATGTACTTGAACCATTTGTTATGGAATGGTTCTCAGTCATATAGGCAGGGAACTGGTTTGAAAGTGGAGGAACTAAGACTGTAATGACATTCCAACATGGATGCCAGTGTTGCAAGAAGCAGCTTAATCCATTGTGCTGTTCCAGCAGCCCCGGGTAGTGACTCTAGTGTCCTTGCTATGACCACTGTGCCATTCCAGAAGCCCCAGGAAGTGACTCTAGTGTCCTTGCTATGACCACTGTGCCATTCCAGAAGCCCCAAGAAATGGCTCTTGTGTGATTACTTATGATCACTGTGCCTCAGCACCCAGATGATTCTCCAACTACTCTGGGTGAACCTACACTTTCTGTGCTCTCAGTTGGACTGTGGACTTAGTTTGCTGCATGATGCTTGGTTGACTTTAGCCTGAAGGAAGGCCACACTCTACTCTCTGGCCAGCCATCTCATAGGTATTGTGACAGAGGAAGAACAGGTACGGTAAGTGTTATGCAAACAATTTTGATTGTTGGATAGACTCAGTGGAAATACTGAGGCAAGGCAGGGTCTCACTGCTGTAGGACCCCATGCTCTCCCAGTGGGTAAGCTAGAATGTTCCTGCAAGATTACTTCCCAGGTCTCAAGGCAAGTTGTGTTTCATCCATCCACTCAGGGACCTTCTGAGACTCCCTGCATGAGCTATAGGGGCTTCCAAGGTCATCTGGACCTGTACTGAATGCATTGACTATCAGGGCTTTGGGGCCTGTGCAGGGCCTACCCTGGCTACAATAGGCAGAGGGAAATTGGTCTTCAGCCGAGTAGGGAGTCATTGGTGCATTTTGCAAAGGATAAAATGAAGGGCAGAATTTGAACCTCCTTGAAACTGGGCGTCCCCTCTCCTTGGTCCTGTGCATTCAGGTGGGTCCCATGGAGGCCACCATTGGACAAGAGTTTCTGGCTGCCAGTGAGATGGATATACACAACCACCACCAGGACTCTCATCCTCAGAGATGCTCATTAATTTGGTCAGTTCTTTCCCTTGTTCACCAAGAGGTGAGACCTCTTGTTTGCCTGTGCAGGAAACCCGGTGGTGACGCAGTATTTCTTCCCAAGGGTGTAGTGGCAGAATGCAGCTTTCAGGGCAAGGATATGGAACAAACACACTCCTATCCAGCACTTACACAACACAGGTGAGGTTTCTGACTGCTAATACAGCTACTATCTGCCATCTTTTTTTCACGGTGTTACCTGTTCAGTACTTTGTAAACAAGTGTGTGATCCTTCACTTTGCACCTTTAAGTATGCATGCCTTTTCCTGTCTTAGATCTGGCATAAGTGGGCTTAGAGAAAAAGCAACGAAGTTTTTCTCCAGCAGGTGGAGTTCCAGAAAACTTTTGATTTCTTAAGCTAAAACGAAGCTGTGACTCTAAGCTCAAAACTGAGTCTGGTGGAAAAATGTTGACCAATTTATTCTGTTTCTCTGTTTCTTTAGGACTTACTTGGCATTCAGAACCATATATGAGTTTGGTGGTGATACCAAAATAGTAGTGATAGTAAAAATAAAAATTGTTTCAGACTCCAGCAGGTTTATGGCTCCAAAGAAGAGCAGGACGTTCACATGGGAAAGACTTGAGCAATTATGGAGAGCAGTAGGCAAAGGAAGGAGGAGACAGAAAGATGGCAGAGTTCCCAGCAGAGCCTGGTGCCATACACTATGGCATTGAAAAGTGGGGGAGGGGAGGGTTGCGGTGGTGTGACTTCTGCTGGGATTCAAAGGATGGGGAAGCTTAAAAAAAGTGAAGGGAATTCAGGGGAAAGTCATTGGAGTAAGCAATAGGGTGGGTTTAGTGATGGAGATCACAAGAGATAGCAGGAGAGAGCCCTGGTGATTGTAGAAGGACATGAGAAGTCTCATCTGGTCCTGTGCTATTGAGAAAGAATACCTGCTGGGCTCAACAGGCATCACTCCCTCCATCTGCACTGGAGGCAGTTGAAGTTATCAACAGGCTAGACTAGCTTGGACCCCTCCTAGAGGCTTGATTCTTCCAACCTAGAGTTGATGCATCTGTGGGGTACTTGATAAGTGGCTGGGGTGCTTCTGGAACAGCTTGAAGTGGGAAGTCTGTAGAGAGAGAAGGGGCTTGGGAAGCAAGCTATGTATTCTGGAAACATCAGGAAACCACTGGATATTTTTAAGCAGGAAGTTGTGGTATAAATTAAGAAAAAGTGGCAACAAGTGTTAAATTCTCCATTTGGTACTGTTTCTGCTTCAAATCCCATCACTGGGAAGATTACCTGCATCCCATTTCTCTCTGCACATAACCTCCTTTCCATCCTCCTTCCTGCCCTGTGGATCCCCGGGTCTTCCTCATTACTTTGTTAGGTAGAATAGTCTTCCAAGGCCTTTCTGTGCAGAGTGGGCCCTTGGAATCTTTGCCTTGACTCTCAGCAGGGTCATAAGACATTTTTCCATTATAGGTACAGTGTTTTCTCCCAAAAACTTTAATAGGATATTCTGCATAATTTTCATTTTCTATCATATTCACAATCAGAGGTTATGCCTAAATCGTTGTATTATTTGTAAAATCTGTAATATGAGGAAAGATCTCTACTTTAGGGCTGATTTTTCCATTATCATTGGTCCAGGGAAGACACAGCCTGTACTTTTGTCCTTAAAGATGTCAGGGCGCCAAAATCAGCATGAGTTAGCCGAATTGATGAAACAGGGAATAAGAAATTGCTTGGAGGATAGCTGAGGCTTCTTCACCTGCAACTTCATGATACTTTTAAAGACCTGGATTAGATTCTAGTTGGTTTTTGTTGCCAAAGTGTAAGACTGTGCATGGAGCGGGGGGCCCAATTTGGCCTGCTTGTGTGTTTCTTCACAGTCATGAGCACAGGTCTACCAACAGTTGGCAAAAGCAATTGTGAAAGCTTAGCAATCAGAAGACACAGTCTTCATAGAAAATTTTTGACCTTACTGCTTTTCTGTAGATCTTGGAAGCAACATAAATTCTGGTAAAATTTTAATTTTCAGAAATGTTAGTTCAATAATCTACCTCTAAGATTTCTTTCAAAGCTAAGAAGTTGAGTTGCACTATTACTTAATAGACTTTCAAGGTAGGATTAAAACAAAACAAAACAACAACAAAAAAAACTAAACAAGACTTGCCTGTGCAGGTAGATGAGTAAGGTTTGCTTATTTCCTCCTCTGTATTTATTTATTTTTTGCACATAGACATTGATTATAAAAAATAGCTCCAAGGCTGATAAAAACCAGCCTTCCTCTGCCTTCCTCAGCCTGCTCAGAGAGCTGCCCTTATTTCCAATTATCCAACTCACTGGCTGCTAAAGTATTGCTCCTTCAGAGCTACAGACAAGAGGAATTAGTTACAAAGGCAAATTGCTTTGCTGCGTTTCTCACCCGCACCATAATTCATGTGTAGGGGCATCCAGCGCTGCGCTAGGGTTTTTATTCCAAGTGCAAGTGTGCATGAAAACTCTCCCAGCCCAGGCACCACTAGGTTGAGTCACCCATCCGTTACTTGAATGAGAGCCAATACAATGTTCTCTCCATCATTCTTCAGTGCTGGAGCCCTCACCTCTTGAAGTGGCATGACTTCCAATTATTGAAGATTCCGAAGTACATTGTGCCCCACATGCTTTGTGAGTTGGGCACTCCTGGTAGGATGCAGTGCCCTGTGGAGTAGGAATGATTTAAACTGGCAACGAATGTTTAGATGAAGCATCATCTTTGCTGTCACTCAGACCTAGCTTCGAATCCTGCATCTACCACTTACCAGTTTTGCTGAATATCTTATTTTTCTCATCTGTAACAGCAACTGATGTTTGAGTGATGATACAACGACTGGATGAATTGGTTCTTGTAAGTCCTGTTGCAGGGTTTCTGGTATCTAACAATCCCTTGGTCAGTTTCCTGACTAATTCAGGTAGATGCCAATGAATTTACCCTGTCACTTATTGAATGTGTACTGTGGGCCAGGCAGGGAATGGGACCCTGGAAATGCAGTAACAGGTAAGATGTGGTTGCTATTCTTGGAGGTTGCCCATCACAGATCATGTGCCATGCCATGTGTGATAACTGTTGAAAACTCCAGCCAGGCTTCCTGGGGGGAGCCAGGTACCAGGTAGCCAGTTTTTCAAAGGCAGTTTTTCCTCTTGAGTCTGTGCCTTTTGTATTGAATTGCCATTGTCTTGCCATGGGAGCTGGACCAAGCCCCCTCAGCCTCTGATGCCTTGTGGATGGAAATCTCAGGGATCTGGAAAGTATGAGAGACAGCTAATCAGAAGCGTCGGCCGCCTCAAAGGCTTGTTTTTCAGTCTAAATGGATGTTTTTATTAGTTAGTTCTGATGTTACCCTGAATACCGAATTATTTGGCAGGCTGTGTATTTCTAGAAATGACATATTGTCTCAGATTCATGCCTTTTCTTGTTCAGTGTTAACGTGCTGAGCTCGGAGTTGTGGCCGTGCAGGGCTAGTTAGCATATGAGTGAGCATGTTTATATCTGTGAGATGGCAGAAGGCATAGATGGGCCCAGGAAGGAGTTTCTAGTGATGCACATCTAACAGATCACACATCTCCAAAGCCATCATCCATCTGGTTCATGCGAAGGTCAAACTTGAATGTGGGTGTGTGGATAAAAGTGGGGGTGCCTAGGGCAGGTGTGGGTGTGTGTGTGAAACTCCATGGAGCTTTGTAATACTTGTGTGGTGGGCAGGGCTCTGTGATCCCAAAGCTTATCTGGGGGCAGAGGATGCCACTGTTAGAGATTATATAACAAGCACACATTATGGGGCTAATGTGTGCCAGATGTTATGCTAAATGAGTGAACTTACGGAGTTTCTTTAGGGAGTGCTAAAGCCCCCTACCACCACTCTATCACTGGCCAGTTCTTACTTTCAGGAGTTCTTTCTTTCCATGACACCATGACCACATTGCTGGGGATACCCCCAGAGGAGGGGCCAAAGTAATCAAGTAATGGTGGGGTTCACTTTTCACTATAAATGAGGAAATGACAACAGGAAAAAGGAAGTGGTCAGACTGCAAAGTAGTCTTAGAAGCAATCACTATTGACTGCACAAGAAAGCAAAGTCCTGGTAAGGGAGAGGAGGGACAGTTTGATGCTGCGTTATCAGACATTGCTTGAAAATAAGCAAGGAAAACCATAATTGGGCAAGGTGACCTTTACCATTTTGCAGATGTGGTGTTGTGTTTTAAACAAGCTGTGCTTGAGGACCTGAGAAGGGAAGCAATAAAGGATGCTCCTAACTCGGCCGCTTGGAATAAGCTTAACAACTGTCCTAGGCACTGGTTCTTTGAATCTTTTGACTTGTCCTGTGGGAACTTCAATCTTTCTTTATCATGACCATTGAAATCTTGGGACCAGAGCTGATGAAGGCATGAGCTATTGAGCAGCCAATCTATCCAGGTCTTGAAAATAGACACAAACTTTTCATCACTGAGACACACAGAGCTTTGCATCTGTTGTGAGGAGTTTGGAGTTTCCTCTTTCACAATTAATTCTGGTCTGTATGCATCATGAATTTCCGAAATTGGTTGCTTTGTTTGGAGCAGGTTCTGGAGTTTGTGTGTCTAGGGAAATTGGAGGGTCTCCTTTAACTCCCCCACTTTCTCTTATTTTGCTATGTTTATCCTTCTCTTTTTGGCAAAATTGAAGTTTGCTAGTCTCAGAGATTTCCATAGTGCAAAGATTGTTGTCCACAATAGAAATTTGCTGGTAAATATGCCCTATTGGCTTCTCTGGTTCACTTCTCCATTCTTTTATGGAGGGTTATTTGAGTTGCTTGCCAAACAACCCATTTGCTATCAAATCCTTGTATTGAGCTTGTTTTGGGAGGCAGTCTTCAGATTGCACATCTTTAGATACATACCCAGGAGACAATATATATCATCCATATCTTTCCGTACACCTTTCTTTCTCTAGCAAAATATCATAGATATTGGGGGAGGTGTTTGGCCTATCCCTAACTTTGCATCAGAGTACCTCAGAGCAATTCCTTTCTCTGACCCCTTACTCTAGCTTTCTGTCATTGAGAACATAGCGGTAACTATGATAGTGTAAATAGTTGGTCCCCTGTGCCTTATACGGGAGACCTGGGTGGGATTCCCAGCTTTAGTTCTAGCAGGTGGCACTTGGGAAGTGAACCAGAAAGTAGTGATGTATTCTTTATCTTTCTCTATGCCTATGAAATAGACAGTAAAAACGTTTTTAAACCTCTTTAAAAAGGCTTATATATTTTGAAGCAGAGAGAGAGAGAGAGAGAGAGAGAGAGAGAGATGGAGCAGGCTTTCATCTGCTAGTTCACTCCCTAAATGAATGCGAGGATCCAAGAGCTTCATCTGGGTCTCCCACAGGAGTGGGAGGAGACCAAACACTGGAGAACAAGGTGGGATCGTGGGATCCCCAGGAGGGCATATTGATTTTTTTCTGCTTTCTGGGAGCACTGGCTGGTATTTTTCCTAACTTCAATGTTTTCTGGGAAGGGAACAGAGGCTGCTCTTTCTTCCACAGTTGATACTTGCAACCCTAGGTTTGATTTCTTGGTACAAGCCACCTCTAACCAGAAGACAGATATGTAGAAAGAGAAATCTGTCTCCAGCATCAGCTCAAATCTGGGCCCACACAAGGCAAAGCCTGGAAACAGCAGTTTGCAAACTTTTGTGTGCATAGGAACCATCTGGAGCCCTTATTAAAAATGCAGTTTTCTGGGGCTCACTTGCTCTTACTTGAGTTTGTTAGGTTGGAGGCAATGCCAGAGAATCTGCATATGAACCAGTGTGGGGTAACTGGCTGCAGGTGCTCCTCGGGTCTCACTCTTGCAGATCTGCAGTTTGGTGTGTCTCGAAAACCACTTCATTTGTTTTTTCAACTTGGTAGAAAAGCACTTAAGGATTTATGAAAATGTCCTCAATGTATGGACTTCAGCACTACTTCACCCGAATAGGCTCATTATTTTGGATTTTGCACAATAGAATTATAAATTATTCATCCCCAGTTGAAAAAAAAAACAGTTCAGCTCCACATCTGGGAGTTGAAAGCATCACGCAGATCATTTCTGCTATTTCTATAGCGTGGAGCGCCGATTCCGTTGAGGCACAGATGTGCTTGCCTGCTTTCCCTTACCTTGCAGGTTCTTCTGCCCAGCTAGCCACCTGCAGGGGGTTGTTTTGTGGGGGAAAGGAGGAAACCAAGATTACCATCAAGTCTTCATTGCTTTCCTCTAGTGCTCATGTGGAGAGCTTGTTCAAAATGAGGATTTCTAGGCTACACAGTCAGAAATTACAGTTCACTCAATGTTGGATGAAATCTTGGGGGTCTGACTTTTTAAAAAAACCTTTATTTATTTATTTAATTGGAAAGTCAGAAAGAACAGAGAGGAAGAGAGACAGAGAGGAATAACTTTTGTCTGCTGATTCACTCCCCAAGTGGCCACAATGGCTAGAGCCGCACCATTCCAAAGCCAGGAGCCTGGAGGTTCTTCTGGGTCTCCCATGTGGGTGCAGAGTTCCAAGACTTTGGGCTGTCCTCCCCTGCTTTCCCAGGCCACAATCATGGAGCTGGATGGGAAGTGGGGCTGTTGGGATTAGAACTGGCACCCATATGTGTGCTGATGTGTGTAAGGTGAAGACTTTAGCCCCTAGGCTACTGTGTTGGGTTCAGGGTCTACTTTTTTAATAAGCATCTCTTTGGGGACAGTGACCCCACATCTCTGAGGTCACTCTTGGAGGACACCCATAGGCATGGCTATTAGCCATTCTAAACCCAGTGTCTGGGTCTGGGAAGCTTTTCTGACAGATATATTTGAGTCCTCAAAAATTGTGTTGGCTCCATGAGATGAACAGATAACTGCAGAATCAAAATTGTCGACCAAACATAACAGGCCAACTCTATTCATTATTAAATTTAGTATTCATAAAAATTTCATTACATTTGAAAGCAATTTGGAGGCTAGTTTTTTTCATTGCACAAGAGCTGTGTATTTGTGATAACTGTAGAAACCAGAGTCAATCATAAATGACTTGTACCCTGAATTTCAAAGCTAAATTTAAAGAATCTGCCTCAGATAATTTTCATGATGAACACTGATTTATATTCACATGTACATTTATTCTTATTGTAGGATGCAGCTCTGAGTGAATATATATGAGGCCACATTGAGAATAGTCCTTCAGAAGTGAAAGGGTTTAGGTTTTCTGAAGGATTTCAAATGCCCCATCACACATTTAGAATTTTGGGGGTCTTTGGGCCAACGAGTTCATAATATTCCATTTACTTGGGAAGTAGCAGTTGTTCTGATCTCCATTATAGAGAGGAGGAAGTTCAGAGGTTTGTTGATAGATTCAGAACTCAAAATCATATCTTGGGACTCAAAATTTAGTATCTTGTATACTTCAGTGTCAGGACCTATATCATGAAAGACCCTATATGCCGATACATTGAATGGGCCAGATTTGTATGTCAAGCACAAAGCAATCCTATCAATAATTTGGAACAGTTTGGAGATGATGATCAATGATGACTTTTGCATTTTGTGTCAGAAAGCCACTTATGGACAATGCTCCTAACAGATATAGTTACTTGGCAGAAAGCCGACTTCTGGTCTAGGAATGGAGTAGAGCTGTGTTAGGTGAGAACATTCAGGTGGGGAGGGGGAGTGCCCTCCTGTTAGGTGCGTCTCTAGTGCCTCTAGGCATCTTGCAAGGTTAGTTTAGTAAAACTGGAACAAGATAGCAGATGGAAATGGTACAAAGGTTAGCTTGGGTCTTGCAAGACCTGAGAGGTAGAAAATATAAAGCTCTCCTGGATGGAGCTCTGCTCTCTGGACCAGCCTGGTGGCCCCTCCTGAAAACTCAAGTGGTTCTTTTATGCCTGTGGGTGGGCTGTCTACAACTCCTGCTCCTGTTGGTCCTCTGCAGCTGTTAAACTTACCAAGGCAGGTGAGGCAAAGAGTTACTGATGGGTTATCTTCCTCTGTGAACCATAAGATACATGTGCTCACTGGAGAAAACAGAAAACACAGGGAAGCCAGAAGAGAGAAAACATAATATTGAAGTTTCCTCTTTGAGACTATTCAACATTAATTTCTTAGTAGGTGCATTTATTTCTGAAGTTTGTTTCCTAAGTGAAGTATCTGGAATTCTGGAGAGGTCATGCAAGACTTTACCTTGAATATCTTTTCCATTTTTATTCCCTTGCTGGTGCCAATATGTGAGGTGTTGTGAACGATACTTGGCACAATAAAAGAATGAAAACTCATCTTATTCCCAAACTTAGAAGTCAGTGATGAGATTGTTTTTAAGTTTAGTTTGGGGGTTAAGTCTTTGGAATTCATTGTGCTCACTGGAACACCATGGAATACATGATTTTGTTGTTGGCCCAAACTGGTCAGAGTAAAGTGGTATGGTGTACCCCATGGCTTAAGAAAAATTGATGGGGAAAGAAAAAAACCTATGGATTGAAAAAAAGCATATGTTAATTTATGTGATCTAGAAGGCAAATTTGATTTTAGTAGGGGAACATCCCTGTGTACTTGAGGGCTGCTAGTGTTCCGGGGTCTGTAGTCCTCGATCACCTACTGCAGTTCTCCTCTCCATGCAGGCCTTCAGAACTGTCATCTCTAACAGTATGCAGCCCTGACTCCCAGCACACTGCTTCCAGTCTAACTGCCAGGGCCTGTTTCGTAGTGGATGCCCCAACCCCTCTGCAGAGTATTTCCTGATGGGGGGATTTTCCCGTCTCTCCATTAGTCTTTTGAGCTTTAGCACACACTTCATTTGTTGCTCTGGGATTATTGGATGAAATCTTCCTTTGTTAGAAACATAGATACTCACAAACAAGGCACAGTAATCACTGTCCTCTTGAAGACTCATGGCTTTTGCCTCCTCAGGTGGTCCTCAGGTGGCTTTCTCCTTCCCTCTCTCCCTGTGGGTGGCACATCTTTGGATGAGACATAGTCTTCAATTTTCCAAACACACACACACACACACACACACACCCTCCCTCACATTGTTACAAAACCACACATGTGCTTCATGTCTTCAGAGAAAAGTTACTCTCTGTAACTTTTCTGTAAAGAGAGTAACTTTTCTCCCCTCCTCAGGTTTCTTTTTGGCCTTTGTCTGTAGGATGGTAATTGGTTGCCACCCTTTATTTCCATGGAGTTTGAGCCCCCATTTCTCTAGAGGGATGATAATGAACTTTTCAGCTTTCACAAACTATTCAAGACGCCTATCACTTGAACTTTTTTGTCTTTATTGCTGACTGCATGATTGACAGTGACTGCTGTCAGAGGTTTTGAAACCTGGCTGCTACACAGAGGTGCTTTGGCCAGCAATCCCAGTAGAGCCCATCTTCCTACCTACCCTCTAGTCCGGGGATCAGACCTAGGAATGAAAAAGCCACACTGGAACAGCTCATCTTGCTCCAGGGATCCTAGCCTGAACTGTTTGAGGCAGCTTCTTCCACTCTGCCCCTGCTTTTTTTTTTTTTTTTTTTAAGATTTATTTATTTTTACTGGAAACTCAGATACACAGAGAGGAAGAGAAACAGAGAGGAAGATCTTCCATCCACTGATTCACTCCCCAAGTGCCCATAACGGCTGGAGGTGCTCTGATCCGAAGCCAGGAGACTGTTCTGTGTCTCCCAAGAGGGTGCTGCGTCCCAAGGCTTTGGGCCGTCCTTGACTGCTGTCCCAGGTCACAAGCAGGGAGCTGGATGGGAAGTGGGGCAGCTGGGATTAGAACCAGCACACATATGGGATCCTGGTGCATTCAAGGCAAGAACTTTAGCCACCTGGATGCCGTGCCAGGTCCTCTTTCCCCCTTTGAGTCCTCACTCAATCTGAACATCACAGGATGAGTGTTGCATCTCACTGTTCTGGTGTGGCTACTGTTTAGCAGTGCATAACTGGAATGATATTATAACATTTTATTTCTTGAGGTTTATTCATGGTTAATGTTGAGTGCTACTTGAGCAAAAGAGGGCATAGCCACTTGCCTGGCTTGTGAATGGGTAGATTGGCCATGTGGAATGATTTTCTAGGTATGCAAGGAAAGAAATGGCTTCCTGTTGTCTGCAAAGACCAGAAAGGGCCCAAGGCTGCCTTTCATACCAGGTTTACAGTGATGTTAGGGGTCTTTGGATGGTGTCCATAGAAGAAGTGAAAACTGAGCTGAATAATTTGGGGAGACTCAGTTAGTTCATGCTGCTGTGTCTTGGCTTAAGAACAGACAAATGATTGCTCTTTCACTGTCCTTCCATCCCAGATGTACTTGTTGTCTCGGCTAATGGTCTCCTTGGTACTGCAAATTCCTTCTTCAACTGGTCACTGGGCAACCTTATGTCTTCAATTCTTTTCCAAATTTTGCAAGCTGTATGAACTCACTGTTACAAAACCACACATGTGCTTCATGTCTGCAGAGAAAAACATGCCAACCAAAAACATGGGAGTGGATCCTGTCAGCTTAACTGGAGGAGGTAGAAATGAAACCCTAAGAAGTCAGCTTGTGGCTGGAGTTGCTGCTGTCCCGTGGGTGGCTGAGCAGAGGTAGCCTGTGTAACCCTCCCTGTCTGATGTTCTCCCAGGAGAGTCCCAGAAGTGTTTTGCTTTCAGTGATGCCAAGAATCAAATGTGGCAAAGGAAATGGGAAGTGTGTCCTCTCTTTCCAATATGTGTTGGCCTGAGCTTGCCGGAACCGTGGAGTTGGAGTTGCCCTCTTTGCTGGGAGTTCCTTTGAGGCATGGCTGTGTCTAATTCTTGACATCCTCCGGGCCTGACACGGCTCCTGGAGCTTGGTAGGCACTTGCTCTGTGTTTACAGAGCAAGGAATGGAATAGAAGCATGAAGGAATGCATGCCATTTAGGGCTGAAAAAGGAATGACCTTGTACACGCTATCAGCTTCTGCCTCATTTCTCCCCTGAAGGGGTTTTTGAAATTGAATTTCACCCAGTGCTCCTTGATCATGGTTCTGCGATTGTCCAACAGATGTGGAGATGTGGTCCGTGATATCAAGCAGCCTTCCTGGAGGATGAAGGTAAGCAGTGGCCATTTGTGTTCCCTTTGAAGTGCAGAACCAATGGCCTGATTAGTCATGGCATTTGAAGCTTTACTTAGAACAGTCCCAGAAGTTAATCTGTTTCTGGTGAACATTTATAAGTTTACTACATGCCAAATACTCTTCTAAGTATACTGGTCACAGTTGCTTTATTTAATCCTTCTCATGTTTTTATGAGAGAGGAAGAGTTCTCGTGTTACTCTGAGTTCTACAGAAAGGACCTAATGTTCGATCTCAACGGACAGGTTTTGTAAATGGTAAGGCTGAGACTTAGAACAACACATTCATGGCATCTCAATGGACTAAGCTGGGAAGAACCATCCAGTTGTGTAGTCTACTGGGACATTCCAGCATAGCAGAGTTGGCAAATGGGCAGATTTACATAACCATCCTGGGTGGTGTTTGGGAGAGTCTTCCTTCATTCAGTGAACTTGTTAAATAAGATGCCAGTCATGATGAACTTACTGGGGCAGGCCACATTAGGTGAGAAAGGGGAATGCTTGGATGAAGCAGCTAGAGAAAGGTTGTGAGGATTCTGAAGAAAAAGCTCACAGGAAGACTTCCAGAGCATGAGCTCTGGAAGAGGTGCAGAGCAATGCATTTGATTGAGTTAGTTATTAACTTTTTGCTCTGTAAGGAAATTTTTACAATACAGCTGCTTAATAAAAAGCAATAGCATTTCATAAATGGAAGGAGGCTTTCATAGAGACTCAGAATAAAGGATGCTTCTCTTTAAAAAGGCAGTTGGCAACTATTTACAAAGAAATAGTGTTCAGTATTCACTTCTAAGTCTCTTTGCTAGGAATTATGCTATCCCTTGAAGCAACAATCACCTTACATCTGCAGGATTAAACATGCCTCCTGACTTAGAAATATTAAAGTGAAATATGTTTGTTTGCAAATAATACTGTGATAGTTCCTTAATTCTCTGATATCATACGACATCTATTTGAGTTCTTTATATGTGGATGTTGGGGCTGGTGTGGTTTCTGCTCAGTGGTGTCCTGAGAAAGTGGACTTCCAATACTGGCTTACTTGAGTAACGTGTTGAAACCCAGTTTCTTGCAGGAATGTTGAGATAATGGTCCTAGTGGAGTAATGTTTTGTCCAGTCAGTCTGGAATGTTCTGCGTGGTCTGAAAGAAATCTCATAGGACTTCAATCTGCCTGTCTTCCTTCTGGGGCTGTGTGAAGCAGAACTTTGTGTAGGCCTTCATTCCGGCTTGCAGCAAAGCTGTGTAATGGTGTGGTCCTCTTCATGGACCTGGAGGCCTAGTTGGTGCAGCTCAGAAATGTCTTTGGAAACCATTGGTTAGGGGCTCAGTTAATTTCAGTGGATTAATGAATGTCTTGATATCCACGTTGAGGACTGGATATGCTACAGTCTGACTAATCTCTTTCCTTCCTTATGGAAGCCAGATCCACAGGGGTTCTCTGTGTTCTTACGTTACTCATACAGTGCTTGAAGCATTTGCAGTCCAGGCCCGGGAGACGGTATTCTGTTATGCAGTTTGTTGTTTACTGTGGGCTGATATACTTTCCACCCAAACAATTCATTAATGTGGACAGAATGGGATGCCCCTTGGGGTCCAGGTATGTGCAGGGCCACAGGTGAGAAAAAAGGCACAGGTGCCTTGTCACTGCCTTCTCAGTTCTGGATTGATACTCAGAGTCGAAATTGGAGTCCTGTATTCTCAGACCTCTCATTGGAGAAGGGACATAGGAAGTTCAGATTTTAAATGGAATTGTTTGCTTTTTAAATATTGGTCATAAAAAAACATGTAAAGGGAACAACACAAAATGAAAGCATTGTGGAAGTCAGATGAAATAAATCTGGGGGCTTGTTTTGGCACTTTGCTTCCAATGTATAATGTCTATTCTAAAAAGAGTTATTGGTCTTGATCTTGGCAAGAGATTTGGCTTGAATAATTCTTTGGTAAAGTACATTACTTTTAGCCACATGGGAAAAGGTTGTATGGTTATTTAAGGATAGTTCATAATGATAAAATACTTAAAGTATAATAGTGTTTAAAGCAGGATGTTAGTTTATATTTTAAACTTTTAACTGTATGATTGTATGTGTGAGAACGCACTCTTACCCATTGGTTCAGTTCCTGAACACCTGCAGTAGCCAGGATGGACCCGATCAAAGCCTGGAACTGGGGATCCAATCCCATATGAGTGACAGCTTCCAACTACTGAATCATCATGTGCTGCCTTCAAGAGTCTGAACTGAAGGAAACTAAAATCAGGAGTTGGAGGTTAACTGAATCCAGGTACTCAGTCCCGTATGGGATATGGGACCGTCAACTCTCAGCACAAAAGCCAGCTGCATAGGGCATCCTTGATACATGATGTTTTCAAGCTTTATAAAATGGTACCTAAAGACATGTAAGTGGTCAAAAATCAGTGTATTTGTACATCACTCCTCATGGTGGTTTAAACTTTCTGAATTGTCCATAACAAACATGTTTTTTTTTTTCCACAAACCAGAAATAAGAGAAACAAAAAGTGCTCATTTGTAGTTATATTATTCCTGGGAACATATTCTAAGATTATTTTGAAAAATACAGAAGAATTTTCCATACAACATTACTCTTGATGGTTTTATTTATAACAAGAGGCTAGAAAAATGTCTGACAATTGGATAACATTAGAGTAAAGTGTGGGTTATTTATACAATGGAATATTTTATAGTCATTGTTGATGATAATATTAAGCAATAGAACAGAGGAAAGATTAGGATCTAAAATGGGAAAATAGAAGATAAAATTCTATTGGCACCCAGATTAAAACTGAGGTTAAAAACATCTCTTGCCTAGGAAAAGGGCCAAACAAAAATGGCCGCAAATTAAGATAATTATTTGTTAGGTTGGTGAGTAACTTTCTTTTTTTTCTAATTTTTTTTTACTGTATTTTTGGCTTTCCCTAGATATTTATTAAGTTTGTAATTTTTTAAAAGGCTTGCATGAACCCATCTTTGATATGTGCTAATATTAAATACACAAGAAAGTTCTCTCTTGGGTCACTTAACATTTTCCCCTAGTATTAAGTACTTGAAGATGCTTTATCCCTAAGAAATAGATCACCCCTTCTTACCTCTTGGTCTTAGTTGCCAGAAAGCTCACAGGTTAATTTACTGTTTGACCAAAGTAATTATATTAGGCATGATGGGTCTTAATTGTTGCATTTCTCTCCTCTTCTGTGTTTAACATTTTTATTTAAAAATTTTAATTCTAACTTTTCAGCTTATAGCACTACTTTCTGTTTTTTGTTTTTGAAAAAGATGTATTATTTTTGTCAGAACATCAGATTTACAGAGAGGAGAGACAGAGAAAGATCTTGCATCTGCTGACTCACTCCCCAAGTGGCTGAAATGGTGGAGCCGAAATTCTCCAAAGGCAGAAACTAGAAACCTCTGCAAGTTCCCCCACATGGGTGCAGGGTCCCAACGTTATGGGCCATCCTCTACTGATTTCCCAGGCCACAAAGGGAGCTGGAAGAAAAGTGGAGAACCCAGGACAAGAATCGGCACCTTTATATGGGATTCTGGGCTTGCAAGGTGAGGATTTAACTGCTAGGCTATGACACTGGTCCCATAGGACTACTTTCTAATTACAAACTCCTTCATATTAATTTGCTAAGTGTGCAGAGGGATAAATTTTGATAAAGAATGAGTCTGTATTTTTTTTCTATGGTTTTAAAGCAATGAAGGAAATCTGAAGTAATACTTCTAAATCTAAGTTATGTGACCATGCACACATACACACTTTCTCACATTCATATGTCCTCATGTAAAAATGCATTATATAATTGATTATTTGACAATCCATGAATTGTAACTTTTTCTATTTTTCTTTTTAATGGCTTTGGCCCTTGGAAGGTACTATTGAGAGTTCTTTGACTTACTTTACCCCTTAAAAGAAGCTCAGCAGAAATTGCCAGTGCAATCTGTGGATAAATACACAAACTAAGATTTTTCTTTGCTTTTGGTGGAAAAAATCTAAAGCTTGATGTGGTAGTCCATCTGCTGACTAGATTGCTGAATTTGAAGTCAGAAATGTCTCTCTCAACTGAGTCCAGGGATCAAAGAGGGATGAGGTGGAAGGGGCTTGTTGCCAATAAGAGCTTGTGTGTGATGCCTTTGATTTGAGGGTGGCACCAGGCAATACCACAGAACAAATTCCCCTTTATAGACTCTTTGGAAAGGACTTCGATTTTTAGTCTAAATTGAAATCGTTTTTCTTTTGAATGCAGTGGTAGTCTTGCACCTTAATCTAATGGAGCTCCTCATTTTTGTGATTTATTCTTCTGCTTTTCTGGTGTTTGCTTACTCTTCAGTGTGACCAGTGGTGATGGATCTATTAATACATTAGACCAATAGAACCCATCCGTTAATGCACGTGCACCAGGCTAGCAGGGAGCTTGCTGTACTCCGTGTGCACTAGCCATTGGCCATCAGGCTCCTTTGCTTTGGACAAAATAGCTCATGTGGGACCACCTAACTTCCTCCTCATCCCAGGACTTTCTTAAAGAGGAAGAACCCTGGATATCTTCACCAATGTTGAACTCTGGCTAAGGCATAGCTGTGTGATTTTGGGATAAAACTGGAACCCTTGCTGAGTTTCAGTGTCTCCAGTAAAAGTAGAATAATATTTATTCTTGTAACATCCTTGGAGCATTGTGGAAATTCAACCAAGATATTTACTACCTGTGAGGTTCTATGACAAGGTCATAGGTATTTGCTCTCTGACCTGCCTCTCTAGTTTGGGAATAGCATTGCCCTTCTTTGGGCCATTGTTCTCTGCTCTCCACAACCCTCAGCTCTGACATGTGGCCCATAAGAACTTGACATCTTGGAGGATAATCCTGACTTTTTAGTGATTGATCTAATGGTGGACCAATTTCACTTGTATCATTCACCTCTTTCTGTATAAGAAATCATCCCTAAACTTAGTGAGTTAACACAACAATGAATTCTATTCTTAGCTCAGTGGGTTTCTTGAGCATTTCTTATGTTGTTCTCGTATGTATTGCCTTGTGTTGGTGCATCCAGTACATGGCTTCAAATGGGTTGGGGTGTCCTGGCCAATGTTTGGGCTTCTCTGGGGCTTCCTGTCATGATGGTGGGAGCAATCCAAGAGGGCACAGATGGAAACTTGTGGCCTCTTGTACTGAGGGTTGCGTTGTCTTTTGGTCAAATTATGTCACAGTGGGCAGTCTAGAGTCAAGACAAGAGGAATATACTCCCCTTCATGATGGAAAAAGCATTGCAAATATGTCCCCAAAGAGTCAGGTATCTGGGAATAGGAGAAAGTTCTGTGGTAATATTTCCACATTACTGAGGCTGGAAAAAGAGTGGGGTCAACAACTGGGAGCAGCCATTGTTGCAGCCTTATTAAAGGAAGTGATGTGTAGTAGACAATAAGGCGAACTGTCTTGTAGGGCAAAGCAAGAATCACAGCTCCGGGCTCTGACAAGCCCTGAGCCCTTGTGGCAGCTTCTGGCCCACTCTTCTTGCTGGTTAATACTGCTCCTTCTCCCCTAATCTAGTTTAAGTTGAGTTCCTGTCATGGGCACTCCAGGACACCAGCTCAATATATGCTTATTAGTTTTCTCTTTGTTTGCTTCTCCTGGAGGATAGATGAAGAGCATGAGAGGAGCGATCTAGGGGTTTTGAATTAATTATGAGCCTAGGCACAGTAACCATCTCTCTCTCTCCGCCCAGTTCTCAGCCAGCTCAGGAATGAATAGGCGATTTCCTTGCACCATTATTCACTTCTATGCTGAGGACAAAAATGCTGATGAGCTCCCTGTGGATGGTGTCTTCTGGAAGATCAGGTTTTGAATGACACCAGCAGAAGAACGTTAACAATGTGAATATGCAGGTGCCTTCATCTCTTGTCAATGGCGACTGCTTTACAACTAAAAGTAAACGGCCTGGCTGGGTCAGCCAATGCTGGGAGCCAACACTTGATGTAGGTGTCCCACATGGGTGGCAGAAACCTGGTTTCAAGTCCTCGCCCACTGTGTCTCAGTGTGTACATTAGCAGAACACTAGAGACAGGATCCAGAAACAGTGATTGAATCCAGGTGTTCTGATGTGGAGTGTCACATCTTTCTTTTTATTTGAGAAAGACATGTTTATTTTTATTGGAAAGTAGATTTACAGAGAGAGGGAGAGACAGAAAGATCTTCCATCTGCTGGTTCACTCCCCAAATGGCCACAGCAGCTGGAGCTGAGCCAATCTGAAGCCAAGAGCCAGGAGCTTCTTCTGGGTCTATCATGTGGGTGTGTGGTCCCAAGGCTTTGTACCATCCTCAACTGCTTTCTCAGGCCACAAGCAGGGAGCTGAAAGGGAAGTGGAGCTGCCAGGTGCTTATATGGGATCCCGGCACATGCAAGGCAAGGATATAGCCACTGGGCTATGGCGCCAGGCCTGTATGGGCATCTGTTTTTTCTTTTTTCTTACATCATATTCTTAATAATTTTCTTTTGTCTTTATACTGAACATACAATGTTGAAAATAAGTAATATAACTTTTACATTTATAGGCAAAGGAAGATATAGGTACCTTTGATAAAATAAAACATGACAGAAAGCTAGTTTTCAAAACTACTACATTTTGTGTAATGCAATTACAGAAACCAATACCTGAATCAGACTGAATTGCCGGAATCTTGTACTGATTTCCACTTAAAGGCAGTCTTTTTTTTTAATTTTGGTGATGCTTACGTAGTTGATCAAGGTGAGAAGGAGTGAGATTTAGGGGAAAGTGGGTGTGATCATTGTCTCCAAATTTTCTATTTCTTCTTCCTGTTTTGGGGAAAAGGGGGAGATAAGGGGGGAAGCCATGCCAAGCCTCCCAACCGCACCAGAACCCGGGGATGGGGACTGGCCACCTGATATCAACCCAGGGCTCCCATGTGGTGCATGCTCTGGGAGTTCAAAAGTTCTGAAATGTTGTTGATCTCGCCGATCCAAGGATGAGGAAATCCTTCCAATGTCCAGTGGCTGACATAGTCAACCTTGGAGTCTCCCTTCACCCAGTTTTGGCTGTCATTGTTTGGCTGCGGTAGTTATCCAAATTGTTCTCCTTCCTCTGCTATGGTACCAGATATCCTCCTCCATGTGCATCAGGGCCTGCTGTCCACTCATCCGTTTTTTCCACTTAGGAGGTCCAATGCTTGCAGGTGGACCTGATAACCTAGGCCAGGTGACCTGGGCCTTGCCAGACCCCCTGCCCCTGGGGCTCACAGACCTGGCACCCACTGTGTAGGTGGGCCCAAGGACCCTGGCCAGACAACTGAGGCCCCACTGGACCTCCTTTCATAGGGCTCACGGACCCAATGCCTACCTTGCAGGTGGGCACAAGGACATTAGCTAGGTGACCTGGGCCCCAATGGACCCCCACCCCTGGTGCTCATGGACCCAGTACCCACTGTGCAGGCAGGTCCAATGACCTGGGCCACGTGATTTGGGGCCCCGCCGGATTCCCTACCTCTTGTCCTGGTAGGATCGCTGTCTTTGTCCAATTGGCCCATGCCCATTCTGGTTCTTACTGTTGGGTGCTACAGCCCAATCACACATGTTCCACACCCAGATACAGCTCTTACATGTTCCGGTGGGAGCTGAGACCTAGCTCAGCACATTCTATGTGCCCACTCTGGCTCTCACAAGTACCAGTGGGTGCTGGAGTCTAGCCCAGTCTGGCACTCCCCAGACCCAGTCCACATTCATGTTGAGGGAGACTGCAGCCATGTTTAGCCCAGTTTGCTGCCCCTCTTCTGGCTCTCACACTCACCACTGGGAACCCCAACCCAGCTGGGGCATCCTCTTAGCTCTCCGATCAGGCCTGTTCCCAGCTTCAAGTCTTGTGTGTGGCAGTGGGGATTGCAGTTCCACAGGAATGAGCCCATATACTGGCCAACTCCCAACAGATTCTGCCCCCACACCTGATTCTCTTGCTTGATGGTTAGTTGTCATGGGTCAACCACACATTACATGTACTCTGTTTTGACTCACTGGTGGATACTGTGATCTAACCCTGTCAGGTAGGCCTCCAGCCCTAGCTTTTTAGTGTGTACTAGTGAGTGGTGATTGATGCTGACTACTCAAGCTCAGCCCTCCCATGAGTGCTGGTGCTTTGGTCTGACCCTTAAAGGGCCTCCTGTTCCCCCTTGCCAACCGCTTGGTCTCTGCCCCCTCATTTACCTGCCAGTACAGTGGCCTTGACAATGGAAATCCCTCAGTAGTCATTCCTCACCAGGACATGAACCTTCAACTCCCCACTCACTCCCACCTGTGTTATCCCCCTGAGCCCCTGTTAACCCACATCCTGAGTCCCCAGAGTCTGCTACTAGGCAGCCTGAGGGCTTTGTACCATTGGTGCCTGGGCCACCAGCGGTGGACATCTTAAGGAACATTTTAGTCAAGTGCTCAGCTTTCAATAATTATTTTAAAGATTTTGTCTAGAGAAGCTTCAGAAACATCCATGTCTCCAACAGGACAGGTGTGTAGTCCTGCTGTTCCTGTGAATTTATGTTTATGGCAATGAATAGGTCAGACTTGATCTCAAAGGGCTTGTGGCAAATTAGTATCAGTTACTTATTCCTCTGGAGGTCAACTCTTTGGGATAAGTGGGCTCAGGGGAGGCTGGTGGTATTCTGACTGTGTTTACAACCTTGAAATCTTGCACTTGAGAAACAAAATGAAGTTCTGCTATCAGAGGATGAGCCTAGTGATCATTTCCTGCAGCTTGCCACTCATCGTATCACACACGACTTTTAATCTTCAGTCTTCTCTTGTTTCATGTAGAATGCCATTATCCAATTATCTTAGCAAACCTCTTCCTAAGGATTTGACCTTTTCAGTATTCTGTAATTGGATTGTCTAACCACATTACCTTTCCAAAGCATTTCTTTGGTCTAACTCATAAACAATCTTTCTGAGGATAGGGGGTCTAGCCTTGACCCTGCCACGTGCTCTTCTTGCTAGGATGTCAGAGTGGGTTGGCTTGGACTAGGAGTCACTGAGAACACCTATGTGGGGGCAAGGATGTGGGTGCCCAAGTGACCTCCTGGCTTGACCTTCAGGAAACTCTGGATGACAGAAGATGACGTCTCCCTGGATGTCTGTATTCTCCTATAGGAACCTCTTCTCTTGAGTGCCTTTTTCTGCGACATTTGCTGTGAGCAGAGGGATGGAAGATAGACAAATGAAGGATAAAGGTTAAGAATTTAAAGTCTAAAATCAGACTTTTGTTTAACCGCAGGTCTCCCACTTCCCGCCCATGTAGCAACGAGCAAGTTGCTTAGTTTCTGTCCAATTTCCTGTCTGTGAAATGGGATAACAATACTTCCTCAGATTGCGGTGTGAAATGCATAAGAAAAACATAGGACAAGTGTTGGCCTTTATTCCTGGAAGATGGTCAGTGCTCAATCAGCATGATCTGTTGTTATTGCAGTATTTATCTAATTTCTTTAAATGCACTGTAACTTATCTAAGGAAGCTGAAAAGCTATTGTTTTAGTTTAGGCTATTGCAACAAAGTGCCATCAACTGGGTGACTCTTATGAAAAAAAAATTCCCCTCATTCCGGAGATGAGAATTTGAGCCCAGGCAGCCAGTATGGCTTGGTTCTGGTGAACCAAGCCTTACTCTTCCCTCTTCCATTTGCAGAGTGAGGATTTCTTGTGCAATTATGTGGTGGTGAGAGGATGCTAAGAACTCTCCAGGGCCCATTTTGTAAGGACACTGATCTTGTGGGCTCTGCCCTCCGTGCTAGGCTTGGATTTCAACATTTGCCAACATTCAGCCACATCATACTGTCCTGGGCAGACAAATTGCTTCAGATTTTTAATGTGATTTGTGAATCCTGGGGCAAGCTTTGCTTTGGCAGCAGAGTTGGTTGCAATGTACCTGAATGTTTTTAGTAGCCCACTTCCAGGGGGAATCGAAGGTAGTCACTTTAATGTTGAATCTAGATACAGAAGTATATTTGAAAAGCATTTGATTCTTACCCAGTCTAAACAAAACTAGAGAGGGATATTTGTTGAGTTCTGGATTAAGTAAGTGAAGTCATCTGAATTGGCTGTGGCTAGATGTCTGTTCTTCATTTATGTTTTTTTTCTTCCTTCTAAGAGAATAAGTTTCCTCATGAGAGAAATGAATGACAGGTTTCATGTAAAGTAATTGTGCTTCTGGGATTGGCAGCCATTTTTTTGAGAATTTCTCTTGCAGAAATAGTACATTGTGCTAAGTCTGAGTGAACCCAGAGTGATCACATATTGTACAGCTGGGGGGGCAGTGTGTATTTTCTTGTTTGTTTGTAGCAGTTTTCATTATCGTCATTGTCTTAACATTGTCATTAATTACACTCCTAAGATGTTGCAGGTTATTGTGATAAATTATTTGGTTATCTTACGTAAATTTCGCTAAAATATTGAAAATGTTTATTTTGGGGGCTGGGTATTGAGTGGTGAAATTGCTTCTTGGGAAACCTGAATTCCACGTTGTCTGCTTCTCACCTAGCTTCCGGCCAACACATGCTGGGAGGCAGCAGGGGATGGCTCAGATGCTTAGGTTCTGCCACTCGTGTGGAAACTCGTGTGGAAACTCATGGAGTTTCAGGTTCTCAGCTTTGGCTTGACCCTGTCCTGGCTCTCACAGGCATTTGTGGAGTGAACGCCCCTCTCCCGCCCATACAATCCTCTCGCCTTTCAAGTGAAATGAAAATTTCAAAATATTTTAGAATTTTTTAGAATAAAATTATGTTCATTAAATACCTATTTTTAATGAACATAATTATTCATTCATGTTCTCAGCTCTTAAAGAAAGGAAAAGACTGATCGATCATGATGAAGTGGCATTTTTTTCTGTTTTGAGAGAATGAAGGCAATGAAGAATGTGAAGTTCTTTGATTTTCTCTCTTTACCTTGGCTGCCAGGAAGCTCAAGGTTAATTGGAACTCAATTACAGGAACTTCCATAACCTGGAATGTTTGGAGCAATGATTCCTTAACCTGCCACTGCTACTGGCTTCTTCTTTTAAGGTGTGTGTGTGATTATTTCCCTATGGAAAGTTTGAAATCATTTTTGGAATACATAAATGTTAAAATGCAAAAAAAATCAGAATATTTCAATTTTCATTCTGAAAATCCTGTGTAAATTCATGATCATACACAATATTAAACTGGCTGATCCTAAGGCATGCTTGGGGAACACTTAGCTCTCCCTCTTCTGCTTGGTCATAAACGATGGCTTTTTGGTGCTGTGGTGGACTGTGTCCTTTGGCCTAACGTGTTGCCCCGCCTTGTATCCATGCCTTTGGCAGCTAACTTTGCAATACTCACCACCCATGTGGAGATGATGGTCTTGACTCACACCATCAACAGAACTGCTGAAGAGTCAGTGAGGACCATGGCGGCCCGTCTGGGAATGTCTAGCACACGGTATCTTGGCAGCAGGGGGTGCCATTTCCAACAGTGACACCTTGTGGTCACAAGAAGCCATGACTGTGATGACTGTGATGGTTCAAATAGTCCTTTTAAATAGGACTCGTTTTCTTTTTTTTTCCCAAAGATTTATTATTCATTGTTATTGCAAAGTCATATTATATATAATATATATTATATGAGAGAGAGGGGAGGAGAGACAGGAAGGAAATCCTCCACCCAATGACTCACCTGCCAAGTGACCGCAACTGCCAGAACTGTGCCAATCCGAAGCCAGGAGCCAGGAACTCTTCTGGGTCTTCCACATGGGTGCAGGGTCCCAAGGCTTTGGGGCATCCCAGAGTGCCTTCCCAGGCCACAAGCAGGGAGAAGAATGGGAAGTGGGGCTGCTGGGACTGGAGCTGGTGCCCATATGGAATCCCAGCACATAAAAGGCAAAGACCCCAGCCACCAGGCCACCGAGTTGGGCCCTAGATAAGACTCTCAAGCTCATCTTTGGGTTGGGTAAACTCCCAGGGGAAATACCTTAAGAGAGAAGGGCATCCACATCTACTGCCCTGTGGGTTCTAAAGGTGGGGGGTCTAGTCACTGTGACACCTGCCTACTTGGGCACCTTTACCCATTTTGCTGTCACCTTGAATGCACGTGCAAGGGGTGAAGAGGGTGGTGTGGCTCCCTATTTATAACCTGAGTTGGAGACTCACTGGGGTTAATCCGGGAGCCTTTGGGGAAAGAGCCATTCCAAGGTTCAAACTTAAGGATGCTAAATTCGGAAGGCGTGGTGGCACTTGTGGTGGAATCCAGCCTTCACTGCTGATTCAAAGTCTGAGTCCTGGTGGCTGAACTGGGACTGCCCGATGGGAGGAGAGGTGGGGTCACAGGAAGTGGATAGTCATGTGTAGATGGCTCTGAAAGGCTCGTGGTAGCTGTGCAAATTGGTGCCCTGAATTTCAGGCCAGATACCTTCCTTGTTTTTTGTAAGTGAAGTGGAGATCCCAAGAGGGCATTTCCAGAGCTGGGCTTCTTGTTTAACTTACCAGGAAATAGAGATACCAAGGAAAGAGGCGCCGGGAGGAAATGTAATTTGGGGTCTGATTCTTGTTTATTGGCTTCATTTACAATTCAGGCAAGCCCAGGACTGAGCTGTGTCTTTGCTGTCCTCTGGCAAAGGTGCTGCCCCGGTGCTGTATCACGTCCCCCATGGGTTCCTTCTGAGCTAAGGGAAGCAGAAGGCTGGCTTGTTCTTGCTGTCCTACACTTTGCAAGGACATCAGTCACATGCAAGATGGAATATTCATTTGAACATGATTTTTCTCTGAACTGAGCGTCTTTTTTCTTCCTGTTTTAATGGCATCCACAGCCCTCTGAATTTATCTACTCACACAAAAATGGAGCGTTGGGACTGGCTCTCTTTAATAGTCAGTTAAGAGCAGTGGGTATGTGTGCCACATAGTGAGTTTCTTAAAGACACATTGCTCCATCATTTGAACTTCTGACGTCAATGGCAGGCCATTTGGAAAGCATTCTCAGCCATGATAATCATTAAGGAAGAGAGAAATTGACTTGCAAATAAAGTATTAGAGCACTTGCAAAGCCAAGTGCATTGCTACGTTTTCATTTGATGTTTGACAAGCCCAGTAACAACATGTAAAGCTTCTGTACTGTGTTGGTTTTCCTGTGGCATGCCAAGAAGCAGTGTGGTAGAGTGGTGCATTCTGGTCTTGCTCGGCTGATTGAACTTGATTCCTTTGCCTTTCCCCACACAGATCATGCAGAGCTGTGAACAGAAGCAGTGTGGTAGAGTGGTGCATTCTGGTCTTGCTCGGCTGATTGAACTTGATTCCTTTGCCTTTCCCCACACAGACCATGCAGAGCTGTGAACAGAAGCTCACTCTTACAGGCCATTTTACTGAGTGTTGGGTTAGGCTTCACACTCTGGGAACAAGTTAACTCAGTCTTCCAACATTTCAAGGAGGTGCAATTAACCCCCTTTCCACTTTTCTTTCTTTCTTTTTTTTTTTTAAAGATTTATTCATTTTTTATTACAGCCAGATATACACAGAGGAGGAGAGACAGAGAGGAAGATCTTCCGTCCGATGATTCACTCCCCAAGTGAGCCGCAACAGGTCGATGCGCATCGATCCGAACCCGGGAACCAGGAACCTTTTCCAGGTCTCCCACGCGGGTGCAGGGTCCCAATGCATTGGGCCGTCCTCAACTGCTTTCCCAGGCCACAAGCAGGGAGCTGGATGGGAAGTGGAGCTGCCGGGATTGGAACCGGCGCCCATATGGGATCCCGGGGCTTTCAAGGCGAGGACTTTAGCCGCTAGGCCACGCCGCCAGGCCCCCCCTTTCCACTTTTCTAATGGGAAGAGCAAAGAAAAAAGGAGCTTGGCTGATGTCGCAGAATTTTAGAGTAGTGGAATCCATGGTCCAGTGCCAGTGGATCTGACCCTAGAGTGTGCTTTGAGCTGTACTGTTTGGGTGAAAATGATAGTCATAGATCTCATTGGGGTATTGAGAGAGATGAGCGTATCAGTAAATCACATAGTGCTGTATTCAGCACACCAGACAAACTCACTGAATCCAGTTTACTGATGCTACTAAACTAGACCTTTTGGCTCCCTCAAGGATTATCATGCGCCTGTATTTGAACTTGAACTTTGAACTCGAGGATCAGTTCAGATGGTTCTGTCTATTGGAATGATTTCTATTATTTTGAATAGGAATTTTGGAATAGAACCAGAGTTATCTACATAATCCTCAGCTTAAGACAACTGGTACAGTAAGAAATAGGGTGATTATGGAGGGGATTAGCTACTGAGCAGTGACCTGAATTCAAGGCAGTAGCTTTGCCCTTCCCTTCCCTGATCCTTGAACTTATTCCCTCCCACCAATAGTGCTCCTCCTTTCCCAATCTTTGGAATCTCCTTCTTGCTGAAGGCCTTGGATTGCTTTGTCCTTGGGTGCTTTGATTGCAGTGAAATACTGCAGCTCCAGGAGAGAAATCACTTAATTCACTTTTTATTAACAAAGTCCAAACATATGTAAATGAATTGGTTCAAGAGCTGGTTAATTAGCAAAGGTTTGTAGCCCATCATTAGATGGTTCCCTTGATGGAGAAATGTGCCTCCTCTCTCCTCCGGGTCATTAGTGGTGGATTGAGGAGTGTGTCTGCCTTGAATTGAAAGTTGTTTTCTGAGCCTGGGCCAGTTCTTCACAAGAAACTTTCTGAAAGAGATCAAAGATTAGACCTGACGTAGCCTTGGGGGACAGCCTTTACAGCTTCCTCTGTGTGGCAGAAGTCAGTCTCCGGGAAGAGACTAAACAGTTTGTCAACTTTGACAAACTTCCATGTGCATGTGTGTGTGTCTGTGTATTTGCAGATATTTCACACTGTGTCTTGATACATTTATTATTTACTAAACTGCTATCCAATATGTTATTACAGAGTTATGGGGACAGTATATATATATTTTTTAATTTGCCCAGCGCTCCGTGCCTCCATGTCTTCTGATGACAGGTCCTCTAATTCCCAGTCTTCCTATTCTACCATTTTTACATGTGTCGTTCCTGCAAGAGTTGCTGGCTTATCACCTGTCTGCATCCTTCTGAGAGTAGTTCATCAATTCACTGGTGAACATGTGGACCAAGGTAGGCCAATAAATGATTTCTTTGAGGTTTTAGGGGGTTAAGATGAGAAAGATCTACAAAGATCAAAATGCTAGTGGTTCAAACCATGTGGAGTAAGATGCCAGGCTGCTGCTAGCTGCTATGTATTCCATCCATGGCACAGAGGTGGCACAAGGCAAAGAGAAAAAGGGAAGCAGACAAAGGAAAAAGCTGTCAGAAGGCTCCCCCACCCCTATAGTTGCCTATGAAGAGAATTAAAATCCTTTAAGTAAAAGTGAAATTCACTAGAATTAAAATGTGAATTTAGGAAGGCTGCAGAGAGAGAGAAGGACGGCATATAAAAAAAAAAACTATTTCTGTGTTCTAACAATTAACCAGATATTGAAATTAAAAATAATGTTATTTGCAACAGTGTAACTGTCAACCTTTGACCTTCCAAGTTTCCTGTGGAAACCTGGGAGGGGAGTGACCAAAAATAAATGAGGCAGACAGGTCTCTGATGGCACCTGACCAAGTTTATTTTTAGGGTTTTAGTTTTTATACATTCAATGAAACAATAGTTCAAACACAACTCAAATTCCGTTACATAAGCAAGCAGGGAGTTTAAGGAAAGCTAGCAAGGTACCTTGATCAAACTACTTTTGAAATGGGGAATTGATAAGGAGTACTCTTTGTCCTTGTTTAGCTGGCTGGATAGAGCACAGGTGTTCACCTTGCATCAAGGAAAGCACGAAAACCCTCCCAAGGACTCACTGGGGGCAGGATGCACTCTGGGTGAGGGGCCCTTTGCTCCTTTTCCTGGAGCCTCTTCACAACAAGCTCCCACAGGCATTTGTCACCCCCAGTGATCTCGCTGGATACATTCCAAAAATAACCATTAAATGCTTGAGGGAAATTTTGAAAGTAAGAATTAACCTTGTATGTGCCAGGATCCCATATGGACACCAGTTCGTGTCCCGGATGGTCTATTTCCCATCCAGCTCTCTTCTTGTGGCTGGGGAAAGCAGTAGAGGATGGCCCAAAGCCCTGTGACCCTGCACCCGTGTGGGAGACCTGGAGGAGGTTCCTGGTTCTTGGCTTTGGATTGGCTCGGCTTCAGCCATTGTGGCCCCTTGGGAAGTGAACCAGTGGATGGAAGATCTGTCTCTCCTCCTCTCTGTAAATCTGCCTTTCCAATAAAAAATTTTCAAAAGAAGAAAAAAGAATTCAAGCCTGGGAGAAAGTGCTTGCAAAACATGTGTAAGAAAGTACATATATCTAGAAGATGTTAAAGAACTTGAACAGATGCTTTTCCCAACAAGTATGTGTGGCTGTGTAGAGTCAACCCAAGAGAAGACGCTTCGGATGCATTTCCACCAAGGAAAGAGCACCAGCAAGGATAGGATTTCAAAGTATACAACAGGTACAAGTGTGGCCTAGGATTTAAATCAGTTGGAACTCTGGTCCATTACTAATGTTTATGCAAAATAGTGTGTCACCTTGGCAATAAGATTGATCTTTTTGATGTGAAATCGGACACAATTATGATTCCACAAATCCACACCTATGTATTTTACTAAATTAATAACAAATGTTTACAGAAAGATTTGTACTTGGACATTTGTAGTAGCTTTATATTTACACACATACAAGCTAGAAATACCAGAGTATTCATCAGTGAGTGAGTGGGTATACAGATTGTGGTGTAGCCACGTAACTGAATACAGTTTAGAAAGAGATCAAATAACGAATGCATTCAACACCATAGAAATTTAGCATAGGTATTTCTTAACAGAATAATTCTACATGAAAAAAATTCAGATTGAAAGGCTGTGTGTCCCATGATTCAGTTTTTAGGGAATTCTATAGAAGGTAACACTTGGCACAATGGAGGGCAAACCAATGGTTGCCTGGAGCCTGGGTCATGCAGAGTATTGGCTGAAAGAGCTATGAGGGTCTCTGTCATTCTGTACTTGAAAACAAGCAAACCTCTTTGAATGCTATACTTTAAATTGTGTTTTTTGAAAAAAAGTTTTTTGGTAAATAAAGTACCCCAGGAAACCTCATTTTTAAATTTGTTAATTCACTGATGTTTCCCCAGTTCTGTCTGGCTTGGCGTCCTGTCCTGGTAGCATTGCCTCCTGACTCTGTTTTCTCAGTTCCTTGGGAGAAATGTGTCCATTTCCCTGCAACCGTGTTTATGGAGATCTGCATATATTGAGGTGTTTTTTTTTTTTTTCCTGTGGAGTAGGGGCCCACACAGCAGAAGAACAGAACTAGGAGACCATTTTAGACTATTCCTTACTTTAGAGATTTATTATAATCCAGTGGCAGCAGCTGCACACTGACGCATATATTAACTGCTGCTCACATATTCTGAATGGGTAATTAATTTCTTTTCATTATCGTTTGCTTATCAGAATCATTCAAGATCTTCTCTTCCAGTTTGTACGAGATACAAATTTATTTTTGCTTCATTTTTTTTTTTGCAGAAAACATCCATGTTACGTGATTTTTGAGGAGTCTAGTTTACATGTAGATGTCTGATACTTTTAGACTTTGAGACTTCAGTTTATTAATTCCTACTCAGCAAAATTCCCTGAAGGCATGGTGATGTAGAATTTTAGACACAAGTATTCAGCTACTCAGGCCAGCTCTACTAGCGAGTTTATTTTCATAAACTGCTTCTGAAACTCAGGATTATTTTGTCTTAGTTTGTCCCATTAATTAATTAATTTATTTTTTAAAATTTTTTTATTATTTATTATTTTTAATTCATTAATTACATTGTATTATGTGACACAGTTTCATAGGTACTTGGGTTCTCCCAACCCCTCCCCATGTCCCATTAATTTATTAAGTCAACTATTGATCTGTGCAAAACAAAAAATTGCCAGTTCCTATCTGTATCAGGCCCTGAGTTTATACTGCTTAATAAAACATTCATGGAGACCATGACTTCATGGAAGTCACATTGTGTTACATGACTGTTGCCACAATTTAGTAACATGTGAGAATGCTTGAAAAAAGAAGGCAAAATTGATGAATACAAAGTAGGGAGCCAGACCAAGTTTGAGGTGAGATAGAGAACAGACTGAAGTCCAGTTTGCCTTCTTCCAGGTGGAAGAATCAGCCAGAGTGGAGACCTAAGGCTGGTGGAGAGTTGTTAAATTCAAAGGGCTGAGGCAAAGCAAATGTGATTGGGTGGTACAGGGTTTAGGGAAGCAGGCTAGCAGAGTGGGAGTCCCACAGGGTCTCGCAAGGCCATGATATGACACGTGGCTCTTACACTGCAGCAATGCATGTCCTTGAAGGGGGTAGTCAGGGTGCCCTTGGGTCTGCCTTTGCTTTTTAGAAATGTCACTTCCGTTATCTTACAACAGGTGCACGAATGGAATCGATCTTTGAGCAGCCAACTTCATTAGCCAAATCCCAGCTTCTTTTTCACAGTGACAGTGTATCTGCTGAAGTACATGCTAAGATTCCTTTGCAACTGGGTGGCCATGTGACCCAGATCTGACCAATGAGACATAAGTTAAAATCCGTTAGAATTTTCTGGCTGTGTTTTTGCTCTGCTCATGTAGATGACAACTGTTCCTTCTTTAAGCCCTTTTTCTTTCTGCCTAGAACTTGAACTTGCGACTATTGATAGGGCCACCATCATGCATTCATAAAGGAAAAAACCCCTCACCAAGGTACCTACGGGCTGTTGGGACACTGACAATTTTGTAGATGTTTTTGTACTTTGCACAGCCTGTCTCTGGACTCCTTTTCATGAGAAAGAGACCTGTATTGAGTTTACAGATTGAACTGATATTAGTAGCCAATGAAAGTCGGGTTAGAGCAGTTGAAGTGATAGAAAGTGGTTCCTGAGAGTGGGGGGTGGCAGTGCAGATGGGGGGTAATGATTTAGAGGTAAAAACTTAAAATTTCTCAGGATTACCTTTACATGTTCCTGTTCGCATAGAAACTGCTGAAAAGCTGGTGTAGGATCTGACTCAGTCTCCTTTATTTTTCTCAAGTCCTTGTTGAGCATTCTACCTCTTTTATACTCCGTGTCCTTTTACTGTTCCTTACCCTCAACTCTTTAACCTAAATATCTCCAAGGGATAGTTATACATTTGTGTATCAGAAATATATCTTAATAGTTTATCAACATCTGGGGGCCTGACAGGTTTGGATAAATGTTATGTTACTTAAATGGTAGGTGAATGGGCGAATCTCCATGAATTAGTTTCCCACCTACAAAACAGGATGTAGAATACGTTGTAAGGTATTTTGAGGAAGATAAAAATGTTTGTGTCTGATCTCAAGGCTGCACCCTAGATTGATGGATTCTGACTCTGAAGGTGGGATCCAGGCATCTGTGTATTTCTAAGACTGAGAGAATGCCCTTGTGCAGCCAGAGCTGAGACCCACTGGTCTTTAGAGATTTGGTTCACAACTGACGCTGTGTTAAGCATTTTAAACATCATTATTATTCATTCTGACTGGCAATTCATGTAGCCTGAAACCAAAATGCTTCTCAAGTACTCCTAAGTGAAACCACATGTGCTCAAATTTCTTTCGCCTGGCTAGAAACTACTAGACTGTTGTAGTTTCAATAATTATCAGCATTTTTGTTGCGGTTTCTCTCTCCTTCCCTTTGCAAGAAGACCTGTTAGAGGGCAGCTTGTGTGGGGACACCTTTTTTTCTGCTGCTTCTCATGGGTTAGTTGCCAGGGAAACATGACGTCAAAAGAAGAAAGAACTGTATGATTAAGTGAATTGGTGAAGACTCACAAGATGGCTGCTGGTGTTGTTGGGACCCATTTTGGCACCTTTCTGACCTCTCTGCCTCATACAGAGCCCAAATGGTTCCCACAGTTACATGGATCTCCTGGGGGACTTTCCTTGATCAAAACCCAAGGGGCGCTCCACACAGCAGCAAACCAGTAGTGGCATCTGCTAACCGCAGGCCTGCCCTTCGGGGCTCCCCCTTGGCCTTGCGCTTGGTCCTCATGATCCTAAATGGAAATATTTTCTTAACTGCAGACCCAGAGTCTGACCTTTCCCATATCACAGGACATTCTCATCAAAGAGATGATACTGGGAATCCGAATGTTGGACATGAGAAAGGAGGGAATGTTTGGTTGTTGCCCCATGTCAGGTCCTTTGGTGTGGATTTTTTTTTGGTTTGATTAGGGGAAAGTATCTAAATGATTCCCAGTCTATTGTAAGACCTTTCCTGCACATTCTTGGTAGTGCCACAGTAGTTGGTGGAAGATCACAAGCATGGTATAGACACCACTAGCATCGAGATCACTGGCACAGATGGGAAGCTTGTTAAAAATGCAAATTGTTAAAGTGGACCCCAAATATGTGGATATACAACTTCTGGGCGGGGTGGTGGTGGTTATCCAAGACTCTGAATTTGTAACCCAGCACCCTGAGTGATTCTGAATTTGTAATTCTCAAGTGCAGTCAAGCTTGAGAGTCACTGGTTTTTACCTTGCTATTCTGATTGTGGTAGCACATCTCACTTTGTGGGTTTATATTGTTGTCCATCATTTACTCTTTGGAAAAAAGCATGTCATGCCTAAGACAAGAAGTGTGTGAAGTTCTCATGGTTTCTTCCATGTGGTGGGACAAGGAGCCTGTGAACAAACAAAGGACTGTGTGCAATGTGTGTCTCTCTGCCACTGTTAGCCCCAAGGGGTCCAAGCCCACATCTGGAACTTTACCGTAAACTCATGGTCAGCACGTAATGCATTGGTTGAGCAAAGAATTCGGCTGAGCAAATAGATTTATTTTTTTTAAACTCAGAGTGACTGGAGTTATTTTTTTGTGAAATAACTTTAACTCAAAGTCAACAATGAAGATATAGAAAAGCGATCCTCATTACGACTTATTGTTTACAACTTATCAGAAATTTTAAGAGGGAATGCAACCGTTTCAGCTACATCAAAGCTAAGCTAGACCTTGGCTGCAGCCCATTATGCTTATATCCTTAATCTGGTTGCTTTTTTTTTTTTAATTATTTATTATTTAACTTCAGTAATTACATTGTATTATGTGACACAGTTACATAGATACTTGGGTTCTCCCCACCCCTCCCCAAACCCTCCCACCATGGTGGATTCCTCCACCTTGTTGCATAACCACAGCTCAAGTTCAGTTGAGATTTCCCCATTGCAAGCGTATACCAAACATAGAGTCCAGCATCTTATTGTCCAGTCAAGTTCAACGGCTTCTTAGGTATACCCTCTCTGGTCTGATGACAGAGCCAGCAGAGTATCATCCCAGTCAATTGAAAGCTCCAACATACCATCAGCAAAAATTTACATCATTATGGAATTAATTGAGATAGTAATGAGTAACCAATATGTTAAAAGTAAATGCGGGTTCCCAGCCACCTTCTGTGACCACCTCACCTATACTTCAATTTTAGTTTATACACAACATATAACATTCAAAACATAACATGTTATACATAACATCATATCATCTTAAATTAAGGCAAACGTGGTATTTAACCTTTTGGGATTGGCTCATTTCCCTTAGCATTATGGTTTCCAGTTTGGCCCATTTGGCCACAAAGAACTGCATTTTGTTTTTTTTAATAGCTGAGTAGTATTCCATGGAGTAGATGAACCATAGCTTTCTTATCCAATCCTCTGTTGATGGGCATTTTGGTTGTTTCCATGTTTTTGCAATTACTGATTGTGCTGCTATGAACATAGGAGTGCATGTTGGTTTCTCATAGAACAAGTGTTCTGGATATATTCCTAGGAGTGCTATTGCTGGATCATACGGTATGTTGAATTTGAGTTGTTTGAATATTCTCCATACTGATTTCCATAGAGGCTGTACCAGCCTGCAGCCCCACCAGCAGTGGAGTAGGGTTCCCTTTTCCCCGCAACCTCGCCAACAAGTGTTGTTGGTGCTTTTATTCATGTGGGCCAGTCTTACTGGCGTTAGGTGGTACCTCATTGATGTTTTAATTTGGATTTCCCTTATTGCCAGGGAACTTGAGCATTTTTTCATATGTTTATTTGCCATTTGGGTTTGTTCCTTTGTGAAGTGTGTGCCCATTTCCCGTGCCCATTTCTTGAGTGGGTTGCTTGTTTTGACATTTTGGTGGTTTTGTAGCTCTTTGTATATTCTGGATATTAGCCCTCTATCACCTATGTCGTGTGCGAAGATCTTCTCCCATTCTGTGGGTTGCCTTTTTACTTTGTTGATTGTTTCTCTAGCTGTACAGAAGCTTCTTAGTTTGATGAGGTCCCAATTGTTTATTTTGGTCTTGATTTCTACTGCATCTGGAGTCTTTTTTAGGAAGTGAGGGCCTACCCCTAAGTGTTCCAGTGTGTTTTCAACATTTTCTTCCAAAAGTTTGAAGGTTTCTGGATGTAGGTTTAGATCTAATCTGGTTGCTTTTTAAAATCTTCTTTAGAAGAAAAAATACTTTCAATGATGGGGATTGTAAATACTGAGATAGGACCAAGTGGCCCCTGTGGCTGCTGTATTTTGGGGAATATTACTCAGTTTTAAGCACGCAAGTAACTCCTTTTTATAATTTTTGTCCTCCCTGGGTTTATATATATTACCACAAACTTGAAAGTATACAATTGAGCCTCCTCTGAATTTTTTGGAACAAAAATGAAATTTCTGGTTGAGTTATGACACAGAGATCTCAGTTCAAATACTGCTTTCAAATTGGGCTGTCTTAGGACAGTCACATTGGTCTGAGATTTAGTGTTTAACTAATTGAATGGTACAGGGCTGTTGTGAATATTCTGACAAGGTGAATGGAGCTGGCACAGAGGTCAGGATCCTTGCAAAGTCTACCTTGCATACCTGACATCTGTGCCTCTCCACCCTTGCTGGATTTGCCCTACCACCTCGCTCCATTCCTACTTCCTCTTACTACTTGTCCTGTTGAATCTGACATGACGCGATCCCTCAGTGTCCTAGCTTGTGTGAGTGAAGTCTCTGAAGGCCTGGGAATGGGTAACTGGGGTATTCCACCACAGTATGGAAAGCACTCCATCTCCAATGCAGAAAGCCCTTGTGGAAATCAGGGAAAGGATGGTGGCCATTATGTGGTGAGTGAACACCTCTACTCCCCTGCGGTCAATCCCTTTGCCTTTGATGATGCTGTCAGCTCTGTGAAAGCCCTGACTAGGGGCCAGGACACCTGCTGTTGCTCTGTCTCTGCACGTGTTTGTTTCTGTCTTACAACAAGTCACATCATGTCTGAGCTTCAGTTCCCTCAGCTCCAGAATGCAGACGGATGTTACTCGTTTTCTCACTTGCCAGGTAATTTAAGCAACTATAGGAAATATTGTGTGATTATCATTGTTGTCTAATACTTTGTATGATTTTAGTGGTTCATGTAAAATATTTATCACTGAATAATATTCCATCATGTGCATATACTATGGACATCTTGATTTGGTATTAGAAATTGAGCTGCTATAAACATGGAAGTATAGATAATTCTTTCAAATGCTAATCTCATTTCCTTTGGATGTATTCCCAGAGTGGGAAACATGGGTCATACAGTAGATCTATTTTTAGTTTTTTGTTTTAAAGAAATTTCTATGCTTTCTTCCATATTGCCTGTATCAGCTTGCATTTCGACTATTTGAAGCAAAATACTACTGGTAATGCTTATTGCTAAATGAAACCAGCTAGGTCCAAAAGATAAACGTCTCATGTTTTCTCTTATTTGTGGTAGATAATTTATAGTGAGAGGATAACAATTTTGTAGGTGTCAGATCATTTGGTACATATTTATAATTATTGCTTCATTGATCATACCACATAAGTGACAGTTACTTTTGTTTCATAATTTACAGAAGGAATTAGAGGTGGGAGGAGAGCAGAGCACTCTTGGGGGATTAGCAATGTTTTGTTCTAGCAATGTTTGTTATGAGTGATCAAATGACAAAAATGTATTTATCTGCATACCTGTACACTTAGGCATATTTCAATAAAATGTTTAAAAAATTGGGAGACAAAGATACCTTCCACGCACTGGTTTACTCCTTAGATAATTGCAACAACTGAGGTTCGGCTGAGCTGAACCCAGGGCCTTGATCTGGCAGGGACCCACTGACTTGAGTCATTTAATTTCACCTGCTGCCTTGTAGGGGACACATTAGCAGGAATCTGGCATCAGGATTGGTGCCAGGAGTTAAACTCAGCATGGGCTTTGACATACCAACAGGTGGCTTAACCACTGAGCCACAGGCCCACCCTGACGTCAGTGTTCTTCCTCCGAAATGACATGTCCTTCCCATAGGTTACTTGGGAGTGGGGAGAATTTCCGGGTATGTTTAGAAGAGTGTCATGGAGGCATTTGAGTTCTTAGCTTACATCTCGGGCCGTCTCTGAATCACTTTCCTGGAGCCTTATTTCGGGCCCCGTGGGCAGCTGGGAAATTCGTTTTAGAAACAAGGTTTATGTGTCAATTACACTTTCTCTGCGGTGCTCTCATTGTCTGTTTCTGACAATATTTGCGTGGAACCAGATATCTGATTTGGGGAACATCTGTTCTCACCATTCATCTCCCACCTGACTCTTCGCTCTTCCGCCAGAGCAGAAAGCTGCTCAGCTCAGCAGTGCCGACAATGTGAAGGCTGCCTGAGCTGGGAAAGGCATTGCGGGGAAGCAAGGCTTGTGAATATGAATGAGTTTGCACAACGTGTGGCCCCAGAGGGAGGATGATGACGCCTCTGGGAATTTCTGCTCCACCAAAAATTTCAAATAGGTGCTATTCTTGGGAACACCAAGACTTAATTTGATTTGGTTGCTTTGGTTAAACATCTTTCTCAAACATGACCTCTTTGTTTTCCTCCCCATTTGAATCAAAGCATTGGATTTATGGAGTGCCTCTTGCATGCGAGGCTTTGTATCTTTTCCCTACCTGTCTGTGAGGGGAAACTTGCGAACACACAGGCTGGTAGCTGAAGAGGAACATCTCCACCACATCGTGCTGTTTTGGGTGCCTTGTGGGTTTGCCATACGTGAGAACTATGATCCTGATGTTGGATGTCCAGCCCCAGGACCTATAGCCAGACCAACCAGCTCATGGAGGACAGACTGTGGGATCAGGCTCCTAGGCCGGAGCTTGCTTTCTGGGCTGCAGACAGGTGGAGGCCACTCTTGCAGGGCTTCATAACCCGAGCTATATAATCCTGGTAACACTAGGAAACCACTCCAGGGCACTAAGAAGTAATGCAGTTCACTCCAGTGAGCATGCTGGATGCTCCTCAGGAGGCAGAGGCAGCTCTGCTAGGGTGAAGGCAGGATGATCAGCCTTAACCTTGGATTGCATCTGCCCTGGCTGCCTGCATGGTGGTTTTATTTGTTCTTCTGCTTTCTGACTTCTCAGAATGCGTCTGCCTTGCCAGGCTCTGCTTAGATCTTTGTCAGGCCTGCTGCCTCCTCGACTTGTTCAGACTTTTCTTTCTGTCTCTTCCTGTTGTGGGCCAGGCTCAGTAACGGACAACCTGACATTCACTGCCTTCTTCTTTGAGGGAAGAAATTAAGTTTTACGCTGGGGCCTCCCATGCAAGCCAGTTCAAACCAGTACAAATGGCAGACTGTCAACAGTTTTGTAAATAGGAAGTGACATTTTGAAATACAGGGGTCTGTGGACAAATTACTGGTGGGGTGAATCCTTCAGTAAATATACAATACCACAATGTACAATGTGTGTGTGTGTGAGTTGGCTCTTATACACACACAATATACAATGTGTGTGTGTGTGTGTGTGTGTGAGAGAGAGAGAGAGAGAGAGTTGGTTCTTATTCTTCTAAGAGAGATTCCCAAGTCAGTATGTAAGCTTTGATGGGCAAAACATAAGTTCCACATACTCTATTCTGTTGCATTAGTGATATCTGTATTTTGAATTTCCTGAAGCCTTTGTGGTTTTGCTCCTGGCTCCTAGCTAAGCTCTTGGTAAATGAAATGGTTAGAGAACTAAAGGCGTCTACTTTGGAGGTAGACTAGTGAGACTTTGAAGAACATGTGCTATTAAGGTTTTGTTGAGCCTTGTTTTCTTTGCATGCAGAATTGAAACTTCCTTACGTGTGTGCTATGACTTCAGGGAATTTTGGAGGGCTCCCTAGTCTCCCCAGCAGTGCTCCCCAGCTTTTCACCAGTCTTCTAGTGGGGTCTGTGCTGTAAGTGCAGGACCTCATTTTTTCCTGAGGGAAATCACGCTGTGCCTCAAGCATGTTTCCCACCAAAGTAGAAGTGACTACTAGGGATTGACTCCTGGTTTGCTTAGCATTGTCTAGGTCGGGGGCAGGGAGATCGATAAGTACTTTCTGCAGAAAGCGGACGAGAATATTGTAGGCCGTGTGGATCATATGGTCTCTGTTGTGACTATACACCATCGCCTTCTCATGGGAGTGCAGTCACAGACCACACATAAGGGAATATGCATGACTATGTTCCAATTAAACCTTATTTACATAATGGGTCTGTGTACTGGATTGAACCTGACAGTAGTTTGTTGACCCTAATGTAAGTTATAAAAAAGAGACCTCCTATCTCATAAATCAATAACTCAAGACATGATTATTCTTGATGGTACATAGTGCATAGTGTAGGCCAAGAGATGATCCTGCTCTCTCTCGGGTGCTGACTGATGGAATGTCCATGTCAATAGCACTTCTGTCATCACCATCACATAGAAGAAAGATGGCTGAACTGCGCATTGGTCCTTGAGGTTTCTGAGCTTCCACATGGAATTTACTTCAGCTTATTCGTCACTGGACAGCGCATGGCACATGGTCACATCTAATTTCAAAGGAGTTGGGGGAAATATAATCTTAGTATGCGCACAGAGGGAAAGCCATAATTCTGGGAGCAAGGGTTTACTGGCAATGAAGACTATCACAGACGAGGGGATCAAAATACACAGAAGGCCTTTATTTTCTTCTTATCGCAGTAGAGAAAGGTGATTATTTCTTCTTGCCCTTCATTCAGCAGTTTTAGATCAGCTTGTGTCCCCTAGTCTTGCTGGAGTCAGTATGTCAGTGTTTTCACAATGTCTGTACCACTTCTGAAGGCTTAGAGTGGTGCCCCAACTCAGATCTCAGCCCTGCCAATGCTTGCCTGGAATTCCAAGCTCCCAGATCCCACTAGAATACATTATTAGTTACACCATAGCCGAATAGCTTAACTTGCTTACAAATCTCTGCTTCAAAATTTTTTACAAGTATCTTCTAACTTCCAGTTAAAGACTTTAAGATTAGGGCCCAGAAAAGTTTTGACTGGGCTGGCCATTTAGTACTCTTACAACAAATAGAATGTGCGTATGCATGTGCCTATATGTACTTATGTCAATGACTGGACAACAGATTGGAGTATTTGATTTTTTTCTCCACTGTTGTCCATGTTCTTTGTATTTCCCAATCCACACTAAGGAGTGGCGAATGCTCTTACATGTTTTTATGTAACTTAGCATACTGTTATCGCTGCCTACAAAGTCTTCCCCTCCTGGAGAACACTTACTACAATATTCCAGATCTTAAATGGGTGGTAAGTTCAATAGTTGTTTTTGTATACTTACGGTTATTCATGACTCTTGGATATCCTCAACCAATGATGATAGTGTGCCATGGATTAAGGACTATGATTAATCCAGTTCTGGAAGCCTTCGGTCAGGTAAAAGTACAGATAGAATCCTTTAGTGCAGAGGCTAGAAAGCCATGGCCTAAGGGTCCTATTCACTCACCCCCCATTTTTCAAATAACAGCGATGCTCCGTTGCTTTTTGTTGTGGTACTGCCATGGCAGAACTGAGTAGTGGTAACAGGCTGTGTGGCCTATACAATCTTCAGTGTTTTCTTTCTGGCTCTTTAAAGAAGACATTTGCCTGCCCATGTGGAAGCTGGTGATTGTGATGGGCATTGGATCTCTGTCACAGAGCCAGCTCGAGAAACCCTTTAAAGTGGGAAGAGATACTTCCTGGGGAAGGGGTTGCTCAGGTGAGTTTCCCATAGGAGAGCATCTCCCAAGATGCTCCCAAGAACCCATTCTTGTTTCTGCGTCTGTTATTTACCTGTAATAGAATCCAAACTCAAACTAGCTTGAGCAAACACATGGGAGGAATGTGTTAAATAGAGCCAAAATTCAGAGAGCGCAGGGGGTGAACTGGTTGGGTGAATGATTTTCTTCCAGGAGGTACTTGGGTTCAGCCTTTTGTTGTCTAGTTTTTGTATCTTATCTCAAGATTGTTTCACTTCTGGTGGTGGTTGTTGCAAATGGCTTTCTTCCTAGTAGGCAGGGAAATGACAACAGGTAGCCCTGCATTCACATCTTCCATGTTTGGGCTGAGAAGGAAGAAAAGTGACTCTTCCAGCTAGCAATAACAATGGGGGTGGGGGTGGTAGACTTTTTGCTCTGTCATTAAGGGGCTTCTTGGGAGGCCTGCATCTCCTATTGAGGTGCCTGGATTTGTGCCCTGGCTTTGTTCCCAATCCAGCCTCTTGCTAATGCCCCCTCTGAGAAGCAGCAGGCAATGATGTAAATGCTTGGGTCCCTATCAACCATGTGGGAGGCCCAGTCCTTTACTGTAGGCTGGTGGTGAGTGAGCCAGTGAACTGGAGATCTGTGTCTGGCCTCTTTGCCTTTTACATAAATAAATAAACACCACATATAGAAAAACACTATCAGATTAAGGGATTGGGGGGAAAGACTTGTGAGACAGCCCGAGGACAAGGCTCTAAACAGCTGGGTTTGGATTTCATACCCTATCTTTGGGCCAATTTCCAGGTTCAGGTTTGAGACATAATATATTTGGCCTAACGCTGCTCATGTGTGTACCCTGACCATGTGAGGAACAGGTATCTGCCACAATACACACTTCCCGGGAAAACTGGTAAGCTGCCAATGCAGGGTGCCTTCGCCTCAGCTCCTGTTCAAAGCACACATAGGGAGCGTGCAATGGCTGAAAGAATTTCCACATGAATCGTAAGCACACAGATGCAGGAATCAACAACCTGAAACAATGCCTGTGGGTTCCAATGCTTTCTAAAAGTGGATAATTAATTGATTTTTAGTGAATTTACTGATTTATTACAACCATCATCGCAATGCAATTCTAAAACTTCTCTGTTACTCAAAGATCTTCTCTCCCCCACTACACTTTTCCCCCCATCCAGCTGTTGTCAATGATAAATCTTGCTTTTTCTATAGATTTGCCTTTTCTGGACATTTTATACAAATCTGCTTTTTCTCTAATGCTCCTGAGGGAGATTGTTGTTGTGGCTCCTGTCAGTATTTTTGATTCTCCGTTTTGTTGAAAAAAATTCCATTTATTGACAAACTTCATTTTGTTTACCTTCTCAGCAATTGAGGATACTTTAGCTATTTTTTCCTATTTTTTTGGACAGTAGTGAATAGTGCTGCTGAAAACATTTTCTGCAGATGTTTGCATGGACATTTTTTTAAAAAATTATTTTTATTGGAAAATCAGATATATGGAGAGACCGAGAGGAAGATCTTCTGTCCCCTGATTAATTCCCCAAGCAACCACAGCAACTGCTGGAGCTGTGCTGATCCAACACCAGGAGGCAGGAGCATCTTCCGGGTCGCCCATGCGGGTACAGGGTCCCAAGGCTTTGGATTATACTCAGCTGCTTTCCCAGGCCACAAGCAGGGAGCTGAATGGGAAGCAGAGCTGCTGGGCTTAGGACCAGTGCCCATATGATCCTGCCTCATGCAAGGTGAAGACCTTAGCCGCTAGGCTATTGTGCCAGGGCCTGTGGACATGTTTTATTTCTTCAGGGTGGAACCTCCAAGGCTCCTTCAATTCCCTCCTTTTTCATTTTAGCAGCTTTTCTCCACCTCATAACTTTAGAAAACATATGACTTCAGTTACACTTTGAGCTGGTTCACTGAGTTTTAGATTAAAAAAAAAACCTTTCAATTAGAAAGTTAATATTTGGATGCTCTGTGGGATTTAGCAAATGAGTATATTCATTCTAGTTTCTGATTCATGTTCCACTTTAGTTCCTGTCCCTAATGGCAACTTACAAGTCTGCAGCAACTTCTGTGCTGGAAATGAAGACAGATGAGTGTACATGGAGTGACAGGCTCACGCAGGGAGTCAGTGCTGCTCTGTGTCAGGCTGCAGCCTGTGGTTCAATCACCCTCTCTCATCCTCTTCACACAGATTCCCCCAAAACCACCCTCGGGTACCAAATTGTATTCTCTTTGTAAGATGCCTTGCAGTCATCACTGTTAGAAGGTTGTGGGTTCATGTTCTGGAGGTCGCCAGGGCAGGCTCCCGGGCTGTGTGTGTGAGCAGGTGAACTGAGCTTCCGGAGTCCTGTTGTGCCTGCTGTAAGTGTCCTGAAAGCTCCTCTGGGAGGACCGTCACATCACCAGGAGACATGAGGCAGCAAGATTGTGGTTCTTTACCTCTCTAACTTGCTGTGTTTCACTCACTGGCCTTGTTTTAATGTAAGTTCTGGCTCTTTTTGGTAATTTCCTATATTAGTAATAAAGAATGTTGATAAGTAAAGATGGTTTAAGAATTTCATTCACATCTGGTGCCTCTGGGGTTTTAACATTCAAGACATCTGCTATGTATATTCTATCTTCAAGTAGTTTTAGTCATTTCTGGGTTCTGAGATAATTTAAGATGGATTTGGAGAATGATTTCAGAAATGGTATTTGGGTGAACTATTATGAAGCGTCTATTGGTTCAAACTTTGTTTATAATGTGTTGAGGGTTTCTTTCTCAGCTGAACTTGTTCGCTAGCTTTCTAACTCTCCACCTTCTCCCTGCACACAAGGGATAGGTCGGAGGAGTGCCAGTGGGGGAGATAGCTCTGGGTGTTTGCTGCAATGACCTTTGTTTTCTGATCTAAAGGCTTCCCTTCTTGCTTTTTGTTTATGAACTTCTAACTTCTTCTCTGCAGTATCTGTGATAATCAGTTTATTTATTTATTTTTAAAAATTTCTTTGTCATGGAGCAGTATCCTAGCTGCTTGAGTCCTCACTTTGAATGCATTGGGATCCCATATGGGCACCAGTTTTAATCCTGGCAGCCCAGCTTCCCATCCAGCTCCCTGCTTGTGGCCTGAGAAAGCAGTGGAGGATGGTCCAAAACCTTGGGACCCTGCACCCACATGGGAGACCCAGAAGATGCTCCGGGCTCCTGGCTTCAGATCGGCACAGCTCTGGCCACTGTGGCCTCTTGGGGAGTAAGTCAGCAAAAGGAAGATCTTCTTTTCTGTCTCTCCTCCTCTTTGTGTTTCTGACTTTGCAATAAAAATAAATAAACCTTTAAAAAATTATTCTCATCTACTTGAAAGGCAGAGAGAGAGAGAGAGAGAGAGAGAGAGAGAGAGAATGAATGAGAATATTAATAGATGGATCTATGGATCAATTCCGCTTACCCAAAGCTCAATTCAGGCCTCCTATGAAGACAGAAATGACCCCAATGCTTGAGCTGGCTACCTGCTGCCTTTTGGATCTGCATTGGTGGGAAGCTAGAGTTGGGAGCCAGAGCTTGGCATCAAACCCAGGTTCACTGATGTGGGTTGTGAGCCTCCTAACCAGCAGCTTTGCTGTTGAGTCAGACACTAATGTCAGGGTTTGTTAATCCCAAGGGACAGGCTTGGGACAATCCCTGGTGTTTGGGCAGCTGTGATCCTGAGTTGCAGAATCCCTTGCTGAGTCCACTTTTGTCTTCCTGATTCTATTATACTATTCTATTCTACTATTCTATTATACTTCACTATCTCTTGAGAGACGACCAAGCCCTTCCCAGGTACAGAAACCTGAAGTATGGTCATGTGCCAAGTCCTGTGATCCGTTTTTTTCAGCATCCATTCTTCAGTTCTGAGGATTGCTTATTCCTCATCCCAAGTGATGGTTTTGAGAATCTGGAGCAGCAGGGAGATGGGCAAGTGGCATATTTGAATATGATCAGCCAGCTCTCAGTGCTTTGCCCTGGGTCAGGGATCCTAGGAGATGCCAGCATTGGTCTGTTTACCTGATCCCCTGAAAGGGTCTGCTCTCAGCATTGTCTGTGAAAAGAGGCCAACTCAAGTCTTCTGTCTTCCTATGGATTTTTAGTTTCTGGCCTGGCGTACATTTACCTTTGGATATTGGCACCTTTGTTTTCCTTTGGGCAGCCATCCATTCTGACTGTGGATTCATGTTGTTGATCCTGCTTCCTGCTGTGTAAGTCCCCAAAAGAACTCAGTCCTGGCCAATCGGAATCTCACATTCTTTTCTGAACTATATTGTTGGTTTTAGAAAGGGACATATGACTCAATTTGTACCAAAGATAATTTTTTGGTGCATAATTTTTGCTCAAACTTTGTGGAAAGAGAAGGTGTCTATTTTCTACTGGATTAGGCTTCACCATTCCCATGATTTACACTCTTACAACTTCTCCTGCCACTGTAATGGGAGAGCAGGCTAGGAACCAGAGCATAGACTCATGCAGTTGATCATGGTAAGACAAACCCTGATTTCTTCTGCTTACCATTGTTTTTGTTTTACTCTATAAGCTGAAGTATAATGTACATTCAATAGACTAATCTCATAAGGCCAGCTCAGTACACTTGTATGTATGTGTAGATAGAAATATACTTGGTTCATCATCTTACAAATAAAGAACATTGGCTATTTCCAGCACCCCAGATGACTTTCCCTTTGCCGTTCCAGGGAGCTTTCCAAAGATAACGAATCTCTATATTCTCAATGTTAATTCCAAGGAATGAGATGATTCTTAGTAGGGGAGGGACAGGCAACCTCATATTACAAGGGTTTGTGGCCCTCAATGGGTTAATGTACAAAAACACATATACAGACTGTGATGTCAAAGTTTAATTGGGACTTTCTTGAAAAAAAAAAAAGTCCAAAATTATTCCTGAGGAGAGGAACAATAAAGAAGATGGTGATAATTTGACTCTATAGCTGTGAACTGGTTTCACTAAAATTATTTCCAACTTCATGGAAAGTAATAAAGTATGAAGTTAAAGTTTGGGCCCACTTATAATTGGCTTCTCTTACTCTAAAGAGCATTATGAGCATCATTCATGTTGTTGCAGGCATTACTTGGTCCTTTATGCTTTTTCTTAGATCTATTTTATTTTTATTGGAAAATCAGATATACAGAGAGGAGGAGAGACAGAAAAGAAGATCTTCCATCTGCTGATTCACTCCCCAAGTGGCCACAGTGGCCTGGAGCTGCGTCGATCCGAAGCCAGAAGCCAGCAGCTTCTTCTAGGTCTCCCACGTGGGTGCAGGGTCCCAAGGCTTTGGACTATACTCAACTGCTTTCTCAGGCCACAAGCAGGGCGCTGGATGGGAAGCTGGGCTGCCAGGATTAAAACTGGTGCCCATATGAGATCCCAGTGCATTCAAGACAAAGACTTGAATTTTATTTTTAAATCCCAGGCCTAGTCTTTTATTTTTAAACATTTATTTTTTATATGAAATATAGAGTTATGAAGAGAGGTTGATCTTATATCCACTGGTTCACTCCCTAAATGGCTACAATAGACTGAGCTGGGTCATGATAGGACCAGGAGCCTGGAACTCCATCCAGATCTCCCATATGAATGCAGGGACCTAAGCACTTCAGTCACCATGGCTACAGCAAGCAGGCTGCCATCAACAGACTGGAGTGAATCCTCCACAGGAACTGATGAGGCCAGTGTTTTGGTTTTGATTTTCCTGGCCTTCAGTGGTACGAGAAAGACACTTGTCCTGTTTCAGCCACCCATCCTGTTACGCTCTGTGATAGCAGCCCAAGCTATTGAAGAAAAGCTGCTTTCAACACATTGGGGCATGTATTTTGGTGGAGACACATTTGTTTAGATTTCTCTTGGATAGATGCTGAAAGGGGAAGTTCTGGATCAAAGGTTAAAGATATGCTAAACTTCATTAGATATTGCCAGGGGGAGCACCCATTTATAGGAAAGTTCTAGTTGCTTCGCATCTTCCCTACACTTGCTTTTTCAGTGTTTGTACTTCAAATCATTCCTGAGGATGTGTATTGGCGATTTCCTCCTGGTGTAAGTTTGCTTCCCTTAGTGGAGCGCCCTGTTGGATTTTGGGCCAGATGGAGATCCTCTTTTAGGAGTGTCTTTTTCAAGGTTTCAGCCTATTTTTATGAGTTGTTTGTCCTTTTCTTGGATTGTGAGATCTACAAATCGAGAATAGCTTCTAGCCTATGGCTTGTTTTAGGTTCTCTTGAGGATTACTTTCTAATTAAAATTCATAGATTTTTGTTTATTTGTAAGGAAGAGCTAGCTATAAGGATATAGATAGCTCTATTCGTGAATTCACTCCTCAAATGCTTCTGTTGATTAGAACTGGGCCAGGCTGAAGCCAGGAGCCAGGAGCTTCTTATAGGTCTCCCATGTGGATGCAGAGTCCCAAGGCTTTGGGCCATCCTCTGCTGCCTTCCCAGACCACAAGCAGTGAGCTGGGTGGAAAGTTGAGTAGCAGCCCTGTGACGCCCCTGGAACCCAGCAGCCCTAATCATACTGAGAACAAATGGCTGCGTCTTTGGCAACTGTGACGCTTCTTCCTCCTAAGCCTCCAATAAGCTCATGTTGATTTAAAGTAAACCTTAGGTTCAGCTTACCATGTGGTCACTCATATTTAACCACAGAGTTAAACAAGGTACATCATTAAAGCTACATACAAATGTAATTGAAAACACTGTTATTTAAACTTTGAACAATACTATCTTCTTTTTCTGTTTTATTTTTGTTTCTTTGTTTTCAAACAATACTTATTTATTCTAAAGGCAATTACATAAGGGAAAAAGAAAGAGTATGCCTCCATCTGTTGGTTCACTCTCTAAATGAACACAACAGCAAAGATTAAGCCATGAGCCTGCAATAACCTGGCTTTTATGCCCTATTCAGTCATCATTAGTAGAAAGCTTACTGAGGACTTTCCTGGGGACAGTTCTGTGTGTTACATTTGTAGAATATTGACCTACAATCAAGTGCTCCCTGAAGGTGCAGGGTAAATGGAGACCCAAAGAGGTTGTAATGACTTTCTTTATTTCTTGGCATGAGCAAGTGATGAGAGAAGTAAGGTACAGCTCAGATCAGGATTTCTTACTTATCGTTAAAAGTTATCTTTAAGGGCCCTGCACACCAGCCTAGTGGCTAAAGTCCTTGCCTTGAAAGCACCAGCATCCCATATGGGTGCTGCTCTAATCCTGGTGACCCTGCTTCCCATCTAGCTCCCTGCTTGTGGTCTGTGAAAGCAGTAGAGCAGGGCCCAAAGCCTTGGGAGCCTGCACCCACATGGGAGATCTCGATGAAGCTCCTGGCTCCTGGCTTCAGATTGACGTAGCTCTGGCTGTTGTGATCATTTGGGGAGTGAATCAGCATAAGGAAGATGGCCATTAGCACATTCATCAATTCAAAAAACAAAACTGAAAGTTGTTTTCATGGTACAAATAGCTTGCAATTACTCATTCCTGATAGAAACTTGTGTTTTCTGGACCTAAGAAAAAAATGTTTGCTGGGAGAGCAAAAACGAAAATGATTAAAAAGAAAGGCATCTCTGAGAGCAATGTTGTGAAAATCATCTTTGGTGAAGACGTTCTGTGTGCAAGGAGGCACGTTGTTCAGGTCTTCCAGCCACGTTCATCTGCAGGTGCCAAAGCAGGTGCCCTGAGGGTTGGGGAATTGCCTGGGTCTTGGGTTGCTGCTGCTTTCTGCCTGAAAGCCTTTGGTTCTGTGGCAGCCTGTTGACATTCTCAGTGGTACAGTTCTGACTTTTGGCTTCAACCGATCAAGCAACACATGTTTTATTGATCACTTCTTATGTGTTGTGGGCTTTCAACTTCCAGATGCTATCCACTGCTTAAAGACAGAAACCATCTTGTCAGAACCAAAGAATACAAAACTAGAAATAATACACAAAACAGCGCATGAAGCATTTTTAACAGTGAGCTAAAATCTGCTTTTTGAAGGGTTTTGAAGTTTTTGGTGAAAGGGATTGGAAGAGGTGTAGGAAGGAAAACGGCCTGTAGTAGGAGCTTAAGACATATGTGAGGTTTAGAAGGAAGGATTCCATTTGAATGAAAGTAGGTTCTCAGACAAGGTAGTGGTAAGGCAAAGTCTAAGGTCTTGGTGTTGTAGTGATTAAGGTAAAACTGTAATTATGAATGTGGTGGGAGTGATAATGCAAGTTATTTGCAGTTATTAAGCACATGTTTTCATTTAATCCCTGTAGGTACTCCCTGTAAGACTTAGATGTTTAAGAGTCACATATTTTCATTAGTCCCATTTGCAAGATGAGAAAACAGAGGCTTCGGCCAGTACAGGAAGCAAGTGGGATGTTAGCTGAGTGCCAGAACTACGTGCTTTAAACAATAGCCACACACCTGGAAGAGAAAAGGTTGGGTCTGTGCAACAGGGGAGAATACACACCATTAGGAATTGTAGCATTTCTTGATAATAAGGTATTAAAAAGTGCTTACTCCAGGATTTCAGATTTGGGTGGATAAACTGTGGAGGGTCTAAGGGAGTGGAAGTTCTTTTTTGATTTGTAATTTTGAGATTGACTATCTTAGTAAAGCTTATGTGTAAGGAGTTCAGACTACAGTGTGGATAAAGTTGTAACTGGCAGAGGAAGTGGGCACCCATCTGGCCAAGGAGAGGAGTGATGTCTGGTATTTTTGTGAGCAGCAGGGGGAAGTAATGATTTTCTGTATGCATCAGGTAAATTTCTACCATTGTGAATATTCAGCTGTGGGTTAGCTTTTTGATGTAAGATACTCTAGTAACATTTTTTAGAATTTTTTATTGTTTATTTTATGACAGTTTAATAGGCATTGGGGTTTCCCCTCCTGCTCCCCAGCACCTCCCCACCCCTTGCTCTCCTCTCCAGTCTTTCAATAGGTATCTTTCCAGTACTCTCAGAAGTCCATCGTACTGCTATTGAGGTGTTTCCCAACAATGTAGGGGCTTAGGCTTATCTGTCATTTTGCTGTGAGACCATCCTTGTACTGCAAGAACTGGGATATGCTTCTCTCTGTTTCTACCTATGTACATATTTATTTCCGCTGTGCTTCCATCATACCTCCTCTTAGGCACATGTCCTGGTGAGGGGCTGAGCCAGTTGCATTCAATGTCCTCACCTGTATAGTGCATCTGTCATGGGGATTCATTGTCCTGCAAAGAACCTGGCACCTATCACCTGGGGGATTGTCAGCGGGTTATTCCTGGAGAAAGCACAGGTCTGGGCCTGGCGGCGTGGCCTAGCGGCTAAAGTCCTCGCCTTGAACGCCCCAGGATCCCATATGGGCGCCGGTTCTAATCCCGGCAGCTCCACTTCCCATCCAGCTCTCTGCTTGTGGCCTGGGAAAGCAGTCGAGGACGGCCCAAAGCTTTGGGACCCTGCACCCGCATGGGAGACCCGGAAGAGGTTCCAGGTTCCCGGGTTCGATTCGGCGCGTACAGGCCCCTTGCGGCTCACTTGGGGAGTGAAACATCAGACGGAAGATCTTCCTCTCTGTCTCTCCTCCTCTCTGTATATCCGGCTTTCCAATAATAATAAAATCTTTAAAAAAAAAAAAAAGCACAGGTCACAAGTGGGCTGGGGTTTCCCAACAGCAGGACCCCAGCAGAGGCAGGAATGTGGAGAACATTTCTTTCTACCTCGTAATTCCCACCAGGAGGCTAGACACACACAACTTCCGGTGCTGGAGAGTACCTTCAGTGCAGGTCTTCTACAAATGTAAAGGCGTCCTCACTGTGTGAGAAAAGGTGACTTTTTCGCTTTTCCTTTGCAGATACTGGCAAAACACAGCTGAGCTCATGTTCTCATCTCTTCCTTTTATGTGGTTATAGACAGCATATATATCAGGATTGCAGAAAACCCTGACAAAGCAAAAAAACAAAACAAAACAAAACAAAAACCCAAATCCTTGGCTGCATAATGAATTTCCTGCACATCAGTTGATGTGCGAAGCTTGGTTATAGTTGGAGGATAAGATTTCTTTTATTTCTGAAAATTGGAAGAAGCAGATATTATCTTCAGGTTTTCAATGGATCTTAAATGTGTTTAGCGAATAAAGGCCTGCTGAACATGTTGTGTGATGAGCTTGGGGCGCTTTGGGGAAGCTGTGAGCTCTCTGCATTACTTATCCTCCAGGTGATTTGCCGGTATTTGGGGAAGATTTCTTTTCATTATTGGAAGGTGGGCACATTTCTGTACAGCTGCTGATGCTATGTCAGGAAAATGTGCTATATGCTATTGGAGAAGCAATTGCTGTTCTTACAAATAATATCATTAGAAGAAATGACAGTGTTTAGCAACATCAGCCATCTGACACATCCAAAAATGCAGAAGCTTCTGGGTGACAAAGTCCTTCCTTCCACAAAGAAGACACAGAACTCCAAGCATGACAAGACCTCACTTTGCAAGAGAAAATCCTAGCGAATTTTCTGTCTTCCTCTGGCAAGGGTTTTCACTTTCATGAGATACCCAGAACAATGCAGACAAGGGGAAGAAAGAAAAAAGAAGGGTTTTTGTTTTGTTTTTTTAAATTTCTGCAGACATTTTGGGTTCTCTTAAAAAGTGGAATTCAAGAGTTGTTTAAGTATGATCTGTGCACTTTCTGATGAACCAATCGGACAAGGAAACTAGCCTGCGGTCCAATTGATTCCTTAGGCATGAGGAGGAGGTAATAATAGGTTTGCAGTCTTGTTCTTGCTGTCTTTGAGAATCTGGGATTTGAGGTCTGAGTGTCTCTTGAAAAGCCTCCCACTGTTCATGTTTGCTTGATCACCCCTTCTGGACCCTGGAGATTCACATACATTTCACAATACGTTTCACACCATCTGAGTTCAGTGATTTCTATGAACCTATGGAAATGAAAATCCAAAGACAACAAAATCAACTGAGATGGACCACGTAGTATCTGTGTAGGATGCTAAGATAAAGTCCTTCTGGACTGCTATTTTTCTCCATATAATTTCCTTTTTATTAGTGTTTAATTATGGTGTGCATTTTAAATTGGGTTTCCTATGACTTATAGCTAGTACCCAGAGGCAGAATCAATCTAATTATTGTGAACCTATGGTCGCAGCTTGATACTCTTTGCTGCATTTTCATGTAGATGGAGCTTATCCTCTTATAGAATCTGCCCTGGGCTCTCAGGAGGCTGCACAGGGAAGCATCAAATTAACTCAGAATCGGGGAGGGTTGGATGAATACGCCTTAGCCGCAGTACTGGTTGAGCCTATTTTGGTTGTGGGTGACATCATCACAACTCTATCACTCCATATGCTTCTAAGCCTGTAGGAAGTACAGAATGCAATAGAACTGCACGGACTGCTGGCCCTCAGTACTACTGATAGTGTGAACAGAAGAAAGGCCACAGTCTGGAGCGGTAGACAGTCTTGTGTTCTAATCCTGGATCTCTACCACTAACTGCCCAAGTGAACTCAGCTTGGTGAAAAAATGTGCTTCTGTAGGAATTCCCCCTGCCATAGGTATGTCCTCATTGGAGGATGTATAATGAGATAAAATAGAACTCTGGGTTATAACATTGGGGTCTAGGGACCAAGGGCTAGTCTTTTGTGCTGTACCACGTAGTCAGGATTAGAGAAGATAGAGGTCACAACTCAAAGTTGCCTTTTCCTGTCAACTTTATTTTGTTTGGATCCGGATATTGTAGGGGCAATGGTCCTTCCACCTGGGATTTCTAGCAAGTAGTAGGAGATGTGGGGAAAGCTAACTTCACAGAATGCCATGTGGAGGAAAACACTGATCCCATCAAACAGAGTGCCTTGGGCCTCTGTGACTATTTCAATTCCAAATGGGAGAAAGACCAGATGACTATAGCAGACCCCAGCAGAGGGGTAAGCCAAATGCATTCTAGAGTAGAAAGAGGATGACTTTATCAAAGGATTATTTTCTTGCAAATTCTTCTAACCTACAGTGAACACATTTTACTAACCTTTTAAACATATAGATGGAACAAAGTATTTCCATTTTTTTAAGTAGGACAAGGGTTGGAGTTAGCACTAACAGCACACAGATTATACATTTTATAGCAATTTTATTTGGTATTTCAGCATCTACAATCATCATAGCAAATGGAATCCAGCAGTGTGTTAACAGGAAAACCACCATGACCAGATAAAGTTCATGTGGGGACTACATTAACTGTTTAATATTAGGAAATTGATTAATATAACTGAAATGATGAAAAACAAAGAATAGAAAAACCTCAATGTAACTGATCCTTCTGATGCTGAAAAGGCGTTTGATCCTTGACATCCACTCCTAATACAAAATCTCTCATCAAATATCGACAAATGGATATGCTCTTAGTTATAAAGTGTACATTCATTATACATGGCTAGTCTTAGGCTCCATTTAAAGTCAAACATGAAAAGAATGTTCATTGTCATAACTTTTATCTGACAATTTTTTCTAAATGTGCCGATTCTACTAGAAAAGGGATGAAGTGAGTGAAAGAGACACTATTGTGATTTGCAGACTGTGAAGTCATTAAAGACAGTAGGCCTCTCTGCAGAAATCATGCTGTTGTCCATTTCACATGGGGAAAATGGTAGGGAATGAATGGCAAACAGAGTACAATGACATTTCTGTAAAGGAGGCCCAGGAATGTGTGTAGGGAAGGTGCATGGGAAAAAACTCAACGTGTGAATTGTGGATTGGCTCTTGCAAAATTCTGCCTGTTCTCTTTGTTTCCTAGGTTGCAGGACTCTTGTAATTGCGTTGCTGTGCCCTGTAAGAACTGCCTGGCGCTTGTTAAAATACGGCATGTTCATCATCATAATTGTTAACTTTTTATGTGCTTCTGTGTCATGTTTCTTCTCATTTCTATTCACATAGTTTTCTCTCATTCTCTATTTTTCTAGAAAGATGGAGCAATAGCCTTGAAGGATAAGTCACTTAACCAAGAAAATCTTAGATTTCTACTGTTTCTCACCAATCCTCTGTTTCTTTTTTTTTGTAAATGACATTGCGATTTCCCAAACAGAAATTTATCATTCACACATAGATATTCATACATAGTTATAATTTATACCTTATTATATATACTGTGCTAGAAACTATATATATGGAAATTATATGTATCTTATGCATTAAAAATATATTTACATAATGGTATGTTTATGTGTACACATATAGGCATAGATGTGCATGCATATATATCTATATGAAAGATATAAAAGATAAAATTACCTGAAACTTATCCAGTGAACTGTACTTAGTAGCCTTATTAGCTTTCCGTTACAATTGAAGTATGAACACGGACTCATAGATCTAGCTAAGTGTCTTGTAGCAGCATGTATGTGTACATCACAGAATATTAATATTAAACATTTATATATAAACAGTGGAGGGCTGTGTTATGAGGCACACCTGGTCCTGGCATCTGTCTGTGGCATGCCCATGACGCTTGCTTTTGATGGGCACTGGCTTTGGATTGCCTGTGGGCAGAGTTTCAGCAAAGGCTTCCAGGGATGTGTTGTAGACTCTGGGCCCGGCACAGGCTTTGATGCAACAGAAGTAACTACTAGAGAGAGCATAGCTTTGAGACACAGGGGTGTGTACATGTGCTGTTTACCTATGGGTGCTTTGGTTGAGTCAGACCACATGGTTTTACAGCCATATGCGGGCCAAGGACTGGACCTGTTTCACCCTGCACTCCTACCTCCTCCTCCACGGGTTCTGGGCTTGGCTCTGGCTCATCTGTTACGCACTCCGAAGTGTTCTCTGAGGTCTTGGGTTAAGTCAGGCCTTTTTCTCCCCACCTTGGGAATCTTCATGTTTACAGTGAGCTCTGACTAACTCCAGGATCTATTCGGAAATGAAGACTTTCCAGGAAAGCTTGTAGGAGAGATGGATGGATGGACATTATTAAAATCAGCAGTTTCTAACTAGCTAGGAAGATAAAAGGCCACAGTGTATAAGATACCACATTGTACAATATAAAAGGATAGCCATACACTTGTACACGCACACATGCATACACACATACATACATATATATGTCATCAAAGAGGTGGAGATTTATCTGGGAACATGGACCATAAACTTATGTAGAGACTAAAAATAGTCACACAAGGATTAAAAAGTAATGAAATTATGTGAGCCATGACAGAGTATATTAGGTTAATCAGGGACCAAAGATGAACTGCTTCTCAGGTAGTATCTGTGGAGTGCCAGAAGTACACCAAGATATTTAATATGCTCTGGTTAATCAAATCCATCTCCAATTCCTTTAGTTTGATTTCACCTTTTCTTATAAGGATGATACAGCTGAAGCCCACAGATGTGAAGTAATTGTGTCAAAGTCACCCATGGAAAGTTGTGAATTTCTGATTCTGGGTTGCCTATAAGAGAAGGTGCCTTGCAGTAACTGGCAGCGATGAGACTGACTGGTTCACCTATGAGAAAACAGGAATAAGGAAGCTCGGTGTATTTTGAGGCCCACCAACATCGGGATTTTGCAAAGCATATAGATTTTAGGGTCTCACCATATCGAGTTACTACGTTACAGTTTCCATGTGTGAGGTCTGAAATCTGAATTTTGGAGAAATTGAATAAATAAAAGGGAGAATAAAATTTTGCTGAATAAGTTTATTGAAGTATAAAATTCACACTTTTTAAGTAGATGCTTGCGAATTTTGACATGCAGTTATGTAACCTCCACCACAATGCTGAATATAGAGTTTATCCAATCATCCCAGAATGATTCCCTAAGGCCTCATTGTAGAAAATTTCATTCTAGCGTCCCAGATGATGCGATCTGAATGGGATATAGCTCCTGAACTCATGTAGGGTTTGAAAGTTTCAATTGGAGGCTTATTGATGGTGCTGGCAAGGTGGGAATTTAATCCAATTGTGATGTACAGGAGGTGAGTCGAGGGAGGAAATCTTTATGTCCCCAGGCCTGTGCTGTGATGCTGCAAAAATCCTGGCTGCATAATTAATTTCTAGCACATCAGGTGATGTGTGAAGCCCGGTCACAGTTGTAAGAAATACTTTTTTTTTTACATTCCTGAAAATTGAAAGTAGTAGAAATTGCTATTCAGCACCTAAATGGGTCTTAAATGTGTTAAGTGAATTAGCTCAACTAGCAGAACTTTGAATGGTTAGTTTTGGGCACTCTGGGGAAGCTGTGAACTTTTGGTATTACTTACCCTCAAGGTGAGTTTAAAGTAGTTGGGCGATGGTCTGCTTCCATTCAGTGAAATTGGTGTCAGACCTTTTTTTGATCTGAAAAACAGAGTTGGACAGGTCTTCCATGAACTGTTTACTCTTCAAATGGCTGCAATTAGCAAGCCAAAACCAGCAACCCAGAATTCCATCCTGGTCTCCCATGTAAGCAACAGGGCCAAAGCACTTGGCCATCTTCTGTTGCTTTCCCAAGTGCTTTTGTAGGGAGCCAGATGTGAAGTGGAGCTGTTAGGACAAAAATAGGCACTCAGAGGCTGATGCCACAGGTGATGAGTTGGCCTGATTTGCCACATTGCTGAAAGTCTTTATCCCCTTGTAAAAAATTAAGATTCATTCATTTATTTAATAGGCAGACTTACACAAGTATGCATTCTTAGAGACATGGTGACCAGCTATGAGAAGAGATTAGGATGGCAAATGCTGCGCTTTTATGTGTGAAATTTGTGTGTGTGTGTGTGTGTGTGTTGTGCATAAAAGCCACCTAAAGCCGAAGGGTTGACCTGTGGACCTACAATGCTTCATGTCTTCTGAGGATACAGCTCTTTCAAACACTGAACATAGAATATGGAGGAATATTTCAAGAAAGGGGCTGTTTAACAAATATACTGATCATAACCTCCCATAAATGCAGATCAGCAAGTAACAGCAAAAACTATATGACAGTGTTTTTAAATCTTTTCTATTGCTTATTGTTGTTTTTATTCCTCTTTACACACTCCCTTTTAGATCATTTGAGATAGTTTCAGGTCAATTAAAACAAAAATCTCAGTTATTCTCTCTGTGTAATAGTAGTAAGATACTAGTTACTAGTTATGTCACCTTAACAGAGTCACCTTTATGTTTTTAGGTAATTTATTTAGCATGCATTTAACATGTTTTGAAGTATTGAAGCTATAAGTGATGTTCTTGTTGACTTGGAGAATATCTTATTGCTCAATATAAATGAAGGCGATTAGAGATTAACTTTCTTTTTTTTAATCTTTATTAATATTTTGCATTATGCGACAGTTTCATAGGCTCTGGGAATCCCCCCTCCCCTCCCCCTCCCCTCCCCCCTGGTGGATTCCTCCACCTTGATGCAGCATTACAGTTCAAATTCAATCACGATTCTTTCCTTGCAAACATATACCAAGCATGGAGTCCAGCTACTTATTGTCCAGATGGGTTGAACAGTTTCTTGGGGAGACCATTTCTGGTCCGAAGTCAGAGCTGGTATAATATCATCACAGTCAATTAAGAGTCCCAATATAACATCAACAGCAATTTGCAATATTATGGAATTGACATGGTTTTGAGTAACCAGTATGTTAAAAAAAAAAAAAAAAAAAACAAGTCCTAACCACAACCTATGATTAGCTCATTGACATCTCAATTTTAGTTTATATACAGGACCGGACCGGCTGCTATATACCTTAAAATGGCTATAGGGTACCATTCAGCTGTCTCGTGTCTATTTCATTTTAGTATTTAGCCATTTGTTGCGTTGAAGTATAATTTTGTTGATCTTGGCAGATTTTGGGATAATCTAGACTGGCTTGTAACTCTAACTAGATATTTGTCGACATTTAAGGTGCGGAACATTTTTTTCTGGGCGGGGGGCGGGGTGTGCAGGAAAATCCTCAACACCATGGTAAGGAGTGACTAATCTTTGTATTCCACCCAGCAAGGCATGAGCCAATCCACGCCAGCTCTTTCGTGTCAGATTTCAAGCTCTACTTTGTTGTTTGTCTATTTATTTTAGGTTTTTTTTTTTTTTTTTTTAGTTTGTATGATTGCTTGTTTGCTGTGAGGGGTTTTCGAAGCGATCCCGATGGTCACTGCGAGGGAGGGCAGGGGTCCAGAGGTGGAGCCAGGCTCGGACCAGAGAAAGCTAATCAGCAGGGGTTCATGAATGCTTCTTTTAATGATGATGTGCAGGGCACTTAAGTCAGGTTGCTAATAGGTATACGCAGGATAGCACTGTGACAGCGCAAGTTTGTATGTTTGTACTACTTGTGTTTTCCAAGAATTCTTTTGTTCTCTATAATTCCTGGTACTTTAATTCCTAGCTGCAATACCTTTTCTTTCACATTAGTGTATTTTGTTTTCCTGAGCCTTAGGAAACTGGTCAACAACGCAGTGAGTGCTATGTGAGAGTCAAAAAGTCTTGGAGACAAAAGAATTAGATATCTTGGATAAAAGTATTCTGTGTTCTAACTGGTGCTTCTGAAATGTTTGTGTGCTTTGGAATGGCCTGTTACAGTGGGGATTCTGATTTATGGATCCCACGTGGGACCTGCACGTCTGCATTTGGCAAATACACAGTGATATGAATGCTGGTAATTCACGGACAATAGTCAGTATAGGGTAAGACTGTGGGTGATATGCAGAAACAGGCCGTTAGTTTCAGAGGACATTGTTAGGTTTCAGTTTTTTGTCAGCCTTTGTACCTGGCATTCTCTGTAGGGAGAGTAGAGTAAATCGACTGGAAGGATCTAAGCAAAATGTTGAGTCAGAACTCTGTGAGGCAAACAAACATATGTGGCAGAAAATGGTGGGGTACGAGGAGGAGACCTTGAACACGAAAGCAGGATTGCACTCGGCATCTCTCTGACTCAACTAGGTTAGGAACAGCCTTTTCTCTTTCCTTCAGTGCTGCAAGTGTTGTAGGACACAGATGTTCTTTATTTACACAGACTTAGGGGAACTATTCCACAGCTGTCTTTTTTGGGCTTTGCTTGAGGTTGAGAGTTCTGGGAGCTGCCCCCAGCCCTCGCCACACACACATACATGCACAGTCCCAAAGCATTGATGAAGATGAGGCTCAGAGGATAAGATAGCAGATGGACTTGTATCCCATCTCCCAAACCAACTGGACACTAGGTTGATGTCCTTGTCTTCAGAAAGGCCCATCTGCAGGACGGTGGTTTTTTCTTTCATTTCCATTTTCTTGGGCTCCTCTTTAACGTGGTCCTGCTTCTTTGGATAAGATATTTTTCAGAGAGTTGATTTGGCAAAAAAGTGACAACCTTTTTTTTTTTTTGACCACCTCAAATTGTTTTTTGTTGACCCATGTTGAGAATTCTAAAGTATGTTTATCATCATCAGTTATGTCTGATAAAGGTATAGGTATGAAATAATGAGTTTCAAATTTTTACTCATTGTAATCTAGGCTTAGAAGACAGAAGACTCCCAAACAGATTAATGGACATTGTTTCTCAGCACTGAGCCCTATACCCACTTAGAAGCTGCCCCATGCACTGTTCACCTCTTCCCAGAGTATTTTAATGTCATTGTGCCTGCACTAAATGGTAATGCATGAATTTTAGCTTCAAGAGTTACTTGTTATTACTCAGTCACCATATGATGTTGCTTGATGTCTTTTCGCTTTTGTCATCTATCCTATGCAATGGAATTTTTCAGAAATTTAGTAGATTCCTGAATAAATAAGAACAAGATTCTTCGGCTGCCTTTCTTTTGAGATAGGCTCTCTTCTCCCTACAGTATGTTTGCCCAGGTGGGAGGCTGTCACATGTCACTCTTGGCTTAATCACTACAGAACACCTTGTCTTGCTCTCACTGGGAACTGTGATTCGTCCTCACATTCCCCTGATGGAAAAGTTCTGCTGACAGTTGAAGAGAGTTATAAGGTTATCTCCCACATTTTAATAAAATTCTCTTTAGAGATTGAAGCAAAGGTGTCTAATTACATGAAGCTTGAGCCAGTTTTTTGCAAGGTCATGCTTTTCCTGTAGTCTGGAAAAGCAATAAGCTACAGAAAGAAAAGAGTGGAAATTTTGGCAGGTTATACAAGTCATCTCAGAAATGAGCACTGGAATAGCTGGCCTTCTGTGAAATCTTTTGTTGAGTGAAAATTGAACTGGTTCAGTTGGGCACTTCTGATTCTGAATTCAGCATTGTCTTATCAAATGATGACTTTCTGAAAATCATTAGGCTTTTTAATCTTTTATTTTGCCATTCATAAACTGGAGACCAAACAACTACCTTCATGGGGTGGTATGAATGAATATTGTTCAGAAGCAATTTAAATGATAACAAGGGTAGAAGCACCCTGTAAATATTTTGAAATATGATCTCCAAACAAGCCCAGACCTGAGGCAGACTTGGATCTAAGTAATATTTCAGTCCCTTATTCATCCACCTAATCATTCATGTCCCGGATGTTTTCTTAGCTTCTGGTGTGAGACACCACGAAGATCTCAGCTTCAAAGAGCACACGAGAGTGTGAAAGGATCCAGTTTGTATATCCTATCTCTATTTAGAGTGGTAGAGATAGAGTTTCTGTCAATTAGGTATCCTAGGCCTCTACAAGCAGCCCTCTGCTGTTAATGTTTCTTCTTCCACTGCAATCTATTCACCATGTTTCCTGAATGTAAAAATGCGTACCCAGAGAGGGACTGCATGTCCCAGTCTCAATGATCCTTTGGTGTCATTGAGTTCTCTGCTGGTATGTGAGTGAAGAATGATGGGTGCAAGTTCTGTGTTCCTCATTTAAAAAAGAACCTCTTGCTATGAATTTCCATCTTCCCTTTTCCACTGGCTGCAAAGGCAGTGACAGACAACTGTGGAAAGCAGGCCCCAGGCAGGATGGAGTTTCTGTATGTGACTGCTTTCCCTGATGAATTCAGGCGGCAGGACTGCCCATGTCCTGGATTGATACATGGTCTTCCAAGTACTTAATGCCACAGAAATTGGCAGTCTATATAGATCCCATTGTAGTACATTAAGTAGCCATGATTTTTTTTTTTTTGAGGTATAAGAAAACATAAAACTTTGTGAATGTTGGGACCAGCACTGTGGTGCAGTGGGTTGTTACGTTCATTAGTGCTGTCATCCCATACAGGCTCTGGTTGGAGTCCTGGCAGCTCTGCTTCTAATTCAACTCCCTAATTTTCTTGGGAAAATAGCAGAGAAGGACTCAGGTCCTTGGGCCCCTGTACCTACATGGGAGAACGAGAAGAAGCTCCTGGATCCCGGTTTCAGCCTGGTCCCACAAATATGAGATTTCCTCCCTCCCTCCTTCAGAAATTCTGACTTTCAAATGAATTTTTAAAAATGTGCAGAAAAGAATATGTCATTTGATGACCAGAAACTCTGAAGGTACTGTTGGATCTCTGTCAGTCATGTTGGAGAAGAAAATGCCAGAAAAAGAGGGAGGGGATTGTCTTCAGGGGTCATCTTGCTCATTCAACCCAGACAGCCCATGAGCTACCCATGTCTGTCCACGAGCCTCAACCAGGTCCCATTCAGCTCATGTCTGCACCAACCTTATATTATGATCTTCAGCTCTGCTGTGGGTCTTCTAGGATCGATGGTCATTGTAATCTATTCAAATGGAAGACTCTTGCTATTCACATACCATTTACCTAGTGTATCCTTTCTGCCAGGAAGATTGTAGCTATATTTTGGAGGAGACATTGTAGAAACACCCCACCCTAGCACGAGAGGACGAGAATGTGCAAGCAGCAGAAAGAACAGGTTTAAGGAAGCTGACCCTTCACAGCCACAGATTTCATATCCACAGATTCAAACAATCATGGCTCAATAATATTCAGAATAATAACAGTAAAGGTAATATAAATAAAAGTATAATAAACTATTTGTGTGGAACTTACATTTTATTGGGTGTTATAGGTGTTTTAAGGATGAATTAAAATATGGCTGCAGGTTTGGGTTGTGTGGGGAAGATGCTGAGGAGTAAGTCTTCCACAGGAAGAAATGTGCACCTCACAGGAGTGAAGGGCTCAGCATCACGCAGGTGCCTGCTGCCACATAGTAGCCTCTGTGCACTGTGATAAAGACATGTGATTGATCACACATAGAGACCATATGTATGTTCCCTCACTTGCTAATTGCAATTAGTTGCAGGAGCACTGAACATATTGCTCTTAGTGAATGTCAGGGCATTTCACTGGATTCCCCTTGGTTCTCCATGAAGCCACAATTAACTTCACTAATTATTCCCTTCACCACATGTGCTTCACTTAATGAAGAACTAAACTAATGAGTGTTGATGTTTTAAGAACATTTTTTTTTTCCTAAACGCTATCTTGGCTGCCATCCAGTTAACTCCAACAATGGATCCTTAGGCAAAATCACAAGTATCAAATCCATCCGGTGCTGGGTGGGAGAGAGAAATCAAATGCCAAGTTCAAGAGTCTTTTCATTACTTCTCCATAGGAGAGGTTCTCTGCCCTGGCAAGGAGCCATGTGACACTTTTGGTTAGGTGGGTTTTATAAGTTTTTGTACTTAGTCAAGCAATCATCTCTAAACCTTCCCATCTAGTATCATTAGAGGCGAGAAGTATAGTCCATTATAAGTGAACAAAAATCACACCCTCATGCTAATGATGCATCCAGAATTGAGCAGGCGTCTTTTCTTTCCCTTGTCATATAGGGAACGGTAATTTTAGCATTTTTCATCAAAGTCCTGTCATTCATATTCTCTCTCTCTCTCTCTCTCTCACACACACACACACACACACACACACACACACAGTGCTAAAGCATTGATGAAGATGAGGCTCTGAGGATAAGATAGTAGATGGACTTGTATCCCATCACCCAAACAAGCTGTATACCAGGGTAATATCCCTATATTCAGAAATCAATTCATTCTGCATGGAGTTTTTCAGCTTGTTTAGTTTCAGAATCCATCTTAGGTTCACTTTTGAGGAAGAAGATATGTTTGCCTTTATCTTCTGCACAGCAATTTATTAATTTACCTCAGAAACCTTGATGACGCTCAACCTCAAATGTGCCCATCATTTTTTTTTAAAGGCCAGTAGGAATAGTGAGAGGTATAACGTATTTCCCCTTGGTGAGAATTCTTATGCTAATTTTTAGGATAATACTTCTTTTCAGTTCATCATTATTGCAATATATCCTCTTAACTACCCCTTGAAGTCCCCAAGGCCCTCAAGGTGCTCTAAGACCCCCGCTGTCTGTTGAGGGTTGTGCGCAGGTGGGGTAGTCCAATTTCAGGACCACAACTTACAGATCAGAAATCAAACCTTCAGGTGGTAAATACCAAAATAAGGAGAGCTTGTCTTCAGTGACATGTTCTGTCTCCCTTGCTGGCTCAAAGGTGGCCATTTCTTGGAGGTACAGGAGAGAGCAGGAAAAACAAACTTATCTGATTTGATGACTTCTTATTCTCTGCTTCTCCTGCAGATTCTGTCTTGCATTGCAGCTGTGCTCTGGATGTACACATGATAGTGAGAGAAATCAAAGCATGATGGGTTGCCACAATGTTTCTCAATGTTGACATGCTGCAAATTTTATTCCAATATGACAAGATTTCTCCAGACTTTTTGAGATGTTCCCTGATGGAGAACCATGGTAACCTGGTGATGATGATTTCTTGTCTTTACTGTTGGGCTCTGGATAGTTCCCTGCCTCAGAAGGAAAGTGCAAACTTTGTACAGCATTTGGTTAAAAAAAAAAAAAAAAAAACAGATTCGGAGCTCCACATTTCCTTCTCAGTGGAGGAGAACATGTGTTTTCCATTGGTAGGACAAGGAAAGATAAATATACTGTTTCTCTCACATGGCATACGTTTCTCTGACAGGGATTTGCCACTGATAGCTCTGGCATTTGTAACAAATGATCCAAGCAGTGCCAAGAAATATGAGCCATTCTGTATGAGTGAAGAATGGGCATTGGAACAGCTTGGCATTGCGGAGGCATCAATTGCTGGGAGAGACAAACGTGAACTGTGGAGATTTGTGAATGTGGCAGATGGGAATCCTGGTGTTTTGCATTAATTGTTTTTCTCGAGCAGGAGACCTCCTGTGATTTCCATCCTGGAACCAGTGATGGCTGAGCCAGACAGCTCATCATCCCCAGAGAAGACAAGTGGGGATATGACAGCTGGCCAGGAAATGAAGGAGACGGGGGTGTTGTGCTGTTTCAGAAGCTCCCAATGCTTCAGAGTAGGCTGAGGGTGGAGGTGGAGTGCAGGTAGTGCAGGTCTGTGTCAAGAGCTGAAGGGAAGACTGAAGAAGAGATGGAAAGATGCCTTGATCCTATTGAAGGTTCAGCAGATGTGGGGAAGGACAGTGAGTCACCTCAGGTGTGGTTTCTGTAGCCCTGCCCGTAAGGATCTGCTAGAACATACGCCTGTGGAGCATAACTGGGAGGGAGAGACTTTAAAGGATCAAGTTTTTTTTGTCCCTACAGACCAGAGAACTCTTTAATCAAGGTAGAGTGTGGTTTGAATCCTTGCTTACCTGTTGCAATGAAGTGACAGTTGTGAATAAACTGGTACCCTGATTGATTCAGTGTGCTCCTGGACCCCTTGTTTCTAGAGCACATTTCCCAGAGACCATTAACTCCTTTCTCTCTAAGCCATAGGGCTGAGAAGGAGGCCCTTTGCTCGGTAGACCTTGAATATAGGACAACCTGCAAACTTGAGCAGAATCATGATGGGATATGGTCAAGGGGGTCCAGGAGACCAGCCATAAGCGAGAGAGAGAAATAGTCACTGGTCAAGGTATGACCAACACTGGATTCAGGAGCCCTCAGAGTCAGCAGGACCTTAGAGAAAGGTGTGGACAGAGGAACAGTGGTACTGATGGGAAAAGATGAGTTCATTGGGCAGTTTCACATCAGCCTGGTCAGAGACAAGTGTGTCCAGCGACCCCTTCATCCAAGGTGACTGTGTCACAGGGCATCCAAATAGGACTATGCATGGGTTAAAGTTGTGACGAAATGGCAGTGCTGCTTTTGGAAATAGTCATGAGCATCACTGGTAGCAGATGGACACCCAGTTGCCCTGTGGGTTCAGGCTTGGCTGTGCTGACTTCTCTGTGACTGGCTCATTTCATCAACAGCTGACCTCTCTGACCTCTGGTGGCACCAAGCCCTCCTCCAGTCACTAGGTGTTGAGTCCCCATGATAGAAGCTCCTGAGACTTCTTGAGCTTCCCTCTTTGACTCTTCTTAATGATTGGTTGTACTTAGTTTCCTGAATTTCCCTGTTGGCACCAACTTGTCCAACAGGCACTGGGTGGACTTCAGGTGAAAAATTTCATTTTTATGTGATTTAAATTTTTTTTTAACATTTCAAGGGTTTGATGTTTTAAAATTAACATTTAATAATTGTACATATTGGTGGGGTACAAAGTGATATTTCAAGACATTTGTACAATTTGTACTGATTAATTTAGCATCATTACTGTTTCCATTTCCTTATCATTCCTGTATGTTTGGATTCTTCAAGCATCTCTTTCCTAGTTCTTCATAAAATAGTTTATTGTGAACCTCAGTCACCCTGCTGCACTTTGGAATACTCACGGAATATATTCCTTTTACCTAATTGTGTTTGGTACCCATTATCCAACCTCTCGCCGTCCTCCTAACTTCTAGTAATTGCATTTCTCCCCTGAGATTAACAGTACTTAAGTCTTTCACTTTTGAGAACATGTGGCATTTGTCTTTTTGTGTCCGACTTATTTAACTTATCATATTATCTTCCAGTTCGATTCATTTTGCTATAAAAGAAAGGATTTCCTTCTTTCTGTCAGAGCGCATTCTGTTGTGCATGTGAAACATTTTCTCTATTTCTTCGCCTGGTGATTGGCATGTAGATAGCTGTTCCCTATTTTGGCTACTGTGAATGGTGATGCCATAAATGCAACAGTGCAGGTATCTCTGTTATTCTGTTCTCATTTTCTTTAGCTATACATCGACTTGGATCATATAGCATATTTTTAAGGTTTTTTAAGGGGCTTTTGTGCTGCTCTCTACAAGAGCCATACTAATTTATATTCCTTCTAACAATGTGTAAGGACCTCCTTTTCTATGTATGCTCACCACTCCCAGCTTTTATCTTTTTCATTGCACCAATTCTAATGAAATAAGATAGCTTATGTGCTTTTAATTTTCTTATTTTTTCCCATGAAAATCAGATATATGGAGAGGAGGACAGACAGAGAGGAAGATCTTCTGTCCATTGATTCATTCCTCAAGCAATCACAACAGCTGGAGCTGAGCTGATCCAAAGCCAGGAGCCCGGAGCATGTTCTGGGTCTCCCACATGGGTGCAGGGTCCCAAGACTTTGGGCCGTCTTCAGTTGCTTTCCCAGACCACAAGTCTAGATTGTTCTTTGTCACCTGTGCCAGTGACATGTTTACATTTCTCTGGAGTGAATGATCCTGCATTAGCAATACGGCGATACACCTACTGTCATTGATACTTGATTAGCCTGATGTCAAGAAACTAACACTTGAGGGAAATTTTCTGTGATAGCAATCTCTCTTTGCTCTTCCCTGAGCAGGTCAATCTAACTGTTCATTGTCAAGTGTCACTTATGTGACATGGAGACATGGTTGTCCACCAGGAATCCTGGTGCCGCTTTGCTAAAAATTCCTGGACTGAGCAATAGAATTTTCAGCCCAGCTGAACTTGAGTCTTGAGGACTTGGCCTATGACTGAATTCAGATTCTTGGCTTTTGTTATAAATAAAAAAGGGAGGCGACATCTCTGAGTAGCATATGTACCCTTGAGCTGGATAGACCTAGCACTGTCCATACCTTTTACTTCTGGATCACTGCGAAGAGACATCTGCCTTCAGGCATGTGCCAAGCTCTCTGAGGGAGGTCTCCTCCCTAAACCAATCCAGAGTTGGCTTTCTGACTTTAGATTGGTTTCTCAAGTCTTAACAAAGTGTCTTCAAATCTAAGCAATAAAAAGTGTGCATATGTCTGAGGTATATCTATACACAAAAGAGAATCATCATCTATCCTTGATCTAAAAGGCATCTAGCACCCGTATGCTTCTTGTCTCTCCTAACATTGCCTGTGCAGATGTCAGAAGCCTTAGGAGGCTGCCCATATGGTGAAGGGCAGTGCTCTGTTTGCCAATGGCTAACAGAATGAGGCCAGGCCCACACACACTTTTATTCTTCCTACTTTTTAAAAAGATGTATTCATTTTTATTGGAAAGTCAGATTTAGAGAGAGGAGGAGAGATACTGAGAAAGATCTTCCGTCTGGTGTTTCACTCCCCAAGTATCTGCAATGGCTGCAGCTGAGTTGATCTGATTTGGAGTCAGGAGCTTCTTCCAGGTCTCCCAAGCAGATGCAGGGCCCCAAGGCTTTGGGCTGTCCTCTACTGCTTTCCCAGGCCACAAGCAGGGAGGTGAATGGGAAGTGGAGCAGCTGGGATATGAACTGGCTCCCATATGGGATCCTGGCGCTTGCAAGGTGAAGACTTTAGCCACTATGCTACCACACCAGGCTCATACTAAGGTGTTTGAAGAAATATTTGCCTATGGTGTGCCAGCTCCTTGGAGAGTGCTCAGGCTGAAATTGAAACCTGAGACACAGGCTAGCTTCCTGCCTGTTTTTCAGGTTATTTGTAATGATGAATTCTTTGATTCAGGTTGAAAACACAGCTCCATGCTAATGACCTGGAGGATGGCCCCAAGGCCTTGGCCCCCTGCACCCAAATGGGAGACCCAGAAGAAGCCATTGGTTCCCACCTTTGGCTGGTTCAGCTCTGACCCTTGTGGCCATTTTGATAGTGAAACAGCGGATGGAAGATATTTCTCTGCATCTCTCCCTGTCTCTCTGTAACTCTTTCAAGTGAAACAAAAATTTTTTTCTTTATTTTTGACAATCTTTACATGGTTAATTAGGACACAAAGGTTCAAGGGCTACAGGAAAGTGGATAAGATTATTATTTCCAGATTCTCTTTTTTCTATAATTGGGGTAAATGGAGAGATAAAGGGAGAAGCCCCACCCAGCCTCCCACCCATCCCAGGTCCCCAATGTGGGGCATGCTCTGAGGGTCTTGCTCAAGTGGTTTTGATAGTTCAACAGTTATGAATTGCTGCCAATCTCGCCATTCCAAGCATGATGAAGTCGCTGAAGAATCCACTAATTGACATAGTCCATCTTAGAGTCTCCGTTTGTCAAGTAACATAAAATTTTAAAAGGGGATTGATTCATGAAACAAGGCAGTTAAGTTTGGATTTAGGATTCAGAAAAGTTCCAGTTTTACCTGCCACTAGTTTAACAACACTAGTGAAAGTGAATTCTGTTTTTCAATATTACAGCTCCCGTAACTGGTATGCTTGGTTCTGAAGACCACAACTTAGGAGATGTATACCTTTTGACTTAGTTATTTTTATTTAAAAGGCAGATTATATAGAGAGGAGGAGAGATGAAGAGAGAGGTCTTGTGTCTACTAGTTTACCCCTCCAAATGGTTTCAATGGCCAGAGCTGATTTGTCTCAGGTTGTAGTCAGGATCATCTTCCAGGTCTCCCAGGTGAGTGTGGGACCCTAAGGACTTAGGACATCCTCCATTGCTTTCTCAGGCCATTAAACAGAGAGCTGAATCAAAGCAGAACATCTAGGACTTGAACTGGTGCTAATAAGGGATGCTGGTACCACAGGGGTGGAATATTAGCCTGATGTGTCACCATGCTGGCCCCAGTGTATACCCTCTGAACTAGAACCAATCACTCAGGATAGATGAGGCTAGACTACACCCTCAATGTTCTTGCCTATGCTGTCTTCCTACTCTGAGGATCTAATAGAAGCCTTCTGAAATGTCAGGGACTAAAAATGACAGAGGAAATGTAGTTATCAAAAAGAAAACTAGACATTAGGCAGATAAAACAAAAATGCATACTACTCATAACACAATTCTTCAGTTTGTCAATTTATATTCTTAAAAGATATACAAAATTTCTCTGACTCCCAATGGGTCTGTAAGTTTTATAAGAGAAATATCCATTTTGTTCACAGTATATTTCTAGTGTCTGTCACAGTGGCACATGGTAGATATTTAACAAATATTAACTGAGTAAGTGGATGACTGAACAAGTCAGTATGTGTGCATTTGCTGTTCTTTTGCTGGTCTTAAATAAACACAATCATGAACCAGAGACAGAGGAGGAAAATATAGATCAACCAAGCTGTCACTTCCTTTTGATTTGTGTATGGACTGGTATTGAGGTACACTAGGTTAAGGTTTGCTATGCTGGCATCTCAAATCGGAGTTCTGGTATGAATCCTCCCTGCTCTGCTTGCAGTCCAGCTCCCTGTCAATATGACAGCGAAAGCAGTGGAAGACGGGCTCCAAATTTTATATATATTCATATGTATATATGTATATATATAATATATCATTTTGGCTCACACTGTTCAAAAATTTCATAGAAAATGTGAAAAAGTTTTTGAAATATAGGCAGATAGTAATATTAATTTTCCATGGACTTTTTGAAGATCCTTGGTATGTGTGGATTTCAAATTTTTTTCATCAAACATCTTTTAATTCTAATCTTTTTCATGAACTTTTTGAATTGCCCTTTTAGGTTTAGAGGGTATGGGGATTACTGAAGGAGGTCTTTAATACAACACTTGGGCAGAGAAACAAAACAACTGCATGCCTTTATTTTTTATTTGTTTTAAAATTGTAAGAGACAGAGAAAGTGAATGAGAGAGAGAGGGAGGGAGAGGGAAGGAGGGAGGGGGGGGAGAGAGAGAGAGAGAGAGAGAGAGAGAGAGAGAGAGAATCTTCCACTTCCTGATTAACTTCCCAAATACCCACATTTATCAAGATGGGCCAGGCCAAAGCTGAGAGCCAGGAACTTAATTCAGGTCCCCCACATGGGTGACAGATTTGTCTGCTTGAGCTATTGCTTATTCTTTCCAGGGTCTGCATTAACAGGTTGCTACAGTTAGGAGGTAGAGGCGAAAATTGAGCCAAGGTTCTCCAATGTTGGGTGCTGCCATCCTAAACACTATCTTCCCCGCTGGGTTAGATGCCTGTCCCTTGCCTTTATTCTCATCCATGTCTTGGTGTAAACTTAGCAGTATTTCCCATGTATGTGCTTAAGTTCCTCTCACTTCTCGGAAGCTGACTAAAGTATCCCCTTTCATCTTCAAAAGCTGCTTTCCGATCAGTGCAGGGAATGGATGAAGTATAACAAAACAATCAACTTGAGATATTCCAGGTTCTATACAATACTCTTAGACATGTCATTTCTAGACTACATTTTCGCTTTTGAAGGAGCTAAATGGAGATCGGAGTGTGCATGGTACTCACACAGTGCCTCCTCAGGTACACATATGATGTGTGTCTTCCTTCTGACTGCCTCTTCTCAGCCAGGGATCCCAGTGAAGATGATTTACTGGATTCTTTCTTGAAGAAAGCAGACACCTGCCCATCTGAGGTCTTTCTTCCTGACTGACATCTTCTCACGGAGGAAAGAAGGTTCTCATTTTGTGGTCACTTCCCAGAAACTCTACATCTCCTCATTGCACTTTCCAAGACCTCCCAGTCCCCCTGTCCTCAAGATCTTCCCAAGGGGCTTCCATGCTTTCTTGCTCCCACTGGGAATGGAAATCAGAAAATCTTTCCTTGTCTCCAGATTTTCAGATTCAGTAAAACTGATTCTTTAAAATATTTCACAGAAGAATTATAGTTTCTCCATAGCATAGTAAGGGCAGAGTTTATGAACAAGTTGTATTTGTACAAAGATATGAAGGTGGCATATTAAGCAGCAAAGAGTTGAGGGTCTAAAGAAAGTTCAATAAGATGGCATTTGACAAAGATGAGAATAGAGTTTAGGGAAGACAGGAAGGGTAGAAAAGCCCAAAAGATTATCACCATAGGAAACAGTTACATCTTAGGGAGTGCAGGCATCCAAATACAGTTGTAGCCATGGCAAGATGCATGTCTTCCATGAGCTATGGTCTTGAATGGATGACTATTTCCACTTTCAAATTGTGACTGGAAGGGAGGGTGTTAAGGGATGAAATGCCTGAGCCTCTTTTTCTTCAGTTTCAAATCCTTATTTATGATTTCTATTGCTGGGATCCAGCCAAAACCAAAAGGCCGAGGAGCCTGTGTGATGCCGTATTTAGAGGCCAGCCTTCTAAAGCTTAGCCATGGAGAGTGAATTTGGAGGCCCAAAATGCAGAGAATACCCAGTATAGGGCAGGAGTGAGTTAACTCTAACCAGGCAATGAGACCACATGTACTTTTGCTGAGATCATGGTAATACCTGGAGTGTTGAGAAGCTGTGAGGTGGGTGATGTTATTAGAGCAGTGAATGGGGGAGGATTTGTTTTTGAACATTCAGAAGGCATTCTTGGCTTTGACAATGACCTAAGTAAAAATTATTGCTCTGTACCATGAGTTCAACTGGAGTTGCTTGGAATATTACAATTAATAGAGCTTTTGATTTGTAGGAATGATGCATCTAAACAATTTTACTCTAACCCTGTATTTTTTACATTATTATTATTTTTTGTTATTTCAGATGATATTTACTTAGTCAATCAAGGTGGGAAGGATCTAGCGTTAGGGAGAAGTGGGTGTTATCATTGCTTCCAAACTCTTCTTCCCATTTCTGGGATAGGAGGGAGACAAGGGGATAGGCCATACCTAGCCTCCCAACCATTCCAGTAACTGAGGATGGGGGAAAGATCACATGGTATCAACCCAGAGTCACAATATGACACATGGTCCAAGGGCTTTGACCAGGTGGATGCGATAGTTCCAGAATGCTGTCAATCCCACTGATCCATGGTTGAGGAATCCCTTGCAATATACATTGGCTGACATAGTCAAACTTATAGTCTCCATTTTCCCAGATATTTGCTGTCATCATTTGGCTAGGGTAGTTGTTCATATGTTCTGTTCTCCATTTTCTGCTATTGTACCAGATGTCCTCTGCAGGTCCCAATGTCCTCCATGTCCTCCATGGTCTGTCATCCAGCACTCCATCCTCTACACTGAGAGGGACCAGTTCTCCTAGGTGAGCTTGCCCCATCAGCCCCCAGTGTTAGCTCAAGTGTGAACAGGTTGGTGCTGTGGCCCAATTTGGCCCTTGCTACACCACATCCTGATTCTTGAATCTGCTAGAGGATGTTATGAACTGATGCAGCCTGGCCCACTCCTTGACCTGACCCACATGTATGTCAGCAAGTTCTGTAACCTGGTCTGGTTTGGGCTGCTCCTTGCCTTGATTCTTGTGCTTACCTGCAAGAATTGCAATCTGACAAAGGAATTCATCAAGCTCCTCTATCTAGTCTCCTTCCAGTGGCAGATCTTGAGGATGCTGGTGGGTCCCTTGCCCAAGTTGACTTTGTCCAACTGTTCTGGCAGGAATGGTGTCCTTGCCCAGTCAGCCCATATCCTTTCTAGCTCTTACTGTTGAGTGTTATAGCTACACAATGAGCATGACCAGATACAGCTCTCACATGGTTCAGCAGGAGCAAAGACCTAGCCCAGCCTGTTCTACACTAACCCGGACTTTCATGAGTACCAGTGGGTGCTGGACTCAAGCCCAGTCTGGTCCTCTCCAGACCCAGGCCACACTCGTGCTGAGGGAGATTGTGGTCATGTTCAGCCCAGGACAATGCACCAATTCTGGGTCTCACATTCAGCAGCAGGAATTCCAGCCCAGCTGGGCATCCCTTCAGCTCTCCAAGCAGACCTATTTCCAGCCACAGTTCATGCGCATGCCAACGGAGATTGCTATTCCCCATGGGTGAGCACACATACTTCCCTGCAGATTCTACCCCTAGACCTAATTCACTTACTTATTTGTCAACTTCATGGCCCAGCCTCACAGAACCTGTTCCCTTTTCTGACACTTTGGTGGGTTCCATGTTGTAGCCCTTCAAGTAGAGTAGCCTTGTCCACAGAAGTCCCAGAGAAGTCCTTCTTCACCTGGTCATGAACCCTAAGGTCCCCGTTCATCCCCACCTGTGCCATTTTCCAGAATCCCTGTATGCCCACACCCGTAAGTTCTCAGAGCACATCACTGGGTGGCCCGAGGGCTTTGACTGGCACCATAGATGCCAGGCTGCCCAACCTTTCTGGCCTGGGTTTCCTCAGCCACAGACATGTGGCTGGGAGGTTCAGACACCTGTGCCTCAGCCCAGACTCACCTGAGCTCCATCTATAACATAGCAGCAGTGGGCAGAGCCAGGGTCCTGAGCATGTCCAGAATGACCCCAGATCTACCCACAGCGTAGTTGCTGTGGATAAAGAAAATTTTCAGGCATCGGGTCTGGACAAGCTCAGGATTTGCCCACTGCGTAGCAGTCATGGATAGAGCTAGGATCCTAAGCATCAAACCTGGCATGGCCGGATTACCCCAACTCAGCCATGCAGCTGGGAGATTCAGGCACCCAAGCTCAGTCCAGACTCATCTTCATCCTGTATTTTTAAATTACCAACTTCTGCGTGTGTATGAGTGGTTGGGTGGGAGAAAGGGGAGGGCTTGGTTCCAGTTGATCAAGGAGTAGTAAGTGTGCCACGCCAACTCACCAAATACCTGTTTATACCTAAAGGAACTAAGTCTCTCATGGAACAGGGAGGGAATAAAATGGTGAAGGCAGAGGTGGGATGGGATCTATACTTTATTTCTTTTTTGGCCTTTAATAGTTCTGTGTCCCCAGGGACTGCTTCCTGTTGTTTTCTGGCCAAGGCTTGTGAGGATCAATCATTTTCCTAGTGTTCCCTTGGTTTCTTATTTCTTTTTCTAAGCAGATATTATTTATGTTTCCTAAGAAACACGTATAAACTTGGCATGATTTGATATCTGTGCATTGAAATCCTTTTTTTTTCTTCTTTGTACAAATGTCTTTTGCACATACATGCTTTCTGCCTCACAGTAGAGAATGAGCTGTCCAAGAGAGAAAATGCCTGCCATAGGCTAGAATGCCTGCACTGTTGTCAGTACCTGATGTGGAAGGCATTGGCTTCTGAATAGGGAGCTACATACTTTGGATGAATTTGAGAGGAAGTCAATATCAGCAGGCTGAAGAGGGAGTGGTTGTGAAATGATTTGTGATAGAGGTTGGGACTGAGCTGCACTGTGGAAGATACATAGGAATTGGACAGATAAAGTTGAGGATGAGACTTTCGGGTAGTGAGATAGAATTGATATAAAAAAGGTCAGAGATTGGAAAAGATTATTATTTATTGGAAGAAAAGTATGTGGTTGGCATACAGCTATGGGCTGAGAAGAAGTGAGAAGTAAAGTAAGAATAGAGTTGAGGGCTTTGCTCTCTTCCTGGTGATTGGAAGACTTAGAGTTAGGACTGGGGCTGAATTTGGGATGACTTATGATGGCAGCATATACCAAGAGGTCAACTCTCACTCTCTTGTCCTGAGCAAGAGAAAAGTAGAGAACCAATGGGTGATCTGGATATAATATGAACTTTTCTATTGCAGGATGCACAATTTTGGGTCTCTTATCTTAAGTGGGAGAAAGAAATCTGACCCTGCAGCAAAGAGGATAAGGGTACAAGCAAATGGGTGAGACAGGAGTGGGGAATAAGGTTGGTGGAATCCCGGGGCCAAAGTTGTAATGTAGCACACTAATATTCCACCTGTGGCACCAATGTGCCAGTCTAGACCCAGCTGCTCCACTTCCCAAGATTATTCAAGTCCTTGGGCCTCTGCAACCAGGTGGGAGACCCAGAAGAGTTTCCTGGCTCCTCATTTTAGATTGGCTCTTACCTCTCTCTCGCTCTCGCTCTCACTCTCACTCTGCCTCTCCATTTCTCCTTCTCTCTGTACATCTGCCTTCCAAATAAAAATCTTACATAAAAATATTGGGAGTTTCTTTGAAATTGCAAATTGGAGGCCAACCTGAAGGAGGTGTATGAGGCTCTGATGAGTCTGGGGTTTACCTACTGGAGGTTTGTGAGGCTGTGAAAGAAGCTTGTAGCTTTCCTTCATGGAAGTCTTTGAGGCTTTGACATCAACCTGGGGCTTCCATTCATGGATGCTGCATTTTGCCCATGATGAACAAATAGCTGTTACAGAACCTTGACCCAGCTCTAGGCTAAGAAGTTAGGGCTTTATCAAAATGTTATAGGTATAGTACATGTAATCCAGTTCTGGCTGACATTCCCTTGGACAGTATTCACCTCTGTCTCTTCTTGAACTAAAGGAGACTCAGAGTTCCGATTCTCAACAATCAAGTGACTGCTGAGAAGTAAAGAATTTTGGGAGCATCTAGAAGGGAACCATGTGGCCTACCCCGAGTGGGTCCTTACTAAGAATCCCTTCAGAGATTTTACTGATTCTTCCTCTACTGTGGTGCCAGTTCATAGCACCCACCTTATTTTCCTTCTGTTTCTTCCCAGTGTGCTTTTGTCAGCATACTCTCTAGCCCCCAGATAAACAGATCTCTCTCTGATCAATGTCGCTGAACAAAACAAGGGCAGAAAAGGATTGCTAAAATATGCACTAAATGTTTTATAAGTGGGTCACATGGTGCACATCGAATTAGCTGGTATATGTGTCAGTCTATGCAACAAAGCTTTTGGTAGTATGGAATTCTCATATTACTGTTTTTGTTTCCTAAAGTTGATGTTGAACAGAGAATGGTGGTTTATCAGGATGGGTCTGGAAACCCCATGGGGGAATGTCAGGAGGGCCAACATGGTAGAGCGAATAGAAAGTTGACACCAATCTGAGCAGCAGGCAGGGAAGGTCTGGGCAATGGAGAGTTGGCACAAACATGTAAAGGCAGGAAGATGGTAATCTCCCTGGGCATGTAAGACAGGACTGTAAGGATGTGGCAACGAACAAGGAAATGTGTTGACGTATAAGAGCTCAGAGAGAGGAGAGGGGGTGAGGAGCATCACAGGCGGGTCTCCTCTTACCTTATCAGATGTTCTGGGAGAAGGAGGGGGAAGCCAGGAAGAGTGAAACTTGCAGTGTTTTGTAGCAAATTAAACCTTTAGAAATATGAGAATGAATGGGTAGGGTTTCCGCACAGCCATATAGAAAAGCTGCAAAAGAGGGAAGAAAAAAATGAAACAAAGACAAATGTATGGCTTCTGGACAGGGGTTAAAAATTGAATACCTTGTAAATGTTCTGGAAAGCAAGGGCTAAATATGACTTATGGCTTTAAACAGTATGCAAATTTCCACTAAGTACACCCCCTTGTGATTTTATTTATTTATTTTTGAAAACATGTAAAGAGCACCTTGTCATCCTAAGTTTAGAAACTGGCATGGAAGTTATTGTGATAAAGTATTTTGATTGTAGACAATTTGCAAAGGGCTTTAATAAACCTCATTACCTCAAATCCTGCCTCCTACTTGGCAGGTACCAGTGCCAACCAAGAGGGCACAGCAGACCTTTTAGTCACTACAGTCTTCATGGTTGTTTGTTTTGTTGCTTTTTAAAATGAACTTGTTCTTTTATTTAACACTGGTGAAGGAGGCTGGAAATATCCACCCAGTTCTTTAGGATAGAATGCAGGTGGCTTTGAGACTGGGGACTGGTGTGGCTCAGTCTGTAACAGTTTGGCATCAGTCTCCACATTGCAGGTTCTGTTTATTAAGTCAAATGCGTGTCTTAGTGAGGCTGCCTTGCTGCTTGCTCTCTCTGGCACTTGACATTGTAGTCATCCCATTTCCACAGTCCTGGGCCTGGTTCACTCAGCCGCTTAAGACTCTTATTGATGCCTGTCCCACTACATTGGCATTTGCCCATTCAAAAGTTGACCTTTGAGAAGTCTCAGATGCAGGAACGCCTGGAGAATTCGTGTCTTGCTCCTGCTCTTGTGTTTTCCATGCTTCGGGGCAAGGACCTGGAACTCAGGTGTCAGCTAAGGGCCTGTGCTCTTTGAGAGCTGGTGAAATTCCACAGCCTTGTGTGTGTGTGGGGGGGGGGGGGTGGATTGTGCTTTTGCAGTTTGTCATTTTTCTAGACATCTGTCTTAAACTTTGGATTGTTCCTATTGCCAGACATGGAACCTAGTTCCTTTTCCCAAGAATTTAATCTAAGGATGTTTGCTTTTCTCTCTCCTCTCTTACTTTTTTGTAGACTTTGCTAATGGTTGGTGGTGAGTGGGCCTCACTGTGGAGTGGTTGGCCCATCAACTGACTTTTTCTCTCCCGATCCCTTTTCCTCTACATTCCCTAATGCACAACCCTCCCCATTCTTGTGAACTTAAACTTGACTACTTGTTGAGCTCCTTGGGAGTGTCATCTTCAACTACAAACATTGTAGTTTGAAAATTGACTCTCCCTAAAAGGAATTCTGATTAATTTGATTTTGTCTTTTTCTTTTGAAAACCCATTTTGTACCTAAGGATTTAATAGAAACTATTAACTATCCATACCACATTGGTTAAGTTTGATTTCCACCAGTATCTTTGCCCCAAAATAAAGTGAAAAATATTTTTCAAACCGGACCTGAAATTCCTCCATTTCTCTCTATATAATCTTTCTTCCTGTTGAAATGTTCATCTTGTCTGTTCATCTGGAAACTTCCTAGGATTACTGAATTCCTAATTCCATGGGTCCTATCATTTTCTGTAGTAAACCATCCATAGCACCATTCTTTTGGAGTGACACATATTCTTTCAAATCTCTCTGTGCTATACAGATTATACCAAGAAATTGATCTTAATACATTTGTGTTACTGCTTGGTAGCTGCATTTTCATGAGCTCCCCAAGAAAGGCGTCTATCAATAGTCACCTTTGTGTCCTTAGTAGCTAGGTTAATATCAGGCAAACTTGAGAGTCCAGTGAAGGAACGTTGACCTCCTAGCCATAGCATAACAGAGATGCAATCTGTTATGCCCATGAGGGCCACATCACTTGATTTGGTATAATTTCCCCAAATTTCAACAATTTACCATAAAAGGCATCTTCCAGTTTTGTGCATTCTGCTCCGAAAGCAATCCTATTCTCTTTCCACTTCCCGAAGTGGTTCTCTGCTCTGCAAATAGAAAGTTTTTGGATCTACATTTAGAAGTAACTCCAAAAGGCCTTGCTGGAAAGCCAGGGAGCTGGAGAATAGTTGAAGATCTGACTCCAGGAAATATGCTTGGAAGTTAAGTGGGTGCCAGGCAGAAAAGTTGTATTCGGAGTAGGGAACGAGGGTAATTAGCCTTTCTTACCACTCTTAAGAGTAATTGAAAGTATCTTTATGGTTTCTATTCAGAATGAATGAATGAAGCTTTATGTGTTTGAGAGATTGAGAGCGTTCCATTCTCTGGTTTTCTCCTAAAATGTCCAGGAACTGGAAATTAAATATAAGTCTCCCTTGTGAGTTACAGGGACCCAATTGAGTAACTACCTGCTGCTTCCCAAGGTATGCATTAGCAGGAAGTTGGAACTGGAAGCAGAGCCATGCCTCAGACCAAGGCACTTTAATAAGAGATTTCGGTATCCCAATTTACAACTTAATCACTGCTCTAAACCCATTACCCCTCAAGGGTCCTTTTAGATGACAATCAGGTGGCATTTTTGTTACTTTCTTCTTCCTTTCCTATGACAGGCACCAGTAAGTGACCATGAAACTCTTTTCACTGAGTTACCCAGAGATTCTAGAGTATTTGTCAAGGCATAATTTCAGGTAGCTATTGCTGTTCAACTTGATCTGGCTTACAATCCATGAGCCTAGATTGTGTGCTGGCCACCATGAAGAAAAAAGCTATGAATGACACCTCTTTGATTATTTTTTTATACTTCTAGAGCATTCTCCCATTCTCACCTCACATCCGGTCTTGGATTAGAAGCCTAAATAAACCTGATCAACTACCCTGTAAGTCTCATGGCTTGGATAGCTGTGTTTTAGAAAGGTTTCTTTTGTTGTTGTTGCTTTTCTATTCCTGTGTGGTGTTCACTTCCTGTGGTTCAAAGAGAAAGGGTATGGATATGAATCCTGGATCCATCTTTACTGTGTCATGTCATTTGACCAGTGACTTTACTCTCATGCTACCTTCTGAAAAAAAGAGCAGTTGAGAGTTAGCATGAGCCAAAGTTGCTGGCACAGGGCCCAAAGGAGTGCTGCTCAAACTACACTTAGAAGAAAAAGACAGATGGCAAGGAGACTAATTGAAGTAGACAGTGTACTTACATATAAGCAAAAATAGCACCAAAGAGACGTCAAACTGCACTGTCAATCTAAACCAAATAATACCAAACCCAAACAAACAACAATGAGAAAAACTTGCTCTTATCCTTCTTTATACCCTGCAAAATCAAAGGCCTTTTGTTTTTGTAGCTAATCATTAATCAGCAAGTGTCTTCAAGCTTCTAATTCTCTGTCTCCCAATTGTCCAAAGAAATAATTTGGTTGAGGGATGAAGGCACACATAATTGCTAATAAAGGGATAGAAATACATATTGTGTGGGAATATCCTGTAAATAGTGACCTGGGAATTGGTGACATGAAGCCCCACCTTTTCCAGTGATTCACTGGTGTTTAATTGTGTTCAGAGATTCCAAGATGAGCCCTGAACAGTTTCCTCTGAGACTAAATGGATAGATCAGGACAATAAAAGACAAGGAGCAGATTGGAGCCTGAGATGAAGCGTCAAGGCTTGTTCAGAACTCCAGGCTCTAAGTACCTGATGCTGCACTGTATAAATTTCCATTAGCACTGTGAGTTGTTTGTTGTATGGAGAGAGAGAGAGAGAGAGAGCAACAGCCTCAGCTTCCAAAATGTTCCTCTGGGCAGTGGTTACATCTGCTGAGGCTCTGGACTCTTCGAACAGTTCTCTGAGGGAGAGAGATAGCCACTGTTTTTCTCAGGCCAATATCAGGGAATGGAGTGGCCAGTGGCTAAATCCTTGCCTTGCACATGTTGCGATCCTATATGTGTGCTGACTCTTGTCCCAGCCGCTCCACTCTTCATCCAGCTCACTGCCTCTGGCCTGGAAAAGCAGTAGAGGATGGTCCAAAGTCTTGGGACCCTGCAGCTGTGTGGGCGATCCTGAGGAATCTCCTGATTTTGGATTGGCTCAGCTCTGGCAGCTGCAGCACTTGGCAGGTGAACTAGTGGGTGGAAGATCTTTCTGTTTCTTCTTTTCTCCATCAATCTACCTTTGCAATAAAAATAAGTAAATCTTAAAAAAAAATGGAAGTGGAGTGGCCAGGACACGAACAGCTGCTCATATGCTTGGTGGAGCATCGCTTGGATCACAGGTGGAGCCTTTTCCAACTTTACCTATTGGCTGAGCACCCGAGTCGCCTCTGGATAGTCTATGTGCAACTCTTCCTTTTGTGGTTCTCTGAAATGTCTTGTATATTAATGAAGTCGGTGATGCAGATAGTAATTATTGATAACCTTTACTGAATAGATTGCTTATGGAGAGATCGTTATATACATTACTTTCTTAAATCCTTAAAAAACACTCTGAAGAAAAGACAGGACAGAGCAAGTCAATCAACCACCTCAGTTATATGTTGGCAGTGAAATACTGGGCAAATGAAGACTCTATGATGGACTGTGTCAATCAGTGGACGACCTCATCGAGTGAAACTGGCAGCGATTCATAACTGGAGAACTATTAAAACCATTTGAGCAAGGATCTCAGAACATGCCCCACATCCGGGACTTGGGGTGGGTGGGAAACTGGGTGGGGCTTCTCCGTCAATATCCCCCTTTACCTCAGATACATGATAGAAACAATATGGACATAATACTATTGCCCACTTCCCTGTATCCCCTGAACCTTTTTTTTTTTTTTTACCGTAGTTAACTATGTAAAGATTTTCAACAAAAATACAATTAAAAAAAACACTCTGAAGGAAGTACATTAAAATATTTGTTTACCTGGAAGGCAGAATTCAGGAGAAAGGAAGACACACATACACAGAGAGGAGAGGAGAGAGGAGAGAGGAGAGAGGAGAGAGGAGAGGAGAGGGAGAAAGAAAAAGAAGAAAAAGAAAGAAAAAGAGCAGTCTTCTATGTGCTGTTTCATTCATTAAATAACTGCAATGGCCAGGGTTGGGCCAGGTTGAAGCCAAGAGTTTCTTCTGTACTCCCACGTGGGTACAGGGATCCAAGTACTTGAGCCATATTTAGTTTCTTTCCCAGGCACGTTACATGGATGCTGGATTGGAAGTGGAGCAGGTGGGACTCAAACTGGTGCACATATGGGATGCTCAGATTGCATGTGACCGCCTACTGTACTATGCCATAGTGGGCCCAAGGAGGTACATTTTAAAAATCTGCTTTTTTTTTTTTTTTTGCAACTATTTTAGATGTAAAGCCTGAACTGGGACTCAAATAGAGTGATAATTACCTGGGTCTTTATAGCTGGGTAAGTAGGATGAATAATTCAAACCCAGCTCTATTTGACTTAATTCTGTGGTCTTTTTTTTTTTAAAGGATTTAGTTATTTTTATTGGAAAGGCAGATTTATAGAGAGAAGGAGATACAGAGAGAAAGATCTTCCTTCTACTAGTTTATTCCCTAAGCGGCCTCTTCGTGGGAAAGGTTCTGGCACGTTAAATCATGTTTTTGTGCCCATGGCCTGACTTAGGGTAATTGAGGCATAAAGATGACTTATGACTCAATTTGATGTCAGATGCAATTCTCTGCTTCACAACTACAATCAAGTGGAAAAGATATGGAAATAATTTGCACAAGCATTCTTTTTTTTGTGGTTGAGAAGCATTCTTTTTTTTTGTGGTTGAGGAAACTGGTATATCCTCATCTGAGGTTATATAGTTCAATACAGGCAGAATGAGAACCAGATTGCTTGTATATGGACTATTCCAATATTCTTATAGTGGATACACTGCTTCTATTTTTTACCCCAAAGATATTTATTTATTTTGAAAGAATTACAGACGACTGCCATGACCAGTACTGGGCCAGGCCAAAGCCAGAAGCCAGGAACTTCATCTCAGTCCTCCATGTGGGTAGCAAGGGCCAAAATATTTGAACCATCTTTCACTGATTTCTTAGACCAATATCCGGTGACTGGATTGTAACTGCAGCAGCCGGGACATGAATTGGTGCTCATATGGGATTTGGGATGGTGACATCACAGATGGAGGTTTTACCAGCCGTATCACAATGCTGGCTTCACACTGTTCCTCCTAAGGGAATAGTCATTTACGAAATTGTATTATTGTGACAACCTTAGAAAAAGTACTTTAGAAGTTCAGAGAACCAAAGGAAAGAATGTGGTTAGTGGAAGGAAACTTGGAGTGAGAGGCTGGGTTATTCTGACTTTTATTACTTTATTTCTAAAAATACTGAGCATATAAAAGTGATTATAGAACCAACCCCAGGGTATATTGTGAAATCTTGAGATTATTTTTCGTTATGTGAAAGTGAGTGTGTGAAGTGCCTCTAATAATTTAGATACAGGGGAAAATAAAGCCTTGATTCTATGATGTATTCTAAAATTCTATTCTATGATAATGATAATAGAATGCAATTATATATACTACTTATGTACCATTTTTATGTTTTAGAGCAATAAAACCACATTAAAATATCATGCCTAATGCTTATGAGCATTTGATGAGTCTCTAAACTCACAGATACCACTAAATGATTTTGGGAAGGAATATAATAAATTCCTAGGGGCTATGAAAAGACCTGTGTTTTCTCAACTCTGTGATTCTGTATTTTGACATTAGTTCTAAGTAAATTTTAAGGAAGAATTGAGGTTTTCAAAATATACTCAATGATAGCTTTAATATTAGACAAAATATGGAAACAGTCAAACTGTGGAATCACATGGATAAACAGTTAAATAAATTACATCTTCCTGCGCAATGACATGTAATGCAGCCAATGAAGAAGATGACAATCATGAGGTTGCTGTAGTAACCTGGAAAACATTTGCTAGAACAATAGTTAAAGAATTCATTGCTGTGATATAGATGATGGGACAGTTTCTTAGGGAATAAGAATTAAATGTTCAAAAGTGTGGTGATAGGAGAGATAAATGGCTGTCTTTGAAATATTGTGTGTTACCATCTTTCCTTGGAAGCAGAAATTGCATAAGGGGTACCCCATTGTGTCAGAACAGATGTGAAAGCTAGAAGTATGGTTTGTTTCATTCTCTGAACAGTGGGGGTGAGGAGTGGACATATTTTATAAGGTGGAGATGACAGGTAAGATGATATATGGTCAGTTGTCCTACTGTGCCCAACTGGTTGGAATCTCAATGATTATTTATTGTTAGTACTCTCATAAGGGGTTTGGATGCACTGGTGCTTATTAATGACTGAAAGGTGACCTAACTGATATCTAAAGGATCAGGTGGGATGTGAGCTGGCACGCATATGGGATGCCATCATTGTTGGCGCAGCTTAACTAACTATACCACAGCACTGATCCTTGAAATGGATTTTTTGTAAGAAAGATATATTTGTGTATTAATATAAAGCCCAGATGGTTTGTCATAGTTACAGTTTTAAAGTATGACTTCCTCACTGGAATAAGCTGGGATTGTTTCTGTTTACTTATAATCTGAATGTTTCAGGGAAATCTGGGAACATGTAAAGTTTGCATTAGGGAATTTGGGATGCTGGGTAGGAATTGATCATGCCTCTTCATTTCTTAACAACTTCATTCTAGATAGAAATAAGAAGATGGATCATTGTTTATGCATTTAAGAGAAATGGGAGAATTTTATGACATTTTATGTTTAGAACAGTCCTAAATCTTGTGTTTCTCAAAGCTTTTGATGTTTGGGGAATTTGAATGGTCATTCTCTTCATACAAGAAGATTTACTATGTCTTATATATCTCTATAAACAGATGTATAAAGGTTTTCTGGGAGTGAAATGGTTCTTTCAGAATGACTTTAGGATGATACATGTGTAAGTGAATCAGACAGTTATCGATTAAATGTCCTCCCAACACAAAACAAATCGAGAGGATGTGTGAAGAGTTCTGCTAGACATTACCATTTGATATCCCCCAATGACATTTGCTTGTTGATGTCCAGCTAAGAGTTGAAAGGTGGAAATTTTACTGGAGATTGTTTTGGTGGAGCAATGAACAAGAACTGAAGGAAACTCTGAGGCAAGATGCTTCTGGAACTGTTTTATATGTCCATGCAGATAACCAAAGACAGAGGCAAGGCCAGACTGTGTTTAGAAGACCAGAGAGGGGAAGTCTGGCTGGCTGTAAATGAAGTAGATTCACAGCCAATTTTGTAGGATTTTATGTTATAGAAATCCACTTCTGTCTGAAATGTGTTGTTCTTGGCTAATCTTCTAGCTGATATGAAATGCTTCAACTCACTGAGTTGCCCGAGATTGGTGCCATCTCCATGGTCTTTTGTGCTGGGACTCCTATCAGATGTGTGACTGGTTTACTCTGTGGGACATACCTGAGCACCCCATCCAGACATTCATGACCCTCATGTTCAGTTCCCAGGCTTCATCAGGCAAAGTTTGGAGGGGCACCAAAGGAAGTGGTTCCTCAAATGGTAGTAGATGTGATTTGGCAGGCAACCCACAGATTGATATTAGATAGGACTTGCTTTTAGAGTTAGTATTTATTAGAGTCTTTGAAGTTTGATTAAAGTTTTAGAACATGCTGCAGGTTTGAGACCCAACACCATTGGCTGGTATACATATTTATCATCACCTTGAAGCTGAAGCCATCCCAGCCACTTCGGTAAAGGCTTTCACAACCAAAAACAACCATCATGAAATCAAGTGTCTAAGAACTTTAGGGGGAGACTTTTGAATTTTCTGCTATAATCTGCTTTGGAAACACAAGATTGTGCTATTTAAGCCAATAATGATCTTTACAGGTTGAGTGACTCTTGGATACTACTATGTGTTCTGTTTTATTTTTCTTACAATGCCAGATAGAGGCCTTATCAATGTCCTCAGAATCAAAATTGGCTCATCCACTTTTCCTCACAGGCAGTGGTTATCCTGTTCCTTAGGATTTAGAGACCATGGAATTACAGACTCCTCTTAAAATATCTTGAATCAAATGCTCTGGCATGGAATTGAGTATGACACCCTTGACCTATGACTCCAATGTGAATGAAACATTGTTTTGACCTATTAATTTGAGTATTGCAATCATTTATTACAAATTGATTATAGATGGATTACTAGCACCCTTCCAGTCTTTGTGAACATAGATTTACTGGTTGACTCAGTCTCAACATGTTGGGAAATATATAGACCCTCCTTTGTAATAATTTAACATGAATTAGTTCTAAAATTCATACAGGACTTTAAGTCCCACTCCTAAGTTAGCAGTACTGAGGGTAGAAACTTTCTCCATTATGTTGTGGAGGAGATGATCCCCGCAGGAAATCCTCAGGTCCATGGAAATTACTTTGGTAGTAAAAGCCAGGTCAGAACCAAGTAATCACTCTGCTTTTGCCTTTCAAGGAGATCTTTCCTCTTCATTTGCTCCAATCCTGCCATCTTCCACCCTCACCAGATGCCAAGCCAATGGGCCTTTCCTGGCTGGGGACTGTGAGCCTCCAGTGCTATGAGTTAAATAAACCGTTCTCAGTAAAATTACCTCCCTCTTTTGTGATGGTTATGAATATCTAACACACCTTTCATTGTCTCAAACTAGAACTTTCCTCTTCTCAAATCTGTCTACTGATCTTTTATGAAACAGAAAAAAAAATACATCTCAAGTTGGTCTACTGATCTCTTATGAAACAGAATAAAATCCATCTCAAGTTGATCTGTTGATCTCTTGGGAAACAGGAAAAGCCACCATCTCATTAGCAAGCTGTGGATCTGAGCAATGGGTATCTAATCCCAGTGCCGTGATGTCTTAACTCTTTCAGCCTGATCTTACCAGAGCCTGTGGTGAGCAAATGTTGTAAGAAAGTAGGGCACAATGCACATGGGAAACTCTCCTCTCATTTTGAAGACGTAACTTTTCTCGAGACTGGCTAACACTATTTTGTTGTCTATCTTGGCAGAGCCTATGTTATTCTCTGAGGAGTGACACAAAAGCTGAGAAGGGAACCAAGGAGAATTCTTTATCTCCATTGTTGTTTTCAGGGAAGTTTTAATATACCCATGCTAGGATCGAGCTGAGCTCTGGTACAGTAAGTGGATTGCACAAGCATCAAAGGGTGGGAGATGAACTCTTGTTGTCCAGGGAATAAACTTTCCAATGGAAGTTTCCCTTAGTTCTCCTGTTGTCTTAACTTTCCTGATGTTGGAGATGGCCAAAGTGTATTTTGAGTCCTCTCTGCCTACCTCACCCCCTGGCCATACCCACCTGTATTAAATAGTGGGGTATGCATGAATGGTTGCAAAGTGGGAACTTATAGCATCTGTTTTCTAAACTCTGTATTAATTCTTACCTCCTATGTCATCCACCAGTCTCCAAAGTTATCTGTTTTCCAGTTTGTAAATTGGATAGCAAACAATCCAAAGGGCAGAGTGAAGTGCGAGACATAAGCCCTCATATGACACATAAATAACTGATCAGAAGTGACATTTCAAGAACAGTGTAATCCTTTGTACAGCAGTTTCAAAGGTCAAGGCTAAAACACATCGTACACTGGCCCTGTTCCACTGAGCCTTCATATCTCATTGGACACAATTCACATGACATTCCCCAAATATTCAAAAGGTGGAACGTACAATGTTATCAAACTCATAAAATGCAACATGTGCTTATGATATTCTGAGTCTAGAGAGGGCTTAACCAGTTATTGACAGAATCAATAGAGTATGCACAAAGACATATCAAAGGAGGTTTGTTAGGAGAATTTGTTCAAGTGTTTATGGCAGCTGAGAAATCCTACAGTAGTCATCTGTGAGCTGAAGACCCTGGGATGCAGTACATGTATCTGTTAGAGTCAGGGAAGCCAGTGGCCTAATTTTCAGTTAGTAGCCCAAATCCTGAATATTCAATAATGGTGTCACTGGTGTAAGTCCCGAGGTTCACAGGCCAGCAAATCTGGAGTGTTATGTCCAAGGCAGGAACTGATGGTGTTGCAGTTCTCAGACCACATACCTCTGTGTTTGCTGTCTCCAGACCCCCAGGCAGTGGATGGTGCTGCCAACATTGAGGGACAGACTGCTCCAGTTAATCTACTCAGACTCACTTAACTCCTGGAAACACCTTCATAGGCTCTCCAAAATACTGTTTGCCTGGGTTTTTGTGTATTTCCTAACCTAGTCAAGTTGAAATCCCAAATTAACCATCACAGTTGGTCTGGAGCTCTGACTTTTCTACCTACCTGCTGTGTGGCTGGGGTGTTAGTTTACATTATTCCCTGTGCAATCCTTGCAAACATTTATGAAGTTGCCACAGTTGCTGAGATGGTGCAGGCAGTAACAGGTTCTGTGGTTAGCATGCAGTCAGCATCCAGTTATGTTAAATAAGCAATCAATCAATGCCTACATTGCCTACATGTGGAAGGTCTCATTGTGGGCATAGAACTACTTTTCTAGGGTATCAGTGTCTGTGTTGGAAAACATGTAAGACATTTGGGGGGCACCATTGAATTTTTCAGCTATTGAAGTAGAAAGCTAGTCATAAAAGCCTTTTAATACTTACATTTGGTTAAATATGTGAGTGAAGAAAATTCTATGATAACTTCCCTAACATTTGTACAAATTTTCAATTCATTGAATTTTTTTTCATGTCCTCCTCAGCTCCTAAATTACAAATAGTAATTTCGGTGGTGTGAAATCCCATGCCCAACTCCCACCCATGGGTGCATGGTCTCCTCCTTTGTGCCTGCCTGTTCCCTCCTAGCGATGCTTTCATTAAGATGATGCTTTTTGCAAAACTGGGCTTGCCATTGATGATGGGGTGGGACATAGGCTATAAAACAAAATAAGGTCCTTTTTGGTACATTCAAATGCTAGCTTTTGCCCCAGATGATAAATTACAAAAAATGACTGTGCTGCCCTAACGAGTTGATGGATTTTCTTACTTGAGTGGCTAGAAAGTTGCCTGCGTTGAGGGTGATTTTCCTGGCATTGAAATTGTTCCCCCAAGATCATTTCAGGCATCTAGGAAAGTTGCATTAACTACCTCAGCCACCAAACAGCTCTTGGAAAGTGGGCATCTAAGCATTCATATGACTGAAGCATGGTGTTCTGGAAAAAGAATAATTTACAAACATTTTTATGGCAGAGAAGCCCTGGGAAATATTTCGGTGAGATATGTTCTCTTGAAGATGAATCCCCTCAAATGACAAATCTTGTAGATAAGGAATGACTCAGTATTGCCACTGTTCTTCTATAAGTCCTTTTTGCTAGAAAATCTGGTCTCTTGATTTTCAAAGGTGATCTGTGAGTGTTAGCATGTTGCCAGAGTGGGGTGGTGGTGGTTGGACAGTGTTGAAGATGTTGCTTTACTAGCAAAGGCAGCTAGACTTGAGAACCAACAGTGAATGTAGAGTTTTAAGGATGCCTGAGCCCTGAGAGGGTGTGGCTACTTCCTCCCTCCAAGATCTTAAGCAGTTCTTTTATTCTATCAGGCTTCAGTTCTGGGTTTTGTAGAACTACGAGTTCATTCAATCAGGGACAGCACATTCTTAGTGGTTTGCTACCTCCACCTCCACACGTATCCTTGACATCCTTGGCTAATGGATCAGGTTATATTTTCTTGCTCAGCACCAGACAGCTCAGACGCCCTTCTTTCAGGGGTCAGTAGTCATGTTAAGCTGTGCTGCAGCCACGTGTGTGAGATCAAGATTCAGTGAGTTGCCAAGATACAGAACACACTGGGTCATATTCAGGCCATTCTTAGGCTGAAAGTTTCCAACTCTTCAACTGATTTCCCATGTGCATTTTGCCACTGGAGACAGAATGAAGTAGTGGTAAAGAGAGCAGCTATCTGTTAAAATCCCTGATTGATATCCTATTAGCTGGTCCATTAAGCTTCTCTGTACCTCTGCTTCTAGTGCATGGGATGATTGGGCTGTAAGGTTGAGCTAAAGTAAAGTGTGTAAACACGAAGCACAGTCCTGGGCTACCCCAAAGTGCTTAGAAATGAATATGTGACTCTTATTTCCTGGTGGCACAGCTGAGTTAAGAAAGCATGAGTCCAGCTCCAGCACTGCTAATATCTTTGCATCCTGGAAACCCAATTCTGTAAGTAGCAATCATGGTGCTCTGAGCTTTCATTAGCATCTATTAATGGCCAGGATCTTAAAATACTTTTAAACATTTCAGAAAAGTAAGCCTTTAGTGTAGTCTCTTACTTTATAGATGCTCTTCCCCAAATCATACACTCAAGGGTAGTATTTGTAGCTTTCCACTGTGTTATGAAACAAAATACTGTCAAAATTTGAAACAGAGAGGAAAGGACTTGTTGGGAGCCTGAGTGGGCCTCTCTAGGCCTCCAATTTCTTGCTGTTCTCATTCTTTTTACTCTAAGCTTAACAGGAGGATTAGGAGGAGAAGCACAAGAAAAAGCAAAAGCCTTTCCTTTTTGGGTTTCTTAAAGTGCTCACCTTATTTTTTTCATCTATTAAAAAAGTCTATATTTATTTGCCTGCTTGAATTATTGCTCCAATGAAACTGAACTGGCTATGGGTATCATTTGGAGGTTCTTCTGAGAATCCCTTTCAGTGAACTTGAGCATTTTCTTCATGCAAGCACGGAATGTTCAAGACCTGAGTTCAAAGCCATTTGATAAGATCCAGCCCTTATCAGCTGCTCACACCTATCAGAACCCTAGTTTCTGTGGGCATTCCCCAGTGACCAGCACTAGCAGATCTGGCATATGCTGCAACTACTGGAATTCTATCTGTTACCCAAGGGAGGTTAGACACTTATAAGGCAACAGATGTACACTGGGGACTCTACTCCTGGTTAAAGAAAGGCAGAGAAACACAGGGCAGCTGTGTGGCTGAATCTTAGAGCCTGTTTAGGAAGAATCTTTTACAGTGAAGTAGGAAACCCAGCAAAGGGTCATATTCTTTCATTCTGATGAAAGTTATCCCCAGTGAAAGATGTGCTCACTCACCTTCTTGGTCTTGGTGCCTTCTCTCCAGCCTCTTGCTCTTGGTTTCCAGTCTCCATTTTATGAAGTGTCATTTAAAAAATCCTGTAATAATAAAAATGAGCAGCTAAGACTTGCGTTTCTGTTTTTGCTTATTTGTTTGTGTTTTTTTGGTTTGGGGGAATTTTTTTGAGCAAGAGCCACATTATACTTGCTGGCGGCTTGTGAAGCTCCATAGGGAACTTCCTACCTACTGTTTTTGTAATGAGAAATGAAATTCCTGACATCTTTACCCTAGACCTTGTACAATGGCTTCTTTTTCATAACTTTTCACATTTTCTGTTTAACCTTGGATGCAGCTCTGTGATAGTTGACATCTTCTATGTTATATGTTTCATTTGGATGAGAGGGGCCCTTGATATTTTTGACTCAACAATGTATATTGAGATTTACACCTAGATGAATCTGAGAGAGAGAGGTGGTTCGGAGAGATGGTCAGTGGATGAAGTTACTGATGATGGGACTGTAAGAACTCCGGTGAGAGTCAGGAATGGTGTGATTAACTCAAAGCTCTTCTGAGAAGTTCATTCTCATCAACCACACCATTCTCAACAGAGGACTTGTTCACTAATTTTGTCTGCAAGTTTACCAGTCGTTTGTTATCATAGGATTCCATAGTTCTATGTGTATCTATCTTGTGTCCTCAGTTGCACTCTATGCTCCTCCAGTGTTCTCATGCCTTCAGCTAGCACTGAGTGTGTCGGGTACCATGTTTGATACTGTTAGACTGGCTCTCTTGGGATGGGCATGAAAACTTAGTGTTTAAGATGATGGTTTAGATCCCCGTATTTAACAGATATCTAACTCTCATTTCCAGTATCTGAGCCTGGCTCCTTCCAGTTTACTGATGGTAGAGACCCTGATGATGGCTCATATGACTGGGAGACCTGAACTGAGTACTTGGCTTCTAGATGTGACCTGGTTCACTCACAGCCTTTGATTTGGGGATGAGCCAGAGGCTAAAAACATAATTCCTTCCTGTCCCTGACTCTGCATGTCTCTTGTTCTTTCTTTCTGGGTTTAGGTAAATATGAATAATAATAACAAATAAAACCTTTTCAATGTTATCTCAAAGTCTTATAGCAATACTTTAAAGAGACTATTAGGTTTCCATTTTACAATGAACCTCCAAAAGTTCATGTGATTTTTTTTTTCCTTGAATCACACAGGGGATAATCACTAGCATTAGGAAAATATAGTAGCAGTTTTCTTCTAAGCTTGGGCTCCTTTGCCCTGGAAAAGCTTGCCAAACCTTTAAGGATCTGGAATCTTTGCTCCTGTAAATCACTTCTACTCAACTATTTTCTTCCACTGGTTTATCTCCTCCTTCTGCCTTGTCACACCTCTTTCAGAATCTGCTTTACTTGGTTACTTTTACTCTCTTTTACATGGCTTCAAATTAATTTTCCATTCTTAGAGTCCAGGAGTCCTAGGGACAGAGAGTCAGACTCTCCAGTTGGCTAAACTAAATAAATCAATGGAAAGAAGGGAGGGGGAAAAGGTGGAAAGAGGAAGGGAGGAGGGTGTGGGTATGAGGGAGAAGGGGAGGGAGTACTATTGTGGGCCCAGTGTGGCAGTGGGTTCTCTGGACGTTAAGGCAAATTAGCATTAGGAACCTTCAGTTGGGACAAAAAGCAAACCACAGGAGCCTGTGTATCTTCAGAGCCTGAGGTCAGTTAGGGGGTCTCTATTTTTCCTCCTTACATATAGTTGAAGAGACCGAGGTCTAGAAAAGAAAATGTTACCTATTCATTCAACACTCACGGATCAGTGGCAAAACAGAGTCATTAGGAAATAATTAGACAATCTAAATGCAGGGCTTGGAGAAAATCTGTGCTTCCCTTTGGGGGAATGAAAGTGGAAACCAGACAGTTTGGGGAATAGAAGGGCCAGCATTTCTCAGTGTGACTTGAACATAACTGGAACCTTGGGGGTGAGTTCTGACCCTCTGAAAAGACACGTGTGTAGTTTCCTCACTCTGTCCTCTGCTGCAAGAGAGATCCAAATTATTGTACTTCTTTTCTATCTCAAGGGCACCTAGGAGGCAGGAGGCCTTGTCTCAGGCCAATGGGAGGCAAATTCCTGCAGTCAGAAATACAGCCCAAACCTTTAGTTGCTGAAGGAGCCACTGATTGGGCTCATGTTCTGAGCCCTAAGGTATGGAGTGGCTGCTGATCATTTACATGATACATGTCGGCAAATACCATCACTAATGATAAAAAGATTATCAGCAAAGATTTTATTTTGCCTTTGCTATAAACGAATATTGATGAATCCAGACTGAAATTCAAATCTGGAAGACGTGGAGACCTTGCTAATTCCACGTCGCAAGAAAAGTCCATGTTAGGAGCAGTCAAGAGAACTCCAAGCCAATATACGTGTATAAAGTTTGTGAGGGAAGTGAAATAGAAATATTATTTTGACAATAAATCAGTGATAAACTTGGCCTAAGCTTTAAACAGACTAAGATGCAACCTAAATCATGTGATATTTAATCTCAGCAAGTAGAGAGGGAAGTGTTTCACAACAGGTGCCACTGCATGCCCACATTCTAAAAAGAAGTGCCAGGGATTGAGTCCTGTTTCTGCTTGTAACCCAGCTTCCTGCTGGTGCAACTTTGGAACAGGAAATAATTACCCAGGTACTTGGGTCCCCGCCAATAGGATAGGGTCCCAGGCTCCTGGCTTGAACCTAGCCCAGCTCTAACTCTTGTAAGGCTTTGCAAGGGAGTAAAACAACAGTTGAATGATTTCCTACTGTCACTTTCCCATTCAAATACATACATATACACAAAGGCTTTAAATTCCAACAGATGACTCCTGAAAAGTCATTAGGACATGCCAATGTCTGCAATGTGCTGAAAAATCCATTTATTCATTATACTGTTGACACATATAATGCATGATTTTTTTTGTTTGTTTTCTGACCCTCCAGCAGAATGTTGAAAGAGTTTTGAATACTGGCTTGAAAACTTTGGCAGGCAGTAGGAAGTGAGGGAATGCCTGTAGATACGACAGTGAGTGTCCAATGCACAGGCCTTCGAGGCAGGCGCTCCGTTAGCATGGAGCATCTCAAGATGCTCCTGCCTCCTGGGGCTTTTGGTTCCAAGCACAGCCACCTGACTCAAGACAAATCCAGGCTGTGCTCTGAGAAGTCTTTGAAGGAAAACACCCTGGTTTAGTGTACATAAGAACTTAAAATTCTGAGAAATGTGGATACTTTGAAGATAACAAGATATAAAATTACAAAAGAAAAGGGTAAAATGTGCTTGTGCTAGCAATTGTGGTTGTATATGTGATACTATCTGAAGAAACACCATATTAACTCTAAGTTTTACAAGCTGATTTTTTTTCTTAACATGCTATAAAGTTAACTGAATTTTGATGTGTGGACTCAACTAACCACTGGCTTGATGAAGGTCTAAAACAGTCGCCTGGCAGTCCTCTCAGTTCCCACAGGTGTCCCATTGGTAGGCATGATCTTGCTCAGCCAAGGTCCAGTCAACACTCTCTGCTCTCTCTGCTTGTGTTCATATAATTGTGAAGGATGCCACCCTTGTGATTGGCTTGTTTACTCTGCATGGTACTTTGAATATTTACATCCATGTTTTTCTATGTGCATTCTTTTTATTGCCTAGTGGGTTGCATTTTATAAAAGTAAAAAAAAAACATTTAGTTTATTTATGCATTGCAGGGCATTTGGATTGGTTACATGTTTGGACAGTTACCCGTAACACTGCTGTAAACATTTGTTCACCTTTGTATTTTTGTGGGAAGATGTTTCTTGTCTCCAGCGTGATCGCTCAGAGCAGGATTCCAACTTCATATGGTTACAAAGTTTTAATGTATCAGAAGATGCCACTTGGTTTCTCAGTGTCTGGGAGTTTTAGAGCAATGCATGATTGTTTTAGTTGCTCCATTTTTTCTTTAGCTCTTGGTAGTATTAGTTTTTTGTTTTGTCTTTACTTCTTATAAGGTAAACCTCCTCTTAGGTGATTTCAGTATGGTTTTAATCTGAATTTGCTCAATGGCTAACGTGATTGAATATCATTCCATGAGTGCATTTGCTTTTTTATATATAACTTTCATTATTTTTTATGATAGTTCCATAGGCTCACTGATTTCCCCCACATTATCACAATAGTGTATTCCTTCAACAATAGTCACAAGTTCATCGTTCTGCTTTATAAGCGTATCCAGACATTTTAGTTACAGACAATATTCTGTAAAAAGTCCAGCATGCTATTGTCAAGATATATTTAAGAGTTTCATTGAGAGTTCATCTTTGATTCTGGAGTAGAGATATATGCTGTGGTATAGCTTCACTTCTTGATAATTGTTTTTAATATGTCTTCCTTGGTGAGAATCATTTGTCCATCATTTTATCATTGGGTTGTGTGTTATATTACTGTTGAATTATAACAATTCTCTATATATTTGAGACACAAATCTTTTACATATATGATTTACAAACTTTTTCCAATCTGTAGTTTAGCTTTTTATTTTATTGATAGTGCTTTGCAAAAAGCAGACAACTGCAGTTTTATTTATCCAGTTTATCCATTTTATCTTTTATAGAGAATTTTAGGTTTTCATTTGTACTCACTTTCTGTCTAAACTAATAACATGAAAATGTCTTTCTAAAAGTTTTGTGATTTTATCTTGATCTATTATCTGCTTTGAGTTGGTTTTGTATAAATACCTTTTGCATGTAGATATTCAATATTACGTGCTGAAAGAACTACCTGTTCTTCCTGAAATTATCTTTAGAGCTTTGTGAAAAGTCAATCGATCATATTTGTATGAATTAATCTCTGAGATGTCTGTCTGTGCCATTTGACTATGTCTATCTTTTCACTATAGACCAAACTATTTTATTGTTGGTCGTTCAAGTCAAATAATCATATTCTTTAATTGTGTTTATTATTCTCTAATTGTGTTTATTATCATGGACATTCTTTTTTTCCCCATTTACTAGACTTTTTTTCTTTACATATAAACCAAGAACTAATGTGCCACTACAAGAATTTTGTTGGTATTCTGATTAGGAATGCCTACATTTTTAGATATTTTTAGAGAGAATTGACATCATGATTATCTTGACTGTCCTAATCTACAAATTTGTTATATGCCTCTAGTCAGATCATCTTTGATTTCTTTCATTAGCATTAGTAGTTTGCAGAACAGAACACAGACTCTACACAAGTTTTGTTGGATTTATATTGCATTATTTCATTTTTATAATTGCATTGAATTTTTATTATACTTATTAGATTATTTTATTGAAATGTTAGATTTTGGTTTTTAATTATTGGTTGCTAGTACACAGGAATACATTAGCTATTTTTGAATCGACCTTTCTTGGCTTCTGCAACCTTTCTGGACTCAAATATTAGTTCCATGAGCTTTCTTTAGCTTCCTCAGGATTTTTGAGCATAGATAGAAAGCTATGTAATTTACAAATAGGGACAAATGCCTTTTCTTTCTTTCCCTTATACCGTTGTCTGTGCATTTCAGTGTGCTGTGGAAAGAGGAGGAATGTTTTCTTTAGTACTAGTCTTTTTTAAATAAAGATTTATTTTATTTTTATTGGAAAGTCAGATATACAGAGAGGAGGAGAGACAAAGAGAAAGATCTTCCATCTGATGATTCACTCCCCAAGTGAGCCGCAACGGCCGGTGCTATGCTGACCCGAAGCCAGGATCCAGGAACCTTTTCCAGGTCTCCCACAGGGGTCCAGAGTCCCAAGGTTTTGGGCCGTCCTCGACTGCTTTCCCAGGTCACAAGCAGGGAGCTGGATGGGAAGTGGGGCTGCTGGGATTAGAACTGGCGCCCATATGGGATCCCGGGGCGTTCAAGACGAGGACTCTAGTCGCTAGGCCACCGCGCCGGGCCCTCTTTAGCACTAGTTAAGGGGAAAGGCGTCAGTGTCTCAACATGAAGTATGATGTCAATTGTGTATTTTTGTATACCCTCTGTGAGATACAGAAGCTTTCTTCTAATTTGCTGAGAAATTTTTGTCATGAATGAGATTTTAAAATTTTCAGTACTTTCTATTTATTTGTTGATGACTTAAGAATGATCATATGGTTTGACATCTGTATGGTGAATTGCATAATTTGATTTTCAAATTTTAAATGATACATAGATTTCTGGAATGGAACTAGTCTTTGGCGTATTTTTCCTTTTATAAGTTGTAGGATTTAACTTGCTAAAATTTGAGAATTCTTAGATGTATGCTTATGTCTTTCTCCTTTTTTACAAACTTTATAAAGGGAACAGATTTTTTACTTTCATATATATGGTTTTAAGAATATAATTAGAGTTCACATGTTTTTCCTCCTGCTCTTCACTCTCACCCTATATTCTTTCTTCTTATCTTTAAATTAATATTTTGCAATGATATATTTTCAATTTAGTTAAAATCCCATGGCAAATCCTTCATTAAATAGGGAATTCGACAAGTAGTAAGTAGAAAAACCACAGTTCTTCAGGAGCGCAGATAAGGGTTATTCATCCACTTTGTTGTAAAAGTTCATTCATATTTATGGCTCAGTATAATTCCATCTTGTGTATGTATATATCACATGTTTTTTATCCAGTCATCAGTTGATGGATGTCTCCACTTAAATCTTAGCTGTTATAAATTGAGTTGCTATGTACACAAGGGTACAGGTAGCTCTTTAATACGTGGATTTCATGTTTGGGGGGTTAATTTCCAGTAGTGGATGGTAAGGTCATATGGTCAATTTGTTTCCTGATTTCTGAAGGATCTTCATGCTGTCTTCTGTCACGGTGGTACTAGTTTACATGCCAGCAAAAGTGTTTTAGGGTAACTTATCATCCAAATATATGCTAGCATTTATTATGTTTTGAGTTTTAGAAGATAGCTGTAGTAGGATGAAACATCATTGTGGTTCTTATTTGCATTTATCTGATTGCTAGTAATCCGGAGTCTCTTTTCATGTGTCTATTGTCCATTTGTGTGTTATCCTTTGAAACATGCAGGATTCATTTTCTGATCATGTGTGCTATAAGCAGGAGCAGGGCAAGCCACAAGGCTCACCATAGAAACCCCATTCTGTTAGTCCTGACCACCCGAGTTTTGTTCAGGGAGGCCTTTATTGTAATCTTTTTGTGTGGACTTCCTATTTAGGTACAGGGAAGAAAAGAGGAGATGAATAGACACTGTTGGTATTTAAAAGGCAGAGATGCAGAGGCATATGGACAGATATGTATCTTCTGTTTATTGGTTCACTATATCCAGGTCTGCCACGTGAGGCCCCAGTACTACTGCTGTCCCAGGCTCATTGACTGAGAACTGGTTTGGAAGCAGAGACTTGAACCGCAATTTAAATATGAGGTGCCATCAGCAGCAAGGGGTTAAGTCATAGCATCACAAGGCGCCCCCAAGAGAAAGTCTAAATGCTGAATTTTGATAGTAAATATTGACCATACTATGTGCATGAACTCATCTTTTTATAATAACTTATGCAGGAAAAAATTTCTTTTTGAGATGAAAAGTAGGCATAAGATCTATGCAAACATGAAAAGAAAAAAAAGGAAAACATAGGACAAATAATGAAAGAAATAATGAAAGAAGCCAGAAAAGTATCATCCTAGAACTGATGTAAATTATGACCAAACTTTTACCCAAATCGTCTAGAAGATGGTTAACATAGCACATGTTTTCAAAATTCAGGAAAGAAAGTATGGGTGTTTGTGTGAAATGAGAACGGGGTACATATAAACCGTCTTGAAAATGAAGAAGAAATTCTAAGCTCCAGGGAAAATAGACTCTTCTGAAAACACAATAAAGAATATAGAAAGCGGAAATAGGAAAAACAAACAACATTACATTCAAATAAGGAAAGAATTAAATCAAATGAGAGAGAAAATGATCGATAGTGGACAGGCAAATGAAACCCCAAATATGCACAATTGTGAATCTCCAAGGGATAAAACGAAGATAATTGCCCAGAACAAATATCTAAAGATGCAATTCAAGAGAACTTACCTAAAATAAAACTTGAATTTACATAATGATAGGACAAACCCTGAAGGAGCATAACTTACAGAAGTGAGAGGATTGTGGGGCTCAGAGAACTAACACGAATGCTGTGGATGTGGGTGCAGTTGCTACTGTGGCCTGAGGAGAATGGAGGCACAGCTGCATCATGGGGCAGAGTTCACCAGAGGGAGGAGTGGGGATAGAAGGCAAGAAAGCTTTGGTATGCTCTCCAGGGCTGGTTGGCAGCACTGTAGCCTACCCTTGTCTTGGAGAGGCATCTGTTGATGACATTGCTTGTTGCTGTGAGAGTAGGAGATTAACAAGGCAATACAGAAACTCTTCTGGGCTGAGGACATGGGTGAAATTCATGGATTGGCTATCTTCTCTGGGGCTGACTCACCTTGACTTCCTTCTTCTTCTGGCATCTGAGGCTGATGAGTAAAAGTCTAATGAGAAACTGCCTCCCCACCATGCTGCTGTTTACTGAGTTTAACAATCTGTAATCAGAGTAATTACATGGGGAAGCAGTAACTGGGTGAAACTCACAGTGACTCAGCAATATTCCAGGCTTTCTTCATTTCTTCCTCCCCTCCCCACCTCTCTCTCTTCTTCCCCTCTCTTCCCCCTATTTTCCTAATAGGCTGGGTTTGGCTGGTCTAGCAAGGGCCCTGCTGCACATTTTTGTGTTCTTACCAAAGGGACATGAGCTCTTAGGTTAAAATACCCAGTTGCCCATATAGTAGACTGTTACCATATAGGAAAGATAGCAAATGAGTAGATATATATCAACCAAGGCAGGATCCGTTGGATCAAGGCTTGAAAGCGAGTACCTTAAGGGCTGCACGTACTGCCCATGTCTGTGCCCTCCCAATGCCAGGTACAACTGATCCAGAGCATCCCGCCTCTGTCCCTCACTCCCTAGCCAGATGACCCCAACACTTGGTCTTAGATCCACTGCCTTTAGGTGGTTCTTTCCCCAGAGTGACAGGAGATATTTATGTGCCCTGTGCTTGCTCCTGAGTGAGTGTCCCTGGCAGCTACTTGGTGGAGAAGTCCAGGGCAAAGTTTCTTACTCTATTTCACCTGGTGGCACCACCTTGCCTTGTCACAGCCCCAAGCCTGAACTTGCTAGGCAGGAGGAAAAGTTGTCTTGTCTACCAAGGGCACGAACTGCCTTTAGACCAGGCCAGTGCCAAGTGCAGTAAAGTCTGTTTTGCATTAAATAAATCTGAACCCACACAGTGTCATGGTAAATAGAATTTCTGTTGCCTCAAGCAAAAACAAATCCTGCCCTAAAAGTGGACATCTTCATGTACACAAAAGCACTTAGCAAGCTATGGAAATTAGGGTACAAAATGAGTTGATTTTGATATGAGTTTCTAAACTCATGTGTAAATTTAAAAAAAATACACATTTCCATGAATCTTTTAAAAAGGCTCTTTATATGTATCCTTTTAAAAACATATATTTATTTCTGCAAGTGACATCTACAGATAACGGGAGAGAAAAAGCTCTCTCATCTGCTGGCTCCCTCCCCCAGAGGGCTGCAAAGGCCAGGGCTGGGCCAGCCCGAAACCAAGAACCTGGAGTTTATCTAGTTCTCCCTTGTGGATAGCAGGAGCCCCCAAGTCTTGGGCTGCTTCCTGCTAATTTCCACAGAACATTAGCAGGGAGCTGGAATAAAAGTAGAGCCGCTGAAACACAAACTGGCATGCACACGGGATGCTGATGGTGCAGGCAGGAGCTCTACCCAGTAGATCACAATGCTAGCTCCTAAACTTACGTTTTTTTTTTTTTTAAAGATTTTATTATCATTGGAAAGCCGGATATACAGAGAGGAGGAGAGACAGAGAGGAAGATCTTCCATCCGATGTTTCACTCCCCAAGTGAGCCGCAACGGGCCAGTGCACGCCAATCTGAAGCCGGGAACCTGGAACCTCTTTCGGGTCTCCCACGCGGGTGCAGGGTCCCAAAGCTTTGGGCCGTCCTCAACTGCTTTCCAGGCCACAAGCAGGGAGCTGGATGGGAAGTGGAGCTGCTGGGATCAGAACTGGCGCCCATATAGGATCCCGGGGCGTTCAAGGTGAGGACTTTAGCCGCTAGGCCACGCCACTGGCCCAAACTTACGTTTTAATTCCATTTTCTACAAGCTCTTTTGAAGTTCCCCTCTGTGCAATTCTGATTGTAGGAGGTCAGCGAAAGCAAGCCAGAATGCAGATTTCACCCTCCCCACCCCAGCCCTCACCGACCTGAGCTTTAACTTCTTTAATGTCCTAGGAGATAGTCCTTAACACAGAGGCTGATCTAGCAGGTGAGCACAAGCTAAGGGTACATCTGATCAATATGGGTCAAGTGTCACCACTGAGTGGTACATTTGTGAGCAAGTGTTAAGGTTGGTATCCGTGCGGGTGGGGTGCTTGGGTCGGGTGACAAACATCCAGAAGGGCAGGTGGCACCAGGAGGGGTAGAGCAGGTGCATGATCTGAGGTGCCTCTTACAAAATTCATCCTAGTAATAAATGCTCCCTGAAGCTGCCTCAGTTGTAGGCTCTCAAATTTGCACATTTCCCTCAAGGGGCTGGTTACAGGCTGCAGAACTGAAATGGAGTTCATAAGCTCCAATGATGTTCCCTAAATTGCTGAGTTCTTTTACTTGGAGAGTGGAGAAGAAAAGACATGAGCAGGAATCATGAAGGAGTTATGCTGGTGTGTATAAGAATTGATTACAGGGTGAGTGCGGCCCACTCCTTAAAGCTTGCCATGAATTGATTCTTGGGACTAGGACAAGATTAGTGGTGTTTCTGGAGAGCATGACTTGAAGTTGATAGGGGCATCTGACCTTTCAAGGTTGGATTTTCTCTTAAAATGTTCAAAAGTAAGACTGAAGCAAGAACAGCGGCTGCTGACACATCGATCTAGCATCACTCTGAGCTGTGTGAATGTTCAAACCAATTTCGAAACTCAGACAGTGAGATGACCAAACTGTCAGGTGGCAAATTGGTTAAGTGTGTGATTTTGTCTCTTGGGAAGGTAACATGTCCTGGACTACGTCTGAGACTGTTTTTCTGAAGTCTCCTGGGTGTTTAAAATATTGAGCTGGCTGAGTTGGTCAAATTGGTTAAGCAGAAGAAAGTTGCTGAGCTATGAGCAGCCAGCTCAGGTCCCCAGCTGCCACTGGAACCCTGTGCTGCAATCCACCAGCCTGGAGGGCACTTGGCTCTGGACTTGTCATGAGAGACCAGGACACTAGCCTGCATGATGGTCTTCTCTTGTGTAAAGGGCCTGTCTGAAGGACAGATGCAGTGCTGGGTGCTGCTGGGGCGGGGGTGGGGAGAGAACAGAATTATCACCACAATAATGTTCTTAGCACCACTGGATGGACTCTGTTTTCAGTGTTCATTTGACCGGTTGAATGATTTTAGGGTGTCATTCTGGTGAAGGTGTTAGGACAGGTTTTGTAGAGGGTAGAAATTAAAAAATATATATATTACTTTGAAACAACGTAAGATTTACAGAAAAGATGCAGAGTACAGAGAGTTCCTACAGAGTCATCAGCTCAATTTTCCTAAAATAGCCTGCTATGTATCTGTAGTTCATTTGTCGAGACTTAGAGTTTAATATTGTTGTATGGCTTTGTATCAACAAAGCTCAAGATTTTAGTCCAATTTCATAGACTTGTCCTGGTGTGAATGTTCCAGGGTCCCATCATGAACACTCCCTTGCATTTATGCCCCATGTCTCTGGCAGCTATGCCTTTAGACCAGAGTTGGTCTCCCCAAGAAACTGTTGAATTGAGCTGGACAATAAGATGCTGGACTCCATGTATGGCACATGCTTGCAATGAAAGAAATAAGACTGGATTTGAACTGTAATACTGCAATAAGGTGGAGCAATCCACCATGGGGGAGGACACGAGGAGGGGACCGGGGAACATCAGAGCCTATGAAATGATGTTATAAAATGAAATGCAATAAAAAAAATGAAAAAAAGAAATTTAATCTGTTTTAAATGTTCAAATAAAGTGCTTTGACTACCAAGATCCAGCTAAATAGGAATGTTTTAAAAATGGGTTGTAGGGGAGCAGGCATTCAATACATCAGTGAAGACGCATGTATCGCCTGTTGTACTACCTGGATTTAAGTCCTGCCTTCAGCATCCTGCTCATGGAGGCCCTAGGAGGCAGTGGTGAGGGGTCATGTGATTGGGTTCCAACACTCCACAGAGGAGCCCTAGTGTGAGTTGCCGACTTTGACCTGCCTCAGCCTTAGCCAAGCTCTGTCTATGGCTGGTATCTGAATGAGCCAGTAGATAGAACAGCTTTCTCTGTGACTTAGCAATTTTTAAAATAAACCAAAAGCAGGCTCCATAGTGCCCACAAAGCTTCTTTCCTGCACCCAATCTGTTGTTCTTAGTTTCTCCCCATTTTAGTGCTTCCTCATCCAGGCATCCATTTTCTCCTCTCTCCTAAAGCTTCAGCTTATCTAACAGGTGAGCCATTCCCATCAAAGGGTACCACATGGTAGCATCTCCCTGAGTGCTGGGAAAGCATCTGAGCATGGGTAGGGGTGACAGACACCCATGGTGACAGCTTTCAGGGTTGGGGGTCAGGATGTTTTCTAATTTGACCTTGCATATAGAAAGGAAAAGCTTATATTTATTTAGTTGATTTATAAGCTCTTGATGAATCTACCCTGAATGCAATGAGTTGTTTATTTTTGAAGCTTTAGAGCCACAGGGATAACGGCTTAGCCTTATAATGTTGATTCTAAGACCAGGATTCTGTGCAAGAATCTAACCATTCAGATTTTTTTTTTTTTAGTGGGAAGTCAGATATACAGAAAGAAGGAGAGACAAAGATCTGTACATGGATTTGCTCCCCAAGTGGCCACAATGGCCAGAGCTATGCCATTCTGAAGTCAGGAACCAGGAGCTTCTTCCAGGTCTCCCGCCTAGGTGCAGGGTCCCAAGGCTTTGAGCTGTCCTCCACTGCTTTCCCAGGCCACAAGCTGGGTGGGAAGTGGGGCCGTGACACGTGGGACTGTGACACGAATCAGCATCCATGTGGGATGCTGGCGTGTGCAAGATGAGGGCTTTAGACACTAGGCTATCGTGCACAGGACCCAATTTCCATTGAATTCTATTTCTTTAAAGAATTATTTTTTTAATTGCAAAGTTAGATATACAGAGAGGAGGAAAGATAAAAAGGAAGATCCTCTGTCCTTTGATTCACTCCTCAAGTGGCCTCAATGGCTGGAGCTGAGCTGATCTGAAACCAGGAGCCAGGAGCTCTTCTGGGTCTTTCAAGTAGGCGCTGGACCCCAAGGCCTTAAGCCACCCTCAACTGCTTCCCAGGCCACAGGGAGCTGGGTGGGAAGTGGGTCTGCCAGGACATGAACCGGCACCCACATGGGATCCCAGTGTATGTGAGGAGAGGACTTTAGCCACTAGGCACTCGTGCTGGGCCCTCCATTGAATTCTTAAAGGGTACTGTAGCTCAAAAGAGCTTAGGAAATCTCACATGAAGAAACAGTCTCTTGGATTACAGAAAAATATATTCAAAAATGCTCAAAAAAAGTTACAAGATTTAGTCAATAAATGTAATTTAGAAACAATTTCTAACATACTGATTGAAACACTAAAATGATTGAATATGAACTTGGATATGACAAAATTTCTTGTATTAACTTAATGCTAGGTTCATATAAATGAGTAAAATGGAATACAAATTTAATTAGTTAGAACATTGGAATAGTCAAACCTTTCCTGGAACTCCATTTTTTATGCATTAGAGCCAAAAGACAAGGAAGAAATTATTGATTATTAAAACACCTCTTGGGGGAATTCTCTGAGGTGAGGGGACTTGTGCGCGTTTGGCTTGCCTCTGGCAGGGCTGCATTGAATCAGAACGGTGATGGAGGCAGGAATACTCTGGTCAAAGTCGTCAAGGCATAAACTGTGCTTGTATGGCACCGAGCTGCGTTGATGCATGTGAAAAAGATAGCAACAGGGGAGAAAATTAAAGAGGTGTTCAGTTAACTTGGGAAAATGAGACCTTTGAGTCTTCTAACTGAACATGAGCTGGTTAAGGTTTTACAGCATAGGGGGTTGTGCGTATAATGATCCACAGCTCACAGGAGTGTGCAATGACTTTTTTCCAGATCTCCTACTGGTCGTCGGAGGGTGGAAGGCACTCAAACGTTGAAGCAATGTCATTGAAAAATTCAAGGTACATAATCCCCAACAGCCCCCTTGCCAAGGGCAGGGCACAGTTTCTGGAAACAGCAGCAACACAGGAGTGATTATATCAAACTGAGCACCATTTCTGGAGCATTTGTTTCATGCCAGACACCATCAGTGCTGAAAAAAGGTAAGAAAGAGGGAATGTTTCCTTTACACAGTGGAACAGTGGGTGCATCCCATACCTGTCTGCGTTGGGTGGTTGGGACCTCATCCATCTGTGAACAGTGACTCGTTCAGATGCACACACCCAATGTTCTTGTTTTGAGCTTTGCAAAGCATGATGGGAGAGTAGAACTGCAGCACTACCATGAGAACACTGTGTCCCTGCAGCTCCCGCGGTCATCCACATTAAGTCAGCTTGCCTTTTCCTGGACTCTCTGGACATGGAGTTTCCACAATGATCATGTGATAATGAGAATTTACTGAACATCTCTAATGTGCCTGACACTATCATCACATACCTTTTACCCTGGAAAGTGGGTCCTTTAGCAGTTTCCTGGTATTTTCATTTTATTATTATTTTTAAAATGAGAAAAGCCAAAACTTAGAGAAGTATTGGACTTGAGCAACTGAGTGGAGACGTGATTTCTCCCTCCAGGAACTTGGCTTCTCTCTCTCCCTCACTACTTTCTACTTTCTGCCTCAGGGCCTTCTCTGAAATGTGGGGAGTTACCAAGTGAGGAAAAACCAAATGTGGGGAGTTACCAAGTGAGGAGCTACCAAACTGGCCAATGGGGCAAGGTGCCTGGGAAAAAAAACAAATGTCCCAGATTCCCATTCCATATGTGAACAATTCTGGAAAGACATTCCATACCCTTCTCAAAGAACTGCCTAGACCCCTGGCTCATTGTGCACTTTTAAAGCATTTTTTTGGTAAGTCTAATATTTAATGTGTTTCTTGCTTTACTTACAACCTTAACTTGCTTGTGTTGAAGAATCTTGATCTTTGTCAGGAACTTTCATACTCACAGGATCATGCTGTCTTTCCTCAATATTTTCTTTCAACTGGATAAAAAAGAAATCAGTTGGATTGAGATGTCCTTTTAGTGTGTGGATGTGCAACCCCTGCATAGGTGGGAGTGTTCCTCTGTAGAGTTACAGAATCCCTGGTGGTCTCTTTCTGTCATGGTGGCGGCTGCTAAGGCTCAGTGTCTGGATCATTAACTCATGAGAAACGGACATGGAATTCTATCACGTCTCCTTTATTAATTTAGCCAGGACACTTAGAGAAACTTTCCCACATTGACTATTCTGTTACTTAGGCTGTAGTTCAAATACCACAGACAAACAAAATGCCTAATTGATTCTTTCCTCCTGAAGTAACCCCCTTACTTGAAATTTTCACCTCAGTTTCAGATACTCATTGTCCAATGTAATTTAGATATGTTAAAAAAATGTGGACATAAGCAATTTGTGGATTTTGAGTTACCTATATTATAGGATATTTTTATAACTCCATTTAGTTATTGTTGTTGCCATTACCCTTCTATTCTGTATAATGTATACTTGTAGCTGTTTTTAGGAGAAAACATTGTGTATATACAGTGTCCAGTACTGTCCTTGATTTCAAGTATTCACAGGTTCAAGTGGATAAGAAATGATTACTCGATGTAGCAATTTTCAAAATAAGTTAATTCATGTACATCATTAAGTACAAATAAGCAACAGTTTGTACTTCTAATTTTTTCCTATTTTGAGTTCAGGGGCTTAGAAATAGTCCATGGGTTTCTATCTGCTAGAGTACCTGACATCGCGTTGTCTTTGGTTGACTGACTTTCAGTTGGTGTCTGAATCCTTCTGTCATGACCGTAGTGGTTTCTGATAGTAAAGAAGTGATGTGTTTTACCAAGTGTTTCAGGCTCACCTAGTGCTTCTCCCCCACCCCCCTTAAACCTGCATTAGCTTTAGCAAGCCTTCATTTTCTTTTACTGAGAAAGAGCATCCCAAAACTGAAATCTTGGTACAGAGATGCTCAGTAGTCCTAGGCCGTCCTATACATTTTCATTGAGTTGAGTTAGAAAATACGTTGCTTTTCATTTATTTTAAAATGAAATATGTGATGATTTTATACTGATACTTCTTTAAACCAGATGTGGAGTGTTTTCCTGTCTCACACTTTCTCCTACAATGAGAATTTGGATTTTCAAGGTCCCCTGGAAGAATAGAATGAGAATGGGATGTGATTGCCTATTTTCTACCCCATAATATACACAAAAATCTCAAAATCAGGATGTCAACATCCTCACCACCACCTACAATGTGATTATTGTAAACATTTGAGGATTTTGGTTTTTTTAGTTTTACCTTTATTTCTGTCCATAATAATGTGGCCTATTAAAGGTAATATTTTTTTCTGGATAAAGGAAGTTATGGTAGAAGGGAGCTTTTTACTTCCCCAGAGAATTGTCTGTCCCATGTATTTGCCTCCTATTGGGAGTGTAGCGCAACTGCCCTAGAAAAAAAGAGAATCTCTGGTCTTTTAAGAAGTCCCTGCCTAACATTCAGCTGGTGGCCAACTGTGATTTCTACTGCCAAGGGCCAACTTTTGGAATCAGGGAGTCTAGAAACAGCCTTACCTAAGAGATGCTCAGGCAGTGGCAGGCTGAGGTCTGTGCTACCATCATTTTCTGTCTCCTTGTCATGCTGATGACTTCCAAGAGTCGGACTGTTGTGCTGCAGTGGGTAAGATGCCAGGGCCAAGATCTGGGTGTTAACCCATGGTCATGGGACAACCAAGCAGAAGAAAGATTCACATGTGATGGTAGATGCCTTAAGCACCTAACATAGAGGTAACTCCAAATGGCAGCTCTGTGGATCATATTCATGCCCATCTTGCCAGCATCCTCATCCCTTTGTGGCTTGGTATTTGTCACCCTTTTGGCACAGCATCATCCTGAAGGGCCCTGGAAAGGCCTATGGGGATTTGTGCCCTATAAATCTCATGTTCAAGCCTAGGTGTTTAACATCCCTGTGGTGTGGAGGAACAGCACGGAGCCTGTTTTGAGCTATGGCCTCTGTTAACAGCAGCATGTAATGGAAAAAGGACTGAGGAAAGAAAATGGAGACATACAGATTTGAGTGCAAAGAAAGAAAAGAGGGGGTAAGATCTGGTTTACCCTGCCTCTGTGGCTGGGACAGCCACTCCCACTTATGATGCTGTGTGCCTACAGATGTTATACTGTGAGCACAGCTTCTTGGATTTGGGTACACTTCTTTCCTGGCCTCATCCCATGTGATTCTTCCATCCAAAATTTTCATTAACAGTTAACCCTGTAAATATAGGATTACAGATTCCTTTCTCAAATGCAGATTTCATTTCTTTTGGGCATATTCCCAGCAATGGGAGAACTGGGTCATAAGTCCTCTTAGTACTCTCCATACTGACTTCCATAGTGGTTGTACTAGCCTACACTCCCACCAATAGTGAAGGAGGGTACCTTTCTTCCAACATTCATACTAGCGGGTGTTGTTAGTACAATTCTGAATATAGGCCAAACTCACTGGAGTTAGGTGGAACTTCAATGTGGTTTCATTTGTATTTCCCTGATAGTTAGGGAGCCTGAACATTTTTAAACATGTCAGCCATTTGAGATTGAATCTACAAACAGCAAAGACACAAAAACAACAACACAAAAGAGGAGTGAATAAAAAAACTGTTGTATACCTATTACATGGAGTACTAATCAGCCATTAAAAATGAAATTCTACCGCTTGCAACCAAATGGTCCCAACTAGAGACCATTATGCTGACAGAAGTAAGTCAATTCTGAAAGGAAAAATATCATATGTTCTCTCTGATATAAGGCAACCTTTATGCAAAATACAAGATGAATAGCCCTTTCAATACTATTTTTTGCTTCATCTCATGGGTTTTGATATTTTGGTTTTATTTCATTCATTCAAAAAAGTTTTTCTTTTATTAATTTCCTCACTGATTCATAGGTCACACAAGAGCACTGTTTGCCTCAGGAATGTCTTTGATTTTGTTTTACATTTGTTCAGCAGCACATTGGTTATTCAGTGGCATACTATTTAACTTAATGAGTTTTCTGATTTTTGTCCATTATTGATTTTGCATTATGGCTTTTCATAAAGCAATGTATAGTAACTGTTCTGTTGTTAGAGACTATCACATACAGAAGTGAAGATACAATGCAGTGTGCATCTCTACTTCCAAATCTAAAATAGAGTCCCAATGAAACTATTGAGTGTATCTTGACCTTCAGATGCTGGTCTTTCTGCCATTGTCCATGCCTACAATATCAGGATACACTAAAATACAGAACGATAGACTCACAGCTGATTATGAAGGATTATACTATTGTAATAATGTGGGCAAAACCCACGAGGGGGGTGGAGACTCTGGGTGGGGAAAAGGTAAATTTTGGAGCCTATAGAACTGTATCATGGAATAATAAAATGAATGAATGAATAAATGAGTAAAAAGAGTTAACTCTGCAAGATATGGACATGGTGGAGCCATTCCTCTAACTCTGACGTAGCCAGAGCTGAAGGACAACCTGATCTTGCTCTCTTTCTCTTCTGCTTGGTCTCTCGTCTGTCCGCTCTTAGCTCAGGAACCCTCAGCCTCCCCAGATGCCGATGGGATAGAGTCAGGATTCTGCAGCCAGGCTCCCGAGACCTTCCCCTCCTGACTGCTTGAGCCCCCTCCGTGATTCTCCCAGGTCAGCTAGATGGCAGGTTTGACCTTGGCAGCGCTCTTTCGGAGTGCATTTCTTGCCATCCTTTCCCATTCACCCGATCAGGATGTGTTTGTTTACAGCCTTGATGATCTGATCCATGCTTCTTGAACTCCCTCAGAACTTACAGCCCGCTGACTTGTCATGCTAATGTTTCATGTGTGCGTGTCTGTACATGCTTGCCTACATGTACTGTGACTCCCGACCAACTCACATAAGCTCAGGAAGGTCAGAGTCCATGTATCATGAAGTTACTAACACTACATTTCCTGTATATTAGAATGTTAAGTAGGAGTTCTCATGCTATTTAGGATTTGAAAATTGGGACCTACCATAAAAGCATAGTTCTGTACTCTGAGTTCTGTGATGAGCAAAAAAATATCTGGAAGGCAGTTGCCTCAAAAGGCTTTTAATAGCTCTGCCACTCCATCTGCCATCTCAGCAACTTCCTCCATTTTGTACGAATTTATGTAAATATGACATAAGAATTGAAGGAAAATTGTTGGAGAAAGTGAATTGCTTGCCTTTCCCTGAGTTCTGTCAAGTAAGGAGTAGGCTGTATGCCAGAGATGACATTCCACAGGTGAGGATGGCAGCTGTGAGAAGGCAGAGACGTGCATTGCATTTTCTGGTTGGGCGTTTGCCTTTTGTGGTATAATTGATGAGTGACCATTTATGCCTTCTTGAGTTGCAAGTAAGGATGGTGCAGATACAAGTGACAAAGTTGGCATCAGCAGTGGAGCAACTGGCATGGTCATGTATATTTGAGTTTTGCATAAGGCAACTAAGCTCAGAAGGTTCCTGGGATTGCATCACCTTGTGGTACTTCCCTACTGGCTAATAAACACGGTGATACTTGGCTAAAGAGATTGTGGGGATGAAGCCCTCGAGAAGTTTAGGAAGACAGCAAGCTGGGGTGGGTTTCCCTTTGGGCATGAGCCCTTTGGAGAGCCTACATTTGGAAGTTTTCATTACAGAGAGCATTGACATCTAAGGACACAATAACAACCCAAAGTAGTTGAAGAACTGCTTCTTTCTCCGAGTTACATCACACGTGGGCCAAAAGAGTCCTATAAAAAAGAACACTGTTCTGTGTCTGACTTATTTCACTCAGCATGATATCTTCCCCATTGCATCCATTTTGATGCAAATGGAGTGCTTCATTCTTTTTTACATCTGAACACAGAAAGATAAATACCTCATGTTCCGCTTTATATGTGGGAGCTAAGGTTAAGAGAAGAAATACAAAATACAAAAGCACAAAAAAGAAATGCCTGTGTGCTCATGATTGTTGAAAATATAGGTTTGCAAATTTTTATTTATATAGTGAACAAATTTCACGTATTTAACAATGCAGATAGAGGAGAGGAGTGATACTTCCCACCCTATGCCCCAGGAGTGTTCCCACAACCTCCCTGCCTCACTTAGTGCCTTATCTGTTTTCAATTTTTTTTTTACAATGGCATACTTTCAGTTTACATTGCAAACACAGGTTTACCACTCCATTAAAAAAAAAAAAACTTGATTAATAGCAAGTAGAAAAACTTCTGTTCCTCAAGAGTATAACCAAAGGTTGCAATCATCAAGTCTCAAAATGTCAATCTTGCTCACACAATACACGGGTTGTACTGGGCTTTGTTAAACTTTCTTTCATCTTTGACATATCAATGGTTAAGGATGTTGTACTATTTAGTTTCAATCATCTGTGACTATTTTAAAATTTTCTGTTTGTGAGTGAAAAGATCACTTTTCCATTTGATTATCGCTTATATACATTTCATTATTGTTAAGCTAGTTTTGTTTTTGTTTTTTACTTTTGATCTCTATTTAGTGATTCGTAAAATCCATGGCTGCAAGGTTAATTAAAAATGTCATCTCAAAAAGCATGAAGGAAGGAAGGAAAGGAGATGGAGGAATGGAATATCATAGTATTAGGATTGTATCTAAGAACTACATGAAATTTGGGCGTTTTTTGGTACTAATATTACATTCACATGAGAAAAATAAGATCATTAAAAAAGTTAAAAAGAGATAAAGAGGCAGAACATATACCTTCCCCTTGCAGGTCCTTCAAGTCATGGTTGGGTATGAATTTGGGGGACAAGTGGAAGTAAAGTGGGCGGTAAATTGGAAATCAGTTTCAGGAATTAATATAGAATTGTGAGGCTGTAGAGCATATCCAATGTATAATCAGGAGACAAATGGAATATTTGAAGAGAGTTATATAGCACATCAACTGAAAATACCTGGTTTTACACCTGAACTCTATTGAGTACAGATGATTCCATGAAGATGTCCTATTGAGTATGCGACATTCACAACATGAACTCAGTATGAATGTGTGCCATACTCATCTCTCCTTGCCTTCCCCCTAGAGGGCAGAACAGGAATAGGACTAGATTCCACTGTCACCTGAGAGGGCTTATAATTGTGACAGGCTGTGTGGCCCCTCGCCCCTGGGGGACTCTCAGTACACACGACGTGGAATAAAATGACACTTTGAGAGGCATGGCCTTTGTAAATCAAGTTCCCCAGATGTCCAGGGTAAATGGTGAAGCTTCTTTAAGGCTGTTGCCCTGGGATGGTAGGTGTGTAATCTGGCACGTGCCTTTAAGTCCTCACTTTTGGCTTAATCAGGGATTCCAGGGCCCAGCGCCGTGGCCTAGCAGCTAAAGTCTTCACCTTGAACGCCCCGGGATCCCATATGGGCACCGGTTCTGATCCCGGCAGCTCCACTTCCCATCCAGCTCCCTGCTTGTGGCCTGGAAAAGCAGTTGAGGACGGCCCAAAGCTTTGGGATCCTGCACCCGTGTGGGAGACCTGGAAGAGGTTCCTGGTTCCCGGCATCGGAATGGCGCGTACCGGCCCGTTGCGGCTCACTTGGGGAGTGAATCATCGGATGGAGGATCTTCCTCTCTGTCTATCCTCCTCTCTGTATATCCGGCTTTCCAATAATAATAACAAATCTATAAGAAAAAAAAAAAGAAAATACACTCTTTAAAAAAAAATCAGGGATTCCAAATATGTATCCTTTTTAGGGAGGGAGACAATTTTTATGACTATTAAAAATCTGTTGGTATAACTGATCTCTTCACCCCTACCTGTCCATGAGAGAAGCTGTCAATTCTTTGGTGCCAGACCCTGGGTATAGAGAATCAAGACCAACATACCTGGTTTGTAGGTTCAGAGCTGCACAAGAAGTTGAGAGACAACAGATGATAAAAATGTTTGGTGGAATTCAGCAATTCCATTTTCTACCCTTGACGCTTGATCTACAAAAGTGTGCTAGAAGAAGTGGATCTGGGGAGAAGAGGGAATATTTCATGTTATCTGTATGACCCTGGCTTCTTGAGTGAGCTTTGCTCTGATAAGTAATCTCAGAGAAATCAATGGATTCTTGAGGGAGCAGATAATCAGTCCTTGGAGTATTTTCCTGCAAGTTTGAGTTCTGAGTTGGATAAAAAAGAAATCAGTTGGATTGAGATGTCTTTTTAGTGTGTGGATGTGCAACCCCTGCATAGGTGGGAGTGTTCAGTTTTCTGAGTACTCTCCAAACTCTGAAAGTATCTGCAGTCAAGCTGCTGTGGTTGGTAACAATGGGACTGCCTTGATTGCTTGGGATTTGTGGCAGGTGAGGTTGCAGGACATGGGAATTCTATCAAGTTAATCTACTCTCCTATCAAAATCTGATCTTGCTTGAGTGAGCTACAACCAGGGTAAGAGATGAAATGCAAATGGAAGCAAGATTCTCCTATCGCCTGCTTTATCAGCCAGGAATTTTGAGCTGTTAAAAATGAACTATAAAGGAAATTGAGCTTCCATTAGGAACTAAGCATGTTAATTCATCGGTGTAGTATTTTACCAAAAAGAAAAAAAAAAAACCTGCTGTAATTTTTTTCTTTGATACGGTGTGTTTCCCTTCCAATGAGTGGGCAGCAGGAAATTCAGGATTTGACAAAATGCACAGTGAACTTTCCATTATGATCTCAAATTCTCTCCTCACCTCTGACCTCTGACAGAGAGCGTCCTTTATCTACTTTGTTGGCCTTTTTCCCCCCGACTGCTGCTGGTACTGACACCTACATTGTGATCACACTAACTACTCAAACTGTAAAATGCCTGCTTCTAGGTCTTTGTCACCACTTGTTCTCTTGGCTTGTTTCTTGCTGTTCGCTTTTCTGCTTTTCGCTTGGCCAACTCTTCGTCATCATTAGATTCCTGACGGATTTTACCTTTTCTGGGAAAATTTTCTTCCTGGGCTGAACAGGTTTTTCTCTGAGCTTCCATAACTATGTTTTAATATGGTCAGATCATCATCTGGTTAGGAGTCCAACAATCTACCTGCTTCTCCACTGCAGGTTCCTTGAGCACAGGCAAGGTCAAGTTTGATGCTGTAAGTCTCATGTATAATCTAGAAAGTATTCAACTTGTATTGAATAACAGATGAGGCGGTGCATGTCGGTTGCAAAGAAAGCTTTCCTGGAAATAAACTTTCATGCCTGTGGGTTTATCACCTTCCTCAAGTACCTGCCCATTGTCTTTTGTTCAGTTTATCAAGTAACTCAGCAAGCTTGGTGTCTGCCAGGTTGGGGGTGTTTAATATTGACCAGCAAAGAAAGGCCAAGTGAGACTTCTTTCCCTCCCATGGAGTGGATGCATCGTGGTTCTCCCGGTCTCTGAGTCAGGTATCCAATCTAATCATCTAGCTATGTCACATTCCATCCCAGCATCCTCCCCTGCTGTCTCTCCCCTGCTGTTCCCCACCAGCCAAGTCATCTTAATGTCTTGACAAAGCTTTCATGTCTCTTTGCTTGGAGCCCAGGTGGTCCTTCAAGCCCTGTTTTGTACCAGAGGCTGTCTGTAGATGTCATTGATCTGCAGAGAAACACAAATCAGAGATTTATTAGGAGGAATTGTTCCATGCATTTGTGAAAATTAGGACATCCCTTGATGTGCCATCAAAAAGTTTCAGACAAAGACAGCCAGTGATGCTATCGAGATTCAGTGCAGAAGCAGAAGTGGCAGCAGGGAGCCAATGGCATAAAGCCAGTCAGGGCTTTGGAAAGGATAGGATGAGATGTCATGGTTTGAGTATGCATTCCAGAAACAAGAAGAGCGAGTTCTTCCTTCCATCCTCTTGTATTCTGTTCAGACCTTCAGACCCTCAGTGTACTTCGTGAGGTCACCCAATCTGGCAAGAGCTTACTGAATCCACTGATTCAAATTCTGATTTTGTTTGGAATTATCAACAGAGATACATTCAGAAATCATATTTAATTTGAGCATCATGTGAACCCTATGACCAAACTGACATAAAATTAATCAACACGCTCTTTATTCTCCCAGAAACACTCCCAAGATTGCAGCCCCACATCATTAAGCTGATTTCATTAACACAATTTACTGTTGTTCTTTGTCCAAAGAGTACTAATACTTTTTTCAAGTTTCTGTTCACAAGTCACTCTCTCTGAGGATCCTTTGTAGACTTCTTTAGAGAGCTCTTCAGTTGCTTTTCTGTGCTTCCAGAACTTTGGCTTGTCCACGCTGGTCAAACTGAGGAGATAGAGATTTTACATGGAGAAATCTACGCAGTATAAGAAATGCTGCAACATTCCATATCTCAGGACTATGCTTTCCCTACAAATGGTTTATGGTACATCCTTGTTCCATGTTTGCTGTAAAATAACATGGTAGAGACTGTTATTCTATAGGATGTCTCAGTCTTCTCAGAGAGCTGAGGGATATGGCAAGTCAACGAGGAGTCAATTCTCACAAGAAAATCCCTCTAAGGATGTTGGTTGAGCACCGTGCCCAGTCACCCACTGTCATGCCTTATTTCTTTGCAGCACATGCACCAGTTGAAATCATCTTCTACATTTGATGGCATACACAGGTTTGCCTTATCTTTCTCCCCAAAATGTGGTTCTAGAAAAGGCAAGTACTTGGTCTCTGTTGTTTACCACATAGAATTTCCAGGTAGAAGAATAACATATTCCATTGCCAAATGGCAAATATTTCTTAGAAAGCAAAACAGAAAATCAATAGGGAGCACACTTCAGGAATCACTGGCATTGATTGGAAAAGAAGGTTCTTTTCCAAAGGATAGATGTGCATTGTAGGGCTTTATACCAGGTCTGAGAATGATTGCTGTTTGGCCAAGTCAAGTGCATCTCTGTGTGCAATGTGAAATGTATGGCCTAGCAACGATCAAGATGACTGCTCAATAACCTGACATTTAAAAAAGGAGAGGACACATTTACAATAGTTCATGTAGATTTCTGTAATCCAATGGATTTCCCACATCTTTTTGTCATTTTTCTTCTTTCTTGTACAATACTCCCCAAAGCTAATGCTAAACTCATCCTAAACTCCTTAAACTATAAAGGGAAAGTAAGGCAGAAAGGAGGAAAGGGGAGATGGAGGGACAAAGATGTTGATCACAAGTTTAATTCCTTTTATGACTTTGGATTTGTGATTGTTGATTGTTCCTGTTAGAAATTTGGACTGATAATGAATGTGATAGGTTAAAGAGAAAAACACTGCTGTTCTTACCCAACCACTAAGGCCAAGCTCAGAACGCATCTCCTGCAAGGTCTTCTCCTACTTCAGCCCTTACTTTGATTTTTTTCCAGTGTGGATTTTCTATAGAGCTGACAACTCCAAATTGAGCCCTTCATGGAAGGTTACCTTGAGCTCATGCTTATTTTCCCAGGTCTTTGTAGTGAGCTCTTGGCTTACTCTAGACAGATGCTTTACCTTCTAGATCAGTACACACAGCAGATAGCTTTGCCATGCACCTCATCATGACCGAGCTATGCCAAAGTACACAGATGCTCCTCATCTGATTGAATGTATTCAGCAACCCACTGGGGACATATATTATCCCATAGTGAAGAAATTGAAAGTCAAGAAGGTGGAATCACCTGCCTCGAGACACATAATTCATAACAGGTGGAACACAGATTCAGCGTTTGCCTTTTCTTACACACTTCTGACTTTGAGGTCGCATCCTTGGCAGAGGAATACTCAAAGGCAGGCTCAGTGGCCACAGGTGGTAGATGGGTGTTCCTGCCAGAAACTGCTTAAAACTGGTGACCTGTGGAACAGATGGTGTCATACTTCTGGGATTCAACCAATCAAGAATGGGGAATTTCTGTGTTGCTGTAACTGTACCAAAACTTACTGGCTCAAAGCAACCAAGACTGCTCTGCACTCTGTACTGGGACTGGTTGATGAAGCAGGGAGAGAAAGTTGGCTAGGAGCTTGAATTTCTGGCAGCTGTGGACCTGATGTGTCCCTCCCCTTCAGTTGGTCCTGTGGGGAAGATGTGCATCCCAGGTTAAGAAGACAAACATCCTCTTTAGAAAAATGATTTATTTTTAGATATCGACTTAAAGTATCCAAGGATTTTTTTTAAAAAAAATCAGGAAAGCACTTTGGTACTTCTAATGCTTAATTTTTTGTAAAGGTGTGATTAAATACATGCCCAGATAGGTGGTAAAACATTGTTTCAGGATGTCTGAAGATGTTTCTAGAAATCATTGACATCTGAAATTGATACACTGAAAAAATAGTTCTATCTTGTCTATGTAGGGTTGCATCATGCAATCCATTTGGGGCCTAAATAAAATTAAAAGAATGAGCTTTCTCTCCCTTGATGAGTTGAGGTGCACACTTGTTCTTGTCCTTGAGCACCATTGCGTCAGTTTCTGGACCTTTAGAATTGCATTGGCAGTTATCATTTGCCAGGTTCCTATGAGCTTGCACTAAAAAATACATACATGCACACACACACAGAATTCCTATGGTTTTGCTGCACTAAAGAATCCATTCAGTATAGTGCTTAATTTTAAGTAAAATTTATTTTTATCAAAACTTCAAACAGAAAAATGAATGTCACATGTATAGAAGAGGTTAGATGAAACAACTGTTGCTAGTGGTTAGCTCTGGTTGAGAAGTTTTAAAAAAATTTGGAATATTATTTGTAAATGATTTTGAATCATCCTTATTCACTGAACACATTATAGGCTTTCTTCCCATGTATCTATCATGGTCAGCATTATAATGACTTTATAGTCCTACTGTAATTTGTTACCACTGTCCCAATATTAGCCTATCAATTTGTTATGTTTCCTAAGTTATTGGTGGGTGGTGGCTTTCTGTCCATGGTGGTCTCTGGGAGATTATCCACATGGTGGTGTTACCAAGGCCATGCTGGGTAGTCATTGGCCCATGATAATCTTAGTTTCCATGTATTTGTTGTGTAATGATCTGATCTGAGCTCTCAGAAAATTCCCCTAGGACGTCATTATAGGTGAACAATGGTTCACAAGTATTTTAAACATGGTCTGTGCCACATCTGTGCATTCAAGGAACAAATTGTTTGCCTCAACTAAGGCTAAATTAATGCAGGTCTCCAGGGAGGCCTGTGGGAAAACAAGATGTCTGATTTAATGATGTGCTAGTGCTAAGTTAGTGCTGATTTCCATAGCCCCTCACACAAGTTGGATAATTATGATGTATTCTTGCTTTTCTAAGTTTTCGTGTGAGTTAGTGCTATGGAATGATGATGTTAACACCTCAGGAGAGTTGACTTGCAAACCTAAAATGGAGGCTGTCATCACAGCATCATGATTATGTAAATTTAGCCAAGCTTTCCTGTCTGGCAAACTTTGTTGCCTTCCTTTTTAATTCATGAGATATCTTATTTTTTATCAACAGCTCAGTACCGTTGGCTGATAATGTTATCAATGTATTTTTTAATGGAATTGAGACATGACAAAGAGGTGAGAAGGATATACTTCAGAAAACATCTGTGGAGCTATGGAATGTTCCAGATTACTTGAGATGCTTATCTCCCTGATCCTGTGATTGGAGCTTGCCTCAGTCCTGCATCTGCCCCTCTTGTTTCCTGGGCTTGCCTTTGTTGAGAAAGCACTTCATTCCTTGAACATCCTTATATGGTATAATCCCCAGTGGAGGTTATGGAACATTGAGTGTTTCTCGAGCCAAGGAGGAACCTCAATGCTAATGATACTCTTGGTAGAAAATACCCGAACAGCTCACAATGCAACAAGCAGCATTTTCCTAGTCTGATAGAAAGCACCTTCGGAAAATTTATATCGATCTATGTCATCACGTGGTATAAATACATTGAGTGTTCTTGCTATGAATGTATGACTTCAGGATGATTGGTGGCCAACAGCTGGCTGCCAGTAAACACCTCCTGTGTGCAAATTCTGTATCTGTTTAAAGCAATGGCTTTTAATTGATTTTTGGATTATTGGTCCCTTTGAAACTCACATAAAAGTTGTAGTTCCTTTGCAAGAAAACAAAATACCCAATGTCATAGATTTACATAGCCCTTTTACCAAGTTAAAACAAAGCTGTAAAAATCCTTCCATCTAGACTCAGACACTTTCTGCAAAAGCACCAAATCCTGAAAAAAAAATAAGTGGTTCATTTATGTGTAACTTACATGGTAAGGCAACAAAACTGAGACTTGAATTTATGTTATAACTATTCCTTTTTCCACATACTAGTGACTTGCTTTGAAAGTAACATGTAGACAGGTATTATATTCAAAATACTGACCTGCAGCTACTGTTACTGAGGAGTCCAGGTGGTCTGGTGAGTTAGCTGATTCTCTGTCACTTGGGAACCCTTGCTTGTGAGGGCATGTTCTCTGAGATAGGAGGAAGTTTGGAAAGTTGCCTAAGCCTTAACCCCATGGGGGTTTCTAAGCACAGCAGCAGCAGCTGATACAGCAGACAGGGCTGGGCTGCCATCTCCCGAGTCAGCTGTTTTGTTTCCCTGCCCGCAGAAGGGGCAGGCATCTAAGACTGAATGTGAGATGGGCCCACCTGCTGCTGACATCTTGACCACCAAGTACTGTGAACTCCGGGACAATTCCTTGAGTGATGTGCAGTTTGAAGTTTGCTGTGAGATAGAACAGTTGATACTGGTTCTCCAGGCAAGTGCATCCAATTAGACCTTGGTCTCCAGGGGCTCCAATGAAACGTCTCCATCCTTCCGAGTCAGCGGTATGGACAGTGCTCACAGGACCAGGGTGTACATTGCACTGTCTCTTTCAGTGTAAGAGATGCCCATTGAAGTTTTCCCCAAGGTCAGTTTTCCAGCCTCTTGTGGTCCATGGTCATGTATCCTGTGATGGATGTCAGATCTCATCTAAAGCGGTTCAGTGCTGTCTGTCCTGCCTCTTGTCCCCTTTCTCTCCCTTTTATAAAAAGTCAGTGTGACTACAGTGTCAGACAAAAATATAACCCAAGAGAGGAGCAGATTGCGTGCTGAAACCCTTCTGCTCCAAGTTTGGTGGTATAATTTTTTTTAAACAATGTTACTTGTTTAGTAGGTAAAATTATTAAGAATCTATCAATTTTCCCTTTTTATAGATTAGAAATAGTTTAAAAACAGTGCCTCTGGACTGAATACACATACAGGGTTTTTTAATGTCATTTTTCTCTAAAAACAACAACAACTACTAATTGCATGGCATTTGTAATGTGTGTTATAAGTAATCAAGACATGAATTAGGGTAGAAAGAATACACACATTATATGCAAATCTGATGTCATCTTAATATAGGGATTGAGCACCATACATTTTAGTATCCACAGGACCTTGGAATCAACCACCCATTGGATACCAAGAGATGGCTGTATTTGTCTTCTATTGTCCTCCTTATTTAATAACAAAACATGTTACGGAAAATGTCATGTCACAGCAGACATGGCAATACTCGTATAGGGAAGTCTGCCCTGCCTCTTGAAACCACATCTTCTCAAGTGAAATTTGGGACTGGGTATGAGCAAGCCCATTCTTTCGCCCCATTTCGTGAGGAGCCTTAGCTCCACAGTGCTGCAGAACATCATTCCATGGCCAGGGTTAGAACTTTTCTGGGTATGTTCACTCAGAGACATTCCGAAGCATTTTATTGTAGCACTTTATTGCCCTAACCTTTTCAAAATGGCAAAGGAGATTTTTTTTCATGCACCCCTGTGTTTCTCTGCACAAATAATAGTTTGAGATGTTTTAAATGCTTTTTCCCTTCAAAGGAATCTGTTATTGAAACTTTGAAAGACAAGTGAATGGGACCGTGTTCCTATCTTTTTTTTTTTAAATTCCTTTAATTGCCAAATCGCCCCATGATGGTCATCTTTCTATGGCATTTTTGTTTCAAGTGGAGCTTTGGAGTAGGTAAGGCTCTCTGGGTTGCATTAATAGGATTATGACAAATCATCTTTCTAATAGCTCTGCAGGGATTGGCATACATTAAATCCTGGTTTCAGCTGTGACCTGCTCCATACTCGTAAATATCCGCATATGAAAACTGGAGTTTTATTTGCACATGGATTAAAGCACAATGTGAGCTTAGGTTATCCAAAATAAGTGCATACATTGTCTATACTTCCCTTGCATTTAGTTTGGCTCGAATTTTAAAATAATTTGTTTTTATTTATATTTTCCTGTTTCTAAAGTGATACATTCTCACTGAGAAATGGGAAACTGAAAAATAGTAAGAACAAATCCACCACAATCAAACCACCCAATTGCATTTTGATGTCCTTATAGTCTTTCAAATTTCTTTCCCTCAGAAGCTGTCAACATCCTCTATAGGCATTCTTTCCTTTTGTTCAAATTTAATGTGACAGTCGTCCCATTTTGCAATGCTATTTTAAAGGCTTCCTAATATTGTGTGATATGGGTATACACCATAATTGTTTAAGAAGTACTTTGGATATTTCCTGATGTTTCTTTTATTATTTTGGCTGAAATAGATACAGTGACCTTGACATTCTGTGCTTCCAATGTGGGTAACTGCCCTCTAATGCCTTCTTAGAAGTGGTTGGCTAGCTCACCAGATTCTTTTTAAAGGCTCTTGATATAAATGACTAGGTTTCTAAGATATTTGAACTCATTGACAGTCTCAGCACACAGTGAGACTAGATTCCATTTAACCTCACCAGTGAGGACATTCACCAGAACATACACACATCAAAACTGTTATGGAACATATTTGTCATGAGATGAATTTCCAAGTTCATTCTACAAAAATAGTTTGTTTTCAGTAGAGTTCTTAAGATTTTTATTCCATCAACATGGATGGATCAACGAGGGGAGATGAGAGAGAGGTGAACTTCTGCCATTCACTGCTTTATTTCCCGGATGCCCACACCGGTGCTGGGGAGAGGTGGAGGGAAAACACGTGCGTTAATCTAAGAATGTGGACCTTAATCCAGGTCTCCCATATGGGTAGCAGGGCTGTAACCATCATCACTTGCTGTCTTCCGGGGACCCTATTAATAGGAAATCGGGACTCAGGAGCTACAGCTGTGTGTAAACCCTGACACTGTCACTTGGGAGGCAGGCAAACCAAAGGGTGGCATCACTACTAGACCACATGTCTGTCCCTAAATTTGCCTGCTAATTATATTTTCCAATGAACATTTTGAAATCCTCACACACATCCACACATATGAGTATGCATATTTCTTCTCAAATCTCACAGACAACAGGGTTATCTCATTGTCACAGAAACTGAAACATCTTGACTACCAATGAAAGCAATTTTTTCCCATGTGATTTTTAAATCAACCACCTTTTTCTGTGAGCTTACCTCTTCCGATCATTTTCCCAGTACATGGTTTAAGAGTCAAGCTTCACATCACAAGAGCACCATTACACACAGCTTGCCTGTGCCAGCACAACAAAGCCACAAGCTGCTTGCCTGGCTTCCCACCAAGTAGCCTTTGCTAGCCTTCCTTTGAGATAAACGTGCTTGGGGGTAATGTGGAGTATTTAAGCTGATGTATGTTTTTCCATTTATGACTGTGGTGAGCGAGTCCTAAATGAACCCCTTGAGAAATGCCAAATGTCGATTAGTAGCCATGGGATCTCATTTGGGACCACTGAAATCATGTGGCATTAGTTTGGAGAAGGTTCTACGGGGTGGGGCAGCCCCAGTGAGAGAGCTCTAGTGCAATGGCAGGGCAAGAGCAGTTTGCACTGGATGCCAGCGTGTAATGAGAGGACGGCGCCTGGGGCTTCAGTTTAATTGGAGTCTTCATCCTCCTTCTCTGCTCCCGTGAAAGGCAAATCAACCCAGGATATTTAAACGGAGCTTTTTACTGAAGGGTCTTGCTTAATGTTGTATGTAAGAAATAAAAGGCCCATGTTAAGTAACCAGAAGTATTTGACAGTTGGCTTTTTGCAGTTTCATGGAAAGAAATCAAGGAGGCTTGTGGGCTAAAGAGCTGTGTTTCAGGATAGTCCTTGTTATCTCAGAGTGTCCTGACAATGTGTGTGTGTGTGTGTGTGTGTGTGTGTGTGTGTGCGCGCGCACGCCCACACACGCGCTTGGTTCAATGAACTCAACTGATTTGCGAAGGGCCTAAGAGTGAAATTATTCAGTGTTAAAAGTTACAGAGTTGATGTGATCATTTCAGCAACTCACAGCATTCTGAAGGATTCTGAATTAAAAGCAGATGAGTCATCCTTCTTACATTGCCAAGACTCGAATCAACCATTTACTGTCTATGCGGTCTGAGAAAAACTGGCCCGGGAAAAATCACTGACTCAGTTCTCAAGAAAATTTGAACTGTGGTTTCTGTTTGTTTGTTTCCACTCACTTTTGGATATGTTTAGACTTTCTGAGTTACCTTCAGAAGGAGACTTCTTTCGAAATACTTTTCCATTTTAGGATCTCATTTGCTGGTAATTTGTTGCCTGGTCCCTTTAGGACCCTGAGTAGTGCATACGTGAGGTGCAAGGCTGCATTACGTATAGTCAAAGGCTGAGAGCATGGTTTTGCATCTGCTTTTAGTTTAGAATGCTGTTCTACATAAAAGGAAATTGATATATTCACTTATCAGCAGGAAGTCCTGGGAGCTGGATCCCCATGAAGATGTTAGATCATGGCACCTGGTATACTTAGTTCTGCATGGGAGGAGGGGGTAATGAGATAGAGAACAGATAAACACACACACAAACCCCCAAAAGTCGTGACATGAATAAATACTGCTTCATTCTGCTAAGCATGAAATAAATTTCGAAATCAAACTACATCCACTAGTTCATTCATTCAGCAAACGCTGGTTGAGGGGATTCCTGTACCAGGCAGTAGTTGTACTGAGCATCACAAATAGAGGGGTGAGGTGGATGTGTATTCTTCTGGAGCTCCTCATTCAGTACAGGAACAGCAGGTCTGGAGCTGAAGGAAACGGACCAGCTGAGTAGTCTGAGTCAGCAGATTTGGACTTCGGAAGCACATGGATATGTTTTCTTCTATGTTACAAATTACCATACATTTAGTGTCTTAAAGCAATGCAGTTTATTCCTTTACAGTTGTGAGGGGTCAGAAGTTATAAAATTAGTTAGCAATGCTCCTTTACATTTCTTCTGGGTATCCTAGAGAAGTGTCTGGTTTTGTGTCTCCTAGCTTCCAGAGGTTACAGGCATTCCTTGTTTCATGGTGCAACCTCCAGCTCCCACGCCTGGAGAATAGCATCCTTCAATCTTTGTCTTTGTCCCTGTGGTTTCCTCATCATATTGCCCTTCCTGTCTACCTGTTAATCCCATTAAGTCTATTGAACAGCTTTAGGCTTACAGGGAAATGAAACAGAAAGCCCAAAGAACTGCAGTCCATTTCCTCATCCCTTCAATTTCCCCCACTGTTCACACTTTGGATTTGTTATGATCCATGACCTGATGTTGCTAAATTATTGCTAACTACAACCCGCCATTTACACTAGGCTCCACTCTTTGTATTGTATATTCTACAGATTTTTGACAAATGTATAGTGAGTTGGATCCATTATTGCAATATCACAGGAGAGTTTACTGCCCTAAACATCCCCAGTGTGGTCTCCTGTTATTGTCACGTCTGCTTTGAATTTCACTGTGACTTTGGATGCCTTGGCACTAATCCTTGCATGGATTCCCTGTAACCATGGTCGAATGTTCTCAAGTGGACTGTTCCTTGTGTTTCCTGTGGGATTAGCTCAGAGCAGAAGCCTTTGCCACAATGAAGGATTGTTGCGTGCTGCCCTGGGGTCAGTGCTGTCCTGGGCCCTCTTCCCCAGACCTGTGAGACTTGGTCATTGCTTAAATCTCTTTCCAGAGAGGATATCGGTGAGGTCAGGTGGTTAGTTGAAATCAGTTATTGTTGACAGATTTATACCATGGAAATCAACAAATGCTACAGATTAGGATTTTTTCCCCCTTAGGCAGCCAATTATTAAATGTTGATGTGTACATGCCCTGAAGTTTCACTTTGCTCCAACCTTCATGGATAGGAAATGACAAATCTGGCATTTTCCTGGAATCCAGAGAGGAAAGTCACAGGTGAGACGATGCAGGGTGAATTCGGCGGGCAGCGTCCACCTGTGGCACCTTGCATTTGCCATTCCCTCTGCTGGGAATAGTGGCTGACTCCTGTTTTGCACCACAGATCTTCACCACTGATCCTGGAAACCTCTGTCTTTTAACAATATAGCGCAGTGCTTCTCACAGCCTAAAAGGGTCTTGCTTATTTTGGAGTTGTTTGTTCCCTCCCCCACTAGCTCTCCAGATCTGGGAAGGAAGCATTTGTTCACCTGCTGTGTTCATGTTTAGGACCCCTATGTGCTGCTGCGCAGTCACTATAGATGCTCAATAAGTTTCTGCCAACTCCAATCAGGCTGATAGGACGGAGCAGAGTTCTGACTGTGTCCTCAGAGAGCTTGTCATCAGTCAGCTGCTAGCGGACAGTTAAGAGGAATAGAAGATGACACATTCTGTAGCAACAAGCTCCTCTTTATAAACTGTGAATTAATTACAAAACCAAAGCATCCCCTGTATCCATGCAAATTGAGTTTCACTTAATTTCCAATTAGGCTGTAGTCCCCACCCCCCACCCCTCCCTTGGGAATTTGCTGCTTCAGGAGAAAAGTGAGGAAGCAGAAAAAAAAAAAAAGTTCAGATTTTCATGGAGAAGTTTGTGAGAAACCAGGATGATTCAACAGGTATTGATGTCACAGTAGGGAGGGCTGCCTTCTGAGCTGATAGCTAGATCCATTGTGTTTTTTTTTTTTTCTGCCTTGGTGATGTTGGAGAAGCCTTCTTGTTTTCATCAGCTGGCAAGGGGAGCTGATCAGATGGAATATGGACCTACCAGAAGCTGCTGCATGGAAAATACACATCTAGACTTTCAGTAGAGCTACAGAGACAGGATTGGAAATGAAATTTTAGAAGACATTGGTCTTGGCTTTATTCCAGGACTCCTGCAAGTCACTGGTCCTGCAGGCTTACAGGTGCCCAGGAACCCCCAGCTCTCTGAATTCAACAGTGCTTTCTCCCAGAGGTGGCAACCACCCTCAATGTGCAGGAAGAGCCTGTCTCTCACTGTGACCCCTCCATGCTCAGAGAGATTATTCCTGGACTCTTTGAAGCTGTCATTGCGGACAGTAGTGGTAGGGTGGGTTGGCCAGATGGCTCTCAGAGCTGACACCCAGGCGTTGTCTCCAGGAGCACTGAGCTGCTGGAAAATGATTATTCTGCTTAACCCCATGTTTCCTCCATCTGCTCTGAACCAGTAATACACATCAGTAGCTCTTGGTAAGTCACTCACAACCTTATTCTCCCACAAAATGGTGAAGGAGCAAGGGCTCTCTTTTTAGGGCGAGCCTGAATTTACTCCTGAAAATAGGAACTGGTTCAAGGTGCTGTTAGTTACAGAGGAATTTTCCATAAACAACCACTTGAAGTTTAAAGTTCTCTCCTTTATTATCATAGACTAGTTTCTCAGGACACTCTTTTTTCTTACCAATGAACTTGAATAGACTTTCATGATAAAGAGGCATGGAATGGGAGATTCCATTTACTAGGAACTTTGAAATATGTGCTCTAACTTTGGACATGCATGTTTTTGAATTGTGCCATGGTTTGTAATGGGAAACAGTAATCGAAAATAACAATGGACAGATCTTTATAGGCTTTCCAACATTGAGGGAAATCCACCTTGCTCCCATCTTTTCAAGCTGAGAATGATAAACATCTGGCCCAGGTCTCTCCATTTCCATACATCTGGCCCAACAGGTGTTGCTGAATGGTCTGCTTGCTGAGCTGTGAGGCAGTAGGATCTTCATCTTCAAAATGATACTCTTAGTGACCATTGTGATGGATAAGAGAAGTCATGGGCACAAAGTCCTTTATTCTTGCTGCTTTAATTTAACTGTACGCATGTGGGCACCCAGGTACCACCTAGGATGGTCTCAGATAAGATACTCTAATGTTGTAATTTCAGTTCCAAACTCACCTTTTTTGGGGGACTAACCCTCTGCCCAAAGTGAATAAATGCTAATGTTTTGGTCTCTGCCTATAGTTTCCCTCTTGGGTCACTTGAATGTGATTTGAAGAGCAGTTGGGAGTCATTGTTGACAGTAACTCTTGCTGTTGCTCTTAATTATTTCATTTAAAAAGTTATTTATTTATTGAAAGAGTGGTAGAGGGAGGAGAGACAAATTTTACATCCTCTGACCAATTCCCCAAATGGACTAATGGCCGTGGCTGAGCCTGGTGGAAGCCTGGAGCAAGAAACTCAATCCGTATTTCCACACATGGATGGCAAGGGCCCATGCATTTGAGCCATCCCTTTGCTGCTTTCTCAAATGCATTAGAAGGAAGCCGGATTAGAATGGAGCAGCCAAGACTCAAACTTTTGAACTGGCGTACTGATAAAGAGGTGCCAGTGCTGCAAGTAGCAGCTTAATTTGCTGTACAAGAATGACAACCTCTTTCCATAGCCTTTAAAAGTTATTCCAAAGAAGAAATCAGCCCTGTCAAGGATAAGCATATTGAGGGCTGGGTCAGGCACCAGATCCCTTAACAAACTTGTGGTGCACAGATCTGGCCTTAAGCCATTTTCTGTAATGGTTCTCAAGGCCGACTCCCATAACTGATCTTGTTTCAGAGAATTGTACCAGTTTTACAGCAAATTACAAGGAAGGTCTGGTTCTTGAAATTAGCCAAAGGCCAATTAAAGTTTCCTGGGACTTCTCTTAGCTGCAGTGTCGTCTTAAATGACTGTGATGCAGTGAGAGACTGACATTTTGTAAGCCTATACCACATTTTGGAAGTGATTAAAATCTTCATCTCAGTCACCTGCTTGACCAATTGCCAGTAGCCATGGAACAAAATGATTATAGTCAATTCACATCCATTAAGAAAATGACTTGAAACACTATCAGCTTAGCCTCACTGTGGCTGAATTTTATTTCAGGAATGAAGAAGAGATGAACAATTAAAGAGAGGAAATACAGGAAAGGCCCTTAAATGAGAATTCCATCCCCAAAGCCCAAGGCTTTTTGGGTTTGCTCCTCTCCACAAGGATTTATTAAGCAACTGTCAAGCTCTTCTTACTGTGATAGACTCTGAAAGGGCTTCAAGGAAGGGGAAAGTACTCAGGATGTCTGCCCTTGGACATGGCTGTCTGGAAGGAAGTGGACAGAGAAGAAGCAGACTTGTAGCCAGGATTTCCTCAACATCCATCAATAGACCACATTGTCTTAGAAACTGAGTTTTTAGCCAGGACCTAATGCTGCTTCCTCGGAGAAGGGGTCATGGAGGATGGAAATGTTTTCAGGAGACATCACTGAAGTGAGAAACAGAGGATGGGGAATTGTAGGCATAGAGGAAACAGGAAGGTTGTTAGAGAGGAGGGGAAGTCTTGAAGGCCAAGAGTACGACTGTCAGTATTGCCCTCCAAGGAAGAAAAATCATGAAATAAAAGGCTATTTCCATATATGGATTGGGGCCATAGCATGGAGCCAGAGAAGAGCTTGGTGTCTGAACTCCAGGTCTAAGTTTTAATTTCGGCACTTGTTCCTCAAGTGACTAAAAATTTACCTAACTTCTGTTCACAAGTCCTCCCCTCCCATAAGAATGATGGCTACAGAGGAATAGAAAAAAATCTTGCGCTTTGTAATGATTTCATTCATTTCTTCAAAAATATTCATTGATGACCACTGGTGTACCATTAATGTGCTAGATGCTGGAATAATGAAAGGTTGTGTGACTTGCTGCTCACCCAAAGCCTTCATTCCAGCCAGGAAGGCAAAATGACATGTGGACAGACAATATAATTTCGAAGTATGAGTGGAGAATTGAGGAAAATTCACAGCTGAGGCCAAATGGTATTCTTGTATTTAGTGATACCTATGGCAGTGTGTGGCATTTGGGAGGCAACTGGATCTCACAGCTTCCATGCCACAACCTCTCATGAAGTGTCAGGGAGGAATTGAACAGCCAAGAGGGAAGCCAGGGTAACAGGTACTCTTTGCTTCTCTCTCAGAAGCCATTTCTCTTTTCCTTTCTTTCTTAGAAAAACTTAGTTCAATGTTTATCTTTCAGCACAAGGAAGTGTTAGTTTTTTCAAGTGCCACTGTGCTATGCATTAGGTGTGGCTTGTCCTGCAAAGTTTCAGGTTTGGAAAGTTTAGTCCCTACGGTGATAATGGGACCTCTTACAGGCTGGATCTAGTAGTGAGAGATCCTTAGGCTAGTCCTGGTGTGCCCTTGACACAGAAGAAAGTATTTCTGTAGGACATTGGTTCTTACGAGACAAGGTTGTTCAGATAGCCTGAACCTGGCCCTCACCTAGCCTCCTTCTTTCTCTTTGAGACATAATTGCTTCCACCCCCTTGCGCTTCCATGAACCTCCACAGAGTACTGCCCAGAGGCTGTGCGTTGCTGTTTGGTGATTTTGTCCCCCCAAATTGTGAGTTACATAAGTTTCTTTTCATTACAAAGTTACCCTGCCTTAGATATTTTGTTGCAGTAAATAAAAGCCAACTACCACACATGGTAATTCCACTCACTCTGCCAGGAAATTACCTGGTTCTGATAAAGGAGAAATGGCGAGAGTCAAACAGAGGAGACTCCTGGGTAAGGGCTTCCTTCTTTGCAAATAACCAACCAAGAAAAGGCACAGGGAGAAAACAGGTCCTACTAACTCCTCTGCTACTTGCATGTGAGAATCAAAAATGCAGTGGTATTCTTGCATTGCTGTCAGCATTACTGGGTCAGAGCAGAAAGGTGGAAAAAAATGAATTTGTGATTCATTACTGTTGAGTTGCATTAGTCACCATGGAGCCACACCACCCTACAACCCACAATGGGTACACTAGAAAATCTGGGACTTATTGCTGCAGTCATTTGGGGACTGGCTCTTATGTTGCTAGTAGCAGAAACATCCTGAGCAATAGAGGCATAACATGGGACTGGTAAGAGATCCTGGGAACAATATTTGGCTGGGTGCAGCCCAGGAAGAGAGTGGTACTTTTCACTGATGTGCAGCTTTGGAAAAATCAGCCCCATATTTAGCAGAAACATCTTTGAGCTGAAGTGGGGAAGTCTTTCCTGTTCCCATGCCTTGCCAGGCTCTCCTGAGGGCTGTGGTGCTGAAAAGCAGGCACACCCACCCTAGGGAACTCCCACAGGCAAAGTGCAGTGGCTACAGGAAGCCCCAGATGGATGCTGGATATCTAGAAGGAACCATTTTTTTTTTCCATTAAAATGTGGGAAGATACCCTATACTGCAGCTGTGTGGGGACCTGGAGAAATTTGAGTTCGTTCACCACTTTCTTGCCAGTATCTGGAATAGTTCCTAACACAGACTAGAGACTCAACCAATATCTGTGGGATTAATACACAAGTGGATTGAAACAAGCAGAGTTAGGTTTTAAAATCTTACAAGCATGGCACAGAGTTTAAAAATCCAAAGCAAGTGAAAAAAGTGGGAGTGTGTCTTCATATTTCTTATCACTACACTGAGTGAAAGGTAAGGAGCTGACTTTAGAAACAGCCTATGTTTTAGCCTGTTCTGCTGTTACAGCTGTCACAGATTAGGTAATTTATGAAGTAATGGAACTTTATTTGTTATAATTTTGGAGGCTCGGAAGTCCAGGACTGAGTCCACCTTCTTCCTGGCGAGGTCCTTGTAGTCCCAAAGAGGTACAAGGCATCAACTGTGGAGAGGCAGACTGGACTTGCTAAATCCAAATCCATTCATGCAATTGTGAGCATCCCCCCTTTCAGGACCTCATTAAACCCTAATGACCTCCCCAAATTCCCCTCTTCCAAATTCTGTTAAAATATATGACCTTGAAGATCATGTTTCCACAGGAGTTTTGGAGAAGACATGCACCCAGAACGCAACACAACTTGAGTTTAATTGGAGCCTCAGCCCAATCCTTAACACAGTTTGCAAATCCTCCTTCCTGGACTTTGTTCTCATGCAGATGGCCCCTGGTGTCTAGACCAGAGCAGCTCTGAATGTGAAGGAATTTCTGAGCAATATTTTCCCAAGTGTTTTTCCATGATCACATTTGGCATCTTCAGTACAAACAGCTAGAAGGAAATAGCATCTTGACTGGCACAGTGGGGTGGCCTCCCTGGGTGCTGTTCTTTGTGTTTGATCTAGCCTCCCCTGGTTGAGAGCATCCCCCTGAGAGCATGGCTGGAAGCCCATTCAAACTCCTTAGTTCCTTTGGTGGATGTGAGCTCACTCCCATAATTCACCATCCGCACAGCATGCTTTTTTTTTTCTTAAAGATTTTATTATTATTGGAAAGCCGGATATACAGAGAGGAGGAGAGACAGAGGGGAAGATCCTCCATCCGATGATTCACTCCCCAAGTGAGCCGCAACGGGCCGGTGCGTGCCGATCCGATGCCGGGAACCAGGAACCTCTTCCGGGTCTCCCATGCGGGTGCAGTGTCCCAATGCATTGGGATGTCTTCGACTGCTTTCCCAGGCCACAAGCAGGGAGCTGGATGGGAAGTGGAGCAGCCGGGATTAGAACCAGCGCCCATATGGGATCCCGGGGCATTCAAGGTGAAGACTTTAGCTGCTAGGCCACACCGGGCCCGTGCACAGCATGCTTGTGTGATCTTACCATTCACTGGGCATCAAAACATCCAAGTGGCAGAGCAGAGCAAAATGAGTGGAGCACACATATTATCCCCCTTTCACTCCAAAAGACAGGAAGTGAATCATTTTTCCCTGTCCCTTATCATGCTTTCGATATCTGAGGGTCAAGTTCTGGCTGTGTCTCTTAACAGCATGTTTTTAAACTATATGTGAGTTTCAGTTTCTCTGTGTGTAAAGTGAGTGTTATACTAGTAGTTCCTTTATAAGGTTATTGTGCATACTGAAGAGAGATACAGTATAAGGATCTTCTTTAGAAACTGAGTATAAGTTTGACTTCAGTGTTGGCTTTATGCTTAATAGTACATGGTAGGAGCTCCCTTCTTGCTTGAAGATGTTACTGAATGACTCCTTCCCTGGTAACTGGGAACAGCCTCAACTCTTATTGAATGGAGACAGAAGAATTTCTGCTGCATTTAAAACACAGAGTTTCTGAAATTTAGATCCATAGCATGGCTATGGAGAGAAACCAATGGTTTTTAAGCAATGGAAACCCACAAGTAGCTGGGCCAACTTTTGCCCTTGGAGCAGTCACCAGCCTCTGGCTTGACAAGGGGCCCAGATCATGAAGGAGACTCAGTGCAACTGCCAGAGGCTACTGGAAACGGCAAAGTCCACATTGTGAACATGCCCTCTGAAAGGTGTAACCAGTGGAATGCAGACACCCTGTTGGATCTCAGAGATGAGAAGGAAAAGGCTGAGCCATCAAATCCACTGCTTTGCTTAAATGGACCTTTGCTATTAAATAGCCCAGTATCCTTGTGCCAGTGATGCTAGACGACCAGTCAGGAGACTTGCTTGGTGTAATTCTCTTGGTCCCTTGGAAGACACAAATGAAACTATATGCTGAGATCTCAACAACCCAAAAAGTCATTGACACTTTAGTTACACCTCTAGCCTCAGACTTGAGCCAGTCGGGATGCTCTGGAATTATCCACTGCTGAAGTCATTAGCACATCAGGTCAAAGGCATGTAGGTGCTACTTTGGAGGTCATTGGTGCCACCTGCCTCATTAGATAAATGGAGAGACTGAGACATAGTGAGGCTGAGTAGTCCAAGAACACCTAGCATGGAAACAATGGAATTGGACTTTAGTGAGAATGGTTACAGATCCCTTGCTTCCTGCCAGACTGACAGTAACAAGTGCTTTGAAACCGGGCTGTGTGGTTATTGGCTGATTCCACCAATGACAGATTGTGTTGCTCACTCATGCAAACTCAGGTCCTAGAACTTCAATTTAGGCCACATCTAATCCTAAAGATCACTGGAGGCCACTGTCTTCTCTGGAAGTTAGGAGGTGGCCTGGAGTTGATAGCCACTTTAATGCAACAACCTGTGACAAACAGAACACTTCAGCTTATAGAAGTGGATAGATTAACTCTCACTCTCTTTCCATCCTGAGACCTTTGTACTTGTTTTTTTTTTTAGCATGTGAGTTTTATCAACATCATTCTCTTGTGGCATGGTTTTTACAAGAGCAGAAACAAGTCTTCAGAGAGGGTGTCAGTAATAATCAAAATCACAACCTGGTTGGTAGCATCTACTAGTGTTATGCTATGTGCTATGCTAAGTTTTTCCATGTTTCACTCATTTAACCCTCATAATGTGTACATTTTACAGGATTATTACATATACAGGATTATTATACATAATAATCCCATACTGAGATATAGGAGGCTAGGTGATAAGTCCCAGCTTAACAGGTGCATAAGCAGTAGTATATTTGCATTTAGCAAGTCTGATTCCAGAGCCTGTGATTCATCTTTCTTACTGTTCATTCATAAATATAATTTGAATAAATGTTTATGAATAATATTTGTTAGGCAGAGAGACAGAAAAACAGATCTTCCTTCTGCTCATTCATTCTCCAAAAGGCTGTAATGGCCTGGGCATCCCATTTAATAGCACTGATTTGAGTCCCAGTGCTCTGCTTCCAATCCAGTTTCCTGTTGATACTCCTGGGAAGGAAGCAGAAGATGGTCAGAGGATTTGGGCCCCTGACACCCTGTGGGAGAACAGGATGGAGTTTCTGGATCTTTGCTTCAATGTGGCCCAGTTTTGGCATTTAGGGAGTGAACCAATGGATGGAGGGTCCCTCCTGCTTCCTGCCTCCTCCTCCTTCCCTCCCCTTCTGTGTAGCTCCTTCAGATAAAGACACCAATAAAATTTAGGAAGAAAATTTGGTTATTCTGCTTGGAAGGAAAGGGTCTCTTGTTCCCTCCCAGATGCTGTGAAGAGGCTCTCTGCAGGTCATCACCTGCTACCCCACTTTTCAGCAGCTGGCTGCCGAGCCTCCAAGTGCAGAGGTCCATCTGGGTTGAGTTTCCCATTCCTTTGGTGGGGGTGGGGAAGTGTGTAAAACTGGCAGATTGTCGATTGTGCAGTGAAAAGAAGGCATTTGATAATTTTCAGTTCTCTCTGAATCTTGTAATCTGATTGCCAGAAAGCATGCAGATGACTACAAATAAAGGGGAGGGGGGTGAAGTACATTCCTCCTCTAGTTAGGGTGGAATAGTACATCTAGTCCCTCCCCCTGCAGCACACCCGGAAGTGCACATACGCAACAGACACACATGAACACACATTGTGTGCCCCAATCCACTACTCTGCCAGAGGACTATTCCTGTTGCCCTTGTATGATGGGCCTTTGATTACTTTCTAAGGAGAAAAAGAGCAGCTTTGCCAGTCTTGGTTGTGTTTTCTCTAAATCAGGGCAAATAACATTACTTCTCCAAATGTTGCTATTATAATGTAATTTATATTTACCTAGAGAGGCTATTCTTCAGAGATGCAGTGAGAAGTTTGTGCCACAGACAGAATAATCTGCCCTGCTGAAATGTGATTTGCTGCAGAAGGCTGTATGGGGTTTGGATAAATGAGAAAGATAAACACGATGGCTCCTGGTGGTTTTCAGTAATGTCATTAGCACTGGAGGCTAGTTATTTCTCTCTCTCTCTCTCCCTGTCTCTCTCTCTCTCTCTCCTTCCTCTTTTCTCTCTGTTCCCTCCTCCTCTCTTTCATTTTTTCTTTCTCTCTTGCTTCTCTTTCTACCACCCTCTTGGTTGGTGATGCCGTCATATCCAAAATTTTTCAAAAAGGATGTTTGTGCTGATCAGGCTCTAGCATAGGTCCACATCACATGTCCCCAGTCATATATGCACTTTCTTGCATACAGATGCTCACAGCAGTGTTTGGATCTCAATTTGAGCATAGTGGTTGGACAAACCAGCAAGATTTTTCTTCTATGCTCATCCTTTCTGCACCATAGTTAGAGCACATTGGGCCCTAGAGGAGCTACCAAGATGTCAGCAGGAAGCAATTTGTCCCACAAAATAAAGCTATACACTTTAGACAAGATAAAATTACATTTAGGTATAAACCCCGCAGGTACACAGAGTTCCACTATTGTGGTTTCAAGCTAAGGAAAGGAAGTCATTTATGGGCATAGCTGGCTTCACATTACTCCCTTGTGTTTTGTAGTTCAGAGTCTGAACTGGAAAGAGAACCTGGGAGTTATGGATTGAAGCTGAGTTTCACTGTTTGTTCAGCATTTATGAAGTCCTCAGTCTTCCCTGGGCTGTTCTGGGTCTCTGAGGGGGAATCAGCTGGAGCACTCAAAACATGACACCAAATTGGTTGAATACAAGGAGGCACCAAATGGAAGGAATGGCTGTTAACAGGCGGCGTCATCTCTGGCTGGAGGGAAGGTTACCATGGATCCCAGCCTTGGAGTTGTTGTTAGGAAGAATTTGTAAGACTTGAGCAGGCGATGGTGCTGCATGGAGCACACTGCTAGTAGAAGGAACAGCATGGAAAGGGTGGGGACAGAGGCAACTGTTTTAGGGGGGTGGTAGGTAGGCTCTTCTAGGACATGGGACGTATGTCAATGTAGAAGAGAGGAAACCAGGTGTCAAGTGGGATCTGTTTTTAAATTCCTTTTCTCCCTCTCTTCAGCCCATTTTGCTTTAGCCTTGAGTGTTCACATTCAAGATTGCTGAGCTAAAACCTCTGTTCTAGGATTAATTACTCTCACCAGACAAGGATGCATAAAGCCCTCTGTGCTCAGGACAAGGGATATTCTGGAGTGTGTCCAAGGCAGGAAGTATTTTCTCTGTCTACTGTGTCTCTCATTGCCATTTCCCTCACCTGGAATCTGCTTTCTTGCCCCATCACCATGCATATGTGTGACTTGTAAAGATTTTATTTGAAAGGCAGAGTGACAGCGAGAGGGGAAGAGACAAAGGAAGAGAAGTTATATCTGCTGGTTCACATTCCAGATGCTTGCATCAGCCGGGACTGTGCCAGGCTCAAGCCAGACACCTGGAATTCCATACAGGTCTCCCACACAGATGGTAGGAGCCCAAATACCTGGACCATCTCCTGCTTTCCCAGACACAGTAGCAGGGAACTGGATAGAAGATGAGTAGTTGGGACTGGAATCAGTGTTTAAATGTGTTGTAAGAATCAGAAGTGGTTGTTTAACCTGCTGTGCCACAATGCTAGCCCCTCATCGTTGCCTTAAATCACACTCATCCTCCAAGATGCAACTTTGAAGGTAAGTTGCCCAGGAAACTCTTCCTTAACATCCTCAGCCAGGAGGAACTACTCCTTCATTCCTCTAGGATGTCCATGGGGCTCTCCCAAGCAGTAGCTCTGTCCTAGATTCCCAATCCTGTTTGCTCTCTGACTATTCCTGTAAAAATGTTCTTATTATGAATGTTGAGTCAAATGCCAAGATTGGGTTAAATGAGCATAAAATACCTAAAATACAGAAGATTCAAGGGTCAAATGCTGTAGTTCTGAACTTTAAATCAGTTCATTGCAAATGTGACTAGCAGGGAGAGAACGTGACAGGGTTATTCCAGCTGCTTTGAACAGCGGTCTAGGGATTCCTAAAACTCAGATTCTTCCTAGTAAGTGTGGAGATTGGGATTCAACATCCCTGGAAAACAAGAAGGCTTCAGATCTCCTTGACAACAGACCAGAAGGCAACAGCCATAATGACCCCACACAAGTTTCTTACAACTTGTTCAAAATCAAACTCATTGCCTTTTTCTCCCTTAGCCTGTTTTCTTCTCTGTGTCAGTGGTTTCGCGCACCATCAGTACCAGCCACACAGCAGTGCCATTCAGAAACCTGGAAGGTATCATTATCATGTCTGTCCTCACTCTCCTTTTCCAGTCTTTCATCAAAGCTGTGACATCATGTGTGCCATTCCAATCTAGCCCATTTCTTCCCACCTTCCTTTAACTCCCTAACCAAGCCATTACCATCCACGTTATTGACTGTGTAGGCTCTTACACCCTCTTTCCTCTGGACCACCTAGCCTGCCTCATGTCTGTTCCCAATGTTTCATCTTTATTTTTCTGGATCTGACCTTTTAATTAATTTACTTGAAGTTATTTATTTTATTTTCTTATGATACAGTTCCATACGTTCTGGGATTTCTCTTCTCTCCAAGTCCCCACCTCCCAACTGATATTCCCTATATCATTACAGTAATATAGTCCTTCATAAGCAGTCATAAGTCCATCATTCTGCTATTTAAGCATATCCTTACACTGTAGACATGGACAATGGCAAAGAGTCCAGCATTCTATTGTCAAGATATTTAACAGTTTCATTGGGAGACCATCTTTGATTTGGAAGTAGAGATGCACACTGTATTGTATCTTCACATGTGGATATAATAGTCTATTACACAGTTACTATACATTCCCTTAAATGAAAAGCCATAAAACAACATCAACAACAGAGAGAAAAATAGAAAATTTACAGCAGCATGAAGTTAAAAAACCTGCCACTGAATGACCAATGTGTCCCTGAAGAAATGAAAAAAGAAAATCAAAGACCTTCCTGAAGCAAATGATGCTGTTGCATGAACTAAGAATGGAAATAACAAAAAATATCAGACTCCCTGAAATGTGGCAAAAACAGTATTGAAAGGGTTATTGATCTTGTATTTTGCATGAGGGTTAACTTATATTAGACAGAATATACATTATTTGTCCTTTGGGAATTGACTTGTTTCACTGAGCATAATGGTTTGTAGTTGGGACCATTTGGTTGTAACAGTTAGAATTTTAGTTTTAATGGCTGAGTAGTATTCGTTTCCATGTCTGTGCTATTGTAGATGATGCTGGTATATATATATAGGATTACAGATCTCTTTCTTACATGCAGATTTCATTTCCTTTGGATACATTTCCAGAAGTAGGATAGCTGGGTTATATAGCAGATTAATTACCAGTGCTCTTAGCACTCTCCATACTGATTTCCATGGTGGTTATACTATACTCCCACCAACAGTGAAGGAGGGTACCTTTCTCCCCACATCCATGCCAGCAGGTGCAGCTAGTAGAATTCTGAATGTAGGCCAGTCTCACGAAAGTTAAGTGGAACCTCAATGTGGTTTCCATTTGTATTTCCCTGACAGCTAGGGATCCTGAGCATCTTTTCATATGTCTATTAAGCATTTGAATTTGTTCTTTTGAAAAACGTCTGTTCATTTTCCTCACCCATTTCTTCATAGGGCTGTTTGTTTTGCTGTTTCTGGGTTTCTGAAGCTCTTTGTAAATCCTTGATATTAGTCCTCTCACTGCTGTGTAGGGTCCAAAGATTGTTTTCCCATTCTGTTGGCTGCTTTTTCACTTTGTCTATTCTTGCTTTTGCTGTACAGAAGACTTTCCCAATTCCTATATCTTGGAGAGTGCTTCCAATGTTTTCCTCTAATAGTTTGATGGTTTCTGGGTGCAGATTTAGGTTCTTGATCTATTTAGGGCCAATTTTGTGTAAGGTGACAGGTGGGTTCTTGCTTCTGACCTCTGCAGGCTGCTCTCCAATTGTCCCAACAGCATTTGCTGAGGAGACCAGGCTTTTTCCCTGGACCATTTTCAGTTTTCTTGTCAAGGATTAATTGGCTGTACATGTGTGGGCTCCAGGAGGGGCACAGAACTCCCAATAGGATTGACCAGCACGTTATCTTGATATCAAAACTGTGGCTTGATATTAAATTGGTGCTTTATGCCACCATTTAAAGCTATGCAAGGGCTTGCAGGTGGTCTTGAAATTGTGGCAAATTTTTAAAACTATTTTGCCTCTGCAGCTTCATATTAGCGACTTTACTCTCTTTCAATTTCAAATGTGGTGGCCTTTCAAGTACAGGTTTTAAATTTGACATTGTCCTTTGATTTTTCTCTGCTTTTCTCTACATCTACATCCTCCAAATTGTCCTGTAATTTTCAGCCAATTACTCCCTCAAGGACATTTTTTTTCTATTCAGTAAATTAGAATGTATACTCGTATAGGCCTGGATGTAAGGCTTGGTGGTTCTTCACTCGTCCCACAATTTACAATTAGACATTAAGGAATGACAATAAGTAGATCTTTATGCCTGACATGATTGCCTAGCATTTAAAGTCCTCGTCTTGCATGCACCAGGATCCCATATGGTGTTGGTTAGTATCCTGGTTGCTCCACTTCCCATCCATCTCCCTGCTTGTGGCCTGGGAAAGCAGTCTAGGACAGCCCAAAGCCTTGGGACCCTGCACCCATGTGGGAGACCTGGAGGAAGTTCCTGGCTCCTGGCTTTGGATTGGCTCAGCTCTGGCCATTGTTGCCACGTGGGGATTGAATCAGCAGATGGAAGATCCTCCTCTCTGTCTCTCCTCCTCTTTGCCTTTCCAATAAAAATGAATAAATCTTAAAAAAAAATGTAGTTCTTTTTCCTGGAATGAAGTTTTGTCAGTAATTTCAGATATCATGGTGATTTCACATTGTAATCCTGAGCTATAACACAGCTCCTGGTCCTTTAAATGATACTCAATGAATGTTTATAATAAAGGAATTAAGTAGTTGATAAATAAACAGACACATGAACTACATAGCTATAACCAAGAAACAAAAGCAGCTGATGTCTAGGAAAGGACTTCCTTGTTCCTCTATGGATTAGGACATCCGACTTATTCATTTTGTGTAGCTCTTTCCAAGCCAGCAGAATGTGAGTGCTGCACAGGGCATGTGGAGGCCAGCTGTATCTTTTTTTAAGATGTAATTTTTATTGAAAGGCAGATTTACAGAGAGTGGAGAAACAGAGAATGATTTTCCATCTGCTGGTTCACTCCCCAACTGGCTGCAATGGCCAGAGTTGAGCGGATCTGAAGCCAGGAACCAGGAGCTTCTTCTGGGTCTCCCATGTGGTTGCAGGGTCCCAAGGCTTTGGATCATCCTCTACTGTTTTCCCAGTGTACAAGCAGAGAGTTGGATGGGAAGTGGAGCAGCCAGGACATGAACTGGCACCCATGTAGGATCTTGGCAGATGCAAGGTGAGTATTTGCCCACTAGGCTATTATGGCAAGCCTGCCAGGTCTATCTATTATGATCCAACCTGGTAGCCCGCCTTAGAATAACTCCCTATTTCAGAAATTATTTCTATCTGTACCAGTATACTTGGAGAGAGTTATGACCAGTTTTGAGTGCTATGAGCTTTACAGAATTTGCCATAGAACCTCCTAGATTGCCATTCTGAATTCAGCTTCTTCAGCTGCTAGCCATGTTGCTTATACTGTCATCCAAATTGCGCTAAATGGAACTTTCAATCTGCTGCTCTCTTCCACAAGATTCAACAAGAATGCCTCTAAGGGATATAGCCCAGGTGATATGACTTATGACAAATCAATTCTCGTCTTTCCATATCCTTCAACTTTTATATGATCTGTAATGCGCTTCTGAACTTCAGTATGCTATAATTCCAACCTCTGGCTTTATTACTGAGAGTTCCTTCTGGTCTTACCCCATCTCTCCAATCCAATGGTCAACTCTGGTTCCCATCTTATGCCCACTGGTATTTCTTCTGATTCTGCAAAAGCCCATGTTCATCTTTCTCTGGCAAGATTGTCAAGGCATATTTTTCTTCACAACCCTACCTTCATGCCTCATTTATTCAGGTATGGTTATGCCTCTGTGTTAAAATACGCTAACTCATGCTGCAATAACCAAGCTCCTTAACTTGCAGTGGCTTTGCACAGAATAAATGTTTATTGGTCACATAATACATGGCAAGTGCTTTATTGTCAGAAACTTAGGAGCCTTAACTGATGCAGGCTTCAGCATCTGTACAGATTCTAGGGAAACTATCACACAGATAGTTGCATGCACTTTATTTACTTGGTCATCGCCGCTTACATATTGCTGTGCAAAACTCATCACATGGCTCTTTCTGAATGCAAGGAGAAAGGAAATGTGGGCAGTGTCAATGCTTCTTGGGGTCAAACATTAGTGCATGTTAGATTGCTAGTTTAAAAAATGCTGCTAGTGGCAGTGGAACCAATAGATTTTCTTTCTGTTCTGAGTGCAATGTTTTATGCCTAGAGATATTAACAGGATGAAGGCCAAACTTTGGTCTTGCCTTGATATTAGCTCTGTATTGTGTTTGTCTTATTTCCTTTAGCAGATGATAAATGACCTTGAAACAGACTTTCCTAATATTAATAAATAACTTTACTAAGCAGCAAAGATAGAGGAAGGAACTCTGGGTATGAGTGCAGATTTGTTCCTGGCTAGTTGCCTCATCTTACACTAATTATTGAACCTCTGCTGGTAGAACAGCCTTGAACTTGAGAGCAAGGACACTGGATTGCTTTAAGTTTTAATTTGGTCACCTACTTCATGTGTAACTTTGAAAAATTAAATTTTATCATTTGAAGTCTCAGTTTCTATCTGTACAATGGAAATAAGGCTATTTTTAGCCTACATGGCCATTGTGAAAATGAGGTATGCACACTTCTTGGATAGTGCCTGGCACAGTTTTGACAATGAACACCAGCTGGCAGGAACTGTTCTCTGTACCCTGGCTGCCTCATCTGGACTATAGGCTAAATGAATGCTGGCATGCCTATCACATAGAGTCATTTGGAGACCAGTAAAGATGAACATAAGGTAAAAGTCTTGTTAATTATAAAGTATCACACAATGTTAGGTGTTCTCAATTGTATCAGGTAATGCAGATTCAAAGAAATAGTAATTCAGAGAATTAATGAGTAAATATTTGTTGAAATGAATTCAATACAGATAGTCGTTAAAATAGGGACTTGTGCTTGTTTGGCACAGCAGTGGAGATGCTACTTGGGAATGTGTGTATCCTATGTTCAAGTGTTCAGTTTTGAGTTCTGGCTCCATTTCCAAATCCAGGTTCCTGCTAATGTATAACCCTGGGAGTCAGTAGGTAATGACATAAGTACTTGGGTACCTGGCCTTCATGTGTATAACCTGGGTGGAGTTTCAGGTTCCTGGTTTGTTCCAGCCCTAACTATTAGAGATAGGAAAATAAATCAGTGCATGAAGAATCTCTTCTGTTTCTCCCTGCCTTTCAAATAAAGATGGGAATAACCAAATAAGCATAGCAATTAAATAAAAATCACATAGGAGGCTTGCCTAGTATATTGGCCCTAGATCTTACCAACTGTCTATGAGTATTCTTATTTTCATCTTATGGGGAAAGGTATCAGGATTCTCAAGGCAGGCATACATGTGGATATTCCTCCTAATGGCTTGATCTTTCTCCATGGTCTGGGAAGCTGTGCCTCTCCCTTTTTGTCCCATTCATCAGCCTTCTAATCCCATTGTCTGGGTAGAAGTTGAACCAGTAGTTGAACCACTGTCCTAGTGAGTTGTGTTAGTATCACCAGGGAGAAACTGCTAAGATTATAAGAGGACAGCTGCCCTATAATCTCTCTGGGCCAACTCATTGTTTTTAGGTAACGTCAGGGCAAAATGAATTGTATTTTTCTCTAAGATACTCACTTTCAGTCTACCAAACGGCCCAGTGGTGGGGCAGGAAAAGCATTTACCCCCCCCAACAGCAGTCTTTTCACCTGCACAACAGAGCAGGAGAGTTGGCTAAAGTCTGAAAACTGGCAAGTGTCAGAGAGATGCCTGAAACCAGCTTTGGTGGTGTTCCCACCATATCAGCCAGCTACTACTTCTGAAATGGACTTGAGTAACAAACTTCTGGATGACTAGATGGTTTGTCTAGAATACTGGTTCCTTAGAATGTCATAGGTATTGGATGAAAACACACACACCACTATCACCACCACCCCAAGTATTTCTATTCAATAAGAGAGCTGCAGAGAAGAGGGGCAGTTACTACAGGGATCCTTAGGGCTTGCACTTGGTTGCCCCAGTTTGTTACTCTATGTGACCATTTGAAATAGCAAGTAAGCTACAATGGCATCTTTGACGATTGAATTCTTCACAGACTACATTGTTACAAGTGGTTTTCTATGAAATACACTTGGAAAAACCCATATTAAGCTTACAATTTGATTTGCTAATCCCACCAACCTGCACTTCCAACCAGGGAAGGCTGGAGGATGACATCCCAGGGATTGGAAACAAGTTTGCTTTTGTCCCCAGCTGCAGTAACATTTTATTCCCTGGTTCTGACAGGCCAGTCACTTTGAGATTTCCCATCCTTCAGTACAGGGGGTCTGATCAGGAGTTGGGAAGACTCTGGGTGTGATTTTAGGCAAATCACCTTCCCCTCTGGGCCTCCAAGTCCTCTCCTGTGCAGGGCAGATTTACACAAGAATGACTCTCAAACTTACTCTTGTCTCATAACATGAAAGTCTACATTCTAGACCAGTCAGACTTCACAACAACGATTCTGCACACATGCACGAGTGTCTCCAGGCAGCCTTCCCACAAGGTTGAGGACGAAGCTTGAAAATCTGTGTATGAGGGGATATTTGAATATGAAAACTTGTCTATGCCAAGGCTAGGATAGATTTGTTCAAATCCATGAGGACCACCGAGAGGCCTCTGGATCCATGGCAGGTTCAGGAAATCAGCATCACACACCAGACGATCACAGGTATACCATTGCCTGCTCCACCTCATAGCATCCTCAATTTCATTTCTTCTATTTTTACTTCTCTCCATTTGTTCATTGTTTACCAAGAGTCCCCATAGATGAGAGGGAAAGTACCCTTTTCTTTATATCTGATTCATCCTTCACTATAAGACAGTAAGGAGCCCCCAAGTGTTGCATCACACATTCAACTGTGGATTCTGAAGGGCCACTACCATCTGCTTAAATGCTGCATTGATATGTTGAGTTCTAGAAGAGAAGCTGACAGCCTTGTTAGGGAAGTTTTCCTGCTAACCAGAGTGTTACATAATTCCAAGTTCTGTTTGGAAGCAGCTGCCAAGTTTTGGTGGCTGAAAGAACAATTGTTTTCCAAATTTGCATCAAAGCAGGCATGGTTAAGAAATGGTGAAACTAGGGGGAGATGTGGAAATGAACACATATTACTTTGGTGATCCAGTGTAAGTGATTTTAAAAAGAAAGTTCAGGGCGACAGAGTTGAACACTTATGAGTTTTGAAGTCCATTTCCCACAGGGCAGATTGGGGAGCTGGTGCTGATTCTGCAAAGTTCATGGTCACACTTTCCACCCTAGAATCACTGAGCCACCTTTCACAGCTCATAGAGGCAAAGCAAGCCTGTAGGACTGGGATCCCAGGTTCCTTGTGCTTATTTTCCAAATGCTTGTGTTCATGGTGTCCACGTTGGCTTACCTTTTCACCCTCACTACAACACAAGTGCTTACCCAAGTTGCCGTGAATCTTTGCTTCACAAGATGCAAGGGTACTTCAAAAGGACACAGAGAAAAATAGAATGAAAAAGACAAATTTATTTTGGGCTGATTTTTAAAAAAAAATCTGATAAATTTTTTGAGAATAAAATTTTGTTTACTTGTTTAAGAGGCAGAATGATAGAGACAATTTCCATGTACCAGTTCACACACCCAAATGCCAGCAACAGCCGAGGGCTATGCCAGGTTCAAGCTGAGAACAACAGACTCAATCTTTGTCGCCCACCTGGGTAGTAGATACTTTGCTACTTCCTTCTGCCTTCTAGGACAGGGCTTAATGCAGAGTGTAAACCAAGAGATTAATTCTGGACTGTGCCCTTCCCTTGCATGCCATTCTTCTGCCACTTCAGCTTGAAATTGTTTTGATAAGAAGAAAAAAAATCCCATTGTCAATATGTGGGATTCCAGTTATGGCAGGCTTTGGCTTCCCTTAAGCCCTGTTGATTCCTTGCTTGCTCTCAGGCTTTGCTCTCTGGTCAGAAAATACTCCCTGGTCTATTCCCATGAGGTAGATTTTATGATCATTCTTTTCGTCAATCCTGCTGTGCGAGGGTGGGAGATTAACACAGTAAACACACTTCCTTTCCCCAAAGGATGTACTTCATGTGATGCCGACTTTCCTAATGGGGAAAATGGTCCAGTTTCTCTGTGGGAATGTTCAAGCCCTTTCCCAGGGAGGGATGATCCTTGGAAGAGTTCTGGGAATTTTCCTGCAGGTTGCACCAAACTGTAGGCTCTGGAGAATTCTTGACTTTTCCCCTCTTGGTCTTATTCTCACATCACTCTCCAAGACCACTACCCCTTCCCACAACCCTGCCAACTACCACAGCAAGATGATGCATGGAGGAGGATCTTGCATTTGTGGAGGGTGGTCCTGCTCCCCAAAACATGTCTGTTGCATCTGCTGCTTAGTGTAGCTCTCTTGGTTCAGGTTTCCAAATCAGGAAAGAGGTGAAAAGTATGCAAGGCTAGCTGGCCCCAAATGTTAACCAAGTTACCACGAGCAATGGGACTGGGTCTCCTGACCTCTGGTGTCCATTACACTGTTAGGGTTCTCTTTTAAGACTGAATTCCAATATGCAAGGGCACTTCATAAAGACTGTGGAAAAGTGGAATTTTGGCACATAGAACATTTAAAATTCTTGCATCCTTTTAAAATAACAGATTTCACACAAACTTTTTGAATATTGTGTAAATCGCAGAGGTGCTAGAGACTTGAAAATAATGGAGATCGGGCTCGGCGGCGTGGCCTAGCAGCTAAAGTCCTCGCCTTGAACGCCCCGGGATCCCATATGGGCACCGGTTCTAATCCCGGCAGCTCCACTTCCCATCCAGCTCCCTGCTTGTGGCCTGGGAAAGCAGTCGAGGACGGCCCAAAGCTTTGGGACACTGCACCCACGTGGGAGACCCGGAGGAGGTTCTGGTCCCAGTATCGGATTGGCGCGCACCGGCCCGTTGCGGCTCACTTGGGGAGTGAAACATCGGATGGAAGATCTTCCTTTCTGTCTCTCCTCCTCTCTGTATATTCGGCTTTCCAATAATAATGAAATATTTAAGAAAAAAAAGAAAATAATGGGGATTAAAAGACTTTCATGTTCAACTCCCCTTTGATTCCTATGGTGTTTTCCAAAAATCATTGCTACAGCATACACCATCCCAAAATCACGTTTGATGTTGAGTTTTCTCATTTTAAATGCTAGATGTTTGATCCAAGAAAACGACATAAGATTGAGAATCGTGGTATGTGAGGCATATGTTGATCCCTAAGATGAGAACTTTATTTCCTGGTCTTACTGATGGAAAGGGGTATGGTGCGGAAAGTATAGGAATTGAACTTCAAAGATCTAAGTGCATGACATAGCCCTGCTGTTTGTTAGGTGGGTGGCCTTGAACAAATCACTTAGTCTCTGAATCACAGCACCTCGATCTGTGAAATGGGTTATTCCCTAGCAATCTCAAAAGGTGATAATGAAGGTCAATCAAGTCAGCAGCACATGAAAGCTTTGTAAAATATCTATACAAATGCAGTGTTGGGTTATAGTCACCCCTGTCTTTGAATAGGCTGGGCTGCACATATTTCCAGGTGCCATTCTTTATTTATCCACCTATTTAATAAGTTCATCTGGTTCTTTTGTGTGCCAGATCACTACTGATCTGGTTGGCATTCTAGTTTAGATTATTCACAGAGAATCTGGAAAATAGTCAAAAGCAACAATGAACAGATGGAGGAAGAGAACAGATACAAAGATTCTGTCGTTGAGCAAAGAAAAAAAAAAAAGCAGTTGAGCTCCCACTGCAATTTCCTTTTTTGCAGATTCTAACGTCAGAAATATTCTCAACATCTTTGAGGTAGCAATGAAGCCCACACCAGGAGTAAGGTGGCAAATCTGTGATTGTTCCAAATCCATCAAATATAGACATTTAAAAATATCCAATTGCACTCTGTGCATTGTAATCTGTGAAAGATAGGTGCTTTGCGAACTGCAAGACAAGTTGAGAGGAAGTGGAAGGACTCATTGCTGGCAGCCTGCTGGCTGTTGGGAAAATGCTGAACAGCATCTCACAAGTCCCCTGGGCCTATGGCCACCCTTCCACTTAGCATGAGAGCTCTGGGGCGAGGCTAGGGTTAGAGACTGGGGAAGTGAGTGAACTGCTTTAGAGGAAAAATGTCAGGAGAACTTCCATTCCTCCTCGTATGTTTTTCTGTTTGATCAAAAAGTTGTCATTTGAGGTCAGGGTTTTGGTGCTGCAGGTTAAGCTGCCATTTGCAACACTGGCATGCCATTTCGGAGCACTTTAAGTTCCAGCACCTATACTTTTGATCCAGCAGATGATAATTTGAGGACTTAGGGTCCTTTATGGGAGACCCAGGGGGGTGTGCTAGGTCCCTGATTTCAGCTTGTCCCACTCCTAGCCGTCACAGCTATGGGGGATAAGCCAGCTGATGAAAGGACTCCTTTTCTATGTATCTCTGCCCCTAGCTCTGTCATTCTGCCTTTCAAACCTATAAATAAAATCTCCAATAATAAGTAAATAAGTCAGAAATGTCTACCTAACATGATGCTGTACTTGCATATGCATATAAGATAACTTAAACATATGAAAGCCAAACCCTCAGTGAATGGCTCTGCATACCATTTGTTCCTGCTTAGAAACACATAAATGCCACATAACGAAAATGTTCTTAAACAAAGGAGAAGGGTCATGGGTGAAATGTCCCACTCCTCCTTTGTAACTGGAGTGAAGAGGCAGCTCTCTGCCTGGAATTATGTGGGATGATCATAGAACTTTCTATCTTTATTTTTGAGGACTGTATTTCTCCTTGTACACATCTAGCTTGAATGTGGAGGCTAGAGCTAAGGTTCATCTACAGCCTAGATTTCTTGATATCACTTGTAATTGTGTGGCTGATGATAGTATTTTTCAAGTCTAGCTTTTGAAATATGAGAGACTTTGTTTTGTATCAGCATCGATTGTATACGGATTTTGCAATTTAATATATGGCTATATAAATTAAAGCATTCCTGATAAATAGGCAGGCAAAAGAAAAAGATTTTTCAAATAACGTTTGTACTCCCTGAATCTTGTTTAATCCTTTGCTATTCAGTGCATGGCTTAAGAACCAGCTCTGAGAAATCACCCAGGAATTTCTGCACCAGAAACTGTATCTTGAAGAACATGCTGGTGATTTGCATACATGTTACAATTTCCACATCTGTGGTGTTTGCAAGTCCCAGGGCTGAAATGTGAGCGCAGTAAAAACCTCAGTGCTAGACTGGATCGCTGCAGTCACAGAGCGGCATGGCTGACACTTGAGTCTATGGTGCAGTTCTCAAACACATAAGGAACATATTTTTTCTGAGTGACCAACAGACCTTCATCTACATGGCTGTTCTGCCTCAGTACTGTGCGTAAATCGCAGCATTTGGCATATATTTAGAAAAAAAATACAATTGCAAAAAAATTGCAGAGAAATCATATCATTCATATCTGTTTTTCATTATCAAAATAATCTTGCTATTTTGCATGCTTTCTGGGCTCCTCAGGGTATTCTGTTGCCACTTAGTCTTTCCTTTTTTTCCCCCTTTTTGCGTATTTGGAAGCAATTTAGTGGAAACATTGCTGCATGGGAACAAAAATATTTTCCTCAAAAAATGTTCCCATTCAATAATTTGTCACATATTTTTCTTGCATATGGTGCTTCACAAGCTAACAGTGTCTGCAGGCAATTGACATAGCACAAGAGTAGACTGATACACATCCGGTCGCTATCTTCATGCCCCAGAAATTAGTGTTAAACAAAGCTAAACTTCTAAGAAAGAAAGAACAGAAAGCACATGAATTACATCACTCACTCATTCATCGCTGACCTTTTACTGGGAATACAAAGATGAATACAATACTGTGTGCAGCCCCGAAGAACTCGGTGTCCATTGGAAGAGGCACAAAGGAAGCGTGCGCACGATGAGAGCTTTCAGCCACTGGATGGAAGTGGGTGGAGAGCACAACAGAGGTTTTTCCCCTGAAAAAAGCAAGCCACAAAGGCACTTTTTCCTGTACCCAAGCAGCTGCAATGGCCAGAGCTACACTAATCCAAAGCCAGGAGCCCAGAGCCTCTTCTGGATCTCCCATGTGGGTGCAGGGTTCCAAAGCTTTGGGCCATGCTCGACTGCTTTCCAAGGCCACAAACAGGGGAGCTAGATGGGAAGCAGGGCTACCGGGATTAGAACTGGTGCCCATATGGGATCCCAGCACATGCAAGGTGAGGATTTTAGCTGCTAGTCTATCACACCGGGCCCAGGTTTTGGCTATGTATCAGTGAAGTTCTTTCTGACCATGTATACCCAGAGCAGTGTTCTCTCCAAACCTCTGTCATCCATTTGCTTTTGCCCTGTAATGTTCCTCTATGGCACTTAGAATCATACAGGGTAGCCAAGACATCCCTAGTGATCCCTTTACCCCAGTATTCATACCCTCATCTAGTTCCCTCCCGCATTTTATCAATGATACAGTCCCTAGGCCAGTAATAGTTTGCCACTTCCAAGAGGAGGCTGTGAACAATGTTTTCGGGTTCCATCTTGAGGGAACTCTTTTGCCCTTGGATTATTCAGTCTAGGGACAGCTGTCTGGAGAGGTACACATGGTGCTAGATACCATCTATTGATGGTGCGGCTGCATGAGTGAAGTGGATGGATGTAGATCCTCCATGCCTGGACAGACTTTCACATGAGAATGCAACCCTGGCTGACAACTGACTTAACTGTATGAGAGACTGTAAGTCAGACCAGTCAGTGACACCTCTCAAGACTTCAAACTCACAGGCTTTTTGAGGTGATAAATCCCTGCTGATTTGGGGTGCTGAGTTTTGACAGTACATTACACAGCATAGCGCCATCTAGTGTATTGGAAGTTTATTCTGTATCGCCTTCATGCCCAAGGAAGAACTGATTTCTTTCTCTTTTCTTTCTTTCTTTTTTTTTTTTTTAAGATTGCTTTATTTTTTATTTTAAAGCCAGATATACAGAGAGGAGAAGAGACAGAGAGGAAGATCTTCTGTCTGATGATTCACTCCCCAAGTGAATGCAATGGCCAGAGCTGAGCCGATCAGAAGCCAGGAGCCAAGAGCTTCTGTCAGATCTCCCATATGGGTGGGTACAGGGTCCCAAAGCCTTGGGCCGTCCTCCACTGCTTTCCCAGGCCACAAGCAGGGAGCTGGATGGGGAGTGGGAACTCCGGGATTAGAACTGATGCCCATATGGGATTCTGGCCTCGTTCAAGGCAAGGGCTTTAGAAGCTAGGCCACCGCACCAGGCCCAAGGAGGTGAATTCATATGCCAATTACTTTTGTTCTGTTCCTTGCTGTTCATTTGGTGCCTAGGATAGTGCCTATATTCTAGTTGGTGTTCAGCACAAATGTATTTAACAAATGATGACGCCTGCTGACATGCATCTAAGGATTTGAGAGGAGATCGTGGTGCCTCATTGTACGAGGGAGACAGCCAAGATGGAGAAAACTAGCTTTGCTTCCCTTCTACGCTAAGGGAAACACATATATAAAACTTCTCATGTGTTTTATAAGTGAACAATCTCAAAAACTAAGGAAATACTTTAATCACAATGATCAGAGAACTAAAACAGGGCAGGAAAACTGACCTCTTCAATACAACTACTACTTGTAGGATGACAGATGTTTCATGCTTGGTTTTCACCAAAGTTAGTGGCAGCAAGCACCACTGAACCTGGTCATGAACTTTGAGTGCTGGTTGATACCTGGGTCTGGCTGTTCCCAGGGAGATAGAAGTGCACTAAACATAGTCTGGGGGGAATGAAATTAAAAGTTTAATCTGTTCACGTGCAAAAAGATTTTGAAATTTATACACACAAATCATCTTCAAAAAGCTTAGAAAAAATGCTTGTTACATGTTGGGGGAAGTAACTGAGTCTGTCATGGGTGGTAAGAGGGCATCAGACATACACTAGATAGTCTAAGAGGTGTGCTTATAACTACAGTGTTTTCTCAGTTACAGTGAGTTCTCCCATGATCCAAAAGGTTTTTTTTCCCCAGATGGGTGATGTGAATTTCTGGATGAAGTTGGGGGTTCTGCAGTATGCTTAGCTTTGGGGCTTTGCCAGAGCCCTGAGGTAACCCCTGAGGTGGGCATTTAACACAGCAATTGATACCAACTTGGGATGCCTATATCACATAACAGAGTGCAGGATTCAAGGCCCAGCTCTTCTGATCCAGCTTCCTGTTAGTGTGCACCCTGGTGGAGAGTAGGTGGTGGCTCAAGTGTTTGCATTCCTGACACTCCTGGGAAAGATCCAAACAGAACCCTGGCACCTGGCTTCAGCTGGGTATACATGTCTGCTTTGGGCATGGGGTAGAAATCAGTGGGTAGATGGGTCTCTCTTTCCTCCTCTCTTCCTCTTCCTCCTGCTTCCCCCTCTAATAAAATGAAAGTTTATAAATATAAATTTTAAAAAAAGAAAATGTTATGATGCAAATACTATTCATGGATTTCAAAATTCCATTGTACTAAAAAAAATTATGTTTTGGTTCCATTTTTCCCCACTTTTTTTTTACATGCTCTTGTTGTGGTCCCTGAGTAATGAGCCAAGATCAACTCCGTGAATATCAGCCCATTGCGTGCCTGTAATTTCTTAGATGTGGGTCCTACATCACTTCTCAGCCTTTTGGCTAAGATCAAGTGTAGATATGGGTCCTACAATGCCACTGTGGTTCCTCAAAGGTGGGGAACACATTGGAGAAACTTAAGTGATAACTATGGGAACTCGGCAGTCAAAAATCCAAAAGCAGACCCACAATGGGAAGTTTAGCTGCCTTACGATTGGGACAAAACCCAATTTGGCAGGAATGCCTGAATGGAGTTCTACTTGATACTGTTGATTAAAACTTTTATTGTTATTTTTTGAACGATGGAATGTCAGAGGTGTGAAATAAAGACGAGATCTTCCAGCCATTGGTTAACTCCTCAAATGACTGCAAAGACTGAAAACTATCATGATCTCCAGTGTAGGTGACAAGTATCAGGGTGACCATCTGGTTCTTTCCTAGGCACATTGTTGGAGAGCTAGATCAGAATGGGAGCCTGGGACTTGAAACAGTGCTAGTTCAAAAGGGGTGTTAGTGTCATAAATGGCAGCTTAACCCATGGTTGTACAGCTCCCCCACCCCACAGCGTACCCAGGAGAGCACTGCAAGGTGGCCCAAGTGCTTGGTTCCCTGTACTTGTGTGGAAGAGTCAGATGAAGCTCTTGACTTTGGCCTGACCCAGCGCTGGCTATTTCAGCTACTTGGATAGTGAATCAGAAGATGAAAGGTTATTGTTTTTATTCTCTCTCTTTCCTTCTCCTCTTTCCTTCCTTTGCCTCCTCTTCTCTGTAACTCTGCATTTTAAGCAAAATAAAAAAATCTTAAAACCTATTCTCTTATTGTCTTTATGCTTATTTTCTCTTCCTATAACTTTGCTAGCTGGACAAGGATTTTTCACCCTGTGGTTCTGGGAGCAGGGGCTGGTCCAAGTTTGTAGTTTTGCCACAATCCCAGAGCTGTTGTATGTTAAATATGAGGCTAGTCAGTGCCTCCTCCCAGAGGTCTGGGTCATCTCCAGTTTAGTAGTGTTCTTCCTCTGAGTGCAGGCACTAGCAAAGGTAGGCAGCACACCTCCAGCTCGGCAAGGCCTCCTCTCTAAGTTTCTAAGTTATTTAAAAGTTACTCAACTCTATTTACCTGAAGGGAGTTGGGAAAGAGGGAGAGAAGAAGATGAGAGGAGAGCAGGTTTGGGAGAGGAAAGAGAGATGTCTCCTATCCAATTGTTAACTTCCTAAATGTGTGCAACTGTCAGAGCTGAGCCAGGCTGACTCCAGAAGCCAGAAATTCAATCCCGGTCTCCCACATGGGTAGCAGAAACATCATCTGCTGCTTCCCAGAGTGCTCCAGACCAGGATGTCAGAATGGGAAACAGAGTAGGGACCTCAACCCAGACCCTCTGACATGTGATGTGCACCAAGTGGTATTCCCGTTGCCATGCCCAATGCTCTGGTTTCTCTTTTCATTACATTCCTACTGAGCCCTGTCTGTGGGCAATAAAAAACCTAGACGAATGTCTGTCCTGTCGTAGCCAGATAGTGATTTAACTGGTCTACTGTGATCAGATGTCCATGGCTGATTTTTATGTTCAGTTGGGAGAGCAAGCCCCTACACTCCTATGCTCTCGTTTATCTACAGATAAATCAGCTCTGCTCATCCACTCAAGACTACGAATTCTTCTGGCCACTCGCATGTCTGGCTCCTAGCAACCACTTGGGCTGCTTCCACCCTTTGGCTTCCAGCTTCAGAATGTGTTTGGACTTCTGTAATACCTCTGGCTTCCCAATCTGAGTCAGATCAACCAAGGCAGGAATTACTAAATGGTTGTTTCCCTGTCACTGAAAGCAAAACAAGAGGCATCTCTTGGGTACTTGCAAAGGTCTTCAGGAAAGAAAACTTGTATTTTTATTCAGAGAAGATCTATCTTTCACAGGTTCTCTATATGCCAACTCAACTCCCTGGCCCCTGATTTTCATTAAATATTTCATGTGTGTGGGGAATACTGTCAACATTACTAATGGAGTTTGTTTAATTTCTGGATATGATTTATCATCAAACACACTTCCAGAAAGGAGCTCAAACCCTGTGGATAGGACCTCACAGAGAAGGAGGATTTATTTTTGCAAAGGGACTGATTTCAATTTTGAACAAGCAAGGGCTGGGAAATGTATGGAACTGGGAACTTGGCAGGAACACTATGAAATGCAGTCAAGTGAACGTTCCCAGCAGAAAAATGTACTACTTTAGGTTTCTGCATAATATCTCCCTTTAAGTTAGACATCATGAGGCACTTCTTGAAAATCACTGTGTTTCCTCTGCATGGATTTTTTTCGCTTGGGTGTCTTGTACTAGACCATATCATTGTTTTGACCTCAGATAGTGTACGCTCAACAGATAGAATGGGTAGAACCCCGTCACATCTATTACCTAAAAAGTGTAACAGCTCTGAAGCAAAGGTGATGAGTGGGAATGACCAGATAACTGGAACTGCATAAAATGCCAAAAGATGTACATGCATGCCCGTGCACACGCACACACACAGTCTGAATTATGCCCTAAAATACAGTTACTTGCTTTTGCTCTTAGGTCTCAGAGGGGAGTCTGTGATCAGCTCCTCTTCCTCCTGCTATTAAGTAAATAAAATGTGAGGCATTATTGAGTATAAAACATGTGTGTTAAAGTAAAGCTGCTTACAACCTTCCAAGTATTGCTATAGAGAAAAACATGCAGAAAATGTTGAAATGTATTGAGGCTGGGAGAACTTTTTCTTTCTGATTCAAAGTCCTTTATTTGGTATGTTTATAGCCCTTATGGGCACAGTAACAGATTTCCAGGTATGTAGGAATGGTTGGATAAACTGTTGGCTTGAATTACTAGCACTGGTGCTATCAATATTATATTAGAATTTTTCACAATGTCCTGCTACCTCGGAGTCTTAAATGATTCCCTAGTGTTCATAGGAGAGATCCCTTAGCTTTCTTGCAGCCCATTTGTGCTGGTTTTCTTTTTATGGTCTTGTTTCCTGAGAACATACCAGGCAAAGGCTCAGTGTGAGAGTCAGAATTGTTTGCTTATGTTAGCAGGTTAAAACCCCTTTGCTTGGCTCCCCAAGCATTAGCGACCATGCAGTCTCAGCTAATTTCCCCTGCCGAAGTGTCCACCCTACCTGCTCATGTGTAAGATGAGGATGATAATAGGATAGACGTTATAAGATTATTGTAAGGAATGCACATAGGGTAACCAACTATCCCAGCTTGTCCAGGACTCAGAGGCATCCCTGGATGCAGAACTTCCACTGCATAAATAGGAAAGGCCCATGAACACTGGGATGAGTTGGGCATTGTACGTGCCGTATGACTTAGCAAGCACTGTCTTGGCACATAAATGCTATGATGGTGATCATTGTTATGTCTTTTACTTCCCTGTTTTCTCTGTTCACAGGTATGTCATGCACAGTCTCCCTCTAAGCCTTCATTCCCTAATCTCCCTGCACCTATTGTTTCCCACTGGAACTCTGACAGTTCTCTCTGTTTATCACAGTCCTATTCATTTTAATCCCTTGATCCTACTGGACTCTCAGATTTATATTTGCTGCAGTTCTTGACAGAGCACCAGTTTCAAGGTCAGGAGGTGGTCCACGCGGCTGTGTTAGTTAATTAGCACATGTCTGTTTCCCACCCTAAACAACAAAGTCACATCTGTAACTATTTCAAAAGGGCAGGAACTATCCCTCTCCTGCAAGTATTTGCTGCCAAAGAAGAAAATTCATTTCCTATTGGGGAGCTTTAAGGCTATGGAGTTAGAAATTGCCAGGGTGTGTACTGCTTTGCACATTCTACTACTAAGTTGTTTCTATATTTTTTCAACTATTACAACTAAAAGGGAAAGATGATTCTGAGTCATCACTTTCTTTCCAGTTGCTTATAAAATAGCTCAGGGAATTTTAGTTCTGTGTTTTTGTTTTTCTGGTTTTGCCCCCAGGACATTCTGACAGTCCAGGACATGTGTTTGCACACAGTGAAATGTTTTAGGATGTTCTTTTTTGGTGAGATTTATAGTTCATTGTTTCCTTTGTGTAAATATAACATTTAATTACCTGCACTAAGAAACCGTTTTCTTAGAACTAAGTTGGTTGCTAAGAAAAGATTTGAAATGGATTTTAGTTCCAAAAGAGAACAGGAAAAATTGAAGACGTGTATCTTTTAACAATAATTACACAGCTGAAGATTGTAAGATTGTATTCTGAACATAATCTTCCAGATTCAATTTATTTGGTATTGGAGAAAAGATGGAAGATTAATTCTATGATTTTACAAGTGTCTAGATTTGTTGGTTTTAAAATTTGACACTTCAGAATTGGAAGTAATGTTCCTGACTCCACAGTTCAATTGGCAATTGTTTGGAAAGGTACATCTACCCTGATGGTGAAAGTCACAGGACAGTTTAAGAGCCAACAATCCATTGATTTACTTCTTTCAACCCCTCATGATTGGAACCATGTGTAATACTGATTATTTGATTTTAAGAATGTTGCTTATTATATTTTCCATTCATTTCAGAGTTCATTGAATCTGAGATGCTACTAAAACATGTAGATGAAATTACTATTGTTTTCTCCTGTTAGTGCGAGCATATGTTACTTTCCCTGCTCCAATTCTTAAAATAAAAATTAGATTAATAGGGCATTTACATTTGAATCCAGAGTGGTTGACAGGCACTGAATGCAATTTAGAGAATTCACAATTCACTTTCACAGGCCTAGGAGAAGAAGAGTTTAAGGTCAAAAAGAATCTCCCCCCTCAACCAGGGAAGAGAGTTGCAAATGACTGTGAGAAACCTTCCATATCAAGCCCTTTGCTTCAAGCAGATACAACTCTGCTGCCAGCCCCTGAGATCTCAATTACCTAGTCTTCTGCAAGCACCAGCCACAGTCTAAACAATGAGGGCTCTCTGTAACCTGCTTCTCAGCCTCTTCTCTCAGCTACACACACCCCTGCTTGGCTACCTACACATATGTTATGCCATTGGAGAGGCTAAACAGATAAATCGAAAGCAAATCAAATAAAACATATAAATCAACAGGTCTATGCATTTAAGAACAGGACTTGTTACACTCCCCAAATTCAGTAGACATTAAATATAATTGATTTTTTCACTTAATATATGGCAGAGCTGCATTTTGGACTGATAGCAGAATGACTTCACAAAATGATGGTTAAGAATCAGAGTTGAATGGACCATTTTAGTGTTAAACCCCCTCGGTTTAACACCAATCCCATCTCCAACGACTTTGGTTCTCTTGGGCTCATGACTGAAGCACTCTGATGTTCTTACCTGTTTCACCTCAGAGGTGAGAACAGTGTCCCTCGCACAAGGGTGTGGGAGCTGACATTGATCACCAGGGGCCAAGGGCCTCTGTAACTGAAGACTTTGTAGTAGGGCTGGCTCTCCATGTCGTGACAATACATCCTTACGCTGGCATTGAGCTCACCCAGATTCTGTTCCAGGGCCCATCTGATGGGTCACGGCTATTACGAGTGATGGTGAATACAAATTTCACTGCTTCACAGGGAAGACGATAGCTCATTGCAGCCACCGTTACTGCTGTGCCACACTTTCGTAGTAACCCCAGCAAGGCTAGCATGACCACTCCCATTGTATATAGATGTGAAAACTGTGGTTGAAATTTAAGTAACTTGTTTAAGTATCAGAGTTGTTGCATCCTACTTTAGCTATGAGGAGAAGCTTTTGGTTAAGTTGAACCTGCATTTTGGCTGATTCCAGCTGAGGGAATTTCATTACATTCAAAGGCAAGTGATAGGAACAGTCTGATTATAAGTGTTTACTTACTCCCACCTCCATCTACACTGCTCCATCAATACATACCTGAATGGGTATAGATAAAAATGAATCCATGGGAAATATGGGTAGTAATATTATCAATAATCTTATTTGTATTCTTAATATTACTACACTTTTATCTGAGATTGATGATCTAGAAATAGCTACAATAATAGACCTTTTATGTAAACTATGCTGTGACTTAATAAGGGATATAGTATGTATGTTGAAACTCTTGAACAGAAGTGACTCCATCTTCCTAGACTACTGGTGAAATGGAGTCACCTCTCATATCACTCCTGTCAAGAAGCTCTAATGCAAGTAAACAGGTTAAAAAAACAAGTTCTGTTAAAAACGATAAAAGAAGAAAAATATGTTTTGACAAATATGTAAAAAAAACATGTTTTGCAGAATTAAGAAAAAGCAAAGAGTGTTACCAATAGATAAGTTATAACCAATTAAAAATAAACATGTTTGTGAAAGTGAAAGTAACCAATGGAAATACTTTGTAAACAAGTAATAACCAACCAAAAACATTGTAAACAACTAATGGCTTGACCCCCTGAATTGTATATAAACCCATGCCTTGGTCCCCCGATGCCAACAGGCTCCCACCAGACCAGAGCCAAGCCCAGCAGGCTTGCACGACAGATAAGCTAAGAAGCGCTCTTGGTGGCTTCCCCCATCCTGTTTGGTGTGTGCTCGCTGATTAAAGCTCTGATTGCAAGCATACATTCTCTCGACTGGTGGCGTTGTTTGAGTGACCGGGCTCGGTGTTTGCGACAGCAAGTAACACAAGGAAGGTGCAGAAGGACATAGCAACTACATCAGGTCTTCTAAACCCTGGAAGTTCCAGTCTAGGCTTAGCCTGAGGTATGGGGTGGGGATGGGGATCGGGGTGAGACCTGATTCCTTGAATCTGGACTTGACAGTTCCCTGGGCACTGCCCACAGGACATGCAGTGTAGTTGGAAGAGATTTCTGACAGTAAGCTGTGGCTGGCCCCATGGAAGTCCCTGTCTGTTTTTCTTAGAGCCACCAGCCCATGGGCACAGCATGTTGTAGAAGCAAAGTAGGGATGCCTTCTAGGAACAGAGTGTGTGACTCCAAGGATCCAGCTGTATATCAAGGACCAGCAGAGCCAAGGCTAATCAACGGGTGAGCTGACCTTGACATGGGGAAGAAAGGCCCACCTCACTCCTATCCCTGATGCTAGGCACTTCAATGGGATTCATGCCTTGTGCAAACTGAGGGGGAGCAGCACCTGAACTCTGACCTTGGCTTGGGCTTTGGATGTCCATGGGCTCCCAGAAGAGCGAAACTTCTGCAGTTGGTCTTCCTCAAGGGGCAGTCTATAACTTGAGGTCTGCCCTGTCCTGGCCCTAGCCCTGCTATTCTCTGAGTACTCCAAGCACATCATTCTTTAGGCTCTGACTCCTTCATCAATGAAGCCAGGAGATGGTGGTATCTCAGGCATTCTTATCCTCAAAGAGAATTATTTTGCATTTCCTCTTTAGAAATCTCTGCATAGTTATAACTTCATCCTCTGAACAATATTTGCAGAATTCGTATGGTTCAACAAGTAGGATACTGAATTATTCAAGAGCACTAGGATGAACTGAGTAGAGTCTAGATTCCAAATTTGGAATGGATGGCACCTTCTCATCATTATTTTGGAAGCTAACATTTATAAAAATGATTATTTTCACAAGTCATTTAAAGTTATTAGTCACTTTTAATCTAACCCTATACAACTGTCATTTTCATTTCCCTGTTTGTCCTCACCTATGCAGTTAAATTGATACCACATTATTATGTGCATTTTGATTGTAACTAAGTTTTCTCACTAGAAGCTTCTACTCACTATCCATGTATCTACAAAGTCTTTCTAATTATCATCCAGGAAATGCATTATGTTTCTTCATAGTCCATGTACCATAACTTAATAATGATTTCCAGAGTTCTGCACTAAAGTTGGCTTCTAATTTTCTTGCTAATGTTGTTAACATCATTGTGCCTACAGCTTTTTAAATTTTCATGATGAGTTAGGGGAGAAAAGCCCTCACGCATTTTGATGTGCTGGAATCTGTGATGCAATATACACATCCTTAAATGTGGACAACAGAATTCTGTTCTGGCAATGGAGACAGATGTCTAGAGATGCAGTTCTTATCACTTGTTCCTTTGGACGTGGAACTATGGGAACTACCCAACTGCACTTGGACACATTCATCTGTTTTTTTCCCCTCATTTTCCTTCTCTTCTTTACATATAAGATTATAGAAGGTTGAGGGAAATAGTTTACTTTTGTGTAGATATCCAAGTCCTCATAATGCCAAACCCAGCAAGAAAGACAGGGTGACTTCCTCTTACCCCATGGGTCCCTCGCAAACTGGTGATGTCATAAAGCAGAGCATGCTGAATACCACCCCATTCCATTTAAAACTCAATTGCAAAGCAAAGAAGAAAGCTATTTCTGTTTAAATGAAACACATCCGACACAGGAGATAGAATGTTCCAACTCACATAGGCTTCACATGTGTCAAGAAAACTTAGAAACATCACTTGTAAGTAACACTGTGGCAAGTGCTACCAGCATTAAGGCATAGTATAGACACTCTACTTTCCAAATTCTGAGAGTCTGCCTTGTTTTATGCTCGAAATCCTGCCCAAATGGAATGGTTTTATTTTATGGGAAATTGGAGTTATGACCTAATCCTAAAAACATGTCAGGTTAAATTAAGTGACACCTGTACCAATGCCTTAATAGGGAAGGCTTTAAGTTAGAAGTTTTTTTTTTTTTTTCCAACAGCAGCAGCAGGCTGAACAGTTGAGCAAGTTCAGCCTGAAAATATCTCATGGAGAAAAAATTAGGTCATTTTTATTCATTGTGTTACGCAAAGTCAGAGAAACACACTAATAAAACATCACAAACAGCTCACCGGTCTCCCCTTGTTTGGCTCCACAATGATAAATGAAATGCCATTAACATAAGGCAAGTCCATTTCTTGTAGTCTATGAAGCCCAGGGTTGTGACAGAATCGGAGTGCAGAGAATTGATTACGCATGACTCAATGGAAAAATAAGGTGCTGAAGCTGTCAGTGTAGGGGTCAAGTCCGGAAGGGTTGAAGTCCCCAGACTGCAAACGTGGATGCTGACACCTGGGTCCATGGCCTGAAACAATGCCTGGGAAGATTTTTAGAAACTAACATTGAGGTAACACCCTAAGAGCCAGATGTTGGACAAGGCTCCCAAGAGCCTCTTCCTTGCTCTGCTGGGATAAAAACCCCTTTGTGTTAGGCTCCTTTAGGGAGTCATGGGCCTGCTGAGCTCTGAGAATCACACACTTGCTTCTGTACTGCAGGCTGCACCCACCTGCTCAGCGTCACTCCCTTTTTTGTGTCCCAGATCCACTCTCATATCCGGAAGCTGTCATATTCATTGCCTCCAGTTCAGAAATCTTGGTGAACTCCTCCAAGAGGGTAATTAGAACCCTCTTGAATCCGCCTATGTTCAGGTGATAGAGCAAAGGACATCCCTTTTCTGTACGCACAATGGACAGGATAGGTGGGAGGATGGAGCTGGATGAATGTGGGTCTCTCTTCAAAAATGAGGAAAAAAACTCCTGGTAGAATGAAAATGCAAATATTTTAAACTTATAAATATGAAATATTCTGGTTAGACTCCTTGCAAGCAGTGAAGGAAATTGAAAGGGAGCAAAAGATAGGATAAAAAAAAGCATTGGCCTCAGAGTAGCAAAGTCTAGGCCACTCTGCTGCAAACTTGCTGTGATTTCTCTCAGATAATTGTTAGAACACTTTAGTCTCTCACCTAAGTGATATGCTAAGTGTCATTTATGGGTCAGCCTCTGCCCCAGGAAGTGAAGTGTAGAGACAAAGAATCTTCTCTAGGGAACTGCTTATTTTTAAGAATTAAGAAATTATCAGACAAGATAGAATCCAAAATTCAAATGGTTCATGTGACAGAAAACAACTGGGAAGGAGTTGGGCAATGTGCAGTCGTGGGGGGTTTCTCTGAGGAGGTCATGATTGCCAAGTTTTCCTGCATGCTGAGCTCTATGGAGGAGGTGCCAGAGCAGTGTCAACAGCTCATGTGAGGACCCTAAGGCAGCAGAAACTACAGTGAGAGGTCAGGTAGGCAGGAGCAGGATGCTGGGATATAGAGCTGGAGCAGAGAGTACAGACTTGATTCTCATTGTGAGAGGGGTCCTTGGAGGGTTAGGACCAGAACCCAAATCTGATCTGTGTTAAGAAATTTGTGTACAGAATAGGTCATAAGGAGCAGACACAAGGAACTTGAGCAGGAGGTAACTGGGGTGATGTGGACTGGAAATGGACAGATGGGGGCATGTTGAAGTTCAAATTCCAGGGTATACTGATGGATTGGCTCTGATGGATGGAAGCAGAGATCGGTGATGGACCCCTGATCTTTTAGTGCAAACACATGGTAGTCGGTGGCACCACTTGACAAGGATGAGACAGAATACCATATGTAAAGGCATCAGTACAGCTTCTGAACCTAAGGGGGCCTTGGTTGCTATCCGTGTGGATACATTGAGACAGTAGGTCGTGTTTCACAGACAGGGAGGAGAGGAGACACAGGCAGAAGGAAAAGCCTCGCAGGGGCCTTAGAATAATGGGCCAACACCTCTTGCACCTGCTAGATTGTGCCCTTTTAGTTCTGTAGACTGCGTGTAGACTGTCTTGATCCCATCATGCACATGATATTGGGCAAAAGTCTATGAGAATCTGGAGCAATGAGGAGGAATAGGGCTTCTTGGAGCTAAATAGCCATGCCAGTAAGCAATAGCAAAATGGAGTGATTCTCAGTGTAGAGCACATTGTCCCCGAATATACACACAGCCTTCTCAACAGCTATGTGAATAGTCTAGATCTTTCTCAATTGGTCCTTCTTTCAGCTGAGCTCTGCGTGGATGTGCAGCAGAAAAGCTAGTGGGAATAGCTAGCAATCAGGTGGCTGACTCTCTTGTCCTTGCTCTGTTGTGTGCTGGGCACAGCACTAGATAGTCCCATCTTTTCTCCTGATCCTTCTTCATAACAGCACTGGGAAGGGAGTGCTTTTTTCCTTGTTTGATCTGAGTCTCAGAAAGATCACCTCATTTGCCCAACGCCACACAGCTTGAGTCCATGGTTTCACTCTCATGGAGCACTCTGCCGATGATGCTATCTGTTTCCTTATTGAATCTGTATTGTTCTATATAGAGCCTGGGCTCAGCAAACACTTGCTGAGTGGCTTAAAACTAGCCCCAAAGCTTGTAGTTAATCATGAAGCTACATCATTCTTTTTGAAGTGAAATTGAAGAAGCTGCCTTCACTGCAAGTTTCTCTGTATGAGGATAAAAGAAAATTCCTCACACTTCCTGGAAATGCCTTTCCTGATGGCTTACAGATGTTTTTGCAGGATAGAGGCTGCCTCTAGCACCCCAGGTAGGTCACCTAGGGATGGCAAGGTCACATGAGAAAGGTAGGGAGAGCTCATGGGCTGGCAGAATCCACCAGGGATTGGCACCTGCAGTCTGGGTGTTTATATTTGGATTACATTTGATGGTATACTGAATTGGAGACTAATTACAGCATTCCCAAACAAGGTGCCTTAATTACAGCTTCTCTAATTCCAATGAGAGCTCCACTTGAAAACAGAGGAGTGTAAAAGGGAAGGATCTAAAGATTCACTTGCTCTGACTTGGAAGGTTGGATTGGAAAATTAGTCCGGGGTTCATTCTGTTAGATGTCACAGGATAGCACTTTTCAGCTGCTTGGGCCACCTTCAGAGGAAAGTTGCTGCTTACTGCTCTTGCAGCCTGACCTTCTAATTCTGGGGGCCTAGCCTGGCACACCGGGTGGCAGCTCTGTAAGGTAAGTGCTGACCTGGGCTCTGCGAATCCTTTTAGCTGGGAACAGCTGTCCAGCTACAGTGGACATTTCTAGAAGGGTTAACTGGGGATTGTACAGCCTTCTGTTGTACCACATGGATAGATGCCTTCTACTTCTTGAGCTGTTCAAATCTGATCCTGAGCCTTTGAAGGCCTCCTGATGGCATCTTGGTTTCTACAGACCATTCCCAGGCTTTTTACACTTACGGAATGTGACGTCTCCCGCACTGCTGCTGCCAGGTTACAAGTGTTGTCATGAAGACTGGGTCCATGTGGGGGATAAACTATCAATGTTACTAAGTAGACATGGAAATCCATTCAAATCTTTCCAAAAGATGGATCTGGGCAGATCATAAATTTGAGCCACATTTCTTCCCTTATGATTCCCACTAAGGAGAGAGCTCTTTGCTCAGTCCGTACTTTTTCTTGTGCCCTATCTTTAAATGCAACATGTATGCAAAGCAGAGTTGCTTGGGAGTTCTCTTGGGGGGTCTCCTACCTGCCAGTGTGATGAAGTTTTCCCAGTGATGAGAAAAGCTTATGTGCAATGTCTGACACTTTCATATGAGTGATCTCACTCGATCCTTTCAAGGCAGCTTGGCAAGTAGACAAGGCAGCTACTTATCCTCTTGGAATAGAGATGAGTTCAGAGAAGTAAGAACACAGCAGTGCCATCCTGTTGAGACATGATCTGCATTACCTGATGCCATCCCCTGCCAACCTCGTGAGTTCGTCAGCAGCCTTCAGGGTATACCTCAAGCCGATGTCCAGAGAAGGTCACCTGTTGATTCTGGCTGGTTCATTTCCAAGTATGTGTTTTGGGTTAGGACCAAGACCAATTTCATGGGACAGATGTTGGTTAGCACCTGTATGTGCGAAGCACTACAGCTGTGTTCACAACTGGGAGAAATGACTGAGTAGAACTGAGTGGGAAACAAACCACCAAGGTGTTTAAGATTCTAGCCAGGCCTAATTCAGGCCACATCTCCTCCTATGCCTTTAAGTAGACATTCAAAGACTAAGGAGACCAGCCAGACTCTTGAATGAGCTAAACTAATAGTCATGGTGCTTTGTGCTCGTGTCTCTATGTGCTTGTAAAGCCTGTTATGTGATAGGTAGAATTGGATAGATTCTTATCCTGAGATGTTTGGTTATGAGTTACACTGCCACATTTTGGACACAAGTGTGTTTGCCCCTCAAATGCAGAAGGTGTTCAGAAATTGCTTCTCTGTCATCAAACAGGAGCTCTATCCTCCGCTGCTGCTCACTGTAGGTGTATAGTTCTAGGGTGTGAACTTTGGGTTAGAATGAGGAATCCTGTTAATATACTGGCTGTGTCACGCAAGCAATGCACATCCCCTTTATGGTCCTCAGTTCCCTTATCTATAAAATCAGCAGTCTGGCCATTTGTAAGGTCCTCTCTAGTTTCAATAATCACCAATCTTAAGGTCCTTCTAAAGAGAAATAGGACTGTTAAATCAGTGCTAGCACTCTCCACTCTATAACAGTTGTAGGGAAAATGAGAAGAATGTAGCAGAATGGGAAATGAATAGTATTTTTCAGTAGGATATTGAAAGAGATAAAACCATTAAAAAGGTAGACTCCAGTATCATTCGCCAGCATGGAAGCTGGAAAATGTTTGTACTTTAAGGAGCATCTCATGTTTTAAGCCATTCTGGAACTAGGGGCTAGAGCCAACACTGGTTTACTGGGATTCTGGCAGACTATCTGTCCAGTTCTTACTGGACCTGTGTATCTGGCCCCTGCTGCTCCCACAGGCATTTCCCAAGATGGTCGGTTTGCAGCATGGCCTGGCAGAGACGCTGGGTGGCTTCCCAGAGAGAGCTGTTGCTTTGTGCCTAATCTGATCCCTTGTGGGTTCCCTCTTTTCACTTCCTATCAGCAGTACTTATATGACATCTGTTAAAACCATGAGGCCTTGCTGGGCCAGCCTGGTGGTGACAGTGCCTCCTCCATGGCCATTCTACTGTCGCCCATTGCTGGGTCTCAGAGGAAGGTCTGAAGTGCTATGCGGAATTCCATTTTACAAAACTGTTTCTGTGTTCTCCTTCTGGGTTCCTGAAAAGGGGCTCTCAAATCCACTTGTACGTCGAGCAATCTATAAACTTACAGAAGCAGTTATTGATCTGGTACGCCTGCTGCTGTTCACCATGTAACTACACGCTGGTATAAGGGGTAAGCTACACGTTTGCCTGAAAGCAAGCCTGGATTCAGAGCGCTTCTCATCATCAAGATTTTCTTTAAATAAAGGGACCTAAGATGATAGCAACTATCTCTTGAAGGGATGATTGGAAAAATACAACATTAAAACTGGTCCCTCTCACTCAAAAGAATTGAGCATCACTGCTTCGGGGCACTTCCTTCATTGAACAATTTAGCCAGGGAGCTGTTACATTTTGGGGGAGTTATAGGCACCTTGGAGAATCTGATGAAATGTAGTTATTAGACAATTTTAGGTAGTTCACACATGTCCTTCTCCCATTGTTCAACAATCTATTCCCAGAATATAACCTGACTCAGGGACTTGGAGTTAAATTTGGGCCATGTCATGCTGACCCGATTAGATGTATAGCAAGCTTTGCCCCTGTCTGGTAGGAGTGAACATTAAAGATGAGCACGAGGAATGGATGTGCTGTGGCCTGCACGTGGTTTGTCCCTCAAGTGCCTGTGTGTTGTAACTTGGTCCCCAGTATGGCAGTGTGAAAAGTGCTGGGATCCTTCAGCAGCAGGGTCTAATGGGAGGTCTGTGGGTCATTGAGGACATGCCTTTGGAGGGGATTGGAAGTTACCCTGGGTCCCTGAGTCAGTTTCTCTTTCTCTCTCGCTCTCTCTTCTTAAGATTTATTTTATTTTTAATGGAAAGGCGGATATACAGAGGAGGAGGAGAGATAGGGAATGAACAATCAGATGGAAGATCTTCCTCTCTAAATGACCACAACGGCTGGAGCTGAGCTGATCTGAAGCCAGGAGCCAGGAACTCTTTGGGTCTCCCACATGGGTGCAGGGTCCCAAGGCTTTGGGCCATCCTCGACTGCTTTCCCAGGCCATAAGCAGGGAGCTGGATGAGGAGTGGGAACTCCGGGATTAGAACCGGCACCCATATGGGATCCCAGCTCATTCAAGGCGAGGACTTTAACCACTATGCTATCGCGCTGGGCCCAAGTCAGTTCTCTTGAAAGAAGTTGTTGCAAAAGCTTGAGCCTGTCCCTGTGTCTTCCTTTTCAGCCATATGGTCTTTGTGTTGCATGTGTTCCAGCCAGTGTGATGCCAATCACCATATTAAGGCCCTGAGTAGAGGCAGAAACATGTGGCTGCCTTACCTTGCACTTTCAGCCTCCAAACTGTGAGCTAAATAATCTCGTTGATTCATAAAGCAGCCTCCCTTGAGTATTTTGTTATAGTAACAACAACAACAAAATACGCTAATACAAGTGGAGACACTATACCCCTTATCTGCTCACTGTGAACTAGCTGGGTACCCAGATAGAGATGCAAAAACAAATAACCAAGCAAATGAGGCTACCACTAAGTGCAGGAGATTGCCCATCTTCAAATAAGTTGCTGCTCCCTAAGTAACTGCTGTTTAACTGCAGGTCATGCATGCTTTTTCAATAGCCCCAACAACAGCTACTTTAATGCACCTTGGAGTGCCCAGAGAGGGCTACTGCAGTGACTTGTAATTGTTAATGACTGCTCTGAGTAGCTTCTTTCCCTGCTGATTGTTGGCAGCAATACAGAGCCCAGCAGCCCTCCCACCCGCCCTCTTGCTCTGTGTGCACAAGCCACTGTGCTGTGGCTCTAGTCCAACGTGTTCCTGAGGATCCTGGTCACCTTCACCCAGGGCTCATCTCAGGTTGGAGCATGACCTTCTATATGGAAATGTGGGCCAAGGCTCTCCATACCAATGGGCTTTGAGGGCTTTCGTGCCTGAGAGCCAGCATGACAGATCAGGAGGTCTTACTGAAAAAGAAGCCATGCAGGCTCCACCATAGATTTACTGACTCAGAAGCTGCAGGGTGGGTTATACATATAGTAAAACTCACAAGGAAGTCAGAGCTTTGCTCTAGGGATGGGAGTCCTCCCCACACTTGTGTGAGAGCATGAGAGAAGTCCATAGGTCTCCTGAGGAAAATTTGAACTCAAAGTAACATAGTAGGTGACAAGGTTTTGGTTAAGAGGCTGGTGTACCTGGGTTCAATTCCTGGTTCCTGATCTTGATTCCTGATAAATATGTATCCTGGGAGGCAGAAGTATAGTTCAAGTCATTGGGTTTTTGTTCTCCGTGTGGGAGTCCTGGACTGCATTTCTGTCTCTGAGTTTCGGTCCAGCTCAGCCATGGCTCTTACAGGCTTTTGGTCAGCTAACCAGCAGATGTTGGCATTCCCTCCTCCTCTCGGCCAACTAAGTAAGTAAAAGCAAAGGATGTAGTAGGAATAGTATCAACATGTTTCCCTTTCCCTTATAATTCATAATTCACAGAGTGCTATTGTGTTGTCTTTCTCAGTGTTGGATTGCAGTTCTGTCGCTACTAAGATCTGTCCTGCTGCTATCTACCAAGGACTTCTGTTGCACACAGATATGGATTTGAGTCCTGGCTTTGCCTTTCACAGATGCCATAACCTTATGTAATTTCCTTGTTCCTCTAATTCCCAGTGTTCTCATCAGCAAAATGGGAATAATGATAAATAATCTTCACGTAGGGTAAAATGAGATTATGCACTTGGCCTTGGGTGAGCCCTCCATAAATAGAAGTTGCGTGATTTTGTTTTGCTCACTGCTCTTAGTGGAATTTCCTACTCAACCTCACTGTGAAAGGGCAAACATGGAGGCTGCCCAGCACATTGTGAGTCTGTTACACATTTATGGAATAGATGCTTGATCTTCCCCAAAGCCAGCAAGGTGAGCCATTGTTTTCTTCTTACAGATCATGAGAACTCTGTAGGGTAGATTTTGTTTCCCCACAGTTTGTGTAGGATGGCCCAGAGACTTTGGGGTGGTAGACATTGGCCGTGGTTGCACAGCTGTGAACAGATCAGATCTGAGGACACTCCTTCCCTGTTGATCTAGTTCTCTTTTTATGTTTTACCTCACTACTTTCTTTCAGGTTCATTTCATCTTTTTCAAAATGTATTTTTATTTTATGTACGTGAAAGGTAGGGGCAGTTGTGGGAAGACACAGGGATACAAGGGGGTGTCTTGAGAGTGGTGCAGAAAGAGAATGGTCCATCTGATGGCTCACCCCTCAGAATTCCTGCAGCAACTGAGGACTAGTTCGGGTTAAAGCCAGGATTTTATTTGGGCTTATAGTTAGGAGGCTCACAGGCCAAGCGCATGTGTCTTTGATGTTCAGGCATCTGGCATGCTGGAGGATATGGAGGGATAATCTATGTTGAGCTAGAAAGCAGGGAGACTGCATACTCCTCCGGCATGTCCCCATGCCTGCTGTGTATAACCATCACACTTGGGTCCTGGAGTTCATTCCAAAAAACACAAACCATCCCATTAATTCCCAAAGGTCCCACCTTCTAACACCTAATTGGATCAAGGTTCTATCTACCATAATCCATTGGCCATTCACATTAACCCATTCACCGCTAGCTAGCTAACAACTTTAGGGCTAGATGTGGGCATGCATTTGGAGAGTCAGAGTCTGTTGAGATCACAGTTACTATGAGATGAAGCTGGGGCCTACTTAGAATGGTACCTGGCACATGGTTCTGCCATCACAATTTTAGGGGTGCAGTTCCTCCCACTGCTAGGAGGTTCCAAGCAGATTATAAGCAGTAAATCCTGGTTCTGGATCGTGTAATAATCCTTTACCTGTTTGAAGAATTCTGGCCAGCTCTTCCTCCCTTTCAAGGCCATTGCAGAAACAACATCTGGTGCTACTGTCTGCTCCAAAATGAGGTGCTGGGAAACTGGAGTGTAAGGTGCCAATGGGTCAGGCTGGGAAATTTCCCTGGCAGAATCTAGGGTGTGACTGGCCCCTGTGGCATACTAGGTACTCTGGCAGGTCGTCTCATACCTTTTCCTGTAAACCTGGTGTTGCTACTGTTTTCCTATTGTTTCCTGGCCCTTCTATTTCATGGCAAATGGAATGACTTCCTTTCTCCTAAGAAATTAGGGGAACTAAATTTGTTGGTAGACAATGAAATGTGAGTAGAAAGAAAGAATGTGTGCCACAGATACTAGAAACTTTTAGAATTAATGGGTCATCCATCAATTTCCCCCTTTCCTGCTTCAATAATCTGGGAACTGTGGGTTTCTTGAATATGTAGGACATAGGCCATAGCTCCCAGGCAGTGCACAAGGGAAAGTGTGGCAAAGAGGAAATAACACATGCTTGAAATTGCTGAAATTTGAATCCCACACTCTTCTGTAAAGATGATGCCTACACCTGGATTCTTGAACTACCCCTGCAATCCAAAGGAGAGCCAGTTCAGGCAGACATTTGGGGGACCCAGAACCGTGCTTGCCTTTTAGTCCTCCTGCCTTCCTTTCTCCTATCCGGCCTCTAGAAAGCACGGGGTCTTAGACTCAAGACTCTTTCTCACCTGCCAATTTCTTGCGGAAACTGGAGAAGCTGTTTCCATTCTCACTGAGAAACATTCAACAGACTCACTCGTGTGGGGACCCTGTTTGCCTTTGGAACCTGCTGTGCTCATTGTTGATAACCTTGCCCTGCATGCCATTACAGAGGGGACAGTGTCCTTATCAGTGGACATGTATCTGGGCTGGGTCGGGAGACTTGCAGGGCTAATGGGCCTGATATAATAAGTGTCTGAGTGCCTGACTCACCTGAAAAGTGAATGGTTTGGAAGACCTTTACTTTGATGGTTGCAAATAATGAATTTGCTGTCCAAGGACTAGCTTATAAGAACAAAAGTGGTGCTGGTAACAATTAGACTGGAACTGTGGAAATGAATTAGGACTATCTTGGGCAGACCAGTGTGTAGAGCACTTGATATGAATGTTTTCACGGCCACTGATTAATGATAGGAATTAAATTCCATGAGCAGACCAGTCCAGTTTCCAGTGACGAAACCTGACATTGGCTGTCAATAGTTTAGGTGAGACATGGTAAGGCTGACCCAATCTTCTGTCTCCTTTATCCAACCAATACCCTTATGTGAGTTTCAGACCCAAGGCCACTTCAGAGAGAAAGCATCTATAATGGCTGTAATTTCAACCAACTTTCCCACAGAGGTGCTTCAGATCCCTGCCTGCTGTCCTGATCAGATGCATATTTAATACCTCATGTTGGACACATAGATGCAAATGGCTCTCCCCTTGCTGGCACTAGCAATGCTATGAGCTCCCAGTTACACTGCTGTGAAAGCTACCTGAATGCCTGAACGTACCCGTTCTCAGTGTCCCCACAAGAACTGGACTCTTAGGAAACTTACCCACAAGGTAAGAGAAGCAAGGTTGAGTAAGTTTCCTTTTGTAGGCTGTTTGATTACATTTCTGCCCTGGGCATGGCTGATTTACATAGTTGGTTAATAGCTTTAATTCAGATATTTCAGTTGTTTCGCATGAACCACTACCCTGCTCCCTCTTTAGACTATTCTGAGTAATTTGCTCACTACTGCATGGAACCTGGGAGACCAGGAGACTCAAGTGTGAGATTCACAATTCCCTTTCTACTGGGGCGGAGGGGTGGAAAAAAACAAAACTAAACTGAAGGTTTCAGAAATGGCTGAATTCCACTCCAGGCTGTCTGGCAAGCACAGACAACTCAAGCACATTCAGCTTCAGGAATCTTTGATAACATTGGGGGTTGTTTTTGCATCACTGCTTCTCTTAGGAGAACATCCCTGTCAAGGTGTAGCTGCTCATCTTTCTGCCCTGCCCCACAGACAGTTGAAGTTTACAGAGTACGTGTGCTAGGTCATACACAGGTTATATGAGTACAAAGGACAAGGTTATCCAGGCCCCTAGGCAATTCTGCTTTCACCAGATAATACAAACAACATGGAAGGATTGTATATTCTATAAATTTTGTATTCTGCGCATCTGCTTTGCTGAATGACAATATTAGATATAGTTTGGTTAGATTCTCTGGTTGCACAAACTCAGGAGTGTAAGATTATAGAGATAAAGGATGTGTAAGAAAGCCTGAGGGTGTTTGCCCTGAGGATATTGTCATTGCTTAAACTGGAGAAAGACAGAAAATATATTCCAGGAACACAGCAGAATGTGGCAGGAAAGCTAAGTGGTACTTTTAGCAGCCTGACACTACAGAATAGATTTAAAGTTGAAGTTTGGGGCTATAAGGATGAGGGATCATGGAAAGCACTGGAGGTCTCCAGGCAGGACCCTTGAGGACATTTCACACAGAGTGGGGAGGAATTGCAGGTTCACGCAGAGTGGGGATGAATCGCAGGCTCATTGGAACCGTGCTTCTCAGGGTAAAGGCCCAGGTGCAAAGTATTGGCTCTCCACTCCTGCTGTCTGCCAAGAAGAGGGGATGTGTATTTTCAAATAAATGAAAATATTAAATTCAGTAAGATAAAAAATGACCTTCAAAGATCAACAATGAAAGTGACAACTGATAACTCAAGAGAAATAATGGAAGCCAGAAAGAACAGAACAATTCCAAAGTGGTAGTCAATGATAAGTGCCCATCTAGAATTTGATATCTAGTAAAAGTACCTCAACAAATGAAAACAAAAATGTATTTCTGCCTTCCTAAAAGCTGCTAGGAGAGTAACTAGTAAACAATGATATATGGTAGATACATGTGCAGATAAGTAGCCAGAAGATGACCAATAATAAACAGATGAGAGAGAGGGGGGCAGCAATGGGTCTTAAGTATAACACAAGACAGCAGGGAACAAACGAAGATAAAAAAAATCTGTCATTGTCTAGAAAAAGGTATAAGCATTGTAATAGAATAGAATATAAAAACAAGAATAGAATGAAAAACAAGAATAGAGTGAAAAATAAGAATGTAATAGAGTATTCTATTACATTCTATTACAATGTAAAGACAAACATGAAGTGAATCACTGGATTATCCAGTAAAAAACAAGGAAAGACTGTTTACCTAAGAAGCTATTACATTGGAGAAATGAAATTATGAAGGAAAGCTTAGATTAATCCCAAATAATGGAGGAAAAGAGAGAAAGAGAAAATAAAAGATTAAAAGTATAAATTCAAATATTACTAATAATTATGTCTGTATAATATGTTGAGATATGCTCTAATGTATGACAATAGTGTATAGATACATTAAATACATAGGACATATATACAAAGGAAAGAATATCACTGTGATAAGATGGAACCTAACTATATGCTATTTACTAGAGACCCACCTTATACTGTTTAGGGTGTCACGAGTTGAGTTGTCACTTGAGGCCCCCCATATCCCATACCAGAGTGCTGATTTGAGTCGTAGTCAACCCTGCTTTGGAGCCAGCTTCTTGCTAAGTTTCAAAGCACAAACAAATCTATATCCTGTGAGGATACAGAACAATAGGAACTTGCATTTATCTCTGCTAAGAACGGAAAATAATATAGCCATTTTGGAAGATAGTTTTGTACTTTTTAAAAAGCATCATAGTCTTGCTATAAAATCCATTGTATTACTAGGTAATTACTCAAAGAAATTGCAAACTTACATTCTCACAAGAACTTGTGCATGAATATTAGCTTTGCTCATAATTGTCTCAAACTGAAAGGGAACAGGGTCCCTTCACTAGGTGACTGGATAAACAGTGTTACAGCCATACAGGAAGACACCACTCAGTAGCAGCATGGAGTATTATCAGGCTACCAAAAGGCAAGAGGGAATGCATTTTCTACAGAACAGAAGTCAGTTTGAAAAACCTCCTGTCTTTGTAGTTCCAATTATATGATATTCTGTAAATGGCAAAGGTAAAGACATGAAATAATTGGTGATTTCCACCATTTTGAGGGAGAGAAGAGATCCATAGGCTTAGGAGACTGGCATGCTGATGAAATTCTGTGAAGTAATATCTGTACATAACAATATGCATCTTTTGGAATCCATGACTGTACCACAGAAGAAATACACTGGACTATAAACTAGTGATGATACTAGTGCAAGAAGCTAAAAAATGGAGAAGTCTTTGCATGTGTTGGAACTTTGTTCACTTGATGTAAATCTAAAGAACAAATAAAAAATTGACAGGGAATTTGCAGGAAAAAGGGAAAAGAAACAAGCAAAATGTAATGAGATAACTCCAAGGATAAAGTTCTTCCAGTAACAGAACAAGTAGGTCAAAATGCATAGTGAAGGGCTAGATCTGACATAAACAGTATCATTGTGCTTGGAAAAGTGGATATCTACCAACTGCACATTGGATGAGATTGCATGAGAAGCAGAGACATAAAGCAAACATCAATGTATCTTAAATTTAAAAAATTTCATTCAGTATATGCTAAGCCAGATCATCACAAAAAAGAATTTCCAGTTGCTTGGAAATGAAGCAGTGCATTCTAAACAACCCATCAACTGAAGGAGAAATCAAACAAAATATTTTAAACTAGATGGAAATGAAAGCATTATGCACCATGCTTTGAAGAATGGTAAAAAACCTCTCACTAGAGAAAAGTATTGGCCTAAAACCCATGTTAACTATGAGAAAGGCTGGGAGTGTCGATATTAATTGCAAGAAGTTACAAAAGAATTGATCCAAAATGAAGTTGGAGGAAAAAATTAAGGACAAAATTGACGAAACAGAAGCTAATTTCTTAAAATCTAATGAAACGTTTATTCTCTGGCAATATTTATAAAAAAAAACAGAAGAAAATATATCAGTAACAGATACAAAATTAGGAATATGCCTAAAAATTTATACATAACAATGAAAAGCATTCTTGAGAGAAATCAAAGAATTCATAAATAAATGATGTGTGATATATTTGTGCATAGAAGATTCAACATATGTTGCCACCAAATTAACATATAACTTTAATGTAATCCAAATGAAAATTACAGAGATATTATCTTATGGATACTATTGTGTAAATTATCATATTTGTATAGAAATGCAAAAGGATCAACAATAACTAAGATAGTATCAAAAAATAACCAAGAAAGTAAAGAACTTATACTATAGAGTGCCAAGATATTTTTATGGTTTAGTAAGCAACACAATGTGATATTAGTATAAGAAGGCAGAAGTATCTCTTGTATTCAAAAGAATACAAAAGTCAGAGAACAGAACTATTTGTGTATGGATCCTTCATATTTTTAGGGGAGACAGAAAGGTAGATGCATAATTCAATGATGCTACACTCTACACCAAATGTAAAAATTATTTACAGATAGATTGTAGATCTAAATGAAAGACTGAAGAAAAAAAGTCCTTAAATCACCTTTAAATTTGGGGGATGATAAATATTTCTCTAAAAGAACACAAATGCACTAATGCTAAATACTGATAAATGGAACTACATTGAAGTGAAGAACTGATTATCATTAAGACACAAAATTGAAGACATTTGTAACAAGTAAAGAATTGCTGTGAATCAATATGAAAAAGACAGATAACTCAATATCAAAATGAGAAAAGTAGTAGGATAAATATTTCACAAAAAGATAATTAGCCTTATTAATTAGGAGGATTAAAATTAAAGTTACAATGAAATACTATTCTTGGCCAAAATCAATCTAATAAAAATGCAGATAAAACTGTTGTAAAAGGGTATGAATTGGTTGCAACCACCATAAGCTGCTGGTTTAGAACATTTAAAAAACTTTTAAAAACCACCTACTATCAATTAATACTTGCATATTAGCTGAAACTGTCAAACAAAGCTCCATAGACTTCTCGCTTACACACCAGGACTGTACTTTATCACAGCTCCAGAGGCTGGAATTCTGAGCTCAGCGTGTCATGAATGGTAGTTTTTCATTAGGTTTTTGACTACGTTAATAATAGTGATTTTGAAGTTTGTTAACACTAACACAGTTTATTCTCATTACTAATGGTTTCCTTTTTTGTGAATCTGCTTACTTCCTAGTTGTCCACACTTTTGGATCCTGACGGTCATTTCTAGAAATACGCTGAGAATGAAATTCAATTTCTCTCTTGTGTCCATTTCCAGATGAAATGAAACAAGGAAATACTCGGGCTTTCTGTTTCAATTCTTACCTTATAAACAAGTGACCTTTTGTGGTCCATTTGTTGTCTTGGTTCGTCTTTTGCATTTTTTTGTTGCATCGTTTGGCCACGTCCCTCTTTCCACCAAAAGTGCTGTCTATATGTTTATATGTGCAAGGTTATGATGTATCTTACAGAGAAAGCATGCATGCTCGGCAAATTTTGCTCTGGCATGTATTACGTAGACACCCCTCAGCTGATCCTTGGGTTACATCTAGTATCAGTGTTAAGGACCCTCAGCAGGATGCTTAGTCATGAATTCATGGTAATGAATCAATAGTGTGGTACATGCAGAAAAAGAAAGTGGATTTGCCTATTTGCACATGGGTGCTTCACTACTAACCACAGTAGATGAGGACATTATTAAAGAGACAAGGAACATTTCACTGAATCAGTGAAAAAGCTAAGTTCTCAGCTAGTGCTGGTGGTCCCCATAATTCAAATGTGGGTATGGTATAAAAATGTTGCATATGCAGGCCAGACAGACCCTGAAGACCAGGAGACTGTCGGAGAATTTTGAAAGTATGTACAAAGTGCTGCACAGAAAAAGAGCTATGTGGAAGAGCAGGCTGCCAAAGCTGATGAAATGGGCTTGTGTTACAAGGAGTTTGTCAAGCAAAACCAGAAACAGTCCCTGGCTTATGAATGGCTTGATTTACAATTTTCCACCTTTACAGAGTGAGAAAGAAATGTGCAATCATTAGAAATCCTACACTGAATTTTTAACTTTGATCTTTTCCTGAGCGAGGGTTATGGAGTATGATACTGTCTTGCTATGACAATTGTAAGCTGATAGAACCCTTCTGAGCAGGTGTTAAGAGAGGCTTGGCTAAGTGGTGCTGCTCTGTCAGTATACAAAATAGTTTACTTTATGGTATCTTCAATGTAGCATGAATTTATCAAACAATAACCTTATCATGAGTTGAGGAACACCTTTCATGACACAATAAAATCCTTGTGACCACAAGCTTGAAGAATCTAGCCTCTGTTTCGGAACAATAGTTCCTTTCATGAATTCCATACTCACAGCAATTTTCAGAATATGGTTACCAGGAATAATGATAATCAACTCTTTCTGAAACATCTGTGGATTTGCTTTTAGCATCACTTATTGATCTCATGGTCCTGTTTCTAGATGCCTAGTCAATTGGTATTCTGTTTGTTTAAAACAGTGTAGCATCCCAGCTGATCCCAGCTGATGTTTTTCATGGTATGGATTTACCCTTTGTGCTGGTAGGCACATGGGTGAATGGATTGGGATGGGGTATCCAATCTCTTAAACTCAGCCAAAGACTAAGTCAATCCTAGGTTGCTTTTTGGGTGAGATCTAGCCTCATTTTGATTTCCTCCTGTAATTAGGTTGTGACTGTTAGGAATTTCAACCAAGAATCTGATTTTCCTTTTCTCTTCAATACTGAGTAACTGCAGACAGCCTTGCTCCACTTTAATGAGGTGTTTGTCTTGGCATGCTGACTTCCCACTTTTGACTGCTTTGATTATGTGTTTGTGGTTCCTCAAGGCTTCTGTTTTGCTACCTGTGCCTGACATGACTGCCCTACCGATACCGGCCAGTTTACCTCCCCCATGGCACTGCTCCCCTGCTATAACCTGGGCTTGCAAGTTGTAAATGTTCTTGTATTAGCAAGTGCCCAGGGGAAAGAGCTGCAGGCAGACACAAACTACATTACCTTGAAAGCTACGTTAATCTTCTGGGGCTTGCATGACAACCTGCCACAGACTGGGTGGCTGCACCGAGGGTGTTTGTTTTCTCATAATTATGGAGCTGGAAATCTGAGATAAAGGTGTCAGCAGGGGAGGCTTTCCCGGAGGCCTTGTTCCTCAGCTTGGAGACAGTTGTCTTCTCCCTCTGTCTTCTCATGATGGTTCCTTGGTCCCTGTCTTTGCCTTTAATTCCTTTTCTTCCAAGAACACTAGCCATGAGCCCAGTGCAGGTATCCCATGTGGGCAATGGTTTTTCTGACTGCTCCGTTTCCCTTCCAGCTCCCTGCTGGTGGTTGGGAGGGTGGCAGAGGATGGCCCAAAGTCTTGGGACCCTGTGTTTGTGTGGCGTACTCAAAGGTCCTAGCTCCTGGCTTCAGCTCGGCTCCAGCTGTTGCGGCTACTTGGGGAGTAAGCCAGCAGATGGAAGATCTTTGTCTGTTTTTCCTCTCTCTAAATCTGCCTTTTAAATAAAAAATAAATAAAATGTTTGAAAAAAAAAAAAAAAGAACACTAGCCATGTTGCACCAGAGCCCAACCTAACGGTCTCATTTTAACTTAATTGACTTTTTAAAGACTATCTTCAGATATAGTCATACTGTAAAGAGCTACCTGTGTGGGTTCCAGCATTTACATTTGGAGGAGACATGCTTCAACCCATAACAAGGAGTTTCTACTAGCTGTAGTTCTCAGTGTGCTTGCTCAAAGTGGGACATTCCTCAGGTATATGAGACATTGAGTGGTCTCTTTGGGTTGGGCTTAGTCCTTTTTTCCCCTAGTGCTCCATGCAGCTAAAGAATTAGCAAGTGTCTTTAAAATGCCATTAATTTGAAGCTTTTTCATTGTGTATTTAGTTACTCCACCCATATGTGTCTACCAAAAGCTCTGTTGCACTACTTGCTTTGGAACCACTACTCGGCCCGGGCTAAGCCACCAGAATTCTTAGCTTCTGATCAATGTTTGGAATTGGCAGACACCCCGGAGACTGCTGAATCCTAGCTCACCTCTGCAAAATTTTCCTCTGTGGAATTTCTCGTTTACCAGCCCTTGTTTTTTCTGCAGCCCTCTGATGCCCTTAACTACCTAACTTCAGAAGCCTGTCAAGTTTTTCCTGTCCTCCAGGATAGGAAATGAGGTTGGCAGGTTACCTTTAAGGAAGAGCTAGATAGCAGCTAGCAGTTGGCAGAAGGAGTGTCTTTGACTTAACTCTGGTAGTTGGAGTTGCACAGGTGCACTCATGGCAAGGAACTCACTGAAAAAACATGCACAATTAGATATACAAAGTTCTGGTATGTAGATTATATTTCCAGTTAACTCTGTATTTTTTTAAAAGAAGGGACAACAGGAGAAAGAAAACATTGAGCTATGTTTTAAATACAATTTTTCCAAAACTCAGTGGAATAGTAGCTTTCAAAAGGGTATTCTAGTCCTTCCCCCTTCAGGTTCCTCCCCACCCCTGCCGCTCAATTCTTTGTCTCAACACCTCTCAATGTGATCAACAACCCAGTTCTGGATCTTTCTCTCTCCCTCCTCCCTCCTCTCTCCCTCCCTCCTTCCCCCCTCCCCCTTCTTTCTGTCTGAGAACTGCCCTCAAACTGCAGCATTGTTGTTTCAGGATAGGTTTCCTAGAAATTTGCCAGGACACATAAAAATACCTGTTCATACTGGTGTGGGCAAGGGAGGGAAATTTGGGCTTTGTGATCTCACAAGCTTGAGCAGGAGCACTTTATATCCCTTTGCAAGATTTTCCTGGTGGAAGTATTCGCAGAACAATTGTTTAGTTAATAGGGTACTACTTGTTGGACACACATACCTGCCTCTCTGAAGGCATCATTACTTCTTGGAAACGACATATTTAAAGCCATGAGAGGGAAAAAAGGTAGCTAATTCAGCACCTCTGAGCTTCCAAACCTGTTCTCCTCTGCAACATTAATAAATCAAATTATTATTCTTTCCTCCTTCCAGATTGATCCCTTTGGGGAGGGGGGTTGCTTCAAGAAGAAAGAGATTACCTTTTCTGTATGCCTTCTTAACAGCACTGTCTGTTCTGCAAAGAGAAACTGACAAGTGTCTGCTCCAGTGTCCATTTCCAGCCAGGGAAAAAGGATGAGATTTAGTTACAATGATGGGACAAGCAACCCAGGGACGACGTGAAGTGCCAGGACAGAGCATCACAGGCATGTGTGCCTGGAGTTCAGCAAGTTGGACCTGTTCGTAGCCTCTCTTTCAGTTACCATGGCCACTGTGTATGCAGGCCATGGAAACTCTGTAGCGGCTGAAGGAGTAGGCTGGCTCAGCCTTGTGGTCTCAATGGTTCAACGTCTCCTGCATGATATATACTGTTCGGTAGCTTTATCATGGGACGCAGCTTTCTTTGGGTCCACATCCATGTATCTATTCACCTGTCTCTGCCATGAACGTCCTTATCTCCAGCTTTTCACTGCCTTCTTTTGGTCTATACCACAAGGAATCAACTAGGAATATGTGCTCACTTTGAGCCTCTTAAATGGCATTTCTAGGTTGATGGATAAGGTCTGGATTGAATCTGAGGCTGCAATAATACAGAGCTTGTATCGTGTGTGTTTCATCCCAACTGTTGTTATATTTCTCCTCTCTCTTAGAATCAGCATTCAGAAAGAAAATAGGTGGGCATGTAGATTGTATATCCCTCAACATCCCTAAAATCTTTGAAATTGCAGAATGATTAAAGTGCATAAAGTGAATTTACCCAAGTTAGCAGATTGCCAGTGTCATCCAGTTGGTTTATGCTGATTCTAAAACCTGGAATAACTGTCATTCAGGTGAGACCTTGGTCCCTTGTTTCTTACATGTGCCCTGACCCTTGGCTGTACTGCACACTGTGGGGCAGGTCTCCTTACAGATAGAAAACAGCATGAACTTTGGCATTAAGTCTAGGTTCTTACCAACTTTGTCAATTTCCACACATGCATCTTTGGGCAAATTACATGCTCAAATTTTTCCTTCCTCTTCTGTAAAATGGTGTAAATTCTGATTTCTGATACTGGTAGAATGCATCAACTTGAGTAGGCAAAGGCAAGCAATACAGATTGGGCACCTGGTAGATATTTAACAACTGTTTGCTCTCAAGCTAGGAAGATACTGTGGTGATGAATAGGCGCCTTATCTGACCCTGGTAAGGATGAAGGCCTCATTGTGTCTGAACTTCAAGGTTGTCATTGGGAAGGCAGTTGCACAAATAGCAATTAATATCTTCAGTCTTGACTTTCCTGTTAATTATTAGCACACATTTTGTCAACATGTCTTTTTTTTTAATCCAAATTGTATCTATTTTTTCATCCTTAATCAAGTCTCCTTCCTGTCTTTCCCGTTTTGTCTTCTAACTGAAAACATCTTTCTTTTAGAGGATTTAAAGCCTGAGGAAACATAGGAAGTGTAGCTCTCCGTTCCACACTTTCTCCCAATGAGAATTGTTTCTTAAAAGACAGAATGGCTTCTCCATTATCCATCATACACCAGGACCTTACATTCTGTACACTGCTCAATTTTCACCCAAAGGCTCCTGCCACTGACTGTTCACTTGTTATCACCATTTCAGACATTAAGAAGATAGGGCTGCGAAAGGCTGCTCCTTTGCCCTGAAATGGCAATCTGTTACCCGAAAAGAGTCTGATATAAAAACTCTTTTTTTTCAACACGCATATTAAATATGAGACATGCTTGATTAGTCTCTTTCCCTTTCTTTATCTCTTACATACACAGACATTCCACTCATGTTCATGTACACACAGTTTACTGAATCTCATATTGGATCTATTACAGCAAGAAGTACCTCCCTTCTCCAACAGTTTTTGTCCACTGTAGCTAAAGTTACCATCTGTCATTGTCTCCAGTGAATGCCCAGGAAACATATTGTGACTTAAGTTTAGTTTTTAGTGGACAAGTGAGTTGTTACTCTCCAAGTCCAGTGGAATGGCTTGAGAAGAGTAATGGTATTATTTTCAGATACTTAGAAGAATCACAATTCTTTGTGGACGGGGTCCATGCCACTTCCTTTCTCTGGAATAAATGTCCAGTCATGTTTCTATAAATTAATGAAGCACATGATGATAAGTCAGGGAGCATTCGTGGTGCTAAAGAAAGCCCTTTGCAGGAGACAGGCTGTCATAGAAACTCATCTTAGCACTGCCTCTCACTTGCTGTACAGTCAGTTTGTGTTACTTGATAAGTTGTTCATCTTTGCTGACTCATAGTACCCTGAAGTCTAGAATGAGAAGTTGAGGGATGGGTGTGGGACAGTGGATTGTGCTACTGTATGAGATGCCTACTTTTTTTTTTTTTAATTGAAGTGCTGGTTTTACTTCCAGATCCTCTGCTTCTAATCCAGCTTTATGATAATGCATCCTGGAAAACAATAGATAATGGCTCAAGTGCTTGAGTCTCTAATTCCCAGTTGGGAGACACAAATTTAGTCCCAGGCTCATGCCTTCAACCTGGCCTGGTGTTGACTATTGAGGGCTTTGGGCTGGGCGGGGGAGGTGAGCCAGTTAAAGGGAGATTCATTCAATCTCTCCATCCCTTTAAAAATATAGAAAACAACCATATAGAATGTGAGTGTATAGTAAGACAATCCTCCAAATCAATTCCATGGCATTCAGCCAAGCATTTGGAACTATGTCATCTTTTAGTCATCTCTCTATACTTGGAGATGGGCCACCATAAATCATTTGTAATATCTCTCTTTTTGGCTGTCCCTGTTGGAGGGCAAGAGCACTTTTTTCCCTTCTGTCACAGTGCAGATGTTGATATTTTTTTTTTGGGGGGGGGGGGCATTTTCTTCATTTGCCAACAAATAGGTTTGGTACAGTGATAAAATCTAAAAAATGTCTTCACCAAAAATAATAGCATACATTAATTTTTCAGAATCTCATTTTTGCTGCCATTCACCTTTACTGTAAGGAGCTCTTACTGAAAAGGTGGAGTCTGTACTAACTCACATCACAGGGCTACCCAACTCTGTGATCTGTCATGGAGGAAAGAGGCCTTGAGGGGCAATCTTTAATTTTCTTGTGGCTTTAATACTCAAAGTGAAGGAAGATATTGCTAGTGTCCTGAAGCCAAATTTGTTTCAGCTGGGACTCATCTCACTGACCATGGAAGTGAACTTGAATTGCTAAGGACATATGCAAATGTCTTTTAAAACACATTTAACTCATTCAAGTTTGAGGCCAAACTCCAAAAAAGAACACGATAAATCAACACACCCCTTGTTTCTAAAGGGGAGGATAAATCATGATTCCCGACATTCATCCTGGAGTGTGTTCTCTAAACAGTAACGAGGCATCTCTGGGTAAATATTGGCTGGAAATCTGGGAAACAAAACATTTGCACGCAGTCCTACCCTAGGACATGAATGGCTGCAGGAAAGAGAGCTAATCCAAGGGTAGACAAACCACACACACCAAAACAGACAACATACTGGGGAAGGGAGCCCTGATCGGGTCATATCCAGGTTACCTCTGACCAGACAGAGCCTGAGAGTATCGTTGTGTCTTTGAACAAGGAAATGTGAAAGAAATGCTTCTAGTTCCGATAAATTGTTCTTCTTTCAGTCTTCTGTCAGTGGAACAGTGGCGAACTCAGTATGATAGTCTAGACTACTAAGAAGACTTCTAGGGGAAGGGAAGGCCTGTGTCCCAGTGGTTTTGTACACATAACTGACGGAACCGGGGTAGCCACCCTGGATCCTCAGAGCTGCCATGTTTCCTGTTGGACTGGGTCACAGTCGCATCTTAGACATGCCTCCCATGTCTTGTGCTGGAAAGTTAACCCTAAACTTCAAGTGTTGGGACTACGTACAGATAGGACTTTTAGGGAGTGAGGTCTCTGGTTTCATGTGTGGATTAATTCATTCATGGATTAATGTGTTACCATGAGAATAGACCTGTTGGAAAAAAAAAAAGACCGTCTGTCTCATCATGGGATTGCCTTTGCCACATGATGGACAATGCAGCCAAAAGGCCCTCCTTAGATGCCAAACAGCTGCTGGTTCCTTGGACTTTGTAGATTCTACAACTATGAGCTGTATAAATCACCATTTCTTTGAAATTACCCGGTCTGTGAGATTTAGTTATAGCAACAGGAAATGGACTGACTTAGCCTTCTCTAGCACTTTGCTTGACTGCTATTAATTACACTCATCTCTTAGGCACTTTTTCCTTCACTTGAAGCCTGAGTTCAATGCCTGTTCTAGGGTACTGAATCTTACCTCTCCGCACTGAACTGCCATTGCCTGCCACTCCCCTTGAATGAACCAGGATCTCCTAGAGTCCGCTGACCAACGCCTTTATTGTTTTCAGTTATATTCACTAGGTGGGACATGGAGTGGATATCTGCTAATGTATGCTGTACAAACCAGGGAAAGGAGAGGTAGAAGGAGATAAAAATGAAAAGAGATGGAAAGAAGGGAATCACAGAAGAGAAATGGAAAAAAAGAGAGGAAGAGCCATAGAAGACAGAAAAGGAGGGGTTCAAAGGAAGAACACAAAAGAAGAAAGAGAAAGAGGAGGGTGTGCTGCCCAGTAGGGAAGAGGCTCCACCGTTGCTGCCTATTAGGAAATACGCTGCCTCCTCATCCTCTCTCTCACAGCATGTGGATCAAGTCTGCAACTCCAGCAGACCTGCTTGTGCAGAATCTTTCTCAGTTGTACAACTCATATTTCTTTACACTAACACACGTAGAGCCAGAAGGCAGTTGCTGTGTAACCTGTCCAGGGAGTTGTCTTCCAGAGCTTCTTGAAAGTGCTTTTTTGGGGACAGGCAAGTCTAGGGGTTTGTAGCCTTGCTCTAGAGTCTACTCTTCAGATACATGTTCTGGCAATGGGGCTTGGAGTCTAGGATTTCTTCCCAGGATGAGAAGAGAGAAATTCACTTGGTTGCTGTGGTTGAGGTCAGCTGCATTACAATTTTCCTTTAAATCTGTGATTTTTAACTTGGAGCAGCATTAGCTGCTGGATTGCTAAAGAGGAGCTGGTTTGCAAAGAATAGATTTACACCCTCCAAACCTACATTCTAACTCACAGGGTTAGGAGAGTATCCTGTATTCTGGCTTTTAGCAACTATCCCCTCCTGTTTAATGCTGAGCCTGGGGGAAGGCTGTGGGCTGGCAGCTCTCAACATCATGAAAATTCTCTGCTTACTGAGTTTGGATTCACTGTGGGCAGGAAAGAGACTGGTTGGATCTTCAGTTTCTGGAGAGAGGAGGCATTTGTCATTTCCCACTAGGTGACTGCCAGCCCTTGCTCATGCTGGAGTTGTCAGCTTTGTCTCCTCCAAAACTATTCCTCCTTTCCAGAGGCCATCATCACTACATCTTCATGATCTTCTGCAATAGCTTCACAGATAGCTGGTGCTGTTACCTCCCATGAGGACATAAATGGTGCCATGCGAAATAACAACTCCACTTGGAGCAGGCCTCTCCCAGGGAATCCACAACCTAGCCCACAAAGCAGACACTCTGTCGTGGAAGGTAATGGGAGGAGGCATGTTAGGGATCACTCTGGCAGTCCACAATGCTCAGTGATAAGGAGGCCCACAGAATATAGCAGCTGAGCAGAGAGACGTGAGTGAGTAAGGCAGGAACTAGACTCTCGTTCTTTCATCTCCGAACTATTCCTTTGCTGGGACCATAGTGTTAATTTCTGGCTCTCAACCTCACAGCTGCACTGAGAAGGGAAAATGCCGGGACACTAGGAAAACATCTTTCTAAAAAGATTGTGGGAGGATGAATGACAGAGAGAGGAAGAGGAAGATCTTTCATCCTCTGGCTCATTCCCAAAAGAGCTTCAATGTCTGGAGCTGAGCCAGGCTAAAGGCAGGAGTCAGACATTCAAACCCATATCCCACCTGGGTGGCACAGGCCCAAGGAGTTGGACATATTCTGCTAGGTTTCCCGGGCACATCAGCAGGGAGCTGATGAGAAGTGAAACAGACAGGATTTGAACCGGCACTTCTATGGGATAGCAGTGCTGTACTGGCAACTTAACCTGCTGCGCATGACAAAGGCCGCAGGAAAGCATCTTTCAAGAAACATAGAAATGTTGCAACCAGGAATTTTCTTCACTAACTTGAACGGTGGACAAAGGTATCACCCTCATATATGCTGCTTGGCACAAAGATTATTTTGAGCTCAAGGCACTTTATTGAAAAGCAAGCTTAAGAAAGGAACTCAGAGAGGGCAGGGTGGTATTGTGGGTTAAACTACTTGTCTCATATGGGAGAGCTGGTTAGAGCTCTTGGCTGCTCACTGCTGCTCATACCCTGGGAACAGCAAAAGGTGACCCAATGCTTGCCTGTGCTCCTGTCACACACGTGGATGATCAAAGTGGAATTCCTGTTGTTAACTTCAGCCTGGCCCAACCATCTCAGGAATGAAAGAGTTAGTGGAAGATTGCCCTGTATCACCTAAGCTTAAGAAAAAAGCACTGTTTTTATCTTATCGAGGCAGTTCGTTGAAACTAACAGAGTTTTGAGCAATCAGGTATCGTAAGAGCTCAGCCCCTACCTACTTCCTTTCCCTCAGCCCCTACCTACTTCCTTTCCCTCAATTGTCCCTTGAGTCTAGAAGAATTTTGATATTGCTACTGTGAGGTTTCATTTCCTTATTAAGGCTCCCATGTCATTTAAAATGTAAATGCATGTTTATACCTTTCCTTGTTAATCTACTTTGTGTCAATTTGATTGTGGCATCCACTCTCAAATTCCTGAGATGACTGGGGTAACACTTTGCATTTTCTGTGCTTCAGGCGCACTAGAGTTGCCTTAGAAAGACGATGTCTTGAAACATTATTGCACTGCTGGTGGTTCTGACCCATTCCCTGCCTTTACTTTGTCTTATTTGTTAGTGCTGAGTGGGGAACACACTGCTGTTCTGTTGCTGAGATTGTCTTCTCTGAAGCGAAGATGTTCTTGGTGTTTTGTTATATTCCATATTCTCCTATAGCTTTGTCTTCCATTTCCAAGAGCCTGCGGTTGGGTTACTGAGTTCACCTAAAAATAACTCCAAAATGATCGATCTTTCCACAGTTAGTTCTTAATTGCTTCATTTCTTTATAAAAACCAAGAGATTGAGCAAATTTCAAGGCCCAGACTAATGGGAACTCAAGTTGAATGTTTGTGCACTGATACCTCCACAGTCTAGATTATTGCTCTAATGCTCCTCCTAGCACCTCTGTTCCTGCCAATTCAGTCTTTCTGACCTCAACATTTCTGCTTTCTCTGCCATGTCCACCTCCTAGTGGTACTCCTGGCTCCCTGCTACTCATAGCTGAAATAATCCCTGTTCAGAAGGTCTTTCCTTGAATCCTGGGTCAGACATAGTTTATCTTCTCTAAAGATTCCCTACCTTACTTTTCTTTCAGATACTTTGCCAATACTGACATTTAGCTGTGATTTAGGCCTACTTGAGAGCTGGTTGTGTAGATTCGAGCTCCATTCCCTGATTTGATTGGGCTGTGATACAGAAGGTAGCATTTAAAAAAGGGCACTCTGAATGATGGAGTGCCCTTTCATCCATGCAGTTCTTGGCCAATATTGTGCTGCTGACTTGATGCTGTGTGATTTTCAAGGCTAGTGACCTGGAGGAAGACTGGTCATGTGGAGCAGAGATAAGCTGCCGCAGCCAGGTCCTTTATACTCACCAGGAAATAGCAATGGCCAGCTTCTCCTACCATGTGGGAGTCAGATCATAATAGACCAGGCAACTGCATGTAAGGTGCCAAATAACTGCATTAGTATGAATGGCCCTAAGTGAGACGGGTAGAAGAACAGCTAGCTGAGGCCAGGCCAACGCACTGGCCCTTAAGTTCTAGGACAGATAATTACTGCTTTCAGTCACCACGTTCTGGCAGCACTAGAAAACAAACAGAATGCCAACTTCTCTAAGGCAGAGCAGATTTTTGGTTGTTGATTTTCTTTTGCTGCTTTCTTCCTTGTCTGGATCAGAGCTCACCGTAGCACATGACAGGTGTTCAATAAACATTTTCTAAATGGAGCAGTGCAGTGTCTGCTAGGTCTCTACAAAGAATGGTTTTGCACTTTTCTAAGAGTCCAGCTGGCACATGGGAGGCTTCTCTAAGTACTTACAGTCAGCTAATGGGAAAAATACGACTCCTTTCTCTCCCCCAGGAAAATTCTCAAATTGCTTCTGTGTAGCTCTCCTATCTCAGTGGGTCATTTCATAAAACGGTCATTTAGCATAAATCTGTGCTGACTCAAGAAATCTCTTGTTTTTTAAACTCTTCAGCTGAAATACTCCTTAGCTTAGAGAAATGACAGAAATGGAGTGTTTCCTCCATCTTTGCCTGAGAAAAGCATCATGGAGGCTCAGGGTGTCAGAGCTGCATCCCGAGAAGGTGGACAGGGTAGCGGCAGAGCCAGGAGCAGTGGAGAATGAGGCAGCTGACAAAAATATCTGTTACATGGGCTTCTGTCAGTGATTTAGTTCTAAGTCCTGTTGTAAGCAGACTGGATCTTTTAGTGGTAAACTATTCAATAACCTATTCAATAACCAAAGCGCTGTCACTGTGAGTCCCAGTAGGAAGAAGAACTAAGGATACTTGGGTGTTCAAGTCAGTAACTTTACCCTGGGCTAGACAGAATTTTTTTTTCAGTCCCCTGCTTATAGCTGGATTCTTCTTGGAAAAGACTGTGAAATTAGGACCATGGATGGCCCCAGGAAGTAGACGCGAACCAGTTAAAAGGAGGTGTCAAAAAACAGCTGAACTTTAGTAACATCCAAGCACTTCTACAGAGAGCAAAGAAGACATTTCAGAATGATCCCACTCTAGGGACCTAGGACCCTGCCAGCTACACCAAACCTATTCACAATCCTCACATGCTCCCACAGCCAGAGTGAGTGGGGAGAACAAGCTCCTATGACAGTAAGTCCAAGAGTGTAAGAGTGAATTAATGGCAGCCTCTTCTCTAAGAACCAGTAGAGCCCATCCTGAGCAACTTGGCTCCTGGGGCAATCAGGTCACTGGTTGGCACAATCATCCAGGAATTCATCCCAAATTTCCCTTCTTAAGATATATTTACTGCCTCGGGGTTCTAGTCTTCACATCTCTACAGCTTTCTTTAAAAAAATTATTTTTTATTTTTATTGGAAAGTCAGATATAGATAGAGGATGAGAGACAGAGAGGAAGATCGTCCGTCCACTGATTCACTCCCCAAGCAGCTGCAATGGCTGGAGTTGCACCAAACATAAGGCAGGAGCCAGGAGCCTCTTCCTGGTCTCCCACAAGGGCACAGGGTCCCAAGGCTTTGGGGCATCCTTGACTGCTTTCCCAGGCCATAAGCAGGGAGCTGGAAAGGAAGCAGGGAGGCTGGGATTAGAGCTGGTGCACATATAGGCTCCCGGCACATTCAAGACTCCTAGGCTGCTGTGTTGGGCCCTTTTTGTAGCTTTCTTAGAGTAATAGCACCGTATGAGCAGAAGGTAGAGAAAGTGATGGCAATGACACATTAGCTATAGTGGTTAGCACTACTGGGTACTACGTGTGCTAACAATGATGGCACCATTTAATTCTCAATCTTGCTATGACAGAGATGTTGTCAGGACATACATTTTGCAACTGAGAGAGCAACACAAGAAGGTAAAAAAAATTTCCCCACTCACATATGTCTAAAAGCTCACATGCTAGTTCTAGTCATGGATCCAACCACACTCTTGACTATAAGTTTATATTAACTTCTTGTAAAAAGGGAAAATAGCAAATGGCTTATGGTCAGATGAGTCAGGTTCTGAACAGCTGGGTTAGGTCGGACATGTCTTTATACTTTGGGAACCCACTTTTCTTATTTGCAAGATAGGCTTAAAATGTATCCTGATGGGGTAAGTGGAAATGTTTATCGTGGTGGCTCACCTGTAGAAGAGCTCCAGAGACACGTGGAATCCCCTGTAGGAGATGTGGTGCTTTGAGGACACCCCAAAGCTTGCCAGTGCAAGGTGTTGGTTTGGGTTTTTTGATCCAAGAGTTCATTTGAATTTTGTGTTCTGTTGAGGTGGTGAGTTCCCTGGGGCATGGAGCTACATTTAGTTTTCTGTTATAAGTGTTCTGGTATTTTCTGGATTTTGGGTTCAGAGCTGGCGCCACATTAATGTTTGATAGTGATGACCAACGTTTTCTTTGTTAATGAGAAAAAGTCAGATGCTTTTTGAATATGGAAAAATGTACAGATTGCCTGATGTTGGTGTCTTTGGAGAGCGTTTTCACTTATGCTGAGTGCCTTAGTAACCCTAATCTAGGCATTCAGGGCTTCTGATCAGTAGGAAGCCTCACTTCTACTAAGAGGAACTCTGTCTTAAGTCTTAGCCAAACTTCCAAGTCAATGCACTGAGGGTAACTGGTACTCCTCAGAGCTGGCAACCTCAACCAGGTGAGGGGAGGCTGCAATAATACTAAGTAGCAACATTTAGAGGGAACTCAATATGATACATAATTTACAGACATGGCTTGTTTAATATGTACCTAAAACTTAAGGTATAAATAACATTGTTTTAGTTGAAAAACTGTGTCACAAAAAGAATGAGTAACCTGCCCCAAGTCACACAAGTATGATAGGGCACACTTTGGACCTGAACTAACATACTCTCTCTCTCTCTCTGAACCATGGTGGCATCTGGTTCTCATACTTCTCCTACATCTGCTACTGTATAGCACCTGAATCATTCAGAGGGTATTTCACTCATCCTGCCCCCTCTGCATAAGCATATGGCGTCACTGTATTTTACACTCACAAGACTATTGTTAAGCTGGTGAAGTGACATATATGAAACAATAAAGAACTTTAGATGTGTATTCCACATGAAGGAAGTGTTCTTACACCGCTGTGGTGTGGGAAACCAGCACCAGGTAGTTTTTGAACACAAGGACATTAATTTTTTCTTGTGTCCTTGGAATAACTACATAGTTGATCCAAACTTCTATGGAATTTTCTGCAAAGCATCCTTCTTCCACTTAATCATCTCCCAACTATTCTTGCTCTGGTACTCCCTAAAGTCTTCTTCAAGGCAGAAACAAGAGAGGACTACTTTCCTGGGCATTACCACCCCCAGGCCTATATATGGGACTGACAGAGCTTAGATTTCTAGTCTTTTAATTTTCCTTCCACCTTCTGCTAGTTGTACAGCCTTGGTCAAGGTACAGGCAGTACACAAGCTTTCTTGTATATAAGGTGGACCTGCAATTCAATGAGGAAGATGCCATGAAAATTAATGAGTTAATCCTTATAAAATTATTAGAAGATTGTCTGTTAAATGTAAGCACTGAATAACCGCTGCTGTGGGTGGGTACTGTGGCACAGTGGGCCAAGCGGCTGATGAGTATACCTGCAGCACATACGGGAGTGATTGGTATTGAGTTCTGGCTGTTTCACTTTTGATTCCTGCTAATGCATTCTCAGAGAAAACAAATCGTGGCCCAAGATGAATTCCCACCGCCCACAGGGGACACTCAAAGTTCCTGGCCTCTGGCTTCAGCTTGTGAACTAGCTGATGCAAGATGATTCTTTCTCCCTCTCAAATCATAAAAAAAAATCTTAACTATTATTGCTAGGAGGAGAAAGTGGGTAGAAATTTCATCATCTATCTTCTCTTGTACAACAGAATCAATCAGCTTAACTTCAAAGAAAACAAAGCAAAGGAAAAATATCATTTGTGACATCAAGTCTGTATTGCTGGACATGTGTATGGGACAATATTGTAAAGAAGAAAGTGGAAACCTCATTCCCAAATCCTGCCCAAATGCCAGGTGTTCTAAGCATCTGAAATTTTCACAAGAATTCTCTTTTTGTACCCTTATTTGCTCACATAACTCTTGCCAGTTTTTTTTTAAATGATACTCTTTTTGGACCATCCATCTTCGTATCTTTTAAATCTTCATTTAACACTAACCTGAGTCCACTTGTATTTTCTGACCTTCTGTTTTGATTCTCTCCTTCTGTTTTTACAGCATTCCCACTAATCACAGTGTTCAGTTTCTTGGAAAGACTCCTGAAGGTCTCTTGTAATTTTCTTGCCATGTGATACCAAAAACATCTTGGTAAGCCCTTGGTAAACACTGAGGACAGATGGGGTAAGGCCCATCCAGTCCGCTTTCTTCTTTCTCATGTTCCATATTCTAGTGATGACAAAGCATTGCAGCAAACCACATATTGACAGAATGGGGGCAGCTGTGCCTGCCCAGCCCCCTGGTAACATCAGCGAAGCCCACCAGGGACTTGTCTAATTGCTAGGTGCATAGCAACGCAATGCCAAGAGACTCACTTGGTTTGAGCCCAGGGTGGTGACCAGATGAATTCCTCTTTGGAAAAGAATAAAATCAATTTTCTTTGGCCCGTTTCTTATAACATAAGGTGGAAGCAATTAATGAGAATGGTTGTTCTCATTTTAAAAATATACTAAGGAGAAGGATTTTTTGTTATGAGTTTTGAGTATCTTTTCTTTCTAGGATGCCTTTTTCTAGCATTGTTTCCTGTTTTCTAGGCATGTTGACCACTAGCCACTCAAACACAAACGCAGCTTTACACAAGAGGAGTCCAAGTTTAAGAAACCCAGGTTTGCAAATAGGATAAGGTTGGGAAGTATTCACTTGTTTCCATTCCAGTCTACATTTTGAAAGGGATATTCAAGTTAGAAACTCTCCTCTGGGTATCTTGCACAAAGGTTTCAGATCATTAACTCTCTCCCCAAGTCTCCCAGGCGTGTGGGGGAAAGAGGTATGAAGAAACTGATATCTAAGTTGTAGGAACCCCTTTGAGCTGAAGCTCAAGGTGAAATGAGATGAAAGTATGTCTGAATTTTGATAGAAAACAATGGACCCACAGGGGAGGATTTAGCACATATTCCTATTAATCTATCTTGAAGAGCCCAGCCATAAGGCTTTTTCTTCGTAAATGGTGAACGTTCAAAGACATGACCCAAATGTATAGGAGTCTCTTGGAAACATATGGGAGCAGATGGAGGGGATGAAGGCAGAGAGAACTTGGTGAAGTGGTGCAGAATACCTAACCAGATCCATAGACAGAGTCCTTAACTTGATGGAAAGCTGCACCCTGTACTCAAAATTTTCCCAAATAGTTCCTGACCACTTTACTGCTATCTTGGGTCCCAGATACAGTAGGTTATGGTTTAAGCATATAGGTATTACATACCACTGAAGTGGACTTAAGTCCTGAATATGCAAACTAGAGTCTGTATAACTTGAGCCAATCCATCTGCAGTCTCTGCTGTTTTAGGATGGAGATATTAATATGTCAGTACTTCTCTGAAAATGCAATAGTGAATATAAAACATTTTAGCACAAAGTCTGATAATGGATAAATGCTGCCATTTTTGTTAGAAGAGGGGGAAGAGGAGGAATTAGAAGAAGATAATGAAGCAGAAGAATTGCGCATACAACAGTATTTCTTTGTGATGAGTGCAATTTTCCATGGCTGTGTCTAACAAGGATGTGGTTCCGTTACATTGAGCTCAGTTGGTGCACAGGCATCCACTGTAAATCTGAGCTGCACAGCCTCTAAGCCTCAGCCTATCACTGCAGTGGAGTTAAGCATTGTTGCTGCTATCAGGGATAGGGAGCTTGTGGCTTACTTGCAGCCACGCACATCCATTTGCTCTTGCTGTGGTGGCAATATGTACATGCCTCGCCAAAAGCCTGCTCCAAGTGTGGCACGAAGAGTCTGGCAGTACCCAGTAAGATGTTTAATTTCCTGCATTTCTGGTTAAAGCTGGCCTTGGCGGGAAGAAGTAGCATGCAAGCTTTCTAGTTCCTAAATGGAAGGAAAGCTTTCCGAAGAAGACACCCTGAAAGAAGCAATTCTTCATGCTGACTCGGGTTTCTTTCACTCATGTTGGTATCATGAAAGAACATCAGATTACAAACTGCTGAAGGTCAGGAATGGGTGTTCTCATGAGTGGCAAAAGCAATGAGGGAGGACAAGGCCCCTCTCCGGTGTGAGTTAGGAACTTGTTGAAGGGCATGTGCTTGGAGTGCCAACTTACATGCCTATCACATGGCCAGTGCTGGGTCCAGAATCCTTTTCTCCCGTATTCTTCAGCGTTGTCACTATCCTTGTAATCTTTAGTGGCTGAGTTGCTCTCCCTGTATCTTAGCTTATCAGTAAAATCCCATTCATGAAAGCAGTCCAAAGAGCCAGGTGCTAGCACTTACAGTGGAAATGAACATCCCAGGAATCCCAAAGTTGGCAGGAAGCTAGGGGAATCAGCAGGGCAGCAGAAGGAAACTGTATTTCTTGTTGACACATCAGCATAGGCTGAAGCCAAATTAGGAACAGATTTATATACTGCAACACCCAATTCCTCCTTGTCGGGCTGTTTAAAAAGATTTTGAAGTTTCTACAGGTCAAGAATGGCAAGACCAAATATTCCCTTTTACCTTCATGACTAAATGGTGAACTCCAGAGGCTATTTTGCCTTGGGTACAAGGCTGAAATTTCTGGCAACAGCACAGGGAGCAGAATGCAGGCTTCAGGCAACCGAGGCCAAAGCCATCCGTGCAGCCACACGACGTGGAATGAATTACCTAGAGCTCTGGGGTACAAGGAAAAGGTGTCTGGCAGAACAAAGTGGCATCTGGGGGCCTTGTTATGCTACGCAGAGCATTTCGCATCCATGATCCAGGTCAAGCAGGGCTGCCAAGGTCAGCTGTTGTCTGTGGCTCCTGCCAGCCAAGAGGAAATGAGCTTGGCTTGCTTGCTGCTTGTATTCATTAGAATAATCCGTCCCCAGGTACACTGTCCTCGCAGAGATGCAAGCAAACCCTTTCCTTTCAAGGAAATTGTGGCTTGGCATCTTAAGGCAGGTCACAGCTACCCACCAGAAGCATAGAGGATTGGTTCAGATGATTCTCTCCAGCTCATGAAGCCCAGAGAACGGATTAAAAAAAAAAACTTTCAGAATGTTTTCAGATCTTTTCAGAGGGAGATATCTGGGCCTTGTAGCTGCTTTTAAAGTTTTTGCCCTGTTTGGGGCTAGCAACAGAGAAGCTCAGTTTTCAGAGGCCAGCTTACACCTGGTGGAGAGGCTCCCAAGAGTGTAGCAGAGCACCCCTAGGATGGGGTTCTGGGCGCTCAGCTATTCCACATCACAGGGACCTATGATCCAACCTGCGGTTACCTGTGACCTCAGGCTAGCCTGTCTCATTCTCCCACGTAAGAGAACACTGTTCCAGAGCTTTCTGGAGTTGCATAGAGAGTGGAGCATTGCTCCCTTCCCTAGACCACTATGCAGCCAGTGATCCCGAAAAGCATCTTCAACGGAGGAAGAGATCTTGTTCATCTTCTAAGCCAACATGGCTCTTGTGAGTTTGCTTTGTGTGTTTCCTCCCTGGCCCCCATGGGCTCTGCAAGACTTGACTTTCCCACTTGGAACTGTCCTTCCCTGACCTCTCCTACACTTCTGGAGAACTACTGTTGAGGACCTCAACCCCCTCCAAATGTCTCCCTTTAGAAAATGGCTCTCCTATGCTGCACTAAAACCTGCTTTGGAGGAGAAATGAATGACTTTTTGCTATCCTTAGACAAGTGTCTGAATTAGGAGCTGGGACTCAAGGGGCAGGCAATGTGGAGCCTGATCTTGAGGGTCAGAGTGGTGAGGATCCTGGTTCTGTCACTTGCTAATCGTGTGTCTTGGGTAAATTAACTAATGATAGAGCAAAACATTCATTGTTTTGCAGGTGGTTGTGAGGGTTTCATGAGCTTTCCTAGCAAGAAAATGCAAGTGCGAGGAGAGCATGGTGGTTGGGAAAGAAGGAAAGGGGAAGAAGAGAGGAGGATCTAAATGAAGAGTAGGTAGTAAGCATCTGGTGAGAAGCCGCCACTGCTGTTCACACAGAAACATGCTCCTACACACAAATACATTTCTCAAAGAGATTAAACAATACCAAAAGAACAGTAGATTAAAAACCCTGACTACAAATCATTAGATCCAATGAGTTCAAGTTTTAGATTAGGAAAGTGAAGTTAAGCCTCAGAGGAAGTGACTTCCCTGTGGTCCTCTGGCTACTTAGGAGCAGAGCCAGCACTGGAAGCTAGGTCTCCTAACTCCAGTGCTGGCTCTTGCTGGCTGTTCGCCTGAGGAGGAACCGAGCAGCCCTCATGGTATCACCTACCATCTGCTGAATGACAGTGGTTGGCAAGAAATCGCCTGACACGGCAGGGAACTGAAAATTGCTCAATTCATTTCCTGTAGGCAGTGAGGAAAATCTCATTGAGTAGAAAAATGAGTGTGCACGGGTGATCAATCGGAGGCCACCCAGATGTCTGTTATCACCCCTAAAGTGGGCAGCCTCGCTGTAACGGGCTGTAAGTTGCTTGGGGCTGCAGTAGAGCTGGATGACTCCTATATGTCCCTCCAGATCTGCTCTCTACCATCTCCACCTGTTCCCTCTCCTTGGCAACTGTCCTGTAAGGACCACACTTTGATCTCTGGCTTCTGTTTTGGTTAATCAATCAGGAGCCTGGCAACAGGTCAGAAGAAAGCTGTGAAAAAAGATGGGAATTACCTCTTTGCTTCCTGCCAGCTTAGGTATGTCCCTTACACAGTCACTGCTCCTCTCTTGGAGGTCTGTTCTAGATGAGTCCTCCCTGTCTTTGTCCTTTGGGACTTTGCTGTGGTGCTATCTCTGCTCTTAACAAACCCTGGGAAATTTTTTATCATCCCTGGTGGTCTCCGTATATCCAGTTAACATGATTGCAAACAATCCATCCATTTGTATACAAACAATCCTTGAATTGTTCCAATTGTACCATCTGCTTTATTTGGGAATTTTATCACCTTGTGGCAAACTGTTTCCAGTGAAAGGATTTTCCTCGGCTGAGGATTAATTTATATGTAAAATGCCTTTGTCCCCTCTCATGTTTAATATCCCTTAATTATTTTCTTTGTAGGAGGCAGACTGGAGCTTCACCGGTGATGAGAAGGGGGTCTGACTTATCTTTATGCCATGAGAAAAATGCAAAGTGTCAAACAGGAAACATGAAGGTAAGTGGGTGGAGATTTTCAACATCTTGTCAACCTCAGTTTTTTAAAAAAAATTTTTAGTGCTGCAAACTTTATGATATTGAGAACAAAATGCCCATCCAGTAATCCAGGTACAAATGATGATTAGCCTAAGAGTTAATCTGCTGGGGAAACTTGGCCCCTAAATTTTATGTCACTATTGAAGATGAATGTATAGTCAAACTTGCAGCCTAACATCATCTGTGATCAAGTTATTCCCAACACTTGGGACCTCTTAATTTCCTGACATGAGCTGCCCTTACATAAGCCATTAAATACAATAATTTTATATCCTAATGTCAAAACTGAGTCCTTGAGAAACATGGGAGGTGATATCTTCAATGAAAATATAAAATCCATTGGAATTGATGCTCAGTTCAGAAGCTAAATGTAAACTCACAACCCTTGATCTTTATTCCACATATTCCTATTTGTGTTACACCAAAACTAGATGGTAAGCTCTTTGGGGACAGGAAGTATGCTTTGATCAAACACATTGATTTATTTTTAAGTAAATACTTACTTGACAATTGCTATAATTTGGCTCCAAGCTAGACACTGGTGATCCAATGATTATTAAGAAAGAGGACCACTTGAAGCAAAAAAAAAAAAAATACTGTATTCTAATGAAGGGTAGGCTGGCTGCCTGTTTTGTCAACAAAGTTTTACTGGAACACAGACATGCCTAGGTTTTAATATTTATGGTTGCTTTCTAGATACAAGGCAGAGTTGTGAAGTTATTCATGATATATATTGCAAAAGATTTACTACTTGTCCTTGACAATTCTCTGACTATAGGCATAGGGAGGTGCAATATTTTCTTCGAATACTTTGTGATTAAATCAACAGTGAATTGCAACTCCATTCTCTTGTTAAATGTCTAATAGCAGGTGCCACACACCAGCACTGTCTTGTTAGCTAGAGATACTCCTTAGCAGATTATTCTAAATTTGTGCATCTTAAAAACTTCCTGGATGCTGGTGACATGGAAACAGTAATTTTTGCTTTTTTTCATGGTGGGTCAATGTGCATTCAATACACCTGTGCAAGTGTGCAAACGTTTCAAAGGGGGAAAGTATCCCAGTGCATTGGGGTAGAGGGAAGGCTTGAATAGCAACTTGATTGCTCTCTTTCTAGAACGTGTCATCTGGCTTTCTGCCGCTCTGAGGCTTTTCTAAATGTACTTCTGAGAACTTCCTCCTCACTGCTTCTTCATAAACACTTGAAGGATATCAGTGGCCTCGGGAGTCCCTTAAAACTGTTTCCTTCTCCTTGGAATGTAGCAGTGCAGGTTTTTGGTTACGTTATTTACTGGTGTGGAGGGACAGTAAGAACAGAAAGAATAGGGTCCTGTATGGGTCAGACAGCAAGCCCCTCCCTCTCCTTCATCTACCTTTCCTGTATAACCTGAATAGTTACTAAATAATCAGTTCAAGCTACTCTATATCCTCTTGGATTTAGGGGATGCTTATATATATATATATATTTTTTTTTTCCCTGGGAACTTAATATAACTCTTTGTCATCCAGATGAATAGTTTGTTTCATTAGAATTCTAACTTCATTCATTCCCTAATGACAAGGATAGAGACAACACTATGTATATCCTAAAGAAAGGTACAACAACATATAAGGCTGGGTCTAGGCACAGGTGTAGGCAAAGTTGATCATTGCTACTTTCATTTATTTAGTACCAAACCCTGACTTGTACATGATCTTTTGGACCATGAGTATAATACTTCATGAAAAGATATGATTCCAACTCAAGATACACTTAGGGCCTCTGATCATCTCAGATTGTTTACACAATCCAGTAATCAAAGAAAAACAGAGCTCTCCTACATCCCAGCCAGTGTGATCACCCTAAGAAAATGCAGCAAGGATGCAGTCAAAATAATCTTCCTCAGATGCATTTGTAATTTAGCAACAGGATGTAAGAAAAATAGCTACATATAAATAAAGCAGCAGTGTAATTTTGTCATGAAAGTTTAAATGGACTGCAAAATCTGGCAGAAGGCAGAATGAAAGATGTAAACAAGGCTGATGATTTGGGGTGATAATAAAAGAAAAATAGCTACATACTGGAGCAACAGTGTGAGGAAAAGTAAGGACAGAAGTTGAGCTGGATTATGGAAAAATGGCATCTTGGTAAAGATATGGGAGTGGTCGCTCAGGATCATAAACCAGTGTAAAGAGTTTGGGGTTGCTTATAAACAATGGTTAGCACTACGGTTCTGAGCTCTTAGGGACTGGCTCAGCAATTTTGAAGCTTCTCTGTAAAAATGCATACAGCTAAGAAGTTCAAAATATGGAGGCTACACAGATGGGGACTCTCCAAAACCAGTTGGGGATAACGTGGTTATGAGAATTGATTATCTAATGAGATGGAGGAGGAAGGTGTGGCAACTATCAGAAAATGAAAGGGGAAAAGGCTAAGTAACTCAGGGTTTGATCATATGCAAGAGATTTATAGAGAGGGCTTCAGTACAGAGAGGCAGGTAGAGATAAATAAGTATCCAACTCTAACTCTAGTCAAAGGTGGATGGGCCAGTGAGGAGTCTTTGTGCTCATCTGTCTGTTAGGCCCTGGAGGGGCTAACTCAAGAACTCTCTTCCTCCAAGAAGAATTGTCTAGTTTCAGAGACATTTGTAGAAAAAAAGATACAATGTTTTAAAGCCTTTTTGCCTTATCTGCTACCCATTTTAGTACAGTGCTAGACATAAAGTAATATTATATGGATGCAGATTCAAGTACCCTGATAGACAACTTCTGGAACAATATGCCACGTATGTATCACAGCTACTTTGAATCATGAGGTGTGCAGAGAGGGCTGACAGGACCATCTCTGGGGTTAGAAAACCCCCAAGTACATCTGGGCATATCACTGGGGGGCGCTTTCTGGAAAAAAAAGTACAAGAGCCACTGTGATCGTCATTTCCAGGGGCTCAAGATGACGACACTGGAGGGGCTGATGAAGTGAGGACATCGAGAAGCTCTGGGCAGATAATGGCAGAGTGGGGCAGAACCTAAGGATGGCGCAGAAATGATACGAAAGGTTTAAAATCCTGTACATTTGATAAATCTCAAGTAGTAGAATTGTTTTTCTGTGGACTGATGGACATGATGCAGATAGGGCATGTTATCAGGTCTCTCTTCCCACCATGCTCTTGCAAGTCCCTTCAAAAAATACAATGGATTATTGGGACATTGTTTTCCATCACTGTGTGAAGGAGGCTGTTTCACGCCAACACACACACACACACACACACTTGCTCCTGATCATGAGTAACAGCTGCATGAAAACTTACTGTCCATTTACACAAGCATCACTTACTGCTGAAATATTAGAAGCAATCCTATTAAAATAGCTATTATGACTGCTACTATCACAGTGGAAGTGCCAGACCTCAAAAAAAGGTAATGACTACTAGAATGGGATGCAGCCGATACTATTTGGATTTGCATGAAAAAAAAAAGCTTGCCAGGCAATGTTTGAATTTTGTACTGGAACACGAGAAAATTCAGCAAGCTGGATATATTCTGTCTATAATTTGATATGCCGGTTGCAGTTAAAGAAACATTAATGTGAAGAAGTTCATAACATTTACTGAAGGACAAAAAGAAAACCTGATAAAATAGGTGTACCATATTTGTTGCTGTGAAGATTCAATGCAATCCTAACCCAATTTTAAGGAGCTACCTTGAAAATATGATCCATAATCAGTGTGTCATAGAATCCGTATGAGAATATATCAAATTTTGAATAAAAGGAAAGCAATTATGGAGTTGTAACTTAAAAGACACAAAAATATATAAAGTTTTAGTAATGAAATAAAAATGACATTAGAATAATTTAAAAATCAGGAGAACTCCAGAAGAATTCAGAGATTAAGTATCTAATACAGATTGTATTTCATATAACTGAGAAAAACACAATTAAATCATGTTTCAAGGATTAAGAAATTCTTGACAAATGAGACAAAATGTATCAGGCATCATTATGAAAGAACATAGGAAAGCATTCACCATAAATATTGAGACAGGAAGGGTATTATGTAAGACAATTTTTATAATTAATTAATGTCCAAGAATTATATCAAGGTGAAAGGCTCTCACTAATGCACATGAAAAGTTTTATTTCAGTTTAGCAAGCAAATATGTAAAATAATGAAAAAAGTATTAATAAGAAATGATGAATCAGGAAAAGAACAAGACCTGGCTGTTCACTAAGAAATGTGAATGGTCAAGAATCTAGGAAAAGATTACAGGCAAAGAAATACAAATGAAACAATGAAGAAGCATTAGTATTTAGCACCTACTTGTGGAGGTCATGAAGGAAATGTGAGAATATGAGAATAAGACGCAGAGTGCAAGGACAAGAGAGCAGGGATGAACCCCTCACATGACTTTTGTTGACGCTGATATCGATAGCTTCCTCTGGGAAATGATGTCACAGTGCTTATTCAGATGCAACCTGCATATTCTCTCACTTGGCAATCCTATATCTAGACACGTTCCTTGAAAAATGATTCTCATATACAAAGAAAATAATTATTGCTGTGTGACTTGTTACAGTGACAAACCAAAACCAACTCAATGTCTATCACTAAAATACCAATGGATGGAGCATATCATGTACTGTGGAATATTATGCAGACATGAAAAATGTTCACGTCACTCACATGAGCATATATGGAAAATATAAAGATCTGTAAGAAGTACTGCCACTCAATGTTCAAAACAATACTTAAGGTAATTTATTTTGAAAGGCCAAGAAAGCAAATTCTAACACAGTTGTGCTTAATAAGATGCAGATCCGTATACACTGAACTCTATAGGTTGATGCATCAAGGAAATCTGAGATGTGTATGTCAGAGGAGACTTCTAATAGAATCATTTTTGTAAATTTTTGTTAGAATTTTTAATTATTGTTACTAGTGCAATGGATCAATCTGTGCGTTCTAAGCGTATAGAATTAAAACTTATGCCTAAGAGATTTGGGGCTTTAAAAAAATTATAAAATTGCATTTCTTCTCCCTAGAGATCTTCTATTTCTTTTAGAATTAATTCTTGGAAAGGTCAGTGTCAGAGAGGCAGAAAGCTAATGAGGCACATTTCTGAATGTACAGTTACGTTACAGGATAACAGATGTTGTCTGTCACATTCAACTTTGGCCAAACGTGTTGATCATCAACTCAGATCTGATACATATTTATTTTTGTGAAACTTTTCCTCATCAAGTAAGTGCTAAACATTTCAGCTCTGCAGTGTTGTACGCAAATGTTTTCCAAATTTTTATATTACCCTGAGTTCTCTCTGTAGTATTGATGATATTCCTGATTAGACTAAGTTTTAGAAATAATGGGTAATAATGGAATGCCTACATCTATGATCAAATAAGACAAAAGGGAGAAACATACATTACTATTTTTGCTTATTATTGCATTTTCTCTTGCAAAATCAAGTGTAGTAAAGCTTTGTCAAGAGAAACATTTTCTGTGCTGATGTGTGTTCTCACACATCTTGGTGGATCATTTTTCAATACTTTCTTTCCTACGGGCTTCACCAGAACTAGCAAACCAGATACCAATGGTCGGCAAACCTTGACTCCATTCTGCCTTTGTTTAAAATTCAGAACTCAGATTTTCCAAAAAGGAAAAAAGCCAACTAGCAGAATTTGTCACATCCCTGTCCCTTGCCCTGGCTTCCACCATTTTGGTTTGGTTCGGCATACATCATTGAGTGCCTACTAGCTTCCAGACACATTTCCCCATCCCCAGCCCCATCCTGAGTCATGGTGGAGTCCTGAGATGTCTTCACTGAGAGCTGCTCACAGCATTGCGATCCCAAAGAGGGAACTGCAGAGTGGCATGAAGCACTCTGTGCTCTCAACATGTGTCTGTGAAAACCTTTTGTATGAGACACTCTGCTAACCCCTTAGGTACATACCACAAGGTACTGGCCCATGTGGGCTTCACCTCAAAGGGAAGAGAGATAAGGAAAACATGAAAAGTTCTACAATGGCAGTAGAGACAGAGCATCTGAGGAGGAGTTTATAAAGGGTCAGATCTGTCTCTTGGGGCTCAGGAGAGGCTGATTTAAGGAACACAGGTTTAAGACATGTGGTGCTGGAAAAATGAGTCAGTTTGCAAACCAAGGGTAGGGGAAATACAGAAGGCTTAAGTGTATGCCAGATCTTGGATGGGCACATGAGGTCAGGTCCCCCTTTAAAGGCTTGACTTCCTGTCTCCATCTTTTCCCATGCCTTTACGTCTGGTTATCATTGCTGACTCCCATCTGCTCTGCATGTGCCCCCATTACCGCCCCCCCAAGGCAGCCATAGAGCCTGGACTTGTCTTTTTGGGCTCCCCATCTCTATTCTTAGTGACTTGGTGGCAGAATAGAAAAGAAGGATCGACTAAATAAGAGAAAAGTGAATGGTATCATTCTGTATTTAGTAATTCCTCTTTTTCAGATGCTGTTTCTTGCACATTAAACCATACCCGTGTGAAAGTACAGGGAGCTTATCTTCCTAAGACTGGCCTGGGATGCTAAATCAACATAATGGCCCCATTTACTGCCTTTACTTTCAGTAATGAGGACAGAACAGCCCTCCCTGTAGCAACCTCTTTCCCTCCTGAGGTCTAATAGACACTTCCCAATTTGCAATTGAATTTGGCATAATCTGTACTTCTGAGGGCTACACATCACAGGAAAAGCTTCTGAGCCCATTGTAATAACCTCTTGTAGTGAATAGCATTTATTATACAAAAAAATTCTCCAGGGTTTTCACATATAGGTTGAGCACATTTCCCAGCCACCTCTCCTAGTCTTGCTCCTTCACCTAATTAAAACTAGAGATGTATATGCACGTGTGTGTGTATATATGCCAAGATTTGTTAACTGCTTCCTACTTAGTAGTTTGACTCAGCTCTTTGGGGGGTAGTGGAAAGGAAGAGGAGATGGTGAATCTAGTATTCCTCCTTACTCTGGACACTAGGGCTTCACTGGACAACAGTATTGTTCTCTTCTTTTGTGTGGATTCAACATCAAACCTATACAGACCAGTAGGTATACTGTATACCTAACTGCCCAAATAGCATCAACCATAAAGCCTTGCAGTGAACTACTAAACACATTTTTCCTATGATGTTAATACAGAGCGAAAATTACTAGGAAAACTAGATAAAACAGACGTGGGAGAGAAAGTCAAATTCTCACAATGACAAATTAGTTCTTCCAAAGTATGTCAGATTGTTCTTTTTAAGATAAATATTTTGCACTTTTCACTTGTAATGTAACAAAGAGGAGAAAGTAAAGCAATACTGACCTCAGATTTGATGAGGGCAAAAGCACTGTGGGATGAGCATGCTGACTTCCAGCTGGGAGCACAAATACAGAATATTTCTATTGCCTGGGAGGTGGTGGGTAGGGAATGGCCATAAAGTCATTTTAAATTGAGTGTGGTATTTGACCTAGGAATTCCATTTCTAAGATTCATCCTAAGAAAATATTTGTTTAGTATTAGTTTGGGGACAGCATGAACAGCATTAAGATATTTTCTCAGTGTTATTCATAACAGGCAATATTAGAAACCATCTAAATGTCCAATTGTATGGGAATGTTGCATAAATCAGAGACAATCTACTTAATTGTAAATTGTGTTGCATAATATGGAGAAAAGACCTCAGAGGTTGAATTTAACAGTTACCTCTTCTAGCTTGGATGGTCTGGAGGGCACATTGCTTTGCTGTTCATGTTTCTGTGTTTTAAAAATGGGTAATGTTCTCTTGCCTAATACGGTCACTGATTGAACTACTCTCTGTGCCTAGAATACAGTGAACATTTCATAGTTACTTTTATAGAGCTAATAAGTATTCATGAAATATGTGTTAAAGAATGGCTAATGCTATCTTCAAAGTGAATGAAGATAGCATTCCATACTAAACAAACAGTCATTTGGCTTCTAATATTTTTATAAATTTTGGATAATTACCAAAAAATTTCAAAAGGAAAATACTTCTTAATTTAGTGATGGCAATTCACTGTTCCATTTTTGCATCCTTCTGACGGATGACCTTTCAGGGTACTCATTAGGTGCTACTGGGGAAGAAAAATAACTGTAGGATCTGTTGTGGAAGGTAGACACGCACAGAAGTGAGAGTTGACTTTGGTGTTGCCTTTCAGAATAACTTTTGGAAAGTCACTCAACCCCATTAACTGTTTCTTCCCAGAAATAACAGTATTTGAACTATTGTGTCACCAGCTAATAATATCATACAAGGATGGATAAAGACTTCAAAAAGAAGGCAGCTCTTCACATTCTGTAACAGCCTCTTTTCTTCAAAGAACAAGTCCTGCCCTCTTTATTGATTTCTTTCCTTTTGTGCTGATGAAGTCAACAGAGTTGGAAATCAGAATTCATGATTAACCACATCAACTTTCATCCTTGCCTTATTTCTTGGTTTTACCCTTTCTGAAGAAAACTAACTCCTGGATATCACATAGCACTTAATTTTCCTTTTCCTTTTTGCTAAATGAATTTCGACCAGAAGTTTCTGCTGTCATGTTAGAAGCAGCTAAGCCTCAATGTGGCTCTCTATTTAGATCCTGAACTTCATAAACTTGTTTTCATCAATTTGCTACCAATAGGTCTTACAAGTCAAATCAAAGAGGCAAAAAAAAAAATGTCAAAGGAAAACTTAACCCATGATTCAGAGCTGTCCGGGCAAGGAAGTGCATTTATGCCATAGTTAAAGCAGTAAATATTGTGCCAACAATTGTCTGATTACTTTCTATGATTGGTCTATGCCTCTAGGCTGAAAAATCTTAAAGCTCTGGTCATTTCTAATGGCTAGATATATGCATGGCTCTGTTCATAAGAAATCATTCATTTTTTTAAAAATAGCTTATCATTGCCAACTCAAATACACCACAGTTTGGGTGGGGGGACTTTAACTACTCCGTTTTTATTTTCTCTACTTAATTCACTTGCCTCCCCCTCATACTTCTCCTGCCATGAGTTCTTGTTCTTTATTTGGGAAAACTCACTCCTGTTGTTTTTTCATGAGGTTGTATGTGAATCACTTCCATCTTGGATTTCTTAAATGAGACAAGAAGTTTTTAAGGTTTTCCACATTTTGTTTAATAATGAAATGTAACCTTTGAAATAGAAAAAAATCCATTCTGGAGGTGGAGTTCAGCCCAGCAATGTGCCTTGTTAATGACTGGGTTTTACACTAAGCTCTGGCATCTTATGCTAGTTTCCTGTTTAATCCTGGGAGCTAGTGGTGATGGCTCACACAAAAATTGGGTCCTACAACCCATGTGAAATGGGGTTGAGTTCCCTACTTCAGGATCTGGTGGGGCCCAGGCCAGGTAACTGGAGGCACAGTAAAATCATGGATGGGAATTTGTTCTCTTTGGCTAAAGGTCTCCTGTCTCCCTCTTTCTTTCTTTCTGTCTCTTTGCATTTCAAATAAATAAAATGCTTAAAGCTATCATGTTACATATAGTGGTATGTATTCCTGCATATATATTTTAATATGTATGTATTATACACAGATGAGGGGTTTTCAAAGAGTCCAAGGAAAATGAACTTTATAGATATGCATGGATTAAAAAATGTTACGACAAAATAGATTTTCAGTTCCATTTTTTCCCCACAAACTTATGGTGTCTCTGCACATACGTCACTCTGCTTGTATACATGATAACTGTATTTATCCAAAGTGTCACTTCACTAGCTGATTTAAGTCAGAAGCAGAAGTAGGGATGGGTGGGGAGAAACTGAGTATTTCCATAAGCTCGTTGACTTTCCAAATGCCAACAACATCTCTGGGGCAATATCCAGGAGCCAGGAACTGGAGTCAGGTCTCATGTTTGGATGGCATGCGTCCAAGCAATTACCTGACCTACTGTCACTGCTTCCTGTGGTTTGTATTAACAGGAAACTGGAGTTACAAGTTGGAACCAGAAATCAAACCCACATACTCCCATGTGGGGTGCAGGCACCTTTAACTGCTAGGATGCATATCCGTTTCCAAGTTATTTTATTTTGAACGATAAATTATTTTATGGGTCAGGATTGCCTAAAGAGCATTTAAAAATGCCAATGTACAGCTGCATCCCAGACCATCACATAAGAACTCCCGAGAGTGGCTGGAGGCACCAGTGCTTTATAAATATTCTCCAAGTGATCCCAATATATAGGATTCCTATGAATCACTGCACTAACCTGAGATAACCCTAGTCAAAGCCACATGTTTATAAAGTTCATCTGAGGGAAGCAGGGGTCTAGTGCAGGTTGAATGTGGGGATAGACTTCTCAACTGCAAATGGAGATCATTAAAGAAAATTGTCAAGTCATTTAAAACAGATACATAGTCATTATACACTCTGAGAATTTCAAATAGATATTTAGAGGATCAATGCAAATCATTGTCATATTATACCAGCAAGTTCTATAGGCATGAGATAGGATTTCTTATGGCAGAATTATGCACATAATCAAAAAGTTCTGGAACTGAGACAACTTAGCAGCAAACACTATGCAGGCAACATTTGTTAGATGATTGCAAAAGTAAATGTAGTGATGATTAAGCTACTAACTTCTATAGTGAATGTAAAAAGTTTAAATTGTTCCATAAACTCTGAATGTAGAAAAAGGCATACCCAGATCAATGTGTTATACATTTTAAATAGTAGTCATAATTAAGAAATTAAATATTGATTATTGCCAGCTCACCTACATGCAATTATAGACTAAAATTCAAGAAAATTAATGAGTAAGATCAGAGGTGTGCACGACTTGGGTAGCCTTTTGACCAAGAATATATAGCAACCATGGGACTGGCTATGACTTATCTCAAGAGCGTCATGAACTTTGTGGGAAGATCACTTCCGCATTTTCCCTAGTGCCTAACATGATGCTGGCGAAGACCCTAAACATTTCTAGCTGGCATTGCTTTCCTCAATCAAATGGCCTATGAGATCGTCACATGAGTCACAGCCTCCCTGGTTGCATGCATCTCCTGAGAGAGCAGAGGCAGTGCCTTGAAGGACATTGATCAGCTGGCACAATGGCAGGCACACTGGGCAGTTACATGAGATGAGTTCAGTTTGCTACTGAAAATAGAGGTTGAGTGAGTGAAGACCATCCTTCTGAGGGTCAGGTAGGGGAAGTCATGGTTGGGATCCAGGAGCTGCTGGAAGACAGGTGGAGAAAGAGTTGGAAGCATAAGAATAAAAAGTAGGGTAGGACAAGGCTCCTAACTGGAGACTCATGTTTTTTTTTTTTTTCCTTTTTAAACAGGGATCACTTAAAAACAGGCTAGAATTCTTACTGTTGAGACCACTGAATACTGTGTGGGCTCCATGCAGGCAAGGGCATGCTTTGGTCAACCGTGGTGTCTACAACAGGAGTCTCACACTGCTTAGCTGGCACTAAGACATTTATTTAATTTATTGTAGACATTGAAGATTGTACTAATACGAATAGGCAAGTTCTGCCTTTCAATGTAGCATGTAAAACTAACAGTTAGGAAGCCACTTCCTTATTATTTCTGACACAAAGTTCTAAGTGAGCCTCAGGTATCAGGGAGACGCCTATGAGTACTGAAAGGACACTTGCCAGACTCCAAACTCAGAACTGCTGCATCTGAGTCTTTACTATGGATTTTGGGAAGTAGAACTTGCTGAAATATCAATAAGATCTTTCGTTTGATGACATGACATTTGGAATATCATGCTTTTTGGGTACACTTTTAAATTTCCAACTCAAGTGCCCGGCGGCGTGGCCTAGTGGCTCTAAAGTCCTCGCCCTGAACGTGTCAGCATCCCATATGGGCACCGGTTCTAATCCCGGCAGCTCCACTTCCCATCCAGCTCCCTGCTTGTGGCCTGGGAAAACAGTCGAGGACGGCCCAGAGCCTTGGGACCCTGCACCCGTGTGGGAGACCTGGAAGAGGTTCCAGGTTCCTGGCTTCGGACTGGCATAGCACCAGCTGTTGCGGCTCACTTGGGGAGTGAATCATCAGATGAAAGAATAAATCTTTAAAAATAAATAAATGTCCAACTCAATGAAATAGAAGGAATGAAGAAAAAAAGGTAGGAAGAAAAAAATTCACCAGTCTTTCTTGCTTATTGGAAGTTCACCTGACATTAGTGCATAAAGCCACATAGAGGTGAGAAAGACTTCACTTTTAAGATGAAAGTGATGAGATGATGAGCTGGTGAAGACCCAGAGGGTCCTCAAGAAAGGAAGAGGGCAGCTGAGAAGCAGCAGGACCACAAGTGAGAAAGATGAAACCACAGTGCAGGGAAACGGCAGGAAATGCTAATGATATCCAGATCCTGGGAACCCTTTCAGTATTTCCTAGCGGTTTTGAAGCCAATGCCTTGCAGCCTCTTGGGAACAGTCCTTTTGAGAACATCAACACGAGAAGAACACAAGAATAGGCATGCATGTTCTCTAGGCTCAAGGAAAAGAAAGTCTTTAGGAAGACCCAGGGTGGCTCTGGGCACAATTTGCATGGTCGTCTTATTGGAGGTAAAGAACAAAAATACCAAGCACTAGAGATTTCACATGTACCTAGCTCATCTGATGAGATGGGGACACCCTTGATGAAGCCTATTATCTCGCTCTTATAAAACTGCAATGACAGTGGCAGCTGCTTGAAAACCCGTAGTGACATTTTCAGGAACACAAACTTCACTCTGAACTGAAAATTCACTCAACACATTTTAGGCCTGGTTGTTTTAAATGAGGGAGAAAGAAAACATGTTGTTAAATATTACCACACAGTTTCATTTTGCTTAATGGCCAATAAATGAACACAGTGTGTTCAGGTAGCTCAACCTTCCGGTGTGACCATCTGGCCTGATGAACATACCCAGCTCTTTTTTTTTTCGGTCTTTTGTTGGCTCTCTCTTGCCTACAGAGGAGCAGTTGGCTGTCAGCATAATTAGCTCTTGCCTGAAACCCTTCCTACTGAACAGGTGCTGATACGTGCAATACTTGTGGAGTTAATGAAAACAAGCAAACAATAACACAACAGGGCAACTCCAGTTAGTCCGGAGTGTCAGACTCCCTTTTGCAGCTTGAAAAGATGCTTCAAAATATTGGTGTTTTTTATTCTAGCAAAATGTTCAAATTAAACAGCTATTCATTCCAACAGCATTCTGGACTTATTGTTTACAAAGAAGTGGGGCCTGCACCCTCACAGAGGGAAAACAACCTTGAGAATCTGGACTGTTACAGAAATGGAAGTGTAGCCTGAGTAGACTAACGGAATCTTCCAGAGAAGAATGACGACTGAAAAAAAAAATGAGTCACTATGGAGAACATTTATAGACCACTTTACTCCAGGAGATGAGGAACACATAAATATAGAAACATAGTCACTTGGAGGTTTTCAATCAAAAATGCTTCCTGACTGCTTTTTTCCTCCTGAGAAGAACACCATGCCTTTTAAGAATTAAACAGTCAGAACACAAACTGACCAATTGCTTTGGAACTCTCTAAAGTCTGCTTGATTCAGAATATACTTGCATCCATGTACAGCACACACATGCAAATAATCTGGCACTTTCATTTGCTTATGGTGGAGTATGGCACAAGATTCATCTATCACCAACAACCAAAGAATGAGGAAAACATGCAAGGAAATTGTTGTCAGGCTTTGAACAACTGGCATGGATGACTGTGATCTCTGAAATACAGGGAACTCACATACTGAGTGATGGTGTCTTCCAGATGACCACCTGAGTACAACTTTCTGACCTCAGCATAGTAAGTTGGAGTCCATGCAGAGTGCAGCTGCCTGTTTGAGCAAAGGAGGCAGAGCTAAAGGAATTAAAGACTCTATAGGGAAAGCATTAGAGAGAATGCTTAGCTACACTGAGCAGTTTCAGAATGAGGCTACATGGAAGCATAGAAGAAAGTGGCTATTAATGGCACTGAAAAGATAAGAGGCTCCAGGTACCAATTAGTCCTGGGTATAGGGTAGAACTCCATTCTCAAATGATGAATTACACAGTTAACAAAAACACAAAGATTTCTCAGGTTCACTAGCCATCAGAGAAATGCAAGTAAAAATCACGGTGAGATTTCACCTCTGCCCAGGTATGGCTATCTTTTGAAAACCAAACAATAATAAATGCTGGTGAAGATATGGGGAACAGACTTATGTTCTCAATTTGGTAGACATGTAGACTTTCACAACTGTTACAGAAGACAGCATAGATACTCCTCAGTTAGCTGAACAGATCTACAGTGTAACCCAGCCATTGCAACTCCTGAGAATTTAACCCAAAAAAATGAAATCAGCATATGAGATGGTTATCTGTGCTCCCAGGTTTACTAAACTAAGATATGGAATCAACCCAGATGCTCATCAACGGATGTCTGGATAAATCAAATGTGGTATATATAGCTATGAAATACTACTCAGCCATAAACAATTAAATCTTGTCATTTGCAACCAAATGGATACAATTGGAAACCATTATTCTTAATGAAATAAACCAGCTCAAAAAAGACAAATATGTTTTCCCTACTCTGTGATTACATTTTTTAATCTATAAAAGTTATCTATAGATTTGAGAGTGACACTTTGGGGTTTTATTATTGTGCATAGCTTTTGCTTAAATACCCAAGGAATAGTAGAGGTTTTCATTCCATGCTATTATCATTTTCTACTTGCCAGGTATTGATATCTTTATCAAATGGAGTGTGTTCAACTTATGATTGCAAAATGAAATGAAATATGTTGTTGTAAAAACTAGGGGGAAACGGAAGGGAGAGGCTGGGTGGGGAACACGGGCAGGAGAGGTAGTGTGGGAGCTATCAGTAAATTGCTACATTCATATTTTGCTATAAGTGAAATTTTGCATATATCAAATTTGGAAATAAATTTTCCAGTTTATGTGAAATAAATGTAAAATACATACATAAAGCAAGAAACCAACCAACCAACTAACCACTAAGAAATCTTTCCTGGAACAAGAACTACTTTAGACCAGCCCAAATAGAGGATAAAAGAAAAGACTACAGCATAGTAAACAGAGCACAGGGATTTTTGAAGCATAGTTAAAAGCCTTACCAAACATACAACTAAGAGCAAGAGAGTAGCAGGGAAAATGACAGCCAGATATCACCTGCATTTGATGGAAACGTTGACTTAGAGATGCAAAGCGTGAACCCAAACTGGATAAAGGCAAAGAAAACTCACATACAGACATTCACATTCAAGAAATGAAGCTCACGAGTGAACATGCCAAGTGGAAGATGTTCAGGAGAACTAAGAATGAGAGTCAATGCTGTAAATCATCAACAATGTGTGTAAGACAATGAAATGACATTTTTAAGTGTTGAAAGAAAAATCAAAAAAAATTTTATCATGGAATCTATATACAGAAAGTCTTTCACGAACCAAGCTGAAATAAACTTATTTTTACAAAAAAGGAAGGCTGAGGAAATGTTTCATCCCCAGACCTGAACTGGAAGAAAAGCTGAAAGATACTCTTCAACTGAAGGAACCCAATATCAGATAAAAGGCTTGAATTTGTAAGAAGGGAAGGTGCAATAAATATTTCAGCAAATATGATTATTATTTTTCCTTATAATTTTCTCAAAAGACACCTGTGTGGAAAAAAATTGTCTTTTAAGAACAATATAGTACCAGTGTGATCTGAGGTCTATGATGTATTTAAAATGCAATGCTTGACAAAAAATAGTGCAAAATATATGAGATTGTGTGAATAGAATCACTTTCCTGGGCCTGGCACTGTAGCCTAGTGGCTAAAGTCCTTGCCTTGCATGCACCTTGATGCTATGTAATGCCTTTTCATATCCATGCTGCTCCACTTCCCATCCAATTCTCTGCTTGTGGCCTGGGAAAGCAGTCAAGAACGATCCAAAGCCTTGGGATCCTGCACCTGCATGGGAGACCTGGAAGAATCTCTTAGTTTCTGGCTTCAGACTGGCTCAGTTCTGGCTATTGTGGCCACTTGGGGAGCTAATCAGTGGATGGAAGACTTCTCTCTGTCTCCCCTTCTCTCTGTAAATCTGACTTTCCAATAAAAATAAATAAAACTTTTAAAAATAAATAGAATCACCCTGCTTTGCTTGTGAAATGGGAATTGAAAAGAAGAAAATGAGAACTGTCAGATGTCAACTGTGGAACGGTACATACCAATTTTGAAACAGCATTGATATGTCAAGGTTGTGTAATATTAACCCAAAAGAATTTTTAGCAATTTGTTGCCCCCCCCAAAATCCAAAAGGGCTTTCATTGGTTTACTGAAAGTATTCTGTAAACAGAGGGAAAAAAGGCAGGAAAGAACTAAGAGTAATAAAAAGACAAATATAAAATAAATAGAATGATAGCACACTCCATAGAACTGTATCAATATTTACATTTAATAAAAAAAAAACCAAAAGAGATTGCAATTAAAATGAAGAGACTGGCAGTCTAGAATTCAGCAATTCAGAACTATATGCTTGACTTTTGAAAGATTTTTAGTATAAATACAAAGACAGGTTGAAAGATAAAGAATGAAAAAAACTACCATTGGTCAAAACCAAAGAAATATGTGGCTTCATTTCAGTTTGACCAACTAGTTGTAAAAACCAACATTAAACATTATAAGACAATGGATGGAAATATATGGTTCACAATAATAAATACTGCACTTCACCAGAAAGACATGATAATTCTTAAATAATGCGCATCTAATAAGATAGCAGTGAAATACAGGAAACTAAAAAGCAAAGAAATGACTTCAACAACAGATTTTTTAAAATATGTCCCTGAGAACTGTGGCTAAGTTAATATAACAACCAGTTACAAATATTGGTAAAGCTATATTAGAAAGTCTAAATAGTTGTCAACCAACTTGACCTAACTATAAAATTCAAAGAATAATATATTCAAGATCTACAGAAAATGTACTTCATACTGTGTATAGAATGTTTCTATCAATCACATGTGTGGCCATAGCACAAACCATAGTTTTTTGAAAAAATATTTAAGAACTGGTTTGAAGGGCAGAGAGACAGTGATATAACTGTCATTTACTGTTTCATTTTCCAAAAGCCCACATCATCTAGAGGCATAGTCAGGGGTCTAATCCAAGTCTCCCCTGTGCATGGGGCAACCTGCTTACTTGATCTCTCAATTACTGCTTCTCAATTTCAGCATTACTAGGAAATCAAGTCAGGAGCTGCAAGTGGGAGTGGAACCCAGAAACTAACATGGGACAAAAGGGTAACACTTGGCAAATGCCCACCTCCACATTCATATCTAAGGAATAAAAAATATATACATTTTCTGATCATAAAGGAGAGTTCAACAATCCATTTTCATTGAAGGACAGATCAGCTAGGAAAAACAATTAGCAAAGAAATAGCAGAGCTAATCTATACTAGTTACCAAATGGACCTAGCAGCCACTATCAAACATTTTGTTCTATAATTTAAGAAAATCTGCATGCAATTTTTTCTAGAATATAGCACTTGCTAGGCCACAAGCCAAGTCTCAATAAATTAAAAAAAATACCATGAACTTTGCTTGAGTATAAGGGAATAAAACTGGAAATTAACAGTTTAAGGAATTCTAGAAAATATACAAACATATAGAAATTGAATAAACTGCTCCAGAATGAACGTAGAAGAGATCAAAAGGAAAATTAAAAAATTCCTAGAAATGAACAAAGGTGACAACAAAACATTAAAATTTGTGGAATGCAACAAAAGCAATTTTTAATGAGAAGTTTATAGAAATTAGTGCCTGTATCAAGAAATTGGAAAGGTATCAAATAAGTGACAATCTCAAGAACCTAAATAACAAGTACAAACAAAACTCAAAATTAGTAGGAGTGAAGAAATAATTTTTAAAATTAGAAAAGAAATAAAATTGAAGCAAAAAATTAAAAAAAATCAGTGAAATGAAGAGCTGTTTGTTTTCTTAAGTAAGCACAATTGGTACACCATTGGCATAACCAAACAAATGGTACAGGCCCAAATTAAAATCAAAGATGAAAAAGGAGCTGTTATAATGGAAACCAGAGAAAGAAAAGGAATCACCGGGGATTACTACAAGGAGTTACATGCCAACATAATGGAAAATCTAAAAGTAGCAGTCAGATTTCTAGAAACATACAATCTACCAAAACTGAGTCATAGACATAGAAAATCAAAACAGGTCAATAATCAATCTGAAGAATCATAACCCCCTCAACAAAGGAAAGCCAAGAACTGGATGGCTTCACTGCTGAATTCTACTAAACTTCAAGGTTTACTTTCAGTTCTTTTAGAGTGTTTCTAACAATTGAAATGCAAGAAGTCTTCCACGAGGTTAGCATCATCTCAACTACAAAACCAGAATAAGATAACAAAGAGGACTAAAGACCAACAGCCCTGGTTAACTTAGATGCCAAAATATCAACTGATCAAATCTAATGGCGTATCAGAAAAAAAAAATAGCAACTTATAGCAATACAGTATCTAGAAAAGTTCCTGAGTATTTGTAAAAAGAATAACACAGTTCTATGTAAGAAATGTGAGAAAGAAAAAAGTCAAGAGAATGAAATGTATCAAAAGACAGAATCCACATGATTTAGGTTATCTGCCTGAACCACACACACACACAAAAAATGGTAAAATCATGTTTTTTCCTGAAGCTTGGGAACAAATCAAGATTGCTCATTCTGATCCTTTTCATCTAACACTCAAATGAATCTCCTTGCCAGTAGAATAGCCAAGAAAATAATATGATGACTAGAAAGAAAGATTAAGGCTGGATTTGTGATATACATCAATGGCAGCCTAAGTAATCTTTAATTTTATGAAGTAACTGTGTGAATGAATGATTGAAACTGGACTCTATAGAATTCAAGGTCAAAATTCAAGAAAATAAATAGCACTTTGATTTATTAACAATGATTAAGTGCAGTTTCAACAACAATGCAATCATAATATTATTAATCTTTAAAATGCTGAGAATTACATTTTTTTGAAAGATTTGTTTATAAGGCAGAATTACAGAAAGAGAGAGGAAGAGAGAGTTTTTCATCTTCTAGTACCCTGTCCATTTGGTGCAATAGCCAGGTCTGAGCAAGCTGGTTCATCTGGGTCTTCCTTGCAAGCACTTGGGCCATCCTCTGCTACTTTCCCAGGCAATTTAGCAGGAAGTTGAACCAGAATTGGAGCATCCAGGGCTTGAACTGGCATATAGGTGATGCTGGTATTGTGGGCAATGCCTTAACCTGCTAAACCACAAGGCTAGCCCGCTAACATTATTTAACAATGTACAAAAAAAAAAAAAATTCCAGAGTACTCTAAGTGATGTTGAAAAAGGAGATGGAGCGGTCAACATTGTGGCATAGTATGTTAAGATGCCAACTGTGACACAGGCACAGCATAGGGCTCCATAGTTTATGTCCTGGATATTCCACTTCTGATCCAGCTCTCTGCTAATGGCCTCAGAAAACAGCAGAGATGGCCCAGATACTTGGGCCCCATCCTCACATGGAAGACCTAGATGAAACCCTTGGATCCTGGCCTTGGTTTGACCCAGTCCTGGTAGGTCATTTAAGTCACCTGGGAATGAACTGGTCTATGGAAGATTCATTCTCTCTCTCTTTCTCTCTCTGTGCAATTCTGCATTTTAAATTAATATGTTTAAAATATTTATAAATATTAAAAAGTCAGTATTTTTTCCCTAATTTTAAGACTTACTACAAATTCATATTATCTTTGGTCACAATACTCGGTAAATATACACATTGAGATGAGTGAAATATAATTGAGATTCCAGAAATAGACCACCATATGGCCAACTGATTTTCAAACAAAGTCACTCACATAATGCTATAAAGAAAAATGCTTTCTTGCTGTGCTGGCAAGAATGAATTTCAAACCCATATTCACACTTGGAAACATTAATTCAAAATAGAATATAGAGTTAAACATAAAATCTCAATAACAAATAGATGAATTTTAAAACAATGGAGCCAGACTAGAAAGCATGTGTTCTGTGTGTGTGTGTGTGTGATTTCATTCCTGTGAGGTGAACAACAGGAAAAGCAGTACTGACAGAATTCAGAACAGGAGTTTCCTACAGGGATGGGCATTGAATGGACAAGGACAAGATCTTGGAAATGATGGGCAAGTTTTATATCCTAATTGTGGTGATGGTTACATGTATTTCCCAAAGCTCACTGAATTGTGTTTTTTAAAAGCGGATTTTTATTGTCTGTAAATTACACTCAATAAAATCGATCCCAAATAAAACTGAATTAGAAAGCTCCCTATGGAGGAATATAATCCCATCTTCTTTCTACTGATTTTTTTTTGACACTTCTAAGTCTGTCCCAGAAATCATTCAGAGCACTTGACCTAATTTTGTATGTGGTATATTTCCACGACATACTGTCAATGACTATTAAGATAGATAGATGCTTAAAAAAAGATAGATAGATGCTTTCTTTTACAATGTTAAGAGAAAGAAAATATTGTGAAGAAGCCACTGGCATCGAGCTTTATTGGCTATAAATTACTGATAGCACTTATAGTGATAGTCTGTGAAACGCGGTTCATTTCTTTTCTATTAGACATTTCTCATAGCTTGCTTCTGTTTGGTGGAAACACAATAAATTGTAAGTTAGAAATTTCAATAGAGATTTAATCATCGTGTGCAGTTTCACCATAATAGTATGTCCACAATAATATGAAAGACAGACATTCCTAAGTCAGCTAGCACGATATCACTGGGAATTGTGACAAAATGCATTCCAATTTGTAGAGCAATATGTAATAATGAAGAAGCAGGTTAGGGGAAGCTTGAGGGAGCTATTGATCCCTGATCATGCTTACATCATCCTCTGTTTTCATTGACTTTGACTTTACCACCCACATATTGTTTACAAATGTCTAAAATTAATCTGGTCAGGGGATCGCCGTGATTAGAATTGCACTGTGGTCAGTGACTAGGCTGTTTGTTCTTGAATGGCAATTCAATTCCCAGCAAAGCTCAGGGAGAAGTGACTTTAGTGGCAAGCCCATCATCTTGGGGACAGACAATGGCAGATGACAGTAACAAATAAACAAGGAAAAGCTCAGTTTGAAAGGTTTCCACTAAGCAGATGAGATGGAAGGACAAGGGTAGGTTGCTCTTTGTTGTTCTGAACTGTGCCTGGTTCTTGTGTACAAGGCAGCACAGAGTTCCATAATTGTAAATGACTGATGGTGGCTGAGTCTGCAAAAGCTGTGTGTGCAGGTTAGCTTCAGCAAGAGGGAAGGTCAGATGTGTATTTTGCAAACTTTTTCGGTCATTTCAAACTCCTCAGTCCCAGATGCAGGACTGTGTTGTTTGTGAGAGCAGCTGCTGCTTGAATTTTCGTTGCAATCAGAATGGTGGTTCATTTGAACAAACAGTAGTTTGAACTGAGCTGTTAGGATGAAGGAAGATGGAAACTTTTAGACATTATGTAGTGAATAATTCTTCAAAGTACACTACTTGCTCCAGTGGGGTTTGACTTTTGCTAGAGGTGTTCCTTGGTTAATTTCAAAGGACCTTGGGGTGGACATAGGAATGGGGTAGAGATAGGACATTGGCTTGGTCTTGGAGTTCATTTCTCTTGCCATAATGTATCTTGGATAACATTCCTGGGGACTTAGTATTGTTCTCAGAATATATGTTTTCTGAAAGGCAGGGTGTCACAGTGAATAAATAAGAGAAATGCAACATATGCTTCTCCTCTTGGTTTGTCATAAATACATCGACACATATGACACTCTTTCAGAAATCCTGCAATGAAGAAATCTGTTTCCTTGCCTTTTGTCATCATTGTTGAAGGCCCAATATTCATGATAATCTTCCTTCCATACCCTACGTTTCTGATGCATTGCCTTCCTACTGCTAATGATCCTCTCCTCTACAAATCTCACTCCACTGTGTTCTAACTCTTGAATTCCCTTTTTGAAGCATGCTATCTCCTGGCCACAATTTACTAGTGTTCCAGCTCACCTAGCTCACAACATTTGTTCCAGAAACTGTAAAGGGGCTGCCCAGAGTTACTCAGAGTGGAATTTAGATCCAGACACCCAGCCTTCATATCTCTACATTAAGCAGCAGTTGGGGGAAAGTAGACAAATTCTTTTGCTAAATTGAAGACAGAGCAGTCAATTTCAAGAGGCAAACAAAAACAAGAATGATAGCAAGAACCATCTCTCAGAAGGGCCAAACACATGGCATGTGTGCAGTAATTATAAGGTCCCTTCAAGCTCTGCAAACCCATGAACTAACAGTTAATCTTCATTACCTCTCTTATGCATGCCCTCATGTTCCTCCTTGGCTAGTAGAAGTTCCGTCATCCATCCTTACAATCGTTTCCACCCATATATTTAACCACCTTACTCTATTATTCCTAATATGTGTGCATATGGAGCAAAGCCCAGCCTACTGGATCCAACCATAAGCTTATTCTGCCCTTCATTTGAGTAACTGGGTGTTACAGGGCAAACTGTCAACAGAGCTGACTCTCATCAGTTGTAATTTCATGGTTCACGTATGGACCCTTTACAGGATCTGGTGATCCAACTGCTTGTTTCCATCGATCTATTTCACTCATCAACCTTCTTTTCCATGAATTATTCCTCACTAGATGACCCTTCCTCATGGGTCACTGGGAAAGCAGAAGCAAACAGAAGGATCCACATCTTTCTTTCCACTACAAATGCCCTGGTTCTCTTGTCCCCGCCACCTGAACTTTATACTCACTCTTTTCTGTTCCCAAAGATCAGAGATCAGCTCTTGAAACTAGCCTTGATCTAGTTCTCTCTGTACTGGTTCCTTAGAGCTGTGCTGATTCTCCGTCCTTCCTGTGTCAGATTTCTTCCCTCCTCTGTGTTCATTGTCAGAAAAAATTTTTTTCAAAGGCAATTTAAATCTTCCATAGACCTGCAGATACTGTCTATTGCTTTGCCCCCTTTATGTACATATTTTGTTTTATAAATTTGATTATGAAGAATTCCAAACATACACACAAAAGTAAAATGATACAATGCACTCCTGTAGAGCTGCTAAAAATCTAAAGAAAGAGTAAATTCTGTTTATCTGGAATCCATACTTTGATATTTCCTACCACCAAACTCCTCAGTTCTGTTCAGCCCCATCCTACAGTTACTGCCCTCCAAGTACTCACATTCTCCAACCTGGGCCTTTGCTTCAGTATGTGCCCTCTGCTGGGCTAGCCTCAGCCAGGACCATCATTTTAAATAATACATACACTAAGCTAATGCCCCAATATTTGTCTTTATCCCTAATTCCTCCTCCTAAAGTCGCTGGTAATGTTTGTGACTTTTCACTTTGGTTTCCACTTACATGTCTAATATGTATCTTAAATGCAATTGATTAAAAGCAGAACACAATTTTTCAATGCCATCTCCCCCTTTCTCCTCCCTAGCCCTTTAGCTTGTCTTTTAGAATTCAGTAAAATATTATTATAAACCCAGGTTTTTAGACCAAAAATTGGAAATAACCTTTGAATCTTCATTTTCCTCTCCAAATCTCATTTCTTATCTGTTAACAAGTCTCACTGACCATCTTCCAAACATACCCTGAACCTGTCATCTTGTTCCACTTCCACAGAGTCCACCAGAGTCCAAGGCAACATTGCTCCAGACTAGGCTTCTGATCCTCACTTGGTCTTCCTTCTTTGATTTTTGCTTCCATCTGCTCTATTCCTTCTACAACATCTGATGTAATATGAATAAGAACAACTGACTTCCCTGAAAAACACATCCTCAAGGCTCCTCCATGAAAACCATAATATACTCGGAACCCCTTTAATGAGCAGCCTCTGAAACCTGGTTCCTATCCTCCTTGCATGCTTCTATAGCCATCCTCAGCGTAAGACAAAATGTGGGGGATTGAGAAAATCACTGGCAAGACTCAGAAGCTCATCACAACACCTCAGCTAAGCCATTGCTGCTGTACACTCATTGAATCAACAGACATGCCCCTTTCAGGTAGAGGTTCAGAGCTGAACTGCTGGTCTTCCCAACAGCACAAGGCTGCGTTCTGCATTTTACACCCTGCTTAAAACTCTGCATCAAACATTGAAAGAGACAACACTTTCTGTTCTCCCTAGTTCTGTTTACCAACTTTTGCCATCAGTGATTAGTCATGTCATGCATGTCTACACATGTTGGGTGGTGTTGCCATTGACTTCTAAGCCCTCAGAGAGGATTCTTCTCTTTTTAAAAGATTTATTTATTTTCATTACAAAGTCAGATATACAGAGAGGAGGAGAGACGGAGAGGAAGATCCTCTGTCCGATGATTCACTCCCCAAATGACCGCAACGGTCGGTACTGTGCCGATCCGGAGCCAGGAGCCAGGAACCTCCTCCAGGTCTCCCATGCGGGTGCAGGATCCCAAAGCATTTGGGACATCCTTGACTGCTTTCCAAGGCCACAAGCAGGGAGCTGGATGGAAAGTGGAGCTGCCTGGATTAGAACCAGTGCCCATATGGGATCCCGGCACATTCAAGGCGAGGACTTTAGCTGCTAGGCCATCTGCTGGGCCCAGAGAGGGTTCTTGTAGGTTTTGAATATCTCTTACATGCCGAATGTAGCAAAGCTCTGATCCTTAAATATTTGCTGAATGATTATGTGCATGAATGTAGTCCTAAGTGACTCTATTAGTGTCTGCTCTTATTGACACTCCTGTGCCTACTTCTGTTTTAGAAATATACACCTGGAACGGATAAGGCAGTGGTGTGTGAGGGCACCATGAGAGCGGGGCACTGAAGACCTTCTAGGATAGAATTTGAGAAAGACTACCCCTGTTTCTCTTTTCTCCCTAAGAACAAAGCAGGAAGCTGTTCCAAACACATATAGGAGAGTCTCTATTCCAAAAGGTCTTGGATGACTCAGTGTCAAGAGCTTATTGTATTTATTTATTTATTTAGACCTCAGGTATACACATTTAGATCAGTCATAATCTGTAGCACGCAGATGGAGCTACAATATACTTTTCTGATTTTTTATTGATTTTTAAAATCAGGTAAACTTTTTAAATAGCATATGCAGGTGTACTACTGAAGTAAAAACTAGGATCTTGTCAATAACCTACACAACCTACATCTGACCACATGTCTTCCACCAACCTATACCTTGCCTTCTCAAATCAGAAAATAGTGCTCATCATATATATATATATGTATATATATATACTTATATATATACTTATACTTAAATATGTGGAAATATGTATAAACATGTATCTGTTACTTAAATAAGAGTAACTCATGATTTATATAATGGTTTGATTTTATTTTTAAATTAGTATTGTATACTGTGATTCATCCAAGTTGCTATTAGCTGATTTTTACTGCTTTATCCTATTTCATTGGGTGAGGAGAAGGCTCTTGATTCACCCATGTTCCCACTGTTGGACATTTGCATCAGTAGTAACATCTACCCTCCTACAGCTATATCTATAGTTTGATGTTGTCCTTGATCTCTGGGATTCAGCTGAGCCCATGTCTTGAGCACTCATGTAGTAAGAAATATGTTACATGTAGAGGAGATGTAACATGTGTGAGATTTCTAACTGTTGGGGATTCCCAGTCTGGAGATGGAGACACAGATGTGGCCACAATTACAGAAGACAAAATTTGCTAAATCTAGAAAGGAAACACCCAGTGGTGTTAGGAGAGCAAAGGAGATATCCCATCTAATGTTCCAGGAGGTGTGCCTGTTGGCTCATAGACAAAGAGTGACTTTAATGGCAGGCAAAGGAAGGCAGTTGAAAACAGGGTATATCGGGAGTGGATATCAGGTGTATATAGAAACAGGGAGATGTGGCTACATTGGAACACAGCAGTGCCCTGCAGTCTTTTAGTCTGAGTTCTATGCCAGAGAAAGGGTGCCTTTCATGAAGGGGAAATTCAGGCAAGAGGAAAAGAGTTAAGAGTCTTGCTTCTAGGTGTGTTGAAGATTAAAGGAGGTACTGAGCTTGTATTCCATCAATCACAGGGAATCACTAAAGGAGACACTGGTGGCAATGTTAAGTAGCTCAAAGAGTATGTATGCATGTGTGCTGGAGTGGGACTTGGCCGTGGGCATGAGCAGCCATGCTGAGACACATGTTTCTGGACATCTGAAAGATCTTGTGCTCACCCGTAAGCCTTCAGGTTTTTTTTTTTTTTTTTTTTTTTTTTTTTTTTTTTTTTTACCCAGTGCTTTTCCCTGGGATGTTCTGAAGACTTTGTGGGCCTGTTTTTAAAAAACAAAAAACAAAACAAAAAAAAAAAAAAAACAGGAGGTCAGTCCTTTGAGACAGAAAGTTGTTTTTGAATATTCTGTTAGATTTAACACAATGTCTTTTCTCTGAAAATATTGCATGTCTTAGCACATCTATTTTTTTTTTTTTTACAAAAGGGCATTTTGTGTCTTGTTTCTTTTAAAGGTATGTTTTCTAGAGTAACATGCCTTTTGTGTCAATGGAGAAAAGAGGCCTTGAGAGGAAACGCAAGACTCTTCTGCTCTTCACACATGTGTACCAGACCTGCCTCAGGATGCCATCCAGCTGTTTATTTCAGAGATCATTGTCTACATCAAGAAAAAGACAGTTACTTCATTTTTTTCCCTACGTGTCAATAATTTGAAGGCACACTATGTCCCTCTTTTTCTACTATGGGGTTGGAGGTTGTCACAGAGGAAAGCCTGCCTTGGTTTCTGCTAGCAAAAGTCATCATATTAAAACTTCAGCAAAGATGCTTAGTTGGGAGTACCATTCCCAGGACTGAGCCTGCATCGTGGCAACCTCTCATCCTTAACTGCATGATGTGAACTCAACTGTTTACTTCTGTGTTTAGCTATGAGCATGATTCTTCCAAAACTAGAGGCTGGGGAAGATGAAATTAAAAAACACAAATGATTGAAACAGAAAAGCTGTATGAATATACATCATTAATGGGCAATCTGCAAATTAGTATCTGGAGCTTAGATGGCTTAAAAGCAATGGTAAATTGGAAGTATAAATTTAGCATGGTGGTTAACACCTGCACGGGATGCCCACATCCCATGTGAAATACACAGGTTGGACTCTAGGTTTTGCTTCTGACTTCAGCTTCCTGCTAATGTGCACCCTGGGAGGCATCAAATGGTGGCTTAAGCATTTCCATCTCCGCCACCTATGTGGAAAACCTGGATTGAGTACTCAGCGCCTGACTTCAACCTGACCCAGTCCTGACTGTTGTGGGCATCTTGAGAATGAATCAGAGGATAAAAAAACCTCTATCTCCCTGCTTTAAAAAAATAGCTCACTGTACTCATGTTTTCAGAAGTTCAACTCACATTAGCTGAGAAATGGATTCTATACAGATATCCAAATATGGAACGCTGGAAAAAAATGTAGCATATATATATACACAATGGATATGACTCAGCCATGAAAGAGTGGAATCCTGTATGTTGAAACAAAATCGAGAACACTGTGTGTAGTAAAATAAGCCGGTCCTATAATGACAAATAGGTTTTTCACGATTTGTAGTAATTTAAATAAAATCTACAATGTATTTTGAGTAAAATTGACATTTTCAGATTTGCTTATTATTTATAGTTCTCATATGTATACTTGAACAATGGTTCTTACACTTACTACTTTTTAAATCTTGTTATCTAGCAGAGAATTAATCTTGTGATTATAAAGTAAATCAAGGGCATATAATTGTAAAACTAAATTAGGATGAGTGAAGCTGGGCTAAGGGAGGGAGAGAAGATAGTGTTAGAATTACCATTATGCTCTTAAAGCTGTATGTATGGGCCTAGGATGATGGTTTGGTAACTAACTCCTCATGCAAGTGCTAGGATCCCACATAGGTGCTGGTTCATATCCCAACTGCTCTACTTCTAATCCAGCTCACTGCTTATGGCCTGAGGAAGCATTAGAGGATGTCCCAAAGCCTTGGGACCCAACACCTGCATGGGAGACCTGGAAGAGGCTCCTGGCTTCTGGCTTAAGATCAACTCAGTTCTACTGACAACTTCACCTTTTGCCCCTACTTATCTCTGCCCACTTCTGGGAAGGATCCTATATGCCCGTTCAATGCTCAGGGAGAAGGCACCTGTTTACTCTGCTTTATAATTATTGTGATATTTCTGGAGGAGAGGGGCAGGGACCCAGGATTTTATAGCACCATCCATATTGGCACATATCTCAATCCTATTGAACCCCAGGCACTGCCTGCCCAGACCTATTCTCTTACTGACACACTTAGCTCAGCCCTGCCTCTCATTTTTGCTCTTAATTGGGTTCAGCCAAGAATACCTCATCCCTCTCTCTGCCTTCCAAGCCTTCACCTCTGGCTGTATTCATATCCATCAGAACCTCCTCCGAGAGGGCTTACCTATCACCTCCCACCTTTATCACCTCATCCCATCCTCCTATTTTTTTAAGGAAATATTCAGCATAGTGCACATGGTTTGGACCCTTCCAGACAAAGAGACAAAACCAGAAGGACTAAAGTGAGATCCACTTGGAATGGAAATCCTTTTACTGATCCACAGGTTGAATTCTTCCCTATTACCCAGCTCAGTGCAAGGTGCTGAGATAGAGGTCAACAGTGTAGCAGGGACAACTTTGGGAAGATCAACAGCGGGGACTTACATGACATTCCAGGAAGAAAAATCCTAGGTCATAGAGGCTTAATCCTACATCCTTGCAATTTGTGTAAATCACTTCTCTGTATCAAAAGCTTTACAGATAGATGTGCTAGTCCAGACAGGGTGTGAGGTTGGCTCATATATACACCAAGGAGTGTCTGCCACCTGGTGTGCTGAGCGGGCATTGCATGCTAATGGGAAATAGGAGTTCTCACTTGACCTTGCAGACCCCATGGCTTTTCTAATACAGTAGAAAGTGTTCAACTTTAATCAAAACAGCACAAACCTTTCAACGGAAATATTACATAGAGTTTTAATATATAAAACAGACCCAAACAATAACTGTTTCAGATAGTCTGTATAGTGCAAGTAAGATTGGAGGTCTCATATTCCTGGCCAATACCCTTCATTTTATTTTGAAAAAAAAAATTAGACTATTTGAGAGGGAGAGTAGGAGGAAGGAGGAGAGGAAGAAGATTAGGGAAGGAAAGGGAATAAAGAGGGAAAGAGAAGAAATGGAGGCTAAGATGGAGAAGGAGAGAGGGAGACGGAGAGTAAGTGAGATCACATCAGCTGGTTCTCTCCACAAACACCTGATGTAGCTGAGGGTGGGTCAGGCTGAGGCTGGGAACTTGCAATTTAATCCAGGCCTCCTAAATTGGCAATAGAGACCCAAAAACTTCAGCCATCAACTACTGCGGGAAGCTGGAATCGAATATATCCAGGACTTAAACCTAGGTATCAGGTGCTTTAATCACTAAACCAAGTCCTGGCCTTGTAAAGTTTTGCAGATGCTCTTTCATGGAATTCAGAGGCTGCACTTCTTGGTAGAGCATCCCAAACCAAACCAAACCAAACCAAACCAAACCAAACCAGACCAGACCAAACCAAAGCTGCAGCGATTCATCGGGATCCCCTTTGATGACCTCATGTTGAGTGAACTCTAGTGTTCACCCAGTTTATTCAGTTCTCACATGCACCATGGGAAGTGGGTTAGTGCCATGTCACAGGTGAAGGGCTGAACCGAAAGATCTTTCGGGGCTCACCCTTTAACACTCCTGGGTCTAGATGAGACCAGAGCTTGTGCCTGCACTTTGGTTCCAGTTCCCAAACCTTCCTTCTAGAGTAGGCAATGGGAAAACGGTTCTTAAAACTGTGGGGGAGTTAAGGGTGTTTTTATTATAAGCTCCTTTTTTGGGTTGCTTTTGTTCCCTGGTGGGCCTCATCTGTACCAAATAGGAAGGTGACAGCAAGTCAGCACCTGCATGTGTGGAATGTGAGTGGGACAGTAGAAGGAAAGAAAGGCAGAGGGCTGCTCCAGGAAGTGTCCAAGCTTACCAAGTCAGCAGGAAAAGACATTAAGATTGACTTGAGTGAAAAGCCCCTTATCTTTGGGGGGAAAAGTGGATAGTTTGAGCTATAAGAGCCTGCAGACTTAACAGATGTTGTAGAAATGAATCCTGGGAAATAGCATCCCATTGCAGCTGGTCCTATAGGACACGCACAAAGGGCTGCAAACACCTTTCCCGTCTGCTCTCAGGCACCTGGACCTTCCAAGGGCAGAGGATGTTCTCCGATGGGAACCCTCAGGAATGGCATACAGTGCAGCCTGCAGTAATACAATCACTCCTAATCAGCAAATAATGAGGACACAAGAAGCTTCAGCTTACCTCTGTCTCAAAGAGGCGACCACACATAAACCTCAATTACTCAGACATTGAAAAATCAATTTCAAATAAAACATCCAGGTAATGGAACTAAAGAGACTAGACAGGTGAGGATACATGCCCAGGCTGCCATGCTTTGTCAGTGCAATTGAAGTGGGCAGCTCCTGTAATGCAATGAAACTAGTGACTTTGTGCCCTTAGGGCTAAAGGCAAATGGGTCACATGTCCCAGCGTCTTTAAGAAGTAAAGATGATTCCAGTGATGCCAATGGGATGGCACATCAGAGACACTTGTACCCTCAATCTGTGTTTGAATGTCATCTCTACCTCCTTCTAGGATTGTGAAAGGGAAAGCTAACCTCAGACTACCACACAAGTCCCTGCTAACCTCAGCTCCCCCAGCCACTGATCTGACACACTGTTATCTTAGGGTGATTTTTTTTAAGCTAGTCTTTCTATTTGTCATCTCTATCAACAAGCCAGCAATTTAGGTCCATAAAATTTTATCAGCCTGTTCCTTGTTGTTAGGCATTGTGCTGGGCATGCCTCTGCTTTCTCAGGACATAAGGATTGTGAGGTCCATTCCGCATCTGAACAGGCTGCACCATCTTGTAAAACCAAGCCACACAGAGCCAGTGTTGTGGTGCAGCAGTTTTAGTCGCCGCCTGCAATGTGGGCATCAGCATAGGTATCAGTTTGAGTGATGGATGCTCGACTTCCTATCCAGCTGTATGTGAATTTCCCTTTCCCTGAGAAAATAGTGGAAGATGGACCAAGTACTTGGGTACCCACCGACCACACAGGCGATCTGGATGAAATTCAGGGCTCCTGCTTTGGCCTGGCCCAGCCTCACGTAGTTTTAAGCATCTGGGGCGTGAGTTAGCAGATCAAAGCTCTCTCTTTCGCTCTCACTCTGTCTCTCCCAGTCACTCTCACTGTTGCACTAGCTCTTTTCCCTCATCTTCTATGACTGCCTTTCAAGTAACACACACACTTTTTTTAAAGAGCCATTTGCCCATTTAGCAAAAGCAGGCTTTTCAAGTCCCTGTCTTATTCTATGCAGAGAAGAGAACGAGGCTCAGTGTTCAGCCTGTTAGCCTTTCCTCTTATTTTGTGAGTACAAGAGGCATCTTTAACATTTTTTGCCCTTTTTATTTGTCAGTGCTGGTGAAAATCAAATATCTATTGCATATAAATAAAGAGAGAACCTGTATGTAAGAAAATATTAATAATCATCATAGCTAGCATTTAACGACTAATAAATGTTTAGTATACCAAATAGATTTGTAGCTTCTGTTCAGCATCAAATTCATTCTGAGATGACTGTTTCGGTTCATTTTTCATTTTGTTGACTAATGCAACTTATAAGATTGTGGTAGGTAAAAAGGCCTAATATTGTACTGGGAACCAAGAGAGTAAGCTATCCAGTGCAGCTATTCTTGTCCTCCATTCAAGTTGTAGCAACTGGTGCCTGTGTTAGTCTGAATTCTTCAGAGAGGTGGAACAACAGGAAAACTTGTGGCTACCCTCTCCCTGTTAGGGGGAATTGGCTCACGTCCTTAGGATGACTGTGGAGGCTGAGAGGTCCCATGGCCAACTGTGTGCAAGCTACAGTTCTTGAGATGCCGGGGCATGGCTCAGTCCATGACCCAAGTTTCAGAACTGGGGGTGGAAGGCAGTAGTGTTACTCTCAATCTGAGGCTAAAGACCTGATCATGCAGAGGGGCTGCTGGCCCCTAGTACCTAACGGCTGGGGAGCTTAAAGCTCTTCTGTCCCAGGAAAGAAGGAGTGAGAAAATGGTGTTTGTACATCTTTTGCATACTGTCTGGCCTCAGTCAAGTAGATGGTAGTCACTAAGAAGGAAGGCAGACCTCCTGGACCCAGCCTGAAGACTCACATGCTTGTCTTCTTTAGAAACACCACATGGACACATCTGGAAGTGACACTCTGTCAGTTTTCTTCATAGTCCTCAACCCCATCCAATGGGATTAGCCATTACAGAGCCCCAGGGTTGTGAAAATGCATCTTTCAAATGGTTAAAAAAATGACTCACCAAAAATAGAATGCACATGAGCAAAAACAAAGCCTACTAAACTCAATGAGCGAGCCAGCAGAATGGTCTCAGATGAGGTTTTTCAACGCTGTAGTATAAAGACAGCATTTAAACAATGCCTCAATATGTGGCTATGGTTATGTTTCAACAAAATCTCATTGGCAAAAACATATGGCTTCTACTTATAGCTTCTCAACTCCTGTTCTAGATGCCAAATAATATCTGAATAAGGCAATCAAACATTACCTAAGAGTGACACTGCAGGGACATGCCATTATCCTCCTGCTTTATCTAAAAATTCTGGTTCACTTTTCTTAGCAGCACTAACATGGAAATGACTCCCCTCTCCCCAGGATTCACTGACATAGTGTCTGTTCCCGACCTTTTGCATGAACGTATTAGACTCCTAAGGCTTGTTCAGGTGGGCCAGTTGTTTGTTCTCATCATAGTTTTGCAGTGGCAGCAAGGGATTCCTGCTTCATTCTGACTGCTTTCTTGAGTAGAAGTGTAAAATTTGAGAAAGATTTTCTTCTACTTCATTGAAAAGCTTGGAAATCGAGTTAAAAAGGAGCCCTAGCTCACTAATGGCTACCTCTTCTACATCTCAATTTGTTCATCTTAATCAGGAGTGGGAAGTATCTGGCTCAGGGGCTGCAGGAGGCTTTTAAAATTACATGATCTGGTCCAGCCAAGGCAATTGCAGGTGGGACATGAACAGTAATTCTACAGCAGGCTAATTTTTAGGTTGATAGTTTTGCATGGCTCATGAATAATATTATGCATATCCAAATAGCCTTTGGCAGAATAAAGGTTCCCTACACATGCTGCACAGGAGGGGAATAATAGTCCTACATCACAGGGCTGTTGTGTAGTTTAAATACAGTACTGTGCAAGAGCACCCAGCTTATAGCGCAGTGTGTACACCATGAAGATCATATCTCCTATAATGAGGATTCCTCTCCTGTGGACATTTTAGATAACTTCAATAACACTTTAACACGGACACAGAAAATATGCTGATGTTTCATATTTGCCTTCTCTGCGCTTGGGTTCAATGCTGTTTCTCCTCCGTATTGATGTTTTATTTCACTCTGGATGTTTAACCTTTTACTTTTGTTCTGACCGTTTCTGGTAACTTCATGCTTTATAGTTAAGTATGCCGACTGCTCTAGTTGCTTTGGTGAGTGAGAAAGTGCAAGTGGGCAGCAGGGATCGAACCCTGACTGAGTAGCCATGTTGTGGGGGCCTCTAAATAGGGCATCTGTAATCCTCACAGCCATTTGTGTTGAAGCACGTTGGGTGTTCCTATTCATAGGTAAGGAAGCCAAGGCAAGGGAGGTTTCAATCACATCCTAAGATGTAATTGAAGAAAAGAATGTTAAAACAGAGACATTGAAAAATGTCTGGGGCCTGGAATCCCAGCTTAGGATGCCAACTCCACAGGCACGGAGCACGTCCATCCACTATATCACACTTTCTTTGAAGTGTCATGCATGTGGCTGCTATTTTTCCTCCTAGTTGCCTCCCCTCCTTTGTGGTCCCAAATAAAGGGAAAAAATATTTTTTTGCCTAAAATTAAACAAGAGATCTTTAATGTGATGTGCTCACATTCTTCACCTTACACCCCATTTTGTACTTTTGACTGAGAGAACAGGCAATATCTTCACCGTGGCTTTCTCACTCCTCAGGAAGTACTGCCCATACTTTCTCGGCACAAAAACTCACAGGCTAACTTGCATAAAGCAGGACTCACAGCCAGCGCATCCCAGAAGGCTGCACCCAACGACACACAACTTCAGGCACGTAACAGAACCTGTCTATTGGTTAGCCCTTCAGGAATATGCATCCAACAGCTGGGATCAATAATTATGGTAACCTAAAGAAACAACACGATAGCAGGGAAAGGAAATGGACTTTCTGTAGAGGATTCTTATTTATTTTTAACTTCTGGGCATCAGAACATCTTGAGTCTTTGTAAAAACCATGATAGGCTCAAGTTAGGATTCTTCTTTTCTACATCTTCATGCTGAACCTTGGCACATGCCATCCACAGCGGATAGATCATGATCATGTAACCTCAACTGACCAATCAGGTGCTCCCATTGAAGACTTTGAATCTCAGAGTATCACACATCTCAAAAGGGGAATCCAGGAGTAATGCTATTGCCAGCAGCTGTGCTGGCGTTTAGGCTGATATCAGGGTGACACCAACCCAGCAGTGCCAACATGGCAACCATTCAGAAAGATGGCCTCTGTTACAGGATCCTCATGCTGGCAAATCTCCAGCCTCCTTTGGTTTCTCCATTGTTTTTTTTTTTTTTTTCTTGGGCTTGGTCCTTCTGGCTTTTGTTTGTGTTCCAAACCACCCAGTAAATTTCTAGAACATTCTTTCTTTGCAGAGGCTGTCCTGATTTGTTTCCACAGTTGGGAACAGGGTGCTCTGAGTGATTTGTGCCTCAGTGTTCTCCTACATTACCACCCATATTCAAGGACAATTCCCTCAGAAGAGACAATTGGTTTTACTCGATTTGAAGAAAATAACAAAAGGCCTCATAAATGTCCATGTCTAGATCCTAGACAACAAGAGATTATTTTGGACACCATTCTAAGTTACTAACTCATTTGTCCGACCCAAGACACGCATATCGAGACCCTGATGAACATGTTTTCCTGATGCTCAGAGAAATAATTTGATAATATATCAACACCTGGCTTACTTCTTACACAGAAATTGAATAGTCACAAAGCAAATCAGATCAAATATCTGCTTTCATATTTATTAAATAAATATGCTAAAACCCAGCCACCAAATGCTCACTTTTGTTCCAACCTGTTCTACATGCCTTAGTTCCAGCCCTGATGAAAAATGACAAGGGAACCTTTCATCATTCTTTCCTTAGATGTGTTTTTCTCAGTGGAGGAAAGAGGCTCAGCCAGATCAAAATAGTAGTTCAGCTACAGAGCTGGCAACTATACCACCAGGATCAAAAGTGGCTCCAAAATTCAAGTACTGTCTATTCTCCCAGCTTCGGGAAACCAATGTTGCTACTCAATTCCACCACAATGAGACCATTCAGGTTCCAGTGGAGAGAATCTGCATTTTACAAACAATGTAAACATTTTACAGGGGTTGTTTGAACTACATTTTCATTCCAAATGTATTATTCCTAGAGTGTGCATATCAGTAAATGTTTTAAAGAGCACTGATTTTGATGAAATTATTTCTGATTAGTTAACAGAGAAAATAGTAACACATGTAGAAATAGAGAATTTTGTGTGGCATTTTCCCTGCTTTTTAGTTTGCTTTGCTGCTTGGCAGAAATAAAAGCCAAAATTCTTTTGAGCTGTTTCATAATTGATAGATGAACTCTGCCTAATTGTTGATCCATAGAGAATGGTTAGAAATACCAATACACTTGGGGTTAAATTTCCCAGCTCTGTTGTGGAAATATTTAGTCAACTAATGATCCCGTGTTCCCCCTACCTCAACCTTCACCCTAACTCACTGTTAGCTTTGGCAGAAACTATACCCTTGCTTTTACGGTAACCCAAGAAAATAATCCTCAAAGATGACTTATACCCATCTAAGGCTCCCAAAGAGTTACAATGAACATTACCTAGGACAGCATGGAGGAAGAAATTGAAACTCCTGACTAAATATGTCTCAAGGGAAAGAAAAACACAGAGATGGGCACAAAGGGGTGGGCACTCGGTGTGATAGTTTAGATGCTCCTGCAACACTGGTGTCAGAGTGCCTGGGTTCAGTCCTGGCACTATTCCTGTTCCTGGCTTACTGCTATTTCACTCTTGGGAGGCAGCACATGAAGCATTTGAATCCCTGCCTCCCACGTGGGAGACCCAGATGGGGTTTTCTGGTGTATTGGTTTTTTTTCTTGGCTCAGCCTGACAACTCTGGGCATTTGGAGAGTCAACAAATAGATGGAAATCTCCCTCCCTTGCTCTCTTCCATCAAATATATAACATAAAAAAAACATTAACAAAAAAACCTATAAACACGAAACAATGGCTTGAAACAAACAGAAACAATTATATGCAGAGACCTAGAAAACAAGTTGGAAATATTTAAGATGTGATCTTATCCAGACAATGTCTAAGAACTGAAGGTGCAAAACCAGAATATGAACCAGATTGTAGTCTAGTGCCTGGGAAGAAGTGGTAGTGGTGTGTGTGTGTGTGTGTGTGTGTGTGTGTGTATACACATTTATTTGAAAGGAAGAGTTACAGATAGAAACAGAGTTTTCATCTGCTGGTACACTCTCCAAAGAGCCACAATGGCCAGAGCTTGGCTTGGTTGAGGCTGGGAGAATGGAATTCCATACAGGCTTCCCATGTGGGTGGAAGGAGTCCAGGTATTTGAATTAGAAGTGGATCAACATGTTGAACTCTAATACTGCAACAAGGTGGAGGAATCCACCATGGGGGGAGGGCACCGGGAGGGGTTGGGGGAATCCCAGAGCCTATGAAACTTTGTCACATAATGCAACATAATTTAAAAAAAAGTGGAGCAACATGGTCATAAACTGTGACACACCGGATGCTGGCATTGCAAATGGTCACTTAATTCATTGAGCCCCAACAGTAGCGCTAGTACTTACATGTTCAAGTGTGAAAATTATAATTGCAAAGTGTGCACATGTACGTGTGTGTCCTTATTGGTGAATTAATATCAACTCCTGGAGAGTAGTTAATGGAGAACATCATGGATCTAGGAAAGGTTTATGAATTCTTGGCAATAAGCTTAGTATTTTGAAAAAAAATAGATTGAAGCAGAAGTTTTTGGTAGAATAGCATATAAGTCAATCCATGCAACCTCAGTGTTCTTGAGGAAAAGGGTCATGCAGGCACTGATCCTTAAGAACATATATGCTAAGCTCCACAGCTCCTCCTTGCAGCCAGAAGCCTAAATGTTCCCCATTTGAAATCTATTCCTTTTGGACATCTAGGGTTTTCAATCTTGATGCTATGAGAAAGAAACGGCTGGTTGATACATATTCAGCAGTACTTGGCTTTCTACATTTGGAAGAGGTTTAAATTGGGAGTCTTACATTAGTAATTAATGGATTAAACAGAGTACTGACATTATTATGATATCTGAGCATTGGACTTTCTGGGAGCCTTTACAAAGACTTCCGGTCTTACCCTGGGTAGTTCTCATTGGTTAGTTGATTATTTAAATGGAGTTGGGCCTTGTTTCTCCCCCTTCCTTCTGGCTCATCCTGTAGTCATTTCTCTGTATTCTCTCTGCTACTGCCAAACTAAGAAGACCACCCAATCCTGAATTGTGAGCTTTTAAGCTCTGAGACAAATAAACCTATTCTTTCTCAAGAAGCTCCTCTTGGGCAATTTGTGTGTGTGTGTGTGTGTGTGTGTGAGACTAATAAGCTGACCATTATACCAGTTAAACATTGGAACTCTTCAGAAGAGTAAACTCACTAAGCAACTTGATCTCAACATGAAGTCAGTCAGTGAGAGCCCTGGTAGGGAAGAGGTAGCAGATTGGCTCAGTCAGGGCCTGTAACCAAGGTGTGAGCTGTGGTGGGAGAGCCAAAAAGAGCTGCTTAAGGTTGTGGGAAAACCACAGGGAGGTCTCCATCTCTCTTCTACTCTTTCTGAGCAGGGAAAGAATCCTTCTTAGCACCCAACAGAACTCCGCCAATTGTGTCTAATGTGACTGGCAGATGTTGAGTGGATTTTATGGGGACAAGACACAACTCCAGGATTCTGAGTCAAATAGCCACCCTGTGAGGCAACTGGGAGTCAATCATATGCTTTCCCAGCTGTGTGAGTCACCCACCAGTGCTAATTTTGTCATAATGTACATTTTCTATGAACCTTATTAAGACCCTACAGCTGTTTTCCAAAATGCTATTTTTATGCTTACAATTATTTATCTTCCTATTAAGAAAGTACCTCTCATGTTTTTGCTGGCAAGATAATTAAATATATTCTTGACTCAACTTTTGGAACTGCCTCTCTCCTCTTCTGCAAACACATACACATAGCTGTCCACATGGTAGGATGCATAATGGAACTTGAAAACTGAACTGATACACAATGCACTAAGTTAAACAAGGCAAACATATCCTTGGTAAAACCTGAAAAATAATACTAGTTATTTCCCAGAAATAAAGTTTCATAATCATGATATTTAAAAAATAAACAAACCTTCAAGTTCATTTGAGTTACACAGAAAATCTACCAAAGTTTTCTTGAGAACTTGTACCAAATCCTAAAAACCTACTGTGAATTATAAAGGTCTGTTTTATAATTCCACGTTATTACTTACTGGTGCAGCATTTCCTTTATCCACATTGAGCAATGGTTTTTAATAGATGAAAAAGGAAATTAGAATCCAGTATATGAATTCATCAATCTGTTTCCAGTAAGTAATTTGAAACCCTGAGAAATTCGAAAAAACTTAATTACTAACCCAAATAACCCTTTGTATCTGCATAAATAAAGATGGAGATCAGTCTCTGGTTAATAGAGATCATTTCCTGTTATGTTCATATTGTTAATGTGACAGTGATGTATGATTGCTTTCTACAACTACACTGTCACTCTCATTTGAATCACCCTGGAGACAAAGTAGATGATTGGTGTGAAATGTGCCAGTAAGGTCTATGTGGTCTTTTTTTGGCAAATACTTGGCTGGACATGTATGGAATAAGCACAGTGGAGACCTTTAAGAGAGCCTCTGGCTGGTTTTCCTTGTGTCTTCATTACAGCACCAGTGATCCAACAGGATCCGTCTGCAGAAAAGAATCCTAGGGATTTCATCGGAACACCAAGGGAAAAGAGGCAGAGATGCCTGCTGTATCTCTGAGTTGCAATTTCACTGTAAACATCACTGTTCTGGTTCATGCCTCTTTTCACTCTTCCCAGGGTGGGTGTAATTTTGTCTCCTCCAGACAACTCACAAAGGTTTAGAAAGAGCCCACTAGCCTGAACTGCACTTCAAAATGCTATAGGTCACCATTGGACAAGCAGGGTAAGAACATTCCACGCACTACGAGACTCAAAACTGGATACATGCCATTACCACAACACTACTTTTCTCTAAGAAGTGAGGTTCCAAACCATGCAGCTCTGACTTATCATCCTCTCCAAAAATGACAGTTCCAGGTCATTATCACTGCCTTCTGCAGAAGTTGATCGCACCAGTGTGAGCACACACCACAGAAGCATTGCTGTTTATTTACATTCATTCCACTTCCCTTCTCCTCCACTAGCAGAAGCCATTCCAACTCTGAAGAGCCGAAGTTTCAAGATCAGCTTTCTTAGCATCACTTGTAGTTGAGGCATGGGCAGGAGACCAAGCTCCAGCTTCTAGAATTAAGACAAATTTCTGGAAAAGATTTTCCATAATCTCTTCAGCCTCAATTCAAGGAGATACATTATATACAGTACAGGGAGACACACTGTACACACATAATATTTAAAATTAAAAGGACTGACTGTACCAAGTGGTGGAGAAGATGGGTGAGCAACTTGTCCTCTTTCATGCTGTTAGTAATCAGAACATAAAAATGTCACCACTGTGGGGGACAAATTAGCAATTTCATGTTAGGTTAAGCACATACTAAACATTTGACTACAAATGTCATTCCCAGATATTTACCCAAGAGAAATTAAAATATCCATCCAGGAGCAAGTGTTTGGCCTAGACACCGAGCCATCCACATTCCATGTTGCAGTTCCAGCATTTGGTTCCTTGCCCAACTTCTTGCCAATCAAGCCCTGGAATGTGGCAGTGATAACTCAAGCAATCAAGTTCCTGCTACCACACATGGGAGATCTGGACTGAGTTCTCTGTTCTTGGCTCCAGGCCCAACCCATAAACCAGTGACAAAAATAAAACAAACATTTTCCTATTCAAAGATCCCAAATGAGTACACCAAACATAGCATTCATAATATCCTAAAACCAGAAATCCAAATGCCAACCATCGATGACTGGAGAAAAACAATTTTCTACAGAGTAGAAATCTAGAGATTAACAAAGATGAGTGGAATATTGATGCATGCTACAACATGGATGAAAGGAGCAAAGGAGGAAGAAAGAAAAGAATAAATAATGCATGGTTATGTTTATGCAAAAGTCAAACCAAATATATGGTGAAAGAAAGAAATCAGTGATTGCTTGCAGCTGGAGACAGGAAGAAGCACTCAGTATAAGTACGCATGAATGGGATGATGAAAATGTTTTCTTAATCATATCAATATATATTCATTATATATTCATATATATTGTGTATAAATTGTATCTCAAATGTAGTTGATATTTAATAAAGCTATATTGGACCCAAAGTTAAGATGTAGTGGATTAAGCAGCTTTCTGAGATTCTAGAATCCCACATGAGCACTGATTCAAGTCCTGGCTGCTACATTTCAATGCTAAGACATCTGAGAATGTAACAAGTGCCCAAGAACTGGTATCCTGTCACCCCTGCCGGAGGTCAGGATGGAGTTATAGGAATCTGGTTACAAACTGGCCCAGTCTCAGCTGTTGTAACCTTTTGGGGAATAAACCAGCACATGGAAGATTGCTCTCGCTCTCTCTCTTCCCACCCCCCCCCATCTGAACTTGGCTTCTAAATAAATACATCTTTAACAATGACAAACAAACAAAAACAGTTGCAGCACAGGAATGGTTAATCTTCAGCTAGATACTGTTATTTATGTAGAATTCTTAAAACTTGGGAAACCCATCTTGCAGTCATAGAGTACCATGAACGATGCCTGGCATAAATAGCTTCTTAATAAATGTTTATCAAGCAAGTTAGATTTCCTGCAAAACATGTTCAGTGTGAGGCATTGGTCTAACAATAATTAATGTTTTTAATTGTGGCTGCCATCCATATTGTTATTGTGCAAATGTGGATGCAAACCCAATCCACTGTGCTTCTTGCCTTATTGTTATATGATTGTAAAATCATTTGTGAGTTATTTTTAATCGACTTACTTTTCAGAAAAGTATCATTACAGATATAGGCAAAATCTAACACACCATCTCTTTTTGTCTCACAAGCTGAGAATAGTTTTCTTAGTCTTAAAACATTGTTCAGAGTGGAAAGGGATCCCTGAGCCTATGGGACTATATTACGAAAAATAAAAACAAAAAACCATATATTGTTGAAGGTGAGAGAAGAAAATGTAGGAGGACATAACAAGAAATAGCAAGTGGCCAAAGCAAAGATAATGAGGACAATTATGCCATTGAGACTCACCTAAAAAAATCTCAAATATTTCCTATCTGAACAGTTATGGAGAAGGTTTATTTTTGATTATTCTATTCATTCACTCCAAATATTCCTAATAACACACTACAGTTTAATCTGTGCCAAAGAATTAATATTTGGTTTCAGTGTACATAGCACAGCCATATCAAGGTCTAGTAAGAGAAATCAAAATCTTGTACACTTGCTTCTGAGTCTGAGGGGAGAAGCAGAAAGTCAAGGTAGGCTGACAGCAAAGATATTAAAGCTTACAGCTTGTGGCCATGCTGCTTCACGTACCACTGAATAAAAAGTGAACAGAGAAGTAAACAGGCAAAACGAGCCCAGTTCTAAAGATGTCTAAGGGAAATGAAAGGTAATTTGTGAGACTCTGTGGGGTATCTTAATTACTGTCTAGTTCCCCCTCCATGTTACCTGTTATGGTTGATCAAGAGTTAGCTGGTTAGTTCCTTGACTCACATAGATGTTTAAGCCCTAAAGTCAAGGATTGTTGGTGCTTGCCACTTGAATCCTTGAGCTACTGATGGTATCTGAGGGTGGGGATTCACGGCAAGTGCTTGGATGTGGCTGGATTGCTATAGTGGACCTCTCATGATCTAATCATGGTAGCTTCATAAGGGTGTGTGTGCTTGCCATCTCTCAGCTTCCTGGCTCACTATGTGGTCCCTCCATGCTTTTATTCTGCCATCTACACCCAGTCATGGATTGTGAATATCCAAACACCTCAGTTTACCGATGCAGAGGCTGAGGACCCTGGAAAGAAAGGAGAAATGCAATGTGATAGCTGGGTGTTAAAGTGTCACACCTTTGGATTCCAAGTTAGTTGCTTGTCTATTACATCTTGTCTTTCTAGAAAATAACACCAAAGTTATAAATGTAGACTGGACTTCAGATATAATTTTTGAATTAAAATTATGCATTTAGGTATATATAGTGGTTCCAGTTCTGAATAACATTCTGTAGATAAAATTCATTATTTTTTCCACTTCTCTTAGTATTTTCTAACATATGAGAATTTAGTGAATGGTAAGTTCTCCCATTCTTTTTTCTGGGTCTCATGGTATCAAATGTGTTTAAGGACTGTTATAAAAATACTTTATAACCCTTAAGCAGAAGAAACTTGACTCAAGAAATTAATTATATAAGGCAAGGAGAGTTGAGAAGACAAAAGTGGGCCCGTGAGGCAATCCAGAGACTAGCATCATCAGGAAGCTGCCAACACCTCTGGAGATAGAGGTACATGGGAGGAGACATTCTTCATTCAGAGTCAATTCTCTGAGCCAAAGAGAGCCTTGTGTGTGCTGGAATGCTAGAAGAGATACTGCTATTTTCAGAAAACTTACAGCAAGTAAAGAGAGGAGCAGCTCTCTGCATCATACTCTCTTGCCTTTTACAAGTGCATTCTGTTGGATGGACCTTGCTAGAAGAAAGAGAGCCTGGACAACGTGGCTTCCAGCAAGAGTCAAGCATAAGACAGAGTACATGTTTGACAGAAAACATGCACTGACCTTCACAATTGTCTGTTTTACCAGTGTTTTTGACTTTGTGACTACAACAGAATCAGATCCCTTCTAAGCAGACTGTTTAAGGAGGAATGATAGCTGAAGTTGCTATTTGAAGGTTCTTATCACTTTATATTAAAAGAGAAGAAGAGATGAGACCCTGGCATTTATCTCTAGATGACTTCTTTGGGGCATAATCTACCAATAAACACATTACACTAGAAAGTAGAGGATACAGTAAGCATTCGGCTCAGGTGTTTTCTCGCAGAAAACACTGACCAAACAATGTGGGTATAAAGAAAGGCATAGCATGCACTGAGTTATATTGCCTTCACTGCTAAGCACATTTGTAGGTTGAAGTCCCAGTCCTTAATGTGACTATATTTGAAATAGTGCTTTGAGGGAGAAAATTAAGGCTAACCAAAGTCCCAAAAGGCCAGGTTGGGCAAAAGCACAAAGGAGGTCATGTTTAAGCCAAGCAGAAGGCATGAAGAGAAGCTAAGCCTGCCAGCATCTTGGGCTTGAACTTACCTTCTCTAAAATGGTGATCAAACATATTTCTGTTGTTTAAGTCGGTGGTCTGTGATGTTGCACTAAGACACCAGGCATGATACATCCAACAGGAATCAATGCTCATTGCTGCTGGCAGGCAGTTCCTAGAGGTCACCCGCTATGGACTGCCTATTCCCCGAAATGACTTACTAGGCATCAGGTCCTTCCCATAGTTAGACAGTCATGGATTAAATACGTCCCATGGGAGGAAAAAATAGCAATGATTCAAGTTCATATGCAGATATAAATGATATCCTTGAGAGCAAGTTACAAGCAATGAAGAGAAAGAACTGGGCAACTGGGTGTTCGTGAAAGATGGGGTTCCAAAGATATATGTGATTCAAGGAGGGAACTGAGGACATGGAAAATAACATTGTATACCTTCACAAAGTTTCACTGTTAGCCTGGCTAGAGCCATGGTTAAAGATTTTCAAAATCTTTGTAGAGATCATTTTAGGAACAAAGAATTCCATATTGCATTTGGAAGTAGGTCTGGTTTTCATGTTTCTTGCTCCAGATCATTTTGCATAGTAAATGTTTAGAATAGTCTAATTTGGGTGCTTTTCTCCAGTTTGAACAAACCTTGATTGGCCAGCAGAAAGTTCCATGTCAGTAAAATTAGATCATTTTAATGAAGAAGCTAAAAACAAAGTCCAAACAGACCATTAGTGCTCAGAGAGGTCATGACAGTTTGGGGATCCTGGAAGCTGTTGTGACTGCTTTGGGGCGAAACACCTTTAAGGAATAAATTGATACTGCACAACTGTCATTGCCCTCAGGCCTACATATGGTTTGAGCAGTAATTTGGGATCAGGTTGGGATTAAGGGTCTCACATCTTATTTATTTTTTTTTTTTTTTGGAATTCAGCCCATGTCTTATAAGTCATAGTGAACTCCACAAATATAACTTTTCCCTGGAGAAAATTTGGGCCCAGTGATGTGGGGAGGGATCAGGTTGAAGGGTTATCTGGGGAAGAGAAGTTGGATTTGCTGGTGAAGACTGTCTCAAAGGGACAACTGCAGCAAGGCTTACAGCTCTACAGAAAGGAAATCTATGTGTTTAGTGTTAGGTTACTTGCATCTCCAGTAGTCAAACTGGGGACAGTTTGCCAGACTTTTTAAAATGTTGTCTTCAATGCTCGCAACTCAAACTATGTTCTCAGGAACAGCACCAGCAAATGTTGGAGCTATTACAAATGCAGACCTCCCCAAATCTCATTTCAGTAAGATTTTCAGATGATCTGCATGGCTAACAAAGTTTGCGAGATGCTTCTTGAGATCATTTTCAGTCAACTGACACAAAAGGACATTGATACACTTGGTCAGCACTTGAGTGCTCAGGCAACACCATGAAGGATGAAGTCAAGAGCATAGAGAATAGCGAGGACTTTGAGTTCCCAGACACAGCTTCCACCCCTTGTTATACCAGGCCAGCTTTCAGCAGCAACACAGCAACACACATTGCAGGTGCCAATGCCACTTCAGGACAAGGGGTGCCTTAGCTGTCAGTGCTGATGTTGGTAGAAACATCACTCTGGAAAAATGATGCATGGTTCACAGAACCTTCTCAGCCCTTTTCTGACTCTGGATCTGCTGCTTGTTCCAGACTCAAGTGTACTGATCCACAAAATGACCTAAGATAAATAAGGCTCTAAGTGGAAAGAGATAACTGTGCCTAAGTTACTGTCTTCATGAAGCTCACTGCCTAGTGAGGGTGACAAAAAATAAAGAACATCAGAAGGGAAAAGTGTCGATAAAGTGCTCTGATGAACATTGGTTGGGCATCTTTTCAGAAAGGGAATGTTGGGCCAGTTTTGTAACATAGCAGCTGTCTCTTGAAATACCCATATCCCAGGTAAGAAAACTTGCTTTGGCCTCTGCTCTGCTTCTAATCCACCTTCCTGCCATGCAGATGCTGGGAGGCAGCAGTGAAGTACATGGAGACCTGGATGGAGTTTCAGGCTTTAACATGGCCTTGTCTTAATGCTAGCAGGTATCTGGGGAGTGAACCAGTAGATGGAAGATCTCTGTATTTGTTTCTCTTTTAACTATTTGAAACAGATTAAGATAAACCAATATTTTTTTTCAAAAACTAGTCTTTTTGGAATAGGCAAACCTGAAAAAAAAAATGGAGAGGCAGAGGGAACATGGAGTACCTAAGAGTCAGTGCTGGATAACAGATCATGAAAAGAAAGGTTCAGAAAGTCCAGCAGTATGAATGGAGCAGAGTGGAGACAGGGCAAAGACATAACCTTGCAAAATGCCTCAAGTGCTGGCTTATGTTATGATTACAAGGTTGAGAATAGGGAAGCAGGCTTTATCTTAAGAAGATATCAAGGGTTGGAATTATGTCAGAGTAACAAGAATTGATTCCTATTTATACATTTTTATTGGAGAATTATTAACCAAGCTCATAATTTAAGGCAATAATGTAGCAGAAGGCACATGATGTTCCAGTTCCATAAGTTTGGTTTTAATTAACCCAGAATAGCCTTCAAAGGTTTCAGTCAAGTTCAGGACAACTTGCATTAATAACTCTGCCTCATCACTTTGAAGTATAGTATCCACTTCAGCATGACTTTCATAGCCAATGACAAACTGAAATCTATGGCTCAAATTACTCAAACCTACCCCTAGGGGAGTGGAATGTTACTTGGAACATATCCTTATAATTAAGATCTAATTGTTATTGATGTTCAGATAAATGTTCTTGCTGGCTTCATCTCCAAGAAAGTAGCATACAGGTTTCCAGCCCCACTGACTTTTCCTAGTGCCAAAGAACACCTGAATGAGTGTTCAAAAAAGTATTTGGGTCTTAACAATTATTTTCGTTTGAATTAAGATTTTTTGGAAATATTTTTAGAGCTTTATTGTTTTTGAAAAGTGAAATATTTTAAAATATATTAAACTAAAAATTGGATAAAATTCAGCAGGCGTGAGAAAAATTACACAATTTGAAATTATCTGGGTATAATTTGTAATTTTTTCATTTTCATTGACTATCATTAGATTGTTGAAGAACATTTTCAACAGATACTTTTTAGTCATCATTTTAAGAGGTATTTCTTTTTTACTTTTTAAAAATAATAAATTCATTTTATTTTAGATAATGTCTATATAGTAGTTGAGAGGGATGCATGCCCATATGTGGACCACCAGGTAGGGTGGGGAGGGTGGAGGAGTAGGGAAAATGGATGAGGCAACTTCCTCCAATCTCCTTTTTCCTTCTGGTATCTGGGAAAGTGCAGAGAGAATGGGAAAGGCTACTTCCAGCAACTCAACCACATCAGTACCCAGGAATGGGGGAAGGCCACCTGATGTCATCCTAGGGCTAGGCTATAGTGCCCACCAAAAAGAGAGTAAGGAGTTGGGGTGGGCCAGCCCAGGGCAGGTGGTAGCATCTGATGGCAAAGGCCAAGCTGGGTGATGGGTTATGCTGGATTGGAGCAACCACTGGCATACACAAGATCTGTGGCTGGTAGTGAGCTTGGTCAGGTTGCTAAGGGGTCACCCCAGCTGGGCTGTAGTTCCCACTGGTGAGTGTGATAGCTGGAGTGCAGGTAGCACACTTGGCTGGACATGGTTTCAGCATCCCTGAACATGGGTGTGGAATGGGTCTTGAGTGTGCAAGATTGGGCTAGGCTCCAGCACCCACTGGTGCTCATAAGGACCAGGGTGGATGTAGGATGTACTGAGCTAGTCTCTGCATGTGAGTTGGGTTAAGGGGAAAGCCAGGGTGGGCTAAGTGACCATAGCCACTGGTGCACGCATGAGCCAGAGTAAGTGCAGGCTGGTTGGGCTTTACTGTATCTTTTTAATATATATTTTTCTTTCTTCCTTTCTTTTTTTAAAAAATTTATTTTTCATGTAATAGTTCCTTAAGCGCAGGGTTTTCCTTTTCTCCCCTCCCCTCCCCTGCTAAACATTTACCCCTGGATTGAAACAACAGTTTAGTTCCTCAACAACGGTCACAAGTCTCTCATTCTATTTAAGTGTATCTTGCTTGACATTGTAGGTATAAATAATTGTGTAAAGACCAGCATTCAAGTGTCACTATATATTTAACAGTTTCATTGGGAGTTATACTTTTATTTAGAAGCAGAGCTGCATTGCAGTATACAGTGGTATAACCAGTGATGAAAGAGGCAAGTCTGTCCTACTGGACTGAGAGGTTAAGATGTGGGCTTGTCCCTTGCAGAGCACATCCCAGTTCATCACTGTCTTGCTGGAAACAAGATAGCATCTTTTTCTTGGAAAAAAAACATTGGCTATTCTTGGGAATTTGTATAAATTATTTTTTGTGAGCCAAGATTTTGATCCTGTAGCACCTGAAGAAATGTGGCATGCCGGTGCATATAAAGGGGGTCACCTGATTAGGGGATATCAACTCCTGAAAATGTTTGACTTTTTAACTCCTATCACAATCATTTAGGGCAAGCCTACAGGCTCCATCTGTGAATTTCTGTTCTTATACTCTCTAACATGTTGCATTCTAATTTGTTTTTTGACTTTTTAATAATTTTCTTCTTTTCATTCGAATTACCTACTAGTAAAATTGAGGTTAATTTTTGTTCAGTTTATAGCTTGGTTAGATATGTGCATGTGGATATGTATAGAAGTTTTTTTTTCAACCATGTAATGTATTGTGTCTAGTCCTAGTAGGATCTTTAACACAAGTAAACATAATGGCAATGCATTTATACAGAGCATTGACAGATTATAATACTGACCAGGAATTCAATGACACCAAGCTTTCTAGCCGTCACAAGATGTGTACCCAGATACAATGAATGTGCTTGTATGTGGATATTTTTCATGCAAAATCCATTTGATATACATCTCTATAAGTGCTTTGTGATTAATAGGCTATAGTCCTTGCCCTATAGGAGGAGAGGTTTAGCAAAATCATATATGCAATAGATGGTTAATGCATATTTTCTGAATCAGTGTCTAAATGAGAAAAGTTTACACATAACTGTAATGTAGAGCTAACAATGAAAGCCAGGAGATAAATATCAAATGTTATTGGACTTAATAAAGAATGGGAAATAAAAACCCTATCCCATGAGTGAATCAGCCGAAGCCGTGCAGAAGGAGACATTTTAGATGAAAGCGGAAGAAAGAGCAGATTTCTAGACTGTGGAGATGGAAAAGGAAAAGAAATGCAATGATTATTGTCTTTCCCTGAGCAACACCAGTCACAATTTTCAGCTAGCAGCAGACTGTACCACATTCACCGAACTGTGAGGGAAAGAAGCCAGGGTGGGTCAACTACCATCCTACCTTACTGTAATCACTGTGATTAAACACTTGGAGTCAAAAGAGGTCTTCTCAAGCTACACCAATCACAAGAATTGGAAAAAAAATGTACAGACACAAATGTCAGGAGGGTTAACTACAGAGAAGTCAACTCGAGGATATCCTGTTAGGAGAAGGCCCATGCCTCCGTTTGCTTTCTTGAATCATAGACTCCGTGACTATTTGTCCATTGATTTGAATCTGTGAGCCTCAGTTACCAGCCTTCTCCTACTCTCATCTGTCCATCTAGGATTCTACTCAACCAAAAAATTCTATCAAAGAGCAAGAGTTATGGAAGTAAACTCAGAAAGAGTATGTTTTACATCAGGAGTGACATACAGGGAAATTTGGGATATAACATTGAGAGAGGAAACGGTCATCTCAGCACGGGTTTTGAAATCTAGAATAAGGTGACCCTTATTTTTCAACGATTTTGCTGTAACCAATTTATGCACTAAAATTTATTTTTTACCTCTGAATCAATGTTCATGGTTCACTGATGGTCATTCACAGACGTGTAGCAAACAGCAAAAACTTAGTGACTTGATACATGCTTTCCCAGGTGAGACAGAACCACTGCTGGCATCTATGTTCTTATTTTCTTAATCTTAAAATGTTTAATTGACAAAGATTGCATCTATTCAGTACAATATGGTTATCTGAGTAACGGTCATTATAAACAAGTATCCTTTTGTGGGGTATTTAGTGCCACTGTTTTGTCCTTTGTACATTTTGCTGACAATTTTCCTGTTAAAAGTAAACAGCATTGAAGAACTCTCAAATATTCCCAAGTTGGAGAAGGCTGTGATGTTTCCCTTAAAGGGAAACAGAGTGTTAAGTGAGCTTAATCAGGCATGTATTGTGGAGATCCAATATCCATGGATCAATATATACTAAAAACACAAAAATAGGTTATGTGTTGATTAACAAAATTGTGCCACCAGAGACTTTCAGAAATCTAATCTTGCAATTCACCCAGGAGTGATGGTTTAGTGTTCACTGATTCAGCATTTACAGTGACTTTGTAGAACAGAACCACTCAGACCAACAGAAAATCAAGTGTATCTAGACACAACTTTATAAGCAAAAGGGAGTTATTGAAGATGTTGAACACAAAAGTTATGTGTTCAAAACTGCAAGGAAAATGCTACTTGAGTGACAAGTTGGTAGTCTGCTGGAGTTGGGGTAGTCTAGTATTAATACCAAAGTACCCTAGGAAGCTGCCTTTGGGCAGTAAGGGAGGTAAGAATTTTCTTCAGCTCTATGGGACCAGAAAAGAAGGCATGCAGTGAGATGCTGTGGGGGCAGAAGATACAGGGAATTTGGCTGGGGGAGCAAGTTGAGGGGATACTGAGGTATCAAGTCAGAGTGAATGGAGGCACTGAAAGGTAATTCAGAGGAAGGAAATAATGGATTCTGTTTTGGATTGTCAAGTTTTAAGCAAATGCATACCTTGCATTCAGTAAATTTGAGTTGCATTGTGGATATAATGACTGAGGAGCGGGACAGTGACAGAGTGAAGCAAGAGGAAGCTTGGGAGAATTCTATGGTCACCTGAGAGAAAAACTGGCACTCAGCTGCTCCTTTCAAGTATTCAAAATGGGCTCTGGATAGCCCAAATACCAATCCTCTATCCTCCAGTGTGTAAATTAACAGTATGACACAGCAAAAGTTTCTAAATTCTTAGCACTCAGCAATCAGTTTTTGCAACTTAGTCATACAATGGAGTTGTGTCCCCTGAGCCTTCATAAGCATCTGGGTGTCTGACTCATGAGAGATTGTAGCATCCACCTGTTCTAAGAACCGCTATTTCCTGAAGTGTCCTCCAAACGTTTTCTGTACTCTATTCAGGCTTTCAGACCTGCGAGACAGAGACAGAGACAGAGACAGAGACAGAGACAGAGACAGAGAGAGAGAGAGAGAGAGAGAGAGGGAGAGAATGAGAGAGAGAGAGAGAGAGAAAGAATGAGAATAGAGCTCAGGTGCAACAATGAATCGGGAGATCAGAGGTTTTGTTGCTGACACTGCTACCCCAGCGTTGACCTTGGGTGATTCTTGCTGCTCACACTTTGTATCTATGTGGGTAATCCTTCTCCCACCCCAGAAACCTGATCTTTCTCCTTTTCTTAATTCCATGGGTCACCTAATTCACTGGCCAGAAATCCCTATCTTCCCAGTGAAATTGACCTCTGCTTCCTTCAGGGCCTAGTTGTATGCTTCCTCCTCAGGATAGTCTTACCACGTGGACCATGACTAGACAATCACAGGCAAACCTAGGACTGAACAGTTTCCAAGGATGGAGAGAACTTGGTACGATTCTGTCATCTGGATGTGTGTTCTGTGTCTATTACACACTAGTGATCTGTAGACAGATTTGGATGAACTAGTTGGTATGTTCAAACTTTTGATGACCCTAGGGGTGACACTGCACCAAAAAATTTGCTAGCATCAGTGTCTCAGTTTCTGCAGCATCTTTCATTCGCCTCCAGACCCTTAGAGGGGTGAATGGCTGGTAAAGAACACAGCTAGGTCCCTGAGGGCCATGTTCCAAGTTCTTTGCACCACAATGATCACCAGAAGAAAAACAAAAGTCCCTCACAGAAGACAATCTCAGGATTACTATTTCCTTGTATGACTTGCTTCTTTCCTCTTAAATGCCCCGTGTGTCTTTCCAAAATAAGATAAAATTGAGAAAAAAAATCATTTCCTTTCCTCCTCTGATGCCTTGTGGCAGATTTTAAGGCTCTCCTAAGACTCACTGAGGTGACTTTCTGTAGGTAGCATGAAAAGGACCTTTCAGAAAAGGCACTTACAGGTAGAACAGTGAAACTAGACACCTTTGCAACTGATTTATCAGAAGCCCTTCAAGAGCCATTTCATGGCAGGTGGCAAAGGCAATAACATTGAACAAAAGGGAATGTATCTAAAGGCAGAGTTGTATTGTATCTTCTAAAAAAGAGAGAGAGAGAGATAGGAAATAGAAAAGGAACCATTTTCCCCCTATTTTCTTCATAACCCTTCACTAGTTTATGAGCATGACCCACTACAATTTTTACAGAGCTCATTCAGAGCCAGGTAGAGAGAAAAAGGCAATCAGACTTCAGCTTCTCCTAAGGATGCAGGTAGAACTCTCTTCTAAATTTACAGATAATTTTAGAAAGCTGCCTTTCTGTTCCTTTAAGTAGATACAATAAAAGAATAACCTGCTGTAAAGCTGTGGTGTTTGACAGTTAACCAACGAGAACATTGTCACGGAACAAACGTATGCCTAATGGGAACATAAGCAAAATGCACTATACTTCATCTTAAAGCCTCTGCAGACAAAAAAATTGGGCGGGGAGGGAGGAGCTTGCCACCCAAGAGAACAGAGGTGCCCGGGTGCACCTTCAATGTGAGGAAAGGAGAAAGTTGCAGCTGCCTGTTCAGTGCATTGAGTCAGCACTGGGGAGCACACATCAATTGCCAACAGAGTGCTCAATAGACTGTTGGAACTGGTAAGTCCCTGGAGGGATGGGTCCACGTGGCAGAGAAGCTCATTCTCTACCCACCACCAGAGGAGAGATATAAAGAAAAGCAGTTTATTTGAATCACAGAACATTCAAGATGAAAGGACCACCAGAGAGTACCCATAGCTCAGACCACCAGTTAGATGGTCCATAAGACTAAACTCTTAGATAAAAGTAGCAGAAGATAAAAAGAATGAGCTTTCAATGTTCCAGGTACCATTTTCACCAGTGCACATGTAATAATCAACAATATGGTATCACGAGTAGACTAACTCTTGCAATCTTCACAACAGTCCTAAATTAGCTGCTATAACCTTGTTTCCATTTCACAGATGAGGAACTTTGGATGAAAAGAAGTCCTAAGGTCTTATAGTTAATAAATGATGGAGTTCTGTAGTGACAGATGGGCTTAGGGTCAAAAATCTCAAATCTCTACCACTCTGTCCATCCACTAGAGAAGACTTGAAATAAACCCCAGTAACGCTTGGAACATATTAGATATTTGAATGGAATTCAAATGGAATTAAATGGAATTGAACATGTTCTTAGATGCAGGGAGAAAAGGGAAGGAGAAACAAGATGTGTGTTTTTGTTAGTCGGTATTAAAAATAAATAATACAATCTGTATTTGAGTTCTTCAAGCAGAATAAGATGGACATACATGAATATATATGTGCATGTAGGTATATGTGTGTATGCACAGATGTAGCATGAGTACAAAGGCATTAAGAAGCTCATGAAAAAGTTTAAAAGATGCTACCAGTTGTTTAATAATACACATTTTCATGAACATTTTCAATATGTCTCATATACATGGATTTAATAAAATTTGCATCAAAATAAATTTTTTCATTCCATTATCTATGACATTTTGAGATCTCTGTATTTGTGTGAGAGAGAGAGAGAGAAAGAAAGAGAATTTATGAGAGCTGATAACTTTCCAGAATTGGCAAGCTGAGGTCCCAAGAGAGCTGGTGGTTATGGTATAAGGCTGGCAGGCTTGGTAACCAGGATGAATGAGATTCAGTTCATGAGGGCTCTGAGTGAGGCAAACTCACCCAGGGAGGTAATCAGATTTCTCAGGCTCTCAACTCAAATGTTAATCTCATCTAAAACACCCTGACACATTCAGAATATTGGATCAAATATTTAGACACCCTCTGGCCCAGCCAACACATAGAATTTACCACTGAAAGTTTACACGTTGCCAACTTGACATCCATGCACATCTGCTTACACCAAACTTAGTCACTAAAGACAATAACAAGATCATAGTTCTTCCTTACATAATACATCTACCCTGCTTACCACTGAAAACACTAACTCCTTCCTCAGAAGAGGAAGGGAAATCTGTGAATGAGGTTTATTTTCTCTCCTTTGGAGCTCACAATTGAAATATCTTGGCATAAGTTAACAATGCTAAGAACTAGGATATGAAGTTAGCACATTTTATGTTATTTGATGAAGGAATGAGGGTGAAAACAAAGATGTTTGTTTAATATGAGTATATGTTAAACACACAAAAACAACAAAAAGCAAGAATTCCTCATAACTATTGCTCTTGTTTCTGTTACTGGTCATACATTCTTGTATTTACAACTACCTTATTTCCTTATACCTATTCAAAATTCTCCTGTCTAAAGCAAGCACCTCAACTGGTCATTCATGTCACCTGGTGGGGTGGTCCAAATGTTCCTGTTTGAAGGTCATGGGTCATAGGTTAGGTTGTTGTGTGTGAGGAGGGAAAATTCACATCCAGAATAAGAGTCTACCCTGTGGGAATAAAACACTGCTATTGGATTTGCTGGATCACCTGACCCCAGAGTCAAAACAGCATCCCTAATGCCCTGGGCCCAGCAGTAGTTCTCTCTTACTTTAGATCACCCTCAAAGCCAGCAACTCTTTGGGTCACTCTTTAAGTAGGCTGGAGTAACACTCCAAATGAAGAATGTGTTGCCTCCAAAATCTAATTAAGTCTGTTAAGTGTTGTGCCTCTTTCTTGACTGTACTGGGAAATGGAAAAAAGGATTCATCTTATGCTTTAAATGATATAATCCACAATGCTGCACTCCATAGAAATGTCCCTAAGCTAGACCTTCCTGAAATTTGTCATGTTTGTTTTTCACCTTCTTATGTGGAATGTTCTTCCAATAAGTCTAGAGTAGTTCCTATTTAGTGCTCATGAAAACAATCAGTATGACGTTATCAGCGCAATGGAACCAGTGTGATATTTTGTGTAAGGGAAAAGTGATCTATACACCTGACAAGGAAGTTATTGTCAGAGAGCTGAGGTAGCCTTGAGGAGGATGCCAGGGGTGTAGTACCAGCTTCGCCAACTGAAAGAATTTTTGTTCTGATTCTTATTGACAGGTGGAGACAAAACCTAAGTTTCATATTAATAGCTGCACAATAGGTACCAAGAGATGTGTTAATCAGATCAAGCAATGAAGCCACATCTGGTAGAGCAGCTGCAATTTGCATTTCTACCTGGTTAAGTTTCTGAAAAATCCACTGTCATTCTCCAAGACCCATCTGTCTTCTGCACAGGCCAATTACGTAAGTTGAACGCGGTTTTGTGGTGGGACTCACCATCCCTGCACCCTACAGCTCCTTCATAAGGGTACTCATATCTCTATTCCCTCCAGAAATGCAGTGTTGCTTTTTGTATAGTATTTTCCTAGCTAGAAGCACCTCCAGGAGTTTAGATCCGTCCTTCTTTACTTTACGGGTTAGGAAATCTATGTAACGATTCTGCTGGGGACGAACCAGTCTATTTCAGTTGCACAATTTAGAAATGGGGAAATGACCATGAGATATCTTTGGGGACCCTGGGCTAAGATTCTGCTGATCACATGAGCTCCAGAAGCCCCAACACTGACTGGTGAACCATAGTGACATTTTGATACCCCTGGAAGCTATGTTAGCTTCCATTCACTGTTTGTCCCCCAAAGAGAGGGTTATTTCCTGTATCCCAATTTCATGGTTATTCTGGTAAAAGGCCATAGGTACATTTTAGACAAGTTTGGAAGAAATGCTAATAGTTTAAGGTTCTTTGAAAAATGCACAGAAATTCAACTAAACTGTAAGTTTATGATGGTGCAAATTTTTAAAATCCATTTTTATGCACATATTTGTGAACTGAAGTCGGGTTTTATTTGGGGGCTGTGACTTTTTTTTGACTCAGGGTAGATTTTCATTTATATTACATAGAATGTTTTGTGTTTCTATAGATTAAGTACAAATTTAGGAGACTTCTTATCTCTTTTACTTCCAAGAATACTGTGACCAACTAGCCAACAGATAGATTTGTGTAATCCAGGCTTTTCTGATTGCTACATTAAATTTGCTTTTGTGGCATTAACTTCAGTTTGTCATCTGAGACCCATTGCATGGTCACTACAACTCTGGAATCCCTTTACATTTGTGTTTTTCAATTGTAACCAGGTTCCCACCACTGTGATTAGCCTATAGGGAGGGGACAGAGATCAAAGAGCTCTTAAAGAGACAAGAATTGGCAAAAGAGATGAATTCTGGAATCTTCCCAAATGAAAGAGGGCATTCCAATTCCTTCACATTAAGGAAAGTCCAGTATTAGTAACTTGAGTATGCAGCCTATGGTCCATATATCACTCACCCAAACTGATAGAGTTCTACCTTTATAAGCTGAAGCATTAAGCGCAAAATATCTCTGAGGGTAATCATGCAATTTGGTCTGGTCTAATGTTACATTTTTTCTCACCATTATCCTGCACCATTCATATCCATTTGCACACTTCCCTGGACTGTGGTCTATATGAATTAGAAAACTAAAACTGTTACTTTAGAATGTAGCATGGACCATATTTTGTAGCTTATCTTTACAGATCTGCTCTAACCTCAGTCAGCCAGACGTCTAGAGCAACAATAGATCATAAGAATACATTCTGGGTTGACTCAGAATCATCTTGCATGACAATTGCCTATGGAGGGATCATTATAATTTCCTTAAATAATGCAGGAGTAATCTCCTTCAGTGGGTAGAGAGGTCCTCTTCCCTAGAGAGGATGTTTAAACTGGGAATAGAAAATGCTCCTTCACCACCAAAGAAGATTCATCAGAACTTTGGGCTTCAATGTCCTAGTTTTGACAAAGTTGAAATATGAAATATGCTTCCCAGATATTCCTATTGAAACTTCCAGAATCTAATTCACTTCCAACTGGTGCCCTAACTTTAATGATAGTCATCCTATGAGACTGAAACTTCAACTTGTGTTTTAATTCAGCCAGGCATAGGAGGAGATTCTGATTTTCAGCAGCCTCTGTCCTGTGGTTGCAAGGCAAGAGTTTCCTTCAGGGCATACACAGAACCCGTTCAATCAGGTTATAGTACTTAAGCTGGGAATTGCAGGTCATGACATCATCATGCCTGAGTTAGAATTTATACTCTTGAGTGCTACGTTTCTTCCCCCATTTTGTTCAGTGCTATTAAATCAGTCAATATCATTATATTTATTACTCTGACAAACATTGAAAATACTATCTATGCTGTTACCAATTCTGCGTGTCTTCTTGGTAATCAATTAGGAATCTTCATTGTGGAAAATGTGGACTATCATTGCAACAGTCCATTTATTACTGGAGAGTCATTAGCTCCTTTAAATCTAATCAGATTACGTAATCCAATTTCAGAGACCTCAGAAGCAATTCAGAAAACTCATCCTTAAAATTCTGTTCTCTGAAAGCCATTCTTGGTATCAAGATCCCTATTTGTATTTGTTACGAAACTGAACCAGCAGGATGTTCATTGTGTAACGCATGTATCTGCTTGTCTGTCCTTGCAGAAAACAAGATTTATTACAGGAAAGTGGCTGCTGTGATGATGGAGGCTGACACATCCCAAGATTTGCATTCACTGGGCTAAAGGCCCAGGTGAGCCAAGGGTTTCATTTTAGTCCAAGAACAAAGTCTGAGAGCCAGAAGGGCAGAAGGTTGCAGCTCCATTCTAAGGAATGGGAGATTGCTCAGTTTGAGTTTAAAGGCAGGAAAGTTTTAGTACCCAAGATTGAAGGCAAAGACAGAAAAATTCACCCTTAAAATTGCACCCCACATTTGGTTCTGCTCAAATTTTCAACTGATTGGATGGGTCCCCTTCACATTAGGGAGTTTACCAGCTTTACCTGGTCTGATTCAGATGTTAATCTCATCTAGCGACACTTGATAGACACACTCCAGAATGATATTCAGTCCAGCATCTGAGCATCTAGAGGTCCAGTTAAGCTGACATGCAAAATCTGTAAGCCTTGATTCAACTGTCTCTTTATTCAACAAAAATACACCTAAATGTCAGTGTTTTTTTATGTTTGTTTTGTTTTCAATTATGGGAGATTTCTTGCCTTTCTGGGTTTTGTTTTGAGATAAAAGACCATAGTTAAATATTAAATGTATAAGGTTTGTACATTTTATAGGACCAGGTGCACAATAAGAAAAAAAACAGGATAAGGAGATTGGAAATGCTGTTGTGGGAAGACCAAAGATTTATCACTTCAAATGGGCATGGATCATTGGGCTCAATTGCAGTTCTCATGCATCAATATTGCCACACTGTATGAAATGTCAGATATTTCTGAATCCTAGTAACATATACTAAGACTGAAAAATAAACTCACCAGAAGTTTCTAATATTGAGGTTTTGTTTTATATTAATTATAATAAAACCTGAGGATTTTCTCAGTTTAAGCTTTTGCTCAAATGTACCATATAAATTGGGAAAGATGGGTAGATTAGGTGATTGGAGGTTTTATGACCTGAACTGGGTTTCTCCAAAAGTCATGTGTTCAAGTTGTAATTCTCACAGTGACTTTATTTGGAGATGGAGACTTTAGAAGGTAACTCAAGGAAAGTGAGCCACAGGGATGGGACCCAGTCCAATAATGCAGGCGCCCATTGGAGAAGAAGACATAAGAATTCTTGCTCTTATGTGTGAAGAGGTGGTGAGAAGGTGGCCATTTACAAGCCAGGGAGAGACCCTGTCCCTTCTCCACTTCCACGCCACCAACAGAACTTGGTCATGATAGCAGCATGATCTAACTTAAAGCCTCACTATGGCAGCTTATGATGACTAATACAAGTACAAGTGGAAAGTGTGGGACCCAAGGAGGCTGTAGTGGTTCGATTCTCCTTCTTAGCACATATTCTTTCATGGAATTTGCATAGGAATTTTTAGCAAAGAATGAGTTGTCAAGACTGTATATATAATGTATGTACAACTGTGATTCATCGCAAGTAAAGTTTCTGGCTGAACAGAATTTTTAAGCATTTGGAAAAATAAGGAAACCCGGTACAGCTGCTTCCTTGATTCAGCATGGGTATGCTGATGCTCATGGCTTGCCAGAAAGGGGCTCAGGATCTGAACCATCCTGACTGAAGCTGAGATGCCTGTTGGGGCTGTCTGGGATGACTGAGTGAGCTGGGACAAACGATTTCAATGGCAGACCCTGGTAGCAGGACATTCTGAGTAACCTATAGACAATAAAGAGGGTGGGAGATTTGGGACTTGGGGGTCAAATGTGACCAATTACATGCAGAGTAGAGTATGGAATCTTCTGGAAACACAGAGGTCTGAAGTAGAAGACAGGAGGAAATCGAGAGATTTCTGCCTTGGCAGGTGAACTTTTGAGTTAGGAAAGGAGTGGTTCTGGGTGAAGATGAATTTGTTAGCTGATGAGTGCCAATTTTGAGTGAAGGGAACATTGCACAGATTTTAAGACAAGCCTCCAAGAATTGAGAAAGATCAATGGGGGAGAATTGATGGTTTTCTGTGATTTATAATTTATAAAGAGAAAAAAAATCCATTTTCCACTTGCTTGACTATGGTCCTCTTAGTTCTGAATAAAACTTTTATGCCATCTTTTATGGAAATAAATTCATTTACATTAATTCAACAAATACTTGGTTAGTATCTGAGATAAGTCAGGACTGTTTAATGCTACAGATACAATAATGAAATAAACATGATTCCTCCAAGAAATTACAATATAGTGATCAAACTTTATTTTCTTTTTAATAACACATACTGCCAACAGACTCACAGGTAACAAGGCTGCTGATCCAAGCTTTGACATTTTCATAACCAAAGAAAATAAAAATTTCTTCCGCATGGCTACACTACTCTGTGCAAACTGAGTGTTAGCTTAGGAGGTTCGTCTTTGGTTAAATGATCTCAAGGGTCTCAAAACCACCCTCCATGGTTTTCTAGAAAAAGCAAAGTAACTGGTACATTTTAGATGCATTTGTAATTTTTCCATCACTAGTGCTCCCAACTGTTTTGTTTTCAAATAAAATGTATGTGGCCTTGAATTATATGCTTGGAATGTCCCATGTAAAAAAACTCTTACTCGCAATGTTGCTTATAAATGATCACCTTTGTCTTTTTGACCCCCTCCCTAAATTAAGAAGTTTATAATCTGATACTGGAGGAAAGTAGTCCGGTGTTAGGGGAACTGAGAGCTGATAGGAACCTGCGACATGCAACCAGCATGCTGGACATTTGCCTGTGATGCGGAAAATGCCAGAGGCAAGGGATTTGTATAATATTTAGGCAGTGAGAAAACCACTTTCTATTGCCTGATCCTTCATCTTTTTAGTGGTTGGAAATCATCTCCTCCCAGATGATGTTTTCAGTTTCAGGGAACTGGGTAAGATATCTAGAGCAAACTGTGGTGCATACCTATAATACCAAGGCCACACGTTTGTTACGATGGCCTTTAGATTCATTCCAGAAAGGCAAGGGGAAACCTAGTACAAAAGGAATGCTAGACTTGGAAGTCGGCTTCTACTCGTTGAGTTAATGCTTGACCTTCTCATGCAGCAACTTCAGCATCTCTGTGTTAAGCATCTCTGCCTTACCTATCCTACAGGGTAACACATTAGTTTTGTCTGCCAATCTTTGTTTTATGTATAAATATTTTCAAATGAATCTCAGAATTTGTAAAAATTCTCTTTATACTTCTGTCTATAGTTTAAAAAATATATGTATTTCTTCCTAATTGTATTGTCATAAACCCCCGAAATTTTAAAAAAGTTAATTCCTTCATATTTCATATATCCTGATGATATCAAGATTTATGTTACAATTGATTTGCTAAAAAACAGCATCCAACTAGGATCTGAGCACTGCATTTAGTTGTATCTCTGAAAATCTTATAAAGCAGTGTTTCTTGTAGCATCCTGTCATTCAATTGTCTGAATGAAGAGGAAGTTTCACATAATGCAATGTAATTAATAAAAAAGAAGAGAAAGTTTCATAGAACCTTACATTCTTGGATTTTCCAACTGTTTCTTTCTGGTGCCATTGCTTCTTTACATCTAATATTCTTTGTAAGCAAAATTATAACTAATTTATTTATTCAGGTTGGAGAGTTATGAACAAGAAGATGAGTGATGCTGTATACTTCGTCTTGCCTTAAGTGCTGAGAATTTCTGTTTTCATCACCACGAAATGTTGAGGTCAAAGAGTGAGTTCATTGCAAGAGTCTGATCTCTCTATTGAAAACTCTCCAAGTGTCTTTCAGATGTTTTTATTCAACTATCCCTGCCTGAAATGATTTTGTTAGAAGCTGCAACATAGTGATTTTCTATTTTTGTCCAATTTTCAAACTTTGTGTTTGCCAGCTGACATACTTCTGTAATACTTTTCTTCATTTGCTAGAGCTATCTGGTCATGGTAAAATAGCATTAATCTAAAGCGGGAAAGATAAACACTTATTCATGTTCTATTAATTTTTGATATTCAGAGTGAGGAAATATTTTCTAATATTGACAGGACTCTGGGATTTTGAAGGAGGTTTTATTACTATTAAATTGTGTGCATTTTTATAATTCCCTGAGGTTTCCATCCATTACAGCATTTGCGTTGATGTTCACGTTATTCTGCCTTTGGCCTCTGCGTGCCCTGCGTGTGCTCCCACATCCTTTAGATGTGACTTTGTTCATTTCTAAGTGTATCTCGACCGGATGCAGCAAGGCCTGCAAACCCTCACATGTATTTTCTGCTTCAGATCTGGAAGAGTCACTTTCATGAACTCCTGCTTCTTTCAGAGGAGCAGTCACTTTAAAAAAGATTTGCATCATGAAAATGTCAACAAACTTAAATTTCTGGATCCTTGTTCATACTTGTTCTCACTGTGCCATGGTCTCCGGTGTCGACCGCACCTTTTCAGTCGATCGGGAATTTTCTCTGTCATCTCCAATATTCTATGCCCTTGCCCTGCCTTCGGTGCACACAGTGAGGCTTCTTCGTGCTAATGACTATGTCTCACTCACACCAAATCCCAGGGCTATGATAGATCCTGAGAACTTTTAGGGTATCCAGCAACATGTTGTCACATTAGTGGATTTCCTCATTCTCGAATAACTTTACTGTCTGCTTTCCCTACTGAATCAGATGTGTGTGTGTGTGATCTGTGTCTCTACTACAGGTTCTAACATTGACACACTGGCACCTTATAGGAGTACCACACAGATTGCTGAATAAATAAGCATGTGATGTTCTGCTGCTAATCTTATTTTAAATCTCTTGAATATCTTTATAATTCCTTGAACTGGTAACCAGGGCTACCATCCACCTTCTGAGCATCACCCCCTGATATTCTCCACCTTGTCCTCCCAGCACTACCTCATAGGTTCCTTTCCGTTCCTCCACGGTACAGAATCCCATCCACTTCTCAGTCATCATGTACCCGTCCCTCTTTCACTCCCTAGCTTCTTCTCTTCTCCATTGCCCACTGTATTGTAACTCATCTTTTTTGCCTCCCCTTAGAGCATTCTCTTCTAGATGCTCTTTTTGCTCTATGTTCCCCAAGTAATTGTTACTTTATGACTATAGTAGTTATTACACTAGTTCTGTGTCCTTGCTTTTTTAAGGTTCATATTCTTGACTAGACTGTCAGTTCCGCTAACACTAATGCATTCCTCTATAGTTTGGATCTTTATTAAGTTTCTCAGCTGTTACACAATCAGTGCTGGCTGAATCAATTGGTATTAGAGATTAATGGTTTATAAGCGCCTAGATTATAGGAACTCTGCCCTCTTCCCCTTTTGCATCACTTTTAGCTTCTAGGATGACTTGGGTTGCTGGGAGAGATTTAGAGAATCCCAGTTGAGTGGCTAGTTACTTTTTCTAATCAAGGCCTTAAGTTGCCCTGATTATGTAGAGAAAAGTGTTTCCTGGCATAGCCTACCACTCCAGCACAAATTCTGCCATGTTCTTCTGAATGCCTTAGAGTGCATCTATATGTTCACCTCCCATCATCGGCTCCTAAAACAACAAAGCACCAGCAGCTGGAAGGGTGGTCAGTGTATACTGGCCACACTCGCTACACTCACCCCCCAGCAACTAAATACTAACATAGCTCCCATCTTCATGGCCCTGCTCCAGGCTCGGGGGAGGATAGGTGAAAGCTCTTGGAGAATCTTGATTTGCCTACAATCACTCATCTGATAGGAAGTCAAGCAATAATATCCCATTAGACCCTTTCAACAGTTGTGTGGTAACAAAACAACTGATACTTCATTTATACTTGTAGCCAGGAAGGGAAAGTCTGGCACCACCTGCTGGACACAAGTCATATTGATTGGTTTACATAGACCAGGGCAAATAAAGATCTCTGGGAAGAACATGCATTTTGAAAATTTTGCATAGTGTGATTTTTGGTTACAGAACAAATCATCCCATTCCCCTTAGGACATAGTATTTATGGATGAAACTGCAGAACTGAAATCAATCAACTGGAAAGACAGGAAATAAGGGGGCTGGAAAACTGGCACAACTGGATACCTCAATACTTAATCAATTGCTGTGGAAAATTCCATTTTTGAAAAAAGCAGGATTTGCTGCGGCACAGACAGGCTGAGATGAGACAGAGTGAGGAAGTGACATTTTCTCAGTACATTCATTGGTATCTGAACAATTAATTATCCATTTGCAACATCTTCAGGCTAAGAGACAGTTTGTACAGCGGGTAAGACCTTGGACTTTAGAACGAAGCATATTTGAATTCAAATGCTAGATTTTGTATTTATGACCTGAGTAAGCACGAGAAAGTTATGTAACTCTGAGCTTCAGTTTCCTCATCTTAATGGTGGAACAATAATAAACTGGAGAGACTGTAAAGAAATTTGTGAGGCATAAATAAAATAACACATGTGGCGCACTGAACTCACACAACTCGCAGTGGCCTAATGGGGGGGGGGGTGATTCTGAGACTAGTTAGTGCCAATAAGAAACTTCTTAAAGTCATGTGGATAGGATTTTGCCAGCTAATAACATAAACATGAAACAGACACAGCTGAGGTTCTCAAAGAGTTTGCAGACTGAGAAAACCAACGCATGATACCATCCGGACTGTTCAATGGCTCCCTGGGAGGCAGAGGAGGGAGTATGGTCTGTGTAGGTTGGGAAGATACAGGTGATAAGGGGATAGAGTCCTGAATAATGAGAGAAGTACCACCAAGAAGGAAGGGGAGAGCAGGGAGGGGTCCATGCTTGGAGACCTAAATGTTGAAGGGTGTGTTTGGAAACTGTGTCACATTGAGGCAGGGCAAGTGAGGAGAACCTTAGGGGGGATGAAGTGCATTTGAGGCTCTTGAAAAGGCAGAATGGCACAATTCAAATTGGCAATGGCCAGAGTAGGGACAGGTGCCCTGCAAGGACCCCTGGACATTTTTAGAGTAATGACACTGATTGCTTTTGTCTGTCCAGCATCCACTTTTCATCTTTGAACAATGAAAGCATGGTTTTCCCTTGGAGAATAATCCCTCTTGGACTTTATTTGCATGTGATTTGGGTGGTGCTGATCAGCCAACCTCAGATTCACTTTATCTGCAAACACAGTAATGTGATCCAGGCCTGGTGAATGAATATATTCCATCTGCCAGACCACCATAATAGGTGAAAAAATGATTAGGTTCCCTAAACTACTCCAATCAGAACAAACCCTAAAGTTACCCAGAAGACTCATTTGATAACCACAAAATTTGTAAGTTTGAGCTGCCATGAGGCAACAGAAAACAAAGAAAAATGAGAGCTATGGACGAGGAGCACTAGACCCTAGCTGTAAAACTTATACTCCTGGATCTAGCCATACGTGATGGACTTCACAATTCCTGGACCTTTCAGTAAGTTGCCTTTTGTTTTAGGCTATATTAGTTGGCTCTGCTACCACTTCCATTTCATGCATTTTTGATCAATAAAATAGTGTTGGCTCAACATTTAAAAAATGTTTTTAATTTTGTAATCCATGGTTGCATCTCATTTTTACCTTTGACACAGCGCTATTAGAAACCATTAATACATTCCCCAAAGCACAGATTTCTCTATTCCCCCAAAACAAGTCTGTCAGATATGAACTTCAAAGGATGGAAGAGAGAACAAACTCAGAAGACACATGAGAACATATAGCAACTGATTTTAGGTCCTAATGCTCATATTTAAATGAATAGTGTATGTCATGTTCTGACGATCAGGATATGGAAGGTGTTTTTAATATGAAATGTCTCACAGAGTGTCCCAGGGTTTCTGCTGTGTTCAAGTTCACTTTTCACCACCGGATCCCCACAGAATGTTAAGATGACAGAAAACAGATGAAAGAACACATCACTCGGACAGCTTTGATTGCAGCCTTAGCAAAGACTTGCACTGGGCATCTCTAGGCCCTCTCCCTGGGCCTGGCATCTAGCCAGTGACCAGGAGGAAGCCAGTGTTCTGGCCAAGACCGTAAGCACAGGGGCTGATGTGCGCTCTCTCCCTAGAAACCTACTTCTCAGCAACAGGTACCTTTGAGTGGTAAGCATACATGTGACGTCAGAGCTGGCGTTCATGCAAGGGGTAGCCAGGTAGGATGCATTATATGTTCCCCTACTGTTACATCATTGCAAAAGCACTCCACCCAACAAGCAGTCCATGTTTGTTTTGTCTTTATCTAGGACTGAGGATTCTGTTCCAGGAGACTTTATCCTGAATTGTGAAGCCTGAAACCTGTGATACTCAAAGGGGATAGATATAATGAATGCATCCATCCTTCGTGCCCCCTGACCATGCAACATATATACCTTGCCTTCCTTTTTTGGTGTTTATTCTCATCACAAATGCTCTTTTCTGCCTAGATTAGCTTTAGATCATCATTAAAGATATTTTGTCTTACAGAATCTTATAATAATAAAAATGGCATATTGGCTGTTTAAAAAAAAATAAATGTGAGAAAATGGCTATGATTTGGACTTTTTCACTAAACAATGAAGACTATTTCTTTCAGGACTCGGGATGACCCCCTTCTTCATCAGGAGGAATGCAATTCTTGATCAACTGTCAATTCCAACATCATTCACTGTCTAGGTTAAAGAGATGCTTTTTCTTCTACCACACTACGGAAATTAAAGATGATGCTAAGTCTCACGGTGTGTGGGTTTGCTTATGGCTGCATGACCCCCATGGCATTTGCTGTTATTGCACACTTTGTTTGCTTTGTGCACTTTCACAACTCTAACTAAGGAGTGCATATCTACAATGTTCTTAATGCCTTGTGGCCCCCGTCACTAGATGGGAAACTCCATGGGAAATTTCACCAAATTTAATTTACTGGTGATTAGATCCATCTGCGGCCAAGCATAGAGCTCGGCACAAGGAACCTGTCAACTAGTTGTGAAATAAATGACTCAGAGCAATGAGGAGAAAAAACAAGGCCACTGTACAAAATGAACATGGTTAAGAACTAAATGTAGCATGGCACCTGCTTATGTATTTTTATGCTATGAAGCCACTTTCTTCTGAAGGAGAGGCAAGGGAAGATTCCAGCAACATGGGTGAAATGCCATGGTTATACAGACACTTAGAATGCTCACTACTCTAGGACTAGACTGGAGTTGGGTTTGTGACCAAGTTAATTCCTAATCAGGAAATCTAGCTAAAACACACAAGGGAAATGAAGGAGTTAGATACAAAAGATGCTCGAGGCATATGTTTTTCAGTGACCCCAAGGATGTCAGGTCTGAACAGAGATGTGAATCAGGGTCCTGTTGATTTCTTGCAAAATCACCTCGAAGCATGACATTTAGGAAATTGTTGGTTGATTCTTTCACACTTTAAAACTTGAGAATCATTGCTGATTCAAAAATAGTAACTTGTCAATCTTGTGGCACAAGGAACATAGCACCTATGATCCTGTATTTCAATAAAGTTTATTAAACAATGTCTTTTTTTTTAAAGATTTATTCACTTTATTACAGTCAGATATACAGAGAGGAGGAGAGACAGAGAGGAAGATCTTCTGTCCGATGATTCACTCCCCAAGTGAGCTGCAACGGCCGGTACTGCGCCGATCCGAAGCTGGGAACCAGGAACCTCCTCCAGGTCTCCCACGTGGGTGCAGGGTCCCAACTCCTTGGGCTGTCTTCGACTGCTTTCCCAGGCCACAAGCAGGGAGCTGGATGGGAAGTGGAGCTGCCAGGATTAGAACCAGCACCCATATGGGATCCTGGTGCATTCAAGGCGAGGACTTTTAGCTACTAGGCCATCTGCCGGGCCCAAACAGTGATGTCTTAATGTTGTATTGGTTTTGATACAAAATGTTTAAATTGAAATCTGGGAGCTGGTACCTTGCCTCAGCTGGCTAATTGTCAATCTCCAAGTGCAGCATCCCATATGGCTGCCAGTTTATGTCATGGCTGCTCCACATCCTATCTAACTCCTTGATTCTGGCCTGGGAAAGCAGCAGAGGTCCTTGGTACCCTTCTCCCACATGGGAGACCCAAAAGAAGCTCTTAGCTCCCGAGTTCGATCAGCTCAGCTCCAGCTATAGTGGCCATTTGGGGAATGAACCAGCAGATGGAAGATCTCTCTCTCTCTCTCTCTCTCTCTCTCTCTCTGTATATCTGCCTTCCTATGAAAAGAAATAAATCTTTAAAAAATAAATTAAGCTCTGACTTGTTACATTTCTATCTTCTATAAAATGATTATTGTCTGAAATTAGCAGAGCTGGGTGTGAAAGAATGAATTGGTTGTGGAATGTTAAGCAAGTAGACAATTACATAAGGCAATTTTGAGATCACTGCTTTCATTTTTTTAAGCAGATGCAGGAAAGTGCTCATTCATTTCAGCATCTGAGAAAGAATTTTCTGGAAGGAAGCAGGGAAAGAGTTCGTTAATTAGGTTGGGAAGGATGATGGGAGGGGGTTCATTTGGCAAGCTCTCGAGTGGTCAATCATGAGAGAAGATAGGGTCTTTGGATTATGGTCAGGCTGGCTGCACAGGAAGGTAGACATGTGCAACCCTAAAAGGGACAGGAGGTGAAATTCACAAAACTTAGTGAGTAGATACAGTTGAGGTCAAGGCAGTAAGATTTTCTGATTGTTACCCAGGTAATTGGATGATGCTGACATTTAGTCTGCGGGGAAAGGCTGGATGAAGATAACCATGTCAGTGTTGTTAAGGAGAGATGGCGAGAACACACTAATCTTGGGTATTTGGAGTCTGAATTGACAATAAAGTAGCCAAGTGGAGACATCTGTTAAATAAAGACATCCAGAATGCAGGCAAGGGATTTGACTAAGATCAGGACAGGAGGCATAGTTAAAAACATAGGAGTGTAATTATAAAAGCAATGTGCATATTGGGAGGCTAAGTGGGACCAGCACATTGGACTTAAGGAACATTAGTAATAAGGGATCACCAAGTGGAAAGAGGTGTATAAAAAGGCTAAAGGAAACAGCCTGAGGGACGGCACAATAGGGAGGAGTAGGCAATCAAGGGCAGGGAATATTTCTAAAAGGTAGGAGGAATCTAGAGCAGTGATGACACTGTGCAGTCAAGAAAGGCTAGGCAGACATGCATTCAAACATACCTATGCAAAGAACAAGATGACTGCATGCTATAAAGGTTCTAACTGAGGAGCAGAGGTAGTGCCAATTATGATAAAATGTAAGACATGATGTAGTTAAAATTCACAAAATAAAATACTTTGTTCTCAAACATAAGCTATAAATGAGTTCATTCTCGAGGGATAATGGATGCCCAGGTCACTGAAGAAAGCTTTATGTTGAATCCCAACATCTTGGAGATTCAGTTTCTTTATGACAATGGCATGATTTGCTGTCACAAAAGTTTTTCGTCATGGGTGTTAGTGCACTCTGACTTCTGATGTTTAATTTTTAAAAAAAAATTATTCATGATTATTTCATCAAACTTTTGCTAACTGCCTTTGATTTTACTTGGCCGGATGGCTCTCCCTAGAGTTAGAAGCAATTTGGGTGGTAAACTTACTCTGTGTTCTGCATCCACTCATATACATCATCTGGTTCCTTCAGTGAAATTGATACTTACACCTACAACTTTTTTTAGGCTTTTCTGTGGATGATACAATAGAGCTCTTTAACCCTCAAATGGTAAATTCTACAAATTGATACTTAACATATACATCAAGAATTGGAGCATCCCTCAAAGAAAATCTAGTTGTCACCACATAGAGATCAGTATTTAGGTCTAAGAGATGTAAAGTAACCAGTTCTAGGCTCTATAATAATTCTAGCTCAATAATGGCAGTCCAGGACTCCCACTGCCTTTAATAAAAGATCCTTTTCACTGCAGGGAACCATTGATCTTTCAGAAGGCAAAATTGCATCATACAGATTAGCTGAGATCAAACAACGAGACTTGATTCTAGGATTTTGTTGGAGCTATTGGGGACTCATAGTTTGAATGACTTTGACCGTGAGCAGCTACCGCTGTTCTGCCTGTAGAAGGTTAGAGGCTGCCTCAGAAGAAAAGAAAAAAAGCAGAAAGGAAACATCTCCCAGAGTCATAGTCATGTCTAACAAGCCTATACTTCTGAAGGGGTCACCTAAAAGAGCCCCGATTTTCCTCTTGGTGTAAAGAGTTTCAATTGTATTTTCTCTCACAACAGCAAGTATCTTGTTTACTCTATCATGAAATTTTTCCCACTGTCAGTTGTGAAAGTCTGATGACCCTGAAGGAACTGAGATGCACTGGAAGAATCTGAGGACTTCGGGGAAAGCACAAGCCAGCCGCTGTCTCCAGCCAAGTTTCCTATGCTTACAGCACTTCCTGACAAAGCTGTGCCTTGGAAACCCTTGCCACTCAGCCACGCCCCCTCATTTCATTACCAAAGTCTGACAATCCATTTGATTCTTGAAGAAGGTAATCATCAGGCCCTGAGACTCTTGCTGGGAATAAGTTGGCTCAACGTCCCCCACAACTACATCAATGAACTCTCAAAATCAATGTTCGACCTTCCCACTGATTGAACCCAAAGAACATTTTTATAAGTGAGAAAGGACTGCTCAGCTGGAAGAAGCCTTTGTTTGGCATCGTTTTCTCCATACTAATTTTAAATTTAACATGAGACATTCAAAATTAGTTGGGTGTCTCCATGCAAAGAATAAAGACACTAAAGCAATTTGGGGAGCAAGCATTTGGCTCAGCTGTTTAGTCACTGTTTAGGATGCGTAGTTCCCGTATCAGAGTACCTAGTTTGAGCTGCAGCTTTACTTCCAGTCCAATACCCTGGGAGGCAGCAAATGATGGCTTAAGCAGTTCAATCCCAACACACACAGACACACACACACACACACTCGCTTGCACTGGACTGCCTGCTTGACTGCTCGCTTCAGCCTCCCCCAATCTTGCTAGTTTCAGATGTTTAAGAAGTGAACCAGGAGATGGGAGAAGTGTCTCTCTACCTCCCAAATAAAGAAATCAAGTTTTAAAATATAGATTAGAGATACAGCACATAGTGGACGGGGGAGAGAAGCCGTCTTTTTCTTCTCTCTTCCTGCTTAAAGAAGTCCACTTGGTTTATAAAGAATTGTAATGGAGTTTCTTCCAAAACTTAGGGAGAATGTATTATCGAAATACTTAGGACCAAACATTTTGGACCAGAATTAACTTATCTTTTAATTCCATTTTCCCATGAATTTTAGGGGGGTACCCTCATTTATACACATGCATTTGAGAATGAAAAAGAATTTTCGCCTGAGCAGGACCCTTTCCCTGAGGTACATATCAGTGGAAGCACGGTCAGCATTGTCCAGTTGCCTCCACTTTGCCCCAGGATCTGATCAGCTGGTGCATCATTTACAATAACCTGACGGACACCAGGCAACAGTATCTCTCTGCTAACTTGGAGCAGCATGAGGATGACACGTAGCCATTTTCCCTTTTACTGTTGTAGGACCCTGGTCACAGCAACAGAAAGTTTAAATGTCAAAGTTTAAAAAGTTAGTCTTACCTCAAGATTGTTGGGGGAAAAATGCAGTTTTACATTGCGTGACTTGCTGGAGTTAGAGGATAAAGAAATTTGTCCTTAAAAATGTGTTTTTTTAGAAGACATATAAGAGTCAAATTTGAACATCTGAAACGGCTTCCATTTTTCGTATCACATCATTCTTTTTTCAAGCCACTTGTTGAAGAAATATGACAGAGACAATTGCCATAGAGAACAGTGAACTTGTACCTACTCTTGGAGAGCAGCTAGAGTAAATCTCTCCACTGCAGCAATTCACTTGTAATCAGACTGAAGTGAAACTGAAGAGGCAGCCTTTGCAGCCTGGCTAACTCTTTCCACCAAAGAAAAAGACATTTGGAATAATATGCCTCATTTACATCTCAACCCAAACATGAAACTGGAGTGAAACCAATTTTCTTATCACATGAGATGGTAATTTACAAGAGAAAAGAGAGTAATTAATTTATCATTGTGTAGAACATGAAAACATCTAAGAACTATGGTAAAAAAAAAATTTTTTTTTTTAAGTATAGGAGACAAACAACTAGATCGTGAATACTTTGCTCTCAAAATTTTGTTTTAAAATCAAAACACTACTTTCCGTCACAGTCATGGCCAGTGAGCACATGTGCCTGAAAGGGCATAGCCTCAATGGAGCCCTGGCATTCTCTCTGAAGGAAATGCTATGTATCAGACCCTCCTTCCCCTGCACACACTGTTTTAAATTTAATTACTTTCTTTAAACACAAAAGAAATCATGCTTCCAAAGCACAGTTCAGAAATGTTGAGCTTAACTGGGACCTCAGCATCAGCCTAATCCAAGTTTCCCAAGTTTATCTTGTAAGTTTATTTCTCCAAAAAAGATATTGCTTTCCCCCCTCTACTCCACAAAAAGGCCCATAGAGTTCATGTCCTAAAATCCATTAGTTCTGAAGCATTCTATTCTAATCTATATGTGATGCTTTCCTCCCATTTTTACTGGTTTTGTTGTTGTTGTTTGAGATCAGTATCAGCCCAATTCAGACTCCAAGTAGTGACAAGTTTTATTCCCAATGTTCATTGTGTTTAAAGAAAGTGATCTTTCTGGGGAAAGTCAGCTTTGGGTTATCACCTCTTTTCCTTACAAACATCCTCCACAGACACACTCTTCTTTGTGTAATATATAACATATAAAAGGCATCTTCCCTGGGAGAGATTTGTGAAAACTTTTTTGTTGTTGTTTTTACTTGACAGGGCAGAAGTGTCATGGTTGATTTCTTTACTGTGCCTTCACACGGCTAGGAAATGCTAAGAAAATATGAACTAGCCCTTTTCAGGATAGAGTTGAACTAAACCAGAACATTGATTATGAAACATCATTCTAATCAACTTTCAAATTAATAGAGGTTGATTTATCAGCAGAGATCTGCATGTATGTATAATGAACACCTTACAGCCCTATCTCCCTCATACCTTACACTTCTGGTATATCTGAACTTTTGATACACTTGCAATTGGTAGCAGTTAGGAATAATTTTAACTCTTGATGTGCTAAATTCAGGATCATTTTTACTTAATGACATTTGCTTATGCTGTCCAATTGAACAGAGATTGAAAGATAAAGACTTTTTATCCTACACACAGTGAAGTAAATAGAGAAGTGAACCCAAGAACCACCCCCAGGCTCTTCTCTTGAAGAGAATTCATATATTTGCCATTGACATGTGGAGGAAATTAAAAGCCAAGAAGACTTACTCATGAAATGAAGACTATAGGATCAATGGGAGACAAGTGTTCACCGATTCATAAGAATATAGGAGAAGTCAAAATTTAAAATTAAATTAAAATAGAAGCAGGCGTTGTAGCACACAGCAACTTGGGCCACTGCTTGGGCCACCCACATCCCATATGAACATGCTAACTTGAGTCCCTGCCTCCATACTTGTAATCCTGCTTTTTGTGAATGATTTTAGGGGAAGCATATGTTGACTCAAATGCTGGGGCCCCTAGCACACATAAGGGCCACCCAAATGGAGCTCAGGGTCCTGGCTTTAAGCCTAGCCAACACTCGACTACTATAGACATTTGGGGAATGAAACAGCAGGTGGAATGTAACAGAGATATACCCTGAGTTTCATTCTCTCACTTTCACTATTCGTTATTCTCTCTGCCGCTAAAAGATATGAATAGAAACATAAAAACCCCATCTTGCTTTGTCTGCCACAGACTACAATGGCAAGAAATCAAGAGGAGTGGCAGCTCACTCCACCCCACACAGCTGCTATGGTTATTAGAAGGATATGTATAAGATTTTCATGGCCTAAGTAGAGTTTACTTTTGATTGACCTATACATGTTTTAGAGAAAGTATTATTGCTAACAGGAGCAAAGAAGCTTAACATTATTAGGTGTCAAATGGTGTTGAATACCTTGGTACTTATATCTAATAGCATGTATTAATTCAGTCAAAAGACCAACCAGCCAGGACCCTTGTTGAACTCTCAGCATTAATTGTTCTACTACATCCCAGTAAACAATTTTACCCAGTGGTATCTACCTAATAGATGTTAACTGTTTTGCAGATGAAAAAATGAGCTTTGTCCAGCTCACACATGGCAGAAGCCAAGCTCAAACCCAGAGCACAAAGTCCTGAAAGATCTCCATTTTATATTACATCTTTGAGACACCTGAGTAATGAAAATCCCTCGTTTAACTGTTAATTTATTCAATATTAGACACTGGAATTTTAAAACTCAATAACATCTCATATAAAAGGGATTATGCTGCTTAAATATAACCAACAAGTAGAAGAAATTAAATGTTATTTATCGGGCCTGGCGGCATGGCCTAGCGGCTAAAGTCCTCGCCTTGAAAGCCCCGGGATCCCATATGGGCGCCGGTTCTAATCCCGGCAGCTCCACTTCCCATCCAGCTCCCTGCTTGTGGCCTGGGAAAGCAGTTGAGGACGGCCCAACGCATTGGGACACTGCACCCGCGTGGGAGACCCGGAAGAGGTTCCAGGTTCCCGGTTTCGGATCGGCGCAGCATCGGCCCGTTGCGGCTCACTTGGGGAGTGAATCCTCGGACAGAAGATCTTCCTCTCTGTCTCTCCTCCTCTGTCTATATCTGGCTGTAATAAAATGAATAAATCTTTTTAAAAAATGTTATTTATCATGCTATCAAAATTATATGAGAGGTGGGGATTTAGTGTAGCAGTTACAATGTCATCCTTTAAGATGTCTAAGCCAGTTTAGACTATCCTAAAATCCGCCAAGTTCAGCAAAATTATGCTTCAACACTATAAACTGCTAAATACTAAAATGAAAATAGACACAAGGCAGCTGAATAGTACCCTATAGTCATTTTAAGGGGTATAACAGCCGGTTCTGTATATAAACTAAAATTGAAATACCAATGAGCTAATCACAGGATGTGGTTAAGAACTTGCATTTTTTTTAACATATTGGTTACTCAAAACCATGTCAATTCCATAAAGTTGTAAGTTGTTGTTGATGTTATGTTGGGACTCTTAATTGATTGGGATGATATTCTGCCAGCTCTACCTTCAGACCAGAGATGGTCTCCCCAAGAAACTGTTCAATTTATCTGGACAATAAAATGCTGGACTGTATGCTTGGTATATGTTTGCAAAGAAAGAATCTTGATTGAATTTGAACTGTAATACTGCAACAAGGTGGAAGAATCCACCATAAGAGAAGGGCATGGGGAGGGGTTAGGGGAATCCCTGAGCCTATGAAACTGTCACATAATGCAATGTAATTTAAAAAAAAAAGAAATAAAGAACTGAATTTACCGACTGAAAAAAAAGATGTCTAAGTACTACATTAGTGTATTTGGACACAATTTCTGGCTGTGTCTCCTAACTTCACCTTCTTGATAATGCATATCCTGGGAGGCAGCAATTATAAAGTAGTTTGGTTTCTGCTTCCCATGTACGAGAATTTAAATGAGTTCTTGGCTCCCAGCTATGGACCAGCCCAGTCTTGGCTGTCGTGGGAAGCTGAGGAGTGAAGTAACTCATGGGAGTCCACAGCTTCAGTATCTCTTGCTATTTCACTCTCCCTCTTACTCTTACATTTTCTGTCTCTAAGACTTTAAAAAGTAGCAAATATAAGAAAATATGTGAGTTATTCATATATTAAACATTTAAAAATCTTCAAAGACCTACCCAAATGGAGACATATACCATGTTCATAGAACATTTACTCTCAAACTTCAGTTTATCTCATATGTATGTATTAATTGCAATTATCAATAAATCCTGTTGTTTCTTTTATTATAAAGCTACAGTAATTAATACAACATAGTGTTGCAGAGCTGAATAGAGCACAGTGCAGAATAATAACCTAAGAACAGAACTACACTCGTGCAATTTGTGACAAAGATATGACTTCAAGGTAGTAGGTGAAAGAATGAGATGTCCATTATTGGCCAAATGGATATAATTAAGGGAAAAAAAAAACCTTGTCCTTATCATACATACAAGTAGTCCCTCCTCAAGCACAACAGATACATTCTAAAATTCTCAGTAGGGGATTGAAAATGCATATAGCATGGAACCTTAAATTCACTATATTTTTTCAATATATATGCTCATGATGCAATTTATTTATAAACTAAGTCATCATATGTTAATGAGAGACAAATTGTGACGATGTTTCATCATGAAAATTATATGAATGTGCTCACTCCCTCACCACCTTACAGTCTCACGATAGTGTATAGTATTTTCGATGTTAACTGACCACAAGTAACTGCAACAACAGAGAGTAAAGCTACAGGTAAATGGGAACTAATGCCCTCAAACATAGATTCAGGATAGGTGAAAAATTCCAATAAATATTTCTTTTAAATCGTGAAAGAATAGTATAGCCTCAGGCTTGATATAGAATTTTTAAACCTGACATAAAGAACCATAAAGAAAAATAAATCAGACTACATTAAAAGAACTTCTATCTATTGTTGCCATTCAGTGAATGAAAGGAATCATAAAATATATTCACAGCATGTCCTTCTAATTTTTATCAAGAGTTCCCTGAAGTAACTAAACACTAGTTAAATTCAATGACTAGTACATACAAGGTGGGATTGGGGTGACCAAACAGCAGACATGGGTATGATAGAAAAGAGGATTTTGCAGACTAACAATATATGAAAAAGTGCCTGATTTCTTCAGTTGTCAGAGAAGGGGAAATTAACATCAGAACACAATGATAGCATGCATCCACTTTAACAGCAAAAGAGAAAAAGAAGCAGTGTAACCCGAACTGCAACCACTTGTCTGCAGGATGTGGCATCTTTAACTATTGCACATGTGTGCTAACTTCTCTGGAAAGCTGGTTGATGGTCAGCCACTACTAAAGCTGAATCTTGTGACCCACTAACTCTACTTTAGGATAGCCTGTCCTAGGCATGAGCACATCGGTCTAGGGAAAACCTTGCTAAGTGCAACAATGTGAATGAGTTCCACAAACACATGAATGAAAGACAATAGATTCAAAAACTGCATATATTGTGATTGTTTATGTCAACTTTTCCAAACAGACAATGAATGCCTGACGTCACGAGCCAGCAGAGTGGGTGGAGGGGAGCCTTAGGGTGTTAGTGACATTCTATCTAGGTGCTAACGGCATAATTTCATCTACTTCACAAGGATTCATTAAATTCTGTAAACTTGTGCATCCTTTTCAATACACGTATCACTCTTCAATTAAAAGATAATGAAAACATTTGACCCTTGAGGATAAATTCTTTCTTGTCTCACACAGACTAAAGCACTGGAGGGACACTCCATACAACATTGCATCTCTATCTAGGGTTGAACCTTCATCCTGATGAGCACATAGATTAATGGGTGAATTAAATGAATCCCTTAGTGACATGGAACGTGATGTGCTATCTTCCCTCATTTTTCTAGTTTCTGTTCAAGTGATTATCTGCCAAAGCTAAAAGGCCATGATCATCTGCCAAAGCTAAAATTAAAATCAGTGAGTTGAGAGGACACACACTGTGTTTCAGCTAACACACCCACACAATTTCCCCTTCTTAGCCTGTCTTTGAAGAGCACTAATTCTACCTTCTCGGACTCTTCTAGACTCTTAATGTAACTCTTTTCATCAGGGCAGGGAGAAGGGGAATACATATATTCATATATATGTATATGATTGATAGAGAAGTATACAGATTTGAGATGGCCTAATCTTTCTTTCCCTCGACTATTCAATTTGGGACGACCGAGAATGGAAAAAGGCAGGCAATTTATGCAAGTCATAAGACTTATTAGTGCCAGGATCTAACTCTTCAGATTTCTAACCTGTGCCCTTCCATGCACGCTGAGCTAATCCAAAATCTTATAATGATCCTTATTTACATCTCATTACAATCCTTATTAAAATATTGTTTCTTGCTCCGAAAGACTGCCATTCTCCTCAGAAGGGGATCAGGCATGTTCTGATCCAGCTCCTGATACATAGCAGGCTTTTCCATTGTTGCCTGCAAACTGAATCAGTCAGGCACAATCCATTAATCCACACTTTATCTAAAAATTACATTCACTCAGACACGTAAGGAAGAAGCAATGGTAGCAGGAAATAAACAAGAATGGTCTTTAGAAGCAGAGTCTAGGCCTGCATGGGGCGTTATGGTCAGGACAACAGACTTTAAACTTTGTAGAACTCATGCAGTCCCAAAGTGAAAATAGTTTTTCTTACTACATGTAAAGAACTCACAGAACTTGACTAAAGGTACTGTCACTGGCTGCTGTCTAGTGTGTTGTTTACTTTGGGCTGAAAATCAAAGGAGACAAATGATGTTTCCATTTTACTGAAACTCGTGTTCATTCTCCATCAAATTTCCATTTTTCACCTTAGATGGGTACATTTTATACTTTTTGGATCAGTATTTATTATCATTTCATTTATTTAGAAATGGAAACTTTAAGCAGCTTGATTAAGAGATTAAATAACTGGACTTTCTGAAGCTAAAAATAAGTTGGCAGATCTAGGTATGGGTTACATTAGGTTTCAAAATATTTGGGGTTTTGATCAAATCTCTAAATCCATGATTGCCAAATGTTCTACCCTTCTTTTCAAATTTTAAGCATATGTATATTTTAGAGGAAATTTAATACAAAGCTTTCATAACCACTGCTAACCATATGCACACTCTCTAAATACATTTTCTTCAGAAAGTAAAACAAATTCTTCCTAAAATATAATTTAAGGACATAGAAATTGATTCTACACAAATACAACCATTTAATTTTCATGTTCCTAAATTACAGATAGTAGTTCAATCAAATATGTTCAACTTTTTCCAGGCAACATTTCTGAAAAAACTAACATCTGTGGATTATGTACAAGATGCTGTATATAAATTATGTTTGATGCTTTATTTACTTGGCAAGACAGTTATTAGATGAAGAAATTATGAGCTCATAAGAACTTGAGTAACTTGTTCAATATTTCAAATGAAGGCTTCAGTACTAAGAGTCCTAGATTCCAAAAACTCCAGATATTCAGAATTGCCACAGAGTGTCTTTAAGCTGGTCTTGGTTAAGACATACTAAAAATACAGCATGAAAAAATATTGACTTTCATGATTTTATCTTAGGCTGAGAATGAAAAAAAATAGAAATAAAGCACCTTCAGAGTCCCCCAAAAAACATTTTATATAGGAATATTCTTAGTTTTGTATAAACCTTGCTAATACCACCTGACAATATATATAAAATACTCCCTGTGAAGCAACAGTGAATAACAAAAGTTAAATAATTGAACAAAAAAATGCCACCACCACGAAGCCTTCTTTCATCATGGCACAATAGGATCTCTTCTAACATCTAATGGAGATAGGATTCCAGGAGGAAGACATGCTTATAGGTTCACAGTGGCTTTCAACAAAGGATTGAAGTAGATCAAAGACAATGCGTTAGACAAGATGAATTGTGTTGAGTCACATAGTTTCATTTGAACTTATCTCCACCTGTACTTATTGGGGATCATAGAGATTTGAGAAGTAGACTCCCCAAAATGTCATGGACTGTCTCTTTGAATGTAAAACACTACCCTGATGGATACTGAGGGCTGGAAACATACAACAGTGTCTAAGTAGATGAAAGCATTGATGATGATTTCAAAGGTCAAGTGACAGGACACAGACAAAAATTACTATCATCACCTATACTTTTGAGATACAAAAACTGTCTTCATGAGCATAAAGGTCTGCCCAAGGCCATGCAACTCTCCAGAAAACAGTATTATCTTTTTACATCCTACCTCCTATGCCAGAGTATCTGCTGACTTAGATAGATAACACAAATGTAAGGAGACATGCTCAAGTCGTACTAAAAAAATGATTTGTTGTGTTAGCTATTAGTCACCATTGGGTTTTTGCAATGTGGATGTTTAAGAGAACTATGAGGCTGAGGTTTGAACTCATTGCATTCCAGTTTAAAACCAATAGACGGCAGCATCTCAAACACTATCCTACCCCTGGAGGGTGACCATGGGAAAAGATGCTGCTGCCATCCTGAGAGGTGTTGAGTTGAATGTTGCAAGAATTCCAGAGAAATCCAATGACTATTCAGAGCTCCCGTGCATGCATGACTGGATGCCACATTTTTTAATTGGTCAAGAAATTTCCAGGGAGTAAGAAAGCAATTCCAACTACTAACAACTCAGCAGAATAGCTTTGCGTTTCTAAGCTTGGTGTTTGGTACATTGGAAAGCAGTGAAGTCCAAGGATTCTTTCTTCTATACATGAGACGTCTGTGTGATAGCCAGAGAAATTCTTCCTCATTAAAAGAACAGATGCTACCAAAACCACTTTGGAGCTCTTTGCTGTGTCTTCATTTAATCAAATGTAGGTAAAATTAGTTATAACAATAATCAGCTATTAAGCAGCTGTCACATGTCAGTTATTACAACAAAGACAATAAGTATAATAAACATTTTTACAGATTATTGTGCAAGTAGTTTTTTCAAAGACATGCATTACATCTACACTTAATAGGCATGTGGCTACAGGGTAACCAAAACTTTCATAGACTTAGAACAATTTCATCCATCCTTTTACAAAATACTGCCTCTGCCTTCCCCTCTGATATATTTACTAGAAAGGAATTCATGATGCTACACACAGGTTCACCAAGGAGTCTCAGTCAAGATGGATTCACACGATGAGAATATTTTTCCCCTGTCTTTAACCACAAAAAATCAGCAGTTGGACTCAGGATACATCATAGGCATGGGAAGGAAGAATTGGGAAGTAGAGATCAGTCATTAATTAAAAGTTGGTTGGGCACAGACCCAAAAGGACATTGGGTGCCAGCCTGTTGCTTTTAAAGGACTATAACATTTATTTAGCCTCAAGATACCCCAACATCAATTAATCAATTTCCTTATGCTTTTTTGAATTCAAAGCTTTGAGCGGTCTTTACTTCATCTAAAGTAATTGCCTTTCTTGTAAGGCTTCAAAAAATATCAGGAAGGCACAAAATCATTTCTTGACCAAAGCAAAGACCAAGGCTTTTCCTTCAGATGTTCCTGAAGACAGATGAGAGGAAGCCGAGACATCATTTTAGTCTTGATGAGCTACAAAACGTCCAGCCAAACGCAGGCAGACAAAAGCTGGAATGTCAGGGACACCATTATTTCTCAACTTTTCCATTACCTTCAATCTGTTCTTTGGCTGGATAGCAGCAAACTTTCCTGAACAAGAATTGTTTTGGCAGCAGAACTATATTGGGTCAAAATGACTGAGCCTGTCACACCTGCATGCAAAGGAAAGTGACTATACCATCCAAGCAAAATGTAATGGCTTGCCCACCTGCTGATTTTTCTCATCTGCTCTGCTGACTCTCAGTAAGTGCTGAGGAAATACTGTGTCTGCTCATATTGTGGCCATAGGCTGTGGATTTCCTTTGGAGACTTCGGTGATTTTTTTCTGGAAATGTAATTTTAAAAAGAAAAACAAAAAAACAAACACACTCCACCCAGGACTCAAGTCTCCAAATTCTCCACTCAACTATCATCTAATTAAACTATAAAATAATATAATAAATTATATATTATAATATATATTTTAATATATATATTTAAATTCAAAGCCTTCAAGATCCAGCCCATCCACCCTTTCCTGACCTTCTCTTCTCTCTAAAGCAAATCTGAAACAGTACTGAAGTACAACTTTGGGCAGCAGTGTCTACAGGAAAGCAGTAGTGATCACATGTATGAAATGTAAATTATATTACTAAGAAAGCAATCTATGTTTTAATACAACTTGCTTAATATTCCAGTTAAAATCAGTCATTTAGAAGTGAGTATCAGGATATCTCAGGTTTATGAAGAGAATTTAGCCAACCATCTTTCCAACACCATGTCAACCCTGAAGAAGGCAGCTCTGGAATACAGGTTCACATTCAGCTCAGCCTTTCACGATTCATGTAGTTCTTGAACTTGATTAAACCAAATTATCCACAGCTATTGTATGAGACTATGGGATTATAACATTTTATTCTAGGAATGAGTTTCTGAAAGACTCACACAACTGAAAATTTGCTTAATTAAGGTATGATTGTCCCATAGGTACAATAAATTGGGATCACATTATTTTCAATATTATGCATATGGTAAGTCTATGCCTTTCTATTTCAAATTTACATAAAGTAAAACCTCACTCTAATATTATTACCTTATAGCACTTTTCTGAGCAATCAGCCAGATAATCTGAACACATAAGCAGTTAGCACCTGTTACATTACTACGTAAATGATTGAGGATATAGACACACTTATTACTAAGAAGGCTATTTCAATTGTTATTGCTATATTATTATTATTGTTATTTTATCATTCTTATTACTGTCATCTTAAACCTTGTAAACACCGACCTTCATCAGCTCAAGAACTACTGAATTCTCCCTAGCACAGTTGGACTCTCCAGAATCGCTGATTAAATTATGCTTGAGGATGGGAATTATTGCACCAGAGTTTACCACACCTGGGAATCCAGGGATTCTCTGCTGCTGATGGGGTCTGTAAGTCTCACAACAGGAAGTCCTGATGGACTGGGCTTCTAGAAATGCTGTGGAGTAAATTATGATCCAGGGTAGCATACTTGGTAGAACAGTTCAGTAACCGCCTGGGACACCCACATCCCAGGTCGGGTTTTGAGTATGGCTGCATTCCAGCTTCCTGTTACTATGTGCCATGGGAGGGTGGAATAATGGTGATTCCAGCAGGTGGATCCTGGCCATCCTTAGAAATGGAAGACACAGAGTAGCCCCCAGTTCCTAGATTTACCTAGCTCAGTCAACTGGCTGATCAGACATTTCAGGAATGCAGTAGCAGATGAGAGATCTCTGCCTCTTTGTCTCTCTGCCTTTAAAATCAATTTTCATGATTTTCATTTATTCCCAAATCAGAGTCATAAAAATGGAGGGAGGAGGAAAGTAGAGAGGAAAAGAGACTGATCTTTCATCCATTGGGTCACTTGCCAAATAGTTTCAACAGCCAGGACTTGGGATAGGTCAAAGCCACAAACCAGGAACACCACCTGGGTATCCCACGTGAGCAACAAGGCCTAAACGTGTGGGCCATCTTCTGCTGCTTTTCCAGATACACTGGCAGGAAGCTGCATCAGAAGTGCAACATCCCAGAGCTGAACTGGCATTCTTACAGAGTGCTAGCATCATAGGCAGTAACTTTATATGCTGCACCCCAGTGCTGGCCCTAAAATACATTTTTAAAAGAATTTTAAAATCATCTTTGTAGACGAAGTGACTAATTAATCGTCCCTCTTAGACTTCCAACAATCTGCATGTATGTTTCTCCTGCCTAGGACATTTTTATGTGTTATTCAACTTTGTTTTGTTCTAATATCTTCCTAGTTTTGTGCCATCTTTAATTTGTACCATAAAATATGCAGTATACCCTGTTAAATTATTTGAGATCTTTTTCTAGGAAAAACAAACTGTAAGTGAATGAGTGAATGCCATTAAAAAAGATCTAGAGTGGCACATAAATAAACTTCCAAGTACATATTTGCTGATGACAAATCTTAGGGCACTGGGAATTGCTGAAGTAATTTCTCAGCTTCTACAATGCACAGCTAACCTTTGTGCAGGCCCAACATTCATCCTCGCTTTTTCCTGTGACGCTCCATCTCTCAGTAGTCAATCTCAAGGTTCTGGAGAAACTGACACCACTCTAGGCTGCTGAGACCTGACCTAGCCTAAGCACACATGGTACTTTCTAATTTTGGTGATGGGTTTATGAGTGGGTTTGCAACCTCACCTGGGGGATTATAAATCACTCATGGGACTTCAGGAATAATTCATGGGAAGAGGTACCCTTTCTGCTAGGGTTGCTACATTGGTGTGATGCAAAGAATTTCTGGGGACATAACTGAAACACAAAGTAAGAGTACCCAAGTCTAGATCAAGACTTACTGTGCTGTTGAAAGTAAAGCCTGCTTATTCATGGAATTCCCTGTTTGTGTAGCAGTAAGTTTCCTTTTCATTTTCACTTCTGACACCTTCAGTTATTTGCCACAGATGGGGCTATATTATTCTACATCAAGAAGTAATACTTCACCTCATTCTACCCTTGTTGGATACCACATGAATTATTAAGAATACCTGGGGAGCAGATATCTGGCCTAGTGTTTAGGATGCCAGCATAGACAACTATATCCCACATCAAGATGAATATCTGGATTTGATATCTGACCACAGCTCCTGCCTTCAGCTTCCTGTTACTGTAGAACATAGGGATGTAGTAGTGATGGCTCAAGTAGTGCGATTCCTACTAACCACTGGCTGGAGTTCCTGTCTCCCAGCCCTGCCCACTTCTGGTTGTTTCAAGTGTTTGGGGAGTGAGCCAGTGGGTATTCGTGTTCTCATACAAAATACATATTTTTAAAATAAAATCTGGAAATCTATAGTCAATATTGTGAACCATCTGTATGAATCCCTTCAACATGCCTTATCACCATATTAGCCTAATCATTCCCTTGCAGTCAGCAAAGCCTGCTCGCTCAATAAAGGTTAGCTGAAGTTTCCATTTCCACACTTCTGGAACTTAAATGTAAACTCACAGATAGAAATATTCTTTTAAATTCTACATGTTCCAAATAGCTGGTTCAGAGTTGGGACAAAATTAAGAGCATTCTGAGTACTTATAATACTTTTTCTAGAAAAAAACTCACTTTAGACCCCACCCACACATGCTTCTTGGTAACATCCATTATAGGATCATTTTAAGATTGTGACAATACAAGCATTGCCAGCAATTTTGACATAGTCTTTATGAAAAGATATTTTGGAAGATACACATAATAATATTTTTTGGACCATTACTCCTGTCTTCCATGATTTCTACTGAAACAGCTTCTTGTTCTACACATGCCTTCAAATTGCCTTCTACTCTTAGTGCTGAGAGAGCTTTGTAAAATACAAGTCTAGCCACACACAACCCCAGAGTAAAGGTTGAGCTGATCAACAGAGTTGGCAAGGCCATGTGTGATCTGGTTCTCCCTTCCTGTCCAGTCTCATCTAGAACAGTTCTACTCTCACTGCTTAGACTCCAGAATCACAAATCTACACTTTTCCCATCTCTCTCTCCCTCTTTCCCTCCCTCGCACTGCCTCCCCGCCTCTCTCCTGCCTTCTCTCTGCACTCTCTCTTTCATGACTATTCTCACAGAATTACACTTTTTTTTTTGCATTAGAGCACTTTGTCTCCCTTTCTAATTAAGCACACACTACATGGTTGTAGGATGACATTTCTCCCACCAGACAGTTCAGGAAAGCAGGAATCACCTGCAGCCACCGATTGCCTTTGAATAGCATTGCTCCTTGGTACCCACCACCAGGCCTGGGATTCCTCATGGCAAACCCCCACCTTCAGTTTTTTGCTTTTCACCCTCATACCTGCTTCTTCACTTTTTCCTTCATTTATGCACCTTCTCCATCTCCTTTTATATTTTCAAAACAGCCCCACACTTTCTGATCTTATATTCCAACTACAAGAATCTCCCCGAGGAAAGAATCCAAAAGGTAGAAAAAATGACATGAAGATGTCTGAGTTTTATAGGCAACTCAGATATGCAACACAAGTGACATTCACTTTATAGAATATTATGCTGCTGATAAAAGAGCTATATAACCCATTTGGGGAACACAGCTTTTTTACTAAAAAGTGTTCTGTGAAAAGCAGAGTGCAACACGCACAATAACGTACAAAGTTATAATTACAACTTTGTGAAAATTGACAAACATATCTGGTGGGCACAGAAAACTAAGTGCTATGTTAAAAGGTAAGATTATGGGCATGCTTTTTCTTAGGTTTCAAGCATTTATTTACATTTTACGAAAAAAAAATTATGTGCAGAAAGAAAATTAGACTTCACTTTAAAACATGCCATGAGCGAATATATCTGTTGGAATGTCATAAAAATTGAAACCACTGAAGGCTATCATAAAATATCTCATACAAAAAGTTTCTATAACTTGTGATGCAGAGAAAATAGATCAGAACTCGGGGATACAAACATCAGGTTGTCAAGCAGCAGCGAAGCTTTCGTTTGGAATCACGGGAGCCGAGCTGTGCTAGTTCTGCAAAGCCTGACCGTCTCAGATTTGTCTCCTCAGGCTCTGCCACCCCCAGCTGCAGGCAAAGGGCTTTAAACCAATAACTTCCAGGAAACAAAGGGATACACATTAATCCCTTTACTGTGCCCAATGCAGCCACTGGAACCACATGTGCTATTTAGATTCTACAGTCAACACCACAGTGAACCAATTTTTAGCAGCTCTTGGGGATCACTTGGCACTGTCAAGTTCTCTTATCACAGACTCTCGCATATCCCTCACCCAAAATGGTTCTTGTAGCAGCAGCAAGAGATGAATACAGTTCTTTGTTGGGGGAAATACAACTGAATTACTGAGCAGTCAACCTTGCAGGCACACTATTGGAAACTTTGGAGCAACAAATCCTAGCTGTTGAATGCTACTGCCCTTGAACAAAGTAAGAGACTATATGTATAAACAAACCAACATAATCATCTAAACTATGACATAATCTTGCAAGTGATATATAGCCTATGTAGATGGTTTAAGACAAGTAGCAGCAGTCCTAGAAACACAGCTTGCTTGCATCTTCGTTCATTTCATATTGCTATCACAAAATGTGTGGCTTCAGGTTTATTTATTTATCAAAGACAGAAGTTTATGCAGCTCATGGCTCTGGAGTTTGAAAGGCCAAGAGCATGGTATTGGCATCTTCTTGACATTTGGTCAGGGCCTTCCTGCTACTTCCTAACATGGCAGTGGGCATCACATGGGATGCAGGTGCACTTGCTTGTCTCCCTTCCTCTTCTTCTAAGAAAGCCATTATATGGCATGTTTATTAGCTGACTCATAAGGCAGGTGGGGCTCAGGCACATTTGGGAAATGTGGAAGCGCACGGAGAGTTCTTTAACACATGAGTATGAGATGGGATTCTCTTCTTCCCCACCCACCCATCCCAATTCCAGTTGATTGCAGGCCATTCCTGAGACATGAAGAGCTAGACACTTTCTACCAGCCGTACCATAATGAATCACCACATTCCAGGGAACACAGGAAGTTATTTGGAGAGCTGTTACATGCTTAAGTCACCTCATCTCCCATCCCTGGCCACTGAATGCCAGAAGGAGGTGGATGGGCGCTGATGGAATTGCCACACACTGTTGCCTGCCGCATACAGGAGCATCTGGGCAGCCCTGCCACTGATGGAATTCATCAGCATATGAGCACTCTTGGTCATTTGGAGTCACCACTATCTTGAAAACATGGATAATTTCTGCTCTGAGCCGGTAACAGGACGTTTTTACGTGATGCTCTTGGGTGTGATAGCCTCACATATTCGGACAAAGGGCCTGTTGCAGCGCTGGTTCAGAGCAGACTCGGACGTCATGTTTCCTGCGTTTCCTCCCAGCCAGGCTTCAGCCGCTCAGCCTGACTTACCTGCTTACTGAACATACTTGTTACCTGCTCCAGGCCGTAGATTTTTCTTTAAAGCTGGAGGAACCATGTCCCGTAGACTACTATGAGAATTAACTGAGTTTCTGCCTGTCTAAACATTTGTCTCTGTGTGTCTAGCTACCCTATCTGCCAGTGAGCATCTGTCACTTAATAAGCAAAGTTCAGGGCAATATGTTTTTACTTACTACTTACTTTTCTCATTCTAGATGAGAACTGATTTTTGAAAGATTCATTTATTTTTATTGGAAAGGCAGAATTACAGAGAGAAACAGAAAGATCTTCCATTCACTGCTACACTCCCCAAAGGGCTATAATGGCCAGAGCTGAGGTGACTCAAAGCCAGGAGCTTCTTTTGGTTCTCCCTTGTAGGTGCAGGGACCCAATACTTGGGATGTCCTCTACTGCTTTCCCAGGCCATTAGCAGGGAGCTGGATTGGAAGATGCACAGCTGGAACTTGAAATGACACCCAAATGGGATACTGGCACTTCAGGCAGAAGCTTATATTGCTATGCCGTGGTGCCCATTCCAAATAACAACTCTTAATTCACTGAGTAATCAGAGGCAGAGCTCATGCAATTAAACTTAATAACTCTGGCTGTAAAAAAACTTTGAGAAATAACTTGTCATCTTTCTCTAAAGGGATGTGGATCCAATTTCCAGAAGCCAGAAGAAAAAGTGATACAATTTTCAATTTACATCATGAAAAATCTCATGAAAGTAGTCTCCCCTAATTTCTCTAAACCACTTCCCTCTGACAGCTTTCACTTGGTAAACAGACTCTGCTCACCTATGGTAGATCATCCACACCTATGAGGCATCTGACTTTACAATGAGAATATGCTTTCTTCAGCCTGGGAAAAGGGACCAGTTGGGATTTCCAAATAATGAGCTCTGACAACTATACCACTACATCACCAAGCAACCCTGGGTATCTGATTCCTGCTTCTGTGCAACTCTCCATGTGTATGGGACCAGAAGTGCTCATGTCCTAGTATTAAAATCACTGGGGCTGTAGTTTGTTGCTTCCTCTTCTCTTCTGCCTTTCTTGTGGCCTTCGCCAGATCTTCAATGGCACCTTTGTGAAGCTCAACAAGGCTTCTATTAACATGCTGAGGATTGTGGAACCCTATATTGCATGGGGCTACCCGAATCTGAAGTCAGTGAATGAGCTGATCTACAAGCGTGGCTATGGCCAAATCAACAAGAAGCGAATCGCCCTGACGGATAACACCCTGATTGCCCGTTCTCTTGGTAAATACAACATCAACTGCATGGAGGATCTGATTCCCGAGATCTACACCATTGGGAAACACTTCAAAGAAGCAAATAACTTCCTGTGGCCCTTCAAGTTTCTTCTCCCGGAGGTGGGATGAAGTAAAAGACCACCCATTTTGTAGAGGGTGGCGATGCTGGCAACAGGGAAGACCAGATCAACAGGCTTATTAGAAGGATGAACTGAGGTGACTGTTCTGGTATTTTTATAATCTGGTCAGATAATAAACGTCAACTCCACTGAGATTGAAATAAACTATTGTCTTGGTGAAAAAAAAAAATGACTCAATGACACAGAACCATGCCCAGAGTCAGGCAGGCAATATGGCCTGTAGCTTTCATAAGGCCGTCAGATTACTGTTCTGGTTCAAAAGTAGACTCCATTCCAATTATGTGTATCATAAAATTTCAATTAACTCTCCTTTGTACGTAATGAGGATGTCTGGGGTGAAATTTAAACTGTTAATTTGGAGCCAGTGCAATAGCTCAACTTGCTAATCCTTCACCTGCCAGCATCAGCATCCCATATGGGTGCTGGTTCATGTTCTGGCTGTTCCACTTATTCAGTTCCCTGTTTGTGTCCTGGGAAAGCAGCAGAGGATGGCTCAAAAACATTAGGACCCCGTACCCGCATAGAAGGCCTGCAAGAAATTCCTGGCTTTAGATGGGCTCAGCTCTTGCCATTGTGGCCACTTAGGGAGTGAACCAGTGGATAGAAGATCTTGCTCTGTGTCTATCCTTTTGTCTGTAAATCTGTCTTTCCAATTAAGATAAATAAATCTTTAAATTGCATAATTTATGTTAGCTACATCTGCTAGGAAAGCAAGCAAGCAAGATGGTGTGAATATCAACATTTCATATGTTCCAGGCCTAACAGTCTGTGTGACACTACCAGAAAGGCTATCGTGGTCCACTATGACATTGAGGCTGAAAGGAATCAGAACAGACTGTTGGTGAGAGAATGAGTATCAGCTGTTGGTGAGAGAATGAGTATCAACAGCAGCTCTAAGTTCTGTAGCTAATCCAACTGGTTGCTTTCCATCTTAATTTCCCTTAGGAAGAGAGCCTCATGGAACCACAGCTCTGTGACAATACATAGAACTTCATAGCATGTGTTATGGAGGCCATGTGAGTATATTTCAAAAACCATTTCCTCTAAGAAATATAATCACTGAGTGCTCCAGATACTCCCTGTCAAAATCAGTGCTGATGTTCCTGTTGAGGCCCTGCCAAAGCCTGAACACAGTGGGGATACAAATTCAGACCCATTCTACAGCAAAGAAAGACTTCTTTTTCAGTCAGTTTTGTCTCAAGGACCTTTAATAGCAAGGGGCCAGTGTTATGGCATAGATGGGTAAGCACCTTTCCCCTTCCCCCCAAATGCTGACATCCCATGTGAGTGCTGATTTGAGTCCTAGCTGCTCCACTTCCTATCCAGATCTCTGTGAACATGTCTGGGTAAAGCAGTGGGGGATGTCTGGGGTTTTAGGTCTCCTGTAACTCAAATGGAGATCAAGATGTAGTTTTGAGTCCCTTACTTCTGCTTAGCAAAATGCTGGCTATTACAGTCACTTGGGGAGTAAACCTGAAGATGTAAGATTCTCTCTCTCTTTCTCTGTCTCTTTTTCTTTTTCTGTCTCTGTCTTTGTCCCTTTTTCTCCCTGTCTCTGTCTCTCTCTTTCTCTCTCTCTGTAGGTGCTTATCAAAACCAAAGCTCTGTCTCTCACATGTATGTACATGAACTCAACAAAATGATCAATGTGTGTTTACTCCAAGAAGAAAAAAAACAGGTAGAACAAGGTAGAATTCACCTTTGTATTTTACAAGGTTTTTAGGTAAAGGGCATAGAAAGCATGCTAGGAAATCATGCAATGCTCAGAACACACAATTCATCTGTCTCATAAAATAGAGGAGGTCTGAGTGTGTTTTAAACATGGAGGCAAAAGGAAAACGGGGGGATGGGGAAGCGATGAATCTGCCAGGAAATGAAAGAAGGGAAGTAGTCATGTAGATGACCTTATAATTAATGCAGGAAAATAGCGGAAGAACACAAAAGGACTATCTGAGTGTGGTGGAGTACCACCCAGTAAGCAAACTGAACACAAGCTATGGCACCAGAAAAGCCTGGATACCAAAAATAGCATAAGTCAAAGCTAGAAAGGTATTTTCTATATTGGCCTTCCTTTACTTTGAGTGGGATTCGGAAGGATTGCATTTTAACATTGGTCATTTAGGACTGTTTTCTTTAACCTAGGCATACCCAGATTTCTAGCACTAAGAATCTTTAAGAATTGAGCCTGGGTAGAGTATAGGTGCTTCGGAAGAAATTCTGAAGTACTTTTCAGAGTTAAAAACAAACAAAAAAATTAAAAACTAGCCTTACCTAGTAATCAGGGCTGTTTATACTCATCACTTTTATTCAGTTTGGTTTTAAAAGAACAGGCTCTTTTCCAAACATGTGGCTTCTAACACTATGTGTCTTCCAACCTTCTATCACTTCTGTATTATTTCTCATTCCATTTTTATGCTTGTCCAGCTTCATGTATGACTTTTGCTACTCTCCTTGAATAATTTTCATTAAGGTATTTAAAAGTGACTGACAACCCATCAGGTCCCACTGTGTCCTGGAAGGAAAATGAAAACAAAAAGACCTTCAATATGGTAGATTCGATTCTTGGGATGCAAAACGCTTACCAGCTTGGAATACTTGATTGATCTATCTGTCAAAATTTGATTATAATCTTTGTTTTATAAACCTTCTGTTTATAAACCTTCTTTCCATTCAAAATGCATACATGCTAACAATTAGCTCCTTCCTGGGCAATGATATGTATGATGGAGGTGACTGGCAGGGAGACTAGTCCAATCACAATGGATGTGTGGGTGGAGAGTCCCTTTCATTTGACAGCCATTGATTCAGGGCATCCACTATGAATTAGCTACACAATGCCTATCTTTAAGGACTCTTTAATAATTTCTACCAAGTTAGATTAAAGACTTATGTGAAGGCAATACTCTGTTCACTCTTTGACTTGATGCTACAGCCACAATGAGCCTCATTTCCTGTATGGATTGCTGATAGCCAGTTCCCCAATCCCTTCAGCCTGGAAGACAATTGTTTTTGAAGAAAACAAAATAAGTGGGAGAGATTTAAACAAATATAGATCTTGGAGGAAAATGTGTGTGTTGGGTGTGGGGGAAGAGTGAGAGAGCCTTCAGTCTCTTTCAATTATGAGAAGACACGTCAACTGATACGCACTGAGGCCAACATCATACCATACCAGGAATAGGCATTTTGAACAGTCACTACACATTTTCTATATACCTACTATGTGGCATGGTTGTTGGTAGCACTGTGGAAAGTAGCACTGGTTTGTTCTTATTCCATTTCTACACAGAATACATAGTCCATTAACTATTATTCATTGAAATGACTAAGGGTTTTTCTCAAGTCTTTAAGTAATTACAATCCAGGAGCCTAGTGACAAGAATCATCAGAAAAGCAGTAAAGGCTACATGAATCACCCATTGTTAAGGGGAAAATCAGTGTTCTATGGGAGGGCCTCTGTAAAAGGTCGTTGTACTCACATTAACATGAAATTATATTCCAGGTGTAACAGCAACAATGCACAAATAATCCTCAGTGAAGTTAAAGAGAAAAAAATCAATTCTAAAACCTGTTAAACACACTTCAAGTGCCTCAAATCAAGACTTTCATGTGGTAGAAATTACTTTGCCTTTTGTGATCTACAAAGAACATTGCGTCTAAATCAGCCAAAACACCCTTGGAACTGGTTGAACTTTGACCCGAGTCTATCCTACAAATACATGATCTCTTTCAGTTGTTGTTCTTCATTTATAAGGTGGAGCTATGACCTATTTCATGGAATTGATGTATGAAATAAATGAAATATGATAATACATGTAAATTGCCTGAGTCATATCATATGCTGACTGATTTCTTCTATGATCATGATGGTGATGACTGATTATCATCAATGCTAAGACCCGCTCTCAGCTTTACACACTGCCTATTCCACTTCTATCTGGCCTCTCCTGGTAGGAAATGACACCATCTCTTCCATCTCTCAGACCTCAGCATCTTTAAAAACAGATGCCATGGACACAAGCCTTCTGAACCAGGTGCCCATGAAAATGCTGAAGATTAGCTTTGGAGCCAGTCTCCATCAGTTTTATTAATATTTGTAGATTTGCTCATGTACTCTATTTTGTCTTGATTTGGAAACTTGTTTTCAGAAATTGTTCACTTCATTCTAATGTCCATGAGCATAATTTTTAAATATACATACATTAGAATTATTCTGATATTCTCACTGTGCATGTTGCTTATTTGTTGTGCTTAGTGTTTTTTGGATAAGCCATCTAACAATGCCACCACTTCAGAGTATGGGCAACAGCATTTTCATGGGAACAAAATGCTTCAGGGATCAGTGCCACACTGTCATTTGTAGATATTTCCTAGAATCCTAATGTTAATGGTGACACTTTGGCAACCAAAAGAAAAAGTACAAAGAGATCTAATGTGTACACTGAATTATCATATTAACAAATATACTATAACATACTGGATTCAAATACAAAATAATTAAGTTACACTTGTCAATAGCTGTTTTAAGCAAGTATACTTTCATTTTAAGCTATTATCTTCTGATTAAAATTCAGTTTAATTATTCAAGATATTCTGTTGAGCTTTCATAACCATAACCCTTGAAAACCCTGGAGAGATTAGGATCTCATGCAATAAAATCTCAAGAGTTGTAACATGCTCATTAAATACATGCATATGCAAATTCCATGGTTCAGCAGAGGAATCTAAGTATATCAAGGCAGGGTCTTCTGAAAGTTCACAGAAGCTTGGAAAATATGCATTATGAATAAACCATGCAAAGGTTTCAAATATTTATATATCAAAGTAAACTTCTTTTGATTTTATTTTGCACAAAACTTTCAAATTACTATCAGATAGGCATAGCTCATGTACTTGGTTCTTTTCAAAAAAGTCACAAGTTTAAGATGGTTCCAGACAGCAGCAATCAGACATAGCGATTCAAGAGATGTCTACAGGAAGCCAGACCCATTCGAGTCCTTAATCCTTCCTCTAGGATTGCTGTCTACATGAAAAATTCAAAACCTGGAAAGTTTAATGTATAAATCAAAGGTCCAAAAAATGCCTCGAGTCCTGACTGTTGTCCTAACGAATGTGTTACAAAGAAGCATGATTAGAGAAATGATGAATTTAAACAGGGTATTAGGCAGCCTGTTCATGATCTGTAGCTTCTGCTGGGTGCACACAGACAGTGCCCTTGTGAATGGTAATGTTCTCAATGTCAATGGTCACTTGTGATTGGATTTTTGAGGGGATGGGAAAACAAAGTGCCCTATCCCCTGATTTGTATACCATTTTACTATGTATTACAGAAATTTCAAGGAGAAATTGAGCCATTTGCACAAATGGAGTATTACAAGATGTATGTCTAATTGAAAAGAGACACCTGGAGACAGGGAGAAGGGCACTAGCTCAGCTGGCAATCTCAACCATAAAATGTTCAATCCTTTTGGAATGCAAGAGAGGTGCAAGGAAAAAGTTATACTCCAAGCAAAGATATAGGTAGGATTATATGTGGAAGAAGCTATAATGTCTGGTTGGTGGGTGTATCTCCACATTGGTCTATCAACTTTGGCCAGGCACAGGGAGTCCAGATTTTATTCTGTTTTGGGGATTATGTGTGCCTATTCTGCTCCCACCACTACAGTAACACTGTGCATTTCTAATACTAGAGTTTATCAGGCATTTTCATTGCTTGCTATGCTGTTTCGGGAAAATAAATGGAATAGGTAATTATTTTCCCTCTGCACAGAGGAAAACAGTCAGGCTGAGATGCAGAAACAGTTGTGGGGTCTAACAGATGATAACTCACTGCCAAGAAATGCGGGAGCAGATTTGGAAGGGAATCTTCAGGCAGCCAGTCAGCCACTATCCAACTTGCCTAAAACAGTTTGCATAATCAGATCTACTGCTTCTTCCTCGACAAATTTGGGTGATCATATGCATCTGGCCTCGCTGTGATAAGGAACAGATAGAACACACCTAAGGGCCTCCCTCTGTGTCTCCTGGGGGAGGCTAGGCAAACAGTAGCTTTCAGCATTAGCCCCATCCAGCACAGCCTCAACAGCATGCCTTAAATTACCACTGACATCATTAACCACACGTTTCCTAGCAGAATAAACACCATGAATACATTACGAATGATACCGGAAAGTGTAAATTAATTATATACACTCATGAAATATTCAGAACAGCTAGAAATGAAAGAAATTTTTAAAGAAACCAAGATGTGATGCTTGTCAAAATCCAGACAGTGATTTTCTCTGAATTGCACTTGTGTTCTCAACACAACCATGAGAGATAGGATAGAACAAAGGTGATTTCCAAAGGGTTTGCAATTTTCCTGTTCCTAATCATGACTGCAGCTGGTGCAAAAGTCAAGGTGAGGCAAAGGCTCTCCCAAGTTTTTCAGTCCGATCTATTGATATGTATCATCAGAACTGTTGATGCCTCCTAGTGTTTCGATCCCCTGGAAGGACTGGTGGAGCAGCAATAGTGGTTCGTGAACAAAATCTAATCTCTGCGCCCTAAGCCAATGGCAGAATTCAGGAAGGTGTTTAACTCCATGCACTGGCAGGAAAATTCCAAATCAGATTATGATCCATTGTCTGCCTAACAACATAAGTGATATATCTCCAAATAATAAGCAAATCAAAACCTGAATTGCTAATATTTACTTCTGGACAACCCGAACTTGTGTTTGGACAATTGCATTCAATAATTGGGGCCCAGTGCTTTTTATTTGGAGCATTGAGCTTCTCTACAGAACCAAGGAAACTGGTTTTCTTCCTGCTCACATGCTACAAGATTACAGACCCTACTTTTCACAAAAGAAACACAACAAAGATAACTTCATTAACCATTTAACTCCCAAAGAAAGTGAATATGTAGATATAATGTGTTGTAAACCTGCATACGTATTTCCATGGTATACATGATTCACACCTTGTGAAATGAGGGCTAGTTGCTTCTGCTTGGTTTTAGCTCTGCCTTCTGACACCTTTGACACCAGCTGAGTGATCAAGTAAATCCACAGATTCTGGAGAATCTCATTCTCACACTCTGTCATGGCATCTCAGGTTTGTGATATGATTAAGTAAAGTGCATGCAAGGTGCTTAACAAGGTGCCTCATATTTTAATAAGTTTGCAGTAATTCTGTTTATTGTGAAAATCATCATTACTAGGAGTAATGAAAAGGTGAAGGAAGAGAAATTTACAGTTTCAACTTTGCACTGCCTAAAAATGGAACTGCCAGTGAAATATCGACAGAAAATACATAAATATAGAGATATGCAAATTAGTAGGCAAATGGAGCAAAGTCTGGGAAGCAAGTTCAGTACACCTCCAAAGGCCCAGGGATGGATGCTTCCAGCAGCCACAGACACGTACTGGGAGTCTACTATATGCTTGGCAATTCAGACTTTTTAAAATACCTACTAGGTTTATGGAAGAAATGGCTCTGGCAGGTGCAAAGAAGGGTCAGTTCCTCTCTACTTCATTGCCCTCAACATCTGCTTTTCACAATTCAACCTCAATGAGATCACAAGCAAATTCACCATCCTTTTCCCACTTCCACTTATACTAAGTCTTATTTGAGGGAGGTGTTTTACAAGTCCAGAATGTTTCATTTATTTCAGAGGAAGAGAGAAACAGGGAATACAGGTGTCTTTACCACGAAACCAAATACCAAGTCTCAGTAGACATCAGATTCTCCACCTGGGCCTCGGGCTTAGACAACTACAGGAGAGGATGCTGACAAACACAGCTCCTTTACTGCTGCCTTCTCATCGGATGCATTTCCTCCAGTTTCTGAGGGACATAGGGATGGGAGACTGAGGAAAGAGAGCTGGCTATGCATGCTGTGGCCTTCATTTTCCAACTTTTTTTTATGTTCTAAACCCAACTTGAAATTCCAAAGCAACAGGAAAAGAAAAATTCTTACTAGATGCATTGTGATGCATGAGGGCTAGCCAATCAAAAATTCATAGATGTGAGGTGATAGGATTTTGAAACTGATTTGTCACATATGTGGTTTCTTATTATATTGCACTGTAATACAAAGTGAATGATTCAAAACAAATATGCCAAACAAAGTAAAACTATTCAATGAGTCTATCAAACTATGACATGTTCTTAGGTTTGTTTTCCAAGAATGCTCAACATCCTGGCAGGTCTATGTTATACAACACTGATTCCAATTTCCCTGCTTTGAAGAGATCATTAAAATTCACATCTTTGAACGTTCTTGAAAAGGATATGTTCCAGTGGTGTCCCACATTTAACAGGTAGTGCAGTCTCTGGAACCACTCTTAACAGAAAAGTACCTGCAGCCACCCACTTCTTGGGAGTTATGTCTTTCACTAACAAAAGAAAAGGTACATTATTCCTTAAGCATCAGCTTCTTATATCCTTGTCACTAAGCTACATTTTAGATATTCATTTTCTTGCCATCTTTCCCCAAATTATGTGGCACATTTTAAAGAGATCAGTCTGTACAGCAGAAAATTGATTTCAGCTAGAACTTGAAAAGTTCATTATCACCTTAGCCACCCATATTCAGAACTATCAGGAGAGTTGCTCATGAGATATGTAGTTGTTCAATGATTAGACTGATCTTTCCTCTATTTCTATATTATTGCTCATAATCTTTGCCTAATATGATAAAATTTCCTCCATGTATTGGTGTAGAACTAAAAGTGGGCAAAAAAAAAAAAAAAATCCACTACCTTCCATTATGCTTACAGTTTGCAAAAACTTTACTGGTCATTTGACCCCTATTAAAATAATATGAAATTGATGAAGCAAAATGTCCACAAATCTATAAAATGCATGATCAAGTACCCACCCAGAGCAGAAAGTCAGATTGTAGTAAATAACCCCCATCCTGTCACCTAGGGTTACCTGGGTAACGATTGACAACAACTTGGAAAATTGTTACTAGTCCCAAAACAGTGTGTGAGGAATCCACTCAAAATGAGAAGAGATAAGCTTACTCACTTTCATTGTTGAGAAGTTAGAATTGGGAAACCAAGACACTAATCTCTTTAATAGCTGAACTGATAATTACTGACACTTGGGACTTGAGCCGCCTCTTATGAGACAGGTGTTTAATAGAGAAAGATGGTTTGTAAGTGAGGCAAAGAAGCGGGGCCCTTAAAGCAAACAGGACAGAGAACCACTTCAGCAGTAGTGGTTGTCTACCCATCCTCCTGCTTCCCCTTGCCCTGTCTCAGGCACACTTGCAGCATGAGTAGGTCCTGACTGGTCGTTGTTTGATTTGATTTCCCTCTTTTTTTTTTTTAGTTTTTTTAATTAATTACATTGTTTTATATGACACAGTTTTATAGGTACTGGGATTCCCCCCACTCCTCTCCAAACCCTCCCCCTATGGTGGATTCTTCCACCTTGCTGCATTGCCACTGTTTAAGTTTAGTTGAGATTCTTTCATTGCAAGCATAAACCAAGCCATAGAGTCCAGAATCTTATTGTCCAGATAAGTTCAACGGCTTCATGGGGAGATCATCTCTGGTCTGAAGGTAGAGCCGGCAGAGTATCATCCTGATCAATTAAAAGCTCCAACATAACATCAGCAACAATTTATAACATTATGGAATTAGTTGACATAGTATTGAGTAACCAATATGTAAAAAAAAAAAAATGCAAGTTCTTAACCACATCCTGTGACTTCTTCATTGACATTTCAATTTTAGTTTATATATAACCTGGTTCCATACACTTTAAAATGGCTACAAGGAACTTTTTGTTGTCTTGTTAGGAGCCCACTTCATTTGAGCTAGTGCATGTGGATTCCTGCTACTTTCAGCCAGTAAAGTCTGTATTGTAGAATTCCATTTTGTTGATGGCTTCTTTTATTGCACATGATATAGAACCTCAAGTCCTTATCATAGTGTGAAATTACTTGCCATTCCAGATTTCCACATGACCTCAACTTGTGCTGCTCTTCAGTCTTCTGTTTCACTCACTCTATGTGGATTCATTAGTGATTAGGAAATGACAGCCAAAAAAGTTCATGTCTTCTCACACTCTATCATTCCATATTCTTTATTCAACTGATAGTGAAGTTAAGTTTTTAGTTTTTGTGTTATAAAATGGATAGAGGAGACAACAGAGCACTTGTTCTGTTGGCACCACCGAAACATACTGCTGCATTATGCAGAAAACATATATGGAAGCCAAAACAAAGGACAGAGAAGGACATCCCTAAATGGATGTAGCCAAGAGTGGGTAATGAATGCCCCTTTTTCTAGTCTTTGAAAATGTTAAACCACGAGCTGTACAAATTAACATCCTTTTAGAAAGAAAATACCAAGGAGTTTACTGGAATAGCTTTCCCTCAAATCGAAGGTTCACAGAAACATTTTGGAAACATTCTCCTGCATGTTACTAATGGCTTAATAACTTGAAATTATACCATATGTTTCAAAGCTAAAGTCCATTTTCTTTCCTTTTAAGTACAAATACTGTAACCTTTGTCTAAGGAGAAGGCCAGAGGAAAAGTCTCCAGGGAATCTGAGAATTACCTTCTCTCTTCCTGACTCAGGAATTGCTGAAGTGCCATAAACCCTCATCTGAGTGCCTTTGTCAGTGCAGGCGCACCTTGGCTTAAAGTGTCCAGGAAACAGCCTATCCTTCCAGGTAACAGGAAAGACGTATCATACATTGTGCCACAAAATTCATCTCACTAATCCCATATTTATGTGGAGTGTTTGATCTTAATTTCCCACCCACCCAGCCACAGGCTACTGGAGCTTGGGGTTTGAGATTTGTTGCTTTCAAATCCATTACCTAATGTCCAACCTAAGGGATGAAAAACTGTTCCAGAGTTTAGAGTTCAATCTTGGCCTGGCTGCCAACACTTATCAAAAGAGAAGACTCCCTCTCCCCACCCCCAGCACAGGAGCTGGAAACAGGAGGCCATTTGTACATTCTGCTAGTAGTAGAATTAAAAAAAAAAATAGAGAAAACTGAAAAGTAAGGTTTTATCCACTCTCTGTGAGGAACTGTTCTTTGTTTTCCACCACATAGGATACAAGACTTGTTGCCACCAAGGAAGAGAGAGACAAGTGAACACAAAGATCAGAGAAAGACCTAGACTTCACCTTTCCAGGTAAGTGCGGGTCAAAATCAGATTCTGTTCTGATGGAGTTTATGCAAACACTTAGGGCTATGGCAAAACATAATCCAGGCAGCAGGGAAATTTCTATAAGGAAATCATGTGGGGTTTTTTTAAGTTTATTTATTTATTTGAAAAAGAGGGGAATGGATAGAGGAAGGGAGATCGAGTGAGGGAGAGAGAGAAATTCATTTTCCATCTGCTTGCTTACTCCTTCAGTGACTATAGCAGCTAGAGCTGGGCTGGATCAACTCAGGTCCTCCATGTGTACAGGAGCCATCACCTGCTGTTTCCCAGGGCATGCGGTAGACAGCAGGTGGCGTACATTGGCAGGAACCTCAATTACAAGCAGAGGCAAGACTGAATCTCAGAAACTAATATGGGATGCACACATCCCAGATAGTAGTCTAAAACTGGTTGGACCACAGTGCCCACACCAGAAGTAAGGCTTGAATTAAAACTCAAAGGATAGAAGGATTAGTGTGATGATATGAGGGCTGAAAACATTCCGGGCAGAGGAATGAATGAGAAGGTCCAAAGTGACAGACGATGATGTGTTAGACAAACCGAATGGCCCGATTTGGGGGAGAAGCAGAATGGAGAGTCCCAAGGCCACCATGACCTGCTATTCCAGGTTGCCTTATCTCAGGCCTTCTCTTGCATTTGAGATCAACCCCCAAAGAACCCCAATCTTTTCACTACCCAGAATCACCCTTTCATTTTACTTTGTCACTTCAGGTTGTGATTACCTTGTTTTGACATGTCTTATATCAAACACGCAGTACTTAAGACATACACTAATGATTCTATTTTAATTAGAGTCATCTATTAACTGCTAGTCAGAGTGTCTGATCAGAATCAGATAAACAGTGTCATCACAGAAAGTTGATGCAGCTCCAGCGATCAGCAGACAAATGCGCCAGGCTGCTGCAGATAACCAGTCATCCTGAATGCTGGTTGGATTCCTGCTGTGTGCCAGGCACTGGCCATTTCACTTTCACCCAATCCTCCTACAAGTCTAGGAAATCGCATTTTTTAAAGGAGGCAAATGAAATTTAAAGAGGTTCAATAACCTGTCCAGAATTTCACAGAAAAAAAGAGGTGATCAAGATGCAAACCTATTGTGGGGTGACCTCTGATCCTGTGCGTTCTTCGTATTTATTGTCAAAGGTTTTATTTCTTTTATTGGAAAGGCAGATTTACAGAGAGAAAACGAGAAAGATCTTCTACCTGCTGGTTTGCTCCCCAGATGGTCACAATGGCTGGAGTTGAACTGATCCAAAGCCAGGAACCAGAAGCTTTTTTCAAGTTTCCCACAAGGCTACAGGTCCCAAGGCTTTGGGCCATTCTCCACTGCTTTCTCAGGTCACAATCAGGGAGCTGCATGGAACTTCGAGCAGCCAGAACATGAACAAGCCCCCATATGGGATCTTGGTGCTTGCAGGGAGGCAAATTAGTCAATTGAGCTATTGTGCTTGGCCCTTGAGTTGGTGTATCGATGCATGGATTAATCTGCTTGGGCAAACTTATTCCACATAAGTGTATTAATGCTTCAAAATTTATTCAACATTTCTATAGCATTGCTTTTCCTTCTCCAGAATTTGGTGACTTTGAAGATGCAACAAGTTTTCTGGAAGATTTTTACATTCCTCAATAGGTCTTTTGTGTGAACCTGGTCAACATAATGTGATTCCTAGGTTGTCAAATCAAGGAGAAACTTCTAAAACTCCACTTTATCCGTGGACATGTGTAACAGTAGTCCTGCAAGATCTTTGGCTTGAACTTTTTCTTGAATCCTAAATAGAATTTTTTTTTATGCTACTAAGTTGAATTGAAACATTGAATTACATATTGGGTATTATTACCTGTGATTTTGTTGAGAAAAATACACCACTTTTTTTTTTTTTTGCAAATAGTACTTGAATATGGACATGAAGAGCAGAAGACGTCTGATTACTTAGATTCATGAAGAAAACACAAATGTTCTATTCACATCTCTAACATTATGATAATAAATGAAAGCTAAAATTTCCAAATCTCTAAAAATGATAGATGGATTATGTGCTGTCAAAATTATGACATTTAAAGCTGGGATGGGGGATTCTAGACCTTTAATTTGACAAGTGTTCTACTCTGAAAGGGAAAACAATACATCAAAAAAATTATTTGCACCATGCCCAGACAATTGCATCAATTAATTTACTGGTTGCTATGGCAACAGAGGAAGAAACAAGCTGAGCCTATGTGGTTAGGTATGATGTTAACTTGCTGAAAGCAATCATTTCAAATTAAAATGGAATATTAAGTTTATCTCCCAAACAACAGTGGATGATCAAAATGGCATGGTGGTGACATTCTGCCATTTCCACAGCTGGGAGTGGTGTCAGCTCTGTTGGGATCAGGTTTCTGTCTCTAGCTGCATCTTGATGCTGCTTTATAAGGAGGGGTTTCTTCATATAAAATCCAAACAACCCATTTAATTAGGACTTGGCCACCCTAAGCGAATCAATAGCTTCATGAGATAACACAGACCCAGCCAAAGTGGTAGCTTATCACAAGGAAAAAAAAAACACTAGCTGTGTTATGACAAAACATATCAAGGCTGAAAATGGAACCAGTCACGTGGTGGGACTGACTCAGAGCTGGAAAAGATGCTAAGGCAGTGAAAGAAACAGCTAAGTGCTCTCACCAAGCAGCTCCCAACTTCCGGGCAGTCTGAAACGCCAGGGAGAGCAAACGAACCTCAGCCCCAACTTCAGGCAACTTCAGTGGTTTATGGATCTAAAGAAAAGAGAGCCTAGAATTCCTCTTTCTGGTTTTTAACAACTGTTTTTAATATACCTAATCTTTAAAAGCACTTTTAGGTTCATGGAAAAAATGTAGGGCAAGGTGCAGACCGTTTCTTTCCACAGAACTGGTCTCTGCACATGCACAGCTTCCCCAGTGGCAATCCCACTCCCAACGGATACATTCATCCGTGTATGAACCTCTATTGAAACGTCATTAGCACCCAAAGCCCCTTTTATATAAGGACACATTTCTGAGGTCTGCAAAAGACAAAACACAAACATATTTTTTTCAAGCAACTCCATTAACATGCTCATTGGAATCTATCCATACTAAAATCTGACCATGAATTCAAAGGGCTTTGTTTTTGTAATTACTAAAATATATATACACCAAAATATCCCTCATTAGGTTAATGGATACGTAAATTGTAGTAATTCAGATAACGGAATGTTACGCAGCATTATGGAAAAAATGAGTTACCAAACCATGAAAAAATGTGGAGGAACCTAGAATAAATACTCCCAATACATTCTGGAAAAAGTAAAATCAACATATGTCTGATAGGGTTGGAGACCTAGAAAAGGTGTGGACAGAATACACATGAACTTCAGAGCTGTGCAACACTCTAGCACACTGGAATGGTGGACCCAGGTCATTACACATTTACCAAAACAGAACACATAAATCCCAGGTGAGCCCCACGGAAATATATGGAATCCAGGTGATAATGGTGGCTCTATGTAGGTTCGTTATAAGAAATGTGCCTCTCTAGTACAGAATGTTAATGACAGAATGACAGGAATGTAACTAGGAAGGAAAAAATGGAAATTTTCTGCACTTTCTGAGGAATATTATGGCAAATCTGAAATCTCCCTAAAATTGAAAGTGTGTAAATGTGTGAATAATGATTCATATGAATATATTATTTATGTACATATATACAGGGCATATCAGCAAATACATTCTCACCTATACACACCTAAAAAATAATCTAGTTCATGACAGCTTTTAGAGCAAGCAGCTGCCAAAAACATGAGTTAATTTGAAAATTCTCATGGAAATGAGTTACAGAGAACAAAAGTTTTGGTTCAAAATCCTGACCTAAGCTTCTTTCCAGTCAGCTTGTCTTTCTTAAAAGTAGCCTGCCCATTCAGTGCACCAGGGCTGTGGGGAGGGTTGGGGTCGAGACAGCAGGACAAGCAAAGGGGAAGGACAGGGGAAGAAGAGAGAACAACACTAGCTCTGGTCCTGAACTGAGCCATCTCAAAGCTTTGTGCTGGCCATTGTTCCTTCTTTCGAGTTCAGTTTCTTTCCTCAAATTTTTAAGGTAAGGTTCATAAAATGAGATGCACAAATTTGATGAGCTTTGAAAGATGAAAATATCCATGCAACCCACAATCTTATCAATGCGCATAGCAGCAGTCCCATCACACAAAAATGGGCAAATGTGGGTTCTAGAACAAGTTGATACTCTTCTCCAAGGAACTTACATTCTCTAGATAACATGATCATTAAGCTCTTATAGGACATCAGGGGTAACTGTCTGCTGTAATGATTCACCCCTTCTTCTCTTCCCTAGCCCCCGTTTTCTGAGCATGGTGCTCTCCCTTTTCGGGAAACATTGTATCAATTCCTTTCCACGTCTGGGTCTGATCTCCTTTGTCTGTCTTAAATATATATGTATCTAAAACTTATCTTTTCACAAATACAGGTTCATATTTTTCCTCCTCATGAAAGCCTGACTGAATGACCAGCTTTTCTTTTGTGAACTCAGTAATTACTGATGATCTGTGTCTCATGTCCTCTGTGAATTGCTGCTCAAATGTGTTTGTGATCTCCAATCCCAGCCTGGCAGCCACGTTGCTTCATGCACATTGTCAGACTATTAGAAAACAGGTTGTATAAAAATTAGATATGGTTAAACTAATTTTTAAATAAAATTTTATGCTAATTAAAGTTCACTGCTTTAAAGTGGCATGTTTCCTTCCTAAGTCAAATTCATGTAACTGTTAAATCTCATAAACTCATGTGATTTTAACAGCAGTCTTGAAATCTCTTCTCCCTGATGAGAGTCTAAACAATGACAGATGAAGCAATGCAATGATGTTGAAATAAAAATGAGAGCCGTTTGCGTTGGTGGGTATCAGGCGAGATGCCTAGTCAGTGCTCAAGAATATAAAGTTTTTTCAATCATTACTCTGACAGAAACTTGATAATTTTAAGTGGTTGAACAAAATTCAGCATCTCTAAATTAACAACAAATAGCTTTGCCATCAACACTGGCAAAACAAGAAAAATTCATACAACATTTTAATCAAGTTAGTAATGTATTACATGCCGAACAAGAGAAAGATATGGTAATCTATAATCCTGCAGAAAATGCATTTGACTAGAATCATTAAGAAATGGGGGAAGTAAAATTTCCCCAAGGAAGACATAAAATCACAGTACTCATTCTTGGAAAGTTCTTACTTCATTTTGCTTTATAAACCTCATCTATTTTCTGTTTTCTCACTCTTCAGTGTCTCAAGAGTGAGTAAATGGATGTTCCTAAAGGCTTCTCCTGATTCATATTCCAAGAATGCAAATACCTGTTCTCAAGCAACTCCAGTTGGAAAGCAACACTTTAGAAAGGATCTCAACTCTGTTTTCTACAGCTTAGGAATGTGGCATGGAAGATACAGGATTGAACGCATATGCATAGTTTACTCACATTCAAAACTCATGTAAATATTAGAACATGTTTTTGCAAAGAATAAATACATGACTCTGGTCTTGACAATTTTGTACAAACTTAATTCTTCTGGCTTGATTCTTAAGCATAACTAGAAATTATGGAAACAACAAAACAGGCCAACAACCACAACATAGGTCTATGAGATGAAGGAGGCTGTCAGACTGGCTGGTGGAGAAGCTTAGAACTAGAGGAACAAGACACTACTCTAGGTTTTCACAAATGTTTCCCCAGTGGCAGGAGGGATGCAGATCTTAGCCAAGCATAAGATCTCCCAGGTACATGACCCTGGTTCAAGCAAAGTATTGTTAAAACACACAGCTAGGACGTTCTGCATTGCTGAAAGCTGAGATTCGGTTCTCTCTTCTAAAGTCACAGAGAACCCAGCCAGGGAAGTGCAGTCAATCCACATAGGAGGAACCTTCAAGGAGCCCCAGGGGGAGAGAGGACTACACAAACAAAGCAAACAAGAAGACAGGCGAAACCTCAACCCCAAACAGTTGCCGAAACTACAACTTACAGAAATAGATCAAACGGGATGACACTCTGCCAGCTCTACCTTCAGACCAGAGATGGTCTCCCCAAGAAACCATTGAATTTACCTGTACAATAAGATGCTGGACTCTATGCTTGGTATAGGCTTGCAATGAAAGAATCTCAACTGAATTTGAACCATAATACTGCAACAAGGTGGAGGAATCCACCATGGGCGAAGGGTATGGGGAGGGATGGGGGGAGTCCCAGATCCTATGAAACTGTGTCACATAGAACAATGTAATTAATTAAAAAATAGATCAAGGCCTAGCATACTTAACTTAAAAAGAGAAAACAATGCTGAAGAAAGAGGCAGTATTTTACTTTAACATCTTGAGTACAATAGAGTATCACTGGTCACATCAATGGCCAGGCACACCAAAACATGAACGCGAAGACAACAGATGCTACCAAGATGAATCAGATATTGTAATGATCAAAAAGATTTTCACGCAGGCAGCATATGTAAGATTCAACAAGCAAATACAAATGCCTTTGAAAGCAGCAACATTTTTTCAAGGACATTAAAAAGAAATAGAAATTATATAAATGAAAAATACAAGAGCCAGATTAAAAAATTAAACTTAGAGGGCTCAATAGAACACTGAATATGGCAAAGGAAAAATCAGTGCACTTGTTACTTGTTGAACTGTATCCCCTTAGAATTTGTATGAAGAAGTCCTAAACACTGAGGACCTCAGAACATGACATTTTAAAAAGGTAAGAACGGTAATTAAAGCCATTGTTGTTTCAAGAAGCAAATCAAAGTCATCATTGCCTCTGTAAATCATTTTAAGAGTTTCTAGGCACTCGTGTTGTGATGCAGTGCGTTGAGCCACTGCTTGTTCCACCCGTGTCCCTCATCTAGCCGCCAGTTCAAGTCCTGGCTGCTCTGCCTCTGATTCATTTCCCTGCTGAAGCACCTGGGAAAACAGTGGAAGATGACCCAGGTGCTTGGATGCCTGGTTCTCATGTGGGAGATCTTGTTGGAGGTTCAGGCCCGAATGAGCACCAGCTCCTGTGACTATCTGGGCAGTGAATATTTGGGTTCCAGACTTGGGCTTGTCCCAACCATGGTTAGTGTAGCTGTTTGGAGAATCAATCACAGGGGGTAAAAATCTCTTTTTGTCTCTTCTTCTCCCTTGTAATGCTGCCTTTGAAATAACACCGCATAAATACAAAGTACATAAATAAATCATCAATCAAACATTACTCCTTGTTTTCAGCTCTACACACAGGGAGCTTACAAGTTGCTCTGCCTAGCCAACGACAAGGGAAAAGCTGAATACATAGATGGGCAAATCTACAACTCTTATTGATCTGTGAGAAAAGTAAGGCTACAAGACATTGCATTGTCCAAGACTGGACAAATTGTAGGGTGGCAGGACTAGTGCTCCGAGCTTCACATTTATCACCCTGTAGGTCAGTTTCACTATTAGACTCAATAAACAGATCAGTTGGTTGGATGTGTTCTTCTTTCTACAGTGGTCTTCTGCAGGGTCTCTGTTGCCTCACTTTGGGATCTTTCAGGAGGACTGCAGAGAGCAGCAGTAACCGATGGCAAATACGGGTCACAGCCTTCTGGAGCAGAGAGCCACAGCAAGGTAAGAATTCATTAGCCAGCAATGGGGTAGGAAACCTGAGCCATAATTAATGAATGAGCGGGGTCTCCGCATGGAGTTAAAATTCTCAATGACACAGGCATGGAGGGTGAGAGGCTCACGTTTCTTTCAACTTTATCTCTAGTAGTTCACCCAGGGTATCCCAGTAAATGTGGGAAAGAAGGCCTTTCCTACTTCCAGCAGTGGAGGAGAAATGATCCATTAAAAAAAAAAATCCTGTAGCACTCTGTTCTTAACAAGATTTGCCTTCAGGAAAAACTAACCAGAACATAACCTCCTGGCTTTGTTAGTAACTTACTTGCCCGGAGTGGTGGACATAACCAATGCAGACCAATCCAGCCTCCTACATGGGGGGACATACTCCAGTCCCACCTGCCCTCTTGTCTAATCTAACAGGGAGAGCATGAAGTTCAAGCTCCAGAAGCAAAGACTTATGAAAATCCCAAAACCTAATCCTACAACAACGAAAGCTGGAGATTATACACACACAGTTTATCATCACAACACTAAAGACCTATGTACACCATTTCCTTACATCATTTATGGCATACCAAAAAGTAAGAATGCTAATTAAGGAACAGGGCTAAAGATTATGGCAAGGAAGCGAGCATTATTGGTTTTAACTGAAATTAAAACAGCACTGATATAATATGCTAAGAGGCCTAATGAATAATACAGACAACATTCAAGAACAAAGGATTCATGTCAGCAAAGAGCTGAAAATCCTAAGAACTGGAAAGAAATGCTAGAACATCAAGAATACTTTTGATGGAGCTATTAGTAGCCTAGATGTGGCTGAAGAAAATCTCCGAGCCTGAGGCTATCCTAATGGAAGCTTTCAGAACTAGTGCTAGCATTTGACATAGCAGTTGGGATGCCCACATCCCGGTGAAGTCCTGATTCCAACCCTAATTCTAGCTGCCTGTGAATGTACAGCCAGGGAAGCAGCAGGGGATGACCCAAGCTCTCTGTCCCTGGCATGCAGGTGGGAGACCCAGACTGCATTCCCAGTTCTTTGTGTCGGCCTGGTCTAGCTCCAGCCGTAATAGAAGCCAGCAGATGGGAGACCTCTCTATGCCTTTCTCTGCCTTTTAAATAAATTAATTTCAAAAAGTCTTAAAAGCTTTTAAAACTGAAAAAAAGACAGAAAATAGACTGGAAAAAAACCAAAGAATTACGTAACAAATATGTAATAAGAATACAAGAAGGAGAAAATGGAAAGAAAAAGAGATACACGCTTAAAACAGTAATGGCAGAGTTTTCGAAATTAATATCAAACATCAAACTACAAATATAAGACACTCAGAAAACCCAGCCAAGATAAAAAAATTTACAAAATCTACATCTCTACATGGGCACATTAGTCAGAAAGCGCTGAGTATCAACCATACAAGAAAGTGTTACAGCACTAACCTGTACAGAGCCCACACCGGCAGTCGACTCCTCAGAGATCATGTAAGCAAGAGAGGGGAAGAAACACTTAAAATACTGCAAGAAAAAAAAAAAAGAGTTCTACAAACTTCTCTGTGAAAGTGAAGGAGTGGCGTTGGCATTGAGGCATAGTGGGCAAAGCTGCTGTCTGTGACACTGTCTCTCATGTGACCCTGGGTTTTTTTCCCAGTTGCTGCACTTCTGATCAGCTTTCTGCTAGTGACCTGGGAAGATCCTATTACACAAATGGGAAACCCAGATGAAACATCTGGCTCTTAGATTTGGCCTGATTTAGCCCTGGCCATTTTGGTAATCTCTCTCTTTTCTGTTTCTCTCTCTCTCTGTGTCTCCTTCTCTCTCCCTCCAAGTACCTAAATTTTAAATAATAAATAAAACAATGTGAAAGAATAAAAACAAAGTTCATTATTATTATTGAATTAATTATAACAAACCATGCCAAAATAGAAATAGCAATAAAATATTTGGAGATATATATATATATATATATACACATACATACATACATATACACACACACACACACACACCTTACAAAAATGCTTGGTGTAAAGTGAAATGACTAATTGCAGGAACAGGAAGGTGGAAGTAAGAATTATGGTTACTCTGCAATTTAAGGCTCCCACACTGCCTGTGAGGCATTACTGAGTTATTTGAAACCGTACTTTCATTAGTTATATATTATAAGCTCTAGAGAAATCACCATGGAAGTTTAAAACATAGCCCTGATATGCTATAAAAGGAGAACAGATGCAATCATAAAATACTGAAAGCCAGAAAAGGTATTAAAATAACACAGATCAACTGCAAATAGAAAACAATGACAAAATGGATACTAGTCACAGTACATCAAATTACTCCAAGCATTCATGACTTAAATGTAACAATTAAAAACCAGATATTACCAAAGTCACATAGGTACTACTTAACTGCAAAAACACACAGAGGTTCAAAGTTATAAGGAGAAGAATAAGACTGATCGCAAAAGAAAAACTAGAGTATTTGCCGGTTGCCCTATTCAGAAAGAAGACTTCCAGGTTATTAAAATTACCAGGAACATAATGGAGGTTTAAGGAAAAGGACGTTAGTTCTACAAAAAGCAAAATAATCCTTTATGTGTGTGCACGTTAACAGCAGAGTATAAAACTATTGATGTAAAATTTGTTAAAACAGCAAGACAAGGAGCCGGCACTATGCGTAAGTACATTAAGTCACCATGGCCTGCAGCACCTGCATCCCATTTGAGCACCAGTTCAAGTTCATGCTGCTCCATGTTCTATCCAGCTCCCTGCTAACGCATCTCAGAAGGCAGGTGCAGACTTGGCCAAGTACCTGGGGACCTACACACATGCTTGAGACCCAGATGAGGGTTCTGGCTCCGGGCTTCCTCCTGGCCCAGCCCCCAATAGTATTGGCCACTTGGAGATTGACTCTGGCATGAAAAAGTCTCTCTCTCCTTGCTTCTTCCTCTCCATCTAATTAATTATACCTTTTAAATAAGTACATATTAGAAAAACTGCAAAGAGAGAGAGGTGAATAAACTATTATACCTGGAGATTTCAACAGTGTTCTCTGAAATATACTGATGAAGATGAGAAGATTCTAGCTTAACATCATTAATTGATTGGATACAATGAGCTTTTATTCAAAACCAGCAGGATACCCATTTTTCTTCATCTCACATGGAATATTTACCAAGACATACCATATTCTGTGCCATAAAACAAACATTATCATATTCAAAACAAAGATTATGGATGCTAACGGATATTATCAACAACATCAAGCTCACAGATTTGATATCCTACACATCCTACCAATTCTGGTACAACAATTAATAAAGCATGTGCATGGATCTATATCTACTAAAATTATTTGAATGAATAATTAGGTGAAAGAAGCCAGTCTGGAAAGACTATACAGTATATAATGCCAACTAAGTGACATGCTGGAAAAGACAAATAAGGAAACAGAAAAAAGATTAGTGGTTCACAGGGGCTAGGAACTCTCTGGCTTAGGAATGAAGAAGCTGGGCTCAGAGGATTACTAAGGTCATGAAAATACTCTATATAATAATGTTGTGCTGCATTATTCACATTTATTCAAACCCAAAGAAGGCACATAAATGTAGATAGGAAACAGAATTGAAGAACTTAAATTTAAACCATTAGACTTATTTATATAATACAGAAATGTAGAGTATGCCTTAGCTATTTAAAAAAAGGCTAACAACATGTATGGGATTTATAACATATTAGAAGTGAAATGGAGAGTAATATTTCAGTGGAAGCAGGGAAGAATTGAAGAAAAGTACTATAAGGTGCTTATATGTGAAATGCTACAAAGTCACTTGGAGGTAGACTGGAAAAATAAAGACATATACAATAAATAGAAAGCTGCTACTATCATAAGAAAATGAAGACCTGTAGCTAACTAGTGTAAAAAAAACAAAGTAAAATAAAGTCAGAAAAACACATAATCCCTCTAAAGTACCACAGAAATTGAAAAAAAAAAAAAGAAACCAACATGGTAAGAGTGATAGCCTGAAACCTAGGAAACAGCAGTTTTTTGAAGAGCGGAGGATTGGCCTTGCAAGGAGTTACTGAGAAGTCTAAGATGAAGTTAGGAACTCGATAGCTAGAAACTGGTTGACCTTGATTCTGACAGATTTAAGTAGGGAGATAGGTATAAAATATACTTGGGATGAATGGTAACAAAATGGGAAACTGGTTGACCTTGATTCTGAGAGATTTAAGTAGGGTGATAAGTACAAAATAGACTTGGGATGAGTGGGAACAAAATGAGAAGAGAATGAGCCACTGAAAAAAATCCCAATTTTTAAGATTTTTACTTTGAATCTGTTTCAACAGACACATGAACTCATATACATGTGCAGGGTACAGGGGTCAGGTGAGGGGTTGGGGGGTAGGAGTGGGGACAGAGGGGGAGGCGAGGGAAAAGCAGAAGACAGACACTCAAGTACACAGAGGAAGAGCTCTTTTGTGCGGGTTTACTCTCCAATTGCTGGTAAAGGCCTTGGCTGAGCTGGGGCTAGAGCTGGGAGGTGAGTTCGCAAGGTCTTTCTCCCACCAAGAAACCACTTAGTTCAGACACGGCATTCTCATTTCCTGGTTCTGCACTAGCAACAAACTAATCAGGACTTGAACTAAGGCTTGAACCCAAGTACTGCAGATGGAGAGCAGGTATCTTAACCACACAGCCAAATGCTTGCTGTCTAAATTCCGAAAGTGACATGACATACTGGAGAGTAGTAAGTCAACTTAATTACAGAAGCCATGATGATTAAAAAAAAAAGACAACTTTAAGAGTAAACTTCTAAATTCAAAGAGAAAATGCTTCAAGTATGCAGTTGGCTCTGTTTTTGAATATATTAAAGGCTAACAAAATGCAATTATCTTAATAAATAAAAACTCATCATTTTTTCATCTGGTACATTTTCCTGAGTCATAAATCCAGGGTCACATAACCCTAAACCATACACATAAATAACTTATTTTCTTTCAGTTTAAAATCATTGGTCTCGGGCCCGGCGGCATGGCCTAGCGGTCAAAGTCAAAGCCTTCAACGCCCCGGGAACCCGTATGGGCGCCGGTTCTAATCCCAGCAGCTCCACTTCCCATCCAGCTCCCTGCTTGTGGCCTGGGAAAGCAGTCGAGGACGGCCCAATGCATTGGGACCCTGCACCCATGTAGGAGACCCGGAAGAGGTTCCAGGTTCCCAGCTTCGGATTGGCGCGCATTGGCCTGTTGAGGCTCACTTGGGGAGTGAATCATTGGACAGAAGATCTTCCTCTCTGTCTCTCCTCCTCCTCTGTGTATATCTGGCTGTAATAAAATGAATAAATCTAAAAAAAAACATTGGTCTCTCCAACACATAATTAATTCTTCTCAGTGTACTTTGGCAACATCATCTGTTTGGACAACCACCCATTGCAATTCTGTGAAACAGAGCGTTTCATTGTCCAAAACACAGCAATAAGCCCACAATGCTAATGATCACACTAATACACTTCTGCTCTCCTATGACTCATGTCTCGTTCATCATTACAGAGTGACATAACAACCGATCTGGAAGCCATAGACAAGGCAAAATGATACATCACAGAGCCATGACATCTAGTTGGGATCTAAAAAAAGTTTAGATGGTCATCAGGGACAAAGCAATGGACATCAATAACATAAAAGCTACAACTTGCACTCTAATAAAATATAATTGCACGGGGGAGAAGACATGGCTTATAGATACAGAATTTTCCAGCTATTAAAATAGAAACTGTCACTGCAGAGATCTTTACGGTTTAACCTGGGTTCTCAAATTGCCTTAAAGACAATGAAAACTTTAAAAAATTAAAAAAACCTCTAGGCACAGGAAAGGGCTAATGACTGAGTAAATTAAATTGGATAATCAATATTGTGGAATACTGTGTATCTTATTAGAGCATTTGGTTTTAAAATATGGACTAAAGTGAAATAATATTTAATGGAAAACACAGAATATACATGCATGATAATTATGACTGTAGGTAAAAAAAGTAAATCTAGCAAAAACAGTTTTTGTTCTTCATATGAAAACATTTTATGTAAAAATGTTGTATTTATTTCAGAATATTAAAAAATTTACATAAAAAACTTGATGCAACTACCCTTTTATAGCTGCTCCCAAAATGTTAAAAAACAAATTTTCTGTCAACTCTGTATTCCCAATCCCTGCTTTGGCCCATAGGCTGCCTTCTCTTGTTGGTAGATCTGGTTAAATTCCACCCTGAGAGTGCTAGATGGGAAACTAGGCAGTATGTTCACATTTGCTGCGCTACCTACGGCTGCCTTGCCATCCTACAGGATCACAACAGTTCTACAACACCTCGGAACCCTGTTCATCCTTTACACAATAGTCATTTAATACTTGCTTTTGTTCGAGGCACTGGAGAGTCATTCCTTTGCTACTGTAAGTTCTGATATTGTCCCTTTGTTTTTTTAATTTTAAGTAAGGATATAGTTAACAGCATTTTAAAAAAAGAGAAAATGCAATCCAGTCATATCCTACCATCCTAACACAATGTTCTTTTGGGTGTATTGCTTTCCTGCACTGTCTTCAAGCATACATATTTTATAAAGTTATAATTACAATGTGAGCAATAAAATATGGTTCTGTGTTTGGAAGCTTTCACTGGAATCATAAGGATTTTTTTCTGCTTTCTACAAGGCTTTTATAACAATCATTTTGCCACACTTTCCTGTACCCAACCATACACTCCAACCCTAGCTTGTTCTTCTCCAATGTATGGCTACTGAGTTTATTCTCCTTTCTGCCCTCCGGTCTCCTCTCCCAACATTGACCTTTCTGCAATTTTGCTCTTCTGCCCTGTGGAGACACAGCCAGCAGGTGGCAGCCTTGGGGCCGACTGTAAGCCTTTACCAGACACTGCATGTGCTTTGATCTCAGAATTCCCAGGCACCAGGTTTGAGAGCAAACACATTTCCATCATTTATAAATAACCTTGTCTCTGGCATATTGCTGTAAGAGCAGCAATGGACTAAAGCATTGTCTTCCAAGTCTCCACTTCAGGACCACTCTCCCCAGGAAAACATTTTTGCAATACTTAAGAGGCTGCTAGGTGCCAGGATTGTTACTTATTCTTCATGAATAATTGTGGCACCTGGCATGTAATATTACAGGTGCATATATGGCTCACCAATATGAATACTAGACTGCAGGATTTGTGAGACATCTCTCTTTTTACCATTAATTTTTCTTTCCTATCTCTATCTGCTCTTGTCTTTCCTCAGAGGGTACCTGCCTTTTTTTTTTTTTTTTTTTTTTTGGCTATAAAATATTTCTAACATCAAAAGAGTGTATACACAGTTTAGGTCGTAATAATAAAATAAATACCCGTGCAATCACCAGAGTGTATTTGTCTTTTTTGTATTTATCAGAATCTGCAGTAATATTTTAAACAGAACTATGGAAAACAACTATCATTTTTTTATGTTTTTCAAGGGAAAGCTTCATTAAATTTTACCAATAAATGTGATGCTTACAGCAGCTTTTTACCAGATAGCATTTATGAGACTAAATTTTTGCTTTCTGTATTCCATGTTTTAAAACTTTGTGTTTACAATGCAGAGGAAATAAATAAACTCAAATGCCTACAACAATCAGGGCTGGTACAGTTTGAATCCAGGAGCCACATAGGGGACAGGGACCTGCCCACTCGAGCCATCCCTATTTCCTCCCAGGGAGCACACTAGTAGGAAGCTGGAATCAAGAGTGGGCATGGGAACTGACCCCAAGTACTCCGATATGGGATGCAGATGTCCCACGGGCTTCTTCAAGGCTATGTCAAATGCCCGTGTTGATCTTTTTAAGCCTCATACTCCCTAAACACTTCTACCCTGAATAGATGCTCAGTTTACCAAATGATTTTGCTACTCAGGTGAATATATTAGTTTTCTCCTTCAATCTATTAATCTAGTGATGTACATGTTAAAAGCTTTTCTACTGTTAAAATAACCTTGTATTTCTAGGATCTAACCCAGAATGTTTCACAGATATTATCTTTTTAAATGCAGTACTGGATTTAGGATGCTAACATTTTTCTTAGAATACTTCCTGCAAGTTAATGAATGAGATTAATCCATAATTTTTCTTTCTTGTATTATCTTTATCTGATTTTGTTATTGAAGTTATATTAACCTCAGCAGAAAAAGATGAACCTCTCCTGACTGTTCTTTGAATGGATTTATGTAAAATTGGATATAGTTATCCTTGACATGTTTTGTGGAATTCATCCTCATAGAAATATGGGCGTATTCTTTGGAAAAAAGGCTCATTATTGATTCAGTAAGATATTTTTCTAAGTATTTTACTCAGTCCATTTAATTTCTAAAATATATTGTATAAAAATTATTCAGTTACCATCATTTTTAGAATCACTGGTTTATAAGCTTTTTCATTCATAATATCTGCATCTCTTCTTCCACTCATCTTAGACTTTTAGAAACGTTGATTTTATTAGATATTTAAAATTACTAGAGATAGAGAAAAGAAAAGCCAGAAAGACAGAAATCTCAACTCTCAAATCAGAAAGAAGCTAAAAAATAAAATAAGTAAACGTTGGCCCATTAGCTCCAGGTATTTTTTAGTTTGTAGAGTTATGGGCTGTTGTCTCGGTTAACTTTTTTGAGTTCCTTTGGTTGTTGTTTGTAATTTCTAAGACTGAACATTTTCATCTGAGTGTTGAATCTTTTTTTCCCCCCCTCTGAAGTCAGCACATTGTCTGAGAACTCCTCCCTGAGCCCAGGAACTGGGTTCGGTGTCATCATTTGTCTGTGTCTAAAATGACCACTGCTCTGCCTCACACATCTTTCCAGGGCTTGCTTTTTGTTTTTGTTTGTTTGTTTGCTTTAAGTTTCTAAGTATATGCTGCTTTATTTTTGTTTCTTTGTGGAGGTACTATTTATAAGCAAATTCTATTGCGTTTGGGACACAAGGTTTATGTATCCAATTTGTGGAATTTGTCATCAGTATTTATAAATCTGCCCTGTGTGCTCATGGCTACACTGTATTCTCTGATTATTTGAATTATATTCCATGTGCCCATCAGATCAATCTTTTCAATAGCATAAGTTCAAATCTTCCCCACTTTTTTTATTTTGTGTAGTTGATCTATCAGTTACTGAGTGGCAGTATTTAAATCCCTCACTTAACTTAGAGCACTAGTCATTTTGCTTTACATAATGTGAAGATACATGATTAGCATGTGTCAACTCCTGGTCAGTTGACATGTTCAAGTCATCGAATGACAGTGCTTATCTTTATGTAGTGTATTTCACCTTGCAGCCTGTTTTTCCTGTTAGTAACACACCAGTAACATTTAGCAGTATTTGCCTAGCACCTCTCTCTGCATTTTCTGGCTTCAAACTTCCTATGTTCCTGCATTTCACTATGGGTTTTTGTCTCTAGCAAGCATGTAATTCCTTTTCTTCTTTTCTTCCTATTTGTATTTGATAAACGTTCTGTTCTTAGCTGTAATAACTAGTTTTACATTTGGAATTTTTTCTGCCATCTTATTTCATGTTGCTTACCCTGCTCTTTCACAGTTGTTTTGTCTCTTTTCTTTGCTGTCCTGTAGACTTAGTTATGCTTTTTTTAGAGAATTCATTTTTTCACTGTAACTTTTTAAAGGCTTAAAGTTACTATGTTTATGCTATTATTGAATGGCAAAAGAAATTTAGAATATTTTAATTCAAATTATCTGCCACATAAATCATGCCAATATGTCAATTTTGCTCATGATGTAAGCAATATCTTACTTTTTTCAGCCTAAATACTACAGCGTTGCTTAATTTAATCACTACTATTATCTTCATTTTCTACTTCTATCAACATCTTTAATTTATGTTAGAGCTTCCTTCTGGGACATTTCTTCTTTTCTGAAGGAAATATTATACAAATTAATTTTGGAACAGTTCTACTTACAGTATGTTATCTTAATTTGTATAAATAGCTTAGTTTTTATCTTGCTTTAGAAAATTTAGAATTACAGATTGTAATTTTGTTTCAGTGCTTTGAGGTTCATAGGCTAATAGTCATTGTTAAACCCCTCCTCCCCTTCTCTCCACCGCCCCTCTACTTTGTAATGTTCTACCATGGAATCACAAAACTTTGAAGACAGCAAAGTCACATGTAAACATAATTTTAATGGTCCTTCCTCTTAACTATTAGGCTACCCGAATCTGAGGATTTATGTTTTTAGATAATTTTGAACATTTTTGGCAACTGTATATACTCAAATATTCCTTATTGTATCATCTCCTAGAGGTATTAGTGAATATGTTGATCTTATTCTCTCAAATTTAATTCCTAGCCTTTTTCTGAGTATTCCTTTTTGGTTCAGTCAAGTATGTATCTTTGAAGTTCACTAATTTCCTTGTCAATTTTCCTTAATCTGTATAATGTATAGTTTTCAGAGGACTGATGTTGCAGTGCAATGGGTTAAGCTGTGCCTGTAATGCTGGCATTGCATATGAGCCAGCTAGATTCTTTGCTACTCTTCCTCCAAATCACGTTCTTGCTAGTGTGCTTTGGAAAGCTACAGAAGAGGATCAAAGTGCTTGGGCCACTGTCACCCTCATAGGAGACTGGGATGAAGTTTCTCTCTACTGGCTTTGGATTGACCCAATTGCTGCAACCACTTGGAGATGGAACAATGGATGCACATCTCAGTTTTTCTTTTTCTCTCTCGCCACCAGCCCCAGCTCCTCTTCCTCTAACTTTGCCTTGCAAATAAAAATGAGTAGATCAAATAGAAAAAGTTGGAATTCCAGTTCGTGATTGCCCATGTCCTCTTTAATATTGTGTTATGTAAGTTATACACATATTTTATACTCTTTACCAAACAACTATGGGCCTGGTTCTGTTTTGTTTGTTGCTGTTCACTGGTGGTACATTTGTTTTGTGTGTGTGTGTGTAGGATTAGTATCGGTATTAGTCTTAATCAGCATTTTCAGTTAATTTCCATGAAATTCTATTTATAATGTTCTTTAGAATCTTCATAGAATCCAAGTCTCTCAGAATAGCTGCACTCATGTCAACAGCTATCTGAGGAGAGTATTATCTTTGCTCATTTTAATGAAAAAAAAATGAGTTATGACTTTTCTGCACCCAAATGTATGCAAGCTGATGCTGGGTCACAAATTCTCAAAGGAAACTTGTTCTCCACCTTCGACCAAAGTTAATACTGAAACCGACAGGAATCTCTCCTGTTATCGTTGGGCTTCTTTAAGCATCCCTTGTGGTTCTGCACTTCATAAGGAAGAGAGATTCTCAGCATTGATGGGCAGGTTCCTTGTCATCAGTCCCTTTCTGATGAGGTCCTCCCAATCAAAAACAAAAACTGATCCCGTGGATTGGTCCATGCTCAGACACTCACGTCTTCAATGCCTTGCTCATAACCACTCAGTTACGGTCCCATCATTTCCCTAACTTTTATGCCAAGTTCACTATTTAAACATCTCATATAAAATTTCATTTTGTATGACCTCATAGGTTCTTTTGAACTATCAGGCTTCCGAAATGAAAGCTCTTAGCCTTGCCTTTCCTGTTCGTTATTCATGGCTACCATGTCATACAGAGCCTGATGTGAAGCAGGCATTATATACAAGTTTATAGGATAAATGAATCAAAATTTATCACACTGTATATTTGACCATTTGACACTTATCATTTCTTCAGGATAAATTCTGGTAATTTGATTTGCTGAGTGCAAGATATGAACAATTTAGTTTCTTACAATACCTATTGTTGAACCACTTTTCACAAAAGATGCACAATGAATGTAATAGATTAATAGACTATTATAAATGTTACTTATGTTCTAATTTTTAGCCTAATTGTTAATTATCTGTTCCCTTCACTTCCGCAGAATACATACATCATCCAGTGATGTCTAATGCAGTGAATAGCTCTGGAAGCCAAACATTTTGCTTTGCTGTCAATACTGAATATTATGAAGCAGAACATTTATTTTTCCCTGAATCTGTGATGGAAAAATCCCAAAGAAGATTAGTTAGTATGAAGAAAGCATATTTTTCATGAGACATAGCTTCATTTCCTAGCTAAGCTTGCATTCCATTCTCAATTTCTCTTCTACAAAAATACACACTTAGAGAATACAAATACAGAAAAGTACAATTTTCTTTCTAATGTTCTTTATAACAGTTTTTGCCATGAAGGTTAAGTGCTTCCATAGGCAACCTGAACTTGTGTGACTATAATTTACACACACATTAAACCAGAATCAATATTCTTATCTACACTAATGGGGTGATATTTTCTAAAGAAAAGGTCTCTCTTGTGTATTAATTAGCTTTATTCTTCAACTGATACAGACAAGCATGTCTCCAGGGCCTGATGTGTCCTTTTTATATATAGGGTAGAAAATCAACTTGAGGGTAAGCAAACTTTGGGAATATCTTCCCTGGGATTTAAGAAAGATTTAATGTAAGGTTTGCAAAAATACAGTGATTCTGGTATGTGTGTGTACATGCATGCATGCCAATGTACACCCATGTGGGGAGAGCACAATATAGAAATTCTCATTATGTGTTTGTTGCATGCTATTGTTTGTTTTCTTTTTTCCCTTCAGTAACCTATGCTGAGGCTTAATACCTCAGTGTAAATGTGTTGGTGTGGTGAGGTCCCTAAGGCGTGATTAGGTCATGCAAGCACCACCCATCTCCACAGAGCTGATTAGATATGAGGTTAAAGGAGTTGCCACAAGAGTAGCTCATTTTGAAGCAAAATTAGCTTTTTCAGCTGTCTCTGATATCCCTTGCCACAAGACCTCTTGACTTCACGGGTTCCTGTGATATGAATCTACCAGTCTGTGATGCAGCATTCCATCTTTTTTTTTTACTTTTTTTTTTATTAATTATTATGCATTATGTGACAGTTTCATAGGCTCTGGGAATCCCCCCACCCCTCCCCATGCCCCTCCCCCCTGGTGGATTCCTCCACTTTGGTGCAGTATTACAGTTCAAATTCAATCAAGATTCTTTCCTTGCAAACATATACCAAACATAGAGTCCAGCTACTTATTGTCCAGATGGGTTGAACAGTTTCTTGGGGAGACCATTTCTGGTCCAAAGTCAGAGCTGGTAGAATATCATCCCAGTCAATTAAGAGTCCCAATATAACATTAACAGCAATTTGTAACATTATGGAATTGACATGGTTTTGCGTAACCAGTATGTTAGAAAAAAACAAAAAACAAGTTCTTAACCACAACCTATGATTTGCTCATTGACATTTAAATTTTAGTTTGTGTACAGGACCGGCTGCTATATACCTTAAAATGGCTATAAGGTACCATTCAGCTGTCTCGTGTCTATTTCATTTTAGTGTTTAGCCATTTGTTGTGTTGAAGTATAATTTTACTGATCTTGGCAGATTTTAGGATAATCTAGACTGGCTTGTAACTCTAACAAGACATTTGTCAACAATTAAGGTGCAGAACATTTTTTTTTCGGGGGGGGTGCAGGAAAGTCTCCAACACCACGGTGAAGAGTGACTAATCTTCGTGTCCCACCCAGCGAGGCATGAGCAAATCCATGCCAGCTCTTTCCTGTCAGATTCCAAGCTCTAATTTTTGTTGTTTGTCTATTTGTTTTAGGTTTTTTTAGTTTGTATGATTGTTTGTTTGCTATGAGGGGTTTTCGGAGCGATCCTGATGGTCATTGCAAGGGAGGGTGGGGGTCCAGAGGTGGAGACAGGCTTGGACCAGAGAAAGCTCTCCTCCCTGGTCCCGAAGGACGTTTATTGTTCTTCTGTTTCTGCGGACCACTCAGAGCATTCCATCTTGTTAGAAGCAACAAAATTCAGTAACATGTGATAGAGAAAAGGATATTATTCAAAAATGTTGGCTTTGCTTGAAATAATTTGAATTAAGTCAGAAACTTTACTAAGTTTTCAGATGGGAATACATCTTGAAAAACTAGGATAAATATTCTGTGACTTGAGAAGAACACTCAACATGTGACGCATGCTCGTTAATCTCCAATTAATTTTTAAAGTAAGTGCAAAGCACGATATGATGGGTACCTTGTAAAATTCATATGAATAGAGGAATTAATTAGTTGAAGTAATTTTGTAAAAACAGAGAAGAGGGCTTTGCCTGTACAGAGTCTTTCCACAAGGCAAAGTAACAAAAAAAGGTGTAATAGTGATATAAAAATAGAAAATGGATAAATGATATGGCACAGAGAACTCAGGGGAAAACACACAAGAGCTTGTAAAGGTGTTATCACAAATCACAGAGGATAATGAGAAATAAATAAATTACTCAATGCCTTTATCTTAGGAAAATGAATGTATCCTACATTAAACACAAAAAAATTCTTTAAAGGTACATTTAAAAAATTACACAAGGAGCAGGCATTTAGCCTAGTGGTTGAGATGCCATTCAAGATGCTACATTTCATATAGGAATACACAGATTTTTTTAAAAAAGATGTATTTATTTTTATTGGAAAGGTAGATCAGGTTTATGGAGAGAAGGAGCGACAGAAAGAAAGATCTTCCATCCTCTGGTTCACTCTTTAGATGGCCCCAAGGCTTAAGCTGAGCCAACCTGAAGCCAGGAACCAGGAGCTTACTCCAGGTGTCCAATCCAGGTGCAGGGACTTAAGGCTTTGGGCTAGCCTCTACTATTTTCCCAGGTCACAGGCAGGGAGCTGGATGGGCAGTGGAGCAACCAGGTACAAACTAACATCTATATGGTATCCCTGTACTTGCAGGGTAAGGGCTTAGCCATTGAGCCTGGACTTGACCCTGGTTCTGACTACTGACCAGTTTGTTGCTAATGGGAAGCAGCAATGGTTGGATTACTATTAAGAAGATATGAATCCACTTCTTAGCTCCCAGCTTTGGCCTCTATCAGTCCCAGCCATTATAGATATTTGGGAAATATACTAGTGGAAATGTATATTCATCCATCTCTCTTTGTCTCTCTCTGCCTTCACAAATAGATATTTTAAATGATACATAAATTACTTAAAACTCTTATACTGGACAGAAAGGACTTTGCATAGAATTGCTAATAATTACAATTTTTTAAAAACACACTGAACATTTACCATAAAGTAAAAAAACTAAAGGGACAACAACATCAAAATTAAAATTTGCTGGTGGGGCTGCAGGCTGGTACAGCCTCTATGGAAATCAGTATGGAGAATATTCAAACAACTCAAATTCAACATACCGTATGATCCAGCAATAGCACTCCTAGGAATATATCCAGAACACTTGTTTTATGAGAAACCAACATGCACTCCTATGCTCATAGCAGCACAATCGGTAATTGCAAAAACATGGAAGCAACCAAAATGCCCATCAACAGAGGATTGGATAAGAAAGCTATGGTTCATCTACTCCATGGAATACTACTCAGCTATTAAAAAAAAACAAAATGCAGTTCTTTGTGGCCAAATGGGCCAAACTGGAAACCATAATGCTAAGGGAAATGAGCCAATCCCAAAAGGTTAAATACCACATGTTTGCCTTAATTTAAGATGATATGATGTTATGTATAACATGTTATGTTATGAATGTTATATGTTGTGTATAAACTAAAATTGAAGTGTAGGTGAGGTGGTCACAGAAGGTGGGTTGGAACTCACATTTACTTTTAACATATTGGTTACTCATTACTATGTCAATTAATTCCATAATGATGTAAATTTTTGCTGATGGTATGTTGGAGCTTTCAATTGACTGGGATGATACTCTGCTGGCTCTGTCTTCAGACCAGAGAGGGTATACCTAAGAAGCCGTTGAACTTGACTGGACAATAAGATGATGGACTCTATGTATATGCTTGCAATGGGGGAATCTCAACTGAACTTGAGCTGTGGTTATGCAACAAGGTGGAGGAATCCACCATGGTGGGAGGGTTTGTGGAGGGGTGGGGAGAACCCAAGTACCTATGTAACTGTGTCACATAATACAATGTAATTAATGAAGTAAAAATAATAATTAAAAAAAAGAATCAAAACAGAAAAATATTCAGAACAGTTCAGGAAATATTATACACTAACAAGAATAAAACCAAATGACTCGAGCAAAGGGGTACATGGAGGCTGACAGACACAGCAAAGCAGTGGAGACAACAGTGCAGAGTTGCAGTGACTGATACCCCAGCAGCATTTAGCTAATGGCGATCTGAACTCCACCAGCTGTCTGAACTACACTAGTAGCAAGGTGGGAAAGGATTTCTATCAGGAGCTCAGGTTGTGAACCCAGACAAAGAATTGACAATCCTCCTGGTCTGTTTGATTTGACCAGGAGCAGAGACAGAGCAGCACATCCCAGACAGGCAGTGCAGGAATAAGGTGGATTTCACAACCTAGTCCGTGCCCTTTAGCCATATCAGGCACCCTTTTGTTTAAGGAGGCAAGGGCTATGGACATGCACTGAGCTGGGAGTGAACTCATTTCAGGCTCAGTGCACTGCAATAACGTGGCATCCTACAGGTTCTACCCAAGATAGGTCCGGGTAGCCCTCAGACTGATGGTCAGCAGGTCAAGAACTGCTGGCATATCAGGTACTAGTGGCATACCAGGTACCTTTTCATGCAGTATGGCAAATAATTGAAGACTACAGGGGCAACAGTGAACTGTGTATGCGCTGAGCTTTGCGAGAACTCACTGAGCTCAGTGCATCGCACCGATCCCACAGGAAAATAATACCGACTATGACATTGTATGGGCCAAAATAAGTCCATGTGGCCCTCAGACCTAACAGCCAACAGGTTCCAGCAAGATCAGCACCACCAACAACCTAGGTATATAGGACACCTGGTGTCTTCCTAATCCTGGGACCTGCTCCAACTGGAACTGGGAGAAAGGTTGTACAGACAATGATGCAGCCTCATGCACATCATCACAGAAGGTGGAGAGTGGTGAGCCAGGAACTGGGGCTTTGGAGACCATGGTGAAATTATAACGTAAGAACCCAGACCTGGAACTCACTGGAGGGAGTGGCACAACTGACTGCAAACAAAGAGCTGTGTACCAACTGCGGTAAGTAAAATTGAACTGTAGACCTGTGGGTGACAGAGCTTAAAACCCTATCCCAAAGAGAAGAATCTGACCAGAAGTACAATGATCACGACAAACGAAGAGACAAAGGTACAATGAGTATTACTGAAGACTTCCCTGCAAAGGAGCAAAACCCTTTGCCAACCTCAGAGTTCACTGAGGAAGACATCAAAAAAAAAAAAAAAAAAAAAAAAAAAAAGAAGAAGGATGCACAATTTAAAACACTTGTTATAAAACTTCTTATCAACAACAAGAAGCACATAAAGCATACATTCAAGGAATTTAAGGAATATGTCACACAGGAAATGAATCAAAGGAAAGCAGACATATCAGAAATGAAGAATACAGTGAAGCAAATTAAAAGTGCAGTGCAGAGTCTCCAAAACAGAACGAAGGAGGCAGAAGAAAAAAATCTCAAAAATTGAAGGTATTTCCTGTCACCAGAAGAAAACAAACAAAAAGCCAGAAGCAGAGCCAGATCAGGCTAAAAAATATTCAAGAATTGAAAGACACTATTAAAAGGCCAAATACAAGAGTTACTGGAATCTCAGAAGGTGCAGAAAGAGAAGCTGGGTTTACAAATGTATTCAATGGAGTAATAAGGACAAATTTCCCTAATCTAGAGAAAGAATTAGGAAACAACATCCAGGAGGGACACAGAACTCCCAAAGGCTTGACCAAAAGTGATCTTCACCAAGACACATGATAATCAAGCTCTCTTCAATAGAACATAATGTTGTCTCCTGTGGTGGCTGTATTGCCATTGCATAGAGGTGCCAGTGTAAGTGCTGGCTGCTGTATTTCTCATTCAGCTTCCTGCTAATGTACCTGGGCAATCAGTGGAGGACGGACCATGTGCTTGGACTCTGCACCTACACGGTAGACCTGAAGAAGCACCTGGCTCCTGTCCATAGCCTTCCCCTCCTCCAACCAGCCAGTTTGGTCATGTGGACATGAACCACCAGACTGAAGCTTGTTCTCTCTCTTCACCTCTTTCCCTCTCTCTGTAAGTCTGACTTTAAAATAAATCTTTAAAAAAATTGGTAGAGTTACATTGGAAATCAAGTTAGCAATAACTATGAAGTTGAGAATAGAATTCTGCATGACTCAATATTTGCTTATATACTCTTATGAAACTATTGAGTATGAATAGAGAATATATGAATAACATTCATTTTTATGGTTTCAAGCTATGAAAATGCAACACCCTAAATAATATGATAGAAAAATAATGTTTTATAATTCAGAAAGCTATGCAGCTGTCAAAATAATTTAGATCCATGTGTATGTTAATGGATAGATGCATAAACATAATCCTTATGAATAAAACAAAAATATCATGGAGAGATTGTGTAATAGAAAGTTTAAAGACTACTAAATACAGCATGTTTCACTGAATTACATACATATATACCAAACTGCTTTATGTATGATAAATCAATATATTTTAAACTTACAACAGTTATTGCTTCTGGAGCAAAGGACAAAGAAATAGCACTGACGGTGATGGTGTAGAGGGTCTGCTTTTAGCTTTATTTTTTAAAATGAACTAAGTGTGATAATTGTCATATACCTTTCCAATAAAAGGTTTATTAGAGACAGATTGTATTTGTGTTGTATGTATAACATATATGTTATACAAAGCAAATTGGAATGAATTCCAAGCTTTGTTTTCAAAATGAAAAATTCACAGGAAAATCAGTCAAAATACATATTAAACAGTATGTCAAATAAGTAACAACTTAATATACATCAAATTAGTGAAAATATATTGAAAACCAGGGGAAATAGAAAAGCCCAAACATTTTATTTATAATATTTCACAATTTTTAAATCAGGAAGAAATGACAGCAGAGAAATCAATAAGTGTGATGGTAAAATTAGTTATCAAATGTTCTAAAGTCAGAGCTTTATATAAAAATATTATCTATATGGATTAGTAAAAATATATTATAGACTAACGAAAACATACAGAAATAAAGCCTGATTTTCAAACATAGTATTTCAAACATAAAGTAAGTCCTGAAGCAAAGAATAATTTTGAAGGATTGAAGCATAGGATTTTTGTACCTCAAAAATGCCAGAGAAACAGGAAGATGTAAATATTAAAAGGAACAATGACCTAGATATTTTGCAAAAGAAATACTAATGTTCAATATACATAAAATATTCAGGTTTGCTAGTAATTAAAAATGAAAAACTAACAAGCACAGACATTCTATCCCTTCAAACTGGCATTTTTACCTAAAATATTCATTATTGGTAGGCATTAGAAAAACATGCATACAAATATTCTGGATAGGAATAGGCAATAGCTTTTTTTTCATGCTAAAAATTTCATTTTTTCCTATTCCGTAAGCATGGGGCTTCTCCTCTCCACTCCCTATTCCCTCCCACTTCATTGGTTTCCCCCATATTATTACGGTAGTATAGTTCTTCTGTCACTCTGCTATTTAAGCATATCCTGGCAATGTAGGCAGAGATAATGGGAAAAAGTCTGATATCCCATTGACAAGGTTTACTGAACAGTTTCACTGGGAGTCCTGCTCCTACTTGAGAGTAGAAATGCATGCTGCAATGACTTTTAAAGGACTAATCACAAGGGGGAACAAAATACATTTTTCCATACATTTTCACCTAACAATTTAAACATTCAAATTTTTAACCATAAAACAAATAGGAATATACACAAAATATTTCTGAACATTCAAGAAGATGATGGAAGACATATAAGATAAAAGAGAGGAGAGGAAGATGTAATCTACATGATGTAAAGGAAATGTAAGATAAGTTGATATCTGGAACATTAGCATTTACTGACATGAAAGAGTACTCAAGGCAAATCTTGTACATGAAGTTAATAAGCATGTGCCCTAGCTCTGCTTCCAGCCATGCTAGAGTCAGACAAACCCAAAGAGCTGTGGAATATATGTTTTATTAAATACACTAGAATATTCACTATAAGGCCATAGGCTAGGCAATAATCTCTTAATGAATTTTTTCAAAAAAAATTGAAATCTTAGAGAACATTTTCGCTGACCACAATAGAATCACATTAGAAATGAGTTACATTAGAAATGAATTTGTACTCACATCACAGTTTCCAAATATTTAGAAGTTAGATATGGAAACAGACTTGTAAATAACACACAAATAAACAGAAGGAAATATGAGAATGGAAGATCAAGTTGGATAATTAATAAATATGTGATGCATAATGTTAATCAGAGATAAATGTATAAATTTCAACTTTTAATCAGAAAAGAAGGACTTAAAATCAATGATCTAAGTTTCTATCTTAAGAATCTAACAAAAGTAGAGAAAAATCCAAAATAAGCAGAGGGAAAGAAATAGTGAAGAACAAAAATCAGTAAAAATGTAAAGTTCAGAAACAGGAGAAACATGGAGTCAAACTTTCTTCCTGAAATTACAAAACCAAAACACACACAAATGACCGATAGCAGAAATGACAATGTGGGTATTGTGTGAACCCTGTCAATATTAAAGTATAGTAATGGAAATACATGAGCAATTATATGGAACAAAGTTCAACAAGTCGAATGAAAAGTTTTTAAGAAAGAAAATTTCTATTCACTGACTGAAGAAAAAAATTAAAAATCTTTATAACCTTATCTCTACTAATGAGAAGAGAAATTATCTATAGCCAAAAATATTTCCCACAATAAAAGGATCTCCTTCCAAATGCTTTGAAGTCCTGGATACAGCAAAAACGGAACAACACAACTGAGTATGTATCCATGCTGTGAATTCAGAATTCATTGAATTTCACCTTCAGTTTGGGCTCCAGAGTATCACTAGGCATGAGAGCACGCGTCACAGGAGCCAGATCTCAGTCTGACACTGTGGAGCAGGCATCAACAGAGCCAGCCTCTGATTCTCTGGAGGATCGAGAAAAAGATCTTGCCTAAGGCCCGGAATCAGCAGATTATATTCCTATTGCCCAAACAAGAATTGGCAACAGCTAGCTTACTGACTTAAAAAAAGACAAAGTTACTTGCATACAGCCTGGAACCACCATCCTCATGTTTTTCTCAAGACACTTCTACCTTATGACTTGTTCTGACCATTTTCTTACTGTTTCATGAAGTTATACAGGTACCATGAAAGCCGTACAAAATGCTCTTCTATGTTCATACACAAAAGAAAAGAGTATTTTAGATATTTGGAGGAAGCTGCTGTGAACTCAAAGAACAAAATAACTCCTTGTACTCACACTGCAACACTCATCCTAGATATGTCAAGTTTGAATAATATTCCAAGAGATCAACATGTTCTCTCTGATAAAAGGCAACCTCTTGCAAAATGTAAGATCAATAACCCGTTCAATATTGTTTTATGCTATATCTCATTGGGTTTGATATTTTTGTTTTTATTTTCATTTCTTCAAAAAGTTTTTTTCTTATTAAATTCTTTACCGATGCATAGGTCATACAGTAGCATCATTTTCTTCAAGAAGGTTTTAAATTTTTTCATTTCTTCAGTGACACATTATTCATTCAGTAGCATGTTACTTAACTTCATGGCATTGTAAGTTGTCTATTTTTCTTCCTGTTATTGATTTTGTATTGTGTCTTTTCATTTAAGGAGATATATATTAATTGTGTAATAGAGACTGTCATATCCAAATGTGAAGATATAAAGCAGTGGGCATCTCTAGATCTTTCCCAGTGAAACTGCTAAATATATCTTAACAGGATGCTGGACTTTGTCATTGTCCTTACCTGCAGTGTCAGGATACACATAAACAGAAGAATGATGGACTTATGACAGTTTACAAAGGACTATAGTATTATGATCCAGAGGAAATCAGTAGGGGAAGGAGATTTGTGGACAGAGTTAAGGAAATGCCACAGCCTATGGAACTGTGTCATAAAATAATTTTAAGATGGGGGAAGGAAAGAGATTTGATCTATGATTCCTATACACCAAAATCTAAAACTCTCTTTCACACATACACGCATAAACATATACCTTTGTAAAAGTAGGTATTGCTAGAATGATAGGCAGGGGGAAGTATTCCATAATCAACACCTTACTTTGATCAGCCCACTGATGTCATTGTCGTGTCTCAAACCAGCATTCCCTCTTCTGAACATGCCCTGCCAAAACTGAGCATCCACTAACGCTTGTTTCCTGGTGTAGATGTTGACACTTGCTCTCTTACCCCGTTGCCTCCACCAATCCATGTAACATGTGGACAACCCCAGTGCTGCATATCCTAGGGAGCCATTTCTCTCAGAGTCACCCTCCCATGTGGAAATGTTTCTGGAATGTCTTCCATGAAGGAGTGGTCCATCAGACACTCGCTTCATAATAAGGCCATTTGCCTGGACCAAAATCATATTATCATCTCTCTCTCGTTCTCTCTTCCATCTTTCCTTCCTGCCTGCCCCTCACTCCTTCCCTTTCTCTCTCTCTCTTTTTTAAACATGTCTGGGCACCTTTGAACCCAAAAAGGTATTTCTGTTGGCCATTTAAGGCAACAAACTGTAGTGAAAGATGATGGGTGAAAGGAGAATGGGAAGAAACTTACAGTTGGGGCATTTCTCAAAAGGGCAGAGGCCCAGGACACAGTCAGCAATTTTCCAGATGGAACACAAATATGAGATACACTTGTAGAGTGAGCTTTAAATGCCAAGTCTTAGTGTTGTGTGGAAGATTCTTACAATAGACCTGTGGCCTTAATGGGGTTACCTGACTGTCCTGCATGAATAGCCACTATAAACTATGGCCCAAGTCCCTCCTCCTTTGAGGACACATTTCTAGCATCTCCGAATTGTCATGCCCCTAAAAACTTTTAAAATTTACAGATACAGAAACATTGATTGGTCTAGTGAAATGTTACACCATTGGGAAAAAATGAATTCAGATAATGGTTCTTAAATAAGAATGCTGGAGTGTAGGATAGAATGTGTGCTTACTATGTCAACTAATGCATCTAACCAATATAGAGAGGCAGGAGTCACTAAAATATTCCACCTTTCCTGCCTTTCGTTTTAAAGTAAATCTAGATAAAGAACAATCTTGGCCCAAAGATTTAGGACCTTCAAAAGTGAGCAAAGTACATATCTTTTCTATATAGCGTACCCAGTATCAAGAATCTTGTCGTAACTATACAAAACAGACCAAGACAGCACATATTTTAACTCTTCTATTACATTTTGAGCCACTTCCCTCGTCATCTAAAGCATTTGGTACTCCATCCTTTTCTGGAACATACACGCAGTCTCCAGTTCTTAATAATTTCAACGTATCTGTGATGAATCTCTAACAAGCATGGGAATCTTTTGGCCATTAATGGTTATTTTGGTGATTGACAAACTGTGTATTTGGTCCTATATATGTGGAATTTTTAACCAAGAAACACAAAGATTCGAAGTTGAGACTAAGTGCATTAATATGAGGAAGAGGCCTGTAAACTTCCACTCCTGAAGTTACCAAACCATCTTGGTCTTTATTCCTTTGGATATCCAACATATCCTGGTTGAGTATTACAACACAACATCATATGCATCCAAAGATTGTCCTTAGCAGCCTAACCCAAACTCAGATTTCTTTCACTTGTACAAACTATGACAATGTTCTACTTGATGTTCAAAATCTGCCAAATAAAAGATAACTCAGTAGTGTACTTAAGAGGATAAAGAAAATGTTAAAAGAATGTGTGAATATGTCAAGATCAGTAGAACAATTTTAAATTTTGGATTGGGGAAGATAATTATATTTTGGTCTTTGACTGTGTTGCCATCTTCCATTAATTAATCCAAAATTGAACCACAATATATTTGAATCCATTGTGAGCAATTGGATTCTTCACATATGGTTTAATATTTAAGAACTCAAAATGTGGAGGGAAAAATATTATGTCCTAGAGAGTTTGCAAGTATGGTAAGGCTAACTGTGATTTTAAGCCACAATCTGAGATGGGGTTGTACAAAGAACTGATAAGATTAATTCTGTTGACTTAGACCTAGAAGCAGAACCGGGGAAGGAAATGTGGGTCTACTATTTATTGATGGAGTGCACCTGCAGGGTCAAACCTGTGGGTAGGAGGGAGAAGGTTATGGAAGCAGAAAGAACCAAAGCAAGACTGTAGCTTCATGTCAGTGCTCGTCCTGGTCTGATCTGTTGGGGACAAAAGTAATCCCAGTGGCTTTGGTCATGAACTTCACCACAGCTGTGTTTCCTCATAAGGGAGAAGCCTATCCTTCTGATTCATTGGTTAGGAGCAGTGTGTCTTCCCTCCTGAGTTGGAGTGTCCCTGTAGCAGAGGACAACTCCCTGGGAAGAGGGACAGCCATGAGTGCTCAGCAGACAACACTCAGAGTGCTTGGGATAGTGGCGCAGTGTGTCAGGGAATGCGAGCAAGGTAAACTGAACTGAGAATCAACAGTGTCCATGGCATCCCTTAGCGTTCCATAGCTCTTTGAAAATAAACATCCAGGTATTTCATGGCATTATTTATAGCACAAACCTGCCAGCAAACTGCGTGAACTTCATCTCAAAGTCTTTTTACCCAGGGTTGCACCCTGTATCAGTATGTGAAATTCCCATGAAGACATGAAATTCATGTGTTTTTGGTGTTAGCCTTGGGGGAAGCACATCTTGCTGCAAAAATAAACCAGCTGAGGCCTAATTCTTCCGAACCCAGCAGTCAGAGTGGTGGTAGCAGCAGAGAAGTCCTACGGGGCCATGCCAGCTGGATTGTTCTATCCTCTGAAGCATAACCATTCACATTTTAACTTCGGAAAACTTGCATTTCTTTGCTTTTAAAATTTTACCTTCCCTTGGCTTTTTAGGAGGAGATTAAATTAAATGGAATCAGCAGAGTTGAAATCCCTTCCATTGTTGCCTTGCCCTCGACATTTTGTGTTGCTATTCTGTTCCTCTATCCGTTTTCAGTCTTGTCTTCAGAGATCGCCCAAGGGAGGGTGAGACCTGCCGAAACCTGACTTCTGTATAAATGCAGCAGCCACTCAGGCTCTTCCACACATCACATCACTTAGCTGAGGCTGATGCTTCTCTCTCTTTCTCTTCATCTCCCCCATGTGTTGCAAAACTGAGGATGAATAATTTTGCTGGTTTCCATTTAGCAATTGCTATACATTTCCCCAATAGTATATTAAGCCCTTTTATGGCCTTAACAAACTCCTTATTTGTTCATAATATGGCTATCACTGAACAATACTGAAGACAGAATAAACTATAGAAATCACCAATCAGCATAATGCATGCTTTATAAATTACGAGCTCTATCACGTATCGCTATTTGCTTGATTCAGTTAACTCTGTTCCTGCACTTAGTCTACTCATAACCCAGCTTAACATGAAGGCAGCTTTTAGAAAATTCTAAAATGTTGTGATACATAGAAGCTTCTGTCCTGAAATCTGGCAGTAGTTTTAGATATGAAGCTACAATCTTGGTGAGGGAAAGTGAAAAGCCAGTAATCGCACCATCATCTATGTAATAAAAACAAAAAAATAGACATCTGCATTTAACTTCTCAAAGCTAGGTGTTCATGATCTATTTTTTAAAAATTCTTTCTCTGGGGGGCTGGCACAGTAGCCTAGTGGTTAAAGTCATAGTCTTGTATGTACTGGGATCCCATGCACTTCCCTTCCAGCTCCCTGCTTGTGGCCTGGGAAAACAGTCAAGCACGGCCCCTGGCCCTGGGATCCTGCACCTGCGTGGGAGATCCTGAGGAGCCTCCTGACTCCTGATTCAGATGAGCTCAGCTCCAGTCGTTGCGACCACTTGGGGAGTGAAACAGTGGATGGAAGATCTTTGTCTTTGTCTTTCCTTCTCTCTGCAAATATGACTTTCCAATGAGAAAATAAATAATCTTAAAGAATTATTTTCCTACAGCTTTGTGATCAAATTTAAAATCTCTGGAATAAGCAACTACATTGTGACTGGATGTTTCGTTATAGAAGCTGCATCTTTTGATCTGAATAACAAAACTAACCCTTCTTATTCATGCATACAAGAATATAAATACTATGATAGAATTAATGACTTGGAAGCTTATATACCTAATCTTGAAAGTCTTTTTATCCTTTGACTCAATGCTTGGAGCTTTTTAGGGGCATTTCTAAAATTAAAATAAAAGAAAAAAATAGAGGTAAGGATTGGTTTCCAAAGTTATATATGACATTGACTATAACGCTGAAAATAAGAAATGTTCACTAATGGAGGTTACATAAGAGAACATGACCACTGAATGGAATAATCTACATATATTAAAGATTATCAATAAGTTTTCATTTTCATTTATTTTTATGATTTTATACATATATTAGGTTCTCGGGGTCACAGCACACATTTTTAATGGGACAGTAAAATGCTGGTGCTATGCTTTATAAAATGATACAAAAGTTTGAAACTAGAGTTTTTTCATTTTTTATGTAAAAAAAGATCAAATAATAAAGTCTGTTGAGTGAAATTTAGAGAAGATGATTGATTTGAGCTGAATTCTGGTACCAAGCCTTGACAAGTCAAATCATGTGATGTCCCTTCTGCTCATGCTCCACAATTTTGAGCAATCTGTTAATCCGATGCTCCAAGACATCAAGACAGAGAAGTAAGTATGGCCAAACACTCAAACAGGCCAGCTGTTAGCTGGTAGCATCAGGAATCCTCTACGACTCAATACAATGACTACAGCCTGAGGGTAATCAACCTTTAAGCTCTTCCCTTGTCTCTGCCCAAGACATCCTACAGAAACTGCCCTGGATGATGTCTACTTTTAGAGGAGATGCTACTGGATCCATGGAGTGCAAACAAAAGGCACTTAAATCACTTAACTAAATTTTTGAAAATGTTGTCTTTTTGTTAACTCTCCACAATAGCTACTAGGCTCAGAGTATTCATAACTTTTTTCTCTCTTATTTTCCTCTTTCACTCTTTTGGATGATTTTGAAAAAGAGCATATGTTATTAGGTCAGTTGAAATTTTTTAAAAAGCATTGAGAAAAAATTAATGTGCATTGATACAGAACAAGGTTGTATATCTTTAGAGCTCAAGGGAAATACTTGAATTGCAAGGAAACAGCATGAAGGGGTGTGACCTCCATGAGAGATGGACAAGGAACAGAGAAGAAATGGAAACAAGGCTATAACCCTTCAACCAGTGTTCTTCAGTGGAAGGCAACAAGGCAGCTGTTTCTGTACCCTCTAGCCTGGCTGTCTAAATCACCTGGCTTCAAGTAGCAGAAACATATTTTTTTCCCAAGGTGTGGAGTAACTAAAGGGCAGAACTTTCTTTTTAGGAGTAAACTATTTTACATATTATCTAGAAAATTTCCTCCTAAAGACATGTCCTGCTGTCCTCTGGAGACATGGTCACTGAATTATATTTCTTTAAAATGGCAGAGGACAGCAGTGGTACAGAGGCTGAATCTAACTGCACTTTGCTAAGATTTGATTGGTTCATTTCATAATAATTATGCCAGTGTGGCATTATTGGTTACCTCATCTAACTCCCTCCTTATATAGGTGTTCAGGAAGTCCCAGAGATATACAATAACTTTGCTTTCACTTGACAACTGAAATTCCAGGCTTTCTCTAATTACCATTATCTTGTCCTCTGGGAAAAACTAGAAAATTACAAATGACTTAGAAAGGTCAAGTTACCCACCATTTTATGTTATACTTAATTCTTCTCCCCCTTCTACCCACCTCCCTCTCCCACTTCAATCTCTCTGTCACCAATACAGACAAGGTCTTGACATAAAAAGCAGTATTTGCCATGGCAGTCCACATTTCTTTCTTATTTTTTTAGAGTAACTTTCCTGTTTACCAAATAAAAATGAAATACTCAGCATGTTCATCCAAAGGAAAAGTTGCATCTATACATTCAAATTACTTTGGTTATTCAAATAGAACTTATTTCCAAGGATAGCACATTTCCCATGGCCACTGCTCATAGCAACAGCTAGCAAATGCTGGAAACCTTGCCGATTCTGTTATAAACGCTTTCTGAGAATATTTCACTTGGTCATGTTAATAGCCCCTTTAGATATATAACTCTACAGACCGACAACAAAAATATAGGGCAAATGAATTAACTCACTGAAGACACCCAGGTGAGCTTGGAATCCTAATCCAGGTACATTTTATTTTAATGCCCAAGAGCCTAATGGCTTTGCCACGTTGACTGACAACTGAAAAGGATAGTGTATTTGTCTATAATATTGATCAGACTACTGTTTAAAATTAATGCAAGAAAAATACTTCAACATAGAAGTTGAGAAAACTTCAGAAAAGGACCCAAAATCAAAGTGCATCTAGCCTTAATGAAAAACATGGGAGTGAGGAGGATTTAAGCTTGAGAGAGACACAGTCTATGTTAAAAATAAAAGGAAAAGGACTGGGTGCTTGGTGCAGCTGTTGGTAAGATTCCTGGGGCTGCTTGCTTCTCACACTGGAGGGTCTAGTTTTGACTTCCAGCTCTGCTTCCCATTATCAGCTTCCCTGGAATGTGGACACTGGGAGGCAGCGCAAGAAGGTCTGCAGTCCTTGGCTTTGATGTCTTCCTCACAGCACTGTAACCTGTTTCTGTTGCATCCCTGATCACTCTTCAACAGTCAGATCTCCCCCCGGCTCCTTTTTATAAGGATTCTCATGATCTGGGTCTTCCTGATAATTTAGGCTAATTATCCCTTTTCAGAGATGCGACCTTAACCACAAATACAGTTCCTTTTGCTGTATAACATTCACAAGATTCAAGGTGAGGATATGGGTATCTTTGGAGACCTCTGTTCAGCCTACCACAATTGCCTCACGAAAATCTTTGTTTAAAAACCAAGCTTTTTTCAGGACTTACTAAGCCTGTTTTATTTAGTTGAAAGAGAAATTTATCTCATCTGCTGAGAGAATTTGCCTCATGAGTACCTGACTGCCTGCAGACCCAGAATTGAGAACTCTATCCACGTCTCTCACAAGGGCTACAGGAATCCAGTTAGCTGAGTTAGCATCGTTGCCTCTGTTGCCTGCACTGCCAGAAGTTGTACCCAGGAGCCAGTGTCACGAATCAAACCCACAAGTAGTTGTCAGAACAGCTATCTTATTGACCACCCTATTAACATCTTAGCAATGTAGAGGCCAAGACAAAATGAGGTGACTGATTGAAGCTCACTTAACGGTACCTGTAAGTAAGATTTCCAAGTCCAAGACAGGTCCCCCACCCAGGTTAGTCTTCCATGTATAGATTTTAATCAAATATATAATCTGTACTCCATGTTTTTACCTATATTTGTCATTGCAACAGAAATGTATAACAGATTTGAGAAAGCTAAGAATTTCATTCAAACTGAAGCTTAAATGATCCCAAACAGCACTCTGTAAGTCTGACTGCAAACTAACTTCCGGAGTACTTTGTATTGTCAAGCTGATAATTTACACAGTAATGCTGCATATATTTTCTAGCTTTTACCAGCTCAGTCAATAACAGCCTGAGAGTCCATTGCATGATATGCTGAATTGGACTAAACGAGTCTCATCATCCTATCTTCTTCCTGTTTTGTTTACTTTAGCCTGAGTGTGCATTGGCATAATGACGGCCTGTACTGCAGTGACTATTTTCTGTGGATTGAACCACTCAGGAGCCTTCAGCCACTTCCAAGTAGAATGTTTTTTCAAACATACAGATCCATCATCGCATATCTTTGGAAAATTTTTTGTTTAGAATGATTGGTAAACAGCTCTGTAATTTTATCCTTAATTACACCATTAAATTTAATTTTCTACAAACACATACTCTTCCAGCAAATCATTTATGCCATATTTTAGCATGGATCAGCACCAAGCCATGTGAAGGGTGATAGCTGAACGTCAATTATGTTCTGTGTGGTACCTGTTTCCAAACTGGTGTCATCCTGCAGTTTGTCCCTGTAGCTACTAGCTAGTCAAAATCCATAGTTCATTAAATTATTTGAAAAAAATCAACAATGCTTACTGTAAAAAGTATTAACCAATGGAAGTAATTTAACTTTTTTGAAGTATTTTGTTTTCAATTCTGAGATTATAAACCCTTTTACTTTTTCACTAATTTTGGTCAATAGAATTTGAATTTAAGTGACCTCTGAATATACCATGATCTATTTCATATCTTACAGTAGCCTATTACCAAGGACAGTTCTGTGTGTCAACTCAAAGGGCCACATACATATGAAGTTTGACTTGCAATGGAATAAAAATTATTGTCCCAAGGAAATTTAGAACAATTAATGTCTTGTGATTCTCTGCATATAACTTTGGGCCTGAAACGAAAACAATAAATCAAGCACATAAGTTCAGCACAACCATAGAACCACGAACTGCTCCCTCTGTACATATCTGCACTTCAGCTGTCTTGAAGAAATAAAATGAAACATATTTCATTGTAAAAAAAAAAAGCACTAATTTTTCCCTTATTTGAAAGAGTCAGAGCTTCATTCTGCTGCTTTACTCTACACATCTTTCAGAAGCCAGATACAGATAACACTGAAGTTAAGAACCTGAAACTCAAATCAGATAACCCATGTGGGTGGCAGGGACTGAAGCCTTTGAGCCATCGTCTGCTGCCTCCCAGATTGTGCAGCAGCAGGAAACCAGAAGCAGAGCCAAGACTTGAAGCCAGACATTCTGATGTAGGATATGGGAAAAGCAATTGCCATCTTAACCACCATGCCAAATGTCCATCCCAGGAAATTTCTTACAACATGAAACAACTTGTAAAAGCATTCTATGAAAAGGGAAACTTTTCTCATTGCAGCTGGTCATCCACAATAAAACAATAAAAGAGGTGTCATGGAAGATTTGGAACTGCATTTTTATGATGAAAGCACAATTCACATTTTTTCTTTGTATGGATCCAAACGCAGCAAAATAGTAACAAAATCTGCAAAGTCAAAGTTATCATTATGATTATCGCTTACAAGATCCATAAAGTGAACATTACTATTCTCATTTTACAAAAGAAACTTATTCTAGGAGTCTGGGAGCCTGCAGTCATGCAATGATTAATACAATGCACATAATCTATGATTTGAAAACCCATTGGCTTAGAACAACCTCTGACTTCTCACAGCCCTGTGTGTTGCATGGCTAGCTTTTCAGCTGCCTCCCCTCATGCAGCACATTGTCACTGAATGTTGGCTGAGATAAGGGCTTGGCTGGGTTAGCTGTGTTTAGTGGTCTTTCAATCTCATGGAAGTGAGCCAGGGCAGGGCTTGCTCACAGGGTAAAGACAGTTTCAGCAGAAACGTACAAAGCTTATCAAGTCTCTGTGTGAGACATACTTGCCTGCATCTCCTTAACTAAAGCAAGATTTAATGCAGATGAGGGGAAGGGAACACAAGTGCAGTAACCTTACGAGTTCCCATGCATTACAACTCTTAAGTCAAACACGTTACCACAGTGCTACACCTCATGACAGAACTAAGGCTTGAGGCTTTCTCACAAGCATGGAAACAGTAAAGTGATCCACACAACCACAGAACAGAGGATGTTGGTGGTGTTCCAATGAATAGCATCAGACACTTGATTTTCCAATCAAGGCTCCCCTGTGCTGATTATCAGAGCACAGGAAAACACAAGAGAAGAATGGGTTTATGATCTCAGTGCTCTCCCAACAGAAACAATCAAGTTCAGAGAAACTCATTTTTGCTCTTCTTTCATGGAAGGGCTTGGAGTTTGTGTCCCCAGCTACAGAAACACATCAAGTTGTTCTGAACAGCTCAATGTCTAAGCCAAGGTTATTCTGTGCTAAATCAACTGTTCAGATGCTACTTTCAGACCCCAGCTTCTTCTTAACCCACAAAGACTGTGAAATATTACCTTTCAAATCCCATTCAGCCTCACTTGGGAAAGGCAAACAACAATTTGTTTCACTCTGTCTTTCTCTGTAGGGGCTACTTACATGTACCAAGCCAGTTTATTCAAAGACAAGCCATGGGCTCTGTAGTTGGGCCTTCTTGTTTCATGTCAAGTGAAAGCATTGAGATTGGAAAGCAGAACACTCAGGGAGCCCTTTTGGTGAAAGAAGGAGAAACATGAGAAAATCTCTTAGAACCAAGCACTATGATCCTTAGTCACAGCATGTTACCAGTAGAGGGAATCTAAGACTTCCTATCCATCTATCCATCTATCCATCTATCCATCTATCCATCTATCCATCCATCCATCCATCATCATCATTACTAAATTTATTTTTTATGATATAGTTCCATAGACTCTGGGATGTCCCTTTCTTCTTTCCTAAATTCCCTCTGCCCACTGTTATCCTCTGTATTATTATGATAGTATAGACCTTCAGAAAGAGTCATAAATCCATCATTCTGCTATTTAAGTGTAATCTAGACTTAATATCTTATCTATAAAGTCAGAAATATAAATAATGCAATCCCCATTTTCATTTTTTTCCTTTACTCAAAAACTATCTTGAAAGAACTCTAAAAGGTAGCTATCCAGGATCAACTTGTAATGCGCAAGACTGGAAATTTTTGTGTATATGCCAAACATGTTGGGGTTGGTGCAATGGTGCATCAAGCTAAACCTCTGCCTGTGGCACTGGCATCCCAGATGGGTACTAGTTCATATCCCAGCTGCTGCACTGCTGATACAGCTTTCTACTTATGGCCTGGGAAAGCAATGGAGGATGGTCCAAAGCCTTGGGATACTATACCCACATGAGAGACCCAGAGGAAGCTCCTGGCTTTCAGCTTTAGATTGACTCAGCTCTGGCCATTTGTTGCTATTTGGGGAGTGAACCAATAGATGAAAGACATTTTCTCTCTGCCTCTCCTTCTCTCTGTTCTACCTTTCAAATAAAAATAAATCTTTTAAAAATGTAAAAGGAAAAATACATATATACACATACATGCATGCATACATACTGGAAAATACTAAATAAAACTATCGGGCTGATGCAGTGCTATAGCATATTAATTCTCTGCCATTTGGGCACTGGTTCTAGTCCTGGCTGCTCCACTTCTGATTCTGTTCCCCGTTAATGACCTATAAAAGCAAAGAATGGCCCAAGACCTTGGGTCCCTGAACCCACATGGGATACTTAGAAGAAACTTAAAAAAAAAAAAAAAAAAGGGAGGAGGGAATAAACTAATGAAAACACATTCCATGCTCATGGTTTGGAAGGCCTGCCATTGATAAGATGTTAACTATTTCCAATTTGAACTGTAGATTCAACACAGTGTAAAATCAGTTCTTATTCCCAAATTCCTTCAGATTGCTCACTTCATGTTTTTAAGAGTCTTGACTGACTTTTGTGATGAAAGGGCGTAGTTGGATTCCATCACAATGATCCAGTAGTGGACACTACATTCCTAAAACCCATGTAGCCATCTCACAGACAGTACTCAACCCTCTTTGACTATAGACACCATCTTGTTCTTGTCCCTCAAGTTCTCCTCTTTTAGTTTTTCTATAACCTTCTAAAAATCATCTTAACTTCTTAAGAAAACCAGTTGTCTGTATTTTTGTTCTGCTTTCTTCATTTGGGCTATGCCCACTAAAGCCTTATGTTCTCCACTAAAATAAACTTTTTGATGTGGTATCATCTATTTTTAAAATGTATTTTTTCAAGGAATTAAAGGGGAGAAAAAGTGAAGGCTCTTGTTCATCCATTGCAAAATATGGTTGACAGCCCTGCAGAGACAAATTAACAAGAAAAAAAAAAGCCTAAGAAATTTATTAATTCAGTTTTATGGGACATGGGCATTCCTGATGATGACCCAAAGACTCAGTGAGAACTATCTTCCTGTGCTAACTCTGATGAGAAACAGAGAAACACAATTGGACAAAAAAGGGGATAAACCTGGTACTGGTAATAAAACGTGGAAGAGTATGAAGCAAGGCCTGACTGTTGAGATTCTTCTTGGCCTCTATACAGCATTTCGTCCACTGAGCAACAGGGCAAGGCCACCCTAGAATGAGGGCCAGAAAATTTATACAGGCGATGATTTTACAGAGAACAGCGGGGGAAGGCCACAGTGACCTTGATTCTACAACTCTATATTGCCAAGATGCCATGTTTTAGGGAGTATCATGTTCTGATTCTCCAGAGAACACAAAGGTTTGTGTAACTCAAACAGAAATTGAAGTATGTGTTAACCAATTTTGTCTTAGGGAACACCTGAAGAATGGGTCATTCTTATCTATCCATTTGTTTATTTATTTGCATGTGAAGTTAACTCTAAACCTTGACTTTTAGTTTTTTTTAATTCAGTGTCTTTTCTAGATACAATTCAAAGGGTATCGTGAAATTCTTTCCCTTCCTCCTTTCTCAAATTCTCTCCTTTGTCTCCTTCCCACCCACCCTTTCTTTTCTCCTTTCCATTTTTGAGATGATATTTTAAGCATTTATTAGAGTGACATGGTGTAATGCTTCTCCAAATTAGAAGTTTAACAAGTAAAAAGCCGGAAGATTCTAGTTTCCTGGGAATATAGGTATTGATGATTAATAATAATTAAACAGAAACATGTCATTTTGCCCATATACAGCAAATTCTAATGTAATCACAGATCATTAAAACTGGAGATACAACATTCTTAATCATTGGTGTGACAAAATAGAAGTTTAATTTTTTATCTGAATGGTAGAATGACAGGTAGATAAAGTACATGTACCATTCTCACCACCCAAGACACACACACACACACACACACACACACACACACACACCAGAAAAGAGGGGAGAATGACAGAGAAAGAGATCACTCAGTTCCATAGGTTCACTCCTCAAAGGCCTGCAATAGCTGGAACTAGATCAGATAACTTCCAGAAAAATTCTTCAGATAGCTGCCTTGCTAGTTTTCAGATTTGAAGAGATAAGTAAGTGGCAAGGGGGTAAGGAGTTGGAGGGAAAGGGAAAAGGCATTTGAATATGAAAAAGAATACTACATACATTTCTCAGGCATTAAGGAAAGAAGAAAGAACATATTTAAAAGTTTTCTGCCTACTCTTCAGGTTTAAGGCGACATTTCTCCTTTTCTTTGAAACTATCTACAGTTTACAGCAATTTGGTAAATTATACTTTTGCTGAAAGAATTCAAGTGTTACTTTCTCTTCCTATCTGATCTCTCTAGAATTTGGCAACTTTTAGAGAGTGTTTTCATTTTATGGCAATGTAGTTACTTCTACACATTAAGAATATGTTTCATGTGTACCATGACAAAATTGGCAACACTGGTTATGTTACCAAGGCTTTGTCTACATTGTCCAATTTTCACGTATGACTAGAAAGTTCTGTGTGACTGAAGTTGACTTTATAAATACAAATAAAGAAATAAAGACACCTTGGAAAAGCTGTACTTATAGCCTGAGTATAGGATTCATGCTATTTTCTGGATGATTTCCCTTTCTTGCTGGCTCAGAAGCCTCAACTACATGCAACATTTGGCTATGAATCTTCATCTTGACTCTCAATCTTCAAGAAGCTGTTACAAAACACAACCTGAGATTCTTTATCAAAGCTGCAGCAATGCAAATTAATAAATAAATCATCTCTATGTCCTATAATGACTTCTGCTTAACTAATACAAACAACGAGACCATGTTTGATTAAATCAAACTTACTTTATAAACAAGTCGACCTTACTTTGGTTACCTTTGATAGAAATGGTGGTGGTGGTTGTAGAGAGAACTCCTTTTGGAGGAAGCTGTCGGGTCACTGCTTCATGTTCTTTAGGGTCTGTGGCCTACCTGTAATCTGTACCTGATTTCAAAGTCCTTAATATTTCATCCAACACCTAGCTAAAACTGAATTGAATTTTCAATTTTCTGAAACTCTTCTGGCTTGAAAAAATTTGAATTAAACCTTCAATCGTTCTTGAAGTCCTGCATGCTAGTTAGACCAGAGGGTATACACTTAAACATCTACAACTGCTCATGCATGCTACTGTGTAAGAAGTTTCAATGACAGCCTCATTCTGTTCTGTGTTGTTGTAGTGAAATACCTGACAGTAGATATATTTTATCTAAAAAAAGAATTTGAAATAACCTATATATATATAAGGTCCCATTAGCTCACACTCCAGTGAGGACTTCATTATGTATGGTAAATGGCATCACAATGGAGACTGCAGGGGAAGCAGAGATCATGGTGAGATCATGGCCAGAGATCATGGTGAGATCATGGCCAGAGATCATGGTGAGATCATGGCCAGAGATCATGGTGAGATCATGGCCAAAGTAATCTGGGGGCCAGGTCTGATGTCTTCATAGTGACTTTAGCTCACCAGAAATAGAAAGGATTAATGCAATTCACATGGAATCCTGATTAAGTGTAGTGCCCCCAATGACCTAAAATCACCTTACACAAGGATCCATTTCATACTACTACAACCCTAGCAAATATGCCTTTGGGAGACCAACCCAAGCAATGTCCTGACTGTAGTGAATGGGCAGCTGACTACAAACCAGGAAAATCTGTCAGATTATCTACTGTCAGTGCAACTGAAATTTCGAGTTATACGTGTAGAAATGTTAACTATACCATGCTCTCTGGACTCAAAAAGTTTAAGCACATTTCTTACCATTTTCTCTGAATAATACTTTTCTCATTATAAAAGTACTAGTCACACCCCTTCCACAAGGTGGATGCGGAACGGAGTCACACTATTCTGCCCCTGTAAAAGCCAACGTGAAAGAACTGTGGACTCCACTGTATCTGATCTGACTTGTTTGCAGCTTCCTTCTTGCACAAAGACATGATGTAAAGAACTTGAATTCTGTACACTCCAATTTCTCATCTCAGTAATTCCATATCCTTCCTTTCCATATTTTCTGCACGTAAACTCTTTAGGTTGGAAAACATAAGTTGCATGTCACAGGATTATGAATAGAGCTTATGACACACCACACTTTCTCAATTGATACAGCAAAAATTTCCACAGATCACCAGGCCTTCAGTGTGCTTGAAACTCAACTTTAAGACAGAGATTATGAAAAACATTTGAATCACAACTTCTCAGGTTACATGACCTCGTATCTATAGCGTAGCACACAAAAAAGTTTGATGATTCTGCTAATCTCATTACAAAATCTTTCCATGTCACGTTCGAATCCAACCCTACCCTGCTTTCTATCACTGGAATTCCCTCCAGCACACATGGCTTGCCACCAAAAGGCAGAGGTCACAGCTTCTAGTCCCTTAATTGCTCAGACTTTTTCTCCACCAGTCGTAAACAACCCATTGCCCATGAACAATTACACAAGAGCTCAGACCCAGCACTAAGATCCCTTTGTGTTCACAGTATCCTATAACTTACTGTATGTTCTTCACTCTATGTCCACCAACCAATGTCCCCAAACATATTTTACATACTAAAAGGGAACAATTCACTCTCCCCTGCTAGTGTCATTAGAGAGAGAAAATGACACTCCAAAGCATTCTAAGACAATCACTTGGAAGTACAAAGGAAAAAAGGAAGCTATTATGTAAACACAAACATTTTACATTTGGAAAAGGCAGCTGTGTATACACAGTTCTGGTATAAAGACGAGAGGGAATAGATGTAGAGGCTTTCTGCTGATTTTGTATAGCTCCTCAGTTGTGTTTGGATATTAGTACTTCACCTGGCTAAACATTCCTAGGTTTAGGGTTGTCTTCACCCCAGATGGAAATTAACATCACCAGGCTTATTACCAGTACAGCTGATACAAAAATTTGGTTCAGATACATGAAAATAACCAGGAAGGGTTTCAAAAGCTCATAGTAAATTTTCTTTTAATTTCATTTAATTTTGTTTTCTACTTAGATTTTTGAAGCCTCATTGTATTTGTCTTATAAACCAAGGTTTTAGAAAAATCTAGCCTGATTGAGAATGTAGATACAAAGCCTCTCTGCCTTTGAATGTTTACCAAGGTCAAGGGCATGATAGCTGCCTCTCTTGCCATAGCAGCTCTGGCTTGGTCTCGCTTGGTTGGTTCTCACTTACTTCACAGGAGACGGAGAGACAGAAATGCTGTGGCATTGGCCTCCCTATGATCTGAAGAGGCAGATGGTAGGAGGAATAAGGTCAGAACCAAAGATTCTCCAACAGGCTTCTCAGAAAGTTTGTGCCAAGGTGCTCAATATGCATTCTGGTGTCCCTGATACTCTAGGCATCTTCCTACACCTTGGAGAAGAGTGAGTGAGTTAGAGATACCAAGGAGGAAATGGAGGGGAAATACCTGTGTCCCTGGAGAAAGTATGGAGTAAGAAAGAAGCATCATCTAACAAAAGCTGGCTGTTCGTGTTTATGACTCCCATGTGTGTGAGCTCAGCAAATCACAAATCAAAATAATTGGGGGAAAAAGTCATCTTTTTCTGGATATTTCCTAAATAATACAGCACAGCAACTATTTACATAATGTTCAGGTTGTATTAGATACTGCAGCATACATGATATAAATTATATATGAGAATGTGCATAGGTGATCAGCAAATATTATTCAGTTTCATTTTATGTAAGGGCCTCAAGCACCTTCAGAATTTGGGCAGGAGACAGTCATGGAATAAATCTTCCCTGGTTGAGGTAGAATGTGTAATAATCACCCTCTGAAACACTATTTCTTAATTATAGCCCAACATTGTATGGGTGGTATTGCAATCAGCACTGTAAAAGGGAATATATTAGAATAATTTTTAAAGAATTACTAGTTTTTCTGCTAGAATATTCTTTGTTATTCCAGAATTACTCTGTTCAGAACCTTTCCCCAGCTTAAAATCTACATAATCAGGAAATGATCATAAAATTTCATAGAATCTCAAATCCCTCTTTACAGTCCAAAACTGGAACATAGTTTCTATTTTTTTTTAATGTCTCCTGATTTGATAAGAGAAAAAGTGCACAAAAATTTTCTGTTCCCCTCCAGACTGGATTACTGGGATTCACAACCCAGGAGTGAAGCAAGGAAAGAGGAAGGATTTCCCTCATGTCTCTCCATCTTGTGCGAGGTAGCAAAGGTGAGAAAAATAGAGCTGTTATATAACATCAAGACTGCCTGCCAACAGTGGCCCCTGTGCGTGGAATATGGGTACAGCTGTATGCCCACTTCTCCATCTGTGGTGAGTTCAAAATACCTAAGACAGTCCTGGTTGTCAAAACTGGGAACTTTCTGCAAGGCCCATGAAAGCCACCTTGAACCTAAATAGGACTGTCAATTCAGCACTTAGAACACATTGGCTCTGGCAGTAACTTCTAATTGGACACATAATAACAGCTCCTAGTTGTCAAAATTATTTCCATTAGCACTTCATTTGGACAACGCAACAAAGTATCCTTCTTAGCACCTAGTATTCTGATAGTGATGAGTAGTGTGAGTAAACCTTGTCTGCCTGCCTCCAACATGACTAAGGGAAAGGTTATTATACAAAGATACAGAGCAAAGACGAAGGAAGTGTCCTGCAGAAACTACACGTCACTGCCTTTTCATTTAGAGCAGAGCTGCAATAATCTATGAGGCAGTAAATGAATGGGTGGAGTGTGGGAGACAACTTGTAGAAAGCAAGAAGCTGTTGGCATTGAGAACAAATTGCTAAAAGCAATGAATTTTTACATACGACCCAGCCATAAATTTTTATTTACTATGGAGTGAATCTTGAGAAATTGAAGTTCCCTCTAACATTCAAATTGTTTATGAAACAACCAAAAACCTTTATTCAGTTCCCATGAGCAATAAGTGTGTGTGCTAAGCAGAATGAGCAGGTATGTGCGACAGCATGTCACAGTTAGCTTTCTGAGTCTTGCCCTTAGGTGAGGGTGATGATCCTTACAATTGTCTCCCATGCTGAGATGGCAAACCTTACAGAGTAGAACATCACTGTAGAGGCAAAGCCTTGAAGTCCAAAAGTAATCCTATCAGCAATTCAGCTTTCAGAATGTAAATGTTGCATCCAGAATCAGATTTGTGTTTAGTTTTTACTTCTTTCACTCACCAGTGGTGACTAACTTAGCTTCTTCATGCTTCTATTTCTAATCCTATAGAAGAGGATGACTAATCAAGGTATGTGTGAGCCTTTCTCAGACAGCTTGGACAATGACAAGTATATAATACATGAGTTGGTGTTTTCCCTTGCTTCACTCAGCACTAGATATTAGAGTGAAGCTTTTTATTTTCCCATTGTTGTAATCAACATCTGCTTAGTATGGTGCTTGTTTTGTGCCCTTAGCATGAACCTGAAAGTACATTTACAGTGAGGCTGTGTCCACTCCCAGGGCCCAGGAAGCAGCGCAGATGAATATGGAGTTGTGCATTCAGGCCCCAGTTCACCTGTCATCAACAGCGATTCATTAGCTGAGCTTTGACTTTCCCACTCACCCAATGGGAAAGATAAACTCTTTGCTATCAGTTGTCAGGCCTTGAGTTAAACAATTCTACACACTTCACTTGCATAACACTTCTGTAGGACAATCCTTCAAAGCAGCAGCTTTTGTCACTATTTTATGGATATGAACATTGTGGAGAATGAAATCTGTATGCACCAGACCCAACCTATGGTAAGATGATACAGGCTTGGACTCCCCGAGTCCAATTTACCCATGTCCTGGCTGGCACGGCCTTAAACAAGCTACTCACCACTTCTTGATCTCAATCCTCTTATCTGCACAATGGGAAAAACACATGCTTTGGGGGTTATTGACATTAAAATAATTACTGTTTGCTCAGCGTCCAGGTCAGTTCCTGGCATGTAGCTGATGTTGATTCACAGGAGGGATAAAAGCTGTGATATGATGTCACCATGGGATAGAGGGCAAGGACATACAGGGAACTTCTGAGGCTGGGAACAAATGGGAAATAGAGTTGTCTAAGCTGGACTTTTTTGTAGGTACGGATAAAGCTTCCTTCTGCCTCTACCTCCAGTCCTCATACCAGTAAGTGTCCTGGTAATGCTGGCTAACTCAGGACAGAGTGAAGACAGTGAAGATCCCCTCTCCCCTGCCTGTTTGTGCTTCTTTGCTGGTGCAGATGACCAACTCACATCTGTTCAAGGATGGAGATGGAAAATGTACAAACGATACAAGGCTTACAACAGCAGGGTCATAGGATGCAAGCAAAGGCATACTTCCTGAGGAGGTACAAGGTGCCAGCACTCGTCTAGGAATGAGGTCAGATTGTAAAAAGGACAAATTAAAACCCCTACATAGTGCTTACTGTCTAGCACAAAGGGAGGGCAATAAATAAATAGATAAGCACATTACATGTGAAAAAAATCAAATCATCTTTAAAAAAGAGCAACAGAAGGAGTAGGGAGCTTGGGGAAAATAGGACAATTTTGTCATTTTTAAAATTAGTTTTCTCAGTTTTACCCAAATGGCATCATACTTAATATCACCTCAGAGATAATAGCTCTGAGCTGAATCTGCAAATGTTTAATGCTGCTCTGTATGAAAGTAGATTGAAATGATGACTTAAGAATAATTATTTTAATTGATGTTTGAGAATCAGAAAGGCAAGGAGACACTGATGAGATAGGAGTGTATGTGTGATTAGGGTTATTCAACTTTGCTCATCTCTGATTTTTTCCATGCAAGTCTCATTTCTGAATGAGAGGCAGCGCTTCCAGGTAATCATGACCTGGGAATTTTCTCTCATTTGTTCTGTCACGCTTAGCACAGAGGGTTGACAGCAGCATTGAGAAACCCTGAACTCATCAGTCCAAGCTACCAGAACACAGCCTGTCTAGATGCATAGAAATGGAACTGTGTGCTCCGTGCTCTGACCTGTCACATGCAGAAGGCAGAAGCTCATGGAAGTCCTCTGCCACACAGCAGTTACTGCAAACACCTCTCTGTCCAATGACATGGATGATACTAAGCATAATGGCTTGAATTAATTCATGCTCTGATGATGTGAAACACCCATTAAAAATGGTGTTGCAGAATATTTTATCACATAAAGATAATCTTACATATATTATAAACTGGGAAAATGGTAGTGTGATACAATATTTTTGATATTGCTGTTTATGCAGAAATGATACCACATCCCTATCTTAGGGATGTGGATTTATGGATGGGTCTTTTTTTTATACAATCAGCATGCCATTTTGCAATAAAAAGAATGAATATTATTTCTAATATGCAAATAGAAATTTAACTACCTAGTCCCAATCACCATATATCAATCTTGCTCTGATAAAAGATCTGGAATTCAACGGATGGCACAAGGCTATGCACTCACTGCATTTTGCAAATCTGTAGTGGTATGCTAATATTTAATACACAGGCAAAAATCCTTAAGTTTCAGAGTTTTACCATTCTCATAGTGTAAAGGAATGACCTGGAGCAGCAAATGCCCTTTTAGCAAAAGAAGCTGCATTGTGACTATAATGGCAAGGAAGTGCTAACCACAGACTGCCCAGCCTGCAGGCAGCACACCTCTAGCTGATTCTATTCTGAAGCTAGAAGTAAGCAAGGAACCTAACACAGTGCTTAGACACTGCTGGCTTCTCTTCTCCCTGGGGAAGGAGGAGGTGGGCACAACTCCATTTTCTGGTATAATGAAGTCTCCAGAGAGCCACAGGATCTTTTGCTAGCACAAAGTTATCTGACACTCTGCATTTGTGAAAGATTTCCTTGTTTACTTATTTATTTGCATGTATTCATTCATTCAAAGAATAACACAGAGGCTAGAGGAAAGACAGAAGGGAAAGAGGTTTCCCATGCACTGGTTCATATCCCAAATGGCAACAATAGTCAAGGTGTCGGTTGGGTCAGGTCAGTGCCGGGAGCTGAGGATTCCTCATGGTTTCCCATGTGGACAGCACAAGTTCAAGTGCTTGGGACATTTTCTGCTGCCTTTCCAGTTTCATTAGCCAAAAGTTGGGTCAGACACATAAGAGCCGAGACTCAAAGCAATACACCAAATGACACGTCACCGTCATGAATGGCATTCTAACCCACTGTGCACAATGCCAGCCTTTGCTCTAGTTATTGGTTATCTGTTCCACTTAGACCATTTTTATATTTAGTAACAGGAAAATGCAGATTGTCAGTTTTTTAAATGTAAGTTTCCAAATGCAGTGTTTCGAAAGCCAGTCCAACTCAACCAAAGTGCCTGTTGTTTCTGGGGAAAGGCAGCGCGTTGCCAATGTGGGAAGGACAACAGGCTGTGCCTGGGAGCCACACTACTACATGGAAATCACAGGACAGTGGTTTTCTCCCCAAGACACCCTTTGATACAGACATTCCAATCTTTACAAAGGCCCTATCGACTTGGCACTATTTCCAACTCCATTTTATAGACAAGAAAACTTCCTTATCTATAAGCCTGTAAGCAAGTGGGGAGCTCTGATCTAGACCCAAATTAGTCTAATTCTAGCTAAGCGGACCCTCTAAGGCATGGTATAAATCTTACTTCCCCAGCATGTACCTGGTCCCTGGAAAACTCCTGAGTGGCAACATTCCATGCCAAAGACACTTCACAGTGTGTTTGCAGACACCACTGCTTGTCCACCTGCTTGCCCAGCTCAGCTTAATTCCCCAGGGTCCTTAAGACAGGTTGAAGCCACGAAACTGAGCCTAGCCAGAAGTATGGCAGGAGTCCCATGCACCAGCTAGAAGCTCAGCCCATGTAAGTCACCTATTCTCAAACCTTCCTTTTTTTCTCCCTCCATGGTAACTTTAGAAATCTCACTTTGAATGTGAAGGTAGCCCAAAAGCAAAGGTGCCCTGGCTTCTGAAAGACTGTGGTAAAGTCACAGACAGGTGTGTGTGTTTGTTGTTTATTTCTGTTTTTGTTTGGTCATATCATCTCCCTTCCCAATTTACCATGCTGTCTTTATAAAAGTTTTTGATTCAAAGGAGGTGATGTGATCAGAATTTTCCTTGGTTCAGATGTCTCTCACAGCAGAATCACTCTCCAGAATTTGTGGCACAGTCCTTCTACCTGGTTTGACCCTTACCACACAGATGGCAAGTTCAATACCACATGTATTTTTCTGTAGGCTAGACAAAGATGCTATTCCAGGCTGTTTGTAATGCTGGTTACACCTGTCTCCAGAGCTGTTAAGTGTCTACAGTGAAAGCCAACAGAGCTTTTAGAAATGGTTGCAGGATTCCTGTGCAACTGCAGTTTGGCATTTAGGGGTTCTTTTTCCCGAGGGCCACAAAAACATTTTCAATGGAGAATAGCAAACAGTGCCTCTCCTCTCCTGGGAGAGCTGCATTTGAAAATTGACCCAAGAAGGAAAATTCTGGTGGTAGGTATTGATCAAAAATAACCAAAAGCTGGAGGGAAGAGGTGAGGAAGTATAGACATTTCCCTGACTGCACAAACCGATTTCTTGGTCAAGTAATCTGTCAGTACCTTGCTGTGGTCATGACAGCACCTTGCCCCTCCCCTATTGCACGTTTCATGTTTGGTGATCATGTACCACTATGATAATGTCATGCATGTTTGCCTCCTTGTCAAACTCTCCCTTGCCTGAGGACCAGGACTGTGAGTGTTGTTCACACCATAAGCCCCATACCCTCGGCATGTTCTGGGGTTCTCCACTGGTAAGGTGGTCCACATGCCCAGCTTCCAAGTACCAGACTCAGACATGTGTTATTGGGGAGAACAGAACTGCCTTAAGCACAGTGCCATGCTAGACACCTACAGATTTTCTCAATCAAATCTCACAGTCCCTCTGGGAGGGACTGGCACCCCTGAACTTTACAGACAAAAAAGCAGTTCTTGCTGCTAAGTGATGCAGCTGGCCTTTGGCCAGGCAGGACGTGGTCACATTTCTGTTCTTATCTTAGAATCCCCTTTTCCACTACTCAGCTTGTCTCTCTTTGATTTCCCTTGATTCCCAGGGTGACAGGTGGGGTTTGATGAGGACAAGGGTGGAAAAAAGCATCCTTTCCTGAGATGGTGGAGCATGAGCCTTCAGAATGACCCTGCTCCTCTGTTGAGCTTACCTAGACAGCTTTTAACCCAGGCTGGAAGGATTGGTGCACTCTCGCTAACACCTCGGCAGTTGTTGCTGAGAGCAGGTAGCAAGGAGTGAAAAAAAAAGCAAAATGTTAGCACAAAGAATTCTTTTGAGTCTATCAAGAAAATGGGACAGCCTGAGACTGGCACGGTATTAAAAATACCACAAAACTTTTTAAAGAACCAGTCTTGTCACTTTTGTCTGTCCTACTGTTCATTGCAGGCAGCCCTCCTTCCAATCCGTCCCCTTCTCTCGCCTGGTTTTTTTTTCCCTTGCACGTAATGCTGGCTTTCTACCATGTGTGTGATCACACGCTCAGTCCATTAATATGATCCCATCAATTGGATCATGAGTTTGGCTCACAGGGCACTCTTGGAGATGACTGGGTCCTGTTTGATAGGAACTAACATAGGAACCACACCCTTTCCTGTGCCTAAATGGTGCAACAGCAACTTTATAAAGTATAGCCTTGTCTAAATTCTCATCCCTGTAAGTATAGGGGGGAAAAAAAATCAACATTAGCCAGGTGCTTTTTGTTTCTTAGTCTGGCTATTAGAATACAGTATGAATATGCTAAAAGCTTTCAGTGTATATTCAGAATGTACATTTTATAGATTCAAGATAGAGTCAAAAGTAACTGAAAACCTCTCTGATACCCCTGGAGTCATATTTTTTTATACCTGGAAGTAAGGGAACTGTCATCACTCTGAAAGCAAATTTTCCCTATGAAAGATTACTGCTATCACCCTTACTCACTGGGTCTCTTACCAGGGACCTCCTGAAGGTGATTTTTTAGCTCTTGTCCTCCAGTTCCTCTGATTTTTCTTTCAGAGGTTTGTTGAGCTTCTATATTGGAAGAAATAAATAGTGTATAATCAAGGATCTTTCAGCAATCCTGGGCATAATTTAAAATTACCGAGTCCCACTTTCTTCTGTGTTACCCAGAAGAAATACAAGAAAAACTCTCAAAGTTCATAAAATACAAATGCCAAAGGCTCACTCACATTTTCTCCAGGGAATCAGAAAAACAATCTTGGCCCTCTTCCCAGCTCATTTAAAAGTGGGAAGTCAATGCAGTGCAGCCCTTTGTGCCCAGTGATAACAGAGATAAATAATGCATGGGCGTGGCTCATTTCCACCATCCATCCCCTCCTGCTTGATGAAGGCCCCTGAGCAGAGTTTGCCCTCCTTATGACTATTCTGCACCAGTTAAAGAGCCTGGTAAGAAACAACTGCTGTGTCTTATCTGGCATCATCCAGAACAATCTGGGAATCACATGTGCTTGGCAGGATACTGACAAAGATGGGGTGCCCTGCTGGGATCTGCCCCATATCTCCATTTGACAGAGAAAGTTCTGAACAGCACCTTAGAGCTGTTTGGCCCAAAAGGAAAATGAATTTAATTGTCTCTGAATGGTAGACATGGCCTCTATCAAAGAGAAGGTCATGTGTCCTGTGTGTTTCCAGAGAAAAGGGCAGCCCAACTGAATTGCTGCCCAGTTGACTGTAGTTGAGCGCCTTGGAAGAGCCAACTCCAGGTTCTTTCCCTGAAATGCTAGAAGGACAGACTGGAATGGACTATCTTCCCCAGGGTTTCCCAGCTGGTGAATGATAAATCAGTCCCTCCAAATACTAGAGGAAAAGACAAAGTGTACTATGGGCAAATTCATGTACGAGTCAATTGGGCTTCATTCGTACAGACCCAAAATTATCCCTGGTAAGATGTGAATCTCCAAAACATAGAGGGCCATAACAAACTGTAGCTCCCAAGTGGCTATCGAGTTTGTTTATCTGTGTAACTCCTATGACTGATTTCCTCACAGTTCGTATTCCAAGGGAAGGTGGTTCAAGATAAATGACTCAACCATATATATATTATACATAAAACCCTTGATCCAAATGAAGTGCATTGATAATGCCTTTAAAAGACCCATTCCAAGGGATGGGCATTTGGTGCAATGGTTAGGATACCTGTTCAGATGTTCATATACTATATCCCAGTACTAGTGTTCAAGCCCCACTCCTGGCTCCAGTTCTCTGCCAGTGCCATCAGGAAGACATCAAGTGATGGATGGCTCAAGTACTTGAATCCTTGCTACCGACATGGGAGGCCTGGATTGAATTTCCAATTCCTGAGCCTCTGGGGAGTGAGCCAGTGGGACTAGAGCTCATTCTTTCTCTTCCCTTCCTTCCTCCCTCCTCCCTCCCTCTCTTTCCCTCTCTCTGTGCTTCTCTCTTAAGTAAATAAACCAAATTTTCAACATTTTTAAAAGGAGCCACTTACTATCTATTTGACCTTTGCAAATTATTTTAGAAATAACGTAGTTAAGTAAAGACATTAACAGTATTGAATTATTTGATATGTGATTAAGAACAATGCGTGCTCTATAGCAAACATTAAGTGATTATAGCTTTGCTTCCACTGTTGCTTCAGAAGCTACAATGACCATACATTAACATGCTAAGAGCTCATGACAGCAAGAGTCATCACAATACCTCATGCTTTTGCCATTATAGTAAGAGAGTACCATCATTTGAATTCATCCCTGGAAAGTATATATTGGAAATGCAACCTCCAATGCAACAGTGTGGGTCTCACAGCACATCCTGTATAGGACCCGAAGAGTTCACTATCATAAATAGGCTAATACTTACTAAAAAGTGAAGTAAGGCTGTGAGTTTGACTTCCTGTCATGTTAAAATTCACCAAGAAGGTCTTTTTTTAAGACACTGGAAGTCTGACTGGATTCCCAAGTCTCTAGAACTAAGAAAAATAAATCTCTATTTTTGATAAATTACTCAACCTTAAATATTACAGCAGGAAATGGACTATGATGGATAACATCCCTGCTCACAAAGAACCTATGACCAGGGACTAGGAAAAAATACAAAGAAATCAAATTTGTAATATCCAAGAATGTATCAGGGACTTTACCATTCAGAATCCAATCAGGAATAGAGAAATCACTCTAAATTTATTGAACAGAAAATATTTAATGCAGGAATTGTGATAAGGAAGTTGTCATGCAAGCAGAGTTAGAGGGGGGAAAAAAAGAGTGTTTCAGGAAACTTTTCCTGGTTTCAGGTTCTCAAAGGAAAAATCTTCCTAGAGACCAGTGTGTTGTGCTGCTAAGCCTCCTCATATTGGAATCCAACTGCCCAAGCACAGACCAAAGGCCCATATGCTGAAACACAGCTGCTGTTACAGCTACCAAGGCTAGAAACCGCCGTTGCCTATCATTGACCCCAGCACATCTTCCTGATGATGCCAGAGACACTGCCAAAAGCCACCTTCCAGCTTCTCACCTGTCCCAACTGTGATAAAATATGAGCCACACACCAGGGATTGAGGGATATCTTGTTTGTCATTCCCAAGAGAGAAGATGTCTGACATGAGTTCCAATGTGTATGGCAGGAAAGTAATGAAAAAGAAAAGCCCTTTGCTAGATTAAATAAATCTGAGTTTAGCTATGTACAGGGGCACATCTCCAAAAGCACAAAGTTGAAGGAAAGGCACACTGAGTGGACCTCATGCACATTTCATTCCTGAGGACACAAGAAACATCTTAAGAGTATTTGTAAAGTGACACATTGGTCATTCAGCAGCATGCTATTTAGCTTCATAGCATTGTAACTTTTAAAATTTTCATCCTGTTGTTGATTTTGTTTTATGACTTTTCATGTAAGCGGATATGCAGTAACTGTGTAATAGAGACTATCATATCCAGATGTGAAGATACAATGCAGTATGCATCTCTACTTCCAAATCAAAACTGGCTCCCAATGAAGCAGTTGCATGTATCTTGACAATAGCATACTGGACTCTCTGCCATTGCCCATACCCACAATGTCAAGGAACACTTAAACAGCAGAATTAGGGACTTATGACTGTGTATGCAGAACTATACTAATGTAATAATAAAGGGGAAATCAGTGGGGAGAGGAGATTTGGGGAGGGAGTAAGGGAAATCCCAGAGCCTATGGAATTGTCTCATAATTTTTTTTAAAAAAAGTATCGGGAGAATTTGCTTGGAATTTTGTATATGTATGCTTCAATTGAGAGAAAATGACAGGTTCACCAACTCATCTAATACCAACAACAAACTACTTCCCTAATAGTTTAGATAATTGTTAGTTTTAAACCAAAATTTTATAGTTGTAGTCATATGACTATAATTATACCTACACTAAAAGGCTTAGCTGCTAAAACTATTGTTAATGTAAAAATGTTCTAAAAATATTTCAAATTGGTTATTGCCAGTAAGGGGAAATAAGATTTTATTTTTCTGTGTGTTGTCTGTTATCTGCAAAAGATATACTCACTTGTTCTACTACATTTTTATGAGTTAATTTGAATTTTCTTTGTAGTTTTGCTGTAGAAAAATACAGATAGTCTATCATTTGTAGAATCATAGCATCTACAAATCTGGCTGAAGAAGATGCCTAAGTTCTATCTTTTCCTGAATGTTTATGTGTTCGACATGTACAATAACTAGGAAATACAGCACACCTGATCAAAATATTATGACTAGCTCCCTGGGTTGATCTGAGCATTCTAAATGACAACATTCCTAAATCATTCTGCCTAGTGTTCGGGTTTTGAATCTGGAGGCTCCAAAAAGGCTGACTCCCTTCTTATTAGGTTTCTTATCTCAGCTCAAAACAGGATTTTTATGTCCATCTTACATTTTATAATCCTAATAAGCCAGTAAAAATCAGAGTTACCCTTATTCTGACACACACGGCTCTTGGTTCTTCAAGATGGAAAAGTAGTGGCTTGTCAAAGACCAGAGATCGCTACCTCGTAGTGATATCATTTTGGCATGCCTGGCTGTAATCTGTAGGCAAAGGTATTCCAGGCTGGAAGGAAGTGGGATCCTCTTAGGATTTCTTAGACCAGTGGCCAGCAAATCCCAGAACCATCAGCCTGAAAGCTCCTATTCACACACAAAGGTCAAGCAGAGGTTCCTCCATATCACACAGCATTATTACCTGTAAAAACTTTAGAAGTCTATGTGGATCAAATGAAACCACATGTGTTGCAATGGTTTGGAAATAATGATACTGTAACAAAAACATTTTTATTGCAGATTGCTGTTTGGCTGACTCTTCAACATTTCCACAAGATTTAGTGGTTCCTAAAATTTGAAGAAATATGGAAGAGACAGGAAAACCCTACTGCTTCTAGAAAACCAATTTGATGGAAAAAAAAAAACAAAGAAGAACTTTTAATTGCAAAGATCTAATTCAAGTGAGCCTAGAAAACACACCGCTATGTGCAAGTGTGTGTGGCCTGTGGCACCACACTGTCTTTTTTCAATAAGTGGCCTCAATTTATTCACATTACTTTCCATGCTGTAAAAGTAATTTCTAATTTACAATATCTGATATGATTCATTAATCTAGAAAATTAGATTTCTGGGGGAACATGGTGTGTGTTTCCAAAAATTAAAATCCAACTCTCTGTGTTCTTTTGTTTTCCTTCAAAGAAACTTTTACATTTGCAAACACAGGACAAATTAACTTAGCAAAATGATTGCGTCCCTATTTATAAAATTGCATGTTTGACTGAGCTGTTGTGGTGCTGTATAGGAAGTACGGAAGAGAGGAGGACAAGAGAGGACGACAGAAAGAGAAGACAATGTTCATCACTAGTGATGCCAAGCAGGGGCAGTCCTGCAATGCAGGCAGCATTCTGGGCACACAGAAATGCTTTCTGCCCAGCAACTCAAAGGCTGACATCTGGGATGTGTATGTTCTATCAGCACTGGGCATCTGGTCACTGAGCTTTTCACAGTAATACATTACTGGAGAATCAGACAACTATAAAGAGATTTTCCAGTCAAGAAGTTGCTGAGGCATTTTTGTATATTTGAGTCAGTAACACTCAGAGGACAAGGGCTTGGGCCCTGGGCAACTATACCTGACCCAAGCTTCTTCATCTATACACAGAAAATAATGCTCCTCCTTGGAGGACATAATGCTACTTCAATAGAGGACTTTCTGGAAGTACTTCAAAATGCTTAACAGACACAAGAGAACAGCAATATTTTCCCTGATAATTATCTGGCGACAAAAAATATCTACATATCCATCTCCATAACAGATTGGACTCCCCCATCTACAACAGGTGAGGTCCTACTCTTTCTACTGAGGTTCTTATTTTATGGTATTGTCTAGGAACAAGACAAGGAATTAGCCAGAGAAGCAAATAATTCCTCATTGATGACAGCAATGGAAAATAAAGCTCAGGAGAAAAAATCACAATAACTTGCATTTTACTGTGGAATGGATTTCATTTGGATTGATCGACACTGGCCATAGTTCCCCAGCTCTTCATCGCATACTTTATAACTCAAATAGTCCTTCCCAAGCTATATATCATAAGCACTTATTCAAACTAATTTGCTTGGCTTGGAGTTTTTACAAAAATGATTCAGTTCTGAGCGTCTTGTTTTTATATCTAGTGTACCATGTGTCTTTAGAACTACTCTAATTTTCTTATCAGAGAAATATGCTTAGAATCAAATTCCATTATTCATACAAGCTAAGTATCCATATTTTTCAATGCATTTCTTTTATACTTCAGTTTCTTTTACCAGTTCAATCAACTTGATTAGGTAGTCTTATTAATCAGTATAAACTTTAGCCTTTTTTTCCATTTCCTTCCTGGTATACCACATCTGAATTCATACTTATTTCTAACAATGTGTGTGGTTATATCCACGTTTGCCACTTTCAACCATGTAGGCTCAAGAAAGTTTAAGACTGTCTCCTAGCCATTTATCAGTATAGCACCTTTAATTGTACAAGATAAAAATACATTCCTTAAAAATAAATATCTCTATTAGTTTAAGAGTTCGTGGGTTAGCGATTTGGGCTGTGCTAACCTGGGCAGTCCGTATAACCTCAGTCATGCTTACTGAGGCATCTTTCACCTCCTCATGCGGATCATCACTTTCCTACATTTCACTGTTCAATGACTGACTGTCAGGAGATGTGAGCTACACACTTTCATCATACAATATGCTCAACAAACATTTTATTGCTGTGGTAGCCTCTGAGTCCCAAGGGCAACAAAACAAACTCCAAGCCTCTCGTTTGCTTGATTAAAGCCAGCCACATGAGCCAGTCAAGAGTCAGTGTGAATGAACTGGAAGCCATTAAGGTAACACCACAAGCACCATGGTATGTGATTACTCTGACTTCTGCACATTGTTACTGCCTTCTGAATGGCCATACCCTATTCTGTACCTTTACTTCCTAGGGGGAGTTCAGAGACAAACCTAGGCCCATCCTGCCTTAAATCCAGTGGGGAAGACCTTGACGCTCAGCATCTCATCCTGAACCCTGGAGTCTAGACACCTAAACCAAATAAGTGAGATCTTTCTGAATTCACTTAATTAAGCTCTGAGAAATGAGCCATACATGCAGACAGGCTTTGGTTTTTCACTCAAATCAGGGCAGCACAGACAAGCACAGATGATCTTCATGGATTGAGACCATCATGTAAATAAACAGATCACATTTTTTTTTCTCCAAAGTTTGAGATCTCAAGTCCACATGGCTTTCATGATGGATCAGGTCACTTATGCTTCAAGATATAACTTGTTTATTCCAATGGGTTTTCTGAGTCAAACAGTATATATGTTTTTAAAGAGATGTTACCAGACTTCTTAGCTCCAAAGACATAACAAATCATTTGCCTGCCAGCAACATCTGAAGGAAGGTAACTCAAATTCTCCATCAGAAATAGCTAATAGAGCTCTCGCAATCTTAGTCGGCTTGTTAGGTATGTGATATTTCGTTACTTTTATTTGCATATCCCTAATCACTATTGAGTTAGAGAAGTTTTGAAAACATGTGCTTGGCATTTGGAATACTTCTCCTCTGCATTGCTCATTCATAGCTTTTGGCTCATTTTTTTCTGTTCAATTGTTTCTTTTTCCTGTCCCTTTGTAAGACTTCTTTCTATATAATTAAAGTTGTTAATTTTTTTGTTGGCTGCATTGCAAGTTCCTCCCAATTCATTGTGTATTGATTTAATATATATAAAAATATACACGTGTGTGTATGTGTATATATATGTGTGTGTGTGTGTGTATATGTATATATATATATATATATATATATATATATATATATATATCCATGCAGAAGCCATTTTAAAAGTTACTTCTACACAAACAAGTATACATATTTATTCTTAAATGGCTTCTGGGTTTTCTGGCTGGGTTGGAAGATTTCTCCCATATTCAGATTGTAGGCAAATTACTTTTGGTTTTCACTAAGATTTTTTACATCTTTGTCATTTACGTTTAAGATTTTCATCCATCTGTAACTTATTTTTATGGGGGACCTAATATAAGGGCACAGCGCTATTTCCTTCATCATGGATAACCAATCATCCTATCACCATTTGTTTAATAATTCATCCTTTTCCCACTGAATCAAAACAGCATCTTTAACATCTATTAAAGTTTCATATGTGATGGATTTCTTTCAGATTCTCTGTTATGCCTGTTTCTCTGATATTTCCATTTTGATTTGTGCATACCCTACTATCTAACATCACAACCTTCTCCCCTTAAACTTTCATCTACTTAAAAAAATAAGCTTTTAGGTTACTGATTCTTGGAGAACTGACATTTTTATACTGTTAAGTCTTGCCTAGGAATATGCAATGTGCTTTCATTGGGACCTGTGTTTCAAGTCCTGCATTGGATATAAATTTATTTTTGTCCATATTGGTCTCATTTTTTGAAAAACTTTTGTTTTGAATTTCCATCTCTTGGTGCTTATTTCAGGGTTAATCAAAGGCAATATAGTAAGAGTAAGACTGTTTATGTATAGATCTACTACTAGCTATATATCTTTGGATGTGCTATTCAACATTTCTGGGTTTTAGCTTTCTCACCTGTAACATGGGACTAATAATGCACATATACTATATGGAAAGTAAAGCACCAGTAAGGAAGTCCCACTTCTGCTCTAGGATAAAACTACTCTAGAGAACCCCAAGGGCAGTACTTTCTAGTTCCCTTATATAAACATGGTTCCAGGTGACTGAGTTCAGATGAAGGGATCAAACAGAAATGTTCACTAGGTTCAGGCATAACTCAAAATATCTGAGACTCTCCTTCTATTCATCAAGCAGGTATTAAAATTCAGGATAGCACAGCTTCTTTCAGCCAGAGTCTCCTGAGTAAGGACAATGACCTCTCCTTGCATCCTGGTCCACTCCTTGCACTTGCAGTTTTCGTTATGAAATATTAACTTTGTTAACCTCCTAACTTTCCAAGACTTATCAGCTACTGTTGCTGCTTACTGCATATCATACTTCATAGACACTAAAATGACAAACATATGTATGGTCACATCGTCAGTTATTATAATTATCTTGTTTCCAAGCAGGTACCAATCGCTTTTATTTAGTTGTTTTTTTTTTTTTTTTATAGACTCTGGAGCTTGGTGGGTACACAATTATGTCATCAGCAAATAAATAAAATAGATAATTGCATTTCCTTTGGTGTTTATCCAAGTCGCTTATTTTCTTCTTTTGCTGCATTTGCTCATATGTCCAAGACAAGTTTGGCTAAAACCTTGATAGAAGTCAGTCTCTTAATTTTCTGGTACTTGTGTAAATGGTCGTATTGTTTTATGCTTTGGGTATTTTTATGCTTATGTATTTATGCCTGATGTGTTATGTGCTTTTGTTTTTTTTTGTGAACGTTCAGTAGCCTCAATAAGTAGTTTTTATATTGAAACATTTTAGAAATTATCGTGTATTTTATCAAGTGTCTTGTCTGGATCTAATGATATATTCATGTTCATATGTATTTTGACTCCCTTAACAAATGACATATGACATAATTGATTATATTGAAACTTCTGTTTTTTTAAGTATTGATTCATTCCTTCAATCTTTAGTCATATTTGTAAAAATGTTCTGATATCACTCAATTCTATCTGCAAGTAGTTTATTTGGAATTTTTTCATTTTAATCCACAATTAAGCTTATTTCATAGTTTTTTTCTTTTTGTACTAAGAGGTTGGTTGTGTAAATATGGTGTTGGTTTCATAAAATGAAAGGGGTGAGAATTTTCACATTTTTCTGTGAAAGTAACTTAAATTAACAATGAGAACTAGTCCTTTTTAAATTAAAGAGCATTCACTTCTGAATCCATCTGGTCTTGATGCCTTCCCTTTGGTAGATCATTGTATATTAACAACTGTGACAACTGGTTTGTACATGCATGCTCCCTTTTTGATCATTTGTAATAACTTATCTCTGAAAACCTGTAGCTTAGAAGTCATGAATCTATGGCGTCTTTCTCTGCCCTCCCTGGAGTTCCTTTAGTTTTTCTTTTTTTTCCATTTGTTTTTGTTGTCACTGTCATCCAGCAGCTCTGTATGCTGGACGGTTGCTATCTTTGATCTTCCTTTCTCAGGTTCTTGTGTCCCTGGAGACGAATTAGTGTCTCAAGCTGTGGTAGAAAAGTAGGAATTCCACAACAGTTAGGAAGTAAACCATTTGGTGCCCTAAAAAGGGGACATAATTAAGTAGAAGATTCTTTTACTGTGCTTGTTTTGGTTTCATGTTTTTGTATATTTTCACCTACATTTAACATCCTTGTGGACAATGCACCTGCAGAAATTTCCACGATCCCTCTGTACAGAGTCACATTTGCAGGAGCGCTGCCTTTACACGGTGACATCCGCACAAATGGACGTACGGAAGTTGCATTTCCTTTCCTATCAAGAGGACTTATTCTGAAAGATTTGGAACCTATACTTTAAAAGTATGTTTTTATCAACAGTACAGTGTGAATAATAACATTCACAGAAGCTCATTATTTCAGCTGTAAAATGAGTTCCACAGAAATGATGGCTTTGAGACCATGACGGGGTTTTCAAAGGAAAAAGTCTATTTTTAGAACAACAGTTTTTAGTTGGTATTAAGAGACTTCAACATTTCTACTATGTTTTTATAGACTTTTCCTTGTGGCAGATATGATGGATAATTCTGAAAAAGATTTTAAAGTCCTCTGAAATAAACTAAGATAATAGATACCAGGCAAAACAGATTATTTTACTGCCCATTAGTTAATTAATTAAGTTTATTATTGATTCAATGGATGCCTAAAAATTGGTATGCTGTAAAAAATTCAAACTAAACAAGATCTCATTTGTATTCGTAAAAGCCCATAGTTTTACTGAGACAAGGCATGCGGATGAACAGGTACGACACACAACAGTATGCGACCAGGACCTTTGCTCTACTAAAGGTACGCTATGGAACAATGGCTGTAAATGCACCGGGCCAGGGGGTGCTGGCAGGAAGTGAAGGAAAAGTAATACTGGGCTGTGAGAAAGCCCAGAGATGGTGCTGACTAATGTTTATACTACTCAATGAGGTAAGCCTCTCCTGTTCAGTCTGACTTTTCAGAGGAATGACAGGATATAGATTCATGCATGTGAAATATCTAAAAGCTTAATTCTAGATGAGTGTACATCACACAAACCAAATGAGATGAACCTGCATGTACCTCACAGTTAGTGTGCAAGGCACTGGTTTTCCAGCTTTTTTACAGTCAGTTGGAGGAGGTAGCGATTCCATTGGATCAGAGCATGAATTTCAGGATCAGTCAACAAACGCCCAAGCTCCTAACTTCTCTGAGCACCCTCTATTAAAGAACAGATCATTGTGAAGACTAAATGTTAGGACACACAGAAATTATTTATTGGAGTTACTGGGAAATTGCAAACAACTCATGTTGCATTCTTTCTCCCCACACAGTCTCTTTATCTACCCTCCTTTGTCTGTCTTTCTCTCTCTCTCTCTCCCTCTCTCTCTCTCTCTCTCTTTCTCACACACACACACACACACACAGTGGAAGCCATAATTGGAGCAGTGTTGTTAAAGATCTTGAATACAGGAATATCCATGACTTTTGTTTATAGTGTTAACATTCAAAATACATGTTGATTTTGAATTCTGAATGCTAAACTCAATTTGGACTAATTCCCAATTTCGTTTTGTTTCTTTGGCTGGGAGAATGTAACTGGTTTATTTTAATTCCAATTTATACTTTGTGTATTTATACAACTTTTGTCCCCTAAATAAGTATTGTTTTATTGAGTTCATATTTTAACTCTTAAAAATTTTTGTATGGGACCATTCTAGTTTCTTTAATATTTTGAATTCTTTGTTTTTTATTTCTAAGTGGTAGATAATAAATGCGTATATTATGGGGTACAATTTAGATTTTGGTATATACTTTGCTATGGGATATCAAGCTAATAATAATTTTTAAAACCCTCATATGACATTGTTTTTCTGGAGAGAGCGTTTTTAAAAACTCTTTCAGCAATTGTAAGCTCTTTAAAAAGTTGAAGTCACAAAAATAGAGGGTAGAATTATGGAGGTGGGTTGGGAATGAGGAAATATTGAAAAGAGACATAGAAAAGATTTTATGGATCTATGCAAAGCACAGTAAGTATGGTAGGTAATTACATATATTTCACAATTGCTAACTACCCATTCATTGGTAGTTATAGCTAGAGGTTAGATAAGATGTGGGTTTGATTTTGTCACCTTTGTGGTGGTAAGACTACCTTACAGATAAACTTCCAGCAGGAAATGCATAGTGCATAGTGCCTGGAATCATTAATTCATTATTGAAACTGTGAAATGATGCAAACAGAATTCAATCATGCCTTCTTCATCTATTAGCAGAAACGCTTCAAAAAGAACAATGTTCTCATTATCTATTTTACTATTCTGAAGTATAAATCTGTCTTTAAGATTAAATTTGATTCTTTCTTTAATTACCAGTTTTCAACATAATGAATTGTTCCCTAACATCTTGAAAAGGTCATAAATAGTTTATTAAATTCATGCTTGTCACTATCATTAATATCATTATGAATATTTTTCCTTTGTAGCTAGTATTCTTGCTAAGAATCATGTTTCTCCTTCATTAGTAGGAGCTTATTCCAGTTGGTTCCGAAATCCTTTTGTATGACCCTGGTGGATTTGAATACCTGCTCTGATCCTGTAAATGTTCCAGGATCACCTTAAATGCCAGCTGCTATGAGCCTAGAGTCAGCCACTTGCATTGGGACTTCTGACTGCTGTTAACAGTAAACAATAGTGAGAAATCAACACTGGGCCCTGTTAGACGCTCATTTCTGCCAAGCTGATCCTCTTCCTCCTTCCTGGTTGGAGACGAACTCTCAGCGTTGTCTAAGTAGTTTTCCCCAAGATCACATTATACTCCTTCAATTCTTCTGATAAGCAGTGTCAAGGTTTGTTCCTTTTTCTTTTAATTGAGTAAAGTTGTCTTGAATTATGTCTCTTGGTATTTGCTCTTCTTTTGAGTTCGTTTTACCAACTCCTCATGCATATTTCATCATTTTTAATACAAATCCATTTAATCTGTTGCTTATTTTTCATTTGTCAAAATTCCCAAATAAATAACTTTTCAAATGCATTTACACTATTGTCAAGACATATTTAACATTTTCATTGGGTCAATGTGTTCCTCCTAATTTTATCTACATTTAATTTTTTCTTGTATTTTCTGAATTCTACATTTTTCCTATCTCTTGTCATAATTTTGAGTTTTGATAATTCTTTCATAGCTTTCGTAACTTTCCTGAATTTTATGTACTCAATTTTATGCTAATTATTTAATTTTGAGTATAAGATAAGGTCTTTTGGCCATGTATTTATGGCTTATTTCTACTGTATTTAGTAATATTATAATATCTAATACAGAGTATAAAAAATAAATACAATTTAATAAATATATTTATATATATAATCATACAATATATTCTACATAATATAATATATAGATTATACATATATAAATGTATGTAAATATATAATAGAAATAACAAGATGCATTTCATACAGTAATATAAAATTTGATAATTTTTGACAAATCATGAAATACTGGCCATAATTATGATAATAAGACCTCTGAAGGTTGGTTTGTACTTTCTAGATTTCTGTATGAATACATCATGCTCCTATTATTGTGCTCAGTATAGCTTAAGATTTTATTTATTGCATTTATGAAAAGTTCTTTTCTTTTTGTATTTGAAGAGGAACCATGACATGTACAAAAAATACTGTGTTCATACCTTCATGGCCATTTGAGTTGGTTGTAGTATTTAGCTATTAACATTAAAACATTTTTGACCTTTTACAAGTGACAACCTCTCCAAACCTTGCCTTTTTTCCCTCTCTCTCTTATATGGGTAATAAGAACACTTCTCCCCAAAGCTACAGTAAATATGAAGTGAGATGAGGCATACAAAAGAACTTAGTCAAGTGCTGACCCAGGTTAAATGTTCAATCTATGATGACGGTGCCACTGTTACAAATAAAGATGGTAAAAGGACTGATAATGACGCCAAAATAAATGAGCATAGACAAAAAAAAAAACTCAAGGTCTTTATTATGGGTGAGCATATATATTACCATCTCAAGAAAAAATGCTTCTGACTCAGAGTCAATATCAAATTATCCTTTCCTCCTAACTTCACGATTTTTATGTTATAGATGATTCAACTATAATCAGTGATAGCAAAGTAGAGTAAATAGAAAGGTTGAATAAAACTTAATATCTTTATTCAAACTAGTCAATCCAAACACTTTCCAGAGAAGTGTTTGCTTAGAAAGTATAATTTTGTTGAACTACACTGACAAGGAGATTATCAGCCTTATGGCACCATGTAAGACAGCTATTTTTATACCTGAATAGGAAGGAGGGAGCAAACATACTCAGATAAGGAGTAGATATTCATCGACTCTTTTTTTTTTTGCCACTCATTAACATACAACAAATAGGTTGGTCAATTTTTCTGACCATCAGAAGACTGCTTTGATATTTTTGCCAGTAGTAAGCACCTGTTTTCATTGCATTCATGATAAACCTCTTGGGTTATCTTTTGAGCAACAGCGTAAGTTCATGAACTGTAACACTGATCAAAAACTCACTGTGTACAACTGGACTGAAAGCAAGAAACAGAATGGACAATAGATGGCTCACATCAATACTCTATAATGACATTCTCTACAAAAATAGTACTTGATGGGGTGGGCATTTGGAACAGTGACCAAGTCACCACTTGGTCTGTTGACAACATCAGAGTGCTGCAAGTTCAATTCTAGTTCTGCCTTCTGTTCTAGCTTCACGCTATATGCACCCAGTATGGCACTGGACTACAACTCAACTACTTGGGTCCCCGAAACACATTGAGACACACAGACTGAGTTCTAGTCTGACTCAGTCTTGGCTACTGCAGGAATCTGGGAGTGAACCAGCAGATGCAAGCATGCACTTTCTCTATGTGTCTCTGTCCTTCCCCTTCTTTTCCCCTGTGTTTATATGCCTTTCAAATACATGAAATTACTTAGCCTATGTCTCTATTAGACTGTTTCTGACTCCTAGTATCAATACAAACCACTCCCCTCCTGCCCTAGAGCATGGTCAAAGTAAGAAACATACAACACTCTTCACCCTGAATCTGAGCCAGCCTCCATACTGTCCACAATTCTAGCACCAACTTAATGTTTGTTTCTTTAGTCAACAGTACTTACTGAAACTTGAATCTGTGTCAAGGACTCTACTGGGTGCTAAAAAATTAACAGCGAGTTTAACCCAAGTAGTGGGCCCAACTTTCTCAGGATTCTCAGGTGTGTAATCAATTGCATAAACATTTCAAATTTCAAAATCAGTGGGTTCTATAGATGCTGATTCAACCAACCTCAGAAAATATTTTTCAAAAACTGTGATTATACTTGGATGTATTGATCTTTCATGTGATCACCACTGCAGTAGTATGCTGCAACAGCTGTTACATAGCATTAACATTATATGAGGTGTTATAAGTAGTAGATGGGCAATTTAAGGCATACAGGAGAATACAAACACGTTATATGCAAGTACTCCACCATTTGATTCAGTGAACTGGAATATTTACAGGTTTTGGTATCTATGGGAGATCCTGGATTTAATTTGTTACGGATACAAGGGAAAATGCATCTGTCCCAGCTCATCTGCTCCTCTTCCTTGTTTCTAACTTCCCTAGAAGTTGCATTTGTTATCCCTCCATCATAACGGATCTGTTCTCATTTCAGATCTAGCCCTAAGGGAAAATCCTATTGTTACTTTCAATTTCCCATTTCTAATTAACAAGGTAACAAAAGTCCAAGCATACACATAGTTCAATAAAATCTGGGTCTGGAGAGATATCTTGTTTACTTAGCAAAAATGGTATTTTCATCCAGGCAGTGTTTGTGATTGAACAGATATTCTTTCGATTACTGTTTCTATTGGCAGAAAACATACTCCAGAGACACTAGTTACTATTGCTTGCTTAAAAAAATGAAAAAAAGAAAAAATGTAAAGGTAATGTCTGATATGTGCTTAGGATACGTCTGAATCATCAGTTATAAAAAATGATTTCCCGGGGCCCGGCGGCATGGCCTAGTGGCTAAAGTCCTTGCCTTGAATGACTGGGATCCCATATGGGCGCCAGTTCTAATCCTGTCAGCTCCACTTCCCATCCAGCTCCCTGCTTGTGGCCTGGGAAAGCAGTCGAGGATGACCTTGCACCCGTGTGGGAGATCCAGAAGAGGTTCCTGGTTTCTGGCTTCGGATTGGCACAGCACCGGCCATTGCGCTCACTTGGGGAGTGAACCATCAGAGAGAAGATCTTCCTCTCTGTCTCTCCTCCTCTCTGTATATGACTTTGTAATAAAAATAAATAAATCTTTTAAAAAATGATTTCCTGAGTTCCTGCTTTTTTATTATGTTTAAAATCATAACGATCTCTTTAAAAACTATCATATTGTTAATTCATGGAATCATAATGAAACCTAGCACAGAAGAATAACCACTCCTGGAAATGGCACAGCTTCACCCCTGTGTCTGAAAGCCAGCAACTCTGATGCTGCGAGAGAAGCCAGGGAGGGAGGCGAGACAGGGCCCATGTTCCCTCAGAGGCTCACCTTGAAGAGGACTTACACACCCTGGACCAAGAGGGACCTGTTCTCACATTGCCTCCTCTTATGTCTCCTCACTCTGGAGGAGGTGATGTGCATGCAGCCAATTCTTACAGAAGAGTGAAACCCAGAATACCACCAAGAGGCACAGGTGGGTAAACAGGACAGAAAGCATGTCACCAAAGGAGCTTTCCCTTCTACATACCCTTATGTTAATACCCCTGATGCAACCGACCTCCACTTCCACACCCACCACCCAGCAGGGGGATTCCTGGTGCAGAACTTCGACTACCGAAGCATTTTATCACATTTGGCACAATCCATCCTCTTCTGCCTTCCCAAGCCCATTAGCAGGAAGCTGCACTGGAAGCAGAGCAGCCAGGATTTGAACTGGCACCCCAATGTCACGTGTCAGGATCTCAGGTGGCAGTTTTACCCCATGTGCCACATGCTAGTCCTCCTTTTGCCTTCTTACTGAACTCTTAGCTTTCACACTAACGCCCTACAGGATATGATCTGCTTTAAAACCAGAATGGGTCCATCACAGTGCAAATCTGATCACATCATTTGTGAACTTCATGGATTCCAATGACAGCTCGCTTATCTCCTTGTCATGCCTCAGCTGTCCTATCTGAGTAGGAACTAGAAACGTTCTGATATCTCGTACCAGTTTGTGAAATAGACAATTCATGCCAAGATCCACCCCAACCACTTTGATCCCGTATCTTCCTGGAGCATGCCAACGACCTTTCTCCTCAAAATCCATTTATCTAAAGTTCCCCAAATATTTGACAGGTTAGAGTGCACCCAGGAGAGCAGATAAGGATTCAGCCCTCCAGCTTACTCTTGTATTTTTACTTTGATTTTATTTCTTAGCCTTTATTACCAGCTGACACATTATTATATCTATATCTGCCTCCTCCCACTGGAATAAAAATCTGCCATGAAAACAGGAGCTTTAGTTTTTTTGGACACCAGGCCATTTATGAAGTGAACAGTTAATAAATACTTATTAAATGATTGATCTCATGATTGAATGAATGACCCTATGAAAAATTCAACACTCACAGTCTAGAGATGAAAAAGTGAGTAGAGCTCACCCATGCAATACAGCTATTATTCAGTACAGACGAAATTCAAAGCCAGACGCATGTATTTAAGCAAGCTACTGACGCCTCCTCACACTCCAAGCAAGCCAGCTAGTAAGCTAACTCGCCCCTCCCTGTCTAAAAAGGAGGCAGGATTTTGCAGGCCCGGCAAGGGAAGATTTAAACTCACTAGATGCCAGAGTTCAGTGATTTCCATTTTGTTAGTCTTAGTGACTTTGGAAATTTCAGAAGAGTTTGTGACTGTTAAAGAGCTATTTACACATTTTTTTCTTAGATTCTCACCTAACTACGCCCTGCTGGAAATATCCATCAGTTATTCTATCACAGGAGAAACTTGCTGGTCAATGGATGTTGACAACTCTACAAGTAAAATCTTCCGTTATGATAATTTTTCTTTTTTTTTTTCTGACATGATAGCCAGCAATGTTAAAGATGTGGTTGTCTCAGAAAGCATTCTGTCTCTGGGCTCATTTTGTCCACAGCTAAACAGAATGAACACAACTACATGTCACATGCAGAATCATGTTTCTGGAAGAGACACCTGCTTGCAGTGCCATCCACCATTCTCAAACTACTGTGACTTTCAAGCTTGTGTGTGCACATCTGCATGCCTAAAAAGGAAGAGACAGTGTCCATCCTTACAAGCAAAGCACTCATGTGACAGAAACTTGACTTCTTTGTCATACAAAGTAAGACATGATCTCAGAGGGTGGCTAAAACTTTGAACAATTACTGTTCGGCAGTCCTCCTCATTCTATTGAGACATCAATAGAAATCCTTTTAAATCCTTAGAAATCCTTTCTGAGCATAATTTGTCAACCATTTCCCATCTTTCATATCCAAGGTTCATGTTGCCTTAGTTGAACTCTCATCAGGATGATTGCTATGATCTGCTAATTAGCCATCTGTATTGCTTGCTTTCAATCTCAGGCTAATTAATCCATCAGCAAGCCCAATGAGTTGGCTCCAATTGAGCATTTCTCTTCCTTACAAAATATCTTCCGGTGACTCCGTATTTTGGAATGTGGTGTATTGGTCACCTGGGATGCTATAAAAGTGTTTGATATCTATCTACTGCCCTTGGAAAGTCTCAAAAAACTATGCTTCCCCGGAGACTAAATGTCAAATTCCTTTGCACAGAAATCTCTGATCTGGTTCCTTCTTATCTCTCAGGGATAATTTTTGACTCTGACTTCCTCCTCCACTCATCATTCTGTTCTCCAGCTATGCTGAACTACCTGTAACTCCTAGAACTCGTCTTGTTATTTAAGAATTTAGATCTTTGTTCCATCAACCTAGATGCTACCATTTTCCCAATCTATCTGTTTGCTGAATACCTAAACAACCTTCTCTATTTCAGCACTCCTATGATGCCACCATATTCTCAAGGTGGAATTGGTTGCTCTCTCCTTTGAGATTTTAGTTTATCCTTACAAACCTTTCACACAGCTCCTTGAGCACATACCTGCATACTTGCTTCCTTAAGAGGTTACAAGTTCCTTGAATTCAGATATGTGTTACTCCTCTTTATAACCATGCATCTGGTATTGTTGCTGGTACGCAGAAAGTGTCCAATAAATGTGTGCTGAAGAATGAATAAAAAAGTGATATCTTTTAAGAATTGTGTGCATTCCTCCAAATCAGATTAAAAGTGGGAGTCAATTTCCTCCAGTCAAGGAATAATGAGAACAAACAAAACCCTAGTCTCAAAACAAGGAAGGTCATGGGCACCCTGCCCTTGGTAGTTTGGTAGCTTGGGTGCTCCCAAACTTCACCTCTGTAGCGTCTTTTAAATTCAGATTCTTCATCCAGTCCCTTTTGAGAGCCCAGTTTTGAGTTTCTTCATAAAGAATAGAGACAGAGCTCTTCTATCCACTGGTTCACTCCCCTACATGGCCACAACAGGCAGAATTAAACCAATCTGATGCCAGGAGCTGCTTATGGGTCTCTCACACAGGTCCAGGGGCCCAAGGATTTGCACTTCATCTGGTCACAAGCATGAAGCAGAATAACAAGTGGAGCAGCAAGGATTAGATCAACTGCCCATATGGGATGCTGATATTATAGAAGGAAGCTTAACCATAAGAAACTGTTGACCCAGAAAGTTGTTTCCCTACCACAATAGAAAAGCTTCAGCTTCATACACATATTGCTACCTATCGTCCTGGGTCTGCTGGTGTACATGTCATGTAATAGGCTCAGTCACAGCAGATCTGTTTTTTATGGTCCACTGAAGTTTATCAACACAGTTCAGAACTGTCAAAATGTGATCGAGAGAGAGCTCTGTTGATAAGACACTAATGGTCGACCATGGCAGTGAAAGTTGTGAAATTCTTTGAGAGCTGATTGCTACAAGCACGGCTTTACTTCAGTGAGTACCGTAATACATCCACACATGGGAGTTAGAGTTTTCTAGTGTCCATCTGTGCTCTGTAAACTCTGGGAATCTTGATGCTGACCTGAGAGACTAAGATTTCTTCAAAGGTCAAACCTTTGTTAGGATTTTTTTCTCCACCTCTGAAATGGTCTCTGGTCATCATTTGCTGGCAAGCAATCTCAGCCGAACACAACTGCCAGGGAGATTTTGCCACATGCAGCCATCCCTAGTCACAATAGGAAACCACACAATTGCCAGTGCCTACAAACATTATTGCACCCCTTCCGTTTCCAGGCTTACCATAACTCTAATCTAATCAAAACAGAAATTTTCAGAAAAAAAGGGGTTTTACCAGACACATTTTCTGAAGGGTGATGTTTCCAAAAGAAGGTGAAGTAAGGTGAGGTGAAGGGATTACCACCCACTTTAGTGGCTCTTGCTGAAACCTTCACAAGCACCCCAAAATGCAGGCAATATGATTTCCATTGTATGGTTTAGGAAATGGAAGGTCCTAGAGAATCAGTCTGTTTTTTTATAACATACCAGCATATGATTATCCAAGAGATAATCAGATATTTGGAAGGTAGCATGGGAAATTGGTAACAATAAATATGTTTTCAAATAAAGAGGAATGCATGTGAGAGGTTTAACATTTAGAAACCATCAAATTCAGAAGACAAACGTGGTAACTGTGGTTAGAGCGACCAAGGATGTTTCACTCAGAATGGAAGAATGGGCAGGATTTGGTCTGGCTGAGGAAAAGGTGAGAGCATTAGAGTGGACAGAAATGATGGATGGCCAAGAGGCGGGACTCTTGGGCACAAGGAGTTGTTCAGTCTGCAAGAAAGAGTTTGTAACAGAACTGTGTGGGAAAGAAGCTTAGAGGACCTAGCAGAGATAGAAACAACAAAGAGAATCTTGAGAGTTGGGTTACAAAATTTTTATTTTTTTTTTACCTCATTTGAAACCTTCAGTTTCTTGATCAAGTTTATTTTAGGCTGTCAGGTATTGAGTGAATTAAACAGTGGAATCTATTTTGAAAATCATTTTAATAACTCAGAAATGGGATTATCCATGTGTGGTAGAAGGAGATGAAAAAATTAGAGAAGGGCAGGGAGAGGTAGGAATAGATAAATCTTAGGAAGAAGACTAACCAGGCCACAAGGACCCAGTTCTGCATTATGGTTTTCTGTCCACTTGGACAGTAGTAATAAGAACAACCAACAAGTGTTGAGCATTTACTATTTGCCATGTACTCTTGGAACATTGCCCCTAATGAAGCTAGATGCAGATATTTCATCTAAAGCCTTGTAGAGTGTTTATTGCTCCAGGAAACCCTCCAGCCCCTGGGACCATTGAAGCTTCACCAAGGAGCCTTTCTGCTTAGCCCCACCCACCTTATCAGGGTCCATGTGGTGCTCTGCACCTCCCCCAACAAGCCACCTGAGAAGGGGCACTTTACCCTCATTATCTCCATGCTCATTCTGCACTCCCTAAAATTAAGTCTTCTTTAACTCTTTGCCATTTCTGTTTCTTTGAACTCCTAAATTCTAAAGCCTAACATGAAAACCTAACATGCCCTGTGTTAGTCATTCAGTCATTCTACTGATGACCTTCTGTGTGTAAAGCACCAATAAGAGACACATGACCAAGAGTGAAAAGAGTCTATGTGGTCTCGAATCCTGCCAGATACCACTATTATCATCATTTTATAAATACAAAAATTTAAATATCTGTCTGCATTTACATAAATGGGAAGGACAGCTCCATGACCTTATGAATTCTAGAATCTATGTACTAAATCATTGGACTCTCACAGTGCTATGTCCATTTCTCACTTTCCTTGAGCTATAGTTACCTCTTGTGTAAAATGGGGCTAGTAAGTGACTGCCATGATGGCTCAATTGGGTAATCTTTTCTTTGCAAGTGCCAGGATCCCATATGGGCATCAGTTCATATTCCCGCTACTCCACCTCCAATCCAGCTCCCTGTTTGACCTGGGAAAACAGTAGGAGGAGGCCCAAAGACTTGGGACCCTGCACCCATATGAGACACCCAGAAGAAGTTCTTGGCTTCTAATTTCAGTTAAGCTTAGCTTCAGCATTACAGCCATCTGGGCAGTGAACAAGTGGATGGAGGATCTTTTTCTCTACTCTGTGTATCTGTTTTTGTAATATAAATAAATAAATTTTAGAAGAAATGTAGAAATGAAGCTGTTTTCTAATAAATTATTCCTAACATAAAAGATCATTATGAAAGATTATTTTTGATAAATAATTCAAAGCATTTCTTTAAATTTGAAAGGCAGAGAGAGACAGACACATAGATAAAATTCTTTCATCTGTTGATTTACCCGCCAAAGATATCCACCACCAGCAGCTGGGTCAGTCTGAAATCAAGAGCTGGAAAACTGAGTCTGGGTCTCTGATGTAAGTGGAAGAGACTCAAATACTTCAATCATTACTATTGCTTTTCCGAGTGCACTGTAGAAGGAAACTAGAGCTAGAATTTGGACTCAGACTACACTCTGCAATATTAATGCAGCTGCCCAAGTAACACCTCTACCACTCTGCCAAACAGCCATTCACACAAAGTTGCTTTGTTCATTTTATCCATTACTGGTGGCTGACTAGACTGGAGAATTTCAAAAAGAACCTAACCCTCCTTTAAGTAGAACTGGTCCAGCTCCAGGGCTGAGAGATGGGGGTTCTGCTCACAGTGGGGCTGCATTTGCAGGTAGCAAAAACAAAGGCAAATCACTTCATTTGCTTCAACTCAAGCTCGGAGGCCTTCTTGATCTCCCCAAGAATCATAAGAGAAGTATCCCTCCATGTATTTGCTTTATTCTCCAACTTTCACAACAGTACTATGAGTACAAGAAAACTGTTGCTATAATTATGGTCTTTGAGCCTTGGGTAAGAAACCACTTAGCCTAGACTTCAGGAAGGAAACAGGAGACTTCATGAGTTGGTGAAGCATGTTGAAACAAGCTTTCTGTTCAGGTAATACTACCTCTTAGATTAGGTTCATGTGAAGGCAGCCTGGGAAGGGGCCAGGAAACCAAGCAAGTTACCTGCAGCTGTAACTTGGGGCTGGGCCACCTTTTGCAATACAGAAAATCCATTAAGAAAAGAAAGCCATGTTGATCACGTTCCCATGTGGAGAATACCCACCCACCATTTCCTCACCAGAACAGGTTTAGAGAGAGTTGTTAACAGCACTGAAATCAGAGAGTTTCAATAAAGAGTTGTTTTTAAACACAAAAGACAGACCAGCATTGCAAGGCTCTCCATTGCAGTAAAGCAAATCTCATCCAGCAAGATGGATGGGGGATCCTGGTCCTGGGCAAAGGACACAGCACAGAGCTAGAGATCAGAAAGCACTTCAAATAATAAAAAAAATAGTGAATTTTCATTGATTAAGCACTTTCACATTTCTGGCTAGGTGCTAAGGATGAACAGATAGATGTATATATGGAAAAACGGAATGTGCTAATTGGCTTGCTGATGCTACTACAGGAGTGGTTTTTGGTTTCTCATTTGACAGCCCTAAACCTTACTCTCTCCTCTACCAAAAGACAGAAATAATGGTACTTCATTCACAGAGCTATTATGAAGAGTAAATGATTAGAAATTCTGAGGACAGCACTGCGAGGTTGTGCATTAAAAGCTATTACTCGTGGTGCCAATATCCCATGTGGGCACCAGCTCTAGTCCCAGATAATGCCTCTAGGAAAGCAGCATAGAAAGGCTTGAGTGCTTGGGCTCTTAAATCCACACCAGAGACCTAGAGATGGCCCCTGGCACCTGGCTTTGGATTGGCCCAAGTCCAGACATTGCAGCCATCTGAAGAGTGAACCAGTGGATGGAAGATCTGTCTCTACCCCTATCTCTGTAAAGTTGCCTTTCAAATAAATAAGAACATCTCTAAAAAAATAAGGAAACCTATATAAACCAGTAAGCCTACTGGCTGACAGATAGTAAACATTCCATAAATGTCATCTGATAAAATCAGCCACTGCTAGACATTGAGACAGAGTGATAAATGATACTAGATTGATTGCTTCCCTCTCAGAGCTTAAAGTCTATCACACCTGTTCATTTTTCAAAGAGGCTGTAGAAGCATGCTTTCTGCTATGCTCATCATTCAAGGGAGGCAAGTGGTTGAAAAGCCTTCATGAAAGACGCAGATTGGGGTGGAGTTGAGGAACATGAGAAAGTCATTGTCGGCCAGGGAGATCAGGGAAGTAAAGTGGAGTAGAAGTCCAGGACTGCTAAAAGACATGTCTTCAGAGCTAACACTGCAATTGAGGATACAGTCTGAATAGGAAGCTAAAGGAGAAATCATGGGAGATATTGGTGTCATTTGCTACACAAGTGTACAACTGCATGGCTCTCCAGAATTCATGGTAAAACCTAATCATCAAGATAACAGTATTAGAAGGCAGGGCCAGTGGAAGGTGATTACAGAACCACCAAGGTTAATGGCACCGAAGAGAATTAGCTGGGGCATTTGTCCTATCACCATGGAAGCATCCAGAAATAAAGGGTTGTGCTAGATTCAAAAAGCAGTCTATCCTCAGTTGACAATGAAATCTGCTGGCACTTAATCTTGGACCTATTTTCCCACAGAATTTTGAGAAATATTTCTGCTACCATGAATTACCATGGTATAATGCTGTAGCAGCAGCAATGGACCAGGACAGATCTTCAGCAAATATTAAATGTGCACCATGTGTCAGAAACTATGTAAGGTGCCGAAAGAGTAGAAATAAGGAATGACCCTCGTGTCACAGCTTATTTACAAATTGCTCTTATCCAGGGCAGAGTAGAGCTTAACACTTCAGCAAGTAAACAACACGGTAGTTCTGGTCCTGCTCCACACTGTGGCCTGAGCAATCTAACTGACCTGCTGGCAACATAACTTCCTCATTTGTGGGTAGAGAATAGTAATTCTTCCAGGCCTACTTCCCCAGGGAACAGGGCTGAGAGCTGAAACTTTTGGAAAAGACAATGCTGGAAAGTCAGAAAATCTGTAAAATACCATTGACACGTGAGAGACCGTGAGCAAATGACAGTGGCATTGATATTGGTAAGGGGAATGATAAAAATGTTAAAGAAGATTCTGGAAAATAGAGTGAACAAGAAGGAAACAACAGAATCATCATGACTTATCATGATTCAATTATTCAAGAAGTCTGTTGAGGGAGAATTATATGTCAGACACATTATTTTCTATTCAGAGGGGAATTTTAAATAGATGGATTGTCACATAATTACTAGAGTTTTTGATAGCAGAAAAAGAGTAGAATAAAGGGATACAAAATGATAAGCACTGGTGGTGATAATTGTGACGAGAGTTCTGATATCAACTAAACTCTCGATAAAATTAAGAACCTACAGCCTAGTAGGAGGTAGGTTCCCTGGGATCTATTCCAACCCCCATTCTCTACTCTTGTTACTCCAGGACTAGATGGTGTGTGGTGGCTGTCATGCAATGTTACCACACTTGGTCCAAAGAGGCCAAGATGCAGAAGAAAAGATCTTTTAAGTTGAGATTTCACAAAACATACTGAGTCTAAATGACCAAATGGTCTGGACAATCTAGTTTTTCCCCACAAAATATCCTTCCAAAGCTTGTCTGCTCTGTTTCCAAGCACAACTTGCATGTGCACTTCAGGAGTCTGGCACATTCAGATGGCTAGCAACAGCAATTTTCTCTTCAAGAAATAGTACCACTGTCATAACTGGCTTTGATTTTAAAGTTGTGCTTTTATCCTGAGGGGAATGAAGCTGACAGTGGGCAGAAAAAGGCTATTAAAACCCTGGTTCTTTCTACACACATAATAAGCATGTAAAGTCTGCCTGGTTTTGGCAACTACCACTTGCAGGAACAAGAGCAACCCTGAGGTAAACACCTGAACATCCTGGGAGCAGAAGACAGGAAACAGAGGGCCTATGGGAAAGCCAGGCTACAATTAAAACCTTCTGTGACATTTTTCAGTTGGGAGGTGGAAAAGAAAAGCCCCACTGGATTCTGGAAAGTCATCAAAATTAGGAACCATGTTGCATCCCCATTTGTGTTTCTAGTCATTTAGTCCTGTATTTGACGTGTAGCTCAACAAACATTTCACTGGTTGAAGGCGGGATGGAATCAAAAGAATGAGTGGATAAGCAGTTGAACTAAGACAGGTGTGGAGCTGAAAGCAAAAGACAAATGTGAAAAATCAACGCGGGATCCCCCCTCATCGTGGACAGATCTGGGCATGACCTTGATCCTGGGCTCTATTTTCCTTCTCTGTGCGATGAGCACACCACCTGCTAACCTTGGGATTAGGAGATGACCTATGGTGTACAAAATTGTTAAAGTGCTATGTGTGAAATGCAGACAGACTCAACTGAGTACTGTGTCTAAATAATCACCTTTGTCAACCAGGCTCATCATTGTCAGCAAGTGATGCTCTATACAATAAAAAGGTATTTTAATCAAATGGCCAATCACAACATCATTTAGCAAGGGCTCTGATCCCTGTGAAATGTATCTCACATATACCCATGTACGTATTAATCCACTAAAATATTTAATGTGTTAAGTACTATGGGAGGCAAAAGGAGTGCTAAAACTCTATTATCAGGCTTCCTTTACTACTTAAGGATAAAGATAAATAAAATCAGCTCTGACATCTATAACGCAAGCCAATTACGAGAAAAGGCCGGAGGAAGCTGACCATTAAATTTTTGCTGATGGTATGTTGGAGCTTTTAATTGACTGGGATGATACTCTGCTGGCTCTGTCTTCAGACCAGAGAGGGTATACCTAAGAAGCCGTTGAACTTGACTGGACAATAAGATGCTGGACTCTATGTTTGGTATACGCTTGCAATGGGGGAATCTCAACTGAACTTGAGCTGTGGTTATGCAACAAGGTGGAGGAATCCACCATGGTGGGAGGGTTTGGGGAGGGGTGGGGAGAACCCAAGTACCTATGTAACTGTGTCACATAATACAATGTAATTAATGAATTAAAAATAATAACTAATAAAAAATTTTTAAAAAAAGAGCTGGGTGACTAGGAAAAATCTAGTTCCTCCCTACCTTCTGAAGAAGCAGATATTCTTAGACCAGATGATGAGCAAACAATGCAATGAGAACAGAAGTTTGATAGGAAAGATTTCAATTAAGGAACCTTGGAGATTCTAAAACATCATTCTAACTAAACTTTAAATCATAGAGAAAATGAACACTGCAGTTATAAACTTTTGGAGAACATCTACTAGAACAGCTACTAGTTGGATTTATGAGTTTTGGTCACAGCTCTACTGGAAGGAAATTACACTGTCATAAATGCTTTCATTTTTAAAGACTAAAGTATAAATATAAAGGAAATAACCGTTAAATTCAAGATCCTAGGAAATTAACAAGTAAGTCTAAGTAGAAGAGATGATTAAGATGAATGCAAAAATGAATGACTTAGGAAGCAAAGAAACAAGATAGTTCTGCAAAATGATCATGCTGCTATGGAAAATGCATAGATTCTGGTGTGCGTAGGGCAAAGGTAAGATTATGGTGGAGGGGATACAACCAGCTTGTGTCAGAAGTGAAATGGAATTGGTAACAGGTAGACAGCATCCAAATTACTGTAAAATGCCATTCAAAATATTAAAGTTGAAAATGTTGAAGAAAATAAGTGATCAGTGTTGACTCAAGAAGCAGAAAACAATAATCATGTAATAATTGAGGAACCCCTCTCTTTTTCTTTTCTTCTCAGTTCAAGAAAAACTTCCATGAAGGTTGCTGGACCTAAATAAAGTTTAGATATGATTCCTTTTAAAGAAAAGACCCACATCGTTTTAACTCCACCATAAAAGGGGTGACAAATGCACGAGTTTTATGAAGCAAACATAACCCTGATAACATAATGTGCTAAAGACAACATGGAAAAGAAAATGATAGACTATTTTCATTAGTGTTGTACATGATCATAGACCTGCTCTGGATTCAGACCAAGCAGATTGAAATGCCTCACCCCCAAATGTCAGACAATGAGTGGAGGCAGAGACACCAGGAGGGGGAGTTTGTTGCACTGGAGGAAGAGTTTGGAGTCTTTCTATCTTAATTGAATTGGAAAACTCAAGAGAACAACTGAAAAAGTAGTGAAATTAGATTAGTAAAGCAATTCATTACCAACAAGCACATAAACAATTATCTTTACTATATAATCATTTTGAAAATAGGATGGGGAAGCTGTGTTAAACTATGAAATATCTGGGGATACATAGAGTTGAGTACTTACAACTTACATGAAAGAAACAATCTTTTCTAAAGGAACTAAAATGATGTTTATATATAGGGAAAATTATACCTGATTTTATTGGTAGAAAGACTGAACATTATTATGTCAAGGCTGCCTAAATTAATTTATAGATTTTAATTCCTCTCAATCAAAATCCACATGTGGTCACTTTTGAATTGCCAAAATTATTGTAAACTTCATTTGAAAAAGCCAAGAAATCTTTGAAGGTAGAAAATGACAAGGTGATAAGTGATATGTGCATTTATTTTAATGTATTGATTTAAATTTTACTAGGTTAATACTGAAGTATAATTTAAAGCTATAGTTTGTTTTAAATGCCTGTAAAGATACTACACTAGCATGATAATTATGGGTGCTTTGGGAATGGCTCAATGTGTAATTTTCTTTTAATTTTTAATTTTTATTCCAAAGTCATATATATATATAGGCAGAGAGAGGAGAAGAGACAGAGAAGATCTTCCACCTGCTGATTCACTCCTCAAATGGCCACAATGGCTGGAGCTGCACTGTTCCAAAGCCAGGAGCCAGGAACTTCCTCCAGGTCTCCCATGTGGATGCAGGGTCTCAATGATTTTGGCTGTCCTCGACTGCTTTCCCAGGCCACAAGCAGGGAGCTGGATGGGAAGCGGGCCTGCCAGGACTAGAACTGGCACCCATATGGGATGCTGGTGTGTGCAAGCTAAGGACTTTAGCCACTAGGCTCCTGCACCGAGCTGGAGTGTGTTATCTTCTTCTTTGCATTTCCTCCACATTTTCCAGATTTTCAGTGGGAGGTAAACATGCATTACTCTTATTACTAGAATAAAGTAAAACTAGTTCTTTCAAATGGATCATTTAAACGCAGAGAAAGAAAACAGTAACTTGTGACACCTCAAAAAAACACACAAAAAAATATGACAGGGTATATATAAACATCAGCTTCATGAAAATATATTGGATCTACACTCTTAATTCAAAAATGGAAATTTCTGTGTTCATGGCTTCATGAAGGGTGGGGATTTTTACTCTATTTTATTCACTGCTTTATCTCTAGTATCCAGAACAATGTCTAGCCTATGTTTTGCACTTAGCAATGCCTGATGGCTGCTGAATGAACACAGATGGGGTGTGGTTGTTTCCTTCATTTGGAATTGACCTCCCCCACCCCAAATGGAGCCCAAGACATTGATGGATGCAGTTAGCTTACTCGGGAGAAAAAACCAAAAAGCAGAAAATAAAAGAGTAGGCAGAATAAAAAAAGAGAGACAGGATAGTCAACATAAGGATACATTATGTCAGTTATACCTGCAGGTATCCGCTTCCGGCATGCATCTATGGAACACACACGATACGTGCCCAAAGCATAGGAGGCTATAGGTTCCCATCAGTCATGGATTGAGGTCTGTACCTGCTGGCATTTATCTATCTAGCTTATAAGTAGGCTCCCACTAGGTTAGAAAATAGGGAACAAAAACGTTAAAGTTGGGCATGAGGTTAGGAGGCCCAAATTTCTTGTGGGTACAGTGAGGTGCAATCACCATCGGGTGACAGTTAGCTCCCAGGAAATTTCTCACCATCACAGTGGCCAAAATCAGAGGGATACAACACATGAACTTGAGGTATAGGAGGCACCTGCCAGAGTCAGTTATATGATGCTGATGTAATGGAAAAGTATTAAACCTCAGATGAAGTAGTTTGGCATTTATTCTATGTCAAAGTGGATTAATGGAGCTCTTGAAAGACTAAGACTTCATGGAAAAAAGAAATGCATGCTAGTAGCAGGGGTAGGGAAAATCTGCCTATCAGGCTAAATAAAGATCACACAATTACTAGGTCTGCTCATGCCAGGCCTGCAGATTCAAAAGGCAACAAACCTAGAGCAGGCTGAATTTTAACACTGAAAATTCTGTATGGCCAAAATGGTATTATAAACATCCACGAATGTTCTCTACCCCTGAGAGGTTCAAAAAGCGAGCAAGCCAACATGGATGGCAGCAATAGCATATCCAAGTCTGCCTAAATGGCTCGCTTCAAGTTTGAGCGCTCCAGCGCTGAGAGGTCAGCCCCAACCTCTAGCCATGGAACAGTCAGTCGTGTTCCAAACTCTGTAGCTCAAATCAGAGAGCACTTGTGTCCAAGCGATCCGAGTCCTGAGAATGTCACTGTGATGCTTCTTCTCCCCAACCTTCTTGTAAAAGGAAATTATTTGCATGCCATCTCATCCTTCTTGGTGAAATTTGGAGGCTTAACCAACAACTATTAATCTGCAAGAATACTTAATCTCTCTTTGAAAATTATCCTTTTTAGCACCTATGCATGAAGAGGACTAACCCCTGCTAGAAACTCTCAATGAAGCTCCTGAAAACTCTGTGCTCCTTTCTCATGAGCCAGAAAGCTCTTTAGAGCCTCCTTATGTCCAGCAGTCTTGAGCAAAGACCTACCCACTCATGATCGGGTAGGATTTTAGTGTCATCAGCTGGATTTCCACTCCCTTTTCTGCCCTTTTTATTATTCCTGAACTTTTAGGAAATCTTAACATTCCATCATACCCCAAACAACAAAAGCTTCTAATGTTGTATAATGTACAGAGAGATGAAGAGCAGCCTTCTTTTGCCTATGGTTCTAACATTGGCTAAGATCAAAATTCCATTACCTGGTTAGGCGGTATGCAGACCCTCAGATAGATAACTCAATAAAGAATGCGGAACTGTCCCAGGAGCTTATCATGTTATACTCCCTGATCTCTACCAGTTGGTTCATTGTCCTACATAACCTAAATCAGAAACTGCAGGACGTATTGATTACAGAATGATTAGCAGTTGTCCCTGAGGTCCTTTTTGACAAAACTAATTGGTCATCAACCTGCCTTTATTACAAAAAGAAGAAATAAATCAATCTCTGATTTCCAAAACTGATTTAAGATCACCTTAAGGGACTATGATCATCTTGATAAGGACAACAGTACCTCACTTGCTCTATTTACCTTTGCTGATATTCTTAAATTAGAAATGGCATGTTTAATTAGAAAACAGAATATAGGATGGCAAACTGCCCCTACTCCTAAATTAATTGGGCTTGCTAAGCAACATCGTGACATTTTTATTCAGAAGAAAGAAAAATTACAGAACAAAGTAATACATTCTCAGGATAAACAAATAGACAAACTCAATAACAATTCTATAAGGAAAGGAGATATTGAAAGGACAATTGTCTTATGTTAAGTTGAAGTATAGAAATATCTGATACAGTGACAGATTTGTAATGTTATTGCTTCCAAACTCTGCTCGCAGTTGCCCTTAATACGAAAGGGGGAAATTCCCATGCAGTTTCAAAAACAAAAAGTCATACTGAAACACAGAACTTCCCCGGCATCCTGCTTGCCACAAACACTATCATGACACACAGATTGATTTCTCATTTGCAGTACTTCAGTCCCTGAAACTACCTGATAATCTCTGGGTCAGAGACAGTTTAGATGTGAGGCACATGCAGAGACAAGGCCTTTGAGGTGTGAATTAATTCAGCAATGTTCCTGCTGAGGTTGGTATAATTCTCTCTGGGAAAAGACCACTGAAGGACAGCAGCCCTTGATATCTTGGGCCTCCAGAAAGGACTCATGCTGCCCTGTGCCTGCCCTTGCAATACCCTTGTTCCACCTGTCAGCAGGACAAATGGGCATGGCGACTGCTTCACCAGGCCAGATCATAGCAGTCATTAACAAGACTGTTTTTCTATCCTGTAACATCAAATCCTAACACCATCATGTTGCCAATCTCTAAGACAGCTGCTTGCTCAACATTTATATAGCTGTGCTCTGCATCTTAGTATGCCACTGGATGCAGACTCAACATTGATTGCATTTACTTGGGGAAATTACACACACACATGTTACCTGGTGATTTGCAAAGTACTTTCTCATATCTCAAAATTATTTACTCATCATCCAAAAGACATCCAAATCCCTCCTCCAAAATTCTGCTGGTGGTTAATATGTGGATGATCTACTATACTCTCCAGAGCAATATGACAAAATTGATTCACTCCACTTGGTGAAAACATTGGAAATCATGGAAATCATGGAAATTACCTGAGGTTTGTCATGAACATTTTCATGCTGAAGGGTATTATCTAGACCATCATAAATGCAAATTGAGACTCTTTGCTCTTAAACATTACAAGAGATTTTAAACTTTTTTATATGATAAGCAGCATATAGCATAAAAGATTCCTTGGTTATCATCTGACATAGTAGCCAATTGGTTTATAAAATTTGTTCAGAATTTTCTTTGCTTCAATGAAAGGCAACCTGATGGACACTTGCCCCAGAAAGATTCATTGAAAATTGTTGTCTGGATTGTAATTGACTGGATAACTTGACAGCAATGAGCAACTACCATTGACCTTTCTAGGTGTGTGTTAAAGATCAGGAGAAGTTGGTGGCATGTAACAGCACAGTTGGCATCAGTGACCCTCATTCACACCAGCCTCTCACATTCCCCTTTATTGCTGTGTAGGAGCTAACAAAAGTCCCTGTTGACTTCGCCAAGACCTCTACATAGCATCATGATCCCTCACATTGCTCAGACCTTAGCCTGTCTAGAAGTATCCAGTGCTGTACTGTCACCAGAACTATCTCCAAAAAAATCCTTTTCTTTCCCATCCATGTTTCTACTGTTATCACAGCCTAAAAGGCACCACCCTCCTCCATTCCCAAAGGAGAGATAATCTTGGGACTATTGTGTCCTTATTCACTCAGGACTTTTCCTTGCCTTGGACTGATCCTAGTTCTTGGGAATCAATTTAGAGAGCCAGGAATTACAGTCTTTGTAAAGGACACCATTTAAGATCTCAGAAAGAAGTTTGTTAAGTCAGATACAAAATCACAAGCCACTTCTACTTGTTCAAATCTGATCCTTTCTTAGAAGTCAACTGAGTACCATTTGACGGAATTATGCCAATTAAGGCCTACCAGCATACTTTGCCATCAGAAGACCCCCCAAGACAGTATTAGATTCTGCAGTCAGAAAGTATAGGTTAGCTGAATGGAGGAAAAATTAAAAAAACAAATTGTATGCTATCTACAATAAATCATTTCATAGGTAAAGAACTACATAGATTGAAAGTAAAGGGCTTTGGAAAGATATGCCTTGAAAATAGAAATCCAAAGTGTGTAAGTGTAGCTATATCCATAAAAGATTACATAGCCTTTGAATCAAAAACTAAAAGAGAGAAAGAAGGGCATTAAATATTGATAGAAGGGTTGAGTTAATACAAAGATATAATAATGTGCATATATGCACTGAAACACACTCATATATACAGCAAATATCGTCCTACCTAAAGGTTGTAACAACAGTGGGAGACTTCAGTATCTTACTGTCATTCAGACAGGTCATTCAGACAGAAAATCAACAAAGATACAATCACGCTGAACCATCCTGTTGAGCAAATGGACCTACCATAATGTATAGAGCATTTCACCCAACACCTACAGAATATACATTCTTCCCATGAGCACATGCAACGTTTTCTAGGATAGATCATTAATAGGGCCACAAGTCAATTCTCAGTAAATTTTTACAAACTGAAATTCCTCTTAGACCACAGAGAAACACAACTAGGAATCTATACTATAAAGAACAATAGATACTTTTCAGACCCATGGAAAGTAAAAAAACATGCTACTGAATGACCAACGGATAACTGAAACATGAAAAGGAAATAAAAAATTTTCTTGAAACAAATGAAAATGAAAATGCAACATATCTGAACTTGTGGGATACAGCAAAAGCTGAATCGAGAAGAAATTCTACAGTGTTTACATTTTTTAAAATATAGATGTTAATTAGCCATCTAATGTATATCCTAGGATGTAGAAAACCAAGAAAAACCCAAATCATAAATTAAGAGGTGGTAAGAAATAGGAATCAGAGCAGAAATAAATAAAATTGAAGCTTAAAGAAATAAAATATTCACCAAAAATCTACTTTTTAAGATAGACTAACCTGTTTTATAAATAACCAAAAAAGAGAAAATATCAAAGATGAAAAATGAGTCATAATAACTGATGAAACAGAAATGCAAACAATTTTAAGAAACTACTTTGAACAACCATATACCAAAAATTGGAAAACTTTGAAAAAACTGACCAATTCCTGGATACATGCAGCGTATCAAGATTAAGACAACAGAGAAAAATCTAATGGCATCCATAACAAGATATCAGACTGAAGCAGTAACTAAAAGTCTTCTATCAAGGAAAAAGCCCATACCTAACATTTTGCTTCTGAATTCTGCAAACATTTTAACAGGACTAAGTCAAACACTTTTTGAACTCCCTCAAATAATTGAAAAGGATGAAGCTCTGCCAAACTGTTTATAAGGCTAGCAGTGTTATGGTTCTAAAAGACCAAAAGATACAGATCAGTATCTTTGATGAAAATATATGCAAGAATGCTCCAGAAATTAGTTAATCAAAGCTAACATGACATCAAGAAGATCATGTATTCCAATGAAGTGGGAATATTTTAGAAAAGCAAGGGCAGTTCATCCTTTAAAGATCAATAAATGTGATATAGCAAAGTAACAGCAGGACGAACCAAAGTCGCATAACCACATTTATAGAGAAACCATTTGCCAAGATTCACTATCCATTCATGACAAAAACTCCAGAGATTATAAGGGCACAGGTTTCAAAATTATAAAGACTATGCATGACAAACAGCGAATATCGTACTGAATGCTGAAGTCCTGAAAGCTTTGGCTGCAGGTGTGAAACAAAACAAGGATGCTCCCTGTCACTGTTCTTCCTCAATACAGTTCTAGAAGTATTAAGGGCATTGATGTTGGAAAGGAAGAAATCTAAATATCCAGATTTATAAATGACATGACATTGTACATGGAAAAACACTCCACTAAAAGGACCATTGATAAACCAATTTTTAACATCACAGTACACAAATCAACATATTGAAATGTAACATTTTTGTACACTAAGAAAGGTATCAATTTTTTAAAATCATTTTTAAAAAATCGCACAAACACTTAGGAACAAATTTAACTAAAGACCGCATATTAATACCCTTCATTGTAACAAGGGTACTGCCAGGAGATGTTAATAGGAAAATTAGGATGAGGCGTATATAGAAACTGTATCACTAACTCACAACTTTTGTTTCATACATTTTAAATTAATAATTAAAAGTTTTTAATAAACATATACAGGTTGAAAAGGACAAAACAAAATAGAATATTGAATCCTGTTTCATTTCAACAGATGACATTCATTTAAAAGAAACAATGTCATCAGAACAAAAGCCTGTTCATCATGAAGAAATTAAAATTAAATATCATGGTAAATTTATATGTGTTTTTTCATAATTCACAATATGTTTTTTGCTTTGATCAGGCAATATACAGGGTAATCATTTTAATGGTAACACTAGAAAAGAAGTTAATTCTTTGAGCCTTATGCTCAGACAATAAAAAGCCACATATCCATATACATATATTTTTCTTCAAAAAAGCATAATAGGGTTTTCTATCAAATAGTCCCATGCATAAAATACATCACATTAGAATAAAATCCTGTGTGGAGAAGTAGAATGGAAATTTTAGTTTGAGGAGAAAAAGAATTGATATGAAACTTCTGTTAACTTACTCTGTTTTTCTGTGTGTGGGGTGTGTGTGTGAGGGGGTGTGTGTGTGTGTCTAAACTGAGGATGCTGGATACCAGATTTTTAAAGATTTTGATTACTAGATATGCTTACTAGTTATGTTTAAAAATGCTAATATTGGGGACCAGTATGGTAGCCTAGTGGCTCAAGTCCTCGCCTTGCATGCGCCGAGAGCCCATATGGGTGCCGGTTCTAATCCTAGCGGTACTGTTTCCAGTTCTGTTTGTGGCCTGGGAAAGCAGTCAAGGATTGACCAAAGCCTTGGGACCCTGTATCCACATGGGAGACCTAGAGGAAGTTCCTGGCTCCTGTGTTTGGATCAGCTCAGCTCTGGCCACTGCAACCACTTGGGGAGTGAATCAGCAGACAGACAGTCTTCCTCTGGCCGTCTTCCTCTCTGTATATCTGACTTCACAATAAAAAAATCTTTTAAAAATAAAATACTAATATTTATCAAATTTGAAATGTTGTATCCTTCACAGTTTAAGGAGTAAAATGGGACGTGGGCACATTTATTTCCTCTACACAGTAAATCACACAGCATAGGGGAGCATGGATGCCGGCCACCCCCACCAACCGAGTACCACTTCTGAGTGCTGCCACACCAGCTGGTGCAGAGCAGTCTCTCTGTAGATCCTGGACTGATGGATCAGTCAAACACCATGAAGTGATTAGGTCTTTCATTCAAAGAGCAATGAGATATTCAGTGCTTACAGCCAAAAATTATGTCAGGCAGCTGAGGAGTCCTTGTTTCCACTCCCTACTGCAACCCAAGAGAAGCAAAAATCAAACTGTATCTTACACAACACTAAAAAGAACACAGTGCAAGAAGCCCTCAAACTTGCTTGTGAATACAGATGAGGACAATGATGTTTAGCCCAAGTATGGATATGTTTGGTATTGTTGCGCATAGTCCAGTGGCACGGCCATTTTGTCTGGGGAGCTGGGAATGAGAAAACCACCTTTGGAAGGATACCCTAGAAAATGCAAGATGGGCTCAAGAAGTTGGCATGGGATCTCCCTAGATTCTTTTTCTAGATTTTCCAATTCTATTTCCATTTCTCTGCCTAAAAGAAATGATTTGATGAAAGAAAAAAAACACAGCAGGGGATTCTTGGTTTCGCTTGTGCTTTATCTTGGAAGTGGGAATTCTGATCTGCTCCTCTTTGGCTATGTTAAGAACAGGTCCTGTAGGATATAGCTATGCTTGGGAGGTCTAGCAGGTGACAGGGAACTAATTTCTGCTGGGATTCACCATCAACGAATTGTTGCTGCAGCTCTAAACCATACCGCTGCAGTAAGTTTCATGGTCAGTAAAAGTGAAGGTTTGCACAGTTTTCACCAAGGGAGTCTCTAAAGCTTCTGAAGAAGGGTCCATGTGTAGAATTAAATTAACATAGAAACGTAGCTATCCAAAGATCATTTCCACACTATTTGGAGAAGATGCTAGAATCATCATAGTATAAATATATTAAAAAGGTCTGAATGAGCCAGTAGAGGATGAAACCTTGGAAGCATCAAGCAGAGATGGTGGTCTGACTCTCCGTTTTCTGTTCAGCTGGACGTGCCCTGCATCTGTAGCGTGGCAGTATGGCATATGCACCGAAGCCTGATGCAACCCATTATAATGACTCAACCATAAAAACGTGACTGACATATTAACACAGCAGGGGTTTCTCACATTTGAATCTCTTCTTGAATATATACATAAACAAATATTTTCAAGGATATAAACACCAATTTGGGTGGAATGCAAAATCCCAGCCAACTGGTAAGTGACGTTTTAGGCTCACTAACATTTATTTTACAGATCCGTAGGTGTGTCCCTCTCACACTGTTTTTTACCGGTACAGCATGTCTAGCTTGTCGAGTTTTCCCCTCGACTCTTCACCATCATGTGTAGAGGATTCTCTCATAAGTTTGGCCCATATAAACTGTTACTATCAACCTCAACTTTTCAATGCCTTACAACAGAACTCTTAAAGGACAGAAATTACCACCACATTAATGTGATGCTTAGTAGCAGAAAGTAGAATGATACAAGACACCTTCAAGCAGTTCATTTATCATTCAGTCATTGAAATATGTCATGATTGCTGCCAAGTGCTATGAGCTCTACCAGGTGTTTGCCATAAATAGTCATGAATGTTGCCCATCTCAGCTTCTACTTCTCTCCCTGTAAGTTCTTTGCAATAGGATCTGAAGTTTCTGCCGTTAACAGTGCATTTCCCTATTTTCATTCGGTCTTGACCCCGTGACCTGATCTGGCCAACTGGAATATTAGTGCAATCAAAGCCTTCAAAAGTGCATGATTACTGGGGTTGGCCCTCTTCTGTTAGGAAGGAAAGACTAAGGCTATCTGAGTAAGTCTAGACCAGGGAGCCAGAATGGGAGTGACACGCAGGGAAACGGCTACCTTCATTGCCTTTGCTCAATGCCAGCCAATCCCCAGACAAGCCAATGGGCTATCAGCCCTGAGCCTAACTGTAAATGTGTGAGTGAACTCAGCTGAATCAGAGATGAAATGTCTCAGTGAGTTCTCTAAAACCGCTGACCTAGCGAATCATGAGTAAACACTAAGTGCTTCTGTCACCTTAAACCACTTTGTTTCAGAGGAGGTTTCCTACACAGCAAGACTTTGTTGACACAGAGCTGAAGATTCAAAGCAAATAAGGCAGAAAATGCCCCGTTCTTGTGGGATTGCCATTCATTTGGAGAGGAACATCACAAACAAATAAGGAAAATTAGATACTGTAAGGCAAACATCAGCAATGGGCAATGGGAAAGCAACTGGCTGCAGACCTGCTTAGCACTTGCAGGTCAATACTGGTTTCAAGGAAGAAACAGTACATGGAGTGAGGTCTGAGAGACACCAAGGGATGAGCTAGGAGTAGGACACAGGCTGTTTTCTGGCAGGATTCTTTGTGAATTCCTGGAAGATATGGGGGTGTCTTGTCAAGGAAGGCAAGGCCATGGCTTCCTGTGAAATTTTTGAATTTTTTTTCCAAATCTGAGTATATGTTATGCTGTCAATCAAAGAGATGAGAGAGGTCTATGGAGGAGTAAATTCAAATTACAATGAATGTCTTGTAAGAATTCCCAGGAACTTTGCTCAAATTTCAGGCATTTGCTACTGGTACCTGGGATATGTCCACAAGCCTAGTGTGTGTTGGCTATAGAATAAGCTCCAAATATGTATACAATAGGTGTAAAAACTACCCTGAAGAGACAGCAAGATGGACGATGTGGAGATTTGCCAAGTTCCTGTATTGTAATATGCTTTCCTCCCCGACCCCACCCCACCCCACCCCAGAACACTAATCAGTATATTTCTAAAGTTAAAAACATCGAATATTTCAACCAACTGTCTATTAATTCTCTGTTACTTAATTCACAGTGGCCTGTCAGGATGACATGGGGCATGTTACCCTACAAATATCAGATTAAAAGGTGGGAAAATATGCAACAAAAAAGGAGCTACAGAGGAGAAGCTAAGGAGAGCGTATCATCTATCCACCCTAAAGGAAAGCTTGTGATGAAGAATAATGTTTGTCAAAAGGAATTATGCCAAACCTCAAGATAGAATCCCTAACTGTACCTGGCTCAGTATATTGAGCCTGTTTGTTTTTTATTTCTAGAGAAATAATCAAATAGTGGTATAAAATAATGGAAAAGCATCATCAAATATGCATGTACTACCACACATGTACATGTGCACATTTTTTTTGCCAAATCAATTATAACAGTCTTTCAAAGACCTTTGCTTTAGCATAAGGGTAAATTGGAGTAAAATTTGTCTTGATCAGAGAGAGGCAAGAAAAATGAATTGAGGGAACAAACAGCAAGGGCAGGAAAAGAACAAAACGGGAGTGTAAAGAAGATACTAAATAAAGGCTAAAATATTAAACACAGCAACAACATGTAGGCAAACAAAGGAAAAACCATTGGTGGCAGACTGCACCACTGCCTCCTTGTTGGAAGACTTTCTGGAAAGCATAATGTAAAGGTTTTAGTTGTAAGTTACTGTTTTTGTAGCAAAAAGATGGATAGGTTGGAGGACTAGTCACTCTTTAATGCTGATAGCATCTTAAGTTTATTTTGACTCTAATTTTTATAAATGTACAGGAAAAAAAAGTTGGCCTGGACAAGAAAAAATAAAGCCAACATGGTATTTTACCCTTGTCATTTGTTTCTAGGTTTTCAACTACATTTGTTTGGATTTGAATTAATTTTAAAGGCTAAGATTGTACTTGGCATGGACGTGAACTTAAAAACATTCTTAGTCATTAGCTAGAAAGTCCTGCCAAAGTCAGTTTTTTTTTCTGTCAGTATAAAGACACGAACTAGGCACATAGTCTAACTTAACTGAGAAATTTGTAAACTGCTTCAGGGTTTTGACTAGGATATACTGTCAGATGGCATTTGTAAAACATAAATAAATAAATAAAAACCAGGAGAAAAGGAAAAGCCATTTGCTACAGTTGATCATGAAGCATCTCATGCACGGATTGGGAAAAAACATTAAAAGCCAACAGGCTCAGCACACAGAAATGAAGAAGTTGCTTGAGGTGAGCAGCAGTTACTCCATGGAGCTGATGCCACCTGCAGCCCCTTGGCTCCAATGCCAGGTCTTTCCAGCAAGCCTCTCCCCAGCTTGGTGAGTAGGGACCTCATGAAGAGAACAAAAAAGTAACTGAGGACAAATACCTTCCCTAAAGACAATAATAATGCTTTCCCTGGTTGAGATAAATCACAAAATGAAACAGTACTCCACTTTCTTAGCATTTGAAAGTCATGGTTGATTGGGACTAAAATTTTAATGACCACATTAGCTTCTTATCACCATGATCATTAGGCTCATTCCTCCCACAGAGTGGAGGTTCTGGACACCCAGCTGAATGTCTGAATAAGCAAGAGAGACCCCAGGCTATTGCTGTAGTGTGGGGCTGCCTCCCACCAGAGAAACATTAGCTGTGCCAGTGATCCTTCCCTGATAGTCTGATAGATGGTCCCTGCAAAGTCAACCACACTTGTTCTCTATAGAGTCCCAGCAGACATGCTAGCAGAGAGGCAGGCTACAGGGAAATGGAGTGGAATTAACAGGAGAGTCTCTGCCTCCTTGCCAAGACAAAAACTCTACTAGGAAGTTAGCAGCCATCCATCCTGCCAGTTGCAAAAGGTCCATAAAATCTTGAACAGAGCAGGTCTCCCATCATTGCCTGTTGACTGAAGACATAATGGAGGTGGCTGGCCTGGGAAGACAGAGGGCTTAGAAATGGATGACCTTAAAGAGGGCTATGGAAAGGCACTATAGTGGATTCTGTAGGCAGGATCTTTCACATAGCTGGGAGAAATAAAGCATTCATTTCAGAGTTACTTACAGAACGGACACTGGTGGGCCAATAGTTGGGCTACAATTTGGAACACAACTGTGTACTCTATACACCTGGGGAGGCAACAGATGCTGGCCTAAGTATTTGGATCCCTACCTCCCATGTAAAAGACCCAGAAGGAGTTCCTGATTCCTGCCCAACCCCAGCTACCCAGGCACTTGGAGAATGAACCAACAGATGCAACATCACTGTCTGCATCACATTGCCTTTCAAGGAAGTAATTCTTTTTTTTTTTTTTTAATGTTGGTTTTTTTTTTCTTTTCAGCTACAAAGTAATACTAACAATGGCCTCACAGAATATTTTTGGCAGAAATGAAGATTTAGCGAGATGACATAGACGACAACACATGTATCTTCAACACTCAGTGGACACTGCTTCTAATTCACCACCATCCAGCTGAAGCTCAGAATGATCGGTGGAGTTGTCCATGGTCACACAGACAGCTGTAGCTGTGACCAGCTGGAATCCAACTCTTCTGATTCTTGCATTAATTTTTGTTCCCTTTATATAGCTGAAATGCAAAAAACGCTGATGTCTGACAGTCCCTTGTTCTCTTGCTGTGGCGGGCACAATGTTATAGCCATGGTAAGGTTCTTAGCCTGGGGAGAGGTCACCCCTCCCGATACTCTCGGGTGAGATGGTTTGAAAGGAAGTCACATGGCGTGGGGTCTAGCACAAGTCCCACCTAGCTCCACGTGATCTGTAGCAAGTTGCTTAACATCATTCAGTCTTATTGAATCTGAGGCTTATTATATAAAGCACATGGAGGAGGAGCAGTGGTAATATTGGTATAAATAAGCTACAATAAAAATATTATTAGACCTGTGAAACACTTTTAACAGAGCCTGGCACAATGTAGTAACTCAGTTAAAGCCGCCTGTCCTCACCAGCAAAGCTATGCCCTCCAACATCCCTCAGCTATGATATGGGACTACCCTCACACCTCTAAGCATGGACACAATTGTTTATGTCTCAGCCAAACCTGTGAAATCCAAAATAGACATCCCTGATTTTTGTTCCTAAGGAATGTCAGACTGAGGACAATCCCATTGACGGTCAGGCCTAATGCTTTAATAGCCACCCCCGTGAGGAAGGGGTCATGAATGAAGGGCATGGCAAGGCTCACCTGGCTCCGTGGTTAGGAATACCAAAACAACAGGAACAGGGGTTAAAACCAATAGTGGGAAAAGACTCCCCCACTCTTCCTTAGAGTTATCATCCCGTCTCCCATCTGCCCTTCACAACAAAACTTCTCCAAACCAGTGTCCACACTTGCTGTTTGTATTCCTTGTCTTCCGGCCACTTTTCTATGCATTCTGATCTGACATGCAGCTCCATTTCTCCATAGAACATTCTGTAATGAGTCACCAATGCTTTTAAACTGCTGAATGCAATGACCACTTTTATGGAAACATTTTGCTATCACTCTCAAATGTTCTTCCCAGTTGACTATTAAAACAAAAAAAAAGATTCTCTTCCCTTATTTTCCATAACACTCTAGTTTCCTAAGTGTCCTCTGACTGTCTGACCACTTCCCTGTAGTCTCCTTTGCATATTTCTCCCATTTTTATGGCTCTTAAAATCTGAATTCCTTAGGACTCAACACTAAACCCTCTTTCCTCACTTTGCATTATATTGCCAGCTAATCCTTTTGTTTATGGTTTAAATTATCCACTCTAGGCCAAAGGTTTTCAAATTAAAATTGCTAGTAAGATTTTCTATTTATGCCAAAGATGTATAACCTTGCTGTTCACTTGTCAACTTTATTTCAAACATCAAGGTGGTTCAAACGCAAATTTAGTTGGAAATGCAATTTATTTTCCTTTAAGATTTTATTGGGTTTGGTACCATGGTGTAAGAAGTTAAGCCTGTGTCTGTGGTCCCAGCATTCCCTATGGATGCCCACTATTGTCCTGGTTGCTCTACTTCTGATCCAGCTCCCTGCCAATGCACCTGGCAGAGTGATGAAGGAAGGCCCAAGAACCTAGGTCCCACACTGGAGATCCAGAAGAAGCTCATGGTCCCTGGCTTCAGATCTGCCCAGTTCCAGCCATTTCAGCCATTTGGGAGTGTGGATAGAAAATTTCTGTCTCTTCTAACTCACTCCGCCTTTCAAATCTTTAAAAACATTTATTTTACTGATTTGAAAGGGCAGAGTGTCAAATAAAGGGAGAAACATGCACACACAAAGAGAAATAAAGAGATCTTCCACTCACAGTTCATTTTCCAAATGTCTACAATGAGCAGGGTTGGGCCAGGCCAAATTCAGAAACCCAAAGCTCCTCTAATCAGGTCTCCTGTGCGGGTGAAACACCCAAGACTTGTGCTATCTCTGTCTACTTCCCTAGACATACCAATGGGGAGCTGGAATGGAAGCAGAATTTGGATTGAAGCTTTGATATGGAGTGTCAGCACCATAGGTAGGTTTTACCATGATGCACTGCACCGCCCCTGCACACTTTGAACCTGGCCTTCTTCTGGTGGCTCTTAGATCATTGCATGACACAGCAATACAGGCAATGACAACCGAAAATTAGAAGTCACTTTTTATCCCTCCGCATGAGTTGCTCACCAATTTGTGGTGATTTATTTGCCAGCATCACATCAATTCATTTCCTTTTATCTCTACTATCAATATGATGGCCTAAGTCACTTTGCCTAAACAAAATAGCTGCTTAATTGATTCCTTGCCTTCCATTTCCTCCTTCCGGATCCTGAACTGAGGCCAGAGTTCAGTTTTCACTCCTAACTTACTGATTACGCCAGATTACACTTCTCCCACACTACTTAAATAGCACTGTTGCTTCTCATATTCTTAGGATGGTATGATTTAGCCCAATTCGGTAACTTCACTTTATACCACATTTCTTTCTAATCTCTGCCTTTTCACAACAGTATTCAACATTGCATCTTTTGTTTAAATACTCCTCCCCCCTTCCCTGCCCCTTCACCCAAGTCACATCTGCTTACTCTTTAGATTTCACTGAAGTCTTTTCTTATTCTCTAGGGTAAAGCCAATTACACCTGCCCAAGACTTTCATAGAGACATGACACACATCTTCTTGAAGGCACTTATCCAGTTTTAATTTCCATTGATTTATATTATTCATTAGGTCTATTTCCAGTCCCCCACGGTGACAGCACATTGGATATGCTATTTTGCCTCAAATTTCTGTCCTAGAGTTCACTATGTTGAAGTTTAATCCATCTTACCAAACAAAGGAAAAAACTAAAGCAGGATGATAACAGGCTTCCTGCCACTTTCAAGGCCAGAGCTTAGAAAGCCAAGCTCCTTCCTCTGTACACCTTCCCCTGGGCTTGTGGCATACTGCCAGACACCACCAAGTTCAAGGGTACCAGGTTGGTGAAGACTACAGTTGTCTCTAGAAAGCAGAGGATCAAAGCAACAGGAACACCCTTGTTTCACAAAGTCAAAATGTCCTCAGATGACACAGAGGACAAGTGACCAAAGGACTAAAAGAAAGAATGGTTTTAAGTAACATAGGCAGACAGGTGACATGCAGGTGGAAGCAAGGAAACAGCTGAGCACAGCATCTGGAGAATCACCCCCCAATTCTTTTCCATTGAGTTTCCTCCCTGCAGGTACAGAGCATGACACCCTCTGTGCTTCTGTCTGACATCTTTACTGGCTGTAATTTTCTCTGGGTGAGTTCCCTGTAGTATCTGAGTCTTTGATTTTCTATTCCGGTTTGATTCCAGTTGGATCTGGGGTAGCAAATGCACTTCTATTTCTGAAAAAGCAGCTACCCAGAAATAGGGGAGGATCTCCTTTGCTTTATCTCTGGCTGAAGAGGCAGAAAAGAAATAACAAATGGTCTCCTGATGCAGAAATGTGCTTATATTCAGTCACTCTTGTGGAGAGAGATCTATCACCTGGAACATAAAACATTTGCCAAGAATTGGAAGAAACTCAGAGAGGAGCCTGATGGTTCTGAGAGTGCTACTGGAGTCTCATCCTACCCTCAGTCCCCACCTCCTTACTTGTTATGTGACCTTGAGCAGGTGACTAATTTCCGCTTTGATCCCATTTCATTGTTTGAAAATGGAGCTGATTACTTTGGTCTTCCTTTAGAGGGTTGTTTGAAGAAGCAGCTAACGCATAAGACACTCAGTAAATGTTCTCTCTAAATATTCTAAGACGTTAACATATAAAATACATACCAGGGAAGGTGCTATTCCTTAATGGGACATAATGTCATTTTTTATTTCTTTAAGAGAGATTAAATATCAACAAATATTGGGTGCTTCCTTCACTGATTTCATAGTTTCCAGGAATAGACGTTAGAATATCAACATCCATCTCTAGTTGATTTTTTAGTCAAGAATGTTCATCTTGGGTGGGTAGTGTAGCCCAGAGAGTTAAACCACCCTTTTAAATGCCCACATCCAATATTGGAGTGTTGGTTCAAGTACTGGTTATCCCACTTGCAATCCGGGTTCCTATTGTGTCAGGTAAATAGCAAATGATGCCTAAAGTATTTGAGTTCTTACCTGCCCTGTGGGAGATGGAGCTCTTGGTTTTGACCTTACCCAGTCCTGGATGTAGCAGGCATTAGGATGGTAAGCCAGCAGATAAAAATTATTCATCTCTCTCTCTCCCCCTTCTCCTTATTTATCACTTTGCCTTTGAAATAAATAAGTCTTACTATTAATCGCATGTTTATCTTAAAAGTAGAGTCACAGAGAAAGAGAGACAAAGAGGGATGAAAAGACAGGAAGGGTGTAGCGGGAGGGGGAAAAAGATTGAATGAATCTTACAATATTTGGTTCAGTCCCCAAACGCCTGAAACAGCTAAAACTGGATCAGTCTGATGCCAAGAACCAGGAGCTTCATCTGAGTCCCCCACATGGATACAGAGCCCCTATATTTGGACAATCTTGAGCTGCATTCCCAGGTGCATCAGCAGAGAACTGGATCAGGACTGGAGTAGCAAGTACTCCAACCTTTTCCCACATGGGATACCATCATTGTAGAGTGGCATAACTTGAAATGCTACAACACCAGAACCTGGGATTAAGATTCTCAGAAAGACATATTCATTTCAAAATTAAGAACATGTATGGTAGGATAGCTGGAATAAATTGTCATAGGATAAACATAGAACCTCTTGCAGCATCAATTACATTTAATAACATTTAATTTGAACTAGATTTTTAAAATAAAAACAAAAATACATGGATTTGGATAAGCTCTTTGAAGCCAAGTAGAGTCCCATCAGGAGGAAAGAGTCAGCAGGAGCCAGGGTTGCTTGGGCAAGCCATCTTCAAGTTTAGTGCTGAGAAAACCATGTGTCTTGATGCCATTAGTGTCCTAGCCCAGAATTTGGCAGCATTGCCTGACCAAGCTGGGTTTTTCTAGGATATGTTGAGGAGACTGAATTAATGACCTCAGTAATAGCCTCTCTGTATTGTGCCTTTGGGAGTGCCATCTCATACTGACTCTCAGTTTGACCAGGTAACTGGTTTTGATTAATGGGACAATAGAAGATTCAATGTAAACAAAGATTTGTGGACATGCTGAAAGCACTCTCCTCAATTTGTGCTTCATTGCAAGTGCTATGGGAATGTGCCTGAGTGATGTGAGGGTGATGTGAGGGTGATGTGAGGGTGATGTGGAGAGAGATCTATCATCCTGGCCATCCCTGCTGGGGATATCCAAGATCAGTCATAGCTAATCAGGTTCAACCTTGATGGGTACAGAAGAAACACCTAGCCAGGCACAGCCTACCTGGCTGTGCTATGGAGTCCGGGACTGGTTTATTCTATAGCATGTATACTAGAATAAACAATCAAAATAGGTAGGTTTTAATATTTCTGTTACATTAAAAGTAAAACTGTTTCTCATTAGGCCAAGTCTGAAATAATGTTATGATAAACACTGCCAGTACACAGCTTTCCAAGCACTGCTGTCTGCCTTCCTCCCTCACACCTTTCTGGAATCCTAGGAAACCCTTTTGCATTTATTCTATCCTTTCAAATATTTCCTAAATCCACACTGCTAGGCAGTCATTGAGGAGTGACCATTCCTTGTTTGCTTGTTGTTTCACTTCAAGATTCTCAGGTGGCCACTTCTGAGTTGTTTGGTTTTATTTGTTTGCTTTTGTTTTGTTTTGAGTGGAATTATGCCAGCCTCAGGAGCCTGCAAAAGTCAGTCATTGAATAAATAACAGAATAATAAGTACCTTCCCAGGCAGATGGTCTCTCCCATCATCATGAAACCTTTCAAACTCAAGTCAAAATAAGGACTGCTGCAAAATTTTAGGAAAGAAAATAAATTATTTTGCGATAAAACAGTTAAGCTGTACTCAGGTGACCTGAGTCTGATTTCTGAAATTGTGTTCTTGTGTGTGTTTTTAATCTACCCTTTCTGTATAGCAAGTTATTGGTGTCGCATAAATCAAACCCATCTCAAACTACAGTCTCAGAAGTGGAGGTGGTGGTAACAGAACATAGAGCTCTCTGGCTAACAACAACCTCTTGCTCTCATGTCCTTCAGAGGAGTCTGAAAAGCTGCATTTCCCTTTGATATTGACTGAGTATTCTCTGGGATCCTGGGGCTTGGAGAGCCAAGGACATTGGCATTGAAATCTGTCTTCTGATTCCCTGCATGGGGCTTCCTGGCTGCCCAGCTACATGTCTCCTACAGTCCCAACCAATTCTACCATCTGTCTTTAAAGCTGTAGATGGAGTTGGCCAAGCAGAGAGATCTGCTCTCTTCTCCAGCAACAGAATTCCTTATGGAGGGAATTCCTGAGTGAGGTAAAAAACCCGAGTCAGTAGAGCCCAGCTAGTAGAATTCTTTAAACAGGTAAATGCACTATGCCATTATTCTCCATCTTTCAAGCAAGGATTCCATCACACGAAAATCATCAAAGCTGCACCAGGTGTTGGCTTCTGACTTCGTCCAAAAGGTCCTTTATTAAGAAAAACACTGATCCTCAGTCAGTGGGAGAGTAAGCCCAAGGAAGAGGATAGACCATGAAGGGATAGGCAATCAGGGAGCCTACAACATCATTCCTCTGGAAAACATCCAAGAGGAAGGGCTGGTAAACCTCCCAAATGCCACAGAAATGGAGGAAGGCTTCTGGATGAGCAAAGACAACACTCCACAAGGGCATGTTTCCTAGGTTTACTCCTTTTCTTGACAGTAGTCTCAGAAGTTTAGGGTGTGTCTTACTTCAACAGAAATTAGAGAGGTGCTTAGGTATTCAACTTTGTTGTCCTAATAGCTCCTTTTTGGGGTCACTACCTAAATAACAGATACCTCTGTGAACAGTGGGATTGGGACTCGAGTTCTTAAGTCTTAGATGATGATTGTGTGGTCCCTTTGACACTGTGTAGATTAAACGCATGATCCTGGGGAAGGAAAATTCTTTTTTGGGATCAACTTGGGAACGTCTTACCCTCTGGGAGCCTTTTCTCAAATGGCATTCTGCAGTTGTTATCCACTCCTAAGTCCAATCTAATTATTTTCATGGGGGAAATTTACAGAGAGCCTCACATAGCCAGTTGAATGCTGATCTTCCTCTGTTGGGCAGAGACCTCTGTACCCCTAGAGAAACTGTGAAGTCATCTTGGTATTGACTTTGAAAGGCCCTGACGTTAAAGTGGCTCTAACATTGGTAACAGAAAAAAAAAATACTGGGTCTGGAGGATACCTAATAAACCAACCCAGCTATTTTCCCAACAGATTTGATTTTAGTTGGCAAGCATCAATAACACAAAATGCCAACTGAGGGCTCCAAATGAAAACAGTCTCCTTCATTTATATTAACTTCAACTGTTTATGTCACCAAAACAAAACACAAAACCCAACTATTAATCTACCAATTTGTTAATGGTATGAGACACACACACACATTTTTAACCATTTACCCCAAAAGACAAACTTAGCCAAAAAGCAGCTGTTTGTCAGGGAAAGCATTGACTGTGCTACTTCTTGTAGTGATTCATGTTATAAAACTCTGTTATCTGGGGGCATCTACTAGTTAAGAAGCCATTCAGTAATGTCACAAAATTCAACTTTCCTGGATTTATCACAAAGGATGAGACATTCATGCAAGCAAGTGAGATCCATCCAGCACATAGGCTACTTTACCTGCCCCCTCCCAACCTGCTAAGACCATTCAGCACAATCAAACTAGTTGGCAAACAGACCAGAGGCTCGGAAATTGATTAAATTTATCGTGTGTTTATTATGCTTCTTGTGACTTAGCAGCCAGGAATTCCTAGGGGAAGGGAAGAGGGAAAAGAAACTACTTGGTATTCCAAGTGGATCTGCTTGTTTTTGCTTCCTGGCCCCTATCAATTGCAATGTTCCATCCTGGACCACTTTATTTTGCACCCACAATCTGGAATGAGCAGCAAAAGGGTATGTGTCCAGAACAAACCCAAAAAGCTATTCCCAGATTAGTAGGAACTGAAGAGTCCCTGAGTCCTATCCATTAAGATTAACCTGAGAAACTACAATTTCTTTTTCATTTCTCTAACTAAGGCCTAAGAAAAGGATTTAGTGGTTGCTTAGCCATAGAACATATAGACATACACATGTATAAACAAAAACACTTGGGAATTTTCTGTTGGGTATAACTGTTATTTCAATAACACATTTTAACAAAAAAACTAACTAGGAAGTTCAGTGCAAAAATAACCAAATTTTGAAGTAGTTATGGAGTAGCCCCAAAGACGTTATTGGTGTTAAATGGCTTAAGAACCATCCCCAAAGAGAAAATCCCTTTTCATATGAGCTGGTCCTTGAATGTTAACCATCTCTGCTGCCTTCATCCACTCTCATTACCTTCTCCAGCCATCTCCTTTACACACACACAATCATACCACACCACACCTCTATAAATGTCTTTCTTTTCCCCTGTGAACAATTTACTTACCTGTTTCTCCTCTCCCATTGTCAACATCTCCACATAAACTAAATTGACCACACACGATTAAACATGATTTCAGTGTTCCCAGAAACATTGGAAACAGTTTTCTGTACACCACACAATCCTAGTTGTTTAACATTCTTCTTTGCACTTTTGCATTCTAATTTTGCAATAGTATGCAGACTTTTTAATGAGCTTGAACTTAATTGTAACAGAAAACAAAGGCACTGTGCACACAATAATGTATAAAAACTGTTGTTACAAGTTTCGTAAAAACTTTTGTCAAAAATATGTACTCCAAACTAGAATCTGGAGCAGGAATGCACATGAAAAAAAATCTGTGTTCCATGGGCTTTGCACTTGTTGCTTCCTTTCCAAATGATTCAATGGTCTGATAGTCAGTAGAAAATAAAAATCTCTAAAACAATGCTTTTGGAGTCCAACTGAGCCTCAGAATCTCAGACAAGAGAGAAGAGGGTCCCAGTGTGTGGGCAAGGACTTAGCCAGGCAGCTCAGCAGGGCAAACACACTTCACTTTCTAAGGGTAACGTCTCCAAACACTTCTCTGGGCAAGGAAGACAGTTCATGTCAAGATCATGGACATGACTGTTAAACTGAGTGAATAGACTTTCTGTACTTTCCCAAGTTTTAAGATGCTGCTGTTGTTCTCATTGCTGGGGAGCATTATTCAAGCCTGGCTTATCTTTCATTTTCAGCATTTTAACAAACTGATGCTAATCTTCAATTTGGGATAAAGATGTCCTAGATAGAATCTGCACTGAAGATTTTTTAAGTGCCCAGAGAAGAAAAACACAGCCTGTCCCTGCCCAGTGTTTTTAATCTCTCTCAAAAGCACCACAGAGCCAGCATATACTCAAGGATTAGCTGTACCTAAATCTCCATCCTAGGGAGAAAGCCTGAAACCTGACCAGATGTTGAAAAGACATTAACAACTATTTCTCAGAAATGCTTTCAATTCAGGCAAGTGTTTATTTTAACACAATAATAGAAAAGGATACAAGAAAGTGAGAAAAAGGGAAAGGGGGTTTGGAAACAGAAGGTGTACAGATTCTTTCAAATTATGTTGGGCACCCCCTAAATGAAATTACTAAAGCTACCTTACCCTTCATGTACACTCCCTCTTCCTTAGTATAAACATAAAACAACCCAAGCTAGAGATACACAATTCACTTTGTAACATAGGGTCAGGTTTGGGTAATAGAACTTTGTCCTAGCTGCAGCAGGGACTGCTGAATATACTGAATTACCAAACAAAGCATAGACTAAGGGCAAAAAGAAGAAATTTTGCTTGGAACAAGAACATTTGTAGCTTCTAACTTCAATCATGCTGCACAAGCTGATAGTCAAAAAATGATACTGTGACATCCCGGACAATAAAAAATAGCAACATTTAGACCAGGTGTTCTGAAACATTTCTGGAATATGCCCATAACCTGAGCTTTGCCATGATCTCGGGTTTTTGAAAAGTCCTGAAAAGGAGGGGGGGTGAGAGTGCTTATTGCAAGACAGTATTTCATTCTTGGCTAAGATCTTGTTTTCTTTTACAACTCAAGCAGTAAACTGATTGCCGCAATTGGTTTCTGTACACAGAATTGGAAAGACCTGTTTGCCTGGGCCTGTTGCACACTGCTAGTTGGAATGTAGCTCTTAGTGACCGAATAAAGTACATGAAGCTTAAACTGAGTATTTGTGTTCCGCGCCACTACAGCTGATTGGGTAGTGTGTATTGTGCACTGATGTAAGCTTGCTAGATTGAATGATCTGTATCACGTGCCAGTTCTCCCTTAGTTGAGTGGATGATTGTGCTTAAGAACCCCTAAACATGGCTGATTTAAGCTGTTTTTTTCTGCCACATACAGTGGAATGGGACAATTTGCCAGCTGGTAAATTAAGAGCTTCCAAGAGTCTGCTTCCAATTCATTTCTGGGATAGATTTGGTCAACTCGCAACAATAGAAGGATGTTATTGATTTGAGAAGCATATTTAATAGTGGCATGATGGATGTTTCATTGTAATTTGATGATTCTTCTCTCAAGGGGACTATGTTTCAGATTGAAATTGAGGAATAATGGTGTTAAACTTGATTTATTTACCTATTTAAGAGACAGAAAGTGAAATACACATACAAAGAGAAAAATCTCCAATCTGCTTGTTTTCTCCCTGAATAGCTACAACAGCTATGGCTGAGCCAAGACAGGAGAAAGGAATCCAGTTCTTCCACATGGGGGACAGGGACTCCATACTTTAAAAACCTCTGCTGCCTCCAAGGGTGGGCATTAATGGGATGCTGTGTTAGAAGCAAAGCTTACATCCAAATCCAGGCACTCCAATTTGGCATGCAGGGTCTAATGCAGCAGCTTAATCACTGTGTCAAATGCCTGCCTGCAGGTTACTCTGTTTCAGGGAAAAGAGAACGACATCGTAGGATGACAATTAGATAGGACATGGGGAACATCACCAGTATGAAATCATAACCAACTGTAATCCTGTGAGAAAGCTCTGGGAACTCGGGGCAAAGTTTAAATAGTTGGGACAAAAAATCATGCATGCAGAAACTCCCTAATCCTCAAGCCTTGATAACAGGTCAAAGAGAAATGATTCTTCTCATGTAGGCTGTTTAGTTGTTATGAGCCTGCCAGAACACATTGTCACTAATTGACCCTCCATTCATGCAGGCATGAAAACCACATCCTCTTTCAGACCCTCTTTCCTTATGCCTACGTGACTCTCATCTTTAAAAGTTTTTTGCCGTTAATAAACTTTGGCTATTGACCATCAGTCAGTTTGTGTGTGTAATTATTGGCTCTCCAAGTCTCTCACTGCTGGACAGCAGAGACACAGTAGGCATTTATTTCAGTACTTTAGCAAGCACAGAAACACAAGGTTATCTCTGCTCAGAGGACTTAATACTCCCAAGCAAAGCACAGTGGTACAGTTCCTACTGCTTGTACACAAGCAAGAGAAGCCATTCCCAGAGAGCCAAGTGGAACACTTGTAGCAAATGTACTCTAATTACACAAATTTCCTCAGCACTGAAAAAGACCATATTCAAACTTAAGGGAGGTGGACACATACAAATAAGTTAAAGAAATTGCCGATAGCAACAATAGTAACAGGTTTCTACCTCTGAAATAGAGCACCTCTCCCCCTAACCCATCACTAAAATAGATGAAGGACACCATAATGCAAAACTCCAGGAATATCTGATTCCCACCACAATCAGGATGCAAGATGGTAACCTCATTCGATACCTTTGTAATCACAGTGACCACCCTCAGACACTGGCAATCATTGGTAATAGTAACTCCATCACTAAAATTACAACTCTGGATAATAGCATATAAATGGAATTCTAGAGCATGCAGCCCTGGATGCTGCCTTCTTTCTCTGTGTTGACTTTGAGAGTCATCCCAAACCACCACACACATTAATACCTCATTCCACAAGAGTGATCGACCACTATGGGCATCCATTTGCCAGGTGGAGAGCATTTCCATGGCATCTGGCTGTGGGCTATTGTAAATCTGACTTCTCATATTGCTAGGGTAAATATCTAGCATATGACTCAGCGAGCCAATCCTAAGTGTACTTTATAAGAAATTTCCCAATTATTTTCCCAAGTACACATACCATTTAGCATCCCAAGCATCAATGTTTGAGAGTTCAGTTACACCATTAATTCAGAGTGTGTTTTTTACTCATTTTAACAGGAGTTCAAGGTGTCATAATTTCAATTTGTGTCTTCCTAATGATTAAAGTTTTTTTTAATATAGCATAGAATCTAAGTCCTCTGTCAGATTTGTGGATAACAAGCTAAAGGCTAGGAGAATTTTTTCTATTTTTTTTTTTTTAGCCTTTTACAGCAATAAGGTTTAAATTTCTGATAAAATCTAATCTACCAGTCTTTTTTTGTACATCTTGCTTACATTAAAAAAGTCTTATGTAGCACTTGATCACAAATATCTTACTCTTATCAGACTGATAACTCACTTTGAGATAAATTTTCTAATAGAGGTGAAGTTTAACTAAGCAGTAAATCCTCTAACATTTATTTGTTTTATTTATTTATTTTTTAAAGATTTATTCATTTTATTACAGCCAGATATATACAGAGGAGAGACAGAGAGGAAGATCTTCCTTCCGATGATTCACTCCCCAAGTGAGCCGCAACGGGCCAGTGCGCGCCGATCCCAAGCCTGGAACCAGGAACCTCTTCCGGGTCTCCCACGCGGGTGCAGGGTCCCAATGCATTGGGCCGTCCTCACTGCCTTCCCAGGCCACAAGCAGGGAGCTGGATGGGAAGTGGAGCTGCCGGGATTAGAACCGGCGCCCATATGGGATCCCGGGGCATTCAAGGCGAGGACTTTAGCTGCTAGGCCACGCCGCCGGGCCCATATTTCTTTTATTTTATTTGAAGGATGGAGAGAGAGAGAGAGAGAGAAAGAGAGAGAGAGAGACCGAGATCTTCTGTATACTGTTTCAGTCTCCAACTGCAAACAGCTTGGGGATTCACTAGGCTGATGCCAGCAACCTCAAACAATCTGGGTCTCCCATGTAATGACAGAGACTCCAGGACGTTAACCACCTCCCTCCCTCACAAGATGAACCCTCAAAGGGCACTGAGTTGGGAAGTGGAGCTGAGAATTAAACTCAGGCACTATGACATGAGGTGTGGACTTCCCAGGTGGTGTTCCAAGTGCTGCACCAAACACCTGCTCCCTTTGACTTATTTGAATACTTATATTCACTTTTTGATATGTGCACAACTGATTGTGAGAATACAATTAGTTGAAGAGATTATTTCCCCATTAAATTACAAAATATTTGTCAGAAAATGGCCCTATGAACCTGTATTGAAATATCACATTATATCCTATAAGCATGCGCCATTAATATATGCCAATCAAAATTAAACTTCAATAAGTGAGCTATGTTTTTATGTGATCCTTTCTGGAGCATTTAGTTCATTTTGCCAATTTATGTGTCTTCCTATTCCTTGTTGCTTTAGCTTTATAACATACAATTAAAGCATAATATTCTTCCCATTTGATTCTCTTTGCAACATTTTTATCTATTTTGTCTTTTCACATAGATTTTAAAGTAAGGTTCCTGTATTCAGGAATACAGGACTGTCATTTCCCCAACCTGAGTCTTCAGATCCATGCATACATTTAGGTCTTAGTGATTTGCTTTCATTCAAGTTTTGTAGATTTTAATGTATAAATATTCCACTTTTCTGAAGTTATTAACAATATTTTTAAAAATTATTTCAATGGTTTATTGTCAAGGTAAGATTCAGTTGAGCTGTTTATGTTGACTTTGTATCTTATGATGTTAATCTTAACATCTTAGCTCTACAAGGGGTCTTGTTTTGCCAATACCATGGGTTTTTCTACGTAGACTATCATATAAACTGTTAGTGGAGACATTTTTATTCCTAATTGGTAAGCCTTCTATTTATTTTTCTTTACTTATTACATTGGCTAGAACTTTTACTATAATGTTTATATAAAAAGTTCTTCTAATAGTTGCTGCATCTGTTAATCTTAAGTAAAAATAGTAACAAATATGTTTCTGTGACCTCTCTATTTAAGAATGCATGGATTCCCAGATGACATGAGCATTCTCCCAACTACTTCTCAATCTTTTTGTAGCGACAAATTGACATCCCATAATGGCCACTACCTTATTACTTCTGAAGTCACCTGCTGTTTAGCTTCTAACACACTGAGACAGGAATGTAGATACAAATTCAATCAGCGAATGTTTGAAAGATGCTGTTCAATGCTCACTCCCAACTGTCTGAAAGTCCTCTCAAGGGTGTGGCTTTCAAAGGAAAACAAGTAGCCAATGCATTTTCTGAGAAAGAGGGAGCCATTAACAACTCTAATTGCCAAAGAAGAGACGAACAGCACTCACTATGAAGGAAGTTCCAGCGCACTCTTGGAAACTTTTTATTGCTGTCAGTTGTGTTACTTTCCTTGTTATTCCCTCCCAGGAAAAAAAAAATTAGAAATGGTTTTCTCCTCAAAGGACCTGCTCAGATCTTTCCAGCTAATGAGGTAATAAATTCTCTGCACCATGATTTAAACACAAAGGGAAGGAAGTTCCTTGCAGGAAGGCGTAAAGGGAAATGGGGAAGACATGACTGCATTCTGAATGGCAGAAGCTAAGCACAATGGCAAGCATCTGAAATGACTGCAGGCCTTTGATTGTAATTGTGCCAATCCATTGGTGGGAGAATGCCATCTAATTAGGGAAGTATGCCTACTGTGCTTTCTGTGTATGCATTCCATAGCATACAAATGAACAAACCACAATTCTTCAATTTATTCTGGGCTATAGTCTCCACAGCTGGGGAAAACCTGACCAGGAGACTTGAGACATTTCTGATCTGAACTAGGATACATAGTAAACTCATCTGCAGGTGCCTGGCAGGCTTGCTACTAACCTCTCCACTTCTGGAAACTGAGTCAACATACAGAAAAGTGCTCTCTGAACATGTCTGCTTGGGACTGGGCCCAGTTTATGTAGTGACTGAAATCTTAGAGTCTATAATTCGACTTTTTGGACTCAGATCCCGGTTCTTCCCCTCCCTAGCTGTGTCACTGACCCAGATGAAAACCTCTGGATGTCTTGCTGTCTCCTGTGTAAATGGGCCTGATTATGGCACTTCCTTCAGAATTACTCGGAGGATTCAATGAGCTATCTACCCAAAGCACTCTGATACTGACTCACAGGCAAATAGCTCACTAGCAAAAGCCCAAAACTTCAAGCTTTTCTACTAAGAATTGTAAATCAGCAACGGCAAAGTCTTGGAGCTGAGTCATATTTGTAGAGTGGAAGTTCTTGAACTGTTCTCCCAGCCTTGCCTGCACTTCTGTGCTTTTCTAAGAACTGACTGTGGACAGAGTGAAAAGAGGCCCAGCCAAAGGACAAAGGATGCTTCGAAAATGCTGGTCATTGCATTGTAGCAGGTGTCCTGAGAAATGACTTTGGAATGGGGACATAAAATAGGGTGATTTATGACAGAGACTGGGAAACATTCAGGAGTTATCTTTCTGCCATGCTTTTGTGTCTTTGCACTTACCTTTTCTCTGCTCAGCCTATTCCCCCACTCCTACACAAGCTATGTTTCTCAGCTTGGGTTATTCCCAGAGGAGCCTTCTGCAAAGCCCCGTACTGGGATAGCCTCCTTCCCTGAAGCACGTCTCAATGCCACCTGGACTCTGTCATGATGTCCTTCTCCTATGCACTTATCACACATGACAACACTCTTTAATATCTGTCCGTCCCAGTTCTCTGTAAGCCTCTGAGAACAGAAAGCATCGACTCGTTACTCCTTTTACCAGGTTAGGCCTCAAGCCATCTCCATACATTTGAAGTTTGCTTTAAAGCTTTCTCCCTATCTAGTGACCTGTATATAGCCTAACGTAATGCATAAACAGATTTTAACACTCAGCTACAACAAGTAACGTGTTGCAGCCGACTGCAGATCATCAACAGTTCCAATCACGGTCAAGGCAGACTCGCCTTGCAAGCCATCTGGCTGTCTCCAAACCTCACTGCTGTTTCCTGTCCGACACGTGCTTTTCTCCGGCTCTGAGTGCAACCTGCCCTTGTGGGGGAGCCAGGCATTCTATCTCTTACTGCTTTTTTCTAGCACTTAGCAGTGTCTCAAAGTCCAGGCTACACTATCTATTTGTTGAATGAATAAACAAGAGAACAACCATACAAGGCAAAATGTTCCCACCCATAACTGCTCTTGCTCTTGAATAGGATGTCTCATTTCCCATCCAGGCTCCCAGAGCCGCTTGTAGATACATTGATTGTTCCTGCCACAGTGTACCCTAGTTAGTAACTTCCTAACTGGGCTAGGAACTCCCTGGTGGCCAGGTTGATTAATCAGGCTCTCGTTTCATTGCTGATACCACTGTACCTGGCATAGGACAAAGACTTGATTCATGTTTATTAAAGTGAGAAAAATCAAATTCCCTCCCTCAAGGCTCTAACAGCCAAAATAAGTGTGAATATTCATCCTGGAGGTTACGATGCCTGTGTCCTGCATCTAAGGGCTGATTTCCTGTCTCAGTTCCAGTGCCAGCTATTGGTCTGAGAAGAGTCTGAAGCTAAAACAGAGGGACTCCTGCCATCTATAAGGGAAGCCTGGATTAAGATTTCAGTCTCTGACTCTGGCCATTGCAGACATTTGGGAAGTGAACTGTAGCTTGCTTTCTCTTCGCCTCTCTTCTCCTCTCCCATAACTCTCTCCCCTCCCTCTCCTCTCTCCCCTCCCTCTCCTCTCTCTCACTCTCTTTCTCTCACTCTCCCTCTCTCTCCTTTCTGTTCTTCTAGAATACTCAAGAAGTAGGTGGGAGCTTTAATCAATGGGGCCAATATATGATGTGTTCCTGAATCATTCATTCGCTTTAGGCAATGCACTCCATTTACTGCAACCTTACTGTGGACTTACTCCAGGTCTTCACATTCCACACTTTCTACAAACGTGTCCTAAGTTGGAGGGAACCAGCCACAACCCTCTACCTGTCTTTGGCAGGATAACCAAGGACCAGAGATCGCACAACTTGTTCATTTTTAGGGAGGACTACCTCCCTCCCAATTTCCCTGAATCTCAAAATGACTGAGGGTGTACACATGAAAGGGTGGAGACACGAAACAGATATCCCTGGAAGGGAATAAAGGAGGGAAGGGCACTGAGTAGGGGTGGGTTTAAAGAAAATGCCACTGAGAGTGAATGCGGTACAGGTGAGGAGAAAATGGGGTTCCTCTGCCCTGTTATGTATTCTTCCAGGCTCTGAAAGAGCAATGTGGAAACCCAACATGGACAAAGAAATTTGGGCTACAGTGCAAGATTTCAAGATAACCCAGGCCGTTAAGGCATAGAGACCATATTAGGCTAGTATTTTCCCAGACATTTCATCTAGGATGTTCTCTACATTGTAATGAATTGTTGATGGGATCCCGGTGTGGCCCATGACGGATAATACATGCTTATATTAGACATTAAAAATGTCAAATGAATCGCTGTAAGGAATTATGGAAATTATCTTTGATTTACATGAAAATTTAAATTTTATGATTAAACAAAGTGTGACAAATTGGAGAAATCAACTGCTTTTTTACTTTATTAAGAGCACAAGCAATAGTGTCTCACCAACACATGCTAAAACCATAATCCATATAAATAACTCATCTACAAGCACACATATATACATGAAGCCTATATATTGAGTACTTGTAAGTAAACTCATAAGAAGCGATAGAGAGCACTGATCACTGAAAAGATGACATATCATATTATGTATTTTTTTTAAGGATTTCTTTATTTGTAGATTTACAGGGAGGGAGGGACACTGAATGAGGGGGATCTTCCACACACTGGTTCAGTACTCAAATGGCAGAAACACCTAGGATGGGTCAAGCTAAACCTAGGACCCAGGAACCCCTGTCTGGTCTTCCACATGGATGGCAGCAGCTCAGTGCTTGGCCCATTTGCTCCTGCTCTCCCACATGCATGAGCAGGAAGCCAGGTTGGAAGAGGAGCAGGCAGAAATTTAACTGGTGCTCATATGGGATGCCAGTGACATAGACAGCAGTTCATCTGCTGCCTGATGATGCCAGCCCTGAAACTGGCCTGAGCATCTTGAACACATAGAAACTGAGTCCCTGCTTCACCCAGGCTCATACCCAGCCTTCTCAGAATGTTTGCACTTCCTTTGTAGCATATACGACACACATTCTAAAAAAAAAAGTTTACTTTTTAAAAATAATCTTTTTCTTAGAAACTCACTTCAAGATGTTTAAAAATTTTTTTGAAGTAGACTTTGAAAATGACACAAATTTTGTATTCATACACATTATTACATTGCTCAGCAACACTGTAAGAGATGATACACTGTAAGAGATGAGTCATTAGGTGATTTTGTCACTGAGAACATCACAGAGTGTACTTACACAAGCTAAAATGGATATGGTATCATTAAGCAATGTCTTAATACAGTGCATCTTGGACCAATGCATTATTATACAGCATGTAAGTATGTATGCCGGTATGCATGTACAAACTTGTCCCAACATATATTCCTTGTGTTTCTTGAACCCAGTTTTGAATTCAACCTAGGTTACCCCTCTGGAGCTCAACTCTGCTATAGCAAGTTCTAATTCCAGGCTGTATAGTAGATGTTGTTGCACCTGCACCTGGCCACATGATCCCCTTGAGTGCACACATAGAAAGAAATAGGGTGTGGAGTTCCAAGTTGACTTGCCCTGTCCTGACATACTGGGACCTGAGAAAAGACCACACAGACAGGAAGTAGATGGTCTACCCAAAGTTGTACTGAACTATCCAAAGTTGTATCCAAAGTTGTATTCTATTTCCTGAGATAGAGGGCCAGCTTAAGAAAACCAGAGAGGAAGAAAACCTCAGAGATAGAATCATAAAGCAACCAAGGTTCTGGATTTTGTGAAAGATGGAGCTGTGGAAGGAAGCTCCTAGAGTAAGTATCCAAGACATTCTAGAAGCACTAAAACAAATACAGGATACATGAGTGATTGAGTTACAGAGAAAGGATGAAAACTTCTTAGAGTATATTTATTTCATAATGTATATAAAATTTAGCTTTCACTGGGGTTCAACTCTTCCTAAGATAAATAGGACAACCCCAATTCTCTCTCCTGGTTTAGTCTTTTGGACACATTTCTCATTTGTATTGTCCAGGTCTGGCCAGAAGCCAGAAGCAGCAGAGCCCTTGTGAGACAATCACTAGAGGTGAGCCTTGCCTGTGTACAGGGCAAAGGCAAGAGTCAAGGTCTGGGGATTGGGGAGTAAATCCAGGAAGCAGCCAGATATAACAAAGTCTGGCTTCTACTGTTCTAGTGTTCTTCTACTCAGCCCCTGAGGCAGAGTGGGGCTTTCTCTGGACAAAACGAGGCCAGACTTTGTGACCTTGACTGCCACCTTTCTTTGGCTTAGATCAGTGATTGGGAATCCTTTATCCCAATGGAAATATGCCACAACACACATGCACATGTACGTGCACATACATGGAGAGGCTATGGTAGAAACAGAGGCAATCAGCCTAAATAAGGTCCCCTTGGCTTCCCTCTGTGCATTCCCCGAGGACCCCATGAAAGGGGGGGTCAAAATGTATGGAGAGAATGCTAACTTCTCCATTAAGAAGTAAGCATTCTAAAGAAGGAAGAATATGTGTATCTTATGTTCTATAGAAAAGTATTTCCCAAATGATTAAAAACTACTGCCTTTGGCAAATAGGTAGGAATGGCTTGTGGAATATTGGGATGGGAGAAGGAATTCTCTAAGCACACCTTTCTTTATGTTTGTTTTGAAATAAGTGACACTATAAAGGATGAAAGGAAAGAGCCAGTCCTAGAATTGTGAGGGCAAAAAGAAATGAAACTATATTAAGGATATGAGTACATTCCCTCCCCAAAAACTTCATTCAAGGAACTTCCAAACACAATTCTATGAATATAGATCTTGGGAAGGGTACATTCCAAGACAAAAAGAACTATGTAGATAGCAGACTTCTGAAATTTGACAATGACGATGATAGGAAAAAGGAGAGGGGAAGGAAATTGATTCAATTGTTCACACCCAAATGGCTGTGACAGTCAGAAACCAGGAGCCTAGAATCCCATCCTGGTCTCCCATATGTGTTATGGAGGTCCAAGCACCTTGTCCATCTTTTGTTGCTTTCCCAAGTATATTAGCAGGAAGCAGGATTGAAAATGTTACAGCTAGGACTCCAAATGAGATGCGAACATTATAGGCAGCAGCTTAATTTGCAGCCTGGTAATGCTTGCCCCCACCAATTTTATATTCATTAAGCTGTGTGAGTTTACATATGCCCCTTTATCCCAATGGAAATGTGTGTGTCTATCTGTCTTGGGGTTTAGTCCTGTCCGCAGGCCTCCTTGTCACTTATGGTGAGGCAAGGGTGTTCTTTGACCATTAAGAACCACCAGAGACAAGCTTTATCGTGCACACGTCACAAATTTTAAAAGGTTAAGGAAGGAGAGGACAGGAGATGAACTTCCAGCAGTTACCCCACTTCCCCAATAGTGACAGTGTAATTGGCTAAAGGGCACATCTACCCCCTTGACCTTTCAGTCATGTCAGATGTCACATTCCACATGCAGGGGTGGAAGCTATGCCTCAGGTCAGGGCAGATAAGCTCTAAGCCACATTCATCAGGTAGCAGGCAGAGACCTAAGGCCAACTGCCCACATGTGTATGTACAGCTCTATACAGATTGATCAAAGTTAACATTGCCAACAGAAAGAAACTTGGCTGAGGGCTGTTGTCTGGGATCGCTGAAGTCCGTGCACACTGGTGACTCAGAACAGTAACGTCATCCATTGTGAGCGGGGCAGGAAAGCCTTCATGGAGGATCTGAGTAGGAATGAACGTGAGTCCTGGTGGAGGCGTTCCAAACACAGGGCACAGCAAGGGCAAAGGCACGGTAGTTTGGAACAGCCTGCAGAAATACAGAACTGTATTGAGTCAAGAATGGCTCAACTAATGTAGACGGGAGATTGAGGAAAGGTGAAGATGATCAGGGGAAGCCAGATCAACAAGGATGCTGATTTGTGGGCTAAGATGTTTGGACTTAACCCAGGTGAGGGGGAGCTACAGTTGGTGGCCATGGTTTTAAGAGCAGGAAAGTAACACATGAGAGTTACAGAAAGTAGAATCAATGTACTCTGTGACCAGTTACAGATGTGGAGGGTGACATAAGATCTACTGTAGAATGTTTTCTACCAATCTCAGAAATGGATCTATATTCGACAGTACTGGGTGAAATGTATCTTTGTAGCCACGTCCACTAACTGGAAAAGCTGTGTAGATATTTAGTGCTGCCTGCTTTGGCTAAGAACAGAGAGAATATCAGGGGGAATGTTGGTCAGGCTGAGCTTAAAAGCAAAAGGTGAAGAAGGTCTGGGGGCGCAGAACAGGATCAGTGTGTTCTTCCCAGGACGCTGAGGTTGAAAAGGACCAGTTATTGCAGAATCCCTGGTAGTCAATGCAATTCAGCACACACAGCACAGGCATCTTTAGGAGTTCCAATGGTCACGTAAGGATCATTTAATGCATGGAGTATCTATGTACTGAAACTTCAGGACTGCCTGAAACATAGGCACTAAAGAGCATCTCCTATATTGAGTGTGCAGGCTGTAACTGGAGAAGCCCCATCAAGTGTAGTAGGATTTCTGTAACTAGAAGGCCTATGGATGTGCAAAAGAGAAAGAGCTCTGCATTTGCTTTTGCACATACTAATAATTAATCAGGAAAATGCTGTTCCCCATGGGAGCTGAGCATTGGCACAACTGCCTACTGCAAAGCCAAGTTCCTCACTTTGGATCTCAGACCCATGCCAACACCAGCGTCTCAATCCATCAGCTCTTGAGAGTCTAAGTCAAGACCCACTCTGGGTGACTTATAATTAAAATGATCACAATCCATTTTTGAAAGTTAATTCCAAATACAATTTCTCATTTGCCTCACAAGGGTATGGCGTGCACAGCAGCCTATCTGTGGGGAAATTAAGGAAAAGCCAGCAGATCTCACCATGAGGTATTTTTATTAAAATAATCACTCATATTTTTCTGGCAACACTTTTTAATAAGTGTCAAATCCTTATGACTTTCTTTGGTGTTTGTTTCCACATTAATTATGTCCAATTCATAAGGTATTTATTTCTGGAGGTTTTAAAAATCAATAGCAGAACTTGCCCAGGCTAATCAATTAACCTGTACCCACACAGTGCTTCTGGTTTGTGGAAACTTTATCAGGCTAGGAAGCCACAGGAAAGACAACTCCAGGATGGCCATGATGGCAAAGACAGTCACAGGGCCATCCTGAGTGACCTGTCACACTGCTTTTCTATTGCCCTACTTTAATGTAAGCATAATGCAATACAGATTACCCTGATTTCTATTAATTTTCCTCCAGATGGGCTGCTTTTCATGCCATAATGCCTTGGCCATTGACATCAGAGCCACCCACCATCTCTTCTGCATAGCTATAGAGTGGTGTAGCTGGAAGGGGGTTTCCAGCTCCCAGAACCTTTGTTCCCTCGAGTAGGAGGCCTGGTCACAGGAGCCATGCAAATAGTGGCTGGTTCTCCCTGCATAGCTCTAAAAATATTTGAGAATACTCCTCCTTAACTGAGGGCTGGAAGGACAGAAGCTGCCTCATGCGGCAGAGAACAAAGGCCTGGATGGAGGACCCTGGGTTCCAGTCTTAGGTCTCCTAGAAACAATCATGGCATCCCCCCCTTTGGTCTCATTCTCATACCTTTTGAATGGGTTCACCTTGCTAGTGTGCCAGGCTCTGCCAGTTCACAGCTGACAAATGACATCAGGCCAGGTGAGGCAGCTTAGCAGCTGAACTCCTTGCTTTGCAAGCACCGGGATCCCATATAGTAGTAGATTCTTATTCAGGCAGCCCCACTTACTATCCAGCTCCCTGCTTGTGACTGGGAAAGCAGTTGAATACAGCCCACATCCTAGGGACCCTGCACCCACATTGGAGACCAAAAACTCCTGGCTCCTGGCTTAGGAATGGCTCAGTTCCAGCCACTGCAGCTGCTTGGGGAGTGAATCATTGGACAGAAGATCTTTCTGTCTCTCCTCCTCTTTGTATATCCGACTTTCCAATAAAAACAAGACTTTAAAAAAAGAAAAGAATGTGGGCCCGGCGGCGTGGCCTAGCAGCTAAAGTCCTCGCCTTGAAAGCCCCGGGATCCCATATGGGCGCCGGTTCTAGTCCCGGCAGCTCCACTTCCCATCCAGCTCCCTGCTTGTGGCCTGGGAAAGCAGTTGAGGACGGCCCAATGCATTGGGACCCTGCACCCGCGTGGGAGACCCGGAAGAGGTTCCAGGTTCCCAGCTTCGGATCGGCGCGCACTGGCCCGTTGCGGCTCACTTGGGGAGTGAATCATTGGACGGAGGATCTTCCTCTCTGTCTCTCCTCCTCTGTGTATATCTGGCTGTAATAAAATGAATAAATCTTAAAAAAAAAAAAAAGAAAAGAATGACATCATCAACCATCTCAACTCTGAGATAATAGAGCAGGGACTTGAGAAGATGTGGTGACCTTGGAGTTAAACTTCAGAAAAAAAGAGGAAGTGATATTAGGGGGAGGGGAGTGAGCCTTGTCACTCATTCACTTTAGAATTCAGTTTTACATTTTTGACACTATCAATGCACACCAGCTGAGATACTTAGGGATTCTTTGGCCTTCACTCATTCAAGAACAAACAACAGGGAAACTCAGCCTGACCAAACTGGGCTACTCTATTTTAACTCACCCAGCCTCTAGCATGGGCATTTTAATCCCTCCTAGGGCAAAAGATATGTTTGGTATACGCTTGCAATGGGGAAATCTCAACTGAACTTGAGCTGTGGTTATGCAACAAGGTGGAGGAATCCACCATGGTGGGAGGGTTTGGGGAGGGGTGGGGAGAACCCAAGTATCTATGTAATTGTGTCACATAATACAATGTAATTACTGAAGTTAAACAATAAATAATTAAAAAAAAAAAAAAAAAAAAAGAAACTGATATTACTGACTGCCACAACCACACCCACATTATCCTCAAAGTTACAAAGCAGAAAGAACTTGTGGAAGAGATCTGATATTTGACCACCTGCACAGGTGGTGGGGTTTTGACTTTTCTGTCTCTAATAGCCCCTTCCCCCTCTTTTCCCTGACAGTCCACCTGCTGTCTGCTCAGACGGTCTGCTCCTCCTCGCATCCTGTTCACAGGACCTCCTCGCAGCAGTTTCCCTTACCAGGCCTTTCCCTCTTTACATAAATTTGTGCGATGTCTTCCCACAATAGCGAAAGCAGACAATCCTGGCTGGGAGAGAAATAGATGCGCAAAAAGAAGCTTCCAGCTGACACAGCCCATGCATTAGTGCCTCGAAAATAAAGAACTGATATGTGGAGCAGCGTATTAAGCTGTAGCTTGCCATGTCAGTGGCACGTATTGGCACACCAGTACAAATCCCAGCTGCTCTGCTTCCAATCTAGCTTCCTGCTAAGGTAGTATGTCATGACCCAGTGCTTGGGCCCCTGCCATCCATGTGAGAGACCAAGATGGAGTTCTTGACTCCTGGCTCTGGTACGACCCAGCTCTGGCTGTTGCAGCCACTTGGTACGTGAAGAAATGCATGGTATACTCTTCTCCCTGTCAATGTGATTTTCAAGTAGTTTATTTTTATTTTAATGAGCTCCATTTGCAACTGAATACATGTAGGTCAGAATGAACTTCACATTGGCCAGCCTTCCTTACTGTCCAATGAGTTCAGATAAAAATTATATCCTAACCATAGAATGCAGCATGAAGTTATGTGTGGAAGAGTGGACACATCCTTCCATGGATGTGGTATACCCTTTCTCTACATCCCCCTTTGTCTTCTTGCTTCTAGCTCCATCATCTAGGAAGTGGAGGCATCTTGAGCAGAGGTTATGGGCAATACGCAGGGGGTGGCAAAGCAGAATGACAGAGCACCCTGAGTCTCCAGATAACCACAGGGAAGAAAACCACCGAGCCAGAGATGGACATCTTACTCAGCTACTGTATGTCAAGCTGTAATCACGCTCCTGCTCATTTTCTAACCTTTATTATACACAGCTGACCCTACACAGTAACAAACATTTGAGAGCCAAAGGCCAGTTGTAGTGGAAATGACAATTGTCTCTCAGAACTCCTAGTTGGTTTGTCAACGGTGTAACCTGGGACAACTCACTTTATCTTCTTGGAATTTATTTTCCTGTGATCACTGCTCAGTGGGTGGAAAGTTTCCATTCTAGAGTCAATCATAACATTCCACCAAAAGTCAACAATCTTGTATTACACAGTTGAAACATGTGTTAATGGCCTCAGTCTCAAATAAGGGGTTCTCATACAGAAATCACAAAAACAAGAATTCCTGTGAAAATAAATCCCATGTTTGTAAAAGTGTTTTGCCTTACAGTCAGTGATGGTCAAGGCTCTTTGCATTATAAGGCACAAGAACCCACTTGCACTGACTTAATGAGCAGCAAACTATATAAGGACCTAAGTTGGGAACACTATGGTGGCATAGTCTTAGGTATGCTCTTTCTTCCTCCTGTATGTCGAAGCCCTAATCCTCAATTTAAAAGGTATTTGGAGATAGAACTTTGAGTGAAAATGAGGTTTAGAGAAGTTCATGAGCATGGGGCCACAATGAAAGGAGCGGTGCCCTTATAAGCAGAGGAAAGAGATAAGTATTTTCTTCCTCTCTTATATTGAGCCTACAGCAAGGACAACATCTACAAGTGATAAACTTGATACTCAACTTCCAGAACTGTGAGATTTTCTGCTGACTGGGTACACTATGACACATGAACATCCAAGGAAAGGCACTTAAGGGCATCTGGGCCTTTGGCAGAACTGAAATTGGAAATCCAGAAATAGAAACAACATGTGGAGTCCCCCAGGACCATATGAGCCCCTCCATGGCTTCCTCAGTCCCACAGCACATTAGGTCCCTTCTGCTCCAATACCCAGTACCATCTGAATGGAGTCTTTGAACCTTAACACAGATCCCCTACAGAGGAGATAATTGGCCAGACCCATTGGCTGTAGCCAGGGATGCTGCGGAACATAATATCTCCAGAGTTGCGGAGGTTGAACCTCCCTTGAGGATAACAGTTTAGGAAGTTAGCATCAATTTTGCGTCACAGAGGGATGATCAGAAAAATGATATTAGCCATCTCTCAGGGTATAAAACATATGTCTGTACATTTTTTCTCACATCGGGGGTATTTTTCAGAAACATTTGATTGAATACACATTCGCACACATGCGTTCTAAGGACTCTACATGATGCTGTATTCCATGAATAGCTACAGTGTTCACTAGATAAGTGTATATCTCCTCATTTAACATTTCTTCATGGCGATAACATCCAAGACCATACCTTGCATACTTTTTTTCTTTCTTTATGGCGATACCTACACCGCATTCTCTATAATCCCCTGTGTAACGCAACTCCAGAACTTTTACTCTCATCCAGCTATAGCTTAGTAAGCTTTAATCCGTCTCTTCTCACCCATCTCTCACCTTCTCTCTCCCCAGCCTCTGGCAAAATCTGTTAAACTTCTAACTCCTATGAGATAACCTTATTTTGAGTCTCCACACATGAATAAGATCATGTGTTACTCATCTTCCTGCACTTGGCTAATTTTATTTAACACAATAACCTGCAATATCAACCAAGATTGCATTGTCTTCATGGCTTATGTACTTATTCCATGGTGTATACATACAACATCTCCTTTGTCATCAATGTATAGACACCTAGGTAGTTCCCCTGTCTTGGCTGTTGCAAACAGTGCTGTAAAACTCCTATGCATTATCTAAAAAAAAAAAATCTGAATTCTCCAACTATTCCACCTTCCTTAATAGTGCAATAGGCCACAAATATCATCTTCTACCAACCAGTGAGGAAGATCACTCAGTTCTCAGCACCCAGCAAGCTCCTTCCCACTGCATTAGAGAGTTTACAGGACACACTTCACACCATGTGGCCTTAGAGCTTTGCTGTCGGACAGGACACATTCCTTTCAACAGGATGTTGATGGGTATACAGAGCAATAGCATCCTTCCACCACCACCATCTGTCGCCAGGACCCTCAGCTTCCTTACGGTTTCCAGCTCCTCATTACAGCCTGCCTTCTAAGCAACTGGCCTATAGCTTTTCCAAAGGAAGAGCTCTGGAGTTCACCATGGGGAGAAGAGGCATCCACCCCTGCTTCACGTTCTGCACTCGGTTGGAAAAACATGACATGTGTGTGTAGTGCAACAAGGTAAAATACTTGTATCTAATACACACATATTGAATTTTTCTATAAAATGATACATTTTACTTAACACACATCCAATATAGTGATCATCTATAGCACCTTCTCCATCCAATCCTTTCATTATTCATAAACATGGATATTTTGATGATAGAGTCAGAAATAAGGGCATATTTGTACTTTTTCAACGAAAAATCAGTAATTCTTGTTGGGGCGTGCATCAAGGAGCAGCCAGTTAATATGTGACTTTGGATGCCAATACTATATATGTATCAGTTTAAGTGCTGGCTGCTCTATGCTAATCCAACTCCCTGTTATTGTACCTGGAAAAGCAGCAGATGTTGGCTCAAGTGCTTGATTCTGCCACCCACAGGGTGTTCCAGGCTCCTGGATTCAGCCTGGCCCAGTTCCAAAACTGCAGTCACTGGGGAGAGAACTACCAGATGGGAAATACCTCTGTCTTTCCCTCTTTCTAACTTTGTCTTTGAAATAAATGAGTACATCTTTGAGAAAGGAAAACTCTACTTATAAATTGGGTTAAATTCGATTTTTCCTTCTCTGAGACATCATACTGTTTTCCGTTATGCCAAGAAAATTTGACATTGCTTCTATTGGCCCAATGGATTTAGAAAATGCCATGGGGCCCAACAGTTAAGATGCCAATCATTTTGCTGGGATTGCACGGAAGTATTCAAGTTCCTTTCTGCAGGATCAATGCCTAGAAAGACATGAAATTGGAGCTTTTGTCATCATCTTCAATGCAATGAAGAGAAAATACTCCTGGAAACATATGTAATCAAAGGAACTAAAATCAAGTGTGAGGCAAATGAGACACAGCATCCTGGAGATATGTTGTAAGCCCACAAACCTGCAGTGGAGGCCCCCAACTAAATTCTACAGTAACCAATGAAATCCTCCCACACCTGCTTTCTTTAACATAAGTCATACGGGCCTCAATTGTCTATCCCCTATAATAGAAAAGTCTTAACAAAAGAACCACAGAACTATTTTTTTTGCTATTGTTACATTTTCCTTTTCTTTTCAGGTAGTTTTATTTATGTATAATTGCAAACAATAACTTGCACCAATTTAAAGTGTAAAACTTGATGAGCCTTGACATATGTACAAGTGTATGCCCCAGGGAGCTATTTCCACAGTGACAATAAGGAACCTATCCATCACCCTACAGATCCCTTCCTCTTCTCATCTCCCACCATCACCTTGCCTTTCTCTAACAAACTTCAGATTCTTCCTGTTAAAGTTTGCCTTTTTCTAGAATATTATATAAATGTAACCCTCACACAGTATACACGATTTTTGGGCTAGCTTCTCTCATTTACCATCATCACGTTGAGATCCACCAAACGTTACCTAGTTGATGACTTATGTTTTTTTTTTTAAAGATTTATTTATTTTTATTACAAAGTCAGATACACAGAGAGGAGAGAGAGAGAGAGGAAGATCTTCCATCCTATGATTCACTCCCCAAGTGAGTGCAACAGCCGGTGCTGAGCCAATCCGAAGCCTGGAACCTGGAACCTTTTCCAGGTCTTGCACACGGGTGCAGGGTCCCAAATCTTTGGGTCGTCCTCGACTGCTTTCCCAGGCCACAAGCAGGGAGCTGGATGGGAAGTGGAGCTAATATTAGAACTGGCGCCCATGTAGGATCCCGGGGCGTTCAAGGTGAGGACTTTAGCTGCTAGGCCACGCCACCGGGCCCAACTTCTGTTTTCAAAATGAGTATATCCCATGTATTTTTGTTTTTTTCCAGATATTATTTTAGAAAGCATACATGTAACCTCTGGTATTCCTGACTGGTTGCAAATGGAAGTCTCTGACTGAATGATTTGAGAAATCTTAAACAGTAGCAAGGTTTCCTATTTTAATTAGACCAACCATTTGAAAGTTTACTATAGATAAGGGCAGTAACTCATTTGATCTATCTTAAAACATTTGTCTACCAAAAATTCAGTTTGTTTACATTTCCATTTCCTCTATGTAGTTAATCTCTAGAAACCATTGATAGAACCTCAAGCCATGCCATCACAAAAAGGGTCCTATTCTTGGGTTTTGGAAAAAAAAAATTCTTTTGTATTTTTACAGAAAGATCTATTTTACTTATTTGAAAGTCAGATGAAGGGAGAGAGACAGGAAACAATATCTTTGAACTACTGGCTTTTTTCTCAAATTGTCACACCAGATAGGGCCAGGCCAGGCCAAAATAAAAAGCCTGGATCTCCATTCAGGTCTTCCATGTGGGTAGCAGGGGCTCAAGTACTGGAGCCACCCTATCCAGGGGTATTAGCAGGCAGCTGGATAAGAGAGTGGAGAGTTGAAACCCAAACCAGTGCTTTGACATGGACTACCAGTATTGCAGGCAGTGGCTTAACCAAGCACACTGCAATGCCTGCTCCACCAAGTATTATAATACAGTTAAAGCCACTGTAAGAAGGGACTACAACAAGTATTGGGAGAAATGGCTCAGGGAAACTGTTGGTGAACAATGACAGAATCCCTGAGCATACGAAAGTGCCTTTTATATGAAAGTCTCATAGACAAGTATTTCACATATACTAATTCTAACCTTTTAAAAAACTTTACTAAGTTTTACCAAACTTCTCAAGCAGAAACAGTGAACATCCTCCACTTAGAAATGTGACAAGTAAGGCAAAGAGTTTATATAATTTATCCAAGGTAACATAATGGGAATCAGAGCTGGGCTCATCATGGCAGTTTGGGTATGGAATCTTTGTTCTGGACCACTATGTGGCAGTCTTCACACTTATTAACAAAATAGCATGTTGTAGCGTGTCAGAATTCATACACAGTGCAAGGACAGATCAAGCAGAATGAGATTTTGATGGAATATAGAGCCTTACAAACAGGTTTTCTGAACAGGTGGAATTTAATTTAACTGAATACAGCAGAGAAGAGAGCTTTTCAGTGACTAAAGGAAGAACTTACCCAGGCACAGGATATAGCAGGTTCAAAGGCTCTGAGATAGAAATGTTTTGTATCTTCTAGTCACAGTAAGAAAGCCAATGTGCCTGGAGCAATGTGAGAGGAAAGATGGATGGTGGAGAAAAGTAATTACCATGATCTATGTCAGATGCCTACCACAATGCTGGGCACATAGCAGAAATTCCATCTAGAACAGTAATACTGGCACTGTCCTCAGTGTAACTCATTCACAGGAGTGCTCTCAGAGTTCAATGGCTGGAGAGGAAGTAGGCACCAGCCAAGAACTGGGTCCCATCAGGAATTCACAATTGTTGAGCTTCTGATAAGGCCATTCCCTTTTCCCAGTGATGCCAAGATGTCTGACACCATGCCTTAGAATAGGGATGGATGCATCATACGGCTTAACGAGTTGACCCGAAGCTATACACGCAGGTGCAGATAGTTTCCAAAAGAGAAGTTAAAAGACAGCTTTTTTCCTGTTTTTAAAGATTTATTTGAAAGTCAGAGTCACACAGACATAGGAAGAGGCAGTAAGAGAGGGAAGGAGGGAGAAAATGAGCAGCTAGGTATTTCATCTGCTGGTTAACTCTACAAATGGCCATAATGGCCATGATGACCAGGGTTGGGCCAGGTCAAAGCCATGAGCTAGAAGCCTCTTCTGGATCTCCCATGTAGCTGCAGAGGTCCAAACATTTGAGCCATCTTCCCTGGTACATTGGCAGGGAACTGATTGGAAGTGGGACAGCCAGGACATGAACCAGAATCCAGATGGGATGCCATACCAGCCTCAATTTTTTTCTTTAGCCACGTTTTCTGTGATTTTGAGTTTCTTTTAGACTTAGCTCATAGAATTGTTCCATTCCTTGGCCTATTTTCCCCCCTTTTAGAGCTCAAAAGGAACTAGCCAATGAGGATGCTCATCAGGAATTTAAACCAGATGGAGAAAATTAAATCAGAGTTAGGAAAAACCCAAGTGGCCTTTGTACTGGTGAGTTTCCATTTGCACCTTTCCGTCCTGGAAAGAACAGCTCTTCTTAAGGTCCAAATGGCACGGAGTACACAGGGATGGGAGAATTAGCTCTGATCAAGAAGCGTGGCTTGCACTTATGTGCCAGAGATGCTGGCAGCTCCTCACAGGGGGACCAGATGCTCGCTGCCGTTTTAAGGTTAAAAGCACAGCAGGGAAGTCATGAGCAGAATTCTTGTAAAATCAAAGGTAGGATTTCTGAAATAAATGCCTAGTCAGCTTTCTCGGACAACTTTCAACTCCTTAATTCACAATTACCTTCAGACTCCTTGTTTTTTAATATGAGATGGTTGCTTTTCCTGGGTTTACTTTTAGTTTCAACCTTTTGTATACAAGAGTAAAAAAAAATGCAGACTGGGATTTTCCTGGGTAGGGCTGGGGGAATTGTAAAAATGTAGACCCTGACTCCACCGCTGACCCATTTAAACAGAATCTGTAAGAGCTGCACCTGAAAGTCAAAGGCACGAGGTGATTAAGTCTAAAGGCCATTACAGATGAGCCCTTGGGTGCCATGCTGAGATCCTATCTTGAGGGAACTACTGGAATGTTCATTGGAACCTTGCTTCTCAATGATTCTCAGTCTTTGGTCAACACTGACCATGAGAGCTTCAGCAATGCAAATACCTGGACCCCTGCTCTGGTTCTCTGGCCAGCTTCTGTTTTAGGCCCAGGCTTGTCCTCTCATTCATTATTCATTTATTCCCTTTCATTGGTTTTTCATCTTCCTACATGCTCCTGACATGCCAGCAAGGTTAAGACTCACAGAGCTGGAGCCATACCATCAAATGTCAGGGGACTGGATAAGAGATGCAGGCCAAGGGGGATGGCGATGTGGGTAACTCAGCCCACATTACCAGGTGACAGCCACCATCTAGTTAGAAGCTCCTGCTGTGAACAACTTTTTTCTGATCCCTCTAATTTCTCAAAATAAGTCAGGAGTAAGGATTTTTGCATGAAATAGCCCAACTCTTCAAAGCCTACAAACGACACACGTGGCACAAATTGCTATGTGCTCAAACAAGGATACATGCTGTTGAACCCAGGATTCAGAGTTAGCTCATGACTTTGCCTCAGTTTAGAGGCCTTTGCTGGCATGTCTTCTTGGAAGCCAGTCCTGAGAGTGCTCAAGGGCGTGCGTGCGGTCCCCTGCCTTCACAGGATTCTCGTGTTTCAATGTGAGATCACCAGATTCTCTAACTTGTTTGAGGCCAAGCAGAGAAGTTGTTCTGGCAGTTAGTAGTTAAAGAAACCTGTTCCTGAGAGCTGGTGTTGAGGGCTCCTGGAGATGCCAGTGCCCCACTTGGGAGCACTGATTTGAGCCTCAGCTGTTCTTTTCATTCAGCTCCACCTTATTGTACCCGGTAAAAAAGTCAGTGGATGGAAACCATAATGCTAAGGGAAATGAGCCAATCCCAAAGGGTTAGATACCACGTTTGCCTTAATTTAAGAAGATATGATGTTATGCATAACATGTTATGTTATGGATGTTATGTCATATGTAGTATATAAACTAAAATGGAAATGTGAATGGGGTGGTCACAGAATGGGGTTAAGAAATCGCATTTATTTTTAACATGTTGGCTGCTCAATACTATGTCAATTAATTCCATAACAATGTTAATTGTTGCTGATAATATGTTAGTGCTTTTATTTGATCGGGATGATACTCTGCTGGCTCTGCCCTCAGACCAGAGAGGGTCTCCCCAGTAAGTAGTTGGACTTGACTGGACTATAAGATGTTGGACTCTATACTTGGCATATGCTTGCTAAGAGGGAATCTCAACTGAACTTGAACTATGGTTATGCAACAAGGTGGAGGAACCCACCATGGGGGGAGGGTGTGGGGAAGTGTGGGGAGAATCCCAGTTCCTATGAAATTACAACACAATGTAATTAATGAATAAATTTAATAAAAAAAAAAAAGTCAGTGGAAAACGATTCAAGGACTTGGGCCCCTGCCACTCAAGAAATCTGAAGAAAGTTCCAGGCTCCTGGCTTCAGCCTGTCTTGGCCATTACTGTTGTAGTCATTTGTGGAGTGAATCAGCAGATGGAAGGCTGATCTCTCTCTCTTCCTCTCTACGCCTTCCTCTTTTTCTGGCTATAAAGTCACTCAGTTTTAAAAACAAAAGCAAAAACCACACAAAACAAAAACAAAAAAATTCTCCATGTGCTTTCTCTTTTTTGCAGGACTCTCTACTAGAGATAACATGTTTAAGAGCATCATTTTTATAAATGCCATTTCAGTGGGTTTCCCCCTATCAAATTCATTATTACTAATCATCTAATCTCTATCTGTCCATTGCAATTAGATCTGTGCTTCTCAAACATTAACATGTGAAGAATCATGAGGAATGTGGGGTAAAATGCCTTCCCAGGCTCAGGCTCAGAGTACTTAGTTTGTTGCCAAAATCTAAACACTTTCCAGCGTGCAAGTAACTCCAACTCGATGGGGGTGACTTAGGTAATGCAGCCAGCTCAGGCTAGCCCCATTTGTACAAATCCTGATGCTGTAACCTGTGCTGGAGCCCAGGATTATCTTCCACCCCCCTGTAGACCTTCTGCATGCTAAATACTGACTGATTGATAGCAAAGGAAGACAGAAAAACACCCACTGTAAAGAGAGAAACACTGAGTTTAAGGCAAATTCTGAGAGCCAGCTGTGTGATGTACCATGAGTGGCCAGGCAGCAAGGCAACTTAGAGATGAATACTAGCTGATAATCTCACACTTCCCTCTTTTGCCAATTCCTCACAAAAGTGATTTGTTAGCTCTACTTGAGAACATAGTACTTGACTGCCTTGAAGTCCATGCCTAGAGGCAGTTGGTAATTAATGAGGTGCACACAAGCGTGTGATGAACTATAAACATGTTCACCAACACAGCCTTCTTATGAAGTTGTGCTAATGAATCTTAGCACTCCGGACTAAAAGCATAACTGGAAATGGGGAAGCTCTTTGTGTATAGTTGTTTTAGCCACACCCCAAGGTGGAGGCCTTGGGTTCACCCAGGCCTAGCTCTGCATGCTCTGCACCCACCCCCCGCATGGCTTTGGAATTCTAGAGAGTGATGCTTTGTTTCCATGAATGTGAAATAGACAGAATTTGCATTTCCTCTCTTAGCTACAATTACATATGAGTATAACAGGAACTAGTCAAGAATTGATTTTTCATGTTTGATTTAGTTTTTAATGAGCTATCATCTGATATATTCTGATCTGGGCACCCCAAGGTGTCCTCTGAGTGTAATAAGTGCAAATATGTCCCATGCCTTCGCTGAATGAGACAGCTGGTACCACCTATTTCGTAGGGCTGTATCTACCTTATTAATGAGCTGATACTTGTGCAGCAGTTAGCAGGATGCCCAGCGTGTGGCAAGATATGAAAATGTGCACACTGCGGTTGCTGAGCCCCAGTTGTCCTTGCAGCAGAGCCCATCGCATAGGAACATGGGCCAAGGGGGCTCCTGGTTGACCTTATCCCTCAGTCCCCGTCTAAGGATTGCTTGCTATGTCTCCACTGGGCTGTCAAAGCTCCATTTCATTCTTAGGACAAGACTAACTTTTGGCACAATCCCTCCCATGGGATTGTCTCTTGGTTGCTGTTACTGTTTACTTTTTACAAGGAATAATGCAGCTTTACCCAGTGAGTTACAGAGCCTAGCTAGAGTGGACTGAAACCGAGGGGCCTGTCGGTTCCTCCCCACACTCCCTGCAGGCAGTTGTGTCTGTTGATCGCAACTACGCCCTGGTCTTTCTGGCACCTGTCAGCTGCCTTGCCAGAGTGAAGTCTGACCTCCTCCTGTCTACTATACCAGCCATGGACCATGCAGCCTCCTGCCCATCCTCCACTCCAGAGTGAAGTCCGATTTCTTCCTGCTCCTGTACCAGCCATGGACCTCACATCTTCCTTTCCATCCTCTGCTCTCATTTCAGTCAAGGTTGCAATTCTTTGCAGGATTCTTGTGCTCTCCCTTGCAAGACATTCTGTGTTTAGAATCACAAGCACCTTTATTTTCAGCCTCAAGCAGCTGTTCCAGGCAGAAAATGCCTGCCAAGCTTTCGGGATGGCATGCAGGTGATTTGAACTCATGTTTCCCTGAACAAAAATCTGGGCTGACATTCTAGAAAACAGAAACACTTTCAGAGCAGCAGTGGGCTTCCTCCTCTCTGTGGAGATGACATTCCTGGGAGAGATTTGAAGCTCCAGAGAAATCGTTCCAGTGCCTTCTGCTTGGCAGAACTACACAGCCTACCGAGCTCTTACACAGCTGTGACTTTCTTTCCACCTAGCAACTACCCCAAGAAGTAGTCCAGCCAAAAATTAGGATTCTTATTTTATATGTGACAGACGTGGCTGCAGGAAAAAGATGTAAAGATTTCACATGTAGAAGATACTACTTCAACAAGAGACTGATGGAATTATGACTCCTTATGAAGGACTATACTATTGTAGCAACATGGGGGAAATCTGTTGAGGGTGGGAGTTTGGGGGGGAATCCCAGTTTATATGAGATTGTACCACAAAATCCAAAACAAAAAATAAAGACGACACTGGTCTCTGAATTTTCAACCCTATTAAATTTCTACAATACAACACATTAATACATTGCTTCTACATTATTGCTTCTATTCCTATTAATTTCACAAGTTAAGAGGCGAAGTGCTTTAGTCAGCATAAAATAAACTACACTAGAGTAACAAACCCAAATGTCTCTAATTGTTAGCTCAACAATGATGGATTACTTGCTCATTGGTGCTTCTCTTTCAAATAATAACACAGGGGCCTAGCCCTCTTCCATATTATCCTTGTGTCATTAAAAGATAGGGTCTAAGAAACCACGTATGTATGGAGCCAATATCGTGCAGTGCAGAGTAAGCCAGCAACTGCAGCATCAAGTCGCCCATAAGCACAAGTCTGAGTCTTGCTTGCTCTGCTACCAATCCAACTCTCTGCTAACACTGCTAGAAAAGCAGAAGACGGCCTAAGTGCTTAGGCCCCTACTGCTTTCTTCCTCTCTTTTTTTCAAATCATTCTGCCTTTCAGATAAATAAATCTTAAAATTTCCAGAACTCACAGAAGCTCGGAAACAGTGCTGTCGATTTACCAGCGTGTTTTATGGCTGGCACCTTGAGCCCCTGACCTTTATACAGATGTGACTGTTCTCATTCTGCTTGTGACAGCAGCCTAACTGTAAAGCCAAGGTGGTCCTCTCGTGTGTCCAAGAAGAAAAACAAAATGGGCCTTGATGAACACAAAGCACAAATAAGTGCCTGTGCCACTCTGTGCTAGACCAGCACTTATTCTAGGCTGCCTATTGCAAAAAGGAAAATGAGACATCACAGGTGAAAATGTTCAAACTGTTCAGACTCTAATATAGCACCAAAGCACTTCCAAAACAAATTGAGTTATTTCTATGGCAAACCTCCCTGCAAGCTTATGAATGGCGTGGCTGATCACAGCAGGTGACCAAACGAGGAAAGAAAAAGAGGGAGAGAGGGAGAGAGGGGAGGGGAAGGAAGAGGACTGAAGAATGATTCCTACAGCACTGGCGCTGCAGAGCAAACATCCTGCCTGCTTCCCCATTGTTACGCACTGTGTACTGCGGTGAATTACCACAGGAAATCCTCATGTCAATTAAAAACAAATATCACTTATGGAATCTCCATCTGCAACTTCAAATGATTTAATGGATTTCTAAAATTAAAACATATGCAAAGGGGAAAAGAACAGCAAGTTCCAACTACAGTAAAAACACTGTTTCAAGTATAGTTGGTGGCCAAGTTTAAGTTCCCAGTTAGCCCTGTGACTCCAGAAGCTAAGCTCTTTCCATAAACCAATACTACCTTTTGTCATATAAAAGGAAGCATGTAACAAGTAGACATAATTTAAAAGAAAACATAAGAGATGCATACTTTCTAATGAAAAAGGAAAAATGCAGTATGTTAATGAGCTCCACGTTAGCAATTCCAAAATTTCCATTGCTGCTGGAAATCACTTGAAGGTTAAGGCAGAGTTTTCCTCTGAGAAGATCTAAAGAATTGCATCATGCCTGGCAGGTACAGGATGTAGCAGTCAGGGAAAGAAAGAGTGCAGACAGAGAGGAAGGATGCTGTGTGCCAGAGACCACCTGGCCTTCTCTCTACATTCCACTTAACAAAATGCATTAGTCTTAAGGCTAAGGAACAAGAGTGAATCTTCATTTTAAAAAATGTACACGAAGCAATGGAGAGAGAAGACGTGAAAGCTACATGGTAGGTCCTTCACCATCTAAATCTACAGGGTGGTTCCTTCACCATCATTGGTGAACACCTGGATCTCTTTTGGTCAGTTCCATTTGCTGGTGGCATTTCCGTTCCTCAACAGCGCTCTGCTCTACTTCACAGCACTCCATAAGCAATAGCTGTTTCTAGTCCAGGCCTACTGAATAGACACAAGATGAAAAAGAACATCCTTCCCCAGAAGCTAGAGATTGGAAGAGCAGCCAGGGTGGGCATCTGATGTACTTCTGTGCTCTGCTTTACTGCCCAACCACCTGGAAGAAAGGACCAGCTTAGGTCATCTCAGGTATCTAGAACTGAGTAGTACTTAAAGAAAAAAGTTGAAGAGTAGTCATTTTCAGCACTTCCTATATCCTGGTTTCTAGGCAAAATGTTTTATATAATCCAGCTTATTTGTTCTACACATCAGATGATATTTTTAACATTAGTAGCCCACCATAAACTTAATATTTTGCACATAGGCTGGATAAAACACAGGTCAAAATTTTTACTCTGCACAGTTCTGACAGGGGTAGATTTTAGCTACTGCAGTTTAGTTAAAGAGCATCAGTCACACAACACTAAAGTTCAAATTTTGGGGATAACACATTAATTGTGGGAAACTGAACATAGTGCAAACTTCCAACAGTTCTTCAAGCCACAAGCGATATCACAGGTGTATCCCATGCTCGCTTAATAAGTTACTTCTTGCACAGCTGTCTGGTGACTGGTCAGTATGCATCTATTAATTAGTTCATGTACACTCAGCAAAGTATGTGGTGTGCTGCATCCCTGTCTCCCAGAGATAAACCAGATAAGCAAGAGGCTGATGTTGGAACATAACAAATAAAGCCACTATCTGCGACACAAATGGATGGATGCCAACTCATATCCTGGCTGCTCCACTTCTGATTATTATTGGTTTTTATTATTATCTGGTTCTAATTATTGTGCCTGGGAAAGCAGCAAAAGTAGGTCCAGTGTTTGGGTCTCTATCACCTATATACAGTACTCAGACTGGTCCACCACCCCTGACTGTTAGGACCATTGGGGTATGAACCAGCAGATGTAAATCTCTCTCCTCCTTTCTTTGTAACTCTACCTTTGAGATAATAAAAGCCTTCTTTAAAAAAATGAATAAAGAGGGAATTTGCCCATAAGAACATAGTACAGCAAAGAAATGCCAACCGAAAGTGTTGGAAGTAAAGCTGTGGGCCCCTGTAACTGAAGCCATCATGCTGACCTTGGCAATGGCAACACTGCCCCTGCTTAGGAGACTAGACAGCCAGCCAGAGAAAGGTGCTGAAGGTGATCTTTCCACATTAGTAAGAGATGTGATGATGATGAAAATGGAAGGAGATGTCTTAGAGAAACTGGCACCGTCAAGAATCCCTTCAAACCAAAGAACCTTTGCAGCTGTTTCACAGCCTTGTAAGTACAAACGGTAAAATGTTGGAAGCTAATCTGAACTTCGAATGAAATATGACAAGCCACCAAAGTACAGAAATACAACTCACTCAAAATTTGTGTCATGTCAAGATAGTCACTGTTAAAATTACTCTAACCTTTTTTAGAAGAAATGAAACTTTTTACTTCAATATTTCTAATGTTTCCAAGCACTACACTAAATAAATATTAGTTGCTCACTTTTAAACACTTTCCTATACATTTATAGGTTACAGTAAGAATTTTTAATTTTTTGGTAACATTTTTAAAGGTCAAGGAATATTCGAAAAGGTTCCCTTTGATCAGTAACTTCATTTTTGGCCATTTAGCTTCCATTTCTACAGTCATGCGTTATCATGCAAAACAAAGACTTACTGTAATCTAAGGTTTTCGTTAAGCAGTTCTACTCAAGACTTAACACAAAATAATGACCTCTAGTAGATGCCTAGACATCTACTAATAATGACAGCTTTCAGATGCACTCGAGGTTAAGATTCATTGATGTGGTCCTGGTTCAATTAATTACGCTTTGGCAAGGGTCTCAGAAGTCTTCATGTAATGCTGAAGATGGAAGGGGAAACATAATGGCCTAGGCTATTTCCAGCAAAGAGCTTCTGGGTATCTAAGTGATATACAGGTGGCTACATATCAGATATCCAAAGGGAAAATCCATATATCTCAGTGAAATAGCAGACATTGGGAGTGTATCATCAAGCTCATGTTGGTGTATGCCGCCCTGTTGATTATATCAGGGGCCAGAAGCCACAATTGAAAGTCTCCCTAAGAAAGAGTGAGGCTGACACTGCCCAACCCATATCCACCACCTATTTTTAGGGACAGAACCTAGGTATAGGTCCCTTTTCACATCCTACACAGTTAGATGTCCGGGGTGAGCCCATTTTCCTGCCCGCAATCATGAGTTTCAATCATTCTCATGCCATGAAGTTTATGCCCTGCCTCTTGCAGGATTTCAAACTGGGTCGGAGACGCAGCTTTGGTCACTGAGAAATGAGAGGTTGGGACTTTTAGAATGTCCCTCACCAATGGGAAGAGGTGTGAGTTAGCAAAGCATCCACCTGTTAGCCAGCTTGCATCATACATTAGGTGGTCATGATACCTAAAAATCCCCAAATCTCCATGTAACAAGAAAATGAGATCAGGAAAAAAAAAGATCTGAAGGTCCAGAGCCAACCAATGTCTTACTGACTGATGTGACATTTTAAGTTGTTCCCTGCAGCTAAAGCATCTTCGTGTATCAGACAGGAACCCAAGAAATGACCAAAGCTAGGGAAGCCATGGAGGGAGACTTGAAGGAGTCATGAGAACCATGAAAGCCCATAAACACCCAGGAAGGGGTTCATGGTTCTCATTGAACTTTCTGACCCAAGCATTTGCAAGTAAGCATTCTATCTTCTATTACAAATGCCAGTCCTGCGTCCAAATCCAGATCCCAACTGTAAGGATCTAAGATTCCAGTAAGTAGCAATAAATAAATAAGTAAAGTCACTGTCACTGCCTTTGCCAGAAGAATTTGGTATTTTTTAAAAAATCAGTCCTGGTCACATCTGTTCAAGGCTGTCAAGCTGGTGTCTCACACAAGATGAACACCCTGGCAGAGGTAGGAAATGAGCAAGTGCAGGCGACAGCAATCACAGATATCAGATAACCTAGAGCTTTGGCCTTGCTGACATTCCCAACAACCCAGGAGATTCTTATTAACCAAAATCCACCATTAACAGATCCAATGAAATGGCTCAAAACCAGCCCAGTCTTGCCTGCCTCTGAAATTAAATTGGATCTGGCATCTGTAGTTGAATAATAAATGTGCGGGAGAAAATTTTGTTGTATAATGTTGACTGGGGTGCAGTCAACATGCCCAGTCAAGTGTTATCTGCTTAACTGTCTGAAAACATAAATAAAAGTCACTAAGCTGAAGGCTTCTGAATTAGAATACAACATAGAGCCTAAAGGCCAGAATAGCACAAATGACTGCTACAGAGTTGGAACTAGAGTTACATCAAGAATACACATTTTCCCATTTCTTTTCCTAGTACCAGAGATGGAGTGAGTTATGGAGAGAATGAGATCTTGGATGTTAGAATCAGTCAAATGTAGGAAATGCCAGCCTCACCAATCATCATGGTTATGACCTTCAGCAAACCGCAGAGTCTCTGGGCTTCAATGCACTCAGGCAAACACAGGAGCAATCACCATGCAAAGTTATTATAAATACTCAAAGTAATAATATTGTAATAATATAAATTAAAACGACTTATCACATGGCAGACATTTTTAAGAGAAATGACAGAGAAAATACAGTTGAGTTCATCAGTAATGTCAAGAAAGTAATGAAGAAATGCCTGCATGTGGCGAAACTATAAGTACAGCTTTTCTTAGGTTAAGGTGAGTCAGCAAACAGTTTAAATAGCAAGGGCAGTGAATTCCTTCGAAGAAGTGCTACCAAGAGCAAGTAATTAGAATGATCAACAGGAGCTTGAGCCATGAGCCTGCCAACTCAGTGTTTGAGCCTCTATTTTCAGTTCTGTGAAGCTTTATCTTCACCCAGCAATACTCCACAACACCTCTGTGTTCCTTTAAGCAGCTCAACATTTCTTCCAGGTGGCAAGATCTCAGTCTGTCTCCAACGTGGGTGACAGGCACCCAAGCACCTGAGCACCTGTTGCCTTTCAGGATGTGCATTAGCAGGAACCTGGATGTTAAATAACGCATAGATGCCAGCCCAGGACTCTGCAGCAGAATGTGGGAGTCTCACACAACAGCAATCAACAAAGAGAAACAGAAGCAAAAGCAGAGCTTGAGTATTGGGAAGACCTGAGGATACCCTTTTACACCTCATATTCAGTCGTACCTCCAGTTAGCATCTTCTCAATCCCTCCCAGTTGTGGAAATCAACATTTTTTTCCAAAAACTACTTTAATGGAAGTTCCATCTGCTAATATAGAATGCTGGTAGTTATCAATGTAATTGAAAGCAAGGACACAATCATTTAGTTGAGAGAAACATGTTAAAAATTGTGTAGTGGAAAAGCACAATGGAAAGTTGTAGGATAAAAATGCTTAAAAATTACTTGGTTAGAATACAGTCCTACCTTCCTGGGTCCTGGTCAAACTTCTCTGGGAGCCTTTACCCCATGAACATCACTCTGCCTTGTTTGGCTACTGATTTCCTAGAAAGAACTTTCTCCCTATTCAAGGTCAGCAAGCCTTGAAAGACGTGGTGCCAAAACCCTCCCTGAGGCTTCTCAGTGTGTCTGCAGATGAACAAAAGGCACTTTGCTGCCAAAGTGTTGAAACAGATTCAACAGAAAAGTTGTAGGGGACGTTCAGGGGCTATACCTCCTGTGAACTGAGGTTAATCAAAGAGACAATCACTCATGATCAAGAGAGCCAGGTCAGGGATGGAAGCAAGAGAAATACAACAAAAGAAAACTCTTCAGTCTACTGATGCCAGGACAACCAGCTCCAAAAGCCAATCAGCCATTATGATCAGCATATAATTGTTGAACTCACTAACGGCTTCAGAAACATAAAACTAAGTTAGTCCTGATCCCACAGAATCAGAAATATGGGATACACATAGGAGGCATTCCTTTTTACTCCAGGGTATAATCTGCATCATAAATTTGTCTGCCTGAAGAGTCGTTAGTTTCCTGTCTTAAAGCTAGAAAAGATGATGCCAAAATGGTCAAGAGAATGCAAGAGAATGGCCAAAGCTATCTTAAACAATAAAAACAAAATTGGAGGACTCACAATTACAGATTTTAGGATATAGTACAAAGTAGTAATAATCAAAACAGTCTGTTCCTAGTATAAAAATAGAGATCCATGGAATAGAATAGAAATCCCAGAAGACAGCCCACACATACAGCCAGCGAGTAGCAGTCTGTGAACAAGACTTTGTGTAGCCCTGCCACACTGCTAATGGAGGAGCTGGGCTTCAAACATTGCTGTAACAGCCAGGGCTAGGCTAAGCTAAAGCCAGGAATTAGGACCTTTCTCTGGGCCATCCTCTGTGGCTTTCTCAAGCACATTAACAGGAAGCTGGCTAGCAAGCAGAATAGCCAGGAATACCATATGGGATACTGATGTTGCAGGTAGCGGCTTAACTCACTATGCCACAACACTGGCCCCAAAGCTTCCTCCTAACACCACTGTGATTTATTGTCCCTTGTAATTCAGTCCTATTGCTATGAAACATTTACCTAGTGTCTCAGCAATACATGTTGGATTTCCTTAACTCTGGGATAAGTGTACTTTCCCTTTCATAGGCAAACAAGCCTACTAGTCCAAGCAGAGCCCATAGAGTCTTTTGAGTGTCTCATGGCATAGCCATGGCCATGGCAGCTGAGCTGCTGCAGCCAAGCCATAGAGACCGTCTGAGCCATAGGCTGTTTTATTGGTCTGCTCAGGGGATAGGGAGACCTTGCCATAAGGGCCCTCTCTGGACTCAGTACACTGGTAACCAGGGTTGTCGCTTTGTCAATTGAATTAATTATTCAGGATGACAACAGGACCACTAAACAGAGAAATTTTTTAAAAACAGTCAGAAAATTTTGGTACTCAACAGGAAATCAGGCTTCTGGAAAGCTGGTAGCAGGGCTTTCATTGGCACACTGAAATCACTAACACTGGACAGTCTGGTGTCCTTCCTATCCTTGAGTCTCGACTGTAAACAGACCATCTCCCTTCTCTGAATCTCAGGGGCAACCAGTAGTGTCAAGAAGAAACACAGCTCATTTTAGTTTTGTTCATTAATTCATTATTTAATTCAAACAGTTGACTACCTGTATGTATCATACACTTCACTTATTAAAAAAAATACGCTCAAGCATCACTGAATTTGATGTAAGCAATTGTGCTACTCAACCAAGGAAACCCAAAGACGAATGTTCACAAGCAATAGTTTGTGAAGACACCTATGTCTAGATTTGGGGCAGGTGAGCATAAGACTCCAGGCAACAGCAGTAATGAGCGATACCAGTTCACATGCCAGGCAAAGACTGAGTGTAGCTTATCCAAAATGCTTGGGACCAGAAGAATTTGAGATTTTTTACTTTTTTCAGATTTGGGTTATTTGCATTTATGACTACATAATGAGGCATCTAAGAGATAGGACCCACCTACACTGATAGGTTGTAGGTAATTCAATATGTTCAATGAGCCTATATTTTGGTTATGACAGTTCGCATGAGGTTATGTGTGGAATTTTCCTTCTGTACCATTGCATCAGTACTCAGAAAGTTTCCAATTCTGAAATGTACTTGAATTCAGATTTTCTGATTTGAAATGCTCAGCGTGTACAATGTTTAGTGTTTTATACTTGTTATTGCATTTAATATTCAACACTTTAAAGAGGTACATCATACAATTAGCTGTCATTTAAAGTAGAAACTGAAATAGACGAAGTTAAGTAGCAGCTCATCAGAGGTTACACAGTTCACTAATATTAGATCTTCACTGTAACAAATAGTTGCCTTCAAAGGCCCCATTCCTAGCTTCAAACTTCAGTTAAGTGTCTCTTAGGCTCATCCTTTATCCAGTTGAAGACAATTTCTTCTTTTCATTAATTCATTATGAAAAAACAAGTTATGCATCCTTTCAGGCTTTGGGAAATGGAGAAACCAGAGGCCATGAGCCAGGGTCAGCACTTCCAGAACTTCTAGCTGGGCTGGCACCACTTGTCAGACAGTAACATCTCCCACTGTAGTGCCAAATGGCATGGTTCATTCCATTTGTGCAGATTTCAGAAAGAAATATAAGGCACTCATTGGAAGACTTGGCAATACCTAACAGGTTAAAAAAAAATACTGGCATCCATAGACAGAGATTTAGATTTAGTTTCCCTATAATATTATAAGGGCATCAGAGTCCTTACATCTGCATAAGAGACGTTAATGTGCAACAAAGGGTGAAAATGACCAATCTATTGTCTGTTACACAGCCAGTTAGAGTACGAAATTGGATGGATCACTATATCCTCTTTTATACACAGCTGCATGTCACTTCACACTTTCATACAACTCATAATATCCTCAGTCAATGAACAGCAATTCATGTCTTGGTATACTTTGTGCCAGTATAAAGTATAGAATGCAAGTCAGCTTGCTTGGGGTGTTGGTCACAGAGCCAAGACTTCCATCCAGAGCCAACTATCTCTGAAGTAGTTTATCATTAGTCTTTATCATTAGTCTACTTTATCATTAGTCTACTGGTCTTCCCTACAGGTAAAACACTATTCATGGTAGAGGTAAATTATGGCTGAGCCCTAACAAACATAAGGCCAAGAAAAGCATATATACTCATTCACAGTGAGGAAAAATGTGAATTCATACACATGCATATGTTTTTATTATGTACATTGACAGTGGATTAATTCACAGGGATTGTGATATAAAATTCGATTTAAACTCACAATTTGCTTTACTGAATCAGTGGCTTGATGGCTATGGTGGTTCTCAGCATCACCTCAAAATTAAATACGCATGCAAAAATATATCAGTCAGGTGTGTTGACTGTCATTAGTTCACTGAGATGTTGTATTTAAGGAAAATAAATGGGTGACCTAATGCAGATGGCTCTGAAGAACCAGATGCCAGCACTGTTAGTTTCACCATAGAAATTCACACATAATAAGCTTTGGAGTGAGACGGATATGTCTTTTCCACATGAGATGCTGGTTTCTATACAACGAAAGAAATTCTTGCAAGGAATGCTAGTTTCTATACAAAAAAATTATAAAGAAATTCTGTAAAAAGTGCTATGCATTTGGTGAAGTCCTTTGCACTACAAGCAAATTTTGGGTGTGGCTTGAGAATGTGTGCATCAAACCAGTTCCCAAGTGGTGGTGATGTGGTTGGTCCAGGAAGCACTCATCAAGAACTACCAGCAAGACAGACTTCTCTTCTGAACTTAACAGCACTACCTTTCTCCAAGTCTGAATCTCAACACAATTATACCTAGAAAAGAACATTCTGGCTTATCACAAGTAATTTCTACACTTCCGCATGGAAGATGGAATTCATTCCTTCTAGGTCAGAACCTCTCCATTTTCATTGCAGAAACAGTTTGATGGTTCTATTTCTAGGAACCCAGGAAATAACTGAAAGGCTGATCATCAAAACCTAAGAATTTCAGTCAGCAGTGCAATGAGCCATTTTTACTGTGGATCAAGCATAACTCACCTCTGATAAATATGTCTCCTCCAGACAAGGTTCAAAGAGTCATGAGTGGCCTAGGGTTGGAGAGAGGCTGAATGGAACAGGGATGAGGGCTCCACAGTGGGAACCCCTAGGGCAAGTTGGACTCAGAAGCAGCAACATCTGATGCCTGGTGCTGGGTTTTTTCTGGATGCTGCTGTTGCTGCTACTACTTGCATATTTACTGTTTTTCAGGAAATGGTTAAGTTCTTTATAAGCACTGATTTATCTAAGCATGTAGCTGCCCTATGAAGACGATTCAATTATCACCTCCATCTTACATGTGAAGCAACTGAGGAGAAAGCAAATTAAGTAACTTGTCCAAGAGTAAGGATAAAATATTAGAGCCAAGAGTCGAACCTAGTGATTTGGTTCCAGAACATGCACTCAAAACCAACACCTCTCAAGGATAATGACAATATCTGACCACTCCCATGCACTTTTGTCATTACAGCCCGTATTTCATGGGCATTCTATCTCGTGTGTTAATGACTGTGAGCCAGAACTAGTCCTTATTGCCAATGCACAGAAGAGGAAATTTATTTTAGCATCCTGACTGGGTATTTTCACCTGGCCTTTAGAGGAATTGAGTCAGAGGATGGGACCATCCTTAAGAATAAGTAGAAAATGGGCCCGGCAGTGTGGCCTAGTGGCTAAAGTCCTCGCCTTGAATGCCCCAGGATCCCATATGGGTGCCAGTTCTAATCCTGGCAGCTCCACTTCCCATCCAGCTCTCTGCTTGTGGCCTGGGAAAGCAGTCGAGGAAGGGCCCAATGCTTTGGGACCCTGCACCCGTGTGGGAGACCCGGAAGAGGTTCCAGGTTCCAGGCTTCAGATTGGCACAGCACCGGCCGTTGCGGCTCACTTGGGGAGTGAATCATCGGATGGAAGATCTTCCTCTCTGTCTCTCCTCCTCTCTGTATATCTGACTTTGTAATAAAATAATATTTTAAAAAAAGAATTAGTAGAAAATGGGACATAGCAGGCAAGTGGAGCAGTTTTGACGTAGCCATTGTAAGATTCTCCAAGAAGCCTAAAGCAGCACCTGAAGTGAGAGATAATGTAATTCGACTGCATTTTTGGCCACATTTACTAAGGTCCATTGGAAGACATGAGGAAGACACTCTTGACTATCAGAGTATTGGGACTGGGATTTTGTTCACTGAACATTAGAGGTGAGATGTCTACTTGGGGTCATGAGAACTTGGATTGACTCATCCAACCTTTTTTTTTTTTTTTTAGTATCTTCTATGGCCCAGGCACTGTTTGTTCTGGCATCCTGAGGTCTGCCTGGAATATGATACCAGGAATGCGATTGCCTGGAATATGTGAACTAGAAGGACAAATGCATTCAAATTAGAGAACTGCAAATGCTTTCAGTGGGCAGCTTCTTGGCAGCATGGAACATGTGAAAGATTCCAGCAAGTAAGGATATCGAAGGAGAAGTCAAGAGGTCTTTCCCAGGCTACCCATACTGAAGCTGTCCAATATTCACACTCTTGGCTTCCATCCTTCTGTAAACTGGATCTTTTTTTTTTTTTTTTACATTATCTGCTTAGTACAAATATAGGAAGAAAATAGATGATCAAAGAGAAATCGAACTGTACACACACAAACTGTCCCTGTACTTTAAACCTACTTTCCAAAAAACTTCTTTATAATTGAAAACAACACGTTACTCAAGAGAGCGGAAAAGGACATGCTGTCTATATTCTTCATTTGTGCTCCCCGACTCCTGCTCTCCAGAGGGGCCTGGCAGATGATTAACAAGTCATCTGATGAATATGCAACATGACTCAGGCTTAATAAGTCCCACAGCTGTTGGGAACTTGACAAGGAAAACAAAGCTATAGAAATGTCTGATACTAGAAAACTGCCTGCCAACTTCAGAGTTCCCCAGATGGGATCTTGGCAGGCACAATGGGCCAGGACTGTTTGTGTTGCTGGTCAGGCATACAACCATCCCAGTCAGCAGTGGACCCCCAGCAAAAGCATCCTCTTTTCCATTACATTTCCCTTTTTATACCCATCCATTTCGCAGTCCCAACATAGACACATACACCACATGAGTACACATAGAGTTACACAGTTCTTGTTCTTATGAAATCAGAAATCAGAAGTGCTTACTTAGAAATAAGCACAATGGCAAGAATGAGATCCTAAGATGATCCAAATTAAAACCTCATCTGACAGAGTGAGTGGTTCTGCCAAGTAAATCATTCTGCTTTGTTAGTAGGGAGTTTGGAGCACAACAGGTGGTTGATGTCATCATCATCATCATGTCACCATTTCACCAGGAGATCACTAAAACCTGCTCATTTGGGGTATTTGTTGAGCTTCTTTCTTGACCTTTGTTCTCTCCTCTTCTCTTCTGGTACCAGTCCCCCAATTATCCTCTTCCCCAGAGTAGGTGGTAAGGATGAAAATGGCTCCAGTTCCATAAACGGATACACATTTTACATATCTAAAGTCATTTGGTGCATTTCAGATTTTTGCCACAATCATTGGTTCTCAGAAAGACACAGGACCCAATCCAGGCCAAAGAGATGAAATCTTTTGATGTATACTGGAACTGTTAGGAAAAAGAGGTCTCATTTGTGCCTGGACTCAAACACAGGACAATATGTATAGAATTACTAGGGACACAGTGGGATTGGATGGCCAAGGCCACCAAAGTAGGAAGCAGAGTCAAAAAGCAGGTTGCTCTGATGACACTACCTGAACCTCTTGCCCACCTTTCTCCAGTGCCTTGGAACTTGCACCTACATGAGGCAATTGTGATTTAAAATTTGGTAGGCGTGGTCACATGCTAGCTAAATAAACCTGACATGGTCCATTTTGCTCTAGATTCATTGAAACAATAAAAATACAATTCTATGCCAATATTTTTTTCTGAGTTTCATACAGCTAGATGTATGTTTGCAGGAACAATTCTCATTGCCACTTACACCAAGACATCTCTATATAACTTGTTTCGGACTGATACGTGTGGGTCAAGTGCTAAAAGCAGCAGGTTCACACCACCTCCTCTGCACTGTTATTTTACAGACTTGTATATTCAATGGGATATTAATGGATGCATTTTGCTGTACCAAAACTAAGTCGTTTTTAATGTGAAAAGATACACAGATTATAATCCATAGCATTTGAAGGCATTGATACTTGGTTCTCTTCTCTCAAGAGTGTAATTTTGAAATGTAGAGATCTTCCAGGAAACATTATAGTCTTGTGTGCATGTAAACTGTAGCTTAATTCCTCAAATCAAAGGAGTTTCATGGGATGCTTTGAGAAGATTACACATGGTACTATCCACAGCCAGCCTTTTTACCCCTTCAGCTGAACACTCAAAGTGCTCTTTGAAATAGGCTTGCATTACTCATGAACAATTTGATTTATTTCAGCTCACTCAAGCCTAGGTAAAATCAACGGAAAGTGCACATTATCCAAGCAAGCTCTCCAGGTCTGGAGATGTTGCATGAGAAGGTGGACAGAAAAGAATATAAAGGCTATCACTCTCACTTCCAATGTCCAGCATGGAATGGGAAGAATGGCTGAGATGTTGTACTCCCAACGCACTCCATTTTGGGGATGGATGGCAGCTTACATTATTTTTAATCACATAGTAACTTAGCATCTGCATGTCATGCTACAGTGACTCATGTTTTCACTTGTTCATGAAGAGGAAAGCATGTTGCAGTATGAACATACACCTGCTTTTGGGTCCAACAAGCCCTAAATGTAGTCCCAGCCTTAATTTTCTTGTATTTGAGAAGAGGCCTATAATACTCACTTTCCAGTACTGTAAAGATAGAATGGGATACCAACTATTTGAGAGGACACTGGTTCAGACTTTGGCCCTTGGAAAAGTTCTACAAGTGTTTGTATATTAGTTTTCTTTATACACTTTTCAAAAGCTAAGTCCATGACTGTTTTACTTTTGAGTGCCACAGGCTGTTAGGAAAACAACACATCTTAAACGGTTGTGGAAGAAATGCATGAATAAGGACAACTTGTAGTTCATGATGGTAACTATTTGTATGTCTTACCACTAGAATATAATCAACTCCAGAATTATATTTTTTGCTTTTTATTCTCCTTTCCCTGACAAAGGGCTAGCACTTATCAAGCATTTAAAAAGCATTTCCTGATGAATGAATGAATGAATGAATGCATTACTAACAGATATTACAATCATCCCTGGGAACACTAAGCAATAGAACCATATGAACATGAGTGATATGCGTGTGCATGAATGTGCATCTTGTGTGTCCATTGACATGTAATGCTGGCAAAGGCCATCACATGGTATTCCAACACAATTTCATTCAGTTCCACTGTGTTGATATTCTGGGAGACATAAAAAGTAGAAGCAGTGCTGAACAAAGGGGTATGATGGCAAACAGAGAATCTGTTTGGAAAAAAGAGAGGTGATCAAAGAGGAAAATAAAAGCTTGGCTTAGAATTTATCCCCATCCAAGCCATGATAAAATGACAAAAAATAGGGGTTGGTATGTGCCATAGCAGCTTAAGGTGTCACCTGCAGTGCTGGCCTGACTTATGAATGTATTCTTACTATTCAACTATCTTATGCTTCTAGTATATTCACAATAGTATTGTTCCAATGTGCAGTGGGATTCAAATTACTAATATATAGTTGGGATTGATAACTCAGTCTCAGGAGGTGTTACAAAATTAAATTGATAAACTGGGAAAATATGTTTGTATCCTATAACAGTTTAGTATGCAATATATCACCTCCCTTGGAGTTTACAAAATCTTACAAAAGTATTTTTTCTTTTATTCACTGTAATTTCGACTGCTTCTTCCCTTTTATTTACTTATTACTTTCTCTAATTTTTATGGTTAGTATTTAGCACATTTTCCCATATTTTGCCTAAGAATAAAAGCACTGAGGGTTTAGAATTCAAGCAAGAGCTTGGCTTTAGTGCTACATCCCCATACCTAGTGACTCACTGTTCATTTCTAAATTTCTGCCTTTATTTTTTTTTACCATACTTTACATAAGATATTCACATTTTCCAAATGATTACATTTGCGAAGTACATGATTATCACTATTCCACTTTACTGATTTTTAGGTATAAAACTACTGATGTGGAGAGCATATCTATGCAATTTGACATTTTTGCAGTGATTTGAACTTTTCTGATAACCTAGTATGTAAGTTTTATCAGAACTTTCATAGAAAAAACATTTGTTAGAGGTATAAGGTTTCTATTTACTAAATTAATCCTGAAACTTTATTTTGGGATCTCTATTTACTTTTACCTTTATGATTTGTGAGGTGCAAAGAAACATTTACAAGTTGCCCACTGCCTTTCTTGTCTTCCCATTAGCTATTCATGTGTTTTTACATTAGCCTTTGTGTATTTCAGTATTGGAATACATCATCATTGTCAGCTTTCTTGCCTTTTTTCTATGTATCTTAAAATAAATTATCTGCCAAGGGTTTTATTTTTTCACAGGTATACAATTAGTCTTATTTAAGAATTTGTAAATGGATTCAGATTCTGTCACTGCAATTATAATTTCTATTTTCGTTTTCAAAAAATCATTCCCTGTCCTTTTCATTTTAATACCCTTTATAAAAGAGAAAGTAAAACGCTTTCACTAGTATACATCTGGCATGCTATAAGTGCTCAATAGCTGTTACTGATAATGGAGATGCATGGCATTTAATTTGCATGGAGTACATAGATTAATGCTTACCCAGGTACTGCTTTTCCAAAGCTGGTATGTGGGAGAACTTTCCAAAGTTCAAGGAAGAAGGCAATTTTCCGTGAACTTTTTGAAGTCTCTCGTATTTCCTGTATTAGAAGACTATGCTCCTCCTGAGGAACTGAGAACAACACTCTCCATATGCTCCATGGAGCTGGGCAACATTTTGTTTTCACATCTTGAATTACTTCTGTAAATTTGGTATTTGTCCTTAAATAAGCTGACTGTGTCCCTGTTGGTTGTAGTCAATGGATTGCTATTTACTTTTAGAATCTCCTACTTAGTTGTCAATTGAGAAAGCTGGGGGATATAAATTGCATTGCTTGCACAGCAGTCCAGCAATCAGGACAGAAAGGGTCAGGCAGACAACCGAATCCCAGATTGGCCACTCTTGAGAAAACTTTCAGCCATTGCTTGTTTATTGTTCAGATAATCCTCTGCTTTCAGGGCTAAATTTCTTGGTCAGCCCTATTGATTTACTATATATTTATGTATTCATTCATTTATTTATAATTTATTTGGAAGGAAGAGTGATGGGGGTGAAGGGAGATCATCTGTCCATTAGTTCACTCCCCAAATGGCCACAAAAGTCAGGACTAAGACGGAAACCCAGAATTCCTCCGGTATTGTTGCTTGAGTGTCAGGGACTTGAATATTTGAGCCATCATTCTGTTCCCAAGAAACATTCACAGTCATTTGGATCAGAAACAGTATGTGGGATTCAAACCAACACTCATATTGGAAGCAGATGTCTCAGTTAATGGCTTAATACTCTATGCCCAGCACCCACCAGGACTAGTCTAGATTTTTCTGACCTGGTCAAAACCACAATTGTGCCCAGAATTCTATTTCTCATTGCAGTCTTTGTTCCTGATGCTATGGCAATACTGTGATCTTCAGATGTACCAACTTTAAAAACTGCTGATCTACAGGGTCCAAAAGAAATTTAAGTCCCACATTTTACACCAGGTAATATCCTGTGACCCTTGAAAGTCACGGGCTGCTTTCCTAAGTCTGAGCCGTGTGTTTCAGTTTTCCCAGGAGAAACAATTCCTGCCACTTCCAGATCTCTACCTATTGATTATTTTCTACCGTCTTTCGCTCTTAAAGTTTCTGGCTTGGGACATAAATTACATAATTTCCATATGAATGATCCAGTAGACCTACTTGCACAGCTGGTGGTTATGTAAAGAAAGAGCTAACTTCCCTGTAGGGGATCTAGGTCTGGCACCATGAAGTAAGAAACCTTCAATAACAGGGTGAGAGTCCAATGAGGCTGTATATGGGTAAGTATACACTAAGCATTACCTTTGTGCAAAGTCATTCTCTTTCTTCGGTTGGTTTAGAATTCTTCTCTCTGCATTAACCCAGCCTCTTAGAAAAATGCATCAGCATCCACACTTGGAGAGCAACGTTTCCAATACATCAAACTTCATAAGCAGTAGCCACCTTTCTCTGCTCAGCCCTACTCATCTCAGACTCATTACTAACCTCTCTCCGTGCAGGAAGCCACAGCTGACACACATCTCTAGGTGACAGCAAAAGGCTGAGGCAACCATAACAAGTTGTCAGCCAGTTCAGGCTGGAGCAGTGGGAGGCAACAACAATAATTAGCTTCAAAGCAGTGTTAGAACTGAAGGGAAATGAAGCCTGAAGCCGCCTCTGTTCTGTCTGGTTACCAGGCGCCCATGGCTCCTATGGTATCCACCTCGGCAGGCAACATTTCCAGACAGATCAGCAAATTAGAGGCAGGACTCATTCTTTTCCTCAGCCACTAGCAAGCATGCTTACTTGGCCACAGAGTCGTCCTGCCATTCCCCAGGTGGATTTTGTATCTTTCTATTAATCGCCAAAGCAGCAGAGGTGGGCTAGGCCCCACATGATTCCCTATCTGCAGTCTCAATTAGGAAGCCCAAGTGGCAGGTAGAGAGGAGATTTAGTGAAAGGGTATTTTGTGCAAAAGGAGAATTCAAAGGTTGGAAGTGGAACAAGCTTGTCTGGGAGTGGAAAGTTTGCAAAGTTACACAGTTTCTTCACAACACACATTTTCTACAAACTTCAAAGACCCTCCTCAGATGCCAAGGGCTGGCAGGAAGTGCTTAGGGACATGGAGCTCTCTTGTTCCACCGATTTTCACATCAGTAAGTCATCAGCAGGGTCAGTAGCTATAGGGCACATTTTGCTTTCTACGCACAAGATGAAGAAAGAAGGTCACTACTGACTTTAACCCTGCTCACTGCATCTTGGTTTTTGCCAATCTGTATTGAAGGAAAACTCCAGAGCCAAACTCACACAATTTCTAATCCTGACTCTATCATTCAGTAATTTTGTGGCCTTAGAAAATGCTTGCTTGCTCTGGGCCTCTATAAAATGCAAACAACAGGATCTTTTACATGGTGTTATCATTAAGCAGCAAGAAGCTGGCTTAGCTTTGGCTTGCCACACAATAAACTCAGATATGGCTTGCTGAATAAGGGAGTAGATGAATGAACAGAGCATGAAAATATGGTACATTCACATCATGGAATATTACTTGGCCACAAATATGAAATATTGCCACTTTTAACAGAGATGGAACTGAAAGAAATTATGGTAAGGGAAATAAACCAAGCACAAAAAAAACAAATGGCACACAATCTCATCATGTGTATAGTTTAAAAGTTACATGATCTCAGAGAAGTTAACAATACAATGGTACTTAAAAGCTGGGAGGATTTGATTGGGAAAGGTTTATTGAGGAGTACCAGAGCATAGCTAGATAGGAGTAAGAAATTCTGGAGTGACTGGAGACAACACAATGAAAATATTTTTTTTAAAAGACAGAAGACAGGATTTTAGATACTTTCATTATAAAGAAATATTAAATGGTTGTGATAATATCTACCCTAAGTGGGTAATATATATTTGAAAAACATTTCACTATACCCCATAAATATGCACAGTTTTGTATCTGTCAAAATTTTACATTAAAAATGTGTAAGTATTATGGCATAACAGATTAAGCACAACTTGGAATGCCCAAAACCCTTATCAGGGTGCCAGTTAGAGTGTGGTTACTTAATCTCTGCTCTAGCTGCTCCACTCTCCTGGGGATGGGTAAGTGGGGAAGGCAAAATATTATGGCTCAATATGTGGGCCCCTGCCATATTCAGAGGAGATCTGGATGGAGTTCCAGGATGATCAGCCACAGATAACTGAAATGAGAATAAGTAGGCTGTTACCACATCAGCCAGGCTATCCCAATTGCTACTGAAGCATAATAAAAAGCTCCAAAATACAGCACCTAAAATCAACATTTTCTTATAACTTTGCGGATTGCGAATATACAAAGAGCTTGGCTCAGAAGTTCTCTAGCGCCACATACAGCATAACAGGCCTAAGATGGCCTTCACTCTCCACATGTGATTGCTTTATAACCACCAGAAACCTAAGGACTTGCTTTCTGCTATGGCTGTCACAACACATAGAACAGAAAATATGACATCTGGCAAAATCTCAATAAAAAGTGCATTGGGCTCTTTAAGAGCACTACAAAAAGTCTGTGGAAGAAGAGATTTTTTTTAAAAGTCACTTATTACTAAGATTTTGAAATAGGTAGTTTTTTATGACACATTTTCTATGAACTTTCTGAAGTCCTCAGTGGTTTAGAAATCATGCAGTGTAGAGATACACAAACTGTCTCTCCCAGGCATGGACCAGCCCATGGACCACATGATGCTCAGCATCCAACAGGGCAAATCAAAGTGCTCAACTGAATATTTGATAAGAAAGTGGACCAACAAGGAGCCACCTCCTATGTCCTCATTTTGAGGATTTCTCAGATGTATCTGCTAGCTTTTGGAGTAACCCAATCCCTGGCTCATCATGGGTTCCTCCTGAGATGAAGACCAGATTTAAACTTTGGTCAGTGTTTATTGTAGACCTACTACCACATGCCAGACACTTTGGTCTGGGGAGAATTCATTTCCCAGAATTAACAGTCTCCCGTGGAAGTGAATGTTGGTTTCTATATTATTATGCATTCTAAATGCCAAATTTCCAGGTGCCTTAGAGCAGGATGCTTTATTTAGACAGCAAACAAAACTCTAGGTTGAGGTTTTGAAAATAAGGCAATCTATTTTTCCTCCCTCCTAGCTATTTTCCATTCTTATGTAATGTGTGTTCTGCAAGGTTCTAGCCAAGTCAGGAAGCAGAAAGCAGTAGGCAGTACCTGTCTAATAAATTAGACTCCGAACAGAGAGAGCATGGCTCCCTGTCAGGTGGCTCTAGATCTGAGAGTTGTTTCTGGATGCTTTGGGACAGTAAGTCGATACGAAAGCAAGGAGTGCAGGTAAGTTCAAAAGTCAATATAGATAGTAATGAACACTTAAGCTAGGGAGAGTCCTTGGCCATGGGCAATGCTGATATTTTGGAAAACAATGGCTCATGTGTCCTAGGAGAGGAGAAAAGTAAGTTTGGGAGATCTATTGCAAATTGAGAAACGTTGATTCTTCTTTTTCTTCCTGAAGCAAGAGTCTGTGGGTGACTTTCCAGCTTAACGGATGCAGGACCTTTTCTGAAAGCATACTCAATAGTGCAGGAAAGTGTTAGAAATCCAGAGGCCTTCTTCCCTACCCCACAAGTGCCTTTATCTGCTTGAGAGTGGAGTGACTCAAAAGTTTTCACCAACTTTTGATAGTTTTTCTCTACTTCCTCTTGCTCTGTTTTTTCATCATGTAATATGCAATATGCCATAACAGTCATTTTTAATGTACCTATTCTCACTGGTAGCACTTCCAACTATAGCTTTTGAAGATAGTTTCATGTTTAATTGAATAATACATTTTAATAATTGTTCTTTTCTAAGCAGAAGTTTTGAAACACCCAGTCCAGTAGTTTTTAATTCAATATAAAGCGTCTCTTGGTTTTTTCTTAATTCTTTCATACAGATGAGAGACTACAATTAGCATAAATGGCTGGAGAATACACAATAAGCCTCATCTACATAGCACCAACTTGAATATTAATCAATTCTGCTGAAAGGAGATGCGTAAATGGCAGCCTTGATACCCAGTGCATTTGAAACCAAATGTCTTTCTTTCTTAGGTTTATTTGTAAAGAATTAGAAAACCTGGCCTGCATTTGTGCTTCAAGAAGCAGAAGAGAAGTGAATCTTCCTCAATCTGTGCTCTCCAGGATCTCAGGAACTCTTAAAGGGCACCTCCTGTCAACTTATGCTTAAAGAAAAGTCCTATGTTATCCATCTGTACCACACGCTTCAAGGTAAGCAATGGGAAGGGAAGGGGGCAAAACACATAACCTGTTGCTTATCAAATTGTCCAACAAAGATCTTAAGTGGTTACATATTCCTATTCTAAACTGCCTCTCTCTTAGAAACCAATATCATGGCACCCACTGGCTTTAGAAATAATCATCTTGGAGGGTTTTTCCCCAATTTAGTCATATTTTTTTCTTATTTGTAAAGCAGAGTAACCCACACACTTAGAAAGGAAGAAGGACAGGGACAGAGAAAATAAAAAAGAAATTTGCATCTGTTGGTTCATGCCTCAAATGCCCAAACAGCCAAGCTGGGCCAGGTCAAAGCCAGGAAACTATTTCCTGGAGGTTCTGACTTTCATCTGGGTTTCCACATGGGTAGGAGGGACTCACATTTTTGAGCCATCACCTGCTGCCTCATAGGTGCGCATTAGCAGAAACTGAGATGGGAAACAGAAGCAGGATCTGATCTCAGGCGTGTCCAAGAGGCAGCTTACCCTGCACAATTTCCACCCCTCAATGATCTTTGGAATAACCTTTTGCATAGGAAGATCCATTACATCTCCAGAGATTCTCGCAGATTGTTACCATAGAAAATGAGTTTCTCCATTCCCAATCAATCCTTGGGTTGTATTCCTGTTTGTAAATCTTCCTCTTTCTTTCAACTTAACAAACCACAACTACAATTTAAAGTCTTGGAATGCCTGCCTATCGCATCACATTATCACATATTGTGATCATCCGGGCTTACTCCAGCCAAACACTACTGTCTAATTCACCGCTCTGTACATAACAGCTTAGACTAAAAGTTTGGGATTCAAATAGACATATGTTTGAATTTGAGGTCTTCTGCTTTCTTACAACATGAACTTAGACAAGTCACCCATGTTTTGGAGCCTCTCTGTAACACAAAAATGATAATAATCATGGGTTTGCTGTGAGAATTAAGCAAAATATGACACACAAGTCACACAGTCTCACAATTAAATATTCATGCATGTCAATGCAGTTCAGGAGTAGGTTCAAAGAAGTCTAACTCAGGGTTCAAATTTGATCTTCCAAACACTGGGGAGACTGAGGAAAAGCCAGACCTTAGGAGCACCTCTCATTGCTTTTACTCAGCACTATACCATCTCCTCTCTAGGCCTCAATGGGACACGAGTCTCTGCTGTTATAGCTGTTTCCTATGGCTACTCAGAGTTATCAAACTACAATAATCTGCTTTGCACCTGTCTTAATGTATTCGCTTCCACCCACTTGATTCTGTTTTCCTCCTTCTCAGCCCATAGCTCCTCATTTAACACAGTAATTGGAGACTGTGGTCATGTTGGGGGTTATCACTGACAGTACCGAGGGATCCAGCATCTCAAAGACATTCCACCACTGTGCACACTGTAGATGAGTCTTCTTGTGGCACGGTTTGTCTTATTAAGCTTCTGATAGCTATAGCAAATTCATGTAAGCATAACAGTTCTAAAAACCCACAAATATATTGCTCCATAGTTCTGTAGGTTAGAAATGTGGTATTAGTCTCCTTGGGCCACAATCAAGGTACCAGCACAGGTATGTTCCTCTCTATGGGCTCTTGGGAGAATGCTATTTCTCTATCTTTTCCATCTTCTGGAGGACACTCACATTCCATGATCACTGTCCCTTTATCTTCAAAACCAGCAAGACCATGCCTCTCAGACACTTGCCATTAGTCATGTCTATATCTGACCCTTCAATTCTGCTTCCTCTTTATACTTTTACAGAGAGTTTTAGAGCTCACTTGGGTTAAAGTCAGGTGATTAGCAACTTCAATGTCTTCAACAATCTGAATTCCTGTTTGCCACACAGCCCATGTCTATGTGCACACAGACATGAGCATCTCTAGGACTTCCTACCTACCAAAGTCTCCTGTTTCTTCTACCCTGAATTGTATTACCAGATACTTGTTTAACTCTAGAAATTTCTTACCTCATTATGAGAGATTAATTGATGACTCTCTCAAAAACAGGATAGGGCCAAGTATCACTATACCTAAATAACTGATAGAGGGGCTTCTACAAAGAAATTCAGTAAATGTCATTGTCTTCCCTTCTCGGTAGGACAGTAGCATTTCGCTTACCACTCAATAAAGGCTCACTTTTCTGGCTTACCATTCATAGTAACCGGTCATCTGACAACCTGTTCCTACATCTATCATCACTACCTGCTGAGTGTCCTTCACAACCATGGAAGCCTTTGAGAACCCACCCTCTGTGGTAGGCACAGTGGTAAATGTAGATAGATTAGGTCCCACCTCCCTCAAAGCTCTTGCATTTGAGTGCAATAATTTTACAATCTTTTAACACTGGTGCTCTGTGGCTCCTTTGACATCTTTAAGTGCTTTCTCTCAGTTCATTAATTGTACTCATGTTAAGCCAAAGAAGCATCGCTTTCGTGCCCAAAGGGAACCCTTCCTTTGAGAATTCAGTGCATATATGAAGACATAGTCATCATTTAATCCAGTTTTAAATTAACTTCAGTGTGTCTTCTGAGTAACTGCATGATCCCATAGACCAAGCAGTTTTGAATTGTGAGAGTGGTTGTTAAGACTTTGGTTTCAACAAGTAGAAATCACAAAGCAGCATTTAAAAAGTAACACCATAATTAGCTGGTTATTAGTGCTAGTCATCGATGTGTCTGTTCTGGATATATGAGAAACTGCTCTTCCCATTCTCCACTGAATTTAGGTGAGACCATGTGATTCATTTTGTCCAAAGATAGGAGAACAGAAATGGCACAGATCATTTTTTTCTCTTGTCCTAAAACCAGTTTCCCAAAACCACAGAGAAATTGGGTCTTGGTCATTTTCCTGAGGTTTAAGGATAGGCAAAATTGAATATGTGAGGGTAGCAAAGAGGCTAGCAAATCCAGTAACACCCATATTGTTAGTCTTCCAGTATGCCTGTGTGACAAGCCACACTGACCTTCCATTGCCAAGCTATGCCTCATACCCATGTTCTCAGTTCTGCAGTTGTATTTTCAAATACACTTTTCTTATGCAAGAAAAAGATCCATTCACTTTCATTGGAAAGGCAGATCCACAGAGAGAAGGAGAGAGAGAAAGATCCCCCACCTGCTGGCTCATTCCCCAGATAACTGCAACACCCAGACCTGAGCTGATCAGGAGCCAGGAGCCTCCTCTGGTTCTCCCATACAGATGCAGGATACCAAGACCTTGGGCCACCTGGTACTGCTTGCCCTGGGCACAAGCAGGGAGCTGGATGAGAAGTGGAGAAACCAGGGCATGAAATGGTACTCATATGCGACGCCTATGCTTGGAGGTGGAGGATTAGCCAGGTAGGCCAACACACCAGCCCACATAAAAGAGGATCAAAATCCTCTAAATGACAGAACTAGAGAAAATTGGGACTTTTATTAATTGACTAGTATCTTGGGTATTAAAGAATAATTTTGAGGAGCCAACACATGGTAGACTTCTAAACTGTCCTGGCAACACTGAGATATATAAGGTCAGGAATAGGATATTCCATCTTAACCAAAACTCTTCAGTATTAAACTTGGCATTCATTGTGTCTGAGTGCTGCATTCGAGCATGGAGATTCTGCCTATTTGAGTGAAGCTGAATGAGGCATATACAGGGAAACTTTGACTTCCTTGTTAAGTTGTACAAAATTATGTTTCTAAGCAGCAGCAAATCCCTTGTCAGAAGAGATTGTTTTAAAACCTCAGGGAGTCGTTAGCACTGAGTAATTAATAATAAGAAAATACTTGCAGATTAACGGGAATATGCTAGCATTAAGCCTGCCTGACAAAACAGGTAAAAGTGAACAGGCACACAGATTTATTGATTATGAAGGAAGACCGCTTTTTCAAATGAACCTTTGTTATTTAGATTGTACATTTAGAAGTGTTGTTTAAATTAGCAGAAGCGTTTTAATACTATTCTCAGCGTTCATAAAGATTCACACTAAGGATGTGCCAATCAACAAAAACTACTAAAATGACTTAATGTATTATTTCTCATGTTTCAAATGTGCTTGCTCAAAAGCTACCACGTGACTGCTTCTCCCAGTTGGTTCAAGTAATACGCAGAGGCATCTCTTGTGGGATGTGTGTTCTCCTAACAGCAAAGTCTTGGGGACCTTCTCATCTTCGACCCAGAACACCAGATTACATCATCCACCTGTCAATGCCCTAAGCGCCACCACAAAACAGTAAGTCTGACAATTTTGAAAATGTAATGTGTCAATTTAGAAGTATAGTTCGCAGTTTGGTTAGAAATCCAATTTTCAGAGAAGGTCAGAAGTGGTAAACAAATCCCAAAGCTATGCAGTTGCTGATGTAAATTGTCTAAAATGAAAAGATACTTATTCATGACCACAGTGGGTTCAAAAAAAAATTAATGCAGTTTTTTCACTTTCCCTGGAGTACACAACTCTTAAATAAATGATCAATAGCTGACTTGAGTCAGACAGAAGGACTAGTCCAGGATCAGGCAGGTAATTACTGACTGTGATGAGGAAAAAGAAGCAAGGCAGCCAGGGACGTGGTAGCATTTACCGTGGCTTTAAACCGTCTCTCCTTTGTTAGTTTCATCCTCTGAAAAAAAATCACTAAACAACTTAATTCACTAGGAAATTCACAGATAGGGTGCCTATTTCAGAAATCTACATTTTCAGAGCAATCCTGCCAGAGTGGGTGGAAAAGAATTATTAATGAGAGGCAAGATCATTTGGTGCTGAGACGCTGGAGCCACTGGTTTGAAGAGCCCAAATGAACAAGGCCGGGGCAAGTGAATGAGACAGGAGCAGTGTGGGTCTCCAAGTGTCTGCTTGGTTTTCTGGTGGGAACTGCGGAGAGAACACTTGCTTCATTTAGTCCCCAGAACAAAATACCCATGGCTGGTGCTGAAACATTCCACCTCTACCAGCTGTGCCAAGACAGAACAGCTGATGTGGAGCGCAGTTGGCACTTCAGTCCTGCAAGTGCCTTGGTTGAGTCCCAAGGGTGGCTGCAAAAACAGTCCTATGGAGGAGAAGCACAGTGTGAAGCTACGGAACAGTGGGAACCCTGGATGAATGATATCCTGACCCCACCAAATCCAGTCCCAACAATAGCTGCTTAAATATGCAAACATCATTGTAGTCAAAACAGTCAACAGCTAGTGTCCATCACCAGAAAGGAGGGCCACAGAAAAGCACTGGATACTTGGCAGCCATATGAACAGTAAGGTAAATCTACAAATATCAGATGGAATGTTTTGCAAGATAAATAAAAAAAGTGTGTGTGTGTGTGTGTGTGTGTGTGTGTGTATGCACACACACATGTGCATAAGAGAAAAAGGTAATGAATATGTTAGACTAAACTTGGACTATTCAGGCATACCTGCTACATTGGCTAAGAGTACCACAAATTTGAAGATTTCCAGATGTTGTGCGCACCTCCCTGTTTTAAGACATGATTTAGACTTACCTAGTTCATAGTTATGGAACAGCCAGGTAAGTCGAAATTTTAAAAAAATGATCACAATGCTAAAACACATTGAAAAGGGTTGGCATGATAGCTCAACAGGCTAATTCTTTGCCTTTGGCATGAGCATACCATATGGGCTCTGGCTTGTGTTCAGCTGCTCCGTTTCAGATCCAGCTCCCTAATCATAGACTAGGAAAGCAATGGAGGATGGTTCAGGTCCTTGGGCCCCTGCACCCACATGGGAGGCCCAGAAATAGTTCCTGACTAAGCAGATGGAAGTTCTCCGTCTCTCCTCCTCTCTGTAAATCTGTCGTTCAAGCAAAAACAAATCAATCTTTGAAAAAACCACATTGAAAATAAAAAGTACAGTGAATGTCATTAAGTGCACATCCTGCACTGACAAAAAATGCAGTGTCAAGCACTGAACATTGTAAGCAGCGTCTCTATTAATTCTTAGATTAATTCCATGAAACAGGTACTACTATCATCCCAAAGTAGACTTTAAAAGACGTTAATAATGTTTCATGTCCTTGCCTATAAGGCTCAGCGGGAAACTGACTCTATGAACCTCAGCAAGGGTAGAAAACAAAATCAAAAACTCCCAGTTCCACATACTTTGATTTTGAGATGTCTGCCAGGCCTTTGAAGAGGAGAAAGCCATGTTCCCATCTGCCAACTCCCATCTAACCCATCAGGAGGCTCACTGGCTGTGTGAGGGACATGCTTGGCCAGTGCTACCTTAGGAGAGGTCTAGAAACAGGCAGCATCCCTTGGAAGCCCTGTGAGAAACACGGAACCACAGGCCATACCCCCAGACCAAGAGAACTGACATCTTTTGCGGGGAGTTCTGCCATCTTTATTTTTTGGAAATATTTGTTTAAAAGGCAGAGTGACAGTGAGAAGCAAAGACATAAAAAGAGATTCCTTTTGCTAGTTCACTTCCAAAATGGTGACAATAGTCAGGTCTGAATCAGACCAAAGCCAGGAGCCAGCAATCCCATGCCAGTCTCTCACATACATGGCAGGGATCCACCGTTGGTTCATCACCACTGCCTTCATAAGTACATCACAGGTAGATGAATGACTAGCCAGAGGCTGGATGAAGTCAGTGCCCATGACGCTGGCATCCCATGAGTGATGATCCTTGTACTGGCTGTTCCACTGTTGACCCATTTCTCCGATAATGTGCCTTGAGATGCAGTGCAAGATGGCCCGAGTGCTTGGGCACTTGAAACCCATGTAGGACACCTGATGGAGTTACATACTCCTGGATTCAGCCTGACCCAGCCCCCACCATTGGAGCCATTTGTGGAGTGAACCAGTGGATGGAAGGATCTTCTTAAGTAAATATTTTTAAAAAGAAAAAAATGTAGCAGTACAGTAGCCAGGACTTGAAACAACATTCCATTGCGGGATGCCAGTATTGTAAGAGCGGTTAACCACTAAGCCTCAACTTTAACCTCTACTGTCAGATTTCATTGAGACTCCCAGGAGAGCCCCCAGTGCCTTTAATCCTAAGGCATAGTCCGAGGACCACTATTCAAAGCTACACTCCATTCCGGGGTTCTCACCTGCTGAATAGTAGAATCAACTGCAAAGTTGTAAAGCTATTGGTGTTTAGGCCTCACCACAGATAAATCCAGTGGCAGTACAGTCTGGAACATGTCGTCTTTTTTTTTTTTAAAGATTTACACTATTTATTTAAAAGAGCCACAGAGATAGAAGGAGAGAGGAGGCGATCATGGGAGAGGGAGAAGGATCTTCTATCCACTGGTTCACTTCCCAAATGGCCACAATGGGCAGAGATGAGCCAATGTGAAACCAGGAGCTTCCTCTGGGATTTTCACATTGGAACAAGGATATAAGCACCTGGAATGTCCTCCACTGCCTCCTCATGCACTCTAGCAGTGAGCTGGATCAAAAGTGAGGCAGCTAGGCTTCGATCTGTATGGGATGCAGGAGTTGCAGGCAGCAGCTCGGAAATATACACATTTTTAATAGGTACCTAGCTTATATCACACAACCAACCTGAGAACTTTTTCTAGACCTAAAATTTACAAGATTGAGTCTCAGTCTTTGATGGCCACTGAAATCACCAGGAAAGTACTGGACATCACTGGTGCCTGGTCGCCATAGATTTTGTTTGAATAGCTCTAGACAGTGGCCTAAATGGAGGGATTTTAAAGCTATCCGAAATATTTCGACCGCAGAGCTACTTAAGAACAATGGAAGAGGTATAAGATGGAAGGCCTAATACACACCTAGTTTCTCTTCCCATATAGAAACAACATGACCTTAAGACTGGGAGCAAAACTGCATTACCAAAGAGCCCACCAGGACCTATGCACTCTGAGCAAACTTCTCTTCGAAGGTACCTGTTTGTCAGCAGGACCGTAGTGCAAAAATTCTGCTGTCTGTTTACTTCAAGTACTGTAAGTGCTCAGATGGACAAAAATGAGGACAGATACTGCTGTACGTGAGCTTCTCACCCATTTAGCTATCACCCCAGAAACATGAGTCATCATTCCCAGGGAACAGCTAAAATTATGGGCTGTGCAGAAGACACTTGAGGGAAATAAACTCAGGCCAGAAGTACTCCTGAGAAAATTATGCCTTTCAGGGAAGAACAATACAGCATATTTTCTAATGAACAGGAGATATTCATTTGAGTCTCATGCTAATTTGGAGCTCATGCTAATCCCAGTTGAGAAGGTAAAATTTGCATTTATATAGAGGCTGAATAATCTATCAAATGGCATCTGTCCCAAACACTTATTTTTCTATAAGGATTTTGTGTCAAAATAACACCATTCTGGGATAAGGGTACTGGACAAAGCAGGTGCTTCTGAGTCTAGTTCAAATCTGGCATGTATCTTTTTTACTGGTTGGGTAAGTTATTTCCTCTCTCCGGTACAGTTTCCTCACCTGTAAAATATTGTTGACAGCTCTTTTATAAGTAAGTTGGTGATGATTAAACAGAACAATGTGCATCAAACCCCCTACCACATGGATTTACATGCTCTAGGTATTAATGTTTCTGTCTATCCTGGCATGATTTTCTCCAAACAGAAGGAAATAATTTTACCGGCATTTGTTGAAATCCACTCTGGTGCCGAAGTGGGCAGCTATTGGATGTCATCAAGATCAATCAAAGCAAACATCCCATGTCTTAGGGATCTTGAAAGCTCTCTAGGCTCTTCTCCAGACAGAGGGACTATCACAATTGACACCAGAAATTAAAGAGAAAAGAGATTTAAAGCTATCTAAGCACAGTGAACCAAGAATAAGAAATTAGAAGTAAAATATTGATTGGAATTGTGGCCAGTGCAGGGCAGGATAATCCTCCACCTGCTAGCACCAGCATCCCATAGGGACACTGGTTTGTGCCTAGCTGCTCCACTTCCCATCCAGCTCCCTGGTTATGGCCTTGAAAAGTAGCTGAGGATGTCCCAAGCCCTTGGGTCCCTTCTCCTATGTGGGAGACCAGAAAGAAATTCCTGCCTTTCAGCTTCAGATCAGCTTAGATCTGGTGTTTGTAACCATTTGGGAGTGAACTAGTGAATTGAAGAACTCTTCCTCCTCCTCCTCTCTGTAAAATCTACCTTTCATATACATCTTTTTTAAAAAATTGAATAGAACTTGATCTATTTACCCAGGAACTGGACTTGATCAGGAATTCAGAAAAGCTTGCATTCTGTTGGTTTTTCAGTCCCTGAACTTGCAATGCACTCACTTTCTCCCACTTCGTGTTCTACATTGTCAGCGTATCCTCTCAGTAAGACATATGCATGTAAATATCACAAAACCATGTTTTAATGCCAAGATTGCAGTTCTGCCCTAGGTAAGCTCTTTCAGTCTTCGGCCCTGGTCTAGATAAAATGCAAAAGTGGTTACATTTTCTGGGAATGGAATCCAGATAATTGAGTAAAACTAACTTTATAACTAAATCTTGCTCCTTGAATCACAACTCAGGACACTAATTGAAAGTATATGTGAAAGAGATCAAAGGTGTTTAGGTACAAGAAGGCACATTCTAAAGCTGTACACGAGAAAGTGAAGCAAAACTAGACCAATAGACAAGCTATCAACTTTGAGCCACAGATTCACCCATACTACCCCCTAAAGCTCAGCTCTCCACAGAAGCTAGGAACCCTGGCCTTTCTCACCTGCCACGGAGGGCTACTCCCTTCTGCTGTAAAGGGCTTGCTCCCTTCACTGCTGTGATAACTCATTCCTGAGCCTCCTGAAGCATCTGCCTCATCATTCACAGTTTTACATCATATTCTGCTTCCTCTTGCTATTTCATGGGTGCTTTCTTCAGCCAAAGAGGAGATTGAAGAAGGTTTTGACTTAGAATCTCATTATCACCCACGACTTCAAACACAGTATTTATAGGGTTACCCTCAAAGCCTTTCTTTCCTCTATGATCATTTCATGAGCTCAAAACCTTATTATCTAACTGCTTAGTAAATAGATTTACCATTAAAATGTGAATCCAACATATGTGAAATTTAACCATGATCTTCCCTCAAATTTGGTCTGCATTCTATAATCTGCATCCTGATGAAATAGGCTTCCCGTCACAGTCACACAAGATCCCATCCTAGCTTCTTTTGCCCATGTCCACACATCCATATTCCTGGTGATATGAGTTTTGTTTGTATTAATTGATTGTGTGGTTCAAGAGTCTGCCCATTTATTTCTGGGGGAGACCAAATACTTGCATATGAAAACTTAGCATCAGTAAAATGAAGTTTTCATTTATTCAATAAATACTCAGGGAAATTTTATTGCTTGGTAGATCTTGGACTATGGTCTTAATAGTGAGGAAGGCAAAAAAGGCTCACTGATTAAAACAGTGTAAGAGAACACAGTTCTGTATCAGTGGCTGAGATCCAAAGGACACTAGATAATTAAACTACAGGAAACTACTCAATACAAAACAGAATTCCCTCAACCCTGAAACTTTTTCAAAGTCCTTACTGGGAGATAAAAGTTGAACGGGAAGAACGAAGACAAGCCAATGAATGGAAGATCTCTATATTTATCTATCTATCTAATCATCTATGAAACTTAGTCAAATAAAGCAATAAATCTTATTTTTAGAAAGCTACCATCATTACTCATGACTGGCTAAAGATTATGAAAAACCTCATTATATACAAAGCTTATACAGAGCTTGCCACTCTGAATATTTGATCTCATCCAATATTCACAAATGCCTGGAATGATGCAGGCTGCAGTACAAAGAAACTGAGGTTTGCAAAGATTGACAGTTGCACAGCTCACACATTTAGCAAATGTCAGGCGTGCAGGCTTGGAACCATTTTTTTAACCACTTTATCATGTTGAGAACAGCCTGTCTAGCGACATAGAAAATGAATTCCATGGGAATACAACAAACCAAAGCACAAGCTAATTCACCAGTCCAATGGCCACCAGGTATGTGTGGCTCCCGGTAAGTCTGTGTGCAGGCCAAATTCACAAGTGTGCAGTAGATGCAAAAACACAGCCATTTTTTGAGGCTAATAAAAATAATGTGACATTTCTTAATTTTGCATTAATTACATGTTGAAACAATACTTCACATAAGCGGGTTAAGTGATCTATATTATTAAAATTGTATCACCTACTTCCTTTATTTTTCTTCATGGTTAAAAGAAGAATGTTAAATTACATATGAAGTGCAAATTGAGGTGTGCATAGTAGTTCTATTGGACAGACTGGTCTAGAGGTGTTGGGAGGCTAGTAAGGTGACTACAGGCTGAACTATAGAAGAAGGTATCACAAATGAATTAGATCCAAATTAGAGTTTCTAAAAGATGACTCAGCTTTGAATAGAGGGGCAGATTTTCCAACAGGAGGAATAGTTGAAAATGAAAAATAGCCTGATTTCTATTGAACTAAATAGGAGAAGGCAGCAGAAGCTTAACCATGAAATGTGTCTAGGATATCTGCACAGGAATTAAAACTCTTACTTAGATGGATGTCTATGAACAGGAAACTTCTTTATCAAATTCCTCATTGTTGCCTGTGTAATTGCATTGTAATCAGAAGTAAACTGTCAGTTAAAATTCCTGTACCAGGGGAACAACTATTCTCTGTAGATATTAGGTGAGGCAGTTCCTCAGAAATTCAAAATTGCAATTTGTTCAACCTTTAAATTTCAAGTATCTGAGTTCTAAGTTGAATGTCACTCTATTAAAGATACTTTATTTCACATGAAAAACTACTTCAGACTATAACTGGCTTTAAATACCAGGCCGAGGTTTGCTTTGAGCTTTACCTTTTTGTCAAGACCCATCTAAATTTGCCTCCAATAGAGGCTTGATCATACTTTTGAGTAGACAGGATGCTGAGCTGACTTTCTGTGTGGAAGTTCGTGGGCTTACAGCCAAACAGACCCAGGTTTATCTTTAGCTTCTCTCATTTACCAGAGGCTGGTGAGTAAACTATTTGGAACCAAAGTAGCCTCATCTGTAAAATGGAGTCCATTATGTCTGCCCTTCAAGGAGAATTTGTAAGGATTGAGTGCAAAGTACCAAGTGCCTCTTGTAGTGCCTAGAACGGCAGGCAGATCTGTCCGCATTCATACACAAATGCATGTACCTGGTGTGAGAACTGAGGACTTCAGCATTTCACACATTGACTGTGAGGCCAGAAGGCAAGACAAAGAATGTACAAACCTGTCTGAATGATTTCCTAAGGCTACAGGGCACTGCCTGAGACCGTCTGAACAGTAGTCATATTGTTCCATTAATGGCAAATGAACCGAGCAAACACCACTGTGTTAAAAGTAGTTATTTGATTTTCAAACTTCTTTAAGCAAGATATGAAAACAGTTTTCCAGACCAGGATGGATATCACAAGAGATTGGGCAGATGTTGAATCTATTCCAAACCTAGATTAAAAGAACAAGCCAGCACAGCTGGAAACAGAGGATCTGGTCATTCTATTCAGAATAACTAATTTATTGTTAACCCTCCCCACAAATACAAGAGATAGGCCAATTATGAATTAATTATATACCCAATTCTAGAATAGCATCCTGGACACTCTTTTTGTCTTTTGACATTAATTTCTAAGATACAGAACCACTTTGAACTCTGGTGGTACCTTGGGCAAGGAGTAGATGAGAGATAATGGTCACTTTACCACTTTACCACACTTTACCACTGTTGAATTCCTCAACAGTGATAGATCTCAAACTAATCAAAGGTTCAGTTAAAAGAATTGACAAATGGAATCAAGATGGCAGAACTGGGTAAGGTCACATTTAACAGATGAAGAAACATTAGCCAAGGTGAAGCAGAGAGGGCACATTCCAGGAAATAGGAAAGGACAGACCAACAGCAGAGGGGCATGGGACACGGCAAAGTGCAGAGACAATGGTGTGGTGTTGCAGTAACCAGATACCCCAGATATTCAGCAACAATCTGAACCCCACCAGTGGCTGGAGCTCTACCAGCAGCCAGATGGAAAGGGGAGTTCACCAGGTGAACCCAGGCAAAGAACTGCCTGGTTTGATCTGACCAGGAGCAGAGAGTGAGCAGCAAATCTCAAAGAGGCTGTGTGGGAACAGGGTGGATTTCACAGCCCAGACCTCCACTAGAGCCAAATTGGGTGTCATTTTGTGTAGGGAGGCAAATAGTATGATACAGGACTGCAGATGCACTAAGCTGTGAGTGAACTCATTTCTGGCTCAATGCATTTCAATGATGTGGCATCCTATAGGTTCTGCCAAAAATAGGTCCCGGTAGGACCCTGACATAATAGCCAGCAAATCAAGGACCTCACAAGTGCACATCAGGTGCCATTTTCTACAGGATGGCAAAGGTTTTGAGACTGCAGGCGCAACAGTGAGCTGCCATGTGCTTAGCTGGGAGTGAATTCAAGGAGCTTAGTTCATTGCACTGGTCCCACATCAAGAATACTACTGACTTTGGCATTTTATGACTCAAAATACATCTGTGTGGCTCTCAGAGCTAACATCCAGCAGGTTCCAGCAAGATCAGCACCACCAGCAACCTAGCTATTAAGAACACATAGTGCCTCCCTAATCCTTGTAGCTGCTAGAACAGGATGTAGAAGAAAGGTTGTGCAGACAATAGTCCAATCCCAGCACGCTATCATAGGAGGTGGAGAGTGGTGAGCCAGGAACTGAGGTTACAGTGACCATGGTGGAAGTCTAACATAAGAACCCAGAACTGAAACTTGCTGGGGGGAGTGGCACAAGTGACTGCAAACAAAGAGCCATGTGCCAATCACAATAAGTAAAAACAAACTGTGGATCTGTGGGTGACACAGCTTAGAAACCTGCCCTATAGAGAAGAATCTGCTAACCAGAAGTACAATGACCAAGAGCAAAAGAAGATACAGAGGCACAATCAATATTACTGAAGACTTTCCTGCAAAGGAGCAAAAGCCCCTGCCAACCTCAGAGTTATCTGAGAAATACATTGAGAGAACGTGGGATACAAAATTCAGAAAAACTCATTATAATGCTTCTTATCAATGAGAAGCACATACAGGAGTTCAAGAAATTAAAAGAGTGTGTTACACAGGAAATAGCAATGCTGAAACAGAATCAAGCTGAATTATTGGAAATGAAGGATGCAATAAGGCAAAATAAAAATTCAGTAGAAACTGTTAGTAATTGAATGAAGCAGGCAGGAGAAAGAATCTCCGAATTGGAAGACATTTCTTGTCACAATGGGAAACAAGACACTGGAAGCAGAGCTGGGTCAAGCTAAAAAAAAGTATTCAAGTATTAAGAGACACTACTAAAAGGACAAATATAAGAGTCATGTGAGTTCTAGGGGGTACAGAAAGAGAAGCTGGGTTTAAAAAATTCAGTGAAATAAAAAAGGAAAATTTCCCTTATCTGGAGAAACAATTGGGAAACAACATCCAGGAGGGGCACAAAACTCCCAATAGGCTTGACCAAAAGCAATCTTCACCATGACATATGATAATCAAGTGCTCTTCAATTGAATATACGGATAAGATCCTTAAATGTGCAACTGAGAAAATAAATTGACATATAGAGAAATGGCAATCTGACTCACAGCTGATCTCTCACAGGAACCTCAACAGGCCAGAACAGAATGGAACAACATATTACAGATTCTAAAAGCAAAAATTGGTCAGCTCAGAGTAAGGTACCCAGCCAAGCTCTCCTTTGTCTTTGCAAATGTATTAAAATTCTTCCACAGTAAAGAGAAGCTCAAAGAATATATCTCTTCCAAACCTGCCCTAGAAATGATACTTAGAGATACAAAAGGAATAGCACCATAAAAACCAAAGGCAAATGTGAAGAACATACCAGTAAAATAACAGAAGACTAAAACCAATAACAACCCACTGCTAAAATGACAGGACATTAGTACCTATTCACATTAACCCTGAATATAAATGGCTTTAACCCATCAATCAAATGTCATAGATTAGTAGACTGGATTTAAAAAACAATACCCATCTATTTGTTGCCTAAAGGAGACACATCTCATCAACAAAAATCAGGGAAACTAGATCTCATGGATTTTGATATTTGTTTTAAGTTTCATTTGTTCAAAACATTTTTTTCTTATTACATTCTTCACTGACTCATAGATCATTCCATAGCATCATTTTCTTCAAGAAGGTTCTTTTTCATTTCTTCAGCAATATATTAGTCATTCAGTAGCATGTTATTTAACACATTATTCACTAAGTAATATCTTACTGAACTACATGGAGTTGTAAATTTGTTTTTCTTTCTGCTGCTGATTTTATTTTGTGGCTTATTTAAGGGCAGGTATAGTAGCTGTAATGGAGACTGTCATATCCAGATGTGAGAATAGAATGCAATATGCGTCTCTACTTCCAGACCTAAGATGGACCCCCAATGAAAAGGTTTAGTATATCTTGACTGTAAGATGCTTGTCTCTGGATTGTCCATGCCTGCAGTTATGGATTATGACTGCTCATGAAGAACTATACAGTTGTAATACAGATGTAATAATATGGGGGAACTCAATGGGGATGGGGAAAAGACTTGGAGAAGGGGTGAAGGAAATCCCAGGGCCTATGGAACAGTATCATAAAATGATAAACGTAATAAATGAAAAAAATAAAATCATCACATGCATGCCCCTGAAAGCTGTTCATCACTAAATCAGATGATTTTTCTATTGAAAAAAATGAACAAATGAATGGATGAGTTGGTGAGAAAATTGATACATTTTCACATGTTTTCAAAGAGTGTGAATCTATTTGAAAACAGGGGAGAAATTTTGTACTGTCCACTGGTTCCCAGACAGTGATGCTTACATGTAGTTACGATTAAAGTTTATTCAGTAGGTTTAAGTTATCCCCATCACTGATATTATGAGTCTTTTTTAAGGTGGATAACAAAAGGATTTAACCAATGAAATCCAGATGATCAAAGTAGAATTCAGTGTCTCAGGGAATAAGCTGTGGGGACAGACAGACCCTGAAACCAAATGAAATTCATTGCTTTCAGTAAGAACCCTGAAAAATCTACCATGAGATGGACACTCAGAGAGGTATTTGAGCATAAACAGTATCGTAAGCACATTAAAATTCTAGCCCCAACCCTAAGAGGATATGTATGTATATTTTGAATTCCTTTACTGTTACAGGCTCATCAGGAGGCTGTGCATAAACAATAAGGTGATGAGGAATAACCTCAGTTGAGTCATTAGTGGGGCACATTTTCCTGGTGATTTCTGTTGCCAAGTTAATAAATGAAAAGGGGAACTCACTCAGGCTTTTGAGAAGCCAGCTTGACAATTGCTCAACCAGAAAGACAGTATAAAAGGACACCAAGGAAGTTGGGGATTTTAGCCATCTTAGTATCAGAGAAGATGAAGCCTGAGTATTTCCATAGCTAGGTTTTATCCCACAGATCAAGAGGCCAGTTGAGCAATAAGACTTCTTTAAAATATGCTCAAATCAGAGGCTAATGGGATGGACACCAGGGGATGCACCTTCCTCCCCTTTACTGAAGATCCAAGGTGACTGCAGTAGCCATCCCCTTCCTTGTGATGCTGGTATTGACATGCTTATCAGTGGCTCATACAATTTGGAAAAATCCAATTACAGTAGAGAAGAGTTTACCCAGCTGATGCAGCATGTATCAGAAATACAGGTGTATAGGGTATTTCTCATTTCCAGAAGACACTTGGAATGTAATAGATGAGAACCAATCAGAAAAGGGTCTGCATTGTGGCAGAGTGGTTAAGCCACCCCCTGCAGTGCCAGCACCCCATATGGGCAACAGTTTGTGTTCCAGTGGCTCCATGTCTGATCCAGCACCCTGTTAATGTTCCTAGGGAAGCAATAGTGGATGTTCTGAGTGCTTGGGTCCCTGCACTATGTGGGAAACTAGGAAAAAGCTTCTAGACGCTGGCTTCAGTCTAGCCTGACTCCAGCCATCGTAGCCATTTGAGAAGTGAACCAGCAAATGGAAAACCCCTCCCTCTTTATCTTTCAAAGAAATAAATAAATCTATTTTAAAAAGTTATCTGTCATGATGCAAGCTACGCCATAGCAAAGTCCATGTGGTAAAGAGCTGGTGTGTAGATAACAGCCAACCACTCAACATCTGCCAAAACCCAGTGTCATGACCTTGGAAGCAGATCTTCACTCTGGCTTTAAGATGACTGCAACCCTACACCACCCGATTACACCCTTGTCAGACAGCTGAGTCAGAGGCATCTACATAAGCTATGCTTGGATTCTCCAACAATAAAAACTAAAATAACAATGATAATACACAATTTAAACAGAGAAATAGGGAAAGTTACCTACTTGTTAACAATAATGCATGTAGAAGTCATTTTAACACCATCAGAGGCGATAGTGTGGGCAAGTTGGAAAGAGCTTTTAGTAGCAGTTTTTTAATCTACAAATAGTTGAACAACATGAAATTCCTGATCTTTTACTGGCTGTTTGAACTTGGGCATGTTAATTCATGTTTTGAACTTGTTCTTCAACTGAAAAAGGAAAATGTGTGTGAGATAGCTAGGATTACAATGGAGTTTGAATGATTTTTTTTTATAAACCTCATAGCTTCAATCATTTAGCAAAAATGTGTGCTCAGTGGTTGTACATGGTCTGCTACAAGCACACCTGAATTGCAGAGTCTGTTTAGATAGGAAAATAATAAACACACTAAAGCATCTAACGGCTGAGTTATCATGTAAGACAGCATAGCAAAGAGCTTCTTCTCACTTATTTCTTAAAGGATGAAATAAAGAGGAAATCTGCAGGAACTGCCTTCACAGAAGCCAGCTAACCACCTTTTATGACCTTAATTTGGTAACGCACTCTCCAGGAAGTGTACCTCATAGCCTTGAGAATTCAGTCATCTGTGGCATCATAAATCGATATCTAATTTGCGTCAAATGTGTCAACAAGTTAACAAACACAAAAACAAAAAAAGCAAGGCTCATAGTGTTGGCTCTCATAGTCTTGCTGGCAGCTAATTTACAAGCTAAATTGAATCATCAGCACCCAATTAAATTCCTCCTGCACCATGGCACAAAATACTCATTTTTGTTTTCTTGATGGAGGGTAAGAAATGTGGAAGGATGGAAGAGCCATTATAGCTTCATCCATGTATTTCCTTGAATTAGAGTATGGTTTGCTTTTGAATTCATCTAGTTCCCCATGTCTAGTCAAGTAAGGAAATGTTATAATTATATTTCCTGGTTGCATGCCCATATATCTCCTTTGCCATAATGCCAGTGGCTCATTAAACTCCCACTGACTCTATCAAGGTTAAAAAATTTATCTGCAGAGATCCCAATATCCGCTGCAGTCCCCAAGTACTCATGAACCAGAAGCTTTGTATGAAATCTCATCAAGAGAAGGAGTTTATCATTTCTGGATGGGACCTGCCAATAAAATATTAAAGTTCCTGTACTCTCAATAATTACCATCAGTAACCAACTGTTCTAGCAGGGACTAAAGGAACAGTTATCGCTTTGGAAGAGAGAGTGCCCAAAAGGAAGCCAAACCATCCAGCTGCATCTTCTATTATGAAGTACCATTGCTTGCCTGCCCAAATCTGCTCAAACAGCCCATGTACCAACTAAAAAAGACAAGTTGAGAGCATTGCAGCCTACTGCAGACCCAGGCCCATTTCTGTCTACAAAGTGACCCATGCCTACAGCACTCATGACTTCTATCTTGCCCTTTAGACTGGTTGATTAGATATTATTGCTCCACACATAAGTCCTTCTATACAAGACCATAGCTCAAGCGTATACTTCCAGCTATCCCAGACTGGTCTACCTTAGGGATGGTTCCAGTTCCAGTTCCTGCAAATCAGACCCAGAATCAAAGGCTTGATAACCCCTTCTAATAATACCTCAAACAAGGAAAACACAGGTGAATACACCCTAATAAGTGAGTGCTAATCTTCAACTATTGGTTGGAATGTCACTGGGCCAGAAATTGTCAAGGAACTTCTATTAAACGATGAGCAGTGCACAGAACTTTCTGTAGGTTACTGCAGTTAATTCTCCAAAAGCCATTGTACAGTAGGTATCTGTATTCTTATTTTACACACAGAACTACTGAAATTTGGATAGTCTAGCAACTTACTAAAACTTCTATAGTAAACCATGAAGCAGGCCTGGAACCCTACAAAGATCTTTTTTTTTCTCCTGTGCATTGTGCTTTTTGCTCTCCCTAATGCAGGACTGGCCTACAGGGCACAGGTAACACACAGTATGCTATCTTCAGGAATCTCAGGGAATTTTAAAAGAATGTCTTTTTTCTCTACCTCACCCACACCACCACTGCTATCCAGGCTAAAATGTCCAGATTCCTGGACTGCAGAAAATGCTGAAATATCCACAATCACCTATTCATTCTTTGGGCCAAGCAAGGATCACACTTTTCCTGGGAAGTACAATAAATGAATTCTATAGACTCTGATCTAACTTAGGACAAGAAAGTTACAAATCCTATACCTAGTAGTGAGCTGCATATGGGAAAGGAAGATTTCTTATTCGAGCATTGATTAAATGAATAAACTTTAGTGCAAATATATTTAGGGAATAAATCATATAAAAGCTAAACATAAAGACAGAATCATAAATAGTGCAGAGAAAGAGAACATGTTTTACTGCTCTGTCCCCTTGCTCCTATTAACCCAGAAATCTATTTAAGTTTTCCTTTTGTTTCTTTAATCAGAGTTGCTGATACCTAGTAGGCTCCTGACTACTTCCTCCAAGTCTTTCTACCAATGTTCACTCGCTAAGCTCTTAATACGGCCAGTCTAGACTGCTGTCTAGATTCACTGTCCAGTATCTCTTTTGTGATCCACTGTCTGTTGAGTTCTGGTTTGTATTCTCCCTAACACGGAGCAAGATGAGATACAGAAGTAGGATCTTCAAAGCTGAGTTGATGATTGTCATTCTAAGCTTGAGATGGTCTGAGCCTGTTCAGAGCTTTTATTGGCTGAAGACATGAAGACTATACTACATTCAAAAAAGACATGAGCTCCTACTCCTGAACTCTTTAGAGAGGAAGCATTTTTCTCTAGCCTTTCTAGACTGAGCCAAAACATTCTCCTTCCATATGAACTTGAGGAATATGTTCCCCTTTTCCATAGAGTGTTTGGAGTATGTTAGAGGGAAAATAGGGAATACTAAAATATTCCCTGTTTTTATAATACTTGTTTCTTTCTCTTCTAGATCACTTAACACCAAAAACCCACAATTGCTATAGTCTGGCAACTGCCTTTTCAAGTTATTTTATTTAGTCAGAAAGCTTCCATGAGATCTTAATTGTGGTGAGAACATGTGGCAAAAACACCTGTAAAGCACTCAAGAGAATCCCCTGCTGAGAGCTGTCTGAAAATCATTCCAATAGAGCAACTCATCTTATCCACTGGGTCAGTTGGACTTGGGTGGGTCAGCAAGTAGAGTCTGTTTTGTCTAAGCCATCCAGAGTCACCTTTTGCAAGCACTTGTTCTGACCTGTGCATTCTATATATTGTTCCAAAAATATTCTTAAAATTCATCAGTAGCATTATTTTCAGTGTACCTTGTCTCTGGAGTTGTTTATAGCCAACTGTGCTCTGAAAACAGCCATCTTCTACTCTGATAAATTCATCCCTACCTACCTATAAACTGCCTTTTCACTCAAACCAATGTATGCTCACTGAGTAACAACACTGGATTTTGACCACTTTGAAACACTTCCCAAGACACATTAGAAGTTACTGTGCTCCATCTCCCAAACCTACTACACTCCTATTCTGACTCCCCCCAAATAAACCTGATGGTAATCTTTTGCACAGGGATGTTTATTTTTGCCATCAAACGCATTAGTACAAGCAGTAGAGTAATTTTACAAATTAAGTAACTAAACTAGTAAATGACCATGTTAGGATTTAAACCTGGCAATTGGAACTCTAAAGTGCTTTTGTATCATACTTGACTTACAGGCTATCCAATTTTTAAAGGCTATTTGATTTCTTAAGTCAGGTAAAACCATGAGTAACATACTGATATGAAAGAAGTAGATCATGTGTTTTGTTTTTCAATCCAGCGAATAATTACAGAACTGTAAGATATTACAACTGGTTCAGAGGAGAAGCTAAAGAGACATCTATGTGTACTTCAAATATAGAAAAAAGGAGTAAAAGACAAATGCCCCAAAAACTCTAAAATACATGCATTCAAGCAGTCTTTAAAAAGTTCATAAAAATACATGTTATGAGAAAACTATGCATGGATTTTAAAAGTCTTCCATGAAGATAATCTTATCTGTTAATTCCATTTGCCATGAGCTTTCAGAACTCCCCCAATACACAGACATTCAGGAGTGGTGAAATAAATATTCCATCACATGCAACACTTGACCTTTTCCACAAAAAGGAAATGGAGCACCTCTGCTAGATAAAATCCATTTGCATTTCTATGACCAGTAATCATTGCATCACCATTGGATCTCTATAGGCTTTTTTCTATCTCCACAGAATTACAAAATAGTCAAAGACAGTATAAGGCACAGGTCCCTGTACAACCCGATGAATTTGCAAGGATCCTCAAGACAAAACATAGCTTCCACCAAAAGGATACCTTAAAATCACCTTTTGCCTACTTCAGCATCTTTCAGAATTCTTTCTGGTGATAGTGGGACATGGAATGAAATTGTGAAGGTTCAAAGAAAAGAACAATCTGTCTAGAAGTTCTTCCAGTTTTCTTTCCCACCCTAAAATGAGTGAGGATTCCATCCTGGTGCCCAGGTTGGATAATAACGTTCAAGTAGGAAAGGAGGAGTACTCTGGAGACCTTAAGAAACCAAAGAAACTTTGAGGTGCAACAGCATTTAACAAGTAAAATCAGGAGCTCATCTGTTCATCTCTTCTTCTGTGAGGGCTATTGCCACAGGCTTATCCCTCCCAGAAAAAAGGAGTAAATCATGTCAAGTACCTCACCAGGCATGCTGGTCACCAACACACAGAGGTGAAACTTCAACAATGAAAATTAGCCTACAGTCATTTTCAAACGTGAGTGGAGAATTCTGTACTTTCTTCCCTCTGTTTAACAAAGTAAGCACTTTAGATATTCATCAGTAGAATAGACAAGGCAGGAAGTACAAAGGAGAGGAATGGAAACTGTTGTGTTGCTACAAATAGGAGAGCAAGGAAAACTTAGCTTGATTTTTGCTTTCTACTTTCTGGTCCAGTCTTCATGCAGATCATCACAAATTTTGTCTACTGCAAAGATTGCAGCAACTAAATGGATTAAACAGGCTTTGATTCATTGTCCCACCAACGTGAGCGTAGCTCCTTGTTGGGCAAAAGACATTACTGGAGAAGGATCTATCCTGAACTGGAAAGTCAGAAATGCTTCCAGTGGGTGCCAGTACAAGTCCCGAATGCCTGGTTTAGTTGCTAATGTGCCTGGGAAAGCAGCAACAGATGGCTCAAGTGCCTCAGCCCCTGCACTCATGTAGTAGACCTGGAAGAGGCTCCTGGTTCCTGGCTTCCACCTGGCCCAGCACAAGCTGTTGCGGCCAGTTGAGGATTAACCACTGGAAAGAAGAACTCTTTGTCCCTGTCTCCCTCCTCTCTAGAACTCTGCCTTTCAAACAAATAAAAATCAAGTGAATTAAATGACGTCTGCTTGAAAATAAATAAATAAATAAATGTTTCCAGGTCAATGTTGCAAGGACAGAGTGAGGCAATTGTGAATACTGGATGAGACAATGTATGAAATCTTTGATACAGGCTTTGCCATTTACAAGCCTTCAATAGTTTCCAACTATGAGACTCTACCTTGATGCTTCTCTGTGTGCTTGTAATAGCAGGCAGAAAACCCTGGACACTTAGTCCATTTTGTTTGGTATCTACTGAAATACTCATGAGTTTGACTTCATAGACCTCTATTCCATACTGTAAAAACAAATATCAAATAAAAACTCTCAGTAGTAAGACTAAGTCTTACCTAAAAGCCAATTCTGAGATGTGAACATTTGGGCATAGCTGGTTAAACTGTGACTTGGCGCATGTACATTTTAAATTAACATCTCAGTTCAAGCCCCAGCAAGACCAGTTTTGTTCTGGCTTCCTACTGCTGTGCCTGGGAAGATAGCAAGGGATGGTTTAGAAATTTGGGTCCTTGGCACATGTTTAATGAGCCTGAATGAACTGGCTGATGTGGACATTTGAGAGTGAATCAGCAGACAGAAAATGAAACGTCTCATTCCCTCTCTTCCTCCACTTTCTCCCTTTCAAATAAACAATATTTTCTGGAAAAAAATAATCTTTTCCTCCAGCATCCCAACAGTAGCACCGTTTGTTTCTATATTATAAAGACATTGCAGACACCACCACAAACAAGATGCTTCTAAAAACAAGCGACATAGCAAGGACTTTGTTGAAGCTTTCCACAGATCACCATTTGTGATGCATTCTATATAGAATTGTCGATGCTTGGTGAGGCTATTTAGCTTTTGTTATCTCAGAGCCGGGGAAAGAACAAGTAGTGTCCTTTCTCAAGGGCAAACATATGTGAAAACAGGACAGGCATTGACTACTCATCTGGAAGCAGAGAAGAATGGTGGAAGTTTTCAGCTCAGACACCAGATCTTAACCTCTCTGACGTGACTTTCTTTTCTACATAACACGAGGACGATGTTCAACGCCTGTGAATATGAAGCATTCTAAATGAAAGCATTGTTACTATAACAAACGCCTGGGGGGAAGTCACCTATGAAGGAAATAGATGTACTTCGACTTAGTTTTTGGAGTTTTATAAAGTTCAGGTAGGTACCTTTTGTTTAGCTGTCTGATGGGGCTGGAAGGTGGCAAGGCAGGAATGTGTGTGGAGGAAGGAGCACATGGCAACTTAGCAAACAGAAGTAGCAGCTAGAGCCAATTGAACTTTCATAACCAATCTCCCTGAGAGCTACCTTCCAAGGGCATGCCAGCAACGACCTGGACACCTTCTGCTAGACTCACCTTCTGAAAATCATAGTCAGATTAAGTCACCCCTTCTTGGTTCCATTAACATAAGACTGTGGAGTTAAGCAGTCTGTGTAAGTCAAGGAGGCATAGCCTATTCAAACCATGGCTTTGATCCTGAAAGTGTAAAGACTGGCACCATGATCATCATTTTCATATGCCACATACCAAACCCACTCATTTGACACATTCCCCTACAATCACTGCACTTCCTTTCTTTCTGCAGGAAATTAGTGCAGTCGGTAGTCTCAGAAAGCTAAATAATCATGGCCTGTTTCCAAGAGCAAAGTTACAGGAAGACTTTTCTCTGGACTTGTTTGCAGTTATCTCATTTTAGGTATGTTCACATGAGTATCTGGTAAATAAAATCTATTTCTGTGGAGTTCAGGTATAGGTGAAGGAACAGCGAGCTCCCTCCAAAAGGATGGCCCTAACACTTATTTTTCAGTACTGTATCTGGAGAACAGTTTGGAAATTTCCACTATGTCACCTGCAATGAGTTTTGCCACAGGGAAAGCCAGTTACTCGAGATGATGGTGCCCCATCTTTTCTTTTTCTAATTAGACCGATTTTAGAGGTGAGCATGACAAGAGCAAAGCAACCTTCAGAAACAAAGTCCAGACACTCCTCAACAGGATAAGCACTGATCCATACAGACATGCCTGCCTTCTTAGCCTCCCAAACACTGCCACGATGCTCTTGACATTACACCTGGCTGAGCACCCCAGTGTGAGACTGTGTCTCTTCAAAACGATGATGCAGATGCTCCAGCAATAGGGTGTTTGGGGAAGAAATTTAATAGGATTCTTGCCCTATCTATTTCAAAGCAAATCCCCAGGCAAAATGATTCAGCTCTTCAAAGATGCTTTCCATCAAAAAGACACTCAGATTCCATGACAGGTTTCGCTGTGGAATCCCGAGTAGACAAATTCACTACCTTGTGAGAACTTTATAGTCAGCTTCCCTCTAACAACTGGGGACTTATATTCCTGTTAATAAACTTTGGAAGTCAATTTAAGAACCCCAGGAATCCTCAACTTTGTAATACCCTTAGAACTCACCTGTCCAATCCATTCATATTATAAATGAGTAATCCAACTCTTATCAGTCAAGCTATTAATAATAGAAACCACCAACAGGGGGGTCCTGGTTTAAAACAAAAAAGGAGGGATGGCACTGTGGCTCAACAGACTAATCCTTCCTTTCCAAGTACCAGGATCCTATATGAATTCCAGTTCCTAGCTGCTCCACTTCCCAACTAGCTCCCTGTTATTTTCTGCAAACGCACTGGAGTGTGGCCCAAGGCTTGGGGCCCAGTGCCTACATGAAGGACCTAGAGAAGGACCTAGAGATGGCTCCTGGTTACTGACTTCAGATTGGCTCAGCTCCAGCCACTGGAGCCATTTCATAAGTGAACAACCAAATGGAAGATCTTTCTCTATGTCTCTCCCTGTCTATCTAAACCTGTATTTCCAATAAAAATAATCTTAAAAAGAAGCAGAAATGAAATTTTTATTCAGCTAACTGAAAAAGCTCAGGGAAACCAACTTCCAAATAATTACATCAAAGTAATGCAACAGATCAAGTAGTTAAGCACGTGCCATGCATCTTTGTCAACTCACACTCCGAACATTTAGCTAGGTATTGCCTCAGTTTTAGAGCAATTTTCTCTCTAATCAAACAAGGATGACTGGCATAACCTCCAATTTATGCCCAGAAAGCACTGAACTCCAACATGAAGTTTTCTAGGGGGACAAAGAACAACCTTAAATCTCAGGGTTTGCATTCATTGATCATTCTGAGTCATATGAGGGTACTTCAAAAGGCTTGTGGAAAGCAGACTTAAAGTTCAGTTTAATGCAATACATTTTTGAAATGCACACAACACTTTTTCATCATCCACATTTTCTACAAGTTTCTGAAGTACCCTCACGTGCCTCTGGCCACCTGCATGAAACAGATGGGATATGCCAAAACTCAGACCTGGACTATGTGCTCATCTAAAAACCACGAGCCAGAGGGAGGACAAAATCACCAACAGGAATCCTAGAAAAGGAATGAGTAAATACTTAATCAACAAATGTTCACTGCATGCCTTGTAAAGGGTGGTGACTTACGAAATAACACACACGTTTAATGAACACAGACCTCCCGTCATCAACTAACATTGAAGTTTTATCCACAGGCTCAAAGAGCTATTGTTTAAAGGAATCAGGAAATGGGATGCTTTCATCTCAACAGATTCACCTCTAGTGACCTCCACAGTCCTCAAGCACGCATCCTCAACTGAGAAAATAAAGCCAAGCTACGACTAATACAGCAACACCTTTAAAATCATTATTACAAAGACACCTGTGTACATTTGAAAATAAGCCTTCAGATGCGTGCAAGACACGCTGCTCAGTCTAGACCTGATTCTTCATGGCCCCATAGACTGTTCAACACCTGGCTCAGAGAATGAACTGTCCTAACTCTATCCAATGAAATAAAAATCTACAACGCAGTGTCTGGAAAACTTGAGCAACAATCACCTAGAAGAAAGGGAAAGGGAGATGAACGTTGTGGGGAGAGAATTATTACAACATTGAGATGGCAAGAAGCCTTCTATCACCTTAATGGCAATAGTGAGAGCAGAGAACATCATGAGACAAACTTGACCGTGGACCAGACTTTGGAGAATCAGAAAATACTGAGCTATTGTCTCTATATTCTACTAAATGTGTCTCTTGTTGCAGTTCTCAACCTGAGGGTGACACAATCATTACATTCACAGATAACAGAATGAACAGAGGGACATGCTCTAATAGAAGCAAAATCTTCAACTCCCAAGGAACTAGGTTTCCTGAGAATATTTATGAAATTACATTAAATTCATTTGGGGATAGCAGTCTAAGATGAAGTGAGCAAGCAAATGAGCTCTATGTGTGCACATGAATCTGTTTATATATGTCTCATAAGGAAGCAAATGGTGTTTAGTGGCTATCTTGCCTCCAGTAGTTCTCTCTTCTTGGGGCAGCACTGACCTTCAGGATTTTTTAGATGTGTCAAGTTTACAACTTATCAGGTGGAAACTTTATTTTATTTTTGATGTTTACATAGTTGGTTAGGGTTGGAAGGGTCAAGCATCAAGGGAAAGTGGGCAAGACTATTATTTACAAATTTTCTTTTTCTTCTTCCTGTATCTGGAGGAAGGAAGGATACAATGGGGGAGACTGTGCCCAGCCTCCCCAGTACCCAACATCATTCCAGGGTCCCCATTGTGGAGCATGTTCTAAGGGATCCACTTAAGTGATTTCAACAATTCTGAGATGCTGCTGATATCATTGCTCCAAGGATGATGAAACCCCTCCAAGGTCAATTGGCTGACAGAGTCCACCTCAGAGTCTCCATTTACCCAGAGGTTGGCTGTCAAGTTTCACTGGGGTAGTTGATCAATTTGTTCTGCCCTCCTTTCTCTGCAAACCAATGGGTGCTGAGGCCCAACCCAACCCTGCTCACCACATACTCAGCCCTCAAATACACAAAGGGGAGCTAAAGCCCAGCCAGAGTGACCCAAGTAACCCTGACTCAATTCCACTATCCCACTCTCCTGGGTTCCTGTGCCTGCCAACATGTGCAGTGTAGTGACCCGGTCTGTCCATATCTCACTTAGCTCTCATACACATCATTGGGCATTGAAGCCTAACTCAACCCAACCAACTCCATACTGGTGCCACACAGTTACCACAACCTGCCTAGCCAGGCCCACCCCAAGTCCTGGTTCTCATGCTCACAAGAGGGCATTGTAGTCCATCAGAGAGGTGCCCACAGTTTCCCCAGTGGACCCACTACCTGCCCCAGATCTTGTACATTCCAGGGGGTTCTGCAGTCTAGCTTGACAGGGCTTGCCCCAAGTTCCAGCACTTGCCTGATGATGCAGTGGCAAAGCCCAACCCACCTGTACTTACTCTGGCTCATGCATGTACCAGTAGATACAATTGGTTAGCCCAGCCTGGTTCTCCCCCTAAATAGTTCACATGTAGGCCAATAGGTGCTTTAGCCCTGCCCAGTCAAATCTGCCTCCAGTCCCAGCTCTCATACTCACTAACAGGTAAGTGGCCAAGCAGGGAAATCCCCACTACTCCCCTACCAGGCTCGCACACCCCACCTCCCTCATGTGTTCTGGTGGGCTCTGCAGCCCAGTCTGGCATGGCTCATCTCACCTCGGCATTTGCTGGCAGGTGCTGTAGCCTGGCCTGGCCCAGTCTACCCCAGTTCCAGATCACACTGGTGGGTGCTGCTGCCCAACCCGGCAGTCAGCTCCAGTCCCAGCCCTAATGTGAACTGGCTAGTGATGTGGCCAGACTAAACCTGTCCTGGTTCTCAGATCTGCCAGTGAGTGTTACGAACTGTTGCAGCCTGACCCATCCCTAGACCTGAGCCACACATATTCCAGGAGGTACTGTAGCCTGGTCTGGTCTGGGTTTCTCCTTGCATTGGAACTTGCACTCACCTGCAGGGGCTGTGCCCTGACAAAGGAGTTCCCCAAGCTCCTTGCTGGGTTTCCTCCCAGTGGCAGATCAGATCTCATGCACACCGGTGGGTCCTTGGCCTGGGCTGACTTAGTCCACCTCCTGTCCTGGCAGGAACAGTAGACTCACCCAACTGGCCCTTGCTCAATCTGGTTGTTACTGTTGGATCTTACAGCCCAGCCACACCTAGTCCACACCACCAGGTGAAAACTTGAATATTCATGAACATTCAGGTGGGAACCTCTGCAAGAGACTCCCATGGAATTGAACTCCCTACAAGTTACAGACAGAGGCAAAGAGGACATTGAGTTTAGGAATAAAGGTGTAAAAATTTGGATGCAGCTATACCTGAGTCTGGCAGAGGTCCTAGACATCAAAGACAGAGCAAGGTCAAGCAGAACAAAAGTTCCTCGGTAAGCTCAATGTGATCACGTCATACAGCACCAAAAAAAGGCTCGCAGAACTTCATCAACTTCTGCGACTGGATCCAGCGCAACGTGAAAGGAACCAGTAGGAATGGAATCCTAGTTTTGGAAGCCAGGTGTTTGATTTTTACAGAGGGAAACACTTTAAACCGTTTTGGGACAAATCACATCAATTCACATCTGTCTAGATAAAGCTAGGGAGTCAGATATGGGGAGGAAGATTCTTTGGTTTGTCAAAAATCATCATTTTGTTTCTCTGAGATTCAAACACTTCCCACATTTTACACTGTCCCGGATGCCCAATTAGGAATTTTAAAACACGAACCAAAGTGTAAGTTGATATCCCATGCAGTCCTGACTGAAGATGTTATTGCATTCAGAAAAACATAATGTAACAATCAAATATTTCAAAAATAATCACAGCTACGAAGAACATGAGAAGAATTAACTAATAATTAAATCCCAGCCTCAGCAATGCTTTCCCAACTCTTACATCATGACACACATCTGTGGCTTCTGGGCATGATGTTTCTCTGCACAATTCGCCCTCACACCTTCAAATTCCTCAACAGACCAGAATCTTCTCTTGCCTATGAACTTCTGCAGAAACAGAGTTCCCAATGTTATGGTCAGTGAGGTGAAGTGACAGTGTCTCAAGGCCAGCAATGAGGAGTTCAGGAGAGGCTGGGGCACACCCAGCTTATTAAATTATGCCCCAGCTATAGACTGAATTTCTCAGAACTCGCTCACTCTTGTCTTCAAGTGGTCCTCATGCCACAATCCCTATTGGTTGAACTAAGTAACAACATCTCCATTTCTGGATATGAGATTTTCTGGATACGAGATTTTAAATCACTGTCTGAATTCACTCCTTTAGACACACCAGATCCAAAAATGGATGTTCAGCAAGGCCCTCCACTTCTTGCCCAGAATACGTCACCTCTCCTCCCAAAGCTGCATGTGATCTGGCCTCAGTCACACAGAGTGTGCAAGGGAGAGTCACTGCTGCATTGGTGACCTCCGACATCACGAATATGCAAGCCCATGCAAGAAGAACATGGGTAGAAGTGAACTCCACTGCCTCAAACTTTAGTACAACAATACCCCAGGCTTCTACTGCACACTTAACCAGGAATCTGTAAATGCCACATCACTCTCACGCTTAAGTTCTATGTGCCTACACAGCTGTAGTAGAAGTAGCCCCGTTTCATGCTTCTTCCCTGATAGCTCACCTCATCATCTACCAAATGCACGCATTCAGGAGGAAATGCTGGAAACGTATTCCCCTCGTCTTTGAAGATAATTAAAGATGAAGTATTCAGAAATCCTATATTCCTGAGAATTATTTTGACAGCAATTTTACTGGTCCTCACATCCCCTCAAAGTAGCAAACAAAACGTGGTTTTGAACAGTATGTAATTTTTCATCCCTTCTAATTTTAAAATAGCTCTTACTGATAAGCAAAAAATGGTGGGACTAATTTTTATGGAACAAATTAGTTTATCTGGTACTAGTCTCTATTGTGCTCAGCTAGGGGAAGAGAATAGTTAAAACATTTTTACTTATTTGGAAGGAGGCGAGACAAAGAAACAGAGTGAACGCGAGAAAGTAAAACTCTTCCTTACATCATTTTGCACTCCCCAAATGGCCACGGCAGCCAGGAATAGGCCAAGCCAAAATAAGAAGCCTGGACCTCTATCTGGGTCTCCCACATAGTTGCAGAGACTCAAGGCACTCAGACCATCTTCTTTTGCTTCCCCGGGCACATTAGCTGGGAATTGGTGGAGAAATGGAGCAGCTGGGGCTTGAAGAAGTGTTAATATAGAATGGCAGCCCTGCAGGGAGCACCACAATGTGGGCCCCAGAGCAGTTCTTCACATGGGAGATGGACTGCATCCTGGTTTCTTCTCATGCCAGCAAAGTCAAGCCCTTGAGTTGAAAGGGTTGAAGCTTTATTTACACAACACATTTTTGACAAAAGATTGCTGCAAAATTAAGAACGCTATTGACACCAAGTGTGTGTTAAGAAGGTAAGTAGCACTGTTAATTTACTCTAATGAATTAATGGCAGCAATGCCCAGGTCTATAGGGAACTTCCTTAGTGGGAGAAATGGAGTGGTAAGAGACCGCCAAAGCTGTTTTTCAGCCACCTTGGAGGAACGTCTCCCCCAAAGAGGCTGCTCTTAGAAACAACAGCGCAGGAGGAAGGAGACTGGGTATAAAAGAAGTTTCCAGAAGACTCTGGAACTACAATCTTCAGCAAGCACTCAAAAACCAACAATGCCCACTATAGGGCACTATCTTGGAGTTCCTAAGAAGTCCCCATGCAGGCACCACAGTTGAAGGAATATGGTCCTACACAAATGGCCCCACAGCAGGAGGCAGATCAGGCTCTGGCATCAAACAGACCTGTGTCTAACTTCCAGTTCAGCAGGAGACCTGTGTAGATTCCATAACCTCTCTGGAGACAGCCTGCTCCTCTGTGAGCAGAGCTGACAACGAGCACCAAGATGCTGTTGTGAAGCAATGCCACCATGTGTGAGCCTCACAAGCTTCAGAGTTGGAGGATGGAAGCAGCAGCGATGCCTTGTGTCCCCACAGCCTCCTTCCAGGCTTCTTCAGTGCCCAAGAAGGAAGGCTGCCTCTGCTTGTGTACAGTTTGCTTCCAAATGCCCTGATTCATAAGACCATCACCATATACAGGACAAATTACAAAATAAGAACAGCAGAAGCAATAACAGCAGCAACTGATAGTTAAAAAACATACTTTCAAGGTGCCAGGCACCAAGCTGATAATTTGGCACATTCACATTTAATCCTTACAATAATCATAGAAAGAAGCATCCTCATTCTGATCACACAGTAGCTAAAGGGACATTGAGTCTCAAGGTAAATCACTTGCATTTGGCCCAGTACAACTGGAATGCAGAATTCATGTGCCAGCTGCTGTCTGTGGGCTTCCCTTGGATGGTGATGATAAAATTTCTCGCTGGCTCAGTGAGTTCCAGCTACCATGTCCTCTCATCTCCATCATTGTGGCTGCCCCCCGAGTGTCCTGGGTGAGGTAAGCCAAATCACTGTTCTGTCCACTCAGGTTCAGGTAGGTAGGACTCAGCACAGCTAGGACTCAACAATGCCGGTTTAGATGCTCAATATACTTATTATACCCCAACTAGTCTTGCATTCTTATTTATTGTGATTCTACCACGTCAGGAAGGAGTAGCCAGCTGGACCGAGTGTAGATTGCTAAATGCTGCTACTTGTCTTCATGCGGGGAAAGACTGTTGGGGATTGGGCTTGCATAGCATAGTCTGTGGGAATTTGAGCCACTGGGTTCAATTTCTAACTTGTGCTACATACTTGCTGTATGCTCATGAACAAATCATTCAGCATCCCAGAGTAACCCCATCAAAGCTGTGCAATTATTTGCTGAACAAAGGAAAGATTTAAGAGGAAAATAAACATCAGAGAAGAAAATGAGATTGTCCCCTGGTCAATGAGATTACTCCTGATCCTCCAGAAGAATTTACTCGCAGACATGGCCACAGAGGGTGCCATTTTGGAACCCCACAGAGCAGTGCGGATTAAAAGCTTAGGAATAGTAATGGTTATTAAAAGAAGGGATAGAAATAACATTCAGAAGGATCTTTTGTGTATAAGCCTTCTGATACCAGGCTTTAAATAAATTTGCATATTTAATTTAATCCTGTTAGAAGCATCATAGGAATGATGAGCACGCTAGCTGCATTACTGAGAAGTAGCCTGGGGAGTTTGAGTCATGGTATAAATTCACATCTGGATTTTGAGAAGTTCCTTTCTCAATAGTAGCAACACCACTGCCACCCCAATAACATTGAGAGTCACTGAGGAAATGGAACCTGATTTTAATTCCCATATTTAATTTTGATTGCCATGTTTAATCTTTCAATGAGAGTTTGCTTTTTATCTAGATATTTTCGATGGAGATGTTTTGCACAGCCTACCACTGGAGGACACAGAAGGCAATCAGTTTTAAAATGAGAAGGGATGCCCCAAGAACTAATGAGCAAAAATAGAACTGTGGAGATTGGACCTTGGGATTCACATTTCAAGTTAACCAAGTAAATTAGCTGGGAATCTCAGTGAAGTAAAACTAGTGTGGGATGTACTCACTTATGAGGGAACCCCAGAAAGTTTGTAGAAAATGGAATGAAAAGTTGACTTCAGTGCAAAAGTTTTTGAAAATCATGAAAAGTTTTTTTTTTCTCATACTATGCATTTTAATGAATGTTTTGAAGACCTGGTGTGTGTGTAGGCAGAGAGAACAACTGAGGACTTAGCTGTTGTAATTGTGGAGGCTGGCGAGTCCCAGAGGTGTAGCCTAGCAGGAAGTCAATCCTGATCAGAGCTGATTGCAACCTTGAGGCCAACATTCACAAGGCAGTAAGCATGCTGCAAGTCCGGGCAGGTTTCTCAGTTACAGTATTGAGGCAGAACGTAGCTTTGCCAGGAAATTTCATATTTTGCTCTTAAAACCTTCAAATGACTGAATGAAGCCCATTCACATTATGGAAAGTAACTTTCTTAAAGTCAACTCAGGGTGTATTTTAACTATATCCACAATATACCACTGTAGCTATGTCCTCATCAGGGTCTGACCAAGCAACTGAACCCAGCAGCCCAATGAAGGGAACAACACAATTGATCATTGCAACAAGTGATTCCATTGTGCAGCCAAAATTGAGAAAAAACTGCCTTGGAATAATCTTATTTAGCAGATAATTTGGGATTTTGTGGCAGTTTTTAAAAAATCTTAGGTTACTAAGGTTCATTTGTTACAGCAAAAATTTGTTTTCCAGTCCTCCTTCAATTAAAATGTGCTTCCTAAGCCTTGCAATAGTCACTGCCCTGAGAATCCTGTAGTTTCTTCAAATACAATTCAGCTTTCACAAAGATTGTAGCTTAACAAGTGAAGCTGAAAGTCAGCGGCCTAGGTTCTAGGCTCCTAGGTTCTTGGAGCACCGTTTGCCCTTCCCTTGTCTCTTGATCTTCTCCACTGCAAATGATTCCCTTCATTTTTACTCTCCTGACTCTTGCATGGAGTCCTCACTTCATTTGCTGACATCAGACAAGCTTATACCCTTTTTAGTGAAAATGGAGACCCATGAAAAGGAGCTCTCTCCACTCCCAGAATGTTCAATACCTTCCAATGGAAGACATTTATTGGGTGCTCTGCATTAAAACTAATTGTGCTCAGAGAAGCTGGTTGGATCCTGTTGCTGTGATCATGACATTACCAATCGGTAACTGCAGCAATTACCACATCTATTTTCTTCTCATCTCTGGGTGTGTTGTCACAGAAGGGCATGGGTTATCTCCACATGGTTTAGCAACAAACGAATCATCATTTCCCACATGAATTATTCAGACTTTTTTTTTTCATTAATCCAAATGTGTAGTTCCAGTTACATTAAGAACTCTCATTGCAATTAGTCCCTGAACCTTGTTCACTCTCTAATTTTGGAAGCTGCTATTCAGTCTCTAATAAGCAGCAGTTCGGGAATGTCTGGAATTGTCTTCATTGTAAGTATGATGGTAGAATCAGGGAGTAAAAAACCGCACCTTAAAAAGACCTACATAAAAGCTGCATAAACTCTAGAAAACTCCATACCCATTAATTTGTATTGTCAACAAAACAGATGAATTCATGGAAAAACAAGCCAGCACAACTGACTTAACATGAAATAGGCAGCTTACTCTTGTAAGTATCAAATAAATTGAATTCATAATTTTAAAACTCCCCACACACCCCGCAAAAAACCCTCCAAAGCCAGTTGGTTATACTGAAGAATTCTATTCAGCATATAAAGAAGAGTTAGTACTGAATCTACACCATGTCTTTCAGATAATAGAAGGTTTTGGAACACTGCCTGATGCATTGAAAAAGCTAGTACTAGTGTGCCAAGAAAAATAGAACAGTATAAAAGGAAATTACAAATAAGTATTTTTCATGAACAGATTTTGAAAACCAATATAAGCATTAGCAAAACAACATCAATATAAAGAAAATTGAACATTGTGACTAGGTGAGGTTTATTTCTGGAAATGAAATATCCAAAAACGAAGCAATGTAATATAGTAGATTTACAGACTAAAAAAAAATTATTTGACCAGATCAATATATAGAAGATATTTGACACTCATAAAGAGGAATTTCCTCCATTTGATGGATTACCTACATTAAAACTACAGCTGTAACAATGATAAAAAATTGACTTCTCCAAACTATTGGGAAAATATATCTCCTCTTTTTCTGCATTTTTAAGGTAGTTAGAAGTCCTAGCCAGTGAAAGAATAAAAAGCATGAAAATCATAAGTAGTAACATATAAAGCTGATTCTATTTGGAGAAAAAATGAATTCTTAAACTTAGATAATTCCAAGGAATACATCATGGGGACAGCCCTGTGGTATAGCAAGCTTAGCCACTGCCTGCAGCAGCAGCATCCCAAATTAATACAAGCTTAAGTCCTGGCTGCTCAGCATCTGACTCAACAAAGTACTAATACACCTTTGAAAGGAGCAGAAGATGGTTCAAGTTCTTGGCCTGCTGACACCTGCGAGGGAAGTTTGAACGGAATGCCAGGCCCCTTCCGTGGGCATAGTTCAGCCCTAATTGCTGTAGCAAGTGGGGAGTGAACTAGCTATTGGAAGATGTCCCCCTGCCCACCATCACTGCCACCTGGTTTCTCCCTCTAACTCTGCCTTTCAAATAGATATTTTTTTTAAATGCCTAGAATAAGTGAGTTTAGCAAGGTCAAGATCACAGGATACAGTTAAACATAAAATTATATTGTGCTAGGAATAAACACAAAGACATCATTTTCATAACAAACCAATTTATAACTACACAAGAAATTAAAATACTTAGGTATAAATCTAAGATGTGCAAAGGACTCCGACATTAAAAGCTATTACATTGATGACAGAAAATCAGTTGAGCTATGGTGTCAGCCCCATATGCTAAAATTATAATTAAAAATTTTTCACGAAAAGTACCAAGAGAGTAGATTTTCAGTTTTTCTATGAGAAAAAATGTTAAGTGTGGTGTTAATTAACTTGATTTAGCTGTTCTACAATGAATGTATATGTCATAAAACATCATGCTATATACTGTACATATTTATGTACAGTACAGGACTCAGATATGGAATGCTATTACACTGATGACAGAAAATAAAAAACGAACAAATTAAGAGTATGAGTCAAGAGAAAATTTACCCAAGAAAACAAGGAAACTATGTGCTAAATTAATTTTGAAAATATGATAAGATGGTTTCATATTGTAAAACCAGTCAAGATTGTGTAATATTTGTACAAGCCTGGACAGGGCAGGGGAGCAACACAGAGGAGCCAGAAATACAGTCACACAAGAATGACTAAATTGTTTAGATGGGTGTGAAAATGTCCTCAATGGGAGAAAAACAACTTGTGAACAAATACTCCTGGAGTAATTGAACGTGCATTGACTACGGAAATGACAGCTTAAGTTAGAATTTACTAAAAAATGATTGTGAGCTTAAATTCAAAAAAATACGAAATCGTATTTTTCAGGGGGAAGAAAGTGTATCATCAGTAGGGCTAGACACAGACTTCTTGGGCTTGAAACTAAAAGCCTGAACCATAAGGCACTGATAAATTGCACTACATCAAAATAGAAAACCTTGGTTCTGTGAAAGATTTTGTTAAGGTATTGGAAAGATAAGTAGAAGGAAATGTTTGCAAATGGCATATCCTACAAAGTATTATTTAGAATGTATTAAGAATTTCAGAACACAATGTTAAAATAGCAAGCAATCCAGTGACAACATGATTAAAGACATGAAGAAACACTTCAAAGGAAATAGAAAGCTCAAAGAAGATGCCCATTAGCTAATAAAGAAATGCAGCTTAAAACCAAAAATGAGATATTACCATACGTACATCAATGAAACTCAATGAAGATCTCCCGTATGGGTGGTAATTACCAAGTTATCAATACTGACCACCATCCACCCTCAGCCTCCAACCCAGTTCTGCATCAGCTGGATTGAAGCTGGAGTCAGGAGTTGAAGTCAGGTGTCAAGATGAGTTACTCTGACCAAAGACATATTTTGCTTTTAATTTGTTTTCACTTTGTTTGAAAGGTGGCAAGCAAGTGAGCGAGTGAATCTTTCATCTGCTAGTTCACTCCTCAAATGCCTGTAACAAGGAAGGCTGGCCCAAGGAGAAACCAAGAACACAGAATTTGATCCAGATTTCTCATACGGGTGGCAGAGACGCAGGTATTTGATTGTCTGCTGCCTTCCAGAGTATACAGAGGCTAGGTTCGATGTGGAGCAGCTCAGAGCAAAACCAGGAATTCCAGTATGAGGTAGAGGTGTCCCAAGCCACACTTAACGATTGTATCAAACACCTGCCCAAGCACAAGTATTATTGCACAGAAATTCCAGAGAAACGGAAAAACTCAAACACCTGCTTTTCATCATGTATCATTATTACAAATGCTTCAGGATTAAGTCAAAAACTCTTTATCCTTTCTGCTTCTTTAATTCAATGACAAGGAAAGTGGTGTAATTCAAAATACTCTGGAAATCTAACATTGAGTACCCAAACTGCATTTATCAGAAACATAGGGGTAGAAAGAAGAGGCGGTGCCAACATACCCTGCCAGGGTGGAAATCTTGCTCACTGCCATGGATACCAGATATTAAGGAAGAAAAGAACACAACAGAAAAAGTAATCAATACTGATTGATTTCTGCCCTAAGGAAAAAACCCAACAGACCAATTGCCAGCCTTGTTCCCCCAGATTCTCACTCTTGTTGTCCTCAGTCTTTCTGCAATCCTCCTGTTCCTGTGTCTCCCGGCGGCAGTGTGAGAGGGAAGAAGGAACAGGGATCAGGAAGCACTGTGGACGACTTCCAGCCTGGACTGGTGATGTAGCAGAGTGACCTTGTATGTTTCGTGCAAGATTGAGCTGTCTGTTTCTAAAGTCTTCCATCCTTCCTTCCTTCTGCCCTTCCTTTTTTCTTTCGTTTAATTAATTAGTTGGGAACCCAGCCCATGCCTGGCTATTTGGGGAATAAACTAGCAGATGAGAAACCTCACTCTTTCTTGGCACTCTACCTTTCGAATGGATGTTTTAGATGTTTAGAAATCATTAGAGAGGGGTTGGCACTGTAGTATAGCCACCAGAGCTGCTATCTATGATGCTGGCGTCCCTCATGAACATGATTGCAGGTTCCCATCCAAGCCGCTTCACCCCCAATCCAGCTCCCTGCAACACACCTGAGAAAGCAGAGGAAGGTGTTCAAAACTGCTTGGGACCCCTGTTGTTCAAGTAGGAGACCCAAATGAAGCACAGGCTTGGTGATATCATCCTGGCCCAGCCCCAGCTATTGCAGCCTTTTGGGGACTGAACCAGTCGATTCAAAGTATCCCCGTTTCTTGCTCTCACTTTTATTGTTTCTTCTCTAACTCTGCTTTTCAAATATATAAAATCTTTATTTAAATAATCAGATTGACAGAACTTGGTTCTTGTAAGGATTAAAATGCCCTTTATTCTGCTTTGAGTTTTTAAAAGCTTTTATGTCTTTGAGAAGTAAGTAGACTTAAAGACAAAGCTTTCATCCATGGGTTTATTCCACAGATGTCTGTTACATTGAAGAATGTGCTGGGGTGGACAGAACTGGGAGGTTGGGATTCAACTCAGGTCGCCCATGTGGCACACGGACCCAAAGTAACAACAGCTATCCCTGTTGCCCTTCAGGGTCTGCACTGGGAGGAATTAGGTACTGGAGCCAGGAATCAAGCAGGTCACAAAGGATCTTAAGCACTAAGCCAAACATCCTACTTCCAGATTCTTTATTAATAAAATGTGAATGATGTCTATTATTCCAAGTCATGGAAAGTTATGATATTGCCACAACATTGAACATGCTACTCCAGGGCCCAGCGTGGTGACCTAGCGGCTAAAGCCCTCACCTTGAACACACAGAGATCCCATATGGGTGCCGGTTCTAATACCAGCAGCTCCACTTTGCATCCAGCTCCCTGCTTGTGGTCTGGGAAGGCAGTCAAGGACAGCCAAAAGCCTTGGGACCCTGCACCCACGTGGGAGACCTGGAGGAAGTTCCTGGCTCCTGGCTTCAAATCAGGGCAGCACCAGCCGTTGTGGTCACTTGGGGAGTGAATCATCAGATGGAGGATCTTCCTGTGTGTCTCTCCTCCTCTCTATATATCTGACTTTACAATAAAAATAAATACATCTTTAAAAAAAGAATAAAGTGCTACTCCATTCATCACTGTCATTAGTTCCTTGCTAGATCATTAGGGACTCAGGTTTGTCCATCATCGAACTTAACTGTATAACTGTTCACCAAGGCTCCTCACCCAAGGTAAAGCTAAAACTGAACACTACAGAATCTCTCACCATTTGAAATTCAGCATGCATTCTAGAAACTACTCACAAGTAATCATTTCAATTATACAATTTTCCAAATCTTTAAGGCTAAACATCTTGCCACCAAGCATTTCTTCCAAGGAAATTTTCATGGTTTTAAAATGTCTCAGAAGATATTCCTCAGTTTCATCAAAGGCTTGGGTTGGTTTGCGGTGGTGGAAAGTTCTAAGTAAGTTTGGGAATAGTAAACACTAATCTTTTTCCTTTGAGATTCACAGTAGCTATCAGTAAAGCATAAACTTGGAGACACAGGTACCTGTGTGTTTTTAATTCATTTTTTTATTAAGCAAACTGAACCATATCTTTGTATTATTTTCCTCACTTGAATCAAATCACGGATTCAGAAGAGAAAAAGCCAGAACAAGATAAAATGAACAGGTTACCTCAGTGGGTTCCTCAGGAACCTCTTGATTGCATAAACAGCTTCTCAATTAGCAAAGCAAGGTCTGTTGGGATGTTGTCTGTGAGCTCCCTCTCAGTCTTAGGTCAACTCTATGGGCTATGAACTCTGAGGCATGTCCCTTAGGTCCCACACACAGAGGGAGTTGTTTGGAGAACATCCTTGGCTAGAGCAATGCAGGACTCCTCAGGAGGGCACAAACCAAGTTTCTGCAAGTATGACGGCCCAGAAGGGACAGCTGCCACCATGAACATCTGCGATGCTGCATAGCAAGTTGTACAAGTGTAATCTCCAGGACCACACTTGGAGAGCAATGATCAGGAGAATGTTGATGGTCCGTTTTGTTGTCCAGTGGTGGTTAAGGAAAAAAAAAAAAACACAAATGGAAAGCACAGAGGACAACAGAATGACTACTAACCTTGCCTCTCTTGGACCTCCAGGGGCACCTGCTCTCATTTTTGTCACAACTTACTGCAATAGATACTACTTTTTATTGTCTGTTTTTCTCAGCACAAATTTAAGCTTTATCTACTATGTGTCATGTTTCACTCTGGTAACAAAGCTCAATAAGCCAAAAATCCTACCATATAACAAAGATATCAAAAATAAAGCATTTTTTTCTAAGCTGAGGCTGAAAAAAATCAAAACTTCATCCTCAACGTTGTTGAGATTCATTTCAGAGATTCTGAACTTCAAAGGAGCAATCAGTATAGCAAATGACAGCATCCTCAGTCCAAAGGAAAGATCCCTTATTGATACCATAGGGCCTGGGGTTTTAAAATTTTATACACACATGATATTCGAGTCTGTAAAATAACCCACAAGCAAGAAGATGGTGAAGGCCAACACAACCAACATTAGCATGTTGCTACCAGGCTTATTGTTCAAGTGGTACTTGCTAAGACCCAGCAGTAACTAAGCTGCTTAGCAGCATCCACACCAGAGTGACGTGTAAATTAAGGAAACAGTGCCTGGACAGTTTTCTGTAGGTATTAGTGACAATCAATAGTTCTTAAAAAACCTATGAAGTACTATTCTGCATACAACTTCTGTCAATAGAGTTCAATACTGAACTCTGGCTGTATGAGGAAGTGTAGTTAGACTTCACATTGGGCAAGCTTAATAAGGCATCACTCTTTTGGATGTATGTATCCAATCTTTCCAGGATTTAATTTAGGAAATGTGTTTCCTATGTGTCTTTATAGAATAATCTCTTTATATCGTCTCTATCTCAAAGAACTTATATCATCATGGTGGAGCCTATACAAGGGAGACATCAAATGGCAAGGCAGGAAGCTCAAGGGATTCAAAGATCAGACTCAGTTTTTTCTAACAACCCACTGTCCTGAGCACTAACCGGAAATTCACAAAAACTGCATTAAGTCCTTGGGAGGGCAGTGCCCCCAGTGACCTAGCCACCTCCCACTAGGCCCCACCTCTTAAAGGTACCTCCATTTTTCACATCACCATACTGGGAGACCAAGCGTCCAACACACAGGCTTTAAGGAACATGTTTCAGCCACATTCGAATAACAGTGGCAAGTTTGTAATTCAAAGCATCAGAAGAAAATAGTTGAAGAGACACATAGAAAAGGCTTTCCTCAGCTGGTACGCACCAGGGATTATCAACTATCCGATCTTAGAGTTGAGCTGCAGGTGTAAAGGGTAGGCAGAAGCAAGGGAGTAGGCACCTGCCCAATGACTCGCAGAGTCGTTTCTGTCTTTTGTCTTTTGACCTGCAGTTAGAACAGTGAGAGATGATCTTAGTTTGTGTCTTTTGCCATGGATTGTTGGTGCAATGTTATTCTGACAGCTGTCAGCATATTACTTTCAAGACCTGCTTTAGTGAAGCTTACAGGTTTTTAAGTAAGTTCTGAGGACAGGAAAGATGACAACCTAAAGGTGCAAAATGAAAACTTAGAGTTAAGAGACAAAGACTGAAGGTAAGTGACAGTGGAGATTATCCAGCCTATCATTTACAGTCCTTTCAAAGTAAGAGTCTCATTAATGCCAGGAGCTTTCTTTCCTGTCTTCAAAGAACAAAGCATCAGGAAGCCATTAACTTTCATAAATGCTTTCATAAATGCTTAGTAAGGTTTCCTAACCAATAGACGCAATATAATCCCTTCTGCCAATGAAGACTCAAAATCTCAGGCCCAGCATGATGGGCTACTTACGATCTTTAAGTGCTGGGATTCCATATGGGCACTGGTTTGTGTTTCACCTGTTCCACTTCATATCCAGCTCCCTGCTTGTGGCCTGGGAAAGCAGCGGAGGATGGCTCAAAGTTTTGGGATTGTGCACTTGCCTGGGAGACCCAGAAGATACTCCTGGCACCTAGCTTCGGATCTGGTTAGCCCTGGCCATTGCAGCCATCTGGGGAGTAAGCCAGTGGACAGAAGACCTTTCTCTGACTTTGACTCTCCATAAACCTGCTTTTCCAATAAAAATAAATCTTTTTATAAAGAGTCAGGTTCTCAATTTTACATACAAAACACATGCCTATTAACATTCAAATATAAATGATCATGTCTGACACTTCCTACAAGAATTCTACTTATTTCTGAGCATATAGTAACTCTTTGTCAAGTAGGAAAATAACTTCATTTATGCCGAAGGCACCCATCTTAGACCTGTTTCTGGATCAGGTGCCTTGATGGCATCTAGCATGTTGAAGCACATGGTATGAACAGGAAGCGGCAGGCCAGCTCAGTGGCCAAGGAGCCACTCTGGTCCCGGTGGACTTTCACATGGAGGATCAGATATGAGGGACAGATGGACAGGTTCTTGTGGAATGTATTCAATTGGTCATATTTGCAGATGTGGTAGGATCCTTATGGGGGATCACAATGACCTTGACATCTTCTTGTTCACTACTCCAAATTAAATTTGTCCTTGGGAAAGCACTGCTAGGTAAAGGGGATTTACTGATAACAGGGGAGAGACCCTCAGTGACCTTTCTACATTCTTAAAGGAAAGCCTTGTGATAGTGTGAGTTTTTTATTTTTACTTTTTTTTTGGGGGGGAGGGCAGTTTCTCAGATGCTTTTCTTGTTTTGAAACATGGCAGATTATCCTTGGTCGGGTCATTCATTCTGAACGTCTGCCACCTCTGACCCCCTGAAGATAGTTTCACAAATCTTAAACTTAAAACAGAATTGCTGGACTTTTAACACGTACTAAAGAATGCATTCCATACTTTGAAGTTTTTTGATCACATATTGTTGTACTAAGAACTTTGATTTTGCTGTCAAAAGAGCACACTTTTAACAGTATCAGCTTTGCCTTCTGATATCTGTATCTGATCTCAGGTAGCTAGCCACAGAAATTTTCTCAATGAACTTGTTAAGTGTCATATCAGAGAAAAACAAAACTGGTAAATATGCTTACCATGAAATATGAGCAAATATATAACATTATTAATATTTCATTAATAACGCTTAAGATTTCCTAGAATGAGCAGGCTAGGAAACAGGTTCTGCCAATTGAGATACTCAGAAAGATTTGATATTATCAGAAGAAAAATAGCATCTGTAACCAAGTTGCTGTTCTGAAATCTCTGATTCACAAATATACTGCATCCATTAAACAAGGATTGTGTGAGGACAGTAAGAGAATCCTCACAATTTCTTGGCCGATGCTAAGATTTGTGGTAGAAGTTAGAGGTCAATTCCTTTCATTGAGCAAATTTCTTTCATTTTCTGCATAAGGGGCATTCAACTTCATCATTTGGGGACTTTGAAAGATCATTAAGAGCATCCCTTTTCTGCTTAAACACTTCAGCACTCTGTATTTGACTCTTGTGCCAGACAGCTGCATAGGAGTAGTTGCAGTTCTGGATCTCACATGGCCTGATTCTCTATGAATTCTGTTCTTTACATTGGATAGATCCGCCCGCCTACCCCCCACCCCCCAGTTAAAAGACATTTTCAGAGATGTGCTTTGGGGCAAGAAAAAATATGGCATTCGGAGGAAAAAAATTAAAAAGGGACGGGCCAGCATGGTGATGGTAGTGTGTCAAGCTAATCGTCCACCTGCAAGCACAAACATCCATATGAGCACGAGTTCAAGTCCTGGCTGCTCTACTTTGATTCAGCTCCATGCTTATGGCCTGGGAAAGCAGTGGAGGATGGCTCACGTCCTTAGGACCCTGCATCCATGTGGGACACCCAGAGGAAGTTCCTGGCTCCTAAGTAAACCAGAGGATGCAAGACCTCTTTGTCTCTCCTTCTATCAGTAAAATATGCCTTTCAAATAAAAATAATTATACTTTTTAAATGAATGAGAAAAGTCAAAAGGGGTGATGTGACCAATTTGTCATGGATAAGTACCTTTCTTCCAGATGTTCTTGAGTGTTTGGGGGTGGGGAGATGGACCTAATTTTTTGCAGCAGAATCATAGCAAATAAAGATTCTAATCTAAGATTAATAAGAAGAGGTGGTCCAGAATCTGACTAGTAGGACCTTAAAGAACTGGTTTTGCATTTGAAAAGCACACAGAAATTGAGCAGAGGGAAGTATAACTACCCGAATGCTTGCCGAGCTGTAGGGTCTCACTCTAAACTTTATGACAGTGCTTTCCATAACTTGGCAAGTAGAACTTAGTAGGACCCTCAGCCTACTAATGAGTATATTAATAGCAAGTGTGGTCGTGGAAAATGGGTCACCACCCATTACATCTCAAATATATTAGAGCTAAACCCATTTCTATTCTATATCTTATAATATAAAATTATTTGCAAAATTTGAGTCATAAGTAATAATTATACTCACTATGTAGCAGATTCAGGAGGATAACTATGGCCTACATACCAATTATTAAAAAGCAACTTTACGGTGATTATTTAACCAACCATTGTTTCTAAAAGTTTCAATTTCAAGTATAATATGTGTTTGAAATTCATGGGGTGCTATGTTTTGCTGTTTGGGGTTTTTGTTTTGTTTTGCTGTCATTTGCTTGTTTGGTTTATTATTCAATAATTTTCAGAATATAATTTTGCTCTTAAAAAACCACTTATTTCTTTTAATTGGAAAGACAGATTTACAGAGGAGATAGAAAGATCCTCAGTCTACTGGTTCACTGTCCAAATGGCTACTACAGCCAGAAAACCAGCCAAGTCGGATATACAGAGAGAAGGAAGGAGAGAGAATGATCTTCTGTCTGCTGTTTCACTCCCCAACTAGCCACAATGGCAGAGCTGAGCTGATCCAAAGCCAGGAGCCTCTTCTAAGTCTCCATTGTGGGTGCAGGATCTCAAGGCTTTCGGCCATCCTCTACTGCTTTCCCAGTGCACGAGCAGGAAGCTAAATGGGAAATGGAGCAGCCAGGACACACACTGGCACCCACAGGGGATTTCAATGCGGTCAAGTCAAGGATTTAGCCATTGGACCACTGCACTTGGCCCGTTGCTTGGTGGTGTTTCAAATACCTAATTTTTTGTTGTTTCACAAATTGTTCTTTGTTAGTATGAAAAGCCAACAATTTTTTTCTTACATCTTTGAATCATAAACTCAGTAATAGAAATAATTCTCAGGTTTATGTGAAAGATTCCATAGCTACAAAACAATGTAAATGGAGGGTATAAATCATGGGCTCTTCAGACATTTCCAGTCTTATCATTCGCCTAAGTCCTATCACTCAACAACTTCTGCTTCCTTTCTTGGACATCTGCGTTCTTCTGCCTTTTATTCTGAAAACTGAAATCATCTACACTACGCTTAACTCTAGATCCATTCAGATGCTGCTCATCTACTGTTCTTACCTATGCAATAATTCCAATTTTCTTAGTTTCAATTGTAAAACTTTCCAGAACACTTCAACAAAACACATCAACTGGCAGTATACACATTAAGATTCCTCCAGTCCATAACTTACAGCTTTCACCCAGCTTAAAACTATTATATTGCAATACTGATGCAATTTCAATAAATCACCACTTTGTAAGAGGAGCCCAGGTAAAAAGCATGTCTCCTAGAGCTCCTTATGTCAATTTTAGAGACTTATTTAAATGACTTGATTTCCCTCACTGGTATGAAGAGCTTCCCCAACACCTAACTTGATAGTATAAGCACTGGACTATGAGTCAAGAGAGTTGAGTCTTGGCTTTGTTTCTGCCATAATAAAGCTTGTGAGCTTGAATCATCTTTTCCTCTCCTTGGCTTTCACCATTTTTTAGTTGTAAAGGTTGGGGATTGATCAATGTGTGTGCAATATAGAGACTGTTTGATGCTGGACACTGAGACATTGCTGGCTGTAACTATCAGTCCTAAAATATTCAAACTTAGCAAGGATCATGACAAAGTCAATGATATGCTGGCCTGTTATCACCTTTGTAGGTTAGCTCCTGGCTTCACTGAACTCATAAGCAACAACACCTCCCAACACAACAATCCTTAAAGTCACATCCTCATCAAGACTATAATTATTATTAGTCTTTTTAAAAGAAGTATTTATTTTTATTGGAAAGGCAGATTTTAGAGAAGGAGATATAGAGAAAAAGATTTTTCATCTGCTGGTTCATTCTCCAAGGAGCCACAATGGCTAGAATAGAACCAACTTGGAGCCAGGATCTTCTTCCGGGTCTCCCACGCAGGTGCAGGATCCTAAGGCTTTGGACCATCTTTGACCACTTTCTCCAGCCACAAGTGGGGAGCTGGAAGGAAGTGGAGCAGCTGGGAACAAACCAGCATCCATAGGGGATCCTGGCGTGTGCAAGGAGAGGATTTAGACCTAAGCTACTACACCAGTTCCTTTATTGCTAATCTTTTAAAATGAATTAAAATGTGGTATGCTGGTTAAGCTTGGACACTATTTATAGAACATGCAAAGAAAAAAAACCAATGGAAAATCAATTTAAAATGTCAAATTTCAGAGGCCAGCAGGACATGTTTTATGCATTATTTCCATAATTTTTCTGATAATTAATGCTTGCTTTCATACTTTTAATGAAACAAAAAGTACCAAAAGTTTTTATCCTTTACAAAAGAAAAGCATCATGGCCTGGAGATTTGGCTGCTGTAATGCTCTTTATAAACTTTCTTCATGCATTGAAGACTTCTAGCATTAACAATTTTTAAGAGCCCAAGTCCTAAGGGATAGCAAAAAGTAGAACAAGCACTCAGTTTAAAGTAGAAAAAAACTAGTTAAAAAATTCCCAAGAGAATCGAGACAAATACAAAGTGTTTAAAATATGGTGTAGGAAATTTAAAATATATAAAGCTATACTGAAATGACCCAAATACCAGCTCTTCCCAAGAATTACTTTCAATGTGCAACTTTATACAAAATTAACATGGGCCAGTTACAAGATAAAGCACAAGTCAAGAGACCTAGCTTCAACTTTTCAGTGACACTCACTTGCTGTCACTTTCCAAAAACATACATCCTACTTGGGCCTCTGCTGATATAAAAACCAGAAACCAGAAAGCTCGATCTACTTATTAATCGAGAAATAAAACCCACATGTAGAAGTGCTTTGGCATCTCAAAATGTCTTTCATGATCACTTTTATTAACATACGCATGAAAATCAGAGTTGTGTATAAAAATTTTGGTGTCCTTGGGAGATTAAGCTTATGATGATAAAAATCAAAGTATATCACTGCAAAGATAAGAAAAGTGAAAACAAAAAGGAAGAAGGATAGAAGGGAAGGAGAGAGTAATAGTATTATGTTCTTAAGACTGTACATAAAATGTATGAAATCTGTTACTTTGTATAAATAAATAAGGCAAAGACAGCATCTTGTTCTTATCACCTGCTTCCTGACAGATGAGTGGCCTGAAGCTAAGCCAGTCTTGTGAACCTACAACTTTGCCACTGATTAGAGAAATGGAAAGGAGAAGTAGGTTGAGGAATGAGAACAAAGAGGGATACTTTACCCTATTACATGTGCTTTAAGTGTGCTAGCCCATCTTCATGGAGATCACTTCATTTTCATGCCATCAGATGAAGAAGAGGCAATACATCAAATACTAACAGGCTCTTTTTAACTGGCTGATAGTCCTTAAATCCGTCTCTCCTGAGACCTGTCTGCCTCTGGGTGTAGCAGGTACGAGAATCAACGACGGAACTAATTGAGCTCAAATACTAGATCTACCAGTAACTACATCTGTGAGCCAGAGCAATTTACTAACACCTCTGAACTTGAATTTATGATGTATAACAGGAGGAGGATATAATACTGTTTCCTCTGCAAGCTGACGGGAGTAAAGTTTAGGGTTCTTGGTGTCTGCTATATTGTTCACATTATAATAGAAACTTTGACAAATCATTTACAAATTAATTATATTGTGTAATTTGGGCTTTATTTGCTTCCAAAATCAACTAAATGGGGGTTTATGTTAGTCATCTGAGTCTGCTTTTTAATTACAATGTCCAAAAGTAGTGATGTATGAACAGCAAATTTTAGTTGTAATTAAAGTGGTAAAGTTTCTAGATGATTTAACACACATGTATACATAAATGGCTATATATCTACATTTACATATACTTACATAAGTGTATACATGTGAGTCAAGGTTCTTAAAGTTTATGGAAGAGAAATTAAATGTAAGTTAATTTTGGTGTGAAAGTGTAATTTCATGCATGCCTTTTTCATGATATGGATTTCCATAAACTTCTTAGAACTGATATTGTGTGTGTGTGTATAAAGTGATACTTTCAGGATTATCTTGACAAACACCATTCCTATCAACTGTCCCCAGGTAGCTCTAGTCTGGAGCAATTTTCTTGTGAGTCTTGATTACTTATAAAATGGCCGGAACAGTACCCAACACTGTGGAGATATGTGAGAACTGTCTGTTTCCCTGTATGTTTATGACCCACATGGAGATTTCTAAAACTGAACGCTAGCTCCAATCCCTATTAAGCTCACACGGGAAGCACAGGCCAACACGGCCATTTTTCCTCTATCTGGCTCCCTGTGGAAAAGACTCAACTCTCTAAACATCCCCTAGTGGCAGAAATCAGCTAGATGCTCATTTCACCCATGTCCTTTACTTCCAAGGTACTCAATTAGACTATGTATCTTAACCTCCTCTTTGCAGTTAGATGGGCATGTGGTTGTGTTTTAGTCGATGAGATGTAAGTGAGGTAATTCACTCCCATAAACGCCTCCCTTGGCTGGCTCTCCTCCGTATCCATTTCTTCTCAGAATAGAGAAGCTTGTGAGGACGTAGAGTGCAGATCCATAAAATTGAAGGGCTATGTGTCCTTGAATGGCCAGAGAAAGTGAAATCATCTTGAAACAACTGTGGTAAATGGTGATATAAACCAGAAATACACTTGGATTTTACGAACTACCTAGGAGTTTCTGGTTTATTTGTTAAAACAGCTTTTGTCCGCACTGTAGTTTTAATTTCCCTGATAGTTAAGGAGCCTGAGCATTTTTTTCCATCTGTTAGTTCCTTCACCCATGCCTTCACAGGGTAGGTTGTTTTGCTGTTATTGAGTTCCTGAAGTTCTTTGAGATTCCATCCAGCTCCAGCGAGTTTGACCTACATTCAAAACACTGTTGGTGGGCGTGTAGGCTATCCTAGTTCCTTCTGATGGTTATAAGAAGTCAGCATGCAGAGTACTTAAACAACTGAAAATTGATCTCCCATATAACCAAACTATCTCACTTCAGGAAATAAAGCCAAAGGAAATGAAATCTGTACAAGTGACCTGTAATCTTATATTTACAACAGCACAATCTATAACACCTAAGACATGGAAACAACCAGATGCTTGTTGAAAGAGGAATGGATAAACAAACTGTGGTATACTTACTTCATGGAATACTACTCAGTCATTAAAAAGGAGAATCTTACCATTTACAAGATTCTATCATTTACAACAACTACAGAAATTTTGCTCCATGAAATAAGACAGTCCCAAAAGGGAAAATCTCATATATTCTATTTGATGTAAGGCAACCTTCATGAAAAAATGCAAGATCAATAGACACAGGTAAACATGTTTATATGTATATTCATCTAGAAGAATTGTACAAGAGAGACTGTCATACCGAGAAGGAAGATATAGTGAATTATGCATCTCTAACGCTGAATGAAAGATGGACTCCCAAAACTGATACTTACCTTGATAATAGGATGCTGAAACTGTACCACTCTATACTTACAATGTCATGATACACTTCAGTAGCAGAATGATGGACTTGTAACTGTTGCTAAAGGATCATACTATTGTAATAATATGGGATAGGAGGGTACTTGGGAAGGGTAAAAAAGGAAATTCAATTCTATGGAACTGTATCATGAAAAATTTAAAAATACATGGAAAAAAACAGCTTTTGTCTTCAAGTAATTTGCTTCCAAAAATCAACTATATGGGTTTTTATGTTAGTCCTTCTCAGCAAAAGGAAAAGTAATGCCCCTCACCCAGCCACCACCAAGCTGAGAAAAACAATCTTCATCTGTCCCCATAATCTTTAGCAGGGACTCGGCAATAACCTACGGACTCTTTCAGTGGCTTCCACATGACACACAAGCACACAGATGGAAGGATGCCCTTGTTGTGTCTGCTTTGGGGTGACTACTTGTGAGGGTCACAGAACATGCCCTTTGCTTTGCAGAGGAAATATCACTTAGTGTGTCAGTACTTTCAGAAATTAGCCAGTTTCCACATCTATTTCCCAAAGTGATCATCTCTTACAGTAGGTGAGGTCATCTGCCAGTACGACATACAGCAGCCCCTAAAATGCATTTGTGACCTGGTAACACTGACCCAGCAATGATCTGCATTAATCAGATGCCCTCTTGAAAGGGTGGTTGTTCACTTCCAATAGTTGATCTACTCCACAGCTAAAGGAACTTAACCCATATATTTTTTTAGAGAGAATAAAAGATACTCAAAGAGATAAGTAGAACGGTATTAAGCAAAGAGGGTGCTGAATACTAGAATCCACTCTAGAAGATTCTCTATTGCCTATCCTTCTTGTCTCTTCCACATAAGACCAAAGACGATTGATGTTTCACCTGTTCATCTGCCTCACAACCTCACTTTTTTTTTACACTACAGGTAAGTGAGTATGAATTCAGTTAGAAAGTGATGTCAGCTACATTTGCATCACTTTTCAGGCCCATTTTACTTAAGGAATGCTCTCGAATTCATAGCTGTATGACATGCTAACCAACAGAAGAGGAAAGGTGGTATTTCAGACACTTGGATGGAATTAGGACATTGCTGAGGACAATCAAACTTTCTGTAGAGATACTACTAGGGACCGCTCCAGGTAGTCTGAAAACAACAGATGACCTCAAGTGCCAGAAAATCAAGCCAACCAACACCTCATCATTACCCTAACTACTCACCACATTCCCTTAAGCATTAGAAAGCAAGACTTATTTTGGACTAGGCAGTCACTTCTGCATAATTAATTTAGTAGGTATCAAATCGCTTCCTACCATATGCCAGGGAGCTTGTACAGTGTTCCTTCTGAAACTGTAAGAGATGATAAAAAAAAACACACAATACTTTCTCAATCTTTCTGAATGTCAATTGTGGCTTAATTATGGCTTGAATGTACCTCACAATGGTTCCATGTGTTAGAATTTTGGACTCAAGGTGATATGAGAGCTGGTAGGACCTTTAAGAGCTGTGTTCTACTGGGAAGTAATAAGGTATTGCAGGCATTATCCTCAGAAAGGATTAAAGATTGTTGTGAAAGAGACAGCTTGGCCCCTGGTTTGTTCCTTGACTTTTTGTCTCACCACCTCCCTCCACCGTGATGCCATCTACCCTGAGATCCTCACCTGGCCTGAGCTGATGACAGTACCATGCCCTTGACCCTATAGAAATTTAAGCAGAATAAACCTTTTACCACTCCCAATTCAGCTCCCAGCTAACGTTACTGGGACAGCAGAAGAATATGGCCCAAGAGTTTCAGTCCCTGCACCCAGATTGATGACCCAGATGGACTTCATGGATCCTGGCTTCAGCCAGGCTTACCCCAGTCATTGTAACCATTTTGGAAATAAACCAGCAGACAGAATATTCCACCACCTCCCAACCCTGTCCTGGGTCATTTTATCTCCCTCTATCTCTGACTTTCAATAAATAAACCTCTAAAAATATTAAACTTTGTTTCTTTATAAAATTACTTAGCTGCAGGCATTTCACTATAGTGATAGAAAATGAACCAATGCACCAATATGCAATATTTCTGGTTAAAGCCTTTAACTTTTAAAACTTTACAAGAAGGCCTGGGGATGTAATCATTATTCATGACCTTATTTCTCAGGGAAAATACACAGTGAGTTCTAAACAACAGCCATTTATTTGTTGATCATTTTTTTCTCCACTTCTTTCCTCAAAAGGATTTTAGGTGTTTAGTTGAAGATCAACAGCAGAACCCAAGAGCCATTGTAATAAAGGCAAGAACATGCTGCACAAGCACAAACTATTGAGCTTTATATCAGTTAAAAAATTCATTAAACAAGAATTTGTTCATGCTCTTACAAAATGACCAGGAGAAAACTGGAAAAATCGGAGCTTTTGTGCGGACTTACTGTCCTGTAGGAAAAAGTGGTCAAAGAATTCCAACAGTAAAAGAACATATTTGTCATTTATTATCATATAATATCCAGACAGTAAAAGGTGCTATATGGACCAACGGAGCTATGATGAGTTCTTAACTTGACTAGTATGTCGCTGGAGTACAAGTCCAGCTGTGAGCTCAGAATAGAACTTTGAAACCAGGTTTTGGTCAATGTAGTTAGTTAGGATCCTGAATAAAGTGGGTTCTGAACCTAATGAGTGTGGCTATTGGCTATAATGGATGCTCTAGCAAAGCAATGCACAACGTTTAAGTGATCAGGAAGGAAGCTAGCTGGCATACTTACACGGGATCACTAAGTCATTACACATGAGCTGACACCTCTGCGGTAATTTTTCCTCAGAGGACTCGAGCGGACAAGGCAGAAACAAGGCCTGGTGTTCCTTTACTGGCAAAACCAAGCACATGTAGGTTCACTTGAGGAGACACTTTATCACCTTGAAAGTGAATTTTGGGAACTGGAATCTGTTTCTAGATTAGAGTTTCTTTGTCATGAACATCAACCCTTGTTTCTTTCTTCCCAAAATAAATTTCTTAAAAGCTATCTACCTAGGTAGTGGGTTGAGTCAGCTTTCTTTCCAGGAACTCAGGATGTGATGAAAGTTATCAAGGTTAGAGAAAGAAGGTTGGAGTTGGCAGCTAGGCTGGCTCAAGTCCCAGCATTCTGCTTTAGTCTTGAGAGTTGCAAGATGAAATAAACTGTGCTGTGCTCATAATCTATTTTACATGGCCTTTCTTAAGGCAATGTATGTCATCTGCCACTACTAAGAATTGAATAACTTAGTAGAGAAAGTAGTATAGGATACAAATTATAGAAAGCCATGCCAAAGTGACATTGTGCTACCCAAAGAAAAATTACCTTGTTCAGCTGTAAGGCCTTTAGCAGAGAGAAAGAGAAACTGCAAGATCAAGCCAAAGAAGACAAGGCGAGCTCTAGGATCAGATCCTATTAGATGGAGAATCAATGAAGTGTGGAGCAGCCTATCAAGACAGAATTATCATTCCTCTCAAAATCATTATGCTTGCCAATTATCATGCTTCCACAAGCACTAGCCATAGAATATTCCATGGACTTTTGCACATGTGGCATTCATTTATAATCAAGGAAACAGTTCTGGATCTGCATTCTGTGGAGATTTAAAGCTTAGCTATGACCAAAGCTTCAGATAAAAATCTTGCCTCCCTTACATCACAGCACTTTCCACTAAATTAGTTGTTATTTTCTAACAGGCCAAGGCTATACACCTCAATCTTGCATGAAGAGGTACTTGTTTCAACTGTCTCAGGTAGAGATGATCAGTTTATGATTTTATAAAGGAATCCACTGTGTTTTTTTAATGATAAATACCTTTTCTGTTTATATTTCCTCTCCAAAAGTATAAATTAAAAAACTTGGGATTTGATTTATTGCCAAAAAACTCAAAGGAAGTCATTTTTTTTATAGAAAAGTCCCCCTTGTAGTGGATCTAAAGCTCTGCTGTGGCTGAAACAGCTCATTGTCCATCAAGCTCAGGGAGACTAAATGGGTTGGCTGCTCACAGCTGCACAGAAGTCTTTTATGGGACCTATTCATGACAGCTCACTTCTGGGTACCTGCCTACTTTCAAGTCTTGGAATATGCTTTTTGTCAGCCCAGCAAAAGGCAATCCAGTGACCTGGGATTACTAGAATTAACCTAGGCCAAAGAGACCCAGGCAAATGGTGAGGACCAAGAAAGGTGTTGGTATGACGAGAAATCAAAATGTCCCATGATCCAGAGTTCTCAGTGAGAGACGATTACAGCATTTTCTGCCCACTGAACAATGTACATGAAACGCCAAATGAAACTCCAAAGGTACAAGTCAGAGGAACAACTGCTTGTTCTAAAAGGTGCAAGAAAACAAACGATCAAGCATGCCTGCATTTTGCTGCCAATTTCTGACCATTGAATCCAAGCATCCTAGTGAGGAAGATGTGGCAACTCGAGATACTCTCATCTCCCCCAACTCAGCTTCCCCAGCACTGCTTTAAGACTGTAAAGAACAATGGAAACATCTTAGTCTTGGCTTCACCGGACTGCTGCAGGACTGCATCCATCCATCAGGGTTCTGCAGACATGTCTGACTTTGACTGGAGCAAGCATCCACTAAAGCAACTTCTGCATCTCAGTGAAGCAGATGCAACTATTGGAGGTTGATGCATGTTGTTACTTCTTGGAATGGAGGCTGCTGATGAAGCCAATAACATTTACAGATTTAAATACTGCAGCATCATTTTTATCACTTCAAACTATAAATCTTCTACATGATTACCCATTAGTAACAGCCAATCTGATCATAGCAGTTACTGTTTCTCATTAAAGAGAACAATCTTGTAATTAACTGGACTTATTGCCTGGAACACGCAATTTCTTCCAGGCCACAATCTGTCACCTCTCTGGACAGCCTGTGGCCATCAGGTCTACAGTTACAACATAGGATGCTTATCTATGCTAACGTAACTCACCATACTCACATGGCTTCTTTTCCAACATGATACAGTGTGATCAGGTTTCAACCTACCTACAATTACATGCCTATCTTGGTTCCTTGTGTTCTCAAAATCTCCACAGCTAAAGGTTGACTATCTTAATTTAGTCTTCTACCTGATAAAAATGAGAGCTTATTTAATCTTATCTATTTAACTCTGAAATCAAAGTCATTTCTTTGCAATCTGCATTTGAGTTGCATCTCAGCTATGATTTGAGTGTATCTTCCCAAGTCAACTTGTGATTGAAACATAATCCTCAATTCCATAGTATTGAGAGGTGTGTTGTTCAAAAGTCTTTAGGTCGTGACGGTATTACCCATAGAATTGGATTAAGTCTACTAATGTAGGCATGGAGTAGTCATGAGAGTGGGTGTTATAAAAGCAAATTCAGCCTACATTGCTCATTCATCATGTGATGACTTCAAGCTCTCATGTGGTCCCTCACACTTGGACTTTCAGGCTGGAGTTATGAGACAAATTTATGTACACTGTAAATTACCCATTATGGGATACTATGTTATTGCATCATAAAATGCACTGAACATGTGTCAAGCCAACCAAACATACCTAAGGTCAACTCTCCAGCTATTGATCACAGCTTCAAACTCACTCTTCCAGAGTATACTCTTGGTAATGAGTTGGACTTTGCAAAATAAATTTCTCCTTAAGCAGTTGACTTCCTCTTACGTTTTATCCTAATATGGAACTCTGGAGAAAGACTGAAGTTCATAAGGAAGGTATAAATTCTATCCTTCCATCGGCAAGCAGGCCACTGTCAGGCACATGCACATCTGTTAACCGAAAGCAACAGCATTAGCTTCCCATTCAGCCATCCTACATTTTCTGGCTATCCTGGAAAACACCAAAATTTAAGAGGCCCATGGACAGAGTTTTAAGATATATAGGGCAAAAGTTGGCACTCTAGTAGAAATGACAAGTACAGCCTGTCATCTGATTCTGCAAGCAAAATCGCATTGGAACATGGGCATGCTCGTTTGCTTCTGTACCGTCTAAAGCTACACTGTGGCAGGATTGAAGAGCTACGCAAGAGGCCATATTGGCCCCAAGAACCTAAAATAATTATCATCTGGCCTTTATCAGAGAACTGCATCCACTGCTTTGTGGGAAACAGACCCTCACTGCTACCTTCACAAAGGTGCATGCATCCTCCCTGATTGTGAGAATGGAAGTGGATGGGAATACAGACCGCAGCTAAATCCAGCCGAGACCAAGAGGAGAATGCTTCAGTTGCGAAGAAGATGTTAAAAGCCCCATGTTCTGCCCAAGAGAAAACCATCAGGGGTTACTGCTGGCAATGATGATACCAGGACAACGGAAAAAGTGACTCTTTCATCTTTTACAGGCTGTAGTCATCGCAATTACATGAGATTTTACAGCCAAATACAAGTACTTTCATCCAGCTCCCTAGTACACAGCTCAACTTTGAAGCATTCAGCATTTCTCTCTTTGACCTCTGAAAAGGGTAGCTAGAAAGTGGACTCTGCTCACATGAACTTTCTCATGCCTCAGAAGCAGACAAAATGCAACTTAGCAATATTTCAAGAATTTTGACATTATATTCAGTTTATAGTTGGGAACTGAGCAAATAAAAACTCAGCAAAAGCAGAACATATGGAATCACCTGGAAGAGCCTGAAATCTATAGGGCGAGACAGTATCAATTCCCTGGCAAAGGGGAGAGCTGCAAAGCCTGTGAAAGTAGAGCCCACCCAACCACCTGGCGTTAATGGGCTTTGAGTAGAAGACACAACAAGTGTACACTATCCTCAGGGGTTTATTAATATAGAATGAGGTTGAGAAATCATTTCATAAAATCGTTATGGCATCACTTGATTGGTATTGTATCAAGTACAGACTTTTTTTAAAAGAATTATTTATTATTTATTTTTATTACAAAGTCAGATATACAGAGAGGAGGAGAGACAGAGGACAGAGAGGAAGATCTTTCATTCCTGTGATTCACTCCCCAAGTGACTGCAACGACCGGTGCTGCGCCAATCTGAAGCCGGGAACCAGGAACTTCCTCCGGGTCTCCCACATGGGTGCAGTGTCCCAAAACCTTGGGCCATCCTCGACTTCCTCCCAGGCCATAGCAGGGAGCTGGATGGGAAGTGGAGCTGCCGGGATTAGAACTGGCGTCCATATGGGATACTGGAGCATTCAAGGCGAGGACTTAAGCTGCTAGGCCACTGTGCTGGGCCCAAGTAGAGACTTTTTTTAACACAGGAGTTAAATACTAATTCTAGAAGAAGACTGAGAAGGGTTTATAGAAGGGATACTGGAGCTGTATTAAGGAGATCTGGGAGTCTGCTAGCAAAACACTGTCAAGGCAGAGAAAAATTTCCACTACCACCAGGAGGTTTCCTTCCTCACTACTGACGACCACCATGTTCCTGGAGAGGAGACGCAGGCAATGGCAAGGAGGTGTGAGGGTGCAGAGCGTCGGCAACTCCAGAACACAGCTACTTGAACTTTCATTTGTAATCACTTAGATGAGTAGGGTTGAGGGAAGGGAACAGAAGGTGGTTTCACAGAATGGTGGGGTCACTATGGTTCACAATGGCATGTTATACCCCTTATGGATCACTGAAGATGAGCTGGTAGGTTCCAAATACACAGAGTGCCCCAGGAAATGAAAAACTGTGGGCCATTGTGTTGCAATGGGTTAAGCTGCCAATTTTAATGCCAATATCCCACAAGGATAACCCATGGAAGTCCTGGCTGCTCCACTTCCAATCCAGCTCTCTGCTAATGTGCCTTGGAAAGCAACAAAAAATGCCCCAAGTGCCGTAGTCCCTAAAGCCCAGTAGCCTATATTCATTAGCCTCAAGATTCTTATTGGTATCAGAAAACAGTCCTTATTGTTCAGTGTGACAAAATATGCACTAGTCACACCTTTATTTACTGTGAAAATTGCTTTTCTGACCTCCTTCTACCGATGTAATAATCTACATCCATTACCCATGAAAAACAAGACCCACAGCTAACAATATCCACTTCACCGCAGTGTTTTCCAGCATGTTTTTCTTCTCAGCAGTCACCCCCATACCACCTCCTGTTGTTTGTCTTTAAAGGCTTTTTAATTTGAAATACAGGCCATCAGAAGAGAGGCATAAAGAGATTTTGATCTGAAAGTTATTCCCCAAATGGCTGCAACTGTCAGGATTGGGCCAGGCAAACAGCAGGAGACAAATTCCACCTTGGGTCTCCCAGCTAAGTGTTAAGGGCTTCAAGCATTTGGGCCATCTTCCACTGCTTTCTCAGGCATATCAACACAGAGCTAGATTAGAAATGTACCAGAAGGAAGTTGAATCAACACTCTAGTTGGGGCTGCCAGCATTGCAAGCAGTAGCCTCCGACACCATGCTTCAACACCAGCTTTGTTCTTATCTTCTTTACGTACATGACATGGGCAGTGGTTTTCAAGGTGCAGATTCCAGCTTTGCTACATTAGCACCACTTGGGAACTGGTTATGGGGGCAAATTTCTAGGCCAAATTTCAGACCTTCCAAATCAGAAATTCTGTGGGTAGGAACATGTGATCTCTGTTTAAATGAGCTTTTCAGAGAATTTTAATGCACAATGTCCTTTTACAACAACCATGCGCAGTAGCTATTTATGCTATAAAGTATTACTCAGAATCCTAAAGGATTCCTTCCAATAAAAATAAGAAATAATTGGCACTGTTATTACTGGAAGACAAAAGCAAACGTAGCCCTCACAGGACAGCCTAAATTTTACAATTGGCAACAATGTTTTTTGATTTAACAGAAATGACAGAATAGTGGCCACTATGACAATGAGAAAGCTAGAAGCATATTCCAGCCCAGAATGAGAATACGTGTCTACAGAAGAACCAGAACCAAGTGTCCTGCAAAGGTGATAGAACAATGCATTAAATCACAGCAAAAGTTACTTCAGAAAAAAATGTTAAAGCATGATGCCAGACTGAGTGCACCAAGTGTCAGGAAGGGTTAGTGGAGACAGCTCCAATTTCTAGCTTGATTGTGGAGAGAAACAGCATCACTCAAAGACAAGTTACACCAAGGAGGTTTAGAAGAGAAAACAAGTTATGATTGTTTTTATATTCTACTGCTTGTAGGGTTCGTTTGAAATTCATATACTTGTGTCTCATGTCATTTGATTTCTTTACCCTTGGGGTGGTGGAATACACATAGTAAACACCCACCATAATCAAGTCATCACCACCACCACCACCCATCCCCTGACTCCTGTGAGGCACACAGGGCTTGACTGATCTACACTATCAAGCAGAGGAGTTTCATGAACTGATGTGCTGTCTCAGTCCAGTACATCTATGTAATACAGGTTTGTAACGATTTGAAATTGAGTCATACTAGAAAGCCTATTACATTTTTAAAACTTATTTTGGATATTATTTTGTAAGTGACGTTCCTAAGCAACTGTTCCGACCTCAGCTTGCTTGGTTTGAAAATTAAGCCAATTTAGAACAAATCCATCACACTCTATGGCATATCAGGGTATTAAAAGGTAAGAATTAGAAGGCACAGCCAGTAAGCTGACAGCAAGTGGTGTGCATGTCATGTAAATTAACCCAGGGCCCCTTTGCCAAGTTTTAATCAATAGCAGTGAATTGAATGGAGGTGTCACCCTTAACAATACTGCTCTTCCTTCAGTCTCTCCATACACAATTGACTTCATTTGTCTTCTTAAATCACTTCAGAGAATCATCCCTGGCATTCTTAATTTCTTCCTTCTGGTATGATGGAAAGAGGCTGAAGGATGTATATCCAGCAGTATAACTCAATTTTGAGGAATGGGCCAGAGTCCAACTCAGGCAGCTATGAGAGTTACCTCCAGCCAGAGTTCCTTCTCTGTTCAGCCTACAAAGCCAGTTAGAATGAGAGAGACAGAGAGAGAGACAGAGACAGAGAGGCATATTTTAGCAATCAGCTTTCACAGCTATCATTTGTGTTTCTGACTTAGAGTATGTTCAAACAGCATGCTGGTCACCCAATGGATGCTCTCTAGCATGAAACAACTATGGGGCAATTAGTAAGAAGAATGCCAGCAACAATTATACTTATTGACAAATAATTTGCATTGAAACAGCCTCAGAGCCATTGTTCTAGCTGGAGTAGATCAAAGTCTTTTGACGTTAACCTTGGAGTGAACCAAAACCCGACTGAGGGAGGAAGAGACGTAAAATAGCCCATTCTATAGAATAACATCCCACTGTCTGTTTGAATACTCCAGGTAAACATTTAGCTGCCAGATCAACGCATGGGATAGAGCACTGGAATCAAAAGGGGCGTTGGATCTTGAATGACACATCTAATCTCTCCAAGCATTGCATCACAGCGGCAGAGGATTCTTTTTTATGACTGTGGGAAACGGCAGAGGTCTGCTGGACGAGAGAGGCAGGAGAGTGATAGCAGAGGTCAGGAAGAGGGCTCCAAGGATTGTTTCCCTCACAGTTAAGACCTTTGTGAAACAATTTTAGGACAAAAAGGTGAGGGCTATAGAGGGCAAGAATGAAACTATGTATGTAGACGAAATGCTGGCACATTTGCTTTCCTGGCAGGTCTAGGTGAAGCTGTATTCCATGACAGGAAGAAAAGTATGACAGGAAGAGTTGATACTGGATAAAAATAGTTTAGCTGAGAAACTAATATAATGATCCTGTCAACAAACCATTCAGCAACCAAACCATGAGATTTTAGGAAATGGACAGGTACATAGAAGGTTGAGCCTCACTTCTGCATTCAAATCCCTTTGGCCTAGGTGGTGATAATGTTGAGTTTGGCACATGACACATTCCCTATAGAGCGACTACAAGCAGCCTCTCTTTACCACTACCCTGCCCTGGCCATCTAGTAGTCACTCACTGAGCAGAAATGACAGAGAGACTCCACTAGGCCAGGTTGATTATGATCACTGAACCAGAGAGGCTCCAGAATTCCTTTTGCCTGCAAACCTTTAAATTAGCACTGCCCAACAAAACTGCAAAGAAATTGCCATGTGGCAATAGAGCCAGAGAGGCTATGATTAAGCAAAGCTATCTCTGCTCAGTGTCAAAAAAGGGCAAATCAAGGGGGAAGGCCTTGCCCATGCCATTCGATCATTCAGCCCTCCAAGAAAAGCAAACATGGCAAACTTCCATGTCAATCTCATGGGATTTAGTATGACGCAGGCATAATACAGGCCAAGCAAAATGCTGCTTATGCTGGCCCATAGGGTTATACTGTCAGCCTCATTCCTTCACCAACCGAGAAAGTCTTTCTAGGAGAGTCAAACACGAGGCCCCAAGTCAGAGCCTATGGTGATGGGAACACTGATCTTTCTTGGAAACTGAATTTGGAAGACACATGGTACAGGTTTCTGAAGAAGCTACCTGGAGTTGTAAGATCTCAGACCTATCTTCAGGGCAACCAGCTACCATACATGTCAAAACATGCTCATCAACAAAGGATTATGCATGTGTGTGTATATACGTGTGCACATGTTGGAGGAAGAAAAGGGGGAGTGGACAAGAAAGCACCACAAGATCCCCAGGGGTTACTGCAAGGTTCACTCTTCAACATCAACTCCTTTTCCTCTCCCATGATCCTCATGACTTCAAACCATAGTCGCTGCCATTCTGTACACAAGGATCAGACTTTTCCTGTTTAATATTTTAATTGCATTTTAATTATTTAAAAGCTGCTCAAAGCATCTTGTTCATATACTTCAAAAGAACAGCTATTGTTGGGACTGTATTTTGGCAAATGAGATGAAGAAACAAGGTGTGGCTCTGGCTGAGGGCTCTGTGCCCCTCTTTCGATCACACAGCTGTCCCTAGGGGCACCAGCAATCAGGGAAGCATTACCAAAACCCTGCTTCCAGGTTGGAAGCTTCCACTACAGAGGGTTCTGTTTATTTTTTTCATATAGAAAATGGCTTCAAAGAACATTTTTTGCTTTGGTTTTCCTTTGGGCAACATAAAAGAGGAGAACAAAGGGAATTCTGAATTGTTTTTCTTGCCAGAGGCCACTCGGTGGATATTCTAAGTTCAGAAGTACCAGGGAAGCACCACCCCACTCCTGTGCGTGACAGTGCTGTACGTGACATTGCAAGTCGAGTCCTAAAACTATTTCTTCAACCAGGAACAGGCAGAGACCTGTCACTACTCAGAAATGAATTTAGGAGAGGGCTGAATTAAGAAACATGGCAAAGGTGGCTCCCGTTCCTCTCGTACCTCAGTGTGGACACCATGAGCTCCACGGTCACACCTCCTGCCTCCAAATCCTGCAGCTTTGACATCTCTGGTCTGTGATCTTGGGCAAGGTACTTAAACTATGCCATTCTCACTCATAAAGATATTACCTTCTTTGTAGGACTGCCATGAGGGCTAAACAAGGTAAGACACACTCCTGTTATCACAGTAAGCATTAAAATGAATGTTAGCTGGTTTTATTGTTAATATTGATTATTATTACAAAAGCCATCCCTTTACAGTATACTTTCCTGATTTGTTCTGTGACATGTAATAGGTTAACTCTTTTATGGCAACAGAAATTGTGCACTGATACATCAGACTGAAGGTCACAGGACCCACAGACAGGAGTCAACATTCCAACTGGGCAGCTGAACAGTCAGGGGTCTTGGCCCTATCAGTCATACAGTGAGAAAAATTAGAATTGTTTGCCCTTGGACTAAATCTTTATAATACCTGCTAGGACCAATTCCAGTTCTCTCCATCCCTCTTCTGCTCTCCTTTCTGCATCTTAGTTTGCCTTAGATATGAGAAGCGAAGTGTGACAAAGCTATAGAGCATGTTTACACCTTCCTTCCTTGTTCTTTACTTCCCAACTCTAATTGGAAAGGAAAGAGGAACAGAGAAAATGGAGGGGGAGAGACGGGGAAGTTCTGCAAGTATTATTTACTTGCTAGCAAAATGTTAGGATGAGATTTTTTCATATTTGCACAAATCCCTGTAATCTACTCAGATTTTAAGAAATTGAATGGTCTACCCCAACTATAAGCAAAACACAGGCTATCTTAAAGAAATGAGGATTAAGTGTTGCAAGTTACATCAAGATGCCTCAACCACTGTTAAGCAAACTGAAGGGACAGTTCATGCACTATTAAGCAGCTTACTGCCTATGATTCTCACTTTTGGGAATCTGTCCTGAGAAGTGTTTGCAAAGTAGAAAATGGAATTTCAATGGATGTTCTTTATTCTGAAATATAATAGTAAAACCCTCAATCTGAACATCCCACTGATACTAGCCTGTTCCTTTAGCAGATTTCCTCTTGTTAAGATTCCCCAAAGTCCCTACCTGTGCTTTAACAATGGATCTCATCATAGTTTTGAAGACCTGGTGTTTTAGGACACTGTGATGCATATGCTAATGGAATATACATAATACACAAACTGGGCATATAAAGGAAGAGGAAAATTTGGCCACTGGACCCAAAGAAATTAGGATTCCACTGGATTTAAATACCTCAAAGCCTTTGCAGAAGTGAGCACCAAGTCCTTTAAGCATGTTGGCCTGATCCCTAAGCCCCTCTAATCATTACATCCCTTACTGGGCTCTTGCACACACCAGCTTTCTCCTATTTAATCCATAAAGCTTTTCACACACACCCTTCCATCACTGTTGGAAAGGCAGACTTGAGTCACCTTCTCCTGCCTCCTATTGGTGATTTCTTTGCCATGGCTTTCACAAAGGACCAGTAGTACAGATGGTGCCTGGGCACAACCAGTGGTGAGTAGGGACCTACATTGTTCATTTGATGACACAACCTGAGCTAGTACAGTTAGAGAACATTTATTTGATGGATAATGTTGCAGGGCTTACAAATCAAAGCCACATAAATAGCAGTGCGAAAGGCAGAGCATAAACTGTCATAGATCATGGTAGCTGTCATCTAAAAACGAAGTAACTTTGAGTGTAGTGAAGTTGTGGAGGAGCTTTTAAAATTTTTAAATATACCTTGCAGCTTAACATTTTTTCCTATCCATAAAATTGGAAGGTTTGTGTTTCTAAAAGATTTAAACAAGTCTTTGGGTGTGAGAACAGAAGAGTGTGGCAGATCAACCATTCTTAAGCTATCACTAGACCTACCTTACAAAATGGCGGCTGTGACCTCATTCCCACTGTATCTCAAAGTTACGGTTTTGCAGGATTTAGCTCACAAAATTCATGTGTCAAGTACTGATTTTTTAGGAAGTATCTACTTCTTGAAAGGAACCTCAGCTACCGAAGTTTTCTGCTCCCAATGATCACAGATAGATCAGCAGAATCAAAACTTGAGGGGAGGGGAAATAGGTGGAGCATGTATTCAAAATAACTCTTCGGGAACCTTTGTTTCATATTTGCATATTCCCCTTCTCATCGACTCCTCATAAAATTTTAGAGACAGGCAGAACATTGTAAGAGATTTTCAATGGCTCAAAATTCAATATAGCTATATTTTTAGCTATAGCTCATAGCTTCAACCCGCTGTGTTAACAGGCTGAAGGTCATGAAGTTAGAAACTCAAATTGGAATGGAACATAAAATTTATGGGGACAGTAAAACTTGGAAACTGTGTCTGGCATGGTATTAACTGAAAAAACACATAAAATCTGTCATACTGTAATTACTCTGCTGTAAAAGCGATCAGCTAATTTAGAAAGAAACATGGCAAAAATCAGAGCAGTTTTGCAAGACTGGTAAAATTACAAGTGATATTTTTCTTTTCAACTTCTTTTATTATAATAATATTGCTTTTGCAATAAGGAGGCCCATATTATTTTGACTGCACCACATTGCACAGTGTACCCTGACCCTGTGGAGGCCTGCGATGCCCTGGCTTAAGCCATAATTACATTAAAATAAAAGTGAATAAGTGAATAATAATGATAACAATAAGAGCCACTGTGAATTACCCATAATTGTCATAATGATTAGAGCAGCTATGAATTAAGAAGCCAATTGTAATTGTAGTGGCCACTGTGATAATGAGGCAGAAAACGACTGTATGCAAATGCATCTGTGAAGAAAGGGGCTGGGAAAATACATCCGAAGATGGAGGGTGTGTGGGTGGAGATGGAAAATAACAAAAGCATGGTTCCAGTCAAGAACAGATGCCAACAGAAGTCTCAACCAGAAGAAACACTTTATAGAGTGACCTAAGCAGAGAGGGGCAACTCGAACGTGTCCCAGGTGCCAGCTCATGCCCAGGTGCTTCGAGTATGGGGATGGCAAAGAGAATATCCTCCTTGTAGGATGAAGGCCACCAAACTGCCAAGTGAGCTGTTGAGGCTCCACCAAGAAACTGCACCTTTTGGAGGCGTACGTACTGCCCCTGAATTCCAAATGGGGAACTACAGATGGAAAGAGTTGGTAGCTGTTGCCCTGCAGTTGGTGGTACTACAGATGACGTGTGCTGTAAGGAGGAGATACGTAGAGCAACACGCTGATGGCAGTGGCTACGAATAGCAAGGTAGACTGAGGCACAGTGGCCTAGTGTACAGGCTGCCACTTACATTAACTGGACTTACCAGATAAATGCCTTCTTTGACTTTATCTTACCTGTCAAAATAAGCAATTAAACCTGGAAGTTGTCATGAGAATTAAATGAAATGATGTAGACAAAGCTCTAGGGGCATGCAGTGTGCTGTGACTGAGAAAATTATAATTCATGATCTTTAGAATTAATGATCAAGTGATTTAACAATTCACAATTCAATGTTTTAGCTAGAATTCCATACCTATTGGTAACATGTCAACTTTCTTTCCTGAGATTCTGCATTAAGGAAAAAAATGGATTTCATAGTACTTGAGGAAGGTGACAGGAGGCCAGCCACAGCTCATTCAAAATGCTGATCATGAAGCCCTGGTTTCATCATGGATAAAATGTGAGAAAAGGAATGAATGCATGAGACTTTCAGAGGTATAACAAGAACTGGTAGCAAGGGAGGTTGAGGATTCACTTTGACATCTTTATTGTTAAGTAATATTCTACAAAATTTGGGTAAGTGCAGAAACAAGTGGCAGCTCTTAGAAATATAGGTGCTTAACAAGTGCTCATTATCTGTAGAGCAAACATTAATGTTAAATGTAACAACTGTTGATTTATTGAGGGATTACTATGTGCTTGGTGGTGCTTTGAAACAGGTGATTTCTTCCCATGTTTTGCAGGTAGGAAAAATTCACAGAGAAATACTAAGAAGCTGCTTAAGGTTATGATGCTGGAGCCAGGATTTAAGCCAGAAAATTTGGCTAGAGAGAAACCCAATGACAGTGATCAAGACATTTCAACTCTCTCTAAATTGTAAAGACAACCCTACTGAGATCAATCTTTACCTCCACTTCACTGTATGGAAGACTATTCTGCCAGTACACTCTAGGCCTGTTTACCCATGTGAAACATGTTGCAGGTCTCCTAGTGACTTCCTGGACTTCATAGAGTTCCAAACTCTACATACGCTATGTTTTTCTCCTATAAAAACAAGGTTATTGCAAAAAAAAAAAATGCTGGTAGAAAAATTGGATTTAAAATATTTGATTCCCAAAATTTTGAAATCAATTCAGATGTTTCATAATATGCTTTTTGATAAGCCTACTGGAGCTATTTCAAAAGCAAAGATTTCAAAAATGCACATAAATAAGCCTATTTTCCAATTCTGTTTTTCTAAGAATGTTTTTGAAGTATGATCAAACATACCTGTGACTAAATTCAATTTATAAACTGTGCACAATAGGTGAACAATAGTTACAGATAAGAGAAGTAAAATAAGGTACTATAAAAAATGGACAGTATCACTACTTTAGCACTATCTACCCAACAGTAAGACTGATAACCATGCCAGCAGCCAAGCAACTAGTGGGCAAGCCATGTATTATACCACAGATCCACTGAACAAAAGGACAGAGAAGGATGCCAGAGAGCCATCACACAAAGATTAACACTCAATTTAAAATTTCTCCGTTAATTACTATATTTCATTTACTCTTTAGTAACTAAAATTGAGGAAAGCGACATCGCACATAAATGAGGGATCATTATAAAAAGGTTTAACATTACTAACGCATGGTGAAAACTAAAATAATTTTTTATTCACTTGAATTTGTCTTCAGTTTTCCATGAACAATGCAACCTTTTACTGCTAACAACCATTGAGGCAGACTTCCTACTCCTACTCTTCCACTCCATCCAAGTCTTCCACCCACTTGGTAAGCCAGCAATTCAAGAGCAATTCCATGATAAGATCACATAGCTCTTAAACACTGAATCCAGATCTGAAACTAGACTCACTTGTTCCAAAGTGCCCAATAATGGTAAGTAGAGAGGACCCATGTTTCATTCTTTCCAATTCATTAATTCATTAGAATCACTAGAAGTGTTAAAAACAAACACTAATGTCCAAATCCATCCCACAAACTGATGAAGTCAGAAATCCTATTCGAAACAGTTGCTTCAATCTTTTAAAGCTCTCTGCATTTATTCTAACGTGCACTTGGAATTGAGACCTCTAGCAAGCCAGCAGAATTTCCATCTGGTGTTCATTTCTTTAAATTACAAAATAATCTCTAGATGAGACTCAGATTTGGAGACAGTTACATGCTGAATTGCCTTCCAAGCTGGGTTCCCAAGTTCTCAACACTGAGTTGTTCCAGCAAAGCTCAGAGCGAGTAGCTGTCAATGGGGGCAAATGACCAAGCTTTAAGTGCCAGTCAGCCCTCCTTGATGGAAAGTCTTCCCAAACTTCTCAAAGTAAACGTAAAATGCTGAAGTATCACATAAAAGCAGCCAAAAGGTCAACAGCTTAGTGCCAATAAGAGTGTTTGTATATCAAAATTTAATAACCTGAACCAAATTGTTTTACTATAGGTCTGTGTTGTTATTTGTAGGGTGTGGCCAGAAAGATCTCCCCCTATATTCAGATCAGATGTTCAACAGCCTGGATACTAACAAGACTTAATTGACTAGTTTAATCTCAACAAAGCAATTCTTGGCTATCCAGGGAGGACATCAGAGCAGATGGTGACAGAAGAAATCAGTCAGAGCCAGGCTGTGAAGTCACTGAGCAAGTTGTGAAAAAGTGTAAACGCTGTTGTGATGCAGTGGGTTAGCCTGCCACCTGCAATGCCTGCATCCCATGAGTGCTGGTTCAAGTCCTGGCAGCTTCATTTCCTGCTAAAATGCCTAGGGGAGCAACAGACGATAGCCCAAGCCCATGGGCCCCTGTCCTGCACGTGAGAGACCCAGGTGGAGTTGCTGATCCCTGGTGTCAGTCTGTCTCAGTCCTAGCCATTGTAGCCATTTGGAGAGTGAATTAATGGATGAATGATCAGCATGTACCAACCCCCATCTAATTCTGACTTTCATTATATATGTGTGTGTGTGTGTGTGTATGTATATATATATATATATATATAATTATAGTAATGTATAATTATATAATAATGCTGGCTGTTGCAGACATCTGGAAAGTGAACCAGAAGATGGTAGATCTATATCTTCGCTCTCTTTCAAACAATAAATAAGTCTAACTAAACAATCATGAGCCTGAAATTCTTGGGCCCCTCTCTATTGTCTGATTTAGGATCTTGTCCAGAAGCAGAGATGAACCTGATTTGTTTGGTTTGCAGCATGCCCAAGGCTTTGGGCCATGGTGCAAATAGAACAGCTTTAAATGATCTTTACACACCATAGAGCCAGCTCACCTGCTTGTCCCAATACTGGAAATGCTGTAGTATAACCAGATGCAATGAGGATGGTCTACATGGGAAACCCAGACTTCAATGCCATAATCCCAGGGATGAAGCACATATGGGTAAACTGAAGTCCAGAGCATGCCTGCTTGGATAACAGATGTGGGCTTTGCACATAAGCTGGCTGGGATTCTGTGCCTCCCTCTGCTGCTTTACCAGCCATGAACAATCCAATCATTAGCTTCAATATTTGTATTTGAAAACTGGGAAACAAGAATGCATCCCTTATGTTTATGGCAATGACGTATGGGAGGACTTGAAAAAGTCCTGGGAAAAATGGAATTAAAATTGTTTGTTTTGATACCAGAGAGGCAATTAAATCCATGCAGTTTTCCCATAATATACATTCTCCATGAAATTTTTGAAATCTCCTCTATTGCATGGGTTTTCTTTTCAAAAGAAAGTTTGTGTAGTTTCTGCCCTAGACCTCAAATTCATTTCTTATCTTTCTATCAGTCTACCTAATATGGGAGAAGCCAAACCACTCATTTCAGCCACCTTCTGCCTAAATTGTCCTACAAGAGATTTCCATGGGAGACAAGGAAAAGCCAGGGCATTCTCTTTCTGGCTTACTCAATGGCATCCTTGAATGGGTTCATGGTCTGTTTCCAGCAGAAAGTCCAACCATGGTTCTAGCTTCTGCTGCAAAATCCCAATTCCATGGCTTCCAGGTATCCCAAATCCCCCTGTTGTCACCCCCAGCCCAGGGTAGAAACTGACTCTTTGCCTGGCTAATCTGAATACCTTATCGGTTCTTCTAATACCAAGTCCCTGGTTTAAACTTTCTCCTTTTCAAGTATATAAATTGTTCAATTTTCCTTCTTTTTCTCTCCTAAGTAGATTCTTATATAATATTCCAAGTCTAGGACCTAATATTTATACTTAACAAAATGGAAACCTTAAAATTAAGTATAATCCAATAAGACACTGCTAATTCCCCGGGCGCCTTCTGCCGTTGTCTCCAGTGTGAGCACCCTGGGGCAAGATGGGTCATGATAGCCAACTTCATTTCAGCAATTCTCCCAAGATTTAATTAATAACAGCAGTCACCATGCAGCTAGTGCTCTCTGCCAGGCTTGCTTCTAACAGCTTTATTTAAATCTACCTATTTGTTATATCCTCAGCTCTACAAGGCAGGCCCTATTACTCTCAGGAATGAAGGCAGATGTATCATTGAGTTGTCCCAGGACATAGAGTTAGTGGGAGGTAGAGCCAACATGCAACTATGGGAAGTCTGTCAGATATCCACATTACCTGTCAGAAAGCTCAGGAGAAAACAGTCCGTGTTCAACGTCGGGGTCATCACATTCAAGTCAGAAACCTCCCATGTGAATGGTTCTCTCTCAGGTTTCAGACCCACGCAAGAACAGTGACATATGAAAAGAACAGTCCTTTACTCATTCAAGCCCAGGAAAGCTTCTTAGCACTACTCCCTTGTTTTTCTGCTTTAAATATACACCTCAGGGGAGCCTGACCACACAGGAATCGATAAGCCATTAACTGCAGCTATATTAAGCCTATAAAAATCAATTGCTAATACTTCAATGACCTTATAAATTAGTTTATCACATGGTTTTGCTCATTCTCTAAAGGCACAAGGGAACTGGTGAAGATTGATTGATTTTATAGTGTCCAGCCATCTGCCTGGAGTATCTGTTATCTAACAGATTTCTTCTTATCCTCCCAGCAACCCATGAGACTGAAGTATGCTTTCTACTTTATAGATAATAAAATTGATCAAAGAGACTGAGAGGGTTGTAAGTGGTACTGTAAAAACTCATTCGTCTGAATGTACCCTGCTCTTGAACTAAGGATGCTCTCTAAATGAGAATTGTGAAATGTGATCACAAAAGATATAAATATGAAGTATGAGACACACCCCAAGGAGGAAATTTCAGACCTTGTATCAGTTACCCCTTTGTAGCCAGCACATCCCTCACTACTTGAACAGAGAATGCTCAGTGCAGGTGTCCTTTGTTGCCTGGTCATTGCCTGTTTTTTGGAGGGTAGAAGATAGCTTATAAATTCACAGCTCTGCACATCAAGAGTAACTGTATGCAGGGACCTACAATTAACAACTGTAGTCATGCTATCTCATCCACACAGAAACAGTGATCATGATATATAAGATTCAGCTGAAGCTGCAACAGAATAAAGTGTTCGGAGACCTTGAGGGAGGCATGAATGTATCTGGTGTGAAAGATCTTCAAGAAGTTCAAAGAAAAATGCATATTGTTGAAAAACAGGTAAGTTTCAAAATAATTTGCAAAAAAAATCAGCGTATCTTACACCCAATGTTTATATTCTCTTGAAGTATCCTCACATGTGAGAGACGTGCATGAGCAGGCGTCAGGGGGTAGAGTGTGGTAGGCAGCCCTGAATGCGGCCCCTAGTGACTCCCTCCTGATAGCCACGTCTCTGTGTAGTTGACTCCCCTGTGCTTCTTCAGAGATGGATTTGCCCTCGCTAGAACACCACATATGGGAGCAGGGTGGGAGATCTTTTAAATGGATCCCAAATGAAGGGGTATAACCAGTTTGTGCTTAACTTTGAGTACTCCTATCTTTTGTCTTAAAGATTTCACTTATTTGAAAAGTGGAGAGACAGGAAGATAGGATGAGTGAGTGAGTGAGCGAGAGAGAGAGAAATGAGAGAAACAGAATGAGAGAGAGAGGGAGAGAGGTTGAGGGAGGGAGAAAGAAAATAAACGCATGAAAGAAAATCTGATGGTTGATTGTCCAGTAGACAACCATGATCAGCACTGGGCCAGGTAAAATCCAAGAGCCTGGATCCCAATTGAGGTCTTTCATGTAGATGGCAATGGTTGTGATATTTTGGTCATTCTGCCTTCCCAGGAAGTCGGCTCAGAAGCAGTCAGACTTAAACCAGCACTCTCATATGAAATGTGACTTCTTTTTAAACTCGCTATGCAATAATGCATGTTATATCCTCAAGGGGTCAAATGGGCTGATCAGTTTCATATCTCTATGTGATCTGGATCTTTATCTCCTATAAGGAGTAACTCTTTTCACTTAATGTTATAATGCAATCCTATTTATAGAAACCCTAAATTGGACATCTTTAGCAGTTTTTAACACTATTTAAGCCCCTAGGTTATATCCAGAAGCTAACGCTTGGGGAGATTTAAAAATGAGCCAATGAATACCTATCCCCTTGTTTATGTTAGCAACTGTTTAACATTCCAAGAAGGAGGATCTGATTTTTAAAAGAATAATGTCTTAAAGAACTATGAGCTCTACTTTTGGGGGTATTGACCAGCTTAAGAATCCAAACAGTGGAGACCAATTTCCCTTTTCAAAATGTTGTTAAATGTGAACCTATAATTTACATTATGATCAGTTGATTGTTAAGAACATATAGATTAAGTGGGTTTAGCTATGCTCTCCAGGTCTTTCTACATTAGTTATCTATATAAGCTTAACCATTCTAAGGCAAAAAGAAAGCAGAAGATACGAAGTACCCTTCCCACCTAACACCAAGATCCTGCAGTGCCCTCACAGTGTAGCCTGAGGAGGCCATCTCTTTGGTTTTGAAAATTGTTTCTCCAGCTACGCTTTTCCAATCAATCTGTTCTTCTATGAAGTTGCAGCATACCGCTTACCACAGCTGCAAAAACATAGTTCCTTGCTTATGTTGCATGAGTTACATTTTTTTTCAAGCTTTGGCACAATTCTTTCACAGATTCTTATGGAATAGCCTGTAATGCAAATGATAGGTTCAAGTCCTAATCTAGGTTGCCTGGGATAAGAGTTTCCACATATCCCTCCTAGAAAAATGTCTCAGTTTCTGGGACTCACAAGTTGAGATAAGAACTCACTTCACCAGACATTGGATGAAATGAGCCAGAACATACAAAGGACTTCAGATTGGGGCTCATGGTTAATCATCTGCACTGTCGTCATCTTTATCATTATACTCATGCTTGTCTCTCTCCAGGACACTTTCTCCTCATCCAAGATACCTGCTATAAGCTCCTTTGTGGCAAAAGATACAGGAAATCAAAGTCAGGGAGAGGCCATGCTACAGCAAATGCTTGCCCTTTACACAGTCACAGACCTCCCCTGAGCCAGGGAGCTAAAGCTAGCGACCCATCTGCGACAACAGAAAGGAAGAAAATTATAAATCATTATCTGCAAAAATTACTCTTCCGATTGCAGTGCTGACTGTGTAGCTGCATGCATTTGTCAAATTTCATAGAATGCTGCGTTGAAAATCAGTGAATTTTATTGTATGCAAAATATACCTCAATAAAGCTGACAAATGAAATTACTCTGCTAGAGGAATAATATGATATACTAAAAGAAATTATCTGGAGAGAAATAAATTGCATGTGGATTTTTTTAATGGGGGAAATTATCATTCTAGGTTGTCTTACCCTTAAAGTGCCTCCACTAAAATGAAGCAAAGCTTTTAGCCATGAATTACATAGTGACTCGGGTGGTGGGACGTGACATTTGCTACAACATATTGTACAAAAGAGCAGGAAACACTGCTGTGTCCCTAACCATTTCTTTTTATAGGTTGGGGTTATAATAAAAATAAACTTGTGTTCACAACACTAATAGAGCTAGACATGCCTTCAGAGTGTCTCATCTGATCAACACAACCGTCCAGAATGTCAATAAGTATTGTCCACATGTGACAGATGACACACACATGTCTTACATGAGAGGACTTATCTAAGTTACTTGCCTATGGTCACACAGGAAGTCCCAAAGCCAGGCCATAAGCCCTAGAGTTTTGTGGCTAAATTTTATGTTTCATTTACCACATCATTGACCACAGTGATAATATTTTCAACTCCTGGGATTAGCCACTTTTCCCCTCTAGGTTCTATCATAAAATGGAAGTCTACTGATTAGGGCTGAGAACCTTGTGTTGCCATCCTGCAGTGAGTGCCATATTGCTATCACACTGGTCTCATCAGAACAGATGGAGGGAAAAAGGCAGAATGTTCCTGCTCCTGCTCCTGTTGTTCTGCTGCACATGAATCGTGGTGCAGCAAGAGGAAAATGAAAAGGGAGCACTTTGCCTCTGAAGCATCCAACGGCCATCTGCTTTGAAGGGACTTACCTAGTTATTATGTAACTATAGGCATGAAGAATTGGACGTGGCTCCAAACAGTGGTTTGGTTTGTCTTTAAGAGTTGGACAATGTCAGAGGCTGATTTTGCCACCTCTTTGCTCCCTGGACCACAGATTGTCCCTTGGAATTCAACCACAGATTGGTGCATCCCACGCTGTGGCGAGACAGCAAGGATCTCCCAGAATCCCCAAAGAAGAGAAGAATAAAATGAGAGGGATGAGACTTTTATATTCAGGAATGGCCAAATTAAATCCTGCACATGGGATGCTGAAAAAACTTGAAAATGATTAAGTTCAACAGGTGAGTGTTAAAGACCATCTCTAGAGGCAAGGGAGGATCACATCCAACTGAACATGCTGCAGCCTTCTATTAGAATGCTAGTGCTGTCACAGCAAAGCACCACACACTGGTGGGCTCAGCCACAGAAATGTATTTCACAATTCTGGGGGCTGAAGTCCAAGATTAGGGTGGTTTTAATGTAATTTCTTCTGAGGCTATTGGCCATGTCTTCCTCATGGCTTCACAGAGTTTTTTCCCCTGTATTTATCTATGTCTAAAATTTCCTCTTCATAGAAGAACATTAACCTTATTGGATTACAGCTCACCCTAATGGCATATTTTAACTTCATTATCTCTTTTAGACCTTTATCTCCAAATACAGTAACACTGAAGATATTAGGGATTGAAATACCAACAGAACCGTTTGCAGAGACACACAATTTGGCACATAATAGTCCTTTCATGTGTTGTCTTTTGTGCTGAGACCTGTTGCTCTAATTTACTTCCAACCTTTAGTCTGTAAAATTCTGGGTTGCAGAAAACTATGCCCTCAGGCTGCCTTGCCAACTGGCTTCAGGTGGGTGGAAGGCATTGGTGAGGGACTGAATGGTTGGAGGGCAGGAGCCAGTGGAATGCTCCCTCCACCTTGAGAAGTCTGAAAACATGACTGCCTTCCATCCATTTTCCTAGCACTGGTAGGAACACCCACCTTCCCATTGGGCAGCTTTTGTAATGGCTTTCAGCCTGTGAGGTAGCTCTGGCTTCCAGACTCTGGTACCACCATCTCCTTTCTTCACCTTTCCATCCTGAATGTGAAGTAGCTCTTTGCACACACTCGTCTGAGGTGCTTCAGGATCTTCTGTGTGACTTCTCAACTTTCCATTATTTAGCTGACCAATTTTAAACAAAAACTTTTTAAAAGAGTTAGAATGGTTTCTGTCTCCCAATTGGATGGTAAATTTTGTATTCCCAAGCTACATTTTCAACAGAGTAAAAACCTCAATCCAGGTCTCCCATGTGGGACACTTGTGATACTGCTACCAAAATTCTCAATGACTGGTGATCTTTCTTCACCATTGTAATAACAAAGAGAACTCAAGATGGCCTAGTGATTCAGTGGGCTAATCTGTCCCCTGTGGTGTCAGCATTCCATATGGACATTGGTTCTTACCCTGCCTACTCTACTTCCAATCAGCTTTCTGATTATGGCCTAGCAAGGCAACAGGATGACTCAAATCCTAGGGCCCCTACACCCACATGGAAGACAAGGAAGAAGTTTCTGGCTCCTGGCTTCTGATCATCCCAGGTCCAGCCATTGTGGTCATTTGGGGAATGAACCAGTAGATGAAACATCTTTTTCTCAGTCTTTTTCCTGTAACTCTGACTTCCAAATGAAATAAATTTTGGAAAGAAAATGAAAACTGATATGTCAAATGGGAATAGTAGCTGTAATTGCATTTTCCTAAGATTTTCTTTTCTTAAATGAGTAATTATGCCATAGTAATCATCTGTAGACATTCATAAGGAAACACATAGTACAGTGAAACTGTACACATCAGCACCCACATTGATGTAAAATATTCCCATCTCAAACTCCCAGGCCATTCCTTACCTGATGTGTTGTCCTTTCTCTCAGAAGTAGCCACATCCTGAATTTATTGTTCATCCTACTTTGCATTTCATTTTTTCCATATACAGGCAGGTAGATATGCCTACAGCAAGTTACAAAACATACAGAGTATCTCTAAAGGTGGTAAAATGCATATAATGTAATTTGCATTCAATTATATGTATTCTTTTGCAAATGGATCTATGGTTGAATAAATAAGAAAGGTTTAGAAGAATGTCAATGAAAGACCTATATACTGTGAGGGCTTCATTTTAACATGTTGAATTCTATAATTTCTTTGATACTTTAATAGCTTAATTTTTATCTTTTGTCAGTAATTCTACCTTTTAAATGCTTATAAGTAATTACTTTAATTTGCTTCTCGGTGATTTCAAAATCGAAGAATTTGTATGTGTTTTCCTATCTACTGCTTTTTCTCTTAACACTGAGTCACATTATCCTGCTTCTTGGCATATTCAGTAATGGTTTAGCATTATATGCTACAGAAATGCTAGATTCTGCCATATTCTCTTAAGGAGTAGTGGTTTCTATTCCAGCAGGCAAATTACAGACTGGTATTTGGATCCTATAGAAGGCAGATTTAACCCTTTGTTGTGCTGTGTCTGTTCAGAGGGCTTGCTTTGAAATGAAGGGCAAAGTTTGATCAGGAATATGATGACATTTCAATAGAAATGTTAGAGTTTGTTAAAATGGTACAAGTTCAAAAGAACTGAAATTCTTCATTTTGTCTGCTGTTTTGTAGGCAGAAATTGAAAGCAGTGCTGGAATCTTCCAACCCCGTACCTACTGCTTTCTACTGAATGCCTTGTACTCTTCCCTATGCACTTGTAGGTCAGAATCAATGAAAGGTTGGAGCAGAATTCACGTGATTAGAGACAGACCTTTCTATTCTGGAGTAACATTCCTCATTTTTTTCAGCTTCTCTGTATTTTCCTCTGTAACACGGCAAGTCAGTCATATTGTTTTTCTGCAGTTCTAGCTACGGCACACAGACTGGGACACTTCAAGAGAAAAATCATGTGCATTTATATTTTGCCCAATGCCATTTCATCCAATGGAGTTTTTCTTCTCGACGATTAATTCCTCTCTAATTTCTGCCTGATATGACCACTCTGGAGTGCCTTCACAATGGCATTTATATTTTATCCACTGGTTTATATATACTCCTTAGAAGCAATAGCTGATACAAGCAACTATGTGGTCATCAGTGCTAGATCTGGGTGGGCAGTACTGTGGTGTAGTAGGTAAAGCTGCTGCCTGTTTTTATGGGCTACTGTACAAGTCTTAGCTGTTCTACGTCCCATCCAGTTTTCCATGAGTGCACCTGGGAAAACAACGGAAGAGGGCTCAAGTGCTCATGTGCCCTGCATCCATTTGGAAGACACAGGAGAAGCTCCTGGTTCCCGCCTGGCCCAGCCCCAGATTATGCCACCATTTGTGTAGTGAACCAACAGATGGAATCTCTTCTTCTTTGTCTCTCCCCCATCTCTAACTCTTCCTTTCAAAATAAATCAATGTTTGAAAATAATAAGATAATTCAGGAAGTGGATCTAAAGCTATTTTTTTTTTCACTTTACTAACTTAAAATGGTTAAAGAGTAGCTTTTCTCTTTTTGTCCCATAGACATTAAGGCTATGTTAGAGTCAACTGACAGAGGAAATTGAATTGTTTCAGTAGCCTGGAAACAGTCTGCATTTTCCTCAAAGTGGAGACTGCCTTGCCAGAAGTCGTGTTTCAGGGACTTCCTGCATCATCTGTCAAACTCCACTACCAGACACTAATTGTGGCAGACGACTTTTATGGATTTATCATTCACTCGAGATTTATGGTCATTATGAGGCATTTTCAAATGGAAATATTTAGTACAACTTTACTGATAAGTTAGGAGTTTCCAATCGAAGAAAAAACTTGTAATAGGAAAGAGAATATCTTTTCCCACATGAAAGCAGAAAGTGTTCAAATGCACTTTTTATAGACACCTGGAATTTCCTCCCAGGGTAAGCTAGATAAACATTTATAGGATTCCCCAGGAATCTGACCTAATGTCTCCAGCCCATCCACTGACTTGACCCAACATAGACTCCACTGTGGAAAACCAGCTTATCATTGAGATGAAGGCAGAATTGCTCTGTTCAAAATATATTCAACCCCAGCCCCAAGAACCTCATCCACTTACACACATGCCCCAGTCAGAAGTTTTTGAATTCTGTACCAGAAAACTGAAAGATATGTGGAAAACAGTCCAAAAACATTGCTATAGCCAGTGCTGAGCAAATCTTTTCTAGAAAGAGCCAGAAAGTAAATATTCTAAGGCTTTGCAAATCATAGGGTCCCCGTCATATGGCTCAAATTTATCATTGTAACACAAAAGCAATCTTGAATAAATATGTAAATTAATACATCTGGCTATATTCCAGTAACTCTTTACTGAAATAAACAGGTGGTAGATAGGCTTCAGTTTGCTGATTCCTGTTTAACTGGAAAAGGAGGAGATCATTTTTAGAAAACCTCAGAAACTCCTAGAAACTATGATACACTGATTCTGTAGATCTGAAAGAATAGGATCATAGCCTTTCTGCAAAGAACTCAGTTCTACGGATTATTTTACAGCTGCTGCCAGTAACCGTTTTTAAAGTCATCTGTTACAAGATAGTCATTGATATCCTCAGCATATGAGTAGTATCTCTGCTTCCCTGAACAAAGGGTTCACTGTAGAAAGGTGAGGTATCAGCCATGATGAATAGCTACCAGCCTTACTGACAACCTGGGCAATTTTCACCCCTCTGTGCTTCCTGCATCATTGATGAAATGGGAATCATACTGTCTGCTTGACATGATTGCACTAAAGAATAAAGAACTTCGTTGGACTGGTGCTGTGACATAGTAGGCTAAGCTACTTTTGGCACCAGCATCCCATACAGTCATTGGTTTTTTACTCATATCTGCTCCACATTCACTTATGGCCTGGGAAAGCCATGGAGGACAGCCCAAATTCTTGGACCCCTGCACCCATGTATGAGACCTGAAGAAGGCTCAGTGCAGCTCTAGCCATAGCAGCCATCTGGGGAACGACCCAGCAGAAGGGAGATTTCTGTCTATCCCTCTCTCTGTAACTATCTTTCTAAATAAAGACAATTTTTACAAAAAATAAAAAAAACTTCAAATTTGGTGGTGAGTGGTCATCTCCTTTATTATTAAGTACATGTGACAAAGATGAATATCTTCTGGAAAGCAGAATGAAAGCAATGAAATTTAAACATCAACTTGCCTAGAAAATTACTCTGGAAATTCCTCTCTAAGATCAGAATTACTTTAAAGAACCCCGCATCCTCCTCCACAAACGAAATATGCAATAATTTCAGCTGGAAATCAGTAGAAGGAAATAAAATTTGTAGACAGATACAAATGATCGGGGTTCTTACTCTTATGCCATGTGACTTTATAAACATCACTTCTCTATCTTCTTAATTTTCTCAGCTGTCAAAATGAAAGTAGCTGAGCTAGACTGGTGGTTTCAAAAATGTCTGAAAACCATCCTCAGAGGTTATTAAATGCATGCAAGCATCAAGCATTATTATTCTGAATAAAATATCTCACATGGAGGTAGGAAAAGCTTGATATAAATAGTGATCCAAGGATTCAAAAGAATGAGCGACACAGAGATAGAGGATTCCCCAGCCGCCTGTCAGTTCCAGTAGCCATGCTTCGGTGACATTGTGTAATTCTATCATTTCCATGCACATCACACAAATGTTATAGCCAATCTGACAGTGTTATCCAGGAGGCATTTATTAGTCACACTGAATTCACACTATGAATTCAGACCAGGAATATGGATTCTTTCCTTGGCTGAAAATCAATTGAAGCTAGCTGTACTGTAGGCAGACAGGGTAGCCATGCACACAATCTTTCCTCCCTGAAGAATTTTCAGTGTCCAATGGCAAGCTAACAGGCTACTATGATGGAGGAGCTGATAGGAGAGCTACTACAGCTAAGATTTCTCATTAGCTGGCATGCAGCTGCTGCTCTAGAGCAGGAAGTCAATTACAGGGGACATGAGCTCTCCTTTCCTGCACAGTGCTCGCCACATGCTTGTTGCAGCACTTCAGATGCCCTTCAAAGTGTGTGTTGGGGGGGAGGGACATGGGGGAGGGAGCTCATACCCAGTCTGTGTGATTTTGACGTGGCTGATACTGGTACTCTGGTTTCCAGAGACGTCATGTGACTGACGTCTGGCCAATCAAAATCAAATCTAAATCCCTGGAGATAGGGATGAACTTGAAATTGGAAGATAAGATTCAGAGAGAGTCAGTGAGGCTCTGTCCCATTGCTTTTATTGGAACCATTGATAAAAGAAATATCCTCTTTAACATTATCTGACAGAAATGGAAGGCCCATTTCAAAAGCATCATCAACAACATTAGCAACAAAAAGGCCTTCCAATTTACAAATATTTATAAATTACTGCACACCTGGCTTCAAACTAGTCCGAAGATAGCAAACCCCTGAACTTTCCAATTATGAAAGCCCATACATCCTCTTTGTTTCCCTTTAGGCAGAATTTGAGTGACATGCAACCTAAGGATGTGTGATTCACCAATGTCTAAGAAGAAAATTCTCAGACTTGTTGATAAAAACTTACATCTATCTTTGTTCAAGCGTTCCCATTTCTCCACTTAACTAAGTGGGAAAAAAATGGAGTTATCATTAACTCTTCTTCCAATTTTCTTCAAGTGCCCAAATACATTTATTCAATTGAAAAGCCCCATTGGGGCCTGGCGGCATGGCCTAGCAGCTAAAGTCCTCGCCTTGAAAGCCCCGGGATCCCATATTGGCGCCGGTTCTAATCCCGGCAGCTCTACTTCCCATCCAGCTCCCTGCTTGTGGCCTGGGAAAGCAGTTGAGGACGGCCCGGCCCAATGCTTTGGGACCCTGCACCTGCGTGGGAGACCCGGAAGAGGTTCCTGGTTCCCGAGTTCGGATCAGCACGCATCGGCTGTTGCGCCTCACTTGGGGAGTGAATCATTGGACGGAAGATCTTCCTCTCTGTCTCTCCTCCTCTCTGTATATTCGGCTTTCCAATAATAAAAATCTTTAAAAACAAAAAAAAGCCCCATTGATTTTTTTTTCTTTTGAATGTATAATGGATGTAACTACTTTTCTCCCATGTCATAGTCAGCCCCTCCTTGTGTTCCAGCCTTAGCAAGATCATCCCAACACTTGCAAAGAATTTCCTGCATTCATGTGATCACATCCAAACCCCATTCATCTTTGTCCATATCTCCTTTCCAGAGCAATGTTTAACTGTAACTGCCAGTAAATGCCTTAAAACTCATCATATTGCACATTACCTTCACTGTACTCCAAATCCCATTGCAGGGCATGTACAAGGCTAATGTATCTGGACTGTTTACTACTCTAGATTTATATTCTGACAATACTACTCTGCCTCTCATGCTATGCTTCTCCAGTGTAACAGACTGAACAGTGCTTTATGTTTCATAAAATCTTACTGACTTTAATAAGCAACATCTCTCAAAAATGCCCGTGTTATACTTGTTCCATCAAAATGCACCAAATGCGCTTAAGTTATCAAACATGGTGTCACCATTAGTCACATGGGGATTGCAACAACACTGAGACCAAATGTATTAAGATTATTTCCAAATTGCAGGATAGATATTTATCTTGGTGACTAAAGTGAACACAGAAGAAGTAAGAATGGAAATCTCCAATATTTCAGATACATCTTCTAGATTACAGAAGAAAACAGGTGCATTTGTGCCTTTATCTCGATTAACTCTAAGATGAAGTAATGGTCTGATTCTACCCTGAAACAGCCAGAAAATATACACAAAATATGAAACAATGTTATAAGGACATTGAACACCAGGCAAAAAGAGAAAAGTAAACTAGAACACCTGGAAATAAACAAAGCTAATCTTTTTTTTTTTTTAAAAGATTTTATTATTATTGGAAAGCCGGATATACAGAGAGGAGGAGAGACAGAGAGGAAGATCTTCCATCCGATGTTTTACTCCCCAAGTGAGCTGCAACGGGCCGGTACGCGCCAAACCGATGCCGGGACCAGGAACCTCTTCCGGGTCTCCCATGCGGGTGCAGGGTCCCAAAGCTTTGGGCCGTCCTCAACTGCTTTCCCAGGCCACAGGCAGGGAGCTGGATGGGAAGTGGAGCTGCCGGGATTAGAACCGGCACCCATATGGGATCCCGGGGCGTTCAAGGTGAGGACTTTAGCCACTAGGCCACGCTGCCGGGCCCAAACAAAGCTAATCTTACAGGTGACACAACATCTTGCCTTGAGAGTATTTACGAGTCACAGTGATGGCAGAGGAAACTGACAAACTGAGTCAGAGAAAGTTGAGTGTCTTGGGAGAACCAGACAGTGACAGTTCATAAAACAAAGTACCAAATAAGAGGGAGTTGCCTTGCCCTAAGAGAACATTCCAAACATGTTCAAAATTGCTTTGAGAAAGAATGAAATCAAAGGGCTAACATTGTCTGATCTTTTTTCTTATTTACAAAGTTCTAATAAGCAAAACCAGTGTATTCTTAGCATCAGCACACACCTCAAAGGAGCAAAATTGAAATTAAAAAGTAAAGGCCCACCTTGTATATGGATAACCAACTATCAACCAGAGACAACATAATACAGTAGCATCTTTACAAAAAATGCTGCTAAAATAACTGAATATCCAATACTTCAACATATATAAAAACTCAAAATGGACAAAGCACACAAAACTAAGTTTTATAACAGGGATACTATAATATTGCTAGATAAAAAAGGAAACTGCTGGTCATTTGTAGTTAATAAGGTTTTTAAATAGAACCAAAATAGAATTCATAAAAGAAATGATAAATTGAAGCTCAGCTCTACAAAAGATACAGGAGAGTATAAGAAAATCAAAAATTGAGGAAAGTATTTGTAAATTTATGAAAAGAGAATAAAAAAATGTTTAAGTAACTTTTACATTCATGTCTATTTTTTTTGCCTTCTTGGAAAATATGAGTGACAGAGAGACACAGACAAACATAGAAACAAAGATCTTCCATCCATTGTTAAATTCCTCAAATGTCTGCCCAAGAAGGGCTGTATCCAACTAAAGCCAGATGCCCAGATCTCCATGTAGGTCTCCCACATAACAGCAGGGAGGAACGTAAACACCTACAGCCTCATCTACTGCCTCCTAGGAGTCACCAACAGGAGACTGGGTTAGAAGCTGAGTGCCCAGTCCCCAATTCAGTACTTGATTATGGGTTGTGGATGCCTTAAGCAGCAGCTTAACCCACTGTCCATAAGGCTTGCCCCTAAATAGCTTGTAAAACTGAGTCGGGCTGATATGACACAGTGAGCAAACTTGCTGTTTAAAACACCAGCAGCCCATATCACAGCACCAAGTCCCCAGAGCCCTGCATCCCATCCAGCTCAATGCTGATGCTCCTGGGAAGGTAGAGAAGGACATTCCAAGTACTTAGTTCTCTACTACCCACATGGAAGACCTGATGCAGCTCTGGGATCCTAGCTTTGTCCTGAATGACCTCAGCCATGTGGCCAAATAGACAATGAACCTGCAAATAAAGGTCTCAATCAATAGCCCTCTTGTGCCTTTCAAGTAAATATTATTGAGGGTTTTTTTAATTAAGGAAAAACCTCAATTTTAAACACTGTATAAAATATTTGAACAGACATTTCAACAAAGACCGATCATTGGCAAATAAGCAGAAGAGGAGACAGCCAGCATCAGTAATCATGGGAGATTCAAATCAAAACCTCATTTAGGTAGGACGTAAATTTATTAGAGAAGCTGAAATCCCCAATGATTAGCCAGGATTTAGATAAACTAACCGTCCTATGCAGCAGGTAGGAATAGAAATGGTTCAACCATTTTAGTTAACAGCTTATCACTTGTTTAAAAATCTGAACATCAACCTATCTTACCAGTCATTCCACTTTTTGCTTCCCCCAGACTAATAAAAGCAGATGGCATACAAAGACAGCTTCATTTGTACTGTCAGCCTCAGAAACCACCCCCATCCATCCTCCCAGAAATGGAGCACATCTTACAGTCATAGAAAGGGAAACTCAGTAAGAAAGGAAGTATAGGTCAATGATTTGACATGGTTAAATTTCCCAGGAGTTGCACGGAGTGAATCCCATCAACAAATCAGAGCAGCTGATTTCTTTACCAAGAGGCTGGCACTACCCTCACCCAGACCACAGATCCTACCAGTCCTGTACAGTTCATATGTGAAGTTCCTCTTTCAAACCATAACTTTCCAGATTCCTGGGAAAGCCTTGGCTTCAAGGGAAGAAAAATCTGTTCTTTAACTGGTCACTTCCTTTTGAATATTGTTTTACTCTTCAATTATTAATTTCCTTTTTTTAAAATTTTTTTTTCCTTCGACAGCTTTGTACCTTTAGTCATTAAAAGTGCAGTATCATTCAGATAAAGGTGAAGAGCAACATTTTGAAGCACACAATTGTAGCTCAGGGATAGTACTATTAGTTTTAAAAGGTTATTGCTTCAAAGAACACACATTTAGCAAAGGGTGTTAAACCGTGGGAAGCTATGTGTGTCGACAGACTGTACACCAGCAATTTTACTTTGGTCCTGAGACCTCAAAGAGAAATGTTGCATTTGGGAGAAGTTTGGCTGCACTTCCAACACACTGCCATGCCACCAACAGCATTGCTACCAACAAAGCACTAAACCAAGGCCAAGCCCATCCGCTTAGCAAGCAAAACTCTCCAACTACCAGAAAAAAGCATCAATGACTTTTCTATAAAACATTTTTTTGCATTTAACATTCAAGAATAGTATTCACCATTTTTAGCTTCTTAAAATTTGAGATGTGGAAATGTTAGCTACCCTGATTATTATGTTATGTAGGAGCAGACTTCAGAAGTGCAATTATCAGATTAAACTATATACTTTATTTTCCAACACAAGCTCATCCAGGTTCTGGCCATTTTTGTGGGGTGGGAATCGCACAACAGGTCAAGCAGCTGCTTAGGAAACCCACATCCAAGTTCAATCCCTGGCCCCTGAGCTTCCCATCCAGTTCCCTGCTAATGTACCTGAAAAGCAGAGGTCAATGTCTGGAATTTACAACAAAATTTGCTTTTTAAAAAAATTTGTTTTTTGCATTGTGCATGCTGCTGGCTGTGATAAATGTATACGTGTGTATCCCTCATTACTGTATCACATTTAATCATTCTAGGGCCATGAAATTCCCCTGTATTCCAAGCAAGGCTATAGAAACCACAGGCACCCATGTCTGTCGTCAATGTTTGGATGATGAATAAAACAGGGATGTGTCACAGCATCATCTTCTGATTTCAGGTGAAAACGTTTTCTTTGCCTGTTCATGTCCTCACAAAAGCATAAATAGCAGGAACTCAAGGTGGGTTGAAACACAGAAATAGATAATCACAATATATTGATTCATGACATCAGAATGTTTTTTTAAAAACCTGAGGAATAAGAAAGTAAAAATTTAGAACTGGAAAACAAAGCCTGTTATCTGCATTGATCTCATGCATGCTATTGGGTTCGAATCCCTGCATTTGATATGATTGATATTCCAGTTGAGAGGAGTTAGACTGGGTAGTTGGCAGGGTATTCTGGGTCCCCGAGTCATCATTTTTTTCTCAAATGAAAAAGGGCATTTTCCCCACCACGTCGGATTCACCAGAGCACGTTTCTCCCAAGGCAAGTGCATATTTTAACATATTCAGAAGACACTTCCCCAAGAGACAAGGGTGACATTAGCTTGCCATTCCCCATCTAACACGTCAGCCCAATTCCGACTCTGGCCATTGCCCAAGGGATAGTTTCAGACTGGTCTCTTGATCATTAAAAAGTGACTGAGGAAGTTGGGTGGTGACAAGCTTTCTGGGCCTTTTGTCCCAGGGCCAGGTATCATGGAAACCAGGAATTCTCCTCTGTTTATGGAGAAACATCTTTGAGGTGAACCTTTAAAAGACACTATCCCCACCATTAATTCTGGTGTTTCTCTTTCCTCCTCCTGCCACTATGGCAGGAGGTACAGGTCTTATCTCTTTCAAAGCCCCCTCCCGTCACTAGGATGGGAGCACCTTTTCTCAGCTTTTCTAATAAATCTTGCTTTAAAACTAAACTGTGTCTGCATGAAAATTCTTTTCTGCTACACAAGAATTGAAGTTGCTGCTGTGCTTGGAGTTGAAAACCCTACAACACAGGCAATGAGTCTATTCTCATTTGTAGGTGCTTCTATGCATGTGGTTACAATGCAAACTGGTTCAGACTACACATGGAGTGTTCTGTGGCTGTGCTAGATCCTGAGTGTACCAGGCTGCCTCTCAGTTTGGATGTCTTAAGGTTTATGTATTTGAAATGTAGAGTTACGGAGAGGAGGTTGATTCAAACCCTAAAGGGCAACAACAGCCAGGGTCATTCCAGGCCGAAAATCGGAGCTTTTTTCAGGCTCCCACATAGGTGCAGGGCCAGAATTAACACCTGAGTCATATTCCATGGCATTCCCAGTTGTGTTATCAGGGAGCTGCATAGGAAGTGAAACAGCGAGGCCTTGAACTGGTGCCCATATGAGATGCCTATACTATAGGAAGTGGCTTAACTGCTACTCCACAGTGCCTATTCCCTATTTTGGATAATGTGATGCCAGAATGTTCCTGGATTAGCCCACACTGGCCTGTATCCTTTCCGACCCTGTCACAGTAACTTACTTTGGATCCTGTCAATCTATTTGCATCATCAGAAATGGAATTCAGGCCAACAGATTCTGCCAAGCACTGGGTCCAGATTTGCCCAAGAAAAGCTTGCTCCTGGGGTCTTACTATCATCGGGGAATTTGAATGAAATCCTGCCACCTGGGAGAGGAAAATTTGAGCCAACATTCTCCAATTTGTGTTATTCCTCTGGACATGGGACCTCAGATGAAGAACCTAGGGCAGAAGGATTATTGATGCCACATATTCCTCAGATTTCAGGCTTTACAGATAATTATAAATTGTTCTCTTTGACTGGAATAGCCCTGCTCCTGACACTTCCTTTCTCTGTGTTGTTTCTGAATTTTACAATTGCAACCGAGCACATACAGACTACCCTTAGCAATCCAACCCAACCTATTGGTATAAAATTGAGAGGAAGAGACTAATGCAAAGTGTCATTACCCAAAGCCAAGAACCCACCATGAGGCACAGGATTCCTAATGCCTCTGAGACAGAATGCTATCATTCACGCTGCACCTGCAGGGACAGACTTCTTCCTGTATATCTGCTCACTCTTTCAGATAGGCCCTACAGCATCACTTCATGTCAAGAATATTCCTCGCCTCCTGGAGCTATAAGCTGAGAGAAGAACAAGAGATTAATAATGAGAGGAGCAGCATACCTCTGGTACATACCTAGTAGTGTCCATTCTTGTTAGAGGCAGCCAAAATGTTAATAGGTCTAATTACTAGAAGTCGGTTGAAGAAGCCAGAAGCAGCTTAATGTAAAAAGAGAAGTTTCATAATAACTCAGGCTAACTTGGACCCTTCACCCCAGCTCAGAATGTAAGGGTCAGTGGGTCTTTTGCAGGCACTGGTAAGAGTAAGAGCAAGAGCCCATTGTCCACCGCACCCAGGCTCAGGATGTAAGGGTCAGTGGCCCTGATAAGGGTAAAAATAAAATAGCCCCATGGTCTGTATTTCACAGATATATTACCTATTGCTTTGCATCTGTAACCCCTTAGCTTAGAATAGTTTTTATCTTGTCATGATGAATAGGGACTTGAGGCATTTTGCGGGCCTTTAGTCTTGCCTGTAATTGATTGGAGTGTTTCATATTTGCTTTAAAATGATTGGAGTGTTTTTCACAGGTGTGGACTTTGTTGTAACGGCCAAACTGGCCTGTAAGAATCTGGCTTGTCCCTAGCTCGGGGTCTTGCTTCATCCACTGGTCCTGTGTGTCCGTGTGGGGAGCTTGACCCTTGCTAGCCAGCTCAATAAACTCTGCTTGCTGATTGCATCCACGTCTGGTTCTTTGCTATCCAATGGTGGGACAATTTTGGACCCTAACAGTTCTTACTCAGTGAGGTTCACAGCACCATGCCATCAGGGTTCACCCACATCTGAGAACTTTCTAGAAAATAAGAACTTCTCTCCTGTGCAGGGGAAGCCACCATAAAGCCGCCTCTTCAGTCATCAGAGCCAAGGTTGGAATGCTGCTCCTCAGGATGTGAGCTCAAGGCTCCCTGGTCAAGCCTGTTTTTTTTTCTAAAGGATCCAATTTCATCACAAGTGCTCCCAGCACCTGGCCCCACTTCACAGGCCAATCCTGCTAGCCTTGCTGGACACACCAAAACCCAGGCAGCATGTGAACTCTGAACACTGGGCCATCATTTGGTACCAGGGAAGACCTTCCCTGTCCTGGATCTTTATGGTAGATTAAATGGCTTCTAAGTCAATATCTAAGATAATCTAATCTTCAAGGGAAATGGCTGTGGCTGGCATAAGTAAATTCCAGATTCAATGGCCTCCAGAAGTGTGGCCAACTGGCAAGCACTGCTCTATAGGGGAGAAGAACAATTTAGCTAAGAAATATAAATGTAAGATTTTTGGTTTTCATGAGAGAATGTTCCTTAAATTCAGAGACCTAGTAACAATTAATATCATCTATCACTTAAATAGTAGTTGGAGTAACTAAAATGGATTTTATATTCAAGAAAATAAAGGAAAAAACTCAGTAGAATAAAAATTTAGATTTTTTTTTTTTACTTTCATAGTCTTATATACAGTCCTAGATAAAAAATATTCTTGTGGGAGCTGGTTTGTTTTGCAGTCAAGGAAATTAAAGTACTAATTAGAAGATCATCTTTTTTCCCCAAAGTCCAGACATGTGCACTAAGAGGAGAATGCGTTTAAAAATGCATTCCTGGGGTGTTCCTCAGCTTGTGCTAGAGCAGTCGGGAAATCAACATCATAAACATTTCCTCTATTAACAAAATCAGACTGCTTTATCTCTTCTCTCTTCAGTGTTAACTGTGCTTCTTCAGGCCAGTGCAGCAATAAGGCAAGGTGCAAAACTTGTGGTATTAAAAAAAAAAAGCAAATACTTTCTCCAAGACAGAAAAAAAAATTACAGTCAAGGTCCCCAACTGAACATGCATTTCCCATCATTTAGAAAATTCATCAGGATCCCTCCAGTTCTGCCCCCACACTATCAGAAATGTGAAACCCTTTCAAATTTCCTGCAAGAGTTCGACAAATGAGGATGCAACAGGTGCACACCCATTTTTTCTGGAAGCAAATTGCCCATGGATAAAAATAATAATCCATGCTGTCAAAAATGAATGCTGTGAGTTTAGTTTAATCACTGGTGTTAATCGTGAATGCCAAGTTACTTAGTTTGCCCTTTCTTGGAGACACCATGTGAAGTGTTGACAGCTTCAGTCACATAGGGGAACAGACATCTGCTCAGCGCATCAGCCCATTTTTGGAAATGCACTCCAGCATGAGGACGTCACTGGAGATTCAACAACAGCATCGTCATCACCAGGAATCTTTTCCAAGCTGAGATGCAGTGTTGAGGGCTGGTGGCAAGAATATCTCCAAGGACGTCTGAGTTCACTCTCAGACCAGTGCCATAGCAGACTCATGGGCTGAACTCCACCAACCAGTTTTCAATCTCCGGGGCATGGTTTTTGGGGAGTGTTTTATTTCTCTTTTTCCTAAAGCCCACAAATGATAGTCTTATCTCAGATTAATAAATTAAAATCAGACTCTGGTTCGCATTCCCGCATGTTCTGCCACTGAGCTTCAGCAGCATGAACCAAAGCCTGGTGGCTCCTTGATTTGAGCAATCCACACCCTCCCTGTAGTTAGGTCTTCCTCTCCTAGTGGTTATACCCAGTAACTCCTGAGAGCCCTTCCTGTTTTATGTCTAGGTTTACCAATGGAAAGGAAAACGTATCCCGAAGAACTGGTTCCATCTCAGAATGTTTTTCAAAGTTCTTTAAAGCATCCTAGGTAAAACTTTGTATACTTTCTACTAGGTAAGAAAAGTCTAAGTGGGAAGCCAAGGACAGACCTTCTTACCTTCTGGTCATTGCCTCTTAAATTACAACCACTAATCCAGTTTCTATCAATTTGACCTGTGTAAATATTCTGCATTAATTCGACCCTACAATATGCAGCCTCTTTTCTCTGGTTTATTTTGCCACTAAGGGATTGAAAAAACAGCCTCATCATTTTGAACCTTTCAATTCTGATTTCACAAACATCACTTTCCTCTTACTCTGCTTGGTAGAGAAAAGGAAGGTACAGTTTCCTACATTTCTTAAGGAAGGGGAAACAAAAGCTAAGTAACTGTCTCAGGCCACTCAGGAACCTCTGGGCACAATGAGAAATGCTGTAGCACAGACAACTCATGACACAGTAACTCCTACTAGCATCATCCCAACTCTGAGAGTCTATTGTAGATAAGTGTACTCGGGAGAAGATCACAAAATGGAGTCTATAATGCACAGATTCACTTCTGTAAGAAATGGAAAGACAACAGTGTACAAGACAGCTTTGTAAGTGGGAATAATGGCATGAAATTGAGGAAAGGAACAAATACAAGAGAATTGGAAAATGCCACCCAGATCCTGACATGCATTCAATGGCTCTTGCCAAGTGAACTGCAGGTGCAGCCGAGCTCCAGCTATCTACACTCCAACAGGACAAAGGAAGGGGGCTGCACATTGTCAAGAATCGTCCCATGGCTTGGACCACTGATTCAGCCTTTTTCTCTCTTTCAACATCTTGTGGTAGTTGACACTAAAATTGCACTTTTCAAAACTTGTGATTTAAATTTCTCATTTCTGCCAACAAAACAAAGAATTGTGCATAGAGAAGCACATTTGAGGGGCCAAATCAGCTCTCAGCTGTAGGGGCCCTGGAAGAAGACCCACAGAAACATTTCACTGAAGTCTCCCAGATGTAACTGCAATGTGCAGGGTGAGAGCAAACAGTCAAATAATAAAGGGATGGATATTTCACAGGTGCAAACTTCTTAGTTCAAGCTCCTGAAAGTTACAAGTAGCCAAAATAGAATGCAGCCATTTATTTAGATTAGCCATTTTATTTAACAGGAGGAAAGAAGAGAAGTGACATGTACACCATGACTTTGGTAGGGTAAATAAGGACTATATTAATTTTGTCCATGGTAAGGCAAAGAAAGAACATAATACCAGGAGCCTAACATGGGATCAAATTCAACATTAAATCGCTCTACATAAAGAACTTTGAGTTCTTTTGGTACATGAGAAAAAGAAATCTGAAGATCTATGAATGAAAAAAGATACCCAGAGAGAATATTTCTGAAAAATCTGGAGGAGCATGTGGTCAAATGTGGAGACATTGCCACTTGGCTGTCACAACTGTGGGAGGTGGGTATTTGGTGGGCAGAGGCCAGCAATTCTGCTCTATGACCTACTGTGCACACCCTTTCCCTCCACCATATAGAAGTACCCGGCCCCAGATGTTAATTGTGCCATGGTTAAATCCTGCTCTGGACACACACAAGAAAAACTCTTTATACCCAAGAAAGTGAGGGACTGAACAGAAAGCCAGTCTGGACAAATTCACACTGCCCCTGGGAGCAAAGATACACCAGGAAAGATGCATAGTGCCTCTTACTGATTTGCGCATCATGGAGTAAGTAGCTTATTAGCTGCCTGGTTACTAAGAGGTAGGTAGAGATGAATTTCTACCCAAGGCTGCCCAGAGCCCAAGTCTTTGTTTTGGTGTATGCGGCAACCTCCACTCAACTCAGTCCTCAGGAACCATCTAGGCAGAAATGTTCCCTTCCCATCTGCATGAACTTCTCTGCTGAACTTGTCTCTGCTGCCTCCTGTGAAAGCTTATGCCTAGCCTACATTTTTTAACATTTTCTTTTGTTACTTTCACATGCTCAGTAAAAGCAACATTTCACATTTAGAGTGCTCCAAAGGCTGAAAAACTACACACAGGGGAGCAAACAGTTCTCTTTGAATCCTCACATTCTTTATGAAGATATTTCCCAGGGCTCACCCAGGGCTTGGCACTCTGGAACATTATGAGCCTGGGGCACTCATAGTACTATTCCCATTTTATTGATGAGCAAACTAAGGCTTGGATAACCAAAGTGACTGTTCAGGGTTACAGAGATCAATGTTTGAGCAAGACTACAACACTGGTCCCTTTAAGTATCAATAAATGAGCTATGCTGTAATAATATGAAGACTGAAAGCGAATGGGGAAGTGACATCATTAACACATAGTCAATATGATTAGTCCCAATAAGTGTGAATTAAAATAACTTTCAAACTCACAAATAAGGGAAGCTATTTATACATTAAAGCTGAAGATCAGGCTATTTATTCTAGAAATAAACTGCCTGAATTTCTTAGGGACATTAATACATTTTATCACTAAAAAATATTTCACCAAAATATTTACTAATGTGGAAAAATGTCAGACATCAAAGTAGAAGAGCTAATACTATGATGTATTTCTAAAGATAATTTCTTACAATATCCAAGGAAAACACAGGAGTAAGATAATAAAACAGTAACATGACACTTCTTAGAATTGCCTTTCTGTTCCTTTTCTAGTTTTCCACAAATCCATATCATGAATTTACAATTAAAAACAAATGTGAGAAAGTTTTAATGATGCAAGTGGAATTTCACAAAAGATACTTGGATGATAATAAATGAGACAAAGTGAAGACATTCAACAAAGGATGGTTGTCTTTTACAAACTAGTGCCAGGATACTCCACCTCCCTTGTTGGGTACCAGAGATGCATAAGGACTTAGAGCTTCTCCCTTGGCAGAGCTCATAAGAGACCTATTGGATGCAAAGTCCTGAGGAGACAGTTCAGCTCACTTATCAAGGTGAGCTTTGGTGGCAGTTAATCAAGTATTTTAAAAATCTTAAAGCACAAGATAATCAACCAGGTCCTTAAAAGGAGTTACAACAATCTCCAATGATCTTAGAAAATAGTCCCTTGACATTTATGGAAGTTCTCCCTGCAGTTAGGGAATACATGCAAGCAACTGCACAATGTCTCAATTGTAAGATAAAGGTCAGCTGACTTTCTCCTTCATGAGTCAGGCATTGTATGGTTTGGGCTTTACAGGCCCTGTGGTCTCTGGGGCAGCTGCCTAATTCTTCCATTGCAGGGCAAAAGCAACCAGGGTTCATAAGTAAATAAATAGGTATGGTTGTGTTCTCATAGAACTTTATTTGGAAACAGATCTTGAGGTGGGCATTTCGCTTAATAGTTAAGGTGTTGGTTGGGATGTAGCATGTCACAGTGGAGCACCTGAGTTTCAGACTATTTCAGCCCCTGATTCCAACTTCTAGCTACCACAGATCCTGAGATGAAGCACAAGGCAGCTCACATGATTGGGTGCTGCCACCTTCCTGGAAGACCTGCATTGAGTTCTGGGCTTCTGGCTTCCTTCTGCCCCAGTAGCATGCTCTATGGGAATAAACCAGGAGATAGGAGTTCTCCATCCCGTTACCATTTTTCCTCTCGTCCCCTCCTTCCCATCCAAACCACCTTTTATCCCACTTTCCTCCTCTGTTAAAGTTTGAAAAATAAAGATTAAAAAAACCCTATGCTGATTTCACTTACAAGGCATAATTTGTTGCCCCTGTAAGATATCAACCCAATAAGTGTGTGTGTATGCGTGCGCACTCGTGTGTGTTCGTGTGGCTTTTCCTCTCTATCATGCCCCCTTGTGTTGAATTTGGTGAACTACGTGAGCATCTGGTAAATGAGCAGAATGGATCCTATGTAAAGTAGCAATTGGACTCATTTCACAGCAATAGGGAAACTAAACAGATGCCAGGTACAGTAAGAAGCCACCCTCAAAGTATCCCCCCCAAAAAATCTAGTGGGTGACTTAGCTAATTGCCATTACCTGACTGATTCCAGCAATGGGAAGTTCACTGATGACTCACAGGAGTATCCTCCAAGGGTAAGAAGAAAAGCCAGAGTTCAGGGCCCAAGCAGTAGTGACCAGGATGGGAGGATGTGGAGAACAGCAACTCTGTATTCTCCAAAGTGCAGCGTTAATTGCCTCAGGATCAAACCCCAAACCACAAGCCATTCTCAACTTGACCACACAGCATTTATTTCATTTCTGGCCTGGAAAAAGATCCAAGGAATTTTCCAAAGGTAAATTTCAACCATACCATGTGATGCTGGAGAACATGAGGGTTAAGAAATGCCTCGCCCTCTGTGCTGCAGGAAATAATTGCTGCCAAAAGACAATCCTTCCCTCAGACTCTGGAAACACATGTACCCTGCTCCCTTGGTGACACAGGACAGGCACTCCAAATTTCCATTCTTTGCCACTTTAACAACTGATTATTTAATGACTGTTGTACCCACTGATTGAAACACTTTTTGCTGATCAGCCTTCTCCCTTTCCTGGGGATCCCTGGTTCTTGGTCCAGCCCAGCCTATAACAACACGCAGCCCCTCTGAGCAGGGGCTGGACCCAGGGACAAACATACTTTGATCTATCTCTGGTCACACCAGTTTTTGCCCTACCTCATCATAGTTGTTTTCCAAACCTTGTTGATCTTCTCTAAGAGAAACATCCTTTGCCAGATCCCTTAAGACACTGAGAGAACATCCCTCCCTGTGGCATGCAGCCCCTTCTGCCCTAGCAATAATCCAGTCAAATAAACCTCCCTGACCAAGTACCAATTTGTTTTTCCAGCTGATGGTCCCTAGATGAATTTCTGTCTCTCCCTCCTTGCCTCTGATTATCTGCCCTCTGTCTCCATGTCAGCCACATGATGCTCCCTTGCCCTCACCAGACCTCTAACCTCACACACGCTTCTATTCTACAATCTTCACACTCCTTACCTGAAGCTTTCATAGACTTGCGACTACCTGAGTTATTTCTGCACTTGTTCCGGTGTTCATGCAAGTGGTAACTAAGACAGGCCTTCACTTAAAATAGCTATCTATACAACAGAACACCGTCTCGACCCATCTCCCTAACCCATATTACATGTTTTGTTCCTCCATTGTACTTTTTTAAATTTTGTGTCTCCCAAAACATTGTGTGGAAACCCCACATGGCCAAGGACTTCCGTTTTGGGTCACTGATGTCTTTTCCTTTGTGTGCCTAGAATGTCGCCAGAGATAGAACAATGTTAACTTTGAATAAATGTTTGACTAACAAAATGGTGTGACTCCGGAAAATAAAACGAATAGCACCAACTCTACTGAGTTCATCTTTTCTAGCTATCAGCATTGCATTATGATTTCCCACCATTACAGTTTTCTGTCATGGTAAATATGATCATCTCCTTTTATAGATGAGAATATTAAATTATGAACATTCAGCAAAGGTGTCCTAATTTTAACAGTTACCATGTACTTAGGCTAGGTCTCAAATAGACTCAGTTTGTCTTTTTATTATAACCTAGCACACCATCATCTAGACCTTTATGGTTATTGAAATGCAGTTGCCTGCAAAGAAAAGCAGAGAAGTCCCAAGACACCACTTCCCTTTGCTCCATTTGCAGCTGGCATTTACAAAGTCTTCTAGAATGATTTGTCTTTGGACAAGCATGAGGGACAAAGCCCCTTGAGTCCTAGCAGGAAGCATACAGGCCTCCACGCTACTTGCCCATCATGCCTCACTGAGCCTAACCAGTGTACACCTGCCTTTAGGAGGTGTTCCAACCTGACCTACTGCTTCAGAGTCACAGAGATCACTGCATTGGAGACAGACTGCATGAATCATTTTTATATGACTCACATTTGTATTCTCAAAACCAGCCTTGAATATTCAAGGCAAAAATAGCAGGCATTGAATACTGTCACCACTTCCCTATGTATGTAATGAATTATTAAATAGATCTATGTAATTTTTGGCTGAAAATGTGAGTCAAACACATTGATTTTAGACTGCATCATTAATACACATCAAATACTCTTAGGCCTGTAGGTCTGTGCATCTAAGTCTTATAAAAATCCCTGTGAGATAGAAAATATGCCTATTTTAGAGAGGAGACTAGGGCTAAGAAATATCCAAATTCATTTAGTCATAAAATCAGAATGCAAAGTTGGGTCCATCTGCCCTAATATCTTTCATTTTTTGGTTCCGTCATTTTGTTCTCCATTGATAACATTTTTACTTTTTCATGCTTTGCTAATTTAAGCACCCACATAAAAACAGGGTGGTCCTCCCACCAGGACACTAGTTTCCTTTGGCAATGTTATCCAACATTATAATTGGTGCATAAAATTGCAGGTGTGTTCCTCCTTCATGAATGCTGGAAGTGGAAAAGTAAACATACGTGAGAGGCAACTATTTACATCCAAAAATGATATGCCTATTGCAGCAAACGGAAATCAGGACTGGCAATTTGACACAGTATTTAAGTCATTACTTGGGATGCAGTCATACTATAACGCAGTGCCAGTTCCACTGTCCATTTCACCTTCCTTGTAACATGCACCCTAGGACACAGCAGGTGATGGCTCAAGTACTTGGGTCCCTACCATCCGCATGGGAGACTTGGCTTGGGTTTCCAGCTTCTGACTTTGGCCTAGCCCAGAACTAATGGCTGTGGACATTTGGAGAGTCAATCAGCAGATGAAGGATCAGTGTTTTCCTGACTGTGCATCCCACTCTTATCCTCTTCCTTCTCCCGTTCTCTGCTTCCTTTCCTACCTCCTTCTCACTCAAAGAAATATAAGTTAAAAAGACAGAAGTTAGCATTCCAATATATTTTAACTTTGCTCTCATCATAAATTTACCAGTGTTGTTGACAAACAGTAATCAATTGGCTTCAGGGGCAATTTCCTCTGCTACTGAAACCTGCTCAGTTCTCAAGGTCAGAGAGACTGGATGCCTAGTGACCTTCATCATAGTTGACTGGCAGGACAACACTGCCAAAGTAAGGATGAGATTCTCTCCTCAAAGTGTGCTCTGGAGTCCAAGAATTGAGTCAAACTTTGCTGGCCACTGAAGTACAAACACATGAAGCAGGAGAAGCTATTGCTCCACCTCTACCCGACCCCACACTCAAACCAACCGATGTCCAGAAGGCCAGGAACAGTCCACAAACATCCACATGGGCCACAAGGTGGTGAGGGACCAGAGCCAGTCCAGGTTGCTGTTGAGCTGCTTTGAATGATTATACTCTGCTTCTGCAGAAGCCTGGCTCGATTTCCCAAAATTAGATTCTCTAAGATGTCCGATGTCTTATGTTAAATCTTTTTTTTATTTATTTATTTATTTATTTATTTATTTATTTATTTATTTAGCAGTTTTCAGCGAATGTCTACTGCTGCATCAAATTATCCTAAAACATAGTGAGTAAAATAATCATCTACGGTGCCTTGAGGCTAGGAATGCAGGAGTGATTTAGTAGAGTGGTTCTGACTCAAGACCTCTAACAAAGTTACAGTCAAGCTGTGCTCATGCCTAAGTCCCAGTCACTTCAAGACTTGACTAGTGCTAGCTGCAGGCTTATTCCAGTGGTTTGTGCACATCTTAGCTGCTTGCTCACTTCTCAAAGGGCACATACAAATACATGGACTGACCCAAAGCGAAAGCTACAGCCTTTAATAACTCAACACTATATCCTAAATGCCATCAGGGATGCGGACGAACCCTTTGCAGTTTTGAGCGGCACTATCTAAGGGAGTGCTTACCAGAAGGCAGACATCAGTGAGGATATTCTAGGTAGCTGTCTGGGACTATTTCAACCAAAGGATTTCACTCAAGACACCAGACAAACATCAGTAGAGGTGGGAGTCTAGCATTATAAGCCAGCCAAAATCCAGTTAGGAAATCTCAACACAAACAAAAAAAGACTCCTAAGAACTATAGAGTTCTTGGAATTTTTGTATTTTACTTCCGTGGATAAATCCCTTTGCTCTCTCACCAATTTGTATGGGGATAAAAGACTTCTGAGTAGTGAAAGGAGATACTTATTAATGAACTTCCAACATTGGAAGCTTACAGAACAATCGGTCAGCAGAGCTGTTTAGATCAATTTAGTGATGAAGTGAACACTCCGGCTTATCAGGGAAAGCAAAGATACGCTGTAGAAAGAACAAAACAAAAACATTTAGTGGCTTTAAAAACTCATACTCTATGTCCATGAGTCAGCTACATTCAGCCTGCTGTCATCCTTACCCCAGGGTCAGGCCTGAAGAAGCAAACTTGGTCTGAAATGCCCTCAGCTGCTGTGACAAACGGGAAAAAGGACCCAACCAAGCACGTGTTGTGTAGGGCCTGCATGAGTCTTTGTGATGTGTCTCATTTTGTAGAGCAGCAGAGAGATAATTAAGCCCGTCTCATGTGATAACAAGAGGTTACGCAGTACTTGGGAATCCAGTGCTCTCTGTGGGTGCACATCATTACACCTGGGTAGTAGAAGCAGCCGTGTAGCACAGCACAGTGAAAAATGAGCACCAGACAGACCCATCAGGTGCCTCCCGTGACTCCACGTTTATTGGTGTGTGACTACAAAGAAGCTACGTTCTTCTGTATCCTGGTTCTCCCATTAAAAGAACTAGCTAGCAGCAGCTATCTCTCAGCGCTGTGAGAGGATGAAACTTGGTAAAAGCCAGTAAAGGTCTTAAAATGAGACCAGGCACAGAATCCATGCTTGACAAATGCCAGCTCTTACTGCCATCTCCTGAATCTGCCACTCAAAATGCGACTTACATCCCAGGAATCTGCAAATTGCAAAAAGTAACAGGCGCATGTCCTCCCTCTTAACCAAATGCCAATGTGGATCACAGGGACAGGGATTCAGTCCTGAGGTTTCTAAAGGAATCATGCAACAGGACACTGAAGTACAGGGCAAGCTGCTCTTGATTCTGCACGTCTGCAGAGGAAGTCCAAACCTTCCTGAGAGCCTGCATTTCAGTTCCATTGTGGCAACTTCCACATTGCTCTTTAACACAGAATTCGTAGATCAACACGAAAGCACTTTACACAGCCTGGACCCACACTACCTTTGCCTAAAAAAAAATCCTTGATTCCACACAGGTGGATGTCAACTGCTGTAGAGACTCTGGCCTCCTTGACCTGCTGTGGGTTTTTCCACATCCTTTCCGTGAGTACTCCTTCTCTCTCTGCCATCTTTAGTCCTCCCAAACCTCACTGATGTTTCGAGACTCACCTGACTCTCCATCTCCCCCCTCACAGCCTCCTATGATCATGCAATCCAAAGTGGTTACTTTAATTCTAAATTCCTCTAACTTTCTGGGCTATTTTTAAATTCATTTATTCATTCAATTCTGTGTTTGGAATTGATACATTTTCTCCACGTTAAAAAAAAAAGCAGAACTCTACCCCATAAGCAAATATGGATTCCAGATGGATTAGCAAGCTTACTGGTGTGACGAGGCAATTCTTCAGAGGCAAAGCAGAGATTAGTATTGCCACAGGGTGGATGGGAGAAACAAACTCTTAAAGGGTAAAGTGGTTCTTTGGGGAAAGGCTGGAATGCTATTAAAATGTTTGTGGTGCTGTTTGTAAAACCCTACAATTGTATTAAAAACACTGGATAGGATACTTTGATCAATCATATGGCACATAGCTTTGTGAAATATATTTTTAAAAATCTGAAGAACTTCTGAAAAACTAGATTTATACTTCAAATTGTGCATTTTTGCATGTATGTGTTCATAAAAAGTTTGTTTTAGAAACTAACTGAAGAGACCCACAAAGACATAGGAGATAGTAGAAAGATTTGTACACTATGAAGATGAGGAAGACTTTACCCAACATGAGAAAACACCCAAGGACCATGAGTGAATAGCTAGCATGCCATATTTTACTACTCACATGTAATAAATCTATTAGTAAAATTTCACAGTAAAAAATTACAAGAGAATGCAACCTGGTTGTAATCATATAGACACAACTTTTCACTATTATAAAAATAGTATCTCATATAAAAACAGCTCTAGTGAAACATTAAAATTATAAACCACCAGATTTAAAGTAAAACAAAGATATGAAGTAGCAATCAATCTAAGGTGTCCCCACATGGTGGCAGAGCAATTGAAACCACTGCCTGTGACTTGGCATCCCATAAGTCCTAGTTACTCCATTTTCAAAACTACTCACTGGTAGCATGACTTAAAAAGCAGTAACAGATGACTCAAGTATGTGGGCCCCTATGCAAAACTTGGGTAGAGTTTCAGGATCCCAGCTTTGGCCTAGCTCAGCCCTGCATTTCATAACCGTTTGAGGAATTAACCAGCTGTTGGAAGATTTCTCTAACTCTTCCTTTCAAATAAATTGATCTTTAAATATGGATACTTAAACAATTTTCCATGAACTTTTGAAAAAAGCTAAAGGTTTGTTTAGAAACCTAGTAAAAGTCCTACAGGTTCCTCAGTACCATAAACCCTTTCTTGATGCAATTCTCGTTAAGAGATTTTACATTCTGAATGCTTTTAAAGTATTATGTCTGCAACAGCACCCATGGCAGAGCAGTTTCAACCTCTGACTGCAGTGCTACATCCCACATGGATACTTGTTTGTGTCCCCCCCCCCCAGCTGCTGCATTCCTGATCCAGCTCCCTGAAAATGAGCCTGAGAAAGCAATAGAATGTAGTTCAAGCTCTTGGGTCCCTATAATCATGTGGGAGACCTGGAAGAAGTTGCTTCAGACCAACCCAACTCTGGCTGTTGTGGCCATGGGGAGAAAAGCAGTGGATGGAAGATCTCTGTCTGCTTCTCTGTAAATATGCCTTTCCAATAAAATACATCTTTAAAAAATTCTTATGTCTGATCCCTAGGGAAATCTCTAGGGATGTTTCCCAGACTGTCATTAACAAGCTTTCTGGGCAATAATGACACAGTGTTGTATCTGAGAAACACAAATCTATATAGAAAGCAAAACAGTAATGATCTGATTCAGCCTTCCAGACAGCATCACATTTTGTCAGCAAGCAAAACCCTCACCCAGGGCCATACATCTTGGAGTCTCACCCTGAACAGCTTCTGAGCCTGATCCAAATGCTAGCCGAGACAGGGAGGTTTAAGCCCCAACCAGAACTCCTAGTAGCCTCCCCTTAGAGAAGACTCTTGGATTCTCTAGGTCACGGGAAGTTGACCAGATGCTCTAAGGAATTCTGAGTCACAGTTGTTTGGTTATTCCAAGACTAGGGTGCTGGGGCTCCATCTCAGGAGAGTTAGCAAGCTGATCACATCCGGTAGTTGGCAGAACATTTCTTTCGCAGGTTGGCATATGATTGTGCTGATAAAACTGTTCAGCTAATTTTGAATGATTCATTAGAATAAAAAAAAAAAAAAAAAAAAGCTCATGACTCTGAACGAGCCAGTGAACCACTTCCAGCTCTGGGCTTAGATCTTCGCATGGGGACCTGGTAGGTGTTATCTGCCCTTATTACAAGGTGGAGCTTATTTTAGTGCACAGCCTTCCTTATGACAATGGGGGCTTGGTGATAGCAGGCATCTTTTGTCATAAGTCTTACTACCAACACCTGCAGATCCCACATCAATGTGAGTTGGCCTGAGTCTCAGCTCCACTGAAGTTCCAGCTTCCTGTAACTGCCCTGGAAAGCAGAAGTAACACAAGTAACTGGGTGTGCGTCACCTAGTTAGGTTGGTTTCCTGGCTCCTAGCTTGAGTCTGGCCCAGGCCTGATGGTCATAGGCATTTGGAAAGTGGGCCAGCAGATGCAAAATTTTCAAATAACATAACTTCTAGGTTTTTTTTTTTCTAATAAAATAGGACTTGGGTTTGGGATCATCCCCACCATAGCTTGCTTAATCTTCATTTACAATCCATGAAATATGGCTCATCCCTGAGACTGAGTCTGGGGATCAGTGGGTGACAAATTGAGCACCTGTTATTGTATTGCGAGGAAGAAAGACCCGGATGTATAGTGCATGTTCAAATAATTGCTTATTGAATGAACAATGGCCTGCTCCATAGCCTTACATTTGTGTTCATGAGAATAACCTGTGGTATGTAAGTCTGCATTCTTGAAACATCTCTGAATGTTTTTGATCTCTAACTGAAGTGCTGACTTTCTGTTTTATAAAAGCATTGTCAGATACAGTATCTCCTGAGCCAGGAAGCATTACCCAAGCAAGCCCTACTGTCAGGTCTAGTCAACAAGGGTGAAGAGGAAAGTCACTGTTCTCAGGGAGCTGAGAATTCAATGAAAGAATCCATCAGACATAACATTACAGGGCAGTATGCTAAGGCTTGAGCGAAACCTCATTGTTGTTTAAGAGGAGGAACATGAGAGCTTAGCGAGGTGGCTTTAGAGATACATGAGAACTTACCAGTCAAAACCAGAGGGAATCAGTATCTTTTTACAGCTCTATGAAACTCCCTCCCTTGTTCTCCATGACTTCTTACGATAAAATTTAAACCCTTCTCTTGTTCGAAGGTCTTGATCATCTGATGTTCTCTCTGCTCACTGTCACTCCCCTAGATTTCAATTGCACTGTCTACTCTACTGCTGTTCAGACACATCTGGCTCATTGCTGTGTACAGCCTTGTGCTTACAATCCCCACTCGGCTGGGAATGCATCCCCACCACAGATGTTCTCATGGCTGACTCAGGCTTGCTCTGCAATGTCACTTCCTTAGAAATTATGTCCCTGAATATCTATTCAAAAGTAGCCTCCTGTCTTCATGCTTTTATTGTTACTTTAAACAAACATTCAGAACTGTATATGTATACATATTTAACTTGTCTCCCACATGGTAAGTTCCAAGAGTCAGGGAGCTTGAGTAGCTTGTCTACAACATGTACTTCCAGCAGATAAAAAGCAAAGTTGATAGAAGCTCAGTCAGTATTTTTAAATGAATTATAGCAAACTATTGCATGGTTGAAATCAGTGTCAAAGCTATGTGTACACTGAATATGGGATCTCTAGGAGAAAAGCAATGATTAAGTGGAAAAGTAGCTATACTTGGACCTATAAAGGTACTTGAATATCGTGGCACAAGATTTGAATCTGTTTATATAAGCAATAAGAAACAAAGCACCACTTTGGATGGAAGACGGACAATAAGATCATGTTTCAGGCAAATTGAATGACAATATTGAAAATGGCTTGGAGGGAGCTTGCAAAAGTGTAGATAAGAGTAAGAGGTACAAATAATAGCAATAAAGGTGGTATCATTGGAAAGAATGAAGAAACCAACCTAAGAGACAAAGTGGAACAGCTCATTATACAATGATGGACATCATCTATTGTGCAGTGATGAGTATGTAGCAGGTGCTTCATAAATATTAATTAAAGTCACCTCTGACTGAGTGACTTAGTTTGTGGTGACTCAATTTTCCCAGTTAGAATATGTTAGGGCGTGAATAACAGACAAGTGTGTCCTTGAACATGTTATATTTGAGCTGTTTGTGCCTATCCGGTCAAGTGCTTAGGGTAGGTTGAGAAATTAGGCTTAATGTTAGTGGTATAAATGTAAACAGATGTTATACTACTAGTGGCAATTTCTCAAAGAATATGTGAATGGGTCACTGATTACTGACGCTGGGGTATACCACAGGTAAAAAGTACTCAGAAAAAGAACCAAAAGAAATGATTATAAAACTTTAGTGTGAGAAGCAAAAGCAACAAGAGCTCAGCACCTCTGGAGTCATCCACTGCAGGAAGCAGACCCAGGTATTTTTGCCTTCATTTCACAAATGTGAAAATGAACCTTCAGAAGGGCTTAGATATGCATCCTAGGCCACCCAAGCAACAAGCAGTAACGTTAGGAATCAAATTCAGGTATTGTTCAAATTCAAATGTCTTTAAACACGCATTACACTTAAGAGTAGAAAAAAAGTAAAACCTGTCTTAAATGTTAAGATTTGACAGTGCCTCAGATGGCTCAAATTGGACGCATTTACTTCACTAACTTTTCAAACTGCCTGAACATTTTCATTACCCAGATCATTCTTAGGAGTAATGGAATTTCCAGAAGACTGTTAAAATCGCACATTTGCAGGGAGGGTTTTTAACAGCCGAACACATTAGCAGATCTAATATGATTTTCTCTCAGGACAACCCTGCTCACAGATGCTTTTCATCAAATCTCGAAAGAAAAAAAATGACAAGTCATGAAGAATGTCAGAATATGAGATGGAGAGAGGGAATGTTCATTCGTATGCCAAAGTCACGGTGTCTATCAATTGACATGCCAACCAAACTAACTGGGTACTGGAGGGAACCCAGGTATGAACTCAACAGCACAGATAGGGCAGGAGCTGGGAGGCCTAACTCAGGCACAGATCCTGCAGGGCTGCAACTGGAGCAAGAGGACATGGATGGTACCCAAAAAGGGTCTCCAGAGTCAAAGGCCAGGGTACGGTCAGAGCTGGGCCATCGCAGAACAAGACAGGGATGGGAACAGAAGTGAGACCAGAGGAAGTTACGGAGTTGGGGGAATGACAACAACACCCCAACAAACAAACCGAATATTTGCACCAATGTGAGTCAGCAGTGTATCACTTGGTAGGAGCAGACCCAGGGTCATGGCCACCTGGCCATGGGACCTTGGAAAAGATACCTGGCTTTGCTGAATTTCACCCACTTGTGTGAGTGTATGTGCATGTGGGTGTATGTAAAACAGATTATTTCTTTAATTTTTTCTCTGCATCAAAAAAGAGTTTTATTCTCTGTTGTTAAAATCAGAGTTACTCCAAACTTTCAACTCATAACTAAAGCACCATCACACTCAAGTTTTTTTAAGAATCCATTTATCTGCATTAAGGAAACAATCAAATGGTTAAGAAATCACCCATTGATTTATTTCTTACCTTCTAAATAGCTATTCCCCTTAGCAAGATACAAGCGAAACAAACCAAGGGGTAGAAACAAGAGGGCATTTAAAATCTCTAAACTGAAACAGGAAAGGAGGAAAGATTTAAAGGTAGCATAATAACACCCTTCTAATTTCCCACTAAGAGCTTTTTATCTTCAAGGTTCACTCAGAATGCTAACAAGGCAAAGATTCAGAAATGCATCAAGTGAAACCATTTCCATACCCAATGGCATTCATCTTTCTGAGGTTTAGAACAGATTAAAATAGTGACTACCATGTCCAGATGTGAAGATACAATGTAACACGCATCACTACTTCCAGATCAAAGATGAACTGACTCCCAATGAAACTTAAATGTCTTGACAATTAGGCCCGGTGGCATGGCCTAGCAGCTAAAGTTCTCGCCTTGAACGCCCCAGGATCCCATATGGGCACCGGTTCTAATCCCAATTGCTCCACTTCCCATCCAACTCCCTGCTTGTGGCCTGGGAAAGCAGTTGAGGATGGCCCAATGCATTGGGACCCTGCACCCGTGTGGGAGACCAGGAAGAGTTTCCTGGTTCCGGGCTTCGGATCGGTGAGCACCAGGCGTTGCAGCTCACTTGGGGAGTGAATCATCGGACGGAAGATTTTCCTCTCTGTCTCTCCTCCTCTCTGCATATCTGACTTTGTAATAAATAAATCTTTAAAAAAAAAATGTCTTGACAATAGGATGCTGAACTCTCTGCCATTGTCCATACCTACAATGGCAGGATACACTTCAACAGCCTAAACAGCAGAATGACAGACTTAGTACTTTTATGACAGACCATAGCATTGCAACAGCGTGGGGAGAAATCAGCAGCGGGGGAAGAACCTTGGGGAGGGGTAGAGAAGGGAAATCCCAGAGCCTATGGAACTGAATCATATAATAAAATATTAGACATGTAAAAATAGTAACCCCAACGAGTTGACATCCCTCAGTTGTTTTTTAGGCACACCTATGGAAGCAAGCCAAGGTACAGGCATCATCCAACTCGTCCCAGGCTTCCTGAGTCCCCTCAGTAAGCTCTTCTTCAGTGTCATCCCATGCTGACACCTGCTTGCTGCACAGGCACCGCACCTGAGACCAAATGAGTAAAAGCCCTTCAACTAGAGGCAATCACTATTTGGAGTGCATTTCCAAGACAGGCCTTCAGGAACCCCTGTTATTTATGCTGATAACATACTTAAATTATGATATAAAATTAACTTTCTCATTTCAATCACATAATAAACTTGGGTAAATTTTCCCTTTCTGTGTGATGTTTCTTTTCATGAACCCATGTACTCTATGTATCCCAAATGTATAATAGAATTGGTCTGTTGTAGAACTAGTCAGTTACATTGTTAACCATTGTTCCAAAAAATAGTTACCTGTTTTCAAAATATGAAAAAAGTTATAAAGAGAGATGTTCATAAGCAGCATTGAGTTCTCCAGGGACTACTTTTCCAGCCTGTTGCAGTACCAGCAACATCAAATTCCACTATTGGGGAAGGTATTTGGCACCACAGTTACAATGCCGCTCAGGGCACTCACATCCCATAACGAAGTGCCTCAGTTCAGCTTCTAAGTCCAGCCTCCTGTTAATGCACACCCTGGGAGTCAGGTGGTGATGAATGAAGTAGTTGGGTCCCTGGCACCAATGTGGGAGACCTGGGCTCAATTCCAGGCTTTTGGCTTCTGCCTGGTCAAATCCCAAATGCTGTAGGCATTTAGGGAATGAAGCTACAGATGAAAACTCTGGTTCCCTCTGTCCCTCACCCCATTTCTCATGCTTCTCTTTCAAATAAAAAGACTTTAGTTCCATTGCCAATGGATAAAGATATTGGCTTAGCACCAATTCTTTTCCTTCCTCTGGGTTTCGTTTCCATTCTATCTTGTATGCTCACTCAAGCTTACAAAGGAAGAGGCTAATGTTGCAAGGAAAGCAGCATTGGAGTTCCATCAAAAGCATTTTTAAAGTTCGATTTCTAAAAAAACGTCTGCAATATTCTTCAGAATATTTTGTAATTAGAATTGCTACTCATCAGGAGGAAAATGAGAAAGTTGACATTTCTGCTGAAAAGTCACTGGAGCCCAAAGTTTTGTCTCCAAATGGATTAAATACAGAAAGGCTGTTGAATGGTGGTCGGTGGTAATCATTAATGCTAATAATAGTATTTTCTATCCATCAGTTATGCCAATTCTTTGTGGGTTCCCAGAAGTTCCACCTTTCTTAAAGGTTTCTCTGAAAGCGGGCATTGTTTTCAAAGAACAGAAAGTCTATGTATTAAACACCTAGATGACCCCAACTTCATGGAATTTATTATCCCTTGAAAGACAGACCTAGAGTTCAAGTTGGCATTCACAGGTTGAATCATTTATTAAACTGCAAGCTCATGCATGTAAGGGACATGCATAGCAGTGTTTGAGGAAAATGAGGGGGAAACTAGTTATCTCAACCACCACACTCGGCTGTAGAAAGGTTCAGAGCATCCCTAGAAGTTCAAGTCATACTCTGAGCAAGCAAAGAACAAGGTTCTAGAACAAAGGACGAAACATGCCTTCCTTTCATTCAACTTTCCAGCATCCTTTGGCAGAATTCAGCAACCTGCCCACCTGGGTTCCACATACCTTTCTCCTACTTATTTTCTAACTTTCTTGTCCTACTAGTCACCTCTCTAAGTAATTCTGAGTTTTCCCCTGTATTGACATCTCACAATTCCCACCTTTCCTGAAGTGGCTAATTGGCTCATTTTTTCTTAAGATTTATTTGAAAAGCAAAGTTTGAAGGACAGATCTTCCATCTATTGGTTCATTCCCTAAATGACCACAATGACCTGAACTGGACCATTCTGAATCCAGGAGCTTCTTCTAGGTTTCCTGTTGCCGTCCCACAGCGATGAACTTGGTGCGCGGAGCCGATAATAACACGCGTGGACCCTGACTGATGGTCAAAAGCTGCAGTTTATTAGTGGCATCAGACTTTATACACTGAGGGCCATATAGGATAAGGGAGGAAGTATTGAGCTTATCAACAAAACCATCAATGCTTTTGTTTGGAACTCCTTTTGCCTTATGTGTTATGCAAATGATATCCAATCAGTTGTTCTCATGCAAAGGATGTCCAATCAGTCACACCCATTCAGCTGTTCACCATACAAATATTGTCCAATCAACTGTAATCCTGTGCTCACTGACCTTCTAGGGTCACAATATTCTCCTACAGTTTTCCATGTGGATATAGGGGCCCAAGGCCTTGCTACTTTCCCAGGCCATTAGCAGGGAGCTGGAGTGGAAGCGGATCATCCAGGACATCAACCTAACTGGCCCACATTGGATGCCAGCACTACTAGTGTGGTATCTACCTGGTATGCCACAGAGTTAGCTGCTGTTATCTAATTAAGAAATGGCAAGTCTTAAATAACACTGGTATTCTGTAAAAATCTACCCTGGTAAGCAGTTTGGTTTGGGATATTCACATCAATTGAGCAGACTGCTTCCTTTGCTGCACATAATCATTTTTAGTGTTATATAAACCCAACTGATAATTTAGACTGTTTCCTGTGCTGCTGTTATCCCAGTCACACACAAAACAACATTGCCAAGAGAAATAAAGCAGCTTTCTCCTGAGTTTTCCTTGAGACATTTAAGAGTTTCCCATCATACAGTTAAATTTTTAAACTATTTAGAGTTAATCCCTTTCTTAGTCCCCTTTCTGCTGCTATGTGAAAATACAACAATTCCTAAAGAATAAAGGCTTAATGTGCATGGTGCTAAAGGCTAGAAAGTTCAACCTGACTGTTGCATGTGGTGAGGTCACTCTTGCTGATGAAATCTCTACAGTCTTAAAATGGTGCACGGCATCACATGGCAAGGTGGGACTAGCTTGTTAACTTTGGTCTTTCTCCACTAATAACGACTCTAACATATGGAATACCCCCAAACACACAACCATGACTTCATTTAACCTGGAAGTCCTACCTCCCAAGGTGCAGAATAAGATTAATTTTCCACTGCTTCAAAATAGTCATGAGCTTCATTCTGACACTATGGTCAATTGCAGACGCATATGCAATGATACTACCAAATCAAGCTGTAGCTGAAGACTGCTCATCAGCTAGTGGCATCAGATTCGTCATCAAGTTGCAGCACAGATACTGCTGGGTTATACACACCCACTTCGCTGTCACAGAAGCACCACACACAACCAGGCATATATGTATATTTTTTTTGGAAGATTTATTTATTTGAAAGAGTGACAGACTGAAAAGAGAAAAACGTATCTTCCACCTGCCAGTTTACTTCTCAGATGTTATCAAGGCCAGGGCTGGGCCAGAAGCCAGAGGCTTCATCTGGGTCGCCAATGTGTGTGGCAGTAGTCCAAGTAAATAATTTACTTCTTTCCCCCAATGTGTTAACAGGGAGATGTTTCAGATGTGAAACTGCTGACACTAGAACCTGTACTCATATCAGATCCTGGCCTTGCAGGTACTGTCTTTACCCACTATACCACAATGCTATCCCCATTTCTTTTTAGGATTTACCTATTTTTTTTTAAAAAGAAAGATTCATTTATTTGAGGGGGCAGGAGAGGGAAGATAGGGAGAGGGAGAGACAAAAGGCACAAGTGCCAGCTCTTCTATCCATTGGTTCACTCCCCAGATTGCCATAATGGCCAGGTCCGGGTCAGACCAAAACCAAGAACCTGGAACGCTACTTGGATCCCCACATGGGTGCCAGGGGACCAAGCACTTGAACCATATTCTGCTGCTTTCCCACATGAATTAGCAAGGAGTTAAAGCAGCAGGACTCCAGTGCTCATATGGGATGCTGGTGCCATGGATGGTGGCTTCATCTATTAAAACATAATCCTGACCCCCTTAATTCTTTATAATGGTAAGAAATTACTGTTACTGGTTTCTACATTTACTACATTTTAAGCAGTACTTTGGAGTGTAATCCTTCTACTTATTAAAAAAAATTTACTGTAAAAGTCAACCAAGTTACCACTCCATAGCCTCCTATATCCATGTTTATCACGTCTCAATTTTACCGAGTGACTGCATGGTGTTACTGCCTATATAGCTGTGCTTCTGTACACCCTACGTTGTTTACAATGACAAAACTGCCTCACAACGCATTTCTCAAAACAGGTCACCTCCACTGTTAAACACCATGTGACTATCCCACAGGGATTAAATTTCAACTGAATTCTCATGGGAACACCTAACCCTCTCTGTCAGTTCTTGTGACTAGTTCTTATCACATATCTGGCTCTCAGGTTTTTAGCAGTTGAACAGAAAGAAGAAATCTAACCAACTGATTCAAGCAGCCTCCAATCCTTCTGGTCTCCAAAGCCTCTTCCTGTTTCACACTGCCTTCAGGTCAGAGCAAATACAGTGCCCAAGGTCAAAGTCCACAATCATTCCCTGACATGGCAATCAATGAAGTTAAAGTTCTTTGGTCTTTGACTCTTTTTTTTTTTTTTAAAGATTTATTTATTTTATTACAAAGTCAGATATACAGAGAGGAGGAGAGACAGAGAGGAAGATCTTCCGTCCAATGATTCACTCCCCAAGTGAGCTGCAACGACTGGTGCGCACCAATCTAAAGCCTAGAACCTGGAACCTCTTCCGAGTATCCCACACGGGTGCAGTGTCCCAATGCATTGGGCCATCCTCGACTGCTTTCCCAGGCCACAAGCAGGGAGCTGGATGGGAAGTGGAGCTGCCAGGATTAGAACCGGCGCCCATATGGGATCCCGGGGCTTTCAAGGCGAGGACTTTAGCTGCTAGGCCACGGCACTGGGCCCTGGTCTTTGACTCTTAGCTCAAGAAGGAATGAGAACTCCTTAGCCTGGGAGGCAGCTCCCTTTTCTTATGAGACAAGGGTAAACCAGTGCAGCTCCTTCTTGGCATCCCTGCCAGGGAAATCATGAAGAAATGTTGGCCTGTTTGGGGATTTTCATGTGATGCCTTACTCACTGGTGTAAGAATCAAATGCTGAGAATATACTGCTCTCTACCTCTCTATGATACAAAATCCCCCGTGAGTGCTGAGAAGAGCCTTTGATGCATCATTAACTCAACACCTGACTTTCCAAAAAGAGACACTTGTTCTCAGCAGGGCAGAACTGTTCCCAAACAGTTCCACATCCAACATCAGACAGAATATGTTCTCCTCAAAGAGAAACCACTGAAAGGAAGGTTAATTTGATAAGCAATCTAGCCGAGTAAGCACTTATTCTGGAGTCTGGGAGACAGCAAGGTACTCTGGAAATCAACACTCAGTATCTTTACTTTTGAACAATGACTTAGGAGATAAGCAAACTCTTTGGAAACTAACTGTGCCAGAACTCCTCTGAAAGAAGATTCAATAAAAGCAACATCACCATTTCCACTTTTTAGATTCAGGGGATGCTGAACACTGCCTTGCATTGCCAAGGTCAGGCATTCTGGCTCTAAGTAAAACAGAAAATTCCATGAACAGTAGGCGAGTAGTGAGGCCTTGGACCTACTACCCACTAATGAGTTGTGTGGCCACAAACTAGCTGTCAACCATTTTCTCTGGAGTTGGCAGTGAGGGGAACACAAAGTTGATCCTTAACCATTACAACTGGGCAAATTGAAAGCAAGCTCACATCTTGAATCCACCACCCACTCTCAGCCTGTTCCTGAGTCTGTGTTTAAAATCAGGTCATTGACTTCAATAATTGACTGCACATTTACTCAACCCAGCATGTATGGAAGAGAACAGGATCATTTAACTCATTAACCTAAGAGGTGTTATTACACGTGAGCAGTTTCAGCCCCAGTTTTCCTCTGCAATCCATGAAAAACTGTGTCATGAGGTAAATGAATAATGTGCACAGAATGGTAAGAACATTTTTCCTTCGTCAAAGTCAACTTTTCATATGCTTACTATTCATCCTTTGTATGTAAACAAGATAATGCTGACCAGTTACTCGAAAAAAACCCTGCCACTTAGAGAAGAAACTCCCAGTTGTCTTTCTCTAGTACTAGTTGGAAATGAAAAGCAATAGCCTTTAACACAACACAAAGGCTTCTTTTTAATTTAGAAAATCCACAGCATCCTCTCTTCTCTCACCCACAGCAATTGCAATTTATCCCGTAGGCAATGCTCTGCCTGCTCCCAGTCCAATACCCAGCAGGTGAAGGAAAGGGGAAAATTGTGCTTCACTCCTTCATCTCATATCCCCAGTGATCCATTATGCTTCTGTAACATGGTGCTGTTCCTTGTTTCCACAACCTGCTCTGAACATTCCACGGAAATAAGGTCAAAAGAGCTTGGAATCCCACAGGCCCTACATTCTGCACTGGCCAGTTTCCAACTGTATCAAGCAGAGTTCCATTTCTGCTGCCTGACCATGTTTCCTTTGTGACCAACTTTCATCTTGCCCTCTAAATTGAATGAGTTTTCATCAGCCTTCCATAGGAGTTGCCCTTCTGCACAATGATTCTCTCTAGCTGTTCAGCCAGACCCGTGTTTGATGTAACTGGCAAGCACTCTGCTTCTTGACACTGTCTACTTGGAAATGTCAGTGCCAAGCTATACAGCATGACGTACAGATGAGCTACAGCTTTTTTCCTACAGTAATATTAAACTAAAACTATGACACCAACTAAGGCTCCTTTAAAAGACACAGCTCTATTGAGAACTTTGGGGGTGTATTATTAGCATTCCAGAGGAGAACTTCTACCAAATTATGGCAATGATTGCATTGCCCCTGGTGAAATAATTTATATGCAATGCTATCACAAGTCTGCTGTAATGTGACAGACAACCCTCCACTTTTTTATCATGGGAGTACAGGCACAAACATGTACGCACGTGTGTATATGTTCAACATATACAATCAGGGCCACCACCCCTATGGCATAGCAAGTTAAGCCACTAACTGTAGTGCCAGAATCTCATGTGAGTACAGATCTGTTCCAGTTCCAGCTGCTCTGCTTCCAATTCAGCTTCCTGATAATGTGCATGGGAAAGCAGTAGAAGACAGCCCAGGTCTTGGGTCCCTGTACCCTTGTGAGAGACCCAGATGAAATTACTGGTTCCTGGATTGAGCTGGGCCAGCCCAGGTCATTGCAGACATTTAGGGAGTGAACCAAATGATGGAAGACCTCTCTCTCCATTCCTCCGTAACTCTACCTTTCCAAATAAATAAAAAGAACCTTAACTATGGAATCCACCCAGATGTTAATCAACTGATTACTAAGAAAATGTATTTACAGTATGGATGCTACTGAATCATGAAAAAGAAATCTTGTTTTTTGCAAATAAATGGATTTAATTGGATACAATTATGCTTCGTGATATATGTCAGTACCAAAAAAAAACCCACAAATATCACATTTTCTCTGATCTGTGGTAATACATAGAATACAAAAATTTGCAATCTATATAAGCAAGCTTGACACCCTGGGATTCAATTATTGTTTACAGCTTGTGTCTATGTATCTGAGAAATAGGGTTTTGTTTATTTTTTTCTACTTGCTATGTTGATATCTTTGCCTAATGAAGTGCTTAAGCATATAATTTCAAAATGAAATGAAAATTTGTCATTGTAAAACTCGCAACAAAATTAAAGGGAAGAAGGATGGGGGTGAGTGGGGAATGTGATCGGGAAGGAGGATAGGGTGAAAATCATTGCTAAGCTCCTAAACCTGATTGCAAAACACATGAGATCTGTTCATTTTATATAAATAAAAAAGAAATAGGCATGGAAATGCTTTCTCCATCTTCTACAATAGAAAAAAAAGAAAAAGCTCCTCCCATCAATGGATATCAGCAGGAAAAGGAACAGTCTCCCAGGCTGATTTAGCATAAATTAACCATTGTGACAATAGAAGCCATCAATGCCTCATTGTACACTGGTATTCTTACCCTCCTCTAAGTCTCCAAAATGGAGTGTTGGACTCACAGCTGCCACCTTTCCCTTAAAAAGGAGCCTCAGCACAGGAACCACTTTTTCCCACGATCAGTGCTTATGGGTCCTCCAGGCACATCCCCCGTGAGGGGCAGGAGGGAAGCCTGCAAGCAATGACAGAACAGTAGGTGTATTAAAGACCAGACCCTTTATTTCCCACTGTGACAATGCTGGATGCTACTCAGGCACCAGACAAGCAGATCACACCTGGAGATGCAAGATGGTAGCTCTGCTCCTCTGAGAGGTACGTCCCTTATTTTCAGCCCACAGTGCTATTTCAACATCAAAGAAGAGAAGTAACATTAGACTTCAAAGGCACAGTCTGTGTGTCGATAGGCACACAGCCCAAATCTTACATAAGCAGGAAACAATGCTCCAAAGAATGATTTCCATGGAAAGCATGTGTTTGCCTTCAGTTTTAGGAAGGCACAACTGATTTCTGAATAAGGACAAAGTCTGGTGATCTAATTGAGGGCTAGATGGAGTTATGTTTAGGACAGATGTACTTCACAACATGGTATTGACTTACATTTAATCAAGCATTGCAAAGGTCCCTGATGCAAGTTTTTGGAGTGGGTGCCTTGCACCAACAGTTCATTAAGAGTGGATTTCCATGTCTTTATTTTAACTGGGTTTGAATGTTAATTTGGTAAGTTCTACAGAGTTGATCCTCTGAAAGGGGATTTACCATGTTTCACCTGTTTAGAATCTATTCTACCACCAAGCATGGTAACCTAGCAGCTGAAGTCCTCGCCTTGCATGTGCAGGTATCCCAGATAGGCGCCACTTATAATCCTGGCAGGCCCGCTTCCCATCCAACTCCCTGTTTGCTGGTCTGGGACAGCAGTCAAGGACAGCCCAAATCCTTGGGACCTTGCACCCATGTGGGAGACCCAAAAAAGGCTCCAGGCTTCTGGCTTCGGATTGGTGTAGTTCCAGCCATTGTGCTCACTTGGGAAGTGAATCAATAGACAGAAGATATTCCTCTCTGTATCTCCTCCTCTCTGTATGTCTAATAAAAATAATTTTTGAAAATAATCTATTATACCTTCTAGTAACAGCACCAGAATTGTTCTTTGCAAATCACTTTCTTTGAGTACCTACCCAGAAGGCTATGGTGAAGTTAGCCCCTTTCCTCAAATTCATAGATAATTTGGGTCTAGTGAAGGAGACATCTTCTCGTGGAGACAATTGGTTCAGGGTCCAAGCTTGACCAACTAAAGCCCATGTACATTCATTTGATATTGTTGGAAAATTTTGAAGGACTGGTTTTTCCTTCTAGATTTCTGAACTCATAGAATGCACACCTGGTCCTGATGGTGCCATCATTCCAAAACAAAGAGCCTGCAGAGGAGGTCAACACAGAAGCAAGTTGACCTACAAGAGGAAAGCCAATTTTTCTCATGTTTCTGAGTCTTCCCATTACAAACAGCATTAGATTTTTAAAGTTTAGATCATTATGGTTTTGATAGTGGCCATTTCATATGTGGTTTTTTAAAAAAATATTTATTTTTATTGGAGAGGCAGATATACATAGAGGAGAGACAGAGAGGAAGATCTTCCGTCCGATGGTTCACTCCCCAAGCAAGCTGCAACAGCTGGAACTGAGCCAATCTGAAGCCAAGAGTCAGGAGTCGGGAGCTCTTCCGGGTCTCCCACGTGGGTGCAGGGTCCGAAGGATTCGCGCCATCCTCAACTGCTGTCCCAGGCCACAAGCAGGGAGCTGGATGGGAAGCAGGGCCACTGGGATTAGAACCAGTGCCCATATGGGATCCTGATGTGTGCAATACAAGAACTTTAACCACTACGCTATCACACCAGGCCCCATATGTGTTTTATGTATGTAATAATCTGAATATTTTTGCACCTTTTTGAATAAACGTACAAATACTTTTAAGCTTTAGCAAATATGTCTTATTTAATAAATGTTTTTACTTGTTCTGGAATAAAGAAGCAAATCCATAGACAAAGAAGTGAATCAATAGATGGAAGTAGGATTCCAGGAAGATTAAAGAATGACTTTTCCCATTAAATATTACGATAACTTATGCTTCGGAAAGAGATGCATTAGAGCTTAATGGGCATCTGTTGTACTCATTTGCATTGGCAACAGTACATGGACAACTATAGGTTGTTACTAAACATTTCATTAACAACCTCAAGACCAATAGAGAAATAGGTGAGTCAAGTTGTTTCCTGAATGTAAGTCATGAATTGTACCGAAGCACAGATGACTCCAGTGGGACACAGATACATATTTTTAAACTTTTGAGATTGCAGAATAGCTTGTTTTTGAAAAAGAACAGCCTGACCTATTCAATGACTCATTTGAGAAACTTTCATTTTTGTGCCATTTCAAAGCTGAGTTTTCAAAACTTGAAATTTGGATTGCCTTTCAAGTCGATGTGATATTTGGATAACTTTATTTGGATGAAATATCACATCCTAACATCAGATACCTCAGCCCATTTCTATTTACCTTTTAAAGCATTAAATCCAAGAGATTTTCCAAGATGTGGATATACATATGAGCAAGAGAGCCATATATAATATCCTACTTCCTAAGAGGATTTTCCATTATTTGGAAGGGCTAAGTGCATAACTCCTCAAAAGTCAGAATAGGCCACTAAGCAGTCTAAATAATTGGTTGTCTTTTTCATGATGTAGTGATCTTTTTATTTATTCTTATTCCCCTTAGAAAATTTTTACTGTCCAAAAGACTCAACATCTATCTCACATTGGAATTTTGCAATCGCCTTTTAACTATTTTCCATTTCCAAGCTTTAATTTTTTTAATTTTATTTTATTTGGGATTCCCTCCCAAACTCCACCCCCCAACAGGTTTTCCCCATGTTGCTACAATAGTATAGACCTTCGTAAAGAGTCATAATTTCATCAGTCTCTTAAGTGTGCCCCGACATTGCTAATACAGTTTCAGACAGTCTCGCTTTCCATTGTCTACACATTTCCAACAGTTTCATTGAGAATCCATCTTTTGTTTGGAAACAGGAATGCATATTGCATTGCACCCCTACATCTGGATACGGTAGACCCCAATAACTCCATCACTATATATTTCCATAAATGAGAAGCCATGAAACAAGGTCAACAACTGGTATGAATTAGAACAATAGCCACAACAACAACAAATTACAGCATCATGATACCCTGCTGGCTCTGTCTTCAAACCAGAGAGGGTATACCTAAGAAGCCATTGAATTTGACTGGACAATAAGATGCTGGACTCTATGTTTGGTATATGCTTGCAATGAGGGACTCTCAACTGAACTTGAACTGTGGTTATGCAACAAGGTAGAGGAATCCACCATGGTGGGAGGGTTTGGGGAGGGATGGGGAGAATCTCAGTACCTATGAAACTGTTACACATAATACAATGTAATTAATGAATAAAGAAAAATAAGTAAATCTTACAAAAATAAAAGAATGCTAAAGCTAAACAAAAAAAGAAGGGTCTCTTAAAGACCACCACTGTAATACTAGAGGGGAAATCAGGGGAAGGGGTGGGAGGTGGAGGAATTTGGAGAGGGGGATAGGAAATCCCAGAGGCTATGTAACTGTATCATAAAAAATAAAAATAATAATGCAATAAAATTTTAAAAAATAAAATAAAAATAGTAGTAATAATAATAAAAGAAAAAGAATGAACAGCAGTATAGAATTTTAAGTTGGCCTTCTTTTTAATTGAAGATTTATTTATTTTTAATTGAAAGGCAGATTTTACTTAGAAAAGGAGAGACAGATCTTCTATCTGCTGTTTCACTACTCAAATGGCCACAGTGGCTGGAGCTGAGCTGATCTGAAGCCAGAACCCAGGAACTTCCAGGTCACCCACTTGGATGTAGGGTCCCAATGCTTTGAGCCAAACTCTGCTGCTCTCCCAGGACTCAAGCAGGGAACTGGATGGGAAGTGGGGCTGCTGGGATTAGAACCAGCACCCACATCGAATCCTGGCGTGTGCAAGGTGAGGACTTTAGCCACTAGGCTACCACGCTGGCTCCCCAACTTTCTTTTATAAGGTAGGAAATTTTTTTATATAGTATTGCAAAATATATGCTTGGTCTTTGTTCCTGGTTCTTGAAAATCTCCAAAAGAATAAATATCTTTTTGTATGTTAAAAAAAAAAAAAGAGAAAAAAACACAGCCACTGAGTGACCAACACATGGGTGACAAAAAGAAAATACAAAAGTCTCTTGGGTAAAATAATGCTGCTGTGTAATCCATGAGCCAGTGATTAATTCAACAAGAATGGGATGGCTGCATCCCATGTATCCATGTATTTTGATGTTTCATTTTTCATTTCCAAGCTTTCATTCAACATTCCTCAAGGATATGTCTTACAACATCATTTCTCAACTCCATGTTTAGTGGGGGGGGGGGACAGTGCGGTGGTGGGTATTGGCATCTTACCTAGCCACCAATTTTCTGTCTTGCGTTTCCAATGCCAAATCCTATCTATCTTTCATTCTGCCAAGGTTTACAGAAGAGAGGGAGTATTTGAATAGGAAGACAAAAATGGAAGCATGCACATGAACATGGAAAGATTGACACAGGAGGAAATCATGAGTGGAAAGTTAAACCAGGAAGGTTCAGAGCGCCAGTTTGATGGGAACAAAGCCCTGAAAAAGATAGAGATACCCAAAGAGCTAATATGCTCTAAAATCGCTCAATCCCACACAATGGTTTAAGGATAATCATTCTAAATGTTTGACTGATTCTGACAAAGTTAAAAAAAAAAAAACCAAACAAACAAACAGAAAAGACAGTGATTTCCCTGTAAATATTGGAAATGTTTGGGGTTTAAGTTCTGAAAGAGGCCCCCTTCAGGGCACATGGGTTTAAGATAGTCAAGCTGTACAGCCCAGTCCCTAGCATGGTGTTGTATTCCAAGACTTTAGTGAACACTTGTGCGAAACTTGAGTCCAGACCAAGGATGGTACCTATGGTACATAAGCAGTGGTTAATTTAGTTTTCTGAAATTATTCTAGTCTTAAACAATAGTTCTTCAATACACTTTAGGAAGATAAACTTGAAAGGTAACTTGGAGTTCAAAACTTATACAGTCCACTCACACAATGAATCGTCAAAACATTCATGAAAAATGTGTTATCAAAGAGCTTTGCATAGATTTCAAACTTTCATTTGCACAACAATGCTTATCTTCAATTTTCTTTTTCCACAAAATTGTTGAAGTACCCTTGGACATGGTGGCCATTCCAGAGTTCTATAGTGAGAACAGCAATCCAGCTGACTATTTCAAGGAACACCAGTTCAGTGTAGTGCAGTAGCAGGTGGTTTGTGAGAGCTAGGAGTGACCCCTTTGCAAAGCTCTTGAGAGATAGGACTGCTTAGCCAAGCCAGGTCCACACCTCCTGCCTGTTTGCAAGCATCTGGTGAGCTTGTTACAAAGTGCACATTTCCAGAAACTTCACCTAGAGATTCAAATTCAATAAATCTTGGTTGATGCTCCACATTCTCATGTTTAACAAGCTCCCGATGATTTGGAAGCCTCACCAGCTTGGAAGGCAGCTTTGGAGGTCAAGCTTAAACTGCAAGCTGCCCCACCAGAGGATGTTCCACTTTCCTTCCTTCAGGTTCCAGTGCTAAATGCATGGTTGTTATGTCCGTAAGATGTCAGCTGTTTATTTTGTTAGTTCCTTTATATCAGTAAATTCCAACTCATATATACATTAGAATCATCCAGAAGTCCCATGGTTCAAAATCCAGGGGCAGGAATGTGGTTAGGCAGTTAAATCCCAACTTGGAGCACCCATATCCTATATTTGAAGTCCCTAACTCTGAGTTCTGGCTCTTTTCCCAGTCCCAGCTTCCTGCTATGATGAACACTGGAAGACAGTGGTGATAGATCAAATAGTTAGGTCCCTGTTATCAATATGGGAGCTCTGGAAGTTTTGCTGGATTCAGGTTTTGGCTTGGCCCATTCCTTGCTATGTTGTCATTTAGAGATTGATCCAATATAATGGGGATCAGGGGAGAATATTCACACTCTACCTTTCGGACAAATGAATTGAATGGGTTTTAGCTTATTTATTTCTTATTTACTTGAAAGGCAGAGTGACTGAGGGGCAGCAAGAGATCTTCCATTTCTGGTTCATTACCCAAATGCCTATGAACAGCAAGACTAGATCAAGCTGAAGCCCTTGGAATTCCACTTTTTCTCCCACATGGGTGGCAAGGGACCCCAAACACCTGCATCATTACCTGCTCCCTCCCAGCTGCATTAGGAAGAAGAAGCTGGATCAGAGTCAGAATAGCTGGGACTCAACAAGTACTCAGATAAGGGATACATCATCATAAGCTGAAGCTTAAACCCTTTTACCACAACTTTCATCCTATAAATTGATTAAATAAATATTCTCTTCAGCAAGATTCAAAAATCCATTCTTTCCCGCAGCTGAGAAAAGGGATACATGCCCACAGTTTAAGTTTAAAATAGTTCAAGTTTAAAAAACCCTGTAGTACTGGTTGGAATCTCTGCGCTGGCTTGTTGGTATCAAGATCTGTTCTGAAGCCAATCCAGCCCACCCTCAGATCCACAGAAGCAAACTAAGATTTCAGTTTAAGTGTCTGAGGACTGTAGGAGACCCAGCCTTTCCTGCCCCCTTTCCTCCCTCACTCTCGGGTGTTCAGCACTTACACCATACAGGGTCATCCTGACATTTCTATTTGGAAACTCTCAAGGCTGAAAGTCCTTTAAAGTTGCTTAGCTTGTGAGACTTGGCTCCAGCCCAGCTCACTCAGCCATCAGGAGTTTGCACAGAGGCACCCAAGGTCTGCACCCCACCCCATCCCCCACTCCCCCTCTCCCCACTGATCTTGTAGTCACAGGTTCCAAGCTGGATACCCCTGAATGACCATGGATGACTGCTGTGCTGGCTGCAGACACACAGTTCGCAAATTACCTGTATGTCTCTCCCTGTGAGAGGAGGTGGCAACCTGTTGATAAAATCCCTGGTAAGTGCAAGCTCAACCAGCAGCCCATTGCAGAATTATCTCTGCTGTAATTGCCAATTTGTCCATGTCAATGCGACATCCACATCTAATGTACCATGCATAAGCAGCCATTCTCTTCGCACGAGGTTAGAGCAGGGCAGAGGCCTCCGAGATACCAGACGATGAGCCAGACTTTCCCAAGCCCTGGAGGACAACATGGTGCTCCAGAATTCCTTCCCCTCCTCACTCAGGAGAGCCTACAGAGTGAATGAGATCATCTTTTCAAAGTACACTGGACAAGGCAATATTATTATTGCCATCATTGGATCATTTTTTTTTAGGTAACAGGGAATGATTCATATTTTTGTACTTGCAACCCAAAGTAAGTTTATGACGCAGTTGCTCCTACCTCTCTCCTTTATCACCCATTGGAACACCTTTGGAAGATATCAGATATATATCAGTAGAAGCTGGCAGCTTCTGGAAGCCATGCAGGAGAAACAGTGCCCGGTGATTCATGTACCACTGCCAAGCTGGCAGGCAGAGGGAAGCCTGCACTGAGCAGGGAGGAGGCAGTATGGAGCACATGTTTTTAGCTGCTTTCATCCAGCTTCTAGGGTATGGTCAGCATTGCCCAGGCCTGAGCAGAGAGCAGAATCCCAAGTTTCTACATCTGTAGACCTGGACTGACTCCCAACAGGTACCCTGCTGAGGCATGCTCAAAGCAAGCATATGCTGCTGGCCAAGGGACCACATGTGAATCCCCAGGAGCTTAACCAACCCCAAGAACATCTGTTGGGTTCATAAAGTGAGGAAGCAGCATCATAAGCTAACCTCACCCCATTCTCTGCTCAACAGAGCACCTTGGTCCCATATAGACCATCCCTGAATGGTAATAAGGTTATGTCCTAATAAATCCATTCTAAGTTGAAAGTAACAAATACATCCAATGCCTTTAAATACACCTGACCTTACAAACTTCGTAGTCTGGAAGCAGAACAACCTTGGAGAATGTCATTCATTTCTTCTGTGGCCATGTGGCTAGGAGCTACCACTGTTACTACTACACAGCCACCCAAGAGAAGATCACACTACACAGAAGTAGCCCCAAGAAAAAGAATCCAAAATTGAACCACAGTGTTTCACTTTCATGCCAACATAAAGCAGGGACTGTCTGTAGTTAAATTAAGGTTATAATGTAAATCTGGAACAGTAGTCCACCTGAAAGAGTAATCAAAGATATGGGTAACTTTTAACTGGCATTATTATTATGTCCACTGTTAGTCTAAGTAATGAGTAAACAGAACTTTATTCTAGTAATAAGAGGTGGATGAAGTACTGCTGTGGCATACTGGTCCAAACCTTTTGGAAAGCAAGTGGAAAATAACTATCAAGAGCAATAAAAATATTTTTACTTTGACATTCAAAAACTTATGAGAAACTTTAAGAAACTAGTTATAGGACCTTTTGTGAACATTTTCCAAAAGACTACACATACACACACACCATACCACCACCATTAAAACCACTTCCACAGGAACAGATGACCATTCAGGTCATTCCAACACTCCACAACAGTTGGAACTGCCAGTCCTATAGAAGCTGAATACACTAAGGAGCACTGTGTTCCAGAGTTCCGTCTCAACATCTGAGAAGTCAACAGCTTTGGAAAGAATCAAGATGGTGGAATAGGGTGAGGACATGTTTAATCAGAGGAACATTAGAGTGAAGCAGAGAGGGCACATTCCAGGAAATAGGGCAGGACAGACTGAAGGCAGAAGGGCACCTGGAGACTGATGGACATGGGAAAGCAGTGAAAATAACCATGGTGTTGTAGTGATCAGATACCCCAGCTGCACTCAGCCAGTGGTGATCTGAACTGCACCAACAGCTGGAATGTCACCAGCAATCAGGTTGGAAGGGGAGTTAACCGGGCACTCAGTAGGTGAACACAGACAAAGAATGGCCCGTCCTGCTGGTTTATAATTTGACCATGAGCAGAGACAGAACAGCACATCCCAAAGAGGCAGTGTGGGAACAAGGTGGATTTCACAGTCCAGACACCCAACATAACTGAATCGGGCACCATTTTGTGCAGCAAAACAAAGGCTATGGGACAGGACTGTGCATGCACTAAGTTGGAAAAGAACTCATTTCTGGCTCAGTGAATTGCAACAAAATGGCATTCTACAGGTTCCACCAAAAATAATTCTGGGTAGCCCCCAGAGCTAATGTCCAGTAGATCAACAACTCTAGTAGTAGTACATCAGGCACCATTTTGTACAGTGTGGCAAAGGCTTTAAGACTGCAGGGACAAGAGTGAGCTGCGCATGCACTGACCTGGGAGTAAGCTCAGTGCATTGTATTGGTTGCTAATCACTAGAAGGAGTGGCACAAGTGACTGCAACCAAAGAACTGTATACCATCCACAGTAAGTAAATCGAATTGTAGATCAGTGGATGACAAAGCTTAGAACCCTGCCCCAAGGGGAAGAATCTGCTAGCAAGAAGTGTAATTACCAACCAAGCACAAAAGAAAAGACAGAGGCACAATGAATATTACTGAAGACTCCCCTGCAAAGGAGCAAAAGCCCCTGCCAACCTCAGAGTTAATAGGTACATTGAGAAAATGGGGGATACAAAATTCAGAGAACTCATATAAAGTTTCTTAACAATGAGAAGCACATAAAGGAGTCCAAGAAATTTAAAGAGTATGTTACACAGGAAAGAGCAATGCTAAAACAAAATCAAGCCGAATTACTGAGAATGAAAGATGCAATAGAGCAAATTAAAAATTCAGTGGAAAGTCTCCATAATATAATGAAGGCGACTGAAGAAAAAAATCTCAGAAGATATTTCCTGTCACCAGGGGGAAACAAAATGTTGGAAGCAGAACTGGGGCAAGATTTAAAAAAAAAGTATTCAAGAATTAAGAGACAGCACTAACAGGCCAAATATACAAGTCATGGGAGTTCCAAAAAGTGCAGAAAGAGAAGCTGGGTTTAAAAATGCATTTAATGAAAAAGCTTCTCTAATATGGAGAAATAATTGGGGAACAACATCCAGGAGGGGCACAGAAATCCCATTAGGGTTCACCAAAAGCGATATTCACCATGACACATAATAATCAAGCTCTCCCAATCAAACAAGGAAAAGATCCTTGTATGTGCAGGTGAACAAAAATCAGTTGACATATGGAGGAATGGCAATTAGATTCATAGCTGACTTCTCACAGTAACCTTTACAGGTCAGAAGAGAATGGAGCATGTACCAGATTCTACAAGGAAAAAAAATGTCAGCCCAGAATAATGTACCCAGCAAAGCTTTCCTTTGTCCTTTGAAAATGAAATAAGATTCTTCCACAGTAAAGAAAAGTTAAAAGAATTTGCCCCTTCCAAACCTACCCTACAAAGGATACTTAAAGATGTTCTCTTGATCTCTTGACAGAGAAGAGAAATAGCACCCACCAAAAAGGTAAATTGTGAAGAACATCCCAACAAGTAACAGAAGACTAAATCAATGAACAATCCATTGCTAAAATGACAGGATCAAATCACTACCCATTCATATTAACCCTGAATGTAAATACTTACACATCAATCAAACATCATTGGATTAGCACATTGGTTTTAAAAAACAAAACCCATCTATTTGGTGCCTATGGGAGACGTCTCTCACCCACAATGATCAGGAATACTATCTCACGGATTTTTTTGCTTGTTTTTATTTCATTTCTTGAAAACATTTTTTTCATTAAATTCTTCAATGACTCATAAGTCATTCAGTAGCGTCATTTAAGAAGGTTCTTGATTTTTTTTTTCATTTCTTCGGAGACACATTAGTCCTTCAATAGCATGTTGTTTAACTTCATGGCATTGAAGCTACTTCCAGTGTAACAGAACATTTTATTTTATAGTAAGCATTTTTATACCGACATATTTTAAAATGAAAAAATGCCTAGAACACCACACAAGCTAGAAAAGCCATTATGATCAGGTGTTACAGATCAAAACTAATTATGTAACTGACAACACTGATTTATCTACTCAGCATCTGCACCAACACATATAGCATTGTGTTACTTTAACTATAGCATCATTAGGTAATTGGCATTTTTCAGTTCTAGTATGATCTTCTGGGACCACTGTAGTATGTTAAGCAGCACATGACTAAACATGTTTGTGCGCACACACACACACACACACACACACATACATGCACACACTGCAGATACCTCAGGGTCACTCAGTCTTTTTAAGCAGTGAATCCAGGCAGCCAGACCCTAGACCTGTATTTGAAACCCTAGTAGGAAAGATGGCAATAGTTATGACTGATGGTAAAAATAACAAAATTTTTTTAAAAAATAAGAGGATCCACTTGGAAAAAGCAAAAGCAACTCCCCCTGTTTTCCCCTATTTGACCACTGTCTTAGTTTGGATTCCTTCACCACAGTGCAAGAACCCACTACCTGGTTGACATGTAATTCTATTTGACAGCTAATCTTAGGGAGCAAGATTGAGGGAGAAAGGAGAGTGAGACCAGGAAGAAAAAGTTCACATCCAGGTATGGTGTTGAGATCACTGTTGTGAGCAAAACTCACTTCATGTGTAGAGAATGCCTACACAACGGGCCACCTAAAGGACAGAAGTGTTTACCCACCCATATGAACTCAGTGTTTCCAGACCTCATCAGCCAAGGGCTCCACAGAGTACAGTCCCCCCACCCCAACCTCTGACGAGTGCTGAAACAAAACCTGGAAGACTCACCCTGCAGCCTGACCCACCTGAGATGAGTGGGTGGCTGCACAGGGGGAGTATACAGCCACCCCCAACAGCCACAGCTGAATTAGATGAGCAAGGGGATTCGGCACAGACAATGGTAACCACTATGCTGCTTAGATTGTCCCCTCTGGCCTTGGTCAACTGATTTTACCAAGCAGAGATTGCATTCAAAATCCCAGGCATCCAAAAATGTCCTAACCAAAACAAGACACATGTTACACTTTTCTTTTCTGTGAGTTTTAAAGCAGCAGTCTTGTCTATCCATCAAAAGAGCTAACCCTACACTCCAGACCCACTCATGCCTGCACCACACACCAAGTTCCTTTTCTGGTCGTGCTACTTACTGCCTTCAAGATATGGCTGTAACCCAGAAGCTACTAAGCATGTGCTCTTAAACTTTAGCTGGCACCGCTTCATTGTTTTAAGCTCATTTCAGCTCCTAGAAAACCATGCACTCCAATAGGACCAGAACATTATTCCAAAAAAAGAACACAAAGGAGAAAGGGAGTAATACACAGAAACAGTATCAGTAGGAGTGTCTATTCTGCATCCAGGTGCTCACATGTCCTCTCATCTCCGTGTTACTCAAGGCCCTTCCAATCCAAAGTCTGAAGTTTTTACAGAGGACCAAAGGGAAGATGAGGAAACCCACTTCACTGAAGTCTAAGGTTTGATTTCAAGTTTGGTAATATTGTATTACTGCACCGAAGGGGTAGATCTCTCACATGAATTAGCAAAGAAGAGGGAGAGTCTCTACACAAGCTTGAAAATTGAACCACTAAGGTGGAAATCCAACATCACTTTACACAGAGCAAAATCCTTCCAAAAGAGAGCTATGGAAGAAGCATTTTGTGGGTTGGGCCAGATTCGGTTGCGACTAAAACTAGTGCATGATATGGAATTCCAGGGTGAGATTACCTGTACTGGATTAGAATGCAGCACCCAACCAACACGCGTGAGAACCAGGAAGGGAGAGGGCAGAGCAGCGGGGGGATGGAGGGGCAGGTCCCCTCGCCAGGCAGCTACCCTCACTGGATAGAGTGGGATGGGATGGGGACAGACCAGACTGGGCAGGGCTGCAACACCTGAGCGCCGCACATGGACTAGAACAGGGAAAAGCCAGGTTGGGCTGACTATTCCTGCCGGTTCTAGCATAAATTGGAGTGGGTGAACGTTGTTTGGGCTTAACCGCAGACAGCTGGCAGAAGCTGGCACTGGGAGCTAACTCTGTCAAGTCAAACCACAGAACCACCCAAAGAGATCATAAACCAGGGCTGAGAGAGACCCAAGAGGGAAGTGGTGGGGTTCCCCCCTCTTGGGTCACTACTCCTGTGAGAGGGCATGAAAACTAGGAGGGGTGCTGGGGTGGCTAGAAGGAGAGGCACTCAGCAATATCCGTGAGGGCTGGAGAGTTGAGTTGGTTGGAGGGAACTAAGCTTCAATGCCCATTGACAGGTACTGGACCCATATGGGAAGCGGGACAGACTGGACTAGTCTGCTATATATACTGGCAGGCCAGGGTGAGGGGCAGGCCTGGTGGCAGTTATTGTGGGTCGCCCTGACTGGGCTGCAGACCCCACTGGTTGATGAAAGAGTCGAGTGCATGCTGGACAGAACCAGGCTGGACTGCAACACCCTTGGCTCCAGTGCAAGTCGGGACTGAGAACGGAGCCAGCCCAGCGATTGCAACCACCAACTGATTGTGGCGATAGACTGTGCCGGAACCGGTACTAGCTCGAACATGCGGGAATCTGATCTGGGAATACTTCTAAGTCTCTTTGGTGATCTCCCCAATCAAACTGCTGGACTCAGAGCCCTGGCTAAGAGAGGACGGAGGACGGAACAGGTCAATCAACCACCTCAGCTAAACGTTGGGCAGCGAAATACTGGGCAAACGAAGACTCCATGATGGACTGTGACAATCAGTGGCTTCTTCAATGACCTAATCGAGCTGGGAGGGATGTGACTGGCAGTGATCCATAACTGGAAGACTATTAAGACTACTTGAGCAAGTATCTCAGCATGCCCCACATCTGGGACCTTGGGCGGGTGGGAGACTGGGCGGGGATTCTCCCTCAATATCCCCCTTCACCTCAGATACATAAATAATAAAGTATATATTTAAAAAAATAAAAAAATAAAAAATAATAATAAAAAGAAGCATTTTGTAGAAGTCAACTCATAACCCCTGAATAAAAGGGCACACACAGTGTGTCTCAGTAGGCTCATTTTAAATAAAGATACACCCACATTTGAGAATCTTGTGTTCATTATATTAGTTTCTATGAATCCTAAGATATCACCTTGCAATGGAGGCCACTGATTACAATGGGAAGTGACTACGTGTGTGAATGGATTTGTGGAATCGATGCAAAACACTAGAGATGAGTCTGAGCTCATCAATAAGGAACATGGAAGGTTGTCACCATGACAGGTATGACTGAGAACTGGCTCAATACTTCAAGAATCCATCATTAGCCCTGAACACCAGCAATCAAACATCTGTGCAGCCTAATGTCACAGGACAAAGGCTGATACGAAACCCACATCCATCATAGCTCCAGAATTGCAAGGATGTTCCACTCTTTTCTTACCATTGTGTCTCACTTAGCCTTTGGCTCTGGCAAAACAACAATTATATATATATATAATATGTTCATTGTTCATTATATAATATAATGACTATATCATATATAATTATATATTACATAATACATAATAATTATATATTATACACATATAATATATATTTCTGAGAAGGACCATGAAGTTTCAGTAGATCTGTTTGCTCCTAGCCATTCCTGTGTGATCTCTCACCATTGGGGTTCAAAAAATAAATAATCAGAAAAACCACAAGTATATAGTATGACAAATGCAGTAAGATAAGGAAAAGGAATACCACATAGTGTTAGAAAAGATGTACTATAGTTTGCAGGTAATAAGATACATAGTTTAATTAGATAATCCACAAGGATTTTAGCATTCATAGGTAGTGTTAGAGACGTGGTCCAAATGAAGATCATCACTCAAATATCAATAGCTTTTCTATGAACTATGGCCAAGCCTCTATAATATGTAATAGAATTGGCACATTCTTGCTCATAATAAAAATGAAATCATTAAACTGGTTATGAATAAATCTCACAGAATTCTGTAACATTTTAATAATGAAGGTGATACAACTTTTCCAAGTTGCATAACAAAAGGGCCAGTAATATTGTAAACCATTTGCCTTAGGAAAAAAACAAGCACCTACAATAGCAACTTATGTCATAACAATGTCCATTCTAATACAGAAAAATTACAAACAGGGTAATGAACTTTGGAACAATGATAATGAGACATTCTGCCATGCAGCAGATTAGCAGACTGGGTGGTAATGTAGAAAAAATATGCAAGCTGTAAAGCTAAGGATAGAAAGCAAGCTTCAAGTCAGTAAATGCAGAATGATCAATAAGATCAAACAAGGAGGCATCCTCTCATTACAATGTGCATGTTTGCATGCACATGCATGAATGTAAGTGTGTGTGTGTGCACAACTAAATGAATGGATGATACACACTAAGCTGACTATAGCAGTGACATCCCAAGAGAAGTGGTACTTGGATCAGCTTTCTCAGAATCTTCTCAGTACATATGTATATAGAGCACTCACACGAGCAACTGTTAACTAAAATAATGCAGCTGGAGAAACTGGAAGAGAGAAGACAAAGGATTGCGTGGACTCCTTTTCTGCCTCTATCTCCGCTTTTTCACAGCCAGTGCTCCACCCAAGCTGAGTGTCAGGATGGGTGAAATGCAGCCGCATAGAGTCCAGGGCTCCTGGTTCCTGGTTGGCTGTGGAGGCAAGCTTATACAACCTCTTAACGTAAGGAGGGAGGCACTGCTTGTACCTGAATCTTCACCAATTGAAAATGGAATCCAGAGGAACTGGGAAACCATTTCCCCAAGAGGCCAGACTCCCTTCCGCCAATCCTCCTCTCCAGCTGTTCACCAGCTGTTTCCCTGTGTGCCACGTCCCCCTTGTCCTGAAGATCGCACCCACCAGATACTCCCTGCCTACTCACGTTGTGTCAAATATTTTGCTGTGGCTCTGGAGTATCTGAAGAAGGATTCAACTCATGGGTCTTGGACTTATGGTATCTACCACTATCACTGAGTTCATGTCGCAGAAATGTAATGATCATGGAAAAATGTAATTAATCCAGGTCCAGAAACAGCACACAGTATTATGACAGAGGAAGATCCATTATTGTATCGTATGCTCCTAACTCAGATTTTTCTCTTTTGCTCCATCTAAACACCTGCTGCCCAATATCAGATTCCTTAGTCTTTTAGTTCATATTTGCCTTTTTAATAAATGTTGTGTTTTTTTAAGTGAACTTATTATTTAATTGACAAATCAGATTCTGCTTTTATCCCATACAACATGGTGTTTTAGAGTTCAAGCACATTCTCTAAAGCCAGACACTGTTTTCACTTCACTTACATTCTCTGACTTGACTTTACAACCAACCTGTCACTTTGTCCGGTTACATTCCCCCATATCGCTGTAAACAAGGCAACTGAATCCAGCACAGTTAGGTCACCTGCCCAAGGTCACAGAACCTCACCATTTCAGTACGTATAAGGCAATTGCTGGCTTGTTCAAGTACAACTGAATGAAGAGAGACCACTGTAGCTTCGAGCAAACCAAGAAAGGAACAACTTAAGAGAGGCCCACATGGCAAAGAAAATATTCCCCAGCAAACGAAAGAAGATGCTGCTAGTCTGGAAAAAAAAAAAGACTCAGTGAACCAATGACTATTTCCAGTTATTGAAACCATCCAGCTGTCAAGGCAATAAAGCTACGAATGTCTACATTCCCTCCAAAGGCAGAATATTTTATGAATCTATTACAGGTAAACACTTTGTGTACCATGTTTTAAAAAAAAGACAGGCGTTTTGCTGTTTTCCTGAAAATAGATGTCTATTCTTGTCATTTTATGAGCCCAATAATCCCCTGAAATTCTTCCTGGTGTAAGGTGGTAGGGAAATAAAGAATTGGAGAGGAGGATTGGGTGGAAAAGTTATTAAGAATCCAGAAAACTTGAGGAACCGAATTTAAGTTCCGGACCAACAGAGTTCAGATTTTTCCTGAAGATTTTCTTCCCCTCGACTCTCCTTCCCCACTTGTCCTTCCTCTCGTGGCTCCCCCGTGTGGCCATTAGAATAGCCATCTCTAGTCAGGTGCTCTATGAGTATATAACCCACTGAACCTCAGCAAACAACATGATGCTGGGTGCTGGGACAGGAATGGGGAGGAACTCATGGAGAAAACTGTCAAGAACCGAGGTCCCCAGAATACCACTTAGGGACACAAGCGGAGAAATATTCTAAAGGGGCAATGAGCTCAAAAGTGTGCCTATATTTCAGACCAGTGGATCTCCAGGTTTGAGCACTGAAAATATCTTCTATTCTGATAGTTCCTACAGTAAAATTTCTAGATGTGCACAGCATCTGGCCACGAAAAGAATGAACTGGAAGTAGCTCTCTGGAGCAAGGTGGAAAAATACACACCAACTGATCTAGAACAGAAAAGGCTTGGTGGTCCCAATAAGGAAGGAGCTGAAGGTCAAGTCAAATTGAAGCCCTTGAATCAGGCTGGACCAAAAGGCATGTGGGGTATGTTTTCAGAGAATTTCCTATGGGGGACTGGTTGTGGCCAAGGATCATGGCCAGATTCATGCAATGTGAAGAGCCAGACCACCAGCAGCCAGGACCACCTCTATCAGACTCTACTATAGTCTTCCAAGCACAAGACCTAGAAAAAATACTAGCAGATCTTGGAGATTGGTCTGATGGCTCAATGGCTTATTTTCTATTATTCAAACCATATACTGTCATAGCCAAATACTTTGTAACACTATTACAGGGGCACACTTGTGCAAGTCGAACATGTTTGCCACTTAGTGTTTTCCTACTATTTTCCCTACCCTAGGATCCTTCTCCCTCACCCAACCCTGCCCTGCCATATCAAAACATGTTGATATTTGCTGAGGAAGTATACACATGTGCGCACGCGCGCACACACATGTCCACATACTCCAAGTTCATTTACTTAAAGTCAACCTGTTATTCACTTCAGGGATGAACCTGACTCAGATCAAACCCACTCAACACTACTTTCCCTCTAGCCCCAAGAGCTGATTTATAAATAAATGTGTAATGGATATCTCACCTGACTTCTAGATGCACCCTCCATCCTTCTCTGCTATATGCCCTAAGAGGAAGGCCAACATGCATTTCATCTGTGATTCCCTTTTCTTTCTGGATTTGTGTTACATGCTGTTGGTGACAAACACCAGCAAGACAACAGAATGAAAGGAGATTGAGAGTGAGATTTGTATTCAGCATGAACTCCAGCTAGGGTCTAGGGTCAAACAGTCCTAGCCATACAGCCTGTTTCCAGCCCCAAGAATGAAAATAAAACCTCAATGAAAGCCCCAACGTACCTCAATTCCCTTTTGTTTTCTTTCCAGACTGCCTATGTATCTGAGAATAGTCCCCTAATTAAAATCTCCTCAAGTCACTCAATTTGAGTGAATTATTTCCTGCTAAGACCATGACTGACGGAGAGTATGTGAGGCAAGCTGCTATAATGAGAGCCTACACAAGACTTGTGGCAGTGTTGTGGGGAAATGGAAAAATCTGTTTCTACTGTGGTGTAATGCAAATTGAAACTGGGCGGGCAACTGTCTGACAGTGAAGGCAAGGCAGCAGAGAACTAAGCTGACAGAAGGGAACAGAGACCCATGCCCAAGGCCATTCTTTGGATCCAGTCACTATACAGATCATTTTCTCGCTGCAGTTTCAATTTGATCAGCAATAAATTCTCATTTTTGCTTAGGCCCATTTGAGCGCGGGTAATGACATCCCTTGTCCGTGTGCCCATGGTGCTGTGTATACTGAACAAAGGGGTACATTGGCTCTTAGCACACATTAAATAGGTAGAATTCTACTTAGACATCCCCAGCGAGCCATAGTGTACCAATGGAGGAGGCAGGTAGAGTGGGAAAAGCAGCCCATGGTTCCTGAGAAAAGATCCTGCATTCCAGTGTTTTGTGGGATGCAATGGGCCTTTTGAGTTCAAAGCATGCAACTGAGGTCAAGCCAAGGGAAAGAACTTGGCATTCAGAGCCCTGTAAGAGAAAATTCCTTGTCTTTGAGCCCAATGATGACATGTGAACAATTCACATTAAAACTTCTTAGTGCTCTGAAGCTACTAGGAGAAAGAATGCTTCCTTCAAACTTCTAAAAAGCCATGTTTCTCAAACAGCTGAGCAAGGGATTGGCCTGAGTTGGAGACCAGAGAAATAGAAAGCATACCAGGACAGATGGTATCATGCCCTGGTATCTGAGACCAAATGGCCTGCAGCCTGCAAGGACCAAGGGTGTGTCCATGTGAAGACACAGCATTGCCCTGCTACAAACAATCCAAAGGGCAGGGGGGAGGTTGGCTGTTCTATTTTTACCAGCTGGATATTTAAAAATGAGCCAGACAAGTTCGCTAAGGTGAAATGTTATTTAAGACCATATGGAGCCCAGACTTGAAATTAGCCCAGACTTGAAATTCTGAAAGTTTTGAGTCATTTCCTTCTGTGAAACTATACAATAAAGTAATAGGAAGCAGGTATTTGAAGTGAACAAATCATACTTTAATGCATAATAACCATCCTCACTGGGAACACTGAATCCCAATGGTCAGTCTAATTAGAACTGAAAAAGAAGCCTTGAGGACCCAGAATCAGTTTTCCAGATTTAAGAGTGTAATTCTATAGCCTAGAAACACAGAAAAAAACACGAGGCATTCAAATTCAATACCAGCGTATGTTTTTTAAAAGACTTATTTTATTTTATTTTTATTACAAAGTCAGATATGCAGAGAGGAGGAGAGACAGAGAGGAAGATCTTTTGCCCGATGATTCACTCCCCAAGTGACCGCAATGGCTAGTGCTGTGCTGACCCAAAGCCAGGAGCCAGGAGCTTCTTCCAGGTTTCCCACATGGGTGCAGGGTCCCAAGGCTTTCGGTTGTCTTCGATTGCTTTCCCAGGCCACAAGCAGGGAGCTGGATGGGAAGTGGGGCTGCCTGGATTAGACTCCATATGGGATCCTGGCACTTTCAAGGAGAGGACTTTAGCTGCTAGGCCACTAGCATATGTTTAATGAAAGAATTCGAGTAAACTTGGAACAGGAGTCTTTAGATCTGATAAGTCTGATCTTCCAAAATTTTACATTAAGTATCATTCCATGAAGATCAAATGTTTAAAGAATTCGCATTGAAGTTAAGAAATAGGAATACACCTTGTGTTAAAGAACTTAACTAAAATAAGAAAATGGAAGCAAAAGGATTGAAAAGAAGTGTGAGTACCTCCCTCATGCCACTGGAAAGCACGAAAACCAGGATGGGGCAGGGGTGGTTAGACAGAAAGGCACCTGCCAGTATGTGTGTGGAATGGATAGTAGGTTGATTGGGTTAAACTAGGCTTCAATGCCCATTGACATGTACGAGAGCTAAATGGGATGTGGGACAGACTGAACAAGCCTGTGGTAAATACTGGCATGCATGGGAACCAGGGTAGGGGTGATGCGAAGTTGCAGCAACTAGGCTGCAGCTCCCACTGGTTTGAGTCAGAACCGAGTATGAAGTGGTCAGGATCGAGCTGGACGACAACACCCATTGGTTCACATGGAAGACAGGGGTGGAAACAGAACTGACCCAGCAATTGCAATGACCAGCGTGTACATAAGCTGATTGGGGTGACAGACTGTGCTGGACCCTCTACTAGCAAGCACATACAAGAATCAGGTTTGGGATCATCTCAGATGAAGTTTCTCTGGGGATCCCTCCAATTGAGCTGCTGATCTCAGAACCCCAACCATGAAGGGACTATGTCAGCCAGTGGATTCTAAATAGGTTGCATCACAATTGAAACGGTGAGACTGACAGCAATTCAGAACTGTGGAACTATTAGAACTGCTTGAGCAGGACCCTCGGAGCGTGCCTCACATCTGGGACCTGGGATGGGTGGGAGGTTGGGTGGGGCTTTTCCCTTTGTTTCTCCTCTGACTCCAGATACAGGGGGAAAAATGATGATATCAGAGTGGAAACAATGGTATTACCTACTTTCCTGTAAAAAAGAAAAAAAAAAGAATAGTATGAGTGACCTACTTCTACTCTGAACACCTGAATCCAGGCATTAGGAAATCCGTCAGTTCCCTGACTTTGCAGACATACTAACCAGTCTAACAGTCTGCAGTAAACATGATCATCCCTAGAGAAAACAGGAAAATGATAAAATTGTCATAAATAGTACTAACCACATTAAAATGGGTAGGAAGCAAGAAAGTTACCGATGTATGCCAACACCTGCACAAGGTGTGAGCAAGATGCCTTACTGCCCCGCTTTCACATGCTTTGGGTGCTTGGGTGTAACTGAGCCCTAGTATGCACATCTGCAAAATGAAAGGTGAGTCGCTACATTTATATATCCTTGGTCTCTAGCACAAATTCTGGAACCCAGCAAGTACTCAGTAAGATTCTGTCTAGCAGAACAGCAGTTAAGTGAATCCTTCTCATACATAATTACGTAAGTATACATAAATAAGAGTTGAAAAAAAGTTTATCCAAGAAGCTATTTACTTCATCCCTGTTTAAAACCATAAGCTTAGGCGCAGCTAAGATAGAGATAGAAGTCATTTGGAGTTTAATTCAATGGCCCAACAGGGTAAGGAGTGAAGGCCCCAACTTTCTTTTTTCCAGTGGCAATAAAACTTCTCTTGGAATAGCCTTTCCTGTTAACAAAACAGCCATGCACAGGACCTAGTATGAGCATTTTTTGAGGCTACAGAATATTTGAGGGCTTAAAATATTTCATCTTCTTCAAAAGGTAACTAAAATTAAGCTTAATTACTAAGATGTCTAAAAAATTCTAACAGTGTGGCTATTTTTAAAATGGGGTAGACTTTTCACAGTATTTTAAAACTCTTGATTTAGGTTTTTCTCAGTATATGAATATAAATGCATCTCAGGAGGTCTTGCAATGATTACAATTAGATTGTCAACAATAACAAAGTGGATCACAGGCAACTCAATTATGTTTAAGAGCAAAAGTAACAATCTTTTCGAAAACGCTCAGAAGATGATGGTATTTAATGTAAGACCTGAGACTTTTTACTCTTGTAACATAAGGACAGACATTAAAAAAAGAATGACCTGGAATTGAAAGTGCTTCAACAGTAGATCACAAATCTTAAGCTAAATAATGTGTTGCAAAGGTCAAATTACGTTTTAAGAAATGGTGAACAGAAGGTTCAATATATATATATATATATATGTGTGTGTGTGTGTGTATTTATATATAACAGAAAAAATGTATTCATGTACCTAATCCTCTATCCCTTATTTAAGCAGACTTGAATTGTCAAGAGCATCATTTTCATGGCTTGTGTCATCTTAATTGCTTCCCTCATGTCCATCATCTCCTGACAAGTGTAATGATGAAATCTACAAGGTCAGAATTCGCCCCATCTCTTTTCATCTCAGGACCTAGAGCAATCATTCAACAACTACGTTAAAAAGTGAGGATTAAAAGAAGCAAGCACATTTAGAAGAAAAAAGATTCTTTTGAGTTTGCGACTAACAACTTTGAATTGTAAAGTGCTGCTGGGAAATTACATTTTCACGAACATCTATTGTTTCTTTGTTCCTTGCCTGAAAATATGTTTCTCCCTTGGATATTACCCTATAACAAATAAATCCTAAAGTGCCTTATTTTCCTGCCCAAATGCAGTACTTAACTCTGGTTGATTTCTTTGCTAAAATTACTTACAAGAAGAAAAACTGCGTAAGTGTCCTTGATTATTATGGAATTTCTGAGCATTCATCAGCCAGTGCCAACCTTGTGACACACACACACACACCCCAAAAAGAAACAAAACACACCACAATGGCACTGTATTTAAATAGGATGATGCTTCACAGCTTGTTTTTGATGAGGTAAATGAGAATTACTACGCATGTGGATTCCCACCTATGGATCAACCGTGTTCCTTGGATTTTGTTACAAGGACATTCTAGCTGTGCTTTTCACAACAAAAAGAAACTCTTGTATCCAATATGTCATTTGCCAGGCTTCACTTCCCCCAGCCCATCCCACATATATGAGAAGGATATTCAACTTTTCCAGTTTTTTGTTACCTAAGGGCGGGGGCGCAGGAGTTTCTGCACTCCCATAGGGACAAGGTGGATGCTTAAAAACTAAAGCCACAGGCCCCAGACCACAGTCACAACTTTGACCGTGTTTATTTTGCTATTTCTCTCCCATGAAAGGGAGTCACGAACGGCCTCAGATGTCTGCCAGAGAAGAATCCATATGCACCAGCTGCATCTGCACTGACCCGTCTGCTCTAGATTCCCCCGACCACCACAACCAGGGCACAGCATTTGTGAGATTAACTGAAATATGGACAAAGCGTGGTTTGCTTTCTTCACTCACCTACTCGCCCTGGAATAGCTCCTGTTGATCAGCTCCAGATGGTATCCAGGAGCTGCTGGTACAAGCAGACCCGTGGATCTCCCTGACTCTGCACTCTCTGCTGAGCTCAGCAATCTCCAATCTGTTCACCACCTAGGAGACCTCACCATCACTTCTACTTCACCTTCCTCCCAGGTCTCCAAAGATTGTTTATTAAATCAGCAATGCTGATTATGTCCAATTAATTTTTTCACTTCCAATTAAGCAGACACAGATAAGCTACCAGCCAAAATAATCAGGATTGCTTTAAGGCCACCCAGAGTTGGGTTAACCCCAGACCCAAATACATAGCTCTAGTACATGCTCTTTCAGGGCGGCCAAACACAGGGCTGGCTGAATTTTCTCAACTATAGAGAGGAAAACAAAAGACCCCTGAGTTCACAAACGCTACCTCAGAAACCCAGTTGTAAAACTGTCCCTGGGGACATCTGTCTCAGCAGACAACAGCATCAGCCAGAGCATCAGCCCCTCATCCTTCCGGGGGTTTCAGTGGATAAACCTGCCTAGATGGGCAGATTTCCAGATTGTTCCCTTATGCTAAGCATTGTATTGAATGTGTTACAGTGCCTGAAAAAATCATCATGGTAACTCTACAAAGTAGATCTTCATTCATCTACCCATTGATATAACAAAAATTTGCCAAGCGCATACTGTACAAAATACTGTCTGGGCTGACAAGTAAGTCTATAGCAATGGAAATGCTGATGAAACCCTGTCCCTCAAGGAATGCATGTTGTCCAAAGGAAACAAAGGTGCAAGGAAACAGGATGATATAATCAATAGTGAAAGACACCATTTAGACTGCACTCACAGAAGTTCTCACAAAGACCTTAATTCTTAAGACCTTCAAGAATTAAACTTATTTAACCAATTAAAAAGACTGGGACTTAAGAAGTTCTACAAAACACAACACACATTACTGAGACTAACTTAGAATGCAGCCCAGAGTTGGTCTTAGAAATTTACTTCCATGGGCCAGCATGTTGGCATTTCAGGCTAATCCTCCACCTGTGGTGCTGCAACTCATAAGGGTATTGGTTCAAGTCCTTGCTAAGTGTCTAATCCAGCAGCAAAGGATGGTTCCATATCACTTCAGCACCCATGTGGAAGACCTGGAAAAAGCTCCTGACTCTTGGCTTTGAAACAATCCAACTCTGCTTCAGAACTGAATTAGTGAATTTAAGATTTCTCTCTTTCGGGTTAAGTAAGTCAATCTTTAAATAAGTAGAACCACCCTACATTTCATTATGACCTGTTGACTCCCAAGAGGAACCAGATAGATACCAAATACTACCCTGCCTCAAAATATATTGTCGAACTTCTGTCATACTGAGGTTCAACATTTAACAATGTTTAAAAACAAAATGAAAATGAGAAAATTTATAATCTTCTACATGAACATGCCTAGGTAACTATAAAGAATCAGCATTTATTTTTCTCCATTTCTCTCTTCCTCATTTTCCACCAAAACCAAACATTTCATTTCTTTCTTCTTACAGTTGGTAGTAAGTATGGACTTGACTTAAACCCAAGAACAAATTGATTTTCAGTCTCTTTTAAGAATTCAATGTTACATTGCACACTGTCAAGGATCATCATCCCCACTCTCCCATTTCCATAGCAAATCAGCATTTACACACGTAAGCAACAGAGACACACAAGGACTTGACCGACTGGATGGGTAGCACAGTGAACTGCTTTGACTACGAATGAAATTCAGAGACTGTTTCTCTTCCACTCGGCCATTTCCTGCCTGAGTGATACCAAGCTGAACTGGACATAAGGTAATTACTCAGAATGCTTCCAAGAACAGATTTATTGAACTTTTTTTTAAAAATAAAGCTGAAATTCCCAGCGATTGTTCAGTCCACAGAGGGAAAACTATTTTTCAGTAAATGGAAGACTGCTGTGGAGACTATCTCCAGCGAAAGAACCAAGCTTGCATGCAACCTTGAATGCAAAGCAGGGCACTGGGGCTCTTTTAAAAGAGAAGAAGCTATTACAGCCAAGGAGTCTCCAGCAGGAAAGCTTGATTCTGGGCACTCCTCTTTCTCACTAAAAACAGGAGGACTTTTACCTTCCCCCAGGCGCAAGTAGGAAAGCAACCCATTTCAATGCCACAAAAGCCTGATCAGCAGTAAGGCCCAAGACCCCTGGCAGGAAACTCCTCCCAGATAACCTGACGTGACTTTCCCTTCATAATATTATTGGTAAAAGTAATGGAAGTATCGTGCACAGTGAGGAGGGTGGGGCAGTTCATGGGACTTTAAGACCCGAGCTTTGGCAGTAGACAAAGGGATCTTGGCCACTATATAATCGGGGCATGGAGTTATTGCTTCCCTGGAGTCTTGAAAAAAACCTACTTAACATAGCTTCTCCACCCACTCAAACACGAAAGAACATTTTTTAAATGGGAGGCCAGATTTTAAAATCAAATCTGTTTACATAAAGAATGATATTTTAAGCTCAGAGCAAAGAAAAAAATTACAAAGTACTTAAGTTGAAAGTGAGAAACCAAATCTCCATGCAATTTGATGAAATTTAAGTATTAAAGGAATATACAATATATATGATATTCTTAGTCATTTTTTATTAGTAAACCTATATTACTTATGTTTTCAGCATAACTTTGGGATTCAAACTCAACGTTCCTTTTTGCTATGGCATTCCCTAACTTAACACATTGAAGCCTGCACCCCAGTGGGATGGTATTTGGAGGTGGGGCTATAAGAACATTTTTATTGCAGTCCAACCTGAATGAGACTCACATCACCAAGTGTACACATTCACCTTGAAGGTCATTCTTAGGTCACAGGTGGTCATGGTCACATGCAGCCTACATTTTATCAGGCTATGCTCTAAAGGATCAATGCCTCCAATGAAGAGATGTACCAAAGCACATCTCACGGCAGCAGAGGACCTCTGGAAGGATAGTAGTTTTCAGCTGGAAATGACTTTGCCCCTAGGAGACATTTGCCAATGATTGCAAGTGTTTTCATTTGTCACAACTGCAGGCCGAGAGTATACATAAGCGGGAGTAAAAGCTACAGGATAAAGCCAGAGATGGGTAAAAGCCAGAGATGCCACTACATGTCCTACAATGCACGATACAACTCCCTAACACAAAGAATGACTGAGCCCCACATGTCAACAATGTCAAGGTTGAAAGCCCCTGGCCTAACGGTCTTTGAGGCTCACAGATCTGTGAGTCTCCCTTTTGCCTCCTATCATGTTGCTACACATGCAACCAGTCTCCCTGGTCTCATTACTACTGGGTAAAGTTTCCACCCACAGTCAGACCACAGCCTACAGAGTTTGTCTAGCTTGAAAACTACATACTCATGCTTTCATGTAATTCCCGATTTTGTATGGTATCAACATAAGCTCCTGTTTTTCTATAATTCAAAGTACAGAAGTAAAACCTTCTTTGGCTAGAGAACAGAGTACAAGACAGAGCTGCGATTCTCCAGGAAGGAAACCGAGTCTCAAAGAAGAGGCATCAAAAGGAGAAGAGGAGGAAAAGCCTGCCAAGGCTAGTCTAACCTGGGCAAGTAACACCCTGTCCTCCAATGAACTCAAGTCCTGTGCAAAGAGAAAAAGCAGAGGAGGGAGAGTGCAAAGGCAGGAAGGGACCAAAATGAAGCAACTGAAGGAAGAACATAAAACAGATAATTGTCCAAATTCCTACACATGCAGACTTGTTTTCTTGGGCATTGGCAGAACAAGGTCCAGATGTATGAAGGAGGAGAGGTGCAAATTATAACTGGTCAACATAATTAAGCTCACAGCAGGATCAGAGGGACTGGGAGGACAGCCAGGTCCAGGAGCAGGGCTGTGGCCTCTACTTCCCTTACCTCCAGTCGCAACACAACCAACAGCTCACTTAACGAGACATTGCTCCACTCCACTCCAACATTCACACACTTCTTTTCAGGGCAACCCACAGGAAGAGTCTGGGGAAGGTCCCAAGAATGTTATGTTTCCCACAATGTATGATCAAAGATGCCACAGGTCCAAAACAACCAATGTGGCCACCTCCATACAAATCAGTGCTATCACAGCAGACAACTGAAGCTCTACTGTGCTTTGCTATACTGAATATTAAGGACCACTGGCTGATTATGAACATTTGTTTTTTTCAGTGGTAATGTATTCTGTAGTAGTAGGATTGCATCAATTAAAAAATGACTTACTTGATCATGAATATATTTATCAAATAAGGTTTCAGGGTATGATACCTTAGTGCTTTCATCAGTGTGTAGTGCTAGTAGTACCATTCTCATAAAGAAAAGGAAGGGAGAATGAGAAGGAAGAAAGGAAGAGAGAAAAGAAAAGAAGGAAAAGACGGAAAGAGAGAAAGTGAAGAGGAAGAGAGGGGAGGAGGGGCCGGAGAGTCACAATTTGAACCCAGGAACTTAGAAGTTGAAATCAAAGTTGCTGCTGCGTTCTATCAAATCTCCCCTAAAAGATGCATCTTGGCAAGCATTACAATGTAAAAAAGAATTCCTCCAAGTGGACAGTTTAGGAGAAAAATCTAGGTGACAAATTCACTATTCAACAAAAATATTAAGACAATGGAGTCATAGTTTCTAGAGGAAAGTATCGTGAATGATATTCCCATCACTTTATTCATACGTCAAGCCGGAGGTGGGAGGGAGGAAGTGGAGTTTAGTTCCACAAAGACTTGAAAATCCACTCATAGCCATTACTATGGGGGGTGGGAACCTCTTGAAGGTGCGCTCCACCTGAGCAAAAGTGAAATCTGAATTAAAATGGTCCAGCATGTTGACTTCTGACACTCCAGAGAGGCCTCGTGCCCAAGTTGTCACGAGGGTTCTGAGTACAGTTCTCCCCTCGGGGACTCACACAATTCTGGTAACACTACTGAGTGTGGAAGAATGCAGAGTTCAATTACACTGCCACCTTATGAAGCTCTGTAGTACCATAGTACCGATATTACTTATAAACCATCCTGTGCTATTAGGAACAAAGTTTTACTGCGCAACATTATATTCTCTGGGAAAAACTCTGCCTCAGGCAGGCTTTTCTGCAGACTAAAAACTCAATTAAATATTCCTACCAATGTGTAAAAAAGAAACAAAAAGAAAAAACCCATGTGTGTCTCTTAGTAAAGGGATGACTGGGGGGATGTGATTCTCATGTTTCATCTTTTCCAATTATTTTAAATAAGCGTGAGTCATTTTAATGAAAACTCTTCTAAAATATTTAAATGTAATACAAATGAGAATCAGATTCAGATTCTGAGATGTGAAAGCACTCCAAAATATAAAACAATCTTTCTAAAAACCAGTGTGGTATGTACCTTAATAAATGGACCTGAATTAAACTCAAAGGATAATAGATTTTAATTTCATTTCATTCCATGAACAAAGATAAAATAGCATACCTTTAGGGGAAAACTTTTATTTAAACATGTATCCCTAGCAGTGATAATAGAAAAGGAAATATTTATGAGCCTGAGTAAAAGAATTCTTTTAAGTTCCTAACGAAAGACACTTTTCTGGGGAATTAGCTAAAGGGAAAAAAAAAATTGCATAAAGAGTTGAGAAGAAAAATAAATTATTTAAAGGCTCTCCTGCAGTGCCTTCCAAACTTCAGATATTCATCAAAAGATGCCTGAAGTGAGTTAATTTCCCCAGCCCATTTCCATTTAGAATTACATTGTAGGTTCACAAAACCCTTGTCCAGTGCACATGATGTATGTGTGGCAAGGCATCCAGATACAGTGTGAACTTTCATCATGTAACCAGAGCCATCTTTCCTAGAGGTACATGTAGCCCAGGAAAGATGTATGCAGATCAAACTGTATTTGAAACACACTTGCGAGCTCATGCTGTGGCGTGTCATTTTAGAAATCTCTCATCTGGAAAGTTTGAGTTTTCATTATTTGTTTTCTTCCAAAGGGATAGATATGGACAATGTGGCCAGAAACTCCTGACAAAATCTATTACATGTACTAAAGGTTAGAGCTTTCAGTTGAAACACAAAGAACATTGGTCTAGTCAGAACAATCTGAGTAACTAAAACAAAACATATGTCCCACTCCAACAGAAGTAAAACACTTGAATCCATTTCCCATGTAGGAATTTTCTGCATGACACTAATTTAAGTCTGGCTTCCTCACCTCCTTTTATTTTGCTTGATGGCATCTGTAAGCCAACTGGCACCTATTAGGAACTACAGGAGTTGCAGATAGCTTTGAAATGGCAATTGTTTTCAGGCCAATCATGTATTTTTAAACACTTAATCAAGAATTCAGATTCAATTCTGCCTTGTGTGCTTGACATTTTGTCAGGAAAAACACCAATCTTTGAAACAGTAACATCAACTGTGATTACAGCAAATTAGAATCACATTCCCAGTCTCCTCCCTTGGGGTTGTTTCAGGAGTAGGACAAACAGCTCAAGAAATTGAATTGCAGTAACTCATTTGCCTTATGCAAGGAAAATAGGAAGAGGCACAGGCATCCTGGGTTAACTGAACTGGGCAGGCTAGTCTTTATTCCAGCTGAGGACTGTCATACAACCAGGCAGAACAGAGTGACCCACGAGCCCCCTGGAGAGGCAGTTGTGGGCTTGGACAGGCAACTCATACTTCCATCCATCCACACCAGGAGTGTCCACTAAGCCTTAAGGGTAGTCACTTACTGGAGGCAGATAATATTGCAGGATGTATCAAGAAAGGAAACCAGGATCTTACTGATACCAGTATCTAGCATGTATTCTGCCTCTGTTGATTCTCCTAAGAAACTCCACTGGTTATTCACAACACCATCTAGAGAAGAGTGCTAAAATTCTCATTTAACACATAAGATGGAGCCAAGTTAGCCCTGTATGTCCAAACTCACACAGGTAGTGAGTGCCAGAAGGGAATTGGTCCAAACTCTGTATATGAATGTTTAAAGCCCAAGTCTTCAATATACCAAAAACGCACAGCCAGTCTCCAAGACAGTTCCTGGTAGTTCCAACTTGTTGCTACTCACACACTAGTAGCAAGCTCTCCCTACTGCATCCAGGCTGATCTCTATGATCAATCACACAAGACAAAAGCAATGCTGTACCAATGTTGACATGTTAGGAGACTCTGCGACTTGCATCTTGGGTGTGTGTCTATATCCGTCTGTTTCACCTTTTGCTCTTGGCAACGACAGCCACTATGTTGTAGTGGCCCTATGAAGCCATTACTAGCAAAGAATTGAAGCTCTAGCCAACAGTCAGCAAGAATTGAGTTCAGAAGCAGATTCTCCAACCACAGTCGAGCCTTGAGTCGACTACACACCTTGACAATGGCTTGACCACAGCCTCTCAAGAAATCCTCGGCCAGAGATTGGCATGGTGGCTCAACAAGCTAATCCTCCACCTGCAAATGCCAGCATTCCTTATAGGTGCCAGTTCATGCTCCGGCTGATCCACTTCCCATCCAATGTGGCCATTTGGGGAGTGAACTAGCACATGGAACATCTCTCCCATTTATCTTTCTGCATCTTCCTCTCCTTTTGTAATTCTGCCTTTGAAATAAATCTTTTTAAAAAAGGGCCATGACTATGGAAGAAATAAAAAGAAAATAACATGACCCCACCCTTTTACTGATATTCAAGTAGCGATGACCCAGAAAGAAAAAGGAAAGCCTATATTCATATATTCAGATTACAAATATTTTCACAACTATTCCTGTGATCTTCTCTTGGGTCATTCTGTGTACAGCAGCTTCTCCCTGGTTAACCCAAATTATCTAACCAGATGCTTTGGGAATATTCCGCAAAGGGAAAGGGTTATAATTAAGCTTCCTCAATTCAAAACAGCATTTTCTTGCAAGATAATTGGTTACAAGCCAGACATTGTTGAAAATGGAACAATTTTCTGAATTCCTTTAGTTCCCACTTAACACATCAAGGGCTAGTCCTGGCATATTAAATCATAGGCTTTCATCCATAGCACAGAGAATGTAGCTTTCTATCTGCCATGGCAGCCCCAGAGCCAAAGGAAGAAAAGCAAATGTTGTCTGATAATCCCCTAGACCTTGCTGGGAGCTAAAAGGCTTATTCTATCATCTGTTGGCAGAATTCTCTAAAGGCGTCACCTTGACCAAGCTATGTTGACTGGCAAGGTAGTTCCAACCAACCCCGATGAGCTGCTTAACAAAGCTCACCTCTCTCGCCTCAGCTCTGAAGGGCCACTCATGGGGTTAGTTAGGACCATGAAGCCAGAATTCAACTTCTATCTCTACCCATGCAGGTTTCCTTCTTTGCCCTCCTAGTGAGTATCACAGAGTTTGCTACCCAGAGAGCCAGCCCATGCAAGGGCCCTTAGGGTTCAGTGGATCATAGCGACAGGAGCACACAGAGACAAGCCTGGTGGATTAGCCATGGCTCCTCAAGTACAAAGTGCTGGAGGGGAGGGAGCTGCTCAACACATCCTTAGCAGGTGATCCTTTGCCCAACTCCCTGAATTTGAATCTGAATTCATTCTGCAGGCTTATCCTGCAGCAATGCAGGGAGAACCGATGTATTCAGGAGGACAGAGCAGAGATCTTTGCAAACTAAAGACTAAGTTTGTTCACCCAAATCTTTCTTTTTTATTTTATTTATGATGATGTTTACATAATTGATTAAGTTAGGAAGGGTCAAGGATTAGGGGAAGTGAGTGAGAATGATTTCAAATTTTCTTTGTCTTCTTCCTGTATCTGAAGGAAGGAAGGAGTGAGTGGTGATTAGCAGTGATCCATGCTAACTAGTCCAGTTCAGGTCTCCCACATGTATTGTTGCTTCACTCTGACCCATAAGGTCATCCAGCTTCTCTCCTCCAAACTGCTCAGTCTCCGCTCCCTCGCTTTTCTGCAAGTACAGTGACCTTGTCGATGGAACCTTCTCAGAAGTCATTTCTCATTTGCAACATAGTCCCTCAGCAGTCCTCCCTTACACACATCCCCTTTCTCCTTTCCCTGATCAATTCACAGTCTCTACACCTGGGAACACATGGGTTCTCCAGCAGCCTTCTGAAGCCCAGTGGCTTGGAACTCTGCCTGCCCACCAGGGGGGTCCCAAGCTCCTGGCACATGTGTTGGCTTGAGACCTTCACATAACCAAAACGCAGGCCCATTCAAAGTTCCCCAAACCCAGTCCACCTGCACACCAGGCCAGCATGCTAACCTATGGCTCTCCCCTCCTTTGCCCGAACCCTGCCCAGGACCAAGCATCTGAGGAAAACCCCAGGCTCAATCTGCCTACCTGGACATGAGCCCCCAGGTCCCTGTATGCCCCTGCTAGTGCCACCCCCCAGGCTTCTATAAGCCCACCAACGGAGGTGGGCCACCTGGGTCAGGCTGTGCCTGATCCCAATCCTCCCTGGTTTTTAAAGCAGAAGAAAATATAAGAGGCAACAAACCAGCCTGGGCCTGCCTAGGTCAGGTCAAGTGGGAGGGAATAGAATGTGTAGATTAGGGACCAGTAAATGCACATGAATATCAGAGGAGTCTATTCCTTAGATTCCATGACAAATCTAAATCTAAAAAAAAAAAAAAGGTAAAACACAAGTAGAGCTTAAATACCACTGGATACAGATTTAACATCAACAATGGCATCATTAGCAAGTAGAGGGCAGAAGCAAATTGTCTTCCCCCTCCCCAGCCCCTGGCACACACACAAACAAAAAGTCTAGCCTAGTGTCAACCAGCCATCTCATCCTTTTCCTATGGGTGCACATGAACCACTCTTCCTACATACACTTGGTCGCCATGTTGTACAGGAAGAGAACTGAGAATGTTGTTAAGGATGTATCCAGCTGAGTCATCCCAGCAGATTCATTGATGATGACATGACTTCAGTGGCTGTTAATAAGATCCCAGGAGTCACCACAAGGCAACTGTCTTGTCAGCAGCCAAATGGACACAATGTGTTGCTTGTAAAACATGTTTAATGGATTAGGTTATCAGGATAACTAAAATAGATGTGTCAAAGAGGTTAGCTAAGTCTTTGCTTTCAAGCAGACAGAATAAATTTTATGGTTGAATATGTATTCAGTTAGATGCAATGTACATGGGTAAGCATTCTGCTACACTGAGAGCCATGGCTCTGTCGATGTATCCCCAAAGGTGAATGTATCAGGGAAGACTGCTTAGATGAGACGCCGAAGGATGGTCGGCCCGAGGTGAAAAATAGCAGTTATGTGTTCCTCAAGAGTGAAGCAAAGGCTAAGTCAGTCCCGTATTATGCTCATTAAAGGGAAATAAACACACATCCCTGCTTTCTTGAGAGTGTTTTGGTTTTTATTTAAGATTCAGTTTTGTATATTTTTCCTTCTCATAAGAGCCCCGGTTTATGCAAGACTTTATGGAGTCAATCCAACTAATAGCTACTTACTTATTAGGAAATTATATATTCAACAGGAATTTTCTATGTAAATAATCCTATAATGAATCACAAAGCAAGTAAATACTACCATTCCAATTAAGAGAGGAACTGGGGCCCGGAGTGGTAGCCTAACTCCTAAAATCCTAGCCTTATACATGCTGGGATCCCTTATGGGTGCTGTCATGTCCCAGTTGCTCTACTTCCCATCCAGCTCCCTGCCTGTGGCTTGGGAAAGCAAGTCAAGGATTGCCCAAAGCCTTGACACCCTGAGTCAACAGGTGGAAGATCTTCCCCTCTGTATTTCTGACTTTCCAATAAAATCTTTTAAAAGAGAGAGAGAAGAACTGGTGAGCTGGTTGATCCATCAGTCATTTGGGTTGGACTGAGACAAGCAGGTATTTTCCTTTGATTTTCCCTTGTCACAGTGAGTGGGGGGGGGTGTGACAGAACCTGCCACATTTATGAAGAGACCCAGCTCATCCAGACCTCTGTCAACTGTGAGTCAATTTGCCAGTCCCTCTGCAGAGGTGAGAAGCGAGACATCTAAGTCAACCAAATGCTCAAGTGGCCAGGAAAACAGTGAGTGCTAACAGGGGAGAAAGAAACCCCCTATTCTAATTACTCTGCAGGTTTCATGTGAAAATTCTGGGTGGATCTCAGCTCAAGACAGGGGGAGGAGAGTTGCCATCAGCAGGACAGATAAGCCTGGACTCTTGAGGAATATAGTAGGCATATGGCTGGATTCAGAGGACAAGGCATAAGCAGATCAAGCTGAAACACAGGATTGCTTTAGGGAATGAAGCTGTAAACTCAGGAAGACAGTGAAGCCTAGCTGACAAGATTCGCAGGCTGAGAAGACCCTGCCAAACACGGAGTAGGCAATGTCCATGGGTGTTCAATGGAAATCTTGGAATTAGATGCTGCTGCTGACCAATATGAGACTTGCCAAAATAGATGGATTAGCTGCTGTTTTAAATTAGTCTTTTGAACAGTTACATTGGTATGGTTCAGATTTCAAAATGGAGAGCCTATGTTGTACCTTAACAGACAAAGTACCACCTGTGACCACAGCATCACATACGGGCATCAGTTCCAGTCCTAGCCACTCCACTTGCCATTCAGCTCCCTGCTAATGGCATGGGAAAAGCAGAAGATGGCCCAACTATTAAGACTCCCACCACAAACATGAGACTCAGATGAAGCTCTTGGCTTTGTCCTGGCCAAGCCCTGGTTGTTGCAGCCATTTGATGCATGTGCGCTTGTGTGTGTGTGTGTGCATGCGCATGTACCTTTTCAAAATAATTTTTTAAAAAATTTCACATGGAAAAATGTTAGCAAGCTCCTTCTCTCCTCCCCAGTAACCATTTACCCTTCTCAGAGGCAGCCAATTGTCTGTTGCTTGTCTGCTCTTTTGAAATGCTCTTTTGAAATGCTCAGAGTCATTTAAGTCAATAAAATTGTATTCCTGTCCTTCATTCCTTCCTTTTTGGTTTCCATCATTGGTAGTATATTATATGCCCCATTCTGACTCAATTTGTTCACTGAAAAAGATTATCTTGATGGTCACTTCATCTTAGTTTATTAAAAGTTTCTAGCATGTAGACAGCCTCATACTATTCCATTGGACATGTCTTGGCTTATGTAATTGTCTCCTAGATGGAAATCCCATTTTGTAGAAGTATCAGTGCTGCAGTGGTTGCCCTGACATGCCGTACAGCTAAGTGTACTTTCAAAAGTTCATGGAAAATGAAATTAAAATAAGTTCATTATGATGAAAAAGTTGAAACCCATGCAAAATTCATTCATTAGTTGCATTTTCCCTTAATTTTTTTGATCACTCAAGTCATGAACTGAAAATTGTATACGTCAAGTACATCTTTTAACTTTAAAATAGTGAATTGGTTTTACTTTTAATTGATACTGAACAATTGCACATATAACAGGACCTGGCATGGTAGCCTAGTGCCTAAACCCACCTTACTTACACATACTGGGATTCCATGTGAGCGTTGGTTCTAATCCCAGCTGCTCCACTTCCCATCCAGCTCCCTGCTTGTGGCCTGGGAAAGCAATCGAGGATGACCCAAATCCTAAGGACTCTGCATCCGCTTGGGAGACCCAGAAGAAGTTTCAGACTCCTGGCCTCACGTCGGCTAAGCTCCGGCCACTGTGGCCACTTGGGGAGTGAAATAGCAGATGGGAATTATTCCTCTCTGCCTCTCCTCCTCTCTGTATTATCTGCCTTTCCAACAAAAATAAATCTTTTTAAAAAGTACACATTTGCTCTAGAGGCTTGAGGTGTCATTTAGGACACCCACATCCCATATTGGAGCACCTGGTTCAAGTTCTAGCTGTTCCGCTTCCCATCAACCTGCTAATACACATGCCGGGAGGCTCCCTGCCACCATCAAGAGACCCGGATGGAATTCCCGGCTCCAGACCTCAACCTGGCCCAGTCCTGACTATTTTGCATGCTTGGGAAACATTGATCTCTCTCTCTCTCTCTCTGCATTTCAAATAAAATGAAAACTAACAAAAATTTTAACATTACATTTTAAGGGGCTCTATTGATGTTTCCATACACGTAAGCATCGTGTGGTGTCTAATCAGGAAAATCCCACCTATGTCAAATATTTGAGAAAAGATTTTTTTTTCTTGCAAAGTCAGATATACAGAGAGGAAGAGAGACAGAAGAAGATCTTCCATCCGATAATTTACTCCCCAAGTGAGCGCAACGGCCGGTGCTGTGCCAATCCAAAGCCAGGAGCCAGAAACTTCCTCCAGGTCTCCCATGTTGAACGTGCAGGGTCCTAAGGCTTTGGGCAGTCTGCAACTGCTTTCCCAGGCCACAAGCAGGGAATTGGAATGGAAGTGGAGCTGCCAGGATTAGAACCAGCGCCCATATGGGATCCCGGTGCATTCAAGGCAAGGACTTTAGCTGCTAGGCCACTGTGCCGGGCCCTGACATTTTTTCATGATGAAAATACTCAGTCTTTTTTAAGATAAATTTATAGTATGACATGATCTACAGTAATGCCATTGTACGATAGACTACCAGAATTTCTTTTAATTCTATTTTCTGTGAATGCTTTGAAATGCCCTTGTTTATACTCCTGTAGGCTGCTTCTAGAAGGAAGAAGGATATATGCAATTTTTCACTTTTAAAATTTGTATTATCTTAATTGACTGATAGTTATATTTATGGGGTACATATGATGTATTGATATATGCATAATGTGGAGTGATTAAATCAATGTGATGAATATAGCTGCTGCCTCATTGATTTGATGGGGCTGTATTTGAAATGTATTTTAGTAATTTGAAATATGCAATGCATTATTATTGGCATGGCCACCTTGCAGATACAGCGAACCTGCAGCTAACAATGGGAAAATTGATGAGGAAAATACAGCAGTAATACAAGGTGGCACACTATTCAGTCTCAAAGAATGAAATTCTGCACTTTGAATTCACATGAGTGAATCTGGAGGACATTATGCTAAGTGAAATAAACATGTTTAATTTTGAAACATCTTGCAACACTGTCCTCCAGTAAAGTAGCATCAAATGGCCTTCCTAGTAACGGGCCTGGTTCTCCAACCCTACCCCTCTCCGGGATTCAATGAACACAACACAACAGCCAACCTTTTGATCTGGAAGTAGTACTTGGAGATGGGGGAAGTAGGTGGGAAACCCTGCTCCTTCCCACCCCTCTAGTTTGGTTAAAAATCTCCATAGATGTCTTTGCCCTATGGAAAGGCACCTACTAATCAGGTTAGACAGTTTGGGAAGTATAAACTAAGCATCATCCACTCTACTCTTTCCATAAGGACATTAGCTGCCCTGGAAAACAGGTTGGTTTTGTTTTGTTTTGTTTTGTTTTTTGGTTTCTCTAGGCAATGTGGGGAGGTTGCCTTAGATCACAATGGCTAAGAACCAGCTGCCCAGTGTGGGGTTGACCGGATCTCTCTGGATTTCATACTGTACTTCATATTACAAATTTGCCCTAACTAGAAACAAGAATCGCAGGTTCATACTCCCCCAGTTTGCTGTTTCTCGAGTTTCTCAGCCCCTTCACAGCTCAAGCAGAAAGACAGACATGTAAGCAGGTAGCTTACATTCAGTGAAACCTTGTCTTACTACGTCTAAAGGTTTTAGCTTCCAATCCAAGTAGCATTTCTATAAGTAGGAGTATCTGACTTGGAAGCACTGGAGAATGTGCAGGTGGCAAAAACTATTTCGGATTCAGAGCCCAACCCAGAAATTCCAAATGGGAATCAGACGGCGAAGATGAATTTGCATTTTGCAACAAGTTTCCCTGGGTGGTTCTACAGCACAGCAAACTTTAAAAAGCACTGCATTAAATAGTTACTCCTTGTCTTGAAGAAACCTTAAGTAACTTTGTTATTGTGGTGGCCAAAACTAACAGCATACCCAATGAAAGCAAGCATGACTCAGGAGAGAAAACTTGAAATGTTAAGAACTCACAAGTGCCAGCTAGGAGTAACAGCAAAGAAATATTCATGAGGCTATTAAGGAGATAAATAGCTTTCTCCCTCCATTAGGGATGGTACTTCAAAGCTGAGTGGCATCAAAGAGGAAGGAATAGAACCAATGAAAGCTGTGGGCTTCGATTATTTATTGGCATGGTGAAAAATCAAATTTGGGCATTCTAGGGCTTTCGATACATTCTAAACCAACTGCTCTTGTCTTCCTAGATTAATTAGTTAAAAGACTGGATGTTAATTAGTTGTCTTTCTTTGCTGTACCTACCCACAGTAAAACCGAGGAGTTATTATCTCTTACTTGTTAATTGGCTATTAACAGCAGGAAGCAATTGCTTTGGAAAGTATTCCCTTGAAAGTGCTTTAAGTCTACTGCTGAGAAATATATCTACACACATGTTTGCATAGGAGCCAAAAAGCAACCTGGCAAATCACTACTTCTATTCTGCCTGGACCACAAAATAGGTTTCATTCTTTTTCATCTGGTTGTTCACATCCGTGCTTCCTGAAGCAGGTGTGAACCAGCCTCTCTGCCAAAGAAACTTTCCCAAACAAGACCAAAACACTTTGCTTTGGTGACATCCATGTGGTTTAATCCTATTTGGCTCATTATTTATCTCATTTAGCTGTCTGTTTTATATTTGTATTCATTGGAAGGCTTGGGGCTAATTCTATAGAGGTAAGATAAATATTAGCATGTATTCATTTTCACATACAGCTTGATGCATACTCAGATGTAATTTACCTGCATGATGCCTTGTCCCAGTATGTATTCGTCAAGCAGGCGCTATCTCTATTCTGTCACCTGACAGTTTTGCTTCTTCTTGAATATAACAGTCAAAGAGTACAACACCTGCACTCCATCATATCCCAGCTGCTGCAGTTCCAGCTTCCTGCTAATGCAGCTGGGAAAGCAGTGGGAGACAGCCCAGCTACTTGGGCCCCAGCATTCCCTTGAGTCCCAGACATGGCTCCTGGTTTTGGCCTAGCCCAGCCTTGGCCATCCTAGCCATCAGGTCAAGTGAACCAGCTCACGGAAACTCACTCATTCATTCGTGTTGGTTCTTTCTCTTCCCTCCCTATTTCTCCCTCTTCCTTCCTTCAAATAAGTAAAAAGTATACTTCCAACTTCTTCCCTTCATATATAGTGTCTGTGAGGATATGATTATGCATTGACTAAACCCAAAGTACCCAAAGCAAAAGCAGCTTGGGGCTGTAGATGCCACATCAAGGAGGAACAGCCATTTCTGAAGGAGAAATCAAGACTGTTCCAATGGTCAGAGATGGATGGTTTAATCTCCTAGAGCTTTTGGTGCATCTCACAGCCAGCACAAACACATTCTCCAAATTCTTTCCTGCCATGCTGGACCTGGAATGTTCCAGATATGAAATTTTAGAGAAACTTCTGGCACCTTGGTTTGCAAATGTTATCCTGCATTGGGATCACCTGAGCACTGGTCAATAACTATTGGTAAAAGATCCCCATCCCTGAGTTTCTGATTCAGGAGATGTGACAAGGGTCAGAAAGTTTGGATCAGCCTCAAATGTTAGGTGCTGCTGACCTCTGACCTATGCTTTGAGTGTGTGTATAAGGGAGCAGCCCTGTCAGAGTGTGCACCTGACTGACGGGCTGGGAGGACCTCACGTAGACACCATGTTTAGCCCACACAACAGGCTAGTGCTGTTTTACTAGCACTTTAGATTCCTGGGGGACCAGTTCCAATTCTGTCTGTCTTGCCTGAAACACTGCAGACATTCCCTTTCTGTTTTTTTATCTCACCTGTGTCCCTTTTCATCTGCCATCTCCACTATGACAATGTCATTCTGTTTAAAACGACGTCCAGTGATGCTAGCCCATCTGTCCTAACACTCCAGAGTCGTTCTGCAACATTTGAAGGGAAGCGTACACTCTCATCATGCCTGTAATGTCTGACTTAACTGCACCCCTGGCCAGCCCTGCCCCCTTCCTTCCTGCACTCCCACTGCACACCCCACTTTGGACTGCACTTATCTCCCCTTGAAAGTCAACTGCAGGCTTGCTCCTGCCTCAGGAACTTCAGTCTGATTTTTTGTTGTTGTTTTTTCTCATTTCTAGTGGCATACCCAGTTCTCATATATCCATATGGTCCAATTCCATAATTCTACTGAAATACAACATTATGTGAGAAGTGTTCTTGGTCCATTCTTCTAAGAGAGCTTGTAGGATCACCTTGGACACATATCAAACTCTGTTATTTCACCATAGGGCTTATCACTTATCTGTTGATTAATTAGGGATTCTACTGTGTTCACTACTAAATCCTCAGCTCCTAGTGATTAGCATATTGTATGAGCTCAACTGATGTTAGGATTAGAAAAGAGGGAGAAAAAAGAGGAGGGAGAAAGGGAAGGAAGAAGTGGGAAGAAGGAGGTAAGGAAAGAGGCAAGAAGGAAGGAGCAAGGGAAGGAAGGAAGGAAAGAGAAAGAGAAAGAGAGAAAGAGAAAGAGAGAGAGAGAGAGAGAGAGAGAGAGAGAGAGAAAGAAAGAAAGAAAGAAAGAAAGAAAGAAAGAAAGAAAGAAAGAAAGAAAGAAAGAAAGAAAGAGAGAGAAAGAAAGAGGCCTTTGAATGTGCTACCACCTGAGGTTCTGCATCAGTAGGCAGAAGACTACTGGCTACATGAAGAAATGAGGCAATTTTACTCAGGCGTTTCCCCTACTCCTGCACGACCTGATCACAGATTTGGCCTCTATTGGATTGTTAGTTCTATTGCCCTTAGGCCCAGACAGGCTTGGGGAAACTCAGTCTTTTCTTAAAGGTTATTTATTCTGTGCCGGTTTCATCAAACATTGCATATCCAAGAGTACTTCTGGCTACTCCCTGTATTGCTTTCCTTTTCCTGTGATTAGTTATGGTCAAGAAAGCAATCTGCTAATCCATCTTTTCAAGGGCTCTTTAATTGAGATGCTCATGTTCAAACTTTTCACCCTCCAAACAAAATGCTCAAGGGAAGTCACATTCAATGAGCCGCAGCAAGATCTAGGGAAATGAATATTTTTTGAACAAAGCAAGTGGTTAGTGAGAAATCTCAGTATGGATTTGGCCTCTAGCAGATCTCAAATTCTGGCTTCAGCACGTATAAAGTCGGTAGCTTTGAAAATATTGCTCACATTAAGTTTTATTATCCATAAAACAGAGATTACACTCATGTATTTCATAGGATTGTTTCTGAGAATCAAAATGAGTTGAACAACACGGAATGCTTAGTAGAGCACCTGTCAGTTAATGCCAATCCACGTCACTGTTGCTAAGACAGGGACATCAGAACCCTTAAAGTGACATTTTCCTGGGCCCTGTTGAAGGCTAGGGAGTTGGTCTCCAGCCAATGGAAAAATGAGATAGCACCACAAGGAAATGCTACTGAGGTCATAAAAAAAAATAGCAGGAATGCATGACTATGAATGAATTCGCTATGCAAACATCCAGTTGTTTAGCTAGTGGACCACTGAGTTACCACCACAAAAGGAAGTAGCAGAACTGGCCCAAGCTGAGATTTAGGAAGGAAAATCATTTGACAGAGTACTGCAGAGCACCCTGAAGTCTGAAACTTACCGGAGACTACACATTCCCAAACTCCCCAGGAATTATGACCACCCACCATTCCAAGATCTTTGAAGAGACACAGTCAGCAGTTAGAGCCCAGTTCTGAAAAGGCCAGTCTGACTTTCAAAGGAAGTGTAATATCTAGGCTCATCAGAACCATGAGGCCAATGAGTAGTTCTACAGAAGCTGGCCCATGATGAGAGGAGACAGACTGTTCCCTCATTTTTGAAACCAAAACATAGCTCTTCATATTCCAAAACAAAAACCTTACTAAGATCCAGAAGGTGGGCAATGGATACACGTTCCCAGTGTTTCTGGGTCCTCTGGTACTACTGTCTCCAAGTGGAGGCAGAGAGGAAGATCTCTATTTTCTTGGAGTGTGGGTGTAAATCAGTGTGGTAGGACTAGATTCTCACTTCTCTTTTCAGCAGTTGAATCACTGTCCTGGTGAGCTCAGACACCCTAGGGCCAACAGGAAATGAGTAAGTATTTTCAGGGCTTTAAATTGCTATTTTCCCCCTAAAGTAATGTGCATTTCCAGAAGAAGAAAAAACACAGCAAAGTCCTCTAAACTAAGAGTTAAAAAAAAATATCCTTTGTTCTCTAACAACATATTCATTAACGGAGCCAAAAAAAGAACCAATTCTGAATTTTCCAGAACAATCCGATTCACGCTTTATAGTTTCCACTGATAATACTTTATATGACTGCTAGAGTATTGTATGCCTTTTACATAAATGGAAATATCAAGTGAGATCTTTTGTCATGTTTAATTTGAATCCATTTGCGCTACCTCCCAAGGCCCTCTTTTCTTCTCATTTTTCAGGTTCTTCCTAAGGAATATCAGCTATTTCCTCTGCCTTTACAGCAACAACTCTCAAATCTGTATGGTGAACATACATCCTACTCAGGATTTAATCCCTATGTCAGAGACTAAAGCAAACATTACAACTACCGCCTGAAAGTGACTGGGAGACACACTCTCCAGCCGCCTAGTACAGACGCACATCACATGGAACAGTGGATTTTACCTTTGCTGTACCTAGTATTTGTCTCTCTCCAGATTTAGAGAGTTAAGGTTCAAGCAAGTCGCATAATTCTAGTAGAACCAGTAGGTGATTTACACAACCATCACTGCAAGGGAATTCTCTTTGTCCTTGAGTGAACTATTGGTTAGAGGAGGCGAATGTAACACAGCAGATCAAGTGAATGGAATCCCTGTAAGAGATCCTGCATGGAAGCATGGACTCCAATGTTTGACGGGCCTTTTTTCTTTTCACATTCAAACTGTTGGTACCCTGAAGAACATGGAGCTCAGTCCCATAACTAATCACACACACACACACACACACACACACACACACACACACACACACACACACACCCTTACCCCTGAATCACAGGTCAAAGATGCTGAATCATTAATCAGGAATACAGAGCACTGGCAGGGCCACTCCAGGACCTCACGATGAGTCAGCAGGTCAGCAAGAAGATGTTAGCCACAAAAACAATGGTTACTTGCTTCGCCCTCCTGATCCCAAGACTGCTCCCTCTGAACCACCCAAAAAGAACAGGGAATTCTGGAAAATTCAGGTCACCCTACCAAGTTCATATTTTACAAAGGCAACACAGTATTTGTTGAACGCATCAATACACACACACACACAGTCAACAGCCATCTCCGGATCTCAAGATCCTCATAAAAACAGCTCTCTCTAGCCCTGAAACCTCCTGCCCCCACAAACACTATGGCCTCATCTTGCTCCTTCCTGTCCCAGTGCTTTCCCTCTCAGACTGTCCTTCTGACAATCTTGGCTAGAACTATGCCGGTTTTACTCATAGGATCAACCTCCTAACACTCCTACGTTTATCTTAAACTTCCTAACCTGTGTTTGAGACCCAACCTTATCTCCTTTTTCTTCTTTTTCTTCTTTTTAACTACAGTAGCCCTTCTCAAGTAGTCATTGTGCCTCCATCTTCATTGTCTTTGCATCTGATTCATGGGCATCATTTGGAAAGCTTCTAGGAGCACAGATGGCCAGCACTGAGCCTGCTTCAGCAATGACGACACTGCTGGTCCACACTGAATAGCACTGTTCTACCCAGAGGAAACAATCTAACTTGTAGCATCAACATATTCCTTTCCTTACAGAACAATATTAACATCTCCTTTTTGCTTCAGGCCTCCTCTCTCACTCTGCCTTAGGAGATAGGTGGCATGCTAGAGGATTAAGTTAGAGAGACTTTTCACAAAGGAATGGAGAAAGAAGAATGTCACAGAAATAGCCGTGCCTCATCACCATACATGGGCCTGAGCAGGGGTGCAGGAGGATCTCAAACCCAAAGATAAGCAAAGCTCATTAGTTTCATGGAGAGGATCACACAAAAGGGGCAGAGGACAAGCAAATCCCTTGATGTAGCACCGTCCAAGTCAGGCACAGGGAACATGAATAGGACAGAAAAATGGACAAGAGTGGAGCCAAATAGGTAACGCATGACATCCCGCACACTCATACTATACTAAGAAAATTGGGAAACAGTTAACAAAATTGATTTTATCATCTCAGAGTGGTCAAAATATGCCAAACTGAGGGTCTCCCTTTGTTTTATCCTGAAGCAAGACCATAAGTCTAAGCAACTTCCATGATGGCATAAGGTATGCTGCAGTAATTGTCATGCCTAGAGGGTGTGAAAGTTCTTCCCATATCTCTGTTTGACTAGCTGGCATCACTCAAGAGAACAGTCTGCTTTTGCTGCAGAAAATGGACAAAGGGGCTAATGGACAAAAACGGACAGGTTAACACAGATGCAGACCAGACATAATAGTACTTAACAAAACTACTTGAAATGTGGGTTATACATCTCAGGTCCCATTAACTCCACAGTTACATTAAGCATGTATTTTGTGCAGAAACTAAGATGAAAATGCAAAGATGGAATCAGAAATGCTACTTTTGGTCTGGAATTATAAAATATAGTAGTTATAATACATGATCAAGAAGAGATGCTCATACAATTCCTTTAGATGGGTCATTCAGCAGCTTGTGTAACCTTGACTACTATCCTTACATTTCTAATCCTCATTGTTCTATGAACCAGGGCAATGACCCCCAATCTACAGAATTTTTCTGAGGATGTTACAAAATGATCCAAAACAGTCATTTTTTTTTTTCAAAACATCGCTATCACAGTCCTATTCTAATTAGTCTTTTAAAAATATTCAGCCCTTCCTCTCTTCCAATAGGAAACAAGAATGTTTTAATAAAGTATGGTAGGTATGTGTTATCTTAATAACTAACAGCCAAATTCCTGTTACAAAAAATACCAGTATTGAGAAAAACAGTCAAGATTGTGCAAAGCTGGTCTGTAGACATGATATAAAAGATGGAGAAGCTGAACATTAAGCAAATCAGAAGTAAAATCAATTTTTAAGATTTCCAGATTAAGAAGCATCTAGTAAAAGGTAGAAATCAGACATTAACTAAGCCACAAAAGAAGGAACTAGGGTCCCACAGAATGAAGTGGCAATTAGAGCCTGGGAATATCCCATCTCCCATGAGAGATTTCTGGCAATGGGAAAAGTCACTGGAAGTTTACAGGCTTGGCAGCCCTAATACATGACTGACATGGTCTGTCCAGGGTGGCTGTAATGTTTCCTCATTAAAACCTTCTAATCCAGAGTTGGGATGCTTTCAGGAAGTTTTCCATCAGGGTTTGCAGCATAACTGGCTACCCATGGGAAGAACAGAAAGGATAATTTGGGGAGATGAACTTGCATGACAACAGCTCTTGGAAGAGTCAAGTGAAAAGGAAAACAGAAGCTTCCCAATGCCCGGGACAATGAATGGCTGTAATGAACGGCTGCTGGAATTGAGACAGGGCCTTTTGTCTATATGGAAAGGATGACTGTAAATCCTCAGGACCTGGATTCTTACAGAGAATGCTAGTCACTTATTTAATCCAGATACCAAGTGCCTCCTTGCCCTTTGACAACTAAGTCGAACTTGCTTTGAATGCAGATTGCACCCCACCTGTTTCCTGTGGTACCCCAGACTCAATTTCCCAGGGACCTTCCATCCACCCTTGTTCCTTTGTCAGCACCAATTTCTCCATTCTGCTCCTCACAGTCTCCAAAAAACTATCCACTGGAACTAAGCACCTCTGTGTCTAGGAACATTATGGCACCATCATCCGCCATATCCCCAATTTACACCGGCTTCAGTGCCTATAAGCTCTTTTGCAACATCCCCACTGTGGTTCAATAGGCTGTCCCCTCGCTTGTTGCAAGGTAACCACGCTGTCAAGCCTTGTGATCTTCTAGTAGATCAAAAGAGCTTGGAGACTCATCGTCTTTCCCTTCCTGATTTTTCTCGAATTGATAGAATCAGTCACCTGCCTATACCTCTCCCTGGTCATGCAGCCTTGAGTACCTCTGAATGTTTTCTCATTCCTACAATAGCCAGGTTGTAGAGGGAGACCCCTGAGGCTCACCTCAGAGAAGATTCAATAGCCATGACTTCAGTGTCATTGAAGCTGAATTCCACAACTTCTTTGCTTCCATGTTATTAAATGAACTTTTCTTGTGACCCTAACCACTTACGTCTGTATGTGCATGCACACTTCGTCTAGAAAGCTCTTACCTAGGGCCAGCACATTGACTCAACTGGATAATCCACCACCTCCAAGCATCACATCCCAAAGGGGGCTGGTTCATGTCCTGGCTGCTCCATTCATGATCTAGATCCATGCTGATGGCCGGAGAAAGCAGTGGAGAATGGGCCTATGGCTTAGGACCCTGCACCCATGTAGGAGACTTGGAGGAAGCTCCTCACTCTTGGCGTTGGATCAGCTCAGCTCCAGCCACTTGGGGAGTGAAGCAGCAGATCAAAGAACTTTATCTCTCACCTTGCTGACATCCAATATTCCCAGCACACGCTTGTATATTTGCACATATACACAGACCTTTTATTACTTGGTGCAATAGTTAATATGAATGTTCATATAGGAAGGGTTTTTGGAATGATTCTTGGAAAACACTGGGCATGGGTTTCCAAGTTATTTCGTAACAATCTTTCAATTGCATTTTCCACCAACTTTTACAAGTACCCCCTGTGTGAACTGCCTGCATCTCTGATGTAACAGCTGGCACTAACATAGCATAGCACTCTCCTAATCCTAGGCAGGCACTTTCATCAGCATTTTCAGACGTTAACTTGGTGACACTCTTGATAGCCCTGTGCGGGAGTCATTTTCCAAAGGGTACGACAGGGTTAATAAGCAAACAGAATGAAGAGATAACCTAACTCACTTTTGTCTCTGTTCTCTTTCATCTTGCCTATGAATGCATCTGTGTTTTTTCTCTCTTCAATTTTGTTGTTGTTACAGGTAAGTGAGTTGTGGAGGGTGAGGGTGGGGGACTGAATTCTTAAAACCTACAGCTTCCTGGCATGGCACCTGCAATTGTTCCCACCATTGGCCCATTCCTCCAAGTAGCATCAGGCTGCCATGATCCCTTTACAACAGAAGCACCTTCCTCTGAATCCATCCATGCCACAAAAGCAGACAGTTCTAAGATGAAGAGTGAGATGAGGTCTCAGGTCATTGGATACAAAATGCTGGTCCTGGTGGATATTCCAGGAAAAAAAAAAAGCAGTTCCCCACTGAGATCAGATGCAAAGGTTGGGAGAGATGAAAGTAATAAAACTGTCATTGAAAATCTCCACTTACTTCCCTAATAATCTAATAATGGCTCTTTCCACCTCCTTTCTTTATAATGTTATTAAATATTTTATCTGTTTCCACTACCTTGAATCTTTTTCATCTCATTCTATTCAGACTTCCTATAGAGAAGGAGGGTATCCTCATTGTTTTCCTAAAAAATGAATAAATCCTTTCCATCTACATGGTTCATTCCCACCATGGTTAGAAGCATTTCTTAAGTCCTAGTTATTTGAAACTGAATTGAGAGAATTCTAGGACCCAGAAAGCTGTCACAGCATTTGCAGGTAGAAATATGCATGTTTGTGTATATGCGCATGTATATATGTGTGCATGTACACATTCAGTCCTATCAATTAGGACAACACAATAATTCTCACAGCAGAGTCAAAGCAGAAGAGACTTCCTATATGTATCTCATTTTCCTAACCAGACATCTCTATTACACACACCCCATTAGACTAAGGATTGTATGCCCAATGTTTATTTGCACATCTGCTTCTACTCTAGCTAGAGCTTTTAGTAGCAGGAATACATATGGGATACGTTTTTGTACTCCCAGGTTCTAGCATAGTTCTAGGCACTTAGAAGGTATGTAATATATACATTTTGAATGAGTGAACACTTGAATGCCTACTCTATGAAATTCTGGAAAGACGTAGCATTAAAAAGACTGCCAGAACAGATTTCACTGTTTTAGGTCATAAGAAGGATTTCGAGATTTTTATTTGGTTGGAGTGCAGTGCCTTCCTTTTTCATGACTGTCAGTGGTTTCTATGACACAGTGCTTCTCCTGCTGATGGATGAAGTCATCAGCTGCCTGCCTGATGCCATTTCAGAAAATGACTAAAGGCTGTAACATTGGCAGAAGCATTCTCCTTGTCCATCTGAATCCACCTGAACAACAAAATGCCTCTCTAGACTGATTAACAACGCAAGACTTTCTGCCGTGAGTTCAGATGGCCATAGTTATCATTTGGAAGGTAATACCAGAGGTGAATTGCAAGAAACAGTCACCTCTGCTAAGCAAGGATTAGAAAGGCATACTGGTTCTTAGGCCTTTCACAAACAATGAACCAGCTTACACCAATGGGGAATCCAAACAGCCTTATTTGAAACACAACAGTAACAGGCAACAGTGCACCTGTCTTTAAGGTGATCTTGACCCAGAGTTTTTGGTAAGGTAACAGTTCCGTGTCGAAGGTTCTCCTGTCTGTACCAATCGGTTTTACCATTGTCCTGTCTCTCATTGCGAAAGACAGAGTGTTTTGTTCCTTCTTCCATTTGTAATGAATAAGAATTTTTTACTGTGTGTTATTCAGGGAAATTTCTGGCTTGATATTCCTAAGGTGAGGTAGATATCCTAGAAACACTGTTCAGTAGAGTTCCCATCTGAACTCATTAGAAGTTAAAAAAGAAAGACACCAAAGAACAAATGTTCCCCTCTGTTCCATCCTCTATCCCATCCCTTTTCTTTGTTCTCTTTGTGCGCATTTCTCCCCCTGATTCCCTGACGTTCCATCACTTGCCTCCAGAGTTCATAATCACAACTGCTTCTCACATAAGCATACAGACATTTCTCGCTCAGAGGTATTGAAACTTCAAAAAGATCGGCCCTCCTTCATTGGGTAGTGCACATGTGTTGGGAAAAACCACTTCAACCCGAGGCAAGTGTCACGTCTGAAGGGTAGAAGAATCACATTTACAAAAGCAGCTTTTCTCTTGTCTTGTAAAGTTATGACTTATTAGAAGTCCCTGTGTAACATACTTAACGCAAGGCCTTTCTCTGCTTACCTCAGATTGTTAGGTAAAATTCCCTTATGTTATAGGTAATATTTGCTCAGTTGAGGATTTCCAGCTCATTTGCAAGATCCCCTCCCAGTATATGAACAGATTATATTCACTGCATCACTCATGGAATAACCTTTACACTTTCAGTGGATTGATACACTTATTTTCAAAATGTCAGATAAGGCAATGTTAAACCAATATTGGAATCCAAGATTTGTACCTCCACTATTGGGACCCTTTCCATGGCTTCTTATGAGAAGTGATGTCCAAGACCTTTAATCATGACCATGGCTGGTTCCTGCTATTCCGTGCTAACTGCTTAGTAACAGATGACAGAGCAAGAAACTCAGATGTCGGTTCCAATGCATGTCATGTCTTTAAACTCCAAAATACATTTTTTATCAACTGCCAATAAAGGGCCAGGTTTTGGCTCTATGCCCTGGGAATTCTGCAGAAAAGATTCTTTTCCTTAATGCAGTTCCCATTCTAGGGGAGCAAGGAAGGAGGCAATCTTTTTTTCTATAGACCTAGTAGAGGAGAAAGCTTTTAACGTCAAACTAGATAGCACACCTGCAGTAGTTTTACTTATTTAACATACCCAAACTTACAAAAATAATTTCTATGCAACTCATTCTGTTATAAGGAGGTCAAATAATTTATTCAGTTAGCCTAACAAGCCTATAGACAAATGTCATTGGTATCCTTGCTTAAAATGAGGAAATGGAGAGATGCAAGTGTCTTGCCTCAAAAGGCCCAGCTCTTAGGGCCTCAGTAGGTTTCACAGAATCTGGCACGAGGGACCATCCTCTCACCACTCTGCTGTGTTGCCTACATGGGTTTGAGGTTGACCAAAAACCTTTCTGAACTGCACAGCTTAGGAGTGACATCGCCACCAGTTATTACTATGATCACCTCCAGAGCTTGAATATCTGGGGTGCTTTGTGTCACTTGATGGGATGGGAAATCAGAAACAGATGATATTGTGCAGCATTACCCAACCCTGGTCCAACAATTCAGTAAATGTCAGGTGCTCTACAATACTCCATGGAAACTCATACAACACCCACAACCAGAGCTACCCACAATTCAGAGCTAGGGCTGAAAATGACAATGGCCTGGCCAAAACACATATCACATATCTTTCATTCTATCTTCTTCTCTAAGAGCATTTGTTCTCCAAGTCTCCCTTGCAACATTTGTAGCTGTAGGAGTAGATTGCAGAGGAAGAAGTGACTGCATGTGAGACTGTCTGGTCACAAAGTAAGGGAAATGCATCTTTTCGCTCCTCTTCCTACCTGTGGCTGAAATGCTAAAATGGTGGCTAGCAACTTTGATCATGCAAAGAGGTTCACAAAAGGAAAAAAGAGGGGACCAGCTCTCCAGGGATACCAAGGCCCTCAGACCAGCCCAAGACTCCTCAACTAGTCTTACTTGACAGTTACAGCATCCACTATAAGATATTCTACATGGGACCTTTGGTGCCATTAGCCTAGATTGTTTCCAAAATCCATCCATGATCACTCAGCTGAGAGCAATATGGTGCCAAGAATTATATCCTGGAAGGCTCCTATTACCTTGTTTTACCCAGAAACCTTTGTCTCTTACAATTACATCACACTGGACAGTTAACTACAATATCTGGATCTATGTCAGTCATGGCTTGACTTGTATGTTGGAGGACAAGAACATCCAAATTATATGGCACAATATATTTCCTTTCTAGCTCATTCAAATCCTCCTTCCACCCTGTCTTGCCAAGCTAGCAAAGGCAATGTTCTCTAAGCCAAGCTGTACTGAGCTAAAACCCCAGCTTGTATGAAGGGTTAATAGCCTCTAGGAGGTTCAATTCCCAGCACCACCATTACCCCAGAACCATTCTGAAAGAACCTGAAATGCCTTAAACTTTTGGTGAGACATTTCACAATTATCTTGCTAGATTTTGTAAATTTAAACTTCAATTTCGAAAAATACCTTCTCAGTAACATACAAGAGATCCAAAATACAAATACAGAATCCATGAAAAAAGTATACAAATATTAGCTTCAAATTGAACAAGCAGAATCAATAAATGACAAAAACGTTTGCAATTAGACACAAAGACAAAGGAACACTGGCTAGGGTGTGGAGCACTGCTCGGAATTAGTCAACTTCAGAGTGGCATTTAGGTTCAGCTAAACATTGTCCAATACACTAAAGTTCTAAGATAAAAAGTTAAAGGAGAAATTTTATGCACAATTTTATGTTTGTATATATGTAAATAACTTAATAAATAATTGAGTCAGCATTGGAAAACATCGAGAAACTTAAAGTCTCAGGTAAACAATATAATGTGACAACTATGAACCGCAAATTCCTGAACAGCTTTAAGTCATTTTCAGTGCCACCTAGGAACTGTCACATCGTATGTTCTTTCCTTGCCCTTGGCATATCAATATCCTACCCTCTAATATAATAGGCAGATACACATCTGCTTTATTGTTAAATGAAAGTATTAAAGTCACTGCTGCTGTCCTTATTTCCCAGATTTTCGCATTTCAAGTAATTTGTTATGAGAGTCAACATTTAGCTTCATCATTTTCGGTTTGGTGTAAGATTGTTTCCTCTGATAATTAGCATGTGGACTATAAAGGAAATTAACTGGTGACTCTAAAACATCCATTTATCACATTAAATCAAACTTCCTACCCCAAAGCAGGCCATTGCCATTAATTTGGGACTCATTTTTGCTGGTACTCAGTTACTAAACTTGAATGGATTAAGCCAATTAAAGAGATTCAAGGATACAAACCTGCAGAGCCTACAAATCTGTCAAGTTTCAGCAACGTATCAGGTTTCTTTTTCTGGTACAAATAAGAAGGCAAAGCAAGCACTAAAACATGATAGAGAAGAGACTGCAATCTCAAATGAATCTGAAGGGTAATTTGTCTTGTATACACACAGAAGGCAACCTCTATAAACCAATTACAAACCAACTTTCAGGATTCACCATATCACACTTACCCCATTCCTCGTCAGTGCCCCTGCTTCATTTCAAGGGAGCTTCCACCTCACCGTCGTTTCTCACCGTCTGATGCCAGAGGCCCCAGCCTGCCTCACCAATCCCAACCAGAAAGAATCCATACAATTCTCTTACCTTGCTTCCCAAGCTCCTGTCTTCCGAATCCTCCAATGAAGCATGCATCCCATGTGAGATTGGCCTCAATGGGGTCCACCATTTTATACAGTAAGTTATTTTTAGCTTGGCTGATTCACGTACAAGCTTCTCCCTCCCACCCTTCCCCACCCCCCTAGAAACCTGCTGTTGAAATCCCCAACCTAATGGCAAAACATGGAACTTGTCCAGGTCCAGCCTCAAGGTCTAAGGGTGGGCCTCACACAAAAGCAGTTTTTAAAAAAATGTTCAATCCAATAGTTAGGTTTTGACTGTATTAGACACTGAAGAGTTTCGTGGGCCTTTATAACATTCATTGTATGGAGAAGTAAGTTCCACAACACACAAAAACAAGGTGGCTCAGAAACACAGAAATGTGTTCACTCACTGTTTTGAAACCAACAGCCTGAAGTTGGGCATCTCTCTCAGAACGCTCTGGGCAAGACTCCTCTCCGGCTTCTTCCAGCGTACCTTGCCTATGGCAGTGGGATTCTGATCTGTCTGTCAACAGAGCCTTCCTCCTCGAGCCTGTGTCCAAACACATTATGAAGACCAGAATCAGTGGATCTGGGGCCCATCCCCACCCAGCAAGGTGTCCTTGATTACAACTGCAATGGCACTTTCCAAATAGGGTCTCAGTGATGGGTACTCTCACATATGGGGCTAAGGACACCTTTGAACTCACCACAATGCTATTATACTGAAAGTCTAGGTTTAGTTTTACTGTGTGATAAATTAACTATTACAAGCTAGCCAGGGAAACTAACTACCTCTCATAATACTGAAAATTCAGACACATTTTATCATTAACAAACTTACCAGTAGGTGTTTTAAATACAACATGTCCAATAATTAAGGTTGTGTAGAGAGATACTCAAGAACATTTTTAATTAAAAAGTTGAGAAAATGCCAAATACCCAACAATACAGTATTGTTTATATTACAACTATATAATAGACCATTATGCAGAACATTGTGTAACAGATGAAATAATGTGAAAATGTATTTGATACAATATGTTTTGTGCATTTAAAAACTATGTGCATATACATAAGATACAGAAATATTTTAAAACCTACATATGCAAATATATATATGCATGGAGTTCAAAAAACACATAATTATTTTTTTAATTCATGTATTTGAGAGGCAGAGAAACAGCTCTTTTGTACTAGTTCACTCTAATGCCTGCAGAAGCTTAAGCTGGATTGGGCTAAAACCAGGAGCCAGGATCTCAATTCAGGTATCATGTGTGACAGGGACCCAACTGCTTCAGCTGTCACCTGCTGTCTCCCAAGGTACACAGCAGCAGGAAGCTGGAGCACAGTCAGAACTCAAACCCAGGCACTCTGATGGAAAACATGGATGTCTCACCTTCTAGGCAGAAATGCTACCCCAAAACTTACCTTAGAACTCCATGTTCTGCAAACATTTTGAAGTACCTTCAAACTGTGTGTGTGTGCGTGCGCATGCATGCATGTATGCAAGTGAACACTCAAGAAGTTCAAGGAAAATGCATGTTTGGAAAGATCTATGCATGAATTTCACATTTATGTGCAAATTATTCTGTTTCCGTGAAGTCTTTGAAATGAATTTACTCTCACACATACACAATGCTTACTACATGTCTAGTATAGACATTTGCAGGCAAATTAATATATTTTCTGTAGGTTTTTCTTATGTATATCCACAATATTTTCTTATTCTAAGAGTAATTGCAAAGGAGAAAAGACAACATAGTCATTATTTAAGTACCTGTGACATTATCAATCCAGGGGAAATAGCTGTGGGTGCTACAATGTGTGTATATATACATGCACAGAAAATCTGAAAATGACCTTGAAAATATAACCCAAGACAAGACAGATGTGGGTTTATCCACCAGTTTAGGGAGCAATGGATTTAGCATGCAGTCTCCCCAGAGTTAATTGCAGGCAAGCACCTAGAAATGGGAGGATATTAAATAATTCAGTATAAAGAACAGTGCCCACATTGAAGAAAATATATAAATAGTAGGAATCTTAAGGTAAGAAGCTCAGTCAGTAAGAATGAAAAATTTGGGGGTGATCAAGATGGCAGAATAGAGTAAGGACATGTTTAAACGAACAGAAAAACATTTAATCAGGATGAAGCAGAAAGGACATATTCCAGGAAATAGGAGAGGACCGAACAACAGCACAGGGGTACCTGGAGACTGACAGACACAGGAAAGCAGCGGAAACAGTGTGGTGTTGCAGTGACTGATACCACAGCAGCATTCAGCAAACGGCAATCTGAACTCCACCAGCAGCCTAAACTCCTCCAACAACCAGGTGGGAAGGGACTTTCACTGGGAGCTTGGGAGGTGAGCCCAGACAAAGAACTGTCCATCCTGCTGGTCCGTTTGATTTGACCAGGAGCAGAGACAGAGCAGCAGATCCCAGACAGGCAGTACAGGAACAGAGTGGACTTCACAGCCCAGTCAGCTCCCTAGAGCTGAATTGGACACCATTTTGCTTAAGGAGGCGAAAGAAAGGGAAAGGACTGAGCATATGCTGAGCTGGGAGTGAACTCATTTCTGACTCAGTGAACTGCAACAACGTGGCATTCTACAAGTTCCACCCAAGACAGGTCTGGGTAGCCCTCAGACCTGAAGGCCAGCAGATCAAGAACTCTAGTAGTGGCACATCAGGCACCATTTTGCACACTGTGGCAAAAGTTTTAGGACTGCAGGGGACAACAGTGAACTGCACATGTGCTGAGCTCGCGAGAACTCACCAAGTTCCATGCATTGCACTGGTCCCACAGGAAAATACTGACTGTGGCATTGTATGGGTCACAATAGGTCCGTGTGACCCTCAGACCTAATGACCAAGAGGTTCCAGAAAAATCAGCACCACCAACAACCTAGCTATATAGGACATCTTGTGTCTCCCTAATCCTGGGACTTGCTCCAACCGGAAGTGGGAGAAAGGTTGCAGACAACAGTGCAACCTCAGCATGATATCACAGGAGATGAAGAGTGGTGAGGCAGCAGTTGGGGCTATGGAGACCATGGTGGAAATCTAACATAAGAACCCAGACCTGGAACTTGCAGCCAATTGTGCCACTCCCTCTTAAAATTGAATTGTAGACCTGTGTGTGACATAGCTTAGAAATCTGCCCCAAGAAGAAGAATCTGATAGCTAGAAGTACAATGACCAAGAGCAAAATTAGACACAAAGGCAACATGAGTATTACTGAAGACTCTCCTGAACAGGAGCAAAACCCTTTGCCAACTTCAGAGTTAACTGAGGAATACGTTGAGAATATGGGGGACACAGAATTCAGAAAACTCATTATAAAGCTTCTGATCAACAATAAGTACATACAGAGTTCAAAGAATTTAAGGAAATTGTTACACAAGAAATAGCGGCAATAAAGCAAAACAAGGCTGGTATATCAGAAATTAAGAACACAGCAAGTTAAAAGTACAGTGGAGAGTCTCCAAAATAGAATGAGGGAGGCAGAAGAAAGAATCTCAGAATTGGAAGATATTTCCTGTCACCAGGGGGAAGCAAACAAAAAGCTGGAAGCAGAGCTGGATCAAGCCAAAAAAAGTATCCAAGAATTGAAAGACACTATTAAGAGGCCTAACATAAGAGTATGGGAGTCCCAGAAGGTGCAGAAAGAGAAACTGATTTTACAAATATAATTAGGGAAATTTTCCTTTATTATTTCATTAATCTAGAGAAACAATTGGGAAACAGGAGGGACACAGAACTCCCAACAGGCTTGATCAAAAGCAATCTTCACCATGACACATGATCATCAAGTTCTCTTCAATCAAACATAAAGAAAAGATCCTTAAATGTGCAGGTGAAAAAAAAATCAACTGACATATAAAGGAATGCCAATTATACTCACAGGAGACCTCTCACAGGAGGCTACAGTCAAGAAGAGAATGAAGTGACATATTTCAGATTCTAACAAAAAAATTGTCGGCCCAGGATAACATATCCAGCAAAGCTTTCTTTTGTCTTTGAAAATGAAATAAAATTCTTTCACAGTAAAGAAAAGTTAAAAGAATTTGCCTCTTCCAAACCTGCCCTACAAATGATATTTCAAGAAGTTCTCTTGACAGAGAAGAGGAATAGTACCCATCAAAACCAAAGGCAAATGGGAAGAACATCCCAGTAAAATGACAACAGAAGACTAAATCAATGAACAACCCATTCCTAAAATGACAGGACCAAATTACCACCCATATTAACCCTGAAGGTAAATGGCTTAAGCTCAATAAAGCCATAGATTAGTAGACTGGATTAAAAAACAAAACCCATCTACCCGTTGTCTAGAAGAGACACACTTCACCAACAAAAATCAGTGGAAACTATCATGAATTTTGATGGTTTTTTTTTTGTTTCATCTCTTTAAAGCACTTTTTTCTGATTAGATTATTCAATGACTCATAGATCATACAGTAGCATCATTTTCTTCAAGAAGGTTCTTGATTTTTTCATTTCTTCAGCGACAGTAGTCATTCAGTAGCTTGTTATTTAATTTCATGGTGTTGTTAATTTCTTTTCTTCCTGTTGTTTTGTTTTGTGGCTTTTAATTTAAGGGGATGTACAGCAGCTGTGTAATGGTGACTGTCATATCTAGTAACGTGTTATTTAACTTCAAGGCATTGTAAATTTCTATTTTTCTTCCTCCTATTGATTTTGTACTGTGACTTTTCATTTAAGGGGATGTACAGTAACTGAAATGGAGACTAACATATCCAGATGTGAGGATACAATGTAGTATGCATCTCCACTTCTAGACAAAGATGGACTTACAATGAAATTGTTCAGCGTCATATTATAAAGATATAGTGGACTCTCTGCCATTGTCCATGCCTGCAATAATGGACGTATGACTGTACGAGGAACTATACTTTGGTAATGATGTAGGGGAACTTGGGGGGGGGGGGGATTTGGGGAGGGGATAAGGGAAATCCCAGTAGCCTATGGAACTGTATATAAAATAATAATAATAATAATAATAACAACAATAATATTTCAGACTGGCAAAAAAGAATGAAAAATTTGGAAATCACTAATTTACATGGGTGGAATCATTAGGAATATTTTAAATTTTTTCCTTTGACTTGTTTGACTCTTTTCTCTCTAAATTCATTACTTGCTCATTTCTAGGACAAAATATTATATCAAAAAAGCTAAGTATGGATCAAGCATTGTGATGCAGCAGCTAGGCCACCACCTTTGACAGACTCACTCCATGATGAAGTGCTTGGCTTGAATTCTGGCTGCTCTGTATCTGGTCCATTTCCCTGATAACTTTGCTGGCTTCCTGTTTGCCTTCATGTGCTGTTTCGGTAGAACTGCCTTTCAAATCAATGGATAAAGCCTTAATAAAATGAAATTTTGACCAAAATAAAATTATCTTTTAATTCCAGCTTTCCAGGAAAGTTTGAAGTACCCTTGCAGAGCATGCTGGTAACTCTATTTTGGCTCTGAGTGACTGTTCAAGCCCCTGGAAAGCCAAGTCAATTGTATTCCTCATGTCCTGTGTGCTCCATTTCACTCTCTTCTCACTCTGTCAGTAAGCCTGCATGTCCCGGCTCCATCTTTCACATGGGGAAATTGAAGCGCAGGGAGGTTTAGAAATGATCCCTAGTGACACAGTTCCAATGTGACAGGAACAGGATTCACGTCCAGGCATTTGGGACTCCAGAGCTGCGGCCTTCCTGCTACCTCCACAAGAGCAGTCTTTCCGGAGAGGAACATTTTTCCTGTCTTCCTCCTCCGCCCTTCTCCCTCCCTCTTTCCCGTTCATTCAGTTTGCCGTTAATTTTCTTCCTAAGACACCCATTTCAAACATTTTCTAGGCAAGGATAGTCATTAATCAAGAATTCTTACACTAGTAAAGTGACAAAGCAACTTCTCACCCTTGGCTTTGATTTTTAGTAGATGCTTGCCCATTTAAAACAAGACAAAAAATAACAAGTCACCATCTACAGGGCTTGTTACACTGACCTCAGCCCAGACAGGCATCCAACTAAGGAGGCTCTGCTGTTCAAGAACAACAGGTTAACTTGCTTTTAGTTTTCAAATCCCATTCTATTGTAGCTCATTTTTTCCCTTTGTTTCCTTCCATCTCAAGAATTGGCCTTCTGCCCATCTAACTGGTATTTAAAAACCTTCATTTTTTATCTGCCCTATGTGACTGTCCACTGAAGAGAGCAAGCAATAATTGCACCCTTCAGTCACATGCAATTTGCTATTTAAAATGAACTTCAGATCAGATGGGGTCCTCAGCACGTTACAACTAATCCAGAGCCTCTGAAGTAGCAAAGACACTGACAGTCTCATTTCTAAATGCTTTTTCATTGATAGGACTTGTACTTGAATCCGTAATATTCACAGTTCTACCTTGCAGGCTGTGCAAATAAACTTCCAGATGGTACTGAGGAAAGGAGCACCTTGCCGGGAACGGGAGCTCCTCCACAGGCAGGACCAGGACCCAGCACGTGACATCGCATTTCTTAATGTGCCTCACAAGGCTCCAGGTTGTGGTTTGAAGAAAAGCCCATAGGCTGTTTGTTTTTCCTGGCAGGACAAAATATCACTAACCTCTTTTTCTAACTTGATGCATTGTGAAAATAGAAAAATCAATAACTAGCCTGAGAAATATTTCTACTTAAACAGGAAGCAAAACCAAGTTTTGTTTCAGCTCTTTTGTTTTTCTCTTTCCTCAGAAATGAAAGGCAAATGCCAAGGATGAGGAGGGTAGTTAGGAAGGAGATGGCTTGTAATCAACCTGGATTCAAAGGTGGAGAAAGTAAATGCGAGGGTCAAGGGCAAGTGGCACTGCTGGCATTGACTACTCCCGTAAATCACCTGAGGCCAGTCTACTCTGCCTTCCAGAGATGGGGGAGCTGACAATTTCACAGGCACCCTCATATTCCTGATGGCTCCTGAGATCAAGCTAGTAAATATTTAGTAGCTTTGGAAATCGATCAACATCCCATGGATGGTTTGAAATCAATCGTGGTGGGAATTTTTACACCACAAAAAATGGAAACTGCAACCAATCCGGGATGCTCTGCTCCCCAGCATCACCCAGAGGGCTGGCGGAGGAACACTCACCAGCACACCAGCACCGCCTTCTGCCATCTCAGTCTGGCTACGGGCTTCCCTTGGGAGATGCGGAGGCCTGCGGGGTGGTGCTGGCTGACATTTGCAGGAGGCAGTTTCAACACCTGGGTTACATTTGAAGCTTTACCAGAGGGGGTCTGGATAAAACAGACCCATAGGGCAGATGCCTTCTTGCTTCTTCGTCAAATCTGTTCCCTCCCATGCATTCTGCCATGAAACACCAAGTTCTCCATAGAGGCAGGGTTGTGCAAGGCTTTGAGGAATCGCCCTCACCAGGCACCAAGGACCTCGGCAGCTGCCCCCTGTAACCTGGGTAGAGAGAGTATCTGGTAGAAGACAAAGTACCACTTCCTCTGAACTCATCTCTTTTGAAAAGCAAAAACATCTCACATTCTCTCAAAAAGGGGGAGAGACAGAGAATCTCTGCTGATTCACTCCAAGTGGCCACAACAGCCAGAGCTGAGCCGATCCAAAGCCAGGAGTCAGAAGCTTCCCTCCCATGCGTGTGCAGGGTGCCAAGACTTTGGGCTGTCCTTGACTGCATGGCCAGGCCACAAGCAGGGAGCTAGATGGGAAGTGGGACAACCAGGACATGAACCAGCACCCATGTGGGATCCCGACACGTGCAAGGTGAGGGCTTTAGCTACAAGGCTACCGTGCCAGGCCCTCCCCTTCGGTTATAATGACCAGAAAGATATAAGTGATCAGATTGTCATCTCCTCTCGACCTTTTGGCGAAGGTCAAGTGTAGGGACCACAGTGAAGTAATTGTCAAAATAATGAACTTATGTTTGACTTAGACCAATTCAAACTTGACTTGAGGATGGAATGAAATTAGAGCTCTGCCAGTATGGAAGATGGAAACAATAATGGGCAACGGTGACATCACTCTAAAAGCCACCCCTGCAACAGGCATACAGATGCATATACACACACCACTACAACAAGGAAGATTCAAATCATGACACAGGGTGATCAGTCTTTTGCTTCCAACAGAAGTAGAATGAAAGAAGCATTTGTCAAACCTGCAGTATGTGCTGACCAGTGTGTTAAATCAATTTGCAAACCTAATTCTGACTTTGAGATAGATTTTTCCCCTTCTGTTTTATTTTTAATTTTATGATATAATTTCATAGTTTGGGATTTCCTTTACCCCATCCCCAAGTGATTTTCCCCATATTATTACAAGTATAATCCTTCATAAGCAGTCACTAGTCCATCAAACTGATATTAACAGACAGTGGCACACAGACCAGCATCCTATTGTCAAGATACACCTAACAGTCTCGTTAGGAGTCCTTTGAATTGGAAGCAGAGTTGCATAGTGCACCACATCTCCACATCTGGCTATGCAAGTCTCTATGGTGCTCTTACTATACTTTATCTTAAATGAAAAGCCATACATCTTAAGTTTTTTTAAAAAGACAATTTTAAAGAGGATGACAGGGTGAAGAGGCAAAAAAAATCTATTCATTTTTCTCTCTCCAAATACCTTCAGCAACCAGATCTGAATCAAACTGAAGCCAGGTACCAGGACTCCATCTTTGTCACCTACGTGTGTGTCAGGCACCCAGGTACTTGAACCACCAAGCTATGCCTTTCCAGTTCATTAGTGGGAAACCGGATCAAAAGCAAAGCAGCTGGTGCTAAAACTAGCACTCTGATAGGGGATGCCAGCACTGTAATAAGCAAACTAACCCACTGCACTACAACACTTGCCCTGAAATAGGTTGTGTGTCCATTTTATGAATGAGGAAGTTGAGCCACAAACAGCCAACACATGCAGCCAGTGGATGACTAAACCAGATCCTAACTCATATTTGGTTCACCCCAAAAACTTTCCACTACCCAGGCTGTCTGCTAACCAGACTGAAAATAGGCATGTTCCTGAGGCTAAAGGCTGTAGAAAGGATAATGATGAGCCCTTGAGCCCACTCTGAAGCCCACCATATGAGCTATTTTTACAGTTAAGAATAAAGAGCAGTTTTGATAGTTCTGAGATGCGGGTGATTTCGTTGTGCTAAGGTTGAGGAAATCCCTCCAAGGTCCATTGGCTGACAGTCTACTCCACTCACTCATACTCGCTGTCAAAGCTTGGCTAGGAGAGCTGTGCAAATTGTTCTGCCCCCCATGGTACTAGGTATCCTAGGCAGGCCTCAATGAACTGGTTGTCATGTGTCCTACGAACATCAGGGTATGCTGTCCACTGCACAGGCTTCAACAACCGAGACAACTCAGTTCTGATACATGTACCCTATGGTCAAGCACCCTTGGAGCATGCTCCACATCAGGGACCTGTCATGAGATCAGGTGACCATCCCCGTTCCCCAGGTACGATGCAATTACGCTGCTGGGAGCAGTCCTCTCCCTTTCTCTCCCTACTTCCCCCAGATACAGGAAGGAAAAAGGAAATTGGAAGCAGTTGTCTCAGACACTTCTCCCCATTCTGCAAACCTTCCCATCATCATCAGTAATCCAGATGGACATGTCTCCTTAACTATGTAATCAAAAATAAAATTTTATATACATATTATATATGTATACACAAATATGTATGTGTGTATATACTCATATATGCAAAGACCTTTAACAGCCATATCCTACTTCTGTGCTCTTCTCTGGCTGCAATTTCAAAGTTTCATTTTTTTCCTGTCATTTTTAATATATTCTTCTGTCTTGCTAATGATAGGAAACTTGCTGCTGCATGGTTTCATAAAACATTATCTCATTATCTTCTTTTGCCTCTCTCTGTAAAGTACTTTGTAGCATTAGAAGTGGTGTATGAAAAAATTAATTGCATTAAATTAATGGAGAGTGTCATGACTGCTCAGTTATAATTTGGATGCATTTAGGGGGACTGAAAATTTGTCTTTTGTTTTGCCATTTTTCCTCCCACATGCACCCACTATCTTCCCTAGGAAGGAAGAAATAATTCTAAATAGCCTGCTTTCAAAGAAGTATTGTTGCCACCAACACCCCAAATCCCAAATGCACAACAGGATTTTATGTGACTGATAACTGGATTGGCTCTGCAATTTCCTCATCTCCACCATCTTTCTAGGAGATAGCAATGCTGTAACTGAATGCATCATGCTAGAATTCCCAGAAACCTGTACGTTGGATCAGCCATCTCCCAGGCCTTTTGCGTACACAGCAAAGTATTTTCTGCAGTTTTGTTACCCACTCCAACTGTCCTCTACCCTTGCCTTTCAAAACCTATTAATTGCCCAAGGTCATTGTCAAATGTCAATTTTTACAGATTCATTCCATGGATTCTAGCTCACAGGGCTCTGCTACCAGAGATCATTTATGCACTGTCCCATATATTTGTTGGACAATGAGATATGTACATATGATATAGATTTTGGCCATACCACTGAGAAAACGAGTATCTGATCCCTCCTCTCCAAGATCACTCCGCATCTGTACCAGATCGTTCACAGCCCAACTAATGCCTATCCTTATGAAAAAATGCATAGAACCTCTTCTGAGAAATAAACTGCCTCAGAGTTTAATAATCTGAAACTTACAGTGCTCACCTTAAAAAAAAAGTTGCTTTGGGTTGTGCCAGGGCCAGGTCTGTGGCATGCTGAGTTAGGTTGGGCTGCAGCACTCATTGGTTTGCATAGGACTGCGGCTGAGGAATGACCAGGCAACTATAATCACCAGTGTGTGCATAGGCTGATGCAGGTAACAGACTGAACTGAACCCTTTACGAGCTGGCACACACAAGAGTAAGGTCTGGGGTCACTCCAGGTGACCACAGGTAAAATCATAGGGTTTGTGGTCCGACCTTTGAATACATGCATTGGAGCTGGGCCTCCTTGATTGCTGATGACTATGCAGTGAACAGCATGCCCAGATGCATATAGGAGACATGATGGCCAGCTCATTGAGGCCTGTGTAGAGTTGTGAGTGCCATGTAAAAAGATGGAGAAAGTAAAAGGCTGGACAACTCTCCTGGTCAAGCTTTGACAACAAGTGTCTATGTGAGTGGATGCACGAGGGAAGACTGTCAGCCAATGGAACTTGGAAGGATTTTCTCAACCTTGGAGCAATTAAGTCAACAGCATCTCAGAACTATCAAAACCACTCAATAACCTTGGAACATTCTGCTCTACCTTGGGGTTTCTAAGATGACATCAAGTGGACATCTCCCATTCCCAAGTATTGATAGTTTGACATCTGGGAATAGCCCCCTTCCCTGTATCTGTCCCCCACCCCAGATACAGGAAAATTGGAAGCATTTGTCCCACCTATCTTCCTCTAAGCCTCAATCATCCACACCTTAGTCAGTAGTCCTTATGGGTATGCATCTTGTCAACTACGTAAACATAAAAAAATTTTTTTTAATGCAGCATCAGAATGTTGCTTGGGTCCAAGACCAGAATGGGAGCTTTGTATTGCCAACACCCTGCCCCAAAACTAGATCAAAAGACCTGCCTTTTGTTGAACTCTGCAAATTCATTCAGCACATATGGAAGACCAAATCACCATGTGTCTAAAGGCCAGATTCCCATAAAATATGAACCCAAGCGATGGGTCTTCATTTCCTATGCAATTCCCTGTGATTCTATGTGTTACAGGAAAAAATGTGGGCTAAAAGATACCAAGCTCTCTACAATCCACTGGGAACTCATCTTCCTTGCATAATAAGTAGGTATAGACAACGTACCCCTCCAAGATTTCCCTGCCAGTTGCAAAGAAGCAGTGACACATCCAGAAGGAGGGAAAATTGTAATCCCCCACATTTTATGGACAAATTTATGGAAGACAAAGTTGGCAAATTCTGTGTAGATGTAAGTTTTCACTTTTCATTTTTGCTCATACATCTCTTTGCTGTATCATTAGGATAGATTAAAAAATAACCAGTTATCTATCAGGCAGGCTTTTCACATGGAAAAAATCACTTTTTAAGTTTACCTTAAGTATCTATCTTAACACCATGTCTACTTCATGGTAGGTATGACATGAGTATTTTTCAATAAATAAATGGACTCAGTGTTACATAATAATGAGACACCATGGACTAGATATGCTAATTACAGAGTAGAGTCTATGGCCATTCCATCCTGAATGTGCCCGATCTCATCCAATTACAAAGTATATTTAGATTTTTTTTTAAAGATTTATTTTATTTTTATTACAAAGTCAGATATACTGAGAGGAGGAGAGAGAGAGAGGAAGTGGAGCTGCCGGGATTAGAACCAGCAGCCATATGGGATCAAGGCAAGGACCTTAGCCACTAGGCCACGCTGCCGAGCCCGTATATTTAGATTTATACATAGTTCATTTTTGTCTTTCCTGTTTAACTATCTCACAACAATTTGAACTACATTCATGGTGGTTTTCTGGCTTGTGATTCCCCATCAATGCAGTGGGTTCACATTGTATAAAATTAGCTTCACAAGATTACTATTTAACTATGGCCTGATTAAAAAAATAAAACCTGTTAAAACAGCATATAATATAGGAACATTGAAACATTAAAAGTAAGACATGAGGCAAAGCTGCCGATTTTTATTTTCCTTATAATAGCGCCTTTGGGAGTGCTCATTTACCTACATTAGGGTCACAAAATGATGTGGAGAGCAAATTTTTAGGAAAAACACTTCATAATTTGTCCATGAACAATCCAACAACTTCCCAAAATAAGCTCAGACAATGTTGACAGAGGCTGGTAGTTGGTAAGGGGACAAGTTTCAGCCTTAGTAGCTATGAACACATCTAGCAAACTTCATGGGGATTCTCTGAAGACATCAGAGATGCACTTAGAAATTTACTTTGTTCTGAAACCATTAGGAAAAAAAATGAGACAGAGCCAAAGGTCAAGTGTGAACTGGATCAATAGAACACTGCACCCTTGAAGTTATCCTCATCCCTCCAGAGGCACTTCCTGCTCTACACTTCCATGGAAGATCCATTCTCTTGACAGCCAATAATGGGCTGAGAGCATCTGTGTTCCTTTGCTTATAGACCCAGAATCAGAACTCATGATGATACTATATGGACAATGCCCCAGTGGCTCATCAACTTGAGAAATTCAGAAAACTAGAAAACGCAGAAGAGGCATTTGACTAAAACACATGGCTAACTGTGGACACACACACGGATGACTGGTATTCAGTGTATTTCTCTAGGATTTATTTAAAAGGTGGTGATGGGGATGGGGTGTATGGCATATCTTCCATCTGCTGATTCACTCCCCCAAATGGCCACAACAGCCAGGGCTGGGCCAGGCCAAAGCCAATGGATTAATTCAGGTCTCCCATGCGGGTGCAGAGGACTGGGCATGGACCATCTTCCACTACTTTACCAGGCACATCATCAGGAAACTGGGTTGCAAGTGGCACAGTCAGAAGTTGTATTGGTGTCCATATGGGATGCTACGATTGCAGGTGGCAGCCTCCCTCTGTTATGCACAACACTGGCTCTGCAGATTTCTTTCATAGTAAATGGAGCACACAGCAAGAAATAATCAAATCAAAATGGAGCATTTCAAATATTTGCTTTAACTTCCCAAGACCTGGTTTAGGACAATTATTAAGGCATATGAAAAAAATCAAAATTTTGTTTGTTTACTTATATTAGAATGTTTGGAGAGAATAAGAAAAATCTATCCAACTGTAGTGAGGACAGCATGCTTAGAAAATCCTAATTTGTGAATTCTTTTGAAACCAGTAAGTAGCCTCTTCCTGTTCAAGTGAGGAGGGCAAGGAGTACATATTTTATTCTTGGTTCACCAAATACTCTCCTCCTCCAACCCATCTCCATAGAGGTCAATTCAACTAATCAGAGCAGTGGCCTTAACAAAAACAAATGCTTCAAGCACTGCAATGCCAAAGATACAAAAACCCAGAGCCAAAATTCCCGAGGTTCAATCTGAGGCCCCCTGCTGACTCGTCTTTTAATTCTTGGCATGTCATTTACTGACTTAGAATTTGAAACTTTTCATCTTTGACTTTAGTTCACTGTTTCTATTTACTTGAGCAATGCAAATGGATAATATATATTGCAACTCTGGCTCCCAAAGGACATTTGGCAAATCCTGAAGCCTTTTTATTGTCACAACTAAAATAGTGGAAAAAGAGACCCTGCACCCAGCTAAACAATGCACAGAACAGCGGCCAGTGACGAAGAATTGTCCAGTCTAAAAGATGAGTTTTTGTCATAACTGAAAAACCCTGAGGTCTATCAAGTGTTACAAAGCTATGGTTTTGTTGTTTGTCAGACCTGCATTAAACTGCAAGTAATAGAAGCAAATTAAACTTTAACTTATTTTTATCACATAATTGCAAGTTAGAACACCGGCAGAACAAGATCCAGGCAGCTATTCAAGAGTCAGACTCTAGATACTAAATCAAGAAAATAAAAGTAACCAAGTAGTTCGCTCCTTCCCATGTGGTTGCAAACGGCTATTACACCTCAAGTCACTGCATCCATATTCAAGGCAGGAATAAGAGGAAGGGAATTGTTGGAACAATCTGTGCCTCTACTGGGAAATCAGTAAGAACCATCAGCCTATGCCTCATTGGCTGTAACTAAATCACATGACCATCCATAGACTCAAGGGAGTCCAAATAAGATTTGTAGCTAGATACATGCCTACTTCAGAATCTATCTTGAGTAGGCAACTAAAAATGTCTACCAAAGAAACCATGAAGGCAAGTTAATAATGTTGCCAGATGAGACAGGATGCTACAAGGAGTCTTTGTTGTCCAAGTCTGGTGGCAGCATCTCCCATTACACTCCAGGAGCCCCTGCACAGAGCCACTGAAAGCCCTCATCCTCCAATCAGATTGAGAGCCATACAGAACAAAGTCTTCATGTGTTCAATTAACTAAGTGCAGGAGGCAGAGAGGGAGCTGCCCAGAGCCCAAAGTTTTGCTGCAGCTAATTAACCTAAGCTAGTACAGTAAGAGGCATGCAAGAAGCCTCCAGAGCTGGTTTCATGCTTTCAATTAACTTGAATAGCTTAGGAGATAGGAATGGCAGGGAGCAGAAAGTCTGTTTCCCCCTGCTGTTGATTGTCCATTAACATGACAAGCAAGTGCTACTCATCAACTGGTTGCACCCCATCACAATAATAAAATCTGATCATATCACTAGTTTCACCATTCTCTAGTCATCTAAATCAATTAAGCCCTTGTTGCCTCACCCAGAAAAAAAAGGAAGCACTAGAAATACACGAGCAGTGTTTGGCATATTCAGTGAAATATAGAGAATGTAATGTGCTTCACTCACTGAGGGCTGAGCATTTGATTAACGTGAATATTACCATCACCATTAACACTTAAGCACAGCAATTAGCTAACTCGGAGATGCCAAATCACAGTCATTTCCAATCCTTTTTACACACTGTCCTGTGGAATGCAGCCTTGTCTTTCTTCTGAAGTATGGAGTTCCAGGGAAGTCCACAAAATAAATATGAAGTGATAGGCAGCACTTGCATTGCTGATTCACAGAAGTTAACACATAAATGATACAATCACCACAGAGCTCAGAGCTAATACATGCCCAGTAGGACAGTCGGATTTATGGTTTTGTGCTTAACAAAAACATCAATACAGAAATAATATTTGAGAGATACTACCTGATAGCTTACCTAAGTGCTACGTCTTCATTCTTTGTTGTCAGCATGTGAACTCTATCATTATGGCAACATTAATCAACATTTACACTGTATTTGGAATTACTCAGTGATTAAGAATCTCACAAAGCCAACCCCTACAGATTCATCATTGTGAACCTATAAGCATAGATGATTTAAACTTGGGACATGTGCAAAGGGGAGGCAATATCTATTCAGTCTTTGAAAACTGGAAAAGAAAGCCTTCCAAAATACAACATCCTCTCACAAGAGCCTGCATGGTCCCCAAGTCCCATAGCATCAAGCAAAGCTTCCTCTGACTTCATATACTCTGCTTCCACTATGCATCCACTATACATCCACTGTGAAAACTCAGGAGCTAGGATTGGAGCTCTGAGCCCTTTATGTGTTGTGTTCTTGTGATTGCCTCTTGGACTAAGGGGTACAGAGTTTTTAACAAGTCCACCAACCTGAACACACATCACAATGTCATTTTCTGTTACCCCCATTCCCAGCATGTTCTCCCATTAAGTCTTTCTACTTTCTCTTTTGCAAAGCTGTATTAATTCCTGCCTGTATCTCTACTTCTGTAACCCCTCGTCTTGAAAGCCTTTCCTTGTAATTCACTCATTACTATCAATTTATCAAAAGCCATCAGAAGAACCACTTGCCTTTGTAGTTAACCCCCATTATCCCATTTCCCTATTAATCTTTTTTTCTGACCTCTCATAGCAATAGTAGCTGTAATACATGATGTAACACTTGATTAGTTTCCATCTTACAAGATTGTCTAATTGTTTTAGCAAACATGTTTTGTCTGCAATGGGATTGTAACATTTCCAAGGGCAGGGCCCAGATTGTCTAGATCTTTGTTGTGTCCCAGAAAAAAAGAACATGATCTGTTTTATAGGCACTCGAACGTTGTTTCCCCCAGTAATAACCTAGAAAATCAAATCAACACATATTGTGTACCTGCTGGAAGCCAGGTGAAAAGTCCAAATGAACCTGAGATCAGTAAGATTTGGCTAATATTAATGCTCATAAATATTTAGCAGGGGTCATTCATTAACTGGGATTAGGGAGGTCTCCTTTACAGTCAAGGGGCTCTAATAACTGCTGGCATTTAATTGTGCTCATCCAGCAGTAACTAAGCTGCAGGGGCTTGTGAGCGGAGAAGCACAATATGTACTGAGTCACAGTTTTAAACCCAAGCCTCACCAATCCTCAGGTTCTTTCAAGGTAATTTTGAGACTGCCTGAGGGACAAAGGGAGACTAGCAGGTGGTGAGATGATCCCCACTCCAATTCAAACCATGCAGCTCTCTTCTGATAGCTTTATATATTGGGCTTTGCTTGAGAAAAAGCTTGTGCTGCTCCATATTTTAAAAAAGAAAACCAGAGAGAGGTGGTTAAATCAGAAGACAAAATATTCTCCAGACTCAATGATCACCTAAGGGAAATCAGACCCACTGTGTGACTTTACTGATGCTCACTTTCCTCTACCTCAAAGGTAAGGATGGCACACTCCAATGCTGGGTGACTTTGAGCTTTCAGTGAAATAATGTGCATGGAAGAAGCACTTGAACTTGATACATGGAAGTAGAACAACTTCAGCATTATTTATGGACATGATTGAAGACTCTGGTCTGAAGATCTAGACCAGACAGCTCACAGCCGCCTTTGTAAATCCAGCACACTGCCTTCGAGGTCATCCAACAATATCGACAGCTTCCAGCTTCCCAGAAATCCTGACATTAAAAGCCCATGCTACATTTCCATGGTCTTCTTTTTCCTTTCCTTTCTTGTGCTATTGTTTGTGTAGCATCCATCTCAAGACAGCAAGCTCATATCTGTCTCAGAGATGGAATTCAGCATCTGCTTTCATCTAGACTATCCCTGAAAATGTCTTGTTGGATAAATGAGTCAATAATTCAAATCAAAGCATCGCTATGCTGGGCAATGAGAACATAAATTAGGAAGTAATGTTCTTTGACATTAAGAGTGTCTTTGGGTCCTAAGAATACAGATGGATGTGCAATGTTACTGCTATCATTTGTCTCATCCAGAATAAAATTAGACTCATATCTAAACCTGTTACTGCAACACCCAAAGGGGTGAACTAATTTTCTAATTTGAAGGCTGCATTAGGAACAGTCTAAAAACACCTATACATGAACCTCGTTCTGAATTTCACTGCTGAAACAGGTGCACGAAAATACCATTCATCAAGAATATGCACCATAGGTATAAAGTTTTTGTGAAAGTGTGAAAACCTTAGTGGAGGATACATAGGCAGAAAGATTTAATCCCCCATTGAGCCACTTCTCACAAGGGTGTCTGAATGCTAAGTTAGGCTGGGTTTTATCAGAGTTGGTGACTTAATGATGATTAATGCTTCTCAAGTAAGGTCAGATTTCTGAGGTAGCTACTATGGTTCTTATATTCACCCCCTTTAATTCTTATCACACTCTCTTGGGCTAGCATTATGCCTTGCATGAATGAGTTGTCTAAAACAAGTGTCAGTTAATTACCCAAAGAATAACTCGGGAAGTAGCCTTACTGGAATTTGAGCCCTAGACTGAGTCTGAAGCCCAAGATCTTGACATGCACCTCAGACTCGCTTCTAGGATAGAGAGGGACTGCAACTTAAGACCTCACAACCTTGTCCTAGATTAGCTCCAGGCATCACAACATCACCCTAACTTCTAAGGTTGGAACACATAAGTATTTAGGGATAGGATCAGTACCTTTCAGCACTGCAAATGAGGCAAGATTGAGACAAGGAATCAAATAATTTTCTACAGTAAGAAAAACAGACTTGATCCAGTAATTCAGGGTTGCCAGGTTGGGGATGGAAACACCTTTGCAGCTCAGCTCGTCTGCTCCATCTCCATACATCCTGTACTGTGACTTCAGAAGAGGTCACTTTCAGGAGCTGAGCAGTAACCAGACCTTTGCTTTTCCTTCTAAGTGACACCACTTTTCACCTGACTCCACAAGACCTTGATAAAGTCAAGCCTTGGCAAAGTTCATATAAAAGGAAAGGTATGATCCACAAAAAAAGATAGCTGAAGAAGGGTACCGATCATAGCCCAAGACTACTAAGGAGTCTGGAGAGAAGTCAAGGTTATTCATCAGGGACAGCACTGTGGTGCAGCCACTGCTTGCAATGCTGGCATCCCATATGGGCACTGCTTTGAGAGTCAGGTGTTCCTCTCACAGTCCAGTTCCCTGCTGATGTACATGGGAAAACAGTGGAGGATAGTCCAGTGCTTAATCTTCTGAACCTACATGAAATATCCAGAAGAGGATCCAGATGCCTGGCTCCAGCCTCAGTCAAGCCATTGTGGTCATTTGGGGAGTAAGCCAGCAGATAGGAGACCTCTCTGTGTAACTCTTTCAAAATAATGACTTAAGAAGAGAAAGAGGAGGAGGAGTAAGAGGAGAAGGAAGAAGAGGAAGATGATTGCTGATCAAGGATGCCCCACATCTTCATCGTCTTCTCACAAGTTCCCTCTGATTGCTCATTGACTCATGCATTTATCCTTCTAGGGAAATGCCAAGCAGAGGATACCTGACTTCCAGGGTGATTTGTTGACATTTTCTCTTCAGAAGATATTTCAATGTTTACATATTTGCAATTCTTCCCCTAGCAAGCTTCTTCATGGATCTGACGTGGCAGACAAAACAGAATCCATAAGTACTTTCTTTCTTGCACCCCTACCCTTGCATTCACTTATCATGCTCTTGATCCTACTCTTCGACTTTCTGCAAACCCTTCTCTTCGAAGGTTCTGGATGCCCCCCATCATGTTTTCTTTACATATGTGTTTGCCTCAATCCCTCGCAATCCTAGCCAAGAGCTTTGAGCTTCCCCCCACCCCATTGTAGTGAATCCAGAAATCAAATAGTTCCTTTCCTTGTGAACAGATGCTCACTCTCCCCATCTGCCCCAACAACTTCTAATCTTTCATCCAGAAATTGTACTAGGATGACACACAGCACACATCTCCATGCCAACTGCTCCCTTTTCCACAGTCTGTTTTTCAGCTGCAGTGTTCCAACACCTAAATCAATTTGTGGGTCTATACTTTTCTTATCCTTCCACAATTCTCATATCATTGGTAACATTAATACAACTTCCAAATGCACGTAGCACAAAAAAATCTACAGTCACCACTTGTGCTATCAACAAATCCAAAGACATTTGCTCTCAGTGGAAACATATTAAGTTTCCTCTTAACCACTTGGGCAAGTCAGTATACAGGCAGGTGACAAATCTGGCAGCCACCCTGCGGGTTCACATGTGAATGCACACATGCATAGACCTCTTATAACCTCTCCCAGTGCTCCTCATTTCATTCACAGCCAGGAATGAATAATGGCAGACCTAAACAAGAGTTTAGACTGTGTCCATTATGTGAAGCCCCTTCCATGTAGCATTCTATTAATGCCATTCCACAGGTTGTGAACGTGAATCTGGAAACGTTTAAAAATGTCCAAGTAAGGATTTTGCATTGCAGCATTGTAAATAAAGCTACCACTTGTGACACTCGAGTCCCATAAGGATGCAGGTTGATGCTCCAGCTACTCTACTTCTAATCCAGCTCCCCGCTAATGGCCTTGGAAAAACAGTACAGAACAGTTGAACCGTTTTGGCTGGTGCCACCAATGTGGGAGAGTGGCATGAAAGTCCTAGCTTTGGCCTGGCCCAACCCTGGCTATTGCAATTATTTGAGGAGAGAATCAGCAGTCGGGAGAGCTCTCTCCTTTCCCCTGCCCCCGCCTTTTTGTGTCCCCCTCCTATTCAGTCGGCCTTTCAAATAAATTGATTTTAAAACATAAAAAGTAAAAGTGTTGAATAAAAATTAAGTGTTTTGTTTATGACAAATCTAGTGATAGTTCCAATAAGGTCTTTCTAACAGGATACACACGGGTATGGTACAACATAGGCAAAACTTCTCAGCAAAATGAGACATACACAAAAATTATCCCCAACTGAGATGAGAGATACAGTTGAAGCATAACCATGGATGAACTCTACTCTACAGGGTCATGTTCTTAGTGATGAAGGGAGTGGGGTTGTAAGAAGGTAGCTCCTGATAAACTTTACAGACCTAATGTTATACTGTCTCTGTGTTCTTAAAAAAAAAAAAAAGAGAGAACTAAATTTTCAGTAAATTTAGAAAAGGAATTCATTATACCTCCCCCTAAAAAAGGAGAGAATATTAAGAAAATCTAGAAATCAAAGAATAAAAGTAATTGTAATAAACTGGACAGCTGGTGAGGAGGGGACACAGAAACATGAAAGAACATAAAAACTAGAATAGGCAAAAGCCAAAACTAGGCCTTTCTAGTCTGTCAGCCATCCTAGGCTCAGCACAGATGCAAGACACTGCAGGAGGAGATCACAGATGGAGCTGCAGAGACCTAAGGAATAGTCAGACTTGCCAATCTCCATGCCATCTTAGACCATATGGGCACACAAATGTCCCTGCTCTACTTCCAGGGAAGACCAGAGGCTCTAGGGGTGAAACCAAATGGACTTTGCACTCAGGCACTGCAGTGGTTCACAATCTTGACCAAGCTAGGGGCTGTGGGGACCATCCAAAATCTGAGAAAAACAATGTTGGGGGCATTGAACAGGTAGAAGTTGCCCGTGGACACAGGCTTTCATGGTAACCCCAAAGGGAAATCTGCATTACCAGGCACCCTTTAGGGTATGTATGGCATGCATGGGCTTTCCTTTAGAAAAAATGAAAAAGGTGAGCAGAAAGCCAAGGGTCTTAAACATCTGAGAAACACAGTGTCAGATAAAGCAAAGCACAGGGAGAAGAAATTAGGAGAAAACAGTTTCTAGGGAATAGAAAAAAGATTCAAAGAAGGCTAAAATTAACATTCCTAGCAGTAAAAAAAAGACATTGCCACCATGAAAAAACAAAGCCAAGAAAAAGGAACATGCAAACATGAAAAATTAAGAATTCACATGCTTTATAGAGGAAAAAAAAATCCAGTGATGGCCTGGAAATGTGAAATTTGAAAAGTCTGCTATAAAGTAAAACAGAAAAAGGCAAAACAAAACGTAGTAGTAGTAGGGAAGGTGAGAAAAATCGGCAGACATACTCAGGAAAATCAGAGGAAAGACAAGAGGAAAGGAAGAGAAATCACTTAACATATTTCATAAGGAAAATGACCTTGCAGAATGAGAAGTGCTGCCAAAACAGTTGACACAAAGACCTACAGCAAGACTTAGCACTAGGGATCCCAATCCCACCAACTGGGGGCAAGGCAGAGCATTACAGGAGTGGGACTAGCACAGCCCATGCATCAGTAAGGAAAACGGAAAAGAAATGGAAGAGAAACACTAAAATTGAGAAGGAAAAATATGTGCTGCCCAGAAGTTTGCACTAAGTCAAGCTCCTGAGCAACTGGGGAGGGTGGAATGACACACCTTCCATCACCTGTGTTCAGAGGTCAATTCACCATGCACCCTTTCCTCAGGTCCTTTACAAAGACAATCTTCACACCCCAACTCACCCACAAAACAAAAAATTCATAAATGGAATGACACAGAACTAGGAAATGGCGAACGAAGATAGAAAAGGACCTGACAGAGACCTGTTTAAATATCTGGAACAGTCATAGGGGGCGACTGCCAAGGGTAGAGCACAAACCACACAGTACAGGGGTATGTATACAGGTATTATCAACTATGACTGTAGAGACATGAGAGATACTGGATGCTGGATTTTGAAAGCATACCTATTGAGAGTAGAGAAGTGGCTCAATGAGAGAGCTTAATCATTCTCCTACAGAAAGAAGTCACTTGAAGATCTAAAACTGAAAAGGCAAAAATCAAAATCTATGCATGTAGTTAGAAATATGAAAGTAAATGGGGGAGAACTGAAGATGGTTCATTGCCTCTGGGAACAAGTATCAGAAGTGGAGCAAAGTGTGACATGGGATTGCCTCTTTTGTTAGAAATTAGCTAATCTGCAATTCCCCGAATCTCTAATTGCATTTTTAGGTCATCTATGTTGTCAAATGAGCTACCTTAAAATTCCCAAGGTCTCTCATGACTTGTTCTTGGTATTCTTATAACCCACTTCTCCTGTTCTTATTGGGAGAAATAACAGGATTACTCAGCCCCATGTTGGATGCCAGCCCAGCCCTTACATAATTATGTACATGTTTCACATTCCATTTTGAGCAGATCTGTGTCATAAAATCAAGTACAGTAAGTTGCTGTGGTGTCCAATGAAATAGACATGGAAATTTAAGTGAACTTGGGCAGGCATTTGCACAGCAGGTATGACACCACTTGGTGTGTCTGCTTCCCCTACTGGAATACCCAGTGTCAAGTCCTGGCTCCACTTCTGATTTCAACTTCATAATGTGCAGCTTGAGTGGCAGCATCTTGTGGTTCAAATAATTGAGTCCCTGTGAACCCACATGAGGGAACCAGACTGAGTTATTTGCTGCTAGCATTGGCCTAACCCAACCCTAGGCTTTTGGGGGAATTTGACGAGTAAAATCAATGGTTGGAAGGTCTCTCTCCCACCCTTTCTCCCTCCCTCCCATTCAAACAAGATACAATTAAGAGGGCCTGGCACAATGGCTAAATCCTTGCCTTGAATGTGCCATGATCCCACATAGCCAGTAGTTCATGTCCCATTTGCTCCACTTCTATATCGCTCCCTGCTTGTGGCCTGGGAAAACAGTAGAGGATAACCCAAAGCCTTGGGACCCTGCACCCATTTGGGGAAGCCAGAAGCACCTCCTAGCTTTGGGTTGGTTTAGTTCCTGCCGTTGCACCCACTTGGGGAATGAACCAGCAGATTCAAGATCTTTCTCTCCACATCTTGTAAATTGGCCATTCCAAAAAAAAAAAAAAAAGTCTTTTAAAAAGATAAATATAAACAAGAAAAAGACATAAAACTTGAGAGTTAAGCTATTCCTTTAACTGGAGAAATGAAAACTTTTTCTAGCTCATTCAGCCTCTTGTTCAAGAGATTTTGTAGAATTTCTTTGACCATCCCTAACTAAGGAGCATTTGCAGGACCCAAGTAGGTCATGTCCTGGCTAATCTTATTTGAAATGGAAATTCCTCAGCCTTGCATTGTTCAATGATGGAAAACAGAAACAGTTACCTCTTAAGGCTCTCATCCCTTGGCTATGTGAAGTTAGGTTTTCAGTGTTACCACACACAAAGTATGAACTGGCAAGAAGATGGACGCATTCATTTGTTTAATTGAATATATATATATATATATATATATATATATATATATATATATATAGCTACCTAGATCAAAGCATCATATTGTACTCCTTAAGTGTACACATCATTTGTCAGTTAAATAGATCTCTAACGTACCTTCTTAGCTCACAACCATGATCCCAGCTACTCCCTATTTCCTTTTTCCTTCATTCTCCACCACAGGCTCACTACTCCCCAGATAAAGTAATCCATCTTATACATCTCTTACATGGCATCCACTTTCCAGTGCAGGCAGTCCTTGGAAGCCCCAGCAAGCAAGCAAGCACAGAGGTACTATCTTCCCCAGCCAATCTCCTCTTTGAAGACAGGTGGCTTAGTGAACTTCCAGAGCAAGACACAAATGATGGGCATGGAGGAGTGTCACACTGTTTTCATAATCATGAAAATGCATGTAATAGACATGAAAACACGTCAATCAGTTATGCTCTCTGCTGCAAAGCCAAGTTGTGCTCCAAATGCAATTCAGGTGCAAAGTGTTTAGAATGATCTAAAAGTGTATGCTGCCCTCAGAAAGGGAGCTCCAATATAGCACAGGGGACCAAGATACCTACTGCCTACCTTCAGCGCCCTTGCAAGCTCCCCAACTCTGCAAATTAGAAAAACAAAAAGGAAATTTCCACCTATTAGGAAAATCAAACTTCCCGTTTGAGCAACCTGCCAGCCTACTTTCAAGGCAAATATAACCACTCCTAACATAATCCCATCTCAGAAAAAAGACCCAGAATAAGACCTTGAGCATCATGCCTGTTTTCTCATGCCTATAATACAACCTGGCAGTGTCTAGGCTTGCAGCCCAAATCATCACACCCTGCACCACACCCCCATGCAGCTGCTGTTCCCCAAAATAAATGTGTCACCAGAATATACTTATTAGCCTGTAAAGGCTAATTAAATCACCCAGTTTCAACACACTGAACTTTCCAAGGTTCGATAAATTTCAAAAATGCTATTGACCTGCACAAGGCTAAATGAGATGAAATATTTACATTCTTAGATTTTATTCCACTGCAGTGCTTCAAAGAGGATTCTTGTGAAAGACATGTCCAAAAATGGGGTGGAAGGGCTTCTGTGGGGGGACTCAGGTTCCTGAGCACATCTTGTGGTTTCTACCCAGCACCTGGGTACTGAGTGGGTCTAGTAGACCACATACTGGAACGTTTCTGAGATGATGCCCAGGGAGCTCCCTGGACTAAATGGGGGGAAGGCCTCTAAGCAAAAAAACGTAAATGACTCCAGGATACAGCGCTGAGCACTGGAGAGAGCAGTTCACCTTGACCAAGAATGTGGCTCTTAAAGGAACCTTGGAGGAATAGCCACTGCTCTGAAAAAGGCTAAGCCAGCACTAGGGACACCTGCATCCCATATCCAAGTAGGGGATTCAAGTTCCCACTATTCTGGTTTCAATCTGCCTTCCAGCTAATGCACCCCAGGAGGCAGAAGACAGTCCAAGCACTTGGACCCCCAACGTATGAGTGGTTCAGATGGAATTCCTGGCTCCCGGCTTCATATTGGTTCAGTTCTAACTGTTGGGAACATTTGAGGGGTAACAAAACGAATGGAAAAATCAGTGTCTATCACTCTGCCTTACACGTTTATTAAAACAAAGAGTTTATAAAAGATGAGCTTTGAGAAGTCATGGTTTCCAAAGGCTTGGCAGTGCCAATGAAGTGCATCAAGCAAGGGGCTGGTAAGAGCAATGGGCCAGGGCTGCAGGTGGGCATGGTCCAGCACAACAGATGAGCTCTCAGAACAGCTGCTCAGGGCACTTACAGAAGCATATATCAAAGAAAAGGCTGAATCTGGGAGTGCACAGGTCACAGAATACTGAGTCTCAACTTTCTGTCAGAGAAGTGCATGGAGTAAGTGAGCCCAAGTCCCTGCAGCTGAGTCAAGAACAAGAACTCCTTCCATGCCAGGGTAAGGCCCAGTGTCTCTCCTTGCAGAGCCAGCACAGGTGTGTAATCCAGGAAGCATCATGGCCTGGCCGGTTAGAGAACAGCAGATGTAGAGTGCTGATGACTCGGAGAGGACAGGTATTAGAGGGAAGGCACCGAAAGACCAGAGTCCCAGTTTCAGGCTAAACTCTGCCCTGCCGTGGCTCAAAGAAAAAGACACTCAACCACTTCATTTGCTGGCCTAGAATAGACACTGGTAGGAAATTAGCGCTTTTACCAACCCTCGTTTTACAAAGAAACTTGAAGTCTGGGGCCAGTGCTGTGGCTTCAGTGGATTAAGTGGGCACTTGTGATACCAGCATTGCACGTGAGGTTCCAAGTCCTGGTGCGTTTGCTTCCACTCCAGCCCCCTAGTGAGCCAGGGAAGGCAATGGATGATCAACTGAAGTAATTGGCCCCCTGCCACCCAGGTGGCATACCATGACGGAGTTCCTGGTATCAGCCTGGCCCAACTCCAGCTGCTATGATGATGTGTGGGGAAGGCAGATCACCAGCAGAACTGCTCTAAACTCTGCACTCTGGGCTCCCAACTGGGCAGCATAAGGTCCTGCAGTCCATCAAAGGCGACCTTTGCACCAATGGACCCTTCCAACAAGAGCTGTGGCTGGCTCATGTTGATCTTTGTTTCTCAGTTCCCTGGACTACTGCTCTATCCTCCGTAGTTCCCAGCCAACACATTGTACTAACTGGGAATTTCTAATGTTAAAGTTAGTCAACTATCAGTGATTTATCAGTTTGCATGCAAGAACACAACTCATGAAATCAAAGGAAAAGCATCAGCAACAGGGACCAAATATTCAGCACCTCTATAAGTGTAACAGAAGCAGGTACCATTTTTTAATCCCCATTCATCTTGGCATGCCATGCAAGTTAGCTGGGTCTTTTTGCTTTGAAACAAACACGGCTGCCAGAAAACTCAGCCTAGCAAACCCAACATGTTCAGGGATGCTAACTTCTTCCCCAAAGTTCCAGGGAAGGACTCCAAACGGCCCTGCAGGCAGTACCTTCCCATCCCTTGGATCAATAACTGATGCTATTCACCAACATTGCTTGTCTTACAGAACTCTACCTCCATGCAGAAGAGCAGTTTCCGAAGGACTCAATCTGAGAAAATCAGTTACTAAGTAGAGTAACTCCTCTCATCTCTGCATAAAAATCCTCAGGAAGTTGTTGTAACTCGCTCTGTATAGTATGTCTCCTTCACAATAAGAGCAATTGGAAATGCCTGTTGAGCACCCGTGACTGCACATTCCAGGATGAGCCACTGGAACATAGTCAGGCCATGGCATAATGCTCACCCCACGGTTCCACGCAGACGTAAGTGTTGCACAACTGATGCTTGGTAAGGGAAATGCTTATCACAGTCCATTACAGAAAGGAACCAGACTCTTTCTGCTACTAAACCTTGAAGCCCTCTCTCCAGAGCGGAGGTCTGCTGGCCTCTGTTTGCAGGCTTCATCTCACTTGTGAAGACTTGCTTCAAAGCAGGAGCCACTTGGAAAGCTCTGGCCTTGTGGTATCTTCCTTTCTCATGCTTCAGCCCAAAGCTTGAGTCCTTAGAGTAACTGAGCTGTGCCTTGTTCCAAAGGTCCAGTTTCTTGTTCTGTCCCCCTTAATCCTCTTTGGTGCTACAGCCCCACACAGCCAAAGCCGTCTCCTACTCTGGCCAGTCCTCTCCCAAAGTGTGGATGTACATCTCAGCACAACAATAAAGATCTTCCTTCACTGGTGTCATCTGCCTGTCTCCAAACCTCCCTTCCTCATCAATGTGCTGTCACCTGCCTCACCTCAACACTCTGAAATTACACCCACAGTATTGACCAGTATAGAGGACATCTCTTATTTACTAAAAATTTCTCCCATCACTGCATCCACTCAAGGCTTCTGAACCTCACTCACCCAGTTTGCACTTGGCCAAGGCTGAAGTGACAGGAAACACCCATGACCAAATGACAGCCTGTCCAACACAATAACTACATTATGCAGTCCAACATAAGCATCAGGAGACAAACTTACACAACCTCAGTGAATGCAGTTTATATAGAAAACTTCATGGCATCAGCAATGAGACCATCAGGATTTATGGATCAAACCCTGTGACTTACACAAAAGTTTCTGTGGGAAAAAAAAATTTAACTTGATCTGCTTTCAAAGTTCCTTCAGGTACCATGGTAGGAAAGACCTGAGGGCACCAGGACTGGAACTAAAGGCTCAAACTCCTTGGGCACCATTGCTCTGAGAATTTAGAGCTGCAAGTCTCAGCATGTAGTTTCTGAAATAGCAGCAACAGCATTACCCAAAAGCTGATTAGGAATGCATGTTTCCCAGCTCTGCTGAGCCAGAAATTCTGAACTTGGGGTCCCCAATCTGTTTTAACAGGTCTTCCATGGGACACTAAGCATCCATGAAAGTGCCTGAAATGGGAATATTTTACCAACACTCAGATGTTCACTTGTGATTCCCAGGATTGAGTTGAGATGAAACCCAGATGTTGTATTTTGCAAATTCCCAAGGTGCCCCTTAGAGCCAAATGCTATCAAGAAACATTCCCTGGAGTGTCCAAATTCTATAATCCTACTCTGAGGCGCAACTACTTTTTCTTCCTCCTCCCACCTGCCTTGACGCCCTGCACACTGGTGGCTCCATCTACATGCTCAGCCCATACACAACAAACTGTGTCAGTTTCCAAGACTCCATAAATGGCCAGCATCTTGTGACTCACATCATTTTTGTGATGATTGTTGGTCTCTTCAACAAATCAAATTGGGAACTTTATAGGCTTAAGAAATTTTATCTGAAGGTCTATACCTCTGGCTCAAGTTCTCCTTGGGTGAGAAACACGTGTGCTATCTGTATGTGTCATGGATAGCCAGAGACAACGTGCCAGGGCCAAGAAAGAAGAGCACAGAGGAAGGAATCGGAGGAATAAGATATCCTGATCCCAAATTGGAGGGATGTCCACCACATCCCTCTCCTTCATGTAAGTCCACTTCCAACCACCTGTTAGGGCTGGGTCCAACTATACCCAGGAAATCAGCCAGGACCAGGTGACAACATCTGGGACCTGAGGCTACACATTATCCCTGCCTGCAAAACAGCAGTTCTCAGACAGCATGCTTCTTACACAGCACAGATGCAATGCTCTGGACACAAGTGGCTTCCAGGGCCCACTGTGGTCATTGCTTAAGAGGTACCACTGTCCAATCAAGGCCGAGACTCCAGTCCAAAATCATGGACAATGAGAATCTGGCAGCTGTCTCAAACCAGTTTTTCTGCCAGTGTCAAAATCCCCATGGATCTACCAGCAGCCCTGGCCCCAGAGCAGCTCAGGCCCCAGAGCAGCTCAAACAGCACCAGGTGGTTAATGACCTAAGACACCAGAAAAGGCAACTTGATTTTTCTAACATACTCTCTTGAAAAATATGGTCTCTCTGAACCACTGCCTTTGCTTGGGAGAAAGAACCAAAACTAATCAGGGCTCACTCTTTCACTTATTGGAATAACATGCACCTCGATCTCCAAGGACAGGCTACATGATCACTCCCCCATAGTCTCACCAGCCTACTAAGAATCAGCATACCTCCCCGTCACTTGTCAGTTCCCCAAGGGCCTTGGGAGGAAACCCACACTGCCTGAATGTGTCATTGAAGGCATTTCCTGAGCTAGCCCTTGTCCTCTCACTGCCTTCCATTGGGCAATGACACCCCCAGTTTATGGCATGTACCAGATCCTACCAAAGATGTCCACTGCCTTCTATCAGCCTTTCCCAGCTTCTACCCACCTGCATCAATGTGTCAGACACCAAACTAGATCCCTTCCAATCTAGAAAATGTTCATTACATATTCAGAAAACAGATGCTCTTAAAGAAGTGAATCAAAATCTTAAGATCCAAAGACATTGTCCCTTTAAGAGCCGTGAGCCAGACCAAGGACTCAATCCCTCCATTCAGGGACTCTGAAGACCTGCCACAAGCACAACCCTGAGTCTAAAAGAATTTTCTTTCTCCTCCCTCTAAACTCGTGCCTTCTTCCTCCTTCCCTGATTCTACCTTGGACAGCATCATCATCATTCAGCAATACATAATTGCAAAATATGTGATTAATGAAGTCACATGGTCGGTCTGTTGCTCCGTTGACAACACAGCACAGTACTGATCAGATGTAACTGCCTCCAGGAAGCCCTGCCTGGTTCCCCAAGACTGCAGGAGTTGGTCCTCACATGCATCCTCATAGCACCCAGCATCAGCCGTACCTCTCCTGCTCTGCTGCGCTATGAGCTCACTGCTTTCTCCCACCAGTCCAGACTCAAGTCTCATGGAGGCAGGGACCAACTCCAACCCACCGCCTGAACACCCACCCAACACATACCCATGCTCACATGCTGGCTCTCTTGCCCTCAATCCCTAACCTAGGGCAAGTTCTACTTGCTGTTCTACAAGCTGCCTTATTCTGCAATGATGGGTCAAGAACATCATTTCCACCATCCTCAAGCTGCTAGCTCCATTCTGCCATCTGAAACTGCTTCCGCTGTCTGGAAATTATCACATCTTCAGCCAGGCTGGTACTGGTTGCTGTGCAGATGCTTCATAAAACTAGATGATCGTGGGCTCCAAATTGAATGACTCTGATATAGGCAAACTCACCTCCCAGGTTCTCGTATCTTCCACTTGCTCTGAAACCTCCTGTTACTTCCTGTTTCCTGGCTGTGCTGTGTCAGTTGAGATCGCCAGATTTGTGCCCTTCAGCTAAGTGACACAGCATTTTTTAAATCAACTTTTATTTTTTTGGTACAACTCAGTAGAGTCTGGGATTCACCAAATTCCCACCCCTCGACTGATTGTTTTAAAAGCAACTCATGGTTTCTGGGTACCTGCAAATCTGCATGTAGTGTGGTCAGCCATTAAAGATGCCATTCTGAGATGCTCAGCTTTTAAGAGCCTGACATATAACCCCCACACCAAGAAGGTCAAATACGCCATTATTTAGAAACTACCAGAATTTCTTTCTGAATTGAGCGAATTCCAGCCCTAAAGAGAAAACTATCCACATCCAGAGAATGCTTATGAGTTCGTGGAGTACTATGAAAAATTAGAGATTCCAAAGACAGGGGGCGCCAAAATCTCCATTCTTTAATTTCATTTTCACATGAAACATTCGACGCCATCTTATGTGTTTTATTGCTGGGATGTGTGCCGTTCTTACTGCAACCCGGGGCTGTACCGGGTACTGCAGAGGGAATACGTCATATCATGGGCTCTAGAAGAGTTCGCCATCTCTTAGAATGATGAGACACTTGTGCCAAAGGCTCTGGTCCCCCCAGTTCAATTCACAGCCCTATGGCTACAGACATTCTTGGGTTCACTAATGAAACTGACCCACCTTCTCCCAGAAAAAAAGAATCAGATGAGTCAGTATAATGGCTCTCTGAAAACAATTCCAGTGCTTAGGGGAAAATGACTAATTTTGTTGAGAAAGGGGTCTTCGGGGCCCCCTCGCCAATGCACAAAGCAGTGAGGCAGGCTACAGAGCAATTTTACCTCTAAACGCAAGTTCCGACACTTAATGCCACATCAGAAGGCAGGCACACAGCTGAGTATTAAGGGGAGCTCCCGGGGCCAGCCAACAGCAGGATAATGGCACCAAATATTTACATATTCCCTGTCCCCTGATGTGTTCTGAGGTTCTGTACACTTGTTTTAAAAGCTGTAAATACCTCCCCAGTGCAGCCGTGCAAGTGGCCTGGTGTCTCCATCTGCACCCGAGGAGAGTCCAATAGAATCCTAAGCAGAAACCAGACAGGCGGGAGAAGCACTTAACCTTTTCCCAAACTCTGGTTACATTTCCTGCCTCTGCCTCTTGTTCAGACGCCTCCTACTGGCAGGGCAGTGGTTCTACAGCCACTACACACAGGCTCTGTAGGGGCTGCTTGGGACCCACCGCCTGGATGTACCATTGATAGATAGTGACAGATGGGAGGTGGCCGCTTCTGGGTTGAGGTCGTTAAAATTAGTACCTCCACCATGGCTAGCTCCCACATTATCCTAGCAACCTTGGCAGCCACGTGGCGACATGAGAGCCTCACACGGTGGAGGGACAGAGGAGCGCAGAGCCAAGTTACCAGACAACTTCATGCAATCTGCATCACGCTTGGGCGTGAAGTAAACACGTGCTGTGTTAAGACAATGAGGTTTGAGACCAGTTCCATCAAGTTGCAAATAATCCAGGAGCCATTCTTTCTCGTCTCTTGCTGGCAAAGTCCTGGGACTGTCCAGGGTTCCGTGAGTTAACTCACCAGACCAACAACAGCCCTTGGCCGATCACTGTGGTTCCACTCACCTCACCAGAGATAGTATTAGACGAGAAAGTTTAAACCTATGCTGGACAAGAATTCCTCAAAAAATTTCCTGGGAGGAGCAAAGATTCATTCACTCTTAAAAATACTTATGTGGAGAAGTCATTCCTTTTCAGCCTTAAGGGACAACTGCTGATGCTTAGAGCCACTGCAACCATTGTGGCTATGAGGCTGAGAACAAATGCCAACTGGGTAGGGAGGGTACAGAACAGATATGGAAAGAACAATAACCAACCCTGGAACCACCCTACCTTTTTTGCTTCTATGTAAAACACATGCCATTCAGGTCAACTGATTTGCACACTGGAAAAAATGGGGAATGTTTCCAACATACCAATGCTTGGTTACACACATACACACATCCCAAGCGCACGCACACACACACACATACACACATCTGGTTTAAGCAGACTGGAGCCCAGAACTCATGTTGTAGAAGCATCCAGATGATACTGGTTAACAGAGATCAGACCACCACAGGGATATGAACTTCCCGAGGACAGAACTATGCCTTCCTCACAGCTGATGCTCCTAAAAGGACCAGTTACAGGGTCCAGTGTGCAACACACTCTTGCACAAATGATAAGCACTACCTATTATAAAGCACAGGTAATGCCTTTCTGGAGGGATATACTCAAGGGAGCAAAACTAACCTGGGTCTTGAAAGATCAGCTGAGACTTGGGGCAGGGGTCTGTGTAAAGAGCCACCAAAGGTCCTTCCTGCCCCATCAGATGTCCACATGTGCCTCAGGCTCCGTGTGTCCACCCTTCACCATCGACACCCAGCCCCTCCTGTGCCTCCCTCTCCCAGACCATGCCCACATCCTCCCTGGGCATGTCTCAGGACCGAGTCAGCAGGTAGTGCTCTATGTAGGTCTGTCGAAGCTTGATGGAGCGACTTTAGCCAACATCGTCCCCATCTAATACAGAACAAACAACAATCTCATGTTTCTCTGCTTGAAGCACCCAATTCCATGAGAAAGATGACTGTTTACCTTTATGCTGAAAGCTCAGAATCTACACAACAAGTGAAATCAGAGGTGGGGGTGCAGAGAGCTGGCTGCCCAGGGTTGGAGCAGCTCCCTGGCCCCCTCCTGAACCCCCGGGGTGCATGAGCTCCAGGAACTGGCACAGACATCCCTGTACCAATAGTCATTGCTTCTTCCCCTCTGCCTGTTTCCCTAGGGCTAGGAGAAAAGGCCACTTCAGTCACCTGCTCCTAGTTCCTTTCTCTCCAGGAGTAAAGCTCTCTACAGCCCTCTTAGATACAGCCAACTTCAAAGTCACCCCAGATCAAGTCTGACTGCAAACCCTTCCTGGAGTGGACAGACTGCTTGCTGTCCAGTACCACTTCTAATGCACAAGGCACTGGCCTCAGAGCTTTAGGAGCCTGGTAAAGTAGTATAAGCTTCTGAGTACTAGGATTATACCCATTTTACAGAGGTGGACTCTAGGGCAGCAAGGTTAAGCAACATATCTATATTCACATGAGTGATTTATCAGCCAGCTATTTGAGTTACAACGCTTCCTGAAAACTGGGGCAGGAAATGGTACCAATGCTGCTTGGGACACCAAATCCCATATCAGAGTGCTTGGATTCAAATCCTGGCTCTAGGCTCCCCTTGCAGCTTCCTGCAAGGAGCAGCAGTGATAGCTCAAGTATTTGGTCCCCTGCCATCCACATGGGAAACCTGGATTGAGTTTCTGGCTTCTATCTTTGGTCTGGACCAATACCAACTACTGCTGACAATTTGAGAGTGAATTTAAGAATGGACATATGTTCTTTGTCTTTTCTAATCACAGTCTTTCTCCTACTCCTGCTCAAATTACTTCAAAATACTCAGGCTAGATATTATGGTACCACAAAGCCACCTCTTGGACTTCCTGCATCTTGTATCAGCATGTCAGTGCAAGTTCCAGCTATTGGGCTTTCCATAGAATTTCCTGCTAATGCATCCTGAGAGGCAGTGGATGTTAGCTCTAGTGCTTGAGCCTCTGCCAAGATAGAGGCCTGGATCCTGGCTTCAGCCTGACAGCTCAGGCTGTTATATGCAGTCTGGGGAGTGAATCAGATCTCTCCACACTACCCCCCATCTTCCCCTCTCTTCCTCCACTCTCCCCCATACCCCCAAAAGCCCATCATATATACACAACTTACTTTGCTTTTCTAAGTATTTCATTCAAAAAAATGTTTCTTGAAAATATAAGTCTGGCTTAATTATTCATTTTTTCAGGTGCTGGATGGGTTCATTCTGGGTTCAATCAGACTTCTATTTCTAAATACTGAAGTCATAGCTTGGGGTGTGTGTAAGAAGCCCAACACATTCTTAAAGTGCTTTTCAACTGACCAATAGCAATTGTATATATTTATTGAATAAAATGGTCTTCAGTATCTATGGGTTTGGTTTTGGTTCCCCAAGTACTTCCCTTCCAAGTTCAAGTTGCTATGTGTTCTACAAACCAATGTTCAATTCCACGTCATTGAAACATGAGTCAGCCACCCCAACAAATGGAGCTAACAGAAGGAAAAGATCTAAGTCCTTGAAAAGCCAATGTTAGTATCTCAATGCCATCCAATTACGCAGGTGATTGCTTAAAACCTTAAGCACCAACAGCGCCACAAAAAAAAATCCATAGGATTATGTGCAGAGATACAAGTGCTAACAGTGTCCATTTACATAGATGTGCAAGAAGCAATTCTGGAACGGGAGGGATTTTGAGAACAGCCGCTTTCCACTTAAGGGAGTCGAGAGTTCACCCAAATGAAGGACTCAGTCTCTGGACTGACAGCTCTGAACTCAGACTGTAATTTCCCAGAGAGTTTTCCCCCAAATTTCTATCTTATAAAGAGCATTTGATGTTCTTGAACTCCCAGTACGAGCACACTTCATCTTTCTTCAAATTACCTCCAAACAAATACTTTCATATTGCACTCGTGTCCTGTAATCCAAATCCCATTCCTTCCACTTGTCTGCAGTAGGAGGCATGACTAACCCCTTCCCTGAGAATGTTTTTCTGCTGTGCACAGGGACATCTTTTTAACAGATTCTCATAAATTGAACTGGATATACACTAGGTGAGAACTACTTAGGACTTGTGAAGAAATCTTTATTACGAAAGAGAATCCATTACAAATATGAACTTTAGCCCCACTCTGCCTCTCCCTTCTTTGGACTCTTCTGAAATCCCCACGTCAAAGGAGACATACCCAAAGCTCCTGCACCCACTGCTGCCACCCCACCCAGTCCAAACACCAGTGGAATGCATTTGCTAAATCTCTTCACTCTTCAAAACAGAGAGAAAGGCTGCATAAAAACAACCACCACACTGGTTTTTATTAAGTATTCCTTCTCTTCCGCCCCCTCCCCCACCAAATACAAATAGTGCAAAACCGTTCAAACTTCAGGGTTTTGTTTTTTTTTTCTGCTTTTGGAAAGAGATCTACAGAGGAGAAACAAACATCTTCCATGTGCTGATTCACTCCCCAATGGCCACAATGGTCAGAACTGAGCTGATCCAAAGCCAGGAGTTTCCTCCAGGTCTTCCACAGGGGTGCAGGGTCCTAAGGTTTTGGGCCATCCTTTACTACTTTTCTACACTGTAAGTAGCAAGCTGGATTAGAATCAGCAGCCAGGACATGAACCAGTGCTTATATGGGATCTCAGTACTTACAAGAGGAGGATTACCCGACTGAGCCATGGCGCCTGGCCCAACTTCAGATTCTTGTCTAACCTATGCAGAATTTACCAGCACAGGAATGGACCTCTTCTAAAACGCTCTTATAATTTGATTTTTCAAGTTAATCAGAAAACCTTTGATAACTCAGACATTATAGAAAAAGATGTGCAACAGAAACTGGGACCTGGGACATCTCAGGAGGCCTCTCATCTCCTGCAGCTCCACCATCCTGACTTTTCAAAATTTTACAACCCAAAATGTCAAGGAGCTTTAGCAGAAGGCTCTGCAAATAGAACATATTCAACTTCTTCTCTTTGAGTTTTGTCTGATCAGAGACGTTAAGGTATTTTTCCTGTGGCAGTTCCGATTAAGTGACAAATAACCTCTTCTTCCCACCACTGCCACCACTGGAGTACAGGTGCCATAGGTGGATATCAAAACTTTCCATCCTGGTTTCTTCCCTAGCTTGCCCATACCAACCAAGGGCAATGCCTCCAGACACTTTGCTGTAACTAGAGTAGAAAGTTCTAATTGTACCCAATGGGAGGGTGAGAGATACAATTCAGTGTCTCCCAAAGCCCAGAACAGCCCCCACCCCACCCCCACCGCCAGCTCATCCAAAGGACAGTGCTGGGACATAGGCTGGTAAAGTCACTACCTGCAACGCTGGCATCCTATATGTGCACCAGTTTAAGTCCTGGATGCTTCATTTTGAATTCAGCTCCTTGCTAAGGTACCTGGGGAAAGCAGCAAAGGATGGCCCAAATATTGGGTTCTATGCCACCCAATTGGGAGACCCAGAAGAAACTCAACTCCCAGCTTCAGTTTTGCCCAGATCTGGCTATCATGGCAATTTGGTAAGGAAATCAGCATATAGAAGACTGTGTGTATATCTATATGTGTGTGTGTGTGTCCATGTTTGTGTGTCCTCAGTCTTTCAAATAAACAAAATTGTCCAGGGGCCAGCATTGTGACTTAGCAAGTTAGGTTGCCACCTGCAACACCAGTATCTCATATGGGAACTGATGTGAGTCCCAGCCACTCCAGTTCCAATCTAGCTTCCTGCTGATGCACCTGGGAAAACATCCAAGGAAGGCCCAAGTCTCTGCGCTCCTGCACCTATGTGGAATTCCCAGAAGTTTCTAGCTCCTGCCTTCAGTCTAGTCCAGCCTGGCTATTGCTATCATTTGGATAGTGAACTAGCAATGGAAAGTTTATTTTTGTCTCTCCCTCTAATTCTACTTTTCAAACAAATCTCTTTAAAAATACAACATGCCAGCAGGGCTAAAGTTAAGAAACCCTAGGTTAGTTCTGCACAGTATCTCATCTGCAATTAATGAACTTCACTTTATTTTAACTCTGAAAAACCCTGTCTATGCTGATGGTAGAATAGTCAATGTGATAGATATGGATTGTTGCAAACCTATTATTCACTCAACAATTGTCTTAAACACCCGACTACAGAATATGAGAGCATGATGCTAGAAAGAGAAGTTTGGAGCAAATGTATATATAAATGGTCCTTCCCCCCCTTGGAACTTGCAAGATCCCGACTGAGATGGGTACCCAAAGAATTGCCTAATTAAGGTGAAGTGGCAAATGTGAGTCCTATGTATGTGCTATTAAATAATGATAGGACTTCATGGTGTGGAGGGTTGGTCACAGGAGGCCTTCATGAGGAAATTGTAGTTATGTGGAGTTCCAAAGGACGCATAGGAGCTTACTAGGGAATGAGAGGTGAGAAGATCTTACCAGCTGAAGGAAGCAGCATATCCAAATGCCTTGAAAGAGCTTAGAAACAAGAGGCTGGCATAGACCAGGGTCTTTCAACAAGTTCACCAAAATGCACATGAAGAAACTCAGCATGGGTTTCAAGAAAGTTTTTTGCATCAAAATAGATTATAGTCTCATCTTTCTGTGGACTTTGTTTTGAAAAGTTGAGACCGATCTCCCATGCATAAGTAGACTGTTCAAATGTCCACAGCAGCTGGGATTGGGCCAATCTGAAGCTTGGATGTTGGAACTTTAGCGGCATCTCCCACACACCTAGGTGGCAGGGACCCAAGTATGGGAGCCAGGGTGTACATTAAGAGGGAACCAGAATCAGAAATGGAAATTATGGCAGAATGGGTTAAGCCATCTTAGTACATCTGCAGCCCTTTCCAGAGCCAGTTGGATTCTGGGCTCTGTTTCCTATCACTATACCTGAGAAGAAACAGGTAATTAGCTGTATACTGGGTTTTCTGGAGCCCATGTGGGAGACCAGGTGGAATTGCTGGCTCAAGGCTCCAGCTTGACGCAGTGTGGCTGTTGTAAGCATTTGGGAAGTGAAATTGTGGCTTGAAGATGTCCCTCTCCCTTCCTCTGTTTCATGCTTGCTCTCTAACACTCCCTTTCTCTGTATAATTCTGCCTTTCAAGTAAGAGTCAAGACTCATACCCAGACTGTATGACAAGGATTCCAGGTGTTCCAAGTAACATGTTATTCACTCTGATACTTGCCTCTCCATTAGTTTCGTCTGTCTGTCGTTTGTTTTTAAAGTGTCCTTCTACACAAAGAAAATCAAAGAGGGGCTGGTGCTGCGACTCAACAGGGTAATCCTCCACCCTGTGACACCAACGTCCCATATAGGCACCAGTTCATGGCCCAGGTGCTCCACTTCCCATCCAGCTCTGTTTATGGCCTGAGAAAGCAAGAGAGGATTGCCCAAGTGCTTGGGACTCTGAACTCATGTGAGACCCACAAGAGGCTCTTAGCTCTCAGCCTCAGATCAGAACAGCTCTAGCCATTGCAGCCACTTTGGGAGCAAGCCAGCAGATTAAAGCTCTCTCTTTCTCTATAAAATCTGCCTTTCAAAATAATAAATCATTTGAAAAAAAAATCAGAGTGGCACCAGACTATGCTTTGGTTTAGGAACATTAATGGGATTGGATTCTTTTATGATAGAAATGGGAATTATTCAAGTTTTTTAAACCATAATTGGGAGTTTATAAAGAAGTTAAGTATCTTCTACTCAATTGGCTACCAGCCCTGGTTTTATATGAGAATTGCTGAGAGCATTTTTAAAGATTTGTGGTTTTTTTTTATTGGAAAGTCAGATACACAGAGAGGAGAGAGAGAAAGATCTTTCTGCTTATTCACTCCTCAAGTGGCCACAACAGCCAAAGCTGAGCTGTTCCAAAGCCAGAAGCTTCTTCTGGGTCTTCCACATGGGTGCAGGGTTCAAGCCTTTGGGTCACCATCAACTGCTTTCCCAGGCCACAAGCAGGGAGTTGGATGGAAAGTGGAGCAGCTGGGATACAACCCGGCACCTGCAAGGCAAAGACTTTAACCACTAGCCTACCACACTGAGCCCTGGTTTTGTTTCTTTAATACAAATGTTCAGGCCCTATCCCAGACCAAAATAATCCAGATGCACTAGAATTTTAAAATCTGAGAAACAGGGCCCGACGCCGTGGCCTAGCGGCTAAAGTCCTCGCCTTGAACGGCCCGGGATCCCATATGGGCGCCGGTTCTAATCCCGGCAGCTCCACTTCCCATCCAGCTCCCTGCTTGTGGCCTGGGAAAGCAGTCGAAGACAGCCCAAGGACTTGGGACCCTGCACCCACGTGGGAGACCCGGAAGAGGTTCCTGGTTCCCGGCTTCGGATCGGCGCAGTACCGGCCGTTGCGGCTCACTTGGGGAGTGAATCATTGGACGGAAGATCTTCCTCTCTGTCTCTCCTCCTCTCTGTATATCTGACTGTAATAAAGTGAATAAATCTTTAAAAAAAAAATCTGAGAAACAGTGTCCTTAACTACATGCCCCAAATTCACATGTCCCTCAACACATAATTTAGTCCAGAAAAATATGCCCAGATGAGTAAAAACTAATGAACGAGTTACCCGGAAGTATTTAAAGCCTTCTATTGCTAGAGAAGTGATTCCACACAAAGGGCTTGGTCAGCTAGTTGCCTTCGTTAGCATGAGTTCCAATTCTCACACACTAATATACAATAAACAAAAATCTATTTCTTGCCTGTGCAAAACACAAATAACTTCAGGGCTTCTATTAAAAACAAAGTCACTCCCATGTGTTTAATGGAGGGTTTGGAGGAGACAACCCCTGCCCACATGTGGGTGTTACTGGTCACACTATGTGTGGTTAAAACAGGTCCTGAACCATGCTGCTGAATTACTCTTAAACCGTAAATTTTTGTGATTCTTAAGCAGAAGAAAAATTAAACTTCCTTTAGGAACCTTGTTTTATCCTCCATTTGGAGCAGTGAAATGCTTCCCCATTTCCTGCTGACCAGGGTCCATTTCCTATAGCAAACACTCCCATAGCATAGCATAGCATAAAGTTAAGGTTTACATACTTATCCTTAAAACAGTATTAAATCTTAATGTACAGAATTATCATTAGTTAGTATAAAAAATTAGCAAGTTAACATAAAATTGGAGGTGAATAGCCTTGAGAAAACAGAACCCATGGACTAGATGCCTTGATTACTCCATTAAAAAAAAAAAGTGAGGAGGAACTAGGCATTTACCAAGCTTTTAATCAAGGTCAAGCATTAAGAAATGGCAAGACTATTTTCCAAAGCATGGTACAATTTTTAATTCCTTCCAGAACTGGAGATGGTTTCTACTTCCTCCACTCTCCTACCAAGATTACATGGTGTTTATTATATATTGTAAAAGTGGTGTCTTTCCACGATTTAATGTGGCTAACGATATCTGACATCTTGAGGCCTACAGCTCTAGAATAGGGATCCTAAATACAAAAATAAAGAAAAACATATAAATAAAGTGAAAATGAAAAAATAAAAATAGACAAAAACAAAAAATAAAAAGAAACAAAAATAAAAAATAAACAAAAAAAATAGGAATCCTATCATTTTTTCCCTACAAAGTAAACACTATTCTGAGAACTTAACCAGATGAAGCCAGGGGTTCTACAAGGCCCCTATCCCACCAGTGATATGAGTGACATCGAGAGCTGTTGGGTGATGCAATTAAGGTAAGCACGAGTACAATATGTGTCTGTTCTTGGGATTCCAGGGTGCAAGGAGTCCCGTTTGGGCTCTTCCAAGCACAGAGGGTCCAGCCAGGAGCGACATTGCATGAGCTTCTTTATCCATCCATCTCTGAGACCAATGGTCTCACTCCCGGTTGCACAAGTCCCTCTTGTAAATCGTCTTAAGAGGAAAGATACATGTTCAAAGATTCATGCAAAATCTGGACAGAGAATGAGGTGATGGGGAAAATATGGGTTAGCTTGCACATTAGCTCAACCACTGGATCATACCCTAGTTTAAGATGATAAAACCTAAAGTAAGCGGGCTGACCTGAGCCCGCCCAATCTGAATGTCCCAGGGGTCATGCAAATTGTGGCCGATATCAAATGATATGTTCGTGGACTCATTTCTCTCACCCTTTCTATTTAGTGGGCTTGTTTTAAGGGGACAAATGCAACACGGAGGGACACATGAGCTCTTCGTCCTGGGATTGTGCCAATCACCATGGGTTATGAGTAACTGTGGAAGCCACTGGTGCAGGCTACTGGAGACTCAAAGACACAGAGATCTGGCCTGCCTTTCAGAAACTTTGATGTTAGAGAACGTGTTTTCTGTTCATTTTCGGGAGCTTTTATCAGTAAGCCCAAACTTGGAGCTTACATTAAAATCATTCACCAGTTAGGATCACACTCTCATTGAAATCCAATTGTTAGTTGAAAGTTATTACATCACAGAAGGTAAATTTAGGGGCTAGAATGCTTTGTGGAGTCAACAAGCTTTTAAAAGTACAGAGTGTGAAAGGTCCCATTGCCCATCTAAAGCATCGTGAGCCTATGAGGTCTCCCCCTCTAAGGGAGGCCCCTTCCTTACTCTCAGACCACGCCACTGTTGTGGACCTAACCCAAACTTCCAATTTCAGGAAAGCCAGAGAACCCAGAGGTAGCCAATGAGACTCTAATCAAGGACTTCCACCTGGGCCATCGAGAAAGGGAAGCATTTTTCTACTGGACTTGAAGCTGAACATAGCCGGGAACTGCCCATCACATGAAGAGAACTTGGCCAAGAGAAGCAGCTGGCACCAAAGGACTGACAGAGAACATCCTGTGGAGCTCACAGGAGCTGCCAGATACAACCATGCCTGGAAGCAATAACTTATGGAATTTTTCACTACCAAATCACTCCACCTGCACAAGAATGCTTGCTTTTGTTTGATAAGCTCTGTTCTGTTTCATTTAAGTTGCCTGGAGCAGGGTATCTGCCAACTACAAACAACTTGCAATATTATTTTCCACAATAACCACCTTGTACATACAGAACCTCCTGTAACCCCCGAAATACCTTTTGCACACATGTCCTTGTACTATAAACTCATCCTCCTAAGTCTAGGAAATGCAATCTTCGTCACACCAGCTGACCTGTGATGCTCCTCCTTCCTCTGGTGACTGTTGGCACTTCCCATACCTGCCAAGCTCCCCTTTTCCCATGTCCTCCCTCCCAGTCCCTGCTCAAGTGCTCTCCAGCCAGAGAAACAAGCCAGGGACCTGGAACACAGCGTGGCTGAAGGTACTCCCAGCTCACAGCTCTGCATCTCCTTGCACTCCAAACTCTACTCCAAATAAGAAGCAAATGACTTCCACATGTTTGCCTTAATTTAAGATGATATGATGTTATGTATAACATGTTATGTTATGTATGTTATACGTTGTGTATAAACTAAAATTGGAATGTCAATGAGGTGGTCACAGAATGTGGTTAAGAACTTGCATTTATTTTTAACATATTGGTTACTCATTACTATGTCAATTAATTCCATAATGATGTAAATTTTTGCTGATGTTATGTTGGAGCTTTTAATTGATCGGGATGATGCTCTGCTGGCTCTGTCTTAAAACCAGAGGGGATCTGCCTAAGAAGCCGTTGAATTTGACTGGACAATAAGATGCTAGACTCTATGTTTGGTATATGCTTGCAATGAGGGAATCTCAACTGAACTTGAACTGTGGTTATGCAACGGGGTGGAGGAACCCACCATGGGGGGAGGGTTTGGGGAGGGGAGAGGAGAGGAGAATCCCAGTATCTATTAAACTGTGTCACATAATACAATGTAATTAATGAATAAAAAAACAGAATCAAACGACTTTCAATTACTATAGCCATGTACTCTTTGGTACAAGCAATAACCATTCTGAATGAAGCCTTCATTCTGTCCTTCCTTGCTATCTTCAGGGAATAATAGCAGGCTTTCCTGAACACCACACCAACCCAAAGTTTCTAGCACATCACAGGGGTTTTCTGGTGACAGTTGTCCGAATTCACAGCTAAAAAAACTTGGCCTAAGAATCCTGGAATGGCACCTGGGTGAACAGGTGTCCTGGACCCCACAGATGCCCCCCAAATGTCATTTCCCATGTAGCCGCTCCTTGCTCCCTGACAGCCCTAAAACTTCAACAGGCAAGAGCCTCCTTGCTCACACTGGGATGGGATGAGGGGAATTTATACCTAGACTATCTGGACGCACCCCAGTTCTTAGTCAAAGAGGGTCCATTCACAAAGAATCCTCTTTGTTAAAATGTGCTTCCAACTGACATCACATTCCACTGGTGTTGAAACTGGTATGTGTTTCAGGAAACGAAGAGACACATATACACAGCACACAGGGTTTACTCTGTCCATGGTAACCCAACTCAGATTACTGCAGTTTAAATCCCAGAGCAACCACTACTGAAACACATGTGTAAGTGAGGATAATAGAAGCCTGTAAGGTGACAGAGAAGATCGAAAGTGATCGTGTGAACCAAGCCTTCAGAACAGGATCTGGCCTGAAGCAAATACTCACCACTGGGTGACTAGCTCTCAGTGTAACAGAGGGACAAAGTGGTGGGCTTTCCAGTCCCACCAGTGTGCAAGCGAAGCAGCTCAATTTAAGAGCTTCCAGAGCACACTGCCCTCCCTCCACAGGCTGACACAAAGGCCCTGGCCAACACAGCCAGCTGTAGATGGAGGAGGTATCTATTTCCCTCCCTCGTGACAGCAAGCTCTCGTATCCAGCTGCTTGTCTGCATCGATCAAAACATACAACTGAATTCCAAGTTGTAGCACCATCAAGGCCGTGGTTCTCAAATGGAAACAATCTGACCCCTGCCAGGGAGGGGCTTGGTGGTGGGCAGCTCACAGTGTCTGGAAGCATTTTTAATTGCAGCAATTGGGGCAGGGACAGCTATTGTTGTATCTAACGGATGACACCAGGGGACAGCTCTGAACACCAAGCATGCACTCGACAGCCCCACCCCACCCCCAGCTGAGAATGGTCCAATCCCAGAGTCAAGGCAGCTGAGGTTCAGTCAGCCTGACCTAAAGCTGTGTGCCTCAGGACCCAAGACCTGGCCTCTGATCTTCCCACTTTAGAATGACGTGTGCTATGAATAGAAATGCACATTGTGGAGTGAACCCCAGCCCAAAAGGGTCAGAGCCCCTGTAGCCACCTGCCCATCCCATCCCCAGGATGGCCAGGGCTTCCATGGCCTTCCTTTGCTGCCCCTAGATGCCCAAGGGCATGTCTGGGAGAAACCACTTTGATGGGACCTCCTCAGAATACATCTCCCTTCTCTCATGCTATGTTCCTGGCTGGTGTGGAGAATTCACATGGGAAACTACTTGAGGTTTTGCCATGTCCCTCCACCCAGTTCTGGAACTATGCCTGAGGCGATAACAGTGGAAGAGGAGACAGGGACTGTGATCAATTTAAAAGTCAAAAGGGCCCGACGGCGTGGCCTAGCGGCTAAAGTCCTCACCTTGAACATCCCGGGATCCCATGTGGACACCGATTCTAATCCCGGCAGCTCCACTTCCCATCCAGCTCCTTGCTTGTGGCCTGGGAAAGCAGTTGAGGACCGCCCAAAGCTTTGGGACCCTGCACCCGCGTGGGAGACCCGGAAGAGGTTCCTGGTTCCCGACATCGGATCGGCGCGCACCGGTCCGTTGCGGTTCACTTGGGGAGTGAAACATTGGATGGAAGATCTTCCTCTCTGTCTCTCCTCCTCTCTGTATATCCGGCTTTCCAATAATAATAAAATCTTTAAAAAGTCAAAAGGAGCCAGGAGATCACCCAGTGCAATTCCTTATGCTGAAGAGGATCTGACATCATTAAGAAAAGTAGACTTCTGCAGCCACTGTGGAAGTCAAAATGGAGAGTGCTCCATAGACAACTAAAAATTGATCTATCCTATGACCCAACTATGCCATACCTGGGAATATGTCCAAAGAAGTGAAATCTACATATGAGAAAACAACCTGCATCCATGTATTCATGACAGCACAATTTACCATAGCAAACAACCCAGAGGCCGACCAGCAGAAGAACAGATAGACACTGTGGTACATCTGCCCTAAAGAATGCTACACAGCCAGTAAAAATGAACTTCTACTTACAAAATCGTTTCAACTGGAGACTACTATGCTCAGTCCCAAAAGAGCAAATACCAATGTTCTCTCTGAAATACAGCAACCTTCATGCAAAATACAAAATAGATACAGGTAAGTATTACATGTATTCTCATAAATGAATGGTATAATGAAACTAGAGCATCATGAAATGCAATAGCATTGCAACATGCACTGCTACTCCCAGTGACACTGCTGAATAGACCGCCAGTTTGATACCAGACTGCATCCTAGTGATAATCTGAGGGTGAGTGGGGGTATTTCTGCTGTAACATAGACTCATAGACTACATCCTAGTAATATGAGGGGAAATCAAAACAGAAAAGGAGAAAAGGGAAAGAATCCTTATACCTACAAAACTGCATCATGGAAAAAAAATGGGGGGCCTGGCACAGTAGCTTCACGGCTAAAGTCCTCACCTTGAACACACTAGGATTCCGTATGGGTGCTGGTTCTAGTCCCGGCAGTCCTGCTTCCCACCGAGGATGGCCCATAGCCTTGTGACCCTGCACCCATGTGGAATACCCAGAAGAGGCTCCAGGCTTCTGGCTTCAGGTCAGATCGGCTCAGCTCCGACCATGGCTGTTGCTTGGGGAGTCGATCAACAGGTAGGGGAGCTCACCATCTATCCTCCTCTCTGTATCTGACTTTGCAATAAAAACCAATCTTTAAAAAATAAAAGAAAAATTTTAGTTTTAAAAGTATCATACGAAGAAAAAGAATCCATGCAGATAAGACTGCAGAAGAGGTCCTGCTGTCTCTTTATCCAACTTCATACAAAGCCTATTGTAAGGAAGCTATGTTGAAGGGGATGAAGCGGAGGGGCTGGGAGCTGCGTGGGCAAGACCAGTGCGCATGCTTTCAGTGTTGGGGAAGGCTGAAACAAGAGGAGAGTGCAGGCTTCAAGCTCCCAAGCCCATGAGTGAGGAGCCCTGGAGCCACTCCACAGTCACCTCCCAGCAGCTGTGGCCCCCGCACAGGGTCTTGGCTTGAGGTGACCACAGCTGGCAGGACCACCAGCTCTCAACGACCAGGAAACTGTCACTGACTACACGTTTCTCGCTTTCTTTGCCACAGAGAAAAACTGAAGAACCATCAGCTTCGGATCATTTTCACCTGAAGGTAAAGATGTTTTCATTCTACAACATCACTCCTAGTCAAAACCTCCTGTGCCATGCAGAGGCCCATATAGGCACACATGCCTGCACACATGAACACCCCCCCACCCACCCCACCCCCACCCCCACACACACTCCTACACAAGGGGACCCAAGGCTCACTCTACCCCTCTCCAGCTTCCAGAACCTGCACCTGTCCCACCACCCAGAAGAAAGCACCATTTCTGCCCTAAAGGCAGATTCCCATCTGGGACAAAAGGAGCTGCAACAGGGCTAGGGCCAAAAAAAAAAAAAAAAAAAAAAAAAAGCCTTCCAGAGCCCTTTGAACACAGCCACGTGCATGAGGGGTAGAAAGGATGCCACCCAGGCCAGGTGAATGTGTCTGTCCCCCTCCCTGCCTCGGGTAGTCTCTCCGGGTCCAGTATGAACTGGAAGCCTGCCCCAAAGTTTCCTTTCTGGGAGCATGTTGACACACAATTCACTTCCCTTCACCACGAAACACCTGTGCCCTTGCCTTCATGCTCATGGCCCCAACTCACTTCAGTTGGGGAGATTTTTCCTACCGAACCATGGCCAAAGCCAGGGTTACACTCAATCCTCCCCTGGGAAGAAATCTTTGCAAGCAAATTGTTTTCGCAAGAGAAAGCAGGCACATCTCACCAGAAAGCAGCAGGCTGGCAGACAGGGGTCTACTTGGGGTGGGTGAGGGAGGGGTCTTGTGGAAGAATTGCCACACAGGGACGTTTTTACCAGCTGTACAACCATGGGCATTGCATTTGGATTTCATCCCTGCCACCATGGGCCCAAAAATCCATGTATGTTACTTAAATCCACAGAAGTGGCCACCTACCTTCCTGCCTTCATTGTGTCTCCAGCCTGTAATTGCTTTTCTCCTCTAACAGAACCATGGCTTTGCTTCTGGCCAAATGTGTCCAACTCTGCCCCAGCAGGAGCAGTATTCTCGGAGGGGAGCAACACACAGGCTCCGGCCCTCAGCCCCAGCAGTTGACTCAGCATGGCCCACACCTCGCCTTGAACCAAAGACACTCAGGGCTAGAATTTGAGGTGGGACCCCCGGAGAAGGAAAGGTTTTTCCACTCTCCTTGACCCTGGGGAGTCACTACTGGGGCTACCGCCCCCAAGAAAGCCCACTGCCACAGTAGGAAGCAGAGTCAGGGGAAGGACGTGAGTCTTGAAGACATCAATAAGACCTAGATTCAGCTGTGCCTGTAGTTCCAGCCTGGCTCCTTGATGGGCTTAAGACAACACCTGCCAAAGAATGCATTAGGTCTGCATGCCTCTCTATAATAAACAGAAGTAACATCAGTGTTTACCTCCCCTCGTGAGCCACTCGAATGTGTTCAGCAGCAAAAGTTAGCTTTAGGCAACTCAGCCAAGGACATATGTTGTGGTATAATGGCTTAAGCCACTAAGTGGCTTACAATACCAGCATCCCATATAGGAATGCCAGTGAGAGTCTGGTTGCTCTGCTTCCAGTCCAGCCTCCTGATAATGCACCTGGGAAGGCAGTAGATGGCTGTTTCAGTATTTAGAGCACTGTCACTCTTTTGAGAGACCAGGATGGAGTTACTGGCTCCTGGCTTCAGTCTGGCACAGAGATGGCTACTGGGGGAATATCTATGGCTCTCCTTCTTTCTCCCTCTCTATTGCTCTATCTTTTGAATAAATTGAATAAACAAGCAAGCACACACAAAGAACCTGGCTTAGATTTGAGAAATAGTTGTACATGTTACAGCAGAAATACCCCCACTCACCAAATAGCCACAGGTCTTGCACTGCGTCCTGCGGAGTCACGTTCCCAGTACTGGCTAAGGATGTCAAAGAGGGGAGCTTCACCTTCCAAGCACGTCATCTCTCATCACAGTAACTCAGAAGTCAGCTCAACGACTGGCAGTCCCAGGAGATTAAAGTAGCTGACTATGGGCAGCTACATGGAGAACCACTATACCCATGTCAGCTGGGGTAATCCACTGAGATTTGGGGGTATTCGCGGCCATAGCACAGTCCACCATCCACCTGCTCCTAGAAGCATTTTCTTGGGATAAGAGTTCCAGAGCCACACGGACGAGCATCTGAAAACCTGAGCCTCATCCAAGCAGGTGGAAATTCCACCCCTTGACACAAGCTTCACCAGTTTGTTTGTTTGTTTGTTTGTTTGTTTGTTTTCAGGACGGTCCACCCCACCTCCCAGGTGCTAGGGCAGGCCGGGTTTCAGTTCCTACCGGAGGCAGCCCAGGACTTGGAGGAAAGGCCAGGTTCGGCCGTGCTTCGCACTGCTCTCATAAACGCCGCTTTGTTGTGGAGGTCCGGAACACTCACTCCGACCCAGCTTCTGCCGACTCTGTTCTGTGCCTGCTGCCCAGCCTCCTCCTCCACCACCACCACGAACTCTCCCAGCAATCCCTGTAACACACCACCTCTTTATACCCTCGAGGCAGTGCACCTGTAGCCTGTTGACTGTGATTTCCACGTGCTGAGTCCTTTTCGGCTTGCAGGTGTCAACTTTTCACTGCCGGCACTTCTCAGGCTCCTCTCAGCAGCCCTGATGAACGCCTCACTATGGTCTCTGGGTTTCTGCTCAGTTCCCCTTCTCCTCCCCTCTACTTCTTCATCAGCATCACTAACATGGATCAGCTGATTCCTCTGTGGTGAGTGAAACCCAAAGTTCCCCTACCTGGGTTTTCTCATTGACTCTAATGACCACGTTAGCTACCCCCAATCAGCACAAAAACAAGCTTGTTTAAGCCAAAAGACCTTTTAGAGGCGAGCTATGAAGTAGTTGGTACTGTCTGTGAGATACCCAGAACCCATCAAGATTGGAGACCAGAACGCCAGTCTAAGCCAGAACATAGACGGGGCCCACCGAAAACAGCAGCCACCACTAGGCGCGGGTTCCCCCTGCCTTCACCAGCGCCAATGGCCCCAGATACACCTGCCACTGCGTGAACAGGCTCTCGGTGCTTGCACTTCCGCACACTTACCTGTTTCAGTCAGTCTTAGGTAGCAACATCTCCAACTATCCCATCTGAGACCAAGGACCCTACCTTGCCTTAGGCCTGGAGATGTTATCAAAGTTCCTCGGGGAGAGGGGGCTGCCAGCTGAAAGGGGCACTTGGGAAGCTCTAAAACAAGTGCTGTCCAGCTCCAAAAGGAAAAGTGCCCATTCTCACTGAGGACCAACAAAGCACACCTTCATTTGTTTCTTTATTTGAAAGACAGATGAACAGAGACCCCTTGGGTAAATGGCACACTCCACTAACGGTCGCAACCACCAAGGTAGGGCCAGGCAGAAGCCAGGAGCTGAGACCCCTTCTGCCTGCCTGGGAGTCTCCCATGTCGGGGCCAGAGACCCAAGTACAGGAGCCATCAACCTGCTACCTTTCAGGAGACACATTAGCAGGAAGCTGGAATTGGAGCACAGCCAGGATTCTAACTTTGGCATAGCCGTATGGGATGCTGGGGTCCTAACCAGTGTTCTGACTACTGCACCAAATGCTCGCACCAGTCACAATTCTAAAACAGTCCTTGCAAATACCCATGCCACCTCTACTAAAGAAATGTTGCCCCAGGGCCCGGCGCCATGGCCTAGCGGCTAAAAAATCCTCGCCTTGAACATGCCGGGATCCCATATGGGTGCTGGTTCTAATCCCGGCAGCTCCACTTCCCATCCAGCTCCCTGCTTGTGGCCTGGGAAAGCAGTCGAGGACGGCCCAAAGCCTTGGGACCCTGCACCCACAGGAGGAGGTTCCTGGTTCCCGGCTTCGGATTGGTGCAGCACCGGCCGTTGCAGTCACTTGGGAAGTGAATCATTGGACGGAAGATCTTCCTCTCTGTCTCTCCTGCTCTCTGTATATCTGATTTTGTAAGAAAAATAAATAAATCTTAAAAAAAAAAAAAAGAAATGTTGCCCCAACGCCAATAGACTAATCATTTGAAAAGGGGCCAAACCCTGAGGCTGAGGGAGGGACCCACACCTCCCCATCTCATTCTGCATGCCTAGGTGGGCACAGCAGTCACCCACATGGACAGCCTGCACCCGGAGTTTGTCTCAGACTTGTGGCTCTCAGTAGCAGTGCCTGATAGCAAGGCCTCGCAGGCGTTACTGCCCAGTGTGACCTGGGAACTAGCACCAGCTTATTGGTGGGTAGCTTGCTGGGCACACTGACCCTCAGGCCCCGCTGAGACCTCCTAAGCCAGCATCAGCACCATAATACCATTTCCAGTGATTCCTGCACCTGTGGAAGCCGGAGACACACCATTCCAGATCTTGTTCTCCATCTGGCCTGCATGCTGGTGATTTGTACAAAGTACTGATATCCCACCTCACTCCAGGAAAGTCTACTGTGATGGCTCCCAGGTGTGGCCTGTGCATCATAACTTTGTAAAGCTCCCTGGATAACCCCTGAGAAGCCAAGGTCAAAGGTTGCTGAGGAAGACATTACAGGTCAAGCACAGCACCCATGAAATGCACAACCTTTTGGGAAAAGAATGTCAACTCAGAGAGTCTTCTTCTCCGCACCTTACTTTCCAAAGTGTTACCCCTAGGCACGCATCACCAGCCACGGGTCATCCAGTCCCAGAAAGGTGTTTCCAAAACAACAGAACATTGATTTGGGCCCCACTACTCTAAGGGGCTTACTCCAGCTCTTGATGGCTCATTTTTTTTTTCCCTCACAAATATTTAAAGAGGAACCTGGAGGTCATAGTTCTAACCCTCTTATTTTACAGAAGGGGAAACTGAGGCAGGGAGAAAGGAGTGAAGCGCCCATATCATTATTGACCTATATGCACACTTGTCTGCCACGCACTGTGTCTTCCAGGGGACAGCATTCCCCGAGAAATGCACATTGAATATGTGTGGTCAAAAGTTCATCACCAAAATGGTTACTATTTATAATGAGGTTAAAACTCCAAAGCTAATCCAGCCGCACCCGTGGCTCCCACGAAAGCCATTTTTTCAGCTTGCTCTCATCTAATTATGGGTAGGTACAGTAATTGGAAACAGGCTCTCTTCATTGGGCAGGGATTCAGGAAATGGAAACCTCTAATACAATTCTGCCTGGAAGAGACAGCTCCCACCATCGCGTGCAGCTGGGACTCTCGCAAGGCCTGCCCTGGGGAGGAGGCGGCCAAGGCCTATTCCAGGAGGTATGGGGAAAAACAGGCTTGAAAGACAAAACTCGCTGGCATCTCAGACATGCGTGTGGTGGCCTCTGGGGCCCTCTGTGCTGGGTGAGTGCCTGCAGACAATTACTACAAGACTTATGCAAGACCCATGCCATGTGGTTGATTGTAATCTTGACGTTGAACCCCTCCTTGAGTTCATGCAGGGTCTTAGGAGCCAGGTTCTCTCTCCCTAGCACCTGATTTCCTCCTCAAAACCACCCTATCAAGTTGATATTCCCTCTTGACAGAGGCGCAAACTGAAGCTTAACATGCTTTGAGTTATTTACAGGTTGTCACAGAAAGGCACGTGAAGCCAGGCCGGAGGTCCAGGTCCAGCTAAGTGTGGAACACCCGCAACCACAATGCTACACTGTCCACCCTTGCCCATCCTGACAGCTTCGGCTCCTGATCTGGCTCCACCTGCTCCTGGCAGAGGGAGGTAAGAGGAAGCACCAGGCTCCCCCTGAGCAGATGGGCAGCTGCTGGTCAGAAGAAGGTAGGCACAGAGGGAAGCAAATGGCAGACGCGGAACTAACAGATGAAGTTCTCAACTGCTCAGGCAGTGGCCGCGACATGAGACCAGCTGTCCCAGGAGCAGCACACCCAAGCATCTGCTGCCAAACATGCTCGCCCTGAAGGACCCTCGGCCCACCACCACTCGTGGTGCCATCAGGCCTTCAAGGGACAGGGACATTGCCACTATTTGCAGCTGAGCGTGAGTGGGTCTCATCCCCAGCGGACACCACTTAGCAGGTTCATGGCTCACTGGTTACCCAGATGGATTATCCAAAACCCCGTGGTCTTGTGCCAGATTTTCTGCCAAGCGAGCTGCAGGTGGCTTCTCCTGGCTGCTGTCAGTGTTGTTAATAGGACATGATCTGTGGATCATCTTTTGCCCATCTGGTGCCCACCAGCTGCTCTGCCGGTGCTGGGGGACTGATTTTTCAATCTTTCTGATTTCCTCCTTTCCCCTCCCTCCATCCCTCCCTCTCAGCGTCTCCCACTGCTTCCTCAATTGTGTGTTTTCATCCCATTTGACCTTCTCATTGGTTCAAGTCCTCCTAACCCATTTTTGAGCCAAACCATAAACACACACTGCTTTCTGTCACATACAAACACTATCAACCCAGGGGTTTCTTCTGGTCAGTAACATGGCACCCCAACAGCTAACTCCAACTCATCCTTCTTTGCCCCTGAGGTTGCCCAGGGAGGTCAGAAAGGCCAATGCTATGTGGAGGGGTGAGGGTTGGGTGGTCAGGGGGAGGCTAGGCTGTCTACACGTGGAAATCTTCTGTCCAGGGGTCACGGCCAAATCAGCCCGCCTCCAGGCCCATTCTGGCCATACAGTCCCTCTAGGGTCATCTGTAAAGCCTCTTTTCATCTTGGGTTGTGGGTAAACTGAGGCTGCCCAGGGCCTCTTTAGCGAAGCTTATTATGAAGACTTTCCACACCTCACTCCACCCCATCCCTCAGAGTGTGGCTGATGCCCCACAGCCACCACAGAGGAGGGAGGAGAGGGAGGAGAGTGCTAGGCCTGGCATCCCCTCCAGCTCACCTCCTGGCTTACAGCTTGGGATCTGGCCCCAAGGAGGTAAGCATAGCCTTACTCTCTCGTATCTGGTTTGTGCCAAGATCACTTGGCTCTGATATGAATCCCTTCTGTTCCTCCAAAGGGCAAAGCTACTGAACTGCCAAAACCAGCAAGCAAGAGAGCTTCTCTCTCATCTCCTTTCTGCTAGCATGTAGAACGGCCAAGGAGGCAGCCAGGGAAGCCCTGGTGAATAGAAGCAAGAACACCCTCACACACACCAAGGGAAAAAAGGGGACAGTAACAAAATTCAGCTCACAGTCACAGAGTACAATGCAACCATGAGTGAGCAGCTCAGAGTGAGCAAATGCTTGCGAGAAAACCCAGAACCAGAATCGAGCATCGGGAGCCAGGAATTCTGGAGAAAACACAGATGCTTTCTGGTCCAGTAGGCCTGTGAGTTGCTGCCACCCGTCTCTTAGGAGAACCCGACCTTCACAGCACCCCTCAGAAAACTGGTGCAGGGCTCATTCTTGGCTCCTTGGAAGCAATTCAACGGACGAGTCACAAAGGCTCAGAGAGAATATGTCCTCGCCGTTAGTTACAACTCACAGTCGGCCTCCTTACAATGAAATAGCAAAGGATGTTCCTAAGTACCTAGCGGCAGTAAGACCATGCCACCACACCCAGCAGAGGGCTCCTTCTTCTAGGAATCAACCTGCTGACCACTAGGAACCCGGCCCTCCTCCCTGCCCACCGAGGGAAACATTTCATCCTTTTTTTTTTTTTAATCACCTGCTACCCAGACATGTAGCCTTCAAAAGCTATCCAGGAAACCAACATGATATGGAGAAAAACCCACAGAGTCCAAGAGACTGCTCAGGTAGAGGGGAACGCCTGGCTGGCTCCCCTAAGGCCAGGGTGTGTGCACAGGTGTCTGGGACAAACAGGCCAAGCCCAAGGAAGGACCACAGAGACATTGATCTGCTCAGTAGTGACTGCGAGTCCTGGGAAAGCATTGGGAAGTAGGAATATTGTGGTTTGTTTCACAAATAATGCTGGTGTGCCTGCTGTATTCCCGCCCCCTTGCTCCTACTGGATATGCGGATGGGAATGTTTGATGCGGTGTTCCCCTCGTGGAAGACAGCCCCCCCCACCAAAAAAAAAATACAAAGTCATATTTACCACCAGTGAAAAGCTGCCACACAGAAAGCAAGCAAGAGATTGAGCCACACATACTTTGGCACGTCTTGTAAACTAGATGGTCTCTCTTGCAACTTTCCAGCTCTGCCTTGGTGACCCAGAGGCAGCCAGAGTCCACGGGAAGGGTGTGGCCGTGAAGCCGTGACCAGACAGTGGCCAGGCAGTTTGCAGACTCCTGAGCCACAGCAAGAGGAAAGAGAGCTGCAGATCCACCGCTGCTGACAGAGCTGTCTCCTGGAGGTGACGCTTAAGCTGAGACAGGAAGGTGAAGAGGCACGGTCAGGTGTCGCGGCCAGCTGAGCCGGTAACATGGACACGGCGAAGGGCCGGGGGTCAGGCGAAGGTTCGGGGGTCAAGCACCGACACACGGAGACCAGGGATGGTGGGAGAAGAAGTCTCCCTCAAGCCTCTCTTTATTACCCCTATATATACTCTTTCCCCCTAGCCCATTAGGGCGCCACTAAGGCGCCAATGAGTCTGATTAGACCAGGTGCTATGGCCGCAGGTCCCATTCCTGAGTGCTCAGCTTAACGAGAGTTAATCAACTCATTAGCCCACTACAGTCAAGTGAGAGAAGGCAGGGGTGAGCTTGACCAGCCGAGCCCGGCCAGGGAAGAATTGGCGGTGCTGAAGGAGCTGTCGGCTCTAAGGTTGGCGGACAGCCTAAGGAGACCCGGGTTCCTGTTCCATGTTTCCCCAGAAAGTGACACCCATGGGTTGACCCTAGGAGAGCCACTTGCCTTCCCAGGCCTTGGTGGATCTATCTATGAACTTGGAGTGGCATCAGGAGCCTCTCCACCCACGCCAGGCCTCTGTCACCCTGACGGCTGGAGTCCTGCCTGTGCCGTAAATTTGCCGCATTGGGTGATGCCATTCCCCACTGTCATGGGCCGTGAGGGTGGGTGGCGATTATGCATCCTGGCCACTGCTGAGGGCCTGTCCTGCACGGGTACACGCCCTCCATGGCACAGGTCAAGGCCATGCATCATCCTCTTAACACAGGAGCCCAGCGCACGGTGACATGCACAGAGCGCCCCTAACTGTACAGCGAAACACAGCTGGCAGCCACTCCCTCTGCAGTGGGCCTCACCCTGGGGACCTATATCGACTCAATCCGACTTCCCATGCCAACCTTCTGAGCACCCTCACCCCACGGGATATGGTTACTTTGTGGCTGTAGAGGTTACTTACATTCAGCAAATCCATATGAAACATCTCATATGTGGCAGACCTGGTGCTAAGAGCTGTGAACACAGGACAAACCAGGCCAACACAGGTGCCCCCAGGGAGCCCTGCCCCTGGCAGAGAAATGAACCTCACAAATGTGTAAAATGTATTTTCCCATGCACTGAAGGGAAAAGCAGAATGCTGTGACAGACAGGGGACTTGCCTCTGATTAGAGCAAGGTGAAATGGTCAAGCAAGGCCTCTCGGGGAGGCAGACATTGACATGGAGACAGATGGGGAACTAGGAAGAGGCTCTAGGACACAGGAGGCCCAGGGAGGACACTGACCCCTGTGGCCCAGGACAGAAGGGACAGGACAGGTCACGTGGATGGTATTGGCTTGTGTGTGTGTCCATGCCATTTATTAAGGGCCTTGGATGGATTCCTGGAGTCACCCTAACAAGGTAGCTTCTGGGTTTCTTATCGCAGCAGGAATTTAGGGCCCATGTTGTGGTGCAGCCCAGTAAGCCACCGTCTGTGATGCCAGACAACCTGTACGAGCACTCAGCTGAGCTCTGGCTGTTGCGCTTCCGATCCAGTTCCCTAACAGTGCTTCAAAAGAGAGTGAGAGAGCTGGCTCAATTGGCTAGTCCTCCCCCTCTGAGTGCCGGCTCTGACCTCTGTGTGTGTGTACTCTCCTCTTCCGGAGATGCCAGTGCCCAGACTGAAGACCACTTCATCCAGTGTGACCTCATTATAGCTTAAGGACACCTGTAAATTCTCTGAGTTGCAAATCAAGTCTCAGTTGAGGTTCTGGGGAAACGTGGGGAGACACAATTTAACACACTGCAAGATCTGGGTCCGTGGGGGCACATGACAGGACTTGGGTTTAGAAACAGAGCCCTGGCTGTCATGTGAGGAATGAGGCAGCCGGCAGAGGGAAAGAGACGCCAAGGGTGGGGTAGGGGCGGGAGGAGTGCACAGGATGAGGGGTGCGCCCTCAACAAGGGTGCGTGCTCAGTGGACTGAGTCAAGGTCCCTCCGAGATGAGGCGCTCAGCAGCACCTGCCCACTGACCAGCTGGTCCACACAGACATCCGCACAGACATGCGCGGCACCAGGGCTTGGCCACAGAAGCTGTGCTCACAGCCTGGGCCTCCACTTCGCAGCTGAGGACCCCAGGCCAACTCAGTGTCCCTGCCCTCACCCGCCCCTAGCTTTAGGGGAGAACACAGGGCTGAATTCCAGGTCCTCCCCCAGTCCCCTCTGTTTCCAGAATGTCCCCAGGGGCACCTGGTGAGTTGGCACTATTGCTCTTGCCACATCAGCCTCTCCCCTGTGACCACAGGGCCTTTGCAGAGAGAGGGACTTCACATCTAACTTATGTGCCATAGCACAGCTTGCCTGTGGGATGCCACCACTGAATGGGGATCGAGGCATGGGATGGAGTCAGGCCAAGGGGCTGCTGCCTCAAACCTCCTACCTTCCTACCAGGAAGGGCCCCAAAGGCAAAAATGGACAAAAGGAGGTTGCTGGAGGAAACTCATACACAAGCACCGCGAGAAACTGTGTCTACCACTGGCAACTTCTACAGGCAGCACCACTCTGGCCTTGCCTGCTTTGGACAAGCAGCCTGGGAGCACTTTTATAAGCTTGGGAAGAGGAACCCGGGACATCTGGAGGGTGGACTCCTGCCAAGTGGCCAAAGGCAGAAGAGAACATCCCATGAGCACATGCATGCTTGCACACATGTGAACACACAGGCATTGACTTGCATGGAACACACATGAACACAGGCATGTATGCAAATGTGTGCAAAACAACACATGGGCACAGACATGAACACTTGTACACACATGCATACATATGAATGCATGCATACACACACACATGGGTTGCACACACAGGCATAGGCATCCCTGCATATGTGTGTGTACACACAGGCATGGACTTGCATGGAACACACATTGGTGTAGGCATGTGCATATGCAAGTGTAAACACATGAATGCAGGCATGCACACATGCACGCATGCGCAGACACAGGCATCCCTACAGGTGTGTATGTACACACAGGCATATGGACCTATACAGAAACATGCATGGACACAGCATGTGTGTACATGCTTGCAAAAATACATGGGTACAGGCATGTACACACAGGCATGGCATGCACACTCACATGGGTACAGGGATTCATACACAGGGAACATAAATGCACAGGCATACAGTACAAGCATGTACACACAGGTATAGCATACACACACACAGATACTGGCTTGCATGAACACACACACTGCTCAGGCTACAAAAATCTGAATTGGATTCAACTCAAGCCTCCAGATCCAACTTCCACGCTAAGTCCAAAGGAACATGTTCTACAGGACCCTAGAAATGCCAACTGCAAGCACCAGGTACAGGAAGCCAGAGAACAGACAACCAGGCTATCTCACAAACATGCCGCAAGGGGAAAAGGAGATGACAGCTCAAGAGAAACGCACAGGATTTAACTGCCTACAACGTGCAAATCCTCCTCAGATCCTGGCTTGAGCAAACAAATTATTAAAGAAAAAAAAACAGACCAAGGCCCTCGAACACCGTCAGGAATTACCGCTGATGTTTTTAGGTGTGAAAATGGGCTGGTGCTTAAGCTTTCTGCAAGAGGCGTTCGGCTGTAGGGCTGGCTGGTGAAGTATTTAGGGATCGAAGGGGCCAGAAATATGCTCCAACATGATCAGGTGGTGAAAGGGGCAGGGAAGGGGACAGCTGGAACAGAATTGGCCCTGATTTGGCAGGTGTGGGCTTGCACACTGGCAATGTGGGTCTTTGTGCTTTTGTGCGTGCTTGGAACTTTCCACTATGAATAGGAATTTTTTTAAGAGAAAGAAAATGAAGACCTCTGTTCAAGACACTCCCAGCTGGGAGCCTCCTGGGACATCCTCCTCGAGGTACGGGAAGAAACGTCTCTCCCACCAAGGCGCGCACGTTCGACACATCCCTAGAAGACTTCACTGAAACCCCAGCGGGCTGCCTTGGACCTCTCTGCTCAGGGTCACCCTGACAATCAGAGCCGCCCTCAGCATCCTGCATGCAGTGATGCATTACAGGGCTGGATGCCATCCCTTTGGGCCCCTTTGTGCAGAGAGTACCCTGGGGAGCTGGCATCCAGGTGCAGCGGGTTGAGTCATGGCTTGCAACAATGGCATCTCTTATCAGACTGCAGGTTCTGGTCCTGGTTGCTCCACTTCTGACTGGGCTCGCTACAATGGACCTGGGCAGGCTGCAGAAGGTGGCTACCCATGTGGGAAACCCAGATGCAATTCCTGGCTCCAGGCTTCGACTTGGCTCAGCCCTGCCTAGTGCAGGGATTCAGAGATGGCACCAGCAGATGTAAGACATCCATGTGTGTGTGTGTGAGAAGCTCTGTCACGCTGAGTTCTAAATACATCTTAAAGTAAAACAAAGAACTCTACTAAAGCTAGGTTGTAGAAACACCCTTTGGGGGCTTAGCTCGCCTCTGCCTTGCTGTGCGGCCTTGAGCAGGAATCGGCCTCTCTGAGCTACCGCTCATTTAGAAACCTCCCTGAGGGCTCCATGGTACAGAAAAAGTTGGCAACCCCGGCCACTGTTCCTAGCCTACTGCTTCCAAAGCCACCTTGGTGCCAGCTGTCTTGTGCTGAGACCGACACCAATGGGAGCTGAGCAGCTTCCACAGCGGTCCTGGCAGCACCCCATGGGCCACCCCACATGGTCCACGCAAGCACTACAGAGTCCTCAGCCCGCGTCTGCCGTTCATCCCCCAGCTGCTCGTTGGGCTGGACATTAAACACCCAGAGCGTCGGCCGAGGAATGTATGAGCAGTGCGGACACACCCACAGCACAGCTGCTCCGATGGGAGGAACGGAAATGGCCCCCGCTGAGACTGACCCCACCCCCAGAACTCTCGCCCGGACACAGGCTGGCGATGGGCAGAGCTCTGCAGGATCTGACACCTGTGCCCGTGGACTTAGCGGGCACCCAACCTACAGTGGAACCCGCAGGAGAGGCCTGGCCACAGGCTGTGGCTGCGCACACTGGCAAGGTGGGCCATGGCTGTGGGGGCTGCTTGAGAAGCCTGGCTCCTCCAGAGGGCGTGGCAGGTGGGACCACAGCTGCCAGCCAGGGTGAAATAGGGAGACATGCCCGTGTCCCCAAAACCTGGCCCTCAACAGCCCAGAGAGAGCTCGGGACCCAGGCCCGGAGCCAGCTTCCTGGGGGTGGTTCTCTGCTTTCGCAGCACTCAGGCCGTTACCAGATAGCCCACGAGGAAATCTGAGACACTCACCCAGGCCCCACAAAGCACGGCTCCCACTGGCAAGAGCCAGGCCAGAGGCGGTCTGGGAGCTGCCCGAGGAAGCAGCGGCCTTATCTGAGCGGCAGGGCAGAGGAGGGTGGCTGCAGGAGCTCCTGGCTGAGGGTCCGCTGGTTCCAGAGCATTCCACACCTCTGGCACTCGCGGCTGTCACAGACGGCACCGCCTGAAGAGTGCTGGCGCCCTCTAGTGGCCACAACGGCCGTCAGCCGCCAACAGAAAGTTTGACAGAAAGCTTGCAAGACCCAAGCTGTGTGACTTCAAGTGGCCAGAGAGGCGTCTGGGCCACCGCAGGATGGTGAGGTGTGGGGCGTGTCTCTTCCCACGCACACGGCCACACACTCTCCTTGCCCTCCTTTTCCAGCTTGCGCTGCTGAGCCGTCTTACAGGTGCGCAGCCCGCGTCGGGAATGACAGACTTGCCCAAGAGGAAGCGAGTCTAGAGCTGGCAAGCCTGTACTGGGCCTGGGGTCCGCCATGAGACATGGCTGCGGGGCTGGGAAACCCTACTCGGAACCCTCGTGTCCTGAGCAGCCGCTCTGCAAAGGCGAAGGGATAGCCAGGTGAACTAGGAAATCTGCGGGCGCAACCTCAGGGGGCTCCAGGTGGCCTGGTGAGCGAGGAGCAACCGAGGCAGCCAGGAGACCTCTTCCATCCCCATCCCCGGGGACCTTGAGCCATCATGGACCACACCCCCTGCCATCCCTTCTGCACCTCCATCCTCGCTTCTACCTCTCCGCACGCCTACCCTCCCCCTCCTACCCTCCAGAGAATCCTGATTTCCTGCAGTCGGTGAGGCTCTAGGTGCTGAGAAGTGTCCACCGAGTCCGCTGGCCCCTTTCCCGCACAGTCCTGAGTCCAACACCCCTGAATGAAGTCCTAGCGCCACCTGGTGCTCGCAGACGGAGTGCGCGGCACGGCCACGCCCGGAATCCTGGGGTAGGTAGAGCCTGGTCCAAGCTAACTAGCTTGTGCAGTCCGGACCCTAGGGAAAGCTCATGAGGCTGAGAAAACTCAAGGTGCTGGCCCTGCATGTGAATGCTTCCGTGTGCAGGGAGGCTGTGGGTGGCGGACAGCTCTCAAGTGAGCTGGCAGGGGTTCCCGCTGGAAGTCCACGGGCCATCTGGATAGGGACAGACTCCATAGAAAAACAAACATCTGTATATTTAGACCTACCCTAGGCTGTACACAGTCGTTTCTTCATCCCCTGTCCCTGAGAGGTGAGGGCATTCGATGCAGACACAGGCACAGGTGGCATGGCTGGGAGGCAGAGAGCTGGAATTTGCACCACGGCAGCCACAGCTAGATTCCAGACACAGGATCAGAAAGCTGCCAGCACCTGGGCCACACGCACAGACAAATGCAATTCAGTCGAAACCGTCCCAGGCAAGATCTTACCTTTCCGAGAAACTGTGTGCTGGCCATCCAACTGTGGGCTGGCTCGGTCCAGAAAGTAAGCAAGCAAGCTGTGAAATGGCCTCACCCACCGCCTTCCACGGCCGCCTTTCCTCCACCCTGAGTTGTGGCGGTAACACTGGCTCAGACGCCATGCACGCCCCTTCCCGGAGCAGCTGCATCCCCTTAGCCTGGATTGGGGGCAGGGAGGGCGTGGGGGAGGGAAGTCCGCTCCGGAGGCCAGCAAGGGTCCCGGGAAAGGCTTGACTGTTTTTTTTTTTTTAATTTTGATAACAAGAAAGTCCCAGGCCCAGCACATTGCCTTGTTTCTCTCTCCCCTCACTCGTCATGACTCCACCCACCCCCAAGCATGGAGGCAGGCAGGATTCAGCGCCCCCCACATCAGGGACCTGAACATGCAGGAATAAGGTCAAGGAAATGGGTGTGGGCAGCAGCTGGGCACACTGTCCCTGCTCCTGCCCCCACGCTCTTCCAACTCCCACTACATCAGAAGATCGGTTCCTGGCTATGCCTACCAAGCTGGCAGCTTAGTCCCTGGCAAGGAGCTGCACTCGGGGGGCATTGCTTTCCAACTCCCCTGACACCAGCAAGCTGCCCACTGAGGCCTCACACAGCTGCTACTTTTTCCTTGCAAGGAAGGGCACGTGCTTCGAGCCCTTGCATTCTGCCAATTAACAAAGCAGAAGGATGCAAGCCCCGGGACGACAAGACCCTGAGCCGTGGCCCCTGTGCCAGGGATCATTCGGCAGGTGGAAGTGTGGCGAAGAAGGAGTGTTCTCTCTCCACCACCTGCTCCCTGTTTCGCGCAGGGACGAAGGTCCAAAGCCGCCACCTCTTCCAGTGGCTTGAGGAAAGGCTTGAAGTTGGCAAGAAAAGTGGCTAACACCTTCCACATTAACTCTGTCTCTGGTCGCTCCAAGTTAGCCACACCAGGCGGGCATGTAGGCTGAAGAGTCCGTGGCCCAAGGACGCAGCTGTACCAATGTGGTCGGGTGAGATGCTGGAGGGATTCCTGCCCCCACCATTTGCTGCTGACCCTGTGGGGCTGGCTTGCTGCCCCCAAACCTGCAAGTGGCGGGGCAGTCAGGTTCCTCCTCCTCCTCTTAGGTTGGGGTCATCAAACTGGGAACCATAAGTGTTCCATTCCCCACACCCTGGAGTGATGCAACATTGACAAGACATCCAAGCCTGTGTCTGATTGCACATCCAATACAAAGGATGCTGATGAGGGGTCCCTGCCGTGGGCGGCTGGAGCTGCATCCACCAGGCAATGAGCTGAACTGTTGGCCCCTACTTCCCATCCCCCACTGAGGGTCAACCCCCACCCCCAGCACTTCAGACAGGGCCAAACAGCAGGCTGGGATGGGATTCACCATGCCTGGAATGGGTATAGGCATGTCCTAACTGAAAACCGAGGGTCCAGGATGCAGCCTGCCCAGCAGGGGAGGACAAGGGCCTGGTCACTCTTCCTAGCCACAGAGCCCAGTGACTGTTCCAGCCCAGGCCACACAGAAGCATGCTTCAGTGCAAGCTAGGCAGAAGCCTCTTTGTGCCCCAAACACCTACTGAGTCAATGCCACTTTTAAGTTCAAAGTTAAAGGTATTGGCTCTCTCTTCTAGACCACTCCCCAGCAGGGATGCTGAATGCCTCCACTGAGTATGGGCAAACCACAAATTTGAACATCAGCCACTTGACCTGCTGGCAACACAGCCTTGAGTGACAGCAGACGTCAGCTTCGCTTTGGAGCTGTTGCGAGCCATCAGCCTGGGTTCTGGTCCCAGCCATTGCTGAGGCTAAGCTCTGTGTCGTGGCAGGCATGCCACAAGGGCTCCTGCTCTCCTCCTGCTCAATTCTGTGCAAGAGGCCTTCTCTGTGGGCTTATGCGAAGCCCCCTGCTGAACTCTGTCCCTCATGAACACCCCTGCTGACCTGCTTCTGTCCATTGTGCCAGGATGAAGGCAGGCTGTACCCAGGAGGCATTGAGCTCAGGGCCTCACTGCAGGAGCACCAACGGATCCTGGGGTGAGCATGCCTGGCACTTGCTTCCCTGCAGCCAACGGACTTCCTTCCGGTTCCACACCATTATGCAATTTGCCAGGCTCCACATTCAACTGGCGCCCGGTCTCCACTTCCCGGGAGGGAAGCTTGATGGTTATGTTGACGTGTTTGTGTTCCCTTGGGCTGCTGAAGCTCATTGGACTGAGAGAAAGGGATGGTGTTTCTGGTCCAGGGTCTTTGAACCCAAGGCATGAGTGTGGGAAACTTCACACCCCAAAACCTGGGTGGGCTGAATGGAAGATAACTCAGCCTGATTTCTTTCCCAGTACAGTTTCTGGCCCGAGATGTTTGGGCCTCTTAAGAAACCTTTCCCGCCAGGAGTAAACTGCCTCTCCTGGACTAGCCAACCCTCAGAGATGGCCTGGAGCAGGTAGCCTAGAGCCGTGGGGATATTTGGGCTCTTTCTCTGCTTGCTTGCTTTCTCCACTTGTAAATGCTAAGATTGGCATCAGTTAGAAGCTTATAAACATTTCAGTGCAAGTGAACTCAAGACTGCTAAAATTCTCAAGTGATACATACCTGACCCTATTGTTTTTTTTTTATTAAATTTATTCATTAATTACATTGTGTTGTAATTACATAGAATCTGGGATTCTCCCCCCGCCAGACCCTATTGTTTTTAAATTAGCTTCCACTTTCTTTCTAAATCACGGCAGTGCCCCACCCATAGACAGTGACCAGATTCTCTTATCATTCACACCAGCACACTTCTAGAACAAGCAGAGATCATATGAACACTTATAAAGGGACCATTGGCGGTTAAGAAGGGTGCAGGTATGGGCAGGACCCCCCAGGAAGGCACATGAAGCCTGGACAGAGGCATTCTGGGTACACTATGCAAGCCTTTGCCTTATGCAACCACCTCATTTCAAAAACGTTCTACATCTTAGCTATGAAAGTTAGGAACCTCCAGCTGGATCTGTGTTCTCGTTCCTCCAATTTCCAACCAACCTCCAAGACAAGGGAGTGGGGTAAGTTTTCTCAGAAGTGTGCAAACTTCAGTGTGCTTCATCCCTTCACACAGCGGTCACTCTCACACCAAGCCCTGGGACTGCAGCCACGCTGGTCTGTCTCCATAACGTGTCCCTTCTCTGAGCATGGTAGCGAGTCAGACATCAAAGCCGACTCAGACACTCCTGACTTAGCTAAACATCACCCACTAAGGTGGTTGTACCAACATAGAAAAACCTGGTATTCTCGCATTAAAAACACATCCTCGGCACATAAAATTGATTATTGTTTAAACCAAAGCATTCACCAACATGATAGACATTTACTGCCTGGATGCAGAAGACTCCAGGGCTCTAAGAGGGAACGTGTAGGACCGAAACCCATGACCAAACTAAGCATCCAGAGACTGAGGTTCCAAAGGGGCACCCTCTTAGAGACAGGGTGACCAGAAAGTCGGCCATCAGCTGTGACACAGGGAGGGTGACCCATGCTGTCCTCCGAGAGCAGCTATTGCAAAGGAAAGGCAGATGCCCAAGAGCCAGGGCACAGTGCCAGCAGCCCCACAGCCCGAGGAGGGGGAGGGGCAAGTGTGAGGGGCTTGCTGTTGGTGTCACTGCTCCTGAGGCCCAGGTGCCATCTGCAGCCATGGGTTTAGCACCACTTTCACTGAAGGCAGCTTAGATTGGAGTGCTTTGAGAGAATCGGATAAAAACAAAGTCTTTTCTTGTTAGTCCCAAAGGTAAAGTACTATTTAACTACTATCACAACAGTGTGGTAAAGCCAATACCCCAATACCCCAACGCACATGTTTTGTAAGCTCAATGATACAAAAACAAGCCTGAGAAGGAGGAGCCAGAGGCAGCAGGCACTTGAGACTGCCCCCCACGATGCAGGACCTGGGCTCCAATACAGCCTCTGGCTCCTGACTCGCTCCCCCTGCCAACGCAGACCCTGGGGAGCAGCCATCCAGGCTCCAGGTGGGTCCCTGCCACTCCCAGAGGAGGCCCGGAGTGGGGGCCCACCTCCTCACTTCAGACCACTGCATCTGGGGAGGGAGTTACAGACAGGAGAGCCACTAATAAACCTTAAGAGATCTTAACAGATATCCAAAAGACTGTTCTTATGATGTGACAATTAGTAAAACATGTCTGTTTTTCCAAACATTTGATCTTTGAGATGCGTGTCACAGTAAAATACATATATATGTATGTATACATATATGTGTATGTGTGTATGCACTGGAATTTAATAAACTTAGGTAAGATCCTATCAAGTATTTTTTTTTTAAAAAGGATCCATTGGAAAGGCAGAATTAAAGAACAATTAAAAAAAAGAGGGAGAGACAGAGAAAGAGAGATCTTCCATCTGCTGGTTCACTCCCCAAGTAGCTTGCAATGGCTGTGACAAACTCAAGTCAGGAGCTTCACCTGGGTCCCCCGTGTGGGTGCCAGGGCTGAAGCACCTGGGCCATCTTCCTCTACCTTCCTCCACTTTCCCAGGTAGGATAGCAGGGAGCTTCATTAGAAGTAGAGCAGCCAGTGCAGCTCCAACCGGTTTGCGTGAGTATGAAGTGGGCAGGATCGAACTGGACTACAACACCCATTGGTTCACGAGGAAGACAGGGCTGGAAACAGAACAAACCCAGCAAGCCCAACGACCAGCATGAGCATAAGCCAGTTGGTGTGACAGACGGTGTCAGACTCTGTACTAGCAAACTCGCACAAGAATCAGGCCTGGGATCATCTCAGATGAAGTTTCTTTGGAGATCCCTCCAACTGAACTGCTGATCTTAGAACCCGAACCATGAAGAGACAGTCAGCCAGTGGATTCTGAATAGGGATCATTGCGATTGGAACTGAGAGATTGGCAGCAATCCAGAACTGATGAACTATCAAAACTGTATGAGCAGGACCCTCAGAGCGCACCTCCCGTTGGGGATCTGGGATGGGTGGGAGGTTGGGTGGGGCTTTTCCCTTTGTTTTTTTCCCTGATCCCAGATACAGGGTAAAATGATATTGATGTGGAAACAATGGTATTACCCACTTTCACCCTGTTGCCCTTGACACTTTATTCCCTAATCAACTAAGTAAGATTGTTAAAAAATAATTTAAACCCCTGCCTCAAAAAAAGAAGTAGAGCAGCCAGGACTCAAACCAGCACCCATACAAGATGCCAGTGCAACAGACGGCATTTTGACCCACTAAACCACAGTGCCCACCCCTCATTAAGTGTTTTTAATAAAACTGTATGTAAACTCAAACATGACACTGGTTTGTCTAATGAATTATGTAAGGAATCTTTACAAATCAAAGACAAACAAATATATGTTTAATTTTTGGTTTATTATGACAAAACTACATTTCTGTGCTTCTCACAACACGTTACCAGGCATAAAAATCCACATTTCCGATTCAGTTTTGCTCACAAAAATCACGCAGTGTTATTTTACAGTACTTCATAGCAATTCTTTTTACACAACCTAACATTCGTTTGTATAACAGGCAAATACCTTAACACCCTCCATCAAGACATTTCAGAGCTCCAGCTGTTTAGAAAATGAAGTTCGAGTCGCTCTCAAATGCAGTCATTAGTCTGTGTTAAACTACAATGCCACAGGCTCACAGGTCTCTAAAAATAGTGTTTTAAAAAATAGATTTACATCCCGTACTAAGTCTCAGAAACCTCAGCAACACGGCATTTTTCTAAGTATTAGATCTTTCTGTGGATAAAAGCCTGCATTTAACTGCACATTTTCTGCTAGATCTGCATTAAAGCCCTGATTATCTACCCCAATTAATCCTTATATGTATTAACTCCGCTTTCAGTGGAAAAGCCAGCCCATGGATAACTGAACCTGCAGCAAAGGACAGAGCACGTGTCACCTAGACCAAGGCACGCATGCGCATTCTCTCCAGGTGTAGACGCAGAGGCACCCAGCACAGCACTGGGTGGCGTGCCGCAGTGCCAGACCGTACTGTCCTTGCAAGCAACTCCCTCACGCAGGGCCGCCGAATGTTTTCCGTGAGACACTGGTGAGAGGGTCCGAGGTGTCCCAGAGGGCAAAGGACACAAGCTTCAACAGTTTGGGAAATGTTGGGTTAGACAGGCTGAAAGTGCCGAGTCCCGACCGCTAACACGCACCACGTACGTCCCTGGGCAAACAGGCCTTCCGGACACCCCATAAGCAGCTCACAGGGCACCCGTGGCAAAGGCCCTCTCATCCTGGTGGCGGAGGACTCCACAGCCCGTGTGGCCACTCACTGCGGTCCCGGGTGTCTGCCTTTCCCACGCTCACCTGTCACTTGCGTGCATCTGAGAAGGGAAATGGCCTGCTTTCTCGGTGCTTAGCTCCACTCAGCTCCGCACACCGCATACCCCGGTCCGCCCTTTTAGTTCTTTTCCTCTACACGCTGAGAGCCAATTTCTTTCTTTTCTGATTTACATGGAACATTGTCATTTTAAAGTGCAGTTACGTATTGCTTGTTTGACTTGACTTGTCTTACCCTGAAGCGCAAGCATTTCGGTTTCACAGAAATGCAAGAGAGTAAACCAGGACTAAGTGATTGACAAGCACCTCGTGTGTGTAACCTGACAAGGAAGCCGTTCACTGCGGGGAAGCAGTGAGAAGATGCCACGATAGAACAGTGCTATCTCAAAGCCTTACCATGATGGTTTCTCTTTTCCAGTAATGAGGCACTGAAGAATGAGCTGTGCTAAAATTAATTCAAGGGTCGACTTGTCTACATGAGCATAACTTTGGTTGAGATCATTTTTTTCTTCTTTAAAAAAGGTTTTAGAAGCACCAGGTAATGACAAACAGCATGCACATTTATCCTCACAGTGAGTGAAGTGGCAATATTGCCAACGAATCATACATTGTATTCCCCAATAGCAACCGACGAGATGGCTGGAAAGCGGATCAAGCCAAGCAGAGCTGAGGCAGGAGAAGCTGCAGTGTCCCCGCTCAGGGCGGTGAGGCAGGAGCTCTGTGCAAACCGACGGGCAGGGCGGCACCGCTGGCCAGGAGGGCGGCCCAGCCTACAGAGCGCCAGAACAACCCCGGATGCACAATTGGGAGGATGACAGAAGACACACCAGGGAAATGACCGATTCCCCAGACAGCAAACATCCAAAGCAATAAATAAATCAGACTCCTTGGGAATCCCCCAAGTATAGCCAAGAAAGGAGGTGTTCCAGCCTCAGTGTAACACGGGAAGCTAACTGAAGGTGAGCATTTCATTCCGCAGAGCGCAGCCACGTGGACAAGGAGCTCCTGCAAAGAACTCCTGCCTTTAAACACAGAACATGACGAGAGTCAAGAGGGGACCACAGCAGCCCAGCATCACCGCTCCATGTGGCAAGCAAGAGAGCTCACGCAATGTGAAACACCGACCCACCTTCCTCCCTCTCCCAACACACAGAATTCACAAGATACTAGTAGCATCGAGAAGCCAAGCATAAGTAAGTACAAAGTTCATTCTTGGTACTTTTAATTTAAATTCAAAAGAATCTATGCAATATTTATCAGGGAAAAAAAATCCTGATTCCATAATTATCGTGGAGAAAGAGGACAATAAATTCTTAGAAAAACTCTTAATATTACATAATCTTTAAATCATCATAATTACCACAAGTGACGATTGTGCTCCCTGTCACATAAAAGCACCTAGCTGTCTGTAACAATTTGTCATAGGCACGGTGACCATGTGGCATCGCGGCTTAGGCAAACAATCTATGTAAATTTCTAAAGAACCACGGTTTTGTTCTTTTTCTCACAGCTCAAAACCCATAGATACTCCCAACTAGTACCACTGAGTGGATTCAGCACGTACATGGCACAGGTTGGTCACCGACCAGTCACTGTGACGCGGGTGCAGTGTAGACTCTGTGTGCCAGGCTCCGAAGCCCCTGCATGGCATGCTCTGAGAGTCCAGCAGGCCAGGCTGGCTGCATTCGAAAGGCAGCTCCGACAAAGACTTGTAACCTTGAGGCAGGTGCCATTTGAGGGCCAGAAGTGACACAGACAAAAAACTGGAGATTTTTTTTTTCCTTAAATACCTGCTGGTCTTTTAAAATGAAATGGCACTTCTCTATATGAGCTAAAGTTTTCTGGCCAGGTTTACCTGGCATTCTCTCAGCAAATTTACCTCTCAATTCCCGCCCTACATCATCTAGTGTCTTTTGCCATGAAGCTCTTGAGGTGCCTTCTAAACCTGACCACACGGCACAGCACAGCACAGGGCTGCCTGGCCTTGAGAGGTGTCAGCCCGTTCATTTGCAAAGCACTCTGGGAAGAAAGGTGCCCCCCCAAGGAAAAGGCAGCTGCTAGCAACACATCAGGAAGCAAGTGTAGAGATGGGTCAGTGATGCTTTAGAGAGCACTGGCCAGGAACCCCACAAAGTTTCAGTGACCGACCCGTCAGCACTGAGCACATCATACAGGATCCAGTTCCAGAATACAACTACATTTCTCTGTCCACCGTAGTAATTACTCCTTAAAGGTGTCACTAAAATGTAAAACTTTAATAAATTTTAAAATAAATTACTGAGATTTCATCCAGCCACCTACTGATGAGGAGCTGCGAGCGGAGGCCGGGGCGGGGGTGGGGGGTCCCCAAGTGTTATCTGCCAACTGCTGTTTTGTCCCAGCGTGCGGAAGGTCCCAGGGCTGGGAAGGGAGAAGGCACTTGTCTTCTAGATCACCTTGGGAACAGCAAGGCCTGACCACACGGCGGCACCTGCAGCTCTCGGGTTGGGGGCCAGAGCCCGTCACGAGCTCAGCTCATGTCCTTCACTTGCCAGAGGTGCCACGAGCTGCCTACAGCACCACAAAACTCAGAATATATTCCAGGAGCTTCTGCCGGTTGCCTTGAGGTAGGAATGTGCTGGTCAGTTCTAAAACAGACACCCTCTTTTGTTTGGTCTCTTTGAAAACCTAAGGAGAAAGTTTAGATTACACTGAAGATTAAAAAAAAAAAAAAAACCATCAGGGGATGAGGGGGCACATTTCCACCTTCAACCCTGACCTGTGTGTCCCAGGCCCCAGTAAGGCATGGAAAGGAGTGTGCAAGGAGTGGGAGGCTTGGGGTGCAGCTGCGGTATTTTCTGGGTGCAGCTTGGCCAGTGTACTATACTTTCAGGTTTATGTTAGGAAAACAATCACAAATAGTCTCTTACAAACAGGCCACTAGGGTATCTCCATGGAGGTGAAAGAACCTAAGGCTATTTCTAGCAAGATTTGCAAAAAAAAAATTAAAAAAAAAACCCTCCCCTAAAAGTCACAAACATACACATGGGAAATTGAATGGAATAAAGGGAAGCCAGAAACTGCTTCCCATGCAGCCTGGCCCACTGCAGAGCAGCTCAGGAAGACCCAATGTAAGCAGAGCAGACGCTACTCCAACCCTTTGTTGCACGCACAGGGCCACCTACCCCAATATCCTTGAACATTTTCACGGCATTCTTCACGAGGCAGTACGTGGCACTCTCAGCTGCAGAGAGAGAAAAAGGCCCCGTCAAATGCTGCAGCCTGGCACCAGGGCAAGTCCCCCGACAGCACAGGAAGAAGGCGGGGGAAGGCAGGGAGCGTGCGAGGCAGGGCCCCGGACCGAGCAAGCTCCATGTCTGCTGCCGGCGACTGAGGGGGTCCCTGATGACTTGCTTTCTTTCCACTGACTTTGTGGTCTGCTCAGTGAAGAAAGAGGAAGGAGAGGGAGGAGGAGGAGGAGGAGGAAGCAAGGAGAAACACTCAACCAGAGAGAGTTTTATGAGCATGAAATGACCTAGCGACTGTTCTACACCACACTGCAGATGTGTGATGTTTGAACACCAGAGAGGCCAGAGCGCGCACAAGAGTCAGAAACAACAGCTTCAACTCCAGGCTTGCCCATGAACCAAACACCTTGGATGGCTTTCTCACCCGTACGGCCAGGTGACGGCATCAGATCATCTTTACATCTCTTCTGGCTCTACCAATGGATTTAAAATGGCTTCAGTCCCAAACCACAATTGTATAAAATGCTTCTCCACGCCAATCACCTCTTATCAAAAGATGCATTAATAGATGATGCCAAGGGCTGACCGCTGACGGGGATATGGAGCAGCTGAACCCACATTGTTGCTCGGAGTGCAAATGGGTCTAGGCACCTCCACACTGCCGGGCAGTCTCCACTGAAACAGAATACACTGGGAGCCTGTGACCAGGCAATTCTATTCCTACAGGTGTGCATACACAGCACAGACACTCATCCCTAAACATGTCAACATGTTCATGGCAGCACTGTGTCATGCTGCTCTGAGGGACATACCCTGCACATCCATCTGTAGCAGATGAATATTAAATAATGAGTGGACACCCACACAACAGGACACTACACAGCAACCAGAATGAATATGTGCAGCATGGATGAGCCTTACAAACATTACGTGGAAAAGCCAGACATGACAGGACATGAGTAGTCTACCATTCAATTCTCGTAACATACCAAAGCAGATAATAGCAATAATCTATGCAGTTAGAGGTCAGGATAGTTTGGCCTTTTTTTCCAATTTTCCATAATTAGCAGATTTCTGCAATCAAGAAAAAAAATCATCTCTTTAAAGAAATCAAAATGATGACTTAACATACCATACACTGCAACATCTCTTTCTGTTCTGCTTATTAGGTATTTGTGCAACTTCTGCAAGTATTCAGGCTCCGGAACAGGGCCGCTGAAGCTGTGGACAAAGGTGGCGGCGGAGCTGTAGGCCTCGAGCAGGGGCCCCAGGAGTCTCTGTAAGAAGGTGATGAACTGCTGATGTTCCTTGGACTGGCTCACCTGAGTGCGACAGCGGGAGACAAAGTCATGTGGAAGGAGCAGGAACAGCACAAGCCAAGTACATCCCTGAGACTTCCCCTGCAGCAGCGGGAGCCGAGCGGACGGCAGCTCACACCAGCGCTGCTGACACGCGGCCTGGAGCGTGTCGTGCGGAGAACCCCTGCGGGCTCCGGAGAACTCCATTCTCACATTCCCTTTTCCAGTAACAGGCTTGCACTGACAAGTGTACATAATACAGACCTGCTACCCTCTGTGAGCACAGTAATCCAGCCACCATTCATTCTCTAAAGCTACAATTAGAAAGGGCTTTTCTACAGATTAATGACAATCTTTCAAAATCTGAATTTTCGTCTACAATTGGGTATATCCGTTCAAGACAAAGAGCTTGATGCATGAAATCTGGGGGGGGGGGGGAGGAAGATGTCAAGAGGAAGAGGGACCCAGAAAGGACAACAGGCAATGACAGCTACTTGTTCATCCCGCTCCCAGACCCGGGACAGTTTCCCCCTGCATTGGTGAGGACTATACAGAAATACTGGCTGCCAAGCAGAGACACAGCTGAGGGGACTTGAGTGATGGCATAGTGAGAGATGCCACCTGTGACGGTCAGCCTCCAGGTCCTTTCCCCTCACCAGCCCCTAGGCCGAGCAGCTGCAGGCATCAACACCACCCAGTTTGGTCCTCTTTCCTCCTCGGAAGCTGCTGGCTCGTGGCTTCTTTGGAAAGGAGTCACCACAGTGCCAGTTTAGCTACTTGCAGCATCAACCTCAGCTGAGCATGGTAGCGCCCGTCACAATTCTTTGCCAAAGTACCTTCAAGTAGCAATCGCGCTGCTCCTCAGCAAAATCACTGTCTTCATCTTCTTCATCACTCCGCCAAGACAAAGGTTCGGGAAGTTTCTTGTCCCACTGTTGCTCACCAAGACCAGGACTGATATCTTCCTGCTCATCTTGCTGTGCCAAGGAAATGACCAACGACAAATAAACACACACAAGTACCCCAGCACCTGCCCAGCTGCACGACCCCAGACAAAGCAGCACTCTCCCCATCACTTCTCCCGCTTGCCCGCCTAGCCAGACGTAGATCGGGCCACTTCCCTCCCCAAAATTGCACTCAGGAAACTGCAGGCAAGCAATGGGCACAGGCACCAGGTAGGTTAAGTCAGACGGGCCTCCTGTCTTCTAAACTGCCCTCTACTTCTGCAAGGCACAATCCCCGCCCCACACCAAACTCACCAAAATTAAAACAAAATCTCAAGAGAGAAATAGGAATATGTACGAATGACCGGGACACTGATCTGCGGCACAGTGTCGTCTTAGAATGCACACTGACAGACGTCACAGAATCAAGTTGAGGTGAGCTTTGCATACCACCGCTGACACAGCAGGGACACACCGGAGGTCCCCAGAGACAGGCATTCTCTCCAGTCCTGTTTGCGCTGCTCTCTTCATCTGCACGTGACCCCACAGCAAAAGGACTGCTGGCTAACATAGCTGGTACTCACGGAAACACTGATCTAAGCTAGCAGCAGAAAGGCAAGCAAAGCGCAACCAAGCCAAGGACGAGCACAGCAAGGGCCTGCTCTCACCTCCGCCACGGTTAGGATGCCGTACTGGATAAACCTCCCTACCGTCTCGTGGCAGACTTGGTAATACGTCTGGCAGGGCTGGAAAGAGAAGTTATTCAGCTGTAACTGTCACACTTCAATATTTTGCTTTGTAAGCCAAAGTCACAAAAGGGACCTGGCTAAACATAAAAGAAATTCATGTTCATGGATAAACAAAATGAAAACATAAGTTTATTTTGGTACGTAATAACTACATAGAGTATTTTCATAATACACATTTTCCATGGACTTCTCTGGAGGGTTTCCTTCATTTCTTCCCATTGCAGCACCCACCTCACTCCAGCACTGGGCAGGCCCTGGGACTGCCAAGTTCTGCCTCTTCATCAATGCTCAGTCAAGAGCAGAGCGTGAGAAGAGACCTCCCTCATTCACTGTCCCAGGGAGTGCACAGCTCCAGGCTCTCCCTAGCAGAGCCAGCCTGCTCAAGGGCTGGCTACCAGCCCCCTCTATCTGCTCCCTTCTCTTAGTGAGAATTCACAGACAAAAACGATCTCACAGTAATTGCTATACACAACCATTCAACACCTCATAAAGGACCCAGGGGAAACATGAGATCCACACAAGGAGCTGTTTAGCACTCGCCAGGTCCCCTCAGGCCCCCAAAGCTCCTGCAGCCGCTCCAGAGGGACCATGAGGAACTCCTCCTGCACGCTGTTGAGGAGGGCTGGACTGCCAACATGCACACACAGATGTCTCAAACACCTTCACAGGACGGAAAAGTACCAGAATCCATGTGAAACACACATTCTACGTAACACACACGCTTCTGGGAAGTGGAAAGATGCTCAGGGGGGCCTCATTCTCTGCATTTATAACATGATTTTTGTCATCACTAGTGCCAGCCTCCACAGGCGGGGGTGTTAACAATTCACAAGCCACTGCCCCAGTGCTTTGGCTCAGACCCCAGGGAAAAGTGAGCCATTGATCCTCTCACTCCTTACGGCTGCAGATGGAGCACGCTGGTGCAGCGAGTCAGAGTAAACAAGCCAGGGAACGGCATGTTGGTTGTGGGGGAGGGAGGTCACAGACACCCTGGAGCAGAACATACAGCTTCAGGAACGCCAGCGATTCCGAGTCACACAGGTGGTTGACGAGAACAGAGGACAGGGAAGCATCTCCACTCACCAGAGAGATGCTGCCTTCATTGGAGAGCAGGTAGCACAGGCTGGCGGCCTTGCGCACCAGCTGCTCCTGGCTGACCAGGCCGGCGGGCACACCCGCAGAGCTTCCAGAACCCCTCTTGTTCAGGACCGCGTAGAGACTGCAGGCTGAGGACAAAAGCAACAAAGAAGTCGCCACCTGTGGGTCTCCAGGAAGCGCTTCTACCAAAAAAGGCCCATCCAAATGGACACAGTCACCGCTATGTGTCTGAAACCCTTGTACCTTCCCTGACCATCCTACAGGGCCTGACATACCTAGGACGGCCTCCATGATAAAAACTTGCAAGACTCCATTGCTGTAGAAGTTGAGTTCAAAGACTGACGGGACAGTTGTGCTGGGAGTGATGAAGAACTCGTCGTTCCTGCTAGTGGGGGTGATAGCAACGCAATTGCCCAGCAGCTGGAGGGCGTGCATGACCACATCTTCGGAATTCCCCGAGAACCCCAGGTCAAAGTCACGGGCCAGGACTTCCTCCTTCATCACAAAGAAGTCTTCCACCAATGTAGAAAGATTAATTCCCTAAAGAACAGACAGGAATGACCTGGTTGGTGATGCCAGAGCGCCTATCTTTCAAAGACCAGGAGGCCAGCATTTCAAGAATTTTCTTCTGCTTTCCTTGACTTTCCAGTGGCTCACTGCTGGCATATACAGAAATACATGGGCTACAGCAGCCATGTAGAAGAAGCCGGAAAACTGCTGAAAAAGCTGGTCCTTGAAGAACGTAAAGGTATTCCACACTCGAGAGCACAGGGCATGAGCATGGAAAGTCAAGAGAAAAGCAGCTCAAAGAAGTGCTTACGTTTTAGCAAGAAATTGCTTTATTTCAAAAATCTATCTGGTATTTACTGGTGCTTACAAATACTGGCACTGGGTGGAGACTGTGGTTATGCACCAGCCACCACCTCCCCTACCACAGAGCTGAGACCAGTGGCCGGTGGGAGGGTAAAAGGCGAGTTCTCAAACATAAGTCCCTCAGAAATAGGCCACTATCAGGACACATACCTCAGAGCAATGATATAAACTTTATTCACATAAAGCAAAGAATCTCTTATTACTACATGTATGAGGCAGTTGGATTCCTTTTTTTTCTCAAGCAGATTTCCTCTTCCATCAGATTAAAAGCTCCTTTGGGAAGGGTCCTTGGCTTATTTCATAGCTTATCTCAGAGTACTTGACAGGAGGGCCCCGAATCAGCCTTGGACAACCAGCAGAACTGTCCCCTGCTTCCCACAGAGCTCCAAGGGGATGCTGTAGACCTACCTGCCGGTGGCGGTAGAGCAGCAGGCAGGCCACGATGTGAGTGGACATGATGGCACAGGACTTACTGGCAGCTGCAAGGCAAACACAGGGCTGCAGATGTATGTTCTCTGACACTTCCAAGATACTGAATTTTCAACTGAGTATTCATAACTATAATGTCTCCTACCATGGCTCTTCATGCTGAAATTTAGCAAAAGGAAGTGATCACATTACACAGAGCTCTAGCACAATGGACGTCATCAGAGATTACGATTCACTACGTCATAGCCTAAGACCGGGCCACTTTCAATCCAGCCCTGTGACATTAAGGGCTGGAATGGTCCAGAGACAGCTTCCCCAAAACATCAAAACCTGAAGCCTGGGTGTGTTCCAGGAGTGGGCTCCAGGCAGTCCTGCTTCCGTAGCCTGGACCTGCTCCTGGCCACAGCTGATGACAAATGCAGCACGGGCCCCCTCTTCCTGTAGGTGTTCACCCCTTAAAGTAAAGGCACAGACACGAAGGGAAAGAAAGCAGTGGACTGAAGTCACCAAAGTCAGGGCTCACATCCTAATTTCTACACTAATTCCATGACTTGGGCAAATCAGTTAAATTTCCAAGCCTCAGTTTCCTCATGGATAAAATGGAAATACCACCTAGCTCCATGGGCTGGGTGGGAAGGACATGATGGCCTGGCACAAACCCTCTAGGAATGGGTATGCAATATATTTGTATTATTTCCTTTTAACCTGGCCCAGAGGTGAGGAAGGACAGAAAACAACATGTTTGAGGATACTGTAGGGTATAATGCCATACTTCAAACATAGAAAATAATCATCATAGAAACTATATGAGCATATCCATGGAATAATCTGAAATAAAGGTATTATTTGTGATTTTCAGAGACAATAATGGATTCATGAAAATTACACTCATAGCTGAAGTTGTCTCTGGTGTACAAAAATAAAATCCAGCCATTAAAAAGAAACTTTTAATTAGCTTTTAAAAGCATTTATAAATAGAAAACAACCTAATACAAAATTGCATAAAATATTTTTAGAGATCTAGAAGCAATGACCCTGGCTGTTTAGGTATTTGCCACCTGCTGGGACCTTTATTTTGAGCATCTCGACAATCAGGAAGTTTAACCTTTCACATCACATCAGGCAGGGCAGATACAAGCAGGTGTGCTGGGGAAGGAATCTGTCCAAAGGCAGCGGGCAAAGGGAGCAGCTAGAGCACACGCAGCAAGAAGAGAGGAGGAAGCACAGAGCGTGGGCAGGAAGTGGCCAGTGACCACGGATGGAGCCCAGGCCCCAGCCGGCCACCAACGTGCCACGAGGTTCCCTCAGCATTTGACAGCAGCCTGCACCGAGGGACACAGGGAATGCTAGTTCTGCATCCCACCTCTCTTGGCTCTGGGCCACTCCCACATGTGCACAACTCCACTGAGAAGAGCAGAGCCTCGCAGAGGGCAGAACCATTCATACTCGCTTTGCAGTCTCAACAACTAACGCAAAGCCCTAACCGTAACAGCCACTCAATATTGTCTGAGTGAAAATGTTCCTGGGGTCAGAGGAGAAAGGGACATGCAACTTACAAAGCTAGATAAATTTGTGTAGCACAAATTAGCTCAAAACAACACATTCATAAGCAAAACAGGCCAAAAGGTCATTCTGATAATACCATTTTTTACAACGCACATGAACAGGTGCTAAAGATCAGAAGCTATGCGAGCTGTCTTACTCAGATCCTCTTAATCCCCACAGCATCACCTTCTAACAACCCATCTATCACCAGTGGGGAGTGTGGCAGTGGAAGTCAACCTCAGCAGACTCCGAAAGCTGTACGGTCTGGACTGCTGCACCTCCCTGAGTGTGAGCTGTGGGATTACAGAGTGCAGCCCTCCACTTACTGAAGAGGATGTGCTCGGCCAGATTCGAGATCAGCCTCCTGCGGAAGGATTCATCGGCTGCGTTTCTGGACTCGTTCGTGGCTGCATCCACACCTTCGTCAGCAGCATCACTGGGTCTGCAAAATGGGATGGAAGTCAGCCTTCCACAAGTTTGCTCCTTTCCAGATAAATCATACGGGGTTAATCTAAATGTATGAGGTATTTTGAATTACCATCTTTTAAATCTGAACAATAAATTATGTCTATGCACTGTTCTCCTCTGTAATATAATTTATTAATGTAAAAAAAAAACCTCTACTGGCCAACTAAGTTGTCTGTGCTTCCCTTCCAACATTCACAAGCAAGAAGAAATCATAGAAGCTGATGTTTCATTTTACAGTACTTTTAAAAATCAACACTTTGATGGGACTGCCACTGTGCCACAGTAGGTTGTGCCCATGGCCTGCGACCCCAGCACCCCCTATCAGAGTGCCAGTTTCCAGTCCTTGCTGCTCCATTTCTGATCCACCTTCCTGCTAATGCCACTATGAAAGCAGTCAATGAAGCCCCAGGGCTTGAGCTTCTGCCACTCACATGGGAGACGCATGGAGAGTTCCAGGCTCCCAGCTCCAGCCTGCTCCAGCCTTGGACATGGAGCCATGTGCGGAGTGAGCCAGCAGAGGGGAAGCTCACTGTGTCTCTTTCTCTTTTCTTCCCTCTCTTTCTTCTCTCTCTCTCTCTACCTTCTCTCTCTCTCTCAACTCTACCTTTTAAGTAAATGTTTACAAGGAAAAAATGCCAATACTTCATATTAAATGAAAAACTTCAACTTCTCTAGATTAGGATTAGAATTCAATGTGGATTCTGAAAAATCCAAATAGAAAAAATCCTTTATATGTTCAATCTATATACAATTTGTATAACCTAAAGTACCATCAAAAATAATTCAGACTCAGAAGCACCAATGAGATCTCCTACATGAGTCTCAAACTTGAGGAAGACTTTATATGCAAATAACCCAAAGCTTCCAAACTCATACAAAAATATGCCATTACTTCAACACTCCTGATAAAACCAAGAGAAAAATTTCTTCCATGAGGAAGGGAATGAGACGATACATATTTTTCATAAAGGTAACCTATGTTTAGGTGCAGCATAAGAGATAAGAAGAAATAAGAAGATAGCTCAGTAGGTTTAAGAACTCTGCAGATCTTACCTTGAAGGAAGTATAGCTGGCAGCAGGGCTTGTTCCAAAGAAAGGGGAGCAGTCACAGGTTTTTGACTTTGGCTTTCTAAATATTCCTGAAAAAATACACATAACATGTTCCACTCTGTCTTACTCTGTCTTACAAACATAAAATAGTTAAGTCTTTAAGAGGTTAAAAGGGAGTAATTTATCAAATGAGTCTTGGCATGGAGCATGGAAACTAGTTTCAATACCTAAAGCTATCTTCAGAAGTCTGGAACGATTCAAAGAATGTTGCTAAACATGAAACTTTCAGAACCAAAGACAGAAAGAATAGAATGATGTTTAAACAAAATCACCCAAGAAACTTAAAAATTTAACTTTTCTCACATCTTTAGGAAATTGTTGACATTATTAATAGTACTAATATTGACAACTGACAACCATACTTAAGGAAATATTTACTCAGTATTCAAAAGGACCTTAATCCAAAGGCAAATCATAACTAGAGAAGCTGTGTACATTTTAAAAATTAAAGCGTAGTAAGAAATGAGACGGCCCCTACGAGTGGAAGGCATTTGAGACCAGAGGCCCTCTCACGTGCAGTTAAAAATCTTCTCAACTCAAGTCAAGATGCAGGACAGACACATGGCCTGACCTCTGCTCCCCAACTCCTTCACTGCTCTTCTCTGCCCACCAGCCACCACTAGACCTTAGGACGTCTGAAACAGCAAAGACCTCCTGTCCCGCCTTTCAACGGGACTGACACCATCCCTGGGGACAAGTGGGCACTAGGTTCTGCTCAGTAACATACAGCCTCATCCCAACACTCAATTTCACTGAGCTTTTACATTTGTTTTGAAAATTCTCCTGTAAGCACAATTTTAAAACATAACACACTGACATATATTATAAAGCAATAAGCAAAACTCTACAAATAGCAAGAAATGTTGAACCAGGTGTCTCACCAAGACAGACTCGTTGTCCTTTGTGCAGGGCAAGGCTGGGGAACGTCTGTCTGCCCCCTGCCACTTGGGTACTCACAGTATCATTCATGGGACATATACAATTAGTAACTTTGGCTTAGTGCTTACAGGACAGGGTGGACCAGAGGCCCCACATCACGCAAAAGGCGGTCACTCAAGCCAGACTGCAACCCAGCTCTCTTGACTCCAGGCTGATGTTCTAATATGGCTCCATTCCTGCAGACACTCACCTTCAAGGAAAACGGCTGTGCAAAATCCACTCGGACGTAGCCATAGTTTTTCCTTAGCATTCTAATGACACCTCTTGCTACACTCCACAGGCTCTCATTCTTCTTAGGTTTGCCCTAATTTCCAATGTGGAAAAAAAAATCATACAGTGAGAAATAAAGCTAACACACACATTCTGTTTATAATTCCGTGTGTGTGTCCAAAGGTAGTTTTTTTTTTCCACTTTTATTTATTTTGAAAAGCAGACAGACACAGAGATATCACACCCACTAGTTCACAGTCCAATGCCCAAACAGCAAGGACTAAGCAAGGCTAAGCCAGGAGCTGAGAATTCAATTGGAGTCAGGAACCCAAATACTTGGAGACATTATCTCTTGTCTTCCAGGGTACACATTAGCAAGAAGCTGGACTGGAATCCAGACACTCCAATAATAGGACATAGTTTTCCCAAGTGCCATTTTTTTTAAGATTTATTAATTCAGAAAGAGAGAGATATTCTATCAAATGGCTCATTCTCCAAACAGTCGCATGAGCTGAGCCTGACCCATACTGAAGGCAACAGCCAGGAGCTTCATCCAGTCTCCCGCTTGGGAATAGGGACCCAAGTAATTGGGCTCTCTTCCACTGTTTTCCCAAGCGTAGTAGCAGGGAGCTGGATCACAGGTGGCGCAGCCATATGAGACGCTGGCATCACAGGCAACAACTTTATCCATGACACCACAATGCTGGTTCTCCCAAGCACCACTTTAAACCACTGTGCCAACTGCCCATCCTTTCATTTTGTTAAATGAAAACTGGAACTTCACTTGGAAAAAGACAACAATTAATGGAGAGGGGAAAAAAGCATTCAAAAATATCTGGTAGTCACAGATGCCATGAAATGTAGTGTCCTTAGGGGGGTAACAGTAAAAAAACAAAAAAAAATCAGCACAGGTTAATTCAGTACAATGCTCAGATAATTTACAAAAATACAACTGTAATTTGTAGGAAGACAATTGATTGGATATATAAAACAAAGAGAGATTTCCAGGAAAGGATGTGGAAACAATGGATCGGTTCCATGGATGGGCTTATGGGAATCCCCATAATCTCAAGTCAACTCCCTGTTGCTGATATGTAAGCTCCTCAAAGCCACTTCCCTAATCCTATGTGACCCTCAAGCTATAAACGCCTGATGCCACTTAATAAACCTCGGCTACTGACCATCAGTCAGTAGTCCACACATATGATTATCAGCTCCATGCACCAAGTCCATCGCTGCTGGACAGTAAACAGGGGAAAATAAGCCTGAAAAACTTCCTGTAACTCTTGGATAAAAACAAGATGCTGAGCAGGCACCACAGCATAGTAGGTTAAGCCTCAGTCTGTGGTATCAGTATCCTATATGGCTGCCAGTTCTTGTCCCAATCGGTCCACTTATGATCCAGTTCCCTGCTGAAGGCCTGGAAAAACAACTGAGGATGGCCCAAGTTCTAGGCCCCCTACGCCCAGGTGGGAGACCCAGAAGAAGCTCTTGGTTCCTGGCTTCAGATTGACTCAGTTCCAGCCACTGAGGCCATTTGGGGAGTGAACCAGTGAACAGATCTGTCTCTCTCTCTCCATCTAGCCCTCCCTGTCTCACCTTCTTTCTCTGCAACTCTGCTTCTTCAATAAAACTAAACCTTAAAAAAAATGAAACAAAACAAAAGAGGTCACAAAGAAGTCCCTTATCTGAGGTCTGATTATCACCAGTCTAAACACAAACACCAGACAACTAACCCAATGCCACAGCCAACTTCACAGTGGCCATTCCCGAAACATTACTGAACGCCACGCAGATAATAACTCAGGCCTATCCCTGGATTTGGTAGGGTCCTAGGAACATTCCTTCAGGTATGCTCACACTGCAGCCAAACTACATGCCTGTGATCCATATACTCTTGCTACTCAGACACTTCAAAGTTCACCGAAAAAAAATCCCTGCCACATCTCAGATTAATCTGTACTTGCTGTAATGACATAACCCACCAGCTCTCCAGCTTCTCTTAGCATTTATACATAAATAATAATCTCTGGAGAGAAAAATTCACCCATCATGCCCCAGATTACAGAGAAAGTCAGCAGCAAGCAAGCGTTTTTCATTTCCTAGTCCCATGACAGACTGGCATGGACCAGTCCAGTCAGGCCCCTTCCTCCAGGCTCAGAAGATATCAGCTGGGCACCAACCACCATGCTAACACAGAGGACGAACACCCCTCACTGTGACTGCTCTGCCACATGCCATGCAGTGGTATCAGATTGGGTACTACCAGAAGAACAAGCCTTAGCAGATTCTAGAAGCAATGCAAACCATGAAAGCTAAATCTGAAAGATCTGAAAAGTCAGGGTTCCCCCGCGTGGGCAGGGCCCTTACCAGCTGTTCGCCATTGTAGTGGCCTTCAATGATCCGGTCATAGGAGATTCCCACAGGAATGATGAGGATATCTGGGATGGTGTTGGTGGACAGCGTGTCAACCACCACTGAGAGAAGCCCAGCCCGGGCACAGGAGGTTTTCCCACTTCGGGAGCGTGTGCCTTCCAGGAAAATCTCCAGGAACTGCTGCTGTCGGAGCAGTTCAACTATATGCTAGGACACAGGGAGACAAAGTGGAAAATGAATTTGCACATGAAACTAGACTGTGCAGCTTAGGATGAGCTCTGGAAAATCGCAAAAAAAGCTAGACAAAAGCTCTAACTTCACTACTGACAAACTCTTCCCACCAATAACTGCATCTCATCCTACACTTACACTGTGACTTTTTTTTAATGCCTCACAACTCAGGGAACAGCCATTTATAAATCTCAACTTGATGTCACATCTCCTTTTCCTTGCCCTGTGACAGCTGACACGATCGCCTTCGGGTAAGTAGGGACATACGTACCCCGTGCAGCAGGGCTCTATAGAGGATGTCTTTCCGTCCGTCTGGTGTTTCATCCAGTCTCCGGCGTATGAAAAAGCCCCCAAGCTTATGAATCAAGGTACTAGAAATTCAAGAATGCACGAATTGTTTACAAGGAAAAATGTAAAAAGCACACTGAAATTCGAAGGGACTTTAAAACATCTGCCATATGAACACAAACCACGTGTGCTGTGGGGACTGCTGACAGTGAGTGTGTGGACCTTTTCCCATTTTCCATGCTGCAAACCCGCGTCACCCACTGACATTATTCATAAGTCTATGGACTGCTGCTGTGCATAATGAAGTTATATTACATGATGTATTAACTCAGATCTGATGGAACAAATTCTACAAGGATTATGAGATGCTTCTAGATTATGCAAACCCTGTCCAGAGACTCAAGACAACAACAGCTAAAATGTGCCCCTGGCACGTTTACCACAAGATGAAAATGTTACAAAGCTCCCTGCAGGAAATCTCCCCAAATAGCTAATGCTTAAAGAGGCAGGGATGAGCCTGTCAAACTGAAATCAAGCATAACCATCTTTCAAACCATGAACCAAAAATTTGCCTCTTTTAAGCAGAGGAATAAAGCAATTCTTTGCATAGTCCCATATCTCTTTTAGCAATTTTGAATTTTGATACTAGGTCGAGATTTTCTAGGTCAACTTTAACAAACTCATACCCCTTCTTATTCTTTTCAAATATCATGATAGTAACATAAATATTAATTCATACTTTCGCTTTCCTGTATAGTCAGTTTAAGGAGCCCTAGGTAAGACACTGCGAAAACTCAGTAACAGTACTCTGACAGTAAAACACTGCAGAAAAACTCACAGTGACTGAGATAGCCAACCAGAAAAAATTACACATTTTGAAAAGTGGAGAATGCGAAGATCAGAAAGAAAGCTCACAAACAGACCCGGTTATCCACAGTGTGTCTATCCACAGTGTCCTGGGTCTGAAGAGAGGAAGAACTAAGCAATGACGGACACTGAGTTCACACACGGAAGACTGAGACCATGAGAGAACATCAGTGTTTCTGATAGCTGAGAACCAGATCTGCAGAGAAAGAGTAATGCGTGATCGCGGCTACAAGAGAGGCCAGCTTTGCTCAGGTCCTTGGGAAGGCGGGGCTCTTCTGCCAGCGACTTCCTAGCGGCTTGCTAATTCAGCCTCCCAGACTCCCTGACAAAGAGGTTCCTTGGGAAGAGTTAACTTGGAAAATAAACAGATAACTCTAATGTCTAGAAAAGCATTTTAACCCTGTTCGTTCCTATCACTTGGTGGTATCATCATTTATTTGTCTAGAGACTCCATTAGACTATAAGCCACCTGAGGGCAAGGTCACTGGAGAATGCCCCCTCTTATCTACAGTTGGGTAGTATCACTGCTGCCAGTAACGGTTTATCTGATGCTGGCTGGTCACATGACTCTGAATGCTGACAGAACCCTGAGTTAGGGCATGAAAGAGCTCCCGGATTGTAAGGCTGAGGATCAGACTTTACAAAGAAAAACCCTCGTTGAACACACGGCCCTCTTTCTCAAGCTCTACTTGCAGATTTCACCTGAAAGATGATTTTGCTTTTAACTGTGAAACCAGTTTCCAAAACCAACTCACCCCACGCCCTGCTTGTTGGTGCTGAGACCCACTATTTGTTTACCCAGGAGAGCATCCAGAGTCTTCCCCACACCTCTCCCCTTTGCTATGCCTTTCAAGAACAGCAGTGCATGCTATAAATTCAACTTATCAAATATTTCAAAGTACTTTTCAAACCTATTCCCTCCTTTATAAGGAAACATTTTACCATACTCCTAAGCAACAATGGTTTTTCTACTTACTTACTTGTTAAATTCTTTATTTAGTGGAGGACCAAGCTTGTGATTATAAGGTAAAGTATGTCATTACAAAAACTAAAAGAAAAATAAGAAAAAGAAAAGAAAATGGAGGGTAGGATGGGAAGTATTCTCAAAACTATGTATTTGAGGATCCAGCATTGTAGCCTAGTGGCTTAGTCTTGCATACATCAGGATCCCATAAGGGCACCAGTTCGTATCCCAGCTGCTCCACTTCCCTTCCAGCTCCCTGCTTGTGGCCTGGGAAAGCAGTCCAGGATGGCCCAAAGCCTTGGGACCCTGCACCCACGTGGAAGAAGCTCCAGGCTCCTGGCTTCAGATCGGCTCATTTCCAGCCATTGTGGCCATTTGGGGAGTGAACCAGTGGATGGAAGATCTTTCTCTCTCTCCTTCTTCTCTCTTTAAATCTGACTTCCCAATTAAAAATAAATAAATCTTTAAAATATCTATCTATACGGCCCGGCGCCATGGCCTAGTGGCTAAAGTCCTCGCCTTGAATGCGCCAGGATCCCATATGGGCGCTGGTTCTGATCCCGGCAGCTCCACTTCCCATCCAGCTCCCTGCTTGTGGCCTGGGAAAGCAGTCGAGGATGGCCCAATGCCTTGGGACCCTGCACCCGCGTGTGAGACCCGGAAGAGGTTCCTGGTTCCCGACTTTGGATCGGCACAGCACCGGCCGTTGTGGTCACTTGGGGAGTGAATCACCAGAAGGAAGATCTTTCTGTCTGTCTCTCCTCCTCTCTGTATATCTGACTTTGTAATAAAAATAAATAAATCTTTAAAAAATATCTATATATAGATAGATAGATAGATAGATAGATTTTTTAATACATAAAATTTACTAGCTTTATACAGCTTTTTTTCAAAAAAGGAAAAAATACTTCATTATCACTTGCTGAACTTTGGTGAAAGGACCAGAATTGATCTAAGGCCTTCTTATTTGATTTGATCTTTCAAAATGGAAATCCGAACTTGTTCTTTCTTGAGTAAAGGATGGTCTCTAAACTCTTGGCTTAGCAACTGCTGCTCTCTGGTCCTCACCACCAAGGTCAACACACCCTGCCTCCGACCTCCGATCCTTCTGCGGCACCCCCTCTCCTCACCTTGCCTAACTGTGTATTACATCCTGACCCTGCAGTACTCTTGAATCTCTGCCATTTTATTTGTTATTTCCTCTAAATGGAGTACATTCTCTGAAAACTGCTAAAGAAACACTTTTTGTTGCACTGCCCTTGCCACGGGCATCCTTCTCTACTGTAAGAGGAAGTCAAAGCAACAGGTGCAATGCAGATTCTCATTCTCCTTTCTGCCGCTTCTGCCACGACCCTGCCCTCAACACGCTTCCCTGCCGCTAGGCTCGCTGATTTGCTATAACAGCTTGCCAACTGTCTTCTATTCATTTGATAAATACTTACCAGGCCCTTAAAATCTACACACCACAAATTCCATATAAAATATATGGATAACCATGCTAGCCTTAATATGATTTTTGGGGGGGGGGCGGGTGAGCTCTCCAAATTGTACATCATAAACATGCACTGCTTTTACAGCAAAAGAAAATAAGTTAGCATCACAGCCCAGAACAAAGGGTATATATTAAACATAAAAAATTCAAACCACAATCTTTTCATAGTTTAAATTTCTAAACAAACTGATCTTACCTGAAGATTGGAATGTTGAGATTATTGCCTGAGGCGATGTAAGGTGCTTTGATGTTATGGCAGAAGAGAATGAAAGTGAGCAGCAAATAGTCAATATGGGATCTATGAACCGGCAGAAATATAAGCGGCAAATTCGTCTAGTGAAGAGAAGACACCAAACTTAAAATCCAAGTTTAAAGTTCAATCACACTTTACAACTGCCTGTTTAGTGAGAATCACTTCAATACTGGCTGGTCATTGACTCGCCCTCTAACAAACAGTTAATACTATGAACTCAGTGAAGTTTCACACTTCTCTAACTACAGACCAGATGTGAGCTGGGGATGGAAGGGGGAGTGATCAAGTGTTCAAGTTCATCCTGTGTCTCTTCTGAGAGGCAGCCCTGCTCACATGCTCAGGCTTGGTCTGCCATGGAAACCTGCGCAATGCACTATTTCTGATTGGGAGTATTCACCTGTCTGTGCCTCTAGCTCATTACCAATAAACAGGGACTGCCTGGATTTTCAGGGTTGTTACAAGGTAAGGTGCACAAGAAATCCTGCCTCTACGGAGCCCCTCCTTTAAGCCTCTCCTCCTCCCCAGACACAGATCACAAAAGGACCATCTGCAAAAGAACTCTCACGGCTGCTCTGCAAACGTGGGGGAACAGAAAGGTGGAGTCCCAGAAATTCTTGCCTCGGTTGCAGCTTTAACCATCTCAAGCTGGCCCTTGTGAATCTGAATGTTCCAAAAAAAGCTGTTGAACAGTTTGAGCAGCACCCACCCAGTCAGTCTGAAAGAAAGACAAGAGAGCAGCTAAAATACAATGCTCATATATATACATACATATATTATATACACACACATATACATTATATATATATACATAGTTAACTTTCATCTAAAGTTTCTGAACCTAAACCCAAACACTTGTAGATGACTTCACGTCTGTTTTTGCACACATGTGCATGTAAATGACTTGTGTGTGTGGGTGTGCGCATCTGAACTGCAGAACCAGAGAACTGACCTGATATAGTTATTCAGATATGCCACATACTGAGCTGTGCACTAACGATGAACTCTTCGCTTACCTTCCTACTTTGTATTTCGTAACTTCACATATCAGAAGTGAATGCCAAACATTTAGTGAGCAGAATGGCTCCTCTAACGCACACAGCTGGTCCTTTTAAGACAGACATGTGAAGCCTGACTCACAGTCAGTCTAAGCAGTCGGATGTCAGCAGGGATCCCATGGTTGCTAGCAACTAACAGACTGAAGCAGGTTATAGCGCCCCCCAGGGTTCCTGCACAGGGATGCTGACTAAGCAGAGAAAGGAGAACAGAGGGAACGCCAGAAACTGGTACATGTTCGAGCAGAGTACTGTGTGAGGAAAGAGCGCTCGGATGACTCAACACTACTTGCTCATGGCAGGACGGTTCCTGCCTGAGGTCCTGGCTTCACTTTAGGACCTACCTGATCAGCCCCGGTGAGACTGTGGCAACCATTTCCTGGAGAATCTTTCTGGCTTTCTTTTTCACCTTATTGATGGCTTTTGATTGTTGCTGGTCAGACCCATCAGGGTTTAACTCGGCGGCTACTTCTGCAATTGCCTCTTGTACTCTGATTTGAACATCAGAAGAGAAAGTAACAGGTTTTACACTGCACCCTGTCGGTAATCAGCATTTTCTAAACTGCAGTTATAAATCGCAAAACAAACATATGTTCTCTTTAATATGCAGTGACACAAGAGAATACATTCAAGTTGGAAGCTTGTCTGCTAACCTGACTTGGGAGCCTTCCTAGTAAATCAAAAGAACCTTAAGGAATCTGCAAGAGAGGCTTAAGAATTTCAGCACAGTTCACTGGGTGATAGCTAGAGAAATCTGAAATTTCCGGCTGTGACGGGAGACACAAAGGTTAAAAGGTTACTTCTTTAGTCAGCCTACTCAGAGATATGCAGACACCCACTGTAACATATGTTTCTCTTTCTAAAAATTATGGATTTATATCTGAATTTCTCTTGTGAAGATCAAAGAGGGACAAAAATATTTACCATGTTTTTATTTTTCCCCAGTAATTAAAAAAAACATGGTTCAAGATCAAAATAACACAAAACAATGAGTAGTGAAGAAAGGAAAATTTTTATTCCAGTTTTGTTAAGCTTCCATTAAGTTAGGAGAGAAACCCTGGAGTTAAACCACTTCTAACATTGCATTAGCAATCAAAGCCGGCGGAATGAAACATACTTGAAGGTTTGACTTGAAAACAGAATATATAATAACCCAGGAGAGTTTCATGTTTTCTCCCATGGTGGCTACGAAATTTTGAACTAAAGAATACAGACGGGACTCTACAGAGTACCTTAACTCATTAACATGAAGAGTCATCCCACAACTTAGTCATATGCTCCACGCCTTCCCTGAAAAACACTAGACACATTCCAGCCAAGAGTGTTTCCACAAGTCATTAACATCACTGTTACACTTCTATCTTCCAACTTCTCACTTGTTCTTTTAATAACATTACTTGAGCACCTACTATGTGCCCACTGCTCAAGCCATGCCAACTACACACCTACCAATGACTATTCTGTTTTCAAAGCAGCTCCTCAATCTATCCTGATCTCCCACTCCCCAGATTCAGGCAAATCTCTAACATGGGCCATGTTCTTGGGCTGGAAAGTCATCACTAAGATCTTAGTAAGATTCTGACCTTGCTCTCAGAGAAGCTTGCTCGCAAATGAGAGCAGCTGATTTTAGCTCAAATGGAATGGTAGAAAGAACTCCCTGGAAGCAGTGCATTTTGCTTATGATGACTTTCTAGCACAGAATGTGTACCTAGGTACTCAATAATTATTTGATAAATATGAAGTCCTTCCAATAAAATCAAGTGCAATATCTGCAATGTCAGTATCATAGAAAATGTGACAGAAAACTCTGCAAACACACATCTCTGAATTCTCCTTTCATGCAGCATTAGAAACTCCTTCAACTACTGATCCATAAAACATGACTGTGATTCCTACATGGCACCGTTCACCACAACCTTCTGTTCTTCCCTTCTGCAGTCATCTCTACAGCTTAAGATCTCATGCTGGGAAACGCAAGCTCTTCTTGGGACAGGGCTCCAGAGACACTGAAGATTAAGGTGAGTGGCTGGCCCACTCCCACCACCCATCCTCATCTCTCCCCACTTTGACAACAGTCTCATGGCCCTTACCTGGTGCTATTCAGCACATTTTCAGTCACGTTGGTGGCAAACATGCCCTTATGCACATCTCGTTCTTGAACAAAAAGAACATAGGAAAGCTGTCTTGCAAGCCATCCTCGGTGCCTGCAACAGGAAGATGAGTTAGCAGAGAAGAGGAAGGTATGAAGGCAGCTGCTAAGCTCATGCCGCAGCAGTTTGTCTCCTGTGAAAACCAAGCCTGATAACATCCACTCCTACAGCAGTCTCCTTGATTGTACAGGATACTATGTAGCTCATTTTATTCAGGGTTTCTTTCTCATATTCTAAGCTGAAACAAACTTTGAATTGGTTTACTAATGTTTGAACAATGCTATTTTTCTGAATGATAACCTTTCTGCAATCCCAAAAGGATGGAAATATCTGACTTTGTTCACACCATGAAGAGGGTAAATATACTGAATGCTGTATGCAATATACATATAATACATTCATCTCAAAGATATGCATTCACACAAGCAAGGACACACCCAGAGCCATCCCTCAGCGTCTGAAGGGATTCACTGCTTCTAGAACGCTCGCAGGCAACAACATGTGAGGATGGTGAAGTCCCTTAAATATAATGGTACAGTAGCAGTGTCCAATTTCTTGAACGCCCTCTCATATAGTTTACATTCTCTCTAGATTATATATAACTTACTCCCTTGTACAAGGTAAAACTATAAAAATAGTAACACTATATTTTTTAGGAAATAATCACATTTAAAATTATACTTCTTTAGTTCAGATGCAACTGTTTGTCCCCTAGTTTTTTGATGTGCTGTTGGTTACATCCATGGAGCACCAAAGGTGTACAGAGAACCTATGGAGCTTTTAATTATAGCTAGGGGCTATAAAAAGATAAATTTGGAAGTATGCTTACTATGAAGACCTAACTCTTATGTTCTTATGGTACTTCTTCTAAAGACAGTCCCTAACTTTCCAGTAGAATTAATGAAGGTATTATGCATAACTGGCCCATGGCCTGAATGCCTGGATTCTGGGATCACGAAGCCTGCTGCTTGTGTTGATTGGTTTTCTTTTTCTGTAAACTCAAATGTATCACACTAGAGAGGGCATGTCCACAACAGTGACAGTGACCAAGTGGTGTGTACTTGGAGGGGACATGAAGACGATGTTATAACCAGGATGCTACAAACCATCCTCATGTGGTCACTTAAAATCACTGCTAACAATTATACAATGCTTCATTGTGACAGAGTTTAAAAGATCTTAAACGCAAGTGGCTCACTGTGAAGGGATCCAGAAGGCCGCCACTGAGGACACAGAATAACTCGGTGCCTGAACCATCCGCTCCTCCAGCTCTCCTCCCTGCCACTCTTTTTCTTCCTCCTTCACCTCTATCTTTTGAAAGTTTGGCCTACTCTATTAAGTGTTCCTCCTAAACTCTTTCTTCAGGGAATATTTTCAGAACGAATACCAGAATGGACAAAGTCTGTGCTCCTTTTGAAATCCCTCTGCAATTGACCACACATCCTAAGTGTCAGGACAACAAGAGAAACTTTCAGCTTTACTCATAAAATATCTGGTTACATCAAGAATAAAAGACTCTATTCATAGGATTTTAATATCAGCCATGCATTTTAAAAAAAAGAAAGAAAGAAAAGAAAACCTCAATGGATCACAGCTTCCTACCTGTGTTTTAGATATAAAAGAAATAGAGAAAAGAACAGCCTGGGAGTGAAATAAAAAATATGTCTTGACTTTGACCGTATTTCTACTTAAGAAACAGCAAAGCTTCATTCATGTAGAATATGCTTTTGTGTGTGATCTCATTATCCTTATGAGCAGTGACATCAGAAAGCCTTCACATTTAAATACTGACTTCTTGGGTCATTTTTTTCATAAAATTTCTAGAATATCTCATCACCTGAACATGTACTCTTAGAACTGTGAGCCTGTAGCTTATGTGGCCACTGTTTTCTCTTGATCAAAGACACTAACACCCCCTGCCAGCCCTCCTTCCTTATCTACCAGCCTGGATGCCCATTCAACAAAGGCCCTTTTCTCTCACCCCAATGGTTACGTGCCCAGCTCCCAATGCCTGGAATTGAGAAGTAGTAAGTATGAGAAAGTCTTCAATGAATAATACGTTCAACCAGCATCTCCTTAATACAGGAAAATATCTTCTAAAACCCTACAGACCAGGCACATTTTAGGCACACATTCAGACTGCACAGCAAACAGTTAAGTCATACTTTCAGCTCCCTTCATATGCAAAACTGTTACATGAACAAAGTGTTCCACATAATATCTAACAGTGGTGGCAGTAAGATGCCGCTGTGTAGCTGCACTGTTTCTTAGGTTTAGATAAAACCTCTTGTGTCAGAAGCTCATATCCTCCTAACTCCCAAAAACCAAAAAGATGTCCATTTTAAAGTATACTGATTATCATGACTTTTTCTTTTGATATTTATTAGAAGTGTAAAAAATATTTTCTTACCTTGTGTGAGTTTCATTGATATAAATAACATTCCGCAAACCCAAAGATGGGATACTGGGGTTGAAAAATTTCTCCTGTGCAAAACAAAATAAATGGAAGCATAAATACACAAGCGGATTGGTGGTGAAGCACTCAGATTAGTCATTCTTAACTATTCTGAAAGTTCAAACATGAAGTATGATATTGTTTCAAAACTAAAGAGATGAAGATAAAATAGAACTTTCCAGCCCTTAAAGCAGGTTACAAACTCAAAATTAGTCCTTAAAACTGAAGCAAATACTATCTTGCCTCATCGAAGGAAATACTATTTTGCCTAGTCAGGCCCCACAACTCGATCTCCAATTGATTAAATGCACAGGTAGCATAAATCCTTGATACAAATATCAGAAATCTCAGAGTTTCCAAAATGTAAAAACATCATGCTACATCCCATACCATTACTGTTAGATTACTAAATCTTCGAACAACCCTCACATGTAAGAACTCAGAAGCGACTATCCACTCAGGGAGAAAACACACATCCTCAGGCCAACCTCCTCGCAGGTAATCTAAAAGACAATCCAGAGACTTCTGCTGGAAAGCCCAAACCTATGGCTTTACCCAAGTGGGCAAAATGAAAATGTTCCACAAATAAAGGGTTGAAAAGCATTACACACCCTCAAAAACATGTAAGATATAACTAAGTGAAACCTCTTTCAAGAAAAGGAAAATAGTATTTCAGAGAAAGCACAGCCAAATATCAGAAAATCACCACCAACACACTTTCAAACAATTTGTTTTTTAAAAAGAACATGCCATGGGAAAAAACTGAAATCAAGCTCAGCTCCAACTGGTTCTACATTTAGGCCAAACATCATGACATGACAGTATCTATCCACACTCCAACCACTACCAGTAAGTTCCTATATTTCCTTCCAATGTAAAGAATTCACTGTAAAATTACAGTTCAGATATTGTTTTTGCTCTAATATTGTAGTTAAGGCATTGTTTTGAATAGATGAGGTGCCAGATCTAAAAGAAAAAGCCACATGGTTAAATCTTTATTTCCACTGTCCTATAAATCTGAGCTGGTCCACTCCAAGACTAGAAATTTCCATGATCTTTCCATTCACCACAAGTCTTGCAAGGCACTTGTGGTTTAACAACAGCAATATTTGCAATGGAGCACCTTTGAGCTGACCTCAACAGTTCATGTAAACAGCTTGGGCTCCACACAAATCTCTCTTGTATTAGGAAATCACTTTATATCACGCTCAGAATTTTGCTTCCTGTCAAGCCAGTTCAAATGGAAAACTCCCACAGCAGTTAGCAATTCACACAGCCTAGGAGCAACCTCTGTATTTGGCAGGTACTATGTTGGCAGATCTTCCGCATCCCTACAACTGTACCATCCACAAAGCGTAACATCAAGAAACACATTATAAAAACCTCGGCAACCTCAGGACACACAATCAATCCTACGTTCCCATGCTAACATGGCCCTGCCAGCTGCCCGAAGAAGCACCTGTCAGCCAGTAAAGTCTTCCCAACCACTCTGCTGGAATGTGGGAGACACTGGCTTGCATTTTACACCAAAATACACACATGATCCTTCTTCAACTTTCCTCCTCACACTTCAGTGCTTTCTTCATGATCACAGCAACAGGCATTCAGACATCAGGGTTTTCACAAAAGCAGAGCTACAGCTTTACTTCTCCTTGGGTTCCAGTGTCTTCCCCTCCTCTTGGTAGGATTCTAACATTCAGTGCTGAAGTCCAGCATCTGGGGTGGGCATGATGGCCGGCAGGCTCAGCTGCTGTCTGGGATGCTTCATCCCATATCAGAATGTAGGTTGCAGTCCCAGCACCTCCACAAGCAATTCGGCATCCCTGCTAATGTAACCCGGAAGGCAATGGAGGGTGGGTAATGCAGCCCAGAAGGCAGTGGAGGGTGAGTTAACTGCTTGGGTCACTATCACACACATGGCAGACCCAGACAGACTTCAAAGCTCTCTGTCACAGTTTGGCCAGCCCTGCTGCTGTGTGCGTCTGGGTAGTGAAGCATGAGACAGATAATCAATGTCTGCTCAATCCCTCTCTCCCTTTCCTTCCCCCCCCCTTCCCTCTCTCCTAGACCCCCTCCGCTCTCTTTTTTTAACCTGAGGGTTTGCTGGGGCTGGTATGGTGGTGTGGGCTAAATCCCCACTTGTGGCACCAGCACTGCGTACAGACGCCAGCTCATGTCCCAGCTGCTCTGTTTCCAATCCAGCTCCTTGCTAATGTCCTGGGAAAGCAGCAGAGGATGACTTAAGTCCTTAGGCCCCTGCACCCACATGGGAGCCCCAGAAACAGCCATTGGCTCCTGCCTTTGGCCTGTCTCAGCTTTAGCTGCTGTGGCCATCTGGGGAGTGAACTAGCAGACGCAAGTTGCCACCTATCCCTCTGTAATTCTTTCAAGTAAAATAAATGTTTGAAACATACAAGGGTTTACAAATTTAAATTTTTTTAAAATCTACCAACATTGTCCCTGTCTACACTGTTGGGAGACACCTCAGTGGCAGCATGATGGACTTTCGAATGCTCATGAAAGGTATCCATTGTAAAACTGGAGGGGAAAGGGCCCTGCGGTGTGGCCTAGTGGCTAAAGTCCTCTCCTTGAATGCCCCGGGATCCCATATGGGTGCCGGTTCTAATCCCGACGGCTCCACTTCCCATCCAGCTCCCTGCTTGTGGCCTGGGAAAGCAGTCGAGGAAGGCCCAAAGCTTTGGGACCCTGCACCTGCGTGGGAGACCTGGAAGAAGTTCCTGGTTCCCGGCTTCAGATCAGCGTGCACCGGCCCGCTGCGGCTCAGTTGGGGAGTGAATCATCGGACGGAAGATCTTCCTCTCTGTCTCTCCTCCTCTCTGTATATCCGGCTTTCCAATAAAAATGAATAAATCTTTAAAAAAAAAACTGGAGGGGAAACCAGTGGGGAGGGGAGAAAACTTGAGGAAGGAAGGAAAACCCCAGTGCCTATTAAATTGTGTCATAAAACAAAATAAGAAAAAAAAAAGAGAATCTAGAACATCTAGAAGTTACATGAAGCTTCCCACTACTCTTTAGAAGAGTTAACTGAAAATTAGACCTATTCACCCTCCAAAAATCATACTAAAACTACAAAATAATCAGAATATTAACAAGCATTGGTTACGGGATTAATACTTACTCAATATATCAATGGAAAGAAAAACTGAGTCAACATTTTACAAGGAATATTTGGCTTCCAAATAAGGGTCTGAGAAAGTCATGTATTCCAGGTGAAGAGCCTGAGCCACATCTTTCACTGTGTGTTAGCAGGTGTGCACACAGCACTGTTCTTACCCAGCTCTGGGGAGTGCAGGCATAGCAACACCTTCCGACAAACGGCCTCTTCCGACTCATCAGGCTTTCTTTCCATTTTAGGGTCGCAGACCTGAAGAAGGTGGATCTGAAACCACACTCACCCTAATAAACATTAAGGAAGAAAGACTGCGTAAGTGGCAAGAAAATGATACTTGGCCACCTAATCTCTAAAAGGAAGACATTTCTGTACAATACAAACCTGGGCACCTTGTCTAACCACGTGTTTCACAGGATGGCTTTTATTGAAGGGCTGCCCCCACCCATAACCAATACTCAGACCTAAGCGTGGGACAGAAAGGAAAATTCAGGGCCTAAGAATAGTAACCAGTAGCCACAACCACATCACGTGCCAGGCAGCATTCAAAGCCGTGGAGGTCTAAGTCGTGGAGGTCACATGGGCTGCTGACAGAGCAATAAGAATAACTTCAGACTCCTGGATCCCAACGCTGCAACAGTTAAGCTTCCCTCCTTGTAAGCCGCTCCCACAACAGAACTACAGGGGTCTTACGTAGTAAGAAGTTATAATAACACAGCTAAAAATATTTAACTTTATATATAAACAAGGTAAACTCACGTAACACTCCTAGATCTTATCAAGAGATTTTAAAAGCTGGAATTTAGAGTCAGATCCAGATTTTCTGGTCTGAAAAATTTTCTCCTGATTTTATGTAATTACTTACTCAAATCTCGCAGAAATAACATTCTCAAAATAAGGGGAAAAAATTAAAGCAACATTGAGACAATATTGAAAACATACCAGGTTATGATGAAATATGAAAAATAATACTATCTATGCCCTCTGTATTGCAGCCACAATTTCTTATTTGAGGTTTACCTCCAATATAAAACTCCTGCTGATTAAGCATAACTATGGCAAATACATAACAAGAGAAAGAAAAAAAATTTCTTTATCATCACCCCACTGAATACAAATCAGGGTTTCTTTCTCCCACGCAAGAGCTTTTGTCTTTTAACATAAATGGCTGTTTTCTTCCCAATTAATACCCAAAACCCTGACATTTATTAGACCTGATAAACACACCTAAAATTAGGAGACAGTTTCTGTAGCTATTAACCTCCCTTGGATACACACTGCTGCCAATCTTTCTACCTCTAATACACCAAAATGAACATTCTAGGCTGAATTCTTCAATGCTTGCAGGACACTTACCCATTCCTCATTCGCATGCTTGCATCGACCAAGACTATAGTCCGAGGAATTCGGAAGATAAGAAACATCTATTGTGCCCAGGCTCAGTGCTGATTCATCCATGTCACAAAGTTTAACTCCCAAATCATGCGCTACAAAAAGAACATACATATATACACACCGTTGAAGCTCATGGAAAACCCAGACAGCAAGTGTGAGAACTCAAAAAGTTAACCCCTACATTATTTTGCACTATGACAGGATAGCAAATGATAATGGAATACCACTACCACATTGAGTCACGATGCAGAAATTGACCTTGACCCATTTATATGAACTCAAACTGTCCTTATTTAAAAAAAAAAAGTCAACATTTGCAATATTTGCATCCAAAACGTTCCTGAATATATAAACATATGTGGATACACTGTAGGCCTCTGGAAAAATTAGCAATGTAAAGTTATCTGCAAATGTATTTTAGACAAAAGGGGATCATATCATTCTTTTAATAATCAAACAATCTGAAGCAGGATGAATACATGTGTTTATTTAAACACCTGGTTGGGCCCGGCGGCGTGGCCTAGCGGCTAAAGTTCTCGCCTTGAACGCCCCGGGATCCCATATGGGCGCCGGTTCTAATCCCGACGGCTCGACTTCCCATCCAGCTCCCTGCTTGTGGCCTGGGAAGGCAGTCGAGGAAGGCCCAAAGCTTTGGGACCCTGCACCCGCGTGGGAGACCCGGAAGAGGTTCCTGGTTCCAGGCTTCGGATCGGCGCGCACCAGCCGTTGCGGCTCGCTTGGGGAGTGAATCCTCCTCCTCTCTGTATATCTGACTTTGTAATAAAATAAATAAATCTTTAAAAAAATAAATAAATAAACACCTGTTATGTAGATGCCCACAACTGACATGTTTTAACCTATAGGAAATTCTGCTTCAAATATATTTTGCAGTGTGAAAACCAAAATGGCAATTAAGTTTTCCATTGAAACTGAATGAAGCTCTTGAATTTGTTTGCATGTATACCTTAAAAGAAACGATGTTTTCACACTTAACACAACTATACAGCGCAAAAAAAAATTATTTTGGAATAACTGATTTATCCATTTCCTTTCTTATCTGTAAGCCTTTTTACACTCAAGAGAAAATCTTAGGTAAGAATGAACTCCAAATATAGCCGCCTGCTACCCTAAAATACAAAAGCTTCTTAGCGTAATCTCTATCCTCGGATTACTTTAGCTTTTGGCTGTGATTTGGCCTTTCCCATCTGGACAGTCAGGTACAAGTTAAACATATTCCCTTGAGGGGATATTGTGATTTCTGCTCATTCCCCATACGGGTTTGCCGCAACCGCTGCTGGCATTGTATTCTGTCCTTAACTATGCAGCAGAATTAGTAACAATCTAACTCGGGCACAGAGAGGAGCAAAGCGGTGCACCTGGCAGGGCAGAAAGTCCTCTGTATCAGACAGCAAAAATTCAGCGCTGGCCTGCGGGTTTCGGGTGCCAAGTGTCCATTCAACAGGGGGAGCCGCTGCCGCCTGAGAAGACAAGGGACCCAAGAGATGAGAGGAGCAGAGTGTGTGCCAATAGGAAGCCCACGCTCCTCCTCACCCCTCCCCACAGGGTTTACCCAAGGTCAACAGAGGGGGAAAAAAAAGGAGCAGAAAAGAAAAAAAAAAAACATCCTGCAGGCTCAGCTAGGGCCCGTGAGAAGCACAGAGAGGCGGGCAGGGGACGGGCCCCAGATCTAAATCCCGCACTGCTGGCCACCCGTGGGAATGTGAGCCTGCGCCAGCTGCTCAAACTCCCATGCCTCGGTCTCCCCATCTGGCAAACAGGCACAGGTGGATCCCAGCTCCCCAGCTGGCCAGGAGGACCCAGCAAGGCGCACCAAGCGCCCAGTGCAGCATGGGGCGCGGGGAGCACGCGGAGTGAACCACTGCCACCTCAGCATCCTCCCCAGCGGCGGGCAGCTGGGTCCACAAGGAGCCCCTCCTCCCCCTGGGAACCAGTCCTGCAGCAGCCTGGTCTCCCCGGTGCCCATGCCAGCACGAGCCCGGCCCATTTCTCAGGGGGAACCCCGGGGCTCGGGCCAGGGTAGGGGGACCCGCAGAGCCCGGCCACTTGCAGGAGTCGTGCCAGGTTGGCGGAAGAAGAGCAAGGACGCACCTGTCCCGGCACTCGCCTGCGCAGCCTCCCACAGCCCTGCGTCTCCACCCGGGCAGGAAGCTCCGGCTTCAGTGGCCGCGCTGCCAGCACTTCACGCTGCTGCCAGTGCCTGCTGCAGTGTCGCGGCCTGATGACGCCGGCGGCGGAGTGGCTGGGCAGGGAGGCGGGGCCGGCGCGTGGTGCGTGGGCCTGGAAGCGGGATGGGTGCAAGGATGTGGGTGGCCACAGATGGACCACGCTGCCCCGGCCATGAGAGAGGGCGTGCCTGCCTCAGTCCGCCCATGGGAGCGCATGCGTGGGCTGTGGGGTTTGCATGTAGATGTGTGACTTTAGGAGGAGAGGCGGGGATTCCTATGCTCCAAAAATGACTGGGTACCTTTGTTGTTGAGGAAGAAAATAGGATTGAAAAGAGAAGGTGTTGGACACACTCCCTTTAGGAAGACAGTGTCCCCCTTTCCCTTTGGGAGACACCGCACTGGGCAGTGATGACCATAAAGAATAATGTTGTGTGTATTTCAAAATCACACACACAAACACACCCAAATGTTTGGGGAGATGGATGTGTTACTGAGCTTTCATTAATCTACCATGTATTTGTAAGTCTTAACATTTGTAGCCTATATAAATGCAATGCAACAATAATTTGCAATTTACAGCAAGAAAAAAAAACTGATGTCTTTAAAGGCTCGAAGGAGTCTGAGTGCAATTTTGCCCACCGTTAACCCCTCACACAAATGGCACCAGGCACGAGAAGGTCCTTTCACACTATTTGTCATGCCATTGACAAGGCCAGGGTCATCAAAAGGAGGAAATGAGAAGCAAGCAAGAAGCCTTCAGCATGAACAAGGACCTGCAGGTTCAGAGGCAATCAAGTCCTGTGTCCCGGCCCTGTCCCTTCTGCACACAGTAACCCTAATTCTGTATCCAGAACAAACATTCGTGCCATGTCCATGCCAGCCACTCTCCACCCACAGCTCCCCAAAAGCCCCGCTTCCAAGCCAGGTGCAGGAAGCCCCCACCCAAAGACCATTTTCCCATTCTTCCGAGGAAGTCTCTCCACCCCTTTGTCCCTCTCGCTCTCTGGCACCCCTTGTCCCGTGACAGCCCGTGGGTGCTGACACTCCCACACTCCTACTTCTGTTCTTGCCATCCTCCCTGCAATTCTATCGTGCATTCCTGAACTGGTTCTACCACTCTTCCCAGAGGCTCCAGCCCTCAGTAACCACGTTCTCCTGTGAAATCACTATGGATTTACAATGGTGCCACATTTTGAGTCTGTCAGTCAGTGTTAAACTAAATGCTAAATAAATATTTGCTGTAGGGGGAGGAACAAGAAAAGCCAAGAATCCTTTCCTTGACCTTTCAACTTCTGTGTATACTTCCATGCTAAAATGCAAATATTGTCCTCTGAAATGAACCGAGATAACAGGAATAGGATATTCACATTTTTTCGGTCCAAGGTCCCAGCTCTATCCAATCTTACACACACCCTTCCAGCAAGCACACATCAAAGTACCCGAGGACTGCATGCGCACTAGAATAAAATGAGCTCTGATTCCAAAACATAATGAAATTGGGTGCGTGATTATTGGTCCCTGAAAAGGAAAGAGGGGGAGAACACTGAGAAAAGCCTCAGGGTTTGAGGTCACCACTCAAGCCAGCTGAAGAAGCGAAATGAGAAGGTGGCACAGGAGTGTTGCGATGTGAGCCAGAGTGGGAAATCGGATCGTCTTACACAGAGTCCCTGGTAGGCAGCTCTGTAACAAGTCATTGCATAAGGGTTGCTGCACTTTTTGGGGAGGTGGATTGCAATGCCAGATGTTTCAGGTTACTTAACGAGTTTGTTTTGGAAACAGATGACACCCTTAGCACAAGAATTACAATAATTTATGACAATCCAATCTAGCCAGCCAAGACAACCCAGAGCAAGAGAACTAAATTTGCTCTCCTCCCTGAAACCACTGGGGGAAAAAAAGAAAAATAAACAGGCAAATAAAAGATAATGACTTTGAAACATGGGTGCCCTGCAATGGTATAAAACAGTAACCACCTAGGAGGGGAAGCAGCTGAGGTAAGACTTATAGGTGCCTTAGTTTACCACCTCAAGGGGTTGCCCAGCTACATTCTCAAAGAGCTAAGCCGACTCACTGAGTTAAGAAGATAAAACAGGAAGCCCAGACAACCTGGAACTGAGAGCTGCAGGAAGGAGGAAGCCACAGAGAGAAAGAAGGAGCTGTGGGGAATTGCAGAAAATCATTTTTGAGAGAAAATCTTTTCAAAGATTTATTTACTTGGAAGGCAGAATGTTGGAGAGAAAAAGATCTCTCATCTACTGCTTCACACCCCCAAAGGGCCCTAACACCAGACTGAAATGAACAATCGGGAACTCCATCTGCGTCACTCAGGAAGGTGTCAGGCAGGACTAGAACCAGCATTCTAATATGGGATGCCCACAAGCAATAGCTTAGCATGCCACACTACAACACTGACACTTCCAGCTGCAATCTTAGACTCTAATCATTAGCACATTCATGTGAGAAAGCTAAGCAAGGCCAGAGAAAAATCACATACAAAGAAAGGATAGAAAAAGGGCTTGAGCTGGCATTAGCAAGGAGTTATTCCTTTTCCCACAAGACAGAGTTGAAAGGTGTCCAGGCACTACAGAGGACCAGGAATAGGACCTGATCCAGGCATTCAGCCTGACCTGTACAGTCGCACCCTGAGTAGTGGGGCAAAATTAGTCTCAGAGTAAATGCTACTCCATTGCTGCTTAACAAATCTTAAAGGCCAACTATGAAAGAATAAAAGTGTTTGCAAGAATAAAAAATTCCCAATAAAGCATAGATGTAGTTCTATCAAAAATATTCAGCACTCAATAAGGTAAATTCACAATGTCTACCACCTAATCAAAATTACCTGGCATGAGAAAAGCAGCAGAAGAAAATGATTCTTAGTGAGAGGAAAACAAAAATCAGATGGGGGCTGGCATCTTGACTCAATAGGCCAATCCTCCAACTTCAAATGCCAGCAGCCCATATGGGCACAGATTTGTGTCCCAGCTGCTCCACTTCTGATTCAGCTCCATGTTTATGGCCTGGGAAAAGGGTGAAGGATGATGGTCAGGTCCCTGGGACCTGGCACCCACATGGGAGACCTGAAAGAAACTCCTGGTCCCGTCTCCTGGCTTGGGATTGGCTTATCTCCAGCCGTTGCAGTCATTTGGCAAGTGAACCAACAGATGGAAGATCTATCTTTCTCTATTTCTCCTTTTTTTCTGTAATTCTGCCCAATTAAAAGGGATTGACACTGCAGCACAATGTGCTAGGCTACCACTTGCAATAGCAGCATTCCATATGAGCACCAACTCAAGTCCTGGCTGCTCCACTTAGGATCCAGTGCCCATGGAAGCAGCAGATGTCTCAACTGTTTGGGCCCCTGCCATTCAGGACACAGTGGTGAAGTGCCTGGCTTCTGCCTGGCCTGGCCCTGGCTGTCATAGCAATCAGGGAAATAAACCAACAGATGGAAGCGCTCTCTCTCTCTCTCTCTCTCTCTCTCTCTCTCTCTCTCTCTTTCTCTCCTTTCCTATCTCTCAATCTCTGTCTCTCTTTGTAACTATCTTTCAATAATTAAGTCTCTTAAAAATTTTTCAAGTACTAGAAATGACAAAGATCATAATACTAGCACAAAATGATATTAAGGACAGAATTATAACTATATTCAGTATACCTAAAGAGATCGATTATGTTAAATAAAGATGCAGAAAACCTTCAGGTAAAAATTAATCAAACCAGGGCAAGGATTATATGAGCACTGTGTAGGTTTTTTGTGTGAACATGTACACACACACACAGTGTCCACTAAAAGCTTAACAGCACAGTCAATACACAAAAAAATTAGAAACTTTTAGACATTGTGATAGAAACTATCTAAAATTAAAGATTGAATGAAAAAAGCCTGAAAATTAAAATGAACAGTGTATCTGTGAACTTAGTAAACAGATAATTAGAGTCCCCAAAATGAAGGAGAAATAAGAGATGAGAAATAATCAAGGAGAACTTAAAACCAACTGAACAAATAATGGCTGGAATTTCAAAGTGTATGAAAATTATAAATTCGCAAATAGAAGAACTCAACAAACTAACTAGGAATATGATAAAAAGCTATGCCAAAGAGTGTCACAATCAAATTGCCTGAAGCCAGGGATAAAAATGTAATCATAAAAACTATCAGGAGGAAAAATACATAACAGGACAGAAGATCAAACATAGGAATGACTGGGCTTTTCATCAAAAATACACAGAAGATGAAGAAGCAGCAGCCTAAAGTACTGAATGAAAAAACTTTCAAAACTCTTTCTCCTCATAACTCACATATCTATAATTGTACAACACTTATTTAATAAAAGCAAATATCTTATACAGAATACAAATAAAAATTTATTGTACAAAATTAAGACATTCGTATTTCATATTCACTAAGGTTAGATTCGTTTTTAAGTCCTTCACAAAAATGCCACTCCCCCCGCCGACCGACAATGATATCAATACAGACAACAGTCAATGATACCAGGCCCTTCAGAGAGGACTACCCCACATGTCGCTTCTTGGCATAGGTGATCTACATGGCCTGGGAGCATGTGATCTTAAACCCTTGTGAAGCATCCCTGGCAGCTCCCACATGCCCATCATTTTTTTTATGCCTATCATGTTCCAACTCAATGAAAGCAATGTCCTGTCTCCCTGGTACCAAATGTAGCTCCTTGAAACAAAGTAACTGATTATCATTAGTCTCTCCCAATAAAACTATTAGGAAATAAGGTGTAGTTTGGAAGGCAACAGGAACCTGGGGCTAGCTGTGTCTCCTTGGTTATTAGCTGCATTCGGTGTCAGCAGGCCAGGCTGCTGTTCACAGTTGTTGCAGCTTGTTCCACAGTCTTGCCTTTTTCCTTTTCTTTGTCAGAAAAAGCACCACACATTTTAGATACGATAGCAGAAAGTGTTTTTCGCAAACTGGATTCTCATTTGTTTACCATTAACTGGACATCCTTGTAACTGCCTCAAAGCATTTGTGCAGGAGCCCAGATCCTTAGAAGTAGGTCCTTTGTAGGCCCGCCCCCACCTCATCTTCACGGTCTCAAAGCCACAAGATCTACCACATGGCCAAACTGGGACAACAGGGCATGGAGCGATCTCCAATTCTTCTTCTCTTATTTTGTCATTCGTGTGGTTAATATAAATAGTATGATTTGGTCTGACATCTATGTTTACATAAAACCATTCAAACAGCCTACACCATCGCCAATAGGAACCAGAAACATTGCCAACCCCCAAAGTAATATTTTAATTCAGTGTTTCCATGAACTTTTTTTGAAGTTCCCTTATATTTCAAAACAAGGCAAAACAAAGATTCTGATAGAGAAGTTTTGAAAAATTTCATCACCAGTCACTCACCCTATACTATTTTCCAATTCTGGTTATCAAATAGCAATCTGACTACACAAAGAAATTAAGACCTTAACAACCCATAAATATGAGTGTGTGGGTAAATAGTTTTATTTTTTTAACTTTAAAAAAGGCCTTTTAAAAGACAGAAGCTGATGGAAAAAAAAATACTTGTGGAAATGAAGTGAATGGTAACATTAGCACCAAGCCCCCAGGAAGTACAGGTGTTAGATAGAGGGAAAGGAATTTGAACCTAGGCCTTCTCCCTACTGACCCACATATCCCTGCCAGCAACTTACACTGCCTTCCTAGTAGTCCTTGTTTTATAGGCCTCCTTCCAAAGGGATCCAGATACAATAAATGAAACATATCTGGGTATATTTGTTCAAATTGTTATAGATATATCTGGGCATAGTAGTAGTTCTATGCATAAATATTGTGGGAACATTGTTCACTGACCTGCTAAAATCCAATGATAAAAATGCCTGTGATATTCCCCAGATACAAACATACAGCAGTTACTCCATCCAAAACTTTTAAAGAAAATAGTTTGGCATTCCTTGTTCTTTCTGCACCCATGATGTTCTTATCTACTTTTCTCCAGGCTCCTTTGGTTATTTATTCAGTTAATATTTATAGATCTTCGACTTCATACCAGACACTCTGTTTTAGATACAAAACTGAACGCTGTACCACAATCTCCCCTGGAGCCTACAGTCTAGAATACTTAACTTATCAAGTTCATTGGTCTGTAGCTTCTAGAATTGTCTACATTGATTTTGCAGCTGGCAATGCGTCTGCTGTATAATACATATTTCCTCCCTCTTATTCAGTGCAGACTGATCTTACACAGCTCTGATCAAAGATTGAATCAAAATAACTAAGTCAACTATGATAATCATGCTTCCTAATATTGCAACTGTTCCACAGCCAATACAATCACATGACCTAGTTCTGGACAATGTGACCTGGGAGACTGGCAAATTTAAAATTTCTGGAATGTGTATCCTGGAAGAGGGAATGGATACAGACAACACTTCTGCTTTCCCACTTGCCACAAACCCCTCGGTCCCTGCCTCCTGTTTTCTGTGTAAAGTATCCAAAGCCAACACTGCCAATCATAGACCTCTAGATTTTGTCAACATTTTCCCTGTTGAAATCACTGTCGTCTTGTCTTTTGTGACCTGGGGCAGAAATCTTACCACTACCAGTGACACAAACATATACAAAAGTAAACAAGTGAGAGAGTTTATAAATAGCCTCACTCACAGCAACATGCCGAGGCTCGGCGATGGAAGTAACTTCAGAGCCTACATTTTGGAAAAGACCTTAGGACAGAGGAAAAAGAAAATTTTCTAATGTTGATGTGATCATGGAGCTGGAAACTGCTTTACCAGGAAGTTAATCAGCACATTAAGATTCAAATAAGAGATACCAGAGGACGAGTAGAGTATTAAATATGTTGATGACTGCTAAAGTCTATAACTGTACCTCACTTTGGACTGTTGATTGCATTACTCATCACGTGTGTGAGTGTAACGAGTTCATAATTCAAGGCTGACTTTACAGCAGCAAATTATCAGGATTTCCACCCTATAGAGAAAATGCAGGTCCTTGCAAACTGTTCAACAAAGAAAAGGGCTCTAACAACTATTTCTCTGGTCCCAAACCATTGCTCTTTGGCTAAAATATCTGTGACCTTTTCTCTTACATGTACATTTTTTTGCCAAGTTTTTTTTTAAAGTTTTATTTACTTTTATATCCTTTATTTATTTGTTCTTTTGTTCACATGTTCAAACGCCAAAAGGTTGCAACCTCTTGGGCCTGGGCCAGGCCAAAACCAGGAACCCAACATTTAATCCAGTCCTCCTAAATGTGTGGCTGGGGCTTAAGTATCCGGGACATCTTCCACTGCTTTCCCAGGCACATTAGTAGGGTCTGGCAGCAAAGAAGTAAGCAAGGGGTCACTTCTTTCCAACATCTCCTTGGTCTAGGGTATATAGTTAACCCTTTTTTTCAAATGGGAAGCTCAGACACAGGCAGATGTCAGGTGACTCTGGTAAGTAGCAGCACCCCAGTATGTATTTAGATCTAGCTGATTCTAGATTCCCAAGCATGTAATTGATATTTTATTCAGCCAGCCTATGTGGGAGCTTGGTAGCTAAGACTAGGGTACCACCTCTTAAGCATTGGGGAAAAGTACATCTTCAGGTCAAGGCCATTCTGCTGTGTAGCTGAGGGTGCTGATGCTCTGAGGGAGAAGCTTATGAGTCAAGCTGCTAGTTGGGACATCAGAGGCCTGATCCCAGGTCCTTCTGCCAAATGTCTCAGAGCTCAGTGAAGGCTATGTAACCAACATTGTTCCCAGGCATGCATCTGCCATTCTCTAGTTGTATGGATAAATTCTTTAACCTCACCAAGCCCCTTTTTTCTCATTCTGAAAAAAAAAAAAATGGGCTTACTGCCAGCATTATGGCACAGCAAGTTAAACTGCTGTCTGTGATGCCACTATCCCAAATCAGAGGTTGCCCCACTTCTGACCCAGCTCTCTACTAATGAACCTGTGAGAGCAGCAGAAGATGGGCCAGGTCCTTGGGCCCCTGCCACCTATGCATGAGTCCTAGATGGAGTTCCTGGATCTGACTTCAGCCTGTCCCACCCCAGTAGCTGTGGTTATGTGGGGAGTAAACAAGCAGATGGAAGTCTCTCTCCCTCTGTCTCTCCTTCCTTCCCTCCCTCCTTCCCTCCCTCTCCCTTTCTCTATCACTCTTTCAAATAAACAGAACTTTAAAATTAATTTATTCATGTCCACTTATTAATTTTAAGTAAAATTGGATCATCTATTTAGACTACACAGTGCCTTCAGTGATGTGTATTACTGCCACTAGTGTAAGGATTTCCTATGGAAGTGGCCATAGTTCTTTGTTGACCCTCATCTCAGGACTGGGCCACCAAGAACTTACACTTGAAAAACATAATTCTTGCAGAAATGAGAATTTGGGAATTAAAACGGGAATCCTGTTCTTCTAGCACTGAATCCTGACAAAGAATCTTCTACAAAATATTTTGGACTCCTCTGAACCCCAAGGGCTACTTTGTAGCCTTGTCTGGGCTACTTATCCATGGCAGCTTGGTATGCAGGCTCTAATGCAATGGCCACTGAGAGGCCAAGCAACTTATTGACACACACCTTTGACGCATGTCAAGGCTAGGCAAAGAAGAGGGTAGTGAACTTCTCACTCTGAATCCACGTGTAACTTCTATTCACATTTCATAGCTAAAGTAATCCATGTGAAGCAAGTAGATAAAGAAGTGTGGTCCCACCAGATGTCCCCAAATCAGATAATTAAACATTTGTGAATAGTACTAATAACTACCAGACTAAGATCCATGAGAGTTCTGTTTGGCCTGAGCTAAGGCAAAACCCCTATCCAGAAGGAGGCAATGTTGGAAGTTCTGATACCCCATAGGACATCAAGAAAGGCCATCTTTACTGTGCTGGGTGTTCCGTCTCTGAAAATAACCTGTCTTTAAGTAAAGCTTTTATTTCTAAATATTGCTAGAGATCATGTCCCTAGAAGCTGGTTCTTGGAATATACTGTCCAAGTTGTGGAGCTAAGATGTTAGTAAGAATGATATGGGCACCCAGCAAGGCCAAGGTGTACATGTCCAGACGCATCTAGAACTTTCCAAATGTTGCATAACCTGATGCCAGATTATTAGGTACTGATGGCTTATTGAGCAAAGCAAGTTTTGGGTGTAAAGGAGAAAAGTCTTGCCTCAACTTGCAAAACTTCACCCTCTCTGTATTTCTTTCCACCTGCATAGATGGCTTTTATTAGATCAGCTTGTTGGCTGAAATACTTCCTTCATTTTTGCTCAATGTTCCTACCTTAGCAGACCAGGAGCATATGGTCATTCTTTTTTTAAGATTTATTTATTTTTATCGGAAAGACAGATACAATTTACAGAGAAAAGGAGAGACAGAAAAATCTTTCATCTGGTGGTTCACTACACAAATGGCTGTAATGACCAGAGCTGAGCAAATCCAAAACTAGAGATTCTCCCAGGTCTCCCATGTGGGTGCAGGGTTCCAAGGCTTTGAGCCATCCTCAGCTGCTTTCCCAAGCTGTAAGCACGGAGCTGGATGAGAACTGGAGCAGCCAGGACACAAATCAGCTCACTTGGGATGAAGGTATTTGCAAGGTGAGGATTTAGCCAACTGAGCCATATGTCAGGCCCAGAGGGGTCATTCTTGATTACTTTCCACTTCTGATCCAGCACTACCCCCTAGCAATTTTGCCTTCTAAGATAGTTCTAAGCCCGTTGTTTCCTTAGCTTCCTGCCTACCTGTGCAATCCTCAGCCGCACCACCACTATCTGCCCTGAGAATGCTGACAACTTTCTGGACTCTTCATCCTACTTCTGTCTCCTGCTACCCTTCCAACACCATCCCAGTCCCATATCAGCTAGAGTGAACATTTAATAGTGTAACATTATGTCAAATACTCCCCTCATTCTGTTAAACCCCACTTCAACTGATTCTTAACTCTTCCATAATTTCTTACAAAGTGTAGAATAAAATAGTGGTTTGGAACAAAAAAATTCCTCAGCATGACCTATAAAGCCTGGCACATCCATTCCTGCTAACTGTATCACCCTCTTCCTCCACTTACCTTTCCTTTCTCCTGCTTCAGTCTCACTGATTTTCTCTCTGTGCCTGGAGAAAGGTAGGCCTGGACTTCTTCAGGTGCATGCCACTTTCTCAAACTGATGCAATTCCAGCATACTTCTTCTCTCTAGTTCACTCTTCATGCACAGCTCAAATCTCTCTTTACTGATCCTTAGCAAATGCCTGTCCCTTGCAAGAATTTTCAGAATGAAACCTCAGCACTTCAACGTAATTGCCTCATATCTGCCTCTCCCTCTCAGATGGCATTCTTGACTTCTCCCAGGTCTTTTTACCTGCACCCACAGTGTCACAGTACCTTGCACAAAACAAATGTTCACTATCTATTTGTTCAGGGTCTAAGTGCAAGGCAAGACTAACTGTTTAATAAAGGAAAATGGAAAGACCTTTTACAACTTTCTACAAGACCAGAAGGACCATCCTCCAATTGGAATTATTCAAGCAGAAGCATGTGTGCCACAGAATTTAGGGGTACACCACACGGTTCCGTGGACCTTGGAACAGGCATGCAAGCAAGCTTAATAAAGAAGCAGATTTCCCAAATCACTCCCATGCCCACTTCACTTTGTGGACTAGTGTAGAGAGAGCAACTAACTATAGGGGAGAAAAGAGGCTTGGGGTTCTAGCAGAGTTCAGCTTGAGGGTACAACAGGGTTGGGTGTTCACCATGAAACAGAATAAAACAATCAAGAGCAAGGCACAGCGGCAGGTAGTTACACACATGCCCAGTGCCAAAGGAAGGAAGGACTTGAACAGTCTTTGAGAAAACTAGCCAAGACTGTAGATGGGTCTATTATTATCTCTCCTCCCTAGGAATCTGTCTTTGTCCAAAAGGGAAGAGTTTGCAGAAAAGAGAAGGAGCAGAGCTACTTTTCATTTAAATCATTCTTTTTCTAATTTCAAAGTGAGCTAGAACTCCTTATTTAGTCTGATTGGAAGGAAGATCAATCAAAGTTTAACAAAGGCTCATTTTTAGACTACTTACAAAGAAACTCAATATCGTTACTTTCAAGGACATAGAAAAGCTCAAAGATTTTCTTTTGGAAAACTTATTCTCCCAGGTATTGTAAACATACTTTGTAGCTATCTGTAGATTTTAATCTACAGATTTCCCAAAAGAAAAGTTTTCCAAAGTAAAGGGTTTCAACGACCATCTCCAATGATCAAAACTGTCTAATATAAAGCAAACCCTGGGTAAGTGTCACACAGTTGGCTGGGATTTAAAAATATTTGAAGTTTATTACAAAGGTGATATCCAACATAAAAGTAAGATGTTAGGAAACATATTTGGGCTCGGACACTGGTACATGTCTTGGTTGTTGCATTTCCCATCCAGCTCCATGACTGTGGCTTGGGAAAGCAGTAGAGGATGGCCCAAAGCTTGCACCATGTGGAAGACCTGGAAAAAGCTGTTGGCTCCTGGTATCAGCTCAGCTCAAGCCATGGTGGCCATCTGTGAATGAACCAGAAGATCTATCTTCCTCTCTGTCTCTCCTTTTCTCTGTAAATCTGCCTTTCCAATAAAAATAAATAAATCTTTTAATATGCCTTTCCAATAAAAATAAATAAATCTTTTTTTAAAGAGTATGTCGGGAGAGGCACGGTGGCCTAGAAGCTAAAGTCTTCACCTTGAACATGTCGGAATCTCATATGGGCACCAGTTCTAATCCCGGCAGCTCCTCTTCCCATCCAGCTCCCTGCTTATGGCCTGGGAAAGCAGTTAAGGACAGCCCAAAACCTTGGACCCTGAACCCACGTACAAGACCTGGAGAAAATTCCTGGCTCCTGGCTTTGGACTGGCGCAGCACCGGCCATTGCTGTCACTTGGGGATTGAATCATCGGATGAAGATCCTCCTCTTTCTCTCCTCCTCTCTGTATATCTGAGTTTACAATAAAAATAAATAAATCTTTTTAAAAAAAAAGAGTATGTCAAAGAGATATGGCACCCCCCATGTTCACAGTAACCCTACCCCTCATGGCCAAGATATGGAATCAATGTAGAGTCCATCAGTAGACGGCTACATAAAGAAAAAGGCAGTGCAGTGAATAGGCACAAATGGAATACTATTTAGCCTTGGAAAAGGATGAAACGCTCTCTTTTGCAAAAGCATAAGTGAATCTGGAGAACATTGCTTAATAAAAGAAGCTAAATGCAGAAATGTAAGCCTCTCCAATGCAGACACAGAGTAGAGAGGTGCGTCTGTGGGGACAGATGATGGACCAGCAATTGGGGGAGACGCTGATCAAAAAACAACAAAATTTCTGTTGGACAGGGGGATACATGTTCTAGGACTCTACCATATTGCATGTGGCTAAACTTAAAAATAATGTACGGGGCCTGGCACAGTAGCCTAGTAGCTAAAGTTTTCACCTTGCATGAGCCAGGATTCCATATGGGCAATGGTCCATGTCCCTGTGGCCCTACTTCCCATCCAGTTTCCTGCTTGTGGTCCGGGAAAGCAGTCGAGTATGGTACAAAGCCTTGGGACCCTGTACCTGCATGGGAGACCTGAAGAAGCTCCTGGCTCCTGGCTCCAGACTCCTGACTTCAGATTGGCTCAGCCTTGGCCGTTGCAGCTGCTTGGGGAGTGAATCAGTGGATGGAAGATCTTTCTGTCTGACTCTCCTTCTCTCTGTATATCTGACTTTGCAATAAAAATAAATAAATCTTTTTAAAAAATAATGTCTGTATGCTAGAAACTTGCTGAGTCAGTACTTACTACACATACACACTTACATACATACATATACACAAGTGAGGTATGTAAGGAGAGATGTTAATTAGTTATATTTAATCATTTTATAGTGTAAACATACAATAAAAACATTCCATTGCGTGCCATAAACATTTGCAAAATTCCTTTCAATTAAAGAAATTGGTGTTTGAAAGCATGTATGGCTTTCAAACAGTTGTGTTTGGCTCTTGCCCATTTAGCAAGGTATAAAGCAAGACAATAGAAGTACACACTTACACACTGGAAGGGAAGTATTAAGTACTATTAGTGACCTAAGTATTTCCAGTATTAGGTTTTGAGGAGGATGAGAATGGTGAATGGAAAGAGTGAAAAGAACAAGAGAAGAAGTCATCGGAAATGTATGAAAAGCAAACCAGAGGTATACTTGTACCTCAAAGTGAGTTGAGTATACAACACAGCTTTGCAACTTTGATGGGCTGCATGACAAGCCCGAGCACCTCTGGAGACAGCTGATTGCATCTAAGGCTTTCCTTTAAACCTCAAACAGGTAAACCACTCTCACCCAGGCTCTTCACACCTGTTCAATGATTCAGACATAAAAGAAATGCTAATTATGGGGACTGAGCTGTGCATTCTGAATAACCCCAGGGACACAAGGCTTATCTGGTGGTCTTAAGTTGCTGGAAATTTATTAGAGGGTTTTCAGATTGCATTAACTGATATTCAACTGAAGTGCTGTACCTGGAGAAGCATTAAAAGCCCCTGATAAGGAACCATTTCAAAGAGGTAACTGGCGTTGGCCAGAAGAACTGTCCGATGAGTCAGAGGCATTGAAGAGAAACACCTGTCCAGGTGAGGTGGTTGGGTCTACCTAGACAACCTGATGGCCTCACCACAACCCAGAGTTGCTGCTTTAGCCAGAGCTCAGAAAGGGGCCCTATTCATTTCTGTTTCTGTTAGAGGCCATTGCCAGAGATGAATGAAGAGAAATTGTAATACTTACAACAAGGATGACAAAAGCCAGCCAACTGACCACATTACAGGGTCCACACACACAGACATGCTTTTAGCCTTACATACCTTTTAGCCTTACATATCCCTCCCCCAAGTTCCACTATTGCCTCTCCCTCTTTCTGCCCAAGATCCCAAGGTCATCTCATGGATCCTGGGCTATCCCAAGCTTATCCCTGACTCAAGACTTATGTGTTTACGGCCTGTTTGCCAGGAATATTCCTTCTTTAGATGTCAGCATGGATGACTCATCCCTTATTTTAGCTCTTGGTTCAGCTAGCAACTCTCTGTCCCCTGCCTTCTCATTTCCCTCTGTCATCCTATTTGCTTTATTTATAGCATGTACCACTCTCTGCCAATAACTTGTTGATTTGCTACCCTGATCTTGGTCTATCTTTCCCATTAAACGTAAGCTCCAGGACAGCAGGGGCTTTCTTCGTCTTGGCCTTTGCCGTGACCCCTGCAGGGCTGGCACGCTTGTTGGAGAAAGCATGATCATCAGTACAGCTCCCACTGACTGAGCATTTACTCCCTGCCAGACACAGCGCTCTCTGCATCTTTTTTTCCTTTTACAATTCTCACAGGATTGTCACAGAAACCTGACAAGATGGGAATCTCTCCATTATCCTTGTAGTAGAGTTCACATGCCACCAAGGGGTTATGCAACTTTCCCAGTGTCACAGCTAGCATGAAACCAAGACCTAATTTGAACTCTAATGTGTTTGATTCCAATAATGATACTCCATGCCAGGAGTTGGTCTTTTCATTTTTCTGTAAACAATCAGACTGTAAAATTTCAGATTGTGCAGGTATTTTGGTTACTGTCACATGTACTCAATTCCATGTAGTCAGAAAGAAGCCATGAAAAGTACACAACAAATGACTTGTGCCAGTAAAACTATTAGCCAAACAGGTGCCAGGCAGGATCTAACCGAGGAGCTCATTGTTTACTGATCCCGCCTTTAATTCATCATCCTGTGAGGGCTATATGAAGAAGGGGCTTAAAACAGAGATGAGGGAATAAAAACAGTCAAATGTGTGCTGTGGACAGGATCAGGCCCTGTAGAGAACAAAGACAGAAAATAAATCATTTGCATAAAAAGGTAAAAGAAGAGCTATGGTTCTGATCCAAATTATAACTACCAGTATAGCTGTTGACTGATCACATGCCCCAAGTCTACAGCACACCTTAATTTAAATAACATTTCTTATTCAAACAAGGTTGAATCTGGTCATATGGTCATTATATATGGTTTCACATGCCAACACACATCAACTTCCGTCCCCAACAGGCCACAAAGCTTCGCTGTGAAGGGCAGGTGTAGCAAGCCACTCTGCTAAAACTCTTTTCAACTCTGAGCCTGAACTCTCCAGCTTTTGCTTCTCAAGCAAACCTAGGAGGGAATCATGGCCACATGGTTAAGACAGGAATCACAAGTCTGAATCCATGGTTTCCTATGTTGGTGAGGTGAACAGGATTTATTCTCACTTGTTTAGTAATTCAAAGTGTGTAAGCAACAGGCTAGTGTGTGCTCCAGCCTTAGAAGACTGGGACTCCTCTCTATGTTTTGCTTTAAGAGAGACACTCAATTTGCGCTGTGTGTGTGTGTGTGTGTGTGTGTAAGATAGTGAAATACAGTCTCCTCTTCTGCCTTAATCTAATTAAGACCAAAACGAATAGTTCCCTTTTCTAGGTAATTCCTTGATAATTAGAAACACGTTAGATAAAATGTTTGTTTCTCTCACCCTGAAGAAAAAGTCCCTCTACGAACTTTATTTTAAGCAACTTTTGCGCAATTTTCTAAAACATGGGCCTTACAGCTTTGAGCAGGAAGGCAATCCTATCATTATAACTATTCTAAAGGAGACTTTGGAGATGGGCAGCTCTCCCAGATGTTCCACTGCCCAGTACTAAGGGCCCAGACACCCCTGACTCGGTCTTCTCCCTTCTTTTTATTTTAAAAATGCTTCTAGGTCTCTCACGTGGGTAGCCAATGTGAAGGCACTTGGGCCATCTTGTGCTGCTTTTCCAGGACATTAGCAGAGAGCTGGATCACAAGTGGAGTAGCTGGGACTCCAAAGGGTACCCATATAGGTTATCTGCTATGTTTTAGTGTGGGGCCCTATCTTCTCCTTTCTAAGCCTGCTTCCTAATCAGTAACAGAACTCATACTTCTTCATCTACCCAACGTGCAGTTGCCACTTTTCAACACTTGTAATCATTATGATTTATCTTTACTTGCAAGATGCATGCAAGATGATGCACAGTGCTACTAATAGCAATGCCTTGCTATTGAGCACAATGCCATATGCTTTCCATGCCTTCTACCATGTAATTCTCACAACTGCCTAATGAGGAAAGACCCTTACTGTCCCTCACTTCTCAGATACAATGAACAGCTGAGGTTCAGTACAGTGACGGAAGTTTCCCAAGGTCACGCAGAAGTAAGTGGGAGATGTGGGATCTGAGCCAGAACACAGTTTTTTTCGAGAATGACACTGCCTACGTGTGTCCTGTTGTCCCTAGCCAGTGTCTTAACACAGAGGGAACTGAGATTCCAAACTCTGTCACCCGAAACTTGTCACGGTGCCATGCTGCCTCTCACCTGACCAGGCTACTAAATACCAAGATGTTTTCCATGGAGGAGACAGTACAGCAGCTGCTGTGGGAGTCAAAGGCCTGAACTTTGCCCTTGAGATTCTGAGAACTCAGAGGAGGTGATTAAACCCATGGCTCAATCTGTGTTCCAGAAGGAGCAGCACTGATAATACACGTAGCCAAAGCTCTCTCATCCTCGATTGCCACTGCACACATAAGCAAATCATCCTTATTGCCACTGCACACATAAGCAAATAGGATGATGATGCCAGCTGATCTCTAGATGGTGGGGAATTTTTTATTTGATGGTGACACATCCCCTTTAAGGATGACAGCAATACCCATACTTGCACTACGGCCTGTGGGACTGGCCTCAAAATACATAGTCAGAAGTTGTAAGGTGATCTGTAAGGGATTGGAGTAAAGGGAAGATTTTTGGCGATAGCAGGGAAAGGCTGGCCAAACTCATGGTTTTCTTTTTTGTTTATTTGTTTTATTTTTATTGTAAAGGCAGATTTACAAAGAGAAGAAGAGACAGAGACAAAGATCTTCCATCTGCTGGTTCACTCCCCAAATGCCACAAGGGCCAGAACTGAGCCAGTCTGTAAACAGGAGCTTCTTCCAGGTCTCCCATGTAGGTGCAGTGTTCCAAGACTTTAGGCCATCCTCCACTGCTTTTCCACAGGCAGGGAGCTGGATGGAAGTGGAACAGCTGGGACATGAACCAGCTCTATATGGAATCCCAGGGCTTGCAAGTGAGGATTTAGCCAAAGAACCATCACTCTGGGCCCCCAAATTCATGACTTTCACACCTCTAATTCCTTCAGGAGTGGGAGAGGAAATAGCAACACATTTTATGTTACAAAATCTCTATTACGCTCTGATTGTTTTCCTATTCACTGGGAACCAGGTCCTGCCAACAATGTATAATGCTGATGTTTTACAAAGACACTGGGATGTGTGGTCAGAGAGAGACTACATAGGGAGTCTACATTTTCTTCATTCCACCTGTAAATCTATTCAGGCCTCCAGTTCAAATTTTATCACATAGATGGCACTTTCTCACTGGCTAACTGGAGACATTTTCTCTGCCAAGTCTAACACACTGCCTCATATATAGCTGAAGTTCAATAAAACAGGATGCATTATTCTTTTTTTTAAGATTTGTTTATTTTTACTGGACAGGCAGATTTACACAGAGGAGGAGATACAGAAAGAAAGATCCTCCTTCCACTGGTTCATTCCCCAAGTGGTTGCAACAGAGCTAAACTGATCTGAAACCAGGAACCAGGAGCTTCTTCTAGGTCTCCCACATAGGTACAGGATCCCAAGGCGTTGGGCCATCCTCCACTGCCTTCTCAAGCCATAAGCAGGGAGCTGGATGGATGGTGTAGCAGCCAGGACATAAGCCGTGTCCCTATGGGATCCCAGCACAAGCAAGGCGAGGATTTAGCCACTAGGCTATCTGCATTGGGCCTTGCATTACTCTTTCTTAATGCGATTTTTCAAACTGAGATAGATGTCATTAGATCCAGTTGTTCCCAACTAGGGGTGATTTTGTTCACCAAGGATCATTTGGAAACATCTAGAGACATTTTTTTAATTGTTAATATTTTGGGACTAGAGACTACAATACTACCAAACATTCTACAATGTTCAGAGCAGTCCCCACAATGAGGGATTATCTAACTCAAATTGTCCCTAGTGCCAGAGGTCAAGAGAGCCTGATCTCAATCCAACCTACAGAGAAGAAAAACAATACCTAGAGAGATAGAGATGTCCCCAAGGCCACACAATGGCAGAACCAGCATGATAAACATACCCTGTAGCCATTTACAATATTTTTGCCAGGACTTCAGACTGCTGCCAGCCAGAGGGCTGTCTGCTACCATGTTCAGTTGGTGTAAGAACCCAGATAAACCAAGCCCAGTGATGTTCAGTTTCAGTGAACAGTGCCTACAGCTCTGGGGTCTGGATTAGTCCCTGATTCAGCATCTGGGACAGGCTGTGGAGGATTAGATGCCTAAGACAAGGAGTACAGAGACTTCCATCCCCTACAGCTTCATCCACCTGTTCTTTCTTAGGGTGGCAAGCCCAACAAGTGACCAAGTCCAAGAGAATCTTCTTCTTAATAACTAAATGGATAACTAAATAGGCAAGTTAAGAATATTAACAATTGATGGGTCATTGTAGGTCAAAATAGAAACTGTCACACATTGGTTCTCTAGAAAACATTAAATCATTTGTACTATCATTACCAGCAGCAGCTAATTTTTGGTTCCTTATATACCCATGAGATATGTGAGATCCTAAGGGAGATAAAAAAAAAAGTGAGACTTCATCAGTATCAGACACAAGGTACATCCTTGACCTCAAAAAGCACTCAGTCCTTTCTGCAGTTGTCATCACAGTGGGAAGCCAACCTTGCAAACAAGAGGACAACACAACCCTCCTTACAGTTAAATATCTAAACTTAGCATGACTTGCTTATTTTAAACAACCTTTAGCACAGAAACATTCAACCTCTGCCCAAGTATTTGGACTCTAGTACTTGGATTATTAGGATTTGGCTTGCCTGATGGACAGTTTCTTCTTTCCATCGAGATTTCTTCCCCATCACCCCACATTTCTTCTCTCCTCCCATACTCCTGACCTCAATGGAAATGTCAGTAATCTGATGCAATATGAAAAATCATGGAACCAGGACAGATCTTACCACTACAAATCCTCCAACCTGAGCATGTGGATACGGGGTTTCTACAATTTGGCTACCCTAAACAAAGTCATATTTGCAACTGGCTCTAAGCTACATCTCAGTGGAAGCTGGTGACCTGGGTGAACACAGCTTGGAAGGTTAACTTTTATCTTGCAGCATCAATGAAAAATTAAGCATCCTGATAACACTAAGTACAAATGGATTCGATTTCTATTGCAACTGCTCTCTGACACAGATAATTCCCCTTTAGATTTTCATGAGTTTGGCCCAGAAAGTGGATACTTGAGGCATTAAACATACAAGAGCTTGTGATGCCAAGAAAACAACAGCTTCTATTTAAGGATTCAGCTGCCACAACCAGCTAAGTGTTTGGGGCAGTGAGTGGAATTTGAATATATCAACTCTTATATTTGGCTACAGATGGGGACATCAGAAACTAAGAGATGTTCCAAGGGTTCCCATGTGGGTTTGCCTCAGTTACAATTAGCTAATTGGACACTTTCCAGACTGTTGAGTTGTTGCAGTGCAATAGACTACCATATTAACTTCTTAAATTTTCCACATCATCCTATTAAAATTAAACTGAACACAAATTGCCAATCAACAACCACCATCATTTGATAAAACATTTTCACATTCCAACAAGAACCCAGGGAAGTTCCTGAAGCTAAATATATGTAGTTTTATTAAAAATCTGCAACTTTAAAAAAGAGACTACAACTTTTTTCTTGATTATCATGTGAGCCCAGACTGTTAAACGCATCAGAGACCAGCACCCATCTATAGTCTAGAATATGAAGCCGACGAGCTTCAAGGAACCAGTGATGCTGATTGCAGAAGAACTAGATTGAAATCAAGCTGACATGGAAAGGGTGTTCTGGAGCACGGGCAGAGGAGAAGGGAGTCTAACTGGGGCCTGGGGTTGCCCTGTACTGTGTATGGTTCCACTTTCCTCTCTGCAGCACTGCACTCTGCTGCCTGTGTAACTCCCCATCTTTTCCCCTGGGCCATGGGTTCCTTGAGAGCAGCCACCACACTTTGTTACCCTGAGTCACGGAGCTAATTAGATGAGGCACAGAGATGCTGGCATGGCAAGGGGACAGTGAAGGAGCAGTGGTGAGGCACCAGGGATGCCAAGTGCTGCTTCACACTCCTGTGCACACTGAGCAATGGAGGGTACACTCCCTGATACCCAACAGTGCATGCTGTAGCAGACCAGCTGCCCCCACTCACCCAGCAGGCTCAACCTGGGCATCTTCCCACAAGATCATTAAAACTTGCCCCAAGGGGAACTTGTTGGGAAGGCCAGGACTATTGCTGCCCAAAATAGGTACCTGGAGACTCTGATCAAAAGCTCAGCTTCTCCCACGATCCCTGCAAAGATCTGGGTGGGAGCAGACTTGGGGCAAGGAGAAGCCAGTGCCACCCTTTCTGTTGCTTCAACCTGCTCCTCTGACCTTCCCACAACCAAGTCCTAGAGAGCCCTCTCTCCTTCACAAGCCTGTACATTTTCCCAGACTCTGTTCTCACAGTTACATTTTGGAATTGACTCCAAAACAAAGCAAAACAAAACCCAACACTGTTACTAGTAGTCTTCAGGGTCAAGTTCCACAACAACCACCCCTCCCCTGCAGAGAAAAGGCCAGGCCACTGGAAAATGGGTGTCACTCATCTTGGACACTTGTTTTCTTTTTCTCCCAGTGTGATATCTGGCAGGACACTGAAGGCCAATGAACAGCCACACTTCCAGCCAGTCCCCCGGGGCATGCAGGTAGAGGCTGAAAACACCATCAGCCTGTGCACTGGGGCAAAGAGGAGCCCGGGAGCAGGCTTCTGCTGCCTGCTACTTACTGCTTGCTGCCTGCCCACCAGGCTGATGGAGTGTTTTAATTAGTACAGCTCTGCCTGACACTAGGGAGCCCATTCTCCATCAGAAAAACTGCTCACAGTTACAGATCCTGGTCCCCACCATAGAGATGAAATAAGCAAGGCTGAGGGCTCTGGGAGAAAACACGTGAGAGAGGGAACTTTGCACTGCATGGCAGAAGTCCTGTACTTCTCTTACAGATGAAAAAAACCACGATTTAGACAACCTAAATAGTAGTGGGAGAAGCCAGATTCCCTTGTGATCTGAACAACTCTTCCCAAACTGGAAGATTTTCTAACAAAAGACTAGCAGACTGACAAGAGATCCTTAAATTGGGTAGGGGGAAAGGGACATGGTTTAGGTCTTTCTGGGTGTGACATTCTGGAACTGGATATACAAGATCATTTCTTCAGAAAGGAGAAGGGGAGGGGTTACTATAGCACTCACAGTGGATGCCAAGAGCTGGAAAAAGGTGTCTCCGGCAAGACAGAGATGGAGAAGGGGGAGGCAGGAGGTCAAATGGCAGGAAGAACTCAAGCCATGCAGAGGATGAGCAAGGAAACTGCTCCTAGAAGAGCAGAACAGAGTCCTGTCCAGGAGACAGAACCCCCTGTGATGGGCATCTCCTTTAACATGATGAAGGGAGAGCAACATTCACTAGGACAGACTTGCCAAACCAATGAGTCTTTGTGGTCCCAGGAAATACATAGGCCCCACAACAGGACCAGCCCCATGGGAAACCAGAGAGGGGTCACCTGGAAAAAGGATCCTTCATCCTACAGAGAATTTTTGTGGGACACAGCCATGGTTTGGTCCCACCACAAATAACAAGGTAAGCACAACCTGGATACTAATGTTAGGAACTAAAGTCACATGGATGGAGACAACTTAAACAAACAAGAGCTGCCAGATAAAGGAAATCCCATTGGTATGGTTACTTCTTAACCTACAATGCATTAGAAAGAAATCAATGTTAAGAATACTGACATGCCACAAAAGCATGTTTCTCTACTCAACACTAAAGAATTACTACTTTCCTTATTTTTGCATCTTATCCTCCCCTCCTCAGCCATCTCAAGGCATACTTAACATCTGGAGAAGGCAGTCGTTTCATTAGCCTTTCATCCTCATTCCAGTTAGTAAAATTCCTGCTGTCTCCAAATGGATTCCAGCTTTCTATTTGCAACAAGGAAGCCCTCTGACATGACTTCTAACTGGTCCCAGACATGTCTCTGCTCAACTCACGCCCAAGAAAACACTGTTGAGTTGGGAATGTGGTAAGATGAGAACACACATCATGCATTAAACACAGATCTCAGGCAAAGAGGGAATCAAACTCTCACAAAAGTCCTCAGTGCTATACTACTCTGTACTCCAACATCACCAGGATTTGTAGCTCTTAGCCAAGCCCTTGCTGCTTGTGTCCACGGCATGTCCAAAACCCTCTTGGGATTTGATGGCTATGAGCCATGGTGAAGCATGATGCAAAGACCAAAAGATTAGCCAAACCTCAAGAAGCATTTCAAGAACAACAAAGGTATAGAGATACTACTGTTACAACTCCTACGCCAAGAGCCATGGCTTTGGTTCTTCTGAGTTCCAAGATTCCAAGATTTCATATTTCTTCAGACCCCTCTTGCATTTGCCTCTCATGCATTTCACTTGACTTCTCCAACCCATGCCATTCACCTCTATCCTATCACCACATCACAACATTCTTGGAAATTACATCCCCTACCCAAATGTTTAAATACCTGTATCTATGGTATTCTTTGGAGTCTTTCCAATCAGCTGATCAGCAGAGATGCCTGAGACACTATAGAAGACAGCCCCAGGCTGTGGATGAACAGAAAGCCAGGACTAGCTCCACTGTATACTAGCTTCCTGTATATGTAGCCAGAGGCCTGAGGATGTTGGATGCTCAGCAAGAACCTCAGAAAAAGTCACCAGGAAGTAGCCAGCTCTCCCAGTGCAGTTTTGCAACACCCCATGAGGAGGAAGTCTCTTTGATCAAATAATAACCAGCCAGAGATAAGGTCCTCTAAGTTGAGCATGGCCAACCAATCACACGCTTCCCTCTAACCACAAGGGCAAATGAACCCAGGCCTCTGGATGAGTTTCAGGGCTTGTTATAATTTAATGATGTAGTGGGTGGTGTCTTCCAGGTATGCTGGGTGGGGCTAACTGAACAGTGAGGCTTTGAGCCCAATAGCCTCATGCTTGCCCTGTGCAGTTGCCTCATGCAGGGTTGCAATTGAGCATCCTGTGTGGTCATATGGAGCTCCAGACCTGTAGCTCTTGCTGCCACCAGGGAACAGGGCTTGGAACAGGGCTGAGCAGGTCTGCAGTCCCTGTCAGGACTGTATTTGACACCAGATGTGCAGCTCCAGGATGGAACCTCTGCAGTAGTCAAAGACACCCTCAGTGACTGCTCTCACATATTGGATACCTTCTATGCTTTTGCTATTAGCCCATTACCAGTCATCACTTGGGCCTTTTCAGCTCAGTCCAACTTCCTTCCACTTTCAGAACTCCATTGTTCTAGTATACTATAAGAGGGACTATGAAGAGAGAAGGTTCTATTAGTGATGAATGGCCTTGCATCTTGCTGACCTCGTGATGCTGGACACACCTATTAGTCCCTTGCTCGCTGAACCACTGCAAAGATTAGAAGCAAAGATAGTTGCCCACCTTCCTGCCCAGCTCATACAGGCCCTGAGAAGGCGTGAACAAATCCTTAAGTGATATTGAAAAAGTGGAAGGAATCCATTTGTTATGTAAATAACCACACATTCAACAAAGGTTTGTTTTGCATCTACTCTACTGAAAACAGTGTTAGCCACTGAAAGCACCAAGATAAACAAACCTAGCATGGCTCCCTATCTTCATGAAAAACAGTGTGGTTGAGGAGAAAGGAGCTAATCAAGGAGGTCCTTAGTGCAATGGAACCAGAAAAGGGAACAGGAAGCATCCTTAATTCAGGGGGTACAGTACAGCCAAACTCTCCAGCAGCACTCCTACTGGCAATTAAAAACAAAGTTGTTTCTTCCATCCTTAAAAAAAACAAAACAAAACAAAAAAAAACATGGGACAGCCTCATTGAGCCATAATTCCCATAGTATGCAAGTCACTCATACAAGTATATGAGTATTGGTTTCTAGAATATGCACAGAGAGGAGGATCCATTTTATAATAGTGTCAAAAAAAAAACACACTTTCCCTACTCAATCTCCCTAGCCTACCAAGTTAAAAATACTTCCTCTAGCTTAAGGAAGCCACCTGCTATGTATCTCTATGGACTTGCCTACTCCAAACATTTCAGTTCAGCACAACACAGTAGGTAGCCTTTGACTGGCTCCTTTCAATCACTGTGTGTTTTCGAAAGTACACTTCTTATCTTTTGATTGCTGAATAATCTTCCATTGTATGGACACACTATAGTTTGCCCATTCATCCATCCATGATGAATACTTGAGTTACTTATGTCTTGTGAAGCAATTGCTAGAGACATTCACATACAAGTCTCTACTCCCCACTATCCAAAAATTCACAACCCATAGCAGAGAAACAAGACAGACAGAAGCAGAGGAGATACTAAATCACAAAATGGCTTCTCTCCAGCCACAAGTCGTAAGAGCTGAGTGGGAGCCAAGTATGATATTTGCACACATTTTCCCTATTTTTATTGCTGTCTCAAAGGTGAGGTTATGGAAGTCAGACAGCTTGAGAAACTCACCCAAAGCCATCCAGTCAGGAAACAAAGTCAGGAGTCAATACTGTGTTCTTCCTGCTCCAACTCATCATACACAAAATAATTCTTCATTGTACACTTCTTCATTCAGTCTTGGCTTCCAAAACACTTAGTTCAAGCAAAAAAGAAAGGAAAGAAGGAAAAAATGATATTTTATCATTATTTGTGGGTAAAAATGACAATTTGGCTAACAAGTAGTTGTTACTGTTGGTTTTTTGAAGCAATTTTAGATAAGACCCAGAAAGATGAAATAGCTTCCCGTAAGGCACAGAGCTAGCAGGCCAGCTGTTGGCAAATGAAAGACAGACATCTGACTCTCACTACAGGCTGGATCAGCTTGCTTCCTTCCCAACAGCTAAGTGAGTGCAGTGCTGCTACAGACAACCTGGTCGTTCAGGTGGGAGCAAGGGGAACTTTGGGTTAGGGTACTGCAGGTTCGGGTAGCTCTGGGTGAGGACAGCATCTTATATGGAAAGGGAGTACACAGGAGACTGAAGAGATGAAAGCCTGAAGTTACAGGGAAAGACAGATATTCAAAATGAAAGAGCTGAAGGGAAAACAGAATATGGGGAGGATCCCAATTTGATTAGGCTCTTTCCCACCTTGACTCATGGCCAGGAATGTTTTTTCTGGATGCTTGATGTCATATGATCAACAGTCTGAGCAGATGTGCTGGGTGGAATGGTGTGGAGCATGGAAAAAAAAAAAACCTACAAGCCAGAGACAGCAAGTATGATGACTTGGAGTGCACCCAAAGTCTCTTCATTCATCTGGCACCCAGCCCTAGCCAATATCCATCACCAGAGAGTGAGGGAAGTAGGAGGGAAGAGTGCCAGGGGAGCCAGGGGAGCACAGGACATAAGCACAGAGCATCTCAGAGGCAGAGTCTTCAACACCAGGTGCCTCCACCCAAGACAGCATGGACAAGAAGGCTGAGATGGAGCCCAAAGTCTGGGCACTGATCTCACTGGCTACTGATTCCTTGCACCTAGATCATGCTGTCTTCACTTATTCCCCTATTTTATTCAGTTGAGCCCAAGGCTTGCAAAATTGGTTAGAAAAGTTCTCTATGGGCAAGAACTAGACTCAAATTGGTTCCAAGTCCCCGTAGGTGCCCGAGCTATCTACAAGATCTACCTGTTGGAAATTAAAGGGACTCTATGTCTGCTCCTGCTTCATCCACCAGGGAGGACCAGGCATCAGGCTGCAGAGCAAGGCATGCAGCTCTCAGCAGGTAGAGTTTGGGTGAGCAGACAATGCTGACCGGCACCCACCTTGAGCCAGGGCCTGGATGGGTGCTTTCTCTAACACATTTACCCATCACAAGAGCCCTCAAGCATAAGGAATATTTATACTTGTGTCATAGAAAGCATGCAGCTCAGAGAGGTGGACTCTCAGAGAAGCTGGGATCACTGGGGTGCAGTTGGCACTTGGAACCTTAAGACTGACTGACTCCAAAGCTCATGACCTTTCTATTGTTTCTACTGCCACTAGCAGAGTTTTTAGATGCATTTTGGAATGCATCCAACCATATTTTCTCTTCTCCTTTCAGTGATTTTTTCTACCTCTATTAGTTTCATTGGTGGGCGTGTATACTCCTAGATGAAACATGGTCTAGATCCAAATTCAACATATATCACTCTGGGCCCATGTATATTTTTTAAAAAAGATTTATTTATTTTTATTGGAAAGGCAGTTTTTTGGTTGTTGCTTTTGCTTTTAACAGAGAGAGAGACAGAGAGAAAGATCGTCCATCTGCTGGTCCATTCCCCAAGTGTCCACGAAGGCCAGAGCTGAGTTGACCCAAAGCTAGGAGCCAGGAGCCTTGTCCGGGTCACCCACATAATTGCAGGGTCCCAAGGTTTTGGGCCATATTCTACTGCTTTCCCAGGCCACAAGCAGGGAGCTGGATGGGAAGTAGGGCAGTCGAAACACAAACCATTACCCATATGGGATCCTGGTGCATGCAAAGAAAGGATTTAGCCACTAGGTTATCATACCAGGTCCTGGGCACATGTATGTATGCACATATCTCTTTGCTTTTAGCCATGTACCTTCTGTTGCTTCCAGAGAAGGGAATCCGTGGCTTTCATTTTAATTTCCATAAGGCTGTATAATATCTGTTCTTGGGTAGTTGGCTTGTGGTAGGCTTCCTATCGTACATCAGCACCTGTATTAACAAATGGGCTCCTTAGACCAGGAAGATAACCCCATTGCAAGCAGCATTTGAAATATCTTGCTTGGGATGATTTGCCAAATATTTTATTAATGAAAGTATACCCCCATGACAGTGTCAACTGATGTACATGGAATGACAAAAAACCCTCTTTGAGTTTAATTTGCACTAAGGCCAGACCACACACATACATAAATACGTACACTTTTTAATTGAATGTGGAAACTATCTAATATATGATAAATTCAAAACTATGAGCACCTGTTAGCCAATGTAAGTGAGAGAAAGGGCGTACAATATGATTAATGGGCAGTGGATGGGATTATGTGATATGGAGGTTTTTATATTCCATCTTGTATTATCTACCCCCTCCCGGCAAAGTTTGGATTATAATCCAACATCACTAACATTTTTTAAAAACATTGGCAACTATTTAAAGAAATTTACAATTTTCAGATTTTAAAAAAAGCCAACAGGTTTATAAGATAAACTCAGCCTATGGGCTGTCAGGTTTTGCCTCTGTTATGGACAAAATCTGCAACTACACACTTGTACTTTCTAGCTCTTTCACAACAACCAAAGGTTTTAAAGAAAGAGTCCATACCCCATGAGGCTTGTGGGTATGTCCCTCTGCTCCCCTAGTCTGGCATCATCACTGTGGGGTCAGAGGACCTTTACACTAGGATTGTACAGATGCCCAAACACCATCTTAGGACCCCAAGAATTCAGGAATCCACATGTAAACAAAACCCACATCATTCTGATACACACTAAAATCTGATAGTCACTGGCTTTAGCTCCCAAGGAACCTTGGATATTAAGAATAGAGATTGAGTATGTCTTGAATGCTCTGGAAGACCATCAACAATGACAGGATTCAATTGATGGCTTAAAATGACGGCTCCTATTATCATTGCATACTGTAGAATAGTGTGTCTCAACATGTGGTTTAGGCTTCACTTGCATCCTAATTACTTTGGTATCTTCTTTTTAGTGTAGATTTCTAGGCCATTCTGATGCACAATTTCTCAATCACATCATCTTAACAGGAAGCAGGACTTGAGCTAAATACTTTATATAAGGTATGTCTAATAACCCTACAAAATAGACACTTTTATGCTCCTTGGACAGATAAGAAAAAAGATTCAGGAAAGTGAAACGTATGATAATAATAATACTGCATATATGTCCTTAAGCAAGCCAGCAAATTTGTCTTTTAGACACATGTGTAGTCTTCCAAAAGTTCATAAAAGATGTTTATTATGAAAAAGCCTTGTCTGAGTTTGACTGCATTTTTCAATGACCTTTGAGAGTACCATGGCAAAATGGACATGGGTAAAAGCATAAGATACCTGGGGGAATTCGCCCAAAATTATGCAAGAGAAGGAACGTGGGTGAGGTAAAAGATGAAATGAAATTTGCCATGCACTAATGATGGACATGGTTGAAATTCATTATACGATTCCCTGCTGCATATTTTTCAGATTTTAATTATGAAAGGAAATAAAAGACTTCCTTCCTGCCACTGCACCATCTATTACAGAGCTTATAATACATAGATAGCAACTTAAATGCATGGCTTCACCCAGACAGGCTACCTAAATGAATGGCTTTGAGCTTCGCTTGTGCCGCACCTAAATATTAGCGGGATTCTATTCCTGAAGAGACCCACATATGTCCAAACATATTTCTACAAATTGTTTACATGACTCACCTGTGTCCATAACCCTCTAAATATCATACACTAAGTTTTATTTACTGAGACCCACACACCCACTGCACCTGGCTTGGAACCTTATACTTTGTAGGTATTCAACACTTGTCAATCCATGATCTTGGGGAAGCTGATGGCATGGAACACCCTATAACAGTACATCCAGATGCCATCAGGTAACTTCCCAAACTTCCCTCTTAGAGTCCCTCTTTGAACCACCAGCACACACTGTCCCAGCAACCTCAAATTACCCTCTTGTCTGCCTCTTCCGTTAATTATTGCCTTTGCCATTATTTCAGGCATATTTGCTTGCTCAAATGTATATGTTGGAGCTCTCCAATTATGCTCGTGTTGCCCGTGTTGGGAAAATCTAAGTGGCCTCCAGGCCTCTCCTGGAGACTTGCATGGTGCATGGGCCAACAGTGCATGCTATGATGGCCACAGAGAAGCACTGCTCAGATTCTCCTTCAAGAGATCCTGCTGTGAGGGTACATCATTGACTCTTAAGTGCTGCCCCTTTAGACCCACTGCAGTATTCCTTTCATGATCACCCTCAGGCTGCTCCTGGGCAATGAGTGTAAGCATCAGCACTTCCTGCCCCGTGGGTCAGCTCAGCAGATGCTTTCTTGGGATGCTCCTACAGCCTGAGGCTCTTCCTTCCCAATCCCCCCTTCACCCTCTCCTTTTACAGACCTGAGACCCGCATCACTGTCCAAGGCTCTTGTACTTCCCTTCCATCTCTTTTACCCTTCACAAGTGCCTTCCAAATCAATATCTTTAGCATTTGATTCTTAGAGGATTCCCCCCACCCCTGCCAATCCTTTGAACACTTCAAGCACTTGAACTTCACTGATGACCTAGAATTTCTGTGAAAGTAATTCTGTGGTCCTCCCATTTTACATTTCAACACCTGTTGCAAAAGTCTGACCCAAAAGCAAATGCAATGGATGCCTCTACGAGAACTGTATGCTTCACTGAAGGCCATGATGTGATGCGATAAACTGAGGATTTGGGGAACCTGACCAGTTGTGCCTGGCCATGTGACCTTGAGCAAGGTGTCTCATGGTGTCTCACCATTTTTATTCCTTAAAATGAGGCGATTAATATTTTCCTTCTTAGTGGAAGTAATGGAGACATTTTTTAACTATCTAAATTGCCCTACAACAGGGGCTAGCAAACTTTTCACTATAGTAAATGATTTTGATTTCTTGGGCTACATGTCTGTTGTACTGAGTCAATCCTGCCATGTAGTACAAAGGTTGTTAAAAGCAATCCACAAATAAGGAGTGATCAACAAAACTTTACATAAGAATGGTCATGGGGCCAACATTGTGGCATTTCAGGCTAATCATCCACCTGAGGCACCTGCATCCCATATGAGTACTGGTTCAAGTCCCAGCTCCCTCTAATCCAGCTCCCTACTAATGGCCTGAGAAATAGTGGAGGAAGGCCCAGTCCTTGGGACCCTGTACCCATGTGGGAGATCTAGAAGAAGCTCCTGGATCCTGGCTTCAAAACAGCTTAGTTCTAGTCATTACAGCCTGGCAAAGAAGCTCCTTGCTCCCAGCTTTGGGTCACCCCAGTATTGGACATTACAGCCATTTGGGGAATGAACCAACAGATGGAAGCTCTGTCTCTGTCATCCCCCACTCCCTCTAAATCTGAATTTCAAGTAAAACAAACAAATCTAAGAATAGGTAAATAGGGGCCAGCATGGTGGCTCAACAGGTATATCCTCACCTATAGCACTGGCATTCCATGTGGGTACCAGTCCTAGTCCTGGTTTTCCACTTCTGATCTACCTACCTACTTATGGCCTGGAAAAGCAGTGAAGGATGGCCCTAGTCCCTGGAACCCTACACCTGCATGGGAGACCCGGAAGAAGCTCCTGGCTTCAGATCAGATTAGCTCTGGCCACTACAGCCATGTGAGGAGTGAGCCAGTGGATGGAAGATCTTTCTCTGTATCTCTTTCCCTCTCTAAGTCTACCTTTAAATGCAAAAATCTTTTATAAATTAATTAATTTAAAAGGAAAAAAGTTCATGGCTGGATTTGGTCCAGAAGCTGCAGTTCTCTGACCCTTACCCTTGAATCGTAAATTCTTGTAGAACAAAACGGGCATCATACTTTTGCCAGCAGCCATCTCCTTTCTCTTGCATCCAGGGCAGTCTTGATAACTCAATCAAGAAGCATGTTTATGAAGGACTCAGAGGGGGATCCTGTGCAGGGTGTCTGTCATTTTCTCCTGATTTTATTCAGACTCAACTGAGAAAAGAAACCAGTGATTCGGTGACAGTAAATATTTTTGCAATGTCTGAAGCAACTTTTCAATATGAAATATGCATATCTGGAGCTAAAGGGGATCAGGATGATCTTCCTGCAATAGGAACGTGCCATTTTTCCCAACTTGCAGAAGGCAAGGGGGATTCACTCCTTGGGTAGGTACAGAAAAATGTCCACTGGTGTTTTCTACCAGCAGAAAGTGGACTGGGCTCCCTGGACATGTTCTGTCCCAGAGGCCAGGCCCCTGCTTCCTCCTTGGCAGACCAACATAGTTGCCCAAAGGGGGAGCTATAAGCTGGATGCAGACTGTCTAACAAGTGTGCATGTTCAGAGCTCATCACAGACTAGACACACAGTGCTCTTCTGGCCTCTCTTTCTGTTAGCTTGTGTTGCCATCACCTCCTGGGAATACAGTCTTGACATTTCCTTGTTTCTCCACTACTCACCAGAAAGCCTTTTACAGAGCCTTCTATAAAATAAACAAGTTATCCCGAGTGGACAATGCACTCCTCAGTCCTAAGAAGCTAAGGCCCCTCCAGATTCTAAGAAAATGACTCTATTCCCTTTTGAAATAGGTGAAACCACAGAGCTTGCCTGCAGAAAAGGCCCATCTATCACAGTTACCCCAAGTCATCCAGGGTCCAGTTACTCAGCCTTGTCTGCAGAGGACAAATAGCCCCTTTGTCATTCAACAGAGCATGTAGCAGGGTAGTCTGGAGTGCACGCTGGTGCTACTGTGTGGCACCAGCCTTGCTGAGGAAGTCACCTGCCAAGGGTGTATCTAAGAATAGGGCAGATGGTACTCTAGCTTCCAGTTGAAAACACCAGAGGCAGTGTGCTTTCACATTACACACTTTCTACACACAGAGGAATAAATTTGCTCACAGTTGCAGAATCCCAGAGTAAAGGACACCAGCACTGGCTCAGTCCTTCCAGTAACCCCCACCTGAAAAGCCAGGTGGATACCCTGGAAAGCCAAGAACTGAGGTCCACTTCCAGGGTCCTAAGTCCCTGATCCAGTGACACCATTGTGCATTGTCTCCGCACAATTCCTCCTTCAACCTATGCCAGGATTTCATGGTCCAATTTCACAGCCAGGATGCTCATGCTGGAAAACAAAGGGATAAGAATGTCTTAGGAAGCCTTGGGTTGGGAGGACCTGAGGATGGATTCCCTAGCTTTGTGCTCCATCCCAAAGCACTATCAGAGCTCCTTCCTTGGCTTCTGCACATGAAACATCAACTCCCTCAGTGCTCCTCAACATCATTCAAAATGTTAGGTTCTCACGTACCTTTATTTTCTTCCATTCTATGAATCTCCGTGAATTGTTCTATAACATGACAGAGCTCATTGTTTAATCATCCTCCTCCTTTAGCATGCTAGCTTCCTAATGGCAAGATTGTTTTCCAGTTTGATTCTCTACAGTGTGTCAGTTGTCTAAAAGAATGCCTGATATAATAAATCTGTCCATTTAATGAATAATCAAAGAGCTCACAAGTAGCCATGTTTCTGGAGCCTGGAAACTGCCATTAAGAGCTGCACATCATTGTTCCTGTGATGCCTCAACAAACTTGGACTGTGTGTGCAGCTCTCATGCTGGGCCCTGGGTTTATAGACAAGGCTAAACAAAGACCTTGATCACAGTTCACTTGCACTGTAGTTTAGTCACCAGAAGGGACCCTGTTTCGTGCTTCCAATTGCTTTCTAGGGATTTGTCTCTCTCTCTCTCTCTCTCTCTCTCTCTCTCTCTCTCTCTCTCTCTCTCTCTCTCTCCAGGAAGCAAGGGAAGGCCAAGGCAGCAAGGAGGTGGACACTACCTGAGGACCTACTAAGCTCTCCATGCATTATGTGTGCTCATATGTTAGCAGGTTAACCCATAAGTGGGCAGTGGTTGGGGTAGTGGAAGCAACAGGAGTGCAGAAGTCAGAATCCATGTGAGCTTCGGCATTCCACATTCCCTCTCTCAGGTGTTTCCCTATGAACAACATGTGATTGGCAGCCTAAATGATCTCTGGGGCTCTTCATGCACAAGCATCTGTGATCCTTTTTAGCGAGCACAGCCAAAACAGCCAAAACAGCCAAAACACCATCTTCCTCTTTCACTGCTGTGGGCACTGCCCTGACACTTCAGAGTGGAAAATGTGGTTTTTCCACAAACCTGAACTTTGACTTCTTAGACAAAGTAGTGGGATGCTGTAGCATTAAGGAGCTCAATAGTTTCTCTGTTCCATTAGTTCTAACTAACCCCAGAGCCCTCTCCCCTACCCCACCCTCTCCTGCTGTCCCTCCCCTCTGGATCTCCCCATCCTGGAGCCAAGTCATTGGCTGTCCTCATTCTTCAGTTGCTCAACTGGCTCACCTGATTGGCTATGAAGTCCAAAGATCATTAGGGCCTTGCAGTCACCAGGAAGCCTTGGCTTGTGGCCCTGTGGCCTCCTACAGGGTGAAAGCCAAGACCAGCTCCTTGAGCAACTTCTCCCTCATTGCCAGTCACCACTGCTGAAGGAGATTGGATTGGGCAATGCAAATGAACACAGAAGCCAAAGACACATTGGAGCACTGGCTCTCACTTTGCAGCTTCAACTGGACAGGCAGAGGTCAAGGTTCCCACCCCTATTCTCAACCATTGCCCAATTGACCACAGAGAGAATTGCATGAAAATACCTGATGGCTTTTGGAATCACAAACATACCACATCTATTTGTTCTGAAGGCTCATTGAGCAATCTCACTGCCTTCTTTCCTCCTTGCTTTGCTGTGAGGTTCCCTGCTGACCCACCACTGACCAAGGCAGGAAAGAACACCAGCCCCTCAATTATAAGGGTCCAGGGGACACAAAGCATCATTTATCTAAATAGACCATATTCCATTTGTAACCACAAGACAACACAAACAGCACTGTGGCCTCCTCACTAATTATTTCCAGGTATTTCCAAACACAACCTTTCTTGCAAAATGGTGCTCTCACTACCAGACAGACAGGTAGGTGACAGCAATATACCCATGCCTCTCATTTCACAGCTCTGCTGAACATTTTGAAAGACAATAATTTAAAGTTTGTGAATTCTACAAAGATGTCCAAATCAGTTGTCCCCAAAACTTCTTATCTATTCAATCACCAAAAACCAAAGAGCTAAAATCAAACACTGAAACCATTGGTACTCACTAAGGAATTACCCTTCATAAGGAGCTATGCTGTGGATTGGCATCAGAAATAGAAAGTTCAAGCCTTGTTCTGAGGAAGGTGAGCTGCCCACTGTAATGAAGTAGCTAAAGTTGGGTAATTCTTTTTTTCTTTTTTAAAGAAGAGGATAATTTAGCTCTCAGATCTGAAGCCACAAAGACCAAGCTGGGGTGCTACCATGGGTATGGCCTCTTGCTTGTGCCACAACATGACAAAGAAACAGAGAATACCAACAACAAAAAGAAAGGACTAAGCCTAGGAGGTGGGCTCCTTTTCTAAGAAATAACTCTCCTGAGGATTCACTCAGCAAAACTTAAAAAAAAAATCTCTTTGGAGGCATCACTCCCAAAGACCACATTACCTTGCACCAAAGTCACATCTTTTAAAGGGCTGGCCACTTTCACGCCACTGAGGACCAACCGCTAGTATACACAACTTTGAGGAAAACACTACATCTAAGCTGTAGCACTCACCAAAGGGGGTTTGAGGACAGCCAAGTTGTATAACAGATGTAAAATAGGTCAATGAAACTCAGCCAGACGGGACTCCCACTGAAATGAATATCTGAAACAAGAAGCTTGCTGGGATAGGCTTATTATTGTCAGCAAGCCTCCACTCCAAGTTGTGATCTGGGGCGGGGGTGTTGGCCTTTTTTGGCGTGGGATGGAGAGTTAGAGGGTAAACACAAATGATGTTGTATTTGATAAAATGCCACAGACCTCAAATCAGTCAGGTGCATATTCAGAGGCAGGTAACAAAATACTTGGAAACATGAGCGGTGACTTATACAAGTATGGAACAGACTTTGCTCACAGGGCAAGAATTCCAGAAGCGGAGAGGTGGAGCAGCTAGAGAGGTGGTCACAGAATCACCCATCCCTTCCTGCACTGTCCTGCCACACTATCCTCTCTAGCGAGGGAGAAGGTGCTCTTGATAGGTTTCATAGGAGCCACAGCATCCGCTAAGTATTTATCTTATTTTCATCCTGTAGTAGATGAGATTGACCTTGATGACAATATTAGAAGAGACTGTCTCCCCAACTGCCCTCAATATACAACATAGCCTGATTTTCATCTTTTGAAAAAATAGATTCAAATAGTTACATGCCTGGCAGCAATTATCTGAATGGTGAAATAGGTATTTTTGTTTATTTCTCATACCATCTGGTTCTGTTTTGGTTTTTCATGTTCTATAGCCATTGATTATCTTTTTAATGGAATAAGGAAGCACAGCAGGTCTTGAATAAAAATATCCACAATTATACATGGCATCTTAATCGATAGAAAAGCAGTGCGTGTGTGTTTCTAACCCTCACAAATACACGTGAGAGGGATAAATGCTTAAGAGTTGCCTGTGGGAGCTGGAAATACAGACTGCTTTCATTTTGTTCTTCTGTTTTTTAGCATTCTTCAAAACGATCACAGTAAAAACATGTCTATGGGAAACAAAGAACAACCTGAAAGAAAGAGAAAATTTGAGCATAACTGAAAAAAACAGGCTTTAGGGAGAAACCTCAGCAAGAAAAAAAAATGTAAGCAATAAAGCAAAACACTCTGGTAAGAACAAGCTTGGTCTGTTAAACCCAGAAAGGATACAGTCAAATGCTTCATCTCCATCCCTGCTTCCTTTCTTCAAAAGCTGTTTCTGCCGAGAAACATTAAACCCCCTTAACATTCTTCAGGGGATTCAGAAATGCAAGCCCCAGAGCCCAGAGACAGAGGGCTGTTTGTTCCTTTCTGGTGAGTCAGCTGAGACGTGGCTCTTTGTTATTGCCAGTGTGGCAGCCAGAAGGGAGCCTTTCATGGCCTCCTTCTCTCCCAGCAGGCAGGAGAGGCTGAGGAGCAGGACGGTGGCTTTTTGGCTTCTGGGGTGGCCCAGTCCGCAGGTAGGCTCAGCAGCCATTCCCTTCCTCTCTTACTGGGTTCTTTTCTTAGAAACCAATGAGTTTAAGCACAAGAAGCATGATAGGAAACAGCCCAGAATAGGCCATGGAAAGTTTCCCACTGGCATACATTTGGCATGGGTTGGGGGCAGACCAGGCTGAATCAGTTCACGTCATCCACTGGCTAATCCAAACACCAGAACAGAGTGTGAGCCGAGCCAGGTCCGGTTGCGACAAAAACCAGTGCACAATATGGAATGCCAAGGTGAGGTTGCCTGTACTGGATGTGACCGCAGCACCCAATCAGCACCCGTGAGAACCAGGAAGGGAGGGGGCAGAGTCGGCAGGGGGATTAAGGGGGTGGTTCCCTTGCTGGACAGCTACTCCCAAGGGATAGTGTGGGCTGGGATGGGGACAGACCAGACTAAGCGGGGCTATAACACCTGTGCACCTCATGTGGACTAGATCAGGGAAAAGCCAGGCTGGGCAGATTATTCCTACTGGTGCAAGCATAAATTAGAGTGGGTGAGGGTTGTTTGGGCTTAGCCACAGCATCAGCTGGCAGAAGCTGGCACTGGGGGCTAATTCCGTCAAGTCAAACCACAGAACCACCCGAAGAGTGCATAAACCGGGATTGAGAGAGACCTGGGAGGGAAATAGTGGGCTCTTCCCTTTTGGGTCACCACTCCTGCGGGAGGGCATGAAAACTAGGACAGGGGCTGGGGTGGCTAGACAGAGAGGCACTCAGTAACATCCGTGAGCTGGTTGGAACGAAGCTTCAATACCCATTGACATGTGCGAGAGCCAAACAGGATGTGGGACAGACTGGACTAGTCTGCTGCACATACTGGCAAACCAGGGTAGGGGGCGGGCCGGTGGGGGTTATTGTGGTTTGCTCTGACTAGGCTGCAGCTCCCACTGGTTTATGTGAGGGCCGAGTATGTGATGGGCAGAACCAGGCTAGACTGCAACACCCATTGGTTCCAGTGAAAGTTGGGACTGAAAACAGAACCAACCCAGCAATTGCAACCACCAGCTAATTGTGGTGATGGACTGTGTCTGGCCCTGTGCTTGCTAGAACACACAAGAATCTGGTCTGGGAATACCTCAAAGTTTCTTTGAGAATCTCCCCATTGAAAGGCCAGACTCAGAACCCTAGCCAAGAAAAGACAGAAGACAGAACAAGTCAATCAACCACCTTAGCTATATGTTGGCAGTGAAATACTGGGCAAATGGAGACTCTATGATGGACTATGTCAATCAGTGGATTCTTCAACGACCTCATCGTACTTGGAGTGGCAAGACTGGCAATGATTCATAACTGGTGAACTATCAAAACCACCTGAGCAAGTATCTCAGAGCATGCCTCACATTCGGGACTTGGGGTGGGTGGGAAACTGGGTAGGGCTTCTCCCTCAATAGCCCCCTTTACCTCAGATACATGAAGGAAACAATATGGAAATAATAGTCTTACCCACTTCCCTATAGCCCTTGAATCTTTTTACTGTAATTAACTATGTAAAGATTGTCAAAAATATGACTTAAAAAATGTTAAAAAAAAAAAAAAAAAGAAACCAATGAGTCGCCTATAACTTTCCAGTTTTCACAGTCAATGGCCAGAGAACAATATAAGAAAAAAGTCCTTCTATCAGATCACTCTCCAAGAGGCAACCTGTTCCTTAGGTGTTCCTCCATTCTCCGTCTCCATCCATCTACCCACTCAGCACCAGCACTGCCACGGGGCAGAAAGGGAACAAGGCTGCTTAAACTTCAGAGAATTCAAATTCAGAATGAAGAAGGTACCAGATTGAGGAGAACAGGGAAGACAGCAGGAAGCTCATCCATAGATCACTTCAGGACATGATCATGTGAAGCTGACAAGGTTCTAGAGAGGCACAAAGGAGCAAGGTCAGGAGAAGGTCTGGAAGAGGTGGCATGCAGACAGTGTGAAGGACGGGGCCATGAGCTGGAGCAGGAGAATGCTGCGGGGGCAAGTGGCAGAGATGAAACCAGACAAGTGGCATTCAAGCACTGGCACTTCAAGCCTGTAGGAGCGAGTTCAGTCTCAAGAGCAAGTGACCATCAACAGTATCCTGGAAGCCAAAGCACTGGGTACCTCCGTCATCATCAACTCTTTCACAGGTCTTGTAGATGAAGAACTTAGAAGATTAGATTACAAGGTCCCTGTTTTCTCAGAATATCCAGTGCAGGCCAAGACACAAGTAATAACACATAACTAACCAAGTTATGGAACATACTCAGTGGCTTTAACCATAAAAAGGCATTCTGAAATGACCTCACTATGAACAGAAACACCCCAAGGCCTTCAGGGTGTGTGGTGGGAGTGGGGGACAGATTTTAAGTACAAGAGATGAAGAATTGCATCAGGAATGGCAAAGTTTTACCTGTGCATGCATGTGCCTCTGCTCTTCCTTCTATTGCAAACAACTGCAACTTTCACCATTCACAATTCTCTGTCGCACCACCCTATGTCTCCAAAATCTCAAACCAGCATTCCAGGCAGATGCCTCCAGCTAGTCAGAATTAGCACAGGAGGAGAAAATGCAGGCTAAGCCAGACACAGGGTAAGCTGGGTGTAGGAAAGTATCCCCCTAAGAGAGAGACTTAGACATGCAGTAGAAGTTACCTAAGGGAGATCAGCAATGGCAATGGGTCCTTCCAAAAGAGAAGCATGTGCAAAAGACAGAGAGCAGGAAAGGGCAGGAGATAATTCAATGTGGCTGAGATGATCAGAGGGCCACATGAGCCATGTGAGGAGTTGGCAATGTATATGAACATGAGTGGAGAACCTGTGGAAAACTTCAGCAGGCACTAGCAGTGATCTAAATCTAGCTCCCAGAATCCTTCTGTCTTTTCTGCACACCAAGAAGCACACAGGTCAGGAGGCTGTGGCAGGACCCTCAGAGCTGGCATCAGGGTTGTGACAGGGGGAACGACGATTCACAGTGAAATTACTCAAAATTGGTGATTAGCTGGGAGTGTATAGGAGAAAATCAGCAGCTCCTCACTGAGTTCCTGAATCCTTCCACTTATGATAAGCAAAAAATGGACAATGAGAACCCAACCAGCTGTACCTTCTGATCAAAAATACCCCCCGGAAGCCAGCATCACTTCATGCTTCACCACATGAAGCCCACATCTCTAACAAGATTTTAACACACCAGACACACAGCTGTTTCTCACTTCTGATTTAGTTCTCAAACTGTTCACAGAGCAGTAACCCAGTCGTTGGAAACCACTCAACTTTTTGACTCACTGCTGTGTGTCCCAACTCTGCAGATGATAACCCAAGGGCTCAGAGAAACTGGCAATGTCCCTCAAAGTCACCCAGCAAGTTGGAAGTGGACAGAGATAGAACCAAGAGCCCCAACTTATAGTCTCTTGCTGCTCAAGTCCAGAACAAACCAAGCACTTTAAGCCATGTCATTGACCATCCAAGAGTATTTAAGCACAGGTGCTAAACATGGGGAAAATGAGACAATCCCAACCCTCTACATGGGATGTCATTGCCTGCAACTAACCCCTTTAACTTTGTAAACAAGACTCAGGGCTGGGCTTTGGAACAAGAGGTGGATGGGTTGGGATCTTGGTGCATTCCAGTTCCTCCTTGGGTCCCCCTCCTTGACTAGCTTTGAATAGGTGGACTTGTGTGTGTGAGGGGGTGGGATATTCAGGTTCTGAATCCCCACATGTGAAGAGCAACCCCTCCTGGCAATGATGGACAAGGTGAGGTGGCATCTCAATCTCAGCTGCTATCCTTGTCCCCCACTGTGGGTGCCTGAGCACCTGCTGTGTCTGGCACTGCCATCGACACTGCACATCTGCTAGCTACATGTGCCTCTGCTCACATCCCTGGCAACTTCTTTATACAACAGAGGAGTGGAGAGGTTTTAGTGTTGGTTTCTTCATGACTGCTAAGGGCTTTGGGCTAACCGCCTAATATAGAGAATCCAAACTCAAATAGCTGACCTGATGTGTGAAAAATAAGCAATGACACATCTGAATATCTAGGGGTATGGAAGGCCCAGGATGGGAAATATCACTGGGGCCTGGTCAAGACCAACAGTCAGGAATATAGTCAGCTGAGCAACATCAGCCCTCCACATCTCTCACACCTTCATTTATTCATTCAACATGCATACAATAAATAATCATTGTACACCTTCTAGAGTGTTCCAAATGCTGATACTACAGTAACAAACTCCACAGACCAACCTCTATTCTTCTGTAACTGATGCTGCAGTAGGAGAGACAAAGTACCAACAAGAATGTCATGTTGTGAGTCAGGCAGAAGGTCTGTAGAGTAAGTGGCATAGGAAAGGAAGATGGCATTGGTGCTGGGGTAGCTAGGGTTTCATGGAAGAGGTGAGTTTTCTTTAAGAATAGAAGAAAATGAGAGGGTTGGCTCTTCAGACACTGGGGGAAAGTCTTCTATACAGAGGGACAGAGGACACAAAGATCCCAGGATAGGAACGAGCTCCAAGCATGAGAACAACACACAGTCCATGGAGCAGGAGTAGAGAGAGGGAGGAGGAGGCAAAAGCAGGGTGGGCTGAGCTCAGAGTGCCAGCTGTCCAAAATACAGAGCTGTGATGTGCTCGATAATTTTGGGTTGAGGTCAGAGCAGGAACAGTCCATTGGTAAAAGGCGGTTGGTGGACTTGGGGAAGGAACACGCATATTATATCTGGAGTAACCCTGACTCTATGGATGAGGCAGGCAAGGCTCAGGAGTGGCAGCAAATAGTCCAAGATGGCAAAATTGGAAATGGAGACACCAGGGCCAGCACAATGGCCCAACTGGCTAATCCTCTGCACGCAAGTGCCAACATCCCTTATGGGCACCAGTTCATATCTGGTTGCTCTATTTCCCATCTAGATCCCTGCTAATGCAACTGGGAAAGCAATGGGAAATGGTACAAAGCTTTGGGACCCTATACCCATGTGGGAAACCTGGAAGAAACTCCTGACTTTGGATCAGCTCAACTCTGACCATTGAGAGCATTTGGGGAATAAACCAGTGGATGGAAGATTTTCATTTCTATCTCTCCTTCTATCTGTAAATATTCATTTCCATAAAAATTAACAAATCTTCCAAAGAGGGAGGAGGAAGGGAAAGACCAGGAGAAACTGGGGCTCGAACCTACAGCTGTGGGAGCGAGCTGCACTCTTCTAAGGTCAACTAAAAAGTGAACAGTCACAGAGAGGGGAAAGAGAAAGGAAGCAGATGCGCCCATTGCTGGCAGATGTTCCTGGCAATGTCTGGCACACAGCAGGTGTGCAGGTGGCCTCCATGCAGAACTAGAGTGGGAGCTCAGCCTCACAAACACCACCTCGCATCACAGCACATTCCCAGGTAGAACAGCTGTCCGTCTGCTGCATTCCAGTATCAGAACATGCCCACTCCACCTTTGAGCTGTTCTGAGCTGGCCAAGGGAGGAGGTGAGTAGTGCAGTCAGGAAGACAAAGGGATATAGAGATATCTTGGTTCCCCGTACACAAGCTGTCTTTAGGGCCAAATCCTAAGACTGCACTAAGTGTAGGATCCAAGACTAGGAGTGGCCTCTAAGGCGACCACATAATCCTGCTTGCAGGGGACAGGTTACCTGTCTTACAGAATCATGGGCCCGTCTTTCACTTGGATGATGCATGACATGCTTCAATCCATAGCTAGAGATCAACTGTCACGTCATCTGTCACTTATTTCAAAATTTGCTGCTTGGATGGCAAGGAATGTGCTCATTTTATCCCATACCCTAAGAGTGGTTGGTGACCATTTGAAGTACACTCATCTGGGCCTTGTCCCAAGGTTCTGGTTAGCATGTGAAATGATCAAATCAAACAGAGTCCTAACCAGTCCTTCAGCCAGAGGATTTGTGAACATTTTTGATGGACATGGAAAACCTTGTTTCCTGAGGGTAGGAAGACACAGAGATTGGCTAGACAATGTGTATGGCACCCCTGTTCTAGCATGAATGGCACATGAGAATCCAGAACGTCCAGCGTCTCATACACTTGAAATGCAGCCTGGGCTTAGGACTGTGTGTTAGCCAATGGGAGGGTCTCGTTGACCAATTCTTAGTAGAGTATCTGCTTCCTGCTGTGAAAATATTGGTGCATTTGTTTGAAGAGGACCATCTATACAAGATTATGAAACAGAATTTTAAGGACAGAAAGCCTAGTCTATCAAGCTTAAGGAACTGCATTTTTGTATGTCTGCTTGCTAGTAAGATAACATGCAATTGATAGAATTCCAACTGAGACTTACTTTGTCTGTAACCTTTACGAGTAGATACTGCCATACCTCTTGGAATAGAACTAGTCAATCTGGAATAATCCAGTTGACCAGGTCAGCCACCACACCTGGTAAGATGGTAAGATTTCCATGGAGAAGGAGCAACAGGTGTGACAATATACAACCTCATGAATGCCCTTCTTGGCAGGGAACCCATGTACCTGAGAGGCATGGAAGTTTCCAGGAGATTCCTTGGTGCATTGGCTGGGAAAAGCAGGCAACCCAACTGCATCCTGTCTGTGGTCCTCCAATCCTGTAAGCTTCAGGAAAGAGGGATCTCAAAACATACCCAAGTGTGCAGGTGATATCCTGGAGGTGCATCCTAGGCATAAAACATTAGGAGGAATTAAATGAGTAGCATAGGACCCAGAATAGGGATTTTAATTTTTTATATAGAAAAATAGATACTGCTAGCTTTGACAACTTGACTGGTGGAATAACAGTCATCCTTGTCCTGACACCTGTCAGTGGTCACTTATTCATTCATATGTATGCATATTCAACAGTAGTTACAGCAGGTTTTCTAGACATGCAGCACAGATAATAAAAAATAGAGTGGTATACATTTTGCCCAGTGGCTAAGAAGCCATTTAAGATGCCTTGCATCTCACACAGGAGTACCTGGGTTCAATTCCTGGCTCCAGCTCCTTATTCCAGCTTCCTGCTGATACAAACCCTGGGAATCAGTGGTGATGTCACAAGTCACTGGGTTCCTTCCACTAACGCAAGAGACCCAGAATGAGTGCTCAACTCCCAGTTTGGGGGTCTTTTCAATTTGGAGGTCACTGGGGAGTGAAATTGTGGATATAAACTGGATCTCTCTCTCTCTTCTTTTTCTTCTACTTCTTCTCATTCCTACTCTCAAATATTTTTTCAAAGTCATAGTCATATGGCATACTCACACGATGAAACATTGGGCAATAAAAAGAAATTAAAACCTGCTATTTGCTTGAAGATGAATAAAATTTGAAAGACTGGTACAAATTGGGCAGGAGTGAGAGAGGCTAAAACTGTGTCTGTGTAGCCCAGGAGAGAATGTTTCCCAGTCTTCATGAAGGGGTTCGGCTGGGAGAAAACCAACCCTCATTCTGCTCCTTCTCAATTGAGAGCATCTTAGGACTTCACCAGAAGACAGACAGTGAAAGTCGTTCCAATAGTGAAATCCCACAGGCCAGGGACAGACAACTGCAGCTCCCTAGGTTTTCCCAATGGGATATCATGCCCACACACGGTGGATCACCCAATGCCAGAAGAAGGATCTGTGAAATATCAAAATTACTTTCCAGCCTCAGAGAGAGTCTCTTTGAAAAGAGAGTTGAGTTGGCATAGAGGCTTGAAGACCAAAGACTGTTTTACTCAAAATCAGATTGAAGTGTTGGAAAATGTCTTTAGAGTAAACTGTCATCCTGGTATTGATATCAGATAAGATTTAGTTCAAAAAATGGATCTTAAAGAAGACAGAATCCAGGTTTGGTTCCAAATTCAGTGTGCAAAGCTGAAAAGGTCCCTTAAAGGAACACAGTTTCTAAGGGGGGAAAAAAAGAATTTCAACACAAATCTTCTGGAACAGATACAAAACTAAACAGGTGGAATTATCTTCCAAGTGCAGACCATGAAGAACCAATGAAGGGAAAAACCAGCTGCTTAAAATGTGCTTTTTTTTTTTCCTGCATTTAATCTGTATATTGTATTTTTTCTAAAAATGCAGTATAAATAATTACTGTTATAGCATGGTACACATTATATTTGGGCACTTTTAGTTATAATAAAGATCTTTCCTATATTTTTAAAACAAGTGTATTCAGAAAAGCTAGCTACTTTTTAGGTTAGCACAGTTACTCTTAGGAAATAACTCACCAAGATCAATAAACTTGTGACTAGTGCATTCCATAAGTTGGATTCCGTTCACAAACTGTTTCAAGCAAAAGAAGAACAAAAGTGTGGTTTATTTTAACTAGTTTACTTCAAGTGCATTATGAAGCATGATGTTGCTTAACTGTGTTACAGAGTATAATTAATTTATAAATCTTCAGGGTTTCATGATTTATGGCATAAGCAATAACAGTATCTCACCAATATTAAAGTATCCTGCTAGCATACCAATTTCAAGTTGTTGGGTCTTTAGGCAAAGTCACTATGCCAGAGATGTAAACAGCAGCTACGATATCCACCATTGGCACTGTGCTGCACAATACCAGCAAATAAATGCAAAATTTAAGTAACTTTATATTTACTTATTTATATTATATTTACTTTTTTATATTTATAAATATTATTTATATTATTAAATATATTTATATTTAAGTAACATTTAATATATTAAAGTGATATTGGTTACCTGGCTTAAAAAAAAACTGGGAAGACTACTAAGTAAAAGAAGCTAGCCACGAAATACCACATAGCATAATTCCGCTCTTATGAAATATTCAGAATAGGCAAAACAATGGCAACAGAAAATAAATTTGTGATTGCCAATGGATAGGGAAAGTTGAGGGTAAATGAAGGGCAACTGCTAGTGGCTACAGGGTGTCTTTTGGGGATGATAAAAATATTATAAAGTTGAGTGTAGTGGTACTGGAACAACTCTACAGATGGTAAAAACCACAAAATGGTAAACTTTAAATGGGTGAATTTTACAACATGAATTTAACACGTTAAAGCCTACATGTTTTTAAATTAACTACATTAAAATTAGTAGCAATAGAAATTTTTAAATGGATACAGTCCTTTCTCACTAAATAATAACTGCAATTATTTCCAAGTTTTGATGCAATGAATACTTCCCCAGTGACTCTTCCAGGACACAAAAGTAAATGGAGCGTTAGCCAGCCCAGGCTAAAGCCACAAGCCCAAGCTCAAATTGAGCAGGCTGTGCATACGCACATGCATCCATGCACATACAAAAGCATGCACCTTCTAAAACTTTCATTGTGATCCTTTTCAGCTTCCTTTTGTCCTAAGAAGTGGAAGTCAGCAGGTCGGACCAAATTCTCTTAATCCTAAGCTGATGGGAAAACCTTTCTAAGTCTGTTTGGGTGCTGCCATGTCTTCACCAGGTTCCCTGCGAGCAGAGCCTAAAGCAAATACTCAGAGGCAGGGAATTTCTTGAAATAGAAACAATTCCAGGAAGAACAGAAGCAGCACCTTGGTCTGTTTTCTGAGACTGGGCAGCTAACAAAGCAGAGAGGTTTATTCGGGGTAATGGTTGTGGTGGCCAGCAAGGTCCAGAGCGTTACAATGTCATTCACTTGCTTCCAGTGAGGGCCTAGTGCCACTTCACCTAGTGGCAGAAAGTGGAAGTGCACATGGGTACACCAAAGGGAAAGGGCAGGAACTCTCACAGCCACTAACCATTTCATGGGCAAGAAACCTTGACCCCTTCACCAGAGCTCCACCTTCATGAACAAAACACCTCCCCTTGGGGCCCACTCCAAACTCTACCACATTAAGGAACTTAGTTTTCAGTGCATGAACTTCTGAGGGAAAATACACAACCCATAGTGAAGTTACTACACAGGGAGATCAGGAGAGGGTACAAGACCAAGCTGGCTCCAGCTTGAGATATGGAGCAAACGCCCACTGAGTACTGTCTGAGGCTGTGTGTGGAACGTGGTGCAGAAGTGTCCTTGTAAAGGTATTGTGTCCTCATGGTAGAGGGTTTACTCGGCTGTATCTATTGCCTCCAGCTTCAGGCTACCCTAAACTATGGACTCAACAGGTTCCCCTAACTTTAGCGAACACTCTTGGATAGAATCTAGTGCTGGAGGAGGGATCCTGGCAGTGGCTGATAACTGCCCACCATTGCTGCTCTGTGATTAGAGAGGCCCAGGGAATTGTGATATGGGACACAAAATAAGTCTGCTTCCTGGGACAAGAAAGAGACAGCTGTGAGGAAAATCAGTGTGCGTGTATGTGTGTGGAGGTGGATGGGTTTAGCCAGGTGAGCATGCTCTGGGTATAAACAAGCCTTTGTGGGCACCAGACAGCTTAGCATAAACATTCCCACATGTTGCTTAATTCTCCGCTTATACAACACGAGAGATGCTCTTCTGTTAAAGGCGGAGGACAGCTCAGAGAAGTTAAGTAAGTTGTTCAGGGTCACTCCAGAGAAATCAGTAGGCAAGGTAAGGGCTCAAGTGTGGTGTGTAACCTGATCATAACAGTGCATTTAAAATTTCCCTAATGTGTCTGATGATGCATTACGAAATATGTTTACATAGGGATTCAGATAACACACATGTTTACGCTTTTTAAGAGAGAACTTCTACACACTGGTTTTACTCTCCCACAACAATCAGGCTAGGCCAGGCTAAAATCAGGAATCAGGAACTCTATCCTGGTCTCTCATGTCTCCCATGGTCTACCATGCCCCCAGATATGTATACTAAACTGTGTCACCAAATCTGCATTCCTATGGGAAATATAGTTTGAAATTTGATTGTTTTAACATCAACCACAACTACTAAATTGATGTCCCAGTCTACTAATGGGTTACATATCCATTATAAAAAGAAGAGTGGATGACTTACTTATTGAATTACTTCAGGAACACATATAGCATCCATTTGAGCCACTGTCCCATTCAAAGATTGCCCTATATTGTAGGTGTCCCTCTCCCCCAGTTTGGGCCAGTTGTTTGCGAAATGTTCTTAAAGGTGGATCAGCCTTGCTAATCTTAGCTTGCATCTGTACATCCCATTTGTGTGGTTGAGGGATTTGTATCCATTTAATGCAGGGACAATAGGGTCTGCTTGCCTGTCTCCCCAGAGCTGGCAGAGTGCTACATGTGTAGCAGGTGCTCAGCATTTATTTAAAACTTCCTTTCATAAAAGTAACTTCCTTGGAGACACTTGCCCTAGGAGTAGTCTTATCTGCTTTCCTCTTCACTATTCTGAGAGGAGTCAATTGCTTGGTTTCAAATCCTGCCTGCAAATCTTATAAGCTTTGTGGTCATTACAAGTCTCATATCTTTTAAAAAAATAGAGATAAAAATGATCTACCTCATGAAATTACAATGAACAGGTAAAATCTCAATGAATAAATAAAAGGAGAAATAGGAAAAGCTATTGTAAAACGCTCTGAAACAATGCATGGTCAAGTAAGTAGATGTTATACATGAAACTGGTCACCACTCATCCCCCCTCCACACACACACACACACACACACACAGAGAAAAGGGCGTAGTGAAGGTCTAATCACTTGAATCTCAAAATGTGACCTAATTAGGAAATGAAGTGATTTAGGAAATAGGCAGTTAAGATGGAGTCATACTGGAATAAGATGGACCAATAGACTAACACAACTAGTTTCCCTGTAAGTAGTGAGTGAACCACGTAATGACAGAGAGTGGAGCGATGCAGGTGCCAGAAGAAGCAGAATAAGTGGCTCCAGTCCTGCTGAATGCCTGATTTGGGATGTCCAGCTTCCAGAAGTGTGAGACAATGCACTGCTACTGCTTCAAACAAAAAGTTGGAACCATAACCTCAACACCTACTAGTCATCATTATGACCATCCCACAAAGGACCGTGGAGAGGCCTCTCTCAGGCTCATGTGAAGTAAGTAAAATCCAGCCTTTAGAAATAAGGGCTGACTTCTGGGCTAGATCTTTTACTTATTTTGAATGCATACTGCAGCAATAAAATTCAATATAAATTTTTGATTCTTTAAATCCACTCCTTGAGCAGGGGACACAATGGTTAGCCATGACTACATCCTAATTTCAGGGTATTTCAATTGCATGCAAAGGTTCCATTCTTGCAACACAAACCTTATCATCATCTCTTCCAAGTCACCTCCTTGCAATGATCAGCCCCACTACATGATTCTTTCTAATCTTGTCCCCCGGAATATTTGAAGTTTTTGGCCTTGGGAAGAATTATGGAAGGATACAGGATTTAGAAGTAAGTACCATTGACCTGCAATGGAATCAGACCTGGAATAGCCAAGGAGTCTTCCTACAGACATGACCCACAAAGTGGTCTCCTAGCTGGTACTAGTCTGGGCCCTTTCCACAGGACAGGGAACCACTGCTGAGCTCACCCATGCATCCCGAGGTGGCAGTGAGGACTGGCAATGAAGACCCAAAGTGTGATACACACAGAGCGGAGTGGGGCACTGGCCTTGCCACTTGCCTCCCAGCTTTGGTTTCCCCAGCTATGCAAGGGATTGATCAGAGCCCTGCCTCATGATTGCTGGAACATAAAGAGAGACAAATGCACATAAGTATTACGTACATTAGGTGTTTCTAAAAGGTTTGTCTTCCCTTCTTTTCCTATATTATCTTGGCAATCATGATTAATGTGATTGCTCAAGCCTGATGTTACTTTTAAATTCCTCAAATCCCAAATCCAGTCATTTCTGGCTGCCTATTCCACATTCTCAAGGTCTCCATTGCCGTTGCCTCTTTTCCTACCTCAGGTAGCCCATCATAATCTCTGAATGAGTTTAACATCACTTGAAGCCACTGCCTCCCTAACTATGCTGCATATTAGATTAATACAAGAATTTTTTACCATGTCCCTTGCCTAGGTTGTGTCCCATTCCATTAGGAGGTGTGGGCATGGGACTCTGGCTTCAGCATCTTGCTGGTGAGCCTGAGAAGTTACCAGGCTGAACAGGACTGCTCAGTGCACAACCCACTCCACCCCCAGATGACCTCATGAAAAAGCATCTCCCTCTGCCTCTCCCCTCTGGAAAACAGCAGCTCTCTCCATTCCTCCTTACTATAAAAGGAACCTGCTCGCCGGAAAGATCCATCCGCCCCAACGGCACCAAGCCCCCTTTACAAAATGAACTTGCCAAACACATATATGTTAAAAGCTTGCTGTTACCAGAATTTGTAGACTGACCAACAACTGTGACAACTTCAGTTACTTTGGAATGAAAGGTATTCATTGGTCATCACTACAGAATCTCCATGTGGTTAGAAAATGACATATCTTGGGAGTTGCTGTGTGATTTTACTAAGGAAAGATTCGCTGACTTTCAAGAACCCTGCATGTCCCAGGGCCTACAGCTCAGAGTAACTGCTGATTACAGGCTAGGCAAAAACTGCATTCAATAGCAAGTTGAGGGTATGGATGAACTGTACAAGACCATACAATAGCAGTGGAACAAGGATTTGAACACAGTCTTCAGATGCCCAGTTTGGTGCCCTGCAGAAGCACTCAAGGCTCCCAATGTCTTTCCCAAGCTACCTCTTCCAACTACCACCTCCTAATTTTACAGAGAGACTTAATAAAATAGATTACACACACCAAAGCCCGTTGTGGCAGTAAGAACAATGAGTCTCCGAAGACATCCTCATCCTAACCCCTGAGACATGTGAATCTGTAACTTCAAATGGCAGCAGAGACTTTGCAGACATGATCAAGTTGGGGATATTAAAATAGGAAGACTGGTCTGATCATCTAAGGGACCCAAAATACTGACAAGAGTCCCTAGAAGAAAGAGGAAAGGCAGAGAAGGGGATGTATTCATGGAGACAGGGATCGCAATGATGTGAGGCATGTGGGCAGCCATTAAGGAAGGGAGAAATAAGACCAGAGCCTCTATAAACATTCCAAGCCCTGTTGACACCCTGATTTTAGGCCACTAGAAATGGTTTCAGACTTCTGCTGCCTGGGATAGCAAGCTTACAAGTCTGTGTGGTTTTAGAACTCTAGATCAGTGTGTGTGCTGTTATAGTAATAATAGAAAAGCAACACTCTTTGTGGTTCCTCAGTTTCCAGCTCTTGTGTCAAACATTTCTTCCCAGGACTCAATTTCCACTTGTTAAGATGCTAACCCCATCTCCACAGTGAAGGTGAAAAATTTACAAAAGAAAAAGTACAGAATTTTCCAATATAAAGATACACAAGTACTATTCACAATCCAAGAAAAGGATGTCACCAGCTAATGACGTGGTGTAGCAGTTGAAACTTCTGCTTCTCACACTGACATTCCACATGAGAGTGCAGGTTCAAGTCCCAGCTAGTCTTCCTCACTTTGCTTGCTGCTAATGTGCTCATAAAGGTAGTAGAAGATGGCCCAAATGCTTGTGTCTCTGCATCTATGTGGGGGGCTATAGTGGAGTTCCCAGCTCCCAGTGTGGGCCTGTTATGGCCTTTTGGACAGATGACAGATCTCGCTTTCTCTCCCTATCCTGCCCCCCCGCCACTTCCCTCTCCCTCTCTGTCACTCTATTTTTCAAATAAATCAAAAAATAAATCTTAAAAAAGAGAAGTGTAAATCAAATCTTATAAAGAATATAATTATTAATAATAATGAGGCTTCTAAAATCATAGCTGCATTTTAGTTCCAGGGCTACCATCTTAGTGCCTGTGTGGTTCAGGTGAGCTGGTGGACCTCTCTAGTTTTTCTGATAGTATTTACATGTGTTAAATACAGGGAGTGGGGTAGACATGACTAAAAACTGCATATTGAGTGGAGTTTAAGACAGTAAGATTGACCTGCATAATTTGGGTGTTCCTCACTCAGTCAGTTGACAGCCTCAGAACAGAGCCAAGGCTTCCATGTGAGTGGCAGGAATCTTGTACATGGGCTATGTCTCAGGCTTATGCCTGGCATCCCAGCTTGTCTTTCCAGATGGTCTGCATTAGAGATTCGGGCTTGCTATGCCAGCCTTTGAAATGGCCTACAGCCAAGTCCTTGCAAGAAATCTCTTAATCCATGTCCCCTACTGGTCTCCTTCTTTGACCAAACTCAAACTAATATAGTCTTCAAGGTTTGGCACGCTCACAACAGCACCTAGTCCAAGGATACTGTGAGGATTTAATGAAATACTGCATGGAAATTGTTTGGCACACAACTAATTGCATGGTAGTATTTGGTATCACTGTATCTCGTCCTTAACAAATGTCGTCTTTCCTTATCTTAGCCATCCATCCTTGCTGACTGGCTAAGCATGCTCCCATGCTGACACAGTTCAAGTCTGTGACTCAATTTAGCCAATAGGATGTTAGCCAGAGTGATTGTGAAGTGCTTGTGCATTGGGTTTGTCCTCTCTTGCTATGTTCAGGACCCCTCCCCAATCATAGCAGGATGTGCACACTAGTTTATTGAACGGTAAGAATTTTAGAGGAATATACCCTGCCCCGATTGGAAATAAACAGCAAATTCCCCCAGAGTAGAGCTTTTTAGTAGGCAGCAGTTCATCACAGATGCATAAAGGGTCTGTCAGTCAAAACTAGCAGAACGCTCCTGCTAAGCTCATTCCAAATTACCTAGCCACAGGTTAGGCACTAAATAGTTGGCGCACGCACACACACACACACACACACACACACACACACACACACACAGAGAGATTCATCCACAGGCTCACTCCTTAGTTGGCCACAATTGTCAGCATTCAATCAGCCCAAAGCCAGGACCCAGGAGCTTCATTTGGGTATCACACACAGGTAGCAGGTGCCCAAGCCTTTGGGGCATCCTCTGCTGTATTTCCCATGCCAACAGCAGGAATTGGATCAGAAGTGGAGCATCAGGTTACAAACTGGTACCCATAAGGGATGCCAGTATAGCAAGTGGTGGGCTTTACTCCATTGCGCCAAAACACTGCATTCCCATGGGTGTGTTTATAAGCCATTGTATGAAAGAGGGAGAAGTGATCTGGTACAGGGTGAAAGCTAACTGATAAAAGTATAAAAGTGACATTTGCTTGAAACCCTTCAAACCGGAAATGGTTTTTAAAAGAACAATGTTCATTATTAATTTGGATATAGTGATATCAATCTCTCCCTAGATTTTTCTTGGGCTTATATATACTTACAAACTTTTGAAAGTCAGTTGATTAATAGATATAGTATATTTAAGAACTTTCAATCTAGTAACTCTAGCTCAATAATTTATTATAAGGGAATAATTGGAAATATGCACAAATATTTACAAAAGAAGAATGTTTAAGGAGATAAGCATTTTGAATGGCAATATGAGGATATGTAACGATAAATGAAAACAATAAATTTTCAAGGACACAATATCCTTGAATCACAGCCAGAACAACATAATTAAATACTAGGAAATAAATAACATGACAAAGATTTTACTGCCTTAGAAAAAGCTCACCATTTGTTCAACAGCAACAACAAAATAACATACACCATACTATGAAGCAGTGTGGTCAAAATTTTATGCATTGGCAGTGGGTGTTGTGTACAAAGGGGGAGAGAACAGAAAAATATGCTTAAATATTGATTATTTCAGGGAGTGAGATTACTGGAGATCTTTTAAATTTGTATTGGTCTGAAATATACTTTTTTATAGTGAACAGTATTATTTTACTATCAGAACAATAAGAAGACTTCAAAAATCCTGCTCCTTCTCAAAATCCATTTCCAAGCCCAAAGCAGCAAAGCCTTTCATGCCCAGAATGGGACAAGAAGGACTCTGCTAGGGATCTGCTCCTCTGCTGGGTGCTCTCCTGACCTGGCCTTGGAGTACAGCTTGTCTGTTACTTAGTGCCCCATCTTCACAGTGAGCGCTTCAGAACTGTTTCTATTTACTTGGACAGCAAAACCCACACATTGCATATTCATTAAAACTGTGCTGGAGGACTTGTGGTGGTTCTGGTATCAGACCATTTCTCCCACCTCAGCTCTGGCCCCCAGAACTGTGACGTCCTCAAGTCATAGCACTTCCCTGAAATTTATAGATCCAGCCACACTGCCCACTGCCCTGGGCCAACCCTCCACCTCCTAGGCAGAGCTCTACCTATAGAACTGGATAGTTCCTGTTTCCTCTGCTAGAAAAAGGATAAAGAAATTATTGGATAGACCTTCTGCTATGTGCAACTCATGGATGAACCTGATCTAAGCAAAACAAGCCAGACATGGTGAATAAACAATGCATGATCCCACGTACAGAGTAAGGCAGTAATTACCACGTTCTGGGGGTAGAGGAACTATTCAATGGATGTAAAGATATAGTTTTACAGAATTGGGCTAGTGCTAAAGATCTGTTGTTTGGCATTGTGCCTACAGTTAACAATGCTTAAAAACATTGAGTGGATAGAGTTCATATTGTGTTTATCATATATGAAGAGTCCTTCACAGAAAGTAGAATTAAAAGGTTACTTATCTTGGTGCAAAAAAAATGAAATCCAGGCACAGATTTTTATAATAAGCATTTCCCATGAACTTCCATAGACCCTTTCTATATCCTCTTCTCAGTGAGATCTACTCTGGACTCCAATCCCCATCCTTGGGAGCTCATTGTGACCTCTCACTGGTGTGTTTTTCTAAGTAGTTCCTATTGTTGGGGTTCTCCATGAGGGAGGTCTCTGAAAGACCCAACCCAGACTAAGTGTAGATTCTATATAACTATCCACTGAATGAAAACCTGCAGTATCTCATACTATATCACCACGAACAAATTATTCCAGCAATTCCATTACACCAAACTCTCCCTCCCTCGAAGCCCTTATAATCTTTACTCAACTAAGCTTACTCATTCATATTTTTATTTTTTAATATTTTTTATTTTTATTTTGAATTTTGAGTTGTATGATACAATTCCATAGTCTGGAATTGCCCCTGCCCAATTTCCCAACCCCCCTGACTGATTTTCCCCATACTGTTTCCTGTAAAGAAGTTTGCCTTGGAGAGTGTGAGCCACTGCTTACACAGAAAATCCTGATGTTGCAGGATTTCTTTGTCTTTTCTCTATCTTACTCAAGGCTCTCTTCCAAGTAACTCCTTCACAGGAAAGGTCAGCCCTCAACCTCTCTGGCAACCACTGAGGGAAACACGAAGCAAAAAGCCCATCCTGCCTCAAGACCCTGCAGACAGAGAGTGTCAGGTGTTTGTAGACCCTTATTTCTCCAACTCAATAAGTGACATGGGTGTCTTTTCAGGAGGGATGCCAGCAATGCCCAAATAATTGGGGGAGCCAGCTTACCATAATAAGTCCCAATCATATTCCATTTAAGTTTTTTATTTGAATGGCAGATTTACAATGAGAAGCAGAGACAGAGAAAGATTTTCCACTTGCTAGTTCACACCCCAAATGGCCACAACAGCTGGAAATGAACTGATCTGAAACCAGGAACCAGGAGATTCTTCCAGGTCTCCTATGTGGGTGCAGGGTTCTAAGAACCTGGGCCACCCTCTACTGCTTTCCTAGGACATAAGCAGGGAGCTGGTTAGAAAGTGGAGTAGCCAGAACATGAGCTGGTGCTCATTTGGAATGCTAGTACTTTCAGGTGGAGGATTAGCTTGTTGAGCCATTACATCAGCCATTATATTCCATTTTCTAAAATTAATTTTCACTTGTTATGCTTTCCCTTTTTATTTTATTTTTGAGGGTTTTTACATAGTTGACTAGGATGCAAACAGTTAAGGGCTAGAGCAAAGTGGGTGAGACATTGTTCCCACATTCTCTTTGTGCCTTCCCATATCTGGGGGAAGGGGAAAGATAAGGGGAAAAGCTACACCCTGCTTCCCAAACATGCCAGAGTCCCTGATGTAAGGCATGCTGCAAGGGTCCTGCTCAAGTGGTTTTGATAGTTCAACAGTTCTGAATTCCTATTGATCTCGCCACTCCAAGCACAATGAAATCTCTTCAGAATCCACTGGCTGATATAGTGTCTAGCTTAGAGTCTCTGTTTGCCAAGGAATTCATTGCTAACTCTTGACTAGGGCAGTTAATCAATTTGTTCTGTCCTGCATCCTCTGTTGTGGTACCAGGTATCCTCTGAAGGATCCAATGTACTGCCGTATTCTCCATGTGCACGTAGATTAGCTGTCCACTACTCTAAGTCACTGAGGATGCCCAGCTCTGAAACACGCATTCCATGGACAGACCATGGAAGCTGCAATTCTCTCCATGGTTGAGTTCTGAGTCCAGCAGTTCAGTTTGGGAGATCCCCAAAGAAGCCTCATCTGAGGAGATCCCAGACCTGATTCTTGTGCGTGATTGTCCAGCACAGTCCATAGCCCAAATGAGCCCACACATATGCTGGTGGCTGCAATTACTGGGTCATTTTTGTTTCCAGCCCTGTCTTTTATACAAACCAATGGATGTTGCAGCCCAGCCCAATTCTGCTCAGCATACACTCAGCCTTCACATAAAACCAATCATATGGGCTGCAGCCTAGTCAAAGCAACTCCCAATGACCCCCACCAGGCCCACCCCCTGTCCTGGTTCCCGTGCTTGTCAGTATGTATAGCAGACTAGTCCAGTCTGTCCCACATCTCATTCAGCTCCCATACATGTCAATGGGTATTGAAGCCTAGTTCAACCCAACCAGCCCCACACTGATGCCATCACGTGCCATTCTCTGTCTAGTCATGCCTGCCTGGTTCTCATGCTTACCAGTGGGAGTGGTAACTCAAGAGGGAGCTATTCACTGTTTCCCCAATGGGCCCATTCCCAGTCCCAGATCTTGCACTCTCCAGGTGGTTCTGCAGTTTAGCTTGACAGAATTTGCTCCCCATGCCAGCATCCGCCAGCTGATGCTGTGGCAAAGCCCAACCAGCCCACACCTACTCTGGCTTATTGTTATGCTGTTTCTTTTTGTTGTTGTTGTTAAGATTTATTTTTCTTGCAAAGTCAGATATATATAGAGGAGGAGAGACAGAAAAGAAGATCTTCCATCTGCTGATTCACTCCACAAGTGGCTACAACAGCTGGAGCTGAGCCAATCTGAAACCAGAAGCCCAGAGCCTCTTCCTGGTCTCCCATACGGGTACATGGTCCCAAGGCTTTGAACCACCCTCTACTGCTTTCCCAGGCCACAAGCAGGGAGCTGAATGGGTAGCAGGGAGGCCGGAATTAGAAGCAGTGCCCATATGGGATCCTGATGAGTGTGAAGTGAGGACATTAGCCGCTAGGCTATTGCTGTTATGCTGTTTCTTAAAGGGTGATGTGAAACTTTACTTTTTGCTTTGAATAAAACATAGCATTATAATGACACAGTTTTATGGATTTTCAGACCCATTTGGAGGAGGCAGAAACCATTCACACACCATGTGATGAGGTAGAACTGTCTAAGTGTCATGGGGCAGAGCCTCCTCACTGAAACCTCATGTGGTTGTGCACCAGCGCCAGCTCCAGGCTTACCTCTGCAAACAAGACTGTCAAGGATTACCAAGGACAAAGATCCAAACTGAAACACAAAACTGGAGGAGAATGCTTGAGTTCACCTTGGAAAGAATTAACTCAAAAAAGCAAGCAGGACAAACCAAGTGCACACTGGCGCCAGACTGCAGGGCCACATGGTCCTGGGGGAGTGTTTCTACTTCCCAGGACAGAGGCCTTCAAGGACATCCCTGGGGCTGGAAGATAGGGAATGAAGCATGTGGAAGGCAACTCAGAGCTTTACATTCCCGTATGGAAACACCACAAATCAAGGAACCACCAGGTGTGATAAAATTCAGAGTCACTAAGCTAGGACCATCAGGACATGGATAAGGTGAAGTTGAAGCCTCCACTTTTTCACCAATAAAAGGAGATTGTTGGGCTCACTGACCTGGTAAGTCCCATCCAACTCCATATTCCAGTTAATTCTCTTTCATTGCTAAGTAAGATATAACACAGTCAAGGCTGAGATGCTAAAACTAGGTTTGTCTAACCTCGTAGTTCTGGCACGACAACTTATCAGTCTATTACCTTTTAGTTTCCTCATCTGATAAATGGGGCTTATATCATTGCCTCCCTCACTGGATTTCCTTGAGAACGAACTGGCATGCTGTCCACCAGGTGCTATATGAACAATATGTCACATCTGGTACACACAGAAATGACTTTCAGAAGACATGTCTAATACTTAGAAGGGGCTGGTTTTGTGGCATAGCAAGTAAAGCCTATAATGTCAGCACCACACACGGGCACTTGTTGTGTCCAGGCTGTTCTACTTCCAATCCAGCTTCATGCCACAAGCATGGAGAAAGCAGCTGAAGATAGCCTAAGTGTATGGGCCACTGTTGACCATGTGGGAGTCCTGGATGAAGCCCCTGGCTTCAAGCTGACCCAGCCCTGACAGTAGCAGCCATCTGGGGAGCAAACCAACAGATTCAATCTCTATCTCTATCTCTATCTCTATCTCTATCTCTATCTCCAACTCTCTCACTCTCTCACTCTCTCCTTCTCCCCTCTCTGTGTTACTCTTTCAAAAGAAAAAGAAAAAAAAACAGCCCATGACAAAGGTTCAAGAATTTGTATTGCAGAAAAGTGGGAAGCCAAGTCACACCAGGAATCTCCCTTGCAGACCATCATTTAGTAGCTGGAACTGAAAATGGATCTAGCTGCAAGCTGCAGGCCACAGCTGACAACCATAACCATCCCTCAATGCCAGACACTAATGGGGCTGAGATCCCTGACTCCATGATCCCAGAGCTACTCAGTCATACGCCTAATAGAAGACCTTGTCTCTCAAGGCCACATTCAGGGTGAAGTCCTCGCATAGCGTTCCCAGAAGGCAGGGAGGCCAGAGTGTCCTGGGCCAAGGGCCACGGGGTAGAGACAAGCAGGTGCCAATCATGATCTGTGTCTTCTTGCAGGTCCCCAGGAATATCCAGCCACATTCTGCTAGAAAAGGTTTGCTTTCTTCCTAACCAGTGGAGGAGGAGGCAGTGGTGCCATGCTTTAGCATGTAAAGCTGCTGCATCCCATTCAAGGCCTGACCATTCCACTTCTAATCCAGCTCCTGAATAATGCTCCTGGGAATACAACAGAAAATATCCCAGGTCTTTGAGCCCCTGAACCCACATGGGAGCCTCAGAAAGAAGCTGCTGGCTTTGAATGGATCCAGCTCAGAACATTGCAGCCATTTGGGCAGTGTATCACCAAAATGAAGATATATTCTCATTCTCTCTTTCTCTCTCTCTCTCTCTCTCTCTCTCTCTCTCTCTCTCTCTCTTCCCCTCTGTCCCACTCTCCCCCTTTCTCTAATTCTTTCAAATAAATAAATAAGTGCATCTTTTAATATAAAAAGAGACAGAGTTTAATCTCCTAGTATGTTTCCAAACCCTCAAAGTTACTCTCCCAAAGGCCCCACATAGCACCTACTAAGCAGATGTTTAGGCAGAATGTTATATGTAAGAAATGAGGTCTCCATCTTGCCACCCAATGGAACATCCCTGGAGGAAAACACATGGGTTGTTGAACCAACTCAGTGACTCCCTGTGTCTGAATCCAGACCCTGTCACTCCCTGAAGTATGCAGCAGGGTCTAAACCAGTCAATGGGAAATGCTCAGCTCTCCCGTGACGCCTACTTCCGCCCCAGCCCACCCTTCTACAAATCTAACACAGCCTCCCTTTTTCTGCCCTCTAGTTTCTCATGTTTTCTTCCAACACAAGAGGCTTTTTCAGCAGTTGGAAAGTGGCCACTTTTACCGTGAACTCCCTTGCTCCACCCCCACACCCAGCCCTGAAAAGAGCTTTTTCTGGTGGGAAGCTAGTGCAGAACTTTCTCTCTGTGGGCCTTGAGAAGAGGGGAGATGGGTTGGCTGCAGAGAGATGGGGGACCTCAGGGACCTTCTTGCTTGACCACAGCCTCTGCTTTTTGGATGGGAGAAGAACGCAACAAAACGCTTCTAGGAACAAAGATTTCCCTGTTGCGAAGTTCCATCAACAACAGTGGGACAGGCACCAGATGACGCTAGAATGGAATGTTCCATATGTTCTCACACAGTTTGCCCCCGAAGTGTATCCCTTCACAAGGGAAAAAATTCCCAAGCATATTATTATTCAGTTTCCAGGCTACACTTCCTCTCCCTCCATCCACCAAGACAGGCAGATTAGACCAGCACAGAGAACTGATTGTTTCCTAGGCAAAAGGCTGTGGCACTTTTAGTTGGCATTTGATAGTTTTTCAACAAGAAATAACATAGACTCCTGGAAAGATAAATTGTTGTTTTAAATGGAGAATCTGTTCCATCTATAAAATCTTACACTCAGCAGTAAGGAGTGTCCTCAGAGAGTCTTTATTTTACATGCTTCGTTTGGTATATGAAAACCATGAGACCTAGGGAAAGAGGGGCTCTGGGTCATCCTTGGACATGGTGGCCATGGAAGGCAAGTGGCTCCTACAATCAAGGAGGAAGCCTCCCCACCAACAGCGGAGGAGGCTGCAGCTGTGGCCACAATGCCAGCAAAGCACAAGCGTCCCCGCCATCACACCATGCCCCCAGAAAAAGGAATTTTACCTTTTTCTCTTATTGTTTTCTTTTACATTCCCCCAAAGAACATTAAAGATTCAAAATTATGTTCAATGGCTAACACCTTTCTTGCCATATAGGGTTTGAATTAACAAAAGGAGATGAGGCAACACGAGCTTCTTAGGGCTAGGGCCTTGCCACCTAGTTCCCCCCATCCCACCCCCAGACCCCAAACCCTATCTCCAATCTTCTCCCTGCCCCCCAATACATTCCTAACCCACTCAGGCAGCACGTTGATTATCTGTGACATCTTCCTTCTGCAGGAGGCTGCCCTTGGCACTCCCACCTATCTTCAACTGTGGAACGTTCTGGAAGCTGGGGAACAGCAGAAGAGGAAAATACATGGAGACATCCCCTGGTTGGAAAAGGCTATAGTTAATTCTACCCATGTGTGTGTGGTGGGGGTAAGGTAATGTCAAGATCACAGATTAGGTAAGAGAACTGAAATGCAAAAGCAGACTCAAATGACCAGACAGCACAGACAGGATTCAGAGCGTGGATTTGAATGCAGCATCCACCTCAAATCCCAGGCATCTATCTGCACAGGGCACCTGCCCCCTTAGGTCCTTGCATGCTTCAAAGGGTAAAACTTGGAATAATTGTGAAGAAATGACTCTCTGCAGAATTTGTGGACTCAGGAGAGAGAAATTAAAAGGCCAGGCAGCCAGTAGTGTCCCTTCAATCCCAATTCTGAGTGTGTGGGAGGAGGCCAGAGGGTGTCCACTAGAATTGCAAGGGCTCTTCCCCATCCATCCCCTCTGAGCCTCCTAGGATCTTCACACATAAAACCCCTTCTCCCATGAGAAGATTCAGCAACACATCCAACTCCCTCCTTCCCTCCCGCTCTCTCCACCAATGCCTCAACAAAGGACTCTTGTCAACAAAGCCATTAGGAAGGGTCACTTAGGAGAAAAACTAAACATGAGTTTCTAGGCCTCTTGAAGGCTGTCATACCAACTGATCACATTTGTCCAAGTCACAGCCTACTGAACCTCTATCCTGACTCAACCCAAAAGACTGGCCAGTATTCCAGCCAGAGCTCTTTTTAAGATGTCAGGGAGCAGAGCCTGTGGAATTGAACTTCCATGAAGCTTGGAGTACAGACACAGGAAAGGGAAGACATGAGAACCTTAAAATGCAGACAAGCTATTGACTGACGTTGGTTGGCTAGAAAGGCAATGACCTTTAAACACAAACTAGCAAGCTGCTGGGCTGAGCGAGAGAATAGGAGGAGGGCCCAGCCATGCAAACAGCCTTGATCACAGCCCCACATTCCCAACTCCTTTGTCAGTTATACCCCAGCTCCAAGCTCAGGGTTTCCCTCTCAACACACTGGCTAAGAGTGGCTTAAAGGGCTTTTATTTCATTCATTTAAACATGGCTGCAAATGGTAGAACGTTCTTTAAAATAACAGTGGTGAGCATTGTGGCCTAGCTGGTTAAGCAGCCACTTAGGATATTCACATTCCATGTCACAGTGCATGTTTTGCGTCCTGCCTCTTTTCCTAATCCAGCTTTCAACTAATGTTCCTGGGAGGCAGTAGATGATGGCCCATGTATTTGGGTTACTACCACCCACATGGGAGACCCAGGTGGATTTCTGGGTTCCTGGTTTAGCCTGTCCCAATCTCAGCTGTGGTGGGCATTTGGGGAGCAAATCTGCCATATAAGATCTATCTATCTCCCATCTATCTATCTATCTATTTATCTATCTAATCTATCTGTCACTTTTTCAAATAAATAAAATAATATTTTCTAAATAAACTAAATCCCACAGAATGCTAAGGAAAACAAGAAGAAACACTCAAAGTGCAGAGGAGTCACATTTTTATAATAATATGTTATGTCCTCCACGGAGGCCCTGAAATGCTTTGCTGACAACTAGGTATGTGCATTCAAGGACACACATGTGCATTAAGGATTTCACTACTCAAAATGCAATGCTGACAGCAGACATCACTAATCAATCAAAGCATTTATTCAACTGATCAGAGCCCCTGACCCGAAAATCCTTCTCAGCAAGACCTTCCACACAGCAACCCCAACTGAACAGTCAGTACCAGAGATAAAACCTATTTGCTATTTCTCTTTTGTCTTTTTATTTTTTTAAAAGATTTATTTTTATTATTAGAAAGATAGATATACAGACAGGAGGAGGGACAGAGAGGAAGATCTTCCATCTGCTGATTCACTCCCCAAGCACCACAATGCTGGAGCTGAGCCAGTCCAAAGCCAGGAACCTGGAGTCTCTTCCTGGTCTCCCATGTGGGTGCAGGGTCCCAAGGCTTTGAGCCATCCTCCACTGCTTTCCCAGGCTACAAGCTGGGAGCTGGATGGGAAGTGGGGCAGCCAGGATTAGAACTGGTGCCCATATGGGATCCCAGTGCATTCAAGGTGAGAACTTTAGTTCCCAGGCTACTGCACCAAGCCCTTATTATTTCTATTATTGCCCCAAAAGTTAGAACAGAGTATGCTTTGCCTCATTGTCCTTCTCCTTTGGATCATGAGATATCAAATCAGCATTTGGATTTTTTGGTCTCTAGGGCATAATGTAAGAGCCACATTGAGTTTCCCATGGCAGTGCAAGGTTTTTTCATGTTACCACAGACCCCAGAGTTTGGGCCTCTCCACCAGTTCTCTTCCAAGGCTGAACATTTTATGCATTGATCAGCCTCTGCCTCAAGCACCAGAATTATATATGAAACCAGTTTGAGTCCTGGCTGCTCCCTCCTGATCCAGCTCCCTGCTAATGCACCTGGGAAAGCAGCAGAAGATGGCTCAAATCCTTGGGACCCTGCACCCACGCGGAAGATTGTGAAGAAACTCCTGGCGCCTGGCTGTTGCAACCATCTGGGAAGTGAGTCAGCAGTTGGAAGACCTCTCTCCTCTCTTCATCTCCCATAATCTGCCTTTCAAATAAAAATAAATAAATCTAAAAATAAAAAAAAGAATGCAGGTCTAGGGTCCTTCAGACTGTCCTTACCATCAAACATGCCCAACAGGCATTAGAGTCAGTTTCGATGCATACTGGATGGAAATCTTCAGTTTGGCCCCCTAAGCCTTGCTTCCTTCTGTCCTCTGCCTGGAGAGTGACTCTGAGCTAGATCAACAAACTCCCTTATGCCCTAGCTTCCCATTGCATCAGACAATGACAAGACGACTCGAGCTTGGAGGAAGAGGAGTAGTGATGTTGGGGTATCTATCCTGGTCCTCTGGTCACTTCATCTCATTCCAGCGCTACTACAGCCTGGGTGTGTGCCACCCCTATCAGATTCTACACTTCTTTCTAAAAGTTTCCCTACATCTTGCACACACCTGGGAGAACAGACCCTGTGATAAACCCTATCCTGACTGCGCCCTTGTACTCAGGGCTTTCAACTGACACACACACACACGGACATCAAAGTCTCACATCTACCACGAAGAATAAAACAATTAGACTGAGCTCCAGATTTGCATATCCCACTTCGGGTTGAATGTGTGCATTTGGATGTTGTATTAGTCTTCCAGAGCTGCCATGGCCATCTGTCACAAACTGCATTGCTTTTTTAATCAGAAAGTTACCTTCTTGCAGTTATGAAGTCAGCCATGTTGGGCTTCTTCTGAGGCTCTAATGCAAGAGTTTCCCTTGCCTCCTGTGTATCTTCCAGGACTGTATTTCCAAATAAGATCACCTTCTGTGGCACCTCAGCATATCCTTATGAAGCTGACCTTCAATTCTTAAAGGTGTCTATAGGAAATTCAAACTTGACAGGCTCACAATCAAGCTATGGATTTCTTTTCAGCTGAATTTTATAATCTTCCCTATACCAGCCAATCAGCAGCAAATCCATTCTAATTCTATAATAAAAATGTGGGTATCACCCCTGATTCCTCTCTATCTTCCACACCCCAAGTTTCATCCCAAACTGTCATTCCATTATGTCAACCAGGTAGGATATTGAAGTATGATTCTAAAAGTTCATAGCTCAGACATCCCAGTCCCTCAGCAATGCCATGCCACAGGAAGCATTTCATCTGCTTTCATGACTCCTTGGAAGAGTTTGTGTACATGTGTGTTTTAATTATTAACTAACTATTTGTAGAGCATTGTTATTTTAGTTGAAAAACGTGTTGCAAACACAAATTCCTGCAAAAGCTCAGCAGGAAGTACAAACGTGAGAACCTGAAGCAGATGGGGTCAGAAGGAGGGACTGTAGCAACCAGAAATTTTGTAACCTGTAAGCAGAGATAGAAGCAGCCTTCCAACCACTGCTACTTCTGGGCAGAAATGTGGGCACAATCCTGGCAGACCTTACCACTCTTCAGGTCAATTTAATAGTTAAGTTGCTTTGCAAGACTTCCCAATTTTTAAACAGTTGCTCAAATACATAAAACTAAAATGGGATGAATTCACCCTTGACCTGTCAGTGCATGACCTCCAAGTTAAAGAACTGTGCTCTTGCAAATATTGACAAATTAGGTAAGTAGTGGAAAAGTACTCTAAGAAGAAAGGAAAGAAATAGAAAGTCATTACCAGCTGAATGGAAACACTTGAGCAAAAGTCAAATGTGTTAATCAACAGAATATAGTAAAGACTTGATGGCTAGTCCAACCAAGGGGGTGGAAAGGAAGGAAATAAAGCTAGAAACATAAATTAAGGAAATCATTTTGGGATCCAAATATGAATATTGGGGTTTGATTTTATCACGGAAATAATGCACCTGAATATGTTAGAGCAAGAGAGTAACTGACAGCAACTGCAGACTGGTTGTGCAAAAGCAAGACTCTCCTAGGATCTCTTTTCCAAAAATATGAAAATCTTTCTTTTATAATTAAACTCGTGGACATGCCATTCAGGACAGAGCTGGAGAGGATTGCAGCCCCTTTCAGGACTGGGATGGTTGAAACATGATCCTGCATGAGCTAAACTGATTTGCTGACTATTCTTTTTCCTTGAAGCTACTTTCTTGTCACTCTCACTTGTAATGTGTAAGCTGCCTTTCACAGGCCACCTTGAAGTCACTTAATATGGGCTCCAAAAGTCTTGTGACAATGAGTCCTACTCCACAGGGGACACTATCAGCCCCCTTGAAATCACAAATGTGAAAAAATGGGGATTGCCCAAGAGGATCATGGTTTCAGTGTGCAGAAAAGGAGGCCCTAGCGTCCGGTCACGGGCTTTAGTGAAGTGGAGGAGAAAATTCTGATTGCACTCAGGATAAGCTCAAGAGGAGAGAGGAAAGGTCAATATTTGCATTTTTCCAGCGGCCATTTGATAGGGGACCTGAGGAGAGACTCTCTCTGGTGGGCAGTTTATGCGTCATGTTGCTATTAACACCACCTGCATCCCTTTCACCAGCTGAAAATAAAGCCTTCTGCCGCGGATAACAATGAGGCTAAGTAAGGTGATTCTCCAAGGCTCCCCCTTCCCATGCCCACAGGAGGACCAAGGACGACAGAGCAGGCAATCCTGAGCTCTCCTTCCCACTCAGAGATGTGGTGATCAGGACAGCTGTGGCCGTCACTGTTGAATATCTGAGGCTTAAACTATTCACAAGCGATTCCCAAGTTCTAAGACCTGCAACAATCATTCTTTCTGACCATGTGGATTTGATGTTCAGGCAGTCGGGGGCAGAGTATGGAATCCATTCCTTAGTGGTAGAGCTCAGCCAACACACTCTGCTACCTTCCCTTTGCCTTTGCTCTGGCAATCACTTTTGCCTCTTATTGTTCTTGTTCAATAAGTATCTAGTTCTTTGAGAGGCAGTGAGAAACTCCCATTTGCTAGGTTATTCCCCAAATACCCTCAATGGCCAGGGCTTGAGCCAGGCTGAAGCCAGGAACTGGGAATTCAGTTCAGGTCTCCTATTTACCCCTGCCTTCAAGGTTCACAACAATGGATCACCATGCAATTCAGTTACCATGCATTTCCTAACCCAGGGCAAGCAATAGAAAGTGATCATGAACAGAATCAACTATGATGAATAGAAAAGGTGGTGGTATAAGAAAGAGAAGGTATTGGGAGGGGGGAATGATAATTCTGTATCAGTATTAGGAAATATGGAGATTCAAGAAGATCCGGAGATCTATCTGCTAAGACCATAAAGTTTATACTACATTGTCATCAGAACTGATTGGGTGGTGGACTCAGAAACTTTACAAACAGTAGGATATAAATGATGTCTTAGAAATTCATAGTTTAAAGTAGTAATAACAGCAACAAAAGGAAGAAACTAGGTTAAAGTCTTAACAGCAGCTGCCTCAAGGGTATAGAATTCTGTGCTTCTATCTACTCCTTTAATGTTTTACAGACTTTCTATACATTTCTGCAATGATCCAATATTATTTCTGTAGTAAGAATAAAAACCACAAAGGCTGATGAAAATCAGGGCATGAAACCTGAAAAGACAAGATTGGCAGAGAGAGGTAATTGTCTAAGGGAATAGCTCTGCCTCACCCTGGCCATGCAAGCCACAGCTCAGGATCACTCTTGCTCATCTAAGATAAAAACGCTACCAGCTACCGGCCACAAGGCCATCGTCCCTACTACAAAAGGAGATTTCTGATCATGCCTCACACACATTTGACCTTTCACACTTGGACCTCTCTGTGTATCTGCCTCCATACTGAGCATCAAGAGCTGTTGATAGATTCAGATCATACATTGGCATTATTCCTTGTGACACTTTGATATCTATTTTCTAATTTTCCAAAACATTGTTTGAAGGTCTCTTCTCTGGCCTTCAGTTCAACCTTACTGAGTTTGTTGGGAATGAATGGCCAAAGAAATAGAACCATTTGCCTGATATTGTACAGTGAATTAAGGGCAGAAATTGAATGGGGAGAGGATCTAGGAGCTTCCCAAGCCTACACTGTCATTCAGAGTGCACCTTCTTCTCTGAGGGAAGATCTGGTTGCATATTGTTGATCTTGGAGATGTGTATAGAGCTCCACATCAGCTCCACATTTATCTTAACCATTTTTTAAATCCACAGAGAAGGATTTATTTCTATCCTTTTAATCCAACTGTAAGAGATTGGAGAGTGGGTTCATTCACAAATTATATGAGTAGTTTGAACTAATGAGTAAAGTTTACAAGCACAAAGGTCAAGGCACCAAACCACACAACTTTCCAGCATTTGCAATACTTGAATAAACTGCAGCCTTGACCATGAAGCTACCAGGTGCTCAAATTCAAAGTTCTGGATTGCCTTTTTCTCGTATTTTTTCAAAAGGATAAAAATCACATTGCATCATGTTTTCCTATAAGGGATGCTGCAGCTGTGCATACATGGTCACAATTTTGGCTGATTCACAATTATCACTATTTTTATTTGACCAACCTATTGATTCACTAGGTCACTGTCAGACAAAGCCCTTCAACTGTGAACTGTTAACAAGAAGGGACACAACCAGTAACCACAAAACCACTAAAACAATCAGCTCTGTCAAGACAGAGTCAACTGACATAAAAGCAAATGGGAGTATAAGCATAAAGACATCTGCCCACATCCCAGTCCTGCAGGCAAAAGTGGTAAGGGATTGACCTAAATTTTGCCTGCAAGCTGTGATCCTGTGTGTGTTTCTCCTTTGACTTGCTTTCCTAATACATGAACAAACACAGGCTTACAAGACAGAGTTGGCACAGAAATGGGTCCATAGGATGTATCTTAAAAGCAAAGTCAATGTCAGAAAGAAAATGCTGTATGGTCAGAAGTACCTCGCCTCTTGAGAGCAGTAGTGTTGGCAGTTTGAGAATGTGACACCCCAGATCCCCATGCACAGTGAGCCCCTGACGGCCTGTCTGGCAGAAATCTGAAGGGTTCAGATGAAACATTTCATTTGGATGGTTTTAATGTAATGTAAAGGGTAAATACCTTAGTCACAGACACACAGTAGTCTGTGTCACATTCTTGCCATGGCTCCTAACCATGGTAAATGGATTACCATGGCTAAATGTACTTTTAACACTCCTGAAACAGTCGCACCACTCTCATGTACCAAAACTGGGATGGAGATCAACACATCGAACTCATGTACCAAGCCTATGTGCTTTCTCCTGGCTAGAAAGACTCCAAGAACCACTGTTATATTTTATGTCATCATCTAACATTCAGTGCCAAAAGCCAGGCAACCAGGCTGGGTAACAGGACCTCAGCTGTAGATAAGCCAGAGTAGTCCCTGCATGTGGAGCACTTCCAGGACAGTGAGAGACAAAAATCAAACAAGAAATAATAATAATTTGGCCATCAACACAAATTTGATGGCCTCCAACTGCTTAGAAATGATAATGCAAGAGGTTTAGTGTGATTAATTCTGGCCAGCAGTTCTCAAAGTGTGCTTTTCTGGTCTCTTTAAGTCCCCAGAAGCCTTTCGGAAGGTCAGAGAAATAAAAACAATAATGGTCAATAATCACTCCTACTTTATGAAATAGAAAAAGTGTGTTTTCCATTTGCCTTGGGCTGCTATTGGCACTAGAAATGGTGGGTAAAGTTGCTGGCATAATCAGGAGTTTAGATGGTGGCTGGCATGATAGTGCAATGGGTTAAGCCACCACCTATGATACCGGCATCCTGTATGTCCACCAACTCAAGCCTGGCTGCTCTGCTTCCAACCGTCTTCCTGCCAATGCATCTGGGAAGGCAGACAAAGATGGTCCGAGTGCATGGTCCCCTGCCATCCACACAGGAGACCTGCATGGAGCCCCAGGGTCCTGGTTTCAGTGTAGGCAACCCTGGCTATTGCAGCCATTTGGGGAGTGAGCCAAAGGATGGAACACAGTCTCTCTTTCTCTCTCTCTGCCTTTCAAATAAACAAATCATTTTTTTCAAATAGTAATCACATTTATAAATAAAACATAACTGCAGTTTAAGAGAAAAACATATTCACTTAAGAATATTTGATGATATACTTTTTAAGTTCTCTTCTTTGTAATTTTATTACATCCCTACTTTTAAATAATTTTTATATTAATATGCTAAAACAAAATGGAAAGAACATATAAAGACCTTCTGCCCCAAAGTAAAGTATGATAACTGTCTCGAGGAAAACACTGTAAGATTGCTTTAGTTAGAGATGGCTTAGATGGACACACACACTATTGTATTTATGACTTGGATCTTTGGCATACATTTTGTCTAAAATAAACAAGATGAGTTGTCACTACAAGAAAATAACTGGTGACATCTGAAGTCAAGGATAAAAGCTGACCTTTCATTAGAAAGGTGAAATTTCCAAAATCCAGGGTCTACCACAAAGAATTTAACGGCTTCCTGATACCCACTAAATTTCCCAGTGAGATTTTTGGCATTAACAAACATGACTTTATTTTTAGTATTTATAATAAAATACGTCAACCTTTGGGAAATCTGCATATCTCAGCAAACCATGCCCGAAAGACTAATGCATGGTGTCATAAATCATGCAAGAGTAAAAGATCCATTACAGCATCAGATAAGGAATGAATTTTAGCATTATAAAGTACAAGAAGTTCTGATAGTTTCAGATCCCACATTGCTTCTGAGCTATAGGAAACTGTTTTGTTTTGGAGTAGTTATCAAGAAATGATGTCCTCCGTTATTCAAAAGATCTGTTTTCTAGCCATGAATCTGTGTTAAGTCTGCTTTTTGTATACTTGTCTGAAACGACATATCACAAAACATGGATGCAAAAGCAAATGTGAGAATGCAACTACATCTGTTTTGTTGGATGCTAATGACATTAATAATTTTCTTTTTTTAAAGATGTGTTATTTTCATTGGTAATGCAGATTTACAGAGAGAAAAAGAGGTAGAGAGAAAAATCTTCCATCTGCTAGTTCACTCCCCAAATGATGGTTGGAATCAAGCCAGTCGGAAGTCAGAAGCCAGGAACTTCCGGGTCTCCCAAGCAGGTGCAGGGTCCCTAGGCTCTGAGCCTTTCTCTACTGCTTTCCTAGGCCAAGCAGGAGCTAAATGGGAAGGGAAGAAGCCAGAACATGAACTAGTATCCATATGGGATGCCTGCACTTGTAGGTAGAGAATTAGCCAGTTGAGCCAATGAGGTACCACCAGTCCTGGTTTTCAACCACTCAAGTAAAAACCATTGGAACTTTCTTCCTTCTGTCAGGCCTCAAAGGACCACCTCCTCACCAAACACTGGTATAGTATGACAGCAAGCCGTGGCACACTTCCACCATCCCCCATAGACACCGGAGGGAAAACTGAAACATTTATCTCTTCCCCACGCCCCCAACACCTTGTCCATCCAATTGCAATCAGAGATCCATATGGGTCTGTAAACTCCTCATCATGTAATAAATGTTACAAATAAATAGAAAAATCCAGAAGAAAAAAAACAATGACAGTAGCATGTATGAATTCATTTTCACCAAAAATACATTATTCATTACAGTATTAAATAGATTAACTGTTGTGCTCAAATAAATTAATATTTTTAAATTTTTCTCAATTTTAATTTGTAATAGAGTTAAATATTACTGGGCATATCCTATACAAGTCAAAGCTCTCCAAAAATGTTTAAGAGTAGACAAAACACTGAAACTTCACAAAGTTAACCAAAACCTTAACAAAACGCTGTTAACTTAGGCTTCTGTCATCTAAAATCACCTGAATATTAAGGAATTATCATCCCAAGATATCTGTATTCTATTCATTTTTTGTTTCATCAATTTAGCAATATTAGCATCCAGATGCTTTGCTGATTATTATAACTTTGTACTTCTACCAATAAGACCTAAAATACTTTTTTGCTTCTCTTGTCATTTTGCAAACTGGATTGAATTAATAACCATTTGCATTAATACCGAATGAGAGTCACAAACAAAGCTTGGGGTCACAGCTAGGCTGCCACTTCTGAAGTAACAGAAGCGCAGTTCTTCACCTGTGTCTCAATGTTCTCAACTGTACCTTGGAGTTAATCATATGTCCTCATCTCATAGAGTCCCTGCAAAGAATAAATTTGCTAACACATAAAAAGTGCTTACACTAATGCCAGCATAGTAAAGATTGGGTAACAATCAGCTGGAATTGCAATATTGCAAAACAGCTTACCATCTACAACTGCAATTCAACTTTGAAAACCCTTGTATAAAGACATATTCCTTTTGTAGGTGAGCCAATAAGTCACTGAAGGGTCTGTCTGGATTTCCTGAGCATGCCATTCTAAGGATCTGCCACACTCCCTTCTCCAAAGGGACCATCACATTTTATCCAACTTGAAGCTGATTCTCTGATCTCGATTAATTTGTTTACACATAGGATGCTTAACAAGTACCAAGATAGTTCGCCTGGCAAAAAGAGACCCTGCTAGAAACGCACTAGCTAATCAGCTAGATACCCACCTGGGGCTAGAGAAGGCATCAACAGAAGAACTCATCAGGTAGCGGAATGACAGGTCTGCCCAGCCATGTGGAGGGTATGCAGCAGCTTTGGCCTTTGGCCCAAGATGTATTGTTTCTGACTAGTCTGTCACCCTATTCCTGGCCAACTCGCATAACCACTGACACATCTAGCCCAGAATCCCAGATTCTTTTGTATTTTACCCACCTCCCAAAACTAGAGTTGGGTGCCCTGAGACCTGAGTTTGCTTGCCTTGGGTCTACCAGAATGTGAGGTTCGGTTCTCCTGCTAATCTCTGCTCCCACTATCTGCAGAGTTGGTAGAAGAGAAGAGTAGGACTGCACAAAAGCAATAACCAAAGTGATCCTAATGTGTCAAAATGTGAAAGAGAATCCAGAATCGCATTACCCGTAAGAGATGGAAATCCCATGGCAGAGAAGGTCAAGTAAAAAAAAAAAAAAAAACAAACAAAAAAAAAACCACATGATTCAGTTCAAAAGGAAAAATTGCTGCAGTGTATCAAAGATTGAACACTAAGGCTCCTTTTTCCAAAATCTTGTGTATTGGGCCTGCTGCGATAGTTTAGTGGCTAAATCCTCACCTTGCATGTGCCAGGATTCCACATAGATGTCTGTTTCATATTCCAGCTGTGCCACTTCCCATCCAGCTCCCTGCCTGCAGCCTGGGAAAGCAGTGGAGGGTGGCCCAAAGCCTTGGGACCCTGCAACCATGTACAGGACCCAGAAGAAGCTCCTGGCTCCTGATTTCAGATCAGCTTAGCTCCCCAGCTATTGCAGCCAATTGAGGAGTAAACCATCTGACAGAAGGTCTTTATGTTTCTTCTCTCTGCAAATCTGACTTTCCAATAAAAATAAATGCCTCTTTAAAAAAAACAAGCTGTGTGTCAGTGCGTATAGAATGCCCACTCTGCATCAGAAAACCTTTATGTGCTTTATTAGTTGCCTAGAATATCCTGTCCCTGCATGCATGTGTGCACACATTCTCAAACTACAGCATACACATGTGTGCAAATGGGTACATATCCTATCCTCTCTCTTCCCAACTCCTCCTCACCCTTCAGAATTCACCAGAAGTTTCCCTCCCAGGAGACTGTCTTGACCAGGCTGTCTAATGATGCTTCTCTATTCCTTTATTCTAAAACTGACTTGTGTCTTTTCACTCTCCAAATCCTCACATTTACTTCAAGTTGAAAATAAGTTCAAAAAGTTTGTGAAAAGTAGAACTCAAAGAATAACTTTATTTCAAAAAAATGTCCCAATATGAGGAAAGTATACATTGTGAAAAAACTATACATAAATTACAAAAATAAACCACTTTTGCACCAAGGTAAATTCATATTTTGAATTCCACTTTTCACAAATTTTTAAATAGCCTTAAAGAGATACAGATAAATATAACTATAGACAGCAAAATTAGATGGACAAATATTTAGTTACTGCCTGGTAATTACACTCATTACATATCAGGTGAGACAATGAATGAGTAAATAACTGCAAATTTACATGAGCCTCTAGGAAATTTTAATAACTTTTCTGCCTTGGATGTTTTAGACCAGTAGTAAATTTCTGACATTTTTAAGATTCATGTATTTACTTAAAAGGTAGAGTTACACACATCCAGAGAGAGAGGGGTTCGGGGAGAGGGGGAGAGAGAGAGAGAGAGAGAGAGAGAGAGAGAGAGAGAGAGAGAGAGAGAAGAGAGAGAGAGAAACCATTCATTAGCTGGTTCGCTCTCCAAATGGCCACCATATCCTGGGCTAGGCTGGGCCAAAGCATGAGCCAGGAACTTCATCCAAGTCTACATGTGGGTGGGTTCAAGGGGACAGGTACTTGGACCATCTTCTAAGGTATCATAGGCCATTAGCAGGAAGCTGGATCACAAGTAGGGCAGCCAGGACTTCAACCAGCAGCCATATGAGTTGCCAGTGCTACAGGCAGTGGCTTAACCTGATGCATCACAGTGCTAGCTCCAAGACTTCAAATGATGGTCTTGAAGAAGCCATTTTTTAAACTTTCAAGTCTTATGATTGCCAACAAAAAAATGAGAATTGGGGTGAGAATCCAGGTATGGGAAGGTTGATAAGGTAGTAAGACACAGGACTAAGGATTCTACTTTTCCAGGGAGACAGACAAGCAGGGACCACAAAACCTAAATCTCCCAGTTGGGCCAACTCTCCTGTCTAGTCTGGGCATGTCTGAAGCCAATGACCAAAGTCAGGTGAGGGTAGGGAACGCTGGGATGCTCTGAATACCTGATGCACTAGGAGGAGAGGATCAGTTCTCATTCCTTTGTGAGTCTCCTTTACGAGTGTGTTTTCTACCATTTTTCTGGAGAGTAGTTCGTTGCCAAGGAGCACTCTGAGGTTGGAGCCATTGGAACTGGGTGGAGAGAGACACCCACTGATTGTCAAATTGGCCAACAAAACCTCCTACAAAGTAAAAGGCTGGATTCAGAGCTTAAAGGAGACAATAGAGTCTATTAATCAAGTCCAGCAGTTCATGAACTACAGTGTGTGTGTCTTAATAAGTAAGTTAATAAGACAGCTTAGCAACCTTTAGTGCATGTTTACTAGCCTTATTCTGAAAATGCCATCTGTTACCTTGGTCACTAAACTGGTGTTTTGTTGCATGATTCATCATTTATACCATTTCTGAGTTAGAAATGAAAATACTGATTGGACTTTTGCAAATGGCAGCCTTCTGTGTCTAGGCAAGTTTTCACAAATAATTGAAGACCTTCCACTGTCTGGCAATAGAAAACGTATCTTCTGTTACTAGGCAGTTCACAAAAGAAAGCTGCAGGACTAACAAGCTGCCATAAAACCCCTTTTACTGAGCTCTTTCAAGACCCTTGGGGTGTTAAGACTCTCCAATCAGATTTATGTTGGTGTGTGTTGGAGGAAACAGCCGTGGTCTCAATGGAAGACTTTGCTTTGGGGTTCCACTGCTCAGCGACACTATTTCCACTCTATCTTCACCTCAAGAAGGCAGAGGAGTGGTGGAAACCAGAGGGGGCAAGAAGCATCAAAATGGTGAGTAATTACCATACAAAAAAAGTTAGGAAACTCCTGCCTGCTATCAGAGCAAGTATTAAATACTGTTCGGTTCAAGTACATTTGGTCTCATTCTGTTTCTTATGTAAATTAAACATCTTAGAGACCAGACTGCCACAAAAGTTGAATCCACTTCCCCTAGTTCATTCAACTGGCATTTGAAAGGGGTATCATGTACCTCATTGTTAGCTGGATCCCGCTCCAAGAAATGATAGGCGAGATCAGTTTCTCTGTCTTGGGATCTTGTTGTTATCAGACTTCTGCAGAAATCTAAAGCACCTGCTCTTTTGTTAAGGTGGGCCTCTAAAGAGAGAAGTATTACCATAAGAAAACACCCAGAGTTCATACGGGAACACTGTGAGTCCTTACAACTGAGCCTACCAACTTTAGGCCAGTATCCTTCATGGCAGCAAATCTCTACGGGCCACTTACTGTGCACAAAACACCATGTCAAGCAACACCTTATGCACTTTTTGTTTCGTTTCATCCTCACAACAACCATGGGGGGGCTCCATTTTACAGATGTGCAAACTGAGGCTCAGAAAGGTCAAGTTACTTGTCAAGATCACATGATTGGAAATGTGGCAGACCCATGATTTTGAATTCTGGAACCAGTGTTCCATATGACATGACAAGTCTGCTACCAAATAGTGACCTGCTTCTCAGAGTCTCCCCTCTCTGACTTTCCCAAGCAGAAAATGAACCTTTAAGCAAAAGTCTTCCTTGGTCTCTTTCCAACAAAGGAAATCAGTCATGCTAACAGACACAGGCCTTTTGCAATATTCTGAGTATCACCATATCCTTTCAGGAGAAGAGAAAATCAAGTTTCAGTAGTCATCTTTCAGTACCATCCAGACATTCCTACTGCAAGGCAGGAAAGGCATTCATTCCCAGTTACACATCCTCCATGGGTGAATTCTGCCCTGGCAACCTGCTGAGGCCAAAATGGCCAGAAAGGATATAGTTGAGGATGAGTGCCAAGAATCCTGTTGAATTATCTGAGATGAATAATCATTTATAGGAAAGCAGAGGTCCATTCTTGGTGCACCTAGCAGCTTTAGGCTTCTCCAACTTGACTTGATTGATGCTACCCCTGTCAAGCTCTGTGGGCCCCAGACCCTGTTCTCTCACCCTGCATTCTTGAAGCAAACTCCATCACACTTAACACTGTGTTTCCTACCCCAACCCCCTTGTATGGAAAGAAATCACACTGACACATCTGTTTTTTCTCAGGACCCAGTCTAGTACGTGATACACCAGAAGAGCCAAATACATATCAAACAAAAAAAGAGGGAAAAAGGAAATAAGGAAAGTCAGGGCTAAGGTCCAGGAAAAGGAACCTTGGATTTCACACACACTTTCTGCTCAGGAATGAACTCAGATGAATGGTAGGAAATGCACAGATGTTTCCAGGCCAAACTAGACTCCATCCCACAGTTAAAATATTTTTATTATATTCCCTCTAATGTGTTTTAGGCTCTTCTCCGCATTCAGCCTATCTGGTCTTTGTCCATAACATACATGACATACATGCTACACAAGTGTGCCTCATGTTACAAGAATCATCCATCTACAATGAGTGCGACACTTTTAAAAAAAGAGGGTCTCGCACAACATACACATTCATGCCACCTGAGAACGCTCATTGTCTTGCCATGTAAATCTGCATATTTATCGGGTCCCTCACACAGCTGCTCTCCCCTCAAGTGCATCAATCTGGTATTACAGCCTCCATTTACAAAGAAGGAAACTGAGTCACAGACATTTTTAGTGGCTTGCTATCTGGCTAGTTCCTTAATTGTTTGGCATCATGATTTAAAACACATCATCAATGTAAGGACAGGTTTTGAGGACGTGAGGAAACACTGCCATGTTATCAGTGTCTATAGCTCAGAACACTCGGCCCAGTGTTGCCGAAATACTAAACTGTGTGTTCCAATAATAGACCTTGCATTTTTATAGGAGCCACATTCTCTCTGTTGTTTTGCATAGGATCTTTGTGGGTAATTAAGGACTGAATTATAGGACAGCCTTTTGGCTTCCATCCAGCATCATTAGCATGAAAGAGTAATGAAACTGCAAGAATAGAAAGTGTTCACTTTAAAGTTGTATTTCAGCATGAAATTCTAGAGGTCAGAGTTTATCTACCACGAGTAGATAAAAAATTTGTTTAAAATGTTTATGTTAGGACAAATAACATTGTATTTCTGAGATACAACAATGCTCTGAGTCTTAATGTCAAATCATGCCCAGCTACATATAAAAAGACAAAAATAAAGCAAAGAAAGGAAGACATTGAAAAAAAAGGAAATTGTCACTCGAAACTGCAGAAGCAGTGTGCCTCCAATCAGAGGTTTTTTTCTGTTTGTTTGTTTTGTTTTTATACAAGGGGAGAAAAACTCTGCATTTCAGTCCTGTTTGAAACAGTTCTTGAAAAAAGTTTTTCCAACTCTGTGAAGTATAAGACATTAGATTCAAGAGGTAATTGAGCTTCCCAATGGATTATTGTTCAAGGTTGCCTTTTATCCCCTCCCACCACCACCCCAGTGGGTAATGTGCATTCATTGTGATTTATCTGGTGCCGGTTTCCTTTACACCATCAGACTATATAAAGTCCAACTAGGACTGGGGCTGGGGCTTTGAGAGTGGCTGGGAGGCGGCATTCAGAGAGAGAGAATGAAACGGCTGGGGACATGAGCGACCATGTGCCATTGACTCTCCAGTGGTATGAGTTCCTGATTCTTGAGCGCTAACCTGAACCAATTAAGGAGGAGTTCCTCCCCACACAGGGCATGCTGCTACATTCTTACTCTTGAATTTAACGTCTTCTTCATGTCTCTCATCTAGAATGATTGAGGCTCCAATCCTGGAAGGACCCTAACCATTTGGCCAAGCTTGGTTTTGGCCACCTAGCGAAGCCCAGGTTCTGAGAAGCAATGGTGGTGAGGGCCTTCATCCTGCTGGCGATGTTTGTGGACGCCTCTGCAAGATCGTGCACTCCAAACAAAGCAGGTATGCACAGGGCCTGCCCAAGTTCCTGGAAAGTTTCCTGAAACGTTCCTTTGCGATGCTCAGAGCAGTGTGGTGAGGTTGTTAGGAGAATGGAACGATGTAGCCACAGACAAACACATAAAAACCCCAGAAACAATGAGACTTCCCTGCAGAAAGCAAAAATGCATGGAAGAAACTTGAACTTTTTAAACGTTAGAGAATGCTCGCTCACTCTCGTTGCTGTCTCTAATCTCCCTCTATATGCACACGTGTGCATATATATTTGCGTGCAAAGGCATTTCTATCTTTTTTATTTGACTATGTAGTTTCTGTCCTGAGCTATAAATCAATATTCTACAATATTGTGCATGAGACATTCTTAGCTTTTTTTAAATATGTGCTCATATGTATCCAAAATAGCCAATCTGCAATTTCACAAACAGTTCTTAAAGTAAAGCTCAAGTTTATAAACGGACCCATTTTAAATGCATACTTAGTGCAGTTAGTCCCTAGATGTAACAAAGCTTATTACAGTGGAACTTCAGTGACTGGAGGTTGGGGAAAATGGGAAAGCTATGTCACAGCTGGAGAAGGGTGTCAAGGGAGGTGTTTGTAGCCATCTGCTTGGCATCTTGCAAGGTATGTCTGGAATCCACCACCGATGTAGATTACAGTGTCAATGGTGCTCAATTTTTTTTAAAGATTTATTTTTATTACAAAGTCAGATATACAGAGAGGAGGAGAGACAGAGAGGAAGATCTTCTACCTGTTGATTCACTCCCCAAGTGAGCCGCAACGGGCAGATGCGCGCCAATCCGATGCCGGGAACCAGGAACCTCTTCCGGGTCTCCCACGCGGGTGCAGGGTCCCAACGCATTGGGCCGTCCTCGACTGCTTTCCCAGGCCACAAGCAGGGAGCTGGATGGGAAGTGGAGCTGCCGGGATTAGAACCGGCGCCCATATGGGATCCCGGGGTGTTCAAGGCGAGGACTTTAGCCACTAGGCCACGGCGCCGGGCCCAATGGTGCTCAATTTTTACCATGTCATCCTCTTTCCAGATGTCATTCTCGTGTTTTGTTATCCCAAAACCATCATCACCAAAATCCCTGAATGTCCCTATGGATGGCAGGTGCATCAGCTGGCTCTTGGAGGATTGTGCTACAATGGAGTTCACGAGGGAGGTTACTATCAGTTTGTCATCCCAGATTTATCGCCTAAAAACAAGTCCTATTGTGGAACCCAGTCTGAGGTAAGGCCAGGAAGTATAATGCACACTCCCTTAACACAAGGTTCTGGACCCAAAAGCAAGACATTTACTATTACCCTTAAAAGGATTCAGAACTCACTACATTCCTTATAAAGGTCAATCCTAATTCTCAACCTTCCTGGGATATTGGCATTGCTTAAATGCTTCTCTTCTACCTAGTTTAGACGACTCTTTCGCTTGACTTTTTTTTCCTAATTTTTTGCCAGGGTCAATAAGACCATCTTGTGAGAACAGGACGAAACATATTTCCCACTTGAAATCCACTTCAATTCTATGCTAAGGTTCACCAGCTGCTACTCTTCCTGGGTTGGAGAGGTAGATGAGTGGACCATCTTCTGTCCGAATCTTTGAAATTCTAATAAAGTGCATTTGCAAGAGTGTTATAAAGGAGTGACAAGAGTACAATACAATTCTTAGAGGAGTCTCTTGGATTATGTAAGTTGGGAAATCACATAATTAAAAGAAAAAAAAAGCTAGAGACATCCTCCTGTCAACACCCATATATGACAAGTAAACTCGTGCAAAGTCACAGGACCAGTAGTGATGGGGTCAGGGAGGGAGGCCTGGCATTCTGACCCTCCCATCCTGGTCTAACATTCCTATTGCCTTAACTGTCAACAAACTGTACAGCTGTGTGTCTCAAATGAGATTAAAGATCTTCTGGAGTCAGCTTGTCCTCCCAGGACTTCACAAGGATTCAGTGACATTCTTGGACATTCAGTGATTTTTGCAGGTTCGCAAAGCATCATGCCATTGAGTATCTCTAGGTAAGGGGAGCTAGAAATCATCTGCGTGGTCTCAGAATGGTCACTTCTCCAGTGGAGGTTCCAGATCCCACCCAGCTCTAGCATTATGTGGTTTCAGATTCCAACAAGTTGGAAGAAATGGCTTCAGAAAGAGTGCTTCTGGAATAGGAAAGAACAAAAGAAAAGTCTGGAAGTGAGAGATGGAAAAAGGCATTCACTGAAGATACTTAGACTGGGGAAATGGGCAAAATGTTGATGGTAGGAAATACAGATTCTTGAGTCAGTTCCTTGTGAGCAGATCCTAAGGAGCACATGAGCATCTTTAAGCATAGATTACTGTAGCTAATCTTCACAGAGTGTACTGAAGAACTCTTCTACAACAGTCTTTAGCTCACTCATAGGCAGAAAGAACAAATGCTACTGTCAATGACTGACTTTACTCCCCCCTCTCCCTGCCATTGGACTTTTCTCTGAACCATCCTCATCCACTTTTCCCAAGCCTCCTCTTTCCACCAAAGAGACACAGGTCCACCCTAACTGCCTTCTTCCTTCCCCCAGTACAAGCCACCCATCTACCACTTCTACAGCCACATCGTCTCCAATGACAGCACAGTCATCGTCAAGAATCAACCTGTGAACTACTCCTTCTCCTGCACTTACCACTCCACCTACTTAGTGAACCAGGCTGCCTTTGACCAGAGGTAAGTTGCTCTGCAGAGTGGAGGGCTGGTTGCCTCATGTGTGTGCAACAGACCCTATCAACCAGGCATGTTTCAGTCCTTATGCAAAATTCTCTCCCCTTTTCAGAGTGGCTACTGTTCACGTGAAGAACGGGAGCATGGGCACATTTGAAAGTCAATTGTCTCTCAACTTCTATACTGTAAGTGGTCTCCAGGCTCCCTCTGCTGCTCTATGTTCCTTCCAGGAGATATTGGGATGCTCCTTTAGGATTCACTCTTTCCCGTGCTCTAGAAAGATCCCACTACAATCCACTTCAGAAATTTGTACTTAGAATCCAACTCTTGTTCAAGCATTTGGCACAGAGCACTGAACTTGCTGCCTGAAGCAGAGCTGGGAAAAGTTGGGACTGCTTTCTGCTGCTGCCTCATTCTTTGATCTCTGAAGTTTTCCGGTGGATTTCCTCATTGTCAGATTTGGATGTGCTGCCCATGTTGGCTTCCAAATTAAAGGCCCACTCAAAATAAAGTGCTCCAGTTCAACAAAACATGCACTGGTCATCAGGCCAGCTGCCCTCCTGTTCGGAGAGATACTTTGTTTCTTAAACTTGCAGCTTCCAGTGAGGGCTTAGGCATGCAGGAATACTGGCCAAGCTGGCTAGATAAAGATGCCAGTAGAAATTCAGACCATTGTAGAGTGGTAGAACTACAAGACTACAGGACATCCTGCCTCCTGATCCATTCCTCTCTCTCTCTCTCTCTCTCTCTCTCTCTCTCTCTCTCTCTCACACACACACACACACACACACACACACACACACACACTATTCTGTGTACCTGGAATCCCACTGACTTTGAAACCTTTGAAATTGCTTTATCGCCTGCCTGGATGCTATGTATCCCATTAATTCAGCGGCTGAAAACTAGAAGGGATCCTCAAACCACCCAGTCCATTTTACACATGAGGCTCTTGAGTCTTAGGGGAAGGACGTGATTTACTCATGATCCCACAGCAGGTTTGGAGCAGTACCCAATCCAGAGCTCTCAACGATGCTCTCTGAAAAGTAGCTACTGTGAAGGATGTATAGCTTCTGCTTCAAGACCCCTCACCTGCACAGGCCCCCTTTCAAGTCCCTGCATCTAATTTTGAATTAAAATTTTGATTCCACATTTGTTAAGTTTCAGGATCTCACCAAATCTTCTCCTGCCCCGGGGCACACATCACTGTGAGTTAAGCCGCAACAAAAGTAAACTAACGCAGCTCCTTGAGCTATCATCTTGGAGGATAAATACAGTGTGAGCCACCAGGGTGATGAAAGGATAGCAAACCTCTGGAGTCACTGATGAGGGCTTGTCCAGAAAGAAAAACACGCTTGCACGCATTGGCAGAAGCCACAGGGGACAGCCTGATGACACGCTAGCTTTACCACTGAGTTCCTGCCTGTAAGTAAATGATTGTTATTTCCACCAGATAAAATTATAGACACAACCCTATAAAGCTTTTACCACAGTAAGCAATGAAGAAACACCAGGCTTGTTAAAAACTTCACTACCATCAGATATGTTGGACTGATTTTCAGGTATAAATATCAGATCTTGGAATTAGAAGGAGCTTTTCTTATTATTAATTTTTTTCCTAAAAATTAAAAGGCATAGCCTGAGTTGCACTAACAAAGAGGGTACTTGCCTGTTCTATTGTAGAAAGTAGTCTGAGTCTACCCCAGGGATCTACCAAGACCCCTCAAGGATAAAGAAGCCTCAAAGAAAAAAGGGCCTCAGTGCTACAGTGCTACTGACTCATATTCCCATGGTGGGTTCAGTTTCCTGGGCCTGACCCATGGGGCTGGTATTTTCCTTCTCTTCACCCATCTACTTTGAGAGCATTCGTGTGTGTTTCTGAAGTAACAACTGTTCTCTGCATATATTTCCATCAAATTACCAGCAACAGAGCAGTGCCCTAGTTAGCACAATAGAATCAGTGCGTTGCTAATTGCTTAGGATTCCAGAGCTCTAAACACTGGACTCCAAAAGTACCAGTTCTACTCAGAATGCTTCCTCCCTTTCTTCTTTCCATCCCTCTCCCATTCATCCTTGCCAAAAGCCGGTAGTTGGTTCTACTAGCAGGAAGTTATTGGTTTACTAGTTGTACGGCCTTGGGTAGGTTAGTTAACCATGCTAGGCCTCCAGCTGTGCATTCATCATATAGTGATCATGATAACACTCACACCATAGCTTTGTTCTGAGGATTAAACAAAATCACCTTTAGGAAGAATGTAGCCCAAACCTGGCACAGGTAAATGCCTGAGAAATAGCTATTCTTAACATGGTGAAGGTTGGTCTTACTTAAAGCAGAAACTGAGTGCTCCTAGCTTTGGTTTCTGTAAAGGGTTGAATATCAATGAAAGTGTTGAATTAGACTGGTGTACTATGCCATTAAAACAGCTCTGACCATTCCTTGTTATCAGACAAACATAAACGAAAAACCTTGGTGTAGAGAGAGCAAAGGGAGAGATAGAGGCCCAAAGTCAGAGGTGGTTAACCCTGACCTTCCATTCAGAGTCCAAAACTCCACTGCAAGCTACCTCTCTGCTAGAGGGTTACCTCCACGGCCCTTCCAAAAAGCGGTGAATTGGGCCTTCCCATTTTAGCTCAGCAAATGAACCTGAACTCTTGCCCTCTCGTCCTGTTTCGTCTTCTGACACAATACCATGTAATATTGCTGACGAGCCTTCACCTGTCCTCTAGCTAAACATGTTCTCTCTGTTGGCAATTCATTCACCGATCTCACTCTTCTCTAAGTATGGTCCAGGGTGATTACCTCTCTCACAAAGTGGAGGTCAGAATTGAAACGTGGTATTCCAGAACCTGTCAGACCAACACAGGAAATCCATCAGCCAGGGATGGCACGTGGAATTTCAGGTTATGGAAAACATGCCTAGGATAATTAATTTGGGACACTCATCTTTCATCACTATCTCCCACTGAGTGTGGGAGCAAATGCAGTTCCCAGAGTTTTCTGCCTTGTATTAAACTAGGTGTGCCTACCCTTCACCTGCATTCCTAGCTAATCATGATTCAATCTTTTGGTCAGAGGAAGCGATTAAATGGCCTGATTTTTCAGGGCATTCTTCTACACTATTTGATGCACAAGTAATTTTGTGTGATTTCCAGGCTTCTAAGGATGCCACAATTAGTTATTACAGGGTGAAGTTGTCTGGAAGCAGGCCCCCAGTTGTCATGTTGTGAAGAAAGCAGGAGAAGTTATGTTGACCATTGTCCTGGCTGTTGGATGAGGAGGTAGAGAGATTGAATTAATGGCACGGATTCTGCTACCCAATTTGTAACAGTGGTGGGAAGGTTTCACTACGGGTAGAGATTTTATTCCAATATCCCAATAGTCTGATGGCTGACCTCTGGGAGAAGGAGTTGGGAGAGCACCTCTGATTGAGGACTTCCCCGTGGTCCCAGGGTTTGTCCTCTCATTTAAAATGGTCTCTTGAAATCTATAAACATGTCACTTCACCCTGCATATTTAGAAGTTGATCACTAGTGGTTAAGAACACTATTATTTAATTTTTGCAACCATTTAACTGTTACAGAAGCCTGACAAAGAGGAAATGAAAAAGAAAACTCTCTTCTAGGTGACTGAATCCCAGGGAGCGCTGACTGGCCTTGCAATCAGTAAGAATGTGAGAGGTTTTAAAGGATAAAAAAGAGTGAGTCCTCTAAGTAAATTCCTGTGTCTTTGACCTGCAGGGGTTCAAGTCCACTGGAACTAGATATTCTTGCTCAATACAATTTCAGCCCAACACTGTCTACAAATCTCCAAACCTGTGAAACTGTATTAGTATCTTGGCCTAAGCCTTATGCTTCTATTACACAAAGTCACAGAAGTTATTCCCAGCTTTTTGATGGAGAACATGAGGCCCAGAAAGTTGAGTTGGCTTTTAGGTATCCCAAATTAGCCACAGAAGAGTTATTCCAAGATCCTTGTCTTTTTCCCATGCTGCTTTTGCTGCTGGTAACTAAACCCAGAGAGTAGCTCAAGAGTGTTAATAACGTTGACAGAAACCAAGACCCAGAGAATGGAGAAATCAATCTCCTTCGAGTAAGTCAATGGGAAACTGGTATTTCTAAAGACACCCAGAACAGTCTGATGCAGACAGAAGGTGAGGACCACAGATTCAGGCCAGGGATCAGAACCTGCAAGTGCTGAGTTCAAGTCTTCTCTCCTCATTGCACTGGGAGCTGAAAAACCCAGTCTTCTCAATCTCTCCCCTCATGATCCCTCCACCTGATCCCCTGCCCTCTCCCCAACTACTCAACTTTGCTTTGGTTCGCTGCCTGTGGCTCTTTCGTTTTTATAGATTTTCTATACAATGCCCTATATTCTATACTAGCATGGTATATTATCTACTTGTTGTATATCATCTGTCTTCCCTACTAGAATTTCAGATCATTGGAGATGGATCTGTGCTTTATGCCAATACATGGACTACTCAGACATAAAGACTATCCCAATATATAAACAGTGCCCAACATACAGCAGTGCTTGTTATTGTTGGCATTGTTAATTACACTGGAAATCAGATGATAAACTTCCCAACCCAGGCTGAAAGTTGCTCAAGCAGTAAGCAAGTCAGGGCACTGAGGGCTTACACTTGGGTTTAGGGTCCACATCCTTTGGTGATTCCGTGAAAAGCACATCTTAACATGCATACATCCCTCTTTCTTCTCATTAGAGTTTATTGGCATAGATGAGGCATGTAGGGGTGTGCGTGTGTGTGTGTGACTAAATCAGAAAATCTAGAAAGTGCATTTCCTTGTCCCTATAAAATTGAACTTACGTCCCATGAGTTCCTCTGGTCCTGGACCATACGCCTGCCTTGGGGGTGGATTCCTATCCCCAGTCCATCCCAGTGCATCTGCTCCTGGAAGACCCAACTGCTCAGTCTGAGAGCTTGTAATGCCTGGTGTCAATTTCCTCCCAAAGAATGCCAAGTTCTCCACCAAGAAAGAAGCCCCCTTCGTCCTGGAGACATCAGAAATTGGTTCAGATCTGTTTGCAGGAGTTGAGGCCAAAGGGTTAAGCATTAGGTGAGTACCTTTCTTTTGTGTGTGTGTGTGTGTGTGTGTGTGTGTGTGTGTGTATATATATATATATATATATATATATATATATATATATATAAATAAAATAATGGAACCATATATATATATAATGTAACCAAGACTGGCCATAAGAATTTTTTTAAACAAGCCATTTCTAGGCATGAGACTCTGCCTCAAAGTAATGGCCTTTGCTTCATTTCTAGGTTTAAAGTTGTCTTAAACAGTTGTTGGGCCACACCTTCAGCTGACTTCATGTACCCCTTGCAATGGCAGCTGATCAACAAGGGGTAAGTGCCACCCTCTGGGGCCAGGGATGAGCAGTGGTGCCAGACATTTCTGGAGTGACTTTGCTGTGGCTGGGGATAGCTTGAGAGGAAGAGGAGGAGAGTTTGGGGGGTTGCACCAGTGACCCCGCTGTGTTTCTAGGCTGGAGGCCATTACTAGAAGCGTATAGTGCTTCCTATGTACCAGAGATTAACCTGGGAACTTTCACACATATTTACTCATTTAAGTCTTACAAGGAAGGTAGATAATTATACCCAGTTTCACGGATGAGAAAACTGAGGCACAACAGTAGTTAAGTCTTGAAGTAAGCTGGCTACGTTCAAATCCCTTAAGTCTGACACCAGAACTATAGTGGACTGTGAGTCAGACAATCCATATTAAATGGTAACAGATTGAGACTAGTCAATATTCAGTAAACTTAAATGAAATCATTGTTTTTATTATTAATTCAGCACTTAAAAGCTCTTAAAATTCCAAGTAGCAAACTGAAATACTGGGCCTGTACCACAGAAAGGCAATTCCAGAAGTCAAAGAGTGCACAGGAGGAAGGAAGCACAGGCGGGAGGCCATGACAGCTGTTCTAGCAAAGGTGAAAAGACCTTCCCTGAGATGGTAGCCAAGTGGTCATAAAAGGAAGAAGTTTCTATAGAAGAGAAAAACTTTCAGAAGTTAACTGAGTGCAGTGTAGAAAGAAGGACCATGCCAGCAGCCTGCATAACACTTGACGAAATTGGCTGTGTTGTGGCACCTGTGTGCCCGGGGGTGGGGAATAGCATTTGTTGTTGACTGTTGGGGAGGAGAGTCTCTGGGTAGGAGGACACAGGCTCTTCCCGAGTTCAGGAGTGGACCCATCAAGCTTGAGGTGATGACTGGAAGTACTTGGGATTTAGGTATGGCTTGGGAAGTCTTGCTGCCTCAGTTGGAAGCCCAGTTTGTCCCTTGGCAAACAAGAGGAAAAGCGGAACTCACACAGGAGTGTGGGCATCATCCACACATTTAACAATCAATGACCAAGGGGCTGTTCCAAACCAGGGGTCCACCGGGCTCCTGTTACTGCAAGACCCATCAGACCAGGTGGAAATGGAGGTCAGAGACAAGACACAAAAGGGGGCCAACCACACCTTTGCTTTTATTTAACAAGCATTTGTGAAGTTTCTCTAGATAGTTCCTTGATAGAAATTATTAGATTTCATTAAATAGCCAATAAAGGAGTATAATAATCACTTCTTTGTAGACACGAAGACTGAGGCTAGACAGGCACAGAAACAAACCCAAAATCTAGAACTAGCCAAAGAAATTACTGGGCTTCCAACTGAGGCAACAAGACTTCCCAAACCATACCTGAAAAACCCCAGGGTCCCCTGCCAAGGCTTGCACTTTGTTGGCGGATGATTAAATTCCTTTAGCTTCTGCCAGCAAAGGAGCAAGCCAATGGCTTCGGGATTCTGCGATAGGTTACTGATGCACAGGATCCTGAAGTTGCCATTGGTTACTGGCATGGTCACACAGGGCATACATCCCTGTCACCTGTCACCCTGGGAAGCATCTCCCCCATGTCACTTGGCAGGAGAATGGCTGCCTGTGGTTTTGGAGGGGTCTCTGCAAGGGGTCCTCAATCCCTGTGATACACACAGGGGATGAAGCTCCTCTAAGAAGTTTGCATAAAGACTAATTTGAGAGATAGTTATTTAGGTGCAAATCATCGTAAAGTAAACACAAAATTCTTTCCTACTTTTCATCTCCATGAACACGCTGGAGTACCCGCATACCCATGAATGCCATTACTTAGGTAGGCACACTGAAAAGGAAATTAGCAAGTCCCTGGGAACCTGCATATGATACAGCCAGAGTTCAGAAGCTGGGACCAGTTTCGTTTTCTGCTTGGTTGACACGGCACCTCCATGAGAGATGCACTCTCCGGGACCAGCACCAAAGGGGAGACTTGGAATGTCTACTCCCCCAGCCTACCAGATGGCTGTAATTCATACTGGGTCCTTCTGGAAGGAAACCCAGTTTTCAAGAGCTTCTGAAGAGATCATAGTAGAGATGAGTGTGTAATCCAGAATGTTCTGGGGCACCTGAGACCATCCAAGACAGCACTGCTCCCAAAGGACAATCACCGCTGCTTTGGTGATGATATGGAGACTTCCCAGCAGCTTCTGCTACCCAGGAGCAGTTGTCACCGATGGACAGGTGCCATTCTTCACCTCCTCCCTGCCCCCTGACAAAGCTCTGCTTACATGGCCTTCCACTGGCCAATCCCAGGCCCGCACCACAGCTGCACAGACTGTTGGAAGGTCTGCTGCCTTATGCTTGCTCAAGGATCTTGGGCTGATTGGCCACACACTCCTGCAAGAGGCCTGTTTCATAACCTGATAGATGTGCAACACTTCATCACTGCACAGAGTCACCTCAGACAAAAGCTGGCTCCTGGTCCAGAGACCAAGGCATGGCCTTCCTGCCTTGTTTACCCCCCTGTGTCTCAGAACTGGCATTCCTTCAATCTAGCCTCTATTTTGGCAAAGACACACATTCAGGTGGTATCCTTCCAATCATGGTTTTCTTATATTTAAAATGTAAATTTTTACAAAGGCAGTTACTTAACATAATATATATAATTTTAATGTATAATTTAAATAAAACATAAATTCAGGTTTTTAATGACAAAAATCTCTCTACAATACATACAGATATGTTGACTGCAACACAGGGGAAATGCAACTATTCATCATGACATGTCCACCTGTGTGACCTTGGCAGTCTATAACCTCTCAGCCTTGAGGAGAGCTTTAGCTCTCAGGATTGACATGTCACTTACCATGTGTGTCACATGACAGCCCCCTCCCCTCCTACTGTACCCTGTGTGTAGCTTGGGAGCAACCAGGTCATCTCATAACTCCTCAACTTGACCTTATGGCTATAAGGAGCAGGGGAGGTCCTGTCAGTCACAGGGTTCAGGAAAGGTAGACTTGCTTTGTAAGAAGCTGGAAGTGGTCCAGCTGTACCGGAGAGCTCCTGCTGCGGTTCTAAGAAATGCTGCTTCCCTCTCTCACTCCCATGCACACCAGATGCCCTACAGATGAAACAGTCTTCGTGCATGAGAACGGGAAGGACCACAGGGCTACCTTCCAGTTCAATGCCTTCCGGTTCCAGAACATTCCCAAACTGTCCAAGGTCTGGCTGCACTGTGAGACATTCATCTGTGACAGTGAGAAGCTTTCCTGCCCTGTGGTGAGTCACCCCTTTGGGGAAGGAGAATGGTTACCCCAAGAGACTGGATTTGACCTAAGTGTTGAGCTGGGAGGTGACACGTCAGGTCAGGCCTGGGTGAGTGTGTGCTGACAGCATTTGGGAGGAAACGGCACTGGGCATAGGACCAGATGCTCATGCCCTCACAGCCCACACAATTTGGCAGACATCACTTAAGTCACTGGACCCTGGGTTCTCATCTTTAACCACAGTAGTGACAAGGGAGGGTGGCCCACTGTTTGTCAAAGGCAGTGTTAAATAAAATGAAAGTGAACAAGCATGCAAATACTTTGAAAAAATCAAGTACAAGGGACATTATAGGTCTGGAAATAACTCAAAAAAAAAAATAAGTATTTGGGGCCTTGCTTGGACAGCCTGAGAAGCCATCTGACTTCAGAGAATCGCTTCAGTGTTACTCGGCACCAGCTCGAGTCTGACTCACCTGCGTGAGGAAGGGCCCACAGTTTTGGTGCTTGACAAGCCCTCTGGGTGATTCTTTAACTCACCCTGCTGAAGAACCACCATGTTCGAGACTTCCAAGTGCTGAGCCCCACGTTATCCTCTCTGGTCAGTGTGGAACAGAGCCAGCATTACTGCCCAAGGAGTCATCTGCACACAGAGCCCAAAGCAATCAACACAAATAGGTCTTCAGCTGTTTCCACTGCCTCACTCGGCCAGGGAGCAGACATTTAAGAGCACATGCAGAAAAGGGGAAAGAAAGTAGAGGGTCCAGAGTCAGAAAGGACGAGCCTTGGAGAATTGATCCAAGCATAAGTGCAGAAAACACATTTTTGAAAAACAGGCAAGAACACAGAGCTAGAACTCGTTGGCTGAGCGTCCACTTCTCAATTCATGGTGAGGAGAACAGCTGGCGCCTAACAGCCCCATTAAAGCAAGTGGTGTCAGTGGCTCACAGGAGCGACCTCCTCCAGCGGGGCCTCACCCCCTCAAGGACGTCAAAGGAAGTATCCTTCCTGGTCTCAAGTTGGGGAAGGAATGAAACACACATGTCTCTGAATTTACAAACAGAAAACAGGGTAACTGGCATCTGTTACCTGGGGACTTTGGACTCCATCCAGTTTGCAACAGTTTGTGTTAATTTCAAATCAAAACTTATATTGCAGAAATAGGTTTTTAAGTTTTGGGATGGGCTGAAATACCTATCCATTTTTTATGGGGTGCAGGGCAGTGTTTCAATAGCTACCCACAGCATGAACCAATCACGCCTGTTGATTAGCCCTTCCATGTTCTTTATCGCCAGCTGTAGTTACCTTACTGTTTTTGAAACGCCAGACTTTCCTTTGGTTTGGGGTTTTATTTGTTTGTTTTCTTTTCAAAAGGTTACTTTTTAATTGATTGACTGATTCGAGAGGCACAAACATAGTTCAGAAATAGAAAGAAAAAAAAAGGTCTAGGTTTTACATGCTAGCTCACTTCCCAAAAGCCTCCAATGGCCAGCTGAAGCCAGTAGCCCAGAACTCAACCCAGGTCATCCCCTTGACCCAAGCGCTTCAGCCATCACCATCATCTCCCAAGGTCTACATGTGTCAGAAAGCTGCACTCAGTAACCAGAGCCAGGCGACAGATGTGGGACATGCACACCCACCAGACTTGGATTTGAACCTCTCTTTCTCTCTGTCTCCCCTCTCTTGGCCTTACTCACGTTTCATCCCGCATCTTCAGACCTGCGACAAACGGAAGCGCCTCCTGCGAGAGCAGACTGGGGGTGTGCTGGTGGTGGAGCTCTCGCTGCGGAGTAAGCCCCTGTGTTTTTCCAATGCTCCCATTCACTATGGGCTGCGGCCGCAGGCACGGCCGGTTTGAGCATTTTAACCGAATTGCCAAACCAGGTGTGCCTGTGGACACAACCTTCACCTGCAACCCGGCTCTTTCCGGGAGGTGGGGAGCAGCTCCTGCCATTCCGAGGAGTTGAGGTTTGTTCACTACCATGAAGAGTTCTGGGTGGCTGAATTCCACATGTCCACCAAGCAATTAGGAGCGGCTGGGCTCCCATTCAGTGTACAGTGAGCCAGAACTATCAAAGATGAACCAGACGAGTGTGTCAAGTGTGTGTCAGGAAGAGTTGATCGAGTGCCCAGCACTGTGCCTGACCTGGGGTGGGGTGGGGCGGGAGTGTCCTGGCTCACCTTGAAGTGAGGGAAGAGATGGTAGACCCTAGGGCCGTGGGAGATTGCCTCTAAAAAGGGTGAGGGGAGCAGGGAGTCATGGGGCAGGGAGCTCAACACAGCTCAGGGCTTGGTGGAAGACCTATCCCAAAGCAGATATGAGAAGGATGAGCTGGGCACTAGGGGGTTGTAACAGCCTATGCTTTAGCCTACTGCTACTGCACTCTGGCCAAAGCCAGGTGCCTGATTTGGTGTGGTCTGTTTTCCTATTTGCATATAGTTTCCCCTTTCCTCAAGTTGAAAGATTCTTTCATGACACAGAAAAATTACATAAAACTCAGATGTTAGGGCATTTAGAGAACATTTTATTAGTTCTCTAAAAAGAACCTGCACATCGCTCAGGCTGCTACTGTTACAGTATAGACTGGTGGTGACAAACAGGTGGCTCTTGCTGCGGGTGGTATTCACCAGCTGGTTCTTTCCAGAAAGTTTTCCAACTGTGCCTTAGAGAGCCAAGGGCAAAATGGTCTGGAACGAAGCCTTTGTAAACCTGGGTGTAAGCTTTGTCAGTTGGAGTCATGGGCCCCTGAAGGTGTAACAGGGGAGGCTGTGGTGAGGCTGGGTTTTAAGAACGCAGCCCTCAGATTTCTCCTCCAGGGACCTTTTCTTAAACCTTCTGCATTCTCTCTCTTTCCTCTCTACAGGTGGGGGATTTTCGAGCCTATCTAGCTTCTCAGGTAAGCCAAAGAGATGCCTGTGAGAGGTGTCGGGCAGCAATGCTTTTAAAAGGCTGGCATATGTTGCATTTTGTTTTAATTTTTAAAACACACTTCATCTGGCCCCTGAAAATCCTTTAGGAATTACAGACCACATTCTAAAACCCCACCTAGGTGGGGTGGAGGGGGCCAAGGTGGGGATGTCTCTCTCTCTAGCTAGTCCTTGGGCTCTGGAGGGAGGAAGAGCCAGGGGTCAACATGAATACAGCAGAACTGGACCCAAGCCCCCCAGGTCTCAGCAGAGCCATGCCCAGGCCTCTTCACTGTGGCTCCGTGGGGTCCCAGGAGTAGGAGAGCAGGATTTTCAGGGACTTGCTCACTCCTCAAATAGCTGAGTCCCTGGTGGGGCTGTACGTCTCCCACTGCCTCAGGGACCTTGGACAATGACCTCACCCCTGACCATGTTTCCTCTATGAAATGTAGGGCTAATCATGGCCCGTATCATACATGACTATTGCATGAATTATCTAATTACAGCTAACGGTACTACCTGAACAATGCCCAGCAGATAGCAAACATCCTGTAAGGGTGGACCACGGTTTCAATGACTGTCCCTAGTATGCATTAGGGATTGTGGCTCCTGCAGCCAACAGACCAATCAAGGGAAGTCACTACTGAGCAGATTGGTTAGTAAAGTCATTGATGTAGATTTTGGTTTGATCCTACAGTGAACACATATAATTAACTTTTGCAAGTCCAGTCCTACATTTCACTTTTTAAAGGAAGCGCTGCAGTGAGCACCCTGGAGTGAAACGTGCCATCACCACATTATCGAAGCACAGATTTACATTTGTCAGAGGCCCATAACCTAGATTTACCATCAGCTTCTTTGTACTGACAAATGTGCTGCAGAATCCCACAGGGAGGCACAGTGACTGTGTATAAAACACAAGGAGTTTTATAGAAAGTTACCTAGGACCCTGGCGTTGGCACTTGGGTTCACCCTTGCTGAGTTGGCCTTGCCTTGCAGAACTGCTTCTGAGTGCCGTCTCTGCTTGCTCTGCTTCACAGATGTTCTCTGTCACCTGCTGGTGATGCTGGCCATTTGTGCCGTGTTCTAGGAGGGGGCCAGCCTGCCGCAGCTCCTCCACCCAAGGTCACCCACAGCAGATGACGATTCACGTCCATGAAGCTGCAGAAGCCCACAGTGCTGAGGTGCAGAGGCTAGCTCTTCGCCAGCTGCAGGTTCCAGTCATTTCTGCACCTTCGGTCATGGTTGTCTTTTTGGTGTCCTACTCCTTCTTGTCACTCCCGGAGGCCCTTAGATCCTGCAAGTCCTTCCTGTGCAGGTTGGGGAGGAATCTCCTTTCCTACACCCGAGTCACGGCTCCTTTGAAAGCTCTTCTAATCTTAAAATGCTACCCCACCCAACCAAGGGCAACTGAGCATTCTGCAGAGAGTGTAGAACAGAAACTCAACGTCAAATACAAACTGTACAGGAATAGGCAGCTTTGCCAGAAAGGGGCTTTGTCATTAGGACTGCCCTGGTCTACCTGAGAGCAGGTGCTGCACCTCCAGGTGGGTTCCAATCTTTCCAACCAGGATGTGAGGGTCAAAATGGAACACAATGGTTGGCTCAAACCCAGCTATTAGGAAGGAAACAGATTCTTGAGAATGCCCAGTACTGACCTAATTTGCTTTTATGATTGGGTTTCTTCTCTATACATTAGATAGATAGAAGCTTAGATAGGTAGAAGCTCCTTATTTTTATAGCTGATATGAACTTCTAAAATCAAAGGAAATTAAACATTGAATAGGAATAAAATAATAAAGAGTATAACATCCATATAGCATAATCTTCATAATGTGACATTGCCCAAATGGCATGGCTGCTTGCAGTGTGACAAAGGAGGGACTCCCACAATACAAGCTCGCTGCGTTTGGTGATCATCCTAACACCTGCATCGTAAGACTCACACACTCACTGCTTTTCTTTCTTTGCTCCACTGAGACCTTGAGTAGTTACATGGAATGATCTGACCTCAGCTAGCCTTTACTTAAGCATCTGAGCCCATATCTGTTTTTTGTCCTAACTTACAACAATTATGAGAGCGGAAGCAACAGAAATTCTAGAAGCACACAACAGCACATCCTCACAGACCGGCAACCCAAGGATGTGGAACATCCTGACATCAGCAATCTACACTGTCAATGAAACAGGCATTGAGTGGAGCAGTCCTGGAGGGGAAGTGGCTATAGCACAGGCTAAAGCCCGACTTCCAAGTTCTTTCTTCAGATGTATACAGACTTCATTTGTGGGCTTATGATTCAAAATCATCCCTTAGTCTCTCTGCATTTAACATGTTAAGATGCTGTAAGATCTACAGTTTGCTGGTTCTTTAATAACTTGTTTTAGTGAACTCAGAAAAACTTGTCATCAACTCTCTGGAGACATGAACTACGTGGTTGTTACGCAACAGACCAACGTGGCTTGTGTTCCTACTGGTTCGAGACCTCTACTCTCTGTAAATACAGTCTTCTGTAGTAGGGCAGGAAAGAAGACACATTTTATTGGTTCTAGTCAAACACTTTTAAATAAGCACCCTCATAGCCATATTCATAGATCCTTTACTGTCAGAGTAAAACAATGTTGCGTTAGTTTGGCTTTATTTTATCGTTGCATTTTATGATTTTCTGTCTACCTGGTGCTATGCAATAAACAGTCTTAAATAACCTATGACTGCAGTTTTCAGAGTTGATATATCTTGTTGAAAGTCAATTCCTTAACCCTCCCAAGAGCTTTTTCAGGAAAGCTTCTCGGACTTTCCTGTAGACTGCGGGCTTGCAGTCATCGCATCCTACTACATTAGTTCAAACACTCCAGCATAGGGTTTCTCACACAGGGAGGTAGAACTGTGCAGCATCAGGAGGAATAAGTCCCATGGGCCATCCTTGTCCATAAAACCTTAAGGTCTCTTGACAGCAATTGCAAGTTTAAAGTTAACCCACAGCCCCTCCATGTTTGGTTGCCTTCCTTGTTCAAACTCCTCTGTTGAGGAATTAAGAGAGTCTACCCTTAAAGCAATCTTCCTTGCATCTTTGAGGGACTTAAAAAACGGACAGAGATTGCAGCAAGCTTCTTTCATAGTTAAGATCCCTAAAGATTCTCTCTCTTCTGTGTGCGTATGTTGTGTATTTATTCATCTGTGTGTACATAAGCAACCACATGTTTACATGTCAGTGTATGCTTGGATGCCTTATGTGAGTTGTATGTGTATTTTTGTATATATGTGTGTCTGGATTCACAGGTTTGTTATAATGTTCAATGAAATGGGCAGAAATAACAAAGTCCTTATTATGTGACCATAATGTATGCCAGCATGAGGGTTAAGGCTAGAAGTAAATTCATACCCTCTGTAAAATCAATATGGGATAATAATAGCTAATTGCCTACGCTGAACTGTCTCAGCGTGTGTAGATTCACCATTTTCAATTCATCCAACGCTGTTCTACTATAACAACTGCATTACCAGTATGTGTGTCTCCTTTTTGTCACTGAATTACAAGCCAAAAACCAAGAAAATTTCATGTCCTTTTGGGCGCCTGAGGGTGGTGGCCGGCACAGAGGTAGCATGACAGGAAAGTCACTGATAGCACACTTAGTTGTGCTGCCAGATGGAGCAGTAGCATCACAGACGATAGTAAGGAATTGCACTAGATGAAGAAGTCCTGAACATGCATTTGTGGCTCATAAATTCATGAAGAGAACCACCAAATGAAAGGACCCAGCATCCTTTTCTCTCCAAAGAGAAAGAAATAATCTTAGCAGAAATGGAGGGGCCTCATTAATTCTTCATAAGTGAATGCAACATTCCACTTAAAATTCAAGCCTTAACTGCAAGATCTTTTGGTGAACAGGAAAGGCATTCGGCAGTGCTGGGAAACGTAACAATATGGACTTGCGAGTTGCAGCACTCACAGGAATTCAGGGATAAGGACAGGCCTTCCAGCCTCTGCAGTGGGCCTGTGCCCTTGCCATGGCCTCAGCTCTGTGGGATGCCAAGGTCTGTTCACATTTTAGAGCAGCTTCCCCTGAACAGACTCCAGAGAATCCTTTGCTAAGGGTCCCTATCTCCCTGCAAGCATCTTAGCTAATAAGGGAAACTGGCACTACTGGTGAGGAAGCAGCCCACCTTGCAAAGCAAAAGGCAGGCCAGAACTCCAGGCTGCATTCTCTGGCTGCTCCCTGGCCCACATGACTGAAGCTCACCCCCTCTCTCCCAGAGTGGCATGAGTGTCACTGCAAATTCACAAGTTACTGGCCTGGAAATATCTGGCAGAGCGAGGGCAGTCTCGCTGGCGGATAAAACAGCAGTCCGTCAGGGCTGCGAGCCCAGGCTTGGGCCACCAGGAAATGAGTTCACCATTTTCAGTTCATCCGACGCCAGTCCGCTCTGGAGCAGGTGCAGGAGCAGAAAGAGAAAGCAAGCTAGATAGCGCCCCCTAGTGCGACATTCTCCCCAGACCCCAGAGCTACCCCTCTTCAACCTTGTGCTTAAGGCAGCCCGAAAAGGGGGTTCTGTAGACTTTTCAAGTGACTCCACAAATATCTTAAAAGACACGAAGCACCCCAAAAGGTCTCTGGGACGTGATCCTCTTCCTCAGTAAATTCGGGGAGTGGAAGAGTGAGGCCTTCTCTGCCTTTCAACCAAAAGGTTGTTCTCCTTTGCCCCGTGGGAAGCAACAGGAAATCCCCTATGCACGAGGAGGGCTGCTTTGCTGGCTGGGACTTCAGGAGCCATTTCTAGGAGGGAAAGGCCTCGTAAAATACTGACGATTGCTTCGGGCTTTGCTTGTAAGCCTGTGTGAGTGATGTGGAAACTGGCCTGTATGTGGGTTGAAAAATAAATAAATAAGCTCACCTTGGGACACACGGCAGTCACGTAACCAGACAGCAGGTTCACAGGGACAGCAAAGTCAGGCAAACACAAGAATGTGGAGGATAAGGAAGGAGATAAGAAAGTACTGGCTGCAGCAGCTCGAGAAGTTCCCAGGATTATAAGAGCCCGAAAATGAACCACTGTGTATTTGCCTCTGTGTCCCCCACTTGCTTGCCCCCACCAGTGCTAAACATAGCTCAGGCACCTGCTCTGTAAGACATGGAGAGGAAGGGAGGATCGTCCAGCCATTGTGGAGTGATTCAGGCTGGTGCCTCTGGAGTAAAATAAAGGTGCTTCCTTTCCACAAGTGGTGGTCAACGTCACAAAACTCAGGGAAAAAAGCATGTTCTGGGGGGAAAAAAACTGCATGGATTTCAGAATTCTTGCACCAAAGCAGACATACATTTTAATTCTGTTTTTGCAACAAATGTCAGGAATGGTCCAGGGAGGAGGGCCATTGGAAACAAAATTTCATTGCAATAAACGCCTTTTCAAAATAAAAAGGCAATCTAGTTACCTCTTAGTATGAATTGGAGTTGCACCTGTGCACTGGTTCAGCATCAGCCCTCCTGTCTGCATTTGCAGTGTGCTGCTATCACCATTCCCATCACTCCGATGCAAAGTCAAGCCCTCAAATCAGACACCAGCAAGTAGTGGGACTGCACTCCAAGACAGAAAAGGGATGAAATAGGGTGTCCCAGTGCCAAGGTGGGTACAGCGGGGAGCTGATGTCACCTCCTACCCTGTTACTCCTTTTTCTGGGCCCCCTCCCTCATACATAGCTCTGTGATGCCCCCAAGAACACCTCATGGGGGTACCCACCCCAAGAAAAGGCAATTCAGAGGAAAACACAAGAATGTGTGGTAGGACATTGCAGTGAGAGAGGCCAGGATGCAAGTGATGGAGTGGGAAAGGCAAGAGATGAACTTACAAAGTCCTTGTACCTCCAAGGCCAAACCAATACTCTGTCCCTGCTGCCTGGGTGCTTGCGAAAAGGAAAGGAGGGCTCGCTAGTTCCTGGACTCGTGTTTGCTGTTGCTTTGTGTGGGGGTCTGTTCCTGGGGGGTTCTGATAGGAGCCAAGTGATCCTACTGTGCGTAGCAGAGAAAGGAAGCCTTCTGGGAGAGGTTGGCCTCAGTAGGAACTAAGGCATTTCTTGCCAAAGATTCCATGTGGGGCCCATGCTGGGATCCCACATGTGGTCCTCATGGAAGGAAGAAGAGCTGCCACCATAAGAACCTCCAGGGGGACCTCGGAGGTCACTATGAGCCATGGCAGGGTGACTTCATCCACCACAGTCTCTACGTGTCCCCACTAGGAACCCAAATGGGGGAGAGGGGCCCACAGAAGGCATGCTCTTCCCAGACTAGAATAGTGCCTCTCTTCTGCAGGCTGTATCCTCCCAATGCCAGCAGGGTGGCTGCAATGCTCTGAGAGATGTGGACCCAGAACATTGCCATGAACCTGACATTGTCCAGTGATCCCCCTGACCACAGGATGTCTGTGGGAGCCTTGGCTGCTTTGAAGAGGAAATTTAACTGCTTGGATTCTCTGATCACCAACATGTCTCATTAAACAAATCACAGACAACTTCTCTGAAATCTGAGGTCCTTGGACTGTGGTCCCTAACCATCCGGATACTGCTGAAACACTGTTGGATACTAGCCAAGCTTTGGGAGGTTCAGGTTAGGAAGCAAAGGCAGCACTGACTCAGTGGGAGGCAAGCTGGTTCTCCCATTCACGGCAGTTCACTGGGCTCCTCACACTCCCTGCAATGGGCCCACAGCACAGACACAGGACTAAAAATGTTTGCAGGACCAGTTCCATGGCAGAGTAGGTTAACCCCCTGCCTACAGTGCTGGTATCCCATATAGGCATTTGTTCAAGTCCCAACTGCTGTGTTCCTGATCCAGCTCCCTGCTAATGTGCTAATGTGTCTGGGAAAGCAGAAGAGGGCCCAAGTCCTAGGGCCCCTATACCCATGTGGGAGACCCAAAAGAACCTGCAAGCTCCTGGCTTCAGACCATCCCAATTCCAAGTGTTGAAGTCATTTGTAGAGTGAGTGAGTGGATAAAAGCTCTCCTTGTCTCTCCTTCTCTCTCTGTAAATCTGCTTTCAAATAAAAACTAAATCTTTTTTTTAACATTGTTTGCAACCAAAACTGCACCTGGAATCAGGGTTGGAGCTTCCAGAGGCAGCTCTACCTTCAAATGTATCCTATAAACCCTGACTTAGAGGCTGAGTGGGCTGAAATTTGAGCCTGAGACTTGTTTAACTTAGACATTAAAATAGTCAGGGAAATTATTTTCAGTGTTTTCATATATTCTGGGAAATTTATAAGTTCAAAACAATGTTAATTTCAACCCTCTAAAAATTAAGTCACTGGCTAATTTAGTTTTCCCTTTCTTGATGATAACTGGTATATTGTGTCCAGCAGCAGTCATTGTAATAAGGTGACTGCCTGGGGCTGGTGTCTGGACCAGCAGTTAAGCTGCCTACTTCCCTCACTGGAGTGCTCAGGCTCTATAGTCATCTCTGGCACCTGCCATCAGCATCCTGCCAAGGCAGACCCTGTGAGGCAGCAGTCATGACTCAGACGGATGGATTCTTGCCAGCCATGTGGGAGACCGATGGACTTTTGAATTTCCTGGCTTTGACCTCCAACCCGGACCATTGCAAGAATTTGGGGAGTAAATTAGCATATGGCAATATATTCACTTATTCTCTCTCTTTTCCTCATTCATAAATAACTAAATGCATAAAGTTATACAGAATAAAAGGAAGTGATGATCCCTGGAGTTTTCATACATACATTTCTTCTGCACCACCAAGAAAAAAGGACTGTACTTTAGGGGTTGAGAAAGTTACCACCCATGGGCCAAATCTGGACTATTTACAACTATGGCCACACCCATTTATTTATAAACTGTCTATGGCTGCTTTGGAGTCATAACAACAGACTCTATGGTCCATCAGGCTTGAAATATTTACTGCCTTGGCTCAGTGTAGAAAATAGTTTCTAACTCCCACTCTTCATTGAATTGATTTTGCTGTTAAGTATGTCTGACTGCGGAGAACAGAACGTCTGAGAACAGGGAGGCCCCATGTGCTTACACAGCACAAAGGAGCACAGTGTACAAGCCTTTCTCCAGGTATGAACCACATTGTCTGAAATGGATGACAAACAGTGACAAAATGCAAATGAGTCTCCTAAAAATACCCTCTGGTTTAAATCTGAAGCCTGGCTGGACAGCAATATTGTGTTCACAAAGTGCTACTAATGACACCCACGCATGCTGCTACTTTCTATTCTGGATGCCACACTCACTGTGTCTCCAAACCGACAGTATCCTGGCATGGTAACTCCCACTCCACCAGCCAACACAGGACCTAATGAAGGATGACCTGCAGGACATATCCAGGCTGCCATTCCCAAGGGCTGAACTCCACAATGCCCATCAAGTCAATCAATAAAATTCAACAAATATTCATTCAATATCACCTGCAGGGGTAGGAAATGTGGACAATAAGTGTTAGGACCTACAGACAAATGTCCCCACAATCCTCTGGTGAACAGCACCATCATCAACTGATTACAATGTCGTTCATTAGTTCGGAATGTAAAGAGAACCCGGAGTGGTGCAAGAAAGAATCTTTGAGTCTGATAGGGAATCCGGTTCTATTTCAGGCGAACCTTGGAGGAACAGAAGGAGCAAGACCAGTAACATAATTTGCAGTGTTCAGTGAAGAATGAAAATATTGGACCCCATGTTAAGATGCTTTAAGAATTTCAAGACAGTGAGCCTAGTGCAGTAGCCTAGTGGCTAAAGTCCTGGCTTTGCACGCACCAGGATTCCATATGGGTGCCAGTTAGTACCCCAGCTGCTCCGTTTCCCATCAGCTCCCTACTTGTGACCTGGGAAAGCCGTAGAGACAGCCCAAAGTCTTGGGACCCTGCATCCACATGGGAGAAATTTCTGGCTCCTGGCTTTAGATGGTCTTAGCTCTGGCTGTTGCAGCCACTTGGAAAGTGAACCAGCAGATGGAAGATCTTTCTCTGTCTTTACTCTGTAAATCTGACTGTCCAATAAAATTAAATAATTCTTTTTTTAAAAAAAGAATTTCAAGATAGTGACAGGTATTAAACCAATGGCAGCACACTTCTGTGCAGGCCACATGCCCATGAGTTCCACAGACACACCAAGAGGCTGGAGCTTGCTGAGGCAGTTAGGCTTCTGCTCGGGCCACCAGCACCCCATTGCAGTGCCCGTCTGGGTGCTGGCTCTGCTTGGGGTTCCAGCTTGCTGCTAAAGGGCACCCTAAGAGTCAACGGGTGATGGTTCAATGACCTGGGTTCCTTCCACCATACGAGAGACTTGGATGGAGTTCTAGATCCCAGCCTTCGGGCTGACCTAGCCTTGACGCTGCAGGCATTCGGAGAAGGAATCAGCCGACATGACAAATGCCTCATTCGCCCTCTCCCTCCCTCTCTGTACTTGTCTCTCTTTCTTCCTGCCTTTCCAATAAAAGCAAAGTGAATAAATAACATGTTTTAAACACATCACATCAAAGATCATTGATACAGACACGTGGAAGAAGTGCCACCTAGTTTAACTGTCCTGGTTCTTGTTTCCCTTCTAATGTTTGATCTGATATCTTGGAGTCATTGTGTGTCCTTTTTCTGTATACAAAGGCAACTCAATCTTTTGTTTCCCCTAAAGATGTCATCACTCAGTGTCAAGTTCCTAAGAGTGTTGGACCCACGACTCCAACCTAAAACCACCTGTCCCATGTCTGACCATCAGTCCACCTCCTGCCAGTTCCGTCTACCTGTGTGGAGGCCACTCTGTGGCCTGAGACTCTCCTTGGGCATGTGTCCCATCTGCAAGTGGACAGTGATGCTGACAATATACAGGGACACTGTTGGCAATCTTGTCTGCCTATTGGGTGCTGTTGTGAATGCAAAGCCCACTAGCCACCATGTACACATCTCCAGTGGTTTCAAGCTGAAATAAAGCAATAGGTGACCCTTGCTTTTCTAAGAAGGATACACCAAGGGAGTGGCAGACTCAGAAACTAAGACCCCCCATAAGCTTTCCCTGCTTGTGGGAGCACCACACTCCCAGACCTGCACTCCATCCATATCCCAGCATGCTGGTCCTTCCACAAAGCCTTCTTCTGAGTCTTCCTCTCCAAAGTCATTGTTTTCACCTCCAGAATCCCATGGTGATGATGACTGTAGTTCCTTTGCCTCATTAGACAGGCAGCAGTGTACTAATAGGGTAAGTTTTGCAGGAGCAAGTAGACCATAAATTGGAATACAGCACACCCACCCTGAAATCTCCTCACCCCACACAAGAGCTCTTACGCACACTTCCATGAGAGCAGTCCAGAACATTAAGACAAAGGGCGATTTAAAAATAGGTTTACCTTGGTGCAAAAATAAAATCTTGAAATGCTTAGTTTATTCACACTACATATCCCCATGAATTTTTTTGAAGGATCTTTGTACTTAACACACACATTAGGCACATATACATAATGCACAATGTGTTCACTTATGCAGATACATAAATGGATGTATATCCTTGCCTGTACTCATCCACACTAAATAACAGGAGGCAGATAGAAGTACCAGCTCTTTCCAGGAATATTTGCACTTTAGTAGAATTCCAGGATGATATGGGCAAGGCAGATGGCAGGCATTAGCCAGGCAGATACTAACTAACCAGCTTCCAGGCCTTCTCTTCTCACCGAGAGAGCATCCTTAGGAATACAAGCAGTTTTACCACTGGCTCATGCAAAATATAACTGAGACGGTAGCACTGAGAGAAACTCCTTAGAGTAGGCCTCTTCACCCAGGACAGTGTCCAACTTGATTGGATGTGTCTCCTCTTGAAGGTGACCCACACCCACAGGCATTGCTTGTAGGCAATGCTGGGTTTGTGTCCCCAAGAGATATCACCACAGCATCTCCTCAAGCTTCCTGACCCCAGGACCACAGGCAGGAACTGATGTGGTGACCATGCTGCAAGTTCGTGCCCTGTGGTCACACCCCCAAAGACCTTCTGAGTAGTGGCATGAGGCACTGACCCTCGGTCATAATCTGTAAGGCAAAAGATTTATACGATCTGCCTTGGTCGTGATCTGATGCCAGACACACACTCTGGAAACACATAAAGCCCCCACATGTAGGAAGCAGCTCTGAACACGTGCCATTCTCCTCTCTCCCCAAAGTCTTTCACTCCCAGTGAGCAAATTCCTAAATCCCAGACAGGTGGGTGCTGCTGCCTCACCTGCAGCCTGGAGCCTGATGGCTTCCACGTGGGACCTGCCTTCATCATGACCAAAGATCAACATGGAATTAAAATCCGCACAGGAGACAAAGACAGCCCATGGAGCAGACTGAGTCTGCAGGAAAGGTGTTGGTGGGTGGCGGCGAAGGCACGTTCACCAGTACAAGGCCAGGATCTCTTCCAGCAATACAACTGCTGTGAGATAGAAGAACTGGGAGAAACTGCTGGAATAACTAACTGGTGCATCCAGACAAACTCTTTCCCAAGAAAACACTCAAGCGTAAGACACCGAGGCTCTGCCATGGGATGAGTTGCGCTGGCAACGTGAAACAGGGCCCTGCTATCTCATCCATCTTCAACCCCATCCCAGTGCTGCTGGCCAGGATCTCATGTCACTTTGTGGCCAGGAACCCCACATCTCACCTTGTATACCTTATAACCCTCCAATAATGTGGTCAGATACGTGGTACAGGTCATTAAGGAGCCTCACAATGTGCAGGGGAGCAGAGACAACACAATTCTGTGAATCCAATGATGTCAGAGGAAAAAAGGTTGTCCCAGACTCCAAAGGCGCTGGTGCCATGGGACTGCCTGCTCTGAGTGGTTGCCCAAGGAAGCTGGAACCAGAGAGGAGGCATTTCTTGGGAAGAGGATCTTATACACCTGCTTCACCAAGCCACTCGTTGTAAGTCCTTGTGTTTCCATGGCTACGTTTTTGATCAACAAATCCTATTATTTCAAGAGATCCTTCTGACATCATTTCTCCACCTGTATTGTCTCTGAAGAAATATAATATTTTGGTTGGTAGGTATACATTGGGGGTGGAAGTTTTGAGGGTGGGAGAGGGGACAGGTAACATATATGCCTTTTTCTCTGCAAAGACATGCCATTTTCCCCTATTGTTTATAGTTTGATTATAAAGACTTGACATGTGGATTTGGAAGTAAATGTAATCATTCACCAGTTCACAATCAACATTTTTGCATCCATTAGCCCATTCTACGTTAGTATATGCCATATCCAGCCTGGCTTACTTGATTAAGAGAGGCAAAAACAGAGTACAAGGAATTCAACAGAAAGTGCTTCTGGCCAGTGTTAAAAGCATGAAAAGATGAAAATGCAGTAAAATTTGAAGCAGTGTTTGAGTCCAAAATCAGGGTATGTATATTGTGCCATCCATAGATTTTGGACCCACACCTGACCCCTGGTTAGCCGTCAGTAGTACTCCTGATACTACACCGCCATCTAGTGGTCAATCTCCTGTGGCTGCGTCCAGCATCTTTCAAATAAAAATCTGATAGTCTCCATTTTCAGGAATGCAGGGGTTTTGCCTGCATCCCCTTCCTTTACAGAATGTGCCAAATTACACACAAAATGCTCGACTCCTTTCAGAAGAAATTTACCTACTCTGGGAAAGGGAACAACGGTAATAATCCCTCCATGTGGACTTGGGGGGGTGGGTGGAGAGGTGCAGGGGGTGGTTTCAGGGAGTGATGAGCTTGCTCCCTGGGTTTGCCTGGAAGGCGCCCATGCTTAGAGTACCTGGGCAACATGGAAAACAGAAGCTTCTCCATCCTCCCCTTCTCTGTCAGCAGGTGGCTGGCACACTTCCTCCAGGTGGTTGGCATTTTCCAGTTTGCTCAGCATACTGTCCAGTGTGCTGTTGTGCCTTCAAAAGAACCAAAACTTTAACATCATCTTCCAAGATCCTGTGGTCGCAGTGCGGCATGATTTCCAATGACTCGTCCAAAGAAAGTATTCCTCGCTCTTCAGCTTTCAGCTAAAGAGTACCAAGGCTCAGCAAGGAAATGACCGTGGCAGAGGCCATCTCACAGGACAGAGCCTGTCCGTCAGTGGCTCTGGAAACTTAGGCTACATCCGCTGTTTTCCTGATTCTTGATGTACTCACCTGCAAGGTGGGGCTAACAACACATACCTCACGAAGACATTCTGGACATTTCGTGAAACAATATGTCCAAGTGTTTTGTCGGGCACGCAGCCAGTACTCAACAAATGATGCCCTGGGTGGAGCCCCTCGCCATGCCCTAATGAGCTTCAGACCATGGTCAAGCCATTTGAAAATGCAGGCTTGGGGACAGGCCATTCTGTTCTTTTTAACCTGTCCACCATAAGGGGCACTTGAGTATCAAGAACTATACTATAGTAATGTTCTAGGGGAACTCAGTGAGAAGGAGGAAATTGGGGAGGGGATAAGGAAAATCCCAGGGTCTATGGAACTGTATCATATAATGATAATAATAATACAAAGTAAAATTTAATATATATAGCCAATAAAAATAACAAAAAGACAAATGTTCATTTGTCTATTAAACATACTGTCAATAATAATTTTTAAATTATATGACTCAAAAAGTGCAGACTACAGGAATATTGTGTTTAAAATGCATGCCTGCCTCCCAGTCCAGTGTTTTCCTACCAATTCAAGCTTTCTCTTAGCATGGTAATGTCTTCATGTAAGCTACGTATCAGAAGGTAATACAATTATCCTGATCAGAAGGAAGCTACTACCAAGAAAGCTGCATGAGGGACACGTCATTGCTTACAGGCATGACCCTGAAATGATGACTTGAAAATGATTAAGAGGACATGTAAAACCTCCCTCCCTGGAAAAGAAGGACCTAAATAACCAATAATGTCTGGAATGGATAAACAGGGCTGTGAAATTATCAGCATATAATCCATTTTTGTTGATTTGAAAGACAGGTGGATGAAGAGAGAGAGATCTTCTACCCACTGATTCACTTTCCCAAATGCTAGCAACATCCAGGACTGGGCAGGGCTAAGACTGAGCATCGAGAACTCAATCAGGTCTCCCCAGTGAGACGCAGGGGTTCACCTTGGTGGGCAGCACTGCTTCCTTCTAAAGTCTGCACCTGTAGAAGCTAGAACTAGAACTAGAAATCAGAGCTAGGAGCTGAACTCAGGCACTCATATAGGAGCTGCAGCCATTTACCGCTAAGCTGAACACCCATACTTTATTATATATTTTTTTTCAGTCTTTATGAATGAAAGGCAAGATGTCTCATTCCACGTTGGCCAGCAGTGAGCAGAGTTTGGCATATGGCAGACAGTGAGTGAGTCAGGGGAAGGAGGAAAGAAGAGAAGGAAAAAGGAAGGAAAGTCTAAGGAGCCCACAGTCATGTAGCTTTAAAAATCTAGGGGTTAAGTTACTAGGAGAAATGCCTCTAAGACATGAAGCTCACCCTTAGGGATCAGGTTTTCAGAAAATTCCCAGGATGACTGGGAAAGCAGGGATCTTCTCTGGAGAGTCACCCCAACAGGTCTTTCCCAAACCCACAAACTTCTCATCACCTTTCTCTTCAGACAGGGATTCCCCCTCCCTGTGTTTTCAATCAGTTGTTTTACAGAGAATATTTCCTAGAGGAAATCAGACTTCTATATGATGTCAGGAATGGATAAGCATTTCATGTTGGAAATCCCCTAAGCATGCTTTACAAACTTTTGCGTTCCACTTTATGTAGTAGTGATTTTACCAAATAAGTGTTCCCATCATGTTGGGTTCCTCAGTCTAAATTTGTAAACCCACTTTCTTTCACTTCCTCAGTAGCTTCTCCTGACATTTATTAAACACCCCACGTAATCAGATTTTGTACAGGAAATAACATATGAGAACAACGTATGCCTGCTTGGGTATACTCACATACTGTAAGTATGTGAACATGAATAAATTTAAAACACTCATGTGTTGGTTACTCAGTGGCGTGTTTTTTTTTTCATGGTACTGTAATTTGTTGTTGATGTTTTGTGCTGTTGTGGCTGTTCTAACTCATACCAGTTGTTGACCTTGTTTCATGGCTTCTCGGTGATATATAGTGATGGAGTACTGGAGTCTATCATATACAGATGTGGGGGTACAATGGAACATGCATCCCTGCATCCAGACGAAAGATGGATCCCAATGAAACTGTTGGACATGTGTAGACAATGGGATGCTGGACTGTCTGACATTGTCTGCACCAACAATGTTGGGGTACACTTAAATAAGAGACTGACAGAATTATTATTCTTTATGAAGGACTACACTGTTGTAACAAAATGGGAAAAATCTGACAGGGGGGTTTGAGGGGGGAATCGCATCCTATACAAAATTATACCACATAATTCAAAATTCAAAATAAAAGTATATTTTAAAAAACACTTAGTATTAGATGAGAGAAACCTGTCTGAAACATATTGTATAGATTATGTGTGATTCTGCTTATTTGACTTTCTGGAATATGCAAAATTATGGAGGCTGAGAACAGACCAGAGATTACCAAGAGGTGGGGGAGAGAAAGTTTGAAGAGGTGAGGTACAGGGGAATTTTTCTGAGGTCGGAGAAATGAGTCTACATGAGACTGGTGCACACATGTCCCTGTGCATTTTTTTCAAAACCCATAGAACCTTACACCACAAGAAGTGAAACTTAAGGAACACAAACTTTAAAAATACAATTAGGAAACTAGGCAATCCAGTGGTGGAAGGCAGACAATGACAGAAGAGTTCAATTGTATTGAAAAATCTGACATAATCTCTTGGAAGTAAGTAGTGGGATATGGCGCAGATGGATGTCACTGCTGAATGACTAGAGTCTGTAAAACCTAAGCTACAAGGTCATGATCACTGTACTCTAGTCAGTAAAACTGTTGTTCATGGGCATGCAGGTTAACAAACCTGAAACCACTGGATCCATACGCTGAGACTAAACAGGTAAGTTAAGAGGGGGTAGTTACATGGGCATGCATTCTTCCTCTCCATGTAAACATCAAAAATAAAATAAATCTATTATATTAAAAAGAGAAAGGGTATCTGGAGGAAGCCAGGGTTCTCACTGCTGGGAAGGGAGGTTACACTTGAAGAAAGGGGAAGAGTGGATTGAATCACGGTGGTGAAGAATTGCAGCTGGAGACCTCAGTGGAAAGTGGCAGTTAGTTTAATAGAGATGCAGGTGTGTGGGGACAGTTATGCCAGCAACACACATCTGGTTTAGTGTATACATGTCCACTTCTTTGTTCTATCTACTGCAAGGGCACAGAAGCATCAACATCAGTAGCACTGAGCGGACTCAGTGTTCAGTTCATGGCTGTTTATTTATTATTATTGCAAAGTTAGATATACAGAGAGGAGGAGCGACAGAGAGGAAGATCTGTTCAATGATTCCTCTGGGTCTCCCACGTGGGTGCAGGGTCCCAAGGCTTTGGACTATACTCAACTGCTTTCCCAGGCACAAGCAGGGAGCTGGATGGGAAGCAGAGCGACTGGGATTAGCACCAGCACCCATATGGGATCCTGGCATATTCAAGACAAGGACTTTAGCTACTAGGCTACCATGCGGGGACAGGTCATGGCTTCTGATCCAGCTTCCTACTAATGTGCCTGGGAAGAGAGCAGAAAGTGTTTCAGGTACTTGTGTCCCTATCATCCATGTAAGAGACCAGGACAGAGTTCCTATTTTATCATGGCCCAATGCCTTGCTATTGCAGCCACTGAGAAGTGGACAAGGAGATGAAAGACATACATGCGTGCACATGCACACACACGCATGTGCACCTCTCAGCAACACAAGTTCTCAGCTGCAGCTTCAGAGCTTTGTGCAGTAGAATCACCTGGAGAGCTGCAAATTGTTGGGTGAGCATCCCAAACCGCTGCCACCAGGACCTCTGGGGCTAACAGCACAGCAAAAAACAAGCCTGAATATATCATAAGTGGACAGCTGAGCAGGATTTTATCACAAATGTTAAATGCACCTAAGATATAGTTATCTATTCAATGCCCAACTTTGAAGAAACATTCACCCACATGTACAAAGAGACAAGGGCGTTCATCACAACTACTTGTACTAGTTAAAATAATGGAATAATCAAAATGTGCGTCGGTGAATAATGTGTACTGTAGCTACGCAGAGTCACTGATTCTGAATATTTCAGATCTCTATTTACATGCAATGAGAGCACTTGGCTTAGATCATGATAGACTATACTCACCAAATGAAAGGTTTGAGGGAATGGAGAGCCATGGGTGGCTGGTAGCATAGAAACCTCCCCACATTCAAGACAGAAAGTTGCTAGCAACATGCTGCCTGAATGGAGGCATGGTTAGAACTGAGGACACTGGGACCTGAGTGGAGGAGAAGTCGGCGCTGAGGATCCTGGGACCTGAGTGGAGGAGAAGTCGGCGCTGAGGATCCTGGGACCTGAGTGGAGGAGAAGTCGGCGCTGAGGATCCTGGGACCTGAGTGGAGGAGAAGTCGGCGCTGAGGATCCTGGGACCTGAGTGGAGGCATGGTCAGCACTGGGCCCTTGGGATCCACAGAGCCCAGGGCCCAAGACAAAGTGAGAAGCCGGAGCACCCAGTGAACTCTGGAAAGGCAGGAAGTGTTACTGAGCCCTACTCCACTTAGATGGAGCTGAGGCAGTGGTGCTTGTACTGAGACACACAGAAAAGTTCCTGGGAAACTCCAGAAAACAACTCTGGGACTGGCGTTGTGGTATAGCAGCTAAAAGACACTACCTGCAATGCTGGGATCCCGCAAGGGTCACCAGTTCATGTTCCAGCTACTCTGCTTCCTGCTAAAGGTCTGGGAAAACGCAAGACTCGGGGAAGATGGTTCAAGTGCTTGGTCCCCTGCCACTTATGTGGGAGATCTGAATGAAGCTTCTGACTTTCCAGTTTTGGCCTGACCCAGCCCTAGCCATTGCAACCATGTTGGGTAGTAAAGCAGCAAATGGAAGATCTCTTTATCTGTAACATTGACTTTCAAATAACTTAAGTAAATTGTTTTGTTTTGTTTTGTTTTGAAAAGAGAGAAAGGAAAAGAAAAAAAACAGCATGGATGCCCAGACCCCATCTTCTATCTCTGACTGGTTGACATGAGGTGGGGTGAGTCATCTTGAAGACAAACATCTACCTGACTTTGTTATCTTTAAAATGCCTAACCAGTCTCATGATTGATGGTGAGAATGCAGGAAGAATGCAGAAGAACAAGGCGAGAGAGAGAGAGAGAGAGAGAGAGAGAGAGAGAGAGAGAGAGAGAGAGAGAGGCAGACAGATGGGCAATCTTGGGGGCCCAGCAAGCTGGGAGGAGAACCAGCCTCCTAACTCAGATTCACAGCACAGGCTTGATCCACCTGCAGGACTCTTTTTGCTCATCTTCCTTGGATGAACAGAACATCTACATGCAGCCCATTCCAGAGGAAGGCCCACCTGTGGACACCTACACAGGTGGCAATCAAGAAGTGAAGGAACCCCTTTGACTCTCTGCTAACAACGGATCCAAGGTCTGTCAATAGTTACCCAAGGGGTCAGTGGTCTTCTCATGATACAGTCTGGCTGGCTGGCCATACTTGAACTTCCACAGCCCAAATCCCCACACCTTCATCTGCATATGACCATCCATCAGACAGTTGGAAGGTTGCAGGTTTCCATGGGGCCCCAGGGGCCTCCTGTGAAGGAATGTCATTCCCTGTAAGGGTAGTGACAAGTCAGGGAGGCAGGGCAGCCATCAGCAGGCCCTGTTGGAAGAAGCAGAAGCAGTTGGGGAGATGGACAGAAACACAGACAGACAGATGGGGGCAGGGGAACATGCCAATCTCTGTGGAGCTCCAGCTCCACCGCACAGCCACCTGCCTTTGGAATCTGCTTGGACGCAGGCACACAAAGGGGAGAAAACTGTTTCTGGTTCCTCAGTGATGGGCCAAGAGAGTGAGAACGCATGCATACAATAAAAGTATTCTGATAGTCAGGCCCCTGGACTGAAATCCCAGCTCCAGCCCTGAGCAGAAGGCTTTTTCCTGTAAGCTCCATTCTTGTCAAAATGGAAGTGGTGGTTAATTCCTACCTCATTGTCATCATGTGGATGTGGAGAATAATCATGGTCATAGAAGTAACACACCAGTCACAGTGGATGTGCACAATAAATGTCTAGACCTATTGGATCAGATAATGCACTGTAGCAAGAGTCCCAGATGAGTGCCCAACACAATGGCTCAGTCATTAAATCCTCACCTTGCAAGCACCTTGTAAGCACCAGGATCCAATAGGGGTGCCAGTTCATGTCCTGGCTGCTCCATTTCCCATCCAATCCCCTGCTTATGACCGGGAAAACAATACAGGACGGCCCAAAGCCTTGGGACCTTGTACCCATGTGGGAAATTCGGATGAATCTCCTAGCTTCCCAGCTGTTGCAGCCACTTGAGGAGTAAGCCAGTGAATGGAAGATCTTTCCCTCTGTCTCTCATTTACTTTGGCAATCTGACCTGCCATTACAATAAGAATAAATACATCTTGAAAAAAAAAGGAAGAGAGTCCCAGATGATTAGTGAACATGTGACAGTCTGAGAAGATGCCATGCTGAACCACAAGACACTTCCCAAGGGAGCTGAGTCATAAAGGCAGAAGACATTCTCAATGAGCAAGAAGGTGGACTAGTGAGCTTTCATGGGAGGGGGTACGGGAGGTGGGGCATGAAGAAAGGTCTGGAGTTGAGGAGGGCAGCAATTTTGGGGGAGGACAGATACAAGAGGTGTGAACTGTCACATTTGAAACATTGGAGAGACGGACATGTGTTGCTTTCTCTGAAATTTCCAAGGGTAGATCCAGAAGCAGTGAAATGAAGTTAAGGGGAAAGGGGCTGACTACATATCAGGGGCAGATCAAAATTAGGGTCTGATGCTTGGTTCTTTGGTTTTGTTTTCCTTTGCCTTGCCCACCCTCTTCAATGGCTTCCCTGAGAAGGCAGTCGAGCAGTCATTCATTAGCATTTCCCGCACCTTGGACCATCAGGTCCTGATGTCAGAGCTGTGTATCTTAGGTTAAAGTCTCTGAGACATTTGCGTTCAGAATACTTAGGGAGTTGATAGAAGAACTACACTCAACGTTTCCCAGACCCGGACATCTCATGGGACACTTCACCTGTGCCAGCTGCCATACCCCAGGCTTCCTCACCTGTCTCACCCAAGAGGTTTCATAGGAAGGGTGAAAAGCAGCATTGTCATCTTCTAGGGTCTTAGAAGTTGATAGTGTGGCCTCATGCCAGGTACCAATCAAGCTCCTTACCTCAAACAGCTCGTGCAGACCATGCTGGGGACTCTACGGAGGTGTTGTCAATAGCCCCAGGTTACAGGTGAGCAAGGGGGATAACCAATAAACTCATCTGTCCCTACTCACAAAGTTGGATGGTGATGAAGTTGGACCAGGAATTTCACAATCTGATGTCCAGTCCATGTCCTTGACCCTCTATCTAGATGCCCCCCTGCTAACAAAATAAGCTATGAAAGCCAGAGAGCAACATGAGATTGAGTTCTTCCTTTTAGCCCCTGAATACCATGCAGATCCACACTATAATGTGAATGTATGGTGGACAACTAAATAGCAATAAAACTCTTGAATGCTATACACAAGCTACTTAGTACATATGATCATACTGAGTGTTTTCTGGGGCTTGTTCTTTGTTTCATGGTGAGGAAGCTCTAGATTTTAAATCACTTCCAGAAAGCTGAGGATACAGCTGGGGTAAAAATCCAATAAGGATTTCCTTGCAATCCCAGCCTCTTTTAAGGCACTAGATTTTATTACTTCCTGTGCCATGTTTGATTGTAGAGAAAGAAAGGGGAAAGGGGAAGGAGGAGCGAGAGGCTTGGGCCAAACCATGCCATTTCCCTAACTCTATTACACAGAGGGGCTGGAAAGGGAGGTTGAAGTCATGCATGGGTTATGTGGGACACAGGCCTTTGTCCTAGCCACAAGCTTGCAACAAGGAGGAATGTAAACACACTGTTGTACCTAGAACAAGGTTCTAGAGATTCTTGAGCACCTGCTCAGGGAGTCACTTCTTCCTCCAGCAGGACTGACAGGTTAAGTCACTGTCCTGCTTTGACCAGAACCCTGGGGTCAGTATGCATGAGAAATGTAGATAACAAAGAAGATATCCAGGAAAGGAGACAGGCCACCCACTCGACCTCCCTCCTCCAAAGATCCAGAGACTCCACCATGTTGCCTTATCAAGTGGCTGGCTGGGCTTTGAGACTGCAAAATTGACTCCAATTTTGAAATTACAACACTCTGCCTGTAGGGGCTTGAGGAGTGTTGCCTCTGAAATTTCTCCAGCAAGGCTCCAGCAAACTAACTTGCAAGTTTGCTGTCTAGTGAGGCCCACATCCAACCCAGGTTCTCTCGGCCCTCACAGGAGGCTCTTCAATCACTAAGCTTTCTCTCTCTCTCTTTCTCTCTCTCTCTCTCTCTCTCTCTCTCTCTCACACACACACACACACACACTCACACACACACACACACACACACACACACACCAGCCTTTCTAGCCTTCCACCTTCCACTCGTGGTTCCAGGACCAAACTCAGCACCACACAACAACACATAGTTGCTTTCACTTACAGATCTCATGCCTAGGGTAACAAGAACATGCTTAAAGAACCTCTAGGAATGCAGTCCCCTCAAGAAATGGGAGGGACATCTTTGTTTCTATTTTTCAACCTGGTGGAAGTGGCTGACTTCTATGTATCATGCAGAAGAACAAACAGAATTCTAGGAAGGTTCATGATTAATGAGTCAGATAACATGCACTTTGGACAGCTCTGCCACCTGTTAGCTACATTTTCTGCCATGCTGGAAATTCTCAAGTGTCCTAAAGGACTTCTACCTCTGAACCTTACACCTGTGCTCTCTAACAGTCAGCAGAGAGAAACAGAACATGGAGCAGACAGTCTGTGCAGACAGATGAGCTGCAATCCCGATCTACCCCGATCAGTTGGGCAGGCAACTTCATCTTGCTAAGTCTCAATTTTTCCTCCTCTTGAAAATGGAGTAGATCTAAATATACTATTTTAGTTATAAATAAATTAAAAGAGAGTTGATTATTAATAATTTAGCTCACTGCCCAAAACAGAAAACAAGTCACATGTTTAATTTTTTTCTAACCATGTTAAATAAATGAAATAGATGAAATTAGTTTTAATAATGTATTTTGTTTAACCTGACAGATTCAAATATATCATGGCAAAATGAAATCAACACAAAAATACTGATGGGGACGTTTTACATTCTTTAGAAAAATGAACAAATCTTCAAAATCTGGACTGTTATAGTTACAGAACACCTCAATTTGGATAGCCACATGTTCAATGTTCCTTGACCACATATGGCTGTGGCTACTATATCTGGAAGGGTCCAAAATTTCCTACAGGAATACAGAGATTAAGAAATGTCCTTTTTTAACAAACATGATGATAATACTCCTATTGATAATATAACAGCATCTATAGGACACCTGTTATTAGGCAAGCATGGTGTTAAGTACTTGACACAGCTTAGTCCTCACAAAAACCGTATGAAGTTCATACTGTTAGTAACTTCTTTCAAATTTTTATTTATTTTAAAGGCAACGAGACAGAAATACAGATCTTCCATCCACTGGTTCACTCCCCCAAATTCCTGCAATAACTGGCTCTGATCCAAGGTAAACTCAAGAGCTGGGAATATAGATTTATACGGGTCACCCATGAGAATGGCAATAACCCAGCACCTTGAGCTATTTCCTGCTACTTCTCAGAGTGCACATTAACAGGAACCTGGTACTAGAAGAAGAGTTGGGATCCAAATTAGGGTGTGGGCAAGCCAAGAGGAATCCTAATTACTGAGCCTAACGCCCACCACTGATGCCATCTTGATACATAAGAAAAATGAGGCTGAGCCTGATGAAGGTCACCTGGCCAGTAAGTGGCAGAGTCAGACTCCAGGTCCCTGGGATAACTGCTTGACAAAATGTCCTTCATTATGAATCTACCAAGCTTCTCTTATTTAGAAATGAAAGTCCATCCCTAACTAAAGTAGAGCATTCTAATTTCCAAAATTCCTGCCTGAGTCCACCCCACTGAGTTGAGTTCTTTAGGGACAGAAGAATGTGTTTTATTCTTTTGTGCCTTCTGTACCCCGGATCACATTTCACCCAAATTCAGCACTCCATATATATACAAAGAGCAAATGTGCAGCACCCCAGAATCTCTCCAGTAACTGGTATAAAGGAAAAGGAAGTGCTGGTCAAACCAACACAAGGAGAAGACTTGCTGGCATGATGGATATGTGACAGAAAAACCATAACCTGACCTATGAAACATGGCCCAACGCCCATACCTGTGGCAAAGTTCCAAGACACTACAGTACATTTTCTACCATTCATAGTCTCTTTCAAAGAATGTTGGCAGAGTGCCTGACACTACATGGCCTGCATGAGACCTTGATCTATCTAACTCATTGTGTCATGTGGAGTAGGAAGTAAACTCAGCCACCTAGAGCAGATGATGACCACCAAGAAATGGTTCTTCACAGCCCTTTTCTCACCCACCCCAACATTTTCTGGGATACATTTGGGGTTACTGATTCTTGACAGCCAAGTACCCACACTGAATAGATCAGATCTGTTAGTCATCCAAACTCTGGTAGAAATCTGCTTAGCAGAAATGATTTCTGCTCTTTTGATTGGGACACAAGACCGATAAACAGAGCCCAGAGTATTCCTAAAGGCTTTATGGGAAGGGTGAGAAAAGTGAAACAAAGCACATCACGGCCTGGAACAGGAAACCAGTCATCCCCTCCCACTTTACACCTTGCTATGTAATTTACATGTACAGTTACAGATTGCTGTCTCCTTCTTGCTGCAGTTAGATTTTAAACCATTCAAAGCCAGAAACAAGCCCTTGTCTTCCTGTAAGGGTTTGTTGAATAGGTTACCTTTAAGAGATACTCAATAAAGTATTTTAATAACAGTGATGACACAGCATTAACACCAGAACTTAGCCATCGAGAACTTCTCTCCAAAGCATAGGAAATCAAAGTTTCAAAAAAAGCTATAGGTTTTGGCTTCTTAGAAAAAAAAAGCAGCACAAGCCCAGAGGAAGGCAAGCTTTTTGATTTCAGCCAAGCCAACCTCATTGATTATTCTCCCATGGTAATTGAGATCCAAAAAAGGGAAGTAGCATGGCAAAGCCACCCACTCGGGATGTAAATGGCTCAGTTTTCCAGAAAGGTAGAGCTTACATTTCACCCACAGAGACATCACAACACCCAGGCAAGTCTTCCCATAGGAGTCTTGGTCAATACATAGGAATATTGACTGGTAGCTGGATTGCCAATGTGTGGTTGATAACCAGTCCTTGCCATGTTGTTCACTTATCAGAGGAATTTCCTTACCAAGACCTACTCCCAGGTCATTGGCTTGGTACCTTCTGATGGTGAAAGTACATTCAGTAGGTTAGAAAGAAGAGCTGGATGGTAGCCCAGGAATGCTAGTCCATGGTGTCAGAACCCACTCCACAGTAATCTGCACCCCTCAGTCCCAGCTGCATGCCTATGCAGTGGCAGTCGATGACAAGAAGTCATTCAGGTCTTTTGGTTGAAATGGTTTCCTCTCAACATTCCTCCTACCTTGCTTCTATGACAATAGGCAGGAATGGGCCTGTCTCTACTTCTCTCCCAATTGTCCTTACCAGCCCCTAACCAGGAATCTCCCACCCCAGCTTAGTTCATGGCTTAGTAATTATATTCTGTTTGGGATAAAAAAAATTCTGCCCTAAAAAATATAAAGACCTTGCGTTCATTCCAGCTTTAGCGTAAAATACTTTCCTCCCTCCATCTTTACCTGTAATCAGGGAGGAAGAAAAGAATGGAAAGTCTGAAGGAAGTCGGTAGATGATACAACTGAGATCACTTTGTTTGAAGAGTCAGGATTTTCAGGAAAGATCACAAGTTTAACTCAGGACACAGAACAACTCAACATCACTATTGTGTTTTGTTTTCTAATAGAGTCTATGTTTTACTCATATTGACTATGACACAAGCAAAATGAAGTCCATTTCAGAATCTGAGTGCCAGAATATCCCAGTAACTACAATTCAAAGTATCACCAGTGACCACAGATGGTTTCCTACATTGAACAGATTTGTCTGTAATACAAGCCTACTTCACAAGCTTCATGGAAGGCTGGCATTTGGTGTAGTTGGGTAAACCACTGCCTGCAGCGCTAGTGTCCCACATGGACAACATTCAAGCATGGGCTGCTTTACTTCCAATCCAGCTCACTGCTGGCACACCTGGAAAAGCAAAAGATGACCCAAGTTCTTGGGCCCCTGAACTTGCAGGGAAGACCCAGATGAAGTTCATGACTCCTGGCCTCAGCCTAGTTAGCCAATGTGATTATTTTGTGAGTAAACCAGTAAAAGAAGATCTCTCTCTCTCTCTCTCTCTCTCTCTCTCTCATCACTTCTCTCTATGTAACACTGTCTTTAAAATAAGTAAACAATTTTTTAATTCAGGAAAAACTTGCATTAAAAGATGTTTATTTTGATGCAAAAAAATCTTTGGAGGGATAGGCGTTTGGTTTAGTGGCTAAGAGCCTGATTAATAAGTTCGCATCTCATGTCGGGATGTCCAGCTCCATCCTCCTGCACCCTGCTGCAGGCAGCAGTGACACCTCAGTTACTAGGTTCTTTCATTGTTTGCATCTCCGTGAACTGTTTCATTTCCTTTCCAAGGATCATTCCATGTGAGGAGTGACTCAAACATTGACCCTAAAGACCCCACCATTCCGGACTCCGTACCATTTTAGATACCTGCTTTGTCTACATCTCAGCTTCCTTAAGATTCATATGCCCTTTAGGTTCATATTTGGTTGTCTGCCAATCCGCTATAGCTTTATAACCCTGTTTCCACCAATCTGCTGTAACCTCATTGCGCTGGACCTGACAGCCCTATCCACCAACCCCTCACAGCCCTTCTGCCTAATCCTCGCCCACCGTCGCACCTACCATTCCCCTGTGCCCCTACAGTGCTATCCACCAGTCCCTCATAGCCCTCCCACAGCCCTATCCACCAGTCCTTCTAGCCCCATGACGCCCGCACCAGCCACAAAAAGGCACACTCCCACATGCATGCTGCTTTCCTTCGTTTGTTCCCCCCACCTTCGCTTTGGAGTCCCCCCCCCCCCCGCCATGGTGACAGGAGATGTCTTTCTCCCTCTCCCTGCCTCTACTCCCTTCCCCACGGTCCTCACCTCCCACTGGAATAAAACCTCCTGTATGACCCACTCTGTCTGGTGTTCAGAGGCAAATTGAAAAGAGCTAAGCTGAAAAGAGCTAACGCTCCATGAACATTTTCCATGAAAAGTTTCAAGATAGTTGATATTGTTGGCCAGAACTAACACAAAGGTAGGCAGAACACATTAAGCTTTGTAACTGGAAATCTTCCCAGGAGATTCCATAATGTTGAGAAAGGTCAGTCTTGATTTTATGGTAAGATCTTATTCCTTAGCTAAAGAGCATAGCTGTTTCTTGACTAAAGAGGCTAAGATCCACGGCTCACAAATAGCCATCATGTCATAGCACACTCAGTTTCTACCAAGAACAAAAGCAAGAAGCCCTGGGCAACTTCCCTGCTAACTGGAAAACTCCCACAGATAGTTTAGGTCTTGCAATCAGCCTGGAGAAGATACACAGCAGTAACCATTACAGTCTCTGTTGCCTATTGGTAATCAAACCCAAGGTGAAATTTTTCTCTTTTGCTTAAGACCTTTTTTTGCAGTGCTGGAAGACAATGCAGATGTTGGGTGGCTCTCCACAAATACCAAAGACAGCAGCAATGTTTTCGTGCTGTAATTCACGCACCTGGTAATAAGGCAATAACAGCTCATGTGTATAGTATGTCTTTCTGCTAAGCTCATTACAAAAGCTGAGTGAAATATAAAGTAATAGCACTCCCATTTTACAGGTGATGCTCAGAAGATAAAGTAACTTGTTGACAATCACACAACCTAAAAGCAGTAGTGCTGGGAGGGAAATCCCAGAAGTCTATTGCCACCAAATAAAGCAAAGAATTGATCAAAGTCTAACTCCAACCATGGAGATCAACGAAACTGCATCACACTCGCATTCAACAGATCCGGGCCAGATGTCTGGCTTATGGTTGTCCACGTCAGTGTGTGGACCACAGCAGGCCATAAATACAGATCAAGAAGTCAGACACCATGGACCTGTTTCCAGGGACCAGGTTCAGGAGAGGTAAGCAGCCTTCACAGAGGAGATGAAGGGCCAGTATCAAGGCCAGGAAGAATTAAAGGGACACAGCAGAGGTGGGTCTGGGGTCCAAAGCATGGGATGCTGTTGGGTAAAGTGCTGGTGTTGCTCAGTGAAGCAGCCTCCCACCATTACTCCTTTGGAGTAGAGCCCTGCCAGAGGAAGCCAGCAAGGAAGGAGTGGAGTGGAACTGGTTGGGTCTCCTCCGCTGGGCCAGGGGCCTCACCAGCTGGAGTTTCTGCAGCACAGAGGGCTTCCTAATCTAGGCTCCTGCCTGGTCTCCAACAAAATAGATGGCCCACCTCGTTTCCCTGGATTCAGAGACAGAGTGGAATTCTCTCAAGCCAAGGTGATCAGAGGAAGCCCCCAATCAGAACGAGCAGGGAATAGGACTGGGAAGGCTGACAATAATTCACTTGTTGGAGGACTCACTGAGTGCCTCACTGCCAAAATCAATCCCAAACACCACACTTGATATGTAACACATAAGGCCTCATTCAGAGAAATTCACAGCCCTACAAGGTATGTATGATTAGCCCATTTCCAGGTGCGTTCACAGCCATTCAGTAACCCAGACAAGGTCAGGTTTATAGGTGGTACAGCCAGAAGTTGAAATCTGACTCTAAGATTGTCCTCTGCCATACAGTGTTGTTTCATTGTCAGAGGACAGAGGGAATCGAGCTCATAAGTGTAAATCTGGGATCAGGTTCTTGGTTCAAAGCCCAGAGCTACCATTTACTACTTAAACAGCCTTGAATGAGGGATTTCATTTCTCTAAGTCTGTATTTCTTCATGGGTAAAATAGGGAGCTAAAAATAACACACCAACATCAGAGTGTTGTTGCAAGAATTAAATTAGTTACCACATGCACCACTGTTCCCTCAGTGCCTGGCCTAGGTTGAGTTTTCGGTAATAGCATTTCTTATTGCTATTGCCTATGAGACTGCTTTCTGACACGCAATCCATCACCACCACAATGTGATAAGAGTTGGATAGAAGAGAGAGAATATGGACACAAGCTCCAGCATGAGTTGGATATTAGCCCTGGACTGCCACTTTTCATATGGCTCTATCTACACAGGGCTCAGAGGAGCGATGGGAGCTGGTGGAGGAAGGGGTATGGGCCTTCCTGGAAGGTGACATGCATACAAAACCTTGAAAAGAAAAAAGATTTCCGATGGGATGGGAAAAGAGAAGCAGGCATGGCAGGGTGAGATGGCAGAATAGACATCATCCAAAACACTCATTGGAAGACCATAGGATTTAAGGCAGGAAAAAAAGTTCTAGCAGCTCTCTTCATGGTGCAGTGGGTTAAGCTGCTACTTGGACGGCCAGCATCCCACACTGAAATGCCAGTTCAAGTCCTGGCTACTTCTCTTCTGATCCAGTTCCCTGACAATGCCTCTGGCGAGGCAACAGAAGATGCCCCAAGGTCTTGGGCTCTTGCCCACCATATAGTAGACCAAGTCCCTGGCCTCCTGGCTTCAGTCTGGCACAGATCTGGCTGTGACTTCCATTTGGGGAATGAATCAGCAGATAAAAGAACTCTGTCTCTCTTTCCTCCTCTCTGTCTGACACTCTGCCTCCCAAGTAAATAAATATTTTTTTTAAATGAGCTCAGGGCTGGGTAGTTCAGAGACTGAGTCCATTGTTAAAGACATTGGGCACCACAGCACAGGCAGCAGAGGCGGGGAACATGGCAGGGTGTTTGGCGGAGGGGGGCACATTTTAGGAATATGAACCATGGGCTATTGGCTTCCTTTGCTGCATACAGTCAGATGTGAAAGGCAGTCCCTAAAGCTTATGGCAACATCCCAGAAAGTTGTTACGGCTTGAAAACTCAAGTCAGTGGACACTGAGAAAAATAAGTTTGGTTGGCTACGGAATGCTTTGATTCTAATCTTTCCTACCCCCAATTCAGACACTGAACAGTTCCTCCCTTGCTTGGAACCGTGTGCCCTGCTCTGCAGGGCCTCTGTCTTCAAAATAAATACAGATTTCTTTTTCATTATATAACATTCGCCCTGGGTTCTTGTGTTGCTGAAGGACTGCTAAGCACAGGCAGCTGTAATGGGCTGGAGTATGGAAGCGACAGTGAGATGGGACAAGCAGGGTTTATTGCCAGCTTCAGAAGCTGCCACTGTTACTGTGTGCAAGCACCACTGCCAGCACTGATTCATCAGTAAAATACCTAAGGTGGAATAAATCACGGTCTAAGGCTGCGATGTCCAGTAAGGAGCCACTGGCTGGGAGGGGGGGGGCTGGCTAGTTAAATCTATGGTAATTAAAATGCAATAATATTTAAAATTCAAGGTTTTCAGGCACATAGTCCCCGAGTCCCATGAGACTAATGGCAGCCCACTGGACACTGCAGATTTGGAACACCGTCACAGTAAATTTCTATTGTACAGAGCCAAGTCTACTCTAGAAGCCAACAGCTTTCCTGGGAGCTTGCTAGAAATGTAGAATCTGAGCCTTGCATGGCAGGACAAGTTTAGCCACCTTCAAAGGGGCATCCCATATCAGAGTGTCATCTCAAGGCCCAGCTGCTCCACTTGAGGTCCAGTTTCCTACCAACATACCTGGAAAGCAGAGGCCCAAGAACTTCTATCTCTGTCACCCATGTGGGAGATACGGAAGGAGTTCTGGGGTCTGGGCTTAGCCTGGCCCAGCCCTAATCATTACAGCAATGTAGGAGGAAACCGGTGGATAAAAGATCTCTTTCTCACTCCCTGTCTCTCCCACTCTCCACCACATTTCAATGAATGAAATACATTTTTGTAAAAATGAAATGCAGAACCTTAGGTAGCACCCCAGATCTATTGACCTAGAATTTGCCCTTGGACAAGAAGCCAGGGTGATTTGTTTGTTAAAGTTTAAGATACACCAGCTTGAGAATTTCCTCCTCTTCAGAATGCCCCATCCAGCAGAAAGCAGACTGGAGAGCAGGACAGAGAGACACACTCAGACTGTGCATTGATATCTGCCCACCAAGGCACAGAAGCGCCCTTTTGCCCATCAGCTCTTGGCAATGAGCTGAGAGGTCCATGGACAACACCACCCTAGAGGGATGTCTTTTGTCCCCTTGCCCCATAGGTGTGTTTTTCTGGAATGTCCTGTAAAACAGGACACAATTCAGTGGCTCTTGGAAGTATGGCCAAGTACTGAAGAGGCTGTGAATTCTACAAATTTTTGAGATTCAAGGTCCCAATATTAATACAGCAAGAGGGCACATACTTGAATTTTCATTTTTCTGATTAGAAGTGTGAGTTCCTCCTTCCACCCACCCATTAGTCCCAGCATCTGCACCACTATGGATGGTGCAAGTTAATAGTACAGGCTCTGAGGTCAGACTGCCCAAATTCAAGTTCTGGCTCTGGTGCTTCACTAAGATCAGAGTCATTTTGTTAAGTAAATATCACCAGGTTACCTTTCCATTTCATGCCCCCAGGATCTTCCCAACATCTACAGGATCTATTTGCATAGGGAGCCTGTTTTCCAAAGAGAATCCCTAGAATGTTAGTGGAGAAATGATCATAACAGAGACCATTGGAAAAGGAAGGAGAAAAGGTTAGACTCACAAGGGCCATTGGAAATGAGTTACCAATGGGTCGCAGTCAAGTCTCAGCATGTTCAAGTCTCCCTGAGATGGTAGCTGCCAAGCCTCCCACCCTTGAGCACCCCATGTCCTGGCCATGCAATGTTAACTCTCCCCTTGTTGCTACAGGCAAACTCACTCTTCTAGATGTTACTCCTCTCTGATGCTGAGGCCTGCAGCCCCTCCGTTTACAGGGTGTCTGTCCCATTATGCAGACACCACCATGAGCACTCACCTCCTTTCAAGAGCATCTCCATGTGGAATCTGCCAAGCCTTGCAATTTCCTTGGTCTACAGGAGACGGCCAAAAGTGCTTGTTAAGCAAACGAGTTTTACCATGCCAGTCATCTAGACTAGAAGAGTTAATGTGGCTTTGAAAATAACAAAATGGTCCCCGGGAGATAGCTTCAATATTTGAGCAGGATATGCAGTTCTTACACCCACAGAGTAATCAAGCTGAAGAGAACTTTAAAGACTATCAGTCATGTTTAAATATTTACAAACTGGATCTCAGCAACTTGAAACGATGTTGTTCAGGGAGTTTGAGGATACGGGAGGAAAAACCAGGACTCCAATCACAAGGCTCTTGTTTAAGACTTTATAAGTGAATCAGCATCACTCCTCTCAAAAACACCCAGAGGAGGCCTCTTCCGCAGGCTGCAGGGACCAGGAAAGAGGAGGTCTGGGGTCACGTGTGGGCTCACCTGGGAAGAAAGCTGATGTTGTCATAATGGATTTGCTACCATACATTTCTGGAGTTTTCTCTGTTGTAACCTTAAAACCAGACAATGATGGCAGCTCCCATGCCAGTCATGAAGAGCATCATGGTGAAAATCGTGGCTGTCCCATCTGGAGGGTAGAGGAATATCATCGTGCAGCCTAGCCAAGGGCAAACTTGAGTCCAACCTACCTAGTCTGGCCCTGCTTGGCAGGTGCCTCAAAGACCACCCAAGGCTCAGCCCAGGTCAGGACATGCTAACTCTGTTCCATCTTGTCTTTCCTGGGAATCTTTCTCTAGCTACTCTTCTGGTTTCATGACAACCATATTCACTTGCCCTTTTGTATTGAAACATCCATTATGGAGAAATACTGATGACTTTTTTTTTTGACTTTTTTGTTTTTATTTTGAATTTTGGGGTTTCGTGGTACAATTTCGTATAGAATGGGATTCCCCCGCCCCCCTCTGCAAACTCCCACCTCTCAAAAGATTTCCCCCATGTTGCTACAATAATGTGGTCCTTCATAAGGAGTCATAATTCCATCAGTCTCTTATTTAAGTGTGCCCCAACATTGCTGGTACTGATAATATCAAACAATCCAGCATCACATCATCTACACATTTCCAACAGTTTCACTGGGAGTCCATCTTTTGTTTGGAAGCAGAGATGCATGTTGCATTGTACCCCCAGAAATACTGATACTTTTAATACCACCACTACTATTGTTAAATGTTTATTATGTTCTTCTCTTTGGGATTTCTCTCCAGGCATGATCACCTACTTCTAGGGCCAGGCTCCTAATCACTCAACCATACCCACTTGCCCAGTTCATGTCACCGCCCTAAATGCAAAATTCCTGAGATTCAAATCCCAGGAACCAGGAACCCCAGGGCAGTGATTCTACACAAGTAGGCAGGCCAGGTTGCCTCCTGGGGGATCAGGCAGTCTTTGGAAATGTTGTCAGTTGTTCTACCTAGAGGGTGACTACAGGCATCTAGTAGGTAAGGCTAAGATTGCTATAGCTCACAGAACTGCTCCCCACACATAAAGATTCTGCACTCCGACATATGGAGGCTGCTGCTGCTACTGTTACTGGTACTGCTGCTGAGAAACCCTGCCCCTGCAGTATCCTTTGCTGCTGCCCTTCTCCATGCAGCCATAAGCAATCACAAAAGTCTGCTCTGTTCTACAGAACTCATAAAATCCATGACCAGGACTCTCTCCAAGAAGGCAGACACAGGATGCAATCATATTGGAGAAATTCCCCATAAGTCTTTAAAAAAAAAAAAGGCCAGTACCCTTGCCTTGTGTGTAGCAAGGACAACTGCAAGCCATGTAATTGGCACCAACCAGTGATGATTTCTTAATTCAAACCCCTGTTGACCCATGTAATGACTGCACTTCCCAAAACTCTTCAAATCCAGCCTCCAGGTAATCTAATTCATGGGAGGTGGTCTCTCCCAGGTAGAACAGCCATCTCACACTTTTGATTCAAATGGTCTCTTTGGATTTAAGTTACTGTGCCAGTTTTCTGGATTTTCATTTGTGACAAATGAAGACAAACTTTGTAATAAGCACCTGGACATTTTACTAACCAAAGTGTCCTCCCCAAACCCCTCGTCATTTGGAATGTGCCTGCTCCTACAACACTGAAGACCAGTTTGCTATGGTAGTCTAATTCCTAGACGGGCTCATTTTGTTATGTCAAAATTCCCTCCAACTACAGAAGAAAAAAAATGTTTCAAATTCGAATCTGGATTGGGGCGTGGGTGACAGCAGGTACAAATAAAAATTGAATCAGGTTGTAGATTTCCTTTTCATTGTCTCACTGATTTGTTGTGGAAAAGGTAACAAAGCCAGAGATGTTTCCAGAAATTCCCGGAACCAGCCCCACCAGGCTGTCCAAGTGAGTCAGTTCCTCAAGGGGCGCTGTGCTCCATCACCCCCCCACCCCCTCTCCCAGCTCACAGACCAATGGGAACCTGAGCTGCAGCATCAGAGAGGGCTAGATCCAGTGCAGGCAGTTAGCTAGCAGTGCTGTGTTCATCTGAAATGGCCAAGCCACACCCCAAACCAGGAGCAAAATCACCTTAAAGACCAATACCAAACTACTTAATGGAGATTCTAGGGGCTGGATCCCAGGGGCTCTCAGCAGAGCCCCATCCCTCCAGCTCTGCAAACAGGATCTTGTATCTCTGTCTCTGTCTCTGTCTCTCTCTCTCCTCTGTCAAATAAGTAAAATAAACAAATACTTTAAAAAATCAATCTGGGAAAAAGCAACAGTGGGATTAGAAGGACTTCCTTGTGAATACTAAAACTGGTCCATCCTCTCCTCTCCTCGACAGCAGAGGGGATAGGAAAATGCAAAGGGCAGGAGGGGATGGAGGAGGATTCTGGCTAGAATTGCAGCTGCCCACACAAAGCAGTCAGAGGTATTTTATGGAGATTAAAAGGCTTCAGGAGAAAGAAAGAGATCTGGGGCATTGTTACATATCCACTCCTCGTTTCAGAAGGCAGAAACTTCTAGAAAACGCAGTGTACACAGCTGAAGGTGGGCAGTGTTTCTAGATCCCTGAAGAACAATGTTGGTATTCTTTACACAGACACTGGGGCCAGCCCTCTGCTCTCAAAAACTACCTTTCCTTCTTGCCAGCCACATGGCCCTGGACAAGTGGTTTCCTTTGCCTTTCTGGGTCTCAGCTTCCTCTTAAATAAAATGAGGATAATAAAGCTACCTACCTCGGGGATGACTGTGCACTGAAATGAGCTTTAATATATCAAATCCTCAGAGTGGAGCCCAGCACCCCACAAGCACCCCAACCATTAGGACACTATGGAGTGAAGGACAAAGTCTGAGTTCAAAAGACTCGGTTTGGAATGGCAGTTATGCCACTTGAGAGCACTGTGGTCTTAGGGAAGATACCCTGCCTACCTAAGCCCTGACTTCCCCATCTGCAATTTGGAGCTATTGCAAATATCAAGCACAACAGTGCATGGAATAATGCATGTCATATTTGACTCACAGACTGCCAACAAGATCAAGTGCAACAATGGACCTAAGGTATGTAACTCAGTACTTGCATTAGAACATGGATTTGAGACATTCCTCTCTTCATCCAAGACAAACTGCCTAAAATTGCATCATCGCACCAGTATATTAGTCTCTCCAGGTCTTTGCTGTGGCTGCAACCGGGAGGCAGTTGTAGAAGAAAAAGAAATGAGGGCCATTTGTAGTTGGGAATCCTTTGGGAAGGTCTTGGTCCCTTGGTAGAAATGAGAATGCTTCCACTGTTGTTCACACGGAGCAGAGGCAGAGTCTTCCATCAGAGCTCTGCCATGCTCTGACTTCATCCAAGGCCTGGCTTGGCCTCTCATGAGGTATATGAAACAAGTCTCCATAAGTTCTTTCAGCCTGACTTAGTCTCCTGACATGAGTGGCTGCTCTTAGACCTGTAACAAGTATACAGCGGGCTAACACAGCCCACTCCATAGCAGGTATTCCATGCTCATTACCTCTTACTACCAGGACCAAGAGGTCGCCACCCACACCCACCTCTAAGGGCTGCAAAATAATGAGGACAAACTCTCCTGTGTGAAAGTCCAGGTTCTCTGCAGTCAGAATGATTATTTTAGCTTCTGAATTTCAGATTCAGATAATAACTGTAACAAAGGAAACGGGGTCAGCCAACTGGACATGTTTGAGAACACATATATACATACACTTTTTAAAAGTCAAGCCTACCATCAAAAGAGGAGTGGATAGAGAAACTGTGCTACATCTACTCCATGGAGTACCACTCAGCCATTACAAAGAATGGAATTCTGCCATTTGCAACAAAATGGTCTCAACTAAAGACCATTATGCTCAGTAAAATGAGCTAACCGCAACAGAACAAATATCATATTTTCTCCCTGATATAAGTCAAACTTCATGCAAAATATAAGCTCAATAGATATATAGGAAAGCATATACATACATATATTTATCTAGAGGGTCTTATAGTGGAAGAAAGTATACCATGAATTGGAGATATTTTGTAGTATGTATCTCTACTTCTGAATTAAAGATGAACTCCCAATGAAACTCTTAAATATATCTTGACACTAGAATGCTAGGCTTTACACCATTCTCTATACCTAAAATGTCATGATACACTTAAATAGCAGAATGATAAGCTTGTGATTGTTGTTGAGGAACTAACCTATTATTATAATACAAAAAGTATAGAGACGGGCCCAGCGTCGTGGCCTAGCAGCTAAAGTCCTTGCCTTGAATGCGCCCGGATTCCATATGGGCGCCAGTTCTAATCCTGGTGGCCCTGCTTCCCATCCAGCTATCTGCTTGTGGCTTAGGAAAGTAGTGGAGGATGGCCCAAAGCCTTGGGGCCCTGCACCCACGTGGGAGACCCAGAAGAGCTCCAGGCTTCCAGCTTCGGATCGGTGCAGTATCGGCCATTGTGCTCACTTAGGGAGTGAATCATCAGACGGAAGAGCTTTCTGTCTCTCCTCTCTGTATATCTGACTTTGCATTAAAAATAAATAAATCTTTAAAAAAAAGCATAAAGACAACAGTTCCACAGGAGCACAAACAAGAGCTTAAAGCAACAATACAATCACAAGATGTCTGTTTCATTTCTTTTTTATAAGATTTATTTATTTTTATTGGAAATTCAGATCTACAGAGAGGAGAGACAGAGAGAAAGATCTTCCATCTACTAATTCACTCTCTAAGAGGCCACAGCCAGAGCTAGGCCGATCTGAAGCCAGGGCCCAGGAACCTCTTCCAGGTCTCCCACACAAGTGCAGGGTCCCAAGGCTTTGGACTGTGCACCACTGCTTTCCCAGACCACAAGCAGGGAGCTGGATGGGAAGTGGAGCAGCTAGGACACAAACCGATGCTCATATGGGATCTTGGCACTGCAAGGATTTAGCCACTAACCTATTGCACTAGCCCTGTCTGCTTCATTTCTATATTTTTTGTGTTCTATATTAACTATATATATAGTATTTGTCTTTCGGTGACTATCTTAATTTACTAAACATTATGGTTTCCAGTTATATCCATTTTTGTTAGAAAAGATGAGAAATTAAGTTTTTGTAAAGATTAAAGGAAAAAGGAAGGGAGGTAGATTGAGGATGAACATGTGATTATCATCTTAGGCTTATGCCTGGGAAACATGAAATCTGTTCTCTATTAATACAAATTTTAGCAAGTCAAACCTAGAGCCACGTAACTGAAATGTGAATTTTTTCTTCCTGTTAGTTTGCATGGGAAGTGGGAAAGCCTAAGCTATTCCCAGAGTATGTATTTGTGGATTGAAAACTGCCATACACAAACTGACACACCTAACATCTTTGTTGTACCTGTCCCACCTGCCCATCCACAATCAGCATGAGTTGCTAAGTTTGAGATTGTTTCTGTGCTCAAGTTTCTTTTGTTTATTTGAGTCAAAAAGCAGAACAGCAAACCTGGCTGGAGACTCACCTGCCAGTCGTCCATCAGGAGGAGCTCACAGAGGGCCTAGGGTCAAGGGCATTTGGACTTTCTCTGGGGTTGGGGTTGGGAGCAAGCTGGCCCTGGTCTTTTTCTTCATCATCGTGTTGCCCATAAATGAGGTTGGGATGCGTCTTTTAAATGAAGTAAATGATAATCTGCCTTGCAAAGTTCCAACCATGCATCCGATACTGTGTTAGGCACAGGATGCAGTGGTGAATGAGGCCGAAAGGGACGTCACAGACACAGGCCACTAACCAGCAGGACAAATGATCATGGGAGAACCAGCCTAATTAGTGAAGGGGAAGAGGATGTTGTGAAACTGACAGGGGAGGGGACACCAACTCTGTTTGGAGTAATCAGAAAAGGCCTTCTGGGAGGCCAGGCTGGATGGGTCAGAGGAAGCTGCCTAGGCAGAGTACTGAGGGGGCAGGTGGCACTCTAGGCCAAGCAATCAGCAAGTCCCTGAGTCCCGGGCCAGGAAGAGCTCACTTTCTCTGAAGTTTGGGAAGGAGTCAGTTACTAATTCATAATGGAAGGTATAGCCTTATAAGCACCACCACAAAAATGACTGCTGTCCTCAACTGACCACCTACTTGTTCAAATACAAGGCTGAGAACTTGCAGGCAGGACCCTATGTGTTCTGCACATTTCTATGGCCTAGGTGGGATGACTGTCTCTGTTTTGTACTAATGGTATCCAAGGCACAGATAGGTTAGGGTGACCAGAAATACACACACAGCAAATGTCAGAGGCTATGATCAAACCTCTATGTCTGTCTCTATAGCCCATGATTTAAACCACTACCACAGTCCAGGACCCAGCCCACCTGGAAAAGGCTTCTAGACATACACGCTCCATCATAACACCATCCTACCTGAGCTATCACTTTGGGAGGGTGGGGGGAATTGCTATTGATATCAAGAAAAGAAGGAAGCTGTGTCATGACTTTTATATCATTGTTCCTACTCGAGTTTTGTACTCACAGGAAAATGAAGAGTTCCATGTCTCTTTCAGGCAATCTGTTTATCCTATTTGTTCCTCCAAATAAAAGCATCAGAAAGGCCCTTCCTACTTACCCCGATGACTGATGACATGTTCCTAACAGCCTGTGGAGGAAGGGCTGGCTATTGCTGGCATAGCTCAGCCTGGCAGTGACTGTGAGGCTGGGTTTGAGTCTGACCTCCAAGCACTGCAGAGTTGGCTGCAGCCCACCCGCGATTTCCTGCTGGGGTGGCACAAGTTTCACACAGGCGTCAGATAAGAAATGGTTCTCCGGTTTTGCCGCTTTGTCCAACCAAGTCAAACATGGAGATGTTCCACTCAGAGGCCACAAACCGATAACCTTGAAAGCAAATGAAAGAATGTCTTAATGCCTTTCGTAACTGACTTTCTTCCACAGACAACCCCCCATTGTAGGATGTCAGCATAAACCTTGGATTTGGGAAGTACACAGATCCTACCGGAATGTCATTTTGTAATACTGATGATCATGTCTTGAGTCCAACTTGCAGATGCAAGGCCTCAGAGGACAAGAGTAACAAAACTTAGCATTTACTGAACATTTATCATGTGCTGACCCCTGGAAGCACTTACATACATCATTTCAGCTTTTTTAAAAAATATTTATTTTAATTGAAAGTCAGATATACAGAGAGGAAGAGAGACAGATAATGAAGGTTTTTTTGTCTGCTGATTCACTCCCCAAGTGGCCTCAATGGCCAGAGCTGAGCCAATCCGAAGTCAGGAGCTAGGAGCTTCTTCCAGGTCTCCCACATGGTTACAGGGTCCCAAGGCTTTGGGCCATCATCCACCGCTTTCCCAGGCCACAAGCAAGGAGCTGGATGGGAAGCAGTCGCCTCGGCACCCCTATGGGATCCTGGCACATGCAAAGCGAAGACTTTAGCCATTAGGCTACCATGTCAGGCCCATCATTTCAACTTTTATAGCATGTCTATGTGGTAGTAATTATAATTGCCTCCTTTTTAAAGACGAAAACATGGAGACAGAGAGCTGTAAGTTTTATAGCTAGCTAGCAGAGAGGAGCAGGCCATTCAGTTCCAGCTCATGCCCAGAGCTATTCATCATTTTTATCTTTTCTTTCTGAACCTTAGAAAGTCAAGCCTAGAGCTACAGTAAGTAGAATTTATTCCAAAACTTACTACAAAACAATCACATTTTGTAATTGTTTTTCATTGGGATCCTACAATTTATAAAGAACTCAGGAAACACAATTCTTAAAAGAGTTTTTGGTCTTAGAGGAAATAATATACCTAAAAATGGCTTTAGAATTAAGTATACTCCTTGAGATCTATAGGCAATAGATTTTAGAGGGGATATTATTTCTGATTGAGGGATTAGGGACTTGAGGAGTTGGGATGGAATGATCAGGAGAGGTTCCATGGTGCTGGAGGTTGACTTTGAAGAACGAATATGCTTTAGAGAGCTGCAAACTCTTCAAATGAGGAATCCCAGGAGAGCCAATAGTCAGGTAAAGATGTGGACTTGGCTTTACAGTCCTATTGATAATTCCAGAGTAGTTTGAGAGGGAGAGCTTCTTCCTGTTCACCTTTTGCACGGATACCGTTCCAAGCGCCTGATTAGTTAATGACCCAAAAACACCAGCAAAGTTAATCCCATCAGCCAGATAAAATACAAGGTGTTCATTTCCCCCATTCGCTTCATCTCACTTAATGCATTCTTAACACAATACTTTTCTTTTCCATTTACTTTAAACAATACTAAATGATTTATTTTATACACGAAAGAAAATCTCCTCAAACAGCTGATAGTTTTCTACTTAAAATCAAGCATTTTCTTCTTTGCTTTTTCAAGTCATGTCAGTAGTTATAGTACAGGACTAATAACAGTCTATATACAATAGCACCAAGTTCAAACAACAAAAAGAGGAAGAATGTTGAGTGAACTAACAATTACTAATTTAAAAGTCTCTTTTAAAAATGTTATCTGTTCTAATCGTATGATCTAACTATATCCTTAAAAATGAGTACCCAAAATTTACAAGGTTATTGTTACAATAATGTGATTATTGTTGTGAAATCATTCAGGTTTGCACCATTTTCTTCAACATCATCCCTTCCAATGGAAACTCAAAGATTCTAGAAGAATCTGTGCTCTGCTTCTGCTGCTCCTGGGCATGCTGGTCCAAAGAAGGCAGAAATCTGTTGTCTCTGGATCTGATTGATAGAGATAGCAAGTGACTCTTTGGTGCTGCCAGCTGAGTTGTTGTACATGAACTCCCAGCTAAAGTTTCCACAGTCCACCAGCTTTAGCTGACCATGTCCAGGTTGTCCAGGCCAGCATCCAACCTTTGCACACTGAGTAGATGGGAAATATTCCAGGGGCCTGAAATCCCACAATGAGTTCAGTACCTTCATGACAAGTCACCTGCATACTGGCAAAGAGCATGACAACCAGTGTTGGTGATCAGCCTGGCATTCAACCCTCAGAGTCCAGATCGGAGTGGGTCCCCAGAGACTGTGCGAGGATCCATGGACAGCATGTAACGCATGAACCTCTGCAGGATCCTGAAAGATGCAATCTGCTGGTCACTCATGCCAGGAACTGACATGATCATACAGTGACACCCTGAGGACCACAGCTTACTTCTCAGCGCCACTACTTAACTGATGTCCTTGTTATTCAGAGTTGGCCCTAAAATGATCTAATAGCGGCAGTCTTTCAGGATGCCGAAGGAGAAAGTCATGAAGGACCCTGTGCATGGATCCACAATACCACTGAGAAATGTCACGTTCTTCTATCCTCCTCCACCAATATAAGCATGGGGCTCAGCCTCGAGGCACAGTGGCAATGCAGGCGGCCCCTCTTGGAAAGCCAGTTGAGCCCCAGTTGCTCCACTTCCAACCCAGTTCTCTGCTATGCACTGGGGAAGCAATGAAGGATGTCCCAATACTTGGGCCTCTGTCATCTATGTCAGAGACCTGGATGAAGTTCCAAACTTCAGGATTTGGCCTGGCAGGCATTGCTAATGGGACCATATGTGAAGTGAAGCAGTGGATGGAATAGCTCACTCACACTCTTTCTTTCTCTTTTAGTTTCTCTTTCCCTTTTCTTCCCCGCTGCCAACTCTATCTTATAAATAAACAAATAAATCTGTAACGAATAATAATAATAAGCATGGGAAATCCCTCAAATATGATCAGACGGTTTGGGGCTAGAAGTCTAATTCCATCACATACAAGCTATGTGATCCACCACTTGTTACTTCCTCTTTCTATGACTTCATTTCCTGGTCTGGAAACTGTAGATAAAACTGTAATGGGGGGCCCGGCGGCGTGGCCTAGCGGCTAAAGTCCTTGCCTTGAAAGCCCCAGGATCCCATATGGGCGCCGGTTCTAATCCCGGCAGCTCCACTTCCCATCCAGCTCCCTGCTTGTGGCCTGGGAAAGCAGTTGAGGACGGCCCAAAGCTTTGGGACCCTGCACCCACGTGGGAGACCCGGAAGAGGTTCCTGGTCCCGGCATCGGATTGGCACATACCGGCCCATTGTGGCTCACTTGGGGAGTGAAACATCAGATGGAAGATCTTCCTCTCTGTCTCTCCTCCTCTCTGTATATCTGGCTTTCCAATAATAATAATAAAATCTTTTAAAAAAAAACTGTAATGGGGTCTTACCAAAAGTGACATGATTAATATACATCACACAAATCTAGTCCTTGCCACAACACCTAGGCAAAGACCCTCTCCTCAGAATTATATTTATTAATAAAATGATGATGATGGGAAGGATAGATGGTGTTGAGCATAGCAACAATGATAATTATTATCATCAACTCAATCTATCTATAGAATTTTCCTGCAATGAGTGAGATAGTGCCATGAGAAGACTGACTGGTAGCTGGGCATTGTCTGTATCCATCACTTGGACCTCAGGGCACCATGGATTGGTTACTGACAGATGAATGCTAACCCACCATCTACACAGATATGGGCAAGGAGCAGGGCATAGCTTCATTGTCTGATGTAGCACAAGGATGGAAATATCCTTAAACAATCAATGCATAGAACCTGGCCCAGCCAGTAGCCAGGCAAATACCAGCTCAGTACACAGCATTGAAATGCCACTTACCATTGGCTTTCTGGCAGCAAGGGGGATTGGGTATGTGAGCACAATTAGACTTGATGACCCTCAGAACTTGTTCTAAAAACTCCTTATACAATTGTCTGCTGATAGTAAAATGTACAGACTCCAGGGCCCCCATGTCAGACACTCTAAACCAGAATGTCCTGGAGCTGTTCAAGAAATCTGCATTTAATAAGCTGGCACCAAATGTCCCTAAAGACACTAAGCTTGAAGGAACTGACCATCTGGAGTAAGAGAATGGAAAGAAAAGCCAGTAGCTATTCTCCACTTGTCTTCCTTCAGTAGCAAGTGGCCAAAAGCGGATGAAAGACCTTTGGCCTCACCCACTCTTCATTCCCTTTCCTCCCCAATATACAAAATTATTGAAGTGTTCCTTTCCACTCCTCATCATCTTTGATTCTTTGTGTTTGCAGATTGCCTTCCTCTCGAGAATTTTGAGGCCAGGTGACTGTGTACACACCTCTAGGCTTCAGTTCTACCCCTGCTGGGTCTTTAGGCTTGCAAGTTAGCACTAATCACGTAAGTATTTATATACTAAAGGACTTACATGTGAGCATGGCGGAAATTGAAAGGAAAAAGGCGACGTATGCAATGTAACTGAGGCTTGAAGAAGCAGACTTGCACTGCTAAGAAGGATACCGGTTGGTTCAGCTTTTCAACACGCTAAAACATCCCAAAATATGCAGATTGCATCTTTGATTCAGAAGCTCCAGTTTGGAGATCTATCCTAAACAAAGAAAATCATAAAGACATTTTACTATGGTGCTACTGCTGACAGTAGAACACTAACATAACATCCTTATCCAATAGTAGAGCTTGTATAAATAACATACAGTGCTTCCATGTGACAATACCAGGCAGTAACTTAAAATGAAATGTTGTAAAGATTTCTATCTTTTATCTATTTATTGAAAAGGTAGGCTATGACAGAGAGGATGATTAATTGCATCTGTTGATTCATTCCTCCAAGGGCTATGGCAGCTGAAGCTGGGCTATTCCAAAGTCAGGAGCCAGGAATCCCATGCAGCTCTCCCCCATGGATGGCAGGGCCTGAGTACCTGAGCCACCAACTGCTGCTGTCCCAGGTGCATTAGCAGGAAGCTGACTCAGAAACAGAATTGCTAGGACTTCAGCCAGCCATCTTCATCAGAGGGAAGCAACATCCCAACCGTGGCTTAAACTATCAAGCCACAATGTGTGACCCTAAAAATGATATTTTAAATGTACATTTAGTGACTTTGATGCCACCATGTGCTGGTGAATAAATAAGCAGAGTATAAACAATATACATACTAGTCCATTTTATTTGTTTCTTTAGAAAAAACACTCAAAGTTGCAAAGAAAAGATTACATACACCAGACATGGAAAGGGTCACTCCCTAACAGGAAATAACAGATGGATTTTTGCTTGCTTTGTGTATTTCAATTTTCATACTTTTGTTAACATTTTTAAGAGATTTATATTATTTTTATCGGAGAGTGAGATGCACAGAGTGAAGGAGAGACAGAGAGGAAGATCTTCTACCTGTTGATTCACTCCCCAAGCAGCCGCAATGGCCGGTGCTATGCCGATCCAAAGCCGGGAGCTAGGAGCCGCTTCCAGGTCTCCCATGCTGGTGCAGGGTCCCAAGGCCTTGGGCCGTCCTCCACTGCCTTCCCTGGTCACAAGCCGGGAGCTGGATGGGAAGTGGAGCTGCAGGGATTAGAACCGGCGCCCATATGGGATCCTGGCGCTTGCAAGTCAAGGACTTATAGCCACTAGGTTATTGCGCCAGGCCCTGTTAACATTTTTGCAATAAATAAGGAAAGTGGAGTTTTCATTTAAAAGAGATGCTGCATACCTGTTACGAAAAAACACGCATTAAACTTAATTCCTTGGCTCAGCCTTAATTCCTCACGTCAAAGACACTTCACATTGGCTGGGTCCTCAGACTTCTAGGAGCCTGGATTCCCTCTGTGGCTCCCAGTGGTTCTCTGCTGAGCTCCATCATTTCTGTTTCTCAATGGTCCTCAGAGAGAGCTCGGGGATAGGGATGCACAGGCACTAACCTCGGCCTAAAGGTCATGGTTACAGCCCCTCATTTGTCAGATGCACTAGCTTGGTTAGAGCAGAAAGACCTGAAGTTAAAAACCCAGGTGAAAGGAGTGTGGCTGGTGAAGGGGCCCTCTCTTCCCTCTGCTTCTCTGCCCTCCCTCATGGGGGATTCCCACACTTACAAATGGCTAGTATAATGGTGGTCGGAAGAGGCCACATTGTTTTATTCAATGATAACCTGAAACAAAAGTAGCTTGGTTTTTGTACCAGTGGGGTAGCTCTTTATCCCACCTATTTCCTGAAGAGATCCTTGCAGAGGGAAAGTTCTTTCTGCCTGATTTATGGCTTCCTTAATGCATGACCAGCCTAGGCCATAAACTAGATATAGGACCAGCTGTTCGGCACCTGAGATCAGATAAGATTAGCTGTATCCAGGATAGAGCAAGCTGTTAGTAAAACCTCCAGTATGCTTCTAACTGCGCTCCCTCCCTTGCTGTTAGCCACCTGCCTCCTTTCAATTTGTAAGATAGTGGTCTGATCAAGTTTGCAAGGAAAGGAAAGATTTAGGGTGTGTGGGTTCCAACTTCTTCATGGAGAAGGTGAGAGGCAGAGTAAAGCGTGTGGCTCACTTGCAATGTAGGGAGATGAACCCAGAATTGCCTTGAGGGAGAGGTGGAGCGGGTGCCTCACATACTTCAGCCTTTACCCAGTTCATACGACTGTTGTTTCAGTTGCTCATCTCTGAGAAGCGAAAATAGCCCAAGGATAAAAGCCTCCATCGTTGCCTGCTTCTTTGCCTGAGATCCTGGCACACTGGTGGATCCCTGAACACTCCTAGGTGGTGCTTTGTGTGATGGATGGCAGCTAGCGTCTTCCCAGGTCTGGTTTGCAGCTTCCTAATACAACATTCCAGAAGCTGTGGCACACCTTGCACTAACCATCCCAGACGTAAGAGCAGGTAAAACTGTCTACATTCATCAGGCTGTGAACTTCAAACTGATGGCTGCCCAGGGCACTGGAGACACGGGGCTGGTCTGCTCCAGCCCAGCACATTTCCCAGGCTTTAGCCTGGAACAAAGGAGCCACCGGAGCCAGTTACGGCACTGACCTGGCGGGATTCCCACTGGCCAATGGCACACCTCAATGGACATTCCTTACATAGTTAGGGCACGCACAGCCCCTTTCCCTGCCCATGTGTCTAGGGGGTTATAAAACTCCTCCACTCCTATCTCAGGGGCCCTTTTCGCCTCCCTCCTCTTTCCCCTTTGCGCGAAGGGGGCCCAGGAGCGGATTTTCCAATAAAGTTTCCATTACAACTCTGAACAACTCGCTGATATTATTCCACCAGCAGGCGGTCGGTCGGTGGTCATCATCTAATACAAACTTCTTGCTATGTTCTCTGAAAAGGAAGCTTCCACTAAGCAAAAGCTGGTGGAATCAAAGAAAGAAAGAGCGGGAACCAGCAGAACATGTATTCGGTCTCCAGCAAAGCCGATTCCTAGGGATTCAAAGGTCATTGCTTCAAGGAACCAAGTACACAGAACCGCTAGAAAGCTGCAAATGCAGCAAGCACCTTGGCTGACCAATGAGAACGTTCTGCCCTTGCTTCTACAAGCAGTTGTACAAGAGGCAGAGAATCCCTCCCCGTCTGCTCCAACCCTCTAGTTCTCAACCCTCAGCAGGACTCTTCCTCACCCCGATCTGAGCTTGCTTTTAGGAATTTAGGTTTCAAATTGATGCTTTCTACAACCAGCTCTGCCACTAGCTGCCAATGTCATCTGAAGCTTGGTGGATTGGTGACGCCTCAAGCCAGACTGGTGGATGGTAGTTCTGTAGTCTGTCTTACAGCCTAGGGGATTGCCCCCCTCCCCACACGACATCATAGCATGAACAGCAAAACCTTCCAGAAAATCATGGGGGGAAGGGCAACTGCCTGCTCCAAGTGCTTGGTATTCAGACACTTCACAGGTGAGCATCATGATGCGGCCACCTGCAACCCTGGCATTATGAGCCTGAGAAATCAGCAGGTGTCCCATGTATGTGAGTTCTTCCCACCCACATGGGAGACCCTGATAGAATTCCAGGCACCTAGCTTCCCTCCAGCCATGACAGCCATCTGAACACTAAAGCAACAGAAGGAAGATTCTTTCTCCCTGCTTTCTGCCTTTCAAACAAATAAATCCTAAAAGAAGATAATTTATCAATAATAGTGATGCCACTAACTCCCAAACACTGTCTTTACCCAAGCACTTTTTAAAAATATTTATTTTGATTGGAAAAGCAGATGTTACAGAGAGAGAAGAGGTAGAGAAAGGCCTTCCATCTGCTGATTCACCCCCCAAATGGCCCCAGCAGCCAGAGCTGAGCCAATCCAAAGCTAAGAGCCAGGAGCTGCTTCTAGGTCTCCTACATGGGTCTTCAGGAACCAAGGACCTGGGCAATCCTCCATTGCCTTACCTGGTCATTAAGTAGATAGCTGAATTGGAATTGGCATAGCCGGGGCATGAACGGGCACCCATATGGGATGCCTGCACTGGCAGAAGAGGATTTGTCTGTTGAACCACTGTACTGACCATCCCCTTCCCGAAGCCACTTTTCAAAATATTAGTTTTTTTTTTTTTTGTTAAGATTTATTTTTATTGGAAAGTCAGATTTACAGAGAGAAGGAGAGACACAAAGATCTTCGTCTGCTGGTTCGCTTCCTAAGCAGCCACTACGGCCAGAGTTAAGCTGAACTGAAGCCAGGAGCCAGGAGCTTTTTCCAGGTCTCCCATGGGGGTGCAGGGTCCCAGGCCACAAGCACGGAGCTGGAAGAAAAACAGAGCAGCTGGGACACAAATTGGTGCCTCCTGGCACATGCAAAGGGAAGACTTTAGCCACTAGGCTACCGCACCAGACCCGACTTTTCATAACATTTTTGTCTCACCAAGAACATATATTTGTTGTTACAAGGTCACAAAGACTGAATGAATAAAGGTGCTGAAATCCATTCTTTTGTGGTGATGAGATGCTGAAATTGGCCAGAGAATATTCTCCCACTGCTCGTCCCCTGCGCCAATCAGCAGCCTGCGTGTCCCTGGGCTTGGCCTCTGGCCATTTTTCTCTGGTGGACCCCCATCCAGAGCCAAGCAGGATGTCCCTTGTGCCTCCTCCGCCCCCGTGTGCTTCTTGTCTGGAAAAGCCCAGAGGCCCTCCCACTTCCTGGCATTTCCTCTCTGTTGTGTGAAAGGTTCCCAGCCTGTGCACTTGCTGGGCGTGCAGAGTGAGTGGCTCTCCTCAGGCTGTGGGCCAGAGAAGGATGGCACCTTTAAAGGCTTGGGGTTGGGGGAAGGTATTGGCTTCCCCCCAGGCATCCACCCTGCTGCCTGGGGCCAGGGCACCTCCTCCTGTAGGGGGCGTTGTTGCAGAGTCGCTGGCCCCTCAGCTGGCTTGGATACCTTATGTGATGTTTAAACCCCAATTTCTTTATTTTGTAACTATGCTGATGAACTTATGCGAGGATCAGGTGAAGAACTAGCAAGCACCTTGCATGTCACCACAGTCAATAAACCATAGCAGCTTTATACTAAGTGGCTACCTCTTTGGCTAAGAAGATCATAACATAGTGCTGGGTGGATGTTGTGCCAGCCCGAGGTGATACATCTCAGCTGCTACACTAACCAGAGGAAGAGGCAAAAGACATCGCTGCTGGAGGTGTCCGGAGATAGGATAAGGCAGTCTGAGTATTCACTGGGTATCACTTTTGGCTTCTATTGTATAGACACTAAGTAAGATGCTAAATCAGCAACATGAAATATATATTATCCATGGAAAGCAGTACGTGTGTGTGGAAGAAAGAGACCACAGATTATATTCTTTAAAAGTTTCTAGCAGACACATTTGAAAGAGTCAAAGGAACCATGAGATTACTGACCTAGTATTCCCTATGTACTATGGCTTTGGCCCATGATCAGTGTTTTTCAACTGGAATCTTACGTATTTTCTTCACCCACAGTCTTCTCAAATGTAGTGTACACTCTCTCCTGCACACCTTCATTCGGACAGACCTGCTCCGCTCCCGGGCTCAGGGCTCAGTGCTGGTTGCAGTACTGGACTGGGCAGATCTGAGTCCTTGCCTTGTTTTCTTTACCATTCACCTACTGGTAGATAGTTAGGTTGACGCCATAACCTGGTTCTTATGAATAATGCCACAAAGCACCTGACAGTGTAGATGTCTCCTTGACAATCTGATTTTATTTTGTATGGATGTATATCCAGTTTTGGCATTGCTGGATCTCTGATTCTTTTCTCTTTTCTGTTTTTTTTTTGGGGGGGGGAGGAGTCAGATTTACACAGAGTGGGAGATACACATAGAAAGATCTTCCATCCCCTGGTTCACTTCCTAAGTGACCACCATGGCCACAGCTGAGCTGATCCAAAGCCAAGAGCCAGGAGCTTCCTCTGGGTCTCCCATGTGAGTACAGGGTCCCAAGGCTTTGGGCCATTCTCCGCTGCTTTCACAGGCCACAAGCAGGGAGCTTGATGGGAAGTGGAGCAGCTGAGATACAAAACCAACACCCATTTGGGATCCCAGCACATGCAAGGGAATGACTTTAGCCACTAGGCTACCATGATGGGCCCTGAATCTTTGATTCTTAAATGCTCATCTGAGACTCCTGCTGAAAAAGGACCAAGTTGCCTCTGTCCCAGCATCCCCACCGTGCTTGTGTCATGATACTTAGAAGAACAGTATTTATACAGCACTCTGAAGCTCCTGGATGACTATCCATGAGTGCCCGGCCACCCAAGGATGTAGGGGAGCTGAGTTTCTCAGCCCAGCAGTGTAGCACGTTTCAGCAGGCAGCAAGCTCAGATCCACGGCTACTAGAAAATTAGCTCTGTATGTGTGATTGGGGGATGGGGAGATGTGTCTTGAGTTGAGGCATGTTTTATATTGCAATCTTCACAAACATCATTCTTGTCAATTAAACATTATATTAGTATAACCCTTCCTTTCCACAAAGAGTGAGCAAGTGGCTGCCACAGCATACACGCCCAAGCTATAGCTGTCAGTGACTAGAGTCAAGAGTGATGCACAGCCAGAAACACCGAGCTTGGGGTCAGTTTTCCCCTTGTATTCTGCTATGCCCCTTTGATATGGGGTTGATGGTGAGTTGCACAATGTAGCCAGGGCACCCAGGGCATAGCAGACTGCTACGAAGAAACACCTGAGACAAGTCATGTTGGGGCAGCGTATTGTACAGCTGGGATTTGTGGTGCCCTGGCCCCTCCAGTTGGGTGCACAGCAAGACTGTGTGTGGGAAATGAGCTCAGAGCTGGAAGGATATCCAGGAAGATGGGAAGCCCTACTCAGGAGGGGAAGGTGGGTATTGTCCTACCTTTGGCATCAGCTTAAAACCTGCCAACTGTTAGCTGTGTACCTTGGGCAAGTTATTTGGCCTCTCTTAGGCTTTCGTCTCCTTCCAGATAACATGAATAACTCCTCCAGAGGCTTGCTGCAAGATTAGATGAGATCTGGAAGGCCAAGCTCTTTGCACACAGGTGCCTCACACAGTTAGTGCTCAAAACATTCGCACCTTACACAGAAGGCCTTCAGAGAAGCTCTCTCGTAAGAACGTTGGCTTGCTTCTTTGGAAGCTGTACTTTACCCACCAGGCTTTTGAAAGATCAGATAACCAGGGAAAGGGTGGTTACAGAATTCTGGTGGCAAAGAGTGGCAGCCTTGCTGAGGGAGGGTTTAAGGAACTTTGTCCCTTATGAGTAAAGGAATAAACTTCAAAGTCAGCTCTGCCATGTAGGAAGCTAAAGGTCAGGCAGCTTTCCTTTGGCCACTTTGTTCCATCACCCTCTCTGTTCTCCTGCTCAGCTGGAGAAGGACCTCACATCTCCACCACCACAAGGACACAGGGGCAGATTCGGCCTGCCCTCCTTGCCCTCTCCTCTGCTTTCCTTAAGGGTCATTCTGCCTGACTTTCTAAGACTTGGATTGGCATCTAGAACCATCTGAGATCCTTCCTCCCTAAGCACTGAACTGCCCCCACCTATCTCAATTACTGCAGACATGTTAGGATTTCCATTTTTCCTCTCACTCCCACCTTCCTTCTTTGTTCTCACCCAAAATGTATGACATAAACATTGTTTGGTAGCTAAATCCAATGAAGTATCTTAAAGTATCTAGAGGCTTAAAGTGAATCTGATCCATTCTAAGGACAGAGGTTTTCTTCAAAGAAGAAATTCTGTTTTCCTGTCCAAGGACCTCATTTGTTTCTCTGAGTCTGGAAGTATCAACCTGAGGTCATCAGACAGACTCAAGTGCTCTGCCCGGCTCATCTCCACAGCATGCTCTGTATGAGCTGAGCTCTCTGAACAAGGCCTGCTTTTCAGAGATGCACTGCAGATCATCTGGCTTTGCAATGTAGCCTCAAATGATGAAAAACCAATGCCTGGCCCCACCTCCACCACTGTCACCCCATTGCGAGTTACAGAATTACAGTGATGCAACCTCACTGAGCTTCTGTCCATCTGCAAGAACCATGGCCACTTTGCACACCAGTAAAGAGGTTCAGGTACAATGACCTGGCTCTTGTGGCTACTGCAAGTTTGGATGCTGAAGCTATTGTCCCCACTTGTAACTCCCAGTTTGCCAAGAGGCAGTCTGGAAGGATTTTTTTTTTTAATTGGCAGTTATATATAAGGGCACAGAAGGAGTCCATGAAGTTGGTTTAGTTGTATTGTCTGTCTTTTCCTGCTTTCAGAAACACAAAGTCTTGATGTCTACTTCTAAAGGGTGTTAAGAGGCGTTGTGAGCAGAGATGGTTGAAGAAGAGGTTCTTATCTTCCTATAAGCAAATAATTCCAGGTGTGACATGCAGAGTAGTAGCAATGGAGGTATTGCAGTTTGAAGGGGTCTGATGTCTGTCAGGATGGATGGGTACCACTCCAGACAGATCTGAGAGACAGAACCATTCGGATTAGAATAAGAAACTTGAACATGTTTAACAAAGAGAACATATCTGACTGGTCAGATGGGCATCTCAGCAAAGAACAGAGAGATTTGAATACAATATGTTTTTATTGGGCCTTATAAAGGAATGAGGTCCGGTACTTCCCACTGTTTCTCCTCCTGTGTCTACCCTGTTGTGTATAAAGGACTTCCTGGGTGTGAAATAGGTAAAATCCCATCCAATGTTTCATTACCCAGCATCATCAGACTGGGTGGCCCTCTTGGCACTGGGCAGAGAAGATTCTCCTGGGGTGCTTTCCTTGGGGGGAAAGTTGGGAAGAGCTATAATGCTACTGGGGTGTGAGCAGGACCTTGTAGTGTGAAGTGCCATGCTGCCTGCAAGGCTGCCACATTCCTTCCTAGCGCTGCTTTGTTTTCCTTAGCTGCCTTTCACACACTTGGACTAATTTCTACCTTCCTGCCTAACAGTGTCTTGGCTGCTTTCAAGCTTTGTTGCAAGACTCTGGAACAGTAATGTTTGGTATTCTAGAACTGTTGGATACCAGATGTGCTGTTCCTTTGTCTTCAGAAAAAGAGAGGGGAGAGTTTATAAACTATTAGAGCAGCGGGTGTGCAAGGAGGTTAGAATTGTGGCCCCCGCACCATGGGCATCTCAATGATGAATGCCCTGAAAATGAAGGTTTGTACTTTTCAGGGGCTTCAAGACATTCCCAGTAGAAGAAATTTGTCTCTTGACTGGATTCTAAATGTATATATCTGGAAGTGGGGATGGATAGCACATGTTTCTAGAATGAAGACAAGGTTTATCCAGGCATGATAGAGCCAGCCATGCCACCAGAATCCAGGTTTCTTCACCCAGTCCTTTCATCCAGTCCATATGTTGCCTCAGGCAACTATTTTACCCTTCTAGGTCTCGAGTAGTCTCATGAATAAAATGAAAGTTACTGGATTGGGTGATGTCCTCCACCCACCCACACGCATGCTCACATGGCTGTCTATTTGTGATACTGTGTGGCTTTGATACACAGATATCTGAAGGAGGAGCAGAGCAGTGAGTGGCAATACCTCCAGCTGTTGTTGCTGAAATTCTCCTCTGAGTCTGACCTGCTGTCTGGCCTTGAATAACATCTCTGTCTTTGATCACACAGTAAGTTCCATTTGCATCAGGTTGTCCTCCCAACTGTAGGATGCTGTAGTGAAGGCTGTCAAAGACACAGCACACCCCCCCATGGCTTTTTTCTCTTTTCTTGTTGTTTGTTTTTTCAAAAGTCATAGAAACAGGCAGAGCTCCCATCCATTAATTCACTTCCCATATGTCCACAACACCCGGGGCTGGGCCAGGCTGAAGCTGGGAGGCAGGAACTTAATCCAGTTTTTCCACATGAGTGGCAAGGAAACAACTACTTGAGCCATCACTGTTGCCCTCCAACACCCACCCCTCCCCCCGCCCAGGGTCTGCACTGGCAACAGAACCATGTCTTGAACTCAGGTACTTTGATGTAGGATGTAGATATCCCCGGTGGTGTCTTAACTGGTAGGCCAAATATTCAACCCTCACCTCTAAACCCCTTTTGATGTCTCAGTAGTTAGGGCATTTGAAATCAGGGTGGCTGTGTGAAGCAGGAAGCTCCAAGTATGGTCCCAATGTGGTCCCCAGACCAGAAGCATCTGTATCACCTTGAATTATCAGAAACGCTAGACTCTTGAGCCCGAACTCAAACCTACTGACTCAGAAACTCTAAAATGAGTCCAGTAAATGATATCATAACCAGCCCTCCAGGGAACTTGACATTTACAGTGGTTTGAGTACCACTGGCATGGAACTTCTTTTTCTGGTGATATGGTATCAGCAGGTGTTCAGTCGATTACTAACTAACACAACTTACCATTGGTCCAATCAAGCGGTACTCATTCTCCCACCTCCCATTGAACTGTATTTTCTTTAGCTACTTCTTAGAAGCCCTCTTCTTAAAGACAGTAATGATGGACTAGGGTCCTGTCAGCAAGAAATGACCTTGAGGAGTCAATATGTCTAAGACTTGGAAGAGAATTTGACCTCAGAAGATCTCTGTGTTCAAGTGCTAGTTACTCCACCAGCAGCAGTCAGCAGCAATTGATCTTAGCCAGCTGGCCAAATTCAGTTAAGAAAAGGACCAGGCAGCACTTGCCTGCAATTCTCTAAGTCAGGTAGCCAAGTTTTCTGAGATCCAAGTTCACTGATGGCCAGCATTCACTAACCACTACGACAGCCCTGCAGAGGGACAAAGGCACTAAAATGATTGTGGCCGTGCCTGGCTGTGTGATTTAAGTGCTATCTTCCACCAGAGAAATGTCTCAAGGACTTCACCTAACAAATAGCAGGTGCACACAGCCTCCTAGGCCTCATCTCTCTCCATCATTTCTCTTTAGAAGGATACCTTGTAGTCTTCCTGGTTTGGAATCAAACATGCTGAGGCTGACTTCAAAATGAACAGAGAGAGTGAAACGGGCCAAACAGTGAACCAGGTGCCCTGCTAGGAAGTGGGTGGTGTAGGCTGTACCTGTGGTTCTGCATTCAAAACACACCCCATTTAAGGCTTGCTCCTCTGTCAACACTAGAGTTTAAACCAGTCGCCTCCGTTGGTTGTTCTGGAAGGCGATCTCATTCTGGAGAGAACTTTGGACCTATCTAGCAGAAACCTGCTCTATAAATGCAGACCTCTGCTTTGGCTGACTCTTAAAATTACAACCAGTCGGCGTTAACTTTAGTTTCCTCTCTCCCCAAACCTCAGGTGCACTTTTTCCCTCTTGTTATCTGGACCTTCTCCCTCTATCACAATCTCCAGGACCATGCCAAAAATGCAGACGAAAAGCCCTATCACCCCCTTAGCTTTCCCTGGAGCTTTGGGCTTTATAAAAGGTTTCTCTTGTTAAATGTTTACTGTCTAAGCCAAGGCCTGTTTTTTTTTTTTTTTCTTTCCTCTTAATCTCATTGCATAACAATCTCTTGTTCTGACCTTTTGCCAAATTCTGCACTTCTTACTGTCAGAGGTTATGATGAGTGTTTGAACAGGTAACTTCTACCTTTGAACCTCTATTGCAACAGGTTCAAAGTTTCCAGAGAAGCTTATTGGGCACTCTCCTGATGCTGCACAGTGGCCCAGTCCCAGAAACTGGGGAAAGGGCAGGGCCAGAAGAGTGCCCATACAGCCAGCTGTGAAGGGAGCCTTTCCCGGCCCTAAGAAGTGAGAGCTTTCTCCCCAAGGTGAGTTGCATTCCTACTGCCTGCTCTGTAGTGTATCTATGAGCTGTTGTGGATGGGGGTGGTGTGGAGGGGAAGAAGGTGGGCTGCCTGTTGGTCTCAGCCTGTGGCAATCTTAGCATATGAAATTGCATTTGATTCAGTAGTAATCCTGGCTGATTTGAGTAGGAGACAATGGAACTCTCAGCTGGGAAACAGCAAGGGAGCTCTGAGATGCCTAAATAGTACAAGCAGTTGCAATTAGGAGAGGATGTTAAATCCACCAAATGCAAGAACACACGCTGAAAACTGCTCAACGTTCAAGACAAAGCTAGGGTGTGTGTCCCCTCCCTCTTCCATTCAGAAACAGCCCAGTGCAAAGAAGGGCCGCTGGCTTGCTGCATAGGTAGACACTCCCATTCGGAAGCGAGAGGGGAAGCAAGCTTACAGCAGACGTTTTATGAGGTGGTGCTGGGGACTGAACAAGGGCCACGCTGTGGGTTACTTTGGCTCTCTGCCTCCTGTAAGATAAATGGTGTCATTCGTATTTTATGGATCAACAGTGTGTGTTTGAACTGTTAAACAGTATGGCCCGAACTGAGCCATTAGGAAGTGTTGTGTCTAGGAATTGAGTCCTTATGGGTCTATCCCTGCAGCGTGGTTCATTAGGTGGAGTTCCTGGGTGTTGCCAAGCCTTCTGTTAGTTCCTGAAATCTTGGGGGTGTCACTCATGTGCTCACAGGGGTAGCAAGAATACAACTCTCATGGGATGCTGCAGCACTCAGTCCTGGAGAAAACCAATAAAAATAAATAGCTAATTAAAGTTTCAGCATCTCCTGGCCCAGAGCCCTTGGCTAGCAGGGAAAGCGTGCCTACCCAGTGGTGTCAGAGGGAACGTGACCCCACATCCACTCTGCCATCTTGCATTGTGCCCCAGAGAAAGCTGAGCTTCTGAAATGAGGCAGAAGCCAAACATTTCTGCAGCCAGGAGATGAGCTGGCAGACAAAATGCCTGCGCTCTTCTTTCATTTGTCCCCAGTAGGAGACCCTATAGTGCCCAGGGATCACTCCCTAGGGAATTCAAGGTACAACTCACCCTCTTTAGGATGGGAGGATAGAGGATGGGCAGGGCTTTTCTGAACTTGCATCCTGTGGGGCTCTTGTTTCTAATTGTACTTTAAGAGGCTGGTGAGGGGCTGAGGGGCTGAGTGGCTGAGAGGCTGAGAGGCTGAGAGGCTGAGAGGCTAAGGGCTGGAGGCTGAGATGGGCGCTGCTCCATTCCTGGTGGTGTCTGTGAGCACCGGGCATGGGGAGGACAAGCAACACTTGCCATTTCTGCTTCTAAGTGGGAGCATGGCAGCTGCCTAGAAAAGGTGGTTCAAATGAGCCTGCTACAGGTCCTGGTGTGGCTGCAGGGTGCAAGGAGGCCAGAGGGAAGGAGGTGGGGGCTGTGTCAAGGTGTCACCATGTGTGCTCAATGACTGGCTGTCCCAGGCATTCTTACCCTGCTTATTTGTTTTATTGGCTTTGTCAGATGTGCTTTGGGGACTGAGACAGTCAGCTCAGAAGCAGGGATGGGAAGAGAAGAGGCGCCTGTGATGAAGCTAGGCACTGGGGAGCCGGGTCCTGGAACCAGCAGACAGCAGCCTCATCCCCGCTTCTTGGACATCAGTGGCCTGCGGGGCCCCTGGGTCGTTTCAGTCTGATTTCTGGTGAAGGTTTGGAGGTGGTCAGCTGCAGGAGGATGAGAGGGTTTCTCTGATGCAAGCCGCCTGCTGTTTCAGCCCCCCCCCCCCCCCCGGGGCTGGGGTGAAACGCTTTGAACACAAGCCAGGAAGGCTCTGGTCAGGGCGGCTCTGACCGCTCCTCTCCTGATCAGTTCCACTTTCAGTTGTGAAAGAAAAACCAGGAAGTGAAGTCCCCGCGCACGAGCACGCTAGAAAGCCCAGGCATGGCGTGGCTCGGCACAGCTCAGAGCAGGGCAGGGCCAGGGACTCCCTGAGCCCGAGCGCTCTGCCTGCATGGATGCTCCTAAGCCACCTGGTCCCTGGAGCGTGCCAGGGACTTGTGTGCCTGGAGGAACGCGGAGGTAGGAAGCTTCTTTTGCTGGAAACACCAAGTGATTCACCTACTACAGGGTAAGGGAGCCGATTAGGGGATGTTCTCAACTTATAGGAGTGTTGTGAACCTCTGACTGGGACCCGGGGCAGGGGAGGGGCTCTAGACCCCCCCAGTGTAATCAAAGAAGCTTGGAATCCTGGTTGGGTCCTCTCTGCACTCCATGCCCTGCTCTCTTTAGGGGCCACTTTAAAGCCGTGGTGCCCAGGGAGGTAAGGGAGAGGAGGAGAGTGGGGGTACAGATGGAGCTGCTCCTCTCCCCTTTTCTGGAGGTGAGCATCACTGTGGCCCCTGTTTGTGGGCTCACGTCCCCTGCATTGATGGGGCTTTCTTTCATCTTCATGTTGGCTGCATGTGGTGAGAGCTGGCTGCTGAGGCTGCTCAAAAGACAGACTGGTGGGATGGTTTCTGAGGAAACCTGGGTGTGTTAGAAATGGCTAGTCACTGTGTTAACCCTTTCTGGTGGCCTGAAAGATAGGATAGAGTCTATTGCTCTGACCTGTAGGGAGTTGATGTTCTGTTGTAGGGGCACAAGTATTTTTTTAAAAAATGAAGTTAAACACTGATTTTCTTTTAAAAAGTAATTGAGGAGTACCACCTGCCACTCAGTATCATGGGGAAGCTGGTTCCAAGATCCCCTGAGGATGCCAAAATCCATGGATTTTCAAGTTGTTTGAATAAATCTAGATAGTATTACATACATCTTCCTATGAACTTAAAATAATCTCTGGATTAATAATAACACCCGAAACAATATAAACACTATTCAATAGCAGTTACACTGTCAAGGGAGTGATGGCAACAGAGAAAAGGCTATACACCTTCTGTACAGATACAACTGTTTTCAAATACTTTTAACCCACAGTTAAATGAATCCATGAGTGTGGAACCTGTGGACTGCAAGAGCTGACTGTTTTTTCTGGATCTCTCCTTCAGTATTCTAGCATGGAGTAGTGGTCTCCTCTAACTGATAGGTATTTGAGGGGCACATAGCATGTATCTTGGAAGAGCTATGTGTGACTTAAACTTTGTGGGTATTGCTGGCATGCTAGACATAATACAAGCAACTAAAGTCTAGACAAAACAAAAATCAGAAATGCAAGTGCTTATAAGTATGTACTATAGATCATAAATTATATAAATAAAGCATGTAATACAGGGTGTATAAAAATACGTTGGTCACGAAGATTCTGAAAAAATCTAAGAGAGTCAGACTCAAGATCAAGATGTCAAATTCAACTCTTTTTTTCATACTTTTTTTTTTTATATGAAAGGCAAGGTTACAGAAAGGTACACTCCCCATATGGCCACAATGGTCACAGCTGGTCTGATCCAAAGCCAGGAATCAGGAGCTTCTTCTGGGTCTCTCACATGGATGTAGAGGCCCAAGGATCCGAACCATCCTCTGCTGGATTGGAAGTGGAGCAGCTGGGAATCAACCCAGTGCCCATATGGGATACCAGCACCACAGGCAGAGGCTTAGCTTGCTATGTCATGGCACTAGCCCTGAATTCAACTACTTTTCAAATAGCACTTCTAGGACCAGTCAATGTCTCAGGCAAGCATTTGGCTAGATTCTGATCTAAGAGTCTTTTCTCCCAGCCTTCTGGAGGGTGTGCAGTTCGTTCCTAAGCACTATTGGCACAGTGGAGCCACAGGGGTAACAAAGGTCACAATCCAAGGAAAAAAAAAAGGAAGATGAAACCCATCTAGTACCAGCACATAGCAGGTCTCTTAAGGCAGTCTTCGGAGGGGTGTTTCACTCTTTTACAGCTAACAATGTAGACTCAGGCAAGTTGTAGCACCTGCCCCAGGCCACAAGGCAGCAACCATTAAGCAGAGCCTTGTCTACCCACCCACAAGTGAGGTTTAGGTTTTTTTTTTCTTCAGATTCCCTAAAAAGCATAATCTGTAAAAGCGTTTTTCATGGATGGTGACCTGCAAGGGAATTCACTTATTTTCATGCTGCCAGACTGACGTTTTTCTAGAGCCACAAATGTAACCACTATGTTTCATTGAATTCTCTCTTTAAAATTTTGCTTTCTTTAGAAGGCAGGGGGACAAAGACAGGCACAGACAGAGAGCTTCCATCTGCTAAGTTACTCCCACAAATACCCGTTACAGTGAGGGCTGGACCAGGCCAAAGCCAGGAACCAGGAACTCAATATGGACTCTCACATAGCTTACAGGGACCCAAGCACTTGATCCATCACCTGCTACTTTTGAGGGTGCACATTAAGGAATCTGGGTCGGAAGTGAAGGACAGACACAACAAAATAAGACAAAATATAGGCATTTCAAGCCATAACTCAACCACTCAACCAAATGCCCACTCCTCGTGGAATATCTCTGTTGGTCCTAATGTAGTACATAAGCCAAAGAATTAGAAACTGAGAGAAATTCTATTTGAAATGTTCTTCCAACTCAATTGCATAAAGTCAGGAAGCAGACTGGTGTTTTCCAAGGATTATGAAGGGGGGGAAATGGGAAATGCCTGCTTAATGGGTACAAGGCTTCCTTTGGGGTGATAAAAAAGTTATGGAATCATATAGAGGTGTTAGTGACAAAACATTGTGAATGTGTGAAATGCAGTTGCTCTAAAATAATTTCATGTTATATGAATTTTACCAGAAAAGAAAAAAAAAATACCCCCAGTCTCTGATCAGGTTGCATCCTGAAACCCAGATTTGGCAATTGGATTAGAGATCAAAAATACAGTTTTATACTTTTTATTACATATGCCTAGCCAACAGGTGCAGGTAGGCCACCATCAGGTGCAAGCAGAAGCAGCTCCATGCCTGGCAGCATCTTGCAGGGCTGGTGTAGCCCTGGTCTCTGTGAGCTCGGTCATCTTGGCTCTCACCACATCTGCTGTAAATATCTTATTCGGTCAGAGTGCATCTGAGGTCAGACGTAAACTCCTCTTCCTCCTGGTACAGAGCCTGACACTCCCTGTGTTCCCAGTTCATGCCATTTGCACGAAAACATGAGTTTGGGAGCTTGGAAAGTCAGACAGACCATCAGGCCTGGTATCAACCCTCTTTGGAGGAGCTGATGGTACATCTTCATCTTCATGGGTCATTCTAAGAGTTGTGAGATCATGAGTGGTTTGTGGGAGGAAGTGAGGGTTGGAGGTGCTAGGTCAGAGATAGACCATGTTCCTGCCAAATAGCTTTATTAAGACTTGCACATGTAAATGGGAAACCAGCTATAGTACAAAGATCAAGAGAGCCATCTTTTCTCTTTTGGAACATCTCGTGATAGAATGTCTGATACTGACAAGAACTTGAAAATGGAAATAATGGAAGAGGTGAAAGAAGTTAGTTTTAACTGAGGACTTCTTAGGCGCCTGACAGCATACCAGAATTTCTACATATGGATTCCTTCTCAGGTAGGGTTTACTAACTGTGCCTATAGCCACTTCTGTGTATAGCTGAGGGACACTGACATGCAGGGTTATTGGCTGACTATACCCAGGGGTAACTATCAGTGGAGAAATTGCTCTAATACCTGAAAAGTCAATGGGTTTAAAAGTTGGCCTCTGAAAAAGAGGCTATTGGCAATAAAACCTGTTGCTTGCACTTCAAATCTGGTGACGCTTGGCCATTGGTCAAGCCTGGTAGTGCAATGGCTGATTCTGCAAAGAACCAGGTCAGGAAGGCCTCTTTCACAACCTGTTGCATCACCTCTTCATTATCCTTGCATGAGTGATGAGAATCTAGTACTTTGCTTCATCTGTCTTTTTACAGACCCTCTTATCAAACCCAGTGGACTTCTGAATTGGCTCTAATGACCTCTCTCATAATTCTCTTGGTCAGCAGCAGTCTTTGGAAATGTTTATCAAGACAAAGGTTTCCAGTTTAGGGCTGTTGAACTGTAAATCATTTGAAGCAGTGTTGTGGATCAAGACTAACGCTATCTTCCCAGCACCATCCTATGAGTGAATCCTCTTCCACCTAATAGACAGTTATCTATGGTATCTTAATGAAATGAGTTAGAAGGCCCTTAGTACTTGACTTAATAAGTGCTTTTCTATTACATATTGCCCAGTTCAACTTGCCAAAACTTGTCTAACTTCAAGGATCTTGGTGTTTGGAGTGATTACAGTGCTGTAGTGCTACAGTGTCTGCACCCATCCCAAATCTTGTGTCATTCAACTTTTATGAACTTTTCTTTCCATTCCCCCCCTACAACATTTCCCTGCCCCAAGTATTCCACTCACCCCATGTTGGTGCCTCCAGCCACATTCTTCCCTTCCACTTTGATTCACCCAACCCAGTGTGCTAAATGACTGTCCATGAAGAAGGTGGAAAGAAGTATAGGTAACTGCTGAGAAAGGTGAGGCCCTAGGTAGACTCTCACTAGCCATTGGCATCATCATCCTTGACTGGCCCTGGAAAAGAGATTATTGCTAATAAAAGGATCAAGGAGGACCTCCAGTCCTCACTGATTTCTCCCTTCTTTGAATTCAGAATCCCATTCCACACACCAAATCATTCAGTGATATTAGTCTGGACCGTTAAGTCTTTGGAGGGAAGGAGCTATATAGTCTGTCTGTCCCTCATCACATATGGCACAGGCTAGACACAGAGATCCAAGATCTTCATTTGCCTTCTTGACAGCAAGTAGGTGAACTGAAGGTGCAGAGAGCAAACATGTCCCCTGCCAACACATCAGTCTGCCAAGTTTTGCCCAACCTGGGATGCATCCCACAGGACACTAGTCTCAAACTCCTGTGTCTGTGTAGGGAACTCATTGGCCTTATGTCTTACCCATGTGGGAAGTCCAAGTGTGCTTTCATTGTGCTGCAGTGTTCACATTCACACACTGTGAGCCTGACCTCACTCAGCTGCTGCCTGGCGTGAGCCCTTTCTGGTGGCATTCCTAAAAGAAGCCTAAGTCAGTCCTGTCCCCTTGGTGTCTCCTCCATGACCTTCAGCAGACTCCACTCCCTCTCTGGCTTTCCCTCAGTTTACACTGAGGGTGAGCAGAAAGAACAAGTGATACAGTAACCAAGGACTCTCCCTGCATCTCAGATGCTGAAACAGAAGGAAGTCTAGATGCTAGGATGGCGTCAAAGATGCTTACAATTTGGGATCCGTGTTCCCACAGAGCTGCCCACCATCAGAAGATACTGAGACCCAAACCCAAGGCAAGAATAAGCCCTTTCTATGTCCCACAAACATCCAGAGCTGTGCTTCCTGTAGTTCTCCTGGTGGGGTTTAATTTGGCATGGATACCACTGGTGATATCAGATATCACCAACTCATGGCATGTATTGATTGCTTGTTGTGGACCAGGGATCTTGTCCCACACCTAAGCCTTCCCCTCCTTCTCTGTCACCCATTGTTCAATTAAAGATTTTGGACACAGCCTAGCAACTGGGCTAGAAAAAAAAAAGACATGAGTTTAATGTCACTGGCCTTTAGAAAAAGTGGCCAAATAATCCTTCCTTTCATGGCTTAAAAAAATAATACTGAACCTTCATGTGTGTTGTTAACAGAGCTCCCTTTGCTTATGCTGTCTTCTTGCTCTGCTGGCTGAGTCCTTGTGGATTTGACAAGAAGACCAGTTTCCCCACCTGCTTGAGAAAATCCCCCAAGGGGCCAAGCCTCCAAAGAAGAAAGGGTGCCTGGTCACATGGCCATTGTGAGGTGGTGGCCTGAGCAGCAGGCCACTGTTGACTGGCTGAGAAGTTATCTGCCGGCTCAGAGTTCAGGATCTTACATCAACCTCTCTTCTCAACAACTTGCAGTAAATATTGAAAGACACACTTTTGTGGCTCCCTTGGCTCTGTGACTCAGCCTTTACCCCTGGTCTGATTTCTTATCTGCTGGATAAATGAATGAAAAAGTTAACCTCTCAGAGCTGCTGGCCTGGCTGGATTGCTTGGCGGCTGCAACACGTTTTACACAACCGGACTGCTTAGACAAGGCTATATGTGTGGTTTGGGACATAGCAGAACTGGGCTTGTGGACATGAAGCTGAGGAGTATTCTCAGAGGTATTCAGGGGGAATTCCACCAACCAAGGTGGTAGAACTTTCTAAATAAGCCACCTAAACTGAAGGTAGGACAATATGGAGCACCCATTTAATTGCTTGGATTTTTGTTTATTGGGTTTTAAATTTTATTTGTTTGAAAGGCAAAGAGAGAAACTGAGATCGCCCACGCACTATTTCACTTCACAAACGCCCCAACAGCCAGGCCTGGGGCTGGGGCCATGCTGAAGCCAGGAGCAGGAACTCTGAGACCCAACCACCACAGCCATCTCCTGCTGCCGCCCAGTGTTCACATGAGCAGGACGCTGGACTCTAGAACAGAGCTGGAACTCAAAGCCAGATACCCTGATGTGAGTGAGACACAGGCTTCCCAGGAGACATTGTAATGGCCATGCCAAGCTCTTGCCTCTCATTTTTTTAAAGCACCTGACAGGTGGCTCCATACTATCTCATGTTTTAGATTGAACTGTCCAATGTTAACATTCCCAGTGGAGCCTAAATTCTATTAAAGCTCCTTGCCCTGATGTGCCCCCATCCCCTTCTCCTCCTGTGTATTGTTGCTGTTGTTCCATAACACTCAATAACCTAATTGTTATGTTCGAACCTCATAATGCTGGGATGATGGCCAGGTGTTCATGACTATATCCTCAACACCTGGAAAAATGCCAGATGCACAGCCAAGCTGTTCCATATCTTTTGACTAAACATCTGGATGTCCAAAACTTTCTGGAAAAAGTTCCTGGTTTCATTCCTGATTTCACCTCCCCCACCTGTCTTTTTCTACGAGAATTAGACTTTCAGAAATACAAATATAGACAGATCTCATCCCAGTTGGGAGCATGATGTACATTTTCTACAATTTCCCCCCTGAGATTCGGTTCAAAGCAATAGCTTTAGATCTACCTTATTTTTTTTCCTGGCTACTCAGAGTTCCAGTGCATACAAGCATTATGATTTACATGACTACTGCACTATCCAGGTAGACTTTCCCAGGCTCTTATATTAGCCTGAGTGGTAATGAACATAAATGGCTGATACCCGAGACCTTGTGCAAGGGCAGTCATAGGGAGATGTTTGTATTGCTACTTTTCAGGTACAAAGCTAGACAGAGAGTTGGTTGCTGTCCCAGGTCACAAAGAGTAAGACTAAGTGGGTTGGAGCCAAAGAAAGATGACCCAAGAGCCCAAATCCCTAATGAAGGCTCTCCATGACATTTGTGATGCACTGTAGTGAGCTGATGTGGTTTCACAGAACCAGTTGTTAGTAGTAAAAATGGTCAAGAGTAAACATCTCGAGCGTGTTAGGCAGCAGTAGACACACCTTTGAGAACCTGCATCAGACACTTGCACAATAAACATTACATTTTGCACTAATGGTGAAAGAGTCCTTTCCCTGAAATTTGCATTAAAAAAAGCTATAATTAGAGCTCAATATCTTTCACAAATTTTAAGTAACCTGTTTATGTTACTGCAGACTTTGTGGCCATGCACTCTGTTCTCGCTTCATGGGCTTGTGCTGTGTTTTTAAAGGCTTGTATTTTGTTTTTGAGTTCTAAGCATTTCTTTGTCTATCTGTATATTTCACACTTTACCCAGATTATGTTGTCACTTTGATGCCTTTTATCTAAGGCACTGGGTTTTTTTTTTTATTTAAGAAAAATTTGTATATTCAAACTATCAGCATTTCATTAATTTTAGATTTTATGTCTATCCTGAATCCCATGCCAACATTGTAAAAATGACTTCATGCTTTTACTTCCAAGTACTTTAAAGTTTTCATTGGATTGTGTTTCAGTTTTTGATTTATCTCCAATTCATTTTTATTCTAGGAACAAGACAACAAACAACTCTGTATTTTCTCTCTGGCTAGTTGTCTCCATTTATTACAAGGGGAAAAAATCTATTTTGATTTGAAATGTAGTTTAGTACATGATAATAGCATCCACTGGTGCATTTTAGGATTATTTTATTTACTACTGTTGTCTATTCATGACCAATAAAAAACTCCCATAGCTCCGGAGTCAGCTTTCAAACTGGACATTGCTTACCTTTCCGTTGCCTACCTAATTTCTGCTATTTTTCAAAAAGGCTTTGACTCTTTTCTTAAGTTCTGTCTTTCTGGATGAAGTTTTGAATTGACATTTTAGCTCCCAAGAAAATTCTATTGGTCTTTATCCTGCTTGCATTCAGTGTACGGATACTTGTAAGGAGACAGGGCCCGGGCCCGGCGGCGTGGCCTAGCGGCTAAAGTCCTCGCCTTGAACGCCCGGGATCCCATATGGGCGCCGGTTCTGGTCCCGGCAGCTCCACTTCCCGTCCAGCTCCCTGCTTGTGGCCTGGGAGGGCAGTCGAGGACGGCCCAAAGCTTTGGGACCCTGCACCTGCGTGGGAGACCTGGAGGAGGTTCCAGGTTCCCGGCTTCGGATCGGCGCATACCAGCCGTTGCGGCTCACTTGGGGAGTGAATCATCGGACGGAAGATCTTCCTCTCTGTCTCTCCTCCTCTCTGTATATCTGGCTGTAATAAAGTGAATAAATCTTAAAAAAAAAAAAAAAAAAAAGGAGACAGGGCCCTTGACCTTGTCAGGTGTGTCTTTCCACTGTCCAAGCCTCCCCTCCAAACTGAAGTTTTTACATATGAACAGTATATATTTATCATTATATACACTATTGGTGAATGCATCTTTTCCACGACTTTCACATGAGTTATCTGTGTGAAATACAGAACAACTGCTGACTTTTGGGGCACTCACTTTATTCATTGACTGTGTTCCTGAAATATCTCAGCAATTACGAGAAATAGAAAGTACTAATTACCTCTTATTCCCTTTAAGGTCTTGAAGAATTTTCCTTTGACCTGTTTTTTTTTTGGGTTTTTTTGTTTTTTTTTTTTTTTTTCATTTTTAATTAACGTAACTACAGGTTTTTTGGCTCAGATCTAACTGAATGACAGCTCATTTTATCTCTGAATCATTTTAAATAGCCTGGGAGAGCTGTGATTGGCTCTGTTTGGCAACAGTGTTTTTCTGTATCAGGTATTTCTCTGATCAGCAAGCCAGTTTGCATCAAGCTGTGTTACTTTTTGTCCTCTGGTGGAAAAAAACTACATGTGATGGAGAAAAGTCAATTGAGGTGCAAAGGAAGGTGAAAAGTTTCTAAGCCCGAACTCCAAGGAAACTGGATGAAGGGCCTGGTTAACATGCATTGCCCATTAAGAAAACGATGACCAGATCCTTCAGGGAGTGGCACAATGCTATTTCATTGTAATATCCTTTTGACATTTTGCTGTCACCTTTGAATTTGCCTAGAAATTTTGGCTATGTGGCTAAAGACTGAGATGTAGGCCTCCAAAATTGAGGGTGAAAGGAATTAAAAGAAAATAGTAATGGGGGCTGGGTTCGAAAAACTGAAGCCCACCCGAGATAGCAATATAATATTGCCTGGATAACAGAGAGGCCCCTTTGAAAACACTGTGACTTGAACAGACTTGTGTGACATAATCTCTGGAAGAGAATGCTTAACTCACAGTAACAAAGAATGTGTTAACTAACCACCTGTGATAACTTGGGGACACTGGTCTCCCTTTGAATGAGCTTTCTTTTGCTCCAGGATGAGCCCATACATGCAAGAGGATACAGAAACAAATTAAATCCAAACAAACACATCATTCTCTTGCAGGAAGATTTTTTAAAACTCTTATAATTACAACTTATATCCCATCAGTGTAGTGAAAATAATTAGCTCTCTAGGCAGACAATTTTCCTTATTGTTTTTTGAATTCAGAGCCCCAGGATAACAGAATAATTTATTTCTTGGCTGGAATTTCTGCCGACTTAATCAGTGTGAATGACTTTATTCCTATCCCTCCCTATTCTGACATTGTAAACTGGTTCCTAGTGTCCAGATATGTATTAGAAGTTGTCTTTCCACCATCTACCACCATTAAGCCATACCCTTCCAAAATATTGCTTTGGCAGTGCCCCTCTCAAGATTCTGATGACCTGAGATTTCTGTATTTCATAGATTTTTACTGCTGGGAAAATGAGTTAACTGGTGATATTTAGGACAGATGATGCAGAACTAGAAAACCGATTATTTATTCAACAATCACTTGTTAAAGTTTATTATGTGCTGACCACGGTGCAGGCCTGGGAAATCCAGCTGTGAAACAAAACAAAATACCAGTTCTGATTAGATCACCAGTTGTGGGTGATAAGGGACCAAGAGAATTTCAGATAGTGCAGAGCAGCCTGGAGAAGAGACAAGCTGTGGCTATAGAGAAAAGGGCGATTCTGAGGAGGGTGAGAGAACTTTGGAGGATGTGGGATTGCCCTGTAAGAAATACACAACTCTCCCAGGGCCAGATAAAGGGCAGGTGAGGCTCTGAGTGCCATGCAGGGAGGAAAAGCACAATCTTTTAAAAAAAAGACACTATCAAAGCAAAAGGATCTTCAGCCTCAAGGTTAGCCTAAAGGATTCATAGTAATAAGCGAAGTTGACATAAACGTTAGAATGCAAGGGGACATTTAGGGTCTTCATGAGAACTACTTGGGGCCAGCATTGTGACGTAGCTGGTTAAGCCCCTGCTGACTCTGCTGAATTTGATGTGGACACCAGTTTGAGACCCAGCTGCTCCAGTTCTGACCTAGATCCCCACTAATGTGTCTAGGAAAGCAGTGGGAGATGGGTTATAGTACCGGGTCCCTACACCCTGGTGGCAGACCCAGAAGAAGCTCCGGACCTCTGGCTTCAGCCTGGTCCAGCCCCACACAGTGTGGCCATTTGGGGAATGAATCAGCAGATAGAAGATTCTCTGTCTCTCCTCTTTCTGTAACTGCCTTGCAAATAAAAAATAAACAAATAGTGACACCTAATGAAGAAGCAAAGCCTCAAATGTCTCAAATTCATAAAGGAGAAACTTCCAGGGTGGAATATGGAGTGATCGTGACTTTGACACCAAGATGGTCCAGGGAGTGTGCAAGGGGACAGAAGGACAGAAGGTGGCCTTCAGCTGGCTTGGACATAAAGCGTGTTGAGAGCCAGGAGCCACAGTGTGACAGAACTCTGTTTCTTCATTTCTTTACCACTTCCGTATTTCTCCTAATCCTACTTCGTTCTAGCTAAGAGTCACATTAAAGTACAAAGGAGGTGATGTCATAGCAACCAGTAGCAGGGGGTTCAGTGGGGTGGCTGGACATACAACATAGAAGGAATGGTGGCTCTTTGTTCATTTGAACACAGTTGAAAGTGTTGGCAAACTCTCAAGGTTACAAGACCCTATCATCTCACATTTTCTCAGGATTTTAGTTTCCCATTTAAACAATAGGAGAGTTTGTATGTTGTATGTTAATTGCACTCTCTAGTGCTAGCAGTGAGTTGAGTTACATATGTGTGAGCTCACATGCATGCACACCTTGTGCACTATAAAGACTATCAAGAGAGTGAAAAGATAGTCTGTAGAATGGGAGGAAATATTGCAAGTCACATAGTTGATAAGGATCAAGTACTAAGAACACTATCTATAAAGGATAGTGGTGAAGATGCCCGCATCCCACATTAGAGTGCTAGGGCTCAGTACTCGCCTCTGGCTGCTCATTTTCCTTTCCCACTAACACAAACCCTGGGAGGCAGCAAATAATGATGGCGGCAGGAATGGGGTTCCTGTCATCCATGTGGGAAAGCTTAGTGCTGGCCATTGAGGCAACTGGGCGAGTGAACCAGGAGAGGGGAACGCTCTCTCCATGTCCCTCTCAAATTGGTTCATTGTTTTCTTTAAAAAGCCTTTTAAAATAACTTACAAATCAACAACAGAAAAGCAACCCAATGTAAAAACTGACAAAGGACTTGAGCGAACGTTTCTTTTAAGAAGAAATACAAATGCCCCAACCATGTAAAAAGCTGCTCCTCATCATTAAAGAAATGTAAATCAAACCAGTAATTAAATGCCATTTCAGAAGCATTACGATGGTTAATTTAAACAAAATAGCACTACGGGTGAATATGTGGAGAAGTTAAAACTGTCTTACGCCTTTGACCTGAAAATAGAATGATGTCACAACTGTAGAAAATAGTTTGATGATTCTTCAAAAGGCTAAATGGGGGCCTGGCATGATGGCTCAGTGGTTAAATCCTTGCCTTGCCACCGCTAAGATCCCATACGGGTGCAAGTTCGTGTCCCAGAAGCTCCACTTTCCCATCCAGCTCCCTGCTTCTGGCCTGGGAAAGCAATAGAGGATGGTCCAAAGCTTTGGGACCCTGCACCTGCATGGGAGACCCGGAAGAAGCTCTTGGCTCCTAGCTTTGGATTGGCTCAACTCTGACAGTTGCAGCCATGTGAGGAGTGAACCAGAGGATGGAAGACCTTTCTGTCTCTCCTTTTCTCTAATCTGCCTTTCCAACAAAAATAAATAAATCCTTTTTTTAATGAAAAAAACTGAAAAAGAGGTACTTAAATGAAGAATTATGCACAACTATTCATAACATAACTTTTATAGTCACTTAAAGTTGAAACAATCTAAATATCTTTTAACTGGTAAATAGATAAACAGAATGTGGTATAATGGCAGTCATCAAAATATGAATGAAATACTAACACATAGCACAATATGGATGAAACTTGAAAACATTTTGATAAGTGAAATAAGACAGATACATTCTAGGATTCCATTTATGTGAAATACTTAAAGAGATAAACAGAAAGCAGTTTAATCCTTATCCTGTGGGTTGGGAAAGGAAATAGTAGGATATCTGGCCCGAGCTCATAACTTTAGCTTGCCACTAATATAGACCCTGGTGGGTAGCAGTAATGGCTCAAATAATTGGGTTTCTACCACCTGCCTGGGAGACCTGGATTGAGTGCTCAGATCCTGATTTCAGCCCTGGTCCAATTCTAGCCATTGCAGTCATTTGGGGGAATGAATTGGCAGGTAGGAGTGTTCCTTCTCTCACCTACCCCACTCTTTCTGCCTCTTGAGTTAAAACAAATGTGTGTGGCGCGATGGGGAGGCAGGAAAGATCTATTTCAAATTCCATCTATCTTCTCCCTGAGTTGGAGACATGCTAGGAGATGCCATAAGATATTTCTTTCGACAAACCAATACATGTTTTAATATCTTCTGCAGACAAAATCCTTTGCCAGTGGAGGGAAGATTCTTCCATTCTCATAAAACTGTCATCCTGAAATGTACACACCATTTCCTCTTTGTCATATGATGCTCAGTTTTTTTACTTCATGTGTGGGCAAAATGACTGGAGTCTACTTAAATGAGTAGTTAGGAACTGACATATCTTGGTCCAAATCGAAGTGGGAGGTGTATTATTATTTATCCCATACTAGATTCATGAAACGTGTTATGAGATCTTCAGTCTTCTGGGCTGCCTAAGGGGAAATTATCTGGCAGCCTGTTGACCCTAGGCCCACAGAATTATGTGGTAATAGCAAGCAAGGATTGATCTGTCAGCAGGTCATCCCTCCTCCTTCTACCTCCCATCCCACCACAACTGAACCAAAATTTTACCCTTAGATCCCATTTGGAAGACATTGTTTACAAAGTGTTGTATTAAAATATACATTTGCCAATGGAAGAAGAGGGCAAAAGTTCTCAGTGTAGTAATTGGTTATCATAGGCAGGAGGGAAGGTGCAGGTAAGGATCTCTCCATTCACGGATGGCAGTGGTGCCGAGGCAATAAGGTCAGATGCTGAGGTCCTGCCAGCCTGGCAATACAGTCTCAACCTCAGTCAGGATGGGCAGTTGGTCATGGACAGGATGGAAGAGCTCAGAGCAGGCTTCTTATCTCCTTGGGCACTAGAATCCCATGTTGTCAATCTCCTAGTTTTCTCTGGGACCTTCTTCCTTGCCTGGCTGATGTGTGTGCCTGGCGCCAGCACATCTCCTGCGCGACTGGCCCTTGGATGATTGTACTGCTGGTGTGGCCACTTCCCCATAGAAGCACAGGAAAGGCTGCATTCTAACCATCCCAGCTCTCAGAACCTGGCAGGGAAGTCACAATGCAGCTCCATTGTTATGCAACCTGGTGTCTCTCAGGCCTTGCTTTTTGGTTTTCCTTCATCATTTTTTCTCTTCCTCTACATGCAGTGTGGAAGGAAAGAAGGAGTTGGGAGGCTCTCGTCTCCTTCTCTGGAAGTCCAGTTTTCTCCATTGAGTGGAAAGGGACCACTCACAATCAGGTAATAACTAATGAAAAGGCAGAAACAACTCAAGAGTTTCTTACTGCCCTTTCTGCCCACCCCCCACCCCCCCACTTGCTATGCTTATAGCCTTTCTTAGACCAGAGATAAGTGTTTCTTCCAGTGGAGAAGGTCCCAGATGCCAGCTACTGGCAGCTGCCTCAGTGCTCTGAAGGTGACTCTGATTTTGAGCTAATAAATTTTTTGCTGGGCTCGTTTGGCTCCTTTGAGTTTGCATGGGGATAAGATTTGGCCTCATTTCTGAGGTATTGTTCCATCAAGCTTTGCAGTACATGCAAAAGAATGCAAATTCTGAACTTCATTTGCTGTCACCTATAAAGTGCCAAATTCAGTCTCCTTGGGTTCTGGGACTAGAATTTAGAAGGGGGAAATGAAAGAAATTTGTGCATTTTCATAGAGAAGCAGACATGGGATTTTAATCCATGAAGTTGGACAAGTCTGTTTAGCTACAGGAGCTTCCAATTTAGCTTCTGTAAAATTCTAGTTCATGACATTGATTGGATTACATTAAAACAATTGTGCAAACACCTGAGCCCAGTGCCTGGCCTAGGTTTGAGTTCACTCACATTAGCCTCACTGAGGCCTAAATGTTGTGAGGCTTCAACAAAGGTGCGTCCCTGGGACCTAAACCAAAGCTACTCCCTCTTATCACAATAGTTTGAAGTTGAACTTGACTGAAAACTGTAAGTTGGATTGGGGAATAACTTGGTTACTGAAGTTCTTGAGATCTTTTCCTGTTTAAACTCCAGCCCTTTCTGGGTCCCTGGCTAATGTCTTGCCCAATAGCACCGGAGAGGAAAGGAGCATGAAATGGAACATTGTAACGCCATGGATCTTTGCATACTCTTGACTCTCAAACAAAAGAAAGCAACGAGCAAGGCATGTCTGGCTCACAGGAAATGTCTGTGTGCAGAGTGATTGATTTCTAACATCTGTGACGTCACCCTCTCTAGAGGTCTGTTGTGTTTGGTTGCTGTAAGGGAAGCCCAGCCGGAATTTCCTGCCTCTGGGTTTGCCTGAGCAGGGGAAGCGCTCTGGCATATCCTCTCCTGGGCCCAGCTGAAGTTGGGTTGAGAGGGCCTTCTCCTTGGCTTTGTGGGCCAAAAACAAAGGGACATTGCCTTCTCCAAATTGTCCGAGAAATGATTAACTTGTTTCCTTTGATCCTTTCCACCTTGGGTGAGGACGGCCCAGTAGCTGGGGTGGAGAATACAGCTCATTCTTTGTGACATTGGTAAGGTAAACAGTGGGAGAAACTGCTACTAGAAAGCTGAACTCTGGAAGGCTTGAAAGTGAGTGTGTGCATGCGTGTGTGTGTGTGTGCGTGCATGCATGTGTGTGCTTCTATAAACAGGGCTATTGAGTAAAAGAGTAGAACTGTTTCCTCTAACTTTTTCTTTTCATTTTTTTAAGGTCTGAATTTCCTGCTGCTGTTCACAAAGATGCTTTTCATCTTTAACTTCTTGTTTTCCCCACTTCCAACCCCGGCACTGGTCTGCATACTGACGCTTGGAGTTGCCATGTTCCTGTGGCTGGTCTACAGACCCCAGCCAATCTTACCTCTCATTGACCTGGACAACCAGTCTGTAGGAATTGAGGTAATTTTCCAGTCTTCATTATACTTTGAAGTATAATGACTGAGTGTAGCATGGAAAAATAAACCTTTCATGTTGCCCATTCATAGACAAACTACAAACTTGAATTTCTATTATTAGCACGTTGTCCTGTGTAAGAAAAATAAATGACACAGCTAGCTCATACAATGTCAGAAATCTAGGTAAGAAGTTGATAAACTATAGCCTAAAGGCAAGAGCCTGTCTTTTTTGGGCAAATAGTTAACTAACAACAGTGTTCCCATTTTTGAAGAAATAAGTAAAAAGAAAAACACAAATTTAAGAAAATGGGATTGGGAACATAACATATGTACCATAATGCCTAAGGTATGTGCTATCTGGTTTTCTGTTTTACATGTCTTTATTCATTTGAAAATCAGGGTAACAGAGAGAGGGGGAGAGACAGATGAACAGGGAGATTTTCCATCCTCTGGTTCATTCCCCATATGGCCACAATGGCCAGTGCTGGGCCAGATGGAAGTCAGGGGCCAAGAACTTCTTCCAGGTCAACCACATGGGTGGTAGGGACTGTTGAGCCATCCTTCCTGTCTTCTCCCAGGCCGTTAGCAGGAAGCTGGATTAGAAGGGAAGCAGCTGGAGCAGGAACCAGGGCCCATATGGGAAGTTGGCTTTGCGGGTGATAGTTTTACTGGCAAGGCCATAAAGATGGCCTTAACTATCTCGTTCCTTCCATAAAACATTTGCCAAGCTGGTATCTAGATGAACGAGTCAGTATTTGGGGAGTGAGTTGTTCTTTTTTTTTCCCTGGAGATCCCCAATGTCTGAGAATGGTACAGAAATTATTTCCAGAGAAGACTCTAGTACAGTTGTTCAGATGCTTCTTTGGACACCCACACCCCTTACTGAAGTATCTGGGTTAAAGTCCTGGCGCTGCTCCTGATTCCAGCTTCATGCTAATGCACACCCCAGTAGGCATCAGGTGATGCCTCAAGAAGCTGGGTCCCTGCCAACCATGTGGGAGATCTGGATTGAATTCCAGGCTGCTGGCATTGGCTCAACCTAGTTGCTACCATTGGAGGCGTTTACGGAGTAAACCAGTAAATGAGATCTGCTACTCTTCCTCTCTAATAAAAAATAGAAAAATTTAAAAAGAAGCTATTTCCTTGAGTTCAGTTCTAACTTGCAAGTAGTATTTGTTCACCTTATAAGTGGTACAAATGAAACCGGGCTCCTATATGCCTGAGCAATGGCGTGCTCTGGGAATGTCCTCTTTCTCTTTCCTTCCTTCTGCCTCCATAATTATTCTCATCTTCATCTTCCACCCTTTTCATGGAAAAAAGGAAAACTATTTCTATTCATTGCAAACCTATCCTTCTAGTTACCTTCATCATCCTCTTCCATCTCTACAGGAATTTTATTCCAAGTGACCAACACCTTCCATCCTATACTCTTTTTTGGCACCTTGCCACGCTTGATCCCTGCATTAGCATCTTCCCATTCTGTTGATTCAGGCCACTGTGGTGTCTCACTCACTCACTTTCCCACTCGAGTTGTTTGAGTAGTATGTGTGTTGATCTCCTCTTTTTTTTGAAAGATTTATTTTTATTTTTATTGGAAAGTCAGATATACAGAAAGGAGAGACAGAGAGGAAGATCTTCCATCCATTGATTCACTCCCCAAGGGGCCGCAATGGCACCAGAGCTGCCAGGAGCCTCTTCCAGGTCTCCCATGTGGGTGCAGAGTCCCAAGGCTTTGGGCCGTCTTCGTCTGCTTTCCCAGGCCACAAGCATGGAGCTGGATGGGAACCAGGGCTGCCAGGATTAGAACTGGTGCCCATATGGGATCTGGCGCTTGTAAGATGAGGACTTTAGCAGCCGCTAGGCTACTGCACTGGGCCATGATCTCTTTTCAACATTGACCCACTGACACCTGACCCTCTGTAACTAGTATCTCCTCCACATTGTTCTAATCTCCCAAACCTACTTTCTACACTTAGTGACTTCTAATTCTTCCCCTCGGTTGACTGCATACCTCTTTCTTGAAACTTCCCTATTGTTCTTCAATGATACAGCTTCCTAATTTCAAGGCACTCTGCCTTTATCACTTAGCTTTTTTTTCCCCTTCCCATCCTAGGGTTTCCTTGTCAGCATTGTTTGATTCTTCTATAATCAGAAGTTGGCAAACATTCCATCAAGATGAGATCTAGGTTTTATGGAGTATTGCAACTACCCAGTACTACTGTTAACTAGTCAAAACACTAGATGTTTCAAGTATGTAGATGAATAAGCGTAATTATGTTTTAATGAAACTTCACTTGCAAAAGCAGGTGGCAGGTTATATTCAGCCCACAGATTGAAGGCTTTCAATTCTCTGCTTTAAATCCTCACAGTTAAAAGATGCTGCTGCTTCTATGAACACTACCTGAAGGCTATAATACCCAAATATTGGCTTACTAGTCTGACCTCACTGGTGTTCAAGTACTTCCAATTCTCCATATCTCTTTGTTGCCCACCTTTTCCCTTTATATTTGCACATCCTTTCCTGTTCTTTTGGTGAGACAAACCTCTTCTTACCCACTAGCCTCCATGTCAGGGTCTGAATTAAGTTGAGTTCTTTCTGCATGTTCACCTCTGACTTTTTTCACTGAACAAGGGCCTTTACTGTTGATACTTGGCCTTAAGGTGACATCTTGTGGAAATCTTCCCTGATGCTCTAGACAGTGAGATCTACTGTTCTAGCCCTATGTGTTACCGTGCACTTTCACAGTCCTTACCTTGGCCAGTCACGTGGTTGTTTAATTGACACCTCTTCTCTAGACTAGCATTCATCAGTGTTGAACCATATCCATGACGCCCCACTGTAGCCCCAGAATTCATTCTAGAACTAGATCCTATAGTCCCAAGCTCACATTTGTAGACAAGGCCCATGTTGCCCCTTCTATCCCACACACCTTCTTCTCTCATAGCTTGCCAGATGTCGCAATGTATTTTCTTGCCTCTGGGTTGTTCTTGTCTTTCCTTTATTCTGCCCAAATCATTTCTTTTTGGGAAACATCTACTCATCTGCAAAGTCTTTATTGAAATGTCATTTCTTCTTCACATCTTTTCTGTTTTAAATAGAATTTATTTCAACTTTCGTTTGCTCCTCAAGTCATGTATTTGTTTTCAGTCTGCCATGTATGTCACAACATTATCTTTGCATGGTGTTCCCTTCTTATCCTCCCACACTCCAAAAACTCTAGTTTATGAGGTGTTCAAGGGTAAGCATTTGTCTTAATTCACATCTACAGTATTTGCACAGTGGTAGAACCCACGGTGTGTTTTCAATACATGTTCATACTTGATATGATTAAAAAGATAACAAACTGCATCTACACACATACACATACACACACACACACATACTCACACATATGCCATGGAATATTACCAAAATTTAACCATGAAAATGTCTATGTGATGGGATTTAAGATCAGATTTTTACATCTTTGTTTATGTTCAAAAGTTTCTGTGACGTGATTGTACAACAATGTTGAGATTCAAAATATTCACTACTAGTAAAGAGAACATTCCTGTGACTTCAGCACTTATGTTCTTTTCAGTTCAATCAAGGTTTTGGAAAAAGTGGGGAGAGACTCAATCTTGGCTTAAACTTGATCTTACGTTTTAGGGAGGAGCGCGCAAAGGGGCTATCCAGAAGAACAATGACCTCATGCTTTACTACTACTCCGATGCCAGGACAGTGTATGAGATTTTCCAAAGAGGACTTGCTGCGTCTGGTAAGTCTAGAAGTCTGGCCTTGCCTGTAGGGGGACTGAGGTGGGGTCTGTTGCACACATCCTTCCTGTCTCGATTCTGAAACCCCAGCGGGTGCCACGCAGGGCTCCTAGTAGAAGTGCAATGTACAAAGCAGATGGGTTACTAGCACACTGCTGGGAACAGTGCAGGACAGACTTGGATTTGAAACCCAATTCTGATTCTAGCTGCAAACGTTTATTCTAACCTCTTTGCCTCTGAGTCTGTTCCTCGCTCACACACAGATTTTTTTTTCCCAAATCCATGTTATAGTTACGAATAGGAAAATATTTTGACTAATTTATTAGCACATTACATTTGTTCAGCAGTATGCTTTCTGTAAATGAAGTTTCCCGCACTGACAGCTGGAGAATCACAGCCAGGATTCTCCTGACTTACCTTGTCCATGCTCTGTCCTGTACTGCCATTCTTCTTATCACAGAAGCCAATGGCCCGCTTTGGACTTTCTTAGAAACATCACCACAGTGGGCTGTGGAAGGCTGTAAGGAACAGATCAGGCCTTAATATCTACATCTTCTATCATCAAGCAGAATGCTAGGCAGACAAATTTCCTTTCCAAATCCTCTTGTGTATAGCGTTTCCCATACCATTTTTCCTTTTAGGCGGCATTCTGTCCAGATACAGGCTGCCTACGTGACTTCTTAATCCTTCCCTTCCCTTCCACCTCTTACCTATGATATGACAGTATTGGTGACCAAATCCTATCAAATGTTGGATCCTCTGTAATCCTAGGTTTAGTTCCTATTACAGTCATTTTTGATGATGAGAAAAATTTAAGTTTGGGGGCACAAAAACATTCTCAAGAACTAGAAAATGTTTGAGTTCCTATTAGTTTTCCTGTTTGACTGGCTTATTTTATAGAAATAGTTACTCCCACAGACAATCACAGACTTACCATAAAGGAAAGTTCTATCTGAAGTCTCTACTGGGGAACCTACTTAGTATTTCTGGGCCTAAATAAGCATTTGTTTAGACTTCTGTGTAAATAGCAAGCAAAAACCAAACCAAACATTAATTTCTTTAGTTCTCTGGCAACTAAAGATAATAAATGTCTAGAATATAGAATTTCCTTTCAGATCTTCTATTTTCAGAAGTTTTCTTCATTGTGTGTTGTTACTGTGTCATTTCATATGTGCTATATGGTATTTAATGTTCATTTAGGAGAGGTTTTTCAAGGCTAAATTAAGGCAAAAGCAAGGTTTAAAATGGCCTCTCATATCAGCAGGTCTGAGGAATCTGGCATGACCACTTGCATAGAAAAACAACCCTCTGGGCCTCTCCAGGATTGAATATATCAGCCCTCATTCTTTTAATTCCTGGAAAGTAGCTCATCTCTGTTGAGAACCCCCTCAGGCATTGTTTAAGGTCTGTATCCTGCGACTCCACCTTCCTTTCACTGAGTCTGAATTCTAGATAGTGAGACCTAACAATCCCCAGGAAGCTTGGTATTTTTAAGGAAGTTTCCGGGGATTCTGCATACCAGAGTTTGGTCTTCACTTAGGCCAGTTTGACAGCATTACCAAGAAGTTGATAGTGAAGGGAAAGGTCTCTCAGTAGCCACACCTAAGCGCAGAAGGAGGCCTCACCGAGGGCTGGCTGGGCTGTTACCCCATCAGGAGTCTGGCCAATAGACTGACACTGCCAGGACACAGAGCTTCATGTGATCTGAAGTTGTTGACCCGTTGGGCTGATTCTTTGCTCCTTGGCCATAGATGTCAGTCAGCATTTTCACCTATGGTGAGGTGATAAGAAAATGCAATGTTGATTCTTTTACATTTATTAGCTCTGCCAGTTACAGAGTGAGCTCCAAGAAGCCATCCTAGTCCTTCTTGCTACCATTGGTGAGAAGACCAAGTGACTTAAGATGTCTTACATGGACTAAGCATTGAAGAAGTAGTAGCCATGGGGTTTGTCATGCTTCAGAGAAAGTTGTAGAAAGCCCGAGACAATTGCTTGGGTTGTCACGCAGTGCATTCCACAGGAACAGTTAGTATGAACGTTTTCTATGGACAGTCCCCTTGTTTATTTATTTTTTTCTATCTGTTAAATCAGAGTGGCTGTCTCTTTCCTGTTTTCCTTCCTTTTTCCTTGCCACTTAAAAGGTTACTCATTTGCCTCTGGATTCCCAGTAACATTTTCTGAGTACTATCATTTGGCAAGAATTAAATTCGTCTCAGCAACCTGACTAGACCCTCCGCGTAATGGGCCCTTCCCTTCTGCTCTTCCGTTGAAGAGCTGCCTCACTTTGCCTTCTCCCTGGCACTTCCCAGACACTCAGATTTGTTCCTAAGCTGAATGACACTCAAAGAGTGACGATAACATTACATACATGTTCCCAAACTTGTTTTAAATATGACAGAGGGATTTAGTTGTAACGAAAAATTTATTTCTATTGTCAGCTGTAAGACACAAAGTGCGAAAATATTAAAGGCAAATATATGTGCATGAGTGAATATAGATGAGGGCTCACACACGTGTGCGTGAGTCCTTGTTAGTCTCTGTGAGTTTCTGTGTCTTAATAGACGTTCTCATACACGTAGGTAGAGTATATGAACAGTAATTCATACAGGTAGGAAAACTTCACCTACAAGCAAAGGTATCACTTCTTCAACTGTTAGAGAAACTTAGGTGAGTTATGACTGTTTAAACCTGTAAAACTGCAATACATCTTTTTAATGACAGTGCTTACTGTCAGTGAGAATGTAATGCACCTTGGCATGCTGTTGGTGCCAAGAGTCAATGAGGACAAATGCTCTGCTAAGCAGTGTGGCTGGAGATGTCCACAGTCTGATCATTCTGACTCTCTTCCTTTCCAACTCTCTAATTTGAAGGGTACTACTCTATGACAATTTCCTAAATTTGATATTATTACCTTGAAAATATGTATAATAGCAATAGTTGCTGTTAAAGCAAGAGACAATGTAAATAATCACAAGGAGATCCAATGGAGCTCTCCGTGGGGAGGCCACTGTAATCTCTCCAGAGAAGAAATAATAATAGCACAGGACTATTTATATAAGAGTTGGAGGAACAGTGAACATCACTCTGTAAAACTATGGAAGGAAACTGGAAGGAAATATCTGAGCTAATAATGGCATTGTGTAGTGAGATTATTTCTATTTTAATTTTTCCCATCATTTTATGAACATTTCTTTTATTTCAGAAAAGCTCAATGTGAGACAGTTCAGTACAGGCTATTTGTATTTACTTGTGGGCTTTAGCTTATATAGGCTGGTGCACACTGCTGGCCTCTTCTGAATGCCCACATTTTCACAGATTTGACCCTGGTCTTCCCTGTTTGGTAGCATTTCCTAAATGTTTCAGGAGCAGTTTATGACTCTGAGCCTTTGAGAACTGAGTACTTCCTTTAAACTTCCTGGACAAATAAAAGAAGCTCTTATTCTTGGTGTGTTTGTCCTATGTGTCTTTTGTTAATTTTCATTTACCTTCTCTAATCCAAAAGATTTGCAGCTCGAGTTAACATTCTTCTGTTATATTTTTAGACAATGGTCCCTGCTTGGGATACAGAAAACCAAATCAGCCCTACAGATGGCTGTCCTATAAGCAGGTACGTTCAGCCATGGTTTTAGAAAGCTACTTTTGCTCATGTTGTAGCCTGTGCCAATTTGATCTCTTTTGGGATATTGAAAAAAAATTTTTTTTTGGTTTCTCTTTTGTAGGTGTCAGATCGAGCCGAGTACCTGGGTTCCTTTCTGTTACACAGAGGACATACACCATCACCAGACCAATACATTGGCATCTTTGCTCAGAATAGACCAGAGGTAAATATGCTGAAGCCAGCTCAAGGAAGTGAGTCACTTCTAATCTGGCATCTTGATGATGACTTACCAAAGATATTTAAACTTTTGATAGTTCATATTCTTCTGTTTGAAATAGTTCCAAACCTGAGCCTCCTAAATTTCTAGTTGAATGTGGAGTGCTCTAGGCTATGTATTTATATCTCCTTTTCCCCTCCATCCCATTGTTATCAGTTTAAGTAAATCTGACTCTTCTATGAAGAAAATAAGGAAGCTGGGCCAAATAAGACCTTGAAAATATTGTGGAAAGTGAGTGTATTTGTATTAGAATTTGTACATTTATTTCAACCAGTGAGCCACGCAACCCATTGCTATTGAGTCTAGTCAGAGACAACTTTTCACAGTGAGTGGCAAGGAGATTTTAAACAGTTAATGATTGGAATTAAGCTATCTCCAAGTTTTAGTTAAGTCATCATGCCTAATATCTAAAGGGAAAATTTTTATATGGTTGACATGATCACCAGAGTTAATTACTTAAGCAAGATTGTAGGATTAAACTACAAAATCTAAGAGGATATAGATCATATATTTAGTAATCTGCATTGTCTACTTGGGGTTACACCTTGCCTCAAGGATAGTAGGAATCCTTCACTCTAGTTTAGGAACTTAAAATCCAACCTAGTGTAATTAATTTGGTAGAGCTACCATAATAAAACACAGTCTCTGTGACTTACCATATCTTTATTTTCTCAGAGTTCTAGAGGTTGGAAGTCTAAGACTAGGGTGCCAGAAAGTTTGATTTTCCCAAGACCACTCTCCTTGACTTACCATCATTTTCCCATGTCCTCACATGCCCTCTGCTCTGTGTGTGGGCATCCTTATTCCTCTTCTGCTTGTTTATTTCATATGAAATGTGTAAAAACAGACAGATCACCCATCTGCTTGACTCACTTCCTAAATACCTAAATCAGGCCCTGGTTTGGATCAGGTGGAAGTCAAGACTAGGAATGCAATCCAGGTCTTTCACATGAGTGGTAGGGACTCTGCTACTTTCATGGACTGAACCAGCAGAAATCTGGAAGGAAGAGTTCAGCCTCAAACCCATCCATTATGATATACGCATCCCAAGCAACAGCTTAACAATGCAACCAAATACCAGTCCTTCTTCTTTTTCTTACAAGGATACAAGTCAACTTGAATTGGGTTCTGCTCTTATGGCTTCTTTTAAATATAACTACCTTTTTAAAGGCTCCATCTCAAATACAATTACATTGAAGTTTAGAGCCTCAAAAAGAATTCGAGGTAGGGCAGAGGGAGGGAACACAATTCATTCAGCAACACCTAGGTTAACACTGATGTCCCCCCATTAGCAGATTCTGACCTACTTTCCCAATCATGTTTCTCTTTGATTTACACAGTAGTATCACACCATCTTATTTTTGTTCCTTCACTGAGTTTTGCTCTGAATACCTTTGGTACCTACATTTCCATAGCAAATCCTACCATTTCTCTAAAGTTGTGCTCAGTTTCCATTGTGTTCTTCCAAACAGTTCATGTGGCCTGTTCTCACCTTATAGTGGTCTCTGTTTCCTTAATGCTTTCTGTGTGGAGACATAGGGCTTCACAGATCACACTCCACCTTTCTATTTTAGTCTGCCTTTGTATTCAGTTATTTCTGCTTAGCTTATCTCGCTTAACTTCACAGCAGTATCAGTGACAGTCCTTAAAGCCCAGTGACTTTTTTTTTAAAGGTAGAAGTGACCAAATAAGCATTTGTTGGCTAAGTGATAAAGTAATTGTCTCCAAAGTCACTGTCCATTGCTGACTTGCACTTTTCTCTGCACAGTGGGTCATCTCCGAGTTGGCTTGCTACACATACTCCATGGTAGCCGTTCCTCTGTATGACACCTTGGGAGCAGATGCCATTGTGTACATTGTCAACAAGGGTAAACTTTTACTATTGCATTGTAACCTTATTCTTTCCTAATGCTAAATAATTTTCAATCTCTCCCTTTTTATTTCCATTTTTACCAGATATGAAATAATGTGGCCTGAAAATTCTTCAGCCTTTCTGGTCCGATAGTCTCAAAGATATATATATATATATATATAAACTTACAGGGAAGTTACAAAAACAAAACAAAACCATGAGACAAAGATATGCTTAGGTAAAAGCTTCAGTGTAATCTTCAAGATGGAATAGTTGACAGTATAATATATAGACAAGCTTGCTTACTTTGAACATACTGGATAAAAGCCCACAGAATGAGGTTCTGTTGACTAAACCATGGAGAAACTACAGATTTATCTCCTATCTTTGTCAATCTAAGTCAGTAGAGTCAACCATCATGCAATAGGGTCTATGGTGACTGCAAAGAAAAAAAAAATTGCTGCTGTTAGAGGAAAAATGTCTAAGTTCAGTGGGGGAAATAAAGGTCCTTTTACCTGCAGAAGTTGTTTTCTGTTGCAGAATTGGTAAGTTGAGTTTATCCATTTTAACCACAGATAGCATCAGAAGCTTTCACTCACCTGCTAACAGTTCCATTTGCCTCCTGCTTTCTCTTCTGTTCTCTCTTGAAACAAAACATGTTGCCAGAATCACACTCAGAATTCATACACATTGTTTCAATGACTTTTCTTAAGCAGAAGGAATTTCATGATTCCTTTAGACACTGTAAAATGTGTTGGCAGCCTACAAGAAAGCCATCTGCTTCTGTTTTAAGTAAACTCATTTACTCTCAATGGCGCAGTGCATTTTTTTTACGTGATCAGTCTGATTTATAGATGTGATTTCCTTTGAGGAATCAGTTAACATTGGAAGTTTCAAACATCTCTTCTCCTTGCAAGAAACGTGGCAGAGCAGGATGTGACCTGTGGTCTGTTTCCGTTCCCAGCTGATATTAACACTGTGATCTGCGATACACCCCAAAAGGCATCAGTCCTGCTAGGAAATGTGGAGAATGGCCTCACTCCAGGCCTGAAGATAATCATTCTCATGGACTCCTTTGATGAGGACCTGAAACAAAGAGGGGAGAAATGTGGAGTTGAGATATTATCTATGTTTGATGCTGAGGTATGGCTCTGGAACCTGACTTGCATTTTGCAGCATCAAGGCTGGTCACCATGGGTAGCATCTAGAATCTTTACAGAACACGAGACTGTTGTTCTAGGGCTGGCACACAAAGATGGATTAGACTCACACCACAAGGCTTTCAGAATAATTCCTCCATGATAACTCAGAAACCCAGTGTCAGGGAAAGACAAAGTTTTTTGACCTGCTACATAGGTTTCTAAGTAAGGAATGTGTAAGTGCAGAGGATGCAGCTCCCGAAGCCTGGCTGCTTTGGTTCACAGTCCAGCTCCACATATGTGGGGTAATCTGGGACAGTTACTGCGTGTCTCCCTCTCCCTATCTGAAAAAAAATGAGAATAAAAATAGTTCCTACCTCAGAGTTGCCGTAAGAGCGAGATGAATTAATGCACTTGAATTGTTCATGGCAGTGATCAGCATGTGGCAGGCTCTGAAATGTTAGCCTCTCATATTATTCTAAGAATATTTCGTTTTGGTCCTGGATGGTGGAAGCTTTAGAAGATGGTGGAAATTTTGCACATTTGAATGTGCCCTCAGTAGGCTGATTTTCTAGAGAAACCCTCTGCTCTTCTCTCGGGCTCAAATCGTGCATGAATACTGACTTTTGGGTCTGATCCAGGTTGGAAGTGGATCATATTCCCATGGAGGTATTGTGGAAAAGAGAAGGGAGGGTTGCTCCTGTCATCAGTCTGTCCATCTCAACTAATCTCTTTCCTTCTTGGTTTTTCTGTTTATGTAGAATCTAGGCAGAGAGAACTTCAGAAAACCTGTGGTAAGTCTTCTGCCAGCATTTGAGTCTTGTCAGAATCAACTGTCAAAGTTCATGAGAGACTAAGCCTTTGTGCTCCCCCTGCAGCCCCCTAAGCCAGAAGACCTGAGCATCATCTGTTTCACCAGTGGAACTACAGGTCAGTGCCCAGGAGGTCAGCCAGAAACCTGGCTAGAGTACTTGACCACTGATGGTCTGGTGAACACACCCCAAAATGAGTCCTGTTCTAAGACTTTTGAATGTGGATTTACAAATGGAAAAACTTAAGCATAAGGAAATGCTCAAAAACTTTATTGAATACACTGGGATGTGTTAACATGCTATAGATTTTAAGAGTCTTTAAGGTTACATTAGAAGGTCAATCCTCCATCCAGCCAATCCACCACTTTCTCAATATGATACCACTAGAAAGATTATACTCAATCTTGATAGCTCAGTGATGCTTCACTACAGATAACTGTACCCCCAACTCTACATCTAGCCATATATTAGAACATTTACTCATCTCTAATATGGTTCATAATTATCTACAGTTACAGTCATCCAGTATGCCCAGTTTATAAGACTTAATAATATCATTAGGCAATGTTGCTATATCTGAATTCACAAACAAAGGAACAGTACAAAGGGGGTTTTTGTTTTCAACTATGTCTGAGGTCATGGCTAAGCCCTGTGTGGCAGAAGGATGTTTATGATCCATTGAGTAACAGAAGCTGCCATGCCATTGGTCACTGAGCATGTGCCCTCTGCAAGAAAGACACAGTGATAGGAAATGGTCTTAACTCTCCAGAAAAAAACTAAGTCAATCTAAATTCTGCTAAGGCTACTTTCCAGCTACTAAAGGATCTTACTTCCCACCTCTTATTTCTTACAGGTGACCCTAAAGGAGCTATGATAACCCATCAAAATGTTGTTTCCAATGCTGCTGCCTTTCTCAAATGTATTGAGGTCAGTAGTCAACTGAAAAAGAAGCCCTCATTTAAATTTGAATCTCTTATAAGGTTTTTATTCTTGAACTTAGAAAAGTCCCAGAAGGGAAAAATGGATTGAAGGCTTGAGTGTGGTCTTGTTTGTTTTTCTGTAAGTTCACCTATGCAGTTAGAAGCATATGAGAGAGTTCTAGGGCAATCCTTGGAAGGGGTATTTAAATCTTCAATGGAAGAGAAAATTTGTAATGTTGTCTTCCAATGTTGCAGTGTTATTCCAATGTGGTCTTCTTTCTGTTCCCTCGTCTGTAGCACAATTTTCAGCCCAACCCCAACGACGTGACTATATCCTATCTTCCCTTGGCTCATATGTTTGAGAGGATTGTACAGGTGAGTATCCAATGTTCCTGGCAGCCATGGGGAAAGGGTCTGCTGTCCTCGTGTTTATTCCAAAGGCAGCCTTTATAACTCAGGGAATTGGCCTCTCGGAGTCCTAATTCTGGCATTACCCCTGGCTGCTATGACCCCTTCCTCTGCTGAGCCTGCCTGTGCCCAAGGGGCTAATACTTGCTCCTGCCTCATAAGGGTGGGGGAGCTCCATGGAATCACAGCCAAGAGCTTACAGTCTACACCTGAGTCCAAACTGACACATGAGATGCCATGTCTTTTCTTACAATTTATTTTGGTTAGCATTTTTCAAAGGGAATGTAGGGTCAGAGAAGAGTAATTTCCCCATAAAAGAGCAGGGATGGAACATTGGAGCCACTCCAGGCATGAAGTATCACAACAGGCATTTTCACATCACCCCTGAAATGTGTGAGGTGGAGCTGTCACTTGGTGCCTCTGCCTGAGGAGTGCTGTCCAGCTGGGAGCCAGCTCCAGGCTTTTCAGCTACTCTGAAGCTGATGTGAAAATAGAATACAGGACTGCCCTTTCAGAAATACAAATGGTGTCATCAAAAAGTCTTCCCTCCAATTCTCCCAAAGACTTCTTCAACCACCTTCTGGTAGGTTGGTACATAAAATATCAAAATGCAAGATTCAGTATTTACTGATTTAGACATCAGTGCCTCCAACTCAAGCATTGATGTCTAATTAATAAAATTGATTTTTAATAATACAGCGTTGGTCCGTTATAATTCTTTGTGGATTTTAGAATCAGCTTGTCAATTTATTTTTTGTTTTCAAAGATTTTTTTTTAATTTGGAAAAGTAGAATTAGAAATAGAATGAATGAGAATAAGAGAAAGAATCTTCCATCTGCTGCTTCATGACTGCAATGGCCATGGCTGGGCCACGCTGAAGTCAGAAGCCCTGATCTCCATCTGGTTCTCACATGTGCACTGCAGGAGCCCAACTACTCAGGCCATATTTCTTTTTTTTTTTTTTTAAAGATTTATTTTATTTTTATTACAAAGTCAGATATACTGAGAGGAGGAGAGATAGAGAGGAAGTGGAGCTGCCGGGATTAGAACCAGCGGCCATATGGGATCAAGGCGAGGACCTTAGCCACTAGGCCACGCCGCCGAGCCCACTCAGGCCATATTTCACGGTCTTCCCTGACACATTAGCAGGGGGCTGGATGGAAAGTGGAGCGATGCGAACTCAAACCAGTGCCCATATGGGATGCTATCACTGGATGAGGTGGCTTAACACACTGTACCACCAATGCCAGCCCCTAAAAAATTCATTCTAACAAAACTTAAAAAGAAAGTGAGCATTTATGAAATTGGGAAGGCCTGAGTTTAATGGACTGTGTTTTTTCTTAACAACCTGTCATACCTGTTCTGTCACCTCAACAGATATGTGTTTGCAGTCTCTCTCCACGGAGGATCTGAGTTCTGACTTTGGGAGAGGGTCACCCCATCTCCTCATTTCTGGGCAAGGTGGGTACCCCCAAAAGCAGTCTCTACCTCTGAGCCCTCCTCTTTACTTCTGCTTCTAGGCTGTCATATATTCCTGTGGATCCAGAGTCGGGTTCTTCCAAGGAGACATCCGGTTGCTGCCTGACGACATGAAGGTGCTTAAGCCCACAGTGTTTCCCACAGTGCCTCGACTCCTTAACAGGATCTATGATAAGGTATTAACCTCACTTCCACTGCGGCTGTCCTGAATCAGACGGAACTCTGAGTCTTGGGCTGGGCCTCAGAGGGTCTCTGCTGTGAAGGAATCAGCTCCATTGCTGTCTACTGCTACTGCAAGATTCCATTTAAAGCTGCATTTATACAGTATGGGAAACCATAAGGAAAACTCCCTCTCCTCTGAATAAGATTACTGGGGAGGAGGAAGAGTTCACCTTGGGGAGCCCCTGACTTGTCAGCTGCTTTACTGGACAGCTGTGACTGATTTCCTGGCAGGTTCCAATCACTGACCTTTTGTTGAGATGCCAAGCTCCTGGTAAATATTTCCAATGCATACTCTGGGTGTAATATAGACACGCTTACTGTCTCCAATTTATGAGGAAACTTAGCCTTGAAGATTAAATAATCAACTCAGAGGGGCAGGAACCAGAATCAAATAGTAAAGGCAGCTTTTGCTGCCCTTAGTCACAAATCTGTGCTCATTAGGAATTGCAAAATGGTGATTAAAAAAAAAAATGTTTATTCCTCTTGCAATTGTTATGTCAGATCCACAGAAATGTTATAATTATTTGATTCCTCCCTCTTATTGATCAATCTCCAGAATAATGAATGGGTACTCCAGTAGTCTTCACAAATAGCCAGCAAGTTTTTCTTGGTCTTTTTTATGAACTCACAGTTTTCATATTTGTGTGTTTAATTCATTTTAGTTATTTGTGAAGTTCAACTGTCCTTTCTTTGAAGTTGGGAGTGCCAATAAAGCTGCTTATGCGTTCTGTAAATATAATTGGTAACATTAGATATGTTCTTTGTTTTTCTGGCACAAGATGGTCTAAGCTCATCATGTATGTTTCTCATCCATATCTTAAGTTGGTTAATAACACTAAGTAGTCCTTAGTGCTGGGCATTTTTTTTTAAAGTATCTCTATTTAAAAGGCAGAGTTAGAAGCTTGGAGCCAAAAGGAATCAATTAACATGGCCATCCTTCTCATGCTTTGCACCTTGCCCCGCTGCCTAAATTCTAATATTCTGTTTTATTCTTGGGACTCATCAGAGGCTAAGCTGGAGCACCTGGGACAAGACAGCCAATGTTCTAGAACAGAAATGCTCTCTAAACATTGGAAGTCCTGATCCTAATAGGATTGTTAATAATTCAAACCACTCTCATTATATGCTAGAATTGTTAGATTTGATTGTTACAATTTTTGTTCATGTTATTGGGCTTTTTCTCATTTTTGAGAGACAGTACCTCATACTAATAAATTATATTACACTGTTTAGTTCTCTTTTTTTAATGAAGGATTTTGTTAACATGAGTTTCCAATTCTCATTGTCAGTGACTTGTAAAGAGAAAGGTAGAGATAGTGAGATGCTGGCAAGATGATAACATGATAGGTAAGGGGAGGGTTGACATGGAAGATGGCTGGGGAGGCAGTCTTCAAATTTTGAACTGAAAAAAATCTTGATTTCTTTTTTTATTTTTAAGAAAGATTTATTTGCTAATTTGACAGGGCACAGTGACAGAGAAAGAGCCAACAGACAGAAATCTTTCATTTACTGGTTCATTCCCCGGACAGTCATAATAGCTAGGACTGGGCCAGGCTGAAGCCAGACTGGAGCATAGAACTACACCCAGTTGCCCCTGTAGGTGCAGGGATCCAAGTATTTCAGTCATCTGCTACTGCTTTTCCAGGCACATGGTCAAGGAACTGGATCAGAAGTGAACAGGTGGGATTTGCACTGGCATTCCTAAATGCTGAGGTTCAACTGGTTGTACCATGATGCTAACCTTGGACTTTGATTTCCTTTCATCTGACCTCCTGCACCATAAAATTTTAAATACTTGAATATGAAATATAATCTTTCATTTTGGAAATAATTAGGGGGAGGTCTTTCAATTGGAGCGGGGGTCATTCAATCCATTAGTGTTAGACATGGTTGATCAACTTAAGTTACAAGAAGACTAGGGGAACTAGAGTTGTGGTATAGCAGGTAAAGCTACTGCTTATGACACTGACATCTCATATGGGCATGAATTTGAGTCTGGGTTGCTCCGCTGCCAATTCAGCTCCCTACTAAAGTGTCTGGCCCAAGTGCTTGGGCATCTGTGCTCATGTAGGAGACTGGGATGAAGCTCCTGGTTTCATCTTGCCCAGTCTTGAATACTGCAGCCATTTGAGGACTGAACCAGTGAATGAAAGACCTATATCTCTGTCTCTCCTTGTCTATGTAACTGCTTTTCTTATAGAAAACATAGCACCCTTTTAAAAAAAGATTTATCATTTATTTTTATTGAAAAAGCAGATTTACAGAGAAATGGAAATTGAGAGACAGGTCTTGGCGAGAGCTGAGCCAACCTGAAACCAGGAGCCGAGAGCTTCTACCCAGTTACCCAAGCATTTGCAGGTTCCAAGACTTTAGGTCATTCTCTGCTGCTTTCCCAGGCCATAAGCAGGGAGCTGGATGGGAAGTGGAGCATACAGGACATGAACCCGTGCCCATATGGGATCCTGGCACTTGAGGGGGGGAGAATTAGCCAGTTGAGTCATTGTGTCAGGCCTATAACTTTTACATATGTATATAAATTCTTTTTAAAAGAAGGACTCTAAGGTGCTATCTGTTGAACAGTCTGTGTTAACCTAGTACCCTCAGAAGACTTTGTAGAGAATTCTTGACCACGCTTTGCTAATCTTCGAATCAAAGCTGTTTGCCAAAGACCAGAAATCAGAGACTGCTGCAGCTGTATGTGTAGGAAATTCACTCCCTTCTGGGTGAGGCCATCATCTTCTGGGTTCAACACTTAGCATCCCAGTTCAGGACTGTGGGCCATTCTTTATGAAGCTGAAAAGCTAGAATGCACCACCTCTTACTTATGGATCAATGGTCTTGGTGAGTATTCTCAGATTTCTAATTCAGAAGCACTGTCACCCTGCAGGTACAGAATGAAGCTGACACACCCCTGAAGAAATTCTTGTTAAACCTGGCCATTACCAGTAAATTCAATGAAGTAAAAAAGGGAATTGTCAGGCGGGACAGTCTGTGGGACAAACTCATCTTCAGAAAGATTCAGGTAGATATTCTGACCACCTGCTCCTTTGCCTATTTTGCTTTTCCTCTCAGATGTAAGCTCCGCTCTTGCTGAAGGTCCTCATGGACTATCTGTGTCACTTGTCCTTTGAGATATTTTTGTGTAACTTTGCCATTAAAAGGAACTGGTAAAAAGCGTAACACAAATTTTATTTCAGTTCCAGCACTTTCTTACTCTCTTAAATGGCTTACTGAAATAAGCAATTGAATGTGGCCCCAAATAAGTTATATGAAGGAATTAAAAACAGTGCAAGCTGTAGTCTCCGAGATGGATGCTGATGACAGTCAGAATGCCAGCCCCTATTCTAAAAGCGTGTAATTAGTTTACTTCTCCTAACTCTACCAGGTAGACTGTGATACCCAATCTTACAGTGCAGGACACTGAAGTCAAGACAATAGGTTCCAGCAGCTCTTGTGTTCGTTTCTTCTGAACAGGACAACCTGGGCGGGAAGGTTCGCTTCATGATCACGGGAGCTGCCCCCATCTCCACTCCGGTCCTCACGTTCCTCCGGGCAGCAATGGGGTGTCCGGTGAGATCTCACTTTTACACAGATAATGCTCACTATTTAAATAAAAATGAAGACACTACTGAAAAGTAACAAAGAGCAAATCACCCAAAATCTCAAACTTGGCTTTCTATGTGTTTGTCATAGAGTAGTAATCTTGGCCACATGTTTGATATTTTCTGTTCTCATTTTCTTCTGCCTCGCATCTTGCGATAGAAAGGTTTGAAGTTTTTATGTCTGACTGATTCATCTTTCCTGTCTGTGGTTTCCAATAGCTCACATAAGACCTGCTTACCCTCAGGGTTCCAGAACAATGTTTTTTTCTCTGCTTTCTGATGATCTTTGAGGCTTCATTTCTTTTTTGTTTCATGATTGAGCCCCATCTGGAATTTGTGCAGGGCTTAGACCTGGACATTGTCTCATTTTTGTTCCAAATGGAATCCTCCATTTATTCAATGAGTCATTCACAGCATGAGCAAAAACAAGGAGGCAGGCACAGGCTTATCCTCGCAGCAAATAGCTCCTATTCATAGAACTGCAATCAAATAGGATTCTGAATTGATGCCAGAGATCTGCAGTCTTTCCAGTTAGCATCCTCTTGGCCAATCTTTTGTTCTTTAAGATATTAATTTTTATTGGAAAGTCAGATATACGGAGAGAAGGAGAGACAGAGAGAAAGATCTTCCATCTGCTGATTCACTCCACAAGTGGCCGCAACAGCCAGAGCTAAGCCGATCTGAAGCCAGGAGCTTCTTCTGGGTCTCCCATATGGGTGCAGGGTCCCAAGGCTTTGCACCATGCTCAACTGCTTTCCCAGGCCAGAAGCAGGAAGCTGGATGGGAGGCAGGGCTGCTGGGAATAGAAACGGTACCCATATGGGATCCCGGCACATACAAGGAGAGGACTTTAGCTGCTGGGCTACTGTGCTGGGCCCAGCCATTCTTAATATTATCCTTTCCCTCAGCTCCTAAAATCAGCAGAAAGTCCCACTCCCAGAATCCTTTTAGAAACATCTTCTGTAAGCCTTCCTCTATTTCTACCTACTCTGCCTACCTCAGCCACACCACAAATGCCGAAGCCTATGAACTTGTTTCCTGAAACCAGCATCTCTCCAGTCAAGATTGTTTTCTGTACTGGGAGGTGGCAAACTGCAGCACAATCCAAATCTGGCCCACCACCTTATTTTTATAAATAAAATTGTACTGAAACATAGCCATGTCCATTCCTTTATACATGGACTATGGTTCGTTTGTGTGACTTCAGCGATTTCTTGAAACACAGACTTGATGGTTTACAAAGCTGAAAAATTTGAAGTACTTTTCCCTGGGGGACAAGGAGAGGGGTGGGGGGGGTTGCTATCCTCTCAAGTGGAGTTACTTTTCTTTGAAAATGTACTCCATTCTTGAGTGGAGTCTTCAAGTCTGATCACCACTGGCTTGCATATTGCATAACACATAATCTAGTTCCTCAGTTCCTTGAAATGGCACATTTTAAATGTGAGTTTCTATATTGTGGTCTGTTGTGTTCAAGTGAACTCCCACTTGTAAAGACTCAGCACATTCAGCATAAATTCAAGGTTTTAAGACTCTGAGTGGCATCCAAACTTTAGTAAACTTGCTTTCCTTGTGTCTCAGCCCTAGGGCACAGCCTGCTCCCACTTTAAGTACATCTCAAAGCTCTTTGGTTTTGCAGGTGTACGAGGCTTATGGGCAAACAGAATGCACAGCTGGCTGTACAATCACAAATAGTGGGGACTGGACTTCAGGTAGGTCTCCCATCTATTGGACAAGGGGTGCAGTGGTCGGGAGGACCCTATCTGAACCAGGAATTCTGACTTTAGATAACCTCATTGCTTTGCACTGATGTGGCCAAATGCCCAGCTTATTTTAAGTCTTATTCTTCTAGCATTGATTCATAAATATCCCAGAAATATGCCTGGAATGATAACTGTTTTATGTGTTTTCCCACTGACTTGGTGTGGTGTATTCTAGGCCATGTAGGAACCCCAGTCACTTGCAACTATGTGAAGTTAGAAGATGTGACTGATATGAACTATTTCTCAGCTAACAATGAAGGAGAGGTAAGTCATGTCTTGGGTAGTTGGATAGTCACGGTGGGATATTCAGATGAATGTATCATTGTGAGCAGCCTTTGGTTTCCCTCCTTTGAGATATTTAGCAAGGGTTTACCCATCTCTTGAGATTTTCCTGTCCCTCACCCTCACCACTGCTCACAGGGTGGTGGAAGCCATCAAATGACTGAAGCCGGGAGCTGGTGTTGTAGCAAATGCTTATGCAGAGTAGCAGATTTTGTTATCATCACTATCTTGTACTGTCTGGTGTGCAGATCTGCATCAAGGGAAACAATGTGTTCCAAGGATACCTAAAAGACCCTGAGAAAACAAAGGAAGTGCTAGACAGTGATGGCTGGCTTCACACTGGAGACATTGGGCGCTGGCTCCCTGTGAGTATTTTGTCATAACTTCTGGGAATGTATGCTGTGGGACTGGGGGAAAACAATGAGTTTACAGCACAAGGGGCAGAGAAGCATGTAGGTAAATTAACCTAGACAGCTGGAGAGCAGCAGATCTGTGTCCTATCTGGCTATGACCTGCTTCTCAGATAGAGAACATAACAATCAAGAGAACCTCACTTTGGAGTTGGGAGATCTGTGTTGTAGTCACAGCTCTTCGTGAAGCAACTGTGTAGACTTCATTTCAAACCATTCATAAAAAAACACATATTAAGAAAAGGCTGTGGAACTGGCACTGTGACTCAGTGAGTTAAGCCAGCATTTGCAATGCTGGCATTCCATGTTGGGGATGTGATTTAAGTCCTGGCTGCTCTGCTTCAGATGCAACTCCCTGCTGATGCACCTTGGGAAGTACTTAACTGTATTTGGGTCACTGCTACTCGTGTGGGAAACCTGGATGGAGCTCTGGCTCTGGGCTTCAGCCTAACCCAACCCACCCATTACAGCCATTTAAGAAATGAACCAACAGCTTAAAGCTTTATTTCTTTCTCTCTCTCCCTCTTTGCTTCTCCCTGTATCTGCCTTTCAAATAGAGTAAAAAGAAAAAGTATGCAGTGACTCCGAATGTTTTTGCACAAACATAAACATCTTTTAGGTTTTTTCAATAAAGCTGTTGAAATACCCTTGGAAAGTTCTGAGAAAGTAATTTAATGTGTATTTAGGAACTGCCAAAGCTAAACACATCTTTCTCGAGGTCAGAGGATACTTTCAGCACTATGGCTGCAATCTGTAAAACCAAGACAAAGATCAGCTGCAATATTCTCTTCTTATTCTTTATCAAATGCAAGTACAAATCAATGGCACTGGTAGTGTTCCGAATTGAAGACAGGATTCTTTAACAGGTCAGAATGACAGTCCTGGGCCTCAGAGTTGGTATCACAGTTCTAAAGTGGAACAGACTGACTCACAGCCAAGGTGATGTCTCCAGCAAAGGGGCAGTAAAGGTGTAGCGTTCTGTTCCTTTTCTTTTATGGAGACAGAAACTGTGACTTCATAACTTCATGAGTCCAAAACATGTGTCTTTTAAGAGTTTCAAAGGAAAATGCTCCTTTTCAGTTAATTCAGAGAGGTATTTCCAGAAAGAGGCAGGATTTCTAAATCAAGAAGAAGCTAATGTTTGCTCCTCAGTGACTTTCATATCCCTCTCTGTGCAAGAGAGCAGCTGTTGCTGATAAGTTAGCGGTGACAAGCAGTTGCTGTGGATCCCATCTGCTTTCCCAAGAGAGGACATGGTGGTGCGGTCATATTGGAGCCTTAGAATCCCTAAAGAATTTCCAGAGGGTCTTTCTTGAAAGTTTTGGCTACTATGTGCTGGGGAAATAGGATAGAACTTGATCCTGAAACTCCTTTGTTAGTGTTCAAGATTCAAGGTAGATTCAAAGCATGGTTAACCATGAGACATCCAAGAACACTGAACCTCATGACATATACTGGTGTGTACCTTAATAACCAGGATACCTTCTGAGAAATGTATAATGAGATAATTTCATCATTGTGAAAGCATTGCAGAGTGTCATTACACAAACTAAAATGCCTAGGATGTCCATTGGTGATATGATTTTATGGAAATGTCACAGTGACTTTAGTTTTTGACCAAAGTCTCATTGTGGGGAATGGAAATGATTGCATGCATTTATAATTTTGGGTTTAGTTGTATGTTGATAATACATGTTTTTGCTTAATGAGTGTGTTCTAATAAACCTAGGATGTAGATAATAGCCATATCCCCTCACTGGGTTACTAGTGGCATTCAGATAAGGAAGGTTGCATCGATGCCTAATCGTAAGGTAGCCTTGTTGATGAGTTCATGGTTGGTTCAGTTTCTTGCTCCATTTAGGCTGTAATCATGTGGACTGTATTTGCCACCCACCCCAATTCCAGAATTTAAATCCCCAAGAATTTAAGCTTCTCAGACCAATTAGCCCAGAACTGGGAAGCTGCAAGTGACCTGGATGGCTGGTCAGACTGCTCTCCCTAGCCCTGGTTCTGTCCTAACAAGACCAATTACTGACTTGCCTGATTAACACAGCTGAACTGTTTTAGCTTGCTCCAGGCTCTAACAGGAGGGGAGCCTAAGGAGCAAGTGAAGGAGGTAGAGTGTTATTTAATCCTAAAGTCTTAGTAATAGAGATGACTCCTTCCTGAATCCTGAGTGTTTTGCAAGTAAGAGTAAACGTTGAGTATCCCTTTATCAGAAATGCTTGGGACTAAGTAAGCTTCAGATTTCACAGATTTTTGGAATATTCACATAGATATTGCCAGCTGGGTATCTTTAATCCAAAAAATCTGAAACATTCTGCATTTTGGATCTCACATTTTCTGATTAGGGATGCTCAGCTGGTAATTGCAAATCAAGTTATTAGAAATTGAGTAGTGCAACATTTATTCATTAGATGAGACATTTCTTCATATGCACACCCTAGCAGACCCCAAGGACTTTCTTGGAGGTTGCATCTTGGCTTTCCATCTGGACAGGCAGTACAGATAGGTTCTTGCTGGAAACCACCTCCCTTACCCCCAAAGAGAAAGATGACTTGAAAATCTCTGGAGCAATCAGCTCTAGAGAAGGAAGAGACTGTCTTAGTATTCTCCCTGCTAACACCATCCCTAGGGCTCAAAAATACTGATGACTTTATGTGATTTATACAGAATGGAACTCTGAAGATCATTGACCGTAAAAAGAACATTTTCAAGTTGGCCCAAGGAGAATATATCGCTCCAGAGAAGATTGAAAACATCTATATCAGGAGTAGAGTGGTGTCACAAATTTTTGTACATGGGGACAGCTTACAGGTAATATACCATTTTTAACAAAAACCATCCTCAACTTCATGCTGGCTCCTATGGCTACAGGAAATTTGTATAGGTGTGTTCAAGGTGAGATAATCCAAGCTTGAACAATTCAAGAAATGAAGCCACATTCCAAATCTCAAATAAGACAATGAAAAAAAAAAGACTGAAAACTCTAGGAGACTTTAAACAAGTCAACAGAATAGTTAAAATAGGCTAGTTAAAACAAAAACTCCACACTGCACTTAGTTTCCATTCCAGCACAAACTCCTGTGGCACAATGCATTGTTTTATATATAAAGTACTTAAACTTAGCTTTTGACAGCACAGGGATTGGGGAAGGAGTGGCTGGGTTGTCAAAACGAACAAGGCAGAAGTGCTTAATGGCTGATGTTGAATATCACCTTTTTGAACACGGTGGGATGGAGCATCTGTGTAATAAGATGTTGGGTAGGGAAGATGGTATATGTGATACATGGTGAGGAAAAAGTGTGTCACTAGTACTGAATTTCAGACTTGGGGGAACTAGCAGTGATAGAATCCTGACATCTTTACCCACAGGGGGACATCGATGAGTTAGTTCTCATGTGCCCTTGCATCTTTGTTCCTTTCTTTAGTCATCCTTAGTAGGAGTGGTGGTTCCTGACCCAGACACACTTCCCTCATTTGTATCCAAGCTTGCAGTTAAGGGCTCCCTTGAAGAATTGTGCCAAAACCAAGTAAGTCTGGCTTAGAAAAGTTTCACGTACTTTAATGGGGCTATCATGGGGAATGGGATGTCCTACCAGATGGGGCTTCCTGCATTCTCAGAACTACTATGTTGGAGGAATGTGTCCTGCACCTGTAACAGGTGGCTGGAACCCAAACAGGCTGCAGCATTTAATTAGAATGTATAGAATGGGGAGTTTCAAAAACAGAGCAAAACTATTCTATAATATGTTCATTGTGGGGTGAAAATGAGAAAGTAAAAGAATTATAAACTGCCATCCACAGAAAACCAACTTACATTTAGCTCTGCCCTTTCATCCCACTTTTGTCTTTCATAAATATTAGGCAGGTAATGAGTGTATATTTTTATATCCTGCTTTTACAGTCATTTTGTGTTGGTTCATGCTTATCCTGTCATTTAGACTCTGTTTAAACCAACCACGTTTTATACAATGTTTTATTTCTTAGGCTGTAATAAAGGCCATTTTAGAAGACTTGCAGAAAATTGGGAGAGAAAATGGTCTTAAATCCTTTGAACAGGTATGTAGTACTGGTCTTGGTACTGTGACATTTTTTATTTAAAGTTCCATTTATAATGGGTTTATATACACAATGTCCAAGAAGGGGATTTTAGATTTTATTTTTTTCACTCCAAATGGTACTTTCTATAATTACTTGTACATTTAATTTTTTACTCTTCATTATCCATATTCTCTTCTCCCCACTCATTTTTCCCCAAATTATAAATGCGTGAGAATGGGATGTTTCTGTTCTCTTTACTCTACCATGGCAACTTCACTTTTAAGGAACTGGAGTTCTTCACATGGCACTCAGAGGGCTGTGTGGAAAGTCCACATCACTGATCAACAACCGTGAGTGTGTGTTTCTCTTATTTTCCAGGTGAAGAAAATCTTCGTTCATCCAGAGCCATTTTCCATTGAAAATGGGCTCCTGACACCAACATTAAAAGCCAAGCGTGGAGAGCTTTCCAAATACTTTCGGAAGCAAATCGACAGTCTGTATGAGAATATCCAGGAGTAGGTTAAGGTACACATAGGTGGAAGCGGCTTGATGTGGCCTGCCCATCCACTCATGCTGTCTTGTGAGAATAACAATTAAAAACGATTCTTGCATTTACTTTGTCTTCTCTCCTATCTACTATAAACGTGAGAGATTTTCTCAATATTAAAAATTAGAATTTCTATGCAGAAATAGGTGTAAAATAAATCAACCATGTCCTTCCCATTTTAAATGCTGTTAAGAGTAAGGCTATAGGATAATTTTTATCAACATGGACTTCTTCCATGTTACTTTATAGTAACCTAACTTGTGACCACACAACAGCACTTATTTAGGTATTCCAATGTTCAAATTAAGAGATTCTTCAGTCCTAAAAAGCTGTGTATAATTCTTGTTGTATAGCTATTCCACAAAACCACTATTTTGAGTGAGTTTTAACTTATCATATATCTATTATTGTGAGGCAAATTCCTTCTGTGTTCACTGAAATCTGTATACAGAGGGAAAAGTTTAATCATTGTGAACATTTCCTAAATTCTCTAGCTAGACCTCTGACTTGCAAATATTTAAAAATGGGGCCTATGACAAGTTGTCCAAAAAGAATGTTGTTCTTACAGTGTGATTCACAGTAGCAGCTGGTGACCCAATCTATTCCCTACAGTTTACTGCTGAGCTGGAAGCTGTGTGGGAAGGAGCTCAAAATTACTGTCCAGTGAACTTTTCCAGTAAATGAAGCAAGCACTGAATACAAACCTGCTGTGCTGGGACTAAAGATCTGTGGACAGACCTGATGTGCACACATCAGGCTAATCTTCTGTGAAGGAACCAATCGACCTTTGCCACCTGGAGTACAGTTCCTACCATACTTTACTCCCAGATAACACATGTTGCTTCTACTTGTAAATGTAAACTCTTTAAAATAAACTATTGCAGATACTACACTGTGGTATTTGTTGTCTTGTGGACACAGAGAGAATGTCTTAAATGGTTACTTAAAAAATCAAGTAAACTAATGCTCCTCCAACGAGGCTGTACACTAGAATTACCTAGGAAGTTAATAAAGATATCATGCCTAGGTACTGCCCAGGGATTCTGATTTAAATGGTTAGGGTTCTGCCTAGGCATCAGAATTGTTTAAAAAAAATTCCCAGATGATTCCAATCAAGCAGATTTGATAACTACTGAAATAAAGGAAGTTGAGAGGACCAAGCCTTACCCCAGAGCTGTGAATAACTGGACAAATTCCAACAAACCATGACTCCGACAGGGCATCATCCATATCCTTTCTGCTTTTCTCATCCTTGGTGTACCCTTGCCGGCCTCTAACTGGAGTTAAGGAGGGTGATCTTGGTCTGTTTTTCTAGACTCAGTCCAGAAAAGCTCAAGAAATGTCTATTCTTGAGGATCTGAAACAAAAGGGATTAAGGCATTCACTGCAGAGCCCTCACTCTCATCTCAGCATGTCTGGACTCCTCCCATTCCTGCCTCCCTCCTTCCAGTTGACCCCTCACAGGTGCCTTCTTGATCCCCAAACACAGCAGGCACCTTGCAACCTGTTAGTGTTCTTGCTGTTGCCTTTTCTTTTCTTTTTTTAAGATTTATTTATTTTTATTGGAAAGGCAGATGTACAGAAGAGGACAGAGAGAAAGATCTTCCGTCCAATGGTTTACTCCCCAAGTGGCCGCAACGGGCTGGAGCTGAGCCAATCCAAAGCCAGGAGCCTCCTCTGGGCCTCCCACACGGGCGCAGGGTTCCAAGGCCTTGGACCATCCTCGACTGCCCTCCCAGGCCACAAGCAGGGAGCTGGATGGGAAGCAGAGCCGCTGGATTGCTGTTGCCTTTTCTTAAAAATGCGAGTGACTGCAGAGGCACACAGCTCAAAGGCTTCAAAGGTTACATTCTTCCCTCCTAATCAATGACTCCATTTGTCTGTCTGCCTTCTCCCTCTCCTGTCGGGAACCGGGACAGAATCCTGTTTCCTTCACTGCCAGTGCCCTTCTTACATCTGTAACCATTATCAGCCTATCCTGCAAAGCTTCAACTTCCACACCTTGGAATGAATTAACAAAGACCACATTAAGTTACTGAAACTGAGAAAAACAGGCTTTCTCTTTCCTTTTGCAACTCTACTACATGTTTAAACAAGCCCGCTTTGAAGCATTCAGGAGTACCAGTTTCAATCAACCACTTACACAGGCTTTAGTTTTTGATAGACTCATGTGTATATAAGCAGTTTGATGCTACTCATTATTTAAGACTTATTATTTAAGATGCCACTATTTTTTTTACAGGATACAGAACAATTTCCATTTAAGGAACTAATATAGATCTTTTAGCAACCAAAAAATGCTTTGAGTAAAGACATATATATATATAGCTTTTACAGAATGTCCATTAATCTTTATTTGATTTGACAAAATCTGCATTATTAAAAGACAAGTAACAAAATCTGAGTTTATACTGAATCTGACAGATTAAGATCTACAGTATCTAGACTATTTAAGAAGTATCTCCTCAGAGGGAAAATAGCAGTGTCACCTGCAGGTGCTCCTGGCCAACAGGGAGCCCCAGTGGCAGGCGAGCTCCAATGTGTGCTGCGCACCAAAATCCTCGAGAAAATGTGGATGTGACTGACTTGGTGACACGTTTTCCCCCTTTTGGGGGAAGAAGTGGTGACAAGGAGTAGGATTCTAAAAGGCATATGCAGAATGGCTTCTCCATTTCAAAATGGTAACAAAAATATTTAATCATGATACTAGGGCATCTTTGAGGAAAAGAAAACCCTCACCACAGTAGGCTCATTGCATAATTGTTGAGTAATTATGTACAATTTTCAAGTAATGAAACAGCCTGAAAGAATAACTTCACTCCAGTGGATGGAGGCTATCTGGTTTTCTTTTCGCCGTCCGGGGTGGGATTGGCTTCTGCGTCACAGGGACACTTCTCCACACAGTTTCTCGGGAACCAGCCTCTGATTCTTGAGACACCTGAGGAAGAAGATGAAACTATGATGGGGCGATGCACTTCAGGAGCAGCATGAAGAGCAATATGCCCCATGACACCAAACTAAGTTCTCATGATACTGTTTTTCCCCTTTACTATCTGTTATAACCATAGCTGGAAGGGGAGGGGAAAACAGGTCTTTAAGTTTTCCAAATAAGCTAGAAAACAAGTTGTTTACCAAATCCTGTTCTCTGAAATGTGGCTCAAGACAGTTCCTAGCTGCGGACAGGGAAGTTTCATTTGCATACGATCATGAAAAGTGTTTTGGTATATACTCTCCCACTCTGTATTCCAGGAACTATATAATGGATTTCAAAATCTCACTGCACTAAAATAAATTTACCTTTTAATTCCATTTTTTGTAAGCTTTTAGGTGTGTCCTTGTACCTAGCTTTGAGTAGGTACAGAAGTGGGTTGAGTTCAATAGCAGGAATGAAGCACTTACACAAATGCCTACCAAGCGGGTGGATGGGAGCTAAGCGTTAGCCTGCCTAATAAATGATGCTCGCTCTTGCTGGCATGTTCTCTAGTTCTCTTCATGGATCTGTGACGTGATTACCTCTAGAACTTATTTCTATAAAGTTTGGGATTACTGCTTTAAACACACCCTCTCATTTCCATACCTTCCACAAAGGCATCATCAAGAATTTTGTCTCCATATAACCAGTATCTGAAATATTTTAAAAAGTTACAATTAATTTTTGAAGGCTAGATGTCTATTTCAACATGAAAGCAGAAATGCAGTACTTCTCTCTTACCGTAAACCTCTGGTGGCCAAGATGAACTCCCCCTTGCGGAGCTGTATCCGAGGCTCCTCAGTGCAGGGGCTTGTGCAGAAGGTTTTGACTCCTTTATTCAGGGGACAGCAGGCACCACTGTAGTCAGCTATTACTTTATAGCGAACCTATCAGGGAGCAAAAGGACAAATGAGCTTTTTTTAAAAGTTTGAATTTAAATTTTTAAAAGTGTGACCAGTCTTCCTCCCCAGTTTCCCATCCATCCTCCAACCTCTCTCCCGAGAGCTAAGTGAAGCTTCCAAGTCCCAGGTTCTCCCATCCCTCAGGTCTTTCTTCCTCCATCTTTTTTTTTTTTTCTTATACATTTATTTATTTGAAAGCCAAAGCAGCAGTTAGCAGCAAAGAGGGGAGAAAGAAAAAGACATCTTTGCTCTGGTGGTTTAATTTCCAAGTGGCTGCAGCAGCCAAATCTGTGGCAGGCCAAAGCCAGGAGTCAGGATCTTCATCCCGGTCTTCCGTGGGGGAGGCAGGGACCACAGTTCTGTACCATCTTCCTATTGCTTTCCTAGGTGTACTCATAGGAAGGTGGACTGGAAATGAGTAGCCAGGACACAAACCAGCACTCTGATACACGACGCTGGCATCTCAAGCGGCAGCTTACATCACTGCACCACAATGCTGGCCCCAGTCCCTCATTTTAACCACTGAAGTACCAAGAATTAGTTTTTTTTTAAAGATTTACTTTTTTTGGAAAGGCAGATTGACAGAGAAAGATCTTTCATCTGCTGGTTCACTCCCCAAGTGGCTGCAAAGGCCAGAACTAGGCTGATCTGAAGTCAGGAGCCAGGAACTTCCTGCAGGTTTCCCACATGGGTTTGCAGGTTCCAAGCCTTTGGCCCATCCTCTGCTGCTTTCCCAGGCCACAAGCAGGGAGCTGGATGGGAAGTGGAACATTTGGACACAAACCGGCACCCACATGGGATCCTCGTACATGCAAGGGGAGGATTTAGCCACTAGGCTATTGCACTTGGCCTAAGAATTAAATTCTTGACCAACACTATGTGAGAGGACTTTCTGCACTGCTGCACATGTCCTTTAAGTTCTATGTCTCTGGTAGTCAGTGGGGCAGCACATACAATGACTGAGTACTTACAAAAGTGAGCAGTGCAGATGAGCAAATGAATTTCTTGTTAATTTTAATTAATTTATACTTAAATAGTCAAAATGTGGTTACTGGCCATCATATCCAATAGTGCAATAAAAAGAATGCATTTAATCTCGATGAGCTATATTGGGGATAATTATTTTTCTTTGTTAACAATTTAAATTGACAAAATTCCCTCCAAACCTAGCCTCAACTATTTAAATAAAAACAAAAGTGAATCATATCAAATTTCAACTAATATACTAAGGACTATTATTTAATAAAAGCCATTAATCAGTTTTTATTCAAAGAAATCTTGAAAAATCCTCTAGGAGGGCATGAGGGAGATGGGAGGGGAGGAAGTGAGGGAGGAAGAGATTATTCGGTTCTTAGAATTGTAACTACAAACCACACTGAACCTATTTAAAACTAATTAAAAGTTTAAATAACTACTCAGAGGTATACAGCCTCATAGCCAACAAATCAGTATTACAGAAAAATTACTTACGCTTCTGACTCTCTTATCTGCTTTTTGTTTCAATTGTTCTATCTGTTTGGAAAACATAAAAGCAACAATTAAGTCTCGTGTCTCAGTGTTGAAAACATTTTATCCTCCCTACTCTCAGAGTGATACAACTAACTCCCAGCTTTCCACCATGTCACAGTTGCTGACAACTTAAAGGCCATAACCCTTTTAGGGGCTGAGAAGTGATTTTCTTTTCACTCTTTCCTCCTCAATTTCTTCATCTCTGCATATTCCAAGAGTACTCCCTGGGCACAGGAACCAGAGAGACGGGCCTTCTGTCCCCAAGAAGTGTTCAAGCTAATGTCTAAGGGACAGAGTCAGGGAGTCACTGATCCTTCTGAGCCAGAGCAAACAAACTGCCAACACTGACCAACAAAGTGTTTTGACTAAAAAAATCATTACGACTCACTTTTCACATAGCTGGAAACTACTCAATAGCACAATCTTGGACATAGTAGGAGAAATACAGCATACAGTCTCTGTCTCAGAATCTTGACATTGGCTCAAAGATGTCAGGTTCAGGCACAGGAACAAGATTAAAAACTGAGACTATGAGCTACCACACAGTTGTACATGAGCAAGGTCAAGTCCAGAAGAGTCTAGAGTAAGTTGGTTAGACTTTAGGGAGGAGATGGAACTGGAACTGCTCTTATATCCAGATAGACAGGTCACAGGGGATCGAGAAGAGTGTGGATAAAGTTGGGTGGCAGGAATGTACAAGGAGTTCAAGTAAGACTGTAACTATGACAGTACTGTTAGGCCAGAGTTTATAAAGCCAAGTTAAGGAATTAGTACTTTATGTCACAGCTTTGATGTTAAGAAGAGATTTCAATACAGGAAAACAGGACACAAGGTGCACTTCAGGATTATTACCTTGAATTCACTTGATACTCTAAGAAACATTCTTAGAATTTAGCTCCCTATAAAATGTCACTGGAGTTCAAAGGAAGTAAGGGCAAGACGGGGAGGCAAAGAGGAGGAGATGCTGGAACAGAAACCCTCACCGTTAGGCTGTAGGGGTGACAGCCTTTTCGTACAGGCCACTCGAGCCCATCTCCTTCCGGAAACCCAGACCACGTAAACACCTGCTTGAAGTTCTTCCATTTATCTCCCAAATCATATGGAAAAACAAAATCTTCATCTAGCTGATAATACTGAATTCGATCTTTAGCCTGTGGGTAACAAAGACAAATGCCTCTTTTTATATGGCTTTTAGTAATGAACATTTATTCTTCAAATCTGTATCATCCGTAAAAACATAATTGTTAGTGTGTGCAGACAGGATAGAAAACTTTACCAAAATATAGGAAGAACTTGTCACAGCACACCAACCTTGTCTATGATGCCCAGAAAATATATGAAAGAGTCTTTTAGGAATGAATATTCCACAAGGCTAATTAGAATTAGCAGCACCAAAGAGCCCGTGTGTGCAGCATGGACAGTATAAGCAGATTCAGGAGCAAGGCAGTGTTTACTGAGGATGGAAAGTTGTGCAGGATGTGCCAGAACATAATCCAGTCACCACACCTGTGTCAGTGTCACCTGCAGGAATGGCCAGAAAAGCTTTAGCAGGGGAGTCACTAATTTAGGAAAAACATTTCTCAAGAATTTAACCAAGAGGGGCCCGGTGGCGTGGCCTAATGGCTAAAGTCCTCGCCCTGAACACGCCAGGATCCCATATGGATGCCGGTTCTAATCCTGGCAGCTCCACTTCCCATCCAGCTCCCTGCTTGTGGCCTGGGAAAGCAGTTGAGGACGGCCCAAAGCTTTGGGACACTGCACCCACATGGGAGACCTGGAGGAGGTTTCTTGTTCCCGGCATCGGATTGGCGCGCACCGGCCCGTTGCAGCTCATTTGGGGAGTGAAACATCGGATGGAAGATCTTCCTCTCTGTCTCTCCTACTCTCTGTATATCCGGCTTTCCAATAATAATAAAATCTTAAAAAAAAAAAAAAAGAATTTAACCAAGAGGAAAGGGGACACCTTTGGCCTAATAGTTAAGTCAGCTCTTGAGGCCCCTGTGTCCCATATCAGACTTACTGGCTTCAAGCCCCATCTCCACTCCTAATTCTATCTTCATGCTGATGTGCACCCTTGGGAGGCAGCAGGGGATGGCTCAGGTAGCTGGGTTTCTTGCCAGCCTAGTAGGAGACCTGGGTGCTGGTTTTGACCTGGCCCACTCCAGTTGTTGTGGGCAATGGGAGAGGAAATCAGTGGATTCACTCTTTCTTTCTGCCTCTCCAATATGTTTGGTGTATGCTTGCAATGGGGGAATCTCAACTGAACTTGAGCTGTGGTTATGCAACAAGGTGGAGGAATCCACCATGGCGGGAGGGTTTGGGGAGGGGTGGGAGAACCCAAGTATCTATGTAACTGTGTCACATAATACAATGTAATTAATGAAGTTAAATAATAAAAAAAAAAAAAAAAAAAAAAGAATAAATAAACAAATAGCACATATATACAAGAAATCTTTCATGTTCCATACATCATACATATACCCATACATATGCATACACACATACATCTACACACATCCATTTTATATTTTTTATTTGGGTTGTATAAATCACATATTCCAGGAATTTAACTTGTTAGCCTGAACATAAACTGACTTTGTATTTCTTGTTCTGCTGACACCTAGTGGCACAAAGACAAATTATTTCAACAATGAGTTAAAATTTGTTGCATATTAGTGTATTGTAATTTCCACACATTTCATATGATCACTTATTTTAATTTTCCACTCAATAAGAAAGGGCCAGTTTTAAAGTAACTTCTACATTTAGCCTGGCACTTTCTGAAGAACCTTGGTCACTAGCAAAACAAAAAGCTTAATCTAATGTCAATGGATTACTAGAAATCCTTACCAAGATCCAGTATTTTATGGAAAAGCTTGTTGCAATAATTACTTTGGACAGAGATCAAGGCTACACACAAAAAAAAAACTGGATAGGAGGAAGAGCATACTTGTTCTAAATTGACCAAAAAGTCTTTGCCCAGGAGGAGCATCCAGGAAACTCAGCACCCTATCAACAATACATGACAGGAAACGGAGCCCTCAGCCAAGCTGAGTCAGAGCAGCTTCCTGGGACAAAATGACATGTAACCTTCAGTCCTGACGGCCAAGAAATCAGGCAAAAGAGAGAGAGGAGTGTTCCAGGCAGCAAAAACAACATATAAAGCAGCCAAACAACAAGACACAATAGGCACCAGGTGTAGGAGAGGCTGGGGGTGGGGCATGTAGACCCATGAAGTTACATGAAGTCTCCCTTTATATAAGCTGAGCAATTTGGACTTAAACCTGTCAATCTATGATTATCAAACTATGTTTTGTAGACCCCTGGGGGTCTCCAAGATCTCTTCTTGTGGTCCAAAAAGGTCATAGTGCTCTCTCAAAGAATACTAAGATGCTATCTGCCTTTCACTGTGTTGAAATTTGCAATGGTGGTAGTAATCAAGACAGTGGCACTAAATCTAATTTGTAGTCATTAAATTCTTTTGCTAATACAGAGTTACAGCTTAAAAAACAATTCCATCAAAAAATGTCCTGGACGAAGCAGTAAAAATGATTATTTTTATTAAATCTCAATTCTCAGGTAGATACTCATAATAGTCTGTGTGACAAAATGAGAGGTAGACAGAAAGCAGGCCCAAGCAGAGTGAGTTTCTTCAGAAAACCTCTCCGAGTCATGAGTTAACAAAGGTTATATGGCTATGGCCAGGGTTTTTTTCCCCTCTTCATATAATACTATTTATGCATGGAAGAATGAGTGATAAAATAAGGAAATTAAGATTATTGAGACTTCAGTATTTAACAAGTATTTCCCCAAAAATGAATAAAGTCAGATTCTCCCTTCAAGGGAAAAACTGTTGGTGGAAAAAAATTAAGACCTTCGAGTTAAAATTAGAAAACTGGAAAACTTGACAGCCTTTCAATATTTAAAGGTGTTTTTCTCATAAAATTGACAGTGATAATGATATGGACTAGATGCGATTTTTGGATATTACAAAGTGAAAAGTATGAGCACTTGCAAAGACTGCATGTTTCAGCAGCAAATCATTGTTTTCCACATAAACAATGTTATAGAAAACCAAGTCTTGGTAAAAGATCAATTCACAGAGCAAGACAGGTTGATGGGTTTTCAGATAAAACAGTGCAAAAGGCTTACTGATAAGAAATATCTTGTGACGTTTTAGCGTAGTGTTAAAGACTATCCGTCATCATTTCAAAAACCTACAAAATCCTCCACTCTTCCGGCTACTCCTCTGTGAGGCTGAGTTCTCTTCATAACTCCTATAAAAGTCACATAGCTCAAGAGACTGAATGCAGGAATAGATGTGAAAATTCAACTGTCTTCTGCTAGGTGAGATACTAAAGAGATTTGTAAAAGCACAAAACAGTGCCACTCTTCTATTTCTTAATTTAAAAAATAATTATTTTTCATCACAATATTATTATCATATAGTAGGTTACTATTATTTTTAAGTGAAATAACAAGCTTTTTAAACTGATCCCACCTAGGAAATATGGCAAATATTTGCATCATTATATGTAATACAATAAGTTTTCTGACCTAAAAGTAAAACAGAGGTGACTACTGGCTGCAGGTGTCTATTGTGTATTATCTATATGCATTTTATTTAGCTCATAAGGTTTTTTTATTTGAATTGCTTGTTAACATTTAAAAACTAAGAGGAGATCACACAGATATCTAGAATTCTAACATGGAAAAAAAAAAAGGAATTTCTAATACTAGGCGACTATTCCCTCCTTGGCAACAATCAGCATGTCTGAGACAGTACTTTCACACACAAGCTGGCTTTCTTCAGGCTACCTGCTTGGTCCCTGCAGGTGTTGGGGTTTGGAGCCTTATAATAAAGCGACAATGAGACTCTGAGAAGATTGCAACAGGAAGCCAGGTAGTGAGATTGTGTTTTGCACTAAAATCATAGCGCACAGTGTGGCATGTGTATGGGAGATGTGAGTTCACAGGCAAGCTAAATGTAGTAAGCTTCATCTAATATCTAAAGCATGAAGAAACATCTGGTAGCACTGCGTAGGAGGAAAGCCCTTTTTAAGTGGGCTACCTCTCCTCTGATCTCAGAAAAGGGCCAGAAGGTCCAACACTTGGCCACAGGCACCCAGAAGCTCAGGGCGTGCGAGAAGTTGTCTGGGAGGAGGTTAAAGCAGGGATCCAGCAAACGTCTCCCGTATTCCCTCTTACACATCATACAGACAAGTAATGAAGCCATCAGAGCACTTGTCAGTTAACCAAGTATGCTAGTTAGCTAGTACTTTAATACTGAGGAAACAATGATTAAAATTTACCTTCTCTTCAATCCATGACTCAATAGAAGTTTTGTTTCTGAGAATTATTTTCATCTGGAAATTAAATGATAAAGAAAATTTACTCTTTCGACTGTGAGGTGGCTGATATGACAGGGTAAAATCACACAGACACAGACAGTACATGGCCCATGTGATTGTGTTCATAACAGCTGTATCACATTGTCTCTATAAATGATTACACTAACACAATCCAATCTGAATAGGATCTTAGTAAAAATTCATGTTTTTAGTATTATCTTCAGAACAAGACTTTCAGAGCATCAATAACACGTCAATATAATGCATTCAACCTGCACTTCAGGGAGCTTTGCTGTTATTGTCTTTTTCTCCATATCTAATTAGCCTGAAATCTATGATGTATGTATTTATGACAAGTAACACTGATTTATTTCGGTCAACTTAGAGCACCCAATCACCTGAATGTATCAGTGTATATTCCTCACTTTCTCCCTGGATATAACTGTGTCCTCCTACATAGGGTTTTGTGTTGTAAGATCTTAGTTTATTTTGACTGATTCTCAATTATAAGCAAGCCGTGGGGAAATTTTTCAAAAAGAATTTGGTCCCAGGAAGGTAGTAAATATAAAGTAGAACCCAGACTTGTTTATTTTAAAACCAAGAATTAAAAAAATAATTGGAGTGGGGGAGGGCGCAGATATAGTCATTCTACTTTTGCTAAGAGTTCTGAACTTCCTTGAAGTCTGGTTTTGCCCTCCTGGACAATGTGGCACAGGAAAACGAGCCTAAGACTCCTCACCACATTCCAAGGGCCTAGCAGAATACCTGCTCCAGCAGAGACCTTCGATGAATAAGTAAATAAATTATGTGAATGCAGTGAGTCATAAGAACTGTATTTTTGATCCCTTCAGAGCCAAATCTTCTTCCTCTATTCTACTAGGACTTTGTATATAAATCTGCAAAGTACAGATGACCTCGTATTAGACTGTACTATTAATTTTGAGTTCCCTAAAGACAAGAACTTCTTCATTGTCATTTCTGCAGCCCCAGAAGTCACAGAGGATGGCGCTGGTGTGGTGCACAGCAGGCTGAGGTGCTGCTTGGTACACTGGCATCCCATGTTGCAGTGTCAGCTCTAAGTCCTGTCTGTGCCACCTCCAACCTGGCTTCCTGTAAGTGCATCCCAGGAAGCAACAGATGATGGCCCAAGTGCTTCGGCCCCTGGCATCCATGGGAGACCTACCACTCTAAACATCAGCCTCTGTCGATGCAAATAAAAAAGTGGATGTAATAAAAAAGTGCATGTAAATTAAAAAAAAGAAAGAAGGAAATTAGCAGAGTAGTTCATCACAGAGTAGACCACAGATGGCATCTAAGTCAGAGTTGTTATAATTAAGTGACCTATTACTATGTAAGTAAAGACTCTCAAATAGTAAGTTTTATAAGTAAGTGCCCCATAAAAGTAGCTATTTTATATTCACTTGCTGCTAAACACATATAGTCATAGAAGAATAATAATCATGATGTTTACTGAATGTACAAACGAGTGACTTTAACTACTAACCTGTCTCAGAGCCAATTGTGAGGAAGGAAAAACAGTAATATCCCTCTGTCAATCTCTTCTGGGGCTGATGTGAAGATCCAGACAGACTGAACATGTGGGGAGTGCTTTCAACTATAAAGTGACACATAACTCTAAGTTCTCTATTTAAAAAAACTCAACCCATGACCTATAAATTCTAGCAGAATAATTGAAAGAGAAGGTCAAATTAGCTACCTAGATGAAATTAACAAAAACGACTCCAATTTCATATCGCATACCTAAGCATAGGGTTTCAATCTTTCTCACTGCAATCAGCCCAATAATTTGACAATTTTTAGCTAAAGGCAACCAAGTAACTTACCTGGATAAAAAACAACATCCCAACCGCTATAGTTGTTCCTAGAGCTAATCCCAAGGCAAACAAAGTGGCAGCAAATGCAGCTAATCCAAAGGGGACAATTGGAAGAGGATCTCTCCGGGCTGCACTCATGTCAATCCTGACTGTGTTCCACCCAAAGGAGAGCTGCAAATAACAACAAACATGCATGGAGCGCTTGGCTGGGGGAACTGGGCAGACTCTGCCTTCACACCCAGAACAACATGATCCGCATGAAGCTAGCCAGACGCTGGGGCCAAAGCAGATAAAGCAAACATAGCTATAACTAATGAACAACGAGCGTCAGGAAATTCTTATTGTTCTCAAATGATGCAGAGCTCACAGTGTGCTTCAACAAAACTAGACACCAATCTAAATTGTGCTTCCCGCCTTCCTGTTAGTCTGTATTTATCAAGATTTTCCACAGCAATGAAAATACAGTCTAGGATTCAGCCGCCCCTTCCCTCATATTCTACAAGTTATGGCTAAGAATTGGTAAAATGGGTGCTGGTGCTGTGGTACAGTGAGCAAAAGTGCTGCCTGGGATGCTGGCATCCCTTATGGGTACCATTTTGTGCCCTGAGGGCTCCGCCTCTGATCCAGATGCCTGTTAATGGCCTGGGAAAGGCAGCAGAAGATGGATCATGTGTCTGCACCCCTGGGACCCACGTGGAAAACTCAGATGAAGTTCCTGGCTTTTACAGCCATCTGAGGAGTGAACCAGAAAATGGAAGATTCTCTCTCTAACTCATTCAAAATAAATAAATGAATCTTAGAAAGATAAAAAAAAGAACTGGCAAAACGCAAAAGTCAAGGGCAGGCATCTGGCACAGTGATCAAACTACTGCTTGAAGCACTCACATGGCACAGGCAGCGCTTGGCTGGGATTCCAGCTCCTTGCTTTCAAATCCAGCTTCCTCCAACGTGCACCCTTGGGGGCGGTAGATGGGTCAAGTTCCTGGGAGACGGGCTGAGTTCCTGGCTGCATCTGGGCCTGGCCCAGCCCTGGCTGCCATCATGGGCAATCAACGAGTGAACCCACAGATGGAAGGTCTCTCTGTCTGCTTCTCTGTTCTGTCTGAGCTAAATCACTGAGAGCAGATGAGGTGTACTTCATAAAATTGTGGGAAATGGAAACAAAAGACATGCTTATCCTAGTGCAAAAAAAAAAAAAAAAAAAAATCCTGAAATCCATACATACAAGTGATCTTTAAAAATTTAGAATAATTTCCTTTTATGGAAAATGTGCACCAAGAACAAACTATGCATGGGTTTCAATTTTTTTTTAAAGCAAAATGAAACTTGTCTTTTAATTCACCCTTTCTGTGAACTTTTTTTTCTTTTAAAGATTTATTTATTTTTATTGGAAAGGCAGATTTACAGAAAGAAGGTGAGACAGAGAAAAAGATCTTCCATCTGCTGGCTCACTCCCCAAGTGGCTGCTATGGCTAGAGCTGAGCTGATCCGAAGCCAGGAGCCAGGAGCTTCTTCCAGATATCCCACGTGGGTGCAAGGTGCCGAGGCTTTGGGCTATCCTCTACTGTTTTCCCAGGCCACAAGCAGGGAACTGGATGGGAAGTGGAGCAGCCAGGACACAAACTGGCACCCACAAGGGATCCTGGCACATGCAAGGCAAGTATTTAGCCACTAAACTACCATGCCGGGTCCCTGTGAACTTCTGAAGTACTCTTGAATTTCCAAAAGCATCCTCTTTAATCTTGTTCACTACTACTTAACTTGGCATGAATGATTTTTACTTACCCGATTATAAAGCTGTGTGTACATGGTCATAACGAAAATGAAAGCAGCATGGATACAACCCAGTGGTGCTAACAGGAGAAACAGTGTGAAGGAAGCATGATTTTGGTAACCACAACAGTTGTTGATCCAAGGACAGTGATGATCCATCTTCATGACACATCTGACAAGAAACAGTAACATAAAAACGTAAGGTGGAGAAGCCTGTCTGGCATAAAGAACTCTGCTCTTCAAAGATCAAGCAAGTGGGAATTCAGCACATCTGTGAGTCCCAGGGCAGCTCCACATCACAGAGCAGAAAGAGAAATAGCAGCTTTTAAGTAATTATCACTGGGGAATCCTTTACATTCTAAATAGCCCACAGGCAAGGGCAGGTTTTGCAACTGCTTCTGGGAAAAAGACAACAGCTCCGAGTGAGTTTGTGTGAAGTCAGGAGGCCCCCAGCACGGTTCCTGGTTTTCTGCTTGTTTAGAATCACAGTGACTCAAGTGGAGTACAAGGGTGACTCAACAAGATCACGTGCCAATCTCCACTGGGGTTGACAGGCCCAGACACTTGTAATTTCCTTCCTTCCTGCTTTCAGTTTCTTTTAGGTGCGAGACGTCTAAGTAAGCCAACTTCGTAATAAGCAAAGCATGCTTTCCATTTCTTATTGTTGCTTCAAGAAAATTTCCTGGTCTCAAGCTAAACTTCGTCTCTAAATTTCTTACTGATCCTGGCTAATGTAGGCATTCATCAGGAAAAGTCCTGGCTTATTTCACATTTCTGGAGGAAGTCAGTTTTCTTCCCATTGACTTTTTTTTTTTTTTTTTTGCATTAGAACGCTTGTGAAAACAGACACCTGCATTTGCCATTACATTTATATAAAATGTTAAAAATCACAGGAAAACCAAGTCTCCTTTATGATTCAATCCTAAGTGGATAGCTGATAAACAATCCTGATACAGTGTGTGGAAATAAACTAGAGTTGTTACAATGTTTTACCTTATTCTTGTGGGGCAAGGGGGAAAGCAAATCTGTAGTTTTCTACAGAAACCTTCTCATTTACAACTCCCCCAAAACGAAATCTAACATCTGGACAATTTAAAATGCAATATTTAAAACACAGATTATAGAAACTTACGTAACTTGACTGTTTTTTGATGAAGTGGCCAACTTCTGGTGAATGAAAGTACAACCAGTGTGAAGGAAGAACAATGAAACAGCAGGCTAGAAATCAAGTTGATCAGCCTAGTGAACAGAAAAGACAGGTTACCTGTTGCACTTCCGGCAGTGATGGGAACGTGGTGCCTTGTACGCCTGGCAGACTTGACAATACTGGAGATACATGGTGTCCTGAGAATTTTCCTTAGTAACAAAACAGAAAGAAATGACATCAGTTAACCGAATCCAAGAAGGAAGTCAGGTTTTATGAATAAAAGTGATCCCATGGAAGGAATTTTAACTTCTGTTTCCATTCCTTTTACTTGAATTAAAATATTTTTAAAAAACCAATTTCTGGAGACAGAAGCATCACTCTCCCAAATGCCCAGAGGACACTTCAAATTTGCCCATTTTCCAACTCAAACCCAGTGTCATTAGTTGGTTCTATTTACCCAAATTTTAAGATCAGGAGTAGTTTAGAAGCAGACGCCTGACAACCTGGTGGGACTCGGTGGAGATTGGCATACAAGGGGTACTCTTTGCCGGCTGCCCCTTCCTGAAACTACCAAAGTCCCTTCGCCTCCCCTGGGCCATCTGAATAACTTCCTTACTCATTTCCTTTCCTGAGATTTCTCTCATTCAAACTGTGTATTGTCAGAACTCCTCTTAAATTCCTAGACACAACTCTGCTTGGAAATCTCTTAAACTTCCCCATTGTCTAACAGTTTCTCAAGTATTTAGGTGCTTCCTCTGTACGGCATAATTGCCTTTCCGGTCACAAGGAAGTCCGAATTCTGAACATGTCCCCCCACCACTCTCTCAAGCTCTTCCTCATCCCCTGTGGAAACTGCCCCTCCTCCCATGGGCTCCCAGCTGAACAGGCTCAGCGCTTCCAACTTCAAGAGCACTCATCAGATCCTAAAGTAGGACAACGTTCATCATGTGGCCACCTGCATTGTGCTATATAACCAACTTCCAGAACAGAGTGTCTCGTCCAATTCTGTGCTCATTTCAAATAGTATCCCGCGTCCCCCCAAAAGCAGACATTGTGTTTCTCAAACTTTAACATGCCTAAGAATTGCATGGGGCTTTTCTTAAGCTGAAGATTCTGATTCCGACATAGTAGGTCTGCAGAGCTGCATTCCTAACAAGCTACCTACTGATGTCCCCCAGCAAGGAACAGAGCCGGTCTTCAGCATGATCTAACCATTTTGAAAGAAGTCCTAAGTTCATTCATGCTATGTTGCCTGATGTTATAAATTCACTGCATGATTTTAAAACTTTATGGCTCATGATGCACGATTTTAAATCAACTGTGTTCTCATCACTGAGAGATGTCACTACATGAAACAATATTCTAGAACTCAGACACGGAAATTACAACCCAGGCGGCAGAGTATGCAGTGCGTCCCTACACTCAGGACCAGGGACCTGGCCACCTCCTTCCAGTTAAAAAACAAAAAATAAGTTATGTAATGGAGTTGTCTGGGAGTTTGCTGATTTAGATCAGTATTCCCAGCACAGGCAGTAAATGTCTGAGGACAAACCATCAGTGATTTGAGTCATAAACTTAGTCTCTTGTGTTTGATGTTACCATTTAGCAGATAAGGGAAACACTGAATGCAAGATTCTCACTCGAGTTCAACATAAGAAGAAATCATCATCTTACCGGTTTCCACCCCAGAGGGACAAAGCCAGGACCAACAAACATGGCATTGAAGTAATTATAAAGAATCATGACAGTCCAATTGATCAACATGATAAAATTCACGCTTCCTCCTGTGGTATGTAAGGGCCAATACCACAGCACAGAGTCGATCATGGCCACGGCAGAGCAGATCGCTACAACGCTGAGGGCGATGACTGGGCCCCAGTGACACAGTCTCCTCAATTCTTGGAGATTTTCAAACTTGACGACCGAGCAGAATGTGCCCATTTTGGCAGGGAGGAAAGCCTTCCTACTTCTAAGGAATGACTGGTTTTCCTTTTTCTGTGCACACATGTCCATGTGCCCCGAGTCCACGTGTGTTCCTTAGCTGTCATGCCTTCAAGCTCTGGGAGCAGAGAGTAGATCGCATCATCTTCTCCGCTAAGAACTCCGACTTTTTTATCCTAAGAAGAATCCAGGATCTCACTTGAAAACCCAACATAAAGGGAGCAAAACATGACAGTTCAGTTTAAAAACCATATTTGCTAACAGCCGAGCATAAACCATTTTCCAAATGTACCACTAAGGGAACCTTGTCAAATGTAAACGCAAATAATAAATAAAAGTATATTCACTGTATCTAAAATGTAGCTCAAGACAGAATGGTCTGTAAACTGAATACACATTTTGAAAACAGTTTTTCTTATCGCTCTGTTTTCAATTTGCCAGGAGACTGTGTTCAATGCTTAGTGAGGACTTTGAGAAGACAAAGAATTCCAGAGCTGACAAATAAGGCTGAACGAATCCAGCGTCCTTCGTCAAGGGGGGCAGATAACTGTTTTTCCAAAGCCCAAATGATGGAAACAAGACAGAGGGAGGGTCCGAGCAGATCTGAGGGAGAAGGAAGCCCGTGACCAAGAGCTGCTGCGGGCAGGTCCTTCCAACGGGCTCGGAGGGGGCCTGGCTTCCAGCGGTTCCTCAGCGACAGAGGCCGCTGCCCGGAGCTTCAGGCACGCTCGCTCTGTGGACAGACTCGGTCTCAAGGCTCTGTGGCCAGCGGCGCCCCCCACGTGGGGACCCAGAGCCAGCCGGCCACGGACAGGGTCCCCGCCTCGACTCCCCACCTCCGTCCGGTCCTGGGTGCCCGCTCCACAGCCATCGCCTTTCGGGGCGACCTGGGCTCACCAGGAACAGATATCTTCCTCCTCCTCGAGTAATTCCGTCATGGACACCTCAATCCAGGGCAAACCGAGAGCAAAACCGCATCCGCCGCCGCTGGGGCACAAGACCTCCCGCAGCCCGAGCCTCTGGGTCGGCGCCCAGGCCGCTGCTCTCCCGCTCAGGCCCTCGCGCAGGCTCCGTCCCCGCCACTTCCGGAAGCTTCCCAGCCTCAACCTTCCCTCAGGAAGCAGGGACCTGGGACCTGCTGCTGGGGCCGCCGGGGAGCCTTGGAAGACAGAGACGTGCTGTGAGCGATCCCCAGGAACGCACCACTTTTCGTAAGCCTTCCTGAGGGGTGTCCACTAGGGTGCGTTTCCCAAGTGTCATTTTTGGTTTCCAAGGCTGAGAGGAAACTAAAAGCCGCCCACAGCCCAATTTTCGGGGGGGACCGAAATCGCGACGGACAACCAGGAAGCGACGGGGCTGGGAGCTTTACCCCCGGTTTTCGGCTCTGCTGTGGAGCGCGCCCCCAGGGTGTCGGTGCGCCGCAGCTCTGTGCCTCGCGGGGTCCCCGACCCCGACCCAGCCTCCACCGGGGCCAGCTGCTCAGGAGCCAGCATGTCATCCGACTTCGAGGGTTACGAGCAGGACTTCGCCGTGCTCACTGCGGAGATCACCAACAAGATTGCCAGGGTCCCCCGACTGCCTCCCGGTGAGAGCCGGGGTCCCCGGGGCGCTCGCGGGGCTGGGAGGCGGTGGAGGCTTTGTGGGGTGGCCCTGGCAGCCACCCCCCAAGGATGGGGCTTGGCTGGAATTTGGGGGAGCAGCGAAGTCAGCCTTTCCAGAATCAACTCTGTGGGTTCGAATCCTGACCGCACCCCCTTGAAACTTCTAGTGGGGGCGTTTCTTCTTCATTTGTGCATCCCAAAGATGCAGGTATCCGCCAGATAATCGCGTAAAGCTCCTGAAGCTGGGGATGTGCAGGGCGTACCTGCGTTGTTGCCTTCACGGGAATGACAGGATGATATCTGTGGCTAAGTCGCGTTCAGTGCAAGGTGCCAAGGTTCAGACCCCACGCTGCCACCCAGAAGTTGCGTTTCTGAAAAGTGTCTTAACCCGTCTTCGGCCTTCCTTCGTGGTCCGACGGGGAGAATTGCACCTCTCCCAGGCTTGTTGTGGAGCCAGAACCCTGCCACGCGAGGGAGGCCCTTCGCTGTGTGTCAGCTGCTTTTTGCATTCGTGGTTTTTTTCCACCCCGTTTCTTATTTGTCATCCTTCTTGTAGGACTTCTGCGCGAAACAGAATTTTTTTTTCTCCCTTTTAAAGTGACGCATCTTCCACCTTTTGCTTCTTTCTTGGTTCAGTGCTAATCCGTCAGCTCTGTGAACGTGGGAGCCGGGTCTGGTTTCCGTGGTATTTACTTACTAGAGATGCTCAAGAGTTGAAGTGGGTAAACAGAATGACTGATATTTTTGACTTTTGCTTGTAAAATGTTCTTCAGGATTCCTCTTCAGTATAGGTTTACTTTGGGAAGTTCATTACTTATTAGATCCGCAGCTTTGGTTTCGTTTCGCTAGGAAACTTGAAGCAGTCTTGGACTGTTGGAGGTGTTGCTGCCTTCGTTCTGGGGTGACAAGTATAAAGGAGTCCGTGCTCATTCCTCTATGGGCTGGGGAGTAAATATACCTTCCCATCCTGCCAGATCAAGTCAGTGGTACCAACAGGGACAACATGAGTTGTCGTTCCTTTTCCCTTTCCCTACTTCCCTCCCAACTTAAATATTTTTCAATAATTTTCTTCCTTTATTTCTTTGTTTCTCCCTCCCCCCTCCTATTTTTCTGTTAATAGGGATCATTGCTTGAACCCAGGACCTCTGCATTTACACCCCACTCACCTCCTGAAGTCCCAGTTAGTTCTGGAGAAGGTGGCTGATGTCTTAAAGAGGTTTATGAGTCCAGCTAAGGGGCCGAGAGGAGAGAAGCAAATGGCCGGTGCGGCCAGGCTGTGCTGCCTCAGAGACGTGTGGACAAGGTGGCCGAAGGCCTCAGCGCTTGGTGATGCCGCTTGGTGATGCGTTGCCCTGCCTCTTCAGTTCTGCTTTTCTCTGCTGCTCAAGACCTTTCTCCACAGCCCAGGATCTGAATTTGTGCTGTTGTTGTTGGGTTGTTGGAGTCTGCTGCCTTGGAATTGAGGCCAGAACTTCAGACTGTCAGGATTTGTGGTTTCAGCTGAATTTTTATTCTATTTAAAATGTCATCATTTTAGCAATAGAAACATTTCTTTGTTCAGGCTGATAACTTTTGTATCAGCAAGCTGTTTCATCAAGTAATAAAGGCTTCCCTGGATGCAAAGTTGGAAACTGTGTCTAAGACAAGATTTTGTTACTGTTAAGTTTTTCCTGGCTTTATGTTTTCATGTAACAATTCTTACAACACAGAAGGAAATATTTGAATTGAAATGCCTCAAAAAGAAAGCTCTGCCTCTCGTTAAGGCAGAGAAAAGGGAAAAGGTTAACTGACTCAGATAATTGAAAGATAATAATTATTTCAAGATGAAATAATAGGGAAAGGCAAAAAGTATATCCTTGTAGCTAAAAATTTCAGATGCTTCTCTGTAGAATGAGAGAAAATAATATGCTCAACCTTGACAAAAGCAATGTGATTACAAGCTATTATAGCCACATTCTCTGCAGGCACCGTTAGCCCTTGTGGTGCTCATCCAGACTTACCCGAGCAAAGGTGAACTGTAATTTGCCTGAATTGAGGTTAAAAATTGGATAAAACTTTTGAGCCAAAATAATTCATTTCTCCCAGTATATTAATTGATTTAAATTGCTGCATAATTCATTTCTCCCAGTATATTGATTTAAATTGCAGCTAGCATGTTTACTTTTTTCCTGTGCATGTATGATGTGTTAGTGTTATTTCCAAAGAGAATAGAAAAATCTGAACATTTAAAAGTTTTATTTTATAAAGGGAGATTGATTTCTTTGTTATTAAACAAAATAGACTGTTCCTACAGTGCTTGAATCGTAACTAATTGTAGTTGTTGGACTGTTGAGATGGATAAGACCCTAACTAATATGTTGCTAGTGCCATATTTGAAAATTTATTTTACTGATTTTTTTTTTCTGTGGGAAACTTGGAACGTGCATAAGCAGAAGCCAGAATTAATACCTGATTGGTTTCGTGTGATGGGGTTGCATTCCTAAGTGAGAGCAGATCCATTAGGCAAGCTTCCCTCTCAGGGGTCTCCACCCAAATTACTCTGCTGTTTCACCCTACAGCGAGAAAACGGTCTAGTGTGCCTCCTGTTTCTTGGTGATTATAGTTGGAAGTGTGCCGAGAGATCACAGGGAAGTGGTTAAGACGCAGGCCACTCGCAAAGCTGTTGAGAATCCCAGGTCTACTGTTTACTACATGTGTGACCCAGGCAGAATGCTAGACCTCCATCTGTGAAATGGGGTGAAGAGCAGTAGTTTGAACCTTCCAGTGTGGTAAAAGTCCAGTGGCATTAAGGTGTGTCGCATGGGTGCAGCTCTTGTGCAGAGAAAGTGTGGTTGGCTAGCTCCTTGTGTTACTGTTGCCGCTGTTAGTGCTGGCCACAACCTAGCCCTTCAGGCTGCTAACGTTTTTTGGACTATAGAAGGAACCTTAGGCATGAGGTCTTGCTTCCTTTTTGTTCCTAGAATTAGGTGAAGTTTTCTTGATCACCCACATTTGGAGAGAGGTAAGTGATAAAGGACTTTTGGATATAAAGCCGGAATTGGACTTTGAGCTCAGAGGCAATCAAGGAATGACTCGATAATGAAAATGGTGAGGGCAAGATAGGGGTTCTTTCTGGAAGGAAATGCTTGATTGTTAGTGCGCGACGAGCCCTGAAGATTGAGGGGACTGGCCAGACATGGCCAGGTATGGAGGAAGCCATGAGTGTGATTCCATGGTTATGTCTTAGCATTGCAAGTTTGTTGTAGTGAGAGAATTCACAAGAGACTGCTTTTATTTGTGAATCTTGTGGTTTGCTTATAACACACAGCTGTAGAGTTGTAGTATCTACAGTCAGCTGCTGAGCACTTGAAATGTGGTTATGGCCAAAGGGAAATATTTCTGATATATTCCATTAAAAACTTATCAACATTAAAGTGTCATTAGAAATAATTTCATTCTCTTACTTTTGTAACTAGACTCCCAGGAACGTTGATATTGCATGTACAACTTATGTTACTTGTTCCTGTTGGTCTGGAGAGTTGGATCTGAAGGTATAATTCCGGTTGTAATCCTGGGGTTTGCTCCGAATTAGGAACCAGTCTACCTCACCAGTCAGTGTAAGAGTTCCTAGGCAAGATCCAAGTTTTCCAGTTGAACACGTGCAGAAAACAGCTGATAACAGTGACCCAGTTACATCTCATAAAAAATTAAGCATTTATGGAGTTCTTTTCATGTTTAAACAGAGTAGGTGTATACATACCCACACATACATGTGTGTATGTCTGTACCTGGGTGTTGTTTGAGGACTGTGTGTGGTAGCATAGATGAAGAGCGACCTGCTGAGTAATAACAGCTGTTAGTAAACAGGGAACAAGCCATTCAAAGGGGAGTCGTCATGCTGGCTGGATGACTCCCTCAGATTTGTCACCTTTTAAATCCTTCATGATGTGAGCTGGGCTGTAGGGAGTGCATCAGAGGTGTCTCGGTGACATGATTATGACAGTGCTACCAGGAAATGAATTCTGTGAGGAAATGACCTCCCAATTTGCAGGCTTTTCAGAAACAGCAACTTATCATTTCAAGTATCAGGATTTATTTGTCCTCATTGGCATCAGTTTTACATTTCTCAGCTTTTTTTTTTTTTTTTTTTTTTTTTTTTGTGGAGTTCTTAGAGTGGTTCTTATTCAGTAAGTGCTTAGTAAGTCCCTACCATGTTCAGCTCTCTTTGCTAAGTGTGTGCCTGAGACAAAGATGTGTCCGGGGTACTTATCTTCAGGGAGTGGAGATGAGACCAAAGGGGGATGGCAGTCGACTCGCTTCTGCTGATGTTTGGACCCCTGCAGCAGAGCAACACGCTTCAGGAATTCAGGGAGACGAGACGGAAGCTCAGAAGACTCCCTGAAAGGGTAGGTGGGATTTGGACAGGCAGAAATGGCAAAAGACTGTGTTGTAAAAAGTTAAAATGTCCCTTAGGAAAAAAAATAGTTAAGGAAAACAATAGCAAGTCATGTACTGTTGTGAGGCTAACACGTAAAAACACTCACACGTTCCACTGAAATTTGAAGCAACACCAGCCATTACACACATCATCACATTTGAGTTCAGAAGCTATGTGTGGCTCTATAGCAATTACAAGTTGCAATGAAAATTTCAAATCCAAAAAATTTTTAAATCTAACTAAAACAATTCCAGCAAAAACAAATATTGGTTGAAAAATTTGTAGACTTTTAAAAGAATATCAACTGCAAACGGAAAAGTATATCATAACTTAGCATAAATCAAAGCAGAAGATGATAAAAACTAGAAATCCTTATTTGAATTGTATAAGGAAAGCATGGCCAGGGAACCGTTCAGAGCCAAAGGACTACTTTTAAAAAACTAGATCATTCTTAGAGGAAAAAAACATTAAATGAATCAAAGCCAGACAGTATTGATTTTTTTAAAGGATTTATTTTATTCTTATTGAAAAGTCAAATGTACAGAGAGGAAGAGAGACAGAGAGGAAGATCTTCCATCCGTTGATTCACTCCCCAAGTGGCCTCAATGGCTAGAGCCGATCTGATCTGAAGCCAGGAGCCAGGAGCTTCTTCTGGGTCTCCCACATGGGTGCAGGGTCCCAAGTCTTTGGGCCATCTTTGACTGCTTTCCCAGGCCACAAGCAAGGAGCTGGATGGAAAGCAGAGCCACCGGGATCAGAACCGGTGCGTATATGGGATCCTAGCCCATGCAAGGTAAGAACTTTAGCTGCTGGGCTACCGCGCCAGGCCCGACAGTACTGAATTTTACAGGTTTTGTGTCTGTGTGTGTGTGTGTGTGTGTGTGTGTGTGTGTGTGTTTCACCTTTGTTTATTGAGGAGTGAGTGAGACTACTGCCAGACATGCCAATAACATTTCACATTCAAGGGCTGAAGGCTCAATGGCCTCTACGCTGAGTCACCGGACTTAGTCTTTTGGGAAAAAGAACTGAAAAGTGGAATCAAATAGGACATCGTCATGCTTGCTATTTCCCACTAGGTTTTTCAACTTTTGGGTCTACTGCTCTGGGTAGGTCGCTTCCTACCCTACCAAAGAACTCATTCTCCAGTTATTGGAACGAACACTAGGTGTAGAGCAGTTGGTTTCACACATCTGCACTGAGCAACTGATCTGTTTTTTCTTAAAATCCTTATGATTAATGAGAAAAAATTTTCTTTCCCTTTCCCTTCGCTCGAGTAGGTTACACCAATAGAAAAACAGTCTTCAGCACTACTCTAGGGCTGACAGGGAACTCTTGAATGGTGTGAGAGGAACCCGTGGGCTCACTGGGCAACACAGTGCTCTTCCACCTGCTGTAGCTCCCCGGGAGAATGGCCTACACAACTCTACCGTTCTACTTTGCTGAAAAACAAAGCAAAGAAACCTAAATCAAAAGGGTCAGCCTTTTTTTGGAGTTAGTTTCGCGGTGGGTGTTACCAAGCCCTTCAGGCCAGTTGCAGGAGCTCCTGGCTGGCAGCCTGCTGCTCCGGGCTGAGCTGGCCGATGCACTCGCAGTCCTCCAGAAGTCCGGACCTTACAAACCAGGGTAGCCAAGGTCCTTGGCACACGGGTCTTCACGTTTAATTGCGTCGTGCATTTCTCCCTCTGCAATTATACTGAATATCTTGGGCAGATTGGTTTTGTTTGGGCCAAGAACGACTGGGTAATTACTTTCGATCAGGTCACACAGGTCATTGAAAGTCTGAACAGCTTCTTCTTGGTCTTCATGCGGTGGTGGCCAAGACAACCAGTGCAGTGACACTTCCTCCCGAGTCACACAATTGGGTTTGAACTTCATGATTCCCGCCCCGCCCCCCACCCCCAGCGGAGACGCTATTCTCAGTAGCACTGACATTTTCTTTGGTCTTAGAATCTGCAGACGGAGTAACTCTTAGAAGCAATGGAAGGGCTTCTGTATAAAAAGGCAGCAGTTAATCTTCCCCGAACTGTGCCAAGACTTCCAGGCTGTACGCAGCTGCGTGCCAGACTTCCAGGCTGCTATCACAGGCATACTAGAGCACTGGGTTTAGGAAGTACTCTGCATATTTGAATGAGGCTGGACTACCGTGCTCAATGATGTCATCAAAGAGGCACAATCCCCACTGTCAAACAATGGCCTATGTGGACAAATTAGGTTGCAACTAATGGGAGCGGCTGTTCAAACCGTGGTAACACCTTTTGCTTGTAGCTACTGAAAACTGAATGTAAAATATCTGACACTTTGGTCAGAATCTATACGTCATTGTCATCCCCATCTTGGAGATTCTTCCACCTGTTCATTCATCTTAGTTTTCACTTTGTCTTTTAACTTGCCACAATTCTTGATTTTTAAAATGTTCCTCCAGTTTTGCATTCAGTACTCCTCCCAGTTCTTCAAGTGTTCATTATTAAGGCAGGTTTTTGTTGAAAATTTCAGTGCTAACATTTTTATAGTTTATACTAAATTTAACCATAATATAAGAATGAATGTAAAATTCATAGGTCAGAATTTAAAATTAAAGATTTGTTTTCTGTAAATGATTCATATTACCTTATTAAGACTCAGTCTGAGAGATGTGATAGAAAGTGGAGTGGATTGTGTTGGGATGGTTCCCTTGGAGACCCAGAGGAAGCTCTTGGCTCCTGGCTTCGGGTCAGCTCAGCTCTGGCTGTCCACTTGGGGAGTGAACCAGTGGATGGAAGATCTTTCTGTCTCTCCTTCTCTCTGCAAATCTACCTAGTCAATAAAAATAAATATTTAATAAAAAAAAGTTGGAGACTTATAAATACTGTTGCAATCAGAGGTAAAAGATTAGGATGAAAAAAGCATAAATTGAGAATAGTTGGGTGAAATTGCCCATGGACGTGTAGTTGTAAGAGAAGAAATTTAATGATTGAACTCCAAGAAACACTAGCATTTTAAAGATCAGCTGAAAAAGAGGATGCTAGCAGAGGACACCGAGACCAAAGTGAGCCTTTAGGAGAATCCCAAGATCAGGCTGTCCTGGAGGCCAGGAGATGAAGAGGTCACAGAATAGGTGAAGAGTGGCAGAAGCCACCGGACCCAGTAAAAGCAGGTCCAGAGAGTGCCAATCAAGACGAGTAAAGGAAAGGTTATTCATTTTCGTAACTCTCATGTTTGTGGAAGGGTGGGGGCAGGAGTTAGATTATGCGGAGAGGGTGGAGAAAGGAGGAAGGGAAACCCTTGCCTTCAAGATAGTAATGTAGGTGAAAAGAGAGAGCAGCAGTAGCAAAGGCAATCCAGATCAAAGGAGGCACCTTGCATTGCTTTGTTATGTCAATGAGGAAAACTGATTCAGACTAGTCTTTCCAAGACATGGACTTCCTGAACAACTGAATACCCTAGGAACAGGTGTTCCCTCTGATGTGTAAATACAGTCTCACTTCTAATCCAGCATGGCTTTGTTTTATGTTGGTTTCTGTATTATTTAAGAAACACAGTGCTGGGCCCATCTCAGTAGCCTAATAGCTAAAGTTCTCGCCTTACATGCACCAGGATCCCATATGGGCATCAGTTCATGTACCCACTACTCCACTTCCCATCCAGCTCCCTCCCTGTTTGTGGCCTGGGGAAGCAGTAGAGGACGGGCCCCAAACTTTGGGAACCTGCGTCCATGTGGAGATCTGGAAGAAGCTTCTGGCTCCAGGTTTTAGATTGGCTCAATTCTGCCCATTGCAGCCGCTTGGGAAGTGAATCAGTGGGTGAAAGATCTTTCTGTCTCTCCTTCTCTATATGTATCTGACTTTCCAATCAAAATAAACATTTAAAAAAAATACAGTGCTATTCTACTCTGTGAGGGGATGTTTGAAGGACTTCAATGCTATAGAAGCAAATAAATTTAGGAATATATTAAATTTCTAATCTGGCTATATGTAGATTTAACTTTTTTTAAGAGAAGGACTCTTGCTGAGTTCAAACTCCAAATGTGTGTTTTTCTTCAGGAAAAACAGAATATACAAAATATTTTAGGTGACATGCATTCTCTCCCAATTTCGGAGTAATAAATCGGAGGAATTCGGATAAGCAGAATATAACTGTATTCTACTAAGATGGTTTCTCCAAAATATTCCTCATTGAAGATTAACTAGCTTTCTGAAGCATTGTCAACTAAAAAGAGTTGTGCCTATTGCAAGCTCTGCAGATTTCCCAATTTATTTTATTAGTAAGTTGCATTAAGTGTGTTTCATGTGACATAAACAAAATGTTGAATAAAGTTTAAAAAAAATCCTTCCATGAATGAAACCAAACTGTGATAGAGTGAAAGGAAAACTTTCAGTTCTTTAGACTGAAAATTAACTAACTGCTCTCTGTCTTGGCTTTCTTTCCAAAAGCTGCCTTCACTTTGACCACTGCAGGGCGACTGTCCCCTTAGGGCTAGCCTGAGGATGCCGTGTCCTCATCTTTAGCAGAGAGGACAAAGGTTTACTCTCCTTTCTCTAGAAATCTGGCTTTTCTCCTCCTGACAGGTGTCTACCTCCACCCAACCTCCCCCCAACATATCCAACCCATGTTGACATGATTTTTCTTTAAAAGACAAAATTATATAAGTAGGTCTTAAACATGTGTAATGTCTCTAATGACTAATGTTCTGTGGAATTAGATCCTAGATGTGCTGAAACCAGTGGCTTGATTTCTAACTCACCGAGGAATGATGCGCTCATTTGCCTTGTATTCGCTAATGTGATTGACCAGAATGAGAAAAGTACATAAAAATAGAACATTTAAATATTAAATTTGTTTGTGTCCTTAGCAGCTTACTGGTACTCTTGTTTATTTCAGATGAGAAGAAACAGATGGTTGCAAATGTGGAGAAACAGCTGGAAGAAGCAAAGGAACTGGTATGTCCAGCCTTGCTAATGTGCTTTAGTCCACGTCCAGAGCCCTTTAAGCTGATACCAGCCCGTAGCCTGTTTCAGATAATGTGGGTGTGTGAAAATTACTGATTATCATTTTATATAGTTAAAAAATAATGAGATTTTGAGAATTTAATAATATTTTTTGTTTTAAGATTTTATTCCTTTTGGTACAGGTAGTTAAAATTGAACCTCTTGGTTAAATGTATCCTGGCCACCATGCATTGTCATTAAGCATATTACTTGTGGGGCTATCACTATGGCTTTGCAAGTTAAACTGCCAGTTGCAATGCCAGTCTCTCTTATTAGAACCTGATTCCAATTCCTGCAGCTCTACTTCCAATCTGACTCCCTGCTGATGTGCTTAGGAAAGCAATAGAAGTTCTAGGCTTCTAGCTTTAGCCTGAACCAGCCTGGCCATTGTGGCCATTTGGGGAGTGAATCAGCAGAACAAAGATCTCCAGCACTCTGCCTTTTATAAACAGGTAAATGTAAAAAAAGTGCAAACATATTGCTTGCTTTGCGATATGTACTTTTCTCACAAAACCCTGTTAGTGCTATTTGTTAACAAAAAAAAAAAAAAAAATGAAAGGTCTAAGAATTTTTCATACTTTCAAGTTAATTTTGTGAATGCTTGGAGAAGTCACGATGCTCCCAGGTCAGAAGATAAAAGACTTACTATAACAACGCAGCTGTAAGATTCAGCTTGGTTGCTTCAGTCCCCAGAACCTCAATTCTCACATAGGTAATGCGCATGGGTCTGGATGGATATTTACACAGCAGTATATAGGAAAAGAACATTATCCTGGGGCCAGTGCTATGGTGTTGGTATCCTGTATGGGCCTGGATGCTCCACTTCCAGTCCAGCTCCCTGCTTATGACTTGGAAAAACAGTGCAGAATGGCCTAAGTGCTTGGGCTCCTGCACCCACATGGAAGACCTAGAAAGAAGCTCCTGACTCCTGGCTTCAGATAAGCCCAGCTCCAGCAGTTGCAACCACTTGGAGAGTGATTCAGTGGATGGAAGATCTGTCTTTCTCTCTGTGTTTCCTACTCTCTGTAAATCTGCCATTAGAATAAAATTAAGCACATCTTTTTTTTTTTTTTGAAAGACCATTATCCTGAGAAATGTACCACTTTATGGTAGCCTGTGTTCTTTGTTACAAAAGGACACATTATTTTCACCTTCAAGGTTGCTGTCTATACTTTCCAACAGTTGCCTGGATGGAGTGACCAGGAAGCTTCTTCTTGGCATATCCAACAAGCCCTGCTTGGGGACCAAGAATTTTACAGTGATGACTCTCTGAATATCTTCATTGTATAAATAGGGATGCTGAGGCTTAGAAAGATAGGGTAACTTGTCTGAGCTCACATCCCTTGTTGAATGGGACACTAAGGGCTGGTACTGATGTGCTAATCCTGAGCAGTAGTTTGGCCACTGCTTTTTTATAGAAGTAAGCTTGTACATCTGGGAAATGATATTAAATATTGAGTCCCAGTTTTTAGTTTTAGAAACCTGCTGCAAATATAATTGAACTTGTTACCATGTATCAGGGTCCTAATGAATGAGTTGCTTTTTTAACTACTGAAGGGCAACCTGGTAGTCGCTCAGTTCTGCTTACTAATGTACTTTGGACAGTCCTCAAAATTCGTTTTAATTGAAATTATCTCTTCAAATACATTTGATAAACAGTAGCTTAGATAGAATTGCAGGTGGAAATTTTAAAAAATCTTGGATCTGTTTCTCTTTAGAGTCTTCAACTTTTTGTGTATTATCATTATTATTATTATTATTTATGATACAGTTCTATAGGTAGAGTCCCACGTTCTCCTCCCCATCCTCCTTTCTGTTTCTCCCCCACCCACCACTTTCTCCCATTTTATTACAATAGTCAAAAGTTCAACAGTTTGCTATTTAAGTGTATCATGGCTTTGTAGGTATAGGCAATGATAGAAAATCTGGTATCAAATTGTCAAGGTATATTTAACAGTTTTACTGAAAGTTCTTTTTTCGGGATTAGAGATGCCTACTGCGGAATATCTTAATTTCTCACTATGCTGGTCTCCATTATACAGTTCACCTATGAGAATATATGCACATACTTGTTTACCTGTATATCTGTTTGGTTTATATTTTGCATAAAGGTTGCCTTATGTCAGAGAGAACATACGATGTTTGTCCTTTGGGGTCTGGCTTATTTCACTGAGCAGAATAGTTTCTGGTTGGAAACACTTTGTTGCAAATGTGGAATTTCATTCTTTTTAATGGTTGTGTAGTATACCATAGAGTAAATGTGCCACAGTATCTTTATCCACTCCTCTTTTGACAGGCTTCTGGGTTGTTTCCATGTCTTTGCTATTATGGATTGTCCTGCTAAATACAGGGATGCAGGTTGCTTTCTCATGCACATTTCACTTCGTTTGGATATATTCCCAGAAGTGGGATAGCTGGCTCATAGTGGTCAATTTTCAGTTGTCTGAGCACTGTGCATACTGACTTCCATAGTGGCTGCACAAGTCTGTATGCCTGCCAACAATGGAATAGGGTACCTTTTTCTCCACATCCTGGCCAGCAAGAACTTTCAACTCTTTAAGTAGGCTAAAGCCAATATGCATAACTACAAAGGGACTCTAGGGGACAGCTGGAGACTAGAGTTATTTCCCAGGTTTATCTGAGTATCAGTGTTAACAGGAATATGCATGAGGAGCTACAGCTTTAGGAGGAACTAAGGTTTGGGTGGCTGCTAATCCCCTTTGTGTAGGAAACATGGCCCTAAGTCTTCAGGGGCTAACCAACAGAACTGTAGAGAAGATGCTTTCCCAGTGCTTGGCTGGTTCGTCCCCAGCCATCAGCACCTGCTGCTTTGGTGTGCCTGAGGCCCTGCCCTTAGCTGTCCCGGCTGCTGCCACCCGAGTCTTCAGTGACAGCTTCATCACAGATCTCCACACTGTCCAAGATTTCCCTTCCTTGGAAAGTTTCTATTATTGTTGTTTAGCAGTTTTCTCTTCGTTCTTTTTATATTCAACGCTTTTCTCACGCTTCCTGGCCTTCAAGTAAAAGGACTGAAGAAATTTTTTTTATTTAAAGATTTGTTCAAAATGCAGAGTTACCAAAAGGAGAGAAACAGAGGAAGAGACAGGGAAGTCTTCCATCTGCTAGCTCACTTCCCAATGGCCACAATGGCCAGGGGTGAACCAGGCTGAAGCCAGGAGCCAGGAACTTTCTCTGCATCCATCACATGGATACAATCTTCTGCTGCCTTTCCAGGTGTGCTGGAAGGGACTGGATGGGAACTGGGGCATTCGGACCCTAACTGACACCCCTGTGGGATGTGGTGCTGCTCGTGGTATCTTAACCTGCTGTAATATAACACTGGCCCCAAGGACTGAATATTTTATGACAAAGTACCAGCCAGGCCACTTTTCCTCTAGTTGACAGGGTAATCATTAGTAGTACACTTGTTGATTCTTTGAATCTTGAGTTGATTTATTTAAAAATGTATTTATTTTTATTGGAAAGTCAGATATACAGAAAGACAAATTTACAGAGAGAAGGAGAGACGGAAAGCTCTTCCATCTGTGGATTCACTCCCCAAATGGCTACTATGGCCCGATCTGAAGCCAGGAGCCAGGAGCTTCTGGGTCTCCTACGCAGGGGCAGGGTCCCAAGGCTTTGGGCCGTCCTTTACTGTTTTCCCAGGCCACGAGCAGAGAGGTAGAGGGGAATTGGAGCAGTGAGGACATGAATATGTGCCCATATGGATCCTGGTGCATGCAAGGTGAGGATTTTAGCCACCGAGCCATCATCCCAGGCCCTATTTTATTTTGCTTTGTTTTATTTTATTTCATTTCACCATGTACAAGTAAGCTACCTGTGCTTCTTTTGATGGTGCTAGCTATATTTTGCCTTCATCACCGGTGATCACATTATTATAGTTAACTTTAACATAGCAATCACCATGTAAGACAGTATCCTAAGCACATTAGGGGAATTACTTCAGTTAATCTTCACAGCTGCCCAAGGACAGGTATTTTTAGAAGTGAGGACAGTAAAGCACAGAGGTGTTAAGACACCTTCCAAAGTTTCCATGATCAGTAAGTAGCAGAGCTTATAAGAACGAACATAACTGACTGAAGACTACTGCTCAGAACCATTATGAAATCTCCTGTGTTGCCAAGGTGCTGCATGAAACAAGTGCCAGTTCCAAAATGTCCTGCTATGTTTTCAGTGTACTTTGTATAATGTAGCGTTGCTGGGGTCCATTCAGTTGATGTGGATGACAAAGGTGTGAAGAGAACGGCTCACCTGTTTGGCAGGGCCCAGCGGATTTCTCTCTGACCACCTTGACACAGTCTCACCCCCTTTTTGCATGGACACTCTTTAGAGCATAGAAAATGTAGCTGTTTTAGCCACTTTTATAATTCTTTAACTGGAGGAATTATAGCGTGATTTTATTAATATAGAGATAGGCTTTTGATTATTGTTTGATTGTTTATGGGGTTATAGAGCCTGTAATTGTAGGGGGATTTAATATTTGAAACTTTTGTCTTGGAGGTTTACGTTTTTCCCCTTGTAACATATTTCTCCCATTAAATGATGGGCAAGTTGTGGAAATAGAAATATAGTAGGAATATATTACTAATTAGTAGGTAGTCGCATGTGCCTTGGTCTTGGAGTCCTGGCTGTCGCCCAGTGGCTACTACTGAAGAATGAATAATGGCTTCTTTGAAGAAAATGATTATGGTATCTTTAAGAGCACCTGGTTGACCATGAAGTAAAAAATGAAATAACGAAACATCTGTGCATGCCCACTTAGTCATGAAGTAAAAATAGAACAACCAAACGATTGTGCAGAGGCTTGTGATGCGTCTGAGTAAATAAAAAGGACAGCTTTTTCTCGAGCTGTTACAAGAGGGCACCAAGTGACAGTGTCCATGTCTTATCACCGACTCCACACACCCTTCTCTAGCTCCAAACTCGGCCAGAGCTGGACTCCGGCATAGTGTGTTATAATTTTATCAGCATGATTATTAAATAGAAGGAGTTGACTGGAGGTTGAGATCATTGGTTTTCCTCATCAGAAAAGACATTCCCGATGAAATTTCCCCAAATGAGTACACTGAACTCATGTTCATGGATTAGCTACATGCCGTAATGATTGGATTTATCATCCATAGTTCTTGAGGTTCATGGTCAGAAGCCCAGACCAGTACAACTGAATGATGGACTCTTCCAAGGAAATTGAAATGAAATGAAATGAAAGTATTAATTCATATGTTTTCAAAGTAGTTCATGGCAATTTCTTTAGAACTGTGTCAGTTGGCAAGAACTCAGTAACTTGTACCAAATAAAAATTAAGCACAAAATAACCTACTGTGTTATTTGATAGTGGGTATTCAGTGCTTTATTTAAAATGAAATCCTTTCAGCTCTTACCTTGTAGTTTTTCAGGGGGATAAAGAGGACATGAATGGTTTGGTTTCATTCCTATTTTTCTTTCCTCTGTGTAGCTTGAGCAAATGGATTTAGAAGTCCGAGAGGTGCCACCCCAAAGTCGAGGGATGTACAGCAACAGAATGAGGAGCTACAAGCAAGAGATGGGAAAACTCGAAGCCGACTTTGTGAGTCAAATTCCATTGTTACATATGCTGATTTTTAAGCTACATTTTCACTTAGGCTTTTTAATTGTTTCCTCGCTATGCCTCAATCAATATTAAATGCAGTCTTCAGGGATTCTCGTAAAAGACAAGCTACGGCCTTCATTATTCATCAGTTACAGCTCTGAACATGGTTACAGAGATAGCTAATGGTAGAATTGGGCAGCATATCATATTAATGGCTCCTGGATAGATCCAAATCATGTGGTCCCTTGAGTCGGAGTAGTCTTTATTGGTATTTAGCCTTTATTAGCGTTCTGACGACCAGCTTCTGGCATTACACCGTCTGTCTTCTCCTAGAAGCCGTCTGTGTGCATGAACTTCCAGAGGCTCCGTATCTGCTCTCTGTACTTTTCAGTGCACTTTTCTGTGTACACATTTTTTTTCTGGAATAATCTCCACAGACTTTATTAGAGTCTTAAAATTTTTTTTTATTAGAGTCACTCTGAATTTAAGAACTATGTTCAATAGTAATTTCTAGAAGTAATGCTATACACACACACATATATCTTTTTCTTGCTATCAACCTTGCTTTCTCTTCTACCCATTTGATAACAATTATAAGACTGTGAACTTAAAAGGATGCGGTTACACCTTATCAGTAATTAGAAATAGAAACACCACTTTCACTTTTTGTTACAGAGGTCGGCAGAAGAATAGCAGAGTCTCAGAAATATCCACACACCCGTTTTCTTAGGGGGAGGATGCCATCCTGGTGTCCACTGGTGGGGGAATGTATAAACGCACTGCATGTACACAGCGTGGGATACTTTTTAGCATTTGAAAGGAAGTTCCAGCACATGTCATAGAATGGTGAACCTTGAGGACATATGCTAGGTGAAAATAAGCCAGTCACAAAAACAAATATAATTTTACTAATACGCATGTGAGGTATCTAATGCCATAGAATTCGTAGAAACAGAAAATAAATTGGCGGTTGCCAATGGTAGTGGAGAGTTGTGACTTAATGAGCATAGAGCTTTAGTTTTATGAAATGAAAAATTCTGCACATTAAATTTATGTGAATGCTAAATTATGTGAATGCTACTCAATTACTATTTAAAAATGGCTGATGGGAAGGCGTTTGGCACTGCACTTAAGATCACTTGTGACCCATGTTCCTGATTAGGGAGCTGGGGTTCGGTCCACCCCTGCCCAGCTTCCTGCTGCTGTGTGTCCTGAGAGGCAGCAGGTCATAGTACCTTCCACCAACATGGAAGGCTCAGATGGAGTTCCCAGTTCCTGGCTGCAGCCTGGCTCACCTCCCACTGTTGCAGGCATTGGAAGAGGGAACTGGTAAACAAGAGATGTCTAGGTATCTCTGTCCTTTAAATAAATGAAATGAACACAAAGTTATTAAAAAAATGATTAAGATGGCTATTTTATGCTAAGTCTATTCCATCATAATTGAAAATAGAAAGTACAGATAAAAATATGTTTGAGAGCATGGTGTAATTGCCTAGTGGCTGAATCCTTGCCTTGCATCCACGGGATCCTGTATTGGCGCAGGTTTGTGTCACGGCTGCCCTACTTCCCGTCTAGCTTCCTGCTTGTGACCTGGGAAAGCAGCACAGGACCACCCAAAGCCTTGGGACCCTGTGCCTGCATGGGAGACCTAGAAGAAGCTCCTGGGTTTGGATTGGCTCTACTCTGGGCAGTGCAGCCACTTGGGGAGTGAACCAGCAGACGAAAGATCTTTCTGTATCTCCTTCTCTCTTTAAATCTGTGTTTCCAATAAAAATAAATCTTCAGAAACATTTTTTGAAGCATTGCTGATGATTGGAAAATAAAGAAGTTAACAGAGGAATGACCAGCTGCTCTGGATAGGCTGGCATAGAAAATAGGATTTTAATCACTAATTCAAACTTCACATATTTCTCATTAAAAAAAAAAGTACAGATGAAGAAATTCCTGAACCACCTATGAGCAACAAGAATTATGTGTTTGCACATAAATCATCTGTATTTTTAAATCTGGGGTCCAGATCCATAAGGAAAGTCAAGAATTTGAAGTGATTTTTCCATCTTTGCTCTAGATTCAAGCTGGTTTACTTCTGGAAATTCACCTTCTAGACTCCATTGTACCTTTCCACTACAAAGACAATGGCAGTGGGACACCTGAGAATTCCTGCTAGCCTCTGGAAATTGAGTGATTTGGCTTTATGGATTATTAGGTATTTTTCTGAGAAGTCAAGATGGATTTCATTAGTGTCTGATACAGTTGCCATTTAATCTCTAATTGTATTAATTTTAAAAACATGGAATCCTTGATGCACTGAAAATCCTGAGAATAAAATGATGCCTGGCTCCCACGCTCTGTGCTGTATGAAGCTCTGTCCAGCTGGTGAAAGGATGACTTTCCCAGCTAGAATATGAGAAATGGTGAGAAGACCCGATTGATTTGAGAGTTTGTCAACTCAGATATATGCTTAGGATTTTTTCTTCTTTTTTTTTTAAGATTAATTCATTCATTCACTTATTTTATTGAGGGAAAGATTTACAGAGAGAAAGACAGAAAGAAAGATCTTTCGTCCACTGATTCATTCCCCAAGTGGCTGCAATGGCTAGAGCTGAGCTGATCTGAAACCAGGAACTTCTTCCTTTACTGCTTTCCCAGGCCACAAGCAGGGAGCTGAAAAGGAAGTGGAGCAGCTGGGATATGAACTGGTGCCCATATGGGATCTCAGCATGTGCAAGGTGAGGATTCAGCCACTAGACCACTGTGCTAGGCACTAGTTAGGAAATTCTATCCAATATCCGGTCGTAAGGGTGAAGGTAAAGTAAAATACTTAGGAATTATTTTATTTTGCTTACCAAAGTCTTGTGGAACTCTTTTCCCAAGATTTCCTCATGTATCCTAGAAAAGCTAAGTGTATTGTTTGGCTAGAGCTTCCAGTGACACAGCACCTCACAATGTGGTCTCACACGACAGAATCTTGGTTTTCGGCATTGAGGAGGCTGTAGGTGTAGGAGCGGGCTTTGGGTGTATGCATGGACTTCCTCTGCTTGTCAGCACATGCGTGTGTCCCAGTTTTCTTTTCTTTCTTTTTTTTGTATTATTATTGGAAAGCCGGATATGCAGAGAGGAGGAGAGACAGAGAGGAAGATCTTCCGTCCGATGTTTCACTCCCCAAGTGAGCCGCAACGGGCCAGTGCGCGCCGATCCGATGCCGGGAACCAGGAACCTCTTCCAGGTCTCCCACGCGGGTGCAGGGTCCCAAGACTTTGGGCCGTCCTGCCCTGCTTTCCCAGGCCACAAGCAGGGAGCTGGATGGGAAGTGGAGCTGCCCGGATTAGAACCGGCGCCCATATGGGATCCCAGGGCGTTCAAGGCGAGGACTTTAGCCGCTAGGCCACGCCGCCGGGCCCGTGTCCCAGTTTTCTAATAAGGATGCTCGTCATATTAAATTAAGACCCACACTAATGGTTTTAGCTTGGCTGATGCTATTTCCAAATAGTCAACAGTCCCAGCACCAGGGGTTAGGTCTTCAGCACAAAATTCACCCCAGGAATTAAAAACCTTTTCTTCTGAAAGTTTTCTCAGAATTTAAATGATTTTTGCAGCTTATTATATTTTTAGGTAACTCAGTGGGATCCTGGTACTTAAAGATGGAGGATTAGTCAATTGAGCCATCATACGGGGCCCTGAAAATAGCTTTTTCTAAAAAAAAAAAAAAAAAAAAAGGATTGATGTCCTAAAACTATTCTTGCAATTTTTTCTTTCAGTGATAGTACTAATTTTCTAGGACTTTATCTTGCTAGAATGGTTCAAGAAAGTGAACCAGCCAAAAAGGAAATGAAAATAGGGTTGAGAATTATTTTCAAGTTTATTACTTGATTTTTAAGAAAATAAAATCAAGCAAACAAAAAACCTTTAAACTTATATAAACAAACAAACAAACAAAAACCCTGAAAATCTCTGAGATGCTCGAACACGTCACTTTAAGTAGCAGAAGAAAGGAACTGGTGAAGTGGGTGGTTTACTGGGTTCCAGAGCTCAGCAACACATGACGTGTGCAATGCTTTCCTTACCTTTGGTGTTGTCGAATCATGCTAGCACCATCTCGTGGTTGATTTGTATAGCTGCATATTCCTTTTCTTTCTCGTGACAAAGCTGATCTTCCTTTAAGACACACACATGCACACACAGAAGGATTTGGGGTGGAGGATTAGCCTGTAGTAAATGTTAGAAGTAGAGCTTTTTAACCCTAGTCTCAAGTTCACTTCTATCTTGGGTCAGTGCTGCCCGAATGCTGTCCTTTTCCTGTTTGGCAGACTATGTGATGTGATTGTTCGACCCGCTCCCAGTGCAAAGCTGCGTACATCAGAGAATGGCACTTCTATTGACAGTCGCAGCAGTGAGGCTAAGTGGTCCTAGAAATCCAACTACCTGCAGACTCTCGGAGTTGGTCCCTTAGGTCAGGGTTCAAAGGATGTTGTGGAACAGCTTGAAGCTTTTACTGCTACTACCTGCACTCTCTCTTTTCATAGGTGAATGGGCAACTTGAGTATTTGAGCTTATGAGTGAAGTCAGAACCCATGTATTTTGTGTGTGTGTGTGTGTGTGTGTGTGTGTGTGTGTGAGGCTAAAAAGTAAAAGAAATGACAAAGTTGATTGTAAATTTTGAATTTTGTGAAAAGGTCAAGACCTTGATGTTTTTGTTTGTATTTTGTCTTTCTCATACCCATGGCTTCCTGGGACATTTTATTTCTGTTGCTGTAGAGGATATAGGAACCTACAAATGCATGCTTTAGAGATGCAGGTAGTCTCAGTGGTAATATGTGATGGTTATAGCATCAGTTAACCCTTGTTGCAGCAGCTTATGAAGTACATTGTCAAAAGAAATGAGAAACCCGGGCTAGACCAAACTATCTGTGCAAAGAAATTCCCTTCACTATGTGTGCTTAGTATGTGTGATATTTTAAAACATTATATTTATTCTTTGATTCCATGTAAAAATAGGTTATGTTAAGACTTCTAAAAACAAATGAAGAGGAGCTGAAATTTTATTTAAAAAGTCCTTATTCTTACTGACCCCCCCCCCACACCCATCTTCTGTGTTTTGATTGGTTTCCTGCCAGTCTGTCCTCCTGCTTTCCTTTGCATAATTTATTGTTTCACTTTACATAATAATGATGCAGTGTTCCCTTTTTTCTTTTTTAAATACATGATTCTATCATTGATATTTCTCATTTCTATAAATGAGATTTCAATATAAATGATTGTTTTTAACGAGTGTGTAATATTTCACTGAATGAGATTAGCTAACCCAATCCCTGATATATTTACATTTGCTCTCTCGATAGTTTCTTGTGCTGTCGTGAGCATGTTTAAACGACATTAGCCAGGATCTGAGAAAGTGGATTTCCAAGGCAAAGGCATCAACAGTTTCATAGCTCTGCCTGAACGGTGCCAGGGGCGACATTTTTATCTCGATTCATGAGAACATTTTTGCTCTTTCTCCAGATCTTGTCTGTAGTAGAATGTGATTTAAGAAATAAAGCAGAGCTTATGTACATCACTCATTTAATCCTCAAATATTGTCGAAGAAAGATACTATTATTATCTGTGATCATGGGGATTTTACCGACTCCAGAATGAACTATAAAAGAGATTTTTTTCCTGAAATAATTCACAGGATTTTATTAGTGTTGATAAGGGAAAAGGATGCGCACGACTGTCAGTATTTGGTCTAACATTGAACTCTTACGCATTCCAAACATTTAAAATCAGAAACTAAAGTTTCTTTTGATCATCTGAATAGGAATGCATTGCTAAATTCACATGTTCTCTGCATATGCACATTCAATATTTTTCCTGTTTAGAATCATTTTCTTAAGAAAAATGATTTTTTAAAGTGCCAAGGTCCCACTGGGAGAACTTGTGTAAAAATCGTAATGGAATTGGCTGCCTGTGTGGGATTCTTATCCCAGTCTTTGACCATGGTAAACCTACTCTTAAGAGTCTGTCTTGGGCTCGGCAGCGTGGCCTAGTGGCTGGGGTCCTCGCCTTGATCCCATATGGCCGCTGGTTCTGATCCCGGCGGCTCCACTTCCTCTCTGTCTCTGCTCCTCTCAGTATATCTGACTTTGTAATAAAAATAAAAAAAATAAATCTTTAAAAAAAAAAAGAGTCTGCCTTAATTCCAAGAGCTGATGCAGGAAACAGACTCAGCTGGCTGGGAAGAAGCCAGAAGTCTGTACTGGTCCATCAGCAGTGACCTCTGGGCCCCTTTGTATGCTTGTTTGTTGCTCTGGTCTCCTGTTGCAAGAGGCTGTAAGATGTTCTTGCTTTAGACCCTGGTCGCCACCATGTGGATGTGAGTGAAGGAGTATTACACGTTAAGTATTTTATTGTTGCTCTTGGGTGCTGAATTTGAGGAAGACCTTAGTAGATTTTTTGTACTTTGGAAATTCTGGTGGTTTTTTTTTTTCTAACCTGTGTGACTTTAATGATGAATTCCTTGATCTTGAAACCATTGCCATTAGTCACTATATGGTTTTACATCCTACAAAAGTAACTTCTCTGTCCACCCTAGTCACTGTGAAGTTAAAATGTGTGCTGGTATAGATATGTGTGTTTAATGCGCTTAAACAGCCATGGTTGTGTGCATTTTCCTAAACTTGGTGCCAGATTCCTGATTAATTTTACAACTTCATTATAATTTTTTTCCTTGTCTCTTTGGCAGTTTTTTTTTTTCATGATTGGAATTAAAGTTACAGTGCTACTTTGTGGTAGAAGTAGCATATTTTTGTTATGACTTCATCAGTTCTAGCTGTCGGGGGTTTTGTAGACCTTTCTCATGTCTGGTTTTCAATACTGCTTTTGCACCAAAATAAAGTTTTGTTTTCCATGAACTTTTGGAAGTACTGTTGTATATAAAATATATTAGTTTTAACATTATCTCTGCTTACAGTTCTTCTTAAATGACTTAACACATTATTATCAGCTTCTCTGTTCTTAGCTTATTTTGCCTAGCCATGATGATCCACCTGGGAAATGAAGAGAAACAGGTAGGATTCTTGAATCCTGAAATTGGCCTTGGCCACTAGATGGCAATGTTTGTTTGCAGTGTGCCATCTTTTAAAAAAAAACTATGGTAGTAACTGAAATTACCGCCTCATGAATAAAATATTTCTGGTGGGATTTGCATTTCTATATTGGCTGAAGACACTGTGTTGAATGTTTTATTAACCAGCCCAGTGCAACTGTCAGCCTATTAAAGGGATCCAATGGTCCCTGTTTAGATAAATAAACTAAATAAATCCAATTCGTCAAATTGTGTTCCTGGCTGTTTATTTTCCATTCTTTTGATGTACAGTTTATTTTAAGTTAAAGCCACATTGGTTTAAAAATTAATAGGAAAATGTTATTTGGTGTTCGGAACATGAAGAAGCTAATTGCCATAGTCAAAAAGCCAGCTCTGTTTTAATGTTAAATTGTTTCCTCATAAATAGTAAACTTTTCTGCTGGTTGCTTCGAACCTGTCCTGTGGTCAGGACATCGTAGTCTGACCTGGGACTGCGTTACCAAGACTTGTTGAACCCTAGTGTCATTTCTCTGGGAAAAATACCACGCAACTCCTAAGACAAAACTTCAACTCAATTTTCCCTTTAAAATATGTTTTTTTTCATATATTATATGAAAAGAAAAATGGCTAATTTGCTTTTGAATGAACTGCCTTTTATGAAAGAACTTGCCAGTCACTGCCGTAATGCTTGTCACACATTGAATGGAGGACAAGAAACTTGGCTGTGGTTGCTGAATACACCTCAAGGTGGTGATTCCAAGACCCGAGGGCTTCCGTTCGTTGCCTGTCCTCTCAGGACTTACCCTCCATTGATCCAGGAACCCAGCCCTGCAATGTCTAGTGCCATAGCTCAGCCAGAGTTCAACCTTAGGACAGACTTTTAGGATATTCAAATCAAGTCTGTCCAATTTTGTGCTTTGCTAAACTGTTTCATAGTTAGCAACTTGAAATGACGATATCACGATTCTAATTTTCTTCTAATTTCATCTTTCATGAGTCTTTAGTTACTTTTCATTTCACTAGTATCATCTTTTACCTTCTTCTCCATGTGTGTGGCTCACAGCACAACTTGGTTTAGGCATTTTTGACTTTAGTTAAAAACTTCAACGAGTGTTCAGGCAGCTGTGCTGAGGACTGAACCCCGGCGGATCGCTAGGTTGAAGGCTTTCAAACTGAGTAAGAGGAGCTGGTTGGACAGTTTCCTCTATCAGTGTTGGAAGCTTTGTAGTATGAGAAGTTAACGGGAACAGGCAGTGGATTTTGTTACACTTTGCTGTTGATTTTATGTCCTGACAAACATAAGCAAAAATGGACAATGTGTACAGATGTTCTCACTTTTTTGCTTATGATGTTTTGTTTGAGTTCATAGCCTCAAGTTACCAACATTGAAAAAAATACTATTTAAAAGGAAAAACATAATAAGTGCAGAGCCAAATTGCTTGGTTGGATTTTCTTATCGAAAGTTGATCATCATGAATGGAAAACCTTTGCTAGAAATGGCCTGAATGCTCAGGTGAATCGGGAAGCTTCGGGAAATGGACTATCCTGGTGTGTGCTCTTCAGTCCTGAGGCTCTCGTGTCTTTGCAATGCATTTGTAAACTAATGCTGACCAAGCTCTAGTATAGGAGACTCCAATGTATTATGTTAAAGATTGAAACCAGTTACCACTATCTTAGAGGAGAAAATCTGTGAAATGGAGTTTTATCTCATTCATTACAATTTTTTTTCATTGGTTTCAACTCTAATTCATTCTGAAAATAGAGGATATCATGCTTTATGCTTTGGAAAGTCATACCACATAGCATTGGCCTTGTGAAATGTTCAGTTACTGAAATGAAATGCATTTCTTAAAATTTTAAACATTAAAATGGATGCTGTTCTGAATCCCTCCTGAATTTTTGTCTGGCAAACCTTTTACTTTGCGTATTGAACAACTAACCTTTTTTTGTTTCACTGTTTTCTTATTTTGATAGTTTTTAAAAATTTATGTGTTTTTATTGGAAAGGCAGATATACATAGAGGAGATAAAAAGAGAAAGATCCTTTGTCCACAGGTTCACTCCCCAAGCAGCCACAGTGGCAGGAGCTGGGCCAATCTGAAGCCAGGAGCCGGAAGCCTCCTCCGGGTTTCCCATGCAGGGGCAGGGGCAGGGTCCCAAGACTTTGGGATGTCCTGCACTGCCCTTCCAGGCCAAAGGCAGAGAGCTGGATGGAAAGTGAAGCGGCCGGGACCAGAACTAACACCCGTATTGGATCCTGGCAGTTGCAAGGAGAAGACTTTAGCCATCAGGCTACAGTGCCAGGACCAATCTTATTTTTTTTTTAAGATTTATTTTATTTTTATTAGGAAGTCAGGTATACAAAGAAGAGGAGAGACAGAGAGGAAGATCTATCTGCTGATTCACTCACCAAGTGGCCGCAATGGTGAAAGCTGAGCTGATCCGAAGCCAGGAGACAGGAGCTTCTTCCAGGTCTTCTATGTGGGTTCAGGGTGCCAAGGCTTTGGGCCATCCTCAACTGGTTTCCCAGGCCAGAAGCAGGGATCTGGATGGGAAGCTGGGCGCTGGAACACAAACAAGTGTGTGATCCCGGCACATGCAAGGCAGGGACTTTAGCCACTAGGCAATCACGCGGGTCCCTATTTTAATGTTTGATAAACAAATATATTTCAACTGAAGCAAGGCTAGAGTTGTCTTATTTATAGAAATGTGATTTTTTTAAAATAAAGCTTAAAAAAATTGCTTCCTCCAAGGCAGCGATCTTGCAGGTTTATATTTTTGTTTTAGAGAAGTTTAATTTTTTTCCCTGATTTCTTAGAAGATTGTTATTTGATATTATCTTTTTGAAGTGCTGTCTGATACAGGGTGCCTATTTGAAATCTTTACACTTAAAAATATTACGTAAATATTTATGAGACATTTTCTAGAAATGGTTAGTCCCATATTTTTCTTATATTATATGTGGGTGATGTTTGGTCTAGGACCACGTTACCAAGCAAGGAAGTCACAGGCCTATATGCTTGAGACCCCAGGTGTGTGGCTCATGCATGCTGCCCTGTAGTTTTCATATGCGAAAGTTTCAATCACAATAAGATAATATGCGTGAGAGTCCATTAAGATACTAAATGTAGAGTGTGAACATCGGCATAGGTCCCCTCCATCCCTGTCGAAGTGTCCGATTGCAAGTCCTGGCTCTAGCTCCAGATTCTAGCTTCCTGCTAATGTGATCTGGGAAGCGCCTGGTGTTGGCTCACACGTTTGGCCTGGCACTCAGCTGGGTTCCTGGCTCCTGGCTTCAGCCTGGCTCATTGCTGGTGTCTGTGGGCAGTGGGCAGAGTCAGCAGTTAGAAGTGTTCCCATTCTGTCTCTCTCGCACGCCTTCCTTCCTTCCAATTTAAAATAAAATAAATAAATGATTCTGAAAAATAGTTGAAATAAGGTGGAAATATATTTTTAGTGGATTACCAGACATCAACTAGAATTAATAAATGTAAAAATATTTTGAGAATTACACTATTTTTTAATCAGTGGCTTTCTTGTGAATATACAATAATCATATGAAGTTGATAGGTTAAAGTTTTCTCAAGGCCAGAAGATTCTTAAATATTCTAAAAATGTAAAGCATCTCAGTACCTCAGTGGACCGACTGGAAGCTCACACAAAGGACTGGAACATGAAATCTCCCATTGTGTTCTCAGGTATGGCCTTCTAAGTTGGATTGCTTTTGTAACCTCGCACATTTTACTTTGTAAAAGATATTTTAGAAATTAATCTATCGTAACAGCAAGCAAGGTTTCTCCCTGACCTTGTGGTAGTACAGTGAAAAAGAAAAGTAGAGTTCTATGTTATTTTATATAATTTTACACTGTATTACCACTTGGAGTTGTACTTGCACTGACTTCTCATTCAGTGTTCAGAACACTCGTTGAGTGAACCTGGAGAGTTTCTGAGAACGGGAACTGCCCAGACCTCTGAGAAGTCGCTGTCTTGGCTAGGCCAGGCACTGACCTAACCGACACCATGCTGGCAGAAAGAGGAGAAAGAGGATGTGTCTGTTAAATATTATCGAGCAAAAATTGTCTTTAACACACCTACAGACAGGTAAGTAGCACACATCAGATAGTGCAGTGCCTAGTTAGAAATAATGCAGTAAAAAACTAAAATGACTAAATCTGGCTCCAAGTAGTAAAAGAAATATCAAGAATAAAAACCCCTTTCGATTAAAAAACATGAGGAAGCTGAGAAAGGAACATTTCAAGTTAATCCTCTTTATTCACCTTATTAAGGTGAATGTTAGTTTTGGTGATTTCCAACAATTTGTTGTTTTGGTGTGGGCTACTCTAAACAACTTACACATATTTAGAATATATTATGCACCAAACATTGTGTCAGGAACCACAAGATGAATGTAGCACATTATCCATAGCCTTAGTAATTTTAATATGGTGAGTGGAGTGAGGTACATACAGATGACTGGTGTGTGTGTGTATGTGTGTGTGCATGCATGCGTGTACAAGTGAAGGTAGTAGGGTTGAGGGCACACACCTAGGGAAAGGAGGCATTTGAGAAAGGCAGGGTGTGGGCAGCTAGGCAGAATGAGTCAACATAATTGGGAAAGGAGGTAGGAGACAGGAGTTGGGGAGGGACAGTGGCAGGAAGGCAGGGGAATAGCTCCCATGTGCGGAATTGTTCCAGGTAACAACTGTGGGGCGAGAGCCTTGGTTTCCAAACACCGCTGCGAGCAAGAATCTTGTTAAAAATTGTGCTCCACTCGCAGCCATTGTGACTTGACTGGCATGGGATGCAACGAGGCATCAGGAGTTGCCTCGGTCACATGGTGTGGGATGGTGCGTCGTGGGGCCTGGCAGAGCTTGCTCGGCCAACTTGGGTAGTTTCTGTTTTGTTGTGATTAGAGGCTATCGAGACATTGCACACACTAGTAAGGTAGCTGCAGATTGTGGGACATGCTTGGAACAATGAAGCTCCTGAGTTGCAGTGCTACCCAGTTCTCATCTTTTTAGACTCTCAAATCTTCAATACTATTTTAAATTAAGTTTCTAAAGTTAGCAGAATTTAGTATGATGATATTTACATATTTATTTCAAATTACTGTAAAGACAAATTTTCTTTTTTTGTATGTGGTTAAGTATTATGGTAAGCTTTAGCTAGGGAAAACAAATCATACATAAAGCCTAAATACCTCTTCTTCCCCTGTGACAAAAAGTATTTTAACTTTCACTTGGGCTTAGAGCAAAAACAAAACCCAGCCTTCAGCTTATACCTGCATGCAGATTGTGCCTTTGACCTTCTGTTCTCAGCCAATGCCGATGGAACAAATTCTGTTTTGTTTTGTTTTTTAGTTTTAAATTGGCAGGTGTGTGAATTTTGGAAACAGGCACGTTAATTCTCTTGTAAGATAAATAAAATTATAGAAGATCGCTGTTTCTGGATTTAGTAAGGAAAACTATTATATGTATGCACATATATATTCACAGAGATACAGGCTCATTTTTCTTTCCCTCCTGTGAAGTCTCGCAAAACTGATTGCAACTTAATTTTGTACCAGAACTGTCAAGAAATTGCTGGTTATCTCTAATCATAGAAAAAGCCGCGGCGATGTGATGGATAAATAGACTGTTATGGCCAACATCTTCATTGATCTTAACAGAACTGCTCTCTGCCTCCCCTGTGTCTGTATTTTCTTTTGGCAGTAAGCCGAGTGAATTTGGAACAGAGAGAAAGAGAAAAAAAAATCTGCTTGGTTCCAATTGATGATGGCCTTGCACTGGTGAGGAGGAAGACAGCTAACCACTCCGCAGTGGAATTACTAGAGGATTTCTTGTCTCTTGTTGGTTTAAGGGAGAAATTGAAGTTCCTTTTGTGGCCAGCTTGGAGAATCTGTAACTCAACATTGCTCACAGCTTATGAGACTATTTAAGTCTTAGGAACAATATATCAAGTGATATTTAGAATTTCAACTTGTCATAAATCTTTTAGACAATTTCTGAGTGATAGTGTAAGACGATTCAGATTAGGAAAAGTGCTATGAGGTGTCTTCAGTGCTAGTTTGACATCTGTTGTACTTAAAGCAAAATAATTGTTATTTTCTTAATTTTCCTTAAATATAGTTTATTGAAGAGTTTTGGTTATTGGCACATCATTTTGCTATAGATTTACAATCAGAGATTGTCTTTATGAGTGTATGTGATTTTGAAATATTTTTATTATATAAATTCACTCTTTTTAAGCTACTTATTATACTGTTGGGTGGATTCTAAGGATAGCAATTCAATGTGTCTGGAGTTATAAAGTTAGGGTGAAATTATCGTCAGTGTATCTTACATCTGAGAAGGATTCCTGTCTTTTCTGTTCAGAGATGTGAAGAGTACAGTTGCGCTTTCTAATTTATCAGAAAATGGCCACAGATGGCACTGTGACACACACTGATATTAAAATAGACAATATTGTGGCGTACTTCTAATACAGTCTCTACAGAATCCTCTTGCGTGGGGATTGCACCTAAAAAGGGAAAACCGCAGCGCTCACACCTGTGCTGCTCATCCTTCCCTTGCAGGGAGCATCCCTAAAACTGTGCCACTAACTCAAGGCCTTGTGTCTTCAGTTCTGTTATGACTGAGTCTAAACAACTGTCACTGGCAAGTGACTAAAGGCACAGACAGTATGGGAAAGAGAGAGGAAAGGAGTAGGAGAAAATGAAAGTCTAAGAAAAAGGAAGGAAAAAATAGCAAGTATTTCCCGAAAGGATGGGGATGCCAGCAGCAAGCGCCTCAGGTGCCAGTGTGCTGCTACTTGTACAACGATCTGCCTCTTCCTGCTATTTCCAGATCCTTTCGGTGTCTTTTTAGAATCCAGGTAGTTCTAAGAAATATCTCAAGGTACAGCCTAATGTTGTCATTAAGTTTAAATTTGCCTAAAGAATTTTGCAGGTCCTCCAATTACAAAAAAATCTACATAAGTCTAGTCAGCTTCAGTGTTGCTGTCACGTGTAGTCAGGATTCACTCATCCAGGGATCTTAACTCCATTATATTTTTATACTCCATATAATAAATTTGTTGTCTGATAACATGCCTGCCTTGATATCAATGCTCTGGTAAGGTTCAGCTTCTTACTTTTTACAGCAGAAAACACTGATTTCTCTTCAAACTAAACACTTGCGGTAATGAACAGGCTTTCTTCTTGGCCTAGGAGAAGATTTTTTGACTTCAGCACTGTTGAAATTTGAAGCTATGTAATTTTTTTTGTGGTAGGGTAGCTGCATCACAGCTTACAGTATGTTTAGCAATCTGGCCTCTACGTACTAAATGCCAGTAGACCCCACCCATAACACACACCTACGCATCCCAGTTGTGACTTTCAAAATATATCTCTAGATACCACAAGTGTCTCGTTGGGTATAAAATTATCCTTGGCTAAAAGCCATATAGTTTAGAATGATCACTGATTGGATTCTACAGGGAGAAAGAGAGAGAGAGATCATTGCCTGTGGATGCCCTCTAATAGGCTGTACAATGTTTTGTGCCATTTATGTTTCATAGCCAGGTTGTAATTTTGATTTAAGAGGTTTTTGAAAAGCTAAGACACTTGCCTGTGGTTTCATAATTTAGATCCAAGTCAAATGTAGTTGATTTTAAAAGTACTAAATCACACTACTCTGTAGCATTTATCTTTAAAGTGTCAATTAAGTACCTGCTAGATCCGGGGTATAAAAATGACTTGGTTCACTAACCAACCTACTTTTATTTCAAGTGGAATTTAAAGAAAAGACAGTGTGACGCAGTGGGTCAGATAGTCAATGAAAGTTGAGGAGTCTTGGCTTTGCACACCAACTCTGTGACCAGTTAGTGAGTGCCCTTGGCGAAGTCACTGCTTCCTTGCATCTTCAACCTAAAATGCTGATTTGCGTTTGCAACTTAAACTGCATGCTGTCTAAGATCTGTTGTTGAATGATGTTGAAAATTGAAATACATTGCATTTCAAGAGTTGTAAAAGATTTCACATTGCTTTTTTTTTTTTAAGTGATATATTTCTTTCTTTGAAGAGCAGGGTGATAGAGGTTGAGACAAAGATGCCTTCAAACCATTACTCCCATGACTCCAAATAGTAGCTGGGAGCTCCATCCTGGTCTTCCACTGGGGTGTCAGGCCCCTGGTGCTTGGACCATTCTCTGCTTTCCCAGGGAGCTGGATCAGAAGCAGAGCAAGCAGGCTTTGAGCCAGTGGATTTCTAACATAAGGTGTTGGCATTACAAGCAAAAGCTTAATCCACTCTGCTGTAACAGTGTCCTTCCACATTCCTTTAAAACTGTTCTTTGTACATTTTAGAACCATTGGTGTATGCTTTGGAACTTCGGGCTCAACTTAACTCCATTGGTCTCATATTGATGTGTCTTCCATTTCTACAATGCATAGATCATTATGCACTTTGTAAAGGTTTTTTTTTTAATTATCTTTCCTGTCATGCTAAAGTTTCTTTGCTTTCAATTCATCTAGGCACTTAAATTTCTAACCTGTATGAAGTTACACACTGTTTCCTTGTCAAAGCTAAAATGATGTATTGATTTTTACTTTCTTATGCTTTATTGCCCCAACCAGTTGTAAGATCTTCAAGAGAAGAAAAGTGCCTTCTACTTGTATGTTTTCTGAAGTATTTAATGAGAGCTGTGTATAGTAGGTGTTCATTAAGTATCTGGGATTTGTAGTGTGAGCAAGTGTCTTCTAACAAATAACATCTATAAATGACAGATATACAGTGTAAGTATTCCAATCATAATTTACAGCTAGTATGACTTGTTCTCTGAACACAATATCTATTTAGTTTTATTGGCACAAAATAATAATGCCAGTGTTACGGCATGTGTTTATTTTGACTCCTTTTAAATGTCCCAGGCCTGGGAATTAAGATGCTGTAAGAATGGAGTTTCTGAAATGCTCCATTGGGTACATCTTTTCAGAAATAGCCATGTGTAGGGAAATATGACATGTTCATTGCCAGAGAAGAGCTGATAAATACAATTTGATGCAGTATTTCAGCAAACATTTCAATAACTTTTTGACATTTTCCTGTAGTCCTTATTTACCTTATCAATAGTTATGGTGACATACAGTTGTCAACTTTTTATATTAAGAGCAAACTAATAAATTAAACATGTTGTATTTATATCTGATGAAAGTTGACGTTTTGGAAGGGTGTTAAAATATGCTGACAGGCCCTGTTCATAAGCTCCTTTGGTATAAATATGCAGATGACATCTTTAGATATTGTTTGTACACATGCTGATACACAGAAAGTGTTGACAATGTAACAGATGCAGATGTCAGCCTCGGGATTTAACCTTTCTGTGTAGAAAAAGATGTTAGTTGTAAGTTACATGTAACTTTTAACTTTATTTCAAAGTTTTTATTATTCGTTAGCCTGTTATCATGTCCCACAAAAAGCAGTTGTTGGGATAAGATTTGCACCTTAGATCTCTTTATGTGGCATTTTTGCTTAAATGATTGCAATTGCATGGATGTGTATATTTTGCTCATCTTTATCGGTTATTTTCTGTGTTCATTTCCTAGCTCCTGAATTTTTTTGCAGCATTGTATTTACTCATGCAGGGTGTTTGGGGTAATTAATTAAGCCTCAGGGAATTATTGTGGATTCCTGTTCCTGCCCCACATGTGCTTTATTTTAAAGCATTTCTCATAACAGTTTGCTGTACTTATGTCTTTGCTAAGATCAAACAGATGGGAATGCCATGTAGCACTGTAAATAGTGTTTGGCTTATGGAAGCTCAGATGTGATAGGAATAGAGTGAGTTGCAAGTGCACTCAGCGTGTAGGTAGGGCATATATTTAAATACTGCCTTGACCCACCAACTGCCTTGAGAATTTTTTTAGGTTTGCCCTTTGGGGAGGTGTAACTTCCTCCTTTGTAAAAAGGGATTAATGATACCTAATTTGCTTTCTTCACATTAGGGTAATCATATACAAATGTATCATGAAGATACTTTGGAAAATGTATGGAGCAGACACATGAGAAAAGCATTATTATAGTGCACTTATGTGGTAAGTCTCAGATAGACCAATATTCTGCCTAAGTCTGTTACTAGTTATGAAAACCTGGGCCTTGGATGCCTTGGAATCTAATGTTTTGTAATGATTATAGTCAATAGCCATTAGAAATTATATCAAAGGTCTAAAGAATGTATTATGTAGCAAAAAGGTAAATAATCCATAATGTTCTCTATAATAGTGTATTCAGATTAAAGATCCTAACACCATAGATTGTGCATTTATACACACTCATATGCAGATTTTTTTTTTTTGTCCTGAACCCATGGCCAAATCTTAGGCCACAATTATTTCTCAATTTACACATCCACATTATTCTATTTACAGTGTAGTCTTGATTTTTGCCACATTTAATCTCTGCTTAGTTCTGTGCATGGTGAATGGGTCTGTTGAAGCAGTAAATTCAGTTAGAGATAATATCAATTTTCAAAGGGAAATGTGATATTGGAATAAGGAGGAGTGTGGAGATATTTATGAAGAGTCTCCCAACAATTCATGAGAAGTGTATCTTAAGAAAAATGCATGGATTTCAAATTTTTTTTTTAAGATTTATTCATTTTATTACAGCCAGATATACACAGAGGAGGAGAGACAGAGAGGAAGATCTTCCATCCGATGATTCACTCCCCAAGTGAGCCGCAATGGGCCGTTGCGCACCGATCCAATGCCGGGAACCTGGAACCTCTTCCGGGTCTCCCACGCGGGTGCAGTGTCCCAATGCATTGGGCCGTCCTCGACTGCTTTCCCAGGCCACAAGCAGGGAGCTGGATGGGAAGTGGAGCTTCCAGGATTAGAACCGGCACCCATATGGGATCCCGGGGCGTTCAAGGCGAGGACTTTAGCTGCTAGGCCATGCCGCCGGGCCCGGATTTCAATTTTTTGAACCAAAATAAAATTTAATTCCATTTTTCACTAACTTTCTGAAGTTTCTTTGCATGTTTTAGAGATGTCCTGCTTTCACATGAGAAATGCGGTGATGGGATTAGCCTGCTGGGTGCTTAACGGTTGAGTCTTTGAGGGACTTGCAGGGTATAAATCTTGCTAGTTGGATCCAATTCAGATTTCACCTTCTAGCTTCACTCCCACTTCCCCATCACCCCAAGACATCATAAGTTTACAAATTGCACTCATCTTTAAGTCCTACAATCAAAATAATCTTTATTGTTACACACAGTTAATTCATTTATTTTCACCCAAACTGCCTTTATTTTTTTTTTAAAGCTTTACTTAGTTTTATTGTAAAGTCAGATATACAGAAAGGAGAACAGACAGTGAGGAAGATCTTCCATCTGATGATTCACTCCCCAAGTAGCAGCAGTGGCAGGAACTGAACCTATCCAAAGCCAGGAGCCGGGAGCCTCTTCCAGGTCTCTCACACAGGTGCAGGGTCCCAAGGCTTTGGGCTGTCCCTGATTGCTTTCCCAGGCCACAAGCAGGAAGCTGGAAGGGAAGTGGAGCAGCTGGGACATGAACTGGTGCCCATATGGGACCCCAGCACATACAAGGCAAAATCTTTAATCACTATGCTGCTGCACAGGGTGCTTGCGAAGTATTTTGTAAAATATTTACTTGTTTTATTTGAGAGAGTAACACAGAGAGGCAAACAGAGATTTTCCTTCTACTGGTTCACTCCCCAAAATGACCACAAAGACCACACCTGCGCTGGTCCAAAGCTGGGAGCCTGGAATTTCTTCCAGGTGTCCCACATGGGTGTAGGGGCTCAAGGCTATGGGCAATCCTCCACTGCCTTCTCAGGCGATTAGCAGAGAGCTGGATTGGAAGGTGAAGGAGTTGGGACTTGAACTGGTACCAATATGGGATACTGGCACTTCAGGCAGAGGATTAGTTTTCTATGCCAATGTGTGGCTTTGTGTTTTATAATATATTTATCTGAGAGGAAGAGAATGCCTTTCATCCAAGTAATTTAATGTAAAATCGGCTGTCATTTCAAAACTTAACCTGAATTTATAATGTGATTTTATGTGTAAATATTTATTAACAGATATAGTCTTTGTATTTTACATGTGTGGATTGCTTAGGAAGACAAGGTAGTAATCTTCAAAAAACTATGTGGATGGTGGTTTGGTTTACTGAGTTACATTTTATCATGTTATCCTAAATAAACAGAAGCTTCAACATATTGATAGCATATTTTTAGTGGCTTCATCTTCCATTCTTCCAGTATCTTTACTATTAAGTCTTAAGCTTTATGCTGCCCTGTGGTTTATTTAGTTTCCAGGTGTAATTAATCTTATTGCTTCAGCTGCATTATATACTATTTTAGAAGATAAACTGTAACAGCATAAGCTGGTAAAAATATAAGTTTTAAGTATTTATTTAGATTGAAGAAATGAATAGGGATATCAAATCTAATATTCTAGAAAATGGAAACTTGTTCTTTTGTGATGAGGAACAAACTTTATTATGTATTTCCATCTTTAATTTTAGTAACATATTTGTATTACTGATAGTTAAAATATAGGACTCTGCTATCCAGTATCAATCAAACCATACCCAGAGGTACTAAGTGTAATTAGGTGGAAGAGTATGGCCGTGCTACTGAGCTGACAGTGGTTCAGCTGCAGTTACAAACCAATGCTCTGTGATTTGGTATATCCAATGTTCTTTCTACTATACTATCTTCTCTTCTATAAATCATATGTCTTTCAGGGGTCTGACTTTCTAATAGTCATGTAGGATTCTATCTTCTCATTTCTTTGATCTTCATTTCTTGTTGATTCCTTACTTGTGGAATATGTTAACTTTACAGTTAGTATTCCAGGAACTTTTTTTATCTTTTACGTACATTTTGAAAAGAAAGAGCTGTGGAGGAAACCAAGGCTCAGTAGTCACAGAGGTGATCAAATTGGCCACAATATTATAATACATATTGATTAAGTATTTTTAATGAAAGAAAATTATTGGAAGCCATTTATTATGTATGCAATGCTGGCTTCTCTCACCTCTTAGTTTCCTCATCTGTACAATGAAGTGCTTCGATGAGACCAGTGGTTCTTAACCTTGACCAGGTGTCTGCATCAACCAGAACGGTTCACCCATCCAGACTGCGAATTCCTCGCAGCCTCCCTGCTGTAGAGGCCAGGGTGCAGCCCAGGGAGGTGCTGTGGATTTAGATTTCCAAAGCGTGCCAGGCTGACACTGAAGCTGCACTGCAGGACCATGCTTGGCGAGCCACTGGAGGAAATGATCCCCGAGGCTTCTCTCTGCTCTGCACTTTATATGAATCAGCTCTATCGGTCTTGTGGACTTTTTGGAAGATATCTGGTATCTTCTGCTTTGAAGATACACTTGTCAGATCTTTGCTGTATTTATTTTTGTTTGATGCCTTTTCTAGTCATGCTCCGTTTTTGTAGAAATTGTTTTTTTTTGTAGAAATTGTTTCCTGCCCATTCCACTGCCATTTTTTGTATATTGCCAGATTTTGTTTGTTTAAGGAACATTAGTGAAATACGTCTTCAGAACTGCTCTATGGGGAACTTTAAGTAAAATTTTGACATATCATTAGGAATGCAAGCAATAAATTCTTTGATTTGCTGTGGGCATCTTTACATTGGATAACTAAAAAAGGTTCTGGTTAATTAGAAATAATTTGTTAGAAACCTGAGTCGTCTTTTTTGCTCTTTCAGATTAAAAACTCAGCTCCCAGCTGGGTGCTTCTATGTGCAGGAAATCTGATTGTCAGATGATTAATTGCAATAGATAGATAATTAGAGTTAATACGATGTGGCAAATATAGATAACTAAGAGATTGACTACATGTTGAAAGAAAAAGCAGCTGAAATCTAGATTCCGTATTGTGGCTGTCGTTGGGTGTTTTGCCTTTACCAGCAGATCTTGTAGAAAGAACACTTGGGTCAACTTTGCCTTTTTCAGCCTATTTTAAGCAAATTGCTCGCAGTAAAAATGACTGAAATAAGAGTTCCCACTGCCTGAAATTAGACTCAGGAAACTGAACTATTGTGAAACTTCATTTCTAATGTCAAAGACAGGATTTGTAACTGGTTTTGGTTCCATTTTGGAGAAATATCTGCCTAAAATATGCTTTCCAGTTGAAATGACTTGTTTTTATTTCCCAATGTTCTGTTACCAAATATTTTTTAAAAGAAAGAGTGTCCTATGTTTTTGTAATTTTTTTCTTCATATATCATTGGATCTTATAGTTGTGTCATTTTTGCCTTTAAGAGCATATGTATTTATAAACTATTCATCAAAAAAAATTATGAAGTGAAAAAAAGTCTTACAGTCTGTCAGTAATTAAATTAGCCATCTCTAAAGTGATTCAACCTGTTGGTTTGTTTAAGGTCCCGATAAATGAATAAAAAATTTCCCTACATTTATAAATATGATTCTTTGACAGTCTTCTGAACTTTTTATTTTTGCTAAAGAGTTTTTCAGCCCTCAGATACTGTTTTACAAATTCAGCTAATGACCCAAATCCAGCTTGTTTGTTGTGTAGGAGTTGTATTAAAATAACTCACTGTATGTGTATTGTCATTAATGATATGCTCATTTTGATAATGGGGCTGCAGATTCTAAGTCTATAGTCCTTGGGGAGATGCTACAATTTTTTTTTTTTAACTAAGTATTGTTCTGGCTCCTTTCCTTGATTGGCCCAGAAATAGCAATCAGCTGGGGAGCAGGATGACATGCCTCTTAGCGATCCCTTTGATCTCTGAGATGAGTATCAACATTGTATGCTTCCTAATGGAAGTGTAATTTAATGAAATCTATTGGGTAAACATACTTCAGATGTTCAAAGGAGGTGACAAAATTTTTGCTGGCAGCCAGGACCTGGCTGCTTCCCAGCTTGCCTCTAGCTGCTATGCATACAGCATTGAGAAAGGCACTTAAAATAGGAACACAAAGTATTATTTTCATTGTATTTCAAGTCCCACCCCCATCCCCATTCATCCCACTCCCCCCACCTGGCTTGGCCTCCTCCATTTTTTCCTTAGTTTATCTTTGTGGTGTTTCTGTGAGTGCCCTTTGACATGGAGCCTTTCCCAGTAGAAAGTGGAATGTGAGATTTGATCTTTATGTTTTTCTTGGTTTATTTTATGACACCAAAAGTAGTACATTGGGTGCAAACTTAGAAGAAATTTACATAGAAAATCCAAGAGGGAAAGTGCAGTCTATAAAAAGTACTATGGCACCACCAGTTGATTAAATTAAACATTCTTTTTGTTCTGTTTTAAGAGATGATGATAGAGCCTGACTGTGCTTCAACAATCCTTGCGAAAGTGAAATGGCAGTAGCCCAGGACAGTGGGACTCTGAGAGATCTGACTAATCTTTGTCTAGCTCTTTTGCTGGTCTACCAGTCACTTTGGCTTATCTATTAAGTGAAGAGGTTGAATTAGATGTTTCTGAAGGTCATTTTCTACTCTGAAATAGTGTCCTTAATACTGAGAACCTATACTGCCCAACCAAAGCATCATGGCAACCATATGTCTAACTTTCAATTTTCTTTAACTCCACTCAGAACAAACAGAGGCGACAGTAAAGCTAGTAGTATTTTTTACCCAACAAATCCAAACCATACTATTTCAAGATTAATAAATTTTAGAAATCACTAATATTATTTTTAAGTCATCAAAGTCCAGTTTGTACTTTACACTGATGACATAGTTCAGTTCTAACTATCCCTGTTTCAAAAGATTAGTAATCATTTATGGCTAGTGGCCACCACATTGTAGGTCTAGATGCTACTACAGTTAAACTATGCCAGACTTTATTTCCAGGAGCTTCTGGGGCTTGAAAAGAGAAGTTGTCAAGCCTCTACCTCTTCCATGAAATCAGTGGTACTCAACCTGGTAGCAAGTTGGAGTCACCTGACGAGCTTTTGAAACTATTACTGCCTGTATCCCCTGCCCAGGAATTTGAATTTGATAAAGTTGCAGCCAGGATGCAGGGAGTATGGAAAGCTCCACAGGAAGTTCCAGTGTTTGGTCAGTGCTGAGAACTGCTGCCCTGGACATAAAGCCCTTCAAAGAAAGTTATGTCTTATGTTTATAGTGGCCACACTCCATCGTCAAGCTTTCATAACCCCCATCCTCCCCTCTTTGACCCCACTTTCTCAACATCGGATACACAGGATCTTTACAGCAAACCCAAAATGTTTTAAATCAGCAAACCACAAACTTTGTAAAGGAGTAATATAATTTACTTATCTTATTTAAAATTGGGATGTGATACATGAAAGAGTATGGATACTTTTGAAGCATTTTTGAAACAATAGCAAGAAACAAATTTCAAGAGACGCTTTTGATGGTAGTTCTGAAAATTTGTAATTTCAGAATTCTGTGCAATATAGAAAGGTATTTCTATATGTAGTGCTATTTTTGATATTTTAGATAACTTTAGGTAAAAAGAAATTTCTTTATAGCCTGGCTTCTCTTTTGAAACACAGATTTGTTAAGATATAATTTACAGGCCCAGCATGGTAGCTTAGCAGCTAAAGTCCTCACCTTGAACGTGCCAGGCTTCCATATGGGCGCCGGTTCTAATCCTGGCAGCCACGCTTATCATCCTGCTCCCTACTTGTGGCCTGGGAAAACAGTCAAAGATGGCCCAAAGACTTGGGACTTTGCACCAGCGTGGCAGACCAGAAGAAGCTCCTGGCTCCTGACTTTGAATCAGGTCAGCTCCGGCCATTGTGGCCACTTGGGCAGTGAATCATCAGATGGAAGATCTTCCTCTCTGTCTCTCCTCCTCTCTCTATATCTGACTTTCTACACTTGATCTTATCCAAAAGGCCGCGAAGCGATCATATCTGACTTTCTAATAAAAATAAAATAAATCTCAAAAAGTATAATTTACCTACAATTAAAAAATGGTATTAATACAGGTGTACAGCCATCACTATATCCATTTTCATTTAACGCACTAAGTTCCCTTTTCACTTCTTTGCAGTCAGTCTTGTGCCCACTTTCAATTTGATGTTAACTGTTAGTAATATGTATCATGTATCAATTACTTTATTGTTGAGCAATATTCCAGTATCTGGGTATGTATCACATTTATTTTTTCTGTTTACTATTCGATGGACATTTGTATTACCCAATTGTTTACTCTTACGACTAGTGGTTCTGTGGGAATTCACTCATATATACAAGCCTGTGTTGACTTTCATTTCTGTTTCTCTCGGGAAGATAGCTAGGACAGGAACTGCTGGGTCATATCATAAATACCTATTTCAAGGATTCGCCACATTGCTTTCTACGGGGCTGTACCATTTCACATTTATACCAGCAGTGTTGGAGCGTTCCAGTTTTATAGTGGCTCATCAGCCCTTCACATTATCAGTATTTTTCATTGTAGCCATTTAGTAGGTAATGTATTTAGTAGGTATGAAAATTTACATTTTCATAATGAGTGTTTGGTGTCTCTTCATTTACTCACTAGCCATTATCTGCCTTTGGTGGGATGTCCATTCATATCTTGTGTTCAGTTTTATTAGGCTGGTTATCGTCTTAGCATTGAGTTCTCTTTGTGTTCGGGGTGAATCAAGTACATGAGTTGCAGATTTTTTCCCCCAGTATATAGCTTGTCCTTTCATTTTTTTTATGATACCTTTTGAAGTACAAAAGTTCTTAATTCTGATAAAATTCACTTTGCCAAAGTTTTTGATAGATTATGCTTTTGATGTTGTATCTTATAAATCTTTGCCTAACCAAGGCTCAGAAATGTTTTCTAGAAGTTTTGTGATAGTTTTAATTCTTTCATTTAGATCTATGATTGATTTGTGTCATTTATTTTGATAGTAAATGTTTTGAGGTAAAAGGAACTCAATTTTTAGAATATAGATATCCAGTTGTTTTATCATTTTTTGAAAGATCGGTTTTTTCACTTACTGGAATTCCTTGGCAATTTTATAGGACATTAGATGCCTATAATGGAGAGGATTATTTAGACACTCTCAATTCTGTTTCTGTGATCTGTGTGTTTAACTTCACATTAATACCATGATATTTGATTACTGTAGCTTTATACTGAGTTTTGAATTCACAAGGTGCAAGTCCTTCAACTTTATTCTTTTCCAAAAACATTTTACTAATTCTGGGTTCTCAGCATCTCCATTTAACTCTTTGGATCAGCCTGTCAATTTCTATGAAAAAAATCTGAGATTTTGATAGGAATTCATTAAACAGAAATAAGTTCAATGGGAGGAAATAGACTATATTGAATCATATAATCCATTTAGATTTTCTTAATTTCTTTCAGCAATGCTTAGTAGTTTAGAGTATACAGAGATTTTACTTTTTTGAGATTTATTTCTAAATATTTTATTCTTTTTGATGCTGTTAATGATTGTGTTATTATTTTTGGCATATTTAGTGCTACTGTATAGTTCATTTACTATATATACACTTGGTTTTTACATTTGAATCTTGTATCCTTGAACCTTGCAGAATGCATTTAGTTAAATACTTGAAGTAGTTTGTTTTATAGATTGTTTTGGTTTTTCTACATGGGATAGCATGTTTACCTGTTGAAAGATTTTACTCCTTTCCATTGGTATGCCTTTCTTTTGAAATTTTACTATAACATTTTCCATTTTTATGCCAGGTAAGTACTGGTACAATAAGAAATAAAAATGGTGAAAAAAGATTGGTTTTGCATTTTTTATTTTGGGGGAAAGATTTCTGATTTTAAGTATTAGGATTACGTTAGCTACGGACACTTTGCAAATATCCATTACCAAGTTGAGGAATTTTTCTTTTATTTTTAGATTATTTTGATGATGTATTGTAACAGGATGTTGGATACCATCAAATGTTATTTTTTTTTAAAAAAAATGATTTGATTGTTTTATCTGAAAATCACAGGTTCAGAGAGAGAGAGAGAAAGGGAGAGAGAGAAAATGAGAGAGAGAGTACAGAGGCCCAAGGTCTTGGACCAGCTTGCGCTGCTTTACCAGGCCGTTAGCAGGGAGCTGGATTGGAAGAGAGGCGGCCAGGACTCAAACCAGCGCATAGATGCCAGTGCTGCAGCCAAAGGATTAGCTTGTTATGTCACCACTCTGACCCAATGTTGTTTTTATTTAGGAGTCTATCTTGTTCTTTTTTCTCCTTATTTTATTAACAGTGATATATTAATTGATTTTTTTAGATATTAAAGTAGTTTTATGTCCCTTAGTTAGATTCAGCCTTGGCATAGTATATAATCCTTTTAATTGTTGCAGTGTTAATTTGTTAATACTGTCTTAAGGATTTTTAAGTATGTGTTTGTGAGGAAGAAGAGTTTACAGTTTCCTCCCTCACCTGTACCTGGTTTTTACAACACGAACTTACTACATGTATCAGAGCCTTGCACACTCCGTAAGCGTGGACGGGGTGGATGTGAACGCACATACTTGTCTGAGCCCTCTCTGGACCCTGACAGTCACCCGAGCCGGACCTGCTGCTAAAGGCCTGTCCAGTGCTTGGCCAGTTCCCACAGGGTGCTGGGCCCTGGCAGGGCTGCAGTAGCCAATCCACCTCCCGATGGGGAGAGCTACTATCAGGTACTTATCCAGGGGCTCACTCCTCTTGCTGCCTCGGATGCCATCTAGACTGGCGGTGCAACTTGCTCCATGGCTGAGGCAATAGCTTGTTAGGCTGGAGCACCTGAAAGCGAGCAATGAGCTCGGCTAGAATGTGGCAGGTAGAAGACCTGGTTAAAGTGGAAGCTGCAGGGGTTGAAGCTGTACCTTGTGGGTGTCCTCTAGGAACCGTGTGTTCATCTTTTCTAAGCCAGGAAATGAGGTACGTGAATTTCTGGACCACAGCAAGTTGGCCCAGCAAAGCTGGGCTGCCAGCCCTTTGCAGGTGGTGTTAAGGGAGTGCTGGCTGCAGGCTTCTACCACCTGCTCCTCTTTGGGGCTTTGAGAACTAGCATCTGAGGGGACAAAGTTGTTCTGGGGACGCAGGCCCAGGTTGAAGCTTGCCTTGTGTTCAGAGTTCTGCATGTAAGGCCATGCCTTGCTTCTCAGGAGCAGTTGTGCCAACCAGCTGGCTGAGGAGGCAAGTGGTGGCCTTGAGGCACAGGAATGAGAGTTGCTTTTTGCTAGGCTGCTGTAGTGGTGGGCCAGTCGGATACCGTCATTGAGTAGCCAGTGAGCGGGGGATGCAGCTGCTCAGGGGTTGCTGGTGTGGCCGATCATCTTGTACTCTGCAGAGCAGTCAGGAACAGCCTGTCCACGTGCCTCTTGAGGGACAGCTGATAGAATTTGTCCTGGAGGAACTTGCAAATGTGGAGGGCTGAGAGCAGTATCTCAGCTCTAGGGAAATGGAAGCAGGGATTCACCAGGATAGTACAGACTTTCCCATGTTGGGTTAAATATCTTGAAAATTTGGGCCATCCTCCCAGGAGAGGTGACCCTCATTCTGCAGCTGAGGTCCATCTACCAGGAATGTATATAACACCTTTCCCCTTGGATTGTAGTCTGGTAGATGAGTACGATCTCCAGGAAATGGGCACAGACATCCTCTGCCAACGGAGGGCGTCCAGCTAGTTAGTCTTGCCAGCCTGCTGCAGGCTTACTGCTTCACTTGGGCCCTTAGTTAGGAATCCATTCAACACTGTTAAGGAATGGGACGATAGCGGAAGTCTTAATGCTGAGGTCAAAATGCTGTTTCTGATCTTGAAGTCTGTCAGTCATCAAGTAAGTCAAGTTTTAAGGCTGAGTTATAGGATCTTGACTGTATCTCATACAGTCTGGCTCTGCAGCCATTTCTTCTTATTTAGAGTTAGATAAACTTTATCTATCAACATAGAGGTAACATTTAAAATTTTAGTACTTGATGAGCTTGCTGGCATTGTGGCCCAGTGGATCAGGCTGCTACTTGCAATGTCAGCATCTCAATGGAATACCTGCTTGAGTTTTGGCTACTGTTCTAGTTCACCTTCCTGGTATTGTGCCTGGAAAAGCAATGGAGGTTAACCCAAGAACTTGGGTTCCTGTGAGCCGTATGGGAGACCAGGATGGTGTCCTTGTCTCCTCTCTTCAGTCTGGCCCAGCCCTGGCTGCTCTAGCCATTTGAGGAGTGAACCGATAGGTCAAAGATTTGTTTCTTCCTCTTTATTCCAATCTGCCTTCCCAATAAATACATAAATATTGACAACAAAAAGGAACTAGAGCAGAATACTTATAAAGAAAGGTAGAAGGGCCTGGCGTGGTGGCCTAGTAGCTAAAGTCCTCACCTTGAACACACCAGGATCCCATATGGGCACTGGTTCTAATCCTAGCAGCCCCGCTTCCCATCCAGCACCCTGCTTGTGGCCTGGGAAAGCTGTTGAGGACGGCCCAAAGCCTTGGGACCCTGCAACCATGTGGGAAACCTGGAAGAAGCTTCTGGCTCCTGGCATCGGATCAGCTCAGCTCCGGCCACTGCAATAACTTGGGGAATGAATCATTGGACAGAAGCTCTTCCTCTCTTTCCCTCCTTCTCTCTGTATATCTGACTTTGCAATAAAATAAAATAAATCCTAAAAAAAAGAAAGGTAGAAGTGAGTTCTTGACCAAACTCATAGGAGTTAAACTAAGAAACTTCTGTGCAGCACAGAAAGAGTCAACAGAGTGAGCAGGCAACCAGCGGAATGGGAGGATATCTTTATATACTACAGAGAAGGTAAGAGACTGATACCCGAGATGTACAAAGAAATTCAGAAATTCAACAATAACAATTATTAAGAAATGGTGCAGGACATGAACAGACATTTTTCAAAAGAACAAATTGAAATGACTCATAGATGTATGAAAAGATGCCCAGGCTTTCTAGCTATTAGGAAAATGCAATTAGAAACCACCTTGAAGTTTCCCCTAACTCCAGTGAGAGTGGCCTCCATGCCGAAATCAACAAACAGCAGCTGACAAGGACGTGGAGGAGGGGGGGAAGTTACCCTACTCTACTGTTGCTGGGAGTATAAATGAGTGCAGTCATTGCAGAAGTCAGTATGTAAGTGCTCAGAGCTGAGGATTGGTCTATGATGCAATCCAATCATCCTACTGTTGAGAATGTATCCAAAGGAGATGAAATACACACGTGAGAGAGTAATCTGCAAATTTATGTTTGTAGTAGCACAATTCACAATAACAAGAACATGGAAGCAACCAAGTTGCCTGTGTCAGATGAATGGATAAAGAAACTGGTACATCTACTCTTTGGAATACTATTTAATCATTAAAAAGAACCAAATCCTGTTATTTGCAATAAAACGGTCCCAATTGGAGACCAATATTCTAAGTGAAATAAGCCAGTCTTAAAATGTCAAATATCATGTGTTCTTTCTGATACAAGATAATGTTTAAGGAAAATCACAAGATAAATAGATATAAGTAATCAAGTATATGTGTATATTCTCACAGGTGAATGGTACAATGGAGACTAACATACTGGGAAGTAAAGTTACATTGTAGTACACATCTCTACTCCTGAATAAAAATAGGATTTCCATTTTGAAATGTGTGAATATACCCATACAGAATGTACTAAATTTTCTGTCTTTAGCTATACTTACCCTGTCATGATACATTTAAATAGCAGAAAGTTAATCTTGTAACTGTTACTAAGGGACTATACTATTCTGATAATTTGGAGAATAATAATAATAGGGATGAGGAGAATGGAAAGGAAGGAGGAGGGAAGAACTTATACTTACGCAAATGTATTGTGGCACATAATTATATTTTTAAAAACTGAAAAAAATGAGCCCAGCACTGTACCCTAATGGCTGAAGTCCTTGCATGCACAGAGATCCCATATGGGTGCCAGGTTGTGTCCCTGTGGCCCTGCTTCCCATCCAGCTCCTGTTTGTGTCCTGGGAAAGCAGTCGAGGACTGCCCAAAGCCTTGGGACCCTGCTACCACATGGGAGACCTGGAGGAGGCTTCTGGCTCCTGGCTTTTGGCTCCTGGCTTTGGATCAGCTCAGCTCCTCTCTTTAAATCAGCTTAGTTCCATCCTCTTGGGAGTAAATCAGTGGATGGAAGATCCACTGATAGAGCCTTCCTGGGGGGCTGGACACCTTTGGGAGGAGGCTGAGCTGGAGCAGGTACTGCTTGTACAGCCTGGGCTGGGGCGTTGGACTTGGTCTGGGCATGGTCTTGCCCTTGACTTGAGCCTTGGTCTGAGGTTAGGTCTTGGCTTTGACTGGGCCAGTCAGAGACTCTTGACCATGTGGGCATGATGAGCATGCTTTCCAAGCTTGGGGTGGGTGTGCAGGCAAGTCGATCGAGCTTGATGCTTACTGCCTTGGGGATGGTGGGTTTCACTTCCTTGGGTCTGACCATGAGTTAGATGGCCTTGACATGTGTGTTCATGGCTTTGACATCATTGGCCTGCATCTTCTCCAGGCCCTTCTTGTTGTTCTTGGCAAAGCACATGTTCCTCAGGAACTTGGGGTCCACCCCTTTACGAGATTCATATCTGTGATCAGGGCTTCTTGATTCCGTTTCTGTGCCACTTTCAGAACTGTTGTGTGTGGTGTGGTTCTTGGATTTGGGCATGTTTACACCATGACCTGTGGCTGCCAAGGCCCTCAAAACATTTACTTAAAAACGAAACAAAACAAAAACTAGGGTTTTCTTAAGAGAAAGAAGAGAGGAAGTGACAGTGAATGTTCATCTATTGATTGACCAAAGGAGCCCAGTACCTAGAGCTGGATGAGGTGAGTAGCCAGGAACTTAATCCCGGTCTCTCACATGGGTGGCAGGGACCCAGCCTTGGGGGTCATCACCTGCTGTGTGTCAGAGGGCACCTTAGCAGAGTTGAAATCAGAACTCGGAGAGGACTTGAATTTAAGCACTCCAATATGGGTTTAAGGATCCCTGGTGGTGTCTTAACCTGTAGCCCAAAGAGCTTCGCCACAGTGATATATACACAGTAATTTGAAGAGGTTCAAGGAGAATTTGTCAGACTATCAGCATGATGGTCTCTGTTAGACCTTGACAAAACCTGTGGATTGAATGGTAGGAAAAAAATTCGGCAAATCCTTTCTTCTTCTTCAGGGTCTCCCATGTGACTACATGGCCCAAGGATTTGGGCCAGCCTCTGCTGCCTTCCCAGCCATAAGCAGAGAGCTGGATGGGAAGTGGAACAACCAGGACATGAACTGGTACCCATATAGAATGCTGGTATTACAAGGGGAGGATTAGCTTGTTATGCCACCTACTCCAGCCGCTCAGCAAATGCTTTTAAAGCCAGGCTTGATCACTCCTAGCCATAATCATGGAAATATTTCTATATTAAGATCATTATGGCAAAATCATTGATGCATTAAACAAATCCTGTATTCATTTCACTTAAGCAGTTATTTGTCAGTTACCATTTAAAGAGTCCTGATAGTGCAGATACTGCTCAAATACAACTTTTTAGGCTGAGATCTGCTTGGTATAGCTTGGATTCTGACTTGCGCTGAATCCTCTAGAAGGGCATTCCTTTTTGGTCATAACCACTCAAAGTTTTGTTTTCCTTAACCAAACCGAATATTTTGTGCCTTTTTTGTTTTGAGGAAATGCATACAGCTATCAGTTGGATTAATTTTTTGAAAAAGATTTATTTATTTTTATTGGGAAGGCGGATATACAGAGAGGAGGAGAGAAAGAGAGGAAGATCTTCCGTCCGATGATTCACTCCTCAAGTGACCGCAGTGGCTGGAGCTGAGCCAATCCGAAGCCAGGAGCCAGAAGCTTCTTCCAGGTCTCCCACATGGATGCAGGGTCCCAAGGCTTTGGGCCGTCTTTGACTGCTTTCCCAAGCCACAAGCAGGGAGTTGGATGATAAGCAGAGCTGCCAGGATTAGAACCGGTGACCACATGGGATCCCGACGCATACAAGGCGAAAACTTTAACCACTATGCTGTCGTGCCGGGCCCAAGATTTGTTTGTTTTTAAAGGAAAGACAGAGTTAGAGAAAGAGAAGGACAGCAGAGAGAGACTTCACCCACTGGCTCACTCCCCAAATGGCCACAACAGACAGAGCTGAGCTGATCCGAAGCCAGGAGACAGGAGCCTCTTCCAGGTCTCCCCCGTGGATTAGAGAGCCCAAGGACTTGGGCCAGTCTCCACTTTCGCAGGCCAAAAGCAAGGAGCTGGATCCAAAGTGGAGCAACTGGAATGCTCATGTGGGATATAGTGCTGCAGTGGAGGCTTAGCTTGCTGTGCCACTGCAGCAGGCCCATTTGGACTAATTTTTAAGATAATGTTACTTTAAAAACAAAACATACATGTTGGATATTGTTTATTCTTGAGGAAGGGGGACAGTGGCAATTATATAAAAGGAGAAATGTTTGAGTTGATTCTGTTATCAACTCAAAAGTTGATTCTGTTAAGTGGCTCACAAATTTTGCCTGGTTTTAAATCCTTATTACAACACTTGTTAACCTTTTGAATTTGGGTAGGTTGCTTGTTTATTTTCCCTGCCTCAGTTTTCACATCTGTAAAATGGACATTGCATCTGCCTCATAGATGTTGTGATAAAGTGATATACACACACATGCTCACATCTCTTAGAACATACCAGATATATAGTAAGTTCAAAAATATATGGACTATTGGGCTCGGCAGCGTGGCCTAGTGGCTAAGGTCCTCGCCTTGATCCCTTATGGCTGCTGGTTCTAATCCCGGCAGCTCCACTTCCTCTCTGTCTCTCCTCCTCTCAATATATCTGACTTTGTAATAAAAATAAAATAAATCTTTTAAAAAATATATGGACTATTTTTAAAATTTGGTTAATTTTTGAAGCATGTCTTACCAATTTTAGAGCAAAACCAATATAAATTAGGACAAATTCCAAGAGACACAGTTTGTTTGGCCTGAGGCTTTTCTTGATGGTAAATTCACATTCCCCATTTGGCTACTCAGTAGTACACTGAGTGAAAACCATTTACTTATCCACTGTAGTTTACTAAAGTTGTATTTTTCAGTTCATAAAATAGATCTAGATAAGTATATAAAATAGGTTAACATTTATCTCTGGTATAGAATCTCCCATAATCTATTGCCAGTTTTATGTACAGGAAAGGATGGAAAGATTTGATTAATCTCTCCAAAAAATTACAGTTCTGAAAGCAAGAACTTGAATGATTACTTTCCATTGATTTTTCGTTTTTTATTATGAATGGGAAAAAGTAATAAAATAGCTCATCTCTAAGTAATTTCCATCATAATTTTGAATGTTTGATGTTCCTTAGTGTTTCTTCTCTGAGTTATGCGCCTCATATATTTGCTATTCAAGCATTCAGAGTAAATTTTAGTTCTTGGGTAAAATACACCATTTTCTGAAGCATGGCCTAGTTCTATTGACCTAAGTAGTGGTCTGTGTTATTAGACCATAATGTACATATCCCTCATCCGTAGGAGAATGAAGTTATTTTTTAACGAGGCTTGTTATTCAGAAATTCTGTTGTAGTATGATTTATAGAATATTAGTAGATCCTGCCATGTTATCATCCAAATAATTGAAGTCAGTTTATTTTGTTTGAAAATGGACACATTTCTGATTGCAAAATTTACCTGTGGATTCCACGCTCATGATGGTCTGACCTCCTTATCACCACCCGGCACCATGTGAACTCAGTGACAGCCTTTTCCTTTTCAGGAGTCCTAGGGACTGTACTGTATTTGTTCAAAGAACATTAATATGACTAGTTAGAGAAAAATTATAATATTTACATTAGATAGATAAAAAGTGGATTTTTAGGACTGTTTTTTGCTTGACTCATATGGGGCTGAGGTCCTGTAGAGACAGAATGGGCATATTAGAGCTAAGACTTCTTTTGGGGGGTGGAGGGTAGCTCCTGTGAATTCCAAGAGTTATCATATTCAGCTGAACAGTTTTCTTAAAATTGCTCTTGCTTCATGTGATAGGTGCTAGATTCAGGTAGCCTGTCACTTTAATAAATGTCTTCCTTCCTTAGTGTCTCTATCTGAATTATTGTGTTTTCACCTCCGGGACTAGAATGTTACCCAGTAGAGTTTGGTTCAAAGAGAATAGAGGTTGGAGGAATGGTGTGATCAATCATTCATCTGCTAGATGTCAACAAAGGTTTAAGGAAAATGAAAAAATAACCATGCTTGGGGAAAGTAGCCTTATCTAGTCTCTACATTATACCAGTATTACCATATTTAGGGAAAAAGAGATGGTGCATGTAAAAAAATATATGTATGTATATAAGGGAATACCCAAGTGTTCAACTTCTAATATAGTGTTGCTAGCAATGATAATAGATCATTACGCCTCTGAAACTGCTTGGCTAAGCTCACACATGACCCCCTGTCTCTTCTTTTCCAGTTTTTATATTGCATGTCTTTTACATACACTTGATTCACTTTATTCTCACTGAAACAGACTCACTCACCATCATTCTCCTTGGGTTTCTTCCTGGCTGTTTATTCTGTCTCTATTGGAGTCTCTTTTTCTGCCTCACTGTTAATGTTTTTGGTTTCAGGTCATTATTGTTTGACTTAACTGTTTGTTCTCTGGTTAATTTTGTGTATGCCCATGGTTTTCACTAATAGCCTATATGATAACTTCAAAACCAAGTCTTTAGACCAGACTCTTGTTAGACTCCACACCAACTTTTGAGTTGTCCATTGCACATACCAGTCCCTCAAACATCCAAATATATTCCAAACTGAACTCATTCTCAATAACTTTCCTCCCACCTGTTTCGCTTCCTGTATTTATTATTCTTGTCAGTGCCAAGAGTGGTTCTACGAGTTAATGCACCATCTGTCCAGGTACCCACATGGAAAACTTGGAAGACATTACTAATCTGTTTCTTTTCTGTGACTCCACTTGAAGTTATCACTGAGTCCCATAGTTTCTAACTCTGTGCTCTTCCTGCCCTACAAACTCACTTGCAAGCTCACCGTTGCTCTTATAAGTAAGGACCACCACTCTAGTATAATGTTTTCGCTTATCTTGTAGAATTCAGAGATTAATGTTTGCAGTTACAGCTGTGGCCTTCCACTCAATCGCCCTTAAAAAAAAAGAAAATTATTAAATTAAAGAAACACAAAGAAAAAAAAAGGAAAACCATTAAAATGTAAGTGAATGTTTCACTCCGACCATTGTGGCGTGTAAGAAGGATGGCTGCAAATTTGTGTGTGTTGGATTTTCCAGGTGAACACGATGCTGATTCACTGTCATCAAGTCAGCCATTTCAAAGTACTTTTCTGAAAGTCAGATGCATTTTCTTTCTTCCTAACCCCTGTATGTGACCAGCAACAAGGCTTTATCTTTTTTTTAGGATTGGCTCCAGTTTCTGGAATCAAACATCTACAGCTTTTTCAGGAATGGGAAGTTTTTGTCTTATGAAGAAAGTATGCATTGTATTTATTTATGAGATGGAATGACACAGCTCCATGTGCTGGTTCACTCCCCAAGAGCCTGTAACGGCTGGGGTTGGACCAGGACTGACGTGGGCTGCCAAGAACTCGGTCTGGGTCTCCCACGAGCAGCAGCACACTCCCAGCAACTCAAGCTGTCCCTGTTGCCTGTAGAATCTGCATTGGCAGGAAGCTGGAGTCACGAGGCAGAGTCATTCATGAAACCCAGAGACTGACTTGGGCATCTAGACCTGCGGGCAGACACCTGCTCCAGAGCCTGGGTTCCTGGACTGTAAAGTGCGATGATGATGTGAACCAATGCACAGAACGATTAGGAGCATTTAATGAGTTAGTGCAGTGTGAGGTGCTTCAAATAATGTCCGTGATGGAGACAGAACTCAAGAAATGGTAGCTGTGTTCAGTAATTAGAAAGAAAATATAAGTTACAATCTGGTATAGTTCTAGGTGTTTTTTTTAAAGATTTATTTATTTTATTACAAAGTCAGATATACAGAGAGGAGGAGAGACAGAGAGGAAAATCTTCCATCCGATGATTCACTCCCCAAGTGAGCCACAACGGCCAGTGCGCGCCAATCCGATGCCGGGAACCTGGAACCTCTTCTGGGTCTCCCACGCGGGTGCAGGGTCCCAGTGCATTGGGCCGTCCTCGACTGCTCTCCCAGGCCACAAGCAGGGAGCTGGATGGGAAGTGGAGCTTCCGGGATTAGAACCGGCGCCCATATGGGATCCCGGGGTGTTCAAGGCGAGGACTTAAGCCACTAGGCCACGCCGCCGGGCCCCTAGGTGTTTTTTAATGGTAGTTTAGAATTAAGCCTGATTCTTTCACCCACCACCAATCTAACCAACTTGACTTATTTTTCATTATTCTATTTCTAGTGTCAGTATCTAGTAAGCAAATAATTCCCGTGTTTTTACATCTTGATTCCTTAGGAACAAGTGAAAGAGCATTTTAAATAATTTGGGATATGCTTTTTAAATTTAAATTGCTTAGGTTTTTTTTTTCCATCCCTGAAAGAAAGCAAACTATTATAGATGTTGACTTTTTTTTTCTGAGAAAAAGGCACTTCTTATTTGATAAACTAGTCATTTAATTTAATTATACCTAAAATTAAAATTTTGTTACTGAGCGAATGTTTTATTTAAATAAATTTCTCACTTTTCTTCCATTGGCAGACAGTGCCTTTGGGAGTGATTTGAAAACAACCATTGTATAACCTTCTACCTTTTGAGGTCTGTAATTTGCTGTTTGTCATCCACGTGCAGCAGTGTGTTTCTAGTGTCAGCCTCTGGGCTGGCAGTTCCCACATCTTACTTGAGCGTGCACATGAAGACTGAAGTTCTAGATCTGCAGAAACCGAGACTGGAAAAGGTCTGCCAGCTTCTTATTCCTGCTTCTAGCCATCAGAGCATGCGCGTTCCCTGCCACACACTGCTCAATGTTCTGCCCCGTCCACTTTTTGCAATGCCTTGAACATGGAAATCCCTTCTTTTTCCCCTGGGAAAACACTCCAATTTCCAAAATATCTCTTAGTTTTGAAATTTCTTCTTAATCTTGTGCCTCAAGTTTCCTTGTTATCTAAGTTATCATACAAAGTATTCACAGGAAAGTATTGAATTTTTTTCTAAAACTGCAACCTGATGCTCCTTTAAAAATGATTGCTTTATTTGAAAAGTAGAGCAACAGAAAGAAGGAGAGACAAAGAAATGGAGAGAGATTTTTTTTTCCCCATGCACAGATTCACTCCCCGATGGCTGTGACAACGAAGGCCAGTCCTGTCTGAGGTGGCCAGAACTCTGTTGAGTCTCCTCCATGGGTGCAGGGCCCCCAGCACTTGGACCATCCTCTACTGCTTAGCCAAGCACATTTGAAGGGAGATAGACTGGACGCAAAACACTGGGGACTTGAATGACATTTTGGTTGTGGGATACCAACATTCCAAATGGTGGGCTAACCCCCTGTTCCACAATTCCAGCCCAATAAGGATCTTAAGAGAGAATGATGTTTTCAGAATGCAAGCATTTCCAATATTCATCTTTTCCTTATTGCCTTCTACAGACTTTGTCTGTGGAAACACCTGAGTGGCAGGGGCCCAAACATTTAGGCCATGTTCTGCTTTTCCTAGGCCATTAGCAGGGAGCTGGACATTAAGTGGAGCAGCTGGAACATGAACCAGTGCCCGTTTGCGATACCAGTGGTGTAGGCAGCAGCTTTTGCCAGCTACACCACACATTGGTCCTTTTTGTTGTTGTTATTTTTAAATATTTGTTTATTTGAGATGCAGAGTTATGGAGAAAGAAGGAGAGCTCTTTCCCCAGCTGGATCACTCCCCAGATGGCTGCAGTGACCAGGGGTGAGCCAGGAACCAGTTGTTGATCTTTTTCCTGATTAATCTCCAAGGTGTTTTATGCAGTATGTTTTGAAGTTTAACTTTTGTTAAAAAGGGAATTGATTTTTTTTTCAGTTTATAATTTCTGTTTTGACTTTGTTTAGTCAAACACTGAATTTTAGTCTGTATTTTGGCATTAACAGTTTTTTTAGTTCTTTGGTTGTAACATATGTTTTTATGTTTCTGCATTCAGAGCCGTAGGTAACCTTTTGGCACCTTGATGTTATCGGAAATAAGATTAAATTTATTTCTTATAGTTTTGTCCACTATGATTTTACCTTAAATAGGGACTTTCTTCTATACCCTCTTCTTGGTACTTGAGCCGCCACCTGCTACCTCCCAGATGCGCTTTCACAGGAAGCTGGAATTGGAAGTGGAGATGGCACCTGAACCCAGACACATTGAAATTGGATTTGAGTGCTCAAAGAGGTGGCTTAACTGTGATGCCAAGCATTCATTTCCTTTTCCAATTATATACATCTAACTCTTCCAGACTAACCATAATTGCTAATATGTTTAATAAGATGTTATTTTATTCTTAGAAAACCGCTTTGCTGGGGCTGGCATGATGGTATAGGAAGTTAATCTGCCTGCCAGCCCTGGCATGGCATATGGTTGCCAACTTCCTAATATAGCTCCCTGCTTGTGTCTTGGGCAAGCACCAGAAGATGGTTCGAGTCCTTGGGCCCCTGCATCCATGTGGGAGACCTAGACCTGGTTCTTGGTTTCAAATCAGTTTAACTCTAGCTGTTGTGACCATTTGAGAAGTGAACCAGTAGATGGAAGATTCTCTGTAATAACTCTGACTTTCCAAGTTAAAAAACAAACAAACAAACAAAAACAAAACGAAATCTCGAAACAAAACACAAAACAGCTTGGCTGAACTATCTTAGCGTTTATGGCTGTAAATATTTAATGGGTATGGTTTTTTGTTCCTTTTTCTTTTTGTAAGTTTATTTACTTGAAAGGCAGAGAGAGAGAGAGAGAGAGAGACACGGTTTCCATCTGCTGGTTCACTTTCCAAATGTCTACACTGCTGGGGGTTGAGCCAGGCTGAATCTGACTCTCCGCTGTAGATAAAGGGCCCCCACGTACTGAACTCTCACATGCTGCTTCCTGTGGCACACATTAACAGGAAACCGGAATTGGAAGTTGGACTAGGACCATAGCTCAGGTGCTCTAATGTGGGATGCAAACATTCCAGGTGACAGCTACTGAGGCAAAGGCAAGCCCCCTTATTCCTTGCCTTTATTTGAACAAATCACATACTTTCAAACGTTGTGTTCTATTTCTGGAATTAACATTTTAATCACCCTCTCTGTTTTATGCTTAAGCAGTTTTTATAGGGAGTGTAATATGAGTTTTCAGACATAACCATCTATTTTCAAACAATGCCATGTTACTTTCTGGGCGACGTAAGGCTTTAGGCAACACAGTGCCACTCCCCTGTCTTCTGTGGCTTCTGCTCCGGCTGCTGTATATTTCACTCCTACATGTGCTGTTAGTAGTGTAGCAAGTGCTTAGAGGGATCTTTCCCATTCGCAGAAATATTTACTCTTATTGGAGCTCTTTTCTTCATGCGTACAAATCTGTTTCTATGGGTATTAGTTTTCTTCAGTCTAAAGAACTCTTTTCAGCATTTCTAGTTGGACAGCCTTGCTGGAGGCAAATTCTCAGTTTTTATCTGTCTGAAAAATATCTCTATTATGTCATCATTTTTAGTAACTTATTCTGTGAATATTGAATTTTAGCTTGACAGATTCCCTTCTCATTCTGTGTTTTACTTAAGCTTTATTTACTTGTTTGATAGGCGAAGTTAGAAGGAAAGAGATCTTTCAAGCATTGGGTCATTCCCCAGATACCCTCAAAAGTTGGAACTCCATCTGGGTTTCCCACATGGATAGTAGGGGCCCATGAACTTGGCCCATATTCTGCTGTTTTCCAGGTGCTTTAGGAGGGGCTGCATAAACAGGGAAGCAGTTATGACTTGAACCCATTGCAGGCCCACAGCACCACAACAGTTTTCCTTGCTGTATGACTATGACTTATTATTAATATTATTATGCTTATTCAAGAATTTTGAGATTTTTTTCTCGTATGTCATATATTTTATGTGAAAGTTCAGTGGATAGTGAAATAAATAAAATTTAATGAAAACCAAAAATATTAATTAAAAACAATTACTGGGCCTGGAGTGGTAGCCTGGTAGCTAAAGTCCTCGCCTTGCATCTGCCAGAATCTCATACAGGTGCCATTTTGTGCCCTGGCTCTTTCCCTTCCCTTCCAGCTCCCTGCCTGTGGCCTGGTAAAGCAGTCGAGGATGGCCTAAAGCCTTGGAACTCTGCACCCACATGGGAACCCAGGAGGAGGCTCCTGGCTCCTGGCTTTGGATAGTCTCTGTGCCGGCTGTTGCAGCCATTTGAGGAGTGAACCAAAAGATGGAAGATCTTTGTCTCTCTCTCCCCTTCTCTCTGTAAATCTGACTTTCCAATAAAAATAAATAAATCTTAAAATTTTTTAAAATAAAAGAACACCTATTACTACCATTTCTTTCATGCTGAAGGAGTGAAGAAGCCAAATCCCACCAATCTTCATCTGGATTCTATGGAGACTTTTCACAGCTTTGGTTAAGCCTGGGATTAGGCTTTTTGGTCTTTGTCTTTTCGCCAGGGCCTGTGCTGCAGGCATTGGAATACTCACAGAGATCTCTTGGGCACATTGTTTTTGTTTCCGACTTTTGCTCCTGGCTTTCTTTATGTACAGTGAGAGAATCCGTTGCCTGGCTGCGTAGACTGAACCTTCGAAGAGTACTTGCCTTATATCTTTTGAGGATCCAGAATGCCTCCAAAGGGTTTTCTTTCAGCCCTGCCATGTCCCTTTCCTGCTGGTAGTTGGCACACTGGGATACTTCCAATAGATTTCCACTGACTTTTCTTCCCTATTCCTGGTTTCTGGTACAATTTTAGAATATCGTGTACCTCTCTCTGCATCGTCCCTTTGGAAGGCCGGCTACTCCAAAATTGGGGACATCTTCTACAATCCAGAGAGCCATCTCTCTCAGTGCTCCACCATGCTACAGCCACGATGAGCATCGGCTGGGTCTTACACCCTGCCTGGTGACTCAAGAATTCCTAACCTGTTGGGATTGGCTCATTTCCCTTAGCATTATGGTTTCCAGTTTGGCCCATTTGGCCACAAAGAACTGCATTTTGTTTTTTTTAATAGCTGAGTAGTATTCCATGGAGTAGATGAACCATAGCTTTCTTATCCAATCCTCTGTTGATGGGCATTTTGGTTGTTTCCATGTTTTTGCAATTACTGATTGTGCTGCTATGAACATAGGAGTACATGTTGGTTTCTCATAGAACAAGTGTTCTGGATATATTCCTAGGAGTGCTATTGCTGGATCATACGGTATGTTGAATTTGAGTTGTTTGAATAGTCTCCATACTGATTTCCATAGAGGCTGTACCAGCCTGCAGCCCCACCAGCAGTGGAGTAGGGTTCCCTTTTGTTTGCCTTAATTTAAGATGATATGATGTTATGTATAACATGTTATGTTTTGAATGTTACATGTTGTGTATAAACTAAAATTGAAGTATAGGTGAGGTGGTCACAGAAGGTGGCTGGGAACCCGCATTTACTTTTAACATATTGGTTACTCATTACTATGTCAATTAATTCCATAATGATGTAAATTTTTGCTGATGGTATGTTGGAGCTTTCAATTGACTGGGATGATACTCTGCTGGCTCTGTCATCAGACCAGAGAGGGTATACCTAAGAAACCGTTGAACTTGACGGGACAATAAGATGCTGGACTCTATGTTTGGTATACGCTTGCAATGGGGAAATCTCAACTGAACTTGAGCTGTGGTTATGCAATAAGGTGGAGGAATCCACCATGGTGGGAGGGTTTGGGGAGGGGTGGGGAGAACCCAAGTATCTATGTAACTGTGTCACATAATACAATGTAATTACTGAAGTTAAATAATAAATAATTAAAAAAAAAAAAAAAAAAAAAAGAATTCCTAACCTGTTGTGCCAACTGTGATGCAGCCCTTAGAAGTTTGTTAGCAGTGTGCTTGGTTTATTCTTGCCTGTATGTGTGGAGGATTTTCCATTTCATCAGGGGTGAGATAGCTCTGCGACTCTTTTTTCATATGAAAGATTTTCTGAATGTACTTCATTTGGGTGTCTTTGTGTCATGCGCTTTCTGATAGGTTTCTACAACCGGTTTTGTAGTTTCTTCAGCGTGTTGCATTTATTAAGGGGAAAGCAGTGATTTCTTTTCTATCCTTGAGGTAGAAAAGCCCAAGTTATTCTTTCTTATATGCCTGTCAAGTCTGTCTAAAAGGGCTTCTGTTAGTATTTAACTCACACCTGTTCCCACACTCATTTCAAACAGTAGAGCTATGGTGCTTCAGAATGAGGCCTTGTCTTTGAAAGCACATTTTGGCCATTGTTCTTTTAACCCAACTATTTCTGAATGCTTCTATCATCCTTCATTCTTGTCACCTTCATCGAGTGACCTCTACTCAATCTCATTGGCTTTTGGACATCTGTCCACATATTTGTGTGTTTTTTTAACTTTTTTTTTTTGGATGATGTTTACATAGTTGATCAGGGTGGGAAGGATCTAGGGTTAGGGAGAAATGAGTGTGATCATTGTTTCCAAACTTTCTATTTCATTTTCGCATTTCTAGGGGAAGGGAGGAGATAAAGAGGAAAGGCGATACTGAGTCTCCCAGTTATCCCAGTACCAGAGGATGGGGAAGTGCCACCTGAAATCAACCCAGGGTCTCAATGTGGTGCGTGCTCTCCAAGGGTTCTGCCCAGGTGGATGCAACAGTTCTGAAATGCTGTTAATCTCATCGATCTGTGGATTTGGGGTTTATAAATAATTTATTTTCTAGTTTTTCCAAAAATAGAGAATTAAAATATTTATTCTTGTTTTTCATCTACCCACCTCATTCCATAAGGAAAAAATGGTGACTTAAATGGAAGCTGTTGATGTTTGAAGCTATGCACGTATTATACATCCTATTTAATCATTACAACAAAGTATGCATCCTTACTCTTTTAATGCATATGTGCAGACTTGATCTAAGAAAGTGTAGACTCCCTCTCTGCAGTCACATAGATATAAATAGCACAATTTGACTTGAATCAGTTAGTGTCACATACTATTCAGTAACGTGCTGATAATGAAACATATTCATGGCTTTTCTATTGTGCAACGTGTTCTTTAGTTTGGGAATGAGTAAAAGGATAATGGAAAGCTGTATCTTTAGAAAACATTGAGGCTCAAAGCAGAGAAAATCAAGGTTGGATACTTGTAAAGGCAAAAAAAAAAAAAAATCAAAAGTTAAAAGGCCAGAAATGGAGGCAAATTGGACTTGGCAGCCAAGATCAACTTGGAAAACATGAGCTGTTGGGTCTCTTAGTCATGTGTGGTTGGGTTATAACAGGGACCAGAACACAAGTGGCCTCGTTGAGTACTGAGGAACTCTTCCAGTATGGAGCCAAGGGTCAAACCCACAGCTTTGTGTGCAAGAATAATCAATCTGCTAAAATTCTTAGTAATGATCCTAAGCATTTATTTGCTTTAATTCCTAATATCTGTCAAGCACCATATTAACTGTTTAAAAACTATCTCAGCAAAAATCAAGCATGAGGGTACTTTAAAAAATTTGTGAAAACTGGAATTGAAGGTTTTTATTTTGGTTTAAGATTTTTTGAAACCAGTGCATGTGAAGTGCATTCAAAAAGTTCTGGGAAAAGCTACTTTTGATATTACTTTTCCTTGAATTTTTTGAAACATTTTCATAGGTAGGCCTTTTTAATCACAGTCAAAAATGACAAAGCTAATATTTGAATCCAGCCTTATTGGCTGCCCAAGCCTCATACCTTTTCTACTTTGTTGTATTATTTCTTCAAAGACAACAAATTTTAAAGAGGATTAAAAACTATAACCTCAAAATGCAAATAAAAATTGTTACGTATGTATAATATGAAACATACCCAGAACAAAAATAAGAAAAAACAGAAAAGGAATGGTTTCCTCAACTTGACATATTAAGAGTTAGATTGAATACAGTTCGGTTCATGTTAGATGCAGCAAGAATCCACTAATGTCTATCTCTGCTTCCAATTGAGAATACCATGCCTAAAGATAATTCAAAGAAAACTCTGGGGCGTGCCCCTCAGATGATTAAAGAGTTGGAAAATTAGACAGATGAAGAAAGGTCCTGGGATCGTTTTTCCTGAATGGAAAGTTGTGGAGTTGTTAAGTATCTTCAAGTCTGTGAAGAGCTGTTATGCCAAGTATGGTCAGCAGCTGTTTGTTCTTCTCTCCTGTATGTGAAACTGTAGTACTGTGGATTTAAGTATAATTTAAGAAAATAATTCCTGACAGTAACCAGTGATTGTGGGAAAGCCTCTCTGTACAAGTAAAGGGACTTCCTGGAGGTCTTCCTAAGATGCATTTTGTGCAGGACGGCAAAAGGGAGCAAGGCACATAGAGGACTCTCAAGGTCTCTTCTAGCCCTAAGGTCCTATTAGGATTGCATATTTATGGAGTGCCAGAATTGGCTATGTACTTTTTAGAGACCAGAATTACTTTCACTCCCTGTCCAGTGCTATCATAGTCAAAATTAGACAGATCAGCACTGCCTTAGTTGCCGAATCAAGTCAAAGTTTAGTGGGTATGTGTCTGACTGCCCCGAAGTATGTGTTCTCTTCTGGAACATTAGAAAATGACATAGGAGCAGGAGCAGGAGCCCCAGCTAGGGCTACAGTACTAGAGTGAGGTTTGTATCAGGTCTGTCAAGGCATTTATGGGAAATTATATAATCAATTCTGATTTCTGATCTGAAAATCAGTCTCATAATTACTTTCCTCAAATTTAAAATAAAATGAAAAAGAAGCATACTATCCACGCAGACTTTTGTAGATGGTAGATAATATCCCTTTTTGTAACCTTGCAGTGATAACTTTAAACTTTGCTAACAAGTTTTTAGGTTTTTTGGAATACACACCAATAGCTGAACCAGAACATAAAATTATGTTGCTATTTTTCAACAATTATGTTGCTATTTTTATGAAGTCTCATGTTTTTCTTGAGAATACCACCATCCTCTGTGGTGAAATTCAAAGTTTAAATTGTTTGATTTTTAAAGGAAGAATGGTCCGATATTTTTCTTTAAGATTTATCGTATCTTCAAGGATTTACCATTCAGCTTATCTCAAACTTCAATTACTTGGTGAAAATTAGCTTACCAGAAGTTCCCTATCCACTTCATCCACTAATCTTGTCTTATATTTTATTAATTTAAAATTTCCTATTTAAAAAGAATTTCAAACTTTCTAAAAATTGTTGTAGTGTGAAGAACATACATATCCTGTCTCCCTACATTGATCTATTCTTAATGTTCATTCCACTTGCTTTAACATACATACTTTCTCTGCAAGTCTTTTTCAGCATATATTTTTGAACAGTTTGAAATGAAATTGCATATAGCATACACCTTTCCATGTCTTTAAACTAATGTGATTTTATACCTCTGAAGCAGAATAATTTTTCCTTAGCTGTTTTCTGAAGTACAGGAGTTAACGTAAATGTTCTGGCCCAACCAGCTTTGATCTTGTTTCATTAGGGAGGTTCTTTCCATGCTTGTGTATGGAGATATTATTTTTCTAGCTATCCAATTTAAAACCTCACCTGAGCATCATACCTGTTGCTAAATTGCGTAATGCTTTCTATGACTTTGCCATGTGACATGTTAACAGAATCTGCAAAGTGCTACATTCTTGTAACATAGTTTAAATCAAAAGAAATTCATCTTCAAAATGTAAATGTTTGCATTTGGATGAATTAACTGAGATTTGTATGAGTGAAATCACATGCATTTAATTTCAGTTTTTTACTTTAAATGTTCTAACTTCAGCTTGTTGAGGAGTCATAAGCTGAATTTGCGTAGTTGCATGCTCCCCTTAGGCTAGTTTGTGATTCCATCAATTCAGACTGAATTTCACTGAAGGAATAGCTAGAAAACATACAGAGCAAAGATGTGGTATAACAAAAATATCAGAGGATGAAATTTAACCATTACAATTATTAATGGGATAATTGAAATTTTCAGTTGTAAAAATATTATCATATTTCTATTGATTAAACTTACTACCTTTAGTGTCCAAGATTAACACCACCTTCGAATAAAGCCACCCTGAATATCCCAAATAGGTTGAGAAAGAATATGACTGTAGTAAGATTGGTACACTAGAGTCTTTTTCGTAGCTGCTGAAGTCACAGAGCCACATCAGTTTCAGCTGGAGGAGAGTAATAGTCCTTCTACTGCTTATTTGGTGAGTGGTACCACGTGCCTTCTTGGAGGGACCGCTGAGCAGAGAACATACTCAAAATGGTACCACGTGCCTTCTTGGAGGGACCGCTGAGCAGAGGACATACTCAGAATGCCACACAATGCAGTTTCCTTTATGTAGTCGCTGCTTTCCACTCAGAAGTTTATTAGATATCCTTATTCTCCTCTGATAACATTGAATTCCTCTTTGTTGTGTTTTTTTTCTATGTTTATTAGATATAAGCACTCTGAGTGCTTGATCTGTGTTAGACTACTGCCAGGATAAACATGGCAGAATTAGTTCCCAGAACATTTCTGTTTCTGAAGTACTCACTTGCAGGGTATACGATCTATAGTAATTCCTATTCAATTGGGATACAGCAATTTGTTGCTGTCAGTGGAGGATAGGTTTGTTGTTTTAAATTGCTGGCTTTTGTTTTTGTTGGCATGCTCCCCAATACAAATTGAATGGCTGATAAAAATCTATTTGTATGACAGTTCAATCTAGATAAGTGCCCTGTGTTGCCTAACGGTACAATTTGGGGTCTCAGAGATAAAAGCACACTGAACACCAGGCTTGTAGCAGAGCTTCTTCATGCAGATAACAGAGATAATTCATATTCCTTAGGTCTACACATCCTGACAAACAAAGAAGAAATATGCATGTACATCATCACGTTTGAAATGATGGTCTTTTAGCTTCTACACAACAAAAAGGGAAATATGTAAGTCATGAGAACACTAAGATAGCTGATAGCAAGGTATGCCTGTCTGTGAAGTTAGAAAGAATGTGCTATGGACTTATAAAGTTGGAGAGCAATCTGCTGATTAGCGTTTCTCCTGTAGCATATTGGCTTTCATTGCATGAATTTGCTTTCTGTTGTAACTTTGCAATGCTAAAGTAAATTATGTCTTTCAACTGATTGTTTTATCACTTTGGTATTCTAGGGAGATAGGCTTGAAGGGGCTCTCCTTTTCTTCCTAAGGTGTGGAGCTGAAACTCTGTGCCTGTTGTTTCCCTCTGCCTAAAATCATGTCCTTCCATGGCTGTTTCTCCCAAGTATAATTCATATGTAAAAAGAGGATGAACTGTGTGACAGCAGCAGTTATGAGGAAAGACTTGGGAATAGTGCATGCGGTATCAAATATTCTGGAAATATTGCCAAGGGCCACAGTTATGTTTATTCTGGAAGATAAGGATTCAGTTGATAGAGTCTGCTGATTGATTGGATTTGACAAGTAAAGAGTGGAATACATTTTAGGTTTTTGTCCAAGGAGACCATGTGTATCGTGATACCATCCATCAGATTGGGGGAGGAAGAGGAGAAAAGGAACAGTTTACAGAAGAAAGATAATGTTCTTTTTGTCTGATACCTTTAAGTTACCCAGGTGCCTAGCAGGAAATGGATTTGTGAATAGATCATGCAGAAAACATCTCTGCCCATTTTTCCTGGTAGTTGGAATAAAGGATATGGGTGAGATGATTCCGAGGAGTGAAGAGGAGGCTGAAGCTGAAGCTGAAGGGGGACACCAGCCTTCTGTGAATGTAGACCGAGAGAAACCCGCGAAGGAGATACCGTAATGTTAGGTGGGACTGCTGGAATGGCTGTTCTGAAACTGCTGATGCAGAAGTGGGCAAAGTGTAAGAGGCTACTTAGAGGTCAAATGAACAGAAGGATCGAGACGTGGCCATTGCAGCCAAGGTTGGTGGAATTTGAGCACTAATACCTCAGTATTGGATTGTGACCCAAAGGATAAAATAAATATCCATGAATGCATCATGAATCCATTCTGATATAAATAACTGGTTGAGTCTCCCATATAGAAGAATGCAAAATCATTTTATGTAGATATTCTGCCCTCCAGAGGATGAAAACTAACTCCCCACCTGAACTATCTGTAGTGAGTACATTGTGAAGAGAGTAACCACATTGGTAAAACCTGGTGAATTCTTCCACAGCCAAGATCTCAAAGTCAGGGTCAACCATATATCATCTGCTGCTGATGGTATGTGACTTTGATAAGATGTTATGAAACTGGAATTTTATCTTTGTGGGCTTTCTCCCCAAGACATAACACCAGTTAGTCCTGAGAAAAATGTCAGCAATCCCAAACAATGGACATTTTACAAAATGCCTAATCAGTGAGTGTTCCTTAGTACTGTCAAGCTCATATAAAAATGAAAATCTGAGAAATGGTCAAACATGTGGTCAAAAAAGCATGATTATTAAATGTAATGTAGAGCATCCAGTGGAATCCTGGAGCAGAAATAGGATATTTTTTAAAAAAGGAAATTTGGGGGAAAAAAAGTGGACTTTAGTTAATAATAACATATAATAATGAATGCTTAGCATTCCTTGTGCTGCTATTGCAACTTTTCTGTAAGTTCAAAGCTGTTGAAAAAGTAACAGGTTCATTTTTTAAAGATTTATTTATTTTGATTAGAAAGGCAGATTACAGAGAGGAGAAGAGACAGAGAGAAAGATCTTCCATCCATTAATTCATTCCCAAAGTGGTCGCAGTGGCCACAGCTGTGCCAATCTGAAGCCAGGAGCCAGGAGCTCTTCTGGGTCCCTCATGCTGATGCAGGGTCCCAAGGCTTTGGGCCATCCTCAACTGCTTTCCCAGGCCACAAGCAGGGAGCTGGATGGGAAGCAGGGTTGCCTGGATTAGAACCGGCGCCCATATGGGATCTCTGTGCATGCAAGGTGAGACTTTAGCCACTAGGCTACTGTGCTGGGCCCCAGGTTAATTTTTCGAAATGTGGCCAGTAGTTTTGATAGCTAGAACGTCATTTTAGATTCTGGGGACACCTGAAAGTGGTTAGAAAGCATTGGTTCATAGCAAGTTGGGGAGTCACGGGGGCATAAATCAGTGAACTCAGTGTGTGTAGATACTTATTTAAGAGGAAGGCTAGGAAAAGAGCTGGGTATTCCCTGGGGAGAATAGTATAGGTTAAATGACTTTGTAAAATGGGTAATGATAGGCTACCCTTAAAAGTGTTTATATTCTTGAACTGCTAGAAAATGAAATATTGAAGACACCAAGAACCTTTAGTTGTCTCTGAGTAGGTAGGATCTTTTTTCTTTAGTTGAAAATGAAGTGTCTTTTTTGGGAAAGATTTTTTTTAATGAATCATGTGTGGATATTTATTCTAGTTATGTTTGTTTCTCATCACACTAGTATATAGTAACCTTCAGAACGTTTTCATGGAATATTTGGGCTAAGATGATTCTTAAAATTGTCTGCATATAGTTTTTTTGGCTAGATCCAGAAAGTTTTAAAAGACGTATTGAATTATGAATACTATAACTTCGCTGTAACTGTAATGAAGAATCTATCAAACATGGATTTGAAAATAACTACTAGAAAAAAAGTGATTGATAATGTTCACCTATAACATGGTTGGTTCCAATCTAGAATGTGACAGTAATTGATTAGGGTTGCCTAGAGTCTATGGATAAGTGGGCAATTCTTACTTCTTAATCACTGGTGGAGCTCTTTTCCAAGCCATGTGGATTGATTGTTGAAGATTGATCTTAAAACATACGTAAGTAACACCCATGGGCGTGGTTATGATTCAGCGTTTGAGATCATATGCATTATTATGTCACATAAAACATTTTAACCTGAAGCATTTATTGCCCTGCAACTCTCACATTTGTTGTCAGTATTCTAGATGTTGGCAGTGAAGTCTAAGTAAGGATTTATTATTGTTGCTTATTTATTTTGGAGAATGCTAACCAAAATAAAAATCTCAGAGCTAATCAATTTTGTAGCTGATGAAAAATTTGTATAACAAGGCAAATGGTGCAGGCAGCCTTGGGTTTGGGAACTGAATGTGGATTGCCTCCTGCCTGTCTTAGTGTTGAGATAGAAAGACCACCAGGAAACATTCTGTCCATGTTCAGCCTGATTGCTCTTAGTTCTGTGACCTTGAGTGGATCACTCACTCAGCTGAGAATCCTTGTGTCAGCTGTGTAGCCTGATGTGTAGCCTGATCTAGAAGTCTCATGTCATACACCCATGTCACTTGTACAAAATCCTCAGATCCCTGAATTGTCTGTGTCACTTGGAATTACAGTTGTGATCACTCTTCCTTCCCAGTGCTCAGCACATTATTCAGCAAAACTGGAAAATAGAAATGCATGAGTTGTTTATAGACATTTAAGTGTTTTATGTTTTCATCTTAAAATGCCAGTGATGAGGTAGGCAGTTGGCTTAGGATGCCCTTGTCTAAAATCCAAGTGTTTCTATTCAAGTCCCAGCTCTGCTGGTGATTCCTATTTCCTGCTAGATGATCACCTTGGAAGATAGCAGATGATGGTTCACATAGGCGCAACCCCACAGGAGACCCAGGCTGAGTTCTCTGCTTTTTGTTTTTGCTGGACCCAGTCTGGCTGTGATGGACATTTAAGGAATGAACCAACGGATGTAAGATCTCTGTTTCTCTTTCAAGTAAAATAAAAACAATGAAATTTAGAAATGAAAGACAGATGAAGAATGTGTTATGTAACATATATATTTTCAGAGTATCTTTTTCCAGTGGCGGTGTGTGTATAATATTCATTTATGATTAGCAAACTAAATAATAAACATTTTGATTGTTTAAAGTGGAGTCTATGGAGGTCTTTTATATTGCATTCAGAGAGACTTGAAAGAATTTTATTTCCATCGTGCATGCTTATACTCTGTTCCAGATGCTGTCAGTAACATCTGGGCATTCTATCATGGGCGGATTTTGTGAATGAAGTAACTTAATTGTTTCTTGACAAGCTAACACAATTTAAGACACAGCCACGTTGTGTTCAAAAGCAGTGTCAAAAGTCATGAACTATAAGCATATGCAAGTGAATAGGGTCATGATACTAACTTACGTTGCATTTTGAAACACTGATGCTAAACTTAAAGTTCAAAAATGTGCAGAGAGGAAATGAAGAAGTACATTTGCTTGATTTCTGGCTCTTCGTTTTACAAATCGTTAAATGAGGCAGCAGCAGTGCAGTAAGAATTCGTAGTATTAAAAAAGGAGACTGTTCTAGTAGTGTGCAGCCCAAAGGGAGTTCTTTCTCCATGTGGGTTGCATATGGGTTTAGGGTTTAGTGTGCATACACACGTCTCTATATAACCTTAGGTACATATAAGTATTGGCATTGTAGCTAAAATTTTTTAAGTAATTAAAGGGAAATTGATATAATTCATCCAACTATTTACAGCCAAACCAGATATAATTTTCAAGCATATCAAATGTTTGAAACTACAAACAGAAGTAGCAAGTGAGAATAATTAGGATAAAAAGATAAAAAAAATTTTCCAAAAGAAGTTGTAAATCTCCTTTCCTGGTGTTACATAGTAAAGAATATTGGATTATTTCAGCATTCTTGCAATAACCTGCTTTTCCAACTCTGTTGGTAGCCTAGCAGCAGGGCGTGTTAACATTTTCTCTGGTGGCTTGCATATGGTCCATTGGCTATGAGTTCCTGATAGATAGAAAGGGTGTTCTCCCTTTATTAATGCTGCAGCACCAGCGACATGTGGCATGTGCACTCTGCAGCGAATGAGCTTGACATTTAACCCAAAACAGTCCCCTGAGCCAGAGCAAGTCATGTTCAGTAGAATGATTACTTAGAAGAAACACATTGAAACTTACTTTCTCTGATAACATTAAAGAAATGCAGTAAAGTTTTTGCACTTGGAAGCCATGCAAAAATTGTAGCACTATAAAATAAGCAATTGGGTAAAGCGAGGTAATGGATTTAATAATGCAGGCTTTTAAAAGCTATCTTTGCTGTATGTTAACAGATAATGTTTACTAAAAATACACTATTTTATGCTGTCAACCTTGTACGTGTACGAGTTTTATTGCATCTTCCCCAATAGTATCAACAGATATTTCCTTGAACATGCTTTGTAAAGTTATCACATCCAAGGTGTTAGGTTAGCTTTCCATTATTTGCAATATTTAAATCCTCACAACAACCCTGGGAATTAAGTGTTGACACTATTACTCTAGAGAAGAGGAAATTGATATTCTGAAGACTTACTTTGCCCAAGAACATTTACTGAGTATTACTCCTTTTGTTCAGTGCCCTATGCTTTTCCACCTTAGCAACTTTTTAGGGATCAAACATTTACGTCACAGTTAATTCTGCCTTTACAGAAACTCTGTAGTATGACATGGTTTAACTTTAAGTCACCTTTTCCTTAAATTAGTGCAGGAGACTGAAGACTGTGATAAACAGAGATTAATCAATTCCTTCATATGGTTTTTTTTCCCTCTAAAATGTAAGTATCCTGACCTGAATTGATGAGTCTTTTTCAAAGTGGGTATGGGGCAGTGTGTGGCTAAAACGCTGAAACTGGCCACAGAGAAGTAAAAGTGAAGTTAAAAATGGAATACTTGGTCCCAAAGATAGGTGCATTTTAGAAAGTGCAATCTGGTCATTATGTTATTGTTTAACTGAAGTCAGATAAATTAGATTAGAAATGATTGGCAACACATGTATGAATAAGTAGTAAATATAATTTCATGGTATTCTATAGCTATCCCAAAGTGTTAATTATAACAGAAGTAGTTAAAATTTTTGGCTGTGAAAGCATAGCAGCTTTTAACAGATGTATCACCTGGTAACCTTGGGCATTATTAAATATGTGGAGATTGAAAACCATGGTAGAAGCAGTGGAAAAGTTGGCCAGACTGGGCAATTTGTTTTAGACGTATGAAGATATCTATTAACTATTTCTTCTATAGACCAATTTGATTAGGAAGTAGGACAAGCTTTTCTTTCCTTACTTACCAAAATCATACTGTACTTTGTATCAGTTATTTGGCTGTCTGCAGCACATAGATTAGAATAAAGGGCTGCCTTAGTGTTTGTGAATGTTTCGGATTGCTGATTAGTAATTAGAGTGCTGAATGAAGAAAATTAGGTGAGGTAGAATGGGAATAAGAAAGCATTAATTCTGCGATACAGATGTTAGAAACAGATTGTCCTGAGCAGCTCACTCACCATTGTGGCAGTCTACCGTGCAGTATTTGCTTCCCGTATAAAACTCGAGTCAAATGCCTTCGAGATGGTTTCCTCTCCCATGCCTTGTGATGTAGCTGTATGCGTATTAATTTAGTGAAATATCCTGTCTGCCAGGTGTGGGAAAGAGCTGATTTTATTGTAATACCAGATCATTACTTAATTCATATGCAACAGACTACAGCACATGGAAAGCATTATAAATCTATTTACAATGTGGCTGGTTTGATGATAACATTGTATTAAATTCCCAGGTGAGGCAATTTAAGCAATTGCTTTGCCATGTGCACGCCATGGAAATTAAATTCTCATATATGCTTTAGTAATAAACCGACTTCATTGTTATGCTTTTGCTGGTGGTGGGCTGTGGAATCCTCATTCTAGTTATGTACACCTTGTTTCACATGTAGTCATTGAAGGTGGTACCACAGATCACAATTTTTAATTAGTTTTTAAACTAAGTTAATTTATTTTGTTTCTGATATCTCAGGGCCTGTCCAAAAACACCTTCAGCTCAGTTGGGAAAAGTTAAGGCTTGGGTTAGTAAGTGGTTTATTTCAAGCCAAATTCCCAGACAGAACTAAACAAGTGCATCTGTTTGAACTTGGCTTTAAGAAAATTAGCCAGTCAGGATGCAAAAGTAGTGTTCATTTACCAAGTGAAAAATCAAACATCACTTTTCATCTGAAAGCCTTGTTTTTATAACTCAAGTCACATTTGTCATCAGTTTACAATAGGAATTGAAACTTTGTACAAATAATTGAAGGGTAAAAGTCAGTTACCCTATTCTCTTTCTATAGCTCATATGTAACCTATAGATTTTGTCCAACTGTGCAGACTCTGCTCAATTATAGTAAGCTAGAGGGAATTAGCTTTACTAGAAACAACTTAAAGTGAGGAATACTCTTATTTAAGTGTGTGTGTGTGTGTGTGTGTGTATGGCAAATGTTGTCAATTTTTTCCCCCTATGGTACAGACGAGAAATTGTGGTAGATTACAACTGCATAGAGCTTCTGTCTTCTCCGGAAGCCACATATAAAGCACCAATAGACACTGGTAACTGACAACTAAGACTAAAAATGTTGACAATTTCTTGATTTGCCTGGTTAGCTTATGTATAGAAGTCATTAACTATTTATAAAATGCATTATGAATTGGGTTTCTTCAAACTGTAGCTGAATGTGTGACATTTCCAGCTCAAATTTTTATGCTTACATTTGGCTAAAGAACAGATTTTATGTTGTTGATAATAACGTAAAATTATTTTAGTTTAATCAGTACACAATAGATGTTTCAGTTTAATCAATTTTGGCGTCTCCAAATTAAGGAAATGGGTGGGTACTTAATAATGTAGCATGAGGTTTTTAAAAATTCCATAAAAACATGGTTTATTAATGTTTTACAGCAAAATTATCCACAAAATAAGCAATTTATCATTCAAAGCAATGTGGCTTTTGGGGTTTTTAGGGAGTTTAGTGATGATGTTACAAGTTACATTACAGTTGATTATCATCAGCTTACTTAAAATTTGAAGGCATAAAAAATTATGAGAAAGTACAATGGTTGGGCATCTAAATACAATTCTTAGTACAACAGAATTTTGTTTTATTTTTGTAAATGAAACTCAAGAGTAAAGATCTCGGTTTTCAGCATTGTCTCATTTTCATGAAGGACTAGCTGATATTTGAAATGAGTTGTATTTTTGTCCTTTAAGAGAAGCCAAAGAACTCTTGGTTAAACTCAGCATATCATTTGCTTAATTATATTCCAAAAGCCATCCAGATGACCAGTGTCTACCCTCCCAATGGGAAGAAATGACATTTATAGAGACCACCCTTCCAGCATGGCCGAATTCTTAGTTCTCCTCTGTTGCTGAGCATGTACACTCAAAAGCAGTGGATTCGAAGGAAAGCAAGATTAGATAGTTAGTGATGCACATTTGTAATTTTCTTCTTTTGAAGTGTAGTAAATCAAAATAAGAATATAATGTAATTGAATAATCTATGCAAATTTGTTGATATTTTGGTGAAAAGAGTGCAAAACAAAAGCCATCTCCATATGACGTTCTTGCGTACTGTGGAGTGTCTTAGTCCCCCAGAGTGATGAGATGAATAATTAAAAAGGCAGCTCTGATACCACAGCCTGTTTAAAGGTTCTCATTTCCTTTCATGCTGTAAAATACTTTTGCTTAGCCAGTTTGGAACTGCTGTAGTGGGGATCTCCAAATGTGCAGAGGAAATATTTGAGTTGACTTAAATAGCGTATCAAGGTCATGAAGTGGACTTCCCTCTTAATTTAGCGTTTTTCAGTGCAGTTGTTTATGAGCTCGATTGAACTAACTAATGAACAGTATCTTCAGTGGATGCAGTTAGAGAAGCAGGCGTATTCTGTGCTGTTTGGGGTGGCAGGAAGTCTGCAGTGTTCACAAATGAATGAATTGCATCACTCTGGAGTTACCAGGAGATCTGAAATAGATGCCTTTACTGATCTCAGGCTAATGACTTAACTTCCCTAATTTGTCCTCTCTGCACATTGTTAGTTTTATTTATTTATTCTTTCATTTACCTACAGATTCATCACAGTTACCGACATATAAGCCATACATTTGCACCAGCCACATGGTGCTGGGGAGGAATGTTCAAGGCAGGAAAAGGATGCCACTGTCTCCTTAATGAGGAAATGTTTTGCAATTCTTGTGCCTTTTTTCGTAGCCTGCAGAATAATATATTGGTAGGGTTTGGGGGTTGGGGGAGGCAGAATTTTATGTGGTAGAATGAGCACTGGGCTGTGACTCAGGACCCTAAAGTTCTGGTCTCAGTTTTGCCAAAGCACCAGAGTAATTTTTAGAATTCCATGCAATTTATTTTTTTCCTCCTAAAAACTGAAGAGGTGTTTAGAAGTATTTGTTTTATGTATACTCCCTTCCGTCATTTTCATCTGGGTTCTGCTAGAGTCATAAGCCATATTAACTGCATTGACGTGCAATGAGCCAAATTTTCTGTTTTGTGTGAATTTTCTCTCATCTTTGGAAGAACTAAGAAATAGCCCCTGAAATAGTTTTCTGTGTTCTACAGCTTAGATAAGGATTTACAATTGATAGAACCTTCAACTTGAAGATGTTTTAGACGTCTCGTGCTTGTTCTTGTCAAAGGTTCTTTTGAATTCTCACATGATATTATGTTAAAAGTGTTATAATCTCTGTGTGCCCAAGCAGTGCTAATCATTCACTCATTTGGAAATGAAGTTTAAAATCTCACTGTTAACTACTGCTCAGGGATAATGGAATCATTTTAAACTGCGGTACTTTTTTTTTTCAGGTCACAATTGAATAGGCAAGAAATTTTAAGTCCAAAACATCCAGTGAGAAAGATTACCGCTTCCTGCCTGCCTGTTTTAGTTGTTTATTTTTAAATTATTTTTTATCATTTGCTTGGTTTACAAGCTTCTGCAGCAAAATAGTTTATAAAACTGAATCTGGTCTGAAATAGTGATGCTACAGTGGGCTCTGAGGATTACCCACTGGTTTCATAGTTAATTCCCAGAGCATTTTTAGCTAAATGTGTGTACACATAGGTAATTCATGAAGTGCTTACCAACATGTCCCCCTGACTTCAGATGACGATACATTTCCTGTTAAACCAAATGTCGGCATATGGAATGCTGACTGTTAACCTACCTGTCTTTATTTGCAGGGATTGGGGAAATTGGCTCATATATAGCCTACTTGTCTTATTTACTGGGATTGGGAAATGTGCTTTATCAGACACCATCTTTCTCTCTCTCTCTCTCTCTCACACACACACACACACACACACACACACAACTTTTCCATAGGCCCCTGTTTATAGACAGCTTGGAGTTGTTGAAATTTGTGTTCAGACATGGGTAGACTTTTAAGTCCCCTCTCTTCTGGTTAGTATCATTGTAGCAATGGAAGAAATATGGATGTGCTGTCTAGGCATTCCATGGAATGGGAAAATACGATTATTATCATAGAGTTAGAGATTTTAAAGGACAGTATTATTTAGTACTCTTCCTGTCGCAATATTAAAGACATGCTCTGATTTTAATTATGATATGGTGAGTTTTCTGATACACAGCAGTGTAGCTCTATTACTTTGAATTTACTGGTTATCTGAGTGACGATGTAGGGAATAATAAACAATCTGAATCCTTTTATGAGTATTCACAGTGTACTTACACAATGAAGAGTTTTTTGTTGACATTTCAAAAAAACTTCTGATGTACGTTTAATTTCTCAAGTTCGGGAACTTTGTGCAACTTTGGTGTGCAGTTTTTAGCCAATAGGTTTCCATTAGGGGGCTCCCGAGGTTTGAGATGATCTGCCGTGATGCGAATCATGCTCCAAAGCCTCTACTTTCTAATGTTCATCTCGCTCTCTCCCTTTTTGTTTTGTTTTATAGAAAAGGTCACGGATCGCCTACAGTGACGAAGTACGGAATGAGCTCCTAGGGGATGACGGGAATTCCTCGGAGAACCAGGTAGAATGCTAATCAGGAAGGCCCGGTGGGTGGCTGGAGGGTGAAGGAGGTCACTGGCGCACTAGGCTCTCAAGCTGCTCCTTAACAGCATTAGCAGCAACTCATGTGGAAGCGATACTGTTTAATGCAAAGCTGGAGTCTTAATCAACTTCAAAATGTTTCTTGGAGATCTTACATTTAACCCTTTACCTTGTGATCACTGTCTGCTATCTTTTAAAAAAATCTTTTTTTCTCTTTTCTTTATTATTTAGTACTTAAGGAATAGCTTGAAACACACTGTTTGCAGACAAAGCCAAGGTCTTCACCTCAAACACATGTAAAAGGAGTAAAAAAAGTACATAATGCAGCTTTGATAATAATGCAGTATAATTAAATCAACACTTGCAGCAAAACAAATGAAAGTAAGCCTTCAAAATTCAACAGGGCAGCTCAGTCCCCTATTGTGTGGCTTCTTAAAAATACATTCACCAAAATGCAAATTGCGTGTACCAGTACAGGACTCAAATACCCATATAGAGACCCTGCTGCTGTCACATCAGAGTAATAACAATGATAATAGCAATAATAATAATAGGGTAGGTCTTTTTTTGCACTTTAAAATCTGCATAAGCAATAAGTAAGATATGACTTATTCTTAAAAGGGCATTACAACTTGGCTGTCAGTTCTCATTGGGTCACACAATATTGTCATGAGCCTAACTCATGTCCTGCTTCTTTCTTTGAATTAATACTGCAGACTTCATTAGTTCATATCAATAATATAGAAGACTTTTTAAAAATGTTTTAAGAACCTCTGAGAAGAGGTGACTTAAAAAAGTGTCTCAGACAACCTTAAGGACTGATTTACGACGGGGAGCTTCAGAAGCAACACCTGAATGTATTTATAACTGTTAGTTTGACAAGTATTACACAGGATTGTTCTATGCCTAAGTGAAAGTGAATTTAAATCACTCACTCAGTAAACCCAAATTTTAACAAGACAGTAAAATATGTTGCATACCTTATCAATTTGCCTAACTGTATTTAGCATTTCAAATAGATGGTGTGCCTGGTATATGACATCATAGTGTTTTTTACTGTAATGTTTATCGTAAACATGGATGTTGCTTGTGCGGTTAAGCCCACCCCAATCCATCCACCCCAAAGAGGAGACAGACACTGCACTGATTGTATTTGTTTTGGGAAAGATGGGATGGACCCTCTCTGCTATTTCGATGTTACCAGCTTGAGATCAGACGTGTAAACACGTTGAGATATGACTTGGGATTTCAGCTTTCTTGATTGAAATGTGAGAGTAGCTGACAGAAAATAACACATGAAACATAAAAGGTTGGTGTGATAAAGGGTTTTTACTCATAATAGATTATTTAAATAAAGTGAGGATAAGAGGAAAATATTTTCTTCCTTTTTCAAAGTGAGATTTCAATTGCTCATACTGCTTGAATGACTTGCTTCATGATTTTACTTCCTATCTAATGTAAAAATCATTCTTTTTTTTTTTTTTTTTTCTTGCAAAACAGTGAATGTGTGGTTCCCATGTCAATTCCTTAAAAACACTCTAGATCTTTTTGTCGCTTGGAACTACTGCCTAATAAAGAGGAAACAGAAAGGCAGGGTGTTGCTATATAGCTCAGACTCCTTGATTGTAATAGAGGAGTTCTGTGACAGGAATCCTTTTTTTTTTCTAAATGACTGTTCACTTCTCTTAATGGACATATTATGTGCCAAGAACATCTCCCCTACATCTATGTAAGTATGATTTTTTTTGTGCCTAAAGAAGAATATTCCACAAATAATAGATTGAGTTCATATTTTCTGAATTTCTCAAATTATGTTCCTGTCACTTTAAAGTGATTATACACAGTTTTCCTCTGGACTTATATTAAATCAAACTTAGGAATTCTGAAAGTTCTTGGATAATCTGAAGTTTAGTTGTAAGGAGCTGTCACTTCAAAAAACAAATTATAGTCATGAGAATATGTTACTATTAGATTGTTACTTCCATAAACTTTTCTGTCTAAATGAAGAAGGGTTTAAAGTCCAGAAACGGCACATTCCTTTTTCGATGTTTTGTTACCAAATAGAGCAAAAATTTCCATGTTGTGATAAAGTCATTTAATTTTGTTCTGAGGCTCTTTGCCATAATATAGGAATTATATTTACTGAAATTAAGATGTATCCTTAACCAGATATGGTGCCTGAGAATGACTGTTCTGTATCAGTATTCATTCAGACTATGGACTCAAAACAGAAGCCCTTTAAAGAACAGATTTGAAGTTGGTTCATCATATCTATTTCTGTAGCTTAGTAGTTGAAAAGATAATTTGTGGTGGAATTACCATACTTCATGTAAGAATGTTTTCTACCTACCAATAAAATTATTTTCAGGTTAGTTGTTAAACTAACTTGGATTGGTAAACTAATTATATATATATCATTGCTAAACTAATAGAGATATACCAATTATAATTGGTAAACTAATTATCGGAACTCTAATGTTATTTTTGAAAAACTTTAAATATACAGGTAGAAGTTGTAGATTAACAAAATGAGTCAAAATCAGGAATAATTAATATTGAGATGTATTTCACTTTAAAATCTGAAGAGATAAGAGGAGGAAAATAGTGAAAGAGTAGATAGTAGTGATTGCGGATAGGTGAAAGAAAATGCTGACTAGTTATTTTCAGAGCAACACATACTTCCTTCCTGTAGTGCCTGCTTCGTGACGATTAGATAAGTAAAAATACAATGGCTATTACTTCTCATTCTAAAAATGTATAATGCTTAAGTTTTTTTTTTAGTTTTTCTTCCTTAAACCCATTAATATATATATAATTTCACCTATCAATTAACTGTAAGGTATATTAATTTGCTCTTTGTTAGACATACCTTTCTTTACTATTAAAACTGTCAAAACTTAAGAATTCCAGATGTTTTCCAAATGTGTCCTTAATACTGTCAGATAAGCCACACGTCACTTAATTATAAATTAGTGGTTTTGTGTAAGATCATTTCTGATTCCTACCATTTTGTTCAGTTATAATTCATGCTTGATTTACCAAATAGGGATCAAATTTACTTTGCCCATTTGAATATTGCTAAATTGTCAGCTTCCCAAGCACTTTTGTCTTAAATGTTACTATTCTTTTCTTTTAAATGACCATACTTGCGACTCCATGTGGTAGCATTTTATTTTCTTCAGAGAGCTGAGTTCTTGAAGTTGTGGAATGGAGAATTTAATAGTTCTTAACTTGGTTTTGTTTCATGAGAACTCTGCCCCAAAAGTGTGTGTGTGGTGGGGGGATCTTAATGAATAAAATCACAAGACCTTTAATAGTGGAGTATGATAATGGGTCAATAAGATGTTCTGAGCTCCAGCTCTGAACCCTGATAGTCTTGCAGTTATAATACGCAAAATTATGTTGATCAGTAAATTTAAGTAAATCCTAAATGGAAGGCTCAAGAAACATAAAAAGAGTAGGATACTTCCTAACGTGCACAAATTTTTGTAGTAAAGCAATATTTAGTAGATAATGATTGCTTAATTTTTTAATACGAGGTTCTCTTAAGTTCCCATTTGGGCTTGCTGTGCATAAAGTGTGTCAAACTTCAGCTACAGACCAGGGGGTGAAGTCGGTCAATTTAATTCCCCAAGATCTAAGGAAGGTCGGTATCATTTCATATAGCCCTGGCAGAGCAGATCATTACCAGGCACAAATCTGTTCGTTACGTGCTGAGGGTTTATAGCAAAATAAATAGACTGTCATCATAAGTTCAGAAAATTGTGTGTTCGACCCACGATAATGTGTAAAGGGCGTTTAATAGAGTTCAGCATTTATTCGTTATCTGTATGCGGACAGAGACGGCAGTAGCGTTATCAGCTTAAAAAAAAATTCGGTAGTTCTGGGGTCACGTGACACCACACACACACACACACAGGCGCACGCATGAACCCTCACATGCTCTGCAGTGCAGTTTTGATTTTAGTCACAGCAGAAGGCTTAACCACAAGAGATTCCACTGGTTCAAACCAGCGTAAACCAGATTTTTTCAGCCCACAAAGGAACAGATTACCTCTTGTATCAAATTCTGCATTTGTGGGGGGGAGGAGAAATCTTTGTTTCAAAAAAGATGTTGATTATCATAACTCAACATGGTGGCTTTGCAGGCTTTCATGTCGCTTATGATGGAGCTTATAACTCGATAAAATACAAAATCACCAATTTCTGTCTAGTCTAAGCATTGTTAATTTTCAAAAATGCACCATCTTTTGTTTACTTGAATGAATAACTGCCTGACCTCCCCCCAAAAAAAAGATGAAGATGAAAAACCCTCCCATTACCTAGCTTAGCTACAAATCCGGTGTGGAGCTTGAAGGCAGCCATGCAGCACAAACAAGATAGAACGTTTTTTGTTTGGAACCTATTGAAAAAACAAATGGGTAGCATTTTTAAACACTCATTGATTATGGCAGGGTGGCATGCCCCAAATGGTCTCCATTGCCGAGGAGTAGTTTTAAACTTTGGCCCTTTAAGTATCATAGTCAACTGAGGACTGGTGCCCCCAGAAAGAAAAGATAGCTGTGCAGTCCGTTCCCAGATTGTCTCCGAGAATTCGTGTTTGCCTTTTTCTCCCATGATGTTCAGGTAGTAAAGAGAAAGATTCTAGTATGTGATAGACCAGGTATTTTAATATAAAGTTTGGCTTCTGGGGAAGGATTAAAATTTTCACATCAAGTGTTGAGATGTTTTACTTGTACATGCTAGATGGTTGCTGAGTGAAAGAGTGTATGAATGAAAGATAATGTCAACTTCTTGTCTATAGTACCCTGTAAGAAATTATGCAGTAAATTCTGTTCTATTTTTTGTAGAGAATTCATTCAAAAATTTTGAAATCTCATTACACCTAAAAATCTTTCTGTAACACAAATGAAGTGGCAGGATAAGTTGGAATGTGAACTGCCTTCCTTGAGTTTGAGGCAAAGGCAGCATTAAGCACTGAGCATCCGGGCGGTAGTAAACACAATGCTTAGAGAGACTTAAGCGTGCACCATTCGTGACATTTTTCAGAGAGCAGTAGTGTAATTCATTGCTCTGCATATGTCAAGTGTGATAAACAGCTGTTAAGAGATATTTGGATGTTTGAAAATTATCATTTGTAGACTTGAATTGCTGAAGATGCAAATTGCAAACCTAGAATGTGACTGGTAGTCTGTTAAAGCGACGGTTTCGGTTTCTGTCCCTGCAGGGGCTGAGGTGGGCATCTCAGCTACACAATATATGTGGTTTAGAATTGTGTCAAGTGTGCGCATACACGCACATACACAGGCACAGTATGTGTGCTCCCGTGGTTTTCTCTAACTTCTAAAGAGTTAAACAACTTGTCATCGTTAAGGAAAATTGAAAAAAATCTGTGGGGGAGAATTGAAATGTTAACATAAGAGAATTTATTAACAAAAGCGTTTTTAATTTAGTGTCATTAAAAATAAACTGCAGTATAAATGAAGTAAGGGAGTTAAGTGCTTTGAGATGACCCAGTTTACAAGATGAAGAAAATTGAAAAATGAAGAGACAATTCAAAAAGGAAAAAATAAAAGCAGGCTAAAAGATGAAGCGACCTCTGAAAAAAAGCTGAAATTTATTTGGATGTTTCCATTAGTTCTAAGGATAGTGAAATTTTTCCTATCAACTGTATACCAAATGAGTGTTAAGCAATCTGTCATACTTTATTCTCAGCTAAAATAGTATGACCTCCAGTTACAATCCTGTTACTAGGGTGGGCACATTAACTGGGGTAATAGTTTGTTGTTTTAAATAGTGAAACCAAAGCAGGACCTGTTAATCATTTTCATTTGTAGGTAAAATCTGTTATCAGTTGTCAAGATTCCATACAGAGAAACATCCTGAAAACTTGTATATACAAAACCTCTTTAGCAGTACATTCTTAGAAGAGAGGAGCAGTAAACTTGTTTTCTCTCTTTATAATATAGACTTCTATGAAGTCATTCCCCTTTATTTCATGATGGTGTCTTAGATGTACTTTAAAAGAGAATTTCACACTATTCTCTTTGTTTAATGTGACAGTGTGAGAAAGTGATCTTTATTCGTTCAAAAAACTCTGCATGTAGTCTATGTTTAGGTTCTTTTAATGTGTTTGTCTGTGATTTTTAAATGCTAAACATGTAAACAGATAAATTGTCAATGTTAATTCTGTATCCTGTCACACAACTGATCTTTCTTTCCTGCCATTTCTTTCCTTTTTATCTTTTTTTGTGCATTCATGTTGCAGTTGATAAAATTACGTGAAGAGGTGAGTACTTCCTAGTTTTCCCCCCTTTTTAAGATTCTGCTTTTCCTTTTAAAACTGAGTTTCTTACTCTGAAGTGGATCTTTATGTTCATTTTTCAAGGAAAATCTACACATAACCAAAGTATTAATTTTATTGCTTAGAAATCTCCACTGTTGCTGGGATTTTTAGAAATAATCATATTCTTATTTTAAAAGCTACACAGAAGAGGAATAAAAAGACAATGTCTTAAAAGCATATCCAAGAGTGGTTTTACTATGAGATCTAATGAAGTTTTACTTGTGTTAATTTCCCAAAAAAGTTAATAGGATTTATTTTTTTTCCAGATATTCTATTTTTTTTTTTTTTTTTTTTTTTGCTGAAAACTGTTTTTAAATAAATTCCTTTTCCTCACCCAAAACTCAGATTGAACCTCAGACACCATCCTTTCGGGAAAGCACACATATGTTTTCAATACCCTGCCAATCTGTAGACACAGGTACCGGAGCATAGCCAAAGCTCTTTTGTTGCTAAACATTTTTTTTCCCATTGTGGGAAGCAGCACTGTAGTGGGTTGCCATTTTTCTGAGTTTGCTACTCTGTATCATGATGTACTCTATAGATATTTTATGTAGCCTAGTGGACATTTGCTCAGTGTTTATAATTTTATCCCTGGAGCAGTGAGGGATGTGGGGTGATCCTTTTTGTTTTTGCTTCATTAGGCCAAGCATATCCAATATAGTTTGATATTCATTTTTCAGAGGTAGACTAGTTACCATATTTTTTTGGCTTAAGTTTTGTTATTTTTCTATTAGAATGTAATAATATAACATCCTATGTTATTATTTGCAGATTGCTTAGTTCTCATAATAATCAGAACACTGTTAGTTCTTTTCAAGCTTACATTGGCCTCATTGATTGAGGATTTCCCAGAAGTTTTTTTTTTTAATCAATATTTTATTCATCTTTAGTTGATGTGAATGTTGATTTAAGGACCTACACATGGTAGTTTTCAACAACTCTTCTGATTTAGGATTCACTAATCATGTTCTTTCTTAGTAGAAAGTGATTAAGACGTGTAAGATATGGGGAAAACATACAAAAACCCTCATCCCCCCAATCTTTTGTGTGTATCTTGCCTTCATGAAAGCAGCTATGTAAACTAAACGAATATCATCAACTGCAGTTTTGATATCTTAAATGACTTGTGATGTTGAGTTGATAAAACATTATGATCATGCAGGATGGAATATCTGCCTATGTGTGTGTGCATGTACTCATGTTTAGGTGAAGAATTTGAATTTTCAGTGTCAATGAAACCTACAAAAGACTTGAAAGCATTACTAAGAAGAAACTATGTAGAGCTCTTGGCCCTGAATTTAAGCAGTAAAGATAGCTAAAGATTTGTGTTGCATTATAATAAGCATTTTTGACATATTTATCTTTGTTAGGTTGAATTTTGCAGAATGAGAAATCTTAATTCTAAAAGCTTAAACATCACATTCTCTTTAAAATACGCTTTATTATGATTGATGGCGTAACTGTTTTGTTGTATCTATGGCTGCAGTTCCATCAGTTCTTAAATTCATGTTTCGCACTGTAACCTGTAATCGAATTGTAATTGGAAGAAGTAGATCATTCAACAAATTCAATGAAATGTATAAATAGTCTTTGATATAGACATAGCATTGATATTTGTAGGCCTGATTTGGATGATGACACTGCATTGATAACATGGTTTGCTCAGAAGTGACTGTTTCTCAGTTGGGTTTTATATATATAGTAATCATGCAGTGAACATTACCCTGAATTTCTTACTGGCACTTCCACTAGGAAGGCAAGCACCCATCTGTTCCAATGTTTTGTTGTGTTTTTCCATGTTCCCTCTGCTCAGTTCTGGAAATAGGGTGTGCTTGTAGTGCACAGGGAGCTGATCTGGTGTTGGCTGTGCTGAGCTGTTTGAATCCTGCATCTCCAGCTCTCCACATTGCACAGCTCCTCACACAAGTTGAGCTCTGTCTGAAGCTCCTGCACAGCTTCAGAAAAGGGCTTACCTGCTTTGAAAAGGGCTGAGAAGAGGGTGAGAGAATGAGTTTGGGATGGAGTGTGGGGGCAAGTTGAAAGCATCAGCTGCTACTGTGGTGTATTTCCTTTCATTTACAGAGACGGGGCAATGCACAACTAAGGGCACAATGTAAATAGCTCAGCTGTTACAGGCAATGCACAACTAAGGGCACAATGTAAATAGCTCAGCTGTTACAAGAACCTGATTTTGGTTTGACTTAAGTGAGGAGATTCCAAAATACAAAGTGAAATGCTACTGGAAAGCTGCTGATGAGCTGATAGTCCGCTTATGTGCAGATTTGCTGTGATAAATGGAGCCGTCCTCATGAAGTTACCTTTGTGATTTAGGAATATACAGTTTTTAAAGTTCGTTTAGAGATTTTGTTTTCCATTTTAGTCGTATAATCCCCCATATCATATAAGTGCTTTATTGTTTATATTCCATTCTATCATCTAAGTATAATGTTCATTTCTGGTATTTTTAAACTTATGATTGCTAATTGTTTGCCCTTAATTTGGGATTTCATCTAATAGAAAAATCAACCAAAAAATGTTTGTTGTCTTATTCTGCATTAAAAATTCAGATTTTTTTCCCCTAGCCGTTGCAGGTCTGGTATCATTTTTGTGAATCACCAGTTTAAGACTAAGTCTTTTGTTAAAGAAGAGAACAACATCCAGAGAAGGGAAGGGCAATCTTTTCTCACAGAACTGGATTGTAAGGAGGATTATGAGTAGGAAAGCTATTTTTGACACGCCTTATTAATAAAGTTTTTAATTTGATTTTCATATTGTTGTCAGTGCCAGGCACCTAGACTTCCTCTGGCTCTTCTTTTTCTCAATTACAGGTTTCAGTGATTTTGCTTTTTCACCACCGAAGCTTTCCTTCCCTCCTTCCGCTGTGTTATTTATTTGATTTTTCTCTTCCAGAGGGAGGGGACAGTTTTCCCCTTAATTCTCCACTGTACATTAGACAACTCTATTAATTATTATGGACTGTTGTTACAGCTCCCTGACCTTCACATCAGGTCCCATCTCTCTGTTCTAAATGCATTGTTTTAATGATTCTCTCCCCCCTCTCAGCCCTTCCCCCCAAAAAATTTTCAAGGAAAGCTTTGATGTGGCTTTAGCTGCCTCCAACGTCTGGCCGCATCTCAGATGTGTCACCTATGCCGGGAGGGAATAAGGAAATCACGTTTTGAATGGTAATGATAACATACTAATCACTTCCTTTCTTTGAAGATGGAAGCGAGATATTCTGTCAGCTTCCCCGGCTGCTAGAGCTTGGAGGCACTGGTCTAGGTGTATTAGCTTAAGTGTGCATGTCAATACAGCTTGCATCTCCAAGATCCATGGGGGCTCATTAGAGCAAGGTAGAGCGTTTCGCTCGACAGCCACTCACATAATGTGTGTGGCACCTCCTTTTTTATTATTATTAGAAAGCATCTCTGTGACTTTAAATGACATCTGTCAACAACACAAAGTTACCGGAGTTATGGTTTCTTTTTTGTTTTTGCTTTTGACCAGACACCCAAAATGATTTGATCAGGGAGGGCATTAATTTGTGACAAATACTTGTATACATGTACATACACATAAATATCCAGATGGACATATTCGTGCATTTCTAGGTGTCTAGGCTTATATATTTTCTTATTCATTCCTAGCCGTGATTAGCTTGTAAATCTGCTTGGGTAACCTGAGGAGGTCTAATCTGCCCATATCTATCTATCCATTTATCTACATATATTTCTACATATTTTTAATATCTCAATGTGGAAGAAAAATGTCTGGAAGCTAAGAATTTGGGGACTAATCCTCTAATTTCTCCATGTAAGATAATATAAAAGGGGAATATGAATTTTTCTAGTTTTAGTTCATAGTCTGAAGCACCATGTGTTAAAAGTTCACCTTCAACCTGATGGCATCTATATTTGGGAATAGATCTGTAGTTTTGAACATCTGTGTAAATGGAGAAAACATGTGTCCCTCATTTCTTGTTGGATGCTCTGACTTGTCTTAAAACTGCAAGTGCTGTTTAGTATTCTGTGTTAGTAGTGAATGTTGCTCTCTGTGGCATTTTACTGCACATCCAAAATTGAGGAGCATTCTCTTAAAACTCAAGTTTCTGTTTTAAAATTACTCTCTGTAGCAATCAAAGAAACAAATGGATTTTGAAATGATTACATTTTATTTAAAAATGCACAAATGGAGATCACAGATCTATGCAAGTATCTCATCTTGGCTGAAACAAATGATGCAGTTGGCTGTGGGTTTCACACACTTGCAGTGTTTTGGAGTAAGATTTATCATGGCCACGTACATCAGGGATCTTCTTTTAAAACAGAATGTAGATGGTCTGTATATGGCTGATTGGGAATCCATTATAGAGATTGGTGTAATTGAAATGAGTTGCTAAAAATTAACTATAATGGGATATGATACCCCCACCCACAAATGTTAGGGCATTGGAAGGCATTATTTCTAAAAAAAGGCAAAAAAAAAAAAAAGAACATTGTAGACGGCTGTCTGATTTTTTCTCCCTCCCTTTTTCTTTTTTCAGAGGGCACATCTGCTCGATAACACAGAGAGGCTGGAAAGGTCATCTCGGAGACTAGAGGCTGGATACCAAATAGCAGTGGAAACCGGTACGAATTCTGAGAGTGAGCAAATTGTCTTGCTTATGCACAGCAGTCTTCACAACACATGACATTTCAGGGAGACTTCAAAGGAGTAGCAGAGACAGCAGCCCGAGATGTGGTTTACATATTGGGGAGACAATTGGGAGCTTATTTGCGCTTATCTTTTTTCAAGTTAAAAGGCATGACATCTACTGAAAACAGTTCCTGAGGTTTAAAAGTATACATCTGAAAAGAGATGGAATACTTTGTCTAAATTCTACATTTGTCTTAATATGCAGTTACATGTTGTCAGTTTACCCACCCGCAATGATTGCCAGCACACGGTGCTGTCTCCAGGTGTTTGTGCCTTTACATTTTGATTCACATATGTAAAAATTAACATTTTAATCCATCTAAATGATGTGAACTTGAGACAAAGAAATAGTGATACCCAGTTTACTTGGCTTATTTTTCCCCAGTGTTGGAAATGCTTCCTAATGACTGTATTTTTTTTAAGATTATAAATAGACATGTAATCAGGTATGGGAAATCAGCTGTGGAAATAATACATTCATAATTTATTAGCATTAATTAATACTACTCAAACTTCTAGTTTTAATTAACACTAGTTATTGATTTCAGAAAATGTAGTTCCAATTTTATTTCCAAGACTAGTTTACTTTAAAATAGACAAGACTTTCAGTTATAAATGTTTCATGCAATGACTATATTTTTACATAGTAAGTAAATATCCATTAATACCTAGTTAGTCATCAGTTTTTATGATTTAACTATGCTGTTTGTTTTGCTTTGCAAACTGCAGGTTGTCTATAATTTATTTTGAATATTTTTGGTGGCTCTTAGTATGCAAACCACAAAATTACATTACCAACAATGGTTGGTCCACTGGTTTTTCTTTTTAATTTTGCCTTATAAATATGTTTATTTTGAAAGAGCAGGTATAATGAAAGTGATCCCAAACAATATCTTTAATGAATGGCTACTGTTTCTCTGGGTTCATGGCTAGTCCATATTCCCTGGTTTATGAGATGAGTTCTGGGGAACTGAATAGGCAGTGTATACACAATATTAGATTTCTATTAAGGGTAAGAAAGCTGAAGACCCACGAACTTTCCTACACTGTTCAGCAGTACAGGCAGCCTGTTTTTCTGAGGTTATGGATAGACTGGTTTCTCACCCTGATTGGTATAAAGATACCTTGTGTGTGTCCTTCTGTCTGGGTCCTTTCTGGGAAGCCTGAGAGGAGTGCTGAGCCTGAAGTGAAAGGAGCAGTCCCCAGTTCTAGCTCGTGTTGGTGTGATGCTGAACAAGTCACAAACTCCCCCGAACCTCCATCTCTTCTCTCAACAAGTCAGAAATAGTGTTGTCTGTGTCAAGTAATTTTGGTGTATGTCAAAAGGTTTTACTGTCTATGAAGCATATATGCAAATATAATAATATGAATACATGGTCACTTGATGTTATACACTCATTAGACTCTATTTCACAGAAATGATTTGTTGATGTGAGTAAATATTAAAGGAATAGAAGTAATGTGTTACTTTACAAACCCTTGGGAGACATAGCACTGGCTCTTCTCTGGACCTTTCCATCATTATAGGGACTTCCCCTGACCAAACATCCACCGGTAAAGCTCTTCACATGTGGGACTAGCTTGGGTTCAGGAGTTCTTCTTGCCATGACAGTGTGACAGGGCTTGAGTTGACTGCTGGGGCACCTCCTGGGATGTCCTGTTCTCTTTCACTATACCATTCATGGAATTCCTTCCCAAAGTGAAAGAAAGTTATCACAAAAGGTTAACGATAACTAAAGACCATGTATTAATCAGGATTGTATGGTAGGATGAGATTTGTGGCACTTTTTTGCGGGGACGGCATGGGGGAGACAGAGGAAAGTGTTGCTAAATATATCATCCATCTAAAGCTATCAACATAATCAACCTAGAAGATGTAGATTTAAGAGTGACACAGGAACTAACCTCAGTCCACTTGGAGTTTTTAGCAGAACACAACAGTAGATTAACCATAAAGATTTATAAAATTAGAAGTTTATGTGTTATATAAGGCATGGAAACTTCTGGAAAACTACCAAGCCAAATATGAAAGAAGATTAAGGATGGGCCTGTGCCGGAAGTGGTGCAGCTCCTGTCTGGACAGGAGTCATAATGCGAATGCATCTCAATGGGTGTGTTTGAAAATGGAGTGAAGAATGAGATGGCAGAGAGCAAGTGTTCTTCATGCCGTGCTTCTTATTGAACTGGTGTGGAAACAGTATGTGGTGGGGGGGTAAGATGTTGCTTATGTATTGCCTGTTCACCTCCCGGTCCTCAGCTTGGTCTTAGCTATTTTATCCATGGCTGTCTGTGTTGACTGTGTTATAAACTTAAAACACTTACTGTTGCGTTACCAGTAGCAATAGAAGAGCAGTGCCTTATTAAAGCAATACCTTTTAACAATTGCGGCTTTTTTCTTTCCTTGAGAACACATGGAAGAGCTAGTATGATTTTTGAAGCAGCACAGAAGAGGGAAATAGTTTTCAAGTACCCTAGTCTGGGAACTAGTAATATACTGTAACAGTTTTCACCAGTCTAACAGAACAAACTGAGAAAAGATGCAGAATGTATTGAATTTGGTATAAAGTATACCTTATTACTTTAATGAATTACACTGTGGGGGCCAGTGTTGTGACTCTGTGACGTAAGCTGCTGCCTGCTCTGCCTGCTTCTCATGATCAGAGCCCTTGTTCACATTCCAGCTGCTCTGCTTCAGATCCAGCTTCCTGCTGGTGTGTCTGATCATTAGCTGTGAGAAACAGAGCATGATCCAAGAGCCTGGGTCCCTGCCACCCATGTGAATGGCGAGGATGGAGTTCGAGGTTCCTGGCTTAGGCCTGGAACAATCTGAACTGTTGCACTCATTTGGGGAGTGAACCAGTAGGTGGAAGATCAATTCAGTCTGTCTCCATCTCTCTGCTCCCCTGCCCAATATCCCTATAAATAAACTTTATTTTTAGAAGGGGATTGCACTGACTGCACTTTTTCTAAGATATTTTTGCCTATTAGGGAATGAAAACAAAGAAGGTTTTATGCTGTAATAGAAATAGTAGATGTAAGTTATGTGTTTGACTTTTGCTTTACCTGGAAAAGTAATGAAAGTGGTAATCCAATTTTGAACCTTCTGAAAGTTAGTTTGCCCTGTTTTTGCTTGTTTATTTGTTTTTAATGCTCCTTATCTATAAAATCTGGCACCTGTTCCCTGATGTACTGACCTGGAGAAAGAAAGATTCATTCATTTGGTCCTGTCATGAATTAGCTGTGTTACCTTTGAGAGCTCACTCGACCTATCAGCATATGTTCTTCTATTTGCCACATGGAAACTTAGTACCAGATTCTAGCTATCCATTAAGATTAAAAGGTAAAATAAAACCATGTATTAGGAGGAATCTGTAAAAATGACTATTTTTACAAGTCACTATCAATGAAGTTAATGATTTAGTCTTCACAATGATTAGCAAATATGTCAAAAATTGATGAACTTTTCATTAACTTGATGGTCATAACTGGCAAATATTATGTAGAGAATGGTATGAAATGGGACAGGATGGTCTGAAATGAATATTAATTTGAACATAATTATCTTCTTAAATAAATTCATCCTTTAGAATGTAGTCATTCTGGGGCGGGCATTTGGTGCAATGATTAAGATGTCATTCGGGATGCTTATACATCAGAGTGTCTGCATGTCAGTCCTGACTACTCTTGTGGCTTCAGTTTCCTAGTCCACGCTGTGGGAGGCAGCAGGTGATGGCTCGGATACTGGAGTCCCTCCAAGGAAGACCTAGAGTGAATTCCACACTCCTGGCTTTGGCCTGAGTTAAAGAGCAAACCAGTGTACAGAAGAGTTATCTGTCTATCTAACAGCAGTTGAGGTGCCATTTTGGGTTCTGACATCCTGTACCATATAGTGCCTGGGTTTGAGTCCCATCTGCTCCTGACCCAGTTCCTGCTAATGTGCATCTTGGACAGCAGGAGTAACGGATCCAGGACTTGAGTCCCTCTGCCACCCATGTGAGAAACTACGATGCAGTTCTAGAATCCTACCGTCAGCCTGGCCCAAACCTGTCTTGTAGGCATTTGGAGAGTGAGCAAGCAGTGTAAAGAGGTTGCTCTCTTTTGCTCGCTCACACTCATCCCTTTCTCTCTTTCTCTGACTTTCAAATAAAATGAAAATGAATGAATAGAAATATACATAAAGTTATCTCACTCATTATTGGAACTTCCTTGGGATCAACCACAATAGAGCAGATCCTGCTGTGTTTGCCTGATCTATTGGTTTGACTGAGTCTCAGATTTCTCCTAAGTTTTCGTCTTACAGTCTTTGAAGAAAATCTGACCCCTTCTTCTTTCAGTTATTTCTAATGGGCAGGTATGACTTTCAACTGCAGAGAGACCTGTTTTGTTGGCTCTCAGAGACTTAATACTGAAAACTTTGGGTTTTCTGACCTCTATTCTGAAATTATAATACCTGTATTTCCTGAAGTAAATTCACCAAAATTACATCGAGAACAAAACTAATGGAAATTGAATGATTAATAAAATAAATAGGCTAAAAGACAGTTTCTACAAGGGTAGAAATGCAGGGCTCCATGTCTGCTTTCATTGAGTGCAAAGGTAGTTGAAGATCCCCCATGTGGGTGGGCCTGGTATACCTGGAGCCACAAATTTGCCCCTTTTCAGTAGCTTCATTTCTGGAATCAGCGTCTGTGCCTTTTGTTGACTTTGCTCCTTACATCCCTGGGCAACTAAACCTTATGAGTTAGCACCCCTTTTCTCTGTGGTCACCACCAACCACCTGGCCCTCGCTTTCCATTTCTCAATTGATCTCTGTACACTAGAGTGATAAGCTTCTGCCAGCCATCTGCCCTGAAGAAGAGGTACCACATCCTTCATCCAGGGTCCTGTAGGAGTAATGACTGACAGTGTACCCAAATACCTCACTGTCAATTGAACACTTAATAGGATCTACACACTGTTTCAGTACTGTATAAGCCTACTCTATTTACTCCTTCCCACAGCCCTAGATGAGTTCTTCTCTTCTCAAGCTACTGAAAGATTGTCATTTGCCCACACTTGCAAAGCTAAGAAATACTGTAGATGGTGTGATTTTCATATTCTTAGATAGGGGACCATGCTGAAATGTTAATGTATTTCACATATCTGGAGTTTTCAAAATGATCTACTTTGTAATCAAAATATGTCATGGTCTCATATCAATTTCTCTCCACCGTAATTTATTTTAAAATTGTTGAGTATTATTTACCTTATACTGAGGATAAAGTAGTGAATGAGACTGTGAAGGTGCCTTGTCACAGGATGCTGATATTGCAGGGAAGAAGTAGGCGGCCTTTGACAGGTATTTTTTGAAATTAATAAATAAATTATCAGGTCCATTTGAGATAGCAGTAAAATGTAGCAGAGTGTTAACAAGCAATTGATAGAAGTTGTCATAGGTTGCCTGGTCACAAAAGATCTGGAGGAAGGAGCTTGTAAGCTATGTTTCGAATACAAAAAAAAGATGTTGTGTATAAGCCTATACCAAGCAGATGGCGCCAGGCAGAGGTAAGAACAGTCATACAGGCTGCGAAATGACAGGTACTGGGAATGTCCAGGCAGCACACAAAGGCCAGCCTGGCTGGAGTGAAAGGACCAAGGGGCATAGTATACAATTATGTCCAAGTCAGATGGGAAACAGATAGTGTGAGGGCATGGTGTATGGGAAAGGAGTCTGGAATTTACTCTGAGGAGTCCAGTGTGATCATCGGATGACTCTCAGCAGGAAGGAGCTTGATCTGAGCTATGGAGAGCAGGGATTATGGTGATGGAGGGCAGAGGAGTGGAAGCAAGGAGACATATTAGGAAGTTTATGGTAGCAATTGCCAATTGAGGGATTGATGGTGAAGAAGTAGGAAAGCTCGTCAGCCAGCTTAAACAACATGAGAAACAGAGCTCGAAATTTGTCATTGATTCTTTTAATAGTTGCCATGAGTCCCCAAACTTAAGTGTTCAAGCCTAGTAGGGCTTTATACACAGACACTGGCCAGTTCTTCTGGCAAGCAATAAATCTTTTCAAAACCAAGTTTATGGTCCTTTGGTGTGCACAGTAAAGATGACACAAGTTTTTCAGAGTTCATGAGAAACACAAGGTATATAGAGGGATTTATTAATTGTTTCATGGAAGTATGATATTTTAAGTTTTTCTTCACTTCAGGTATATTTTGGGTATCAATGCAGATTGTCACTTTGGATAATTTTGTATTTGTATAAAGAGGATACAGGTTTGTTCCTTATTACCCAAAGTAAGATTCTAAACCGCAACTTTGGCATACTCTGGAAACTCATTAGAAATACAGGATGCCAGGCCAGGATCTGCATTTTCCCAAGATCAGCTGTGATCCAAGTGTAGTTAAAAGTTGAGTTAGATGAGTGAAAATTAGGCTGATATTTAGTCAGTGCTTATTTGAGCTAGATAAAAGCCATTGCAGTGAATCTCATAAATGTATATAAAATTTAAGGCAGGTAGTTAGGATGCAGTAGTACCTACCCTTACTCTGAAATATTGTATCTGTTCATCTGAGTAGTAGCGGCATTCTAAGTAGTGTGAGGCTAGGTGATGGTAGGCTTCTTCTTCTTAGTTAGGAGTGAGTAGGCATTCCTCAGCCACGGAAGAACTGCACTCCAAAAGGACTCATTATGCCACTTTATATTTGACACTTTTTATCCTTATTCTTAACACCATTTTTAAGGTCATATTTACCACCACAGAACATCTCATTTTATCAGGAAAATGCAAAAATGGCTTTATGTGTCATTAAATAATGCTAATGTTGTATATTTGCATGTTTCTTGACAAAGGGAAAGGTTTCCTCTCTACGTCTTATTTGTTCTGGAATGAATGATAAGGAATTCTTTCCATTTCTGTTTGGGAGTTTCCTGACAAGTACTGTTTCTCACTGTGGAGAGTTTATTTAAAACAAATAATAAAGTATGGATTTTACTTTATTTCAAAAGGTCAAAATTCATAATTACTTGATTCTAGGAGCATACATCCACTGGCATATTTTATACAGTATGTTCAGATTATTTTGCTCTTTTTTAAAATTTAGTTTTATTTTTTATTTTATGATACAATTCCATAGGCTGTAGGATTTCCCTTACCCCCTCCAAAAGTTTAGTCACTTTGGGAATTATTTATTGAGATAAAGATTTTGTCCATCTTAGAACCACTCGTTTTCTTTCTCACTTGAGCTTACTGCGCATGCGCTGACATCTTCTGCTCCTCCTGCGTTTCTTCCCCTGCTTGTATAATCCTCTCCTCTTCTTCCTCCTCTCTCCCCTCACTCTTCTCTTCGAAAAAACATTTTGTGTGTTTACTATGCTATGCAGAATGTAGTAGGTGGAGTTGAAAATATAAAACCTCAAATCTATTAGTTTGTAATCACAGAAAAGATTAATGGATTGAACAATGCAGAACACTATAAAGTAATGAATGAGACTGTTTTGAAATTGTCAACCAACTTGGAATCTTCTGTCTATTGATAGAAGAATAAATTTATATTCTCATTTATAAGTGAGAGTTGTATAAGATCATATGAACCCAGCCTAGTGCTGGGTCCTACCAGAATGCAAAGGTAGCAAGGCAAGTCAGCTGTCCGAGCTGTGGGTTATCTGAGTAGACCTTAGGCTTCCTGGTACTGATGCGAATTTAGTATCATTGATTGCTTTGTAGGGCAGATTGTTGTTCAGAAAGATACTACCATGTCCATGTTATTACAGGAAGAAAAAATTGCCACCTTATGTTTTACAGTGCAATAACCTAAGATTATTTAGTTGGACTGATAGATTCAACCATATACTTGTGGCAAAACTCTTTCAACAGGAATACTGAACTTTGGGGAGAGTATTGCAGTGTAGTGGATTAAGCCACCCTTTGTGTTTGTAGCATCCCTCCTCTGAGTGCCAGTTGGCATCTCATTTAGTTACCTCTCAATCTACACTTGTTCTAAAGCACTGGAGAATGCAACAGAGGACAGCCCACCAACAGGGTTCCCTCTCCCGTGTGAGAGAGCTGAGTGGGGTCCCTGGCTCCTGGCTTCAGCCTGGCCAGATCTGGCCTGTGGCCACTGGGGAGCAAATGCACACTCCCTCTCTCTGTCTGACCCCACTACCACCTCGCACTGTGTCATTCTGCTTTTCAGATAAACAAATATATGTATATATAGTTAAATCATTTTCTGATTTTTTTCTTGATTGAAAATTTTTTTTTTTTTTTAAAGATTTATTCATTTTATTACAGCCAGATATATACAGAGGAGAGACAGAGAGGAAGATCTTCCGTCCGATGTTTCACTCCCCAAGTGAGCCGCCACGGACCGATGCGCGCCGATCCGAAGCCGGGAACCTGGAACCTCTTCCGGGTCTCCCACGCGGGTGCAGTGTCCCAATGCATTGGGCCGTCCTCAACTGCTTTCCCAGGCCACAAGCAGGGAGCTGGATGGGAAGTGGAGCTGCCGGGATTAGAACCGGCGCCCATATGGGATCCCGGGGCTTTCAAGGCGAGGACTTTAGCCGCTAGGCCACGCCGCCGGGCCCTGATTGAAAATTTTTAAACATTATTTTTCCATAGGCACAGGGAATCCACCCTGCAAACTCATTTTTAAAGAAAAGAAATTTTAAACTTTTTGAGCAAGAAAGCCCCAGAAAAGGCTTTCATATTCATTATTTTAGGTGCCGAAATGTTTTCAGCATCTTAAGGACATTTCTGCTTGAACAGGTGTTTTTTAAGTGCTGAGAATTGCGTGACCATATGCTGCAAGGTTATTTTGTTGTATACCTATCAGTTACTTTACAGTTACAAGCATGTTGAAGTCTGGTATCTTGAAAAGCTTGATTCTGTTCTGAAAAGAATAGAATAGGCGATCATTTGGGGTGAAGCTCTTAAAGAGTGTTTTCAAATTGTGCTTAAATTTGTGAGGTTCTCTGAGATATTGGTGTGCTCCACAGTGGTGAAGAAAAGGATATCATTTAAGCCCTATTTGGAGAACTTTCTCTGTAGGTGGTCCAAGTGAATTCATGGGGTTCGTTTTTAATCCATTAAAAAGCATTGCACTCATTTTTAAAGGCGCCTTGCCCCATAATGCCAATTGCTTTTCCAGTTGGTCTGCAAGATACATGTGAAGCCATTCTTACTCCCTTGTATCTCTGAGTTGAGCAAAAGAATGACGACCAAAGCAGATGGCTAAAATGCCAATTTACTTTCAAATATTACAGTGAAGGACGGTTAAGCTTATGACCTTGTTGCACTGTACTTATATAACTTTCTGTGTTTTTTTTTAATCAGGTTTATTTTCCCTTTGAGTCTGAGATTCAGTGCCCAGAAGTTTTCTTTTCAGTAGTGTTTATGTATTTAACAGAATTTTCTGAGGTGGGTGCCACAGAATTGTCACAGCATGGGTTCTCATTGGACTAAGACTTTGTGTACGACTTACAGCAAGTGGAAAACTTGATGGACATAAGCTTTTTAAATGGCTTTTTTGTGTGCTCTATATTTGAAGCTTTCGTCTGTATTTCCTGTTGGGCTACAGTGTTTTCCAACATCGCCACAAGAGAACAAAGTTAACATTAAAAAACAATTTTTTACTGAAGAATATGTTTTTCCAAGTAAAGTCGTTATCAAAGAAACTGTCATGGTGGGTCACCATTCATGTTTGGCACTGAGGTACCCTTTTGCATCTTAAGATATCAACTCTAAGTCATAGTTATATAAATATCTATTTATTTAAAGACAGGAAGAAACCACCTAAACACCAGAAAAGGAAATGGCCCTTTGAAAATTGTCCCTTTTTGAAGAAAAATAAAGCATGTTGTTATGGCAGCCCTACCATACGTTCACAGTTGCTCATTTCATTGCAATTAATTACCTAACTTCCCAGTCCACACTGCATGGCTGGAATTTTCATTCACATAGAAATTTCTTTACAATGAAACTAATTTTATTTCCATTTTCAAAGTTAATTACAGTACATGGCACTTGAATAGAGCACAGGGGGTTCTTAATATTTATTCAACAAATAATTATTGAGCCCTTTAGAAATAACAGTTGAATTCATTACACTTGGACTGGGCAATAGTTGATCTCTGAACTATAAAAAAATTACTGCTTTAAATTAATATTATTAACATAATTTGCATTTGGAAGTAGGGTAGAGGAGAAATTCAACCCACCTGAAAGGTGAACCTAGATTGTATGCCATTTAGGAAGGCAAAGACCCTGGCATTGTGCCTGTTGGAGATACTCAGAATATAAAGTTCCTATAATTGGTGGGGAGATCTTAACAAGATGCCTGTGGGGGAAGTAACTAGCTGTGTTTCTTCACAGTAAATATAATTAGTATTTTTGAATCAGTATAGAAGAAGTAATTATGCCTATTTAATTATGCCTATTTAATTATGTTAGAGGAAGACTCAAAAGAGATAGGCTATATGGAATGAGTAAAGAGAAGTGGAGAAGAGATGAGTGAAGCGTGTGCCAAGCTACAGTTGGAGGCAGAAAGTTGGTTTGTGAGGATTTTCATCATGTGTCCTATAGCATATCTAATATGCATCTCAATTATTAGTGATCACACTTATTTTCCAAACATTTGCCCTCATACTTATTATTTAAGAGTACCTCTCCAATGAACCTTCCTACAAATGATCATATATATAATTATTTTACTTAATACATTGTAGAGATGTGCAAAAACTGACAGTGATATCATAAATAGCAGCACTGTGTATTCTGCTATAAAATTTTTAGACTAGGTTTACATCTGTTACCTTACTGTATCATCAATCAATCAGTTAACTGATCTGAAATAGAACTTATTGGTTCAGGCTGAGTAGATATCCCCAGAACAAGTACAGATGCTTTCTACTTTTAATCAATTAGGATATATATTTTATTTAATCTCATGAGGAAATTAGTATTTTTTGTTTCCCCCTTCCCTCCTTAGCCATTCTTGAGATTTTCTTTGTTTGGTCTTCTGCAGATCTGTTGGTGATCAGGGCCCGCTGTTCACACAAACAAACACTTCTACAATGAGAAAGCTGCGCCAAGTTTAAAGGATGTACTGGTTTTTCTTACTGGCATTAGTTAACATAGGACTTTTACAAAGTCATCTAAATTTTTCACGTAGGTGAGTTAAAGAGATTGACTGGAGTGACTTTGTTAATATAAATAAAAGAGATCTTTTAAAAAACCACTATGACTCCAAAAGGTAAGCATGAAGATGGACCAGATATCTTATTGCCTCACTGATATTGCCTGCCAGCTGTGAATTTTCTGACTACAATGAATCCCCTCATTTTTATTGCTGTGTGCAAGGTACAGTGTTTCATTTTTCTTCCTACCTGGGCTTCCTGTAGAATGCACACCCCGTATAGTTCTTTAAATTCATACTGTTGTGAGAACAAGTAAGTCTTTCTGTTCTCTCCTTTGTTAACTGTAAACCTTGTGGAGCACCAGTTCTTTCGTGCCCTCTGTAAGTTGCTGAACTCTACTCAAATTAGACGCTGTAAGATTATCAGCAGGTTACAAAGATGGAGTATGTCCTTCTCTTCCACATCTTTGTGTAACTTTGTCTGGATCTGAAAACATGCTAACAAATTCAAACGAACTAATCGTCTCGCACCCACCCCTTATAAATTGAGACTTCGTATCTTCCACATGAAAACTAGAGAGAGCACATTGCAATTTTTCCTCTCCTTTGAGGATAAAAGTTGCTTGTATAAAATGCATAGGAACTTTTTTTTTATCTGAGTGCTAGGTCAGATCGCCTGTCTTCTACCTGCAGTGAAGCAAAAGAGAACATGCTTGGAGCTTAGCAACTAGACAGAACTGGGTTCAAATCTTGGTTTTGCCACTTAATAACTGTGAGACCTGGAACAAGTTCTTCAGTCCTTTTGAGTCTTAGTTTCCTAACATATATATAAATATCCCAGCAGGTCTTAAGTGTGGAAATTGTGAGAGATAAAAGAGGCAAAGTATCTGCAATACCCAACACCACATTAAGTCTGTCTTAGGTGCTTGGCAAATGTTGGTCGTTTTTACTAGCTTATATGGTAAAATTAAGTGCTATCAAAAACTCAGGTTATACCCCAGGGCCTTCCTGAAGTAAGGGTGATTTCTCACTGTTGGAGGAGGCGGAGTCCAAAGTGAGCAGCTGGCCTCGTAGATGGTGATTCCAAAATCCAGATTTCTTCCCTGTGACGTCATTAGCTGCAGCAGGACCTGGGATGCTGTCCTTGGGAGGCAGCTGCCAGGCAGAGAATGCTGGATGCACACCCACATCGAAGGCTCTGCAGGATCCTGCTGACTTTACTTCCGGCAGGAATTAGATGGCAAGGGACGAGTAAGTAGAGTTCCAACTGAATGACTGCTTTCTAATCACAACTTCATACTGTACAGGAGGAGAATATAGATGGCCAGCTTACGTCTGCCCTGCTGTGTATTTCTCACCCACTTCACTGCCTCATCAGCAGTTAGAATTATAGTACTCAACAGTGTAGTAGGAAGAAGTGGAATAGATGGCTTATAGGCCAGGCCAATGATTGCAGTCTTCTAGGATTTGTGACAAATTAAACTTTCTCTCACCTGTATTTTATAAATAGTCACATTAAGGAGTGTAATATCATCTCTGCCAAAAACAAATCTTTATTCCCTTCTTAAATTTATTTATATATTTTTTTAGATCTGTAACAGTCTATACTGCAAATGTTTTTTTTTTTATCCTAGCGTTGACAGTAGAGGCAAGTCAGCAAATTTATATATACCATTTTCAAAACATGTGCTGAAAGCACATTGCAAACTGTCATAACAGCCAAGAGGTACTTCAGGAGACAGAGGGACTAAATATAATGTCGTTTCCGGGATAGGATTCTGGAATGGAAAAAGAGCCTCAACATGAAGCAAGGAGACCAGAACAATGTTTGGGTTTTAGTTAAAGATAATGGATCTGTACCAGGTCATTAAGTGCAGCAGATATAAAACAAGAAATGGAGGAAACTGGATGTGAAGTAAAAAGGAATTGTACTAGTCAAATTGTTTTTTTCCTGAATTTTTATGATCTGAATCTCTTCAGAAAGATGGATTTTTTTTTTAAGCACATTGCAATCAGAGTAGTCTTCGCATTTACTGAGAGTCAGAGTATAATATTATCATTGCCAGGGCCCGGCGGCGTGGCCTAGAGGCTAAAGTCCTCACCTTGAAAGCCCCGGATCCCATATGGGCACCGGTTCTAATCCCGGCAGCTCCACTTCCCATCCAGCTCCCTGCTTGTGGCCTGGGAAAGCAGTTGAGGACGGCCCAATGCATTGGGACACTGCACCCGCGTGGGAGACCTGGAAGAGGTTCCTGGTTCCCGGCATTGGATCGGCGCGCACTGGCCCGTTGCGGCTCACTTGGGGAGTGAATCATCGGACGGAAGATCTTCCTCTCTGTCTCTCCTCCTCTGTGTATATCTGGCTGTAATAAAATGAATAAATCTTTAAAAAAAAATTATCATTGCCAAAGACCTGGCCTCCCTTTTAAATTTTCTTTTCTTAGCACTGTAGATAATGTGACCAACCTTTCAGTAACTGATGGACCTTTGTCTGTTTGGAAGTATCTTGCCAAGATTTGGGCTGTAAGAATGCTTGTGGCTTTCCTTCCTCCTTTCCTCCCTTTTTCCCTTCGTCCCTCTTCTTTCCCACCTTTCCCTTCTGAAGTGCTCCTAGTAATTCTGAAAAGAACAATTGGAACTTTTGTCAGACTGTCAAAAGGATCAGGTTATTAAACATATCTGAATTTCATGACTCCCAGAAATGATAGTTATCTGAAGGGACATGACCTCTGTGTTGATGTGGTTCATCCCTGTTTATCATCGTAAGATATGTACAAATAGACCATTTTACTTACTGTAATTATGAGGTAGCATCTGTTTCTTTTTCAATCTAGAAATATATAACAGACTATGATAATAATACAAAAATGAGATAAGAACAATGGGGGGTGGTTGTTAGGGTGCAACAGTTGGTACACTGATTGGTACATATGCATGTGAACAGCAGAGTACCCAAGTTCAACCTCTCTTCCAATTCCTCCTTTTGTTAATGTTCACCCTGGAAGAGGGAGCGGGTGATGGCTCCACACCTGCCACTCATGTGGGAGACTGGTTAGTTCCAGGGTCCTGGCTTTGGCCTGGCCCAGCACCAGGGATTGCAAGCATTTGGAGAATAAACCAGGGGATGCAAGATCTCTGTCTCTCAAATAAAATTTTTTAAAGTTAATATTTTTCTTTAAAAGAGAATAGATTTGCACACAGATTTTTTTTCTTCTCTCCCAAATTTCCTCAAATATTACTTCTCAGTTTAACACTGAACTTTAAAGTTAATACATTTCTGAAAAACATGTCAGTTTATCAAATAAATATACACATACACATATACACTTGGGGAGGGAGAGAGACAGGAGTGGATAGAATGGGTCAGAGGGATGGAAGGGAAATCCATGATTCTTAACTGTTAATATCATGAAGAGGACAAATATTTGCAAAAGCATGATTTTCAGTTACCTTTTATTCTCTTTAATACTTGGCCAATTTGTGTAACCCCAGGACTTGTACCTAAAGGTCACTCTCTGAAAATTCTATGGTAAAAGAATTTAAAGGCCATTGTGTGTGTGTGTTTCTTTTTTCCTTTTTTTTTTTTTTTTTACTTCCTTGACCTATTTTTGTTGTTGTTGCTTAAAAATGGCAGTATCTTGACTTTTCCTAACACCTTGTACCCATTTTGGCAAGGTTTATATGTTAAAGGAAGTGGAAGCTCAGATACAGATTTGTTGACACTTGCGATCTTCTATTGACCTTAGTAGGTATTAACTTTTTAGATCAATGAAGAGCTGTTATTGATCTCAAACAAAAGTCAATATCTGCTTGCTAATTTGCACCTTGAAAATGTTATACATTTTGTTCTTCATTATGACCCTAATTATTTGGCCTTTAAAAAAGCCATCTTTGCTGTTTTTATTAGAGATCATCACGTCTAAATCAGCATTTTAGTTTTGGTGCTTAAGGAGATAATCATTACACATGGTGGTCATTCCTCAGTAGTTCTTTTCAGTTTCTTATAAAATTGAAACTGGCTGAGGATCATGCTGTACAAGAAAGTGAGATACACTTAAGTGTATGTTTCATAGATTGTCAACATTGGATAAGCAACTTATACTAATTTATAGCTCATAGCAGTAATACTCTGATCGGTATATATGAGAAATGAAGAGATCATTATATCAGAAACAAGTGATCAAGAAATAAATTAATAATGCTGTGTTTTTATGATCAGTGTAGACAAATGTTTAGCATGTTCCGTTCCTGTGAGTGAACGTTTAAAGCTCTTAGGTAGAGACTTCTTGAGTGTACTTGGATCCCAGAAACCATAAACTTCTTAAGGTTTATCAGGTGTTTAAGTTTTCAGTATTTGTTATGAAATGGCTTTTCTCACATCATTGTTTTGTTTATTAACATGGAAATGTCAAGTTTTGAATAGTTTGAAATGCCTCAAAATTGTCAGTTGCTGAAATTCAAATGTCAGAACAATACTTCTGCACATATAGGACTCTGATATTTCAACTCTCAGAAGCCTCATAAATGATTCAATAAGGATTTAGCCTTGTTATGATACAACTTTAAAAAGAGGCAGAGCAATTTTAATCCGATTTAGAGTATGAGAGTGTCATTCAGTCTAGACAGACTCATTTCAACCCATTAATAATCATTTTTTGTCTTATGCACCCATTTTGTTAAAGAATTTGAATTTTCGTGAGGATACTATCAGTGTTTTATACCATTGCAAAAAAATTGAGCTATTTTATTTTTTGAGCAATAGGATTGGCTTGTTTTCTACCCTAATTTGTGGCCTTAATTGATTGCCATGGACATTTCACATATTAAAAAAATAGATTTTTTTTAATAGACAAGAATGCTTTCTAGGACACACATGGCAAGTAGAAAAGCCAAAGATATGTGAAATAGAGACCTTCTATTACTTTGTTCTTTTAAAGTTTTCATTGTATTTGTTTACTTCAAATTAAGTAAGTTTGAAAGGGACAGTGCACCTTGGGGGTAAAAAATCTGACTTGGTCAGTTTTACACAGAAAGCGAAAGCTTGATGTCTCATCCCTATTTATTCTTAATGGCTTTAATTATGTTGTTTAGAAGTCTTAAATATTGTTGACCACTACTGACATTTAAGAATTTGAGTAAAATACATTTTGTAGTCCCCTGTTTTTATTTTTACTTCCTTATCATGTAGAAGAAAAGCTTTGTCCACAGAGAATGTCATCATTATAAACCTCTAACTTCATGTGTTCTGAAGTAGCCCATTTCACTTTCTCTTCTAGGATGTAAAGTTTTGACAATTGAAATATGTCAACATTTCAATATGATAAAATTGTTATATTGGGGTTCTTTGGTGTCCTGAAAAAAAATCTTCATAAAGTCAGCTGTCATAGGGTACTTTTACATATTTTGCTTTGCCTCTGCTAGATTAGTAGGAAATAAGCTCTGTACACTAAATTTTATTGCAAAATTATTTTTGAGTGTTCAGCGTTAGGTGATAAGACTGGGGTTGGTTTTGAGTAGAACAGTTGCAGCATGAAGACTACAATATGAATGAAAAATATTGCTCAGAATTTTCTGTAATCTATAGAAAACTTCATTTGGGGAAGTGTTTAAAATTGTCTCATTTTAAACAGATGATTATAACCCTTGAAAGTATATTATAGTTTTTGAAAGGAGTATTAGTGAATACTTTTAAGGGCCATTTATATGTGGTGGGAGGAACAATATATATTCATACTTGGACAATTGTTATCATTTCAAAAAGTTTCTCCACTACTGGAGTTCTTTCTATAAAGCTTGCTTTATCCAGTGAGTCCATCTGTCTCTTTAGATAACTGCATATGAAAGTAAGATCAAAATGTCCACTATGTCTGCTGCTCTCACCTGGCACACGTCAAGAGGGACTTCCCTTCCACAGCTCTGTCATGTAGTTGAAGAAGCATCTGGTGCTTTACAAACTTGATTCCTCCACTCCTGAGTTTAGCTTTCACATTGCAATTAGACAGGTAAGAACAAAGATGATGTTCTTGAATTAGGCAGACAGCCCTGGGTTTGAAAGGGCCTCCTTCTAGTCTGAAAAGAGAGGGGTGGGGGGGAACCACTTTGCTTCCAACTCCAGTTCATGTGTGTTTCCTGGTTTTGTATTCTTTCCCACCAATCAATCAGAACACACCTTAGTGAGTGTCTAAATGGGCAAGTTAATATCACATAGTACCAGAAGGCAAGGCAGGAAAATCACAGTGTGTAATTGTGTGACCCTAGGGATTCCATTCCAAGGAGTTAAAAATTCAGTAGTACTGTACAGTAGAAATTACTGAAAATATGTTTATTTTCTAATATGCAGAGTGTCATGACTTATAGTAATAATTTTTAAAAGTCATCTTCTTTAATAATCACTTTGAAAGCTAATATATCAGATGTTACTCTTTTATACTGGGAGCTTGGACAAGATACACAATTGATTCAGTGTACATAAATACTTATCATAGACTTATTGTGTAACTCTACGCAATTCACCCAGCTAAATTGCCTCTAAGACCTTCATGAATGAAGACTATAGAGGTTTATCAAGATGAAAATAGCCCATTAAGAATTGATCTGAACCATTTTAGAGGAGCAGAACCTGAGACCTGGCCCATGAGGCTTTGGCTAGTAAAAGTTCACTTGGTGCTGGGCATAGACCAGCACCACAGGCCCCAACTCTATTAGTGGGGAGATAAGCTGATTAGGTCTTGTCAATCAAAGGTGCCCATATCTCAATTGAGAGACAACACACTCTCTCAATTCTTCTTTAAGCATTGAAGCAGGCAACAAAGAAAGAGATGTGTGGTATGCATCCCCACAGTTGTCACCATGCAGGGTGCAAGGGGCCTGTGATGATGTGATGACTGTATTAAAGAGTACATCAATTTGTTTTAAAGTGTTTTGATTTTTTATGGTGGCATTAAGAGAGAGAACATTGTGGTTGCAGCTTTACTAGAAAGCAAAGAGTTCTAGAAGAAGAAAAAAAAAAGTGTTTCTTTGAAGCCTACCAGGGCTTTGAATCTTGCTGTGCCAATGGGCGCTTAAGTGCTCCCGTAACTGGCAACCTCAGATCCACCATCAGCTTAGGAACTACGTCCTCTCCAAATTATTCACTTAAAGCAATAGAGAGAGGGAAAAAAAGTGTAAACTGACCTAAGCGATATTAATTATTATTGACCACAGTTTTTAATTTTTGTAAGTCATTTAAGATTTTGGGTGAACAGATAATGCATGTTGGCTATACTGTTGTACTCCGGGTAGGTGGTAAACAGCACTGAAACTCTACAGTGTTCACCAAGTACAAATTAACACCATTGCTCCATTTAATTGTTTTATACACAATACTGATTGCCTTGCTCCACATATCTGAAAACAAACCTAACTAACAAACACAGGCTGTCCAAATGTAATTCTGTAGGGCTTCAGCTTGAGACCTCATCATCCCGTCAGTACGAAGAAAAAGGTAGAGCGATGGTGTAGGGGAAAACCTCGCCTTTTGTTCTTCACATCTGAAGTTTGCTCACTGCAGGCCTCCTTCCCACTTCAAATGCAACCATAGAAAGGAGGCCTTCCTCTGCTTCCCGTACCCTACATGCACCCCCCAGTGCTGCAGTCCTGCACCGCCACCTTTCCACAGTGGATGATCTCTTTATCAGCTGTTCTTCCTTTCACTCCATCCATTTTCTGCTAACCAATCAGGCAGCCCTCTCAGGAAGGACTGGAGCTCCCTTCAGTAAAATATTAATTCTGTACACACAGATCCACACAGCCATTCTGTGTGTTGCTCATGTCAGAACAGCAAGGCATATGTGAGCCTCAGACTTAGAAAATACCTTCATTGGGTATCCTAGGAGAAAATAAAAAATGTTGGAGATAGGGCATACAGGACTAGTGATAATTTCTGAAATGGATATGGTATTCCATTTTATATAATGCTGTTTATTTAGAGTGGACACATGCAAGTGTGTGTGTGTGTGTGTGTGTGTGTGTGTGTGTGTGTGTGTGTGCGGTTATGGCTAGAAGCACATCCTGAGATAGTAAAAGCTATTTTATTACTTGTAGCTCTCACTTACACAGACAGAACCGATTGCAGTTGTGACTCTGACCCATCCAGAGCAGGATCTTAAAACACCTTTGGAGTCTTTGGGAAGATTAGGGCCAGTGATGCCTACCAAGAGGGCAGCTTTAATAATTAAATCTTTTCTACTCAGAGACTTTTGTTTGGAGACATTTTATTACCAGATTTCTTAACAATAGGGGTCTTTTTTTTTTAATAATTACTGAGTTTTTGTAAGTTAGAAAAAGTCAGCATGCAACTTTCTGGAAGGACCATTTTTAGAAAAAAGAACATGTAATCGCATGTTGAACGTGTGTATATGTTCTATATAAATAATTTGGCTGAGCTCCTAATTGGTTCGATTTCTAGCTTAGTGTTCCTTCTTTAAAGAAGTTGGCCCTTGGCACTCTATCCAAAGCAGGATCTCCTCACATTTTGTTGGGATACCTTCATGGCATTGATTATAGTGACTGATAACCCATTGCTTTTGTTTTTTAATTTATTTTTTCCTTTTTGCTTGTTCTTGGTAAAAACAGTGGCAGCCACGTGTTCCCTACAGGTGAATGTATTTCCTTCAGACTGCTCCCCACTGATCTTTTACATTACAGGAAGCATGGCTGTTTTCCCAGGCTGCGGAAGAAGACATTTTGTAGCTCTGTGCCATTTCAAAAGTAACAATTTGTGTCTCTATGTTGATATTCTTGATACATTCAAGTAGCTCTCCAAAGTACTAACTTATTAAACAAAAAAGGCTTTTTTCCCTAAAACCCTACAAGATGTGTGTGTGTGTTTGTGTGTGTGTGTGTGTGTGTATCTGTGTGCGTTTAATGGTAAAGATTTAGGCCAATAATGAGTCTGGATTCCCTTTTTAACTTACTGCACACTTTAGTTCTTGAACTTTATGACTTTTCCACTACTTGCCCATTGTCATTTCCCAAATCTACTTTGGTAATTTTGTTAGACTATCAAGTTAGTGGTGAAAGTTAGGTTGCTAGAAAATAATGTTGCCGCAGCATAAGTTTGACTGTGTGGATGTCACTGAGAAACTAAAGCAAGGAGTATGGGAAAAGTGGTTGAACCAGGCACATTTGCTGGCCGTGGCTTTGTAGCTGTGTAAACCTCAGTTTTCCACTTCCTACTAGAATGCGTAAAGGATATAACCATTTCTTTCTTGTTGCTTATACGGACACAACAAATGCTTAAAATCATCAGTATTAATCTGTAACCACCATCAAATCATGGCATGCTTTCTGAAAATTGATCCTTTTATATTTAAAAGTCTATCTCAAATAGCGTATTTTAACATGGTTCTCTAAATGAGAACTCAAAATTCTCTTTGCAAAATGTGAGCATATTTAGAGTCAGCCTTAAGAAGAAATTACAGAAAGAAGTCTTCAACGAGAAATTAGGGAGACCCTAGACTCTATGGAAGAATGTTATGAACTAAATGGCACTTCCTGCCATTCTCCTCAGATTCTCCTCAGAAAGAGTGTCCATCAATAAAGAAATGCTTTTCAGAGTGGCTGTGCTACAAATATTCCAACCCTTATTACTCACCAGAATTTACAAATGCCACTAGATGTTCTTAGTCCCAGAAAAACCACAATTTTTGTCTTTTAAAGGAAGTAGCATTTTGAGTCATTATGAAATTCTCCTCAGGAAAAATAAATAAATATTTTTTTTCTACAACAAGCTTCTAGGTAGTTGCCATGTAGAATATTCCAGAGTCATAGGTGGCTTATCAGGAGTGCACAGGCATAACTTATGACACTGGAGGTTTGAAATGCCATTTAAACCATCAAAATTCCAAAGCCATGATGTTTTAATATTTTAAAACAATCCATAGTATTTCGTGTTCTTTTTTTAAAGCATTCACATTTGCTTTAGAATCAGAGGGCTGTGGTCTTGTTTCTTTGTGGTCACCTTGCAGTTCTGCTTCATGGATGTTTATTTCCAAAGGTAAGAATAAGATGGGAGCATATTTGGGATAATTGAATTATTACTAATTCAGTTTAATTTTTATTGAGGCTAAAATGTTCTTAATCAGCAAAAATGTCCAGAAATGGAAGGATTTTAGAAAGTAGTGTCTTTGTGTATATGCATATGTATAACTATGAAAATAGGTTTTCTTTGCCAACAACGTACAAGTGACTCTTGATTCGGGTGGTTTTATCATGACAATCACATGTTGTAGGGAGGTCTTTTATACCATTAATAACTCCAAAAACACAATCATCTTTCTATAAGGAGAGAAAGAGAAAAGAGGGAAAAGGTGGAATTTGAAAAGGGGGAAATCTGTTCCAGTTCCTTCCCTGAGGCTGAACTGTTTATCACTCTATCCTCATTCGATAAAAGTGAATTTTATAATAAAATTTTCCCTAATCGGGCACTGTCAGTGGAGGTGTCTTATCGCTGAGAGGAAAATGACACCGATCCTATCGGAAAACAGAAACGATGTCACCATGTTCCCAGTCACAGCTCTTCAGCCCCCATATCTACCTTCTCCACAAACACCAAGCAGTGCTTTTTTCATAAGAACATCAAAACCCAGCAAAGTCATTAAAATTGCACCCGCGTAGAGTTGCAGGGACCAGCCGCACTAGCACAAAATGGGATGTGGGAAAACAGACTCTCTAAATGTGCTAATTCCATTGTCACGTGCTTACGGCTTAATTTTAATCAGTTAAAAAAAAAGCCACACATTGCAATAAATTGGCATTATCTTCTGTGACACCAGAAGACACAGTTGGTTCAAGGATTTAGAGGGTCACTGGCAACAGTATATAGTATTACAGACAAAGTATTTTTACGCTTGAACTATGGTAGCTAAGGCACAATCCCCAGTTAAGACTGCAGACAAAGACCATAACCCACATGGTACCAGGTTGAACTCGCAGACAACCGTCACCCTTGGTGGACTTTGCATGTCAAACAAAAAATGTTGAGAATTTTTTTTAAAGTAATTCATTCATCATATTAAAAAATTTTTTTTAAGTAGCCTTTCAGTGCTGTTGCCTTATTGCATACTTGGCAGTAGACCAAATGATCTTTCCATCGGTCCCCTCAGTGGACTTGTTTTCCAATTCTGATGTTTCATTGACTGTGTTTACATTGACCATTCCACTCGCAAGCCTAAACAAAGATACATTAACACGCTTGAGGAAATGCAAACAGAAAATAGTGTCATTGACCATTGTTGAAGGCCAACAACGAAAGACTGTTTCTAAAGATCTTAATTTATTAACGTCAAATTAGCCACAATGTATTAAGTTGAGAAATTACTGAAGAAGGAACTACTGGCAAATTTAATTTGTTCCATGGGGTTATTCTTAGGGTATTCATATCTCTGTTACAAGGCAGAATGATCCCTTGGATGTGGACTGATTGTTATACATAAATCCACTGGAAGTAGTTAGGGGACAAAATATTTCTTTAGGACAAAAAAGATGTAAGACATCATCACTTCAGTTCTCAGATTTAGTGTTTAGTCTTTGTAAATTGTCAGTGCATTTATGACTTTGCAACACTGGATATCTTAGCATCAGCAGTAAAAACCAAAGGTGATTAAAATATCCACTAAAACATGCAGAATTCTGCATGCAGAATTCTGGTTTGTGAAATGTCAGTGAAAAGAATACCAGTTTCATCCTGAGAATAGTTTATATTTTTTAAGTTGACAAATATGACCTTGAGGGGAGAAAAAAATTAAATGCAACATCTTTTATTGAATAAAAGGAGCTTTGAAATTAAGTCGGTTTTCAGTGATAAAAAAAAATGGGGAACTTTTGTTGAATTTGTTCAAAACTTTGTTGATTTCTTTATAAAATGTTAGAAAGGAAAGATACACCAATAGTGAGCCAAACACAGGTCATTGCTTTGCCCTGGCTTATCTTCGCAGTGAGTTTAGTTCCCCATTGTCAGTGTCAAATTGGTCAAAAGTCAGTGTGAGATTGAAGCACTTTTTTTTTTTTTAATTTCGTATGGTGAAGTTAAAATGGTTAAGTTGTAGGGTCACTAAAACACTTATTTCTGATTGCATTTGCATTACAAGAGTGTGTTTGAGTTACTGCATTCGTTTTGTTTTCAAATTTGAATAAATTTAAAACCTTAAAAAGAAAATGGAGGAGTACACATTTTGAACACAGTTCTTTTCTCTGTTAGAATTACCAGAGAATTCTCTTTGTGGGGGTTGTATACAGTAGACTGCTGGCTTTTGTTGCACATCTGAAAATTGCTTTCATTGGCTTTACTAGTATTAATGAATCTCTGTCAATGTTTTTTGCTTTTGTTTTTTGAGGTTACGGTTAGTTAAATTTTCAAGTATGCACATGTATACATCTGTGTTTACCTTGTAGCATGTTAAAGTTTGAGGGAGATGATCATCTGTATGCATTGAAGAGCTCTTGCCCTTAATTAGCCAGAGGCCCACAGGATGTGTCCGTGGGAGGAGCTTTATTGAGGCTCAAGTATTTATCAGGTCCATACATGAGGTAGAATAACAGGTTTTATTTAAGCCTTCTGTCAACCACACCATAAAACAATGGGCCTCTATTGAATTAACTTACTGCAGTTGTTAAATTATGATAATTTTTCTGATTTAAACTTTGTAATGTGTTTAGTGATTCTGAAGATAATTATTTTAATGTGATTACAAACTACAATGTCATATGTTAACCTGATAAGTTAATATAGATAATATCACCTTAGTTACAAATACGATGCTACTTTAGATTTTTGATGGTGAAGAAAATGGACAAATGTAAAATATATTGAGAGCCACTTAGAATCAATTGAAAATGATAATGCCTCATCTGATAAGATGTTTTTACATGTTTTATTCATACTTACTTTCAATTTATTTAAGTAGTTGTGAAAATATCAGTGAAAGTCCTGATGCAGTAGAAGCAAAATGCCTTCATGTTTATGTTCAATCATTATTTGAAACTTAATTTTTCAATTCTTATTTCTGATTTACACAAGTGATCACAAGTTACACATGGATTGGTATTGCATTATACTTTTCTGCACATAGGCTGCGCCATTGAGCCACTAGTCAGGCCTGTGTCCCGTGCTGCCTGGTGCAGGGTGGTCACAGAATGAGGATTCGCTATCAGTTTAAATTTTTTACTGCAGCTGTTACTGTAGCAAAAGGAAAAAAAAGGCATAGTTCAATACGTCCAACTAGCATTTGGCAGCATTTAAAATATTTTCTAATAAGTTCAAAGATGTTCTTCAAGTTTTATTATGTTTTTCATAGATATTAGTAAATGTATGTGGAAGACATAAATCTAAAAAGTATAGACATTTTATTATTTTTGAATACATTAAAAATTTGTAATAGTTTAAAGGAAAACATTTCAGTAACTAAAATGTCAAATATAATTAGCATAAGTATTACTTAGCAATTTTGAATTAAAGTATAACATTTGTGTAAAAAAATCCGTGACATCTGAGTGTTATGTTTTATTTAATACAAGATATGAAACTTTACTAAGTCTAAATATTAAATTATTTGTTAGGAAATAGCTAACATCAGAAACTCTGGTAATATTTCTATTCCGTTTCTACCCTTTCCAGTCACATTACATTTCAACATGAATATGTCTTCATTTTTATATGTTAGAAGCAAAAACTTAAGAATAACAAAATACTTCTGTTAGAACATTAGAAAATTCATATGTAAATGTAAATGTCATCTTTTACTTTTGCATCTTGTAAATCGATCAGGAAATTCTGCCAATAGAGAGCTCTGAGATTATTTCTTTACATAGCTAAACTCGCAACAAATTATTGCCTTCCTACTTAACAGAGCATTCTATTGAGAAAGCTGAGGTATTCTTTTCTACTAATAATAAACTTGTGATTGAAGATTTAAACAGTAATGGTGAACTCATGGCAGAAGCTCTGAAGGTGTGAGCATTGTTGGCAGGTATGGTCCCATTTGGATTTCAAGCATGCAAATCTTCAGAAATTCCTGCTTCTCAGTGCCCCCCGTCCGAACAGGCTGTCCCTTCATACATGACACTTCAGAGTCAAATTCATCCGCAGGCTGTTTGTCAGCCAGTTATGTGTCTTGCAGGTCTTCCCCAGTGCATGCACTGAGGTTAACATCCTCACTGACAGCTTGCATGTAGTATTTAAACTTATCATTGAAAATCATCTTAGTTGGAGCTAATAAAAATCTGTTTTCCATAGTCCAACATATTATTCTAAAACCTTTTTATAACTTTATAATTCACATCAGATTTGATCATGTAATTTTTAAAGCATGGTCTGTAATGGATATCATTTTTAGCATTTTTATGAACCCATGTAAATGAATAGTTCTATTTTTCATTATAAAGAATAATTTGTGAGATTTTATTATTGCTTGCATTTATACCACTCTACTTATATTTAGATGGATAAGTCTGTGATATCCAAAAATTAGAATTAACGGAGTGATTTAAAAATTCTAGCATGGGTTGGCATTTTTTCTTAGTATCTTTATATAATTAAACATTTTTCTCTGATACTGAGTATCAAAGTATGAGCAATGCAGGTGATTTCTCCTTGTAATGGTTAATGTGGATTGGGAATCTGCCATGTTGGGTAGCTGACATTGTTAGTCTGTTACTTGCAGACTACCTGTGTAGTCTTACAGTGTGTGTAGCAAGAGTTGTTGTGAAATCCTGTCTAAATCAGTTTCCACTGATTTATTTCCTATTCCCAAGAATGTGGTAGACCATGGTACTGTGGGAACTCACCCTGATCCCTAGTGAAAAGATGACCTTTTTAATTGCAGAGTAGTACTAAGAAATAGTGTTTGAGTAAGACATGTGGCAGTCCAGGCAGAACTATATTGGCCTTTCTGTGTTACTGCATCTTAAAGTGGCTAGATGGACTTTTACTGTGTTCGTGATCCTCCTGTATAGACCAAGGTTCAGTAAGAGGGTCCCAAAATGATGTTTCATAGCTTCAAGAGCAGTTGAAACTGAAGTATCAAGAGAAACGTGCTGCATGTTTCCAGATACTGTGGACAGAAATAAAAAGCTCATGGTCACCAATATAATTCCTCCAGGTTCCAGATCCCAGGGGAGATTATGCACATCAAGATGTGATGCGGCTGCTTTATTACATGTATCCTTGGGTTTAAACAGTAGCAGCTCTGTGTAGCGGTGCTGCAGGTCTGCAGCCAAGAGAAGTGCTTTCTAAGAGATAGCAAATGATTCTGCTTTGGAAAGTAGTAGAGCCCCAAATTTAGGTCCTGAACCTTATCTGATAGCAGTCACTGAAAAGCTAAAAATTATCAGATACAATTTTATGTTCTCCTGCTTGAAATTCATTTAAATGGCCACACTTCACCTACTTGTATTTTTTGGTCAACATGGGGATTATCAAGCCTTCATACTTTTCTTGTGTTTCTGTAACTCTTTGACCTACCTTTCCATGGAGCAGGCTCACTGAAGAGGTAAAATTCTAGTAGGCTAATTTTATACCTTCTGGAAACCCTAATACATGGTTTTTTGAGAAGCTAGGATCCAGGTGTGTTCTTTATTTGCTGTTCACAATTATCTTAGAGAATAGGTGCTTTTGCTTCCATTTAACTGGCTACTGGGGTCCAGAGGGAAGTTGCAAGTTGTAGTGAAGACAAATCCTTTATCTTTTTTCATCTCTGCAAGCTAAAGATTATATATATCACAAGTTAGGCTGGAAAGTCACTTGAGTTAATATTTGCAAGAAAGAGAATAGCCGTTTCCCCTCTCCTCAGAGCCAACTCACCAGGTTGTTGTGCTCACTACCACTGACAGATGCATGTACGTTAGTGAGGAAGAGGACTGGCAGACAGTGCAGATATCCAGAGGCAACGGTGGCAGACAGTGATGCAGTATTGCTCAGAGTACGCTTTGCAAGTTGGGTTTAAAACTTGCATCAGTCTTGGGCCACTGGGTGCTTCCTGTGTCCCACTCCCAACTGACTAGATCAGAAAATCTGGAGGTGTGTCCCAGACATCTTCATTCTTTAGGAGTAATTTTGGTACTTTTTTTAAAGCATATTTATTTCTGAACGTTATTACTTTCTTGTATGACTTAGAAACCAGACATGCCTATCTGCAGAGTCTATTTTTCCCTACAAAAGATGTCTTTTTATGAGTACCACCAGTTCTCTGCACAGTATCTCATACAATTTTATAGTTTCTGAATGTTTGTTGGCTTTCTTTACAGTAAAACATTACCCCCAAACAGCAGCATGTGAAAATATAAAATTAACTGTTTGTGGCAAATGAAATAAGACATAATTCTAGGAATCATAATTCTAGGAATCCAGTGATAAACTGAGTCCAAAAAAAAAAAAAACAGTGTTTTTAAGTTTGGAAACTGATCACTGCCTGAAGGGTGCATAGTTAAGGGCAGTTTCATTGTTTCCTTCATTACTACCCTGTAGCAAAACAAAGCAAAATAAGGCTTCCTGTGGGTGGCAGAAAAAAAGAATAAAAGCTTTAATGTTGGCATCTTAACGTTAAAAGAACGGTGAAGATTGAGTTTAGAATGTGTGAAGCTGCAGATGTTGGGATATCCCAATTTCTAGTTGGATAAATTAGTATAAAACATGTTTCAGATGAGAAGTTCAATGACTGTCGACCTACATTTTGAGATGTAAGCAAAAGAAATATATAGCTCCTATAATGAAGAAAAACAATTTTTTTATTGGAAAGTCAGATATTCAGAAAGGAGGAGAAACAGAGGGGAAGATCTTCCATCTGCTGGTTCACTCCCCAAGAGACCACAACAGCCGGAGCTGATCCAAAGACAAGAGCCAGCAGACTAGAACTGGCACCCATATGGGATCCTGGCACATGTAAAATGAGGACTTGAGCCAATAGGCTACCACGCTGGGCCCAAACAAAATATTTTTAAAAAGTGTTTAAATTTCAAAGTGAAATGTTGTACCTGTAGCATTCTGGGTATCTCCACATATTTCTTGGGAAAAAAACTAAAATGCCAGATGTATTTTCATGTTAATTTTCTCACTAACTTCTGCAATTAATAAAGTCAGCACATAATGTCTTACGAAAGCAATCATCTGTCTCAGCATTTTCCATATGCCTTCTTTCTTGTTCATGAAAAGTAACTGAGGTAGACATTAAATTACTGCATTTTTAGCATCCTGTTGGAGAGTTCATCTAGATGTTTCATATATAATTCTGAAGCAGAGCTTTGAGTACTAGTGCCTCAGTTTATAGATAAAGAAATCCACCACCCATGCAGCTAATATGTATTGAGCTGCTTTCATGTGCTGGGTACGAAACTGCTATTCTGTATCTAATATTTCTGCCTCTAAAATAGAAAAAGAAAAACTTAAAAGGTAGCATTTGGGAGATGTATTTTAGAGTTACCTCTTGGTTTAAGACCTGCTCCACCAATTTGCAATCAATATGACTTTGGGAAAATAAGGTTTGTTTTTTTTTTAATCCCTCATTAACATAGACAGTGAAGACAATGATATTATTGTGGTATGCCTTGAAAAAAACTTAATGAAAGATTTGCATGGTGGTGAGAGTAGTTGATATTATTCCCATACTTATATTCTTAAAAAGACTGGTTTTTACAATTCTATAACTGTTTTTCTTAGATTTTATTTTTCAGCACTCAGTAGGAATATTGAAGTAAAATATGGAGGATAGTCAACATCAAGTAGAGAGTTACATTAAAGAAAAAGTTGGAAAACTGTCTTTAAACATCGTTTTTATAAAAATACCTTTAGGTCCACTGAAAATTTTTACAATCTTTTCTATTTAAGGAGTTGTGTATTTCAATGGTGTATTTGGAAGATTCTCTGAAGTCAAATTAGTTTTAATTATCAGGGAGTTTTTCTGTTCTATAGTACCTCATTTACACAATACCATGTAAGTGAGTTATATTTTAAAGATATATTTTATTTTTTTATTGGAAAGGCAGATTTACAGAGAGAAGGAGAGAGAGAGAGGGAGAGAGAGAGAGATCCTGCATTCACTGGCCAAGTGGCCACATGGCCAGAACCCTGTCAATCTGAAGCCAGAAGCGAGGAGCTTCTTCTGGGTCCATTCACGTGGGTACAGGGTCCCAAGGTTTTGGGCCATCTTCGCCTGCTCTCCCAGGTCACATGCAGAGAGCTGGATGGGAAGTAGAGCAACTGGGATATGAACTGGCACCAATATGGGATACCAGTACATGCAAGCAAGGCTAAGCTTAACTACCAGGCTATTGTGCCGGGCCCTGTAAGTGAGTTATTATCTATTCCCTGTGCTTTAGGTTTGTTCAGAAGTGACAGACCCAAATGCTGTGAGAGCACACTGTAGTGTAGCACATGGTAGGTATTGTTGTTTAACTTGAGGAAACAAATTTTCATATTGAAAAACATTGGATGTTTTTAAAACTCATGCTGACCATACAAATGTGAATGGAGCCATTGATTTTTTTCTTTATTATTATTATCATCATCATCATTTTATGAGACAGTTCCATAGGCCTTGGGATTTCCCTTACCTCCACCCCAAATCCCCTCCCCTCCACTGAGTCCCCCTATATTATTACTATAATATTGTCCTTCATAAACAGTCATATGTCCATCATTGTGGGAATGGGCACTGGCAGAGAGTCCAGCATCCTTTTGTCAAGATATAATAAACAGTTTCATTGGTAGTCCATCTTTGATATGGAAGTAGAGATGTCTACTGCATTATATCCTCACATATGGATATGATAGTCTCCATTACACAGTTACCATACACCCCCTTATATGAAAAGCCACAATACAAGATCAACAACAGAAAGAAAAATAGAAATTTGCAATGCCATAAAGAGGTTTTGACAGTTCAACAGTCCTGAATTGTCGATCCTGCCACTCCAATTGCAATGAAATCTCTCCAGAATCCCCTGGCTGCTATGTTCCAACATAGAGTCTCTGGCCAGATATTCGCTGCCAACACTTGGCTGGAGTAGTTGATCAATTTGTTCTGTCCTCTATCATCTGCCATGGTACCAGGTGTCTTCTGGAGGCTCCAATGTACTGCCATATCCTCCACATGCATTTGGATATGCTGTCCACTGTTCGCTCTGTCTGAGCCACTGAGGAGGCCCAGCTCTGAAACATGCACTCCACAGTCAGACTATGGAGTCTGCAATTCTCTCCATGGGTGGGGTTCTGAGTCCAGTGGTTCAGTTGGTAGGGAATCGCCAAAGAAACCTCATCTGAGGTCATCCCAGATCTGATTCTTGTTTGTGTTTGCCACTACAGGATCTGGCACAGCTGGTCACCCAAATCAGCCTATGCACACACTGGTAGTTGCAATTGCTGGGTCAGTTCTGTCTCTAGCCCTGTGTTTTACACAAACCAAACAGCATTGGAGTCCAGTCCGATCCTGTCCACTACATACTCGGCCTTCATGCAAACCAGTAGGAGCTGTAGCCTAGTCAGAGCGACCCACAATAACCCCCACCAGGTCTGCCCCCTACCCTGGTTCCTGAACTTGTCAGCATGTAAAACTGACTGATCCCATCTGCCCCATATCCCATTTGGCTCTCGTAATGTCAATGGGCATTGAAGCTGAGTTCATCCCAACAGTCCAACTATCCAGTCCACACTGGTGCCACTAGATTCCACCATCTGTCTAGCCATGCCTGCTCCTGACAGAATTTGTCCCCTGTGCCAGCATCTGCCAGCTGATGCTGTAGCAAAGCCCAGCCCAGCCATACCCACTCTGGCTTATGCATATACCAGAAGGTACAGTCGGCCCAGCCTGGCCTTTCTCTGACCCTGCTTACATGTAGGCTATCAGATGTTGTGGCCCTGACCAACCTGGTCTGCCCCCATCCTAGCTCTCATGCTCACCAGTGGGAGTAGTGGCCCAGTAGGGGGAGTCCCCGCACACCCCCACTGGGTCCATTCCCACCACCCCCTGGGTTTCACATGGGATGGTTGGGTGCTGCGGCCCAGTCTGGCACAACCTTCCTCACCTCAGCATTTGTTGGTGCTATAACCTGGCTGGGCTCCACTCAACCCCAATTCTAGCTCACGCTGGTGGGAGCTACAGCCTAGCCCAGCCTGCTAGTCCCTGGTCCCGGTCCTAATGTGGACTGGCTGGTATTGCATCCTAACCCAGCCTGACCCACACTCCATTGTGGTGCTTGGATTCTCTAGCGGGTGATGTGAACTGACCCAGCCTGGCCTGCCCCTGACCTGAGCCAAATGTATGCAGGTGGGTATCATATTTTGGCCTGCGTCAGGATCTCTCCCAATGCCAGATCTCGTGCACACAGATGGGTTCATAGGCCAGCCCTACTTAGCCCACCTCCTGTCCCACAAGAACAGTGGCCTTCGCTGATTGGCCCTCACCCACTCCGATTCTTATTGTTGGGTGCTACAGCCCATCCAAGCCTGGTCCGCATCCAGACACAGCTCACACATGACTCAGCAGGGACAGAAACCTAGCCTAGCCCATCCTACACATATCCTGGTTCTTACGAGCACCAGTGGGTGCTGGAATCTAGTCCAGTCTGGCACAGCCCAAACCCAGCCCACACACATGGTGAGGGACCCTGTAACCATATTCAGACCAGATCGGAGCCTCCACCCTGGCCCTTGGGCTCACCAATGGGAATCATACCCCGACCAGGGTGTCCCCTTAGCTCCCCAACCAGGCCTGTTCCCATCTTCAGATCTCGCGCATGCCAGTGGTTGCTCTGACCTGGCCTGGCATAGCCCTTCATCTGACCTAGCCTTTGCCGTTGGATGCTGCAGCCTGGTCTGTCCCAGCCAGCCCCCAGTCCCAATCTCACTGCAGGTGCGGCACCCTGGCCCTGCCCAGTCTGCTTCCATCCCTGGCTCATGTAAAATCGTAGGTCTGATACCCTAGCCCAGCTTAACCTGTACTGCAGCCTGATTTCTGCACTCACCAGTAGGCTAAGGTTTGCTTGGCCGTCCTGGTACACCCCCTTCCAAAACCAACCCACACACTTGCCAAAGGATGGGGCTACTTTGCCCAGCTTGCCTGACTCCTAGTTCTAGACTGCGTGTTCACCAGTGGAAGCTATGACCCCGTAGGGGAGTTTCTTTCCAACTCTTCCATTATATTGTCTTTGTGACTTTAAGAGAGTTTTATTTACCATGTATTTCATGCTACTACTTCTGGCAGTCCTAGTGTTTTTAAGAAGCTCTGTAGCTCCTTAAAAATTCCTGTTTTGAGGTATCAAAGATCTCACTGTGAAAGGGCCCTTCAGGAAACCTGTCACATTGCCTAAAGAAATCAGTGACTTTTTGGAAGATCTTTCTCTCTCTTGCTGTCTCTCCCTCTCTCTCTCTCTTTTTTTTTAATAAGTCAGTAACGTTTATTCCAATTAATAATAACCTCACCCCCCTTTTCTTCCTTTAAACTAATTTAAGATCATTTATGTCTTTTAAAAGGACTGGGACTATCGCAGTAGCATAGCAGATTGTGCCTGCAGCATCAGCATCCCATATGGACCCAGATTTATGTCAGTTGCTCCAATGCTAATCCGGCTTCCTGCTGATGACCTGGAAAAGCAGTGGAGGGTGGCCCACGTCCTTGGGCTCATGTACCCACGTGGGATACCCAGAAGAAGCTCCCAGCCTCTGGCTTCTGGCCATTTGGAGAGTGAACAGGTGGATAGGAGAGCTCTCTCTCACCGTCGAGAGAGAGAGAGAGAGTGAGAGAGAGAATACCTTCCATTCACTCTTTCTCTGCCCCAAATAACAGCAACATCTGCGACAATCTCAGGTTGAAGCCAAGAACCACAAACTCAATCCACGACTCGTTAGTAGGGTTTGGACTGAGTGCTTGAGCATCACCTGTTCACTTCTAAGGTGGACATGAGCAGGAAGCTGTAGTATGTAGTAGGGCTGGGACTCAAACCCGGGCACTTAATTGTGGGACACAGGCATCTTAACACATGAAATGTAAAATTCAAATCATATGAACTTGAGGATGAGTATGTGATTGATAGCTGTTATACCAAGGAAGTAGACACAAAGTACAAAGAGAAATGACATGTACTTCTTTCATTTTATAAAGGAACAATATGTTAATGCTATCCATTGAACGTTTGTTCCCTAGAATAAGTTCCCTTTAAGTTGAAAGATATAGGGAGAACTTGTTATGTTTCTTGTTAAATTTGTTACAGCACTTTTCTGTAGACTATAGCCTAAGGGTCCCTAATCTAAAGCCCTACCAGTGTTGACCATTCATTCAAACTCAACCAACATTTACTAAACATTAACTAGGGTTGGATTATAGAATTAAGTGGACTTAGTTTTAAATGCCATCTCTCTTTGGCATAAGCTATATCACTTTGAGTTGGTCACTTAACCTTGCTCAAATTCTTTATAAGATTTACTTATTAATTTTTAAATTTGAAAGTCAGATATACATACAGAGAGAAGCAAATACAGAAAGATCTTCCATCTGCTGGTTCACTGTGGCTGCCATGACCAAAGCTGAGCTAATCTGAAGGCAGGAGCCAGGAGCCTCTTCCAGGTCTCCCATGCAAGTGCAGGGTCCCAGGGCTTTGGGCCATCCTCCACTGCTTTCTCAGGCCACAAGCAGGGAGCAGGATGGGAAACGGAGCAACCGGGACATTAACCACCACTCACATGGGATCCCAGTGGCTGCAAGGTGAGGATTTAGCCACTAAGCTATTGTGCCGGGTCTCCTTGCTAAAATTTTTTTCTCAACAATATTAACTCAGTAAGACTTTACTTGAATGCTTGGTGTTCAAAACTTGACTGATGAAGTAAGTCAAGTGACAAGAAATACCTTTGGCATTGGGAAGTGCATAAAATCTAATGAACAAACAGAACCCAGTCAGACTAGCGTATAAGCTCCCATGGCCTGGTTTATTTATGTGAATGCCCAGTTGTGCTAAGGGAAATGTTAACTTGATTGGTACTGGACTCTACTGCCCAGTTGTCTGAATTCAACTCAACATTGAGATCTGATAGTGAGCATGACGTGCAGCCTGTTTGAACTCCTTGTTTCAGCGTTCCTAAGCTCAAGTCCCATCTATTCTGCTTCCCATCCAGCTACCTGGTAATGTACCTGGGAGGCAGCAGATGATGATCTGTGTACTTGACACCCTTCCATCCATTGTGTGAGTGCTCATGGAATTCCTGCTTTCTTGATTTAGCCTGGCATAGGCCCAGTTGTTTCAGGCATTTGGAAAACCAATCAGTGAATGCAAAATTCTTTCTTCCCTTCCCTTCTCCCTTCCCTTTCCGTCCCACTTCCTTCCCTGCCCATCCCTTTACTTTCCTTCACTTATCTTTCCTCCCCTTTCCTCACCTTCTATCCCCATTTCTTTCCCTCCCATCACCTTCCCTTCCCTTCTTCTCCCCTCCCCTCCCTTCTTCTTCTGCTCCCATTCCCTTCCCTTCTTCTCCCCTCCCCTCGCCTCCCATCCCACTCTCTTCCCCATGCATCCCCTTGCCTTCACTTCTCTTCCCATCCCTCCCCAACCCAACTCCTTCCCTTCCTTCCCCTCCCCTCTGCTACCTGCTCTCCCTTCCCCTTCCTTTCCCCACCTTTCTGCTTCCCTTTCCTCCCATGCATTCCCCTTCCCTTCATTCCGCTTCCCAATGACTCCCCCTTTCCCTCCCCTGCCATCCCCTTTTGTTCCCTGCCCCACCCCGCCCACCCATCCCCTCCATTGCCCTTGCTTTTCCTTCCTTTTCTTTACCAACCCCTCCCCCTTCCCCTCCACTCACAGTCCCTCTCCTCCCCAACCCTTCCCTCCGTCCTCTCCCTTCTCCTCCCCTCTCCCACCCTTCCCCTTTTATTCTCTCTCCAACCCTTCTTCCTCTTCCTCCCCTCTTCTTCTCTCCCCTCCCCTCCCTTCTCTCCCCCTTCCCCTTCAGTCTCCACTTTCTCTCTGCTTTTCAAGTAAATACATTAGTAAAGAATGAATAAATTATTTTTTGAAATTAAGCCATGGTGTTTGTATTTTCTACTTGTAGTGGTTTAACTCAGCCATGTCATTGTAACAGAGAAAATTGAGGCTCTGATTTAAGTGACTTGCCTCTGTTTACACAGGTAGTAGCAGAGGAAGATTGAGATTCCAGAACACTGATGTCCTTTGCTTTACTAACATGCAATTTCTATGACCACAGGGACCCTGGATGATTTGCTTGCCACCGTCTTCACTTTGGTGCTAATAGAGGCACTAAATAAATATCTGTAGAATGAATGATTGATTTCTCTCTTGAGATTTCACAGCCTAAAAATATGTTTGCTTTCTGTCACCTAATGATGTCTTTCCCCTAGCACTGGAAAGTGATGAGAGTTAGGTTGTGTTCCTGTAGCTCGTTTTTAGTTTTTGATTTACTGATACATATATCTAATTTATGGGTCTTTTCATTATAATTATGGTATGTTTTCAAAAATGCAAAAATCAGAGTTTTTTTAATGTGTATTTGAGAGTTGTTGACATTTATTCTGTTTTCAATAGTGAATTTGGTAGTGGCTAGAATTATAGCAGCTTTCTCAATCTTCTTGAGCTTTTAATAATTTTGGGTTCATCTTGGTCCCTGTTATGTGTGCACTATTGGGAACTGCTGGCTTTGTTTCTAGTTACTTTGTTACTGTCAGATGAAAACCACCTTCATTCAAATTATTTGTTAATTAGATAAATAAGAATTTTTAGTTAATGAAATGAATTATTAGTAAATATATAATAACTAATATTTAACATATAATTTGAAGGATAACTCCTCTGTTATTCTTGTTATTTATGAAGGAAGCATCATTCAACCACTTCCTTGCTTTTTTTTTTAATTTTCTAGGCAGTATTGGAGCCTTTTAAACCCATTTGGCTGATGGACTGTACATTATATTTTTAATGTTCAGGTTGTTTTTTTATTAAATTGATATTGCCACATTGTTTCAGTGATGTTTCCTTATAGTCATAGTTTATAATGACTATTGCTTATAGAGGAGAACTTAAACTTTCAGGGTTTCCTTGAAGATTTCCTTCTGTACAGTCAATATTTTTATCCTGTGTCTATTCTCACCCTGTTCCTTCTTAAAGGGTTAGACCTATAGATGTTTTTAATATATACTTTTAGCATGCAATTAATCATGAAATCATTGTTAAGTAACTAGTAGGTACTATGTACTTGTTAACTGGCAGGTCACACATGTATATGTCAGAATTTGGCCACTGCCAAAATGCAGACTTTTTTTCACTGGTAAATAAAATATATTTCAAAGGGAATATTTAAAATACATTTACAATATGTTCTTGAAATAAATATTAAATTATTTATAGTATTTCGTGGTCTGGAGAGTTAGAATATTAGTTAAAAGCTATTGTCCATATCATCTGTCATAGGTAAAAGTCATTAATGACACATTACTTTCATTTTCAGAGGAATATTAAGTAGATAGAATATGATCATACCTGACTCAAGAAGGATTTCTTAATTCTGTATCAGATTGCCTAATATGTCAGGGCAATGTTTTTCAGGTTTTTGTCATGACGTGTAGCTTATTGCATGTTGGACGTCGCAATTTATACACACTTGAATTGGATATTTTATGGCAGTACTCACTGTTTCAGACTATGAGTAATGTGTGTTGATACCTTCTATTTTTTTCTTTTAGATTATGATGCTCTGTTTCCTTGATCTTACTGTAACCCCTTTGCAAGATGAACATTTCAATTCACAGTTTTTGATAGAACTGTGCAGATAAATAACTTTTAGCTTTAACCTACAACTCTTGTATTCTAATAGAGAGCATAAGCATGCATAGGAAAACTTTATTGAAAGACTAGATGTTATAAAAACTTTAAGGCAATGTTTTTCAAATCTCTATCATTTGTGTGCCACAGTCACAATTTTCACCTCACCTGTGTGTCACCAGGTGGCCTCATTTCCATATTTGTCAATAGAACTGTTGACTTAAGCAGCATACACTTGTTTCTCACAGTTTAGGAACCTGGGAAATCCAAGATCGATTTGCCAATAGATTCATTTCCTCTGAAGATCCCTTTTCCTTAGCTTTCAGACAGCTGCCTTCTCATATAGTAAGGAGAGAGGGACTCTGGTTTCTCTCCTTGTCTTGCAGAGGCACTAATCCCACCGTGAGGACCGTAGGCTTCTGACCTCATCTGAACCCAGGTGCCTCTGTGCCCTCCTGATTATCTCCCGTCTCAACACTGCTATGTTATGGGGAAGGGGAGTGATGAGAACTACAAGGTAGGAATTTTGAGAGGGAGGCAAACATGCAGTCCACAGCAATAATTTTTCTATCAGTCATCTTTAAAATGCCTTAAATTTTTTATTACATATCCTGTCTAATGTCAAACCTTGAGTTAGAAGCCAGTTCAGTTTTTCCTAACACCTGAATATATAAGTAACTATAAATATGAAAGTTAAGAAAAGTTTTGAATATCATCAGTTGTAGACTAAACACTATTTTGTAAAGAAATAAAAATGTTTGGGAAACCAAGTCTGAATCTAAGAAGACCACAGCATTAGCATTTGGGATGGGCCTTAAAGATAGAAGAGGCCACCTAAGAACCCAGCGTTGTACGCAGATACAAAGTGAGTGAAATGCTGCTTTGAATACCTTTTAATTAAAAGTATTGGAACAAAGGGTTGGTATGATGCTAACTATATTTAAGGAACATTATCCTGGCAGTAGTCTGGAAAGAGAACTGGAAAATATGTAAATTTACATCAAACCTTATATTTTTCAACTAGGCAGAGAATCCTAGGTATACCAGTATATCATTCAAGCTACCTTCTAGACAAACAACAAACACAAGAGCATATAATGGCGGGAAAAAACTTCAGCTCACCAAATCCAGCCACTGTTTGGCTTTCAGCAAGCATTTACTCCTTCTCTGTTTCTACTTGGCTCTTTTGAATAAAGTTAGTAATGATTAGCCTTCCTCAAAGGCTTATTGAGAATTGAATGAAAGCAGTGTGAAAATACTGTCAATGTAGTCACTTTCCTGTTGTTACATTTGAGCCTTTTTGTGCTAAACAAGTGACCTGATATTTATGTTTCAGAAAAGGAATCTGGTTCTAGGGCATGGCTACCATAGGACACTTAGGATTCTGTGGCAACAGGTTGTAGAAGAATCACCAAGGCTTGAATTAGAGCCATGGATGTGGAGATGAAGGGAAGAAACATCACTGAGAATGCATCAATACTCAGTCATTTGTCTCCCAGGATGGAAATAGGATATGTGAGCAAAGGGAAAATTGGGGAGCACACCACGGTGCTTCCAGGGTTTCTGGTGGAGAAAAAGGTCTGCTCTTAATAGTAAAGAAAGGCTACAGGAGAAATAGGTATAGGCCAAAGACACTGAATTCAGGATATTAATAAGGAACTCAAGTAAGTGAGTGGGCAGATATAAAGTTGAGATAGAAGCTTAGATATTATAGCTGAATGCAGACAGAATTCATCCTTGGACTGATGATCATTTAAACCTGTGTATTCCAAGTTCAGGCCAATTGAAGGCTACTTATAAACTTCTATCAAACTTGGGTGACACTTATATTCTTAATATTTTGAAATTAACTTACATTGCAGAGACAAAGCCCCACGCTAAACAATATTTGTGAAGTCTTAAGTTGTGTGTAAATATGGTTTTTTAAAATATTGAAATGAATGAATAATTATATTTCATTATTTTAACATATCTGTCATTTCACAATTAAACATTCTGTTGTTAGGTGTTTAGAGTTATCACCGTCTTACAAATTCTGTCAGCCAAACGGTACTGATGATATACTTTGTTATTATTGGCACATGAGCCCACTTGGTTGTCATTTTTGATGAACTGAGCAAAAATCAGTGAGCATTTCATTCAATATGCCATTTTTCTGTAATTTGTTTATTCAAGATGCAAAGAGAATGCACACATGAGCAAGTACAAGCACCAGTGTGACCCTCAGGTGCCCACAACAGCCTGGGCTGGTCTTCAGGTCACAACTTGGATCTGAGATCTACACTGGATCACCCACATCAGCAGCAGGAACTCAGGCACCTGAGCTGTCACTGCTGCCTTGCAGGATGCGCATTGGTAGGATGCTAGAATTAAAAGCCAGAGTCAGATGTAGAATCCAGCACTCTGATACGGGCTGTGGGCACCCGATTCAGCATCTCAAGTGCTGGGCCTTGCTCCTGCCCCAAAGGTGAGGTGTTTTATTTTGTTTTGTTTTTCCATTGTTATCAGAAAACTTTAATTTCTAAGAAAGCTCTGTAATGGAAGTCTGAAGAGTGGGAGTCAGTGACACGGAAGAAAATCTGAGAGGGAGTGATTAAACATACTGAAGAGATAAGACCTCTTCTGTGTGCTGCTAGCTCAGAAGATGTCATGACTGAGTGGAGAGGCGGTTTGGCAGAGTTGGACACTGCTGTGTCAGAGTATTTTAGGAAAACCTTAATCCATTCATTTTGATTGCATTCCCTTTAGTTATACACAGGAGAGCTGTGTAAGAAAATAACTTTTAGTGAATCAAAAGAGCTCTTTGAATAAGTGTAAAAGCAAAATTTTAAATGATAAAAAAGCATTGTACTGTAATTTAATTGGCAGCCATTTTCTAAGCTGTGTGTAAAAAAAAAAAAAAGAAAAGAAAAGGCTACATCTTAACAATGAATCTTGTCCAAGGTTAAATTAAACAAAGTATCCAAATAAAAAATGTCAGTTCCTGTTCCACTAAAAGTCTTCTCATAAATACTACTTTATGGAAACATGTTTAAGCCATGGGAATAAATAAGGTCACCAAGAGATTATTTATAGAAAAGAAAGGAGCCTTTAGGACCGTGAGCAAAGTCTGTGTTTCCCAGGACAAGGGGGAGTCAGAGAGAGTAACCCAAGAGGATTAGCAGGTGACTGCACACACTGCCCTGCTAGGAAAGCCAAAGGGGAGATTTTTCAAGGTGGACAAGTCACTTGAAATGGCCAAATCCTGCAGGGTACTTGGCAGGAATTCTACATGATGAGAGATGGCAGCTCAGTGAGAAGACCAGAGCAGGAGAGCTGATCCCAGACTTCTCTTTTAAAAAAATAAATGGCAAGGCCTGGAGAGGGGTGGCTCTAGAGAAGCAGCAGAAATTATTTCTATTTTAAAATTTTTTTATTTTTATGGAAAGGCAGATTTACAAAGAGAAGGAGAGACAGACAGATTTTCCATCTACTAGTTCACTCCCCAAATGGCCACAACAGCTAACGCTGTGCAGATCCAAAGCCGGGAGCCTCTTCTGGGTCTCCCATGCGGGTGCAGAGTCGCAAAGCTTTGGGCCGTCCTGCCCTGCTTTCCCAGGCCACAAGCAGGGGGCTGGATGGGAAGTGGAGCAGCCAGGCACTTGTAAGGAGAGGATCAGCCAATTGAGCCCCTGTACCCTGCTCTGATCATTTTTTCTTAACAAGTCTGATCCTTTTTCTTAACAAGCACGTGTGTTACGGCCTGATGATAGACATTAATAGAGAAGTAGGGATGCCAGCATGAAAGGGTCAACGTGATCTTTTCAGGATTTTGAAGATGTACAACGGTAAGAAATCAGCAACCCAAGTGATAGATCAGTCATTAGGAGAAACACCTCCTCTGAAGCAGATGCAAAGAATAAGGAAAACAGGATTTTGAAGAATGTTGAAAATGGGAAAGAGAACCTTAGGAGTGTCGCCACAATTCCAACTAGGAAACCAAGTTTTTCCCTGAAGGTGAAGGACCAAGTCCAAGACTTGGAGTGGAAAAGCCTTAGAAGAGTTGCTGTAGTCAGTATCAAGGAACACTTCATGAAACCAGTCAGAAAATATTGAACGACTTGAAGGCCAGCTAGGGCTGGGGGGCTGACTCTAGTGAGCTCAATAGCGTGGTTTCACAGCTGTTTCCAGGAGTGCTTGGCTGGCTGAGGACAGGAGCCCAGAAAGCAAACAGTGCAAAGTTGATGCCTGTTAAGAACTGGCAGAGTAGGAATGACAGGAGAACAAAGAAGTTGTGATCATAGTGTAGTAACACGTGCAGTTGAAATGGCTAACTGTGGGAGGTAGGCCAGATGGGAATGCAATGGAAGGCCAAATCAGGGTGATAGATGGGGAGAAAAAAGGGACTTTGGGTGATTGACATTTCACGGATCACATAGCCAAGAGGAAAGAAGGAATGTGGTAATCCAATTGGCTGTGTAGAGACTGAGAATTTGAAGAGATAGTGAAAGTAGATTTAGGAATAACCATGTGTTGGAATGAGAAATATACAGCTCTTCTTAGAAGGCAATACATAGCCTGGTGGTTAATAGTAGCATATCTGGATCTGAATCCAAGCCTGACTAGCATTTACACTGTGTAACCATGCTAGAGTAAGTCTGCCCTCACAAAACCTACCAGGCTTAGTTCCTGGGAAGACTAACTTTGTGTGTGCCACTCCTATGGGTTCTAGTTAGGTTCATCTGGTGAAGATTAACAGTAGGAGAAGAAATTGCAGAGACTGGAGTCCAGGTATTAACTTTACTTGTCCTGTTACTGTGGGATTACCGTGGGCTGGCTGCATCATTCTTTGTGCGTAGTCTTACTTTCAGAACTAGTTCTATTAGTCTCTCCTCTAAAAAGCACTTTGGATTGATATCATAACTTAACGTGCAGAACAAGCAACAAACTATGCAGAATGCTCTAAACAATTGGAGTATCTTTAATATACTATCTAAGCAAAAATACCATGATTGATGTGTAAATGCAGCTACAGGTTAAATTCTCTAACCTAGCTCCTTGACACCCCTTCCTATTGTAACCCTAGTTTCTGCCTTGATTTGTTTGAGCTACTGTACAGAACCATAGATAGGGTGGCCTAAAGAACTGGAACATACTTCTCAGAGTTCTGGTGGCTGGAAGGCCAAGATCAGGGTGGGGTTCTTTAGCTTGCAGATGGCTGGCTACCTTCCTGCTCTGCCCTTCTTTGCCAAAGAGAGACAGGAAGCAAGCTCATTGCTGTCTTCCCGTAAGGACACAGATCCCATCAAGGACTCTTTCATGGTCTTATTAACTTCCATAGATAGAGTTTCCATGTACCACCACACCAGGAGTCAGGGTTTCAACAGAAGAACTTTATAGGGACACATTTCATTCAATCCCCTGGTCTCCCCAAATTCATGTCCTAGTCATATGCATCCATTCAATTCCAATATTTCCCAGTCATTGCTAAAGTCAAAGTTGTGAAGCTAGCAGTATTCCTCTTCAGTGTGAAGCCTCTTAAATACCAATGTTTTATGGCTAATCAAATCATTTGAAAGCATGATTTTTAGGTAACACCACAATAGTAATTTTTAAGTTTTTGTTGGAAAAGGCCTTTGAACAAGATAAAACTCAGCAACTCCTGTCTTGTTTGTTATGACCCAACAAGAAAGATAATGCATGTATTTTCAATGTTCTAAAACATCACTCTGTAGTAGTAATATCATTTATACTTGATTAGTGCCTCTTAATCTGAAAATGTAGTACGCATGTTATTATATAAATCGTCTGGTAAGGTTAGTCCCCAAAGACCCATGAGTGTATCAGAGCTGTAGAAACCTCTAGAACAAGGCCACATAATTCTCCATCCATAACCCACTCAAGTTTACCACGGACTGTTGTTCAGGAAGGGAAGCACTTTTGCTGATAGATGCATTCAATACTGCAGCAGTTCTACGAAGCCTCCAGAAGTTGCGTAAGTAGTTTTTGTGTTTTGTGCCCTATATGCACGTAGGCATCGTGTAGAGATAAAGGAAGGGAAGGGAAGCGATAAAAAGACAAGCAGTGATCAAGAGCGGACTTCTGGCTCATCTGGTGCTTTCATGAGCCCCTGGTGCTTTTTTGGCCCTTGGTGCTGATGGGAAGAGCTGAGCAGTTGTACGGCTTTAACTCACCTGCATGTCCTAGGTAGTTTTAAGCCTGGATAAAAACTTCTGTTTGATAATGTCTTGTTTTGCACTCTCTCAGGTCCCTAAGCTTGATTTTTGAAACTTTCAAGTCTGGAGGCCATTTCTCCTTTGGCTGTATTTACGTGTGTATCAGCTTTATCAGGAATGTGGTTGCATTCAGGTCTGTTGTCCCAAGCGCCTTTGTTTGTGGCTACATTCCATGTGGTTCAGTCTTTCAGTGCGGTATATTTACTAACTATTCAAATGCCTTGTGGTATTCACACACAGATTATGTAAAATAAAAAAATACATTATTAAGGCTATGGATGCTGTGAATGGATTATTACAATTTGCCTATCATGGTAATGGCACCTGTTAGAGGTGTGATACAAAAGGCAGTGACAGGCAGTGTAATTTAGTAATTGTGGCCATTGTACTGTGTGGCTGGTCAGTTCACCAGGCAAGTACAAAGGAAGCAGTGTTAGAGCAGAGAGGGGTGGGTACGCTTAATAGAGAGAGCTAGTTGTGTACTGAAAGAGACTTGGTGGAGGGCTAACTCCCAGGGGGCAACTTAGAATGAGTTGAAAAGAATGAACAAAAGTGTAAAAATGGTACAGGTTTTCCTATTTCAGCTCTTAAAGTGACAGACGTGTTACGTTGGTGCACATTGCCAGCACTTTTTCTCACTGCCAAAATAGCTTTTTCCTGCTCCAAAATACTCAAAGTAGCCTTGTCACATGGCAGTCACATATAATGTACTCTTTTCTTCTCCCATATGTAAAACATACTGTGTCAAAGTTCAGATCTAGCTGGCATCAAGGTAGATGCACTGAAGTTTGGGAAAATCATTTGTTTCTAATCTACAATATATTTAAAGAGCACATTGAGTAAATAGAGATCCAGAAGGGATATACATTTATATGCAAGAACATCAAAAAACTTCATGGGAAATGGAATTAAGAGTGTTTGGATGTAAACTATTTGAAATCCATGCTTAATTATTTCATAATACACATTTTCTTTGAACTTTTTGAAGACCTCTCCCATATCCTTGTCTTTGTTAATTCTTGTGCTCGCTTCGGCAGCACATTATACTTTATTAATTCTCCTTTTCTTGCTTGTGTTATTATTTTAGTTAAATTTTTGTACTAATTTGAAAGACAGAGACGGAGAGATGGAGATCTCCCCTTTGTCTCCCATAATAAAGTATCCTTGGTGTCTTTGTGGGAAAGTGTCGAAGTGCCTGCCAGGCCTCCCTCCCCTCGCTGTCAGGGACACCCCGAGCGCATAGGCACGTGCTGTTGGGATAGCAGCCTCCCTCCTCGATCTTGCTCCCTCTTCCAGTTGGAACTGACCAACAAACTGATTTTCTCTAGTTGAATATTAATGATGTGCTATGGGCCAGACACTACAGTAGATTCTGTAGAAGTATTTCCTCGTGTCATCTTTGCACTAACCCATGGCATTTAGGCCAAATTGTTGTACCCATTAAATAGATGAGGATGTCTAGGCTCAACAGGGGCCATAACCTCGTTGAGTGCAATGAATTAAGATAACTTATTTATAGTCTATATTTATGGTAATATATGTTTATGTGCAGGTATGTATGTAAATGCTGCTTTTACAATGCATGTACAATTATACTGAAAGTGATTTGGAGAATAAAATTAAAAGATAAGTTTATTTTGTGCCAAAAATTTTGAAGTGTCTATTTAATTTTTGCACAATATGTTTCCATGAGTTTTTTTTGAAGATCCCTTATATGAATGTATTTCAGAATGTTTTGATACCAAACCAAACTTACTTTTTAATTTTTTGTCATATGAGTTTTTTGAAACAGCCTCATGTAAGTATAAAATTAATACATTAATTCCATGGTGCTTACAGGAAAAGTATCATGATCTATTTATAATAATATATGACAATTTTGAAAACAAAATTATGAAGTAGCACCCAGAAGATTCTAGAATCCTGTCATGAAATAATATCTATATTTTATCTTACCTATCGCTTTAATGTTAATAATAAGGACTGCATTACTAGGCCCTTTATTAAAGGGGATTCAACTTATATAGACTATGGAATGCCTATGAGATCCAACCCAGTTGTAATAAAGGGACCCCTAGAAGAAACCTCTACAAAACACCAACTCACATCTCTTAACTTGTGTAAATAGTGTTGCAGGAATGCGCAAGGTATGCACTGTTCTGAATCACTCAAGCAGGCTTTGGCCATCAGCCCAAAGAAAGAGACATGCCACTTAGGTGGATGCCAACTGAATAGATGGCAATCCTGCGATATTTAAAACATGATTTTTTACTTGTGCTGTGCAGAACAGCTATTACATGTAACTTTTCTTTACACCAGTTCTAACATCTGAACATTCTTAACTGAAACAGAATGTCATTTTTCTGAGAGAACTTTCTGTACAGTAAAATTAGCATTTTGAATCACCCTCATATATGTAGTGATTTGCTAGCAACTTGAATATTTGTAGAAGCATAAGCTTCTGTTTCAGTTTTCTGTAAATTATTCTGAAGTTTGCAAAATATACCTGGGGTAAGATACAGCTGTTTAGTTCTGCTGTCAAGTTGTACAAAGAATCAACAAAAGTGTCTTTTTGTTTTGGCTGGTTGGTTGTAGTTGTGTTATACACATCTCCTCACTATGTCGTGGCAGTGACGTTGGAAAGAATGAGCATATTGGCATTCTGCATTTAAACTGTATTCCACAACTATAATTAGCTTAAGAAAAAAGTATTGGGTGTTCTAAATCAGAGATCAATATTCTCTGGCTCAAACACTGCCGTTCTCTCATTCTCTCTGTTAAACCGCCTGGACTTCCTCAGAGGCAGCGGGCAAGGATGTGGCCACAAACCCATGTGCTCATCAGAACACTGGAGTCAAGTTTTGTGTTTGTATACAGCGTATAAATGGTAATGTGGATAAATACTGCCCTCCTAAGCCACATAATTACGTCGATTGCTGAAAAAACCCAGAAATGTACCAAAATATCTCAGTGAAGCTATTTCTAACATGACTTTGCTCTTTATGGCTAAGTGGCAGCCACTAGGGTTTTTTTTTCTCCATCTAAATTATGTGTTCTTGTTTCAAGCATTTAGATGATGCAAAACAGATTTTTGTGGCAACATTCTTTTTCGCAGCCAAAAAAGCATTCAAGGAAGCTGCATACTCCTCCTAATTTGCTATTTGTTCTGGACCTTTTGTGTGTTGGGGATAGATAGAAATGACCTACTTTTTTAGAACTGCTAATAATGCCATTAAAATAATGTTAATGAGAAGTAGGAGTTTTTAGATGAACAGTTAAAGTGGGTTAGAAAGCGGGAGTATTCTAGGTGTAGTTTCCCCTTCTTTGTTTTGCTGCAATACTGTGACTCAATCCTGTTTTCAACATAGACATACTGGTTTTTCAACCTAATAAAGGATAATTTGTAGGCTGAGTATGACCAGTAATCTCCAAGCGAGTATTAATTATGTGCTCAGTCTTTTAGCATCAACTTCCTTATCTCTCTTTCTCTCCCTGTTGCTTTTCTCTGTACGCCTCCTCGTCCAGCCAGAGTCCTTAGTAACAATTGTGGTTAACACGGTCGGAAGTCAAAACAGTTTTTTTCATAGCCGTGGTAAAAAAGACCAAAGTAAACAAATGCACAATTTCTCATTTCCAACATCTCCATTTTGCACATCCTATCATTATGGCACTTAGTTTTAGGGGTAACCACTGGTGATTTGGTTGTCTAAAAATGGCCGGTGGTTTTTTAGCAGCAAATATATTTCGTTCTCTCATGGACCTTGAAATTTAAACTCAGAAATTCCACGTCCATAAACTTAGCTTGTTCTATCACCAACCCTTTTATATACATACACATATATATTGCATAGATAGGTAAATATGCAAGTTTACATTTTCATTTCTGTGTCTCTTTGTGAAGTGTTGGATTTAGGTCTGAGAAGGTTTTGTGTTTCAGTGAGCCTCCAATGCTGAGTACAGAATACATACTCCTTTTAATAGATTTTAAAATCAATTATTAGAAACATTTGTCAATTAAGTAAAGTTTGTGGGAGATTATTTTTCTGTTTGTGGGAAATTGATTTTTATTTTATTTACAGATTTATTTATTTTTTCATTGGAAAGGCAGATTCACAGAGACACAGAGTGGAAGATCTTCCATCTGCTGGTTCACTCCCCCAGGTGGCCACAGTGGCTGGAGCTGAGCCAATCAGGAGCCTGGAGCTTCTTCCAGGTCTCTCATGCGGGCACAGGGTCCCAAGGCTTTAGGCCGTCCTCGACTGCTTTCCCAGGCCTCAAGCAGGAAGCTGGAAAGATAGTGGAGCAGTCAGTACATGAAGTGGTGCCCATATGGGAGCCCGGCAGTTGCAAGGAGAGGATTTACACACCAGACTATTGCACCAGGCCCAAATTACTTTTCTTTATACAAAATCATATTTGAGGTTTCTTTGCTCAATAAACTTTTCAAGGGAGCACTCTGTTCCACAGATTGACTCAGCAAAGGTAGCACTTGGTGTGCCCATACTCCTGTAGTACTTAGTCCCTGTGGAAGCTGCTGTAGGTAATGGGAGGAGGTTTGGGTGGTCTGCAGAGGGGCTTGTGACCTCTGCTCTTCCTTGCTGGCTACCTCCCTGCCTACATCACTGTAATGCAAAAGAAAGGTAGTTATGTTAAATGGAATTCCCAAGAATTTTGATATCAAAAATTACCTTTACAGAAAATGTTGAAAATTTACTACTAGGATGTTTTTTATAAACTAAATATTATGGCCACATAGCCTAGGCTATTCCCATAATTTGAGTAGTAATTAGTGAATGTACAGATTAGACTGTCAGTTATTTTTTCAAGAAAAGCACACGATGGACCAGCCTGATGGCCTAGCAGCCAAGTCTTCTCCGAGCACACGACGACAGCCCAGTGGCGACTGGTTCATGTCCTAGCTGCTCTGCTTCCCATCCAGCTCCCTGCTTGTGGCCTGGGAAAGCAATAGAGGATGGCCCAAAGCCTTGGGACTCTGCAGCTGCGTGGTTCATTCCCCAAATGCTTATAACAGCCAGGGCAGGGCCTGGCCAGAGCCTGTAGCTGCAGACGCTGTCCATGTGTCCGTGTGGTTGGCAGGAACCCAGGCAGTTATCACTACTATCCAGAATTAATCGCTGGGAAGCTGGGGGCAGGCGCCAGAGCCAGGTGTTGAACTAGGTACGCCCACAGAGGACACAAGTGCTATAACCACAAGGCTAACTGCCTACTCCAATAGTAGTAGGATCTCTTTCAAAAGATTATTTTCCCAAAAAGTTCAGAGAGAAAATGACTCTTCCACTTTGCTTCTTCTCTTCCTTCCAAGTTCCTGGACTGTTTTAAATGCTTCTGCTGCTTTCTTACACTCGCCCTCTTCTGTTTCCTCCTCTCCCTTTTCCCTCTTCTTTCTTCTTTTCTGCTTTTATATCTTCAATGCATTGTTTTAAAAAGAAAGGTTTTTTTTTCTGCCCTTAATTTGGGCTTTGTTGATTTTAGTAAAGTAAGTTCTAAACACCAGTTGTTTTTCATTAAAACAAAATAATAAACCACTACTTCTGTGATGTCACGAAAGAAAACATGAAGTGAATTAAGATAGGAACATGTGTAAAGAATGCTTCTGTGATGTTAGGAGTCTTCTAAGTTGATCTAAGCTGATGCTGTGCCTCCCGTTGCTCACTGTTGAGCTTTCGTTTAAGAATAAGGAGTACACACGGCAGAAACACGTGTGAGGACGAGTGGTCTGGAGCAGAAAACAGTGAGATGGAATTTGTATTCCCAGCTTCTCTAAAATAATTTTAATTTGGACCATATCATTTTGAATTTTTTTCCTTTTGCATAGAGTAATGTGACTGGAAAGTGACAAATTTCTAACGCAAACCAGTACAAAAGGCAGTACATGGAATAAATACCAGAGTCTTGCTCAGGATGGTGTGTTCAAGGAAGTGCTACTTACCGAGTGCTTGCCGTCATTTTGTGAGAGAGTGGAAGTAGTTGTAACACACTGGGAAATTGGGTTTCTCTCTTCTTTCGGAGCTACTCTACATTTTCCTTTGAAATGAAAGATAATGTTGCCTTACAAACAGAGCATCCGGAAAGATGTGGTTGTTTCACACCCGCTAGTTTAAGGCTGGCTCTTTCCTAAGACGTTCTTAGAACTGCAGGTAGCCATGAGTGGGGAGGAGGAATGCCAGTCCGTAGCTCTCACATAGCTGTCACTGTGCCGGACGGGAATGTGTTACTGTATGTATTCAACACGTTCTCTTAGCTGGCAGCCTTCAGGTTTGTGCACGTCATCACCGTGTCATGAGTTTGTTTAATACATTGCTCCTTTATTCCAGGTTTTGTCCAGCTTTCTTACCTCTCCCTTCACCTTCGCTCACTTGTAGAACACATTTCCTGGCAAGGATGGAGGATTTATTTCAGTCAAAAGCATTAGTGCTGTTTTCTATAGGCACTTTCCCTTTCTTACATAGCCCAACGCATGGCTTTCTCATCATCCCTACCCTCCACCAAATTTACAAGAAAGGTACAAATGTTGAAGATCTTTGTTTCAAAGAGCACTATTTTTGTTTGTCTTGTTTTGAGTTCTGGTTTCTCTTCATGAAAGTGAAATCTTATTCTTGTTAATGAAAGAGAATGAAAGAAGGGAAAGCGAATAGCAGAGAATAATACCTGGCGAATCTAAAAAAGTAATAGTAATGGCAATAGCTATTCACTAAGCATGCACTGTGTATAGACACTATTTTCACTGCTCTTCATGTATTCTGTTCTTGCAAAACCCTCTGGGGGGGTATTATTGTTCCAGTCTGCAGGGCGGACACCACAGAGTGTTTAGTAACTTGCTGGAGGTAACACTACTGGAAATTGTAGCACAGGGATTTAAACCAGCAGTCTGACATCAGAATCTGAGCTCTTGATGAGGAAATTATTAATACATATGTAAGTATTAAGTCAGAGTAGAAGAAATTTTATGTTAAGAAAGTTTGATTTATTTCATGGGAATTGCACCATGCATTTCCTTAAAGGTGGTGATTTATAGTTTTGTTCCTTTTTATAGATTTAATGTGTACAGGATCTGAAGGGCCAAACCTTAAGGTTAGGGTTATTTAAGTGCAGATTTCTAGTTTTCATGACAAAATAGCATTGTAGTCATAATATGAACTCAGTAACTGAACATAGCTTGCTCTTCTACCCTGATGTTTGTACCCTAACCTGCATTAGGAATATTTTAAGACCTAGCGTGTTTCCAGATATTTAGCCAGAGGTAAAAGTTGGTAGTCACTCATAAGCTTGTGTGGGGGCGAGTTAATACTATGAAAACATTATTACTTAATCCTTGCCTGAAATTTTTATGATAATCAAAATGTGTATCTGAATCAGGAAATCTTGTAAAGAAGAATTGTATTCTGGATGGGTGGATAGATTAAATTGATTGTTTCTGTATATGTTTGTGTATCAAGGTATATAATACAATTTATTAGCTCAAAGGTTGGAAACAAGACCATAACATATTCTTAAGATAGTAATTAGTATATGGTGATGTCACCACAACTCAAGAAAGCAACAGTTTCAGCTGCAACAGCTCCATTATGGGCTGTGTTAATAGGAGTCTAGCACGTAAAACTCAGGATTCATCCCCTATGTGTATTTCAATTCTCAGACTTATAAAAGTGAGAACTTTATAAGTGTGTCTCCTCAGAGTCTTGATTTCCTGCCAGTTCAGATCTCTTGGGCTGGTATTCATGGCCCTCTTAGTTCTTCCTCACATCCATTAACCATACGACGTTGACCATACTGAAGTCACTTTGATATGGACAGAATGGCCTCCTAAATATGTCCATGGCCTAATCCTTGGGACCTGTGAATATTTTTTTCCTGGCAATAGACCTTAAAATACCCTAGTGAGCCTAATGTAATCACACAAACTTTCTTTTTTTTTAAGATTTATTCATTTTATTACAGCCAGATATACACAGAGGAGGAGAGACAGACAGGAAGATCTTCCGTCCGATGATTCACTGCCCAAGTGAGCCGCAACGGCTAATGCGCACCGATCTGAAGCCAGGAACCTGGAACCTCTTCCGGATCTCCCACCCGGGTGCAGGGTCCCAATGCATTGGGCCGTCCTCGACTGCTTTCCCAGGCCACAAGCAGGGAGCTGGATGGGAAGTGGAGCAGCCGGGATTAGAACCGGCTCCCATATGGGATCCCGGGGCTTTCAAGGCGAGGACTTTAGCCTCTAGGCCACACCGCCGGGCCCCATACAAACCTTTTAAAGCATGGTACTTTATTCAGAAGCAGAACTCATGGGAGATTCAAAGCATCAGGAGCACTCAGTGCACCGCTACTGTCTTGAAGGTGCAGGGAACAATTTGACAGGAAATACTGACAGTGAATAGCAGGAACTTGGAGATGTCCCAGGTCCCATCACCATGGGGGTGGGGAGGGTTAAGCCTTACATCTGATAACTGTGGGAGACTGAAATTGAAACTCCAGAAATGCATGAACCCCAAGGAATGCCCCGAATTTCTTCTTGTAATGTACATTCCCCACCCCTCTAACAGGAAGTGAGCACACTGGTGTGTATGTAATATACATTCCCCACCCCTCTAACAGGAAGTGAGCACACTGGTGTGTGGTGTACACTCTCTCCCCTTCTAACAGGAAGTGAGCACACTGGTGTGTGGTGTACACTCTCTCCCCTTCTAACAGGAAGTGAGCACACTGGTGTGTGGTATACACTCTCTCCCCTTCTAACAGGAAGTGAGCACACTGGTGTGTGGTGTACACTCTCTCCCCTTCTAACAAGTAGTGTGCACACTGGTGTGTAATGTACACTCTCTCCCCTTCTAACAAGTAGTGTGCACACTGGTGTGTAATGTACACTCTCCAACCCTTCTAACAGCCGACACCTGGTCATCCCCCATGACCTACCTCTCCACAGATTTCACTTCCTTACCTATTGATGTCACTTCCTTCTCTTCTCCCTCTGCAGTGACCTTCACAGGGCTTCACATTTCATTTCCCTGTTGGCAGCATCTGACCACTACCAAATCAGGGCACTTGAAAACTGTGCTTTTGGTTTGTAGCCACGTATCATTTGGTATAGTACTTTCCACACAGTAAGTGCCCAACTCCCCAAATTCTGCATTCTAAATGTCATTCACATACAGTGATTAGACAGCAAGCAATGGAGTATTTGGCAAATACAACTAGATATTGCTCCTAGCCAGGGGGATCTCATAGTCTATGGGAAAAGATGTGAATTAAGTAATCCTGCAGACAAAACTTAACATTAGACTTGTGTCAGGTGCTGTGAAGGAAGGGCTTTCTGTGCTCTGAAGGCTTGGGTCGGGCGTTTGTTGAGTGAATATGGTGTGTAATGTCTGAGGAAGGAAAATACCACCTGAAATTATTCAGTTTACAAGAGGGGGTGCGTACTCATTTGTTTTGTTTAAGTAAGGTTTGTTTTCTTAAAAACTTTGGTTGAAATTTTATTGCTATTGCAGAGTTCTCGAGATGCCTTCAAGAACTGATTTAAGTCATTATAAGCAGATATGTTCTCACAAGAATGGATTATTATAAAACGAGATTTTTGGGCCTGGCGCAATAGCATAGCATCTAAAGTCCTCACCTTGAATACACCACCAGAATCCCATATGGGGGTCAGTTCTAGTCTCTGCAGCTCCACTTCCCATCCAGCTCCCTGCTGGTGGCCTGGGAGAGCAGTAGAGGACAGCCCAAAGCTTTGGGACCCTGCACCCGTGTGGGAAACCAGGAGGAGGCTCCTGGCTCCTGGCTCCTGGCTCCTGGCTTCGGATTGGCTCAGCTCCAGCCATTGTGGCTACTTGGGAAGTGAACCATTGGATGGAAGATCTTCCTCTCTGTCTCTCCTCTCTGGATATCTGACTTTCCAATAAAAGTAAATAAACCTTAAGAAAGAGAGAGACTATCCTTTTGTTCTGTTATTTGCTGCATATTCCTCTTGCCCTTCTACTTCTTCCAGGTGATAAAAAACAAGAATCCCTCACCAGACAGAACCACCAAATCTGCAACTTAGATTCTAGAACCCTGGGCCAAAGTAGACCTCTTCTTAAAGTAAGAAACCGAGTCCTGGGTGTTCTGTCACAACAATAGAAAATAGATCCAGGCAGTAACGCTGTCAAGTAAACATTAGAAACAGTTGCAGGCAGCTTTGTACCAGAAGTGAGGATTTTTTTCCCCCCAAGCTGGGGCCAGGCTGTGAACTTCTCCCTGATGTTAGCAACACTCACGTGTTAACGCAAAGCTGGGCGTCCAGAGAGCAGCCAGCCCTGGACAAGATGTGGCTGCTTTCTGAGGCTGGAGAACCTTGGTTTTTGTTTGGTTTTGGGTTTTTTTTTTTTTACAATTTATTTTATTTTTATTGGAAAGGTAGATATACAGAGGAGAGGAGAGACAGAGAGGAAGATCTTCCATCCATTGATTTACTCCTCAAGCAGCCGCAACAGCCAGAGCTGCAGCAATCCAAAGCCAGGAGCCAGGAGCTTCTTCTGGGTCTCCCACGTGGTGCAGGGTCCCTAGGCTTTAGGCCATCCTTGACTGCTTTTCCAAGCCACAAGCAGGGAGCTTAATGGGAAGCAGGGCCACCAGGATTAGAACTGGCGCCCATATAGGATCCCAGTGCTTTCGAGGAAAGCACTTTAGCTGCTAGGCTACTGCGCCGGGCCTGTGAGTATGCTGTTATCTCCTTCCTAAAGAGCAAGTTCAGCAAGAAGTGAAATGAAGCAACAATGCCAACAGTTGAGCTTCAGCCAGCAGTTTCCGCCTCTAGTATTACAATGGGTGAATAGTCATAAATCCATCATTCCACTATTAAAGTGTTTCCCAACATTGTACGCCTGGACACTGTCGGAGAGTCCAGCATTCTACTGTCAGGTATTTTCATCTATTTCACTGGGAATCCATCTTTGGTCTGGGTGCAGAAAGACATACTGCACATGTTTCCACATCTGGACTTCTTTATACTTCTCTACACTTCAGTTATACATCTCCTTAAATACAGAGCCAGAAAACACAGTCCACAACAGTAGAAACAAGAAAATTTTCATCAACATGAAGCTAAACAACATGCTACAGAATTACTAATGCGTCGCTAAAGTGATGAAGAGGAAAATCAAAGCCTTGTAGGAATTGATGCTACTACATGATCCAAGTGGTGCTGAAAAAATGACAGTAAAAACAAGAACATGAGATATAGCCAAAACAGCATTGAAAGGGACATTTTACAACCTCAGGTGCTTACAAGCAATCAGAAAATCTTGCAGGTGATCAATTAATGAATCACAAGGACTTACTGTAAAAGATACAAATGACTTGGGAAGTGCCAAAAGGTAAAATTCACAGCAAAAATAATTAGATTTGAGGTGTTGGTATTTTTTAAACAGTTTCTCCTGATGCCAGCGAAGACTGAGAACTGCTGCCTCAGCATTTTTGGGTTAGTGGCCAAGGATGGACAGGACTGTGAAGTTTAGGCAATGAAATCCCCCTCCTCAGAGAGGTCTGTAGAAATACAACAGAGTCTCGTGGGCTGTGACGGGGTCAGTGGTTCTGTCCAAAAGCACACTGGAGCTCATTTCTCCTTTTCCTTGGAATTTTTTTTTCTTGGAATTTTTATGGCTACAAAAAGTAGGATAATTTTTTCATAGGGAAACTGAAAAGGCACAAAAGAAAATAAAGGTTACTCATAATCCCACCAACTGCTCTAAACTTTTTTTTAAATTTTTGGTAAGTACGCAGGGGTCACAGACTAGCAAATATTTGTATGAAGACATTTTTACAGGACATGTGGTGTCCATTTTTAAAACTTTGCCACTTCACATCATGCATTTATTAACCTCTGTAAGCATGCTAGTTTGTAACCCTAACCCTGTATTTCCCTTTTTAAAAGCCTGTTTCAAAAAATGTCTACCACTCACTCCATCCTATGAATATTTCATGAATTTATTTAAGCAGACCTCTGCTTTTGACCCTTCTGTTTCTTTTTTTTTAATTTTACTTTTCTAATGTGCTAAAGATAACTGCTCAGAATTCTTTGCGTAATTCGTAGTCATTTCTTAATGATACATTCTTAGAAGTGGAGTTGCTGGGCCAAAGAATATGAATACTTAAGGTTTTTATTACAAGGTTTCCTTCTAACGGTCAGAATAGTTTAATTGCCATTTCTAAGTGTTTCACTCTTTCACTCACACGTGTTTGTAGTTTTGTTGCGTTTGTGTGTCACGGTTACATCTGATAACTTTTGTGTGTTAATTGTTATAATTCCCTTACTTATTTTTCCTGAAAAGTTTGAGGGTTTTTTGTTCTGTTGATATGCTTGTGTTTTTCTTCTTTATTAGTGGCTTGATTTGTATCATGTTTTGTGGCACACCTTCTTAAAGTTTATCAACAGGTTTGTTTTCTGGAAATGTTCTATTTGACACAATCAAACCTTCGTTTCTTATGGTTTTTCCCTCTGAACTTATGCTCAGAAAAGCCTTCCCCCACAAGCAAGATAAGAAGCACAGTTTCTTCTCATCTGAATTACAGCCCTTTGTTTTAGGCAGTGAGTCGTTCTCTGTTTCTCAGAAGGAACCTGAAGTGAAGTGTTGAGAATAAGGCGAATCGCAGGGCGTCTTGACTGTCCCTCCTTCAAGCTCTGTAAACTGCACTCCTTCGTCTGTAAATGTGGAACGTAAATCCTAACCTGTAAAGGCCCAGTAAGGTATCCCAGTGTAAAAATTACTGAGCACAGCACCTGACACATAGTAGGTGTTCAATAAATGACATAAACAAGGAATTGCCTCTGGTTCCTGTCCTCAGAGTAACATCTGAAGAGCCCAGACCAACCTCAGTTTTCCTGCAGATGATTTCTTACATCTTCATCCTGGGCTGGCCTCAGGTTGACCTTTTTTCCATGTCTCACTTATTATCGACAGGCTCTGGTTGCATTTTCTTTCCACAGCCTAGTATATATTCCATGTGTTGCAAAACCTCTTCCTGCCCTTGTGATGCACTGTCTGCCTGCTGTTGAGTCTCCAAGTGTTCCTTCCATTCTCCTTTAGCCTTTGACTGACATTTCTGTGAAGCATTTTGCAATGTACATTTGGAATACTATGTAAAAATAAACTACACTGTGTTATTTAAATATTTAGAGGCCTTTATAGCCTTGTGGGCTATTTTTAAAATGACCTTTAAAGCCATTTGCAAAGAAGACAAAAGTAATGGAGGAAAGCATAACCTTTAATGTTGTGTTTGTCAGCTCTGTTACCTACCTTACACGTAGCACGCCTTGCTTTGATAGCTGATAACGTAGGATGCGTCGAAGACCCAAGTCATGCAGAACAATAAAGAACAATGCTTACAAGCTGATTTTATATTATTGTAGCCACCATTAGGTAGCAGATGGAAGATTCTTTTCTTTCAGATAACCTGATTCATGATTGACTTTGTATATTCTGTAGACGCTTGGTCATGCCAGTGTGTAAGGGAAGACCTGCAGTACATTCCTGCATGGACTGACCTTCCTCCATGTTCCTGTTTTGTGGAGTTATTTTTGAGTGGATAGACTCTGTCTCCTGCGTATCTGGTTTAGTAATAATGTGAAGCCAGGTCCCAGAGGGGAACTACTTTGCCTCCCTCCTTCACACCTCTGCTTGCCATTCCTCCAAACCATTATGGTCATGAGTTGACAGTGTTTGAGGGTGGCCTAGACCCAGAGTTAGAGTGACCCTTCCAAATGACCCTTAAAGAAGCTTTCCTCAGAAACAAATAAGAGAGACAGGAGCCCAGGGCCACTGGGGAAAGGCAGGGTTTACATAGTAAGACAGGAATGGATTGGGAGATGTGTGAGGTGGGGCTGAAGTAGAAACAGGCCTCACAGAGGTCCTGGCTGGTTTAAAAGTCTGTTACACCAGGAAGTAGGCTGCTTGGCTGTGCCTCCCGATGGTGTTATGAAGGGAGGATCCTGGCAACACGGGTTGAATTGTGTTTTTATTTATCTGAAATAGAGCCAAGACTTTGGAAGTCCTTGCCCTGTAGAATATTCTAGTATAATATAGCCAGGGTATAAATATGTGAAAAGTTAAATATAGCACGAAACAAGATGAATGCCCAATGAGTGAGAAGCCAGTAAGTGCTTCAAGTGGAAGCTTTTGTGGGGGAACCTCAGAGATGTTCTGGCCTCCAAAAGAATAGTCCCATTTTAGCACAGAGCCTGACACGTGGAGGATAACTCCGAAGATGGTTTTTGAAATTTTGCCACATGTTTTACATTCATTATCTGCAAGATACAGACAATTATCATCATTCAAAATCAGAAGTTCAGCTTTGGAGAAATTAAGCACAGGGTCAGAGGGCACATAGCTCCTGTCTGTGACATCATTCTGAAATCCGGGCTCTCTGGCCCAAGAGCCATAATTGTTAAGCACCATATCATAAAATATTTCTGAGAAATGAAATGTTTGAAAACAGTCTGTGCTCCATATAATAATGTATCCCTCTCTCAGAGATGCCCACGCCCTGATCCTTCCGAACTGTGAATATTTTACCTTTCAGAGGAGATGTGAGTTTTGACGACCTGAGATGGGAAGATTATCCTAGCTAAACAGGAGGCAAGAGCATCAGGGCTGGGAAAGGAAATGTGACAAGGGTCACCAAGGTCAGACCCAGTGAGACTGAATCTACTGTCCTGCTCACAGTTCATGCAGTGAGGGTTCAGGGAGGCAAAGAATCCAGTCTCCAGAAACTGGAAGATTGCAGGGAAGGATTCTACGCTTGGGCTCCTCAGGGAAGGCTTCCCCATGTCCAGCGCCTTGAATTGATCACAATCAGACCCATTTCACACCTCTGTCCTCCAAATCTATTTGAGCACGTACGGATAGTGAACAATTCAGTACGAGTAATTTGTTACAGAACCCATGGGAAACTAGTCACAGTGTTTGAAAAAGATTAATCCAGTGAGGAGATGCTCAACAAATTGATTCGTAGAGACTTAAGGGAAGACTAGTGAGAGAACTCTTGGAAACATCCAGCCTGCAGGTGGCCTTTCTTCATCCTTTATTTCCTCAACCCAGACAGTGTTAGCGTTGTGTCTTTTGATTTGACCAGTCAGAGTTGAGAAAGACAAGTTTTCCATTCTTTTTTTTAATGATTATAATGACAGTGTTAGTTTTAAATAATCTCTGGAAAGCTTGCAGGATTAATTAATTGTATTTCAGAGGGCAAAATACAGGATTATTTATCAAGTCTCACCGAAATCTTCCTTTTACCACGTGTATGTCTGAAGCATGTTGAGTAAAGGTCTGATTTGGACTGGATCTCACGTGGAATCTGCAACACAAAACTGGTCGGAATAAAATAAAAAATACTTTTTTATTCCCTTAAGGATTTTTTGGTGGGCTTGGGCATAGGGGTAAGGAGAAAATGAAAACAGTAGCTTCATGGTGGGAAAATATACTTTCACTTATACATGGTAAACTTGACTGCATTGTGGAATTTCCAGAGAAAATCACAGCCATGCAGTCTGACATACAGTGACAGAGGTGATATCTAAATTAAACATTCATGTTCCTTCATATGACTGTTTGCTGAAATATTCATGATAGATATACTTTATTGTTTTTATGATTAAAATGTGCCCCCAAAGTATGCATGCTTATTTATGCCCCTGGGAATGGGGTCACTGTTGGTGTAATAGACAACATGTTAAAATAAAATAACTGTGCTTTTAAAATGTACTACGTATTATTAGGTTATAAATGGGTTTAATGGTATACCAGTCAACTTTAATATCATAGGTGTTCTATAAACTTCATTTCTGTCTCCTGCTTTAGAGCTTTATCTAGCTGATTACTGGACATGTACAGTTTACATGCTAATTGCCAGTGCCAACTTAACTTATCCAATAGAGAACTCTTGCACTTTCTACCATTCTGTTCTTTCTCCATGTCTTTCCTCCCATTTAGTGATCACAACCTCCAAGCCAAGACTGTAGAGCCATCCTGGATTTCTCACAACCAGTCTTCCAGCAAATCCTAGAGGTTCCACCTGAACAACATTCTAGAGAGCTCATGCCTGCTCTGTCATCACTCTGATCCTCTACCTGCCAAACTGTACCAGCCTCCTAATTGCAGTCCCTTCTGCATGTGCCCCTGATAGTTTTTTTTAAGATTTATTTATTTTATTGCAAAGTCAGATACACAGAGAGGAAGAGAGACAGAGACAAACATCTTCTGTCCACTGATTCACTCCCCAAGTGGTCACAACTGTCGGTGCCGAGCCAATCCAAAGCCAGGAGCCAGGAGGCTCTTCTGGGTCTCCCATGCAGGTGCAGGGTCGCAAAGCTTTGGGCCGTCCTTGACTGCTTTCCCAGGCCACGAGCATGGAGCTGGATGGGAAGTAGGGTCGCTGGGTTTAGAACCAGAGCCCATATGGAATCGCAGAGTGTGCAAGGACTTTAGCTGCTAGGTTGTTTTATCCTTACATCAAACACAGCGATGCTTTGAAATTATAAATATGCCACCTCTCCTCTGACCAGAACTGCCCAGTGACTTCTCATCACACTGGACATAAAATCTAATCTTTTCTGTGGTCCACAGCTCTTCCATTGTTTGGCCACTCCTTCAGCCAGCTGGAATTCCTACCTGTTCTCCAAATGCAAGCACATCCTTGCCTCAGGGTCTTTTTACTTGTTGACTCCTCTGCCCAGTAGTGAAGCAGTGGCTCACCTACTTCAGTTGATTGTGGACTCTTCACAAAGTTGTTTGCTTACCACCTTGTGTAGGAAGGTATCTCTTTCATCCTCACCTTACACTGCACTGACCACTCCTGACCTTACGTTCTAGTTTAATCATTTGTTGCCTTCTTTTCCACAAAAATGTCATGTACATGAGACCAGATCTGTGTTTTTCCACTGTTGTGACTCTAGCTCATAATACATCACATGGCAGTAGTGGGAGGTTATCCTAGTGGTTAAGATGCCTACATTCTACATGGGAGTGCCTGGCTTCAGTGTTTAAGTTCAGATTCTGACTTCAGCTTCCTGCTAATGTAACCCTTGAGGTAGCAGTGGTGACTATTGTGGTAGTAGTAATTGTGTTTCTGCCACCCATGTGGGAGACCTGAATTGAGTTCCCTGTTCCTGGCTTCAGCCACTTGGTTACCACATACATTTGCGGAATGAACCAGGGGGTGGAGCACACTCTTTCTCTCCCTCTTTCCCACCCCCAATTCTTCCTTCTCAGTCTCACAAACAGATAAATAAAAACTTAAAAATAAATAATACCCGGCAAAATATGAGTGTTCAGAAAATCATGAGTGAGTGAATGACATTTTTTACAAATAAAAAGCAATTAATGGAGGAATTAACATTATGACAGTTATCTGCAGTCATTTTTCTAGCCTGGCTATGTAGTTACTAGTGTTCTTTTTTACTGTGTCCCATTCCTGGTGGTGAGGCTTCCAAATATACAGGAAATGAGTAAGTACAATCCATTGTTGCCCTTAAGGCATTTGCAGTCTAATAAAGGAGCTGACAAATGGAACTTGCAGTAGGCTCTGGTGTAATCATATAACAAGGATGGTTCTTTGGGGATTCAGAGAAGGCAGTGCACATAGCTAGGGTCCAGGATTAAGGAAACTTTGGTCGAAGGGAAGTTTGCCCAGGTTTTGGAGCAGGAGTAGTGTAGAGGTATGTGAGCCTTAAAGAAAAGGCATTCTGGGCAAAGAGAACTGTTCAAACAGAGGCACAGAGGCAGGAAAGTCCAAGGTGCTTTTCTGAAGGAAAATATTGACCGAAGACAAGCCAGAGTCAATAATACCCCAATGACAGTAAATACTGAACTTCAATCAAAACCAGTTGGCATGTCTGCTATGCGTAAACAGTTTTGCTAATATTCAGAAGATTCTGGGCTAAAGTTCTTACTCAAAAAAAATCATTGACCATTTTTTTTGTATGTAAACATCTATTTCTATGGGGAGACTTTTGTAAATGTATCTGATCTAATTTATTTAGTGCCAGCCAGGTGCTCTGTGCTTTTTCAGCACTGTTTACTGATTCGCCGGTATGTGATTATTTTTGTTTGTTGTTCCATGCCTTGTGCTAGGAGTTAGATCTGTCCCGTTTGGGTTCGTAAGCATGACTGACCAGCATAACCTCTGACCTTAAGCTGATGAGCAACAGGAATTTACCTTTTATTCCATGATGAAACAAAGAGTCTTTGTATCAAGTGTTTTTGGTAGAGCAAGAAAAGAGAGGTACAATGTGCTTTAGGTATTACTGTCAGTGAATGAGAATGATCCACATTTTATTGTTTTTAGAAGTGTTTTTTCTGGAAGGCTTTGGGAGATTGAATAAACACAGTCTTAAATTAGATTCAGATTTTGTTTGATGAAACATGAATTGTCACAACTAGAGTCCTTTGGACTATTTAAATAGTCATGGGACTCTTCAAATGCTGACAGAGTCCGTTCATTTCCATAAATTCTTAGAGAATATGTGTATGGAGTCTACACCACGTTCTTCCCAAGTGCCAGGACCAAAGGCTACCTAGAATGGGAACAGCTGAAAAGGGCACGGAGCCAGCTCCTTGAGGTGGTAGGCTAAACTTCTACTTGCAGCACCATCATCTCATAAGGATGCTGGTTCGAGTCCCATGTGTACCACTTCTCATCCAGCTTCTTGCCAATGGCCTGAGAATGCAGCAGAGGATGGCCCAAGTCCCTGTGTGAGATCTGGAAGCTCCTGGCTCCTGCCTTAGTATTGTCCCAGCTCTGCTGTTGTAGGCATTTTGGGGAGTGAACCAGCAGATGAAAAACCTCTCTCTTACTATATATGTGTGTGTATCTCCCTCTCTCTTGTAATCTGCCTTTCAAATACAAATAAAATAGATCTTAAAAAAAATAGAAAGAGAAAGGAAGGAAGGAAAAGAAAGGCAGAGAGAGAAAAAGAAAAAAGGATAAGGGCAGGCATTGCTTGCTCACATGGCGGTTGCTGTAAGTGGAACACAGTTTTGTTGGATGTACCTTTTTAATGTATTTCTAAAGTTAACATGAGTGATCGAATGTCCAAAGTGAAAACCAGATTGTACATTCATTCTAACATATCCCATCCACTGTTACAAGAAATTTTCAGCAGGAACTAGGCCATTATCATTCTTGGGCTTCAGCATTGCTTCATGCCTGGAATCTCATATTCATTTTGTTCATATTGATTCACCAAAACCCTACATGTTGCTAAAAATGAGCAATTGATATATAGGAGTTTCACAAAATCCACTTAAAGCAAACCAGGACTTAAACATTAATATCTGAAATAATTATTGAAGATGGAGACTATCAAAGCTTCCTTATAGATTGATCCTTAAGCTAAAAATGTTTACCTAAACCTTTTTAATTTCAAAAATTTTTGATACATATTGACTACAAATTCTAAAAGCTTCAATTAAATGTTGATTTTTTTAATATAAAAATTTTGGCATTCATGGATTTACAAGGCATTCTTACTGGCACATAGATAAGAGTGTGTTTATGATCAGCAGCCTATACAATACAGCTGTTACAGCTATTAACATGTTTATGATGGATGCTTATTCTGGGAAATTGTGTTCAAAACGTCAAACAGTAAAACAACTGAGTTCAAGCTACTTCACATGAAAGTTTGTGCTAATTGTATAAGCATTTTTTGGTTGATTCTTCTTAGCAGACTCAATTGTAGAAAATCACCTTTATGAAAACAGGAATCAATTAAAAAAATCATCTGGTCGTATAGAACCACCTGACAGTATTGTCCAAATGGCCTACTATGCAAATGTGCTGCTTATTTTTTTTATACCTGGTATCTGATTGAAACTTTCTATGTATCATTGTTTATTTGGAATCAACAGTGTTTATTATTAATAGCATTTTGATTTTAAACCATTAAACTGTAGAGTCTCATAAAGTGGGTTATCTTTAGACTTCTGTTAATTATGATATATTTTGCCTAACACAGAGCCATGCTGGCTGTGTAGCTCAGCCATATCAGCGGGAAAATGACTTGTTTAAGCTGATTTGGACCTTGTGGCATTTAATTGCAAGTGTAGCTGGCTAAAACCAAATGAATTTGGACACTGATTAGCCAAGAGCTTGCTGACAATGTAATAAGATTAAGAGCTTGTTCTCTGTATCACAAGGGCTTTGTGAAATATTGACGCATAGAGGTGAGGGTGGTCTAGTAGCCGTTGATATACAGCAGAGGTATATAGGCAAGATTTTAAATTTTTTTTTGACAATTGTTGCATTTTTTTCCTGAGCATAAGAAAAATATTATTTAATTTTGACTTGTGTTTGTGTTTTAGCCATGTCAAAGGTGATAGGGCTTTCCACCCTTCCCCCCTGGATTTATTTTACTAGGCTTATGAATCTGGCACTGTTGGCCCAAATGCTAGACAATGGGCAAATAAACAAAGGAAACTGGGAGCCAAAGGGCTAAACTGGATTGTTTTTTAAGGGGGATGACCTCATGAGGGCTCTTTGATGGTGACTGGGTATTGTCCTTAAGCAAACATAACTGTCTTTCTCTTTATTTAAAAGACACATTTAATTAATTTGGAAAGTCAGAGTTACACAGAGAGAGGGAAAAGGAGAGAGAAAGAGATCTTCCACCTGCTGGTTCACTCCCCAAATGGCTGCAAAGATCAGAGCCAGGCTGATCTGAAATCAGGAACAAGGAGTTTCTTCCAGGTCTCCCATGTGGGTACAGGGTTCCAAGGACGTGGACCACCCTCCACTGCTTTCCCAGGCCATAAACACGGAGCTGGAAGAGGAAGTAGAGCATCTTGAGACATGAACCAGTGCTCATATGAGATGCTGGCATCTGCAGGTGGAAGATTAGCCTATCATACCACCATGCCTTTCTCCAGCATAGGTGATTCAGATGCACAGCCAGGCCCTGAATGCTGAATTGTGATGATCTTGAGTTGAGGTGGGTGCCACTCTAGAGAGTGGCAGATGAGTGAGAGGGAGCCATCCTTGTTTGCCACTTACTGAGTTTGTGAAGACACCATGTTTCTATTGATTGTCAGAAACAATATATACATACGTCATTTAATGGGGGTTATTCTGGAAATTCCTATGCTATATTTTTGGATCCTTGGGATAAAGCAGTCAATCTGAAGTAAAACAATAGTTAGCTCCTAAAAAAAGTAGGGGAAAGTGTGATAGAGAAAAACTATGACCATCAAAGGAGCTAACTATTCCCTCACTTATGTAACGGGTCTCTTAACTTCATGAGTTGTTAAGATACAAACAACACAGTAAAACTCATCCTTGAATAGGGTTAGGAAGTACCTCACACCAGGTGAATTCTATATAAGTTGGGGTTATGCCTGTATCTCCATTGCACTGCCTTTTTTCTCTCTGGTTTACTCTGTACCTTCCTCTCTGTTTTTGCCTTCTCCTGTTTTTGGAAAGAATCTGAGGAGTACAAGGATTAAAATAAATATGAGAAAATCAATCCAAAGAGGAAAAAAAAGGAGAACAAAAATCAAGTTAGTCAGAAATGCATTTTAAGGCCTTATACACTAATTAAGAGTTGTGTATAAATTCACCTCTAAACTTCTGATTGGCCAAAAAATGAGAATCAGTTAAAAGTCAAAGTACCTAAAAGTTACCATGTGCCGATTGGTTGGAAAAGCACAGCTTTACCTGAGCCCGAATAGCAAGGGTTGTGCTTGTCCGGGGCTTTCACCAAGGGATCCCATGGGGTGTGCTGATAAGGTTGTCATGTTATTATCCTCCATTTTATCCCTCAAGGCCACACAAATATGAGATTAGGACAGTGTTTTCAGGTTAATTGATCACAAGTTCTTCTTTGCAGAGTGTGTTGATAAACTAGCATCCCATCAAATGTGATATTTTTACAATTGGTTCTTTTCTGTGACTACTGAATGATAAATTGAAATGTCCAAGAAAAGTTAGCATTTTAGTTATAGGAATATTTACCTGCCCATCGCCCATGGAACTGCTTTACACTTGGAAACCAATCACTACTTTGCTTCTGGAATTCAGTCTGTACCTACAGAATCACCTCTTTCTCATAGAAGTGTATGGATCTATTCTTGTATACCTGGTGATTTCTGGAACACATAGGAATAAATTCAAGAAAAAATACTGTGTGAGAGTTAAAAGTAAAAAGAGACTTAAAACACCAGATTTCTGACTCTTCAATTTTTTAAATATTCTATTTATTTTTTGATTCTTCATTTTTAAATTCATGATCTAGCTAATTGTAAAATGAATGTCATGAGGATCACTGGATAGTTTTACTCACTTAGGTAAATGAAACATAATTCTCATTTAGAACAAGATAATAAAATGGATCCAGATGAACTTGGTGCTTAAGTAAAAACAGGTTCATAATTTAGAATTTATTAGCTAACTATGTAATTGTGTAAATTTAGTTGAACAAGTTTTTATAATATGTTTGTGTGTATTTTATATATATGAGAAAAAGATTCCAAAATCAATGAAGAATTGGCTTAAGTCTACAGGTCTACATTATAATCTTCTAAAAGGAGGGTGTTTGGATTCCTTTTTCATTCCTAATTCCTCCCCACCCCTCTCTCATGCCCAGTCCACATATATACTCCCCCTTCAAAGTTACCAAACCAGACTTTCCAACCTGATCTTCCACCACACTCAGGCTTACCTTCCACAGTTTTTCTTTCTTCCCTTTCAGACCGCCACTTCCAGTAGTGAGGCAAGCCCAGGCCTGACTCAAGAGCTGCCAGAGATGGGAAAAGCTATAAGCTATGAAGTGTCTCCTGGCCTGCTTTTCAACCCTTCACATATTTACCCCGGGGGCAGTTCGGGTATAGCATACACTGGCAGCAGTGTTGAACGGGAAAGAAACCTGCAGGAGAACAAAGAAGTAATAAATGTCAGATTGAGGAAGAAAGCAAAGTTGATTCCTTCTGTCTTTCCAAGGAGGGATAAGAACTAGAGCTTAGTGGGCTGATATCTGTGCAGTCCCCAAACACACAGTTTTCAGTCACGTAGCTTTCCCCCACTCTGGAGACAGCTCTGAGTGCGTTAGAAATGGCCCCCTGCTCCATCATCTCAGGAGTCTAGCCTTCACCTACCTGGGGCCAAATATGCGTGTGTGAAACAGATGCAGTGAAAGATTGCAATCAGAATAATACCCACCTACTTGTGTCCTGCTGTGTCTGCAGTGTCACTGAATTTTTGCCTCCACAGCAGTGCTCATTTTGAAGGCTGTTACAGAGAAAGCAAATAAGTAACTTAGGCCAGGTCTAAGACACAAGGGCATGGTGGAGACTGGAGTGTGCCCTGTCCCTAAAATGAGCTGTTGTGCAGAGCATCTCAGTTAAGCCACTGCCTGCAATGTTGGCATCTCAGTAACACCAGTTCAGGTCCTAGCTGCACTGTTTCCAATTCAGCTCCTGCTATTGGGCCTGGGAGAGCACTGGAAGATGGCCCAGGTACTTGGACTTATACCACCCACGTGGAAGACTCAAATGGAATCCAGATTTCTTCCTGTCTTCAACCTGGCACAGCCTCAGTGGTGGCAGCCATTTACTGAGTGAACCAGCAGATGGAAAAATCAATCTCTTTTTCTCTATAATTCTGCCTTTCAAATAAATAAATCTTTTGTTTTTATTTTTAATGACAGCCTACTTTTCAAGTGAAGCAAAAAATTCAAATGTTCTAATGAACCCAGTTTTTAAAACACTGTAAGAATAACAATTATGGACAAAAAAAAAATTCTCTTCTGTGGGCTACATTCAATCCTTGGGCCATCATGTGCTGCTTGTGTGTCTCCAATATCAAGTCTTCCTGCCCACCCCAGCCCACACAGTGCACTGCTACTTCCAAATTCTGTAACGAGCTGCCTTGCTACATGCCTTCCACTGCCAGCTTTCCTCATTATTTTCTCACAATGAGACACATCTCCATCAGGCCGTCCTGGGTTGTTTGAAGACAGGAGCCAATGCCTGCTTCTCCCTATCACGACTCTCGTAATGCCTTGTGCATGTTGAGCTCAATAAATAGCCACACATTTGTTATTTTCTGTCTGGTCACTTCTAACACTCTAGCAGTACATTTCCGGGGCCATTGCCCAGCTGCCCAATAGTTAACACTTGAACAAACATTTCAGCTTTATTCTATCACTGCCTGATTGCTAAGATGAGAAAAGGAAAAGAACCAGAGGGAAGGTTTACTTTTCTATTTCCTAGTTCAAAATTGTTCTTTATGCTGTGACAAAAAATAGCAATTCACCCAAATAATTTTTGCTACCTGTTTTTCAAGGAATCCAGGCATACTAACAATAGTTATCACTTAATTCACTTAATATTAAAGACCAGCTTTATGATAAATGCTTTATAAGTACAAATTCTAATCTTCAGCAGACCAAAAATTAGATGTCATTCTCATTTTGAAGAGAAGAAAATGAAGTCATAGACAAGGACTTTGGGTCACCCTGATGGTCTTATGCGGGGGACACAGTTGCTGGGAGTGGAAGGCTTGCAGCTCCTCTGTATGAGAACTGGACACACTGTATTGTATCTGTTGTCTGTCCTCTGAACTGTAAGCTCAGCGATCAGAGACTATGAGTCCTACCCCATCACTGTATTTCTAGTGGCCAGCTCGTTCTGGGAACTTAAGTATCTTTTGAATGGAGACAGAAGTCCGGCACGCCACTTATTTGTCTCTTATTATAGAACAAGTAAATCTCCCACTCCCCCCCCCAAAAAAAACTAAAATAAAATACTAAACACTTATTATCTGGTGATTTGTTGGACCAAGAATTCCTGAGTGGTATTGCTGGATGGTTGTGACGCAGAGTCTGGTCATGAGGTTTTCTTGAGCTCTATTAGGGAAGCATGGCTGGGGTACAAAGCCTGCCTTGGAACTCTCCTGCAGGTGTGAGTGTCCCACAGCAGAGCAAACGCTTCAATGAAGAGTGAAAATCAGAGCAGTGCCAAACAGCCTCATGCCTTCTAAAACCCAGTCATGGGACTCATGCATCCTCTCATCTGTAGTATCCATTTGATCACACAGAGAAATTCTAGCACAATCTGTGAGAGCAACTCATAAAGCTGTGCAAACCGAAGGTGCGAGTGAATGGGGGCCACTTTAGGGGTGTGAGGAGGCCATCCCAGAGGCTGTATACCACAGCTCCCCAAGATACAAAACATACCCCATAGTTTTCCAAGACACAATATGTATACCATAGCTTTTTCCTGTGAAAAATTTCACTTTTACCGTATTTAAAGGCATGCATCCTTTTGATAGAATTAGACAAAACTTTTATATTATTTACAATGCGGCTATGTGGATGTATAACCAGCTGCTTAATTTTTAAAGCGAAGGACACCCAGTCCTCTAGATGTGGATTAGTGAAGTCCCATGTGTATAAATAGCACATTTAGGAGGTTCCTGAGGAAGCTTTGTAAATGATTTGCCAAGGAAAAATGATAAGCAAAGGATATTCGCCACTTGAACTGTGGCTTTTAAGTATGCAGGTATTCAGGTTTTGAAAAATATATATATATTTAAAATAATAAAATATATGCAATATAATATATAAATAAAATAAAGATAATATATCATAATAAAATAATATATTATTGTAATATATTACATGCAATATAATTAGATATATAATATAATATGATTAGATATAATATATAGATATAATTAGATATATGCATATATAATATAGTAATATATAATAATAAAATAAAATAAATATATATATATTTGAAATTACCTCTTAAACCACACGTGGGCAGGTTGGCAAACATACTGAATCAGTGGCATAGTAATTGTTTCCTAAAGGAGAAATGAGCCTTTCATTTGATGACCTTACAAAAAGTATCATTTTTATATGTGAAAAAATAAGCACCTGTCAAAGTCTACCACGGAGATTTTAATATTTGAAAACCATTGTGTTCACTGGAATTTCGGCATTTAAAATAACGATTGGTTGTCTCGATGTGCAACCTTCCGGTGCATCATGTCTGACCTTTTCTGGTCATAAAAATGAAATCTTCAATGTCTCTGTCTCATGTTTCTCAGTGTAGTTTCTGTATAACTTGCACGTTCACTCCTTCAGGATTTCCATTAGTATGTACTTGTCTGCTGTGCTATCACGAGACTTAGGAGTTTGGGTGACTTTTACATGTTAGAACTCATTTTAACAAAAATGGTTATTACTTTATAAAACTGGAATGCTTGATTGGGAGATATGGTTAGGAGCATTTAGTGAATCTTATTTTGCTTGAATAGTAAATTTTGAGAAATTCTTCTCATACTAGGCCACTTAATTCTACAATGAGTATATGTTTAGGGGAGGATTGAGTAATGATGTACATTTCTGCCCTTTGAAGATAATTCATTAAAATAAGAACTTTTAGAAAAGGAAGTGAGTGATGTTAAACAGATTTTTTAAATGGTTAAATCACTGGGGTCCAGCAGGGTGGCCCAGTAGCTAAATCCTTGCCATGCATGCACCAGGATCCCATATGGATGCCAGTTTGTGTCCCAGTTGCTCTGCTTCCCATCCAGCTCTTTGCTTGTGGGCTGGGAAAGCAGTACAGGATGGCCCAAAGCCTTGGGACCCTGCACCTGCTTGGGAGACCTGAAATAAGCCCCAAGCTCCTGACTTCAGATTGGCTCAGTTCCAGTTGTTGCGGCTACTTGGGGAGTGAACCAGTGGATGACGGAAGGTCTTTTTTTCTTTCCTTTTCTGTAAATCTGCCTTTGCAATTAAATAAATTAATAACAAATTTTTAAAAGGCATTTACAAAAAAGTTTTAAGTGGTTAAATTAGTAACAGCAGCCTCAGTTTGATGATAAGACCATTAGGAATACACAAAAACTTCTTTTGGATGTTTATAAGTAGCTTTAAAAATAATTACATTTATGTTATTGAAGAAAAGAACTCTGGAATACTTTAAGCATGTAAATGGTGAAGATGTATGTCATATTCCTAAATGCTTAAATATTTTATCACTGGAAATTATTTTAAGCACTCATTTAGTGTCTACTCTTCTCTGCCACTATCACTGTCCCTTTATTGAAAAAAAATAAAAATGAACTCTTTAGCCGAACGGAATGCTCTGGGTTTGGCAGATTAGGTTGCGCCTTGCGGAACAGTGTTGCAGAGCTCAAGAGAGATCACACTGGATCCAAGTGTAGGATGTTAGGAGGAGTCTTTGTTGCCCAAGCTTGGTAACAGCAGCTCGTGCTACACTCCAGGAGCTACTGTGCTGAGCAGTAGAAAGTCAAGGGTTTTTAAGCTCTCATCCTCCAATCAGACTGAGAGCCACACAGTACAAACAAGGTTTCTAAGTGCAGGAGGCAGACAGGGAGTTACCAGAGCCCAAAGTTTTCCTGTAGTTAATTACTCTAGCCTAGTACAGTAGGAGACAGGAGGGGCCAGGTATGAATCATTTCGGCACTGTCAGTTGTCCTGGTTTTGTTTTGTTTTTATTTTGTGTCAGTCGTTCTGAATGGTGGAAGGCAGGAGTGGCAAGTTGCTTCTTTCAGGCCTTCAATCAGCTTGAATGGTGCTAGAGAAGGTGGGAAGGGCGCTGGCAGTTAACCTGACAAGGGGTGTGAGCCATCCACGGCTGCACTCCATCACAGCAGTAGGCTGCAACACCTGTGGCTGGGGAGATGCTGAAGATGACCCTCGCAACCCTGAGGCAAATAATTGCATCCTGCTTTGCAGTCTGAGCCTTCCTTGTGACCACTAAGTTAGGGCGTTGTATTCCCAGACATTTTACAAGATCACACCCTGACTTTTCAGTAAACTATTTGCAGGAAATTTGTGATAAACATAAGAAGAAGAAAAACCCACAACATGTACCGAGGCACTGAATTCACACAGTATGATGGTGTGAGTAATGCCAGCTTTGGTGCATAGCCTCAGTTTTACCTGCAGTACATTTAACTGGCCTTGTCCAGTTCATGTCATCTTTGGTGTTCTAAGGAAAACACAGGCACTACACACTTTTCTAGTGAGTTTTTCCGAAAGTTTTTTGAAGATCATCTGGTTAAGACCACACTGTGGCCACGCCTGTGAAAATGCAGACAGTCCCAGTAGTGTCTATGAGAGTTCAAAGAGCCCAATGATTAGCTGTTGATGCTCTAGGTAAAAGCCCGTAAAATCAATAATCTCTTGAGCCTGGTAATCTCATTTTCTTTTCAGAGATATTTCCCAAGCCAAAACTCCAGGCAAACTGCAGTGTATAAAGTCAAAAAGAATCCTTGACTTCGAAAAGATCATTGAAGTCATCTGGTCCAATTTTTACCTCACACCACAAGTCTATTCTAGATAATTGATTCTTATTTTATAATCTAGTGAATAAAATAATTATGACCAAAAGGAGATGTAAGTTTGCATATAGTTTTGTCTTTTGCTTGTATGTGTGTGTATTAATAGCTTATCACCTAGAACTTTTGACAAAATATCTAAGAATTTTTCTTCATCTAAATGTTAGAATGAATCTAGACTATCCAACAGCAAAATTACAAGTCTGACAATTGCCATCGGGTTGACTTCTGCAACTTTCTTTAGTGCAGTCAATTTCCTGCTGTTAATAGATACAGATACAGTTATAGAGATATAGAAATATTTTAATGCCCACTATTTGTAATGAAAACTGTCCCAGCATGGCGACATTGACAAACACTAATCTTAAGCAAGAAACAGATGTTCTTACTAGAAATATGCCACTCTAAATGTCATTACCATAACATGATGTTTTTGGCATATGAAAGTTGAGTCTTAAAAAAACAAAAAATGTGTTGTGTTTAATTTAAAATCTGACAAAATGGTTATCTTTGGTAAAGACAATTTGTTAAAAAAAGAGTAACAATGGTCATTTTTATTTGAATACAAATCTGTGAGTTCTCAAAGGAAGTCAGTTTTATTGTAAGTTTCAAGATTGAGGTATCAGCATCTGTGCTCGCTTCGGCAGCACATATACTAAAATTGGAACGATACAGAGAAGATTAGCATGGCCCCTGCGCAAGGAGATATCAGCATCTTCATGTGATTAAATATGGATCTAGTCTCATATCCTACTGCCAGGTACCTGATCTATCAAATGGAAAAGTTTCCCCTTGAGAAGTTTAAAAAGGTAAACACGCTTTTAGTTAAAATTAGCAGAAACTGAAACAACAGTTTTTAGTCTCAGTTAAGCTGAGACTCCACTAATTACACTAAAATGGCAATCTGGGTCTCCCAAGTAGGTGACAGACACTCCCCTAGTACTTGGGCCATCAACTGCCACCTCCCAGGATGTGTGTTAGCAGGAAGCTAGATCAGAACCAAAGCTGAAAACTCAACCGAGACACTGTGATGCGGGATGCGCGATCCCTGAGCTCAGTGCCTGCCCCCAAAGCCTGCTTCTCCAAGGAGTTGTTTATAGATAGGAACCCACAAACATGTGTTCTTTAGGTAGCTAAGATATGTAAATCACGTTTGCAGCAAGGCACTCTAAAATATTGATATTAGGGAGAAATAAATGCGATAATAGATACTAAAGGATGTATGTTTAGTCAGTTATCAATTTGTCTTATTGCATCTGAGTATTTCACAGATGTGACTTTAAGAAATGGTTTTCTGCTGTTTTAAAAACTGTGTTTTTCCTTCTTTAAAAAGCACATATGTAATACACATACACATATTCAGTCATTTCAGAAGAGTTCCCATAATATTAGAAATCTTAGAGGGCGAGTGTATGCTCATGTATATATAGTAGCCTTCTAATCATTGAAAAAATAATTTTTAACATGTGTTTTTACAGATCTTAAAATTAATTGTTGTACTTATCACTTCACACTTGGTTCCTAAAATTTTTCCTCACTTGAAAGAACAAACTAAGAACACATTTTAATCATGGTGGCTTCCTGTTTGGGTGGCCATCATTGCAAAAGGTGTCCAGAAACACTAAGGCCTCCCTCTTCTTGCTTAGCTATAGAACTCATGCTCTAGCTTGGCTTTTTTTCCCTCCATTTCTTCTTCTGCCTTTTTTCTCTCTTTTTTTTCTCCCTTCTTTTGCAGACTCTTCACTGTCTAAGTTAAAATTGATTAGAACGCATTAATTTTTAAACAAGCGTCACATATCCTTAACTGAGCCCTAAAAGGTTGGAAGGCTTCATGGTGTAGTCTGATCCAAAACTAAGTGAGAAGAATTTTAAAAACAAGGGCTGCCCTTCATTAGCCCTCCTGCTGTCTCCTGATGGGCTCGGTGCACCTTCGTGGCCATGCCAGGCCAGGGCAAGCCCTGCCGCCGTGCACCATTTACCCTCTGTCAGCAGCTTCAGTCAGAGCCTGGGCATACCATACATGAGAGTCTGTCATGCGTCAGCCTCAATTAAGCTCATATTACAGTGCTTGAGAAACCCAACTGCCTCCTGTTAACCATTTTGTTGTTTTTCCTTTTTGTTTTCGTCCATCTTTCTCATTCCACCATCTAAAAAATTATGTTTGATAGAATGCAGTTATTTTCCTCCTGTTTCACCTTTTTACCAAGAGAAACAGGTTTTAGGGGAGGGAACTTCTATAGGTTCTAAGACATTGATTTTACTTTTACAAGTGTTCTCAGCATCTGAGTTTGTTGTTGAAGGAAAGGAATTGCAGGCTACCCTCGCTGACATTTTATCCCTGTGCTAAGCCTGGCTTTGAGTCTTATGAGGCGATTTTGCTTGAGGCTTTCAGGAGGATGGGCGTTCTGGGCATCCAGCTCCATCACCTGCTGAAGCGCTTCTTTGTTCACAGCCCATTGTTTACTTGCATCCTTGTCCTGTAAGGTGGTGCTGCTTGTCGACAGCAGTAGTTTATGTCTGGGTGACTGTTTTGTGGCTTACCACCCTAGGCTCCACCACGCCAGCTGGCTGACCAAGTGAATCTCACAAGAAAATAAAAGGACTTTCTCAAAAAAAAATTTTTTTTAGATAAATAACATTGAGACAATCTTTCTTTTCTTTTACTGTGTATCTATAGAACAACCCCAAAGAGTATACAGGTAAATTTTGACATCATTGAGCATCTCAAGGGATTTATTGAAATTCTGTGGGCCTGGTCCATTTGTAACATCAGAATAACCTAAGAGACTGTTGTCAAATATTGGGAAAGAAATCACAATAGTATAAATTCTGAGAGGTCCCTGGCAGCAGACAAACTTTTTAACACAAAGCAAGGTCAATGCCACAGTTGCAAATGGGGAGAAAAATTTCTAAATGGATTTTTTTTTGGCTTTTTCCATAAGCACATCACCAGCATGGATAAGTAGCCTTAACTAGAATGCTACTGATGAAGCAAGCCTGGGAAACAGATGGAGTATACAGATAATGGAATTTGGCTTTCCAAAATATGTGTGCTAAAATTATTAGTTGAGAAACTGAAAAAAATCCATAATTTTATCCAAAGTTCATTTTAGCAATAGGTTAAAGATTTCCAATAAGGCTGTATAGCTGTTCATGATATCAGCTTTCTGAAACACACATATTAACTTAAAAATTCAAGTTATTGAACAACACCCAGAGTGCAAAGTTATTTGAAAGAGTCGACTGTCCCAATGGTTTAGCAAAGGCAAAATTTTCCTGAAATATTGTTGAATATGTTGGCTAACACATGATAACATGAAGTCTATATAAATTAGTGTTTAGGAATATTTCTAATATTTCTTTTGTACCCCAGGTACAAAAAAATATCTGTTAGATATTTTCAAGAGAGTCTTCAATTTTTCTAGAGAACATGCATCTTTTATAATAAGTCACATATCAGTGGTGTTTTCGGTAGTTAATTTATTTATCAAATGCTTTTGAGCCCCTATTATGTGACAGACATTTGGGAAGTCAGTTGAGTCAGTGGTAAACAAAATAGATATCTCTACTCCTTATGACCTTTCCAGCCCAGTGATGGAAGTAGCCATTAAAATCTATCAATTTTACATCATATTAAGTAGAGTGATGGAAGCCAAGAGGGTGTTTAATAGAGCATTTTTTTTAATTTCAATCCTAAGGGTCAGGAAATCTTTCCTAAATAATATGTGATCTGAAAGGTAAGTAAGAGTTAAATAAGAAAAGAGAGTAGAGATGGGTGACAGAGATAATTCACTAGGAAAAGAGCCAATTGCAAAGACCCTGGGCAGAGCGAACACAGCCTACCAAAGAAGGCAGTGAGGCTGGACCAGCACAGGCAGCGAGCTAGAATGTAGTAGAGATGTGCAAAAGGCAGGCTTGAGAGCTAGATCGTGTCTAGCCGCCGCATAGACTCTAGTTGGGTTTTGCCATTTGTCTTAAGGACAGACACTTTCCATTTGTAAAATAAGAGGATTCAGCATTAAAATTCTGAACCTAGGAGGCTGTTGGAGATAGGCAATATTTTATATTGCTTTACCTGACTTCAGAAGGTAGATACTAGGAATGTCAAATGTCTTAGAGTATGTGGGATGTTTTCACGGACAAGGCATCATGGTACCCCAAATACCAGTAGTGCCTCCAGTGGAAATACCGTGCTAAACAATGACTTGGATGCTTTTCTAGTCTAGGATCTGTTATTCTGTAATAAAACGAAAATGTAGGTCTCAGGAAGATAATGAAATTAATCATTGTAATTGTACTTAATGCTCAAATCCTCAAACTCTTGTACTGGCAAGAAAACCTGAAATCCGTCTTAGTTGAGACTCAAGGAGTGCTTCTATCTATAGTGTAACTGGATAGGAGATAAGTTAAAATATATTATGCACTAAAGGATTTTCAAGAACACAATGGGAATCTCCAAAAGGAGAACAAAAGTAAGAAATTAAAACCACAATGGAAAAAAAAAAGCTCACGGAGAGCAATGAGATAATTAAGTAAGAAAACCCAAGATATCCAGGGTCCGAATGCAGCCAGCAGCACTATTTGATAATCTAGACACTGGAGTGCTTGCACACTTGCCTAAGAAGCTTTTCAGGTAAATACACACACACACACACACACACACAAATGGTGGGATGCTAAGCTTGAAACTCTTCTGTTTAGCCAATATTCTTGAAGAGGCTTTAAATAGTTCTGGGTAATTCATGCCTACTGTCTTCCAGCAAAAGTAAATAATTTTTGTTTTTCTGGAGGAAAACATCCCTTAGGTTAGGTTATATAAATTCTCACAGTTGGAGTTCAATAAAAAGTGAATTTATAAACAAAGTTTATCAAACATACAAAGAAAAGGGAATTTTATCATAAATAAGAGTCTAATCAAACAAAAGAATACACAATCTTACTTCCCAAGGTCTTCACATGTTAGAATTATTAACATTGAATACAATAGGACTATGTATGGATGTAGTATATACAGAAAATAAAAATGCAGTTTTTAAGCAGTGAAGCAGCATGAGACCATTAAAATGACCATAAAAAGTCATATAGAACCTTTTGGAATTGAAATCTAGATGAATAGATTTGAAAGCAGATTAGAGAAAGCAGGAAAGACAATCAGTGAATTAGACAATGTTTCTAGAGAAATTATGCAGGGTCCATCACAGGGAGAAAATGATATGGACAATATGAAAGAGATGTTGAGACATATATGATAGAATCAGAAGACCAAGAAGATGAAAGTGGAGTCCCAGAAGGAAAATAGCAGGAATAGTGTTTTTATTACATAGCTGACAAGCTTGAGTTTGACACTCCTGTGCCACATTGTAGTGCCTGAATTTGATTCCTAACTTCCTGCTAATACGAGGATGATGACTTTAGTAATTGGGCACCTGCCATCCACGTGGGAGAAGTAGATAGAATCCTTAGCCTCTGTGGTCAGTTCCAGCCATCGTCCAACCATTATGGGCATTAAAGAAGCAAATCAGCAAATGCAAGTTCATGTTTTCTATCCTCCCCACCTTTCTTCTCTCCACTGTTTGCCTCCAGGTTTTCAATTAAAAAAGATAACAGATGAGAATTTTCCTAAGCTGACATATGTTCACTTTTTTTGTTTCAGAATGTAGACTAAACAGAATAAAGGCAACAAACTTAACATCTAGATATATTGTAGTGAAAACACAAGGCCAATAAGAAATCAAATCAGACAGAATTTACCTATAAACAAATAAATTATTTTAAAAGCAGCATCTCAACAACAATTGAAGACAAAAGAATAGAATGTCTCCCAAGTTTTTTTTTCTAGTGATTTTTTTAAATTATTTTTTGATACAATTTAGTTGGCAGTGGGGCTCTCCCTTCCCCCTCCCCCAAATTCCCTCCCCTCCACTCTGTTCTCCCCTCCAGGTTCATAATGTGTATCCATTGTGAATTTTAAGAGAAAATAATTGCCAGGCTAGAATTGTCTTCACAGAAACTATCTTTCAATAGCAAGAGGAAAACAATATTTTCAGATAAAGAAAAACTAGAAGTTCATCATCTGTAGATATTCACTTTAAGAAAACTTTATGAAGAACTGTTTCAAAAAGGAGAATCACTCCTTAAGAAATGAGTTAAGGTACAAGAGTGAAAATATATCAGATAAAATTTTACAAGATGAAAACATTTATTTTTCTATTTTTTTTTGTTTTTCAATTTTGGCTCTGCATATGAGCATACTTTTATTTAACATATTTATTTTATTATTCCATGATACAGTTCCAAAGGCTGTGGGATTTTCCATCTTCCCTCCCTCCCCCACTGACTGCCCCCACATCATCACAATAGTGTAGTCCTTTAAAATTGATTGCAAGTCCATCATTCTGCTATTTATGTGTATCCTGAATTGTAGGCATGGACAATGGCAGAGTCCAGCATTGTATTGTTAAGATGCATTCAACAGATTCATTTGGGAGTCCATCTTTTATTTGTAAGTAGAGATGCACACTGCATTGTATCTTCACATCTGGATGTGATAGTCTCTATTACAGTTACTGTATATCCCCTTACATGAAAAGCCATAAAACACAATCAACAACAGAGAGAAAAGTAGGAGATATGCAACCACACGAAGTTAAACATGCTACTGAATAACCAATGTGTTGCTGACAAAAGGAAAATCAAAGACCTTCCTAAAGCAAATGATGCAATTGAGTGACTTGTGAGCCAGTGAAAACATTAGTAAGAGAAACAAAAACTTTTTTTGAATGAGTTAAAATTAAAACAAAAATATCAAAGCCCCTGAGATGTAGCAAAAACAATATTGAAAGGCTATTGATCTTCTATTTTGCATGAAGGTTGCCATATATCAAAGAGAACATATGATGTTTGTGCTTTTGGGATTGACTTGTTTCACTGAGCCTGAAGGTCTCTAGTTGTAACCATTTGGTCGCTAATGATAGAATTTCATTCTTTTTAATGGCTGAGTAGTATTTCATGGAGTAGATGCACCACAGTTTATTTATCGACTCCTCTTTTGATGGGCATCTAGATTGTTTCCACATCTTTGCTATTGTCGATTGTGCTGCTGTAAATATAGGATTATATATATACATATATATATGCTGTAATCCTATATGATATATATATATATATAATTATATATATATATATATAATTTCTTTTGGATATATTCCCAGCAGTGGGATAGCTGGGTCATACGGCAGTTCAATTTTCAGTTCTATTAGCACTCTCCATAAAGATGAAAACATTCAAATGAAATCTAAAAAAATTTAGATTTGCATTGACAATTTACATTAAAAAATAAAGACATCATTGAAGAAGTCACTTAAAAATAAAAGAACCAAATCCTTGCTATTTTGTTTTGTTACTAGAAGCTAGGAGAGGAGTAATCAGAGTTAAGCTGCTGTGAGGGCATAAGGATTTTTTTTTTTTAGAAAGATGTAAAGATGCTCATTGACTTTGAACTTTGTTACAAAAATATAGTAAAATTTCAAATGTGACACATAGAATAAAAGAAAAATTGCCTAGACACATTTGTAGATGCATTTCTGTATAATAGCCAAAGAAATTTAAAAATCGAAGTGCTATTTACCATGGGATAAATGGTCACCTGGGAATGAGTACAAGAATAGATGAGGCCTAATTCCTCTGCCCAGCGGCTTGACATTGAGCATTCTCTAAACCTCTTCATCTAGAACGTTGCAGAAATGGTAGTACTTGCTAAATAGAATTATGAAAGTAAGTTAAATAACATTTAATAGTGTGTTTACACCACTAAATGAAAGTTCCCAATGAAAATTAGACTAAACAAAAATCCATGGGAAATCAATTATATGATATAAAGTATAAATGTCCAAAGTTGATACAAACCAATGGTTAGGAAGGAAGAGATAAGCTAAGGCCTATGGAAGGGAGGATTGGTTCCAAGAAGAAATTTGTGAAATAGATTATTTTTTTTTCTTTTAAGTAAATTTTTGTACCAGGCCTTAAACTGTTGGTAAAATTAAAATATGGGTACAATAACTGGGTGGGCATTACGTCCCAGGAATGCTGGGAAATGTTCCTGAGTTTGCCATGGCTAGAGACAAGCAAAATATCCCAGATGAACAGCAGGGAAGTAGGAAGCAGATAGATTAATGTAAGGTGGGAAGGACAGGTTAGAGGAGATAGAGTGGAATTAGAGAAATGGATTTTGTTCACATAGCCTATCATGATGAGGAGCCAAGTATTACTTAGCTGTCAGATAAGAAGATGCCTTGGGAGTATCTGTAAGGCAAGGTAAGCAGATCCCCTGGAACAATGCCTGGCACATTCATAAACACAGTTTGTTTTTGGTTTGTTTAAAGAACTTACATGTACAGTGCTGTGGGTTCAGAAGAATGCCATATTGGTAATGTCATGTCAAACTAAGCTAGAGTTTGTTTCCCAACTGAATCCCATGATTGAAGGGATAAGTGTATGCATGGTCTGAGCCAATCTATTGCATCTGCAGTAAAACCGATTCCTTAGGGAGAAACAGTGGAAAGGGAGCTTATTGGGATAAATATGTGAAACATGACATGATAATGCTGGCAGTTCCTCTACCCTAACTTACATGTGCATACACACGCGGAGGGGGTGGAGTGTGCAAGCATATACTGCCAAGGGTTGTGCAAGTATGGACAGCTAAAACAGGTGTGTGGATTGACATCCCAGGAGTGCAAAGCTGCAGGCTCTGTAGGGCTCCAGCATCATCAGTCTCATGTTAGAGGCTGTGCTGACACCCCAACCACTCTCCTTTGAACCACTCACTGCCTCCACCTTGGAGGCCCCCAAGCTCCAGAGCTGGCCTGGTGCTGCTTTAACGTTGTTTCAACAGAATATACACACTATGTTTGTTTCTTATTTCCAAACCATACCTAATTTTTACAGAGCTTTTCTCTTTAATGTTTTGCCCAGATGCACATCATCATCATTCTGCTCATGACTAGACACAGCTGGGGGAAGAATGTCCGCTAGATGAGACTTTAATTAACTTCCTTCCGTGGGAGCAAAGCTGGGGCTGCAACACACAGGGAGCTTCCTTACCTTTTCCCTGACAACAGAACTTATTTGTTTGCCAGCTGAAGAGCAGCAAGATCAGGTGGGAGGAGGGAGCTTAGAGTGAAAGAAGGTGATTCCAGCCAGGGAGGGACTCAGTTGAAGGGGCCTGGGGAACAGAGAAGATGGCTGTGCAGGTGGTTGGGAAAGGTCTCGACTCCCTGGATTGGGTTTTTAGTTTTTTAAACTGTTCCACCAGAATCTGGAAGTGGTCCCAGCACTTTTAAAGCTATACCACTAAAGCAGTTCTGGCAACAATGTGGAAACCTTCAGTAGATAAAAGCATACTGTTTTTAGGATTGGTAGGTTTTTTTCATATAATATTAACAGTGCATGTTGTTCCTTTCATTTGCTTATTACTGCACTTTAATGGAATTTTCATTGTTACTGGACTATAATTTTTTAAAGGATTTATTTGTTTTTATTGGAAAGGCAGATTTACAGAAAGGATGGACAGAAAGACCTTTTGTTCGCTGGTTTACTCCCCAGTGGTCACTACAGCAAGAACTGAGCTAATCCAAAACCAGGAGCCAGGAGCTTCTTCCAGGTCTCCCACACAGGTGCAGGGTCCGAAGGCTTTGGGTCATCTTTGACTACTTTCCCAGGCCGTAGACAGGGAGCTGGATGTTAAGTGGAACAGCTTGGACACAAACTTGCACCCAGCACTGGATCCCAGCACTTGCGAAGAGAGTTAGCCAGTTGAGTCGTTGTGCCAGGCACTGTTTTCTGCATCCTAAAGTCAGAGAATTCAGAGTCCTTCCTGGCTACTGTTTGTTGATTGAAGATGAAATTTGTGTAAATATGGCCTATTCTCTTCCACCCTTGTGTTTTCAGTAACTGCCTTCTGTACCAATGTCACTTATGAACTCTAAATGGATGTATACATTTACAGACGTAAAGCCCTGCTATTTGTCCCTGAGCTTTTCCCTGAAGAGTTATTCCACCAAAAGAAGGCCTCATGGTCAACTGTCCGCACTCATGCTTCATCCTGCACCCCTCTGTCACGGAGACAGGTGACGTGAGTGGAGTGATGGCTTTGAGAAGTGAAAATCCTTTTATACTTTATTTTCTGAAGTTTCTCAAGTGCATGTGGCCACATCCGTGTGCCTCTTGCCAGCATCTCAAAAAAACAAGACATGTGGGAAACTGGGCCAGTGTTTCAGAAATAGATCCCAAAATGTATTTGTTTTTAGAGTTTTAATATTAACTGGGGGGGCCAGCATTGTGCAGGCAGGTAAAGCCACTGCCTGCAATACTTGCATCCATATGAGCTCCAGTTTATTTCCAGTCAGCATCACTTTTGTTTCTTTTTATTTCATTTTTGATGATGTTTACATAGTTGAGAAGGATGCATGCCCATGTGGACTACTGATTAGGGTGGGAAGGATCAAGGAATGGGGGACAATGGATGAGACCATTGTTTCCAATTTTCTTTTTCTTCTTCCTGTTTCTGGGGAAAGGGAGATAGAAGGGGAGAAGCTGTACCCAACATCCCATCTCCATCAGTACTTGAGTATGGGGGATGGCCACCTGATGTCATCCTAGTGTCCCCTATGTGGGGGCATACCCCTATGGCACTACTCAGGTGGTTTTGATAGCTCTGAAATGCTGTAGATCTCACCAATCCAAGGATGAAAAAATCTTTCCAAGGCCCATTGGCTGACATAATCCACCTAAGAGTCTCCATTCACCCAGATAATTGCTGTCAACATTTAGCTGGGAGAGTTGTCCAATTTGTTCTGCCCTCCATTCTCTGCTATAGTACCATGTGTCCTCTGCAAGCCCCAATGGACTACCATATTCTCCGTGTACATCTGGGCATGCTGTCTACTGCACAGTCTTCAGCAACTGAGGAGGCCCAGTTCTGATACTTAGACTCCACAGTTAGACCACCGACCCCGTGATTGTCCCATGGTTGGAGTTCTGAGTCCAAGGGTTCAGTTAATGGGTGTGTTGGGGTAGTCCCCAAAGAAACTTCATCTGAGGTGAGCCCAGACCTGACTCCTGTGTGTGCTAGCCGTGTGAGCTTTGGCTCATGTGATCTCCCACATCAGCCTACATGCACCCTGGTGATTGCAGCTGCTGGATCAGCTCCACTTTCAATCCACTTCCCTGCTAATGGCCTGGGAGAACACTGGGAGATGGCCCAAGTGCTTGGTCCCCTGCACCCATGTAGGAGACCTAGAAGAAGCTTCTGGCTTCCTTCATCTAGCTTCTACCTGGGCCCAGCCAACCAAGCCATTGCTGCCATTTGAAAAGTGAATTGGTGGATGGAAGATTCTTTCTGTCTCTCTCTCTCTCTTTATTCATCCTCTTCTCTCTCTCACACAAACTATGCCTTTCAAATAAAAAACAAAAGGCATTAATTGGCATGAAGCATACCAGGTATAGCAAAGTCTGTCCTAGTTTCTGAATTTTCTCTGCTTGCTTCATCTGCAGAGTTTAGCTCTGACTTTGGTAATCTTAATGCCAACCAAAAGTACTATTTTTGTGTATGAAATTTTATATTTTTGGAATAAAAAGTATCTTGATGAAAGAGTTATAATAAAATCAGGTAGAAAAATAAAAGCTGTAAACAGTTGCATGTATACTTCTTTATAATGAATTAAGAATAGATTATGAAAGGAGTGCAGATTGGCTTTGTTTTAAATGTAAACTAAGATTTGAAATATAGAATCTTTAATTCCTGTAATTGATTTTTTTTTACCCTGAGTTAATTTGTTCATGTAATCTATGTTCTTTTAAGCATTTTTAATAGCAGGACCTCTTTCAAATGTCTCAAAACTTTTTGTCAAAAGAGCTAGAGCTTCTGAAGCTGATTTAAAACTATGAATTAAAAAATCTGAAGTATAAGTTAGCAGATTAGTAGAAAATTTTAGCTGTGTAAATAAGAATATACTCTAACTTAAGTTTTCAAAATTCCAATTATGGCTATTCAAGTGAATTTAGACAAGCTGGGTTTGTTATTTCTGGAGTTAATAAGCAGTTTCACAAGGTACTATATATCACTTTTAAAGACATGATAAATTGTCCCTAATGGTATTGTGTGTATAAACTGGAGCTGTTTCTGCTTGTATATAATTCTCAGGATTGGGTGGTACACCTGAAAGGGCTTGCATTTTAATGGGGCCTTTTTAGCACTTTTGCACCTCGTATGTTCAGGATTATGTTTGATTGATGACTTTAAATGTGCTGGCATGAGAGATATGTAGATCTTAATGCGCTTAAACCATTTGTTTTCCAATGTCTGTAAAAGGCTCCTCTGTTTTTGGGGTAACACTTTATCCTTCTTAAGTAAACAGAAATAGGTTTCTCGGAGTTTGCTTTTTTAGCATTGTAAATCCAGCAGGAAAAAGACAGGCTAGAGGCTTTTAAGAGAAGACTCACTATGTTCCCATTTTATTAGAGTAACCCAAAATGTGTGTGTGTGTGTGTGTGTGTGTGTGTGTGTGTGTGTGTTTCACAGCCTTAAAATCCCTCCTCTTCTACATCTTCTCTGTCACCCCCTGCCTCTGTCTGTCTCTGCACATACTGAATCTTTTTTCCTTTGTACCACTTGATACCACAGCCCCTCTCCAAGACTGCTGTTGGCTCAGAGATCTTTGGATCCTGTCATCATCTTAAACAGCTCCAGGGTTGGCTTCTGTGTGGCCAGGGGATGTTATCCCCAGCAGTCTCAGAACAAGAGATTGAGGCTGTAAACTGAATACTGGTTCCCAAAAGGCAATGGAACTTACTGCACAAGCCTGAAGGTGTTTTATAATCCACTCCTGCCGGATTCCTCTGAGTTGCTTTAGGAAGGACTGAAAAAAAACTGCTGGTGAGGATTCCCAGCTTCTGGTTAACAGTCTAGGCGATGTTCAGGAGAAAGGGGGGAAATTACTTCTGCTAAAAGAGCAGATGGTTTTAAGAATTTAAGAGCTGATTATAAATAAGTTAGAAAAGAGAGAGCTGTGTTGGTTAAAGGCAGCCTCCACTGCTACGCAGAACTCCTGGCTACCGCGGTCTGTTTGCACACACAGGCCTTGAGCCCAGGCACCCAGTTATCCGTCTTCTTTTGAGAAAAGAGACCAGCATGGTACTGATAAACACATTTGCACTTCCGTCTCAGATATAAGCTCTGGGGCTCGAGAGTTGAAAGCCTCATGATCTTACCCATATTTATAATATGTTGCTAATTAGCAGTCACTGTCCTTGTGATCTTCCCTTTGTCATCCTCTTGAGGCATCCCATTTCTTTCATTTCCTTCCTCGCCATCATCAGCAACGCTAAATGGAATATGGATTATTCTGGCAGCAGGGTAGTTTGAGCCCCCTGATTAGTCTAGGATGAAATGTGAAGAAGGGTAGCTGTCTGCGATGAGCTATTGTGTCTCCCTGCTTTTGAGAAGTTATTTGGAGTTCTTTCTGGGTTGTAGTGTATGCTTACTAGTGATTGCTTTGTACATAGACTCTGGGATTCCTGGAAGAGTGTTTTTTTTATAATATATATTAATTTTTATATTTTATGTTTCCAAAGGAATCTTTTTTAGATTTTGGTTTTGTTTATTTGACAGACAGAATGATAGGGAAAGAATCAGACAGAGATCTTGCATCCACTGGTTTACTGTCCAGATGCTCACAACAGCCAAGCCAGGGCCAGAAGACCAGGACCCTACCTGGGTGGCAGAGATCCAGGTACGTGAGCCATCACAGGCTGCCTGCCAGTGCACACATTAGAAGGAAGCTGCTGGAAAGGAAAACTGAAGCTCAAACCAGGCACTTCGATATGGGATGTAGACATCCCATTTGGTGACTTAGCACCGTATCAACACATCCATCATTAGGATACATGCTTATGAGCGAAGTGTGAGTGTGATGGTTGAAGAAAAGATCTCAGGACCAACTCAGAGCATTGAAACCAGTTCTTAAGCACCCATTTGCAGCTGCTGCTGTCACAGCTTTACTCTTAGTTTAATTCTGTGAGTTGTTTGTCTTCCGTTTTATACCAAATAATCAGCAAGTAATTTTTCACTTGTATTCTTGCAGTTGTTTATTGTAATGGGTATTTATAATAAAAATAAGGGCTGATACATGTGTTCAACTGAGTGCAACTTTGTGAATACACCTGCTCATGCACAGGTATGTCTGAGTGTCAGAGGTTACTGATGGCACCTCAGCAGAAATTACATATAGAAGCACCCTGTCAGAAGCATCATGGGTACTGTAAATAAAACATTCATGTAGGTTTGTGTTAGAGAAAGAGAGAGCCAACTCCAGGAGCTTACACAAGGAAAAACTGAGTCCTACGAAGGACACCTGTGTTCAGTAAAGGAAGATAGGCTAAAGGTTTCCCAGTGGTCAGGCCACTTCTCCCAGTGTCACCTGGAGTGCTATTCTGGGCTTGGTTTTTAGACGCTTGTGCATTTGCCATCTCCCATATAAATGGATGGAGGCATAATGTAATAATTTTACTGAGGGAAGTATTATTTATAGATTCACACAAATGCAACCACAAAACCTTCATCATGACTCTGCTTCCAGAGTATTTTGTTCTATTCGGACTGATACAGTGTTTAACCACTTACAAATTAATTGCAACTACAAGCTAGCTAGAATATTCATCCACTAATGGCCAATTAATTAAGATTATTTAATGTTTATTACCCACAATTTCCTGGCAGATAATTGGTGCTCATTAAATATATGTTGATTCAGTCTTCCCTGTCTCAACTCCATCTCAAATGGGTCTTTCAAATAGTGAGCTTTGAATCACCTTGAGTGATTTTTTTTTAATGAAAATTTCTGTTACCTTACCCCTAGTTAGAATCTCTGAGGATAGACCTTGAGATTCTATATTTTTAACAAATTGGGCAGATAATCTATACATTCTTAAGTTTAAGAACTACTGCCTGAAGTAATAAGATTGAATCAATAATTGATTAAAATACCTTTAATTATCCAGTTGAGACACTAGAGATGCCGAAGTGCTGTCACCAAGCGTATTTTTAAATAATTATGTAGAGTCAACATGGATAATTCTAATAATTGTGTTTTCAGTCATTCCGTAATTCATCCTTATTGCAAATTGCTCATGTAGAATAGAAGTGTATAAAGTAAAAAGTGCACAGCCTTCCCCTTCCTGCCTCTCACCCTCTCTCCCAGTCCCAAGTGTAACCACTGTAGGTCAACATTCCTTATTGGAAATCGGAGATCTGAGATGCTCTGGAAACCTGGCAAGAGGCTCAAGACATCTGGGAATACAGAGCGGTTCACATTTCAGAGTTTTTGCTTAGGGATACTTTACCAGTAAAGTCTAGGCGGATATTACAAAAATGTTTACAAAGTCTGAAATATTGGTGATCCCACATATCCTGGATGAGGGGTGATCAGCCTATTTTAACTGTTGATACAAATGCTTTGAGATTTCTTTTTCTATGTAATTATTATACATTTTGTCTGTATGCAAACATGTTTATATATACACACACTGGTATATATATGCATGTGGATCTATAGCTATATTTACTTATATTTGCTCATTTATTCTACAAGCATTTGAGCATCTGTCATGTACCAGGACCTGCTGAGCCAATAAGAGCCAGCAGACTATTGAATATAGAGTCAGCAATTCACTCTTCCAGGAGAACCTACCCTCTGAAATTGGGACATTTATTTAATTTATTTAATTCAATCAAACAAATGTAAAATGTAGTCATGGTACATGCTCTAAATAAAAGCACAGCAGAATGAATTACAGGGTGTGCCACTTTTGCTACCGTGGTCAGGGCGTGCCTCTAAGTTGACATGCAGGCGGAGATGTGAATTAAGAGAGAGGAGTGAGTCCTGTCAGTATGTTGGGGAAGAGGACGGATTCCTCCTACAAATGGGCAGAGACTCACAAGATGCTGTTCTGCCCGCTGTCCTGCCCCTTGCTGTTTCTGTCCACACGTGATTTATGTGTGCATGTTCAGTGTCCATATATGGATCTGAATTATTCCTTTTTAGTGACTGCTTAGTTTTCTATAAAATGTCAGGGCCAAAAAGTAGCGATTCATGGGATGCTGGGCACTTTATGCTTTATCTGTATAAACAACAGTGTAATGAAATTTTGTGAAGCTATAACCTTGCTGTTTGGGTATTTTAGGCTTCATGTTATAGGGTCTGTGGCAAAAAGAGATTATTTGAAATGTTTGGATCATGTCAGTGAAATGCAAAGCTATTTTCCAGGAATAAAGAAACCAGACCTTGGGATACAAAAATGTATGATTTTTTCAATCTACATTGAGATAGCAGGGATGAGGAATGTCCAGCCCATGCACCTTGTAAGACCTGTGAAGTTGTGGGGTCTGACTCTACCAAGGCAACTGCAGGCAGTAGTTCAAATGCAATGCATCTGTAGCAGGCTGATTTTTAAGTTGATCATTTTATATGTACCATTATAAATATCCAAATGGCCTCAGTAGAAAAGAATGACTACCCATCTCTGAGATTTAAAAAAAGATTCACTTACTCATTTTCAATTTGAAATTGGACCACAAAGAATCTTACATCAAGTTCTTATTGTAAGAAATGATATTTCACTCTTTTCCGGTTCTTAGAAGTCATTCAGCTAGGGCCGATGTGGTAGCCTAGTGGCTAAAGTCCTCCCCTTACATGCACCAGCATCCCATATGGGCCTTGGTTCTAATCCCGGCATTCAGCTTCCTGCTTGTGGCCTGGGAAAGTAGTCAGGAACAGCCCAAAGCCTTGGGACCCTGCACCCACGTGAGAGACCTGGAAGAAGCTCCTGGCTCCTGGCTTCGGATTGGCACAGCTCTGGCTGTTGCGGCCATTTGAGGAGTGACTCATTGGACGGAAGATCTTCCTCTCTGTCTCTCCTCCTCTCTGTATATCTGACTTTCCAATAAAAAAAAAAGTCATCCAGTCAACAATCGAGGCATTCATTCTCGTTCAGAGAATTGTAACCTGTTTGCTTTCATTTATATTTATAATGTTTGTTGTGTTAGTTTTTGAACATCCATTTAATCTTCAGTACTGGTGTCTATGTTATTCTATATCCAGAAGCACTTGATCAAAGGTATATTTTGTCTTTAAAATGTAAGCTTTTATTTAATTTTTTTTTCTTTATTTGACAAGCAGAGAAACAAACTAACAAAAAGCTCCCTGTTACTGATGTACTCCCCAGATGGTCAGAGTGGCCAGGGGTGAAGCCGGCCTGGGGAGTGCTATCCAAGTATCCCTTCAATTGCTTGCAGTATCCCCAGTGCCTCTCAAGGTCTACACTGGTGGAAAACTGAAGTCAGGAGGCGGAAATCAGACCCAGGTGCTCCAATGGGAGGTGCAGTCGCCTTAACTGGGGTCTTAACCGCCAGGTGAAATGCCCATGCCAAACTTTTTTTTTCTTAATTATAAATACAGATAAAATTGCATCACCTAAAGATAACCAATGCTAGGATTTTGGTTTATCCTTCGCATTTCTTTTTTTCAGTGTATGTAATTGTGTCTGTGTTTACCAGGAGTTTTTTTGTTTTTTCTTAAACGGAGTTTTCCTTTTGGCTCACCCCATTCTGTCGATCTCCCGGAGTGCACCTGGTTTTCTCATCCTGCACGCTGAAAGTAGACCCGCAAACTCTCCTGTTGCCTCACTTGTGATGAACACACCAGTGGACTTTCTCAGCCCTGTCAGTTATATAGACATGTGTCTTGCAGACTGTTCGCCGAGCAAGTGCTTGCTGATGATGTCACTGCGACCTCAGAGCCCTTGGATGTTCGCCCAGTGGCTGTCATCCCAAGTGCACACCTGGCCTGCCTTAGAATAGCTTCCAACCCTCGGTGGGGAGCTTTCGGATCTGAGATTCGTGGTCTTCCTTGGGGAGGATAAACTCTCCTTACCCCGTCCCTTAGAGCTTCTTACTAGACCCCTTCATGGAGCGCTTCAGATTTTCACCATGGGAAAAAAAGTGTTTTTTGGTTTGTTTGGTTTTTTTTTTCATCCACATTATTTCTCAGTTCTCCCTCATTCTTCCTGTCCTCTTTCCCCAACACAGAGTTCCTGGGAAGATTGTTGGATTTTAACTGGAGGTGTCTGTCTTTTTCCCTCCTTGGAATTAGGAAGAAACAAAATCTTTAGGAAACGGGCCATTTTCTCCAGTTAGGATCCTTTTTGTAGGAAGGGGCTGTTGTTTTTGAATTTCCAGTAACCCATGAAGAGCCAGTATGAAATAATGTGATTTGAGAATCAGTGCTTCTGTAGAATTTTGAGAAAGGCTTCTTAGCAACAGTTTAGTCTTTAGGAATCTTATGCTTCTACTCCAGTTGTCAAGAGTGCTGTCAGCCAGTTGACTTAAGCTTGCAGAGTTTCGGTTGGCTATGGTTTATAGCTTACGGTTTTTTAACCGAGTAATTGACCAGTCCGTTTTGGGGGTTTAGATGCAAATAAATCCTTTGAACTTCTGTTTCCCTGTGAGTCAAATCATCCAGACATGTCACATATAATCCTTAATTCCTTCTGTGTAGTAAAATAGACAACTGTGTGACTACTGGATTTTTTAAAACAAAATATTATTTTTCTCAGTATTTTTTTTCTGAAACATTATTTTATACTATTTAACTGAGAACAGAGGCGAGAAGAACCATGGTAAATTAAAGAAACATGTTTATTGTGCCTAAAGGTATTTGTTTGTTTTTTTTTTCCCTAGAAATGCCCACTTAGTTCCCAATTGATCAAAAAGATGAAGATTCCGGAGAGTCTTTCTTCTGACAGATTTGATTATGTAGGGGTTCCTTTCTAGAGAACTTGTTATTTTATAAACACATGCATATGCATAATGTATTCTTCCCACCACTTCCACTTTCTGATCTGCACAGTACAACAGAGCATCCCATGGAGTCACAGAACAAAGAAAATCTTCACTCTGAAATTCTTTCCCAGAGCTGAAACTGTCCTCAGCTTCAGAAAGAAAATCCTTAGCCTACAATGAGTCACCTCGCTGGTCCGCTGAAGGGAGTTTGGGGGTACCAGCAGTGTGCTTGCCAGGAAAGGGCTGCACTTGGCATACTGACGTTGAGTTGGTTTTCTAGTACAGAATCAGGATTTGTGGTAGAATTCATATACGTCACTGCACTCGCTTCCCCCAGTGACCCAGGCTTGGAGGTTTCACTGATGTGAAACTTGCGGCACACTGAATTGGAATCACTTGCTCCAGTTGTGTTGCTGTAAATGATGGAGTCGGGATTTAAACCTCTCTTCCTCTGACTTCATTGCCACGGCATTTCTGTGGGGCGCAACGTGTCCTCTAGCTTGGACAGAAATTGGCTCTACCCTATGTAGCCAACTTTCCTTGTTTAAACTGCATTCAATCCCCACAAAATTCAGTTTATTTTAGGTTTATGGAATCTACTTCCTTGCAAAATCACCAGAAAAATGAAGAGTAATAACATTGTGTTTGTTACAATATGAGAAAGCATAGGGGGAGAGAAGGTCATATTGCTATGGTACTCAGGTGCACCGTGGAACTCCAGCTGAGGTAGGCATAGTCCAAAGAAAAAGCATTGTTCTTTAAACTTTATTTTTAATGAAGCAAAATTCACATACCATTAAACTCACTGTTTTAAAATGTACAAACCAGTGACATTGGCAGTTTCATGAAGTTGAGTAATCACTACCTTTATGTAGACCTGAAATAGTTTCATCACTCCAAAAGGAAACCCTCTGTCTGAAAATGGTCCTCCATTCACACTTCACCTAAGCCCAAGCAACCACCCATTCCCTGTCTATCACTATGGATCTGCCTATGCCAGACATTTCACACAACTGGCTAATATCATATAGGGCTTTTAATTCTGGCTTCTTTTCTTTGCATAATATTTACCTATATTGAAGCATGTATCAGTGATTCATTCCTTTTCATGGCTGAGAATATTAATTTTTAAAAGATCTAGACCCAATTCTGCTACAAATTGTATGGCTGTAAATTATTTTAGCATTGATAAAGTGGCATTGAGAAATATTCATCATAAAAGGGGGCCTAGTGGACATGAGTGTGACTTTTCTAGGGCCTCAGCCTCACGCAGAATATGTTACAGGTCCTGGAGTTGTATAGGACCAGCATTATAACAGAGAAGTAGGGATCACACAGCCTGAGCCCTCCCTGTGTGTCAGGCACCAGATTAATCTCCAGAAAGGAATTCTGTTCTTTTAGTCTTGCCCGAAACTGCAGAAACAAGTTTCTGAATCCTCCATTTTGCAGGTGAGAACTGCCTGCCTGCTTCAGGCATGGCAAAGGTGTTTCTGTAACTCCAGTCCACCAGCTGCCAGCCTGTGACAACAAAGGAAAGTCCCACCCTACATGCTAAGAAAGGCAAAGTGATTTTCAAAAATTGGAAAGAAATAATAGCCAAAGCACAAGGTTTGGGCAACACAGCACGATGAACAGGATGCCCAGGGAACCCAAAAGGCATTCAAAGAGAAAAAAACCACTGATAGGCAAAGCACATTCCTGGGGGAAGTAAGGTCCTCAATCCAAGAAGAACAACAGGATTGTGTAGATATGTAACTGAGAGGGCTGCTAACTCTTCAGGCAAATGTTTGTCCAATTCCATTTTGTCCCAAAGTGTGGACCTCCCAATTTTCATTTCATGGGTTTAAGAGCTTGCAATTAGCAGTTTAATCATCTAATTCATTTGAATAACATTATCAAATTGGCTCTAGGCCAAAAATAAAAAGCAGAACTCCCTGCCATCAAGTACAAAAAGAAATACAAGTCAGAGTTAAACTGAGAAAATAAAGATTATGGGGTGACTTTTGCCCTAGGGATTGAGATGTCTACATACTGGAGCTGTTGCTGTGCCACAGCAGGAAGAACTGCCTGTGATGCCAGCAGCTCCTATGGGTAAAACCTCCCATACTGGCTGCTCCTCTTCCAATCCTGCTCCTTGTTAATGGCCCAGGGAAAGCAGTGGAAGGTGGCCTGAGTCATTGGCCTCCTGCCACCCATGTGGGTGACCCTGGTGGAACTGTTGCCTTCTGGCTTCAGCCTGGCCCAGCCTTGGGTGCTGCAGAGTAAACCATCAGACGGAATAACACCTTTGTGTAACTCTGACTTATAGATAAATAAATCCAGGTGCCTAGGTTCATTACCCAGTCCTGCTCCTGACTGACCCCTGCACTTGTGTGCTCTGGGAGACAGCTAAATGGTTCAGTAGTTACATCTCTGCCACCTAGGTAGGTAACTTGACTGAGCTCTGTTCTGATTTCTAGCCTCAGCTCCAGGTTAGGGCTATTGAAGGACATTGGAAAGTGAACAAAGCAAATGAGGGTTTGTTATGTTTGTCTCTGTGCTTCTTCAGTAAATGTGCATGTGTGAATACACTATATATTTTAATTTAAAAGGAAACATTTCATCAGGCTCTATTTTTTTCAGTGGTATATCCAGAGAACCTTTTTCCCCCACATTTGATAAAGCCTTCCTCCATTTTCACTGCAAACAGTGGTGCAAGATTGTCCACTTAAAAAGTTTTGATTCATCTTTACTTTTTTCCCTCGGCCTGTATCCTATAAGAAATACACTTCAGTGACTTATGCATTTGGAATTGACTTTGTGGAATAGTTCACGGTTTTTCTTGCCCATAGCAAGACCACATCCATTGCAGGCTAAGGAACTAGACCAGTCCTGCAGAGACCCTCTGGCTGACTCACCTCTTTGGAGATCCCGATGATCTGGGTTTGGGTTGGTGCACTGACAGCAGCGTGTGCTGCCCTGAAGGCAGCTCTCATCTGCTGTGGACTGCAGGATGCTGTGCTGTTTAATTTGTGCTTTGGATTGTGCCTTAAGTGTTAAGTCACTTGACGATACACATTATTTCTGTCTCCAAAGTTTATCGATATTGTAGCATTCTCTCCCAAAAACTCAACACATACATACAAGCACTTACATACAAATTTCATGTTTTGCCCCTTTTAAAAACCAAATGTGATCCTGTCTGATTTTTCTGAAGATTTGGATACTTTTTTCTGATTTATGTCCCTGGGACCAGGTAGCTTTTCAGGCTATTTGTCTAAATCACTCAGCTTCTCCATTAGACCATTTGTTTAAAACTTTCTATGTAATTATCTTTTTTGACTCTCACTCTTTGACATTCTTTTCTTTATTGTAAACTTTCTTACGACTTTTTTATATGCCTGCTGAATTCTAAAAGGTGTTTATAAGCCTACTTAAGCTATTTTGTCTGCTTTTCATTAACTTTGCCTGCAGCTTGTAATCCATGCCCATTGCCACCCTCCGAGTTGGCCTACCTGTTTGTCGGGGGGCACCAGGGGCGATGGTGAACCCCAGATTGTTGAGTTATCGAGGTTCTTCTGTATCTTCTTTAAAGTAAGCAAGCAGAGAATAACCTCTGTGAGTCTCTTTGCAAGAGCTGCTACTGCTTTACAGTCATCTCGGACTGCAAAGTGAAGAAAGCCGGAGCTGCGAGTGACTTGATTCATTAAATGAGCCAGACACTGTACCTACTCACAGGGGTGGGGAGGGCCGGGGGGAATAAAAAGTGAAATTGTTCTTGCTTTCAAACAGTGTCCACTCTGGAAGAGAGGATAAGGCACACCCCTGAATCCTGTTGAGTCAAGATACAGTAGCTGAAGAGTTTGGAAATAAGAAACTGCTTTTGGTGGGGAGCAGATGCAGAAGGAATTCCTGCCTGACATAGCTTTTTAGCTGAACCATGAACGCTGAACAGAATTGTAGAGAGTGGGGTGTGGGGGGCATTGCAGACAGCGACCTGCCTGGACAGTGGCTCAGCTGTGGCCACAGCCGGTCTGACCAGAGCAGAAGTTCTCCGTCACAGCTAATTTTTGCCCCTGGAGAAAAACTGATGGTGACTGGAGGCACTTTTAGCTTTCACAATGGGAAGAGAGAAGCTGGTAGAGCCTAGGGCTGCTCTACCTTCTTGCAGTGCACAGAGATGAGCCAGTCTAAAATACCATCAGGTAGGGCCCAGTGCAGTAGCCTAGTGGCTAAAGTCCTTGCCTTGCATGTGCTGGAATCCCAGTAGGGCACCAATTCATATCCCAGCTGCTCCACTTCCCACCCAGCTCTCTGCTTGTGGCCTGGAAAGTAGTAGAGGACGGTGCAGTGCCTTGTGAACCTGTATCCATGTGGGAGCCTGGAAGAAGCTCCTGACTCCTGGCTTCAGATCAGCGCAGCTCTGGCTGTTACAGCCACTTGGGGAGTGAACCAGCAGATGGAAGATCTTTCTTCTTTCTGTCTCTCCTTCTCTCTATAAAATCTAACTTTCCAATAAAAATAAATAAATTTCTAAAAAAAAAAAAATGCCATCAGGTACCCAGGCTGGGACCATAGCCAAAGAGAATTAGGAAGAAGCCTACAAGAGTATTTAGGTCTAACATTTCTCTGGCTGGTTTGTAAGGCTTGGGTTGTTCTTGGCAGGCATGACCGAAGTGGTGTTTGAAGATTAAGTCATCAGCATATGTTGATGATTGTTAACAGGGAAGGCAGGGAGGCCAAATAGGAGGCTTTTGCACTAGTCTGTGTAAGAGAGAAGGGCAGGAATGGAAAAAAAGAAACAAATAAGAGAGCTGTTTCAAAGGACAGTCAGGGAAGACCTAATGACTGGCTCAAAATGAGAAACAAAATAAAGATTCTTAAGGAATTGAAATGTGTCAGTTTTCGGAAGCCTCCCTTGATTTTCCCATACTTAACTGGTAGGGGGAAGTCAGACGCCACGATTTCCATCTGTGCCTTCTGAGTTTGTGGGACTGGTGAGGCAATCAGAGTGAAATATCCTATAAGTAATAGGGAATGGGGATTTAAACTCAGAATAGGTTAACAGAATTTGAGCATAGAACAGGAATAGTTTGGGGTTTTGTTTGTTTGTTTGTTTGTTTAGAAAAAAAAATAACCACAGAAGTTGAATGAAAATCTCAAAGGAGATTGTTTGGAGATTGTAAGAAAGAAACAAAAGGCAAGATCTTGAACTGCCAATAATTATAGGGTGAGCTGTGGAAGCAGCACCTGCAAGGGAGCAGGAGCTGGGGGGAGCTGCTCTACTCACAGTAGGCATTCTGTCCAGGTTCATTTACCGATGAAGAGCTGTCAAAGTCAAGGCCAAGTGTTTCATTGTAGCCGTCTCCTCAACATGGTAACAGTTTATATAGGGGCAAGAATCTTAAGCTAACCAACCTAAGCGTTTGATTTTCTTTTTGATATAAGGGTTTTATACAGGGATACATAAATATAATTAATATAGCTTAATATTATCATTTGCATCTTTATGTTTGCTCATTGATTTTCTTCTGCCTTTGGGCAGTGTGCTGGGTTGGGAGTGAGAATCCCATATCTTTCGTAATAGATTATAAACTCCATCAAGGATAGAACTGAGCCTGTTGACTTTGGCATATTACAACAAGGTGTGTTCAGTGTAAACGAAATGTGAGGGACTGATTCCCAAAATAAAGAGAAACAAGCATGGCTGGGCAGGGGTGGGAGGAGCGACCAACAGAAAAACAAAATCATTCAGTTTAACTGTCATGAGTGTGACAACTGGGATGGGTCATATATCAGAGGAAATGTCTCACATTTCTGATTTGTCAGAAGGCTGGTCTGTTCGTCCATTACCTCGAAGCCTCTGTCAGCCATCTATTTCAGAATAGACTTAACCAGACAAATATGTTTAATTCAACTTAAATAATGAACTGGAGGCGTCTTTGAATGGTTCCATTTGAAACATTACAATTTGTACCTAGACTTTATTTGGTCATGTTCTTTTTCTAGACACAAAATAATGAGGTCTCTCAAGATTGTGCAAGTGTCATTTATTTTGAAATGCTATTTACTTGTATGATATTTGTTCTTCACCCATTAGAGGGTGTGAACATTGTGGTTTTACTACATAGTAACCTAATACTAAATTTACCTTATGCTTTATATATAGTATCATCGCCACCACCACCCCCCCCCCCCCCCGGGCCTCTTAAGGTTCCCTTGTTGGCATATCAGTAGGAAATGATTAGGGCAGCTATGTGAAAGTGTCCTTTTCCTTAGTGTTTAACTCTTAAGGAAAGAAGAAATTAAAAAGTAAAGTAAAATTATAAATAAGCACTTGCCCCTTAAGTTCTGTGTTACACATTACATAAATGCAGAAAATACTCAAGTAATTGACCAAAAGATCCAAGTAAACTTCAGTCTGAATGTGAGGATCAGGGAATAAATGGTAATTCCAGAAAACTGCCTTCCCAGCAGCCGCTTCTAGGCTCTGCAGAAATGATTTGCTGGATACACAGTGCTTTGGACTGAATCAGATACGCAGGCGTGTAGGGGGTGGAGGCACCCTTTCTAGTCTCCACATATGTGAATCAAAGATGGGATTTGTTTGAATTACCCTATCGCCTGCATTGTTAAAGTCAGAATTAAGTCCTTTGTTTAGAGAAGCATTAGTAGCAATCCTTGAGATTGCTGAGAAGGTCTGGTTGCTGGCAGAGTTCTCAGTGTATTATGCTGTTTACCTAAGGGTTTTATTCAAGAAGCTCTCTGAACAGCTGGGCTGATTATTGAAAATGCCTCATAGTAACTTGCAGCCCAGGCTGATCGATATCGGGGCAAAGCTTTAGATGGGAGGGAGCTATTTAAACATTGAGAGCCCCGGGGATAAAAGAGAATGAAAAAATAATGCTGGACAAATATGCTGAAATGTTCAAAAGAAGAGAGAAGTATCTTGTCTGGGTATAGGGGCAAAATTCCTGAGCTAACTAGAATTTTTTTTTTTTGTAGGTTGTCTTCTAATGACACCCTAAAATTTTAGCTTTTTTATCTTTTAGCAGCATCTTAAATATTTAGTTAATCTTAATACAACACCCTAAATATTGGGTTGAAGGAGGAAAAGATCATTCAAAATGACTTTGTTTTCATCATCTTGAAATGGAACCTGTTATATACAATTTCATAGAACACTTGTTACTCATACTATAGGGAAATATTTTAGTGTTAAGCAGATGTAAATTCCCATATGTTTAACCTTTGTCTTTCTCAGAATCGTTAAAAAGTCATAGGACCAATGAATTTTAACATCCAAACAGAGGCAGAAAATTTCTACTTTAATATGTTCTACTACCAATACAGATACCTGAAACAGGCTTAGTCCTAGAAAGGAGATTGTTTGTTGGCACTGCCACCTACCATTTCTGTTTGTAAATAGTTCAATAAATTAAAAACTATACTAGAGGTAGGAGATCTTACCCACTGAAAACATTTGGCAAAATTATGAATTGGTGGCAAAACTATCAGCATTTGAAAGCCCCCTTTTTGTGCAAAATGAACAGAGAAATGCTCAAAAAGAGAGGGGAAGACACGCAATTTACCAAAGTGGATACCTGCATGAGAAATCCTACATCTTGTTACAGCATGACTTCTCACTACTTCTTACTTTTAGCCTGCATATGATCCACAGAAAATTCGGGAACACAAAGGCAATCAGTATGAAAAGTGTGAAAGTCTCTTAATTAATCAACTCACACAAAACTTTCAAAGTAAGAGGATTTTTACAAGCATTTCAATTAAGGCTTTCTCTTTTTATTACTAAATTTCATTGACAATTTAAAAGGTATAATCGAAGTTGACATAACTGTAAAAAGCAAGATATTATTTAAATATTGAGCTTTTGGACTTGTTAGGAGGCTTTGATTTTTCTGATGTTTATTCTTTTGATGAAACACATAGACAATTACTGACTGGATAGTTATTCTATACATCTAAGAGCAGTTTGAAACTTACAAAATAGTAGTCTTTGAACATGTTGCATTTCCCATCTCATGTTAAACTTCATCATGTTGGCATACTCAGACTTGCAAGTTTCACAAGTGACTTGTTAATGATATGTATGAAAAGAACTACTTTACTCATTGAAATATTTAAGAACTGACTTTTATAACTTTCTGGTGTTTTAAGCTTAAAAGGTCCAGAGTGACTAAAAATGCTAATATTCTTCTTGATTAAATTCTGAAGGCACAACAATAATTCTGTTACACATAGTTTGTTATTGAATGTAAGAAACTTATTACATTGAAAAGCTGTATATACAACTTGAGGATTTAGAAAAATATCCAAAGTCAGCCTAGTATTAGCACAGTTTGTGCTGTTGAAATAAAGGCTTATTTGAAATCTTCCCCATCTATCAGCTGGAAGTTGCAGCAACTACACGTATTCCCAGTATGAGTTATGCTAGTTCTCTACTTTGGAGACAAAAAGTAGACTAACAGATCCAGTGTCCTTTCTTGATTCTTCCCCTCACTTAATGACAGTATAAAAGTCATTGAACTCCTTTGTGCAGCTTTTCTTCACCAGACAGTTAGAAAAAGGCATTGCGTTCCACCTCGTGTTGGGGATTGTGAAATGTAGCGATCCAAGGACCATTTGGAATTAAAATAAGAATATGAATTTCTTTTTCTTTACTCTGAGAATGGGATTTATGAGATATAAAAACATTTCTTAAATAGTGTTTATTTTTAAAATCTCATAAAAAATTTCAACATATTAAAATCTGTTTCTTTTATATTTACATCACAAAAATAATACAGAGATACTATAAAGTCATATTAGGGCACCTTTAAAATAACAATAGCTATCAATGCCAATTAAATGTGGTCTGCTGGGAAACATAAAATCCTACTGTTGTAGAATTGAACCAAAAGGAGGGATTAAACAAATAATAAGAGGTTTCCCAGTCATCAAAAACCATAGCAGCCAGACGTTGAATCTAACTAAAACCTCATTTTGACCGTAACCTGGTTATGCTACCCTCACACACTCCCCTCCCCCAACCTCCATTGGAGAATTAGAAGAGCCGCTCACTTGGGAATGACATTGCAGAACTTGAAGTTGTGTAATGGAGGATCTCATTGCTCTAGGAAACAAAGCAAAAAACAAACACACACACACACACCCTGCTAGAATATACACACCCTATAGGGGTGTGTGTGTGTATACTCTGTATATACACACTATATATACACACATAAGTGGTTTGTCTTCATTGGTAAGTGAAATGATACAGACATGTACTGTGTTTAGGACTTCAGTGCTGATTCCAAATAGAAAAATAGATGGAAAGCATTTCAACATTGGCCAAACATGTTGAAACTGTTGAATGAGGCAGTCTTATTTAAAGAGAATTAGTATTCTTTTTTACATAAGAAAGTAGTAGCCCTGAGGGTAGTCTGAATGCAAAATACAGGACTCAGTCCAGAAACAGATCTTGATGTCATTCATTTCCTATGCTCCAGAAGGACTTGACAAATGTTGCAGTTTAGCATGCATGTTAATCACCGTGAAGGAGCAAGCATTTAACAAGGGGGCTCAGTCTTCTTGGGCTTCTTTTGTAATAGTTATTGAAAAGTAAATAGTGTTCAATTGTCTGGCGACCATCACAGAAACAATCGTATTCTTTTTCGAGGTGATCATTCTAAAATGATGAACATGTGTGTTTGTGGTAGAGGGGGCACAATAGGGTGGGGAAGAAGGATGGAAATAGCAAGTCACAGGTTTTCTTCTGTTGGGAAAAGCCCTATCTGGGCAGGCTTGTTGAGCTGTCAGTCCAACACTTCAGGCTTTCTCTCTGATCATACAGTTTGAAGCTTTGCAACACTCCTTGCAGTCCTGCAGGCTCCTGTGATCCCACATGTCCCACATTACTTCCCAACCACCTCAGCCCTCCAGCAGCAAAGCTTGTTGTTAAGAGAAAACTCAGCATAACCACTTCCCTTCTTTTGCCCAAGGTAAAAACATTGAACACCCCAACCAGAGCTCAAACTCTAGGATTTTGAGGGGCTGTAAGAGCCATTGCAAGGGACCAGGTGATGCTGTGCATCACAGTATGGGTTCAGGAGGGAGATCACCTAAGCCAGAAATAGAAGTTGAAGTTGTGATCATGTGACATGGCCCCCAAGTGGAAATTTAGAATGACAGTAGGCAAAAGTCTCAGTCTTAATACAAGAGCCTCAATTGTGGAAGATTACCCTTGAATGAACTCCTCTGTTATCTATATAGTCCTGTCCCTTTCAGGGATGGTTTTCTGGTGAGCCATTTCCAAGGGAGAGCACTAAATTACTCGAATTTCATGTTTCTGATGCTACCCAAACTGTTCACTTTTACCAATCACATTTGACCATGTGTCAGTCCATTGTGTAAATCATGTCAGGTTTTTGGTTTACAGACAAGCCCCTACACTTGCACCCCTTGAACACAAATGGGCAACAAAAAGAGAGGAACTACTTTAGCCTTTGCATCTGACAGATACTTGATGCCACTGAGCAGAAATTGCTAGCCTAGAAATCTCCACAAATAACCAAAACCATCCTTGAAGCACCAAGTTAGCATGTATTGCATTTAAAATGTAATAAATGCAGTATTCATAAACTTCTATGTGCCTTGTGACTTTGGTGTCAGTGGGGTTTCTGTAGTCCTCTATTTATATCAAATCAACTTCAAATATTCCAGAATGTGGACCACATCTGGCCTCATTTTTGAAGTGTCCCTCTAGGAACATTTCTAAAATAGTAGATTGTTCCAATTTTTTTCCTAATGAGGACAATCCATGTGTTCTGTGATTATTAATAATAATGGCTTCAAATAAATTATTGACTGGTTGCAATAGAATGTGCTTTCTAGCAGCCGGGAAGCTCCTTGCAAAACGTCTGTGTTGTGTTCCTCTGATGTCCCCATGTCACCAGTTCCGTCACTTATCAGCCATTCCAAGCTGAATTGCTGCAGGGTCAACAGCAACAAGGGAAAAGTGAGACAACAGTGAGGAAGAGAATCATGGTTGAAGGTTATGGTAACATTGAATAAGCATTTTAAAAAGAGAATTGATGAGTCTTAATTTTTTTTACTTATACATGTTGGAGATTTGTAAAATAAGTTTTATATTCGTAAAATTAAGTATATAAATTCAGTACCTCCATAAGCATGCTGTTTGTGTATATATGTGACTAAGACTTCTCCCCTACCTTGGGGGATTTGACACTCTCTGATAGGGAAAATAGGCATGGACTCCATCAGTCATTGTTTAGTAGACACTGTGGGCCCAGTACCAGAAACTCTAAGGTCTCGAATAGACAGGAAAAAGACCAATCCTTGGTTTGTGTACTATGGTTGTGGTGTCAATTGTGAATTGATCTGAGTCCAGAGGAAGGAGAAACATTTCCAGAAAATCATGAAAGGCTTCTAGGCAGTAATAATATTGGAATTATATTTAAATGCATTTTTCCTTCTGCATAATTCTCTGAGCATGCAGACGCACAGGTCAGTGACAATTTATGATTTTTAAATGTCTTGTGACTTTGTGAGAAAATCGTTACAATTCCAGCTTTATTCAAAATAATCCAAAACCATTTATTCTGACTTAAAGTATTCATAAATGAAGGTGATTATTACTCCTGGGACCATTGTACAAAGCCCTGAAGTGTGTCCGACATACGCCAGATAACCCTCTCCTTTGTTGTATCTTGTGAATCTGTTAGGTTGGAAAAAAAAATCATCCTTTGTCACTATTCCTGTTCTATCTTCAACCCTTGAAAATTATAATTTTATGTGCCACAGTCTAAAATGGGGACTACTGAGGAACTCTCTTTGTGTATTATATTCACTGCCAAAGACAGTAAATCTAGGAAAAGCAGTCAAAAATGCTTTGCTTATTATTGCACATACCTCTGTTTTCCTGAAGTTATACAACTAGCTCAATTAGAAAAATGATATAAACATTGCATCACTGTTGACATCAAACATCACATAGCTAGAAAGAAAAGGATCTATGTATTTTTTTCTCCAGTTGCCATTTCAATAGTCAAAGTTGCAGTGGCAAATGAAAATACAATTGAATCTCAAGTGAATGGCCAGAAACACCATATATTTTATGAAATATGGCAGCATAATGAATAGGAAGTAAAAAAAAATGTCCTGGCTTTCAAGTCCTGATGGTTGTGATGTGATTGAATCATAGTGCATTCTGTTTGATGTCTGGGCTTTGCTATTCAGATGCGCTGCAAAGTATGCGCATCGCCCTCTCTGCGAAGTGCACCTGGCAACCCGGCACGGATGGAGTTTGTTTTTCCTGCACCTGCAAGAAACATAAAAATATATATATTCTGCATAGAATTTAAGTAAGGGGTTTTAATTTGCCTAATTGTGAGCGTTTCCCTGCACAAGGGAAAAGTACTAGGTACAAAAGAAACTGGATAAGATTTGAAGGAATTTGACAATTTTGTTGTAGTTCCTAGCCTGGCAGGTGGTAATAATGCCTATGCCAGCACTGTCAAAATATGAAAATTAAAGTGACGATGGATTTTAATGAAATCCATTTGACAAATATAATTAAGGTGTTTTAATATGAAGTCCTGTAATAAAGACTACCGGTGGACTCCCTGAGGTCCTGACTAATTGTGTAGATTGCTTTTAAGCTTTGAATAGTTTTATTGGATAATGAACTGTTAAGAAGTGTTAGATCTTTCTTAAGCAGAATTCGGTTTGAAAAAGAAGAGGAGACAGGCCTGAGGTGTGGCATTTTAAACATAATTAGAGGAGAGATTTAAGTTAACATCTTTGATCTTGCTGTCAGTTTTTGATTAGAGCTGTAAATGCTTTAATCAAGTGTAGTGTAGTCATTACATTTCTAACTGTTTTTTAAACTGCGAAATTACTGAGACATTGACATCAATTTTAACACATTCTGAAAATTTGCAGCAGAATTGGGTTTCTCTACCAAGTGTTTGCATTATCAGATTATGCTGATTTACCAACCTTAAACACAATGGGAAAATTATTTTGTTGGTAAGGAATGGTTTATGTTCTGTTGTAATTAGACAAAACTACAAACCAGTACAATTACTTGAGATTTGCCATACTTTCTAAGAATTTATTTTCAGGCTGATAACTCTCACATGAACCTATTCTAGAAAAATAGAGGAAAAGTAATTTTAAACTATCCAACCAAGTGGATTTTATAATAAACGAAATGTCTTTAATTGTCAAATTTCACTTTTGATAAGACTATGATTTGCCCAACGGCTTCCTATAGTCATTTAATGTCATTTGGATTTTGTATTCTTATTCCTGGTGTGTAATAAAACACTCAGTATATTTTTGTTGAATGAAGAAAGTATCGATTAAAAAAGCTAAGTGTTTGGCGTACTTAAATTCTTTTCCCAGAGTTCCACAGAGTCGTAAGGAAGTGCACTCTGAGGATAACATGCTTTCCTCTTTCTCTTTACCACCAGTTGTAACTGGGTTACTCATTATACCTGTTATAAATGGATACGTATTTGGTATTTCTGCATAGCTTCAGACATCATCACTGAAATGATGAGTTAGGCCAGTGCTGTATAGAACTTTCCTTGGTAGAAATTAGGTTCCCTAATGTTTCACCCAGGACTGCAAAAGTGATCCAGGCTATTTTAAGACCCCATGCCCCAGGGCCATTCATTGATGCTGATGAGAGAGAGTCCACACTTATTACTGGTCTTCAACCTCCCACTTTTGCAATATGTGTTGCAGAGGATGTGAAATGAAGCATTAAAAGGTCTAGATTTAATCCAAGCCCTACCTGATATACCCTTTAGAAAAATCACTTTTTTTTTTCTAGATGGTCTAATCTAACCCTTAAGTGAAACAGGTATCTTCTAAATGCCTCCTGGGTCTAGAATTCCTTTGACAAGTGTCATTTCCTCTAAATCAGTGTCCCCATGCCTTTTACCCTTTTAGGTTTTATCATTTTTAATGTTCTCTGCTTTTTACTTTACATTCCTTTTTTTTTTTGCTTCCTCTTTCTGCCATGTATTTATATGCACTAGTCCATTGTTCCAGCCAGGAAATGTGTGTTATGTGCCAGTCTGAATGTGGCAAAAAGGCAAGACGAAGTAGCAATGTGTTGGGTGGGATTTTTCTTTTCCAGGTGAGGGTGTGGATGGGGAGTGGATGGAGATTACCTAATGCCCAGGCAGGTCTAGGGAGTGAATATCCACCCAAGAGGGAACAACATCTAACAATTCTCTGACATGTGTGTCTTGAATGAGAGAGAGATGTTTGTAAATAGCGGTAGCTAGATCACGTGACTTTCAACATTTTACCTGCATATGTTGCCAGAAATACAACCTTTCTTATATACTTTCAATTACCAAGTCTACTATTTTTTTTAAAGATTTTATTGTTATTGGAAAGTCGGATATACAGAGAGGAGGAGAGACAGAGAGGAAGATCTTCCGTCCGATGAATCACTCCCCAAGTGAGCCGCAACGGCCAGTGCTGTGTTGATCTGAAGCCGGGAACCAGGAACCTCTTCCGGGTCTCCCACGCGGGTGCAGGGTCCCAAGGCTTTGGGCCGTCCTTGACTGCTTTCCCAGGCCACAAGCAGGGAGCTGGATGGGAAGTGGAGCTGCCGGGATTAGAACCGGCGCCCATATGGGATCCCGGGGCTTTCAAGGCAAGGACTTTAGCCGCTAGGCCACGCCGCCGGGCCCCAAGTCTACTGTTTTTAATATTTATCATATTCTGTTAGTTTATGGTCAATATTATTTCCATACTGAACCTACAGGGGAAAATGAAAACCTCGGAAGCGTTATTTCCATAGATCCTTATCTTTGTCTACTAATATTTGTAAACAGATACGAAGTATACAGTTTTTGTCAATAGACAGATTTTAAATATGTCAGAAATTTTCCGCTTTGTGGTGGAGCAGCTTAGAATAAGTGCATGAACAAAGCGCCCTAAAGTGGAGGTCAGGAAATGTGGATTAATGGAGACCTGCAAGCAGAGTAAGCAAATATATGGGTTTTCATGTGAGCTGATGCAACACAAATAGCACGTTTTCACTTTTCTACTTAACACTTGCACAATGTTTCATCCTTGTTGTTGAGATAATCGTTTTCACATCACTCCCCCCAACTTAGGATTTGCCACTTGAAGGTGGAACCACGTTTTATAGCTTCTCGGTTTATGTCACACATCGCCTTCAAGTAATATTCATCGATCTGACTCCTCATCCTAACTCTGAGCTGAAGCTTGCAGATTATTTGATTTTTCTTGGAGAATTTATTTTCATTAGAATTTCTAAGAAAAAGAATAGGTGGGATATATACGGGATTCATAGTACTTTTCAAAGTTTCCCTTTATGTTCATGGGCCTAGTGTACACAGATTAACTGTTTCTTCCATGTTTCCTCTCCCTGCCCTCCCCCTTAAATCAAAATTTTTCAGGGAGATCATGGTAATTTTCACTTTCAGAATGGTTGTTCAGTGCTTTGAGATCATGATGAAAAACCCGTAGAGTGGGGAGGGATTGTTCAGGCGTGAGCGCTTCTGAATCTATAGATATAATGAGATAAAATCATCAACACACTGTTCCCCCTACACTAGGTGTTCTTTTGAAGTCTGTCATCCCAAGCTCTGACCTTGTTTTTCAGGGTAGATCCACATTGTCTAGGAAAATTTGGCAAATAAAAGCAAGTCAACACATGCAAAAAATGTTTTTGAATATTGCTTTCCGTTTCGCACTTAAGGACATCAGCAAAGTCAACTATGTTAGGCAGACTATATGGGATTACCTGGTGTTTCACTGAAGTTGTCACAACGAAAAGTGAGTTCTCCCCAACCCTGCAGTTTATGTAGATTCGGTTATCATCAGGACAGAATATGTTGACTCTCACATTGCAAGATTTCCTAAAATAATTGCATTCTATCATTATCATTTTAAAAAAGGAACATTGAAATTATAGAGTTGGATTGATGTGGTAGCTTTTTATGCCAAAAAAAAAAAAATCTGCCTTCATGGATTCAAGGCATAAGAGTGCAAACTTGAGAAATGAAAATCTAATCACACCGTATTGTGCTCATCGCTTCCTGCTTTCTTAAAGGGAAGAATGGTTTATGCTAAAGTTGGGCTCCTAAAACTAGAGAATTTCTGAAACTTCTTCAAAGATGTTATTTATTACATTCAGTGTCAATCATAGAGCATTAGTCACAGCTTTATCATGAGGTTTCTGGGAACTATTCTGGTACCATGGTTGGTGAACTAGACTGCAAAATAAGTATCATCTGTAGAAATACAGTAAATCCTTTTTAGGGTAAAGCAGCATTACAGTTCATGAAAATGTTTTAGACAGTACAAAAAGAGTTATATTTTCCTATGTTACTAAAAAAAAAATTGAGGAATAATGGGAGCTCATTCTGCCTTATTCTGTCTCAGTTGTTAAAGATGTGTTGCTGTTCTTCTTTTGGTAGGAGCCTTAAACATTCACCCCACTCAGCAGTCTTTTTATTATTATTATTTCAGTATTTTGAGCCTGCAGCTTTGTAATAAGGTTTTAAAAATCTAGCATTTTGTTTTCACACGTGTGTACAGTAAGAAATAAAAATCCCTACGTAGATTACTGAATTAACAGTTCTTCAACTCAGGGAAAGAATACAGTGAGTTTGAGCTTTTCAGTGGGTATAATGTACAGCTACTATATAATTTTTTTAATCTCCTGTGAAGACTTTGAGGTCCCTGGTTTTATTTGCTGTGTGTAACAAACATTGTGTGCTTATTTAGGCATCTGGGTTCATTTCTGGAAAGTTTCAGTCACATTTCCTGCACCTGAAAAGGAGAATGGGATTTGCCAGTGATAAATGGGGAAGTTGACTAGCTAACTAATAAAGATTTGTCTTAATCAAGTATGATTTGTCAGAACAGGAGCGCATTGGGGTCAGGGCGCGCGCAATGAATTATACAGCATTCACAGGAGGAAAGGACCCGGCAAGAGACCTCATAAATATGCTGCCATTACCCACTGCTAATTCGTATTCAAAGAGTGCTCTGCACAGCGGTTTCGAGGTGGTCGAGCTGTTCCCTGGCTTCCTGAGCTTTCTGTTTTTGTGGGGGGAAAATACATTTTCATTCTGTTTTGTTATTACCCAGATTCTCAAGGTATATCAGTCTCCTAAGCTGAGGTGGTACCAATAGTTAGTAGTCACATCACCTACGATATTACATCACATATATCGTTACATCACATCACCTATAATGTTAGTTTAATACCTACTGTGGGTCCTGTGACATGCAGGACACAGAGAGGAGGGTATAGCTAAGGCATAGGTTCTGCCGGAAGAGGATCTGAATGTTTTCCTTAGTGTACCCTCTCTACTTCTTGGCTCCAGAATTCACATATGGCTACCAGAGAAAGAACCATCTGCCTTTACATTAAGGATGTCCTTCCAGTGAAGAATTCACAAAGTAGAAATAGCTCTTTCTGTGTCCTGAAATACAACTTACACCAAATTCGTAGAAGATGCTTTCTTACGTTTCTGCTAAGGTTAACTTTCTAACCTACGATTCATGATTTCCTCATTTGTTTATATGACTAATTGCTTTGATAAGTTAAGTCTTTTTCTTGGTCTTTATTTTATAAATTGTTTCTTTAGTTTCAAGAGACTATTGTTTCTCCTCTTCACAGTGAACAACTCTAAGTCTACTCTGTGGCTGAAGGCACCGTCCAAGGCCAACAACTGGTTTGCTGTATTCAGCCTGGTTGGGAAGCTGTCCTCTATGCACTAGAAAACAGTAGCAGAGAGCAGCTCTGTCTCCAGCGTTTTTATACTGAATTGACCCATTAGATGGCTTTTAGATGAGATTTTTTTTAATTGCGATGAAATACTAATACTTGTAATAGTAATAGAATGTCTTCACTGGGTAGAGAAGATACTAGTGTTATCTCTCATAGTGAAATAACTACTGACAGTATTACTTACTTTTAGATTAAACTGACACCCACCTTAAAAAAAGATTAATATTGGAGCATGTCTTATGTCTTGAGGTCCAGTGGATTAAGTTACTCCTTGCAACACCAGAAGCTCATATTGGGAGTGCCAGTTTGGTTCCTGCTGCAGCAACTTCAATCCAGCTTCCTGCTGATGCGCCTGGGGAATGCAGTGGCAGGTGACCCAAGTAGTTGAACCCCTACCACCCAGATGGAATTTCAGACTCCCGATTTCAGCCATGACTGTGGCAGCCATTTGGGGTGTGAACCAGGGAATGGAAGATCAATCGATCTCTCTCCTCCCTTCTTTCTTCTTCTATTCCTCTATCTGGCATTCTGCCTTTCACACAAATAAGTAAATATTTAGTAATAATAGTGACTGTCTGCAAAAAAACGAGTATATTCTTTTGGTATACCAAGGAGAGAATTAATAGACTTTGAACACCAAGACGTCTCCCTTCTTCTGAGTATAGTTCCTCCAGAAAAGAAAAGATGACAATACAAAGTTAGAAAAGCCCATTTTATGTATTCCTGCATTGTGAAAGGGAAATTTTAACCTTTAGAGCTGTTATATTCCCAAACACTTCCCCAGGAGAGTCCTCTCAATAATCTCTAACATTGGGCCCGGCGGTGTGGCCTAGCGGCTAAAGTCCTCGCCTTGAACGCCCCGGGATCCCATATGGGCGCCGGTTCTAATCCTGGCAGCTCCACTTCCCATCCAGCTCCCTGCTTGTGGCCTGGGAAAGCAGTCGAGGACGGCCCAAGGCTTTGGGACCTTGCACCCGTGTGGGAGACCTGGAAGAGGTTCCTGGTTCCCGGCATTGGATCGACACAGCACCGGCCCGTTGCGGCTCACTTGGGGAGTGAAAAACAACGGATGGAAGATCTTCCTCTCTGTCTCTCCTCCTCTCTGTATATCTGAATTTGTAATAAAAATAAATCTTTAAAAAAAAATAATCTCTAACATTAAACAAGTGCCATGATTCCTAACAGAATATTTCTAGTGGAGTGTAATAGAATATAGACATTTCTATATTGATGGGCATTTCATTTCTTCAGACAAGAAAACCAAAAAATGTGCCACAAATCAAAGGGAATATAAGAAGCTTAAGAGAATGGTTGGGACAGCACTTGGACGGACATGCGCATTGGCTTCAGTATGCAAGCCCTTTCCACCTGCCACAGCACCAGCACCAGTAAGAAATTCACAAAGTGGTGTGGGAAGATAGACAGTGAAAGCAGACAAAAGCCACACTTCGGTCCCTAGAAACAAGTTTTCCTTCCATCAACAGTTGCTGATTGTTAAGTGTATAGTTGCTGAATGTCTTTAAAAACTGAAATATGCAAAATCTAGTTAAAAGAATTGGCTCTGAAAGTGAAGGTAGAAGAAAGAGTTAGGAAGACAGGTTTACTGGCATGGGAGGTGGAGCAAGATATGTGAGGCTTTGGGGCCTGAGAAAATTCACCTTAGTCTTTTTTTTAGAATTTTTATAATTTTTATTTGAAAGGCAGATTGTTTACAAAGAGGTCTTCCATCTACTGGTTTACTCTCCAAAGGCCACTGTGACCAGGACTGAGGTGATCTTAAAATGGAATCCAGGAGTTTCTTCCCGGACTCTCACATGGATGCAGAGGCCCAAGGGTTCGGCCCATTCTCCACTGCTTTCTCAAGCCATAAACAGAGAGCTAGAATGGAAGTGGAGCAGCTAGGGCACTGGTGCCAAATGGGATGCTGGCGCCAATAGATGGAGGAATTGCCAGACACCACCATGTCAGGCCCCCACCTTGGTTTTCCTTTAAGCAGAAAGAAATCACTTACAATTTTCTTTTAATTTTGCCTTTTTTGGTCCTTGTGTTTGACTTAAGAAATGAGGAAGTACCTAACTCTTTGTGTTACAGTTTTCTACAGAGCATGGCTTTAAGTTGATAGGCCAGAATGCCCATAGCTTTGGTGAAAAATAGCACATGACAGTGGTCAAAAATATGAACTTGGAAATCAGTACTCTCCAAGCTTGGAATATTGGCTAAAGTTGGGCAAATGAGTTAGCCTCTCTGAGCATCAAACTTCATGTCTTTAAATGAGATGAAAAATAATCTATTTTATAAGATACAAAGATTAGATGCAGTATCTATTATGTGTTTAGCATAGTGGCTGTCATAAAATGCAGTAGCCAATAAGTAGTAGCCAAAAATAAAAAGCTTTGCCTGGAGGAAAACATTCATTACAGTATTTTTATACTGAGCCTGTAAGCTGTAAACTTTTCCTGGGTACATATTGAATGAATGAAGTCATTTTTTCATACCAAAGTGTTGAAATCTGTGTGCCTTTCTCTCCCAAAAGAGACCCATCCTGGCTAGTTAATACTTGTTTATGGAAATTAGTGAAATGATCAGTTTTAGATGTTTCTTAATGGAGTTTACTCAGATACAATTAAAAATTCTTCTTAGCATTACTCTAATGAGTTCAGTGTACAGCCTCAACAGTGAAATCTCATAAATTCCTTATTGTAGTTAGAAACAATAACTGCTTTGTTTTAGTCTGCACTTTAGAAACTTCCAGTGCCATAGTGCGTGTTAGAAAAGCAAACAATAGCAAGCTTCTTTTTAGGAGTCTTAGCAAAAGAAGTCTCTAAGTGTATTTTGTTTCTGTCCTATCCTTTTAGGGTCACACTGATGCTGCAGCTTACAGATGGAGTTATTCTTAGTGTGCTTTGCCTGACATTGACAGACAGTTGACTTCTGGTGAGCTAGATTGTCAAAATCCATATTTAGTCTTTAATGTTTTAAGGATCGTATAGAGATTACGAATTCTTTAGTTCCCTCATGTCTTTCCTTTTTAAAGGAAGATGATCATTTTGGCTCAGATCAGATGTCTTCTCACCCATACATCTCAAGTTTAGAAATAATGCTAAAGTCATAAGACCTTAAAATTCAGCCAGACTATTCCATAAAATCACCCATCCCTTTTTTAGTTTTGCTTTTCTTCATATCTTCACTGGTGTCTTTGCCTTACTTGAGTTTTGTTACTTTCTACCTCTTAATATGTCAGTAAACCTCATCTGCTTTACAGTTATTCTCAAATAAAAAGTCTACAACTTTTTGTGTACTTCACAGTAAACCATAAATTCTCCCCCTTTGTTTTGAGACTCCCATAGATTGCTGCAGTGTGTGTGTGTGTGTGTGTGTGTGTGTGTGTGTGTGTGTGTGTGTTGCGTGTGCATGGTCAAAACTTTGTCTCCAAAAAAAAAAAATAACATCACAGGATAGATTTGGCTTGCGAGACTTTCGTTTGCCAACCTTTACAGTAGGACCGTGGTTCTCAAAGCACAGCTCCAGAGAGCCGATAGAGCATCTGGTACTTGTTAGAAATGCGAAGTCTCAGGCCCCGCAGTCTGACTTGAACAGTCTCGCTTGCTTTTGTTTAGTGTTTGAGCTGTGCATCATCTACTTCCACCAAAAGGATTTCAAATATCTTAACAATAAAAATTTAAGTGGATGTATCAAGAGTAGAGAAAAAAGTTAACCCATGACAAAAGACAGAAGACAAGAAGTAAAGAGAAGGAGTTATGGAGGAGAAAGACAAAAAGATTCAAGGTGGAGTTTAATGGAGTTGGATCAAGAACTCCTAGAAAAAATGCTTTAACAATTAAGAATGGAACTCCCCTAGGACTTCCAAGGAGAAAATATGTGGATTGGCATAACTTGCATTGTTTAATGGTATAAAATAAGTATTTTTAATTAAAAAGAGGAGGAAGTGTAGTGGTGGTCTTTTAATAAAACGAATAAGTGTGGTGAATCACTCTTGAAATCAGTTTGACTGAAACGGTGTAGACTTCCCTCATTTCATGATTTCTTGAGGAAATCTTACAAGTAACAAAGGCCCAAGGTTAATAAAGTTGTTTGTCACAGTCGGGTGTGTTACATTAGAGAATGTTGGAGAATGAAGGCCATTAGTCTTTAACAAGGAGTTTGACATGGCCTGTGGACATTTTTTAATGTACGCATGCCTACTGGCCCGGTGTAGTGGCTCCACAGGCTAATCCTTCACCTGCGGTTCTGGCATCTTACATGGGTTCCAATTTGAGTCCTGGCTGTTCTACTTCCTATGCAGCTCCCTGCCAATGGCCTGGGAAAGCAGAAGAGTTCTTGGGGCTCCAGAACTCACATGATAAACTTGGAGGAAACCCTTGGCTCCCATATTTAGATCAGCTCAACTCCCACTATTGGGGCAGTTTAGGGAGTGAAGCAGCTGATGGAAGATCTCTATGTCTCTCCTCTCTTTACAAATCTGCATCTCATATAAGAATAAATAAATCTTTAAAAAGAAAAGTACACATCTCTAGAACCTACTTCCAGGGACTCTTGTGTTAGATCTACAATAAGGTCTACACAACTACGTTAACTAAAAGTTTCCTAAATGACTCTGGTGCACACTACCAAATGAGTCTTTGCCATAGATGGTGACTTTTATGTTTCAGTCATCGTACTCGGGCTTTTGAAACAAATAAATGTGAAAAGTCCAGGCATGAAAGCCCTAGCTGAAAGCTGGAAGTTGAAGAATTGGAAAAGAACATCAATTTTCAGGTTTCTGTTGTCAGCTGAAAAAATATCCCACTGCTGAGGATCCAGGATAGCACATAGTTCCCATGCCCTATGCCAGTTCTGATCAATTGCATTTGATTGGCTGGAGCATTTTGAGGAAGGGGATGTTGCAAGGTATTTTCTTGGGTACTGTGATTGATTAATAATGTCTGGCAGGTGTTTAGAATTAAGGGGTGTACCATAAATGACGTATGCTTGTCGGCCTTGTTTTCAAGGTTAGTCAAGTGAAAGAGGGAATGATATTTTGTTTTAAAATTTAAAATTATCTCTGAATTTTTATTTCAAATATTTAAACATTTCTCTAATTTTTAGATCACCTTTAATATCAGTCTTATTGCTTCCTCAAGTCTCCCCACTAATCTCCAACATGATTTGTTGCCTAACATATTATGAAAGTTTGTCATCCTTACATCAAATTAAAAAATTTTATAGGATCTAGTTATATTTTTTAATGTTTTGTTTTTATTTTCTTTGAAGGGTAAAGAGATAAAGACAGGTGAGTATAGAGAGATCTTTCACTTACTGATTCGCTGCCCAGATGCCCCAAGCGTCTTTGGTTGTGTGAGACTGAAGGCAGAAATTCCATCCAGGTCTCCCACATGAGTGACAGGGACCAAAACCACATGAGCCTTTTCCTGCTGCCTCTCAGGATATTAATGAACAGGAAGCTAGCACGGAGTAATGTGTAACTAGGCCAGGCACTCTAATACAGCAACTCTAATACAGCAAAGGTTCACCCAAAATGTTGTGTTTGTATACTTTATTAAATATTTTTTTATCTGCTTTAAAAAGCAGAATGAGAGTAGGATCCAGTGCGAGTGAGATAACAAGTAAGCTTTCTTCCATGTGCTGGTTCACTCTAAATGCCTGCCACCACCCAGGCAGGGTCAAGTGACTGGGAATCTGTCTGGATCGCCCATGTGTGTGGCAGGGGCCCCATCCCTTGAAGCCATGACCTGTGGATTCCAAGAATGGGTTCACAGGAAGCTGAATTGAAAGACAAGCAGTTGATGCTGAAAGTTTTAATACTGCAATGTGTGACCTAGGCATCCCAAGCAGCAGGCTTAACCTGCTGTGCCACAGCACCTGTCCCAACCTTCTGTTTTTCAATGCTTAAATTCAACAGCATTCATGTACAAACCTGTTTTCTGTCTGCGCCATGTGTCCTAATGTTTCTACAGATGATTTTTTCCCATTTATTCAATATACCATCGATTCCTCTACTATTTTATCCTAGAGTGTCTGCTGTCCTTCTGTGTGCTAAGAAAAAGATTTGCAAAAATAGAATGGATAAAAACTTAATGTGTTTTTATATATCATTGTCAACATTCATTCAGCTGGGGTACAAATTTGTTTTTATGTGTAAGAGATATAAGGAAATAACTTCTTTCAGAGGAGTTATAAAGTTTGTGTGTTTTTTTTAAGATTGATTAATTCTTATTGGAAAGGCAGATTTACAGAGAGAAAGAGAGACGAAAGATCCTCTATCCACTGCTTCACTCCCCAAGTGGCCACAACAGTCAGAGCTGAGCCAATCCAAAGCCAGGAGCCAGGAGCTTCTTCCAGGTTTCCCACATAGGTGCAGGGTCCCAAGGCTTTGGGTCACCTGCTTTGGCTTTCCCAGGTTACAAGCAGGAGTTGGATGGAAAGTGGAGCAGCCAGGACACAAACCACCGCCCATGTGGGATTCTGACAGTTGCAAGGTAAGGACTTAGCCACTGAGCCATCCTGCTGGGCCCCCCCCCCAATATAAATAAAATCTTAAAAAATAATAATAAAATGAAATGAAAAGATTTTTTTTTATTATTTGAAAGACAAAATTACAGATAGAGAGAGGGAGAGACAAAGAGATATTCCATTCGCTGATGCACTTCCCAAATGATAGCAAGTACCGGAGCTGGGTTGATTCAAGGCCAAGAGCAGAGAGCGTCTTCCAGGAATCTCATGTGGGTGCAGGGCCTGTTTTGTGCTGCTTTGTCAGGCATATTAGCATGAAGTTGCATCAGAAGTGGAGCAACTGGGACTGGAACTTGCGCCCATATGGGCTGCTCATGCCTCGGGCCACAGCTTCACCCACTAGGCCACAGTGTCAGCCCCCTCTTATACTTTCAAAATGATAAATGTAGTTCATATTTTCAAGTTGGTGTCATCTCAGTATGTCACCTCAATAATTTTATCCTGAAGATCCCAAGCTACTTATGACTGCTGCTTATATATTTACATACTAACCTGCTTATTGCCACAACACAGTGAAACCAAGAGGAGATAAAGGAGTCCTTCAGGCCACCTAATTTAATTTTGATTTGAATGAATAGAAGGCCAGAATAAAGAAATTTTTTGAAAAAGTGATCAGAAGCCATAAATTCTAGTACTACCTTATACTCACACATGGCAGCTTAGTTTCTGCTTTATCTGCCTGTTTCATTCCAGCACGCTGAACTGCAGTGTTCGCCTGTTACAGGCTCAAGCAAGGGAGACATGTCTTATTCTGCTCCTGTATGCTGCGTGTGTGTGTGTGTGTGTGTGTGTGTGTGTGTATTTTGAAAACCAGCTGCAGTTTTCTGTCTCACTGGATTCATTTGTTAATAAGACTCATTTGCCACTGTGAACAGTCTCCACTCAACGGACATTTTAGTCCATATGAGATCCAGTCTTTTTTTGTTGGTGTTAAAGATACAAATATTACTGAAATCAAAAGATTTTGAGTAAGAATTGTAAACTTTCTGGTATCTCTGTACTTTTAATGTAACTTGAAAGGATCAGGAAGCAGTTCCAGTCAAAATCAGGAAGCCACAGAATGCTTTATCTGAAGAATGCTCAAATTCTTAGACGGCAATACTGATGTCCAGGAAGTGTGGAGGCTGTCTTGTGCCCGTCTCTGTCCGAGTTATCCCCTTCCTTGGGTCCAGACATTGTAAGTTTGTGACAATTGAATGCTTTTCTCTCACAAAGTAATGCATTTTGGACAGGGCACTTTTAAAACTCTTCATATAACTGGAAAAAATCACTGAGTTCACTGAGGTTATGGTCACAGCTGACAGCAATTAGCAATATGATCTGGGTGATCTCACACACACACATACACACACACACATACACACACACACACCCCCTTCCATGCATCCCAGTTTGCTCATCTGTGCAATTTCTTTTAAGGTTCACAAGTGTCCTAAGAAATCTATAACTCTATTACTATAAATTTATGGAAGACCTGACCGTATGTCCAGGTTCAGTCGTTCCCATGAACAGACACTTCCTGAGCACCTGTGTGGATGGTAGTGACCGCCTCTTAAATGCTGCGTATGTTACAAGAATAAGTTAGGACATCATTTTTTAAGAACTTCACAGTATGATGTAGAACTCCAGTTCCCGTGCAACCAAGCAGGTAACATAAGTGAGCGGAGCAGGTGGGGTGGGGAAAGGCATTAAACTGGACGGTCCCTAGCTCTTGTAAAGAGCAGCGAGAACTCAGTTCCAGTCCCTGTTTGGCAAAGTGGGAATAGAAACCATGTTTAAAAGAAATGAAACTCCATCATTTCTACAAAATCTGTCTTTTGAAAACAGTTTTGTTGTCGCTGCCAACCAGTTCAAAAATGTTAAAAGCAGTGTTTCTTAAAAGCAAGACCTGCTCGCTGGCCACAGAGGTCTGGTGGTCCACCCGAGCAGGAGGGACTCCTCGGACGGAGCAGGTGATCGGGACCCTCCGCGTTCAGTGGTGCAATTGGGTAGAGTTCACACAGAGTACAGATAGTGATTAACTCCACTTATAATGATTTGTAAAAAGGCTTTCTAATTACTTCGCAGTCACTCGTCAATACTTCACAGCACTTTTTGTGTTTTCTCAGAATGAGTGATTCATTCAGCCTGGAGAGCCGGATGACGTGGAGCATGTCTCCCTTGTCTGTTAAGTAAATACATGTTTGGTAAATTCCACAAGTGAGCCGTGGAATGTGTTTTGACAGTTCTCCCCATTCAGGTTTTCTGCTGCTTCATCTCCTGGCTTTTACATTCTTTATTGAGTTGCGAAAAAAAGGGATGTCCTTCCTGCTGTTCTAGTCTTGTTTGATAGAATAGAGTGGGTTCATTCTCATTTTTGAATGGAGCTGTAATTAACATGGTTCCTTTTGTTTAACAACCTCCATTTACATAGTACCTGCTCATTCCAGAGCATCGTTATTGGGAGCATAGCTCCTTTGACTGATGTCTGAGGGCTCTGGGAGTAGTGTTTGTTAATTATCTCCAGCAAACCAGGTAACTAAGGGGAGGTTCTGCTACTGTGACTTTGATGGGAGTAGCACGAATGATTTTTTAATTGCTTAGTGATAGATTTGATCATCTTAAAGCAAAATAGAATACATACTCGACTGCTTGGGAGGTAGTGTTAAATCATGACTGTTTTAAAACACACATACACACACTCCTTAACTCTGTTCTGTAAGAATGAATATGTTTACCTTCATTTTTTTGTGAATATATAGTTTTCTGTATGAATGCCACCATCAAAATATTTGAAAATATGTTACTAATACTAGATGATGCAGTTTATTGTCAGAGACTAGGGCAAACTAGACACTATATGGCTTACTTTAAAGCATTTAAGTTTTGATTGTGTGAGTTTTGTTTTGTTTTTAAGCTTTGCTCTGAGAAGTTTGTTCATGTTGGTTGCTGGGCTCTGGTTTTGCTTACAGGCTCCTGAAGGAAAAAAGCAGGATGCATTTAGTTAGCGAGTCCCAGTATACTAGAATCACACTGGGTATTACACTTCTTGTTTAAGTTTCTCATTTTACATTTAGCCAACTGAGAACCAAGGAATGGATGTGTTTTACCTAAATTAAGCCCCAAATGAATTCTTTTTTTTCCCTATTTTCTTTTGAATGGGTCTTAAAGGCAAGAGGAACTGTGGAGGAATTATGGAAACTATCCTATACACGGTTCTTTTTTATGGTTTATATATTTATTTAGAAGTCAGAACTATGGAGAGAGTCAAATAGTCAAAGAGACATATTTTGTATCTGCTAACCCACTCCCTTGGTGTCCAGGACTCATAAGTTCCATTCAGATTTTCCCTGTGGGCATAGGAACCCAAGTACTTGGGCTGCCTGCACTGCTTCGCTCAGGCCATCACCGGGGATGCAGGATCAGAAGGCAGTACGCATACCAGTGCCCATATAAGATGCCAGCATTGCAGGTGGCGGCTTTGCCCACCACATCACAACACCAGCCACTCTGTGGTTCCTTTTGTGCATTCACTGTTTACAGTACTGCTACCCATTGCCTCCAAGAAACTGGATTTTAAAATTGTATTCAGTAAATTTTAATTGTTTCGTATGGCCAGTAGGTATTGTGTTGGACCAAGAAGCCTAGTTTTCATCCCTGATGTTTCACAGGCTACCTTGAATAAATATTAAGCTTCTTCATATAAAACGTAAGAGCTGGTCAACATGCAGTCACCTCTCTATCCACATGGTATTGATTCCCCTAACCCTTGCAGATACTAAAGTCTTTGAATGCTTAATACAAATCCCTTACATAAAGCAGTGTATTATTTGTGTGTAACCTCTGTATATCTTATGTCGTATCACTCCCAGCTTACTTGTAATGCCTAGTAAGATATGCATATTGGGTAAATAATTATTATACTGTATTAGAGTGTAATGATGGAGGAAGAGTTCTATTCAAGTTCAATATAAGTATAGTCCTTTTTTTTTTCTTTTAGTATTTCCCATATGAAGTTGTTTGAATCTGTAGATAAGAAGGACCCAACAGTGTACTACCACTTACTTCTCCATTTTCTGTGCTGATGTTCATATTGCTTGCTTCTGCATGTGTTTTTATTTTAAATGCAAATTTAAAGAATATGAGAGAAAAAGATATATTATTGTATTTATCCATAGATATACCTTGTTGGCATTCTTCACTCTTCCTCACAGATCTGGACTCCCATTAATACCATTTCCCTTCAGCCAAAATACTTCCTTTCACATTTCTTACAACTTGATTCTGCGGAAATCTCTTGTTTTGTTAATCAAAAAAAACCTATCACAACTTTATTTTTGAAAGATATTTTTGCTGGATATAGAATGGTAGAATAATCTTTTTTCCTTCCAGCATCTTCTTGTATAATTTCTGATGAAAATTCAATTTTCATTCCATTCATTAGTCACCTAAATGTTTCTTTCTTCGTTCTGACTGATCTTAAAATTTCATATTTATCGTTAGTTTCCAGAAATTTAACTATACTATGTTGAAGTAGGATTGTCATTGTGTTTGTCTTGCTCAGAGAATGTTGAGCTTCTTTGGCCTATTGTTGATTTTTTTTTAAAACTCAAATTGGACAGTCTTGCCTGTTAGCTCTTTAGCTGTTTATTTTGTCCGTTTCTCTCTGATAATCTGCTTTTATGAAAATCTAAAGAAGTGTATGGAAAACCACTTAATATCTCATTGATTATTGGCACTGTGTTCACTTACTAAAATGTCTTACCCTCCTTCAGTTTAGATAATTGTTATCAACCTATCTTCATATTTAGTCGTCTCTTCTTCTACAGCAAAGTATTTCTCATTGGGTCTATCCAGTGAGCTAACTTCAGATGTTGCATATTTTTTCATTCTGAAACTTTATTTGGTTGCTTCATAGGGTATTGAGTTGTTATTTTGAAACCCATGTCATCAGCCATTATGTTTTTTTTTCTGTAAATTCTTTAACGCAAAAAAAATACTTGTTCTAAAGTCTTTTATTGGAAAGTCAGATATACAAAGAGGAGGAGAGACAGAGAGGAATATCTGTGCAATGATTCACTCTCCAAGTGACCACAGTGGCCAGAGCTGCGCCAACCCAAAGCCAGGAGCCAGGGACTTCTTCCAGGCCTCCCACATGGGTGCAGGGTCCCAAGGCTTTGGGCTCTCCTTAACTACTTTCCTGGGCCACAAGCAGGGAGCTGGATGGGAAGCAAGGCTGCTGGGATTAGAACCGGGACCCATATGGAATCCTGGCGTGTTCAAACCGAGGACTTTACCTGTTGGGCTACCACACTGGGCACTTGTTCTAAAGTTTTATCTAGTATCTCTAATGACTGGAATTGTTGCTCTATTCACATAGACAGTGTTTTCTCTTGGTTCTTTTTTTCCCTGTTACTACTGCATGTAATGTTGTGTTACAATATTCCATATACTGTGTAAAAAGGAATAGTAGGACTTGACGCAGAACATTGTGACTTTATTTTTCCCTCAAAGCGTCTTTTTTTTAAATTTTACTTCTTTTTATTATTATTGTTGTTGTTGTTGTTATTACTATCATTTTATGATACAGTTGCATAGGCCCTGGAATTTCCCTTACCCCCTCCCTAATCCTTTTCCCTGTCATGGAGTACCCCTATATTATTACTGTACTATAGTTCTTCATAAACAGTCATATGTCCATCATTGTGGGATGGACAATGGCAAAGAGTCCAGCATCCTATTGTCAGGGTATAGTAAACAGTTTCGTTGGGAGTCCATCTTTGTCTGGAAGTAGAGATGTGTTGAGAGCACCTAACGATCTATGGGGCTGTCTAGGACAGCGCCATGGACCAACGCCCTGAGGAGGGCAGTGGTAAACAAGTTCAGGAAGTGTCTTCTCCTTGGGGCGTGGCTGTGTGTCCTGCCTGCAGGAGTGACCTTTTAGCTGATCGGTCACTTCCCACGTGCAAGAGTAACCTTTTAGCTGATTGGTCGCTTCCCACGTGCAGGGGTGACCTTTTAGCTGATTGACTAGGTGTTATATATAAGCAGGTTGGGTCCTGGAGGGAGTGGTAGAAAGAGGGGAGAGAAAGAAGGAGCAGACGGCTTTCCTGTTTGCATGCTGCCTGGTGGAGTAAAGAGTTCCTACACATTCACTCAGCATCAGATTTTCTTCTGCAAGTTCGGAGATTCCCCGACAGAGATGCATACTGCATTGTATCCTCACATCTGGATATGATAGTCTCCATTACACAGTTACTATACATCCCCTTAAGTGAAAAGCCACAATACAAAAATAGAAAATAGGAAGAAAAATAGAAATTTACAATGCCATGAAATCAAATAACATGCTACTAGATATGATAGTCTCCATTACACAGTTACCATACATCCCCTTATATGAGAAGCCACAAAACAAAATCAACAACAGGAAGAAAAAAGAAATTAACAATGCCATGAAGTTAAATAACATGCTATAGAATAACTGATGTGTCATTGAAGAAATGAAAAAGAAAATCAAGAACTTTCTTGGAGAAAATGATGCTATTCTATGATCTACGAGTCACTGAAGAATTTAATCAGAAGAAAGTGTTTTGAATTGATGAAACTTTAAAAAAGACAAAATCCAAGAGATACAGTTTCCACTGATCTTTGTTGGTGAGATATGTCTTCTGATGGCAACAAATAGATTTTTTTTTTATCCAGTCTACTAATTTATGACATTTGATTGATGAGTTCAAGGCATTTACATTCAAGGTTAACATGAATGGGTGGTAATTTGGTCCTGTTTTTTAGCGATGGGTTGTTCATTGATGTAGTCTTCTGTTGTTATTTTACTGGAATGTTCTTAGCATTTGCCTTTGGTTTTGGTAGGTGCTATTCCTCTTCTCTGTCAAGAAAACATCTTTAAGTATCCTTTGTAGGGCAAGTTTGGAAGAGGCATATTCTTTTAACTTTTCCTTTCTGTGAATGAATGTTATTTCATTTTTAAGAGAAAGGAAAACTTTGCTTGGTACACATTATCCTGGGGCGAAAATTTTTTGCTTTTAGAATCTGGAATATATTGTTCCATTCTCTTCAGCCTGTAGTTTCCTGTGACAGGCCTTCTGTGAGTTTAATTGGAATTCCTTTATATGTCAATTGATTTTTTTTCACATGCACATTTAAATATGTTTTCCTTATGTTCAATTGAAGAAATCTTGATTATCATGTGTTGTGGTGAATATCACTTTTGGTCAACCATGATGGGAGTTCTGTGCCCCTCCTGCATGTTGTTTCCCAATCTTTCTCTAGATTAGGGAAACTTTCCCTTATTATTTCATTGAATACACCTTTAATCTCAGTTTCTCTCTCTGCACCTTCTGGGACTCCCATAACTCTTGTATTTGACCTTTTAATAGTGTCTCAATTCTTGAATACTTTTTTTAGTTTGACCCAATTCTGCATCCAGGTTTTTATTTGTTTCCCCTGGTGACAGGAAATATATTCCAATTCTGAGATTCTTTCTTCTGCCTCCTTCGTTCTGATTTGGAGACTCTCCACTGTATTTTTAGTTTGCTCCACAGTATTCTTCACTTCTGGTGTATCAGCTTTCATTTGATTCATTTCCTCTGTGATATATTCCTTAAATTCCTTGAATGCCTGCTTTACATGCTTCTCATTGTTGATAAGAAGCTTTATAACAAGTGTTTTGAATTCTGTATCCCCCGTTTTCTTGATTTCTTCCTCAGTTAGCTCTGAGATTGGCAAAGGTGTTTGCTCCTTTGCAGGAGAGTCTTCAGTAATATTCATTTGCCTCTGTTTCTTCTTTAGCTCTTGGTCATTGTATTCTGGTTATCAGATTCTTCTCCTTGGGGCAGGTTTCTAAGCTGTGTCATTCACAGGTCTACAGTTTGATTTTACTTATTGCAGTTGGTACCTGGCTCTTTGTTTGCATTCATTTGTGCCACTCCCTCCATTCAGTTCCAGGTCTGGGTTCTTCTGTTAGGTTTCCGCCATGGTCTCCATTGTCCAAGGTTCTGGCTCACCACTCTCCACCTCTTGTGATACTGTGCTAGGCTGCACCATTGTCTGTACCACCCTTATCCCACTTCTGGTTGTAACAGGTCCTAGGATTAGGGAAACACCAGGTGTCCTATATAGTTAGGTTTTGGTGGTGCTGATCTTGCCAGAACCTGTTGGCCGTTAGGTCTGAGGGCCACACAGACGTATTTTGACCTATATGATGCTGTAGTCAGTTATTTTTTCCTGTGGACCCAGTGCAATGCATGGAACTCAGCAAGTTCTCACCAAGCTCAGCACATGGGCAGCTCACTGTTGTCCCCTGCAGTCTTAAAGCCTTTGCCATGCTGTACAGAATGGCACCTGATGTGCCACTATTAGAGTTCTTTTTTTTTTTTTAATTTTCTTTCTTTTATTGTATTGTTGTTGACAATCTTTACATATTTAATTACAGTTAAAGGAAAAAGAAAAAAAAAGAAAAAAAAGGTTCAAAGGTTCAGGGGGATAGGAAAGTGGGCAATGCCATTATGTCCATATTGTTTCCATCATGCATCTGAGGTAAAGGGGGACATTGAGGGATAAGCCCCACCCGGTTTCCCGCCCACCCCAAGTCCCGGATGTGGGGCATGCTCCGAGATATGTGCCCAAGTGGTGTTAATAGTTCTCCAGTTATGAATCGCTGCCAGTTTCACTCGATGAGGTCGTCCACTGATTGATATGGTCCATCATAAAGTCTCCATTTGCCCCATAATTTGCTGCCAACATATAGCTGAGATGAATGACTGTCCCGTTCTGTCTTGTCTTTTCTTGGTTAGAGTTCTGAGTCCAGCAGTTCGATTGGGGAGATCTCCAAAGATACTTTGAGGTATTCCCAGATTAGTTTTTTGTATGTTCCAGCAAGCACAGGGCCCGGAGTTCTTGATCTGCTGACCATCAGGTCTGAGAGCTACCCGGACTTATCTTGGGTAGAACCTGTAGGATGCAATGTTGTTTTAGGTTGACTGAGCCGGAAATGAGTTCACTCCCAGCTCAGTGCATGCGTAGTTCTGTCCCATAGCCTTTGTTGCCTCCTTAAACAAAAAAGGTACCCAATTCAGCTCTAGAGGGTGGACTGGGCTGTGAAATCCAGCCTGTTCTTGCAGTGCCCGTCTGGGATCTGCCACTCTGTTTCTGCTCCTGGTCAAATCAAGCAGACCAGCAGGATGAGCAGTTCTTTGTCTGGGTTCACCTCCCGAGCTCCTGGTGAACATCTCTTACCACCTGGTTGGTGGTGGAGTTCCGGCTGCCAGTGCAGTTCAGATTGCCATTCGCTGAATGCTGCTGGGATATCAGTCCCTACAACACCACTGTTGTGTCTGCTACTTTCTTGTGTCTGTCAGTTTCCAAGCACCCCTCTGCTGTTGTTCTGTCCTTTCCTATTTCCTGGAATGTGCCTCTCTGCTTCACACTGGCTAATGTTTCTCTGTCTATTTAAATATATCCTCACCCTATTCCGCCATCTTGATTCTTCCTGGGAGCTTTTTATTCCATCTAATATTTGGATAAAGGAAGGATTTGATTCTCCTAAAATTTGGGATGGTGCTGAGCTGAACCTCCAGTTAGACTAGATTTGTCTGTGTATCTCCCAGCCTGTGTTTATGCTGCTTTTTAAAAATTTAAACAAAATGAAGAGTCTTGGCAGCATTCAGTCTGGGAGTAGATTGGTCATCAGTTTCAGATCATTTTTATTTTCATTTAGACTCAAATTAACAGTGTTTTGGAATGTAAGCACCACAAGAATGTGTGACAATATGGATTTTACTTTAATAACTAGTCTGTCTTCCATTACCTCTTCTTTGGCAAATTTAGACATTGGGGAGAATTATCAGACCAAGTAAACTGAGTATCTATTTAAACATTATCTCAACTCCATCTTATCCTCTAAGCCTACATTATATAATGTTTGATTGATTTTCTCACCTTGCAAATTCTGTCTGTTACAGGACAAACAAGGCACTCTTTGCTCACTTATGAAGTACTTACTTATCTCAGGAACACATCAGAACTTCTTTATATCTAGCAGTTTCCTCACCTCCCCACCAAAATAATTTGGTAATTATTTTATCTGAGTTTTCCTCATTTCCCTGGAAGTAGTAGTCATTTGCATCTTTCTATGTCATAACTAGAAGCAAAAGTTCTTCATATCTGGAATTGTCAAGTAATGGAAAATAGTAAGATAACTACTATTCCAGTTGTCAGTAATTCAAAGACTCTTCATGCCCAAGTAATATTAATACTAAGAACAACCTATCTATGCAGAGAGTCACACCAGACAGGGTGTCCATGAAGATGAACTAGATACCAAAAAGTGACCATCCATGGGCCAGTCCTTCTTGAGGAAACTGCATGAGACTTCTGCTTCCAAAGCAGCAGATTACTTTAGCCTGAATTAGATCTGAGTCCCAAAACTCCCAACCCATGTCCAGAATTTACTGCTATATACGATGTTGGCAAATACCATTTCACATTTTCCATACATCTGATTGGTGTTCTGCAATACAAATCATAATAGATGCTTCAAAATAGCCCTTTGACAGCATTGGTGCGTACTGCTGAGTTTCACACAGGTTCCCAAATACAAACAATAGCTGTGAAAGTGAATGCCTATTACTCGCTAATAAATTAGTGGTGATGTTTTCAAGTGCCATGAAATAATCTTACCTTAATTCTTTAAAATTTAAACACTCAATTGGCTGTGATCACTTTTAAAAATAATTTGGTGGGAACCACATCCTTAACAAAGTTTTAAACATAAAGTTAAACGCCAGCATGAGTAGAACTGGTTAATATATTCTGTAGCGTGCACTGCTGATAGCATCATGGATACATGTTATAAAACACTTTGAATTTCTCAACTGGTACATTTTTTAGTGAACATCAGATTTGAAGCCCCTTCCCCTTCTTCAAGTTTATTTTATAACATAGAGTGAGCTTCAGTTGGTTGGGACTTGTTACAGGGAATATTTTACTCTATTCACCTCCAGGATACAAATCCAGTAACTAATAATGACAACAAATAGATACACTCAGTCTGTCCTGTGGTGGACTTACACAGTAGGTCAGATGACATTATTACGTTATGAGTGGACAGTCTTTATGCTTTGAGTGATAATAGCTCCTCAGCTGAGTCCGTTTTGTTTTGTTTTGTGATCCCACAACAGTCCTTCGGAATCTATTTTTGGTAGATTTTTAGTCACCAGCTTCCTTCTCACTTCCTTTATCGGTTAGGAAAGCTCTGTATACCTAAGGGTAAAACTTCCAAAATAGTGAGAAGCAGAGGAAACATCAGCCAGAAACCCTTTCACAAATGGGTGCCTCTATGCAAAAGGCCGTGAATTAAGGCTGTAATTGATGCTGGGTAGTTGTGAAAACAAAAATGCGCTTTATACCTTTGAGTGCTGTATTCCCAGGATAATTCCAAGGACATACATAGGAGAAGGAATTCCTCCTTGGAGGAACGCACGTGCCTGCTAGTGCCAACATGAAGAATTCCAGCATACGGTGCTAGTTTTATTTTCTTCTGTGTTTCTGATTGTTTACTGGTCTCAAGAAGATCCTCGTGATCAATACGAGCAAAAGAGAGAAAGATGTTTCTGATTGCTGAAATTACTTTAATGAGTCAATGTGACTGTGCTTAGTCTGAAAACTCCTGGCATTTGATAGAATTTAAATTTTTACAGAAAGTATATCTCATCTGTCATTGGCTTAAGCCTGTGTTCTTGTGTTCTTTCTTTTTAACTTAATAATGTTACTGATTTTTAAATAAAATAATTCCTAAATATCTAATGTCATTCTGACAAAGGGCATTCTGTAATAAAAACAATCCCCTTAATTTGTTATCTCATTTTAATTGGGTTTGACTAGAGGAAAAGGAGGAGAGGCAATGGGGAAAAACTGCATTTTTTTTTTTAAGTGTTTTTTTTTTTCCCTAGGTCATAGAAGTGAACATTTCTAATTTACTTATTCTGGAATTCTCTTTATTGAAGCATAAAAAATGCAAAGTAGCAAATAAGAAGTGAGAAAAGAATTTTGTGTCCAACAAATGGATACCCTTGGTTGTTAAGGTCAGAATGTGTACATTTTGCCAGTCCTACTTGTTTTTCCAAATGGGGCTAGTACAGGATGATTTTCCAGGGGCAGGGAGATTGGAACAGTGGCTTCTAATTCCTGCAATGGCTTGATCCTTTCATTCTTGCTCAATTGATTCCTTCAGCAGCAGGCTATAGATCCATTGAGAATTTTTTCCCTTGGCAGATCTGATAGAATTATAGATCTGTTGTCTTTTCTCCAGTGTTAACTTCAGTAATGCCACTCTTGATGAGATTTAAAAACCGGCATAGATCACAAAGCATTCATATACTTTATTCTGTGCTTTATCTAATTCTTTCATTTCTTCATTTTTTTCTTGAGTACTTATTGGGGACACTATGCTAACCATGGACACAACAATAATGAATGACCAATTCCCAATTTTTTTTATTTTTAGAAGTGTTTTTGTTATTTTCCATGACATATTTTTGTAGGTATAGGGATTCCCCTGGTGCCCTCTCATTTCCCTCTCTCCATAGTCCCTTTCCACCATTTTCTTCCATACTGTAACAATAGTACATTCCTTTGGAAACAATTACGAGTTTCACATTCTGCTATGTAAGTGTATCATGGAATTATGGGTATAAAAATGACCAAACTCTGATATTATCTTGTCAAGATATACTTAATGGTTTCACTGGGAGTCCTCCTTTTATTCAGTAATAGAGATGCCTACTGTGACATAGCCTCACTTCTCAGTATGCTGGATTTCATTATATGGTTCCTCTATGAGAATACAGGCATATGCTTGTTTACCTATTTGTCTATTTGTTTTGTATTTTGCACGAGGGTGGCCCTTGGGTATTGGCTTGTGTCACTGAGCATAATGGTCTCTAGTTGAAATCATTTTGTCGCAATTGATAGGAGCTCATTCTTTTTAATGACTGAGTGGTATTCTGTGGAGTAGATGTACCACAGCTTCTTTATCCATTGCTCTTTTGATGGACATCTGGGTTATTTTCATGCTTCAGCTATTGTGGATTGTGCTGCTGTAAATAGGGTTGCATGTTGCTTTGCCATACAGATTTCCTTCAGTTTTATTTCCAGGAGCGGTTAACTGTGTCATGCAGTGTTCAGTTGTCTTAGCACTGTCTATACTAACTTCCATCATGACTTCACTAGCCTTCACTCCCCTAATAGTGGAGTAAGGTACCTTTCCCCCCAGTATCTTCACCAGCAGGGTTGTTAGATTTCTGAATGTAGGCCGATCTTGTTATGGGGCACAGCCAGTGATAGCCAGCACCCATTGACAGTGGGCAAATGAAATTTGGCTGTGTCCCCTATCTGTCCTGAAGGTGGGTTCTAATAGCAATGGAATGATAATTCCATCCTCAACCACTTCCCCCACGTCCTAATTTAGCCAGGATATTGGATGCAGCCCAGTCCACTTAGACTAGGCATTTTTAACTACAAGCCCAGTTCCTGTTCCTGCTCACCCCAACCAGCACTAATCAACTCCTTAGCCCACAACACTTAGGTATTCGCCCCTGGCCACCTGTGACTCACCTATCAACCGAGAGGGGATGGTATTACATTGTCATGTAACCACTCCCTTCACAAGCCCTTTTAAAAGGTCCCTGAAGCAGGGGCTCTCACTCTCTTTCTGGCCAGGTGCTTCCACTGCTCTGGCACCTCGACTCTTGGCTGACCCAGGACAGGTAATCCCCTGAGCATGGTGTCTGTGTACTGCTTAGATGGGGCAATGGTTATAATAACATTGTTTCTGGTTTGTGTGCTGTCAGGAGTTCCAGAAGGGGTGAAGCCTAGCAGTAGTGGAATGTGGGCAGAGAAGCCAGGAAATGGTGAATGTCTGCAGCTTTGTAAGGGTGTCCAGGTTCTTTGTGAGTGTGTCCAGGTTATTCGTTGCATTTCTATTAGGATAACTTATGTTGTTGGGGAAGCTGGGACATAGATCTTCAGCTTAATGGATGGATTTAAGGATAATGACCATTTGTTCCTTTTGGGATCATGTTTGGTTGGATTATGATTGGTTGGATTGCCGTATGGACTTGTGATTTGCTATTGTGCTCTATTATCACCAAGCTTGGTTAATAAAGAATCCTTAATAAACCTTAGAAACATGTCTGGTGTGATCTCACTTGCACCTCACAACAATCTCACTGGAGTTAGATAGAACCTCAGTGTGGTTTTTTTGTTTGTATTTCCCTGATAACTAGGCAACCTAAGTGTCTTTTCATTTGTCTGTTAGCCATTTGAATTTGTTCTTTTGAAAAATGCTTACTCATCGAATTTGCCCATTTCTTCACAGAGTTGTTTGTTTTCCTGACATTGAGTTTCTGATGCTCTTTGTAAATCCTGGCTGTAAGTCCCCATCTGCTAGGTATGGTGCAGGGATTTTCTCCCATTCCATCAGTTGCTTCTTCGTTTCCTTGATCATTTCCTTTGCCATACGGAAACTTCTTCGTTTGGTTTATTTTGCCTTTGAGTGCCAGTGCTTTTGATGACTATTGTAAGAACTCTTTACCAGTATCTATATCTTGCAGAGTGCTTCCTATGTTGCTTGGTTCAGATTTAGGTCCTTGATCCATTTAGCACTAATTTTTGTATAAGGTGACAGGTAGGGGTCTTGTTTCTTCCTTCTGCAAGTTTAAATCCAGTTGTCCAAACAGCATTTGTGGAAGATGCCAACCTTTTTCCCTGGGTTATTCTTTTGTCATAGATAAGTTCTCTGTGTATGTGTGGGTTCACTTCTGGTTTTCTGTTCTGCTCCATTGAGCCTCTTCCAGACTGTTTTGATTACTGCTGCCCTGTAGAATATCTTGAGATCCGGAATTGTGATTGCTCCAGCTTAATTTTTATTCTTCAAGATAGCTTTGGCTATTTGTGGTTTCTTGTGTTTCCACATGAACTGTTGTATCCAATTTTCCATTTCTGAGAAGAATATCGTTGGGATTTTTACTGGGATCTTATTGAAGCGGTATGTTATTTTTGACAATATGGACATTTTGATGATGTTGATTCTACCAATTCAAGACCATGGTAAATTTCTCCATCTTTTAATATCTTGGTTTACTTTTTAATATTTTGTAACTTTTGTCATAGAGGTCTTCCGCGTCATTGGTTAGTTTTATTTAAAGGTATTTAAGGTCCTTCTTTGCTATTTTGAAAGGGACTTTTTTGTAATTTCTCTCTTAGCCATGGAATTGTTTGTGTACTAGGGCCATTGATTTATATTCATTGATTTTGTAGCCTGCTTCCTTGACAAACTCTCTTATGAGATCCAATAATCTCTTTATTGAGTCTTTTGTTTCTCCTCTATATAAAATCATGTCATCTGCAAAGAGGAATAAACTGACTTTTTCATTTTTGATTTGAATTCCTTTCATTTCTTATTCTTGTATAATAGCTCTAGCAAGGACTTCCAATGCTATGTTGAATAGCTGTGGTGAAAGTGAACATCCTTTTCTACTTCCAGGTCTTAGTGGAAAAACTTCCAATCTTTTTACATCCAGTATGATGCTGGTGTTTGGGGTTTTGGTATAGTGCATATATTGTGTTGTAGAGTATTCCTTCTGTGTCTATCTTGCTTAAGAATTTTAGCATGAAGGGGTGTTGGATTTTATTAAATGTCTTCTCTGCAATTATTGAGATGATCATATCATTTGTATTCCTCATTTTGTTGACGTGTTGAATCACATTTACTAATTTGCATGTCTTGAACCATCCCTGCATGCCAGGGTAAATCCCAACTGTTCCAAGTGAATGATCTGTCTGCTATACTGTTTGATTCTGTTGGCTAGCATTTTATTGAGAATTTTTACATCTGTGTTCCTCAGGGATATTGGTCTGTAGTCCTCTTTCTCTATTGTGTGTGTTTCTAGCTTTCGTATTAACATGATGTTGGCTTTATAGAAAGTTTGGAAAGATTACCTCCCTTTCTGTTGTATTGAATAGCTTGTTTGAGCTAAGTTCTTGAAATGTATGGTAGAATTTAGCAATAAAGTCATCTGGTCCTGGGCTTTTCTTTTGTCATTTTATTGAGATGTTTTCCATGTTTACCTTTGGATTTGATTTTATTCTTTTTCTCTGCCTGTAGCACATCTTTAAGTAACATTGTAGATAGATGTGAAATCTTTCAGTTTTTGTTTGCCTTAAAGTATTTTATTTCATTTTCAAATACAAAGGAAAGTTTTGCTGAGTAAGTTATTTTGGGCTGACAAAATTTTTCCTTAAGTTCTGGAATATGTCACTTCATTCCCTTCTGGCCTCCTGGGTTTCTTCTGAGAGGTCAGCTGTAAGTCTGATTGGGGTGCGTATTGATGTTTCTCATTTGCATATTCAAATATCCTTTTTTTATGTCCAACCAAGGAGAACTTGATTATGATGTGTTGTGGTGAGGATCACTTCTGGTTGAGTCTATTCGGGGTTCTCTGCTTATCCTGTATTTGTTTTCCTGGTTTTTTCCTCCAGACTGGGGAATTCATTCGTTTTCTCATTGAATACATCTTTAAACTGAGCTTCAGGTACACCAAGAATCCATATGTTTGGCTTTTTGATGTTGTCATGTAATTCTTTTTAAGATTTATTTGTTTTTATTGCAAAGTCAGATATACAGAGAGGGGGAGAGACAGAGAGGAAGATCTTCCATCCAATGATTCACTCCCCAAGAGACCGCAACAGCCATGCTGTGCTGATCTGAAGCCAAGAGCCAGGAGCTTCTTCTGGGTCTCCTGCATGGGTGCAGGATCCCAAGGCTTTGGGCCGTCCTCGACTGCTATCCCAGGCCACAAGCAGAGAGCTAAAAGGGAAGCAGGGCTGCCAGGATTAGAACCGGCGACCATATGGAATCCTGGCCTGATCAATGCAAGGACTTCAGCCGCTAGGCCACCACACTGGACCTTGATGGTATCATGTAATTCTTGTATAGTTCTCTTAGCTTTACTCAGTTCTTCCAGTCTCGGGTTGCTTCAGCCTTTCCGCATGAGGCGTCTTCTGTAATTCTTTCTTCTGCCTCACTCATTCTATCACTGAGGCTTTCCATTAGATTTTTAGTTTTCTCTATTAAACTCTTCATTTCAGTCTGATTTTGTTTTGATGCTGCTGTTTTCTTAGTAATACGTTCCTTGAACTCTTGCACATGCTTCTGGATGTTTTTAATAAGCTTTATAAAGGTTTGTTTTTCAAGTTTTTTATCCCACAGCTCCTCAATGTCTTCTTAAATCAGTTCTGAGATTGAAATATCCTTTTGATCCTTTGTGGAGGAGGCGTCGGTAAAGTTTTTCATGGTGCCTGTGCCTCATTTGCTCTTGGACATTGTGGTTTAGATTAGCGGATTCTTCTTCTTGGCAGCGATTTTTAAACCATGTTGTCCACAGGTCTGTAGGTTGACTTTATGATGCCTTGCAGTACTGACTCTCAGTTAGTGTCACTCATGTCACCCCCTCCAGCGAGTTTCAGTTCTGGGCTCCCATGCTGTGCTCCGGCCACGGCCTCCGCAGCCACGGCTCTAGATTGTCTCACTTTGCCCTGGAATTGCATGTCATGACCACACCATCATCTGCTCAGTCTTTCTCCCATTCACAGTTCCACCAGTCTCTGGGATTAAGAAGATAACCAGCTATGTTTTCAAACTGGATCCCTGGGCTGTCAGTGGTACCTGTCCCTGATGAACTCACATGTATTTTTATTCTTGCCAGAACTTGCTAGCAACTAGGTTTAGGGGCACCTCGAACCGTGTTTGGATGAAACCCATGAGCTGCCAAGTCAATGTTGTTTTCCTGAACTGACCAGTGAAATGTTGTAAGCCAGAAGTGGGTTCTTTCTGGATGTAGAATTTGCACCACTCACTGTTACCTCCCCCCACCACTGGGACTTTTCCCCAGTACTCAGATTGGCGCTTCATGCCGGACTGATGGTGCTTTTGGTAGGCTGGGTTGTAACTCCACCACACAGCATCCTCAAGAGCTCTGCTGCTCTGCTTTTGGCTCTCAATCAGGTTAAAATGATCACCAGGACCCGAATTCTGTGGCTTGATTCAGCTGCTGCATTCCTCGTGCCCTTCCCTGCTACTCATCTGTGGAAGGATCTCCAGTCACCCTGGGATGTCTGTTCTCTGCCACTCTACTGCCTCTGCTGCTTGGCCGTGTTGACAGGTCCCCAGGTGTGTCTCCACAGTCAGCCCGCCAGCTCCTGTTACCTGGGATCATGCCTTCAGTGCTTCTCCTCCACACTTTAATGTGTCTTTACCTTATTCCACCATCTTGTTCTGCCCTCATTTATTTTATGTATTGTAATACCATCAATTGTGGTAAAATAAAATGTAAGTAGAAATTTCACAAAATAATTACCATGTTGATATTTGCAAATACTAGAGATTTTATGTTAACTTAAAAAAATCAATGAAATGGTGGTCACAGTGTGACAAAATTGGCTCCCGTTATAGCAACATGAATTCTTCTAAAATTAAAACAAAACATCAAAATTGTGACTGTGAAATGTGGAATAATAATGAAATCACTGAAATTTTACAAAAAGTTAATGGGAACAAGATCCCAAAAAGATCATTGGTTTACAACTGGATAACTCATTTTTAGAAAGCAAAAGACAAAGATTGGGCCAGGCAGAAAGACTCAGTGGCTAAATCCTCACCTTGAAACCAGTGGGATCCCATGAGAGTTCCGATTCATGTCCTGGCTGCTCCACTTCCCATCCAGCTCCCTACTTGTGGCCTGGGAAAGCTGTAGAGAATGGCCCAAAGCCTTGGGACCGTGCGAGCCCACAAGGGAGACCCAAAGGAAGCTCCTGGCTCCTGGCCTCTGGCTTTGGATAAGCTCTGCCTCTGCCATTGTGGCCACTTGGGGAATGAATCAGCAGGCGGGAGATCAGTCTCTCCTCTCTGTAAATCTTCCTTTCCAATATAAAGAAATAAATTTTAAAAATACAAGGATGAAGGTTAGACTATCCATCCACATCAATTCACAAGGAAAAACAGTTTATCTTGTTTATGCCCTAATTAGAGAGAACTGACATTCTTCAGTGGAAACAATAGAAAAATGCTTTAGATATCCTAATTCAACTTGGACAAATCTGAGTAAAAAAATTGAAGTGGAGCAAACTTCCTGATTGATGAATGTCAAAATCATTGTGCCCACATCAGCTGCAGATAAGAGCAAAGCTTTTGGTGGAAGTTTCAGAACCTTGCAACATGGCTTTACTTGTAGGATCTTGACCATAAAACACAATCAAAGCAGTGGCTACCAGGAAGTAGAAGTGGTATGGTCAAAGGAAAGCGGGCCAACAAGAGCCAAGGTTGTGGCAGAAGGTTTTTGAAATGCTCAAAGCATGTTGCTTGTTGGCTCTTTTGAGAGCGAAAGAATGATAACATCTGTCTATTATGACAGTGTTTTAGGGAGGTGAACTAAAAGCCGCACCGAAACATTTTTCTCTGCCATAACGGTGTTCCTCTCATTATGTGAGATTTGCAGTGGGAAACCACTAAATATCCACCTCACACTCCCAAGAAGCCTGCTGCTGGCTTGGTTTTTCTGATAGTAAAAAAAAAAAAAAATGTTTCCAGGACACCTGTTTTTCTCCACTTGTTAATCTGCCGCATGTTACATTGACACGGTTAAACTCCCAGGATCCTCAGCTTCTTCAAAATGGACTAAATGATGTTATTGCTTAACAATAGTGTCTTGAAGTTGATGGAACTTGCATTGAAAAGTAAAGTTTGTAATTTCTAATTTTTCTAAAATGTATTTATTTATTCCATGGCAATAACAGAGAGGGAGAGAGAGAGAAAGAACTTCCATTCTCTGATTCATTCCCCAAATTCTCGTAAGAGTTGGTTCTGGGCCATGCCAGAACAGGAGTAAGAAAATTCCATCCCAGTCTCCTCTGTGGGTGGCAGGAGCCCAGGTCCTTGGGCTGTTGCCTGCTGCCTCCCAGCGTGCTAGGGCTCCCAGGAGCTGGAGCTCAAGTGGAGGCACGGCTGGGTCTCAGATACACTGATACTGTGTTTTAACCGTTGCACCAAATGCCTGCCTCCTTTGGATAGTTTATCTCAAACACAAAGAGAAAGCACACATGCTTAATTTTTCTTTTTACTTTAGTCTTATTTGAAAAGCAGAGTGTGTAGGAAAGAGTGTAGCTCAATTACCTTATTAAAAGCTTCATGACAATATCATTATTAGTCTCAGTTTGGAGCTGTAGAAACTGAGGTAGAGAAGGCTGTGTAACCAGCATGTGTCAGCACTGGGATTTAGGCTCAAGTAATGTGTATTCACAAAGTTGGCCATTTGACCTGCACAGTGCTCTGAAGTTTTTAAGACCTCTTTTCTTTTTCTAAAACATTTAGCTTGGTTGTTTGTTGTGTTTTTGTTCTAAAATACATAATATAGAAAAGTGCAAAAATGAGTTCAGTGAGCACAAGTGGTTTACCCATTTTTAGCATCCAGTTTTAGAGTGCTAGTTTGAGTCCTTACTCCCCTGCTTTTCAATCCACCTTCATGGGAGGCAGCAGATGATGATCAAGGGCACATTGCTTGAGCCCCTGCCACTCACATGGGAAACCCACATGGGATTCTGGGTTCCAGCCTTCATCCTAACCCAGCTCTGGCTGTTGCAGACTTTTGGGCAATGTACTGCAAATGGAGTATTTGTCTCTTTGTCTCCTTCTGCTGTTCTACCTTTTAAGGAGATTAAAACAGTTGAACATTTAAAACAAAAGGCTTAAATCACATGGTGAAAAAATAATAGAACACTGAACCCAGACTCTTATTCATCATTGCTCATAATTTGCTGGAGTGTCCTGGGGCAAATAACTTTGCCTCTAAATTGTTATCACTGTGATAGTTATGTTGGAAACATCAAATTACAGACTGCTTGCAGTCATGTCTAAGATAAATAACTAAATTTATCAAAAATTGTTTACAAAGGGTCTGGCGCCATAGCCCAGTGGCTGAAATCCTTGCCTTGCGCACTCTGGGATCTCATATGGGTGTTGGTTCTAATCCCGGCAGCTCTGCTTCCCATCCAGCTCCCTGCTTGTGGCCTGGGAAAGTAATCGGTGATGGCCCAAGGCCTTGGAACCCTGCACCCATGTGGAAAACCTGGAAGAGGCTCCTGGCTCCTGGCTTTGGATTGGTGCAACTCCAGCCATTGCAGTGGCTTGGGATGTGAATCAGCAGATGGATGATCTTCCTCTCTGTCTCTCCTCCTCTCTGTATATCTGACTTTGCAATAAAAATAAGACCTTTTTTAAAAATTGTTTACATGTTCCAGAAGTATTAATAGGAATGTATGTCTAATATGCAATGTTTGGCTTTATTTCTGTACCTCCATTGTCATTTGGAGCTCTAGAAAATTATTTTCGTAGTCACCCTAAATTCTTTTTCCTTATTCAAATTTTCTTTTTCCTAGAACAAATTGGTCAGGAGATGCTGGAAAACCTCAGTCATGACAGAGAAAAAATACAGCGAGCACGTGAACGAGTGAGTACCAGTGATACAGTATTTTCAGACATGCAGGAAGATGAAAAATCATACAGTAAAAGATCTCTGTGACACACACAGAGTTACATGGATGTAAGGGTAAAAGAGAGTTGTAAATTCCATGGAGAGGAAAAGAAATGTTGTGTGACAGTTAAAGAAAGCTGTTTGTTTGTACTCCCATCCAAACATAGACCCCTACCCCCAGGATGAAGACTGGTAATTTATTTGGCTATATAGCTGAGAAAAGGGTCACTGAGAGAGATTTTTTTTGAAAAGTAGTTCAGTCTTTTGAATGAAAACTATGAAAATATCAATGTCCCATCCTCCCTCACTTCATTTTATTACCATTTATGTTTTTCAGTACTGTGCACTTTCATAAACTAGCTATTTATAACCCAGAAGTATGTCTAACTTTGTCAGCTTGGGAAACATTTGATTTTATACCCAGTTCAAACATCCAGCTCAAAGCTCCTGGGATTACCTCTCCATGTCATTTTCTGAACCAGAATTTTCAGAGTTTGTATAGATATCACAATTGGTTTTATTCCCCTGCACTTAAGTATTTCTTATTGTTTATATCTTCTATTCATGAAATGTGCTTTTTGCTTGCCTCATACTACAGAAACAATCTAAATGTATAATGTTTTGTTTGGTTTTGTTTTAACTCTGCTTTTTTCCTCCTAGCTTCGGGAAACAGATGCCAACTTAGGGAAAAGCTCCAGGATCCTGACAGGGATGTTGCGAAGGTAAGAACAAGGTAGGGACCTGCCTTCCTCTCTTTCTTTAACTATGTTTTTCATCAGATTGTAATGAAATGTTTTATGGGCTTGATAGCACCTGCTCTTATCACCATGCACTGTGAGCCTTTGAGCTAAGACGGCTACTAACTTGTTTGAACAAGGACACATACAGAGAATCTCTGAAAAGCTCCCATTAGAGAGAAGGCCTGAGCTAAAGTGGTCACCCCAAGCTATGGAAAAAATTAGGGTTAGACATGAAGTAGTTTTTCATTGCCTCGGGATGGCCCCATGGCAGGATTTTGCTTTCTATTTTGATAACCTCCTTTGATGGAGTGAGTGTAGACCTGCCATTATCAGAAGCACACTTGGCATTAGCTTTGCTCTTTCTGTTACCTTTGTTCTCATTTCTTTATGGGCACTGTTTGGGGAAACATTTACATTCAATATATTTACTTAATGATGGCTTCTAAAGTATAAAGGTTATCTGAATAATCTAAGTTCGTATGTGCTAGCAAATGTGTTTACATTATAGATAACCTTTGCTTGATAGACAATACCCAGGATACTATGATAAAAAATTGAGTATATGCGTAAGATTCTACATCATTATATTCTGCATGAAATTATTGTACATTCAGAATCTACCAAATAAGAGTATCATCTAGCACTGTGACATCAGTTTGGACCTGTGAGTGGAAAGGTCAATGAGGAATGTTTAGGCTGACCTGTAGCCAGTCTAATTTGCAATTTTACAGAAGGAAATCTTCTGTATATAGAGACAGCTATTTAAAATTAACTAAAGTCTTCTCTGATCATGTATAATAATTTGCAAAAAAATGTGCTTGCTGTTTTAGAGATTTACTGCATAAAAACTGATCAGATGCGTTAATGCAATTGATGTACACTCTCTCCTAGCCTGATGGGTGTGGAGCCTCAAGCTCCCAGGGCCCTTCCAACCAAGGTGACCTCAGTCTCCATCACCCCCACAATTCCAGGACACAGGTTCCTAACTCAGGACCTTTCACCACCAGGTTATTTGATTAACCATAAGATATAACTGACTTAAGAAAAACTCAGAACCCATAGACAAAGGAAGTGGCAATTGAAAAAATTGCTTCACTGCATAAAGACAATAAAAAAATAAAAGAAAATGGGGCGGGGGTGGGCTATCACTTACCTAGGAGGGCTCTTGCAGCCGAGCTGTAACAAATACGCTGCCTATCTCTCCGTTTTGTCAAACCTCATTAAAGAACCCCCTGCTTTATGCCAACCGAGCTGTCCAGAAATCATTCATCATTTTTAGTGTGAAAAAATCATCTGGTTATTTAAATAATATCATATTAATGTTAAAGTTCAGCTGTCATCTAATGGTATGGCTTAATCAGATGTAGCATTTAGGAAAAATAGTTCATTCCAGCTCTACATGGCTTTCAGGTTGGCAGACTCAAATAAGGATTTATGGGCTTCTAAACCAATGGATTTCTGTCCATGTTTCTGCTTGATGTACCTCACCCTTCAGTGCAGGACACTGCAGACAGTTATTCCAACAAATAAAACATCTCCTCATATTGTGTTTGAATAAATTTGCAAGTTATTTAGAGAGCATGAAGCACAAACAACTTATGCAACCTTTGACTGGGGCTTTCTGTAGGAAAATCATTTGAACACCATCCTTTCAGAAGCCCACAGAAAAAAGCTACTTGGTGAGATCTGCTTGGGGTTCTCTTTGTAGTCCCCTTAGTTCTCTGGCCCATCTCCTTTTGGGATGTTTCTTGAGTATGAACCACAGGCTGGTTGTGTCTGAGCCAAGGCAGCCCGTAAGTCCTCCTGGGAGTGTGTCTGCCAGTGTGTGTAGCCAGTTGTAGGTGGAATTTTGGTGTCAGCAATGATCTGCAGGTACTTTTCATCAGTTCTAGAACCTCACTTGGTCGTTGGGAGCCAAATGTAGGTGGTAGCTTCGTTTTTGTTCCTGTTTATTAGATACACGGTTTGCACTTTATTTTAGATGTAATTTAAGAGGCAGGAGCATTTTACCAGCCTCTTAACTTTGTTATTTTGGGTTATTTCCTGGAATGGCAGTGTAGGGGAAAGGAACCAAGGTTGACGCCCTGAAGTCTTAACATTTACTCCTATGATTTTACATCTTCTGTTATGCCCTTGCAGTTCACACACCATATGCCTCCAATGGTCTGGTGCCATTATTTCAGACAAAAGAAGGCATATCTTCGTACTCATGTCTTACCAAAGCTGTGTGGCTGTGTCTTGTGTGAGCAGGTTCCTCGGGTTTAGGAAACATTGTGATATTGTACTGTCTGCTCATCTCTCCCCTTCACAAATATACGAAAGAAATGAACGTTCCCTTTGGGTAGGTGTTCATCTGTATAACGTAAGGTTACTTGTTTTTCTTGACGAGTTCTGTGTGATGTTAAATACTTAGTCTATAATATATCAAACCGGAGAGTTGATTCTTCTAAAAGAAAGATTATAGGTTGTTTTTGGTCTGCTAAACTTAAATCAGTTCTGAATTTGTGAAACGAATAGACACTGCGTGGCCACACATGTGCCCTCCTTTGTGACGTGTTCTGAAGACAGATGTGAAATCACTCGGCCACAAGCACCAGGGTTGTACTGTTAGTCCACTTGGCATCTCTTAGACGTCAAAGCATGTGGGGAAGCAAAAATGAGTAAACAACAAATGCAAATATTGACTTTATAAAATCAAGTATACTAAGTAATAATCTGCTACTCAAGAATTTTATCCTTTACTAGGTTAAAATGAGGTGGAAATCTTCCCCTCCCTTCTTTTCTTCCTCTTCCTCCCTTTTCCCCTCCTTGCACTCCTCCCACCACTCCTTCCCCCTTTCATTTTCTTTCTTCTGCTTATTCATTAAATGTTTAGTGTCTGTATACCAGGGCTGGGGATCCTGAAACGAAACCAATTTCATCCTTGTCTTCAGAGTGCTTCACTGTAGGAGGGAATGTGCAGATAAAACCCAACCGTGAGAATTCACAGAAGCATCTCATTCTCAGGGAAGCTATTAAAGATTCCGCAATGCTGACTAATCCTTGCCAATCACTAAAAAATAAACGAGGAAAACAAATAACCAATAGAAAACGTGTTTTAAATCACCAAAAAACCAATGTGTTTGAGAAAAATTAGGGAAACAAGTTTTGAAGGAACTAAAGTAATCAGAAAACATTGAAAAAAATCATTCTTTAAATGAGCTACACTATAAAACCAAAAGAAGGAAAATAGGAGAAAAATCAGTGCATTCAAAATTGTAATAGAAAAAGGTGCCATCAGAACACATTCAAGCTGATCTTTCCTGGAAGTTTTGTTTTGTCTGTCTTGACATAAGATGGAGAGCTGCTTTGGGACCGGGACATGCTGCTTGTTTCCTGACTCCACAGGTTCATAAAGCAGACTACAGCTAAGCATGAAAATGGTCATGAAACAAATGACCATCCATATGCTAACTGGCACCAAGAAATGAGTTTTTCATTAGATTCACATTTGGTTATTGTAATTGGTTGTCTTCACGTGCCCCGAGTGTCACTGGAAGCTTAAATGTGTTTTCTCATACTTGAGTGTTTGTTTCTGTGGGTTTTTTGTTCTTGTTTTTTCCTTAGGAGTGTGCTTGGGAAGTCTTATCTTCGTGTAAATGAAATCAAAGATTCTCAACACCTTTAAGAAAAGGCAGTCATGCTTCTATTTCCCTTTACCTTTGAAGAGTTGAGAACTGATCAGTGGTAGTATATGTGCTTCTCCAGCTAGCTGCAGGATTCCTGAGGAGTGTAACAGACTTCAGTTAGAGAGCGCCTTTGAGATCAGTTTGGAAGACAGGATGCAGCTTCACATTGGGGCATCTGTGTTTTGCATCTACAGGCAAATGGCTTACGAAAAGGAATACCACATGCAATATTTTTGAAAACACCTTTCCTGCACTAGGATTTCAACAGCCAATAACTTCTTCTTTTCCTCATGCTACGTGTGCTCTCCCCAACTATTTACACACCTGCAATCATGTTTTCTTCAAAATGTGAATTTTGTTTTATCCTTTAAGCAGGAATGTGGCAGTTTCTTTCCCCATGGAGATGCTGAGATGTCTTTTGTAACTAAGCTGTAATGTAAACAAAGCAGAAGATAGTAAATGCTGTGGACCTGGCTAGCGCTAGCCATACAATGCTGCTTTACAGCTCTGGTGCAGTTGGAGCCAAACTCATCTGGGGAATAACTGCTACCTATCACTGTTATGACATTTTATATTTTAACACAGTCTCATTACTTTGTAACAGTTGGAAAGTTTAAATGTACTGTCAGAATGTTTCCTAAGAGTTAACAGACCTGGAATGCCAATGCATGATCGGTATTGCAATAGAACAACAGACTTTCAAGTAAGCAGATTTTAAATATGCCATGACTAGGTGTTCCTTAAAAATTCATTCTTTTTTTATTTTCATTTTGCCCAGACAATATTTTTCTTGCATAGTAATTGTTCTTGCTATAACACTGGAAGTTTTCCAGAACTTATGAGAAAAATGCCCTTCAAATGGACTCTCATTTTTGTATACTGAGAAGGCTCTCTCGTTGTAGCACATCACATTTGCATATTTACCTGTCTCTCTCTTTTCTGTTCTCTGTCTTTATTTTTCTCATCCCTCCTTCTCAGCCTGTTAACTTACTGGTGATAGGCATGGGACGCTTACCTGAACTACATGCGGCAAACTCTTGACCTTTAAGCCATTTTTCAGTTTTAAACCAAGTACATTTTCTTTCAGAATGAAATAGTTGAATTTTCTGAAGATTCATTGACCAACACAGTCCTAGGCTCCAGATGCACATTATCATCTTTCTCCTTCTTAGTGTCTTTACAGGTGAGGTATTATGACTTGCATTTTAGGAAACAAACAAACAGGAACTGGCACTGTGGCATAGCAGGAAAAACTATATGAGTCCGAGCTGCTCCACGTAAAGCCCATTTCCCTGCTAACAGACTGGGGAAAGCAGTGGAGGATGGCTTATGTCCTTGGCCTCCTGCACCCTTCTGTTACCTTCGTTCAGTGACAGTTCTTAAAGGGCCACTCTGAGCACAGCAGTGTTCCATGCCCAAGCTTCTTCCTTGTCATTGAGGCTGTCAGGGAGGTGGAGCCTCCTAGTTGGTCTCTGTGCCTTTTCTTCCCCTCTTCCATCCTAAATATTACTGGCCCATTCATCTCCTAAGTGCAAAGCTAACTTCATCTCTTCCTTGCTCAGGAGTCCCATGTGGTTCCTATCTCCTGCTCCCACAAATATGGGAGCATGTCTCCTCCAGGCTCTTCTGATGGACTTCCACACTGGTTTGCTGCGGCTGAATTTGGTAGACTTTATGTCTCCACTGAAGTTAATTACTTCCCATTTCCAAACCTGGCCTGACATTTCCCTTTGTTTGGTCTCTTATTTCTACCCATAATGTCCTTTCACCACCTGAGTTAGAATCCCCTGGATGTGAATGATAGAATTCCAGAACAAACTTGCTATAAACAAAAAAGGAAATATCTCACTGCTTATAACTTGGTAGTTGAAGGGTGGGAGGGACTTCAGACCTGGTGGAGGAGTCTGAGTTCAAATCTTGTCATCAGGCCTGGGTCCTGTTTTTCCATCTCTTGCCTCAGAGCCCTTCGGTGGAATTGACATCCTTTGTCAAGGTTTTCCTTGTGGAGAAAAGCTTCCGCTTGCTTCTCACTTATTGAACAGAGTTATTTTTTTCTTCCCAATAGTTCCAATAAAAGTCATAAGATGCAGTCTTACAGTTTCTAACTGACTCTTGTTAGATAAAAATCCTAGTAATCTCCCATCCACTGCTGTAAACTTGGGGTCTTATCTAGCAGGTGAACATAGAGGTTGAGAACAGAGTGAACTTTTAGCAGAAAGGGGACTAATAACTGGTTGACAAAAACAATACACGTTGCCTTTAGAATATTCCAGATGATCTTTTATCTGTACTGTGGTTTCTACTGTCTCTGTTGAGCCTTCCTCAGTCTCCCAGCCAGAAATGCCTGTGCTAGACCCCTTCATGGTGGCACACCCATCTCCCAAGGCATGTCATCACGCACATACATTGTGTGTGTTGTAATTATCAGCAGCCTTGTCTTCATTTACTTCCAGACCTTTTTTTATCTCACTCATCATCTTCAGGAAGATTTTTCACAGCTCCCCACAGCATTATATAAACAGGGGAAGAAACTCAAGCAAAAGAGAATTGAAGCAAAGTCAGGGTATCATTTTTGTACTCCCAAAGAACAGACTTTCAACGAGTCCTGGTACAGATTCTTGGCTTAAAGTGTCCTGCCTGAAAACACAATTTGCTGATCTACCATGTGTCATAAAGTAAAAATCATTCAAGTTGAGGCCAGACATAGCTTTGTAGCTTACAGAGATGGGCCCCGGAGCCACTGCTGACACATGGGTATGGGAGGGTGGTGATGGTACTTACAGAGCATCCCTGGCCAAGAGAATGGGGACTTTCTGGAGGGCTGCTTCTCCTCAGGATCCTAAGGTCAAGCCGCTCTTCTGTTGACTGCAGCCCCCTCATGGTCACAAGCCTCAATGGCTTTTGGCCCAAACTCATGATGCTCTGCCAGAGGCTTTCCTAAGGCTCTATCTGCAAAAATGCTCATAGTCCCAAAGGGGCTGTTTTGGTTCATACGGGATGAATAACTGCAATCCTGCAGCTTTTTATCTATTGCACCTTGGCTATATGTAAACGTTTTCATTTTTTAAAAAAAAAGTATGTGATTTCAAAGTAAGAATATTTTCACCCATTATTTAATCACAGTAGAAAAAGCATCTTATATTTTTCTCGATTGTGAGCCACAATTTGACCTAATTCTTCAATTACCTTTCTTTTATGGTTTTCCTTTTTTCACCCAGGATGTATGCCATCATTTAATGCAATGTGAAGTATTAATGGTGTACTTTGCCTTCACCATCAATGCTTTCTTTGAATGTAGCCTTGAGCTGTTAACTCAAAGCAAGGAACCTTAAGCTTTCCTTATAAACAAGTAATGGAGCCCTCAACTCCCCTGCCCCCCCTTGTAAATGGCTATTTATTAACATATACCATCACCAAACAACATTTTACAATTCCAGGCTCCCACACCACTGTCTGCTCCATTGTAAGTTGAGGAAGGCTTTTCGCATCTGTTTCATTAAATGCCAGAGGCAGCGAACAATTGCTGAACTTTATAAATCGAGGGCTAGGGCCTCTCTCTTCACAAATCTCCCCCTTCTGCTGCTGCTGCTGCCACCACCACCGCTACTACCACCACCATATTTTTGTTTGAACACTCACGTTGTAAATTAGCGTATTCACAAATCAGTTTTAAAAGGCTTGCTGTGTTAAAAGATGGGACAAAGCGGGCTCAGTCACAGCTCACACACAGTGCAGGTGGTCGAGCTAGCTTCTACCCAGATCAAAAGTCAAGCAACTGTGAATCTGCTTTTGAAAGTGTAGTTAGGGACACAAGGCCAGGCTTATCTGCACCAACAAGACCCAGTTAGAGACCCACATCACAGACCCAGGAGGACAAAAGGGGGTTTCATGATCTCCCAGACTAGGAAAGCCCCCTAATGCTGACCACTCAGAGGGCATCTCGGGAAACGTGCCTTGTTTCTGTTTGGGTGTGGTTTTTTTTCCTGTAAAATTAGTGTTTTATTATACAGCAATTGATAATTATTACTTATGCTTTGGTGTTGTTCCTAAAGTAGTGAAGTTTTTTTTTAAAGGCACCTTGGGGCAGGAAATGGCCCCTTTTCATAGTTACGTTGTATTTTTCAGCAACATTTAAGGACAGACTCCTATTTATACCACACAAGCAGTTCTGTCTGTTGTAAACAAAGCGAGCGGCTGGGAATTGTGCTTTCCCAGAAACGCTGTGCTGGAAAGCCATAATAAGAAACAACTGTGTAGATCTTGAGCCTTTCTCATGTAGGTATTAAGAAAGAACCCCTGGCTTTTACAGGGGGAAAGATACTGCTAAGAAGTGTATTCAATATCCTAAAGAATGATTAAAATGTTTCTTAAATTGGGAAGTCTAATCGCCTAGCTCACACTAATTGTAATCATTTTCACTTTTAATTTTGTTTTGTTTCTGTTGAAGTACAAGTTTATGTAATAGGAAATCTCATCACTTTTTTTTAAACCCCAATAGCCTTCTTAAATGGCTACTTTGGCAAACCTACATGAAGAACTTAGGAAGAAAACTATGACTATGAATGGGGGAAATGCCAAAATCATTAATTATACCATACTTTAAACAGAAAAAAAAAAGGCTTGAAGAAGCTTGGAATTAATAAAGAAGCAGCTGCGCCCTGATTCTTTGTGCAGTTAGAATCTGCCAGGGAGCTCGCTCTGCTGCCTCTCTTCTGGTACACTGATGGCTTCATGGTGACCAGGCAAAACCTGTCGACTTTTAATTTTCAAGTCCATTAAGGGAGAAAGGTCTCCTGGTGCTTGCACAAAATTACAGCTGTCCCAAACTTAGGACAGTGATTGGTATGCCCAGGTAGTTTTCATAGGCTCTGTTACTCTGCTTTTCTGAAAATATTGGAGGCGTGTATGCATGCAACATATGCATGGATTCCAACATTCATATACCAAGATAAACTTCTCTTTTAATGTCATTTTCCATTAACTTCTTGAAGTCTCTTAGTATACCTCTCTCTAGGAATTTTCCTACACTTCTATTAAGTGTTCAAAAGTCTATAGCCCTCCTGTTGAAACTGTTGAATGTATCCTAACAGTAGGATGTTGGACTCTCTGACTTTGCCCATGCCTACGATATCAGAAAACACTTGAATAGTAGAATGATGGACTTAGGACTGTTCATGAAGGACCAGCCATCATAATACTAGAGGGGAAAGCAAGGGGGAGCAGAGGGGAAATTGCAGAGCCTATGGAACTGTATCATAAAATAACCCAAACCCTATGGAATTGTACCATAAAATTCAAAATAAAAATAAATAAATTAATTAATGCACAGAAAAAAACTAATTAAATGAGAAACACAGAAAGAACAAAAAAGTCTAAAACCAACTCCCAAAAATGTTGAAAGTAGGAGACATTCAAATCCTGGGAGTTTTAGACATAGTTGAGACCTGCCGAAGCAGAGTCTTATCAAAGTAATTTCCATCAAGACAGCGCAGAACTAGTACCCTAGTTTTAGACACAGAAGTTACTATCTTTGAAGCATCTTTTTCAGCAGAAAATGATTAAAGTGTAATGTGCCAAGAGTGAACACGTTAGACATTGGAGATTCAACAAAATCAAAACTCTACTCCCAGGTAGCTTAATCTCTCAGTTGGAGCCATGTTTTATACATGTCGAGAGACAACAACGTGGTGCCAGAATTGTCACACAGCACGTTAAGCCACGGCTTGTGATGCAGGTGTCCCGTATCAGAATGCCAGCAACTCCCTGCTAATGTGCCTGGGGAGCAGGGAGAGACTACCCAAATGTTTGTTTGGACCCCTGCCCCCCATATGGGAGAGCAGGATGGAACTGTGGCTCCTGGCTTCAGCTTAACCCAGGATAACGAGGCTGTTTGGGCTGTGAACCAGCAAATGGAAGATTCTCATATTCAGTCTTTCTCTGTCTCTCAAATAAAATTAAATGAATCTTTTAAACAAGAGAGAAATAAGTACAATGCAAGATAACAGTAGGAAGAACAGCCTGGGGAATGGGTGGGCAGAGTGACTTCACAGAGGACACAGCTCATGCCAGCAAGCTGAGAGTTACTGCCTGCTCCTAACCCACCTGGCATGCATCCCACTTGTATGCAGCTTCCAGGAAATGATTCCCAGCAGCAGAGTCTGATCATTTTGGGGTGATATTAGGAAGAAGTTTGATAAACAACTGATAACTTCATCTCTTCATGAAGTTGGTATGATGCCCAAACTTCAATTTTACATTTACCTTAAACAAATTGGGAATTTCTAAAATTGTGATAGAGTTTGACGTTTTCTTCAATAAGAAAAGCTTGAAGTCACCTAAGTAATTGTAATTATAAACAAATATGAAATGCCTAATTTTACAAAAATATTAAGAATTTTCTCACACTTGACTAAAATTAGTAACTTATACAATGTTATTCTGTTTGAAATAATGCTACATATTGACTATGTGTTTTGCACATACCATTCATGAGTATAAAAGATGTGGGCATTATTTTATTGCATTATTGTGGCAGATTATGTATTTGCTGAACATCTCACTTAAAATACTGACCTTTTTTCCCCTATATTCCAATTAAATCTTTCCCATCAAATGGGTTTATAGAAATTTGGTTAGTTGGAAAACTTGCCTGGCCAATAAAGAAAAGCCATTCATTTTCTCTTCTGTATATATGATCTGAAACCATAGCCTTTTAGGTCTTCTAATCTGTTTGTTCAAGGCCAAGCTATTTATATGGGTAATTTTTAAAGCTTCTGTATAAAGGAAAAAAAGAACATTTTATTTATTCACTGGGGTTTTTATGTACCCTGAAATTGCATAGATGAAGTATTTTCAAGCTCATGGATCTAGAGAAGATAAAAAAAGGTCTCTTATTTTTATAAGGCTTTATGTAAGCTTTTTCAAATGTACTGTTTTCTCATGGCTAGGAATTTTTAAATAAAACATTATTTCGCTGATACAACTGAAGTTTGATGTGGGCATCTCTTATTCCTTCTCTGAATTGCATATTAAATTATGTGTGTAAGGATTTTTTTAACTGTAATTTACTTCCTGGATTTTAACAGTTTTCTTGTTGGAGAATTTAATTTATGAGTCCTCATTTTTAATATTAGGCACCTATTTAATATGACTGTAATACTAAATGTTAACTCACAAATCAGATTTCATTAAAAAAAATGGAAGTTCTAAACTTGAATTAAGATGAAAACTAAAATACGTCCCTCTTCTAGAGAACTTTTACTAAGCCTGGAAAACAGAAAAGAGGCATTTTTGAACTCGGGGGCGACTGGATGCTGACCAGATTCTGGGCGAACATTAGCTGCTGTTAGCTCTGCCGTGTCAGGGCCAAGAAACAGCTTTCCCTGGCTGGAGCACTCCCAAGCTATCGTGGCCGTCAGACAGGTGGGGAATAAATATTGTAGAAGGGTGGGCCATTTGAAGAGCAGGCTCCTGATCCCCAGGACTCAATTTGGACAGGCATCAATTGGAGCAAACAGGTGTTCCTGGGAGGAACTGTCCTCATATGGCTGGGGGGGTGTGCCATTCTTTCACACACATAAAAAGTTCTCCTTCCCTGTGCCTGCAGGAAAATTAGAATTAGCTGCAGCTTTTCCTTTTGAAATGGAAAAAGAGAAATAAAAATGTGGCACCAGGTTTTGGCTCTGGCCAGACTTCCATGGAGCATGCAATGTAGGATGAATGATGAGAAGTTGTGAAGCGAAACATCCTGGTAGCATTCAACCTTGGAGAGGCTGTAAACATTAGAGGAGTGCAGGGAATCTTTTTACTAAATATTGTTTCTGGCTTTTTTTCCTTCTGTTATTCATTTGCTCACTCATCAAATATGTCTGTACTAGCTCAAAACACAGAACTAAATGCTAGGAATAGGGAGAACGTAAAAGGCCCCGCCCTCAAGGGGCTTAGCCCATGTTTTAATAATAAGAATTGGATGAAACATGAAAGTAAACTTCAGTTGTCCTTGGGAAACTGGGGAAGAAGGATTTGCTGGCACCATGAAGACATAACTAAAATGCTTTCTTTGGGACTGTTCTTAATACATCACATTCATAACATAAACAGTAAACATAAAATATTAGCGGTAAAAGAATTCTTAAAGGAAAAATAATTTTTAATTTTTCTACCATATAGCAAGATATTCTCTCAATGCCAGTGTTCCATTCAAGTTTTCAGTCACGAGTTGTCATTGCTATCTTGTCTTTAGTACTTGATACTGTATCTAAGTTTTCACATAGTCCTTGGAATTTAATTTAATTAAAATGTATTCTAAATTTTAAAAAAAAACTATTTTGTAGAAAAAAATGACGATCAAGAAGCAGTGAGTAAATGATCCTTACAATGACTAACATTAGAAAATGTTAGGGCCCGGCGCCATGGCCTAGCAGCTAAAGTCCTCGCCTTGAACGCCCCGGGATCCCATATGGGCGCTGGTTCTAATCCCAGCAGCTCCACTTCCCATCCAGCTCCCTGCTTGTGGCCTGGGAAAGCAGTCGAAAACGACCCAAGGCTTTGGGACACTGCACCCGCATGGGAGACCCGGAAGAGGTTCCTGGTTCCCGGCATTGGTTTGGCGCGCACCGGCCCGTTGCGGCTCACTTGGGGAGTGAAAAACAACGGATGGAAGATCTTCCTCTCTTTCTCTCCTCCTCTCTGTATATCCGGCTTCCCAACAATAATAAAATCTAAAAAAAAAACAAAAAGAAAATGTTAAAATTATGGCATATTTCACTTAACTTACTCTATATGTTTTCCCTGTATTTTCTTTACTTAGAGCAAACACAATTTTGTGCTGTTTAAGATCACATTGAAAGCATTGCCTCATGCTAGTAAGAAGTCTTTGCAATCTTTATTTTTAGTGATTGTGTAGCATTTGGAGTTTTTTTCATTCATACATTGTATTATTTTCTTAGTGTGGCTTTCTTGATAAGAATAAATGCACATCGATTTTATGATTTCCTCATTATTGATTGCTTTCTAGACTAGGATCTGCTGGATTTTATCTTTGAGTAATTTTTCCAAAATTTATCATTTAGACATATTGTGACCCATCTGTATTATTTGCCACCAACTGCATATGCACATGTGTGTGTTAATAGGTGTGTATGTTGGGCCAGTATTAGCAATTTTAGATCCTATCCTTAAAAGTTCACTTACTTGCTCTTTTGTCTTCTGGCATTTCAGAGAAGTGAGTTTTGTTTACTTATGTTTGGTGTTATAAACCATTGGAATTAACTAATAAGCCAGGATGTTTCTAGATATGATGTCTTTCGTTCATTTCACATGAATCACAGGAACTTGAAAGCTGCAAATTCAGGTCTTCTTTCTACTTCCCACAAGAGGTTTCTTTAATCATGTCTTAAACAGGGTTATTGCTTCTGTTTTAAATTTTCTGGTTTCAGGAACATCTATGGTTCTCACATTAGGCCTCTATTTTATATGTTTCATATTAGGTCATGCTTTTTAAAAATATGCATTTATATATTTATTTATTTATTTTAAAAGCAGAGTGATATGAGAGGGAGAGAGGATAAAAAGAGAGAGAGATCTTCCATCTGTTTGTTTTACTCCCCACATGCCCCTAACAGCTGGATCAGAGCCTGGCTGAAGCCAGGAAACACTTGGGACCCAGTACAGTGGCCTAGCAGCTAAAGTCCTCGCCTTAAATGTGCCAGGATCCCATATGGGTGCCAGTTCTAATCCCCGCAGCTCCACTTCTCATCCAGCTCCCTGCTTGTGGCCTGGAAAAGCATCAGGGGATGGCCCAAAGCCTTGGGACCCTGCACCCGCTTGGGAGACCTGGAGGAAATTCTTGGCTCCTGGTTCCTGGATCAGTGCAGCACCAGCCATTGCAGTCACTTGGGGAGTGAACCATCACATGGAAGATCTTCCTCTCTGTCTCTCCTCTCTGTATATCTGATTTTCCAATAAAAATTTTTTTCAAAAAATAAAAAAACAGCTGGGTCAGAGCCTGGCTGAAGCCAGATAACACTAACTTCGTCCAGGTTTTACTGCTGAGCAGCAAGCACCCACGTCTTTGAGCCATCCTCAGCTGCCTCCCAGGTGCAACAGCAGGAAGTTCAGTCATAAGTGAGGCAGCCAGGACTTAGACCAGGCATTCAAGTAGGAGATACAGGCATCTCACAATGTGGCTTAACATGTTACATTTCAATGTTGAATCCTGTTGTACACTGTCATTGATTATTTTTCCTCTTCATTGTAGGTTTATCTCCAACATAACTGATTCTAATTTTTGCCGCATTGTTTCTGTTCTTCACTGTTAGTTATGTGACTTTTTGTTCTGTGGCCTTCATCTTTTGCCTCCAGACCATTTCTTTATCTAACCCATTGCTTCATTTGTTACACTTTGGCCTTCTTAATCTCACAGATTCTTATGTATTTTTCTGACCTCACTTCATAAAAAAGCTCTGCCTTCGCACTGTTTTTTATCGAAAATGTCAAACAGTTTTCAAAAACATGTTTAATATAATATAATCTATATATATATATATATGTATATATTTTATTGCCCAGCATAACCTCCATCAAGGAAAAAACAAAACTTTTCATAATGATAATAGCAGACATTTAGTCCATCCCTACAGAAATGAAGATCCAGGTCATGTGATCATGGCATTACCATCATTTTTACATTATTATTGACTTATGAGAAATAGGTATCTGGAGAATTCTTTTAGGATTTATATATTTATTTAAAAGGCAAAATTACAGAGACAATGAGGGAGAAACAGAGTGATCTTCCATTGGCTGATTCAACCCCCAGATGGCCACAAGGACCAGAACTGCTCCCGTCTGAAGTCAGGAGCCAAGAGTTTGTTCTGGGTCTCTCCTGTGGGAGCAAGGGCCCAGGCTCTCAGGCCATCCTTTGCTGGTTCCCCAGGTGCATCAGCAGGAAGCTGGATTAGCAGAATTGGAGTAACCAGGAATTAAACTTGTGCCTGTACGGACTTTACCTGCTGTGTCAGAGCACTGACTCCTAAAGAGATATTTAACATTAGAAAACAAAAATAAATCATAATAAGCCAAAACGGAGCTGTAAAATGTCTGTCTAGTGATTTCCCATCAAATTCTTGTGAAATTGCCCTTATTTTTGATGAAGGAAATAACCAGCAGCACTGTCGTGTGGAAGAGGACTTTCTGGTGACACTCTCCTGGGCATTGTTCTGCTCAAACTTTAGCTAACTTCCTCAAAGCACCTAGTAAGTATATGTAATCATTCTTTGGTCCTTCAAAAATCAGGGTCAGCACAATGGCATAGCGCATAAAGCTGCCACCTGCATACCTGCATCCCATATGAATGCCAGTTTGTATCCTAGATGTTTCAACTTCTGATCCAGCTCCCTGCTAATGTCCTGGAAAAAGCAAAGGATGGCCCAAATGCTTGGTCCTCCGCTCCCCTTGTAGGATACACCTGTATGCATCTCCTGGCTCCTGCCATTGGCCTGGTCCAGCCCCGGTCATTTGGGAAGTGAACCAATAGATGGAAGAGCTCTCTGTGTCTTTCTCTGCTTTTCTCCCTCCTTCATTCCCTCCCTCGGTATCTGTCAACTCTGACTTTCAAGTAAATAAATGTGAAAAAGAAAAAAGTCAGCAAGCAAAATGTCTTGAGCAAAATATTTTCTGAGTTTTTTTTAATGTCTAGTTTTCAAATTGAATTATTCCTCTGCATCTGAGTGGTTTTTCCTTTCTATCATTCGGCAGTTGCCTCTTCTGTCTTCCTTATGCTCTGTGTTTGGTCACTTTTCAAAACCTCTTGTTGCGTCTGTGAATGGATATGTTCAGCTCTGTCTTAGTACCCTTTGTCCCTGGGCTGCCTGTGTTGAAGCGAAGTGGATCTTCTATCCTATTCATTGGCTCTAAAATGAGGACTGGCCAAGGAACAGGTGTTTGGCACAAGATTTAAGATGCCACTGGTGGTGCCTGCATCCTATAGCCAGTGCCTGGTTCAGTTCCCAGCTCTGCTTCTAAAGCAGCTTCCTGCTAATACACTGAGAGATAGCCAGGTAATCAAGTTCCTGCCATACACATGAGAGACCCAAAATGAGTTCTCAGCGCCTGGTTCCAGCCTGTCCCCAACCTGGCTGTTGTGGCCATTTGGAGAGCAAAACGAAAGATAAATAATCTTTCTGCCTTTCAAACAAATGATTTTTTAAAAAGTGTCCAAACCTATGTGATTTTACCTCCTACCATCACACTCAAACCCACTTTACCTTCCCAGAATTCCTTGCTTTGTGCCTTATGTTTCCTATAGCTACCCAACTCTAGTGTCTTACTATATACAGAAAGGCAAGAAAGGCTGTCTGGAGAGGAATTAATACAGCTGTTCAAATACTTCCAAAGTTGTAGCATCCACTCATGGAAGAGGTAGTGTCTTGATTTCTGGTTATTGCAAGCCTCATATCTTGTACCAAGTAGAAGTTTTGAAGGTAGACTGGTGCTTACATTTTCCAAGCCCAGTTCATTTGTACTAGTAGACATCCTTGCAGTCTGTAAACATTTTTAATGCAAGTTTTGGTGGTGTAAATTTCATCATCTTCTGTTTTTCTTGTCTGAATCTAATGGGTGCTTTGATGGATACAGGATCAGACATTGGGGACGAGGTATCATTTTTAACTGGCAACTGGGCGATCTTTCAAGTTGCGGTAGCTAAGAGGGCCATACAAACCATTTCTGTAGTTCAACCCTTGGGCCTTTATCTTGGGTGGTCTTGTTTTAACTGTTGCTATTTAATTATTGATGATTTACTGACACAAGGCCTGAAAGCCTTAGAGAAAATGAAATCCCATGTGCCAGATTCTTTAGATGAATCTTCTTTGAGGTGTAAGTGTCCCTCTAAGTAATATAGTGAGGCAGAATTTAGGGGATCTTTCCAAATGCTGCCTGGCAAAGTCAGTCACAGCGTCTGTATCCACTGGTGGATCTCCTGATGTTTCTTAAAGACGATATAGGCCTACCCATGTTTTCTAGCATGGCAGCCTCACATAAGCTCCTCTCCAGTGTGCCAAGCCTGCTTTCCCATTCTCTAGCAGTCGTTTCCGTTCTCTGTTGCTTATAGAAAAAGTCTAACCTGCAACAATCAAAATGAGTTATCTACAGGAACTGATTTCCTCTAGCCATGTTCTTTTCCTAGGAACCAGAGATTGAGAACATGCTTATTCGTTCCCAAAGATATGGGGAAGCACTCTGCTAGGTACTCAGAGAGTGTTAGAAAGCATATCCTAATCAAAGTGATAACAAACCAGGAACAATACTAAGTCAAGGTGGACAATGATCAAAAACAAACAAAATCCTAATCTCTAGGCACCAGGCCTAGGGGGTAGACTTTGCCACTGTGCTCAGGACAGGGTGAGTTTCAGCGGTCATGCAGCATTTTTAGTGGCTGTTGGGGAGGGGAAGGATTTACCCAGGCAGGTGCTGAAGGAACAGCATAAAGGAAGGCAGATAGATGGATATTGTAAGGCGGATGTAAAGAGCAATTCAGCAGATTTTTGTGCATGACTCTAGGATTTTAGCTTTTCACTTTCAGATGCCCCCAGTTGAAGAGTATAAATGTGGATCCCCTCATAACTCAAGCTTGTGGTTGTGTGTAATTGCTGCCTGTTTTCCATCTTCAGCACTCCTCTGGCAAGATAACAGCTTACCTAAATGACAGTGACTAGAAAATCTGGGCTGCACTTGTCCTCACCACCATTATTCCTTGTTGAGCATCTCCATGCTTGTTCTTAGTTTTCACAGAAGCCACTGCTGATATGTTTCTTTCATCATTTCTATTTGCTCTTCACTGATTTGACCATGTTTTCTAAGAACTCTAAAAGGCATTACAAACTATAAATATAGAGAGAATAGATCTCCACTAAAATGTGGAATGATTTTTAGGGACTCATGCTATCCTGACTCTACACCCCAAATGTCTGTTTTCTTGGTCTTGAGCCTTTACTGTCCTTGCAGCTGCAGCATGGGTACTACTGTAAGCTGTTCTCAGCTCCTACCAAGTATGACATCATCAGGCTCCTTGTTGGCATTGGAGTAGTTTGGAAGTAGAAGGGAGCCCAGAGGATTTTAACAGTGCACACATCAGACAGCCTGGAGGGGCTGGAATCCAGCCGAACCTCACCACATCAACAAACTGGCATGCTGTAACTTTTTTTTTTTTTGGAGTGGCAATTTTGCTTTATTAGGACTTGAATCTTTCTAAACTCAGTTTTTGCTTGAAAAACGTGATAACCATATGTGTAGCCAAGATAACATGTTAAAAATTTTTTCAGAATGAAAGTTGTCTCAGGCTGCATGGTTCTTTCTGATGCACACCTGCCTTGTTCACCATGCTCCATTGCTTTCATTGTTTCCATTTGCACAGGGAGATGCAGCCAGCCTTGGGAAGAGGGTCTGACCTCCTCAGGCTCCCTGTAGGTTGAAAAATCCAAGGGTGTCCCTGGCAGAGTTCAGACACTGACTGTGGAGCAACACAGGAACACATCGTCCTGGCTCCTGGCCCAGTCTATGAGTGTGTATTTTCCTTCCTTCTCCTAATTTTTACCTTATTAAACAAATATTAATGCCAAAGTAAAAGGAAACACTCTTAAAAGAAAAAACATCCCAGCACTATAGCCAAACTTATCTACAATCATCTTTTCCTCATTATAAGAAATTGATATTGACAGTTTCTTTTGTGTTGCATTAATTCTAGTGGAAACCCACTTTTAAGAGCCACCTTTTTCCTGTTTAACTCAATGTTATAGCTTGTACTACTGCACTCACTTTGATGTGATAATTAGTGGAGTTTTTAATCAAGTCACTAGGACACTTACAGAGGCCCTGCAGTGTGTGGCTGGTGCTTGACAGTGCTTCTGGAAACAGAAGAGCTGCCGCTGCCTAATACTCAGAACACCCTGAATTTGGCAGTTGGATACCGAGTTTGATTTGTCCTCTTCTCTATTCTCTCTGCAGACCATTTGCAAGGGTTAATGTTAAGATGTTTGATGATACTACTGATGTATGTGTGGTTATATGAATCAGGGCAGTCACCCCATGGTGGAGATACATGTGGGAAGTTGCAGAAATAGCTCCATTTCCCAAAGCATTCCTTACCTGGCTGAAAGGTAGCAGCTGCACTTGGGTTCTGGCTTCATGCATTGTCTTTGCCAGGTGCCAATGACTAGTAAAATAAATGGCCTGGATGAGCATGCTTCATGGGCATGCCTTAACCTGGTAAAACTGGCCTTCGCCTTGCACAGGGCACTGTGGAGCAGCCCATGAGGGCAGAAGGCCGAGAGGATGAGAAAGGTGATTTTGGAGCTGACTCAAGAGAGGAATGTGGGGTGCCCTTGTGGGAAATCTAGACAGCCAGGGGGCAGCATGGGAGCACTTTGTATCTGATAGAGGAGGAGAGAAGCTTGCGTGAGTGGGCTAGCGGTGAGCAGCATTGTTTTTCCTGAACCCAGCCCTGGGGAAGATGATGGATGACATCTTGTCATCTTTTCTATTTCTTCGGGGGCAGTTAAAACAAAACCTCTCTACTGAGACGAGAGGTCGGATGCTGGAAGCCTGTGGACAATAAGCAGCCTGCAGATTTTTTTTTTTTTTCCCTGTATAGTTTTTTTTTTTTTTAAACTAAGGTTCAGCTTGCTTACAGTAAAGCCCACTCATCGGACCATCCAGTTGGATGGGTGCTGGCAACTGTATGTGCTCGTGGCACTGCCAACACACTTGGAGATGCAGAGAAGAGCCCTTGACCAGCCCCACAGCATCAGCTCCTGTCTCTACTCTGCCTTTTGACAGTAGAGTTGTTCCTTCTCTGGAATCTTATTTAGGTGGAATGACAAGGTGCATAGTCTTTTGTGAAGGTCTTCTGTCACTAACCACAGAACCTTTAAATTCATCCCTCATGGTGTTGTGTGCAGATCAGCATTCCATTCCTTTTTCATGGCTGAGTAATACTTTGCAGTAGGGATGTACTACAGTTTAGTCACCATGTGATTAATGTGTGCCTTGCTTCCAGTTTGAGTCTGTTATAAATAATGTTGATGTGAACATGTGTATACAGACCTTTTGGTGGACATTGGTTTTCATTTCTCTTTGGGATTACTGATAAATAGATGTTTATTTTTTTTAAGAACCTGTCAAATTGTTTCCAAGGTGGTTGAAACATTTAGGACTCCTGTGGCAACATCTAGAAGTTCCACTTGCTCTGTGAAGCTACTCTAATAACGTTCCAAGTTGCTGCCAGCTCCCTAGAAGCCTTTCGAGAGGCCTGTGGCCTCCAGCTCACCCTCGTTCTTCTGACCCACCTATGGTTGCTGCCACAGAGGGGCTTCTGAGTAACTTTGCATCCTATGATATGTAACCTGGAGCATGGTTCAGAACAGGGCCAGGGAAACCTGGATTCGAGACCCAGTCTTGTCATTTTCAAGTTGACACCTTGAACTTCTCTCCGCTTCAATTTCTGCATCTATAAGCTGCTAGGGATAACTTATTCAGTGGGTTTTTGTAAAAGTGAAATAATGCAGAGAATGTCAAGCTAATGAAAATGTACAGTGGGCAATAGCTGTTAATAGACACGGGAAATCCCATTGACTGTCCATTGTATCTATGTGCATGTACAAGTACTGGGCTCACATGTGTACAATTTTAAAGGTGGACACTTTTATCTACACCCAAGATCTGTGAACTCCAAATCTCTTGGTCTGCACGTGTGTGTGTGTGTTGTGTAAAAGTTCCACAGATAACTGGAATGAAAAAGCAGCATCAACTGGGCAGACATTACAAGGAACTCTACATTTCTGAATCCAATTCTATCACCCACTAGCTAAATGACCTTGGACAAATTGCATAATCTCTTTGAGGGAGCTAGTTTATCTGAGAGTTAACTCTAGCAAATTTTGTCTCATTTATTGAATTCTCCCTGGTAAACAATGATTACAGTTGCAAACGAGTGAGTAGGAGGGCAATGCCTGCTTTCCATGTAACAGATCAAAATGATTCCAGATCTCAAACTGAATTCTACCACCCACAGAAGTACATGTTAGCAAGTAGGCACAACATAGTCACCAGAGTTACTCCACCAGCCCAGTGAAGCCCCTATCCTCTCTTCTGATGGCAGGGCATGTTGACAACTTGCATCAGAAATTTGGTTGAGACAGATGTAAAGATATTCTGGCAACAGGAATCAACTAACCTTCTATTCGAAGTCAGCAGATAAAATATTCCTATAAATGGGAAGAAACGGGGCTAAGCTAAAATCAGTAAGTCAGAAACATATTTCAGGGAGACCCAATTGGAGTCACTGGAGTCTAACAAATTTCCATACAGCTGTGGAAGTGCTGATGACACTATCTGGAGCCGGTTGACATACGTTCAATACCATTTCTGATGTATTAATTAATGTCAATTAGTCATACTGATTAAGAGTAGCTCATTAGTGAGACAAAGATAGTTGCTGGGTATGTACTGGGTGCCTCTAGAACAATGCAGCTTTTCATCGGTCTTTTAAAGGCTAACTAAACAAACCCTAAAATACGTGTTTCCAGTAGAATATGTGAGGCCTCAGGTCAGCACAACAGGCTGCGGATTGGTGTACTTTACAGTTCCTCGCAGACCACAGAACTGCTGGTTCTGTCCAGTCCGGAGGTAACGCACTGCCATGGGGAGGACTCCTCCTCCTCACTCCCGCTTTGTCTGGAAGCCCTTCTGAGTCCCCCAGGCCATGGTAATGCTCTCCCCTCCTCACACCTCTCCTGGGGTCTTCTTTCAGGCCCAGGTACACGTGTGAGGGTATAAATGATGTCCTTTTTGATTTGTCTGCAGATCAAACATCAGAAACTGCTATTAATATCATCACAACATAGCAGCCTGTCACCCCTATTGTTTTCTTTCTTTAAATAGAAACACTTTCTAAATCTAAGTGCTGTCTTCATCACACGGAGTATTACCTGTGGAGTCATGGTTCTAATGTAGTAGCTGTGCATTCTTTTCACACATTAAAACAAATGCATAGCTAGTTTAAGATATTTACATGTTAACATATGTTTAAAATGAGAAAGTGATCAGCCACGTGCGGCCTGAAACCAACTCTCACTTCTCCGTTGTCTGTGCACTTGCTGAGCTGTCCTCACCTGGTGCCTTGCCCATGTCCCCATTGGGCGAGGTCCCTGGGGGAGGGAACGGGCCTGCATCTCCATATCACATGGCAGCAAGCCTGGGGCCTGGCATGTCCAATAAATGGTTGGTGAATGAGTGCCCTGACACAGGTGAATCACCAAGTACAAACAAGTATTCTTTTCTCTCACCTAATTCCTGACCTCTGATAAATTCTTTTTTTTTTAATTTTATTTTAAATTCATTAATTACATTGCATTATGTGACACAGTTTCATAGATACTTGGATTCTCCCCACCCCTCCCCAAACCCTCCCTGATAAATTCTTAAACCCTGGAACATAAACTCAAATCATAAATAAGTACCAAAACTTATATAAGGGAAGTGAGCCTTATTTTTTTCTACGTCATGAACATTGTTTTAAATATAACAGAACTCTCTCATTTTAGTCCCTTAATGTTTAGAGAGGGAAAATTAACTATGTGTTGTAAAAAGTCTCTTAAATAAAAATTTGTCTAACACAAGATTTAAGTCACCTTCACAATGTAAAATATAAATAACTTTACTAAAATTTCTAAGTAGAACATGGCAATTGAGAAGAAGCAATAATCAAATTATTGTCTTGGTTTCCCAGACGGAGCAAAAATAAGTGGGTTCCTGGCACAGTGTACGAGGTATGGCAAGTTAAGTTTCCTCCTGTACGAGGGTGCCACATTGAGTCCTGTCTCCCACTTGTGCTGCAGCTCCCTGTTAACATGCCTTGGAAAGCAGTGAAGGAAGGTCAAGTGCTTGGCGGCAGGTGCAGCTGGAGCTCCTGCATCCTTGCTTGGTCAGGCTCAGCGCCAGCCATTGAGGCCACTTGGGAGTAAACCAACAGAAGGAGATCTCTTGCTCTCTCTCTCTCTCTCTCGTCTGCCTTTTAAATAATTAAGATAAATCTTCAAAAAAAAAAAAGTGGGTTCCAAGAGACTTGCCCATCCTTGTAGGTGCTGTGGTCCAAGGCAGGCTCTCAGTGCGTTTACAGTCTCCAGAAAGATTGACTCTTCAGACTTTGTCCTACAGAGGAACCAGGCACAGATGCCCTATGTGTTTTAACGTGCTTCGCCCTCTCCTAGCCGGTCCTGTCCCATCACCCCTGTAGTTCAGCTGTCTGTGTTTCAGTCTGTCTCACACAGAAGCTTTAAGCACTATGAGGGCAGGGACAAACTGAAGCTGGTTCTACTTTACATCTCCTGTGCTTTCTGGTTTCTGAAACAGAATGTAAACTTGGAAAGCATCTGAATGGGTGGATGAATGGAAGAACTAATGAACTAGAGAACTGGTGAACAACTCTGATTCCATAAGCCTTGCCAATCTAACTCATGGCACTTTAAAGCAGATCTGGAAGGAAACACATTTTGATGACTTCCTAATGCCTGTGGATGGCAGAAATAGCCTCATTATTTAGGATATGTTGTTATTCCTTTTTAAAAATAATTTATTTTTGTCTGAAAGAGTTACAGAGAGAGAAGGAGAGACAAAGAGTGATCTTCTATCTGCTGGTTCACTCCCCAAATAACCCGAACCTGAGCCAATCTGAAACCAGGATCCAGGAATCTTCTCTGGGTCTCCCATGTAGGTGTAGCAGCCCAAGGACTTCAACTGTCCTCTGCTGCTTTCCTAGGCAATCAAGGATTGGCAGTGCAGCAACTGGGACCTGAACTGGCACCAACATGAGATGCTGGCACTACAAGAGGAAGATTAGCACTCTAAGCCATAGGGCCAGCCCTGTGAAGTTTTACTTCTAATCTTGTAATTTTGCTTCTAACAAAGTTTGATGATTCAATCAATACAAGACAATGATTGAATCTCAGTTGATCCCAGAAAGCATATTTTCCAAAGTAGATTAATTGGTAAGAGTTACAAATCTGTCTTCAGTTCTTAGATTTTCTTTAAGTCATATAGGAAATGTAACACATGGATTTTTTCCAAGGCTTGTGTGTTGATTTTGAACTCTAGAAAGTTTAAGTATTTAGAGATACTTGTCTTAACATAGTACCTGTCTTGAACTTTTCTTTATGTTATCTGTTTTCATTTCAAATTGAAGCTTTTGCATTTAATTACACAAGTCATTTTTAAAATTTAGTACTTTCATGAAGGTGTTGATCAGTTTTATAAGCATTAGTAAGAAACAAATTGAATAGAAGGAAAAGGGTATAGTATTTCGATATATAAAGAGCATCTAATCTTCAGAAGTCTTTAAAAGCCAAGAGCCTGGAACTCAATATAGGTCTCCCAGATGGGTGTTTGGCCCCCACGTGGTCTTTCTCATAATTCATGTTAGCAGGAAACTGTTCAAGAAGTGGGACTGGGTCTGGAACACAGACACTCAGCTCTTGGATGTGGGCATTCCAGATAACAACCTCACCACTGTACCACATGCCTGCCCTTGGACATTAAAAAAGGAAAAATGTTTAAAGTGAAAAGCTGAATTGACTTGGTTATTTGCACTGATTGTGCATTGTCCCATAGTTCTGGGAAAGGTACGGAACTGACGGCATGGGAAAGCACACTGAAGACACCTTGTGTGCCACAGGCACTGCCCTCAGCTGGCCTCCCCAGCAGGCCGGAGTGAAAGCTGCTTGGGAAATGGAGCTTGCGCCTCAGGAGCCCTAGCACTCCCTTTGTGACCTACCCTTTCAGGTTAATCACGGTCACTTCAAATAGAAAGCAAAAGTGCCCAAAATTATGATTCTGATCGTCTTTGCTGATCATCTTTGTTTGATTCAAAGTACAAATTGTTGTGCTTGAGAGCTATGTACCATGTTACTCTATGTGAAATTACACAAGTGTTCTTGGGAGACTTTTTACAGAAAACATTCCTTCCCTTTTCATGTCTCCAGCGGATTTTGTTTACTGAGTATGCTGTGTGCAGAGAAAAAAAGCAATTAAGGGAAATAATTTTATATATTCAAATGACACTTGCAGGGTAATGCAGAAGTGTTATCTGAATATCTGTGTCTCAGACTTACCTTATTCTGTTTTCTATAAAGTGGAATGTGTTTGCATGCTTCTTTTACTCTTCAGTTAATGACCTAACAGTTGTAGCTGATTCTGAGGACAGAAGTGTACTCTCTTTTTGCCTAGTTCGCCATGCCCCACCAGTGAAATTTAAGAAATAGTTGATAAATTTTATAACATGGGCATTAACCCTGAGCCAAATCTATTTGTATGTTGACAGTGTCAGTGAAATAGCTTTAGATTTCAGGGTATATTTAGCATTGACACAAAGTGAATATTCTAAATTCTGTATTTATTTTTGCACTGCTGAAAGTGAAATGTCTTACTGTTGAAGGAACATGAGGTTATTGAAATTAATTTGCCATCTGTATATTTGTTTTGTTCAAAATAACACTACAGCATTAAGTAGAAACTAAGAAAAAAGACAACCTTATTATTCCCCTGGTCACAACTGATTTTCTTTGTTTTCCTAATTTAGATGGAGACTTTAAGAAGAAAAAATAATAATAGTCATTGCTCTGTCAGTGTGCATACTGGAATTTGGTTAAGCTAGAGCTGGGTCACAGCAGCCAGACACTGCTTTTTTTGCTGAGGAGTTGTAAACCTTGAGTTCATATCTGAGCTACAAGGAACAAATCATTAAGTGACATAAGTGTGCAGAAAGAGAGAAATATTCAGAAATCCAAGGATGGCTGGCCACAGACACTACTCTAATTCTCTGTTTCTCTTGCCAGTTTATTTTTTAATAGAGCATTCCATGATCTGCAGGCAAAAGGTGATTGGAAGGCAAAATGTTTACTCTAATGGTGTGTCAATTTATCTTTATTTAGAATAAACAGTTTTTCTAGGTATAATCAAACCTAGGTATACACAAACCTTTCTGGGTAGCAATAAAAGGCCATCTTTAGTAGTGCTATATGGGAATAGAATTTAAATATGAACTTGCAGATCTTTTGTTTCTTTTTTATTCCTGATTTTTTTAATATTTTTGATTAAATATTCATTACCAGCAGAGAAAGGAATGGACTTAAATGGGTTTATTAATTTATAACTTTGTTACCTAATGAGAAACCTATTACCTATTTTCTTAGGATTAGCATATGCATATTTATTTTTAAACTCCTTTCTTTACCTTATAGAAAGTCATCAGGAACATATTCTGTTTTTTTCTCCTTTTCTTCCTTTTAAGTGGCACCCGGGGTCGCGTATTTACATTTTACACTGAGAGGATTCCTTTGCTTTGGTATGGAAGCTTCAGGCAGCAATTTAGATTGTTAAATAAGCTAAACTATTTAGCAAGTAAGGTCAGATATACATTCAAGCCAGTCTCTGTCACATTTTACTATCAGTAAGAGCTGTCAAAATTCCTCTCCTCTTGAGCAGTGATATTTATTTTTTACAATTGGAGGCAGAAAGCAGAACCCTTGCTGTTCTGAGCCCTGAGCCAGTGGACTCCTTTGGCTCATGAGCCCTGGAGATCTGTGCCTTGCCTGTGCTCTGTGTGCCTGGCCGTGCTGAGCAGGGCTCGCCCCAGCCCCGTCCACTGCTGCCTTCCTGTGTGTCGAGCTCCCCCAGAGTTGGTTTACACCCGCAGAGGACTGCTGTGTCTATTGAAAATGATAGGTGAATATTCTTCTCAAGGTAACCAAGATAGGAAAAGAGAAGAATTCCAGCTTCACTTTTTTTGGTTCAGTTTAGTAATTTATTGTGTGAAGTTAGGACAACACAGAGCCATTGCTTAGCAACACTGGATTAGGCAGAAAATAATTTAAGCTCCCAAATGAAAAACATTTGTAATTGAATATGCTCTAACACTTGCTTTACCACATGGCTTAGCACCCTTCTGCTCACACATGGTTAAACACATGCTTGAACTGATGTTCTAACACCCGCCTCACACAGCTTTTAGCTCTTTGTTCACATATGCTGGAACACATGCTCTGACCCCCGTGTGTGCTTATTGTTGAACACAGGCCTGGCTTTGTCTTGGGTCTTGTTTTCTAGAGGTTCATTGGCTGGTAGCATTCAGACACTGGTGCCTGATGAAGTCACGGCTCTTTCTGCTAGGTCTGCGTTGCCTCGGTCAGTCTCAAGAGGAAAATGCTCTTGGAGACAGCAGCACAGTGGCCTTCCGTGTCTCATGTACCCCGGAATGATAGCCTTGTCAAATTGCAACATCTGGTGTGTCATGTTGTGTAGCATTGTCTTCAATTGTGCCTTGTCCACTTGTATTTTCCTAAAGTGCCAGGCTCTAAAGTCTTGCTCATGGCTGGGTGTAAAATTGAGGTGATTTTTTTTTGTTCCCTTCTATCTACTTGGTAATTTTGCAGGCCATAGCATCTCCATTTCGGCAGGCACGGTAACCATTTCCTCTTCTCTAAGACCTCCTGTACCTACCACTGATGATGTTTAGTCAGTTTGGGCTTCTGGAACTGAATACCATAGACAGGGTGACTTGGGTGATAGTGTATGGTCAAGAGATCTTTAGACATGCGGTGTGATGAGGACCTATTTCTTAGTTGACAAATGAAACCCTTCTTCGCTTCTTTGGTGTTGTCCACATGATACAGAGCAGAAGGAAAAGTGTTCCTAATCCAAGCAGAATAAAATGGTGACAGCAACCTTGGGTTAGGCAGTGCTTCATCAATTTTCTTCAAGATTTGTTTATTCGAAAAGTAGAGTTTACAGAAAGAGAGAGGGATATACAGAGATCAGTTCACTGGTTCGTTCCCCAGTGGCCACACCACCAAAGCTGGGTCCGTCTGAAGCCAGGAGCTGGATAAGCTTCCTCCGCATCTCTCAGGCACTTAAGCCATCTTCCACTCTTTTCCAAGCACATTAGCAGGGAGCTGGATCCAAAGTGGAGCTGCCAGGACCAGAACTGATGTTTATATAGAATGATGGCATCACACTTGGTGGCTTTACTTGCTATGCCACAATGCTCACCCCTTTCTAAAAATTTCTAAGATGTGTTTTAGCCAATGTATCCAATTCCCCCACCCCCGGCAAAACACAAGAAGGTAAAGCCATATTTTGCAGAAAGTCATATATTTGGAACTCTACCAAAAATTAATTTGCTAGTAGAAAGGGAAGTTGGATGTTGAATACTGTTCCCCTGATAGCCAAATCAGTGATTTTCTTACCACATTAGCTAAGCTAATTACAAGATGTACGAGGATATGCCAGAAATAATCCTTCCCATCAAAGGGCTTACAGAGAAGGAAAGATACTTCCAAATGCGAAATTGGTCCCACTAACAAGCCAGTTCTGTTCTAGGCACTTCATTATGAATCATCTCTTAATCTTCAGAAGATCCCATGTGACAGGTGAGGAAACTAAGGCCTAAGAAGCAGAATTAAGTTTCCTTGAGTCAAAGAATGAATAAGTAGTGGAGCTAAAATTTGAATGCAAGCGTGATTCTAAACGCAACCCATGCTTTTGACCATTGCTCTTATTGGCTGCTGACCAACATCAATAAATGAGTTCATAGAAAAGCCACAGTTCTTACATAAATCAGTTTGGGATGAAGTATATTCTTTCCATAATCATTCCTGGTTAAGACACTTTGTGATTTTTTTTATCCTGTTTTTAACATTATATAGTGAATAAAAATAACAAATCATTGTTATGGATACTATGTGAAAGCATTTGTAAATCAGCCGCAACTTTAGTCTGTACCACCCTGTTGAATTCCAGGGCAAGGAAAAAAAAAGGGGGCATTGCTGTTCTACCCTGGAATTTTATTTTCCTGGTAGCTTATACTTACAACTATCTGGATATAGGATTATTTATATTTTGTGGCTTTGAGGTTCCGAAGAGTGCTAATGGGATGCTAAATTAAATGATTTGAAAATAAATTCTGTCTCATTGACTGGACCCTGAAAGGTCAATATCTGGCAAATTGTGTAAAGAATGATACCCTTTAGTTGGATGACTCAACGTATCATTTTTCATAATTCTGCATTATTACCGAAGCTCTTTTCAGAGCTGACTTCGAAGGTAACTTAAAGGTGATCAAAAGCCTGGAACTAACTTTCCATGTTAAAGTAGTTTGGACCCAGTTGCAGAGACCAACATTCAGCCCATTTTAGCACAGAGCAATATGAGCCAGGAGTAGCAGCCCCTGGATGTCCGACTGGTGGATGTAAGCAGGAATTAGTGATTACTCAAATGAATGGAAGGTCCCAGAGGGAACTTCAGGCAGGGGGTGAAGGAGTTCTTCATTCTGTTTTGCCCTGGAAACAGGATTGTTTGTACAAATACCTGGCAACATCAAAATACAGGTGCAGATTTGGATTTTATAAAGCTTCACTTTGATTTCTTGGTATTTTAGCCGAAGTTCACTCTGCTGAGGCTCAAGATCAAATAGCTGTGTTTTAATGTAGCATTTGCCAAATTTCCAAACCTCTAAGCACAAAATCCTCAGCCTTCATTTCTTCGCTTGCCTGGAAATCTAGGTAACATTGAGCCAAAAGCAGAAGTTATGAAGTGAGATTACACTTGATTAGGAACAAGAAAAAAATCCTGTGTCCAAAAATGCAGATGTGCACAGCAGTCCTAAGGGATTGCTGGTATTTGATCTTGGGTCTTAAAGGTTCATGTTCCCAAGGTTAAGAAATGCAGAGAGCCAACTTTTATTAGGAACTAATGCTGAAATTACTCTAGAGATTCTACAAGTATTACGTTACAAATCACTCAAGCTTTAGCAATCCTACAGCTAGTGAGCTACAAACATCACTGTTTGCAAGAAAGCAGCAATAAGTGAAGGAGACCATTCATGAAGTTCACTTCCACTGTTCACGGTTATAAATAGCCATGCATTTTCAATGTAAGAGTTTTCATCGCAGTGCAGAAGGGGAAAGGGAGCACAGGAAGTCCATGAGTCAAGACCTAAAAAAACCAGGAACCAAAGCCTCCTTGTCCAGGAGAGCCGGAGTAGGTGTGAGAGTAGAACAATCCAGTTTAGGCTCCAGTCTTCCTTCATTTCTAGTATCTACCTTCATGACCTCAGACAAGTTGTTTATTGACTGAGCAAGGCTTCGCTTTGAAAAAAGCTAAAACTGGGTCATCAAACTATCATGCATCTCTAGCCATCTATGAAAAGGACACAAGCCCAGCGTGGTAGCCTAATGGCTAAAGTCCTTGCCTTGCACGCTCCGGGATCCAATACAGGCACCGGTTCATGTTCTGGCTGTCCCACCTCCCATCCAGCTCCCTGTCTGTGGCCTGGGAAAGCAGTGGAGGGTGGCTCAAAGTTTCAGAGCCCTGCACCCGCATAGGAGACCTGGAAGAAGCTCCTGGCTTCGGTTCAGCTCAGCTTAAGCCATTGCGGCCATTTGGCGAGTGAATCAGCAGATGGAACATCTTCATCTCTGTCTCTCCTCCTCTCTGTATATCTGGCTTTCCAATAAAAATAAATAAATCTTTAAAAAGAAAAAAAAGAAAGACACATGGGGCCAGCACAGTGGTTTAGCAAGCTAATCCTCTGCCTGTAGTGTTAGCATCCCACATGGGTGCAAGTTGGCATCCCAGCTGCTCCACTTACATTCCGGCTTCCTGTTTATGACGTTAGAAAGCAGTGGAGGGTTGCTCAAGTCCTTAGATCTCTGAACTTACATTTCACCTCAAGAGGAGAACTGTAATATTAAAGACCAAATTCAGTATTAAAACCAACATAATTGGGGCTGGCTCAATGACTCAACGGGCTAATCCTGCACCTTGCAGTGCCAGCATCCTAAATGGGCACCAGTTCTAGTCCCAACTGCTACACTTCCAATCCAGCTCCCTGCTGTAGCGTTAGAGAACAGTAGAGCATGGCTTACATTCTTGGGCCCAGAAGACACTCCTGGCTTCAGATTGGCTCAGCTCTGGCTGTTATAGCTGTTTGGGGACTGAACTGGCAGTTGGGAGAACTCTGTTTCTAAATCTGCCTTTCAAATGAAAAAAAAAAAAAAAGAATTTTTTTTTTTAAATCAAGTATAGAGACATTAGTATCTCACATAGCTATCCTGTTTGCTCTCTCCCCACCCCTCTACTAAAAGTCTGTTTGTTTATTTATGTTTTTATTTATTTGGGAATTGGAATACAGAGAGAAAGGGAAAGAGATCTTCAATCTGCTGGTTCCCTCTGCAAGTAGCCGCAGTAGTCAGTGCTGAAGTAGACAAAAGCTAGAAGGCAGGAACTTCAGCCAAGTCGCCCATGTGGGTGTCAGTGGCCCAAACACTAGGGCCATCCTTCTGTATTTTTCCCAGGCACTCTAGCAGGGAGCTGGATTAAAAGTGAAGCAGCTAGGACTGGAACCATTGGCCACACGGGCCTGCCAGGCCACAACACCAGGCTCAGCTGCCCTGTCCTTAACCTTAACAAATTATTCCTGTAGTGGGGACTTGGGTACCCACTAGTACTAACTGACTAGATCATTCTGATTCTTTAATCGGTGGCTTTCATTCAGGCCACAACAGAGAAAAGGGTGAGTCTGTCTTGATTATGTGATTAAGCAGTAATTTTCACCAGTAGTGCCTGCTACTAAATGTGTTTATTTTCATTGTGAGGTTGACCTGCCCTGGATATGTATTGATGAGTGGGTTTTTTGGTCTTTTTTTTTTTTTTTAAGAATGAAAGGCATTAAACCATCACACTTTGGGAAGAGTTTTCGAAGTGGTCAGAATTCACAGTATAAAAATACTGCTACGATTTTGAATTCAATACATAATATATGTAATTAATGTACAATATAATTATAAGCATGCTATATTTTAAGTGAACATACAAGGGGAAAACCTTGCATATGTATCATTTATATGACACCGATAAATTAAAATTCAGGTCACAGCCTTTGAACATCTACTCCACTCATCCTCCCTAATGGTATTTTTCAGATCTTAGATTTTGATAGATGTACTGTGGAGTGTAGAAATAATCATTATTTAGGTTAAAAAGGCAAGCTGAAATATAGCTTGCCAAAACAAATAATGAAAGTTATTCAAAATGTTCTGTCAAAACCCTTGCCAGTTAGTGTTGAGGCCTTGAAGGGCCAGAGTTAGATTTTTATGAGTATATTAGCTTTATTACTGTATTTTTTGATATATGCATAGTGTGACTATATAAGACATCTCATGATATTGCATAGTTATGTTGGTTTAATTTGTTATGCCCCAGTCTATTCTTCAGTCTTACTTAAAATTCAGAATTACTTCATGGCTTCCTAACTAATAACTCATTAGGAACCTGTGCCATGTACTTGAGGTTACCTCTAAGGCAATCCATATTTAACAATAAACCCAAGAAATTTCTGGCTACTTGACTGTCATTGACCAGTTTAAATATTTAAAGTTATCATCTGACCCTTACTCTGAGCACGTACAGAAAATGAGATGAAGGTGCTGAACAAGCAGGAGGAGCGCATTCCAGTGGTCCTTTCTAAACAGTTCAAAATGTGTTGGGCTGCAAATAATCAAACGTGTAGACAATATTTATACATGATTCTAACGTGATAAAATATTAAAAATTAAAGCCCCACTTTTTGTTTCTTCTTTTCTCAAGACAGAAATTTTTATATATCACTTTTTGCAAGTTTAAAAACTTTATTTGAAAGATGAGTTTAGAGAGAGGGTGAGCGAGAGAGGAAGAGCGAGATTTTCTGTATACTTGTTCACTCTCCTAAATGGCCTTTATAGCCAGGACTGGGCAAGGCTGAAGCCAGGAGTCAGGACCTTCTTCCTGGTCTCCCACGTGGGTGTAGGGACCCAAGCACTAGGCCATCTTCCACTTCTATCCCAGGTTCATGGAGCTATTTCAGAAGTGGAGCAGCTGGTACTAGAACTGATACCCAAAGGGGGTCAGGCATTGTAGCAGTGGCCTAACCAACTATGGCACAACACCAGCCTCAATGTACATTACTTCTACAGTGGCTGTATTCAGGTTTGTTGTTAAAATCATCACTGTAATCTTATGTCCTCATTTTTCATATCTTTAAAGATTGCTTTTAGAGCCCGGTGTGGTAGCCTACCAGCTAAAGCCCTCACCTTGAACACACTGGGATCCCATATGGATGCCTGTTCTAATATCAGCAGTTCCACTTCCCATCCAGCTCCCTGCTTGTGGCCTAGGAAAGCAGTCAAGGACAGTCCCAAGCCTTGGGACCCTGCATCCACATGGGAGACCCAGAAGAGGCTTCTGGCTCCTGGCTTTGGCTCAGCTCAGCTCTGGCTGTTGCGGCCACTTGGGGAGTGAATCAGCAGACAGAGGATCTTTCTCTCTGTCATTCCTCCTCTGTGTATATCTGACTTTTCAATAAAAATAAATAAATCTTTTTAATAAAAGATTACTTTTGGGGCCAGCACAGTGCAGTGCCGGTATCCTATAAGGGCACCATTTCATGTCCCAGATGCTCCTCTTCCAATCCAGGTACCTGCTGATGGCCTGGGAAAGCAGCAGAGGATGGCTCAAGTGTTTGGGCTCCTGCACCCATGAGGGAGACCCAGAAGTAACTCCTGGCTCTCAGCTTCAAACCGGCCCAGTTCTGGCTATATTGGCCATCTAGAGAGTGAACCAGCAGGTGGAAGAGCTCTCTGTTTCTCCCTCTCTCTTTCATCCAAAAAAAAAAAAAAAAACCAGTAAATATTTTTTCTTAAAAAATGCTGCTTTTGACTTCTGTCCTTCCAAATGATAAGGAACTGAGACTGTTGCTTTAAAATCTTGCTCTACCCAGATAATAAACCTGGTTAAAAACAACAGTGAGTCAACAACATCTTGGTTGTTGAGGTGTTTGCTACCTGAATTAGTTGAACTTTGTTTGACTACCCAATATAGGTAGTTGACTATGTTCAAATTAGACCAGTGCAACCTTATGACTATAGAATTATAATTTGACCAGTATCTCAATGGGTTGTATTAAGGATACCCTGTATTAAACTAATGAGCACATTGGTATCTATTTTTGGACTTTTGTATCTGTCAGGAATCCTAGATTTGAGGGGCGAGGACCATACAGCTAATACCAGCAGAAGCATATTTAGGAGAGTAGCTTCTAGACTCTTTGGGAAGCCACGTGTTACTCTTTGCAGTGCTGCACAGTGGTGAACAGCAGCAGAGGAGGTCAGTCAGACTGTTCTGGAAGGTTCACTGTTTCGGTCTTACCGCCTTTGACTCCATGATGTTAGGTTCTACATCCCATGACACCTGCCAGAGTTGGCCTAGAAGAACCAAAAGAAAACCAGCCCCCAACCCACACTAGACTCATCAGACATGCCCACCTCCCCGCTACAGCTGCCCCCCCCCCCCCCGCCCCAGCTCATGTACACTTCCCAAGTCTTCCTATGCAAGGAAGCTGTTCAAAGAAATCAAAACTATATAACCTAAGTCAGCACCTGGCAATGGAGGGAGTAGCAGTTCCCAACAGGTGCTCAGAGAACGCTCTGGTTTTCATGCTCACCTGAGGAAGAGACCAAGCCGGCAGGACTCCTTCCAGAGCGGCTCTCCTCACCTTGTGTTTTCTTTTTGTTTTCTTTTCTTTTCAATTGGTAAAGATTTGTTTATTTATTTGACAAACAGTTGCAGAGAGAGAGAATATTCAATGGTTGGGGCAGAGCCATGCTGAATGCAGGAGCCAGGAATTCCATCCAGGTTGCCTGCAGGGGTGCAGGGGTGCAGGGGTGCAGGGCCCCAAGTGACCCGGGTCGTTCTTGGCTGCTTTCCCCGTCACATTAGCAGGGAGCAGAATCAAAAGTAGAGCAGCTGGAGGTTTCAGAACCACTACTACCCTGCAGGTTACATTCTTCCATCTTCTCTCTGTTCCACTGACACTTTTGAAAATTCATGGCATCACCAACTTAAAAGGGAAATTTGTCTTGAAGCATAAATTGTGGAATCTTACATATAAAGAATCTTCAAAATGTGCAGGGAAAAATAGTACCCTGAAAGAATTGCGCTGCGCATGGATCTCAAATTTTTTTCACACTAGAATAAGCTTACCTTTGCATTCTTTTTCAAGAACTTTTTGAAGTGTACCCACGTGCTTGCCAGTGTAGGTAGGATATCCCAAATTCAAGCATGAACTCAGCTTTCTGTCCCTAACAGGCTGTTTAATAAAGAACCATCACTTTCTCAGATGGTATTTAAAAATGGTTACAATTTCTGCTGTCTCTCTCACAGCATCGTTAGTGCAAGTGCTGCTAACAGGCCCGTTCGCGTTAGGGTTTTTCCTGTTAAGTCACCTCCTCCTGAGAACGTGCCTTTGAGTTGTTTCAAAGCCTCTCTGACATCTTCTCAGAAAACCTCAGCAGTGGAGGGCAGCCCAGCCATCATAGCCGTGGGGATAAAGGGACTGGACACATTTAATTACTCTTCAGCTACTTTATTTCATTTGACTTCAAAAACAAAATTAGCAGTAGCAGAAGACAGTGGTTACATGGGGTTAAGTTAATCAATGTGTGCTAATTAAATAACTGTTGTGCCCACGCCATTAGTGCCTGTCTTAGATGGCGGAGAGCTCTTAGTAAGTCTAACCTACGCTGGTCCCTGTACTTTCGATATTTTGCCACAAAGACTGGATGAAAGGGAAACAATCTCTAAGTGAAGTGCAAGAGAGACAATGCCCAGATCCTGCCTCCTGAATGGACTTGAGGTGCTGACCTCCCGTGGAGCTCTTCAGAGCACATCCCCCACACCACACTCAGCCTTTCCCACCCAGAACCTGAAGTTACCAGTGACGCAGGTCCACGGGAGAAACCTGGAATTTTGCTCCCCCTCCACTGCTCTTTTGTCTTTCATGTGTCTCCAGGTTCCCCTGTCATCACCCCTCCCCATCAAGCAGCATCAAAACCCAGACGTGCTCTGTGCCCCCCAGAAACAGACGAGCTTAGCTAAGGACACCCCAGTAAAGCTGCCGAGGCCTCACTGTTCTCACCACAGTGTCTGTTCTGTTCCCTCGTGGCTTACACTGGCTTCCAAGTGTTCTACTTTTGTGTGTCTTCCAGTTTTCTTATGCAAAAAAAAGTGATCAGCTTGTTAAGTGACTTATAATTAAAAGAGAGAGAGACTAGACAATTAAAGTCTGTGACCTTTAGATTATTGTTGATTATCATAAAAATTCAGAAATGCTTAAATAATCAAATGAATCGCCCATTAAGCTTCACCCTCATCTCCCCGCAGGGCTAGCAAGTTCATGGGTTTTCTTCCCCTTTTTTGCTGTGCATCATGTACATACAAGCATTTGGGTGTTTTGCTAACATTTGTCCAGAAACGTGAATAAAAATCTCAGTTCTTACCCTAAATTGGCAGGTGACACATAGAAGCATTAAGCTTATGTAGAATATACTATTTGAGGCTGGTCATAAACTACAGAAGTCCACTTGGTACACATAAGTTGCCTTTTAGGTTTTTTTTGTTGTTGTTAGGGTTTTTTTTTTCTCTCTCTTCTTTGCTATAAAACATCAAACCCAAATTAGCAGCTGCTGTTTGGGTTGCATTTTATTAGATATGTAACCAACCATTTTACCCCATCCCCAGTGAGGTTTATTTAGCTAAAAGGCTGATAGCATTCTTCACTCCAAGCAGGCAATTTTTCCTTTTCTATCAGTCTTCTTCTGATACCATTCAAGAAGTGAGATCTATTGCTTCTATCTTGAATAAAGGACAAGCCCTTCCACTGTGCTGGCCAGGCTTTAAAGGATGGGATCCCACAGGCCAAACAGAGCAGTCCCGTGACGTATATAAGGTGTGTGTGCTTCTGCAGACTTGCTGAAATGCAAGATGTTCCTGACATATCTGCCTTTCCAGAAAGACTTGGCGTCCACCTTGCACGGATGTGTAAGACTCGTGGTTTAGATGCAGGTGCATTTATATGTGTGATGGAGTAGCAGGTCTCTGTCAACAAGCTACAGTGATCCCAAGAGCTAATATCAGCTTTGGAATACTTGTGTCAGTGCTGCAGGTTCTTCAAGGAAGGGCCCATGCATTCCTTTCATAGCAGATTGCTTCCTGGAAGTGATAAAAGCAGAAATACTCACCTTCTAGTTTCATACTCTGCCAACTACATCTTGAACAAGATTCTTTATTCTAGTTATTCTTATCAGTCATATTTGTAAATGAATGTGTTCTGCATACCAAATGTAGCACTAAATAATGTTTTTTTTGTTATTATTATTTTATGATTCAGTTCCATAGGTTCTGGGATTTCCCATCCTTCTCCCTATTCGCCTCCCCCACCCTACTGATTCCCCCTCTCCTATTTCAGTGGGTAGTTCTTCATCAACAGTCATAAATCCATCAATCTAAATGATGTTTTCGTACAGCAATGACTCACCAAAAATTAAAAATAGTAACATCTGAAGAAATCATTGCATAACATATTTCAAATATTCCCCCCATTTGGCAGTTTAATTTCAACTAAAAAAGAAAATACATGCTATCAGTTTTCTGGATTCCTCCAACAAGGGGAACTCTCCTTTGCTTTGCTTGTGTTACATTTTTTTTAAAAGATTTATTTATTTTATTACAAAGTCAGATATATATAGAGAGAGGAGGAGAGACAGAGAGGAAGATCTTCCATCCGATAATTCACTCCCCAAGTGAGCCGCAATGGCCGGCGCGTGCCTATCCGAAGCTGGGAACCAGGAACCTCTTCCGGGTCTCCCACACGGGTGCAGGGTCCCAAGGCTTACGACCGTCCTCGACTGCTTTCCCAGGCCACAAGCAGGGAGCTGGATGGAAAGTGGAGCAGCCAGGATTAGAACCGGCGCCCATATGGGATCCCGGGGCGTTCAAGGCGAGGACTTTAGCTGCTAGGCCACGCCGCCGGGCCCAATGTTGTGTTACATTTGTTGGATATACCTAATATTCTTTTTGTTTTCATTATTCCAGTACCTGTCTTATTCTCTCTACTACATGGTAGGCTTCTTGGGAGCGAAGCAGTCACTCCTTTTTGAATCTCAAAACAAACTTGGCACACTTGCATGTACCTTAAGGTGCTTGTTAAACACTAGCCCTGACTGTTTTAAAACCTCCAGTTAACACCTTTAAATTTTGTTCATGTAGCAGCATAGCAGAGTACTTTAGGGTTGTAGGTCATTCATATGAAAACATGGAGTGACCTAACTTGGTTAGGGTTTTAGGCAGAGTCCAAAGAGAAATCAGTCCTTGAGCTGGAATTTACTGAGTCCATGCACGGTCTGTCTGTTTCCCAGACCAGGAACCATATTTACCATAAAGAGTCTTCCATTGTATATATTTCCTCCCATTTCCAGAGTCTTCCTCAGCTGTTAAGCTGCCTTGTTTTTCTTTCTTGTGTATATGCACGAGAACCTTGGTTTTTGGAATACTGTCACATTACACATCAAATTCTGCCTCAAAAGAACTTCTCCACAATTTTCTGCATTTCTGTACAGGTTACAAAATGTCACAATTCACTAGAGCCAATTATTAGATTTTTATTTAATGGACAGTTTTAATGTTCTCGGAGAATCTGAATGGTAATAGCATTTTAAACTATTGCATCCCATTTAAAGAGTCACAACCAGGTCTTCTGTCTTTGAGCCTACCTAGTTATATTTTTGGGTATCATTTAAATTCAGGCTCCCAATTTGTAAAGAAATCAATGACTTAATGAATAGTTTCATTTTTAAAACTTTTCAGATATTTTATCCTAATTATGAGGCATATCTACTGACATTAATTTGATGAAATCCCAAATCATCAGATTGTGCAGAATAGCCCTTACCAAGGAGTAATTTGAAGCATTATCAGTTTAACAATGTACTGTTTTTAGGACCACATCATGACTTTGCTTACTGTGAGAAAGACTTTGTATTGTTAAAGTTTGGGAACCATGTCAGTGTAGGTCAGACTTCATGCTTGTTATTTACAGTTGTGTGTTTTATTGTACTTATTTAGCCTATGAAATGAAAAACATTCCTATTATGAATAATTACCCCCTGACATCAGTATAGCAAATTGTCACTAGTAAATCACTCCCATGTGCATTGTCCCCAGGCCTGGTGAGCTTCATGATTATTCCCTGGCCAGGCGACGAGAAAATGGCAAAAGCAGCATTGGAACTTGAGGGGCGGAGAAGCCCAAGCCAAGTGACTTTCATTCACAACTGGTGTGTGTTCCTGTGGACTCTCAAATCCTTCTGGGAATGCAGTGGAAAATAAGCCAACGAAGTGATTGCTGCTTGAGGCCTTAATTCTCTACTCTGTGGTCCACAGCTCATAGACTTTATCCCCCGAGACAGCAGCAGAAAATGAGCTCACTATCCAGGTTCGGGCTAGAGTTTGGGAAAAGCCCACAAAGCAGGCAGCTTCCTGGCCCTTCCCACAGTCTGGCTGCGTCTCTCTGGTTTTCATTTTAATCCTCGTCCCACTTCGGCTAATCAATTCCGTGCCCATTCTCCAGCTGAAGACACCTGACCCATTCCTGGTGTTAGGGGAAGGGGAAACATTTACAAGCCCTGCTTGATGAGTCCTCACAGCTGTCCAGGAAATGTCAAGTAGATGGCATACCCTCTTACTCCTCCTGCAATATTTGTGTGAGTGATCAGATTAGCAGTGAAAATGTAGGCCTCCTTATTGCTAGCCTGCCCATCTGGCCATGACCTCCACACTTTAGCCTAGGTGTCTTCCTTCTGCTCAGCCTCCCTGCTAGCCAGAAAGTGTGTGGGGCTGGCCGAACAATAAGCTAAAATGTTCTCCTGCAAACGTCCTCCTATTGGATCTAGGCAGAAAGAAGTGGAAATCCTCATATATTTACAGTTAAAAACCCGTGCCTGTGAAGTTAAATGAAAATCCAAGTCTCCCTGAAAAATGCTCATCTTCCTAAGGATTTATTGCTGTTAGACCCTTACTAGGACTCAATAACCACGTGACAGAAATGATACATGAGAGAGAAATGATCTTCCCCCCCACACATTTAAGTGCTAAACTACAGCTAAATGAATACTCCAGGGAGAAAGAAGGGAACAAGAAGGGCAGAGAGGCGGGGTGTAAAGCTAAGGAGAGAAGCATTTCCCATCCTGAGGAAGTTTTGCTAACATGCAACACGTTTCCTAGGAATGAAAATTATACATTAGCCTAGACTTGCCTACCCCAATTTTCCACTTTGTCTTTACTTACCACCTATCCTTCCCCCAAACACAGACTGATTTCCTTCTATCGCCAGTGGAAACAGGTTCAAAGGACTGTGTTAATGTAATCTCCCATTGTCTTGTATGCAGATTTAATGGATTCAGACTGCCAGGATATGCTATCCTGTGACTGTTTTTAAATGTGGGGTGGCAGATGTTGAATGACTTTAAAATTGAACAAAACAAAAACTGTTGCAGATAGTGGATTGGCCTCTAAGTCCAGCCCCAGGATGCAGGGGACTCATTGTGCAAACTTCTGTGTGCTGAGTCCGCACGGATGCCCAGATCATATCCCAGGACCTGGGATAGGTCTACTCAGCCCCACCTGTGTTTGTGCATCTGCTGAGACTTCACTGCAGTGGTCTCCACTGCCAAGGGCATTGTGACCCTCTTAGACTAGGGGTAGGCCAGGGATCCATGCAGATACTCCCACACCCTCAAAGTTCCTGTCTCCCTCTTCCTCATCAATGTTCTGCATGTAGCAGGCACCTCAGTAGAATAAACATATTTTCTCATACAACTGAAATGTAACTTTTTTATAATCTTAGTAGCCAAGTATTCCTTCTCAACTTCTGGACAGAAGAAACTTGCTTACTATTTCTAAATCATCATTATTATCATGATTATTATTATTATTTTGATTGCCATGTATTGTAAGAATATTTACATGCTAACGGACATATCATCTCACCTCATTTGGTTGCATTTTACCCTCAGAGCAAGCCTGTAAGAGAAGTCTTATTTTCTTTGTTTAAAAACGATTTATTATTGATTATTGGAAAGGCGGATTTACGAAAGTCAGAGAGAAAGATCTTCCAGCCTCTGGTTCACTCCCCAGGTGGTCGCAACAGCCAGAGCTGAGCCCATCCAAAGCCAGAAGCCAGGAGCTTCTGCCAGGTATCCCACACAGATGCAGGGTCCCAAGGACTTGGGCCATTCTCCACTGCTTTCCCAGGCTACAAGCAGGGAGCTGGATGGGAAGTGGAGTAGCTGGGATACAAACTGGCACCCATACGGGATCTCAGCACTTGGAGGTGGAAGAGTAACCTGTCGGACCATTGCACCAGGCCCAGAAGTATTATTTTCTTTTACACATGAAGAACCTAAGGCTTCAGAAGGTTCATTAATTTGCTCAAAGTACACACCTCTCCAGTGTCCGAGTCAGGGTGGTCCTCTCCTCAGGAAAGCACAGTGCCCCTTGCCCACCCCCTGCAGCCAGCCTGCTGGAGCCTGAGTCTCTGTGTTCTCCACAGCAAGCCTGTTTCCAAATCAAACTGTGCTTCCAGAGTATGTTGTGTTTAGATCAACAGTCGGGTTTAAGAAAAAAGTCAAGATGCGTATTTGCCAGCTCCTCTCATGTTGAACATGGGAAGGATGCCCAGGGGCCCTGACAACTTGGTATGCACACTGAGGAACAGGAGAGTTCCCTTATGGCATTGGAGCACTTTGTGAAGGCCACAGACAAGAAAGGAAGAGGTCTTTTGTGCTCTGCATGTATGTGTTTCAGAGCACAGCTCCTTCCTTCCATTCTTTCCTTCCCCAGCATTTTTGGTCACTTTTTCACATTTAAATCTCTTCCACTGTAATCCCTCTCTGTGCCAGACATGCACTCTGCAGTAAAAACTCTTCGCCCCAGAGATTCCAGAATCTCCATACTGGGAAAGCAGTCTTGCAAAGAACATAACCGAGTTTCCGTGGACATGGGACAGGCGCTATTGAGCCCTCTGTGCCCTTGACCTCCAAGTGTAACAGCCCGCTGTCCTCTGTGCTGAGTTGGATCTCCTCTGAAATACCTTCTCAGTTGATGTCTTTCTTCTGTTTTACTTCACTGTAGAGTGTGAATCATTACCTGCAATTGTATTGGAAGCTTAGTGCTTTATAGCCATGTCTTCCTGCAGAGTGTTAGCTCCACAGAATAGGAATTTAATGCTCTCACTGCTATAAAACCAGAATCTTTAGTGACTCTTTGCACATAGTAGGTGCTTAATCAGTTTTTTAGCAAATGTTAGACCCCTTGTCATGCCTTTTCAAAGTGAGTAGCTCTCTCTTTAATCCAGTTTTCCCAAAAGAACACATTTAAGTCATCATTACACCCATGATTTTACTATTTAGAATTAGTGGAGTTTTTCTTTATGTCTCAATTTGAAGCTGACATCAAGATAACAGTTCAGTAAATTCTAATTCAGATTGTGCTCAGAGCCAGAAAAATGTAATGCAAATGTCTGAAGAAGACAGATCAGAAAACACCGTTCTAGCAAAACTCACCATCATTTCACCAGGTGTATCCTTCACGTGAGCACAAATTGTCTCCTACACAATCCATAAACTCAGCATCATTTCACCAAGTGTATCCTTCACGTGAGCACAAATTGTCTCCTACACAATCCATAAACTCAGCATCATTTCACCAGGTGTATCCTTCACGTGAGCACAAATTGTCTCCTACACAATCCATGTTGGAATGGCTGTCACCAACATTCTCAGTCTCACACACTCTGCTTCATGTGCAGGGTTTTCCTCACTTTATGTTGCAGGTTATTTGTGTAAATTGAAAATCAGCATTTTTTCACATTTGAATCTAAATATTTCCTCTTTTAAGTTGTTCCCAAGGCATTGATATCAGGGTTAAACCTGACAGGCTTGTTCTGATTTTTTAAATATTTAGGTTCAATGATAATTTGGCATGTGATGATGGGGTAGGCTCAAGTATATTTAAGAATAAATTGTACCAAATTATGAAGTTCTCCCTGTTTTACAAGAAAATGAAAAAGCACAAATTACTGGATTTTATTATTTCCTAATTCTTGCAGGAAAAAGAAGGATGATAGCAATAGTAAATAATTTAAACACTAAAAAAAAAAAAAATGAATGGATGAGACAGAGAGACAGGCCCACGTAAGCCAGATTAGTCTACCTGTTATTAGGATAGGTTAGGTTAGTTAAATTTAGTTAGGTACCTTGTTGGAGAGATCCTCTTTAATAAGTCTTTAAATGAAGTTATACTTGAGAGCAGTTTGTCCTGGAAGGTTCTTAGTTGAGAAGGCAGGAGGGTTGGACAGGACAGTAAATAATAGGGGTAGAAGTACTGAAGCTCATAAAAGTACTGTTTTCCATATGTTAGAATAAAAAAGAGACCTTCTGCTCTCCATCGAGAACTGAAGTCAGCAGGGCCGTGTGCTTCCTTTTCCCTGCCAGATATTTGTCCCTGGTTGGAAGACATTTTATGATATTTATTTGATGACATACACCTGCTGGGTACATGAAAAGTGATGGCTCCTGAGGATGACCTACTTCAAGGGCACAGTAAGCTTCTGAGGACTTTGGCAGGTTGTCCTTAAATCTTTTGAGTCCACCTGGAAATCACCTGTTGCATCTATCTATGGCTGGTGTGTTGGCAGACTCCTGGAAGGCAGACTTGCTAACCCCAGGGAAGAGATTCCCGAGCCAATAACTACTTTCTAAGTGTACTGAGACCAGGAAGACACACTGCTTTGCCAAATCTACTCCCCCCTGCAAAGTGCTATTCTCTGCACTGTGGTTGTGAATCAGCCCAGAAACCTGCCAGCTCAAAGCAGTCATGCATTCTGGAAAGGGAGCGTTAAGTTAAGTGGGGTCCAAGGTACAAGAGCAGTTTTGAGAAAGAAGATATGGAGATTGGGGCACACCATGAGAGGACAGGGCGTGAAATTGTGGTGAGGCATTCTCTGTAGAGTTTACTGGATGGACAAGAAGTTATAGTTTATGTCAGAGAAAAGCAAAGAATCTTTTGATGTGTATGGAGACGCTGCCACCAGCTCATACTGTGAAGCCATGTGGTCTTGCCCGGTTCATTTCTGATCACCAACATTTACTGGGCACCATCATTATGACAGAGCAGACTATAGGTAGTGAAGTTATATGTAACTTATGTCTGCTCCCCCCCCCCACATATACTGTCTAGTGAGAAAACACACCTAAGCAAATTATATTGTACATTTCATACAGTAGACATACACAAGGAATTCATAACTGAGCTTCCTAGAAGTTGGTGATGCCTGACTGGGGTTTTATTTTTTTGCTTTGAGAAAGAGTGTGAGTATGCAAAAGAATTCTCAAGAGCTGATTCACTCCCCAAAAGTGTGGTGACTGCTGGGGCTGAGCTGGGTCAAAGCCGAGAGTCAGAAACTAAGATCTGGATCTCAACCTGCTATTGCTGCCTCCCATGGACAGCATCAACAGGACGCAGCAGAAAAGAGCTGGAAACAGGTGTCAGACTCAGGCTGTCAGATATGGAATGCAGGGGTATTATTCCACTTTTTAACTGCTAGCTCGGACACATACCTTCCTATCCCGAGTTTTGAAGAATGAGTAGGAGTTTGCCAAAGAGAACAAGGACATGGCAACAGTAAACCTGTATGTTGTGCTCAAGAATGACAGTGCTGTATTCTGTTCAAGCAGAAAAAGTAAGCAGGGCAGGAATCTTGGACAAGCCCCTTGGAGGGAGCTGTAACCTCCCCGCCTTCAAACCACCACTGCCAGAACCACCCTGCAGTTGATGTACGAGGCCTGTGTTTGCAACCTAAATGCAGCTTCCTAACGAGTCCCCTTGCACCCCCGGCCACCTGAGGCTCCGTTGTACGGAAAATTGTGAGATTCCCCATTGGTTCAGTGCTGAGGCACTAGAAGCTCTGAGTTGTGACTTGGAACATTACTTGTTGGCTTACAAGGAGTCTATCCATTTCTTTCTTTTGTATGTCTAGAGGTCAGTTAGAAAGACTTGACTCCAGACACTCTCTGCCCACTGTTGTTCAAGATACCGCTCTCCATTCAGGTTTCTTTTCCTCCTCTTCCAATTTTCTAGTGCTCAACTACAGTGACTTCAAATAGCAGTCTTTGAAAGGCTTGACCTGGTGTCTTGGGGCAAGGGTGGGATCTCCTGAGAGGTAACCTACAGGCCCAGGTTGGGGCTGGACCCCTCCCTGTCAGGGAGACAGGATGTGGGCATAGATGAGAATCTGGCCTGACCTTTTGCTGGCTATCTCTTCATTAACCTCCAGGATTTACTTTGTGGCCTCTCTGCGTGGGCCAGTTGGGGTGTCATGCACAGTCCTTAGGCAGCCTCATGCTTGGCAGCTGAGGTCCCAAAGGTGAATGTTCCACAAACAAGGCTGGTAGAAGTCGTGTGGCCCTTTCCAACCCAGCCCAGCATAGCAATTGACAGTGCCGCCTCTCAGGATAGTCACCCAGGCCTGCCAAGTTTCCAAGAGATGAGGCCGATTCCAGCTCTTGCTACCAAGCTGGAAAATTTGTAGAAGATCCGTGGACTGGGAAAATGGGAGGATACTTCAAAAATTTCATAACAAAAGGAATCAAATGGTTTATTTTATTGCAGAATCTAAATTCCTATATAGGAGTATCTTCAAAGCCTTCTTGGGAAGAATGCAATTTGGGGTGAGAAAAACTACATGGGTTTCAAATTTTCTTGCACTAAAACTTACTTTTTAAATAACTTTGGAAGTACCCTCAAATCACAGCTGTTTTTGGAAAATGCAGCCTGCCGCTCCCCAAAGCCCATTTGCCTTCACTCACATCGTTTCAGTTCTTAATCCTACTTCACTCACGGTAGAGTTGCCCACCACTTTCCTTGCTCTCTTTCCACACTGGACTCCAAGGTTTTAGTATGTTTGCACAGACCGCTCTGGTGTCACTATGTGATTCAGCCAGAGACCATGTGTGTGCCCCTTGAACGCCAGCCTGTGTCCTCTTACCTCCTCTCCAAGGAGCTACACTGGGATCATGCGGTGTTCACATCTAGACTTTGTGGGCCTGCCCCCACCACAGCGGGCTGCAGCCCCAGCTGCCAGTGGCTTCAGATTTCTTCTGTAATTTGCCCTCCACTAGTCCGTAGCCCTGAGGGGAGTTTGAGGGGTTTCAGGAGTGAAAATGAGAGAAAGGAGCTATAAGAACTGAAGCATTGGCATGTTGTTCACAATTCTTAAATTTTCTGTTTTCAATTACCAATGGAAATTTTACATTTCTAGTAAGTACTATTGCAAGTGTGCCATGTTTAATGGTGTCTTTAATCCTGTATTTTATGCCTATATTGTGAACATCAGTTGAGTTCTTCAGATATTTCTGTTAAAATGTATGACACATAAGAACTAGACAAGATTTCTCCCATTCTCTTGTATAATCTAGAAAAGAACATAGCCATGTTAAAATCCCTTCCAGTTCAAGAGTTCTCCAGGTGAACAGTGTTGACCAAAGCATGGCATGCATCTGTAATAATAATGCTCCTTCATGAAGCTAAGTAATCAGGAACAATACTAAAAATAAGAAGACTGCCATGGATTTACTCTATTTGGCATTGTTAGTACTAATAATGCATTTCAGCAGAGTAGAATTGCCGGAGAATGCTTTTGTGACTTTTATGCAGGTTATTGTTATTTAAATGAACAGTCTACTGCACTGTAATGAAGAAATGCATGCTTTTCCCAACCCAGTTATCAACCAGGACTCTAAGAAAATGAGAATTTGTGTCTGCTTTCATTCACAGAACAAGCTGGAGGTCACTGTTTTCAATATGAACCTTTATTTTTAGCTTTTCAGCAGCGAATAATTAGGAGCTGCTGCTTCAGAAATTACCTGTATTCACTGTAGAGAAGGAAAGACTTTTATCTTCCATGATGAAATACATTTTCTCATTCAAACTTTGTCATTCTTTTCTAAAATGGCATTTTACACTGCTGACTCAATTCTAGGTAGTAAAATAAAAGACATGTATTTTGTGTTCTGCAGTAGCCTTGTTTATTCAACATTACTTCCTTGAATTTCATCTCTTCCTTGAAAAATGATCCAAACGCAAAATGAATTTAAAGCAACTGAACATATAAAGCAACTATCCACATAAACTATTATAAAAACACATATATTCTTTGCACTTTTATTTAAAATGAATTGATCTTTGATCCTTATGATTTAATGATTATGGCTTCTATTAAATTTTTAACAACTTTATTGAGATTTAATTTACACATCATGTAATTCACCTATTTGTGAAGTGCACAATTCAGTGGCTCTCAGGATGTTCACTAAGTTATGCAACCATCACCATAATCAATTTTAGAACATTTTCATCACCCCAAAAAGAAATCTGGTATCCATTAGCAGTCACTCCCAATTCCCACTAGCCTGACAACCATTAATCTACTATCTGTCTCTATAGATTTTCTCATTCTGGACATTTCAAATAATAGAATTGTACAATGTGTGGTCTTTGGTCCAGCTTTTCTCATTTAGCATGTTTCTTCATTTCACCCATATTTTTCCATGCACAATCAGCACCTCATGCCTTTTTATTGACAAATGATACTTTCTTGTATGGATATATAAACTGCCTTTGTTTAGTTATCAATTGATGAACATTTGGGTTGTTTCTACTCTTTTAATATTGCGAATAATACTGTTACAAACATGCATGTACAAGAATTTGCATGGACATATGTTTTCATTTCTCATTACTCTATACCTAACAGTAAAATTGCTGGATCACAGGGTAACTGTGTTTAGTTAGCATTTGAAGAACTGCTAACTTGTTTTCAGAAGTGACTATACCATTTTAAATTCCCACCAGGGATGTATAAAGATTTGAATTTCCTTACATCTTTGTCAGCACTTATTATTATCTGTGACATTCCGAGTCATTTGAGGAACTATCTCATTGTGGTTTTGATTATCATTTCTCTAATAGCTAATAATATCTTTTGTGTACTCCTTGGCCATTTGTATTTCTTTGGAGAAATGTCTGTTTCTATTTTATTTTGTTTTTTTATTTTTGTTTTTGTTTTAGATTCTATCACTTAACCTCAGAAATGTGGTTAGCAGAGCTTAGTCAGAAACAAACATATTTTCCTAAAGAGAGTCATTTTCAAACAAATTTACAAATTGATAACATTGTTTTTCCACTAGTATTATGTTTGGATTATAGAATAACGAAATTGTTCTGAGGAAGCAATTTACTTTTAAATTTTTATTCTATTTAGTTAGCAATGTGGATATTAGGGCTCTCAAAATCATACTTAGAAAAAGATTTTAGCTTGTCCAGTTTACTCATTTTGCAAGTCAGGGAACCAAAAATATGTCGGTCCTACAGAGAATTAAGGATGGAGTTGGAAACCTATCCATATGGACTCCCTGTATTTGGCATTCTCTTTAATTTTGAAAGGATGAAGCTCTTTCCGAGTGGATTCTCACTGATTAAAAAAAAGGAATAGTGAAAATGCCCATCAATTGAGTTGGAGACATTGATTGCTTAGCAGATATTACTGTATCTTAGTAACATGTGAGTTACTAGTTTTGCCTTTTACATATGTGAAAACTGAGGTAAGCTAACTGATTTTAATGGTACCTGCATGGTGAGTGGACATTCTATGCCACACTTGCCAAGGGCATTGTCCTTTTGTGTTTCTCTGATCTGGCAGACAACTAGAAGATATTGTTTGTTACTCAGTGGGACCTTGATATCTGATCCTGAAGTCCCTGGAATAAGTAACCAATAGGTGGCATCATGGAGTACTCATTTGCTATCATTAATGAAGTCCTTGACCGGCACTAATATTCCTAGCTTAAAGAATCTGTTTCAACTCACAGAGGAATTGCTCCAGTGTGAAACTTTCTACCTTATACCGCTACTAGTATAGCAACACATCAGTTGCAAAGCGTTTTTGATGCACACAGTTAGATATGCTTCTCTGTTTCTCTATGTTTCTCATACTCATGATGAAACTCAGGCATGCAGAGCTTTCATTGCTGCAGTCTTGAAGTCTGAGGCACAAGAGCAGCTCAAAGCCGCATCTCATGGCTCCCAGGTCAGCCTGTGTCTCTTCTAGTGTACCGTGCTCTGCTTCAAGGATGTGCCAGAGGACACTCATTTGAAAAAAAGAGAAGGCTTTGTCCTATTCTTGCGGACAACAACAGAGCTATGAACAAGTAGAAGTTAAAGGGAAGCTACACTTGAGCCCATATAAATACTTGATCTACCCAACAATAAATGTGTTGTCTTATAAGGGAGTGAGGTCTCTTGTCACTGAAGCTTTATGCTAAAGCTGAGGCTGAGTGACCGTCTGGTGGGTGCTGTAGGAGGGATTTCTGCTTTAAGATGGGAGAGTGAGAGAGCGCCTGTGCACGTGTGTGTGCGCATCAGCAGTGTGGAGAGAGGTTACGTCCCAGTTCAGATCGCTTCCACCCAAGAGATTGTGTATCTTTGTTCTTGCTGATGTTAGGGATCCTTTGCTCCTTCATTGAGGAGAGAAACTTTCCCTCTGAGTCTGTCTCATCCTACACACTTAAAGTTGCTGCGTTTTTCTTGGAAAGATTGTGACCAAGTTTATCAACCTGGATTGCTGGAATGCAGATGGAACAACCATTCCCATCTGTGTTCGCAGGTGTGCTGCTCAAGGCTTCTGTCTTCTACTGATTTTACATATGAGCCTTCAATGTCTGCTTATCGTTGGCGTTATCTAAAGGAAGAGGAAATATGCAGCAATTCCAAACATATCCCAAAACACTTCAGGTTGAGTGTTCAAGGTTGAGAAGAGCTATTCTGATCTGTTTAACCTGAGTTCTGACTCAAGCAAAATCTGGACATTTGTTTTTGTAACCCAAGGACTCCTAATTCAGGTGACCAATTCAGAAGCAAAGCTCTGAATTACTGCGAGAGGCAGTGTCTCAGCAACTGCGAGTCAGGCAGCCTGATTTTTGTCTAGTTACCAGGTAAGCAATTTTCATCTCTTTATGCCTAAAGTTCATGATGTATCGTTGGACATAATAATGCTATTTACAAGATAAAGGCTAAGGTAAAGACCTAAAAGAAACTAAACTCTCCATGTTATGATAATACAGCTGCCATCAGCATCATTACTGTCACCCTCGTTCTTTCCTTGCTGCTGTTCATTGTAGGGCTAGTGAGAGTCTTCCAAGGAATTAGGAGCTAATACTGCTGGGAAAAAAAGATCCACCATGTCCAAGGCTATAAACTAGGCCTGACCCTACTTAAAAACTAAGAACGCAGAGCAGCATGCTTCCTCAGATTCAAAACTTCCCAGTAAAAGCAGCATGGTTTGTATCAGACTTTCTGCAAGAAACTGAGGTTTGAGCCAAGTAGCCTACAGTTTCATCTGGTGCTTAACTCTGTGTTGAGATTGGGCCATAGCTCTGCAAGCCAGGAGGATTTGGCTAAAGGCTGACTCCATGTTCTGTTTAATAACTGAGAAAGGCATGCGGTACACATGGCAGGCCGACCTCCTGAGTCTTCAAAACTATCTTGGTTTCAAACAGGCCACCCTGCTGAATGATCAGACCTGGGATCAGAATGCATGGCTGCTCTCGAATAAGAAGCAGTGAGTAATTGGGCGACAAGTAAATACAATTTGAGTATGTGGGATAGGGAATAGCCTCAGAGAAAGCATTAAAGAGCGTAATTAGACATAGGTTTTTTTGGTTTTTTAGTTTTCATTTGTTGAAGGTTAATTTGAAGTTGCCCTGGTCACCAAGGGTACAGTAACAAGAGCCCCTGGTTCTCTGGGGCAAATGTGGATAATATGTGGACATGTCAGCTTCTTCAGCACACAGATCCCATCAAGACAGCCCCCAACAGCAGTTGCGGAAACTGGTGGAATATTCCTAGTGCTCAAAGGGTTTAAAATTGAATAACATCTTTGTCTCACTTATATGAGAAACTTTTTCCCTCTTTTTCTCCTACAAGCATTTTGTGGTTCACCAATGCAGACACTGCATATCTTTGTATCCCACACAGTCCCCATGTTAATAGTTGTTTGCTAGCTGTGGTCATTTAATTGAAAAAGGCTGGCACAGCGATATTACAGGTCCCCATAGGTCATTTTGGTATCAAGTGTGGCATTATTGCTTTTGACCAAACCCCTTCGAAGGCCAAATTTATTACAGCTCTTTAAATGCATTAACAACATATCAGAGAATAGACCATGAGCTAAAGAGAAGATGTGTGTGGCCTTGAACGATGCCAGTCATCGACAGTTATGAGATTGCTTGCCATGGCATATTGCCAGCTTTGCATTATAGAATTCTGCATGGCACGATTTTGTTGGTACTTGTTTTGGATTTTCTCTGGGAATGAGGTTAAAGAGGACCATAGACTGTAGCTGAGCTCCTCCTGCGTTCCTCTCCCAGGCTAGATCCTGGGAGCCTCCATACCCTCCAGCCAATCAGAAACCACCCCAACCTCTCCAGGGGATTGTGGGCTCAGCACAAATTGCTCTCTCGCTGTGAGTTCCCAGGCACCTGGTTACCCCCAAAGCATGTACTATGGAGGGCAGCGAGATTGAATTCCCTCTTGTGGTCTGGGCCTGACCTCCATGAGACCCCAGGACATGATGTCAAAGACCCCACAGAGGAGGGACCTGTCTTCTTCAGCTTGCCTGTCTTACTGTTTTATTTTCTGCAGATTTCCTCTCTTTTTTCTAAACTTTTATTACCGAAGTCTACACAGGGAGGAGGGGGGAGTGTAGAAGACCCTCGTGTCTCCAACACTGACCTTCCATGGCTGTCTTATCTCACTCTCCTTTCCTCTTCTGTTTTTCTCGCATATGTCTAAAACAACTCCCAGCTATCTGATTTTACCTATAAGCATTTCAATATGTACCTTCCCTATCTAGCATAACCTTTTAAAGACCTAACCACAATAATTTTGCCACACTTAGTTATTTTAAGAATAATGTCATACCCCGCTTAGGGTTAGTGTTCCACCATTGCTCAGGAATGTCCACGAACGTTTGGACCTTTTAAATCAGTGTCCAAACAAGGTGTATCTGTTACATTCGATTACTGTATCTTAAAATGTCTTCTAATCTATTGCAGATCTGTTGCTTATTTTAATTCAGCTGTTTGTTAAAGAAATTGCATTCTATCAAATTTTCCACATTGTAAATTTGGCCTATTGCATTTTCATGGTGCTGTTTGGCATGTTCCTCTTGCCTTCATTCTTCTGTGAGTCAGTAGTTAGATAAACATTTAACGCCATGCATGTTCAGTTGCCTCACACAAGGAAGCATACCATGTCTGTTTGCATCACTTATTGACGGCAAGATTTATCAATAGGTTTAGGTATTGTCGGCCTGATTCATCCAGTATAAAGTTCTCTGTTAACCTAGGAACTTAACAGTTTGAATAGTCGTTATTGATCACCACCCACATTTATTAAGAGTTACAAAGTAATCATTTTAATTTCTTTCTTTCTACATTTTGAACTGTTAATCTTCCATATAGAGAAAGTTGTTATCAACAAGTTACTCTGAAATACAGCTCATACCAAACCTTTCTAAATGCCTCTTTCTGTCGATTTAACAGTTTTCAGAATATTGAATTGTACCAACAACCTCCAAAAGTGACCAATGAGGCTTTTTCCTTTTATGTCATTGAGACATGTGCGTTTTATGAGCTTCATAAATATGATGGCATCTTCGGCCAGTGGGAGTTCCTTGAAGTTGTCTCTTCTCACCTTTTCACATGAATCTGCTGCTCTTTTATGATGGAGTAAGATGGCCCAGGATCTTGGCCCAATTCTGTAATCAGCTGTTTCTACAAGGAGTCAAAGTCCTTTCTGTAAGAAATACTATAGAAAGGCTACTGCCTGGGCGTTAGGGTCGCATCCTTCCTAAAAGGCTCATGCTCCTGATGGCCGGCAGCCTCCTCCTCCTTGGTACCTCATGAGCCCTGCTTTGTGTGAGTACCTGCTTCCACCTGATCCTACCTCTTCCGACCCCACATTTGCTCCTCTTTACTTCCCCTCCAATCAGACCCTACTTCCTGCCTCAGTCACTGCATCCTTTCCTTCTAATCAGACACCCCCACTCGTCTCTGAGCCTCTAGGACAACAATGGGGAGAATGTGTCTGTACTGGTGAAAAATAGTGTCACTCTTTCTTATATGGACTATTTGTAGTGTTTTTATTTCTCTAAGGTTATCAACCTCCTGTTACGATCCAAGCCTTTAATAGACAAATTCAGTCTGTCTTATTCCAGAACAGCAATGCAGTGAAACATTGTGGAAACAGCACAGGCAGAGCTAGGGAGGCATCCCTAAACCAACAGTCCCCTCACCCATGTGTATTTCCTGGAAGACACAGGTTGTTACATATTGAAATTTTTAACCAGAGTTGACAGGTAATGAAAAAATTCTAAGGAGTCAGTTTGTCACACCTCATCTGAATGCCTGGTGAAAATCAGAAACCTTAGCTTTAGAAAAATGTACGCACACACATTTTACAGTTTCGTGAGCTTCAAGGAGTTCAGACTATCTTAGAATTTGTGTTTTCTTCATGAACTAGAGCCTGACTACATTGACTTATTAGAGGCAAAAGGATTTGAGGAGAGAGGTGGAGAAGGCGTACAGGTTGGAGTGGGTGCCAGCTGGAAGGTGCTCCACTGAATGTTATTCATCCTTTGGTCTAGAGCTACTCCTGGTGCCCGTTGATGAACTCTTTGCTCTTCGGCCCAGGTCAGAAGTGTAGATTTAAGAGCAGGTATTGAAAATTGTGTAACAGTTTGACATTGGCCCTGCATGCAGGTGCATGGTCCATGGACTTGTGTCACTGAGTAGGATTCAGACCATTCTGGATGCTGGTGAATTTGCATGATAAGGAGCTGTGCAACAGGCCTTCAAATGAGACCCCTTCTCAGTCTTCAACAGGTTGAAAATTAAAAACCAAAGTACAAGCTGGCCTCTTCACCTTGGATAGTCTGATAAGGAACAGCCATGAATTCCAGAGTAGCTTCCTGCAGCGTGCCACTGTGCTGTCTTGGCCTGTCGTCTTCCACTGTGCCCCTTTACAAAGCACACCCCAGAACTAGACACAGAGTGCGCTCAGTAAACCTTGGCTAAACCAACACAGAGCAGAGCAAAGCTGCCCTCCAAAACAAGAAGCCACATTCTTTTCCCCAGGACATGCTGCAAGTGAAAAACTTCTGATAATTCCTAAGAAGTCTAAGTTGCTTATACAAATATAATGGGAAATAAATTTTAAGCAGCCACAAAGTTCACTGAAGATGCTCACAGAACATGAAATAAGTAGAGAAACTTTAAGTAGCTGATTCTCGCCATGGAGGATAAGAGGCTCACAAGATGTTTGTGTCTCCGTGTGTCCATTATGGAAATAAACAAGCCATGGTAACAAACATGACCTGTCTCCAGGACAGAAAACCAGAGTGGTTTCAAGTCTAATGATAATAACAGGGAAGAAAGTAATTTATTTAATCCTCAGAATAACATTGTATAAGTGAAATGGAAAGTAGGTGCGGTAGTGCATTCCCAGCCCAGTTTTTCCCTCCCTTCACTCCTCTCAGTCACATGTCTCTCGGTCCTCCCTGAGGATCCAGGATTAATAAAATCTGTTCTTTGAAGGAATCCAAAATCTTGCCTTTTAAAGTCGAGCTTGTGTAAAGTCACCTTCAGCTCTCATAGTTCCTGGCAGCTGACCAAAGACCAGCCGAGCTTAGGAGGGGTTGAATCCAGACCTCCTTACCTACCTCCAGACCCCAAGGGGGTTCACTCCATCCCCACATCATGTTGTGGACCACTCCGTGGCTGCCCTGACACCATCCAGCACATGGGTGACACCACAGGCTGGGGTGGGGCGGGGAGTGCCATGTGAATTAAAATTCACCAGCTGCCTCATTTTACCTCAAGACAAGTTCTCAGATTCTGTGAAACGAGTCCCTACGTAGGGAGGCAGATTTCCTCTTTGCTTCTTCTTACCTTTCTTTCTTAACTTCCTTCATTACATCTCCCTGTCAATCACTCTTAAATTGAATGGGATCAGAAACATTACATGCTTAAAGTAAAGACTAGAAAGCTTGAACATGTCCCACACAGACAGTGGGATCAGTGGTAGAGGGTGTGTGGGTGAGAACTGCAGAACGACAGTGAGTTTGCATTGATCAGCAATTATTAGGCAAGCTAGAAATTTCTGGAAGCTTCTTGGCCTTTTAACCTCCCTTCTGAACAACCCAGGTTGTTTGCTCTGTCTCATAAAAAAATAAAAAGAGGAAGTTGTCATTTTCCTGCATACTATGCACAGGTTAGGGGATAAAAGGGTTAGTTGACAATCTGCGGGCCCAAAACGCACAATAGCTGAAGTCTGATTTGACCTTTGCCTTGGCAAATAGGAAGACTGATAACCCCAGGTGTCACCACCATTTTATACTCACACATCACCAGGACTCAGCATAATGACCATTTCCAAAGCACAAACAAATTTTTTGAAATGGACAAGAAATAGAATCACACTTTGGGGAGAGGAGGGGCCCCAATGACCCTGGCATCCGGTGACAGCATGAACATGAAACGCCTACTGCACCAATGCCTGACTCCTATATGGGAGTTTTATGGTTATTGATAGTAACATGATTATGCTAACCATTACATGTACCAGACATGGGGCTAAGCACTTTATGTTAGTGGATTTTAAAAATCTTCACAATAGCCCTAGGAGTTGAATGTTTTTATGATTCCTGTTTATGGTTAAGGGCACAACTGACAAAGATCACATCCCTTGCAGGTGACTGAGCTGATCTCAGAATCCAATCTACTTAAACTTTTCAGCCTAAACAGTTGTGCTGTCCTTTAGCATTTTGGTATTTTGTGGATTTCTTTTGTTTGTTTTTTTGTTTTTGTTTTTTTCCCTGAAACGTTTAAAAAAGAGAGGAGGGTCGTTTATATGTTTGCAATGAGAAAAGCTGCAAACCACCTTTTACCCTGGAATTCACCAAAGCCATCAGGAGGCATGGCAATTGGCCACAGCACAATCACTAAAAGGTAATAATTAATGGAAAAGGTGTCACTTGAAGAGGTCAATGACACGAAGCTGTGTTACTCTTGGACTAACTTTTCCAACACTCTTGAAATAATACGTTGGTATCAGCAGAGACCAGAAAGAATGCAAACAGACCTGAATAGTCTAAAACCCTGGGAAGGAAAATCTGAAAATTCCAGCAGTTTTCATAGTCTTAAACAACTTCTCACACTCCTTTGTCCGTGGTAGTAACTGTGGCGATTACCTCCCACCACAGGGCCTTTTTGTGTGACAGGCTTACCTTTAATTAGTAACAATCCCAAAAATAGAAATTGTTGTCTGAGTTTTGCAGATAGAGAAGCTAAAACTCTCAGGTTTAGAAGTCAGAGCTCCATGGAGAACCTCGGGTGGACTTTCTCTCCATGAGGCAGAGTACATTCAAAACCTATAGCAAAAGGAGTGAGGTAAAGCATGATGACTAACTACCTCTAGGGCTCTCTGTCTCAAATCTCCCGTGCTGTGAGCTATTGCGGTCAGTGGGCACCAGATCAGCCAACTGCACACCCTTGGTGTCAACCGTAAGATAGAATGCAGGCTGCTCTGGGACTGTCTGTTGGAGGATTCCTCCAATGCTCTTGGTAGATGGAAAACCTAATAATACCCCTTAGAACATTCCAATGCCAGCTGCTGGGCCTATTTACCCCCAGTCTGGGAGCTCCAGCATGTGGGTCTCTCCCCTACAGTGCCCCTTCAGTTAAGTCATTTCAGGTCTCTGGACCTCGGTCTTACCAACTGTAAAAGAATGTGTATGTCTCGGGCTTGGCAGCGTGGCCTAGTGGCTAAGGTCCTCGCCTTGATCCCTTATGGCCACTGGTTCTAATCCCGGCAGCTCCACTTCCTCTCTATCTCTCCTCCTCTCAGTATATCTGACTTTGTTAAAAAAAAAAAAAAAAGAATGTGTATGTCTCAGCAAAAAGGTGTGAAAAGCAGTGATGCTGGCTTTTTCTACAAGTCATCTTGGGGCCTCTTAAAGAACATGTGAGCGATCTGGGCTACCGTCAAGGTAGAAGCGAGCCTTTTAAAAAATTATTTTATTTTATTCTATTTTATTTATTGGCAAGGCAGATATACAGAAAGAAAGAGATACAGAGAGAAAGATCTTCCGTCCACTGGTTCACTCCCCAAGTGATCATCATCATGGCCAGAGCTGAGTCAATCCAAAGGCAGGAGCCTGGAGCTTTCTCCTCGTCTTCCACACTTTCCCAGGCCACAAGCAGGGAACTGGAAGGGAAGTAGAGCAGCTGGGATACAAACCGGCACCCATGGCTATCTCAGCAGATGCAAGGCAAGGATTTAGCCACTGGGCTATTGTGCTGGGCCCAGAAATGAGCCTTTCCAGGAAGACAAGCTATAGGTGCCAGTAAGCCAAAGGTTTCCATCATCATGTGCCACCTTGGTTCTCTGCAACCCAAGGACTTCCTTCCACCTTGTGTTTTCCTTCCCTACTTGTGAGAACATGTCTCCCAGAGTCTACTGATGAACTTTGCATTCAGTATACCTTTGTGAAGTAGACAGAGCCCTGCCCCTTGATAATCTCCATACAGCTTGAATCTGTCAGTCCATAAGAATAGAGCAGGGGTGCCTAATTGTCACTTCCTGCCAGTTCCCTAACACGTGGAACTCCTGCTGGTGACCTGCCGACACTGCCAGCGCTTCTTGGGCTCAGCAGGGCAGGTGTCCCTGCTCCCCGTTTATTGCATGTGTACCTCTAGGGCCGTACTTTGATTTTTTTATGTTTGCTTTTTTTTTTTTAACACTTTCTGCTTTTCCTCCTTATTCTCTCTACCCTTTTTTTTCACCATCTCCTCACTTTTTTCCTTCTTTCTTTTCCTTTCCAATTTTCTTCTCCACATTTCTTGTTCACATTTCAGTCAATAAATTCACTGAGAAACCATGAAATGATCAATGCCAATGGCAAAAATGGCAACACAACCACAGCTTGGAAAAGAATGTGCTAACACCTATTTGGGTCATCCAAGACTAGAGAAACCAGAAAAATGGGCTTGTCTGCGAGATCTATTTTTAAGTGAACATTTTGCTATAAAGAAGAATCCTTTTTTATTTAGTCTGAACAATTTATGCCTAATGCCAAAAAAATTATATATAATTAGTCCGAGTAATGTAAAATTTCCATTTGATTATATACATTAAACTGATTAAGGAACTTGAGTTTTTCACTAATATCTGTCTTCCTTATTTCATTCTGCATCTGTAATGACTGTTGGTGTAAAGTGGCAGACTCTGTCAGAACTCAAGGAGACAACAGCTGGAATGTCTTTGTCAGGTCTGGTGGACTAACATCTGTTAACCTGGGATATATTTAAAATTAGCTGCATATAGGGGAGAGTTTTACAGTCAATGTAGAGAAATCTACCATGTAATTTTGCCTGACTTTGATAGGAAAATTGCATAAAACAGGGTAAATGGGAAGGCATGCTTAAGGAAAAGTCACTTAATTAACTGTATGACATCACCAGTATTTGTAATATTGCATGGAATAGAATGAAATTTTCTGACATTTGTTTTTAATTAATGACTTCTATTTAGTTTTTGTAGGCTACTTCTGTATGTTTATTCCACATAATTTATAACATTTTTCTTTTTCCAATTAGAGGATAGATTTCATTTTTTATCATGCAGGTGGCTGATCCAAGACATTTTTATGTAAATGGCTTAGTTAATTGGTAACCTTCATTTGAAACTTAAAAAGAAAGTAATCCTTTTTGAGAGGCTTTAGCTATTTTTTTAATGCCACAAACAGTTCTTTCTTTAAGTACCTTGTCACACCGTTAGAAATTATTTGACAGCAATAATCATAATAAAATGCATTACTGTTTACCAAATCACCTTTTTTAAGGTGATTAAAAATTCATTCACTGGAAGACTGTGCATCAACTTCATTTGCAAAAAAAATCACATTTTTTGGAAACTTAAAGGTACATATTGACAAAACTTGAGCAAATTACATCACAAGTTAAAGTTTGTGTACAGCCTTGGTGGGAAGGCATCTGGCTGCAGAGTTGTGCTGAACTCAAGGAAAGGTGGCTACATCTGGCTCTTTTGAGAGCCCTTAAACCCCTCTGCCTTCCAGCACTATGATTTATGCAAATCAGAGAGCTTTGGCGGTTTCCACTTCCTGCCCAGGCCAGCATAATCCACTTCCTTCGGGTTCATGTGACCATGCAAATTTGAGCTCTCCTGAATAGTCCCAGAGGGGCTGTGCCTCTCATTATTCCTGCCCCATTCTCCGTGCGTTGCAAGCATTCAGACTTTGAATGGACAAGGGTTTAATTACTCACCACATCTGTCAGATCAGATTCAACTTGAGAATGAAGAGAATCCCAGACAAGCCCAGTCGTTTCTTTGCAATGTTCTTCACGGCCGAGGTCATCCACCCTGTCTTCCAGGGAATATTTTCCACTCGTTGTTTCATGACCCTCTGGAAAGCAGCGACTCCGGCTTTTGGAGATCCATTCCTGGGCTGTGCACATTGTGTGTGGCCTTTCCAAATGTTAATTCATCTTCCTGATGAGGCACTGAGCGTCAGGGAATCCTTGATTCCCTCAGGGCTCCTGATGACCAATGTGAATGCCAGAAAGTTTTCCTTACTATTTCCTGACCCAGTGCTCCTCTCTGTGTGCACTCTGCTTACACACACACACACACACACACACACACACACACACACGTACGCACACATGTTTCTATGTGATGGATTGATGGGTAGCATTTCCAGGTCAGCCAGAATTTGACATAGTAAAGGTAGATGGTCCCTAAGTAGAGGAAATGCCTACAAGGAATAAGGTTTCTGCTAATTAGTAGTCCCCAAGCTATCAGCCCAGGCTGTCACCAAAAAACAAAAAAAAACAAAAAAAAACAAGTGTGTTATTACAGGAATGAAGGCGTGTGTGGAGCAGGGACCAGGCAGGTAATAGACTCACCGTACAGGCACTAGCACACCTGCCCTGCAGTTTCCTTCTGTGATTCAGTTAGATTAAAAAGGGGATTCTTGCTGTGTACACCTCTGGAAAACCAAGTCATGTGGACAGCCACGGTGGTTCTAGAGTGTTGTTTTTGTTGATTTGGTTGGTTGGTTTTTGCTTTTATCTTTTAAAATTAAAATTCATGGGCCCAGCACTGTAGCCTAGTGGCTAAAGCCCTCTCCTTGATCGCACAGGGATCCCACATGAGCGCTAGTTCTAATCCCAGCAGCCCCACATTCCTCCAGCTCCCTGCTTGTGGCCTGGGAAAGCAGTCAAGGACGGCTCAAGTCCTTGGGACGCTGCACTCGCGTGGGAGACCCCAGAAAGGCTCCAAGCTCCTGGCTTTGGATCGGCTCAGCTCTGGCCGTTGCAGCTGTTTGAGGAGTAAATCCGCAGATGAAGATCTTCCCCTCTGTCTCTCCTCTTCTCTGTGTATCTGACTTTCCAATAAAAATTTTAAAAATCAAGAAAGTTAAAATTCATATAACAAAATTCCTGAAGTGTACTACTCACTGCCATTAGCATTATTTAACCATCACTTCTCTCTAGTTCCAAAGTGTCTTTGTTCCCTGAAAAGAGAATCCAGAATCTGTAAGTAGTCACCCTCCACCTGACCGTTCAGCCCATGCCTGTGCGGATTTACTAATTCTGGATATTTTATATGCACAGAGTCTTATAACCTTCTGTGCCTGGCTTCTTACATTTAGCACAATGAGTTTGCCAGCATGTTTTCCTTGGGCACTTTGGGTGTGTGTTTATCATTCTTTCTAAGTTATTTTCCTCATATGTTTTCTGTCTTAGATAATGTCACCACCAGGACTCCCCTCCCATCCCCACGACCCTCCCACTCTCCTCTCACATTACTAGGACTTGGTAATTGTTCTTTAAGATCTGTGAGTTCCACATTAGAACTACCTCCAGTCAGTTCTCATCCGCATTCTGACCATCCTTGCCCTTCTCCCATTCCATCACCAGCTTGCCTTTCCTGAGCACAGACCCTTCTGACTGTAGCACTGCCCTGCCGTGGGCTCTCCAGAGTCCATCCCAAGCCAGCAAGGTTGCTCACAGCCTGTTCCTTTTCTCCCTCTGCTTTCTTCCCAACCCTTACTCAACCCTTACTCTGCGTCTGATCCAACCACTCTAGACTGTCCGTGTGTCTCTCCTGCGTGCTACATACTTGGTCGTACACTTCTTTAGTGTACCCTGTTCCCTGTTGCTAAAATGCCTCTCCCACCCCCACACCTTTGCCAGCAACCTACAGGAAGCCGCTCCTCCTCTGGGACTTGGTGTGTGTTTAGCTTCTCACCTTCCCTGATGCAGTTGTCATAATGTATTTTCCATTCTCAAATTGCTGAGTTTTTTTGTTTATCATAATTCTGATCATAGCCAATCTTTAATAAAGGTTCTTTGTAAATCTCGCCTTTCCCCCACTAAGCCCTGAACTACTGCTGCTCCCCCCTCCTTTCCTTCCGCCGCCGCCTCCTCATTCTTTCTGAATCTCTGAGCTTCTTACAGAGATCTTGCATTGTTCTTCTTAACATCTCTAGCACCAACCACAGTGTAGGCTGTCAATAAATATTTTGTTGAATGAGTTGGATTGTCTCCAGCAAAGTAAAAGCCATGGACCTGTAAGGAACCCAGGTTACAGAGAGAACCAGTCTGAAGCAGAGTTGTAAGTCCTAAACTCCAAAATAGTAATTATTTTGATCTTCTATTGAATTTAACATTACCCACAGTGGTTTACCAGTTTCAATTAGCAGAAAATGTAACTTTGCTTTTTTTCTCTCTCTGATTATGCTCTTCATTACAGATCTCAAGAGTTTTATATACAGTTGCCAAAAATCCTCTTTTTGACAAATTGTACATGAGGCATTGTGAGACTGTATGATAGAGGTGATTGAATGTAGGCCAAGTTCTGAACACTTATTTCACTAAAAACAAAAATACAGATGTAGGGCTACTCAGAAATGTATCCATTTTATCCCAACCCTCCAAATTCATCTGTCTTTAAAAACAATCAATTGGATTCTGTTTAAATTAAATGCCAAGTAAACAATGCAAATAAAACTGTTTTGTTTGCTAAGAAGTAATTGAAAACCTGCAACTAATTACAAATTGGCAGGCTCTGAGCCTGCAAATCGCTGAACCATTCTGCAGATGTATTGTTTACAGTTGGGTTCAAAACTGGTTTCCTTGCACCAGCCATCCACAAGTTACTAATCAATACTTTGCCAAGTTTTCTACCTCACCTTCAAAAAATTGTAATAAACATTTAACTTTCAATGTGGGCTTTATAAACAAAGCTGTTAAAAGCTAGAAGAGGTTTAATTGGTCAAAACACACGGACACTGTTCTTGGGGTGTGTGAATTGGCTCTGCATGTAAACACCCTGTTCTCCCTGGACGACTCAGGAAGGCTGCAACTTCGCTGAAATTCATATTTTGTCATTCTGGCCTTTGAATCTCCACGGCACCCTTCCTCGGGATCTTCTTTAATTCAAATTCTGGAGAAAAACATTCATGGACCACAAATAAGTGGAAATTAAGGAATTTGACTTGGGATTGTCACAAGCAAGTAAGGCAGAAAATGCAAAAGGCTCTGGGTTGTAACATTAAGAATATTATACATGCATGTGTGTATTATTTTAGCTTTAAGAAGCTGTTTTCTTGAAATAGTCTTCATCCAGATCTTCATTTATATGGTCCTTTTTCCCCTTCAAATTCCAGTTTAATGTCATTCCTCAAAACAGACTTCCTATGTCCCCCTTTATTTAATGTACTTTATATTTCTTTTTTTTTTTTTACTTAATGACCATAAGATATAGCCACTGAATTGTAAGCCATGCCAGAACTGCTCCTTTGTCTGATTTGTTCACTGTTCTGTCCCTGGTTTCTGGAATATGGCTCAAGCATGAGTTCTCAAAATGTTGGTTGGTTTGGTTGGTTGTTTGGATGGACTGGTGGTTAGATGGATAGATGGATAAGTGGATACTTTGGTAAATGGGTAGTTTGATCATAAGAATGAGTGAAGGAATCAAGTTATGTCAGCCATGACAAGCAGCAGAGTTTAAGACAGAAACTGAGTACTAGGAAAAGACATAATTCACAAGCAGCTCCTTTACTAAGAAACCAAGGCCTGTTCTGAATTCTCAACAGGGTGCATCCAGAGACGAGAAATTGTGAGAAGTACACTGTAGCCCTTTTTCTTCAGCTTTCATAGGATTGTTTTAACAACTGCATCTATTATTCTGTCCGAAAGGGTTCGACTCAGCACCACAGTGTGAAAATTTCCCAAACACATACTGCAGCTTAAGATGATGAACTTTCTCACTTGCAAGCACTTTCCTTAGTGGAACATGAGTAACCAGATGATGTTGGTGGAAGTGCTTGAAGGATGCTGTCACTGGAGCGTCACATGTCCTATGTCCTGTGGCTCTAGGTGACACATCCCTAGCCTGTGATTCTGTAATGATCAAGTGAGAAAGCCAGTGAATAGTTGACACTTGTATCAGAAAGGGTAAATTCCCAAGAGATGTGGATTATTCATTTTGTCCTCTGAGAAAACAACCAAAAAAATTATTACAAGTGAGCTGAACAAAAATGTTCTAGCCTGATGATAAGATTGCATTTTAGAAGTCTCCCCACCCCCATTGTCTGTTCCCTGAGATGCCTTAGACAGGGATTCGCAGTATTTCAGGTACATTTTGAACAAGGAACCTGCATTCCCAGGGGGTGCCAGGGGCAGCATGGAGATCTTAATCCGGGTCTGTGATCTTGAGGCAAAGCCTCTATGTGTGAAAGGTAGTGGTACCTCAAAAATAGAACAAGAGCTCTCCGTCCATTTGAAGATGGCCGTCAGGGTCACTGAGACCTGCGGTGATCTGGCAAATTGAAGCTGTCTGTCGCTGCCTTTCCTTTCAGAAGACACTTCTGGAGATCAAAAACATTTTTTTAGAGATTGATGGTTTTCTGTTGCTGAGTCATTCTTCTTGCTGTTCTTTCTGCTTTTCCTATTTAGTGTTGGTTTGGTAGCTGAGCCATGGGATCTGTGTATTCCAGTAGGTGTGGAGGCGTGAGTGTGGCTGGAGATCTGCCCGCACTCCCAGGCAGATCTAGGCATGGATGTGTAGGCTTCCTTGCAAGTCCACAGATGCCCAAAGATCAAGATTCATATTTTGTCTGGTTAATGAAGTTTGGATGATTCACAGCACCACAGTCCGTTTCTTATCCTTGTCAGTTACTGGGGGCAAATAGATTACTGAGAATAGAAGGTGAGAAGAAAGTTTAGATTCATCACATGGTTTCTAGCCAGTTGGATTCAGTATCTTAGCAGGGAGGCATCGTCAGACCCTAGTAAAGTGGGTTGTGTAAAGTGGAGTGACTTCTGGCATGCTCCCCTGCCATTTTCCCTGTCCATGGATCAGTTCATCCAAGTACAGCTCATGTATCTTGCAGGGTCCCGCTTAAATGCTACCTTCTCCTAAAAGGGCTCCCAGCCCTTAGGCAGAATAGTCATCCTTTCCCCTAGATTTGCTCATTTGCCTGTCTCCCATTTCTCACCATACACCCTGCAGTATCCTGCCTACCCTTGATGTGCTTGGCTCTCCTTTGAGAGGGGACAGGGGTTCTGATTCTTTTGTATGTGTATCTCCAGGATTTATCACAGCTTTTGGCACAAAGTAGATCCCTCACTGAGTGCCTGATGAATTAGAAATTACTTACAGACACCCAAATTATTAAAGGAATTACTATTTTTGTGAATGTAGAGATGTCAAGACATGTGACACCCAATGTGAGAGTAATCTTTTCTCCCCAGTTCAGGCTATTAAACAGTGACAGTTTCTTCCTCTCCTGAGCCACCTGGATCCTAATGGTTATTTTCTTACAAGGTTGTTGAGTTTACAATAAGACAGGACTGTGTTTACCTTGGCGGGAGAGCTGTCCTCTATTAAGAAGCTTTCAGCAGGGCCCCAGAGTCAAGTTATGGTGTTGTGGGCAAAAGGCCAGCAAGGAAAGCCTTGGGGAAAAGCCCTCCTGGATAAGAAAAGCTTTATCCCCTGGTCCCTGAATCTTAGGGGATTAAACAGCGACCTAGTTCATTGATCCCCCAGCGAGGCCCTCATGTGTTCCAAGGCCTGAATTTGCTCTGAATGGGATCCAGATTCCCAATGATGCGTGCGGCCCATCCGGGTCAGAGGCCACCCTGCTGCCAATCAGGCAAGGCAGGTGGAATGCGGTGCAGCTGCACCCCTGGTTGCGGTTCCCAGCACCTCCCCATCCCACACTGATTGCTCGCTGGTGTGCTTGTTTGTGCCACCTTGTCATACTTGTCCAGGGACTCAAAAGCTGTGTGTGTGGGGTGTCTGTCCCCAGCCCTTTTTTTTTTCTTCAGGACAAGCTCAACTGCACTTCCTCTGGCCTTATCAAACCCTTTGTTTCCAAAATGGTTAGTTAGCTACTTTGGAGCGGTGTTGGGGAGAGGCAGTGGAAAGGCACACAGTTCCCCCATGCTTGCATCCTCCCAGCTGAAAGTAATGAGGAAAGCAGCTGACCATGGCGAGGATGTTGGTCTTCCCCATTGGAGGCAGTCTGCCTCAACTCAGAGGGCTGAAGCTGTTGAATTTTGTCAGCTGCATTTTGGATCTATTGCTGCTGGTCATTTAGCCATCTCTGTTTCAAGCCCAGCTTAAAGAAACATATGGCCCCAGCTTCTTCATTGCTACAGATATGGTTCTTTCCCATGCTAAGAGAATTAACAGATGAAATATGGTTTTCCGAACCTCTTTTCATTTACTGTCAAAATAACAAGCGATGTCTTGTATTTCAACAGAGACACTCTTTTTATTCAGTTAGTCAATGAAGAATGCACCATTGTCTCTGGTGTAGATTTTTATTTTATTTGTAAATTGTGCGTGCTGCATGCTACGGAATACTGAAAAGCCATACACCCTGGCTTGTTAGTTGACACACAGTATGTGTGATTACAAATTGTTTGAATAACAGTGGACTATTGAACTGCCATCCAGATGTGTGTGGAGTTAACTGTGGGAATGTCCACAAAGGAGGATTATCTTTCTTGTGCTGGGGCCAACCGCCCTCCCTGCCCCCCAGAAAGTGGAAACTTAAGCATGAAATGGAAGCTACTCAGATAGAACAGTTTCCACAACGGACTCTGCAGAAGCAGAATTGATCCTTTTTTTTTTTTTAATTACACATTTCAATTAAGACTGAGTTTATCCTCATAGAGTAAATCATGTAGCAAAAATGCCAAACAACCAAAAAAAAAAAAAAAAAAAACCTTCAGCTCCGAATGCCCTTTGGGAATGAGTTAGTTATGTTTTTAAGTGTCTAGGAATTCAGAAAACTGTAGACTCAAGACAAGATCGAAACTACTTAAACCTTGAACACTTGGTGTATGTTTCCCTTGCTTCCCTCCGTCCTGTCTGCTATACTGAATACCACAGCTGTGCATATACTTCTGAAAGCTTAGAGAAAATGGAATTTAAATATGTTTGTTCTGCTTCAGAAACATTTTGAAATCTTTGAGGAAAGGAGCCTTCACAAAGAGTGTATAGGAAATGCATGTCATGAAAAAGCTAGCATGGCTTCAAAATGTTTGCACCAAAATAAATTTACCTTGTAATTTTATTTTTTTTCATCAGCTTTCTAAAGAATCCTTATAAACAAATTGGTTTTCACGATATTGACTGTGTGAAAGCAATGCAGAGATCCACCTGTGAACATTTTCTTTAAACTTAGCATGCTACAGTGAGATATATCATGTCCAGCCTGCTCAGCGATAATGTAAATAAATAAATAAAATACAATTTCAAATGTCAACAAGGATGCAGAGAAATTGAAACCCTCATTCATGACTGGTTTGGCAGGTCCTTAAATGTCAAACATAGAGTTGCTGCATGATGAGCGCTTCCATTCTTAGGTATGCATCTCCAAGGCAGGTGAAAACATGCAATCACAGAAGAGCTTGTACATGAATAGTCATAGCAGCACTGTGCAGCAGTCAAAAGTGGAAGCAGTCCAAATGTTCGTCACCTGCTGGGAGCTAAATAAAATGTGGTTCCTTCTTCATCTATTTAAAAAATAATAATAATAAGCACTTGTCCAGACTTGATGAACCTTGGAAACATGCTTAGCTGAAAAATCCAGACACAAAAGACCATGTGTTGTGTGAGTCCATTGGTATGAAATAGCTGGATTGGACCCATGTGTGGAGAAGAAATAGATTGGAGTTGCCTGGAGCTGGACAGGTTGAGGGGGAATGAAGAATTGGTGCAGTGGGTTTCTTTATTGAAGTGATGAAGATGTTCTAAAACTGATTATGATGATGGTATACAACTCGGTGAACACACGCAAAACCATTTAAGTTTATTCTTTATGTGGGTGGCTTGCATGGCCTATGAATTAGACCTCAGTAAAATTATTTCAAAATGAAGATATTTGCAGGTATTTGTGATTTTAAGGAAAAAATAGCTAAAATTGGGTTGTCTTCAAAAAATCATGTATCTGAGCATTTTTGGCAGCATGAAAAAGCATGGAAAATGGTTTTACATTTAGTAGCTTATATTATTTTTTTTTCTGGAATGAAAGATCTGTTACTTGTTCAACAGTGTCAACGCCTTCTATCTCTGGCTGGAATCTGCAGCAGTAAGTTGGCACCCAGCCATCAAATGCCTAGATTTACCTTTGTGCAATGAAAAGGCCCTTTAGCAATGCACATTGAAATATATCATTTTTAACCTATTTTAAATTCTGCAGCAAGTAAGTAAAAAAATTTTTGTGTGTGAAACATCAGGCAAGTCAGAGGAAACAAAGAAACGAATAGGAAATCCTCTCTAGATTCTGTTGGCACTCTACTTTCTAGTTTAATCTAAAGAAAAATGTGGAATTTCCTGCAGAGTGATTAATAGGCTGGTGTGGTGACATGCAGGAACTCTGAGCTTGACCTTGCAGGTAAAGGCTAACTGGTATGTTAAGTTGATTACACAATTTCCTCTAAATACGTTGACAAGTGGTTTGCACAGTTGCCTTGACTTTTGCCCTTATAAATGCACACTTATAAATGACTTGCTTTTTCAGCTAAAGCAATCCTTATTTTAGATGTGACATGTGTTAAGTAAACAGTGTGATGTGGAACCCCAGCCTCCTAACCTTCCTAGCCAGGTCGGAGTATCAGTGTTAGCAGGGAGCAATAGTTTGGGGAGTCTGAGATCTGTTTTGAGAAGTGACTGAGCATATAAGATGGAAGAACCCCACACTGCCCCCTGCTCCACCATCTGTCTCTCATGTTTGGAAGCAGGCTAGTGGATTTGAGAAGCTGTGTTCCACAAATGGCTTGAAATATTCCAGGAGTAGACACTGCCAAATCATTTGCAGTAAATGACGAGTAGACTGAATTCCAGTGTTTCCTACAACTCTCCTGTATGTCGGGATGTCAGTAAGAAAATACAGCCTTTGCTATTTCTTCAAAAATATGACAGAGAGAAGGTTTCTAAATAACATTTCTGTTTCTGTGATCCCTTTCACAGGAAGAAAAGATAAGCCTTTTGTGGCCTAGAGGATATAGTTTAGTGAGATATTTTTATTTCACAGATGTGCAACTTCTATTTAAGGGGAAAGTTACAAAAAGCTACTACAACTGCACAGAAAGTGCAGCTTCAGATGATAAATCAAAATACTCTTTAGGAAAATAACTGTTTATTTGTAAATCTATACGTCAAGCACGTTGATTGAACCTAATATACCCTGATTTGATAAGCGAACAGAGATTTGTTGATTTAGCTGGGATCTATTCGTGTGTGTGTCTCTTCCTGAATGAATTAAACATTTGGAAAATGAATTGATTTTTATTTGTATATACAAAGATAATACCATTTATGCTTTCCAGGTCTAAAATATGACAAGCCTTGAGCTCATCTGGAAAACAGAGCATCATTAGGACTCAGAGGTTAAATGTACCATCCCACCATCAAAGTCTGGGACTGCGCCTCTGAAACAATGTGCAGACCCATTATAAATCATCTTCATTCATGTTAGCTCTTACATAAGATGAAACACATCAGCCTAAAAATGTTTACTACTTTCCAGAGATGACTCATGCAGTGCTCTTCTCATTATTTCATTTCTTCACTCAGCCGTCTGTAGTTACTCATAACAAAAGGAGTGCCTTCCCTTTGCTGGCTGGCTCTGGACTTGGCCAGGAGGTCGAGCTGATCCCTCCTGCAATGTGGCTTCTCCTTGCAAATTGTCGATACTCAGTAACCATTAACCATTAACAACAACATCCTGCCCTGTCTCACTTCCTTCCCGCTGGCCAGCGCCTTCTTAGCCTCATTCACAAGCCAGGGGAAGGCTTTTCATAAGCCCAGCCCTCTCTGCTTTTGCCAAGTTAGGGTCTCTAAGGTTTAGATTTAAACTCTACACAGCAAATTCAACTTTCATGAGCTTCCTGTTAGGTGAAATAAAGAAGTGTCTGCCCGTCTCTCAACTTCTTCTGCAAAAGGCTTGCCCTCTTTATAAAGACAGTGTTGGATATGTATGTGCATGTGTGCATATATGTATATTGTATATTTGTGCACTTGTGAGTGTAGTTTATTTGAAAGAGCAGTAAGCAAGAGGAATGGGGATCAGGGGAAACAATGATCTTCCAAGATCTCCCATCCGTTGGTTTACTTCTCAGATGGCTATGAGAACTCCATCCTGATTTTCCACATGGGTAGCAGATGTCCAAGTTCTTGGCCCATTCTGCCTTTCAAAATACATGAGCAGGAAATTGTATCAAAAGCAGAATAGCCAGGACTCAAACCCTCACTCTAGTAGCAGGTGTTGGCTTCGCAAGGGGTGCTTTAGCTCACTACCACAATGCCAGTCCCAGCGGTGTCAAATCTTTCCAATGCAAAACAAAAACAAACAAAAAAAACTAGACATAATGTAATGAACATTCTTCTTCGCAGTGTAAACTTAAGAATTTATATTTTGCAAAGACAAATGAAGCCCCTGCACAACCTGAGGAGACATTCCTAAGACCAGGTCTACAACTCCTTGTAGAAATCCCAATCAAATCCTGGGACCTGCCCTGTGGGAGAAAAAAAGGATGATAGGTTTGGAGAAGCACCAGGTGCTCTTTCTCATGCATTTTTGCTTCTCATGTTCCAGGTATTTGAAACATAAGAAATTGCTATGATTCTGTCATTTTATTATTGTCAACTGACAGACACGGCATTTCATGTTATCCAGCCTCATAGCAAGGAGACTGATGGCCCTGGTATGTCCTGGCCAGAGTCAAGCGCATGTCTTCTTCTGTCTGGGCCATTCACTTTGCCTCCGAATTGACTCCTGTGCCTGGACTCTCAGTGCCTTCCAATTCTCTCTCCACAATCTTGCCACAAGTACACAAGTGAATCTGACTAATGTGAAATCCAACTAGCTAAAAAAGGAAAGAAAATTAAAAGATAATTTATAGCAAAAACCTTAGTGTTAGTGACGGAGGCATTGCCAGGGATTCTGCCAGAGATGATGTAAGCCAGATGTCTCATGCACGTCTCCCTTCCTACAGTTCCCCAAACTCTCAGTCACAGAGCACATGTGGACCCAGGGCACAGGAAAGGGATGATGGCGTGTTAGTGGTATCCCAGACTGGGAGTCTAGTGAGGAATGGAGCCCAGCATTTCTCTGCCGATTGCTACTGTCGCCAGCCCAGCCCCTTATGTTGCTGCTGCCTCTGGACGGCAGTGCAGTGCTCCTGGATGTGCTGCTGCTAGGCCAGCCAGCCAGCCCTTGGACTGCTTTCCCTCCACACCTCCAACATGGTGCCAGAGACTGGGCCCAACTCCACTGAGGATTTGAACCCTGCCTGTACGCCCCCGACTCCCGCTGGCTGTAACAAGCTCTCACTGCAAGACCAGCCCCTTTTCCCTCCTGGGTATTTTTCTATCCCTTGCTCTCTGTACACACCTCATCTCCTTCTGTCCTCATGAGAAACCATGAGTTAGCCAAGGAACAGTACCATTTTTGGTGGAACCTGAAGTGTTGGCAGTTTGGGATATATTCCAAGAAGAAATGTTAAATTCACATTAATGTGTGATTAAGCAAGAAAGCACAATGAGTCTTTTTTATAGCAGGCAAATACTATAAAACACAGAAATAGGACTGAACTTAATTAACAGAGTGGCACATGTAATGCTTTTTTCTCTAAATTTCTGATAGCACAATCTTTGGCCCTTTTTTTTCTATTATTTATATTATTATGGTGTTTTCTAACTTTCTATGGAGATAAGATTTTTTGTTATTGAAAGTTTTAGGAATGTCTTGCTCCCAGTTTCAGTATTAGTAAATAGTCCTCCCGTATCCGGGAGGGATGCTTCCAAGCTGTTATGAGTCCTGTTGTGCTGTGTTCTTTCACATATCTGCATACTTATAATAACATTTAATTTATAAATTAAGCAACGTGAGGAATTAACAGCCATAATCATAACATAGAACAACTATAAAAATATGCCATAATAAAAGTTATTTAAAACTTAAAAACCATTTATTCCTGGAATTTTCCATTCACTCTTTTTGGACTATAGTTAACAAAGAGCAACTTTAACCATGAATAAGTGGGGACTGTGTGTCCCCTAATCAAATGCAAACATCATTGCTACTCCATATGCAAGTTGCAGGTTTGGGTTTTTTTTTTTTTTAATTGGAAAGGCTGATTTACAGAGAAAAGCAGAGATAGAGAGAAAGATGCTCCATCCTCTGATTCATTCCCCAAATGGCCACCATGGCCAGAGCTGAGCTGATCAGGAGCCAGCAGTCTCTTCCAGCTCTAACACAGGTTGCAGGGTCCCAAGGCTTTGGGCCATCCTCTGTTGCTTTCCCAGGCCACAAGCAGGGAACTGGATGGAGAAAGTAGACCAGCTGGGACATGAACTGACGCTCATATGGTGCTTACAGGGGAAGGATTTAGCCATTGACCCATCATGCCGGGTCCAGGATTTAGAATTTCTTCCAAAGATTCACTTGTGTCTCTGTGCATCCTTTTTGCTGAAGCATGCAGACCATCCTGCCCTCGCACAAGATACTTTGCTATTTCCAGCCCAGGCTGATCATCAGTAAACTAACCAAACTTGGAAGTGGTTGTGAACATTTAATGGTGTCTAACTCTATATGAATAAAACTATCCATAACCCAACTTCCCCATTGTTGGAGCCTAAAAATATTTATAGAGATCTTTCTATTACCTAGCAGAAAAGGAGTCAAAGTAGGAAGTGACAGCATCCCCAACCACTTACTGCACTGTATCTTACTTGAACCTATTTTACAAAGATGTGTGACCACATGAATATATTACTAAGGCCTCATCTAGAATTCTACCCAAGTGAGGACCCTGAAATCCATAGGGAGCTGAGAGGCTGCATTCACTTCATGAGCAATGTGGTCAAGGTGATAGAATTGGGATTTGAACCTGCATTTTAGAGTCCAGCTCCTATCTAGTAAATGATGGTAATGTGCTCCTTAGTTTGCAAAACCTTTCCCTAGGCACGTGGCTATTAACACTGATTACAGAGGCCTTAGCATTTACTGCATCAAAAATAACTATCAAAATCTGGAAGAAATTCTCCTCTGGTTCACTCTCCAAGCAGCTGCAATGGCCAGAACTGAGCTGATCCAAAGCCAGGAGCCAGGAGCCTCCCCTGGGTCTCCCACATGGATGCAGAGTCCCAAGGCCCTGGGCCATCCTCTGATGCCCTCCCAGGCCACAAGCAGGGAGCTGGATGGGAGGTGGGGCAGCTGGGACACAAACCAGCACCCATATGGGATCCTGGTACCTGCAAAGCAAGGATTTAGCCACTAGGCTACTGCACCAGGCCCTGAAAGTTAACTTCTAATCGAAATAAATTGAATCATCATGCAGAGTTTCCAGTAACTCTAAACAAAACCCTCTGTTTTATACCATCCATGATCTGGAAATCTCATTGCTCCTCAACCAGCAAGAAATATCTCTCAGTCTGCCCCTAGGTTTGATAAATACAGAGTAGTCGTCCTCTTGTGTTTATTCCGGTTGTCCCCAAAAGTCATGGCTCAGAAATGGTAGAACACTTAATTAGAAGGGGGACAGCTGGCAGGGGCCCTGCTTTCAGTGCCTTGGCACCTGCAGAAGAAAGCATTGTCAGATAAACCTTCCGGAGTCTGCAGCCCATGACTGTACACATACGCGGAACTCTCTCACAGAACAAGTATGCTTGCCAATCAGAGAGTGAAGTATCTTGCAAGTCCACTTGTTCCAGAAGAAAGACAGGATAAGGGAAGTGGCAGAAGCAGTGATAGGCAAGGAGTTTTTCACGCTAACAAGCATGAACTGATAAGCCTGACCTTCCAGGCAAATGTTGAGGGCCCTAAGAGCACCTCTCAGGCCAAAATTAACTGAGCAAATTTAACTTGGCTACCCGTTTTATATTGGAAAGCATTCCTGGGGAAAAAGAAAATCCAGCCTTAACTGCTATCATGATGATGAATTTGAGTTTTTAAACTGCTAGAATTTGCTACCAAAGAAGTTAGTACAGTTGTTCTTTCATATGCTTGAAATAGAAGGAGGGAAATACATTCACATCAGGCTGTGCTCCCTGGACTGTGCAGTGGTTGGTTATTTCCTTTAATCCTCCCAAAATCCCAGTGGGCTGATTTCAGCTCACAGATGCATGCTCAGGGAGATGAGGGCTCAAGCTCAAACCACATAGCCAACAAGTGACCAAGGCCAGACTTGAACTAAGGCAGCCAGACTTGGGAGGCTGCACATTCATCCCCAGAAAAATGGATGTGAACCCTGTTCCTGCATCCCCTTTCAGGCTTTCACCCTACCACTCCCCAGTCCCATCAGAGGCAGAGTGCCAAGATGGCCTCTGGCCTCTGGTGGTCTCTGTATGGCTATAACTGGGGCTGCTGGTGGTGATGCAGTGTGTGTGTGTGTGTGTGTGTGTGTGTGTAGTTCAGTGTTAGAGTATTGATAAAGTAGGAAAATATTTATTGGTCCCTGAAAGCCTTGAAATGTATTTGACTCTTCTTCAAACCAACTTGAAGGCCTGGATGTGGTTGAAGGAAGCTCTCAATGATGCATAAGGAAAATGTGGCTTTTTTTCTTCTGGAGAACTCAGGTTACTGAGTACTGTCTGAAATCATGAAGGTGTGTCTTTAGGAGTGTGTGTTATCCCTCTATGCCTAACAGTCATATCAGTTTACCATACCAGGAAGTTAAATTAAAAGTGCCCATCAGTACTAGACATACCAACCTGACCCCTACCCCGCCAGCTGTGGGGTACAGCACCAATTCAGTGTCCAGACCATCCGGGCTGGGCAGGGGGTGAAGGACCTAGTCTGGGCCTCATGATCCAATATAGAGAGCAGGTAATGGGCCACCTTGAGAGGGTGTTTCAAGGGAATGCGTGCTTCAGTTCCTCATTTCACCCAGGACCCAAACAGACAGATGACCTGTTGCAGGTCTCCCAGCTCATGGTGGTAAAACTGTCTCCTAAGATGCATGCCAGGGTATCACCACTGCCACCTCAGGGAGACATCCCCCAAGCAGACAGCCTCTATGCAGCTTAAAGACATTGTCTCAGTTTAGGCATCCAGGGATTCCTCTTGGGGTTGCGTTGGACAGCTGTGCCAAGGAGACCAACTCCCAGATGGGTCATGCCCTTTGTTCCTCGAGTAGTTGGATTCTCAGCATACAGCAATAAAAGAGTCATTTAAATTAATTCAATCTTATTCATACAGTTGGTGACTCATCCACAGTAACACATGCTGTCTCAGTACCTGAGCCAATCAAGTTTTCTCCAGACTTCAAGTCCATAGCAGACATGTAGGTAGATTGCCCAACAGGTTCTTTATTGCTTGTTCTGAAAGCAAGAAGTACCCTGGAGGACTGTACACATATACAGACACTCTACACACCAAGAATACCTCTTACTCTTTTTTTCTTTTTCTTTCTTTTTTTATTTGAGATACTGTTTTAGCTAAATATATTTAGAAGGAATTGGGAAGTTATGCTACCACTCACATAAACAGATTTGCCGGTAGGCTGTGCTTTTCACACAATGCCTTTATCTTGGCTGCTTTCAGTATCTTCTTACCAAAACTTTGAAGTTACAGAGTTTTTGCAAATGTATTTATTTATTAGAGAGGCAAGGTAGAGAGGGAGACATGGATAGGGAGAGGGGCAGAGGGAGGGAGAGAGAATCTTGTATCTCCTGGTTCATCTCCCACACGGCCACAATCTCCAGCGCCTAACCCACTGTGCCATTGCACGAACCTTTTAAGATACAGGTTTAACTAATTTGAAATGTGGGAACACCCACCTCATAACCCAGTCTCCACTGTCAAATAAAGCAACCAGAATGGACCCTGGTTCTGACAGAACAAGACCAATTTTGGTTTTTCAATTAAAATACATGTGTTAGTACATGTCCCTGTGACAACGGTGTCACTTCTGTTCTAAGGAGGTAGAGTTGGTAAGAAAGTTTCAGATTGGCATTTTGAGCATGGAGCCTCAGTCTCTGGGAGTTTCTCAAATGGGGGATGTAAGATGACGCCACAATCAGTGCTTCTCAATGCTGCTCTCTCTGGTCCTTACACGAGTCTCTCAGGGAAAACACAATCTTCGAAAGTCAGTTAGAGGATGGAAAAGGTGAAGTCATAGACGTTTGTCAAAACTTGCACTACCCTGCCCTGGGATAGAGATATTCCTCTACTCATGACATGGTCATATCCCAATAAACACATAGTGAGTAGGAAGTATGCTATGTTGAAAATAGCTTCAGTCCTCCTACCCTACTGACCATGAGAGCACAGCTGCAACAGTGCCTTGTGAAGGCTCAGTTGGAGTCACATGGCTGACAGGTCCCCCAGGGCTCAGGAGACGAGGTTGTGCCATGTGTCACTAGTCCAGGGAAAGTCCCAAGTCAAAACACAAGTGCTGCTGAACGCATGCCACTTTGGCACCATCAGAAAGGTGAAAATCTTGGCTCTGAACCATCATAAACTGGGGACCATCTGTGTCTGAATTCAGACCATCCCAACACAGGCTTCACCTCTGTCGGCTGTATGTGTAGGCCAGTGATCAACTCAAAGTTCCAGGCCGAATCTGTACGCCCCAATGAAAAGTGTAGCTTTTGAAGAGTTCATATTGTCTCCATTTTTTTTTTCCAATTGTAGAGGTTTTTATACTTCTGAACAAAGCATCTTAGTGAAGTGGAAGAAGGCAGCTGAGGAATGAGAAAGGTGAAGAACTGGTGCCCAGATCACAAGCATGATCTCAGCATATTGGTTTCCACAGGTAGTGTGTACGGAAGTTAGAGACTGGCAGTCGGTTCTCTTAGACTTAGCTGTGCTACAACTTGAAAGCCTCAAGGCAAGAGGCTTTTTCAGCATTAGAACAGCAGAGATATAGACACAACATAAATGTTCATCAATTGAAGGGAGGGTCTCAACACCACAGAATATTATACAGCAGATAAAATCAATAAATAATCCCTGCAGCTCAACATACATGCACATTGAAACTAACACAGTGAGTCACAATATGATTTTTAAAATGCTCCATATAGTGTCTGAGGCATAATTATAGATACCTAAATGTGTATTAAAAGTATAAAAACAGGGACAGAAGCATGCCTTCCAATTACAGATTACTGGTTACTGGTTAAGAGAGATGAATAAGGAGGGAGTGTCAACTGTATTTGTAACATGTTATCTTTGCAAAAAAGAAGCTCAGTCTTCCTTGCTATTAAGTAGATTATTGTGTTTTGAGAGGAAACAAAGAAACTGACTTTTAAATATGTGCATTGTGTAACAAGCCAGCAGGAGAACAAGCTTTCCAGTTTACACTCAGGCTTCTGTGGGAGAATAAACTAAGTCATCTTCATCTTCCACCCAGGACTGTGCTCCAGTTCCAACTGCAGTCCAAGATTTCCACCTTACAAAAGGCGGAGACTGTTAACAGGAGACGTTGCTCGTTTCTAAGACTCTGCAAAGTCACCCCTGATTTTTTTTTCAAATGAAATTTAACAAAGTATGTACATGAGGGCTCCTGTAGAATGGCCTTAATTTGTGCTTAGGAATGCATAATTTTATCAGGATCTCTGTAATTAGATATTGTGCAATAGAATAAAAAGCAAAGACTGCTTGTTCCATAGCAACAACAGCCTTAAGTACCGCACTTTCATTGAGATAACGAAGGTTTCCATAGACACACATATCACATGGGATTTTGTTAAATAGTCATCTAAGAATGAAGAAAAAAAGTTTCCCCACTGGTTTTCCCCTCTTTTAAGGGTGTTTATGCTCACATGTTCTCTTCTTTATATGTGGCCTCCTCCATGGATTTGGAGTCTTCCCCTGACCCCCTTACCTTTCTGAACGGTAAACATGGATATTGAGGCTTTCATTGTCCTGGAGAATAATGTCAGTGCTTAAGGTAGTGTTTGGTGTAAAGCACTTATCTTCAGAGATAAGAAAATTCTAGTTGGTTTTGGATTGAGAGGTTTGCTGGGAATGCCTTGTAGGTTTTAGCAGAGAGAGCATTGTCCTGTCCAGCTGGGGCATGGATAGAGAACAAGCTTCCTGCGGGTAACAACTGGACCCAAGGCACCTGCGACCCCAGGGCTCCCATTATGACACCCACAGGCACCTTACAGCCCTGCAGCTCCCATCATCATGCCCACAGCAAGCCTCCATAATTTACTCTCTGCTGGTTAGCTCATCTGAGAAAAGCAGCAGTGTTCAGTAGTTATTGAAACCCTGTAAAGTACACCTCTGTAACCAGTCCAGAAGCCAGATGCCTGGGAAGCAGGTGGGCTGTATAAATGTGCGGGAGTAAGGCTGCGTGGATGTCACACAACAGGAAGTGGGTGACTCGGCGCCAACCAAAGTGCGCATGGACTATCTCAAAGCCTGCATGCCAAGCTTCATCAAAAGACTAAGTAACCGAACAAAACATAGTAATTTGCCTTTCTGCCAAGGCTGTGAGGAAAGCTAATTCTAGTCCTGTGGTTTTTTTGGGTCCCTTTCCCCTAGTACGAAGCAACCAAATCCTGAACAGGTGAAGGGTTATTTCTACCATTTTAAGCAGGTACCTCTGCAGGGCATTTCTCTTCACACCACAAAGGAAGAAAGGCTTTGGGCCCGGCGCAGGCCAGCTCAGTGAAGGACTGGTGCTGGAAACACCATTTCTTCTTCTCTCGTCGAAGTCTATTTGTAGTGCTCACCAACCAGGAGCAGTCCAGAAAGGTGGGAAAACACTTCGGAGCAGTGTGCACCTTAAGAGGAAAGGCCTGTAGAAGCCAGGTATCCAGTGCGTTCCTGCTCCCTCGATGTACAAACGACCTTCCCATCGTTGTAAACACTAGCTGATTACCACAGCCTTCCATCCAAGCTGCTGCCTCCCTGGGGTCATCTCTCAGGGTTCTACTTCCTGCACCTAGAGGAAACCTAGTTGATTGTACATAAACGTTTCTCATACAAGTCTTACGGGCCACAGAGTTGTTGCTTGGATAACTTGCCCCAGCTATCTCCTGTTGGAACACATGGCTTCAGATGTCTGTGTGCTGCTCAAGGTACGCCCGGGATAATTCTGGGACCTGTTTCTGTAGTCGTACTCATGATACTAATTGCACTTAATAGTCTGGTTGCAATCATTAGGACAAAAATCTCCTTCCATTTTATTAAAATTCAGCAACTTTTTCTGTGGCAGTAAGTATGCGCCTGAGAGAACATGGGAAACAGGGGATGTGACGAGAAAGGTTGCTATATGGCGAGCATGGCAAAGAAACACTCATTAGTTAGCACTGTGAAGCCCAGTCCTGACTATTTAGAAGCAGAGAAATGTTATTGGATTTCTAGAGAGTGCTCTTCTGAGAGACTCAAGGGTCAGTTTGCAGCATTGTCTAATCAGTGTATGACCCAGAAGACACAGAGGAACAATTGCACAGCAAACTGTTCATCTCTCTGTTGCAGTGTCATTCATTGCTTGTATCATGTATAGTTTCTTTTTAGGATTCATTATTATTATTATTATTATTGGAAAGTCAGAAACACAGAGAGGAGGAGAAACAGAGAGGAAGATCTTCCATCCACTGATTCACTCCCCAAGCAGTTGCAATGGCCAGAGCTGAACTCGCCGATCTGAAGCCAGGAGCCCAAATCCTCTTCTGGGTCTCCACACGGGTGCAGCGACCCAGAGTTTTGGGCCATCCTTGACTGCTTTCCCAGGCCACAAGCAGGGAGCTGGATGGGAAGAGGGGCCGCTGGGACACGAATCAGCGCTTATATGGGATCCCAGGTATGCAAGGTGAAGACTTTAGCCACTAAGCTACCATGCTGGACCCATCATGTACAGTTTCTTTGGGACAATTGCGATCACTTTTCTAAACAAGACCAAAAACTAAATAAAATTAAGAAAGGCATTTGGCATAGTGGTTTAAGTTACTGCTTGGGACACCCACAAACCATATCAGAGTACCTGTTTGAATCCCAAACTACTCCTCTGCTAATACAGCTTCCTGCTAGTGAGCCTGGGGAAGCAGCAGGTGGTGTTCTCAAGTACTTGGGCCACTGCCACCCACATAAGAGACCTGAATGTCATTTCCAGCTCCTGAGTTGGGCTTGGCCTAACCCTGGCTGGTGATAGCATGCAGAGAGTAAACCAAATGTCTCTGTCATTCAAATAAAATGATTTGAAAAAAAAATAATAACGCCTATTACACAACTAAAATTGCTCTTTCCCTACTAAAACAAGCAAAACAATAGTCTAAAATTTATAAGTTCAATACTAGAGATTATGTGTTTTAGAATAGTGCAGGAAGCAAGCCATGGGGCAGGATGGTTTAATGCCACAAGATTAAGATGATCTCTAACAAATCGCATATGTGATCGCTTTTAAATCTCTGAGTCATTGCACATAACAGCCTATATTTCCTTTGCTCAATGATGACTCTTCATGATGCGAGAATTAAACAGAGGTTGGGTCACATTCTCTTATGGCTGACTTACCCCCATCCAGGTACCAGGAAAATGACTACAGATGTTCAGGCACATCTCATCAACAACAATTAAAAAGTTCTTTTAACTCAAAATTCAAAGAGGAGGTGGCAGTATTTTTGACATAGCAGGGAAAGCCTCTGCCTGTGGCGCTGACATCCAAATGTCACATCCCAGCTGCTCAGTTTGCCATCCAGCTCCCTGTTAGTGGCCTGGGAATAGAAGGGAAGATGGCCCTTTTGAGCCCCATGTGGGAGACCTGAATGAAGGTCCTGGCTCTGGCTTCAGCCTGGGTCATTGCAGTCATCTGGGAAGCGAACCAGTGGATAGAAGAGACTTTTTTTTCTTTGTCTCTCTATCTTTCTATAACTCTTTCAAATGAGCAAATCTTTTGGAAAAAAAAAAAATTCAAAGAGGAAACAGGAAGGCCTCTCTTCTCATTGAGGAGAACCAGAGTCGTAATGAAGAACAGCTACAGACCGGAAACAGGGATAGAAAAGTCATGGCGCTCTGCAGCTGTAGGAAGCTTGCAAGTGCTGATTGCCCATGAACCCCAGAGTCAGGTGCTGCCAGGACTGGGCCCAGCCTGCTTCCCACTGGAACCTCCTGCTTTGCTGCTGTCCCACTCCGTAAGATCCTTGATTCTCTTCTGCACCCCTATTGTTATTACGTGATTGACTGCTCCGGAGCTGAGCTGCCCCCTAATTTCAGAGCAGCCTCTAGCTTGCCAGTTGCAAGTGCTGCAGGAATAACTTGCAGCTTTAGCCGCTGCCTTGCTGTGACTCAGGCACATTCTGACCGTGTGCCAACTGAACAGTCTTTGGAAGTGCTGAGGCTTTGGTTCCCCTTCAGTGACATAAGCTTAGAGAAAAAGTGTGAGGTTTCCTTAAAAAAAAAAAAAAAAAAAGTTTTTTTTTTCCCATGGAAAATGAAATTAAAGAGTAAAAAACTTTATATTAAAGGCTTAAAATTGTGAAACTTGTGCCTACTTTTTTTTCTTAATAAGCATTTTCCATGCACTTTTTTAAAATCCTCATACTTGCTGCTCTGGCTGCCAGGGTTTTGTAAGATCCCTTTGCTGTGGAAGGTGGAGAGCAGCTTCCAGACTAAATGAGTCTGGTGCTTAGGAAACCGTGATTTTTCTCTGTGTGGAACAATGCAACTGTGGCCCTTCACACATTTTCTTCCTTATTTCCTTTTTATTCTGTGATGGAACTCTCTAGTTTTTGAACTTTGAAAGCAGATAGTAAAACACATGACCTGAGAATCAATCTTTCCTGACTTGTATCTTCTACCTAAAATTCCTTATCAGTTAAGTTAGATTTAGTTATGCTTAGAAAAATCACCTTTGAGTAGAGACCAGTTACGTAAAACAGGAGCTGTCCTGGGAAGATGGCCGCATTGGGACATTCTGCTTGTTATCTGGGTATAGCTGCACTGTGTTATCAGCTGTTAGACTCAGCATCCTCACTTGTATGCAAAGAATGCCTTTACCATGTTTGTATTCCTGACAGAAATAGCCAAAAATTTTCACTCTTTTAAATATAACAAAGATCCAGCACTTAATCCCATAGCCAGAAAGAGCAGATGGGCCCACATCACTTTTCTCAGCGCTGCAGAGGGATTGAAGCTTGTTTGTTTTTCCCTGTCTCTTCCCCAGTTACTATTCTCAGTATGGTACATAACAAGCAAATCCTAGAAAGAGTCTATTTTACTTTTTTAAAAGTTAGCATTTTCCCTCCAGGGTAGTTGTTTGCTCTGGAGATCTAATCTATAATTACTGATATCTAATAGTTTGATACCATGTCATGCATTATTTGTAAGGAATTTTTTCCATCATTTTTTTCATTAGCCAAACAGTGACATAGTTTAATGATGAAATTAGCTATTTTCCCTTAGTGTGGGAAATAAAAGACTATTGCAAGGCAAAAAAACTGGCTCGCTCTTTCTTCCTTTCTTTCTTTCTTTTCTTTTTTTTTTTTTTTTTTTTTTTTTTTTTTTTTTTTTTTGAGATTTATGTTCTGCCTACCCACAGTTGAAGTAGCCGGGAGCAGAGTAGGATTATTCTCTGTTGAATATATTTATGTGAAAAGAATTTGGCATTTCTTTTCTCATGGCTGGGAATGCCTCGATTCCAATTTATATCACTGACTTTGTGGCGCTTACAAAAGAGAAAGCAAACCCTCCCAGGAAGAAACTCGGTGAGTCAGAGTGAAGCCACCATCAGAGCATTTGCCAGCATCCTTGCTGTAAGAACAGTCTCCAGTGTAGGTGGGAATCTGTGCGCCAGGGATAGACCCGCTACGGAAGCATCTTGGTACAATTTGATGTAGCCCCTGAAGTCAGGTCAGTGAGTAAGCGGCATCACCAGTGCAAAGTGATGACATCCTGGGTGTGACACTGTGTGTCAAGAAGGAGACTCTGGTGAAATGTGGAGCCCAAAGCCAGAGCTTAGCCATTCCCTAGGAGGAGAAAACAACAGAGGGCAAAGGGAATGTTTGCTTCTCAGGAAGTTAGGAAACCTCATCTGTAAAGCACAGCCATATTTGTGTTATGACTTGATTTAACACTCGAGGAACTTAGCCCACGCCAGCTGTGATTCTCAAGCCGCCTTGCTCATTAAAATTCCCCTGTTTTGATTCCGACTCCCCTCTGCCGTTACTTGCTGTTGCCTGGTCTATTGTCCTGCAGTTTAGTCTCTGTATAATTCGGGAATGTTCACTCTGCTCAGTGCTCCCGGGAAGTTTTCCATTTTTCAGTAGCACATTTCATATCTACTGAAGCGAAAGTTCCTTGTTAAAACTTTGGAAAATTCTGAAAAGTAACAAAGAAAAACTGCATGGCACAATAATTGTGTCACCTGTGTATTGTACCACCACTAACTATTTAGTCATATTTGAAGCATTTGAATGAATCCCTGCAGATGCCAAGAGCTGCAAGAAGCCACTAAAGATGGATGGACTGAAGCATCCAAAGGCTGTGCTAAGGACAGCAGTCTCAGTGCCCTGGCAGGTGGCCCAGTGCCTGGCATGCAGGGAGTGCCCAGCATGGGGGATGTGCACTAACCCAGGTTTTCACCTCAGCAGGAATCCAGCAATCTAGAATATGTCTAGGAAAAAGGAACTGGGTCCATACTGTTCCCAAACAGAAACTACAAAATAAATTCCACAATTAGGACCTCTGTCAAGTCACGATTATGGCCCCAAGATGACCAGGGACCAAGGCAGGAACTTCCCAGACGGCACTCACAAGTTAGATTTTTCTTAAAATTCTGTCATGTAACTTTACCATCGTGGCAGATGGAAGCCCAATTGGGAAAGTGGACGCCCAGTAGCTGTTCTTAACAGCGGGTCACTGTCGGCAAGGTGAGGGCCGCACTCCCCACCTTCGATACCTGCTGGGATGGGGCTGTGGTTTGCGGATGGGCAGTGCAGGGGGCCGGAGTGCTGGTTACCCAGGTCCTGCAGAGCCCACCATGGCCTGCCTGTGGACCAAATGTTCCAGCAGGGAACAGCGCCCATAAACAGATTACAGTACTATCATCCGTGAATCCCCAAACAGTTTTCTGTCATTTAATTAGAAAATTCATCTTGTTTTGCCTCCAGGCCCTGTAGCCTTATTGCATTTGCACATATTTCAAAATGTTTCAAGTACTGACCAGATAACATTAATGAATATATTAGATAGGCAAACGCTTTTAAACAGAAAATAATAAACCTACTTGTGTGTATATATTAAAAAAATGTTAATTCCGTCTGGAGCCAAACAGGTAATTTTCCCTTCAGCGTTTTTTCATGCAGCTAAGACAGGTTGGCATAGGAGCGCAGTCAGCCTGTCTGCAGACTCGGGCTTGACTTGCATTCCAGGGTCCGATTTTCTCCAGAAACAGACAGCGAGATGATCTGATTGGCTCGCGTCCAGAGCATGCTCACAAGGGCTTCTTTGATGAAAGGGTTCTTGGTAAGTACTGTACCAAAAGCAGCCTGCCACCCTCCTTTCAAAGATACCCATTTAGAGTAATTCCCAGAAAGGGAAAAAACAGCGAGAAAAAAGAGAGGGAGGGGAAGAGAGGGAGAAAGAGCTGAACTACAGGATGACCGCAAAAGTAATTATACTCCCTGGCATAGGGAAAGGGGCAAAGTTATTACTAGTAAACTGCTGGATGTTGAAGTAAGCTGGTTGGCAACTCCACAAGAACATACGGAATGTGCAATTAAGCTCATTAAAACATCATCATTATACTTATCAATCTTTTTCCAGCAGGGGTGGGGTGGAGCAGTGTGTTATGGCATGACTGCAGTTACAGATAAAGATCCGGGCTACCTCGGTGCCGCTGTCCACAGACAAGATGAGCTATTGAGCAGTACGCAGCATTTATGGTCAGGCAGGCTGGCTTGGATGAGCCCTGGAGGTACCCAGGAGGAGGCGGGCTCCTCTCTGCAGGAATGCTTCCTATTGGCCTGATCTCCATCAGGAAAGCATGCCTTTATTAAACACCTACTGCATGCCCAGCACTGGCACATGTGGAGATTGAGGTTGCTATATAAGATTTCAGCCCTGCCCTCTGGGGTGCGTTAGCTTGGATGGGGAAGTGCGACCTCACTATGTATTGATGCAGGATGTGCTGATAGGTGATTGAGTGCCAAGTGCCCCACTAGGTGACTGGGTGCAAAGGTGAGCAAGGAGAATACAGCCCCACTCTCAGCTGCTGGCTGGGGGTAGATAGGCCATCAAACATCATTGCTACAGCATCGCTGGGCGGTGGATGCTGGGGAGGTCAAGGTGGGACAGGAGCCCAGAGTGGGAGTGACTGTCTGGGGCAGTCACAACTTGCTCGTTTTCCAGCTTGCTTCTGGAGGTGAAGCAATGTATCTCTTCTGCCTTCCCTTTTGCACTTTCTTTGTCCTGTGATTCCTTAGGACATTGTTTATATGAAAAGGGTCTGTTGTATCTTGTTGAAAATTAGTCACACACAGGAAAATATAAAAAGACAGTAAAAATCATCTGTAATCTGGCCACCCACAGTGACCCACCCTAACATGTAGATGTATTTTTCTTCCAGTCTTGTTTTTGATTTCTACAAAACCATATAAATAGAATGTTTTACTTAGTTGTTCCACTAGGCATAATATGAATGTTTTTCGTATTATTAAAAACACTTCAAACCGTTGCTGAGAATGTACAGTTTAACAAATCTTCTGTTGCTAGACATTTCATTTATTTACAGTCTTTTCACCATTACAAATAATACTGAGGATGCAATATAAACACCCTGAGCATCTTGGTACAGAAGAAGTGTTGGTTCTTTTTGCATCCCTATAGTGATTCGCAGACAGCATCTATAGAGTAGGCACTTGAAAAGTAAAGGAACGTCACGTGACACAGAGCAGCTTTCTGCTGTCCACCAGCACTGTGCTGGCCACTCCCACCACTCCTGTGGCTTCCTCCCTGCATCTCAAGCTCTGACTCAATTACTGCAGATATGGAGGCAACACAGGTTGCTGGACCCCATCTCGGAACCCGTGGGGGCAGGGTCCAGCCATCTGTGTTCATAAATCATACTCTGAGTCCAGGGGCAAGGTGTCCAGGGCTGCAGATTGGGAAGCATTTACTGCAGTCATCATGCTGGTCACGGGAGCTCCTACAGACAGGTGTGGCTCAGACCCTGGGCGGCCATTCCCCAGCCTGGGGCCTTGGCAGATTGCCACTGATTGAGACTGCCTCCTTCAGAGTAGAAGGAAGATAAGGAATAGAAGATCCTCCAGGAGGGTGAGACACTCAGCCAGAGACATGGCCGGTTGTCGGTGAGCCTTCTCTATGGTGTCATTATTCTTATCCCTGTTAATTTGGACCTTTAAAAAAAGAGATTTACTTCTTTTTATGTAAAAGGCAGGATTATACAGATAAATAGATAAAGAGAGAGTGGGGGAGAAATACAGATCTTCCATCAGCTAATTCATATCCCGAATGACCTCACAGCCGAGGCTAGGCCAGGCTGAATCCAGGAGCCTGGAACCTTGGCCAGGACTGCTTTGTGGGTGCAAGGGCTCAAGCACTCCAGCCATCTTCTACTGCTTTCCCAGGCACGTTGGCAAGGAGATAGACTGAAATTGGAGCATCTGTACGGGGAGGGAGGCTGGCCTCACAGGCAGCGGCATAACCCACTACACCACAAAGTTGGCCTCTCATTGTTTTAAAAAACATGAGCACCATGGAGGCAGTGCCCTAACCTTTTATGACTAATGAGAGCCTGTTTTGTAAAAGCAGCCTCAGAGACCATCTTCCTCCCTTTCCTTTCTTAGGCTTTCCCCTGCTGTTTCCCGGCAGGGAGCTGCTGGGTGGCATCTGATTGGTAGAAATGCATCCTTGGTTGGGTGCCAGGTCAGGCCTGGGTGGAGGGGCCGAGGAGCTTGAGGCGGGCTGACATGGGAGGTGTCAGTGGAGAAACTCCAGGACCCGCCTGGTTTGATCAAGGTGGTGTAAAAACGGACCCCAAAGGTCTTTGCATGGAAAACTGGGTCTTAAGTTTCACTTATTAGCAGTAGTTAGAGCCAAATGCTTGTTCCTCTCAAACTGTGTGGGTGGATCACTTTCCTCCCACTGTTGATATCGTGTTTTGAGCTGCTAATAAACTTAATAAAATCCATTTCTTCTTTTCCCCAAGTGCATTCAATCTACTCACATACAGGGTAACTTCTAGTAACACTGTGTTACTAAGTGTTTTTGTTGGAAACGAAACACTTCTCAGACTTTTCCCCAGTATCCCAGTTGGAATAAGCAGTTTGAATTCAGGGAACCTTCCCATCAACCAAAACACTTGGACAAAGAATAAGGGGAGAATTCTGTTTTATTGGTTCAGGAAACGTATTCAAAGAAACCACCTTCTTTTCCCTTTCCCTTCCCCTACAGAAGCTCTCACCTGTCCTTGTCCCCAAGCCCAGGTCTCCCGTGGGTATTCGTGTGTCCTCCCGGCTCCAGCAAGCCAAGCTGGCTCGGATGAGAAGGCATGTAGCGTGTCAGGGAGTCCACACTGCAGGGATTCTCGGAACACTAGTGATTGAATGTAGCCGTAGTCAGAGCTAAGGAAGATGCTCTTGGTGGATGCTGGGGTGGAGGCCCACATCCTGGTATCAGACACAGTGTCTGGGGTCGAGTCCTGCCTCTCTGCCCGATTCTGCTGCTACACTTGGGAGACAGTGGGGGTGACGTAAGTGCTTGGTTTCCTGTCAGCCACGTGGATGACCTGGATGGAGATGGAGGTGTTTTGGTTTAGTTTCCTGTTGTTATTTTGTTTTTGTTGGAAAAGCAGCAGATTTATAGAGAGAAGGAAATGGAGAGAAAGATCTTCCTTCCACTCATTTGCTCCCCAAATGGCTGCAACAGCTGGAGCTGAGCTGAAGCCAGGAACCAGAATCTTCTGCCAGTCTTCCATGTGAGTACAGGGTCCCAAAGCTTTGGGCCATCCTCTGCTACTTTCCGAGGCCATAAGCACGGAACTGGATGGGAAGTGGGCAGCCGGGACACGAACCGGCGCCCTTACGGGATCCCAATGCTTGAAGGTGGAGGATTAACCTGTTGAGCCACAGCTTCCGCCCCTTGGAGGGATTTCTTCACTCCTGGCTTTAGCCTGGCCCAGCTTCAGCTGATGTGGGCCTTTGGGACTGAACCAGCAGATAGAAGACCTCTGTATTATCTTCTCTCTTTTTGTCATGCTGCCTTTCAAGTAAATAAACAAAAAATTGTTAACAGACAGCTGAAAGTTGACAGGCCAACTTGGGACGGGGAGAAAGTCATGAGCAGTACTGAAGGCATTTCAGCCTGGTCTGTGCAGAACCAGAAGAGGTGGAACAGAGATGTCTAGAGGTGGAGGTAGAGGTCTAGCAATTTCAAACAACCTAGTGCTTAGACTCCACAGCACCTTCTGTGTGAGATGGTGTGTGTGTGTGTGTGTGTGTGTGTGTGTGGTGACACAGCTGAGAGTTTTAAGAAAAACCAAAAAGTTAGAGGCAATGCAGATGTTTGTTGACTCATTCTGGTAAATTCACATCTTATTTCAAAATGCAGAACCAGGACATAGAACCGTTCCTTGTCAACCCTGCACTATGTTGGTGGTAATTGAACCACTTACCCATGTAAGCATCGAAGTTTTTCTTTTTTGTTTTTAAGACAGGAAAAAAAGTGAAGTCAACCTCTCATTCAGGCTTGTGCATATACCCTGACTCTAAGCCTTAAAGAACCTGCTGTTTTTAACAAAGTGGGGGCTCTTGCTCTTCTGTGAGGTTAAAAACTCGAAACTTACAATGCCTGCCTGTGTTTGCTGAAGTGATCACCCATGGGCTGTGAGTGACTTTATCTCCTGGTTCAATCAGCATAGCCCTCTTAGAAAGAGCTGTCTTAAAAACACTGATCTGCGGGTAAGATTTGTTTTAATTTCGGTCTAACAGCTTTTGGATTACTCCTCAAGACTGGAGCGTCAAGCTTCTGTACAAACAAGGAGCTTACACAGAACTCCCATTATAATGGTGTCGAGGAGGACGGAGGCCTTGTTCGGTTGATTGAGTTATGATTGTAAATGGAACAAATAAAAGCTTTCTTTCCTTAAACATAGCTGTTATGTCTTACTCCCACTAATAATGCCACATTTTCTCTAAGAAAAAAAAATATTTACACAGCCTGACATTATTCTGAGTGTCGGTGCAATGTGTTACATCTAGGTTGAAATCCAGTTTTAATCCTATAAGCTAGAAAAATATGTTGAGTTTCGAAACTTGATTCTGTTGCTGCATTTATTACCAGCATTTAGTCTCTCTCTTTCCTTCCTCTCTCTTTATGAGTGAATAGATAGGAATGAAAATTTGCATATGTGTTTCTATACACTTGTAATCACGTTGCAGTTGCTATGAAAATCTGTCTTGCTTCCTTTTCTCAATATGCACTCGTGGCCTCAGTAACCTCTTTTACACTGGACTCATACACCATTTCCGTCCTGGGCAGCATTATGCCATCTCTGCCCTCCTCCTCTAAGTTGCTATTGCACTGGGTTCATTAGTTTTATTTACTAGATTTAAGTTTTCAATTAGCAATAATCACGCCTCAGGTAAACCCCATTGGCTACAATTTATGGGTCTTTTTAAAACAAGGTGGATTTGACAGTTTTGGTTCTGGGCAAGTGTGGCTTGCACCTGAGGGGCAGCCAAGCCTGTTTTCTTCCTGCTTACCCCAGGCTTCCTTTGTCTCACATGATTTTAGGGCTGCAGCCACCTTCTCTGCAGTTAGCTCCCAGGGGACGGTAGAACCCTGCCCCAGATGTGCCTCTACAGCTGCATGGTATAAAGCGTGGGGGCCAAAAAATAAGGACAAACAAATGAAGTCAGAGGTGAAGTTAGACACAGTTAGGCTGGGAACTGTTTCTGAATGAGAAGCCAAAAGCAAGACAAAGAGAAGGCCCTGCAACTTGAAATGGCAGTCTTCCGTGAGGCTTCCTTTGGCCCTCAGTTAGAAACGGAGTGCTTTGAGTTTGCAAAATCCATCTTCAGGTGCAGTTAGGTTCTGTAAGTCTATTTGGGTAGGAGATGTGAATTAAGATATCACAACTTCCACAGGACTAATTTTAATCAGCTAAATTGGCATTTAGAAAGGACTACAGGTCACTATAATTATGCAAGGGATGTGAAGTCATTAGCTTCGTTGTTCCAGGTTCTCATTAATACCTACCCGCAAGATTGTTGTTGAATGTGAGGCACTCACTGTTACTTGAAAATGAACATTTTTTTTTTACTTGGAAAAAGTGGCTTAGTTTCCCTCCCAGCTGCTTCCAAAATCTATTTAAGTGCTGAGCCTACAGAGCAGCTTTCTTAGGTTTTAGGGCCTTGTTGTCCCCCGCACAAGTCCTGAATGAAGACATTTAAATCTCATCGACCCAACTAGCCCTATTGAAAGATTCGGGGCAAGGCTAATTTCAAAAACCACTGAGTCACAGTAGACAATGGTTTTTTACATAGCCTCAGCCACTCATGCCTTTGGGCACCAAGGGCTCTGAACCCAGGCAGACCCTTCCTCCTCTGGACCAGACTTACAAACCCATTTAGCAGTGCCTGGCTGATGAGTAGAAGGACTAACAAAGTATGTGGCCTCCTGACAAACTTCATACATCACTGGCCTTTGTGGCAGGGCTCAAGCACAGGTATAATTTCACATGCACCGCCGGTACTGAGGGGATGGCGTTGACTGGAGTGCTTGGCTTCCTTTTCTGCCTGTTCGTACTAAGAGCTTGTTGTCCTGCTTTGTAGCTCTGACAAGTGAAGTTAGTGGCCTAGTTGCACTTAGGACACTGCCCCACTGAGTTATAAGATTATAAGATTTTACAATTTTGGAGACCTCATCTCCCTATAATGTTGCATTATTAAAATATGCTACAAGGTCATTGAGTTCCTACTCCTGACCTCCAGTTTCACCCTTTTGTTGTCTACCTCTACATGGCCCCAAGAACACAGGAGAAACTGGGTGCCAATCAGACACGGGTACATGGCCTTTACAATCGTCCCATCATCTGAACAGGTCTATGCACTTGACTCATGCCACAGCACCGTTTCTACAAAACAGCATGCCAACAATGTGCATGGTTTCTGGCATAGAAAACAATAGAAGGAGAGATTTTCTATCTTTGTGATTATTGCTATCAGTGACTGTCTTCAGGCTCCCTGGGAGTTATTTAAAGGTTCCTGGTGCATTCATGGCCGATGTGCAGTGTTAGGGTTGCCTGCTCCCATGAATGTGGCACCCTCTGGAATTCTTAGTTAAGGTTCAAGATTTTGTCTCTTCTGTGCCAGCAGTTCTTGCATGTGGTTTGCATGCCTGCTATCGGTAACCAGCTACTTAATCCCAATCAGTGCATGTAGGACTTGCCAGCAGGTCATTGTAACCAGCTCCAGGCTGTTCTTAATTGTCTGTGGAATTGGAGAAGACTCATGGCTCAGTTAACACAAAACAGTGAATAATGCAAGAATCACATTGTGAGAATTATCCTTGGTATTTTTCTTTCTTTTTTACAAAAGGGCTTTGCTTCCCTATTTACAGTTTTCTCAAGCTAAACAATGTCTAGAATATTATTTTAAATTTTATATCATATCTGACAATACACTGAAATTAGACATGTAGGAAATTGAGAAGAAAGCAAAGAGATAATATACTCACACCAGTAATAGTCCTTTTGCTGAGTTAATGTCTAGGCTCTTTTCCTCTGGATAGAGCATGTATAGGTGTAATTTTTAATTGATCTCTATTTAATTTTACTTAATATTGTGCTCGTTCTACATCAGTTAATTCATCTCAACATTATAATTTTTGTTGACTGATGGTACTCCTAATGCACTACAATTTGCTTATATAAATTGATACTTGTATTATTTCAAAGTGATAGCTATTGACAGTGTCAAAATGTATACTCTTGTGCAAAAATATTTGTGCATAGGTACTGCCATATCCATAGAATGAGTGGCTAAGGGAGACATTACTGGGTCATTTCAAGTTTTCAAAATAATGCCAAGCTACATTCCAGAAAAGTCGCATGAACCCATGTTCATAAAACAGTGATTATCTCCATGTCCTGACTGGGTGTTTTAATTCCCTTTCATCTCATCCAATCTCTTGGATGAGGAGGAAATGATATCAGATATCACATTATCTTACCAGTTTCTATGTTGACTAGTCAAAGTTAAGCATGCTAAAATATTTACCACTCTGTTTCTTGCTTTGCAAATTACTGATTCATACCTTTAACAGCCTCTTCTATTGTGTATTAGCCCTTGAGGTAGATTTATTTCATTTCTTGAAATTATTCATCGAGCATCTCTTATGTGCTAATCACTGCTTGGTGCTCGGAAAACAACAATAACCAAGAAACTATACACAGTTCCTGGCCTCTTCACAGTGGAGGAAACATTCGTTATTCAAATAATTACACTTTGGAGAGTAATTGTTGTGATTGCCTTGAAGGAGAGCTTCGTGGTATGCACCAGGCAGGACTGGGTAACAGGCATGTGGTTCTCCAGCTTCAGCGGACATGAGAATCCCATGGGAGTCTTACTGAAGTAGAGCAAACTTGCCAATCCAGTAGATTTTGTCAGGGCCTGAGAATGCCTCTGTGTGATGTTGACGGTGCTGGTACAGAGACCGGAACTGGGCAGTCTGCCCTAGGAAGGGTGGCCAGGGCAGGCTTGTGAAGGGGTGGTGCTTGAGTAGCACTGAAGGCATTGCCTGGATGTTGTTGCCATAGAAAGGAGCTTGTGCAAGAGCCCTGTGGTAGAAGGCGACAAGAGGCTTGGGCTAGCATGTTCAGAGAAGCAATAGAAGGGAGAGAATAGGATGAGATCAGTGGCCTTGACCTACAGACACAGTAAAGGACATCGGTGAAGGACATGTTAAGGAATGCTAAAGCATTTTGACAAGATTAGGCATGAAAGACAACCTTAGGCAATAAAGAAAGTATTTTTTTTGGAGAATGAAACAAAAGCCCAAGTTAAAAATTGACTCGTGGGGTGGGGCGTTGTGGTATGTTTTCTAAGTATTTTAAGAAGCTATGAGACTGGTTCAGGGACAGGTAAATTTGGTGAGATGGAAGCTAAGGATTTCATTCTTTGAAGACATTAATGGAAAAATGAAGTAAGGCAAGATCCCTCCAGTTGGCATTTAAGTGAGAAATCTGGGGCATTATTGCTTTCAGGTGTTAGTTCTTTAAATCTCACTGCGTATACGTTACACATGCTTCAAAGCAAAGATGAAAGGCTATTAATTACTTAGTGATAGAGTTTTTATCCTTTAAAGAAATGCTTTCCATTAGCTTCCCTTAAACTTGATTTTTTGATCCATGTTGGAAGAATAGTAACAGTAGCTAGTATTTACTGAGTGTGTTACCATGTGCCAGACACTACACCAAGCTCTTCATGTGTGTTCTCTCATGTTAGTTCTCACAGCTGCCTCCGGATCCACACTTTCATCATCTCCTATTACAGAGAATGAAACCAAGGCCCAACCACATGACTAGTGAATGGGACTGCTAGGATTCAAATCCAAATGATCCGACCTCAGAGTCCATCCCCTTAACCGCTCAGCTATTTTGCTTCTCCAGAGTCCCTTCTGTACCTGCATGCAGCAAACCCTAATTGCAAACTCAGTCACTAAAAGCAAACATGTGCCTATTCATGGTGGATATGAAGAAAAACTGTCAGCACAAGGAGAGAAATCATTCCAGTGTATTATACACCGTGGGTTTGTCCTAGTCTTGTAAACAGGGAGGTATCAGTGAATAGCAACAGTGTGGTGTCTGCTGGAACAAGGGAAAAGAAACCCTTTCTACTAGTAAATGCATTTGTCTGAGAATTTTTTTTCTTTTTTTTTTTTTAAGTAAGGACTCATCTGCCAGTGTGCCTTCATGCCTGCCTTCTTCCCCTCCTCCCCTCCTTCCTTCCTGTATCTCTGTGTTCTGATATTCTTAGATATAATGAAAGAATCATAATTTTAAGACTATCTGAAGATCACTGAAACATTTAAGCAACTTCTATTTTGAAAAAAATATTAAAAGACAGAACAAGAGATCAAGTTCTCTCATTCTCTAGTTCACTCCCTAAATGCCTGCAGTAGTTGGGACCAAGCCAGGCTCAAGTCCAAAGTCTAGGATTCCCGCTGGATCTCCCCCTCAGGTGCAAGAACTCAGGTACTGGGGCTTTCAGCCACTGCTTTCCCAGGTGCATTGACAGGAAACTGAATTGGAAGTGCAGAATACCCAGGACTCCAAACTGACACTCCAGTATGGAAGTATCCCAATGAGCCACTTAGCCACTGGACCACAACACTCATCCAAAACCAACTTATTGTAAGCCCAAACTTCACACAGGCGTTAGGAGTTAGTGTAAAGGCCAAACGCTTCGGGCCGTCAACCTCTTTCCAAGAGGAGTCATGTCAACAAGCACTGGTGGAGGGGGATTTGGAGGTATTTGGGTAACTTGATTTTCTTTGAATAAACGTAACAAATAAGTAAACAGGACTGAGTTCCAGAGCCTAATAGAATGCAAATATGGTGTTTGCTGGTAGTTCATCCTTCCCAGAATCTCAGGTGAAATGCTTTGTGGAGGTGGGGGCACTTGTGCCAGGGAAGCCTGGATGACACCCCCACCACCACCCTTCCCCCATCCTCATCCCTGTCCTGGGATGTCTGTGTCCAGTCTCCTCCTCCAGCCCAACCTGCACATGATGGGTGGACCATCAAGCTGAAGGCAGGCTTCCCTGGGCCCTGCTCTGTCGCTAGCTGACTTCTTCTACATCCTGTTTGAATCTGCAGTGGCTTGCAACTCCTGGCAGGTATTGGAAAAGAGAATGAAGTGATTTACATAATTAAAACAAATTGCTTGATGAGAGTGAGGGCCCATTGTTGTGGCATAGTGGAATGATTTGAATGTTTTGTGAGATGCAGGCCTGGGGACAGGGTCTCTGCCACCTGGGAAATGTAATCACTGTTCCACAGCACTCTCTCTGCAGAGGCTGTGAGCTGCAGGGCAAAGCAGTGGGGGGAGGTGAAGGCTCCCAGGTGTCTCCTGTAGGTTCTGCTCTGGGCAGAATGTCAAGTTTGAAGGCCAAAGCAGTATTCATGAGGGTTTTTCTTGTCAACAGACACTGGCAGCAGTCCATGCATTTCATTGTTGTGCAGTGGTAGTTGGAAAGGTGTCTGCCAAGCTCCAGGTGTCTTACCTCTCTTTTGCCTTCCTGTTGGAATACTGTAAAGCAGAGGACGTAGCTTAGGAGAGCAGATAGGAATCCAGGTCAGAGATAGTGCACCTGTTTTGCTCTGGATACTAAGTGATCACTACAGGTGAGTAGAGGAGGCAGGATCCATCCCTCTGGGACCATGGGGGAATGTGGACCTGCTGGGGTCAACTCTTCTGGGTTGTCCAGAATGACTGTGTTCTAGATGATAAATTTTCCCATTTGTTGTATTGGCAAGAGGTGTCTTCTTAAAAAAAAATGGAAAGTTGAGCAGGCCAAACCAACATGTCTACATGCAAAATCTGACCACAGGCTACCAGTTGGCAACCTCTGATCTGACACAACACACTCACACTCCATTTACACACTTGACAATTCTATTCTACAGTTATTGAGCTCTGGCGGAGTGCTGGCACCCCGAGAGCCCAAGGAGCTGGTCTGAGATCACAGCCAGGCAGAGGCAGAGGAGGCAATCCGCATCAAAGTGTTCCACACACGCAGTGAGTGCTGTGCTTTGACACGGAAGTACTGAGGTAGCTAAGAGAGGCATCCTCACTGACAGGCAACATTTTAAGAGAAAAATGAATTCCTAATGTCCTGCTTCTGCAACATATCTGTAGGCCTCCCTAAAATTCACCAAATAGACTTCCTTCGAACCACAACTTTTTTGTTTGTTTTTCAAAAACAAAGGGGGTTTTAAATGGAGCTCAAATTGTCAGCTTCAGAAAAAAAAAAGCTATCTTATTTTTAAATGACTTGTTTTATAAACAGAAACAAACAGGACAGAACTTCTTTCTAAAGAAGTTCTAGCTGCTCTGTGAAGGTGTTTTTTCTTCCCCAGGGAGCACACACAAACCTCTGACCTGTAACTAGCATTCACACAAGCCCAGTGTCTGGAGTCACGTGGATGTGGGTTCTAGTGCAGCTTCTGCCTCGTTGAGCATTGTGAACTTGCTCAAGTTACCTAGACATCTTCAGGTTCCTCAACTTCAATGCGGATGAGAATGGCTCCAGTGTCAAAGAACGGTTACGTAAAATCAGTGGATTCAGTTTCTCTGGAGCGCTTGGTGTGGCGCCTGGCATGTGGCGTTGTCGCCGAAATAACCACTTTGCTCCCTCCTGGAAAAGCACTTTCGAAGGAAGCCCAAACCTGCCCCTAAAGGCAGCGCTGGCAAGGGAAGGTGGCCGAGGATTTGCCCACCACACAGCAAAGCAGCTAGCCTAGAGCAGCTCCGCAGCCCAGCTGTGTTGGGTCGTTTCAAGGTTGTGTGTGTTGCTAACAGCTTTATTGATGTAGAATTCACATACCCTGTAACTCAACACACCTCAAGTACTTAATCCAATCTTTTAGAATGTATCTTCAGGTATGTGTACCCTTCAGCCGTCAGATTTACAATCATTCATCACTTCAGTGCTTGCTGTGGCAGCACATAGTGATGCGTTCATCACTTCAACAAGAAACCCTGCACTTTCTGTCACCCCAGCTCCCCACCCTCTACACACACACACACACATACATACACACACAATTCCTTCAGCCTTGGGCAGCCACTTGTGACTTTTCCTATGGTTTTATCTATTCTGGACATATCGTACAAATGGAATCACTTCATGTGTGATTTTCTGCATCTGGCCTCCTTCAATAAGCATGTTTTTGTCTGTTGGCCATTCTGAATAGTATGCAGGTTTTTTCTCTGACTCGGGATTCTCATTTCTCTTGAGTGTAGACTGAGATTGGATCTACACTCAGACTTGGTAACCCTGTGTTTCACGTTTTGAGAAACTGCTAAAGTGTTTCTCAAAACACTTTAAAGCAAATAAAAGTTTTGATTTTTTTCCACAGACTCCCCAACATGTATGATTATGTGACTTTTCAATTGAATCATCATAATGCTTACAAAGTGCAGTCTGGTGGTCTCAGTTGGCTAATGATGCTGAGAATGTTTTCAAGGGCTCATGCATTGTTTGTGTGTGTTCTTTGGAGTAAAATCTACTCGTCCCTTGCTCCATTTTTAAACTGAGTTCTCTTTTATGACTACTTTATAATACAAGTTCTTGGCAGATATGTGATTTGTGCATATTTTCTCTTTTTCTAGTTTGTCTTCTCACTTTTTTGATACTGTCTTTTGAAAAACAAAGGTTGAGTTTTGGTAAAGTCTAATTTATTTTCTTTTGTTGTGTGTGTTTTTGGTCTGATATCTAAGAATCTTAGTAAAACCATGGTTATAAAGATTAGATCTTACAGTTTTCTTCTAAGACTTGAGTTTGGGCTCTTACAGTTATGTTTCATGTCTATTTTAAACTAACTGTACAGAGTGTGATAGTGCTGCAACTCTCTTGTTTGCCATGAAATATCTAGTTGTGCAGCCATGTTTTGAAGGAGGAAAAGAAATATTAATTGGTCTGCTCATCCACCAAGATACACCTCAATGCATTCCACCTTGGAGGCCCACTTGTTGGTGAGAACGTGACTGGCAAAGTCAATTATAGCACAAGGAAAGCCATATCAGTTTTGAGAAGCTCTCAGGTTGTAATGTGTGCCTGTTCCATGGTTGTAATCACTAATGAGATAGCAATGTAGCTACTTACAAATAATTTAACTTATCCATCTCTCTTACCTCCCCGCCATCTCCAGGCCTTTGGGACAGACATAGGGTATAACAGATGAAGATCTGATTCTTAGCCATGCAAATCACTTAACCTCTTTGAGATGAATGTTTGCATCTTTAGAGCAGAATGGTATGATTGAGTAAATGAAGCTTTTCAAGGTTTGGGAACAGCTACAGCACCTGGTGTCTAGAGGCTGTGTACAGCATGACTGCTCTCTCTCCTCTTTTCCCCATGTCTGCCATTGATCCAGCTGAAGACTGACTGTGTGGCTGTCACTTTAGAGCATATAGTCCCACACAACAGTAAATTCCAGAGACACAAATCTACTCTATAAAGTGTCCTGTGCTAGCCCAATCCCTCCTCCACCCAGAGAATTGTCTACCATGGGAAGTCTCAGGAAAGGATGACACACAGCTGAGGCTCTGCTGGGAAGAAGTCCAGGCCTCAAGGCCACTCAGTGTTTACCAGAAAACTCTGGTGTCTGGCAAGAGACAGTTGACTGCAAAGAAAACTTGCAGCCATGGTAACTGCCCATCCAGTATGGCCCAAGGATAGGATGAGAGGACCAAGAGGGGTGATTAGGTGTGAGTTGAGATTTGTCGCTGGAATTGCTTCCAGTAACGATACCTTGTCCTTGGGATACAGCATATTGTCATTGCTAAGATCTCATGTCTTACCGGGGCATGCAGCACAGAGCTAGTGGATGTGAAGATACTGGGTGAAGAGAGATGAGCTATGCAGACACAGCTGCACACCATAACCAGTGAGTAGCCGTGGCATAAATCACAGGATGCTCAAACTGAGAGGAAGGGCTCTTAGGAGTCTGCCATCTGATGCCCTCACTAAACAAAAGAAGACAAGTAGGGAGCAGGGATGCTAAGTGGTGTGGCTGCAGCTGAGCAGAAAGTAACAGCAAAGCTAGGCTACCAGTATACCTGAGCCCATGGAACCTGCAGTGAAAACTCTCTATGCGGATGGTATTGGAACAAGTGTCACACACATATACAGAAGAGCTGAGTGTTTAAGTCTGGAGCCAGCAGCAGCAGTAAGGCAGCCTGAGAACTGTTTTGCTTTGTGTTAAAGAGAGAGGAGCCTGAAGTGGGCTGAGGGAGAGGTACAGGATCTCTGTTTTGTTGAAGCTCCTTCCCTTGGGTAGATTCCATCTCATAGTCCAGTCCATCTGGAAGATCGCCGACAGAGGTGGCTGGGAGTCTGACCTGGGCCTGCCTCTACTGCTGACAGCCCAGGGTCTCCTTAGGACCATGGTCTCCTCCACTGAGCTCGGTCTTAGCATGAATGGGATGGGGGCAAAGGAGATGACCTCCAAATTCCAGCCCTGACCAATCTCCCAAGTAGTTCATCTGAAGATAAACAACTTCAAAAGCCCAGTTAGAAATAAATTGTAGGTGATGACTTAAGTTCACCTTTTTTTTTTTCTAAGTGAATCTATTCAGGTAATGTGTTTGACCTGTTTAATAGCAAGTACACAGATGTAATATATAATATGAGAAAGATTATTGTAGTGGATGAAAAGTCTCTAGAGTCAGTTAACATTATTACTTGGAAACCATTTGTAAGAGCAGCAAATTATTGGGACAGTGTAGTTAGCAGTCCCACAATAAAGCAAGTTTCATGTGTGTGCGTGTAGGAGTTCCCCTCCCCACTCCTGAGGGCCTGTCAAGTTAAAGGGGATTGCTGTGCCATTTTGTGTTCACAGGAGTGTGTTAACGTGCGGCAGGGCTGACATATCCCAGGCTAGACCGAAGCAATGAAATGAGCTTTCCACGCCTGGGAACAATAATGCCTGTGTCACCACCAGTCAATGGCTGTTTCAGGGCCTTGAGCCTGATAGGCTCCCAGCGCATGCTGGTCAGTCCACTGAGTGATGGTGAAGTTGAGTCTTGTGATTCTGTTTAAAGACCATTTCTAACACCTCCGCCCTTAAATTTAAAACCCAAATCACTTAGTATTCAGAAATACCTTTTTCCGTCAAGTCACAGATTCTGTACCAGCATGGATAAGAGTTGGAATAGAAAAAAGCTTTTGCATGAAAATTCTAGAAAATACCACTATAGTAGCGCATCGACTATAAGAGCTCTGTTGATCTTTTATATTTGTTTTCAGTTTGTGGAAAATTGGTTTTTTTTCCCCCATGGTGGACAAAACCTTCAACATAAATTGCTGAATCTACACATCGTTTGCTTGTTAAGTAAGGAAGTGCTCTGAAATCCTTTTGCAATGATCTGAAACAGCCTTTCACTGACCTTTCAATGTTGCTATCACTTAAAGCATTTTCCCCTCCACTGCTGCATTACAAGCAGGATTTAAATTCCTAGCAGCAGAGAGGAGGAGGAAAAAAATGAGCCAATCCCGAAGCTCAACAATGTTAATGATCAACGTTGTATTTTTATCATGTTAACTATTTCAACAACAAGTTTAAAGAATTATCAAGGCAGACCGCATTAGTCCAAATGAGCTATAAATAATAGGCTGGCCCAAACTAGTGCTAAGAAGGCAGATGCGTACACCAAGTAATTGAAAATGTAATCAACAAGGAACAGTTGCCTTAGAATGTGAGTCTCTTTTATGGGCATTCAGACTTGTGGATGTTTTTTAAATATCACCAGATAATTTTGTGATAGTCTATCTGAGACTTCTTCAATGATGATAAATGTGCAATCTGATCCTGAAGAAGAATAAACAGTTCTTTGTTAATTAATTTATACAGCTGTCAGTGCAGCTTTCCCTCTCTTCCCACTCGAAGAGTTTCCCTGCCATAGATTTTCTTGCCGTTCCTGGCAAACCTCCAGTGAGAGCCTGGGATTTATTAGGCTGACTTGGTGCAAAGTCTATTGATTGTGGCCCCGAGGGTAATAACTAAATAGAGCTGGAGCAACAAGTCAATAACGCCATTGTTGCTGCAGCCTGCATTCACTCGAGGAGTGGGATTGTTTTACAGCAGTTGAGGGTAATCATGGGCATATCAGTGTGTTCAACACGCGCTGCCCCGTTTGAAAGCTTTCAGCAGGATCGCTGGAGAATCGGGGCGGGGTGCTGGGATTATGAACCCTGTGAACTCCTTCATTACCACTTAAAGGTTTCAGCTTTAGTTTTTAACATCTGCTGCAACCTCGGGGAGCTCAGAGGCAGGGCCGGTGCCAGGGAGTGCAGAAACGAGCTCTGGGCCTCGGCGCTAGGCCGCCTGTTCCTGTGTGTGCCCCAGAAACAAGATGCTTATGAGCAGAGAGATTGTCTCACAGCTGCTGTCCCCCGGTCACCCATGTGGGTGAGGTGCTGTCCCGTGCCAGGCTGCTGTTCCTACCTCCTCACACCCCAGAGTGCTCGTAAGTAGATAAGCGGTCACCTCTGATCGCAGTTCTCCCTTCCCGTAGTTTTGGTTACCCACGGTCAATCTGGGATCCTGAAAATATTACATAGAAAATTACAGAAGGAGACGTATCATTTTAAGTAACTTTCCTTATACTGTTTGTATAATTGTTTTATTTTTATCTCCAGATACTTGTGTTAGTATCTTACTGTGTCTAATTTAGAAAGTAAGCCTTCTGATGGGTATGTTTGTATAAAACAAGAACCCACAACGGTCAGTACTTTCTGGGTTTCCAGGCCTCCACTGGGGACGGGTCTTGGAACATATCGCTCTTGGCTAAGGAGGGGTTACAGACATTCCCCAGCGACCATCTAAGCAGGAACTAACCTAGCCACAGAAGATGTCACACACTGCAATTTCCTCTCTTCCAGACCCCACGTTGCACTGACTGAAATACCATTGTCTTAGGGAAATGCCCTTTCTTAGAAAGAAAGCCAACACTGAAAACGTGTTCATTGGTCAAACTGCAGGACTCGATCTTGTATGAATGGTGATGGTTTCTCAATCACACAATGCAAACTCAAGGTCGCGTCACTGCCCACAGCCCTGTAGCCTTTGAAGAACCTTCACCAGGCCTCGCAGGAGAAACCAACTTCCGTTCTTGAGGGTCCAGAAGATAATGAGGCAGGTTGACGTACATGGACAGCCACTACCTAGTCCCCCAGCCACCCAATCACCTTGTCTCAGTGGGGTTTGGTTCCTGAGGTGACTATAGATTGTTTGGGCCCACCATGAAGAGCTCCAGCACCTGTGGCAATTCAGGCACTTAACTGGCAAGTGAGCGCCTTCTCTCCATGTAAGAGGATAGAGACAGCCACGGGGCAACCCTTTTTATACATGAGTTGTATCCCTTGAATCTTTGCCATAGAGCACTGAGGAGAAAGGCAATCTTGAGGGATGAACTTTTTTTTTTAAAGATTTGTTAATCTCCATTGGAAAGACAGACACACAGAGAGGAGGAGAGATAGAGAGAAAGATCTTCCGTCCGATGGGTCATGCCCAAGAGGCTGCAATGGCCGGAGCCGAGCCAATCTGAAGCCAGGAGCCAGGAGCCAGGAGCCTCCTCCAGGTCTCCCACAGGGGTGCAGGGTCCCAAAACCTTGGACCACTTAACTGCTTTCCCAGGTCACAAGCAGGGAGCTGGATGGGAAGCGGGGCCACCAGGACCAGAACCTGTGCCCAAATGGGATCCTGGTATTCTCAAGGCAAGGACCCTAACCGTTATGCCATTGCGCCAGGCCCAAGGAATGACAATTTTTTTTTAAGATTTATTTATTTTTATTACAAAGTCAGATATACAGAGAGGAAGAGAGACAGAAAAGAAGATATTCTGTCCGATGATTCACTCCCCAAGTGAGTGCAACAGCCAGTGCTGCGCCAATCCTAGGCCGGGAACCAGGAACCTCTTCCGGGTCTCCCATGCGGATGCAGGGTCCCAAATCTTTGGGCCATCCTCGACTGCTATCCCAGGCCACAAGCAGGGAGCTGGATGGGAAGTGGAGCTTCCGGGATTAGAACCAGCGCCCACATGGGATCCCGGGGCTTTCAAGGTGAGGACTTTAGCCGCTAGGCCACAGCGCTGGGCCTGGAATGACAATTTTTAGACAGAGAGATTTCAGCCAGAGTAGCCTTCTGAATATAGAAGACATGTGGTGGAGATGCCTTCCTTGCCCATTAGTCCTCAGTGATTGTGACATTTCAGTTATGTGTGTGATGTGCTTGGTCAGAGACAGAACTGCCCTGCAGGCAACGATGTGAACCATTCTGGGCCCAGGACTGTGGGAGCTCTGAGATTCGCACCCCTCTCAGCCAGTCTGTTTCCTGGACATTGTGGTCTTTGTCCTCTGAGTCCTTCCCCAGGAAATGCTGAGATTACATTAGATTCTGCCTCTATTCTCAGTTAACATACACGGAAACAAATAGAAAGTGTTGCAGATAGCAGGTCCCAGAATAGCCTTGTTGTGCTCCCGTTACTCTATGTAAGCTCCGCCTCCTACTTCACCCAGTAATAAAGCCATCATTTCCACACTGCTGAGTTTCTTAAAAAAAAAAAAAAAAAAAAAAAAGGATTTATTTCTTCTTATTGGAAAGTCAGATTTCCAGAGAGAAGAAGAGACAGAGAAAGATCTTTCATCCATTGGTTCACTCCCCAAGTAGCTGCAGTGGCTGGAGCTGAACTGATCTGAAATCAGGAGCCAGGCGCTTCTTCCAGGTCTTCTGTGCAGGAGCAGGTTCCCAAGGCTTTGGGCCATCCTCAACGGCTTTTCCAGGCCACAAGTGGGATGCTGGAAGGAAAGTGGAGCAGCCAGGGTATAAACCAGCACCGATGTGGGGTTCCAGTGTGTCCAAGGCAAGGATGTTAACCACTAGGTTAATATCCTGATACACTGCAGAGTTTCTTTGGCCGAATCCATTAGCTGTTATTGTCTTCACCTGATCTCCCAATGAGTCACAGGACCACTGTGATATGGGCCAAATATGTCTGCAGGAAACAGTTATCCATAACTTGCAAGACCCAGTATAGACAGAATGCAAAACTCATAGTGTACATTTAAAAAAGAAGAATTACATACACACAGGACTAAGAAGTTTTCCTGTTCAGTCGTATTTCACTGTAAGAATCATTGGCAAATGTGTGGCAAAAGTTAAAACAGGCAGTCCTGCATGGTAGCCTAGCAGCTAAACTCCTCGCCTTGAACGCCCCAGGATCCCATGTGGGTGCAGGTTCTAATTCCGACAGCCCCACTTCCCATCCAGCTCCCTGCTTGTGACCTGAGAATGCAGTCGAGGACAGTCCAAAGCTTTGTAACCCTGCACCTGCGTGGGAGACCTGGAAGAGGCTGCTGCCTTGGGATCGGCTCAGCTCCGGCCATTACGGCTGCTTGGGGAGTGAAGCGTGGATGGAAGCTCTTCCTCTCTGTCTCTCCTCCTCTCTGTATATCTGACTTTGCAATAAAAACTAAATAAATCTTTTTTTGAAAAAGTTAAAACGGGGGGAAGTTTTTAAAATTACTTGCAGAATAAGTCATCGTAATGAAAGGTTCAGCAGCACAAAGCAATTCCACTAGATTTTCAGGCCTCAAGAAAAAAATTTTTTTTCTCGAGAGTTCAGTCCGCGCTCACAGGGAAGAGCAAAGGAGAGCTGCTCCCTTCTTCCACTGGGAGACGGAAGTAGCTCTCTCATCAGCCGGTTTTTGTCTGAATAAAGAAGCTCCTGTCCAATCTGCTTAGGTTCAGCTCCGCAATCCAAGCAGTTTTTGACATATCAAGATGACCCAAGTGTTGATAAGCTCTGGCACAGGAAAGAAGTGTTCAGGAGAAGTTCAGGAACCAAGTGACACGTTTTCCGAAAAGAAAAAGAAGGAAAAAAAATCATCCAAGGCCATTTGTTGGATACTTTGGGATTCTCAGAGATGTTTTTGTTTCGGTGGCTGTGGAAACCTCACACTCGCTCTCTCAGCTTGAAAAGGGACAGCGGGTCCGGGTTCACAGTGCTTGGGGGTGAGACTTCCAGTATTTCACCCCGAGGTTTCCAAGAGCAGAGGCCAGATATTTTCAGTATTAGGCACTCTGCTAAGTGTCAGAGGCAGTCAGAATCATCTCAGATGGAACAAACAGGGATAAACAGCTCAAATAATAGCATGTGTGTTTACTAGAAGTCCGAGGAAGTGGTGTACAAGCATAAAAACACATGTGGCTGCCGGATTTCTCTTTTTTTTTTAAGATTTATTTATTTTTATTACAGTCAGATATACAGAGAGGAGAGACAGAGAGGAAAATCTTCCTTCCGATGATTCACTCCCCAAGTGAGCCGCAACGGCCGAAGCTGGGAACCTGGAACCTCTTCAGGGTCTCCCACACAGGTGCAGGGTTACAAAGCTTTGGGCCGTCCTCAACTGCTTTCCCAGGCCACAAGCAGGGAGCTGGATGGGAAGTGGAGCTGCTGGGATTAGAACCGGCGCCCATATGGGATCCCAGGGCATTCAAGACGAGGACTTTAGCTGCTAGGCCACAGCGCCGGGCCCCGGATTTCTCTTTTTAAGGGAAGATGAGATGTTGACCCAGAGATAGGCATGACAGGATTAAGCGATGATTTTTTTTTTTCTGAACTGCCACCAACAAAATAAGTCTGTGAATAAATCTACGTAAGAGTGGTTATCTTCCTTTTCACGTCACAGGTTGGGTATTCCAAACTCATACGCTCCCGAGGCCAGTGGAGTAGCAGCTGGACAACACTCAGCTGTTTGAGATCGTAAGAGCTTGACTTTGGAGAATGTTGCTTGGTCTGTTAGCATATGCTCCCCTACTATGCTGAAAAATGACCTTCTCAGTATGAATTCTCTTTGACGATCAAATCTGCTTCAGCAATTCCAGCCAGCATCTATTTTTCATAACTTGATTTTTTTGTTTGTTTGTGGGAATTTTTGTGGACTGCAATAATTGGAAATAGGGACATGCACTTACCACCAGGGTTAACATGCCACTTACCAGAGTGCCCAAGTCAAGGTCCACTCCCAGTGCTAGTAAGTAGCTGAATCCCCGCCACGCCATGAGAGTCCCAGACAGAACTCCTGGCCGCTGCCTTCGGCCTGTCCCAGCTCTGGCCGTGGCAGGCATGGAAGAAAGCAGCCACAAGATAGAAGATCTCTCATCTCTGCCTTTCAAATAAATAAAATCATTTTTTAAAAAATGTACCGAGTGTGTTCCCCTAAATTTAAAAAATGGATATTCTTAAAATAGATATCTGAAGGATTGCTCCTGTAAACAGGTGAGATTAGAGAAAGAAAAAAATTATTTTTCAGTAGTACTGCACTGAAGTTCTCACGCTCTGTCTGGTCACATTGCCTTATTTGCCGTGCACTGTTGTCGCCAAGGGCTCCCTGTTCTCATTGACCACTTTTGCTGCTAATCTATTTATTACCTATATTTATTACTTGTTACAGACTATTCATTACTTTGAGTTGTGGATGTTAGTTGTTTTATTCTAAATTTAATTGTGCCCTGAGATTTTCATAATTGAGGATTTATGTACCTCCATGATGTTGATGAAAAAGAAATTTAGCAGTCTCACTTGTAGTTTACCTAAATCATGTATATGATTTCTGAATGCAACCTTTAAGCCATCTAAGGCAGAGTTTAGCAGTGAGCGCATTTTCTTCATCTGCCTTTGTGCAGCATGCATTACCAGTTCAGGTTTTCTCTAATGGCCAACATTGACCACATGAAGCTCAGTTGCTAGAGTAAGAGCTAGAGTATGCGTAATCCTGCTTAATCCTCCTGTAACCTTATTGAGCGTGCATTGCTCTCCCCATTTTACAGATTAGGGAACTGAATGTCAGTAAAGTTCCTAACTTTCTCAAAGTCATGTGGCTAAGAAAAAACAGAATTTTTCTAGCAATTCCCAAGGCCAGCATGAACCTGATGTCTGCTTTCCCACTCTTCTCTCCTCCTTCCCATTCATCTGCTGCTCAGTCCTCAATGCCTTCTCTGAGTTCCCCAGCATGACTCTGGGTAAAGGACCTTTGCACATGCTGAGTCACCTACCTGAAATCCTGTCCCATTCCTGCCCTCCCTTGCCCCCTTCAGAGCTCAGTGCAACATCGTCTGGGCCCCAGACAAGCCCAATCTCATGTCAGCCCCCAGAGTGCCCTTGTAAAGCAGTGAGGTCAGAGGACAGTGACTTCAAGGACCCGCCTCAGCATCAGACTGAGTCCATCTAGGCCAGCCAATGCTCGAACAGCTGGAAAACTTGCTCCGCATCCCCCCCCTGCCCCCGCCACACACACACACAGCATGCCCTGACAAGCAGTCCTTCAGGAATTTTCTGTTGACTGAGCATGGTGGGTGAGTCTGGCCTGGACAGTTCATGCTCATTGTAAGTTTCCTTCCTCTCCCAGGGCATCCTTGTCCCAGGGCTTCCCTCTGAGCTGGCCACGCCTACATCAGATCTGCATTGTGGTCTGAGCTTCCTCCTGTGTGATCCTGCCTCCGTGCCTTTTATCTTCCATAGCCAACCTCTTGCGCCTCTAACTTCATTTCAGCAAGTCTTCCTAGGAGTCCCCACTGACATGAACCCCACTCCTAGTCTCTCAGAGAATCATACCAGTCTTGCATGTAGCACTAACTGGAGTGTGAGACAGTACAGTGCATGGGTGTGGTTACAGTCTACTCCATGAGGACAGGAGACCAGTCGGATTTTGCTCATCACTGCATCCCCCTCCCCCACTGCAACAAATCACTTCCCCAGCCCTGAGCTGGTACTAGCCTGACCCCGTGTGTCCAGGATCACTTGTGTGCTGAACATTCACATCCTCATGCCAGCCTGGAGGACACCCCGGAAAAGGATGTAGCAAGCGTGCTTGGATCAGGTGAGCCAGCCCCTGGATGGTTCAGGCACTTTGGACTTCTTTTTCTGGTGCGGGAGTACAGGCCCTTTCTTCTTGAGAAGATAGGACTTCAGCATTTCCGAGGCCTTCTGAGTGAAAACATCTGTATCTGATTTTGCCCATCGCAGAGCGTTAGTGAAGTCCAGCTAAAGAGCAGGTTGTAGTTGACAAGACTCTCATCAGAAGGGGTCACTGCCATCCGCTGGAATTACAGTGGGGCTGTGAGCGCTGGGCCCTAGCCAGATGCCAGTCTGGGTAATTGCATCTGGTCTACCTAAATTCTCTGCGGACTCCTCACTGAACACAAGACTCTTCCTTACTGCCCACTGCTGCTAGGGAGTGCTTGCTAAGAGCCTTTCAGCTGCTGCCATGGTCCATTCCAAAAATGGATACATTCCTGAAAGACCACTTGTCAAGGGGTATTGTCAGAGGGTACAGGAGGGGGAATTCTTTGCTTGAGCGAGATGGTGCCTAAGGAAAGCCCTTTCGCCGTCCAATTCTGATTCTGTGACGTTAGTGATTGTCACCTTCCAAACATAGCATTCACCAACAGCTAAGTTAAAATACTACCAGATCAAAAGACCAGAACTTTGTAAGAAAGATTTAAATACATACATTCTTCTCCCCACCGCACCCCTGTGCCTGCTGCCAAACCTGTGGACAGATATCTGCATATCCCTGGAACCCAGAAAAAGTCCAGGGCTATGTTTCCACTCTTGAATGGATCCTGGAATGATAATTAAGTGAAGACAAAAGCATATATACATTGAATGAGAAGCATGTAATCTTTAGGATAATGATGTAATTAACACAGCAGAGCTGCATTAAGGCCAATGTGCAATGACTGGAATTTTCCAACATTGATTAGGTAGGACTCGAAGAGAACTGAGTCTTTGTCTGAAAGCTGCCAAATGAAAACAACTTTGAGATATTTAAATTCAGGTGGGGAAATTGGTTTGAGTAAGGGATATTTAAACCACAGCTGTTCAAGAGCTAAAAACATATGACCATATGTGTATGTATGCGTGCACGCGCACACACACACACACACACACACACACACACACACACCCTTCTCTAAAAACAAGTTAGCCAGAGGTGTACATTCCTTGTAGGTTCTCATGATCAACAGATGTAAATGTTCACAGTGTTCAGATGAATTATGGACCCTAATGAGATTTCAATCCTGAGCAAACAATAAAAATTTATGCATTGCATAGTTGCCGTGGCCTTTGGCTCCATGGCTAGTGTTGCACCTTTTCAACAGCCTCAGTAATATAATATCCAGCTGGCTTTGGAGGTAAGGAAAATTCGAGGGGTGAATTGAAATTGTGAGAAATAATTTGATGGATTACTTTGTCAGAGTAATGCATGATCTTGGCATAATTACCATGGCCACCTTAACCCTGGAGGCAGGTGGTGACAAAGGCCTGCAGGGCCGAGGTGCTGGGCCGGTGCCGGCGTGTGTGCTCCTTGCTTCCCTGGTCCCCAGGGTCCGGGAAATCCTGCGCTCCCAAGCAAATGCCGAACAAGCACATTCCTGTCCTGGTCCGGCAAGCGAGCGGGACAGCCCAAGGGCTGCCTTTTCCCAAGAACTGTCATCTGTGTCAGAGTGAAAGGAAGCAAACAAAAGGCAGACCAACCTTGAAATAAAATGGGGCGCAGACAGGGAGAGGGATGAATGATATCTTTTAAAGCAGAGCATTTAAACACACAACAGCAGACCCAGGCACACGAATCTTTTCTCTTGTTCTTCTTTTTTTTTTTTTATGTCAATGCAGACCTTGAACTTAATGCTTGTCTGCCTTGTACTTTATGCAATGTTCCTATCTTAACATGTGATTAATAGCAGATTCGCCGTGTGCGTACGTGTCAGAGACCACATCTGTAGCTGATCTGCCAGTACATTTCTTATACTGGTTTTACTCTCGAGTCATAAAGTCATTCCTGTCTTGTGAATGAGAATAAACCCATTATGCACTAAGAAAGCTACAGTCAGGGTCAGCTCTTGGGGGAGGAGAAGTCGCCCATAGGATTGGGCAGCTCCCATTTCAGTGTTCTTAGGGTCTTTCAGTGCGGCCTTGGTCAGGGAGAAGCTGTCCAAGCCCCTTTCTTGTTTTTATTATGATAACATAAATACATTTGCAGCAGGTTGACAAACTCGTTGGGAGTAAACAGAGTAGGCATAATTGTAAGTTGCAATGTTTTAATGCTAAATCGGGCGATAAGTCAATGTTTCGTTGGCACAGGAGACCACATGTTCTCCAAAAATAACCTTGGACACTTTTTAAAGCAAGACAGCAATGTACCCGGGCTGTTCACAGAGGGTTTCATTCTTGTCTACAAATGGCAAACGTCACCTTCATCCCCGGGTGGATGGGGATGGGTGTTAAGGGGCCTGGTTCCATTGAGGTTGGAGAAAAAGAGGTGTGTCCCCATGTTTTAAGACATCCCTCCAACTTACTCCAGCCAACAAGAGAAGTTTTGGAAGGATATGAGGAAAGCACGCCTCAGAAAGGTTATCTTGATTTTCATTTAGCACAGCCTCCTTGCGCCTTATTTTATTTTTTTTAATAAGACATCTTTTTTTAAGATTTATTTTTTTATTGGAAAGGCAGACATACAGAGCGGAGAGACAGAGAGGAAGATCTTCCGTGCGATGATTCACTCCCCAAGCAGCCGCAATGGCTGGAGTCAATCCGAAGCCAGGAGCCTCTTCCAGGTCTCCCACGCGGGTGCACCGTCCCAAGGCTTTGGGCCGTCCTCGACTGCTTTGCCAGGCCACAGGCAGGGAACTGGTTGGGAAGTGGAGCTGCGGGATTAGAACCGGCGCCCATATGGGATCCTGGCGCATGCAAGGCGAAGACCTTAACCACTACGCCACAGCGCTGGGCCCGCGCCTTGTTTTAAAGGCCCATCCAAAGTCTTTCTGCATAGCTGAAAACATGGAATCCCCCCTGGAGAGAGCACGGGGCTGTTCGGGTGACGCTCCGAAGCCGTGTGTTTTCACATCATGGCAAAACCCAGGGTGTAGGCAGATCCCCGGGCCCCTGTTGGCTTTGAACTGTAGTCTCTTCATTGTTCTCCACTGGAAACTTAGACAGAAAAAGAGCTCTGCAGCCCCGAATCTAAGCACAGCCAGTCGTGTTTTCCCACAGATGCCAGTGGAGTAGCCAAGCAAGAGCCTGGAGTGGTGGGAACAGGAAGGAAGTTGGGGCAGAGGTCCCGGAGGCCTGCAGGTGGCAGTGAGGGACTCCCTGCATGCCCCCCCATCTTCTCCCCTGCCCCTGCCCCTGCCTTCCCAGGCAGCCACTTCCCTCGGTGGCTTTGTCTCTGCCAAGACCTTTGAAGACAAGGTTGCCAATAAAGGCAGCTGCCCAGTGTGTAGGACTCCACTTCCAGCCACACCAGGGCGGGGCTGCAGAAATCCTGATACTAGCAGTGTGCTTGGACCAATTGCTCTGTGCTGTCACTCACATGGTTGGCCGCATTTCATCCTTCTTGCAATCCCCTAGGAAACGTACTCTTATGTTTTTTTTTAATAAAATATATTTATTTATTTGAAAAAGTTACAGAGAAGGAGAAGTGGCTCATTCCCCAAATAACAGCGAGGGCCAGGTGTGATCAAGGCTCATGCCAGAAGCCAGAAGCTTCATCCAGGTCTCTAGTGTAGGCAGCAGGGACCAAAGCACTCAGGTCATTCTGTTCTGCTCTCCCAGGCACATTAGCAGAGAGCTGGATTAGAAGTGAAACATGTAGGATTTAAACAGGCAGCCATATTGAATGCCATTTATAGGCAGCAGCAGCTTAACTTGCTGCACCAAAACGCCAGCCCTGAGACAGAGCCTCTTTTCATCCCTGGTTTACAGAAAAGGTACATAAAGATCAGAGAGGTAAGGGGGTTTTCCAAGTCACACAAGTTTATTCCTGGGGCTCTGCCATTCTCCGGCTATGTGACGTTGAACAAGGGTCACCTACTTCATGTCATGCCATCTTCCATTCTTAAGAGGTTGTCCATGTTTCTCTTTATTTAGTACAACTTTGTTGTTATTGTTGTTGTTTGCCTTGTCACGTGCCCTTACATGTATCAGTAATTTAGCAGGATGTAGTTTTATAACTTCAGGGAAGACGCTAGTCTCTTGATCTCTCATGCTTATAAATTGCAGAAGCCACTGTGACCCTAAGGACTTGTGCTGTCTTTTGCCAGTGCATCCCCCAGGAGACCATGCTGAGGTTTGACCCTGTCTAAACATCCCTGGGGCTCAGAGTTTTCCATAACTGCTCTCTGATGAGGTGATCCTGTGTAGATTTAAAGTGTCCATGGTTTTCAATGGCCTTCCCTTGGTTCATGTAAATAATCCCCAGTGTCCAGCTAAACGGTTCCATGGATAAATTAGGCCCAAGTCCTCCTCTGTTGCAATAGTGGCTCTCAAACTTGTAGGCTTCAAAACATTTCTAAACTTTGAAAAACTAGTAAGAGCCCTAAAGAATATTTATTTATGTGCATCACACATATTTGTGTTTGCATTAGAAATGAAAACTGAAAAAAATTTAGATATTCATTATAAATGGTGGTAGAAGACTCAATCCATATTAACAAACTTATTTATCAAAAATGAATGCATTTTACAAAACAGAGAGGAGACACTGGTTTATAGCACAGAACACTTTTCTTAAAAATGTGTTTATTTTTACTTGAAAAAGAGATTATTATAGAGAGAAGAGACACAGAGAGAGGTCTTCCATCTGCTGGTTCAGTCCAGATAACCACAATGCCCAGAGCTGAGCTGATCAGCATTCAAGAATGAGGAGATTCTTCTGGGTCCCCCACGTGGATACAACGTTCCAAGGACTTGAGCCATCCTCTACTACTTTCCAGGCCATAAACAGGGAACTGAATCAGAACTGGAGCAGCCAGGACATGAACAAGTGCTTATTCGAGATGCCAGCACTGCAGGCAGGGGCGGATTAGCTTGCCACCATACTGGCCTCCCAAGTGTACATCTCTTCAATGCATTATTTAATAGAACACAGCTAGGTTCTCCTGTCTGCTACTGCATGCAGTCTCTGGTGATGTTACACATCAGGTGACCCTTGGAAACCTCATCATCCATTCAAGAAAGAACAGGTGAATAATAGTTCAATATTAGTATGAAAATAAGTTGGAGTGTATGTCTCCCCTGAAAGGGTCGTCAGACTACTTTTTGAGAAATGTGTCCTAAAATGTATGGTTGACATTGACGAAAAAGCTCACTGATCAGAACCAGGGTGGGACGCATTCCTCAGTATGTGGATTTGCAAGGCTGCTCATCTTTCATCAGCATCCCCTGTGCCTTTCTGGGCTCACAGGCACTAGGTCTTAGCTGCTGCACTCCAGATTTGTGGTTTTGAGCATCCATGGGGCCAGGCCAGTCATGCTCATCAGATGGCAGAACACTACGTCTTATTTCGCACAAAGCCATGCACTTTCCTGGGGACAAGGGCCAAGTCTGAGCTCATTCCCTCTGACTGGCATGAGATACCTAGCATGTGGTGAATGAGTTTTGCTAAATTGAATGAAGATCCCACAATACACGTACTTGGAAACAGTTCAGAAATATGAGTGTGTTGATTTCTCAGTAAATATGTCTCATCTTCATTTATGTCAGTCATTGATCTGTCGGGTCTCTGACATGCCCAGCACTGATTGGACAATGGGATGTAATGACGTTGTAGCAAACTTGAGCCTTGTGCACATACAGCTTCGTTTTGCTGGGAACCAACCCAGGGAACTAATAGATTAGATATTTACCGATTAAAGACAATTAACAGACTACCATTCACGAAACAAGGGTGAGGGATGGGCCACTTCAGTCGGAGTGTTTTAACAGCTGTGTTGAGGTATTTGTACACCATAACATTTTCCTATTGTGAGCATACAGATTAATGACTCATAGTAAATTTGTAGAGTTGTGAAATTATCACCGTGGCCTATTTTAAAAACATTTCTATCATCCTGAAATATTCTTTCTTGCCTGTTTGCAGTTCATCCCTGCTTCTACCCTGGACTCCCAATGACCCGTTGTCTAGAAATTCTATATAAATGAAATCATGCAACATCATATTTTTTTAAAAAATATTCATTTTATTTGAAAGAGAGAGAGAGATTTCCTGTCTGCTGATTCACTCCCTAAATGTTTGCAACAGCTGGAGCTGGGCTGATGTAAAGCTGAGAGTTTGTTTGTTTGATGGTTTGAAAGGCAGAACATCAGAGAAATAAAGAAGGAAGGAAAAAGAGATCTTCCATCCACTGGTTCACTCCCAAATACCTGCAACAGCCACATCTGGACAGAGCCACAGCCAGTTAGCAGCAGCTCACTGTGCCGTAGTGCCAGGCTTCTGTTTGATTAAAACAAAAACAAAACAAAAAACCTACAAAATTTCTAAACTAACTGTACCACTTTTCTTTCTCTTCAGTAGTATATGACTTCTGGTCCTCAGTGTTGGCCACCATTTTGATTCCAGCCATTTGATGAGTTGTGCTATCTCATCTGAGTTTGCATCTTCCTAATGACTGGTGAGCATGTTTTTCTATGCTCATTAGATACTTCATTGTAGTCTTTGATGAAATATCGAAGTAAAAAACCTAATCTTGTGATTTTTCAATCATAGTGCCTTAGTTTTGAGTTTTTACTTATGTTTTATGCTTCTGGATATAAGTCTTTTTTGATGCATAATTTGAAACATTTGTAAATAGTCTGTGATTGTCTGTTTTATTATTATGATTTAAAAGGATGAGTTACGGAAAGAGAGCAAGAGATCTTCCTGCTACTGCTTCAGTCCCCAAATGGCTGCAGCGGCCAGGGGAGGGCTGTTCCAAAGCCAGCAGCCAGGAGCTGCTTCTGTTGTCCTGTGTAGATGCCGTGGGCCAAGCACCTGAGCCATCCTCCACTGCCTTTCCAGGCACATTAGCAGGGAACTGCATTGGAGGTGTAGCAGCTAGGACTCCAACCAGCACCCGTATGGGGTGCCATGGGGTGCCAGCACTGCAGATGGCAGCTTAATCCATACAGTGCATCTCTGGCTGCCTCTTTTTATTTTATGAACAGTAAATTTTGAAAAAACAAAAACTTGACTTTTATGAAGTCAGCATGTCAGTTTTTTGTTTTCTATATCATAGTTTTGTATCTTGTAGAAGAAATCCTTGTTCCCAATTAATAATTATTGTATTGTTTTCTTTCAGAAAGTTTGTCTTCTTGATCCTTTTCTGTGAGTCTGTGTTTCATTTTGTGAGGTTGTCTAAGTTCCTTTTTCAAAAATATTATGTATTTGAGAAGCAGTGGGACAGACACAGAGAGAGAGTGCTCCCACTGGTCCCCCAGGTGTCTGCATAGCTGGGGTGGAGCTTAGCCAAAGTTGAGAGCTAGAACAGCCCAGGTCTCCACATTGGCCAGGAACTCTATGTGTGCGGGCTCCCAGGGTCTGCATTGACCCCAGGCTCATAGACACATTTTATCAGATTGGGGCAGTTTCCCTTTACTCTAAGTCGTTTGAGGTGTTGCATCTTGCCCAATGTTTTTTCTGTGTCTAATGAAACAGTCACGCAATGTTACGTCATTGAACCTAGATTCTCCAATAGGGGATTGAGCATCTTAAATGCTAAACAAATGCAGACTTTGTAATTTAATTTTTAAAATATGCATATCTAGTTCTCCTAGCACTATTTGATCCTTTGTCAAAAGTTAATAGATTATAAAGATGTGTTTTTGGAATCTTTGTTCTGTTTGTCTATATATCTGTCTTTATACCAATACTATAATTTTGATTACAGTATCTTTATTGAATTTGAAATCAGGTGGTACAAATTTTGGTTTTTACATTCTGTCCCAATGCTGCTGTGAATGACATTTTAAAAAACTTTCATTTGCAGATTATTTGTCACTATCATATAGACACACGAGTGATTTTTCTATGCTCCTGTATCTGTGACCTCGCTAAACTGGCTTGTTCATTCTAGTAGCTTTTTTTAAATACGTGCGTTGAAATTTTCTACATACGAGATAGTATTTTCTGTCAATGATGACAATTTTATTTCTTTCTCCCTTCAAACCTGATCCCTTCTCTTTCTTTTTCGTGCCCGATTGCATTGGTTAGAACCTCCAGTACAAAGTTGAACTTGTCTCAGCCGCGATGTTAGCAGTCTGTTGCTGTTCACTGCAATGTTAGCTGTGGGTTTTTCCTAGCTTCCTTTTGTCAGGCTGAGGAAAATTTTCCCTGAGTTTGTTGACTGTTTGTACCATGAGAAGGTACTAGATTTTGCCAGATGTCTTTCTCTATGTCTAATGAGATGAGCACGTGGTTTTCGTCCTTTTTTTTTTGTTTTCTTGTTAACATGGTCTGTCACATTAATTGGTTTCCAGACATTAAATCAACCAATGCATTGCTAGGATAAATCCCACTTCTTCATGGTGTTTAAAGCTTTTAATATATTACTGGATTCAGTATGATGATACTTTATAAATGATTTTGGCATCTGTTCATGAAGGACATTTCTAGTGACATCTTTATTTAGCTTTTGTTTTAGGAAAATACTGGGTTCATAGAATGAATTGGAGATCCTCTTATTTTCTAAAATAATTTATGAAGACCAATATTGCTTCATTAAAAATATGATGGGGCCTGGCACGGTAGCCTAATAGCTAAAGTTCTCACCTTGCACGTGCTGGGATCTCATATGGGCACCAGTTCTAATCCCAGCTGTTCCACTTCCCATCCAGATCCCTGCTAGTGGCCTGGGAAAGCAATCGAGGCTGGCCCAAAGCCTTGGAACCCTGCACCTGTGTGGGAGACCCAGAAGAGGCTCCTAGCTCCTGGCTTCAGATCAGCTTTGCTCTGGCCATTGCGGCCACTTGGGGAGTAAATCAACAGACAGAAGATCTTCCTCTCTTTGTCTCCTTTGTGTATCTGACTTTCCAATAAAAATAAAATAAATTTTAAAAATGATTGAATTTATTATTTAAGCCATCTGGCCCTGGACTTTTCCTTGTAAGAAAACCCAATCCAATTTATCTGCTTGTTCTAGACCTATTCCAGTGTTTTGTTTCCTGAGTTTCTTTTTTCAATATGTGTATTTTCAGGAATTCATACATTTCTTCTGAATTTTCTGATATTTTGTCATAAAGTTGCTGCTGCTTGCTTCCTTAAAATCTTTTAATTTTTGTTAAGTCACTAGTGATGTTTTTTTGTTCTTCCTCTTGGTAATTTTGTGTCTTTTTTCTCTGCATCATTCTAGCTATAAATGCTTATCAGTTTTGTTCATCTTTTCAGAGACTTTTGACTTTCTCTTTTGGTTTCTGTTTTCTGCTTTTATTTATTTATTTTGAAAGTCAAAGAGACAAAGAAGAGATGGGTCTTCTATCTGCTGATTCACTTCTCCAAATGGCCACAATGGGCGGAACTAAAAGGATCCAACAGCAGGAGCCAGGAGCCTTCTCCGTGTCTCCCATCTGGATGCAAGGTTCCAAGGCCTTGAGCCATCCTCTACTACTTTCCCAGGCCATAAGCAGAAAGCTGGGTAGGAAACAGAGGAGGCAGAACAGCTGGAGCATGAATTGGCACCACAAGTGGAGGATTATTCTCCTAAGCCACACACCAGCCACTCTGTTTCCTATTGAGCTTAATTTTCTCTTTTTTAAAGTCTTGACGTGTTAGGTTATTGGATTGAGACCTTTTGTTTTTGTTTTGTTGTTCTTATTTATGTATTTATTCCTCCAAGCTCTGCTCTCCTTGTGTCTTACAGATACTTGTATTGCTAGGTATGGTTTCATTTTTACTTATTTCACAATATTTTCTCAATTTTATAGGGAGTTTTTTCCTTTGGATTCTTAAAATAGTTTCCTTAATTTTGTAATGCTGGGAGATTTTCCAAATTATTTTCTATTTAACTGATCATTTTGAGTTCTGTTATGATTTGTTTTTATCATTTCCATTATTTTTAGGTTCTTGAAACTTATCCTATAAGCAATATTTATACATAGTCTATGCTGGGGAAAGTTTCATATGCTTTTGAAATGAATGTGTATTCTGTCAACAAGTGGAGTGGTCTGTCCATGTTGATTAGTTCAAGTTGACTGATACTGTTGAAATCTCCTATATCCTGTTAATTTTCTGCCTCGTTATTCTAGCAGTTTTCGAGAATGGAGTATTGATGTCTGTTACTACAATGGCTGAATTTTCTGTTTTCTGTTTTTTCATTTCTCTGACCATCTTTGCTTCATGTACTTCCAGATTGGTTTAATATGACTATGTTAATTACTGACACTTCCTAGTTATGAAAGTCTTCTAAGAATATTTGTGTGTGTAATATTAACTTAGGCCAATTAGCTCTCTTATGTTTACTGTTTGCATGGTGTGTTTGCTTGTGAACCTAAGATGTGGCTCATAAACAGCATTAAGTTAGATCCTTTTAATCCAGTCTAATAATCTCTGTTGATTGGAATGTTTAGTCCAGTAATACTTAGTGTGATTTTCTTATCTTGTTATATAATTTTGTCTGTCATTTGCCTATTTGCCTTTTCTCTGCCTTGTGCCTTTCAGATATGCCCCTTGCCTGTTTTGTTCGTCTGTTTCTCTTCTTGTAGTTAAATATATAGGGGTGTGTGTATGTAGGTGTGTGTGCATGCCATTTTAATTCATCTTTGATTTTCTTCATTACTTTTTTGTTGTCATTTTCTGATTAGCTCTAGGAATTATAAGACATATTTTAGCTTTTCATAATCTACTACGGGTTAATAATGACTTCATTTTAATACAACAGAGGGACATTATTCCAGTATAGAAAATTTTCCCTCTCATCCTTTGTACTATGATTGCTAAATCTGTACTTGTTACGAACCTGACAAAACAGAACTATAATTACTTAAGCAGTCTAATGGGTTTTAAAGAAATTAAGGAAAAGAAAAGAGGAACTGTATGTTCCCACCGTAATTCATAATTATCCGTGTATTTACTGTTTCTGGCATTTTCCATTTCTTACTGTGGATATGAGTTACCATCTGGTGTCATTTCCTTTTAGCATTTAGTATTTCTTATAAGGCAGCTGTGGTAAGAACAACAAAAATCCTTTCATTTTTTGTTTGTCTTGAAAGATCCCTGTATACCTGCCATTTGAATAGGTAGCATGTTAGATACAATCTTGATTGACAGGTCTCCTCCCCACCCCACCCTATGCAGCAATTTAAATGCATCATTTAGAATATAGTGTGTTTTTCTCCATTATTTCTGGTAAGAAATCAGCCTTTAATTGTGCTGTTGTTTATCAGTACATCATAAGTTATTTTTGCCTTGTAGCTTTCAAGATTTTTTTTCAGCAATTTTATTGTTTTGTTCGTTTTCTCTTTTCCTTCTTGAATTATCATCACACATACACTGGTGTGCTTAATATGGTCACATAGATCTTTGAGACTGTTCACTTTTCTTTATCTTGGCTTTTTTTTCCTTCAGATTAGATCATTTCTGTTGATAAATTTGCAAATTTCCCTGACTCCAGTTTATTCATTATATTTTTCAACTCTAAAATCTCCATTTGGCTCTGTTGAGACTCCCCTTGGATTGAGTCTTCATCATCATCATCTCTTTAGGAATAGTTTCATTTAATTCCCAGTAGCTGCTTTGAGGAGCTTGAGTTCTTGGCTAAACCCAACATCTGAGCCACCTCAGTCCGTTTCTGTTGACTGCTTTATTTGACTGAGTGTGGATTGCACTTTCTCTGCTTTTTCTGCTCTCTCCTTGTCCTGTCATGTCTTCCTTTTTTAGTTGTTGAAAACTGGATATGTTAGGTAACATATTGTAACAACTTGAGTTTTTAAGCAGCTTGCCTGAACATGATTTATGTTGTATATCCATTTGCCATGCAATCTATTCAGTTGTTGTTATTTTTCCAGTTCCTACTTTTGTTTTGTGAGCCTGTTTTCCTGTCGGTTGAGCTCTTTGTGTACATAGCTTAGTGGTCTTCTGTCACTGGGAAGGGATTGTGCTCAGAAAACTCAAACCCAAAGGCTTGCATCCTCTGCCAAGTGATCAGTGTAGGGGTTGAGGGGCACATTCAGACTTGAAGAAGTTTTCAGGCCGTCCATTGCTTTGGCTTTTCCTGGCCTCTGTCAGGTCTCCCTGCACTTGCAGACGCATTCCCACTCCATAAGAGATGTGCACAGAGGTCTTATAGACTGCTTCTCTGACTTTCATCTCCAGGGTCTCCCCATCACATTATTCATTGGTCTGTCACCCAGCCCAACCAGAACTGCAGCCTCAGGCCGGCAGAAACAAGGGGAGTCCCCCCCCCTGCACTTCCCCAAGTTTGTTGCTTTTACCACAGTGCTCCTGGACATGTTTTTAGACCTCTGCTCCAAATCAAATCCATCTCCACTGGCAGCCCAACCCTGGTGAAAACGTTATTGGCCAAGTGAGATAAGAGGTGAGGTGGGGATGTTCCTAACCAAAGTTCTGCCAATTTTCTATGAATAAACACTTCGTGTTTTGTTTTTTGTTTCTGTTTGGTTTGGTTTCTGTTTTGCTTTTTATCACTATCTAGAACCCCTGAAATGTTATACTGACAATTGTTGCTTTTCCACTTGTTTCGAAGGGAGTGAATTTACCAACCTCTTCTGCCATAGCTGGAAGTCTCTCAATTGAAGAATTTCTGCTAGTTTGTAGGTGTGAAAGATGCAATTGCAGTGGGAGACCTTATCTTTGTTGCTTTGTCATTTGGGCCCCTTATTTCTCAGAATTTGAAGCACACTTCTCCCCTTGCCCACACCGGCCACCACAGAGCTTTGGGTGCCTAAGGTTCCTGGCGAGCAGTCATGACCAACTCCACCTGCTTCTGGGCCACGCATTCCACCATTAAAGGCCCAGACTGCCGGGGGCCCCCATCTGTGTGTGCTTACTTCCACTCCGGGGCAGCAGCTCTTTTCCCTTTAGCTGACCCAAAGGCAACAGGTGGGACCTGTTTTTGGCAGAACTCTTAAGAAAAATGCTCTAGTCATCAGCTTGTCTCACTTTCATTTATCTCTGTCATCTGGGAACACAATGTAGATAGTATCAGGCCCGACACAAGGTACATTCTGATATTATTTTCAGTTTTTTGTCTAGACAGGGAAAACTAAGCACTGGGATTTCAAAAATACCTACCACAATAAAGAGAAAGACATGCTCCATGGAGGGTGGGGGCATGGTAGCACTACTAGCTTGCTTTCTCTCTCCGCGTATTTTTTTTTTCAAGAAAAAAGTTTAAACCCCACCACCCACTCATCAGGTGATTGGACTGTAGTTGTGAAAATGTGCTGCAGGCAGAAGTTCTGAAAAATCCCAGAAAGTGTTGAAAACATCTCTAAACAAGGTATTTTTCTCCTGCACCTTTCTTGCTAAAGGTCCCAATTGCTGCCAAGAAAACTAGTGAGAATGTTAGCTGCCAGATAAAAAATTTATGACAGTGTTTGGCAAAGGACTGTCTCGCTGCTTGTTTTATACAAGGCACTCGAAGGCAGCCTCTTTTCTCTCCCCGCCCCCACCCCCGCCGTTGTGGGTGCCGTTGGCTTTGCTGAGCCGTGTTCTTGGGCTGTTTTCTAATGAAAGAGCAAGCTCCTATAAAGGAGGATTAAGCAATGTAACTTTTTCCCCTTTGGTGACCTCTGAAAGTGTGAGGGAAACGCTTTCAAATACATTGTGTAGCATCGAAGAGAGAAGGAGATATTGGGGGTGCTTGCTGAGCGCAGACATGTTCATAAGAAAAAGAACGAAGTTCCTCTCAGTTAACGGCTGCAGAATCTTCAAGGTAGAAGGAACCTTAGAAATCCCCAGTCCTTGCACACCACAATATCCAACCTTTTCAGACATGGAAATGGGGCCCAGAGCAGACAGGGTCTTGCCCAGTAGTGGTCGACCTGGGAGCAGTGTATGACTGTCTACTGGGTACCATGTGTTCCCTCCCACTTTGCACCCACAGTGCCTTTGTCAGTCACACACTCCCATGGCATGTTTTATGAACATTAGAGTTCTGAACTGTTCTGCTTCATGGCAATGAAAACATTTCCTTCTCCAAAACTCCGCAAAAATCAAGCGCAGTAAAGGGCAGTGATTTTCGGGAGGTCGCCTGTTTGGAGTTTGCCTCCTGGCTGGCTTGGTCACATTCATCACTTGAGTCTTAAAAGGCAGGGCGGGCACAGGCTGTATTTAGAAAATAAGTTTTTGAACTGACTGGGGATGCTCATCCTAATAATTATATAGGCTGCCAAACACTCTGAAATATTTTGCCTACCTGTCTGAGAAAGCAAAAATATCTGCCTTTTCAGAACAGCATTCAGATCATGCTTCCCGGCGGCAGCGAGTGCTGTTTGGCACGTGTTTCATCGCTGTAACTCATTCCGTAGCCTGTGCTGTGCTCTTGCCCTTTGTAACACTAGGTCTGTGGAGGCATCCACAGCGACCATCACACGTTCCGTGATGTGAGAGGCCCGGCCGGGCTGTGGCTGCCTTCGCCATGGCCGTGCTAAGGAATCAAGTGTGATTTGATATAAAGTACTGCAGACAGAGCAGGGGTAAGCGGATTATTTCAGACAGCGTTAGGAAGTAACTGGAGGAAGATTAGCTCAACATGAGGCAGCTATCATAAGCAAATTAGAAAACCTCCCCAATTAGGAGAAGAGGCCCAGATTTGTGCTGTCTGTGATCTTCTGCTGAAAGGCAAAGTGTCGATGTTCTGGGCCCTTGTGTTGATGTAAGTTGAAATGCTGGCATTTCCTATCGGTGCGTGTTAGCATCTGAGGCTGTGTACTGACCTAATGAGAAACAAACCACTGGTCTCCCCGCCGCAGAGTGCTCCCCATTCAGAGCCCTGTATGGTGGGCAGTGTTATACTTGGCCTCAGAATACTCTTCAGGGCGTATTCGAATGCCCATCTCCTGGGAAGAGTTGACATGCCTCCAGTGTTCCACTGTTAATCTCTCTTTTGTTTGTTTGTCTTGTGGAACATTTATCACTCTGAAGTCATAAAAATGAAGTGTGCAAAATGCCAGATGCCGCAAATGCAATTAGAGACACAAAAATAACTTCCTTGGTGGCACTGCTTGCAATCTGAGCTGGGCCCTGTTTTTATGAACAGGGTGGCACCTCTGTGTTAAGCTACTGATGTGAGCTCTGATAGGAGGCCGGGCCGTGCCTCTGAGGACAGCATGCAAGCCCGCAGGGCGCTCTTGCCTCGGTGCTGCCGGCGCAGGCCATCGCTGTAGTTGAGGTGGGTGTTTTTTCTCAGGGTGGTTTGCAGTCGGGAAGGACATGACAGAAGCTCTCCATAGAACGAGTCCAAGTTTTACAATGAAGGTAGAACAACTACACTCCTAGGTTTTTATTATTTGAGATGCATTCTAGGTAAAGTTTACTTTACCAGAACACAAATAACTGCGAATAACAACTGCAGATTTTCTTTGTGATCTTATCTGTAAAAAAGGGTGGCATTTTTGTATGTATAGCAGGAAGTCTGCTTTGTTTTCCTGTTGATAAAGCTAGCGCATCTTTATTACCTAAAAAGTTTATAAAAGGCAACAAATAATAAAAGATTGTTTAAAATCATCATTCTCAACACCCAAACACAATCATATTGTACATTTCAATGTTTGTCATTCCAATTCTTGCTTTATGTTTTTCTACTCATAAAATTAGTATTGTAATACACATGTCAATCATAACTTTTGCTTTTAATCAAATATGCGACATGCAAGAAAAGTGGTGATATTGATGACTGGCTGCAATAGGGTTAGACCCTATTCCACTTTCCAAACCATCAACCATAGATTTGTCCAAAGCAGTCTTCTTTGTTGTCCATAGTCTTGGTGCTAATTCTGCTTGAGTGTAACTTTTACAAATAATCACAACCCAGTGGCATTTCTGACAACCCTTGATACCGTCATGTCACCATGATCCTTAAGCACATTGCATCTTGTGATTTCACATGTGTGATCTAATTGGAACATCACAAGACCGCATGAGGCAGGAAGAAAGAACAGGAGTGGTTCTCCCTGACTTTATTCATGAAAGCAGAAGGACTCCCTGGTGCGACTGTCACGCCTAGCTGGAGATCGAGAGCCGTATGCACTCTGTGGTTTGCTGCTGTCCTCACTATTGGGCAACATGATGTCCTTGAAATTGGATCTTCAAAAAAAATGTATTTATTTTTTATTGGGAAGTCGGATCTATAGCAAATAGGAAAGATCTTCCATCTGTTAATTCATTCCCCAAGTGGCCGCAATAGCCAAAGCTGAGCTGATCTAAAGCCAGGAGCCAGGAGCCAGGAGCTGCTTCTGGGTCTCCCATGCGGGTACAGGGTCCCAAGGTTTTGGGTATCCTTGACTGCTTTCCCAGGCCACAAACAGGGAGCTAGATGGGAAGTGGAGCAGCCAGGATATGAACCTACGCCCATATGGGATGCAGGGTGGGAACTTTAGCCACTAGGCTACTGTGCTGGGCCCAAAATCGATATTTTAGGTGCCAACCGTCTCTGCCACTGAGTAGTCCTGTCCTCCTCAGCATGTTAAAGCCCTAAGCTTCAGTTTCCCCCTCTGCAAAATGGGGTCATTGATGAGTTTGTTGATGATTTTTTTTATGATGATTAAGAAAAAGAATTTACATTAGGTACTTAAGATAATACAAGACACCACAATCATTTTTGCCATTGATTTTCTTTTCCCCACACATTCCCACCTACTTTCTTTTTTTTTTTAAGATTTATTTATTTTTATTGGAAAGGCAGATATACAGAGAGGAGAAGAGACAGAGGGGAAGATCTTCCATCCAATGATTCACTCCCCAGACTGGCCAGAGGTGAGCCAATCTGAAGCCAGGAACCAAGAGCCCCTTCCGAATCACCTACACAGGTGCAGGGTCCCAAGGCTTTGGGCCATCCTTGACTGCTTTCACAGGCCACAAGCAGGGAGCTGGATGGGAAGTGGGGCTGCCGGAATTGGAGCCGGTGCTCATATGGGATCCCGGGGCGTTTAAGGCGAGGACTTTAGCTGCTAGGCTGTGTCGCCGGGCCCAACCCACCTACTTTCTTATAACACTGTGGATGGAGTGTTTCTTTTTTCAGTAACTCAATTCTTACTTTAGCACTTTTTTTTTAAAGATTCATCTATTTTCGTTTGAAAGACAGATTTATAGAGAGAAAAGGAGAGATAGAGAGGTCTCCCCTCTGCTGTGTGTCTTCCTAGGTGGCCCCAGCAGCAGGGGCTGAGCCTGTCTGAAGTGGAGAGCTTCTTCCCAACCTCCCATGTGGGTCAAGGGTTCCAAAGTCTTGGGCTATCCTCTGGCCCAAGCGTCAGCAGCGAGCTGGATCAAAAGTGGAGCAGCCAGGACATAAACTGGTGCACACATGGGGTATCAGTGCTTTCAATATTGAGCCATGGCACTGGTCCCTGGCATTATTTTTAACATTAATCCCAGAAAATGTAGAGACAAAAAAGTAGAAACAGAGATGAGGAAACAAAGCAAAAAAGTATAAACAAACAAACAACCCACCCACCCAAACACCAGCACTGTTGACAGTAGGCTGTACTTCCTTCTAGGCTTCGTTTTGTACCATTTCTTTTTAGGCATATCACCCAGTGTTTTGAACCAATGGAGTAGAGATGGGAGTTAAGGTATGTGTTTTAGGGAGTGTGTTCTGCATGCCACCATACTGTGCTCTTGCTTATTGGTTACAAAAGAAATGTCCCCTGGGAATCCCACCACTGTTGCTGTAAGACCATGTGGCAGGGTCATAAAAGTGGACAGGGTCCTACAGGGGAGTGTTGGTGTCAAGAACTGTAGCATCTAAGGGCACTCATTTAAAAAAACAAAACAAAACAAAACAAAACGAGATAAGACAGAGAGCGATCCTGCGTGAGCAACCAGCCTAGGGCCAGGAGCCTGGAACCGAATCCTTGTCTCTCCTGAGGCTGGCAGGGACCTCAGTACTTGAGCCATCCCTGCTGGGTCCCCAGGTGCCCATTCTTCAGGAGGCTGCAGTTGGAAGCAGAGCTGGGCCTCTAACCCAGCGCACGTCAATGTGCGCCTGACGCAATGCCCGCCCAGCGATGAGCACTCATCTCCCTGATCCTTTGGCCCAGGAACAACAGAAGTAAAACTCACCCTATCCCCTTCAAAAACAAGCTTCTGTGACATAAAAAGAGGGCCTGGACACAACTCCAGCAGAGACCACTGTCAGGCCAGGATGGCCTTGTCACCCAGCTGCAGGCAGCTCATTGGAAGAATTGCTACCCTCTAGTACCTCCAGCCATGGGGAAGAAATACTCTCTCTGGACCTTTAAAAGGGGCTCTGTTCAGGCTGAAAGGAAAATTCCTACAGCCAGCCATCCCCTGTCAGCTAATTTGATAGTTCTGTATCAAGTAAACCGTTAGCGAATACATTGATCCTTCGTTTCGCTCCCTTTTTAACAGTTCTGCCTTGGCTGTACCCGGGATCTCTCTGAACCAGTTGGGCAAAATTGATTTTTATTAGTTCCACTGGCCTCGTGGAAAATTATCTCATGAACTGGTTTTTACAGGAAGACTCAAAGCACAGCACAGGGTGAAAAATAAGCCTATAGCAGTCAGAGCTGTTGTGTGAAATGTCTTCAGACTGGAAGGCTGAATTTATTGCACAAAACAAGTGCTCACAAGGCGGAGGTGTGCAGTCCTCATTATCACTGGAAAGGGGAACCAAAAAGCCAAGTAAAAAATTAAATTTTAATAATGCCCGTGATATTTTCTAAATCTTTCCTGACAGAAAGATTCTCATTATTTTCATCTATCTCCTAGTAGGTTCTTTTAGTGCCATCCCAGAAATGTCCTTAGCTGTGATTGTTTCCCAAGCTTAAAAGCATCTGAAAAAGCAAATATATACAGAGAGAAATATGCTTTAGATTGTTCAAGGCAGGGCCGTGACCACGGCAACATCTCGGCTAGCGTGTTTGCAGCCAACATTTGCTGGGGATGCCGTCAGCTCTCACAAAAGAGGCCCATGTCATTAAGACAATTGCTGTATATCTCACCAATAAAGAGGACCCACCATCCACTGCCACCAGCTACCGGAGGCACCAAGGGAGGCCCCTGGCCCCCAAATGTGGGTTCATTCTGGAAATCATCCCGTGCTGACCATAAAAGAGCATTCAAGCAAAAGGATGGAGAATTCCTTTTGTTCGTTAAATAGGAAAACTAGAATTCCAGGTTATCACATGGTACAGAGTTGTTCAGGGACACGAGGCAAACTGAAGACAGGATCGTTGAAGTTGCCAGCTCTCAATGGTGTGGACGCTTTCTGTTAGCTTTGCAGTTCTTCTGTGTGATCCACTCTCGGTCCTCATATACATGTTATATATAAAGGAAGTCAGGCATGAGGCCAGTCCAAAACCCAAGATGGTCTGGAATTTATCTCTGGGCATCCTGGCGGGAGATTTGGAAAGGGTGATGGCTTCAGCTTCCTGAGTCAATATCTGAAAGATAAAACCACAGTCCCTTATGCAGCCAATCCCTGCCTGCCAGGGTCCAAGGCCCACGTGGGGGTGGGCCCTCATAGCCACTTGCAGAAATTAAGGCCAAGGAGCCCTGGAGAAGTGGCCCCAGGGAAAGACAGGCTGAAGAATGGCTCCTCCTTTGCAAGCCAGGCTGCCTTTGACTCAGTTCCCTTAGAGCTCACCGCTCATTTGTGATTGCTTTTCCTACCCCTTGCAGCCAAGCAAGGACCCAAGAGTAAATTCTGGACCTCTCTGCTCCTGCAGCAGCCACCATCCATGCTTTCCTGTGTTCACTACTGTTGTAGCGATGGGGAAATTGAGGCTTATTTGCTCGTTTACCCAAGATCACTCACAGGTTGCAGGTAGCGGCTAGTCTACAAGCCTCTGTTTATCACTAAACCCACCACCTCCAGCCGAGCCTTAATTTTCTTCCAGGCCCAGTGGTTGATAAGCACACCATCTGTCTGTGGGATCCTCAGCCGTGTTCTGCGGGCTGTGCATGGGTCAGCAGGCCACAGAGGTGCTGTCCAGCCTTGACCTCTACTTGTATTTCTCGCAGTCATGTGAGAGTCTGTAGGATCCAGGCACGCTGCCTCGTTGCTGCTGTTCACCTCTGCTGGCCTCTGACTCTGTGGTTAGGCATCAGTTATGGGCTAAGTTGGCTGCTCTCAGTGTAGACCTTGGTCATTGATGTTCGTGCAGAGGCTGAACTTGAGACTGCAGGGAGCTGCAGGGTCAGAGGGCTGGGCTTCTCCCACCTCGGAGGGAGTCTTCAGGAGGGTGAGGCAGAAACGCCCTCACTACCACCACCACCACCACTCCTTTTCATTTGCTCCTTAATAACGAGCCAGAGGTCGTGGACCCGCGGCCCACAGGCAGTCTGGCCTGCAGATGTGCTTTCTTTGGCCACCCAGTGTTTTGGAAAACTTCGACTTAGTTGCCATATTTAAGACATGGAAGATTTCACAGACAATCCAACTTCTGGCTTCTCATGGCCAATCAGAAGGTCACAGGCACTGAGCCCACTCAGTTGCAGCAGCAGCTGCAAGTGGCCCCTTTAGTCAGAAAATAAGGCAGGCACCCTAGCCCACCCTCCACCCCGGCCCCTCCCCTGACACCTATAGCCCACAGGCTAGATCTTCCTCACCCCTATAGGTCTTCCTCCCTGGATAAGAGAAGAAAATCCACTCCCAGGCAAGCAGGTGACACAGCTCCACCTGCACAAACCTAGGGCCCCTGCTATCTGATCCTACCAAAGAACTGTGAGTCAGCCTCTGCTTATCACTAATGAGCCTTCCAAGGAGGCGTTCTTAACCTGGGTTCACCTGCCCGGTGCTGATTAATGCTGCTCTGGGGTATGTGAAGTCGGTTTAAGATTGTGAAGATGATCAGCATACATTTGAGCAAACAGCACACACTCTGCCGGTATCTCATTCCTATCCAGCTTAGACAACAGAACAATCCAGGGGTGAGTCGCCCAGTGTGCCAGTGATTGGAAAAAGCTGTTGAAATATTCCTGTGTACAGTAAGCACTAAGAGTAAGTTGACTTTGAATAACTAGTGTGTCACAGTATTAACCAAAATAAGCCCTTGTGCCCAGTGACTGTATCTGATGACAAAGGCTTCAGTGACTCACCTTCCAAGTCAGGGCAGAAAGCCTGGCAGGAAACATGGGACTCACGGGATGGATGGCACGGCACAGCACATTGAAGTACTGCTTGGGATGCCTGCACCCTGTGTCAGAGGGCTCCTTCAAATTCTGGCTGCTCCGCTTCCTAAACAGCTCTCGGCTGATGGACTTGAGAAAGCAGCAGACGATGGCCCAAGTGCTTGGCTGCCTGCAATCCACCAAAATGGAATTCCAGGCTCCTGCCTTTCAAGTAAATGAATAAATCATTACAAAATAGGTGACTAAATACTGATCTGTATGCCCTGCAGTGGAAAGGTAAGGCTAGGGAAGTGAGTTGTGGCTTTAGGGAAATGACCATGCTGTTAGCCTCCACTCGGCGATGACTGGGACGGTCAGTAATGCACAGTATATGAAATGCCAAAGGTTGCTTGGACCACAGTCATGGCCAGTTTCTCTGAGCCACTAGTGGGTCATTGCCACTGTAGCTGGGTGGGTTGGGCTACCATCACCACAGACACCATGCTGCAGGGACACGGGGAAGAACCACCCAAGAATAGAGCTGGGTGGGACATTGTAGCTCCAGCATTTACAAACTCATGTTTCTGGGAAAGTGCTTTTTTTTTTTTAAGTGGTGAAGGCTTTTCCACTTGTTATTTTGGCAAGTTAAAATAATTTCCATGGAGCAAGTATGTTTCCAAGAAAGGAAAGAAAAGAGAAAATTTGTCATCTACTACCACCATAACTCTATAAAATAAGACATTTTAGCACCAAAGCCAGAGGCAGGACATAAAGTCGGAGAAAGGGGTGGCCTTTGAATTGAGTATCTTGCTTTCAACCAGAAGACATGTGGGGACCATCATTAGCCATCCCAGTTCCTTCATCACGTTAGGTAGGGGGCATCGGGTTGGGTGCAAGGAGAAGGTGCGACAGCTGGTGGGTTTTACAGGGCCATTCTGTGCACTGGCCGCCTGGATGACAGTGAGTGTCACAGTTTAACAAGAGTGGACTGAAGCCAAGGAGCTTGACTGTGACCCACATGGTGGACCTTGGCACATCCCTTTGCCACACAGGACCGCCTCATCCTCAGCTCTGAAATGAGCAATCTGAACTTGAACTTGAAGATTTTCCCTCAGCTCTCACAATCTGCAAACTTCGGAGGGATTAAGTGTGCCTTCCCTTTCTAGAGCATCGCTATTTAATTCTCTTCAAATTCTTTCCAAGTCCTTTGATTGAAGCAAACTGCCTTGATCCTATCTGCAAGTCAGTAGCCAGCAAAGCGCCTGCCACTTCCTGGCCCCCTGTCACCATCAAGTCCATGTTTAAGAATAGTAGTGGCCACGGTGTCCAGGCTGAAGTTTGATGCATGCGCTTGGCAACATAGAGGAACCACACACCACTGATCAAAACCCATCGGACTTATCAGTGGGTTCTGACAGGTGCCTCTTGGCTGGCTGCCCAGGCTGGGAGGTATCCTCAAGCCAGCCAATGGGACGCCCTTTCTTCCCTTTTGATGTTTATGCTACCACCTAGGAGAGAAGGCTTGGCCCTGCTGGGGAGGCTGTCAACGGGAGGCTCAGAGAGGCAGCAGTGTGTGGGAACCAGAAGCCTGGCGGGCTTGGGAAGACAGCAGCTTCCTGAACGTCTGCCTCCACTTTCCCACCAGCCACTGCACGTTTCCAGGCAGCTTCTCTGGCCCCTGCCAGCCAGCACCGCTCACCTCCCCTGCCAACAGCACCTCCTTGCACAGAAACCTTTGTCAACTACACCTTTTCAAAGTACTCCAAAATCTTTAATGAGCGGGTCCTCTGCAGCCTGGGGGGTGTTGCTGAGCCGGCTGACTCCTGGGAAGAAACTGAATCCCAAGTGTCATAGAGTGACTCGCCCCGGGTCACGCCAGGCAAGCCCAGGATTGTGGGCACTCAGCACTTCATCCCTGCCCTGGCATTACGCTAATTACGGCCTTTGTTGTCAGCCTTCTGTGATTGATTGCTCATTGTGACTCTGCAGGCTCCCACAGGGCAGGAACTGCACTTCCTTTTCTCTGCTGAGCAGCTTGGCCATGCCTGTCCATCCGTGGAACCTGTGCGTTGCTTAGGGAACGCTGTGAGCTCCTGCAGAGGAGGGCCCCCTGGTAGCTGTCAGCCAGTGGACTAGGATAGGGCAAAGCCCAGGCACCAGGCATAACCCAGTCTGACACCCGATTCTACTGAGCCTTCCGAGATTTGACATCTCTAAATGGTTGGAAAAAAAAAAGTTCAAAGGGGGACTTTTTTTTGACAAGTGAAAATTATGTGACATTCAGATTCCCAGTATCTATCAATAAAGTTTTGTTGGAAGGTAGCCACGCTGCTTCATGGAAGGATTGCCAGGAGTTGTGTTCCCTTGGCAAGAGTGAAACTGGCCACTGGCCACTGCAGCTGAGGCTGGGAGCCCCAAAGATGTGTGGCTGCGAGCTGATGTGTGTTCCCCCATCCTCCACTGAAGTCTTCATCTCCAATGCCTCGTAACATGGCTTGGTTTGAACATGGAGTCTTTGCAGTTGTAAGTAGTTAAGATGGGGTCATCCTGGAGTAGGTTTTTCCTCCCATCTGTTGTAGCTAAAAACTTCGCCCAAGGGCCCTTATGCAGAGCAGTCTGGGAAGAGAAAGGCGAGAAAGGGCGTCCCAAGGCAACTAGCCAGCCAACCAAAGCTGGGACAGGCGTGGACCAAGTGCCTCCTTGCTGTGCTCAGGAGGAATCATGATAGGCTCCTAGCTTCTAGGTGAGACCACACATTCCTGCTGTTTCCATGCCCCTGTGTGGCACCTTGTTAGGGCAACCCTAGCAAACTAACATATTCACCATCTGGCCCTTCATAGAAAAAGTGTGTTGATCCCTGTTAAACCAAGTAGGAATTTAGAAACAGTGAACCTGCTCCACTTCAGACCTCGAGATGATGCCAGGGCTCGGGCACCGGCTCCTGCTGCTGAGCAGGTGGCTGAAGAGCTTGCTTCTGTCCCTACCTGTCACAGTATCTCTCTCCTTGGTGTCATGCTCTCAGGAGTCCTGGGTGGCTGATCCCACCGCAGCTGACGTCAGCAGGTACCTCCTACTCTTCATGGTGACGTCTTGATAGGTTGGACCACAGACAGCTTGCGCTTTTCTCCCTGTTTTCAGTGGCTTATCTCGGAGGCAGGAGTCTTGTGGGAAGAGAGTTCAGTATAGGTCCCTCGGTTCCCTCATCTCATCTGGCTTTGGGAAGCTGCCTGCTCTGCTCATGAGTCAGGCGAAAGAACCTAAGCTCCCGAAGATGGTGAGTGCTCTAGCTGGGTGCCCAGCTGGCAGGAAATGCAGCTGGGACTGTCCAGTCCTGCCCCTTGAAAGAGGACTTCAGGTGAACCCACAGTAAGTGCACAGCACAAAGATGGGGAAAGAATGGAGAGCAAACGAAAGAAATGAAACATAATGCAGCCCACACCCACAGGCCTGGGTCTGCGTGCCGGCTAGGCTGCAGGGGCTCAGGGTGTCGATTTCAGGGACTGCTTAGGACAGAACCACTGCAACACTGGGCTCCAAGCATGAGACAGCATCCTCTCCGGGCTCTGGACACCTGAGTCAGAAGGCGGGGAGCTGGCAGAGCCATGAGGTCTCTGAGGCCTCATCTAATTATGGTAGTTCTAGGCATCCCCTGCTCTGTGACAGCACAGCACCAATCTCTGCCTCTCCCAAGGACTCCAGGTACTGAGTTGGAGACACCCACCCCCCCGCCCCGGTCCCAAATCCAGGATGGTCTCCGCTCAGGATTCTTAGTGAATTATGTTACAAAAACCCTATTTTCAAGTAAGTTTGTATGCTAAGGTTTCTGGTGGAAAATTATTTAGCCCAATACAGTCAGTGGGATTGAAGCAGAGAATTCCTAGCTAAACTTACTCAAATCAAAAGGGATAGTTTGGTTACTATAACTGGGAAATACAGATTTTGGGAACACAGCAGACTCCGGAGGTTCAAATTACGCCTTCAGGAATTTTATCCCTTGTTTCCCAGCTCTTGGTTCTGTGTCCCTCCGACAGGGGACTGGTATCCCTCCTGAATGTTAGTAAGAATGGGCCTCAGCTGCCCTAGGCTTCCATTGTCCCTACAGTCAATCCCAATAACGACATTACCTTTTTCTTGATTCTCTCACAAAAATCCCTAGAAGACTGTATCTGGCTTGGGTTACACTCCAGTCCTTAAGCAAGTGGTTGTACAGGAGGTGGAGAGCTATGATGGGCATACCTGGGTCACACGGCTACCTGTGAAGTCAGAAGAGGATTGAACCTGCTGGAATTCTTAGGATCAGGCCAGGCATTCTTTCCAGACATTTGGGATTTGAAAGACCCTCGATGGGCATCATCAGGTAGCAAGAGAAATACCCAACTCTAGCTTGGAGACAGCTGTGTCCTCAGCTCTGCAAGAAATGCTCCAAGTGTAACTTACTATTCCAAGCTGTTGACACTTGACCCCAGCTCCTGCTATCATCTCCTTCTGATGAATGCCAGCAATGAAGATGGAGAGCCTTTCCCTCGGCCCTGGTTTTTGGGAAGTGGCCAAGGAAAAGCATACACTCTCAGTCTCCCAGAATGTATCCTGTGGCTAATTGTTACTATTATGTCAGATGCTAAAGCCAAGGACATCATTATTCAGGGCCAGTTGGCCAGGCAGGTAGGCCAGTACAGGACGTGGCACTGAACCTGCAAAGTGTCATGCACTCTCCAGCTAATGAATGCAGCCTTGCAAAGGTGGTAGGACACTGCTGGCATCCTTAATGGAATAGTGGCTAACACAAACAGCCGAGGCTGACAGCCGTGCTTGTGGGCAAGCAGCCCTGAGAAACCAGACCACAAGCTCCAGGAAACCTCAGCTGAGCCCGCACAGGTACAGCCTCATTCCTTCATTCAGCAAGCTGGTTTTTGTTCTGTTTTGGTTGGTTGGTTTTTTGGGAATACAAAGGAATAAAATAGATTTAGACTACAGAAACTTCACTTTTTACTAGAGAAAGCTACAGAGGAACCAGAAAGTCATAAAACCCCCATGTGATAAGTGTAGTGGTAAGAGGATGCAGCAGAAAATTCTAGAGTAAGATGTGGACATGACCAGGTAATCCTTCTTGGAAGGAGTAAGGAAGGAATGCTATAGATTGAAGACTTGTCCTTGGACTCAACCAAAAAGTGCCTTCAGGCTGCAAAATAATAGAAGATCCAATTCAAACTGACTTGAAAATGAAGTTAATTTAAGTCAAAGAGCCTTGATATAGATGGTCATTTCAGAACTAGAGTTCCAGTTCTTTCTCACGTGGCAGCTTCTTTTGTAGCCTGCCTTCCCTAATGAAAACAAAGAGGCTGCCTAGATCCAGGCTTGACATCCACACACCCACCTGATCAGATCACCCAGCATTCCAAACTGAAACTCTGTTGGAATGGCTTAAGTCACAGGCCTGTACCTGGTCAGTTACTGTGGCCAGGGGGCATGGAATATGCTGACCTAGATCACAGCTCTATGCTTGCAACTAGAGGTGCCATCAGATGCTTGGAGTGGACAGAAGAATGTCCCAGTGAGTGCCTGTGAGACATAGGGAGCCACAGGGTGGCACTTGGCTGCAGCCTCATGTGTAATGTCATGGCCATTTGCACACAGTGCTGTGGGTCGCAGGTTGCCAGAGCCCTGACTCTGGTGGGAAATAATAGAGCCAAGTAGACAGTTTTGAAAAACAAGAAGTAGAAAGTGATTTTTCAAAAGAGAGAAGGCACGTCAGCTTTTGTCATACCTTGACTTCCAGGATACATTCAACTAACACCTCGCCTGACTTGGTCAGGTGTCTCCTTCCAGCGTGAGGAAGGGTGCTGGGCAGTGATGCCTCCCTTGGGATGTTGATGCTAGACTGCGGTAGCAAACAGCTCCCAGATCTCAATAGCTCAGTCAGGTCCCCCAGGATTCCTGATGAGCCTCTGGGAGCCTCGGTCATCCATTTGATGATTTGGGGATCCCAGCGGAAGGAATCGACACATGCCACGCACCTGTTCCCAACATCTGAGCACAAGGGAAGAACAAGCTGAGGGATCTAGCCCCGGAAGTTAGATGCTTCCTCTGGAAGTGGTACCCTGCACTTTGGCTTGCATTTTATTGACCAGAGCAGTTGCTGTGGCTGCACCTATCGTCAGGGAATAGGGTCAGTGCGGTCCCCGCATAGAAGAAGCAAAGGGGAAGTGGATTCCAGTGGAGTGAAACCAAAAAGCCATGCCAGGTGCCGTGCCTGCCTGCTTCCCTGATCTAGCCTTCTGTGGTTCCAGCTGCCACAGGCAGGAGCCTGTTTCCAGAAGGGGGGAAGACTGGCAACGGGAAGATGAACTGCTCCCAGGGTTCCACACGGGATCAGTATTTTCAATAGTACTTTGTGAGTTCAGCCTCAAAGTAAATGGTTAATTCATCTTATATCAACAGCACTGTGATTCATAATGTAAACTTGGAGAATCCTTGATGTTTCAGGCCCACATTCCTTTCAATTTGGCTCTGCGTTCTTTTAGAGCCACAGTGTGCTCACTTAATAGAATGCAGCATGCAAATGCACAAGTTTTTGCCTGGAGGCAATTTAGCCTGGCTGTTTCAATGGATGTCTTCTTTCAAGTGTATATTCTTTCTTAAATTATTTACTGGGTAAACACACTTTGCATTTTCAGAGGGGATATTAAGTCAACTTGCCACAAACCCAGTTGAACATCAAGCCCTCCCTTGCCCAAAGTTAGGAGCAGGTTACTTTGTTTCGGCTTCTTTCTAAGTGCCTTCTCTGCCTCTCTGGCTGGGAGTTCCTCTGCCTGGCTTAATTCTTTCTTTAACAAAAAATGTGTTTATCTTTTACTTAATTAGAAAGCCAGGTTTACAGAGAGAAGGATCTTCCGTCCGCTTGTTCACTCCCCAAGTAGCCACAATGGCTGGAGCTGACCTGATCCAAAGCCAGGAGCTTCTTCTGGATCTCCCACACAGGTGCAGGGTCCCAAGGCTTTGGCCCATCCTTGGCTGCTTCCCCAGGCCACAAGCAGGGACCTGGATGGGAAATGGAGTAGCCAGGACATGAACCGGTACCCATATGGGATCCCAGCAGATGCAAGGCAAGCACTGTAGCCACTAGGCTACCATGCCAGGCCCTTGTCTTATTTCTTGAACTATCTCTGAACAGTGAGTTTGTTTTTGCTTTTCCCACATCACCCCAGGCCAGCGGCCCCAGTTATGTTCATCTCTAAGCTTCTTTGCAGAGGAGACCCACCAATGCCAGCTGTGTGTCCCCCTCCTCCCTGGCCCTGTCCCATCCACTTGAGTGCCCTGACAGCTCACATTTGTGGCCCCTGTGAGGGTTGTGTTTACCCAGCTGCTCTGTTGTGGTATGCTGGCTTGATGGGCCACCCAGGTATGCTTACTTCTAACTCTGTGCCCCAAGTCTGTGTCTGCTCTCTGGACCCCTGGGGCCTGAGAACAGATACCCTCTCCCTCTGCTTGCCTCCAGCATATACACTTCCCTTGCAGGAGAACTGCAGGATCTTCTCCCGCCTGGAAAGTGCTCGGAGAATGCACAGTGGTGTAAGGTTCCGTCTTGGAGGGGGGGCATCCTTTGCTAGGCACACTTCTGGAGACTTTTCTGCAAATTTTCCACCCCCCCTCCCCCCGATTGGAGCAGTCTTGATGAGCGGAATCTGCATCCTTCCATCGCCCTCCTTTGGGCGGTTGTCTTTGGAGCCGTGTGCCGGAGTTACAGAGTAGACGGTACACACAGGCGTGTCCACAGCCATGCAGAGCAGGTGGTGAAGGGGAGGGCACCAGGCTCTGTGGAGGCACCAGACAGGAGTGAAGCACAACTAGGGAGACCAGGGAAGAGCTAAGGTTTTAGGGATTCCTGTGTGCTGGCTTTCTAACCGTGCCTCGGATTTAACCAGCAACACTCACAGCTAATCCTTTATCAATTCGCATCATGAGTACCTTGGGGCCCACAAGCCACAAATAAACGAAACTACATGAGAGATACACTACCCTGTATGACTTCGGGCAGACTTTTAAGGAATTTTCATACTTTTAATCTGTTCCACTGTTGAATTTCAATGTTGCTGATTTCTGCAGGAAGTCTGATGCGGGATGTTCAGTGTCGCCAATTCCCTCAGGAAGTCTGGTGTGGGGTGACTACGGTAAACAGTGACTTGGGCAAACCTGCTGAATAGGACTGTTCTGAAGCTACTATTCCTTCAGAGAGAGGAAGGGAAAGACCAGCTTGTGTTCTAAATGGAGCCACCGGGTAGCCCTGTTCATAATTAGACTCGCTTTAATAAAGCACGAGGTTCTGTTTTTATGTGCTAGTTTGGGGCACAGTGGACCTGGCTGCTCCTGAGTGAGTGTGGCCTGTTAAGTCTGGATTAGCTGTCATCACAGGAGAATTAATGTGGGGGTGCAGACTTTCTGGTGGAGAAGGGAAGAAATAAACGAGACAGATCTTAGCTGAGCCTGGCGTGATAAATGAGGGCCGGGCGGACCATTCATCTCCTGCGGGGGAGGTGGACATGAGCACCAGGGCAGTTTTGCGGAAGACGTGTCAGTAAATGTGATTGTTTTGTAACCTGTCAGGAGGAGAGGGAGCTGAGCCTCCTAGAGAGACTCAAAGGGGGGGGGACACCCCGACATCACAGTCTCAATCTACTCATTTAGGTGTGGGCAGAAAGGGGCAAAAACCTGGCTGAACCTACAACCTGGCACTGTCATCCTACCAGGAAATAATAAATCCATCGAGGAGCTAAGAAATGGCTGCTTAGACCCTGCAAAGGTTTCTTTCTTTCTAAGAAAATTTTTTTTTGGAGGGCAAATTTACAGAGAGAAGGAAAGACAGAGAAGGGGCAAGATCTTCCATCCAATGATTCACTCTTCAAAAGACCACATGTCCAAAGCTGGGTCAGTCAGAGCCAGGAGCCAAGAGTCTCTTCCTTGTCTCCCACGCGGGTGCAGGGTCCCAAGGCTTTGGGCCTTTTTTGACTGCTTTCCCAGGCCATAAGCAGGGAACTGGGTGGGAAGTGGAGCAGCCAGGACATGAACTAGTGCTCATATGGGATCCTGGCACATGCAAGGGGAGGATTTAGTTGATTGAACTATTGTACTGGGCCCACTGCAAGAGTTTCTTTGTGAAGCCATGAAGTAGGAGGGTGAGGACTTTGTTGGTGCAAGGACCTGGCCTGAGCCCACGCACCGGTGCCTGGGGAGGACCCCTGTGCAGTGTTTGGTGTTTCTCATGAGGCCACAGGCCCTGGCTGTGGGATCCTTGTAGTTGGCTGGATGGGTCAGCACGGGTCTCAGCTGGGTGGATGGACAGCCAGCTGGCCTGCTGTTCCATGTCTATTTCTGTGTGGTTCTGTGCGAGCCGGCGCGGGCGAGGCTTTGGACCCCGGTTCCCTTTGAAAGTCTCAACAAAGCATTTCATGTCCGACCTCTTTTTCTCTGAATGAGGTAACAAATTACGAAACAACTTTATCAGATGCTCTCGGCAGGTGCCCGGGAGCCTGTGTCTTTACTCTGGTCTCCCGCCTGAGTTCCGGCTTGCTGGCAGCCTTCCGCAGGGCCCGAGAGGGCACGGGGTTAGACTCCCTAGAGGTGGCAGCCCAACTCATGCACGGGGTGGCCCCTGGAGTACCTCCGGAGTTCTCCTTCCATCTTTTTTTTTTTTTTTTTTTTTTTTTTTTTGCCATGGAGCAAGTGCAGCGTTTTCTGTTGCGTGGCAGAACATGAGTCACAGTGGCAGACAGGTTCCTAGCCTGAGCTGCAAGGGTGACACTTGCATCTTACTCCCATCCTCTCCTTCCCAAGTCTCTCTCTCTGTCTTTTCCCAGGGTATTTTTGTTCAGGTAAGTATCTTACTGGCATATGTTTTCTTGGAGTCTTTTTACTGAGACAGGAAACACTGAAAATTTAAAAAAAAAAAAAAAATGAGACTCGTCTCACATTTTAAATTAAAAAGAGAAGCTCACATGGGGCTCTTGATCACTTAAAACGACTCTGTGAGCCTCAGAGCCTAGTAAGGCATTTGATTTGCTTGAGCGTTACTGGGAGCACTGCTCCCGGTGCAGTGAAGTGTGGAGTCACCGAGAGGGATGTGGGTCGAAGCCAAATGATCACACACACATGCGCATGCGTGCGCCACATCCTCCTTCCCCCCCCACACCCCGCCAGCCCTCCTGGCTTCCAAACCGGGGTTCACTCAGCCAGCCTGGCCTCCACTCACATACATGTTCTTTCTCCTCTGCTCTCCCCTAGAATCATCCAGAACCGCCTCCTGCTCGTCATCCTGGGGATCATCGTGGTCATCACCATCCTCACAGCCATCACGCTGTCTGTCCGAGGACACTGATGTATCTGCTCCCCTTGGCAAACAGCGATGGCGGCCCGTGCTGAGTAATTAAGACAAAATGGTCACATGAATCATTCCACGCTGACAGCCCCTGGGTGACCCTGCCTTGTCCCTTCCCCGCCCCTCAGCTCCAGGGCCAAGAGCGTCAAAATGTTTTCTGTCCCTGTTTGCATGCGGGCCACTTGCCCCCTCCAGGTTTGTCATCAGCCAGGTTTGTTTGGAGAGGGGAAGGCAGATGTGCATTTACCTTTTGGTGATTTCTTCCCCTCACCAAAACCACCCCGGCGCCATTCTCTCATGCCCTCTGCACACGCCAGGGCCCATGGTTTGGGAGAGAGGGGTCACTCGCGGGAGCTGCTGTCACACACCTTGTATCACGGAAGGACCTTTCTGTGATGTCCAAGGTTAAAAATGCAGGCTGAAATAGAGCCCCGGCCAGCAACCAGCACAGGAGCCCCGATCCCATCCAGGCAGAATAGAACACTGAGCTCACTGAATATTTGTCTTGCAAAGATGGGTATTCAGTGTCAGTTGTGCAGGAAATTGACTTCGCACTTTCCTCAGTTTTCTGTTGCATGATTTCTTTCTTTCTTTCTTTCTTTCTTTCTTTTTGAAACCTAAGAATATTTTTTGCTGAACCTGCCCAAAACCCACTTTTCACAACTTTGGCCACTGGCTATGAGGAATATTTTTTCTCTCCTTCCCCAAATCCCATGCTCTTCAAAATTCACTGGCAGAGCAAGCCCTGGCACAGAATCTAATTGTGACCCCATCTTCCCTGACCTGTGTAAGCGTCTCTGTATCCATTCGGTTTTAATATTTGCTCTGCCAAAAACAGCCCTGCTACATGCAAAGGTCTGACAAGGTCCCCTCCACACCCAGGCCAGTATGCAAAGAGGACATGAATATTTCAGCGAGAGCAAGAACACGAACGCTGTCGGTGTGAAATTTCCAATGTGATTGTCAATGTGGGCGACTCCCATAGGGCGATCCAGTAGAAATAAACTTAAAGGAAAATGTTCACTAACCTTTAAAAGAATAAGGCACTGCGGCGTTACAAAAAAAAAGGATGACTTGGATTTTTTTTTTCTTTTTACTAACCAGAAAGTCAGCCAAGCCTTCCTGAATTCACTGTGTATTCAAAACTCCTAGCATACTTTGTGATCTTTTTTCACTTCTTTCTGTCTGAGGGAACTCAGAATTGCACTCAAAATGAGTTCATTTGCAATCAGGCTTAAAAGTTGCCCAAAGTGGGGTCAATTTTCTCCCTGTACCAAAGCAAAGCGTGTTTTTTCTTAAGGCTTCATTGGGACTCCTGGGGTCCGTGGTACCATCTTTTGAATGTCATTGGAAGTTTTCAATTCTTGAAAATCCAGACCCGTTCTCTTCATAAAAAGTGCTATTCCCCTGTGCCCCAGCGATTGAGTCACCTGAGTGTGACAGTTCAGTTGTCCCTCTCCCACCCAGCTCAAAAGCTTTGTGGTTGAGAGAGGAAACGGCACGCGCAGCAGAGGCGTGGTCCTTCCCGAAGCAGGCCAGGGTCTGCGTGGGTTCTCAGGGATCATGTGTAGTGTGTGAGTGGAGAGGCAGCTTTCACTCCAGAGGGGTGGTGTGGAGGCTGGGCTGCACACAGTAGGACAAAAATGCTGCTAGAAGCCTTGCTAATTTCCCGGTTGGCATAAGGGACCCACCTCATCAAGAATCTTCTGAGAACGGGGTTCTGTAGGGCTGAACGCACAGCAGGATCCATTGCAAAGTGAGGAAGCCCCATTTCTAGTCAGACACACAAGTGGTTGGTGGAGTATCCACCGTTCCCTCTGCTGGCATCCTTCAGAACTGTGCATCTTGGCTGGGGTGTGTCACTGGCCACTGAGCTGTAAGTCCTGCATCCATCCAGCCCACCTGCGTGGGGGCAGACTGTTGCTCAGGCTGGCTGGCAAGCCAGATGAGTCTGACCTGGCACCTAAATGTTCTGGCTCCTAAACATTCCGCTAAAACCTGCTTAGGTGTTGATGCAAATGACAGGAGAAAGAACAGGTGCATTGTTCACACACACACCCTCCCCCAAATTGATGACTTTTCTGTCAAGTTCTATACCTTTAGTAGCTCTGGCCTATGAGGTTTGCCCCAGTTCAACCTTGGGAGTGGGCAGGATGTGAACAGAGATGCCTTGTCCCAACAGCTCCATCAGGCCTCATTGAGAGTGAGCACCTGGTCCCTGCTACTGAGCACCATAGCAGGAGGTTGACCAGAAGGCCCCCTAACTTCCTTCTTGCTGTTCCAAGGAGTTCCAGGAGGGGCTCATTGCTCTCTCCCTCCTAAGTATTAAATAATCTTGCAAAGAAGTTGCTCCACCTCCACTCGGTAGGGAAGAAAAGACCCAGATTTGAAGCAGGTTGTGGTTCTAGGTCCTGGGCCCATGGTCTTCGATCGATGAAGATTTCCGAAGTTGGCAACCTTTATTCAAACAAAACATTGCAGGACGTGAGGGAGAAGGCGGATGAAGAGGAAGATGTGGAGGAGGAAGACAAGGAAGCCCTTGCCATATAAAATTCATGCAGACTAAACAGTTGCCCTGACAGAATAAATAAAGCGACGATGCTACCCTGCTCCAGAATCAAAAGCAATTCAATTAAAGTCTCTGAAGTTGTAAAGAGTTGTAAATGTTCCGTGTCGCGGGCGAAGGCCTGCGAAGGCGGCGGGGCTGACGTCAGCCGCCAGGCCCGGGCTGGGAGCCATTTGCTATTCCGTTTCAGGCCGGCGGGATTGTCTTATTTTGGAACCAGCTTGGTGGGGGGTTTGCTTTGCTACAGCTTCTGAGCCCTGAGCTTCAAAGGCTGAAATTAATGGTGAACAAAATTGTGCGGCTCTGGCCGTCCCATGCGGGGCAGGCCCATTGAGGGTTATCATTAAGTAAAGAAATAAAGAGGGGGAAAGAAGGCTGCCTGCTCCAAAACCTCATCAGATAATGACCTCGGTGATTGGGTTTTCATTTCCAAACAGCATCCAGAGATTACCAGCCCCGAGAAGAAGGGAGAGGAAGAAAGGAAAAGCCAGTGTCTTTCTCTCCCTCTCTTTCTGCCCCCCCTCCTTTTTTTTTTTCCTCCTGCACATCTTTTCTTTAAAACTGTCAGATCATTTCAGTATTTCAAATCCGAGGAAAACAGCCTGCCTGCTGCTGTATTTGAAGTTGTAATGGTGTCAAAAAGTCACGACTGACTGACAGCCGTCAGTCCCAGAGGGGCTCATTAAATCATAAAAACTTGACAAGGAAATAATTGCGCATCGCCAGCAACTTGGCGCCTGTTTAGAGGTTTTTATTTTCTTTCATTTTTAGTCTCCACCATTACGTTCATTAACAAATTGCATTAAACAACTGTTAAGGGCTAATGATTTGTTTATCGCTTTTTTTATTATTATTATTTAAACATTAGCTGGGTCATGTGGTACCCAGCAGCCTCTTGCCATCATCTGACTGAATATTTTTCCACTCCGAGCTCTGGGTACTGTTGGAATATGAAATAGATTATTCATTACTCTCCTCTTTGCCAGTGATTTGGTTTCATGTAGCGTCTTTCCACAGAGAAAGATGAAAACTTGTCAAAAATAGGTTATATCTTATTCGAGGGGCAACAATAGCAGCAGGAACAGGCACACTTTAATATTTAATTAAGGTGGATGTTAACCCCTTTCAATGACTTTAGCTGTAAGTTATATTTAAATACGGAAGAGGAAAATAATTGTTCTTAATTTGCAACCTGTTCGGCAGGCATTCTTGGTAGAGTTTGCTGGAAATTTAGAGCAGAATTTTTAAATAACGAAATTTCCCATCATCAATATTCATTCTCTACGTAGTTTGCGCATTAACCACAAGTGATGATTTCCTCATCTTGGGTTTGAACTGCCAGCCTGGAGGGGGCCCTCCGTGCATTGGGAGCTGAGAGAGCCTTCCGGGGAGAACTGAGCGCTTGGAGGGGGAAGTCCAGCGCCACAGCCTGTTGGTTGGTTGGTTGGTTGGTTGACTGGCTGTGGCCAGCTTTGGTTTCCAAGCGACCACTGTGAGTCGCCAGTCTCCGGGCCACTGGCCTGCCCCTTTAGCTGAGTGTGTGGTCTGGGGTGGGAAGTAACGGTGCCTTAGAGGAAGCTGTGTGTGTGTCAGGGCGGCGGGCTCCTGGGGGTGTGGTGGGTGTTATTGCACAGTAACTTGGAGCTCATTACAAGCAAAGTTTCCCTGGCAGGCGACCGAGCAGCACTTGGTGGATTGACCTTCCGCCCCATTTCCTTAACATGACTTTCTGTCAGTGAACTGATCTGGTTTCCCATGAGCTGTGAGTTTGAGGCGCCAGATGAGACACACTGCTCCATCGTCATCCTAACCCACATGGCAGTGGCATTCTCCATGCCTCGCTGCGCACTGTTGGCAACACGGCCCCCGAAGCCTGGTTCACAGGCACTCCCAGGCCTGGGGGGCACCTTTCTCCCTTCCAGCTTCTACTCCCACCTGCCCAGACCCCATAGAATCTGTGTGTTGTGTGGGGTGGCCATGGGTGTGCTTGGGGAGCCTGGTGCCCCCAGCCAAGGACACCTGGTCGTGCGGGAGCCACCCCATGGGAGAACCCTCAGGCACCAAACAAGAGGTGGCCCAGTCTCAAGCTTCACTGATGGCGGTTGCTGTTAGAAGAGAGGCTTCCAAGGTCTAGAATGTCTCCAACCTCCATTTCAGCCTGGTCCCAGTCAGCCACGTGACAACCTCCTGCTCCTGGGTTGACCTCCATACCACGGATGATGCCTGCAGAGCCGTTTTTCCTGTGATAAGCGGCCCTGGGCAGCTCCCTGAGGATGCTGTCGCTGTCTGACAACCAGCCTTCAGACTGGCCGCTCGACCCAAGATGCAGTCTTGTTTACCCCGCTCAGAAAATGGCATTTGCCGGAGACGAGCTCTACAATGTGGCCGTTAGAGCGTGTGCCAGCCGTTTTGGGAATAGGGCAGTGGAAGTGGGCGACTCAAGAGATCTTGGAGCCACCTGAGGAGCGTGTACTGGGAGCCACCGCATTCGGTGATCAAGCTGAGGTTGTTGTAGATCAAGAGACCCAGGACTGCCAGGAGGAGAGCTGCCTGCGGTGGGACTTAGTCAAAAGGCCAAGAAGCGATGCTGTGGGACTCTGAGTCTGTCACCGAAAGCCTGCAGGGCCAGGCCAGTCCATCATGGCACAGTAGGCGGGGCCGGAAGGAGCGGGGGCGGATAGGGAGGCAGGGGAGAGGCCAGACAGACTCCCAGCATCTGGTCATGGAAGGTAGTCTGTGGGGCTCACCCCCAGGGAATAGCAAAGAGAGAACCAAAGATGAACCAAAGGCTGGGAGGGGCAGCTCTTCTGGGATCCCTGCACAAGCCACATTGCAGCCCTCTCACCGTGCCACCAGGAGCCCCTGCTCGCCGTGGGGAAAGCGCTTGCGCATCCCGAGTGGCCAATCGGTGCCTCAATAGCAGCGGCCCCGAAACGGAGCACTGCGCTGTGGTGCCCGGAGCCAGCGGCCCAGCCCTCCTCCCTTCAGCCACCCAGGGCCCTTTGGCGTGCATAACAGCGCAGCGGCTCCGAGGCCCGTATTGATCGTCTGCACACGCAGCTCCGCGGAGGCAGCCTGGGCTGTTCCTGGGGGCAGGCCGGCCCGGTTTAGCACAGCCGCCTCCCCCAGCTCCCTGGGCCAGCCCCAGGTGTGCAGAACGGCGACAGGACTGGGGGCGGGGGGTGGGGAGGAGCTGAGGCCCCTCTCCAACACGGTACTGTGTTGTTGCCTAAACTTTCTTGTTTTTCACTTATTTTGCCAGGAAGTAGCTGTGTTGGAGAGGAGTGATAAATGTTTTGTTGTTTTTTTTTTTTTCAAGATGAAACCCCACAGTTGAGAATGAAATCATCTTCTGGCAGCACTCTCTCCAGAAGGTTCTGCCAGGGACCCAGGCCGCCTGAGCACACTCAGCTGACACCGGGGGTCCCTTCCGGATATGCCATGTTGGATTAAGCACCAGGCACACTGACTGCAGCTTTTGCAGACAGATGACACAGGAAGTGGCCGAGGCTTTGGTATCTCTGATGGATGTGTCATTGCCCTTACAGACACCCTGTGGGCTGGTAGATGCCACAGTCCCACCTCCTTTCATTTCTGACCCGGAATGCAAGAAAAATGCAGATTCACTTGTCGCTAGGCAGCCTACAGCATCCCCATCCCCCTACCAGATGCTGATTTGGGACCCATGTAGCAAGGTGATCTTTGCACAAAAGGGTGGGAAGGGACCTTGACTTCCAGAGACCCGGCTCCTGGAGGTAGGTGCCTGGGCATCAGCTGCCCTTGAGACAAGAGAGGGTCACCAGGAGCACAGACTGGTTCTAGAAGCCCATATCCCGGACCCCATTCTTCAGGGCAGTGAGCCCTGCACAGGCAGGTCCCACAGCAACGACCTTGCTGAGAAGGATGGAGACCAAGCCGGAAAGTGCGGAGGACTCAGGACATGTTGCCCCTGGGAGCCTTTGCCGCCTCCTCTGACCCCAGCCCTGCACGGGCAGGGAGTACACCAAGGCCGCATGGGGCACCGCCACATCTGTGGGAAAGGATGAAGAATGGCTTCTCCAGACCCTCACGGACCCTCCCCACGCTGCCCCACCTGGCACTGTTTGTGACCGTCAGAGCCCCCTCCCCACTCTGTCTCTACCTCCACTCAGCCACCCCAGCCCACTCCACCAGAGCTGGGGGGCTGTGTTTCTAAAGAAAGCAGGTTTTGAGCAACAACTGGCTGGCATCGGCGAGCTCATTATTGTCCCCAACATTGGCTTCTAAATATTCAAGCCTTCCCCTGTTTGAAGCAGCAAAGGTGTAATCACATGTATTCATCCAGGCAATGAATATTTATTGAGCATCTACTATATTCCGGGCCCTGCAGACGTGTGATGGAGGAGATAGAGATGAGCAGTGAAATCAGCTCCCCACACAGGCAAGATCCCCACCTGCCCTCTGGTCTCAGCTTGCTCCTGCAATCTCCCATCCCTTCAAGATGCCCCTGCCTCTCCCACCTTGCAGGGCTGTGTGCCCCACACCCAGTGCCCCTCACCATGCAGCGTGCAGTAGCTACAGTGCTGCATGCCCCTTCGTCCTTGCATTCCCATGGCTGTGTTGGCACAAGAGCCTTCACGGAGCCAAGACTGGGTGTGACAGCACGGGTCCCACCTCTAGGACCAGCGCCACCGAGGCAGGAGGTGAGGACGTGTAGACCAGGCCTGACCGGCAGCATCTGTCATGTCGTATGGTGACTAGATGGTGAAGGATGGACTGGGCAGGCAGTCACCGTGGCTTGCCAGGTGGCTGAGAGGTGCCCCATAGGAGTGTCTGTCACAAGCCCATGACAGCTGCAAGAGGGGAGGAAGTGGAGCCAAAGGCTTTTTGTTGTTGTTTTGTTTTTGTTTTGTTTTGTTTTGTTTCTCAATCTTGATTTTTATTGGAAAGGCAGATTCACAAAGAGAAGGAGAGACAGAGAAAAAGATCTTCCATCTGCTGGTTCACTCCCCAAGTGGCCTCAACAGGCAGAGTAGAGCCAATCCTTCCAGGTCTCCCACCCGGGTGCAGGCTTCCAAGGCTTTCCCAGGCCACAAGCAGGTAGCTAGATGGGAAATGGAGCAGTTGGGACATGAACCAGTGCCCGCATGGGGTCCCAGCGCTTACAAGGGGAGGATTAGCCAGTTGAGCCATCATGCCAGGACCCGGAGCCCTTTTCAAAGGCTTCTCTCCCCTTCTTTCCCTCTGTGCCTCCATATGGAAAGAGCAGATACAAGCTGAATCCTGCTTTGGACATATGACTGGTTTGGTCGCTTCTTCCTACACAGTGGGTACATAGTGGCATGTGAGAGCACAGGAGGTGCCAGGCAGCCCTCAAATGCAGCTAAGTGGGCCCTTCTTCCAGGCAGGCCCCTGGGAATGCCTGCACCAGGGAGACAAAGTCACAGAGCTGAGGAAATGTGGCATCAGCGTCCTTTGAACCCTGAGCTCCCACCTTGGTGACACCAGATAGAGAAGCTCATGTTCATGGAACCCTTGAGCTGTGCAGGACCCGGGGCCATGTGGGCCAACCAGCTCACCTACAGAACGGGAGATGGGGCTCAGAGAGGGTACAAGACTTGCAGAAAGTCACCCAGCAAATGTGAGCAGGCTGGGAGGGGACTCCAGTCATTCATACCCCACTTCTTTCCTCTATAAGAGGAGGAGCAACTTCTGACAGCACTAGGTGCTGGAACTTTCCTCGTGGCCACACTCTCCTGCAGTCCCTTCCTGAGCCCTCTATCCAGTAACTCCAGCCAGGTCTGTCACCTCCGCCCTGCCCATAGGACCTGTCCGCCCCTGCTCCCCATCCCTGCGCTGGCCCTCACATCTCATTGGTTCTGAAGCCCTCTGGTTAGTTTTGTTTGTTTGAACCAACACACACAGAAGAGCTCAAATCCATCCTTCCTGGCTCTGACAGCTTTTGTTGTTGTTAGGAAATGACAAGGAAAGCCCTGGGTCTCTCCTTGGCTGGCTGCTAAGGCCACCAAGGGAGAGCAGGTCGATCCTCAAGTTTCTTCCAGTGTCTTCTCAGCCACTATGGCCATAGACCACTCTCCTCCACCAAAGGATTCTGAGAAGCAGGTGATGTTTAGAGGCTGCCCTGTACTTTGGGATCAATGCTACACAAACTCAGTGGGAGAGTACACTGGGGACAGTGGCCCTGGGGACTCGGAGCTTCCTACTGTCTCCCTGCTAATGGGATCTCCTTCTCAGCTGCCACTTTCTCCACCCACTGGAGCCCCACTCCACCTCCACGTCCTACCCCAACCCAGCCATCCTGCCAACCTAACCCCAGTACTCTATAAGCAATGAAAGAGTTGGGATGGAACTGTTGTGCTCCATAGCCTAGCAGAGGTTGGGGCGAGACAGGTGGGATGAGTTCCTAGCCTGGGTCAGCAGTGTTAGGGTACATTCCATGGTGGAGGAGAGGCAGGGGACTCCAGCCCCATCCTTACCCAGACCCTTAGTGTGTCCTGGCACAAAAGTTGGGGCAGCCTCTAGGGGATTTCCAGGTGCTGTGGGTCAGACAGGGGGCTTGTGGAAGGGGCAGCTGCCTGAATTGACCTCCTGCCCCAAGGGGTGGGGCACAAGCTGCTGGTTCCAGCAGCTGGCAGGAACAGCAGCCAGGCTCAAAGTACTTTTGTGTTCCCCCAGTCTCCTAAACACCTGTGGGGGCTGCCAGAAGCTTTGTGTCTGAGGGACCGTGTGGGAAGATCTCCTCTCCCTTCCTCCAAGCTTTCCAAGTCTTGCTGGCTTCCCTCTTGGCTAGCTCAGGACACCGGCCTATGGACAACCATGACATCAGCATGTAACTCAAGTGATATCTCATGTGTATCAGATATTCTGATCTCTGCACTTGAACCTGGTCCTGCGCGAAATAGAGATCAACAAGTTATAATTTTGAATGGTTTATTGCCTGAAAAAGTCATTTCCCCCCTGGGCATCCATTTCTGTATCAGTAAAGTAGACTGGGAACATCGTTTTGGCCTCTCCACTTGGTTAGGAACATGTACTGGGATAAAATCCCTCTAAGACATTTAGAAGCTTGTGCGTGGTGCCCATGGGCCCTTCTTTCTGGAAAGGGGATCTGGGTTGGCATCCAGAGGTATTTAGCCCCTTCACCACTGTCAAGGCAGCCACCCTCCCGACAGTTACCCTTTGGTGTTGTGTCCTAGACCACAGTTCCCATTAAAAACAAAAATAAAAACAAAACAAAACCTCTATACATGCAGGATACAGTGACGAAGCAACCAGACAGATGAATCCAGGCAGTTGTGCAATGGAAGATTCCAGCCGGCACCCTGTGGTGTGCAAATGACACACCACCTGATCCCTGCCCCCTGCCATTCCGTCTGCAGGTGATGCTCCGTATTATGGAGCTCCAAGGAAGGGTGGCTGACAATCAGGTCTCAACAGAAAGATGGTCTCTTGCCAAGGGTGGAAGCTCTGACTGGGGACAGGAAACCCGTCTCAGAACTGCCACCTGGGCCGCCCTCTGGGGGCTGGCAAATGCTCCATCAGATGTGCTTGGTCTACCTTTGTGGGTGCACCTGACCAAGGGTTCAGTGGGCCCAACGAGCCCCACACCCCCAATCATAGGCTATGGGCAGGGCGAGTGTTTTAAGGCAACATTCCTAGAATCAAGAAATGAATGAACAAGATCATTTAGATCAAGTTGCCTCTCCTGGGATCCAAATATGATGTCATTTTAGGATCGAAAGGAGAGCTGATTGCTCAGTGGTGAATAATACAACTGACTGTACTTTGCTGGCTTCTGGCTCCAGCTCAACTTCTTAGAGATTAGGCCCATGAGTTGCCGGAGAGCGGGATTTGAACCCAGGGAGAACACATTCCCAGTAAACAGACCACTAATGAATTGTTCTTCCTGGCCTAACAGAGCTACAGCTGTCTCCCCTGAGGGATCACAATTTCATGATTGCTCATGATGCTGCAGTCACAGCATCTGGATCGCTCAGGCGTCAGGCATCAGGCGCCATGCTTGGAGCCTGTGTCAGAGATGGGGAGAAACTTCTCGAAATCCCAGGGGGTAGAGGAGAGCCTTGAGAATGGCTCACACCGATTTTCATTAGTGTGCTACTTGCTGTTCCTAACATCTCATTCAGGTTTTCGTTTCAAGTTCCATTTTTTTTTCCAAGCTCCACGCTGTCTTCTTCCCCATCCTCCTCAATATCTCCCAGCCCCCTAATATCCACAGGATTATCGTTTGTGGAAATCTATTTACTTGCTGTATTCCACAGTCATTTATTTTCATTGGGTTTTGTGGAATGTGGTTCCGCATGTCGTTAGTACACGTAATACAGCTTGATCATTGTTCCCTGAGCTAGCGTGTATTATTTGATGAGTTAAATCAAATGCCTAATTCCAAAGCCTGCTCTCCCATCGTTTGCACTGGAATTATTTCTCTTACCTCCCCTTGCTAACTGAAGGGCAGTGAATCGTCCAGTGCCCTGCTGTGGTTTTTATACTGTCACTATACACATTGGCTTTTTGTAATTGATGAAACTTAGCTCATGCTCAAGGTTGTTTCTGAATATAGGGATTGCTTTTGACTTGCTGTTCTTTAATTGCCTGGAGAGGTGGCACCTCCAAGTGCCTGGATCCCTCCCTGGGGAGCTTAGCCAATCCACTAGCTCATGGAGCCTCAGTTTCCTCAACTCTGGAGGAATTTTCACCCACCCCAAGGGCTGCCCTGAAGATACAGTTAGACAGCCCATGGAAAGTGCCACCAAGCATGAACCAATGCAGAACTCTAAAATGTAATAGACAAAAATTGTTGAGAAGGATGGTTGGTGTTTTGAGGTTTTTAAAGATTTATTTATTTTACTTGGAAAGGCAGAATTACAGAGAGAGAGGGAGACAGAGAGAGAGTGCTCCTCCATCCACTAGTTCACTCCCCAAATGGCCACAATGGCCAGAGCTGGGCTGCTCCGAAGCTGAGAGCCAGGAGCTTCTCCCAGGTCTTCCATGTGAGTGCAAAAACCCAAGGACCTAAGCTATCCTCTACTGTTTTCCCAGGCCACGAGCAGGGAACTGGGATCAGGAAGTGGAGCAGCCAGTATATCAGCACCCATATGGGATGCCAGAGACAGCAGGAAGAGGATGATTAGCCAGTTATGCGTTATGTCCTGGAGGTTTTGGTATTTGTGTGTGTGTGTGTGTGTGTGTGTGTGTGTTTTAAACAGATTCATCACAATTAATGGTTTTACAGATTTCAAAAATGCTTAAGTAGAAGAAGCATATTTGTTTTTATTGTAAGATTTATTTATTTTTATTGGAAAGGCAGATTTACAAAGAGAGGGAGAGACAGAGAGAAAGATCTTCCATCCACGGTTCATTCCCCGAATGGCCACAACAGCCAGAGCTGGGCCGATCCAAAACCAGGAACCTTCTTCCGGGTCTCCCACCCGGTGCAGGCTTCCAAGGCTTTGGTCCATCCTCTGCTGCTTTCCCAGGCTATAAGCAGGAAGCTGTATGGAAAGTAAAGCAGCCAGGATACAAACCAGCGCCCATATAGGATCCCAGCACTTATAAGGGGAGGATTAGCCAATTGAGCCATTGTGCTAGGCCTGTATATTCATTTTTAAGCCATAATTTTTTTCCCATTCTTTAAGGGCAGCTGTCTCATCTAGACATCAAGAGGCCTCTTGCAAAGCCTAAATCCCGAACGATTCCCAGCTGAAGTCCAGGCTCTGCTGCAGGTTCTGGCTTCCTGCTAATACTCACCCTGGGAGCCAACAGTGATGATTCAAATCACTGGGTCGTTGCCACCCATGTGGGAGGCCCAGATTCTGAGCTCCTGACTTTGTCCTGGTCCAGCCCCAGCCGTGGCCGAATCTATGGAGTGAATTAGTGGATGTGGGAATCTCTGACTCTCACATAAATAAATATATTTTTAATTGGAGTCTAGTGTCCCTAACTCACTTCCAGTTAAAAGGAAAGTACAGAAGAGACAATGGTTTACCTGTGCTCACAGGAACACCTGTGGACTTGGAGGTTACTTCTCTCCACTCCCTGCTCCAAGCTGCCATCTCTTTTGCCAGGGCCAGTGCCAGAGCCTCATTGTTGCTGTCCCACTTATACACGGGGCTGGCCACTTTCACAGTAGCCAGAGGAAAATCAGACCATAGCACGTCTAGTCTGAAACCATTTCACTTGACTTCTGCCTTCTAATGGAAAGTTCCTTCCCATGGTCAGCACTGTGGGAGCTGACATTGATCCTGGCCAACCCCATCACTCCCTGGCTTCTCCAACTCCTACTCTGGCTCTCCTACCTCTTGCTTTGTCCAGGACCCCCCAACTCTTCCCCACCCAAGAGTCTTCTTGCCTATCATTTTTCCCTGCCTGGAATGTTCCCTCTGGTTCTCTGGCCTGTCCTCCTCCGGTTCTGACAAGCTGGTGCCAAACCCTTCCCCCATCGAAACAAAGTCCACATGGTCCAACTCAGCCCACTTTCTTCCTTATCAATGTACATACTCAAGTCCTTATTCCTGAGTTTATCTATTTCCTTGGAAGCCCACCTACTCAACTAGTCTGCTCTTGTTTCTCTGTTTTGGTGTCGGAATTGAGTCCTCAGGAGATGGCTAGTAAATAAAAGAATGCGTGACAGCTTCTATCACAGCAGGCAACCTGCTGAGCCAACATTTTCCCCACCAGGAAGTTCCCTGTAAGACTGGCATTTGTTTCCCCTAAAGGCTGTGGATGACACACGGCCCCGCCCCTTCCTCCTGGACATGAAGGAGGTCGGGAAGAGGCGCCAAGCCATGGGCCCCACCTACACTGAGGTCCTGGCACAGCAGGTGCTTCTGAAGTATCTGTGGCCAATCTGCTGCCATGGATGGGACCGCTGGCTCGAGGAGCCTCCCTTGTAGCCAACTGCTTTGGGCACTGGGATTCTCCCCCAGATGAGCGGAGAACTGAGCAGCCTCGCCGGGCGCGCCTCGTTGGAATGCGCAGCACAGTGGATTTGTACCCAGTGAGCCTCCAGCGCTGGTATTTCAAAACCTACAGTACACTAAACGTGAAACTTTTGTTCAAATTTCAAGGATTTTGATAGCCCAAGTGAATAGACACTGCCTATTGATTTTTCCCTTACAATGACTCTTGGATAACCTATTTTCTCATTTATTTTTAAAGACAACTCATGAGATTTCATAGCAATTCTGCCCAACCTCCTAATATCAAAATCCCTCCTTGACCCTGAAAATTGTAATTCTGCTATAGATCACAGCTGCTGAATATTACCTTTTACTAAGCTGGTTAAATAAAATATGTCCAAATCACTAGATCCCACAGGCCGTGGTCTGCAAGTCTAATGATCTGGGAGCTGTGGTTTCCAAGGCTGTGCGCACTCCACTGCCCAGCGCTCTGGCCGGCCAACACCAAAGTGTGGGGATCAAGAATATCGGCTTGAGCTTGGAATTTAAGGAGGAGAGAAAAAGGAGAGCTCGGCTGGTCTTCAATGATTTTCTTGTAAAACTTTTACAAGGGAGATTTGGGCTGTTTGATGTGTCCTGGACAATCTAACGCCTGCCGAGGCTGCGGCAGAGTGGCTGGGGTTTCCTTCCTCGTGGAGGAGGGGGTGTATTTGATGTAGGGCAAGTTCAAAACCCCAAGGCCTTGCATGCTGGGAGGTCATGTTACACCTAGGATGCCTTAGGGGCAGGAGGGACTGCAACCCAGAAAACATGAAAAGGACCTCCAGGCCCACAAGTCTCATTTGACCACCGATGGGCTGGGGCTCTTGGTTTGAGTGGAAGAATCCTGGTAGAATCCGGACCAACGGGGCTTCTACCCAGCCCTCTCCGTGCACCCCTGCCCTCCCTGGCCATGCCCCTGCCCACCACACTCCCCCAGAGGCTCACGGGGATCAGACTGACCTCCTGTGTCTTGGGAGAAGGACGGCGCTGCACACAGGTGATCCCAGGGGAGATGTGACTATTTCAATGCCACTGCAAAGATCCAGGGCCACAACCTCTAGGCTTTAAAGCATCCTGGACTTTGTGGCTCCCATATGGTGAGGTATTCTGGAGAGTCTCACTCGTGGCACGAGTGGACAGGGCCTGAGATGGCACTTTGTCACAGGGGCTGTGGGAAGGCCAACTGAAAGACAGGGGGCAATGGCTGTCCGGGCCTGTGGAGTCGTTAGCTCTGCTCCCCCGCCCACCACCCGGCTGGGCCCTGCAGTGTCTTGGAGCAGACTCGCTGCTTCCCCCATACAGGGCGGGCTGAAAGTCGGCCCACTCCAGCAGCAGGTGCTCCTGTTCATTGCACAGAGCTGTCCAAGAGAAGGAAAACAATGAGTAGCAGCGTCCTCACTCGCCCCACTCAGGAGCTGCCAGTCATAGGTCAGAGAGTTGACCTGTCACTGTCCTTTAAACACATCTCCTGCTGGGGGGTGACCAGCATGGGGCAGAAGGTCAAATCCCTCCACCTCCTGCCCAGGCTCCTGACAGACATGGCTGAGCAATCCTGGCTGCCTGCCGTACCCAGAAGCCGCTGCATCCCAGCATTCCCCCTGGGCCTCTCCTCACCTGGAAGAGTTGATGTGGGGGCAGCCTGTGGCTCAGTAGCCAGCCTCCCATGTGCCCCCAGCCCACATCACCTGCAGCCACATCTCCTCCAGTGAGTGTCTTTGTGCCTTCTCTGCTCCTTCCAAGTCCTGCCCCAGTCCCTGCTTTCCGGAGGAGGCCTGCCAACCCCCATCCTCCTTCCATCTCACTGGCCACTGCAGAGTCCGGAGACGAAATGAGCATGGCAGCTCAGCAGCCTCTGAACCAGCAGCATGGCTTGGACAAGTCCCTTCCCCTTTGCCCTGTCTCTGTCTCCCCAGCTGCACATTAATGATGAGACTCTGACGGCTAAAGTGAGCCTCAGTTCCTTGGGTGTGGAGGTGCGGAAATTCCCTCATTCACTGGACCCACTGCAGGTGCCTCTTGCTTATCATGTCCTCCACCCAGAGCCCAGTATCCGGTACCCACTGATGCCACAGTCAACCCCTGTCATGTTGACCTTCACTCCCAAGGAAGGGCTGAACAGAGCGAAAATGCAGTGACTCCAAGTTAAGCATTGTTCTAAGAGACCGGATCCATCTCCCCTGCCTGGGATACTTTGGAGTCACTTGGGAGGGAGCCCAGGCCCGGGACCATGAGAGATGAAGGAGGCCCAGGCTCCTTGGTGACTAAGGCCCAGGTATCTGGCCAGATGGCCACCCCACCTAATGCATTTAGCTCACCCCCTGGGAGGCCGACAGTGCTCACTGAACGGAAGCAGAGTCAGCCAAACCAGGACTGGCCTCCCCTCTGGGCCCCTGGCCTTGCATCACATCCTGCAGTGCTCCGTGCCAGCCACTGGCCTGGGCAGACAGAGGTGATGGAGCAGTTCTTGGCACAAGGGCTGGGAAGGGACATCAGGAGCAGTAATTAGAGGAGCCCAGTGAGGTCCAAATTCTGTCAGATGGGGAACCTCCCCAACCCTTGCCCAACTTGGGGTCTGTTGCAGGTACGGAGCCCCTACTTAAAGCAAACACAGGACTAGCGAAGCAGACCACTCCCCAAAACCCAAGGGGACAATGCCAGCTGCCTCTGGGGAGGGTGCCCACGTCAGGGCGATCCACCACAGCTCCTGTTACCGCCTCTATATCCTCCTCCATCTCCCCTGCTTTCTCTTGATCTTCGCCATCTGCTGACAACCAGCTATGGCTGGCATTCAGCTGGGGATTTAAAACCAGGAGCGTCTCTCCACCCTCCACGCTGGAAGCTCCCTCCCTGGCTCTCAGGGGCCCTGTTGAAGCTGGGTGTCCAGTGAGTGCCAGGAGACCAACTCCTGAAACCGGAAGGGGCCTGCATTGTTGGACCAAAATAGCAAATGTGCAACCTGAGTCTCGTCAGGGGCCCTTGGCAGCCTGGCAGCTCACAGTGGGCACTCAACACCAGTCAGCCCTTAGACGCAGACTCGAGTGGCCCTCACTGCCCCTCGTAAGAGCGCTTCTAAGTACATGGCCTAAGTTGTGTCCCAAAGCTAGGTAAGTTCATCCAACCGGAAATGGACTCAGGCGAGCTCTCGCTCAAAAACCGCAAGCCTGGGTCAGATCACCCAAGCTAGCGGGTATGGCCTGTACTCTTTCTAACTGCTGTAAACTTCTCACCTGGTGTTCGTCGGTCCAACCTCTCTCTGGACCCGAGAGGACTCCTTTGGTGGGGATGGCAGCCCTGCTTGCTCCCATGTGGCCAGAATGCAGCGTTCCAGAACGGTGCTTCTCTTCCCGGGTGGGGCCCAATTGACATCTTGTCCTCTTCCAGACTGCTTTTGTCTCTGGAAGAAACAATGCATGAGAAGGCACTTCTGAAAACAGAATTAAAAGCTTGTTAGACACGGCCTCAGGTCAGGGTAGGTGGCCTAGCTGGGGGGCCCTTGGAGGAGGCATGCTGGGATTTTTTTTTTAATCCAACCCTCTCCCCAGCAGCTCCCACTTAATGAAGCTGTTGTACAAGCCCCTTGGAGAGCCCACAAGCTCCAAAGAAGTACCAAGTGTCCCATTACTGTAAACGGCCTTTTATTTTTAAACTAATGCTATATTTGGAAAGCAGTAATCCTGGGGAAATGATACTGGGACTAACGGGGAACATATTACCTTTCATGTATTTTTTTCAAGTTTAAGGTTTCTTTGTTAGTATCGGAGTAGCAAGGCTCTGCACACACTCTTGGGCAGAAAATCAAAATAAGCCTTAAAGCAATAATATTTTAATAAGCATCAAATGCCTTCAATGAGATAAAAGTATTATATGGTGTTTTGATATTGGGCTTTAGTTAAAGCCTCATTAATAAAAAAAAAAAAGAATTTCTCAGATGTATTGGGGTGGAGGGGGCAGTGATGTAGTTTTAAATTCAGGTGGAGGGAAAGTTCCAGTTTGGGTCAATTATGCTAATTAAATGCCACAAATGACTGAAACTGCCAGCAAACGGAGGTTATTATTTGCTGCTTTCACTGTTGCCCATTGATCAAATGCAGCAGCTAATGTCGCCAGAGTTCCAGTCTGAAGACACAGCAGGTGCCTGGGAACCCATGGCAGCCCTGGACTGGCAGATGTCAGCTTATTCCAGCCCACATCCGGTTGTGTCACCTTCTTGGGTGAGGTTCCCAACACCCTGCTGGCCATTCCCTGAGGCTCACAGGAGTTGAATCAAGGATTGCCTGCTCCTGTTCGCAGCCCCAACTGGGAAGTGTGAGGGATAGGAGTTCTGAAATGTCCAGAAGTCTTTGATTTCTTCTCCCGTGGCCAGCCACCCAAGTCAAAGTAGGTGCTCATTTGAGTTGATGGCTACAGCCAAAAAGCTCCTCCATTTGGGCTAAAAAAACATGAGGAATCAGGCTTAGGGTGAGGAGTGACTTGTCCAAGGGCCTCAGGGACTAACTGCAGAGAAGAATAGAACAGCAATTTCCTGCTGAGTCCCGGGACCTCGGCACCCAGGTGCCCATGTCCTGTGTTGTAAGACAGAGCCTCAGCCATGCCCATGTCCATTGGAATCAGGCCACAGGGACTGTGACGTGAACCTGTCTCTTCCGGCTGACCTAAATTGGGAGTCGGATTTCAGTATGAAACACGCAGTTCAATCTGGACAGACACCACGATGACAACGTCAAGGGCAAGGGGGAGGGAGGGTGGAAGGGCACAAACACGGCCTCCTGACTGTAACCCCTGAGTTAAGGCAGAAACCGGACCCCAAACCGTTGTTTCCAGCTGCACAGATGACCCCAGGAGTTGTAAGAGACCAAGGACCCAGGACAAGAAACGGGAACGCTCTAGCTGGGACTCTGAGGACTTTGCCCCGTCACCCCTTCCTTGCTCATTTCACAGAGGGGGTTCCTTCCAATGCTCCCCAGCCAACCTGGTTCCTTCTCTCCATGGGTGGAACATGCCAGTTTCCTCGTCTGACTCAGAGCTGGCAGGAAAAAGGCCCACCCGAGTCTCAGCAACCCTGGGCTACAACTCCTGGCTCTATCCACCTGTGTGGTCCCAGGCATGCTACCTTTCCCTATTATAGGCCTCAGTGTGTTGACCTGCAAAATGGGAGGGCTTACCATGGCAGACTAACCCAGAAGCACTCTGCCAGATCTTGGGGACACAGGACAGGCGGCACTGTCTCAGCCACATCCTTAAACACAGAGTGATTCGGAGGTACATACTATCCCGAGATCACACAGTGGGTGAGAGTTGGGGCTGTGCAAGGACATGGAGGGTCTGGGACTCACCTTTGAGCCAGTAGGCTACATTCTGCCACCTGAAACTGATTGGCTTTGAGGTCATCATGAAATTAAACCACCTGAGGGTGACAGTAGAGAAGGGAGGGGAGGAAATACCTGGGGACAGGTGACAGGCCAAGACCACGGGCCCCAGCTGCATCCTCCCGTGAGGCAACAACTCTCTTGTCTCCATTTTCAGTTGGGGAAACGAAGGTCAGGGCACAGAGTCAGTAAGGAACCGAGTCCACGCCACTGGCCTCACAAGTGCCGAGGCCCAGGCACTACTAAGCTCCACGGCCTGGAAACTGGATGTTGATCCATGCTCGGCCCAGGGCTCTTTAGCCACACTCCTGGGGACTGCGCCAGCTCTGCCAAGGACAAAGGCAGATGCCCAGGGGGCTGAGGGGAAGCCCGCCAGGCCAGGAGCCCTTCTTGCCATCCCATGGTGCTTCCCAGGTGGGGGTGCTGATTGTCAGGGAAGCCCTGGGATGGGCTTTGGGTTCTCCAAAGCTCAGAGCCAGGACACACCCGGCTACTAGGGAACCTGAAGCAGCCAACGACAGGCTCCCAGCTGAGCAGCACCCTGCCTGTTACTGAAAATTCAGAGGTGCTTCTAAGCAACACCGTGTGGTACTACACAGGTCGGCCCTACACCCACTTAGACCTGCAGAGGCAGCCCTTCAGCTTTAGGACTTCCAAGCTGAGTCCTAAAGGAGGCCAAGGAGCCAAGAAAGGAATTCCAGAGAGAATGGCCGTGCAAAGGCCCGGGGACAGGAATTAGTGAGGTCGGGGAGGCAGTCCCTGCACCCCCGCCCTGGGAAAGGGGGATGCTGGCGGCATCGCTCATGTCTGGAAGGATCACTGGCTGGCGTGGGAGACGGGTGGGACAGGACAAAGACACTGGAACTCAGTGAGGCAGGTGGGGAGACAGGGTACATGTGCCTGCTGGCCCAGAGAGGGTGCCCAGGAGTCAGTCTCCTGCAGGGAGGGCTTCACCATGCTTCCAGGGGCAAGGGGCTCTCGCAGGGACCATTGTTGCATCCTTTTGGCTGGGGAGGGGTCATGGGGGGGAGTAGCCAATGGGCCCCAGAAGGGAGAGGCAGTCTGCTATAGAATCAGGCAGTCCTAGCTTCCATAGAAGCCCAGGCCAGCTGAGGAGACATCTTTGGGCTCAGTTTCTTCATCTGCAGGATGGGCTACTGTGGGCCTTAAGTAACAATGAGCACTGGCCAGACCCTAGACCAAAACAGAACTTTGACCCCAACCTGCAGCAACCTCTTATCTACAATAAACAACCCAGGCCTGGGGGAAATTGGGTTGCTCTCTAGTGACAATCCAGGAAGCTAAACAATGCCTTCTGGAATAGTCAGCCCCCAAATAGCCAGGGCCTGATTAATCATTGACAGCTTCCCTAATTCTTGGCAGGGATTCCAAGTTGGGACCACCAGGGCAAGTCAAATATGCACCCCTAGCCAACCCTGCAGCCTGGGATGCCTAAGCCTGGGAACTGCCCCCTACCAACAGCTGCCCGGAGCCCACAGCCCCCGGTCAAGGCACATCTGGCGTTTCCCTCTGGTGCACCCTGAAGCTGTCCCGCTCCTCACTTGCACAAGTGCCTGCCGAACCCCAAGGGGCCGGTTCCTGGGGCCACAGTGAGCCGAGCAGTCAGGCCTTGCTTGCTTTCCTTGGTTGGTCTCCACCAAGATTCCCAGAACTAGCAGGTGACAACTCCCCGTGCCTCCCCGTACTTAGTGAGATGTGGCTTAGAGACCCCTGAGTAACTCCCCCACAGTCTGCTCACCCAGGTGTCTCCAGGATGGCAAAAATCAGCAGTAAGCTGACTCCCCAGAACATCTGGACCCCTGGGGGAAGGGGTGAGCCTGAAGTCAGGGTCCACTTCCCGTGTAGGGCATGGGGAGTGAGGTGCACCTGGGTAAGGAGCTCAGTGGCGTGAAGGGACTGAGTTTTGCCTTGCCTCATATCTCAGTCCCACACCAGCTGTGTGGCCCTGGGCAGCAGTTGTCTCACTTGTTAAGTGGAGGGGATTAAATGAGCTAATTTGGGTTAGATGCTGGCATCTAGCAAATGTACCCTCCACAGACACTGGCAGCCAGTAGTGGTGGTGACAGCAAGAGTACGCGGCTGTCACAGCCAGGATCACACAGAGTCGCCGCAGATCCAGACAACTGCATGAGAGGAGGGGTGCAGACATGGATCCCCCAGACTGACAGCCCCACCCTGAGGCTCCTCAGTGGAAGCTGGGCCTTCCTAGGGGCAAGTAGACAAATGGGGTTCCTGGGACCAGCACCACAGTCAGGCTGCCACTTCAATGGAAACAAGAGACATTGGCCCAAGGGTGACAGAGTGGGTGACATTTCCTCCCAGGGATGAGTCACCAAAAAAAAAAAATGGTGGTTACTTAAGATGACTAGACTGGAATGTACTAGAAAACATCCCAGTCACTATTCTGTGTGCACGGAGGAGAAAGTGATGCAAAGACTTGTCTTTGCCTTTTAACAGGAGGCAAAGCCCCAAGCCCGGAGGAACCCATGTGGCCTCTCCAGCTGAACCTCTCAGGATAAGAGGACAGTGAAGAATTTGGGATGGTGTCAGGCATGGCTTGCCATGGTAGGGGCTTGGCAGCACAGGCACCTGGGGCTTGGCAGCCTCTGTAGGGGCATCCACCATCGCCAGTATAGTTGCCAAGCAAAACTCTCCTACCTTCTTGCTAATTCTGTCGCTCCCCAACATCCTTCAAACACACTGTTTCTCTGCTCAACAGAAGTCTGATCTGTGGACCACAGGCACCAGGCCCTTGGAGGCCAGGGGTAATTACAATGAGAAGGATCTGGCTGATGGTAATCCCATGACACTTTCCAACAAGTGGACAGAGACATACGAATGTCTCTAGGATGAGTTGCCAGTTGTACCAGATGAAAACCTGGTGGGCTTTCCGTAGTAGGGCTAGGATGAGGGCCATGTGGTCTCACATGCTCATTCTGCCAGGAGCTCTGCCCTACCCCACTCACCCTACCTGAGCAGGCCACAGAGGTCCCTTCATCCACCACTACTCTCAGGGGCCTCCTGGTATGTACAACCCGGTGTTTACAACCTCACATCAAAGTAGCCAGCCTGTGGCAGGATACAGTTCAGCTTGGCTGTGCCTGACTTAGATGCGCATGTAAATCCCCTTCCCCGAGCCCCTGGGGTCCAAGAAGCAGGAACGGTTCAGCTCAGCAGGCTGGGCTTGGAGCTCTGGACCTGGCTGAAGCACAATGCTTGGCCCAATAAGCCAACATAAAGAACCAACAAGTTTCTGTAGCGAACTCCTCCTGGCTGCCAACACTGTGATGCCTTCAATCTTATTCCTCGAAAGTCTCCCTTTCTGGGACATGGGCAGATGAGAGAACAGGAGAAACAGGAAGAGTACATCCTAGGAGACTCTGTCTTTCATGTAGACCAGGGGGACAGCACTTTGCAGGCAGGTCCCGGTCCCTGCCTTCAGGGCATTGATGTTTCTGTAGATGTTTCATGGAAACAAAAAGCCTTTAGTGCTCTACCAAGTAGGAAGGCTTCCTATCCAGGGAATTGCACACCTGTGCAACTGCTGGGAGCCAGGCAACTGCCAGGGGCGGGGACTGACTGGAACTCGCCAGCCAACGGCAAACAAACTGCAAACATAGTTGCAGTGGTTGCTGCAGTTCTCAGCTGTGCTGTGGCAGCAGGAAGCACCAGCACATACAACTCTGCAGGGCTTGAGTTTTGCCCACAGTTGCTGCCATACTGACCCTGCTCTCCTGTCCTGCCTCCCACTCTCCTGGTTGTGCGTCTCAATGGCAAACCTTGGAGCTACCCAAGCAGAAGGGATTCTAGGAGATGCAGTCCCGGGCTTCTCCTCTGAGACTCAGATGATGGAAACACATGGCCACAGTGCCAAGGGACGGCAGGGAATCGGCAGTGTCACGAAGCAGAAAGAGCAAAGAGATTCCATCTGAATGGTCAGCTCCTGACTCATTGATATCAACTGCTTGGGCTGGAAATGCTTTTGAAACTGTACCAAGGCCCAGCGGAATAGGTGCTACGGTGGGTGAGCGAGGCTCATCACGTGTCATCTACTTCCTTTGTACCTTTTCTCCTCTCTTTCAAAGAAATGAACTGCAAAGTGTCCTGCTGTTATTCTTTGGATAAGTGAAGACCACACTGAGCTCCAGAAAGCCTGCAATTTGACATCCTGAAGTTAAGAGCGGCTGAACTTGGCCCACAGTACTATGCAATCAAAATGTCTTTTAAAAGATTTGTTTATTTGTATTAGAAAGGTTGATATACAGAGAGAAGGACATATAAAGATCTTCCATGTGCTGGTTCACTCCCCAACCAGTCACAATGGCTGGAACAGAGCCGATCCGAGCCAGGAACCTCTTCCAGGTCTTCCATGTGGGTGCAGGGTCCTAAGGCCTTGAGCCATCCTCGATTGCTTTCCCAGGCCACAAGCAGGGAACTGGATGGGAAGTGGAGCAGCCAGCATTAGAACTGGTGCCCATATGGGATACCAGCACTTGCAAGGCGAGGACTTTAGCCACTAGGCTACCATGCTTTGCCCACAACCCAAAACTTTAAGAACTGGGAACGTGTTGCTTGAGCTGTGGTGCTACTTATTTGTGTGTTTGTTTTTTAAATTCATTCATTTGTTTATGTATTTGAAAGGCAAAGTGGCAGAGACAAGTCTCTTGCACCTACTGGTTTACTCTTCAAATGACCAGACAGCCAAGTCTGAGCCAGGCTCAAACCAAGAGCCAGGAACTCCAGCCTGGTCTCCTACATGCTGGCAGGGACCCAGGTGCTTGGTCCATCTTCCACTGCCTTACCAGGGAGCCAGATGGCAAGCCAAGCAGTATGGATGGAACCAGCCCTCACAGGAGATGCCCATGTGGCCAGCTTAATGTGCTGCGCCACAGGGCCGGCCCCATGCTGGTTGTTTTTAATGACACTGCAATTCCTGTGTCATTTCTTTTTAAGGCAGGAGGAACTATTCAAGAAAGTTTTTCTGCTCAAAATGTACTTTGGAGTTACATCTTGGGGAATTAGAAGTCCTCTGTTCCTCTTCCTGTCCCAGTTTCACTTAGTTACTATCAATACTACTTCCAGAAGTCTCTGACTCAGCCATAAAATCTGTCCATTCAGGAAAATGACAAGTTCATTTTCATTATTCTTGGCTGGAGGGAGAAGGACACATCCGAAGGGAGCCCTGCTGGCGCTGTTTGCAGAGCAAGGGTCAGAGTCCACCATTCCCTCAGTGCCCTGTGCAGGCCACGGGGCTGGGCTGGAGGAGGAAGAGCCTGGAACCCCGCCCCACAGGCGGCCTGTGTCTGGTGGGGCTGTCAACTCAGAACGCGCAGCAGCCGGCACCTGCTAACTGGCTGGAGCCTGGGGCAGAGCCCTCTCCCATTGCCAGTCCAGATAGGCCTAGGCCGCTATGAGAATAGTTTGTAGAAAGAGTTCATCCACGTGTTTGGCATGTTCTCTGGTTCCTGAATTCCTCCAACAAGAACAGGAGCCTGCCTGAACTTCCCAGTGCCTAGCTCTCCAGCTAACACGTGCTTTCACATCAAATAGATCTGCTAAAGAACAGCAGTGGTATGCGAGGGCCAGAGTCAGTCACACCCGACAGCAGAGGATGGCTCCTGACCTGGCACCAGGACCGAAGGTTGCCCATGGCTATACAGGTGGGCAGCGCTGTCCAGCAGAGCTGCGTGTGAGACTAATGCCTACTGTGTCCTGCTGTGTGATGCCCAAGCGCCAAGCATGTGGCTGCTATTAGAAACCAATTTTTTTTTTTTCTAAGAAGCAGCCTCGCTGGCTGCTGGCTGCCATAATCCAAAGTGCAGATCTAGACAATCTCCTTTGGAAGTGACCCTGGGTACCCTTTGCTTCAGGGAGATTCACCAGGTGCCAGATCTTACTGGGCACTCTGGGCAGTAGAATTTACAAAAGGCTATATCGTATGTTTTCATATTTGAAAAAGCAAAGATATGTCCCTGGTTTTGCATGATACAAATATTTGAGAGGGTTGGGGTTTTGTATTGGACAAAAGTAGTAGATACTTTGTAGTGTAGTCCTACCCTTTCTCTGATAGGCTGAGAGCCAGGGACAGGCAGGACTGGCCAAGCCCTCAGCGTGACACTGACTTCTCTGGGGTGGCCTGCTCTCAGCCCCAAAGGGTGGCAGGGCCCTGGAAATAACACTGCTGTCCTCCTGTCGTAGCAGCATTGGACACATGGAAATATGTGGGTGATGAGACCTGTGGGATTTGTTTCAAGCAGCCAATGAGTATTGTGCTTGCATCTTAACAGTTCCCCTTGAGACTTTCAGGGTTGCTGGGGCGCCTCCTTGACTTTTTCAAGGCTGACAAAACCACCCCAATTTTGTGCTGCTGTGGTAAGAAGGATAGTGGTCTCTGCAAAATATCTCCATCTAGATTCCCCAGAACAGTGAGTGTTAACTTTGCGTGGGAAGAGAGACAACAAAAGTGTGATGAAGTTCAGCCTTTTGGCATGAGGAGATGATTCTGGGCTATCTGGGTGAGCCCAGTGGAATCCCAGGGGTCCTTAGCAAAAGGAGGCAGGGTAAGAGATGTGGTGATGCGAGCTAAGGGGCTAGAGCTAGTACAGGAAGGGGTCACTGGCCAAGGAATGTGGCAATTTGTAGACACTGAAAAAGATGAGGAAGAGTCTCCCCTGAGGCCTCCAGGCATCTGCCGCCTTGTGTCTTGCAGCTGAGTGTCCCCTGATCTGGCAGGTGCTTAACCAGATTTCCTAGGATTTAATGCTCCAGAGTCCCTCCCAAAATACCCAATGCTCCCTCTCTGTTCTTTGCCATCTCTTCTGGTACACCTCCTCAAAAAACAAAGTGAAAAAAATGCAGGCAAGAATGGGAATCAAATTCCTGGGAAGCAGGAGCAGGGAGGCCAATGACTGAGATGAGAGTCACTGGGTCACCTCTCCCTGTCCCCATAGTCTGAGCAACCCCTGGAGGCCACATTCTGCAAGCAGCAACTACTTGTTGCCAAGAAAGAGGAACAGGCGCCCAGACCTCCTCTAGGTGTCCTCAGGGAACATTCTTTCCTGTTTCTTCTGAGAATCTGCCTCACCAGCAGGTAGCCCTTTTCAACGGACTAGTCTGTCAATCCCGTAGGATAATAGCTACTCTCTGCTCTGAGCCCCAGGCTTTGGGCACCCTCGTTTATTCATTCCACCGTTGCACACTTCCCTAGAACCTGCTGAGCACCTGATACTTATTACTGGCAGAACATAGCATCCATCCAGGCAGACACCAGACAGTTGAGTAAAGAAGCCATCTTAGGGGACCAGCCTGTCTTTGCTAGCATCTCATATCAGAGCACCAGTTCAAATCCTGGCTGCTTCACTTCCAATCCAACTCCTTGGATACCAATCCAGCTCCTTCCGCTAATCTGCCTGTGAAAGCAGCAGAAGATGGTCCAAGTATTTGGTCCCCTGAAACTTGTAGGAAACCTGGATGGAGTTCCAACATCCTGACCTTGACCGGACACAGCCCCGGCTGTTGTGGCCATCTGGGGAGTAAACCAGTGGATGAAAGAGCTCTCTTTTTCCATCTTTCCCTCTCTCTTTGTCATTCTTCCTTTCAAGAAAATAAAATAAAAGATAAATAAGTGAAGTTAAATTAAAACAAAATACATTTTAAAAATAAAGTAAGCAGCCATATTGGATGTTCTAGCAGACACCAAATACAGAAGAACCTCAAACTGAGCCCAGTCCCAATTGCCCAGTCATGAGAAAAAAATAGCTGGTGTCATTGTACACAGCTTAAGTTTGGAGAAGTTTTGAATTCAACAATAGACAATTAAAACATTCGCAAACACAGTGCTACCCTGAGAAGGGAAGGCTTGTCATTACGACAGCAGGTTCTTCCTGACTTTTCTGCTCAGCGCTCCCACTCCCTTTTCCATCAGCTGCTTGTGATTCTGTAACTGGCAGCAGCTCTGGGAGCACCTGCCCAACCAGTTCTTTGTGTTTCCAGGTGTAATTAATTAATTCATTAGCTGCTTGTGAGCCCTAGACAAGCACACCATTGATCTTCAGTCTCCTCCTCTGGGGAAGCTTGTTTGCAGCTGGAACCACAAGATTGGACAAGGACCAGGGCAATCCCAGGAAGTCTTAGGATGACTGGGACAGTTCCAGAAAACCAGCCCCCATCTCCTACTTTCTGTTACTAGAGATGCTCTGATGACATAGTTGCCATGGCAACAAGCACTGCTTAACCAGAAAAGGTGCAGCCCAGCTTTTCCACAGCCCAAGGAAAGGAAGGCATCAGCCTCACCAAGTGTGGGTGGGACAGTGGCAAGCAGAGAGAACAGATGCCTCCATCATCCGATTTCTCCCACACAAGAGTGGCAGCTCTTTGAGGGCAGAGAATAAGCTTAGTCATCCTGGGTGAGTGGTATGGGGAAAGCTAAAAATTTCACTTACTGATTCTATAAGTGTCAATGGTTGTAAGACTTACAAGTGGAGCAGGACTAACTTTTCAGATAAGAATCACGAAGGGCAGAAGTAATCAAGGTGGCATTCTGTGGCCTGCAGGCAAGGGGAACAGGGACTTGGATGGTCCCTCCTCATTCCGCTGGGCGTGCAGAGCTGGCAGGAAGTAGGCGAAAGTGTGCAGGAATCAACGAAGATTTTAGAAGGAGAAAGACTTCCAATCTCTTCCCTTTCGAAGACCACCATTTCTTTTTCTTTTAATATTTAGTTTCTTTTGGAAGAGAGTTAGAGAAGGATAGAGCAAATCTTCCATCCTTTGATTTACTCCCCAAGTAGCCACAATAGCCAGAACTCAGCAAATCTAAACAAGGAGCCAGGAGTTTCTTCTGGGTCTCCTGTGTGAATGCAGAGACCCAAGGAGTGGGCCATTTTAAGGCCCCAGTAAAGGGTGTGGGAGTTTGGGCCAATGACCCTCAGCTGGCCCTGGAGAGAGATGAAACCTCCAGGGAGACGCCCAACGGAGGGGAAGTCTCAGAAAAAGCAAGAAATGTGACCTACAGGCTGGAGGAACAGAGTGCAGCAGTTACAGGAAGTCATGTATTTTCTGTGGAAAAGGTCACCTTCAACAACCAATTCAGCTATTTAATTCCGTAAACACCAGTTAAGGCTTGGTAATCACAGCAGGAAAAGGAAATCAAAGAAGTGCCCCCAGAAAAGCAGACCAAGAAATGATTGTTTTGATACTCTGTGATGATGGCAGAAACAGAAGGCATAGACAGAGCCCAGAGACTGCTTGGGAGAGCAAGGCAGCAACGGTCACGGGGTGACCAGGAAAGCCCTCACAAGATGGGTTTGAGCACATAGAAGTTCTCCAAGCCGAGCAGAGAGGCGGGACTCACTGTGTGTGCTTGGCAACCGGTGGCATGCTGGTGCCTTTATCTTGTTTAAAGACCAAACCAACTTCGCCACTGCAGTTCCCAATGGGCAGACCTGTTGATGGATGACGGAGGACAGCTTGGTACTCTGCCCTGGAGTCCCAGCATGAAGCAACTGTAAAAGTCACAAATCCTGATGAAATTGACTATTAACCCAGATGAACGTGCTGCAGCAAGAGGGAAGGTACAAAGAGGAACAAATGGAAAACAGCGGGTGAGGGCCCTCCACCTGCTGGAAGGATCGCCATTCCTTGTCTTCCCATGCAGACATCCATCCCTCGGTGTGGTTCTCTCTGTCTGAGCATGTCCCTGAGACCCCGTTTGTGGGGAAGGCCCCCATTTAGGGAGCAGGTGCCCCTGGCAACACCTGTCCTTCCTTAACACCAGGAACAGACTGCACTTCCAACACATGGGGCCGACACAGGTTACCAATGGCGACTCCGTGTTGAGGCTGAGACCTTTTGGAAAGCCCACCTTTCGGCTCTGGAGGGTTCTGTCTGGATATCCAGGGAAGGGGACTGCCCGAGGTAGACATTGCCCCCTTTGACAAGCACTGAGGTCGCTCCTGTCACTTTAAATTAACTTTAGCTAAGAGAGATTGACAGCAACATGGATCTGGTGAACTATATCTGACTGATATTCTGTCAAATAGTGCATGGGGCTGTGATCCACAACTTTTCCCATCTGCTGCGCCAGTCTGAGTCGCTGAATGCACAATGGAGTGATTACCATATTCCGTTCGGATTTCCCTCCATCAGCTCCAAACCTATGAATCTGAAATGCACTCGCAGTAAAAGGAGGCCATGCAGTGAAGGGTGCCAGGCCGGGGGCCGGGGGGCTCCCTCGCTTCTTCCCCAGGGGCAAGCTGCGAAGCTCACCCGTGGAAGGCGTCCTGGGCCCCTGCCTGGAGAAGGTGCGCATCCTGGAAACAAAGGAAGGCGGAGCGGAGCAGGAGTGAGGAACCGGATTAAGATCACACGAACCTACAACCCTTGGAAAAGGGCTTAATCCATTTTATAAAGAGTTGGGAGGGTTTTACTCTCTGTGAATATAATACCTGGCACATCTGATCAGCCTTTTTCCCAGAACATTTCAAAGCTCTCTGCAAATACAGCAGAGTCTCCTTAGATTAGAGCGCTGCCTATTATTGCGTGCCTTTGGAGACACCCCAGGTCAGCAGGTCACCGGGGGCCCTCTGAAAGAAGACAATTCCCTACAACAAAAGCCTGGGGTGATGTGGTTTGTCTAACCAGTGGTTTTCGAACTATATAAGTCATGGGACACTTAACTTTTTTTTAATTAAAAAAGAAAAGCAAAACAACCTGAGGCTCAATTCCTAATACAGGCCCATGCTGATTAAAGAAAAGGCTGGATGTAGCGGAGGGGTGAGGGAAGAAGAATCCACTGGGCACCCCTCTGTCCAATGAACCCCAAGACCACAGTGGGGTCCTCAGCCCCAAGGCAGAGGTAGAAATTTGGTGAAGTTAATGAACCTTACATTTCTGTAGGAGTCTCCATTCTTCTTAGAACCACTACCAAGTCCTGCTTCTTAAATGTGTTTGTGTTGTTTTGTGTTGTTTGATCATGAAGGACCATTCCCTTCCCCCCTCACACACACACACACACACACACACTGATATACAGTTCATGGAGGACCAACTACAGAATTTCTGTTGCCAAGTGCTTTTAAGTAAAAGCTTGGGATCCTTTGTTCAAAAACCACTAAGAATTCCAAGATGCCAGCAACAAAGCATTAAAGCCAAACATGGCATCTCTCAGCATGAGGCCCTGGGTCTCTGCACAGCCCCTACCCCTAGCAGGCCCAGCTTGGTTTCCTGTCCTACAAAACCCAAATCTGCCCATGCCCTAGCTTTCCAAAGGCATACTGAGGCTCCACATCAACTCACCTTCCCTGCAAAATGCCTTCATGTGAGTGAGTCAGAGAAGGCGACCTGGCCACCTTGTGACGGCAGCTACAGAGGCAGGGACTCTGCAGGGCTTCCCTTGCCTGCCACTCTGGGACAGAGAACAGCTCTAAGAGGAGCAACTGCATTTACAAACAGTAAGTACAGCAGACAAAATCACCCATTGTTTATTCCAGGATTCAGCCTGGAGCAGCGCCTGGCAGGAGTGACTCTATCCCGATAGCCCAGAATAGTCACCAGAAGTTGCAGGTGCTCCTTGAAGGCCTGAGTTGATGCATGGCTTTCCTATGTCCCCTGGAGTCATTTCTGAAAACAAATCAGCCCAGTAAGTTCGACCTTGATTTCTCCTGAAGTCCACACGGTACTCTAAGTCATTCTTACTAAAAATGACCAACCTGTGTGTGCATCTCCCTCCATCCAGAAAGTTCTTCCTGATCCTGTACTCACTGCTCCCAAATGCCTGCTGCAGTATTCCTTTCAGGTGGCTGACTGGGGTGTGGGGCACCACTCCTTGGAGATGTTATGGATGGAAAGCTGAGTAGTGAGTGGGTCAGGCGGGGTCTACTCAGGACCCAGAAGCCAACCAAGCATTGAAAGCAGAGGGACTGCAGGAATCCATTTTGCAAGAGATGGAAGAGTTGAGAAGCCAAACAGGGGACCCTGAGTCAGCCTAGAGCTGAGCGAGGTTGGAAACCACAACCACCACCCCCGGCCCCCAGGCAGGAATACGCAGGACCAGCGCGGCCCTGGCAGAGCTGGAGCCATAAAGTCTGCGCAGAAGATGCAGCGACATGGAGGACAGGCAACGCCGCCAGAGCCATCGTCCGAGGCAGAACAGGATGGAGAGAGAATTCCCTGGGCCCCTTCCTGCCTCCTGCCAGCTGTTCTTCCGCTGCCACCCTTCACATGGCACACCCCAGCTGGAAGCATGTCCACCAAGGAGGCTGAGCTGTGCAGCCTGGCCCATGCTACACCAGACAGAGCACCGAGTAGGTGTGGCAGGAGGAAAGAGGGGCCTCTACACTTGACAGCTCCGGAGGACCCCTCTGCAGCCCCGGGATGAGCATTGGCAGGGAACATTCTGCCTGTTCCACCCAGTTCTCATGAGAGAGGTCTTAAAAATAATGTTCCTCTGGGACCAGGGCCGTGACATAGTGGGTAAAGCTGCTGCCTGTGGTACCATCAACCAGTATGGGCGCCAGTTTGGGTCCTTGCTGCTCCACTTCCCATCCAGCTCCCTGCTTGTGGCCTGGGAAAGCAATGGAGGATGGTCTATGTCCTTGGACCCCTACACCCACATGGAAGACCTGGAAGTAACTCCTGGCTCTGGTTTCAGACAAGCCCAGCTGCAGCTATTGCCCCCATTTGCGGAGTGAACCAATGAATGAACAATTTCTGTGTCTCCCTCTATAGTTCTGCCTTTGAAATAAACAAGCACCTATTAAGATACATACATTTCTTTTAAAATGGAAAGAAATAAATATTTCTCATATGTAGCAAAATTATAGCGGAAGATCTTTCCACCAACTATTTGATATCCCCCAGATTAATTTTCTTATGATTTAGGAGAAACGCTGTGTTTTCTGACTTGCAGATTCACTTCCTTTTACGAGACGGTGAAACTTTTATAATCCATCAGTTTCACCTTCTGCCTTAGCTGCCAGGAAGCTCTAAGCTTTCCAGATACAGGGTTTTCATTACTCACCATCTCCATCCATGTGTTTAAGTCCACAGTGTCTAGCTTAACTTCCTCACTGAGGACATGTGACATATCATATCTGACAACGCAAATACCTTGAAGTGGCCAAGTACGCGTTGGCCACTGCTTCGTTCAGGCGCCTTCAGTGGCTGCTGTGTCTCCAGTTCTACCCTGTGTGCTTTGGTCCAGGCTGTTCCCCTTCCCCCACAAAACTTCCCAGCGATTTGTTATTTTCCCACGTTGAGAAAGCCGCAGGCCCTTCCCACTTCTCCATGCCACTCTCTTGCTCTTAAATTGTCACTGTGTCTCTTTCACTTCTCCTTCCGCTGCCCTCTCCAGCGATTTCCTCTCCAGCAGGGCACGCACCCTTCCCAGGCAGTGCCAGCATCACGGGGCCCCCAAAGAGGAAGCCACGAGTCTCCTGACAGAGAAGTAAGCTCTCGTGGAGGCAGGGCGTTGGTGTGTGGGCATGAATGGCAACACTCAGGGCGTGGGTTACTGGCCTGGTTGGAAGGAGGCTGTGCCACTCACCTGCTATGATCATTGAGCATCTACTTTGTTACCCACTGACAAGTCCCCTGATGTTGGCAATAGCAGCCACTCTGGGGATGACTCTTCTGGAAAGTCTTGCCTTTCAAAGTGTGTATACAGTGTAACCAAGTAGACCCACCCAAACCCATGAACCTCTTCCCATAGGGTATATCACCCGATAAGTGACAAGCTCAAGCTTATTCCTCCTGTTTTCAATTCCCTGTGAGCCTGTCTATGGGATCCCACTCCCTCCAACCCCTAAATTCATTGCAGCCACTCTTGCAAGGCCTGCTTGCTCAGCTTTTTTTGCATATCGTTAGTACTGAGCTTCTGTGACTTGCGAACCATCAACCTCTGAGCAACACAGGGTCCAAGAGTGGGCAGCTTAGGTGAGCTCTTTCAGTGCCAAGCTCTGCACCTGCACCAGGATACTTCAAAAATTCACGGGCAACACCCACGCCTTTTGACTCCTATTTGTCCATAGATGTACCAGGACACACTTCATGAGTTGAAAGGTAATGTGATTCAACCATAACATGCATCCCACAAGTAGTTCATCCTTACCCTGCTGAACAAAAGACCTGAAAGAGGGATGGAATGTGCCCACATTCCAAAAGTGGCCAAGGGTCAAGTCTCCTGCAACCTTATGTTCTTCATTCCAACCGCTCTGCTTTTCAGGGAATTCTCTGGAATCTCACAGCGTGGCTCCTTGTCAGGGCAGCAGGGGAGTAGTATATCCAAGAGATCCGTCAGTGCTCATCATGAGAAACAGAAGCAGCAGGTGTGCCAGCTGTGGCCCTCTGGCAGAAGCCCAAGCACACACTCCCACATGGCAGAACCACTCCACTTGGCGTAACCCTCTCCATAAATGGCAAACCATTCTGTTTTAAAAGCATATTCACCCCTGCTATAGGTACCTGCCTAGGTTGCATTGTACCTAGGTAAGTGTTACACTGCTGGGAGAAAAGCTGCCAACAGCTGGTGGGCATCCTGGGCCTGGTTAATGCCAAATTTGTGCTGATTATACCAGGGGTCAACTTAGTTGCCTATTCTATTTTTTTTAAAGATATTTGTGGAGCAGACGCCAGCATACTAGCAGACAAGGTTTGGAGGTCCACGCACGAGTGTACATGGGCCCTGGGTAGGTAAGCAGGCCCCAGGCTGGCACAGCACACCACAAGAGGGCTGGGCTGGGTATCTGTGCGCTCACAGGCATGGGACGCTGTGGATTGCTCACAGAAGCAGGTCTGGAGATGTGTGGGAGAGAGAACTGCTGATGGAGAATGTGACAGGTGAGCAGTGACTTCTGGGACTCTTCCACCAACCAGATTGCTGGTTGCAGGTAAGCAAGGGGGCTGAGACCAGGTGGTTTGGAGGAGGGAAACCAGAGGACCTTTGGGGGCCAAACCAATACACTCATCCATGTGGGAGATCTGAGCTGGGCTAGTTGTACTGACCACTGCCTACCAGTGCACACGAAAGCCATGGCTAGGGGCTGCTTGGTAGGGTTCAACCAATGAGTGTCAGAGCAGTGTGTGGACCAGGCTAGGCTGGGTCATGACACTAACCAGCTCACAAGACAACTGGGTCTGGGAGCAGATTCTGTAAGGGATCATCGGTTCACTCCTGTGGAATTGCTAACCCAGCTGATTTGCTCAAGGATTGAGGGTGGTGAGGGGCTGTGCTATGCAAGACCATGGAATTCACCAATGCTCATGGGTATTAGGATTGGGAACAGGCAAGGATGGTCCAGGCTATAGCAACTGCAGGCACACCCAAGGATTGGGTATGGGCTTGACTGTGCTGCAACACACACAAGGGCCAACAGTGGGGGGTAGACTGTGCCAGGTAAGGGCCTAACACCTGTTGGCACACATGGACCTGGTTGGGGAACTTGGGTAACTCCCCTGCTAGGCTGTCTCTCCCACTGGTGAGCATGTGAGTCAGGGCTAGGAGTTGGTCGGGCCAAGCAGGGCTGCTTCACTAGTTGGCATGGGTGTGGGCTGGTCAGGCAAGGCAGCTGTACCTGCCAGGACAGGAGGTAGGCCAAGTTAGGCTGAGCCAAGAATCCACCACTGTGCCTGAGATTTGCCACTGGAAGGTAACTTGATAGAGGAACTTGAGGAACTCTGTCAGGAAGCAGTCCCTGCAGGTAGACAGAAGAATCAAGGCTGGCAGCAACCCAGACCAGACCAGGCTATAGTACGCACCAGTGTATGTGTGGGTCTGGTCTGGGAACAGGCCAGGCTAGGCTAGTTCATAGCACCCTCTGGCAGATATGAGAACCAGGACAGGCCAGATGGGGCCACAACACCAGCCAGTTCACATTAGGGCTGTGAATGGAGACCAGTTGGGCTTGACTAGGCTACAGCACCCATCAGCATGAGCTGGAACTAGGGGCAGGCCAAGCCAAGCCAGGCTGCAGCACCAGCTGGTGAATGCCAAGGTGAGATGAACATGCCAGTCTGAGCTACAGCTTCTATCAGTATACATAAGACCCAGGATGGGGATAAGCCAAGTAGGGGAGCTGCGGAGACTGCCCTGCTGAGCCACTGCTCCCATTGGTGAACATGAGAGCTGGGACTGGGGGCAGACCAGGCTTGGCAGGGCTATAAGGCCCATTGGCCTGCCATGTGAGCTGGCTTAGTGGGGAGCCAGGCTGGGCTAAGTGACCACATCCACTGGTGCGTACAGGAACCTGAGTAAGTGTAGGTTGATTGTGCTTTGCCACAGTATCACTAACAGGTGCTGGGACTGGGGGCAAGTCCTGTCAGGCTAGACCATAGGATCACCTGGAAAGTGCAAGACCTGGGACTGGGAGTGGGCCTAGTAAGGGAAATTATGGGCATCCTCTGGTGGGCTGCAGCTCCCACTGGGGAACTTAAGAACCAGAGCTGGTCAAAAGCCTGACTAAACAGGCCATAGCACCACTGGCATGAATGTAGGCTGAATAGTTGGGTTGGTTGAGTTGAGCTAGGCTCCAATGCCCATTGATGTATATGAGGGCTGAATGGGATACAGGAGAGACTGGACCAGTCTGCCGCACATGCTGGCATGCGCAGGAACCAGGGCTAGGGGCAACAGGCCTGCTGAGAGTTATTTGGAATTGCTCCAACCAGGCTGCAGTTCCCACGGGTGTGTGTGAGGGCCAAGTATGTGGTGAACAGGGTTAGGCTGAGCCACAGCATCCACTGGCTTGCATATGATGGGGTTGGGGACAGAACTGACCAAATAACAGCAACCACCAGTATGTGTGTAGGCTGCTGTGGGTGATGGAATGAGCCAGATCCCACACTAGCTGGCGCACATAGGAGTCAGGTCGGGATCACTTCTGGTGAGGTTTCTTTGGGGACCCCCAACTGGATCATTGGACTCAGAACTCCAACCATGGTGAAAATCACAGGACCTGTGGGCTGATCGTGCAGTGCATGTGTCAGAACTGGGCCTCCTTGGTTGCTGGGGCCAGTGCAGTGGATGGAATGCCCAGATGCTCATGGGGACATGACAACCAGTTCATAGGCATGCAGAGGGCATCTCAGTACAGTGGAGGGCAGAGCAAATTGGACAACTCTCCTGGACTAGTATCTGGTAGTACTCTAAGGTAGACTATGTCAGCCGATGAACCTTGGCAAAATTTCCTCAACCTTGGAGCAATGAGATCAATGGCATCTCAGAACTGCTGAAGCCACTTAAGCAGTCTCCTCACAACAAGCTCCACATCGGGATCCCCGGGATGGCATCAGGTGGCCTTCCGCATTCCAGGCTACTGAGGAGGTTGGGTTGCCGGGAGCAGCTCTCGCCCCTTCTCTCTCTCCACTTTCTCCAGATCCAGGAAGAGAAAAAGAGATTGGAGGCAGTTGTCCCAGCTACTTTCCCCCATTCCTTGGCCCTCTGCGCCTTAATCAGTGGTCCATACGGGCATTAATCCCTCTCAAGTATGTAACCATCATCAAAAATAAAATGAATGTATTACTTAACATACAAAAGGGCATGCAGAGTAGACTTGGCCTTGCCCCATGTCCTGGGGGGATTCTGTCATGGTGAGCATGGAGGTCCTCGGATTCTCCGAGGCTCGGCTAGCAGCCTCAGCCCCAGGCCTGCCTGTTTCTCCACCTTGTCCACATGAACCTGGAGCTGGGTGTCGCTGGGCATGTTGGCCTGCCTCCCTGGGTCCTCGTATCTCGCTAGGCTAGCTTTCCAGGGAGCACTTTGCATTGAGAGAGTGGGGAGTAACCAGCGATGCTCTTAAGCCCGTGGTGGGCTCCACGGGGGCACCTGCTGGCCATTCCAAGGGCTAGTGGGCCACAAAGCCTGCTAATCGCCAGAACTGCAGGCAGCATGGCTGCAGTTCGTTGCTTCCTGGTGCACAGGAGCCACGTTCATCCGTGGTATCTTACAGATGCAGAAACAGGCTTAGAGTCATTAAGAAATTTGACAGAGATCACACAGCCATCAAGGGACAGAGTGAACTTCAAAAGCGTGTGCTCTGATCACCAGGTCAGAAACGTGTGATACTCCTGATGAAAGCCAGGCCACCCTGATTCCCGTGGTCAGTCATGAGGTGGGCCTGGCCCCATGGCAATCCTGACAGTGCAGGGGGCTGATTTCCTGTATTGCAGTTCAGTAGCTCCAAGCCTTCAGAGAGTCCGAGTTCCTCTCCATAGCTCCCCCGTGGTGTGGAGGACACTGTCCTTACTTGCCTCCAGGGGAAGAGGCTGGTGGCCCATATTCTGTATGGAAGCTGAGGAGGGGAATCCTGGGGAAATCCCAGCCCAAAGGGAGATGGATTGAAAAACCTTGAGAGGAAACTCATCTGTCGTCAGTTTGGGATGCCTGATGCCAAGAGAGGCTCCAGAATCCAGTGCTCCCTCCCACCTGCTGCCACTCAAAGCTGACCTGTCCCAGCCACAAAACCAGCCCACAAGCTGCCTCGGGGCTCCCAGTAGGTGGAGCAGGAGCCAGATGGGTCAGCAGCCACACGATGCTGGGAGGTCACGGGGAGGCTCCCTGCTGTGGGCCTCCCAATATTTCTGCTAACTATTTCCCCAAGTCAGCTTGGGCTTAAAGATCTCCCCAAAGCCACTGGGGCAGATCGGGAAGCCCCGGTGTCCTGTTGTGTTTCCTTCTGCAGGCACAGCAACCAACACATTTTCTCCACCCTCTTCTGGCCAACTTCCCCTGCTCTACCCAACCCCACCTCCTCATTTTGGAACAAAGGAACCTAGCTCCTTCCCGCCAGTCCAGAGAGGGTTCCTAATTGGCTTTCCATTAAAGAGAAAATAGACTACTGTTTCCACCTCATTATTTATGAGCCGTTCTGGAAGTGCGTTTCCATGCACGCTGGGATTACTCACGCCCATTTTGCTTGGCCATATTTTATGATCTGTTTTATTTATTCAGGGTCTCTATTGGGTACTCACATCTGAAACCAATTAAAAACCAAGAAATCGGAAAAACCAAATAAACACCTGGAGAGATGGCCAAGGCCGGAGTCTTTCTGAGGACGGTTGTTGGCAGGATAGGCACGGCTGCACCAACAGCTCAAGCCACAGTGTGGGGACACGAAGGCCACACAAAATGGTGGCCCACAGATTCAAAGACCCGTTGTTGCGAGAGCATAGGCTGGGGGACAGGAAGGTTGGCCTACTTCTGGGGTGCACCTGGGGTGTCCCTGTACAGGGTGAGGATATTGATTGTCTGGCACTTAGTAGGAGCTCAATTGTTCTTTGCTCAGCCTTGTTCTCACAGTCGCCATACTTGCCGTGAATGCCCAGTGTCATTCCAGTTTGGCAGGAGAACGTGGAGAGGCATCTCTCTGAGTTCAGGAGTGGTTTCTGTGTGGCAGCGCTGCCCCCAGCTCTCTCCAACAGGAAGTCCTTGGGAAGAAGGACTTGAATTTCAGAAAAGCAGCTGCCAAACTTCGTTTTCCCAGAGACAGTTTTGCCCTCCAGAGCCCAGCACTTAGCAATGTGGGGATGCAGGGCTCAGGAAGGGAAAGGCGGGATCCATCTCCTGGTCAGAGGAGGCAGAACCCAACACACACATCTTTCTACGATTTCATTGGGACTCTGTGTCTGTGGACCGGCTTGCCACCACCCCACTCGACCTGCACCTGCCATATTTTCCCCTACTAACTACGGAGATACTTCCCTTCATTACTCCTGCATTCCCTTCCTCCAGCTTCATTCCCTGCAGCAACTAAAAGCTTCTCTCTGCCTGACCTCCGGCCTCCACCCTGCAGGGTCAAAGCCATGGTGTTTATCTTAAAACCAATACCCCATGTCCCCCTGAGGCTGATCTGACTGTGTGGACCATGTGGCGAGGCCAGGAGCCTGGTCCCAGCAGCTCCATGAGGGGGCACACAGATGGGAGGTGTTAACTGCTGGGACACAGGAGGTTGGCATAGGAGCTCATGGACACCAACCCTGCCGGTGGCTCCTCCCCTTCAGCATCCTTGTGATTTCACCCACATACACGAATGAGGAGATGGACAGAGTCCCTAAGTTCTTAGAGACAAGCCTGTTTACAGACATGACCCTCCCGATCTCTCCCTTCCTTTAGCAGTGTACACAAATGCCTTCGTTTATCAGGGTTCCTCAGAGAAAAAGAGCCTGTGTGTGTGTGTGTGTGTGTGTGTGTGTGTGTGTAGGAGAAATTGGCTTGCATGGTCACAGAGACTGAGAAATCCCATCTTGCGAACTGGAAAGCCAGGATTGGGACCTGTCCAAAGCCCAGATCTGAAGGCCTGGGAAACCAGAGGGCTGACAGGGCAAGTCCTGGCTCAGTCTGCAGGACCCACAACCCAGAACACCAGTGTGGAGGACTGGAAAAGAAAAATGTCCCAGCTCTGAGACAGCCTGCTTTCTGCCACTTTCCTGTTCCCTTTGCAGCACCATGGGGTGATGGCTCCCTACTTTGGTGAGTGTAGGCTTCTTAGTCTACTGACTCAAATGCTGCTGTCTTCCAGAAAGGCCTCACACAGACACACCCAGAAATCAAGTGTTGGTTCGCTAGAGGAGCATCTGTTAACCCCGGCATGTTGACACCTAACATAAACCACCTTAGCCTTTCCTTCATTCATTCAGCAATGAGTTCAGTGCATCTGTGTGGCAGGGCCAGGCCACCCATCTGATCCAACATGAAATCCTTCTCCCCTTATGCACATTTCAACTTGGGTTTTACAACCCTAAGAACAAGAAAATTCATGAGCTCTTGAGGGAGAAGGGAACCAGGAAGTAGACACAAACCGCGCTTCCAGGTGAGGACTGTTCTAGCTCCTGGTCATTCCTGGCAATCGTAGCAACCTGCTGATGCTCTACGTGATGGGCTTGATGCTTCCAAACCCAGAAGCAGAGTGATCCAATCTCCCTGCCCCTACTTTCTCCATCTGCACATGGGAACTGATTGTGGAGGTACCCAAGGACAGTAAGGTGGGGAGGATCACACCTGTCAACCACAGGCTGGGCTCCAGCGGAGAGAGATCCCAAGTGTGACAAGAGTGACATGAACCCAGTGCAGCTGAATGGCCCTGCAAGCGGGGCATCAGGGAAGCCTGCAGACACCTTCTCCAATTCATATTTCTAAATGGATAAAGCAAAAATACACGGAAGGGAAAAAAGTCAGTCAAATCAGAATAATTATCAAAATATTTTTCAAATTGTGCTAGAGTAATGCAGGTGCTAGTTCATAAGCACATTCAGTAACAAGGCAGGCCATGCAAGATAGGCAACTATAACTTATATCTAAATTTGCTTTTTAAATGCTTATTTATTTGAAAGGCAGAATTACAGAGGGGAGTAGAGACAAAGCTTTCATCTACTCATTTACTCCCCAAATAGCTGCAGTTGCCATGGTGGAACCAGCCTGAAGCTAGGAACCAGGCACCAGGAATGTCCTTCAGTCTCCCATGGAGGTGCGGTGTACCAAGCACTTGGGCCATCCTCTGATGCTTTCCCAAACAGATTGACAGGGATCTGGATGGGAAGCAGTGCAGCTAGGACTTGAACAGTGTTTCTTTGGGATGGTGGTGTTGCAAGTGACAACTTCACCCACTGTGCCACAATGCCAGGCCCTGGTCTCATTTTCTGAAGATACATGGATAGGAAATGCCTGCTTTTTGACTTAATCCTGGCCAACATAACGTCAAAAGAGCAACAGAGATCACGTTGTCATTCAAAAATTTTGTTTTTAGTTTGGACAATTCCAAGGATTCCAAGTTTTGGCTCATGAAGATAAATTATGGCGAATGCATTTTAAATACTCACAGCTTGCTTTACAAGGGCTACCTGAATCCTGCAATATTCCTGGAGTTAACCCCCCAACTGTGGGAACTCACATCTTCAGCAATGAGTGCCTGAACTACCAGGCCCAGAACTGCCTTAGAGTTGACCAGTTAAGGCGCCTAAGCTAGACTGGACCAGTACAGTCTAGGGGCAACTGAACAACCAACCTAACAGCAGAGCAGAAATGAATGACACTTTGCTCCAGGTGCAACCAGCCTGCCTCCCTATAGCGACAAAGCCACAGGACAATGCACACTTCTATGGCGTGTTTCCTACACTCACAAGAGAAGGAAACACTGAAACTCAGGCCACCCCAAGTTAACACGTCATTTCCTCCCATCTATATACACAGACTCCACAGCACACCTTGGCAGTCCACCGACACCAGAAGCAAAAAGCCATTACTGCTTCCAAGGAGCAGAGAAAAGAGCCAGGGTGGCATCAATCCCCCCACATCCCAGCTACAATCTCAGCCCAGGGAACTTGGGCAGGCCCAACGCATAGGAACATCCTGACTCTGATGTATGACTGGCAGCCCCTCTGCGTCGGCAACACCCCCAGCCTCATCTCCTTCACTTTCCGATGTGCCCAGTGGGGACGGGGCTCATACTAGAATCCAGGAGGCTGCAGGTCATGTTGGAATCACACCAAGGGGAACCGCTTGGGCTGAGGCAAGAACCCTGGCAGATAGGGGAGGCTCGCCTGGAAGCCGGCAGGCCCCTTCACCAGGGAAGGTTTGGGACACCCAAAGATCTTGGAGTGACGGGCCAAAGTGACCTTGGGGTCACCCCTGCTAGCATTTCCACTCCATCAGGCCTTCAATGAGCCCCCGGGATCCAGAAGAGAGCGGCAAAGCTCTATTGGGGGTGGGGTGCACCCGGCACCAGGCATAGGGCGTGGGCCTTTCCTGAGTGACATACAGGCTCCGGGCCGTCGCCACCGCCAGCAGCAGAGCCGGAAGGAGTTGGAGGAGAAGGCGACAAGTACTGTCCCCTGCCCTGTCCTGCCTCCCGTCAGCTTGCCGCTTCCCCTCGCTCTCTTCCTCACTCCGTTCTGTCGGGTTTCTGCCCTGTCTCCAGCTCAATTCCTTTTTCCCCATTCTTCTGAATGTCCAAGTCATGACCTTTGCAGATTATGGGCCACTGGGGACTGAACTAAATGTGTTAGCTCGGAGTCCAAACAAGTAATACTCGGCCAATTATATTAATAATCCATATTGTTGCAGTGTTTAACCGCAGCTGTTTCTTCTGTAGTCTGTTTAAGTCACAGCCAAGGCCTGACCTATTAAAACGAATAGCTGAAATTAAGAGAAACACCATTTAATAAACACAGAGAGGAGCACAGTGCAATTGGACATGAAATATTTATGACCTCTTGAAGCGCACAGTTGTTTGGGACTCTAAGATGGGATTGATGAATGTATTTTCAGTTCTGATTCACACGCTGGGAGGTGGAAGGTGGCTCCAGGCCGGGGAGCCCAGTAGCACACATCTCCGGCAGATGTGCTGGCAAAATTCTCTTACTCCATGCTGGGGCTGCTGGTCAAGGTACAAACCTCCTCTAATCCAGCAGCAGAGAAGGAAGATGAGTATCTCATCCCAGACCTCTCAAGGACCTAGTAGTTGCTCAGTAAGTATTTCCTGGATGGATGGATGGATGGATGGGAAAAAGCAGATGAAGCATTCTGAAATCTCAGTACTCTGGGACATGGCACACATAAGACAGCTAATCCCTGCAGCGTCAGCACCTGCCAAGTCTCCAGCTCTCATTCTAGCCAGGGGAGTGAAGTCTTGGTAATATACTAGAACATCAATTCCTCCATTTGGCCACACTTTGGAAGGCCCAGTGCTGCCTACCCCAGGAGCCGACTCCCAGCCCAAACGGCCTGTGTTTAGAAGCCTGTTTGCAGGAGGTATTTTTGTTTCACTGTGTGGCAGCTTTTTTCAGAGTGCATTGTTCCTGGCCCTGTTTACCCCAAACCCAGAACCTCAGGCCTGCATTCGCCCCAACACATCTCTGTGTTCCCAAGTCTGCTGCATTGCACCAGGGCCACCCCGCTTCCCAGACCACACTCTGAGATTTTGATCATGGGTTTAGACGATGTGGTTGCCATAATGACAGCCCTCAGCAAGGCGTGGAAGCGGATGCCTATCGGGGCTCTGCGAACGAGCTCTCTGGGCCCTCGCTCTAGGAGAGCTCCCAGTGGGAAAAGGATGACTCGGCTCCTGCCAGAACTTGCTTTCCAGAGAGGAGAGAAAGCAGGCACACCAGCCAAGGGCTACGGGAGCACCTTGGCCATCAGAAGGTCGGCAAGGGACGATGAGATGGAAGGCGTCACCTTGGTGTCCCCTTTGAGCACCGATGAGTGTCTCCTGGAGTTACACAAGCACCCGCAGGTGCAGTCACTCCCTCCCCAGTGCAGACTTCTGTGTGTTCATGGAAGCAGGGCAGGCAAGGGCAGGCGAGGGCTGTCTCACTTTGTCCAGTGAGAATCCTGAGGCTGCCAACCAGAGCCGTATGCTGTGCACAGGGGCATGGAGCCCTGCATCTGGGCTGATGCCCAAGGCTCTGTCACTCAGAGGCCACATTGCATCCAACACGAGGAGAGCCTGATGGAATCTTGACACCTGCCCCACTGCATTCACAAGCAGAGAGTGGTCCCCAGCAGGAGAATGCCAAGTAGCCTGCATGGCCCCGTGGGATGTGCTGGGGAGGCTTATTTGACCCAGAGAGGCCTTCAGCAGGTGGGCAGATCTGACGTTGTCGATGTCTCTGTTACTCCCATCTCTTTACTGTGTAAAGATGCTAGCAGGAGGATGATATCCCCACTGTGCTGGAATCCTATGTTACCTGAGGGGTGGGGCAGACTTATCTGTAGCAAGAGGCATTCCAGAGACCCTTAGCCTTCATGACAGAAGGCTTTATTTCACAATTTAATGATAATAATAATAATAGAGGCTGCAGTGGTAGCATAGTAGGTTAAACCACTATCTGCAATGCAGCATCCCATATGGGACTGGGTCAAGCTGAAGCCAGGAGGCAGGAGCTTTCCCAGGCATATCTGCAGGCAGCAGCTAGCAAATGAAGCAGCCAGAACATGAACCTTTTGGGATGCCGGCACTACATATAGTGGCTTTAACCTACTATAGCACAGTACTGGCCCCAGTGATAAGATATATGATTAGCAATTTGAATATAAGGTCCCCAAGTCTTTGTTTTCATTGCCATTGAACCACCCACAACTTGGCCAAGCCACGGTAAGCGTCTGGACCGCACGGCGAGGGTGAGGTTGAAGTGAGAAGAGGCGGGGAGACGCTTTCTGAGCAGACTTGCCTCGCCTGTATGTGGTTGTCTCTTGCCTGGAAGATGCCGCGACTCGTTTTGCACCTTCCCACAGCTGGGAAGAGTCTCTGAAGATGCAGCTCAGATAGGGCCCAGCATCAGGGCTGGGCAAGGTGCCCGTGGTGCTGGGCCTGCCTAATGGGCCCCTAGTTGTTCAGCTCTGACCAAGGTGATACAGGGCCTTAATCAGACCCCATAAGACAAGGTCCAGTATGTGTAGAAAGCTCCAATATGTGTAGAACTCTTTTTACAACCCTACTATCACAGCAGCTTAAGCCTTTATTTGCATAGTACACTGGCTTTTTAAGATCAAAAGGGCTTGTCTATGAGCTGTGTGGTGTTTTCTAGAAGTCTTCTGCACAGAGAGACACAGAGAAAGAGATCCTCCATCCGCTGGCTCACTCTCCAAATGGCCATCAATGGTTGGGCGAGACTAGACCAAACCAAAGTCAGGATCAGGAGCTTGTTCTGGATCTTCCGTGTGGGTGCAGGGACCAAACACTTCAGCCATTTTCTGCTGGTCTTCCAGATGTTAGCAGGGAGCTGGGTCAGAAGTGACACCGCCAGGTCTTGAACCGGCACCCGTATGCCTTGCCTTCTATGTCATGGAAGCTATTCCAAATGTGTTAAAAGATTAATTATGTGTACATTTTTAATTTCAATGTATGGTTTTATTTAACTACTTCAGTTGAGATGGTTAATACAGTATTTCAAAATTAACCTTCAGAAGATGTGAATTTGATTTGCCAATAGCACTAGATAAAGAGGGTCACAGCAAGTAAATGACCGAGTCGCATGTACTCACAAATGCACAAGCCACTGCCCATCAAAAACCTAGGTGAGGGCCTGGCACAATAGCCTAGCAGCTAACGTCCTCACCTTGAACGCGCTGGGATCCCATATGGGTGCCAGTTCTAATCCTGGCTGTTCCACTTCCTATCCAGCTCCCTGCTTATGGTCTGGGAAAGCAGTCGAGGACAGCCCAAAGTCTTGGGACCCTGCACCCACATGGGAGACCTGGAAGAGGCTCCTGGCTCCTGGCTTCGGATCACCTCAGTTCCAGCCATTGCGGCTGCTTGAGTGGTGAACCATCGGACCAAAGATCTTCCTCTCTGTCTCTCCTCCTCTCTGTATATCTACCTTTCTAATAAAAATAATAAATTCTAAAAAAAAAAAAAACCTGGATGGATGGGCCCGGCGTGGTGGCCTAGCAGCTAAAGTCCTCGCCTTGAAAGCCCCGGGATCCCATATGGGTGCTGGTTCTAATCCCGGCAGCTCCACTTCCCATCCAACTCCCTTCTTGTGGCCTGGGAAAGCAGTCGAGGATGGCCCAGTGCTTTGGGACCCTGCACCCATGTGGGAGACCCGGAAGAGGTTCCAGGTTCCTGGCTTCGGATCAGCGCGCACTGGCCTGTTGCGGCTCACTTGGGGAGTGAATCATCAGATGGAAGATCTTCCTCTCTGTCTCTCCTCCTCTCTGTATATCTGACTTTGTAATAAAAGTAAATCTTTTTTTAAAAAATCTGGATTAATTTCTTGCCTTTGATCTGGCATTTGTTTTTATACAGGGCTGCTGGTTTTAGTGAGAAATGGTATTTGAAGATTCGCTTTTTTGTTAAAAAGGCAGTTTAGGGCCTGGCGCGGTAGCCTAATACCTGAAGTCCTCGCCTGGCACGCACCAGGATCCCGTATGGGCGCTGATTCGTACCTCAGCTATTGCACTTCCCATCCAGCTCCCTGCTTATGGCCTGGGAAAGCAGTAGAGGACGGCCCAAAGCCTCGGGACCCTGCACCCATGTGGAAGACCCAGAAAGAGGCTCCTGGCTTTTGACTTTGGATCATCTCAACTCTGGCCAGTGCGACCACTTACGGAGTGAATCAGTGGATGGAAGATCCTTATTTCTGTCTTTCCTTCTCTCTATAAATCTGGCTTTGAAATAAAAATGAATAATATTTTTTAAAAATAATGAAACTTTATTTTTTTTAAAAAATCAGTGTATGGAGAGGAGAGACAGAAAGATCTTCCATCCACTGGTTCAGTCTCCAAATGGTTGCAATAGTCAGAGCTTGGAGGAACCAAAGCCAGGAACCAGGAGCCTCTTCTGGGTCTCCCACATGGGTGCAGGATCCCAAGGACTTGGGGCACCATCCACTGCCTTGCCAAGCCCCTAGCAGGAAGCTGGGTGAGCAATGGAGCAGCTGAGAAATGTGCCAGCACCCATATGGGACACCATAACATTGGTCTCTTTGCCACTGAGCTGATCACTGCTTCTAGATGTTTGAGTGCAAAGCATTGAAAAATAATGTTTAGGGCCCAGTGGCGTGGCCTAGCAGCTAAAGTCCTTGTCTTGAATGCGCCAGGATCCCATATGGGCACCGGTTCTAATCCCGGCAGCTCCACTTCCCATCCAGCTCCCTGCTTGTGGCCTGGGAAAGCAGTCGAGGACAGCCCAGTCCTTTGGGACCCTGCACCCGCGTATGGGAGACCCGGAAGAGGTTCCTGGTTCCTGGCTTCAGATCGGCGCAGAAAAGGCTGCTGATTTCACTTGGGGAGTGAATCATCAGATGGAAGATCTTCCTCTCTGTCTCTCCTCTCTGTGTATCTGACTTTGTAATAAAAATAAATATTTTTTTAAAAAAGAAAAATAATGTTTAAAGGCAAGCAGCATATGGGTTTACACAGAAGATCAGATCCTAGGCTAGAAATTCTGGGTTTTCACTGAACACTTACTTTTACATCTGTAAAAAAATTTTTTTTCAGGGCCGGCTAAAGTCCTTATCTTGTATACGCCAGGATCCCATATGGGCACTGGTTACAATCCCAGCAGCCCCACTTCCCATCCAGCTCCCTGCTTGAAGCCTGGGAAGGCAGTCAAGGATGGGCCAGGGCATTGCGACCCTGCACCCGCATGGGAGACCTGGAAGAGGCTCCTGGCTTCAGACAGCCGTTGCTGCTGCTTGGAGAGTGAATCAGTGAATGCAGGATCTCCTCTCTGCCTTTCCTCCTCTCTGCATGTCTGGCTTTCCAATAAAAATAAGATAAATTTTTTAAAAATAAAATTTTTTCTATGATGAGAATTAGCATGGTTACTCAAGCAAATAAAGAAAAGATCCAACAGCCTTTCTGGGAGGACTATATTTCAGAATAACCAGCAAACTGCCGTGGGAAAGCTCTGTTTCATAGAAGAGCCTCAGTTTGAGCACAGGGGAACAACGGATTTAGAACCTCACACTTTGTAACCCCTAATAAAACCATGGATCTAGGTAATGGTGCAGCGGCTCCTTAACTCAGTACAAAACCAACAAGCGCCTCACAGTGCAGGATCAAGACAGCCGCATCTGAGTGCGATGAGGAGTCTTTTTTCCTCCCATTTTTATTTGAAAGGCAGAAAGACACACCGAGGGAGACAAAAAGATAAAGAGAGATCCTTTATCGCCCTATTTATTCTCCCAATTCCCCCAACAGCCACGGATGCTGAACCCCACCTGAATCACTGAACTGCACTCGGGTCTCACGGGCGGAGCTCCAAGCCCTTGGGCCACGCCCTGCTCATTCCTCCCTTGATGGGCACTAGCAGGAAGCTGAATGGGAATCAGTGCAGCCAGGACACAAAGCAGGTCCTCCCCTTTGGGATGCAGACGTCCCAGGCAGGATCTCAACCACTGAGCCACCCCACTGCCCAGTCTTATCACAAACAGTGGGAACGCCCTCTCATGCAGAGGAACCCAAAACACACAGAACAAAATATCACAAGTGCTTCTTGCCAAAAAAAACAAAAATCAACAACAACAACAAAAAAACCCTGAATCTGATCTGGCTGTGAGCTGCAATTAGTAACTAACAGAAAGTACATGTGATAGGGACACGTGAAATCATACCCACGGGGTGCACTCAGCAAAACCCAGATGGTGGGAACCCCTACAGGATCGGCCCAGTTAGTTCATCCAAGAACACAGGCAAGGAAGGAACACAGGGAAGAAGGATGTTTCATTTAAAAGAGACTTTAGGACCAGAAACCAAAGCCCCCCTCTGTCCCTCAAATAAATAAGTAAATAAGAATACAAAAACTCCTTCCCACTGTATGCTATGGTTACATGCCACTTTCATCTGACAATTACACCTCCAGGGAATTGAGAGCAAGGAAGTGTGGAGGGGGCAACATTTGGGCTCTCGGAAAGCCCCTGCCTGTCACCCCACCAGCCCACGCAGAGAAGTGGTTTGGGGTCCGACAGCTCTCCTGCACATCCAGATCCGAGTGAATGCACCTGGGAAGACAGAAGAAGATGATCCAAGAAATTGGGTCCCTGCCACCCACATGGCAGACCTGGATAGCATCCCTAGAGCCAGGTTTCCGCCTGGCCCAGAACCCACTGGTGCAGCCATTTGGGAAGGAAACTAGCAAATGGAAGATCTGTGTGTATGTCTATGTGTGTGTGTCTGTCTGTGTGTGCATTACTCTGCCTTTCAGACAATAAAACAAATCTTTAACAGAGAGGGGAGAAAAAGGAAATTGAGCATGGTAGATAAAACATTTAAATAAATAAAATAGCCTTTGCCCAACAAAATGACAGGAGATCTGAAAGTTGCCCCAGTCGGGTAGAACTGTAGATGAAGCAATTGACACGGTGTGTGGACAGCCCTTGAAATTGCATGGCTAGGAAAACAGCGGTTGGGTTTGTTTCATTCTCTCTTCATGTATTTGCTGGAAATCTTTCATACTAGAATGTCTTTTTAAAAAATTGTTAAAGTAGGAGTTGGCATGATGGCTACTCTATTACCTGCCATGCCAATATCCCATATGGTCACTGGTTCAGATTCCAGCTATTCCACGTTCCGATCCAGCTCCCTGCTTATGGGAGAGACACAAAGGAGGCTCAGGTCCGGGGGCCCCTCTATGTGTGTGGGAGACCTGGAAGGAGCTCCTGGCTCCTGGCTTTGGCCACTGCAGCCATCTGGGGAGTGAAGCAGTGGATGGAAGATCTCTCTCTGTGACTCTGACTCTTAAGTAAATGAATCTTATTTTAAAAGTTATCAAAGTATATTGAGATAACTGACATCATTAAAATTGGTTATTGTCTACAGTCCTTGTCTATATCCCCTGCTTTTTACTTTTTGAACTCCTAATGTAACGGGGTATTAAGCCTTTTACTATAAAAGAAGTTTAAAACATGTTATCACAGAAATTTAAAAGAAGGGGAGATAAGAAAAGAGGGAAGGAAAAATATTGGATTCTTAGGGTTGTGTCTTAATCAAAATGTTAATTGAATAAACAATCAATGTAAAATGCCTTTTAAAACATAACTTTTGCTAACACAAATGACACCTTATTGTCACTGGTTCTTGCCTGTCCCACAGCATACCCCTAGACATCACAGAGAGTGAGTACACACTCAGAAAACATCAGCACTGTCTAGAGCTTGCACTTGAGAGACAGAGACATGAGAGAGAGAGAGAGAGAGAGAGAGAGAGAGAGAGAGAGAGAGAGATCTTATCTAAATGCCCACCAGAGCCAGGCGCTGGCAGGGACCGAAACCCAGAGCTGGGAATTCACCTCAGACCTCCCACCTGGTGGAAACTCCTATTACTTGAGCCGTCACCACTGCCTTCCAGGATTGGAGTCAGGAGTCAGAGGAAGGTATCAAATCCAAGCACCCCAACATGGGATGTCGACGCCTTCGCCTCAGTCCTAACCACCAACTAACCCCTTACACGCGATCTGGAGTTGTGCTCACTGGAATGTCCCATCTTCCTTCCTGGTGAGGAAGGTGCTAGGCTTGAACCGGTTGTCTCCTGAACGACCCCCTCCTCTGACCCACACGCCTGTGAGCCTTCATTTTATGTGTCTACTTGACTGGGGCATGGGAAGCCCAGAGAGCCATGAACCATTATTCCCAGGGCGTCTGGGAGGGTGTTTAGGGGAAAGAAGCACATGACCGATGGAGGCCGGCATGCTCCAGTCCATGGATGGCCTGGCTGTTGGAGCTGACACCTCAACCTTCTCCTTCCCATACTCCGAGACTTCCACTGTTGGCTCCCTTGGAATTGCTAGACACCACTGGCTTTCCTGTAGCAAATCATAGGTCTTTCAAGCCTATAGACGCATAGCAGTCAAGTCCAAAAGTATCTCTTCCATTGGTTCTGCTTCTCTGGAGGACCCTGGCTCCCAGGGCATAGATTTGCAGCAATCTGATTCACCTAGGGAGCACACAGCTTTCCCGCCCCAGAACCCCCACACCCCATCATCTGATTCCTAAGTCGCCCTACTTGTGATGGCAATGTCATCGGTCCCCTCCCACGTGGTTCGTCCCTTTGTCAGAGAAAGGAAGTATGAGGAGGTTGGTGAATTTGGCAGAAGGAAGAGTGGTTCTTTTCACTTAGCCTGATACTTTCTCACCCATGCATATTGGTCATAAAAGAGCCTGGGAATGCAAAACCTCACTATGCATATTCATGAAGCCACATTATGAATAATACTTCTCTAAAAATGAATAGTCTTCTGGCTATTTGCCCTGGGAATCAAATTCTTCTGTCACACATTGGATCACTTAGAGATTGTCAATGGCAGTGCTCGGTAAACTTCAGCCCATGGGCCAAGGGTGATCTTTTGTGAGCCAATGGAGGCATTTTAAAATTTTATTTCGATTTATTTAAAAGCCAGAGTGATTGGGGGCAGGGAAAGATCTTCCGTCTGATGATCTGCCTCCCAAATGTCAGCAGCAGCCAGGACCAGACCAAAGTCAGGAGGCAGGAGCTGCATCCGGGTCTCCCCTATGAGAGCTCTTGATTGAAAGGTTTGCTGACCACTGATGCATTTGCAGGCTTACTATGCTAATCGCATTCTGTGATTCCTTCTTGTCTAATAGAGCTGAACTGCAATGCCATCCCCTGCCAGTAGGTGAGGCTGTCTACTACATATCAGCCCCAAATCACCTAAGTAGGTGCCTTTGCGATTCACAGACTACTTTCTGCCATTTAACACAGACTTGTTTAATGCAAATTCTGTGCCACACACAGTTTTAAATTCTAGATTCGGGGCCAGTGTTGTGGCAGAGCAGGTTAAGCTGCTGCCTGTAACAGTGGAATTCCATAAAAATGCCAGTTCAAGTTTTGGCTGTTCCACTTCTGATCCAGCTCCTTGTTAATGTGCCTGGAAAAGTGATAGGGGATAGCTCAAGTGCTTAGGCCCCTGCACCCACTTGTGGTAGCTAGAAGAGGCTCCTAACTCCTGGCTTCAAATTGGCTTTCATGTCATTGGTAGCATGGGGAGAGCAGAGGTCAGATGTTTCGTAGACTATATCTCTCCAGTTGGGATTATCTGACATTTTCTTATAATCAAATTGAGGTTACAAGGTTGGGGAAAATGTCTTTGTTGTTGTTGTTGTTTTTAAAGATATATTGATTTTTGTTGGAAAGGCAGACTTAAAGAGAGAAGAAGCAGAAACAGAGAAAGGTCTTCCATTCACTGGTTCACTCCCCAAATGGCCCCAAATCATCAGAGCTGAACTAATCCAAAGCCAGGAGCCAGGATCCTGGGTCCTTGGGTCTTCTACACAGGTGCAAGGGACCCAAGGACTTGGACTTCTGCAGAGGTAAGTACCTTTCTCACTGCATGAAGTTGAGACACTTATGACATCAGATTTGTCTTCTGGGCCTGGCGTGGTGGTCTAGTGGCAAAATTCCTCGCCTTGAATGCGCTGGGATCCCATATGGGTGCCAGTTCTAATCCTGGCAGCCCACTTCCCATCCAGTTCCCTGCTTATGTCCTGGGAAAGCAGTCCAGGACGGCCCAAAGCTTTGTGACCCTGCACGTGTGTGGGAGATGTTTCTCCATGTACAGTCGCTCATATTTTCTTTCCGTTCTTTATGGTTAGAAGCAAGTTGCTAAGCCCAGCTTACACTCGAAGGGGTAGAAGCTGGACATCTAAAGGGAGAGGCAAGTAGTCTTATTAAAAATACACAGAACACTAGGCAGGGCTGCCAGGAGCAGGGAGGGCCCAGGCCTGCCGGCTGACTAGCTAGCAAACCTCAGATGAGTCACTTGCTTTTCTCTCAGGCCCAGGACAACTCTCCCCTTCTTGGGAGCCCTGAATGGTATCCCTGCCCCAGAACTGTTTCCCAAAGTCTCCAGGGCATTTGGCTGCTAGAGTACAGATTGTGTGGGTGCCATTTGATGGCAGCTGGGGTCCCATCCTGACACCCATTATGGTCAGGAGTACCCCCCAAAATGAGGAGGTCCCCCTGCTTTTACCAAGCAGTCTCACATTATGAACATGCATACAAGGACTGCATGTAGAAGGAAATACCATGGGGAAATGTTTTTGTAAAGTGAAACGTTATTTTGCAAAGTGGATAATTCCCCCTGAATTAGCCTTTTTGTATAAAGTCAGCCTTTTGCTTGTTGGATTTACTTAAACCAAGGGACTCCAGGAATTCTTTCCAAAATACACACTGCGTTCATGTGCAGGCCTCTCTCTGTGTTGATGGCGAGCAGTGCATCAGAACTGTCAGATCTGCTCATTGTCCCTGGAACTGATTGTTCACCAGCGGAGGCTCCTGGCCAACAGGCTGACACTCAACACCGACCAATAGGTGCTAACCCCACGAGGAGGTGGTCAGTGACTTTGGCAGACAATGGCCGATGAACCGTGGACACAGGAGCACCTCTTGGATGAATGTTTCCCTCCACTTTCTTGGAAATCACTCTCTGTGGGCCACTGGGTCAGGGGCACCGACTTCGGTCCTGCACAGCCAAAGGATACCCACCCAGAGTGGGAGTCCAACACCACAGCAGCCACATCCACCACCCTGTGAAATCTCAGCTGGCATCACACACTCATTCACCCAGGATCCAACTTCTTCACCAGCCTAGAGCAGACCTGGTGTGGGGCAGAGAAGCCACAGACCACACACGGTCAGGGAGGCATCTTCTGGCAGGATAAAGGAAGATCATCACCCACACTTCCCTGCTGTGGCCTTAACTGGACCACAGCCTTGCATGAGGTATGGACAACACGCTCTGTAGAACCTCTCATTGTCTGAAGCATGGGTACTGTCACCTGGATTGGGCTGAGAGATGCATGGTCAGATGTTTGTCAGTAGTGTCACATTGAAACACATAGGACTTTTTTAGTACTCATGTAATGTTTCTTCTTTTTTTTTTTTAGCCAGTAGCCTCAGAAATGAAAGTAGCGTAGAGTATCTCTCACTGTCACAAGGCTCAGGCTGAGAAAACTGCCCTTGCTGTTCTAGTCGTCCTATTCCTCCAAGCAGGCCGTGCCTTCTTCCACCTGTTCCCACATACTTCCAACCTTGGCCTCCAACACGCCCCTGACCGCCAGTTTCTCTTTTTCCCCTGATTATCCCAATTCTATATCTTTCTTCAAGACTTATGTTCATTTTCTTTTTATTGGAAAGGCAGAGACAGAGATAGGCAGAGATTTCCACCCACTGATTCACTCCCCCAAATGCCCGTATTGGCCAGAGCTCTAGCAGGCTGGAGCCAAGAGCCCGATATACAGTCTGAATCCACCACGAACCACCTGGTGTTTGGGCAAGCACCAGAATGCTGCCTTCATTGCTCATTCCAGAAAAAGAGGACCATGATATGTGCCATTATCATGCCCTTCCTACTTAATAAGTAGTATGCACTCATGGGCACCCAGTCCCTGGTGCAGGAAGTTACTTCTTGTATAAGGACCCACTGCTCTCTTTAACCACACAGCACCCTAGTCAGAAGAAATGCCCGTGACCCGTAGCAATCTGTGCCTTCCCCTTCTCTGGGTCAGATGTTCTAGCAGCGCCACTTAATGGAAATAACCCACCTGGAAGTGGAGCCACAAAAGAAGGAAGCCAGGAAAGGAAATAGTAACAGAAGCAGAGCAGGACAGCAATGTTGGAACCCCTTGGTTTAATGTTGGATTTAGCTGTCCGTGAAGCTAGAGTTATCCCTTGGAACTTTCTGGAATCTAAACCTAGGAAGTCCTCCTTTGCCTGGTTAAATTTCTGCCACAGTAATCCCTGTTGTTCATGGGCAGGGACTGTGTCTTGACACTCTGTTCATGGCAAACACAGGCTTTATCTTTATATAGCAAGTGCTTCTTAAATAGTTATTGCTCATGTCAGGACAGATATGCTACAAGGGCTAGATCAAAGGAGGAAGTTTAAAAAAAATGGAGAGAGCGCGCAAGTTTGTATCTGCTGGTTCACTTCTCAACCGCTGTAAGGAGCAAGGACAGACCAAGGTCAAAGCCAGAAGCTAGAAACACCTCTAAATCTCCAACATAGTTGAGAGACTCAGGTAGGTAAGCCGCCTCCCTAGGTATGGCGGCCAATGTCTTAGCCAGCAGGCCAAACGCTCGCCAGTGGGGAAATGTTTATTTTATGGAAATCGAATCAATCACAGTGATGCTTCTCCTCTCACCTTTGGGCCCAAGCCTACAGTCCTGGTGTGTGTTTTTCTTTAATTCCCTTCTCTGAAGGCTGGCTTGCTGATTGAGATCACAGCTCTACATTCTGGCTACCTGGCTTCAAATCAGCAATTGCGAACATCGTTTCTGTGCTCTTATACCAGATGCTCAGCCTTTCCAACCCTCAATGTATTCAAATGTTCCATGGGAAATAAATAGGAAGACTCCTGTCTCATGGATTGCCAGGAAAGGAGATGAGCAGCACCCCACAAGTAGAAAGGACTGCCGCATGGAACTGGCAGCCTAACAGTGGTGGTGTCTCCTCCCAGCAGAACCACAGCCTTTTCTGGTGGTGTCCCTTGGAGCTACTCGACACTGTCGCTCTCGATGCATGTGGCAACAGCAGAAAGAACGACAATGCTAACCTGAGACGGGTGGCTCAAAGTCCAGTTACACCGTCACACTTCAGCCTGAGACTCAGTTTGCTCATATGTACAATGGGAATTATATAATCAACTTCAAGAAGGTCATCAGGGAGAAAGCAGGAAGCCAGGGGAGCCCAGCATGTGTTACAGACATGCTGACACACGACAAGGTGAGTGACAGCCTGCTGCCCTCTACCCTCATGGACCTTAGACTAATGAGGAAGAGAGTTATCAGCCAACCAATTCTAATAAAACCCAGTGAGTAATTTGATAGGGAAAGAACAAGGAACTCGGGAACTTAGAATGGGAGGTTCCGTGGTTAGATGAGTAGAAAAGGAGGAGCTGATTGAGAGCCGAGAATGAAATGCAGGGAAACAAAGATGCCGTGGAGAAGGGGACATTAGAAGCGTCTCTCTCCTGTTTGGGTTTTCTCTGAGTTTTGGGGTTGGGATGGAATCATTCTCACTCCAGCTTGTCTTCATCCCAGCCCTCGTCATAGCCCAGACTCCCCGAGGCATTTCCCTGGCTGAAACAATTGGTTTAGGGTGACCCAATCAGAGCAAAGATCAGGATTCTTTCCCCCCTGAACAGGACATGAAAAGCTTGATTTGTTCTTGGCAGCCATTTTACAGCCATCAAGGAAACCACAGGGAGGACAAAGCGAACACTCATAGAAAGTAAGGGAGAGAACGGCAAAGCCACACCCTGATCTACCTGTACCCAAAGCTTACTCACTGCTGCTCTTTTTACTGATGCAATTGAAGATAAATTCTGATTGCTGGTTAAGCCAGCTTGAGCGAAGCCTTTTGTTATTTTGAAAGGAATTATTCTTTAAATTTACTTACGTATTTTTATTTATTTGAAAGGCAGGGTGGTACCAAGAGAAACAGGGCGACAAAGATCCCCGTCCACTGGCTCACTTTCCAAAATGCCCGCGGCACCCAGGGTTGGGCCAGGCTGAAGCCAGGAGCCAGAAATTCCATTCTGGTCTCCCATGTGGGTGGCAGGGACCCAAGGAGATGAATCATCATCTACTGCCTCCCAGGGTGCGCATGAGCAGGAATGCTGGATTGGGGTTTGATCCCAGCAACTGGGATCAAGGATGTTGGCATCCCAAGCAATGACATAACCCCTACAGCCCTGACCACCAAAGGAATTCCTCTCATAGCTAAAGGAAGTGTCATTGGAGAAATACGGAGCAAAGCAACAGTATCTGATGTTATCAATTTGTGAAGCCAGACAAGGTCCCAAAATGTCCGTTGGCTCTAACAACTTGAATTTAGCAATTTGTGACCCAGGCAAGAGTGTTTTTAGCAGGAGGGGACAGGGGGACAAGAGAAACCCTGTGAAGCTGCTGGTAGACAGCTGAGCGGGCCCAAGACCTCCTTAAACCATGCATCTGTCCAGACGGAAGCCCAGAATCCCAGAGCCCCGTGTGTATCTCTCCCATGGCAGGCAGGGACTTCTGCTGCTTCCCCAAGCATGTAAGCATATTAGCAGGGAGCTGGATTAGCAGCGGAGCAGCCAGGACTCAAACCGGCCCTTTGATACGAGATGTTCCAGGCACCAGCTGGCTCACGGCAGCATAATGCCAGGTCCCTCCATGAACGTTGAAGGAAGAGATGCTTTCCCCCCCGCAATGATGGAGGGAAAGGGTGTGAGGTAGGAACACTGGCAGGCTCCGGAGAAGACATGCTCTGAACTGTGTCCCAATTCCATCAGAGTCCAGACTGTCTCCTGGTCTATTATCAAGCCTGCGTATTGCCATTTTTTCATTAAAATGCTTTGATAAAGTTGCCTTTTAGTCATCTGCAATCAAAAGAAACATAACTGTTAAAACTAGATTAATGAAAAATCAGATCTGAGGCCTGGCGCAGAAGCCTAGTGGCTAAGTCCTCACCTGGCATGCACTGGGATCCCATAGGGGCGCTGGTGCGTGTACTGGCTGTTCCACTTGCCTTCCAGCTCCCTGCCTGTGGCCTGGGAAAGCAGTCGCAGATGGCCCAAAGCCTTGGAAGCCTGCACCTACATGGGAGACCCAGAAGAAGCTCATGGCTCCTGGCTTCGGGTTGACACAGCTCTGAGCTCTGTAGACTCTTGGAGAGTGGACCAGCAGACAGAAGATCTTTCTTTCTGTGTCTCCTTCTCTCTATAAATTCTGACTTTCCAATAAAAATAAACAAATTTTTTAAAAGAAAAAGCAGATTTGGTTTCAGAATCCTGGGGGATGTTGCTGTATCAACACCCACAAACACACCCAGTGCCACATACAACACTCCCCACACCAGGGAACTCCTGGTCCCTGCTCCACACAACCAGGCTGGCCACCTGGAGGTCTCTGGTAGGTCAGGCTTTGTCAGTCCCACCTCTCCAGGCTCTCTCCTTTGCCAGGTGAGAGACCCCCAGGAAGGGGACCTGGTCCTCCCTCCTCACTTTAATGCTTTCTATTTATATGCGAAATTGCCAGCTTTTTCCTACTTAGTGGCAGATCGCCTGTTTGATGTTAATGAGTTTGTGAACCCAACAAAAACATAAAAGACAAGACTCCTCCAAAGAGGGGAAAATAGAAAATAAAGTGCCATCCAAAGTGGGACAGGTTGGAAATCCAGCCTCAATCTTCCCAGCACCTTTTTTGGTCTTCCCCTACAGGACTCTGCCTTTCATCCAATTGAAGGGACCAAGATAAAATGCCACACTGGTGAATATCCTGGAAACCCGAACCAATCTGATTGGTCTGGGCAAAGAAAATGAGGAATTCAGCTGATCAAAGTGCAGGGGCTCCCTCTTCCACCCCACTCAGCCCATTAGGCCTCTTGTGGCCAAGACACAAATTTCTCTGCCATCAGTGAGGAGCCCATATTCATTTTCAAATAGCCCATTGCATCCCTGTGCAAACCTTAGCTGGCTCCTAATAACCCACTTTAGGACATGGATGTTCTGATCTGATGTTATTAAATGGAAAGTGGCCGCTTTCTAATCTGGAGAGAGGCAGGGGCATTTGTAACAGCCAGAATCAAAGGCCTGGTCTCTCTCTGTTCCTAATTATCAATAGTGTTTTATAATCTTATTAATATTGATACACAGTATACTGAAGATCTGTTAAGGCGTAATGTATGTGGAAGATAATTAACCAGATCCGAGACAGATCAATCGCCTATTTGACAGCCAACGGTGTGTGGCTTATAAATTATACATATTCTAGGTATTGCTCAAAATGTTTCAAGTTTCAGTCCAGTCCTTGGGCTTCGGCGCTGAGGGAAGACCTGAACCTGGAGGTACGGTCCCCAGCCTGTGGGAGCCTTCTCAGCTCGTGGAGGATTCACTCTGACTTCAAAACCAAAGAGTTCCACTCACCGCCCAGATCTACACGCAGCATAAAAACACGTCTCCTTCTTGTAAAGCAAACAAAAACAAAAGGCGAAATCTTGTCAGAAAAGGGATGATTAGTACAATGACGGTGGTTGGCTTTTTGATTTCTGGGAAGGGAGCAGAGCGGCTGGTTCCTGCTCGCGCCTGTGCGGAACGGAGATGGGGCTGCAGTGAACAGAATGAACGATTCCAGCAAATGTGAGCTTAAGCTGTGTCAAGTGCAGCGTCTGTGTGTGTGTGTGTGTGTGTGTGTGTGTGTGTGTGTGCTTGTGCACAGGTTTGGTGAATGCCGTGAACATGATCATTTTCTTGATAGCATCCTTTGAGGATATAAATGCCTACCGTTATGCACTGGGGTAGATTCTGCCAGCCAAGGGACCTTGGGAAGAATTTTCTCAGCCTTGAACAACAAAACCAAAAGCATTTCAGAATTATCGAAATTACTCAAGCAATACACTTGGAACATTCCTCTCCATGTCAGGGGTTCTAAGATGATGTCAAAGGGACAGCCCCGGGTACTGATGTAGTTGGCAGCTGGGAGCGGTCCCCTTCTCCCCTTCCAGATAGAAGAGAAAATGGAAGAAAAGGAAAAATTGGAAGCATTTGTCCCACCCACCTTCCCCCGTGCCTCCATGCTCTCCATCCTAATCAGTGGTCCTCGTGGGCATTTGCCCCTGTCAACTACGCAAACACCAAAAATAAAATAAAGAAATAAATGAAAAAACGTCGGGCCTGGTGTGCTAGCCTGGTGGCTAAAGTCCTCGCCTTGCATGTGCTGAGATCCCATATGGGCAACAGTTCGTATCCCTGCTGCTCCACTTCCCATCCAGCTCCCTGCTTGTGGCCTGCCTTGGGACCCTGCACCAACGTGGGAGACCTGGAAGAAACTCCTGGCTCCTGGCTTTGGATCAGCTCAGCTCTGGCTGTTGCAGCTATTTGGGGAGTGAATCAGTGGATGGAAGATCTTTCTTTCTGTATCTTCTCTCTGCATATCTGACTTTCCAATAAAAAAAATCTTTAAAAATTTAATAAAATAAATGTCTACCACTCTGTAATAATCTCACCAGTTGCAGGCAGCTCAGATGGGGCTGGCCATACTCTTAGGTACATGGTCCTAAGTAGCCAATCCACCCTGTGGATTCAATTCCACGTTCAAACCCAAGTTGAGAACTTACTCTTTCATTACCATCATTATGGAGATAGATTTCAGCTCCATTTCTCTTACTCATTCATTGTTTAATGGGTGCTCCTTATAGGCCAATCATTCTACTAGTCTCCAGAAACCAGGGCTAGGATGATTGATGTGAGAAGAACACCTAAGATTAAGTTTAGGGAGGTGTTGGCTCCAGGTGCTCATCCTACATTCTCTTGGCATTGAAACTGAGTGATTCTGGGCCCGGCACCATGGCCTAGCAGCTAAAATCCTTGCCTTGGATGTGCCGGGATCCCATATGGGCACCGGTTCTAATCCCGACAGACCCACTTAACATCCAGCTCCCTGCTTATGGCCTGGGAAAACAGTCGAGAATGGTCCAAGGCTTTGGGACCCTGCACCCGTGTGGGAGACCTGGAGGAAGTTCCTGGTTCCTGGCTTTGGATTGGCTCAGCTCCAGCCATTGCGGTCACTTGGGGAGTGAATCATCAGATGGAAGATCTTCCTCCCTGTCTCTCCTCCTCTATGTATATCTGACTTTGCAATAAAGAAAGAAAGTAATTCCTTAAATATTGTGCACCCTCATCTAAATCCTAATAGAATAGTAAGTAATACTAGAGGGACTCTGACCTTCAAAGAGCTCACAGCTCTGAGGAACAGGAAGCAAGCTAAGGAGATTCCAGTTGCTACTGCAAGCCACCCCAACTTAGGACCACAAAACCACAAGCACCTTATTGTGTTAGGGAGTCTGTGGTCAAGAATGAGACAGGAGGCCAGTATTAGAGCTAGGCAGAGGAAACCTGCTTTTCATAACAGAGTCCCAGCTCCACTTCCAACCCAGCTTCCCACTGCTGCACACCCAAGGAAGGCAGCAGACAATGGCTGTTGGGTCCCTGTCGTCCTCATGGGAGACCAGGCTGGAGGTGTGGGCTTCTGGCTTTGACCTAGTATAGCTCTTGTCCATTGCAGGCATTTGGGGAGATGAACCATGAGATGGAAATACACACTCTCTGTCACTGTGCCTTTCAAATTAATAAAAATGAATACAAATTTAAAAAAAGAATTCAGACAAGCACAGAGGGTCTGCAGGAAGGGGAATGTCTCTTTAGGGGAAGCTTGGGGTCATGGAAACCTCTGACACGGGGCGGCAGGGGCAGGGGAAGGTCACATGGAGCTGGGACTCCCAGAGTGTCTGGTCCCAGAGGCCACGTTCCAAAAGGAAGCCACCGGGGAGTGAGAGGGAGGCATCACAAGGCTTCATTTCTGCACATCCTCTTGCTCAGAGCACTCGCCCGGTCTGCCCAGTCCCAGGAGGAGAGGGAACAGAATGAATGATTCTTTCATTGAGGAAAGGAGCCTGATGCTACAAAAATATGGAACTGGATTTGGTGAGGGAACTGGATTGAACAAATATCCTCCACTGATTCCTGTATGCATTCATTCAGCCAACATCTATGCAGTGCCTGGGAGGCACCAGGCCCTCCGTTCAGGAGCTGGAGTAACGAGCAGGTGCAGGGAGGAGCATTTCTACCTGGCGAAGTGACACAAGTATGTCCTTGACCTTGGGGCTGGTTGTGTGGTTGTCAAGGTGTTGCTGATCCATACACAGAACTGTATGCAAAGTCCTGTCTTGAGCGTCTAGTGTGGGCTGTCCTGGGGAAAGAGCAGAGGGTGGCCTGGAAAACCCTGGAGAGCTTAGGCTTGATGCTGCTAGTTTCATCCCTGCCATGCTGTCAGGCCCCTGCACCCCATGGGAGATCCAGAGGAAACTCCTGGCTCCTGACTTTGAACTGGCCCAGCTCTGGCCACTGTGGCCATTTGGGGAGTGAACCAGCCAATGGAGATTTCTCACTCTGCTTCCACCAAACACCACCACCTCCCAGCCCCCGTAACTCTTTTAAGTCAAACAAACATATCTTTTAAAAAAAAGAATATTCTGTGTGTTAACCTTGATCGACCAGGATCTGCCATAATAATTCAAAATACATTCATTGAAGACATTATGCTCAAGAAAACAAATAACACTGTTGGATTCTTATCGCCGTCACACTGGAGAAGGAACTTAGCACCATCACTCTGACTTGAGGCCATCTTGGGCACGGCTGCTCAGTTCTCGGTTGCCCCACCTGCACGCCTGCTCCTAGGGTGGAGATTTTTGTGCCCAGAGCACTGGCCTGGGTGCATGCACAAAGAGCTAGCTCTGTGTCTGTCCACAACCAGGTGAGTGTCCACTGTGACCACCAAGGCAGGGAGAACAGGACCAGCACAGGCCCAGACTTGGGCAAAGCTCCCAGGCCGGAACAGAAAGAGAAGCTGGAGAAAGGCGTGCATTAACTCCCTCGCTGCAGCCACAGTCCTGGGGTCTGCACTTGGTAGATGTGGCCCAGCCAGGGTCTGGGTTGAGCACCCAACAGCTGGATTACAGCTCCCACAGGGTCTCAAGGTCTCACCTCCAGCAGATAGCCTTACAATGCCCTCACTGGGGTTCTCATTAGCACCCAAGGCTCAGAGGGTCACAAATGGAAATCAGGTCATTAGCACCTTTGGCAAGGAGGTGTGGCAGAAAGGACATTTCACAACCCCCGGGAGTGGGGAGGCAGCTTGGAGCCAACTTAATGTTTAACCTCCCTGACAATGGATTGCCCAAGCTCTCCACCCCTGGCCCAGGCAGCTACTGCCATGAAAGGGCCCAGGGCTGCAGCTCCCAGAGGGGCAGGGCAGGAGGAAAGGGCCTGCCGTCAGGTACAAGGAGCTGGGGCAGACGGGAAGGAAGCTGCTTGGCCAGGGACCCGTGTGTGGAGCCCCCTATTCTCTCCCCGACCACCCCTCGCCCTTCCCTCACCCGGGAGAAGTCCCCGACTGCCTCTGAACACAGTGCTGGATTGTTCTGAGGTGAGGAAGTGAAGGGACAATAACTCCAGCACAGGGATTAGGAAAAAGAGAGAGAGAAAACAGAGAAAGAACGAGAGAGGGCACAACAGAGCAGGAGAGAGAGAGGGAGTAAGAGAGACCCATTTCTGGTAAATAATTAACAACCTAAAGTGTTATCCTGGAAAAAAAAAATTGTACCCAACAGAACTTTCAACTTCTCGAATTTGGAAAATCAGAAGTTGCACTGGGTGCCAGGAAGTTGATGCCAAGACTGATTTCCAGCCAAGTCACACCGACACCTCTCTGGCCAGCTCCTTCCTGGGACAGCCTGGTGGCAGCTGGCGCCCAAGGCTGATAACCCTCCTCTTCCCTCTGGAGTTCCAAGCAGGGAGGCAGGACCCTGGGCTCTCCAGAGCTTCTGTGGTCAGCTCCGCAGGACTGCCGCCATTGACGCATCCTCAGGCTGGTCAGAATCAACACACTGGAACATCAAGTTTCCCACCTGCTGTGTAACTTCATACCAGTGACTTCACTCCTCTGAGCCAGTTTGCTCAGTTACAAAGCCGCTTTTGCTAAAGTGTCACTGGAATCCAACACAACACATCAGGTATCCAACACAATATGTCAAGGCTCACATTTAACACTTCTTTTTTACTTTTTATTATTATTATCATTTAACAGGCAGTAAGACAGACACAAAACCCAGCAGGGAAGGATCTTCTGTCTGTTGGTACTCTCACACAAGCCCACCGTGGCTGGGATGGGACAGGCTGAAGTCAGAAGCCAGGAAGCCAGTCTGGGTCTCCTAGGCCGGGGTAGCAGGGACCCAAGTTCTTACTCCATCTCCTGCCTTCCAGGAAGCACATCACAGGCAGCTGGCCTTGGCAGTGGAGCCAGCAGTAGCATCTAGGCACTCCAGGACCAGATCCGGGCAGGCCAAGAGCATCTAAATGGCTGTGCCAGATGCCGGCATGTATTGTATTTTACATAAAATGTTATCAGGAATCGGTCAACACCACTGACTTACTCCCTGTCCGGGCTGCTTTGGTGCTGTAGCTGTTGCCTTGCAAGGACCATGTGACCTGTGGAAAACATTTGCTTTTTGGTTTGGGGGGTTGTTCTTGTTTTGTTTTGGGGATTTTTTTTTTTTTTTTTTTTTTTTTTTTGCAGGTGAGTTAGATCTCCCCTGGGGTTGGAAGGACACAGCCTGGTGAGGCGATGTCTCATGTTGTTACTTGCATGCCAGGGTTTCCAGTACACTCCTCTGTTTCTCTGGTCCTCCCCTTGCTCATTCTGGCCTCTTGCCCCCAACTCAACTCACTGGTGGGTCACGCTGGAGGCAGGGCCTTTTTTTAGGCAGCCAGGTATACAGCAGGTGCCACCATCAGCACCTGTCACCCTTGTCGAGACCAGACAGCTAGCAGTCTTTGGCAGCCATCAACTCTTCTGATGGACGGCAGCCTTGGGCCCAGGAAGATGCCACAGAAGCAGGGGAGGGCAGGGCCGTGGCTGAATCCTTCCCAGGGCCTTCCTGGAGTCGGGGAAGACGGCTGGGAGAGGTGGAGGCAGTGAGGAGAGCTGGAAGTGAGGCCGCCTTCCCACTGAGCTGAGTGTCTGGGCTGTGAGAAGACAGTTCAGGACCCTCCCTGCCAGAGTGGACTGAGTTCAGAGCCAAGGTCACACACTTCACTCCAGCCTTTCTGCCTGCGTCACCGAGTCTCCAAATGCAGTAAAGCATGGCAAAGAGGGAGGACCATGCTAGTCACCATTCCTTCCTTCCTGGGGAGGGGGAGCGGGTCTCCCCGAATCCACACAGCCTCCCTGGAGATAACATGGGAGGCCTGTTTTCTCATAAACAGGCCTCTACTTACGAGGACAGGCCTTCAAGATTCACCCAGAAGCCCTCAGAGAGCCTTGCCAGCAGTCCTTTTGCCCTCCCTCTTCACCTGACTCACAGACATCAGCTTAAATGGCATGAATCACTCTAACAGGGCAGTGATGGGAATTGGAAAAGCAACCCAGGGCCCTGACCACAATCACCTGCTCCCTCTTGGCCTTGTTTGGCCTCCTGCTGTTCTTTCCCAACAGCCAGCCACAGTCAGGAAGACTCCACAAGGCACCGCTGAGCACCAACCTAGACACACCTGCTACACGTGGCTTTTCCCTCATCAAGCTTACAAGGCTCACACTGTGTCCAGTGACACCAGCCAGAAATGCCACAGGCCTGGGCCCTGAACCTAGGCTCCGGGTGCCATGGGTTGAACTCCCCAATGTGCCAAGTGTTAGGCTGAGGGCATTGTGAGCAACACAAAGATTGTCCAAGTCACCTATTGCATCATCTTTCTGTAACATTACCGTAGCATGACTTGGTGGTTTTTCCCCTCTCATACTCCCTTAATTGTACAACAGAATTTCTACACAGGATACACAAGGCTTGGGGATATTGTTGCTCTGTTGCCCCATGGAATGTGTTTTCCAGGATTTTCTAAGATGAGGCCTCTGGGGTGCTCAGTTGTCTTTTACGAGGGTAAAAGGGTAAAAGTGGTGGGCATGTGGTATAGTAGGTTAGGCAGCTGCTTGCAGTGCCTGCATCCCTCACTGGATTACCAGTTCAAGTCCCAGCTAGTTCATCTCTGATCCAGTGTCCAGCTAATGCACCTAGGAAGCAGTGGACAACAGCACAAATACTTGAGTGCCTGCCATTCTACATTGGAGGTCAGGACTGAGTTCTTGGCTTCTGCCTGTCCAAGGCCTGGCTAGAATAGCCATGTGGAGAGGAAATTAGTAGATTAAGGGTCTCTTTTTCTCTCTAAGATTTTATTTTTATTGGGAAGGCAGATTTACAAAGAGAAGGAAAGACAGAGAGAAAGATTCATCCACTGATTCACTCCCCAAGTGGCCACAATGGCCACAATGGCTAAGCTGATCTGGAGCCAGGAGTGTCCTCTGGGTCTCCCACCCAGGTACAGGGTCCCAAGGCCTTTCCCAGGCCGCGAGCAGGGAGCTGGATGGAAAGTGGAGCTGCCAGGATTAGAACCGGTGCCCATATGGGATCCTGGCACGTTCAAGGTGAGGACTTTAGCTGCTAGGCCACGCCGCTGGACCCAACACTATTACAATCTTGTTCTTCATGCCCACAGCAATCTGAGAAAGTAGATGCTCTCACTGCAAGCTTACAGGTAGGGAAGCAGCTGAGCTGGGCTGGGAGGCTGGCTGTGCCTCAGGCTCCGGACAAGCTCTTGGCATCCGTGGAGAATGGTCTCTCTGCAGCTCTCATTGCAGACACCTCCGGAAGTAAGCATCATGACCTGGATGCCCAAGCTGCCCCTTGGGTCAATTTCTGCTCTTTCCAATGAGACTCCAAAAGGGAGCATTCCTGGGGTAACCCCAAAGGTCCCTTCCAGCGGGGGTTTCCTAGCCCCAGAGCCCTAAGTGCTAACCTGGGATGACAGCTGAGGGCAGATGAGGACAATGAGGGGGTCAGCGACAATAGACCAAGAAGGTCAAGACCTGCCACATCTGTTCTTTGCTTTCCCTCCAATTTCAGTTTTCCTTTCTTTTTCATTTGAATACACCGTCTAGTCAGATTTCAATCCAGTAGCTTTGCCAAGAAGAAATTACTTCAAAACAAAACAAAACAAAACAAAACAAAACCTTTTCAACATTGAAAGGTTGGCCCAGCCTTCCCATCCCTCAGTCCCCTCACTGCTAATGGCTGTCCCCAATGGCCTAGGCCAGGATTCTGCTTTGTCCAGGGTGTGAATAAGACAGGAGAGCACCTGCTCTTCTCTTAAACCAACAGTGCCATTTAAAATGGGTACTAGAGATAGCCGGGCTAAGGCGTACTCGGAGACAGAATCCCTCACTTTCGTTGCTTGTGTATGTGTGGCCCGTATTGTTTCATTTTGGATATGTTGTTATTCTGCACACTTCAGAAGAGGCTTGGGTGGCGCTAGGAAGCACTGTGTCCCAGTTCCTCTCCCTCCCACTGAGGTTTTTAAGGACTTGTTCCTGTGTTCATCCTATTGTTCTCGCCCATGGATTTGGGTTGTAAAATAAAGAGATTGCATTTCACCTTCCAAGTAAATGACCCATTTCCAAGTCCTTGTTTTGGAATTTGCCAATACAGGTTGAACATCCATCATCCAAAACTCTGTAATCCAAAAATGCTCCAAAATTCTAAACTTGTTAGTACCAACACAACATCACAAGTGGAAAGTACTGCTGATGTCAAACTTGAAGCACATCAGGACTGGCACTGCAGCACAGTGGGTTAAGCTAACACTCACGATGCTGGCATTGCCTATTGCAATGCCCATTCAAGTCCCGGATGTCGCACGTCCAATCAGGTCCCTCCTAACGTGCACAGGAAAGCAGCAGAAGATGGTCCAAGGGCTTGAGCCTCTGCCACCCTGGATGGAGCGCCTAGCTTCCAGCTTTGACCTGGTCCAGACCTGCTTTTGTAGGCAGTTGGGGAGTAAACAGGCAATGGAATATCTCTCTCGCATTCTGTGTGTGTGTGTGTCCCTCTCTTTCTGTTTCTTTCAATCAAATGAATAAATAAGCATTAAATAACCTCGGGAACACAAAAATATTATAGGTATATTGTATAAAATATATAGGCATACTGTATAGATATATGAGATAAATTTATTTCATGTTTTAATGTGGGTCCCATCTCCAATATATCTGATTATGTGTATACAAATATTCCATAATCTGAGAAACAACAGAATCCATCCTGGTCCCAAGCCTTTTGGATCTAGGGTCCTCAGCATCTAGACAGCAGATGCCCTGATTTCTGGGTACCTCAGTTTGTTCAGTGGTAAAAAGGGGCTGGTAATAACCCCCCTCACAGTGTCATTAATAATCCTCACCATCACAAAAGCCATGGCTACAAGATGTCAGATGGGCTGAGGGGGTGTCTGTGAAGTCTCACTATTTTAGGATCACTGGAAGTGAATAATCCAGCTCCCTGCTGCTGACACGCTTGGGAAGCCAGAGGAAGATGGCCCAAGTGGCGGGGTCCCTGCTACCCACATGGGAGACCTAGCTCGAGTTCCAGGCTCCTTGTTAATTCAGCCTAGTCCAACCCCAACCATCGCAGCCATGTAAGAAGTTAGCCAGCAAATGGAAGATCTCCTTCTCTCTTTCTCTGTAACCCTGCCTTTCAAGTCAATAAATAAATCTTTTTCTAAAAAAGGAATTAAGCCAGTATAATGGCTCAATTGGCTAATCCTCCACCCTGTGGCACTAGCATCCCGTATGGATGCTGGCTCCTGTCCCGGGTGCTCCACTTCCAATCTAGTTCTCTGCCTTTGTCATAGGAAAGCAGTAGAGAATGGCCTAGTCCTTGGAACCCTACACCCACATGGGTGACCCCCAAGAGGCTCCTGGCTCATAGCTTCAGATCAACTCAGCTCTGGCTTTTGCAGCTGCTTGAGGAGTGAACCAGCAAATAGAAAACATTCTCTATCTCTTCTCTCTGTTGTCAATCTGCCTTACAAATAAAATAAATTAATGCTTAAGAGCCAATTCTTAAGTTCTGAGGGATTTCCCAAGTGTCTAATGTCATATTTGAAGCCTGGAACTAGCCATGCTGTGAGTATTTACACCACAGTGATTGGCAAGTGCTACCAATCCGGAAGTGATTGCTTCAGGGAGTTGGCAGTTAAACATTTACCAACACAGCCCTGCACGTGACACAGGTAGTGTGAGGGAGCCAGAGCTGTACAGAGATGGCTCTGCCTTCCGGGAGTCACACAGCCACCATGGGGATGGTCAGATCGCCCGAGTCACGCATTTACAGTTAGGAAATTAAAGTTTCCAGGCCAGGTGAGGGATTTGGAAGTTCCTCCTCTGGAGCACTGCAGGCTTACCTGGTTACCTTGTCCTCTGGGAAGTTGAGACTTACCAGAAGTTAGAGGCATGGAAGAAAACCCATTGTAATCATTACAGAAACCTCAGAAAGTGTGAGACTCCTTCTCTCGCACAAAGGACCTGCCTGCAAAGCAATTAGCAACCGAGACACGCACAGGGGAGTTTTATCTACTTGATTAGACAAGAAGCTATTTGATAGTGTGGTCCTGCCTGCTATTTCTTTGTCCCCCTTGCAGAGTATGGCATGGGTCTGAGAGCTCAGAGAATGAAAGATGATTAAGGGAGAAGCCTGGGGGTGGGGGACTGTGGTGAGTGCTGCCCAAATCCCATGCTCTTGGGGGCAGGCAAAGCTGTGTTTCCACGGGCCGTTGTAGGTAGGCTGTGGGGTTTGGCAACTCTGACTGAATGGAATGTTCTTGGTGGGTGAAGATTACTTGGGTTGAGATGTTTCCTTTCAAATGCTGGTGACGGGAACAGGTGTTTGGAGCAGGTGCTCCACCTTAGATCCTGCTTCTGGCTCCTGTCATCCTGGGCAGTGATGGCTCAAGTACGTACCATCTATGAAGAAGACCCGGATTGAGTACCAGCTCCTGGTGTCCTGGCCCAGTCCTGGTTATTGCAGACATCTGCGGAGTAAATCAGTGGATGAAAGACACTTCTCTTACCTCTCTCTCTTTCTCTCTCTCTCGCCTTACTTCTCTTTGTCTCTCTGGCCTTTCAAATAAAAACGAGTATAAATAATTCAAAACGATAAACACTGATGCAAGGCACAGGTGAATTACTTCATAGGGAATTTCTGCTGGGGCTTTTGCAACAGCATCACCTCCCCGAGTACCCCAACCCTGATTGCCCTCATGGGTCTCCCCCAGCGCCCAATACCACCTCCTGCTCGCTCTCTTCATCTCATCTCTGTGTAAGCCTACAGCCACAACATTTGTATTTGCAACCACACACTTTGCAGTTTAATTATAGGAAAGTATGTGTGTCTTTTTCTTTAATGATTTAATAATCTCTCTTCTCAACCAAATTGCAAACCCCTGGAGGGCCTGGAATATGGTCAACCCGAGCTGCTTCTCACAGTTTCTTGGAGTCCTGGGCCTACTCAGGGTGCCCAAGACCTCCCTTTGCCTAAGCCCCTGCCAGGGATGCATCTGCACTTTGCCCCTTGGCTCTCCAGGGCACTTGGAAAGCAGCTAACTTTAGTGTGCTAGCGGATTCCTCTCCCATGAGGCTAGAGGAATAGACAGGTCTATTTTACAGTTAAGGAAACTGAGGCAAAAACAGGTTAACTCACTGGCCCCAAAGTGCAAATGAAGCAACAAAGCCAGAATTTGAACTTGGGATCTATTGGAAACACCCATGCTGTAAATTCCCATGTTATTAAGCCAAACAGGAAAGGCTGTGCCTACCAAGCAAGGAGCCGGGTGGTGGTGTCTCCACTGGGCAACTGAGAGCTGTGGAAACAGCCTCTTGCAGGCAACCCATCCCTGGAGGAGCTCGTCTCTGCTGTCTGGTGAGCATGCCCACAATGTCGGGGCTGGCTTGGGGCGGACTGAGCTTCCGCCTTCCTTCACTATCTTCCCACCTTCCCTCTCTCCCTCCCTTCCTTCCTTCCTTCCTGCCCTCCTGCCCTCCTTCTCTCCTTGATTTTTGCTTCCTTGCCCACACTGTGTAGCTGGGGTAAAAACATCTTGCCACAAGAACTCTGTGGTAGCACAGTGCCTCCCAGAAGTCAAGGGCAGCAAGTGAGGGCACTGGGGGGGGGGGCTTCATGCAGTCCCTTGGGCCAGCCTGGAAGACTAGAGACAGATGGGACACTGGGTTGGTATAGACCCAAAGCAGGAGTCAGAAATGGGGCTTGACCTCCAGGTCTCAGGTGTGGCCCAGCTTCTCCTTGACCTTGAGAAGTGACTGTGTGGAGCTCTGCCCCCATGATGGTGACACAGACTCCCACTATGCACCTCCTGGTGTCCTGAGCTTCCAATCCTTGGAGCCTTTGGTCACCAGTCCATGCCCAGGAGAAGCACCACTCACTCCATATTCACATGCCGGCTGCTTGCTCCGCAGGCCTGCCCCTTAAGCCCAACTTTTGAGTAAGCAATGAATGGTGGAGTTTTGTTGTTGTTGCTGTTGTTAACTATAGATACCTGAATCTTATATGTACCACATACTGATGGAATATAGTTATGCTTTAAAAAAAATTCATTGTTTACCTAAAACTCAAATTTAACTGGGCTTACTCATTTTTTTATATAAGATTTATTTATTTTTATTGGAAAGTCAGATATACATAGAGGAGGAGAGACAGAGAGGAAGATCTTCCATCTGATGATTCACTCCCCAAGTGAGCCGCAACGGCTGGAGCTGAGCCAATCCAAAGCCAGGAGCCAGGAACCTCCTCCAGGTCTTCCACACGGGTGCAGGGTCCCAAAGCTTTGGGCCGTCCTCGACTGCTTTCCCAAGCTACAAGCAGGGAGCTGGATGGGAAGTGGAGCTGCCGGGATTAGAACCGGCGCCTATATGGGATCCTGGTGCGTTCAAGGCAAGGACTTTAGCTGCTAGGCCACGGCCCTGGGCCTTGAGCATACTCATTTTTAAGAAATAATTATTTTTATTACAAAAAAAAAGGAGCAACAGAGAGAGAGGGAGAGGAGCAATTCTTCCATCTGTTAGTTTACTCCACGGTGCCTGCAACAGCTAAAACCGTTAGGCTGGAGCCAACAGATAGTAACATCCTCCAGCTCTTCCACATGGTGGCTGCCACCCAAGTATTTGAATCATCCTCAGCGGGGCCCCAGGGTGCATACCAGCAGGAAGTTGGAAGGCAAAGCAGAGTTGGGAATTGAACCCAGACACTCTGAAATGGGCTGGGTATCCCAAGGGTACCGAAGGCCCAGCCCTTGAGCCCATGGTATTCCGAAGCATAGATTGTGACACGGTCAAACCGTGTGTCATGATCAAGACTGAAGTCTCAGGCCCGAGACTGTATATCTGCCTTTCCAATAAAAATAATAAATAAATCTTAAAAAGAAAAAAAGACTGAAGTCTCCGAAGTCAGACTAACGGAGCCATTTCTCTCCTGGTCACTTTCCTCTTCTGTGAATGGTGACATCACTACTGTTTGCCCCTAGGGGGGCGGCTGGACTGAGTTCACACATGCCAAGGACTTAAAGGCACACCTGGCCTGTGGTATCTGCTCCATCGATGTTAGCTAGAGACTGGCATGGGGTAAAATTGCCTCTTTTAGCAAAATAGTGAAGGGCAGACATTTGGCACAATAGTTAAGGAGTCCCTAGGGATGCCAATGTCCCATATCTAAGTGTCTGCTATGAGTCTCAGCTCCCCTATATCCAATCCAGTTTCTGTCACCACGTGATGCCACAAACACTTGGATCTTGCCACACCTGTGGAAGACTCAGATTGAGCTCAAAGCTTTGGCCCAGCTCAGCCCCTACTGTTGCAGACATACAGGGTGTTATCAGTGGAAGGAAGTTCTCTTAGCCTGTTCCTGTCTGTATCTGTTTTTCTTTTACATAAAATAAAAAGAAACACAAATTTTAAAATGAAAGAACAAAACCCCATCCGGCAGTACCTTTTTAGGATCGTTCTGCTTAGTATCATCTGCACAGCACTTCAGGTAGGTAGACCTGGCAGGGCTTGCCCTCAGAGATCTTGTGCCTGAGTTGCAAAGAAGAGTTGCAGAGAGGAGTCCAAAGAGGTTTGGGGCAGGAATTTAGAGGAGCAGGTGCAGTGGTTTCCTGCTGTATAGTCAGCCTCCTATAAAACTTCCACAAGCCAATGTAGTTGCAGGTGCCAATGAGAAGGTATAAAACTAAGTGGAAACCATAACGGGAGACTTGTGCCTCTCAACGAGGAGAAACAGGTGGTGTCCCCCACGCTCCCCAGGAGTGAGCTATGTGCTCCTATGTCTGCATCTAAAATGTTATGTTGTTCAGCACCTGCAGGACCCAGAGACCTGACAAGGCTGGGGCTAACTTCAAATAACACCCTGCCAGGAGCCACGCATTAACCCTATAATGACCAGATGCTGGGAGACAGGGTGCTTCTAGAATGACTGGTAAGAACAGCAGGGAGCCCTCTGAGAGGTCTGAGAAGGGGTTGTCTGCCAACCAGAATGGGCATAGTTCAGTGTCTGAACAGCACTTCCATGTCCCTATGTGTTGGAGAACTTGAGAGCCATTATCATGGCACTCCTTATCCACTAAGCAAAGGAATACATAGGCATCAGGGCCCTGCTTGGTTGAATATCCTCTAAATGCAGAACAGTGTGGCAGCTGCAACTGCCCGGACCCCAGGGGACTTGGATGCTAGTCCAGTTCTGTGAGATCTTGGACAAGTCAGTCCTTGAATTTTGTTTATAAACTGGAAGAACTTGGAATTAGATTAGTCATGATTCTTTTGGTTGCAAATGAAAGGCAATTCAGACAGGCTTGACAAAAAATCTGGATTTATCAGTTTACAAAACTGAAAAGTTCAGAGACGGTATGAGCGTCAGGTACCGCTGTATCCAGGGGATCTACAGACGAGTCTTCTTCACACTTTCATAGTCAGGTATGTCTGCTCTGTCTGATCACTCCAGTAGCTGTACCCCAACACTCTGACGGCAAATAATTCCATCAGAAGTCCATTGTCTTTATGTTCACTGGTCCCCAACATGTTCCCATTGGAGGGATGGCAAGTATGTGTTCATCCTTACTGAATTACTAGGACTGGTGGAACAAAACATGCCTATCAGGCAGACCTGAGTTTTATGTGTGTTCTTTGGAGCCAGGGAGAGTCAGTCCCAGCTGAAGATCTGAAAATGTAAGAGTGTAAGAGTGTTGGTTTCACAAAGGGAAAATCAGGGATGATGTAAGTAGAAGAGGGGAGAGCAGATACTGATGCTGAGAAGGGCGAATAGCCGGTGGCCAGGACACGTGGTTCTCATGTGGCTTCCGGTCTGGTCAATCTATGATTCTTCTGTCCCTGAGAAGCTCACAGACAGCACTGGGAGATGACAATGTTCTTATTTTATTGTTAATTGCTTTTATGCCACCCATTTCATTATGATCCTGTGTTCCCAGGGAGGAGAGCACTGGCCTTGGAAAAGGTCCAAATGCCACCCTTAGTAGATTTATGAAAGATACATCTGCGTAATCCCTATCAAAGTGTGGGTCACTGGGCAAAATGCTGATTGTTATGGACTGGGGAGGGAAGCCACACTGACTGCTTGTTCCCAGGGCAGCGCATCGCTCTCACCCCTCCTCCCAAGCCTTTACCTCTATGAGTCCTCCGAATCTTCAGTCAAGCTGCTGGTTGATTCCTGAGCTGCCGTGGTGCTCCATGTTGTCTAGTTCTAATGAGATACCAATGACCAATGATGGACTTGCTTGAAAAAATGCAGTTTTCTGAGCAACTCTGCAAGGAGAATTTCCTGAATAGGGATTAAATGCTTTTATCCTTAGTTAATCCAGTAACTTCCAGGATTTTCATCTTTTTTTTTTTTAAGATTTTATTATTATTGGAAAGCCGGCTATACAGAGAGGAGGAGAGACAGAGAGAAAGATCTTCCATCCGATGTTTCACTCCCCAAGTGAGCCTGTGCGCGCCGATCTGATGCTGGGAACCAGGAACCTCTTCCGGGTCTCCCACGCGGGTGCAGGGTCCCAAAGCTTTGGGCCGTCCTCGACTGCTTTCCCAGGCCACAAGCAGGGAGTTGGATGGGAAGTGGAGATGCCGGGATTAGAACTGGCACCCATAGGGGATCCCGTGGCGTTCAAGGTGAGGACTTTAGCTGCTAGGCCACACCGCCGGGCCCCAGGATTTTCATCTTTAAAAATCCACAATCTGATTATTACCCCCATTAAATGCTGCTATTGAGAAGCAGAGAGAGAAAGAGAGAGAGAGAGAGAGAGAGAGCGAGCGCCGGGTTGATTGAAAGCTACCACATGCTTCAGGCACCTGAGCAGTTACCCTGTGACTTGCCTGGCCAGGTGGCAAACTGGGCAGGTCTGAGAAGCCCGTCCCTTGTTTAGCCCCAATTCACAAGGCTTGTTCTGGATCCTTCTTCTCTAGCTCTCTGCTGCTGCCCTGTGCCCTCACATGCAGCCACTGCCTTTGGTTCCCAGGCTGCCACGCTGATGCTTGAATCCCGGCTCAAGATCAAGATATCCGGAAGCCATGGGCTCTTCTGAGGTAACTGATTTCCTTTCTACCCCTGCCTCCCTTTTTCCTGTCCTTCCTGAATCTCTTGCTTTAGTCCTCCCTTCTGAATTATCTAACAAGAAAATATAGACATGACTTTTAAAACCTAACAATGTAATATACCAAACACCCTTGAATTTTGTACTTGAAATGGCTGAACGGTTGGGGATATGAATTCTCTCTCAGTGAACATGCTTTAAAAAAAGGAAAATGCAGGTGCTGCCATCTGGTTGGATGTGAAATTGATATGCAGTGGTTTACTGTGTTTGTGACTAAGGAAACACTAATTACCCCATCCCTGAATCAATGGAGATATTAAGCGGCACAGTCATTCAATTTGGAGTCATAACTATTCCTCCCCCTCCCCCACTGAAGAACAGATGACTTGGTGAGGGTTCTAGCCAAAGCTGGACTTGGGGCAGGGTAGTGGTGGCAAGATCTGCTCTGAACAGAGGACATTTATGTAACTGAGAGTCTCTCATTAATGCACGAAGTCTCCCTAAGTATCCTAGCATTGGCACCACAGAGTTAAGCTCAAGTGCAAGTATCTCCCTTTTCTCAGAACCAGCTTGTTACAAGACATAGTACTCATTTCCTTGAGAACAGTTTGCTTTTATCTGATTTGTTTTCCTCGTTGACATTACTTCCTTCTTTCCATTTCTTGGAGGTGGCTTTGGGATTTGACAACCCAAGTCCAGCAATTTACAGGGAAGCTATATATAGCTTCTTGTTTGGCTCCGGGGCTCATACTCAGAGCTCCTCTAGGCTACCCTAGGCCTCCACACACCACCTGCCGCAGCTCACACACTCTTAGCCCTGTATAGGAAATTCACCACTTTATGGCCTCGCATAAAAGTGCCATTCTGAATAAACACAAAAGCCATCAAATGCTCTTGAGTTGTTGGTCTTAAATATCAGTCATGCTTCATGGTAGGCATAAGGGACCTGTTCCTTGAGTGATATTGTCATATAAAGAGTAAGGACCTTAAGGGCATCTTAATGAGGTGATAATGAGGAAAAAATGTTCTGGTTTCGGAGGGGGAGCTGGTCTTCATTCTAAAGTTCGAAGTGAATTTAATCATATAATGGACTCCTTGCTAAGCAATGTTAAGAAGGGGGAGGGACAGCATTTGGAATTTTTCTAATCTGCCTTTTATGGCTTTTGAAGACCTGCCCATGATATCACGAGCCTCTTGTTCTTACACAGGTGCCCCAAGTCCTAGAGCACTAACTCCAAGGAGCTTCCTTCCATCTTAGTGGATTCCTGACTGTTCCTTTGCTCTCTTTATGCTGTCTTCCTTGCTGTGTCCTGCCAGTGTTGGTCTTACTCCGCTTTCTAAGATGGCCTTTGTTGCTCTTGGAAGACCTGCCATTATTTCAAAATGTTTTCTCTTTATGTGAGCCTCTGTGGAGCAATGGGGTGAGGAAGCTTCCGACTTTGCCATACAAATGGCCTTTATTCTCCTTCTCTCGTCCTTTCTTTCCGACATGTGGAATAACCAGGTGGTTGAGAAAGTTCTTTGAAATGGAAGTGACAAACTGCTCTTTGCTGAGCAATTTAACCTCTTCAGGAGGAAAAAAGACTGTGTAAAACCAAGGTGGCTTTGTTATTTCTATCGAATAAGTGTAATATGTGGTTATATCATTCATTCATTCATTCATTCATAAGTCAAATGTTCCAGAGAGGTCTCACACCTATTCATGGACAAAGTTAGGCTTGCCTGGACTCTTCACCCATTTTGCCAATAGAATACTAGTTTTTTTGTTTTGTTTTTAAGTGATTCTCCAATTGCAAGAATTCCAGGGTCTAGTGAGATGGCTCAATTAGCTAATCCTCTCCTTGCAAGCATTGGATCCCATATGGGTGCTGGTTCATGCCCCAGTTGCTCCACTTCCCATTCAGCTCCCTACCTGTGGCCTGGGAAAGTGGTAGAGAATGGGTCAATGCCTTGGGACTCTGTGACTGTGTGGGAGACCCAGCTCCTGGCTTTGGATCAGCTCACAGTGGCCATTTGGGGAGTGAACCAGCAAATGGAAGATCTTTATCTCTGTCTCTCCTTCTGTCTGTAAATCTGTCTTTCCAACAAAACCAATAAGGAAATCTATTCTTAAAAAAAATAATTCTGCATTTTTAATCATATTCTCATTGCTGTTTTACCAGTTAATTTAGTCTACAATCAATCATCTATTCCTCTCTGTCCACACATCAATGCACCTTTTTACGCATCTGTCTATCCAGTCAGCCAACAGGTGTTTGTTGCACATTTATGTGAGCCAGGTATGCAACTAAGTGAGAAGCTGGTGCTGCTGTGGCAAGGCTGGGTGTTTGCACTCTGGAAGGGCACAGTCCTGCAAGGGACATGCATGAAGAAAGAGGCTGGCAGTCACAGCACTGGGCTGGGAACACAGACAGCAGAAGCCAGCCAGACTTCTGGGCTCAAAGAATCAGCCCCGAAGGAAACCCAGAAACACAGCAAATGAGAAAACAGAGAACAGAGGAAGGAAGGGAATGGCATTTTTTTTTCATAAAGATAAATATCCACTGCTGTATCTTCCCCTCCATTAAGCCAAGGAATCCATTTGGCTCAACCTTAAGTCTCTTGAATATTTGTGATGTTCCCTGTAGAAAAGGCAATGGTTTGGAAGTGGTGACTTAAGACAATTTGCTTGAATTTTCCTGAGTCTCAGTCTCCTCATTTGTGATAAGTGCAAGGAAATCATTCTTACCCTGAAAGTGTGTTGGAAGGACCGGCTAGGTCATGGGCAAAGCCCCTAGCCCAAGGGAAAGCCTTCATGAATGGCCGATCTTATTACTATGAAAAGCACAAAACCAGGTGTGTGGTTCTTAGGAGCATTGGGTGGGGACTCCCAGGGAAGCTTTAAAAAAAAAAAAAGGACAAATAAACAGACACACCCCAGGTTCCATCTCAGGAGATTCTGAGTCACTCGGACTAGGTTGGGTCTCCAGCATCCGGATTTTTCTGAAAGCACCATAGGTGACTTTGATGTTAACCATGGTTGTGAGTTGCTACTGTGCCCTGCAGCAGCAGAGGCCTGATGGCATGTGTTTTGCTGTCACTATAAGTACATTAAAGCTACACTGTGAACACAGTGACCAGGATTTAAACGAACAGTTGATCTGCTTGCAAACGGCTAACTGTAGGTTAGTAATATCCTGCCCAAGTAACTCTGAGAAGGGACTTAAACGAGTCAATGAAAGTGGACCTGTAGCATTTCTCAGACTCTTATAAATGATTTCTCTAAAAATGCTTGGCATGAGGGCCTGGTACAGTGGCTTAGTGGCTAAAGTCCTCGCCTAGAACACACTGGGATCCCATATGGATGCCAGTTCTAATCCCGGCAGCTCCACTTCCCATCCAGCTCCCTGCTTGTGGCCTAGGAAAGCAGTGAAGGATGGCCCAAAGCCTTGGGACCTTGCACCCATGTGGGAGACCTGGAAGAGGTTCCTGGCTCCTGGCTTTGGATCAGCGCAACACCAGCCTTTGCAGTCACATGGGGAGTGAGTCATCGGATGGAAGATCTTTCTGTTTCTCCTCTCTGTATATCTGATTTTGCAAAATAATAACAATAATAATAATAAATCTTTAAAAAATGCTTGGCATGAGTCAGTGGAATCTAGCTGTCATATTTCTCTTGACTGACTACCATAAGTCTTTGGTAATTGATCTAGTAAATTAGTAACTCAGATCATACAGCAGCTCAAGCTTTCTAGAGTTCATGATCACTCGGTAAAAATAGACATCTGGCCATAGGATTTCTAGCGTGAAGAGGAAAGAAAAGTTCAGGTTTGCCTGTGAAAAGTTCCATTATTTCAATCCACAATCTGACTGTTCAGCTCAAGACAAAAGTCTTAAGAGTCTGTTTATTCTGTGAATGGAGGGCTGTCTGGACTGATTGTGTTCCACTCCCTCACTTGCAAGACAACAGAATACAAAGGGCTAAATGCAGAGGCTAAAGGTGGATGCGCCTAGAGCTTGGGGACACTTACTACCTCCAAATTGCTGGGACGATCTCAATGAGCAGCAAGATTTCTGTTGAGAGGTGGTTTTGTTGATCTGGAGAGAAGAGAAAAAATAGCCTTGATTTGGCCAGAACCAATCCAGATATTTGGAGGTTGTTCAACTCTTGGAGTTAAACCATTCAACTCTTGGCAGGTATGGTCCAAGCCATCAACCAGAGAACCACTGCAGGAGGCTCCTAAAATATGCAGATTCCTGCCTGGAATTCCAACTTGGAATCCCTTCAGATTTTCACACTCAGACCAACCTTTGTGAAGATACAATGTGATTTTACCAGCCTCTTAATTTGCAATGGTAGAATCCTGCTTTTTCATTTAGATGACGAGAAGGAGGAAGGCTCCAATGTGAAACCTGGAGTCTCTCACTTCTTCCTCTGTTTCTTTATTGATTCCCATAAAAAAAAAGTCCCTTTCAGTTTTTGGATTTCACCTTCCTTTTCTATAAATAGGATTAACAAATATCATTTAAAGAAGCCTTAAAATTCTTGTCCAGCTTACCTTAAAGATGAAATGAGACAATCAAAAATGAAATATCTTTTTCTCCTAAATGTATTTATTTGAGAGATGACAGGGAGAGGAGAACTTTGAATCACTGATAATTCACTCTCTGTGCCACAGTGGCTGGATTGGGTTAAGCCAAAGCTGGGACCCTGATCCAGGTGGTCCACATGCGAGTGGAAGGAACCCACTCAACTGGGTCATGATGGATGCCTCTGCGGTCTGCATTAACAGGAAGCTATACTTAGAAGCTGAAGCCAGATATCAACCCAGAGACTTTCACATGGGGTGTGGGCATCCTAACGAGCCTCTGAACCATAGATCAGATGTTTACTCTTAAAATTGTGCAATTCTATCATTATCGTCATTTTATATATGAAAGTTCTATAGTTCACAATTCTGACCTAATGTGATTCCTGACGAAAGGATAATCAGACTTCTTAACTTGGCTGTTTTTATTTTTATGCAAAGTGAGAAGGATGTTTCCATATGCGATGAGACATTTAGCCCTGAGCATCAGCAAGATGTTGAGATGTTGCAAAGAAGGAGACAAGGGTCACTGAAACCCTTAACACATTACTCTTGAGTTGCATAATTCACATCTTGAGCAGGTGCTGAGAAGCAGGGCAGCAACTGAATACGTTTTCCAAAGCACGCTTTGTTATACCACATTCAGGAAGCTGCTTATGCCAGAATTTGCTAGAATCACAGATTACCTACTGCCTTTGCTATTACACATCTGTCTCCTATTTCATAAATCTACATCTATCTTACTTATAAAATTCTATATAAAATATATATGTGTGTGTATATGACAAGCCAATATGATTCCTTTGTGACAGATCTTTTAAAAATTCTAATTTTCTGGGGCCTAGACATGAGTCCTCAGTAGTGATGCAAAGACTGTCCTGTATTTAGTTCATATACGTGAACTCTCCACTCTTCACATGTAATTACTCACCTGAGTGTTTAACCTAAGAAAGGCTATCTCCTCCGCAACATACATCCTTAGACATTTTCAACTGATGGAGACAGTCATGCATTAAATAGTCCTGTTTACAGCTGTTCATACTTATTTACTTAAAGATGTATTGATTTATTTCTTAGGAAGGCAGAGGAAGACCTCCCATATGCTGATTCATTCCTCCAGGTGCCTATAGGTGCCAGCTAGGACTGGACCAGGTCAAAGTCAAGAGCTAAGACCGCCCATCCAAGTCTGTGACATGGGTGGCAGGGACTGAAGTACCTGGACCATCATCTGTTGTTTTCCCAAGTGTGTTAGTGGATTGGAAGCAGAGTAGCTGGGACTTGAACCAGCACCCTGATATGTGCTGCCAGGGTCACAAGCAGCAGCTTAACGCAGTGGGCCACACTGGTCCCAGAGCTGGTCCAGTGTTTTGTCCTTGACATCTCTTCTCTGACATAATCCTATGGGTGCCTGTTTAGTTGTTGTCTTTGAATGCATGTTTCCTGGTGTACAGGAAATAGCAATTGATGACTGAACCCTTTAGCTAGCCCCAGGAGAGCTTGAGGACAGGAAGAAGGGAGGAGAGCAAGCCCTCTGTGAGGACCAATAAATGTGCTGAAGAGAGGCTTTACGCCCATCCTTCTCAGCTCCGCAGTCATTCAGTTTCTGCATACCTCTCTGGGCCAGACTTCATTCTGCACACAGGGGTCTGAACCCTTCACCAAGGCAAGGCACTGCACACAGCCTGGGTTTGCAGCCATGGTGTTGGCAAGTTGGGGTAGTTTTCTTCTGGCTTTGTTTGGGAGAACAAAGGACTATGAGACAAAATGTGCTAAAGCAAAAGGGGGAAGAAAATTTGACCTTGCTGGGCTTCTCCGTGAATGGGCACTCTCCCTTTTCCAGGGCAGGTGGGACAGCCAGAGGCCCTAAGTACTGGCAGAGAAAAGAAAACCCTAGAGTTGTGTGCACCAGTTTTCTCAGCTGTACTCTATGAGGAGCAAGAAGCACCTTCCAGGGGCCGGTGTGGTGGCCTAGCGGCTAAAGTCCTCGCCTTGCACGTGCTGGGATCCCATATTGTCACTGGTTCTAATCCCAGCAGCCCCGCTTAACATCCAGCTCCCTGCTTGTGGCCTGGGAAAGCAGTCGAGGATGGCCCAATGCCTTGGGCCCCTGCACCTGAGTGGGAGACCTGGAGGAGATTCCTGGCTCCTGACTTCGGATTGGGGAGCACCTGCCATTGTGGTCACATGGCGAGTGAGTCATCGCATGGAAGATCTTTCTCTCTGTCTCTCCTCCTCTCTGTATATCTCACTTTCCAATTAAAAAAAAAATAAGTAAATCTTAAAAAAAAAAAAGGACCTTCCAGAGAAATGACCTGGTGCTTGTTCCCAAGTGTGAGACACTAAGCCACATTATAGGAATGCGAAAAAATACTGGTGATGTCATGATGATGATGACGGTGAGGAGTGACTCATATTTTAAGCCTTTGCTACGTGACGGACACTGTACTATATGCTCTACATGTGTGACTTCATTGCACCCTTACCAAGCTTGGGGTAAGGGAGATGATTATCTGCATTCACAGGAAACGGAGGGTTAGAGAAGTTGAGGTCTTGGTAGGTAGTAGAGCTGGACCAGTATCTGACTGTTTTCTTTGCTCCTTTTGTCCCTCTTGTTTCAGATGATAAAATAATACTCCTTTCCACCTGCCCAGTCCCTTGTGGCTCACACTCTGTGTTCTTCTGTGTCAGGTGACCTGGAAGTTGTGTGGCCTTTAGGGTCTGATTTCAGTTCGGCTGACTATCCAGGGAGAGTTACAAAGGAAATATGAGTTTAGGGTTCCTTTAGCCGGGGTCTTCTAGAGAACTGACTACCACTCAACTCTGAAGACCCAAGGACTGGGTGCAGAGAGTGAGCAACGCCGACTGAAATTCAGAGCCCGGGGCACTTTCCCTAGCACCCTACTGTGGTGATCAGGTTTTGCTCTCTTGAAAAAGTAGGGTTGACTTCACGATTGGATTTTAGAGCTCTGTCTGGTAATCCAGGCTGGGTCAGAGGTGAGTAACACTTCCAGAGGTTACAGCAGACCAAACCAAAGTGTTGACAACTAGTGAGTCTAAGCAGTTGGGGACATGGACCAATTCTGGAATGAGTCATCTTCCTCCCTCTAAAAGGCCAGTGTCCCTACTGACAAATCTCATGTGACAGTACCATGCTCTCTGCTAATGAGGTAGAAGGCCCTTCTGCATCCTTAGTACCTGCTAACTACCTGGAACTGAGCAAACCCTCAGTAACATGCATGGCCGAAATGCAGAGCAGGGCACTTCCAGCTGGAAAGGGTTGAGCTTGGGAGATAACTGAAGAGCCCAGGGGAATACAACCATGACCATGGGGCAGGTGGTCCTAGCCTTCCACTGGGGCATTTCACACACTGGAAGTGATCCTTCCCTCTTACCAGCCACACTGTGCTGTGGTGGAGCCTCTCCTATCTGCAATTTAGGAACAATAACGCCTTCTATTCTGCCTATCTGTTGCCATATCACCAAGTATCTCAGAATTTAATGGTATAAAATAGCTGCTGTTTTATTGAGTCTCACCATTCTGGGTGGGGCTTGGCTGGGTGACTCTTCTGTTCCATGTGACATCAATGCAGGTCACTGGGTGGTATCCAGCTTGCTGGGCAGCTGCCCTAGAAGGTCCAAGATTGCATTACTCACACGTCTTGAGCTCTAGCCAGATCACTGGCAGACGGGGTTCAGCTGATACTGTCAGTTGGCACACCAACACCAGGTCCTCCCCATGGTGGAGCCCTCTATTTGGTTAGCGAGGTTACTTCTGTTTCTCCAGGAAACAGGAGAAAGTTTCAGGGCCTTTTATGGCCAAATATTTCACTACACTCTAAGGGAGAAGTACAGCTGTCCCCCAGGAATGTCCACAGGGAATTTGTTCCAAGACCTCTCCATGTAGTTGTGACACCAAAATCCTCAGATGCCCAAGTCACCTGTATAGGATGGCATAGTGTTTACACACAACCCATGCACATCCTCCCCGGAAACTTTGTCATGTCTAGGTTACTTTTAATGATTCAATGTAAATGCTATGTAAATAGTTGTCACACTGCAATGTTTAGGGAATGACTACAAGAAAAAAAAGTCTGTACATGTTCGGTATAGACATTATTTTTAAAAATATATTTTCAGGGTCAGTGTTAGGGCACAGCAGGTGTTGCCAACTATAATGCAGACAGCCTATGTTGGAGTGTTGGTTCAAGACATTGTTGCTCTGCTTGCAATCCCACTCCTCACGAATGCTCCTGGGATAGTAGCAGAAGGCAGCCCAAATACTTAGACACTTGGCATCCACATAGGTGACCAAGAAGGAGTTCTAGGCTTCTGGCTTTGGCCTCGCTCAGCTATGGCTATTGGGCCATTTAGGGAGTGAACTAGCGATGAAAAAGTCTCTGTCTCACTTTTTTTCCCTCTCTTTCTGTTACTCTGCCTTTCGAATAAATAAAGTAAATCCTCATATTCAACCACAGGTAGTTGAATCTTCAGATGAGGAACCTGCAGATTTGCAGCACCAGCTGTTTACCCAAGACCGCCTAAATCCAACAGGAAGGAACACAGATTCCATGTCTTTATGGAGAAAACAATTTAAACTTTGCAGCTATGTTGAAAACTGCAGCCCTTCCTCCAATGGAGAGCATTTAGTACAATTTCTGGCTTGCAGTAGGTACCTATAATGTTGGTGACTTTTCTCCATCTCCTGTCTGGTGGAAGTATAATCCAAGTTTATGACCCAGAATTTCACAACAAGATGGCTTGTATCAGTTAGGAAATTTTAGTCACAAGAATAGCAAACTAACATGAAGTGCTTCCAACAAGAAAATCATTTATTACCTACACAACAGGAAGACTGGAGTTAGAATGATTCCATTTAGGTGCCCAATTGTATCATCCCGGAGTCAGGTTAACCTTTTCATTCTTATATACTCTGCCTTTTAACTCCCCCTCCTAAAACAGACACCCTCTTGGTGCCAGGCTGGTATCTGTAGCCCTGAGAATCATGTGCAACTAAGAACGGAGGCGCAGACTCCCTTGTCTCTGTTTATAAGCAATGCAAATTTTGAGAGGCCCTTACAGAAGACTTCTGCCTGCCACACCTTGATCCAAGCCCAAACCATTCATTGACCAAGAATGAGATCACCATGACTGGCTTAGAACAATCAGACTTTTTAAATATTTATTTTTATTGGAAAGTCAGATTTCCAGAGAGGAGAGACAGAGAGAAAAATATTTTACCTATTGGTTTACTCCCCAAGTAACCGCAAAGGCCAGAGCTTGAGCTGATCTGAAGGTAGGAGCCAAGAGCTTCTTCGGGGTCTCCCACATGGGTGCAGGGTCCTAAGACTTTGAGCCATGCTTGACTGCTTTCCTAGGCCACAGGCAGGGAGCTAGAAGGGAAGTGGAGCAGCTGGACATGAACTGGCACCCATATGAGATCCCAGAGCATGCAAGGTGAGAACTTTAGCCACTAGGTGACTGTGCTCATCACTGTTTAACCTCTAACAGGATCCCTGAAAAGCTCTGTTCACTTGAACCAGGTTAATAAAATTAGACTCTCAATGATGAGAAAGAAGACAGAGACTGATCTGTCAGTAGATAGGCAACAGGGTCTTTCACAGTTAACACCATGCTTAGATATCACACCCTTGCTTCTACTCATTTCCTCCTCATGTGGCTGGTACCTGCCATGGTGAAGGGCCTGGCCATTTCCCTAGCAGGCATTGCAAGTTATTCTTTTGATGGTCAAGTGAGAGAGAGCAGAGAATGAATGCAAGAAGATACAAAGATAGGGCATACATCTCCACCTGCAGTGCCTAGGCCAGTAGGTTGGATCTGAGCACCAGGATGAGGGCATGGAAGGCAAAGGGACAGCCATTGCGGGAAGTAGCATCCACATTTCTGAACAGCTGGAATCAGATCTCTGTGATCCAGCAATCCTACTTCACTGTATAACCAAAGAAATTGAACTCAGTGTATTGAAGTTATCTATACCTCCCTCCTCATCACCACATTATTCACAATAAGCAAGACAGAGAGTCAGCCTAAGGGTGCATTAATGGAAGGATGAGTTAAAACAACATGGTACATCCATAAAGGAATGTTCCTCAGTTTAAAAAAAAATTGGAGGGCCTAGCGCCGTGGCCTAGTGGCTAAAGTCCTCGCCTTGAACGCCCCGGGATCCCATATGGGTGCCGGTTTTAATCCTGGCAGCTCCACTTCCCATCCAGCTCCCTGCGGAAGCAGTCGAGGACGGCCCAAAGCATTGGGAACCCTGCACCCGTGTGGGAGACCCGGAAGAGGTTCCTGGTTCCTGGCTTCAGCTCAGCATAGCACTGGCTGTTGCAGCCACTTGGGGAGTGAATCATCGGATGGAAGATCTTCCTCTCTGTCTTCTCTGTATATCTGACTTTGTAATAAAAATAAATAAATCTAAAAAAAAAATGGAATTTCCATCATTTGTGACACATGGTTGATTTTAGAGGACATTTGGTTTGGTGAAATAAGCCAGACACAAAAGGACAATTACTGTATGACTTCACTTACATGTACAATCTGAAAAAAGTTGAACTTATAGATGTAAGAAAGAAAAAAACAGTAATTGTTACCAGGGGATGGGGCGAGGGGCAGGTATGGGGTGCAAAGACAAATGAGGGGCTTTGGGGGAGGGCAAAGACATTGATGAATGATTGTGAAGTCCCAGTTAGACAGCGGGAGAAAGTTCTGGTGTCCTATTGCACAGTGTGGTGACTATAACTAATACACAGCCAATAGGATTATAAATATTTTCACCACAAAGAAAGAATAACTAATCAAGGTGATAAATATGCTAATTGGACCAAACTGATCATTCCAACATGTGCATGTAAAATCACAATATCAAATTGTTTACCACACATACAAACACAAAATTATTACGTGTCAATCACAAACAAAATAAAAAGCAAAAAGAAAGAAAAGGCGAAGGAACCAAACACTAAGCCAACCTTTACTTTCAGCCGTGATTTAAGTCTCCTGGGCGGGGCCAGAACTGGGATTGGTGAGTAGATAGCATTGAGCCTGAAGAAGCAAGCCATTTGGCTTTTCTGGCCCTGTTCTTGGCTGAGAGCCAAGGGCAGCAGCTTTCAGAGTCTTTGGGAATCTCTGAACTGAAGCAGTAAGAATCATTTCTTTGGCCCCTGACCCACTTCCTCCTTGATCCTCAATTGCCTAACCCAGGTCTTGTATGACCTGACAGGGCTTCTAATTCTGACTGGATGGCTGCACCCTGGACGTGGGCACTTGGCTCAGGCCATGCCATTCGGTCTCTGACCAGAGGGTGCCTTTTCTAGTGCCACAGCACTTGCAGCCGGGACTGGTTCAACCCTGCTGTCTTCCTCTTGTCAGCAGGCAGAGTTATCCCCCGAGTCTTCTGTGCTCTTTTCCACGGGCTTGCTCCTGGTTCCCCATACACACCATCATCGGCAGCGCCAGAACAAACCACACCGATATTCAATGGCTTAAGATGATGATGGCAATATTTATTTTGCTCACAGCCCTGCAATTTGGGCAGAACTTGCTCCACTTGGCACCTGCTGTGGCGGCTTCAGGGCTGGGGCTGGCATCCTCCGAAGACTCCTTCCCTTACGCATCTGGAGGGCAGTGCCCTTTGGCTGTTGTGCCAGCAGTGAGCTGGCCATGTGACTGCTCAGAGCACACCGGCTGTATCCTGGGCTTAGGTGGAGCATTTTTCAGATTTGGTCATGGAAGTCATAGAGTTTGACCTGTGCTGTAGACACAGGCCTATGTGGATTGAAGGGAAGGAAGCACAGGCCCTTCTCTCCCAGGACAGAACAGTAGGTGCATGTTGGAAAAGCTCTAGAGTACCTCACAGCGATGCAGCCACACTGGAAAACAGAAGCTGCTGCACACACTCACACAACTGCTTTCTCAGCCCCAAGGCCTTTGCACATTGCTGCTTCTACCAGGAACATTCCTGTCCCCTAATAAAAAAAATCTCCTTGCTTCTTATAGCTTAGCTGAGTCATCATTTCCTCCTTCTTGGCCAGTCTTTCCTAGTTAATGCTTCCCGATTCTTCCTCAAAGCTTATCGTAGTTGTAGTTTATATATAAGCATATATGTAAGTGTGTATATATATGCACAATCATACACACATATATACACACATATATATGCAGGTACTCCAAGAAATCCATAGAAAATTGAGTTATAGTTTAATGTAAATTTTCTGTAAACTTTGGGGGCCCCTTTCTTTCTTTACTGAATTTAATGTGTATTAAATGTCCTACTCATGCACACATACACATAGGTACACAGTCTGTCTCCATTACATGTATCCTAAAAAGAGAAACTGTGGAGCTTGTTTTAGTTGATCCCTTGAACTCAGCCTTATTGGGCACTGGGAATAGTAGGAATCATGTATTTATGGAATCAAAAATGCATGGTGGTGGCATTGTGGGACCACAGGTTAAGCCACTGCCTGACACCTGCATTCCATGTCAGGGCTCCAGTGTGAGTCCTAGCTGCTTCCTCTAAGGTGTGAAGGAACACAGATGATGGCTCAAGCCCTCCACTCACATGGGAGACCTGGATAGACTTGCCGGCTCCTGGCTTGGTCCTGATCCAGCCCTTACTGTTGGGAGCATTTGCAGAATGAAACAGCCAGTGGAAGATATCTCTTCCTGTCTCACCATTGCATTACCTTTCAATCAGATGAAAATAAATAGGTATTTTTCAAAAATGCATAGATGCCCAAGGCTGAATTTTTAGAGTCTCCTGCATTGAAGGCATTGTTCCTGCTGGGATGGAATCTTGACACACAGGTGACAGGAGAGATCCAAGCTTGATACTGGAGTAAGAGCTGACCTCCAGGGCCACAGCAGTGTTAACTGCTTAAGGGCAGTCACTCTTGCCTCACTTGAACAGGCTTGCTTACAAATGCTATGAGTTCATTACATTCTTCTGCACTGGGTAGACCACATAACTCTAGTCTCCCAAAGGGAATCAGAGACCTGCAATACTAAGAAAAAATGCAGGGCTGTAAAGGAGTTTGCCTAAGGAGCCAGCCCCTCTCCAGCTCCGACCTGCTGGGATTTTCCCTGGGATGATCAAAACATGCTCCATGAGGGAGGGCGTGCATACTTCCCTGTGCCAGGTAAAGATTCAAGAAGCAGAAGCCCCAGTTATGCAGGAAGGGGAAATGGGGGAGAGTCTGCAGTGGGGATGGGAAGAGCTTCCAGGAAGAAAGAAACACAGCCAGCTTTGCAGTTGAGAGCACCATTCCATGATAGGTTTTATAACCACCTGTGGAACATTGGCCAATCTCTCTGTGTGAAGCAACGGAGATAAAAACAAATGCGAGAAACAGGGTAGGGAGGAACCCAGGTTCCTTCTACACCTGCTCCGGGGGGGACCCCACTGGTGCAGGCCGCCCAAAGACCACACACATGTCCTCATCCATGCTGTTTCCTGGTTCCTAACAGCTCCAAAGCAAGTCCCCATTTGGGGAAGAAGAGCTCTAAAGTCCCACATCTGCTTCCTAAGGGCTCCAAAGCCAGTCCAGACCTTGCCCCCTCTACCTCTTATAAGGAGGAGTGCCCAAAAACTAGGAATCAAACTCAAGGTTCTGAACAGGAGTTGTTAGTTTTAGAGCATGTGTCATAGGACCCTCTGGCCATCTATTGAAGGGAATGAATACCTTCTCAAGGTCCATATTTTGCTTTAATTGCATGAAATAAAATATACCAGTTTAATTGCAAATTTCTACTATTAACCAACATGGAGTAATAGAGACCAGATTTGCTTTCCTCCCTGAGATAACTAAAAAGCTACACAACACACAGGAAATCATGGCTGTCCATAGACCATTAAGCATCAAAAGGCAATGACCCCTGGGAGATGAGAAACAAGCTAGGTAGATGGCAACTTGCCCACTTTGCTGACAGTAGAGTTTCTACACTGTGGAAGATAGTGGGTTTTGCTGAATTCAGGAGAGGCAGCACAGGAAAAGGGGTAAGTCATGTAGCTGTGAGTTACAAAGCAGAAAGTCTGAGAGGAGAGAAGTGCATGGAAGGGGCTCCTTTGTCTTCAGCTGGGCATAGCTGAGCGCATGGGCATAAAGATGCCTTTGCAAAGCCAGGAAAGGTACCGCTGGAAAGGAATAAATGAAACAAGTCTTTTTAAATATTTGTTTATTTTTATTGGAAAGTCAGATATACAGAGAGGAGGAGAGAGAGAGAGAGAGGAAGATCTTCCGTCCAATGATTTACTCCCCAAGTGGCCACAACCACCAGAGCACAACTGATCCGAAGCCAGGAGCCTCTTTCGGGTCTCCCACACAGGTGTAGCATTTCATCCTCGACTGCTTTCCCAGGCCACAAGCAGGGAGCTGGATGGGAAGCAGGGCTGCCAGAATTAGAACCAGTGCCCTATGGGATCCCAGCACGTGCAAGGCAGGGACTTTAGCCACTAGACCACTGCACTAGGCCCTCAAAACAAGTCTTAAGGCTCCTACGACATCAAAACTAGTACCTGTTCTCATTAACCAAAGGGCACCAGGTTGAGTAACTCAAAATGATTTTGTTTTTGTAGCAGAGAAAATTTATGTCTAAACTAAACACTGCTCTGGTCTGACCCAATAAGATTTACAAGCAAGACTTAAAAAATCAATTCCCGGAACAAAGTCCAACAGTAGTTAGGATATTTGTAAGAATGCAAAACTGCCCAGCACTGAAAAGGCAAATCATGTTCAGCATGTGAAAAAAAAATGACCATGCATGTGAAACATCAGAGTGAAACCCTTAAGTGTGACAATCACTCAATCAAAACTGATTTGGAAATAATAGATGATAGAATTAGGTTGGAAGAATGAAACAGTCATATTCAAGAAACTAGACGAAAGGTTGAACATAAGAAGAGATATATCAAAGATGCTTAAAAAAATTTTAGGCATGTGGGCCTGACACTGTAGCCTAATAGTTAAAGTTCTCTCCTTGCACGTGCTGGGATTCCATATGAGCACCAGTTCTAATCCCGGCAGCCCCGCTTCCCGTCTAGCTCCTTGCCTGTGGCCTGGGAAAGCAGTCGAGGATGGTCCAAGGCCTTGGGAGGGAGAGCCAGAAGAGGGTCCTGGCTCCTGGCTTCAGATCGGCTGTGCTCTGGCCATTGCAGCCACTTGGGGAGTGAATCATTGCACAGAAGATCTTTCTCTCTGCCTCTCCTCCTCTTTGTATATCTGACTTTCCAATAAAAAGAAAAATAAATCTTAAAAAATTTTTAGATATGAAATATACAATGTCTACGATGAAATATATTCTACATGGGGTTAACATAATTACATGTTCCCAAAATGATTAGTGAATTTACAAATAGCAATGAAATCTACAAAATAAAGCACAAAGAGAAAGTACTTCAAAAATGAATGAAGAGGACCCAGTGTGAGAGCTCAATGGCTAAGTGCCTTGCAGGCACGAAGAACCCATTTGGGTGCCGCTACCTGATTAGAATTCTGTGCGCTGAAACGTATCTTAGAAAGAAAATACTTAAAACCAGTAATAAAGAAAAACATTTTAAAGCCAGCAGAGATAAGAGAGATTTTGTACATGAGAACATAGAAACTATAGTAAAATTCTTGTAGGACGCATACAAGGCAGAAGAGAGTTGAGTAAAATCCTTCAAGTACTGAAAAAAACAAAATAACAAATATATTGGCCACTTAGGATTCTAGAATCAGAAAAAAAAATTAAGATCAGAAGTAAGTACCTCACCAGAGAAGACAGCAAATACATGTGTCAGGAGATGGACAGCTCTTCATTGTTAGGGAATTATATCATAGGAAGATATTGGGATCCCAGAACACACCCATGAGACAGGGTGAAGTCCTAAACTCAGACCCTCCCACCTGCTAGGGATATAGTCACATGAAAAGATGCTCAACATTCTCCATTCTCTGGGAATTCCACCCAGGTATGTGGAGCCACAGCAATGCTTATGTGTGCTATCCCTGCAGAAAAGCCACTTTGGATGGTACCAAATGAAACACACTTTCACTACAGAAACCAACAGTCATACTCTTTGGTGTTTACCCAAATGAGTAGAAGACTTTTGTCCACACAAAAACCTGCACATGAGTGTTGAGAACAAGTCCAACCACAAAGGCAAAAACTTGGGAACCACCAGAATGTCTTCTAGCAGGTAGGTAGATACAAACACTGTGGTACATTCAGACAACAGAAAAGTACTCTAAAGAAGGCCTATTTTTTTTTAATTGAAGAAAAAGACATGTTTAGATATTCAAAAATTGAAGGAAATCATCAACTAGAAACTTATACAACAAAAAATACTAAAAGTAGTCCTCAGATGGAATAAAATTATATCAGTTGGAAATCTAAATCTACACAAAGGATAAAAGGGTATCAGAAATGTTAAGATGAACAAATATATGACTTCTTCCTTTCATATGAATATCTTACAAAGATATGTGTCTGGCATGCCCAGATGTACATGGGGTGGGAGGGAGACGTGATGGCCAGCTCATCCAGGCCAGCAGGGAACATCAGAGGATGGAAAGCAGAACAGGTTGGACAACTCTCTTGGCCAAGCTTTTCAACATATCTCTGGGTCTGTGGATGCACTAAGGTGGACTTTGTCAACCAATAGACCTTGGGAAGATTTTTCTCAACCCTGGAGCAATGAAATCAGAAACTTCTCAGATCTATCAAAACCACTCAAGTAATCCCGCTGAAACGCTCTTCGAGATCCGCTTCAGGATCTCTAAGGATTCATCAAAGGACTGTCCTCCATCCCCGGGTGCTGATGTAGTTTGACAGCAAGGAGCAGCCCAGACACAGGATAAGCAAACAACAACAACAACAAAAAACCCTGAAACTTATGTCCTATCCATCTTTGTCCATCCCTGACCTCCCCACCCTAATCAGAGAGCTGCATGGAAACAATATTAAAAAGAAAAAAAATTAAGAGAGATGTTTGTCTGTTTAAAGCAAAATTATTAACAATATATCTGGGGCCAAAGTCTTGGGACCCTGCACCTATGCAGGAGACCTGGAAGAGGCTCTAGCCTGCAGATCGGCTCAGCTCAGCTCCGGCCATTGCAGTCACTTGGGGAGTGGATCAGCAGATTGAAGATCTTTCTCTCTGTCTCTCTCCTCTCTGTATATCTGAATTTTCAATAAAGATAAGTCTGACAACAGCAAAAAATAAAGACATATAAAGTCAACAGGAGGGGAAAAAGCTGAATTAGCAGTGCTAATATCAAATAAATTAGACTTAATAACAAAGAACATTACCAGAAATAAAAGTCAATCATTTCAAAATTATATTTCTGCATGTTCACAAGAAGCAATTGGAAACTGAAATATAAAAATATCATTTTTAGTGGCTTAAAAATACAGCAGCACTAGCATCAAATGAGAAATAACTAGGGATATATATCAAAACATATGTAAGACTTGTATGCTAAACAATATAAAATATCATTAAAACAAGTTTTAAAGGCTTTTCTAGTTGTCAGATGTGGGTTGCACACACTAACTTCTTTCCAAAGTATACAAAACAGAAGATGGAACAGGGAGAACGGCCTGACAGTGGAGAAACAGCTAGAAAATCAAATCATAACCTACGGTGATGTGTGTTTAATACAATGTGGTGGAAACGGTACTTTAACCCTCTTGGTTTCCACCAAATAATCCATATCTCAAGTCTAATGAGAAAACCAGGAGATAAATTCCAGTAGTGTGACATACTAACTGACTAACAAAATTCTTGAAACTGTCAAGGTCATTAGACAAAGAATGTTTGAGAAAGTGTTGCTATCAAGAGAAGGCTAAGGAGACATGACCACTAAGTGTGAGGGGATGCCCTGTTTGTGATCCTACAATAACAGAATACTTGGCAAGAGCTAAGGAAGTTGGAATTAAGTATGGGCTTCAGTTAGTAGTAAGGTATCAGGGCACATAAACACAGGAATACTCTGTACTCGTTTCCATCTTTCTGTACCTAAAACGATTCTAAACAGCACAATCTTCTAAAACGGCTGGGTGGACACCTGGTTTAGCAGTTAGGACACTGTCTGGGATGCCTGCATCCTGTATTAAAATGCCTGGTTTGAAGCCTTGCCCCTCCACTTTTGATCCAGTTTCCTGATGGTGTGCACCCTGAAGGGCAGCAGGCTGAAGTACTTAGATCTTTGCCACCTATCTGGGAAACCTAGATTAAGTTCCAGGCTTCTGGCTTCAGCCTGGCTGGCCCAGCCCTGGCTGTTACAGGCATTTGGGGAATGAACCAATACATGAAGATCTCTGTCAATCTCACTGCCTCTCTGTTTCTATCTCTACCTTTCAAATAAAATAGAAAAATAAAAATGAAAAAGGCCTAAATAAGCAAAAGGTTTATTATGTTAGTGAGTGAAAAACTCAATTTCATTAAAATGTCAGTTTTCCTCAAATTGATCTAAATGAGAGATAGGCAAACTGTGTCCCACAGGCCAAATTCCACCTGCAATCTGTTTTTGCAAAGCGAGTTCTGTTCGAACGCGTCACACGCACACGTGTTCCTGAGCTGCCTATGGTTGCGCTCATGCTGCGATGGCGGGGTGGAGCATCTGAATCAGGGACCAAAGCAGGTCCTTTCTGGTTCTTCATAGAAAAGACATCTCTGACCCCTGACATAATGCAATCCTTAACTGAAAAGTGCCAAGAGGCTGTTGTATAGAAACTGACAAACTGATTCTAAAAATTCCTATGAAAATAAATACAACTTAAAAAAAAACTTTTAAAAATAAAAATAAGGGATTTATACTCATTAACCCAAAGTTTATTATAAAAACGCACAATTAAGACAATATAATATACTGGTGGAAAGATAAACAGCTAGGTCGGGGAAGAGTTCAGAAATAGACTCACAAATATATGATTGACCAATTTCCCACAGAAATACAAAGACAATTCAGTGGAGGAATAGTTGGATTTTCAGTAAATAATGTTTGATGAATTGGATATCTGTATGAGAAAATAAAAAACACAACCATGACTTGCTTGCACATTATGCGAAAAGTAATTAAAATGAGTCATGGACCTAAATGTTTATATTAACACTATAAAACTTGGGGTGGGGGGCGACAAATAGCTTACTGGCTAAAGTACTCGCCTTGCATGCGCTGGAATCCCATATGGGCACTGGTTGTAATCCCAGCAGCCGTGCTTCCCATCCAGCTCCCTGCTTGTGGCCTGGGAAAGCAATGAAGGACGGTCCAAAGTCTTGGGACCCTGTACCCATGTGGGAGATCTGGAAGAGGCTCCTGGCTCCTGGCTTCGGATCAACTGAGCTCTGGCTGTTGTCACTTGGGGATTAAATCATTGGACAAAAGATCTTCCTCTCTATCTCTCTTCCTCTCTGTATATCCAATTTTCCAATAAAAATAAATAAATCTTTAAAAAAAACTTGTAGGGTGAAAAAAAGGAGAATAACTTAGTGATTTTTGCCTAAAGTTTCCTTAGATTTAACATTTTTTAAAATCCACAAAAGGAAAAAAGGTAATTCATGTTTGTTCAAAAGTAAGAATTTCTGCTTTTTAAAAATACTATTAAAAGAATAAAAGAATAGGGCCCGGCACAATTGTGCAGTGGTTAAAGTCCTTGCCTTGCACACGCCAGGATCCCATATAGTTGCCGGTTCTAAACCTGGCGGCCCTGCTTCCCATCCAGTCCCTTGCTTGAGGCCTGGGAAAGCAGTTGAGGACAGCCCAAATCCTTGGGACCCTGCATCCGCGTGGGAGACCCAGAAGAAGCTCCTGGATCCTGGCTTCGGATTGGCTCAGCTCCAGCCGTTGCGCTCACTTGGGGAGTGAACCATCAGACGGAAGATCTTCCTCTCTGTTTCTCCTCCTCTCTGTATATCTGCCTTTCCAATAAAATAAATGAATCTTAAAAAGAATAAAAAGATTAACTACAGATTGAAAGAAAATATTCCCAATTGTTATTCCTCTCAAAGGAATTATATCCAGAATATATAAAAACTCTCAAAATACAGTAAGAAGAAAATAAGGAATCCAATTGAAATGGAGAAAAGGCAAACAAATGTGACACAAATGAAGAAAATTATAAGGAAATGCAAAGTATAGGGCCCAGTTCAAAAGTTTTCACTTTGCATGCACTAGGATCCCATATGGGTGCTGGTTTGTATTCCTGCTACTCCACTTTCCATCTAGCTCCCTGCTTGTGGCCTAGGAAAGCAATTGAGGATGGCCCAAAGCCTTGGGACCCTGCACCCACATGGAAAACCAGACAGAAGCTCCTGGCTCCTGGCTTCGAATTGGCTCAGCTCCAGCCATTGTGGCAACTTAGGGTGTGAACCAGTAGATAAAAGATCTTTTTTTCTGTCTCTCCTCTCTGTGTACTGCCTTTCCAATAAAAATGAATCTTTAAAAAAGTAAAGTAAATGTAAACTAAAACCAGAGTGAGGTTAACACCTACACTTTATTTTTTAGTATGCCTGAAATTGGGGAAAGACTATTGCAAGTATTACCAAGGGTTTGGCATAACTGGAACTCTCCTCTCCTGCTTACTGATGGGAATCATCCATGTTAGACTACTTTAAGAAGACAATTTTTAGTTTTATAAGAAATTATAGACATATTCGCTAGGCGCCAGGGCCACCTGTGACTCTAGAATTCCATATGGGCACCAAAACCTGGCTGCTCCACTTTTAATCAGCTCCCTTCTAAGGGGTGGGAACGCAGCAGAAGATGACTTACCTATTTGGCCCTTGTATCCTTGTGGGAGAACAAGAAGAAACTGCTGGATTACAGCTTTGAGTGTGCCCAATTTTGGCTGTTGTTACCGTTTGGAGAGTGAGCCAGCATATGCATAATCCATCTCTCTACCCTCTCTGTAACACTGCCTTTCAAATAAATAAATAAATCTGAAGAAAAAAAGACATTTTCTGCCTTTTTGTCTATTTGACTTAAGGCTTATTTTGACATTTTGTCTATTTGACTTAACCATTCCACTGCTAGGTAATTACCCAAGAGAAATGAAGGCATATGTGCGTACCCTGCTCGGCATCAACATTCGGTACAGCTTTATTGATAACAACCAGGATGTGAAAGCAGCGTAAATGCCCATCAGCAGGAGATAGACAAACAGACTGATGTGCAGCCATACACTACAACACTACTCAAAAAAATGAAAGGAATAAACTTAATACAGCAATAGGAAAGAATATAAAATAATTATGTTGAATGAAAGAAATCAGGCTTCTTTATCATAGAAGAATACATATGATTCTGTTCCTATAAAGTTCTAGAAAATTCAAACTAGCCTAGAGTTATTAAAAAAAACCCTGGGGATGGGATAAGATCTGAAGAAGAAGGGAAGGGGAGTATGAAGGTACAAAGTGGAAACAATTTCATGAGCATATATTTAAGTTAAGACTTCTCAAATGATGAATCTGGGTCCAGCTCCATGACTCAGCAGTAAAATCCTCACCTTGCAGCTCTGGGATCACATATAGGCACCGGTTCATATCCGGTCTGTTCCACTTCCCATCCAGCTCCCTGCTTGCGGCCCGGGAAAGCAATCGAGGACGGCCCAAAGCTTTGGGAACCTGCACCAGCATGGAAGACCCAGAGGAGGCTCTGGGATCCTGGCTTCTGACCACTGTGGCTATTTTGGGGAGTGAGCCCGTGGATGGAAGACCTTTCTCTCTCCTTCTCTCTGTAAATTTGACTTTTCAATGAAAATAAATAAATCTTTAAAAAAATTTCAATGTATCATTGTATCAGTAACTTGGGTTGCTATAACACAAGATCTCAGACTAAGTGGCTTAAATGTCAGAAATTTATTTCTTTCCAGTTTCAGAGGCTGAACATTCAAGACCAAGATGCCTGCCGGGTGTTTTGTGGTAAGGGCTGTTGTTGGCTTGCAAACAGCCAGCTCCTTGCATGTCCTGACAAGGCAGTTCCTCTGTGTGCACCTGCTCGTGTCTCCTCGTCTTCTTAGTAGGACTTTAGTCCTATGGATTAGGACCAACCCTAAGGCCTTTATTTAACCTGAATCACTTCCATACAGGCCCCACCTCCAAATGCTGCCACTCTTAAGGAGTTAAGGCTTCATTCAGAAATCTGAATGGGACATTGTTTGGTCCGTACAATATGAAATGCCTGCTGTTCCATCACATATCAATGACACATTGGTAAAGATACTAAAAATAATTTTCAAAATCACACAAAATTACCGAAGAGGCCAATTCTATGAAAATGAAACTGTCAAAATATTTTTATAGCCTACATTTGCATTGTGGTTTTTATCTGGTTTTTTTTTGTTCAAGATTTATTTATTTTTATTGCAAAATCAGATATATAGAGAGAGGAGATGAGAGAGAGAAAAGAAGATCTTTCATCCAATGATTCATCCCCAAGTGGTTGCAATGGCCGGAGCTGTGCCAATCCACAGCCAGGAGCCAGGAGCCTCTTCCAAGTGTCCCACACAGGTACAGGGTCCCAAGGCCTAGGGCTGTCCTTCACTGCTTTCCCAGGTCACAAGCAGGGAGCTGGGTGGGAAGAGCTGTTGCTGGGATTAGAACTGGCACCCATATGGGATCCTGGTGTGTTCAAGGTGAGGGCTTTAACCATTTGGCCACCACGCCGGACCCTTTTATCTGTTTCTTAAGGCACATACAATACTTATTTAGTTAGTTAGTTAGTTTAGAATTAATGATGAGTTAGTTTAGAATTAATGATATTTTGAGTTATCCGTAACCAATATGATAGAACGTGAAAATATCTGTGATTTTTGGTAGCATTAACATCAGCCTTATTGCCTACACATAGTACTGTAATTCATGATCTACATTTGTAATAGAAGGAAATGACACATTCCGATTAGAGTTTATTTTTCATTAAAGACCCCTGAATCATGCCCAGATTAACCTGTTGTAAAAGGCTCACTTAGGTCGGGGTACAGAGCTGAGCCCTGAGTCACCAGTGATGCTCCCCTCTGCCTGCTATTGCTTTGGTGGAGTGCACTGCCCCACGTTTATAGAAATATGGATTTTGTGGACTCTGCTGAGGTCTGAGAAATATATATTAGGAATATCCAGGAGGGTGGACAGGCAGTGTAGACTCTACCAGCCTGTGTCACTCCCCAGAACAGATCTTTACCTTCTGCTGAATGTCCTAACAGAAGAGTCAAGCAGATCCCTTGCTAGGGATTCTGGAAGAGTCTCCTGCAGTGTCTAGAACCCATGACCGTTGCCATGGTGGCGGCTGGAATGCTGTCATTCTTGCTGAAGATCAAGGCCCACGCTGAGTCTCTACAGTTCTGGGGAGGTGCTCTGCCTTGAAGAGGCCTGGGGCAGAAAAAAAACATAAAGAGCCCCAACCACCAAAGAGGATCTGAGCCTGCTTCAGTCCATGGAAAGGGGCCAGGAATTAGGGAAGGAGTTGAGAATTCCTACAAGAGCAGAGTGGAAGCAACTCCGAGAGCCCAAGTGCAAGGGCAATGAGTCCAGCCATTCTATAGATCGATTCTGTGCTAGACCCCTCAGTGTCCAGAGGACAGAGCCTGGGAATCAGGACGGAAGCTGAGATGCCTTCACTAACCCAAGGGGAGGGTAGCTGAGTGTGCCTAACGTGGCTGATGATTGACAGGAACAGCAAGGGAAAGCAGAAGAGTGGAGCAGTAACTCGCTCCCCAGTGCTGTCTTCTCTGCCGGGCCAGATGAACAGGGGTTTAAATGTTCTCTTTATGTGGTAGACACTTTGCTGCAGCCAGTTAATCTGGCTTGGGGTTTGGTTCAAATCCTGGGGACTCTGCTTCCCATCCAGCCTCTTGCTGATGCATTCTCGGAGGCAGTGCATGATGGCTCAAGCACTCGGGTCCTTGGCACGGGGTGAGACACCCAGCTGGAGCTGTGGGCTTTTGGTCTAGCACTGGCAGCTGCAGACATTTGGGGTGTGAACCACCAACAGAGGATTCTCTCTCTCTCTCTCTCTCTGTTTCTGTTGCTCTGCCTTTGATTTGGGTGAAAAAAAAATTTTTAAGTAAGGAAAACTAAGCCACATTAAATAAATAAAATTATATTTAATGTTAGCAATAGCATTACTTCCATTCTAACTATACATATGTATGTACAGCAAAAAACAGAAAAACTTAGACAACGAAGTAAAAATTATCCCTAATTCTATCATTTAAAAAAACCAACACTAACAATACTTCGGGACATCCTTTCAGTTGTTATTGTTATTATTGTTATTTTGAGAAAGAGAAAGCAGGAGAGTTTCCATTCACTGGGTCAGGCTGAAGCAGAATCCGGGGATTCCACCAGGGTCTTCCAGGTGGATGGCAGAAATGCAATTCTTTTTTTTTTTTAAGGATTTATTTATTTTTATTGCAACCTCAGATATACAGAGAGGAGGAAAGACAGAGAGGAATATCTTCCGTTCATTGATTCACTCCCTAAGTGGCTACGACGGCCAGAGCTGTGCTGAGCCAAAGTCAGGAGCCAGAAGCCTCATCCAGGTCTCCCACACAGGTGCAGGGTCCCAAGGCCTTGGGCTGTCCTTCACTGCTTTCTCAGGCCACAAGCAGGGAGCTGGAAGGAAAGTGGTGCTGCTGGGATTAGAACTGGTGGCCATATGGGATCCTGGCGTGTGCAAGGTGAGGATGTTAGCCACTAGACTACCATGCCGGGCCCAGAAATGCAATTGTTGTGCAATCACCACTGCCTCCCAGGGTCTGCAACAGCAAGACGCTGGAGTCAGGAACAGGTACATGTGCATCTTCGTGTTTTTTTTTTTTTTTTAATTGAAGTTCTTTATTTTATGTACAAAGAGCTGTCATGATTTTCCAAAGCGTCAACGTCTTCTAGCATCCATTCAAGCAACATGACTTAATCCAAGTTTATGAAGCCGATATCCTCGGTGTACGGATGAAAACCCTGGCGGCACATGTTCAGGCTGTATTTCCAAATCAGACTGTGCCAGTTTGAGTGTACTGGCAAGAGCGGGAGCCCTGGCTGAATTTGTGTGGACTCCAGTAGAGCTGCTGGTGACCCATCCTGTCCTCAAGAGAGCGAAGTGGAGAAAGAAGCATCTTCATGTTTTAACCACTAGGCTAAATGCCCATATCTCACGCATTTTTAATATCAGTTGCATTTTTTTTTTCCTAAAGATTTCTCCAGTACATGTTGCTTTATAACCAGCAATAATGGAACACACACAGCCAGATCACATTAGAATGACGTTGCATGATTCAAGAGGTGCATGAGGTCCTTTTAGAGAAGAAAGAGCTGTCAGACATCGTGATCAGATCCTTCCCTAAAATGCACCCCAATCTGGCCTCTGGATGTAGACTCACAGAGATCTCCCAGGACAACAGCCTCAGTGCCTTACAAAGCCTCCAGCCCCCAGTGAACACCGACCTGGAGAAAGGAGGCGTGGTGGGACTCAGGAGGCTTTTCGGTTTTTTCCCAGCCAAGATTTGGGTTTCTTCAGTGGCAGAGCCCTTTGCAGATTGGAAGCAAGGAACTTGCACCCCTACATTGCCACCAAGCCTCCCGGAAGCTGTCACGCAAAAGCATGGGCGAATCAGGGTCTGGGGGCAGGCACATAAGTGCAGAGAAGGGCTGCTGGGATGGGCACCTGTGTTTCTTCAGGGGTTTTAGGGTCATTAAAACTTCTTGTTCTCTGAGTCCTGGAACCTTTAGGAAGTAACGATTAATGCTTTCTCTCCTGCTCTGGGTATTTACAGTGTGCCTTCGGGCTACCAAGAAACAGAGTTTGCTCAGGATGACAGACAGCCGGAAGTCTCTCTCACTGTTGCAGAACTATGTGCTGCAGGCTGTCTACACAGAGATCCAAGCTTCTCCTAGACCTTGCGACTCGTTCATTTCACCTGGTGCCTTTGCGTTCTCTGAAGTGTTTCATTAGAAAATACAGCCCACACCTTCCAGGAGAATTTACAGAAACAACTGGGACTTTGGAAAGGGGGGGGGGACTGATTCAGTCTCAAGTGCTTTGATTCACAGAGTTCTTTCAGGTAAACCCCTGGTTACACGGGCTGTGGACCCTCATGGAGATCATCCCTGAGATCTTCATACTCTAGGCCTGGGAGTTTCCTTGAAACCTTCACCTTCTCCATCCCATGATGCTTTTGGCCAGGAGCAGGTGTGTCAACCCACACCTAGATAAATTACAAGAGGAACAATGGCATTGTCCTCTCCTGAAATTACACCTGCTCTGTGCCTTGAACACATGTAAACCACCTTGTGAGATTGCTCAATGCCGGCTGACATTGTCTGTGCCTTAGCTCAAACTGCCCTTGTTTTTCTGGAAGGTGCTATGGTATCCATGCCATTTTTGAACACTGCAAAGGGTCTGAGCCAACAGAGTTGCTATGTAATTTAAAAAAATGGGGTCATCGAAGCTGTTTTTTAAGAAGATATGTTAAGAAAACCTCAGGCATTTTAATATGTTAAATGCACACCCAATTATTAATTCTAAAGACTTGTACGAATCAACTCGGATGAAAACCTTTTCACCTTTTTCTTGTCTTTCCCTCCTTCTCAGAAACCGCTGAGACCTACCCCATGGCGATGACTATTGGGAAGTTTCTGTCCTGTATTTCAGGATAGCACAAATAATTCAGCAAAAAAAAAAAAAAAAAAAAAAAAAAAAAAGCAGCCTGCTTCCTGTAGCCTGGCATTAGGATAAGTATATCTTAAGAAAGTTCTTATGCAGACTTGGCTTCAGGCAATAAAACGTCATAGACGTATAACTGTAGCAAGTGAAATTTCCAGGGAGCAAATTAGGCAGAAAACATCTTCTAGAGACAGCAAGAAAGGAATTGTACACCACCCCAAAATAAGGCAAGTTATGCAGTAAATGTTTCATTTATTGGCCTTCTTCCATTACTATTAGGGTTAAAAGACACCTTGTCAATAAGAGGGGGGACTGATGTCTTTAGGAAAGCTTCCTGTCATAGATGCCTATAGCATCTCTGGCTGTCTTCAGAAGGCAGGGGATGAAACCCTGTACACATGCATACTTCTCCGCATTAACCCTTGCATCATTGGGTATCATTGTCACCTTGTTACCTAAACCTGCTATGAGCTCAAGCAAGGTGATCAAGCCAGATGCTCCAGAAAAATGTCAGAACAGAAGAGTATTCCTCAGGGTTGCAAAAGGAGGGTGTCTGCCTTCCAGAATTCCCTTGGCAGAATCATTCAACGGGTGGGAGGGGGGAAGACTGCCTGTGAAGCACGCTCTTTTTGCCCACCCCTTCCTCCTGCGAAAATCGAAAAGTCTTGGATGTCCAGTTTTTAATGTTCATATGTTGGCCCAGGGAGTAGCTTTTCTCAAAGTCCAAATAAGGAACCATCACCCACGCAGAACACAAAGCAAACAAAAAATCTCACAGTGGAATCAGGACTTTGGCTTCTAAACATTTCCCCATTTTATAGCTTCCTTGTGTTTTCAGATTCTTTTTTTGGCTTCCCTCTGTCAGCACACTCCCTGCATAGATAAGTCCGACCCAGTGGGTAACAGATCATCCATCTTGGAGGCAGGATCTTTAAAGAAAAATTACACAGGAGCACAAACACATACCCATGCATGCACACACGTACACATCACTGCCAAAGGTAATTTAGTAGAATCTTGCCGAGTGATTGAGGGAGCTGAATGTGGTTGTCAACATATATTCCTTACTTCTGGAAAATCCAAGCAGACTCTCTTTGCTTTTCTTAAATTCCAAAGGCAAGCTTTCCACATGGTCTGCCTTCTTTGCTTGAATCCTGGGAAGCTGTCAGTACAGATCAGGTATGTATATATGTGGTGTGTGTGCGTGTGGTGTGTGTGTATGTGTGTGTGTTAAAAAGCAGCTAAGGGGGTAAGGGTTCAGGTGCCACTTGAGATGTCTGTATCCCTTACTGGTTTGCTCAGTCCGGTCCTGGCTGCTCTACTTCCCATCCAGCTTCCTGCTCATGTGCACCCTAGGAGGCAGCATGCACTTGGATTCCTTCACCCACGGTGAGAGATGGATTTCCTGGCTTCCGGCTTTGGCCTGGCCTAGCCCTTGCTGTTTCAAGCATTCGGAGAATGAAGTAATGTAAGGAAGCTCTCTCTTTTCTCTGTTTTTCAAGTAATTAAGTAAGCAAACAAATCTTAAGAAAAAAAAAAAGCAGCTAAGAAAACATCCAGTCCGACCACCTTACTTGCCAGGTGAGAAAATGAAGGGGCCACAGGTAGCATGGGCTGTGGCCAAGCTCTTTTTGTCCCTCTCAAGCACAAGCCTATGTTTCAGAAGGCGTCTGCCACCTCCGTGCGAAGCAACATGTGAAAGGTGGTTTTCTTATGCTAACTTCATACTCCTACCAAGGACGTAGCCTGGGGAGGAGAACCAACTCGCTTAAGGTGCAAGGTAAACTGTAGATGACCAAGAATGATACATGCCCATTGAGGAAGTGGAGGGCGAGTGGAAGGAAGCAGACAACAGAGCAGATGATGCAGAACACAGGATGATGAGGAGCAGGCAGTGAAGGTCAGGGGCTCTGAGGGTCGACCTCTTCCAGTGTGGGACCTGGGCTGGCCCCAGGCAGGGGCTGCAAGGCAGAAGGGCACAGCGGCTTGCCCAGCCGGCCATTCCACTCCCACGACACAGACGCTGCAGTGGCAAAATCCCTTGGCTTAAGATAATGCCAGAACTGGCCTGGCTTCCTCCCCATGTGTTTAGACTCTTTGCTATTTTGGCAAAACTCTCTTTCACTCTTTTAGGTTTTATTTATTTTATTTGAAAGTCAGAGTTACGGGGTGGGGGAGGGGGCGGGGGTGTCTTCCACCTGCTGGTTCATTTCTATAAACTATGAGTCCTCATTGAGAGCTAGAGAGAAGTTGCCTAAATACCTGGCACAAGCCAATAGTTGTTGAAAATTCACACCAAATCTGTTTTCCTTCCTTGTTTTTTTTTTTTTTTTAATACTGTTCACTTTGTTTCTTGCCAAGTGCATTTTCAGTCCCCCCTCCTCCTGCACCCCAACCTGAGCAGTGCCTCAAATTCTTCTAGAGGCTAGGAGTTACTGAGTTTTTGAGAACTTATGGTCTACCCAGCCTTTTTATGGTACTCAGCAATGAAATTCAATGCGGCACATGTGTTATCATGGAATAACTTTTAATTGCTGAATTAAAGCAGAGATTTAAAGAAGGACAGATTCAAGAGTTCCCTTTTAATGAGAGTAAGAACTGGGCAAATCGGATGAGGTTGCTAATCACAAGCAGAGAACGCACCACATGGACATCTGATCAAAACGCAAGACAGGCCATTCAACCCAGTGAGGGTACTCCTTACAGACGTCAATTCTGCTTCTACATGAGTTATTTTTTATTATATAGGTAGTCCTATCATGAACACAGAAGACCTCATCTGCTAACTCAATGCAGATCTTGGTTAGACGAAAATAGAAACACAGGACAAAGAAATTGCCATAAAACCAAGTTACTATAAATGGGATCCAGTTTAAGCAAATCAGCCCGACATGGGCCTTGGGAAAGTGAATGCCGAATATAGCCGGACTCAGGCACCCCAAGTGTACAGGTGACAATTAACAAGTGTGTAAAGCTATGGTCACTTGGCTAAATGTGTAAATGTAAAGGCAACCTAGTGAAAAGACCTAAAAGAGGAAACTGTTAAATCCATTTGTACATGGATTTAACAGTGAAGCACTTCATTCTTCATGTTTTTACTTGGTGTCTTAGAATAATCCCCTTTCTGTCTCCACTCTCCCTCGCAGACACTGCGTCTGCCTTATTTATTTATGAAGTCTGAAGGTTAGTCCTACCTGCTGAGGCTAATTAGCCCTGTGCCTTGTATCCCATGCAATCCTGTCTGATTGAATGTACACATTTGTTCTGCTTCTTTTCAGACTCCTTCCCACTCTACTTCTGATTTCCTGATTAATATTGAAGTTGGGGGTTGCAGTGCTTTCTACGCTACCTCTTCCCCCAGCCCCATTTTTTATTTTGCCTGCATCGTCTCCTTTAGTGTGCAAATGTGGTTGAGAATTTTTTTTTCCAGTGCAGGAGAATACACTGGCCTTGTCAATCAGTATCATTATTTTTAGTCATCTTTCTGCGACCTTAGTCTATAAAACCCTTTTGCTGAAACCTTGAACTCTCAGATATTACATGCCAAAAGTCACCGTCCTTTGGACACTCAGGTGGTGACGGGCCAGCTGGAGAGCAGGTGAGTTTATCTGGGGGAAGATCATCTATCTGGTCATTTCTGTGGATTTACGTGTTTGGGATTCTTCTTGTCCTCTTGCCCTGTTGTAGCTTCGATTTGACTTCTCATTGGATGTTCTCGCTCGGGAACACGCAGTTCTTACGAGTCCTGAGCGTTAGAGAACTCTCTGTACCCCATCTTGGAGAAATCTGCTTTGCAGGTGAGGGCCCCCAAATCCACAAATACCTGTCTCAAATCCCAAGGGCCCCATCTCCTCCCCAACGCCCTCTGCCCTCTTGCCTGGGCTTGGTTAGCAATTTCCTGCCGGGGCCATCTCCCTGGGGACTATTTTGGTCAGTCTCTTGCTGAAGTCAGTCCTTCACGGAGGACTCCTGTCCCCAGGATTCCAGGGGTGGGGGAACTTTCAGTTTTATTTTCCCTCAGGAAGGCGTTAACGCCCAAACTTTTCACCTCTAAAGTCAGCAAGGACTTTGACTCCCAAGCTCATTTCCTGTCACACACACGTTTAAGAGAAGCATCTATTTTTTTTCCTTCAGATTTTGATTTTTTTCATGCTCCTGAAAAGAATTACAGCGTCTGGTTTTTCAGTCTTTGTGGCATCTTTAAGTTCGTTCCCCAACGTGTAGCGAACCGACGCACAGTTCCTAAACCCGGGAGGGCGGGGGACACCTCGTGGGTTCCTAGTTGCATTCTCCGGAGGTGAGCGGGACCTCTGGCCAGGCCTCCACTTCGCAAGCTCCCTGCAACAGGGCTCCTGTGCAGGCTCCATCCCGTCCAGGGGTGAGTGGACGGCACGCGCGGCGGCCGCGAACCCCCGTGCGCCCCGGGACTCGGGGCTCCTATTTGTCAGAGTGCACTTTTCCTGGGCCTCTCCTCCCTGCCCGCCCCGCTCGGCTCGGATTCCGGACTCGGTCGCCACCCCCTGCCCCTCCTCTCGCCCTCGGCATTGTCTTGCCCGGGCCGCCCCCCGCCCCCTCCCGGAGCGAGCCCCGCGCCCGCTCGCCCCGGCCCGGGCGCTCCGCCCGCCGCGCCCTCCTCCCGCTCCCGGCGGCCGAAAGGCGCATTGTTAGCCGCCCCCGCCCCGCCCACCCCGGCTGTTTATTTATGCACACGTCAGCGGCCCGGCCCCGCCCCCGGCATCTCATTAAGGCGAGTGTGTTCCTCTCGCCCTGTCAATAATCTCCGCTCCCAGACTACTCCGTTCCTCCGGATTTCGATCCCCCTTTTTCTATCTGTCAATCAGCGCCGCCTTTGAACTGAAAAGCTCTCAGTCTAACTTCAACTCTCTCAAATCCGAGCGGCACGAGCTCCTCCTGTATCTTCGGCTTCCCCCCCCCTTTGCTCTTTATATCTGACTTCTTGTTGTTGTTGGTGTTTTTTTTTTACCCCCTTTTTTTATTTATTATTTTTTTGCACATTGATCGGATCCTTGGGAACGAGAGAAAAAAGAGACCCAAACTCACGCGTGCAGAAGATCTCCCCCCCTTCCCCTCCCCTCCTCCCTCTTTTCCCCTCCCCAGGAGAAAAAGACCCCAAAGCAGGAAAAAAAAAGTTCACCTTGGACTCGTCTTTTTCTTGCAATATTTTTTTTGGGGGGGGAGGGAAAGCGAAAACTTTTTTTGAGGGGGTGATTTTTTTTTTTGGCTTTTCTTCCTCGTTTCATTTTTCTTCCAAAATTGCTGCTGGTGGGTGAAAAAAAATGCCGCAGCTGAACGGCGGTGGAGGAGACGACCTAGGCGCTAACGACGAACTGATTTCCTTCAAAGACGAGGGCGAGCAGGAGGAGAAGAGCTCGGAAAACTCGTCGGCAGAGAGGGATTTAGCGGATGTCAAGTCGTCTTTAGTCAATGAATCAGAAACGAATCAGAACAGCTCCTCCGATTCCGAGGTACGAAAAGCCCCCCGGGCTGCCGGCCTGCGCCGTCCGGGTCCGGGTCCGGGCGAAGGCGGGCGGCCAGGGGAGCAGCCGGGGCCGGGGGCGGCGGGCGCACGGGGCCGCGGTGGCCACCACTTGTAACCCTGTTTCTCTGTGCCCCCCTCAACCCACCCGAACCCCCTCTCTCTTTCTCTCTCTTCTTCTCCCCCTCCCAACCCCACACACCGCACCCCACCCCCCCAAAACTGGCGCGGCGGTCGCCCCCCTCGCGCTCCCCACCTCCACTCTCCGGGAAGGCGGAAAGACGGCCTCCGCCACGCTCCGAAAGTTTCCGAGATAAATCCCGGGAAAGTTTGGAAGAAGGTGAGTATGTATGCCCCGCGCGCCCCGCCGCCCCGCGCGCCCCGTGGCTCGGCCCGGCCCGGGGGCGCCACGCGCGCGTCGGGCCTCCGCCGGGGCGCACGGCCGCGGGGGGCCCCCGTTCTAAAAAAGTTTCTCCTCGCTCTCTCCCGCGCCGCGCGGCCGCCCGCCCGCCGTCCCCTCGCCGCCCCGCCATGTTAGCGGCCAAGAGGCAAGATGGAGGGCTCTTTAAGGGGCCACCGTATCCCGGCTACCCCTTCATCATGATCCCCGACCTGACGAGCCCCTACCTCCCCAACGGATCGCTCTCGCCCACCGCCCGAACCGTAAGTGCCTCCGCGCCCGGCTCCCCCGCGCGGCCCCGCATGCGGCCCCTGCCCTGCCCCCTCCCCTCCCCGCCTCCCCCCTCCCCGCTCCTCCCTTCCCTCCCTCCCCTCCCCCGCTCGTGGCCCAGGCAGCCCGAAACTCTCCAAACTTTTCTGCCTTTTGTGGACTGGATTTGTTTGCACTTCGCCATGTTCCTGCTTTCAGTTTGCTGCTGCCTCGTGATTGTTGGGGGGGACACCTCTCTCCTCTATCTGTCGGCCAAGCAGGGCTTTGTCGGGGTGGGGCGGGGGGCGGACAGCCCTCGGGAGAACTTTCTGTGCGCTCCGGCTCCCCCTCCCCCTCGGTGTGGCGGTGTTTGTTTCTGCGCCCTGGGAAGACGACTCTGAGGCTCTTTTCTTTCGCTCTCCCTTCCTTCCCTCTCCGCTGGCGTCTCGGGCGTCCCCGGGTTAACCCCTTGGCTGCCGCCGCGGGCGCCCTGAGCGCGGGCCCCGCCGGCCGCCGGGCTGGGCCCCAAGGCGTCGCGCACGGAGCGGCCGCGAGCGCGCCGAGCCCGGGGCCCTGAGGAGGCGCCGCCGCGGCTTTCTCGGTCGGCCGGTTTTTTCCGTAGCTTTCGAGTGGTGACCACTGACTCTCGGCCCTGCCGCTTCCCTCGCCTCAACCCCGCACTTGAGCCCCGCCGCCCCCTCGCCCCCTCGCCCCCGGGAGTCACACACTTCCACAACCCCGTCCCCCACGGGTCCCACCGTAAACTTGAGCGGGTTGGGGTTGCGGGCGGCCTGCGCAAGGGGCAAGTCCTGCAGGGCCGCGAGCGCCCCGGGCGCCGGTCGGGCTCGGCTGCCCTGCGTGCCGGCCGCGCGGGCTCTCCCGGGCCGCACGCGTGCTGCCGGGGCCGTGTCCGTTTGGGGAGGCCTCCACCCAGCGGACTTAGCTGTGGGTCCTGGGAAATGAGGTGCCTCTAGGGTGGAGAGAGCGATTGGCGTTCGCCAGCTTCCGAGAAGGCCTCGAGTTTGAGCCCCGGGGGCGGGTGGGTGCAGAGGCCAGGGCTTGCGGGTTCGTGGGAGAGTGCAGGGGCCGGGAAAGGCCAGGCGTGCCCCCTAGGCTGGCCGCCCAAGTTTGGGGCGCCAGGAGGGCGCGGGACTTTGTGGGTGCTCTTCCTGCAGCGAGCGTCCACCGCACCTCACCCCTAACCTCTGAGGTGGCTGCTCTGGCCCTACACACCACCAGCTGGCCGGGCCGCACTCCGCGGACGCTAGGCGCGTTTGTAGCTCCCGGAATTGTCATTTTGCACCTTGCCTGGTTTTGGGTCCCCTCTCCCGGATGGACACAGCACTGGGGTTTCTGCTTTCTTCGGTAACTCGAGATAGCAGTTTGAAAGAATGCACCCGCGGTTGGGCAGGAAAGCCTTCTGTGCTAATGGCTGAGGGCTTGCAGCTGGAGAGTCCATCGGATCTACAAGTGTTTTTAAAGCATGAAAATATTAACCTTCAGGGTTGACTTGTTTTGGGGACCCTGGCAAAATGGCAAGGGCATGCTAGACCGGTGATCTTTTTTTTTTTTTTTTTTTTTTTTTAACGTTTTGGAAAGAGAAATAATTGCTACCACTCTCCCCCACCCCTGCTGCTCTGTGCCCCTGCTCCAGGCTGCTGGGGAGGCCGCCAGAGCGCTCCTCCTGCAGGGCCGGCTTTTTGCAGGCTGGCAGCTGCAGGGGGAGCGGAGGCCGGTTATTTTACATGTTTCTTGGGAGCATCTTGCACGGAGAGTGGGGAGGGGGACCGCTGGCTTCCAAACCCCAGGGCGGGTGTGTTAAACCGGACCAAGCAACATTCCAAAGTAATCCCGATCATTTCTCCCCATGTCCTCCCTGCCTCCTCAGGATGGTAAACGCTTTTGCCTTCTTGCACACGCAGCTTTGGTGGCCACTGTGTTGGCTTCTGATTCCGCTCTCACTGCCCTCTCTGTCTGTAGCTGCTGGTGATGTGGCCGTGCGAGGCTCCTAAAACTGGAACAGTTGTGTTGTGCGGTAATTAGGAAACAAGGAAATTGTTAAAGGCAAATAAATGATTTCCTGGGGAGCAAAGGAACGCTGCCGGCCCCTGGTCCTCTTTGTGGGCATTCTAGGAATAGATGGCATCTCCTTATTTTAATTGTGGACATAGAGGGTGGCCTTGTGCTGTGACATCAGATGGAGTCTCAGAAGGTATTTCTGAACTCACTAGGCAGTTTTGCATGTCAAACGCCAGCCGACGTGTTTGCGTTCCACCACCCCTTCCTGTCTGTTACCTGGGTTGGATTACTGGGCTCTTTTCTCCAGGCCGGTGACCCGGTCGGGAGGCTGTGGTGTGTCACTCCTGATGGCTCCGATCGGAGGGCCCTTGCAATTCCAGATTCGCTACGGCTTGCTGGAGGACTCCTCCGGCGAGACAGCGGTGTTGCCGCGCTCTGAAATTCTTAGCGCGTTTTAGAGAATGTGTTTCTCAGGGCGAGGTGTAAAGACAAATTAGGCTGTGCACTTCTCTTCTCTCCCTTTCCTCCTTGGCGCCGGTTGGCTGTGTTGCCTGTTACTTGAGCGTACCTGGAAGCTAACTCGGGGCGACCCCTGCTCTCTGCTTTTTCTGTTCCCGAGAGTGAGGAATTAAGAAATATCATGCAGTCAGCTTGTGGTGAATAATACATTAACTCAGAATAATGCTCTAATTGCTGGAGATGCCATAAAGCTCGATAGTACTAATTTTATTTTAAAAACAACACAGATTTCCCTGCAACATTCGTTTGGTCTTTGATATGCTGAGAACAGCAGAGGCTTTTCAAAAGCACAGCCAGGAAGGCTCTGGTTAAGTAGGTGAGAAGCGTTAAAACGGCAAATGTTAGAAAGGTGGTTAACGTTTGTCTGCTGAAGATAAGACTACTGTTACCCTATTCAAATTGACAGGAAAAAGTCGTGTTAACATTGCTTTTTTCCAACTCCTTTCCTGGCAAAGAAGAGGCCGCGAGTACGGGTGGTGGACTTTCCAGTTAAGGTTTGGGATTTCTTTTTAAAGACTTGATTATATGAGAGTTCTTGCACCTTCTCTTATCCGTAGTACTTTGCTTGTCAACCAAGCTGCTTGCTACCGAGTTGAAGAGGGACATTAGCAGCATCTTGAATTCATTTTTGAACTTGGAGTTCAGCATTTGAAGTGGGAACCAGCCGGGCCGTTCTTCACTGAGGTTTTGTGTAGCCCCGCAGCTCCTCTTTCTGGCTTGTGAAAAATGGATGTTTGCTCCTCACTCCCAACAACGGACTCCTTCTGCTTCGAAAGATGGAGACCTTGGAGTGGGAAGGGTTAACAATGGGGCTTCCCTGTTGTGGTGCACCCCCCACCTTCACCCCTGATTGTTTTGACAACACTTTTCAAAGTGTGACATTCCAAGCCCCTACATAACAATGTAATATTACTGTAATTACACAGGTCATTACATTTTAAATAGAGAACAATAAAATGCTTATCGCCCTGAAAAAGAACAGGTGTTCTTGCCCTTCTTGGGGTATTTATGCTAATTGTTTTTCATCTCCTTTGGAAATATTTATGGCCAACATGTTTAGATTTCAATCTCCATGCAGCAGCATTAATTCCATGCTAATCTTTATAGGTTGGGGTTTAATGTCTGCAGTCTGGATTATGGACTCAACATTCACCCAAGAAGTCATATTTTAATGATTATAAATTTCATATGCTAACATTTTGCAGTTTGTGGATACTAAGGTTTTTGGAAACTCCGGAAACCCTTCTGCAGTTGGGAGCGCAAAAGTATGCTTATTTGGAAGAAGTGTTTCTGGAAACTTTTGCCGGCCAGGGGTGGTAACTCTAAGGACCCCCTGCCACCTCAGGTTTGCTGGGAGCTTTCCATCTGGACCCGAGTCCCGATACAAAGGGCTCTGAGAGGCGCTTTTTGGGGGTGGTTCGCTTTTCTGTGTCTTAGCAAACTGTGAGATAGTTAACAGGGATCAAGCCAGCAGTTCTGCGCGCCACTAAGAAAGTATTTGCTTTAGAAAACTCACATTTTAATAGTTGCTTTCAAGAGGACACTGGAAGTCTTTGCAGGTTCCGAACACCTCCTCACTGTCCACAAGGTACCCAGGTGCAGGTCCAAAGCGCCTGGGGTTCTCTCGGAAAGAATTCCTGGCACAGGTTCCTTCCATAGGGGCAGCGTGTAAGCAAGAAGGTATCCAAAAGGGTTTTACATTTTGTCAGATCTTTCACAACGGGGCCTCTCCCCTCTTTCTCCCCCCTCCCCAGCCCCAATCGCTTTAAAAAATGCACTGTGGAGAGCGGACAGCTGCACATTTTTGTGTGGACGTGTGTTCCTAGACCATGACTAAAACTCCTAGGACCTCTCCCCCAGCTGTCTGGAAGTTATGTGGAAGTTGGTTTATTGGCAGTTAAGCATGAGACAACCTGGATTTAGCAAATGCTCCCTGCACAGGAAGTGGATGACAGTAGGTGGGGGAAGGGTGGAGACTTGGGCAGGGGCCGGTTTACTCTGCGCCCTGCGCCACCCCCCCTTTAAAATCTCAGTTGCCAGATAAATAAGCACTTTCCAAGGAAGTAGGTGTGAACTTTTTAGTCTTAGTAAGTGGAATTAGATAACATCTTTGACCGCATCCCTAACTTGTTCAAAGGTGACACCCTTCAAAGTTTCAGAGAAGGTAGGGGTGGACCAGACTGCCCGGAGGGTGTGCCTTTGGGGGACGGGTGTGTGATGGGGGTGTCTGGAAGTGTATGGCGGCAGCCGACCTGCCTATGTCAGTCTTCCCCTCGGACTTGTAATTGAGGGCATTTGTGAAGGAAATGGTTAATTTTACTACCAAAGGCAAGCTCGCACCTCGACAGGTCTGCTGAAAGCCCTGCAGCCCGGTTCTGAGCTGGCAAGCACGCCGGGTCATAAATCCACGGGCTTTATTTACAGCCCATAACACTTATGAATGTTAAGATATTTGACGCCACGTTGGCCTTATAATATTCAAGGTCCGCAGACATTGGCAGTAGCTCAGATTTCTCTCACTAATTATAAGCAGTGAGATGGGGGGGCGACGAAGCCCATGGCAGCGGCTGTCCTCCCCTCCCCCTGTTCTCCCACCTCTGCCATCTGACTTTCCCCAGACAGACCCCTCCTCCTCCCCTCCCTGCCAGCCGACTTCTCCTCCTCCCCTAGGCTATTGTGTACCTTGGTAAAAAGCACTTTCAGGAATGGGAATGAGCCGGAGGAGGCCCGTGTCCAAAGCAAAGTTGCTGTAGGTGTTCACACTCTTCCTTAGGGCTTCCCTCCCCTCTGCCTTTCTTTCCCAAGCTTCCCCCACTCCCCCAAGACTACATTGCCTATATTGTGCATATTTCCCAGAATACTTAAAGAAACCTGATCTGGGAGACGGCTCTTTTAATTTATATGATGTTCCACTGAGCTGGAAGGGAAAATACACACATTGCAGAGGGCACTGGTTAATATGTGGGTTTCAGAGGGGGAGTGTGGTGGGGGGCGGGGAGGATTGGTTGTAAGAATTTAATAGATGAGCAAAGAATCCCAGGTTTCTTGGGGGTGGCAGGGCCACTCATTGGGGAAAAACTCACTGATGTCTGGGGCTGGAGGCCCAGAGGTAGAATATTCTGCCAGTAGAGGCAGAATAAATGCTTGACCAAGAGAGATGAGCGGGTCGGACCCTTCCCGGGATCCGGAGGGGAATGGCTGGCTTCAGCTGGGGATTGGAGGTTCCTCTGAGGCGTGGGAGGCCTGGGGGAGGGGCTGCTATGGCTCTGCAGCAGTTCCTTCTCTGCTCAAACTTCGCAGTGCTCTCAGTAGGAAATAAAATATGTTTTCCATCAGTTCGTATGTAGGCATCCGGAGTCGGGCAATCTGGGGGCATTATCGTGGTCAGGACCCTGGAGGGAGAGAGGCGGCTAGTTATCCTACCCATCTGAATTTACGTTTCCAGAGTGGGCTGCTGCGGGGCACGTGTGGAGTGTGTGGGTACCGGTGTGTAGGGTGCGGTGGGGCAAGTGTGCATGACTGCCCAGTTGCAGGGAGGCTGATTCCTTGTGTTGCACTGCTAGCCATACCTAGGACCTATGTCCAGCCCAAACTTAGAGACCAGGCCGGCAGAGGTTTTATTTTCCACTCAAGGGGATGTAGCAACTTCCTGGCCCTGTGGTATAAATGAGCATCCCGGAACTGCTCACTGCAAAGCTGGGACGGTGGGAGCTTTGACTGGCGTTATCAGCCGACTTGCTGTAGGCTCTTCCCAGGGTAGGTTTGCAACCTTAGGGGCATTGGATTCCCGGGCTGGTAATTCAGCCCGTTATCTTGTATTCTTTCTCTCATGAAGGAACCCGTGACAGTTGGGTCAGGGGTGGAGGGGTGGGAGGATGGGGTGGGGGTGAAGTGGGGTGGGGAGTTTCCTGGCTGTGTGTAGGATCAGCTCTGAAGGAGTTAAAATTGCTTGCTCAAGTTTGGCATCGGGGAAATAAATTTGAGGCCTGGTAGGCATTAGCAGGGCACAGCACATCTACAGAGCTTAATTAGTACCCACTGTAATTGTTCATGGTCTGCCAGAAGAAGTAATGTTCAGGAAAAGTGCAGTGTCTCTCTGCAGTCTGCAGTTTGAAACCGATAAATCACTTGCATATTTGTGTAGTGATTCAAATGGAGCTGAGACCTCTCCCATCCCAACATGTGGTAAATTGTAAAGTCAATGAATTGCAGATGTAGGTACAGTGAGATTCTCTAAGAAAATGCAGAATGAATGGGAAAAGAGTGATGCTATAAATATTTACCCCAAAGAGCACTAGCTTTGTGCTTGCTGGGCCAATTAAGATGCACTAAGTATATTAGTAAAGTGCTTAAAAAAATGGAAGGGATTTGTGTGGGTCTTGGGGTGGGTTGTTTTGTTTTGGAAAGTGAAATAAAAGGCACTGTTATTGTCCCATCAGTTTTATGGAACCTGAATCACAATGGCAAGCCCTGGGAAAGACATATGAAACCCACATTAATGTAAATTAATTCGTTATGAGTTGCCGCACTGCTAAGTGGGTAATGAGGGGGCATCATTTTAAGAGTGTTAGTGTAGCAACTTTTAATGAAAAATGCTGTGTTAGGAACATGTCTCAGCACTTTTGCCCACACCATTTTTTTTTTAATATGGTAGGAAATGTGTTTAGTTCAACAGTAGGAAACTTGAGTTACTTAAAGTGCCACCCCTCAATAGTTTAAGAATGTCTGGATGCTTAAAGGAAAGCATCTTGTTTTCAAAACAATCAATCCAGAAAACCATATCACCATCATCAACTTCAACCTCAACTTTACTTGTTAATTTTTTTTTTTAAAGATTTATTTTATTTTCATTACAAAGTCAGATACACTGAGAGGAGGAGAGACAGAGAGGAAGTGGAGCTGCCGGGATTAGAACCAGCGGCCACATGGGATCAAGGCGAGGACCTTAGCCACTAGGCCACGCCGCCGAGCCCCTAATTTTTTTTTTTAAAGAGATTGCAGCACAAAGTGAAAAAAAAAACAGCAAATGTAGCATCCCTGCCCATCCCTCCATGGACCTGTAGATAACACTTTCTGGAAGCTATTGCTCCCCTTTCCATTCCCCCTACCACTCCCCCCACCCCCTTATTTTATTTTCTTTCTTTATTTTTTGTCTTCTTAGAGGATTTTGGTCTCAGGCAATGTTGCAAGTCAATACTTCTTTCCCCAAATGTGAGTAGGTGGATCTGTGTGGAAGCTGTAAAAGTTAATGATCGCTCTCTGACTCATAGCTGGTGGTTTCAGGTTGAGGAGAGGAAGAAACAAGTTAATGAGGGTGAGCGGACACTTAGGGAACACTGAGGGAGTCCGCGGGCTGTTCCCGCTTGGGAAGCTGGGGGCTTCGGAAGGTGGGGCCTGCAAGTGAGTGTGAAGGGCGCCCTGGCCAAGTCCTGGCTTTAGGTTGATAGCAGTCTGCCGGCTAGCTCTCCGCACCAATGTTTCCAGCCTGGTTGTCAGGGCTGGTTTTGCTTTCTCTCAAGTTAGAGGCCCTCATAGTCCCCCCTCCCCCCATAAGGACAGGCAATAACCCAAAATCCTGTGCAAAAGTTTATTAGCCATTCAGTATTGAAGGCTGTCAACCACATGGGGATGGGGGTGGGGCTGTGTACTTGGTGGCCTCTGGTCACTGACCGCCCCACCCTGCAGAATGACTGATAGTCTAGGGAACTGTCTCAGAGACACTCAGAAAAAGGCATTTTTTTTTCTCTCTTTTAGGCTAATGGTATGGAAATTAGGCTTCAAGTGTTTCAGGGAGTAGCTACAGTAGAAAAGTAGACCAGAAAACCAAATGTTCCTCGAAAAGGGATCTATTTATTTATGTGTACACACACACTTTCCAGGGAACTCATAAAACAGAAGAGAAAGTAAATGCTCTACTTCATCCCAATTTAGCAGAAGGAATAGGCATCAAAAATTAATCTTCATCATGTTGAAAGTTAACTTGGTTGAAGGAAAACCAACATAAGATCTAAATTTTTTTTAGCTTACTTTGAAAATGTTTGGAAAAAGTTGTTTTTTCCTCTGGGGTATCTGTTAGAGCCAGTAGCAGTGATTGGTAATAAAACAAGGGGAGTGCTTAATCATAAAATGCCAGGTTCGAAGCTGCTAGAGGAGTTTGTAGGCCCATGCTGAGAGCTACCTACCTACCTCTTCTGTGGACAGGTGTAGGGAAAGGGGCTGGAGGGAGCGGGTGCCAGACGTGGGGCCCGACTTGACTTCTGTAAGCCAGCACATTGGGGCAAAGGTTTAATTTGGATGTGAGTCTCTTAGGAGGATAGGAAGGAAATGGAAAAGTCCTTAGAATTCTCACTGGGTTACTCCTGGGCCTTCCAGGGAGAAAGGCCCAGGTTCTTGCTGGATGAGGCAGGGATGCAGAATTGAGGTGAGCCAGGTGACTTCAGGGCACAGACCTTTGGGCTTCCTTGCTCAGGGAAACCTTGCCATGTTGCCCGGGTCCCTCAGTCTTCCCTCCCCTTCCAAAATACATAGCGCCTCTCATACTGCCTTTCCATACAACTTCCAGAGAGCCCCCAGTGGTGGTTCCTGTTTGGAGTTGCATGGTTTGACTGGGTGTTGGTATTTTTATCTTCATCATTAAAAGCCTCACTGTAACAATGTATCAGTGGAGTTTAACTGGGAAGGTTGAAAGTGAGGGTTTCAGAAGTGTCTTTGGGACAGGAGGGAGTGGAAACCCAAAGGGAAAAGGAGGATTTTTCGATCTTGATTGCTGTAGCTTGCAGGAAGTATGACTGGTAGGGAGGAAGGTGTGGCTTACACAAAAGAAGGAGCTGCTTGGGTGGGGTGTGTGTTGGTCTAGATTTTCTGGTGTTGTTGGAGGAAATTTTCAGGTGTTGTTTGAGGGAAATTATATTGCTTGGAACATTAGGATGGAATGTGTGTGTAGGTAAAGTTAACTGTGTCCTGGATGTCAGTTTCGCTGCTAGAGTTCCTAGGAACTGGCAGTGATGTTTTTGTTATCCCCATTGCAGTGTGTGTCTCTGTCTCCTGCCCTGGTGCCCCCCTCCACACCCCTCCAAGCCCTGGCTTGTTGGTGTTATTTGGGTGGTGATGAGCAAGAAGGAATAGGAGGAATGAAAGTTGCCCTTGAATTTGTCAAAGTTTCACTAATTTATTCGTTAAGGCTCTGCCTCTATGATTTTTTTTCTCCACGACATACCCTTCATTATCAGGTGTCCATTCAATTTTAATTGACAATGTAAGATTCCGTGATTACCCCAAGTGCAGATCGCCTAGGGCTCCACAGGGTTTGTGGGAAGAAAAGCTTGGACAAATTTCCATTAAGCCCTGAACCAGGCAATTGGAAAAGTGGAGAATACAAGGGGCGGAAAGAGGGACAAGTTGTTAGTGTTGCTTGCTCTGGGGAGGACAGCCTGCCTCTCAGACAAGAGCTGCGCTTCAGCTCAGAATTCCAAACCCTCAGAGAAACCTGTCCTAGGTGCAAAAGTTGTTTTAACATCATGCAGAATTGTCACAGTAACTAGTGCAATCTCTGCATACCGACTGGCAGGTTTTACAAAAGGGACAGGGGCACAAAGGGTGCAGATTCATCTTTAGTTTTCAGTGGTTTAATTTGGATCTGCTGCCCTGGAGGGAGCAAGGGTGTGTGTGTGTGTGTGATAGCTTCCATGCTCAGCTCACACTTTATGTTCTTTGGGGAGGGTGTCTCTTTGACACTCTGCTTTGACAGGTCTAGGAATTTTTTTTTCTTTTGATCTACCTTTATTGGGCCTCTTTTTAATTGTAATTAATTGTGTTTTGAGACGGACTCTGCACACACGCGTGTATATAATGTTTTGTTGATTTGAAACAGATCACATCATGTAAGAGTTCACGTCATCCTAAAATGGATACCTGTCGCCTTTTGCAGTGGGCGGGATGTATTTAGACCACTTCCTCTGATTTGGTTCCTGCTGAATGGTGTTTATCTTGAAGCTCATTCAAAACATTCTTTAGCAAGCTGCTTTTTCTGTTCTTTCAAAAAACAAAACAACAACCTTGTGGAGTGGATAATTTTTCTTCTAGGGGCAAGACGCACATTATTAACTGAGCCTGAAACGTACTTGCAGCCTCGATTCCAGTTTGCTCCCTGGTAGCAGGAAGCAGCCGTTCGCTATGATTACAGAGGTCCTAGTTTGGAGATGCAGCTCATCTGCTTGTGGTACAAGGAGGGATGGACCCCAATCCCCCAAAGGGGCTTCGTCATCGCTGGCTGGCGCGTCATTTGCTGGGATGCCATAGGGGAAGCTGGGTCTCCTGCAAGTGGTTGAGATCCTTTAGTGAGAGCCATGGTGTTTATGTCAGCACATGGTGTTTGTTTTCCCTGTTGGGTGGCTCCCAAGATTAACAAGTGGGGAGGATCCTGGGATTCAGGGGGATTTACTTGGGAGAATGAAAATAGGGGTGAGGCCTCCAGTATTCGTTTCTGTTCTGGGGACACCTGCCTCTTTGGTGGGTGGTCTGGAGGGGCAGGGTACTTTAGGGAAAGCAGAATAGGGGCATAAACTTTGTGCCCTGAAGGGTCTAACTGCCTAGACCAGAGGTCTGTCCCTCCCTGGGTTACCACCTATGGATGGTCCTTGGAGAACTGGCGCCGCTCAGACAGGACTTGGTTCCGCTTCGGGGAAGTGTGGATTACTAGAGTACGGATCCCAGAGAAGTCCTGGGATGCACGGCTCCATCATTGTGAAAGAATGCATCAGGCATCGGGTGGCCCCCCAATCCTGCCGCACACACACATTGGCTTTCCCAGAAATAGAACTGGGTTGCAGGGCCAGGGCCCGGTGAGGACTGAAGGGGGCTTATGCTGTAGGCAGTCTCGTGGCTCCTCCTGGTGTCTCTTGTCACCTGCCCTCTCGCCTGGCACGCAGTTCCGTGTTCTCTGCCTCCCGCTCGGCACACTGACTTCCTTTACGTCTTAATGGGCATCAGTCTTTTCCTTTTCATGTCATTGATTCTCCCTCCTGGCCACTCCCTCCCCTTTTTGCTTATTGAATAGACACTGTGTGAATTTTTTTTTTTTAACTTTACCTTGGATGATTATGATCATCTTATCCATAGCAACAAAATAAAAGTACACAGGTCTTGATTGAATGCCAAGGCTGCAGTTCAATCTAGGAAGGGTTGTCTGCTATTCATAAACTGCTTAAGATGTTTTCTTGTAGTTTGTGACATAAGCAGAACGCTTTGATTTGGTTTCTTTCTACAGCTCCATTTTCAGTCCGGCAGCACACATTACTCTGCGTACAAAACGATTGAACACCAGATTGCAATTCAGGTAGGAAAATGCAAGAGATTCTGAACTTGACTTGTCAATAATGTAGGTCTCTTGTGTCTTTTATTCTCTGTCCCTTCCCTCAACAATGATCGTGATGATGAAGATGATGATGATAATGGTGGTGGTGGTGGTGATGGTGATGGTGGTGGTGATGGTGGTGATGGTGATGGTGGTGGTGGTGATGGTGATGGTGGTGGTGGTGGTGGTGGTGGAGTCATGGGAGGAGGCAGGAGTGGGGGGCAAAGAAGAAAGAAGAGTGGAACAGATCCTGCGAAAATGGCTGAAAGATAGGGAAAGAAAGAGAAGCCTGTGTGTATTGTTAAGTTTCTTGATCAGGCAGCAGGGGCTTGCAGGCTCCACTTGGCTGCTACCCCTGCCCCCATCCCCAGGGATGGGGCCTGAATTGGAAGTAAAATGGTGGTAGCAAAATGTCAAGGGGCAGCATCAAGGAGGTGTGGGAGAGATGGGAGAGGAGACTTTGTGACAGCCCGAGAGTTGTTTCCGGTGGATCAGAATCCTGTTAAGTGGTGCTAAGAATATCACTTTTGACCTGATTGTCCTGAAATGTTGATTTCTCTGGGGCCTGTTGATATATGACACTCAAAGTGCTAGAAGGGACAGGCGACAGATCCCAGCTACTGATGAGTGTCCTGTTTCCTGCTCACGTAGTACTTCCATTCTCTTCAATCCAATGGCTAAACAAATCAGGGACTAATATAGCCTTGGAGCTGAACCGAGGCCAGCAAAGAGCAGTGGTGGAGGGAGGGCAGACTAATACAATTTTCGTCCGTCTGCCTGACCTTGCATGTGCCTCATGGTGTAACTAATGGTGCCCAAACTTTGGATGTGTGTGAGTGTGTGTGTTTGTGTATTTTGGTTTAACCCTTTGAAGGAACACTTTGAAACCTTTTTTTGAGATGCTATGGCAGTCTGGGTCTTGGGAATTGATGTTGGCTTATTAGCTCATGCATGTTTGCCTGTTGAACCCTTACAGGTGACTTGCAGGGTACTTCTTAAAGTTCATGAAAAGATGCATAGTGTAGGAGCAGGCCTTTGACCTGGCAGAGAAGGCACTGCTTGAGAAGTCTGTATCATCTCAAACCACATTGCCTGGGTTTCACTTCTAGCTCTGCTTCCAAATCCAGCTTCCTGCCATGGCACACCCAGTTAGTCAGTAGGTGATGGCTCAAGTACTTGGGGCTGTGCCATCCACATGGGAGGTCCAGATGAAGTTCTCGAGGCTCCTGGCTCTGACCTGGCCCAGCTTGGCCCCCAGCCCTTGCCTGTTGCAGGCATTTGTGAAATCAGGTCATAGGCAAAAGTGCTCTGCCTCTCAGATAAATAACTGAACAGAAATTCAAAAGTTTTATATTCTAAAAAAAAAAAAAGCTGCATGGATTTTACAAATTTTCCTTACCAGCAAAGTCAGCTGATGTCTCCTTTCCATGTTCCCATGAACTTTTTGAAGTTCTTCTGTATGTAGAGGTGAGCTCCGGTCACGTGGTATCTTTGTATCTGGACCACCCCAGATCTGTGTCTCGCACCATCAAGACTTTCAAATGGCTATCTGCTCCAGGTCAGTGGAATGACTCCGGGGGAGAAACGTGTGAAACAAAAGATGTTTTATTTGGTGGATCCCTGGTGTTTTGTGCTCATTTGTAGGCCACAGTGACTGATTTCGGAAGTATTTTGATCAGCGGTGCACGCGGATATGTAGCCCTCAGAATGTGTGGGGGAAAGTGCACCTCTTGATTTAAGCCTGAGGCTACCTTTGTCCTTGTGGTCACACTTCCTGTGGCCCCCTGGGTCCTTGTGGTAAATGGCACAAAGTGTTGCTGCCAGCAGGTCCTTGGGACCCAGGGCTTGGGAAGGGGCCCGACCTCCGCCCTAACCAGGTGGATAAACAGTGTCCCCAGGGCTGCTACATCTGCTGGGATGCTGGAAAACCAGGCTGCCTGGGATATGCAGATTGTGGAGGCTGAATAGGATCCTGATCCTTATCTCGGTGTGGAAAGGCTGGCTGGGGCCATGTCACTGGGAGCCCGGCCGAGACTGGACCAGCTGTTGTATCTTTACACCCGTGGCTGAAGTACCCCTTGTTCATCTTTCTCCAAAGCACCTGGCACAGTGCAGGCCATGGGAGGCTCTTTCTCAGGAGTAAATTACAGAGCTCATTGTCTGGGGCACTGAGACCAGTGCTATGTCCGCATGAACAGGTAGTATTGTTCACTCTGCCTCTATTTGCTGAGGCTTCATGCCTATGTGGGCAAACAGAGAGGCGATTTATCAGAGACCCAGCATCATGCCCCAAGTGTTCATTCTCTCCCAGTCTGCGGCACCAGTTCAAGCCCAAGTGAAAAGGCATGGAGCTGTGATTTTAGTGAGATTGTCGAAGGATGTATGGCCAGAAACAAAAGAGGTGAAGGAAGAAAAAAGGGGGAAGAAACCCTGGACAAAATGCTACCATTCCCAGAGTGCCTTGGACCAGCCCAGCATCCATGGAGGTGATGCAGGGGTGAGAGGCAAGGGTGGTGCGAGCAGGTTCAGCCGGCTGTGGAAATTTTGTTTGTCCCTCTTGTTCAAGGTTGAAACACGAGGTGATTGTTAGGGTAGAATTTTCTTCCCTGGAAACTTAAAACAAGCTGTTTAACCTTAACAGATACTGTATTTTCATAGGTTCTGAGCTTGTTGCCCTCCTATCTATTTCCTAAAATTACCTTGAGAAGTGTGGCAGCGTGCATAACGTGGATTCTTGCTCTTTCCCCTGCCTGTCCCTCCTTTAATTTCGGGACATAGTCAAAGTCGCTGTTTCTGAGTGACCTGAGTAATTCTACAGACACAAACCAGTTGCTAGACTGGTATCTTCTCCACTGATTTTGAGGCAGAGGGACCGAGAACAAACGCTCCTCTGCTGGTTCACTCCCTGAATGTGCGTGATCTTGGGGTTGAGCCGGGGCCAGAGGCAAGGGCCAGGAACACAATCCAGGTGTTCCGCACATACGGCAGGGACCCAACTTCCCGAGTCAGGAATTGGAGCTTGGAATTGAACCCAGCTACTCTTGTGTGGATTGTGGGCATCTTAACTACTAGATTCATGCCTGGTTCTTCCCTGCTTTTGATAGTCTCCTAGCTTCTCTCTGTTCTGCAAAGAATGACACTAATAGTCATCTTTCTCCCAAAATGGACAACACAAATATAATTCTAGAATGAAAATTAAAAAGAGACACAGTTATGGGCCTGGTGCAATGGCTCAGTGGCTAAATCTTCACCCTGCATGCATCTGGATCCCATATGAGCACCAGTTCATGTCCTGTCTACTCCACTTCCCATCCAGCATCCTGCTTGTGGCCTGGGAAAGCAGTAGAGGATGGCCCAAAGCCTTGGGACCCTGCACCCGTGTGGGAAATCCATAAGGGACGTCTGGCTCTTGGCTTTAGATTGGTTCAGCTCCAGCTATTGTGGCGACATGGGGAGTGAACCAGCAGATGGAAGATCCTTCTCTCTGTCTCTTCTTCTCCCTATAAGTCTACCTTTGCAATAAAAATAAATAAATCTTTAAAGACATAGTTGTTTTATTCTGTTGACTTTTGAACATTTGCATTGTAGCATGATTAAAACTTTTTAAAAAAGATTTACTTATTTATTTGAATGACTAAATTAGAGAGGGAGAGGCAGAGAGAGAGAGAGACAGCGCCCGCGCTTCCATCCACTGGTTCAATCCCCAAATAGCAACATTGGCCAGAGAAATTGGGCAGGCCAAAGCTGGGAGCCTAGAACTTTATCCAGGTTTTCTACATGTGTGGTAGGGGGTCCAAGCTGTGTTCTGCTGCTTTTCTAGGCATACTAAGCAGGAAGCTGGATCAGAAGTACAGCAGTCCGTATGAGGTGTTTCCGGTGGCATCTTAACTTGCTGTGCTACAATAGCATCCCAAGTCTAAACACAACACAGTGCACAGCATTTAGTAGAAAGGTGGATGCAATTTCATGTATATGAACACCTTGAGAACTTGAGGGGCTGTGCAGACTCCACTGCAGCTCCGCCCTTGTGGTTTGAGTGTAGAGGTGGACGTAAAGGAACGAGAATGGCCATATTCCAGTGAAACTAGAGCAACAGGCAATCAATCGTTGGGTTTCGTTCTGGGTGTTGTAGTTTGCTGACTTCCCAGACTTCCAGCTTCTTCCTATGTCTCCTGCTCCCAGTGAAATTCCTTTCTGTTGATTAGTTTTGGCTTCTGAGAAATCGGATCATCTGGAACACGCTGGTGGTGTGACCTCACCCAGGATCATGTCTTCATATTGGTGTGGGTAGATGAGCTCTTTTTTTGTTGCTGTGTTGTATTCCACATGCAAATGTGTTCCTGATGCTTATGCTTTTTGTTATTGAAACCCAGACAACACTCACGTTCTCACTGTTAAGAATAAAGTTCTAGTAACAGGATCTAATAGCCCGATCTTTGAGGGGAAAACATGTTTCATTTCTGTCTTTTATACACCAGCAGTGGCCTTTGAGAGGCCTGGGGCATGTACTTAATTCTGCATTGACATGTTCAAGAGAAATTTGCATACCAGAATGGTGGAGTTCTGAGTGGCCCTCCAGTGTACTGAGCACAGTGGTTGTTGGGTGGGTGAGGACTACTCTGTGGGAGCGGTGTTGATCTAGGGGTGAGGCCCTCCTGCAGGGGTTTGGCCTCAGGCCTCTGACCCCCCAACTCTTTGTATTGCTGACCTAGAGGACGGCCCAGCGGACTGGGCCCTGGGAGGTAGACCCACACTGCAGGTGCATAAGGTCGCAACTGCTGGCCCGGTTGCCCTGCAGGGCATCAGTGTCTCGCTTCTCTGTGGTCTCCCTGAAGAGCTTGCCCCTCACCAGGCTCTCCCTGCCGTTCCAACCCCAAGAGCAATGTGGGGATCAAGGAAGATGCTTCCCTTGGTTGTCAGGAGCTACCTCAGAGCCAATTAGGACTTTGTTTTAGGAGTATTTTGGCCAAAGGTTAATGTTTTAACACTAAGTCAGATGTGACTGAGGGAAAAAAAAAACTCGACATGCAGTGAAAACAAACAAAAACACCCGTCCTGTAGACCTTTCTTGGTTGTTTTTCTTTTTAGATGTGAAGTGGCGTGTGCTCGTGTGCGCGCTTGTGGTTGAGTGTGCACAAAGACAGCTAGGAGAGGATCCAGAAGAAATGGACCGTTTTATTTGTTTACACAGCTGAGCAGTGGAGTCTTTGAGTGAGTGTTGCTCTTGCTCGCATCTTTGCACTGGTCAGTTCCCATCGCAGCCTCTCCACGCAGTAACCCTTTGCCTGGCTCTCCTCGGCCAGGATTCCAGAAGACTGCTGGGACATTGGAGGATGTCCTTGCCCTGTGCCACCCCTTCCTCCTGGATGGTCTTGCTCTGTCTTCAGAGGTGGATGGTCCTCAGGTGCCTAGTTTGGAGTTCATCTGTGCCCAAGCAAGGCCCTCGCGGCTTGTGATGAATGTGGCTGGGGATTGCTCCTGTGGACAGGTGTTCAGGACCACTGCAGTGTCCCTGGCCCCTTTACTTTTCATGAACATTTGCAGATCAGGAAATGGATTCACTTCTTGTAGGCATCATTTGCTTGATTTTGCTTGTAGTTCCCTAGCAAGCTCTGCCTGTGAGACTTCTGGCCCACTGTTTACAGGGAATCAAGGGCAAATGTGCACACATGTACAGTGCATATGCAAATATATGTGTACAGTGCATGTGCATATATATGTGTGTGCGTGCACTGGGGTAGTTTGGCAAACCCTGTGGATGTTGGGTAACTCGAGAGTCATTTACTTTCTTTCTTTTTTTTTTTTTTTAAAGATTTATTTTTATTACAAAGTCAGATATACTGAGAGGAGGAGAGACAGAGAGGAAGTGGAGCTGCCGGGATTAGAACCAGCGGCCATATGGGATCAAGGCGAGGACGTTAGCCACTAGGCCACACCACCAAGCCCAAGAGAGTCATTTACTTTCTATAATGAGTTGTAGCCAATTGCCTACTTTGTGTCAGTCTTTTTTTATTCAAAAATATTTATTGAGGGACTCTGTGCCACATCTGTGGGATTCCATCCTCAAGGGAATTCGATAGAAATCCGTGTTCTTCCCACGCTTCAGTTCTGGTGACTTACAGGTGCGTATTCTCTGTAGTCTGGTGGACTTCTGGCTCAGCCTGGGGGTGATGTTTTTGATAGAGGTGTTATTTTTAGCTTGTTGAAGTTTGCAAATTGATGCCTTAGGGTCTTTTGAAGTCAGTCAATTGATCATTTATTGGCTGCTCAGTCATTTTTTGTTGGTGAATAGGAGCTGGGGGCTGTTGAGGGCTGGGCTGGAATAGCATTTTCTTTTTGCCTCAGAAAATATACTGCCCCTCTGTTCCAATAAGCTTCATGAGCAAGGGGCCCTTGCAGCTCCAAGGTTTTGAGAAGACAGTGGGTATTTTTGTACAGCTCTAGAAGAGGCATTTGTTGATGAAACAGTAGTGTGCTTGGTGTAGGGGGTCGGACACAGTAATATTAGTTGGTAATAGTAGCAGTGTATGTATGTTTCTTTGACTTCTCCCGATGCGCAGGGTGTGTGTGAAGTGCTTTATGTGGGTTATTTATTGTTTCTCATAGTAACACAGAGGAAAGCCTGATATCATTCGTCATTATCCTCATTTAAGGAATGAAGGTACAGATAGCTGAATTTATGTTTTATCCAATGACGGCTGAGGTCAGGCCTGAGCAGGGTGACAGGGCAAGAGGCTCTGGGACAAGGACTTCACTCAGCTAGTTTCTGCAATATCTGCTCAGCGTGGTGCTCTGACAGGTCTCAGGGCAGTGTCCTGAGGAGTGACTCCCAACCAGTGACCCGGATGCTCACCTGGGAGCTGCTCGCCCATTCCAAGTGCTCACTTCTGCTCCTTGCAGATTCCTGTTCTTTTGGTCCAGGTCAGTCTCTGTGAACTTGACTGTGTCATCCATCCCTAGAGAGCCATTTGTGCTGCTGACCTTTAGCAGGGTCCCAGGTTCTGTGGTTCTGGGCTGAGTCCCGGCATTGGCAGTTTCAGGTGTTTCCAAGTGGTGTGCATGCCCATGTCGGGGAGCTACGGTGAGGCCCAGCCCTGGCCTCATGCCAGCTGGTTGTGCTCGGACCCAGGCCCTGCCCCGGACAATTGAGTGCCACTGGGAGTTTGGCAGGGATATGCCTGGTTTGTCAAAGTTTTCCAGCACACAGGATTGGGAATCAGCAATCTTAGGGCCCCTGTGCTTTTCATGCCCACACTTATTAGAGTACCACTGGGGAAGGCCGTTTTGGGGTTGGTTTTGTGGTTTTCACTTGGTTCTCCTTCCTCTTTTTGGGGAGAGAAGGGTGTGTGCCGAGTTCTGAGGGTGACCTAGGTCCCTGCAGGTGGCAGGAGCCTTGGTTTGTGGAGCATTTAGTGCATTGCTATCACCCACTGAGTTGGCAGCAGTCTTGGGCGAAGCTGATAGAGCCCCAGGCTGAAGGAACCTGGCTGCAGGTGCTTCTCATATTTCTCAGGCCATCCTGAGGAACAGATTTGGGGTCCGTTGGTCTGTTGATGGCTGGGGACTCTGCATTTCGGACTCCCAGGTGATGCTGCTGATGCACAACCTGCACTTAGGCTTTTAAAAAAGTCGATTTTGGGCCCGGCACTGTGGCCTGGTGGTTAAGGTCCTCACCTTGAATGCGCCGGGATCCCATATGGACGCCGGTTCTAATCCCAGCAGCTCCACTTTCCATCCAGCTCCCTGCTTGTGGCCTGGGAAAGCAGTTGAGGACGGCCCAAAGCTTTGGGACCCTGCACCCCACGTGGGAGACCCGGAAGAGGTTCCTGGTTCCCGGCTTCAGATCGGCACAGCACCGGCCATTGCGGTCACTTGTAGAGCGAATCATTGGATGGAAGATCTTCCTCTCTGTCTCTCCTCCTCTCTGTGTATCTGACTTTGTAACAGAAATAAATAAATCTTTAAAAAAAAACTTGAAAAAAAGTTGATTTTTAACTACCTGAAAGAGCAGGATTGCTCAAGATTGAGATATTGAATCTGCTGGTTCATTCTCTAATGGTTTGCAGCAGCAGGGGCTACGGTGAGGACAGGAGCTCAGAACTCGGCCTAGGTCTCCCATCTGGGTGGCCACAGCCCTGTTCCTGGAGCCCTAGCCTACCTACTGCTTCCCAAGATGTATTAGCAGGAAGTTGTGTTGACAGTGACCTAACAGCCTTGAGTGAGACACTGTGGCATGTGATGTGGGCATCCAGGCTCTGGCTTAGCCCGCAACATCTCAAGGACTAGCCTGGTAATCTCCATCTGGGCTGGGAAGTGAGGTGCAAAGAGGTGGATTGATTAGCCCAAGGGTCCACCTCTTGGTGGAAGCATGGTGAGAGAGGAATCCAGAAATGCATCTCCGCTTTTTTTCTTCTTTTAAGTACAAGTTTGTGTCTTGTCTAAGCCAGTAGCAGTTGCGTTACATTGGCCAGATAAAATACAAGCTAGTTTTACCATTCTTATTGATATCATTTTTAAACCTATGTCTGTGCTAATCGTATCAGTGTCTTTGTATGAGTTGAGATATTTGTATCTGTTCATTCTCCACTGTGGTAAGGCGTATGGGGGGACCAGCCTGCACGGGGTGTAAGAACGCTGGGAAGGTCACTGGGAGTAGAATGGCTCACAGCACTTGCCTGGAGCAGGGGCGGGCAGAGAAGGCAGCTGTGCTGTTACCATTGGCCGTACCAAGTGGCTTTCGTGGTTGGATCTGTGGCAGTCAGCTGGCTGTGCTTTCTTCATGATAACTTCATCATTTCCACTTTATGGTATTGACTTTTTATGAAGTTCCTGGAAATCCCATGGCTACAGAGCAGAGGACAGGAATTTCTAAAGGGGTTATGGCTGACACTCCCAGGCTTATTGGACTTAACACTTAATTTGCATCCGGAGTTTGATTTGGTTAGATGCTATCAAGTCCTGATCAAACAGATAAGTGATATATGTATATGTATTTTTCCTTCTTGCCAGTTTACTTCGAAATCTCTGCATGTTCTTTATGGATCAGAAATGGTATAGACCGTTATTCCTGAGGGCCTTCCACAGCCACAGGCTGAGAGGCAGTGTGTTGAATATTTAATGAGGAATACCCTGAAAAGTTTAAAGTTTGTAAGCAGCTGTATGTACTTTATTGCTCTGTGTCTGTGATGTGTGCTGTGAAAACAACAGCAGAAACAGAGGTGCGGGCTCCCTAAAGCATCTCCCTAAAACCCGTTTTCTTAGGGGGTACAGTTTGCAAGATCTTTTGTTACCCCACATAGAACACAGATTAAGGCCCAAGTGGAAGCTGGCCTGTCTTTGCCCTTGGTTATAGTAGGGTTTGGACAAGCATGGATGGCTTGGTGCAGGTTTTGTTGTTTAAAGGATTGATTTATTTGTTTGAAAAGCAAAGAGACGGACCAAGAAAGACCTACCGTCCTCTGGTTCACTCAAGCCCCAAATGGTTGGCAGAAGCTGGGCTGAGCAAGGCTGAAGCTAGAAGCTAGGAGCTTCCTAGAGCTCCCATGTGGGTGGCAGGGTCCCAAGTACTCAGGGCTATGTCCCCCTGCTTTCTCTTGGACATCAGCGGGGAACTGAATCAGAAGTGGAGCAACTGGGACTCACACTGGCATGTATATTGGATGCTGGTGTCAGAGTGGCTTTAATAAAGATTTATTTATTTATTTTGAAAAAGTACAGAGTGACAGGGAGAGACAGAGATCTTCCACCCAGGTACCCTCAGTTGCCATAGTTGTGCCAGGCAAAGCACAGAGCCAGGAACTCCCATGCGATCCTGGTCGCCCACGTCATGGGTCTCCCTTTCCACAGCAGGGATCCAAGCCCTTGGGCCATCTTCTGTCACCTTCCAAGGACCGTTAGCAGGGAGCTGGATTGGAAGCAGGGCAGCTGGGATTTGAACTCACACACTGATATAAGATGCCAGCCTTGTGAGCAATGACTTAACCTGCTGAATCTCAACACTGGTCTGACCTCTCTGTACTTGATGTGCCAGCACTCAGCAAAAATGTCTCTAGAGGTTGCCAAATGTTCCTCAGAATTGCCCTTGGTTGAGAACCCTCAGCTTGGTTTTGTAGTTTGTAGGGTGCAGACTACCAGTGACGCGAGAGTGAAGAGGAAGTGAGTGGTTGAGTCTGCACCTCTGGAGTCCGACAGTGCTGGTTGGCGCCTCAGTTCTGCTAGGCTTTCGCCTTCCAATCTGTAAAATGGGATATTGGTACTACCTGACTCCTAAAGGGTCACGAGGGATTTACATCAGCAAGGTCAGGTGACTCAGGAGCTGGGCACTGCCCAGCTCCTGGAAGGGTGCAAGCTGCTGGTTTCACTGTTGAGCCATGCAGGACTGGTTTGCAGGTTTAGCAAACACCTCATCCTGACATGCATTGTAGATTTCTTCTGTCAAGAGTGTCCCCACATGATAGATTTGATAACCGGGACTATCTTTGCTGGGTAACAAGGATTTATGACTCCTGCTGGTTGCTGTTTGCATTTCTCTCAAGTCACCTGGAAATTCTGCCTCGTCCTTGTTCCGTTTGACCAGAATATAAACTCTTCTGAAGGGCTGAGGTGGTTGCTTTCTCATGTCGCTATCTGTGTGGCACCATGCAGTGGTGCCCGAGATGGGCTGGGTCTGGATGCATCACATCCACAGCTGTGGGCAGGAAGGAGGCAGAGAGGGGCCGTGAGATTGGACTGAGTCAGGGCAGCAGCCAGTGGATGCTTCTTGAAATTTTGGATAGTAACATCTGTGACAGCATTGAAAGCCAGTAGTAATTTTTTTTCTCTTATAATCAACATCATTCTCCAAGATGGGTCTTCTGCCCCTTTGTGAACCAGGGGGCTCTTTTCTAAGTCTCTCAGAGTTGGATTTCAGTTCCCGTTCAGTGCATGACTTTATCCCCTGTCTTCATGACTGTGGAATGGTGCAAACAATGGAATGACCATGTGTGGACAGGTTGATATTTACATAATGGTCTTCTCATAATGGTTTTCACAGGGCTTCCACCAAACCCAGTATTAGCCCCCACAATTTTTTTTAACCCCCAAGGAGTGTTGCTCATTGTGTCGTTACCTTTTCTTAGGTTTGGACAGTGGTTGCTTACTCCCTAAGTGACGTAAGCAGGTATTTTCCAACTTGTAGATGAATGAAGATTTTATTTGTATTCCTAGACACTGTGCCTCCCTGGATTTTGAGGTTAAGATTGGAAAAGCAAAATAAATGACTTGGGTTGAAAATTGGAAACTTCCTCCCCAGGTTTGAAAGAAAGAGAGAGTGTGAGTGTGTGTGTGTGTGTGTTGTGTGCTGCAGCCCTCCCAGGGAGATGGGTTGTTTTTTTCACTAGGGCTTTGGGAAGGCTGCCTTATAGGCAAGATGGTCTTGTGCCACTAGATTCTCAGTCGATTCAGTAAGCATTGTTGATGATTGAAATTGAAGAATTGTGAAGACAATTCATCTTGAGGAACAGAGCGCACCGGGTGGGAGCTGGGCTGCAGGAGCAGACAATGACATACGGGCCGTCATCAAACTAATTGTTGTTTGAATTACCTGTTATGATCCGATGACAAATCTGCCTTGCTCCTGCCACTGGAGCAGAAAATGTAGCTTGAATTGGCGTGATGTTAGCAAGTGTAAACTGTACTTCAACAAGATGGATAAACCCAATTATGGGGCAGACCTGTAGAGAGAAAATCCATTTAAATCTCGTAATGTTAAGCAGAGCTGTGTTCCATTCGTTTGGACCAATTTGGGAATGATGTATGAGTGTTGCTGAGCATTCGTCAAGGCGAGGGGGGGTACCGCTTGGGGGAAGGGGGTGTGTCGATGCTGCTGGCCACTCCGGGTAGACAGCTGTGGTGTCGTCGCAACAGCTGACACTAATGGTGGGGACAGGCAGAAATGACAAAACGATGTGCTAACTGCTGTGGGGGCAGGGGCGGTGCTGTGCAAATGAACCAATAAGGAAAGCGGATGAAGCAGAGAGCAGGGGAAGTAGTTTTCCTAAATGTTGTTGACAGTCCAAGACGGGTAGGGCATCTGCTGCTGCTGCCCCTGGTACCTTTTCTCAGCCTTGCTACCGGAAGCCCAGAAGAGGCTAGAATGTCTGGAGAGGGAGAGAGAAGAGACTGCTACATTTAAACAGTCATCTTGGGCTTTGGTTTCTCTATTGGAAAGCAGTCAGCATGGGATTATTATTCCCCAAATCTGTGTGTTAGCACATTTAAGAGGGAGTTTGAGCTGTCTTATCCCCTCGAGAGGGTTTCTATACTTTTTTTTTAACAGCTGCTGAGCCACAGTTCTGCTTTGCACACAGTGGCTGTTCTGCAATGCCTCCCAAAGCCGTACCTTTCACTATGACAGCACCTTACATCCAGCTCACACCAAAGTGTCACACTCCCTGTCAATTTTGTGATTTTGTTTTTAAAGTGTAAAAATGTGTGATTTTACTTTTTAAATCCCTGCCTCTACTATGTTGGCTTTGCAAAGGAGTGTCTTAGAATGCTGCACTCTGCTTTTATTTTGGGAGGAGCTGTTGGAACCGCCCTCCCCCCCTCCAGGGAGGTGTCTCTTGTTTTGGGGGCTTTGTTTTCCTCTCTCTTTTTTGGGTGTGTGCAGAGGGTGGGGGTGGATTGGATTTGGAGACTTGGCTTGTTGAAAGGGGAACCTCAGAGTCTAGACTGCGCAGGAGCTTGCCAATGGACAGCCAGGAAATTTGTGGGTGTGTCCTCTTGCCCTGAGCGCCCATAAATCTAGTCACTGGACAGCCCAAGGCTCCGAGGATTTTTTTCTTCCTTTATTTGGTCATTGGTGGGACAGTTGGTTGTGTGGGGTCATGGGGTCCATTTAGTACCCACCCTGAGCAAATATCTTTCTCTCCGGAGGCCACTTGTGTAAGATTTGACTCCCTGGCAATTTTCAACTTTCAACTCAGTTGCAGCACTGATAAGGAGGAGATGATAAAACATTAAGACCTTGCAATAGCATTTCAGCACTTTGAATGCAGAGTATTGGATGCTTCTAGTTGAGTTACTAGGAGGCCATAGCTATCACACTTTGGAAGTGCTCTAGCCTACCCCTTTACCCAAGAGGCCCTGGCCTCAGCGTTGCCAACCCCGTCTGTTCTGCTTGATGGAAGACCTCCAAAGCACTGGAGGAGGTTGGTGAGTTTGGCATGCACTTTGGGAGCTGCAGATTTTTGCACTCAGAGAAATTTCCCTTGCCTTTCGTGAGTTCTATGGGGGCCCTGTCTGCTTTGACTCAAGGCACCTGTCAGATGGCTGGGGTGTAGGCAGTGTGAATCAGGCAGGCAGGATATCTGGCGAACAGAAATAAGGAAAGCATCCACTTTGCAGGTTGGAAAGATGTGGGGGTGCTAGGGTGAGGCTTCTTAGGGCCCTCTGGGTTTTTTCTGTGTTTTTTTTTTTTTTCCCAATTCTCATGCTCCCTGCTTTGGAGGCAGGGTGAGGGAGCCCAGCTGAAATATCCCAGTGGTGTGTGGGGAGAAAGTGTTGTCCTTTTGATCCCACTCTAAGATCCAGATGTGTATGCGGAAGACCCAGGACTGTTGAATATGCCGCAGAAGTGAGATAACGCGTGAGGTAGACCAAGATGAAGGTTTTGTTCATGTTTGGCGGGGGGGGGGGGCTTCTGGGAGGAGAACCCCCTGCCCAGAAAAAAGCAAAACAAAACTGTGTTTTGCTTGGGTGACTTTACAATTGGAATGATTCATGGAAATTAGGAGACTCCATTCAGGAACGTTCCAGGAGTCCCCTGAGTCCTGAACTTGGTTCTTATCCTGCAAATCAAAGAGAAATATCCCCCACATCCCACTTTCCCATCTTCAGTCCTGTTGTTTTTATTCTGGAATCCAGCAACATTTATTGCTTCATAATTGCTGAAGAAGCCAAGGGTTTCCTGTTAATTAAAAAAAAAAAATACATGCCCAAGACCCAGTGTACAGATCTTTTTTCTTTTATTTGAAGGAGCACTTCAAGGAAGTTGGAAAGCACCCATGAGCTAAGCATGTGTTGGATGCGCCCTGTTTGGGTTTGTGTTTTCATAAAAGTTGTCACTGTGGTCACATTTTCATGCTGGTGGATGAACGCTGTGACGGATGCCTCCCCGTGGAAGATCCAATGTGTGAAGCCATTTGTTGTCTGAAGGACAGGATCTGCGAACAAGACAGAGATTTCGTTCGTGTGGAGGGCAGCCTTGAGAGGAGGACCCCATGCCCAGAAAAAAACCAAAACAAAGCAAAACTGTGTTTGGGTGGCTTTGCAGTTGGAATGTATTTGCCAGTTTATCTCCACCACAGGACACATCCTAACATACCACTGTTGATGGTGATTTTTGTCACTTTGTGCTGTGGAGGACAAGTGCCAGGAATGCTTTTGGTGCAAACCAGGTCTGGTGCCGCCCTCTCTCGCCACCCCCACACATTCATTTCCCAGGGAAATGGCATCAAGGGAGTAAGTGGACTGCGTGCCTACGTGACGGTTTAGCTATAGAGCAGCTGCAGGAGCAGGGAGACCTGGTGGCAGCAGGAAGAGCTGGTGTGTGAAGAGCCCACACAAAACCACACGCCACATGCAAAGCAGATATGGTTTTGATTTCAGCCTCAGCGCTTTGCCCCAGGAGTGGGTTTTTATCTTACGGTCTGACTTCTGGTTTGGTCACAGTTAGTGGTTTCCACTCGCCATCGCACCTCGTGAATGTGCAGTTTATGGCTAGCCTGGGGCTGAGCGTCCAGGGGACTGCTGAGTTCCTGCCTACAGGGCCAGTGGTCCTGTCCTTTGTCCCCAGCCAGCCACCCCTAGGCCCTCTCCTGCCTTTACTCCTTGTGTAACACTTTGGAGGGCAATTTTGAGAACACTGGGACCAACTTAGAGTAGCTCTTCCAGTTCTGTGTGTGTTGTCCCCACCTTCCTTGCTTTTTCTGGCCCGGAATGCCTTTTCCTCATTCATTAGATTCCAGTCTCAAATTTCCTTGTAGAGGAGGAACTGTTTTTGTTTGTTGTTTATTATTATTACTATTTAATAAATCCTAATATTTGCTTCCTAATTTTTGTTACCTAAAACTGGGAATTTTAAATTGGGCAAATTATTTAATTGCTTGAAGCCTTTGTTTTAATTTAATAATAGGACTTGCTTATCATGAGAGTTTATTGTGAAATACATCAGAGGGACCCAGCCCCATGGCTGGCATCTGGGAGGGGCTGGGTGTCCCCAGGCACACTTGGGTGACGGGTTAACCTGAGGACACTGCTGGGGTGGAAGCCTTTGCCACAGCCTCCAGATTGGTGAGGGAGGGTCTTGTGGCTTCTTGGCCACTTTTCCTCATCTAACGCCCCCACCATCTCCCGGAAGAATCCAGCGCCCAGGAACTTCTCCCACAAGACAGGCAGGCCGGACTACTTTTGAGAAAGAGTTTGGTTAAAAAAAATCTGTGTTGCAACATAATTTATTCCCTCCCCCCAGGCCCTGGAGGGAAAACAGAAAACTTCGAAGGGGGACCAAGCTAAGGGTGGTTTGACTTCTGACGGACACAGAATTGGTGTTTGTGGCCTGTGGGTTGTGTTTCTGCCCTCTTCTGCTGAGTCACTGTGCCTTATGACTTCATCACCAAAGATGCGTTTACAGCCGTCCTGCTGGGGTCTCTGTGGGCAGGGAGGAGGCCTGGGTTCTGGCTTGGGGACCCAGCAACACATGCTGCTTTCTGTCTGAGGGTTTCAGCCAGCCTCTGTGGTCAGCCTATTGTTTGTCCGAGGCAGTAACAAGCGTGTAACAGCCCTGCCTCTACTTTGCCTCCCAGACTAGCTGTGCCAGTTGGTGACCAGGACAAGAGACCTTTGGAATTGGTGATCAGAGATTGCCTGCTCTGGATTCCAGATGCTGGCACCTCTGGGAGGAGGTGCTGGTGTCTCTGTTGTTGAGTCTGTGCCCACAACACGGGTCAGCTTGCTGGAACTTTCTCATGAGACTCTCCAGAACACACTGCACTGGCCTGTTGGCACTCCAGCCTGGGTGACAGGCATGTAGTATGGAGCTGGTCCTGCGTGATGTACACTCGATAGTGGTTAAGACATGATGCTGGTTCTCCCGGTCAACGTGAAAGCGGTCATTGGTTCTAGAAAGCACCGTTCATCCCTCTCTCCTCAGCGTGTCTGTGTTTATTGCTGTTCTGTCTGGGGGCCTTTCAGAGGCCAGAGTGAACAGAGAAGGCGCGGAATAGGAGGAATCAGAAAGTCAGTTTTGGTCAATGTCCTCTCATCCACTCCCAACCCCCTCTTTTGGCTTGGGGAGGGGATGTGAAAAAAGAGACAATGTAACTGCATTCTCCCATTCCGTTTGCTGAAGGATTTGTATTTCAGCAGGCTTTGTTAATCAGAGAGCTGGAGTGTGTGTGTGTGTGTGTGTGTGTGTGTGTGTGTGTATTGGCTGACTCTGGCTTGGTGGCCTTCCTTCACCTTCCCACTCCTCTCCTGCTGTGCTGGTTGGTCTGAGGCCTCGCAGACAGAGCCATGCTTGCTTTACTTTTTCCATGGTTTGTTCCCTCGTGATGATTCATTTGCATCCTACCTATCAGAAATGTCTTAATTTACTTAATCGAATAGTCCTCCTCCCTGCCACGATTAACACCAACAGCAAAACGGTTTCCCCAGGCAGTGTTTGGTGAAATGAGACATGTTCCTCCTGGGAGAACCTGAGCTTTGTGTGGGCAGTGGGGAAGAATTAATTACAGGCGGGGAGGAAGCTTCATAATTGAAGTGTGGGACCCAGGAGCTCTGTGCACCTCTAGGTCTTGCTATTCAATTACCTGTGCATAGCTCCTTGCTTGGGTCTCTGCAGGCCTAGTGCTGGAGCTAGGTGGACTAGGAGCCCCTAGAGTGGCCTTGCAGCTGGGGCTGGAGGTGCATTCTGGGACCACAGCTGAGCACTTTGGCCCCCAAGCCAGAGGTAGCTGGGGAGTCGGGTCTGCTGTGCCTATCCATTGCAGGTGTGGCAGATGCCAATTATACAACCTCCCAGAGCCCTATTTTAATCTGTAAGATGGGGAGAAAGCTGTCCCGACCCAGTGCTAGCCCTGAGTAGGGGGTCGTGGAGGTCACATTTACATAGCATGGCCTACTCGAGTGCAGACAAGTGGACGGATTCTGCCGGTCCATCTCTTCTGTGTATGTCCCTCCTGCTTCTCCAGAGCAGTTCAGAGAGCGGCCACATCCTGCCTGGGAGGTGCCAGCTTCAGCATTCCACCACGGGGACGAGGCCGTCCGTTGGGTGACTCCAGCTTGGACTCTGATTTTAGCCATCCCCTCCCCCAACACATACATTGATTTTCTTTTTCCTTTTTTTTCCCCTTGTATTACCACAAGGATCAGTTCCTTCTGGCCAAATTCCAGAAACAACATGCCTGTCTTTTTTCATCGTTGAGGAAAAACAGTCTGAAGGCACCATAATTCCTTAAATTGGATTTCAATTCTTGATCCCCTTATGTTCGGTAAACAGAATGTTATACGAGACATCATTGTTTGGGAGCAAGAGGCTGGCAGTGCTGCTCTTTTTGGAAGGACAGGCGCTGTCTTGGAGCCTCTGTGGGTAGGGCTGTGGGTAGGGGTCTCTAGAGGTGAATGCCCATCTTCCCTGGGGGTGGAGGCATTGGTGCCCTCTGGAAAGAATGCAGGTGAGAGATGGCAGGCGGGCAGCCTGGGGTTTGGGGAGCTTTGCTTGGGAAGGGGTGTGCGTGTGGTGTGTGTTCTACTTAACTCTATTAGTGCCAGGGGCAGCTGCCACTTGAAAGCTTTCCTGTATTCAAATCAAAGGCACCCAGAAGGCAAGATAAAGAAAGGGCACGGTGAGATCTTCAAAGATGAGGGAATAAGAAAGTCTTGGAGACTATTTTCCTGGGTCATCTTACCACCTCCTCTCCCTCTTTTTAAGAGAAAAAAAATCTTGAGAGAGTAGCCGCTTCCTCATTCGCCACGGTTCCGTGGGTGCTGGGGCCCCGGTAGAGCCTCCGGCTGTTTATAGAACCGGAGACAGCTGATTGCGGGAAGCAGCCGAGCTTGCTTGGGGGACCAAGGCAGTCAATAGTTCCCCCGTTCTCCTTTCCTCTCCTCTCTGAGCTGGTTCTGCTGCGGGAGGAGGACTTGGCATGCACTTGCCCGAGAACTGATTAGTTCCTAAAAGAAGCAGTGGAGCCGATTGCTTACCGAGATGATGTAAGCTTTGCTCTGGGGTACATCAACTTGGATTTCTCATGCTTTATCTTATAAAGCCCAAATTAACAGCTGGTTTGGTTTGAGTTCTCCGGGATCTGACTAAGGGATTAGAGTCCATTCTCAAGTGAGTCAATCTAGTTTAATTTATTTCAGGTCTATCAAAAAAGATCAATCAAAGCTCTTTTGAAAGTAAAGCTATAATCGGTCTGCACACTTCGGAGTCACTCTTGTTGCACTTGCTGCTTCCTGGTGGAGGATGCGCAGGGTGTGGGAAGGGGGTGCTTTGGCCTTCTCCGCACTCTTCCCTTCCCTGCGGCCGCCATACCTCCTCAGGACGAGGTAGGTGGGGAGCTGAACTGACCCTCCCTGTCCTTTGGGGATGCTGGAGCTCTCTAGTTTGGAAATTTCTAGTTTGGTATATGTTACTGTCTGGCCCTGAACACATCCAGCCCATTTCACGTCCGTGTTTTCTCTCCTGGGTTTTCCCAGGCAGATATTGGTGGGTGATGCTGTGCCTTGAAAAACAATTTTTTTTTTCGAACTCACAAAGCTTGTGAGGCTGAAGGAGAAGCTTCTTGCTCCCGGCTTTGCTACTTGGTGACTTTCTATGACCTTGAGCAAATGCCTCCTCCAACCTGAAGTTTCCCTGGCTATAAAATAGGCATAATAACATTGCTCACCGAGGGTGGTTTTCACACAGAAATGAAAAAAACATTGCATTGTTTTCATTTTTGTTTCTTTCAAGGCTCTTTGGGTGAGGAAGCTGAAGTGCCCTCTGCTCCCAAATGCAGTCTGTAGACACAAAAACAGTCTTTCGGGCCATCTTCCTGTGTGGTGCCTGATGGTGCTCTGCAGCAAAGCCAAGACTGGGCTCTTAACAGCTGTGGCCTGGAGTGGTCCTCTGGCTTCTCGCTGCCGTGGCAGTGGGCCTGGGTGCCGTGACGAGTCAGGAATCCTTCGTGGTGGCACTGCCGAGAAGGTGGCTGTGCATCCCACAAGCAGGTGTGGACTGATGCGCCCTGAAGCCTGGGGTACAACTCGGAGACCTAGGAACTGCCAGCACAGCCTGCTTGCTCCTGGGCTGCTGGTTAGGTTTCGTGACCTTAATCTCAGCTGAAATCCTGGTCCACAAAGAGGCAGGTTTCAAACAAGAGGGAAGAGGTCTGGGCTGCTTCTTTCCAGGGATACAGATGGCTCAGTGAGGCTAGAAGGTGCCTCTGAGAAGTGAAACGTGCTGGGGAGGGTCTGTGTCACCTGGACCACCTCAGCTGGACATGCCTTGAGGCAGGGACACCGTCTTTGTCCTTCAGGAAGGCACAGCACAGGAGGGTGTCTGGACTGCATACCCCATCCTTGGACTTGAGCCTCTGTCTTAGGTTTTTTATTTTTTTCCATTTTCAAAATTTTATTTTTGACAATCTTTATCTAATTTTTTAGGGCATAAAGGTTCAAGGGCTACAGGAAAGTGAATAAGACTATCATTTCCACATTTTCTTTTGTATATCTGGGGTAAAGGGGAGGTAAAGGGAGAAACCCCACCCAGTCTCGCACCCATGCCAGGTCCCCGATGTGGGGCATGCTCCGAGGGTCCTGCGCAAGTGGTTTTGATAGTTCAACAGTTATGAATTGCTGCCAATCTTGCCATTCCAAGCATGATGAGGTCGCTGAGGAATCCTCTGATTGACATAGTCCATCTTAGAGTCTCCGTTTGCCCTGTTTTTACTGCCAACATATGGCTGGGGTAGTTGATTGATTTGTTCTGTCCTCTGTCTTTTCATGGTTAGGGATCTGAGTCCGGCAGTTCGATTGAGGGGATCCCTTAAAAAAAACTTTGAGATGTACCCAGACCAGATTCTTATGTGTACTTGCAAGTACGGGGCCCAGTGCAGTCTATCACCCCAGTCAGCTGGTGGTTGCAATTGCTGGGTCGGTTCTGTTTCCAACCCTGTCTTCCACTGGAACCAATGGGTGTTGCAGTCCAGCCTGATTCTGCCCAGCACTGTCTTAGGCTTTTTAACCACTGCTGGTGTGGGAAGGGGTTTGCTGAAGAAAGCCCCGCGGTGGCAGCTGTGGCCAATAATCCAGGACCGGCAGCTGCTCTGCAAAGTGGAGAGACGAGAGCTGGTCTTGCCAGCAGGTGAGGCAAATTTGCCTGCTCTCCAGGGCCTGGCCAATCAGGTAGCACCCAGTGGACCCACGGGAAAAAAGGATATATAAGCAGCCTGTTTTAGGCGAGAGAGCTACAGGGAGCTACAGAGGACAGACGACGACCACCACCACGACCACGACGATGAAGGAAGACTGGTTGGAAATAAAGTGGCTCTTGAAACAGAGCCTGCAGTGTCGGGTGATTTCTTCCGCGGGTACGGGAGATCCTGGGGGACCCCGATACTGGTGAATCCTCCTGGAGACAGGCCACTGGGGCCACTCACCCTTCTGTTACCATTGCTGCCTTCCAGTCCAGTGGCATGGTTGGAAGCCTAGCATTATCTCTAATGCAAAGAAGGGTTTTGCCTCAGTTTTGCCAGCTAGGAAATGAGGTTGGCATTGTTCCATGGAGTGTGTGTCAGGGGAAGGGAGGGTTTACATTTTAAGGTTCTCTTGTGCTTTATTTATTCAGTCCAGAAATAGCTGTAGTAGCAAAAGCTCCTCCCCCCGCAAAAAAAAGAGCAAGTGTTATTTGTTGAGCTCTCAAGATGCATCCTGCTTCTAAAATATTCTGTTTAGTTTTGAACTTGATGCTCTAGATAGTTTTGCAGCATCTGCATCATACATCTGGGCAAAGGGAATCTCCAAGAAGGGAGTGGACTCTTCCAGAGAATCCTTGGCTAGTTACTGAGTGGTTGTAGCGGAGCTTGCCTGATGTGGGGAGTTGCTCGGTGTGGGTCGGTTTTGCTTTCAGGATGCTCATGGGAATTGGAAGGTATCATCTTTGGCAGACTTTCGCAGATCTCCCGTTCCCCAAGGCCCGGTGTAGGCCTGGGTCAGGGCTCCTCTGGGATGGCTCGTGGAAGGAGTGACTGAGTCATGACAGGCAGTGGGTGCTGAGGACACTGCTATTAGGTGTGGCTCTCCTGACCCACCCCTCCTTCCTGGAGGTAACCATGAAAAACCCAAAACAAAGTCCTGCTGGGTTCTTGCTAGGACCTAGTTACGGTCTTAATTCATCTTCCTCTACTGTTACTTGACTAGAAAGAAAAAAAATTGATAGTCCATGCTAATAGTGGTGGCATGTCATGTAATTGGAAGTGTTTCGGTGACGTGCTCCCGAGAGTTTGCGGCTTGGGCTGCGGACTGGGCTGCAGCATTGGACTTGAGTGCCTGCCGGAGCCTTTGATGCAGGTAGACCGTATTATAAATAGGCGCGTTGCTATGGTGAGGATGGCAGTCCTTGCTTGCTGCGGGTCACCTCTTCTACCTTCTCGGACACGGTTTTAAAACACAGCAGCGTGCTAGCCTTTCATTTAATTTGGACCCAGGTAGGGTAGACTGGAAGTGAGGTCAAGATCTGAAAATCTCTTGTGACGATGTTTGGGGCGGGGTCAGGTTCAGCTCACCTAGCACCACGGAATATTTTGCAAATTGGACTTACTCATGTTTTATTTAGAAATCCATCTTCCCACGGGTGGGGCTGGGGGAGGTGGTGGCGGGCAGACGGCCTGGCTGCCTCCCTTCCCCCTCCTCCTCTCCCTGAATATTTCTGTGAATTTGTTGGCTTTGATGCCCAACGGCTCATACGGTGAAATGAAGTTCAGGTTGGCATGATGCAGAAATGCTTTTCCTAGTCATCTACTTCCATTACTGTTTGTCATCTAAAGACAGTTGTTGGCCAGCTCAGGTGTCCTGCATGTGGCTGCCAGAGGACCGGCTTTGGGGTGTTTGTGTGGGGGGGGGTGTGGGACCCTGGGACCCAGCCATCATCACAGGGACAAGAGTGCCCGTGGCATGCCCATCTTCCTGATGAGAGCTGGGCTTCTGCACACACAGTCGTTACGTTCTCCTGTTGCACAAGGAGTCGCTTTTACTCCCATCAGTGAAACCTCAAAGCAGTTCAGATTTGGTCCTTGGCCCTTAAACTGAGCAGCAGAGACATGGTGTGGGATCAGAAACCCTGTGCCACGTGTAGCTGGTGGGGCCTCTTCCCACTTCCCAGCCCCTTTTTCATCTCGGGAATGGATTCATGTTTCCTTGCTCATCTCCCAGCTGGCTTTCCAAGGGTTCAGCCCTTGATAGGCACCTTCCTGCCCTTCATACCCACCCATGATCCTCCCCACTGCAACGAGCTCTGTGACCTTCCTCAGGAACCCTTGGAAGCTTCCAGATTTCTTCTTGCCCAGTGGAGAGCTCTGCCACCTTGGGATTGCCCTGCCTGGCATCTCAGCACCTTTGGGGACTCAGATCATCTCTCTGCCAAGAGGGAGAGTACTTTGACAATCTTCTCAGTGGGCACACAGCTTAGGGTGGCCCTGGGTCCAACGTGTGGAGGACCCAGTGGGGGAGGAGAACCTCTTCCACTGCCAGGATTGGGACGCTCCTGTCACCCGGCCAAGGCTGCGTGGCATCTGGTGGTCTACGCAGCTGCTACTGCTGTCACAACTGAACTTCTGCCCCCGTGCCCTTGGAGGAGGGACTTTGCCAGGAGCAAGACACGCTGGGTGGGCACTCTATCCCCTCAGTTTGGTTCCCTAGGGACCTCCCTGGGAAACTCTGGGCAGGGGGCAGGCTGGGCAGAGTGGGTATCTGGTTGAGGCCTTTAGCATGGGTGTGATGGTGTCCTAGGTGGGCCCCGGGCTGACCAATACTTTTAGAAGAAGGAAGCCTCCAGACAGCATGTCTGGACAAGAGCTCAGTTGTTCATCCCGATCCTGCTGCCCTGCACGCTCCAGGCAGCCTGTTGGTCAGGTCTTGGGGGAGGGGGTAAGGCCGAACCCATCCCCTTCTAGGTACCCCTTGCCAAGTCCAAAGGAGGTGCTACCTGTCCGTCCCCTCAAGCAGTGGGATTGGGCAAGCTGGGGAGCAGCGGGCACACGTCCTCACATCCTTGGTAGGTAGCATAGATTCCACACACCACCCTGGCTGGCTGGCTCAGGCAGCCCGCTGCCCAGGGAGGGAAGTGTGCCCTGCGGGAGACACCCAGGCCAAACAAAGAGGCCTTTGTTGGAGCTGGAGGTGAGAATGTGTGGGCGTTGGGATTCCTGGGTTCGGGTTCCTGCTCTCTGCCAATCCTGAGTGCTGGGCTAGCATTGCTGGAATCAGCAGGCGGGCAGCCTGCCCAGCAGGGCCTGTTGGGCGCCAAGACTGCCTTGCCTCCGCCAAGTGCTTGGATCTCCCCAGAGGCAGAGACCTGGATGCTGGATGGGAGGAGATGGGAGTGCTTTGGGGAAGAGCCCTGGGAACCTCTTGTACCTCCTGGAGGGACCCTCTGTGGCTCGGGGGCACATGCTACTTTGCTACTGTTTCTCTGATTGGCCTGATGCTCATTGGTGGATTGGAGTCTTGGGGGGTTGGGGTGGGATCTCTGTTCACAAGGTCAGGTTCCCACTCACTTCTCTTAAGTTGTTCCATTGAACACTTAGAGTGCTATGTTGGGTGGGCGTTTGGCCCAGCAGTTAAGATATGAGGCTAAGATTCCTGCGTCCTGCATCAGAGTGCCTGGCTGTGAGCCCCGACTCCACTCCCGACTCCAGCTTCCTGCCGGTACACAGCCTGGGAGGTGGCAGGTGAAGGCTCAAGCGATTGGGTCTCTGCCACTCACGTGGGAGATTTCTGTGGAGTTCGGGCTCTCTGCCTCTCAAGTAAGCCGGTAAATAAACATTAACATAACCAGAAACAGGAAGAGCATGGTGTTGGCACATTTCTGCTCTTTAGAAGACCTGAGTAAGAGCAGGCAAAGAGGACCCTTTGGCTTCTCAGCTGTGGTGAGCCCAAGCTCAGCTGCAGTGTTTTATTGTTGATATGGGTGGCATTAGAAACCACAACATCCAATGAAAAGTGCACAGTCCAGTGATTTTTTTTTAAGTGTGTTCATGGGCTTGTGCAACTGCAGACCATTCCCATCACCCTGTAAAAGGAACCTCCTTGCACCTGTTAGTGGTCACTCCTTGGTTCTTCTCCCTCCCGCTCTGGCAATTGCCTGTTTTTCTTAATATTCTTTTCATTTCATTTGAAACACAAAGATGCAAAGATCTTCCCTCTGCTGGTTCACTCCCTTAATCTTGTATCGATCAGGGCTTTGGTCAGACCAAAGCCAAGAGCCTGGAACTCCTTCCGGGACTTTCCCATGGGTGGCAGGACACACGTACTGGAGCAATACAGCACTTGCTGCCTTTCCGATACATATTATCAGCAGGGAGCTGGATCTGAGGTGGAGAAGCCAGTACTTTGGCCAGACTGATCTGCCGTGAGATGCAGGGTCCCATGAGGCAGCATCAGGTGCAGCATCAAACACCCCCGGGGACACATGGAAATACAGGATTTGTATTGGGCTCCTTTGCTTAGTGGAAAGCATGCAAGGTCCGTCCCTGGTGCATTGCAGGCCAGTCTGTTCGTTTTGGATAGTCCCTGTTTTGTTTATCTGTTCTTCTGGGTTTGACCACTCAGAATAATGCTGCTGTGAACATTTGGGTCCAAAGCCATTAGACACCTGTTTTCATTTGTCCTGGGTGTAGTCCTCAGAGTGGAACTGCTGTATCTATCATAATTCTGAGCTTTTTGAGGCAGTGTCAAAACTCCAGGTCATTAGCAAAATGCGACTTGAGCTTGCCGGAGACATGCTCTGAAGATACAGCCTTTGGAGAATCCCTCCCAGCCTGTTGTCCTTATTGCAGGGCCCCAGGTCTGCTGCATGCCTTTCCCCAGCAGCCCTTGACCTTGCTCACCTGGGATTTTGAGAAAACAAAAGCTGAGTCTGCAGGTCGGTTCCTTCACAATTCCCCCAGCTCCTGGAATTTCAGCCTGGTTTCTCACAACTTGGTGTAGGCTGTTCCTTCCTCCCCTGCCCCTCCACTCCTGCTGTTGGCTCCTGGGAAAGCCCGCCTTGGGTGGAGGTGGGAATGCAAGGGCTCCAGCAGGTGAGAGGAAGTTGGCCTCTAATGGCTGGGACCCAGGACTAGGGCCTTTGAAAAAAAAAAAGATTTATTTATTCTAATTGGAAAGGGATCAGATTACAGAGAGGAGAGACAGAGAGAAAGATCTTTCATCTGCTGGTTCACTCCCCAAATAGCCACAGTGGCCAGAGCTGAGCTGATCCAAAGGCAGGAGTGGAAACATCCTGCTCTGTGCTGGCTCTCCCCAAGTGAGTCCTTGGGCGGGTCACCCAAGCCCAGACATGAAAGTGTGATACGGAAGGACCTGGCAGCGTCTGCCTGGCGTGCGGGCCAGGCAGCATTGATGTCACTTATGCCCCAGGAGGCCCTCCAAAGGCACCTGTTCCTTAGAGTCCTCTTCCTGGGGCCTGCCAAGGGGTTTTTTGTCACAGCAGTGGTTGCACCCTGGCATCTTCCCTTTAGCTTCCCCCATGCCAGTGCAAGCTTGTGGGAAGGTAAGGAGTGTTTGCTCGTGGCTTCATCTGTATTATCTTAGTACTGAGTAAGCTGAGTCCCTGACTCTTGATCTCCACTTTCGTCGCCTATGGGAATGTAGCTTGGAACCCCTAGCATCTCTCCTCCCCCCACTTTAATAAAATAACCAGTATTCAAGAAGAACCAATGATGGTTAAAACAATGGATTGGAAGCATTGTGCAGCTAAGGGCTGTGTGCTTATAGTTCATTCTGTATTTTATATCAGTGCTGTGAGCTGGGCTTTACTGTGTTCACTCCCATTTAACAGACAGGAAGGGTGAGGCTAGAGGAGGCTCCTAGCCTGGCTCTGAAGCCCCTGTTGCCCTGTTGCTCACTGAGAGCATTAGTAGATGAAAGATTGCTAGGTGTTGAGAGGAGGGCTGTCCTCCTTTCAAGGGCCTCTGCCAGGGTTGTCTGTTAGGGTGCCGAGAAGATACCCAGCAAGATACTGCAGTGCCTGGCACCTGAATCCCAGCAGATGGCTGGGCTGCTGTGGTGTGGTCAGCATGTCCGGTCAGAATCTACGAGCAGAAGGGGGCCAGAAAAACTGCTACGTCCAACCTGAGAGAGGTCAGGGTTGTGGTCCTGGGTTCCAGCGGTGGTTGTTAGCAGCCTTGGGACACTTGGTAGGGGCGTGCTCTCTGGAGACTGCAGGGAGGCCCTAGGTTCCCGAGAAGGAAGGTGCAGCTCACGCTCTGCTGTGGTTGCAGATGGAGGTAGCGGTGACAGGCCGAGTGGAATTTCAGGTGGTTCCGAGGAGTTTAGCAGGACTTTCTGCTCCAATATCTGATTCCCCTACAAACTCAGTGAAGCAGTGGCTCTCTGAAGAGACCTTGAAGAAGACTCAAGGTCTTAAATGGCTCATTTCCTCCCTTCCCCTTGTCCTCTGTTGTGGGGATGACTTAGCCTTGGTTGATGGAAGTTTTTGGGAAGCTGTGGTCCAAACCCTACAGCTGGTGGAGTATTTCTCCACGTGGAACCAATTCTAATCTAATGAGGGTAGGCAGGTTTGGACAGACCACAGGACTATTAACATTTGAAAAGTCAGATGGAGAAATTATGGATGTCTTAATCTGAGCTGTGATATCATACTTTGAAATCTCAAGTCATGGAAGAGGGAGGGTTTGAGAAGTTTTCTGTTCATCCAAAGGGCAGAAGGTTGAAGTCTTGAGAAACTACAGGTGGAGGGCAAGGTGGGGCAGGGAACTCCCTGAGACGCGGTGGACTGATAGTGATGCCATCGTTAAAGAATTTATTAGATGTATTTTATTTATTTGCAAGGTGGAGTTAGGGATCTTCCATCCACTGGTTCACTCCCCAGACGCTTGCAATGGCTGGGGAAACCAGACCTCAATCTGGAACCCACATAACTTGAGCCGAATACTTTCTGTGTTAGCAAGAAGCCAGAATGGCAGGTGGAGTTGGTGGAGCTGGAACCCAGGCACTCCATTATGGGATGCAGGTGTCCCAGGCAAGTGGCACAGCCTGCAGCCCACTCTGCTCACCCTTCTGTCTTCTCCTCGAGGCAGAAGCTGGCCTGTTGACTTTGCTGGGAAGAGCTGGGAAGCCCTTCCCTTCCTGTGCTGGGGATGACCCCAGCCCTTTCCCCTGGGGCAGAGGGTCCTGGGCCCATCTAGTGTTAACACCTCTGGGGATCCCCTTGTGTAGCAGTTGGCCTCTGACATGCTGTGTGTCTGTACTGATTTCCGGTGTGTTGAGCTCCTGTGGAGGAGGTGATGAGCCATTGCCTGGGCAGTTAACGAAAGGAGCAGAGTATTTTGATGATGTTGTTACTGTGTTGCTATAGAAAACACTGGGAGTGAGATGCGGTGGGAAGTGCAAGAGGAGTCGTTGTGAAGGAAGAGGAGAGCCCTAGACTGTTCCCAGCTTGGTCACTTTCTGGTTGCACACACTGAGGCTTTGGTCTCCTTATCGTATGGTGCTAAACCAAACATACCCAGTGTTTTCATATGGGGAGCCACTACCTGTCTGTAAGGAATGCAGTGGTTTTATCGGGGAGGAGGCTGGGTTTGATCGCAGCATGAAAGCAGAAACGGAGGAAGCTGGCCTGAGTGGGGCGAACCATAGGTTGGCAAGGTGGCCAGGAGAAAGTCGCGACGGCCCCATGAGAAGGCGCCTATTGGGATGATGAAAATTTCATGGACTTTCCCCTGCCCTGGAGCGTAAAACAACTGTCATTTATTGAGCATTTACTGAGCTAAGTGCTTTGTAGACTTTATGCAAAGGGGATGGCCTTGTGAATGAGGCCTGCTGCTTTTACCCATGGGAAATGGTGGGACCAGGGAAGGTCACACAGCTGGAAAGGTGTCAGAAAGGACTTTTTGGACTCAGGTCCATTTGGAGTTTGAACACTTCATTTTTTGTTGGTTTATTCATGTTTGAAATCCTTGTTTATTTGAGGTAGAGAGAGGCAAGGAGAAAGACAATCAGCCATCTGCCTGCTGGTGTACTTGCCCTGGGTGACTGTGACAGCCCAGGCTAGGAGCTGAAACTCATTCTGAAGTTGAGGTGGCAGGGGTACCCAACTAGCTCTTGGTTGCAGTCTCCCTGCTTTAGTGGGAAGCTAGCCTTGGCAATGGAGGCAAGACTTGAACCCAGATATGGGTACGGGAGACAGGTCTCCCAAGTGGCGTCTCAATGAACTGCACCACCACTCCAGCTTTGAACACGGGGATTTAAACACGTGTTTACTTCCTGTACTTCGAACTGGGGACAGTTCTCAGTAATCGAAAATCCCTCGAGTTTGATGATGCTTTTGCCAGGCTTTGTTTCTGTTCGTTAGTTTTCACAGCGTGCACGTCAGATGTAGACTCAGTGTGAGAGGTTAGCTCGCTGTGTCCTCTTGGTGCATATTAACTTGTGGCTTCTCCGAGGTGACTCCATGCCCTTGCTCAGGGGAACCCCCAAGGGGGTGGCCCATCTTTGCCCTACTGCATGGGCCTCTCCAGCTCATGAGGTCTGTTGCTGCTGTTGTCTTGGAGCCTTGTAGGTCCTGTCCCGTGTGGCTGGGCAGGCAGCCATTGTGTGAGTTGCAAGACCCCCTTTTGGTTTGGGGTAGAGGTGTGGACGTACCCGTAGCATCTGAGCTATAACTGCTGCCTTCGTGGCCAGGCGGACACACCCGTGGTGTGTTATAGGACAGCACCATGTCTGAGCTTGCTGCCACGGAGCCTGGTTGGCTTGCTCTGAGTTGGTGACCTGCCCAGCCAGAGGCCTGATACTGCTGAGAGAGGTTACTACCTGGGTGCTCTCTTGTTCCGAGAAGTTGGATGCACTGAGGTAACAGTGACTTGCCCCAGAAATGAGTGTCCCTGTCCCAAAGATTTCCCTGTTCCTAGGATTCACTGCTACTTTGTGGATGTCAGAAACTTGGGGGATTCTTGGAAATCCCAATGAAGTTGTGTTTCTGGGCACTCCTGTTCTGTCTGTGCACACTCCTGCTTGTGTGCTGTTAGGAAAGGGGCTGGTGTTGGGAGAAGCTGGCATTAGACATGGGGACTGATCCCAGCTGTCTGGGTTTTTGTTTCCTCATTTGGAATTCCAAGGGGGTGGGAGGCAGGACACCTCTGTTGTCTTCTAGCATGCTGCTCTTGAAACTTTCTTGGAGGTGTGGTTGAGTAATTCCTGGGGACGTCGCTCAAGTGTTCAGATGTTCATTGGGATATTGAAACTTCAGGCAAGTCCTGTAGTTGAAGAACAGCTGTACAGCTGTTGGTAGGACTGACTGGGTTTTGCGTTCTGGGAAGCACAGCCTGGGTGCTGCTTGCATAGTCTTCCAGATCTAAGGTGAAGCTTGGCCCACATCTCTTTTCTCCACCTGTGATGTGCCATGCCACCTGTTCAGGAGGTGGCCATCTTGGAAGAGCAAGCTGCCTGGGAACCATCGCGTCACTAGTGCTGGCTTTCCTCATCGCTAAGGTGCTTGGGAACCACGTTCTAGAGGGAAGGAGAAAAATGAGGTTTGTCTGGGTTGAGGCTTGAGACCCTTGGCAAAGAGAAGTACAGGTGGTCTCTTTTAAAGTGGTAGGACCTGGTCTTTAGACCGGGTGGTGCATGAGAGTGTACTCAGGCAGTCGTTCTGTGTTTTGACTTTCAGTACAGTTTTCATTAAATTACACGAGATGTTCAACGCTTTGTTATAAGATGGGCCCTGTGTTAGGTGATGATTTTACCTAACTGTGAGCTAATGCGAGTGTTGAGCACCTTTGCCAGGCTGAATAAGCTAGGATGTTTGGAGAGTTAATGCATTAAATGCTCTTTTTCTCCTCTCTCTTCCCCTTCTCTTTCCTCCCCTTCCAGTCCCCTTCCCAGCCTTCCCCTTCCTACCCTTCTCTCAGGAGCTTTGACTTGATCTCCTGTGTGGGTGCAGAGGTCCAAGGACCTGGCCCATCCTTCACTGCCTTCTCAGGCCATCAGCAGGCAGCTGGCCTGGAAGGAGAACAGCCTGGACTCGAACCAGTCCCCGTATGGGTTGCCAGCATTATAGACGGAGACCCCTCTGGCTGTGCCGCAAAGCTGGCCCTATAGGCCTTTTAGAATTAGGATTTTTTTTAATTTGTGATGGGTTCTGTATATAGAAGAAAGTTGAGCATAGTCTGGCTAATTTGCTCTTACTGTTTTTGAAACTTATTTGCTTATCAGAAAAGCAGAGTGACAGAGTGAAGGAGAGTGCAGAGAGAGCTTTTATCTGCTAGTTCACACCAGAAATGCCTGCCACAGCTTGTGCTGGGCCAGGATAAAGCCTTGAGGCCAAAGCTCCATGCAGGTTTCTCACAAGAATGAAAGGGACTCAAATATATGGGTCGTCATCTGTTACCCTCGCAGCCGCATTAGCAGGAAGCCGGTTCGGAAGCAGAGTAGCTGGGATTCCGAGCACACGTATATGCGATGTGAGTATCCTATGAAATAGTGTAATATACTGCACCATAACACCTGTCCCTAATCTCTCGCTTACAAAGGTGTGAGTGCTAGGCCTAGGGTGACAAAGTTACCCAGATTTAACCAACAGCTCCCAGCAAGCTCCCATGGCTGGTGCATCTGCCAAATGGAGTACAGGTGACAGCTTTCCTGGCCAGTTCAGGCTGTAGTGTTTGCTCAGGATAGCCCTTGGCAGTGCTATTGTTGTCTTACCATTGGCAGCCCATCTTTTGGGCCTGCAGGGAAGGGCGAGAAGTCCTCCTTCTGGCAGAAGGCTGTGTGTCTGTGAGCTCATGGCATGCATGGATGCCTGGGCCCTGCCTGTGCAGCCTGTGGCTGCAGCTTCGCTGTCCTGCCGTTTGGCAGGGAGGCCCGTTTCCCTCCTGCTGCTCTTTGGATGTGCTCAGGTGCTGTCCTGTCTAGCTTTCTCCAAACCTCCCGGGATTCTCCACCTTGCACTGAGCTTGTCGGCCACAGCCTGTAAGGACTCTACTGCTGCTTTCACCATGTGGGTTTTCACAAGCCTAATTAACTGAATATTTTTGGAAGGCTTAGAAGGGATGCGGCACTTCAGGGGGCGGGTATGGAGTTGGGAATGCTTCCTGCAACCTGTGCACACAGTACCTCCCTCTGTGGAGTGGGCCGGCTCAGAGGGCAGGAGAGCCCAGACAGTTGGAGGACTGCAGGTGCCTCCAGGTCTTCCAATGGCTCCTATGAAAGCGAGGCCTGAAACTTTTATCACCACTGCTACAGGTGAGAGACTTTCATTTGGTTGTGCTGGTCCAACAAAGACTATTTTATTTATGTGTTTCCAAGCCCTTAAAAATTCTTTTAGGGCACATCAGTAGGGAGTTAATAGAAACTTTGAAATAAGAAAAATGCCTGCAGGGGAAGTAGAACGCCAGCCAGCCAGCTCCGAGTTCTGTGCTGCTAGCTGCTGGGTTGTTCTCAGGGCAGCTGCTCGCTGGCTGGGCCGTGTTGCAACCGCATCTCCAGTTTCTTCCCTTTCGATCACAACGTGTTTTTCCTCCTCTGCTGCTTTGGGCATGTGGGGAGAATCACTCTACACTTTCCTCGGGGCATGTTAGTCCTCAGAGTCCTCCAACCTTTCTGGTTTGTGCTGCAAAGAATGTGGAGGAGGCGGTAGAAGAGATGGCTTCTGTGTGTCCACCAGCCTTCCCCAAGCACTCCTACCGTGTGCCCAGCCCTTGGCCCCCAAGATCCTGGAGTGTGCATTGTCTTCCAGTGTTGTGTGGAAAAATAAACTGCAGAGGTGAGACTCCAATCTGGCTTCAGCAAGACAATTTTGATACTTTGCTACTTTATCTCTTAAGTCATTTCCGGAGGAATTCAAACCCAGCCTTGCAGCGTATCCAGCCAGCACCATCATCCTCACCCGAGGCAGGGTCTTGAAGGTCTGGACCTAACTGCTCAAAGGCTAGGAACCTTGGGGCAAGACCTGCTATCCTCCTGGGTCTCGATTACTGTATCGGTGAAATGGCACGATAATGCCTGCTCTAGGGGGTGATGGGAAGGAGTCACCTGGCTGACAGGTGTACTCCCCTTCCTGTTCTTAGGAAAACCAGCTGGCTGTATGCACCTTTGTGTGAGGCCTGGGACAGAGCCACGGTGCCAGACCCAGGCCCAGAGACTTTCAGCTCCACTGACTGTCAGTCCTCTGGCCACCAGAGAAGCTGGCCGGGCCTCCTGTGCTGTCCTCCAGGATGCTGACTCCAAATTGTTCAGCTCAGGGAATTTCTCAGACAGGTGATTCAGCTCCCTAGGGGCATTTGATGAGGTGTAGCATTTGGGATGCTCAGTCTACAGGTGGGCTGATGGCATCCAGTGGACAGAGACCAGGGATGCTGCTCGAGTTTGGGGTGCACAGGGCAGGACTCCCCACCCCGCCCTGACACAAGCTGTCAGCTGTTGCCACTGAGAGCGGAGCTGCCCATTCGGTGTCTGGTGGCAGGGTGTGTTCCCTGTTCTGTAGGAGGCAAAGGATCTTTGTGCTTGCTCACCCCCGTGAGGCATGCTCTTCTGTGCCCCAGGCCTGGTGTAAGGGGACAGCAATGTTGGTGTCAGCAGAATGGCAGACAGCCGCTAGAGCCTGCAGCAGGCAGAATTCCGCGGACAGTGGCTCCGTCAAGTTGTCTTTGCTCCGTTTCTGAGACTTCTCTCTGCAAAAAATGAACACGAAAGAAAGCAGGAAATCATACCCTTCTACTTTTTGTTGAAAGGGATGCCTGTTGAAGTTCAAGATCACTTGCTCTTGGGCTCCATTTCAGTAATCAGATGTGTCCATAAGAATTTTGCTCATCTCTATGCTTCACTTGAGAGCCTGCGTTCTTATGTGCATATCTGTTTGTGTATATATGGGAGTGAAAATACATACTTATTGTTAAGAATAAGCAGAGAAAGGAGTGTATTTTGGGAAGCAACTGCCCATCCAAGACTTAGCGGGTAGTCAGGGCAGGCCTGACTGTTGGATGGCCAAGGCGCTGTGAACAAGGTCTGCTTTGTGGCACGCACAGAACAAGCTTTGCTTCCCCTTCTCCAGTAAAGGCCTGGCTTCCTCCTGCACTGGAACCCTGCCTCCCACCCTGGAGCAGACGTGATTTATGGGGGGGTGTCTCATGCCGCCCGAATTTGACTCGGAGCTTCTTTTGAGGATTGTTCTTGGGGTCTCACCCAAGTGTGTCCCTGGAGATCCTTCGGTTGCCAGGATTTGTGCTTTTGCACAACCATCCGGTGTCGCAAGCAGTGGCTCAACATGCTGAGCCACCATGCTTGCCTCTGGAAGTATGCTTCGGAGTGTGGGCCTTCATGTAAACGACCCCCCGCCTTTCCCATCCTGGTGGATGTATTCCCTGGAATCTCCCACAGCTGTGAGTTACAGTGGGGGTGGGAAAGGCCTTCGCCCATGACTCTCCAGTCCATAGTTGTATCTTTTGACTCCTGGGTATGGGGGTCATCATGAGTGAGAGAGTGACTGGTATTCCTGGAGCTTGAGCACCTACAGTATGACGTTCTGATGGCACACGGCTGGGTGTGAGCCTCAGGACACCCCTGCCATCCAGAAGACAGGTGCAGGAGAAAGATGGGTCTTCAGAGGGTGGGCTGCAGGTGGATCTGCCTCTGCCACTAGCTGCTGGGGCCATTTTCCCAAGCTTTAATTTCTTATGGGCAGGAAGGAGCTTGGGCTGGCTGGGCACCCATGTGGGTAGGCAATGGGGTGCCAACAAGCACTGTCTTCCTTTTCCTTCCTCCTTTTATTGAGTTCTGATTTATGGTGAAACACCGACCTCAGGTTGCCAGCGCTGGGACCTTCCTCTTTTCTTGCTCTGGGTAGCCATGGCCCAGGTCAAGAGGAAGGACTTCCCCAGCCCCTTCCCATATGCTACATCTTACAGCCTCTTCTTTCCTTTTGTTTAAGACATTATTTTATTTATTTGAAAGACACAGAGACAGAGATATTGAGAGATATTTTCTATTCACTGGTTTATTCCCCTAATGGCTGAAATGTCAAGGATCTTGAAACTACACACAGATCTCTTGCGTTTAATGGCAAGGGACTCGAGCACTTGGTCCATCTGCCTTTCTAGGCACAATAGCAGGGAACTGGCTGTCAACAGGATGCAGGTGCTGCATATGGTAGCTTAGCTCACGGTGCCACAACAACAGCCCCAGAGAGCCATGGGTGCCTTTTCAGTTGGATTTCAAACAACTGTCTGATGCCATCTTTGGCTGCATTAAGGATGCTTTTCAGGTCACATCTTTTCAGGTGGGGAAGCTGCCAGTCTATTTCAGTCCTGCCTATCTCCCACCCTTCCTGCTGTTTCCTAGTTTCTCCAACCGTTTTCTCCTTCCCTGTACCACGCCAGGCCCTGTGCACACCATCCCTGGGTCTCAGCCTGCTCTCTGCCTTCCCATCCCAGGTGCGCCACAACCTCCGGGACTTCCTTCTCCGACTGCAGCCCAGGGCTGCACCTGGATTTTGCACCCTATGAAAACACGTTCCTTTTCCATCCTGGTTGGCACTCCGTCTCATGGAACACCACGTGGAACGATTATTCAGTTAGCAAATGCTTGTTCCCTAGAGCCCAGGGGCAGTGTCTGCACCCTGTGGACACCATGTGCACGGTGGTTTGGTGACTGCCTGGGGTATTTGGCCAGGGATAAGGGTCTGTGGGGGCAGCATTTGGTCCTTTGGGGTGTGCACAGGGTTGGGGGATGGCAGCCAAAGCAGTTTTGTTCCTGGGGGTTGTGTGTGTTCCAAGCACCAGGTCATATGTCCCTAGTGGATGTCTGTCCCAGGTGACCTCATTCCTTCTCCTTGCCCAGCACAGGCCTCTCTGGAGCCAGCTCTTTCTCCTGCTCTCTTTCTTGAGCTCTTTTTCTCTTGGCCAGGTTTTTAACATATATCACAGGCTGCTAGGCTAAGAGCTTGGGACTTCCCCTCACCACACTCAAAGCCTTTGATCTTTTGCTTTGGAGGTAACATCAAAAGGAAGGGTGAGGAAGACAGCCAGGCTGTGAAGTTCAACGTTCAAGTTAATAGCTTGACTGAAGGTTGTGCTGCGTTGCGGCAGCATCACCAAGGCTGCAGTAAACACGGCGATTCCGCCACGTTTTCCTGGAAACGTATCCTGATATTGGCACTGGCTTCACTAGCAGTTGGCAGGAATCCGGGCTTCTTTCCTCTTTCCTCCCATTTTTCCTGGGAAGTGGGAAAACATGGTGGGATGGCAGGGAAGACAATGTATGTGTATCAGAGCTGTGGGGAGGGGCTGTGGGGGAGGAGGAACTTGTGTGATTGGCACTCTGAAATCAGCTATGCCCCGATTCCCGCGTTGCTCCCTGCTTGCCTGCCCTTGGGCACGGCACCTCTGTGCCGTTGACAGTTCCCGGTTTAGCTGTGTTTCTGGATTCTGGTGGAATTCAAAGCTGAGCAGTGGGTGGGCAGCACGGACTCGAGGCTCGGGGAGGCTGGTACAGCTCTGGGGTACTGCAGCGTGAGGGCCTCGGGCATGCAGGCGGGGAAGCAAACGACCTTGGAAGCAAAAGTGAAAGTGACCCGCTGGCCTGTGCCAGTGCGTTGCTCCACGGAGCCCTGCAGGCACTCATTCAGTTGTTGTTTAATTCAACATTTTCTACAGCTCTCCTTTTTTCTAAGATTTTCATCCAGAGTCATGTTTGTTTGGTTTTCAGACACGTGTTGGATGAGTCATCCCCAGGGATGGTCGTCTTCCCAGGTCCATCTTGCAGGGGAAAAGGGGGGCTCCCCAGTGGGCACCCGCAGTGTGCATGTTTGGACATCGTCTCCCGGCGCTGTCCAGCATTGGGAGCCAACACCTTTCTGCTCCCCAGCTCCTGGACTCACCTGCCTGTCCCACAACGGGGTCTCTTAGTCCCTGGTGAGGTCAGCGTGGTGCAGCCAGGATTCCCATTGTAGTCTTTTGGGTTGGTTTCCCCAGCATTCCTTGTCTCTTCACAGTTTCTGGCATAACTGTACCACCTGCACTGGTGTTCATTTGATGCATCTAGACGTTTGATTCATTTATTTCAACTCGGCCTTGCTGTAAAGCCTTAACATCTGTGAAATTACAGGTTTCATGTGCTGGTCCTTTTTCCCCCTAATACTATTAATTTAATCCTGAAGCTGCTGAAGTAACACCTTAAACCGCCCAGAACCATGCTTGGTGGCAGTGCTAATGGAGAGGCTACCTTCTCTTCCTTCCCTCGCTGGCAGTGCACCTGCCCTTGTGCTCAGTTTCTTGTCCTGGAGCCAGGTGCCTCCTTGGCCTGGGCAGTCACTGCTCGGCTCCTGCAGGGTCTTGTGCGTCTGGACATCTGGCTGTCTGGTGACTGGAGGTCATTCTGATTGTGATGGGTCCTCCCTTCACTGCTATCCCAGCTCCCCTCTACGTCTGGACTGTTTTCTGTTCGTTGCATCTTCTCAGCTGGATGGTGAAGCTGACCTAGAGCAGCCTGTGTTCACTGCAGGTGGACTCACCCCTCAAATCCCTGCCAGCCCTTGACTGGTGGGGTTGCTGGCTCGAGTTCCTCATGGTCCTAGGATTGTAGCCTGGAGACTCCGCTGCTTTGCACTGTATGTGTCCTTGGAAAAACACATGATGTCAAGCTGTAGAAAGGAGTCTGCAGAGTTTTGGGGATGAAACATATCCTGGTTGTGGAGAGGAATTGGCTGTCTGAAACCTTGGGGGAGCAGCGTGTAAGCTATATTGCGCATCCCTAACCCCCGAGGCCCGCGCTCAGGCATGCTCCAGAATTGGATAGCTTCCAACCACTGATGTGATCCTCATGAAGTTTCAGGTTTTGGAGCACCTGTTCTGCAATGCAAAACCATCTGCATCCAAGTTGCTGCTGGTCCCAAGCATCTTGAATGAGGGGCATGTCACCTGTGCTTGTTCCAAGCCCTAGAGCAGGCTGCTGCCACAATGTGGCTGGGATGGGCAGTAGCTTTTCCCATGTTATTTTTTTTTTCAAGATTCATTTTATTCTCATCGGAAGCAGATTTATAGAGAGGAGAGACAGAAAGATCTTCTTTCCTCTGGTTCAATCCCCAAGAGGCTGTAATGACTGGAGCTGAGCAGATCCAAAGCAGGTGCTAAGAGCTTCTTCCGGTCTCCCAGTCAGGTGCAGGGTCCCAAGGCTTTCGGCCATCCTCCACTGCTCTCCCAGGCCACAGGCAAGGGGCTGGTTGTGAAGTGGAATAGCCAGGACCTGAACTGGCACTCATATGAGATCCCGGCACGTGTAAGGTGAGGATTTAGCCAATGAGCCATCACGCCAGGCTTTCCCCATGCTTAGCACCATAAAGGGCCGTTGTCAGATTTATTTAGCCTCTCCATCCGTGTTCCTTAGAGGATGGTAAATTAAAGATAGCATTCCTGGACGGAGCCTTTCATACATTTAAGAAAACCTGTGGAGTCCCTGGAGGCAGAAGAGGCAAGGGAGAGATGAAAGGGTTTCCCCAGATCTGTTCTGTAGCATGGACTGTTCTTTTAGGTAATTAAGGTAGACCATAAAAGACGAATGCCCTGCTCCATTTACCTTTCGCTCAGGGGTCTTCAGTCTCTGCCTGGCTGCCTTGAACCACATCCCTGGGTGTCACCCATAGGCCACTGTGGGCTCCGTCTCCATGCTTTCTCATTCCTGGCTGGAGCATGCCACTGGAGAATGGGAAGTTTGGGCACAGTGTCTTCTGGAAGGTGGCGACTTCAGGGATGCTGGGTAGGGATGGAGCCCAGGGCAGGGCAGACTAACGAAGGGTCCCTGGAACTGTGCGGAGGGTTGTGTGTCCTAGTCGATTTCTGTGACAGGAGCCTCTTGTTCCTGATGCCTCCTGGTGCCTGTCATGTGTTAGGACCTTCTTGTCCCTGGGGAGGTTTTATAGGAAAACACAACCCTATTTTGGGGAGGAGGAGGAAGACATCTATAATCTGAAGATCCTAGGTAGCTCTAAAATTTGGAGAGTCATTGTGTGAAGATACTGAGACTGATTCAGGTGCATGCTATGCTGCCTTTGCTAGCCACCCATCTTAAAGCCAGTTCCAAGTGTCCTGTGCACTTCATTTACATCTGGCAGCAGTTAAGGGCATGGCTGGTATGGGACACATGATGTAAGCAGGACAGCTGGAGCACAGAGAGGGTGAGGGATCTTGACCAAGGTCATGGAGTTTGTCAAGGATAGATGGTGGCTTTTTTTTTTTTTTAAATCCAATTAATTTTTCATTTTATTTTAAAAGGCAGAGAAGAACACAAGCTCTCCTGTATGCCAGTCTGCTTCCCAAATGCCTACCGTAGCTGGAGCTGGGCCAGGCTTCTGTGTGCGTGGCAGGGACCCAAGTGCTGGAGTCATCCTCTGATCTGGGTCTCAAGCCCAGAGACCCTGATAGGAACTATGGACATCCTGATTCTTGACTGCTGTGCCACATGCCCATGTGTGGTTGGTGGCTTGAACTCTGGGGGTGTCTGCCCACGGAGTTGGTGTCGCTAGCCTGTGATCATCCTCACTGCGAAGAAGCGGTCTTAGCTGAGTGTGCAGCCCAGTTGAAGGAGTGCAGGGTCGGGGAGGAGTCCTCGGCCCTAGACGCGTAGCGCTTGGCAGGTGCACAGTATTTTTCCTGCTAGTAGTCTTGGGAAGGCACCCAGGTGGAAGAACCTGCAGGAACAAAGCCTCAGGGTCAGAGGTCTCGGAAAGGTGAAGCTGTAAGGACCAGCTGGGACTCTGTCGTGAGAAGCCTTGCCTGCTGTCTGCCACAGAGGCCTCTTGTCCGCTGGGTCTCTGGCCAAAAGGCAGATTCTGAAGTTGGCATACCTCTGGCAAGAAGGCTTTGGGGGCCATGGTTCCCAAGCTCTGCAGCACCATCTGTGTCACCCAGGGGCAAACTTTAAAAATGCTAACACTCAGGTCCCATTGTGTTCCAACTAGGTCAGAAAGTCTGGTGTGTGTGTTTGTGGAGAGAGGTGGGAAGCAAGGCACTTGCGGTTTTAAGGGACCCCTCTGCAACTCTGGGTTCGTCCAGTGGTGGTGGGAGGTGGGATGGTCTGGGCTGGAGGTAGGATGACTGGCACATGCTAAGACACGGGAGCATGCGGAGGCGGCTGGTGAAGTTGAGTGAACAGTGTTGGTAAGCGCCTGTCGTGGGCCTCCAACATCGGGTCAGGTGGGAGGCTGCAGGCAGCCAGGGTGGTCTGAATGGGCGCCAAGGCACGGGGCTCACAAGAAAGGCAGGGTTGGAGAGCAGAAGGAGATGCCCAGGACTTCTGAATTACAGGTAATTTGGTTAGGACCCAAAACTGAAAATTTCTTTCCTTATGATGAAAGGGTTTGCCTGGTGCTGAGTGAGCAGAGGGCCCATTAACTTAGATCCAGGTCCTTTAGAAGCCCTGTCATTTACATACAAGCACCTGCCTGGCTGAACCGCTCCTTTCTGCAACTTCCTCTAGAATCTTACCTAGGAGAGATGGACTCCACTGCTGCTCCCTTCCTCTTGAAGGAACTAAAACTTTTTCCTTAAAAATGGTGCCCTCCAGTAATGCATGTTGTTCATTAGTTTTGCTCTGTGGGATTCAATGGTTCTGATGGGGGGTTGCCCTCTGCATTCGGCTGCTGTCTCTGGTGTCCGTGTTTGGGGCTGAAACTTGACTGTGAAGCCTGGCTGAATTAGGGCAGGGCTGTGCACCAAGGGGTGCTGCCCCAGGACCTTGGCCTCAGGGCTGGGAGTGGGGTTGGACAGAAAGCCGGTTAACTTCTGGACAGCGTTGGTGGTATCCGTCTCATGCTCCTGGCAGAGCACGGGGTGGGGAAATCTTTTATTAGGACCCAGATTTTTCTTTATTTTTATTTGAAAGGCAGATTTTATAGATACAGAAGGAGAGACAGAGAGACTGGTCTTCAATCCACTAGTTTATTCTCCAAAAGGCCACAATGGCTGGAGTTGATCTAATATGGAGTTAGGAGCCAGGAGCTTCCTAAAGGTCTCTCACCAGGGTGCAGGGGACCAAGCACCTTGAACCATCCTCCGCTGCTTCCCCAAGCCACAAGCAGGCAGCTGGATCAGAAGTGGAATAGCCAGGACTTGAGCAGGTGCCCATATGGGATACTGGCAGCACAGGTGGAAGATCAGCACACTATGCCACTGTGGCCATCCTGTCCCACATGCTTTGAATGGCACTCTTGCTAGGACTAGGTAGATGTATCTGGGGGGTTTTGCAGGACTTCGTTTCAAGGCCAGTGAAGCGTCTCGATTGGAGATATCTGCATGGCACGCAGAGCTTTGTTTGTAGAGTCTGCTGGTGTGAGAATCCAGCAAGCCCTGATTCTGAAATGGGCAGCTTTCTCCCTGCTTGCCCGCCCGAGGGACAGCCTCCCTGGGAGAGCTTGGAATCCCCGCATGGTAGAAATTCTGGATTTTTTCCCCCCCCGTCCAGGCCATGTCCCTTTCCTGTGCCGTCTCTCCAGGATTCTGCAAGGAATAATTAGTTAATGTTTGCAGAGCACTTTGAAATCCTCAGATGAAAGGCAGCAGAGAAGTGCAGAGTATTATTATTTATTATTAGCGCAAGCTGAACAGGCGTGCACAGGGCCCTGGCTGCACTTTCTGCCTGCTGGGCTGTCCTTGTGGAAAGCATGAGTGGCATGAGCACGAGGGAACAAAATCTGTGTCGTGTTGTGTGGTGTGCCTAAGACTGTGTGTGAGACATGGGTGGCCGACCAGTGGTCTCCCAACCTGGCGAGTCTGGGGCTTCTGGGGTCTGGCATGGGTGCCCACGCACCTGGTGGAACAGCCTGTGTAAGTGCATTCTGCCAAGCCAGGCTGTGCTTTGTATATATGCTTTCCATTGGAGTTTGGCTAAATTTATTGATACCCCAGGCATCTGTGGCCTGGGGGAGGGTACCCCTCGTTGCTTGAGTGAGAGGAGAAGGGAGAATGTTGAGAGTAGATTCTTCTAGGTGCAGGTGTGGGTCCATGTTCCATTTCTTTATCTGTTTTATTGAGTCAAGGCAAGTGACCTGGAACTTGGCTTCAGCCAGGAGGGCAGGGGGTGGCCCTGTGGCCCTCTTTTCTTTGTTCATCCCAGCTGCTGAGGGGGAAGGCAGGAAGGAGAAGAGAAACACAGCCCTGTGTCCGCTACAAGGGAAAGCCTGGTTTGCCTTCTGCTTGGAGGCGACATGGTCTACACCTGCTCCCTGGGACCTGGCAGTGTCTCAGGAGGACCCCTGGGAGTCCCCAGCAGGAGTGCCTGGTGATTCTGCTCACTTACATTGCAATATCTGCCCTGAGGCACAGGAACCTGGGGAACTGGCCACTTCTGGAGGTTTATCTGCAGTTTGCAAAGAGCCCCTGGCAAGCAGAGCAGGTGCCACACACTCCCTTTCTCTCTGTCTCTTGCAAACATGGAGCAGCCAGTAATCCTAAAATCCTGCTCTGCCGTGCAGCCAAAGAGTGCTAGATGTCCACTCCGCTGGACCATTGCTCATACGAAGCTGGGGCTACAGTTCCACAGAACTGCAGGAACTACAGCAGGGCCCGAGGTGTCTCTGGATGGTTCCCTTCAGGGACAAGGGGGACCTGCCCCAGTGAGGGAGCGTGCATGGCAGGCTGGAGCAGGCCTTAGCTCCATTCATCAACAGGAAAGCCGAGAAATCGCCCAGGGCTGCAGCCAGAGCTGGGTATCCTGTGTTCCCAATTCCTGTAGGTGTGGAAGCCTGATTGAGAATGAGGAGGGGTAGTGCTGTGTTGGACATGTCCCATAGTCCTGTTTCCTCCTTTCTGGTCAGGACAGATCCCCTGCTTCTTCCCAGTGTCCTGCAGGGAGCACACGTGCCTGGCACAAGAGACAGTCCCGGAGGAAGCAGGAGTTCCTGGGACATCTAGGCTGTTTTGTGCTGCTCACCATATTTCCCAGAGAAATGGCTTTGCGTGGAGTCCCACGCTGAGCCTGTTAATTGGGTCTCCTTGACTTCTCACAGTAACTGCACACGGAATGGGGTGTGTGTGTATGTGTGTGTGTGTGCGTGCACACATTTTACAGGTGGGAAAACTGAGGCCTTGATCTCAGAGTGTAGGCCTGTGGTCTTTCAAACCCATCTTTATCGCAGAGATCTGGTTCATGTGAGTTAACGCCTGGAGAGAGTGAGTGAGTGAAGTTCGTGTGTAGTTCTGGGAGCCCATTGTGTCATGGGGCAGGGCTGGCGGTGGAATAAGAGACCATCAAGTTAGTGCTCCCCCTCCTCAGTTGATCTTGAGGAAACAAACACGTTTGTGTTGTCATTGGTTGTGTAGATTACCTGAGCTCTGGAAAGTGTGTGACCAGTGCCTGGCATGGAATAGATGCTCTGTAAAGATCACACTAAAGTGCAGGGTGCAGCAGTGGCCTCCCCGGAGTGGGTGGTCCAGGATGCTGTCAGCTGCATCCCTGGTGGAAGGCAGGATGGCCAGTGGAGTGTCTTCTCGGGGCTGTGACCGATTCAAGGGTGGGTCAAAGGGCCTCCAGCAGAGACGGAGTAGCCCCTGCAGGATTTATCTGCCGTTGTTTTGTTGGCAGCTGTTTGTCCCTGTGCATGTCCTGTGGTCTGTGTATCTGCCAGCTGCAGTTCCAGGAGCAGAGAAGGGAGGTGAGGGGGAAGGAAGTGGCTCTGAGAGGCTGGCTTGAGAACCAGGAGGGGAAGGACATTTCCTGGTGGTGGGTGGGGGTGGTAAGGCACAAGAGGGAGGGATGAATTTCTGCAGGCTGCTGAGAGAGCAGACCCAGCACATGCTGTAGCACCTGTCCTGGCAGAAGCAGGAAGGTGGCAGCCCTCATGAGGGATGGGAGCATTGGGTGCTTTGGGTGTTGGGCAGGTGTGGCAAAGGAGTCATGCTGGGCACACTATGGTGACAGAGGGGCAGGGGAGGGCCTCCTAGTCCTGACAGGATTGGAGCCACCTTCCCTTAGGGCCTGGGTGAAGCAGGAATTTGCAGCTAGTTCTGCTTGTCCCTTGGTAGCCCAGTTGCAAAGGCAGTAAGGCCAGACATGGCCCTGGTTGGGGGTGTGGCCTTGTTTGAAAGGCTCCCCTGGGGATGCAGATGCTCTTGAGTCCCTGAAGGGAAGCAGGTGCAGTGGTGGCAAGCGGGGCGGGGTGTGTGTGTGTGTGTGTGTGTGTGGTGTGAGCCCTGACTGCCTTGTTTCCTCCACAACACACACCGCTGATGGTTCAAGGTGCTTGTCGGGTACCACCAGTCTTGGTTCCTCCTCTCCCCTCTATGCCCTGCATGAGTTGCTAAAAAATACATTTAAAAATTAGACTTACACAAAGAAAGAAGATACTAGTCCAGGACTGCACTGCCCGTAGAAAGGCCTCAGCGATGGCGTGGCCTTTTCCCTTTTTTAGAGCAGTAGATAGGTGAGTATTATAGATGCATTGATTTCCAACCCCCATCCCTCCCCTGCACCCGGTGAACATGTGGTCACGTGGGCAGCCAGTGTACTTTCATGTGGGTTTCAGCCAGGTTCTACATCTGCCCCTTAATAAGAAGGAAACCATCTCCCTTATTTGCCTGATAGCTTCTCCAGGGATGACCTGGAGGAAGGCAGGTGTGCATCCGACACCCAGACTTTCTCTGCTGGCATCTTGGGTATGACCTGGGCTAGTGGTGCATTGAAATGTCACTTTTTTTTTTTAAGGAAGCAGAAATAGTGGGCAGTGAGAGAACCTCTAAAAGTCCTGGGAATTTCTGTAGCCCCAGGGGGAGCTTTTTTGGAGTTGAGTGTGTTGTGTTATTTAATGGCTTCTTAGGAGCTGGAGGAAATCAGGCTGTGAGGGCAGTGGTGAGGCCTTTCTAGAGTTGACTTGGGGGTCCCCCTGCGCCCAGGCATGGCAGGCTCACTGCAGGAGCTTGGGAATGCTTGATAGGTGAGGTGGAGTGGTTCTCCCATCCATGGGCGGGTGGCCGAGGACCTGGTCAGGGCACCATGTTGGGAGCAGAGTTGTGTGTTTGGACTCAGTACAGGGACCTGGGGGGTCCTCATGCCTGCCTGGAAGTGCACTCTCAGGCTGGACCCCTCTTCCCACCCCACTGCCCACAGCCTGGAGAACCAGGCCAGCTTTTGCCTGATGGAGTAAGTGTTGTCCAATTGGTGCACAGAGTGAGTGCCTGGTGGCAGGGAGCTGTGGCATGCGGAGGCAGGATTCATTTCTGTCATAATAACAGCTTCTGTTTTTATAATACTTTACAGTCAAAGTACTTTTCAAGTACTCTACCCCATTTAGTTCTTACCACAGCCCGCCAAAGAGATGCTGTTATTATCTTTATTTTATGGATATGTTAACCACGGCTATTTGAAAGGTGGGGTGCTGCCTGTGAGGAACAGAGGGCACAGTTGGCCAAATCCTGAGGCTACAAGGGGGGCTGCCAAATAGCTGGGTCTTGTGTGATGGGGCCCCCCGTCTCTCTGCCGTGAAGGGGGTGGTGGGTGAGGGACCACTGAGGGCCGGGGCACCATGTCTCTGCCCCCATTACACAGTATGTTGGTGAGAGCTGGGGGAACTCTTTGGCTAGGCTCCCTGACTCCCAGGCCCCATGAGTGTCTCCCATGGCCAGCCTAATGCCCAGCAAAGGAGCTGGTGTTGGGATGTGCCGAATGCTAAATGAGGGTGAAAGAGACCAACCAATCATGCTCGGCACAGAGGCAGAGCAAGGTATGCACCTGCCCTCGTAACCTTCCCATCCATATCGTGTGTCCTAGAGCCTTCTTCACTGCCCCAGTGCAAAGAGGACAGGATTCTACCATTTTGTTGTTTTGTGTTTCCCACTACATGCTTCCCCTTTTTGTGTGTTCCTCTTGGAAATCAAGTTTCCGATGACCGTATTGTTGAATGACAGTGACAACAAGCAGAGACCTGTCCTGATGCCATTGCCTAGCTTGCCCCTGGTGTGGCATGTCTCAGTGACAGCAGTAATGTCAGGAGGTGACAGCGTTTGGTGAGCACTCACTGTCCTAGGAACCCCTCTAAAGCCGCCAGGTGGCAAGAGCTCTGCTGGAAAGAGCTGCCACCTCTACTTGTCACAGAAAGGAAACTGAGGCCAAGGAAGGTTAAGTGGGCTGCTCTGCATCCCTTGGTGGTCTGGCCTCAAACACCATGACTGACCTGCCTTCGCGCCCTGAAATCTGTACTTGACATTGAGCTCCCCACAACATGCCTTTGCCCTGGGTGCTCTCATGTCTCACGTGACTTGTTGCCTGTCTGGTCCTTGCCTGTCCTGGTTCTCAGACAATATGGCCAGGGTAGGAGGAAACCCACTTTGGGCTTTGGACTGAAGCAGGGGCTGGCAGTCATCCCAAGCCTGGGATGCCAAATGGCTTACCTGTGTTTTAATGCCTTACAGTGGTTAATCCAGGGACACTGGGTGTATCTCTTTGACTTTCTCTTTCCCAACAGCCTACCCTTTCTTTAGGCAAGTGTTCTAATGGGCTGGGTGTTAAATCTTACTGGCATCTGTGAAGAAAAGATACAGGAGGGGAGGGGAATCTAAGACATTTCCTTGGAGAACAGTGGCAGATTTTCTACAAAAGGTCTTTCAGTTTTCCATGTTTATTTTGCACACTTCGCAAAGCCTATTTGAATAATGACTCTGTTTGGCTTCTTGGTAGGTAGCCCTGTCTTGAGCAGCCGCTGTAATACCCAGTGTGTTGTCATTGGTTCTTCTTGAGGCTGACTTGTGCCTCCATGTGCCTGCTTGTGCCTTGCATATCTGCTGGGTGCTGGGAGTGAGGGCTTGCAAGCATGTGAAAAACCCTCTGTAAGTTTCAGAGCCAGCGGGAGGGGGCAGAAGCAGTGGCTTAGAATATTCAGCCTGCAGGTCAGCTTTTCTTCTGTGTATCTGGAAGGAGTCCAAATTTAATTTAGAGGAAAATTCCACTTTCCTGGAGCCTGGGGCATGGGTTAGTTGGGTGTAGGGTGAGCCACCTGGTCAACCATGTTTGGTCACTTGCTTTTACTTTGCCTAGAGTGTCCGTCTTCCTGTGTGCATTGGATAATAGCATGTGTCTGAGGATTTGCTTTTTGTATGATTTAAAATCTTGCAGTATCCCAAAGGGGTTTATTAGGATGATACTGATTATATTAATAGCAATATAATAGCCACCTAATAATATAATAGCTAGCATTTCCTAAGTGTTCAGCATAGGTCATGCTGGGTGCCAATCATTTGATCCTAGTAAGAACCCAGGGATTTGACGTTTACTTTGGGCTCCCATATTCTAGATGGGGAAACTGATGCTCAAGAGAGATGAGTTGTGTCCCCAGGCTCATCTGACTGTTGACCATATCTTTCTGTATGCTCTCTGAAGGGACGCGATTCTTAGCACTAAGCGCAGCCTAGATGCTCAGTGAACGTTCTCGCAGACAAAGGGCGTTGGAGAGTAGTTCTGAGCTGCATCTTGAGGATGGGCAGTCTACAGGTCTCCTAGTTGGCTGCTCAACTCAGCGGGGCCCAGTGGTCCACAGGAAAAGGAGCAAGGAGAGAGAGAACAGGTGATGCTGGGCTCGGTAACCTGGAAGGCAGAGCCTACACTGTCCCCAGTGTACATATGCCTTTGTTCACCAGCTTGGGATCTGCTGGAGCCCCCTGGGTCTACAGATAGTCAGGTTGAACCTGGAAGACCTCTCAGTTGGGTCTTCCCCTGTACCTGCACGGAGGCCGAGCCCCAGGCACTGTTCTCTACAACCGATCCCTCATTAAATTGGCTCCCTGCATTCTGGGGCCTGGGAAACTGTAGACAGCAGGGGTGAACTTCTCAAGGCAGAGCCTTCGCAGGGGCCATGGAGAGAGGAGAAGGAGGTGGGGTGCACAGAACACACCCACGGGAACGCCTGCCGGAGTGGCCGTGTGCTTGTGGACAGTGATGGCGGCCGCTATCAGCAGGCCTATCGATCAGGCGCCCGGCCCCGGCGCCTCTGTGTTGACCCACTGCATTTACTTACGCAATCACATGCTTCTCCCTCCCTTCTCCCCTGGACTCCCTGCAAGGAGACTGCTTGCTCACCAACCCAACCCAGTAAAACCTGCTCACTTGTTTGCCCCGGGGAACCCTGGCTGGAGCCCTCTTCACCAACTCATATGCACCCACTGAAGGCAGACTATTGTTACCCCTGATTGCATCCTCCCATCACAGGCAAAGCCATTTTGTCCAAGGCCCAGAGGTACCTATCTGTGCATGCTGGCCTTGAGCCCATCATGAGGCTGTGTTTTGAAACTTTCTACTAGAATACCTGGGTCAGAAATCAGAATTCGTGAAATGTTGAAGGTTAGTTTTTTTTTTTTTTCTAAGATTTATTTTACTTTTATCACAAAGTCAGATATACAGAGAGAAGGAGAGACAGAGAGGAAGATCTTCCATCCGATGATTCACTCCCCAAGTGACTGCAATGGCCGGTGCTGAGCTGATCTGAAGCCAGGAGCCAGGTCTCCCATGTGAGTGCAGGGTCCCAAGGCTTTGAGCTGTCCTCGACTGCTTTTCCAGGCCACAAGCAGGGAGCTGGATGGGAAGCAGGGCTGTTGGGATTAGAACTGGCACGCATATAGGATCCTGGCACGTTCAAGGCGAAGACTAGCCATTAAGCCACCATGCCGGGCCCTAAAGTTTAGTTTTAACCAAACTGCTGCTTCTGGAACTTTCTGTCAGCTGACCTCAGAGTGGGTAGAGGGAAGGTGGTGACCTCTGTCTGTGGGGTTGGCTCAGGCTGTAAGACAGAGCCCAGGAGCATGGTCAGATGGATGGAGACAGGCCTTGGTCCTTATCCCTGGCTTCCCAGTCCTTCCCTGGGGTCCTATACTCTTTGGTGGGAGTCCTCTCTCCTCCTCCTCTCTGAGGATAGTCTGCACTATACATTTTCACCCCTGTCGAAGAACCAAGCCCTGAAATACTGCCTTGTAAGTCCCCAGGAGCTGTAGCACAGAGATGGCTGGGCTCTGTGGTCAGAACTGGTTGGGATTACAAATAACTCCAAGCCTGGGGAACTTCCTTGCTATTAATAGTGCAGGCCATGGCCTGGGAGGGAATAACCAAACTTGATGCTGTTGGAATTGATTTTGCCTGTCCAGATGACATACTAATGAATCCAGTGGTTAGCTTCCTTCCCAAGCCGAGTCCTTTTAAAGACAAACCACAAAAGCAGAGAACCAGTTGGTTTAGGGAAGCACTATGGTGGCTCCACCCAGAGAAGGGAGTGTGGTCAGCTGTGGCCAGTGAACGAGGAGATGGAGGTGGGGCAGCTGTGTGCACTGGGTGGTTTTCTTTTGCCTTGTAAATTTTTATTTATGAGTTTGAGAGGCAGAGAGAGAGCGTGAACTCAGCCACAAGTTGATCTATTTCTCCCACATGGGCAGCAGGAATCCAAGTGCTTGAGCCATTGCTGCCTCGTAGTGTGTTCATTAGCGGGAAGCTGTAAGAGGGAGTGGAGTCGGGAGTCAAACCCGGACACTCGATTGTGGACATCCCCAATCTGTGTCTTAAATCACTGTGTCAGGTGCTCACCTGCTTCCTGTGGGTTTTGCAGCAGGAACTTGATTTAATGTTTGGGTTTTAATAGGAGTGTTTATCTCCCCCCCCCCCCCAGTGTCTTTGTTTTCTCCTGGAAACGTCCCTCCTGAACCGACCCCTACCAGAGGCTGTGCTGACCAACGTGTCTTGCTCTGCCAGGAGAACGACTCTGGCTTGATGCGGCCCAGGCTTCAAATCAGTTCAGCTCACCCACATGGATGCTAACCTAACATCCATGGTGTTGTGTTGCTCTGTGCTTCTTGGCTTGTACCAGTGAGTGGTAAACAATTAGAAAAACAAAGCAGCCCTCCGCAGCTCCAAGTGCCTGGAATACCCTGGTGTTTCCGAGAAGGTTTTGGAAGTGGACAGAACTGCATTTCCTTCCCCCAAATGAAGTTATTGTGCTCGAAATATCTCCTAGTAGCTTATTAAAGGAAACTGCAAGCTGGGGTCAGGCGCAGGTTCTCTTCTGCCTGCATCCTTGTAGCTCTTCTTCCCTCTCCCTATTTCACCTCCATCCCTCCCCACCTCCTGAAAGCCTCCCCCATATGTGATGCTGCCCCCCTTTTCTCCTTCACTCTCTCTTCCCCCAGGGTGGGGTGGTCTGAAGCTTGAGCCACCTACTGACTTTGTGGTGATCCATCCTTGCACGTCTGGAATGCTCGGAAGGAATTTGGGGTGTGGACTTCCTTGAGTACCCAGGATTAGGGCAGTGGAGTCTGCAGGCTATTGTGTGCGCCTCCCCTTGCCTTCGCCTGTGCCCCATGGACAATTGAGACATTCAGCTTCTGTCGGCAAGGAGCGTGGGCTTGAGCACCGCGGAGACCTCCCAGACGAGGGCTTGTAGGAGAAGCAAATAGAGACAGGGATTACCACCAGGGGCAGAGTCCTGTGAGAGGATGTTTATTTCCTCGCTCTCTAGGAGGGATTTGGACAGAGCCATAATCCGGGGTTTGGAGTAATTTGTTACAGCAAGATGATATTTGAGTGGCAGGCCGTGGCTGGCGGAGGCCGGGCAGCTTCGTGTGCAGGGGCAGTGCAGGGCCCTGCAAGGTCAGCCTGGTGCAACCCTCCCTCCCACCCCCCTGGGATCAGGGGTTTGTTCCTCACCAAGCAGAATGAACTAGAGGCGATGCTGACCTGTCAACTTCCTGGGTGTAGCGCTATAGACAAGCACCACAGAAAAAAAAGAAAAGGACTTGGAGATCTCGTCGGAACCACTGGCCTCCCTTGCATGTAACAAAGTGGAGAAGTACAGGGAGGTGAACCGTGCAGGCCTTGGTTGCTGTCGGAGATGGAGGTCGTGCACCCAGTTTGTCTTGCTTCCAGTTCATGCACATACCAGCACAAGCAGGTTGATTGATTTGCTACGTGGTCGCTGTGTCTGCCGTTTTCTTTTGTTGTATAATCGGAGCAAGCCAAAACGGAATAAGGAGATTCTTACTTGGAGACACCCAAGCCTCAAGGGCCCCAGGCATGGAGAGAGAACAAGGTTTTACAGTCTCGCGATGTTGATGTCTGTTGCATTCTGGTGATTCATGCATCTGACACAGCTCTCCCAGGTCAGCCGAACCCCCGCCCCGCTGGCTTTGTGTGTTTCACAAGTCACCTGGAACCTTGCATTGCAAGCAGTTTCCGTGTTGTGTCATCCCAAGAAGAAAAAGTGAAATTTGAACCATCTTGGGCTTTGTATAATTCTTTTCCCTTGTGTCCTTCTCATGGCTTGTTCTTTGAATCTGAAACTGGTGAGCAAGCCTGTCAGGGGACTGGCAGTGAGTGATGTTATGCACCTGTATGCCCGTCAGGTAGAGGGAGAGACTGAGGCATGGAGCTGACCTGTCCAGGTCAGGGACAGTGGAGGGTTCTATGACCCGCCCACTGGGCTGTGCTTGCGGTAACCCTATGCCTCTATCATTACCGCACACTCCCATCCCACGGCTCGTGTTTGTCCACAGGTACCTGCTGTCTGTAGTGTGCCGTTCCGTGAGGTCACTGTGTTCCCTCCCTGAGATTCAACACCAACCCAAGCTCCATCTGGGCTTCCTTGTTTGCCAAGAAATGCTCCGTCTGTCTCCTGCTGCTTTCACTCCTTAGGGCGGTAGGGGTGAAGCACATCTTTGGGACTGTCTGTTCCTCCTCTTTCTCTTCCAAGTCACCTGATGTAAATTGTTGTCATTGAGATATAATTCATACTCCGTGGCATGTAGCTATTGAAAGTGTATAGGTCAGTGGTTTTTAGTTTCTTTACAAAGTTGTATAAACATCACAATGGTTTTCGCACTATTTTAAAGTTTCATTTATGTGTTGAAAGGCAGAGTTACCGAGAGGGAGGAAGAAACAGACAGATTAACTGATTCACTCCCAAGTAGCTGCTATGGCTCATCTCATTCAGATTTAAAACCAGGAGTTTAGAACTTCGTCCTGGATAGCTAAGACCCAAACATGTGGCCTGTCTTCTGCTTTTGCAGGGGCATTAGCAGGGAGCAGAATGGGAAGTGGAGCAGCTGGGAACTGAATTAGCACCCATGTGGGATGCCGGAGTCATAGGCAGTGGTTTAACCTGGTGCGCCACACTCCTGGCCCTGTTTCCGGAGCATTTTCCTCATCTTGTAAGGAAGCCATATATCTTCTGGCAATCATTGTCCACTTTGCTCCTCCGCCAGCCCCTGGGTCTCGCTCGTGTGCTTTCTGTCTCCATGAGTTTGCTGCTCCTGGTGGCTCATATGCAAGGTTCATAGACCTTTTGCTGTCTGGATGTATTGGTAGAGTAGCACAGGCTGCTACCTCATCTGTCTTTACCATTGAATGGTATTCCATTCCACGGATGCGCCAAATTTGATTGATCCAGCCCTTTCATGCCTTCTTGTCCCAGGTTCTGTGTCCTGCTGAGCTCATAGTGATGTCCACGCTGCCTTACCTGAGCTGTCCCGTGGCTTCCTGCCACTTTCCCGGTCCACAGATACCTCTAGCCGCCTCCACACACTGTGGAGATGCAGGTGCTAACTGGGACATCCTGACCTTTCTATTAGCAGCAGCCATAAAAAAACAAAATACATGGATTCCGCACAATTGATTTTAAAATGAAAGGTGGTAAATGTTTTTTCCTGCCTAAAGATAGTGTGGTTTGGACCAGCACCTCATGGGAGTTGCAACAGTGGCTTGCAAAGGCACTCATTTCTGGTTAGTCCCTGGCTGGGCCCACGGGGAATGAGCTGTGGCTGTGGGCTGTGGACCGAGCCACCTGTTTGGAGCAGGCTGTGAGGGCAAGGTCCAACCGCCAGACCAGTATCACTGAAAATAACTAACCCTTCTTTTCAAAATGGAAGTTTCCAGAAAGCCCTGGTTCTTTTCCCTTTCTTTTCTTGAGATATATATATATATATATATTTCAAAGACTGAGTGATGAAAAGGCAGGGTTGGAGACGGAGAGATTAATTTTCTTTGTACTGATTCACTCCCCTAAGTACCTGTAACAGCTGAGGTCGGACCTGGCCAAAACCAGCAGCCTGGAACTCCATCGAGGTAGGGACCCCAGGATTTGGGCCATTATCTGCTATTTTCCAGGTGTGTCAGCAAGAAGCAAGATTGGAAGTAGAGTAGCCGGGACTTGAACCAGAAAACACTGATATGGGATGCTGGTGTCACACAGGGCTGCTGAATTTGCTGTGTCTGACCCTCATGTTATAAAAATAAATATGTATGTTTGGAAGGGAGGGAGAGAGAGACCGAGGGATCTCTCGTGTATTTGCTGGCTCACTCTCTGGTGTCTCCGCAGCCATGTCTGGGCATTCATGAGGACTCTGAGATGGTTAGGCCTGGAATGGTTTAGAACTATGATGGAGTGAGGTGTTCTGTGAGGCAGGCTTCCTGGGGATCCCTAATGGATACCTGGATCCTCTGTGCTGTGTCCCAGGCTTCCTGCTGCTTGGGTGCCCACTGCCCATTTGAGTCCTTTTGGGAGTTCTCCCACGGTAGAGGGACAGGTGTAGGTGCACGAGTCCTGCGCTAGCCTACTGTGCCTCGGCCTTTGGGCTCCCAATTCCTGGTTACTGTTGCTCTGCCACCCTCTCCTCTAAGTCAGGTTTAGAGCTGATCGCTTTGATCATCTTAAAGGAACAGTGTGACAGTCAATCTGAGAAAGGAAGGTGGGGTGTGCAAATGTAGCCTGTGCTCCTTATCAGTATTGCTAATGCTGGACTTTAGGAGAGACGATTGATGCTGTCTGAACAGTTGGAAGGAACATTAGGTGGATCCAAAGTGGGACAGGAGAAAAGTCTCTAAGTAAGTCAGCGAGGACTGGAGTCACCTGTTGTCACCATCAATTCGTTTTTCACAATGTCAACCTTTTCTTCATTGTGTCATTGACTATCTTAGATGCCTTTGCTTGGATTACCTTACCACCCCTGATGCACAAAGTCTGCTGAGAAGCAGATGCTGCGGTGGGTGGAGGAGGAACCAACCACCTTGCAGGAATGGCATCTTGGAACATGATGGGCATGGCAGACTGCACTCTTGGGTTTGGGTGCACTGGCAGGAGGTCGACTTTTCTGTGTCATCAAAATATCCTCCAGGCAGCCTCTGGCACTAGCAGACAAGTGTTGTTTACAGTGGAAGTCCATCAAGAGAACGATGGCCGACTCTGGTTTCTTAGAAAGTCAATTTTCCTAGGAAAATCACCCCTGGTGACAAACCACTGTAGCGTTTTCCATTGCTGTTTGTCCTTTACAAAGGTAAAGGCTTGCTGTCCCTGTAGTAGCCTCTCTGAAGGGCCTCATTTTCTGGAAGAGACCAGTTTCATCTCTCTTGAACAGCCCGTTCTGGACTCCAGGGTGCCTCTCTTCTCGCCATGAACTCTGCACTTGGCCCCCAGCTTGTGGCTGATGCCATCTCCCAGGGGTGGGCAGAGCTAGCACAGCGGGGAGCCTCCTTACAGTTTGGTCCTCAGTGACCAGTGGCTCCGTTGGGAAAGCTCTGGGGAGAGGAGTGTCTGGCCCCAGAACACTGGAATACTTCTCCCTGGACCTGTGGAAGGGGGACCCGGGATCCCCTTGTGGGCATGTGGCGATGTAGGCTGCATCACCACTGCCACCTTTGGACCACGTGGGCCTTTTCCAGTCAGAATGGCTCAGGGATTTCGGAAACTTCGATTTTGGAAAGGAGGGGTAGTTATTTCAGTGAGATTGTGGTCCTGGTGGTTGGACCTTGTGACTGGATGTCTCCACCAGAGGGTTGGATTCTTTCCCAGGCTACCCCCACCCCCTCAGTGCTTCAGCCCATCGGTGATCGTGCAGTTCACAGTGATCCGAATTGGGATGAGAGATTCATCTTTGGGATGCCACACCTTCCCTGGTGAGCGTGTTCATGTTTGGCTGTTTGGACATCCCAGCCCTTGAGCTTTTACGGGCTGTTACCCACGGTCCGAAACAGAAACAGGTTTCCCACCTGTTCTGGGTATCTCATGGAGCTGGGGGCATGATTGGTACTGCTTTTTAGAAAGTTGGGAAATAAAACTCAGACAAGATGACAACTTTCTGGACACAGGGTGAGTTATGTGAAATTGAGATTTCAGCTTCACCGCCAGGTCCCACTGTGTGTTGGGCGTTACCTTTGGGTTCACAGCAGCAGGCGTCTGGGGTGAAGAGGAGAAAGTCTGGAACACTTTACTCAACTTGTACCTCCCAGGAGAAGTGTGCCAACCTCACACCGAGCAGATAAATGACAAACAAACCCTCCCTTACCCCTCCTCCACACATACCTGCCCATCTGTGGCTGTGTGAATGAAAGGAGGTACTAGATGCTGTGCAGGTGTTCCATCAGGGAAAACAAATTTTCTGGTCTCTTTGGTGTCCCCATCCTTATCTTCATCCCTGGTGGGTTTTGCCAGTGGCAGCTCAGCAGGGCTGAAGGTGTCCTTGGAGGGATCAGGCTCACCGCAGGAGGTGCCGCCTGCTGCCCAAGTAGTGTCCCGGAGGAGCCCGGATGTGCAGAGTCCTCACTAACCCTTGACCTCCACTTCTCCCTTGTGATTGGGGGAGGTAGGAGAGAAGAAATGAGCAACACTCCGCTTTTCCTCTTCGCTGACAGTTTCATCAGGTCTGGCAGCTTGTTTGGGATTCTTCTGAGCCACGAGTGTCACATTCATTTTGAGACTTTGCCCATAGGTCCAGAGCTTAACTTAAGCTTCCTGGGACACAGCATAAAAATATGAGGGGAAGGGAAACCTTAGCATGCTGTGATCAGAACGCAATTGTACCCGAAGGATGAAATAAATGCTCCTGCTACAGTGGCCTGGCCTTTTTTTTTTCCCCCTCAAATGAAACACAAGTCGAGTTGACTCCATTTCAGCAGTTTTCAGTGCAGGAATTCCCACAGCTTGCTTCGATTGCAGTTTGTTGAAAAGTTGAGTATTTTTCTAGGCAATTCATAATTTCCACGTTGAGTAGCCCAAGAGGAAGAGAGCTGTAGTCTGTGTTTTCTCAGTGGGTTGGTGGGAACTCTCCCCCACCCTTCTTCCTCTCAGGGATAGACGTGCGAGTTTGCACTGCTGGGAAATGGAGTGGCATACTCCAGTCCTTCTGTCCACCTGAGACGCCACCCCCTTCAGGTCTTCCTCAAGGACCCAACAGAGGAGAATTTCCTGCTGTTTAATGTCTCCAGGAAGGAAAAGATTTTCCTCTGGGCTGTAATAGTAGCTAATTTCCTTTCTCTTCCCTTTATTTATTTATTTTCCCCCATTAATGAGGACCAATTGTCGATGGAGGAAGCTGGGAAACCCATCACTTTCCAAGAAGGTTAATCGCTTCCTTTAAGCGGTCTTGACGTGGTGCTCATTTCTCCAAAAGGAGCTTTGTGAGCCAGAAATGCCAGTTAAGAGTCCTGGGCCAGGCCCAGGTCTGCGGGTGCCCAGCTGACCTGTGGCATCATGTTGCACGGTCTAAGGAGAGTTTGGGCTGTCAGTGCAGGGTCCTTGTGAGCCGGGGAGACTGGGGCTGTCTCCCTGCGCCATCTGGATTCGGTTAGAGCTCTCTGGGCAGTGGGGCCGAGTCTCATTTCCTCCGACCAGTAATGTTATATAGGCAGTGATCCTGGGCTGCCCTAACATAATTGAAAATTATGTGTATTGTAGGCTCGGAGCGCTGAAATGTAGGCCCATAAAAATATGTGGTGCAGGTAGCCTATGGAGATTGAATGTGGCACACAATGAAGCTTTTATGTAAAGTAGGAATTAATAGTCTTGGCATTAATATTGCATTATGGGCATGACAGTTCTTGGGTGGAGTCCTCAGGGCAGGTCTACCCCCTTAAGCAAAAGCTCAAGTTTTGTAGTGTGGAGCCGGCATTTGGACGATATCCAATCCTCTTGCAGATGGCTCTGGTTGGAAACATGTCCACTCATATGACTTTCCCACCGAGCTGGTAGCATGAGCGTTAGCTGTGGGTCTGCTCAGCCCAGCAGTAGTTTTGCTCCCAAGTTTGTGAGACCGAGAGGTGAGCATAGTGTTGTTGGCAGATGTCCATCATTTTAGTTGACTTCAAGGGCATGGCTCTCAGGAGTGGTTTTGGCCAATATAACCCACATATTTATGGGGCTAGTGAGAATGGGAAGACAGGGCAAAATGGATCCTTGGAGCCCTCTGACTGGGGTTACAGGTCTGGGAGAGACTTCTGAAATGTTTACTTCAAATTTGGGGTGACATTGTCCCCAAAGCAGGTATTTTGCACATGGTCACAATGATGACTGAGTGACTCCTTCTCTGTTTTAAGGCCTGGAATCCTAGGATTCCCTCGTTTTTGCGGTAGACCTCCAGCTACATCCCTATCACAAATGGCACAAACCCTTCAAAATTGAGGACCAAAAACTGGAGATGCTCAGAGGAAAAGGGATTTGATGCAAGGCCTTTAATTGTCACTAACAGAGCCGGTGCCAGTCACCTTGCCTCGGGAAGGGTCCACTGGCTCATGGCTGGCATCTTCTAGCTTTCAGGGATAACGAAGGTTCGTTTCAATTCAATGAACATTTGTGTCTTGGAGAAACTTGTGGTCTGGTCTGGCTGTGGATGGCTTTGATTCTTGTGACTGTCTCTCAACAGGTTTGTGTAGACACTTCTTTTTAGACTTTTTTTGTATCCCCTTTTTTTCCTACTAAAAATCTTTCTGATTTACCAAGACACACTCCACAACCTTCCCCAGTATCTTTCTCAGAAGTTCTGTCTTCATTCTTGTTGTGGCCTAGGCATGAGGTCCTGCATCTCCGTTCATCTTTGCAGTATCCTGTTTGGGTTTGTCTTGTGTGTGTGTACACATGCGGATTCTCTCCTGTATAAGCTCCCCCAGGGCAGGCAACTTTCCATCTCCATGGAAAGCTTAGCAAGAAGGTTGTACACAAAGCACAGTGAGTCTTTGTTCACTGAGTGACATTTTCTGTAGAACTAATACCAAACTTGGCACTTATGATGCTTGGAGTTTCTGAAATGATCAAAATGGCTTCTTACGTGTCATCTGAGTGTTGACGGAGACATTCATTAATCATTTGCTTTGGAGGCCCGAAAGTTGGCAGGGAAGTCCCGAGTGTTCTAAGTTTCATTTGGTGGTCTGACATTTTTCTGAGTGAGATTGCTGTAATGTCACTAACGAAGGTGGAAGCCTGGGCTGTACTTATCCCTGGGATTTAGTCATTGTGTCTCAGTTTTCCTTGTCTGCAAAATGAGGAGTTGAATCAAATCCCTTTGAAAGCTGATGAATCCCTTTTGACAAAAGTTAACCGTCTTGTCCCATGGATTCATTTCCTACCTTCAAAGAAATCTTAGGGAGACCTAGCTCCCTATGTGTATCCCTGTGGCAAACCTGGTCTTTTGGTCAAGTGGCATTGGGCTCTGGATGTGCCTCTCTTGCCAAGGAATTATTTTGTTCTGTAAGCCTATGGATTGGAATGAGCAATTCCAGCCATATAGAGGACGGTTGCACAAATCTGCTCGCCTTCTTTGTAGTGAAGGATGATGGGTGAGGGGGCGGTGTTTAGCCTAGTAGTTCACACATGAGTTAAGATACCCATGTCCTACATTGGGGTACCTGAGTTTAATTGCTTGCTCCAGCTCATGATTCCAGCTTCCTGTTCATGCACACCAGGGCAGGCAACCAATGGTAGCTCAAGTATTGGAGTTTCCACTACCCAATGGGAGACTTGGCTTGAATTTTTGCCTCCTGGCCTAGTCCTGGCCATAGTGAGCATGTGGGGAGTGAACTGGGGGAAGGGAAGTCTCCCTCTCTCTCTCTGTTCCTCTGTTGTCTCTCTATCTCAGTCTCTCAATCTGTGCCTCTGTGTAAGTGATAAGTAAAGATGGAGGGCATTGAGAGCAAATTTGGAATTAATTGATGGTTTCCTGAAATACTCGTGACTTGTAATTTGTGTTTGCTTTCTGTCTATGGAATAGCTCTGGGCTCCCTCCTCTCTTCCTTTCCATCCTCTCCCTGTTCCCTCTGAATACAAGGTAGTGTGACTGAAATAATTTTATCCGAAGCCACCCTATAGTTTGAATGCAAGGACAGAACTATAGTTGCTAGTGATGTGTCTATTCTATCATACAAGGGTACTTCAGAAGGCTGTGGAAAAACGTTCTGGAAAGTTGGTTTTGGTACAAGGAAGTTTTGAAATCTGGTTTTGTTTTTTTTAGTAATACTGATTTCTCTTGAACTTTTTGGAGACCCCCAATGAGCATGGATTTCAAAAGTTTTTTTGCACTAAAATAATCTTGTCTTTCACTTCCATTTTCCACAGACAGTTTTCAAGTGCTGTTGTGTGGGCCAATGGAACTTGAATCCTAAGGAAAGAGCTCATTGAAATCGCATGGTTTTCCTTTGGTTACTACCTGCATGCTTCTGAGTTTCTCAGCTTCTTACCTGTGCACCTGTTGTTTGCTGGGCAAGCTGTTTTGTGTTTCTGGTCTGAATTCATCGTGTTCCATTCTCTTTTTGTTTCCTCCCTCCAGTACCTGCAGATGAAATGGCCATTGCTTGATGTCCAGGCAGGGGGCCTGCAGAGCAGACAGGCCCTCAAGGACGCCCGCTCGCCGTCTCCTGCTCACATCGTTGTAAGTAACCTCCCTGAGACCTGGCTGCCTGGGCTGGGAGGATTGGGACAGTGGATTAGCCACTCCTTGGAAGACTTCAGGCCTGGTCTGTTAGTTTTCTTTTCCTTTAATAGTTGTTTTTGGAATCCTTGTGAATGTGGTATATATATCTTAAAGAGACTCGTTTTCTGTTCTTGGATCTTGGTAATTGTAGACCACCTGGGAATTTTAAGAACTTTCCTCCTAGCCTTTTGTCCATGGTGTTGCTTTAGAATCTAGCGCTGCGGGCTCCAGTTAGTGGGACACGATCGGTGTGCTTTGGGACAGACTAAAAATGTTGTCACAGGCAGCATCAACAAGCACGGTAGGGGAGATGAGGTAGAGATCTGAGAAGCCTCCTGGTCTTGAGGCTTCCCCATCCCCTGATCCACAGCACCCTCCTGCATCTGCTGAAAAGTTATGTTCTACACCAGTGTTGGAGAACTTGATTTGGGCTGGCTGATTGTAATCCAAGAGTAGAAATGAACATTGGGTGGAATTAAATTGACTGTATATGTCTGTGTTTTTGAAAGTGTGTTGACATAAAGAACATTTGTTTTCATTACTAAGAGAACGCAGCATAAAATGTGTGTCTGCATATATTTTTAATGTACTTTCTTGGGATTTTGTAAGCTCTTAAAGCAGAATTTATAAATTAACCTCTTGAGAAGGTAGCCCCATGTTCTTAGAGGATTCTCTTCCATATATTTGTATCATGAACTGGACTTCATACTTTGGAAATTATTAATGGGAGGCATATTTTTATAATGAATTCATGACAGGTAGAATTATGCAAAACAGGAAACAAATTCATGTATTTTTTATTTAAGTATCATAAAATGTTATCCATTAATATATTTTTGCTTCTGTGCTACTTACAATCTCTAAAAATTGCAAATTAATTTTCCTTAGTAGAAGAATCTTAAGATGCAATCTGTCAACTTTCAGCCTAACTGTTCCCTCATTTTGTAGCTTGCTGTAATGGAGTATAATTTAATGAGTTAGGCCTCTGTTGTATGTGGGTGTACATATCACAAAATACTTTATTTCTGTTAAAGCACATCTTGAATTGTCATCCATGATAAGTTCCTCATTCTCTCACAGTAGAGATGAGACATGTAGCAAGAAGGCTGTGTGGAAAGAAAGAAGTCTGGTGTTTGCTGTAACCTTCTCCCTGCCTCCAGTCCCACTGTAGCAGATTTTATAACTCCTATAACTTATGCTCGACTCTTCAGAACCCTTAGATCCCAACCCCCAACATGTTCTCAGAAAAGGAAATGGAGGCCCAAAGATGTCCAAAGGACGCTGTCCAGTGCCATGTGCTGTGTTAGCGGCTGGAACAAGGAGTGGCTGCAGATCTTGAAGTTGGAAGGAAGCTTCCATGGTGGGCTCTGGGATGGGAGCTGGCTGCCAAAGGGGAGTGTAAGACGGTGGCTGCCTTGGGCTTCTCATGCAGGCTTCTCTTAGGAAAGTGAATGCCATATTGAATAAAAGTTTGGGCCTGGTACAATGGCTCGATTGGCTAATCCTTCTTCTTCAAGTGCCGTGATCCCATGTGGACACAGGTTCGTGTCCTGGCTGCTCTCCTTCCCATCCAGCTCCCTGTTTGTGGCCTGGGAAAGCAATAGAAGATGACCCACAGCTTTGGGTCCCTGCACCGGTGTGGGAGACCTGGCAAAGGCTCCTGGCTCCTAGCTTCAGATCAACTCAGTTCTGGCTGTTGTGGCCATTTGGGAAGTGAGCCAGTAGATGTAAGGTCTTTCTATCTCTCCTGTTCTCTGTATCCGCCCTTCCAGTAAAAATAAATAAATTTTTTAAAAAAAGTTCTTAATCACAAAGATTTAATAACCCAACAGATGTGACAATTTTAGAGTGCTGGAGGACAAAATGGCACTGCCTGACTGGTTCACTTAAGCTTTCTGACTTTCCCACTGTGAGTCCAGGCTTTGGAAACATTTTGTTGATGTTTATTTATTTTCATCTACTTGAAAGCAAATATTGGCATCTCATGGTTCATTCCCCAAATAGGCAGAGCTGGGCAGGCCACAGCCCAGGAGTCTGGAACTCCACCCAGGTTTCCCATGTGGGTGGCAATGTTGTCATCACCTGCTACCTCCTAGGAGGTTGATGCAGGAAGTCGGATCAGAAGTAGAGCAATTGGGATGGGAACCAGCACTCTGACAAGGGATGCAGGCATTGCAGGCAGTGGTTTACCACTACAACCTGCCCTAGGCTTTGAAGTTCATTTGTCTGCTTTGGAAATTGCTTGATAGGACTTCCCCACATTTGTATAGCTACTGGGAAAGGATCTTTTAAACTTTTTATAAACCTCTGCTTGAGTACAGAAAGAAAACGCATATCTTACAGTGGGTTCAGAGTGGACCCGCCCCCTGCTGGTTGTATAGTGCCTGGCCCCTGTTTCCAGGACCCTTGCAATTCTGCAAGAATACTTGCTACAGCCTAAGCCCTTAACACTTCATTTGCTGGTGTAGAAATTGACAGTGGGGAGATGACATGAGTTCCACCTCAGTGGAGCCTGGGTAGAAGAGGCAGCTGGCCTTCATTTGAACATCTTTGCAGTCTTCGCTGGACAGCTCATTGAGGAGGAGATGGGTATTGAGAGAGGGAATTAGAGGGAGCTGGGGAAGTAGGGTAGAAGAAAGGCTGGAGCTGGCAGACCTCTGCAGCTGATCCCTGTCGTTGTTCGGATTGAAGATCCATATACCGCTGATCATTTCCTGTGCATGGACGTGGGACTCTGTGCCACCCAAAGTGAGCCGTTGTCTTGGACTCCTGTATTTGTAAAGGAAACCCACTGAGTATTGGCTTGTTTGCCCTTTTGGTCTTGGAGCAGATCAGCCTTGGCTACAACGTCTGGTTCATGTTCACTTGGGATGGCCCACCGAGGCCGGCTTCTGCCTAGAGTCTTTTCCTCACACTTTGTTTTTTCGTTGTTCTGTGAAATGACAAGGTTGTCACATCACAGTGTTTCTTTCACCAGACATGTTTCAAAATAATTGCCTAAGGACTGCTTCCTAATTTCTCTGAAGCTTGGATTTATTGTAACTTTGGGGCCAAGCTGTTTCATAAGTATCCTAATGTTTCACTCTGAAAATAGAGAAGTGTTCTCTGTGAGTAATCATTGGACTGCTAGGAGAAGTAACTTTCTCCAGTATCCATCTGGGGCAGAATCTTAATTTAAAGCATTTTGTCAGGGTATTTTAATGTGATTGGATTTTTTCATGTGGTATGTGGGTTACCACGTTATAAAAAATTGATGTGTAGAATAAATGTTCTTCACCAGTTGAGTTCACTTTCTCCAATCATATTTGAATTAAGAAACGAATGCCACAAATTTTAGCCCCTATAGCTGGGATGGCATCCTAACTCTTATAACCCAAGGGCTCCTCAGTTGTGTTGGGGTTGGGAGTGTTAGGAAGTCGTGCCCCTCTCCCCCCCCATGAGCTCTTGATTGGCAGGCCACGAAATGGGAATTTACTCCAGATTTCTGCCAGCCTCACCTCCCTCTTTTCCTATTTCCTACAAACTTTAAAGTCCCGAAGACATTGGCCACAAGTTCCGAGGTCACTCCCACTCCCAACCCCATTTTGTGGTCATATAACTAGATCGTTTTTTCCTCTGCGCAGCATTAAAAAAAATTTTTTTAAATGGTTCTTGGCTCCCCTTAGAAAATGAATTTCAGTCAGCATGTGAGTCAGTCGGGGCCTCCAGCCGGTGGTAAGCTAGTGGGTTAGGCACTGCTCCCTGGGTACCACCCTGGGGGCCTTGGCAGCGCAAAGACTTTCATTTAACTTCCTTTGTGAACAGGGAAAAAAAAGAAAGGATTCTGTACCCCAAACAGTGGTATTTTGGTAGAGTATATATCTTACAAAATAGCAAATGGCTTCAAAAGTTCCTACAATTTTTTCTTGGGGGTTTCCTTTTGAAGTGCATGTGGAGTTTTACCTCTGGGTGAATTTCTGGTGGTGCTTGGTCTTGTGTGTTTTGTTGTGTAATGAGCATGGAAGAGTGGGATAAGAAAGCAGACTTGCATCCCAGGAACAAAAGGCCGCCGGACCAGGTCCTGGACTTTTTGGACCGTTCCTGCTTGTAATGCTGAAAGAGCCAGCGGAAGATGCTGCAGCAGCTCTGCATGGCGGGCAGGACTTCAAGGGGTCTCTGCTGTGATGGTGGCTGGCATTTGCGTATCCGGTCAGGAGGCAGGGCAGACCTGCGCTGTTGCTGCTTTCTGGAGAGTTGAGAGGGGCTGACTCAGAGCTGATCAGTGGCAGCTACCTTGAGCATCCTCCCTGGGCCCACCTCGGGCTGTGGTTTGATGCTTATTGGACGTGAGTTGTGCTTTCCTTTCTTGGCCAGGGGTTGCCTGGCCTAGGCTTGTGCTGTGAGCACCTGGAGACCCTTGCAGCCCTACCTGCATGGGAGGCCCTGTGACAGATGCCATAAGGGAACATAGGGTTGGGAAAGTACGACCAGGCCTGCATGGCTCCATGGGAAAGTGACATTTAAAATGTGATCTGAAGGATCTGTTGGGTTACCTAGGTAGTTATGGGAGGAGTGGGATAGAGTGAAAAATCCAGATTAAAGTCCTAAAGGAAAACTGTTTGACTTTGAGGTCAGGTAGGAAGGTTTAGGGAGGGACTAGAGGTGGGATGCTGGATAATTGGGCATTGCTGGGGCTTGGGTCACTCCCATTGGTGGCTTGTGTTGAACAGCTGGCAGGGGGAAAGTGAGAGAGATTCGCAGGGACATCAGTGGAAGTTACTGACAGATGAGGGGTTAGTGTTTTAGGAGGGCAGGTGATAGGGGTGCCATTCTCTGAATGAGAAATAGGTTTGAGATGGAAGAGTTGGCCTTGAAGAGAGCACTCCCACCTTGAATCAATCACAGATTTACTCACCAGTGCCACAAATGTGTGGTGATTGCTTACAGTGTAGGAGAAAGTTGCCCTGGCATGAAGGGAGGATGGAGCCTCCAATTGGCCCAGCAGAGCTGGGTGCCTGTTGTGGTTCCCAGTGCCCTCCAAGTAGGGCATGCGCCAGCTCCTCCTGCTTCTACCCAGCTGTGGAGCCACAGCAAGGCCTGGCAGCCTCCCCAGCATGCAGCACCACCCTCCCAACCACTGTGAGCATGCTGGGAAAGAGCCCAGAGCGGCCAGCTGGGAGAACTGGCTAGGAATAATCAGGCAACCAGGTTACTTTTTTTGGGCGTGGGGAACAAATGATTCCTTCTATGGGCTAAGCAGTCCTTTGAACGGAGTGGGTACTATCAGGCCCAGCAGTGTCCGTGGGCCCTGTTGCCAGGCCGACCCCCTGTTCCCAGGAATCCCACCTCTAAGGGGAGAAGTTGCACGGTTCCTGAGGTCTGGGCCTGTGGCATGGCCACTGAGCACCATGGCAAGAGGAGATATCCTACCCGTGTGCTCTTAGCCGAAGGCCCTGAATATTAGGGTTACACACAAGATCAGGGTTTTTCCTCGCCTGCCGTCTGTGCTGTCCTGTAGTGCCTTGGGGATAGGCCATGTCGACCAGGACCCTTCTGAGGGGTCGGCCCAGAAGGTCAGCTGGAACCTTTCTCCTTGATACACACTCCATCCTTGACCTTGTGTTCAGCTGTCTAGTTTTGTAGATGCCTCAAATCCAAGGCTTGGATGTTTGTGGATTATTATCGTGTCAGCCCCCACCATCACCACGTGCTCTGTTGGAATCCACATCTCCAGGCACTGATTCCACAAACTCGAGAATGGGAATGGCTGCTTTTGGATAAAAATGCTTACCTCCAAGGCAAATGAAATGAATTGGGAGATGGGGATTTTCCTCGATCCTGTGGCTTGTTTGGCGAGTATCTGCCCTCCTCCCCTCCCCCACCAGTCTCAGCACTGAGAAATTACACGATGAATAATTATTGGTGCATTTCCTTCTAGATTTTTCTCCTCTGAGCATATTAATATTTATGCTTGTTTTTAACATCCTTGGGCTTGTAGTAGTGCTCAATAGTTCATCTTGTATTTATTTAAAATGAAAATCGCTGCAGTTAATAAGCACTTCCCATTAAAATTCTTAAGGCTTTTTAATGACCACGTAACAGTCTCTAACACAGTTATACCCCAATTCGCCTAATCAGTGCCACGTTGTTGGGCCTGAGGTGATCCCCTTTGTTTCTGCTCTTCTGAAGCATTCTGTGGCCACCATCTTTGTGCGTACATCTTTGTCTCTGTCCCTTTTCCTGTTCTCTTGTGGGTAGATCCTGGGGAACCAAAAGTAAAAGAGAACAGAGTTTTCAAAAAGTTGTTTTGCTGTGTGTCACCACTGGCTTGCCTCAAGCTTCTCTATTTTTTTTTTTAATCACCCTTAGCAGTGTGTGGGAATTGCACTGGCTGTAATTTGGTTTCTCTGCAGAACTTAACAAGGAGGAGGTTGAGGCTTCTTTAGAAGCCAGCACAGGGGGCCCATCGCAGCCCACCCCAGCATCTCCTGCAAGGCTTTCACCTTTAGAGTGCTTCAATAAGATGGTGATTTCCTAAGTGATGAGCTGGTAAATCTTAAATTCTGCTGAGGTTTTTACCATTTCATTGTGTTATTCATTTTAGAAAATTCACAGCCTCACTTCTGTATGCTTTATTGGCCAAAGATTTTTTTTTTTAATTAAAAAAAATTCATTTTGAGAGAAAGATTTCCCATCCACTGATCCATTCCTTAAGAGGTACAGATGTCTGTGACCCTACCTAGGGGGGTTCAAGTATTGGAGCCTTCTCCAACTGCCTTCCGGGGTGCGCATTAGCAAAGGGCTGAAGTCGGGAAAGCCCAGACTCAAACATAAGCACTTTGATATGGGATGTTTGTGCCTTGAGTTGTGTGTTGACTGCTGCCCCAAACACCTGCTCCCAGCTCCCCTGTTTGATGCCCTGTGTGAGCTTGATCAGGAATATGATCCTGGATTGTTTCTGGGAATACCATACTCACTTGTGAAAGATACCACTGTTCCCTTGTTTACATTCTGGGGGTGGTGGTGGTGGCAGCCCCAAATGAACCCTGGACTCAGTCTCAGTCAGGAATCCTGTTGTGTTTGGGGCGGGGGGGGAGCTTCTAGGCAGCTGTGGGCCAGCAGCGTTTCCTGACGTTGGCTGCCCTGAGTGTTAATGAGGTTACTGGAAGAGAGGGTTCTCTTCTGGAAGAGGTTTAGGGCAGCTCTGGTGTCTGCAGGGGGGTGTGGCACCCTTTCCAGGAGGAGGACTGTTCAGAACAGACTCTGGTGTGCCTCAGGCAAGGTTGGAGCCTTCTGGGGAAAGTTGTTATTGCTTCAGCACCTGCTCTGTTGACCAAGCGTGGGAGCTTGTTTTAGAAGGACATGGATCTACTTAGAGCTAAACGCATGGTTTTGACCGTGTTTATCTTTCCAGTAAATAAAACAAAAGTGTTCCTTTGGCACTCATCCGATTCTGCTTGCTATTTCTTGTCTTGCTGATTAACTCTCTGTGTCTGGGGATTGTCCCTCTGAACAGATTGTAAGTTTCTTGCAGCCAGGAGCCCCGTGGCTTCTTTCTCTACATGTGGCCTTCCCTTCCCCCTACTATGGTGCTTAGTTAATTAAGCAGAAAACCAGTTTCTGGTGTGGGGACTGGAGTTGATTTACTTTGGAATGAGTGTGACTTCATCATTACCTTGGAGTTCTCAGAACCGTCTTGGTTAACATGAGAGCTTGTACACATCTCTTCTTTCTACCCGATGTGGGAGCGTGTTTTGGAGAAACATAATTTTGGGTTATGGTATTCTGCATGGCTTGCCAGTAATTTGATGAGCTACCCTTATACATTCCAGCTCACAGCGCCAGTGTTGGGGCAGCTGCAGCTGCAGCATTGAGTAGGAACATGGTTACGGAAGAGTCTCAGAAACTCTGGCTCTATGTTTATGTGCCTGTCCCGTGTCTGTTTCAACCTGACTGTTCTTTGGGAGCCTCGGGGTGGGGCCCCTGGGCTCTTCAAGAGAGTGTTCAAGTGGAAAGTTCCAGGGGGTATTGGTGCTGGGAACTGTGTTTCACACGTGCTGTTGTAGAGCACGTTGAATGTATTGTATGGCTGGCAGGCTAGATTGTCACCTCTTAATAAATTAAGAGAGGTGTAAGACAGCAAAGTTTTAGAATTGTCCATTGAGTTTGCTGGGGATAAGGAGGGGAGGGACTCCCAGGACCCAGATGGGGAAGAGCACTGTGACATCCCCTGTGTACGTACAGATGGGCAGATTCAGTGAGTCAGCCATGAAGCCCAGGTATAAATAACAACAGTGCAGCAGTTAGCCAGGTCTTTGCTCCAACCCCACACTGTCCCTTGAGTGCACGGGTCACTCTCTTCTTGGGTGCCAGAAAGATGGGAAGATGAGCATTATCCAGGCCCAAGCTCTATTTTCCCACAACTCCCATCTCCAAAGCTGTCCTTCTGTCTTCAACTTCTCAGTACAGATTGGTTAGTTGCAGCAGTTGCCCAGGCCTTAAGCTTACTGTTGGTTACTGGCTCCTGTTTTCCTGTAGCACCCCACATTCAGCCCAAAAGCCCATCCTGTGGGCTCACGACTCCAGGGCCCACTGCTGGGCACCACTGCAGCCTTCCCTGGTCGCTGTGGTTCATTGCCATGCTGAGGTGGGCTCTTAAAGCCCCCAGCAAATCCCATCACATGCCTCCGTTGAGTTTACAGTGGAGCCCAGAGCAGCTGCACACAGGTGCCCACCCAATCACCTGATCCAAAGGTGACACTTGGAGATTCAATAGCTCCGACTGGCCGATCACATGAATGGGAGAGAGCTCAGACAGTAGCCATGCTGGGCACGTTGTGTTGCTGGCATGGAATGGGCTGGCGCCTCTAGAGCGCACCTGTGCTGAGCGAACTGCTTCTTGCTTGGATGGCAGGCTGTGGATACTGTCTTGGCCATCATGCCCCTTGCATGAACTCTGACTGCCTGGCCATGCTGTCTGCCCAGCCCCTGGTGTGAGGCTGTTCAGTGCAGTGCGCTGGGACCCCATCTGTTTTCCAGCCTGCATAGCGGATGGGTCAGGCAGGGATCAGATCCATCCTGAGATTGCTGATGGGCGGAGTGAGGTGGGGCACACCATGTCTGAGCTGCTCTCCCCACTCCTGGCCACACACTGCTCAGTGCTCCCATACAGACCCAAGTGCGGGGTGAAGGGGACAGCAGGTGACCACAGCCTGGATGCTGTCCACCCCAGGGTCCGCAGCCACCAAGCAGGATGCAGGGACTCTGCTAGGAAGTGCTGTCTGCAGGCCCAGCTCTGACCCAGCTCGAGGACACATGAACTATTCTACAGTTTGCCTCCAGCTCTTTCAGACTCCAGGGAGAAGCCGACCCCAAGCAGTAGAGGTGGAAAATCAAATCTATGAGAAATGTTTCGGTGGCAGCAAGGGGACGTGGCTGACTGGGAGTGTTTGGGAACAGCCTTTGGGCTTTTTCCATCAGAACTCAGCAACTACTTTTGGGGGGCCAAGGAGGTGGCTGCCCTGAGCCAGAGCCCACACGTGAGAGATCGTCTGGGTGCAGAATCGCAGTGGCCAGCGACAACAGCGTCCGTGGCCAACTGAGCAAGTGGGATGGGTGAAAGCTGTTTTGATTGGCCAAGGTCAGGCCTCTTGTCATCGATCTTCCTCGAGCCATCCAGTTCCACAAGGTGCTTGTTGGCTGCAGCTCTGTCATTACGCGTTTCCCCCCTTCAATTCTACAGTTTTTTTCTGGTTTGGGGGAATGCCCATCACATGCCGAGCTTCCAGAGCAAGACTTCGAGCGTCGGAAGAGGGCGGGGTTCTGCAGATGGCATCAGTTTCTCCATGCCTTTTTTTTTTTTTGCATTGGTGGCAACAAATGGGCCACCCTTCTGAGGTGCCTCTGGGTTTGGGAGGATGTGGGAGTGGCACTGGGCGGATGTGTCTCTGTATCTCTGCCGTGTAGAGAGGATCTAAATCGTGGGCTCTCGGCAACCGCCTTTCTGTGTGTGCACTCGTGTGTATGCACGTGTGTACAAAGTGCCCTCAGCCAGGACGCTCATTTGCAGAACAAGGAAGTGCTGTGGGTGGAATGCCTTGGTGGCATCTTATCTGAGAGCGCACATAGGCTGCTGCCATCCAGGAAGAAGGCCAGGACCTTAACTCATCAGAGCTGATCGTGTGTCACAAGCGAAGGAGTCCTGAGAATAAGAACTTTCCAGGCCTTCGCTTTCTAGTGAAAAGGAAATTGTCTTTTTTTTTTTTTGGTCATTTCTGGAGCAGGAGCCCAGTCTTCTGCCACTGTGTAAATGGGGCACATCCCTCTGGCCCAATGCACTTGCTTGTTGAAGAACCTGTAGCACACTGGTCTGAGGCGCCCTAAGAGGAAGGTGTGTCCCCAGCGGTCCTCTCCCACAGACACGTCACGCAAGGGAGGCTTACGTGAGAACAGGCCTGCCTCTGTGGTCAGGGGAAATTCTGAAATTCCTGTTTTCACATCTTTGGTTTCTCAGTTTTCTTTTCACCCTAAATTTGAACTTTGGTTCCTTGGGACAGGTGCAAAAGTACCGAATTCTGTCCATTGGGTTGAATCAGATTCGGACACTGCAGTCCCAGTCACTAAGGAGGGACTGTACCATCTGTCCTCTCTGTGTGCCTATAGCATGTTCTAGAAGTTTTGCTTTCTTAGCTTAGGCATTGGAGGCAACCTGAGAGTCAGGTTGCTAAGTTCTGAGTGACTTGTTACAACTTATTTGCCAAAGTTTGGTCTTTTTTTTTTTTTTTTTTTTTTTTGTCATTAAGATGCCTATTGATGACCAAAGATCCTGCGACTCTGAAGGGCTACACTGGTTTTATCCAAGCTGAGTTCAGCATTTGTACTAGATGGTAGACTAGAGGCTGTCTGCTTGGAGCAGTGTTGAGAAGGATTCTGAGGATTTAAATGTCAGAACTGCTGCAGAAAGGCCTTGGATGAACAGATGGATTAATATCTGCTGAGAAGGAAGGGCGGGAGAGTGAGGGGGCAGGAAAGAATCACTGTCATGCCCGCTTTGCATCTGTGCCAGGAGTTCAACTGTTCTGGAAAGGTGTCAGAAACTGAGCCTCTCCTGGAAGAAGCAGAGCCTCATCTGCTGTCCCTGAAGATGTCACGGTGACCAAAAGTCTTTCCAGTTTGTCATTTCTGACTTTGGCAGGTGCAGTGGTGGGAACCAGGTATGTTCCCTAGGGAATGCAGCTCGACTGAGGGGCTGAGCTGGCTTAGTGACCTTGCCTTGTCCCACTCTTCCTCTCCCAAAGCCATGATGTCTCTTTGCCTGTGACTGATGTGGCCTGGGAACGTGGCATTCGGGCCAGGGGGCTGTGCAGAGCCAGCTCACCTGCAAGTTCTAGTGCACACAGTTGTATTTGTGACAGTTATGAACGTTAGACCTCTGGACCTCGCGCATAGTCTCCACATTTCTCCTTCATTCCTGTTACAAATGGCTCCTTAAGAGTGTAGCTGTGGGACCCAGCTGTGAAGTCGCCACTTGGGCACCAGCATTCCCAGTCCTCCTGCCTGGCAGAGTGCTGCCTTCACTTTTGGTCCTACTTCCTGCTACTACAGATCGTGGGAGGCAGCAGCTAATATGCTTGGGCACTTGGACCCCTGCCACCTGCATGTGACGGCCAGATGGAATTGCTCTTGGCTCAGTCCTGGCTATGCAGGCAGTTGAGGAGTGAACCAGCGCATGGAAAATCTCTCTGTCTTTTAAATAGAGTGAAAACAAATAAATGCCTTTGTAACAATGGCTGGATTAAAACAAAAATCAACATGTTGCTGAAGAGGGTGAAACTTGATTGTAATCTAAACTTCGAGTGCAAGAAGGGTAGGGTGCTTTCTTTGCTTCCATCTGAGCCTACCTGCTTACCCCGTGATGCCTGTGAGCTGGGGCCTGATGCGAGGCACAAGCACTGCTCTCCTGCCAACAGTCTCGTGGTTGGGTTTGAGAACATGATTTGAAGAAGAAATCCCACGGAGAGGCGGAAAGGACATGGGGCGAGCTGGAGCGTGTTTGGACGGCTGTGTGGAATGAGTGAGTGGGCAGAGTTGTCAGGCAGCCGAGGGCAGGCCATGGGCTGCGGGAAGTGGGCTGGGGCTCCAGGGGTGGCCGGCCAGCGCCGCTTCCGGAGGCCAGCAGGGCTGGACTTGGCCCGGTGCCCTCGTGTCTGGATGCCTATGTGAATTTCCTCTGGAGGTTTTCAGTTGGCAAAGCTGAGCCTGCTGGATGTGGAGCAAGGGTGTGGTTTGTCGGGATCCTGCTGATCCGGGCCTGAGATCACAGAGGTCAGAACAGGGGTCGAGGGGGAAGGGGCTGGGACACCTGACTCCTGGTCACGTGCTGTGTTGGAGGCTCAGCGGCTGCAGGCTCACACACTGCACACCTGGTACTGGCCCCTGTCTGCAGGTCTTTCCCTTGTTTGTCAGGCTTCATCCCAGAATTTCCACATCAGAAGGGAACCTGGTTTTGCTGACTGAGGAGTGGAGACATGAAAGCAACAAACCAGGATGATATCGGATGTTTGCTAAGCACATACTTAGTTCCAAGCACTGTTCTAAGTACTTGATGTAGCCAGCAGGGTTAGTCTTCTCAACACCCCGAGACGCTCTCTTGTTTCACAGATGAGGATGCTGAAGCTTCATACAGGAGAATGTGGCATGAGCAAGGCTGCATGGCTGCCAAGTGGCAAGGCCAGGGCCATGCGCCTGCACCGCAGCTCATGCACCAGACTAAGCTGGTGTTGGCCAGGTTGCACCAGGAACCTGGAGGTTCCTTCCTTCCCTAAAATTTTTTCATTGATTCTAAAGGGAGGGAGGGAGGGAGAGAGAGACAGAGAGAGAAGGAACTCTCTCTTCTCAAATGTCCACAATGGCTGGGCTGTGTCAGACTTAGGCCAGGAGCTAAGAATTCCATGTGGATCTCCCATATGAGTTTCAGGAACCTTGACACATATGTGTGTTGATCGACAATACGTTATGATAAATGTTAGTGATTTTAAGGTTCACGTCGGCTGGTTTATTTTCCACATACCATTCTGCCACAAGCTTTTGTTCATCTGTTTTAACTGTCGTGTAGTATTCTGTTGCACAAATATTCTACGAATTTCCATTTCTGTGTTAATGGTCATGTAGACGCAGGGTTTCTTGGGTCCTTATCTATTTAGTTAAGATTGCAGACTACCACAGCAACCATCCCCGGCCAGGTGCACATAGGTACCTGTGTAAGAGTTTTTCTTTAGGGCTGTTGTCTCTGTGGCTTGTCTAATGGAATCCTTTTTTTTATTTCACAGTCAGTTCTCTCCCCTACTGATTTCTAGGAACTGTTTTGTATGTATTGGCATTTTTGTTCTATGTTTTGGAAATGCTTGCTCCTATTCCATGATGTTTTAAAGCTTTGTTTAAATGGATTTTTTTAAATATAGGTTTTATATTTTCATGCACCCAGATTGGTCACCATTTTGTTTTGGTTCAGATTCTGGGTAGCTGAGAATCTGCAAACACTCCCTGCTGGGACAACAGTCTTGTCTGAGAGCTGCAACTCAAGAAATCTGTCTTTTGTAGGAATCTAAGCCAGGTGGTCAGTTTTAAACTGCAATCGAAATACGGTTGGGAGCAGCCCACTGACAGCCAGATGCAGCTTTCAGTGCAGAAACGTATTCCGGCAAATGTGCAAGCACAGGGGCAGTGGCAGCTCTTGGTCACATTTTGTCAGTGACTGGGCTCCCGATGCTGGGGCAGAGTCTGTCTATATTTTGTCTCATTAGTCTTCCTGGCAAGTCCCCCTTGAAGTCGGTGATTTTTATCCCTGTTTTAGAGATAAGAAAACCCCAGTTTAAGAAGTTAGGTGATTTACAAGGCCTGTAGTTAGAGCCAAGATTCCAATCCCAGTCTTCAGGCTAAGAAGATTTGCGTGCTTTGTAGTACAGCCTCGCGTCCCATCCCGTTGAAAGTCACCTGGAACTCAAGTCCGCACATTTTTCTGGGCTGAGAGAGGGGTGAGGAAGGAGAGGGGAAGGGCTTGAGATTCAGGAATAGAACTGGCAAACCCATAGCAAAGAGAGAAATTCAAAAGGAATCTTTCCATATTTCATGCAAGTATAAAAGGCTAAAAGCCCGGATCATTGCATCATGCAGGTCTGATGCTGAGTAATCACCCTCCCCTGTGGCTGGGGTGGGGGTTGGAGGTGGGGCCCAGGGAGTCTTGGAAGCTGCTTTTGCCTAAGGAGTTACATTCCAGGGGACTCCGAGGATTTAGGTAACCACAAAAGCCATTTATTTCGAGTACACGGAGATTTCTACCACTTTGATCCCTAATCCATAGCATAATTAATAAATGAAATGTGCTGTAGCACAGGATTTTTTACAAAGTGTACTTTTAAAATGGCTTTTGGTCTGCCAGGATTCATTTGCCACTTGGAAAAGCATCGTCACTTCAGATGGGCAGGCCAGGAGAGGCTGCCTGATGGGTCGTCTGTGAGGCCTGTGCTTTGGGGCACGGGGCAGGGCCTTCTCAGCTTGTATGGACTTTGTGTCCCACACTCTGGGAAGCATGTGGCAGGCAGCACGGAGCCTGGGCCCAAGGTGGGGTCTGCTCGTGGGGCGTCTGATGTCAACAGGATGTTCACAGCCGACAGGGTACTGGATTTGGCCAGGCTTCTCGCTGTCAGTTGGTGAGAGGGCCTGTGAGCCTTGGATGGCGTGAGAATGCTCACTGGGCGCCCGACTGGGTGTTTGCCTTGATTTTTTTCTTCTTCTCTGTCCCACCCTTCCAGCAAACATTTGTTGACTACCGTGAGGAGTCAGGCTGACAGTATCAGCAGGCAGGAAGTTTCTCACCTATGGGGTGGGAGGAGCAATGGGATGGAGAGACCCAAACCAGTAAACAAATGAATAAGCTGGTATAGTATAAACGACTGAAATAAATAATACCATAACCGCATGCTTGCATGCCAAATTCCACATGTGCCGCCACGTTGAATACAAGTGCCCATTTCACAGGTGGGCAAACAAGCCCAGAGAGCATGGAGGTGGTGTCATCCTGGGTAGGAAGTTAGACATGTGCTCTGTTGGTTTGGTTGACAGCCAAGGTCTCATTTCCTGCGCTCTGGTTCTGCCCACAGAGGTGATTTCAGATAGCAGTGGCAGCCATCTGAAGAAGCTGTGAGATCGAGAGGGACCACCCACCAGGGGCTGTTAAATGTGACCATCAGGGAGGGGCTCCTGAGGGGTAGTGGGATCCGACTGTCGGCAGGTGCTGGCGCTGTGCTGCTCCTCCAGAAGGACACAAGCGGAAGTTATGGAAGCTTCTGGCAGGATGGACCTCAGCGGCTGGCTGGCACCCGTTAACTGGTTCCTCGGGGCCTTCCAGGCGAGGGCTGTGCTGTTTCTGGCTTGTGGCATTCATGTAGGCCCTAAAAGTCTCCCTCTGTCTCAGACTCCGATGACCCTAACTGGAGGGTGCAGGATTGAGGGGTGGAGATGCTGAGGAGGGAAGGTGGGCTGAGCAGCCTCAACCCAGAACAACTGAGAATCTCCCACGGTGAGACGCGGAGTGCGGGTTTTGGAGTGGGCAAGGGAAGAAAAGGAGGTGTAGCTGGTAGGTTGGGGAGCGTGGCTGTGGACAGTTTTGGTAGTCCTCATGTGGACGTCACTCTGGGTGGGCCATAGGTGGGCTCTGCACTTCTGCTTCCCTGTCAGTTTGAATAGGGGGCTGTGCCTCTTATCTGAGGAATAAGGGGCACAGGGTGGGGTGGGGTTTGATCCCAGGTGTCCTGTTTTTTTGCAAAAGAAAAGACAAAGTTCCAGATTTTGGGTCTGGGGCTGAGGGTTGAGTGGGGAGAGAGAGTTGCACGCACCTGCATGCGGTGCCTTCCTGGGCAGAGGTGGGCTTGGGCCGGTGGGAATCCTAGAGCCGCTAGCACGGAGTGTGGTTTGATGGGAGGTGTCTGCTTGGGGGTGCTGCCTTTTTTTCTTTCTCAGCAATGCCTAGGCCTCGTGGATCCTAGAGCCTCACTGCAGACAGTGCAACCCACTGCATTGCCAATCTGTAAACAGGAAGTGCAGCTCCCTGCTTCCTGGGCTCTCCAGAGGCATCCTGTGCCAGGAGCCTGGGACCTGCGAAATTACTGATGACTGCCCCGCTGCCCCCAGCGAAAGGCTGGATCGTGGGGCGGGGGTGGCGGAAAGGAAGTTGGGCTAGGGGAGGAGGGAGTTTTGGGGCTGCAGTGTGTACTGTTTGTCAGGTAGCTGCGCTGGTTGGGAGGGAAAATATTGATGTGCTCTTCTTGTTTTGGAACCTGAAGTTTGGGTTTTTCGGACACATCTGCGGATTTTGAAATGTTTTCCAAGCTTCAGTAGGGTTGGGCGTTGGGGCACCACTGCCTGTGTGTGATTCAGGGGACTATTTCAAGACTCCATAAAAACACGCGGCTTTCAAGGCTGGGCCGCTTGTTTGGGTCCTCCCCCCTCACCTCCCAGCTCCCATCCCCCCCTTTTTTTTCTAAACCACCCAAACACTGGTATTCAAAAATATTTTGTTACTTTTCTTGGCACTGTGTTCCAAGAAGGGATTGCAACACGGCCTCATAGTTAGGAGGCAACTTTCTGGCGAACAGGCTAGGGTTGGGGGGAAGGTTTGGAGTTTGAATCAAAAACAGACACCGAAGCTTTAATAAAATAAATGAAGCGGAGCCCTTTCAGCTCACAGCGGCCTGTGTTGGTGCGGGTCAGGGTTTAACGCGCCTAGTGGAAATTGACAGTCTGAGAACTGGGACATAAACAAAAATGTCAGTCCCTGGGAGTCTTGTTCGCTGGACAATGTCTCAATTGTTTCCTTGGTTTTCAAGGCAGCAGGGGAGAGTGGAATATTAACTGTTTACTGCCCAAGCCTGGTTGGGAAATGACTTGGAGCAGGGCGGGGTTGTTGTGAGGTGGGGGAGCAGAAAACTACATTTTTGTATGTTGGTTGGTTTAGAAACCACGCAGCGGTTCAGGAGATGATAAGAAAGTACAGGTTCCTTGCTGCTTAATTACATGTCATTCAGTTCCCGATTTTGGCGTGCCATGGCAGAGGTGGGGTGTCTGGTACATATATGTAAAAGGGCCGGCAGGGTGTGTCTTTGTGGGTGTGCGTAGCAGCCCTTGCCTTTCGCCTGCGGCCAGGTTTTAAAGATGGCATGTAGGTTATCTATCCAGCGTGGATGTGACTGGGATCCAGGGAAGGAAGCCTGATTTTTGTTAACAGTTTCAAGTTTAGGTTTCCGCAGATAATCCCGTTCATGTTTGTTCTTCTGAAATGTGCCCTTGATGGAATGAAAAAAGGTTTAATAAACAACATTTTTATTGTGCTTCCCATCAAGAAAGGGGACTGGGGTGGTAACTTTCTCAGAGAGGGAGGGAGCCACAGGCATGAAGGAGCACCCGCGTTCCTTTCACACTTGAACTTGGTTGATTAGAGAGACAAAGAGAGATGAACAGCATAGCCTGCTGTATCAGCTTTGATCTGGGCAAAGTTCAAAACTCCACTGGTAATTATGTCCTCAGAAGCTCTAAAAGCCTGGGTCTTTACAAAAGCCAAGAAGGAGCCCTCTCTTTCTGGACCCAGCACACTCCGCTCACAGCCCCTTCCCATAGCGGGCTCGGGGAGGGGTCCAGGCTCTGGGGAGAGCCGGGTCCGGACGCCCCCATAAGTGCTTGTCTCCCGCTCTGAGAATGCTCCCTTTTTAACTTCTGAGCAAGAGGCTTGCAGAGGGCTAAAGTCGGCTCAGCTCCTGCTTCCTGTCAGACAGGAAGTCACTTCCTTAGCCAAAATTATAAGCTGTGACCAAAAGTCCCCAGCCACACTGAAAAGAGCATGTTTTTCCCAGAAAACTGTGTTTCTAGATGTGGAAGTGCAAATTGGTATGCCGTGTAATCACAGGATGCCCAAAATACGGTGGGAAGGGTGTCGATGGAATGAGGCTCATGTCTCCAACCCCACACTGCCTGGGCCCTGTGGCAGGTATGAAACGGGCAAGGCGCCAGAGCAGGGAGAGGGTGTGTATGTGTAGGGGAGCAGCTGCCTCAGGGTTCTCGTGCTGCCCTTCCTGGAGGTCTGGGGTCTTGAGCGTAGCAGGCAGGAGATGCCTTGGGCACCTCACAGACTCAGGTCTCAGGAAAGCCATGATCATGTCTCAGGTCCTTGGCCCATGCACTGAGGGAGCCCCTCCCAAGCATCTCCTTCATTTTGCCTCCTCCCTCTACAGAAAAGTTCACTTCCTTGTGGCTTCCCTCTGGATACAGTCCAATGGTGACTTTTTGGGGACGTGGTTTTCCAGGGTTGGCATGTGCCCTCAGTCGCTGGAGTAGGGGCTGGTGGCATTTCTTGGTCCCATCCCCAAGCACTCATGGTGGGTGGCATGGGCCCCCGAGAGCTCTGTGTTCTCATGGTCACTGTTGCTGAGCAGACCTGCTCTTGTCCCACGGGGGATGCTGGCCAGGTGCTTCCCTGTGTCCTCCTGCAGCCTGAGGGTGCATACAGCTTGCACTCTGCCAGCAAGGAGGCATTCCTGGTGCCCGCCTCCTGTCTGGGCATTACTGAGTGGCTCTGGGATAATTGCGAGTGGGAAGATGTCGTGGCTGTAGATCCCTCTCACACTTTAACTCGCAAGAGAGACTGGAGGAGACGGAAGGCAGTGTCACCCAGAAAATCTGCTCTTCCGTTGAGATGAAAGGGCAGTGAATTAAGTGTCTGCCTTTGCTCCCTTCCCTCTCTGATGGTTATTGATCCTCCCCCGGAACTGTTCTGTTCACGTTCTGAGCTTTCTCTGCACAGAGGGAATTCCCAGTTTGTTAGCTGACGGATACACTTGCCGCTTAAGAGTTAAAAGTTGGCGATACCTGCCCACTTGAGTCTCAGTATATTCACTCTCTTCCCTCTTAAGAGCTGGAAGATGCTTCTCAAAGAATCTCTTTGGTGACTTAGAAGTGAAGAGAGCTTTAGAAGCATGACATGAAGAAATGAGAGGGAAGAGGCAAATACTGTCACTCCACAGCTGTCTGTTTTCTTGCTAACAAAGGACTGTGAGAAGCCTCTGAGTAAACTTGCACTGGGGTGGAGGGAGGGTCGTGGAAGAGTGAAAGTTTACGTGTGTGTCATGGCTGGACTCGCTGGGCCCTTCTGTCCAGTCCAAATGGCAGCGCTGTGCAAGAAGCGCATTGGGGGGGAAATGACTGCTTCTAACCCACCCAGCCTGGCCCCCGTGGCGTGTTCCACGGCTCTGTGTGTGGAGTTGCCTTCATCAGATGGCCTTCCTCAAGCTCTCTGGTGGTTGCCCGGGCCTTCACCCTCCCACCTGCCACAGCACCTTGCAGCCTCCTCCAATGGAAGCTGCTTGGCACCCAGCTTGTCCTGACCTTGTCTCCGTGTTCCCCAAGCGTGTGCACGGTCCACACAAGCCATGAGACAGTAGACTTCATGATGTTTCCTGGAAGGCCTTAGCCACAGTCTAACCCTGTGGCAATATGGCTGCACAGTATCCCGATGTGTCAGGCTTTGTGGGGAGAAGCGGTTTGGCTTTGCTGTCTCTGGTCACATTTCATTCTTGGGTGGTTCGCTTTGGGCCATGCATAGCGCTTTTTTTCCCCCTTCCTTTATTCCTCTTTCCCCTCCCTCTCTCTCCCTTTCTCTCCCTTTCCCCTTCCTCTCCTCCCCCTTCCTGCCAGGGATAGGGAGGGCTGAGGTGGCAAGTGCTGGGAGGAACAGATGGGCTGAGAGAAAGTTTAGTCTTTGCAGCTGAAGTGTTTGGTTTTTACCATCTAGGTAAAATTCAACCCAATTAAGGGCTCATTAGGTGTTTTAATAGGCACCCGAGTTGTCTAAGCTGGGGAAGGAGTTGAACCGAGACCTTGAGGTCAGGGGTCTGTGCTCTGTTACAGTTCCCTGGGGTGTCCAGCCCGAGGGACTTTTTGGGGTCTTATTAAGTGAAGGAGTGAGGGTGTTCATTTGAGCTCTTTACTACCAAAGACTGAATAATAAATTGAGTGTGATACTTCTGTCCTGAGAAAGGAACAGCCATAAAGGCAGAGCAAAACCTCTGTTTGTAGGGTCCCCCTCTGCTGGGAGTGTAGTTGTTAGAGAATCTATTCCGAGTTCTCACTTTCCATGAGAGAACAGCACGGAATGAACTCTCGGCCTGTGCACTTTCATCCCTGTTCTGTCTCCCCCTCTTCGTTCCACAGTGCTCACAAATAGGTCAGGGTTTTTGCTTTGAGGTTACACAGTTCCTGTCATCTGTCTGGGGGTGGCCTTCCCAAGCCAGCCCTCAGGACGCAGCTAGAGGCTTCGGAGCCACAGAGCCACGTGTCCTGTGTGCTTGGGGCGACAGCATTTGGGAGCGTCAGTGCGGCTTCCAGCACATGCCTGTGTTTGCCCTAAACCTCCCCCTTGGCCACCGTTGGCTTTGGAGCCCCAAACCCTACTGTTTGGCTGCTTCTCTATTGGGCCAAAAAAAGCAGGCTCCTTGCTTCCTCTCAGTTTCTCAAAACAACAGAGCAGTGACATTGTGCTGTTGCAATGGTGGGTGGATGGATTGCTGTGGCTGCCAGGGGTGGGGAAAGGAGAGGCGAGGGGGAGCAGGGAGCTGTGAGCTGGAGCTGTGGACCGAAGGGGGCGTGGGGCTCAGGGGCTAGAGGAGACTTGGCAGGGGTGACGTGGGTTGTCCAATCCTCCGGCATCCTGTTCCCCCTCCCCTCCTGACTTGTCTTGCGAGACCCCTTCTGAGGCTCACCCAAGGGACACTGCGGGGTGGAAAAAGAAATAGGAAAAGGAGCCAAGAAAAGAGCAGTGAAAGAGTTTATTTAGAAAAAGGGAAAGGTGCCAAGAGATTTGGTAAATATTAGACTGCAGGACCAAGCGCAGCAAAGATGGAGTCAGGAGGATGGGTGTGAGGGTGTGGGTGCGCAGGTGGGTGGGTGCTCTGTAGGATGGGTGGGTGATGGGTCATCAAGGCATGTTTCGGAGGGGTTGCTCAAAGGCTGGGGGCTCCTGTGGTCAAAAGGACTGGGGCACTCCCAGGAGCTGAGGGGTAGCCTCTTGGGCCTCTTTGAGAAGGTCTTGCCAGGGGGGCTATGTAGCTGACTGCCAGCTGGAGCCTTCTAAACAGACAGCAGCCTTTCCTTGCCGGAGCTGCCTGTTCCTGGGTTCTAGGCAGCTGCAAGGACCCCAGGGCCTGTGAGGAGCCAGCCTCCTTGGGGTGGGTGGCAGGGAGGAAGGGCAGGAGGGCCAGGCCAGGGTAGGCCCTGAAGAGTGACCGCAGAGGCATTTCCCAGCAGGAAGGCTGGTGAACGTTTAAAAGGGGGCAGGAGGCACACATCTGCTTCTATTTTTCTGTTTTCTGCAGGCCAGACTGAAAACTTAATAAATTGTATGAAACCCAAGTAAGCACGGATGTTAAAGAACATTAAATAGATGACATAAGTATGCCTACCTGTAACACTTTTATAAGGCACGTGCGTGTGGGTCATGTTGCTGTAAATGCGCACTTGCAGCAAGGTTTCTTCTAAAGCTCCCTTGTTTGGGCCCTGCCATGGCCCAAGGTCCTGCTGCTCCCGCGCCTCCCGTCTTTCCTTGGCATGCACTGCAGCTGGGCTTGGAAAATGCGATAATGATGCCATAAGTACCCTGTGCAAAAGTTGTTTTTTGTTCCAAAACACTGCCAGTTCATGGCACATAAAAGTACCACGGATGCTTCAGCTGATTTTCTTTTTCCCCGAATAAGGCGAGTATTAATGAAACAGCTGAGGGCCTGGGAAAATATTTTGTCACTCCTTCATGTGAGATTTCTTCCTGTCTTGAGATGGACCCGGAGATTCCCGCCTTCCCCCACCCCTCCGCTTAAGAATAAGTGTCTAGTTCTCTAGTTCAGACTTCATGTGGAGGAGTAAGCCAGGCAGTCACAGTTGTCCACTGCCACTGTTACCTCCATTGACCATTGATGAAATTAAATTTCCACTTTTGTGTGACCCAAAGGCACTGTGGAAATACTGGTGGAATCCTCCCATTCTGCCCAAGGCAAAGTCAAGTCTCACCCGGCTCCGTGACTTAGGGAATTGCAAACTGGGAAGCTGGACCTGGCAGAGAGCCCTGGCCTTCAGGTACTGTAACTACTCTGGGACCAGCTGCTTCTTCTAGAATCTAGTGTGGCCTGTGTGGCGTTCAGTAGTCAGTGACCACGTGAGGACATGGAAGGCCTGTTTAGTTAGCAGTATGAGATGTGATATCCTGTCAGTATGGGCCGGGGTCAAGGGCAGAGATGAGAAAGTCTGTTCTGTAAGCTGGAGGCCTTGTCCCATGTACTCATGCGTGAGGTGAGGAGATGTTAGGGACAGTTCCAGATTTTTGTCTGCTGGAGTGGAAATAGTTGATCTGCTTCCTGGCTCGCCCTGTCTGGCTTCATCACTTGCAGCTTTGGGATTTTGTGCTAATGATGTGAGGTAGAGCCCTGCTCTGCACATCTGTACGGGATAGAGCCCCATGGCTCCCACAGGGTTTGGTTTTCACCCTGAGCTACCTACCTCCTTGCTGGGTCAGCCCCTAAAGCTGTTGATCTCTCAGTTTCCTGTCTTCTCCTGCAGGCTGTAGTTAAGCAGCAGCTCCTGTGAGGGTCAGGTGGGCCAGAAGGGTCAGGGTTGTTCTTCCTAGCTTGATTCACCCACTGTCTAGATTACTCTCAGTCCCTGGGGTGTATTGCAAATGGTCTTTTGCATCAATACCAGGCTAGGACAGTTATTATTTGTTTCATGTCAGTGCATGAAGGTAAGAGGCAGCTAGATAGATACATGTATGACTCAAGGGCCATGAGAAAGGATTTTTGCAGCACCACGTTTTCTAAATTCTAATACATTGGGCCCGGCGGCGTGGCCTAGCGGCTAAAGTCCTTGCCTTGAAAGCCCCGGGATCCCATATGGGCGCCGGTTCTAATCCCGGCAGCTCCACTTCCCATCCAGCTCCCTGCTTGTGGCCTGGGAAAGCAGTTGAGGACGGCCCAATGCATTGGGATACTGCACCCGCGTGGGAGACCCGGAAGAGGTTCCTGGTTCCCAGCTTCAGATCGGCGCGCATCGGCCCGTTGCGGCTCACTTGGGGAGTGAATCATCGGACGGAAGATCTTCCTCTCTGTCTCTTCTCCTCTGTGTATATCTGGCTGTAATAAAATGAATAAATCTTTAAAAAACAAAATTCTAATACATCATCGGTTATAAGATATGTTTACCTTCTAATAACACATTTTCAGGGAGAACAGAAACATTATTACGTGAAATTTGACCATAATCCAGGCTGTGGGAAGTGCTGTGTGTCAGACCTGCTGTTGGCCACACACTGAGTAGGATCTCCACTGATTGGATAGTCTTGACATGCTGACTGAAGTGCAGCCCATAGGCCACTGGGTATGATCTGGTCAGACATCAGTACCTAGAAGATCTTGGGGGCCATCTTGGTGAGATTCTGTTGATGCTGAATTTGCATGAATTTCAGCCTTTCACATTCTCTTTGACAATTAAAAAAGTTGCTCATGTTGAGAGACCACAACAAGACCGGGTTGTTCTAAAGGCTTATTTCTCCCAAGGCACACCAGTACACCATTGAAAATACACCTGCATAGCCATCTTCCCTTTGCGAAGACCTGGGCTGCTTCCTGAATAGGAACAGAGAATGTACCACTGTTCTTGTTATTGGGAAGAATGGGATGCTGTGTGTTAGTCTTACCATAAGTTGATGCATTTGAATATAGAGTTGAAGTCTAGCTCAAAGAGTATGCATTTCTGCTCTGAGCAGTTTTGTATAAACCAAATAACATATTCCAATTGGACAATGGTTTATCCTTTGAGGCCCTTCAACAGAACGCTCCAGAAAAGAGCTTGGAGGATGTCCTCTGGAGGACTGCAGTTCCGGACCTCAAGGTTTTCATGCAAGGAAAAGAACAGCACCGCTGGCAGGAGAGCTTTCTGGTAATACTCAACCCAAGGTACATTGTCCAGTGCTTAGACTGCAGAACAAGGGCAACTAGATGTCAGGCAACTTGGATCAGGACTTCTAACTGGGCGTCAGTTTGGGTTGGAAGTGGTTTTATTATCTACAAACCTCTTTGTCCTTCTCCTTCTGCCCTAGATGCTCAGCCCTAGTTTTTGTCTTTGGCCAGGGCTCCCTTGTGAGGCTTCTGAGAGGCAGTATATTTTTCTATTAGATTTCGTGAGAAACAGTGTTAGGCTTGCTATATAATTATGTTTGGATTCACAGGAACTTTAAATTCCAGGGCAGGTGGAATGAGTCCTGGGCTCAGGCCCAGGGAGCCCTGGAGTCCTTGTCTTATTCTGGCTAGAAGCTGATTGTGTGACCTTGAGCGAGTCTTGGCCCGTGTTGCCTCATGTGTCAGAAATTTGAAGAAGATGATAACTGTGACATCAACGGCGGGGGAGTTGCATATGATCATCTTTTTGGAAACGGACAAGATATGTTTTTTGGGTTATGACTACAAAATGGTAAACAGATTAAGTAGAAAGAGAGACCCTAGTAGTCTTTGAGAACCATGGCATTTCTTCAGTTGTTCTCTGAATCCCTGCATTCTCTTTAAAAACCTCTCCTGTGGCAAACATTGTGGCAAAAGGGGTTAAGCTACCCGCTGCAGCACCATCATCTCATGGATGCTGGTTGAAATTGTGATTGCTGCATTTCTGAACCAGCTGCTCGCTAGTGCACCTGGGAAGCAGTGGAAGATGGTCCAAGTGCTTGGGCTTCTACACCCACGTGGGAGACCCAGAGGAAGCCCTGGCTGCTGGCTTACCCCTGATGGTTATTGCCATTTGAATAGTGAACCAGTGGATGGAAGGTCTTTCTTTCCCTCGTTCTCTAACTTTGGCTTTCAAATAAATATATTTTTTCTTGTTCTTTAAAGAAGATGTTGACAGATTCTCTTCCCCCTCCACCCCCATTGAGAGACTGGATATACAGCTAGTAGTTGGTGGTGATGGTTATCAGGAACCCACCCTGAACAAAGTCCATTAAAACAGGGTATTCTTGAGTCTCATGTTCTGCAAATGGCGGAGGTGGACTTTAGCTTGCGGATGCCTGACCTGCCATGAGAGGCTTGTGTTCCCCATCTTTTCTCTTCCAGGAACTGTTAGGTAGAAAGGTCTGGAGAATGGGTTGGGTCAGGCTGCTGGTGAATCACGTGCCAAAACACTGAGGGGATAACTGAGACTAGCTTGAAACTAATTCAGGTATGGTTGGTGTAACTGTGTTATGAGTAAGCACTATGTTGCTAGCATTTTGTCAGCTGTCTGCCAGATCCGGTGTCCTCCTTTTCCTTGTGTGTGTTGAGATATGAGCTGGTCATGGACGCCACCTTCCTGTTAACATAGCCTTGGAGTTCTTCCCTGGCTCTTCGCAGTGGCCCATCTGTGACTCAAGCCCTCCAGTGCAGAAGAGGTCTGTAGAATGCGCTGCATGCTGCATTTATAGGATGGGTCCCTGCAGAAGCAGCTTTTGTGGTTGGGGTTAAAGGTGAACCTGTCCAGTGGGTGCATGGTGAATGCCACACTGTGCTAAGCCCTTTCCTTCTGTCTTTCTGTTTAGTCCCCGTGATACTGGGGAGTAGATACTGTTGTCCCACACGTGCCATCTAAGCCTCAAGATTTCCTTGGAAAGCACCTTCCAGGTGCCTGCTACTTGGCATCCAAGAGATACTATGTAAGGGGAATTCTCAGCGAGGGCAGGTAAAAGCTGTGCATGCTGTGGCTACAGCACAGGGCCTGCTTCTTTCTTGACTCATTGCTTGATTGAACTGTCATGCACCTCCCATCCCGCTCATCCATTTAGAGTGCACAACTCGGGGTTGTAGTGTAACCAGGGAATTGTACAACCCACTGAGCCTCCATGTCCACAAGCAGTCAGTCTCTGCTTCCTCCAACAGCCCCAGTTCTAGCTGCCTATAAATGTGTCGTCTGTTTCTACAGATTTGCCTGTTCAGGACAGCCTGGGTCAGTGAAGCTGTATACTGCGTATGACTACTTAGCAAAGCAAGAGACTGCTGGCGGACATGACCAGCTATCCTTTTGGCCTTGGCCTCCTGGGACTCAGTGCTCTCTGTTTCCTAGGTTCGTTACGCTGTTAGCTATACCACTTCCAGGTTGATGGGGGGTTCTTCCCCTGTAGTCCCTGGCACCTCCAAGCTTTGGGAAAGAACTCTCTGTCCTCACCGTCACAGAAACTCCTGCTCTGAGAGGCTGTGTGGTGTTGGGTTGGCTTGCTTCTCACCTGCATCCCCTCTCCCCCGACTCCTCTCCCCTCGTTCATACTGTGGAGGGAGGAATTTCTTTTCTGTCCTGGGCAGCAGCTGTCAGGAATGTTAGCACAGTGTCGGAACTGGGCAGGGGACCAAACCTAGCTGGTGCCTGAACTGAAACAGGCCGAGCCGTGGTGTGAGCTGCCTGCCATGAGCATGTCGGCCTGTTGACCAGCCTGGCACTTTGGGAACCCTGAGGATGGGGATGGTGCAAGCACCATTGTGCACATGTGGAAGGACTTTGCTGCCGTTGCGACAGGCTGGATTCTTTTGGTCCAGAGAGGGCTCAGGACTCAGAACTGGAGGTGGGTGGAATGACATGTCCCACCACTACTGCTACCAATGCATTGCATGGAGAAAGCTCCTCCCATTGCACCTTTTTGTTTGTTTGTGAAAGATTTATTCATTTATTTGAAAGTTAGAGTTACAGAGAAATGACAGCTCTTCCAACTGTTGGCTCATTCCCCAAGTGGCCTCCATAACCAGGGTTGAGTCACGCTGAAGCCGGGAATTAGAAACTTCACTGGGGGCAGGAACCCAAACACTTGGATCATCTTCTGCTACTTTGCCCAGATCATTCACAGGGCCAGGACACAAACCAACACCCCTAAGGTGATGCTGGCATCACAGGCGGTGGCTTTATGTGCTATGCCACAATGCTATCTCCTTTTTCCCTATCCATCACTATTAATAACTTTGCGGAAGCGTTGGTCTGATAATGTGCTTGCTTCTAAAGGCTTAACCAAATGGAAACAGCGCAAATCTTGGTTGTGCTCATGAAGCTGGCGATGAGTTAGGACAAGTTTTTATTGGGGTGAGAGCAGGTGCCATGGTAAGGGTGCTGTCTGGCTTGGTTCTGGCCTCTGCCTCTAGCAGCGTGTTCTTCCTGCATGCAGGAGCAGAAAGAAGCAGTGAGCTTCGTCACGTGTCTCACTGCTCCGAGACCTTTGCTAGTCTGTGGGTGGGAATGGGATGACCACAGATGTCCAGGTTGTTAATAAATCTAGGGGTTCATGTGCTAAGGCACGAACCCAGCCCTGGAGTTTCAACAGCTCCAATGCCCGGGGACACAGAGGTGGCAGTGATCCCCTCAGGGTGTTAGTAGCCAAGTTTGCACAGGGCTGAGCCCCTAGGTCCTGGGGTGTGGCATGGGCCATGTGGCGTTTAGTTCGATTTGGTTTGGCTGTTTTGAGTGAGCGTCCTGGTAGGTTGCAGGTGAGCTTCAGCACCCTGATCCTCAGGGGGCAGATATGCTGGCTTGTCATCTTGGCGTTGTCAACCTTGGAAACCTAAACATTCGTGATCAGGAAAGAGTTGTAAAGGCTTTCTCGACTCTTCCCTGGAGAAATGCTTCCTGCTCCTGTGTGCTCCCAACCTGCAGTACTTCCCTGTGAGTCACCCTGCCAGACTGCCGGGCCCTGCTGCCTTGGGGCCTGGACGGCTCCCAGTGTGAGAAGCTGGCACCGCGTCCAGAAAACAAGCCACACCCCAGTGCCCATGACACACTGGAGCAGAAGGGACATGGTCCTGTGTGGGGCCTGGGGCCCTCTTGTCTGTGCCTTGTCAGTCACTTGTGCGCTGGCCTTGACTGCTGTGTGAGAGGCTGCTAGCCCTTGGTAGTTTAGGGAAGGCCAGGGAGAGTGTAGTTGAAACCACTTAACTTCTGTGGGAATGGCCATTATCTTGGGTCTTTTGCCTTCTTGGATTCGGGCAGAACATTCTGGATTTATGAGTGAGATTTGGGCCCAATTTAATATTTGTACTTTGGATTACTTTCTTTGGGGAGATCAGCGATAAAAACCTCGTTGTTCTGCCAACTTGCTGTCGCCAGTCTCCCTACCCAGAGAAAGCGGGTAGTGAGTTTTCTTACCCGGCTGTGGGCTCTCTGTTATGGATTAGCTGATTGCCAAAAGGCGTGTGATTTTAGAGACCTAAACACACCTGGCACTCTCCCTCTTCCCCTCCACATCCTATGCTAGTACTGAGGCTGTCCCCGAAGGCACTGGGGATCCCTGCAGGGTTGTGGCCTGGGGCACTGAGACAGCTTGGGCAAGGCTGCCAGCAAGTCACTGTGGTGCAGGTGGTGTGTTTGCCCGGTGCCCCGCCATGGCTGGATCTGCCCACGGTCTCTGTGGAGCACCTGGATCCTGGACTTGGTAACTGTGTTGCTGCTGCTGCTACTGTAATCCAGATACTTTGCTGGGTGAGGGCCAGATCCATCCAATACATGCCCCAGGCAACAATGAACTCAGTGATTTCCAACTGGGGAAATTCTGTTGCCCAGAGAGAGAGCTGGGTCTGGTTTGGCTGCCCAAGCTGGGCAGGGGGTGTCATGTCACGGGGAGAGGCCATGGCTGCTGCCAGGGCAAACTCATACCACCAGACATCAATCATCAGCATGTGCCAGGGTGAGAACCTTTGCTTTAAGTGTTTACTGAATGAAGAATATGAACTACAACACGTAAGACTGGATTTCAATGACATCCCACATCACCAGAGTGTCTTTTAAGCTTTTTTTAAAAAACATTACCAATTACTTTAGGTGCTTAAAAAATGTTAATGTGCTATATACTGTGCCATATGTAGTATTTTTAAAAGAAAAAAAAAGGAAATGATTAATTAGAACTATGTCGGCAGGAGGATGGAAAAACTGGTGGGGCGAAGGATGGCTGCCCGCCCTGGAGTTATGTTCTGTTTGCTAGGATCTGGCTGTGGGTTTAGATCCAACCTGACCAGTACACGAGAGAAAGTGAAGTCATTTTGTTTGCATCTCTCAAAATTCTAATTTTCCACTTACCTAGTGGTCTTTTTTTTTTAAACCAACCAATTAAACAAACAATCCCCCCCCCCCGCCAAAAAAAAAAACACAGGAGAGACCTAACCCAAAGCTCATCTTGTTTCTTTCAGAACACCAAAGTTTTGGTTTTGCTTTTTTGTCTCTTTTTTCTTAAAGGTACAGCTCCAGATTACCTTGTAGGATTTGAATTTTGCATTTTGCTTTGTAAATCTGGTTCTTAAAAGGAACTGTTGACAGTACATCATAGATTTCCTGGCTGCTCCTTGACGTTTCTGGGCAAGTCAATGAAAGGTGTAAATTAAGAAAAGCAAGTGTTTGTGGCTCCCACCTTGACCTTCTGTGATGTTAAATGGCGTTGCTGAAGAGGGCTGTCACTGCTCTTGAAAACTTGGGAAAATCCACAGCAAACGCTGCCATCGGTCGCCTGGGGGGGGGGGGCACGGGATGTTTGATGTGAAAATTATATGGACACATCTAATTGGCTGTGTTTTCACCCCATCAGATAGCGACTAAAGGGGTGCTTCCCCCCACCCCCGCCCACCTTGGTTTCCTAGCTAAATTGTTTAACCTGCATTTCAGGCTGTTGACAATTATATCCCATTGCCGTCCACTGTCTGTCACTGTCCGCAGGACCCCACTGTCTGTGTGTCTGAACATCTGAGAGGAGCCGGGCATGGTCCCTCCCATCCTTCCCCATCATCTGCTTCCCATGCTTCCCCATCATCTGTGCTCTTCACCCCCGCCCTCGCGGCCTGTGGAAATGGAAGGTCCGATGGGCCGATTCCCTTCTGTGTGTTTTTTAGAGCTGTGTATTTGCCCGCGCCCCGATCAAGTGTGATCAGAATCGAGACACGAAGCAGTTACAGATATTAGTGGCAATTACATCAGCTCAGACATCAGAGTTAAAAAAATAAAAGTCACAGATTTGTCTGCCGTTGATACAGGTCACTCAGTGAAAGTGTACAAGTTATTTTTTTTTCCAATCTGCAGAATTGTGTAACCATTCCCACAATCTGAGAATGTTTTTATCATCCCCCTAACAACCTCTGTGCCTTAGCTATCATTTCCCATTTTCCTCACTGTCCCCACTTCCCTCAACCCAGGACAACTATCTAGTTTCTGTCGCTGTAGATTTGTCTATTCTGGGCATTTGGCGCATGTGTGACATCATACAGTGAGAAATTCTATCTGACTGCTCTCAGTGTAGTGTATTCAACATTAGTCCGCATTGCATCCTATATTGTTACTTTTTATGGCTGAATAATATTCCATTGTAGGAATAGCCCACATTAATTAAAAAAGATTTGTCTTTTTCAAAAAGCAGAGCAACGGAGAGGTTATCTTTCATCACTGTTTTTATTCCCCAAATGACTACCAACAACCGAATCTAGGCCAGGGTGAAACCAGGAGCCAAGAACTCCCATTTGCTTCTCTCATGTGGACATCAGGGGTCCAAGCACTTGAGCCATATTCTGCTGCTTTCCTAGGCACATTGGGAAGCTGGATTGGAAGTGGAGCAGCCAGGATTTGAATCAGCACTCCCAAATGAGATTCTGGCATCATAAGTGGAGGCTTGACCCCTGTACCAGAACCCTGGCCCCGGGATACATTACATTTTATTGATTGAATTGATGCTAAACTTCAGAATTCAGGAAGCCTTAAGCTAGTTCCATAGTTGGTTTATGTTTGAAAAACATTAATATTGTTGACCGTTACGCAGCCAAGGTTTCTGAGTTTGTATGTAGCATGCATATGGCAGTGGTGGGTCCATTCCAGAGCCTTCCCAGGTCCAGAATGGATTAAGGTTGTCCGAGGGGTCAGGAGCCCCCGAGACACTGAGGACATTAGCGCAGCAATGCCAGAAATCCTCTGTGCTTTGGCTTCCTGTAGCTGTGCCAAGGTTGAAGGCATTCTGTCCCATGCCTAGCTCTTCATCTTGGAAGCTCAGACAGTCCCGCTTCTGTGGCTCCCAGAGGATGGTGGTTGGGAGCCCTTCTGTGTTTCATTTTCTTTCTCTGCTTCTGTTGAGGTTGTTGTGTTTGCCTCTTGTAACTGCTCTGCAGCCCAGGTATGCTTGCACTCAGGAGATAGAAGATGCGCTTTGTTCCACTTTGCTGCACTGGCTCCTGCCCGCATGGCGGTGGACGTGGCTGGAGGCACTTTCTACACTCTGAGTAGACTTGGAGTCTTCGCAATCAGCTCTGATCAAGACTTCCTGGGATGTTTGCAGCATGAATATGCTCCAAGGAGAAACTGTTCGAGGAAGACTGGAATTCTTAAGTGGCTATCCCTGCTAGACTGCATGGATGGAGCTGGTTATCACCTTACACAATGGAAAAGGGGCCTCCAGGGTGTGCCAGGACTTGGAACAGTTTACTCGGCACGTTCCCTACTCAGCAGTCCTTTGTCCATCACTGTTGCCTGAAGGGCATGGGCCACGAGGGCCAGGGGATCGCCTCAGCCCTCATGCTGGGCCTGCAGGATCCGAGGAGAGCAGACTTTCTGCTGGGTTTTACATTCTGTTGGATTGTCTCCTAGCAGATAAGTAAGAGTGCAAGGTCCCGGTGCCCCAGCTGGGCAGGTACCCAACACATGTTTAATTGATGGGAAGAAAGGGCAGGAAGATGAGGTGGACGCCTGCAGTTCATGAATGGTGGTCTTAGTGCCTTACAGATTCACAACCAGTCATACCCTCTACCACACAAGACATATCATTAGCCCGATCTTTCCCCACAGACATTTAAATGTTTAGAGTTGAAGGAGATGGTCCCCTGAGGCTTGGGTGGCACAGAGCCCTGTTCTGCTCCAGCTAAGAAGCCACCAGTACCGAGCTGAGAGCAGCCAGCCCAGGTCGGTCAGGCCTTGGGAAGAAGCCTGCACTTCTGGCCTCAGCGCCGTGACAGGGTGTTCACAGATGTCCCTGCCCTCTGCTGTGGACAGTGGCCGAAGCTGTCTACCGCTGGGGTTGATAACAATGGGGTTCATCCTAGGGGGTGGGTGCTATCTTGGAATGGAGAGTGTTAGTGAATGACACTGTCCCCAAGTTTTCTGTTGGCTGCTGACATTGAGCCTGTCTCATGCCATCAATCATTTCTGATTATTTGTGGCCTTCCAGGGTGATTCCTTCTTTCCTAATGTCTGGACCGTATTTTTTTTTTTTTTTTTTTTTTTTACTGAATCCATTCAGTTGAATACATTTTTATGGAATTAATTTAGCATCTGTGGAACAGCTCAACCCAAAACTGTTTTCATAAACACCCAGGAAGGTTTAAATAACATTTTCACATAAATTAGCCTTTGTTTGCACAATCATTCAGTTATTGCACCATGCAGGCCCTCTGGAGTTTGATGTTGTCAGGGAACACATTAGCAGAAAATAGTATGGGATTATCTAATGCTAATAATTGGTGAGTAGACATGAGAAAAGAGGAAAAGTAATTGGGGTTCCTGTGGCTAACAAGATGTGAATTATGAAAACATTTCCAGGGTTGTTCTAGAAACCTGTTATTTGCATTTTAAAACACTTGATTCCACTTGACAGGGAGGAGGGAGCAGTTGAGCCACCGGCAAAGCAATGTCAGTTTCCTCCACTGTAAGGAGAGCCCCGCCCCCACCAGCTCCTCCGTGGGAACAGGTTGGGGTTCTTGGTTTTGTTTCGTTTAAAGATTTGTGTGTGTGTGTGTGTGTGTGTGTGTGTATCATAAAGGGAAATCAAATATACAGAGAGAAGGAGAAGCAGAAAGATCTATCCCCTGGTTCACGCTCTCCCCACCCCACCCCCCGCCCCAAATGGCCGCAACAGCCAGAGCTGAGCTGATCCAGAGCCAGAAGCCAGGACTTCTTCTGGGTCCTCCCGCATGGGTGTAGGGTCCCCAGGTTTTGAGCCATCCTCTACTGCTTTCCCAGGCCACAAGCAGGGATCTGGATGGGAAGTGGAGCCCATATGGAATCCCAGCACATGCAAGGCGAGGATTTAGCCATTGAGTCATCACAACGGGTGCGAGATTGGGTTTTAAGAAGATTGCTCACTGTGCCGGGCCCGGTGCTTGCTGGAACATGCGGGAATCTGATCTGGGAATACCTCAAAGTTTCTTTGGTGATCTCTCCAATTGAACTGCTGGACTCAGAGCCCTGGCCAGGAGAGGATGGAGGACGGAACAGGTCAATCAACCATCTTAGCTAAATGTTGGGCAACGAAATACTGGGCAAATGAAGACTCTGTGATGGACTGTGACAATCAGTGGATTCTTCAATGACCTAATCGAGCTGGTAGTGGTGAGACTGGCAGTGATCCATAACTGGAGGACTATTAAGACCACTTGAGCAAATATCTCAGAGCATGCCCCACATCCGGGACTTTGGACGGGTGGGAGACTGGGTGGGGATTCTCCCTCAATATCCCCCTTCACCTCAGATACATAAATAGTATAATAAAAATATATATTAAAAAAAAAAGATTGCTGACCCATTTAGACTCTCCTCCAGGTTTGGGCCCCATGGTTCTGCCCAGTGCTATTCCCAGTATGTGACATGACTCTGCCTCATGTTAGCACAGAGCTCGGTCCAGAAGTGACCAACAGCAGCAGGACGCTTGCCTTGCTGATCATTGCCAATCAGGCAAGGGGGTGCTGTGCTTCCTGCCTCCAAAATAGACAGCGTGGTCTTTCATTAGTCTCTGTTTGTTTTGGATTTTTAAAAAATCATTTTATTTGAAAGAATTACAGGGAGAGAGAGAGTGAGAGAGAGAGAGAGAATCTTCATCCGCTGATTCATGCTCCAAATGGCTAGAGCTGGCCCAGGCTGAAGCCAGGAACCAGGAGTTTCATCTGTGTCTCCCATTAGGTGGCAGGGGTCCAAGCATGGACCATCCTCCACGCTTTTCCCAAGCCATAAGCAGAGAGCTGGATTTGAAGTGAAGCAACCTGGACATAAAGTGGCGACCATAGGGGATGCTGGCGTTAAAGGCACTGGCTTACCAGCTACATCATGGTGCTGGCCCCAACAGAATGGATTTAATGAGCTTGTTGGCATCTTGGGTGTGAGAGGACTGCCCAGCTTAAGACATAGACTGCAGTGTCCATGGATGTGGCTTTGTGGTCACGGGAGAAGCTTCACCTTGCACCTGTTTGAGTCATGGTGAACCTCAGGGATGTCACAGAGAATAAATGCCAGCAAGATCCTGGCATCGGCGAGTGTATCCATGCGGGGATTTTATTTAACCTTTCAGCTTGGCACCTGAGAACTGTATTATTTTTTCCTTGTTTGTTTTGTGTATGCCTTAACTCCTGTCACATGTCTGGATAGTGTTAAAGTGAATCGCTTTACTTTCTTACCTTTCATCCCAGGATCTTTAGGGTTTCAAACCCTGACCTTTCAGTGTTGATGTTAGTTAGAAAGTAAAAGTATCTCCTTTATGCAAAATTATTCAAATGACTCTAACTCTTATTAAAAAGCTGATTTGCACCCAAGTTTCCTTCATTGTTTGTTATGCCATATTTTCAACTTCTCTGTATTTATCAGCCGTCCTGCCTGCCCTCCACCCCCTGGCCCATAGGGGAAAAGATGTAGATCAGCATAGCTTTAATTTAAGCAATCAGTGTGTTTTGAATGGTGCTACAAATTCCCTTCATGATGCTTTATCCTGGAAATGTTTTCCTTTGGCTATAAAGGCCATGTATCTCGTAACAATAATCTTTCTTGCCTGTTACCCTTGCACATACCCTCTTATTATATAATAGCCACAGCCAGGAAGCTTGGTGCGTTACCTCTGGTCTTAGAGACTTGGACGTAACGAATATTTTCCTGTGTCTGCCAGCCCTGTAGGATGGGAGCCTGTTGGAGGACCCTGAGGGATTCCCCAGCTGCCAGCTGTGTGGTGTGACACATCGAGCCCCCAGCAGTCAGGGCACACAGCTGGTTAGCAGTGGGGATAGTGGCAGGGATGTGAAGATTCCTGTCATCTGTGTCTGAGCTTCCATTGAGTGGGGTGAGGACCGCAGGGAGGTGAGTGTGAAGGAGTACTGAGCACAAGTCCCTTAGTACGCAAGCTCACTTGCTGTGTCTGGTTCCTTGTCTCTGTCTCCCTAAGTCAAGGTCTTTGGAGCCCAGGTAAACTTCATCAACATCCATGGTGACTCCAGTCGGCTCAGAGTAGGCAGGCAAAGTGACATGGGTAGAGGGAGGGTAGCAGGTGCAGCCTTGATAACCTAGACTTGCTGGCTGTAGGATGTTGACCTCCATGCTCATGTATCTCTTCCTGCCTGAATGGATATGTAGGGTCGTGTGTGTGTGTGCGCGCGCAGTCTTGTCATTCACACATTCTACTTTGCTGGAAAATGACGTGAAACAAAAAATTGCATACGTTTGCCATGTGAGTGAAGGCATCCTCGTTTGGGAAAGAATTGGATTTGTTTAGACTTTTTTAGTGATAAAAACGGTGCTTGTTTGGAACCCTTGATTACACTCTGTTGGCCTCTGCTTTGCTATTGGAATGACATTTGCAATGTGATTAGTCTCCATCAAAGTTACGTCACCTTCAGAGATAGGAATTACTGACGGTGCTTAAGGCTGGTCAGCAGGATCTAGAAGTATGTTGATTCTCTCTACGCTCCTCCAAGGGCATGTGGGGTTTGCTTGTTCCCATGTTTGAGTGGTGGCTTTTGTGTATTGGTTATTAAGTGTCATTGTTTGTACACATATGTGATAAAGAAATATGAAATGAGAAAGAAATATGAGGACTTTTCCCTCTCAGTCATTAAAAATGTTGCCGTATTACTGGTTTGCTTTTTGGGCAGAATGGCTCTGTCATTGTCTCTGTTTCATTTTTCGCTATTCAAAAGATAAACATTTTGAAAAGAAAATTCTCCAGCAGTGTGCCTGAAATCCTGAATTCCTAGTTGTTAAAATCTGGACTTTAGTTTTAGCTTTTGTCTGGCTGTGTGTTCCAAGACTGGAACTTTAATGTCTAGATTTAGGGGATGGGAAAAAATTTTGAAGGAAGAATTAGATTGTGTGGTTTCTAAGACTCATGCTGATTTTGATTTATTTCGGAGACTCTTAGTAATCTTATCTGTGTTGTTGGGAAGGAGAAAATACATGAAAAATGTATAAGGGTTCTCCAGAGCCAACCAGTGTGTGTGTGTGTGTGTGTGTGTGTGTGTGTGTGTGTGTGTATCAGGAGACTGTATAAAAAAATCAAAGAACACAGCTCTAGACACTGAGAAGATGCCAAAACTGCAGTTGGCAAGTTAGAGACTCAAGGGAGACTCTAGTCCAAGTCCCCGGCCTGAAAATCAGGAGAGATGATGGGAATTTGCTCCCAAAGGTGGTCTCAAGACCCAGGGATGTTTTCAGATCAAGTCCAATGGCTGAAAGCATGTCCCAGCTTGAAGAATGTGGGCGTGGGAGTTCACCCTTGTGTGGGGCCTGAGCGTCAGCCACTTGTTCTACTGAAACCTTCACCTGATTGGATGAGGCCCACCATGTGAGGGTTGATGACCATTTAAATATTCAGCACATCCATAAACACTCATGGAAACATCTGGAACAATACTAGATCAGATATATGGGCAGTTGGTGACCCGGTCTAACTGTGGCATGAAATTGACCTCCTTTGATGGGCAGTGTGAGAGTTTGCCTTTTTCTTCCTGCCTAGGAGATTGGGTCAGATTCTCCGAGCAGTCTCTGAATGTCCTTACTTCATATAAAGTCTTGACCTCCAGTTTAAATTTTTTTTTTACAGTGCCTTTCAGATCCTTCTATATTTTTTTCTTTTTCTTTTTATTTATTTATTTATTTTTTCTTTCTTTTGGGTTGGTCTTTCCTAGCAGGGCAATTTGTACTTTCTAGCTCACTGGGTTTCCTTTCTGTTGCATTAACATTTGAATATGGCCTAGCTAGCTACTTGGGCAATGGGGTGGTGAGCCCATAAGGAAACAAGATAGTGGAATCCAGAAATAGTGCTGCGGCTTTATGGGTATCACACCCTGATTCGAGGTCCATGCTGCCGTGTCCAGGTCTGGGTAACACACCGAGTCATCAGGTGTGGAGCTGCTGGGGAGACACAAGTCTGCCCACTTCTCTTTCGATCTGATGTGACCTCATCCTTGACCAAGGAAATGCACAACGTGGGCTCCCGTGTCACAGCCGGGGCAGTGTGGCCCTGCCTTCCTCAAAGGCCCTCACTTGCTGGGCTAGGTGTGTCCATGGAAACAGCATCTTCAAGTGGGCTAGTGCGCCCATAGCTTTGGTGGGGACACGAGAAAGAGGAGTTTCGGCCATTACCTGCAGGGTTGTGGTTCACCAGCGATGGACCACCAGCTGTGGTCACTCTCTTTTAAGAGGTGCCAAATGCTTATCCAATACTTTCCCTTGTCATTACCACCTAATCATGGTAATAGCGTGAAGCTCCTAAGCCCTGTGTGTACATTCTCCTGGACAGTCTGTGAGCTCTGTATCATTTTGCTTGATTGATGGATCAATGATGGTCGAGGTTTGAAGTGAATAGACTCTTCTAGTTTTTTTTTTCCCTTTTGTCTACAAACTCAACTTAAACAGCCCTGAAAAAACGAGCACATTAATCCTTAAAAGAACACCTGTGATGGCAGGCATCAGGCCTGGTTGGATCCAGGTGCATGCGTTCCAGGAACCTTTCCTTCCGATTCTTGGTTCTGTAGCCCTTAGAAGTAGCATTTGCTGCATCCAGACTTATTCAAGTCCACAGCCATTGCAAGTACCCTCCTCTGTGTCTGTGACCTTGATTCTGAACCAGCATCTGCGGTAAAGGGCAGTGCGTAGGCTCGGGCAGAATCAACGTGCCCCCTGCCCTGAGCTAAAGATTTCAGCACCAGCCTGAACAATCCAGGTTGCTGGAATTCAGCAGTCATTTGTTTTCATTTGTACCAAAAGTATTTATGTTTGTAGGTTCATTTGAGTTTTTAGTAAGAGACCATATACCCACTTGATATTAAAGAGGTTTATAAGACTTTATATTCTGTGAAGGATTGAAAATGAGTGCTTAAGGGTATTAGAATAAAGAGAAAAGCAGAGGGGGGCTCATCAGGAAGGTGAGGTTAGGACAGTGCTCTCATGTCAAAGCCAGCAGCTTGGACCCGGTGCCGTGGCCTAGCAGCTAAAGTCCTAGCGTTGAACTCGCTGGGATCCCATATGGGCGCCGGTTCTAATCCTGGCAGCTCTACTTCCCATCCAGCTCCCTGCTTGTGGCCTGGGAAAGCAGTCGAGGACGGCCCAATGCTTTGGGACCCTGCGCCCACGTGGGAGACCCGGAAAGGTTCCTGGTTCCCGACTTCGGATCGGCACAGCACCGGCCATTGCGGTCACTTGGGGAGTGAATCATTGGATGGAAGATCTTCCTCTCTGCCTCTCCTCCTCTTTGTATATCTGACTTTGTAATAAAAATAAACAAATCTTTAAAAAAAAAAAGAATATATTTAAAGCCAACAGCTTCCAAAGAGCTGGTAGGGATTACGCACCGCCCCCCCCCTGCCAAAGTTCCAGGTGTGTGAGACTGGGCTGTGTGTGTGTGTGTGTGTGTGTATCCCTTCCTCCTGAAACAAGCTCCTGCCTTCTGACCAGGAGGAAGTGGCCACAGCACATACTCCACGTTCCTGGAGGCTCTGACCTCGCTGGCATTGTGTGAGGAAGCCAGGCTGCAGCTCCTTGTGGCGGCTGGGTGCCTTCCTGGCGCAGTGGGAAGGTTAAGTGTGTCACCTTCGGTGGCGGGCAGCAAGGTGAGTCACTGCTGTCACAAGGCACAGCAGGATCACCTTAGTCGTAAAGTTGGGCTGATCGCGCACATGGGCTCGTGCTTGTCTAATGACTCATACCTGTTTACAAACGGCGCACACTGTAAAGCAACACGGGGTGAGAGGCTGAGCTTGCCGAGGGAGGCAGGGACCTCCAGGGACCGGGCAACAGCACTGCTCTCCCCGTGGCCACAGAGTACCAGCTCTCAATCTTAGCTTCCAGCTCCCAGATTATTGTATGGGATTAACGGAGGTGCATGGAATTCCTCCTCCTCCTCTGCAGTGTTCTGTTGCTACAGTAGAGACAATGTGTCCTACACGATATACAGCTAGCAGAGACACCTTTTCTTTAGTAAGGAAAGTGGAATGATGGTTCTGTGTGGTGAGACAGACCTTCTTGGACCCCATTTTATCCTCTGTGCCCCCTACATTGTATACTTGGTCTTAGCCAAAAGACTGAGAAGCAATGCTGCTACATTCTGGAGCCTGTTTATTCCAAGCTGCTGCTAGATCTGAACAGGGTCTACTCAGCAGCCATCTCCTGGGGTTCAGACCTGGTCTATCATCTTCCTCTGCCAGTATGAGCCGTGGGACTTTGCGCATGCTCCTTTGAGTCTCTTAAGTCTGTTTTCTTGTCTGTGAAACGCACGTGATCTTAGCTGCTGGTAGCGTAGTTGTGAGAGTTAACAGTAGCCAGCACCTTCCTGCCCAGGGCACTGAATGGAGGAGGCAGCGGGGAAATGCTGGCCGCCCATGGGAAAGGGTTGTTCTCAGGTTCAAGTTTAGTATAGCACAGATTTTGGGGAGCACCCAGGGAGTGTGCTTTCAGATCCTACGAGGGGCCTCGGGATGGCAGTGTAAGGGTGTGCCCTTTGAGAGATTGTGGGCTGGAACAGGAATTAAGAGTGAGAAGGTGCCCACAGCTTGTGGTAGTGCGTGTCTTTACGTGGCTGTAGAGCAGGTGTCTCAGCAATGTGGCATGGGTCACACAGAGAAAACCTCGCAGGGTGAGTGGAGAGAGAGGATGCCAGCTAGCTGGCTATGGCAGGCTCCTGGAAAGGTGCAGTTGGGTCCACAGAGGGCGAATGGGTTGGATTGAGGACAACGGGTAGGGCCCCACAAAAAGGCCAAGTGCAGGAGATGAGTCTGAGACATTCCTGGAGGGAACTCCTGAACCGAATGTCCTGGAAGATATGGGTTCACACAGAGAACTACAGCCCCCTCAGCTAGCACTCCTTGGGAGATGTGGGTTAGGCTTGGCTGTCCAGCAGGGGCTGTGCGCTGACCCCTCAGTTCCCAACCTCACTATCTCCCCCTTTCTTCCCGGCAGCAGAGCCCCCTCCCTTGCTGCACTCAGACACATGACTGTCAGCACTTCTACCCCCCCTCAGACTTCACTGTCAGCACTCAAGTCTTCAGGGACATGCAAAGGAGCCACTCCTTATACAAGGTTGGGGAGCCCTGGTGTTTGGAGGTAGGTCTCGGAACAGAACCCCGGGAGGAGATGGCCTGGCGGGAAAAGGAATCCTCCCACCCACTTCGCCTCACAGTAGGGCAGGGCCGGCCCCTGCTGTCCAGCGTGCTTGCTGGGTCACTGTCAAGTAGGTGCCGTGAAGTCTGGGTGTACTGACCACTGATAGGGATATCACGGCCATAAAAAATACTGGTTTATAAGGAGAGGGTGGAGGGGGTGGCCCCGTGAACCCGAGGTGCCTGGTGCCTGGCAGGGACCACGTGACCCAGCAGCACACGTGGCTTCTATGAGGAGGATGGCAAGCATGTCATCCTAGCCAGCCTGACCCCTAGGATGGAGCTGGAGGTGGGGGGAGTGGGATCCTTCTCAGCTCCCGGTGGGAGACAGGTCCTCACCCCCATTTTACCTTTATTACTAGTAATTGAGAATGTAGAGAAAGTTCCTTTTAAAATTCAGGGTGGTGAGAAAAGCTTCCTCCTTGGCAGACACTGCTCCCCAAGGACAGGAAGCATTGTTAATTTCCTTTAAATAATTCAGTACGGCGGCAGCACCCCATACCGCTCAGCGCCGGGCATGGCAACCCGCTCCGAATGAGTAGTTCCAAAGAATAAAGGACATCTAGAACCTGCTTTTATCTTCAGCAAAGCAAAAGTCAATGCAGATACATTTTAAAGTAACTCTCAGATTTAAACAACCAATGATTTAGAACTACTGCCTGCTTTTTTTTTTTAATAAAGAAGAGTATGTATGAGCCAGTGTAGCATCTGTCTCCCTTGCAAGTGTTTATTGTATACCTACTAAGGTACCAGGTACCTTGCCACATGTAAGTCGTACAATTTGACTTTTGGAGAGAGACATGGAATAAACCATCTTTAGAAGCGTGTTCTCATTGTAGAACCAGGAAATCATCGTTTGAGAGAGCTAGAGAACCAGAGAGAACATAGGAAATGTAAATGTCTGTGTTCTTGTTGCCCTTAATATTCACTCATGTGTGTAATGAATATGTGCCACAAAACCAGGAAGCAGGTATTTGGCCTCACGGTGCAGGTGCTGTGTCCCACACAGGAGTGCCTGGTTTCCATCCCTGACTCCCACGTGCCACCAACCAGAGTTTGGGAGGCAGCAGGGAACTGCCTTCACCCTGCACCTGTGGCAGGCCCTGAGCTCATGCAGGCATTTGGGCAGGGAACCAGCACATGAGAGCTCTCTGTCTCTACTTCTCAGGAAAAGAAACTTTTTTTTTTTAATTTCATATTGGGATTGTGCCTTACATGGTTTGTGTCTTCACTTGCTAGAATGTTCATTCTCTACCCTAGCGTGTTTTCCTTCTCATCAGTGACTTCGTGGGTAGGAGTCCTGAGGGAATGCTTTGGTCTGGCCATTGCTCTTTGGCCACAGTGTATCTGGGCATGTGGCTATGGTCTTCTGAGTCCCACCTTTCTCTCACCCCTGATGCTGCCTGTGCTCAGGCCACACCCACCAGCCTGATCCCTGGAGCCTGGGCAGGGCTGTGTGCACTCCCCTGCCTCTGACAGGGCTGAGAGGTGGTGCAAGCTGCTTCCGAAGCCCCTGGTCAGCTCAGCTTCTCATAAGGTCGACTGCATTCCGAGTGTCCATGATAAGGCTGAAGAACATAGCTCTTCCTCCACCAGGCCTGGCGAGTGGTAACTCATTTACCTTTGCCGGGAGTTAGGACTTAGATAAAAGAGAGAGCCAGGTACCCATTTTGAGAAGGAGGAGGGAAACAAAGCTGACAAATTTGGCTCCTTCCTTCTAGCTGGAGATGGATGGGAGCCGATCCGATCCCTGGCACCAGCGGCTCTGAGCCCCTTCCAGCTTCGAGCTTAGGACAGAGGCACGTCCTAAGAAGGAAGGGCCAAGATGCCACATTTCCAAGAGTTGATCCAAATCCTGAAACCGGGATGAGGCCACACCCAAGGATACCACTTTCAGCTGTGTCGCTTTGGACAAGTTGTCCGACCACCCCCTGCCTAGTTCTCCTGTTAGAAAGATGAACACCAGATCTGGTGCTGGCATGTCCCAGGTTCTTGGGAAGTGGCACCGACGGTGATGGTGTTGCTGGGCTGTGGGCCGGTCACTGCTGGGCTAGTTTATTCTCACAGGTTACTTGCTTGCCATTCCTGGTCTTAGAGTAATTCCTGTGCAACTACTCCTAGTTCTAAGTACTTGAAGACTTTGGGTGGTATGTGACAGTACCTGGTTGGGGGTGGGTGCATGGGGAGCGGGACTGGCATGGTCAAAGCCCTGTGTGATGACAGGCAGGAGAACTGGCTTTGAGTGAGGTGTTGTTACCTGTTGCCCAGGTGCAGTTCCTCTGACAAGGAGATGTTTCAGCATACCTGACCAGCCTGTGCTGCTGGAACCCCTGTGGGCATCCCCAGGGTTTCTCACAGACCCTCCTGTGTGGAAGCCATTTGTGAGCCACTTGTCTGTGCAATAACTCTTCAGAACCCTGAAACAGCTGCATGATTTTCCCCTTTCTGCTGATGAGTTAACCACTGAGAGAGCAAGCAACTTGCTTGGGATCACACAGCCCGAGAGCGGAGCTACGCAACTGCTGTTAATGGAAGACCATGGCTGCCAGCCTTCTTCCTCGTTGCCAGGGGACGGTGTTGGGACGATCTTCCTGTGCTTACATTTTTTTCTTCCCCCGTCTCACATTCACGATCCCTGCTACCTCTTTCCGTGTTTACCGCTCATTGTTCCTTCTGTCCATTGCCTTGGGTTCCTCATTGAGTCTGACCCTTTAGATCTTTTCTCTTCGGGAATGAAGATAGGTTGACCAATTGAGTAAATATGACTCAGAAAGTCAATACCCACCTGGGCAGAGATGAGTCACTTCTTTCTAGTTAGCTGTTCACACACAGTTTAAAACCAGCCACACAGTCATTACATTGGGGGCTATTAACATGTTGAATAGTGACAATAAGAGGGTGTGACCTTTGGTAGGACCACATGCAGATAAGAAAGAGTTTTTTCCTGTAATTGCTTAGTCAATACCATTTCCAGGGAAATACTTGCAAGCAGACTTTTACGAAGTTCTTTGTCTGGACCTTTCCCTTATTCCTTATTTCCTTCCTCTTCAGCACTTCTTGCAGTTTTTCCTCATCTGTGGGTTGGCGGTCAGCAAGGTGGCATGCTGCCTTCTGGTCCTGGGGGCTTGCCCTACCACTTTGCTAGTGTCAGGTTTGTTTCTATATTATTTTGTGGGGGGGATGCGTGTGTTTTCAGGAGGGGCTGGGGGACAGTCTTGCTGCTACTTGGTAGTTCATTTCTCTTAAGGGAAAAAGAAACTTCTGCTAAATTTGTAGAAACGAGTCACATAGACAGGGAGTTAACCATTTTGGTGAGAGGAAATGAAACTTTTCTTAGGTTTATTAGACCACATCCTATAAATCTGTGGCTTGTTATATGTCTGACTTCTAAAAAGCATGGCATCACAGCCAGAGTTTTATTTTTGCTTATTAGTCATTTGAAACAAATATAGATCTTACTTCATTTCCTGGGTACTTTATTTTTCGGTATGTGTTATGTATGGAAAACTCTGGATTTTCACAACATAGTGAATCTGAAAGGGAAACGTTTGCTGACTTATAAATCTCTGTGTTATAACTTTGGATCGGCAAACGTTCTGCTAAACTGAATATTTTAGTTTCTCCTCTAACTCCTGATTCTATAAAGAAACAGAACGAGCAAAACAGCAAAATTACCTCCCAAGGGCAAGGTTAATATTTTGACATACTTCCTTTCAGCCTTCCAAAAGTATGATTTAAAAATCAGAAGTTGGCTCATATTCTGTGCATGTTTTCTGCCTCTGGATGATAGAAGCACTTTCCTACATCTGCAGCAAAGTTTCTTGATGGGACCTAAGCATAGTTCTCCATTCTGGAAGCTGCTTTCCCCTGCTCTGCTTATCCATTGCCCCAGTGCAAATGGACGGTTCCCGCAAGTTCCGCTAGGAGAGTGTAGTTGCTCTCATGCGATGGAGGGCTGCAGTTGCAAACAGCGGAGGCAGAGGGATTTTGGAATGTTCCATCATGCCCTTGTGATACATGTGACCCATGGCATTGCATTCTAGGCAAGTGGTGCAGCCAGGTCACTCCTGCACCCTAACTGATGCTCATTTGGTGGGATGGTAGAGGGGAGCCATCACCATATCATGGTATTTCTTTCTCTTCTTCCATATTTGCCAGGCTGCTTTGTTGACTCTTTCTGGGTTAACTGCGAGAATTTCTTCTGCTCATCAACTCCCCCCCGCCACAAGGGAGTGTACATGAGCACTGCAGGTCCTCCCTGGGTGTCTCCAAGGTCTGGGTGAAGACCTGTGCCCCTTGCATCAGAGACGTGACGTAATCCTGCCCTCCTTATCAGACGTGGAACACGCCACCCTGAAACAGACGGGGGCTGAGGAGGGTCATCCCAGGTCCTGTTGTCTGTATTGCTTGCTGTTAACTGCACCTCAGGGAGGCTCAGGAAAGGAACTCCTCCACAAGGAAGATGTGTCCTCCGTCCTGGCGCAGGCTTTAGGGGTTCACCTGGCATCCCCCAGGACTCTCCAGTGTGCAGCCACAGCTCTGAGCTCCATAACTGCCTGGTCACCTTGTTCATGAGTCATGGGTATTCTTTGCATCCCCTGTGCCAGAGATCATGAGTGGGAAAGTGGATGTGCTGTGTTGTCATCACCGGGGCTTACTGCTGTGCTCCTTGGAGGTGACAGCTTCCAGGGCCAAAACCTGTCAAAGGAGGTGCACATGTTCATTGCCAGACCTTGCCTTTCTCGCCAGGCACAGAAAACCAGCACACTTGGTAGTGCTTTCCGCAGTTGCTGCCAGTGCCTTGGTGCTATGGTATCTCCGTGCTTAGGGCCTGTCCTCTTATCAGCTTCTTTGGTGATGTCAGGGAGTGTACGTCTGGCATCTGGAGACAGGCAGGCACTGTGTCTCAGTGCAGGTTCTGGAAGGAAAGCCAAGTGGCAGGGCTTCCTTTGTACCTTGCTCATCAGGCTGCTAGGCAGGCGCTCACCTGTCTGGCTTGCGGGGAGAGCACCGTTAGGATGGTGCCATCTTCTGTTCTTGATCCCACACCTTCCAGTTTTCCCTTACTCACAATCCCTGAGAGTATTTTGTTGTTGCTGTTATTGTTCACATGAAGAGTTAAAAGCCATTTGTTAAAACAAGAAGTCTAGGCAGCAGAAAGTGTTGGAAAGGCCATGATAATGCAGATCTTGATGAGGCCGGTGTCAAGTTGGGGCCCATCTCTGACCAGCATCTGACCTCTTCCACTTGAGCTGCAAATGAGGAAGGAGATGACCCTTATGGAGATGTACAGCGGTTACCTCTGTGCTAAAACCCTTTTGGGCTGTGTGTTCTGGTCCCAGCACCCGTGGCCACCTGCGTGCCTGAGATAGCCCCAGCCCCATACTCATAGGCACCCTTAGTGTGGAGAGCCGAGCTCTTGCCCAGGAAGACGTGGGCTGCGGGGCTGTTCACGCTCAGAGCGGAAGGTTCTGTTTTGGAAAAGCCAGTTCCTTCCGGAGGGGAGGGTGGGAGGGGATGAGGAAGGAATGAAGAACTGGGGAAAGAAGAAATGAGAGTCAAGGAAATGGGGTGGAGGTGGGGTGACTAGCGGGCATGCGGCACCCCACACAGCTTATTGCCCAACGTCTGTGGTCACGGCGTCTGACAAACTTGGACCTGGACCCTGAATTGTTGCGGAAACCCCTTGCTGCCTAGGATAATGGAGTTGGGGGGACATCTGTGGATGGGACACTATCTTTGAGGTAGGGATAGTAGGGTTGGTGGAGCTATTTAGTGACTGTGTGCCTAGCACAGGTCCTGCTTGCTAGGTTCAATGTCACCACAGCCCAGTGTGACAAGCGAGATGTCCACTCATCCCCAGCAGCAGTGACTTGAAGCTGTTGGGAAGGAGGTCCAGCGGGCCAGCCCAACGTCTGTCTTCTGAGCAAGTTTCCCTCCACTTGCTCCATTTCTGAGAACCCCCGAGGAAGGTGGGTGGAGGCGACAGGGCAGGGTGTGCACAGCTTACGGAGGCTTTTACTGGCTTCGGAACTACGTGTTGGCCCTGAAGGGAAGGCAGGTCCTCTCCCTGCTCTTGGTTTGTGTCTGCCTGGTGGGAACAGCAGTGGCGTCTGTTTGCTTTGCAGTGGTGATGGATGTCTGTGTGTCCTGGGCCCTGCCCCACGAGGGACAGCTGTGTGTCCTCACAGCAGGTTCCTGCGGAGCTGTGCTCCCCATGGTCTTGCTTGTCTAGGCTACCTGCATCTGTCTGTTTTCCCTGTTAATACTTGTCACAGACACTTTGTGGAGTCTCTGTTTAAAGGGTTGGGGACCAGGTTTCTTTACTGAGATATTGGGATTTTTTTTAAAGCATCATATTTTGAAATGTATTTCACAACAAAAATAGACTTTGCCTTTTGCTTTGCAGCTCTGTGGATTTTCATGTAACTTCACATCAGTACCATGACCATGACACAGCACAGCTCCATGCCTTCTCCGAGTCCTAGGGTTCCCCCTGCAGAGTCGTGGAAGATGTGACTTAGTTTCTCTCAATCATTCAGAGACCAAATTTTCATCCATGATTCTAAGAATCTCTCCTCTTTCCGTTCTCCAGACTCGAGTGGCCACCATCGTGCTGTGGCCAGCAACCTGTTAGTTGTGAGGTCAGTGAAGCTTGAGTTGCTCTCTTTGTTTTCGGATTGGTGTTGCTTGCATACCCAGAATGTTTGGAATCACTTCATAAAGTTAGGAGAATTTGAACTCATTCTGATAGCTGTCAAAGAAAAATAGAATTAGTAAGGGCATATTAGAATAGAATATGCTACTGCCACCCTTATAGGAAGCAAGGTGAGACTAAGTGGCCAATGGACTGCGGGGTTCTGAAAAACTTGTATTATTCCTTCTGCTGTTGGGCCGGATCACCAAGCTTTGATGATAATTTTACAGTGAAGATGGGAGGTTATCTTTGATTTTTGTGGGCTTGGCTTTGTCCCCTTGGGCTGTCCTCACTGGTATCCTGACCCTGATGAAATCAGGGATTGAAAGGAAAGTGGCTAAGCTGTTTGTGCCCTTCGATGGGGCCTCCCCACCCAGGTCCTGGAGCAAGCCAGGACGTGACTAGGGAATCCAAGGCCATCATTCCCGGCTCTTAGTCTGAGCTGAGCTTTTCCTCAGCCATGGCTATGTGGGAGAGGCCCCTTAGCCCACCTTCCTCTTGGGAACCGAGGAAAGCTCACCTCTGTGGTCCCCAGCTCCAAGTGGCACGCTCGAGTGAACCGTAGACAATGCTCATGCAGGGCATTTTGCCGGGGAAGGTAACCGCAATCGCATACATGTAAATTCTTGTGTAATCTAATTCCTGTCTTTGTAATGACTTGGAAACCTGCCACAGCAGCCGATCGGGAAGTGGGAGCAGTGACCCGGCGTGGAAAGCAGAAATTGTGAGGCAGGAGCGGGGAGGTGGCAGCAGAACACCGCCGTGGGGTCTTGTGGCACCTCAACTCGGGGGAGAGCATTGTAGCTGCTAATTACGCAGACAGCCCACATCTCCTGTCTGCCCTGGGAACTGTGGAGGCTGAATCTGTCGGAGAGGGTGGCAGAGCCAGGGCATCCCTGGCTTACTGGAGAGGAAGGACAGTTACTGGTAGGAAAGTACTGTGGTCAAGTATACATCTGCAGAGCAGTGTCCTGTGGGAAAGCGTAGTTTCCATCATTATCAAAACACACATTCGACAGAGCATCTCAGAATGAAGTTGTCTAAAGAGACAGGCCACTTCTCCTCAAGTTGAAGGCAATGGTCGGACATGGTCAGAGTCCCTGCCTGCACACATGGAAATTGTGGGCCTCTGAGTTTGCTCCAGTCTGTCTCTAGGCATCAGAACCATCAGCTCCAGCTGGAATGCACTTGCCAATTTATCTTATTGACGTTGGAAACATGATATCATTTCCACGAACACACGTGAGAGGGGTGTTTGTCTTTTTTTTTATCTCCATCTCCCCCCCCCATATTTGGGTGACAGATTGCATGTTAGGGCACTAAAAGATGAAAGCACTAAATATTTGCTTTAGAAAAACATAGTGAAAGGTTCTCTCATCCTCCCAAACTGGAAGCTGATGGGCTTAGAATTCCATTAGGAAAAATGAACCTCTTCGGTTAACCTTACTGCCACCCTCTGGGCAAGTTGAACTAGTTGAGCAGAGAGAAAAGGTGGGACCCTGGAGGCTTCTTCTGGACCCCTTTCTCTTACTGTGTCGTCGTGATTGAGGTCCCAACGAGACAAAGTCTTCCTCCTTCTCCCTGGATCTCTTCCCTCTACCTAAACCTGGAATCGGAGGGATGGCGCAGGGGGTCCTCTCAGCGGGAGCCTTTTGTTAATTTCCTCTTCCTAATCCAGTTATAAAGTCCTAATTATCTCGAACCTTTTTGAGGGGAGGAAGTATTTTACTCCAAAGGCAAAGCATGTGTGGCTTTGGTGTGGGGAAGGTCTGTTGAATGAACTGGCCCAGGGTGTGGGCACCACCCTCCCCACGTTCATACCCTGGCTTTCCTTGGCAAGTTGGCTGACCACAGGCAAGTCAGCCTTGGGTAGCTTGTGTTTTCCATCTACAACATCTGGAAGCTCCTGACTGTACTTTCATTTATCAGGAGATGGGAATGAGTTAGAAGGCAAGGGAGAAGCATGGAAGCCGAGAACTCTGGTGTTCTTGAATTCATCTTCTTGGTTTGGAAGGAGGGAAACTTGACTCCTGTAACTGGAAGGAATACAGTGCGGCTTAATATGAATGTCATCCACCTTTATTAAGGCTCTGCCAGTAGTCTTCAGGCCCTGGATGAAGCTTTTCATTCTTACAATTGTGCTCTCTGAGAAAAAACTAATATGACTTCAAGTTTATATATAAATGAGATCTTCCAGAAGTCCATGGAAGATAGATATCTTGAAAAAGCAGTGTGTGCCTTTGGACCATTTGCTTTTGTACCAAAGTAAACTGAGATTTTAATTCATTTGCCCCCTCCCCCCATGGACTATTTGATGTACCTCCTTAGCTAATAGGTAATATTTACTGAGCGCCTGTTGTCTACCAGGTTTTTGCTGTAGGAATTTTTCTCATATTGACTCATTTACTCCTTCCAATGAATAGGAACTATTTTCCTCATTTTAAAGACAGGCACTTCGGCACTGGATTTTTTTTTCCCTTGTCTTTCTTTTTTCTTTTCTTTTTTTTTTTTCTTTTTAAAGGATAATTTCTCCTTGATTCTACTGAGAGTGACTGCAGTTAGAAAGTTGGGGCTTCCCATACTTTCTAGGCAGCATGGCCACGTTCCCCAGGTATGAAGATGCTCTGTGCTATGCCATGTTCATGGCCATTGCCTGGTCAGCCTGGCACAGACCCCCACAGATGCAGTCCAGACCTGCCAACTTATGACAGTTGGGGGATAAATTTTTTTTTTTAAATTCTTATATCCGGAAGTTGTGGTTTCTGAATCTTTCCGCAGTTGGCAACATGAATTTTTGTTATTTTTTTTATGTGTGGTTTTGTTTTTTAAATAATTAGAAACAGTTTGCCTCTTGTTACCACCCACAGCAAAAAAAAAAAAAAAAAAAAAAAAAAAATTACTTCGATCCTACAAATTGAGAAGGGGGTGGAGGAAATCAGGCCATGTGGTAGAAGTGACCATCAGGGGACGTGGGAGTGGGCTTTGCGGTACAGATGCTGGCCAGCCTTGGTTTTCCACCTCTCTTTGCCTGAAACCCTGTCAAGTTGTGTTCATGAGCGGTGCCAATGACAGGAAGGATTTCAATGCACAAGATGGCCTTGATTGGAAACCCACATTTTTTTGGACTTATTAATGGTATGTCTTTTGTATGAGTGGGTGTGAACACCACAACCACAACGTGTTTGCCTGGTGTGTGGTCCCTTCTGCCACATTCCTTCCCGTGATGGTGGCTGACAGGGAGAGGAGGGGGAGACCTCAGCTGAGCCTCAGCAGTTGCCATTAGATGGCCTGGATCACCGAGGCAGGAGCTGGCCGGGTTCAGGGGAACGGGAGAGGGGGACTGGAACCCTGTACGACTGGGCTCTGATTCTTGAAATGGTGCCCCTACCTCTATGGGGGGGGTGTGAAATAATTGGCGAAAGATCGTGGAACCCCTGAGGTCAGGTTGACTGTGCTGTCCCCTGGGATCCCCTTTGCCCCCACTGTGGTAAGTCTTAAGATTATAAGCGCTCACATGAGTGGGGTGATGATCCCCTAATCCTCGTGGGAGCTGGCCACATTCAGCTTTTGTCGGAGTAGGAACATCCTGCTGGAGGGGTGGCTCCCTGTGTCCCATTTGAAACCATTCTGCTTTTGGCTTCTTTGCTGTGAGGACCCCCAGGCAGCTACCCTTGCCATCCTGGCTGGTTTAAATTTATGGGTTGTTGGCAAGCAATTTTTTTGGATGTTATTCTTCTCCTAGCTGGAGGCCAAGGTCCCTCGTGGAGCCGTGCCTGGATTTAATCGATGTCGTCTGGATACCAGGGTGGGGCATCGCCCAGCACGGGGGTGTCTCAGCAGTGAGATCGACACCCATGGGTTGTCCCCCAGCCTCAGTGTGAGGACATACAAGGCAGTGTGTTCAAAGTGAGCCCTGGTGTGCCAGCACAGTGTTGCATACAGTTGTGTGTGTGTGTGTGTGTGTGTGAACGTGTGCGCACATCCACTTCCTGTTGCTCTTTATGACCTGTAGTTTACCAGGCCTGGAGATCCGTTTGTACCTTTTGTAGCACTGGGTGGCAGCCCAGGATTGCTCACTGGCCACTGTGGCTGGCTGGAGGGGCATGTTCTCAGGACCAGATCCTTGGGCAGATGAGGCATTTCTGTCTCATGACCTTGACACATGAGAACCTGGAAGGAGGAGGATGAAGCAGGGGCAGAGGAAGGTCTTTCAGACCCTACTTCTTCAGGACATCCCACTACCGGTTTGCCCTAAGGTTTTGTAGGGACCAGGGAGTTCAGGGGAGAAGACTGTGAGTCACTGTACCAAGGGCATGACCTTGGCTTGGTAGGACAAGCATGTAGGTCTCTGTTTCCTGCTCCTGGACATATGCATTCTGGCAAACTCTGAACCCCCTGGGGGTGGGGAGGCCCGGGAGTGCCTGGGACTGTAGCCCTAGGGATAGATTGAGTCCATTTCCTAAAATGGCACTGAGCTGTCTGATGCCAGGCGCTGTTCTGATGCCTGGACTCAGAGTATGAGCAGAAGTGGGCCTGCAGCTGGAAGTAAGGATTTGAGTCCTGAGGGAGCTCTGTGCCCATTTGCCTCCCCCGGGAGTCCCGTGTATCCCAAGGCCTTCGCCAGGAGAAACTCCCTAGAGCTTCAGGCTGCAGATTTCCCTCCCTTGGGTGTGAATGATCATGGGCCTGAAGCCATCTGGATGGCTGCAGTAAGGGAGTGTTTTCCTGGGCAAATCCAACTTCAAGGTCATGTTTCTGCCAGCTACACGCCCCTAGGCCCATTTCTCTGCTTCACTCCTCACTGCTGGTGACCAGGGTCCTTTTGGTCTCCTCCACCCTCTTCTCCACTCTCAAGCTGATTCAACTTGTCTTCATCTCACAGAGGTCCCAGGCACCTGCCAGTCTGCCAGAAAGCATCCCTTGCAAGAGCAACATCTCAGTCCCTTAAAAGAGAAGGGAGTCAAATCAAGTTAAAAAGCATGTAAGAGCAGAACCTTTTTAGGGCAAATGGCCCTCGAGGCTCCAGTAATTGATGTTTGTAATTAGTATTGTAATTTATTATGAAAAGTTTGTTGTCTCCAGGAGAGAGAGAGAGAGAGAGAGAGAGAGATTCTCTAAGGAGATTAACTAGGACTGCCCTGTGGGTAAGAGATGGCAAATATATTGTCCTAAATTGAATGGTACCTTGTAAGTAAGTTGGGCCTGGGCTTTGGGGCAAGGCACATGAAATGGCTCAGGCCAGGAAAACAGATTTTAGTGACCTGGGAATGTGAATAAACATTCCCGGGAGCCGCCCGCACACCCCAGCTAAACCGCTGTGTGTGCAGCGGTTGCCAAAGATGGGTTGATGGAGTGTGTTTTGAGGTGTTGAGGCTGACTGATCCTTCTCACCTGCCCACGTCTCAGAGCCTCGCTTTAAACCTGGGAAACTGAGGCTCAGAGAGAGAAGACAGCTCCACGACTCTGCAGTTAGTGCTAGAGTTATGAGTCTAACTCTTGTGTGTGTGTCTGTGTGTTTTTCCTCCTCTTTCCACTCTGCCACCTCGGATTGCAGGCAGAGTTTAATTTTGTGAAACGTTCCTGTTAAGTGCTGTTAATTTTATGTTCTTTCTGAATGAGTGTGTGAAATTCAGTGTGTGCCGTAGGAGTTCGCTTGTTTTCCACTTGAGATCCTGATTTTCCTCGGATGCCCTGGGCATCGATGTGATGATCGGAAGGCTTGTGATGGCCAGGAGGAGGGATTAATATAATCATCTCCGCTGAAAGTTAACCAGGAAGTAGCGAGCTGGAATTCATACACAGGGACTGCCGGAAGCTCTGTAGGCCTTGAGTGTGTGCAAAGCAGCACGTGCACCAACACCACTTTCCATTCACACGCGGTTCAGTGATGACCACTCCCTGCGCTCAGACTGGGAACCTCTGTCCTCTTGCGTTTGCATTCTTCCTGCTCAGAGCCCTGACTTGGGGGAATCCTATGACTGCATTGTTTTCTGGGCTGTTAACAAACCCAAACCCAGAAATGTATGCACACAATCTTTTGATAGTAATATCTTGGAAAGGATAGGGGTTGGGAGGCTGACAGGTGGTCTCCAAGAGCTGGGCTCTAGGCAGCCCTGACTGAATGGACCCTGAGCAGGATGGATTAAAGAGTTTATCAGGGCTTGTTTTAGGTTTCTGCCCAGACTTCAGGTCTGCCTCTAGCAATCTCATGTTGTACAACCAGGCATCAGGCTGGTGCCCTGGGTCAAGTTCAGCAAGTTTGTTTTGTCTTGTGTGGCCCATCCCAAGTGAAGCTCTCATTATGTAATCTCCACTGGGCCTGACAAAGCCTGAATGGTTGGATGGGAACGTGCTATATTTAGTATGACTGATCCCGCTTGGCACAGTGCAGGGGTAGGTGGGCGTCCCTGTGAGGAGCGTGCTGTGGTTTCCGTATAGCTGGGCAGACCTCTGACCCCCACGCAAGATGGGATGGTCAACCCTTCCTGAGCTTTATGGTAGAAATGTGTGGTTGAGACATCGTGGGGCATACTGTTTGCAATTAGAGATGCAAAACTGTGGGGTCATGTGGCAGTTCTTAAAGTAGCCCATGCTGGGCAGGTGTTGCTGGCAGGGGTCCTTAGCAGTTAAAGCAGTTATATGAAGTAAACATAAGGTTTCTTAATGAAACATAGCAGTGAGCCCTGTTAAGATGTGGAGAAAGAAAAGATGCTACTTTTTAAATAAAGATCCCACAGAATGGTGTGGGATTGGCCCTGACTATCTTGGTCTTGGTTTGGGAGCCCTGTTTTCCCTCTGCCCCTGTATTAACTGTCCCTCCCTCCCACCCTGAGTTTCCTCTTGGCTCTTCTCTGGAGACAAAAGGATTCCCATTTTCATACAAGTGGATTTAGATATAACGGGGAGTGGTCCTTAACCACGGATCCTGGTCCCCCACTCCAGGCCCCTGCCCTGGCTCGGTTTTACTGCTGTCCTGATGAATGGGCATGACGTGTGCACGAACCTGCAGCTAGCTCCCTTTGTGGCCAGCGTCCACAGAGTAGTCCACACAGTGAACTACAGGTGGTTCAACCTGGGGCTGTCGCTAGGGGAGTCCACGGGGCCCTTGGGAGGGGTGGGTCTGCACCGAAACTGTTGTGGATATCCAGATGCCATTGTTTCTTAAATGGAGAGTGAGACTCTGGGGACCTTTAGGCTTCAGTGTGCTGTACCCCTCAAATCCTAGAGGTTGGGCAAGGTGATGTCAGCCTGGAATACAGGCTCCTGGGAGCGCCCCCTGCAGTCTGGATGTGGTTGCTACCCCAGCCACTCTTCCACAAGGACCCTGCTTTTTTAGTTGGAGTTAAACATGTTTGTTAAAAATCACTTGCTCCACCAGAGCAACAGCAGACTCCTCCCATTCTCAGCTGGTGGCTTCTTTTCATTTAGCTTCCCTTCTGCCATATGGTCCTTCTGAGGCACTTCTGATCTTAATGATAGCATTCAGCCTTTGTTTATATAAAAATCAGAAGGCAGATAGGCTTTTGAGAGTTTATCTGTCTTAATCATGACACCACACCTGCCAACTGTCCCTGTGTTACTACAAGGGCACTGCCACAATCCCTGCTGACACAGTGTACATACACACACACTTTACCCCACCTGTGTGTGTTCATCAGGGCTAGGACTGGAGGTATTTCCAGCTTTCGAGCTGCTGCCCTGGTACTGTGAACCACTGTCCTGTAGTGCTGACTTGAGGGAGCCTTAAGACCTGGACGGTATCAGAAGACTCAAGTTCAAACCCTGACCTGGCCACTTTGCTGTGTTGCTTCTCTGCAACAAGGGGGCAGTAGTACCCACTTGGCAGGAATGGAGTTGGGTTTCAGTGAGAGCCTTGGAAGAGGCAGGCCAGTGTGTTAGGCATCCTTGGGGAGGAGTCAGACTGCATCAAGTGAAGGAAAAACAAGCCAGAGTGGGGAGAGGGTTGAGGGGTTGGGGGTGGCAACTGTATGTTTGTTTTGCTAATTTGCCTGTGACTTTGATAATGCTAATATTGTAACGGATCCACAATTTGTGTCAAGATCTATGAAATTTTACAAAGCAACTCCTGCTTGAACATGTAGCCAATCATTTCACGCAGAAAAGGGCTTTGCTGTGCCTGCATTTGGAGAATGTATTTGATGACGTCATTTGAGGGACAGATGCAAAAAACGTGAACACCATGGGTTTTACCCTCATTTGAAAGCCACCTTGGTAATGCCGGGCTTCTGAACAGAATGTAAGAAGCTTCTCTGGTACAGAAATCAGCCTCAGGTGATCTCTACTTCTTAGTGAAGCTATGATGTCTTTTAAGAGAACAGTGAACTAGTGTTTATGATTACACCCAGTTTGATACCCTTTTAAAATATGTTCATCAAAGTCCGCGCAGTCGCGGTAGGAACACTGTCTCCAGGAAATGAATTAAGGAATTTCTAACATTTTCTTTGGAAAGTTTGGAGATCTTTTTTTTCCCCCCCTAAAAGCTATTCCTATAATCGTGTTTTTCTATATACATTTCTGCCACCAATATTTCTTGGGCACCTCCCAGTGCTTGATTGGCTCAGTGTGTTTGTAGTTAGGATGATGCAATAGTGTCATCACACACACACACTCTCTCTCTCACCCTTGGTAAGGGAAGCTGGTCTCCTCATAAGCGTGGCTACCCTAACATTTCAGCGAAGGTGAAAGTGGGTTCTTCCAGCTCTTTCTAGGATCCCTGAACCTTTGTGCTTTAGCTCATTGGTAGTTGGGATACAGCTGCAAAGTGTCTGTGGCAGCAGCATGGATGTACTAGCAAGCCCACGCTCAGGACCTGGTGAGAGAGGAGAAGCTTCCAGGAATACTAATGGGGACATGGGAGTACTCCGTGGGTGCTGGACACTTGTCTGTCCCCATCACAGGCTGCTTAAGCAAAGTCAAGCGGAATAGCCCACAGCAAAGGGTTCTGTTAGCAAGGCTTCTGGCTGCGAACAGAGCATCCCCTGAGTCTTTGGTGCTCTCCAGTGCAGGCAGTGGTTTGTCTGGAGGTGATCTGACAATCTAAGTTAGATTCTTTTTTTTTTTTTATAAGATGGGATTAAAATTGTATGCTTCTTTTCTGGCATTAGGCAAGGCCAGCTTTTGGTGGGTTTTTTTGTTTGTTTGTTTGTTTGTTTTTTTTGCAGCGGGACAGTAGGAGGACAGAGGAATGGCTAGGAATTGGACAGCAATCAGGCTGGATAGGCATTGAACTGGTTTGAGATCCATTGACTGTGAGTAAATTCTGCCATGCAGGTGTCCAGGGGGTGCATGTGGGAGCTGTCAGTCCTGGATTAGGGCTTACCTGTGGACAGGGCACCTGACTCATAGAGCAGTGCCAGCACAAAGCAGGCACTGACCCAGTGCTTGGTGAGTCTGTGATGAATTGCAAGAAGGATGCAGAGAAGGTTCCACCGCGATCCTAACAGCAGCAACAGTAATTGCTTCTTCCCCTCCCTCCTCTTCTTTCTCCTTGGCTAAAATTGCAAACCAGCCAATCTTGCATCAGTTTCTTCGGGATCCCTGAAGCTTGTTTGTTTTTCTCTCTGTAAAATGGGGCTGTCTTCATCATTTGAGGCATTGTTGGATGAGAAACAGCCGTGGCTGAACTTCTTTACAGAGAGGCGCTAGACAGCAAGATGGTTTGGAACACAGCACGCCTCAGTTCAGACTGCGTGAGGATGCTTGGTTGCAGGCAAAACCAGTTTCGGATGATTGCAACATGCTTTCCGTCTGTGCAGGATGTCAGCGCCTCCCCACTGCACACCAGGGCAGGAACACTGGCTGGGCCCTCCCCGAGACAGCCCACGGGCGTTGCCATGGTAGAGGCATGGCATAATTCAATTTTACTTTATTGCTTGCTGGATGTGCCCATTGTGTGTTAGCCTCTGGGTGTGTTTATAAGGCGCTTAGGAAAGTGGCAGAGGTTGCCTTGTCTCTGAAGGCTGACTTTGCATTGTAAGAGCCAGACAGATTTGAACACTGCATACGCATGCGTGTGTGTTTTCGTGTTCACACACACACACACACACACACACACACACACACACACACACACAGTCTCTCCCTCTTCTCTGGGCAGTTCAGCATGTGTCCTGGGGTAGGGGTGAAACCACACTCCAGCTTGTGATTCATCCCTTCCTCAAACTTCTCCCCATAGTTCCCTGCAGCAACCTGGGGCTTTGGTGTGTGTGTGTATGTGTGCGTGCGTGCCTAATGTCTTTGAGAACACAGGTGTCACAGAGGGCAAGACAAGCCTCTGTGCTGGCTTAGGAGAGTGTCAATCTACGTCTTGGATTGGAGGGACTTTCCTGGAAATTTTCAAAAAACTTAAGTTCAAAGTCCATGCAAGGCCTGTATGCTTGCCAGTGAAACTGAGGAACTTTAGAATGGGATCCTGCACCTTCTTGCCTCACTCCCCATCCCCGGCCAATGCTGGTCACAGCAGCACATTGTCTCCAGGGGCAAGCACTAACTCAGCCTAAGCAACGGAGGCATTAAAGGAAGGAGGTGAGTTTGGCCAGTGTCTATACTCCAAATCTTTATGCCTTCGAAAAGGAAAGATGAGTTTGAAGGCCGAAGCTTCTGCCTGCTGAAGCTTTTCTGGTGAGTTTCTGCCCTCCGCCGTCGCCGTTTATAAAGTGACTTGTTTCCCTTCCCTTTCAACCCATTCGTCCGCTAACTGAAAAACACATTCCCTTATTGTCCTATTGCCACAGCTCCTTGAGTGACAGGAGTCTGGGTTCTGCAACCCAACACTCAGCCCAGACACTGGCCTTTCAAGGCTGCCTGGTCGAGGTGTGGAGCTCCTGGGTGTGTGCCCTGCAATGCCTCGTGGAAGGAGTGGCACACGATCTGACCCGGCAGCCCGGTCCTGGAATGCCCCTCACCACGTTGTCTGAAATATTTTCATTGCAACCAAGCTTCTGCCTGCTGAAAGCAACAGGATGTCCTCATTTGATTTTTGTCTCTGCTGCACTTGGTTAATTGGTGTGTGGCTATGAAGACAGCTGTCCCGGATGTTACAGGGGGGCGGTCCTCGCTAGCCAGTACAGCCTGGGCTGGGGGAGTGGGTAGTTCTGGGGGCTCCCCTTAGGGGGCTGCCTTCACCATTAAAGAGGCGTATCTCACAACAGCCGTTTGACCCGCTGGAAGTTGTGACCCTCGTCTTTCTGAGCTTTTGCTCATACTTGCAGACCCAGAGATCTGCGCGGCTTCTCATTCTTTCCCACCAGCATGTAAAGATGTGAAAATGCAATTCCTTTCTCATTGGTCCCCTGCGTCCAGTTTGTTCACCATTAGAGATGACCACCGACTTCACGGGCTCATCAATGGGAAGGTTTTCCTGCTTGTTGGCTGAAAGTATCTTTCTAAGAGGCCGTGTGGGTGGCTAGCTCTGAGTCAGGAATTTTCAGATGGCAAAGTTTTAGTGTCAACCTTTGAAAAGTCAAACGCAAAGCCAGTCGCTTAGCTTTGAATGCCCCACATTTCAAAACCCAAGACGGCCATCAGAGTGTTGAACCAGAAGTCGTTATAGGTCGACTGTGGTCTCAGGATTGTTCAAATCCCAATAATGCCCTCTTTAATCCTGTGAGTTTTCAGAGGAAATCCCAACCAATAGTTCTGGGATGGCTTTGCCCAGTAATAACTTATTTATCGCCAGTGTCCCTAGCCAAGCGCTCCGGGTTAATGTGTTTGTTCTGGCATCTTTGTTTCTGTTTAATCAGAAATGCTTACGGATAGGATGCACAGTTGGGGGGGAAACGGCAATTGTTTCGTAGTGTTTTCCCAAGGAATGCTTGGGTGGCTTTTCTTTAATACAAACTGCAGATAATCATCTTTGAACAAGTTAGCACTATGCTTTCTATGCAGGAATTTCTCTTTTTAAAATTTTTTTGATGGATATGGTTTCAGGGGTTCTGGAGACTTGGGCTGGTCCCCTTTTGTGCCCTCTGTGGCCCTCGGCAGATCGCACATTTTTGCTGAATTGCAGGTGCCTTTACAGGAGGCAGTGGTGTGTGGTCTTGGGAGAAGTCGGAGCATTGCCAGGGCTCTGGTCCCCCCAGCGTGGAGTTTTGTCATTTCTAATGATGACAGTCCATCAGTCCATCCAGTTCAAAATGAAGATAAATTGAATTAATATATGTGAGTTAAATGACTCATTGATATAATTATACTATGAAGATTTCTTCAGTGTAACCTAACACATTTAGTGATGTTAATTGTAACGGCTTTGCTTGGGAGCATTTAATTTCATAAGCAAACAGAAATAATTTATTAATTCTCAGAAAGCTATTTCGAGCCCTGGCCTTACCTGGAGTGAGTGTGTGTGTGCTTGGGCTTATCAAATTGGAGAGCTCTAGGAAAAAATTTTTTACCCCCAATTCCATCTTGTATTGATCTATCCCCATGGGTACTCAATTCAAGCGTATCCAAATGAAAGCGGGTAGTAGGTCCCGCACCGCAAATCTCAACACGTTCGTGAGAGTTGAAGAGCCGGAGAAGAGAAGCCATTTCTTGTAGCAAGGGAGAGAGCAGAAGGTTCTTTAGTGGCAGTTAGGCCTGGATGGGCAGATGCTACAGCCCCGGGAAGGGGACAGTTACACCCATTAAATGCAGAACTCTCAACTATTTCGTGGAATGCAGGCATGCTGTGTAACAATCCCGCCCTTTTTTTTTTTCACTGAAAAGCATGTTTTCTCTCATGTCAAAAATGATCACAGGGATCCTTTTAATATTCATTTAAATAGTTTTTAATTGGCTTCAGAGAGTTGAAAGTTCAGCATGAAGGTGAGATCTAAGCTAACTAATTAGATCGAATGCAGTTCGACTTAGAGAGCAGAGTTGGTAATTAAAGACTCTCCTAGCAAATATACGTTCTTGAAAACATTTATTTTTCACATCCTTATGGTAGATTTTTTTGTTTGCGTTAACCGCCCCCCCCAATCTTTCCCAAATTGAAATTTCTTTCCTGGAGGCAGATTACAAAACGTCGGTGTTAGAAAAGCTCGAGCGGGTTCTGTGCCTAGCCCTCCGGTTCGTGGGTCGTTTAGCCGGCTTCCCGCGTCCCGGTTCATTCTCCATTTCTTTCCATCCAAGTAGAATTTGGACTCGCACAAAACGTCAGGATGAACACAAGTTGCTGTGTCTTGTGTCCCCCCGCCCCTCCCACCAAGTTGTTTGATGCGGTGGAAATGGAAGGCTGGAGTAGAAGGGGGCACTTAAGCAGTGAAGGGTTTTTCTTTGTAAATAATAGATCAAGAGCACTGGATCTGTGTCTAATGGAGCTGTGTGCGGCCTCCGTTTCAAGGACAGCGCGTGGTTTTCAAAACCACAACCACCGACCATCCCGTCCGCAGCCTGTGGTCAGTTTGGTGAATGTGTGTGAGTGGGTGTGTGTGCGTGTGAGTGGGTGTGTGTGTGTGCCTGCATCCCGTGATTCTTACCACCCTCCCCCAAGTGGTGTGCCTTCGCGTCATATTTTTACTTCTTGGACTTAAAAAAAACCTCAGCACTAAGAAAATCATCTCTCTGTAGCTCCTGGCTCTTACCTGTAGTGGATGGTGGAAGGAAGTTACATCGCTGATTACTGAAATGTTCGAATCAGACTGCCTGGCTGCCGTATGCTGCCTTTAGGGAACGTGGGTGTGTGTCATGGCATTCATGCAGAAAGTAGTTTGTCACTGCAGCCAGAAGATTGGATGGGTCAGGGTCACAAAGCCTGGTGATCTTGACGGTTGCACGAGCATTTCCTCTTCATCCTTTGCCCTTTCCCAATTTGAACATTCATTCTTAGATTCGCTGGTTTTAACCCGTATTTGAGAATCATCGATGAAATCTCTGTAATTGGGTTATTTTGTACACTTTTTACAAGCACATTAGGGCTTTGTACCTTCTAAAGGGGAGCTGGCTGTTGTTTCGTCTACGTATGATTCCTAATTCTGACTTCCCCTGCCCTTTAAGAGTCCAAACATGTTCCAGTATGCTTTTGGCAAAAGAAAAATAAACATCAAATGTTAACTGTAAGAAGAATTCTAGGTAAATAAAATAGGAACACAAGTACAGATTAAATCCAGAGGACCTTGGCTTATTTCTGAAGTAGTTGTATATAAGATTATGAAGTAGTTACCCTAAAACATAATGTCTGTCTCTCTCACCTCCTTTTCTAAATGCGCCACACACTTTTGTCAGTTCCCTTTTTAAAAATAATCAAAAATCGTTTCCTTATAGCATAGGGTCCTGGATAAGTAGGTTTTTAAACCAAACATTTAAATGTATATTTTTATGTACAAAATATTGAATTTTGCACACGAATGTTCCTAACATGCTGCTGTCTTAGGAAAATCATTGCTCTTCTCCTATGTAAAGTGTGAACTTGATCCATTTTAGTCTTCTTGTCCATAAATCGTTGATTATTGGTTTTGAGGGAAAAGAGCTGTGCAAGTGTGTTTTGAATTCCAACTTTGAAATCATAAATGTGACAGTGATCTCACAAGCAGACAGAACCTATTTGAAATGATTTTTAAACTCTTGCCGTCAGGGCATTATTTAATCAGAATAAGTTTCAGATTTTAGGTTTTAGAAAGTTGAGGTTGGCCGTACTTCAAATCTACAGTTTAACTGCTTTGAAAAAAGAAAATGACTTTGCGTGTCTTCAGGGGGAAACAAATAACTTAGGGACACCAGGCCACTCCTTGGCAGTCTTTCATCCCTAACTGTAACAAATTGTCTCTTTTATTAATGTGGTACTTGCGCCATGGAAGCAGATCTTAGGGGACAGTAATCAGGAAGATGTGCCTTGCTCCTCTGATGCTGCAACCTGAAATATGTTAGCACCTTCCTTGAAGGGATTTTCTTCTCTCTCTTCTCTCTCTCTCTCTTGCTCTTCCTCCTCCCAACAAATATAGCTAACGTAATAGAAATTACAGAAGAGAATACAATGAGATTTCTCTCCCATGTTTTGGTTGGCTAGGGAGAAGGCAAGGTATTGGAATATGAATATCCCTATTTAAGGAGGAGAAAAAAAAAGAATTTGTCATCTTACCAGTTCACGGTATTCCTTGGGGCGCGCTGAGCCAATGCTGGGAAAACGGCGCCGTCTGACAGCTAATAGATACCTCTGGCCTCAATTGTTCAGACATTTTTGTCTTTTTGTAACACTGAAGAAAAGACAAAGAAGGGAACGGAAGCAACCAAAAAAATGTCCAAAGATAAAGAAAAAAAATCAGTGGGTCGCAGGAATGCGATCTGTTTACCAGGGCGCAGCTGCCCTTTCGGCTCCCCACGCCCGCTGGTGTCCCGGGCGAGGCGGCAGCCACCGAAGGCATAGCGGAGCCGGCACCTTCCCCCGCCCGCCCGCCCGCACCACCCCCTGGACAGCAATAATACAATAAATCAAAGCTTGTCTCAACGCCGCACGAACCATGTCCTTTTCTCTTCTTGGACTGCGTGTGGCTCTGTGTCCATTTCCAAGGGGCTCGGCCCGGCCACATGGGGTAGCGGGTATACTGGGCTGCTCTCACATTCCGATCAGGGGTGCTCACTGGGCGATTTTGTCATTTACCGATTTGATTTGGGGAGGGAAAAAGTCAGTGAGAACGAACTGGGTGATCATGAGGCGGGACTGGCCAGGGCAAGTTGCGTTCATTGTCCTCATCCCTGGCTTGGGCCTTTTGCTCGAGACTCACGGAGCTGTGACATGGGGTAATGAGTGGTCAGCTGGGTTTTGTCTGCAAACCTGTGCCTTGTGGCTAGGAGACAAATAAGTCTTAGAGGGAGCGGTCACCCTGGTGGCTTTCTAGGAAACTCAAGAATTTTGAATTATAGACCTAAATTGTTTTTCTTTTACTGCTCTTTAAAAACTTTTCAATCAGCTGGTCATCTGGGGTGTGTGCATGGGGGCGGGGGGCGTGCTCATCCAGCCGCACCTTGGCCTTAGCTAGAGCAAAAGCCTGGGAAAATAATGGACTGTCCCAAGCCAGGCTACAATCTGTGAGAGGAAGTTTTCCTCTAAGCCTTGTAGTTACTATTTGATGGCAAGCGAGGACCAGGCTGCATATTTTATAAACTTTCTATTAAAGTTGTGGCGCGTTATCATAAAACTCAATTGCGATATTTTGTATTACGCCCTGGGATTGAGAGATAGACATAGGATTAAAAAAACAATTTCTAGGCATTTCTAGATGATAAATTTAATTTTCTTTGCTATTTGGAGGTCTTCTTTGAAAATGCAATTGTAATGAACGCATTCAGAACTGGAGAATAGATTTACCCTTGGCTTCAAATAGTCGACGTTATCAGGCGCTGTCATTCGTTCCTTCCTATTTTCGGGCTGCTAATTGATGTTTTTGATGTCAGCAAGAAAATTGAAGAAAATGTCATGTGTGAACCAGTGCGGAAGTTAATAAGATTGACTTCGTTGACGGAATTTACAATGAGAGCAGAGACCGCATAATGGGACCGCTGCGAATTCGTGTGCTCTCTTTGGAGTCAAAATTGACACCTCACGCTAGGCCAGTGGTCGATAGGAGAGATGGAACATTTGGGAAAGTTCCTAATCTCATTTTTCCCCCCCCCTCACCTTTTGGTCTCCGATGGTTATTTCGTTTCGCCAGCAGCTGTTTATCCAGGGGGCTGGTGCTGCAGACCACGCCGGGTCCTTAGTTCAGGCTCCTGGTGCCACCAACAATGCTTATTTTTTATGCTGTTTTGAGCTTGAAAGCAAAAGAGTCTTAAAAAGGTTAGATTAAGATGTGTCTTAAGGAAAGATATAGTAATATCGGTCAGGGTCATCACAGATGCTTGGGTTCTGGGCGAGAAAGCCTGCAACACAAATCCGTCGCTGAATAAAGAGACCATGTTGGCACTAAGATCAGTCTTTGAGTGTAACAGAAGGGTATAACTTGAGAGCAAAAAAAAATTAATAATGATAATAATAATATTCAAATTCTTGGCCACATGTCCCCACCCCCCAAAGAGACATTTCAGCCATTGGTGCCCCTTAAAGTTTTGTTCCTCTTCTTCCTCTACCCTCCTCCCCACAACTTTCCCTGCAAAGTTATTGAAGGAGTCAGTGTAATAGTTTAATTTTCCAGTAATGTGACAAAGTTTATTGGCTGTGTGTGTATAATTATGGACTGGATTAGTTGAGTTTGGTTCAGTGCATCTGATTATCTCCTGGCCTTCAGGGAAATGCGCTAAAACCCTAATATGTCCAGTACCCCCAAGCGGTCTCTTTTTGAAGGTACCGCACAAAATGTGGTCTCTACTGGCGCCCGGCCTCCAAGGATCTTCAGCGAGAGACATTATTCTTGGAATATCCAATTAATTCCAGGGGCAGTGATCAGTTAGCGCTTCCTCTTCCTTTCTCGCCATTTGAAATGCTAACACAATGAATATTTTCTCATTGGTCTGTGTCCCTGGGCTAAGCTGTTGCCGCGGGCTGAGAATTCATCGACTGATGAGACCAGAAGCTCCGCCAATAAAAGGTTACAGTACGTGATTTGCATGCCAAGCTGGGTTTGGTTTCACGGACTTAAAAGTTTTTTAACTTTTATTTGACTTTTGTTCCCTTTCGTTCAAAGTAGGTTGAGGGGGTAGTCTGTTTGTGAGCGTTGAAAGTAGGAAAATTACCCAGGACCTTGGGTCACTGAGATATCTCAGGCCCTCTCGCCCCGAGACGAAAGAGGTGGCATTTGTGTTCCGAGCTTTTGTGAGCAGCAGCCCCATCAAGGCTTGAAGAGCAGGTCAACAGAAATCAGCAGTTCAACTTTGGGATCTAGTGTAAGTCCCTCTGGTACCCTTCAAGGCTGGGTGCTTTCGGGACCAGACCTCCTGGAGCATCTTGGAGCACTAACAAGCACGGATGGCACCATTTGCAATGACTGGGGAGCCATGGAGTTAGGAAGCTTTGGAGGAGCAAGGGATGCTTGGCTTTGGCGTCGTTGGTAATCAGCGCCTTGAGTGCTAGGAGAGTAAGAACTCCTAGGGAAGTACGCAGAGACAGAACCTGTTATGGATGTTGGGTGTTGATGTGGAACACCCCATTGCATCAAGCATAAGGAAGGGGACAGCCAAGCCTCTCACAGTGGCAGTTTCACTGGAGGATAACTGATGGCTCAGCAGATGATGGTGGATTGGACCCCAGTCAACAAAACCCTGGTTTCAGAACGGGCTCTCCACCACACAGAACCCCAGGAAGTATAAGGCCAGCAGTATTTACACTTAACATTCAGTTGGCTCAACATTTGACTCAGAAAAACAGCATCTGATGCTGTCACCCATGTCTCTTTGGTCTCCCACGGTTTTCCAAACATGGGTCGTATTAAGTCGTGATGTTCCCTTTTGATTCAGTTCCCTAATAGATGTCTTGTGATCTAAGGGGTATCAGTTGACAAAAGTGGGGGTGGCAGTGTGGTGAAAAAGAGATATCCCAAGCCCTTTGCAGAATGAGGTGGGGCAGGGGTTAGGGGGGTGCAAAGAAATTGAGGTAAAGGCAAGAGTCAGCCTTCAGCCCTCAAAACACTGTAATCTTAGAGGCAGGGTAATATGATTGGAGACTTGACATATTTCAACAGAATGAAAAATCAGGGTACCTTTACCAAAATTGTTAGCAAAAGGGAACTGGCAGAGAGAGGACTGGCGTGCCTTTCCTGTCTTCCCCTCCTCCCACCTCTTCCTTCCTTCCTCTCCTAGCTGTCTGTGAGGAGCAAAGCAGGTGGCTCCCTGTGGCTGACTTTTCATGACAACATGCCATTAGAAATTGCCGTCCTGTTGATCAATCCACTCAACATGACAGATTTGCCGCAAGGCCTGGCTCTTTGAGTGCCAGCACTGTGGCTTTTCCCTCCTTTTTTCCTGCACTAATTGGTGAAAGTTTTTTTACTGTGCTAGTGGCAGAGGAAATTCTTTTGAACGTTGTCACAATCAAGTGTTGACTTCTTTAGAATTGCAAGTAGGTTAAGTGAGTATCAACATTGGGGGTGGGGGGCTGAAGGGGAGGGATAACATGGACACAAAGTTGCTGATGCTTAAATTTTATGATTAGCATAGCCTTTCCAAGACAAACATCTCATTGGGTTCACCCTTTCCCTCCATGTACATCCACAGGCATCTCTAAGCGAGACTATAATGGATGCGCACACACACTAGGTCCTTTACAGCTTCCACAAGGTTTGTCATGGAGGGAGGCAGCCCTGACATTCGGAATGGGGAGAACACTTGGCCATGTTGACTGGGGGAATTGCATCCAATAGCATCTTCCTACAATGAATGGACTCGGAAGAGGCACACAGATGTTACACGACGCCCCTGTAAGTCAGTGAGACACGGATGTTACATGATGCCCCTGTAAGTCAGTGGGACACGGATGTTACATGATGCCCCTGTAAGTCAGTGGGACACAGAATGCTTCCCTAACTCAAGCACGTTTGACTGCACCACTGATGAGCTTCTGTCTAAGGTCAGCAGCAGAGGAATCGCCTCTTGGCGAAACAGACATTCTCAGCTATGGATTGGCCTCTGCAATCGCAGAATGCAATTTTGCTTCCATTTTTCTGTTCTTGTTACCTGTACGATTAACTTTTTTAACCCCCAAACATGATCACCTCTCAAAAGTATTGTTTAAACCCCAGACTTCATAATACCAAGAACCAAAAGGTAGTTTCTCGTTCCTTGAGAATCTGACTTTGAAACCCAATTTTGTTTCCTATGCTAGAACTCAAAATGTTTACTTCAGGAATTTGTAAGATTAATCTGCATTTGAATGCTTATTCATTCCTTGGTGAGCAGAAATAATTGTTAAATTTAAAGTTTTGTTGGAGAAGCCTGTTTGAGAGAAAATAAGGGTGTTTTTCTGTGTCATAGGACCCGTGTAGCACATTCTTAATTTTTGTCCATGTAGCATTTTGGGCAATTTCAATTTTAAAAAAAAAATCAAGTGACGGAGGTATAAAATCTTGCATCTGCACTGTGGGCCTGGGACCCCATGAACAAATCCTGCCCACGGATTGTTTTTGTAGCGGCCTGTGATGTGCACACACAAATCACATGCAAAAGGGAGTTCTTTCTGATCAGCAGTAGGTATTTACTCAGAAACGAACATTACAGAAACCAAAGTCATCAAGCTGATGAGCGACATTTCTAGGCAGTTCTTTCCGTTTGGGGCAGGAAATAGAAAAGTGAGAGAAGATGACCAAGCAGTGTCTGGAATGACCTGGCGTCCTGAGCCCTCAAGGTCACCGCCTTTGTTACGGGATGGGCGGGGGAAGTGCTGCAACCCCTCCTCAAAGACACATCCATTCACGCCGTTAATTTTGCTATTGTGAAAATCATTTGTAAAATTTGCATTATTAACATCATCAAGTCACTAGTTGGTAAGACATCAGACATGACGAGAGTGAAGGGCAGCTTAGGGAGAACTGGGCTTTAAACCCTCAGTAGATCGGAGTTAGGATCAAAGGCACTTGCTTTATGTGGCTGTGCTAGACTTTGAAGTCATGACTGCACCTACAGCACTCATTTCATCAAGTTCACTGGTGTCTTAATAGCAGATCAATAAGTTTCAAAGTCGGAGAGTTAATTTGATACTAGTGCTGATGTGGTCGTGCTGGGGCAGCTGAGAGAGAGGCAGAGAAAGCAGCCTGTTAACAACTGCGATGCAGGCACACGGAGATGCAGATGAAGGCGATACGCGTGGCCCTGCGAGGACGGGCTGTGATAAAGCGAAGGGTCTGCAATGTAGGCATCTCTGCTTGTTTGGAAGCTGCGCTGTGCTCGAAAAATCATCTGCAGTTGGATACACATGTGTGTGACTATGGCTGAGTTTTTGGTGTAGAGAAACAGATGATGAGGACCTGAACACATGCATGCACACCTTCATAAAATAAAGAGAAGTAATTAACATGAAGCTCAGGCAGGTGCTATGGGACTGGAAGGGGGAAGATCCACAGTGGCTGTGGTTTTGGAGGGGACTTTGAGAAATGGTGTTTGCGTTGGAGAGATTTTTTTTAAGGCAGCATTGTGAGTAACTCCGTAATCG